>NC_062272.1:37033822-42033822 GCF_916048215.2 Malus sylvestris | reverse complement strand
GTGACAACTAAAACTAAATAGAAATTAACCCAAAAACAAAGTCAAAACCGGCCAAGGGTGAGCAGTAGCAAACTTGGGTTAATTGCAAGTTTGCCACTCACATGTGAGGTGGTATAAAGGCAACTTTATAGCCATTCTCTCACTAGGGTTTTCTTGAAGAAAAGAAGAGAAAGTTTTTCTCTCTTTTTCTCAATAGAGGCCGGCCACTTAGGGGAAGGATAGCTAGCAATCTTTCTGCATCATACTTTACGGACATTTCACATGTTAAACTAATATAGTTTAATTTAAATGGCAAAGATTATTGTTTGAAGCCATCTCATATAAATGTTATACGCTTAAACGATAAGTCCAAGGAATATGTAATTGGGAGAATGCGATCTAAAGAAGTTAGATTCATGAGACCATTCTCTTTCATATACATATCCTAAACGTTCCTGATCATATGATTGCCAATTGGGCATAGACAGTCCATTAAGATCAGTACATGCTATGTCTTCTCTTAGGGAGAGTGACTGGTCTTGAGTCATTGTGTGACTGACACCAAGACAAGTACGTAGGTGCTCAATAGAGAATGAGTTCACTGAACGTGATCAACAAGGAGTTCTCATACTCATGTCACATGAGAACTCATGGTTAGGATAATGCAAAGTAGTCCCTTGACCTGAGGCATCATAGTTGTCTTGTGGTTAGGTCTTTGATCTTTGACTATGTCAAAGTCACTCCATCCGAGGGTGTCCACGACATAGTTGGGGTTAAGCCACTTAGCCACGGAGGCAAGTGAATGCGCAACAAGGGATCTCTAACCTTCAAACTGTTTGAGGGAGAATACTCTATGATATGATTAAGAATCTCTAGCCAGAGTATGAATGAGATTTAGGAAGTCGTTCCAAATCACATTCAAGGTAATCATATAAGTAAATGAATCACATTGGATAGTAGACATGAATAAACTATCAAACCAAACAATGTGGTCAAGAGTATTGTATTAGAGAAAAACCGTATTGCATTGTAATCCTAAACTGAATAGGTTCTCAACCTCTTCTGATTAGCTTGGATAACCATGACATACTGCTAGGTGTCACTCATGGTTTGTGGAAGCCCTAAACGTGTATAATCACTAAAGGGAGAATTGAAAGTAAATTTCAATTCACAATCGATTTAAAAGAGTTCTAATCGCCCACTGCCTCACTAAAAAGAATCTAATGGATTGCACAAAGTGTAAGGTAATGCTTGAAGGATTTTACGGAGATGAGTAAGGACAATTAAATGGTTTAATTGTTTATGGCAAGAATTAATTAATATGTTAATTAATCAAACGAATAAATTCGTTTTAAACCTTGAGTTAGTTTTGGGCCTTAAAGCCTAAATTGGGCTTCGAATCGTCAAACCCATTAGCTTAAGTTGTATGACAACTTAACAAACAAAATTCAAGAAGCCCAAAACAGCCCAAAGGCTTGGGAAAACCGGCCATAGAGAGAGGAAGGGCCTTTTGGTCCAAAATGCATACAAAAGTTGAAAGCATAGAAGGGGTATCTTTGCTCCATCCTCATTAGGGTTTTCTAAGGATGAAAAGTGAGAAAAACTTGCTCTCTTTTCTCTCTAGAATAGCCGGCCACCATGGGAGAGTTTACTAGCATCTAACTCTTCCATGGCCACTCACCTTCTTCCTCAACCATCCTTGGTGTTGGAACTTAGAAGTCTCCAACTTTGGGGACTTTTGGAGAAACCAATTCTTCCATTCATATCCAAGAAGGCATGGAGCCAAGAAGCAAAGTTCCTCCATCCACATCCATGGAGCCAAGGAGTAAGGTGACAAAGGAAAGAAGGCCCTCACATGGGTGATTAACCTTTGCTAAGCAAAGAGGTGCTTCAAAGGTATAAAGTTTCTCAACTCACTTTGTTTTGAGTTGAGTCTTGGTTCACCCTTCTACTAGGCTTTGAATTTCATGGGTAATGTTTTGTTTTTGAGTGCATACAAGCATGATTCCGCCTTTAAATGTTAATTGCATGCCATAGATGTTGCTCAAATGAACATGTTTTTCACAAAATTTCCTTCAAGTGGTATCAAGAGCCTATATCTAGTAGTTGGTGAATCCTTTTGGGTTTTGTATTTTCATAGTTTATGATTTGAATGTTGTAATTGTTACAAGCTTTATTCTTGCTTCTTTCAATGTAAATTTTGTTAGAAAATTTGCCATCTCAAATGTTGTAGATGTAGTTCATATGAGCATGAATTTTGGAGCTAAAATTTGGTGCCATGTTTCTGGGGGAAATTCGGCCAAATCCAAAGGGTGGATTTTTGGGTTCATGTTTGTCTTGTTAAAAGTGTTTTAAAGTGACATTAGGAACCCCTAAGTACCCTAGTATGGTAATATGTTTTTCCCCTTAAGTTTGAGAGTTTTTGGGGTGTCTTTGGGTGAAAAATGTTCATGGAGCTCTTATGGGTTTTCATGGATGTTCTTCATTGTTCTTGTTATGTTCTAACCAAGAACAAAAAGGTTTGGTGTTTTGATTCAAAGTGTTTGATGTTTTTTATAAAGTTTTGTTTATGGTGGTTGGTGTGACTTTATTGTAATAAATGGTATGACATGATTTGTCATTTTTCAATCAACACCATACCAATCACTTACACATTTTCCTTGTTTCAAGGAACCATGTTTTATGAAAATCACTTTTTCAAACCTACCCATCACATTTCACTTTTGTTGAAAAATTCAAAAGTTTTATGACACCATCTCTCATCCAAAACCGGCCACCCTATTAAATAGGTACTTTTGGGGCTTTTATGCAATTACATAAAGTTTTGATACTTTTGTGTATTTGTACTTTGACCTGAAAGTTTATATTTTTACGTAAAGGCCCAAAATCACTAAAGGACAAATTGTTTTGCTTCTTTAATGAAGTTTTTGTATTTGTGCATTTGTTGAAATTTTTGGGTTCTAGTTGTAATTACATGAAGTAGTGGACTTTTGTGTTTTTACAAAGGGACCTCAAAAGTTTATGTTTTGCAATATAGCCTAATGGTTGAGGTTATTGCTATTCGGCCCAAATTAGTTGAGAACAAAATAGTTTTGTATCTTTAAATGAGAATTGTATTTTCATTTCATTTAGCTCCATTTAAATCAATTCTATGGAAACAAAAACTAAATGAAAATGTTGCATTCAAGTTTAATTAGTTAAAGCGTTAATTAATTAAAGAAAGGGTGATTATGAACCTAAGCCTACGATAATTGAGCTATGTGAAAAGCCGTCTCAAATTTGTTTGAACCATGGGAATGTGTAGATTAGATTTTGGTTGTAATTTGATATGATCAAATATTGTAAAAGAGCATAAGCTCTTCTTTACTTTAAAGTAATTTGTTTTGATCAAATGTTGTAAAAGAGCATAAGCTCTTCTTTACTTTGAAGTACTTCTTTCTTGCTTTATTTGATATGCATGAAAATGAAGTAGAGGGTCCAACGCCCAATAAGAAAACACGCTTTAATGTGATTAAACGTGTAACTAAAATCAACCACCATCCCTAGACCGAGATTCAACACTAGGCTCGTGTTGGATCGAATCAAAGGTTCATAGTCATCCAAAGGCCCTAAGGCAACTATATAGTCCATCAATGAATGCAAACCTTATGTTAGTAGTACCATATACTCTTGCTTTAAAAATCGTTTTACAAGCATAGTGGGAGTATCATATACAACTAAATCAATCAAATGGACCAATAGTTGTAATAGGACCAAATTGTTTTAATAAGATTAAAATGCATGCTTATATGTGATGAGACCTAAAACCCTCAATCAAACCATTATTAAGTTGATAAGCGTGAGAGTGCTTTGAATACTCTTTCGTGGCCTTCGACCGTGGTAGGCTCCGATCGTTTGTGACTCGTACACCGACTTCACCCTATCATGGGAGAGTACAAAGTGCGTGCTTATACTCAGGAGGAGTTCTATATGCACACATGATGTTGTGAAGGTAGGCAACGAGAATGATCAACATCATATCATTGTGAGGTTGTTCTTGAACCCTTACTCGAACTTGCATGGTGGGAATGACTTAACTAAGTGCAATGGAGCCAACATCATATCATTGTGAGGCTTCATTCTCTAGAGGCTAAATAAGATGGGTACTTGCAAGAGATGCAAATGAGTAAGCGTACTCTCTCATTATTATTGATGCTAGCCAACATCATATCATTGAGGTGGGCTTGGTAATGGTGAGTCTCCCATACCCTACTAAGAGTTTCCTAACTCTCGAATTCCGATGAGGGATATGGAATTTGCCAAAAAATAGTGGGTGGTGCTATTTGATTTAAAGACCCGGATCAAATGGCTTAAAATCAATCAATTTATATTCGTTATGTATTTGTTTACCAATATATTTGCAAATGCTATCCAAAACTTGACAAAGAAAAGCCAAATGCTTTAGTTTCCGGACTTGGTACCACAATCCCATAGATTGTCTTAAATGGATTGTATATGTACCTAAGTAGTCTCATCCTCACAATCTTCCTATTGATAATGTATCATTGGAAGAACATGTGAGATAAGTCTATCATAAAGAGGACAACACAAACAACCAATGCTTATTCCTTCGTTATATGAACAAAGGAACTTATGAAGATTAACATAAAGACAAGGACACTTTTAGTGTCATAGTTCTTCACTTGCAAATCGTTGTATGAAGAAATAAGAGTTGCTTTGAACAACCCTTAGTTAATGCAAACACTAGTGCTTGTTTCTTTGTTAAATGAACAAAGAACTTGAGAAGTAAGCACAAGGCCATGGACACTTTACATGCCATGATTCTTCACTTACAAATTGTTGTATGAAGAAATGAGAGTTGCCTTGAACAACTCTTGAAAGTTTGTAATTATGTTTAGAACATAATGGTTGGTTGACAAAAATAGTCCATCAACATGGACTTATGATGATTTTGAATCATTAAGTGTTGAAGTGTTAAACCACTTCACGAGACAGAAACTAGGGAAGAACTTCACTTTTGTGTCCCTATCCAAATGGTTCACTAAGTTTATTGTAAACTATATAGTGAACAATAACCACACGCTCTCCAAATTGTTTGATGTATATAACACAATTGAAATAAGTTTATACACAATTGAAATAAGTTTCAAGAGAGATAGTGGGAGTTTAGGGACCATGACTATTGTAGTCAAATGAAGAAGGCAAAATAACTCCAAGGGAACAAACTTTCTTTATGAAAGGATGGACATTGGAAGGGGTATTTGCAATAAATGTCTTGCAAATGTCAAGAACACACCTTTCGAAGGTGTTGTAAATTGTTCTTGAATAGTTCAAAACAGTTGGTTCTTCTACTTGAGTGCTTGATTCCGTATTAGTAACTATGTTTTACAATCGTTGTAAAAGTGTGGCTAATAAGAAGTAGAAGATTAATGAGAGAAGAGAAAGTACTTCACATTCAGAATGTGAATCAAATGTAGATTTCTGTGAAAGCAGGTAGTACTTACTTCCTCATATGAACTACCAAAGAACATGGAAAAACAAAGATTGTCTTTGCATTCCAATTTGAATAAAGGAACTTAATTCCGTATGAGAAATGGATGAATGTTTTGTTTGACAAAACATTGTTCTTTATTAATGAATGATTAGATTATTGTGATCTAATTGATTATCTCTATAGTAGAGATGATATGGTAGTGTTAACTGTTTAGAATATAACGATGCTTAAAACCCAAAAGGTTGCAAGGTAGCGACTAATCCCAACTGAGTTGTGATACCTTTAGAACATAAATTATGAGTTGGTCATAGATGGATGCTTTGGATCGTTAGATCCGGATCCAATGCCTTCTTGTTAAAATTGTATAGAGGCAAAATGTTTGAATCTTTATTCTTTTGGAAAGGAAGAAAGAATCACAAAGTTGTTAAGGTTAATTCACTTAGATGTTGATGGCACTTGTCCACAACATAATACTACTCATGTTGTATAACATTCACCGAAGATCGCTCTCGGTTGGACTATCGTTTATTTTGAGTAAACACAAGTCCGAATACTTTGCGAAAGGTTTGAAAGAATTCAAGAATGTAAGTTGATGAGTAAGACGTCTAAAGTATTTACCTCCTTAGATTTGATCCAAGGAAAGGTAGCACTTTAGAACAGTTTCCTTGAAAGATATCAAGGAAAGAAGCATCATAAGATAATGGATTTCTCCATTAGGAGAAGAACGAACTTGAATAAGATTTAGTTTGTTGGATGTTATCAATTACCCATATATAGGATATATACTTCTAAGACAATATGATTGTCAATTAGAAGATCTTCCAAAATTTTCATGACTCCATATGATGTAGTTGGAAAGAAAGATAAGTCTTAATCATGTTAAGATTTGGGGTTGTGTGCTAATAAGCAATATTTGTTTGAGAATTATCTTGTGGATATCCTTAAATTAACCTTTGGATATCACTTCTATAAACAAACTAACAAATATTGTTTTGTTGGGTAGTTCATTGTAATCTTACAATATGATTTGCCTAAGCGCAAATGAACGAGAGATAGAACTCAAAGAATGGGTTCTTTGAGAGACAAGATGATAGTCAACAAATATAACAACCTAGTTCCTACACCACAAGCTCCAAGGTAGTCGAGAAGGATTTATAAACCGTCTCAGTTGAATGGTTTGAACTTTATGACTATGTCATAGAGTTACACCTCTTAATTCGAAAAAAATAAGAATGAAAATCCTTATGACTACATTGAGTGTACATACGACATATACTCAAGGAAATGGTAAAGTACCATTTGACCCGAAATAGTGAAACCTTTAATAGCTAATTGGTAGCTTAAGGTGACTGCAATAAAAGAGATTGGTTGACTTGGAAGAAACCATCTTTGACGTAGTCTTGGTTTCAATTAATTCAAAGATTGCTAGCTACAACTAAATGGTGATTCAATGTTTGGACATAATATGGGTTTCCGAAACCATTATTAAGATAGTCTTGATAATATATGTCTAAAACTATGAATCACAAGACATGTAAGTTGTAGAGATCCATCCATCATGAATCTTAGCAAGCTAGTGGGAGCTATAAGCGTTTTATGAGAGAAAGATCAAATCGTTTGATTTCTCATAAAGATGTAAATGAATCTTTTGTTTACTAGGTTTACAAAAGATTAGTGGGAGTCAATCATGTTCCTAAATTTGAATATATACATATATGATATATTAATTCTGGAAATGAAAAGAATACTTTTTCGTTAAAGTTATGACTTTAAACATTCTCTAACGATAGAATGTATATGGGAAAAATAGTCTATAAACATAGGATGTAAATCTATAATGATAGATTTCAGGATATAATTGGATTATATCAAGCCCTAATGATAGACAAAAGATGCTAGGAAGTTTCTCATATGATGATAAACTTTAATCAGAAGAACAACTCTAGTGAGACTAGGAGGTAGCTCTTCTCAAAGGGAACGTACCCTTTGACTCCTAAAGAAATAATGCGTAAATAGAATCCTTTATGTATATGCACAAAGGTGATTTATGTATTTCATATTGTATGAAAAATGTTGATATGAGTTGTACCAAGATCGGTACAAGACGATATCAATGCAAGCCTAAGATCAGAACCATGGCAACTGTCAAGTGAATCCTTAAGTATTTGAGAAATAATAAAGGATGGATTCCTCAAGAATGAGGAAGAATTAGAGTAACGTAATGGAAGCGTAAATGTATTAGATTATGAATCTAATCCATCATTGGATGTTTCTTCATTATGAATGAAGAGATAATCAGATATCTCTTTATTATGACTAAAGAGATATTTGGATGGAAACATTAAAAGTAATGACTTTAGAATGTTCCATTGTGAATGCAAAATATATTGCCATATAGAAGCTTACAACAATGTTGTTTGGATGAGAAAGTTCATTCATGAACTCTCTATTCAGTTCCTACTAGAAAGTGTCTCTAGTGTACCGACACTACGACACTAATAGGGCGATAGCTCAAGCTAGGGAATCAAGGTCTCATCATGATCCGAGCTCAAATGAGAGACTAAACCACATGATTAAGAATCATGTATAATGGTAATGTCGTTATTATCAAGGTTGCTTTTATGGATAACATATAGATATCCATTGTTTAGGCCTACTACTCAGCCATTTTTGAAATGACTACAGAAGAGGTATCATCATTGATGACCAAGCTGATTGGCTCTAGTGCAAGTGGGAGATTGTTGGAAATGTGCCTTAAAACCAATCATATGATGATACTTTACGGACATTTCACATGTTAAACTAATATAGTTTAATTTAAAGGGCAAAGATTATTGTTTGAAGCCGTCTCATATAAATGTTATACGCTTAAACGATAAGTCCAAGGAATATGTAATTGGGAGAATGCGATCTAAAGAAGTTAGATTCATGAGACCATTCTTTTTCGTATACATATCCTAAACGTTCCTGATCATAGGATTGCCAATTGGGCATTGACAGGCTGTTAAGATCAGTATGTGCTATGTCTTCTCTTAGGGAGAGTGACTGGTCTCGAGTTATTGGTATGACTGACACCAAGACAAGTACGTTGGTGCTCAATAGAGAATTAGTTCACTAAACGTGATCAACAAGGAGTTCTCATACTCATGTCACATGAGAACTCATGGTTGGGATAATGCGAAGTAGTCCTTTGACCTGAGCATCATAGTTGTCTTATGGTTAGGTCCTTGATCTTTAACTATGTCAAAGTCACTCCATCCGAGGGTGTCCACGACATAGTTGGGGTTAAGCCACTTAGCCATGAAGGCAAGTGAATGCGCAACAAGGGATCTCTAACCTTCAAACTGTTTGAGGGAGAATACTCTATGATATGATTAAGAATCTCTGACCAGAGTATGAATGGGATTTAGGAAGTCGTTCCAAATCACATTCAAGGTAATCATATAAGTAAATAAATCACATTGGATAGTAGACATGAATAATGTATCAAATCAAACAATGTGGTCAAGAGTATTGTATTAGAGAAAGACCGTATTGCATTATAATCCTAAACTGAATAGGTTCTCCACCTCTTCCAATTAGCTTAGGTAACCATGACATACTGCTAGGTGTCACTTATGGTTTGTGGAAGCCCTAAACGTGTATAATCACTAAAGGGAGAATTGAAAATAAGTTTCAATTCACAATCGATTTGAAAGAGTTCTAATCGCCCACTGCCTTGCTAAAAGGAACCTAATGGATCGCACACTGTGTAAGGTAAGGCTTGAAGGATTTGACGGAGATGAGTAAGGACAATTAAATGGTTTAATTATTTATGGCAATAATTAATTAATATGTTAATTAATCAAACGAATAAGTTCGTTTTAAACCTTGAGTTAGTTTTGGGCCTTAAAGCCCAAATTAGGCTTCGAATCGTCAAGCCCATTAGCTTAAGTTTTATGACAACTTAACAAACAAAATTCAAGAAGCCCAAAACAGCCTAAAGGCTTGGGAAAACCGGCCATAGAGAGAGGAAGGGCCTTTTGGTCCAAAATGCATACAAAAGTTGAAAGCATAGAAGGGGTATCTTTGCTCCATCCTCATTAGGGTTTTCTAAGGATGAAAAGTGAGAAAAACTCGCTCTCTTTTCTCTCTAGAATAGCCGGCCACCCTGGGAGAGTTTACTAGCATCTAACTCTTCTATGGCCACTCATCTTCTTCCTCAACCATCCTAGGTGTTGGAACTTAGAGGTCTCCAACTTTGGGGACTTTTAGAGAAACCAATTCTTCCATCCATATCCAAGAAGGCATGGAGCCAAGAAGCAAAGTTCCTCCATCCACATCCATGGAGCCAAGGAGTAAGGTGACAAAGGAAAGAAGGCCCTCACATGGGTGATTAACCTTTGCTAAGCAAAGAGGTGCTTCAAAGGTATAAAGTTTCTCAACTCACTTTGTTTTGAGTTAAGTCTTGGTTTACCCTTCTACTAGGCTTTGAATTTCATGGGTAATGTTTTGTTTTTGAGTGCATACAAGCATGATTTTGCCTTTAAATGTTAATTGCATGCCATAGATGTTGCTCAAATGAACATGTTTTTCACAAAATTTCTTTCATTTTCTTCCTATAAGTCATCCATTTCATCTTCACACCTCATCCTTGGTGTGGAGACTTAGAGACACTAAATCTTTGGTGTTCTTGGGGATCATTTCCTCACATCCTCAAGGAGGAAAGGAGTATGAAAAGGAAGAAAAACACAAGGAAGATCTAAGGAGCTAGGAGGTGACTTGAAGGCCCTCTACTTGGGTGAATCCCTTGTGTAAACAAGGATGAGCTTCAAGGGTAATGAATCTCAAAATCCTTTCTTCTCTTCAATGTTGTTAAAGAGTCTTGTGGTTCACCATTCATTAGGCTTTGAAAGTCATGGGTTTTAGAATTGTTTTTGAATGCATGCCTACTTTAAAGTGTTATTAGTTTGCTTATGTGTTCAAATGTTCTCACATATTCTTAGCTAGGACAAAATATATCCTTCATATTGGTACAACAAATATATTGTCTGTGCCAAATCAAATAAGTGCTTGCCAGTTGCCGAAGCCCTTGCCAGCGGTCATGTCTTACCCTTCAGCTTGGCCATCCTCGCTAATCTCAATAGGTGTTTAGCAAACCCTTCTGCGGGGAAGATCGACCCCCACTAAAACGGCTCGCTCTGGGCCTTCCAACTTTGGCTGCAGGTCTATTTCTCGATGTTGCGGCTAGAAGTCCCAAGTTTCAACCCTTTCGAGGCAATGTGCCTAGAACTACCTTCATGCCATTTTCCTACTCATTCGGCCGAAAGAATCTTCAAATATTTTTTTGGCGTAGAGTGCTTGTTAGACAACGAATTCCAAATTTGTCGTCATTAAACATATCCATCATCTATTTTCCTCCCACAATCGACATGGGAAAAGGCCAAGGAAGCCGATCTCTGAATGTCATGGGGATCCTTCATCATCACTCGCGACCTACCCTACGGTTGCGAAGCTCGACGAGGAAGTTGGGAAGTTTATCATCCCAACTTCCTGGCCCGTTAGCTGGGCTATCCCCAAGGGTGCCCCATACCGTTCCTTGATTCTCGCTTACTTCTGAACTGAGAGCGCATCTCTGGCTCTTCAGAGAGAGAATGTGAAATTGCCAAGAGGGGGTTCGAAAAGCGATGTTCCAAGTTCCGCCTTTGGCTAAACACTCCAAAACCCTGATGTGCTAGCACCTTCGTTGACCGGTGGGGTGCTTACACTAAGGACTTTTTCAGTGTTTTGGTTGAGGAAGTCTCCAAGAAGCTTTTTGGCAATCGACCCAAAAGGTTTCTCATCCCAAAATCCAAAGAAACGGCCCAAGGTATATACCTTCTTACTCTTCTTGTTCATTTATTTATTTCGAATTTTATTCTAACCTAAACTTAGTGCTTTTAGGTGGCCGTACTATAAAGAGGGCCGATGTGGTTGCGATGGCCATGGCTAAGAAAAAACTTGCCCGTTATGTGAAAAAGGCGGCAACTACTATGCCAACTCCACCAAGCAAACGACCTAGCCCAAAAGCTGAAATGGTAGGATTCGCACCTCAGCCTAAAAAACGTGTCAAGAAATTCACAAAGAAAAGGGAACGGGAGATTCACGTCATCTCCAGCCAAACCACAGGAGCTACTCCTAGTGTTTCTCCCCTCATTCATGCCGTCCACGTCTTAACGAGAGTGCAGCAAAACCTTCCAACTGATCAAGCACCTGAAGTTCATCCTGTCCCTTCAGTCATGGTCGAACTCATTGTTGCTTCGTTGGTCGAGAAACCTGCAGCTCCGAGGTCAGCTGTTGCTCCCCAAGCCGGCCTATCAGTTGCTATCTTGGAGAAGGTGACCACCCTGGCTGATAGAAACCCTATCCCAAATCTAAAAGGAAAATCGGTGATCGTTCTAGAAGAAGTACGATTATTCTTGCTAATAATTTCTTTATCTCTTAGCTGGATTTCCAAATAATAATAAAAAAAATCTTTTGTTCAGGAAGACGAGAGCGAGGGAATCCTGCTGACGGGGCCCCCTCGACCAGCTAAACTTCCATCCGCTAATCCTCAACCAACGGTCGAGGCGTTTGGCCAGAACGATACTTCTGCAGTTGAAAAAAACACGGGACTTGGAATGACACCTCTCACTGAGCCCAAAGCGACGACGAAGACACCAGCTCATCTGCATGACCAAGATCTCTGCATTCCTTCTCAAGAAGCCACTTTGACCTTTGTAAGGCATTTATTATTTTCATGAATTTTCCTTTTTTTAGATTTTTAAACCAAGAAAAATATCAAATGCCAAGTGCCCAGCCGTTCATTTCATCGAAATTTTATGCCCTGAAGGGCGTTATTTATATTTCCTGGTTGGCCCAATGGCCATCAAACATAGATAACCTCTAACGACCGCATAAACTAAAAGGCTGCCTTAAGCATTGGGCTCGGCCATTAAGCTCTCTGGGTTTAAGCAACGAACCACCAGACATGGTCGAGTCTCATCTCGGCAGGTCTTAAACATCCCCTTTTTTAATGCCTTGTAACTTAGAACTTTTCTAACAATTTCCTTCTTGTGTGCAGCCTTCATAGGAAGTCGAGCTCGATGCCTTACTCTCCACTACTTCTAAAGTAGTCGGGCCTTCAACCACCACGGTCGAGCCTTCTGCGATAGCGGCTGAGTCTAACGACTTTGTCAAGTTGCAGGAATTTTTATCCCTTTGGGCTTCACAAATCCTTCAACGCAAAGGCCTCGACTCTGTAGGAGAATGCCTAAATGATCTTGCAGCTGGTGGCTTGCTGAGCACCGAAAGTGCTGTCCACTTATCTAATATCTTGGAGCGGACCCGACAATACTCCACTACTTTTGAAAGGGCTCTTCAGACCGAGGACAACATAAAGGGTGCAAAGATTGCTCATGAAGCTAGTCGACCGGAGGTTGAGGCCATAAAAGCAAAGAAGACGCTACTGGTCGACCTTGATCATGTCAAACTTTAAAGGCACAGGTTGGACGTTGCTTCAGAGCTCAAAAAGGATTTTGAAGCAATTAAGTCTCGACTGACAGATTACGCGGCTGGCGCAAAGTAGATATAGCAACTTCAGCTTGATAAAAGAACAAGAAAGGCTGAAGTCACAATAGGTGAAGTAAGGTGGTTGGAACTGAGGGCCCTCTTGAAGCCTTGCTTCCTTTTACCCCTTAGGATTTGGCTTTAGTAATCAGCTGTTGGATTCTTTTTGTAACTTCACTTGTACGCCTTTTGCAAAATTAATGAAATTAGCTATTCCCGCATCTCCCAAGTGACTGGATAATACTTCTTTCTAAATTTCTCATTGATTGGTAGTTTATGTATCAAACTAGTTTGATCTCTGAGGTGGTATGCCCCATTGCCGAGAACTTTATGCACGATGAATGGTCTTTCCCAATTCGGCAACCATTTTCTGAATCTAGGATCTTTAATTCCTATTGGCAATATGGTTTTCCAAACTAGTTCACCTTCGTCGAACGTCTTTTGTCTGACCCGTCGATTATAAGCTCGCTCGACAATCTTTTTCTGCACCACTAACAAATTATAGGCATTAAGTTGTGCTTCCTCCAAGTCTTCTAGGTCTTGCCTCATGGCTTGATTATACTCGGCACTAAACAAACTGCTTTGTTAGATTACTCATAATGAGTTTATACTTAGCTCGACTAGTAGCATTGCGTCGTGCCCGTAAGTCAACGTATATGAGGTTGTCCTTGTTGCTGATTGGAGTGAAGTTCAATACGCCCATAATGCTCGTTCAACTTTAAATGCCACATCCCAGGCTTCTCTTGAATCATTTTTTCAAGGATCCTAATTAAAACTTTATTACTTGCTTCGGCCTGTCCATTTGCCTATGGGTAATACGGTGTGGACTGTTTTAGCCGTATTTTTAAACTTGCCGTGTATTCTCTAAAATGGTCGGCTGTGAAAATCGTGTCATTGTCTATTATAATCGTTTCAGGTACGTCAAATCTTGTCATAATATTTTCTTCCACGAAACTGCAGACCTTTTTCGAGGTTAACTTGGCGTATGACATTGCTTCAACCCATTTGGTGAAATAATCGGTTGCTACAAGTATCCATGCATGCTTTGCCAATGCGAAAGACAATATGATCTTGCTGATTACATCCATGGCCTATCCTCTGAACGACCATGGTTTGGTGACCGAGTGAAGCAATTCGGCCGGGACCCTTTGTACAGGTCCATGGATATGACATTGTACACACCCTTTTGCGTACTCAATACAATATTTTAATATACTCAGCCAAAAATAACCGTGTCGTCGGAGTAACCAACGTGTTTTGCGTCCGGATTGATGAGCCATACATGTTCTTTTGTGTACCTTTGTGATAGCCTGGGCAGCTTCTTTCGGGCCGAGGCATAGTAACAAGAAACCGTCTTCACTTTTTTGGTATAGTTCATTTTGATACTTCACGTAATTTGTGGCATGTACCCTAGTCTTGTGGTCGGACTTACCACTGGGATCATCAAGGTACTGCATGTTTAATCTTCTCCAATCGCTTGGTAATGTCTTAACCGCGCAGACATCTACTGGATCTTCTCGTTCCAACAACGAAGGTAGAGACATAACTCGTGTATGGATCACATGGTCGTGTTGAAGAACTTGTTGATTAACCAAGGTCGGGTGTGGTCGTCTACTACTGGTATAACTCGACCTAGTTTGCCCCCTAGGAGTTATGCTCCAAAGGCTATTTGGCCTAGTTCATCGGCGACAGTGTTTCGAGCTCGTGAGATGTGCTTAAATGTGATGCCCTCGAATGATTCGGCCAAATAACTAGCAACCATGTGATAGGGCACCAGAATGCAACTCATGCAACGAAAAGTCCCATTGAGTTGGTTAATCACAAGTTCTGAATCGTCAAGTACTAGGACGTGGGCCACTTTCAAGTCGTGAAGGATATGAAGGTCGATGATGAAGGCTTCATATTCGGCTTGATTGTTTGTACAATCAAAATCTAGTTTGAGGGAGAAATACCATCGATAATAGTCCCCTACCCTGGCCGAGGTCGAGGTACTAGAGCCGTCAAAATACATTGTCCAGTAATTATCACATGTTTCTATCATGCCATATCGACGTCATTGCCTTCAACATAGTATAGGGAAGGATGTTGAGCTAAGAAATCGGCTAGTGCCTACCCTTTGATGGCTTTCTGAGGGACATATTGCAAGCTAAATTTGGATAGTGCCATTGTCCATTTTCCAATTCGGCCTTTTACTATTGGTTGAGTGAGCATATACCGAATGACATCGGTCTGGGTGATGACCTGAGTGACGGAAGAGAGCATATAATGCATGAGTTTCGATGCGGCAAAAAACAGAGCCAGGAAAAGTTTTTCGACTGATGAATAATTCTCTGGTGAGTTAAGATTCCTGCTTAGGTAAAAGATGGCCTGCTCACACCCCGTATCATTGTCCTGTGCAAGGAGGCAACCGATGGATTCTTCGGCTATCGAGATGTATAGCTTAAGAGGTTTACCGCGTTGAGGCGGTACAAGTACATGTGGGGTCGTGAGAGAAACCTTGATTTGTGTGAAGGTCGCTTGATGCTCCTCACACCATTCGAACTTGTCAGAGCCCTTGAGTTTCAAAAGCATGGAGAGAGCCTTCATTTTTCTTGCTGAATTAGCAATGAAACGGTGTAGGAAATTGATTTTTTCGAGCAAAGTCTGTAATTCCTTTTTGTTTGTCGGGGGTGGAGCATTGATGATTGCGCGAACCTTATTTTTGTCTACCTCGATGCCGCGATGATGTACAAGGAAACCCAAAAAGTTGCTGACTGATACACCGAATGCGCACTTAGCTGGGTTCATTTTGAGGTTATGTTGGCGTATACGAAGGAAAGCTTGTCAAAGATCATCGAGATGAATTCGACGACATTTCGACTTGACTACAACATCATGTAGACCTTGACAATGGTACCAATCAAGTCATGAAAAATGGTATTCATAGTGTGTTGACATGTGGCATTGGCCTTTTTAAGGCCAAATGGCAAAACTACCCATTCGTATGTCCCGAGTGCCCCCAGGCAATAAAAAGTCATTTTTTGGACATCGGTCTCGGCAATGAAGATCTGGTTGTAGCTAGCATGGCTGTCCATAAAGGATAACATCTCGTGGTTTGCCACAGCGTCAATTAGCAAGTCTAAAATTGGCTTCGGATATTCGTCTTTAGGGGTTGCCAAATTCATATTACTAAAATGGATGCAAATACATAGTGAAAGAAAAAATTTTGTCCTAGCTAAGAACATGTGAGAACATTTGAACACATAAGCAAACTAATAACACTTTAAAGTAGGCATGCATTAAAAAACAATTCTAAAACCCATGACTTTCAAATCCTAGTGAATGGTGAACCACAAGACTTTCTAACAACATTAAAGAGAAGAAAGGATTTTGAGATTCATTACCCTTGAAGCTCATCCTTGTTTATACAAGGGATTCACCCAAGTGGAGGGCCTTCAAATCACCTCTTAGCTCCTTAGATCTTCCTTGTGATTTTCTTCCTTTTTGATACTCCTTTGCTCCTTGAGGATGTGAGGAAAGGATCTCCAAGAACACCAAAGATTTAGTGTCTCTAAGTCTCCACCAAAGATGTAGTGTGAAGAGAAGATGGATGATTTAGAGAGATTTTTGATGCTAGTAAAAGTCTCCCTAAGTGGCCGGCCTCTATAGAGAAAAAGGAGAGAAAAAGTTTTTCTTCTTTGCCTCAAGAAAACCCTAGTGAGAGAATGGCTATAAAGTTGTCTTTATACCACCTCACATGTGAGTGGTAAACTTGCAATTAAGCCAAGTTTGCATCCACTCACCCTATGGCCGGTTTTTGACTTAGTTATTGGGCTAATTTCCATTTAGTTTTTGTTGTCACACAACCTAAAATCAATGGGTCTTGTGGACCAAAAACCCTTTTGGGCCCTGAAGCCCAAAACCAACTTAAAAGCCCAATATGAACATTTCGTAAGATTAATTAACTAATTAATTAAATTAATTAATCTTGACCATTCTCAATTAAACTGTTTAATTGCTTATCCATCTCATTTATATTTCTTCACTTTCATCCTTACTTGGTGTACGATCTATTAGGTTCCAATAAACGAGGCAGTGGGCGATTGTTACTCTTAACGATCGATTATGAATTGAAACTACATTTCAATTCTCCCTTTGATGAAGATTAGTGTTTGCTAATCTTCAAGGCTTGTCATGGCTACCCAAGCTAAGTAGAAGTGGTTGGAGAACCTATCCAATTACAATTACAATGCAATATGGTCCTTCTCTAATACAATACTCTTAATCACATTGTTTGAGTGATAGTTTGTTTCATGTCTACTATCCAATGTGACACTTCTCTATATGATTCAATTGAATATGATTTGGAACAGACTTCCTAAGTCATATTCGTATGCTTTGGCCAAAGACTCCCGAATCATATCTCAGAGTATTCTCCTTCCACCATGGAAGGTTAGAGATCCCTTGTTGTGCATTCATATGCCTACATGACTAGATAGCTTGACCCCAACAATGTCGTGGACACTCTCAATGGAATGCCTTTAACATGATCAAAGATCAAGGACCCAACAATTAGACATCTATCATGCCTAAGGTCAAAGGACTACTTTGCATATTGCAACTTACGAGTTCTTACATGACATGTATGTTCGAACTCATTTTTTATCGTTGTTTAGTGTACTCAATTACCTTTCGAGCACCTATGTGTTTGTCTCAGTGACCAACACTAAATGACTTGAGACTAGTCATACTCACGCTTGAGTTAACATAACACATACTAACCTTAGCGGATTGTCAATGCCCAATTGGCAATCCTATGGCTAGGAACGTTTTAGGAATGAACATAAGAGAAAGGTCTCGTTAATCTAACTTACTTAGATCACTTCTCTCTTAGATTAAATACATTCCTTGGATTCCCTTATTGCTTAAACACATAATACAATAAATAGTGATTAACAATAAGATTTGCCCTTCATTAAACATATAATAGTTTAGCACAATAAGTATTCCAAAAGCTATTACATCAAATTAGTGGCTTTGTGGGCATACTTTCAACACATAGAGCACCACTTTTCTTTAAAATTGGTATGATATTTGCCAACCATTCGACGTATCGAGCTGTTCGAATAAACCTGGCTTTTAAAAGTCGAACAAGTTCGTCTTTTATGACGAGCTGAACTTTGGTTGAGAATCGTTGAGGAGGTTGGCAAAAAGGTTTACAACCAGCTTTGATGCGTAATTCGTGCTCTACGAGCGTTCGATCTAGGCCAGGCATCTCATGGTAATTCCAAGCAAAACAATCATTAAATTCTTTGAGTAATTTACAGAGTCCTGTTTTCATGGGTTAGGGTAACAAAGTACTAATGAATAAAGGCTGAGGGTTATCGACCGTGGCAGCGTTTATTTCCTCTTATGGATCCTTGACCTGGGGCCATTTGTCTTCGAGCTCAGCCGGGGTAGCTTGGACCTTCTCCAGTGACAAGATTGGACCATAATCTCAATCGGCATGGAACTCGACTAAGTTTACGCTAGAATTTGGTTGTTTGGAAATGGCATACCAATAGGCCAGCAGTCATTCTATGGTGGATGAAACCACGGCTTGGCATCTATTCTGTTTAATATCAGACATCAGGACGGGCAATTAGGTCAGCCAATCCGAGTTTTGCTGAATCTTGGTGAACAATCTGGGCGCCAACCTCAATAGCCTTTTGAATTGAGATCTGAGTCGACCGTCCTTCCTTGTTAGACCCTTGTAGGGTGATATAGCTGACGTGATCATCGTAATAACGAGCCTGAATCATATTAGCTTCGAACGGTTGATTGTCGGCCAGATGGATCACTATCGATTTACCACCCCAGAAGATAAAGACTTGATATAGTGATGATGGGATACAACTTGTTTGGTGGATCCAATCACAACTGAGCAAGGCATTATACTCAGTTTTTTAATCGACTATGAAAAACTCGGTTATATGATTGCGACCTGCGATGTTTAACTCCAGGGGAAACACTCCCTTGGTTTAGGACTTGTCCCCGACGAAGCTACTCATAGTTACCTCTGATGGGATGAGCTCATCGTTAGATCATTGTAATGCCTTCATGATGGAAACGGGCATGATGTTGATTGTTACCCCACAATCGATGAAACTTTTGGAAACTGGGTATCCTTCAATATGAGCTATAATATACAACGGTTTAAATGTTGAAGATTAAGGGAAGAAGAATAGGGAATAGTTCGGCAAGAACCGCCTTAAGTTTATCTTCTCGGCTTACTGGTTTGGCCTCCACGGTGGCGACAAAGTCGACTTGTGTTGCTTCCTCGACAACCATGTCCTCATCCAGGAAATTCGGCTGGGACTTGATTGGTTAGAACTCAGCAGGTAAGATGTGGACAATGCTGATTTCCATATTTTCGAGGATCGAAGGGCCCATTGGGTCTTGATCTTAGTCTTTTGCATTTTCAGGCGAGGTATCCTGCTCCCGATCATCTTCGACTTAATCATTCTCTGCTTCAGTGAGTAATTGTTCCTATGGTACATCAACTAGAGCCATTTCATTTTGTTCGTCATCCTCGAGCTTGGTTGATGTTGGGACTTGGCTCTACCCCTGTGAAGCTTTGCAGGTTCGCTTCTGTTAAGTAATGAGGGCATCTCTTGTGTCCAAATAAGCATCTAAACACTCCACGCGTTCTTTTTCGTCGATCGTAAGGCCGAAGAGGGCCACAGCTGAGCCTTTTGGCATGCTTTTGGTAGACTGTATAGGTCATTAACATAATGCTTTTTATGAAACTCTCACATGTATTCCAAAGCTTTGCCAGGAAATGGTGGATGAAGATTTCATCGGATTTTAATTAATGGCTCTTGTGGGGGTAACATAGGAAATTTGTTTTCCACTTCCTTCCTGAATTGCTCGAAACGGCCTTTCATTTCTCCAGGTCGAATGAGGAGTTTGATGCGCTTATTAGATTCTTCAATTATGGTTTCACACTCTCGGTCGATCACCGTTTTCCCTTGAAGTAACTCGGCCATGATTGCCGGGGGTTGTCGGTCTTCTTTGCTACCTGTTGTTTCTTTCGACTGACATTTAGTGGTTGAGGTAACCTGGGCTGTTTGTCGATGAGCCATACAGTCTATTCGTTGTCGCCGACATTTTTACGATTTGAACAATGCGGTATACACACCGGTAGGAGAATTATAGGTATACTATCGTTGGTCGTGTGGTTCAGGTGACTTGAAAGTTCTCTTGGTTGAGGATGAACTCAAACTGCTAGAGTTATGCACATAATAATCCTCGTTATAAAATGGTGCATCAAAACCGTATCGCGTTCTGACTGGAGGTGACTTGTCATTTTGTGCTTGGGAACCGAGCCTATCGAAAACTTTCTGACGTTGGCCTGCTTCAAGCACCTTTTGAGGTGTCATTGCGACCACGGATGACTGTTGTGGTATTGTAGCTCGAAGTAGTTTCTCCTTCAGCTCGGCTAAGATAATGTTCACCTTGCACCGACTACACAAAACCATCGCCCCATCCGCTTCCTCTGTGCTGGAGTCTGACATGGACTCGACGATGGCGGGTCCTGAAAAGTCCTTGGGCGGCTCATTGGAAAACAAATCAATCTTCATCTGTGGCGGAGAGTTTTTTTTTTTGGATGAATTGCATTGGAATGAACTCATCCGTGGCCTAGAGTTTTACTTCGGCCCCTTCTTCAAGGCCGAGTCAATCATTCTCTGGACTTTGACCATGTAAACAGGTGCCATTTCTGCCCTCTGATTGAAGCCATCCGATCTGTTGGTTGACCTACCACTTTTTTCTAAATCAATCATTTTGAAACGAGCGGATCCTATCTCAACCTGTGGCACTCGTAATTGGTTACTCTTGAAGAAAGGTTGCTTAATTCGATCGGCGGGTCCACTGTCTTGGACTTTAAATAACATACCATGCATATTTTCACGTATGTTATTTTTTTCTCGGCTACATATTTGTTCAAACTGCCGAATTTTCTCTTCAAGTCACCGTCAAAGAAACGATCTTGTGTGCGGGGGGTGCCAACTCGTTGGCCGAGCTCGGCCGGGGAGTAAAATATGTCGATGTTATGTTAAGCGCGCTGCTGACTTCTCGATCTTGCGACTGTGGTCGAGGAAGGAGCACGTCTTGGGCTTCAGGTTCTAGAGCCTGAAGACAAGGCTGCTAGTCTTGCGAAGTTCACAGATCGTCGGCGTCGGGTTCGGTCACGGTGATTATATTCGTAAGAGTATAAGCACGCCGAACTGGCACCAAACTATACGGACACAAGTACTCAAAAAAGATGTATGTCATGATGGTGAATGTGGTTCAGCCGTTAGAATGCCGAACTCTAAAACTTACTTATGAATATCCAATCATAAAAGAACTCGACGTTCAATGCGCTGAGCCTAATAATCTGTAACACCTCACTTCACCAAGAAGGCTAGTGAGATGACCTCTACCAATAAGGACTTGAGAATCCTTCTTGACCTAAACTTGGACAAATAACCAGTCGGCCTCGACGCTGTGCTGTTAATTCAAACTGAAGATGTTCCACAGTCGGCTGATTCTATGGTAACAGTGCTACTTATCTAAACTGAAGATGCCACCGGTTGCCTTCACATTGCTGTTTATCCAAACTGAAGATGTGTTGGTAGAAAAAGAAAATTAAAATCTCAAGGTGTTTGAGAGGTTTACGTAGAACAATTTGTGTGTTGAATTGAAGAGGGCTTTGAATGATGCACTTCCTCCTTTATTTATAGTAGTGAACCTACTCCTGGCTGAACCAGAGATATACTCAGACTAGAACTCCTTATCCCAATCTGATTATGATTCGGCCAATCCTAGTTCCAATAGGTTCCTGAACTAGGCTCTATAATTAACCAGATTCATTCCCTAATTCTCAGGGCCTTCAGCTTTGAGACCCCTTGTTGTATCAAGATTTGCCCTCTTTGCTTATCCAAATCAATCTTTCTCACAATATGACTCAGCCAACCTGATTGGGCAGCCTATGGCGGCAGGACGACCCATAATACTTCTGGAAGAGTACTGGGCCAAAAACAAACCTAGGTTCGACCCAATAATATTATTTTGGGCTCAAACAATACCATTTACTTGGTAAAATGCCAAAATTACTCAAGGCCATCCACCAAACCACGTCAAATGATGGGCAGGGAGGCTACAAAAGTAGGGACAAGCATCTTCATCCATCAATTTCAATTGTTGAAGAGCCTCTGTGAAACGTTAACATAAGCTTAGGCATTCACCATCATGATGAGGAATTGTACCGTCCTCCAAGCGTAGGTAGATGTTATGACACACTCCGACCCTGAATGCCCACGTAGACACCCGAATCACGATGTGCTGGATGACACCTGGAAGGTGACGAAGCCATAAAGTGTAGTGCTGTGGAAAATGTGAAAATATTAAAACTTAAAAGTGACTAATTTAGAGTGCGCATGTGAGTGAGATTAAACCAATATCATGTTGGAAATATGCCCTGAAAGTCAATCTTTGGAAGAAACCTTTCAGGACAAATGAATGGATGTATAGATGACTCTTATACATCAAATGGCAAAGATACTAATTAGGACTATCTCAATGAACGATATATGTCCTAAATAGTGAATCCATGGACAATGGATCGATTGAAGAAAATCTAATGATGTTAGACTACAGAGACCTTCTTCACATAATCATCATGTCCAAAAGGTTCCTGGTCATAGGATTGTCGGAGGGAAACTGACAATGCATAGACCGGTACATACTATGTCCGCTTCAATTGGAAGGATGGAAAGTCTCATCCCATTCGTGTAGTGACACTAAGACAAGTATGTAGGTGCTCATTAAGGGAATGAGTTCACTGAACACAATCGAACGAGAGTACTTGCATGGAGGTCTACTCACATGTCAAGCAAGTAACTCTCATGGTTGGAATAATGTAAGTAGTCCTTTGACCTGAGGCGTCGTCGTTGTCTTGTGGTTAAGTACTTGATCTTTGATTATGTCAAAGTCACCCCATTTGTGGGTGTCCACGGCATAGTTGGGGTTAAGCCACTTAGTCATGAAGGCAAGTGAAAGCGCAACAAGGAATCTCTAATCTTCGTTAAGAGAGGAAGAATACTCTAAGATATGATTCTGGAATCTTCGGCCGAAGTATCGAGCGTAATAAAGGAAAGCGTTCCTATACGAGTCAATTGAATCATATAAGAAGGAGTAATCACATTAGGGGTTTGACATAATATATCCATACCCCAATGATGTGATTGAGAGTATTGTTTTAGAGAAGGATCGAATTACATTGTAATTCCAACTGAATAGGTTCTCCAAACAAATTCTACATTAGCTTGGGTAGCCATGATATATGGTTAGATGTCACTCATGGCTTGTGAGTTCTTCTAGATGATTAAATGTAGTAGTCATAGAAGAAGGTGAATTAAAATGAAGTTTTAATTCACTAAGTGATTGGATTAAATATAATCAATTAGATTGGTGCCAATCACCTCACTGCCTTGCTAATTAGAACCTAAAATGATTGTACACCGATACACTCTTGTAGTGATACCACTAATGGATGATGGGAATAATTAATTGGATTAATTAAGTGTTGTGATTAATTAGAAAGTCTAATGAAATCATAAAAGCGATATAAGATCGTTTTGGTCTTAAAGAAACATTCGGGTTTAATTGGGCCCATTGGGCTTTTATTCAAGCATAGGATGACTTGAAATAATAAAAGCCCAAAGCCCAAACCAAACACTAAAGGCCGGCCACTTAAAGGGAAAGGGAGAGCGTGAAAGTCAAGTTGTTGACTAGGTTTCTTTTTGTCTATATAAGGAACTTTATAGAGATATTTTTACTTAGGGTTTTTGTGTGTTCAAAACAACTAAAGAGAAAAAGAAAATTACTCTCTCTTCAACACCAAAGGCCGGCCACCTTAAGGGTGATTTTAGCTAATCATCTTTTCACCCTTTTGGTCATTCCTCCATCCATCTCACTACACTAGTGGGTGTGGATCTTTAGAGGTCTTCTCTTTGGAGACTAAAGGAGAACCAAAGGAGCACTCATACTAACAAAGTGGAGGAGGCAAGGAGGGAGGCTAGGCTCAAGGAGTTCAAGGAACAAAGGGCTTGGAGGTGGTCCATCCTTGGTCTAAAATCTAGATCAAGAGGTATAGATCTATTCCTACACTTTGTTCTTTACTTAAATGTTTTGATGCATCATA
This sequence comes from Malus sylvestris, assembly GCF_916048215.2. Classification (NCBI taxonomy): domain Eukaryota; kingdom Viridiplantae; phylum Streptophyta; class Magnoliopsida; order Rosales; family Rosaceae; genus Malus; species Malus sylvestris. Next base: position 42,009,577 of record NC_062272.1, on the reverse strand, counting down.
TATAAACCTATGAACCTTGACGGGGATTTGCATGACTATAGCTTTGTTATTATTTGATAACATGCTTCCGTTGCTTTCGTATATAAATTTTGAATTGTATATGCATGCTAGTCATTAGAAATCCCACATGAATCTCATAGATTTCCCTTCATATCACACAAGTGATGTCAGAGCATAAATAAATTGTAGTAAAATAAGAGTAAAGACATTTATATCAAAAGAGAAATCTCCTACATAACATGTTTTACCAACAATCATCACCGTCACAAAATCTCTGTCATTAAAATCCTGGAAGGGCAAAAAATAAGGGTGAGTGGGCTTGAAAAATAAAGTTTGTAAATCATTTTCGAAAATGTGTAACCTCTCGTTGTAAAACAAGTACATAATTTCTCGAAAATATTATAATACTTGTATGTAGTACAGTACCCTGCAGCAGAAGTGAGTGAAAAGATGTAGAGTACACCGACAAGGTATCTCAACATTAAATCTCAAATCGTTATTACAAGAAATCAATGCTCATTAATTTATGTAGGCACACAAGTCCTATGCAGAGATATTCAAACAATGGAACAGGATGGGTGTAGGTTTTACATTCTAGTACTACATCATGTGACTTGTGCTAGTCGCATCATAAATGAGTCCAAAACATCACACAAAGAACAGGTTGGCATCTAACTCTGGATCCAAAGTGAATGTAAACAGTGCATGTGAACAACACGTGGAGTTAGTCCTTGGCCTAGGAACAGTTGTTGGGAAAGATCACATATACATATATATACGTAAAAACGAAATGACCCACTCACATATACATGTAGGTTGTATCCGTCCCACTATTTTGCCCGCGATACTCCTCCGGATGATCCTCTCCGAAACAGGAAATTACTACATTAATCATTAAGCTAATAATAGTTAATGTAATAAACTTAATTTGCCCTAATTTGCACAAGAACAGGAATTTAGTCGAAAATTTCTAAAATAGCACAACATAGCCATTTCTCAACCATTTTTTGCACAAGAGATATGAAAATGAAGCTTCGGATGATGAGAACGTTTTTATACCATTTTGGGAACCAAAACTTGGTCGGAGGTGAAGGGAAATTGGCTCAAAAGCCACTGCCATATTCAAGACTTTCTAGACAAAGCAAGTCTCAAATATGCAAGCTCAAATCCGTTGTCTAGGTGTTGTGGGAAATCGTCTTACACCTTCAAACATGACCAAGTCAACAAAGTTTAACTGGGTTTAGCTTGGAAAAATCCTACAACTTGCTAGAAAACATGGTGGGTTAGATATTCATCCTTTAAACACGTAGAAACGTACATGCATGCTAGTAAAATACACTGGAAACTCAAGAGAGAGTTTAATGGTGAAAATGCCAAGCTTACCGTGGCCAGAGAAGTGATGATCCCATTGGCAATTGTCGAGATTCCTCCTTGCATATTCGTGACCTCGAGTATAAGGACAAGCTCTAGAGACCATTAGTAAATTTTGTGTGAGTTTATGAATGTTTTTTTGGCAGCGTTCAGAGGTGGTGAAGTGGTGAGAAAGAAGGGGAAGTGGGATCTACAGGATTAGAGAGTTTGAGAGGTGAAGGAGAGATGTGAGATGTGAGGTTGAGTGAATTGAGTGGAAGGAGAGAGGGTGACGTGAAGGTTAATGTGGGAGTGTGTGTGAGCGTAATGATGACAATTATGGTTGAGTGAATTGTCAAAGAGAGAGAGAGAGAGAGAGCTGATAATGGGAGTAGGATTCTCTCCCCTCCTATCACACATTGCTTTTTGTCTTATTGTCTGTATAAAAAAATCAATATAAGATGTTGACGTGGCTTAACCGTGACCATTCAAATAGGAGGGGATGGAAGGGGAGAGAGATTAGAAGAGGAGAGAATCCTCCTCCCTGATAATGAGGAAAAAGAAAGGAAGTGAGGCGTGAGAAAGCTAGTGAGATGTGAGGGAACTGGCCAAAAAGAAAGAAAATGGTGGAGATATGTGTGATGGAACAAGTGTGGGTTTCTAAAACCCAAAATAATTATTTGTTTAATGCAACTTGCATGACCATCCCTCATCATTAAGCCTCTTTTAAGGCTGATTTTTGTTTTCCCAAGCCAGAGCAAGCAATGATGCACACTGCACGAGGTCAGGTTTTAGAATTTGAATTTATCTTAGGTAAATTTACAATGTTTCGATCATAACTTCTTCATTATAACTTCGAATTGAGTTCCATCTGTGGCCACATGTTCGTAAAAATGAGTGTCATTTGGAAATAGTAAAATAACAACTCGAACGATTTCTTTCTTCTTGCTTTAACTAGTTGACAAATCAAGTTCTTGCTTAATGCCTAAGCAATCTCATTTTTCATCCCAAGTCAAAGTAGAAGGGTCGAACTTGGAAATTAGCTAACAAAGTTTCCTGATGATTTGTAAGTAATGTCACATCAATACTCGTGAGTTGTAACTGAAATAGGATATAAAGACTGAGTCATCCATGTGCTTTTTTGCTAAGGTCGTCAATAACTACATTTACACAACCGGGATAGTACACGATGGTGCAATCATAAATGTTGATTAATTTTTTCCATTGCCGCTGTCTGCAATTAAACTTCTTCCAAGTGAAGATGTATTTGAAGGGTTTAAGGGAGTCGATGAAGATTTTGGCAAGTTTCTCCATAGGGAAACCACCATCAAGATTTCTAGCATAAAGGTAGTAGTTGTCAACTCTAAGTCGTAGGTAAGATAGTTCACTCCATGTGGCTCTAGCTGTCGGAAGGCATAAGTGGTTACCCTACCATGCTGCATGAGCACGCAACCAGATCATTGAGTGAAGTATCATTGTAGATTTCAAAATTATTGGAGTCATCGAGAAGTGTAAGACCAATAGTCGGAAAGAGACAACATCTCAATTGTCAGAAACTTAATCACATTCACATCTCAAATGAAACTAACTTATTTCCTAGTCAACTTTGTAAGGAGTAAGGTTATGTAGAGAAAGTTAGCAAAGACCGTCAATGGTAAATGACAAGACCAAGGATACCTCATATTTTGCAAAACTTTGTGGGGGTTTCCAATTTTTCTTCAACTGCAACATTTTTGGGAATTGACAAGAATGTCGTTTGTTGAGCTCACGTCTCCCAAAAAGAAACATGATCTAAACAAAATTGGCATTTAAGGAATTTAGTGTAAAGTTGATTCGCTTTGAAATTGCTCAGATCAAATCATTGGTGTTTAGAAAGTTTAACTTCATTATTGGAGTAGCAAGGAAGTTCTTGATAAGTTTATCACAAATCTTTCGGGACATGGGCGGAATGCACGGTCCGTCAAGTTCATAAACTATATTGGAGCATTCACCAACCCGCATGACATCATAAGGAACTCATAATGAACATGCCGAGTCTTGAACGTAGCCTTAGGAAAATCATCATTTTTGATCTTCAGTTGGTCGTAACCAAACTTCAAATCAATCTCAAAGAAGGCTCGAGTTCTATAGAGTTGGTCGGAGAGATTATCAATTCAAGACATGGATTATGGTTTTTAGTCGTCTCCTAATTGAATTGCTAGTAAAAAATGTACAATCTTAAGGTTTGGTCTTTTCTCTTCATGAATGGAAGCAGAGGTCTCCACGGTGAAGGTTCGAGGAAAATATATTTTATACTTGGACGTAGGTCAATGGTGCCTCACACATCTCAATCTAGTGGTACCATAAGTAGATATTTAGGAATGACGTCAAGAATTTAGTTTGACAGGGTTCACAATTTCTAGTTATACCGGATTGTCGTTCTCCTCTACAACACGTGCTAATAAGCCTTCACAACTTTTCTCAATAAATGTTTCACCTTTACGGTGGGGATTTTGTGCTTCAATTTCTAATGTTTACCAGTGGAGCTGACCATAGGAATGACAAGTCGTCGAAAAATGACTACTTTTGGTTGATGCTCCACCAAATGAATATTATTAATGTAGTCAATCCATATCTTGGATTATGTGGAATTCCATGATATCCAACAAAATAAGATTAACTGGCATTACCAGATTGGTAATGGAAATGATGCAACCACTACACTCGCACTGGACATAACGAACTTGCCTTGTGGCATTGGAATTCTCAAGATGTACATGACTAAGGTACCAAGTGATTGAAGTATTTGAACAAACAAGGAAAATATGACTAATTGGTGGTTTATGTCATTGACATGACTACAAGTTTGTTGCTCCTGCATGGCTTGCTCCTAAGTTTCTATGATTGTGATTCTGTTGGCCCTAATTGTCTTGATAAGTGTGTATGTTGATTCTTCCATTACCTAATGTCTCTATGGTATTCTAGTAATGTCTATCTCCATGGAATAGTGAACCAGTGTCCTGGCAATGGTAAGATATCCATATACCGCATTGCATTTTCAAGATAAAGAAACCATACCACCTAGATACTGGTTCACAGCTCCTGGATACAGGACAGTCACATCACCAAGGTTGGTTACTAACTAGGGCATGGTCAGAAGAGTAAGTAAGATTTCTAGGAAGGCTGCTATTTTGAGGTGATTTTGTTGTTTTTTTGGGAACACTGACTATTGCTTTTGGTATGTAATTATGGAAACTAGTATTTGTGAAACTGCGCTAAGCTCAACAATGAGAATTATCAAAATTCGATCTTCCTCCTAAAGATTCAAAATCATAATTGATATATTTGAACGATTGATGTTGTCGGAGATCAAATGCGACTGTCCCCCATATGTTCTTCCGTTAAGTGCAACCACATCAACACTAACATATTCACTTGAGACATCCTTGGAAACTTTGAGATGAAGCAAAACCTCAAGGAAATTTTGGGAGGTGGCACAAAAAAAAATAAAGATTGCCAAGGATGAAAACGCTTGCTGTTTCTTAACAAGAAAAGGTTGGTAATAATGGCTGCATTGTAGTTTGGACTAATCAATAATTTTCAGGTGGTACACAATTATTGATATGTCTACCCTACTTTAAAATCAACAAAACATCTTCAATTTAGGTATTTCCTTGGCAAGGAGGTTCTTCACTTAAAAGTCTAATGGCGGTCGCCAAATCATTCTTTTAGAAGGTCAGTAAGTCATAGAAAAATGTTAGAGATGGTTGTTCCCAGTTGCCCAAAAATCATGAAAAGCTGGCATATTTCGTGTTCGATGAAGTGGCATAATTATGACGTTAGAATTCAAGAACCGATAATGCTTACATCACATGTGTGATGAATGCAATACTACCTAACCTATGCTCTGATACCAAACTGACACACCCCGACCCGGAATGTCCACGTAGACACCCGAATCGCGATGTGCTTGCCGACACCTGGAAGGTGACGAAGCCATAAAGTGTAGTGATGTGGAAAATGTGAATAAATTAAAACCTAAAAGTGACTAATTTAGAGTGCGCGTGTGAGCTGGATTGAACCCATATCATACATATGATATCAGACCATAAATAAATTACAGTAAAAAAAGAGTAAGGACATTTATACCGAAAGAAGAAGTCTCCTACATAACAGCTTTTACCAACAATCATCATCGTCCTGAAACCTCTGCACTAAAATCCTGGAGGGACGGAAAACAAGGGTGAGTGGGCCTGAAAATAAAGTTTTGTAAATCGTTTTCAAAAATGTGTAACCCCTCGCTGTAAAACAAGTATATAATTTCCTGAAAATATTATAATACTTACATGTAATACGGTACCCTGCTGCAGAAATGAGTGAAAGATGTAGGGTGCACCATCAAGGTATCTCAATATTAAATCTCAAATCGTTATTACAAGAAATCAATGCTCATTAATTTATGTAGGCACACAAGTCCATTGCAGAGATATTCAAACAATGGAACAGGATGGATGTAGGTTTTACATTCTAGTACTACATCATGTGAGTTCCGCTAGTCGCATCATATACGAGTCCAAAATATCACAGACTGGACAATCTGACATCTAACTCTGGATCCAAAGCGAGTGTAAATGGTGCATGTGAACTACACATGAAGCTAGTCCTTAGCCCAGGACAATACAGACAACTAAGAGACACCGTGCAAACATGTAATAATGAGAAAATAAAACGCAATGATGTCATGCCACAAGTTTATGCTCACAAATAATATTAAAGACATAAAGTGTACGAAGTGTCTATTTGTAAAGTTAAACATGGCTTGTCACATCATAGTATATAAAAGCAGTTGTTGGGAAAGATGATATATATATACGTAAAACCGAAAATACCCACTTACAAATACATGTAAGTTGTAACCGTCCAACTATTCTGCCCGCAGTACTCCTCCAGGTGATTCTCTCCTAAACGAGAAATTACTACATGATACCACAATATTTATACATTTATATTGTCCATATTTCCTAAGTTTTATGCTATGTTTTCTTGTGAAATTGGTTGTTTGATGTGTTTAGTGCATATTTTGTAGATAATGGACCGAAGAGAAGACTTTGGAGTCTTTTGGTGATTACAAGACTAAAAAGGATCAAAAGTGAGAAGAATTGAAGTCAAGAAGCATTCCAAAGATCATCAAATGTTAAATTGTTCAATCCACAATTTAATGGCTGCTGTGTGAAAATTATAACTAGAGCTGGAAGGTGCTTCGCAGAACTATCATTTTCGTTGGGACGTCAAAAATTCATTAGGACAAACTGGGTATTGTGTCCCATATGCATGGAACTCTCTGGATGTCTAGTTTTGGTAGAATTTTACAGATCATGATTTGGATACTTTTAGAAGAAGTTATACCTGTTTTAGTACGAGAATGTCACTTCAGGAATTCTACGCAGAAGTGGAGTTCAGTTTGAATCAGGAAACATGTTGGGATTCTTGTTTGGGCTGGGATTCAACAATTGAGGCAAAGCAAAGCCTAACATAAACCTAACTATGTATTCCTTGGATGATTGTAAAAAGAAGAAAAAAGGAGCAGCAACGTGGAAAGAAAAAAGAGGAGTTGCACTTCATCATATGGTTTTAGCAAATTTACCTAAGGAAGATGGCAACACCAAGGGGTCCTCCAAGGGTTTTCTTTTACATATTTTCAGACTTTGTTTCATGATTATGTTTTGTTATAATTTGATGGTCGTGATGAACTAATTCCTTTATTAGGGATCCGATGTAGCCTTCATGATAATTCTGTCTTAGTTAACTTTACTCTTTTATCAATTCAAGGGTTTCTAGTTTCATTCATTATGCTTAAATCATTCTTTAAATTCATATTAAAGGTAGGTAATCAATAACATGAATGAAACTAGAAACTAGAAACCTTTTTCATGTTATTGATTAGCTACCTGTAATATGAATTTAAAGAATGATTTAAGCATAATGAATGAAACTAGAAACTCTTGAATTGATAAAAGAGTAAAGTTAACTAAGACGTAGAATTATCATGAAGGCTACATCGGATCCCTAATAAAGGAATTAGTTCATCACGACCATCAAGTTATAACAAAACATAATCATGAAATAAAGTCTGAAAATATGTAAAAGAAAACCCTTCGAGCACCCATTGGCATTGCCATCTTCCTTAGGTCAATTTGCTAAAACCGTATGATGAAGTGCGACTCCTCTTTTTTCTTTCTACATTGCTACTCCTTTTTTCTTCTTTTTACAATTGTTTGTACCATACTTGACCAATCCCGAAACTACAAAGAACCGGTCAACGTTATACCGTCAAGGACCCATAAGAGTTTCCCTCCAACTAGGAGGCCAATCATAGCGCGACACGTGTCGACATCAGAAGCCAATCATAGCGCGACACGTGTCAACATCAGAAGCCAATCACAACACAACACATGTGAATATCAGAATGAAACTAGAAAATCTCTTCTATAAATAGAGATCATTCTCTCACAATATTGCCTAATGTCATTTGTACTAAATCATTCACTTGTACTCACTAAAGGAGAGCTTGAACCTATGTACTTGTGTAAACCCTTCACAATTAATGAGAACTCCTTTACTCCATGGACGTAGCCAATCTGGGTGAACCACGTACATCTTGTGTTTGCTTCCCTGTCTCTATCCATTTACATACTTATCCACACTAGTGACCGGAGCAATCTAGCGAAGGTAAAAAACTTAACACTTTCTGTTGTACCAAAGTCCTCACTAATTTTGTGCATCAACAACAATCATCCAAGGAATATATAGTTAGGTTTATGTTAGGCTTTGCTTTGCCGCAATTGTTGAATCCCAGCCCAAACAAGAATCCCAACATGTTTCCTGATTCAAACTGGACTCCACTTCCGCATGGAATTCCTGAACTGACCTTCTCATACTAAAACAGGTATAACTTCTTCTTGAAGCATCCAAATCATGATCTATAAAATTCTACCGAAACGAGACATCTAGAGAGTTCCATGCATATGTGACACAACACCCAGTTCGTTCTGATGAATTTTTGACATCCCAACGAAAATGAAAGTTCTGAGCAGCACCTTCTAGCTCCAATTATAATTTTCACACAGCAGCCATTAAATTGTGGATTGAACAATTTAACATTTGATGATCGTTGGAATGCTTCTTGACTTCAATTCTTCTCACTTTTGATCCTTTCTAGTGTTGAAATCACCAAAAGACTCCAAAGTCTTCTCTACGGTCCATTATCTACAAAATATGCACTAAACACATCAAACAACCAATTTCACAAGAAAACATAACATAAAACTTAGGAAATATAGGCACTATAAATGTATAAATATTGTGTTATCAAATACCCCCAAACCTATCTTTTGCTAGTCCTCTAGCAAAATTAAAACACGACACAACTAAAAACTAAAAAAATAAAAAAGAATAAGTTATTCTTGGCCACTTTTGTAGGGAATCACGATGGCACTCAGCATGTGCCACAATCCTTTAAACCCTTAGGTGTCCCTAGTTGGAGGAGTTGTGTCTCTTGAGGGTTTACCAGTTACGTTACCCACAAACATTTTACTACAAAACAAAGTTGTTAAAGACATCACTTCCATAAATTAATTAAAACGAATGTATGCCCATCACACTTCCAAAATTAAATTTATGCCTTTAAAAGCCAGTACACCACATGGAAAAGTATGTAGCCGACATCTCAAGCACTCGAGCTTAAAAGAATCTACACTCGGTGTGTGTACAAATTCGCCTTGACTCTAATTCTCACTTGGATATCTCTCAATTTTGTCTCAGAACATAAGTTTTCACTCTTAACAAGCATATGTGGTGAAGTTATGTAAAGGGAATCAAAATATAATCACATATGAGTAATATTAAAAAAATGGCAATTTCTAAAAATAGATCTCATGAAAAGAATCAAATACTAAGAACATAGATATGTATCTTCACCATTAAGCAAGGTTTCCCCATAAATCCATTAGGTCTTTACTATGGTTGTAATGTAAGGCTGGGGTAAGGGCTATGAAAGAAGGGATAAGGAAAAACTAGAACTTGAGATATACCAAGATTTGTTCATATGTAGTTTGCTAGCCCTCAATTGAAACTTGATGTATGATTATTGGCATCCAGGACTCATGTAATGAGAAAGGAACAATTTCTAGTCTATCCAATTTCTTTGAATTTTTTTTTCTCTTTTCTTCTTTCCTTTTTTCGTTTTTTTCGTTTTTTTTTTTTTTGAATGCTAGAAATTGCTAAATAATGATATGACACATGGTACCTCGGTACACACCACTTCCTTGATGTAAAGCTCAACCCTTATTTTGATTTCCGTCATCTTGGTATCTCCCAAGCTATAGGGTATGGCTACAATCTTGCAAAATAGGTAGAGTATAATGTGGGTGATGAGATGAAAGAATTGACTAAGTGTTTGGCTTCAAATGGGATATTGGCACACACAAAAGGGAGGGAATAAGGCCATTTAGTGGTGCAAGCATGCATAGCCTAACTTCATCTTTATAGTTCCATCTAACCCAATGACAAGAATAACCAACATAGAGAAAAGTTCATTAGTATCCAATGCAAATTAGTATTTATGAGATCGTAAAAATCAAATAAAGAATTTGAAAAAGTGTTTAAGAGTAGAAACAATAAAACACTTTCAACAAAAGCATAGGCTCAAAATCTCACAAGGGTAGTCTCCACTATTTCTCGACAACATCCGAACATAGACACTTTATCCACCAAAACACTTGAGATATGGCATAATGAATGAGTAAAAATGTGATGTACAGACCTCCTAGGAAACCCTTTAGTCAAGGTAGAATGATTTAGCACATCATATACATTGCCATTAATAAATTAAATTGACACTTCTAACATCTCATGTTTCAGACCCATGATTAATTTAATTGTAGGTCATCATCCTATGCAATTTCTCATCTATGATTATAACAAGAAGACAACATAGAGCAATTATACAAAGGAAAATTATACACCTGTCGTGGCTCCATATTGTGGAGGAATGATAGCTCGAATCACTTTGTAGCTGGCACAAAACCAGTAGGGTTGTAGCAACATTCCTTCTTTTTCTTCGATCTTGTGAGCTTCTCATGGGTAATAAAATCATCTGCAAAAATACTTCCGAAACACATAAATTCTCTTTAATTTATTTACGTTGTTTTTGTAGACATCGGAATTTCGTAAATAAATGTTGACCGATAAATCAAAGTGTCAACGCTCATGTATTACATAAATTTTACACGTAGCGTGTGACTCAACGAAAATTGAAATGAGTTGGAAAAGTCATCAAATAGGACACGTGTCAACATCTGGCAGAAACGACTTATTTCATCTGGGATATTATATTCAAAATTAGGCATTGGAAAATTCTATAAATACAAGCCCATTTCATTCATTTAAGGGGACCAATTCATATTACACCTTGAAGCTCTGAAGCTCTGAAACTCCGAAGCTCTCAAGCATCCAGGTTCCTGAAGAATCAAGAAAGCCTTCTTCTTTCTTCGTTCATCGTTCTTCCAAGATCAAGCCCCGACGACCCTTGAAGAAAGTGTTCTTCGTTCATCGTTCTTCCAAGATCAAGCCCCAAAGGCCCTTTGGATCAACAATCATCCACTAATTCAAGATCAAGCCCCGACGGCCCTTGAAGAAAGCACCATCGTTCATCATCCGTTCATCCAAGATCAAGCCCCAACGGCCCTTTGGATCAACGAACGTCGACAAATCCATACATCCAACAGTTCTTCAAGATCAAGCCCAAAAGCCCTTGAAGACCCGTTCATCACTGTTCTTCAAGATCAAGCCCAAAAGCCCTTGGAGATCCGTTCATCACTGTTCTTCAAAGATCAAGCCCAAATAACACTTTGAAGATCCGCTCAAATCCACCTTCAAGATCAAGTCCACAGCCCTTGAAGAAACATTCATCCTTAGATCAAGCCCAACGGCCCTTTGGATCAATCACACATCCACAAATACACACCTTACGGAGATCGAATCAGAGGATCAAAATAGAGAGAGATTGTAACCCAAAATTATCAAACACAAATATTTGTTTGTGCACGTTGTTCTTGTCTCTTTCGTTTCAGGAATTTTCCGTGTTCACAAATTGGCAAGCCCAGTGGGACATCTCTACCTCTCATCTCTTCCTCTGTTCAAGGAATATAAGCACACTTCCAAAATCAATGACGTCAAGGAAGGCTCAAGCTGTTCCCATAACCGGCGCAAAGAACAAAGGCGCCCTCGTCGCAAGTGGTGTCACGTTGGGTGTCACGACTCGAAGCAAAGCAAAAGCTACTTCTGCCACCTCTTTCACCTCTGCATCAACTCTGCCAGGGGAACAAGAGTACCCTAGGCATGAGCATGTGATCACTTTAGCCTCACTAAGGGCACCAAGGGGGGAAAGACCAAGGGAATACTCCGAATCCATGCTCTCCGATGACGATTCAAGCGGCAGTTCAACCATGCAAGTCATGACCGCTGGAGCAACTTCAGTCGAGGAACAGCTTGCTCAAATGAATGAAGCAATCGCAAGACTAACTCGAACTGTGGAAGAAAAAGACTTGCAAATCGCGGCATTAGTCAACCGACTGGAGGCGCAGGACAGTGAGAAACCCGACCTAGAGGATGATCCGCTAAAGGGAGGAGCTGGCGGAGACGAAGAACCCCTGGTGAAGAAAATCGATGGGAAGCCGAAACCAGACCAAGCAGCGGCACTCATGGGATCCCTTTCTATCCAGCAGCTGCAAGAGATGATCACCAACACCATCAAGGCACAATACGAAGGGAGCTCATGTACATCCGGGTTGTATTCAAAGCCGTATTCAAAGAAGATCGACGCCTTAAGGATGCCGAGGGGTTATCAACCACCAAAGTTCATGCAATTTGATGGAAAGGGAAACCCGAAACAGCACGTCGCCCACTTCGTTGAAACTTGCAACAACGCAGGAACCGAAGGGGACTACCTCGCCAAGCAGTTTGTGCGCTCGCTGAAAGGAAACGCCTTTAAGTGGTACACTGATCTGGAGCCTGAGTCCATCAACAGTTGGGAGCAACTGGAGCGGGAATTCCTCAATCGCTTCTACAGCACCCGCCGCACTGTGAGCATGCTAGAGCTAACAAGCACAAAGTAGTGGAAGGACGAGCCAGTCATGGACTACATCAACCGATGGCGTAATCTAAGCCTCGACTGTAAGGACAGACTCTCCGAGATTTCTTCAATCGAGATGTGCATCCAGGGCATGCAATGGGGTTTACAATACATCCTTCAAGGTATCAAACCACGAACTTTTGAAGAATTAGCCACCCGTGCCCACGACATGGAGTTGAGCCTCGCCCACCATGGAAAGAAGGAGCCAATCACCGATTTCAAAATGGATAAGGTGTTCACTTCAAGAGCAGACAATCATGGGAAAAAGCCCGCCAAGGAAGCTTTTACCACCAATACCACCCCTATCAAGACCTCGTCCGCGCCCGTCAAAATCTCTTTCAATAAAGCAAGGGAGATAAAAAAAGGTGAGCCTTCCCACACCCAAGATAGGTACAAAAACACCTTGAGGGAATTGGAGCAGAAGGTATACCCTTTTCCGGACTCTGACATGGACGCAATGCTGGACGACCTACTGGAGAAGAAGGTGATTGAGTTACCCGAATGCAAACGCCCTGAAGAAATGAATCGCATCAATGATCCCAAGTACTGCAAGTACCATCGTATCGTGGGTCATCATGTGGGCAAGTGTTTCATCCTAAAAGAACTCACCATGAAGTTGGCAAAACAAGGATGGATTGAGCTCGACCTAGAAGACACAGCTGCGACGCACACCACTACGGTCGTGTTCGGATCGTTTGATCCCGTGTTTCTTCAAGAAATGCCTGACCATGCTCGGCAATACTTAAACCACACTGCACATTCTGCACCACCGTCACTGGGGGCAAGCAACCAGGACGCACCTACTGACGATGACAAAGGATGGACATTGGTGACCTATAAGAGGACGAGGAAACCAAAACCGCAAGCTATAAAGCAAAAGGGGGAACAAGGGAGAAAGCACCGCCGTCGCGGCAATAGGAAGCCTAAGAGAAACATAAGAGCTGCGAAGCCAATATATGCTGGGGAACCTGTGGAGCAAAAGCCACGCATTCCCGTCTCATTGCACGAGTACTTCCCGGAGGACTTTTTCCAACATTGCACTATCACCGCATGTCACGTGGTCGAAGTAAAAATGGAAGAACCCTCAAAGGGCAAAATTGTCGCCGCTGAGGGAGAAAATACTCCGACACCTGAAGAAGGTCTGCCAATACACTTTAGCATCGAGGAAGCGCTACAATTGCCAAAGAAGATACGAAGGGCATTGGCAACAGTTTTAGCGAGTCCAAACGACCACGAAGTGCAAGAAAGCAAGAACGAAGGCTTGAGGCCTCGGCCACACGAGTGTGCCACATGCTGTGCCACCAAGGACACAATCCACTTCGCCGACGAAGACTTGTTGCTAGGATCCAAGCCTCACAACCAACCTCTCTTCGTCTCTGGGTACGTAAGGGAGCATAAAGTCAGCCGCATGCTTGTGGACGGCGGGTCAGCCATAAATATCATGCCAAAGTCAACAATGACCGCAATCGGCATCAAGGTGGATGAACTATCCCTAAGCCGTCTACTAATCCAAGGTTTTAACCAAGGAGGACAAAGAGCGATGGGCATGATCCGAGTGGAGATGACCATTGGTGAACTCAAGTCAAGCGTGATGTTCCACGTGATTGATGCAAGAACTTCCTACGGTCTGCTCTTAGGAAGGCCTTGGATCCATGCGAACGGAGTGGTACCGTCCACCCTTCACCAATGTTTAAAATTTTACCAAGAACGAGTGAAGGTGATCTATGGCGACACCAAGCCATTCACCGAAGCCGAATCACATTTCGCAGACGCCAAGTTCTACATGAATGAAGACACGGTGCCCGAAACTCTTCCAAAAGAGATTAAATCCATGAGCAAAGCAGCGCCTAAAAAACAGGAGTGGCAGGCTATGCCCAAGAAGCAAGAAGAAGAAGCTATGCCATCTTCAAGCAAAAACGACGATGAGCTTTCTAAACCTGCAACGACCAGAGGAAGTAGGACGACCTCAAATGGACCAAGCGTACCCGTCTTCCGGTACATCCCGACGTCGAGAAGAAAGAATGGTCAATCCCCATTTGAAACTGCAGCGAGCAAAGCCGATGCACGGCGGCACATAGATAATGTAAAGTTGCTCAAAACGAATGCAGTCTTGCCTCTGACCCAGCTAGGCGACACCAAGGTTACAAAACCATCACAGGGCTTCATAAAAGGCCTGCCAAATGGGGTAGAACCAAGCTTTCTCCCAACCAAAAGGACCGAAGAAGGTTTTGATCCAAATGCCTACAAACTTATGTCGAAAGCTGGGTATAACTTCACCTCCTCTGCAAATTTGGGAAAGAATGATTTGAACACCGTCAAAGACAATGAACGTGATCTCACTAAAACTCAGAAGAAGTTGGAGAAGCATGGTTACGGGGTTAGCAACAACAAAGCTGGACTTGGCTTCACACCAAATGCACTGGTGAAGATCTCCAGCAAGGCAAAAAATGCTAGCGCTCAACACATCAGCGTAAGCATTATACAAGATAAAGAGGAGCCTCAACCTGCCCCCCGGACATCAGTATTCGATAGGATGAACTGTTCAAATGCCAGAGTTTCAGCACCTAAACTCATGAGCGGTCAAAACAAAACTTCCGTCTTCAAAAGGCTCAAAACGTCAGCATCTCGAGGCTCTGTTTTTAAAAGGTTATCGAAACCTAAAAAGCAAAGCAATAAGACTAGCTCCCCTCCACGACAGTCAGTTATGGAAAGACTTGGAGAAGCCAAAGAGCCTTTCAAAAGGAGAAAGACGACACCAGAAGCAGAAGAGATCGATCGCCTGGCGGAAAAGGATGACGTCCGAAGTTCCATTCCTTCAAGAATGAAGCGCCAAGCAATTTTGGAGGTTAACACAGTCGGATCACTGAAAGTGAAAAGGCGTACCATCATTCGCACTGGACAATCTTCATGCCAACTAGCTCGAGAGGATAACACCAAAGAAGAAGCCCAAGACGTCTTCCACATCACAATCCAAAAAGGTGAAGAAGAAATCCTCGAGGAAGATGTCATGGCGGCACCGTCACAACTCGAAGATGGGGGGCAAGCCACGGTTGACGATCTCAAATAACTCAACTTAGGCACAAGTGAGGAACCGAAGCCCATCTTCGTGAGTGCATTATTAGGTGCGGACGAGATAGAGAAGTATTACCAGCTGCTATTAGAGTACAAGGACGTCTTTGCTTGGACCTACAAGGAAATGCCCGGCCTCGACCCTATCATTGCGGTGCATCATCTTGCAGTCAAGCCTGGAACGCGACCAATAAAGCAAACTCAAAGACGCTATCGATCCGAGCTCATCCCACAAATCGAGGCCGAGATCGACAAGTTGATCGAAGCAGGCTTCATTCGAGAGGTGCAATACCCTAAGTGGATCTCCAACATCGTCATATTCCTTAAAAAATTTGGACAAATACGTGTCTGCTTGGACTTCCGAGACCTCAATAATGCTTGCCCAAATGATGACTTCCCCTTGCCAATCATCGAAATCATGGTGGACGCAACCACTGGCCATGAGGCACTGTCATTCATGGACGGCTCTTCTGGATACAATAAAATTCGCATGGCTCTTGAAGATGAGGAACTAACAACCTTCCGCACTCCGAAAGGTATTTACTGCTATAAGGTGATGCCCTTTGGTCTGAAGAATGCTAGAGCTACATATCAACGCGCGATGCAGAAGATCTTCAATGACATGCTACACAAGAACGTAGAATGTTATGTGGACGATGTGGTGGTCAAGACAAAGAAAAGATCAAATCACTTGAAGGATTTGCGAGTAGTGTTCGAAAGGTTGCGAAAATACAACCTCAAGATGAACCCGTTAAAATGTGCATTTGGGGTCACATCTGGAAAGTTCCTTGGCTTCATTGTCAAGCATCGGGGTATTGAAGTAGACCAATCAAAGATCAAGGCCATTCAAAGCATGTCCGAGCCAAGAAACCTGCACGAGTTGAAAAGTCTACAAGGTCGGCTAGCCTTCATCAGACGCTTCATCTCCAACCTTGCAGGGCGTTGTCAACCGTTCAGTCGACTCATGAAGAAAGATGTTCCGTTCGTATGGGACAAAGCATGCAACAACGTTTTTGAAAGCATAAAGAAGTATTTATCAAGTCCACCTGTCCTGGGGGCACCTATACCAGGGAAACCGCTCATATTGTACATTGCTGCTCAGGAAAGTTCAGTTGGAGCACTCTTGGCACAGGAAAACGAGGCCCAGAAAGAATGAGCGCTCTACTACCTCAGCCGAACGCTTACCGGCACTGAATTGAACTACTCCCCAATAGAAAAAATGTGCCTGTCCTTGATGTTTGCCATCCAGAAGCTTAGACATTACATGCATGCTTACACCATCCACTTGGTTGCTAAAGTTGACCCGGTCAAATACGTCATGTCTAAGCCAGTTGTGACAAGGCGACTAGCTAAATGGGCATTACTTCTCAATCAATACGAGATCATCTACGTCCCAGCTAAAGCCGTCAAAGGACAAGCGCTAGCAGACTTCCTTGCCGACCATCCAATCCCAGCCGATTGGAAAATCGCAGACGACCTGCCCGACGAAGAAGTGTTCTGCATCGACATATTCCCGACATGGACGATGTTCTTTGACGGATCTGCACGAGCAGACGGAGCGGGGGCAGGAGTAGTATTCATGTCGCCACGAAGGAAAGTACTACCTTATTCATTCCAGCTAAGCGAACTATGCACCAACAACGTCGCTGAGTACCAAGCACTGATCCTCGGACTCCAAATGGCAATCAATATGGAAATCGCAGCCCTTGAGATATACGGCGACTCCAAGCTCATAATCAATCAACTCCTGACGGAATATGAGGTGAGGAAAGACGACCTTGTCCCATACTTCCGGCTGGCAACGCAGTTGCTACAAAGGTTTGAGGCCGTAACACTAGAACACGTGCCAAGAAAAGAGAATCAAATGGCAGACGCTCTCGCCAACCTAGCCTCGAGCATGACATTAGGAGAAGACGAAGCTACAAACGTACCAGTCTGCCAAAGATGGGTAATCCCACTTGTCACTGAAATAGTACTAAGTGATACAAACGTTATTTCAATACTTCCGGTCAACGTTGAAGAATGGAGACAGCCTCTGATCAACTACTTGGAGCATGGAATGCTTCCAGATGATCCGAAACACCGCTCTGAAGTACGTCGACGAGCACATCGCTTCCTCTATTACAAAGGGACACTCTACCGGCGATCTTTTGAAGGGGTACTTTTGAGATGCCTAGGCGAGGAAGAAGCCAATCAAGCCATGGAAGAAGCACACTCAGGAATATGTGGAGCGCACCAGTCCGGACCAAAGCTTCATTTCCAGCTCAAAAGAATGGGTTATTACTGGCCAAGCATGGTAAAGGACTGCTTAGAATACGCCAAAAGGTGCCAAGCCTGCCAATTTCATGCCAACTTCATACACCAACCGCCTGAACCATTACACCCCACAGCTACTTCATGGCCGTTCGATGCATGGGGATTGGATGTCGTAGGACCAATTGCGCCAAAGTCATCTACAAGGGAGGCTTACATCCTGGCTGCAACGGATTACTTCTCTAAGTGGGCTGAGGCCATACCCCTGAAGGAAGTCAAGAAGGAAACTGTCTTCCGTTTCATCAAGGGACATATCATCCATCGATATGGGGTGCCTCGTTACATTGTCACCGACAACGGAAAGCAGTTCTCAAACCGACTCATGGACGAGCTCTGCGAGAAGTACAAGTTCAAGCAGCGCAAATCCTCCATGTATCATGCTCCGGCCAACGGTCTTGCAGAAGCATTCAACAAGACATTGTGCAACCTCCTGAAGAAGGTAATCGGTAGAACAAAGAAAGACTGGCATGAAAGAATAGGCGAAGCCCTATGGGCATACAGGACAACATATAGAACGCCTACCCAAGCCACACCTTATTCTCTTGTATATGGCGTAGAAGCTGTTCTACCACTCGAAAGTCAAATCCCCTCGCTAAGGATGGCTATACAAGAAGGCTTGACTGACGAAGAGAACGCAAAGTTGCGTCTTCAAGAACTGGAGGCACTGGATGAGAAAAGACTCGAAGCCCAGCAGCACCTGGAGTGTTATCAAGCGCGACTTTCTAAAGCCTTCAACAAGAAAGTTCTCCCTCGGTCTTTTCAAATGGGAGATCTCGTCCTTTCATTGCGTAGGCCTATCATCACAACTCACAAGACAAAGAGCAAGTTCACGTCAAAATGGGATGGACCATACGTAGTACAAGAAGTCTACACCAATGGCACCTACTTAATCATGGCGGAAGACGGCTTGAAGATCGGCCCTATCAACGGCAGATTCTTAAAGCGCTACTACCCTTGAAAGGCAACAAATTACCGCTCTTTATTCGCACGAGCCTAAACTGCATGAACCAAAGCTCCTGGCCCGCAAGAGCATAAACTGCGTACGCCAAAAAAAAAACAAAAAAATAAAAAAAATAAAAGTGTATTTTGAACTACGTTATGACTTGATCCCTCCTCAACAAAGGGTACGTAGGCAACTCGAAGTGTCAAAACTTCAAGTACAGTCACACCATCTAAAAGAAATAATAATAATAATAAGTAAACACTTTGAGGATCAAAGAGCAAAATCAAGAACATAAATGCTTTATTTCTTTGAAAGAAGGAGTTGGCTCCAATGCCTTATTACAAGAAATATTACTTGAAAACTATGTCTCTAAAACCACTAAGGCGATCTCCAAGCGAGCCTTCCAAGGTCTTCAAAGTCTCTACCTCGGTGGGAGACAAGATGGGTAACTCAATAGTCGTGCTTTTCTCTCGTTCTAGGCGTGAAATCTCTTCTTGGTACTGAGAAAGTGCAGTTCCCTGCTCTGCGAGGACACTTTCAAGTTGTGATGCCTCGACTATCAACTGCTCTCGCTCTCGCGCCAATGCATCTAGACGCCCTTGGACAGAAGTTAACGAAGCCTCCGTGACTTGATAATCTCCTGAAACAGCTTGCTGAAATGACCGGACTTGAGCCAGTGATGAGTCTATCATGGTTAGCTGATGAGCTCTGACATCTGGACTCAACTTCTCTAAGGAAATAGCACGCAAGGAAGAATATTCAGTCGAGGCGGCCATGAGTTTGGCAATCTTGATCTTCAAGGAGGAGGAATCAACGTTAAGGTTGTCAATCACTGAAACAAACTTCGACAAATCCTCATTAAGCAACGGGAGGTCTTCCAGTGGACACTTAGAAATCCTCGCCTCAATATGGCCCTTGATCTCCATTGCTGCACCAAGACTTATGCGATGGATGAGTCGCTCAGTACCGCTAAGATTCGGTCCTCTCAAAGAGATCTCAGAGCTAGCTGGCAAAGGCGTTGGACGCATGACGGGTTCTTGCATACCCCCACCCACACGTGGCAAACTCGGGAAGTTCGACGGATTCGAAACAAGCTCTGCACCAGGAGGATCCCCGATATCCCCGTCTGTAGGTAGGTTACCTGCAAATAGCATCTCCGTATAGGAATAAACATCTGCAGTTGCCAAATCAAAATGACGGGAAGGCCCAACCTAAAGAAGACAAAGAAAGATGTTAGAAATAAAAGCCAAAACGACAAAAGCAGAAGAAATCATGAGAGAAAATAAAGAAGGTATCGGAGGTTGATCATTCGGAGCTTCACTACGCGGTACAGCCCCAGAAGATGAAGGCAAATGTTGTTGGAACAAACCCACAAACCTCCGATGATCAAGTAAAATCTGACCATCAGATTCCTGCATCTGGTCGATTTTCCTCTTCATATTGGTGGCATAGTTGTGTGCGAGCTTGTGCAGCTGTTTATTCTCATGCTTGAGCCCTCTAATCTCCTGTTTGAGACTCATCACTTCAGCCGCCAACGATTCAACTTGACGGGTTCGAGCAAATAGGCGTTGGGCCATGTTAGACACAGAACCCGCACACTGCACACTAAGGGCCAGAGACTCCTTAACAGCCAACTCATCAGACCGCTTGGAAAGCAATCTGCTATCTTTGGGAGTGACAAGGTTCCGGGCCACCACCGCAGCGGTCATATCATTCTTCATCACCGAATCCCCAACGGTAAGAGGACCAGTAGGGGATATGAATGATGGGCGCCATATGTTGTCTGGAGAAGGCGGGATTGCCTCTTCACCAAGATTCAAGTCAAAACGACGATCGGAAGGTCCAGACATTTTCAAAGGTGTTGAAGAAAGAAGAGGTCAAACAGATCAAGACCTTAGAAGTGCAAGAAGGGAGTTTCTGCAAGCGAAAATTCAAGTGTGCTTGAAACGAATTGCGTGCCTCTATAAAAATCAGCACTCAACGGGATTTCAGAGATCGAAGAGGCAAGCTCAGAGTTCGAAAATGCCGATTCAAAAATCGAAAAGGCAAGCTCAGAAATCGGAGAAGCATCTTGCTTTTCCAGACGCGTTAGCCCCCGTCACACGCAAACTCAGCTTTGCGGAAATCACGGGCAATTTGTTAAAGCGCCAATCCCAGATATCGAAGAGGCGCCAGTCTTTTCAGCCTTGTCAACACCCGTCACACGCAAACTCAGCTTTGCGGAAATCACGGGCAATTTGTTAAAGCGCCAATCCCAGATATCGAAGAGGCGCCAGTCTTTTCAGCCTCGTCAGCACCCGTCACGCGCAAACTCAGCTTTGCGGAAATCACGGGCAATTTGTCGAAGCGCCGATCCCAGATATCGAAGAAGCGCCAGTCTTTTTCAGCCTCGTCAACACCTATCACACGCACAGTCAGCTTGATGAAAATTACGGACAATTTGTCGAAAAATTCTGATAAAGAAGAAAGCACGTGAAGCCATACTGATCAATCACGCATTGGTTACCGACACGAGTAAAAGAATAGTACCTCTACAGGTACTAACGAATTTCCTATAATTGTCCACCTTTACCTTCCATAGCAAGGCAGACACACAGAGCCTCTCTTCATCTCAAAAAAAAAATGTTTTCCCAACGAAACCTCTCGAGTCATTCAGTGTTCCTTATTCCTTGGAGTACCTCTGCAAGCCAATGACTCCAAAGCAAAAGTATCTCATATCACCAGGGTAGAAAGCAAGAGTATCTCATATCATGCACTCTCCCTGTCCTATCCTTTGTCCTTGTTCCTACCTACAAAGACAAGGATAAAGAAAACAATATGCCGGAACTTCCACTCAAACTCGGGTAAGGAACCGACTGCTTGGAACCCTTCCCTGATTGCCTACCTAGCACTGCTCTCGAGTACTCGCCTTCCACTGCTGCTGTACTTTCAAAGAAGCTGCCACATCTGCTTGGAGGACAGATAAGGCAAGTGAAAATGATACCTTGCAGCATGTGGAGACAAGGTGCAGAAGGAACAAGCAGAGAAGAATGCGGTCTGCACGATCAACTCAGCAGAAGGAGTCCGAACTGAGGAACTCGAGAAGCTGCCACATCTGCCTAAAGAAACAAGCAGAGAAGAATGCAGCATGCACAGTCAACTCAGCAGAAAGAGTCTGAGATGAAGAACTCGAGAAGATGCCGCATCTGCCTGAGGACGGTGAACTCGTTTTGACCCTCAAATTCTTGGGTCGACTTACTAGGCGTTGTGGGCTGCACGTGCCGATTCACCACCCTTGAATAAAATCCTTAAAGACCAAGTCACCAATTGGAAGAGGAGCCCATCAATCTCGAAGATCATACCGTTGACCAAACTACTCAGGTGTGAATTAGAAAGATTGAACAAAGCAACAAGTCGTCACCTTCACCTCGTGCCTGCTTGCCGTGTGTTCGAGTCAGCCTTCAAGAATCAAGCCTCAACGGCCCTTGAAGAAGCTTCCAGCCAGATTCAAAATCAAGCCTCGACGGCCCTTGAAGAAATTTCAAACAACAATTCAAGATCAAGCCTCAACGGCCCTTGAAGAAATCTCAAGCCCAATTCAAGATCAAGCCTCAACGGCCCTTGAAGAAATCTCCAGCCCAATTCAAGATCAAGCATCGACGGCCCTTGGATCGACATCTACAGTAAGGGACTTCAAAACGCATCTCCTACACGTGACAAGCACATGTATACGACGTGCCTTGAAGTGGGGGCATTTGTAGACATCGAAATTTCGTAAATAAATGTTGACCGATAAATCAAAGTGTCAACGCTCATGTATTACATAAATTTTACACGTAGCGTGTGACTCAACGAAAATTGAAATGAGTTGGAAAAGTCATCAAATAGGACACGTGTCAACACCTGGCAGAAACGACTTATTTCATCTGGGATATTATATTCAAAATTAGGCATTGGAAAATTCTATAAATACAAGCCCATTTCATTCATTTAAGGGGACCAATTCATATTACACCTTGAAGCTCTGAAGCTCTGAAACTCCGAAGCTCTCAAGCATCCAGGTTCCTGAAGAATCAAGAAAGCCTTCTTCGTTCTTCGTTCATCGTTCTTCCAAGATCAAGCCCCGACGGCCCTTGAAGAAAGTGTTCTTCGTTCATCGTTCTTCCAAGATCAAGCCCCAAAGGCCCTTGGATCAACAATCATCCACCAATTCAAGATCAAGCCCCGACGGCCCTTGAAGAAAGCACCATCGTTCATCATCCGTTCATCCAAGATCAAGCCCCAACGGCCCTTTGGATCAACGAATGTCGACAAATCCATACATCCAATAGTTCTTCAAGATCAAGCCCAAAAGCCCTTGAAGACCCGTTCATCACTGTTCTTCAAGATCAAGCCCAAAAGCCCTTGGAGATCCGTTCATCACTATTCTTCAAAGATCAAGCCCAAATAACACTTTGAAGATCCACTCAAATCCACCTTCAAGATCAAGTCCACAACCCTTGAAGAAACGTTCATCCTTAGATCAAGCCCAACGGCCCTTTGGATCAATCACACATCCACAAATACACACCTTACGGAGATCGAATCAGAGGATCAAAATAGAGAGAGATTGTAACCCAAAATTATCAAACACAAATATTTGTTTGTGCACGTTGTTCTTGTCTCTTTCGTTTCAGGAATTTTCCGTGTTCACAGTTTTTCTTTAATTTACTGCACTTAAGGTTACTTGATCAACTTCTCTTTGGTTAATTATTTGAATTTCGTGGTTTAGTTGTTTTTGTTATTTTAATTCTAGTGGGTACTACAAAATTGGATTTAGTTAGGTGACTTTACAAATCCCTGTGGGTACCACACTCATATTTACATGCTATACTATCATATCGATTCGTGCACTTGCGAGAAATATAATTTGTTCATCACTACACTAATCATTAAGCTAATAATAATTAATGTAATAAACTTAATTTCCCCTAATTTCACAAGAACATGATTTTGCTTCAGAAATTTCTAAAATAGCACAACATAATCATTTCTCAACCATTTTTTTTGCACAAGTGGTATCAAAATGAAACTTAGGATGAGGAGAACGTTTTTATACCATTTTGGGGATCAAAACTTGGTCGGAGGTGACGAGAAATTGGCTTAAAAGCCACTGCCATATTCGGGACTTTCTAGACATAGTGGGTTTCGAACATGCAAGCTTAAATCCGTAGTCTAGGGATTGTGGGAAATCGTCATACACCTTCAAACACGGCTAGGTCAACAAAGTTTAGCTGGGTTTAGCTTGGAAAAATCCTACAACCAGCCAGAAAACATGGTGGGTTAGATATTCGTCCTTTAAACAATAGAAACATACATGCATGCTAGTAAAACGCACAGGGAACTCAAGTGAGAGTTTAATGGTGAAAATCCCAAGCTTATCGTGGTCGGAGGAGTAATGATTCCATCGGCAATTGTGGAGATTCCTCCTTGCATATTCACGACCTCGAGTATAAGGATGAGCTCTAGAGACCATTAGTAAATTTTGTGTGAGTTTATGAATTTTTTTTTGGCAACGTTCAGAGGTGGTGAAGTGGTGATTCTCGGTTTTGCCGAGAAGGAGAAAGTGAAGTGAGAGCTACGGGATAGAGAGTTTGAGAGGTGAGGGAGAGATGTGAGATGTGAGGTTGAATAAATTGAGTGGAAGGAGAGAGGGTGACATGAAGGTTAATGTGGGAGGGTGTGTGAGCAGTGGCGGATCCACATAGGGACCTGGAAGGTCCCAGGACCCCTCGAAGACGCCTGAATGGTTGCTTGAAATTTTCCGGGGACCCCTCGTACTCAGACGAACTCTGTGCAGTTTCAGCAATGGTGTCATGATGGGGAAGAAGACCGCGTAGAGGAAGAAAGAAAATTTGCCCATTTCAACCTTGGCCCAAAACGCACGTTTGGCCAAAAGTCGTTTTTTTTTTTTTTAAAGTTTAAACAACAGCAAAATGCTGTCGTTTTCTTCCATTTTGTTTTAATTCCCCAAGGCCTCCGTCACTCTTCTTGAATCCCCATACCTTACCATCCCTTCCCCCATCCAAAACCTGAAACCCCCAATTTTCACATATCCAATCCTCAATTTCCCTATTCTCATAATCCTAAAATCCCACCCAATCTCATATTTTAATTTTACTCTAATATCATATCTCAATTTGTTTTAAATCTCCACACCACCACCATTTGGTTCAAAATTCAAATAAGATTTTTTGGTATTCTAATCCAATCTCAACTAAATTATATTATATATTGATGGAGATTTTATAATCTATTATTGACACACCCCGACCCAGATCAAGGCATGCTGGCCGTTACATGAGGGTGACGTAGCCATGTGCACAGTGCATAAGCGATAAAGATAAGAGTTATACGAATAAACAAAAACTGAAAGCTACTAATGTGCACTAATAAACAGGAAGTGTTAAGAGTGAGATACAAGTGTAAATACTCCTAATCAGAGCATAGAAAGTCTAGGTGCAGTCCAGTAGGACGAGTACTAATTATACAGTACCATAAGATGTCTTACAATTATTTATATATGTCAGAACCGCCGGAATCCTTGTACACCACTAACAGCAGTCTACCCAAAATCTGAAGGGGCGCAAACCAGAAAACGTGAGTGGGCAAAAACAAATGTTTTACAAAACCATTTCATTTCTCAACAGTTCTAACCCCTCGCTGTAAAACATGTGTAATTTTTCCCATAAATAGAATATAATCATATGCATAAATATATATATACGTAAATATATCAATTCAATTCATGCTTCACATATTCATAATCATTAGTATGCCATGCTAAGATATAACAGAGTAAGTAATTCAGGTGAGAATAACTTCATGGAAAATAACATATTAGCCGGAACCTCTGCATAAATCTGTACGACTGAATTCATAGCTCATTAGTCAATCTAGCCGGAGTCACTACTATGACCTATATGGCACTACACTGCACATAAGTCAGAACCACTAAAAAGGGGTCTATACGACAATACTGGGTGTAATATAATTATGCTCGATACTACTCTCTCATGATAGCTGGGCGATAAATCGCTAGTCACCTACGAGTCGAAACCACCTATGATGGTCTGTACAACAGGACTGTGCACCTAAATTGGATCCAATATGAGCATATGGTGCAGGAGGTGACATTATAATAACAGGTCTGTGTTATATCTCTGGTTTATCATTAACACCCTAGGTGCAGGTTTATGAGCTCAAAGCTTCTCAATTAATCATCACCTTAATCACATTCACAATTCATAACTCACCTGGGCTTACGTGAGTGTCCACAGCACCACAATAATATATATGCATCATATACTAATTCATATATGAAATATAAATTTAGATGCATGGCATTCAAAGCATACTTTCATTTAAACGCATTTTTTGGGAAAGTATCAAGTATTTAAATATATACTGAAAACCAAAAGCCCACTCACTGGTATGTCGAAGGGTCGTAGCCCCCGAGTCGCCCTTGACTGCGCTCGTCCTCTGGATAAGCCTCCCTTATATGCGAAATAACTATAAAAACGTTATTTAAAGCACATAGACAAAACTAGCTAATAACTTCTCATACAATGCTCAAATGGGATGTTTGAATATACCAACGTGATCTACAGAACCCCACGAACATCCCCATATTTTTAGAAAAATTTTTCGACCACCCACGCGCGGGCACATGCCAGGCACACTGACGGTAACAATGACGCCGTTAGGAATATTCCGTTAAAAGTAACGGAAACCGTTAAAACTAACCAACGCCGTTAGGAATATTCCGTCAAAGTTGACGGAATATTCTGTCATCCCTAACCTCAGAACTCCGACGACCGTCGCCAACGCCGGAAACTGGGAATTTCTTAAAACCTTGATATCTCACTCGTTTTTCAACCAAAATTCATGAAACCAGTACCAAATTGAAGCTCTTAACTTGTAGAACATTTCCTTACCTGTTTAAAGCCCCAAAGATCACGGAATCTCGCTGGAGAAATTTGAGGAAAACCGGCCAAACTTGAAACTGACGATCCCGACGTCCAAATCGCTTGGTTTTTCTTCTCCGAGCTTCGTGAGGGCCTTCTAAAGCTCCTTGTGAGCTTAAAATCCACTGAAACCTTCATATTTACGTGTGCATGAACAATGCACCAAATCGGAGGTTAGAGTTCTCAGGGTTTTTGAGGTTTTCAGGTCCTAAAAATGGTACGAATGGACTCAGGAGCTTGTAGGGAACAAGAACCTTACCTTTTTAATGTTGATCCGTGCGTGAATGGTGAACTTGACGCTCGTCCGTAAAATGTTGACGGAAACAGGAGAAAATCGAAAGGGAGGAGAGAGAGAGAGTGCACGGGAAGGAGAGAGAGAGAGAGAGTAAAAGTGTGTATGTGTGTTCCACGTGGGTCACCAACCAACCAAAGAAAATAACATCTAAGTCCCAAAGCATAACACACACACTACAATTTCAACGTTCAAGGATGAAACCGTCATTTTACATCGTCGATAGTAATAATTTGGGACGGGCTGTGACAATTATTGATATGTTTTATTTTTGTATACTCATTTAATTATTGGAATTTTGTTTATTGATTAATTGGTATATGATTTTGTGTTTTTTTATTAATATGTAGTGTATAGATAAGAAATATGGAAAGATTTTTCAAGCCAAAACCAATAGCACGATCTATTTGTTTGGGTAGTTCAAGTTCAAGACAAAATGAGTGTGATTAATTTGAATAAGCTTGAGAGAGACCCTGGAAAAACAATTCAAATGAAGGATTATCCTCCTCATATGCTAGTTGAGGTTCAAAGAGTATATTTGCAAATGGAACATTTTTAGACTATGAAACTTCATCGTAGATGCTTGAATTAGATTTTATAGCTTGTAATGTTGTTTTATGTATGATTCATCAATAAAATGTACTATAATTTAACTTTTAAATGTTATTTTAATCTATAAATTTTGTTACCTTTGTTATTGGGACCCTTGAGTTTAAAATTCTGGATCCGCCATTGTGTGTGAGAGTAATGATGACAATTATGGTTGAGTGAACTGACATAGAGAGAGAGATCCAGGTACCTGGCTCATTTGTTGATTCCACCAATCATGATATCACACTTGTACACATTACAACTCCTACCCACCGCTTAAAGAATTAAAAATAAAACATAATAGGTCATGGGCCCCACTAATTATCTCTTTCTAAATCATATTTGAGTTGGGCATCCTAGAGAAGAAGAAGATGGTACCATATTCGTATTTTAGTTGGGCGATAAAGACTGGAGTTTCGGGTGGGTGTGATGTGGTTGTGGGTGGACAACATCAAACATCAAGTGGGTGATCTTGGCGGTGGTAGGGCTGGACGTTTGGATGTAGGTGGTAGTGACGATTTTGGTCGGAGATTGGTTGGTTGCCGGTGTGCATAGAGATGGTGAAGGTGGGGAAGAGAAAAGGTTGTAGTTGTATTAGTAAAAAAGCCTTTCAGTTTCCCGAAGAAGGGAGAGAGAGGATACGAGGAAGGAGAGACTAGGGGGCCCAAACTTCAATATATATATATATATATATATATATTTTATACTTTGAACATGGGCTGGTATCAAAAATGTATACATATGTGATATAATGATTGGTGGAACTCCAGGTCAATAAATGAGCTTGATACTTGGAAACATTTCTCGAGAAAAAGAGAGGAAGTGAGGCATGAGAGAGCTAGAGAGATGTGAGGGAACCAGCCAAAAAGAAAGAAAATGATGAGAATATGCCTGATGGAACAAGTGTGGGTTTTTAAAACCCAAAATAATTATTTGTTTAATGCAACTTGCATGACCAACCCTTATCATTAAGCCTTTTTTAAGGCTGATTTTTTGTTTTCCCAGGCCAGACAAAGCAGTGATGCACACTGCACAAGGTCAACTTTTAGAATTTGAATTTATCTCATGTAAATTTACACTGTTTCGATCATAACTTCTTCGTTATAACTCTGAATTGAGTATTGTGACCACGTGTTCGTAAAAATAAGTGTTATTTGGAAATAGTAAAATAAGAGTGAAAAAGTTAAAAGGAAAATTGAAGTCCACATGAAAGGTCTACATGGCATCTCATGGGTATTTTAGGAATTTCATTGATGTTGAGAATAAAATATAATAAATCTCGGGACGGAATGTCACATGTTAGGTTCCGTGCTCAAAGGGAGATGACACAGTAAGTTGTTGGACGTATATTTTGGCTTGGCCTGTCAACTATTATTTGCTCCGTCCTGCTGCTGCATCAATTGTCTTTGCATCTCTACTAGCACCTCCTTCAATGGATGACAATTGACAGGCATAAAATCTTACTTCGACCGACTTTCCAGCTCCCTTCACCTTTACTTGAAATACTGGTGAAACGATATCAAAGAAAGTAGATCATGTTATCATAATTCAAGTTACAAAGAATAATAACAAATTGATTTTAGGATAACGTGTCAACGAGTTTGCCTCATTCATGGAACTTGAAATTGAGACTAATATGGACGACAATTCTGCGCATACATACCCAGGATGCAGTTCATCCAGAAGTGCATCCCACAAATCATCACCCTCGTGTGCTACTGATCGACCTGTCTTCTGAGCCAACACATCAACACGCAGTTCACCCAGAAGTGCATCCCGTGAATCATCACCTCGTGTGCTACTGATTGACCTGTCTTTTGAGCGAACACATCAACATGCAGACAGGTGATAGCCCAAATCCTGTGAAATTTATTTCCTCCTGTTAAAACTCTTTACTATATTACAGGCCTCTTCAACATGGCCACTCTGGACCAGCGAATCTAAAATCTTGTTACAAATAGAAGAATCCGGAAAACAACCAGATGCTTCCATAGAGAGCAATATCTCCTTTGCTGCATCAAGTTTTCCTGAATCGCACAATGCCTTGATAAAAGCACTGCATGTGTAATCGTCAGGATTCAAACCTAATGTCAACATGGCAAGAAAAAGTTCCTCAGCTTTCTCAACCTTGTTCATCCTACAAAGACCTTGAATAAGAGCATTAAACGAGTAAGCATCTGGTTTTATTCCATTTGCCTGCATTTTCTTCATTGCTCTCACCGCTCTAGAAATATCTCCAACGAAACACAGAGAGCGTATCAGTATGTTGTATGTGATGGAATTTGGAGTGACCCTCCACCTAACCATCTCAGCAAAACAGTCAAAAGCATCATCTATCCGATTCGCCCGACAAAGGCCATCAATTAGTGAACTAAAAGTGAACTTATCGGGTTTAATCCCCTGTTCCAAGAGCATTGCCAATAGTTCATGTGCCTTACCTACTTCTCCAGCCTTGCTATATCCGGTAAGAAGTGTATTGAAAGTAACAAGGTTAGGAGGGATACCTTTGCACTGCATATCTTCAAAAACCTTTGATGCCCTGTCCAACATTTGGGCTTTGCATAAGCAATCAATTACCATGTTATATGAGAAGACATCTGATACAAGTCCCTCTTTGATCATTTGATCAAAGATTTGATTCCCGTGACCAGCTTTTCCTGCCTTGTACATGGCTTCAATCAATGCAAGATAAGTGCTAAATCCCGGTTTCACACCACGCCGTATAAAACTTTGAAATATATCATGAACCTCGTTCTGATTCCGAAAAGGAGCTAATTCCTTTATCAAACAAACCATTATGATGTTGAATGTTGAACTCTCAGGCAAATAACCTTTTGCATCACTCTTCTTCAAAAACGAAACAATCTCTTTTGCCATACAACGATTCGAAAGGCAATACAGTACGGTATCACAGGCGACCTTGAACAATACAGACTCCCTTTCAACAAAACTCAATAACAACTCAAAAGCTTCACTGGGGGCCGTGGAACGAAACACACCATGAACTAATGATCTGATAGTAGCTTCATTAGGAGTCACATTCGTCTCCCTCATTATCTCCAAAACCCAGAAGGCTTCGCCAACCCTCTTTGTATTACAAAACCCATCAATGAGGATTGTATACGTCCAAACATTGGGAAAATATCCCAAGCCCTCCATTTGTTTAACTAAGCGAAGTGCCTCATCCACAATACCAATCTTGCAGACTCCATAAATGAGGATATTGTAAGTGAATCTATCGGGACCACAGTTATCTGCTGGCATCTGTTGGAATTTCAAATAAGCCAAGTCAAGTGAATTGGACTTGACCAACGCATTGATCACGGCATTATACAACCTTGTGCTAAGACGGAGACCCAAAAATGAAATTTGCCCAGAAACCTCAGCACAATATTTTGACAAACCCAACCTCCCCCAACTGCCGATCAATATGCAAAGCAAGTCTTCAGGGACCATTAAACCAGAATTCTTAATATCATTTAGCAATTCAACAGACAACACAACGGGGCCTCTCCGGTAAAGGGTGTTGGCTAAGATACCGCGAACGGATTGATTCTTTGACAACAAGGGGTCGATACTCGAAACCCATAAGTAAAACTTCAAAGAGAGTGATGGGTTTTCTTGGTTTTGCAAGACACTAGCAACAAACTGAGGATTCAAAACGATCCTCTGGGCCTTCAACTCGTGGGCGAGCAATAAAAACCAGTCCTTCCGTGAAAGAATTTGGACAATGTATGAGTGATCAATTGGTTTATGGTTGTGATGGGCATTACCAGCTGAAATGGGAATGTTTGAAATGGAAACCAAATTAGGATTAGGATTGGGCGTACAAGAAGAATTACCTTTAGGTTTGGGAGGACGGGAAGCGCCAAATCGAATGTTGCGAGAAGCAGAAGCTTTTCTAATTCTGGGTTTGTTTTCAAATGAAGCATTTTCTGTCTGAATTTGACTGAGACTGTAGGGGGCTTGGTCGGGGAGGGGGAGGATTCGGAGTGCAACAGCAGCATGTGCCCTAGAAGCTAAAGAAGAAAGCCATCTCATGTCCCTCACCATGCAACTTCTTCTTGTTCAGGTCAAATCACTTCACTTGGAACCAACCAACCCACAATATTGAACCAACCCAGAATATTGGGAATTAGGAATACGGAACACCTAATTGGGAATTAGGGTTGGTTGCTGAGTAAAAAGGGGCAACCTCAGTAATGTGGAGAGTGGAGAGCACCACAGAAGCCTGAGAGTTGGGGTCCGCCAAATGTTTGTTTTTTTATTTAGGGAAGTGATTACAACAAATCATTTTTCTTTTCTTCAACTTTTTTTATTTTATTTTTTATTTTTTATTTTTTGAAACAATTGATATTACCTATACTAAGGGGCAGAGTTGGGCTTAACCTTATAATATGCTAGCAATAATGTGGTTCAAATTCACATTTGGAAAGAATGAACCTAAAATCTCTCACTTACAAATGGAGAGGAATACCACTAGACATTTTTATCTCATTTTGAATTCAATAAAATTAATAAATAATTAATAGATGAAAAGATATATAGATATGCATACTAAGAAAAGAGTGAAGTGCCAATTTAGTTTCTCATTATCACCTGTGAAAATTAGGTCGCTAAATTATTTTTCTATAAAATAAGTCCCTAAATTTATTAAAAATTATTAATTTCATCTATACTGTTGCAGTCATATTTAGAATAGGAATGTGATTGTGTAAATCCTAGGGAATATGGGATTGTATCTTATATTCCTATTATGACTAGATTACCTATTAAATGTTGTAATCCTAAAGAGAAAGGTTTTACCCTTCCTACTACTATAAATAAAGGCACAATGGGGTAAATCAAACACACCTCACAATTAAATAAATCTCTCTTCTCCCTAAAGCTTGCCGCACCCCTCTCTCTCTCTAACCCTAGATCGCTCAATCAAATAGGCCTACAACACATTATCAGCACGCTCTTACTAGAAGCTAAGGAATTGACGCATCGTTGGAGGAGGCTATCATCCATCAAATTCAAAGGCTTATTCGTTTGCTGCTAATCAGGTACGATTAAAATAAAAGAAGATATTTGCAACGTCCATGAAGCATGAAAACATTTCCCATGATGGATGAATCCCTCTATGTTTATATTTTCCTTTCGATATATATATTATATATGTTCATATATTTGTCAATTTATTTATTTATTTCATGCATCGCACAATTAAATTGTTATGTGGAATTTGTGAGTCAAAGCATAAAATTAAATTAGAAGCACGTTTAGGGTTTTCCTAAACCCTAAAGGATTTGACAAAAAAAAAAGGGGAATCAGGACATGGTGCAACATACCACAGCACCATCATTATGCAAAATTGATACCAGGCCTCGGCCTGGGGTCCTAATGGATGGATCTGCAGCTTTCATCCCTGCACCATGGTCCGTAGCCATGCAACCAGCCCACATGATTGGGCATTGGTCCCTGCGGCCTGCACAGTGACGCTAGCCTTGCGGCTGGGCTTCTCTGTGCAACAACAAACAAGCCAACCTTGCTGGACCTGCACCGTGGCTCCCCCTTGGCCCATATATGAAACCCAGCTTCGGCTGAGGGTTTCTCACCCTCCCTGTGTGGCCTGTAGCCCACCCCTTAATCTCTTGTGCCGTGTCTTATGCTTAAGACACCCACCCATGCCCAAATTATTTTCTGGGGCATATTTTTTGACCAAATGCTATTATTTTAGCATTTTAAAATAATTTAACCAGTATGTTAATATTATTTTGCTTCTACAATCGACCCCGTATGGCTCCATTTATTGAATTAATTAAAAGTGACCTGCAGTCCATTAATCTGATAATGAATCCAAAATTATTGACCTAAAGATTACTTTTGGACATTAACGATTCAATAATGAATCCAAAATTATTGACCTGAAGATCACTTTTTTGACATATAGCCTTGCTTTACGTCGACAACAAGCGAGGCTAGTACAACCCATGATCGTTTAGGACATCTTGGATGTGACATGATGCGCCGTATCCTCAAATCTTCACACGGGCATAAGTTACATCCCTATGTTGGACTCCCATCATGCAAAGTGTGTTTTTTAGGGAAGTTGAATACTCAACCCTCATATACAAAGATTATTCACGACCCCCCTAAATTTCTTCAGAGGATTCAAGGGGACATTTGTGGACCAATCCAACCAACCTGCGGATCATTTAGATACTTTATGGTGTTGGTTGATGCATCGACAAGATGGTCACATGTTTGCTTGTTGTCCACTCGCAACGTCGTGTTTGCTAAACTCCTAGCTCAAATCATTAAGCTAAGGGCTCACCACCCTGATTATCCGATAAAGTCGATTTGATTGGATAATGCTAGAGAGTTTATGTCACAGACTTTTGACAATTATTGCATGTCAGTAGGGATAAATGTGGAACATCCTGTACCCCATGTTCACACCTAAAACGGCCTGGTAAAAGCTTTCATAATGCGCCTTCAATTGATAGCTCAGACTTTGGTTATGCGAACCAAACTGCCAGTATCTGCCTGGGGCTATACAATATTGCATGCAACTATGTTGGTCCGCCTAAGGCCTACCGCTACCCAACCACATTCACCGTTACAGTTGGTCACTGGATACGAGCCTGACGTCTCTCATTTACGGGTGTTTGGGTGAGCCATTTATGTGCCAATAGCGCCGCCGCTATGTACCAAAATGGGTCCTCAAAGAAAAATGGGAATCTATGTTGGTTATGATTCGCCATCAATTGTTCGCTACTTAGAACCCTTGACAGGAGATCTCTTTACCGCACGTTTTGCGGATTGTCACTTTGATGAGACAGTCTTCCCGTCGTTAGGGGGAGAAGCATGCTAACATTCCCGTAGAACGCCATGAATTGTCGTGGCATGCTCCCACTATGTCTCATTTAGATCTCCACACTACCCAGTCTGAAACTGAGGTGCGTCGAATTATAGATCTTCAGAACATTGCTCAAAGCATGCCGGATACTTTTAGGGCACATTTCCAACACAGTGTGCTCACCTGCCTCTAGGGCATTTCTAAGCTGAGTTGCTACGTTTTTCAGGTTCGGGTGAATTCTTGAACATCGTGTTTATGAGACGTTGGTAGTTGCTCCTGCATTCTTGAGGCCAAAGGGCATGACCTTGTAGTAGAATGTGCCTCGCTTGATCACAAATGCAGTTTTCTCCTTGTTAGGCTCTCGTGCATGGCAATTTGATTATAGCCTAAGTATGCATCCAAAAAGCTGAGCAGCTAGTTCCCAGATGTTAAGTCAACGAGTAAGTCAATTCAGGGAACCATATAGTTGTCTTTAAGGTTGGTGTAATCCACGCATACTCTTTATTTGCCTTTCTCTTTCATCACCAGCATGACATTGGCTAGCCATGCTGAGTGCGCCACTTCTTCAATGAATTCGGCCTTCAATAGCTTGTTGATCTCTGTCTTAATATCACTACTCGCTTGGTTATGAAATGTCACATTTCTTAGATCATAGGTTTGGCAGAAAGATCAACATGTAGCTTGTAACGAGGTATCGTTGGATCAATGTTGAGCATGTTAGAGGGTGACCATGCGAAAACGTCATGATTTTCCTTGAGGAAAGCCATGGGTTCCTCTTTCTCAATCAAGCTTCGTCGTGAGCCAATCCTAGTCATCTTATTTGGTTGGTGGGGGAAAAATATGATGTATTATGTGTCCTCTTCAGGTTTCCCTCATCTGCCAGGGCATTGTTGACCTTGACGCCATCTTTTTGATTTGTCTACTATGATTACTACTTGGTGGAGGTAGAATCGTCTTTCTGCACTTCTACTGCTACTTCTGGGGCAACAAACTTCTTCTTCGTCTCCTTGAAAACTTGCATAGTATATTACCAAGACATGGCCTGGTCACCTTTAATCTCCGACTACTCCTCCGGATGCGAAATCAAATTTTCTAATACTCGATCAAGGTCACAGCTGCAATCTTCACTAGCCTAGGTAGGCCCAAAATCCCGTTATGGGGAGATGGGTCACTGACGATCATGAAGGTCTGCGATAAGATAATATGGAGGGCTAGTTATGTTAAGCGTCATTATGCCAATGGTAGTTGAGGTAAGTCTATTGAATCAAGTGAAGACCTCTACATTCCAAGCCTATCTTCTGGATGACTAACAATTGTAAAATATTGAATGAGTTGTTGTTGTCCACCATAATTTTGTCAATGATGGTGTGGGCCAGTTTAACAGAAATCACCAAGGCATCGTCATGGGGAAAGTCTACTCCCTCAGCGTCCTGCTCAGTGAAGCCAATGATTGGTCCAGGTATAGCATCTATGGCTTGAGCCTGAAAGACTGATCTCACTTGCTGGATCTTTCTCTTCTCGGAACTGTTACGCTAGAAAGAATAAGGTTTTCCTTCTCATTGTCTTATAAATGGTCACGTGACTAATGGGAGGATAAGGGCAAAGCTCTTATGAATGCAATTCCTCTCTCTTTTATCATCCTGCATAAAATTTAAATGATAGAAATGTACTACATAATCCAGTTGCACATGTAACAACTCTTAATATGCCAACAGACAAATGACATAATAATTAGAGCAAGCGATCAATGACAATCAAAACATTCTCCAAATTCACTCGACTAGCAATTATAGAATTTTAATATGATTTTTTCCATCTCATTAATATAGCCACAAAACACAAAGAACATGCAATTCCTTTCATTTAAATCAAACATATCACAGGAAAATGTCATTCTCGAGGTAAAATAGGTTGAATAATTTACGCTTATCAAATACCCCAAACGTACATATTGTTAGTCCTTGATGCTAAAATTAACTTAACACACAAATTAAAACCTCTTGTTGTCAATTGTAGTAAAGAATGTAAGTAGGGATTATTCTAGGCCGGGAATTAGGAGGGATTGCTAAAACACTTGAAACTGACTTAAAAACATAAAATTAAGTTTAAAACACCAAACTAGACTCAAAAGATGCAATACAAACTAAAAGGACTCAAAACAAGCTAAAAACGCTCAAATCTGCCTAAAAACACAAACTGGGCAGATTTGGACTCTAACACACTTTTGGGACACCTGAAAACACAAATCAAAACAGATTTTGACTAATAAAACACTTTAAAGTAAAAGGGGTTTTGGTTTTGACGAATTTGAAAACAAAACAAGTAAATTAAAGAGCTAATGAAATCTGCACGAATTTGAGTAAATTGAATGGATGGAAGGCTAGATAGGAGGTTCTTCTCCACACATGACATACTTGCACATAAACCAATTTTCAGTTGTTCTTTCGATCAATCATAAAACTCAACACCCCAGGTTAATTAAGTTCGCTTAAATTAACCTTCAAGTTCTCCTTAAGTTATTGAATTGGATGGGAAAATGCATACAACAATTCAAGCATTCTTCAAAAGTTCTTTACGTGAACAGCACAATAAAGATACAATCAAAGATCATTAAGCATTATGAAAACTATAAGTATTGACAAGGCATTCGTTACTATGATGAGCATGAAACTCCTGCTAAGAATTTATTTAACGCGATCGTTTATAAGCGACCTCTACTACTTGTGAATATAAGTTTGTAACTATTAGGTGAAACTCCCTTATACTCTAGCATCATATTCATGCATGCAAACTAAGTGTGCACTCTTAATAAACATATACGAATAAGTTATCAATCAAGCAGTTAAACAAATTGAATTCACAACTTATGAAATCATAACTGAAGGTAATCAAATCATATTTCAAGCATGAACATGGTTTCGAATTCCCCCCAGCTAAAGGGGGTTTAGTTCCTTATACTTAAA
Organism: Malus sylvestris; assembly: GCF_916048215.2. NCBI lineage: Eukaryota > Viridiplantae > Streptophyta > Magnoliopsida > Rosales > Rosaceae > Malus > Malus sylvestris. The sequence continues at coordinate 41,972,057 of NC_062272.1, read as the reverse complement.
AAGCAAAGATAAACAAATTTAGACATTGAAAACAAAAGAAAGAAAACACCTAAAAACGCTCCAACAATCCAACTTGAATGGCAAGCACGTCCAAGGGTCCTCCTTCTTCTCTTTGTTGCGGCACAAGGTGTGGTTTGATAGATGAGTGGTAAATTATGGTGGTAGATGGATATAGGTGAGTTATCATGAAGGGTGGATGGGTGGATTGTGTTCTCCTCTGGTTTTCTTCCCCCTTGTTATGGTAAAGGGTGGATGTATTTATAGGCTAGGGAGAGGACCACCATCTAATTAAGGTGGTAGTGATGAGTGTTGTGGTAATAAGTGGATGTAATGGGTGTGGTGGATGGATGTTTGGTAATGAGTGGATGTAATAGGTGTAGTGGATGGATGTTTGGTAATGAGTGGATCTAATGGGTGTAGTGGATGAGTGTTTGTGGTAATGAGTGGATATAATGGGTGTAATGGATGAGTGTTTGTGGTAATGAGTGGATGTAATAGGTGTAGTTTTGGTAATGAGTGGATGTAATGGGTGTAGTGGATGGATGTTTGGTAATGAGTGGATGTAATGGGTGTAGTGGATGAGTGTTTGTAGTTGTAGGTCAACACACTTGCACACACACATGCTGATTTCTAGCTTTCTAATCTTCAAAAACGTCCATCCTCATGTCTCCATGCTTGCACTATCCAATCTTGGCCCAAAAATGCTCCAAAGTGCTCCAAATAGCACTTTGTTGCCAACTTTGTTATTTGAACCTACAAACACACGAAAATAGCTTAAAGTACTAAAATAACTAGAATTAAACTAAGTAAATGCCAAGAAACAAGCTCACTAAGTTGCATAAATATGCTCCTATCAGTCCTCGAGCAAAAGAAAGAAAAACATGAAAAAGTAATAGCATGGAAACATTAGTTTCCCCCTATGTGACCCTTAAAGAATCTCAATCAAGAGTACATAGTAACCAAGAACTTTCGCAAGTACAAAGTAAGTGAATCAACATTCCAAGTGTTAGCAAAAACCCTTCAATCATCCTTGAGGTGTAATGTGTGTAATAGTCATGTCAAAGTAATTCCAAGCTTCTTAAATCATCATATGCAAATAAATGACCTTCTCACAGGGCATACACTCACTCACACATATTTCTGGGTTATGTATTTCACTCAAATGATCACAGTAAAACATGACGTTATATGCTTGCTTATCAACCTAACTCGATGTTAATTTCAAATAATTTCTTGGATTAAAAGGTCTTTTGTCGGGTTGTAAAGGGGTTGATGATTAACTGGCTACAGAAGAAAAGGATATGAAAAATACAAAAATCTAAGAAACTTGTAGAGCACTCCAAATTTTTCCTCTTAGAGAGAAATTCAAATAACTTGAAAGCAATTAGAACTTAAGCACAACTTTACATTTTTTTTTTTTTACTTTTCTTCTTGCCGCATACAACTTTTTTTTTTCTTAAACATTTATTTTCCACGGCACTACTTTCTTTTACATCAAACAACATCTTTTCTTTCTTTCTTTTAAATCTTTTTTCACTTTCTATTACAATATTTAGCTCACAACACTTTGAATAAGGTTTTCCTTCTCATTTTCTTATAAATAGTCACGTGACTAATGGGAGGATAAGGGCAAAGCTCTTATGAATGCAATTCTTCTCTCTATTATCATCCTGCAAAAAATTCAAATGATAAAAATGTATCACGTCATCCAATTGTACATGTAACAACTCTTAATATGCCAACTGAAAAATGATTTAATAATTAAAGCAAGAGATCAATGACAATGAAAACATTCTCCAAATTCACTTAACTAGCAATTAAAGATTTTTAATATGATTTTTTCCTTCTCATTAATCTTGCCACAAAACACAAAGGACATGCAATTCCTTTCATTTGAATCAAACATATCATAGGAAGATGTCATTCTCGGGGTAAAATAGGTAGAATAATTTGCGTTCATCAAATAATCCTAAACTTACATGAAAAAGTAATAGCATGGAAACATTAGTGTGGATGCAAAATAATAACACCTAAGATTAAGGCTGTTTGTACCATACTTGACCAATCCCGAAACTACTGAGCACCGGTCAACGTTATACCGTCAAGGACCCAGAAGAGTTTCCCTCCAACCAGGAGGCCAATCACAGCGCGACACGTGTCGACATCAGAAGCCAATCATAGCGCGACAAGTGTCAACATCAGAAGCCAATCATAACATGACATGTGTCAATGTCAGAATGAAACTAGAAACTCTCTTCTATAAATAGAGATCATTCTCTCACAATATTTCCTAATGTCATTTGTACTAAATCATTCACTAGTACTCACTAAAGGAGAGCTTGAACCTATGTACTTGTGTAAACCCTTCACAATTAATGAGAACTCCTCTACTCCATGGATGTAGCCAATCTGGGTGAACCACGTACATCTTGTGTTTGCTTCCCTGTCTCTATCCATTTACATACTTATTCACACTAGTGACCGGAGCAATCTAGCGAAGGTCACAAACTTAACATTTTCTGTTGTACCAAAGTCCTCACTGATTTTGTGCATCAACATTTGGCGCCGTCTGTGGGAACGACACTTATTCCCACTCTCTTCAGCTTTGTCAAGCTGGTTTCCACCATTCGTACACTCTCTTTTGACCAGGCATCCCTCTCCAACATGGGGAGCGAAAGAAGCCACAGCACACAGAATGACACCCTTCTTGCACCTAGTGCGAAGCAATGAAAGAATGAAGGAAAGAGGGTTGCTCTTCAAGCTAAAGTCGATGAGCTAGAAGCTCAAAACAACAAGATAGCAATGAAGAATGAGGTCCTCTAGGAGCAGTATGAGAAGCTCTTTGAGACGCTCCACGAAACTATGCGTACTCAAACACGCGAGCTTGTTGCCCCAGTGGACATCAACCATCATATGGGTGCCCCCCAACATGGAGGGTCACATTCCTTCGACATGGGTATCTCTGATGAGGAGCGAGCTAATCATCAAAGCATTAATCAACATGAGACTTCTCTCAACCCAGCTGTTTTGACCCAAAGTAGGAGAAGTGGAGGAAGACACCTCATTGCAGAAAGGTTGGATGGATCGAAAGTCGTTTATCGTGACTGCCGAGACTTCCTAAAGCAACGTTGAGAGAATCCCCTCCACATAAGCTCGAAGATCAATGACCCAAGGGTTTCTGAAAGACTCGGTCCCCTCCCACATCCCAGGCTGGCTACCAATTTGGGGAAGGGGCAACAAGTCCTAGAGAAACACGAAGGTATAGGGGACTCAGAGATGTTTCGACAGACATACCTTGAAAGTCAGTACGGCGAGTCCAGGAAAAAATCATATGCTTTTGATCAAACCTTCCTACTTCCAAGAGGAGATGGAGATTTACTAAAGAAAGCTCAAGTGGTACATGACTCCGCTCAAGACCCTCTTGTCCTACACTTCTTAAGGAAGTAAACAAGTTGAATGTCGAACGACAAGCTGAGATACCTGATTGGAACCAATCTAGGCTTGGCCCTCTTACAAGGAGGATCATCGACACCCCCTCCAAGCAAAGACAAAGCAAAAGCTTGGCTTGCAACTCTATACTGGAAAGGAGGACCCGATTGAACACCTTAACCTCTTTGAGTCCACCATGGCATACCAGATACACACCAATGAAGAGCGATGTCTTCTCTTTCCCTCCACCCTCTCTGGCGGAGCTCTAAACTGGTATTGTCGTCTTCCACCTGAGACGATAGACTCATTTGAGGAATTGAGGAAACTGTTTGTTTCTCAACACATTTTCTAGACCGATCGCTTGCATTCTGCAGATGACTTGTACACTATTCGCCAGAAGCCAGACGAGTCACTATGAGAGTATGCCGGTCGCTTCAGCCATGAGTATTCTCACTGCGCTGAGGCAGATGACAAAACCGCCCTCAAGGCCTTCACTACAGGCCTACGTGATTGTTTCTTCAAGTACATGATCAATGCCAACACTTGGAAGACTTACTCTGTGGTGATGGCACAGGCTTACAACCATGCCTCCGCCGAGGCAAGGACATATCAAGGGAAACCCCCCACAGCCACCCCTTATTAGCAAGTAGGGAGTGGAAGCCAGATCTAACCAAATAAGAAGACCTCGACCTTCCAAACGGCAGCGGTGCCTCCCCCTGCCTTACTTAATACTTTGCCAAGTCAACAGACATATCAATCTCAGGGCAAAAGGAAAGATTTCCATCCTCAGCAGTCTTATTTTAGTAAAAGGAGTAAGGGACGCTACCGCGATAACCAAGGGTATCACCATGATAATCCCCGACCCCAGGCAGTCAACACAGTGGGTCAAGCACGTGTCAAGACAGCCCTACCCCGAGGTATGAGGCATACACACCTTTGAACGCCACATGCATGGCCATTTACCCCAGCATAACACACCTGATACCGAAGCCAAAGCCGAGACACCCAGATTACAAGTCTACGAAGAACACGGGCACGTTTTGCTGCTACCACGAGTATAACGGCCATGATGACGAGAAGTGTATCACCCTTCATGATCATATTGAGGCTTTGGCACGTGAAGGAAAAATTGATCAATTCCTCCTTCACCCTCCAAGGGGTAACCGTAACCAACGCCAGGTGAATGTGATATATTCCATAAGTGGTGGCACGCTCATATCTAAATCTCCAACAGGGCCATGAAAAATAGTGAACGAGCTTTAAGGTCTGGCCACCAAGTGTTTCACGTGGAAGATATCAGGGGAGGCAAGCATCAAAAGCGTAACTGGGATCCAATATGTTTCTACCCTGAGGAAGAAAGAGGTATCATCTACCCTCACAACGACCCACTAATCATGGAAGCTCACATAGCCAACTTTGAAGTACGATAACCCTGGTAGACACGGGGGTTTCGGTCCATATCATGTTTGTCGAAGCTTTTAGGGCACTTAATGTAGCTGAACACTTGCTCGATCGCTCGATTTCCCCTCTGATAAGCTTCTCTGGTGATATCGTGCAACCTTTGGGGAGCATACACTTACCTTTCACCATTGGTACAAGCCCTTACACAGCTACCATTACCACTAACTTCCTGGTGGTTGATTGCCCAACGACATATAATGTCATCTTGGGACGCACAGGCATCAATGATCTCAAGGCCATGGTATCCACACATATGTTGTTGATGAAATTTCCAACCCCTTATGGCAATGGTTACATCAGAGGAGATCAACTTAGTGCACGATCATGTTACAACACTTTGGTCAAGCAACAACACCTACCTGTGCCCAAGGAAACCCTTTCTATACATGACCAAGTCATAAAGACCATCCCCGACAAAGCCAACTTGGATCTTCACGATGGCAACAGTCAACCCGACAATCCTCGAGATGACTCTTTCACCCAGCAAGCACAACCCGCTGAAGAGTTGGAGAAGGTCTCTATCTTAAAAGATTATCCGGATCGCATGGTGAAGATTGGCACCACCTTGACACCACCCATTCGGTTGGCATTGATCTTTTTTTTACAAGAGAACACTAAGGTCTTCGCCTGCTCATACGAGGACATGCCAGGCATCTCTCCCGATATCATTTGTCATCGCTTAAGTAATGACCCCAAGACTAAGTCAGTGAGACAGAAGCGAAGATCCTATAACGCTGAACGGTACGAGGCAATTAAGGCAGAAGTTGAAAAACTCAAAGGCATAGGCTTCGTCTGCGAAGTCAATTATCCAACGTGGGTAGCAAATGTTGTCCTTGTTAAGAAGAATCCGACCAAGGAAAGTCTCATGCTCCAACAGGTCTTGTGGAGAATGTGTGTCGATTACACCGACCTAAACAAAGGATGCCCGAAGGATAACTTTCATCTTCCTCTCATAGACAGACTTATAGACTCTACAGCAGGGTGTGAACTCCTAAGCTTCATGGATGCTTACTCAGGATACAACCAAATCCTCATGAACCCTCTAGACTAAGAACACACAGCCTTCACTACTGACAGGGGACTATATTGCTATAAAGTCATGCCCTTCGACCTAAAGAATGCAGGAGCGACTTATCAGAGACTGGTCAATTCAATGTTCGCCGAACAGATTAGGAAGAGCATGGAAGTTTACGTTGATGATATGCTAGTCAAGAGAAAACATGCTGACCAACACATCACCAACTTATCTGAAACTTTCACGATTCTGAAGAGGTATCGAATGAGGTTAAACCCTAACAAATGTGCCTTCCGCGTAGGCTCTGGCAAATTCTTAGGCTTCATCATAAGCCAATGAGGCATTGAGGCTAATCCCGAGAAGATTAAAGCAATCCTCGACATGAAGGAACCGGTAACTTCAAAAGACATCCAAAGCCTTACTGGCAAGATTACTCTGCGACAGAGTCCCAAGTGAAGGAACACTTAGTCCAAACTGGGATGGACCGTTTGAAGTTGTTGGCATCAGTTGCCCTGGCTCCTACAAGCTAAGAAGCTTCGATGGCAAGACCCTTGGCCATCCATGGAACGCTGATCACTTGAAGTACTATTACAAGTAAACTCATATTGTACAAGTGTTAAGCTTCAACCGTTCGGCATCTTATGTAACGAAGACTATTTGGCATGAATTCAATAAAGAGGTGATTTAGACAACTCAGTCCTAATCCTCTTACATTCCTAGCAATGAAACACTTGGGTTAAAAGCTTCAACATGAATGCTTCCAACATGAAACAAAATCAAAGTATATGTCAACAAGACTAAACAAATAAACGAACAGCTTCACAATATATTCGTCCAATCATATATTCCAACACATTCATACATAAGCCAACTGTGCTTTGAAAGGGTTTAACATACTTTGTGTCATTCGACACTTGCTACAATGTGCCTAGACACCTTTCCTTTATTCTCACAAACCAGGTGATGAAATGTGAAGAAGAAACTCATCTTCATGCCACCAACCAGGTGATGAAATGTACAACCCGTACTCTCCTTCATGCCACCAACTAGGTGATGAAATGTACAACTCGTACTCTAATATCATTTGGCAACTTGCCACTCATGCCACCAACCAGGTGAAGAAGGAACAAATCTTAATGCCACCAACCAGGTGATGAAATGTACAGCCCGTACTCTCCTTCATGCCACCAACCAGGTGATGAAATGTACAACCCGTACCCTAATATCATTTGGTAACTTGCCATTCAAGCCACTAACCAGGTGATGAAATGTACAACCCGTGCTCTAATATCATTTGGAAACTTGCCACTCATGCCACCAACCAGGTGAAGAAGGAACTCATCTTCATGCCACCAACCAGGTGATGAAATGTACAACACGCACTCTCTTTCATGGCACCAAATAGGTGATGAAATGTACAACCCGTACTCTAATATCATTTGGTAACTTGCCATTCATGCCACCAACCAGGGGAAGAAGGAACTCATCCTCGTGCTACTAACCAGGTGATGAAATGTGTTGAAAGGTGATGAAGGAACTCACCTTTGTACTACCAACCAAGTGATGAAAGCAACTCACCATTCATTCCATCTACCAGAAGACAAGTGGTACAACTTGTACACATGAACTCCTAACATTCACAAATAATAAAAAACCCTCAAGCTTGACAACTCAACTAGGGGAGCACTTATGCCTAACAAGAGTTATAGTCATCAACAAGACTAAACAAATAAACGAACAGCTTCACAATATATTCGTCCAATCATATATTCCAACACATTCATACATAAGCCAACTGTGCTTTAAAAGGGTTTAACATACTTTGTGTCATTCGACACTTGCTACAATGTGCCTAGACACCTTTCCTTTATTCTCATAAACCAGGTGATGAAATGTGAAGAAGAAACTCATCTTCATGCCACCAACCAGGTGATGAAATGTACAACACACACTCTCTTTCATGGCACCAAATAGGTGATGAAATGTACAACCCGTACTCTAATATCATTTGGTAACTTGCCATTCATGCCACCAACCAGGGGAAGAAGGAACTCATCCTCGTGCTACTAACCAGGTGATGAAATGTGTTGAAAGGTGATGAAGGAACTCACCTTTGTACTACCAACCAAGTGATGAAAGCAACTCACCATTCATTCCATCTACCAGAAGACAAGTGGTACAACTTGTACACATGAACTCCTAACATTCACAAATAATAAAAAACCCTCAAGCTTGACAACTCAACTAGGGGAGCACTTATGCCCAACAAGAGTTATAGTCACCAACAAAGTCTTATTGCAAGCCAACAACAACTTCAGTGCATGGCATATGAAGATCAAGCTATTCAGCCCTCTTGCATCTGCTTCAAACATTTCCCCTCTATAACAATGCAAACACCACAACTCGTAGAAAGCTACACACACTCTTGATCAAGACAACGTGAAGCAAAACCAATTTATGGTGCCAACAAGAGCTTCATCAATGGAGGGCAACCACAATTCTCAAAAGCTTCACACACTCTTGATCAAGACAGTGTGAAGCAAAACCAATTTATGGTGCCAACAAGAGCTTCATCAAAGGAGTTCAACCCTAATTCTCAAAAGCTTCACACAGTCTTGATCAAGACAGTGTGAAGCAAAATCAATTTATGGTGCCAACAAGAGCTTCATCAAAGGAGTTCAACCACAATTCTCAAAAGCTTCACACACTCTTGATCAAGACAGTGTGAAGCAAAACCAATTTTGGTGCCAACAACAAGAGCTTCATCAATGGAGAGCAACCACAACTTTCAAAAGCTTCACACACTCTTGAACAAGACAGTGTGAAGCAAAACCAATTTATGGTGCCAACAAGAGCTTCATCAAAGGAGTTCAACCACAATTCTCAAAAGCTTTACACACTCTTGATCAAGACAATGTGAAGCAAAACCAATTTATGGTGCCAACAAGAGCTTCATCAATGGAGGGCAACCACAATTCTCAAAAGCTTCACACACTCTTGATCAAGACAATGTGAAGCAAAACCAATTATGGTGCCAACAAAAGCTTCACCAAAGGAGTTCAACCACAATTCTCAAAAGCTTCACACACTCATGATCAAGACAGTGTGAAGTAAAAGCAATTTATGGTGCCAACAAAAGCTTCATCAATGGAAGGCAACTACAATTCTCAGACCTTCGAAGCAAATTCAATTTATATGGTTCATCCAAACCTTCGACTACTACAAGGTGTGGCTTGCATCACAATCTCTTGCTCAATAGTGTGGAAGCAAAATTTGTAGATGTTGTCTCTCCTACACTTTCAAATTTCTAGTTTCCCCATTAAAAAAAAAAAAAAGGAAATTCAACAAAGCTTCATCAATGGAGGACAACTACAAATTCTCAAAAGCTTCACACTATCTTGATCAAGATAGTGTGAAGCAAAATCAATTCATGGTACCTAACAAAAAGCTTCAACTCCAAAGCTTCACCTACAAAGCTTCAACTCCAAAGCTTCACCTACAAAGCTTCAACTCCAAAGCTTCACCTACAAAGCTTCAACTCCAAAGCTTCACCAACAAAAGCTTCATCAATGGAGGATAACTACAAATTCTCAAAAGCTTCATACTATCTTGATCAAGATAGTGTGAATCAAAATCAATTCATGGTACCCAACAAAAGCTTCAACTCCAAAGCTTCACCTACAAAGCTTTAACTCCAAAGCTTCACCTACACAACTTTAACTCCAAAGCTTCACCAACAAAAGCTTCATCAATGGAGGACAACTACAAATTCTTAAAAGCTTCACACTATCTTGGTCAAGATAGTGTGAAGCAAAATCAATTCATGGTACCCAACAGAAGCTTCAATTCCAAAACTTCACTTACAAATCTTCAACTCCAAAGCTTCACATACAAAAGCTTCAACACAAAAGCTTCACCCATAAAAGCTTCACCTACAAAAGATTCACCCACAAAAACTTCACCCACAAAAGCTTGACCCATAAAAGTTTGACCCACAAAAGTTTGACTTACAAAAGCTTGACCCACAAAAGCTTGACCTACAAAAGCTTCACCCACAAAAGCTTCAGCCACAAAAGCTTGACCCACAAAAGCTTTACCTACAAAAGCTTGACCCACAAAAGCTTCACCTACAAAAGCTTCACCCACAAAAGCTTCACCTACAAAACTTCAACTCCAAAGCTTCACCAACAAAAGCTTCATCAATGGAGGACAACTACAAATTCTCAAAAGCTTCACACTATCTTGATCAAGATAGTGTGAATCAAAATCAATTCATGGTACCCATCAAAAGCTTCAACTCCAAAGCTTCAACTCCAAAGTTTCACCTACAAAACTTCAACTCCAAAGCTTCACCAACAAAAGCTTCATCAATGGAGGACAACTACAAATTCTCAAAAGCTTCACACTATCTTGATCAAGATGGTGTGAAGCAAAATCAATTCATGGTACCCAACAAATGCTTTAACTTCAAAGCTTGACCTACAAAGCTTTAACTCCAAAGCTTCACCCACAAAAGCTTCAACACAAAAGCTTCACCCACAAAAGCTTCAACACAAAAGCTTCACCTACAAAAGCTTGACCCACAAAAGCTTGACCTACAAAAGCATCACCCACAAAAGCTTGACCTACAAAAGCTTGACCCACAAAAGCTTGATTGACAAAAGCTTCACCCACAAAAGCTTGACTGACAAAATATTCACCCACAAAAGCTTGACCCACAAAAGCTTGACCCACAAAAGCTTGACCCACAAAAGCTTCACCTACAAAAGCTTCACACTATCTTGATCAAGATAGTGTGAAGCAAAAATCAATTCATGGTGCCTAACAAAGCTTCAACCTCAAAGCTTCACCTACAAAGCTTCACCTACAAAGCCTTAAATATATATATATATATATATATATATATATATATATTTATTTATTTTTTCGGAAATTCGAAAATTAAAAAATTCGAAAATTCGGAAATTCGAAAATTCAAAAATTCAAAAATTCAAAAATTCAAAAATTCAAAAAAAAAAAAAAAAAAAAATCGAAAAAAAAAAAAAATTGCCTAGGCCTCCTCTTCTTTGGGCCTAACAACTTTCATAACAAATATATATGAAGAAGGAGTTTTGGGCTACCACTTAGAAAGGAAATGCCTCATTCGTCAACTCCTTCGACCGGAGACTTGGGGGACTCCTACCATATGCTACTGAACCTTGATACTTGGAAGTCTCATGATCACCCAGTGACTTGGATTTTTCAAGTCTCCAAACGAGAAGTTTTCCTCACTCGGGAATTAAGGGAGCACTACCTCAACCTACATGCTTCACTCACAAAGCTTCAACATATAAGCTTCAACAAAAGGAAAAATTCAAAGAACTTAGTGAAGAAGGCCTTGGTGTATTTAACATAATACGTTGAAATGAAGCAAAACTTGTTTATTGATATCTCCGATAAGTTACAAATATGTACATATACATGAATCAAAATAAACAAACAAGAGGGAGCCTTCATAAAGGTTGCTCAGGAGAAGTCTTAGCAGTCAGCAGAGCCCCAGAACGAGGAGGCACCAGAGGGTGATTATTCAGAGCCTCAGTATTAGGCAAAACCCCAGAAGGAGGAGGCACCGAAGGTTGATCATTTGGAGCTTCATTACGTGGTACAGCCCCAGAAGACGAAGGCAATAAATGCCTTTGGAACAAACCCACAAACCTCTGATGATCAAGTAAAATATGACCATCAGATTCTTGCAGCTGGTCGAGCTTCCTCTTCATGTTTGTAGCATAGTTATGTGCGAGCCTGTGCAACTGTTTATTCTCATGCTTGAGCCATCTGATCTCCTGTTTGAGACTTTTCACTTCAGCCGCCAATGATTCAACTTGGCGGGTTCGAGCAAATAGGCATTGGGCCATATTAGACACAGAACCTGTACACTGAACACTGAGAGCCAGAGAATCCTTAACAGCTAACTCATCAGACCGTTTGGAAAGTAGTCTGTTATCTTTGGGAGTGAGAAGGTTCCTGGCCACCACCGCAGCGGTCATATCATTCTTCATCACTAAGTCCCCAATGGTAAGAGGACCAGTAGGGGATAAGAAGGCTGGGCGCCATATGTTATCTTGAGAAGGCATGGCTGCCTCTTCACCAAAGTTCAAGTCAAAACGACGGTGGGATGGCCAGACATTCTTAGAAATGATAAAGGAGAAATGAGGTACAATAAATCTCTGAAGTAAGGGGAAAATTCCTACAAGCAATAACTCTCTGAATGTACTCTTTGCACACAATTGATGCCCTTATAAAAGAAAGCGCAACAAGGCTGTTGGTTCAAAAATCGAAGAGGCACCACTCTCTGGATTTCGAAGAGGCACCACTTTCCACACGCAACATTAGCTCCTTGGGTACCACAGATAACTTTGCCAAAGATCTCTGACAAAGTTTAGACACATAAATCTTGAAGGTCCAACTATCCTATTATTACCCACAAGGGTAAAGGAACAACACCACTGCTTGATAATTAGAAAGTCCCAATGTGTGTCAAGCTCTATGCTCCGTGGCAAGGAAGACTGGCAAAAATGCCCAACCTTTACTCACATTCGAGAAAACACTCCCAACAAGATTGCTTGCTCAAAAATCGAAAAGGAACCATTCTCCAAATCTCAAGAGGCAGACTCCTAATAGGATTGCTTTCTCAAAAATCGAAGAGGCACCATTCTCTGAATCTCGAGAGCCAGATCCCAGACAGGATTGCTTGTTCGAAAACCAAGAGGCACCGCTCTCCGAACTTCGAGAGCCAGATTTCCTTGGATAAAGCTTGTCTGTAATCTTCACACGCAACATCAGCTTTCCAGATACCACAGACCACTTTTTCAAAGCGCTCTGACAAAGTTAAAACATGTGAAGCTTGCAGCTCCCACTACATTGCTATGACTAAGAAGGGTAAAGGAATAGAATTATTACTTGCTCAAAAATCGAAGAGGCACCACCTTCCGAATCTCGTGAGCCAAACTGCCAACAGGATTACTTTCTCAAAAATCGAAGAGGCATCGCTCTCCGAATCTCAAGAGCCAAATTCCCAACAGGATTGCTTTCTCAAAAATCGAGGAGGCACCGCTCTCCGAATCTTGAAAGCCAGATCCCCGACAAGATTGCTTGTTCGAAAACCGAAGAGGCATCGCTCTCCAAACTTCGAGAGCTAGATTTCCTTGGATAAAGCTTGTCTGCAATCTTCACACGCAACATCAGCTTTCCAGATACCACATACAACTTTTTCAAAGTGCTCTGACAAAGTTAAAACACGTGAAGCTTGCAGCTCCTACTGTATTGCTACTACCAAGAAGGGTAAAGAAATAGCATTACTACTTGTTGTTAGGGAGAATCCTATATATGTCGACCTTCATCCTCCACGGACAGGCAGACTTGCAAAAATGCTCAACCCTTCCTCATATCTGAGAGGGCACTCCCAACGAAGCCTCTTGAAATACTCAGCTTTCTTCCCCCCAATAATACCTATGCAAACCAGCCACACCAGAGCAAGAGTATCTCATATCATCAGGGTTAAATGCAAGAGTATCCCATATCATGCTTTTTCCCTATCTTTTCCTTTGGCCTTGTTCTTACCTGCAAGACAAAGAGAAAGAGAGCAATCAATCAGCACTTGGAATCAAGCTTCCAATCAGGAAGTGACTGCCTGGAACCTCTTACCTGATTACTTACTTGGCATTGCTCTTGAGGACTCATCTTCAACATCTTATGCTTCCAGAGAAGATATCACATCTGCCAGAGGAACAGATACGGCAAGTGAGAAGGATACAAGGAAGCATGTGGAGACAAGCGTAACAGAACACGTGCCGATACATCCACTACTTTGTCAAAAGCAAAAGTATCCCATATCATCAGGGTCGAACGTACTCTAGATTTGATGGACTTGTTTTGACCCTCAAATTCTTGAGTCGGCCTTATACTCTAGAGGAAACCAGAAAACCCTCCAGCCTAGTTCAATAATAAGCCTGTGGAAAGTTACTTCTTCAAAAGCAAAAATATCTCATATCATCTCTTCTCCATTTGCTTCTCCTTATCCTTGTTGCTGTTTACAACACAAGGAGAAGCAAAACAATCAACCAGAAGCCGAAGTCGAACCTCCGATCCAGGTTGCTTGCTTGGAAGTCTGATTACTTACCTTGTCTGTTACCTCTTTCGGCAAATCTCCTAGCTCGGCGACTTGGGGACTCCTACTATAGGGTTTTGTATCGCACTTGACCAAACCCGAAACTACAAGTAAGCTTTAAGTGAAATTGATACATTACCTTGTGCATCTTCATCGGTTAAAGATACCACCCCTGGATGGAGGAAAAGTACTTCCAGAGAAGATGCCACATCTACATATGAGACAGATAAGGCAAGTGAAAATGATACCACACTAGGGAACTTAGGGGAGCACTGTTTATACCATACTTAACCAATCCTGAAACTATTGAGCACCAGTCAACGTTATACCGTCAAGGACCCAGAAGAGTTTCCCTCCAACTAGGAGGCCAATCACAGCGCGACACGTGTCGACATCAGAAGCCAATCACAACACGACACATGTCAATGTCAGAATGAAACTAGAAACTCTCTTCTATAAATAGAGATCATTCTCTCACAATATTTCCTAATGTCATTTGTACTAAATCATTCACTAGTACTCACTAAAGGAGAGCTTGAACCTATGTACTTGTGTAAACCATTCACAATTAATGAGAACTCCTCTACTCCGTGGACGTAGCTAATCTGGGTGAACCATGTGCATCTTGTGTTTGCTTCCCTGTCTCTATCCATTTACATACTTATTCACACTAGTGACCGGAGCAATCTAACGAAGGTCATAAACTTAACATTTTCTGTTGTACCAAAGTCCTCCCTGATTTTGTGCATCAACAAAGGCCAATAGCCTCAATCGCCCATGATGAATGGAGGGGCTTTGACCGAAGAATCTGTGATGCCAAAGTTAGAATTTGAAAGAGAATGTATTTAGGAATTTGTGGGTAGAGAATGCTTCAACATTTTATTGGAAGAATGAGGCTATTTGTAGGGGAGTGACCAACCTTATTTGGAGAATAGGGGCCGGCCACATATGGTCAAATTTTGAGTGTAATTGCAAGATATTATGTGAAATAATATCTTGCAATTAACTTAGCAATTAATCCCAAATTGAATAGGAAAATTGGGAGTTGCCTTTTGAGTGAGGATTTGATGAGGAGTGATGAGAGGGTTTTGAATAAATACCATTTTGATCACCTTTGACTCTTCATTGATTGAGCCGTTATTGTCTGTTGCATGCGCGTGGCAACTCGGTGTGCCTTGAGGGTAACTTTGTCCTTTTCACCAAAAAGTACACGTGTCACCTCCATAATTTTCTTGATTATTTTTTACTCCACAAATGCCTCCACACCTGTTGAGCTGCTCGTAAGAAAGGGCAGCAGGTGTAGAGATATTCTCTTGCTTTAGGAAACATAGGATTGTTTCCTATTTTGATGTAGATTCCCACATTAATTGGAAATTAGATCCTTCTAGGAAAAGGAAATAAATTACTTCTAAAGTCTATTTAAGTCTACCTTAAGTTAGAGGAAGTTAGAGAATATTTGTTCCTCCTCCCCTAGAAATCTTCTACACTTGCCCATGCAAAGGACCATCTTTCGTTGCTTTCTTCGTCTTCTCGCCACACCAAGGTAAGAAAATATTAATTTTCCTTGTCTTCTTAATTTTTTGGGAGCCTTAGGGCTTGAAATTTGGCTCGACGAGGGTCGAGGATGTGTCAAAAATGGTTGGGGAACCACAGCATGGCTGCTGCCATGGCTTACTAGGTGCGATGGCGGCTGGCTGGGCCAGGTGTGGCTCAGCTTGGGCCAAGCTAATGGGGCGCTGGACCAATCCAATAAGGCGTGGGCCTCATTCCTTATTATGCTTAGGCCCATATGCGGAGAGAAGTGAGAGAGAAAGATGGAGTGTGGGGGCGCTAACCCCCCTCTTTTGGGTTGGGTCGAGAAAGTGCTTGGCGTGTTGGCCCAAGAGGGAGAAATGGGAACCAGCGCAGGCTAGGCTCTCTTGCCTGCTACCTTTAGGCCATGAAGCCTGATCCTTTTTTTCTTTCTTTTTTGTGTAGCCATTTAACGATTCTTCTTCATCTTTGTAGAATTTCTTCAATCATGTCTTCTTCAAGCCACAGGGGTGATGATGGTGTGTTGTCGTTGTATCGTCAAGGCGGGTCTTTGAGTAAAGTTGACTTCAAGGCTACTCACTTCAAAATTAGCTCTTATGACTTGTTAAGAAATTTTCTTGAAGCTTATAGGCACGCAATTGCGTCAGGGGTGCGTGTGAAGCGTGCTAAGGAATGTAGCAGCCATGAGCCATGTAGTGGGGCTCAGAGAGCCATCAAGTTTCACCCTTACTACTTCGTGTTGGTGGGATTTACTTTTCCCATGACGCATTTCTTCCAAAAAGTGCTTTGCTCCATGAAGCATGCTCCCACTTAAGTTCTTCCAATGCGGTCCGTGTAATAGTGGTATCCCTCAATTTAAGCCAATTCTTTGACTTGGATCTGACCGTCAACAAATTTTGGTACTTCTTTGACATAGGCCACATTAATGGAGTGGGCAGCTGCGATCCCGCCATAGGTTCTTCAATCACTTGAGCTAGAGAGATCATGACTGAGTCAAGGAGACTTTGGAGATAAGTGGAGAATGAGAGTTTGATTCTTCCCCTGAGTTGTGTGTCTCGATGATTTTCATTACCAGTAAGTAAATTGCTTAGTTTCTAGGCTACTTTGTGCTTTTGCTGAGTTGCCATCTGATTTGTTAATTGTCCTTTTCTGCTTATATATATTTGGAATTCGGATTAACTCCCAAGACCTCTCTAGATATGAAGAAGGTACATGTTGCTTTGGGTATCCCTGCTGAGTACTGTGAATGGCGTTGGTTGCTTAATCATCTTCATCGAAAAAAAGGTGGGATGCCCCTAAGAGAGGAGATAAAACAGATCAAGGCGGAGGTATTAGCTATTCCGATCGCTGTCATGGAGCCTGCTGTGAATGAAGTGAATGAAGGTGGAAAAAAGAGATTTTCCCTGCCTGCTCAAGAGATACTAGCTAAGAAAAAATTGAAGACTTCTTCCGTTGCTCGTGAGGGTCCGCCTGCTGCCAATAAGCTTGTGATTGACTTGACTTCTTCCAAGGCGAAGAAAGATGGGGCTACTAGATCCAAGCCGGTGACGCTTGCCATACCAAAGATGGCTAGTATGATTACTGATAGGATTGCTTAGAGTAGAGGTTTCATCATGCCCCTAGTGCCAAAATATGTGCCAAGACGTTCGTTGGGAGCTAAGTCTAGTTCACCTTTGGAAAGGCTTGCTGCTATGATGAGCGATAAGGTGGACTTTACTACTAAAGTGGTGTAAAGGCCCACTCCCCTTGCTGCTAAGACTAATTTGCCTGCTGAGAAAGAAGAGATTGCTTGCGTGGGCAGTTGTGAGAAATCCACTAAGCCTGTTTCTAGGGAGGTTGCTAATATTTATGCACCCTTGAAACCAAATCTGCTTGAAGACATGGACGCATGTGCTAAGCTTGTCAATGGCATTAGAGGGATTGCTTGCCCAAGTTCCTTTGTGAAGCATACGACCGAATATAAGAGGACTGCTTTGCTTGGTATGATGTAGAAAATGACGATTCTAGCAGTTGAGTCCAAGCTTCTTGACCAAGAGGATACCAAGGCTGCTAAAGAGGTGTTTGGGCCCAAAATATTGGTTTGGGCCAAGTTTAAGATTGTTCTCGGCTCAGAAGTGTTGCTCAGGGGCCGGCCGTGTCCTATTAGGATGGGGTAGTTGGATCTTAATACAATAAGGAGTTTCGGCATGATGAAAATGCTGAAACTTGGGAATGAATACGGGCTGATAAGGGGATGAGTTCAAAGTCCTAATAGGAGTAGGATAGCCGAGATAAGATTGGATCGGTGTAAGGAGTCCTAATCCGAGTATAGTTTTGATTTGATCAGAAATAGGTTTGCTACTATAAACAGAGGGAAGGGTGCATCATTCAAACCCTCTCCAATTCAACACACAATTGCCCTGTGCAAATTCTCGCTCTACGCGAAACCTCTGAACAACCTTGAGATTTTTATTTTCTTTTTTACCGACACATCTTCAGTTTAGATAAACAACACTATGAAGGCAACCGGCGAACATCTTCAGTTTGAATAAACAGCACTATCACTGTATAATCAGTCGATCGCGAATCACCTTCAGTTTGGATAAACAGCACTGCGACAAGGCCGACTGGTTATCTATCCAAGTCTCAGTCGAGAAGGATTTTCAAATCCTTATTGGTAGAGGTCATCTCACAAGCCTTCTCAGCAAAGTGAGGTGTTATGAATCATTAGATTCGGCACTTTGGATTTAGAGTTTGGCATTTTGACAGCTGAACCACATTTATGATTAAGATGTACATTTGCTTTGAATACTTGTGTCCATATATCCTCGATTCAGCGTGCTTACTCTTACAAATATAATCACCGTGACCAAATCCCACGTCGATGATTTGTGAACTTCACAGAATTAGCAGCCTTATCTTCAGGCTCTATAATCCAAAGGCCGAGACGTGTTCCTTCCTCTGTTACAGTCACAAGATCAAAAAGTCAACCGCGCGCCTAACGTAACATCAACACATTTTACTCCTTAGCCGGGCTTGGCCGATGAGTTGGCACACCCCGCATTAACCGAAAGACGTAGTTAGCTCATTAGTTACTTGGCTTGCGTGCCACGTAGGCTTGGTAGTTTTTAGGGTCAACATGTTGGCACGCCCGGTGGGATCAGTGCTAAAACTATGAAGTTCATGACCATCGAGACACACTCGGTTAGAAAGAAAACAATCATAGGAAAGTTAATGACCGATCTGCCAGTTTAGAGTCCTGGACAAAAAGTGTCACATATGTGAAATCCCCTCGTTGTTGTGACCCCTGAGGCTTCAAGTATGACACACCGAGAAAAGGAAGTTTGTCTCGATACCCAGCTCTGAAAAATAGAAGTGCCCAACCGAACCGCAGGTGTTTTCATTGAAAGAACAATGGAAGACCATGACGAAGACAATGGTGAAGGCTCTGACCCTCTAACTAGGTCGTTTTTTCGAAGATGGCTTGACGAGCAATCTCGGCACGTTGGATAGACAGTTATCCAAAAAATGAACAGTTTGCTCGAGGTAATACGAAGTAATGGTGAGACACACACCCAATTGCTCGAATTATTAGTTAGCAAAGTCTTCGCCGGGGGACATGCTGATCAGTCCCGACAATTTTCTCTCAAAGGTAATCTACTACAGGCTGAAGTAGGATCTACTCGGCCTAAAACAATGCGGAGGGGTCAATAGTGATTTTAATAAACTGCAACTGTTCAACTTTTCGTTAACGGGCTCAACATTCGCATGGTATATCAACCACCCACCTAATTCCATCTAAAGTTGGGAGGAGGTGGTCAAGAAATTTCACGAACAATTCTATCAGCTGGGGATGGAAATGTTAGTCTCGTCATTGGCTAGGATGGCTCAAGCATCTGATGAGTCACCAATGGACTATCTTACCAAGTTTAAATCGGCCAGGAATTGGTGCCGAGTACCTTTTCCCAAAGTCAAATTTGTTAGGCTCGCTCTGAATGGGCTAGACGTGGAGTACAAAAAGAAATTCCTGGGGACAAACTTTCAAGATATGTACGATTAGCCCAACATGTTGAGCAATATGATTATTTGCTTCGAGAGGAAAAGATCTTGAAATCCCCATCCCGAGGAACGATTTACAAAAATCCCACGACCAACTATGCATCGGTCGAAGGCGAAGATCCCAATACGTCAGTGTGGATGCAACCGAGATAATAATAGATAAACTATATGTCTGCAAGGCATTGACTCAAATTAATTCCAAGGATGCCAAAATCCGCTCGGCCACTGAAGAGACGGCGAAAACATCGAAAGTTTACACTTTTGATATCACCAAGGCCGATGCAATTTTTGACCAATTGTTGCTAGCAAAGATTATCAAACTTCGGCCAGGACATAACATTCCCAAGGCTGAAGAGCTTAAAGGAAAGACGTATTGCAAGTACCATAACTCGACTAAGCATACCACGAACAAATGTGTCATGTTTCGTGATGATATTCAAAGATGGATTGACAAGGGCAAGCTAAAGTTTCCTGAAAAATGAATGATGGTCGATGTTGATCCATTCCCTTCGGCAACATTCGGCATGGTAGACGCCATTTGCCCAAGGGCAAAGGGAAAGGGAAGGCCAAGGTTGTCCTAGTACAACACGTCCTAAAGCGAAACTCTCGACCACGACTCAAAATTGATCTATTTTCCAATGAACCGCCCACTGAGTTTTCAAGACTGGCCGTAGTCGAATCTATCTCAGACTCCAGTGCAGAAGAAATTGACGAGCCGATGGTTTTGTACAGCAATTGTAAGGCATGTGTCATATTAACCGAATCGAAGGAGAGACCAACGCCACGTCAACCATCCAAGTCTACGGAGACATCTCTGAAGGAACTTGGCGGAGGCCAGCCTCATAAAGTGTTCGATAGGCTTGGCCCTTAGGAATAGAGGCCATCCAACGTCGTTTTATAATGAGGATTATTACTCATGTAATTCCAGTAGTTCAAGTTCATCGACAAATCGAAAAACCTTTAAGCCGCCTGAATCATGCGATCAACGTTGGTATAGTTACAACTCTCCCTCTGGTATGTATACTGCACTATCCAAATCTCAAAAATGTCGACGCCAGCGAATAGATTGCATGGCTCGACAACAGGCAGCACTGGCTACTTCGACTACCAAGTGGCAGCAGAAAGAGGCAACAGAAAACGAGGATGACCGACAAACCCTGACCATCATGGCCGAATTACTTCAAGAGAAAAAGGCAGTTGATTGCAACTTTGAAACCACCATTGAAGAGTCTGAGAAACGCATCAAACTCCTTCTTTGGCCCGAGGAGATGAAAGCTTGTTTTGAGCATTTCAAAAAAGAAGCTGAAAGCAAGCTTCCCCTATTACCCCCACAAGAGCCATTAATAAAGGTCCGGCATAATCTACACCTTCCATTCCTCTGCGAATCCATGGAGTACATGCGAGAATTTCACAAGGAACATTCTGCCAATGACTTGTACAACCTGCCCAAGGCATGTCAAGAAGCCCTTGACCTGGCATTAACTTTCCCTGATCCTGAACAGATTATCCAAAAAACCACTGACCCAGCAATGAAGGCCAGGTTCGAGCATATACAAGAAGCTAGGGTCCTTGGCTTCAAGGTTGATCCATACACAGACATTGATATGGCCGAGCTTGTTTTTTCTCTTGAAGACCTTCAATATTTACAACGCCACTTCGAAGTCTTTTTGGCCGTATCTCTCTTCGGTCTTACGGTCAATGAAAAAGATCGGGTGGCACTTCTAGATGCCTACCTAAACATAAGGGACGCCCGAATCACCTATGAAGAACGAGCATGTAAAGCACTGCAGGCTCAAAGTTGGACACCAGAGACAAACGAGCTCAAAGACAACACTCAGAAGGAAGCAAGGTCGGGTTACATGGCACAAGAGCAAGTACCCGTTGAGGCACACGATAATCAGGTCGAGGATGCTCTAACGCAAGATGCTGCAGTCCTCGATAACTCGGAAGACGATGACCAGGATCTGATGGGCCCTTTATTCCTTGAGAACATGGAAATCAGCATGGTTCATGTTCTACCTGCTGAATTCCAGCGAACTACACATCAACCAAATTTCTTGGATGGTGATGTGGTGGCTGAGGAAGCAACACAAGTTGATTTAGTCATCACCACCGAAGATGGGCAAGCAAATAATGACGACAAACTTAAACAGCCTTGGCCATATTGTTTCCCCGCTTATCCTCGGCTAATCTTTAACATTTAAAGTCGTTGTATGTCACGACCCACATTGAAGGTTATCCAATCTCTAAATTTTTTGTCCATTGTGGGCCGACGGTTAATATCATGCCTATATCGGTCATGAAGGCATTACGACGATCCAACAACGAACTCATCCCATCAGGAATAACCATGAGCAGCTTCGTCGATGACAAATCTTAAACCAAAGGAGTGCTCCCTTTAGAGGTAAACATTGCAGGTCGCAATCATATGACCACATTTGTTATCGTCGACTCCAAGACCGAGTATAATGCTTTTGCTCAGTCGGGATTGGATTCATCAAACAAATTGCATTCCCTCTTCTTTATACCAAGTTCTCATTTTTTTGGGACGGCAAATCGGTTGTGGTCCAGCCATCCGGTAATCAGCCATTCGAAACCAACATGATTCAGGCCTGCTATTACGATGATCATGTCGGCTACATTACCCTGTAGGGATTTAATGAAGATGGACGGTTGACTCGGATTTCAATCCAGAAAGCCATCGAGGTAGGTGCCAAGATTGTACACCAGGATTCGGCAAGACTCGGCTTGGCCAATTTAATTGCCAACACTGATGACTGACACTAAAAGAGAAAGGCGCCAGGCTGCGGTTTCATCCACTATGGAACATCTGCTAGCTCATTGGTATATGATGCGAAAATTACTTGACATACAAATTAAACCCTCTTTTTGACAATTGTAGTATAGATGTAAGTAGGGTATCGTTCTAGGCCGGGGATTAGGAGGGATTGCTAATCTATTCTAAATTAATTTAAAAATATTAAACAAGATTCAAGGACACAAAACTAGGCTAAAAACTCTAATAACTCGAAACACACTTAGAATGACTCAAAATAATGAAAACAATCAAATTAGACACTAGGAACTGAAATGGACGGAAATTGAATTAAAAGACTAACAATAAAGAAAACTAACTAAATAATATAATTTAATAATGGATGGGTGTTTGGTTTTGATGAAAAGTAAATTAAACTTAATTAAATTACAGAATTGACAAAAACATAAAATTAAGGTAAAATGATAAATGACGGACTAGCTAGAGGGTTCTTCTCCACACATGACACATATGCAACCTAAATTGATTTTCAGTTGTTCTTTCAATAAATTGTAAATCTCAACGCCCCAAATTAACCGTGAATTGCACTAATTAACCCTCAGTTTTTCCACAAGTTATTGGGTTGGATGATTGCATACGACAACCCAAAACATTCCCTACAAGTTCCCTACATGAATTGCATAATAGAGATACAAGCAAGAATCATTAAGTTCTATGAAAAACATAAGCATTGACGAGGCACTCGTTACTATGATTTGCATGAAACTTATGCCAAGAATTTACTTAACGTGATTGTGACTAGCAACCTTTACTACTTGTGAATATAAGTTCATAACGATTAGGTGAAATTCACTTATATTCTAGCATCAAATTCATGCATGTAAATTAAGCGTGCACTCTCAACCAACATACACAAATCAGTTTTTATACGAACGGATAAGTAAATTGAATTCACAACTTATGAAATCACAACTGAAGGTAATCAATTCATATTACAGATATAATCATGGCTTTGAATTAACCTCTAGCCAAAATCAGTTTATTTACACATTATTAAAAATAGAAATAAAATAGAAGTTTAAAGAGATTAAACCGAAAGAGAGGTGAAGATCTCTGTCTGCGTTCTCCTTTCACGCTGTATTGGACCGTCCTCACCTTTGTACTGACTCTGTCCTCCTTATTTTCTGCGCCTATTCCTGCGTGCTGACCTTCACAAGCTGCCCAAAGGCAGCCTTCTCTCGTCAGTCCCCCGCTCCGCTTCTAACCTGCTCCCCCGTCCATATTTCTCCTTCTTTCTTTTTATTCCTCTGGACCCGTGTCAACCAGCTGCCAAGGGCAGCGTCCTTTCCGTGCTGCTCCACTGACCTCACCTTCTTTGCACCACCCCCGTATCTCCACGTCTCTTCCCCCCCAGCTGCCAAGGCAGCTACTCTCCTTTCTGACCTTCTCTCCTTCCTGCGTCTCTGCGAGCTGCCCAAAGGGCAGCTCCCTTCTCCCACTCCAAGACCCCCCTCTGTATCTCCTCTCCTCTCTCCTCCTTCTATTCTCCCGCTGCCCACCCCACTATGCAGTGCTTTTTGTTTCTTTATTCCTCCATCATCCCTTGTCTCCCACTTCTTCTTCATATATTTCTTCTTTTCCATTTCGTGCTGTCATTGCCGTGCTTTCCTTCTTTTATTATGCGCATGTCTTTCACTTTGGCAGCCAGGTTGCCCTCCACTTTTCCAGCTTATTTTTATTCCCTTTGACCAGCTGCAAAGCAGCTTTCACCCTAGCTTTTGACTGTCATCACACAGCTGCCCACGCAGCTATTTCTTTTTCGTCACAGACAGCCCACCTGTCTCTCTTGGATCCCCCCTCATTATCCTTCTTTATTTTTTTTCATTTCTTTTCTTCTTTCTTTTATTTTTTATTTTTTTCCTTTTCTTTTCTTTATTCTTTCTACAAAACATATCAAATCTTATAAACACAAAAATAACGTAAATAGCTCAAAAATATAAGGAACTAACTAAGAAAAGACGAGTGAATTCGAAGTAAAAATATATATAAATATGATCCGATCAAATACCCCCACACTTAACTTTTGCTAGTCCTCGAGCAAAACAAAGAAAACATGAAAAAGTACTAACATGAAAAACATTAGTTTCCCCCTATGTGACCCTCATAGAATTTCATTCAAGAAAACAAATCATCAAGAACCATAGCTAGCACCAAACAAGTTAATCCAAGTTCAAATTCCTAATTCAAATATTAGCAGTAATCTTTAAATCATCCTTGAAGTGTAGTGTGTGAGATAGTCATGCTAATGCAATTTCAAGTTTTTATTTTTAAAATCATCATATGCAAACTAGCAACCTTCTCACGGGATATGCACTCAATCACACATGTGTTTAGTTTTAATGTGTTTCGCTCAAAGAATCAAATGTGAAATTTCTACCATAAGCTTGCATAAAGATCACTTCTCCACAGTCATAATTGCAAAACTTAAATTAAGAGGACTTTTATTGGATGTAATGAGGCTTATGGATATGGTTATTGAAACGAAAGAATAGGAAAACACAAGTTCCAAGCTACATTGCAAGTAATTCTTTTCTTTAGATTTATAAGAACTCAAGCTCTCCAACGATTCTTCTTAAACCTCCAACCACACCCTTAAACTGAAAATTAAACAACTTTTCATTTTCTTTGTATACAATCTTTCTTTTTTTTTTTTCTTTTTTTTTTTTTTTTTACAAACATGAAATACCCCCACACTTATTCTTTTGCCAAACACCTTCAAAGTACTTCACAAACGTTTCTCATAAGACAATCTTGCATTGCTCGCTAGCTTGCTTGGAAAGGGTAAGGAAAAAAGTTTCAGGCATAAGGGTAGACATATCTGGTGATAAGAAATAAAAGGCTCAACATACACAGCTCAAATTGGCAATCTAATGATATCCTTTTTATTTGGGAAACATGGTTATTTGGACCATGGTGGTAAACCTAATGCCTCTATCATTTCCAAGTTCATGCAATCAATGACAAACATTTCGAAAGATCGTTACGCAAGTTCTAGAGATGTATCTCACATAAGTTCATCACACATGAAAGAATAGGAGTGTATGAAAAATACACACACTTTCAATAGGCTCAAAAACTCACATAGGATATATATGGTCACTAAATTCACATATGAGGCTTTAAATCATACTTTAATTTCACATTAACAAGGCTATGTGCATTTGGTTTTTCAAAGATGGTCAAACATGTACAAAACTAACAAGAGAATTAGGAATTTCACAAAACACATGTTAACTAAGTTCTTGATGATCATGGTTCAAATTTGATCCAATTATATCATTGGGTCGGGAAACTAACAAAAATCTAATTCAAAACAATAAGGGAAACAAGACAATATTTTTGGATTTTTAAATTTTCCGATTTTTTTTTTTTTTTTTTTTTTTTTAAAGAAAACAAAAAGCAACAACACAGAAACAACAACACGGAAACAAATGAAATTCTGGAGATTTCTACCCCCACACTTAAACTTGACATTGTCCCCAATGTCAGAAAACACTATAATGCAAATAAAAAAATAAAAAATAAAATAAATAAATAATAAGAAACAAAATAACGCAATTGGACTGAAAACTTCCCTGATTTGCAGTAAAATCAAGCGATGACCCCCAAGCTAAAATTCTGCAATCAACTTCAAGGGTGGAAATAACCAAAAGTTCCTGCAAAGAAAAGAAATAATTCAGTTAAGTACGCAAGAAAAATAATTAAAAAAAAAAAATTGCAAACGAAAAATTGAAAATTACGATAAAAGATAATGAATAAAACTAATAAGTAATCATTGGTCGTGCTTGTTGACTTTCCACAGCTTTCCTCTTGAACAGGGTGACACTTAGCTTTTCACTTGCAAGTGATGATTTTATGCTATTGTACTGCGAG
The DNA here is from genome assembly GCF_916048215.2 of Malus sylvestris. Classification (NCBI taxonomy): domain Eukaryota; kingdom Viridiplantae; phylum Streptophyta; class Magnoliopsida; order Rosales; family Rosaceae; genus Malus; species Malus sylvestris. Next base: position 41,945,726 of record NC_062272.1, on the reverse strand, counting down.
GCTTTGCTCTTTGGCGAAGGTGCCCTCCAAATGTTGTTGAAGCTTCTCGAGTTCTTCAACTCGGACTCCTTGTGCTGGTTTGATTGTACGAGCTGCATTCTTCTCTGCTTGTTTCCTCTGCATGGCGGGCAGGCACAAGGTAGCTGTTTTGGTCTGATTCTTTCTTCAATCTTTCCAAGTGCCCACCTCTTGCTTTCTTTCTCCTTGTCCCTAGCTGAGGATGAATCAGCACGTTGTCTCCACATGCTTCGAGGTCTCATTTTCACCTCCCTTACTTGTCCCCCAAGTAGATGTGGTAGACAAAACGGAAGCATAAGATGAAGAAGATGAGTACTCGAGAGCAAGGCTAGGTAAGCAATCAGGAAGGGGTTCCAGGCAGTTGGCTCCAGATCGGAAGATTGATACCAAATGCTGGCTGATTGCTCTCTTTCTCCTTGTCGGAAAACAAAGACAAGGAGAAGGACATGGAGAAAGCATGATATGAGATACTCTTGCTTTCAACCTTTATGATATGAAATACTTTTGCTTTGAATGGGTTGTTCGCAAGAGTATCCCAAGGAATGAGGAACACAGAGTAACTTAGGAGGATTCTTTAAGAATGCATTTTCGGAGATGAAGAAGTGTTGAGAGGGTGTGTCTTTGCTGTGGAAGGCGAAGGTAGATACTTAAAGGACTTGTCTTCACAACCGGAACTATTCTCTCACGTATTGTCGGCAGCCGGTGGATGAATGAATAGTACAAATTACGCGCTTTCTGACAAAGCTGCCCGTAATTTCCGCAAAGCTGTACGTTGCATGTGACGAGTGACAACACGTCTGGACAAATTGATTTTTTTTTTTGAAATCCGGGGTTCGGCTCGTGGTTTCTGAGCAAGCCCATTTTTTGAGAAATGAAACGCCTCTTTTGAGAAAAGAATCCGGCTTTTAAGAAAGGAGCGTCCTCTTTTCAGAAAAGAATCCGGCTTTTGAGAAAGGAGCCCCGCCTCTTCGATTTGCGAGAGGACGCCTCTACAATTTTTGAGGAGCGCCTCTTTGGTTTCTTCTTTTTATAGAGGCGTTAATTTTGTTCCACAACACACTTGAGCTCCCTCCTGTAAACATTCCCTTCTTGCACTTGTTTAATCTTGATCTGTCCGACTCTCTTCTTTCTTCACCACCTCTGAAAAATGTCTGGCCCTTCCGATCGTCGTTTTGACTTAAACCTTGGTGAAGAGGCAGCTCCGCCTTCACCAGACAACATATGGCGCCCATCCTTCATATCTCCCACCGGTCCTCTTACCGTGGGGGATTCGGTGATAAAAAATGACATGACCGCTGCGGTGGTGGCCCGGAACCTTGTCACTCCCAGAGATAACAGACTGCTCGCTAGACGGTCTGATGAATTGGCGGTTAAGGAGTCTCTGGCTCTTAGCGTGCAGTGTGCGGGTTCTGTGTCCAACATGGCCCAACGCCTATATGCTCGAACACGTCATGTTGAGTCGTTGGTGGCTGAAATACAGAGTCTCAAACAAGAGATTAAAGGGCTCAAGCATGAGAATAAAGAATTACACAAGCTCGCACACAGCTATGCCACCAGCATGAAGAGGAAGATTGACCAGATGCAGGACACCGATGGTCAAATTTTACTTGATCATCGGAGGTTTGTGGGTTTGTTCCAACAACATCTGCCTTCGTCTTCTGGAGCGGCACCGCGTAGTGAAGCTCCAACTGATCAACCTCTGCCGCCTCCTCCTTCTGTGGCCCCGCCGACTGCTGAAGCCCCGCCTACTACTAAAGCACCACCCGACCAATGAATACTATTAGTTTACATCATTGTAAAATATTTGTATTTTTTTTTTCATTAATTTTAAATTTTATCTTTTTTTTTTTTTTTTTTTTTTTTTTTATGTAAATTAATGTAAAGAGACTTTGGTTAACCTTCCCCCACACTTAAACTAAATAACACAAACTCACAGAAATCAACCAAATAACACAACTAACTAAACAAAACAAAATGAAAGCAGTAAAGATAAGGGTGGAAGAATGCAAAGTTGATTGGGTTAGTGATTCCAAAGTCTCCCTTCATTGAATGCTTGGGTTGCCTCCCAAGAAGCGCTTGATTTAACGTCTTTAGCCGGACGCATCTTTCCTTTAAATTTCCCTCGGCTCCATTTGAACCTAAAATCAAAGAAAGAAAAATAAATCAAATATCAAAAGTAAAATACACAAACACCAATATAAACATAAACAAAAACAAAAATAAAAGGATTAGCAAAGTTGCTAATCCCCGGCAACGGCGCCAAAATTTGATGCGAAAATTACTTGACACACAAATTAAACCCTCTTTTTGACAATTGTAGTATAGATGTAAGTAGGGTATCGTTCTAGGCCGGGGATTAGGAGGGATTGCTAATCTATTCTAAATTAATTTAAAAATATTAAACAAGATTCAAGGACACAAAACTAGGCTAAAAACTCTAATAACTCGAAACACACTTAGAATGACTCAAAATAATGAAAACAATCAAATTAGACACTAGGAACTGAAATGGACGGAAATTGAATTAAAAGACTAACAATAAAGAAAACTAACTAAATAATATAATTTAATAATGGATGGGTGTTTGGTTTTGATGAAAAGTAAATTAAACTTAATTAAATTACAGAATTGACAAAAACATAAAATTAAGGTAAAATGATAAATGACGGACTAGCTAGAGGGTTCTTCTCCACACATGACACATATGCAACCTAAATTGATTTTCAGTTGTTCTTTCAATAAATTGTAAATCTCAACGCCCCAAATTAACCGTGAATTGCACTAATTAACCCTCAGTTTTTCCACAAGTTATTGGGTTAGATGATTGCATACGACAACCCAAAACATTCCCTACAAGTTCCCTACATGAATTGCATAATAGAGATACAAGCAAGAATCATTAAGTTCTATGAAAAACATAAGCATTGACGAGGCACTCGTTACTATGATTTGCATGAAACTTATGCCAAGAATTTACTTAACGTGATTGTGACTAGCAACCTTTACTACTTGTGAATATAAGTTCATAACGATTAGGTGAAATTCACTTATATTCTAGCATCAAATTCATGCATGTAAATTAAGCGTGCACTCTCAACCAACATACACAAATCAGTTTTTATACGAACGGATAAGTAAATTGAATTCACAACTTATGAAATCACAACTGAAGGTAATCAATTCATATTACAGATATAATCATGGCTTTGAATTAACCTCTAGCCAAAATCAGTTTATTTACACATTATTAAAAATAGAAATAAAATAGAAGTTTAGAGAGATTAAACCGAAAGAGAGGTGAAGATCTCTGTCTGCGTTCTCCCTTCACGCTGTATTGGACCGTCCTCACCTTTGTACTGACTCTGTCCTCCTTATTTTCTGCGCCTATTCCTGCGTGCTGACCTTCACAAGCTGCCCAAAGGCAGCCTTCTCTCGTCAGTCCCCCGCTCCGCTTCTAACCTGCTCCCCCGTCCATATTTCTCCTTCTTTCTTTTTATTCCTCTGGACCCGTGTCAACCAGCTGCCAAGGGCAGCGTCCTTTCCGTGCTGCTCCACTGACCTCACCTTCTTTGCACCACCCCCGTATCTCCACGTCTCTTCCCCCCCAGCTGCCAAGGCAGCTACTCTCCTTTCTGACCTTCTCTCCTTCCTGCGTCTCTGCGAGCTGCCCAAAGGGCAGCTCCCTTCTCCCACTCCAAGACCCCCCTCTGTATCTCCTCTCCTCTCTCCTCCTTCTATTCTCCCGCTGCCCACCCCACTATGCAGTGCTTTTTGTTTCTTTATTCCTCCATCATCCCTTGTCTCCCACTTCTTCTTCATATATTTCTTCTTTTCCATTTCGTGCTGTCATTGCCGTGCTTTCCTTCTTTTATTATGCGCATGTCTTTCACTTTGGCAGCCAGGTTGCCCTCCACTTTTCCAGCTTATTTTTATTCCCTTTGACCAGCTGCAAAGCAGCTTTCACCCTAGCTTTTGACTGTCATCACACAGCTGCCCACGCAGCTATTTCTTTTTTGTCACAGACAGCCCACCTGTCTCTCTTGGATCCCCCCTCATTATCCTTCTTTATTTTTTTTCATTTCTTTTCTTCTTTCTTTTATTTTTTATTTTTTTCCTTTTCTTTTCTTTATTCTTTCTACAAAACATATCAAATCTTATAAACACAAAAATAACGTAAATAGCACAAAAATATAAGGAACTAACTAAGAAAAGACGAGTGAATTCGAAGTAAAAATATATATAAATATGATCCGATCAGTATACTATTTCCAAGCATCCACATTTGGGCATAAACTTAATTGATTTTTTGGCCGAGGAAGATAACGGCGCAGTATTATCGATAAATAAAGTTCAGGCCGCACCGGCCGAACTCGAAGATAGTTGACCCTAAGTTAAGGACCCATTAGAAGAAATAAATGTTCGAACGACCGATGACCCTCGACCATTATTTATTAGTGCATTGTTACCCCACTCCATGAAAATCGAACTCTGTAAATTACTCAACGAGTTTAAAGATTGTTTTGGTTGGAGTTATCATGAGATGCCGGGCCTTGACCGGACCCTCGTTGAACATAAATTACGCATCAAAGCTGGTTGTAAGCCTTTTCGCCAGCCCTCTCTCCGATTCTCGACCAAAGTATAGCTCGGCATAAAAGATGAACTAGTTTAACTTTTAAAAGCTGGGTTTATTCGGATTGCTCGATATGTCAAGGGCTGGCCAATATCGTCCCGGTGCTAAAGAAAAATGGCGCCCTACGCATCTGTATCGATTTTCGTAATTTGAATTTGGTGACTCCCAAAGATGAATACCCGATGCCAATCTCAAATTTGTTAATTGACACTGCAGCCAATCATGAAATGTTGTCCTTTATTGACGGCCATGCTGGCTACAACCAGATTTTTATTACCGAAGCCGATGTTCACAAAACCGCTTTTCGTTGCCCGGGGGTGTGGAGCCAAAAATATTCACAAGGCGACACGTGAATTTTTGGACAAAAAGGACAAAAATACCCTTGCAGTACAACGAGGTTCCTACGCGCAAGCAGTGGGCAACCCTCTTTCAACCAAGACAGAAGTGCCCAAAATAGGTAACAATTCAAAGTCCATCTCATCAAATCCTTTCTACAAGGTAATTCCCAAACACATTCCTTTTAAATTATGTTAATTGGCTAATTAATGGGTTTATTGCCTAATTAACCCATTAATTGTCAATTAAACCATCCATTATATCCAAATAACCACAAAATACATCCAATTCAACCCTAAAAGACCACATGGCCAGCTATCCCCATTCAAAACCTAATCCATCACTTTTTCTACCTTTTTTCACCATTTCTTCCTTTTTATTAGCCAATTAATTCCATAACCACAAAAATATTTCCTTTTATTTTTAATTAGTCAATTAATTGGCTAATTAAACCAAAATAAAACCTAAACCAACCTAGCCCAATAAATAGGCTTATATTTTCACCAAATATTCATTCCAACACTTTGGAAAAAATCCCAAAATTCTCTAAACACTCTTTCTCTCTAAATTCTAACTTTGGCATCAGAGGTTCTTCGGCCAAAGCCCCTCCCCATTCATCGTGGGCGCGTGAGGCTCTTGGCCTTAACCTAAGGTGTTAATTGTTTTGTAGGTGCAAAATCGTCCAAGATCAAGGAGGAAGAAATTTGCATCCACAAATTGGTGCTTTCATTGAGAGTTGAAATCCATACTCGTAGAAGGCTCTCGCACAAAAAGGTTTTTTCTTTATTTTCTAGTCCATTTGAATATTTTTCATACGTTCTTATTATTAGAATTTTTTACTTGCAAAGGTTCTTTGATAAAACGTACAAGCAAAATATAATGGCTAGAAATTTAGAATATTCCACAAGTGAAATTTCTAATGTTCAAGAAATGGGATTGCGGAGATCCGTGAGGCTAAATGCGACAATAAGTGGAGCAGCACCACCACCACGAGTTTCCACCATGGGAACCACCACGGTGGCGAGGTCCATGGTGCCTTCACCACGGCTCGGGCCGTGCCATCCAAGGCTCACAGCACCAAGGCCACAGCCCAAGTTGTGCCATCTAAGTTTACACGGGCCTGGGCCCAAGCCTCGCATTCGCATGCATCACATACTAAGCAGCCTGTTCCTGCCAAGCAACCTGCTCTCGCGGCCCAGCTTGCTCCTGCCAAGCAACCTGCTTTCGCGGCCCAGCCTGCTCCTGCCAAGCAACCTGCTCTCGTGACCCAGCCTGCTCCCGACGAGCAGCCCACTCCCGTGGCCTAGCCTGCTCCTGCCAAGCAGCCTGCTCTCGTGACCCAGCCTGCTCCCGACGAGCAGCCCAGTCCTGTGGTCCAGCCTGCTTCCGTTGAGCAGCCCACTCCCGTGGCCCAGCCAGCTCCTGCTAAGCAGCCTGCTCCCGACAAGCAGCCCACTCCCGTGGTCCAGCCTGCTTCCGTTGAGTAGCCCACTCTCATGGCCCAACCTGTTCCTGCCGAACAGCCTGCTCTCGTGACCCAGCCTGCTCCCGACGAGCAGCCCACTCCCATGCCCTAGCCAGCTCCAGTCGAGCAGCCTACTCTCACGGCCTATCCTACTCCAGTGGCTTTCCAAGCAGCCCAAGTCGGCCCAAGACTATCTCAACCATCCGGACCTACCATCGAGTCGGGGGCATTCTCACCACATTTTTTTGCGAATTTGACATTTCCCAACTTAAATCTCGCACCCGGAGTCTACCACCCTTCCACTGCCCAATGAGGCGCATTCCTTCCAAGCTCTTCCAATCCAAATGGCGAACAACACTTGTCTCGACAAGTCATAGAGTTGACGAGCCTCGGATGAGGTATCCCGAAATAGGACAAGGGCAGACGAACCTTTCCAGCAGCGTCCCGGCGAGCAGCCACTCGACCAGCCACGAGCCGAACGTTTGGGCAGTGTGCATTCTCGTCTTAGCGCGCGGAGGAGCATGCACTCTCGACTAGGCCCACAGATGAGCATACATTCACGGTTGGGGTCATACTCCGATAGTCAACATGAGCAACCTTTCGGACAAATTGTCCATTCGCGGCTAAGCCCATAAGGAGCATCTTTCACCTTACATCAGAGTAGGCAGCACGACGGAGGGAGAGAAGCAGTCACTCAATCCAGCTCAAGTTCAACCAGCAGCCTGTGAAGAACTCGTTCGCCTGCTAGGAACGCACCACATGCATTGCATCTGCGACATAGACGAGCCAAACATATGGAAGAGCAGCCTAGACCAGCAAGTCATGGCTGGGGGTAGCCGAGAGCTCCGCTACCCCAACAAAGGAAAATTCAAGAAGAAGTAGATAGACTATTGACCAAGCGATTGCATGATTTCCAACGCAACGAGGTCACCAACGAGGCACTACGACGAAACATGACCAACATAAGCAGGTCACCCTTCACGGACGAGATCGAGTAGGCAGAGCCTCCACGCTAGTTCAGTATGCCACATTTCACATCTTTCAAAGGGGATGAAGACCCGGAGAAACACTTAAAGCGCTACCGAAGCGCAATGATCCTTTATCGAAACAACGATGATCTCATGTGCAAGATATTCGCCACCACTCTACAAGGCGAGGCACAAGATTGGTTCTACACCCAGCCGCCATAATCCATCTGGAATTTCTACGAACTTTCTTTGGTTTTCACCAAAGAATATTCATCTTATCGTTCGATCAAAAAGAAGTCTGACCATTTGTTCAACGTCAAGAAGAACCCAAAGGAGTCGCTTCGCGACTATGTGAGGAGGTTCAAAGTAGAGAAGGCAAAAATAGTCGGATGCAACGACTCGATAGCTAGAGCAGCCTTCCAAAAAGGACTTCCAGCAGACCACCCGCTATTCGGAAAATTGATCATGAAAGAAGATCTAACTCTGGCAGACTCTTTTGCTTTAGCAGAGAAGCATGCACTTTGGGATGAGGCTCGCTAATGCACATTCAAGGACTTGAAGAAGTACCCGACATCACCTCCCTAGAAGCAGCGAATGACTTATTCTCATGTTTGACGGTATCTAAAGTAACAATAAGCTCTACCATCATGCGAGAAGAGCTGGGGGCCCGACTACCTATATTCTACAGTTCAAAAGCTCTCCTCGATGCTATTAAAAATTCAAAAGTTAACTTTGGCGATAATTGTTGTAACCCAAAAGCTTAAGTTTTACCTTCAAACGCAAGCAGTCATCATCATGACACACTATTCCGTCGAATCCAAACCGGCGATAATAAAGGCGTAGACCCTGGCAGATGCAAAGTTTTCTGACGAACGCAACAACTCTGCCCAACGACGCCCCGAAGGCAGCCGAGCACACTTTAGCCACACATGCTCCCTCAATGGAGATTTTTGGCGTTTGCATGTCGACTGTTCATCCAACTACGAAGGCTCGTGAACAATCGTGGTTCTTGCCACCCAGACGTTTCAATGCTCAAGCAGGCGATCACTCTAAACTTCAAAGCATCTAACAACAAAGCAGAGTACAAAGCCACACTAGCAGGCCTTCGAATGACAAAAGACTTGGTGGTGAAAAAGCTTTCCATTCATTCCGAGTTCTAACTAATCACCAGCCAGACTACCAGGGGCAAAGGCATGATGATCGTGGCAACCGACTACTTCACCAAATAAGTAGAAGCAGAGCCCATGACGATCATGGTTCAGACGGACATAGAGCTCTTCATATGAAGGAGTATCATTTGCCGATTTGGCATCCCTTAATCCATCATCACCGACAATGGCTCGTACTTCATGGGCAAAGATTTGGCGAAGTTCTTCCAAAAATATGGCATCAAGCAGCACATGTCTACGCCAAGATATCCTCAAGGCAATAGGCGGGCCAAAGCATCCATTAAGATGATCATCGACTGCCACAAGAAATCCCGCACCAATAAGAAAAGAAAATGGCCAGACAAACTCCAAGGATGTCTATGGGCATATCGCACAACCAAAAGACGAGCAACCGAAAGGAGATGGCCACAAGCTTAGATCTGGCAAAAGAGAGGCGCGAACATACTATCACTCGCATTGTAGCCTACCAGCATCAGCTCCTCTCCAGCTACAAAAAAATGGCCAAGATCCGGCAGTTCCAGCTTGGAGATCTGTTCATAAGAAAAACCTTCATCACTGCCAGCAGAAAAGGCTCCAAAAATATGGATCCCATCTGGGAAAGTCCGTACAAGATCAGCAGAGTAGGTGGCAAGAACAATTACACCCTTGCCACCATAAAACAACAAAAAGATCGAAAAACAGTGGAATGCCTACAATCTGAGGAAGTACCATGTGTGACCTCTCGCTACATCAAAGCCCGAAGACTCAAGCAGCTCGACGGGCACTACCTCATCAGCCGAGGATTATCCAGTTGTTATGCAGTTCTTACCTTACATCTAAGTTCTCGTTCGTTTAACTCGTTTTTCAATGAGGAATTCAGAAGTAATCACGACTTGGCTTGGCTGCATGCTTACAACAACTGATCACTTCTGCACTTCAAAAGAAGACCGCGCCCTTCTTAGGGACTTACCGCAGGAATTGCGCCCCCTGAGGGACCAACCATGCTCTCCAGTGCGAGAGGGTAAACTAATTGCTCTCCAACGCGAGAGGGTAAACCAATTCCCCGACACCCACATGGGTCAGCTCTCCAAGAACGGGAGGATAAACTCTATGCTCCAAAAATCTAGACGTGGATGAGCCGAGCTGCCCTAGTATAACTAGATGCACGATGGCTTACGCCAGGATTCCTAGAAGTAGCCGTAATGGTCTTTTTCAAGGCTTAGCTAATTGAAGGATTTTGGGTCTCTTGGCCTAATTCGTGGGGAACCGAGCCCTAGAGACGGAAAGGGCACATTACGCAGAACACCCGATGGATGGCTGCCCTGGAATCTTAAAGCTGCTACCGAGTGCACTAAGGTAGCCTACGGATTCCAGAAGACTGCCTACGGCTTGCTTTTCAAGCAGTAAAGCCGCAGTAGACTTATACAACCGCACATTCTTGTGAAAGGTTAAACAAGCTAGCACGCATATATGAAGTTTTATCCACTGCCGACATGCTATGTAGTCGATAAGCTTCACCTCTGCCAAGCGCGGAACAAGCTACACCAAGTCCTAAAGTGTTGTGATACTTGCTACGCAACCTACATAATTGGAGAAAGTCAAGGTTAACAGCCTAGTGGTTACGCGGACTTGTCTGCTTCTGTAAGTAATGCATCCGGCTGCCAACCCAATGGCTAACAACTTTGCAAAGTTCTACACCAACACCTACGGCTGCATAGGCTACGCGAGCTTGTCTGCTTATAAAAAAGTAGCATGCTTGCCACTGGTCTATCAAGTCTAAAGGTTAGGGCATGAACAAAAGAAGCAAAAATGAAGAAAAGCTAAGGAAAACATGTTTATAAACGACTAGCAAAGGCCGAAGGAGTTCAAGCAAAACAAGAGCTACAAGGAAAAACAAAGAAAATCTTAAAGGCTACCTAGATGACTACACTATAGCAGCCTGGACATCCCACGACTATTCGATTGCCACACCTTCAGCAGCCACGAAACTCTTAGCAGCAGCATCACCCCTGACTGCTCCAGCCTGGGCACCAACTTCTCCAACTACTTCACCAATACCAACATGGACGCGCTGCAGCTCATCCACTTCTTTCTTCAAACTTTCGTTGATCTTCCGTACACCTTAAAGTTCCAACACTTGGGGTTCAAGCCTATCGACGATTCTCTTGAAGTGGATCACTTGATTATAAGCAGCAATCAACTTTTCATCCTTTGCATAAGCAACGAAAGAAGTCTTTGGTTTTTTCTCAGCCGACATCTCTTGAGCAGGCAGGGAAGATCCATTTTCCCACCTTCACTTGCAGCAGGATCCACAACGATAATTGGACGAGCCAATGCATCCGCCTTGATCATATTCACCTCTTATTTTGGGAGCAGCCCACGTTTCTCCTTACGAAGAGAGTTAAAGTAGCCAACGCCATTCGTGCTACCCAGCAGGGGAGTTCAACCCAACATTCCAGCAGCTCATGAGGCCCGCAACCTCTTTATTTCTCTCAATCACCTGCCTAGCTCACGTCATGTCCAAAAGCCCAAAAAAACATGAGCCATGTGACTCGCCCAGCAGTGCGCCACAGCGCCACAATCCGTGGCCCTAGCCATACAAGCTGCCATTGGTTCTAGCCAAGTCGAGCAGCTTAAAGCAGTGGTCCCTGCCACAATACCTCCTCGGCCCATGCCGAGCCGACTCCTGGCCTATGCCAGCCGACATGCCGCACCACACCGACGGCTGCCCCGAGGTAGCACCATCCAAGAAGAAGATAAGGAAAATTAATTTTTTCTTACCTCAGTGCGGCACGAAGAAGACGAAGAAAGCAACGAAAGACGGTCATTTGCACGGGCAAGATGTAGAAGATTGCTAGAGGAGGGGGAACAAATATCCTCTAAGCTATCTCTCTCTTGTAGGGTAGAATAAATCGCTCTCCAAAGTTGATTTAATAACCCACTTAAGGTGAACTTAAATAGGCTTTGAGAGAAATTTATTTCCCTTTCCTAGAAGGATCTAATTTCCTATTAAAAAGAGAATCTACATCAAAATATGAAGCAGTCATAAGTTTCCTAAAGCAAGAAGATCTCTACACCTGCTACCCTTTTTTGCGAGCAGCTCAACAGGTGTGGGGGCATTTGTGGAGCCAAAAATATTCACAAGGCGACACGTGGATTTTTGGACATAAAGGACAAAAATACCCTTACAGTACAACGAGGTTCCTACGCACAAGCAGCGGGCAACCCTCTTTCAACCAAGACAGAAGTGCCCAAAATAGGTAACAATTCAAAGTCCATCTCATCAAATCCTTTCTACAAGGTAATTCCCAAACATTCCTTTTAAATTATGTTAATTGGCTAATTAATGGGTTTATTGCCTAATTAACCCATTAATTTTCAATTAAACCATCCATTATATCCAAATAACCAAAAAATACATCAAATTCAACCCTAAAAGACCACATGGCCGGCTATCCCCATTCAAAACCTAATCCATCACTTTTTCTACCTTTTTTCACCATTTCTTCCTTTTTATTAGCCAATTAATTCCATAACCACAAAAATATTTCCTTTTATGTTTAATTAGCCAATTAATTGGCTAATTAAACCAAAATAAAACCTAAACCAACCTAGCCCTATAAATAGGCTCATATTTTCACCAAATATTCATTCCAACACTTTGGAAAAAATCCCAAAATTCTCTAAACACTCTTTCTCTCTAAATTCTAACTTTGGCATCGGAGGTTCTTCGGCCAAAACCCCCCCCCATTCATTATGGGCGCGTGAGGCTCTTGGCCTTAACCTAAGGTGTTAATTGTTTTGTAGGTGCAAAATCGTCCAAGATCAAGGAGGAAGAAATTTGCATCCACAGGGGGCACTCCGCACATACGAATGGGTTGTCATGCCATTCGGCCTCAAGAACGCCGGTGCCACATACCAACGAGCCATGAACATTATTTTCCATGATTTGATTGGTACCATCGTCGAAGTCTACATCGACGATGTTATAATCAAATCAGGCTGTCGGCAAACACATTTGGATGACCTCCGTTGGGCTTTCCTACGTATGCGTTGACACAATCTAAAGATGAATCTCGCCAAATGTGCTTTTGGCGTATCAGCCGGCAATTTTTTAGGATTCCTCATACATCATCGTAGTATTGAGGTAGACGACAACAAGGCTCGCGCAATCATCAATGCTTCATCCCCAACGACTAAGAAACAACTACAATCGTTGCTCAGCAAAATTAACTTTCTCCGTCGATTTATTGCTAATTCTGTCGGGAAAATGAAAGCCTTCTCCACGCTTTTGAAACTTAAGGATTCTGACATCTTCGAATGGCATGCAAAACACCAAGAGGCATTTACGCAGATTAAGGTGTCCTTAACAACTCAACTCGTCCTCGTCCTTATCCATCGGATGCCTTCTTGCACAAGACAATGACGCTAGGCGAGAACATGCCATTTTTTACCTTAGCCAAAATCTCAACCCACCAAAGATTAATTACTTCGCTGTCAAGAAACTTTGTTTCGCCCTATTTTTTGCTACATCAAAACTCAGACATTACATGCTCCCGTCAATCACTCAGGTCATCGCCCAGACCGATGTCATTCATTACATGCTCACTCGGCCGATCGTAAAGGGCCAAATCAGCAAGTGGACGATGGCCCTCTGTGAGTTCAGCTTGCAATATGTGCCCCAGAAAGCTGTCAAAGGCCAAGCGTTAGCCGATTTCTTGGCCCAACACCTTTCCCCTTACGAGGTCGGGGGCAATGACGTTGAAATCGGCATGCCAGAGACACGTGATAATTACTGGACGATGTACTTTGATGGTTCTAGTACTTCAATCCCCCACTCATAACCGCTGGTATTTTTCTCTCAAGCTCAATTTCGATTGTACGAATAATCAAGCCGAATACGAAGCCCTTGTCATCGGCCTCAATGTACTACACGATTTGTGGGTGACTCATGTCCTTGTTCTTGGTGACTCCGAACTTGTAATTAATCAACTCAATGGGACTTTTCGTTGCATGAGTTTACTCTGGCACCCTACCACATGGTTGCCAACTATTTGGACGAGTCTTTTGACGACATTACTTTCAAACACATTTCCCGAGTTCATAACACCGATGCTAACGAATTAGCTTAAATAGCCTTCGGAGCACAACTCCTAGGGGGCAAATTAGGCCGAGAAATACCTGTGTCACGATAAGCACACTCGACCTTGATTAATTAGCAAGTTCTTCAACGCGATTGCGTGATCCACACACGGGTCATGTCCTTACCTTCGTTGTTAGAATGGAAGGACACTATTAAGGTTTGTGCTGTTGAGGCATTACCAGATGATTGGAGAAGGGCGATGAAATGTACAACCCGTACTCACATTCGAGAAAACACTCCCAATAAGGTGAGTGAAGAATTCATCTTCATGCCACCAACCAGGTGATGAAATGTACAAACCGTACTCTCATTCATGCCACCAATCAGGTGATGAAATGTACAACCCGTACTCTCCTTCATGCCACCAACCAGGTGATGAAATGTACAACCTGTACTCTAATATCATTTGGCAACTTACCACTCATGCCACCAACCAGGTGAAGAAGTAACTTATCTTCATGCCACCAACCAGGTGATGAAATATACAACCCGTACTCTAATATTATTTGGCAACTTGCCATTCATGCCACCAACCAAGGGAAGAAGGAACTCATCCTCGTGCCACCAACCAGGTGATGAAATGTGATGAAAGGTGATGAAGAAACTCACGTTCGTACCACCAACCAAGTGATGAAAGCAACTCACCATTCCTTCCACCTACCAGAAGACGAGCGGTACAACTTGTACATGTGAACTCCTAACATGTGAACTACAAGCCTGACAACTCAACTAGGGGAGCATTTGTGCCAAACAAGAGTTATAGTCACCAACAAAGTCTTATTGCAAGCCAACAACAACTTCAGTGCATGGCATACGAAGATCAAGCTATTCAGCCCCCTTGATCAAGACAGTGTGAAGCAAAACCAATTTATGGTGTCAACAAGAGCTTCATCAATGGAGGGCAACCACAATTATCAAAAGCTTCACACACTCTTGATCAAGACAGTGTGAGGCAAAACCAATTTATGATGCCAACAAGAGCTTCATCAAAGGAGTTCAACCACAATTCTCAAAAGCTTCACACACTCTTGATCAAGACAGTGTGAAGCAAAACCAATTTATGGTGCCAACAAGAGTTTCATCAATTGAGGGCAACCACAATTCTCAAAAGCTTCACACACTCTTGATCAAGACAGTGTGAAGCGAAACCAATTTATGGTGCCAACAAGAGCTTCATCAAAGGAGTTCAACCACAATTCTCAAAAGCTTCACACACTCTTGATCATGACAGTGTGAAGCAAAACCAATTTATGGTGCCAACAAAAGCTTCATCAATGGAGGACAACTACAAATTCTCAAAAGCTTCACACTATCTTGATCAAGATAGTGTGAAGCAAAATCAATTCGTGGTACCCAAAAAAACATCAACTCCAAAGCTTCACCAACAAAAGCTTTATCAATGGAGGACAACTACAAATTCTCAAAAGCTTCACACTATCTTGATCAAGATAGTGTGAAGCAAAATCAATTCATGGTATCCAACAAAAGCTTCAACTTCAAAGCTTCACTTACAAAGCTTCAACTCCAAAGCTTCACCTACAAAAGCTTGACCCACAAAATCTTCACCCACAAAAGCTTGACCTACAAAAGCTTCACCCACAAAAGCTTCACCCACAAAAGCTTCACCCGCAAAAGCTTGACCCACAAAAGCTTCACCTACAAAAGCTTCACCCACAAAAGCTTCACCTACAAAAGCTTGACCCACAAAAGCTTGACCCACAAAAGCTTGACCTACAGAAGCTTTACCCACAAAAGCTTCACCCACAAAAGCTTCACCCACAAAAGCTTGACCCACAAAAGTTTCACCCACAAAAGCTTGACCCACAAAAGCTTGACCCACAAAAGCTTCACCTACAAAAGCTTGACCCACAAAAGCTTGACCCATAAAAGCTTGACCCACAAAAGCTTCACCTACAAAGCTTCAACACAAAAGCTTCACCTACAAAAGCTTCACACTATCTCGATCAAGATAGTGTGAAGCAAAATCAATTCATGGTGCCCAACAAAGCTTCAACCTCAAAGCTTCACCTACAAAGCTTCAACACTAAAGCTTCACCTACAAACCTTTAAAATATATATATATATATATATATGTGTATTTTTTTTTTTGGAAATTCAAAAATTCAAAAATTTGGAAAATCAAAAATTCAAAAACTCGAAAAAAAATATCGAAAAAAAAAATTGCCTAGGCCTCCTCATCTTTGGGCTTAACAACTTTCATAATAAATATATAAGAAGAAGGAGTTTTGGGCTACCACTTAGAAAGGAAATGCCTCATTCATCAACTCCCTCGATCGGAGACTTTGGGGACTCCTACCATATGCTACTGCACCTTGATACTCGGAAGTCTCACGACCACTCAGTGTCTTGGATTTTTCAAGTCTCCAAACGAGAAGTTTTCCTCACTCGGGAAATTAAGGGAGCACTACCTCAACCTACATGCATCACTCACAAAGTTTCAACATACAAGCTTCAACAAAAGGAAAAATTCAAAGAACTTAGTGAAGAAGGCCTTGGTGTATTTAACACAATACGTTGAAATGAAGCAAAGCTTGTTTATTGATATCTCCGATAAGTTACAAATATGTACATATACATGAATCAAAATAAACAAACAAGAGGGAGTCTTCACAAAGGTTTCTCAGGAGAAGTCTCAGCAGTCAGCAGAGCCCCAGAAAGAGGAAGCACCAGAGGGTGATTATTCGGAGCCTCAGTACTAGGCAGAACCCCAGAAGGAGGAGGCACCGAAGGTTGATCATTTGGAGCTTCATTACGCAGTACAGCCCTAGAAGGCGAAGGCAATAAATGCCTTTGGAACAAACCCACAAACCTCTGATGATCAAGTAAAATCTGACCATCAGATTCCTGCAGTTGGTCGAGCTTCCTCTTCATGTTTGTAGCATAGTCATGTGCGAGCCTGTGCAACTGTTTATTCTCATGCTTGAGCCCTCTGATCTCCTATTTGAGACTTATCACTTCCGCCGCCAATGATTCAACTTGGCGGGTTCGAGCAAATAGGCGTTGGGCCATATTAGACACAGAACCTGCACACTGAACACTAAGAGCCAGAGAATCCTTAACAGCCAACTTATCAGACCGTTTGGAAGGTAGTCTGTTATCTTTGGGAGTGAGAAGGTTCCTGGCCACTACCGCAGCGGTCATATCATTCTTCATCATAGAGTCCCCAACGGTAAGAGGACCAGTAAGGGATAAGAAGGATGAGCGTCATATGTTGTCTTGAGAAGGCATGGCTGCCTCTTCACCAAAGTTCAAGTCAAAACGACGGTCGGATGGGCCAGACATTCTCAGAAATGATGAAGGAGAAATGAGGTGCAATAAATCTCTGAAGTAAGGGGAAAATTCCTACAAACAATACCTTTCTGAATGTACTCCTTGCACACAATTGATGCTCTTATAAAAGAAAGGGCAACAGGGCCATTGGTTCAAAAA
The DNA here is from genome assembly GCF_916048215.2 of Malus sylvestris. Taxonomy (NCBI): domain Eukaryota; kingdom Viridiplantae; phylum Streptophyta; class Magnoliopsida; order Rosales; family Rosaceae; genus Malus; species Malus sylvestris. The sequence goes on along the minus strand of NC_062272.1, from coordinate 41,928,568 downwards.
TCGAAGAGGCACCACTCTCCAGATTTCGAAAAGGCACCACTTTCCACACGTAACATCAGTTCCTCAGGTACCACAGATAACTTTGCCAAAGATCTCTGACAAAGTTTAGACACATAAATTTTGAAGGTCCAGCTACCTTACTATTACCCACAAGGGTAAAGGAACAGCACCACTGCTTAATAACTAGAAAGTCCCAATGTGTGTCAACCTCCGTGTTCCGTGGCAAGGCAGACTGGCAAAAATGCCTAACCTTTACTCACATTCGAGAAAACACTCCAAACAAGATTGGTTGCTCAAAAATCGAAGAGGAACCACTCTCCAATTCTCAAGAGCCAAACTCCGAACAAGATTACTTTCTAAAAAATCGAAGAGACATTGCTCTCCGAATCTCAAGAGTTAGACTCCCAACAAGATTGCTTTCTCAAAAATCGAAGAGGCACCGTTTTCTGAATCTCGAGAGCCAGATGAAGGATGATTTTGTGAAAACATGTTCATTTGAATAACATCTATAGCATGCATTTAACAATTAAAAGGCGGAAACATGCTTGCATGCATTCAAAAACAAAACATTACCCATGAAATTCAAAGCCTAGTAGATTGGTGAACCAAGACTCAACTCAAATCAAAGAGAGTTGAGAAATATATATACCTTTGTAGATTCCTCTTTGCATAAGCAAAGGCTAATCACCCAAAGAGAGGGCCTTCATTCCTTGCATCTAAAATCTATGGATTTGGATGGAAGAATATGGTTCTCCAAGTTCCCAAAATTAAGAACCTCTAAGTCTCCACACCAAGGTTAGATTTAAGTAGAAATGAGTGACCTTGGAGGAGTAGGATTGCTAGATAATCCCTCCAAGGGGGCCGGCCTCTTTAGAGAGAAAAGAGAGCTTTGTGTTCTCTCCAATTTCCTAAAAGAAACCCTAAATGAATTTTGGCTATAAAGTCATATTTATACCTTTATTCATTGGAGTGGCAAACTTGTAATTAAAGCAAGTTCACTACCCTCCTCTAAATGGCCGGCCATAGGGTTTTGTTTGGGCTTTTTGGGCCTTTGTGAATTAAGTTGTCATACAACTTAAGTCAATGGGCTTGACGTTCGAAGCCCATTGGGCCTTAAGGTCCAAAACTATCCCGAGGTCTTTAACGAACTTATTCGTTTAATTAATTAACATATTAATTAATCCTTGCCATAAATAATTAAACCATTTAATTATTCTTACTCATCTCCATTGTTTCTTCAATCTCCACCTTACACGGTGTACGATCCATTAGGTTCCTTTTAGCGAGGCAGTGGGCGATTAAAACTCTTTAAAATCGATTGTGAATTGAAACTTACTTTCAATTCTCCCTTTAGTGATTACACACGTTTAGGGCTTCCACAAACCATGAGTGACACCTAGCAGCATATCATGGTTACCCAAGCTAATAAAAAGAGGTAGAGAACCTATTCAGTTTAGGATTACAAATGCAATACGGTCTTTCTCTACTACAATACTCTTGACCACATTGTTTGGTTTGATAGTTTATTCATGTCTACTATCCAATGTGATTTGTGTGCTTATATGATTACCTTGAATGTGATTTAGAACGACTTTTCTAAATCTCATTCATATTCTGGCCAGAGATTCTAAATCATATCATAGAGTATTCTCCCCCAAACGGTTTGAAGGTTAGAGATCCCTTGTTGTGCATTCACTTGCCTCCACAGCTAAGTGGCTTAACCCCAACTATACCGTGGACACCCGCGGATGGGGTGACTTTGACATAATCAAAGATCAAGGACTTAACCACAAGACATACGTGATGCCTCAGGTCAAAGGACTACTTTGCATTATCCCAACCATGAGTTCTCATGTGACATGAATATGAGAACTCTTCGTTGTTCGTGTTCAGTGAACTCATTCTCTATTGAGCACCTACGTACTTGTCTTGATGTCACACACACCAATGACTCGAGACTAGTCACTCTCCCTGAGAGAAGACACAACACGTACTGATCTTAACGGACTGTCAATGCCCAATTGGCAATCTTATAATCAGGAACGTTTAGGATGTGTCTACGAAAGAATGGTCTCATGAATCTAACTTCTTTAGATTACATTCTCCCAATCACATATTCCTTGGACTTATCGTTTAAGCATATAACATTTATATGAGACGGCTCAAACAATAATATTTGCCCTTGATATTAAACTATATTAGTTTAACATGTGAAATGTCCGTAAAGTATCATCATATGATTGGTTTTAGGGCACATTTCCAACACCAGATCCCCGGCAGGATTGCTTGTTCAAAAATCAAGGAGGCACCGCTCTCCGAACTTCGAGAGCCAGATTTCCTTGGATAAAACTTGTCTACAATCTTCACACGCAACATCAGCTTTCTAGATACCACAGACCATTTTTTCAAAGCGCTCTGACGAAGTTAAAACATGTGAAGCTTGCAGCTCCCACTACATTGCTATGACCAAGAAGAGTAAAGGAATAGCATTATTACTTGCTCAAAAATCAAAGAGGCACCACCCTCCGAATCTCGAAAGCCAGACTCCCAACAGGATTACTTTCTCAAAAATTGAAAAGGCACCGCTCTCCGAATCTCAAGAGCCAGACTCATAACAGGATTGCTTTCTCAAAAATCGAAGAGGCACCGCTCTCCGAATCTCGAGAGCCAGATCCTCGACAGGATTGCTTGTTCGAAAACCGAAGTGGCATCGCTCTTGAACTTCGAGAGCCAGATTTCCTTGGATAAAGCTTGTCTGCAATCTTCACACACAACATCAGCTTTCCAGATACCACATACCACTTTTTCAAAGTGCTCTGACAAAGTTAAAACACGTGAAGCTTGCAGCTCCCACTACATTGCTACGACCAAGAAGGGTAAATGAATAGCATTACTACTTGTTATTAGGGAGACTCCTATATATGTCGACCTTCATCCTCCACGGACAGGCAGACCTGCAAAAATGCTCAACCCTTCCTTATATCTAAGAGGGCACTCCCAACGAAGCCTCTCAAAATACTCAGTTTTCTTCCCCCCCAATAATACCTATGCAAACCAGCCACACCAGAGCAAGAGTATCTCATATCATCAGGGTCAAAAGCAAGAGTATCCCATATCATGCTTTTTCCCTGTCTTTTCCTTTGCCCTTGTTCTTACCTGCAAAACAAGGAGAAAGAGAGCAATCAGTCAGCATTTGGAATCAAGCTTTCAGTCAAGAACTGACTGCCTGGAACCCCTTGCCTGATTACTTACCTGGCATTGCTCTCGAGTACTCATCTTCAACATCTTTTGCTTCCAGAAAAGATACCACATCTGCTTGAGGAACAGATAGGGCAAGTGAGAAGGATACAAGGAAGCATGTGGAGACAAGCATAATAGAACACATGTCGATTCATCTATTACTTCGTCAACAGCAAAAGTATCTCATATCATCAAGGTCGAACGTACTCTTGATTTGATGGACTTGTTTTGACCCTCAAATTCTTGAGTCGACCTTATACTCTTGAGGAAACCAGAAAACCCTCCAGCCCAATTCAAGAATAAGCCTGTGGAAAGTTACTTCTTCAAAAGAAAAAGTATCTTATATCATCTCTTTTCCATTTGCTTCTCCTTATCCTTGTTGTTGTTTATGATACAAGGAGAATGAGAACAATCAACCGAAAGTCGAAGTCGAACATCCAATCCAGGTTGCTTGTTTGGAAGTCTGATTGCTTACCTTGTCTGTTACCTCTTTCGGCAAATCTCCTAGCTCGGCGACTTGGTGGACTCCTACTATAGGGTTTTGTATCGCACTTGACCAAGCCTGAAACTACAAGTAAGCTTAAAGTGAAATTGATACATTAGCTTATGCATCTTCATCGGTTAAAGATATCACCCCTGGATGGAGGAAAAGTACTTCCACAGAAGATGGCACATCTACGTATGAGACAGATAAGGCAAGTGAAAATGATACCACACTTTGGTACTTAGAAGTTTCGTGATTACTCAATGGCTTAGATCTTGCAAGTCCCCAACCGAGGAGCTTCCCTCACTCGGGAACTTAGGGGAGCGCTGTTTATACCATACTTGACCAATCCCGAAACTACTGAGCACCGGTCAACATTATACTGTCAAGGACCCAGAAGAGTTTCCCTACAACCAGGAGGCCAATCACAGCGCGAAACGTGTCGACATCAAAAGCCAATCATAGCGCTACACGTGTCAACATCAGAAGCCAATCACAACACGACATGTGTCAATGTCAGAATGAAACTAGAAACTCTCTTTTATAAATAGAGATCATTCTCTCACAATATTTCCTAATGTCATTTTTACTAAATCATTCACTTGTACTCACTAAAGGAGAGCTTGAACCTATGTACTTGTGTAAACCCTTCACAATTAATGAGAACTCCTCTACTCCGTGGACGTAGCCAATCTGGGTGAACCACGTACATCTTGTGTTTGCTTCCCTATCTCTATCCATTTACATACTTATCCATACTAGTGACCGGAGCAATCTAGCGAAGGTCACAAACTTAACACTTTCTGTTGTACCAAAGTCCTTACTGATTTTGTGCATCAACACGATATATTGATAACCCCAGCCAAAATCACGACCGACGGACAAAGGTCCATGCCACAAACTACGTATTCTACCATAATGAATTATACCGAAAAGGTGAGGACGGTTTATTACTGTTATGCCTCGGACCACAAGAGGCTGCCTAAGCAATCGCAGAAGTTCGTGAAGGAATTTGCAGGGCTCATCAGTCCGGCCGAAAGATGTGATGGTTGCTTCGCCGACACGGCTATTTCTAGCCAAGTATATTGAAGGATTGCATTGAGTTCACAAGAGGATGTGTACAGTGCCAAATTCACGATCTTATATAGAGGGTCCCAGCTGAGTCACTATATTCGATCACTAAACCATGGCCGTTCAAAGGATGGGTCATGGATGTAATCGACAAAATTACACCATCTTCCGGGTTTGCAAAGTATGCATGGATACTTGTCGCGATGGACTACTTCACCAAATGGGTCGAAGTGAAGTCATATGCCGAATTAACATCTAAAGAAGTTTGTAATTTCATAGAAGAAAACATCGTGACCAAATTCGACGTACCAGAAACAATCATAACAGATAATGGCACGATCTTCACGTCCGACAGGTTTAAAGAGTATACGGCGAATTTGAAAATTCGACTTGAGCAGTCTACGCCATATTACCCGCAAGCAAATGGGCAGGTCGAAGCAAGTAATAAACTCCATACGCGTTAACTTATGGACACGATGCAATGTTGCCGGTTGAGATAAGTATAAACTCGTTGCGAGTAATCGAACAAAGTAGTTTGTTCAGTGCTGAGTACAGTCGGGCCATGAGACAAGAGTTAGAAGATTTAGAAGAAGTTCAGCTTGATGCTTATAACTTATTGGTGGCATAAAAGAAGATCGCTGAACGAGCTTATAATCAACAGGTCAGACAAAAAATGTTCGGTGAATGAGACTTGGTTTGGCAAACCGTACTACCCATAGGAATTAAAGACCCCAGGTTCGGCAAGTGGTCGCCAAATTGGGAAGGGTCATTCGTTATTCATAAGGTTTTCGGCAAAGGGGCATACCGTCTTAAGGATCGAACTGGTGTAATTCACAAGTTGCCAATCAATAGGTAGTTTTTAAAGAAATACTATCCAGTCACATGGGAAATGCAAGAATAAAAGTTCATTTCATTAAATTTGCAAAAGGATGTACAAATAAAGTGGGTCGATCAGTTTACAAATAAATAATTCTAAGGTGATGAAGGAATGAGAGATTCAAGAATGGCCTTCAACTTCAACCACCACACCTTGCCCATGGTGACCTCAGCTTGTCGATTCCTCTTATCCATCTTCAGTTGTTCAACCCATTTCACGCTAGCTGCGTATTCGGTTAAGCAAGATTTACCGCTCAACCCAAAATCTTTTGCAAGCTCAGAAGCAACTGGCGACCTTCGATTTTGGAGTTCAACAATTTGAAGGTTTCTTTCTTCACCTTCAAAACTTCGACCTTTGGACGAAGAGCTTCATGAATAGTCATCGCAGCTTTCAAGTCATCTTCAGCTCGAAGAGCTTTCTCAAAAATACCGAAGTATTCTCGAGTTCGTTCTAGGGTAGAAGAAACTCGAGTGATGGCTTTAGTGCTCAATTGACCGTCAGCTGCAAGATCATTTAGGCATGCACCCACGGAATCAAGACCCTGGCGTTCGAGAGCCTGTGAAGCTGATAGAGACAAGAGCTCTTACCGAAGGGCCGACCATTCCAAACGTATTTAAAAGTAGAGCATCGAACTCCACTTCACATGAAGGCTGCACATGAAAAGAATTTAGGCAAAAGGAAAACGTAAAAGAATATAGTAGAGAGAATTTGTTTTTAGACCTACCAAGAGGAGACTTCAGCCATGTCTCCTGGTTCATTGCTTGAACCTAGAGAGCTTAATGGCCGAGCCTAATGTTTTAGACTGCTTCTCAATTCTCGCGGCTGATGAAGGTTATCTACATTCAACAGCCATTAGGTGGCCAGGAAATATAGATAACACCTTTCGGGGCATAAAATTTTCAGTGAAATGAATAATTGGGCACCTAACATGTAATATTTTTTTGGTTCAAACTTGTTAAAGTAAAGTTAATAGGAGAAAGTGATCGAGTCTTACAAAAGCCGAAATTGCCTTTTGAGGGGGAATGCCAAGGTCTTGATTCTGCGGGTGAATTGGTGTTTCTGCCGTCGCTTCAGGCTCAATTCGAGGCCTTTTTCCATGATCGGCTACAGGAGGATTGACCTAGTCAGTCACCTCAACCACAGGGGGAGGATTAACGGAAGGAGGTTTAGTTAGTCGAGAGCGACTCGCCAGTGAAGTCTCATTGTTCTCGTTATCCTGAAATAAAAGTTGTTAATATTTGTTAATGAGAAAAGGGATTTACCAATAACATAATCATACCTCTTCCAAGATGATGGCTAATTATTTTGGATTTTTGGGGAGACTTTTCCTGACTGAAGGGGTTACCTCCTCCAAGACGGGTGCAACAGTCGGCCTCGTAGCTGCAAGCATTTTGACCAACGGTGTAGCAACTCATTCGACCACGGCATCAGGGACATTAGGGACGGGTTGAATTTAGGGTGCTGGGCTAGTGGGAGTTGGCCGCTTCCCCGTCGAGGCCTGGACAACGAGAGCAGGAGGAGAGGCACTAGGAGTGGTCGTTCCCATGGTCTAGCTTGAGATAACGCGAATCTCCTGTTCTCCTTTCTTCACCAATTTCTTGACGCATTTTGTAGGACGAGGAGCTTCACCTGCAGTCTCGATTTCCTGGCGAGGCTGTTTGCTCGCTGGGGTTTGCGCGGCAGTTTTAGTTCTCTTGGAGGAAGGGGTAATTTTTTCCTAGCCGCAGCCGCGACAATCATGTCCGCTTGTTTCAGTACTCGACCGCCTGAGAAAGCGAAGTCAAGTTAGTAAAATAGAGTTAAGTGTTAAAGAATAAAGGTAGCGATAACCATATACCTTGGGTTGTCTCTTTGAATTGAGGGGCGGGGGTTTTTCTAGGTCGGTCGCCAAAAATTTTGTTGACCACATCTTCGACCGAAGCACCAAAAAATTCATGAGTGTACCCTTCCCACCAATCGCCAAATGTGTCAGTGCCGAGAGATTCAGGAACAACTGGTCGGAGACAAAAAATTTTGCACCATTCCTGAAACTTTTTCTCAGTATCACTACACTCCCTTTCTGAGGAACCAAAGAGGCGTCCTCGGCTTAGGAGGGAACGGGAAGTAAGTAAAGGCACCAGGCAACCTTAGAGGTAGCTGAGATGTCGGGCAGCGAAGTGGGGGTGGTAGACCTCCCAGCTTGCGCGGTGAGCGTCGTGGTCAAGGGGAAGGTCGTGTGTTATCATGAACAACCCCTAGTTTTGATGAAGATCAGCATCCTCACTTTCACTCCATGTTGATGATGGAAGCCTGAGGGAAAAAGGGTATCTTGATGACGACATATCAAAAACTTGTCGTCTGAGAGGACATCAAGGCTGAAGAAGTATTTGAAGACTTCTTCAGCCTGGTGATGAGGCGCTGGTCGAGAGGCCAACTGAGGGCCTAGCGTTGCAGTGGACTGAAAGTTGGGGATCTTTGGTCGAAGTGTGGAAAAATAAACCTCCAGCCAAAGTTTGAATACCAAAGAGGTCCGCTCAAGTGCTGGTCGATCTTGTTGATGGTCGTCTCGGCCAGACAACGCAGGAGGTTGGTAAGAATAGCTGGATTGAGCGCCAGGGAGTGACCACTAGCCAGGGCTTCAGCCACCGGCATGTTTTCGACCAAGCATTTATTTGACTTGGTACAACAAATAAAATTGTTGTACCAGTAAAATAGGAAGGCTTCATGTTCTCCCTTCCGTAGACTTTCCTCCCATCGACCAGCAAAATGGAGGATGAGGGTGTTGTAGCTGAAGAAGTTCTTGTGCAACTTCTGAACTTATTCTTTTAAAGGCTCTTGAACTTCTTAGCTCAGCATCTAGATAGCCCGTTCGTCGAATAATGCTTTAAGGTCGAGATTTGACAGGCACCCAAAAGAGGTGGCATCTATTAGGATGTCAGAGGGAGAGGTCCCAAGGATGGCTGAGATGTCAAGGATGGTGGGGGTGATAGGGCCGAAGGGAAGGATCATGGTGTTGGTAGTCGAGCACCAGAAGCTCAAAGCTACCATAAGGAGTTCTTTATCCAAGGTAATCTCCATGGTCGAAAGTTTAATGGCGTCTTAGATGTCGAAAGCCTCCTATTCTTTGATAGGAGCATATTTAGGCGACTTAGTTAACTTGTTCTTGTGCATTTACGTTGTTATTTCGTAGTTATTTTAATCTTTTAAGCCATTTTCGTGTGTTTTCAGATTCTAAGTACAAAGTATGCAAGAAGGTGCATTTTGGAGCCTTTTGGAGCAAAATTGGGCTTGGAATGGTTATCACATGCTTGGAGCAAAAGGAATGGACGAAATTGAAGACTTGAAGAAACAAGGATTCCTAATCAAACAAGGATTCCTACTCAAAGAAGGATTCCTACTCGAAGTAGGAAAGTTAAGCCAAGGTTGCCTATTTTGGTTTGACCTTTCCTAATCTGAAATGTCTCTAAATTCCAGCAACATTGAAGGCCTCCTAAGCATTCTAGGACATAAAAGACATCTTCCTTGCACAATCCAAGGCCTTGCCGCACTTTACCCATTTTCCCTTTCCCTTACCGTGCAAGGGAACCTCTTTCCCTTCAGTTTTAGGACATTTATCCTTCCCTAAATCACATGCCGCACCCTCCTGGCCCTTTACTCTTCCTTGCCGTGCAAGGGAGAGCGTTCTTTCCTATTTCCTTGCATTAAAACACATTCCTATTGTGTTTTATCTCCTTGTCGCATACCTTAGCCTATTTCCTTTAGTTTTCTGATTTTATTTCCTTTTTCGAGAAGCTTTTGACTTAATTTTTGTTAACCAAAATAAGTTAGGGTTTTAATTCCTGAAAACCTTAACTAGACTTCCTTTTTGCAGCCCAAGTATCCATTCATTCACCCATTCACACCAGAAATCATCTCTCACTCTCTGCCGCATCCATCCTTCACCATTCTCCATAATTTCTTACCTTAATCAACCCTTGCCGCACCATACACCTATCCTAACCATAAACCCATCCTTTTACACCATTCATAACCCCCAAAACTCACCATCAAATCTTGTGCCGTAGCAAGAAGGAAGAAGGATAGCCCTTGGACGTGCTTGCCATTCGAGCTAGGATTGCTGGAATGTTTTAGGTGTAATCTTTCTTTTGTTTTCAATGTTTCAATTCAATAATCTTTGTTTTGTGAGTATGAAGAACTAAACCCCTTTTAGCTAGGGGGAAATTCGAAACCATGTTCATACTTGCAATATGATTTGATTACATCCAGTTGTGATTTATAAGTTGTGAATTCTATTTACTTATCCGTTTGAATTAAAACTGATTTGTGTGTGTTGGTTGAGAGTGCACGCTTAATTTTCATGCATAAATTTGATGCTAGGATATAAAGGAGTTTCACCTAATCGTTATGAACTTATATTCATAAGTAGTGAAGGTTGCTTGTCACAATCACGTTAAGTAAATTCTTGGCATAAGTTTCATGCAATTCATAGTTACAAGTGCCTCGTCAATGCTTATGATTTTCATAGAACTTAATGATCTTTGCTTGTATCTTTATTATGCAATTCATGCAGAGAACTTGTGAAGAATGTTTTGGGTTGTTGTATGTAATCATCCAATTCAATGAAATTAGGAAAATCTGAGGGTTAATTAGTGCAATTCACAGTTAATCTGGGGCGTTAAGGATTCATGGGTATTGAAAAGCAACTGGATATCATTTTGTTTGCAAATGTGTCAAGGGTGAAAAAGAACCTCCTAGTTAGCCTATCATCCATAGTTTAACCCCAAAGTCGTCTAAATTTTGCTTAGTTTACAATCTATTTCTTTTGTTTTCAAATTCGTCCAAAACCAAATCCCCCTTTACTTTAGAGTGTCTAATTAGTTAGAATTTGTTTAGTTCGTGTTTTTAAGTGTTTTGAACCAATATAAAACCAAAATTCTGAAGGAAATTTTGTGAAAAACATGTTCATTTGAGCAACATCTATGACATGCAATTAACAATTAAAGGCGGAATCATGCTTGTATGCACTCAAAAACAAAACATTACCCATGAAATTCAAAGCCTAGTGAAAGGGTGAACCAAGACTCAACTCAAAACAAAGTGAGTTGAGAAACTTTATACCTTTGTTGATTCCTCTTTGCATAAGCAAAGGCTAATCACCCAAGGAGAGGGCCTTCATTCTTGCTTCTTAGCTCCATGGATTTCTTGGATGAGGATGGTTGAAAGGATTCTCCAAGTTCCCAAAGTTGAAAACCTCTAAGTCTCCACACCAAGGTAGGATTTGAAGAAAAGATGAGTGACCTAGAGGAAGTAAGAATGCTAGCTAAAATCCTCTAGGGTGGCCAGCCTCTTAGAGAGAAAAATGGAGTTTGTGTTCTCATCTTTTCTCTAAAAAGAAATGCTAAGGATGAAATGGATATAAAATTGCCTTTATACCACCTCACAATGGAGTGGCAAACTTGCAAATAAGCCAAGTTCACTACCCCTCTCTATATGGCTGGTTTTCCTAAGCCTTTGGGCTGTTTTGGGCTTCTTGAATTTTGTTTGTTAAGTTGTCATACAACTTAAGCTAATGGGCTTGACGATTCAAAGCCCAATTTGGGCTTTAAGGCCCAAAACCAACTCAAGGTTTAAAATGAACTTATTCGTTTGATTAATTAACATATTAATTAATTCTTGCCATAAACAATTAAACCATTTAATTGTCCTTACTAATCTCCGTTGTTTCTTCAATCTCTACCTTTGCGGTGTACGATCCATTAGGTTCCCTTTAGCGAGGCAGTGGGCGATTGGAACTCTTTCAAATCGATTGTGAATTAAAACTTACGTTCAATTCTCCCTTTAGTGATTATGCACGTTTAGGGCTCCACAAACCATGAGTAACACCTAGCAATATGTCATGGTTACCCAAGCTAATCAGAAGAGGTGGAGAACTTATTTAGTTTAGGATTACAATGCAATACAGTCTTTCTCTAATACAATACTCTTGACCACATTGTTTGGTTTGATAGTTTATTCATGTCTACTATCCAATGTGATTCTCTTACTTATATGATTACCTTGAATGTGATTTGGAACGACTTCCTAAATCTTATTCATACTCTGGCCAGAGATTCTTAATCATATCATAGAGTATTCTCCCTCAAACAGTTTGAAGGTTAGAGATCCCTTGTTGCGCATTCACTTGCCTCCATGGCTAAGTGGCTTCACCCCAACTATGTCATGGACTCCCTCTGACGGAGTGACTTTGACATAGTCAAAGATCAAGGACCTAACCACAAGACAACTATGATGCCTCAGGTCAAAGGACTACTATGCATTATCCCAACCATGAGTTCTCATGTGACATGAGTATGAGAACTCCTTGTTGAACGTGTTCAGTGGACTCGTTCTCTATTGAGCACCTACATGCTTGTCTTGGTGTCAGTCACACCAATGACTCGAGACCAGTCACTCTCCCTAAGAGAAGATATAACGCGTACTGATCTTAACGGACTGTCAGTGCCCAATTCGCAATCCGATGATCATGAACGTTTAGGATATGTATACGGAAGAGAATGGTCTCATGAATCTAACTTCTTTAGATCGCATTCTCCCAATTACATATTCCTTGGACTTATCGTTTAAGCGTATAACATTTATATGAGATGGCTTCAAACAATAATCTTTGCCCTTTAAATTAAACTATATTAGTTTAACATGTGAAATGTCCGTAAAGTATCATCATATGATTGGTTTTAGGGCACATTTCCAACAATCTCCCACTTGCACTAGAGCCAATCAGCTTGGTCATCAATGATGATACCTCTTCTGTAGTCATTTCAAAAATGGCTGAGTAGTAGGCCTAGACAATGGATATCTATATGTTATCCATAGAAGCAACCTTGAGAAGAATGATGTCACCATTATACATGATTCTAAATCATGTGGTTTAGTCTCTCATTTGAGTTCGAATCTTGATGAGACCTTGATTCCCTGGCTTGAGCTATCACCCCATTAGTGTCATAGTGTCGGTACACTGGAGACACTTTCTGGTTGAAACCGAATAGAGAGTTCATAAATGAACTTTCCCATCCAAACAACATTGTTGTAAGCTTCTATATGACAATATATTTTGCATTCACAATGGAACACACTAAAGTCATTACTTTTAATGTTTCCATCCAAATATCTCTTTAGTCATAATAAAAGGATATCTGATTATCTCTTCATTCATAATGAAGAAACATCCAATGATGGATTAGATTCATAATCTAATACATTTACGCTTCCATTACGTTACTCTAATTCTTCCTCATTCTTTGAGGAATATATCCTTTAGTATTTCTTAAATACTTAAGAACTCACTTGACAGTTGCCATGGTTATGATCCTGGGCTTGCATTGTGGTGTGAGATATATAAGCACACAAATTAAACCCTCTTTTTGACAATTGTAGTATAGATGTAAGTAGGGTATCGTTCTAGGCCGGGGATTAGGAGGGATTGCTAATCTATTCTAAATTAATTTAAAAATATTAAACAAGACTCAATGATACAAAACTAGGCTAAAAACTCTAATAACTCGAAACACACTTAGGATGACTCAAAATAATGAAAATGATCTGATTAAACACTAAGAACTGAAATGGACGGAAATTGAATTAAAAGACTAACAATAAAGAAAACTAACTAAATAATATAATTTAATAATGGATGGGTGTTTGGTTTTGATGAAAAGTAAATTAAACTTAATTAAATTACAGAATTGACAAAAGCATAAAATTAAGGTAAAATGATAAATGACAGACTAGCTAGAGGGTTCTTCTCCACACATGACACATATGCAACCTAAATTAATTTTCCGTTGTTCTTTCAATAAGTTGTGAATTTCAATACTCCAGATTAACCGTGAACAGCACTTTTTTTTTAATCTTCAAGTTTTCCTTAAGTTATTGAATTGGACGGGAAAACGCATACAACAATTCAAAACATTCTTCAAAAGTCCCCTACGTGAAAAGCACAATAGAGATACAATCAAAGATCATTAAACTTTGTGAAAACTATAAGCATTGACGAGGCATTCGTAACTATGAAAAGCATGATACTCTTGCCAAGAATTTACTTAACGTGATTGTGACTAGCAACCTTTACTACTTGTGAAAATAAGTTCATAACGATTAGGTGAAATTCACTTATATTCTAGCATCAAATTCATGCATGTAAATTAAGCGTGCACTCTCAACCAACATACACAAATCAGTTTTTATACGAACGGATAAGTAAATTGAAATCACAACTTATGAAATCACAACCGAAGGTAATCAATTCATATTACAAATATATTCATGGCTTTGAATTAACCTCTAGCCAAAATAAATTTAATTACACATTATTAAAACAGAAATAAAATAGAAGTTTAGAGAGATTAAACCGAAAGAGAGGTGAAGATCTCTGTCTGCGTTTCCACTGAGCTGCTCTCTCAGCTCCCCCCTGTCTTCTCCCTTTATCTGCGTTTTCATGCTTTGCTGTCCGTCTCACCTTCTTTCCCCAGCTGCGCTGGCAGCTTCCCTCTGACCAGCTGCAAAGCAGCTGTCACGCCAGCATCCCCCCTGTGTTCTTACGCTGCCCGAAGGCAGCTCCTGTTTTCCCTCCCCCTGTCCGTGCTGCTCTCCTTCCTCACGTTTCTTCTGCTGCCAAAGGGCAGCCTCTGCCTTCCACCAATCCCCCCGTTGTCGCACTCCTCCCACTTCTTTTCTGACCTTCTGCGAGCTGCCCAAAGGGCAGCTCCCTTCTCCCGCTCCAAGACCCCCTTGTTGCCTGTCTTCCCTTCTGCTTTTATTCCCCTCTTTCTATTTCTCTAATCTGCCAGTCTCTCTCCCCTTCTTTGGATTCTTTTTTTTTCCGTCCCCTGTGTGGACTCCTTCATTTCCTCTGCTTTGCCAGTTGTTGTCCCCTAATTCTTCTGACTTCCTTGGATCCCTTTGTCGCTGACCTGCTTTCCTCCAGCTGCAAAGGCAGCTTGCTTTCCTCTATATTCTCCTCCCGATGCTCTCCTTTTATTTTCATTTAGTTTCTAGCAGCCCCACATAGCAGAAAAATAAGTTCTTTGGATCATGTTACTCCTACAAACACAATATATCAAAAGTATCATAAATACTTAAAGCTTCCAAATAAATTAGACAAGAAAAGAAATATAAAATGATGAAATATATAGTTTAAATATTGGTTTACCATTTAGCGTCACAATGGGTTAGCAATATTGTAATTTAAATTTGCTTTTCACGAATAAAATTTCACTTGTTCTATTTTTATTTTCTTTGCATAACAAATCCTATAAACACAAAAATAACGTAAATAGCTCAAAAATATAAGGAACTAACCAAGAAAAGACGAGTGAATTTAAAGTAAAAATATATATAAATATGATCCGATCAAATACCCCCACACTTAACTTTTGCTAGTCCTCGAGCAAAACAAAGAAAACATGAAAAAGTACTAACATGAAAAACATTAGTTTCCCCCTATGTGACCCTCATAGAGTTTCATTCGAGAAAACAAATCATCAAGAACCATAGCTAGCACCAAACAAGTTAATCCAAGTTCAAATTCCTAATTCAAATATTAGCAGTAATCTTTAAATCATCCTTGAAGTGTAGTGTGTGAGATAGCCATGCTAATGCAATTTCAAGTTTTTATTTTTAAAATCATCATATGCAAACTAGTGACCTTCTCACGGGATATGCACTCAATCACACATGTGTTTAGTTTTAATGTGTTTCGCTCAAAGAATCAAATGTGAAATTTCTACCATAAGCTTGCATAAAGATCTCATCTCCACAATCATAATTGCAAAACTTAAATCAAGAGGACTTTTATTGGATGTAATGAGGTTTTGGGAGAGGGTTATTGAAATGAAAGAATAGGAAAACACAAGTTCCAAGCTACATTGCAAGCAATTCTTTTGTTTAGATTTATAAGAACTCAATCTTTCCAGCGATTCTTCTAGCACCTCCAACCACACCCTTAAACTGAAACTTGAACAACTTTTTATTTTCTTTGTGTACAATTTTTCTTTTTCTTTTTCTTTTCTTCTCTTTTTTCCTTTTTTTTTTAAATACAAACATGAAATACCCCCACACTTATTCTTTTGCCAAACACCTTCAAAGTACTTCACAACGTTTCTCATAAGACAATCTCGCATTGCTCGCTTGGAAAGGGTAATGAAAAATGTTTCAGGTATAAGGGTAGACATATCTGGTGATAAGAAATAAAAGGTTCAACATACACGGCTCAAATTGGCAAACTAATGATATCATTTTTCTTTGGGAAACATGGTTATTTGGGCCATAGTGGTAAACCTAATGCCTCTATCATTTCCAAGTTCATGCAATCAATGACAAACATTTCGAAAGATCGTTACGCAAGTTCTAGAGATGTATCTCACATAAGTTCATCACACATGAAAGAATAGGAGTGTATGAAAAATACACACACTTTCAATAGGCTCAAAAACTCACATAGGATATATATGGTCACTAAATTCACATATGAGGCTTTAAATCATACTTTAATTTCACATTAACAAGGCTATGTGCATTTGGTTTTTCAAAGATGGTCAAACATGTACAAAACTAACAAGAGAATTAGGAATTTCACAAAACACATGTTAACTAAGTTCTTGATGATCATGGTTCAAATTTGATCCAATTATATCATTGGGTAGGGAAACTAACAAAAAATCTAATTCAAAACAATAAGGGAAACAAGACAATATTTTTGGATTTTTAAATTTTCCGATTTTTTTATTTTTTTATTTTTTTATTTTTTATTTTTTTTAAAGAAAACAAAAACTAACAACACAGAAACAAATGAAATTCTAGAGATTTCTACCCCCACACTTAAACTTGACATTGTCCCCAATGTCAGAAAACACTATAATGCAAATAAAAAAAATAAAATAAAATAAATAAATAATAAGAAACAAAATAACGCAATTGGACTGAAAACTTCCCTAATTTGCAGTAAAATCAAGTGATGACCCCCAAGCTAAAATTCTGCAATCAACTTCAAGGGTGGAAATAACCAAAAGTTCCTGCAAAGAAAAGAAATAATTCAGTTAAGTACGCAAGAAAATAAAAAAAAAATTGCAAACGAAAAATTGAAAATTACGATAAAAGATAATGAATAAAACTAATAAGTAATCATTGGTCGTGCTTGTTGACTTTCCACAGCTTTCCTCTTGAACAGGGTGACACTTAGCTTTTTATTTGCAAGTGATGATTTTATGCTATTGTACGGCGAGGCTTTGCTCTTTGGGAATGTTGCAGTTCCTTATTTGTTCTCCAAGCAAATGTGGCAGCTTCTCTAGTTCCTCAGCTCGGACTCCTTCCGCTGGGATGATTGTGCAAGCTGCATTCTTCTCTGCTTGTTTCTTCTGCACGACGGGCAGGCACGAGGGAGAGGTGTTGGTCTGTTTCTTTCTTCAATCTTTCCAAGTGCCCACCTCTTGCTCTCTTTCTCCTTGTCCTTAGTTGAGGATGAATCAGCACGTTGTCTCCACATGCTTCGAGGTATCATCTTCACTTCCCTTATAAGTGAGAAACAAAGCGAAAGCACAAGATGATGAGTACTCGAGAGCAAGTGCTGGCTGGAGAAAGGACAGGGAGAAAGCATGATATGAGATACTCTTGCTTTCAACCTTTATGATATGAAATACTTTTGCTTTGAAATGGGTTGTTCGCAAGAGTATCCCAAGGAATTAGGAACACAGAGTAACTTAGGAGGATTCTTTGGGAATGCATTTTCAGAGATGAAGAAGTGCTGAGAGAGAAGTGCTGAGAGAGTGTGCCTTTGCTGTGGAAAGCGAAGGTAGAAACTTATAGGACTTCTCTTCACAACCGGAACTGTTATCTCACTCATTGTCGGCAGCCGGTGGATGGATGAATAGTACAAATTACGCGCTTTCTGACAAAGCTGCCCGTAATTTCCGCAAAGCAGATTCCTCATTGGTATCTGGAATCGGCGCTTCGAGCTCTGAGCATCGTCGATTGTAGAGGTAGCATGTGACACGTGCGGATAAATCTGGAAAAGAAGATTTGCCCGTGGGTTGAAGCCCAGCTTTTGAGAAAGCTAGCGTGTCTTTGACTGTTGAATTTCCCTCTTCGATTTCTGAATTGGTGCTTCGACAAACTGCCCGAGAATTTCGCAAAGCAATTTGCGTGTGACAAGTGACGACACGTCTGGACAAATTGATCTTTTGAAATCCGGGGTTCGGCTCATTGTTTCTGAGCAAGCCCAGCCTTTAAGAAATGAAACGCCTCTTTTGAGAAAAGAATCCGGTTTTTGAGAACGGAAACTCCTCTTTTGAGAAAAGAATCCGGCTTTTGAGAAAGGAGCCCCGACTCTTCGATTTGCGAGAGGACGCTTCTCTGAGAAGCGCCTCTCCGATTTCTTCTTTTTATAGAGGCGTTAAGCTTGTTCCACAACACACTTGAGCACCCTTCAGTAAACACTCCCTTCTTGCACTTCCGAAATCTTAATTTGTCCAATCTTTCTTTCTCAACACCTTCAGAAAATGGCAGGCCCTTCTGATCGACGTTTTGACTTGAACATTCGTGAAGAGCAGCTCCGCCTTCACCAGACAACATATGGCGCCCATCCTTCATATCTCCCACCGGTCCCCTTACCGTGGGGGATTCGGTGATGAAAAATGACATGACCGCTGCAGTGGTGGCCCGAAACCTTGTCACTCCCAGAGATAACAGACTGCTCGCTAGACGGTCTGATGAATTGGCGGTTAAGGAGTCTCTGGCTCTTAGCGTGCAGTGTGCGAGTTCTGTGTCCAACATGGCCCAACGCCTATTTGCTCGAACCCGTCATGTTGAGTCGTTGGTGGCTGAAATACAGAGTCTCAAACAAGAGATTAAAGGGCTCAAGCATGAGAATAAAGAATTGCACAAGCTTGCACACAGCTATGCCACCAGCATGAAGAGGAAGATTGACCAGATGCAGGACACTGATGGTCAAATTTTACTGGATCATCGGAAGTTTGTGGGTCTGTTCCAACAGCATCTGCCCTCATCTTCTGGAGCGGCACCGCGTAGTGAAGCTCCAACTGATCAACCTCTGTTGCCTCCTCCTTCTGTGGCCCCGCCGACTACTGAAGCCCCGCCTACTACTGAAGCACCACCCGACCAATGAATACTATTAGTTTACATTATTGTAAAATATTTGTACTTTTTTTTTTTTTTTTTTTTAATTTTTTTTTTTTTAATTTTTTTTTTTTTTTTTAATTTTTTTTTTTATGTATTTTTTTTTTTTTCATTAATTTTAAATTTTATCTTTTTTTTTTTTTTATATAAGTAAATTAATGTAAAGAGACTTTGGTTAACCTTCCCCCACACTTAAACTAAATAACACAAACTCACAGAAATCAACCAAATAACACAACTAACTAAACAAAACAAAATGAAAGCAGTAAAGATAAGGGTGGAAGAATGCAAAGCTGATTGGGTTAGTGATTCCAAAGTCTCCCTTCGTTGAATGCTTGGGTTGCCTCCCAAGAAGCGCTTGTTTTAACGTCTTTAGCCGGACGCATCTTTCCTTTAAATTTCCCTCGGCTCCATTTGAACCTAAAATCAAAGAAAGAAAAATAAATCAAATATCAAAAATAAAATACACAAACACCAATATAAACATAAACAAAAACAAAAATAAAAGGATTAGCAAAGTTGCTAATCCCCGGCAACGGCGCCAAAATTTGATGTGAAAATATATAAGCACACAAATTAAACCCTCTTTTTGACAATTGTAGTATAGATGTAAGTAGGGTATCGTTCTAGGCCGGGGATTAGGAGGGATTGCTAATCTATTCTAAATTAATTTAAAAATATTAAACAAGACTCAATGATACAAAACTAGGCTAAAAACTCTAATAACTCGAAACACACTTAGGATGACTCAAAATAATGAAAATGATCTGATTAAACACTAAGAACTGAAATGGACGGAAATTGAATTAAAAGACTAACAATAAAGAAAACTAACTAAATAATATAATTTAATAATGGATGGGTGTTTGGTTTTGATGAAAAGTAAATTAAACTTAATTAAATTACAGAATTGACAAAAGCATAAAATTAAGGTAAAATGATAAATGACAGACTAGCTAGAGGGTTCTTCTCCACACATGACACATATGCAACCTAAATTAATTTTCCGTTGTTCTTTCAATAAGTTGTGAATTTCAATACTCCAGATTAACCGTGAACAGCACTTTTTTTTTAATCTTCAAGTTTTCCTTAAGTTATTGAATTGGACGGGAAAACGCATACAACAATTCAAAACATTCTTCAAAAGTCCCCTACGTGAAAAGCACAATAGAGATACAATCAAAGATCATTAAACTTTGTGAAAACTATAAGCATTGACGAGGCATTCGTAACTATGAAAAGCATGATACTCTTGCCAAGAATTTACTTAACGTGATTGTGACTAGCAACCTTTACTACTTGTGAAAATAAGTTCATAACGATTAGGTGAAATTCACTTATATTCTAGCATCAAATTCATGCATGTAAATTAAGCGTGCACTCTCAACCAACATACACAAATCAGTTTTTATACGAACGGATAAGTAAATTGAAATCACAACTTATGAAATCACAACCGAAGGTAATCAATTCATATTACAAATATATTCATGGCTTTGAATTAACCTCTAGCCAAAATAAATTTAATTACACATTATTAAAACAGAAATAAAATAGAAGTTTAGAGAGATTAAACCGAAAGAGAGGTGAAGATCTCTGTCTGCGTTTCCACTGAGCTGCTCTCTCAGCTCCCCCCTGTCTTCTCCCTTTATCTGCGTTTTCATGCTTTGCTGTCCGTCTCACCTTCTTTCCCCAGCTGCGCTGGCAGCTTCCCTCTGACCAGCTGCAAAGCAGCTGTCACGCCAGCATCCCCCCTGTGTTCTTACGCTGCCCGAAGGCAGCTCCTGTTTTCCCTCCCCCTGTCCGTGCTGCTCTCCTTCCTCACGTTTCTTCTGCTGCCAAAGGGCAGCCTCTGCCTTCCACCAATCCCCCCGTTGTCGCACTCCTCCCACTTCTTTTCTGACCTTCTGCGAGCTGCCCAAAGGGCAGCTCCCTTCTCCCGCTCCAAGACCCCCTTGTTGCCTGTCTTCCCTTCTGCTTTTATTCCCCTCTTTCTATTTCTCTAATCTGCCAGTCTCTCTCCCCTTCTTTGGATTCTTTTTTTTTCCGTCCCCTGTGTGGACTCCTTCATTTCCTCTGCTTTGCCAGTTGTTGTCCCCTAATTCTTCTGACTTCCTTGGATCCCTTTGTCGCTGACCTGCTTTCCTCCAGCTGCAAAGGCAGCTTGCTTTCCTCTATATTCTCCTCCCGATGCTCTCCTTTTATTTTCATTTAGTTTCTAGCAGCCCCACATAGCAGAAAAATAAGTTCTTTGGATCATGTTACTCCTACAAACACAATATATCAAAAGTATCATAAATACTTAAAGCTTCCAAATAAATTAGACAAGAAAAGAAATATAAAATGATGAAATATATAGTTTAAATATTGGTTTACCATTTAGCGTCACAATGGGTTAGCAATATTGTAATTTAAATTTGCTTTTCACGAATAAAATTTCACTTGTTCTATTTTTATTTTCTTTGCATAACAAATCCTATAAACACAAAAATAACGTAAATAGCTCAAAAATATAAGGAACTAACCAAGAAAAGACGAGTGAATTTAAAGTAAAAATATATATAAATATGATCCGATCACATTGATATCGTCTTGTAGGGATCTTGGTACAACTCATATCAATGTTTTTCATACAATATGAAATATGTAAATCACCTTTCTGCGTATGCATAAAGGATTCTATTTATGCATTATGTTTCTTTAGGAGTCAAAAGGGTACGTTCCCTTTGAGAAGAGCAACTTCCTAGTCTCACTAGAGTTGTCCTTCTGATTGAAGTTTATCATCATATGAGAAACTTCCTAGCATCTTTTGTCTATCATTAGAGCTTGATATAATCCAATTTTATCCTGAAATCTATCATTATAGATTTCCATCCCATGTTTATAGACTATGTCTCCCATATACATTCTATCGTTATAGAATGTTTAAAGTCATAACTTTAACGAAGAAGTATTCTTTTCATTTCCAAAATTAATATATCATATATGTACATATATATATATATATATATATATATATATATATATTCAAATTTAGGAACATGATTAACTCCCACTAATCTTTTGTAAACATAGTCAACAAAAGATTCATTTACATCTTTATGAGAAATCAAACAATTTGATCTTTCTCTCATAAGATACTTATAGCTCCCACTAGCTTGCTAAGATTCATTATGGATGGATCTGTTGGAAATGTGCCCTAAAACCAATCATATGATGATACTTTACGGACATTTCACATGTTAAACTAATATAGTTTAATTTAAAGGGCAAAGATTATTGTTTGAAGCCATCTTATATAAATGTTATACGCTTAAACGATAAGTCCAAGGAATATGTAATTGGGAGAATGCGATCTAAAGAAGTTAGATTCATGAGACCATTCTCTTCCGTATACATATCCTAAACGTTCCTGATCATAGGATTGCGAATTGCGCGTTGATAGTTTGTTAAGATCAGTACATGTTATGTCTTCTCTTACGGAGAGTGACTGGTCTCGAGTCATTGGTGTGACTGACACCAAGACAAGCATGTAGGTGCTTAATAGAGAATGAGTCCACTAAAAATGATCAACAAGGAGTTCTCATACTCATGTCACATGAAAACTCATGGTTGGGATAATGCAAAGTAGTCCTTTGACCTGAGGCATCATAGTTGCCTTGTGGTTAGGTCCTTGATCTTTGACTATGTCAAAGTCACTCTGTCAGAGGGTGTCCACGACATAGTTGGGGTTAAGCCACTTAGCCATGGAGGCAAGTGAATGCGCAACAAGGGATCTCTAACCTTCAAACTGTTTGAGGGAGAATACTCTATGATATGATTAAGAATCTCTAGCCAGAGTATGAATAAGATTTAGGAAGTCGTTCCAAATCACATTCAAGGTAATCATATAAGTAAGAGAATCACATTGGATAGTAGACATGAATAAACTATCAAACCAAACAATGTGGTCAAGAGTATTGTATTAGAGAAAGACCGTATTGCATTGTAATCCTAAACTGAATAGGTTCTCCACCTCTTCTGATTAGCTTGGGTAACCATGACATACTGCTAGGTGTCACTCATGGTTTGTGGAGCCCGAAACGTGTATAATCACTAAAGGGATAATTGAAAGTAAGTTTCAATTCACAATCGATTTGAAAGAGTTCTAATCGCCCACTACCTCACTAAAAGGAACCTAATGGATCGTACACCGTGTAAGGTAAAGATTGAAGAAACAACATAGATGAGTAAGGACAATTAAATGGTTTAATTGTTTATGGCAAGAATTAATTAATATGTTAATTAATCAAACGAATAAGTTCGTTTTAAACCTTGAGTTATTTTTGGGCCTTAAAGCCCAAATTGGGCTTCGAATCGTCAAGCCCATTAGCTTAAGTTGTATGACAACTTAACAAACAAAATTCAAGAAGCCCAAAACAGCCCAAAGGCTTGGGAAAACTGGCCATATAGAGAGGTGTAGTGAACTTGGCTTAATTGCAAGTTTGCCACTCCATTGTGATGTGGTTATAGCCATTTCATCCCTAGGGTTTCTTTTAGAGAAAAGATGAGAACACAAGCTCCATTTTGCTCTCTAAGAGGCTGGCCACCCTAGAGGATTTTAGCTAGCAATCTTACTTCCTCTAGATCACTCATCTCTTCTTCAAGTCCTACCTTGGTGTAGAGACTTAGAGGTTCTCAACTTTGGGAACTTGGAGAATCCTTTCAACCATCCTCATCCAAGAAATCAATGGAGCTAAAAGCAAGAATGAAGGCCCTCTCCTTGGGTGATTAGCCTTTGCTTATGCAAAGAGGAATCAACAAAGGTATAAAGTTTCTCAACTCACTTTGTTTTGAGTTGAGTCTTGGTTCACCCTTCTATTAGGCTTTGAATTTCATGGGTAATGTTTTGTTTTTGAGTGCATACAAGCATGATTCCGCCTTTAATTGTTAATTGCATGCCATAGATGTTGCTCAAATGAACATGTTTTTCACAAAATTTCCTTCAAGATCTCTACAACTTACATGTCTTGTGATTCATAGTTTTAGACATATATTATCAAGACTATCTTAATAATGGTTTCGGAAACCCATATTATGTCCAAACATTAAATCACCATTTAGTTGTAGCTAGCAATATTTGAATTAATTGAAACCAAGACTATGTCAAAGATGGTTTCTTCCAAGTCAACCATTCTCTTTGATTCTAGTCATCTTAAGCTACCAATTAGCTATGAAGGTTTCATTATTTCGGGTCAAATGGTACTTTACCATTTCCTTGAGTATATGTCGTATGTACACTCAATGTAGTCATAAGGATTTTCATTCTTATTTCTTTCGAATTAAGAGGTGTAACTCTATGACATAGTCATAAAGTTCAAACCATTCAACTGAGACAGTTTATAAATCCTTCTCGAGTACCTTGGAGCTTGTGGTGTAGGAACTAGGTTGTTATATTTGTTGATTATCATCTTGTCTCTCAAAGAACCCATTCTTTGAGTTCTATCTCTCGTTCACTTGCGCTTAGGCAAATCATATTGTAGGATTACAATGAACTACCCAACAAAACAACATTTGTTAGTTGGTTTATAGAAGTGATATCCAAAGGTTAATTTAAGGATATCTACATGATAATTCTCAAACAAATATTGCTTATTAGCACACAACCCCAAATCTTAACACGATTAAGACTTATCTTTCTTTCCAACTACATCATATGGAGTCATGAAAATTTTGGAAGGTCTTCTAATTGACAATCATATTGTCTTAGAAGTATATATCATGTATATGGGTAATTGATAACATCCAACAAACTAAATCTTATTCAAGTTCGTTCTTCTCCTAATGGAGAAATCCATTATCTTATGATGCTTCTTTCCTTGATATCTTTCAAGGAAACTGTTCCAAAGTGTTACCTTTCCTTGGATCAAATCTAAGGAAGTAAATACTTTAGACGTCTTACTCATCAACTTACATTCTTGAATTCTTTGAAACCTTTTGCAAAGTATTCGGACTTGTGTTTATTCAAAATAAACGATAGTCCAACTGAGAGCGATCTTCGGTGAATGTCATACAACATGAGTAGTATTATGTTGTGGACAAGTGCCACTAACATCTAAGTGAATTAACCTCAACAACTTTGTGATTCTTTCTTCCTTTCCAAAAGAATAAAGATTCAAACATTTAGCCTCTATACAATTTTAACAAGAAGGCATTGGATCCGGATCTAACGATCCAAAGCATCCATCTATGACCAACTCGTAATTTATGTTTTAGAGGTATCACAACTCAGTTGGGATTAGTCACTACCTTGCAACCTTCTGGGTTTTAAGCATCGTTATATTTTAAATAGTTAACACTACCATGTCATCTCTACTATAGAGATAATCAATTAGATTACAATAATCTAATCATTCATTAATAAAGAACAATGTTTTGTCAAACAAAACATTCATCCATTTCTTATATGGAATTAAGTTCCTTTATTCAATTGGAATGTAAAGACAATCTTTGTTTTTTATTTTCTTTGGTAGTTCATATGAGGAAGTGGTTTAAACTTGCAAGTGCACAAGATAGTCGTAATATAGCGTGTTGCAAGTCCAAGTATCGTTCCCACGAGGATTCTAATTAAATCTCCAATTTGATAAACTAAACCAAATCTAATAATATTAATGACACACAACCCCAAACAACGAACTAGACTCGATCTTAATTAATAAATCAATCAAGGATGTAAAGAATTTGTTGTGATGATTTTATAAATGAACAAAAACAGAACCTTAAGTAAAAACTGAAATTAAAGAGAAGAAAATGTTGTGTTTTAAGGCAAGTGATGAAAAGTCTAGGGATTCGGAATCAACCACAAGCAATCTAATTTAGGTTTCAATGCATTCAATGGATCTTTCAATTCTTTAGATGATAATTCCCGTATCTAAGTCCTTGTCAGGCACATTAGACCATAGTTTTCCTTAAGTGAATGATTCTCTCCTAGTTCAGGCAGAGGTCGTATATCCTAACATGCAGTCTATCCTGGTTAAGGCATAAATTTAACAAGTAGGACTCTTTACGCTCTAGAAAACAAGGGAACCAAGCAAACCATTATTCTTTGTCAAGCAATAATGTAATTTACCACACTTAACCACAAGAAGCTAATTGAATTATATTGCTAGTTCAGCCTCAAATTCATCTTCCAATCTTACTAGATGCAAAGTCCTAAGGTGATCAATCAAAGAACTCAAACAAACAGTAACAATTCAAACAGTGATTAAGCATTCATCTAAAAGAAACTAGAAATCCAATGAATAACATTAAAAACCATAGACATTCATGCTAGGGCATCATCCTAACCCTAGAAAAAGAGTTTAGTTACTCATAAAATAAGAAAACATAATTAAAAGTATTAAGAACATGAAAAACTTAGGAAAGATGGAAAGCGGCTGCTGCTCCTCCAAAAACACGCAGAGAATCCCTCACCAGAGAACCCCCTTTGCTTCCTACAATCTCTCCCTTATAGATTCCTCAAAATCCTAGCATCCTTAGGTCTTTTTTTAATCTTTTCCTCATTTGTATTGGATAATTGATGATGTGGCAGGTAAGTTTCCCAAGTAAATTACTCCAGACCCATTTGAAATAGGACTAAAATCATCTCCAACCTTTTCTATCTTGGGCTTTGGGCTTCGACTGAATTATGACTTGAAAAACCCAACAGACTTTGCAATTTCCGCGTAGACTTGGCTGACCGACGTCTTGTACAAAAACTTTCATAACATCGTCTAGGAAACTCGAAATCACAGTCCGTAAAATTCCTCTGAAAGCTAACATCCATATCTTTCCAATGGTATAAGGCTCAACAGCTGGTTCATTCTGAGGAAGTACAGTTTATTCCGTCAAGTTGGCTGATCTGCACAAACAGCTTCTGCTTCCAGGGCACATAACTCACTTCAATCGCCAAAATGCTCATTTTTCTTCTTTCTTCATCTTCACTCTTCAAATCTAAGAAAAACATAAAACTAAATGAAACAAACTAAATTCACTAAAAAACATAACAAAAATCTAAACTAAAGGGCATTAAAATGTATGCAATATTGGTCGTATCAGGAAGCAAGTACTACCTGCTTTCGCAGAGATCTACATTTGATTCACGTTCCGAATGTGAAGTACTTTCTCTTCTCTCATTAATCTTCTACTTCTTATTAGCCACACTTTTACAACGATTGTAAAACATAGTTACTAATACGGAATCAAGCATTCAAGTAGAAGAACCAACTGTTTTGAACTATTCAAGAACAATTTACAACACCTTCGAAATGTGTGTTCTTGACACTTGCAAGACATTTCTTGCAAATACCCCTTCCAATGTCCATCCTTTCATAAAGAAAGTTTGTTCCCTTGGAGTTATTTCGCTTTCTTCATTCGACTTCTCCTTTGACTACAATAGTCATGGTCCCTAAACTCCAACTATCTCTCTTGAAACTTATTTCAATTGTGTTATACACATCAAACAATTTGGAGAGCGTGTGGTTATTGTTCACTATATAGTTTACAATAAACTTAGTGAACCATTTGGATAGGGACACAAAAGTGAAGTCCTTGCCTAGTTTTCGTCTCGTGAAGTGGTTTTAACACTTCAACACTCAATGATTCAAAATCATCATAAGTCCATGTTGATGGACTATTTTTGTCAACCAACCATTATGTTCTAAACATAATTACAAACTTTCAAGAGTTGTTCAAGGCAACTCTCATTTCTTCATACAACAATTTGTAAGTGAAGAATCATGGCACATAAAATGTACATGCTCTTGTGCTTACTTCTCAAGTTCCTTGTTCATGTAACAAAGAAACAAGCACTAATGTTTGCGTTAACTAAGAGTTGTTCAAAGCAACTCTTACTTCTTCATACAACAATTTGTAATTGAAGAATTATAACATTAAAAGTGTTGTCCTCTTTATGATAGACTTATCTAACATGTTCTTCCAATGATACATTATCAAGAGGAAGATTATGAGGATGAGACTACTTAGGTACATATACAATCCATTTAAGTCAATCTATGGGATTGTGGTACCAAGTCCGGAAACTAAAGCTTTCGGCTTTTTCTTTGTCAAGTTTTGGATGGCGTTTCCAAATATATTGGTAAATAAATACATAACGAATATAAATTGATTGATTTTAAGCCATTTGATCCGGGTCTTTAAATCAAATAGCACCATCCACTATTTTTGGCAAATTCCATATCCCTCATCGGAATTCGAGAGTTTTGGAGGAAACTCTTAGTAGGGTATGGGAGACTCATCATTACCAAGCCCACCTCACAATGATATGATGTTGGCTAGCATCAATAATAATGAGAGAGTACGCTTACTTATTTGCATCTCTTGCAAGTACCCATCTTATTTGGCCTCTAGAGAATGAAGCCTCACAATGATATAATGTTGGCTCCATTGCACTTAGTTAAGTCATTCCCACCATGCAAGTTCGAGTAGGGGTTCAAGAACAACCTCACAATGATATGATGTTGATCATTCTCGTTGCCTACCTTCACAACATCATGTAGGCATATAGAACTCCTCCTGAGTGTAAGCACACACTTTGTACTCCCCCATGATAGGGTGAAATCGGTGTATGAGTCACAAACGATCGGAGCCTACCACGGTGGAAGGCAATGAAAGAGTGTTCAAAGCACTTTCACGCTTATCAACTTAATAATAGTTTGGTTGAGGGTTTTAGGTCTCATCACATATAAGCAGGCATTTTAATCTTATTAAAACAATTTGGTCCTATTACAACTATTGGTCCATGTGATTGATTTAGTTGTACATGATTGACACACCCCGATCCTAGAATCAAGGCGTGCTGGCTGTCACGTGAGCATGACGTAGCCAAAAGTGCGACACAGAAGCAAGATAACAGAAATATGAAGGAATTTAAACCAACCACTAGCAGAATAACCTACTAGCATACAAGAGAGAGTTATAAAGTAAAACACACGAATTCAGAGCGTAGGTATAAGTGCAGTCAAGTAGGACCATAATTAAAGTACAACACCCGCAGGTGAGTCCTACATGCAGAACGTCTGTCAGAATGCCGAAAAAGACCTCGTGAGCCACCAACTGCTAACTAGAACCTGGAGGGGCGCAAAACAAAGATGAGTGGGTTAGTAAAACCAAAGATTTTCCAAAAACATTTCATTTAAAACGTTTCTAACCCCTCACCGTAAAACCTATATACTTTCCCAGAAAAATAGTATATAAACGTATATATACATATATCATCAAAACTCCGCTCACCATCTATCAACATAACATCTCAGAAAGAATATGCCATGCCATGCCAAAATATAATATGAATGCATCAATATAAATCAGGTGAATAATAAATCAACCGGAGACCCTACAATGGTCCTGTACGGCTGATTCTATAGCTCACTATCCCATCCAGCCGAAGTCACCAATTGTGACCTGTACGGCCCTACCGGAGTCACCAACTGTGACCTGTACGGCACTACACTGCACATAAGTCGGAACTACCTATAGTAGTCTGTACGACTAAGATGGTGAAATAATACACTCTAGTGCTTCTCTCATCAATCATATGTGCACATAATCTAAGGTCACCCACCAGTCGGAACCCCTCTAATGGTCTGTACGATTGGCATGTCGGAACCACCTCTAGTGGTCAGTACGACATCCACTTACTTGGATCCAAGGCGAGCGTGCGGTGTGGTGAATAATATAAGCACTAACACCAGAGGTGCAGGTTATGAGCTCTCAACATAATTCACATAAAATAAATCGTATGAATAATATAAAAACTCACCTGTGCGTCAATAGCGTCAATTCACATATATATACATCAATTATCTATTCAAATATCTCATCGATTGCATGCATGGCATTTTAAAACATATTTTCATATAAATGCATTTTCTGGGAAAAGCAGTAGTATATAGGTAATACGAAAACAAAACTGCCCACTCACTAATAAGTCGATGGGTCGTAACCCCCGTGACGTCCCTGGATGCGCTCGTCCTCGGGATAGGTGTCACCTATATGCGAAACAACTATAAAAACGTTAATTTAAACACATAACCAACAATTCGAAATAACTTCTCATACGATGCTCAATTTGGGTATATGAATATACCACATTGACCTACTCGACGTCACGGACGTCGAGGAATTTTTAGAAAAAAATTTAGGCTTGCCATGCGCCCTCACGCGCCGTGGGTGGCACGGGCCTACGCGCCCCCACGAGGATCATCTTCCTCAGCCAGTCGCCGGACTGGTTTTTCCGGTGGCCGGATTCCGGCGAATTTTGTAATTGCTTGTTCTCCTTCGTTTCTCAACCGTTTTCTTCGAATTTTATATCAATTTGAAGCCCTCAACATGTAGTTTCATGCTATACTACTTTAAGGAAAAAAAAATCACGAAATCTCACCAGAGAAATCCCACGAAAACCGGCCAACTTTGAATGTGGTGATCCCGACGTCCAAAACTTCCAAACGAACATCCTTGAGCTTTCTTAGAACCTCCCTAAGCTCACTATAAGCTTGGATTGTCCTAAAAATCAACCAACACTAAGTTCATGAACAGTGCCTAAATCGGTGCTTATGGTTTCGACGTGAAATCGAAAGATTTCTTACCTGAAATGGGTGTGGTCACCAAACAAATCCCACGTCAAACCCTAACCACACAAATTTACAAAACCATTTTTTTTTTCCAAACTTAAATTATTTTCCAAGAACTTAGGGGTATATATATATTTAACCAATAATGTGACACACGTACCTTAGTCCCCGCTAAGGGTAATTCCATCATTTCACGTTCCCGATATAGAATTTTTGGGACGGGCTGTGACATGATACTCCCACTATGCTTGTAAAACGTTTTTTAAAGCAAGAATATATGGTACTACTAACATAAGGTTTGCATTCATTGATGGACTATATAGTTGCCATAGGGCCTTAGGATGACTATGAACCTTTGATTCGATCCAACACGAGCCTAGTGTTGAATCTCGGTCTAGGGATGGTGATTGATTTTAGTTACGCGTTTAATCACATTAAGGCGTGTTTTTCCTATTGGGCATTGGACCCAACTACTCCAATTTCATGCATATCAAATAAAACAAGAAAGGAGTACTTCAAAGTAAAGAAGAGCTTATGCTCTTTTACAACATTTGATCAAAACAAATTACTTTAAAGTAAAGAAGAGCTTATGCTCTTTTACAACATTTGATCATATCAAATTACAACCAAAATCTAATCTACACATTCCCATGGTTAAAACAAATTTGAGACGGGCCTTTCACATAGCTCAATTATCGTAGGCTTAGGTTCATAATCACCCTTTCTTTAATTAATTAACGCTTTAACTAATTAAACTTGAATGCAACATTTTCATTTGGTTTTTGTTTCCATAGAATTGATTTAAATGGAGCTAAATGAAATGAAAATCCAATTTTCATTTAAAGATACAAAACTATATTGTTCTCAACTAATTTGGGCCGAAAAGCAATAACCTCAACCATTGGGCTATTTTGCAAAACACAAACTTTTGAGGTCCC
Organism: Malus sylvestris; assembly: GCF_916048215.2. NCBI lineage: Eukaryota > Viridiplantae > Streptophyta > Magnoliopsida > Rosales > Rosaceae > Malus > Malus sylvestris. The sequence continues at coordinate 41,897,182 of NC_062272.1, read as the reverse complement.
TTTGTAAAAACACTAAAGTCCACTACTTCATGTAATTACAACTAGAACCCAAAAAGTTTCAACAAATGCAAAAACTTCATTAAAGGAGAAAAACAAATTGTCCTTTAGTGATTTTGGGCATTTACGTAAAAACGTAAACTTTCGGGTCAAAGTACAAATACACAAAAGTATCAAAACTTTATGTAATTGCATAAAAGCCCCAATAGTACCCTATTTAATAGGGTGGCCTATTTTGGATGAGAGATGGTGTCATAAAACTTTTGAATTTTTCAACAAAAGCGAAAGGTGATGGATAGGCTTGAAAAAGTGATTTCCATAAAACATGGTTCCTTGAAACAAGGAAAATGTGTAAGTGATTGGTATGGTGTTGATTGAAAAATGACAAATCATATCATACCATTTATTACAATAAAGTCACACCAACCACCATAAATAAAACTTTATGAAAAACATCAAACACTTTGAATCAAAACACCAAACTTTTTTGTTCTTGGTTAGAACATAACAAGAACAATGAAGAACATCCATGAAAACCTATAAGAGCTCCATGAACATTTTTCACCCAAAGACACCCCAAAAACTCTCAAACTTAAGGGAAAAAACATATTACCATACTAGGGTACTTAGGGGTTCCTAATGTCACTTTAAAACACTTTTAACAAGACAAACATGAACTCAAAAATCCACCCTTTGGATTTGGCCGAATTTCCCCAAAAATATGGCACCAAATTTTAGCTCCAAAATTCATGCTCATATGAACTACATCTACAACATTTGAGATGGCAAATTTTCTAACAAAATTTACATTCAAAGAAGCAAGAATAAAGCTTGTAACAATTACAACATTCAAATCATAAACTATGAAAATACAAAACCCAAAAGGATTCACAACCTACTAGACCTAGGCTCTGATACCACTTGAAGGAAATTTTATGAAAAACATGTTCATTTGAGCAACATCTATGGCATGCAATTAACAATTAAAGGCGGAATCATGCTTGTATGCACTCAAAAACAAAACATTACCCATGAAATTCAAAGCCTAGTAGAAGGGTGAACCAAGACTCAACTCAAAACAAAGTGAGTTGAGAAACTTTATACCTTTCTTGATTCCTCTTTGCATAAGCAAAGGCTAACCACCCAAGGAGAGGGCCTTCATTCTTGCTTCTTAGCTCCATGGATTTCTTGGAAGAGGATGGTTGATAGGATTCAAGTTCCCAAAGTTGAGAACCTCTAAGTCTCCACACCAAGGTAGGACTTGAAGAAAAGATGAGTGACCTAGAGGAAGTAAGATTGCTAGCTAAAATCCTCTAGGGTGGCCGGCCTCTTAGAGAGAAAAATGGAGCTTGTGTTCTCATCTTTTCTCTAAAAAGAAACCCTAAGGATGAAATGGCTATAAAGTTGCCTTTATACCACCTCACAATGGAGTGGCAAACTTGCAATTAAGCCAAGTTCACTACCCCTCTCTATATGGCCAGTTTTCCCAAGCCTTTGGGCTATTTTGGGCTTCTTGAATTTTGTTTGTGAAGTTGTCATACAACTTAAGCTAATGGGCTTGACGATTCGAAGCCCAATTTGAGCTTTAAGGCCTAAAACTAACTCAAGGTTTAAAACGAACTTATTCGTTTGATTAATTAATATATTAATTAATTCTTGCCATAAACAATTAAACCATTTAATTGTCCTTACTCATCTCCGTTGTTTCTTCAATCTCTACCTTACACGGTGTACGATCCATTAGGTTCTTTTTAGCGAGGCAGTGGGCGATTAGAACTCTTTCAAATCGATTGTGAATTGAAACTTACTTTCAATTCTCCCCTTAGTGATTATACGCATTTAGGGCTCCACAAACCATGAGTGACACCTAGCAGTATGTCATGGTTACCCAAGCTAATCAGAAGAGGTGGAGAACCTATTCAGTTTAGGATTACAATGCAATACGGTCTTTCTCTAATACAATACTCTTGACCACATTGTTTAGTTTGATAGTTTATTCAAGTCTACTATCCAATGTGATTCTCTTACTTATATGATTACCTTGAATGTGATTTGGAACGACTTCCTAAATCTTATTCATACTCTAGCCAGAGATTCTTAATCATATCATAGAGTATTCTCCCTCAAACAGTTTGAAGGTTAGAGATCCCTTGTTGCGCATTCACTTGCCTCCATGGCTAAGTGGCTTAACCCCAACTATGCCATGGACAGCCTCTGACGGAGCGACTTTGACATAGTTAAAGATCAAGGACCTAACCACAAGAGAACTATGATGCCTCAGGTCAAAGGACTACTTTGCATTATCCCAACCATGAGTTCTCATGTGACATGAGTATGAGAACTCCTTATTGATCGTGTTCAGTGGACTCATTCTCTATTGAGCACCTACATACTTGTCTTGGTGTCAGTCACACCAATGACTCGAGTCCAGTCACTCTCCCTAAGAGAAGACATAACACGTACTAATCTTAACGGACTGTCAATGCCCAATTGGCAATCCTATGATCAGGAACGCTTAGCATATGTATACGGAAGAGAATGGTCTCATGAATCTAACTTCTTTAGATCGCATTCTCCCAATTACATATTCCTTGGACTTATCGTTTAAGTGTATAACATTTATATGAGATGGCTTCAAACAATAATCTTTGCCCTTTAAATTAAACTATATTAGTTTAACATGTGAAATGTCCGTAAAGTATCATCATATGATTGGTTTTAGGGCACATTTCCAACAAATTCGTCCAAAAATAGTGTTAGAGTCAGAAACTGCCTAGTTGTTGTTTTTAGGCAGTTTTGAGCATTTTTAGATTGTTTTGAGTCTTTTGAGTTTGTTTTTAGTTCTTTGAGTCTAGTTAAGCGTTTTTTAGTTTTTTTTTTATATATATTTGAGTCAGTTTAGAGTGTTTTAGCAATCCCTCCTAATCCCCGGTTTAAGAACGATCCCTAATTATCCATACTACAATTGTCAACAAGAAGGTTTAATTTGTGTGTTAAGTTAATTTTCGCATCATTCTTTGCCGAAGAACTTTTCCATTCGTTTGACCCAGGTCGCCGAGGTTGCATTGGTCGAAGGCCAGGCTCCTTGGGGCTTTGTCAGGCACCACTTTGACCAATCAAACCCTTGTAGCAGGGGAGTCAGGCAATGGTCTTTGAACAGGTTGATGATGGACGATGGCACTGCATCCTTGAAAAGTGGTCCCAAGATTTTATGAGTGGTGCTTAAATCACTCTGAAAGCGCAGAGTCTTGAAGGCGCTCAGGTCAATGAAGTCCTTGCACTTGTTGCATTCATCGAAGAGCTTGGAGATGAAGGAAGCCATTGATAAAGGCTCGAGGATTTCTGGGTTGAGAGCTTGGGGTTTTCTGTTTTTTTTAAAGCAAAATGGCAAGAAGGTTTCAAGGGTTTTAGAAAGCGTAAGGTACGAATGGAAAGGATTCAGGTATTTATAGGCATTTTGGAAGGAAGGTTAAACGTTTGATTTTTAAAATTGGGAATAAAATCGAGCAGGAAAGTTGCTAATCATTGTAGATATTTAGAGAATCCGGGCGAAAAGATAGGGCTTTTCGCGGTTTGAGGTTGCACGATTGCGTGTTGGGGCGGGTTTAGTGTAAAAGAGACATTTCGACGGTTGTACATTCTCGAGGGTCATGATTAAGGGCTACTAGGTTAGCCAAATTACCGACATGTGGTAGGACGGTTGGGAGAACCAAGATTGTGGGATCATGTCTTATAAATACGCATGGTGCTATTTCACGAAAGGGTTCAAGGTTTGTTTTAGGTCGGTTTTGCTTCTTCAAGGTCAGGGGTCAGACCAAGGAGTATAGGTCGACGACCTCAGAAGCGAGGGGGCAATGTTTAGGCCTAAAATATTGGTTTGGGTCGAGTTTAGGATTGTTCTCGGCCAAAAAGTGTTGCTCAAGGGTCGACCGTGTCCTATCAGGATGGGGTAGTTAAATCTTAATACAATAAAGAGTTTCGGCAGGATGAGGACCCTGAAACTTGGGAATGAATACGGCCTGATAAGGGGATGAGTTCAAAGTCCTAATAGGAGTAGGACTGGTTGAGATAAGATTGGATCAGGGTAAAGAGTCCTAATCCAAGTATAGTTTTGATTTGATCAGAAACAGGTTTGCTACTATAAACAGAGGGAGAGGTGCATCATTCAAACCCCTTCTAATTTAACACACAACTGCCCTACGCAAATTCTCGCTCTATGCGAAACCTCTTAACAACCTTGAGATTTTTATTTTGTTTTTCACCAACACATCTTCAGTTTAGATAAACAACACTATGAAGGCAACTGGTGAACATCTTCAGTTTGGATAAACAGCACTGTCGCTATAGAATCAGCCGATCGTGAAGCACCTTCAATTTGGATAAACAACACTGCGACAAGGCCGACTGGTTATCTATCCAAGTCTTTGTCGAGAAGGATTTTCAAATCCTTATTGGCAGAGGTCATCTCACGAGCCTTCTCGGTGAAGTGAGGTGTTACGAATCACTAGATTCAGCACAAGTTGCATTTAGAGTTCAGCATTCTGACGACCGAACCACATTTACGATTAAGACGTACATCTGCTTTGAATACTTGTGTCCATATAGCCTGGTGTCGATTCAGCATGCTTATACTCTTACGAATATAATCATCGTGATCGAATCTGGCACCGACAATTTATGAACTTCACAGAATTAGCAGCCTTGTCTTCATGCTCTAGAATCTAAGGGCCGAGACGTGTTTCTTCCTCGGCCCCAGTCGCAAGATCAAGAAGTCAGTCACGTGCCCAACGTAACATCAACATATTTTACTCCTTGGCCGACGAGTTGGCACGCCCTGCATCAACCGAAGGATGTAGTTAGCTCATTAGTTACTCAACATGCGCGCCACATAGGCTTGGTAGTTTTTAAGGTCAACAAGAGGTGGCAAAGACTATGGTAGCTGAAGCTTATTCTTCTACCGATAAGATCAAAAAGTTTGAGTCTAAGCTTGTCACTTCGAAGGGGTATAATATATATGCCCTCACTTCTCTGCAGCTTGAGACCACTCACCAAGAGATCGTTAACTTGAAGACTAAGCTTGACGTGATCCATGTTAAGTATGAAAGTGTAGAGAATGAGATTAGAGTTACATACCTCAGAGTTAAGATCTTAAGCGTGCCACTTCTAAGCTTCGTTCTGCTGCTTACGCAAAGGACGAAGAGTTGACTACTGCTTATAATCAAGTGATCCACTTCAAGAAGATCATCAATAGGCTTGAACCCCAAGTGTTGGAACTCCAAGGTGCACTGAAGATCAACGAAAGTCTGAAGAAAGAAGTGGATAAGCTACAGCGCGTCCATGTTGGTCTGCTTGAGAAGAATGAGCAGTAAGGCTAGGCTCGAGGCTTCACTTGCTTAGAGTCAGGCTAATTTCTACAAGCTGGGACATAGATCTTCTCTTTGGTAGGTTGTCTGACCTTGAGTTTGCAGGGAAAGACTTCAAGATCTTCTCTATTTCTCCGGAACCTTTTAGGCCTCCATTGGCGAAGTAGTCAGAAAAGTTGGTGCCGCTGCTGAGAGTGTCGCGACTGCTGAAGGTGTGGCAACCGAGTAGTTGTGGGATGTCCAAGCTGCTGAAGAGTAGTCTTTTAGGTAGCCTTTAGGATTTTCTTTATTTTTTTATTGCTTTTTGCTTTGCTTGAACTCCTTTAGCCTTTGCTATTTGTTTATCAATTTTTCTAGAAAATTTAATAAACTTGCTTCATTCGCTTTTCTTCATCTTCGTTTCTTTTGCTTATGCCCAACCTTTGACCTTTAGACCATCAGCAGGCATGCTACTTTTCTATAAGCAAACAGGCCCATATAGCCTATACAGCCATAGGTGTTGGTGTAAAACTTTTGCAAAGTTGTTAGTCATAGGGTCGGCAGCCAGATGCCTTACTATATGCACACTAACTTGTTTAACCTTTCACAAAAATGAGTGGTTGTATAACTTTAGCGTGGCTTATTGCTCGAATGGCAAGCCGTAGGTAGTCTTCTGGAAACTGTAGCCTACCTTAGTGCACTCGGTAACAACTTTAAGGTTTCAGGGCAGTTGTCCATAAGGCGTACTGTGTAATGTGCCTCTTATGTCTTTGAGGCCTAATTCCCTCCAGATTAGGCCAAGAGACCCAAAATCCTTCACTTAGCTAAGCCTAAAAAAATACCATTGTGGCTACTTCTAAGAATCTTGACGTAAGCCATTGTGCACCTAGTTACACCAGGGTAGCCCGACTCATCCACGTCTGGATATTCGAAGTGTAAAGTTTATCCTCCCACATTGGAGAGCAAACCCATGTAGGTGTCAAGGAATTGGTTTACCTTCTCGCACTGGAGAGCATGGTCGATCCCTAAAGAGGTGCAATTCCTGTGATAAGTCCCTAGGAAAGGCGTGGTCTTCTTTTAAAGTGCAGGAGTGATCAATTTTGTAAGCATGCAGCCGAGCCAAGTAAATTACTTCTGAATTCCTCATTGAAAAATGAGTGAAATGAACAAAAACTTAGCTATAAGGTAGGAACTGCATATCAATTGGATAATCCTCAGCTTGCGAGGTGGTGCCCGTCGAGCTGCTTAAGTCTTCGGACTTTGATGTAATGGGAAGTCACACATGGTACTTCCTCATATTGTAGGCGTTCCACTGCTTTTCAATCTATTTGTCGTTCATGGTGGCGAGGGTGTAACTACCCTTGCCACCTTCTCTGCTGATCTTGTACAAACCTTCTGGTGTGAGAATTACTTGACACACAAATTAAACCCTCTTTTTGACAATTGTAGTATAGATGTAAGTAGGGTATCGTTCTAGGCCGGGGATTAGGAGGGATTGCTAATCTATTCTAAATTAATTTAAAAATATTAAATAAGACTCAAGGACACAAAACTAGGCTAAAAACTCTAATAACTCGAAACACACTTAAAATGACTCAAAATAATGAAAACAATCAAATTAAACACTAGGAACTGAAATGGACGGAAATTAAATTAAAAGACTAACAATAAAGAAAACTAACTAAATAATATAATTTAATAATGGGTGGGTGTTTGGTTTTGACGAGAACTAAATTAAACTTAAATAAATTACAGAATTGACAAAAACATAAAAGTAAGGTAAAATGATAAATGACAGACTAGCTAGAGGGTTCTTCTCCACACATGACACATATGCAACCTAAATTGATTTTCAGTTGTTCTTTCAATAAATTGTAAATCTCAACGCCCCAAATTAACCGTGAATTGCACTAATTAACCCTCAGTTTTTCCACAAGTTATTGGGTTGGATGATTGCATACGACAGCCCAAAACATTCCCTACAAGTTCCCTACATGAATTGCATAATAGAGATACAAGCAAGAATCATTAAGTTCTATGAAAAACATAAGCATTGACGAGGCACTCGTTACTATGATTTGCATGAAACTTATGCCAAGAATTTACTTAACACGATTGTGGATAACAACCTTCACTACTTGTGAATATAAGTTCATAACGATTAGGTGAAATTCACTTATATTCTAGCATCAAATTCATGCATGTAAATTAAGTATGCATCCTTAATCAACATACAAAAATAAGTTATCAATCAAGCAGTTAAGCAAATTAAATCACAACTCAGAAATCACAACTGAAGGTAATCAATTCATATTACAAATATATTCATGGCTTTGAATTAACCTCTAGCCAAATTAAATTTAATTACACATTATTAAAACAGAAATAAAATATAAGTTTGGAAAGATTTAACCGAAAGAGGAGGGTGCTTCAGTGCTCTAGGTTTTTCTCCCTGCTTCTTTGCTTCTGCTGTGCTCGGTCTGTCCTCTCTGTTTTCTGCACACTGCCTCTCTCGTCAGTCTCTCTGCTTCTATCTTCTTATTTCTTTTTTTTTTTTTCGCACACTTAGTCTTCCCTGTCCTCTCGCGTCAGTCTCTCCCCTGCCCGTATAACCTGCTGACCTCTCCTCACTCTCACGCTGCCAGGCAGCTTTCTCTCTTTTCTCTCCCGTGTCTCCCCCCTCTCTGACCTCCTGTCCTCTCTTTTCTTATTTTATTTCCACTGACTTCTGACCTTTCTCACGCTGCTCCAAAGCAGCCTCCCTGCAATCCTCTCTCGCTGCCAAAGGCAGCGCCCCTTCTCCAGCTCCCCACTTCAATTTCCTGCGCACCTCACCTTCTCGTGCTCACCTCTCCAGCTGCCAAGGCAGCCTTCTCTTTCCGTGTCTATCCTTCACGCTGCCCAAAGGCAGCTTGTCTGCCTTTGCCCCAATCCTCCTTCTATCTCACCCCACTTCTCTCTATTTTTATTCCCCCTAGGCTCACGCACCTTCACTGCTTCTTATATTTTATTCCTCCATCATTCCCTTCTACCATTTCTTTTATTTCTCTCCAGCTGCAAAGCAGCTTCCACCCTGTGTTTCCCGTACCCCCTTTTCACCTCCACGTCAGTCCATGTTTCTCATCTTTTCCGCTGGTTTCTCACTTTTATTTTCCACTACCTTCCCACTGTTTTATTCTTTTCTGGCATCCCACTCGTTTTCCACTAGCTGCAAAGGCTTATTTCTTTTTTGTTTCATTTCTTTACTCACCAACTGCAAAACACTTCAATTTTAGATATATCAAATAATTTCTAATGCATACCTAATAAATTTAGCCTAACTTCCATGACCTATAATCCGTGACATAATTCTACCAATAACCCATGACAAAATGAGAACGACTAAAGCAATTTTCGATGAATTTATTATTTAAAACTCATTTGTGCCATTTTTATTTTCTTTGCATAAACAAATCCTATAAACACAAAAATAACGTAAATAGCTCAAAATATAAGGAACTAACTAAGAAAAGACGAGTGAATTTGAAGTAAAAATATATATAAATATGATCCAATCACCTTCCCAGATAGGATCCATCTTTTTAGAGCCTTCCATACGGTAGTGATAAAGGCTTTTCTTAGGACTAGATCTCTGAGCTAAAACTGCCAGATCTTGGCCCTTTTGTTGTATCTAGAGATGAGCTGCTGCTGGTAGGTTGTAATACGGGTGATGACCTTCTCGTGTTTGTCCTCTGCCAGATCTAAGTTTATGGCCATCTCTTTTCTGTTCTGCTTGATGCTTGGCAGTATAGTGCTAACGCTTAGCACAATGACATTGGGAGGAATGATTGCTTCTGAACCAAATGCCAAAGAGAAAGGAGTCTCACCGATTGCTCATCGGTTGGTTGTGCGATACGCCTATAGACATCCGGGAAGTTCGTCTGGCCATTTTCCCTTCTTGTCGAAGAGGGATTTGTTGCGGTAGTCGAGAATTATCTTGTTGGATGCTTTGGCCTACCCATTGCCTTGGGGATACCTTAGAGTGGACATGTGTTGCTTGATGCCATATTTCTGGACGAACTTCGCCAAATCTTTGCCTACAAATTGCAGGCCGTTGTCTGTGACGATGGATTGAGGGATACCAAATCAGCAAATGATGTTCCTCCATATGAAGCGTTCTATGTCCGTCTAAGTTGTGGTTGTCATGGGATCTGCTTCCACCCATTTGGTGAAGTAGTCAGTTGCCACGATTATCATGCCTCTGCTTCCAGTATCGTGTGACATTGGCCCTACCAACTCAATTGCCCACTGCATGAATGTCCAAGGACTTGTCTGTGGATGTAGTTCGCTGGCAGGCAGTGCTGGTACTAACTTGTAGCGTTGGTAACGGTAGTACTTATGTACTAACTCCTTAGCGTCTTGATGCATGGTAGGCAAGTAGTAGCTTGTGTTAAGAGCCTTCTATGCTAAGGATCGACCTCCGAAGTGATTTCCACAAACACCTTCGTGCATTGAACTTATAACCTTTAAGTCGTCGAGAAGTGCTAAGTAACGGAGATGTGGTCCAATGCAGGATCTTCGAACGAGAATGTTATTCTACATGTAGTAATGTGCTGCCTTTGTTTGGAGCTTTCTAGACTACAATCTTTCCATAAGGAGTGTGCCATTGACCAGGTAGTCTATAATGGAATCTTGCCAGTTTAGAGTTGTACTAACTTGTGACACTTCGGCTGTTGGCTTCGCCTCTATGTTTGGTTTGTCTAGATACTCCATCAGAATAAAGCGTTTGAGTTGGTGGTCGAGGGCAGAACCTAGGCCATCTAGCGTGTCTACGTGGTTGTTGTCTACTCGCGGAACTTGAGTGAGGCTGTAAGTCTGAAACGCCTTAAGTTGCTTTCGTGTGAGAACCCAAATTTTTTTTAATTAGATAGTGGTGCAAGTGTTTGATTTAACTCTCTAATTTATATAATTAGACTAATATGTAAATTGGTTCATATTTTTTTTAGATTCATATATATGTAAATTGGTTCATATACATCTAAAAGAAAAAGGGACAAATACAATAGTTTGTTATTACTTTATTTTTTTATATTTTTCCTTCTTCTAGACGACAACCCCAATAAGGAGTTCACGATCTCCTTATCTCCTTTAGTCTGAAAATGGAAAAAAGAAATCCTAGCTCTTCTCTCTTCAAATTTCATAAGCAAGAAATAAGTTTTTGTCTTCTAGTCTTCAATTCCAGACTTATCTAGAGTCAAATTGGAGTAGCCAACAAGTAATTCATGAGGTAAGTTAGTTTTTGTTTCCTTATGATTGTACTTTGAACTTGTGTTTTACATGCTTCTTTCTCTCTTACCATCACGTAGGAATTTGAAATTAGGAGGTGTGTTATTTTCATTTGCTAGGATTTTCATCTCAATCTACTTACCGTGTGGGTAGTCAGGTAAATCCTCCTCTTACTGCTAGCAAGCAGGAGGTGTTCAATTTTTGTGGCTTGGTGGCTTGTGTCACCTGAGTGTTAGTTCTAGGAGAACTTGTGGAGTCTATGGAAGTAGGAGGTGGAGGTCTAAGAATCAAGTGGTGAATAGTCTTGAGTTAGGTATCATGATTGTTAGGGATAAGTATGAGTTTTTATCCAGTTAAAATGAAACAAAAACCTGTATAAATAGGGAGTTAATAGTTCTCTTGAGAATCAACAGTGATAGAAATGCCAGACAAAAAGCTTTATAGTTTCAAAAGGCTAGTGAAGGAGAAAGGGTGCTAAGAGTTGAAGTATTTTTCTTTTGGTTGGACTTCTCATTCCTTTTATTTGTTTCATTTTTATTTTTAGAGGGGCTTTGAAGAGGTTGGTTAATCAATAGTCAATCTCTTTCAACCAAAAACCCTCATAATTTTATTATAGAATGTTCAGTTTCCCCTTTGATTTCAAAATATACTTATGTTCTGTTACTGTTTAAAACAGAGAGCTTTCATAAACTCAAAAAGAAAGAGTCTTTTATGTTGAGGTTTTGGCTATGGATTGGTATGAAGGAAGGGATTTCAAGGTGAATTTTTGAAACATGAAACTGTTGAACTAGTCATCCAATTCAATAAACAAATTTGGTGTTGGAAACGAGTTTTGATTGTAATAATATATTTAGATATTATTAGTGGATTCGTACAAATATCCAATATTAATTTTGCATAACAAATTTCCACCATACAAAAACTTTTAGTTTTAAAACTATTTTTACTAGAAAACTGAAGTATGTGTTGTTTGGGTTATTATTATACATACTTGTATTCTACAAAATTTATTTATAATACGAGTTATATTTTAAATTGTATGCTTAAATAGTGATAGTTTATACTTTGAATAGGAACTCACGAGTTGGACCAAGATACTTTATCAGTTTGGCAGTTACGTGGACTTACGTTGTAGCTTTGGAACCAAGTAGGGGGTGCTTGGGAAACCTTATAAATATTTATTCTTTTATTATCTGATTAATACATATTGATTGATATTTATCTATGTGGTTGGATTCATAAACTCATTGCCTATACTATTACTTGGATGGATTAATATACATGTTTTTCATTCATTTGATAAACAATGAGCTGATTACCTTGAGTTGAGATTCTTGTGAAGTAGATAGGGAAATGGTCAATAAGGAAGGCTTTTGTGTAGTTGAGCCTAATTATTTGCAGGTACCAGGTCTCAGGCCAGCCCCAAAGTGCACAATAATTTAAGGGTAATACGGGACTAGCGAAAGGGAATTAGGCAAGAGCACTAACAAAAGGAAAATATGGTGTTTGGGTTCAGGTTAATAGGGTTTGAAGAAAGTAACTTTGTGCATTCATACATATCATTTTTCTAATGTGTTTTAACTACATAAAAATAATATACTAATGGTTATATATATTGAGGTATAATGTCCCTACTGAGCTTTATGCTCACCCTAATTAAATTTGTGCAGGTTCGAAACCAGAGAATTAAGTCATTTGCTAGAGATGTTACTTGTTGTATGATATGTGTAAATAGAAATAAAATAAAGAGCCTGGTGGTGTTTGCTCTTTTGTTTGAATAAGGAACAAGAAGCTTTATGTAAATTTATGTAAAGTGTACTTTGTAAAACTTGAGAATTATCTCTTGGTGAATAAATGTGAATTATGTTTGAACAGATTTATATCTTCTAAATAATTTTTTTTTCTTTTCTTTCTTCACTATTTAACTATGGATTAATATGTTCTTAAAGATTTTATTCCATATTAAATTGTGAATCATGCCTTAATTAGATTTTTAAGTTAATACTCCGATTAGGGTGTGACATTTCGTACCTTCTCTAGGTATTGTGCCATCTTCGGATGTTTGTCGTGTACTCCTAGTAGTTTGGCTGGTGATTAGTTGGGAATCAAAATGAATTGCAAGATTTTTCACTACCAAGTCTTTTGCCATTCGGAGGCCTGCTAGTAGGGCTTCGTACTCTGCTTCATTGTTGGATGCTTTGAAGCCTAGAACGATTGCCTGCTCGAGCATCAAACCATCTGTAGTGACAAGGACCATTCTTGCTCTTAAGCCCTTGTAGTTGGATGCATCGTCGACATGCAAATGCCAGAAGTCTCTATTGGGTGAAGCAGGTGTGGCTAGGGCATGCTTAGTTGTCTCCAGGGCATCATTAAGTCGCTCTGTTGCATTGCCTAGGCTAAGCGTGAATTATGCTATGAAGTCCGTCAATGCTTGGGCCTTTATCGTCGTGCGGGGTCGGTAAACAAAGCTGTATTGGCCAAGTTCCAACGCCCATTTCATTACTCGTTGAGAAGTATCTGGACCTTGTACTATTGATTGTAGAGGATACTGAGTCATGATGATGACTGTGTGAGCTTGAAAATATGGTCTGAGTTTCTGAGCCGTAACAACTAGTGCCAAAATTAATTTCTTGGTTTCCGCATCAAGAAGAGCTTTAGAAATGTAGAATACCAGTAATTGGGCCCCCAGCACTTCTCGTACGAAGGCAGAGCTCACTATTACTTCTAAGACTGCTAAGTAAATGTATAAGTCCTCTATTGCTTCCGACTTGGATAGTAAGGGAGGTGATGTGAGATACTTCTTCAAGTCTTGGAAAGTCCTTTCGCACTCATGATCCCATTTGTCTTGTTGTGCCCTCTTGATTGCTTTGCAAAAAGGCTTGCATCGATCGGTGGACCGTGAAAAGAAGCAACTGAGCGCGACTACTCATCCAGTCAAGCTTTGGATCTCTTTCAAGGTAGGTGGAGATTTCATCTCTAGGATTGCTCGGATTTCCTTAGGATGTGCTTTAATTCCTCATTCAATTACTAGGTACCCTAATAATCTGCCTTAAGTTACTCCGAATGTGCATTTAGCAAGATTGAGCTACATCTTGTACTTTCTAAAGACGTCGAAACTTTCCACCAAGTTACCATGTTGGTAAGTGGCTCATGCGTCCTTGAGGCCAAAATGCATGACCTTGTACTAGTAGGTGCCTCGCTTAACCACAAACGTAATTTTCTCCTTATCAAACTCATGCATGGCTATTTGGTTGTAGCCTGAGTATGCGTCTAAGAAACTAAGCAGCTGGTTCTCGGAAGTTGAATCTACTAGTAGATCGATTCGGGGAACTAGATAAGGATCCTTTAGGCATGGTTTTTTTAGGTTAGTGTAGTCTACGCAAATCCTCCATTTGCCCATCTCTTTCTTCATTACTAGCACAATGGTGGTAAGCCATGCTGAGTATGCTACCTTTTCTATGAATCTGGCCTCCAATAGCTTGTTGATTTCTGCTTCGAAGATCGCCACTTGTTCGAGTGAGAAATGTCTTTTCTTTTGGATCACTGGCTTAGCATCGGGGTCGACGTGTAGCTTGTGGCAAGCTATCTTGGGGTCAATGTCGTGCAAGTCGGAAGGTGACCATGCAAAGACGTCACGATTTTCCTTAAGGAAAGCCATGAGTTCCTCCATTTCCTTCAGGCTCAAATGTGAGCCGATTCTCGCAATCTTCTCTAGCTGGTAAGGATCAAGAATGATGTGCTTGACGTCCTCGTTAGGTTTCCATCTCGTCTCGTCTGTTGGCGCGTTGATTTGGACACCATATTCTTGATCCATTTGCGTTGTCCCTTTGGACCTTGGTAGCCTCTACGAGGGTAAAAGTTTCTTTTTTCACTCTTTCAATACTTGCATAGTGCATCGTAAAGATGTGGCTTGGTCAGATTTGATTTCTCCAACTCCTCCTTCCAAGATGTAGAATCAGATTTTCTTGATACTTGACAGAGGTTACGACGTCCAGCTTTATCAGCCAAGGTCGTCTTAGAATCCCATTGTAGGGAGACGGGTCACTTACCATCGTGAACATCTGCTTTGAGACAACTAACGGTGTTCTCACGTGAAGTGTAAGGTCGGCGATGGCGATCCAGGTGTGTCTGTTAAATCTGGTGAGTACCTTCTCTCGGCGTATGATTGTGCTTTCCAGGCCCATCTTATGAATTACTAAAAGCTGAAGTAGGTTGACTGCACTTCCTTTATCAACCATCATTCTGTCAACTATAGCATGGGCTAGTTGGACAAATACCACTAGTGCATCGTCGTGTTGGAAATCGACATCTTCAGCATCTTGCTCAGTGAAGCCAACGATAGGTCGAGGTTAGACGTTGACTATCTAGACCTGTGAGACTAGTAGAGCTTGTTGGATATTCCTTTTATTGGAGTTCTTAGTGGCCCCCAAGTGCTCAGATTCAACTAAGATTCCATTGATCTGAATTGTCTTGGTTGGTGGCTCTTCGTCTGCGTCTACGTTTCTCCTAGGATGCGCAACTGGCTTGTCTAAGTATCTATCAACCTTGCCTTCTTTCACCAGCTTCTCTAGGTAGTTCTTCCAAGTGCAGCAGTCATCAGTTGTGTGACCGGGACCTCGATGGAATGCGCAGTACTTTGTGTGGTCCAACTTAGAGGTATCTCCCTTTGATTGTTTTGGCAGCTTGAACCATGGCTCGCTCTTGATGTCGCGGAGGATTTGGTGGATCGGGATTGAGAATTTAAAGTAGTTCTTAGGCGTCAGGCCTTCTTTAATCGTGGGTCGGTCCCTATGTTTGGCCCTCTACATGCTTTTGTTGTTGTACTGCTTCCTTTCCTCCTTCTTTTGAGCTAATGCCGATTCTCTTGAAGGCTACTTGGGTGTCTTGCCTTATTGCCGAGTCTCGTCCCAAAGTGCATGCTTCTCTGCCAAAGCGAAAGAGTCTGCCAGAGTTAGATCTTCTTTCATGATCAATTCTTCGAATAGTTGGTGGTCTGCTGGGAGTTCTTTTTGGAAGGCTGCACTAGTTATCAAGTTGTCGTATCCAACTACCTTTGCCTTCTCTGCTTTGAACCTTTTCACTATTGGAAATATGCCCTGAAAGTCAATCTTTGGAAGAAACCTTTCAGGACAAATGAATGGATGTATAGATGACTCTTATACATCAAATGGCAAAGATACTAATTAGGACTATCTCAATGAATGATATATGTCCTAAATAGTGAATCCATGGACAATGGATCGATTGAAGAAGTAATCTAATGATGTTAGACTACAGAGACCATCTTCACATAATCATCATGTCCAAAAGGTTCCTGGTCATAGGATTGTCGGAGGGAAACTGACAATGCATAGACCGGTACATACTATGTCTGCTTCAATTGGAAGGATGGAAAGTCTCATCCCATTCGTGTAGTGACACTAAGACAAGTATGTAGGTGCTCATTAAGGGAATGAGTTCACTGAACACAATCGAACGAGAGTACTTGCATGGAGGTCTACTCACATGTCAAGCAAGTAACTCTTATGGTTGGAATAATGTAAGTAGTCCTTTGACCTGAGGCATCGTCGTTGTCTTGTGGTTAAGTACTTGATCTTTGATTATGTCAAAGTCACCCCATTCGCAGGTGTCCATGGCATAGTTAGGGTTAAGCCACTTAGTCATGAAGGCAAGTGAATGCGCAACAAGGAATCTCTATTCTTCGTTAAGAGAGGAAGAATACTCTAAGATATGATTCTGGAATCTTCGGCCGAAGTATCGAGCATAATAAAGGAAAGCGTTCCTATACGACTCAATTGAATCATATAAGAAGGAGTAATCACATTAGGGGTTTGACATAATATATCCATACCCCAATGATGTGATTGAGAGTATTGTTTTAGAGAAGGATCGAATTACATTGTAATTCCAACTGAATAGGTTCTCCGAACAAATTCTACATTAGCTTGGGTAGCCATGATATATGGTTAGATGTCACTCATGGCTTGTGAGTTCTTCTAGATGATTAAATGTAGTAGTCAAAGAAGAAGGTGAATTAAAATGAAGTTTTAATTCACTAAGTGATTGGATTAAATATAATCAATTAGATTGGTGCCAATCACCTCACTGCCTTGCTAATTAGAACCTAAAATGATTGTACACCGATACACTCTTGTAGTGATACCACTAATGGATGATGGGAATAATTAATTGGATTAATTAAGTGTTGTGATTAATTAGAAAGTCTAATGAAATCATAAAAGCGATATAAGATCGTTTTGGGCTTAAAGAAACGTTCGGGTTTAATTGGGCCCATTGGGCTTTTATTCAAGCATAAGATGACTTGAAATAATAAAAGCCCAAAGCCCAAACCAAACACTAAAGGCCGGCCACTTAAAGGGAAAGGGAGAGAGTGAAAGTCAAGTTGTTGACTAGGTTTCTTTTTGTCTATATAAGGAACTTTATAGAGATATTTTTACTTAGGGTTTTTGTGTGTTCAAAACAACTAAAGAGAAAAAGAAAATTACTCTCTCTTCAACACCAAAGGCCGGCCACCTTAAGGGTGATTTTAGCTAATCATCTTTTCACCCTTTTGGTCATTCCTCCATTCATCTCACTGCACTAGTGGGTGTGGATCTTTAGAGGTCTTCTCTTTGGAGACTAAAGGAGAACCAAAGGAGCACTCATACTAACAAAGTGGAGGAGGCAAGGAGGGAGGCTAGGCTCAAGGAGTTTAAGGAACAAAGGGCTTGGAGGTGGTCCATCCTTGGTCTAAAATCTAGATCAAGAGGTATAGATCTATTCCTACACTTTGTTCTTTACTTAAATGTTTTGATGCATCATATATAAACCTATGAACCTTGAAGGGGATTTGCATGACTATAGCTTTGATATTATTTGATAACATGCTTCCGTTGCTTTCGTATATAAATTTTGAATTGTATATGCATGCTAGTCATTAGAAATCCCACATGAATCTCATAGATTTCCCTTCAAGTGGTATCAGAGTCAAAGGTTTATATATTATGTGTCCTTTTCGATTTTATGCATATGGGTTTTAATTTTATGTATGACATATTATTGCTTCATTCAAAGTATGTTTATCTTTTGTTTTTCAATGGTTGAATAATGTGAATCAATAGTTGAAAAGATATGTATGCAAAAGTGTTTTGGATGCATGAATGAAGAATGAGTTTAGAACAAAAATTTGAGGTTTTGAACCAAAGGGAGGGCACGGTTTTGGGGGTGGTCTTGAAATTGTGTTCATGGTTTTGTTCTTGGTGTTCATGGTTTGAGTTTTGGTGAAAAATGGTTTTGTTTTGTTTTCATGCATTGTTTTGTGGTTTTGGATGATGTTCATACCATCCATAGCCTTCCCAAAAATTTATTAAAACCTAGACTTGACTAGGTGAATTTCCATCACCCTTTTCACTAAAGTCCTTAAAGCAAAACCAAGTGACAAGCAAAATTTAATTTTTTTTACATAATGTTGATTTTATTGCTTTGTGTAAGAAATCTCTCATCCCCATTAAGTGGCCGGCCTCCCTAGTGGATTTATACACTTGTGGGGCTATTTTGTAATCTTTGAAAAGTTGTTTTTACTTTTGAAGTATTTACGGTTTTACCCCTAACTTTTTCATATTTGCATAATAGGCCCCATCCATCTAAAAAGTTAAAATATTTTATTTTAATTTTATTGGTTGTTTAAACTCATAATATTATTATGCCCATATGCACTAAATCTAAATGTTTATGTTGCATTCCATTTAATTATTTAATGTGATTAAGTAGTTAGAAAATGGGTGACTATGGACTTATGCCTTTAAACGATAATTGAGCTATAAGATAAGGCGCTAAAATCAAATTGTTTGAACCTTGGGAATGTGTTTTAATTATTGTTTTAATTGGACCTTGTCACGTTTGACATTAATCTATCTCTCCCTCTTAGTATATGTAATTTGTAGGAATTTGTACAAAACGGTTTGTAATTCTTATTACTCCTTAATCTCTTTTAGTTAGTTGATTCCCTCTAGTACTAGACTAGAGTTTCTTTAACTATTGGTAAGGAGACATAACTAAAAGAGGGTTTTGACATGAGATTAAAGATTAAATGGGTCCAATGCCCTAATTAGCAATGAATGATTGTCTTTCATTTCTAATGGCTCAATGAAAATGTTTTAATTGGATTGAAAAGCACGTAATTAAATTGACACAACCTCCCCGAGTTTATATTCAACAATGTTGGCTCGTTGTTGCAATAACCTAATAAGTCCATGGTCATCCAAGAGCCTAAGATAACTATAAAGTCCAATTTCAAAGGAATGCAAAAACCTTAGTAGTAGTAGTTACTTCCAATATTTGAAAAATTCGTTTTTGATATTGATTTGTTTTTCTTAAAACAAATAGTGGGAGTATCATATGCTACTAAATTATAAATGAATACAATTAGTAGTTATATATATCTCCAATATTTTGAAAATTGTTTTGATATTGATTTGTTTTATGAAAACGAATAATGGGGATATCATATGCTACTAATTTCATTAACTTTGGACTAGTAGTTATAATAGGACAATTTATTTGAATGTGATTAAATAAATAAAATTGATGAGACCTTAAAATCCCTCAACCAACATACAATATTAAGTTGAAAGCGTAAGAGTGCTTTGAACACTTTTTCGTGGCCTTCCACCATGGTAGGCTCCAAGCATTTATGACTTGTACACCGCCTTCACCCTATCATGGGGGAGTGCAAAGTGCATGCTTATACTCAGGAGGAGTTTATTTAAAACATTTGATGAGGTTAAGGTAGGCAACGAGTGTGGCCAACATCGTATCATCGTGAGGTCATACTTGAACCCCTAGCTAAACCGGCATGGTGGGAAAGAACTTAACTAAGAGAAATGATGCCAACATCGTATCATCGTGATGCATTGTTTTCTAGAGGCCAAAAAGATGGGTAATCACAAGAGGTTGTTGTGAATGGGTAAGTGTACCCTCTCATTATTATTTTTGCTAGCCGACATCGTATCATCGTGAGGTGGGCTTGGTAATAGTGAGCCTCCCATAACCCACTAGGAGCTTTCTTTGAAATCTCCCGGATTCCATCTTGAGGGATATGGAATTTGCCAAAAATGGTGGGTGGTGTCATTCGGTTTAAAGACCTGAATCGTTTGACTTAATCAACAATCAAACTATTTTTTTTTATTATTTATGTATTTAGATATGGTTGGAAGCACACTTGCGAAAATACTCGACAAACATTGCCTAGAGGGGCACAATTTCCCATCATGGTACCGTAATGTCAAGATTCTCCTAACATTGGAGAAGATTGTTTACGTGCTAGACAAAGCTCCAGCTCACATACCTCTCGGCCCTGAGGCCACTGAGGATGAACGTGCTAAGTATGACAAGCACGTTGAGGATGACACACAAGCCAAGTGCTATCTGTTGGCTTCCATGAATGAGGAGCTACAGAGACAGCACGAGGGCATGGACAGTGCATCTTCCATCATACTCCATCTTACGGAGTTATATGGTGAAGGGACGCGCAACCGTCGCTTTAGCACTATTTGTGAACTTGTGAAGACCAAGATGGTCAAGGGGGCTCCACTGCATCAACATGTACTGAAGATGATAGGATTCATTGAACAATTGGAGAACCTAGGTACTCCACTTGACGGGGAATTGGCCCAGGACTTCATATTGGCTTCTCTTTCTGATTCATTCTCGCAGTTCGTAATGAACTACAATATGAATAAGATGGATAGTACTCTCTCTGAGTTACTAAACATGTTAGTAACTGCCGAGAAGACTATAAAGAAAGAGAACGTTGTAGGGACTGCTACAGTAGCCTACAACAAGCCATCCTCTTCCAAGGCCAAGCCGCAAGGCAAAGGCAAAGGGAAGGAGAAGAAGTCTCCCACTCCTAAGCCGCAAGGAGGAGTGAGGAAAAAGAAGGCAAAGGAGCCCAAGGGGACTTGCCACCACTGTGGAAATGAGGGGCATTGGAAGAGGAATTGCAGGTTATACCTTGCAACTCTTAAGGACAAGCCACAAGGTATGGTTTATGTTCTTATCTGCAATTCTAATTGTTAGATCTTCTAAATATTTATATTTGATATAAAGGGCTAATCACTTGTATAAATGTATATAGGTGGAGGAGCCAAGTAGAAGAGGAACAAGCAAAGAGAAGTGTGGAGAAGGGTTCGGCCACCATGTTTTTGCTAACTACTTAGGAAGTTTGTTAGGCATTAAAGATAGTCTTTAAACTTTCTTATTTTTTTAAGAACTTAATGTGGCTTCATATGATGGAAGATCACTATTAGTGCCTAAATATATAAAGGTATTTATATTAGTCTCTAAATGTGCAGAGCTAATACTTTTTGTATTAAACATTATGAATGTTTGAATTATCATATTAATGTAATGTGATGTATACCTTCTAATATATTATTTCCTTAAAAGTAGTGTTATGAATTGAATATTGTCTTGTTGTATCCTAGTTGAGATACAAGATTTATATCACTTATTGTAATGTGATAAACCAAACTTTAGACTTATCAATTATGGATAGATCTCACATGTAGGACATAGAAGGATACAATGAATCTTTAGATTTGGTTCCAATTGTCTACCTATGAGTTCTATATGAATTGACAAAGGTCTAGAGATTCTTTTCTTGAAGAAAAGGAAGATCACATTATAATGATATAAGTAATAAGAAAAACGTTTCTTATATGGTTATCACTTAGAACACAATAATCAAGATCACTCTTGATTCAATTAGTAGTTTTGAACAACTAATTGGGCATTCTTTAAATTGTTTTAAAATGTCAATTGTGTTAGTGATTAAACCAAGAAAGAAGTGTCTAAATCTATAAAATGTTTAAATACTTTAGTCACTTATTAACGAGACATTAACTTAGTGAAGATTGAAACAAATGAGCTTGAAAGGTTTTAAAGCCACTACACAATGTCTTCTACCCGTATACTCCACGTTTATACATTTTGAATGTATGAAGTGATTTCTCATTAAAATCATGAGAAATAGTGGGAGGTGTGAAAATGGATATAAACTTGAATATGATTGGTTTATAGTTGTCTAAAGAATAATAGTACTTGACTATTATTGAGAGTTTGTGACTTTAATTGTTAAAGGACTCAAGCTCTTCAAACGTTAAAATTCCATGTTGTGTAACATTCTAAAGAATAGTCTATTAATGTTGGTTTCGTCAACCTAGCATAAAATGGTTATATGTTGGGAGTTTTCCATCATTCTCTTTTATGAGAACAAAGCATATGGACAAGTTGATGAAACAAAAGAGAATAGTCTATGAATGTTGGTTTCGTCAACCTAGCATAAAATGGTTATATGTTGGGAGTTGTCCATCATTCTCTTTTATGAGAACAAAGCATATGGACAAGTTGATGAAACAAAAGAGAATAGTCTATGAAAGTTGGTTTCGTCAACCTAGCATAAAATGGTTATATGTTGGGAGTTGTCCATCATTCTCTTTTATGAGAACAAGCTAATAACAAAGCATTTGGACAAGTTGATGAAACAAAAGGGAATAATTTTCAAAATGAGCCACAACATATAGTTTAACAACAAGACAATCCAAATTCAACATCTTATGTAACTATAACGCTCTATGTAGTTTTGATAAAGAATTATATCAACCACCTAGAAGGAATGGTTGAGTTTCTATATCCTTAGTAGGAGCCATGCTTCCACTAAAGACTTGGATAATTCTTATATGACTACATTAAAGGTCTTAGTATGACTAAAACTTGTAGTATGGTGTATGACACCATATGATTTAAATGAATAAACTTGATAAAGCAAGTCACACATTTCAAAAGGAATTACTTGAGAAAGAATTCTTTTGTATGATTCGTTTAAATAACTTGTGTTAGCTAGAGTTGTTGATAGTCTCAAAATTGTTGAGACATCATCAATAAGCTAATGGATCTCAATGATTGTCAATGGATCCAAGACAAGTTAGTGGGAGCAATATGCATTCAAATCAAGAAATTATAAGTGTTAAGATTTTTTGAATGAATGCTAAGTTACAACAAGGCCAGTGGGAGTGATGTCATAATTTTGAGCAACAAGATATGAATAAAGTCTATTTGATAGACTTGATAAAACATATATGTTACTCGAAAATTGACAAAACGTGACACGGTCAATTTTAAAGTATAGACTTGAAATTGGACTTATTGATATAGCAAGGCTATCTCAAGGATATTAAATAGGGAAATTAAATCTCAAATGTTGAAGATTTAAGAAAGCATTTTCCTATATGATAGAAAATCACTTTCGTATCCCTTATAATGAATGTGTCACAAAATCACAAAAGGGACACATGTATGGACTTGTGAAGTAGATATCCAAAAGTGAAGAACCACAGGGGTTGTCATTTTAAGATATTACTATATCCTAGGATCAGAACCAAAGCAACTGATAAAGTATTATTGCCTTTAAGAAAGAAACATCAGAGTGGGACTCTGGAAGCGTGCATTCACTTAGGTTATAAACCAAAGTGAAAATAAACCATTTTAACAAATGGAACTTCATATTGGATGAAGTACTAATCATATGAATGAATTGTTAGTATTGTACTACAATGGTCTCAAGGTTGGAGCAAAGTTTGTATAAAGTATACAAACGAAATATATGACGATATATTGTTTTAGAAACTGCTTCAAAAGGTGTTTTTGAATGAAGGGGTTCTTATAGAACCAATGATTGAATCCAAACCATAAGGTCGTTAGTAGGATACTACGACGTAATGGGGCGATAGCTCAAGCCATGGAATCAAGGTCTCATCAAAGTATTCGAACACAATAAAGAGACATCATCAAATGTTTTGGAAACATTTGATAAGTAAATCCCTTTTAAATAAAAAGGGGATTAATACATAACCAAGTTAACCTACGAGCATAAACTCTCTCAACTAGCATGTATAAGATACACTAGTGATTGACTTTAGTGCAAGTGGGAGATTGTTGGAAATATGCCCTGAAAGTCAATCTTTGGAAGAAACCTTTCAGGACAAATGAATGGATGTATAGATGACTCTTATACATCAAATGGCAAAGATACTAATTAGGACTATCTCAATGAACGATATATGTCCTAAATAGTGAATCCATGGACAATGGATCGATTGAAGAAGTAATCTAATGATGTTAGACTACAGAGACCTTCTTCACATAATCATCATGTCCAAAAGGTTCCTGGTCATAGGATTGTCGGAGGGAAACTGACAATGCATAGACCGGTACATACTATGTCCGTTTCAATTGGAAGGATGGAAAGTCTCATCCCATTTGTGTAGTGACACTAAGACAAGTATGTAGGTGCTCATTAAGGGAATGAGTTCACTGAACACAATCGAACGAGAGTACTTGCATGGAGGTCTACTCACATGTTAAGCAAGTAACTCTTATGGTTGGAATAATGTAAGTAGTCCTTTGACCTGAGGCATCGTCGTTGTCTTGTGGTTAAGTACTTGATCTTTGATTATGTCAAAGTCACCCCATTCGCGGGTGTCCACGACATAGTTGGGGTTAAGCCACTTAGTCATGAAGGCAAGTGAATGCGCAACAAGGAATCTCTAATCTTTGTTAAGAGTTCTGGAATCTTCGGCCGAAGTATCGAGCGTAATAAAAGAAAGCGTTCCTATACGACTTAATTGAATCATATAAGAAGGAGTAATCACATTAGGGGTTTGACATAATATATCCATACCCCAATGATGTGATTGAGAGTATTGTTTTAGAGAAGGATCGAATTACATTGTAATTCCAACTGAATAGGTTCTCCGAACAAATTCTACATTAGCTTGGGTAGCCATGATATATGGTTAGATGTCACTCATGGCTTGTGAGTTCTTCTAGATGATTAAATGTAGTAGTCAAAGAAGAAGGTGAATTAAAAGGAAGTTTTAATTCACTAAGTGATTGGATTAAATATAATCAATTAGATTGGTGCCAATCACCTCACTGCCTTGCTAATTAGAACCTAAAATGATTGTACACCGATACACTCTTGTAGTGATACCACTAATGGATGATGGGAATAATTAATTGGATTAATTAAGTGTTGTGATTAATTAGAAAGTCTAATGAAATCATAAAAGTGATATAAGATCGTTTTAGGCTTAAAGAAACGTTCGGGTTTAATTGGGCCCATTGGGCTTTTATTCAAGCATAGGATGACTTGAAATAATAAAAGCCCAAAGCCCAAACCAAACACTAAAAGCCGGCCACTTAAAGGGAAAGGGAGAGAGTGAAAGTCAAGTTGTTGACTAGGTTTCTTTTTGTCTATATAAGGAACTTTATAGCGATATTTTTACTTAGGGTTTTTGTGTGTTCAAAACAACTAAAGAGAAAAAGAAAATTACTCTCTCTTCAACACCAAAGGCCGGCCACCTTAAGGGTGATTTTAGCTAATCATCTTTTCACCCTTTTGGTCATTCCTCCATTCATTTCACTACACTAGTGGGTGTGGATCTTTAGAGGTCTTCTCTTTGGAGACTAAAGGAGAACCAAAGGAGCACTCATACTAACAAAGTGGAGGAGGCAAGGAGGGAGGCTAGGCTCAAGGAGTTTAAGGAACAAAGGGCTTGGAGGTGGTCCATCCTTGGTCTAAAATCTAGATCAAGAGGTATAGATCTATTCCTACACTTTGTTCTTTACTTAAATGTTTTGATGCATCATATATAAACCTATGAACCTTGAAGGGGATTTGCATGACTATAGCTTTGATATTATTTGATAACATGTTTTCGTTGCTTTCGTATATAAATTTTGAATTGTATATGCATGCTAGTCATTAGAAATCCCACATGAATCTCATAGATTTCCCTTCATTCACATAGTCGCGAAGCAACTCCTTTGGGTTTTTCTTGACGTTGAACAAATGGTCGGACTTCTTCTTGATCGAGTGGTATGATGAATACTCTTTGGTGAAAACCAAATAAAGCTCATCGAAGCTCCAGATGGATTGTGGTAGCAAGGTGTGGAACTAATCTTGCACCTCGCCTTGTAAAGTGGTGGCGAATATCTTGCACATGAGAGTGTCGTTGTTTCGATAAAGGGTCATTGTTTCGATAAAGGGTTGTGCTTTGGTAGTGCTTTAGGTGTCTCTATTGGTTTTCATCCCCTTTGAATGATGTGAAATGCGGAATGCTAAACTTGCGTGGAGGCTCTGCCTACTATATCTCGTCCATGAATGGTGACTTGCTTATGTTAGTCATGTCCCGTCGTAGTGCTTTGTTAGTGACCTCATTGCATTGGAAATCACACAATTGCTCAGTCATGAGCCTCTTTACTTCTTCCTGAATTTTCCTTTGTTAGGGTAATGGAGCTCTCAGCTGCCCCTTGTCGTGACCTGCTAGTTTAGGCTGCTCTTCTAAATGTTTGGCTCGTCTATGTCGTGGTTGCGATGCATGTGGTAAGTTCCTAATAGGCGAGCAGGTTACCGATTAAACTTGAGCCGAATTGAGTGATTGCTTATCTCTGTTCATCGTGTTGCCTACTCCAATGTGAGGTGAATGATGCTCCTTGCGGGCCTAGCCGTAAATGAAAACTTCACCTGGAAGGTTGCTCATGATAATTATAGGAGTGCGGCCCCAACCGTGAGTGTATGCTCATTAGTGGGCCTAACCAAGAGTGCACACTCATCCGCGTGCTAAGACAAGAGTATACGTTATCTCGAGGGTCCAGTCGGGAGTGTACACTGCCCGAATGCTCGGTCCATGGCTGGTCGAGGGGCTACTTGCCGGGATGTTACTGGAAAGGTTCGTCACTTGCCCTTGTCCTACTTCGGGACACCTCGTCTGGGGCACACTGCATCTCGGTACACTGCAGAAGCTGATTCACCAAGGTCGTCTATTGCGCGAGGCCGCTTGCCAACTCTATGATTTGTCGAGACAAGTGTTGTTCGCCATTTAGGTTAGAAGATCTTGGACGGTATACGTCTCCTTGAGTAGTGGAAGTGTAATGGACTCTAGGTTGAAAGAGCTTAGACCGGTTTAGGCTGCTATAAGGGCAACATGAGTGGGCTAGATCTCAGATAGGGTCGCAGGAGCGGATCGGGTCACCAGTGTGAGCTAGGCCTCGTCTTAGCTTGGGAGCATGCTAGGCTCTCACTGGCCTTGGGCCCGCGAGTACTGGTCCACTTCTCCTGTTGTAGCTGCTTTGTTCTGGGTGTACTCAAGTTGGGATGTGCTAGCTCCCTTGTGGCGCGGGCCTAGGCTTGCGACTGCAAGGTGACACCTTCAACATGGACTTGGGCTTCGTCAAGGGCCGTTGCAGTGGTTGCTACAGTGGTGGTTGCCACGGTGGTGCCCTATAGGGGTGGTGCCGCTCCACTCGTCGTTGCGTTGAGCCTCGTGGATCGTTGTGGTCCAAATCCTTGAACATAGAAAGTTCTTTTCATTGTGGTTTCCAAATTTCTAGTCATTGTACTTTTCTTTTACGTTTATTCAAAGAACTTTATAAATAAATAAAAAGTTCCAGGAATAAGAACGTACGAAAAATCTACAAATGAACGAGAAATTAGAAACTTTGAATGCGAGAGTCTTCTTCGAGCGTGTGAATCAGGACTCTCAATGAAAGCACCAATTTGTGGATGCAAATGTTTGTCATCTTCTCCTTTGACGAAAATGCAACTACAAAATAGTAACACCAAAGATGAAAGCCAGAAGCCTCACGCGCCCAAAATGAATGGGGAGGCTTTGACCGAAGAATCTTTGATGCCAAAGCTAGAATTTGAAAGAGAATGTGTTTAGGAATTTGTGGGAAGAGAATGGCCTAGCATTTTAGTGGGAGAATGAGGCTATTTATAGGGAAGTGACTACACCTATTTGGAGAATAGGGGCCGGCCACATATGGTCAAATTGTTAGTGTAATTGCAAGATATTATGTGAAATAATATCTTGCAATTAACTTAGCAATTAATCCCAAATTAAATAGGAAAATTGGGAGCTACCTTTTAAATGAGGATTTGATGAGGAGTGATGAGAGGGTTTTGAATAAATACCATTTTGATCACCTTTGACTCTTCCTTGATTGAGCCGTTATTGTCCATTGCATGCACGTGGAAATATCGGGATGCCTCGAGGGTAATTTTATCCTTTTTACCCAAAAGTACATGTGTCACCTCCATAATTTTCTTGATTCTTTTTTACTCCACATTTAACTTCAATCAACCATCTTTTTTTTGTTCTTTTGCAAGCCCAAAGAAGGAGACCCAACACCCTTCCTTGTGTTAATAACATTTCCTTCCTTTTTTTTATGTGAGGTCTAACACCTTGACAAAAGTTGATAAGCACAGAGCCTCCTTTCTTATCTACCCTACAGCTACCTTTTTTTTTTAATCCCCACACCCTGGATTTCTAACCCACCCTTTGTTGATGCTTCCCGCACCTCCTATCTTTTCCCTTTCATTTTTTTGCAGCCTTCGTAGCCTCCTTACTCTCCATAGCCACACCTTCATGCTCACTCAATTTTTCTTCATAGCCACAAACATCTCTTTCAATACACGAAGTCATTCCCTGTTCTCCCTCAAACTAGTCTCACAGTTTTTCAATTCCACCAATCTCAAAGGAATCGTTCTGCCCAAATCGGAGGTAGTAAGAGGGTCTTGATTTTGTGGTAGGGAGCAAGAGGGTCGTGAATTTTGACGACGTCAGGGTACTTCTAGAGGCAATGCAGGGTGAAGGTTTCTCAAATGATGCGAGGCTCTATGGCAGCATCAGTTTAGGACTTGATTGGATGGCAGTGGGGATGGGTGTTGAAGCTACAGATCTGCAGCTGTGCAGGTGGTGATTAGAGTAGGAGTGAGTTGCTAACTCTTCCCTTTTTGAAGTTTAAGGGTTATGGAGGTTGAAGCTACGTTGATCTGCCGAAGTTCGCAGATGGCGATGTACTGTTGCTTCGATTTGTGGGTTTGAAATTCATCTCACATTTTCGGGAGGCAATAGTTCAAATTTGGAGTTGTAGTTTGTTGCTAGGATATGTATGCTTAAAAAATGTTGCATTATTGTTTTTGTTGATGAGCCAACTCAAACAGGGCAGGCCAAGACTTAGCTCTCATTGTTGCTTTTGTTGACCAGGACTATATATAGCTAAATAATAATATTATGGTTTTGAATAAGGAAATTGTTATTGGCACTCTAAAATTCTCATTCTACATTCGAAACTTTCTATATTTAGAAAGAAAAATACACTTGTGAGGAGTGTAGAATGAGATGAAGGAAAAATTTTGTCCTAAATAAGAACAAGTATGAACATTTGAATACACATGCAAGCTATCAACACTTTAAAGTAGGCATGCATCCAAAAACAATTCATAAAACCCATGACTTTCAAAGCCTAGTATATGGTGAACCAAAATAAACTCTTTAACAAAATTAAAGAGAAGTAAAGATTTAGTGATTCTTTACCCTTGAAGCTCATCCTTGTTTACACAAGGGATTCACCCAAGTGGAGGGCCTTCAAGTCACCTCCAAGCTCCTTGAATCCTCCTTGTGTTTTCCTCCCTTTAGTGCTCCTTTGATGATTAGAGGAAAAAGGATTTGTTCTCCAAAAACATCAAAAGCTTGATGTCTCTAAGTCTCTTCACCAAGGTTGTATATTGTGAAGATGATATGGATGACTTAGAGAGATTTTAGATGCTAGTAAAAATCCTCTAAGTGGCCGGCCTCTATGTAGAAAAAGAGAGAAAATGTTTCACCCAATTTCTATTAGAAAACCCTAATGAGAAAATTGCTATAAAGTTCCTTTTATAACATTTTCTTTGGTGAGTGGCAAACTTGTAATTAAGCAAGCTTGCCCATTCACCCTAATGGCCGGCCTCTCCTTGTTATTGGGCTAATTTGCCCATTTTGTTTTAGTTGTCATACAACTTAAACATAATGGGCCTTGTGGACCAAAACACTTTTGGGCCCCGAAACCCAAAACCAACATATAAGCCCAATACGAACTTTTCGTATAATTAATTAACTAATTAATTAATCTTGACCATTCTTCAATTAAACCATTTAATTGCTTATCCATTTCATATAATTTCTTCACTAACATCCTTATGTGGTGTGCGATCCATTAGGTTCCAATTAGCGAGGCAGTGGGCGATGTTACTCTTAACGATCGATAGTGAATTGAAACCACATTTCAATTCTCCCTTAAGATTAGTGTTTGCTAATCTTCAGGGCTTCCACAAACCATGAGTGACACCTAGCAGCATATCATGGTTACCCAAGCTAAGTAGAATTGGTTGGAGAACCTATCCAGTTACAACTACAATGCAATACGGTCCTTCTCTAATACAATACTCTTAATCACATTGTTTAAGTGATAGTTTGTTTCATGTCTACTATCCAATGTGATACTTTCCTATATGACTCCTTTGAATATGATTTGGAACAAACTTCCTAAGTCATATTCATATGCTTTGGCCAAAGACTTTAGAATCATATCTTAGAGTATTCTCCTTCCACCATGGAAGGTTAGAGATCCCTTGTTGTGCATTCATATGCCTACATGACTAGATAGCTTGACCCCAACAATGCCGTGGACAATCCGAAGGAATGCCATTGACATGATCAAAGATCAAGGACCTAACCATTAGACATCTATGATGCCTCAGGTCAAAGGACTACTTTGCATATTGCAACTTTAGAGTTCATACATGACATGTATGTTCGAACTCTCTTTTGATCGACGTTCAGTGTACTCGATTACTCTTTCGAGCACCTATGTGTTTGTCTCAGTGTCCAACACCAAATGACTTGAGACTAGTTCATACTCACGTTTGAGTCAACATAACACATACTAACCTTAGCGGATTGTCAATGCCCAATAGGCAATCCTATGGCTAGGAACGTTTTAGGAATGAACATAAGAGAGAGGTCTCGATAATCTAACTCATTAGATCACTTCTCTCTTAGAACAAATACATTCCTTGGATTCCCTTATTGCTTAAACACATGATACAATAAATAGTGATTAACAATAAGCTTTGCCCTTCATTAAACATATAAAAGTTTAATACAATAAGTATTCCAAAAACTATTACATCAAATGAGTGGCTTTGTGGGCATACTTCCAACATGAGATTTTTGGAGTGCCAACAACAATTCCCTAGAATAATAATAATAATGATGGGTATTGTAGCTAAATTTTTTTCTTTTTTTATAATCTTTTTAGTTTATTGTTGAGGCTTCAAGTTTGTTGTTGAAGTGTTTTTTTTTCCTTATCTATATAGCTTGAGTGACCTAATGTGGGAAAAATTACATAAATAGGTTTTGCTTTCACACTCTTAAGCAAGTGTATATGAGGCTTTGTTGAGTTTAGTAGTAGGCAAAGGTGTGCGAAGCTTCACACTTGCATAGGTATGCAAGCTTCGACCCTTCATAAACATGTGAAGCTTCCCCCTTCATGGGTGTTTAAAGCTCCACCCTTATAACATGTGAAGCTTCCCTCTTCATTAGTGTGTGAAGCTTCACCCACCCTTCCTAAACATGTGAAGCGTCCCCTCTTCATGGGTGTGTGAAGCTCCACCCTTGACATGTGAAGCTTCCCCATTCATTGGGTGTGTGAAACTTTGCACTTACACAGTTTGATTTTATACCAAGGTAGTGGAAGCTAATCATGAGACCCATAAATTGATTTTTCTTCCACTTCAAGGCTCACCATATGTTGTAGTAGTTGAAGGTTCCGACAAACCATATAATGTGATTTTGCTTCCACATTCTTAAGCAAGAGTCTGTGAGGCAATTTTTAGTAGGTTTATTCTCGGATTTTGCTTCCATATAATATGATTTTGCTTCAAATGCTGATGGAAATAATCTTGTAAAATTTTGGCCTTTGTATACCTTGTGCAGCTTTGTAGGTTAGTAAAGCTTCAAACTTGTCAAAGAGACTTGTATACAATATTAGGTTGAAGTATTGCATATGCACTAAAGCCTTTGTTGGCTTGTAATAATACCTTGTTCTTGACTATAACCCTAGTTGGGTTTAAGTTTCCCTAGTTGGGTTGAGTTAAGCTTGTTTATGCCCTTTTCGAGTTGTAAGACTTGAGGTTTTTTCTTTATTATTTGTGAATGCTAAGAGTTCATAACTACAATTTGTACAGTTCCTCACCTAGTTGGTGGGATGGATGGCGAGTTGCCATGGCAAAAATGTTCATTGAAGTACTAGTTGTACCCTTCATCACCCTATTGGTGATACGAAGATGAGTTCTTTCATCACCTGGTTGGTGTTAAGAGTGGTGAGTTGCCAAAACACAAAATTGTTTATTAGAGTACTAGTTGTACACTTCATCACTTGGTTGGTGATATGAAGGTGAGTTCCTTCATCACCTGGTTAATGGTAAGAGTGGCGAGTTGCCGAAGCTCATTGTAGCACATGTTTGTGTTAAAGTATGCATGCTAAACCCCTGAGTAAGAATATAGAGTTATGTTAGAGTTAGACCAAGTGTTTCAAAATTGGAAATTAAAAGGTTGGACAAAGTTGTCTGAATTGCCTTTTCATTACATATTTGTTGAATGGCTTGTGTTACAAAAGATCTTGAACGGTTGAAAGTCAAGACATTTGCATGTGTCTTCTCACTTATAATAGCCATTTCTTCAGTACCCAGTCCCCCACTTTGAATTGCGAGGTTTGAGCTTAGAACCATAATAGTTGAGGTATGCTCACCCGTGGTTGTCTTGATATGAACCTTTATCCATCTTGTTTTAATGAGCTTGCCAAGAGTGAAAATCCTTCCTCTTGCCAAAGGACAAATAAGTTTGTGATTTAGCAGGCTGCTAAGTGGGGCAGGAGGGGATGCAATGGGTGTTTGTATGGTCAAAACCTTCTCACTTGGTAGAACTTGACTTCTGCTCTCCACTTCTTCATATAGGTTAGTCATAGGGGGATTCCCTTGGTATGTCCTTGCTTCGGCAAGGGCAAGATTGTAAACTTATGTCATCATCATGGAGTAAATCTTCCAAGTGTTAACATTGATCATGTACTTGAAAAAGCATTCACACATGCCTATTGTGAAGGCCCTGAGTGCTCTTTTATCATTTGCCTCAACACAACGAGAGTATGCGTGGCTGAAAAAACATGCATATTTGTGCAATGACTCATCTAACTTTTGACTAATGGTGTATAAATCATCAATGGAGTGTAAACGATCAGCTTGGAAGATATGTTGAACCACAAAGAGTCTCCTTAACTCAGCAAAGGAATCCACCATATCAGGTTGAAGAAGACAATACCAATTGATAGCTCCACCAGAGAGAGTGGAGGGGAAAATGAGACATCATTCTTCATCACTTAACCTTCAGTATGCCATGGTTGATTCAAAGACGTAGATGTCCTCATTTGGATCTTCCCTCCAAGTTTACAATTGCAAGCTAGCTTCTATTTCATTTTGCCTTTTAGAAAGGTGCCAAGGATCCTCCTTGTCAGATGGTTGAGCCTTGGCTGATTCCAATCAAATAGCTTAGCCTAACACTTGACTTTTAACTTGTTTACTTCTTTCAAAGAACTGCATGATAAGGGAGTCCTGAGTCGACAAGTTCGTGGACCAGTAGCAACTTCGCTTTACAACTTCTTATATGCAGATAAAAGGTTGTCCAAGAATATGATGTTCTATTATCGGTAGTTCAATCCTTTGTACTCTCTCTTATATAGTCAATTAGTAAGGAATCGTGGACAATGCCAACAAATAAAGGGCTAAAGGCAAAAGCCCAATCCAACAATATCATGTGAATAAAAGGTAATTTAATTAAGAGTTGTTCTTCACTCCTCAGTACTGGCAATTGATTCTTTGTACAAACTGGTCAACTTTTAATTTGCCTTATCCTCGAAGGGAACAAAGGTTTGGTCTTAAGCATCCAAGTCAGTGTCATAAAAGAGTGGACATATAAGCAAGTAAACTTGACCTAGGACTAAACTACTGATACAGAATAGGGGGCTTCAAGCAGCCGTACTTATATATAGATATAATATATGGAGAGATCACCCTTATTGTTTTTAGTTCCTGAAGTGTGTTAATGAGTAAGAATCCCTTTTAGTGGACCCTTTCCCAAAGTCAATACAATGCCCCTATTATCCCTCCCATGTCTGTGAAGAATCAAAACCTTCCCTAGAGACTGGTCTCATCTAAGGTATCTCACTTATAGTAAGTAGAAAGGTACATCTTTTTGCACAATGGATTATATTACTAAATCCATTGGTTTACCCTACTTGGGATAAGAACTTGCACACTATCTGCTATATAAGCATTCATTGGTGGATCTCCTCTGAAGTCAGGCACAATTGGATTTCTCTTTAATAAGTTTCCATCATCTCTTGTGAAGCTCAATTAAGGGCATGTGACCTTTCCTTGAATTGAACATATTGGCTGCCAAGATATTCCTATTAAAAATCTCATGATTCTCTTGTGCCCTCTTTTCCCTCCAAGGCTTGTTGTTTCTTCCTTACATTGGTATCTAGCCTAGGTTGTGGTAGAGAACCAAGTCCTTCGATTACCCCTGGTTCATTGATTTTTAAGCCTATATGGATGGGTTTTTCTCAACAATGCCTTAAGCAATCTCGACATTCACGATAAACGATTCTTGATCCTTCCGTTCCTTATGCAAAAAGATGTCTTCCTCCACTTCTCTTGCTTCCGTTTGCAGCAGCTAGTTTGAGAGAAGTCTCATGTTGATCACCATCTTGGTGAGAAGGCCGTTCCTCATTGAGAACGCCCATATTCAGGACAAGTGAACCTTCGTGTTGGTGGTACCCATATGGTAATCCACAGTCACGAGGGTGATAGGCTCATAATCCTGAGTATATCTAGCCTTGTGGAACATCACAAAGAGCTTCACAATGTTCTCAGAGGATCTCATTCCTTATCACTAATTTGTTGTTTTGAGCTTCTATCTCTTTGACTTTAGCTTAAATGGCAACTTTCTTTCTTTCCCTTACCTCACGCTAGGCATGTTATGGATTCTCTCGCTCCCTGTGTTGGAAAGGGATGTTTGATCCAAGCAGAGTGTACAAAAGATGGAAATCAACTTGACGAAGCTAGCGAGAGTATGAATCCATGTCGTTCCCATAGACAGCACCAAATGTTGATTCACAAAATCAAATTAACTTTGAACCAACGTAAAATGTCAAGGTGTGACCTGCGTGTCATTACTTAGGTAACCAAGTGTAAGTAATATCTAAAGAGATAGAGAGAGAGAGAGAGAGAGAATCAAACACAGGATATGTGTGGTTCACCCTAAGTTGAGCTATGTACAGAAGGGTAGAGGATTTCTCATTAATAGTGAAGAGTTTACACAATACTTATGTTTAATCATAATCATCATTAGGGATTAATTGCAGGAGAATAATCACATTTTCTAGTTGAGGAAAGTCACACTCTTTCATTCGTGGTTGATGTTGGGACTTTAGGAGCTTTATTTGTTGACACGTGTCGCGTTTTGATTGGCCTCTTGGTTGTAGAGAAACTCTTGTGCTTCGAAGTAGTACCTTAACACAAATCCTTTAATGGGTCCCTGAAGGTATGTAGTTGACTAGTGCTCAATAGTTTCGGGGTTGGTGAAATATGGTGTTGGAAATGTGCCCTAAAACCAATCATATGATGATACTTTACGGACATTTCACATGTTAAACTAATCTAGTTTAATATCAAGGGCAAAGATTATTGTTTTAAGCCGTCTCATGTAAATGTTATACGCTTAAACGATAAGTCCAAGGATTATGTGATTGGGAGAATGCGATCTAAAGAAGTTAGATTCATGAGACCATTCTTTCGTAGACACATCCTAAACGTTCCTGATCATAGGATTGCCAATTGGGCATTGACAGTCCGTTAAGATCAGTACGTGTTGTGTCTTCTCTCAGGGAGAGTGACTAGTCTCGAGTCATTGGTGTGTGTGACATCAAGACAAGCATGTAGGTGCTCAATAACGAATGAGTCCACTGAACACGATCAACGAGGA
This sequence comes from Malus sylvestris, assembly GCF_916048215.2. Taxonomy (NCBI): domain Eukaryota; kingdom Viridiplantae; phylum Streptophyta; class Magnoliopsida; order Rosales; family Rosaceae; genus Malus; species Malus sylvestris. The sequence goes on along the minus strand of NC_062272.1, from coordinate 41,861,598 downwards.
GTTCTCATACTCATGTCACATGAGAACTCATGGTTGGGATAATGCAAAGTAGTCCTTTGACCTGAGGCATCATAGTTGTCTTGTGGTTAGGTCCTTGATCTTTGACTATGTCAAAGTCACCCCGTCAGAGGGTGTCCACGGCATAGTTGGGGTTAAGCCACTTAGCCATGGAGGCAAGTGAATGCGCAACAAGGGATCTCTAACCTTCAAACCGTTTGAGGGAGAATACTCTATGATATGATTAAGAATCTCTGGCCAGAGTATGAATGAGATTTAGGAAGTCGTTCCAAATCACATTCAAGGTAATCATATAAGCACACGAATCACATTGGATAGTAGACATGAATAAACTATCAAACCAAACAATGTGGTCAAGAGTATTGTATTAGAGAAAGACCGTATTGCATTTGTAATCCTAAATTGAATAGGTTCTCCACCTCTTCTGATTAGCTTGGGTAACCATGATATCCTGCTAGGTGTCACTCATGGTTTGTGGAAGCCCTAAACGTGTATAACCACTAAAGGGAGAATTGAAAGTAAGTTTCAATTCACAATCGATTTGAAATGCTTTTAATCGCCCACTGCCTCGCTAAAAGGAACCTAATGGATCGTACACCGTGTAAGGTGGAGATTGAAGAAACAATGGAGATGAGTAAGAATAATTAAATGGTTTAATTATTTATGGCAATGATTAATTAATATGTTAATTAATCAAACGAATAAGTTCGTTAAAGACCTCGGGATAATTTTGGACCTTAAGGCCCAATGGGCTTCGAACATCAAGCCCATTGACTTAAGTTGTATGACAACTTAATGAATAATGATTCACAAAGGCCCAATTAGCCCAATAATACCCTAAGGCCGGCCATTTAGAGATGGAGTGAGTTTTGGACATATTTACAAGTTTGCCACTCCAATGAATTAAGGTATAAATATGACTTTATAGCCAAAATTCATTTAGGGTTTTCTTTTGGGGAAAGGATGAGAACATAAGCTCTCCTTTGTCTCTAAAGTGGCCGGCCTCCTTGGAGGGTTTAGCTAGCAATCCTACTACTCCAAGGTCACTCATTTCTTCTCCAATCTAACCTTGGTGAAGAGACTTAGAGGTTCTCAATTTTGGGAACTTGGAGAACCATTTCATCCATCCAAATCCATAGATCTAAGATGCAAGGAATGAAGGCCCTCTCTTTGGGTGATTAGCCTTTGCTTATGCAAAGAGGAATCTACAAAGGTATAATTTCTCAATTAACAAATGTTGTTTTGAGTTGAGTCTTGGTTCACCCAACTACTAGGCTTTGAATTTCATGGTTAATGTTTTGTTTTTAAGTGCATACAAGCATGATTCCGCATTTTAATTGTTAATTGCATGTTATAGATGTTGCCTAAATGAACATGTTTTTCACAAAATTTCCTTCAAGTGGTATCAGAGCCTAGGTCTAGTAGTTGGTGAATCCTTTTGGGTTTTGTAGTTCATAGTTTTGATTTAAATGTTGTAATATGATCCAAGCTTTATTCTTGTTTTTTTGAATGTAAATTTTGTTGGAAAATTTGCCATCTCAATTGTTGTAGATGTAGTTCATATGAGCATGAATATTGGAGCTAAAATTTGGTACCATGTTTTTGGGAAAATTCGGCCAAATCCAAAGGGTGGTTTTTTGGGTTCATGTTTGACTTGTTAAAAGTGTTTTCAAGTAACTTTTGGAACCCCTATGTACCCTAGTTTGGTTATATGTTATTTCCCGTAAGTTTGAGTGTTTTTTGGGATGTCTTTGGATGAAAAATGTTCATGAAGCTTTTATGGGTTTTTCATGAATGTTCTTCATTGTTCTTGACATTTTAGCCAAGAACAAAAAGTTTGGTGTTTTGATTCAAAGTTTTGATTTATTTCATAAAGTCTTTGTTTTGTGCTTTATCAAATGTTTTAATGTGATTGAAATTTTGAAAGGTGATAGAAATGGTGATGGGTGTGTAAGAAGTACTTCTCTTACACACACCACTTGCATGAATTTATGTCACACACACCACTTGCATGGCTTTATGACTTTGTTGAAAAATTTCAAAATTTTGCATTCCTCACTCTCTCTAAAACCAGTCACCCTACAAGTGGGGTGCTTTTGAGGCTTTTATGCAATTACATAAAGTTTTGGTACTTTTGTGTAATTTGTAGTTTGACCCAAAAGTTTATGTATTTACGTAAAGACCCAAAATCATTAAAGGACAAATTGTTTTGTTCCTTTAATGATGTTTTTCAATTTGTTGAATTTTTTGGTTCTAGTTGTAATTACATGAAGTAGTGGACTTTTGTGTTTTTACAAAATGAGCTCAAAAGTTTAAGTTTTGCAACATAGCCCAAAAAAGTTGAGGTTATTGCATTTTGGCCCAAATTAGGTTGAGAACAAAATGGTTTTGTCTCTTTAAATGAGAATTGGATTTTCATTTCAATTAGCTCCATTTAAATCAATTCTATGGATACAAAAACCAAATAAAAATGTTGCATTCAAGTTTAATTAGTTAAAGCGTTAATTAATTAAAGGGTGATTATGAACCTAAGCCTACAATAATTGAGCTATGTGAAAGGCCGTCTCAAATTTGTTTGAACCATGGGAATGTGTAGATTAGATTTTGGTTGTAATTTGATTTGATCAAATGTTGTAAAAGAGTATAAGCTCTTCTTTACTTTAAAGTAATTTGTTTTGATCAATTGTTGTAAAAGAGCATAAGCTCTTCTTTACTTTAAAGTACTCCTTTTCTTGTTTTATTTGATATGCATGAAATTGGAATAGTTGGGGTCCAACGCCCAATAAGACAACACGCCTTAATATGATTAAACGCGTAACTAAAATCAATCACCATCCCTAGACCGAGATTCAACACTAGGCTCGTGTTGAATCTAAACAAAGGTTCATAGTCATCCTAAGGCCCTAAGGCAACTATATAGTCCATCAAATGAATGCAAAGTTTATGTTAGTAGTATCATATACTCTTGCTTTAAAAACCGTTTTATAAGCATAGTGGGAGTATTATATACAACTAAATTCAATCAAATGGACCAATAGTTGTAATAGGACCAAAATTGTTTTAATAAAGATTAAAATGAATATTTATATGTGATGAGACCTAAAAAACCTCAACCAAACCATTATTAAGTTTAGAAGCGTGAGAGTGCTTTGAACACTCTTTCGTGGCCTTCCACCGTGGTAGGCTCCGATCGTTTGTGACTCGTACACCGGCTTCACCCTATCATGGGGGAGTACAAAGTGCGTGCTTACACTCAGGAGGAGTCTATATGCATACTTGATGTTGTGAAAGGTAGGCAACGAGAATGATCAATATCATATCATTGTGAGGTTGTTCTTGAACCCCTACCCAAACTTGCATGGTGGGAATGACTTAACTAAGTGCAATGGAGCCAATATCATATCATTGTGAGGTTACATTCTCTAGAGGCCAAATAAGATGGGTACTTGCAAGAGATGCAAATGAGTAAGCGTACTCTCTCATTATTATTAATGCTAGCCAATATCATATCATTGTGAGGTGGGCTTGGTAGTAGTGAGTCTCCCATACCCTACTAAGAGTTTCATCCAAAACTCTCGAATTCCAATGAGGGATATGGAATTTGCCAAAAATAGTGGGTGGTGCTATTTGATTTAAAGACCCGGATCAAATGGCTTAAAATCAATCAATTTATATTCGTTATGTATTTATTTACCAATATATTTGCAAACGTTATCCAACACTTGACAAATAAAAGCCGAAAACTTTAGTTTCCGGACTTCGTACTACAAAACCATAGATTGTCTTTAATGGCTTGTAAATGTACCTAAGTAGTCTCATCCTCACAATCTTCCTATTGATAATGTATCATTAGAAGAATATGTTAGAAAAAAAGTCTATCATAAAGAGGACAACACTTTTAATGTCATAATTCTTCAATTACAATTTGTTGTATGAAGAAATAAGAGTTGATTTGAACAACTCTTAGTTAAATGCAAACATTAGTGCTTGTTTCTTTGTTACATGAACAAGGAACTTTAGAAGTAAGCACAAGGGCATGGACACTTTATGTGCCATGATTCTTCACTTACAAATTGTTGTATGAAGAAATGAGAGTTGCCTTGAACAACTCTTGAAAGTTTGTTATTATGTTTAGAACATAATGGTTGTTTGACAAAAATAGTCCATCAACATGGACTTATGATGATTTTGAATCATTGAGTGTTGAAGTGATAAACCACTTAACGAGACGGAAACTAGGCTAGGACTTCACCTTTATGTCCCTATCCTAATGGTTCACTAAGTTTATTGTAAACTATGTAGTGAACAATAAACACATGCTCTCCAAAATGTTTGATGTGTATAACACAATTGAAATAAGTTTCAAGAGAGATAGTGGGAGTTTAGGGACCATGACTATTGTAGTCAAAGGAGAAGTCAAATGAAGAAGATAAAATTAACTCCAAGGGAACAAACTTTCTTTATGAAAGAATGGACATTGGAAGGGGTATTTGCAAGAAATGTCTTGCAAGTGTCAAGAACACACCTTTCGAAGGTGTTGTAAATTGTTCTTGAATAGTTCAAAACAGTTGGTTCTTCTACTTGAATGCTTGATTCAGTATTAGTAACTATGTTTTACAATCGTTGTAAAAGTGTGGCTAATAAAAAGTAGAAGATATATGAGAGAAGAAAAAGGTGCTTCACATTCGGAACGTGAATAAAATAAAGATCTCTGCGAAAGCAGATAGTGCTTACTTCCTCATATGAACTACCAAAGAAATTGGAAAAACCAAAGATTGTCTTTACATTCCAATTTTAAGGAACTTAATTCCATCACTATAAGGGATGGATGAATGTTTTGTTTGACAAAACATTGTTCTTTATTAATGAATGATTAGATTATTGTAATCTAATTGATTGTCTCTATAGTAGAGATGATATGGTAGTGTTAACTATTTAGAATATAACGATGCTTAAAACCCAAAAGGTTGCAAGGTAGTGACTAATCCCAACTGAGTTGTGATACCTCAAAAACATAAAATACGAGTTGGTCATAGATGGATGCTTTGGATCGTTAGATCCGGATCCAATACCTTCTTCTTAAAATTGTATAGAGGTGAAATGTTCGAATCTTTATTCTTTTGGAAAGAAGAAAGAATCACAAAGTTGTTGAGGTTAATTCACTTAGATGTTAGTGACACTTGTCCACAACATAATACTACTCATGATGTATGACATTCACCGAATATCACTCTCGGTTGGACTATAGTTTATTTTGAATAAACACAAGTCTGAATACTTTGCAAAAGGTTTCAAAGAATTCAAGAAATGTAAGTTGATGAGTAAGATGTCTAAAGTATTTACCTCCTTAGATTTGATCCAAGGAAAGGTAACACTTTAAAACAGTTTCCTTGAAAGAAATCAAGGAAAGAAGCATCATAAGATAATGGATTTCTCCATTAGGAGAAGAACGAACTTGAATAAGATTTAGTTCGTTGGATATTATCAAAGACAATATGATTGTCAATTAGAAGATCTTCCAAAATTTTCATGACTCCATAGGATGTAGTTGGAAAGAAAGAATCTTAATCATGTTAAGATTTGGGGTTATGTGCTAATAAGCAATATTTGTTTAAAAATTATCTTGTGGGTATCCTTAAATAAACATTTGGATATCACTTCTATAAACCAACTAACAAATGTTGTTTGTTGGGTAGTTCATTGTAATCCTACACTAGGATTTGCCTAAGATAGCGCAAATGAACGAGAGATAGAACTCAAAGAATGGGTTCTTTGAGAAACAAGATAGTGATCAACAAATATAACAACCTAGTTCCTTCACCACAAGCTCCTAGGTAGTCGAGAAGGATTTATAAACCGTCTCGGTTGAATGGTTTGAACTTTATGACTATGTCATAGAGTTGCAACTCTTAATTAGAAAGAAATAAGAATGATAAATCCTTATGACTACATTGAGTGTATATAGGATATATACTCAAGGAAATGGTAAAGTACCATTTGACCCGAAATAGTGAAACCTTTATAGCTAATTGGTAGCTTAAGGTGACTACAATCAAAGAGATTGGTTGACTTTGAAGAAACCATCTTTGACGTAGTCTTGGTTTCAATTAATTCAAAGATTGCTAACTACAACTAAATGGTGATTCAATGTTTGGACATAATATGGGTTTCTGAAACCATTATTAAGATAGTCTTGATAATATATGTCTAAAACTATGAATCACAAGACATGTAAGTTGTAGAGATCCATCCATCATGGATCTTAGCAAGCTAGTGGGAGCTATAAACGTCTTATGAGAGACAGATCAAATCGTTTGATTTCTCATAAAGATGTAAATGAATCTTTTGTTTACTAGGTTTACAAAAGATTAGTGGGAGTTAATCATATTCCTAAATTTGTATATATATATATATATATATATGATATATTAATTTTGGAAATGAAAAGAATACTTCTTCGTTAAAGTTATGACTTTAAACATTCTATAACGATAGAATGTATATGGGAGATATAGTCTATATACATGGGATGGAAATCTATAATGATAAATTTCAAGATATAATTGGATTATATCAATCCCTAATAATAGACAATAGATGCTAGGAACGTACCCGTTGACTCTAGTGAGACTAGCAAGTTGCCCTTCTCAAAGGGAACGTACCCGTTGACTCCCAAAGAAATAATGCATAAATAGAATCCTTTATGCATACGCAGAAAGGTGATTTATGTATTTCATATTGTATGAAAAACATTGATATGAGTTGTACCTAGAAAGGTACAAGACGATATCAGTGCAAGCCCAGGATCAGACCCACGGCCACTGTCAAGTGAGTTCTTAAGTATTTAAGAAATACTAAAGGATAGATTTCTCAAAGAATGAGGAAGAATTAGAGTAACGTAATGGAAGCGTAAATGTATTAGATTATGAATCTAATCCATTATTGGATGTTTCTTCATTATGAATGAAGAGATAATTAGATATCACTTTATTATGACTAAAGAGATATTTGGATGGAAACATTAAAAGTAATGACTTTAGTGTGTTCCATTATGAATGCAAAATATATTGCCATATAGAAGCTTACAACAATGTTGTTTGGATGGGAAAGTTCATTTATGAACTCTCTATTCGGTTCCAACCAAAAAGTGTCTTTAGTGTACTGACACTACGACACTAATGGGCCGATAGCTCAAGCCAGGGAATCAAGGTCTCATCAAGATCCGAACTCAAATGAGAGACTGAACCACATGATTAAGAATCATGTATAATGGTGACGTCGTTATTCTCAAGGTTGCTTCTATGGATAACATATAGATATCCATTATCTAGGCCTACTACTCAGCCATTTATGAAATGACTACATAAGAGGTATCATCACTGATGACCAAGCTGATTGGCTCTAATGCAAGTGGGAGATTGTTGGAAATGTGCCTTAAAACCAATCATATGATGATACTTTACGGACATTTCACATGTTAAACTAATCTAGTTTAATATCAAGAGCAAAGATTATTGTTTTAAGCCGTCTCATATAAATGTTATACGCTTAAACGATAAGTCCAAGGAATATGTGATTGGGAGAATGCGATCTAAAGAAGTTAGATTCATGAGACCATTCTTTCATAGACACATCCTAAACGTTCCTGATCATAGGATTGCCAATTGGGCATTGACAGTCCGTTAAGATCAGTACGTGCTGTGTCTTCTCTCAGGGAGAGTGACTAGTCTCGAGTCATTGGTGTGTGTGACATCAAGACAAACATGTAGGTGCTCAATAACGAATGAGTCCACTGAACACGATCAACGAGGAGTTCTCATACTCATGTCACATGAGAACTCATGGTTGGGATAATGCAAAGTAGTCCTTTGACCTGAGGCATCATAGTTGTCTTGTGGTTAGGTCCTTGATCTTTGACTATGTCAAAGTCACCCCATCAGAGGGTGTCCACGGCATAGTTGGGGTTAAGCCACTTAGCCATGGAGGCAAGTGAATGCGCAACAAGGGATCTCTAACCTTCAAACCGTTTGAGGGAGAATACTCTATGATATGATTAAGAACCTCTGGCCAGAGTATGAATGAGATTTAGGAAGTCGTTCCAAATCACATTCAAGGTAATCATAGAAGCACACGAATCACATTGGATAGTAGACATGAATAAACTATCAAACCAAACAATGTGGTCAAGAGTATTGTATTAAAGAAAGACCGTATTGCATTTGTAATCCTAAACTGAATAGGTTCTCCACCTCTTCTGATTAGCTTGGGTAACCATGATATCCTGCTAGGTGTCACTCATGGTTTGTGGAAACCCTAAACGTGTATAATCACTAAAGGGAGAATTGAAAGTAAGTTTCAATTCACAATCGATTTGAAATGCTTTTAATCGCCCACTGCCTCGCTAAAAGGAACCTAATGGATTGTACACCGTGTAAGGTGGAGATTGAAGAAACAATGGAGATGAGTAAGAATAATTAAATGGTTTAATTATTTATGGCAAGGATTAATTAATATGTTAATTAATCAAACGAATAAGTTCGTTAAAGACCTCGGGATAGTTTTGGACCTTAAGGCCCAATGGGCTTCGAACATCAAGCCCATTGACTTAAGTTGTATGACAACTGTTTGTACCATACTTGACCAATCCCGAAACTACTGAGCACCGGTCAACGTTATACCGTCAAGGACCCAGAAGAGCTTCCCTTCAACCAGGAGGCCAATCACAATGCGACACGTGTCGACATTAGAAGCCAATCACAGCTCCACACGTGTCAACATCAGAAGCCAATCACAACACGACACGTGTCAATGTTAGAACAAAACTAGAAACTCTCTTCTATAAATAAGGATCATTCTCCCACAATAATCTCTAATGTCATTTTGTACTAAACTATTCACTAGAACTCACAAAATGAGAGCTTAAACCTATGTATTTGTGTAAACCCTTCACAATTAATGAAAACTCCTCTACTCCGTGGACGTAGCCGATCTGGGTGAACCACGTACATCTTGTGTTTGCTTCCCTGTCCCTATTCATTTACGTACTTATCTTCACTAGTGATCAGAGCAACCAAGCGAAGGTCACAAACCTGACACTTTCTGTTGTACCAAAGTCCTCGCTGATTTTGTGCATCAACATTTGGTGCCATCTGTGGGAAAGACACTTACTCCCACTATCTTCAGCTTTGTTAAGCTGGTTTCCACCGCTCGTACACTTTCTTTTGGCCAAACATCTCTCTCCAACATGGGGAGCGAAAGAAGCCATAGCACACAGAATGACACCCCCATTGGACCTAGTATGAAGCAACGAAAGCAGGAAAGAAATAGAGTTACTCTTCAAGCTAAAGTCGATGAGTTAGAAGCTCAGAACAACAAGATAGTGATGAGGAACGAGGTCCTCCAGGAGCAGTATGAAAAACTTTTCAAGATGCTTCACAAGGCTAGGCATGCTCAAGCACACAAGCTCGTCGCCCATACTAAGGTCAACAATCATCTGAATGCCCCCCAACACGGAGGGTCACCGATATCCAACACGGATATCCCTGATAGGGATCGAGCTACACATCAATGTGATAATCAACATGAGACTTCTCTCAACCCAGCTGCTTCAACCCGAAGCAGAAGGAGTAGAGGAAAGCACCTCCTCACAGAAGGAATGGAAGGATCAAAAGCCGTCTATCGCGATTGTCGAGACTTCCTAAAGCAACGTCGAGAGAATCCCATCCACATAAGCTCGAAGATCAATGACCCAAGAGTTTCTGAAAGACTCAGTCCTCTCCCACGACCCAGGCCAGCAGTTAATCTAGGGAATGGGCAACAAGTCCCAAAATAACATGAAGGTACAGGGGACTCGGAAATGTTTCGACATACTCACTCTAGGAGTCAGTGTGACGAGTCCAAGGAAAAATCATGCTATCTTGATCAAACTTTCCTACTTCCAAGAGGCGATGGGGACTTACGGAAGAAAACTTCAGTGATGCACGACTCCACTCAGGACCCCCTCGTCCTACAGCTCCTAGAGGAAGTAAACAAGTTTAAGGCTGAACGTCAAGCCGAGATACCTGACTGGAACCAACCCAGGCCTGGCCCCCTCACAAGAAGGATCCTCAACACCCCCTCCAAGCGAAGACAAAGCAGAAGCTTGACTTACAACTCTATATTGGAAGGGAAGACCCGATTGAACACCTTAACCTCTTTGAGTCCACCATGGTATACCGGAGACACACCGATGAAGAACGATGCCTTCTCTTCCCTTCCACCCTCTCTGGCGGAGCTTTAAACTGGTATTGCCGTCTTCCACCCGAGACGGTAGACTCATTTGAAGAGTTGAGGAAGTTGTTTGTCTCTCAACACATCTTCCAGACCGATCGTTTGCATTCCGCAGATGACTTGTACACTATTCTCCAGAAGCCGGACGAGTCATTACGAAAGTATGCTGGCTGCTTCAGCCATGAGTATTCCCGCTGCGCTGAGGCAGATGACAAGACCGCCTTTAAGGCCTTCACGGCAGGCTTACGTGACTGTTTCTTCAAGTACATGATCAATGCCAATACTTGGAAGACTTACTCTGAGGTGATGGCACAAGCTTACAACCATGCCTCTGCCGAGGCAAGGACATATCAAGGGAAACCCCCTACAGTCACCCCTTATCAGCAAGTAGGGAGTGGAGGCCAGATCCAACCGAATGAAAATACCTCAACCTTCCAAACGGTAGCAGCACACCCCCCGGCCTCATTTAATGCTTCGCCAAGTCAGCAGACATATCAATCCCAGGGCAAAAGGAAAGATTTCCATCCTCACCAATCTCATTTTAATAAAAAAAATAAGGGGCACTATCACGATAACTCAGTATATCGTCACAATAACACCCATCCCCAGGCAGTCAACGCAGTGGGCCAATCGCGTGTCAAGACAGGCCCTACCCCGAGGTATGAGACATACACACCTTTGAACGCTACATGTGCGGCCATCTACCCCAGTATAGCTTACCTGATACCAAAGCCAAAGCCAAGACAGCCAGATTATAAGTCCACGAAGAACACAGGCGTGTTTTGCTGCTACCACGAGTATAATGGCCATGACGGCGAGAAGTGCATCATCCTCCGTGATCATATCGAAGCTTTGGCACGTGAAGGAAAAATTGATCAGTTCCTTCTTCACCCTCCAAGGGATAACCATAACCAACGCCAGGTGAATGTGATATACTCCATAAGCGGCGGCACACCCATGTATGAATCTTCCAATAGGGCCATGAAAAACAGTGAACGAACTTTGAGACATGGCCATCAAGTGTTTCACGTGGAAGACATCAGGGGAGGCAAGTATCAAAAACCTAACTGGGATCCAATATGTTTCTACCCTGAGGAAGAAAGAGGTATCATCTACCCTCACAACGACCCGCTGATCGTGGAGGCTCACATAGCAAATTTTGATGTGAAACGAATCCTGATAGACACAGGTGCTTCAGTCAATATCATGTTTGCTGAAGCTTTCAAGGCACTTAATGTAGCTGAACACTTGCTCGATCGCTCGATTTTTCCTCTGATAAGTTTCTCTAGCGATATCGTGCAACCTTTAGGGAGTATACATTTACCCTTCACCATTGGTACAGGCCCCTACACAGCTACTATTACCACTAACTTCCTAGTGGTCAATTGTCCGACGGCATACAATGTCATCTTTGGGCGCACAGGCATCAATGATCTCAAGGCCATGGTATCCACACATATGTTGTTGATGAAGTTTCCAACCCCTTTCGGCAATGGATACATCAGGGGAGATCAACTTAGTGCTCGATCATGTTACAACACTTCAGTTAAGCAACAACACCTGCCTGTCCCCAAGGAGACCCTCTCTATACATAACCAGGTAGTAAAGACCAGTCCAGATGAAGCCAACTCGGATCTTCATGATGGCAACAGTCAACCCGACGACCCTCGAGATGACTCATTCATCCAGCAAGCACAACCCGCTGAAGAGTTAGAGAATGTCTCTATCTCCAAAAACCATCCAGAATGCATGGTGAAGATTGGCACCACTTTGTCACCACCCTTTCGGTTGTCGCTGATCTCCTTTTTGCAAGAGAATGCCGAGGTCTTCGCTTGGTCATATAAAGATATGCCGGGCATCTCTCCCGATATCATCTGTCACCACTTGAGTACTGATCCCAAGACCAAACCAGTAAAACAGAAGCGAAGATCTTATGATGTTGAACGATACGAGGCGATGAAAGCAAAAGTTGAAAAACTCAAGAACATAGGATTCGTCCGTGAAGTCAATCACCCAACATGGGTAGCTGATCACTCATATATTTCATGCATTTATACCATCCATTTCTAAAGTCTTTGTGATGTTTTTGTGTTAAAATTGTGGCATTTTACCTTACCTTGTGTAATGTGCAGTTAAATTTGTTTTAGGATAAATTTCAAGCAAAAGTGGGGGAGACACTAAGCAACAGAAAATAAATGGGATGGAAAGGAAGACACTAGCAGAAAACAGAAATAAAATAAAGAAAGACAAAGGGAAGAGAGCAGGAAGGGGCGGAAAAGAAGAATAATAAAAGAAAGAAAAGAAAATAAACTGCAAAGGAAGGAAGTAGTGTGCGGGATAAAAGCAAGAAAAGAAAAATAATAAGCAGGAGTGGGGGACACGGACAGCAAGCGCAGAGAAAAAAAGAAACAGAAAATAAATGAAGTGGGAGACACGGACTGGTGGCAAAAAGAAAGAAAAGAAGAATAAGATGAAGTGGATGGCATACTAGCAGAGGAATAAAATATAAGAAGGCAGGCGCAGGAAATAAAGTAGGAGACCAGCGGAAAAGGGGGGCGCAGAGAAGCACAGAAAACTGTGCGGAAGAAAGAGAATAACACGGGGACAGAAGCAGCAAAGGAAAGAGAAGCAGAAAACTAGACGGACAGAAACAAGCAGAGCAGAGAAGGTAGGTGCAGCCAAGTGTGCGGAGAGAAGCAAGGAGAGACTGACAGGAGGACAGAAGGCAGTGCGCAGGAAGAGGGAAGCAGCAGAGCACAGAGGCACGGACGCACGGCAGATCTTCTTTTCTTGGTTTTATCTTCTCAAACCCATGTTTTACTTTTGGTTTAATTTGAGAATAATGTGTAACTAATTTTTAGTAGTTAGGGGCTATTTTGAAGCCCCGAATATGATTGCAAGTTTGTTGTGATATTTTGTTTGAATGACTTTTATGAAAGGATGAAAATTGTTTCACTACTTATGTCATTGATAAATTCTTTATGTGTTTCTATGGATGCATACATAGTGAGCATATCTAGGATTTTAATGCTATGAATATATGTTTACCTGCCCTTGTTGAATGAGGACCTACATATGTTCTAGAGTAGCACTTGTTAATTGTGGTTAACATGTGAACCGATTTCTAGGATAAGTAAGACAACGCCAGTACTTACGATGCCTTGTGATGACTCAAACTCTTTTTATTCTTAATGATTTCTACTTGTTAAATCTATGAACACGTCATTCTAGATTGCATGTTAGGGACTAAGTTAAGTTGAAAACGTCATTCTCTTAACATACTACGTAAGAAAGAGTAATAGGTTGTGTTCTAACATTGAGCCAACTTGAGCATCTTCATCCGGAAATAAAAGGAATTTGAATGAAACATAACATGTTTGCATGATTATTTGGTGGTGGATAACAATTCCCCTAACTCGTTTTCTTAACTTGTGAATTAAAATCTATTGGTATTATTTAAAACTTGTTGAGGTCCTGTTTTGTCCGATTTAATTTAAATAGCTAATCAACTCCAAAAATCCCAAAACTTTGTGTGAGCATAGCTTGGTGTGTCTAGTTTATGTGTATAAAATTTCGTTGCATTTGGATAAGTGTAAGTTAGTCTAATAATTATTGTTCGGTGGCTGGTCAGTGGAGACAGCCACCCTGTTTTTGTGACATTTTAAGTATTTGGATAAAACAATCTTCTGCGGGAAAGACCCTTATTTTCATATGCTACAATCGACAAATTTTAGTGTTAATAAGGAAAATTAATAGGATTATTGTGGGCTACGTTGTGGTGTGCTTTTTATACCTACCAGTAGCAAATGTTGTCCTTGTTAAGAAAAATCTGACCAAGGAAAGTCTCCTGCTTCAAAAGGTCTTGTGGAGAATGTGTGTCGACTACACCGACCTAAACAAAAGATGCCCGAAGGATAGTTTCCCCCTTCCTCTCATTGATAGACTTATAGACTCTACGGCAGGGTGTGAGCTCTTGAGCTTCATGGACGCTTATTCAGGATACAACCAAATCCTCATGAACCCCTCAGACCAAGAACACACAGCCTTCACTACTGACAGGGGACTATATTGCTACAAAGTCATGCCCTTCGGTCTAAAGAATGCAGGAGCAACTTATCAGAGACTGGTCAATTCAATGTTCGCCGAACAGATTGGGAAGAGCATGGAAGTTTACGTTGATGATATGTTAGTCAAGAGCAAACATGCTGACCAACACATCACCAACCTATCTGAAACTTTCACCATTCTAAAGAGGTATCGAATTAAGTTGAACCCCAACAAATGTGCCTTCGGCGTGGGCTCTGGCAAATTCTTAGGCTTCATGATTAGCCAACGAGGCATTGAAGCTAACCCCGAAAAGATCAAAGCAATCCTCGACATGAAAGAGCCAGTAACTTCAAAAGACATCCAAAGCCTTACTGGCAAGGTGGCAGCCTTAACCAAATCCATCTCTAAGGCCACAGACAGATGTGCTCCTTTCTTCAAAGCACTCAAGGGAAATAAGAAGTACATTACATGGACGGAGGAATGTGCCAAGGCATTCAGGAACCTCAAAGAGTACATGAGTAAAGCCCCTCTGCTCTCCAAACCAGAAGTTGGTGACACTCTCATTATCTATCTATCGGTTTCGACTTCAGCAGTCAGTTCTGTTCTTATTTGAAATGATAGTGGTGTCGAACGGCCCGTCTACTATGCTAGCAAGGCCCTACAAGATGCGGAGACACGATACTCCAACATTGAGAAATTAGCTCTAGCATTGGTCATGTCTGCTCGAAAACTTCGCCCTTATTTCCAAGCACACGCCATCATCGTGCTTACTAATCACCCTCTTCGACAGATACTCCAGAGTCCTGACACGTCTGGGCGAATGATCAAATGGGCGATAGCATTGGGTGAGTTTGACATCTCCTACCAACCAAAACCAGCCGAAAAGGGTCAAGCAGTAGCAGATTTCATCGCCGACTTCACATATCCTGTTGACATTGCTTCTACACCTGAAGCAATAGCTTCATTACCATCGGAAGCTCAGAGGATAGAATCAACAACCTCAGCATGGAGTCTGTATGTTGATGGCTCATCCAACCAACAGGGCTGCGGAGCAGGATTAGTCCTCACTACCCCTGACAAAGTGGCGATAGAATACGCTATTCGTTTCAAATTCAAGGCATCGAACAACGAGGCCGAATACGAAGCCCTTCTAGCAGGCTTACGTTTGGCCAAGCATCTTGGAGTTAAACAAATTGATATCTTCAGTGACTCCCAATTAGTGGTCAACCAAGTCACGAACAACTTTGATGCTAAGGATAGCTTCATGGCAGCATATCTTGCGCAAACACGACTTTTGCTCAAGCACTTCCACTACCAGATCACCCAAGTTCCTCGAGCCGTAAATAGTCATGCAGACGCTTTGGCCCGCCTCGCCTCGGCAGTGGAAGACAAGATTGGGAGAAAAATTCATGTCGAATTGTTGGCAGCACCAAGCACCATGGTCGCGGAAGTGTGCAATTTACAACAAGGAGATAGTTGGATCACCCCAATTTATAAATTCCTTACCCATGGCACCCTTCCAAATGACAAAGTCCAAGCTAAGCAGATTCGATACAAGTCTGCTCGCTACCTGATCATTAATGACCAACTCTACAAGTGCGGTTTTACCCTGCCCTACTTAAGATGCCTTACACCTGCGGAGGCGAAAATTGTCCTTCGGGAAATACATGAAGGAGTCTGCAGAGATCATGCTGGGGCTCGATCCCTAGCACACAAGACTTTTCGTCAAGGATACTATTGGCCAACACTCCACCAAGATGCCATCAGAATATCTCGCTCATGTGATAAGTGTCAACGCTACGCAACTATCCCTCACTCCCTTCCCGAGCCGCTCACTCCTATGATCAGCCCTTGGCCCTTCGCCCAATGGGGACTTGATTTGATCGGCCCAATGCCTGCAGGGAAGGGCAAGGTCCGCTATGCAATCGTTGCAGTTGACTACTTCACAAAGTGGGCTGAAGTAGAACCCTTGGCAACCATTACTGAGGGAAAAATAGAAAACTTCGTATGGAAGAACATCCTCTGTAGATTCGGCATTCCCAATGCGATAGTCACGGACAATGGGCAGCAGTTCGACAACAAGAAGTTCAAGATGTTCTGCTCTAAGTTCAACATCAACTTATGTTTTGTCTCTCCAGCCCATCCCCAGTCTAATGGATAAGTCGAGGCCGTTAACAAAATAATTAATCGCACTCTGAAAACTAGCTTGGACAAAGCTAAAGGTTGTTGGCCAGAATTCGTACCCCAAGTTTTTTGGTCATACCGCACTTCATATCGGACTTCCACAGGAGAAACTCCATTCTCACTTGCTTTTGGTACAGAAGCAGTTGTCCCGGTTGAGCTTGAGCAAGCAATATACCGAATCCAGAATTACATGCAGAGTGAGAACGACAAACAACTCACCCTCAACCTGGATCTAGTCGAGGAACACAGAAATCAGGCTTACCTGAGGAATGTCGCCTACAAGCAGCGCATTTCCAACTACTACGACTCAAGGGTCAAACCTCGCTCTTTCAAAGTGGGAGACTGGGTACTGAAGAAAAGATTACTCTGTGATAGGGTCCCGAGTGAAGGAACACTCAGTCCTAACTGGGACGGACCGTTCGAGGTCGTCGGCATCAGCCGCCCTGGCTTTTACAAGCTCAGAAACTCCGACGGCAAGACCCTTGGCCATCAATGGAATGCTGACCACTTGAAGTACTATTACAAATAGACTCACATTGTACAAGTGTTAAGCTACAGCCGTTCGGCATCCTATGTAACAAAGACCATTTGGTATGAATTCAATAAAGAGGTGATTTAGCCAACTCGGCCCTAAACTCTTTTACATTCTGAGCAATGAAACACTCAAGTGTTGAAGCTTCAACGCAAATGTTTCCAATACAAAACAAAATCTAAGTATGTGTCAACAAGACTATACAAAGGATCTACATCATACATTCTAACACATTCATACATAAACATCATACATTCCAACACATTCATACATAAACATCATACATTCCAATACATTCATACATAAACATCATACATTCCAACACATTCATGCATAAACATCATACATTCCAACACATCTATACATAAGCCAACTGTGCTTCGAAAGGGTTCAACACACTTTGTGTCATTCGACATTTGCCACAATGTGCCTCGACACCTTGCCCTTATTCTCACCAACTAGGTGATGAAGGAACTCACCTTCGTACCACCAACTAGGTGATGAAATGTACAACCCGTACTTTAATATTATTTGGAAACTTGCCACCCTTATCACCAATCAGGTGAAGAAGGAACTCATCTTCATGCCACCAACCAGATGATGAAATGCACAACGCGTACTCTCCTTCATGTCACTAACCAGGTGATGAAATGTGATGAAAGGTTATTAAGGAATTCACATTCGTACCACCAACCAAGTGATGAAAGCAACCCACCATTCATTCCACTAACCAGAAGACGAGTGGTACAACTTGTACATGTGAACTCCTAGTATTCACAAATAATAAAAAACCATCAAGCTTTACAACTCAACTAGGGGAGCACTTATGCCTAACAAGAGCTATAGTCACCAACAAAGTCTTATTGCAAGCCAACAATGGCTTCAGTGCATGGTATACGAAGATCAAGCTCTTCAGCCCTCTTGCATCTGCTTCAGACATTTCTTCTCTGTAACAATGCAAACACTACAACTCATAGAAAGCTTCACACGCTCTTGATCAAGACTGTTCGAAGCAAATTCAATTTATATGGTTCATCCAAACCTTCGACTACTACAAGATGTGGCTTGCATCACAATCTCTCGCTTAACAGTATGGAAGCAAAATTTGTATACGTTGTCTCTCCCACATTTTCAAATTTCAAGTTTTCCCAAAAAATAAAAAAATAAAAAAAATAGAGGAAATTGGAAATTGGGAAATTCAACAAATCTTCATCAATGGAACACAACTACAATCCTCAAAAGCTTCGCACTATCTTCATCAAGATAGTGTGAAGCAAAATCAATTTATGGTGCCAACAAAAGCTTCATCAATGGAGGACAAATATCAATCTCAAAAGCTTTGCACTATCTTCATCAAGATAGTGTGAAGCAAAATCAATTTATGGTGCCAACAAAAGCTTCATCAATGGAGGACAAATATCAATCTCAAAAGCTTCGCACTATCTTCATCAAGATAGTGTGAAGCAAAATCAATTTATGGTGTCAACAAAAGCTTCATCAATGGAGGACAAATATCAATCTCAAAAGCTTCGCACTATCTTCATCAAGATAGTGTGAAGCAAGATCAATTTATGGTGCCAACAAAAGCTTCATCAATGGAGGACAAATATCAATCTCAAAAGCTTCGCACTATCTTCATCAAGATAGTGTGAAGCAAAATTAATTTATGGTGCCAACAAAAGCTTCACCTATAAAGCTTCAACACCAAAGCTTCACCTATAAAGCTTCAACACCAAAGCTTCACCTATCAAGCTTCAACCCCAAAGCTTCACCTACAATACAAAATTTCAACACCAAAACATATAAAAGCTTCACACACTCTTCATCAAGATAGTGTGAAGCAAAATCAATTCATGATGCCCAACAAAGCTTCAACCTCAAAGCTTCACCTACAAAGCTTCAACACCAAAGTTTCACCTACAAAGCTTTTAAATATATATATTTTTTTTTTTATTTTTTTTTTTCGGAAATTCGAAAATTCAAAAATTCGGAAATTTGAAAATTCAAAAAAAAAAATCAAAAAAAAAAAAAAAATTGCCTAGGCCTTCTCTTCTTTGGGCCTAACAACTTTCATAACAAATATATATGAAGAAGGAGTTTTGGGCTACCACTTAGAAAGGAAATGCCTCATTCGTCAACTCCCTCGACCAGAGACTTAGGGGACTCCTACCATATGCTACTGCACCTTGATACTCGGAAGTCTCACGACCACTTAGTGACTTGGATTTTTCAAGTCTCCAAACGAGAAGTTTTCCTCACTCGGGAAATTAAGGGAGCACTACCTCAACCTACATGCTTCACTCACAAAGTTTCAACATACAAGCTTCAACAAAAGGAAAAATTCAAAGAACTTAGTGAAGAAGACCTTGGTGTATTTAACACAATACGTTGAAATGAAGCAAATCTTGTTTATTGATATTTCCAATAAGTTACAAATATGTACATATACATGAATCAAAATAAACAAACAAGAGGGAGCCTTCACAAAGGTTGCTCAGGGGAAGTCTCAACAGTCGGTAGAGCCCCAGAAAGAGAAAGCACCGGAGGGTGGTTATCCAGAGCCTCAGTACTGGACAGAACCCCAGAAGGAGGAGGCATCGAAGGTTGATCATTTGGAGCTTCATTACGCGGTACAGCCCCAGAAGACGACGACAATAAATGCCTTTGGAACAAACCCACAAACCGCTGATGATCAAGTAAAACCTGACCATCAGATTCCTTCATCTGGTCAAGCTTCATCTTCATGTTTGTAGCATAGTCATGTGCGAGTCGGTGCAACTGTTTATTCTCATGCTTGAGCCCTCTAATCTCCTGTTTGAGACTCATCACTTCAGCAGCCAATGATTCAACTTGGCGGGTTCTAGCAAATAGGCGTTGGGCCATATTAGACACAGAACCTGCACACTGAACACTAAGAGCCAGATAATCCTTAACAGCCAACTCATCAGACCGTTTAGAAAGTAGTCTGTTATCTTTGGGAGTGAGAAGGTTCCTGGCCACCACCGCAACGGTCATATCATTATTCATCACAGAATCCCCAACGGTAAGAGGACCAGTAGGGGATATGAATGATGGGCGCCATATGTTGTCTGGAGAAGGCGTGGCTGTCTCTTCTCCAAGGTTCAAGTCAAAATGACAGTCCGAGGGCCAGACATTTTCAAAGGTGTTGAAGAGGGAAGAGGTCAAACAAATCAAGATCTTAGAAGTGCAAGAAGAGAGCTTCTACTGGTGGAGATTCAAGTGTGTTGTGGAACTTAATGCCAACCTCTATAAAAATCTGCACTTGACGGAGCTTCAGGAATCGAAGAGGCGTTTTCTTTCTCGAAAGCTGAGCTGCTCAGAGACCACGAGGGCCGATCTCAGAAATCGAAGAAGCACCTGCTTTTTCAGCCTCGTCAGCATCTGTCACATGCACACTCAGCTTTGCGGAAATTACGGGCAATCTGTCGAAGATTTCTGGTGAAGTAGAAAGCACGTGAATCTTACTGTTCAATCACCACTCTCCACATGCACCATCAACTCCTTGGGTACCACATATAACTTTGCCAAAGATCTCTGACAAAGTTTAGGCACGAGAATTTCGAAGTTCCAGCTACCCTACTATTACCCACAAGGGTAAAGGAACAGCACCACTGCTTGACAACTGGAAAGTCCCTATGTGTGTCGACCTCTGTGTTCCGTGGCAAGACAGGCTAGCAAGAACGTCCAACCTTTACTCACATTCGAGAAAAGACTCTCAACATAATTACTTTCTCAAAAACCGAAGTGGCACCGCTTTCCGAATCTCGAGAGCCAGATCCCCGACGGGATTGCTTGTTCGAAAACCGAAGAGGCACAGCTCTCAGAACTTCGAGAGCCAGATTTCCTTAGATAAAGCTTGTCTATAATCTTCACACGCAACATCAGCTTTCCAGATACCACATACCACTTTTTCAAAGTGCTCTGACAAAGTTAAAACACGTGAAACTGGCAGCTCCCACTACATTGCTGTGACCAAGAAGGGTAAAGGAATAGCATTACTACTTGTTATTGGGAAATCCCTATATACATCGACCTCCCTCCTCAACGGACAGGCAAACCTGCAAAAATGCTCAACCCTTTCTCGCATTCGAGAATGCACCCTCAACATAACCTCTCGAAATACTCAGCTTTATTTCCCCCCGATAATACCTCAGCAAATAAGCCACACCAAGAACAAGAGTATCTCATATCATCAGGGTTGAAAGCAAAAGTATCCTATATCATGCTTTCTCCCTGTCCTTGTCTTCGTCCTTGTCCACACCTGCAGGACAAAGAGAAAGAGAGCAGTCAGTCGGAACCTGAAATCAAACCTCCAATCTGGAACTGACTGCCTGAGACCTTTGTCTGGTTGCTTACTTAGCATTGCTCTCGAGAACTCATCCTCAACTGCTGTCAAGGTCATGAATTCCACCGGCACATACCTCATGACAGTTGATCAGATATTGGCTCTTTACACTGAAGCTGCCAAGCGTGGATGAGTCACTATGAAGGAATGTTCTGAAGGACCATTTAAATGCAAAGGTTGCACACCACTTCTACCATGCAAAAGATTGAAGCAGAAGGTTCAACGGTGAGCTGAAACATATCACTACAACACGACACTTTTCCATACCACATTCATTATTCCGTCAACAGCAAAAGTATCCCATATCATCAAGGTCGAACGTACTCTAGATTTGATGGACTTGTTTTGACCCTCAAATTCTTGAGTCGGCCTTATACTCTGAAGGGAACCAGAAAACCCTCCAGCACAATTCAAGAATAAGCCTGTGGAAAGTTACTTCTTCAAAAACAAAAGTATCTCATATCATCTCTTCTCCATTTGCTTCTCCTTATCCTGGCAGCTGAATGAGAGACAAGGAGAAGGAGAACAATCAACCGGAAGCCGAAGTCGAACATCCGATCCTGGGTTGCTTGCTTGGAAGTTTGACTGCTTACCTTGTCTGTCACCTCTTTCGGCAGATCTCCTAGCTCGGCGACTTGGGGGACTCCTACTATAGGGTTTGTATCGCACTTGACCAAGCCCGAAACTACAAGTAAGCTTCAAGTGAAATTGATACATTACCTTGTGCATCTTCATCGGTTAAAGATACCACCCATGGATGGAGGAAAAGTACTTCCAGAGAAGATGCCACATCTACATATGAGACAGATAAGGCACGTGAAAATGATACCACACTTCAGTACTTAGAAGTTTCGTGATTACTCAATGGCTTGGATCTTGCAAGTCCCCAACCGAGGAGCTTCCCTCACTCGGGAACTTAGGGGAGCACTATTTGTACCATACTTGACCAATCCTGAAACTACTGAGCACCGGTCAACGTTATACCGTTAAGGACCCAGAAGAGCTTCCCTTCAACCAGGAGGCCAATCACAATGCGACACGTGTCGACATCAGAAGCCAATCACAGCTCGACACGTGTCAACATCAGAAAACAATCACAACACGACACGTGTCAATGTTAGAACAAAACTAGAAACTCTCTTCTATAAATAGGGATCATTCTCCCACAATAATCTCTAATGTCATTTTGTACTAAACTATTCACTAGAACTCACAAAATGAGAGCTTGAACCTATGTATTTGTGTAAACCCTTCACAATTAATGAGAACTCCTCTACTCCGTGGACGTAGCCGATCTGGGTGAACCACGTACATCTTGTGTTTGCTTCCCTGTCCCTATTCATTTACGTACTTATCTTCACTAGTGATCGGAGCAACCAAGCGAAGGTCACAAACCTGACACTTTCTGTTGTACCAAAATCCTCGCCGATTTTGTGCATCAACAACAACTTAATGAATAATGATTCACAAAGGCCCAATTAGCCCAATAATACCCTAAGGCCGGCCATTTAGAGATGGAGTGAGTTTTGGACTTATTTACAAGTTTGCCACTCCAATGAATTAAGGTATAAATATGACTTTATAGCCAAAATTCATTTAGGGTTTTCTTTTGGGGAAAGGATGAGAACATAAGCTCTCCTTTGTCTCTAAAGTGGCCGGCCTCCTTGGAGGGTTTAGCTAGCAATCCTACTACTCCAAGGTCACTCATTTCTTCTCCAATCTAACCTTGGTGAAGAGACTTAGAGGTTCTCAATTTTGGGAACTTGGAGAACCATTTCATCCATCCAAATCCATAGATCTAAGATGCAAGGAATGAAGGCCCTCTCTTTGGGTGATTAGTCTTTGCTTATGCAAAAAGGAATCTACAAAGGTATAATTTCTCAATTAACAAATGTTGTTTTGAGTTGAGTCTTGGTTCACCCAACTACTAGGCTTTGAATTTCATGGTTAATGTTTTGTTTTTAAGTGCATACAAGCATGATTCCGCTTTTTAATTGTTAATTGCATGTTATAAATGTTGCTTAAATAAACATGTTTTTCACAAAATTTCCTTCATATGGTACAAACAAGCACCTTTACATCCCATCCTAGGTCTCTGCCGCTAACTGTAGGCCACCACATGACCTGATTGACATATGGGTAGGCATGTTTCTAGAGACTTTTATCTTAAAGCTGTCAACCTATCCACATGCTCTTGGCAGTCAGAAAGCCCTTTACATATCCTAGTCAGGCTGAGCTCATAGGTAGTCAGCTTTAACGCTCTAGAGTATCCTCTTCTAACCCCCTTGGGGCTTGGCTTCTTTCCAAGCCTGCATCATTATGTGGGCCTAAAAGTGCCCAAAATTTACAACCTTTTTAATTTTGCCTTCTTGAATTAAGTTTGAATTCTCTTCATAAAAACTCATAATATCAAAAATTCAAAAACAACTGACGAAAAAATAAAAAATAAAAACTCGAAAACAACATTTACAACATAAATAATTATGTGGGGGTAGTAAATATATAAATGATTTTCACTCACCTTTTTTTTATTCTGCGCATTTTTATATTTAATCGTAATTTGGGCTGGAACAATGAATTAAAATTATGTGGAGAAGAATAATAGTATGCGAAAATTACTTTCCAAATATAATTAGCCTGTGATTATTTCATAAACCAAGTTACCAATTATTCCCAAAAATTTAAAAGGAAACCGCCTTTAATCGGAAAGCCGAATTAATAAAAATTTGATTAATTACAGCACCCAAATCCAAACGAAATCATCTCCTCTCCTCTCCTGGTACAAAACCTAAAACCCTCTATTCTTATTTTCCCTCTCTCTCTCTCCTGCAACATTTCCTCATTGCTTCTATCGCTTCTCTTGTCATAGATCTCTATCTTTCTTTGATATATGGACAAGCATCAGGGCGGCCAAGATCGAATCGTCTCCACTGGTATCCCTTGTTTCTCTAGTTTTTTTTTTTTTTTTTGGGCAGAAATGTTTGATGTTTTTGTGTCTACTTTGTGTTTGTTTGTTTGTTGCTATTCAATAAAAAATTGTGAGTCGGTGTATTTTTTTTAAGACTCTGGTAATTCCCAGATTGTGAATTGTTTGATTTACTGGCAATTATTTGTTGGTCCGCTGCCGAGTATATAGCTTTAAGCATTCAAGGTGCGGAATGCATTATGTTTCTGGTCGCACTCATGTCGAAAACAATATGCTGTTCCTTGTGTTTTAGTTGAATTCTTGGTCCCCAAATCCTAAGATAGGGTTTTTGGCTTCTTGATGATGTTTTTGTGTCAACTGGGTGAGAGCGGAATTATTGGTGACCCATTGGTATCCATTATTTGGTTTTGTAAAACTCACTTACAAATACACACTGCTCATAAAGTTTTTACTTGGTTCAGTTTAATAATGCGGCATGTCCATGAGTTATAATTTTTAAGTACGATGCAAGCAACTGTTTGAAGCAGTAAGATGGACCCTCTTCATTGTCCACAGTTGGTGTATTATGTCAGGATGGTCTAGGTTAGAGTTCACAGAATCACTTGATTAAAACACATGTGTGATCATGTTCAGATTTGCAGCTCCTTCCTCTTTTCGAATTGATCGATATTGCTGAGTTGCGAATATTGCTTGACCTTGTATTCTTTTAAGCTAGATTGACGATTGACTAAAGCTACCTTAGAAAGGAGAGCGTCAGAAAGGAGAGCGTCAGCCACTCAGCATTGATGAGTGTAGGTGCACAAGAGAGGAAAGGGTTATTGTTGGACATGTGAAGCTATCTAAGAGAAGAGGGTAGGGGCAACCAATGTGTGAAAGAGGATCGGAATCTTTGGAAGTGTGTAGCAATGTTAAAATCCAAAATGTCACATTGTGAAAGTAGAACACCTTTGCTAGCTGGTATCTGAACTCTCTAGCACCCTTTCCTTTCAAGCCTTTTCTGCTTGGGCAAGTTCTGCCAATGGGTTCGAATAGTCTGCAATGAACGTGATTTTTCTCCTATCCTTTGTGAGGGTTGGGGGTTGGATGTGTGCAGGGGCAGACCTTGTTTCTATTTATAATATTTATCCTCTGTTGCATACACCTTCTGTTTCCAGCTTTTTGGAATGTCTGTGCTTCTATTGTTCTTCTGAGATACTGAACATCTGCAATTCTGGGTGCAGGAGAGAGACCTGTAAAGTCAGATATCTTGAAAGAGCAGGTAATTGATTGTATACTCACTAAGAATGTTGTTTCTGTTCATTTATTCCTTTGTATACAAAGGCTTTGGTAGCTGTATTTTATTGATTTTGTAATTTATATTCAGCCACTGTTGCCCAAAGATGAAAGACTAGTTTCGGTGAATCCTTCTCCAGCTGCAGTCATCATAGGGCCTTCAGGTGATGCTACAGAACAACCCAAGTCTTTAGATGTTAGTGGAGAACGAAGCACCCCCCATCCGCTTAATTTGTATTCATCTCATGAAGGGGACATTTATGGTGGTGAGTTTGTTCACCCTTTTCTGCTGTCTCTGGTTTAGGAGGATCAGGATGGTCTAAATAGTAGTGTTTTGAAGTTAGCTATAGTCTGATTCCCATAAACTCTCAAGTGTTGTGACATTGCCCTTGCACATTAAGCCAATTTAAATTTCTGAACTTTTGGTTTCTTTCTCCGGTAGTTCATGAGTGGTCTGATGTTAGCTATAGTTTGATTCCTGTGAACTCTTAAGCGTTGTTTCTTTATCCGGGATTTCGTCAACTATGTTTTAAATGTCATGGTTCTATTTGGTGTTTACTCATAATAAAGAAAAGCTTTTGGTAATAATGACAATGTTCTGCTACTCTTCTCATAATTTATAATTAAAATTGTAAGAGATCAGATTTTAAAGTTCTGTCTGGTTTCAGGTTATGGCAGTAACACTGGTGCTTGGGATGGATATTCTCCATATAATACTGATGGAATGCATGTTTTATCACCAGTGAGTATAATATTCACTTGCGCAATTCTTCTGAATCTCTGATTTCTTTTTGAGCCAAACTTACCTTTGGTTCTTTTTTTGTTGTTTTTTTAGGTCATCTACAATGATAATCCTTCTCTTCTGTTTCACTCTGGTTATGGCTTCAATCACGAAATTGCATTTGGACAGTATTCACCAGTCGCTGGTCCTTTGCCTTCTGTAATGGTAGATGGCCAACTTTATTCTACACAACAGGTCCCTTGCTCTCCATCTTATTACCCCCAGCCATCTGAGTTGATGAGACCGGGAAGTAGTAGCACTGACAACATAGGTTATGGGCCAGGACCAGGTTACGTGGTAAATTATAGATCATTTAGTGGAGATCTGTCTGGACATCTTGGTTCTAGTCCTTTAGCATCTCCAACAATTTATCCTCCACCAATGGGCATTCTTGGGTCATACGAATACAATGCTGGGCAGGTTTGTTTTCTTTTAACTTCACTAGTTTAATTCCTTGATAAAGAGATGTTCCTAGACTGGAAGAATTGTTACAGTGTTGCTAGTACTTTTGTTAGAACTCTAAATACGGATACAACTTCGGTCATATTTATATGTTCAGTATTGGAGGCATGTTTTTGTGTTCTGGTCAGCATTGTAGTTATAATTCCCCAATGTGCTTGGTGATCAGAACTTTTGTGTTTATAAGAGGCATATAGTACCATTGCACCCACACTGGTGGTACACAATTCATATGTTCTCGGTGCAATTCAAGATTTTGGAGAATGGCATTAATTGTATTACATTTTGTTAGTCTTGTTTTTTCCCCTTTTCTTTTGGGGTGGAATTTTGGTAGTGGACTCTTTTCTTCCTAGAAATGTGGTGGAGGTTGAAACACATGTCGTGGTAAGAAAAAGATTTATGGGTCAAAGGGTCATTGCAATTGGTGTATGGTTGCTCTTGAAAGGGCCTTAGCAACTGATGTGAAAATATATAAGCACACAAATTAAAACCCTCTTTTGACAATTGTAGTATATGTATAAGTAGGATCGTTCTGGACCGGGGATTAGGAGGGATTGCTAATCTATGCTAAACTGACTTTAAAACACAAAACTAGGCTTGAAAACACTTAACTAGACTCAAAGAATGGAAAACTAGACTCTAATACACTAAAACAACTCAAATGACTCAAACAGCACAAAACAAGCTAATTAGACTCAAACTAGACACTAGGAGTAAATTTGGACGAAAATTGGTTTTACTTTGACTCAAAACACTTAAAAACACAAACGAAAACAATTTCTAACTAATATGACCCAACAAAGTAAAGGGGGATTTGGTTTTGATGAATTTAAAGTAAAAACAAATAACTAAAGACTTAGAACAGATTGTAAACGAATTTGGAAAATAAGATAGTAGCTAGAGGTCCATTCTTCACACATAACACTCTTGTACATGAATCGATTTCCAATTGCTTTTCAATAAATTATGAAGCTCAACACCCCAGATTAACCGTGATGCACTAATTAACCCTCAGATTTTCCTTTACTCATTGAATTGGATGAATGCATGCGACAACCCAAATCATTCTCCAAAAGTCCCCCATATGAATGCATAATAGAGATACAATCAAAAATCTTTACGTTCCATGAAAATCATAAATGTTGACAAGACATTCGTAACTATGAATGCATGATACGTTTGCCAAGAATTCAATTAACGCAATTGTGACTAGCAACCTTTACTACTCATGAATATAAATTTGTAACGATTAGGTGAAACTCATTTATATTCTAGCATCAAATTCATGCATGAAAACCAAGTATGCATCCCTAATCAACATACAAGAATCAGTTTTGAAGAAAACAGTTAATTGAATTGCATTCACAACTTATCAAATCACAATTGGAAGAAATCAATTCATATCTCAAGGATGTTCATGGCTTCGAATTTCCCCCTAGCTAAATAGGGGTTTAGCCACTCATGTTCACAGCAAAACGAAAGCAAAAGAAATTAAACATTGTAAATATAGAACGAATTACACCTAGAATGCTCCAACAATCAAGCTCGAACATCCAAAAGGCCTCCCTTCTTTCTTCTTGCTACGGCACAATGGTGGATGAAGTGTATGAGATGAGTTTTGGGATCAGGAATATGTTTTTGGTTGAATGGACTGCGGCAAGGATGTATGGTGGTGGAGAATGATGTAGAATGGTGAATTGTTGTGGCTGAGAGTGTTTCTGAATGGTAGAGGGGTGTTTACGAAATTGTGGTTGAAAAACTCGTATTTATAGGCTAGGGTTTTCACAAATCCTGATGGGAAAAGGCTAGGGTTTTGTAGAAAAAGGCTTGGCCCAATCCAAGGGAGAAAAGAACTAGGGTTGTGCAGATTTTAGGGCTTCTAGAAGTATAGGGTGAGGCACCTATATAGGGTTTCTAGAAAGGAAGTCTTGTGGCAGGTTCTTGAGCTTCTAGAAAGCTTTGGGGCGCCACCTTTCTAGGGCTTCTAGAAAGGGTGGTGCGGCATGTGTTTAAGAGAAGGGATAGGCCTTTTAGAAGGGATTTAGGTGCCCTTACAGCTGAATATTCATCTTCCAAGTCTTGAATTGATTTCTCCATCTCTTTAGCACGTTC
Source organism: Malus sylvestris (assembly GCF_916048215.2). Lineage (NCBI taxonomy): Eukaryota > Viridiplantae > Streptophyta > Magnoliopsida > Rosales > Rosaceae > Malus > Malus sylvestris. The sequence goes on along the minus strand of NC_062272.1, from coordinate 41,832,632 downwards.
CTAGCTTCATTTGATCTTCAAAAACGTCCATTCCTTGTGCTCCACATGCATGCAATCCAATTCAGCCCCAAAAGTGCTTCAAAATGCATCAAATTACACTTTCTTGCCAACTTTGCCAATTAGACCTACAAACACACTAAAATAGCTTAAAACACTATAATAAGTAGAAACGAGCTATGAAAATGCAAGAAAACAAGCTAACTAAGACGCATAAATATGCTCCTATCAGTAACTCATGCTACTAGTCGATTAGACAGATGCTGCCCATCCATGGGTCAATTCTTGAATAGTTGAAATGTTAAGGTTCATTCTTACTATCACGTCATTAAGTCTCATAAGATTTGGCACATTTTCTCTAATTGTATCTCATTTTAGGTTTTTGAACTAAAATAAATTGTTTGGACTCTGTTGATTATTTTTATTTACTCTAATGTTTATGCATATAATTGTAGAATTTTCTTTTTAAACTTGAACCATGGCCATGCCAAGTTGCCAAGTTGATGCATTTTTTATGGGATGATTAAGAGATGATCCATGATTTACTTTCAGATTTCTCAACAACAGAGACCAATGCATGGATATGGATTGGTTTCAAGTTCCTTTGGTGGACGCTATCCACATGGTAGTTCTTACCAGAGCTCAAACTATGGTGGTGCTTCATATTCGTTTGGTAATGACTGGAACCAACTAAATGTTGACAAGACCAGAAGAAGAGAGAGGGACTGGGACTCAATTTCCGTCAATAACAATTCACATGATATATTCAATGACCGCAACAGAGGACCAAGGGCTTCAAAGATGAAGGGAAAGAGTACTTCTGACCAGAGTTCTTCATCTAGTGTTAGGAAAATGGATCCATCTGCTTCTGGATTTAACCTTGATTCATTGAACCAGCTAATTTTTGTCACAGATTACAAGGATGCAAAATTCTTTATCATTAAGTCTTTCAGTGAGGACAACATTCACAAAAGTATTAAATACAATGTTTGGGCTAGCACGCCTCATGGAAACAAGAAACTTGATGCTGCTTATCATGAGGCAAAGAAGATAAAATGCAGCTGCCCAGTCTTCCTATTCTTTTCGGTATGTTTCTTTGATCTGTTCCTATCTTCCTAACTGTTTGAGCAACTGGGCTGAGGAGGTCCTAGTTGAAAGTGGGTGGCTATATGATTGGTATCAGCACCACAAAGCATTAGGTAGAATGATTGGGTATTGATGCCGATAAGAGCCAGATAATAACTGAAGTTTTAACGTGGCAGTCTCTCTTTCAGATTCAGTAATATAAACCAGGCAAATTCCCTTGTATGTCATTCGTAGGCCCTATTAACTGTTTGCCATGTCATTCGTAGGCCCAAATAACTGTTTGCCAAAGGCTTTTGTGGTTTCATTTGGTCATTTTTCATTTTTCAGCATTTTTTTTTCTTTAAAAATACTATAGATAAGGTCGTACCCAGTGCACAAGGCTCCCGCTTTACGCAGGGTCTGGGAGAGGTGAATGTCGGCTAGCCTTACCCCCATTTATGGAGAGGCTGCTCCCAAGTTAAAAATACTATAGATGCGTACAAGAAATTTGTTGTCTGTGCTAAAGTTATTCTATATTTGTTGTGATACGATCTAAACTTTATGTTCTTTAGTTTTGTCAGTCCTCTTAGATTTTGTTGGTTACAACTCACTACAGGTTAATGCTAGCAGACAGTTTTGTGGGGTAGCTGAAATGGTTGGTCATGTAGATTTTGAGAAGGATGCTGATTACTGGCAGCAAGATAGGTGGAGTGGGCAATTTCCAGTTCAGTGGCATATTGTTAAGGATGTTCCTAACATCCGGTTCCGTCACATTCTACTTGAAAATAATGATAATAAGCCTGTCACGCACAGCCGAGATTGTCAGGAGGTAGCATATCTCTCTCAATCTCTGTTATTTTCATTAAAAAAGATTCCATTTTATTTAGAAACTAGAACAATTCTCCAGTTTAGGTTTGGTTTTTGTTGCCACTGTGACCCTCGCGAAAGCCCTTTATGTAAATGCTCATGGTTTTTGAGATAGCTTTATTTTAGGAGTTACCTTGCCCTCTCAAAACCTTCCAAGTTGGGTGGGTCATATTGGGTATATCTTGTTCAAATATGAAACAAGCGAAGTTTGAATTGGAGTTGAGAAGGCTTATTTGAACCCATTTTGAATTTAGATGAGCACTCTTAACTAATGGATCAACCATAAAAAATCACTTTCCAAACTATTTTTTGTTTATATCTCTATGGGTTTACAACGTTAATCTTGTGTAGTAGACAGTTCACATGCAATGCATTCAATCTATTTCCTTTTACTTCTGTCTTTAACTTAAGTTTGGCTCTAATGCGGATTGAGAGTTTGCGTCTGCCTTACATTTTATTTCCTGACGGTGAAACATTATCAGGTGAATCTGAAACAAGGTATTGAGCTGGTGAAAATTTTCAACGATTTTGATGCACGAACATCTATTATAGATGACTTTGAATTTTATGATGAGCGGGAAAAATCCTTGAAGGAAAGGAAAGTTAAACAAGAAGCTAGTTCGACTACAGATGCTTCTGATTCAGTTGGCGTTGATTCTGTTAAGGAAATTTCTGATAGTTTTGATCATGCCCTGCAGTTGAAAGGAAGTAACGGCAAAGAAGTAGCAAAAACCGAACATGACATTAGCTCTAAAACAGAAGCTGCTTCAGCAATCCTTGAACATGATTCCTCTATGGACCACCAAATATCTGATAGCTTATCTCAAGTATTGCAGTTGGAAGAGGGTGACAAAGACTTAGCACTGCCATCTGAAAGTAGTAATGATGGAGACGACAGCAAATCGGTTGACAGGAAGGCGACAGGTGTATCAACTACTAGTGCTTAGGCATTTTAGGCATGCATGCAGCGACAACATACTACTAGGTGTACCTTTGTGATTTTTAAGAGTAGTTCACTCATTGACAAAGCACGAGGTGGTAATTTCGTCATCTCAAGCAGTCAGGATGCAAGCTGACTCCGTTTTATAACCTTTTTTTTCCTTTACTTGATGATCAGTTGTCCAGAACAATTAGGTGGTACTCGAGGGGGGCGTGCTTGGCAGGAAGGCTGTTTAGTTTTGTATCTGAAGCTCTGTTTTCTTTATTGTAGGGTTAGAATTAGATTTTTGGTTTTGGCGATGTGGAGGTAGTTTGTTGAAAGCAATGCAGATTGTGGGTATTTGTATACTACGTCTCTCTCTAGGAGATACCTTTCAGAGGTTGTAACTTTAGAGTTGTCCAACTGGTGTTCTGCTGGCGGCTCAGCTGGGTAACGGAGGAAGAATCTGTCGCGTTACCCCCCCCCCCCCCCCCCCCCACAACAAAGACCCCCAACCCATTTGGGTTGGATTTGAGAGGTTGATCAATCAATAAACGAATGGAGGAATGAATGAATTCAGAAAACGCATTTACTTTTGCATAAGATTTTCCTTCCTTTTTTTCATTCTATTATGTGTCGCGATTCGTGAATGAATGAAATCACAAACTAAAGACGTTTGATAATTTTTGTGCATATGATATGATGGATACATTTGATTTGGCCTGGTATGCAATGCATGTATCTCATATCTTCCCACCCCCCCCACCCCACCCATTGCCAAACAACGACGGTTTGGTTCGGTTCGTGGAATGGATTCTTTGGGAATCAATTTAGTTTCCATCGGTTCATTTCAGGAACGATTTATGTTAGCAGACCAAGACGAAATGAGTCATTGAGGTGTTATTTCCTTGAAAGTACACTACTGCTCATTTAAGAGAGAAGTAGAAAAAAAATAAATAAATAAAACTGCATTCTGCACACCGAGCATAACACCAACCATAAAGGTTCAAGGATCCAGTTCCAGTACTTGGAATTTGCGCCCACCACGGGCAAACTGAAGCTCCTCTAGCCAGCTGCTGCACATGATGATCGACATTCTCATGCTCTAACTGATTCATAAATCTTAATGTACTTGCCAGCTGTGTTGTTCCAGCCATTATCAATTTCCATAACCTTCTTAACAATGCCATTCCATTCATCTCCTCCTGCACCACCAATTATAATTCAATAACAGCCAGACGAGAATAATTACAAACTAGTACATAAATCGGAACCCAACATTTTCTTCCCATCTTAAGCCACATTTCATAAATCGGATTCTACAACATACTTGTTCTCTTGCAATGGCATGATGTGTGCACTGTGTACAACATAGGTTGGGCAAAAAACATATGAAAGTAGAGAAAAGTAGAATTTTCCAATTTGTATCTTGTTGGTCCTCAACTACAGTAAAAACTAAGCAAGATCTAATACAAGCAGCACTTACTGTTTTGTAGCATGCAAATCACACAAGAGTGAGTAACAAGAAAACTAAGCAAGTTCTATACAAGGAGAACTTACTGTTTCTGTAGCAAGCAAATGCACGACCTAGAGCCCCATTCAGGGATCCTTCGTCAATTCCTTCAAAAACAAATCTAACAAAAAGAGTTGCAGCATTGGTTCCAACACTTCTACCAATAATACTCAGAGCATAATAATTTTTCACCCTAGTAATATCTACTAGAACCCCAGAGCATGCACTTTTTAACTATTGAAAAATAAGTTACCCATTGGCCATGTCATGATTTTGTTCATCATCCATGTCAAAGACTGTGTCTGCAAGACCGCCGGTCTTTCTAACTACTGGGACCTGAAACAATCCGTTGAACCCAAGTGAGACCTTTAAATAACTTTGTTTCTACACTTTTATTGTGTATTTACATTTAACTGCAATGTGAATAAAATCATCTTCCGACAAACACGACAGTAGCCAAAAAACCATACATAGAAAAAATGGTGTAGCAAGAAAGTATATGCACACAGTAATGAATGCTGATCATGTCATATTTTTTATGCACAATTCTGATCAAGCTCTGGAGTACTTCAGTAAAGTTGTTAGTATAGCCATCAACATAAAATGGCAGGATTTTAAAGTCCAGTAGAAATACATACTGCCCCATAACGCATTCCAATCATTTGGGCAAGTCCACATGGCTCGTACATGGAAGGAACTAAAATAAAGTCTGCAGCGGCATACAGCAAGTGGGATAGCTCCTCACTGCATAGCAAAGTAAATCAGAAACAACAAAATTTAGCAAGCAGAAACATCTGAATGCTGGGAGGAGCTATCCCACTTGCTGTATGCTGGGAGGAACTAGAATAAAGTCAATAGCAGCATACAGCAGGAAAGCAAAACTTAAATCATGGTGTTTCAAGATTAATTACCTATACATCAATAATATCCGAATGCTGGGACCTTGGTTATGCTACAAAAATGATATCAAATATGGACATCTGTTAGCTTGCTTTGACTCAGAAGGTAGGGGAAGAAACAAAGAAAAGAAGATCATAAAGCAGGAACTGGCTCATTAAGGTTAGTGTCCTATTTTGTTTAGGATTGTATTAGGAAATAATTAAGCTTCCTTGTACAATTAGACTGGGAACCCTAGAAGATAATTGGAAATGGAAAGAAAGTGTATTTTCCTATTTCATATAGCATAGGAAAGAAAGTGTACTTTCCTATTCCATATAAAATAGGAAATAAAGGTATTTTCCTATTTCCACATAAGATAGGAAACTTAATCAGAAAAATAGGCATGTAAACCACACCCTATACTTAAAAATAGGGTGCTGCAAGACTGGAAAAGTGGGAGCAAAACCAGAGACAGTCGAGAAAGAGAAAAGGGATTAATTTTAGGGCTTGCAAAAGTACTGTATGCTCTATTATTAATCAAAGAAGCTGTGATTTCGCTAGGTAGAGAAATCACAACTGGACGTAGACGAAAGTTCTGCTGAACCAGTATAAATCTTGTGTGTTTCTAGTTATTCTCTAATTTGCTGCGTCTAGTCTATTGGCAGAGACATAAAAGAGCAAGATCCAGTAAAGAAGAGTCAGAGTTATAACAAAAGCCTCCGACATCAAAAGATTTAAATAAAACAAGTTGAACATCGTTAGGATTTTAATTAAGGTACAAGAGATTATTATAACAGAAAAGGGATGTATGGAGCATTCACATAAGGTTCTTCAGACATAGATACCTAGAAAATGAAAATAAAATAAAATAAAAAAATAAAAAATAAAGAAAAAATGAGAGAAGCCTCAAATCCCTTACCAATTTTGCAAGACCTTCAAATTCACTTTCAACCCGAGAATCAGGAGCTTTTCCCAGTATAACCATTTGTCCACCCTAATGAGTCCAGTATTTGGAGGAATGAGAAACTTATGGAAAGCACACTCTGAACTTTTATCAAAGACTATAGCGAGTCAGGAAACAAGTATAGAATCTAAAGAAAATACTTTGGAGAAAAGACAAGTAAATAGTTGCCAAAATTTTCACAACTAAATAAATAATTGCTTTGACAATGGACATCTTTTCAGAAACCAACCTTGTACAAGCTTACATAACACTGGTAGTTTTCACAAGGTCTCACTCTCTATACATGTCAAAATGTCTGACAAGAAAAAATCTTGTTGGTGCGTGTGTCTATATATATACAGAGACTTTCTATAAGAAGGATGTCCAATAAGAAAAAGTGCACGCATCATTCCTAGGCACCAACACATTCCTGCTCAGCTATCCACATAGCCCAGGCAAAATTTAGAACACAAAAAGATGTAACGTGGTAACAAACTTACAAGTTCCTCAACTTGCTTAATTGCATGAGTAATCAAATGCAGACCCTTTTGTGCAACTAAACGAGTGATACATACAACCAAGGGAACCTTGAGTGCAGTATCTGGCACATGGTCGCCTGAGGCCAAACCAAGTCCCCTTTGGACATAGTATTTGCATAATTTCTTGCCCTCAGGGTTTTGAGCTGCAAGAAACAGAACAAATGATAATGAAAATAAAAACTACTGTGCAATGGGTTCAATTCTTAGTAACAGCATTTCCAGACTTGCAAATCTAATAAAAGCTTACTCATAAGTCCTTACCACGAAACTTTGAAGGCAAGAAAACATCAGTAGAAGGGTCCCACATCGCAGTGTCTATTCCATTTACTATACCAAAGTACCTATAAATTTACATATTTAAATATCAACAAATGCAAAGACAAGAAGAGATTTTCACTTTCTTTAAAGTCAACAAGAGGTTTTAACTCTTAATCAGAGAGCAGAGTAAACATCATGTTGAAAAGTAAATTGCTTACTAATTACTTGTTAGTAAATGGTTTACTTAGTAGATTTTCTATTTGTCATTTTGTGAAACTGTTTTCTGTTGAGATAGCTTGAGCTCATATGCCAGGTGTAGGCCTTAGATCAGTTTTCATTGTAATGGCTCACATGCCTTGTAATTGCCATGTGTCATAATCACAATGGCGTATGTATTGAATGGTGATGATGACTGATGTAAGGAATGAAGAATATATGAAAGTGGAGCATCATTCTAAACGGTTAGAATGTTGCTGTTATGAAATATTCTCTCTGCTTCTCTCTCTAGTTTTTCTTCTCTCTCTTCATTCTTCTTGCTCCCTTCGAAATCCAAGTCATCAGATTAATGGAAGCTTACCCAAATCTTAACACATCAAGCTGAATATATATATAGGCACACAATATGCAGCAAGTAACAAGCATGAAAGTTTCCTGCGTGGGAAACCATACTTCAAATAAATTCATGCAAAAAGCATTATTTGTCCACAATGGATTTTAAAGTAACTGAGGTAGGTGTTACAAAGACCACCAGGAAGTGATGTTATTCACAAATCAAGATTTGGAAAATCCCACGCATGATTGAGGCCTGGAAGATCCCAACATATAATTACGTAAAACAGAATTAAGCTTACCATGTGTAGAAACTTAGTATTAATCGTGGAAATCACATGCTATATGACCTCATTGATATTAGATCTATTTACTACATAAAAAGAACAACAACATGATGAAAGGTCCGCAAATGGTACAAACTATAATCCCCAAGTTCTATTTGGATCATTTGATTGTTATGTATAATTCAAATATTCAACAAGGAGTGAGCTATTTCTAAGAAGCCTCTCTGCCTATCTCTAAATGTTCTTGAAAGTCACCATACATTTGATCATGATTAAAACATGAGAGTGTAATGTTATTGCAGTTTTTAAAGGAGACAAAATGCATGAAAAAATATCACTAAAGGCAACTGGTAATTGCCACTTGCCAGAGCTTCTATTGCAACAGCATTTCAATAATGGTTGATACAGTACCCTTATGTCTTATTCAGCCACAGAGCAACATATAAAAGTTTACTTTTTTGGGAAAATTTGAAATAGGTCCAATTTTATAGGCCTACTTTTGAAATATGTCCAATTTTTAGTGACTTTTGACTTTTGAAATAGGTCCAATTTTTAGTTACTTTGGACCCATATCAAAAGACCCCTACTTTTTTTTATCAAACCTCAAAGTTTATGAAAAATGTAAAACAATTTATGTTCATTATCACACTTAAGGAACTTACTTATCACGGTTTCTTATCAAAGTACTTGAAAGCCATCCAGAGCAGAGTGTTTCCTTGAGATATGTTGGAGAAACTGTACTGAAAGTGAAAGAAAGAATCACTTGTTCACACAACAGATACAAGGGGTGAGCTTGTGTGTGCTCATTCTCACACAGGCACAATGAGAAATATAAGATTACACTAAAGGAAGAGATGGTGTTGCCTTTCAAAATACATCTAGAAAGAAAAGAAAATCCACCACTAGAGTAATCAATATATTTTACGTGTGGACTTAATATGAAATTTGATCAAGTCAAGGTCAATCACTTGGTATAGACCTTTTTCCTACTTTGATGAAGGCATCTGCATCTGCCAGCAAAAAAGGAGTAGATAGACATTGATGCTATACTCTATCCCACAGGACAAAGTCTGGTCTAATGTTGCACCACTAGTTAGAGATGTGTGGTGGGGGGGGCAACCTTGATTTGATAATAAAGATAAACTGTGAATGTGACCACTATGGGAAAACCAGGCACAACTATAAGATGTTCAAGGACTCGTCCTCACAGAGTACCAATGTTTTTGGTATCGGTACAGTATTCAAGGGAAGAGATGCACATTCTTGAATGGTTATGAGAGTAAAGCTTTCCATTAAATATAAAATAAGTAAAAGATAGTGAACAAGTAATTCATTTCCACTTCTGCACAAACTAAACATGAAAATTGCAGAATCAAACTCTATCCTTGAGAGATCTGGAAACAGAAAACCAGAATTTCAATAACCTATGAAGCAGCTGCTTTCCACTTTAATCAAATAACATAGAAAGATAGCTCTTCTAAACCCCGAAGCTACAGATGCCCACAAGAAGCTGAAAAACGAATTCTATCCCATAAATACTCCACCTCCTCACCAAGCACACTCGCAAAAACCCTCATACTCCTTTCCCCGCATATAAGCGAGAAGTTTGCGAACATAGCACCTCTCACCAGAACCACACCCCTTCTCTTTCCACCAACACAGACAACTTTTTACCGCTTTGAAAAAAATGCAACCTTTTTGTTATATCATTTGGAGAACTGCAGTTAGATAGCTCAAGGAATTAAATTAAAAAGTAACAAAACGGTGAATTTCTTAGCTGTGGTTAGCCATGGTTATTGTCTGCGATATGAGCAAATAAAGAAAGAAAATAGAGATAAATTCAATTACAAAACCAACAAGCAAGACCGCTTACACTACTGCATTGCTGTAGACGATTCCACCTTTCAATAAGCTTAACCTCTCAGGATTATGGCCAACAGTTCGATCATCAATTGCCTAAACCATATTGATAGGCGTAAGAGACATGGTAGTTTCGTCTGTTAAAGCGTAACATTTAAAAATTCAACAAACTGATTTGATAGGGTTCCAATAAATACACATGCATACATGACATTCATGTATGCAATTTTTTTTCCAAAAACAAATATCTTAAAGGGACCTAAGAACCAATCAAATCCATGTAAAGAGCTCACTTTTTCAAAGTTAGCATACAAAGATCCATCAAGACCGCACATGCTCAGTTGCTCTTGTCTGCCATACGAAGAAAACACTGCTTATGAAAAGGTTTAGAAAAATAAATTTGAATGATAATGAAACAGCTATTTTTGAAGTCATATTGATCATAAAATGCACACAAATTAAAAAATACAAGCAAAACAAGTATTTCTCTGTTAGATAGATGGGTTATAAAATGTGAGCGAAAATGTTTAATTACAAATAACTCATTTAATTTGCAGCCAAAATAGAAGACCCGACTCTTGCTCATCTCCAGATTCCTGTATATTACGCAAAACTGAGGTTGAGAGTTCACGCATACTAGGATTTTATCAGTACAACAACATGAACAAAGTGGATGTAAAACTTTGGAATAAAAGGTTTAACTATAAATAATTGAGACATTCAGTCAGGTAAAAAGCAATCAAAGGATGCCCAACAAAGAAAGATTGATCAAATGGTGATGGAAAAAGTAGCATGCAAAAGGAGCAATATAGAAGCATTTGCTTACCTTTTCTCCATAAGAAATATTTTTTCTTACCTACATTCACCATAGTGCTCCATGTTATGGATTGTCAATACTACTCTTGGTTTCTACAAATTAGAGAATTACATAAGATCATATTAATATTATTCACAAAAATCAACTATTTTACTACATTGTTATCCATCAGGCATATGAAGCTGAGGCAGTGGCAATAACAGAAGTAGATACCTTAAGTGAGAGATAATGATACATATCCCAATAAAGTAACGGCAAAGCACCTGTCTGCCATTCATGGACATGAATAATATCAGGTTGTGTTCCAGTCGCCTGCAATGACGTATCGTATACTCTTGTCAGATGCTGGAAGAACAAATTGTGAAGATAGTATTGGAAGAACAGAGTTACCGAGTTTTCAAGTAATAACCTGCATCCATTCAAGGCAAGCACGACTAAAGAAGAGATATGCTTCGAGCTCATTGTAGGAACCCCCATAGACATGATGGCCCTTAAAGAAGTGATGTGATGGGTCAATAAGTATAACTGGGATTCCTGAAACTATCCCAGTGTATGCATTAGTGGGAATCCAGTTTCCATGGTGAAAAGAGTTATATGTTGCGACCAACGAGAGGTCATTGATCTGGTGCTTCTGGATACACTCGTAGAAAGGAAGCATTACATGTACAGTGTGGCCGCGCGATAAGGAAGCTCGAGCAAGTCCAGTGACAACATCAGCAAGACCACCAACTTTGGCAATGGGTGCCATTTCAGCGGTGACATGAACTAGGTGCATGAGTTTGGAATCTTTAATTACTTGGGAGGGAGGTTCCAAGTTGACGTCCCAAGAAGGGAAGGGCTTCTTCCAAAAGGGGATATCATCATCAGGAGAAGGCCAAGCGAATTCCTAAGCGAATTCCAAAAGGGGATATCATCATTAGGATGCATGAATCATTAATAATGGATGAAGTCTTGTCCTAGGCAATTACTCTAACCATACACCCTAAACCCTAATAGATAATGGATAGATGGAGAAATGAGCAGAACCTGTACCTGTGGAATGCGGAATTGACAAGAGCAAGACTGCTTCTGCTTCTGCCTCCGCCTCCGCCACCTCCATCTGGTGCTCGTCGGAGGAGGATGACATAAGCTGCTGCTTCTTGTTTCAAAACAAGAAAACAAGTCTCCGGCAATCGCAATTGCTGTCGTCTCCATTTTTGGTTTCAGAGACCCAATCGAGATCATATGCACTCACTCACTCACTCGGGTGGGACAAGTAGCTAAAAGAAATTAGAATCCCAAAGAATGATTCCCCACACGATTCCATATTCCTAATTTCTAACCAGATAACCTTTCATTTTTAACTCTCTCTCTCTCTCCCTCTTTCCCCACTATTCTATTCATAACACGTGTCCTGTTTTCACTCACCTTTATTGTAAAGAAGAAAATATCGGTAATATCGGAAATATCGGTAGTCTGAAAACACGGAAATATCGATGGAAATATCGGGATAATATCGATATCGATAAAAATTACATGGAAACCACGGAAATTGTAAGAAAAACTTGGAAATTTTTAATGAAACTTTTCAGGATGTTTATTTAGTCAATTATCTATTAGTTTATCACAAAAAATTGGAAGAAAATGCATTGAATGATGGATTTAACTGATTTAAGTTGATTATATAGCGAGCTGGCAAACATTGTGAGTGTAGAAAATATGTAGTAATTAATGAAATAAGTTTAAACACACCATAATCATTTATATATAATTAATTAGTACAATATTGGGAGGTTTTATTTAGGATATTAAAAAAAAAGGAAGTGAATAAAATGATGAAGAATAATGTGCCGAATTTGACACTTTAAATTTCTTACACATAAGCATGCGTCTAGACGTTGAAGTTCCAAATTATAGTATATCAATTAACGATTGAAAATCAATACGTTGAATAAGACTAAACTTTAATTTGGATGCCGATTATGTTTTTTCAAGTTTATATAAAGTAAAAGAACTGAATTTTGGAAGCCAGGAGTGTGTCAATTGTTTTATAATTCGTCCGAATACATATATCAGGTTGCTACTCAACGTAATTTGAAAGTATATCTAGTGCAAGGACTTGTCTTTTTTTGTTGATAAGCAAAGGGTTTGTAGCTTTTTTTGCTAAGCAGTAGAACATATTATGTTTGTTTAATCTTTAGCATTTGATCGTTGTCCACAAATATAGGATAGAAGGCCCCAAATTAGATCTGGCTCTTAAGTCTTACCTAGTTGGAGTCACAAGTTCACATGTACCAGCCCTTGCAAGTCGCAGCAAAACGTTTTGGTTTCTGTAATCCCACCATCGGCGGAACTAGAATTTTTGGTGAGGAGGGGCCTCTCATAAAGGTTTTTTTTTTTTTAATTTTTTTAAGCGGATGGTATTTACAAGGCTAATATATATCTCAAAATCAAATATTCAAAACAACATATGCACATATAATATTACATACACACAAAAATTATAATTGTTCTTGACGAGTTTTTATATTTTAAAATCATTTTATTATAATCCCGCTGCCTATACTATTATGTAGAATAGAGAAATAAAAACTTTACGAACCATAACTCTCATGTAATATGTAGAATAGAAAAGAAACGATAGATAAACAAAGAAATTTAAAACTTATTTGTTGAATAGATTTTGAATTTAGGATTATAAAATGTATGAGATTTCAAAAACAAAAGGGGAATTTTTTTTTAATTTTCATAATTAAAATTGAATGTTTTCTATTCAAAGAAAGGCGAAATATTGCTTTCATTTTAAATGCTATTAATTTGTGTTAAGGAGATAGCTAGATAAAATATTAAAGCTAATTGGGAGATGGATTTATGCTTGAAACTTGGAAAGCAGGACTTGAAGCAATAGAAAGATGCATAATTCCCATATATATATATATATATATATATATATATTTGTTTTAGAAAGCAAGCAATAGAAAGATGCATAATTCCCTAATATATATATTTGTTTTAGAAAGCCAGGACCTTTACTCCCTCCGCCAGTGAATCCCACATCGCCCACGCAAGGGCAGTGAGCAAACAAATAGGCCTATAAAAGCCACATTCCCAAGCTTGGTTTTTGTAATCCCATATCGCCCATGCAAGGGCAGTGAGCAAGCACACATGCCTATAAAAGCCACATTCCCAAGCTGAGGAAAGCATGCCTTGCTCGACCCTTTTGGCTAAGATCAAGTGTAGTTATCTGTTGAGGCTTCTCAGCGTTTTTTAAATATTTTTGGGTTTTGATCTCACGATATTATTGAAAATATCGTGATAGTTTTGGAAATATCGCGATATTATCGATACGATAATATCGCGATATTTAGACGAAAACCAATTGAATACCTATTAAAATATCGTTACTGTGAAAAACCGATAATATCGGCGGCCGGTCCTGAGGGGCTGCGAGGAGTGTGACCGTTATGGGCCCCTGATTTTTTGGGGCCCTGGATTCTAAAATCCTTCTTAATCTATATATATAAAGTGAGAGGCCCAAATAGGTGAAGCATGTCAAAATGCTAAAAATATCCTCATTTTCTAAAAAAAAAAAAACACAAAACTACTTCAATATAATAGAGTTAAAATCGTAATACACAAATTTAATAAGGTTAAAATCGTAATCTACATATATAAAGGGATTAGTATCAGGTAATCAACTCCACTCCTCTATTTTAGGAGAGATATTAGTATCTCACTAACTAAAAAAAACCAACGTGGGAGTAAAGGGGTAGAGAAAACTGTTAGCAGTTGCCGACGATTTTCAAACTCCCCACCTTGAATCAGATTTTCTATTTCCATTGGCAGATTATCTGCTCATTTTTACACTGCGTTTACAAACTCAAAACAAAACTCCACTTCCAGACTTAAAAAATATCGATATTCTTGCACGTTGAGGATATATCTTACGCAAATTGTTATCTTTCACAATGGCCCATCCTGAGAAGAACAAGTGATGAATTACACAAATCGGTGAGTCTTTGTCCCACTCTCATTCAGTTTCCTAAAAATCGACAATCTAACTTGGAGGGTACTTCAATCACCAATCTACATAATCACTCTTTAATTGGATGCAAACTTCTCTTATCTTTCTTTGGTATCCAATGAAACATAATATGTTGTTTTCGTAATTCTCTTAGCTTTAAATAGTTTACTGCTCGGTCAAAGATTTGTACTTAACATTTGGATCTGAAAGAGAGTATATTGTGTTGAGATTTTATACTTTTCTTTAATGGCCTCTTCCTTCCACTTATGATGAAAATGCTCCTTTTTTTGTCTTTGCAAAACAGAAAATAAAAAAGTTTATAAAAATGAAATCAATTAAGTTAAATATTAAGTTATATCTCCAATCATGATATGATCTATAGTTCTTAAGATTTTTCAATGCGAGTATGAGATTAAGAGTCCAGACGAAGTGGAAGACGATATTATTTTTACTTCAGGTAAGGTTTTCTTATTATTGTTTTTTCTTATTTGGAAAAGTCCGTTTGATTTTCTTTTTCCATGTAGTTTTTAAATTACTTATGCATTTTTAATTGTATCTGTTTTGGACATATTCTGTATTCAATTTTTATCATATACTCTGCACTGCATTTTTCATTACAATTGTTTAAAGGGTAAACCCCCATGATGTGGTAAAGGAGGATGTTTAGGGAAACAGTGAGTGGAGATTCCCTGGCAGAGACCAGAGAGATCCCAACGAGGTAATACCTTCACGTTCGGTTCGGTAAGATATGTTGTCAGGACTAAGAAGCAACCAATTAAACAATCTCAGTTTACTCAAACCATACAAAGTACATACTCTCTGCACCCAAACCTGCTAAAATTTGCCTTATTTTTTTTTGTTTTTGTAAATTTTTGAGTGAATGAATTAACAAATTTCTTTTATTTTTGGGTTTGAATCCGTGCTGACATAATCAATCAATGGTATTCTTTTCTGTTTTCTTTTGTTTTTTTAATTCAATAGGATTTAATTTTTTATTGCTTTTGGCTAATTTTGTGTTTTATACAATTTCGCTAATTTTGTTTACATGTATCATTTTTCTCTAGGTTTAATGGCTAATTTTTTACAGGTATATTTTTCTATGTTTTATGAGCTTTCGGTAAGTTTTCTATAGATCACCATTTGCAAATTTCTTAATGACAAATATTTTTCCAAAGGTACTTCCTCCCCTTCTCTCCTTGTATGTTGTTTTTTTGTCACATATCTTCATTTGGTGATAGGAATAAATTTATATCCCCTTATGAAAATTGAATCATACAATTGTTGCTTCTTTGTTCTTTAACTTGGAAAGTTGTAATTTTCTTTGGAGATTCTTCATATGTTTGTAATGTGACAGGAAAAGAACCACAATTAAAACTACGAACAATGGAAATCTGAAGCATGAAGTGCAAACAAATAAGTGGAAATGTGGCATTCATGTTAACAAACTTTATGGTCTTCAATCTTGATAATATATGTACATATTGAAATCCATTCTTCATATATTCACTTATATTTGTTGTCTCTTGGCATATGTATACTTCATTTTTTGGTATTAGTCATTTTGTTTGATTCATATTTCAATTTTGTAAATAGCAAAAATATCTTAGTAAATGAAAATATTAAAAATAAAATAAAAGATTGTAAGTTGCGCCTAGTGTAGTAATTAACATTTGTAAGTCATGCGAACCACTTCTGATTATAGGTCTTTAATTCATGTACCAATTGATAACAATAATAAACAACTAACACAACACATTTTAGGGGCGCGTAGCGCCCTTGATTAAAAAAATGCCTCTTGCAACACTGTTATTATGGTAATTTCAACGCAAGCCACCTTCTGTAGCATAGTTCATTTCCAAATCCCTACTACTTGTGACACACCCCGATCCTAGAATCAAGGCGTGCTGGCCGTCAAGTGAGTGTGACGTAGCCAAAAGTGCTACAAGGAAGCAAGATATAACAGAAATATGAAGGAATTTAAACCAACCACTAGCAGCATAACCTACTAGCATACAAGAGAGAGTTATAAAGTAAAACACACGAATTCAGAGCGTAGGTATAAGTGCAGTCAAGTAGGACCATAATTAAAGTACAACACCCGCAGGTGAGTCCTACATGCAGAACGTCTGTCAGAATGCTGAAAAAGACCTCATGAGCCACCAACTGCTAACTAGAACCTGGAGGGGCGCAAAACAAAGGTGAGTGGGTCAGTAAAACCAAAGATTTTCCAAAAACATTTTATTTAAAACGTTTCTAACCCCTCACCGTAAAACTTGTATACTTTCCCAGAAAAATAGTATATAAACATATAAATACATATATCATCAAAACTCCGCTCACCAACTATCAACATAACATCTTAGAAAGAATATGCCATGCCATGCCAAAATATAATATGAATGCATCAATATAATCAGGTGAAATAATAAATCAACCGGAGACCCTACAGTGGTCCTGTACGGCTGATTCTATAGCTCAATATCCCATCAAGCCGGAGTCACCAACTGTGACCTGTACGGCACTACACTGCACATAAGTCGGAACTACCTATAGTAGTCTGTATGACTAAGATGGTGAAATAATACGCTCTAGTGCTTCTCTCATCAATCATCTGTGCACATAATCTAAAGTCACCCACCAGTCGGAACCCCTCTAATGGTCTGTACGACTGGCATGTCGGAACCACCTTTAGTGGTCTGTATGACATCCACCTACTTGGATCCAAGGCGAGCGTGCGGTGTGGTGAATACTATAAGCACTAATACCAAAGGTGCAGTTTATGAGCTCACAACGCAATCACATCATCATTCATTCATATATACCATATAAACTCATCTGATACTCACCTGTGCGTCCACGGCACCAATTCACACATATATATGCATCAATTATCAATTTAAATATCTCAACAATTGCATGCATGGCAATTTAAATCATATTTTCATATAAACGCATTTTCTGGGAAAACAGTAGTATATAGGTAATACGAAAACAAAACTGCCCACTCACTGATAAGTCGATGGGTCGTAACCCCCGTGACGTCTCTAGATGCGCTCGTCCTCGGGATAGGTGTCACCTATATGCGAAACAACTATAAAAACGTTAATTTAAACACATAACCAACAATTCGAAATAACTTCTCATACGATGCTCAATTTGGGTATATGAATATACCACATCGACCTACTCGACGTCACGGACGTCGAGAAATTTTTAGAAAAATTTTTGGAAGCTGCACGCGCCGGGACAGGCACGTGGACACGCGCCCCCACGCGCATCATCCCTAACCTCGGCTCGCCGGACTGAACTTTCCGGCGGCCGGTTTCAGGCCAAATTTGAAACTCCTTGTTCTCTTTCGTTTCTCAACCATTTTCTTCGTATTTTATATCAAAATGAAGCCCCAAACATGTAGAATCACGATACACTACTTTTAAGCTCCAAAAACAACTAAATCTCACCGGAAAATTCCAAGCAAAACTGGCCAAAATCGAACCTAGTGATCCCGACGTCCAAAACCTTCAAACGAAGCACTCCGAGCTTCCTTGGGACCTCACTAAGCTCACTATAAGATTAGAATTCCCTGAAACACAACATTTCACGTGTGCATGAACAGTGACAAAAAATGAGGGGTTTGGGTTCACGTGATATCGAAGGTTCCACGTCCTAAAACTAGCACTAATCAACTCAGAACATCACAAGGATGAAGAATCTTACCTTGTTTGCTTCGATCCACGGAGTTTTGGATGGTTTTGGGTCTCGTCCGTACACTTCGAGAGTGAGAGAGAGAGAGAAAGCAGTGAGGGAGGAGAGAGAGAGTGTTACGGGAAGGAGAGAGAGGACAGGGAGTGTGTGAGGTGTCCAACACCAATCCTCACCATCCATTTCATCTAATTCCCTAACCACAAAATTAACAAAAGCCAAAATTTTAATCCAAAACTTATAATAAGTTAAACCAAATAACGTCACACACACATACCTTAATACCCGCTAAGGGTAAATCCGTCATTTCACGCTCCCGATATAAAATTTTCGGGAATGGCTGTGACAACTTTGAGAGGATTTTAAAATTTCGGAATCACTAATAATTGAAGAATTACGCTATATAGTGAATAAACTTGAAGAAAAGCTTCAAATTTGTATATTAAAAACTTTGAATTCGAACAAAAAATGCAAAAAACTAAGTCGTTTATTACGAAGAAAAATCGCAACTCACATGGCGATAGGTCCCAATAGATTGTGTGGATATCCGAAACCTTAAGAAACTGGAAACTATACGGCTCAATAGTCGGGTACAGGCTATGGTTGACCCTAGAAAATCTTTCTCCGATTCTATCGAATCGCTAGATAGTTTTGGCTCACTCTCGAAGCCCACACTTTTCCCGCGCAAAACTAAATTCCAAAATTCATCTTCCCTGCATCAGAAACACATCGTTAGTTAATTAGAATTGAATATGAACACAAATATAATTTTGCTTCATCAAAGCAAATAATTCATACACAATTGAAAAAGATGTATAAAATGGAAGAGAACGGAAATTGAAAATATGATCAGAAATGAATGATCAATGAGAAACAGTTAATTAATGGCAATGAATTTGATTTGAAAAGAGACTAATAAGCTTTGACTATGTGCGTTAATTAGAAAGCATGGTTATAATAATAGTTTGTAACACAATCGTAGAGAAAAAAAAATATCATAAGGAGATGATCAAAGAAAAGAAAATAATAAGAAATTGTTATGACATTCTCACATGCATAACCAAAGTAACACAACTTTAGGGGCGCGTAGCGCCCGTGATGAAAAAATGCCTCTCGCATGTGCGTGAGCGCTTGCGGAGAGGCTAGTATTCTATATAAGAAAAAGCTGGGAAATAATTTATAGATGTTTTCCTAGCATGGTTGTTAAGCCCTGGTAGTGCACGGGTTCAACTCCCTACTTTCTAATATTTGTTATTTTTTTTTCAACCATGTTTCTTTCATATAGGGCATGTGCGGGGTAATTATTTTGGGATTTTTGAGCTACACTATTTTTTTCTATTTTTAAATATTTGTAATTTGATTTCTTTCATTATAAAGGATAACTTTTGCTAATAAATTTGTAGTTAGGAATATCAGAATAAATTAAAATTCTTAAATCTGATATAATCTTTAAAAGCCCCCATTTCTTATATGATATCATTTAATAGAATACATTTCATAATCAAAATCGTTTATTGTTTTGGTCATCATCTAAAATTCATCTATTTTTCATTCCACTTGAAGACTATTTAGTCATCCATATCAAAAAGAAAATTATAGTACAACTACACCTACCATTAGATTAAGTTGGTTTAATTGTTTAACACATGAATCTCAAAATTTTAACTAATCTAATGACAATCAACGGGAGAGGGAGAGTGAGAATCATCCTCAATTTAGAGCATGGTGAAAAATGCAATAGAAAAGGTTCATTACAAGATGCTACTAATATCATAACCAGTGTTTCATTTAACACATAAATTTTTCGTGAGATAAGCTCTAGATGATAAGAAGAGCATGAATGGTTTTTATTATAGTATTTGTATGGTGATATGATAGGTACATAGTCATCACACCATGTTTTTTGTATTTAAAAAGAAAGGAGATTCAAACAAAAAACATAGAGAACGCAGATAGGTACATGACCACTACACTAAGCTTGATTTTATTTATTTATTTATTTATTTGCGTTATATCAATTTATACACAATAAAAAATAAAAAATATAAAAGAAAATATAGCAACCAAAATTTTTGACCATGCAAGGGCCTCCATTTGAGTCTCGCACAGGGCCTCCAAAATCTCAGGACCAACCCTGATTGTAACACGTGATATGATGTAGCTCCACTGGGTTGGTTTAATAAAGGAGTACAACTTACAGAACATTTATATGGGGCCACGTGGCATCCCATGCTAATAAATGAAGGACATGAAGACAAAAACTTCTTATACATATCTGTATTTCATTAGCATGGAACTCCACTGTGATGCTTCACCATTGCCACCAAATCCTTAGTAATCTATTTGTTTTTAAAAAAAAAACCGTTGTCAAATCAAAGGGTGGTGAGTTAAAATGTGGAAACATGTAAAATGTATAGCAGCATCCCTGTAATAGAAATTACATCCATAACAATAGAATAGCCAGTCTTATTCTTGTGGTTACAACCAAACAAACAAGTAACTCACAAGTGACCGTTTACCACAGTAGTAGAAATGTGTTGAGCCTTTGCATGACAGCGGGTTCAAACCCCATTGGTGGCTAATTAAACATCTAGTCTAACAAAATCTATCGTTTGAATAAAAATAAAATAAAAATTTTAAATTTAAAAATTAAAAAAAAAAGTAACCCTCCTTACCTCTTGTATAACAAACATATTAATTCATTCAACCCCTCTACGATCACTATTCCATTATATTATACATACATGAGTTCAAATCAACAAGCAGCCCATATAAACAAAACATTTCGCTGACATTCGATCAAATAATGCCTCGATTTCTTTTAGTTACAACATCAAACCCACGTAAAGGGAGAAAAGGTAAAGGAAAACAAACACAAGTGAATACATTCATTGATTCTCCAGGGAACTCCCCCACTGCTCAAACTGTTCATGTATTTTAAAACTCAAGAAACTATACACTGAAACTTCCGATGATGGAGCAGCCCCGTGACTTCTCAAAACCGGACATCCATGTAATAAGGCTGCGCAGAACAATAGACAAAGGACCTAACTTTTTTGTACAATCCTTTGTTGGTGTGAGTCAAAGTTTTATGTAGATTAGGAATTTATTTATGTTTCCTAGTTTGGTTGTAGCTCTCTTTAATATTTCTTGTATCACAAGGACAATAGTTGTGTATATATATTTATGGGAAATTTTATTTGAACCCACTTATCCTCTTTTTACACCTAACTTAAATTTTAAATGTGATGCTTCTTTTTTACCTTATTGCATAATTACCGTAAAGTACAAGTTAAAATTAACAACAAGACTAAAATTTATGAATAAACCCACACCCTATATTACTATCACACAATCTTTCTCCTACGTTCTATTTTTGTCTAAAATCTTAGGATGCTTTCACATAAATAAGCTATTTTCAATTTGTGCAAGTTTTGTTTTTCAATTAATTCTGCATTAACTCCATTTGTAAGATTTGAACGTATAGACAAAATAAAAGTGGAAGACTGGACGATCTTTCAAACCAACACCCCCCCCCCACCCAAACCACCGTCGTCCCCCTCTTCGTGTCTCTCTCAGTTAGCAAAGTTTATATGCTTTCTTTCGAGTTGTAATAATATTTTTTGGTTATGTCTTCATCCTTTTTAACAAAGCTGGGGATTATGTTCAGAGTGGGAATGTGATAGATTTAGTTTCTGAACCTTTTATATATTGTGATTTGGTCAGTTGTGTTGCTCTTCAATCTCTGAACTTTAAAATCCTAGCTTTATTTCGTAGTAGCAATGGGGGATAATAACTTTATTCATCTAAACCATTTCAGTACTGGCTTCCTATTTTTGTCTGTTTTTACCAAGTGACAATCGAAGTTTACTTCTCAAAAGCTTTGTTGATGCACAAAATCAGTGAGGACTTTGGTACAACAGAAAATGTTAAGTTTGTGACCTTCGCTAGATTGCTCCGGTCACTAGTGTGGATAAGTATGTAAATGGATAGAGACAGGGAAGTAGACACAAGATGTACGTGGTTCACCCAAATTGGCTACATCCATGGAGTAGAGGAGTTCTCATTAATTGTGAAGGGTTTACACAAGTACATAGATTCAAGCTCTCCTTTAGTGAGTACTAGTGAATAATTTAGTACAAATGACATTAGGAAATATTGTGAGAGAATGATCTCTATTTATAGAAGAGAGTTTCTAGTTTCATTCTGACATTGACACGTGTCGTGTTGTGATTGGCTTCTGATTTTGACACGTGTCGCGCAATGATTGGCTTCTGATGTCGACATGTGTTGCGCTGTGATTGGCCTCTTGGTTGGAGGGAAACTCTTCTGGGTCCTTGATGGTATAATGTTGACCGGTGCTTAGTAGTTTCGGGGTTCCTGAGTGAGGGAAGCTTCTCGGTTGGGGACTTGCAAGATCTAAGCCATTGAGTAATCATGAAACTTCTAAGTACCGAAGTGTGATATCATTTTCACTTGCCTTATCTGTCTCATATGTAGATGTGGCGTCTTCTCTGGAAGTACTTTTCCTCCATCTAGGGGTGGTATCTTTAACCAATGAAGATGCACAAGGTAATGTATCAATTTCACTTGAAGCTTACTTGTAGTTTTGGGCTTGGTCAAGTGCGATACAAACCCTATAGTAGGAGTCCCCCAAGTTGCTGAGCTAGGAGATTTGCCAAAGGAGGTAACAGACAAGGTAAGCAATCAGACTTCCAAGCAAGCAACCTAGATCAGAGGTTGGACTTCGGCTTCCGGTTGATTGTTCTCTTTCTCCTTGTGTCGTAAACAGCAACAAGGATAAGGAGAAGCAAATGGAGAAGAGATGATATGAGATACTTTTGCTTTTGAAGAAGTAACTTTCCACAGGTTTATTCTTGAACTGGGCTGAAGGGTTTTCTGGTTTCCTCTAGAGTATAAGGTCGACTCAAGAATTTAAGGGTCAAAACAAGTTCATCAAATCTAGAGTACATTCGACCCTGATGATATGGGATACTTTTGCTGTTGACAAAGTAGTGGATGTATCGGCACATGTTCTGTTACGCTTGTCTCCACATGCTTCCTTGTATCATTCTCACTTCCCCTATCTGTTCCTCAGGCAGATGTGGTATCCTCTTTAGAAGCATAAGATGTTGAAGATAAGTACTTGAGAGCAATTCCAGGTAAGTAATCCAGCAAGGGGTTCCTGATTGGAAGCTTGATTCCAAGTGCTGACTGATTGCTCTCTTTCTCCTTGTCTTGCAGGTAAGAACAAGGCCAAAGGAAAAGACAAGGAAAAAGCATGATATGGGATACTCTTGCTTTTAACCCTGATGATATGAGATACTTTTGCTCTGGTGTGGCTTGTTTGGAAATGTATTATCGAGAGGAAAAGAAGCTGAGTATTTTGAGAGACTCTGTTGAAAGTGCCATCTCGGATGTGAAGAAAAGTTGAGTATTTTTTTTTATTTGCAGGTCTGCCTGGCTGTGGAGGATTGAGGTCGACATATATATGAGTCTCCCTAACAACAAGTAGTAGTGTTATTCCTTTACCCTTCTTGGTCATAGCAATGTAGTGGGAGCTGCAAGCTTCAAGTGTTTTAACTTTGTCAGAGCACTTTGAAAAAGTGGTCAGTGGTATCTGGAAAGCTGATGTTGCGTGTGAAGATTGCAGACAAGCTTTATCCAAGGAAATTTGGCTCTCGAAGTTCGGAGAGCAGTGCCTCTTCAGTTTTCAAACAAGCAATCTTGTCGGGGATCTGGCTCTCGAGATTCAGAGAACGGTGCCTCTTTGATTTTTGAGAAAGCAATCCTGTTGGGAGTCCGACTCTTGAGATTCGGATAGCAGTGTCTCTTCGATTTTTAAGAAAGTAATCTTGTTGGGAGTCTGGCTCTCGAGATTCGGAGGGTGATGCCTCTTCGATTTTTGAGCACGTAATCCTGTTGGGAGTCTGGCTCTCGAGATTCAGAGAGTGGTGCCTTTTCGTTTTTTGAGAAAGCAATCCTGTTGGGAGTCTGACTCTTGAGATTCGGAGAGCAGTGTTTCTTCGATTTTTGAGAAAGCAATCCTGTTGGGAGTCTGACTCTTTAGATTCAGAGAGCAGTGTCTCTTCGATTTTTGAGAAAGTAATCTTTTTGGGAGTCTGGCTCTCGAGATTCGGAGGGCGGTGTCTCTTCGATTTTTGAGCACGTAATCCTATTGGGAGTCTGACTCTCGAGATTCGAAGAGACATGCCTCTTTGATTTTTGAGCAAGCAATCTTGTTGGGAGTGTTTTCTCGAATGTAAGTAAAGATTAGGCATTTTTTGTCAGTCTGCCTTGCCACAGAGCACGGAGGTTGACATACATTGGGACTTTCTAGTTATCAAGAAGTGGTGCTGTTCCTTTACCCTTGTGGCTAATAGTAGGGTAGCTGGACCTTCAAAATTAATGTGTCTAACCTTTGTCAGAGATCTTTGGCAAAATTATCTGTGGTACTTGAGGAGCTGATGTTGCATGTGGAAAGTGGTGCCTCTTCGGAATCTGGAGAGTGGTGCTTCTTCGATTTTTGAACCAACAGCCCTGTTGCCCTTTCTTTTATAAGGGCACCAATTGTGTGCAAGAAGTACATTCAGAGAGTTATTGCTTGTAGAAATTTTCCCTTTACTTCAGAGATTTATTGCTTGTAGGAATTTTCCCCTTACTTCAGAGATTTATTGCACCTCATTTCTCCTTCCTCATTTCTGAGAATGTCTGGCCCATCCGACTGTCATTTTGACTTGAACTTTGGTGAAGAGGCAGTCATGCCTTCTCAAGACAATATATGGTGCCCATCCTTCTTATCCCTACTGGTCTTCTTACCGTTGGGGACTCTGTGATGAAGAATGATATGACCGCTGCGGTGGTGGCCAGGAACCTTCTCACTCTCAAAGATAACAGACTACTTTCCAAACGGTTTGATGAGTTGGTTGTTAAGGATTCTTTGACTCTCAGTGTTCAGTGTGCAGGTTCTGTGTCTAATATGGCCCAACGCCTATTTGCTCGAACCTGCCAAGTTGAATCATTGGCGGCTGAAGTGATAAGTCTCAAACAAGAGATCAGAGGGCTCAAGCATGAGAATAAACAGTTGCACAGGCTCGCACATGACTATGCTACAAACATGAAGAGAAAGCTTGACCAGCTGCAGGAATCTGATGGTCAGATTTTACTTGATCATCAGAGGTTTGTGGGTTTGTTCCAAAGGCATTTATTGCCTTCGTCTTCTGGGGCTGTACCGCGTAATGAAGCTCCAAATGATTAACCTTCGGTGCCTCCTCCTTCTGGGGTTCTACCTAGTACTGAGGCTCCAAATAATCACCCTCTGGTGCCTCTTCTTTCTGGGGCTCTGCCGACTGCTGAGACTTCTCCTGAGCAACCTTTGTGAAGGCTCCCTCTTGTTTGTTTATTTTGATTCATGTATATGTACATATTTGTAACTTATCGGAGATATCAATAGACAAGCTTTGCTTCATTTCAACGTATTGTGTTAAATACACCAAGGCATTCTTCACTAAGTTCTTTGAATTTTTCATTTTGTTGAAGCTTGTATGTTGAAGCTTTTGTGGGTGAAGTTTTTGTGGTGCGGGAAGCTTTTGTGGGTGAAGCTTTTGTGGTGGGGAAGCTTTTGTGGGTGACGCTTTTGTAGTGGGGGAAGCTTTTGTGGGTGAAGCTTTTGTGGTGGGTGAAGCTTTTATGGGTGAAGCTTTTGTAGGTGAAGCTATTGTGGGTGAAGCTTTTGTAGGTGAAGCTTTGGAGTTGAAGCTTTGTAGGTGAAACTTTGGAGTTGAAGCTTTTGCTGGGTACCATGAATTAATTTTGCTTCACACTATCTTGATCAAGATAGTGATCAAGATAGTGTGAAGCTTTTGAGAATTTGTAGTTGTCCTCCATTGATGAATCTTTTGTTGGTGAAACTTTGGAGTTGAAGCTTTTGTTGGGTACCATGAATTGATTTCGCTTCACACTATCTTGATCAAGATAGTGTGAAGCTTTTAAGAATTTTTATTTGTCCTCCATTGATGAAGTTTTGTTGAATTTACTTTTTTTTTTTTGGGAAACTAGAAATTTGAAAATGTGGGAAAGACAATATATACAAATTTTGCTTCCACACTGTTGAGCAAGAGATTGTGATGCAAGTCACACCTTATAGTAGTAGAAGGTTTTGATGAACCATATAAATTGAATTTGCTTCGAACAGTCTTGAATTTGCTTCGAAGGTTTGAGAATTGTAATTGCCCTCCATTGATGAAGCTTTTGTTGGCACCATAAATTGGTTTTGCTTCACACTGTCTTGATCAAGAATGTGTGAAGTTTTTGAGAATTGTAGTTGAACTCTTTTGATAAAGCTTTTGTTGGCACCATAAATTGGTTTTGCTTTACACTGTCTTGATTAAAAGTGTGTGAACCTTTTGAGAATTGTGGTTAAACTCCTTTGATGAATCTTTTGTTGGCACCATAAATTGGTTTTGCTTCACACTGTCTTGATCAAGAGTGTGTGAAGCTTTTGAGAATTGTGGTTGCCATCCATTGATGAAGCTCTTGTTGGCACCATAAATTGGTTTTGCTTCACAATGTCTTGGTCAAGAGTGTGTGAAGCTTTTGAGAATTGTGGTTGAACTCCTTTGATGAAGCTCTTGTTGGCACCATAAATTGGTTTTGCTTCACACTGTTTTGATCAAGAATGTGTGAAGCTTTTGATAATTGTGGTTGCCCTCTATTAATGAAGCTCTTGTTGGCACCATAAATTGGTTTTGCTTCACACTGTCTTGATCAAGAGTGTGTGAAGCTTTCTACGAGTTGTAGTGTTTGCATTGTTACAGAGGGGAAATGTCTGAAGCAGATGCAAGAGGGCTGAATAGCTTAATCTTCGTATGCCATGCATTGAAGTTATTGTTGGCTTGCAATAAGACTTTGCTAGTGATTATAACTCTTGTTGGGCATAAGTGCTCCCCTAGTTGAGTTGTCAAGCTTGAGGGTTTTTGATTATTTGTGAATGCTAGAAGTTCACATGTACAAGTTGTACCACTCGTCTTCTGGTAGGTGGAATGAATGGTGAGTTGCTTTCATCACTTGGTTGGTGGTACGAAGATGAGTTCCTTCTTCACCTGGTTGGTGGCATGAGTGGCAAGTTGCCAAATGATATTAGAGTACGGGTTGTACATTTCATTACCTGGTTGGTGGCATGAAGGAGAGTACAGGTTGTACATTTTATCACCTGGTTGGTGGCATGAAGATGAGTTCATTCTTCACCTGGTTGGTGGCATGAGTGGCAAGTTGCCAAATGATATTAGAGTACGGGTTGTACATTTCATCACCTGGTAGGGGGTACGAAGATGAGTTCTTTCTTCACCTGGTTGTGGGCATGAGTGGCAAGTTGCCAAATGATATTAGAGTACGAGTTGTACATTTCATCACCTGGTTGGTGGCATGAAGGAGAGTACGGGTTGAACATTTCATCACCTGGTTGGTGGTATGAAGATGAGTTCCTTCTTCACCTGGTTGGTGGCATGAGTGGCAAGTTGCCAAATGATATTAGAGTACGGGTTGTACATTTCATCATTTGGTTGGTGGCATGAAGGAGAGTACGGGTTGTACATTTAATCACTTGGTTGGTGGCATGAAGATGAGTTTTTTCTTCACCTGGTTGGTGGCATGAGTGGCAAGTTGCCAAATGATATTAGAGTACGGGTTGTACATTTCATCACCTGGTTGGTGGCATGAAGATGAGTTCCTTCTTCACATTTCATCACCTGGTTGGTGAGAATAAGGGCAAGGTGTCGAGGTACATTGTAGCAAGTGTTGAAACACAAAGTATGTTGAACCCTTTCGAAGCACAGTTGGCTTATGTATGGATGTGTTGGAATGTATGATGTTTATGTATGAATGTGTTGGAATGTATAATGTTTATGTATGAATGTGTTGGAATGTATGATGTTTATGTTGATTGATATGAGTGATGCTTATGAATGTTTTGCTATGCATGAAGGGATCCATGCTTTTGATATGTGAACCATGTTGGTTGTAACACTTAGTATCACATACTTTGTGTCAAAGTATGCATGTTGAAGCTTTGAGTTGGAGTATAAGGGTAGGTTAGCGTAGACCAAGTGTTCCAGTGCTAGGAACGCAAAAGACTCAAAAGAAGTTGTCTGAATTCCCTCTTCTTTAAATATTTGCCAAATGGCTTGTGTGACAAAAGATCTCAAACGGTTGAGAGTCAAAACATTTGTAATGTGTATGCTTTCTTATAATAGCATTTCCTTCAGTACCTAGTCCTTCACTTCGAAAGAGTGAGGCTTAGCCCCATAGTCATAATAGTCGACAGTACGTTCACCCCTGGTTGTCTTGATATGAACTTTTATCCCTCTTGTTGTAATGGGCTTGTTGAGAGTAAAAATCCTTCCTCTTACCAAGAGACAGATACGTTTGGTGACTTAGCGAGTAGCTAAATGAGGCAGGAGATGATGCAATGGGTGTCTGAATGGCCAACATCTCTTCACTTGGTAGAACTTGACTTCCACTTCCCATTTGTTAATAGGGGTTAACCATATGGGGGTTCCCTTGGTATGTCCTTGCTTCGGCGGAGGTGTGGTTGTAAGCCTCTGTCATCACCTTAGAGTAAGTCTTCCAAGTGTTGGCATTGATCATGTACTTGAAGAAACAATCACGTAGGCCTACCGTGAAGGCCTTAAGGGTGGTCTTGTCATCTGCCTCAGCGCAGCGAGAATACTCATGGCTGAAGCGACCGACATACTTTCGTAGTGACTCGTCCGGCTTCTGGCGAATAGTGTATAAGTCATCTGTAGAATGCAAGCGATCGGTCTTGAAGATGTGTTGAGAAACAAACAGTTTCCTCAGTTCCTCAAATGAGTCTACTGTCTCAGTTGGAAGATGGCAATACCAGTTTAAAGCTCCGCCAGAGAGGGTGGAGGGGAAGAGAAGACATCGCTCTTCGTCAGTGTGTATCCGATATGCCATAGTGGACTCAAAAAGGTTAAGGTGTTCAATTGGGTCCTCCCTTCCAGTATATAGTTGTAAACCAAGCTTTTGTTTTGTCTTCGCTTGAAGGGGGGTGTCGAGGATTCTCCTTGTGAGAGGGCCAGGCCTGGGTTGGTTCCAGTCAAGTATCTTAGCCTGACGTTCGACCTTTAACTTGTTTACTTCTTCAATGAGCTGTAGGACAAGAGGGTCCTAAGTGGAGCCATGTACCATTAGAATTTTCTTTCGTAAGTCTCCATCACCTCTTGGAAGTAGGAAAGTTTGAGCAAGGGCATGTGGTTTTTTCTTGGACTCGCCATACTGACTTTTAGGGCGAGTCTGTCGAAATACTTCAGAGTCCCTTGTACCTTCATGTTCCTTTGCGACCTGTTGTTCCTTCCCTAGATTGGCAGCGGCCTGGGTTGTGGAAGGGGACCGAGTCTTTCAGAAACCCTTGGGTTATTGATCTTCGAGCATATGTGGAAAGGATTATCTCGATGTTACTTTAGGAAGTCTCGGCAGTCACGATAAACGGCTTTCGATCCTTCCAACCTTTCTACAAGGAGGTGTTTTCCTCCACTTCTCCTACTTCGGGTCGAAGCATCTGGGTTGAGAGAAGTCTCATGTTGATCAATGTTTTGATGATTAGCTTGCTCTTTATCAAGGATACCCATGTAAAATGGAGGTGACCCTCCATGTTGGGGGGTACCCAGATGATGGTTGATGTCCACAGGGGCAACGAGCTCGCGTGTTTGAGTACGCCTAGTTTCGTGGAGCGTCTCAAAGAGCTTCTCATACTGCTCCTGGAGGACCTAATTCTTCATTGCTATCTTGTTTTTCTGAGCTTCTAGCTTATCGACTTTAGCTTGAAGAGCAACCCTTTTTCCTTCCTTCTTTCGTTGCTTCGCACTAGGTGCAAAAGGGGTGTCATTCTGTGTGCTGTGGCTTCCTTCACTCCCCATGTAGGAGAGGGATGCCTGGTCAAAAGAGAGTGTACGAATGGTGGAAACCAGCTTGGCAAAGCTGAAGAGAGTGGGAATAAGTGTCGTTCCCATAGACGGTGCCAAATGTTGATGCACAAAATCAGTGAGGACTTTGGTACAACAGAAAATGTTAAGTTTATGACCTTCGCTAGATTGCTCCGGTCACTAGTGTGGATAAGTATGTAAATGGATAGAGACAGGGAAGCAAGCACAAGATGTACGTGGTTCACTCAGATTGGCTACGTCCACGGAGTAGAGAAGTTCTCATTAATTGTGAAGGGTTTACACAAGTACATAGGTTCAAGCTCTCCTTTAGTGAGTACTAGTGAATGATTTAGTACAAATGACATTAGGAAATATTGTGAGAGAATGATCTCTATTTATGGAAGAGAATTTCTAGTTTCATTCTGACATTGACACGTGTTGTGTTGTGATTGGCTTCTGATTGTGACACGTGTCACGCTATGATTGGCTTCTGATGTCGACACGTGTCGCGCTGTGATTGGCCTCCTGGTTGGAGGGAAACTCTTCTGGGTCCTTGATGGTATAACGTTGACCGGTGCTCAGTAGTTTTGGGATTGGTCAAATGTGGTACAAACAAGCTTGTTTTAGGAATTAGTATGCGTAAACTTTCTGAGTTGTAACAATATGAGTTCTCGTTGGAATTATGTCAAACTCAAGGGGAGTATCCTGAAGCATACTCACTTAATCTTAATATCTATTTTTCCTATGATTAGGAGCATTTTTCCTTTTGGGTTTTTGCTATATGACTAGGTTTTAATGATGCAACCATCCTGAGCTACTCATACTCTTATATATGTTCAACAGATGTTTGAACTGGATTTGCATCCAACTCACATTTTTCCTTAGACTATGAATTTTTGTCCCTTATTGGGTTTTACCATAACTGTGTTTTGTGAAACTTATTTTCATATGCAAGTTCCTTGTTTGAGACTAGCATGTTCCATAATCAGTGCCGACAAGATGACTTCATCAAACATTGTTGGATCTGATGTGATATCTACTCGAGTATTTACACACTCAAGGCGAGTGTTGTGAACATAATTTAATAGATGTAACTATATAAATCCTAGTTAGATTGGGTTTTAGATTACCTATTATTCTAGTGATTCTTTCCGATTAGACTTTGTATATACTTGGAGGACAAGTTACTTTTTCCTCATGGATTACTATAAATAAAGGCACTAACATAAAAAGAATCACACAATCTCGAAGCTTTTTACATTTCCTCTCCACTCTCTCTTTCTTGCCCCACCCTTTCTCTTCTTTTTATAAAATTTGCCACAACAAAAAGCATAATAAACTTAAAAATTTAGGGTAACTAATTACACTCCACTTTTTTTTGTTCGGGCAAACAATTACACTCCGCCTTTGACTCCTAGATGTTTCTCCCCTCACTTCTAATACTGAGAAAAATAACTTCCATTGACAATTGCGGAGCATGCATGTATGACTATTTCTAGTAAACCCAAAATTTTCTAAGATTTGGCCTTAATTAATTAATGGCATTAAATTTGACACCTAATATCTCCTTTATTCAAAGAAAATTATATATAGCGTGCAATGCAACCAAATTTCCTATATCTCAGCATCACTAAAGGTAGCACACATTTTATAAATACCGACCATTGGACAAGTCTTAATACTCATTAGTCAAACGAGATCTCAGAGGAAGATAGCTTGGAGAATATATTTGTTCAAAGAAGAAAAATGGGCAGACTCTCATGGATTCCAACTGTTCTTTTTGTCATCCTAGCCTTGATCTTTGCCATTGATATTGCTTTGGTACTTGTAGCCCTCTATATTTCTCTGTTGATTAATTTGTGATATGTTGGGTGAATTTTTCTTAGTTTTTTTTATCACTTTCACTGCAGGCTCAAAAGGATCAGAATGCTGGTGCAATCGACCACCCTGTAAGGCATCTTCGTTCTCCTTTTTTTTTTTTTTTTTCTTTTGAGAAACCTTGACAGTATTATAAGGGAATTTAATGTAGTTAAAGATTACAATGGGAGGCACTACTGTTTGACCCCAAAACAAATAAATCCTCAACAAGGGCATCCTGCACCCATGCTACTCTAGTCTCAGTACCAAGCGCATAATTCACAAACGATGAACCACATTCTTCGTTCTTCTTGTTTTTACCTGTAGTTCATAAGCAAATATAAATTTATTACAAATTGTCTTTCGAGATATGACAAAGATTTTTCTTTCCTTTTTTGTTTGAGTGCATATCTACTGAATTAATAACGTCAAATAAAAAAGAAATCAACTGATTATATTATTGGATATTATTGAGATCAGTTCGATTTCATTGCTGATCATGGTTTCAAATTTTTCAGAAGGGAGAACAGGGATCACTCCGTAGTGAAGGTACGTACTAATTAATTACTGCAAATATTTTCTTTTAAAATCTCCCAAAACTTCCTTAAAACCAGTTTAACACACATGTAATAGAGTTTTGTATGTGGAATTTGTTTTGATTTGATTTATTGTTTTGAGCAATGATAGATTGTCCAGAGGCATGCAAGTATCGATGTTCAACAACTTCACATAAGAAGCCATGCATGTTCTTTTGCAAGAAATGTTGCGCCAAGTGTCTTTGTGTTCCATCAGGCACATATGGACACAAGGAAGAATGTCCCTGCTACAACAACTGGAAGACGAAAGAAGGCGGTCCCAAGTGCCCATAAATTATGGCAAACCATTGATTTAATTTGAGAAGAAATGTTTCCTTTTATTATTTTTTTTCCTTCTCCTTCTGTTTTTTTACGCCAGGCATCTCATGGTTTTAAAATTATTAATGGAAAAAGTCTGTAGACGGCCTTTTTTTCTAGAGCAATATGATGGAGAGTTTTTTGTTAGAATAATAATAATAGCTTTGTTGTAGTCCTATTAAATTAGGAATGTGATCGTGTAAATCCTATTATATCAAGAATATCCTTATGAGATTCTATCATATCTCTTAAATTAGATATTATCATAATTGAGTTGTAATCCTAAGGGTAAGGAATTTACCTTCCATACTATTATAAATAAAAACACAATGGGGTGGAAGAACACACACCTCACAATTACATATCTATCTTTTTCTCTCTACTATTGCCGCACCCTCTTTCTGTCCTTTTAATTATTCAGTAAATTATGCTTACAACACGTTATTAGCACGCTCTTGATCCTGCGCTAAATAGAGTTTGATCTTCAATCAGAGGAGTATTACGTTTTAATCATTGAATGTGATATAACGCATTAGAGATGCAATTTCGACTTTCTGAGACGGATTTTCTACAAATTCAAAGGTTTTTTTCGTTTTCTGCCAATCACGTACGCTTATAAGAAATGAAGATATTTGAAACGACCATGAAGCATGAAAACATTTCCCATGATGCATGCCGTACATTTTCATGCTTCATGGTCGTTTCAAATATATAGTATATATCACATTTCATGCATTACGCAATTCTGTGTGTTATTCCTCATGCCTTGTGTCTTTATTTATACTAATAAGAGAGATAAATTGTAACATCCCACATCACCCAGGGGAGTGGATCCTGTAAGCCTTATATGTATATTCCCATCTCTACCTAGCACGAGGCTTTTTGGGAGCTCACTGGCTTCGGGTTCCATCGGTTCTCCAAAGTTAATCGAGTTCGCGCGAGAGTGTCACCAACCTCAGGTTTGGAGAGCAAAGGGGCTTTACTCATGTAGTCTTTGAGGTTCTTGAATGCCTTAGCACATTCATCAGTCCATGTAATGTACTTCTTACTTCCTTTAAGTGCTTTGAAGAAAGGAGCACATCTATCTGTGGCCTTAGAGATAAACCTAGTTAAGGCTGCCACCTTGCCAGTAAGGCTCTGGATGTCTTTTGAAGTTACCGGTTCCTTTATGTCGAGGATTGCTTTGATCTTCTCGGGATTAGCCTCAATGCCTCGTTGGCTTATCATGAAGCCTAAGAATTTGCCAGAGCCTACGCCGAAGGCACATTTGTTGGGGTTTAACCTCATTCGATACCTCTTCAGAATGGTGAAAGTTTAAGATAGGTTGGTGATGTGTTGGTTAGCATGTTTGCTCTTGACTAGCATATTATCAACGTAAACTTCCATGCTCTTCCTAATCTGTTCGACGAACATTGAATTGACCAATCTCTGATAAGTCGCTCTTGCATTCTTTAGGCCGAAGGGCATGACTTTATAGCAATATAGTCCCCTGTCAGTAGTGAAGGCTATGTGTTCTTGGTCCGAAGGGTTCATGAGGATTTGGTTGTATCCTGAGTAAGCATTCATGAAGTTCAGGAGTTCACACCCTGCCATAGAGTCTATAAGTCTGTCTATGAGAGGAAGAGGAAAGCTATCATTTGGGCATCCTTTGTTTAGGTCGGTGTAATCGACACACATTCTCCACAAGACCTTTTGGAGCAGGAGACTTTCCTTGGTCGGATTCTTCTTAACAAGGACAACATTTGCTACCCACGTTGGATAATTGACTTCGCGGATGAAGCCTATGCCTTTGAGTTTTTCAACTTCTGCCTTCATTACCTCGTACCGTTCAGCGTCATAAGATCTTTGCTTCTGTCTCACTGGCTTGGTCTTGGGGTCAATACTTAAGCGACGACAGATGATATCGGGAGAGATGCCTGGCATGTCCTCGTATGACCAGGCGAAGACCTCAGTGTTCTCTTGCAAAAAAGAGATCAATGCCAACCGAATGGGTGGTGACAAGGTGGTGCCAATCTTCACCATGCGATTCGGATAATCTTTTGAGATAGATACCTTCTCCAACTCTTCAGCGGGTTGTGCTTGCTGGGTGAAAGAGTCATCTCGAGGATCGTCGGGTTGACTATTGCCACTTTAAAGATCCAAGTTGGCTTCGTCTGGGCTGGTCTTTATGACTTGGTCATGTATAGAAAGGGTTTCCTTGGGCACAGGCAGGTGCTGTTGCTTGACCGAAGTGTTGTAACATGATTGTGCACTAAGTTGATCTCCTCTGATGTAACCATTACCATAGGGGGTTGGAAATTTCATCAACAACATATGTGTGGATACCATGGCCTTGAGATCATTGATGCCTGTGCGTTCGAAGATGACATTGTATGCCGTTGGGCAATCAACCACCAGGAAGTTAGTGGTAATGGTAGCTGTGAAAGGGCCTGTACCAATGGTGAAAGGTAAGTGTATGCTCCCCAAAGGTTGCACGATATCACTAGAGAAGCTTATCAGAGGGGAAATCGAGCGATCGAGCAAGTGTTCAGCTACATTAAATGCCCTGAAAGCTTCAGCAAACATGATATTGACCGAAGCCCCCGTGTCCACCAGGATTCGTCGTACTTCAAAGTTGGCTATGTGAGCTTCCACGATCAGTGGGTCGTTATGAGGGCAAATGATACCTCTTTCTTCCTTATGGTAGAAACATATTAGATCCCAGACCTTAAAGCACGTTCGCTATTTTTCATGGCCCTGTTGGAAGATTTAGATATGGGTATGCCACCACTTATGGAATATATCACATTCACCTGGCGTTGGTTACGGTTACCCCTTAGAGGGTGAACGAGGAATTGATCAATTTTTCCTTCACATGCCAAAGCTTCAATATGATCACGAAGGGAGATACACTTCTCGCCGTCATGGCCGTTATGCTCGTGGTAGTAGCAAAATGTGCCCATGTTCTTCGTGGACTTGTAATCTGAGTGCCTTAGCTTTGGCTTCGGTATCAGTGTGCTATGCTGGGGTAAATGGCCACGCATGTGGCGTTCAAAGGTGTGTATGCCTCATACCTCGGGGTAGGGGCTGTCCTGACGCGTGCTTGACCCACTGTGTTGACTACCTGGGGTCGGGGATTATCATGGCGATACCCTTGGTTATCGTGGTAGTGTTCCTTACTCCTTTTACTAAAATGAGACTGGTGAGGATGAAAATCTTTCCTTTTGCCCTGAGATTGATATGTTTGTTGACTTGGCAAAGTATTAAGTAAGGCAGGGGGAGGTACCACTGCCATTTGGAAGGTCGAGGTCTTCTCATTTGGTTGGATCTATCTTCCACTCCCTACTTGCTGATAAGGGGTGGTTGTGGGGGGTTTCCCTTGATATGTCATTGCCTCGGCGGAGGCATGGTTGTAAGCCTGTGCCATCACCTCAGAGTAAGTCTTCCAAGTGTTGGCATTGATCAAGTACTTGAAGAAACAATCACGTAGGCCTGCAATGAAGGCCTTGAGGGTGGTCTTGTCATTTGCCTCAGCGCAACGAGAATACTCATGGCTGAAATGCAAGCGATCGGTTTGGAAGATGTGTTGAAAGATAAACAGTTTCCTCAGTTCCTTAAATGAGTCTACTGTCTCAGGTGGAAGACGGTAATACCAGTTTAGAGCTCCGCCAGAGAAGGTGGAGGGGAAGAGAAGACATCGCTCTTCGTCAGTGTGCATCCGATATGCCATGGTGGACTCAAAGAGGTTAAGGTGTTCAATTGGGTCCTCCCTTCCAGTATAGAGTTGTAAACCAAGCTTTTGTTTTGTCTTTGCTTGAAGAGGGGTGTCGAGGATCCTCCTTGTGAGAGGGCCAGGCCTGGGTTGGTTCCAGTTAGGTATCTCGGCTTGACGTTCGGCCTTCAACTTGTTTACTTCCTCAAGGAGCTGTAGGACAAGGGGAGGGATTTTCTTTCGTAAGTCTCCATCGCCTCTTGGAAGTAGGAAAGTTTGAGTAAGGGCGTGTGATTTTTCCTTGGACTCGCCGTACTGACTTCTAGGGTGAGTCTGTCGGAATACCTCAGGGTCCCTTGTACCTTCATGTTCCTCTAGGACATGTCATTCCTTCCCTAGATTGGCAGTTGACCTGGGTCGTAGGAGGGGACCGAGTCTTTCAGAAACCCTTGGGTCATTGATCTTCGAGCATATGTGGAGGGGATTCTCTCGACGTTGCTTTAGGAAGTCTCGGCAATCACGATAAACGGCTTTCGATCCTTTCAACCCTTCTGCAAGAAGGTGTCTTCCTCCACTTCTCTTGCTTCGGGTTGAAGCAGGTGGGTTGAGAGTAGTCTCATGTTGATCAATGTTTTGATGATTAGCTCGCTCCTTATCAGGGATACCCATGTCGAAGGAAGGTGACCCTCCGTATTGGGGGGCACCCAGATGACGGTTGATGTCCACAGGGGCAATAAGCTCGTGTGTTTGAGTACGCCTAGTTTCATGGAACGTCTCAAAGAGCTTCTCATACTGCTCCTGGAGGACCTCATTCTTCATTGCTATCTTGTTGTTCTGAGCTTCTAACTCATCGATTTTAGCTTGAAGAGCAACCCTCTTTCCTTCCTTCTTTCGTTGCTTCGCACTAGGTGCAAGAGGGGTGTCATTCTGTGTGCTGTGGCTTTCTTCGCTCCCCATGTTGGAGAGGGATGCCTGGTCAAAAGAGAGTGTACGAATGGTGGAAACCAGCTTGACAAAGCTGAAGAGAGTGGGAATAAGTGTCGTTCCCACAGATGGCGCCAAATGTTGATGCACAAAATCAGTGAGGACTTTGGTACAACAAAAAGTGTTAAGTTTGTGACCTTCGCTAGATTGCTCCGGTCACTAGTGTGGATAAGTATGTAAATGGATAGAGACAAGGAAGCAAACACAAGATGTACGTGGTTCACCCAGATTCGCTACGTCCACAGAGTAGAGGAGTTCTCATTAATTGTGAAGGGTTTACACAAGTACATAAGTTCAAGCTCTCCCTTTGTGAGTACTAGTGAATGATTTAGTACAAATGACATTCGGAAATGTTGTGAGAGAATGATCTCTATTTATGGAAGATAGTTTCTAGTTTCATTCTGATATTGACACGTGTCGTGTTGTGATTGGCTTCTGATTTTGACACGTGTCGCGCTATGATTGGCTTCTGATGTCGACACGTGTCACGCTGTGATTAGCCTCCTGGTTGGAGGAAACTCTTATGGGTCCTTGACGGTATAACGTTGACCGTTGCTTAGTAGTTTCGGGATTGGTCAAGTATGGTACAAACACAACTTATTTTTCATCTTTTGGGTTTCTTTTGTTTATGCTTTTACTTCTGCTTTTTCACTTATTCTTTCAGTTTTGTCTTTTCCTAAGCACTTTTGGCATTTTTCTCATCTAACTTTTCAGAATACACCATTTTCTCATTAAAATTATAATTAACATTCTAAAATAGTTAACTTGCACTTATTTTTATGTTATTATTATTTTTTTTTTGGAAACTTTTTATGTTATTTTTTTGGCTAAATGGTTGTGCATATTTTGCAGTGTCAATAACGGCTCTCGTGTTTTTGGTTTTACCCGCTTGTTTTTATGGTTCTATAATATGCAGTGAAGAATGATGAGTTAATATTATGCTATATATATTACCCTAAACTTAGTTTATTTTGGTTATTATTTTGGAAGAATTTTGATACTTTAAACTGTTATTTCAATATAGGATTTCCTATTTTCTTTGCGGAAAAACGTGATCAAATGGATGAATTTTTGAGTAATTCCAATTGGAGGATGTTCATGAGTCACTTAGCTTAATTCTATCAAAACATTAGATTTTTTCACCAAGTTGTTATTTTTCGGTGATGAAATAAAGAAGCAGCACACGGTGCTGAAAAGTGACTTTTTTGGGCTTAATTGCGATTTTTGGAGCCCAAGATGACGTCCGATGGATTTGTGGCCTTCTGGAAAAGTGTTCAACATAGTCCAAACCATAAATCCAGCTATTTTGGGCCCGTTTTGGAGTAGATATGGTCCAAAACGTGGCTGTGCAGATTTATGGCAGATTCTTCTAGTTAATTTGGGATTATGTTTCATAGATTATTTTAATTAGTTTGGTTTCCTAATTTTATTCTAAGACCTTTTTTAGGTAGGATTTTATTTTGCAGTAGTATAAATAAGGCTTTTTAGCCATTAGGATTTTAGAGGGGGACACACTAATTTAGAGAGCGTTTGATGATTTGTATTTTTCTTTTAAGGTGTTTTCTATCATTTTTCTATTTCAATAAAATTCCTTTTGTTTTATGGTTGTTCGTCTAACAAAACAGATTGTATTGAAATTGTATTTCCTTGTATATTCATTCAACTACGTTTTCATTCTTATATACATATCAGTTGACACATTCCTATTCTATTGCCTACAATCAAGGTTTATTAAAGATTAAATAAGGAAGTAAATAACTAATTATCCATTTACAATATATGGTAAATCAATAATAGATTTCTTTCTCAACACTCCCCCTCAAGTTGGAGTGTATGTTAATGACACCCAACTTGCCAAGTAAAACCTCAAACTGCGTCGAGCTCAGTGGTTTGGTGAACAAGTCTGCAAGTTGATTTGAGGTCCGTATGTAAGCTGTTTGCACCATTCATGTTTGAATCTTCTCACGCACTAAGTGACAATCTATTTCAATATGCTTCGTTCGTTCATGAAACACTAGATTCGAAGCAATGTGCATGGCAGCTTGGTTGTCCCAAAATAGTGTGACAGGTTGTGCATGATTCACTCGCAAGTCCTTCAAAATGTTCCTTAGCCATATAACTTCACAATATGTAGTAGCCATAGACGATATTTTGCCTCTGCACTAGAACGAGATACGGTGCTTTGCTTCTTTGTTTTTCAAGATATCGATGCTTGACCAAGGAAGATACAACAACTGGTTATCGACCTTCTAGTGTCTTTACACCGAGCCCAATCAGCATCACAAAAGGCTTGTAACTATAGTGAACCTATAGAAGGTAAGAAAAATCCTTGTTCAGGAGATTGCTTGATGTACCCGAGAACCTATAGAAGGTGTGGTTGTCTTGGCTTGTCCATGAATTGACTCAACATACTAATCACATAAGTCACGTCAGGCCTTGTGATGGTTAAGTAAATCAACCTCTCTATGAGTCGCCTATATGAAGAATGATCATGTAGGAGCATCCCATTGCGTGAGGGACAAGATTGGTTCCATCGAGAACCGTGAGGGCTTCGCCCTAAGGAACCCAACATCTTCTAGTATCTCTAGTTAGACCTGGCAGCTTCTGACACGACACGAAAACGACATGAAAATAATGGATTTCAGGTCAACACGATAACTTATTGGGTCATTATCGGGTGACCCGTTAAGAACCTGTTAATAACGGGTATACACGCGGGTAACACGTGGGTAACCCGTTTCGACCCGTTAAGAAAAAAATTATTTTGATAATTTTAAAGTTTAATTACTAAAAGATATATTATAAAATACAATAGCCATATTAATATATACAATATATTCTATATTAAATATATAGTTTTGTATTATTATTCTATATAAGTTAAAAAAAAAGGTTTTAGTCATTATTTATTTTTATTATGAGAGTTCCTTATTATCATTACTAGGATAAATTTTACTTAACATGTTGTTGTCCAAAATTAAAATAAACTAATATAGTATTTGTATAGGCAAGAACTAATAAGACATACATACAAGTATGAAAAATGTGAAAGAATATATAAATACTCGTGATTCATCATTATTCCTCCACAAGTAGATAATGGTTACACTTACATTATTGTTTAGATTTTTAAAATCCTCCAAACCTTCATGAATAATGTTTTTTATTTGAGGGCAAAATTAATAAAATTAATAATAATTATTGTAGAAGTGCAAAAAATGTAAAAAAATAAATATACAATCACTCATAGTGACAAACTTTACACCTTTCATGAAGGGCTCAGCTTCAAAATCCAACACTATAATTCATAAACCTTAAATTTATATTTAACCGTCGGTTGCCATTTACGCTTTATTACTGAATTTCATTTTTTAAATTTTCTTTTTTGAAAACATGATCATCTGGTGGATGTAAGAAGATAAACGGTTCAGATCTTTGATATCACGTTTCAATATTTACGGTTAACTGAAATATGAGTCGATGTCATATAGTTTGTAGAAACTTTATAAACATCAAGCAATATTTTCACTAACCGTAAAACTCTGAATATAATATCAACTATCCAAACCGTTCATCTTCCTGTATTCTCTAATAGATCAAGTTTTCAAAAAAGAAAATATGAAAAAAAACAAAATTTGATGAGAATAATGAAGCGTAAATGTAAACAACAATCAACAGTTACATTTTGATCTATGATTTATATGATTATAGTGGCGAATTTTGAAGTTAAGCTCTTCATGAAAGTTGTAAAGCTTGTCATTACGAGCGTTTATATATTTTTTCTATATTTTTTTACACTTCTACATTAATTAAAAAACTATTAAAGACTTTAGGTAAGTGAAAATATACTTAAAAGAAAAATGCATTTTTATATTTTGGATGTGACAATATGGTATGTATATACTTATTTAGTATAAGTTTTTTATTTGATTATTTATTGGTTTAAAATATATTTTCCTTAACGGGTAACGGGTCGGGTCATATTACTTGTTAATATTATTGGGTCGATTTTGGGTCGGATCATTTTACCCCGTTTATTTTAACGGGTGTTACACGACACGACCCATTAAGATATCGGGTATGACACGAAAACGACACGAACATGGAAAACACGACACGAATGCCAGGTCTATCTCCAGTGCATATTTGCGTTGGCACAAAGCAATCCCCTGTTTTGATTTTGCAACTTCTATTCCCAAAAAATATTTAAGTTTTCCCAAATCCTTTAGCTTAAAATGTTGGGAAAGGAAGAGTTTAGTCTATTCAATTTCTCTCAAATTGTTTCCTGCAAGTATCACATCATTAACATAGACAAGTAATGCCATGAAACTACCTTGACGGTTTCAAACGAACAATGAGTAATCTGACCATGATTGATGAAAACTAGCAGCCTTGAGAGCACTAGACAAATAAACCACTGTCTCGAGGCCTTTTTTAAATCGTAAAGGGATTTGTTCAATTTGCTTACTCGAGTCTCCCCTTTGTGTTTGAACCGAGTAGTCAAGGACATATAAACATCCTTGTATAAGTCGCCATGCAAAAATGCGTTGTTCACATCAAGTTGATGAAGATGCCAACCACGTAGGGAGGCACCATTGAAAAGGATACGGACGTTGGTGAGCTTGGCAACGGGAGCAAAAATTTCCCGATAGTCAAGCCTTTCAATTGGACTATATCCTTTAGCAACAAGACGGGCTTTGTAGCGCTCGACACTTCCATCTGGTTTAAGCTTTACCTTATAGACCCATTTGTAGCCAATGGGACATTTATGAGGAGGCAAGGGCACAAAGTCCAAGTGCGATTGTCCTATAGTGCGGCAATCTCTTGGTGTATGGTGTCATGCCATTTGGGATCTTGGACAGCCTGTGAAAAACTGGTAGGTTCTTTAATAATGGTGAGGTTGGTAAGGAAGGTTTTGTAAGTGGGGGATAGATAGTTATAGGATAAATAACGAGATAGAGAGTGAGGCGTACTTGATGACTGGACCATGCTTATGGAAGATGTGGGAGCAACACGAGATGGGAGGGCCATCTTGACGTGAAAGTCCTGCAAAAATGTGGAAGCTTTGGTCTATCTAGTGCCGCGACGGAGTGGGGGTGGTGGTGGTTAGTGATTGGAGATGAGGAAGGATGAGGTAGCATGGTAGTGGGAATGGTTGGGGAATTATCTGGTGGTGGAGTCGTGGTAGGTAAAGGAGATGGAGATGAGGTGGGGTTAGCAAGTGGTGGAGAGGTGGTATCTAAATTGTCTCCTGGTGCGAGACTTGGGCAATGCGAGAGTCCTAATCAAACTGGATAGGTGAGGGTGCAGTGTTTGATGGGGATGGGGCAGCGGAAGTGTTACGGTTATGGAATGGAAAATGGTCTTAAAAAAAAAACACAACATCCCTAGAAACAAATGTCTTATTTTGTTTTATATCGAACAATTTATAACCCTATTGACTGAAGGAAATTTTGTGAAAAACATGTTCATTTGAGCAACATCTATATAGCATGCAATTAACAATTAAAGGCGGAATCATGCTTACATGCACTCAAAAACAAAACATCAACCATGAAATTCAAAGCCTAGTAGTTAGGTGAACCAAGACTCAACTCAAATCAAAGTGAGTTGAGAAATTTATACCTTTGTAGATTCCTCTTTGCATAAGCAAAGGCTAATCACCCAAGGAGAGGGCCTTCATTCCTTGCTTCTTAGATCCATGGATTTGGATGGATGAAATGGTTCTCCAAGTTCCCAAAATT
This sequence comes from Malus sylvestris, assembly GCF_916048215.2. Lineage (NCBI taxonomy): Eukaryota > Viridiplantae > Streptophyta > Magnoliopsida > Rosales > Rosaceae > Malus > Malus sylvestris. Next base: position 41,789,326 of record NC_062272.1, on the reverse strand, counting down.
GAGAACCTCTAAGTCTCTTCACCAAGGTTAGATTGGAGAAGAAATGAGTGACCTTGGAGTAGTAGAATTGCTAGCTAAACCCTCCAAGGAGGCCGGCCACTTTAGAGAGAAAGGAGAGCTTATGTTCTCATCCTTTCCCCAAACGAAAAACCCTAAATGAATTTTGGCTATAAAGTCATATTTATACCTTTATTCATTGGAGTGGCAAACTTGTAATTAAAGCAAGTTCACTACCCTTCCTCTAAATGGCCGGCCATAGGGTTCTATTGGGCTTTTTGGGCCTTTGTGAATTAAGTTGTCATACAACTTAAGTTAATGGGCTTGACGTTCGAAGCCCATTGGGCCTTGAGGCCCAAAACTAACCCGTGGTCTTTTAACGAACTTTATTCGTTTGATTAATTAACATATTAATTAATCTTTGCCATAAATAAATAATCAAACCATTTAATTATTCTTACTCATCTCCTTTGTTTCTTCAATCTCTACCTTACACGGTGTACGATCCATTAGGTTTCCTTTTAGTGAGGCAGTGGGCGATTAGAACTCTTTTAAATCGATTGTGAATTGAAACTTACTTTCAATTCTCTCTTTAGTGATTATACATGTTTAGGGCTTCCACAAACCATGAGTGACACCTAGCAGTATGTCATGGTTACCCAAGCTAATCAGAAGAGGTGGAGAACCAGTTTAGGATTACAATGCAATACGGTCTTTCTCTAATACAATACTCTTGATCACATTGTTTGGTTTGATAGTTTATTCATGTCTACTATCCAATGTGATTCATTTTACTTATATGATTACTTTGAATGTGATTTGGAACGACTTCCTAAATCTCATTCATACTCTGGCCAGAGATTCTTAATCATATCATAGAGTATTCTCCCTCAAACGGTTTGAAGGTTAGAGATCCCTTGTTGCGCATTCACTTGCCTCCATGGCTAAGTGGCTTAACCCCAACTATGCCGTGGACACCCGCGAATGGAGTGACTTTGACATAATCAAAGATCAAGGACCTAACCACAAGACAACTATGATGCCTCAGGTCAAAGGACTACTTTGCATTATCCCAACCATGAGTTCTCATGTGACATGAGTATGAGAACTCTTCGTTGATCGTGTTCAGTGGACTCATTCGCTATTGAGCACCTACATGCTTGTCTTGGTGTCAATCACACCAATGACTCGAGACTAGTCACTCTCCATGAGAGAAGACACAGCACGTACTGATCTTAACGGACTGTCAATGCCTAATTGGCAATCCTATGATCAGGAACGTTTAGGATATGTATATGAAAGAGAATGGTCTCATGAATCTAACTTGTTTAAATTACATTCTCCTAATTACATATTCCTTGGACTTATCGTTTGAGCATATAACATTTATATGAGACGGCTTAAAACAATAATCTTTGCCCTTGATATTAAACTAGATTAGTTTAACATGTGAAATGTCCGTAAAGTATCATCACATGATTGGTTTTAGGGCACATTTCCAACATTGACCATAAGGATATCCAAGAAGAATTCATTGGATTTCACGAGGGTCGAATTTAGAAGGCCTTTGGACGTGTGTAGAAGCAAAACATAGCCTACCAAAAACCTTTAAATGAGAATAGGTAGGTGCTTTATGAAACAGTTTTTCGTAGGGTGTTTTACCTTGGAGAAGTGAAGTAGGTGTTCTATTGATGAGGTTGGCCGAGGCTAAAATTGCATCCCCCCAAAAACATTTTGGCAGGCATGCTTGAAAGAGCAAAGCCCAAGCAACATTGAGCAAGTGCCGGTGTTTACGTTCAACAATACCATTTTGTTGTGGTGTGTTAACTCAACTAGATTGATGTATAATGCCTTTGAGAGCATAAATTTGCTCAAGTTTGAACTCAGGGCCATTGTCACTTCGTATTATTTGAACATTAGTATTGATTTGAGTGTCAACCATTTGAATGAATTTGACTAAGATGTCTTTTGTGTCAGATTTTTGCTTCATCAAATAAACCCAAGTGCTTCTAATATGGTCATCTACGATGGTAAGAAAATATTTGGTGACACGCCCCGACCCTGATATTCCCCGAATACCAGGATAGACACATGTTGGCCGACATTCGAGGGTGACGAAAGCCATTAATTGATACAAAAGCTAAGAATAAGAAGTAAATAAGGGTTATGAATTTAAATACAATGAGTTAATAATTTAGGAACGTGATCAGAGCATACAACTAACTAGAGCTCTAAAAGAATTAATATAAAATTGAATAAATAAAAGGATGTAGGTCCTACACCGAGAAGACTCGAATATGCCAATGCAAAAGCGTTGATGTCGGGATCGTATGCCTCGATTCTAAATCCTGAAAGGGGGCGCAAAACAAGGGTGAGTGGACCAAGTTCATAAATAAATATATATATATATACATAATACGAAAACAGTTATGAACGTACTAACCCCCATGTTTATGTATAATGAAAACTACTAGCATAATAAGTGATGGATTTATTGAAAACCCTAGCATGCCAAAAATAACTCAAAAGTCAACATGGAAAATAAAATATCAAACGTCTCATAGATCGTCTCGTCGCGTGATGTAGTACTAGTAAGATCACTTAAATAAATATATCTCCCGGCCCTATGCCAGCACCGTAGTCTCTGCACTCGTAGCTAGAGATTACCAACTCTTCGCCCAATGCCTGCTTCGTGTCCCTCAGCCCGTAGTTAGGGATTATTTCTCCCAGTCAATCTGCCAACACCAGATCCTCGCCCCAGGCGGCATAGTGTCCACTAGGTACACACAAATAATTACGCATCTCATAAATAACCACTTCATAGTATAAAGTCATCTATCGTCTATACTATAAAGAGGGGTTTCTAAAACATGTTCTAGCATCCTATCGTTATCCATCAGATAGTCTACCAGTTCATGATTTTTATAGAAAATACGATATATCAAACTATAACTCAATATAGGCTAACAATTAATTCCTCACCAAAAATGAGACGATAAACAACATATTTCATAAACATGCTTAACATAAAAATTAGTTCATAAACTCGTAAGGCATGCATTTCATTTATGCAATTAAACTATGAAATTATGCAAATTTTAGAAAGGGTCCACTCACAGTACTTCACCGTCGAAAAGCCGTGCTGCTAGTGAAGATGGAAACGCCACTAATCACATAAAGGTTAGATTTAGTCAAACTCTACTTAAACGATTGAATTTGGGAAAACAGACTTCAGAAACGGGTCTAGGACGTCGAAATTAGCTTAGGACTTTTTGGGGTTTCGTCCAGGACCTCTCCTAAGCTAATTTCGACGTCCTGGACGAAACCCCAAAAAGTCAACTCTAAAAGTCAACATTGACCGTTGACCGGTCAAAGACAAAGTCAACTCTGACCGTATTCCAAGTCAACAGTCATAGTCAACGGGTCAAAGGGTCAGATTGGCTTAAATTTGGGTTGGGCCCTAAGGTTTATTTTTTTTAAAAAAAAAATGTAAATGAAAGAAACTAAAAAGGAAATGGGTTTTGGGTCTAAAGGGTTTAAGGGAATGGGTTTAGGATTTTGGGTTTTTAGAGTTTAGGTCTTAAAGCCCAAAGGTTTAGGGTTTTGCTACACGGGTCGAAGGCCCTAGTTCTCTAAAGGCTCGAAGGCCTATTCTGAAAGGGTTTAGGATTTCAGGGGGTCTCTGGGCTCTGCCCAGACCTAAACGGCCCTAAGGCCTGATTTTGAAAAGGTTTTGGGGTTAAGCAAAAACGGGCTTAAGGTCCGTGGCCTTTTGAGAACGGCTTAAAGGCCTGTGCTCACTGGAGAAGGACACCGGAGCTTTTACAGCTCCGACCAACTACAAATATACACCCTAAGCTCCGATCTAAGCATCAAATTGAAGAGAAAGGAAATGGGAGTGAGGTTATACCCTTGGTTCGCCGTGGAACGGCCGGTGGTGTTCGAAATTCAGGTTTGGGTGCCCGCGGGTTCGTTGGGTTTTCCTGGGCTCCGTCTAGCCTCGCACGCCGAGAGAGAGAGAGAGAGAGAGAGATGACGACATGATGATGATGGGGAGTGAGTGGGTATGGGAGTGTGGTAATAGGTGTGTGAGTGTGCGTGTGTGTGTGTATCTGGGAGCGAGGGATACGGGAGAGAGAGCAGAGAGTTGAAAGAAAGAGAAGAGGGGTCACGGGGGTGGGGAAGAAAAAAAGAAAAATGTGGAGAGTTAGGGTGCTGCCAAATGGTAGTTAAGGAGTAGAGGAACATAAAAATTTTAAAATCAGAAATGGGTAAATAATTAGGGACCAAATTGAAGAATTTTTAGGGAAATATGAAATTATACTATAAATAAGGGGGTGGGGTGTAACAATCTACCCCCCTTAAAAGAATTTCGTCCCCGAAATTTAAAATCACTTACTAAACTAAAATACTTGAAAATAGGAAGAAGAATATATGTATAAAGAGAAATCAAGTCAGAGTGGGTGCATGAAAGAGAATATGCCACACTGTCGCGAGCGGGTTGCAAAATCCTCTATTATGCCTCCAAGCTCTTACTTTCTTCCCCATCAGTGTAAAAGTAGAAACATACTTTATAAAGATATAAGGTCAAAAACATAAATAGCTTAAGGTCAAAGTAAGTACATAAAATACAATAACGTCAAAATACATATGTACTAACATATAGGTCGAAAGCTCGTGTTGAACTCAAAATTGATAACGGAAAACACTTTCCTCAAAACATTTGTAACGACAAAAACAAATAACTAAGGTAAAGGAAGTTAAAATACTTGTACAGAAAACCAGAACTGAAAATGAAAGTGGGTCTCGCCCAAGAATTCGTAACCTCACATACTCCGAGAACAGATATGTCTTTGGGTCGAATCCCAAGAATAACAATTCCATGACAATTGCCGTAAACGAATCTTCTTGCCCACTTGCTTAACGAACCCAACGAATAAGTTATCGATACTGTTTGTACCATACTTGACCAATCTCGAAACTACTAAGCACCGATCAACGTTATACTGTTAAGGAGCCAGAAGAGTTTCAAATCACATTCAAGGTAATCATATAAGTAAGAGAATCACATTGGATAGTAGACATGAATAAACTATCAAACCAAACTATGTGGTCAAGAGTATTGTACTAGAGAAAGACCGTATTGCATTGTAATCCTAAACTGAATAGGTCCTCCACCTCTTCTGATTAGCTTGGGTAACCATGACATATTACTAGGTGTCACTCATGGTTTGTGGAAGCCCTAAACGTGTATAATCACTAAAGAGAGAATTGAAAGTAAGTTTCAATTCACAATCGATTTGAAAGAGTTCTAATCGCCCACTACCTCGCTAAAAGGAACCTAATGGATCGTACACTGTGTAAGGTAGAGATTGAAGAAACAACAGAGATGAGTAAGTGATGCGAATGAAAGTTAAGCACTCAAATTAAACCCTCTTTTGACAATTGTAGTATATGTATAAGTAGGGATCGTTCTAGACCGGGGATTAGGAGGGATTGCTAATCTAAACTAAACTGACTTACAAAAAGAAATTTAAAAACACTTAACTAGACTCTATAGACTCAAAACACTTAAAAACACAAACTAAAACAGATTTTAACTAATTAGACACACTAAAGTAAAGGGGGATTGGGTTTTGCACGAAATTAAAATAAAACAAAATAGAAACTAGAACTAAACAGATTTGCACGAAATTGGTTGTTTTGGATGGATGATGGGCTAGCTAGAAGGTCTTTCTCCACACATGACACACTTGCATACAAATCAATCTCCAATTGCTTTTCAATAAACTATGATGCTCAACACCCCAGATTAACCGTGATGCACAAATTAACCCTAAGATTTTCCTTTACTCATTGAATTGGATGAATGCATGCAACAACCCAAATCATTCTCTAAAAGTCCCCTATATGAATGCATAATAGAGATACAGTTAAAGATCATTAAGTTCCATGAAAATCATAAGCGTTGACGACGCAATTGTAACTATGAATGCATGATACATTTGCCAAGAATTCAATTAACGCAATTGTGACAAGCAACCTTCACTACTCATGAATATAAACTTGTAACGATTAGGTGAAATTATTTATATCGTAGCATCAAATTCATGCATGAAAACTAAGTATGCATCCTTAATAAATATACACAAATCCGTTATGAATAAAATAGATAATTGAATTGCAATCACAACTTATCAAATCACAATTGGAAGAAATCAATTCATATTGCAAATATATTCATGGTTTCGAATTCTCCTCTAGCCAAAAGAGGTTTAGTTCCTCATACTTGCAATTAAACAGAAACAATTGAAATTAAACATTGAAAACCAAAGTAGAATACATCTAGAATGCTCTAGCAATCCAAATTGAATGACTAGCACAACTCCAAGCAATCCTCATTCCTTGCAAATATGCGGCACCAAGGTGTGAGTGGTGAATGGATGGTCTCTTGTGGTGGTGGATGGATATAGGTGAGTTATGGTGAAGGGTGGAGAGTTGTGTAGATGATGTGGTGTCTTTGGATGATGGCCCCCCAAATTATGGTGAAGGGTGGATGTATTTATAGGCTAAGGAGAGGAGTGTATGGAGTTGTAATGAGTGGATGTAATGGGTGTAGTGGGTGAGTGTTGTGGTAATGAGTGGATGTAATGGGTGTAGTGGATGAGTGTTTGGTAATGAGTGGATGTAATGGGTGTAGTGGGTGAGTGTTGTGGTAATGAGTGGATGTAATGGGTGTAGTGGGTGGATGTTTGGTAATGAGTGGATGTAATGGGTGTAGTGGATGGATGTTTGGAGTTGTAGGTCAACACACTTGCACACACACATGTTGATTTCTAGCCTTCAAATCTTCAAAAACGTCCATCCTCATGTCTCCATGCTTGCACTATCCAATCTTGGCTCAAAAATGCTCTAAAATGCTCCAAAATGCACTTTCTTGCCAACTTTGTTATTATGACCTACAAACACACGAAAAAGCTTAAAATACATAATTAACTAAGAAATAACAACACAAATACACAAGAACAAGCTAACTAAGTCGCATAAATATGTTCCTATCAAATTCCCCCACACTTAGCTTTTGCTACTTCTCGAGCAAAACAAAAGAAACAAAAAGAAACAAAACAAACAAAACACAACCTAACCTTCCAACATTTGCGTCAGGGATTTTCAATGAAACATGACATGCCAAAGATCACCACTTACATAGATTTAAGCATTCCTTACCCTCGAGCATACTTAATCATAGTCACCATTCACTAGCTCACATTTAATCAATTAAAACAGCATTTTGAATATAGTAACATGCCTTAGAGAATTTCCTCAATTCCTTACTAGATACACTCTTATTTTCATACAAAGAATTTCTGACTACACTCCCTATACTAGGTATATGTGAGAAGATTGATGTAAACATGGAAACTAGTACTCACATATGTTTTTCAACAAAGAAGCAATTTCTGGAATTATTAATTCATGTATATATATGATCTCATAAATGGAATGCTACTACTTAGATGCGAGAACCAGTGACACCATATGCTCATATCAATTTCAAACTCCACAAATTGAAACACACAACACTCAAGATTGAAGTCAAGGGTTGTAACAAGGCTTGGGGGTAATGGCTAACAAAGAAAGGATAGGAATAACAAACGTTCTTAAAGCGATAGCAAGCAAAGTAATGGAATCGACACTTGGAATTTACTTTAGAATGCAAAAATCAACTTTTAAACACAATGGGAAGATTCATGCAACACTTAGGGTCGAATTCAATGCTTTGGACCCTTTCTTCAACAAACAACACTTTAGAGCTCTTTCTCATAAATTTTTCAACTCTTTTCACAACTTTTCATTCTATTTTCCACGAATTTTTCTTTGTCTTTTCCTTTTCTACTTATGTCTTATGAAGGACTTTGGCATACACACACACACAAGAATTGCATAGATTAGTAACTCTCCAAATAAACGTTTAGGCTCAAGTCTCACAAGGTTGTAGCGTACATTTGAGTTCCTTCTTTCAAGCATGTTACAAAAACTTTTTTTTTTCTTTATGATTGCATGTGAATTCATAAATTATAACCACAACCAAGCATACACCAAAGAGTAAATTAAATTTTCATCCATGTTTATAACTCTCTTTAACAATCATGTAATTAAAAACCAAATCCTCATCAATGTGTTGGAAGGTACCCTAAGACACAAATAAACATACAAAAACAACTCTTTTTGGGTTTTTCAAAACAATTTTTCAAATTTTTATGAGATTTTTGGATTTTTATGTCAAAACACACTGAAACACTCTAAAATAGCTTAAAAACACTTAAAATAGTAAGGCACAACACTAGAAGTAATGGATGATAAACTCCTACGAATTTCATGCAAAACAATTGTTACCCCCCCCCCCCACACTTAAATCAAACATTGTCCTCAATGTTTCAAGCATAAACTTGCACAAAAAACAAGCAAACAAAAAAAACAACGAATAAACATGACAAGTATGGCAAAGTAAAAATCAGATAGAGTAGAGTTTAAGAACGCAAATCTGGTTTTGGAGATAGATGATCTTGTTGTCTTTCCACAGCTTTGATCTCGAACTGGTTTGGAATTCTAAGTGAGGAATATGAGAGTTCCTTGGTTTCAAATCAGACTCATTCTGCTGGGTTAATTTGATTGTGCAGTCTGCATTCTTCTCTGCTTGTTTCTTCTGCACGGCAGGCAGGCACGAGGTAGAGGTGTTGGTCTGTTTCTTTCTTCAATCTTTCCAAGTGTCCACCTCTTGCTTTCTTTCTCCTTGTCCCTAGCTAAGGATGAATTGGCAAATTGTCTCCACATGCTTCGAGGTATCATTTTCACTTCCCTTATCTGTTCCCTAAGGAGATGTGGTAGACGAAGAGGAAGCATAAAATGATGAAGATGAGTACTCGAGAGCAAGGCTAGGAAAGCAATCAGGAAGGGGTTTCATGCAGTCGGTTCCAGATCGGAAGATTGATACCAAGTGCTGGCTGATTGCTCTCTTTCTCCTTGTCCCAAAACAATGACAAGGAGAAGGACAGGGAGAAAGCATGATATGAGATACTCTTGCTTTCAACCTCCATGATATGAAATACTTTTGCTTTGGATGAGTTGTTTGCAGAGGTACCCCAAGGAATAAGGAACACTAAGTGACTCGAAAGGGTTTCTTAGAAAGGCATTTTCGGAGAAGAAGAAGGGTTATGTATGTCTGCCTTGAAATGGAAGGTGAAGGGTGCCATTTATAGGAATTAATAACCGGTACTATTCTTTCACTCTTGTCAGCAACCGTTGGATGATTTAATAGTGAACTTCACGTGCTTTCTACTTCACAAGAGATCTTCGACAAATTGCCCGTAATTTTCGCAAGGCTGAGTTTGCATGTGACAGGCGCTGACACGTCTGGAAAAGTAGATGCTTCTCCTATATCTGAAATCGGCACTTCGACAAACTGCCCTTGATTTTCGCAAAGTTGAGTCTGCATGTGACAGGCGCTGACATGTCTGGAAAAGCAGATGCTTCTCCGATATCTGGAATCAGCGCTTCGATAAACTGCTCGTGATTTCCGCAAAGTTGACTCTGCATGTGACAAATGCTGACATGTCTGGAAAAGCAGATGCCTCTCCGATTTCTGAGCTTGCCTTTTTTATCTCTGAAATCCCGTCGAGTGCAGAGGTTGCATGTGACAAGTGCGGACAAATCTGGAAAAGAAGATTGGCTGTGGTTTCTGAGCAAGCCCAGCTTTTGAGAAAGCTAGCGCCTCTTTGATTTTTGAGTTGGCCTCTTCGATTTCTAAGCTCGCCTCTTTAATCTCTGAAATCCCATCGCGTGCTGATTTTTATAGAGGTACGCAGGACGTTCAAAGCACACTTGAATTTCTGCTTGTAAAAACTCCCTTCTTGCACTTCTACGATCTTGACTTGTCCGACCTCTTCTTTCTTTAACACCTCTGAAAATGTCTGGCCCCTCCGACCGTCGTTTTGACTTGAACCTTGGTGAAGAGGCAGCCCCGCCTTCTCCAGACAACATATGGTGCCCATCCTTCATATCCTCTACTGGTCCCCTTACCGTTGGGGATTCGGTGATGAAGAATGATATGACAGCTGTGGTGGTGGCCAGGAACCTTGTCACTCCCAAAGATAACAGACTACTTGCCAAACAGTCTGATGAGTTGGCTGTTAAGGATTCTCTGGCTCTCAGTGTGCAGTGCACATGTTCCGTGTCCAATATGGCCCAACGCCTATTTGCCCGAACCCGTCAAGTTGAATCATTGGCGGCTGAAGTGATGAGTCTTAAGCAGGAGATTAGAGGGCTTAAGCATGAGAATAAACAGTTGCACATGCTCGCACATAACTATGCTACAAACATGAAGAGAAAGATTGACCAGATGCAGGAATCTGATGGTCAAATTTTACTTGATCATCAGAGGTTTATGGGTTTGTTCCAATAGCATTTGCCTTCGTCTTCTGGGGCTGTACCGCATAATGAAGCTCCAAATGATCAACCTCCAATGCCTCCTCCTTCTGGGGCTCCCCCGACTGCTGAGGCTCTGCCGACTACTGAGATCTCTCCTAAGCAGCCTTTGTGAAGGCTCCCTCTTGTATTTATCTGCTTAATGTTCCTTTCTTTTTTTTATGAATGTAAAAATACCTTGCATAACTGTCAGTGTTTCAAAACCCACACCAAAAACAATTAAACAAGCAACAAATAAAAATGACAATCATGGAAAAATAACAGAAAAGGGAAGGTTTTCAGAATCGCTAAACTGATTGTGGAGCAATTAAAAAATCTTCCTTATTTGAAATCATGGGTTGCCGCCCAAGAAACGCTTGCTTTAACGTCTTCCAGCCGGACGAAACTTTCTTCTAAACTTGGATAGGGCCCATAGCATGGAATTGATCCTTGAATGGAAGGTGATACTTGACGTGATCCGACAATGGTTTAAATTCTAGCGTAGGTGTCTGAATCATCAAAATTAGCAAGTTAGTATATAATAAAATCAAAATTTGAGAAGATGGCTTACTTGCTTGCTCCAACACAAACTCAATTATGAACACCACATCTTTGAAGGTTGCAGGGATATGGGACTTGGCCAGATTTGGTGTTTTGAGAGTTATGACTTTTCCCGTGTCATAAAATCCAACTTTTTTGGGAGTTTTCGTCTCAAGGGTATCTTCTTTGATGAATTGTAGAAATTCCCCATCCACTTCTTGCTCTTGATTCTTTGGAAAGGTTCTGAAGATGCCTTTCTCACCTTCTTCTTCCTTGGATTGCATGATCCTGCAAGGAATAAGGACATTTGGTGAAACAGGGTCAGGATGAATTGAATTTAGGCTTACTTTGGTTGTAGTGGACGGCATAGAGGGCATATGAGGCTGCGGCAAGGGTGGTTCTTTCCTTGCCGTGGCCTTGTTACTTTCTTCTTCTTCGAGCATCAGCTGTTCATCCATGTTTTGGCTTGGTTTGGACGTCATGGGTTCACCTCCAACCTCCATAGCACTTCCCAAAGTGATAGCATCATGGATTTCAAAATCTTCCTTCAAATTTTCAACAGTTGAGTTGGAGAATTCACTTTGCTCTTGAATTTGTGCCGTGAACTCCATAATTTGCCCAAATTGCTTTTCCAATTCGCCCGTCTTCTTGGCTTGATTTTTCACCTCTTTGTTTCAGTTTTCTACATCCTGGTTCAAAGAGGTGAGTAACTTATTAAACATATCATTATCCAAAGATGTACCTGAATTGAATTGGGCAGATTGTTGTGGTGGTTGCATAGGTCTTGAATAGGATTCCTCTTCTTGCTGCCAATACCCATCTTGTTGGAATTGTTGAGGTTCTCCCCACATGTAATCTGAATAATCTCTCCAATCCGAATTGTAAGCGTTGGAAAACATGTTGTCCCCTTATTGGCTATGGCCTTGATAACCCCAAGCATCTTCATTCGCAGCGAATTGAGAACATTGATGAGTTGGATATCCTTGCCCATAGGACACACCATCTGTTGGGACACTTTGCAATGTGGTCCTTTCGGCATATTGTGACAATTGAGAAGTAAGTTTCGCCAATTGAGCTTGAATGGTAGCAAAATCCATGTCTTACTTCTCTAGTACTTGAAATCAAGAAAACAAAACAAAATCAAATATCATAAGTAAAAATAAAAGACACAAATAGAAACAAAGTCAGTAACTAAAACAAAAAACATGAAAAAGAAACAACGGACGATTAGCAAAGTTGCTAATCCCCGGCAACGGCGCCAAAATTTGATGCGAATGAAAGTTAAGCACTCAAATTAAACCCTCTTTTGACAATTGTAGTATATGTATAAGTAGGGATCGTTCTGGACCGGGGATTAGGAGGGATTGCTAATCTAAACTAAACTGACTTACAAAAAGAAATTTAAAAACACTTAACTAGACTCTATAGACTCAAAACACTTAAAAACACAAACTAAAATATATTTTAACTAATTAGACACACTAAAGTAAAGAGGGATTGGGTTTTGGACGAAAATAAAGTAAAACAAAACAGAAACTAGAACTAAACAGATTTGCATGAAATTGGTTGTTTTGGATGGATGATGGGCTAGCTAGAAGGTCTTTCTCCACACATGACACACTTGCATACAAATCAATCTCCAATTGCTTTTCAATAAACTATGATGCTCAACACCCCAGATTAACCGTGATGCACAAATTAACCCTCAGATTTTCCTTTACTCATTGAATTGGATGAATAACTCCGCCTATGTAATTTTACATTGCCGGTCCCAAGCCCGGATAAAGGAGGAGGGGGAGGGCGTCAGGTAGTCGACAACCGGCACTCCATGATCACGTCGAATCCTTATGAAAATGAATCCATAACAAAATCGCGCTAAAGCTAGGGCGTCACCCGTAAGTGGCGCGCTGTGTGGCCCGAGCACAGTGATAAGTGAGCAAGGGTCGCTGTATCTCCATCGGCATCCGGATGCAGTGTTAAATGAGCAAGGGGGCCGTAGAAACTTCTTTTCGAACGACTCCACTCAAAGTTGTTTGGGGGAATATGCTCCTATCAACTTTACACGGGACACACAAAAGAAGTACTTTGATCCTATTAGACGGGGGAGGGTGAAGAAGCTAGGACAGAAGGGTAGAGTTCAAGAGAGCAAAATGCGTTTAGGAACGTGGAATATAGGAACCTTAACGGGAAAATCTATGGAAGTAGTGGAAGTTATGGTGAGGAGAAGGATAAATATTATGTGCCTACAAGAAACTAAGTGGGTTGGTAGTAAGGCAAAGGATCTAGAAAACTCAGGGTTTAAACTTTGGTATTCGGGCACAAATTGAACGAGAAACGGTGTTGGCATTATCGTGGACAAGACCTTGACACAAGATGTTGTAGATGTCAAGAGGGTAGGAGATAGAATCATGGCAATCAAGATTGTAATAGGACAAGAACTTATCAATGTGATTAGTGCGTACGCACCTCAAGTAGGGTTGGATACGAGTTCGAAGGAGAAATTTTGGGAAGACCTTGGAGACTTGGTGCAAGGAATTGCTCAGACGGAGAAGTTATTTATAGGAGGAGATTTAAATGGACACGTGGGCAGGGAGACAGGCAACTATGGAGGTTTTCATGGTGGCCATGGTTTTGGGGAGAGAAACGAGGATGGGGAAGCTATCTTGGATTTTTCAATGGCATATGATCTCTTCTTAGCCAACACCTTCTTTAAGAAGAGAGAAGAACATGTGATCACCTACAAGAGTGGGTCGTCAAAAACACAAATAGATTTTCTTCTAATGAGGAAAGGGGATCGTATAACTTGTAAGGATTGCAAAGTTATACCAGGAGAGAGCGTGGCTAATCAACATCGCTTGTTGGTGATGGATGTACATATCAAAAGAGTGAGACAAAAGAACAAGACTTGGAAGTGCCCAAGGACTAGATGGTGGAATCTAAAAGAAGAAAAACAAGCCATTTTCAAAGAGAAGGTAATCACCCAATGTGTGTGGGATAGAGAGGGGGAAGCTAGCCAAATGTGGGATTCCATGGCTAGTTGTATCCGAAAAGTAGCAAAAGAGGTATTAGGAGAGTCCAAGGGCTTTGCCCCACACCAAAAGGAATCTTGGTGGTGGAATGAGGAGGTACAAACAAAGGTGAAGGCTAAGAAGGAATGTTGTAAAGCCTTATACAAGGAGAGGACCGATGAAAATGGTGAAAGGTATAGAAAAGCGAAGCAAGAGGTGAAGAAAGCTGTCAGAGAAGCTAAGTTAGCGGCTTACGACGATATGTATAAACGACTAGATACCAAAGAAGGAGAGTTGGATATCTATAAACTAGCTAGAGCAAGGGAAAAGAAGACAAGGGACCTAAACCAAGTGAGGTGCATCAAGGATGAGGATGGAAAGGTTCTTGCTACAGAGAACGCGGTTAAAGACAGATGGAGAGGTTATTTTCATAATCTTTTCAATGAAGGACATGAAAGGAGTGCTTCTTTAGGGGAGTTGAGTAACTCAGAAGAGTGTAGAAACTACTCTTTTTATCGTCGAATTGGATGAATGCATGCGACAACCCAAATCATTCTCTAAAAGTCCCCTATATGAATGCATAATAGAGATACAATTAAAGATCATTAAGTTCCATGAAAATCATAAGCGTTGACGACGCAATTGTAACTATGAATGCATGATACGTTTGCCAAGAATTCAATTAACGCGATTGTGACAAGCAACCTTCACTACTCATGAATATAAACTTGTAACGATTAGGTGAAACTTATTTATATCCTAGCATCAAATTCATGCATGAAAACTAAGTATGCATCCGTAATAAACATACACAAATCCGTTATGAATAAAATAGATAATTGAATTGCAATCACAACTTATCAAATCACAATTGGAAGAAATCAATTCATATTGCAAATATATTCATGGTTTCGAATTCTCCTTTAGCCAAAAGAGGTTTAGTTCCTCATACTTGCAATTAAACAGAAACAATTGAAATTAAACATTGAAAACCAAAGTAGAATACACCTAGAATGCTCCAGCAATCCAAATTGAATGACTAGCACAACTCCAAGCAATCCTCCTTCCTTGCAAATATGCGGCACCAAGGTGTGAGTGGTGAATGGATGGTCTCTTATGGTGGTGGATGGATATAGGTGAGTTATGGTGAAGGGTGGAGAGTTGTGTAGATGATGTGGTGTCTTTGGATGATGGCCCCCCAAATTATGGTGAAGGGTGGAGGTATTTATAGGCTAGGGAGAGGAGTGTATGGAGTTGTAATGAATGGATGTAATGGGTGTAGTGGGTGAGTGTTGTGGTAATGAGTGGATGTAATGGGTGTAGTGGATGAGTGTTTGGTAGTGAGTGGATGTAATGGGTGTAGTGGGTGAGTGTTGTGGTAATGAGTGAATGTAATGGGTGTAGTGGGTGGATGTTTGGTAATGAGTGGATGTAATGGGTGTAGTGGATGGATGTTTGGAGTTGTGGGTCAACACACTTGCACACACACATGTTGATTTCTAGCCTTCAAATCTTCAAAAACGTCCATCCTCATGTCTCCATGCTTGCACTATCCAATCTTGGCTCAAAAATGCTCTAAAATGCTCCAAAATGCACTTTCTTGCCAACTTTGTTATTATGACCTACAAACACACGAAAATAGCTTAAAATACATAATTAACTAAGAAATAACAACACAAATACACAAGAACAAGCTAACTAAGTCGCATAAATATGTTCCTATCAGTAAGGATAATTAAATAGTTTAATTATTTATGGCAATGATTAATAAATATGACGACTAATCAAACGAATAAGTTCATTTTAGACCTCGGGTTAGTTTTGGGCCTTAAGGCCCAATGGGCTTTGAATGTCAAGCCCATTAACTTAAGTTGTATGACAACTTAATGAATAAAGATTCAAGAGGGCCCAAATAGCCCAAAAGCCATAAGATGGCCGGCCATATGTTGAAAGAAAAGCCTTTTGTTCTCTAGGTCGCTTAATTGAAGGGACTATATAAAGAACTTTATAGCCAAAATTCTTTTAGGGTTTCTTTTGGAGAAAATTGGAGAGAACATGTTCCTCCCTTTCTCTCTAGGAGGCCGCCCCCTTGGAGGAGATTAGCTAGCAATCTTTCCTCCTCCAAGGTCACTTATCTCTTCTTCAAGTCCATCCTTGGTGTGGAAAATTAGAGGTTCTCAACTTTGGGAACTTGGAGAATCCTTTCAACCATCCTCATCCAAGAAATCCATGGATCTAAGAAGCAAGGAATGAAGGCCCTCTCCTTGGGTGATTAGCCTTTGCTTATGCAAAGAGGAATCAACAAAGGTATAAGATTTCTCAACTCACTTTGTTCTTAAGTTGAGTCTTGGTTCACCTTTCTACTAGGCTTTGAATTTCATGGGTAATGTTTTGTTTTTGAGTGCATACAAGCATGATTCCGCATTTAATTGTTAATTGCATGCCATAGATGTTGCTCAAATGAACATGTTTTTCACAAAATTTCCTTGAATAGTTTCCAAGGAGTCATCCAGAGGCTGGTTATCCTCTTTATTTCTTGTTGAATCCATTCTTCCTTGCCTGCCAAGTTAGCAATGAATCTCATTAAGAAATTGATTTTCCATAGTAGCCTTTGTAGTTGTACTTTATTGGTAGGAGGAGGTGATTCCATTATTGCCCGAGCTTTATTTTTGTCAATGTCCTCCCCTCTTTGATAGACAAGGAATCCTAAGAAGTTGCCCGATCTTACCCCAAAAGCACATTCTAGGATTCATCTTCAACTTATGGGTCCTCATTCTTGTTAGGCTTGTTTAAGGTCTTCTAGGTGTTGTTCTTCAGTTTCATATTTGACCACAATGTCATCAATGTATACTTCCATGCTATGGCCAATCAAGTCATGAAAAATGGCATTCATTGCTCTCTGATAGGTTCCACCATCATTTTTAAGCCTAAATGGCATGACTAAGTATTCATATGCTCCAACATGACCTGAACACCTAAAAGTTGTTTTATGTATATCTTCTTTAACCATTTTTATCTAATTATAATCAACACTCCCCACCCATGAAAGATAGAACTTTGTGTTTTGAAACTGCATCTATGGATAGGTCAGCCATGGGGATGGTGTATTCATCATTAGGCATGGCTCCATTAATATTTCTATAGTTAACACAACACCGAACTGCATTAGTTATAGCTTTCAATATAGGTACAATGTTGGCCAACCACTCAACATACTTGGTAGGCTTAATAAATTCAGCTTTTACTAGCATTTCAATCTCTTATTTGGCTTTTTCTTCGATCTTTTTCGACATTCTTCATGGTGCTTGTTTCATAGGTTTATACACCTCCTTAATAGGCATTATATGTTCTACTAAGGTTGAATCTAAACCTGGCATCTCAGTGTAATGCTAAGCAAAACAGTCTTTAAACTCATGCAGAAGGCTGACTATCCTTGCCCGATCTTCAACTTCCAACAAGCCACTGATCTGTATAGGTCTTAGATCCCCCTCAGTTCCCAAATCAATGGTTTTTAAGGGGTCTTGTACATCTGGTGCTAGCTTGTCAGGTTCTACACACAAAAATTTGACCAACTTCGGACTCTCCGGCATATCATCTGGCCAATCCAAGTCATATATACATTCAGCCATTTGTATGGCTGCTTCCAACTCCTTGCCAAAAAACTCTTTTTCACCCTTATTTTGGCTGCTTGATGTTTCTTCCTTCCATTTCTCTTCTTCTTTGGCTGAGCTGTCCTTTTCTTGCTTTCTCTCTCTCCCATACACTAACAGTCTCTTGATTAAGAACTTGACTGCAACTACTTGGTCCTTTCTTCTTTGTTATGGCATTACTGGTGTTGGGGAGTCAGGACGATATGTGGTCTATCCTATTCTTCCCTTGTGAGAAGCAGTCCTTGTTCCACAAGCTTTTGAGCCGTCACCTTAGTCGGGCAGCCGTTCTCATCAACTCCTAAGCACTGGAGAAAATACTAGGATTGTAGAAACTAGCTTCTACAACATTGGTTGTGGGAAGGAATGGTCGTGACTCGGCCTCCATCACTTCCCAAAATCTTGGTCTCATAGTTCTTTCCTCGTAGTAAATAGCTACCTATTAATGCAAGGTGGATGGTATAGAGAGACTCTGATAAATCCAATCTCTACCAAGCAAAGCTCCATAAGTAGAAATATTGTCCACCACGAAGAAAGCTAACATGATTTGCTTGGAACCCAAGTTAACCTCCAAAGGCAATATTCCATGAGTTCTGGTAATGGCTCCAAAAAACCTAGAGACTGTTAAGTCAGTAGGAATAAGATCTTTTTCACTTCTTCCTAATTTCTTCATCTGTTTTAATGGTATCACATTGATCGTAGCTCCTCTATCAATCAAGACCCTCTTAAAGGGTATTCCCTCCAAACGAGCAGTCACATATATAGGCTTCAGATGGTTAGCTTGGGCTAAACTCGGGCGGCTGAAGACCATTTTATATGAATATACCTTTTCGGGCTCCTTCTTTGCAAGCTCGGGCAAACATGTTCTGCCCAATTCTGTTTTTCCTAAATCACCTTTCATTGTGGCAGGTTGATTTGGCTCGGCGCAAAACATGGCAGATAGAACATATGTCATGTTTACGTGGAAGTTGCTAGGTTCAGGTAAACCCTCATTCTTGCCCCCAATGTGGTCCATGAATTCATCTAACCAGGCCTGTGCTTCTTTTGGCAACATTAGCTCGGGCAACTTTTCCTCCCGAGTTATACCAAAGTCATGTACCTGCTGTGGAACTTCACAAAGAGTATCAACCAACAAAGGTGAGGGCATTCTCCTTTCAAGCGAGATAGTTCCAAAACATATTGGTTCTGGACTCCATCTTAGGGTTGGCATCATTACCATATCCTCTTGAGTTCTCCTTAAGATTCTGTATTTTCCCGGATGAGGGCTTTGTGGAACATGATCTCCTTCTCCTTCAATCTTGCTATTAGCCCTATCTACCTCCTTTTTGCTTCTCCAGTGAAGTTGATTTCTTCCCTCATGAGGTACTTTCTCAAACTTCACATTTTCAGAGGTTTCTAATGCAATAGGAACTTTTAGTGAATTCATATAAGCTTTGTGCTGCCTCTGGACTCTCCTAATCATAGAAGCTCTTATTTCCTTGATAGGTCTCCCATCCTTTCCAACTACGTACCATTTCCACCCAAGTTGAGCAGAATCCTTCTTGGTGATTGGGGATACTAGGTTCCTCATTTTTCCTTTCATCCTGACATTACCACCTTCATAACTTGGTTGGGGAGGCCTAACCTCCACCCATTTTGGTATTTTGGCTTCTTTATCTTCCACTTCTTCCAAGGCTTCATGGTCTTTGAATACCTCGGACAAGTTTTTTGGCTCAAAATCACCTTCTAACCTTTGGAAAACTTTTCTGGATGTCTCTTTCTTAACTGCCCTCATGATGCTTCTGCGAGCTTCTTGCTCTTCTTTCTTTCTTATTCTGATCAATTCTCGATCAATAATAGCTCCAGACATTGGCACTTCTAATTCACATTCACATTAGCACTTGCTACTTAATACCAACCCTTTAACTATGGCCTCTTTGGGTTTCTTGGGCAACTTGATAATTCCTTATGTAGGTCTGTCCACTTGTCTTCTTTCTGCTTTTACTTCCCAAGTGGCTTTTCCCTTCCCTTTCTCAACCCAAGTTAGGATGATCATGTTTATTGGGGTCTCTGGGAAAGGATCAGTGTCAACCATCATATTGGCCTGGTTTCTCCAGAAGCAATTTTCCCTTCACTATGAGGTCTTGTATCTAGTCCCTGAACTGGACACAATTAGTTATAAAATGGTTTAAGGTACAGTGCAGCTTGGAATACTTTTTTCCTCTTAATTCCTTTGGCTTAGGCATCTTCTTGGTGCTGTCGGGCACAATCATTATTGCACGCACCAACTCTTCATAGATTTTTTAAGCCTTGGTCAAATCAAAAGAATAACTTTAGTACTTAGGGGGCTTCATAGGGACAAATCCACCATCATTCATTACCGCCTTTTGATCCTTGACTGGCTGGACTAAACCCTTTACCGTTAATGGTTTAAAAGGCGTAGTCATCTCTGCGGCATACATGTCCATTCCCTCTCCTCTATGATGATCACTTTCTTCTGGCTTTGATCTTTCAAACTCTACTTGGTGAATTGCAGCTTTATTTTTGTAGAAATGAGGCACCTTGGATGAGTGTTTGACTTCTTATTCTTCAATCAACAGTTTCTCATACTTTGTGGCAACAATCACCAACTCTTGGAGCTCACTGAACTGCACATCATCAAAGTTTTTCCTTAAGGGTAGCCTTAATGCCTTCTAAGCAATGGATATAAGCTGGGCATGATTAATAGGGAATTAGCACTTCATTCTTGTCTTTCTAAACCTCTTCATGAAGTCTTCTGTAGACTCATGCTCATATTGCTTTACCTCAACTAGATCATTGATAGTCATCTCGGGCTCCACCCTATAAAACTGTTCATGAAAAGCCATCTCCATTTGCCCCCAGTTGGCAATAGAATTGGGGGGCAACATAGAGTACCACTAAAATGCTAGACAAACTAACGAGTTCCCAAACAATCTTAACTTATAATTAGAATTATCTTCAAATGCCACGCAATGATTGGAGAACTTGAAAATGTGATCTCTAGAGGGCACACTGCCATCTTTTCCACTAAAAGTGGGAAACGCGGGCATCTTAAATTTGAGGGGAAAAGGATTATGTTCATCAATATACTCAGGATATGGTTTTTGGTAGGTGATCCTGAACAATGGGCGAGCCTGAGGATAAGCATTATGGAGCACCATTCTTTTTAACTTGGCTAACTTATCTCTGAGTTGCTGGTTGGCTATATTATTAGGTGGGGTATGAGGAGGTTCCCACTTCAGGCTACGATCATTGCCTGAGAAATTTTCCTTTTTTGGTTTGGGCTTCCTCCATCTAGCCCTTCTAGGGGGGAGGTTTGTCCACATTTGTGGCCTCACCTTTCCCGCTAGATTCTCGAATTAATTGGGACATCCTATACTTCTTTCGTTCTTGCCCACTCTGCTCCTTATTATCTAGTGAAAATAATAGGGTGTCGAGCAATTCTGTCTCCAAGATCTTCTCTAATACTGGCTGACTAATTCCAGATTCCTCCTTGTTTTTCCCCTTTCCCTTTTTTCCTTAAGCAAAGGAAATAGGGGGTTAACTGGTTCTTTCTTATGGCTTACTTCTCTCATCATTCCCCTAGCATAACCATTTTTGGAGTGGAGTACTCTAGATCTAATCTTCTTTGTAGACTCCCTGTTACAGAACAAAGTTTACTCACTTCTCCTTTGGTTTCCAGTGTAATCTTTTCCATAGTTTTCAATACTTGCAACATGGTAGCTTGTAAGTCTTCATTGACCACCTTTCCTCCTAACTTCTCAGATGAAGTCTGGCTCTCCACAATAGCTGGTCCTCGTACAGAGGGGAAATCTTCTGGATGATCTGTCATTTTTTATCTTAGTAAACAATGGGGTGGTCCGTACTGTGTGTTCCACCTGAAGGTTTTCTCCTTCCTTCTTCTTCTTGGTATACAGGATTAAGTCGGATCCCACGGGGTGTGCCAAAACTATGTTTGGGCAAAGATTTCTCTAGAGAAGGCTCATCGGACCTCATCATAGCTCCTCAAGGGATTGGCACTTTGGATGTGCAGTCGGGCTCTTGCTTGTTGATGTGCTACAAGAAGAGAACAAAGTTAGTTCTGAAAGGTGCCTTTGTGGGCCTTAGGTGTAGGCCTTGAGGATTGCAATCAAAACTAAGTGCTAGGTGTGCCACTGCTATCTTAGTATAGCAGATGTAGAACAAATGTGTTTTAAGTCGATTACTTGCGCCCCAAGTTACTCAAACTTTTTGTTATCAAAGGATTGTCACTAATAAGTTAAGTCTTCATTAAGTTATTTTTCTTGCCTGGTAAATAAGGACTTTTAATTCATGATCTTGTATGTTCGAATTGAGGGAGTCCAGAGCCCTTTAAGTCATTTGTTTGGTTTTACATTGCTCTTAATGAAAACATGTCCATTAAGTTAACCAGATCCATATGCAAAAAGGACTCTCAAATGACAACACAGGTCGAAATGACTTGAATACATATTGAAAAGTATACTACACGGTAGATCTACTAATTTAGAAAACAAACAAAGAGCTTCGGGCAAGATTTCACTTTATCTGGCAAGGTTGAACTTCTTGTAGTTACTTCTCTTTGAATTTACAGGGTTTATATGCTAAAGAGGGATGGATGGTAAACAAGTATACAATAGGGAATCGATACTACAACACTAAGGGAGGTACCAGAGCTTTTATACTAGACAAGAGATAGCTTTTTCAAGGAACTATCGCTAAAAAGGATTGAATCTGGGTTGCTTTTAGCTTTTGGATGCAAATTTGGCTTGAGAGCAGAATTTGTTTATTTGTTTGTTTCATTGGTTGAGTGTCATTGTCCCCGTTGTCTCTTTTTCCTTTTATAGGCAGTTTGGCCCGATTGCTGTAGCTTTTGCTCTTATCAGAAAGCATTTGGAGGATAGTAAGTCATCAACTTTTTACTAGTAATGCCACTGGAAAGTGTTTTTTGGATGATAGTAGGTTAGTCTCCATCACTTGTCATTTCAATTATAAACACGTGGCCTGTATCTTGGCTGAGAAGGTTTCAATTTACTTCTGGACTTAGTGCTGGGCTTCAGGCATATCTCCTTTATTTGGCATCCTTGGGCTTTATTTTCTTCAAGCCCAACATTCAAATATTATTCTAAACAATACTTTTATGGAAACTAGGTCCCTCTGGACTAGGTGACAGGCTGCGTTGTTGATATACCTCTAGTTTCTGGAGCTCTTTTCCTTGAGAAGAAGGTTTTTCATCCACAGACACCACTTCCTTTTCTTGAAACTCGCGACTGAACTTATCAGAACTAGTTAATAAATGTGAATAGTCTATGCTTGGATGCAAATGCATGTCCAGCAAGAGTCAGAATCTTCATCCAAATCTGGCATTGGTAATTCTTTTCCACAATTAAGAGTATAGTCTTTTATCTCGGTTGATGGGATCGCATAATCAAGTTAACTATGTCCCAATTCCAGCGTTGGCTTCTCAGTTGAATCCACATGACCATCTCCAAAAACCATTTGCCAGTATCGCTCAATTTCCTTCTCCAAGAAATGCTTTTCCCTCTCCCTCCTAACTGACATCTCTTTAAGAATGTTCATTTCCACAGCATCGTAAGCCGATTTTACCTCTATCATCCTTTGGTATTGCCTTGCCTCCATTTCAATTGATGCCTTCTCCTCTTGCAGGCGCAATATCATGGCCATGGCCTCATCTGCAGCGGTGACAGCAGCACTTCTCTCCTCCTCTAGTTCAAGATACAGAGCAGCACGAGCAGCATGTTCTTCTTTGAGTGCCTGTTCCAGTACTCTAATCGTAGTTGTCTCATTACTGTCAAAACCTAGTTTCTCTCCTGCGTTGGATCCAGATTCTTCAACAAGTAATCCATCCATTGGTTTAGTTTCATCAACATGTTCATTAAACTCAACACGTGAAACGCTTTCCGACGAACTCGTATCTGTAGAAGCTTCGATGCCATCTGAAATTACAAGAGCATCCATAAAAATGAAAAAAGTAGTATTAGCATAATATGTGCAGAAATGAAACAATGATGAGTCTGCAAGATCTTACAGCACATCTTCAAAACAGTAAAACATGTGTGAACTTTCGCTGAAGGAAAGCACCTCTAAACTCAAACTTCAAAGGTAATACCTTAAAGTATAAAAAATAAAAAATAAAAAATAAATTGTTAACAACTCAAATCCACTGCAATATTTCCGAATCTCCTAGGACAATTCAAATGTCTCTCACAATCGTTTTCTTTTCTTTAAGAAAGAAAAAGTAAGAGATACTGTTTTACAAAAATAAATGTATCAAAAATATCTTTTTTAGTTGAAAAACGGGTGAGAGCCCAAACAGAACTATTCACCAATAAATTTATACCAAGACATCCCAAGTCAATCCACACAAACAAAACTAACTGAACAAGAAGAAGGATTATCAAAGTAAAAATTGCCTAAATCTAATCCAAGGCTATATAGTTCGCTAAGCTATCCGCAACAAAATATCTTTAAATGTTTGAAAATACATATCTAAAATGGTTTAAGGTTCCATTCTACATGTTACTCCTGCTGTGGACGTTAAGAAAGGCCTGCATCAGGCCTGGAACCACAAATGTGGATTTAGTTCACAAGCTATGAGTGGCAACCGCTTATTACTATAAATTATACAATGTAAAATAGAAGTGCTAGCCGTGATGCCGTATACTTCACCCTTGTCATATCTCTAAAAGGGTACTACTTATGAAGTTGAAATATGAAATTACAACATTGTACTGGATCTAAACAGTAAACAGTGACTTAGAATACAGTATGAGAAAGAAATTGGGCTAACACCAGCAAACCTAGAATTAAGAAGACTCGAAAGTCAAATTTAGATTACATTAGACCCGATATAATGAATCTCACCTGAATTTACAAAAACTTCAGTAACCGAAACCTCATTCCCCATTTTACTAACGCTGGAAGGAGATGTAGGAATGTCCTGTGCCGCTGACTGGACCATATCATATGATAAAACTGATGACGACTTTCCATTATCAACAGAGCCCCCTCTGCGGCCGCGCCGAAGTCTCGGCCTACGACCTGCTACATTCTTTGCGTTAAGATCAAAACTTTGTTTCTTCCCACCTGCAAAGTTGCCGACACCAAACTCAACACTCAGTTCATTCTCAGCGACCAAAAATGAGCTACATGACGCTTCACCTTCATACGTAAAACTCCCATTTGCCTCATTTAGGGACTTCAACTTTGTATGGAAATTTGGGTCTTCATCCCATATTACATTGAAAGGGAACTTTCTCCTAACCGACCATTGAACTGAACAAATTTTCTCACACGGTAGATGATCTGAAAGCAGTTACTTTTCCTTGGGGTCCCGAAAAACCCATCACAAGGGCAAGGCAGACACAACCCAAACAAACCCACAAATTTCGTGGTGAAATAGGCAACCGCTGCCGCACACAGTAGAAGATAGGCTATTGCAAGATTAAGAAATGCACGGATTTGGATCCTCTCCTGAGCTAATGCAAAGGATCTTCCTGACCAATTATCGTGGGCCATTGGATTTTTCTCCAACAACTATAATTATTGTAACTTTAAAGAGACCCTCCGTTTGTAGCCGTTGGATAAAAATCCAACGGCCCACGATGATTGGTCAGGAGGATCCTCTCCATTAGGTCAGGAGAGGATCCAAATCCGAAATGCACCGCTGCGTTTGGCGGCTTCGGATTTACTGAACGATGATCAACTAATTCAAATTTGATTTGATGCGCTTTCAGTAACAGATAATGCTAGGAAACTAAAATTTTAAATTAAATTTTGTAGCTTAATGATGTGGAAGTTGATAATTGAATTAGCATTTAAGGATTGACTAACGTACTTATTTCTTATTGATAACACATCATTTGATTTGTAAATTTGATTTATAATTTTTAGCTTTTTTAGTATTATCCTTGTATAATAGTAGATCTCCTTTTTATAGGGCGTGTTTAACTTTTTTTTGAGTAAAAAGACATTTGGAAGTAAAAGGAAAAAAAAAAAAAAAAACAAAATTGGGTCTAGTAATAATTTCTGTTCTGATTTATGTCTCGTCATCTCTCTCAATTATCTTTTGCCATAATTTTTATTCGAATCATTCAAGTTTTCTTCAAAGGTAAGTGTATCTCTCAAGTTTATCTCTCTGAATTCTATCTGTTCCGAATTTTATTTTTTTAAGTATTGTGTTTCAATTTAGATTCTGAAACGAGACTCTGATTTTTCAATTTTTTATTGGTCGCATTGAGTTTTTTTTTTTTTTTTTTTTTTGGATTGTTTTTGTTTTTTGCAGGCACGGTTTTTTAGTTTTGAAGATTTTGATTCAGTTTTTATTTGAGTGTTTGACAAAGGTGATTTTTCGTTGTGCTGCTTTTGTTTTCATTGAAGTTCCTTTTATTTTTTGCAGTATAGTTATCATGTATATTCGTTATAATTGGAATGGATTATGAGTTAGTTTAGTATTTTGGTGAAGATTATTAATATTGATGCACCATCAGCTTATAGAATCGTGCTGAATCAGTTGTCATAAGTTCTGGGGGTTGTTCCCGGGAGGGGGGTTGGGGGAAATCCCCCCTCCCCCCATAAACATTTAATATTTTTCAACGCAATACTTGTGCAGCATCAACTCATAGAATCGTACTGAATCAGTTGTCATAAGTTTTGGGGGTTGTTCCCGGGAGGGGGGTTGGGGGAAACCCCCCTCCCCCATAAATATTTAATAATTTTCAACGTAATATTTGTGCATGATCATTTATATATAATCACAAAGAATCGCTTGGCATTGGTTTATTGAAAGAACAATGGATTACCAACCAGTTAATGGATTATTTAATCATTTTTGGCATTTTGTGTAGCATTTGTGTTATAGATATTTGTGTAGCATTAGTGTTTATAAATATTTTATTGTCATTTGTGCAGCATCACTTTTTGCAGAACATTATGTGACGACCTGTCCCTAATTTTCTATGTAATTTCTCCCCGAGTGTGTAAATTGACATTTATGCCCTTGTTGGCAAAGTGACGTGGATGTGATTATGCAGATTTTAATTATTTTTCTCACTATCGGAATTAAATAGTACACGTTGTTGCGAACACATGAGCGCGAGTTAGACCCGAATCAGATCTGTAATGGAAAAGTTACGCACAGTTAAAGTACGTTAACAGCAAGTAGAATTGTACACGCATGTGTACTAAATTATCAGTGTTAGAAACACTGTTTTTGATAGGGAGTCGGATTTTCTTGCATGCTTTTACTGTGTGAAATCTGAAAACCATATCCTCTCTTCTTTTCAAATTGGACCCGTGTTCCCCATTTCACTCATAACCTATCCTTTTCCCTCATTTTACTCTTCACCAACCAACCAGACCTTTTCCTTAAATCTCTCCCCCAATCAGATCTCTCTTCTCTCTACCCAATCAGAAAACATACCTCTCTCTTTCATCTTCTTTCTCTCTCCTCGCTCGAGCTTCTTTTTCTCTACAACTCTTAAGAACACGCATCAAACTTCACGGATCAAGGCTGCAAACACCACCATCATACTCCTCTCGAGCTCACAAACCTAGCCATACCAACTGATTCTCAAATGGATGAGTTTTGAGTCGTTGACTCGGAAGCTCTGACTTGGACGACTTAGCTTCGATGTGATCCCGGTTGAGTTACGAAGTTTGGAAGGTTGTGGAAGCATCTCCACAACTCCCTGGAGTCCCTAGGCTAAGTTTGGAGTGGAGACAACGTCGAAACACAAGGTTTCAAAGAGTCAAAAACTAGGTTGAGACTTTCAAGGCTTTTTCAGTCCTCTTCCGTCCACCTTTTGGACTTTTAAGAGGTACTATTTTGTTCTCCTTGTCACAAGCTTCAAATCCATATAATTTTATGGAAAGTGGTTGAGAAATGACAAAGTTACAAGGTTTTAAACATTTCCCAAAAACTTGCGAAAATCTCCTGATTCCTACGAAACCAGGCGACGGTCAACGATGACCCACCGGAGAAGACGACGAATATTCCATCAGACTTGACGAAATATTCTAAAAGCTTCAGGTAATGGTGTCAGGTTCCGTTAACTATTTAACGGAATATTGCATCAACTCTGACAGAATATTCCTATCTTCTGTCAGATTCTGCCAAGCGAGTGTAGCCGTGGGTTGGGCAGCGCGTGGCTACGCGTCCGGCCTCCTGCTGGTGAGTGGTTAACACGTGCGGGTCCGTGACTTCAAGTAAAACACTTTCGTATATTCGAACCTTCCGTTTGAGCAAGCTATGTGGAGTTTTTCCTAGCTTCTAGTGTGTGTTATTTAAATTAATTATTATTAGTTTTTTCGCATATAGGGGAGACTTACCCCAAGGATGCACGAGGGCAAGCGAGACTAGGGGGCTACGATACATCGACATATTAGTGAGTGGGCATTTTTGTTTTCGTGTATATATATAAACTTTATAGTTTCAACAAATGCTTTTAAATTGATTTATGCATTTTATGTCATGTTTTATTAATTTTAAAAATGTTGTTATGTGGTTGAGATTTATATATCGTCATGGCATATTCATATGCATTTTACATGCTCATAAATGTTAAACTGTTGTGAAATGCTACAATAATTACGGGATGCGTAGGTAAGTCCAGGTAAGGTTATTATGTTGATTGAAATTGTTGAATCACTATGGCATGCTTACATTCATATAGTATGCTCATCATTGCTACACCCAGGTGTTAGTGCTCAGCCCAGGGCCAGGCTAGTCTTTCAAGTGTTGTTCACATCAGCACCGCACCCTTGCCTTGGATCCAAGTAGGTGTTAGTCTTGTCGTACAAATTGCAATAGGCAATTCCGACTCGTATGTGACAGCGAATAAGGCTAGTCTTTATGTGATTCTAGTACTAAAGCGTATATTATTACACTTAGTCCCTGTCATACAGGTCGCATTAGGTGACTCTGACTCGTATGCTAACATAGATTGATGAGCTATAACTGTAGTCGTAGAGGTAACATTACGCGACTCCGACTTGCATGCTAGTATAGATTGTTGAGCACATGATGATATTTATATTGTTGATGAGATATTGTGTTATGGCATATTTCTGGATTTACTGTTGGCATGCCTTGGATTTCATATTTATACTGTTGGCATGCACATGATGATATTTATATTGTTGATGAGATATTGTGTTGTGCCCACTCGCCCTTCTATTTTTCGCCCCTCCAGGTCCTAGATCGCTGACCTACTCTGTGGCGTGCGAGGATTAGTGGCGATTCTGACATATTCCTGTTTAAAAGTAGGAACTTATTCCGTTGTGTATTAAGTACTTAATTAGTTTCGTCTGCATTGCTAATGTTATCTATACTCTGAACAATTGTATTCTATGGGTTCTACCCACACTATGCAGTCACTTTAGTAGTTAAATAAGTTCTAGCTTCAGTTTTAATTTATTCACATTTTTCTTACATCACTTGCACTTTTGGTTACATCACTTTTGGGTGACGGCCAACATGCCTCGACTCCTGTTGGGGTGTGTCATATTAAGAGTTTCATCATTTTTGAATGATTTTGTGTAGCATTAGTTTTTATTGATTATTATATTTACATTTTGAAATGCATCTATATATATATATATATCTAATTATTTCCGTGCAGCATTAGTTTAACTTTATGTTTTTTTTTTTTGTGTAGATCATGTCCGTTATTAAAGTGTTGAAGTGTGTATATGAAAATTGTGTAGTAGTTGTGCCGCTTTATCCACATACTAGTTATGAGGATTTGTGTGGGTTATTAACTTTTAGGTTTCCAAGTTTGTCATCAGGAGGCTTTTTGTTGAAATACTCATTATATGGAGGCGAACCAAACTATTTATTTGAGTTCAAGGAAGATATTCAGACCCTTCTATTGGTGAATAAATTGATTTCAAATCCAGTTGTTTATGTTTATGTTTATGTTCATGCTAAGAAGCAGATGTCTATTGTTTCTACTAGTAATGTGTCGTCTTGTTGCTTAAATGAAGCTACTGGTATTGGAGATGAGAACTAAGATTTGGGTAAATATGACTCTTATGGACCTCTCCATTATGCAACAAATGAGTGGCAGAGTTATATTTCATATGAGGGTCAAAGTTATGAAGATGGTGCAATTCAGTTTCGTAGATAACTTACACAATATTCTATTGAGGTTAGTTTTGATTTTAGAATGATTGGAAACGTGTTACTGCTGTTTGTCAAAGAAACTTTCGGAAGGGTATCAATGATGTGTTCATGCTACTGTGCAACAACCTAGTGGTTGTTTTATCATTAAAAAAATTAAATAATATTCATACTTGCACTGGACATATTCATCAAAAAGGGAATAAAAGGTTTGACCCTTATGTTTTGCCATCTTCGTTGGCTGCCAATGTTTGTTTAAATCCATCGATTAAGGCAAAGGATGTTGTGAGAGAAATGAAGGAGAGTTATGGTCTTGATGTTAAATACCATGTAGCTTGGCGTGGCAAAGAGATTGCAGATAATGAGGTTAATTGTGATGAGGCTCTCTCCTTTGGATATTTTCCTTGGTACCTTGATGAGTTTATACGTGGCAATGATGGATCCTTTTATGCACTAGAACTTGATAATGATAGTAATCAGTTTGAAAGGCTATTCATATCTTTTGGAGCTTGTGTTAAAGGGTTCTGATGGTGTAGACTAATGTTGTACCTTGATGGTATGTTTTTTAAGGGAAGATATACCAGTTTTCTTCTTGGTTGTTGTGCTAAAAATGCAAATAATGGTAAGTTTTTTTAATTGTTATAAATTACAGATTTGTGATATCGTTTTGAATTTCAATATTTATATATTTTGGAGAATCAGGTTATTCTTTTTGTGTAATTTTGTTTATTAAAGTGCATCATTTGTTTATTAATGTGGAATGGATAAGGAAGCAGTAAATGGTTTATGAATCAAGTTATGGGTGAGGGTTAGGCCTCCCCCCCCCCCCCAATATACATCTAAGAAATTGAACTTTTGATTAGCATCTGTGCAACATCAGTTTTTACAAAATTGATTAATGACTCAGTTTATTCTTTCTATGCAGCATTTGTGTAGCATCAGTTTTTACAAAACTATTCAGCATCAGTTATTAAATTGCATCATTAGTAATGTTATGCGTATAACTTGTTTTTT
This sequence comes from Malus sylvestris, assembly GCF_916048215.2. NCBI lineage: Eukaryota > Viridiplantae > Streptophyta > Magnoliopsida > Rosales > Rosaceae > Malus > Malus sylvestris. The sequence continues at coordinate 41,758,517 of NC_062272.1, read as the reverse complement.
GATATAATTATTAATTTTTATATATACAGAGATTTTCTCTGTGTGTTACGGTATTGTTGACATAGAAAATGAAGACAATTGGATATGGTTTGTTGAACATTTGGCTCAGATATTAAATTACCAAAGAAGGAAGATCACATTCATTACTAACCGACATCATGGGCTTTTGAATGCTATTCGAAAGTACTTCCCTACTGCTTCTCATGGTTTCTGCATTATACATTTGAGGGAAAATTTAGAGAGGCAATGTGCAGGTAATAAGTTTTTGAAGGATCAGTTGTATGAGTATTTAAAAAATTGTGCATATGCATGTAGTGTTGAAGATTTTGATAGGAATATTGAGAAAATGAGAAGTGTTTGCAGAAATATTTTTGATTCATTTTTAGATGATCGTCCAGAAGAGCATTATTCTATTATACATTTTTAGGGGAATCAGTGGGGTGAAATGAGTAATGCAACTACAAAATCATTTAACGCAATGATTTCTGAAGAGCGTCGCATGTCTATTCTTGATTTGATTGAATTAATTAGGGGGAGGCTGATGGTCATGATGTCCGACATGAGGCGTGTTTTAGAGAAGTGGTTTTCTTTGTTATGTCTGGAAAAAGAAGATGATCTTAGAGGTTTTGTTCAAGAAGGTAGTCATTGGATTGTTAGTAGGTCATCTGATGATGTGTTTGAAGTTTAGGGGAATAGGAACTCTTTTGTTGTTATGTTGGATCAACACCATTGTTCATGTGTTCAATGGAAGCATAAAGGATTCATTGGATTCATGCTTTGCAAGTTATTCAGCATGATCATCGTGATATTGAGGATTTTGTAGATTACTATTGGAAAGTTTCTTCTTATAAGCTAAGCTATCTGTTTCCTATTGTTCCAGTTTCTGACTTGAACAAGCCCACTTTTAATCTACTAAATGCTCCTGTTAAGCCCCCTCTTCCAAGGAGACAAGGTGGTAGACCACGTATTCATCGTTACAAGTCTAAAAATGAGACAAGAGGTGTAAGATATAGTCGATGTCATCATACTTCACACCACAATAAGCAGACATGTCAGGCTTTAATTTGATTTTTATTTTTATTTTTTAAGTTTTGGATTTTTTTTGTATTATTTTTTTTCGGAAGTTTGTTATCAGATCAGTTTTTTGTTATTTTTCATGCAGAACAAATTTTTGATTTTATGCAGAATCAGGTTATACATTTTGTATACAACATTAGTTTTTTGTATTTCGCAATTTTTGATCCTCCAATTTATGAAGAATCAATTTTTAGCAATTCAGTTCATGTTTTTATAACAAGGAGTTATTGGGAGAAGCTTGCTATTCCCAATTTTGCAAATTTTCTATCAGGAACAAAATGAATAAACATATTGAAAAAGCTATGTAACATTTGAAATGGATAGATTAAAAAAGAAATGTAACATTCGAAAAACATATGTAATTTTTTTTTTTTGCAAAAGTGAGTTATAACAATGTAATTTTAAACATCAAAGTTCATAACAATTGAAATGTTAGAAGTTCAACTTTTTTTTTTTGGTTCAAGATGATTTTTGTTTGTCCTTTACTTCAGTTGCTTGTTTTTGCTCCTCAAAGTTTGTACTCCAACTCAATCTATGGTGTATTATTTGAGATGCAACATCACGGCGTAGATAGTTGACTTCCTGCTTGGTTAAGGACTTTTTCATTTTTCTACCTGTTGCTATTGTTTGAATGTTGTACAACACAAAATACCACAATCATTTATGTAAAATAAGTTTGCATAATTAATATTCAGCATCAAGTTCAATAGAATTAGCATGCAACATCAGTATAGTAATTCAATTAAAACAATCAAAATAAACAATTATACTTACGAGCCAAGCTGGTTTAGACATTGTTTATCTTCATCCATTCAAAAGTTGCATTTGTAGGGCTCTTTCGGATGTAGTCATTTGTTGAACTTTCTCTTTCATTCAATAGCAAACGGATTAACTTGTCTCTGTTGTTGTACCATTCTTCAACCATTTTGACCTGTATACAGATTAAGTGTAGGTTTGAAAAATGTACTAGGAAATTACTGAAAATATAAGCGATACTGAATTTAGACTTACCATTTTATATGCATTATCACTGTGCATGTTTGTTTCACCTTCTTGAAGTTTTTTTCTATTAGAATTGTAAAAATTGAAACGCCTCTCCTCTGTGTGGAACTCAAGCAGTGTGTAGTATTCATGATTTAGAAATTGAAACGCCTCGCATCTCCCATTTGTTCGTTTAATTGTTCCCTCAAATTGTGCTTTAATTCTTTCATCTTGGCTTTGTCATTTTGATCCTTGGTGAAGTTCATCTGTTTATCTAGAACATAATTAGTGTGGACATGTGTATGAAACATCAGTATGCAGTTTCAATGACATTCAATAGATTTTATCTAAATTCAATATTTATAACTTACAAAGAGATTGACCGAGAAGTAGAAGTTTTGATGATCCAAATTGCTTTCTTGTTTCCTGAGAATGTAGTTGTGTGCATCAATCACAATATTTGTAACTCTGTCATCTTCAAGGAATCTATGCGTATCTTCTTTCATCACAATATTGTCATAGTAGCTTAACTCATTTGTAGTTGATGACCAATATATGTCCCTGAAATACAATATACATAGAAATATGTTAATGCAGAATAAGTATTTTGAACTACAGCAGAAATTATATATTTAGTTGTAAAATTTTCTTACATTGGTGCTTTTTCCCATAAAAGGTTGATGGATTTTTTGTCTATTGTGTTTAGGAGAAAGTACGCTGGATGGCATTTCCACTCACTTGATTCTCTATTATTGTCCATGGCAGCGTAATAGAAATGCATATCCCTATTTTTTCTTCTGGCGTTTTGCTTGATGCGTCTGACAATTGTTTTATTTGAGGTTGAACAGGTGTTTGAGATTCTGTAGTTACTTTTTCTGGAGTTTGCATAACCTATTTTGACTGGATATCTACCTCTTGATCAGATGCGATTACGATTTTGTCCCCAGTTTTAATAGTTTCACTTTTAGTTGCAGAATCAGTAGCAGAATCTTGATGAACATGTTTCTCAGTTTTCTTTTCTTTTTCTGTTTCAACCTCATTAATGAAACCCTAGGTCTTATTTTGCTTAGAAATTTCCTCTTGTTGCTTCTTCACCAATTCTTCTTAACTTTTAGAACTTGAAATTTCTCTTTTACTTTTTCCATTTTTTCCTTGTTTATTGCATTTAGTTCACACTACTTCTTGTTGCTGCCATTCAAGGTCATTCTTCTCCTTCAGCAGTCCCTTGCTCATTTCTTGCAATTCATTATTTTCTTCATCCCATTTTTTCTTTTGTTGCCTCAACGCAGTGTTCTTCTTCTCCAGCTCACTTTTCTGTTTTTCCAATTCTTTCTTCTCTTTTTCCAACTTCTTGTTTTGTTTTTGCAAGTCCTTATTATCCTTTTGCAAAGCATCATTCTCTTCAATAATTTTCTCAATTATAGAATTCTTGAAGTGGCATATTTTGATAGCATTATTCAACATCTGAAGCTGAAGTTTCGCCCTTCTTTTCCAATACTCTGCAGGGTCTGTTTGGCTTTGGGAGAGCTCTTCTTGTGTTAATTCCTCCTCTGAATTTTCACATTTCCATTTTTCTTCACCTGTAAGTGGAGCAAGAAGCCATTCATAGAATGTTTGTTGCTTCCTTGTCTTGATTGTCGACTTTTCTGGTTAAACTGGTATTTAAGGAACAGATGCTGCATTTGTTGGAAATGTGCCCTACAACCAATCATATGATGATACTTTACGGACATTTCACATGTTAAACTAATATAGTTTAATTTAAAGGGCAAAGATTATTGTTTGAAGCCATCTCATATAAATGTTATACGCTTAAACGATAAGTCCAAGGCATATGTAATTGGGAGAATGCGATCTAAAGAAGTTAGATTCATGAGACCATTCTCTTTCGCATACATATCCTAAACGTTCCTGATCATAGGATTACCAATTGGGCATTGATAGTCCGTTAAGATCAGTACGTGCTATGTCTTCTTTTAGGGATACTGACTGGTCTCGAGTCATTGGTGTGACTGACACCAAGACAAGCATGTAGGTGCTCAATAAAGAATGAGTCCACTGAACACGATCAACAAAGAGTTCTCATACTCATGTCACATGAGAACTCATGGTTGGGATAATGCAAACTAGTCATTTGACCTGAGGCATCATAGTTGTCTTGTGGTTAGGTCCTTGATCTTTGACTATGTCAAAGTCACTCCGTCAGAGGGTGTCCACGGCATAGTTGGGGTTAAGCCACTTAGCCATGGAGGCAAGTGAATGCGCAACAAGGGATCTCTAACCTTCTAACTGTTTGAGGGAGAATACTCTATGATATGATTAAGAATCTCTGGCCAGAGTATGAATGAGATTTAGGAAATCGTTCCAAATCATATTCAAGGTAATCATATAAGTAAGAGAATCACAATGGATATTAGACATGAATAAACTATCAAACCAAACAATGTGGTCAAGAGTATTGTATTAGAGAAAGACCGTATTGCATTGTAATCCTAAACTAAATAGGTTGTCCACCTGTCACTCATGGTTTGTGGAATATACGAGATTAAGCCGTAAAATTCAATTTGGCACTAGAGCCAAGCTGTAACCCTAATCCCACTATGCTGCCGTGCTACATGTGTCGCGAGGGAAGAAAGGAAGACTCACTGGTTGTTTGTTGTGCAGTGTCGTGCAATGTGTATAGTATCCTGCAGCAAGAATAGTTTGTCGTGCAGTGTGCTTGTTTACTATGCAGTGTGCTTATGTGTGCCGTGACCTATGGCAAGTGACAAAGGTGACATAGGGCCGAAGTTGGAGGGTGGACCACATGGTTAAGTGAGAAACCCAATTGTTATTCAAAGTGATACTTCGGCGATACCTAGTACTGTAAAACTTAATGGGTCAAATTACCCTCTTTGGTCCACGGTGTTGGAGATGCATATTGCTGGGCGTGGTAAGAAAGGGTTTATGACAGGAAGCATCAAAGAACCGAAGGAGGATAGTGCCGGGTATAAAGCTTGGGAGACAGGGAATGCCATTGTGAAAGGGTGGTTGATTAATTCCATGGATCCTACCATCAAGGGTTTTTTCATCCATCTTCGTACTGCTAAAGAAGTTTGGGAAGAAGTTCCTCGAACATATTATGACGGGTTTGATATTTCTCAGATTTATGAGTTGAAAGTGAATCATTCAGACTTCGACAAAAAAATAGGCTTATCGATGTATATTATGCTGATCTCAAAGCTGTTTGGCAAGAATTCGATCAGAGGAGACCAATCAAGATGGAATGTGCTGGTGACTTGAAGACACTTCGAGAGGAGATCCAACTAGGTCATGTGTATGCCTTCTTAGCAGGGCTTGATGATATATTTGATAAGGTACGTAAGGATATCTTGAGATCACAACCTTTACCATCTGTGGAGGAAGTGTACTCTATTATGAGGTGGGAAGCACAACGCCATGCAACGATGATGGGTATTAATGGCGTTGGGAATCAAGGAGGAGTTTCTCTTGTGGCTATGGTGTCCCGGCCACTTTCGGCTAGCCGAACCTTTAATCCTTCATCATCAACAACTTATCGGTCATTCACTTGGGAAAATAAGGATGACTTGAAGTGTACCTTTTGTGGGCAAACTTGTCATACAGAAGATACATGTTTTCAAAAACATGAAGTACCTGAATGGTTTTTGAAATTGAAGAAAAAGTTGTGTGCCAAGGAATGAGGTATTGGTGGAGTAGGTGGTGGTCGTGCATCCGTGGCCACTGCTCCTAAGGATGTCGTACCCCCCTCTGGTGATCCGAGTCAAAGTTTCCTGACTAGGACCATTCCTAGCGAAACCCCGACCATTCCAGGTAGTATGGGGTATGCATTTTTAGCCTCTGATATGGAACATCATACAGGTTGGATTCTAGACTCGGGTTCAACCGATCATATGACTTTTGATAAGAATTTATTTACTAGTATGACAATGAGTTCACGAAAATGTATTGCAACTGCCAATGGACAAAGAGCACCGGTTTTGGGGGCCGACACTGTGCACCTCACACCGGCCCTTCCTCTTCATCATTGCTTGCTTGTTTCTTCATTGTCTCATAATTTGTTATCTATTCCTTAAGTTACTGAGCAATTAGATTGTGTTGTACTTATGTATCCACTGTTTTGTTTACTTAAGAATATTCAGAACAAAGAGATAATTGGGCGTGGCACTAAGAGAGAGGGGTTATACTATGTGGATGACGTCATTCCTGGCAGAGCTAACGCAGTTCGAGCATCCCGTACCAATAATTTACAAGAAGTTTGGTTATTGCATCATCGGTTAGGACATGCTCATTTGGTTATTTAAGGCGTATGTTGCCTAGTTTATTTCATGCAATAAAAGAATCAGACTTACATTGTGAAGTATGTATTCTCGCGAAGAGTCATCGTGCTTCGTTTCCTTCTAGTATGAATAAAAGATTATTACCCTTTTATCTTGTGCACTCTGATGTTTAGGGTCCCTCCCCTGTTAGTACTTTGTCGGGCATTAGATGGTTTGTTACCTTCGTGGATGATTGCACACGTATGACATGGATTTATGTGATGAAAAATAAAAGTGATGTGAGTATGGTGTTTCAGTCATTCTCTAAAATGGTTGCGACACAATATTCCTCTATTATTAAGGTTCTCTGCTCCGATAATGCAGGTGAATATATTGGTTCCGAGTTGTCTAACTTTCTCTGGGATCAAGGAATCTTTCATGAAACTACTTGTCCTCATACCCCACAACAAAATGGCATTGCAAAGAGAAAGAACTGTCACATCTTGGAGACTGCCCGTGCCTTGCTTATTAGTGCATCCATACCTACCTAGTTTTGTCATGATGCAGTAACTTATGCCGTGTATGTCATTAACCGTATGCCATCCCGGGTGTTGGACTTTCGTACACCTCTCCAAGTGTTAACAAAGTTTGTTCCAATTGTGTCCACCAATACCCTTACTCCTCGTGTCTTTGGATGTGTAGCTTATGTTCATATTCATAAGATTCATCGGAGTAAGTTGGATCCATGTGCCCACCGGTGTGTTTTCCTTGGTTTTGCTCCTCACCATAAAGGGTATAAGTGCTACCATCCTGCAACTCGCCATATGTACGTGACCATGGATTTTACTTTTTCGGAGTCCAAGTATTTCTATGGTTCGTTTCCATCACCTTCTGATCACCAAGGGGAGAATATTATCGGTGATCCTAGGTGGTTGGAAATATGTAGCTCAGGGAACGAGTGTACTGAAGAAGAGAGTTGTGAAAGCTCTCGGCAAGAGCCTGCCGAGCATTGGAATTTTATTCAGCCACCTAAGCCCTCTCGGTAACAGATTGCCGAGTGTGATGAAGACAGTCGGCATGAAGCTGCCGACCTAGTCACGCCACCTCCTACCGAATCCGCAACCCCCTCTCTCTCACCTTTTATAGTACCACCCAATGTGTCTCCTTTGAATATCCCTGAGGTAAGTACTACTGATACTCATGTAACTAATCCAAATAACATTGTGAGTACATATAAGTTGCCACCAAGGCAAAATCATGGTGTTCCTCCAGATAGGTTTTCTCCTAAAGGAAAAGTGAACTATCCAATAGCTAATTATGTGTTGTGTTTGAACCTTGCCCCGGAACGCCAAGCCTGGGTGAATAATATAGAAGCAATCCAAGCATCAACCAGAGTTGAGGAGGCCTTCAAGGATCCTAAATGGGCTGCTGCAATGGATGAAGAAATGATGGCATTACATAAGAATGATACATGGGAGGTGTTTGTACCATACTTGACCAATCCCGAAACTACTGAGCACCGGTCAACATTATACCATCAAGGACCTAGAAGAGTTTCCTTCCAACCAGGAGGCCAATCACAACGCGACACGTGTCGACATCAGAAGCCAATCATAGCGCGACACGTGTTAACATCAGAAGCTAATCACAACACGACACGTGTCAATGTCAGAATGACACTATAAACTTTTTTCTATAAATAGAGATCATTCTCTCACAATATTTCCTAATGTCATTTGTACTAAATCATTCACTTGTACGCACTAAAGGAGAGCTTGAACCTATGTACTCGTGTAAACCCTTCACAATTAATAAGAACTCATCTACTCCATGGACGTAGCCAATCTGGGTGAACCATGTACATCTTGTGTTTGCTTCCCTATCTCTATCCATTTACATACTTATCCATACTAGTGACCGGAGCAATCTAGTGAAGGCCATAAACTTAACACTTTTTGTTGTACCAAAGTCCTCACTGAATTTGTGCATCAACATTTGGCGCCGTCTGTGGGAACGACACATATTTTCACTCTCTTCAGCTTTGTTAAACTGGTTTCCACCATTTGTACACTCTCTTTTGACCAGGCATCCCTCTCCAACATGGGGAGCGAAGGAAACCAAAGCACACAGAATGACACCCCTCTTGCAACTAGTGCGAAGCAACGAAAGAAGGAAAGAAATAGGGTTACTCTTTAAGCTAAAGTTGATGAGCTAGAATCTAAAAACAACAAGATAGTAATGAAGAATGTGGTCCTCCAGGAGCAATATGAGAAGCTCTTTGAGATGCTCCATGAAACTAGGCGTACTCAAACACGCGAACTTGTTACCCCTGTGGACATCAACCATCATCTGGATGCCTCCCAACAAAGAGGGTCACCTTCATTCGACAAGGGTATCCCTGATAAGGAGTGAGCTAATCATCAAAAATTGATCAACATAAGACTTCTATCAACCTAGCTGCTTCGACCCGAAGCAGGAGAAGTGGAGGAAGACACCTCCCTGCAGAAAGGTTGGAAGGATCGAAAGCCGTTTATCATGATTGCCGAGACTTCGTAAACCAACGTCGAGAGAATCACCTCCACATAAGCTTGAAGATCAATGACCCAAGGGTTTCTGAAAGACTTGGTCCCCTCTCACGTCCCAGGTCGGCTACCAATTTGGGGAAAGGGCAACAAGTCCTAGGGAAACACGAAGGTATAGGGGACTCAGAGATGTTTCGACAGACATACCTTGAAAGTCAGTACGGCGAGTCCATGTAAAAATCACATGTTCTTGATCAAACCTTCCTACTTCCAAGAGGAGATGGAGATTTATGAAAGAAAGCTCTAGTGGTACATGACTGCACTCAGGACGCTCTTGTCCTACAACTTCTTAAGGAAGTAAACAAGTTGAAGGCCGAACGACAAGCTAAGATACCTGATTTGAACCAACCTAGGCCTGGCCCTCTTACAAGAAGGATCCTCGACACCCCCCTCTAAGTAGAGACAAAGCAGAAGTTTGGCTTGCAACTCTATACTGGAAAGGAGGACCATGATTGAACACCTTAACCTCTTTGAGTCCACCATGGCATACCGGATGCAAACCGATGAAGAGTGATGTCTTCTCTTCCCCTCTACCCTCTCTGGTGGAGCTCTAAACTGGTATTGCCGTCTTTCACCTGAGACAGTAGACTCATTTGAGGAATTGACGAAACTGTTTGTTTCTTAACACATTTTCGAGACCGATCACTTGCTTTCTGCAAATAACTTGTACACTATTCACCAGAAGCTAGACGAGTCACTTCGAGAGTATGCCGATCGCTTCAGCCATGAGTATTTGAAGGAAATTTTGTGAAAAACATGTTCATTTGAGCAACATCTATAGCATGCAATTAACAAATTTAAAGGCGGAATCATGCTTGTATGCACTCAAAAACAAAACATTACCCATGAAATTCAAAGCCTAGTAGATTGGTGAACCTTGACTCAACTTAAAACAACATTTGTTAGTTGAGAAATTATACCTTTGTAGATTCCTCTTTGCATAAGCAAAGGCTAATCACCCAAAGAGAGGGCCTTCATTCCTTGCATCTTAGATCTATAGATTTGGATGGATGAAATGGTTCTCCAAGTTCCCAAAATTGAGAACCTCTAAGTCTCTTCACCAAGGTTAGATTGGAGAAGAAATGAGTGACCTTGGAGTAGTAGGATTGCTAGTTAAACCCTCCAAGGAGGCCGGCCACTTTAGAGACAAAGGAGAGCTTATGTTCTCATCCTTTCCCTAAAAGAAAACCCTAAATGAATTTTGGCTATAAAGTCATATTTATACCTTAATTCATTGGAGTGGCAAACTTGTAAATAAGTCCAAAACTCACTCCATCTCTAAATGGCTGGCCTTAGGGTATTATTGGGCTAATTGGGCCTTTGTGAATCATTATTTATTAAGTTGTCATACAACTTAAGTCAATGGGCTTGACGTTCGAAGCCCATTGGGCCTTAAGGTTCAAAACTATCCCGAGGTCTTTAACGAACTTATTCGTTTGATTAATTAACATATTAATTAATCATTGCCATAAATAATTAAACCATTTAATTATTCTTACTCATCTCCATTGTTTCTTCAATCTCCACCTTACACGGTGTACGATCCATTAGGTTCCTTTTAGCGAGGCAGTGGGCGATTAAAACCATTTCAAATCGATTGTGAATTGAAACTTACTTTCAATTCTCCCTTTAGTGATTATACACGTTTAGGGCTTCCACAAACCATGAGTGACACCTAGCAGCATATCATGGTTACCCAAGCTAATCAGAAGAGGTGGAGAACCTATTCAGTTTAGGATTACAAATGCAATACGGTCTTTCTCTAATACAATACTCTTGACCACATTGTTTGGTTTGATAGTTTATTCATGTCTACTATCCAATGTGATTCATGTGCTTATATGATTACCTTGAATGTGATTTGGAACGACTTCCTAAACCTCATTCATACTCTGGCCAGAGATTCTTAATCATATCATAGATTATTCTCCTCCAAACGGTTTGAAGGTTAGAGATCCCTTGTTGCGCATTCACTTGCCTTCATGGCTAAGTGGCTTAACCCCGACGATGCCGTGGACACCCGCGGATGGGGTGACATTGACATAATCAAAGATCAAGTACCTAACCACAAGACAACTATGATACCTCAGGTCAAAGGACTACTTTGCATTATCCCAACCATGAGTTCTCATGTGACATGAATATGAGAACTTTTTCGTTGATCGTGTTCAGTGAACTCATTCTCTATTGAGCACCTACGTACTTGTCTTGATGTCACACACACCAATGACTCGAGACTAGTCACTCTCCCTGAGAGAAGACACAACACGTACTGATCTTAACGGACTGTCAATGCCCAATTGGCAATCCTATGATCAGGAACGTTTAAGATGTGTCTACGAAAGAATGGTCTCATGAATCTAACTTCTTTAGATCGCATTCTCCCAATCACATATTCCTTGGACTTATCGTTTAAGCGTATAACATTTATATGAGACGGCTCAAACAATAATCTTTGCCCTTGATATTAAACTAGATTAGTTTAACATGTGAAATGTCCGTAAAGTATCATCATATGATTGGTTTTAGGGCACATTTCCAACAATCTCCCACTTGCACTAGAGCCAATCAGCTTGGTCATCAGTGATGATACCTCTTTTGTAGTCATTTCTTAAATGGCTGAGTAGTAGGCCTAGACAATGGATATCTATATGTTATCCATAGAAGCAACCTTAAGAATAACGACGTCACCATTATACATGATTCTTAATCATGTGGTTCAGTCTCTCATTTGAGTTCGGATCGTGATGAGACCTTGATTCCCTGGCTTGAGCTATCGCCCCATTAGTGTTAGACACTTTCTGGTTGGAACCGAATAGAGAGTTCATAAATGAACTTTCCCATCCAAACAACATTGTTGTAAACTTCTATATGGCAATATATTTTGCATTCATAATGGAACACACTAAAGTCATTACTTTAATGTTTCCATCCAAATATCTCTTTAGTCATAATAAAGAGATATCTGTTTATCTCTTCATTCATAATGAAGAAACATCCAACGATGGATTAGATTCATAATCTAATACATTTACGCTTCCATTACGTTACTCTAATTCTTCCTCGATCTTTGAGGAATTTATCCTTTAGTATTTCTTAAATACTTAAGGACTCACTTGACAGTTGCCATGGTTCTGATCCTGGGCTTGCACTGATATCGTCTTGTACCGTTCTAGGTACAACTCATATCAATGTTTTTCATACAATATGAAATACATAAATCACCTTTCTGCGTATGCATAAAGGATTCTATTTACGCATTATTTCTTTGGGAGTCAAAGTCTTTGAGAAGAGCAACTTCTTAGTCTCACTAGAGTTGTCCTTTTTGATTGAAGTTCATCATCATATGAGAAACTTCCTATCATCTTTTGTCTATATTTAAGGCTTGATATAATCCAATTATATCCTAAAATCTATCAATATAGATTTCCATTGTAAACCTAGTAAACAAAAGATTCATTTACATCTTTATGAGAAATCAAACGATTTGATCTTTCTCTCATAAGACGCTTATAGCTCCCACTAGCTTGCTAAGATCCATGATGGATGGATCTCTACAACTTACATGTCTTGTGATTCATAGTTTTAGACATATATTATCAAGACTATCTTAATAATGTTTTCGGAAAGCCATATTATGTCCAAACATTGAATCACCATTTAGTTGTAGCTAGCAATCTTCGAATTAATTGAAACCAAGACTACGTTAAAGATGGTTTCTTCCAAGTCAACCAATCTCTTTAATTGTAGTCACCTTAAGCTACCAATTAGCTATGGAGGTTTCATTATTTCGGGTCAAATGGTACTTTACCATTTCCTTGAGTATATATCGTATATACACTCAATGTAGTCATAAGGATTTTCATTCTTATTTCTTTCGAATTAAGAGGTGCAACTCTATGACATAGTCATAAAGTTCAAACCATTCAACTGAGACGGTTTATAAATCCTTCTCGACTACCTTGGAGCTTGTCGTATAGGAACTAGGTTGTTATATTTGTTGATTACTATCTTGTCTCTCAAAGAACTCATTCTTTGAGTTCTATCTCTCGTTCATTTGCTCTATCTTAGGCAAATCCTGGTGTAGGATTACAATGAACTACCCAAAAAACAACATTTGTTAGTTGGTTTATAGAAGTGATATCCAAATGTTAATTTAAGGATACCCACAAGATAATTCTCAAACAAATATTGCATATTAGCACACAACCCCAAATCTTAACATGATTAAGATTTGTCTTTCTTTCCAACTACATCTTATGGAGTCATGAAAATTTTGGAAGATCTTCTAATTGACAATCATATTGTCTTAGAAGCATATATCCTATATATGGGTAATTGATAACATCCAACGAACTAAATCTTATTCAAGTTCGTTCTTCTCCTAATGGAGAAATCCATTATCTTTTGATGCTTCTTCCCTTGATATTTTTCAAGGAAACTGTTCTAAAGTGTTATCTTTCCTTGGATCAAATCTAAGGAGGCAAATACTTTAGACGTCTTACTCATCAACTTACATTTCTTGAATTCTTTGAAACCTTTTGCAAAGTATTCGGACTTGTGTTTATTCAAAATAAACTATAGTCCAACCGAGAGTGATCTTCGGTGAATGTCATACAACATGAGTAGTATTATGTTGTGGACAAGTGCCACTAACATCTAAGTGAATTAACCTCAACAACTTTGTGATTCTTTCTTCTTTCCAAAAGAATAAAGATTCGAACATTTCGCCTCTATACAATTTTAATAAGAAGGTGTTGGATCCGGATCTAACGATCCAAAGCATCCATCTATGACCAACTCGTATTTTATGTTTTTGAGGTATCACAACTCAGTTGGGATTAGTCACTACCTTGCAACCTTTTGGGTTTTAAGCATCGTTATATTCTAAACAGTTATCACTACCATATCATCTCTACTATAGAGATAATTAATTAGATTACAATAATCTAATCATTCATTAATAAAGAACAATGTTTTGTCAAACAAAACATTCATCCATCCCCTATAATGATGGAATGAAGTTCCTTAAAATTGGAATGTAAAGACAATCTTTGGTTTTTCCAATTTCTTTGGTAGTTCATATGAGGAAGTAAGTACCATCTGCTTTCGCAGAGATCTACACTTGATTCACGTTCCGAATGTGAAGTACTTTCTTTTCCCTCATTAATCTTCTACTTCTTATTAGCCACACTTTTACAACGATTGTAAAGCATAGTTACTAATATGGAATCAAGCATTCAAGTAGAAGAGCCAACTGTTTTGAACTTTTCAAGAACAATTTACAACACCTTCGAAAGGTGTGTTCTTGACATTTGCAAGACATTTCTTGCAAATACCCCTTCCAATGTCCAACCTTTCATAAAGAAAGTTTGTTCCCTTGGAGTTTATTTTGCTTTCTTCATTTGACTTCTCCTTTGTCTACAATAGTCATGGTCCCTAAACGCCCACTGTCTCTCTTGAAACTTATTTCAATTGTGTTATACACATCAAACGATTTGGAGAGCGTGTGGTTATTGTTCACTATATAGTTTACAATAAACTTAGTGAACCATTTGGATAGGGACACAAAGGTGAAGTCCTTGCTTAGTTTCCGTCTCTAGAAGTGGTGTAACATTTCAACACTCAATGATTCAAAATCATCATAAGTCCATGTTGATGGACTATTTTTGTCAACCAACCATTATGTTCTAAACATAATTACAAACTTTCAAGAGTTGTTCAAGGCAACTCTCATTTCTTCATACAACAATTTGTAAGTGAAGAATTATGGCACATAAAGTGTCCATGCCTTTGTGCTTTCTTCTTAAGTTCCTTGTTCATGTAACAAAGAAACAAGCACTAATGTTTGCGTTAGTTAAGGGTTGTTCAAAGCAACTCTTATTTCTTCATACAAAGATTTGTAATTGAAGAATTATGACTTTAAAAGTGCTGTTCTCTTTATGATAGACTTATATAACATGTTCTTCCAATGGTACATTATCAATAGGAAGATTGTGAGGATGAGACTACTTAGGTACATATATAATCCATTTAAGACAATCTTTGGGATTGTTGTACCAAGTCCGGAAACTAAAGCATTCGGCTTTTCTTTGTCAAGTTTTGGATAGCGTTTGCAAATATATTGGTAAACAAATACATAACAAATATAAATTGATTGATTTTAAGCCATTTGATTCGGGTCTTTAAATCAAATAGCACCATCCACTATTTTTGGCAAATTCCATATCCCTCATTGGAATTCGAGAGTTTTGGAGGTAACTCTTAGTAGGGTATGGGAGACTCACTACTACCAAGCCCACCTCACAATGATATGATGTTGGCTAGCATTAATAATAATGAGAGAGTACGCTTACTCATTTGCATCTCTTGCAAGTACCCATCTTATTTGGCCTCTAGAGAATGTAGCCTCACAATGATATGATGTTGGCTCCATTGCACTTACTTAAGTCATTCCCACCATGCAAGTTCGGGTAGGGGTTCAAGAACAACCTCACAATGATATGATGTTGGCTATTCTCGTTGCCTACCTTTCACAACATCAAGTATGCATATAGAATCCTCCTGAGTGTAAGCACGCACTTTGTACTCCCCCATGATAGGGTGAAGCCGGTGTACGAGTCACAAACGATCGGAGCCTACCACGGTGGAAGGCCACAAAAGAGTGTTCAAAGCACTCTCACGCTTCTCAACTTAATAATGGTTTGGTTGAGGGTTTTTAGGTCTCATCACATATAAATATTCATTTTAATCTTTATTAAAACAATTTTGGTCCTATTACAACTATTGGTCCATTTGATTGAATTTAGTTGTATATAATACTCCCACTATGCTTATAAAACAGTTTTTAAAGCAAGAGTATATGATACTACTAACATAAACTTTGCATTCATTTGATGAACTATATAGTTGCCTTAGGGCCTTAGGATGACTATGAACCTTTGTTTAGATTCAACACAAGCCTAGTGTTGAATCTCGGTCTAGGGATGGTGATTGATTTTAGTTACGCGTTTAATCACTTTAAGGCGTGTCGTCTTAGGGGCGTGGGACCCTCTACTCTATTTTCATGCATATGAAATAATACAAGAAAGGAGTACTTCAAAGTAAAGATGAGCTTATGCTCTTTACAACATTTGAATAAAACAAATTACTTTAAAGTAAAGAAGAGCTTATGCTCTTTTACAACATTTGAATAAATCAAATTACAACCAAAATCTAATCTACACATTCTTATGGTTCAAACAAATTTGAAACGGCATTTCACATAGCTCAATTATCATAGGCTTAGGTTCATAATCACCCTTTAATTAATTAACACTTTAACTAATTAAATTGAATGCAACATTTTCATTTGGTTTTTGTATCCATAAAATTGATTTAAATGGAGCTAAATGAAATGAAAATCCAATTCTCATTTAAAGAGACAAAACAATTTTGTTCTCAACTTAATTTGGGCCAAAATGCAATAACCTCAACTTTTGGGCTATATTGCAAAAACATAAACTTTTGGGGTCACTTTGTAAAAACACAAAAGTCCACTACTTCATGTAATTACAACTAGAACCCAAAAATGTCAACAAATGCAAAAACTTCATTAAAGGAGCAAAACAATTTGTCCTTTAGCGTTTTTGGACCTAAACATAAAAACGTAAACTTTTGGGCCAAAGTGCAAATACACAAAAGTATCAAAACTTTATGTAATTGCATAAAAGCCCCAAAAGTACTCCCATTGAGGGAGTGGCCGGTTTTGGAGAGGTGAAAGGAGTGATGTGTGTGTTGATTGGTAAGTTTGACATAAAGCATGCAAGTGGTGCAAGTGGTGTGTGTGAAAGGGAATTAATCCTTATACACCCACCAATAATTCCATCACCTTTCTAAACAAATATCTAATACATTTAAACATATGAAAAATATAAAACATAAACTTTATGAAATAAATCAAAACTTTGAATCAAAACACCAAACTTTTTGTTCTTGGCAAAAATATCAAGAACAATGAAGAACACTCATGAAAAACTCAAAAAATTTCCATGAACATTTTTCACCCAAAGACATCCCAAAACCACTCAAACTTAAGGGAAATAACATATAACCAAACTAGGGGTACATAGGGGTTCCAAAAGTTACTTGAAAACACTTTTAACAAGTCAAACATGAACCCAAAAAATCACCCTTTGGATTTGGCCGAATTTTCCCAAAAACATGGCACCAAATTTTAGCTCCAATATTCATGCTCATATGAACTAAATCTACAACATTTGAGATGGCAAATTTTCCAACAAAATTTACATTCAAAGAAACAAGAATAAAGCTTGTAACATATTACAACATTTAAATCAAAACTATGAACTAAAAAACCCAAAAGGATTCACCAACTACTAGACCTAGGCTCTGATACCACTTGAAGGAAATTTTGTGAAAAACATGTTCATTTGAGCAACATCTATAGCAAGCAATTAACAAATTTAAAGGCGGAATCATGCTTGTATGCACTCAAAAACAAAACATTACCCATGAAATTCAAAGCCTAGTAGATTGGTGAACCTTGACTCAACTTAAAACAACATTTGTTAGTTGAGAAATTATACCTTTGTAGATTCCTCATAAGCAAAGGATAATCACCCAAAGAGAGGGCCTTCATTCCTTGCATCTTAGATCTATGGATTTAGATGGATGAAATGGTTCTCCAAGTTCCCAAAATTGAGAACCTCTAAGTCTCTTCACCAAGGTTAGATTGGAGAAGAAATGAGTGACCTTGGAGTAGTAGGATTGCTAGCTAAACCCTCCAAGGAGGCCGGCCACTTTAGAGACAAAGGAGAGCTTATGTTCTCATCCTTTCCCCAAAAGAAAACCCTAAATGAATTTTGGCTATAAAGTCATATTTATACCTTAATTCATTGGAGTGGCAAACTTGTAAATAAGTCCAAAACTCACTCCATCTCTAAATGGCCGGCCTTAGGGTATTATTGGGCTAATTGGGCCTTTGTGAATCATTATTCATTAAGTTGTCATACAACTTAAGTCAATGGGCTTGACGTTCGAAGCCCATTGGGCCTTAAGGTCCAAAACTATCCCGAGGTCTTTAAAGAACTTATTCGTTTGATTAATTAACATATTAATTAATCCTTGCCATAAATAATTAAACCATTTAATTATTCTTACTCATCTCCTTTGTTTCTTCAATCTCCACCTTACACGGTGTACGATCCATTAGGTTCCTTTTAGCGAGACAGTGGGCGATTAAAACCATTTCAAATCGATTGTGAATTGAAACTTACTTTCAATTCTCCCTTTAGTGATTATACACGTTTAGGGCTTCCACAAACCATGAGTGACACATAGCAGCATATCATGGTTACCCAAGCTAATCAGAAGAGGTGGAGAACCTATTCAGTTTAGGATTACAAATGCAATACGGTCTTTCTCTAATACAATACTCTTGACCACATTGTTTGGTTTGATAGTTTATTCATGTCTACTATCCAATGTGATTCGTGTGCTTATATGATTACCTTGAATGTGATTTGGAACGACTTCCTAAATCTCATTCATACTCTGGCCAGAGATTCTTAATCATATCATAGAGTATTCTCCCCCAAACAGTTTGAAGGTTAGAGATCCCTTGTTGCGCATTCACTTGCCTCCATGGCTAAGTGGCTTAACCCCGACGATGCCGTGGACACCCGCGGATGGGGTGACTTTGACATAATCAAAGATCAAGTACCTAACCACAAGACAACTATGATGCCTCAGGTCAAAGGACTACTTTGCATTATCCCAACCATGAGTTCTCATGTGACATGAATATGAGAACTTTTCGTTGATCGTGTTCAGTGAACTCATTCTCTATTGAGCACCTACGTACTTGTCTTGATGTCACACACACCAATGACTCGAGACTAGTCACTCTCCCTGAGAGAAGACACAACATGTACTGATCTTAACGGACTGTCAATGCCCAATTGGCAATCCTATGATCAGGAACGTTTAGGATGTGTCTACGAAAGAATGGTCTCATGAATCTAACTTCTTTAGATCGCATTCTCCCAATCACATATTCCTTGGACTTATCGTTTAAGCGTATAACATTTATATGAGACGGCTCAAACAATAATCTTTGCCCTTGATATTAAACTAGATTAGTTTAACATGTGAAATGTCCGTAAAGTATCATCATATGATTGGTTTTAGGGCACATTTCCAACAGTATTCTCGCTGCGCTGAGGCAGATGACAAGACCACCCTCAAGGCCTTCACGGCAGGCCTATGTGATTGTTTCTTCAAGTACATGATCAATGCCAACACTTGGAAGACTTACTCTGAGAGATGGCACAGGCTTACAACCATGCCTTTGCCAAGGTAAGGACATATCAAGGGAAACCCCCCACAGCCACCCCTTATCAGCAAGTAGGGAGTGGAAGCCAGATCCAACCAAATGAGAAGACCTCGACCTTCCAAACGGCAGCGGTGCCTCCCCCTACCTTACTTAATACTTTGCCAAGTCAACAGATATATCAATCTCAGGGCAATAGGAAAGATTTCCATCCTCATTAGTCTCATTTTAGTAAAAGGAGTAAGGGACACTACCACGATAACCAAAGGTAACACAACGATAATCCCCGACCCCAAGCAGTCAACACACAGTGGGTCAAGCACGTGTCAGGACAGCCCCTACCCCGAGGTATGAGGCATACACACCTTTGAAGGCCACATGCGTGGCCATTTACCCAGCATAGCACACCTGATACCGAAGCCAAAGCTAAGGCACTCGGATTACAAGTCCATAAAGAACACGGGCACGTTTTGCTGTTACCACGAGCATAACGGCCATGACGGCGAGAAGTGTATCACCCTTCGTGATCATATTGAAGCTTTGGCACGTGAAGAAAACATTGATCAATTCCTCCTTCACCCTCCAAGGGTTAACTGTAACCAACGCCAGGTGAACGTGATATATTCCATAAGTGGTGGCACACCCATATCTAAATCTTCGAACAAGGCCATGAAAAATAGTGAATGAACTTTAAGGTCTGGCCACCAAGTGTTTCACGTGGAAGACATCAGGGGAGGTAAGTATCAAAAGCCTAACTGGGATCCAATATGTTTCTACCCTGAGGAAGAAAGAGGTATCATCTACCCTCACAATGACCCACTGATCGTGGAAGCTCACATAGCCAACTTTGAAGTATGATGAATCCTGGTAGACATGGGGGCTTCGGTTAATATCATGTTTGCTGAAGCTTTCAGGGCACTTAATGTAGCTGAACACTTGCTTGATCACTCAATTTCCCCTTTGATAAGCTTCTCCGGTAATATCGTGCAACCTTTGGGGAGCATACACTTACCTTTCACCATTGGTACAGGCCCTTACAAAGCTACCATTACCACTAACTTCCTGGTGGTTGATTGCCCAACGACATATAATGTCATCTTCGGATGCATAGGTATCAATGATCTCAAGCCTATGGTATCCACACATATGTTGTTGATGAAATTTCCAACCCCCTATAGCAATGGTTACATCAGAGGAGATCAACTTAGTGCACGATCATGTTACAACACTTCGGTCAAGCAACAACACCTGCCTCTGCCTAAGGAAACCCTTTCTATACATGATTAAGTCATAAAGAACAGCCCAGACGAAGCCAACTTGGATCTTCATGGTGGCAACAGTCAACCCGATGATCCTCGAGATGACTCTTTCACCCAGCAAGCATAACCCGCTGAAGAGTTGGAGAAGGTCTCTATCTCAAAAGATTATCCAGATCGCATGGTGAAGATTGGCACCACCTTGTCACCACCCATTCGGTTGGCATTGATCTCTTTTTTGCAAGAGAACACTGAGGTCTTCGCCTGGTCATACGAAGACATGGCAGGCATCTCTCCCGATATCATTGACCCCAAGACCAAGCCAGTGAGACAGAAGGGAAGATCTTATAACGCTAAACGGTATGAGGTAATGAAAGTAGAAGTTGAAAAACTCAAAGGCATAGGCTTCGTTCGCGAAGTCAATTATCCACCGTGGGTAGCAAATGTTGTCCTTGTTAAGAAGAATCTGACCAAGGAAAGTCTCCTGCTCCCAAAGGTATTATGGAGAATATGTGTCGATTACACCGACCTAAACAAAGGATGCCCGAAAGAAATCTTTCCTCTTCCTCTCATAGACAGACTTATAGACTTTACGGCAGGGTGTGAACTCCTAAACTTCATGGATGCTTACTCAGGATACAACTAAATTCTCATGAACCCTCCAGACCAAGAACACATAACCTTCATTACTGATAGGGGACAATATTGCCATAAAGTCATGCCCTTCGGCCTAAAGAATGCAAGAGCGACTTCTCAGAGACTAGTCAATTCAATGTTCGCTGAACAGATTGGGAAGAGCATGGAAGTTTACGTTGATGATATGCTAGTCAAGAGCAAACATGTTGACCAACACATCACCAACCTATATGAAACTTTCACCATTAAGGTATCGAATGAGGTTGAACTACAACAAATGTGCCTTTGGCGTAGGCTCTAGCAAATTCTTAGGTTTCATGATAAGCCAACAAGGCATTGAGGCTAATCCCGAGAAGATCAAAGCAATCCTCGACATGAAGGAACCAGAAACTTCAAAAGACTTCCAGAGCCTTACTGGCAAGGTGGCAGCCTTAACTAGGTTCATCTCTAAGGCCACAGACAGATGTGCTCCTTTCTTCAAAGCACTTAAGGGAAGTAAGAAGTACATTACATGGACTGTTGAATGTGCTGAGGCATTCAAGAACCTCAAAGACTGCATGAGTAAAGCCCCTCTGCTCCCCAAACCTGAGGTTGGTGACACTATCATTATCTATCTGTCGGTATCGGCTTTAGCAGTAAGTTCCGTTCTCATTTGAAAGGATGGTAATGTCGAACAACCTGTGTACTACGCTAGCAAGGCCTTACAAGATGCGGAGACACGATACTTCAACATTGAGAAATTGGCTCTAGCATTGGTCATGTCTGTGATGCGAATTTTAACTTAACACACAACTTAAACCCTCTTGTTGTCCAAATTGTAGTATAAATGCAAGTAGGGATCGTTCTAAACCGGGGATTATGAGGGCTTGCTAAAACCTCTAAACTAACTTAAAAACATATAAACAAAGTTAAAAACACTAAACTAGACTCAAAGAACTTAAAACAAACTCAAAGGACTCAAAACAAGCTAAAAATGCTCAAATCTGCCTAAAAACACAAACTGGGCAGATTTTTTAGGCAGATTTGGACTCTAACACACTTTTGGGACACCTAAAAACACAAATCAAAACAGATTTTGACTAATAAAACACTTTAAAGTAAAGGGGGTTTTGGTTTTGACGAATTTGAAAACAAAACAAGTAAATTAAAGAACTAATGAAATCTGCACGAATTTGAGTAAATTGAATGGATGGAAGGCTAGCTAGGAGGTTCTTCTCCACACATGACATACTTGCACATAAACCAATTTTCAGTTGTTCTTTCGATCAATCATGAAACTCAACACCCCAGGTTAATTAAGTCCGCTTAAATTAACCTTCAAGTTCTCCTTAAGTTATTGAATTGGATGGGAAAGCGCATACAACAATTCAAGCATTCTTCAAAAGTTCTTTACGTGAACAGCACAATAAAGATACAATCAAAGATCATTAAGCATTATGAAAACTATAAGTATTGATGAGGCATTCGTTACTATGATGAGCATGAAACTCCTGCCAAGAATTTATTTAACGCGATCGTTTATAAGCGGCCTCCACTACTTGTGAATATAAGTTTGTAACTATTAGGTGAAACTCCCTTATACTCTAGCATCATATTCATGCATGCAAACTAAGTGTGCACTCTTAATAAACATACACGAAAAAGTTATCAATCAAGCAGTTAAACAAATTGAATTCACAACTTATGAAATCACAACTGAAGGTAATCAAATCATATTGCAAGCATGAACATGGTTTCGAATTCCCCCCCTAGCTAAGGGGGGTTTAGTTCCTCATACTCACAAAACAAAGACAAACAAATTTAGACATTGAAAACAAAAGAATGAAAACACCTAAAAACGCTCCAACAATCCAACTTGAATGGCAAGCACGTCCAAGGGTCCTCCTTCTTCTCTTTGTTGCGGCACAAAGTGTGGTTTGATGGATGAGTGGTAAATTATGGTGGTGGATGGATATAGGTGAGTTATGGTGAAGGGTGGATGGGTGGATTGTCTTCTCCCCTTTGTTATGGTGAAGGGTGGATGTATTTATAGGCTAGGGAGAGGACCACCATCTAATTAAGGTGGTAGTGATGAGTGTTGTGGTAATGAGTGGATGTAATGGGTGTGGTGGATGAATGTTTGGTAATGAGTGGATGTAGTGGTTGTAGTGGGTGGATGTTTGGTGGTGTAAACTTGCAAGTGCACAAGATAGTCGTAATATAGCGTGTTGCAAGTCCAAGTATCGTTCCCACGAGGATTCTAATTAAATCTCCAATTTGATAAACTAAACCAAATCTAATAATATTAATGACACACAACCCCAAACAACGAACTAGACTCGATCTTAATTTATAAATCAATCAAGGATGTAAAGAATTTGTTGTGATGATTTTATAAACGAACAAAAACAAAACCTTAAGTAAAAACTGAAATCAAAGAAAAGAAAACGTTGTGTTATAAGGCAAGTGATGAAAATCTAGGGATTCGGAATCAACCACAAGCAATCTAATTTAGGTTGCAATGCATTCAATGGATCTTTCAATTCTTTAGATGATAATTCCCGTATCTAAGTCCTTGTCAGGCACATTAGACCATAGTTTTCCTTAAGTGAATGATTCTCTCCTAGTTTAGGCAAAGGTCATATATCCTAACATGCAGTCTATCCTGGGTAAGGCATAAATTTAACAAGTAGGACTCTTTACGCTCTAGAAAACAAGGGAACCAAGCAAACCATTATTCTTTGTCAAGCAATAATGTAATTTACCACACTTAACCACAAGAAGCTAATTGAATTATATTGCTAGTTCAGCCTCAAATTCACCTTCCAATCTTACTAGATGCAAAGCCCTAAGGTGATCAATCAAAGAACTCATACAAAGAGTAACAATTCAAACAGTGATTAAGCATTCATCTAAAAGAATCTAGAAATCCAATGAATAACATTAAAAACCATAAACATTCATGCTAGGGCATCATCCTAACCCTAGAAAAAGAGTTTAGTTACTCATAAAATCTGAAAACATAATTACAATTCTGAAAAACATAAAATACTTCCACACGATGATGATGGATTGCCCAGGTGATCGGCGACTCTGTTTCACTCCTTGCTGCGACTTCTTCTCTGCACCTTCGAAAACCCCCAAAAAACCCAAAAACTCTCTCTGTCCGCCTCCCCCCGGTCTGCCCTCTTTTATTCCTGAATAATTGCTGGCATACTTACTTGAATGGGACTCTTGAATTTATCTTCTGACTTGGATTAGTTCATTGATGATGTGGCACACTAAACTATTAAATATATTAGCTATGCACCGTTTAGAATAGTCTTTAACTCTTCTAAAAGCTTCCTTTTTTTTACTCTGCTTGTTTCCTTTAGTTAAACTTTGTAAATCTGAAATCTCTTTGCAAATCCCGTGTAAAATCTTGCTGGCGGACGTCCGGTACAAAAACCACTATAACGTCTTCTAGGAAACTCGGAATCACGAACCGTAAAATTCCTCTGAAAGCTAACTTTCATATCTTTCCAATGGTATAAGGCTCAACAGCTGGTTCATTCTGAGGAAGTACAGTTTAATCCGTAAAGTTGACTGATCACAAACAGCTTCTGCTTCCAGCATGCCAACTCATTTTAATCGCAAAAGTGCTCATTTTTCTTCTTTCTTCATCCTCACTCTTCAAATCTAAGAAAAACATAAAACTAAGTGAAACAAACTAAATTCACTCAAAAACATAACAAGAATCAAAACTAAAGGGCGTTAAAATGTATGCAATATTGGTCGTATCATTTGGTAATGAGCGGATGTAATGGGTGTAGTGGATGAGTGTTTGGTAATGAGTGGATGTAATGGGTGTAGTGGGTGAGTGTTTGGTAATGAGTGGATGTAATGGGTGTAGTGGATGGACGTTTGGTAATTAGTGTAGTGGATGAGTGTTTGGTAATGAGTGGATGTAATGGGTGTAGTGGATGGATGTTTGGAGTTGTAGGTCAACACACTTGCACACACACATGCTGATTTTTAGCCTTCAAATCTTCAAAAACGTCCATCCTCATGTCTCCATGCTTGCACTATCCAATCTTGGCCCAAAAATGCTCCAAAATGCTCCAAATAGCACTTTGTTGCTAACTTTGTTATTTGAACCTACAAACACACAAAAATAACTTAAAGTACTAAAATAACTAGAATTAAACTAAGTAAATGCCAAGAAACAAGCTAACTAAGTTGCATAAATATGCTCCTATCAGTCTGCTTGAAAACTTCGCCCTTACTTCCAAGCACACTCCATCATTGTGCTTACCAATCATCTTCTTCGACAAATACTCCAAAGTCCTGACACTTCTGGGCGAATGATCAAATGGGCGATAGCATTGGGTGAGTTTGACATCTCCTTCTAAGCAAAGCCAGCTGAGAAGGGCCAAGCAGTGGCAGACTTCATCGCCGACTTCACATATCCTGTTGACATTGTTTCTACACCTAAAGAAGTGGTTTCATTACCCTCGGAAGCTCAAAAAATAGAACCAACAGCCTCAGCATGGAGTCTATATGTTGATGGCTCGTCCAACCAACAGGGTTGTGGAGCAGGACTAGTCCTTACGACCCCTGACAAAGTGGCGATGGAGTATGCTCTTCGTTTCAAATTCAAGGCGTCGAACAATGAGGCCAAATATGAAGCCCTCCTAGCAGGCTTACGTTTGGCCAAACACCTTGGGGTTAAACGAATTGATATCTTCAGTGACTCCTAATTAGTGGTTAACCAGGTCACCAACAACTTTGACGTTAAGGATAGCTCCATGGAAGCATATCTGGCATAAACACAATTGTTGCTCAAGCACTTCCACTACTAGGTCACCTAAATTCCTCGAGCGGCAAACAGTCATGCATATGCTTTGGCTCGCCTCGCCTCAGCGGTGGAAGACAAGATTGGGAGAAAAATTCAGGTCGAATTGTTGGTAGCGCCAAGCACCATGGCTGCGGAAGTGTGCAACTTACAACAGAGGGATAGTTGGATTACCCCGATTTATAGATTCCTTACTCATGGCACCCTTCCAAATGACAAAGTCCAAGCTAAGTAGATTCAATACAAGGCTACCCGTTACTTGATCATTAATGACCAACTTTACAAGCGGGGTTTTAACCTAACATACCTAAGATGCCTTACACCCGCAGAGGCGGAAACTGTCATTCGGGAAATACATGAAGGCGTCTGCAGAGATCATGTTGGATCTCGATCCCTAGCACACAAGGCTTTTCGCCAAGGATATTACTGGCCAACACTCCACCAAGATGCAATCAGAATATCCCGCTCATGTGATAAGTGTCAACACTACGCAACTATTCCTCACTCCCCTCCCGAGCCGCTCACTCCTATGATCAGCCCTTGACCTTTCGCCCAATGGGGACTTGATTTGATCGGCCCAATGCCTGCAGGGAAGGGCAAGGTTTGCTATGCAATCATTGTAGTTGACTACTTCACAAAGTGGGCCGAAGTAGAACCCTTGGCAAACATTACTGAGGCAAAAATAGAAGACTTTGTATGGAAGAACATCCTTTGCAAATTCGGCATTCCCAATGCGATACTCACTGACAACGGGCGACAGTTCGACAACAAAAAGTTTAGGATGTTCTGCTAAAAGTTCAACATCAACTTATGTTTTACCTCCCCATCTCATCCCCAGTTAATGGACAAGTTGAAGCCATCAATAAAATAATCAAGCGAACTTTGAAAACCAGCTTGGACAAGGATAAAGGTTGTTGGCTAGAATTTGTACCCCAAGTTCTTTGGTCATACCGCACTTCGTATCGAACATCAACAAGAGAAACCCCATTCTCACTTGCTTTTGGTACAGAGGCAGTTGTCCCAGTTGAGCTTGAGCAAGCAACGTTCCGAGTCCAGAACTACGTGCAAAGCAAAAATGACAAACAACTTACACTCAACTTAGATCTATTCGAGGAATATAGAAACCAGGCTCACATGAGGAATGTCGCCTATAAGCAGCGCATCTCCAACTACTATGACTCAAGGGTCAAACCTCGTTCTTTCAAAGTGGGGGACTGGGTATTGAAGAAAAGATTACTTTGTGAAAAGTCCCGAGTGAAGAAATACTTAGTCCAAACGAGGATGGACCGTTTAAAGTTGTTGGCATCAGTCACCCTGGCTTCTACAAGCTTAGAAGCTCTGATGGCAAGACCATTGGCCATCCATGGAACGCTGATCACTTGAAGTACTATTACAAGTAAACTCACATTGTACAAGTGTTAAGCTTCAGCCGTTCAGTATCCTATGTAACGAAAACTATTTGGCATGAATTCAATAAAGAGGTGATTTAGACAACTCGGTCCTAATCCTCTTACATTCCTAGCAATGAAACACTCGGGTTCAAAGCTTCAACATGAATGTTTCCAACATGAAACAAAGTCTAAGTATATGTCAACAAGACTATACAAATAAATGAACAGCTTCACAGTATATTCGTTCAATCATACACTCTAACACATTCATACATAAGCCAACT
Source organism: Malus sylvestris (assembly GCF_916048215.2). Taxonomy (NCBI): domain Eukaryota; kingdom Viridiplantae; phylum Streptophyta; class Magnoliopsida; order Rosales; family Rosaceae; genus Malus; species Malus sylvestris. The sequence continues at coordinate 41,730,887 of NC_062272.1, read as the reverse complement.
GTGCTTCGAAAGGGTTCAACATACTTTATATCATTCAACACTTGCTACAATGTGCCTAGACACCTTGCCCTTATTCTCACAAACCAGGTGATGAAATGTAAAGAAGGAACTCATCTTCATGCCACCAACCAGGTGATGAAATGTATAACCCATGCTCTCCTTCATGCCACAAACCAGGTGATGAAATGTATAACCCATACTCTAATATCATTTGGAAACTTGCCATTCATGCCACCAACCAGGGGATGAAATGTACAACCCGTACTCATCTTCATGCCACCAACCAGGTGATGAAATGTACAACCCGTACATTCCTCCATGCCACCAACTAGGTGATGAAATGTACAACCCGTACTCTAATATCATTTGGCAACTCGCCATTCATGCCACCAACCAGGTAAAGAAGGAACTCATCCTCGTGTCACCAACGAGGTGATGAAATGTGATGAAAGGTGATGAAGGAACTCACCTTTGTACCACCAACCAAGTGATGAAAGCAACTCACCATTCATTCCACCTACCAGAAGACGAATGGTACAACTTGTACATGTGAACTCCTAGCATTCACAAATAATTAAAAACCCTCAACCTTGATAACTCAACTAGGGGAGCACTTATGCCAAACAAGAGTTATAATCACCAACAAAGTCTTATTGCAAGGCAACAACAACTTCAGTGCATAGCATATGAAGATCAAGCTATTCAGCCCTTTTGCATCTACTTCAGGCATTTCCCCTTTGTAACAATACAAACATTACAACTCGTAGAAAGCTTCACACACTCTTGATCAAGACATTGTGAAACAAAACCAATTTATGGTGCCAACAAGAGCTTCATCAATGGAGGGTAACCACAATTCTCAAAAGCTTCACACACTCTTGATCAAGACAGTGTGAAGCAAAACCAATTTATGGTGCCAACAAGAGCTTCATCAATGGAGGGCAATCACAATTCTCAAAAGCTTCACACACTCTTGATCAAGACAGTGTGAAGGAAAACCAATTTATGGTGCCAACAAGAGCTTCATCAATAGAGGGCAACCACAATTCTCAAAAGCTTCACACACTCTTGATCAAGACAGTGTGAAGCAAAACCAAATTATGGTGCCAACAAAAGCCTCATCAAAGGAGTTCAACCACAATTTTCAAAAGCTTCACACACTCTTGATCAAGACATTGTGAAGCAAAACAAATTTATGGTGCCAACCAAAACTTCATCAATGAAGGGCAATTACAACTCGTAGAAAGCTTCACACACTCTTGATCAAGACTGTTCGAAGCAAATTCAATTTATATGGTTCATCCAAACCTTCGACTACTACAAGGTGTGGCTTGCATCACAATCTCTTGCTTAACAGTGTGAAAGCAAAATTTGTATATGTTGTCTCTCCCACATTTTCAAATTTCTAATTTTCCTAAAAAAAAAAAAAGGAAATTGGGAAATTCAACAAAGTTTTAACACAAAAGCTTCACCAACAAAAGCTTTATCAATGGAGGACAACTACAAATTCTCAAAAGCTTCACACTATCTTGATCAAGATAGTGTGAAGCAAAATCAATTCATGGTACCCAACAAAAGCTTCAACTCCAAAGCTTCACCTACAAAGCTTCAACTCCAAAGCTTCACCTACAAAAGCTTCAACACAAAAGCTTCACGCACAAAAGATTCAACACAAAAACTTCACCCACAAAAGTTTCACCCACAAAAGCTTGACCTACAAAAGCTTGACCCACAAAAGCTTGACCCACAAAAGCTCTTGACCTACAAAAGCTTCACCCACATTCACCCACAAAAGCTTGACCCACTAAAGCTTGACCCACAATAGCTTGACCCACAAAAGCTTCACCTACAAAAGCTTGACCCACAAAAGCTTGCCCCACAAAAGCTTGACCTAGAAAAGCTTGACCCACAAAAGCTTCACCTACAAAAGCTTGACCCACAAAAGCTTGACCCACAAAAGCTTGATCCACAAAAGCTTCACCTACAAAGCTTGACCCACAAAAGCTTGACCCACAAAAGTTTCACCCACAAAAGTTTCACCTACAAAGCTTCAACACAAAAGCTTCACCTATAAAAGCTTCACACTATCTTGATCAAGATAGTGTGAAGCAAAATCAATTCATGGTGCCCAACAAAGCTTCAACCTCAAAGCTTCACCTACAAAGCTTCAACACCAAAGCTTCACCTACAAAGCTTAAATATATATATATATATATTTGAAAATTTGAAAATTCAAAAATTCGAAAAAAAAATGCAAAAATTCGACAAGAAAAAAAAATTCGAAAAAAAAAATTGCCTAGGCCTCCTCTTCTTTGGGCCCAACAACTTTCATAACAAATATATATGAAAGAGGAGTTTTAGGCTACCACTTAGAAAGGAAATGCCTCATTCGTCAACTCCCTCAACTGGAGACTTGGAGGACTCCTGCCATATGCTACTACACCTTGATACTCAGAAGTCTCACGATCACTCAGTGACTTGGATTTTTCAAGTCTCCAACCGAGAAGTTTCCTCACTCGGGAAATTAAGGGAGCACTACCTCAACATACATGCTTCCCTCTCAAAGCTTCAACATACAAGCTTCAACAAAAGAAAAAATCCAAAGAACTTAGTGAAGAAGGCCTTGGTGTATTTAACACAATACGTTGAAATGAAGCAAAGCTTGTTTATTGATATCTCCGATAAGTTACAAATATGTACATATACATGAATCAAAATAAACAAACAAGAGGGAGCCTTCAGAAAGGTTACTCATGAGAAGTCTTAGCAATCGGCAGAGCCCTAGAAAGAGTAGGCACCGGAGGGTGATCATTTGGAGCCTCAGTACTGGGCAGAATCCCAGAAGGAGGAGGCACCGAAGGTTGATCATTTGGAGCTTCATTACGCGGTACAGCCCCAGAAGACGAAGGCAATAAATGCCTTTGGAACAAACCCACAAACCTCTGATGTTCAAGTAAAATCTAACCATAAGATTCCTGCAACTGGTCAAGCTTCCTCTTCATGCTTGTAGCATAGTCATGTGCGAGGTTGTGCAACTGTTTATTCTTATGCTTAAGCCCTCTGATCTCCTATTTGAGACTTATCACTTCAGCCGCCAATGATTCAACTTGGCGGGTTCGAGCAAATAGGCGTTGGGCCATATTAGACACAGAACCTGCACACTGAACACTGAGAGCTAGAGAATCCTTAACAGCCAACTCATCAGACCGTTTGGAAAATAGTCTATTATCTTTGGGAGTGAGAAGGTTCCTGGCCACCACCGCAACGGTCATATCATTCTTCATCACATAGTCTCCAACGATAAGAGGACCAGTAGGGGATAAGAAGGATGGGCATCATATATTGTCTTGAGAAGGCATGGCTACCTCTTCACCAAAGTTCAAGTTAAAATGACGGCCAGACATTCTCATAAATGATGAAGGAAAAATGAGGTGTAATAAATCTCTGAATTAAGGGGAAAATTCCTACGAGCAATAACTCTCTGAATGTACTTTTTGCACACAATTGGTGCCTTTATAAAAGAAAAGGCAACATGGCCGTTGGTTCAAAAATCGAAGAGGCACCACTCTCAGGATTTCGAAGAGGCACCACTTTCCATACGCAACATCAGCTCTTCCGGTACCACAGATAACTTTGCCAAAAGATCTCTAACAAAGTTTAGACACATAAATTTTGAAGGTCCAGCTACCCTACTATTACCCACAAAGGTAAAGGAACAGCACCACTGCTTGATAACTAGAAAGTCCCAATGTGTGTCAACCTCCGTGCTTCGTGGCAACGCAGACTGGCAAAAATCCCCAACCTTTACTCACATTCGAGAAAACACTCCCAACAAGATTGCTTGCTCAAAAATCAAAAAGGCACCGCTCTCCGAATCTCGAGAGCCAGACTCCCAACAGGATTACGTGCTTAAAAATCGAAGAGACACCGCCCTCCGAATCTCGAGAGCCAGACTCCCATCATGATTACTTTCTAAAAAATCGAAGAGACACTACTCTCTGAATCTCAAGAGTCAAACTCCTAACAGGATTGCCTTCTTAAAAATCGAAGAGGCATCGCTCTCCGAATCTCGAGAGCCAGACTCCCAATAGGATTACATTCTAAAAAATCGAAGAGGTACCGCCATCCGAATCTCGAGAGCCAAACTCCCAATAGGATTACTTTCTCAAAAATCGAAGAGACACTGCTCTCCGAATCTCAAGAGTCGGACTCCTAACAAGATTGCTTTCTCAAAAATCAAAGAGGCACCGTTCTCTGAATCTCGAGAGCCAGATCCCCGACAAGATTGCTTGTTTGAAAACTGAAAAGGCACCGCTCTTCGAAGTTCGAGAGCCAGATTTCCTTGGATAAAGCTTGTTTGCAATCTTCACATGTAACATCAGTTTTCCAATTACCACAGACCACTTTTTCAAAGTGCTCTGACAAAGTTAAAACATGTGAAGCTTGCAGCTCCCACTACATTGCTATGACCAAGAAGGGTAAAGGAATATCACTACTACTTGTTGTTAGGGAAACTCCTATATATGTCAACCTCCATCCTTCACAGCCAGGTAGACTTGCAAATAAAAAAAATGCTCAACTTTTCTTCGCATTCTATAGGGCACTCTTAGCAGAGTCTCTCAAAATACTCAGCTTCTTTTCCTCCCGATAATACCTCTGCAAACATGCCATACCAGAGCAAGAGTATCTCATATCATCAGGGTTAAAAGCAAGAGTATCCCATATCATGTTTTTTCCCTGTCTTTTCCTTTGGCCTTGTTCTTACCTGCTAGACAAGGAGAAAGAGAGCAATCAGTCAGCACTTGAAATCAAGCTTCTAGTCAGGAACTGACTGCCTGGAACCCCTTGCCTGATTACTTACCTGGCATTGCTCTCGAGTACTCATCTTCAACATCTCATGCTTCTAGAGAAGATACCACATATGCCTGAGGAACAAATAGGGCAAGTGAGAAGGATACAAGGAAGCATGTGGAGACAAGCGTAATAGAACACGTGCTGATACATCCACTACTTTGTCAACAGCAAAAGTATCCCATATCATCAGGGTCGAACGTTCTCTAGATTTGATGGACTTGTTTTGACCCTCAAATTCTTGAGTCGACCTTATACTCTGGAGGAAACCAGAAAACCCTCCAGCCCAGTTTAAGAATAAGCCTGTGGAAAATTACTTCTTCAAAAGCAAAAGTATCTCATATCATCTTTTCTCCATTTGCTTCTCCTTATCCTTGTTGCTGTTTACAACACAAGGAGAAGAGAACAATCAACCAGAAGCCGAAGTTGAACCTCCGATCCAGGTTGCTTGCTTGGAAGTCTGATTAATTACCTTGTCTGTTACCACCTTCGGCAAATCTCCTAGCTCGGCGACTTGGGGGACTCCTACTATAGGGTTTGTATCGCACTTGACCAAGCTCGAAACTACAAGTAAGCTTCAAGTGAAATTGATACATTACCTTGTGCATCTTCATCGGTTAAAGATACCACCCCTGGATGGAGGAAAAGTACTTCCAGAGAAGATGCCACATCTACATATGAGACAGATGAGGCAAGTGAAAATGATACCACACTTCGGTACTTAGAAGTTTTGTGATTACTCAATGGCTTGGATCTTGCAAGTCCCCAACCGAGGAACTTCCCTCACTCGGGAACTTAGGGGAGCATTGTTTGTACCATACTTGACCAATCCCAAAACTACTGAGCACCGTCAAGGACCTAAAAGAGTTTCCCTCCAACCAGGAGGCCAATCACAGCGCGACACGTGTTGACATCAGAAGTCAATCATAGCGCAACACATGTCAACATCAGAAGCCAATCACAACACGACACGTGTCAATGTCAGAATGAAACTAGAAACTCTCTTCTATAAATAAAGATCATTCTCTCACAATATTTCCTAATGTCATTTGTACTAAATCATTCACTTGTACTCACTAATGGAGAGCTTGAACCTATGTACCTGTGTAAACCCTTCACAATTAATGAGAACTCCTCTACTCTGTGGACGTAGCCAATCTGGGTGAACCACGTACATCTTGTGTTTGCTTCCCTATCTCTATCCATTTACATACTTATCCATACTAGTGATCGAAGCAATCTAGCGAAGGTCATAAACTTAACATTTTCTATTGTACCAAAGTCCTCACTGATTTTGTGCATCAACAGGAGGTAACGAAGCTACGTAAAGGAAAGAAACCGATTAGGTGTAGATAGGTCTTTACAATTAAATACAAGGCAGATGGATCAGTAAACAGGTATAAAGCACGGTTAGTGGCAAAGGGTTATACTCAAACTTATGGTGTTGATTATCAGGAAACCTTTTCTCCAGTGGCGCAGATGAATACGCTACGGTTTCTTATCTCTTTAGCTGCAAATCTAAATTGGCCTTTGAAACAATTTGATGTAAAAAATGCTTTTCTTCATGGACATTTGGAAGAAGAGGTATATATGGATTTTCCACCAGGGTTCAATACCAGAGGCAAAATTGGAGTATGTAGATTGTTAAAGTCACTTTACGGACTTAAACAGTCACCTTGTGCATGGTTTGGAAAATTTACTCAAGTGATGAGAATAATTGGGTATTATCAAAGTCACTCGGATCATACGTTATTTTTTAGACGGAGAAGTGGAAAAGTGACAGCCTTAATTATTTATGTGGATGACATGATAATAACGAGTGATGATACATAAGAGATGATGAGGCTAGAGCGAAACCTAGCTGCCGAATTCAAGATGAAAAATTTGGGAGATTTGAAATATTTTCTTGGCGTGGAGGTTGCTCAATCATCTAGAGGTATTTTCTTGTCTCAACGTAAATATGTTTTGGATTTATTAAAAGAAACAGGGATGTTGGGATGTAAACCAGTGGACACTCCCATCATGGAAAAATATTATTTGGGGATTTATCCAGATCAAGAACTAGTTGACAAAGGCAAGTATCAAGGACTGGTGGGGAGACTGATCTATTTGTCTCACACTCGTCCAGATATTGCCTATGCTGTAAGTGTGGTGAGTCAATTTATGCACTCACCAAGCGTGGATCATATGGCGGCAGTAATGAGAATCTTGGCTTATTTGAAGTCTACACTTGGTAAAGGAATCTTGTACGCGTGTCATGGACATATAAGAATTGAGGGTTTTACTGATGCTGATTGGGCAAGTGATGTGACTGATAGAAGATCTATATCTGGGTATTTTACATTTGTTAGAGGGAACTTGGTCACTTGGCAAAGCAAGAAACAAAAGGTAGTTTCACGATCCTCTCCTGAAGCCGAGTATAGAGGAATGGCACAGGTGTGTGTGAAATTCTTTGGCTACGGAAGTTACTTTGGAGTCTCGGTTTTAAACAGACAAAAGCAATGGAGTTGTATTGTGATAATAAGTCCGCCAGAGAAATTGCTGAGAATCCGATACAGCATGACAGAACTAAACATGTGGAGGTTAATAGGCATTTTATCAAAGAAAAGATGGAGAGGAAGATTATGTCAATACCATTTGTGAACTCAGAAGAACAACTTGCAGACATTCTTACCCATGCCGTGTGCAGTAGGCGTTTTGATGATTCATTAGTCAAGTTGGGCATGAGTAACATCTATGCTCCAACTTAAGAGGGAGTATTGGAATAAGTCAAGGTTTAGGAAAAAACAAATGTAAATATTCTGTAATTATTAGAGTCTTGTTTAGGAAGGATAATATGTCCTTTATTTGTTTCCTTTTGTAACAAGAATTGTATGTACCTATTTACTCAAAATGATGGAATATACGATATTAAGCCCTAAAATTCAATTGTTAGGATGACCAACCTTATGAGTATTGTTCAGATGAATGTGCTGTGATTTCCAAATGATTTAAATTTGTTTGGGGCCTTGCAAAAAATGGATTCAAGAGTGGATGTAAGCAACTTATAGGGTTGGATGGTTCTCACTTGAAATGATTCAAGGGCCAGTTACTGTTTGCAATAGGAAGGGATACAATTAACCAAACTTGGGTTATTGCATATGTCATAGTAGAGATTGAGAATAAGGAAAGTTGGGTTTGGTTTCTAGAACTACTTGTCGCTGACCTAAGAATTGTGAACCACCATCGTTGGACTTTCATTTTTGACAAACAAAAAGGGTTAATACCAGCTTTTGAGAAGGTGATATCCAATTGTAATCATCAGTTTTGTGTTAGGCACTTATACACCAACTTCAAGGCAGATGGGTTTAAAGGGAAAGGATTAAAGGATGCCTTGTCGAATGCTGCCAAGTTAACAACCATGGCTGAGTTTAGAGAGAGTAATGCGGAGGTGAAGAGGCAGAAGAATGAAGCTTATAATTGGTTGGTGAAAAGACCAGCCTTGCATTGGAGTATGTTACACTTTGATACATTCCCTCAGTGTGACATTCACCTAAATAACCTTAGTGAGAGCTTCAATTCTTTTAGCCTAAGGGCTACGGACATGCCTATAATTACCATGCTTGAACTATGAGAGTTTTGTTGATGAAGATGATATGGTTGAGAAGAGATGCAATGAGGAAAGATTAAGGCGTTGTCTGCCCCAAAATCCAGAAAAAGTTGGAGGAATACAAGCTAAAAAGCTCATACACATTATAGCTACATGGTCTAGAGGAGAAAATTTTGAAGTGGATGAAGGTTGAGGCAATACATTTGTGGTGGACTTGAATGGGTGCACTTGCTCATGCAGAAATGGGATTTGACAAGGTTTCCTTGCATACATAGTTGCTCAACCATCTATTATGCAAGGAGACAGCTTGAGGAATCTGTTTCCTCCTGGTACAAAAAGGAGAAGTACTATGAAGCTTATGAAAACTTGATCAACCTGCTCAAGGAATGAAATGTTGTGTGCCATCTGAAAACAAACTATGAAGTGTAATGTTTACAAGGGCACAAGACATAACAAGGTTAGTTGCCCAACCACTCATCCTCATCCAACCGCTAGAAAGGGAAGAAAAAGCAAGAAAAGTGAGGTAAATTTTTTATATTTGTATTGATTCTTCATTTCTTAAGTGAATTTGTTATAATGTGAAGTGTAGTATATATGACTGCTAATATTTTCTTCATTACTTAGGCTTCAACATTTAAGGCATCACAACCATGCAATCAGGAAGCTCCACAATCATCATCTTAGCCAACTCAAGCCTCTTAAACCACTTCAAAGTCTACTGCAAGAGGTCAGAAAAAAAGGAGGAATGTTCCATGATGCTGCTTTTATGCTTTAAGTTGTTTGAGGGTTCATTTCGTTATAGTTGTATATGCCCATTAGTTTTTTTGGCAACAAAGTTGCTACTTTGGAAAGATCTTTAATATTTTTGGTACTCATATTTTGGTTTAGTTGTTGTCTTTTGGTACTTAAATTTGGGAAGAACACATTGACCCATTAGTTGTTAAAGTTGTGGTCTTTTGATACTTTGTTGTGAATTGAAGTTGTGCAACTTGGAATTGAATTTGTGAATTGAACTTTGTTGTGAATTGAAAGTTGTGGCCTTTGGTACTTTATTTGGAATTGAATTTGCAGATTTTGAATTAAAAGTTATGGTTTTTCCCTATTTAATTAGATTTTTTTTCAAAAACTTTTGGCGTGAAAATGAAAACCCACTACACAGTTATGGGTTAAAATTGGGGCAGCATTTTTTTTTGAAATTTTTTAATTTTTTAATTTTCAGGTGGACTCCTTAATCACACGTTGACCCTCGACCGGAATCGAGGCATGTTGGCTGTCACATGAGGGTGACGTAGCCATGAGTGCATAGCGGAAGTGATAGTGATATGAAAATGTGAGTAATTAAAAACCAAAACTTAATAATTTACACTAAGATAACTATAAAAGTGTGCATAGGTGTTTAAAGTAGTAATGCAAGTACTTAGAGCGTAGGTAACGTAGATGCAGTCCATCCAGCTATATATTAATTATACAAGACATGAAGGAAATTCCTACATTATTTGAAGTCTGTCAGAATCGCTGTAGAGTCCTCTTGAGCCACCAACACTTACGTCTAACTAGAACCTGGAGGGGCACAAAACGGAAAACGTGAGTGGGCAAAAATAAAGCTTTTTGAACCATTTCTCTTTCCAAAAATAATAACCCCTCACCATAAAATCCGTATAATTTCCTAGAAAATAATAATACATATGTATGTAGAAATCATGCTCGAGAGTAGTGAAAACTAAGTATATGCCATGTCAAGTATCTCAGCAATGAAATAAGTAAGCCAGGTGAAATAAATCAATGTAAAATGATATGTTAGCCGGAGTCACCTAACGTGACTTGTACGGCTGAGCCTATAACTAATATACCAATTCCTGCACACTAGTCAGAACCACCTAATGTGGTCTGTACAATAGGTTGTGTGTAAATAAATACGCTTAAGTGCTACGATCACTTGAAAGTTGTGCGAAGCATCACAAGTCAGCTACGAGTCGGAACCACCTAATGTGGTATGTACGATAAACTGGCACCTACCTTAGATCCAAGGTGAGCGTGTGGTGCAGGAGGTGAACGATCACATGAAGGTTAGGCCCTGGCCTCGGGTGGAGCACTAACACCGGGGTGCAGGATAATGAGTACTAAATGCATCTAAACATAACAATACACACTGCAATCACTATCATCAATATGCACTCACCTAAAGCTTACATGGGCGTCCGCAGCGTCATGCAATAATATGCACATCTATACTAATGCATATACTAAAATGTAATGCAATTTACATGGCATTTAAAAACGTAAATCCATTTAAATCAATTTATGGGAAAATGGAAAACATATATACGTATATATAGAAAGCCAAAAGCCCACTCACTGGTATGTAACAGGGTCGTAACCCCCAAGTCTCACCTGGCTACGCTTGTCATCCGAAAATGGCTCACCTATATGTGAAACAACTAATTTAACATTAATTCGAAAGTACATAACCAAAACTGTGTAATAACTTCTCATACACTGCTCAATTGGGGTGTTTGAATATACCATCGTGACCTACTCAACACCACGAGCATCCCCATATTTTTAGAAAAAATTTCCAACGTTTCACATGCCGGCCAAGGCACGTGCCTGGCACACTGACGGAATCCTAATGGCGTTAGGTGATCGGATCATATTTATATATATTTTTACTTCAAATTCACTCGTCTTTTCTTAGTTAGTTCCTTATATTTTTGAGCTATTTACGTTATTTTTGTGTTTATAGGATTTGTTATGCAAAGAAAATAAAAATAGCACAAATGGGTTTTAAATAATAAACAGAAAATAGTGGAACACGGGTGGACCACGAGAAAAATAATGGAGAGCATAAAATATATATATTTATATAATATATATACATATATAATATATAGATATATATATATAAATATAATATATATATAAAATATATATATTTATATTTATAAATGGGTTGTTGAAGATAATGGAATAGAGTTGGCAGCATGGAATAAATCAAAGCTGCCTAGTGCAGCGTGGTTGGTGAGGACTTGGCAGCGTGGGGGATTAAAGAAAGAAAAGCAGAAAAAACCAGGAGAAATAAGATAGAAGAGAACGCTGCCCTTTGGCAGCACGGGGCTGGGCGGAGAAAGCTGCCTTAGGCAGTGAGAAAAACAGAAAACTAGAAGGCAGCAAGGCTGCCAGAAAGAAAAAGAATAAAAAATTAAAAGAAGTTAGAACCAGCGTGGGAAAGCAGGAGGGCTGCCCTTGGGCAGCGTGGGCAATAGGGAGAGGCTGTTGGATACGGGGGAGATGTGAAAGAAGAGTTGCCATTTGGCAGCTGGAGCTGGAGGGCAAGTGAAAGCTGCTTGGCAGCGTGCAGCAGAGGTCAGAGATAAAAAGGGGACGCAGGGAGAGGACCGAGAGTGCTGCCATTGGGCAGCTTGAGGAAGGGAAGTCAGTGGCGAGGAGAGAGAGAGACGACGCATGCCAGGAGAGAAGTGACGCGGGGAGGAGTCCAGGGAATTGTCAGCAAGAGGAAGACAGGCAGACGCAGCTGATCACCTTCTTTCGGTTTAATCTTTCCAAACTTCTATTTTATTTCTGTTTTAATAATGTGTAATTAAACTTATTTTGGCTAGAGGTTAATTCAAAGCCATGAATATATTTGTAATATGAATTGATTACCTTCAGTTGTGATTTCTGAGTTGTGATTTAATTTGCTTAACTGCTTGATTGATAACTTATTTTTGTATGTCGATTAAGAATGCATACTTAATTTACATGCATGAATTTGATGCTAGAATATAAGTGAGTTTCACCTAATAGTTACAAACTTATATTCACAAGTAGTGGAGGTCGCTTATAAACGATCGTGTTAAGTAAATTCTTGGCATAAGTTTCATGCAATTCATAGTAACGAGTGTCTCGTCAATGCTTATGTTTTTCATAGAACTTAATGATTCTTGCTTGTATCTCTATTATGCAATTCATGTAGGGAACTTGTAGGGAATGTTTTGGGTTGTCGTATGCAATCATCCAACCCAATAACTTGTGGAAAAACTGAGGGTTAATTAGTGCAATTCACGGTTAATTTGGGGCGTTGAGATTTACAATTTATTGAAAGAACAACTGAAAATCAATTTAGGTTGCATATGTGTCATGTGTGGAGAAGAACCCTCTAGCTAGTCCGTCATTTATCATTTTACCTTAATTTTATGTTTTTGTCAATTCTGTAATTTAATTAAGTTTAATTTACTTTTCATCAAAACCAAACACCCATCCATTATTAAATTATATTATTTAGTTAGTTTTCTTTATTGTTAGTCTTTTAATTTAATTTCCGTCCATTTCAGTTCCTAGTGTTTAATTTGATTGTTTTCATTATTTTGAGTCATTTTAAGTGTGTTTCGAGTTATTAGAGTTTTTAGCCTAATTTTGTGTCCTTGAGTCTTATTTAATATTTTTAAATTAATTTAGAATAGATTAGCAAGCCCTCCTAATCCCCGGCCTAGAACGATACCCTACTTATACTTATACTACAATTGACAAAAAGAGGGTTTAATTTGTGTGCTTATATATCACGCATCATTAGGGAATATTCCTTTAAATATTAGAATATTCCATTTAAAAACTAAAGCAGTTACCTGACGCCGTTAGTATATTCCGTCAAAGTTGATAGAATATTCCCCTTCTTCTCCGATGGCTTCTTCGGAGCCGCCGTCTGTTACGTCGGAAACTGGAAAACTTTAAAACTTCAATATCTCCCTCATTTCTCAACCAAAATTCACGAATTTTATATGGATTTGAAACTCTTGAAGTATAGAACACAACCATGCCTATTTGAAGTCCTAAAACTGATGGAAAACAGCTTGAAAATTTCGTGGGAAAACTGGCTAACTCTGTAATTCCACGATCGTGCTTATTCCGACGTCCAAACTTCTCCAAAACTAGTCTAAAATGCTAGGGAATTTGAGTGAGTACCTTACTAAGCCTCAAAATCAAGTGAATCGCCTATGATCACGTCGAGCTATTTTAGCTCTTCGCCGGAGTTTCTGAATTCCGGGGTTTTCAAGATCAACTCACTTAACATATGGTACCACACGACTCTAGAGCTCGAGAGAAGTATGATTATAGAAACCTCGAGTTCGATCTGTGAAGTTTGATAGTGTTTGAAGGTTGGAAGACTCGGTTGTACAGATGGGAAGGAAAGATCAAGAAGAGAGTAAGGAGAAGGGTTTGCATGTGTGTATGTGTGTGTGTGTGGTCATGGGTTGGCCAAAAGAAGAACAAATCTCATGCCCTAATTGGGCTATAGGATTTAAGGCTTACACAAAAGAGTCCAAAAGAAAATAAACCAACCCAAAAATTTGATTGGGCTCCAAGTTGTAGGAATTAAATTGATTGGTGACTAAGAAATAGTCAACCTAAGAATATCGTTTCTCCCATTTACTCGTAACTTTTCCATTACAAATCTGATTTGGCCCTAACTCTTGTCAACACGCTCGTGATGACGCATACAATTTAATTACGTCAACGAGAAAAATAATTTAAAACTATATACGTACATCCACGTCACTAAGCCTCGAGGGCATTATCGTCATTTTACATACTCGAGGATAAATAAATATATTATTTGGGACGGGTCATTGTCCACATGGGTGACACATCACCCATTAATGGCAGACTTAATAGCCAACTTAACTGACATATGAGATTGTCCTAGAGTTAAGACTTGTGGTATGACTCTAGGATGAAGAAAACTTCATGTACTAAATGTTGAAAACCATGAAACTTTAGGGTAGTAATGTCACATCTCGACCCAGGCCCCCACCACATCTCGAGCTCGACTCCACCATAGCACGATATTATCCACTTTGGGCCTCGGCCACACCTCATGGTTTTGTTTCTAGGAACTCACACGAGAACTTCTTAGTGGGTCACCCACCTGGGCTTACTCTCGCCTAAACTCGCTTAACTTCAGAGTTTCGATGGAACCCGAAGGCAGAGAGCTCCCAAAAAGCCTCATGCTAGGTAGAGATAGGAATATACATATAAGGCTTATAGGATCCACTCCCCTAGGCGATGTGGGATCTAAAAATCCACCCCCCCTAAGGGGCCCGACGTCCTCGTCAGCACACTTCCGACCAAGGATTGGTTCTGATACCAAATTGTCACATCCCAACCCAGGCCCCCACCACATCCAGGGCTCGACTCCACCGTAGCATGATATTGTCCGCTTTGGGCCCCAGCCACGCCCTCACAGTTTTGTTTCTGGGAAATCACACGAGAACTTCCCAGTGGGTCACCTATCCTAGGATTGCTCTTGCCTGAACTCGCTTAACTTCAGAGTTCCAATGGAACCCGAAGCCAGAGGGCTCTCAAAAGGTCTTGTGCTAGGTAGAGATGGGTGAGAATACACAATAGAAAAATTATAAATACACAATTTTTCTTCTCTTTCACACTCATGTTTAATTTTATCCATATTTCTTTTTAATTTAGTCAATTTAATAGCTAAAAATAAAGAGGGTTAGATAAGAGACTAAAATATGTGTGTGAAATTTAGCTCCCAACAAATAATCCTACCTAAATAATCCTTTTTGCTTTCTCTCCTTTGTTGGTGAGAGTCCTTCTCTCCCACTGAGAGAGATTTTCTTACAGTTTGTGTGCGGTTGCCCTTTTTTTCTAGATTTTCGTTCAATCGTCAACCCTGTCTCTAGCTAGAGGCGGTGGCAGCCTTTTCCTTCTTCTTTTTTTTTCCCTTACCTTTGTTCCTACTATTGTTTTCCCACTGTTCTCCTTTATGACCTACTTGATATTTCCACCTCACAAGCCATTAGACCTAATCTATGTCTTTAGATTAGCTATTATAATTTGCCCTCATCCCCTGTCCTCCCTCCATCTTCACATCCCTCATCCGTCATCGATCTATGTTTTTTTCTGCTTCTTTCTATCCGACTTCACTCCATCCTTCATCAATTTCTTTCCAAATCCGGTTTGCAACCACTTTTGACCACAATTTGTTGTGGTTCATGTGGAAGGTGTGTAGGGTTATGGTGTTCACAACAGCTTAGGTGTTCGCACCACCTCTTTCCCTTGGGCTACTTTTGTTGGTAGTGTTGCTTGTGAGAATCCCACTGGCTTATTTGATTTCTTCTATTTGGTGGCTGCGATCGGAGAGGGATTGGTTGCTGGATAATAAAGTCCTCTTTCCTAACATCTTTTAGGCGTTTTTAGGATCGAGTTCTGGCGTTCGTCATGGTAGATGGGTCAAGTTGCTCAAGAGGAGCTATGGCGGCGTTAGTAGCAAAGGAACTAGGGTTGCTTTTGGTTTGTTTGTGTATTTGGGCCTAATCACTTGGTTGGGCGTTTGTAGTTTTGTTTGGAAGGTCTCTTTTTCCTTTGTGTACATTTATTAGCCCTTGTTGTATATTTGTTGTGTTAGTAATGAAAGTTTCACCATGTTCTGTAATGGTGATTTACCAAAAATAATAATAATAATAATAATAATAATCGTACCTTGTTTTCCATAAAATTAATTGATATAGAGACGGGCGGCTCTGCATCCATATCAAATTATCAAATACCATGCATGCTCAAATGCATTCTACTACATCTTGGATTAAGCTAATACCCGTCTTGTCCACCCTTGCCAGCAAGAAATCTTTCATGTTCTTGCTGAGGGCTTTGGGTTATGGGTTTGGGCGGCTGTACCAAAACCCCCTAGTCTTCTTTTCCATGTACATTTCCCTTATTTATTACTAATGTTACTCTTGACACAAAAAAGAAAAAACTTAAGCTCCATTACAGACAATGTATATATAGGGCGAATCCGTGACATTATTCTTTTTACACAACTTTTGACACACTTTGGAGAGCTCCATTACAAACAATATGTGTGTGTGTGTGTGTGTGTATATATAGATACAAATATATATATATATATACATGTATATATATATATATATGTATATGGGTTAGAATTGAGGGGTACTTATTTTGGATGCGAATTTTGTAAAGTATTTGGACAATCTATGTGACATCCGTCCTGAAATTTAATATATTTTATTTCCAATAGCAATGAAATTTTTAAAATAACACTGAGATGCCACGTGGAGACCTCAATTTTCCTCACTTCCCCCACTCTCCTCTTACTATTTCTGAATAGTATTTATTTCTACGAAAATGTGACAGTAGACGACATTCAATTTGAAGTTATAACGAACAAGTTATGTTTAAAAATATGTATAAGTACCTAAGACAAACTCAAAACCTGAATTTCCTTCTCGTGCAGCACAAACCACTACATGGGTGCTAATTGGAACACACAATCACCCTTCGGGCAGTGTAAAATTTGCATGAATTGGCTGATGTGACTAGAGAGAAGCAAGTGGGTTTAATTATTTTTCTATTAGGTTGGTGTGTGTGGATATCTCCTTGTGCAGGGTAAAAACCTGCTTATGTTTCCGGACCTCGATTGTCTGCCCTTCCCATCCCATACCATTTCTATCCCCTCTTATTTTTGTGGTCACGGTTAAGCCACATCAACATTTTATATTCTCATTGGTTTTTGTCTTATTATTTCTATAAAAAAAAAAAAAAAAAACAAGAGAAATTAGGTTCCCATCCCTCTTTTTGCTACTCCATTGATGAAAACTTTATTCTTTTTCAATTTTTGATCAAGATCCTTAGATATTAATAACATAATTAATTATTTTAATAATAAAATATTTTTTATTTCTAAATATATTCATTTAGTGTTATGTTATAATTAGTGTATTTATATTTATGGCTAAATTTTTATCATATATTTTTATTTTTAGTTTATACCCATTTTTAATTTGCAACCCTTTTTAATTTATACCAATTTTCCTTTCAATTTTAATTTGTACCATATATTAATTTCTTTTTGTGCCCATATTTTAAAAAGTTTTATTTGTATTAGTACCCATATTTTTTTTTATTTATTTGTACTCATTTTTTATTTTCTAAATGTACCCATGCTAATTATATGTACCCATTCATGTAATTTTTCAAAATTTTAATCTTAGAATGTACTTATTCTTAAATATACCAATTTATTATATGTAAAATGTACCATTTTTTTTATTTATATAAAATCTATTCAATTTTTTTCTAATCTATTTTTAAACTTATATGGGTATATTCTTTTTTCTTTGATTTGAGAATGTATCCATGTCAAGTTTAATCAAATAAATTTACTAATGTTATTAAGCTTAATATCTTTTCTTTCTTTTTTGGTGATTTTGAAGAATGTACCCAGGTTTTGGTACAATAATTTTTTTGGTTAATATTAATGAATGTACCCATGTTTATATATATATATATATATATATATATATATATATATATATATATATGTACACACACACACAATAGTATATTTATATTTTTATATTTTTAATGACACACCCCGACCGAGATCAAGGCATGCTGGCCGTCATGTGAGCGTGATGTAGCCAAGTGCACAGTGCGGAAGCAATTAAGATAAGAAATATACGAATATTTAAAAATCGAAACTACTAGAGTGCACTAGAGAACAGGAAGTGTTAGGAGTCAATTACAAAAGTAAATACTCCTAATCAGAGCATAATAAGTCTAGGTGCAGTCCAGTAGGACAAGTACTAGTTATATAGTACCAGGAATGTCCTACTATTATTTATATATGTCAGAACCGCCGAAATCCTCAAGGCCACCAACAACAAGCTTACCTAAAACCTGGAGGGGCGTAAAACAGAAAATTTGAGTGGGCAAAAACAAATGTTTTACAAAACCATTTCATTTATCAACATATCTAACCCCTTACTGTAAAACATGTATAATTTTTCCCAGAATCAAGATATATGCATATACATAAATATATATGAAATTATGTCAATTCAAATCATGCTTCACATAATCATATTCATATGTATGCCATGCCAAGATATAACAGAGTAAGCAATTCAGGTAAGAATAATTTCATATAAATATAACATGTTAGCCGGAACCCCTATGGTAGTCTGTACGGCTAAATTTATAGCTCAAAATCAATCTAGCCGGAGTCACTACAATGACCTATACGACACTATACTGCACAAGAGTCGGAACCAAATGAAAAGGTTTGTACGACAATAATGGGTGTAATATACTCATGCTTAATACTACTCACACATAATAGCTGGGTGATAAATACTCACACATAATAGCTGGGTGATAAATCGCTAGTCACCTACGAGTCGGAACCACCTAAGATGGTCTATGCGACAAGACTGTGCACCTAAATTGGATCCAATATGAGCATATGGTGCGGGAGGTGACATTATATATAGGCCTGTGCCATATCTCTAGCTAAATCACAATCACCCTAGGTGCAGTTTTATGAGCTCAACGTTATTCAATCACATATCACATCATCGATGATTTACATAACCAAACATAACTTACTTGAGCTTACTTGAGCATCCACAGCACCACAATTATATATAATGCATCATATACCAATTCATATACGAAATATAAATTCATATGCATGACATTTAAGGCATACTTTCATTTAAACACATATTTCTGGGAAAATATCAAGTATATAAATATATACTGAAAACCAAAAGCCCACTCACTAGTATGTCGAAGGGTCGTAGCCCCCGAGTCGCCCTTGAACATGCTCATCCTCGGGATAAGTCTCACCTATATGCGAATTAACTATAAAAACGTTATTTAAAGCGTATAGGCAAAACTAGCTAATAACTTATCATACAATGCTCAATTTTGGTATTTGAATATACCACAGTAACCTACACAATCTCAAGATCATTCCCAAATTTTTAGAATATTTTTCTGACCCCTCATGCGCCGCCACGTGCAGGGAATCCTGACGGATTCTCTCACTACCGTTAGGAACATTCCATGTAATATTCTGTTAAAACCCAACGGTAACTGTTAAAGATGACTGACGGCGCTAGCATATTCCGTCAACCTGGACGGAAGATACTTCTTTCTTCTCTGGCGAGTCGCTGGTCGCCGGTGACTTCGCCGATTTCTGGGTAAAACTTTAAAACGCTTAGTCTCCTTCGTTTCTTCACCATTTTCCACAAAATTGGTACCAAAATGAAGCTAATAACATGTAGAATCACGTTATATAAGTTTCAAGCCTTAAATCTTACTAGGTTTTCCCCGAGAAAGCTCGATAGTTTGGCTTACCTAGATACACGTCGATCTCAGCCCTCCGACGTCCATTTCCTTCCAACAAAATACCTCGAGACTCATGAGGACCTCCTTAAGCTTCCTATAATCTTCAAATCCCTTGAAAAACAATATTTCACGTATGCATGAACAGTGACAAAATCGGTGGTTATGGTTCGACGTGAAATCGGAGGATTCCTTACCTATAAATGGTACCAATCGATTCGTCTGAGCTTCACGAACACAAAGGTGTGCTTAAGTCCCTCGATTTGTCACGTTTCAAAGGGTTTTGGGTGACGTCCGTACAAGAGAGAAGAGAGAGTGAGTCTGAGAGAGGGAGAGCACGGGAGAAAAGATAAAGGGTGTGTGTTGTGTGTGTGAGCTCCATGTGGTCACCACCCAACCAAGGAATAAACATCTAAGTCTCCAAAATAAGTCACACACACTAAAATTTCAACATCCAAGGATAAAACCGTCATTTTACATCACCAATAATAATAATTTGGGATGGGTTGTGACATTTAACACCACAAATTATGGTTTTTTTATTTAAAACCTCATTAATATAAACAACTATAAATCAAAAAATTTAATTAAAAAAATATAGTAACATACATAGAAATAAATTATCACATTAATTTAGGGACTTCAATCAAAAATTGAAAACCAACAAGCTTTCAGTCAAAGAATATTCATAGCTAAGGACCGCATCCAAAGTCTCCCAAAAAAAATAAATATAAATGTTGACGTGGCTTAATCGTGATCATAGAAATAGGAGGGGATGGGAAGAGTATGGGATGGCGGAGGGCAGACAATCCACGTCCTATGTTTCCTAGTGGGAACCCAAAAGCATGCAAGTGGATCTTTAAAATAATGATTTCAATAGGTTTTAAAACCTATTTCCTCACCCAATCC
The DNA here is from genome assembly GCF_916048215.2 of Malus sylvestris. Classification (NCBI taxonomy): domain Eukaryota; kingdom Viridiplantae; phylum Streptophyta; class Magnoliopsida; order Rosales; family Rosaceae; genus Malus; species Malus sylvestris. The sequence goes on along the minus strand of NC_062272.1, from coordinate 41,710,372 downwards.
TTCAAACATCTCCATCACTCTTTCCCTTTTTCCCCTCATTTGACCGTTTCTCTCTCTCCCTTATTTCTTTTTCTGAAACTTTCTTTCTCCCTCTTTCTCTCTTTTCCAGCTATTCCCCATGAGCTCTCCTCCTCCTTCCTCTTCAAACCTTAAACAAATCAAACACAAAAATATTATTTTGTAATCCTTGGAACTCAAGGAACCCAACCATGGCCTTTCATGCGGCATCGATGCATGGTGCGAGGTTCTACCATTGAAGCCGAGAGCTTCAGCTCTCAATCCTATTCTTATGGTTTCTAACTTATAAATTGCATTGGAAACCTCTGCGTTGATGCATGCATGTTGTCGATACATTTTTCCAAATTTTCCAACTAACTCGGCGGCCACTTTCAAGCCATTTTTCCAAATTTTGGCCTTAAAATATGTATAATCTTATTCCTCTTATCCTAAACTTCATTTTGGTATACTATGGGCAAAATTTGGATGTAAAATGGCTCCGAATGGATCGTTCGAATTTTCCCCAGATTTTTCGACGAAAATCTGTAACAACCGAGGAAAAAAATTGAACCCTAAGCCCAAAACCCAGCCCAAACCTAAATCCCAAACCTTTAGGCCTTGCTTCCAGCCCAGACCGGCCCATCTCCAAAAGAAAAAAAAAAAAAAGCCCAAATCAATAACCAGATCTATGGGCCAGATCCGACCGGATCCACTTCTAAAATTGGAAGGGAATATTGTCTTGGAATATTCCGTTAACTCCCAGTTAACTTTAATAGAATCTTCCTTCTGAGGAGAGAATATTCCGTTAAAGTTAATTGTTGACAGTTAGTTGATCAAAGTTGACTTTTTTGAAAAATTGTCTGGGACAGTTCCTAAAGTTTTTCAACGCGCTGATTCCGTTTCCGTACTCCGTTTTTCCAAATTCAATACTAATTGTCACCAAATTCCATTTTTGAGCAAACTATGGGAAAATTAGGTATTTTTCACCAATTATTATTAGTTTAATGATTAGTATAGTAATTTCCCATATAAGAGAGGACCACCTAGAGGAGTACCACGGGCATAATAGGTTGGGCGGCTACAACCTTGCGACATACCAATGAGTGGGTCTTTTGGTTTAAAATATATATGTATATATATGTATATATATATATATATGATTTTTTTGGATAACTGTTTCTCTACATAATTGATGTGACATGCCATGTTTATTTTCTTATTAGATTTTCTAGACTTTATATTTTTATTAACTACGAGTATAAAATGTTGCATGACATCTTTATTTACTTTATCTACTCATTATTACATGTTTGCACGGTGTTTATTAGTTAGTTGTATTGTCCTAGGCCAAGGACTAGCTTCACGTGTATGCTCACATGCACCATTTACGTTCGCTTTGGATCCAGAGTTAGGTGACAGCCTGTCCCTAAGTTTGTTGTTTGGACTTGTATGTGATGCGCACAATACCAGCTTCACGTGATGTAGTACTAGAACATAAAACCTACACCTAGCCTGTTCATGCAGCTACTTTTTGTATGATTTGTGTGCCTACATAGATAATGAGCAGTGATTTTCATAGCAATGGATTTTGATGATTTTTCATAACTATGATTTTATGACAGCTATTTGAGTCTTGATGATAAGATATTTTGTAGTAGCACTCTATATCCTTTAACTCATTTGTGTTGCAGGGTTCCCTACTACCTATTATTATATTATTACTTTGAGAAATCATATACTTGTTTTACAACGAGGTGTTACATGTTTTCAAAAGGTTTCAGAAAATTTTATTTTAGAGGCCCACTCACCCTTGTTTTTCGCCCATCAAGGACATAGAGATTGAGCTCGTGGAAGTATGAGGTTTCAGTGGAAGTAGCTGACTGTTTTTCGGTCAAAGTAAGTTGCTTATGTATTAAATAATCATCCTTTATGGATGAGACAACTTTTATCTTTCTACACTATGCTCTGAACTTCACGTTTTGTAATAAGGGTTACCATCCGATCACGTTGTGCACTCTGGTTTATTTACTTTAAATTTAAATTTATCCTCATTTTAACACATGAACCTTACTTTATGGCTTCATCACCCTCCGGGTGTCGGTTAGCACATTACGATTCGGATGGACACGTGGACATTCCGGGTCGGGGTGTGACAATCCAATCCCCTATTTTTTGGATCTTCTTTAAAAAATCATGTATACCAAAAATTACCTAAATTCGAGACCGTATGATCGTAATGATATTCATTTTAGTGTTTCTTTGTGATCCCTATTCGTCATTTTTCTTCACTACAAATGAATGTTTTAATGACATGGATGTGTCTAAGTTTTTGCAAGGATTATATAATGAATGATGAACTGAAATACAGAAGGTTAGAATGATGAATTTCTCTACAATCTGAAACGTTTATATCTTCATCATTCATATATCATACTTGCAAAAATTAGAAAATTCTAGAACCATTAAGACATTCATTTGTAGTGAAGAAAAATTATCGTATACTATTTATAAAGAAACTCTAAAATGACTATTACAAAGTGAAACCTATAAAATAAGTGTCAAAATACGTGTCAAAGATGTGTATCTCCCAATTCAGATAGTATTGTCTGACATAAATATATTGTCTACGTGATAAGTTAATAAGGGGCCACTTGCAAGTTGCAACTCCATTTTCCAAGTCAACAAGGCATGTCAAGACTCAAAAGCAACAACTTTTAGGATATATGGAATGGTCCCTATCCACCTTTTCAGTGTGAAAATTTCCATAGTGGAAGACGAAAAATAGGAAATAAGCTAGGAGAGATTATACGTTTTTCACAATGAATTTAAAAGGTTTTATGTTACAGGGTCCTGCGGTGAGAGTTTTTCTCTTTGAGTGAGGTTTTCTCACCGTATGTGAGTGTTTGCATTTTCAAATTCTAGTTTAGCCGCTGATCTTAGCTTCAGCCAAGGTCGGTGGCAGTCCCCTTCATTTTGCTTTCCACCCCCCTCTGTATCCCAACCCTTGCGCCTCCATTTTAATCATTCGTGCCCAGATCGGAGAATTACCTTTTTCGATCTCCATTTTCTTCTCCCCACAATCTTTCCTTACCATGCATCCACTCTTTTCATCTTCTTTCTCTTCCACTTAGGATTGCTCTTTCTTGATTTCACCTTGGATCTGATCTGCTCCCACCTTGTTCCGCCGTATTCAACAGCTTTATCGAAATGTGCGTAGAGCTTCAACTTGGGTGTTCACACCACCATCTTCCACTTGTGTGTCGGTCTCGGCACTATTGTTAGTGGTTCCACTGACTTCGTCCCCAATTTTCTCCCAGTAGTTGCGGCGTATTGGTTCTTGTGGAGTTCGATTGAAGATGACAACATCTGCTTCTCTTTTTGTTGTTAGGGCTTGGTTGGTTTTCACCTTTGGCATTTGTGGGGTGTTTCATGGTCGCGCAGAGCATGCTTTGGCGGCCACAGGAGAACCATGGGGCTAAGGTTTTTTAGTTTTTTCTGTGCTTTGTTCAGTGTTTTTCTTTTTCAGTCTAAACCCTCGGTTTGGGTTGTTGTTGTGGTAGCCCATCTTTTGTTTGTGTTTGTTGTGTTTTTAGGCCTTTGTTTTTATATGTAAGTTGTTGGTAACAAAAATTTAAAAAAAAAAATATGGGGTCTTGCATACATTGTGATGTCAATGTCTTTGCAAATTACAATGCTACACCAATTGCAAATTTGAATAGCCCAATTATTGTCAATATTAGGATTTTCTCCCTTCCTCTTTCCATCCTCTTCCCTCTCCTCCGCTCACACTCTCTATCTTGTCTTTCTCTTTCTATAAAAAATTAATATAAGATGTTGACGTGACTTAACCGTGACTGTTCAAATAAAAGGGGAGGGGAAGGGAGGTGAGAGAATCCTACTCCTTATTGTCAATAGTTACAGACTAACAGTTAAATATACATCGACATATTGAGTGCATGTAAGTATTAAAGAAAAATAGAGGAATATTAGTAAACTTTTTAGGACTCATAAAAATTGAAGATACATATTTTGGTTTGAAGGCGCATTGTTAGCTTGTTGTTGCCTGATATTTGCACCCCACTCCCAAATTTCCATTCAGTAGTTGCTAAAAGCTTACTACGAGTGCATAGGAGTGGAGATAGAGACACTAAATATTGTTAGAAGTAACATGTTATGGGATTGTATTAAGGAAAACTAACGAAAAGTCCAAAAAAAACTTTAGTTTTAATGAAAAATGACAAATAAAGGTGTAGTGAATAGTATCAGGGAAAGGTAAATATGCGGCTTTTCGTTAAAAGTGAACAGTACCAGGAGCATTTCGTTAAAACTCCCATTATATTAATGTTGTACCATAGGGGGATAGAGACTCTACCTTAAACCTTTGCAAATCCAAAAAATGTTGTCTTACCAAATCTTTAGAATATAAAAGGGGAGAATTAGCTTATTTGGCTTTATTTATTTATTTAAAGTAGCTTCTCTTTTGGGAAATATCTTTTATAAAATGAACTGTTATTAGCATTTCAAAAATTTTATTCTACACTCTTCACAAGTGCATTTTTCTTTCTAACTATAGAAAGTTTGAAGTACCAAAGGAGATTTTTGGAGTGCTAATTGTTGACGCAAATTTCCGCCGTCTCTAGCTTTGATGAAAATGCACATGCAAAACAATCAACACTTTTGATAAAGGACCTAAGCCTCACGTGCCCACGAGGTGGGGAGGGGGTTGGGCCAATCGATCTCCGATCCCTGAGTTAGTTTCTCTGGAAAAGAGTAAGTGTTTAGAGCATCCCCAAATTTGGTAGAAATCGGGGTATATATAGGCGAGTGGCCGACCATGGTTTTAGGAATATTCTCAATATGTTAAATAAGAAATAATATCTTGAGATAATGGAGTAAGTATTCCTAATTGATTTTGTTGATGCACAAAATCAGTGAGGACTTTGGTACAACAGAAAGTGTTAAGTTTGTGACCTTCGTTAGATTGCTCCGGTCACTAGTGTGGATAAATATGTAAATGGATAGAGATAGGCAAGCAAACACAAGATGTACGTGGTTCACCTAGATTGGCTACGTCCACAGAGTAGAGGAGTTCTCATTAATTGTGAAGGGTTTACACAAGTACATAGGTTCAAGCTCTCCTTTAGTGAGGACAAGTGAATGATTTAGTACAAATGACATTAGGAAATATTGTGGGAGAATGATCTCCTTTTATAGAAGAGAGTTTCTAGCTTTGTTTTGACATTGACATGTGTCGTGTTGTGATTGGCTACTGATGTTGACACGTGTTGTGCTGTGATTGGTTTCTAATGTCGACACGTGTCGCACTATGATTGACCTCCTGGTTTGAGGGAAACTCTTCTGGCTCCTTGACGGTATAACGTTGACCGGTGCTCAGTAGTTTCGGGATTGGTCAAGTATGGTACAAACAGTGTTCCTCTAAGTTCCTGAATAAGGGAAGCTCCTTGGTTGGGGACTTGCAAGATCCAAGCTGCTGAGTAATCACGAAACTTCTAAGTACTGAAGTGTGGTATCGTCTTCACTTGCCTTATCTGTCTCATAGGTAAATGTGGCATCTTCTCTGGAAGTACTCTTCCTCCATCCAGGGGTAGTATCTTTAACCAGTGGAGATGCACAAGGTAATGCATCAATTTCACTTGAAGCTTACTTGTAGTTTCAGGCTTGGTCAAGCACGATGCAAACCATGTAGTAGGAGTCCCCCAAGTCGCTGAGCTAGGAGATTTGCCGAAAGAGGTGCAGACAAGGTAAGCAATCAGAGCTCCCAGCAATCAGTCCCAGATCAGAAGTTTGATTTCAAGTTCCGGCTGATTGTTCTCATTTTCCCTATCTTGCAGGCAGTATGAAGGATAAAGAGAAGAAAAAGGAGAAGAGATGATATGAGATACTTTTGATTTTGAAGAAGTAACTTTCCACAGGCTTATTCTTGAATTGGGCTGGAAGGTTTTCTGGTTTCCTCCAGAGTATAAGGCCGACTCAAGAATTTGAGGGTCAAAACAAGTCCATCAAATTAAGAGTGCGTTCGACCTTGATGATATGGGATACTTTTGCTATTGACAAAGTAATAGATGAATCGGCACGTGTTCTGTTGCACTTGTCTCCACATGCTTCCTTGTATCCTTCTCACTTACCCTGTCTGTTCCGCAGGTAGATGTGGTATCTTTTCTGGAAGCATAAGATGTTGAAGATGAGTACTCGAGAGCAATTCCAGGTAAGTAATCAGGCAAGGAGTTCCAGGCAGTCAGTTGCTGACTGGAAGCTTGATTCCAAGTGCTGAATGATTGCTCTCTTTCTCCTTGTCTTGTAGGTAAGAACAAGGCCAAAGGAAAAGATAGGGAAAAAGAATGATATGGGATACTCTTGCTTTTAACCCTTATGATATGAGATACTCTGGCTTTGGTGTGGCTTGTTTGCAGAGGTATTATCAGGGGAAAATAAGCTGAGTATTTCGAGAGACTCTGCTAAGAATGCCTTCTCGAATGTGAAGAAAAGTTGAGCATTTTTTTTATTTGCAGGTTTTCCTAACTTTGAAGGATGAAGGTCGACATATATAGGAATTGTAAAGGAACAACGAGTAGTAACGCTGTTTCTTTACCCATCTCGGTCATAGCAATGTAGTGGGAGCTACAAGATTCACGTGTTTTAACTTTGTCAGAGCACTTTGAAAAAGTGGTCTGTGGTATCTGGAAAGCTGATGTTGCGTGTGAAGATTGCAGATAAGCTTTATCCAAGGAAATCTGGCTCTCAAAGTTCAGAGAGCAATGCCTTTTTGATTTTTGAACAAGCAATCTTGTTAGGGACCTAGCTCTCGAGATTTGGAAAACGGTGCCTCTTCGATTTTTAAGAAAGCAATCCGGTTGGGAGTCTGGCTTTCGAGATTCGGAGAGCGGTGGCTCTTCGATTTTTGAGAAAGCAATCTTAGTGGGAGTTTGGCTCTCGAGATTCGGAGAGCGGTGCCTCTCGATTTTTAAGAAAGCAATCCTGGTGGGAGTTTGGCTCTCAAGATTCGGGGAGCGGTGCCTCTTCGATTTTTTAGCAAGTAATCCTATTAGGAATGTTTCCTCGATGTGAGTAAAGGTTGGGCATTTTTGCCAGTTTGCCTTGCCACGGAACGAGGTTAACACACAGGGACTTTCCAGTTATCAAGCAGTTGTGCTGTTCCTTTACCCTTGTGGGTAATGGTAGGGTAGTTGGACCTTCAAAATTTATGTGTCTAAACTTTGTCAGAGATCTTTGGCAAAGTTATCTGTGGTACCCGAGGAGCTGATGTTGCATGTGTGGATTGTCGACATATTTTACTCAGGAAAATCTGCTTCTCGAAATCCGGATAGTGGTGCCTCTTCAATTTTTGAACCAACGGCCATGTTGCCCTTTCTTTTATAGGGGCACCCATTGTGTGCAAGAATTACATTCAGAAAGTTATTACTTGCAGGAATTTTCCCCTTATTTTTATACTTCAGAGATTCATTGCACCTCATTTCTCCTTCATCATTTCTGAGAATGTCTGGCCCATCCGACCGTCGTTTTGACTTGAACTTTGGTGAAGAGGTAGCCATGCCTTCTCAAGACAAAATATGGCGCCCATCCTTCTTATCCCCTACAAGTCCTCTTATTGCTGGAGACTGTGGTGAAGAATGATATAACTGCTGTGGTGGTGGCCAGGAACCTTCTCACTCCCAAAGATAACATACTACTTTCCAAACGGTCTGATGAGTTGGCTGTTAAGGATTTTCTGGCTCTCAGTGTTCAGTGTACAGGTTCTGTGTCTAATATGGCTCAACGCCTATTTGCTCGAACCCGCCAAGTTGAATCATTGGTGGCTAAAGTGATAAGTCTCAAACAAGAGATCATAGGGCTCAAGCATGAGAATAAACAGTTGCACAGGCTCGCACATGATTATGCTACAAACATGAAGAGGAAGCTCGACCAGCTGCAGGAATCTAATGGTCAGATTTTACTTGATCATCAGAGATTTGTTGGTTTGTTCCAAAGGCATTTATTGCATTCGTCTTCTGGGCGTTACCGCGTAATGAAGCTCCAAATGATCAACCTTCGGTGCCTCCTCCTTCTAGGGTTCTGCCTAGTAATGAGGCTCCGAATAATCATCCTCTGGTGCCTCCTTTTTCTGGGGCTCTGCCGACTGCTAAGACTTCTCCTGAGCAACCTTTGTGAAGGCTCCCTCTTGTTTGTGTTGGAAGTATGCCCACAAAGCCACTCATTTGATGTAATAGCTTTTGGAATACTTATTGTATTAAACTTTTATATGATTAATGAAGGGCAAAGCTTATTGTTAATCACTATTTATTGTATCATGTGTTTAAGCAATAAGGGAATCCAAGGAATGTATTTGATCTAAGAGATAAGTGATTTAAGTAAGTTAGATTATCGAGACCTTTCTCTTATGTTCATTCCTAAAAAGTTCCTAGCCATTGGATTGCCAATTGGGCATTGACAATCCGCTAAGGTTAGTATGTGTTATGTCGACTCAAGCGCGAGTATGACTAGTCTCAAGTCATTTAGTGTTGGACACTAAGGCAAACACATAGGTGCTCGAAAGAGTGATTGAGTACACTGAACAACGATCAAAAGAGAGTTCGAACATACATGTCATGTAAGAACTCGATAGTTGCAATATGCAAAGTAGTCCTTTGACCTGAGCATCATAGATGTCTAATGGTTAGGTCCTTGATCTTTGATCATGTCAAAGGCATTCCATTGGAGTGTCCACGAAATTGTTGTGGTCAAGCTACCTAGTCATGTAGGCATATGAATGCACAACAAGAAATCTCTAACCTTCCATGGTGGAAGGAGAATACTCTAAGATATGATTCGAGAGTCTTTGGCCAAAGCATATGAATATGACTAAGGAAGTTTGTTCCAGATCATATTCAATTGAATCATATAGATAAGTATCACATTGGATAGTAGACATGAAACAAACTATCACTTAAACAATGTGATTAAGAGTATTGTATTAGAGAATGACCGTATTGCATTGTAGTTGTAACTGGATAGGTTCTCCAACCACTTCTACTTAGCTTGGGTAACCATGATATGCTGCTAGGTGTCACTCATGGTTTGTGGAAGCCCTAAAGATTAGCAAACACTAATTTTAAGGGAGAATTGAAATGTGGTTTCAATTCACAATCGATCGTTAAGAATAACAATCGCCCACTACCTCGCTGAATGGAACCTAATGGATCGTACACCGAGTAAGGATGTTGGTGAAGAAATTAAATGAAATGGATAAGCAATTAAATGGTTTAATTGAAGAATGGTCAAGGTTAATTAATTAGTTAATTAATTATACGAAATGTTTGTATTGGGCTTGTATGTTGGTTTTGGGTTTCGGGGCCCAAAAGCGTTTTGGTCCACAAGGCCCATTATATTTAAGTTGTATGACAACTAAAACAAAATGGGCAATTAGCCCAATCAATTTGATATGGTCGGCCATTAGGGTGAGAAGTGTCAAACTTGGATTAATTACAAGTTTGCCACTCACATGTAATGAAGTATAAATTCAACTTTATAGCTTTATTTTCATTTAGGGTTTTTCTTGGTGAAATGAGGTGAAACATTTTCTCTCATTTTCTCAAAAGAGGCCGGCCACCTAGGGAAGGAATAGCTAGCAATCTCTTCTTCCCTAAGTCATCCATTTCATCTTCACATCACATCCTTGGTGAAGAGACTTAGAGACATCAAGCATTTGATGTTTTGGAGAACAAATCCTCATATCCTCAAAGAAGCAAAGGAGCACTGAAAGGAGGAAAATCACAAGGAAGATCCAAGGAGCAAGGAGGTGACTTGAAGGCCCTCCACTTGGGTGAATCCCTTGTGTAATCAAGGATAAGCTTCAAGGGTAAAGAAACTCTAAATCCTTTATTCTCTTTAATGTTGTTAAAGAGTTTGTTGGTTCACCATATACTAGGCTTTGAAAGTCATGGGTTTTATGAATTGTTTTTTAATGCATGCCTACTTTAATGTGTTAATAGTTTGCATATGTATTCAAATATTCTCACATGTTCTTAGATAGGACAAAAATTTTCCTTCAGTTTGTTTATTTTGTTTCATGTATATGTACATATTTGTAAATTATCAGAGATATCAATAAACAAGTTTTGCTCATTTCAACGTATTATGTTAAATACACCAAGGCCTTCTTCACTAAGTTCTTTGAATTTTATTCTTTTGTTGAAGCTTGTATGTTAAAGCTTTTTGAGTGAAACATGTGAAACATGTATGTTGAGGTAGTGCTCCCTTAATTTCCCAAGTAAGGAAAACTTCTCGTTTGGAGACTTGAAAAATCCAAGTCACTGAGTGGTCGTGAGACTTCCGAGTATCAAGGTGCAGTAGCATATGGTAGGAGTCCCCCAAGTCTCCGGTCGAGGGAGTTGACGAATGAGGCATTTCCTTTCTAAGTGGTAGCCCAAAACTCCTCATTCATATATATTTGTTATGAAAGTTGTTAGGCCCAAAGAAGAGGAGGCCTAGGCAAAAAAAAAAAATTTAATTTTTTTTTTTTCGAATTTTCGAATTTCTGAATTTTTGAATTTTCGAATGTTCGAAAATATATATATATATATTAAGCTTTGTAGGTGAAGCTTTGGTGTTCAAGCTTTGTAGGTGAAGCTTTGAGGTTGAAGCTTTGTTGGGTACCATGAATTGATTTTGCTTCACACTATCTTGATCAAGATAGTGTGAAGCTTTTGTAGGTGAAGCTTTTGTGTTGAAGCTTTGTAGGTGAAGCTTTTGTGGGTGAAGCTTTTGTCGTGGGTGAAGCTTTTGTTGGTGAAGCTTTTATGGGTGAAGCTTTTGTGGTTGGTGAAGCTTTTGTAGGTTTGTGGTGGGTGAAGCTTTTGTGGTTGGTGAAGCTTTTGTAGGTTTATGGTGGGTGAAGCTTTTGTGGTGGGTGAAGCTTTTGTTGTGGGTGAAGCTTTTGTGAGTGAAGCTTTTGTGGTGGGTGAAGCTTTTGTGAGTGAAGCTTTTGTAAGTGAAGCTTTTGTGGTGGGTGAAGCTTTTGTGGCTGAAGCTTTTGTGTTGAAGCTTTTGTAGGTGAAGCTTTGGAGCTGAAGCTTTGTAGGTGAAGCTTTGGAGTTAAAGCTTTTGTTGGGTACCATGAATTGATTTTGCTTCACACTATCTTGATCAAGATAGTGTGAAGCTTTTGAGAATTTGTAGTTGTCCTCCATTGATGAAGCTTTATTGAATTTCCCCATTTTTTTTTTGTTGGGAAACTAGAAATTTGAAAATGTGGGAGAGATAACATATACAAATTTTGCTTCCACACTGTTGAGCAAGAGATTGTGATGCAAGCCACACCTTGTAGCAGTCGAAGGTTTGGATGAACCATATAAATTGAGTTTGCTTCGAACAATCTTGATCAAGAGTGTGTGAAACTTTCTACGAGTTGTAGTCGCCCTTCATTGATGAAGCTTTTGTTGGCACCATAAATTGGTTTTGCTTCACACTGTCTTGATCAAGAGTGTGTGAAGCTTTTGAGAATTGTGGTTGCCCTCCATTGATAAAGTTCTTGTTGGCACCATAAATTGGTTTTGCTTCACACTGTCTTGATCAAGAGTGTGTGAAGCTTTTGAGAATTATGGTTGAACTCCTTTGATGAAGCTCTTATTGGCACCATAAATTGGTTTTGCTTCACACTGTCTTGATCAAGAGTGTGTGAAGCTTTTGAGAATTGTGGTTGCCCTCCATTGATAAAGCTCTTATTGGCACCATAAATTGGTTTTGCTTCACACTGTCTTGATCAAGAGTGTGTGAAGCTTTTGAGAATTGTGGTTGAACTCCTTTGATGAAGCTCTTGTTGGCACCATAAATTGGTTTTGCTTCACACTGTCTTGATCAAGAGTGTGTGAAGCTTTTGAGAATTGTGGTTGCCCTCCATTGATGAAGCTCTTGTTAGCACCATAAATTGGTTTTGCTTCACACTGTCTTGATCAAGAGTGTGTGAAGCTTTTGAGAATTGTGGTTGCCCTCCATTGATAAAGCTCTTGTTGGCACCATAAATTGGTTTTGCTTCACACTGTCTTGATCAAGAGTGTGTGAAGTTTTTGAGAATTGTGGTTGAACTCCTTTAATGAAGCTCTTGTTGGCACTATAAATTGGTTTTGCTTCACACTGTCTTGATCAAAAGTGTGTGAAGCTTTCTACTAGTTGTAGTGTTTGCATTGTTACAAAGGGGAAATGTCTGAAGCCAATGCAAGAGGGCTGAATAGCTTGATCTTCGTATGTCATGCACTGAAGTTGTTGTTGGCTTGCAATAAGACTTTGTTGGTGACTATAACTCTTGTTGGGCATGAGTGCTCCCCTAGTTGAGTTACCAAGCTTGAGGGTTTTTGATTATTTGTGAATGCTAGGAGTTCACATGTACAAGTTGGACCACTCGTCTTCTGGTAGGTGGAATGAATGGTGAGTTGCTTTCATCACTTGGTTGGTGGTACGAAGGTGAGTTCCTTCATCACCTTTCATCACATTTCATCACCTGGTTGGTGGCACGAAGATGAGTTCCTTCTTCACCTGGTTGGTGGCATGAATGGCAAGTTGCCAAATGATATTAGAGTAGGGGTTGTACATTTCATCACCTGGTTGGTGGCATGAAGTTGAGTTCCTTTTTCACCTGGTTGGTGGCATGAGTGGCAAGTTGCCAAATGATATTAGAGTACGAGTTGTACATTTCATCACTTGGTTGGTGGCATGAAGGAGAGTATGGCTTGTACATTTCATCACCTGGTTGGTGGTATGAAGATGAGTTTCTTCTTTACATTTCATCACCTAGTTGGTAAGAATAAGGGCAAGGTGTCAAGGCACATTGTATCAAGTGTCGAATGACACAAAATATGTTGAACCCTTTCGAAGCACACTTGGCTTATGTATGAATATGTTGGAATGTATGATTGAACGAATATACTATGAAGCTGTTCATTTATTTGTATAGTCTTGTTGACATATACTTAGACTTTGTTTCATGTTGGAAGCATTCATGTTGAAGCTTTGAACCCGAGTGTTTCATTGCTAGGAATGTAAAAGGATTAGGTCTGAGTTGTCTAAATCACCTCTTTATTGAATTCATGCCAAATAGTCTTCGTTACATAGGATGCCGAACAGCTGAAGCTTAACACTTGTACAGTGTGAGTTTACTTGTACTAGTACTTCAAGTGATCAGCGTTCCATGGATGGCCAAGGGTCTTGCCATCGAAGCTTCTAAGCTTGTAGGAGTCAGGGTGACTGATGCCAACAACTTCAAACGGTCCATCCTAGTTTGGACTAAGTGTTCCTTCACTCGGGACTCTGTCGCAGAGTAATCTTTTCTTCAATACCCAGTCCCCTACTTTGAAAGAACGAGGTTTGACCCTTAAGTAATAGTAGTTGGAGATACGTTGCTTGTAGGCGACATTCCTCAAGTGAGCCTGGTTTCTGTGTTCGTCGACTAGATCTAAGTTGAGGGTAAGTTGTTTATCATTTTCGCTTTGCACGTAGTTCTGGACTGGGAACGTTGCTTGCTCAAGCTCAACTGAGACAACTGCCTCTGTACCAAAGGCAAGTGAGAATGAGGTTTCTCCTGTTGATGTCCAATACGAAGTGCGGTATGACCAAAGAACTTGGGGTACAAATTCTGGCCAACAACCTTTAGCCTTGTCCAAGTTGGTTTTCAAAGTTCGCTTGATTATTTTGTTAATGGCTTCGACTTGTCCATTAGACTGGGGATGAGCTAGGAAGGCAAAACATAAGTTGATGTTGAACTTAAAGCAGAACATCTTGAACTTATTATTGTCGAACTGTCGCCCGTTATCAGTGACTATTGCATTGGGAATGCCAAATCTGCAAAGGATGTTCTTCCATACGAAGTCTTCTATTTTTGCCTCAGTAATGGTTGCCAAGGGTTCTACTTCAGCCCACTTTGTGAAGTAGTCAACTGCAACAATTGCATAGGGACCTTACCCTTCCCTGCAGGCATTGGGCCTATCAAATCAAGTTCCCATTGGGCAAAGGGCCAAGGGCTGATCATAGGAGTGAGTGGCTCGGGGGGGGTGGGGAATGAGGAATAGTTACGTAGCGTTGACACTTATCACATGAGCGAGATATTCTGATGGCATCTTGGTGGAGTGTTGACCAGTAATATCCTTAGCGAAAAGCCTTGTATGCTAGGGATCGAGATCCAGCATGATCTTCACAGACTCCTTCATGTATTTCCCTAAGGACAATTTTCGCCTTTACGGGCGTAAGGCATCTTAGGTATGGTAGGTTAAAACCCCGCTTGTAGAGTTGGTCATTAATGATCAAGTAACGGGTAGCCTTGTATCGAATTTGCTTAGCTTGGACTTTATCATTTGGAAAGGTGCCATGAGCAACGAATCTATAAATCGGGGTAATCCAACTATCCCCTTGTTGTAAGTTGCACACTTCCACAGACATGGTGCTTGGTACTGCAAACAATTCGACCTGAATTTTTCTCCCAATCTTGTCTTCCACCGCTGAGGAGAGGTGTTTATGCCAGATATGCTGCCATGGAGCTATCTTTAGCATCAAAGTTGTTAGTGACCTAGTTAACCACCAATTGGGAGTCACTGAACATATCAATTCGTTTAACCCCAAGGTGTTTGGCCAAACGTAAGCCTACTATGAGGGCTTCATATTCGGCTTCATTGTTCGACGCCTTGAATTTGAAACGATTTGCATACTCCATCGCCACTTTGTCAGGGGTCGTAAGGACTAGTCCTGTTCCACAACCTTGTTGGTTGGACAAGCCATCAACATATAGACTCCATGTTGGGGCTGTTGGTTCTATTTTCTGAGCTTCCAAGGGTAATGAAACCATTTCTTTAGGCGTAGAAACAATGTCAACATGATATGTGAAGTTGGCGATGAGGTCTGCCACTGCTTGGCCCTTCTCAGCTAGCTTTGGTTGGTAGGAGATGTCAAACTCACCCAATGCTATCGCCCATTTTATCATTCGCCCCCAAGTGTCAGGACTTTGGAGTATCTGTTAAATAGGATGATTGGTAAGCACGATGATGGAGTGTGCTTGGAATTAAGGGCAAAGTTTTCGAGTAGACATGACCAATGCTAGAGCCAATTTCTCAATGTTGGAGTATCGTGTCTCCGCATCTTGTAAGGCCTTGCTAGCGTAGTAGACAGGCGGTTCGACATTACCATCTTTTCGAATGAGAACGGAACTTACTGCTGAAGCCGATACCGATAGATAGATAATGATAATGTCACCAACCTCAGGTTTGGAGAGCAGAGGGGCTTTACTCATGTAGTCTTTGAGGTTCTTGAATGCCTCAGCACATTCATCAGTCCATGTAATGTACTTCTTACTTCCCTTAAGTGCTTTGAAGAAATAAGCACATTTGTCTGTGGCCTTAGAGATGAACCTAGTTAAGGCTGCCACTTTGCCAGTAAGGCTCTGAATGTCTTTTAAAGTTACCAGTTCCTTCATGTCGAGTATTACTTTGATCTTCTCGAGATTAGCCTCAATGCCTCATTGGCTTATCATGAAGCCTAAGAATTTGCCAAAGCCCACGCCGAAGGCACATTTGTTGGGGTTCAACCTCATTCAATATCTCTTCATAATGGTGAAACTTTTAGATAGGTTAGCGATGTGTTGGTCAGCATGTTTGCTCTTGACTAGCATATCATCAACGTAAACTTCCATGTTCTTCCCAATCTAGTCGGCGAACATTGAATTGACTAGTTTCTGATAAGTCGCTCCTACATTCTTTAGGCCGAAGGGCATGACTTTATAGCAATATAGTCCCCTGTCAGTAGTGAAGGTTGTGTGTTCTTGGTCCAGAAGGTTGATGAGGATTTGGTTGTATCATGAGTAAGCATTCATGAAGCTCAGGAGTTCACACCCTGTCGTAGAGTCTATAAGTCTGTCAATGAGAGGAAGAGGAAAGTTATCCTTCGGGCATCTTTTGTTTAGGTCGGTGTAGTCAACACACATTCTCCACAAGACCTTTTGGAGCAGGAAACTTTCTTTGTTCGGATTTTTCTTAACAAGGACCACATTTGCTACCCATGTTGGGTAATTGACTTCGCGGACGAAGCCTATGCCTTTGAGTTTTTCAACTTTTGCCATCATTGCTTCGTATCATTCAGCGTCATAAGATCTTCGCTTCTGTCTCACCGGCTTGGTCTTGGGGTCAATACTCAAGTAATGACATATGATATTATGAGAGATGCCTGGCATGTCCTCATATGACCAGGCGAAGACCTCAGTGTTCTCTTGCAAAAAAAAGATCAATGCCAATCGAATGGGTGGTGACAAGGTGGTGCCAATCTTCACCATATGATCTGGATAATCTTTTGATATAGAAACCTTCTCCAGCTCTTCAGCGGGTTGCTGGGTGAAAGTCATCTCGAGGATTGTCGTTGACTGTTGCCAACGTGAAGATCCAAGTTGGCTTCGTCTAGGCTGGTCTTTATGACTTGGTCAAGTATAGAAAAGGTTTCCTTGGGCACAGGCAGATGTTGTTGCTTGACCGAAGTGTTGTAACATGACCATGCACTAAGTTGATCTCCTCTGATGTAACCATTGCCATAGGGGGTTGGAAATTTCATCAACAACATATGTGTGGATACCATGGCCTTGAGATCATTGATGCATGTGCGTCCAAAGATGACATTGTATGTCGTTGGGCAATCAACTACTAGGAAGTTAGTGGTAATGCTAGCTGTGTAAGGGCATGTACCAATGGTGAAAGGTAAGTGTATGCTCCCTATAGGTTGCACAATATCACCGAAGAAGCTTATCAGAGGAGAAATCGAGCGATCGAGCAAGTGTTCAGCTACATTAAGTGCTCTGAAAGCTTCCGCAAACATGATATTGACCGAAGCCCCTGTGTCTACTAAGATTCGTCGTACTTCAAAGTTGGCTATGTGAGCCTCAATGATCATTGGGTTATTGTGAGGGTAGATGATACCTCTTTCTTCCTCAGGGTATAAACATATTGGATCCCAGTTAGGCTTTTATACTTGCCTCCCCTGATGTCTTCCACGTGAAACACTTGGTGGCTAGGCCTTAAAGCTCGCTCGCTGTTTTTCATGGCCCTATTAGAAGATTCAGATATGGGTGTGCCGCCGCTTATGGAATATATCACATTCACTTAGCGTTGGTTACGGTTATCTCTTGAAGAGTGAAGGAGGAATTGATCAATTTTTCCTTCACGCGCCAAAGCTTCAATATGATCACGAAGGGTGATACACTTCTCGCGGTCATGGCCGTTCTGCTTGTGGTAGCAGTAAAACGTACCCGTGTTCTTCGTGGGCTTATAACCCGACTGCCTCGGCATTGGCTTCAGTATCAAGTGTGCTATGCTGGGGTAAATGGCCACACATGTGGCGTTCAAAGGCGTGTATGTCTCATACCTTGGGGTAGGGCCTGTCCTGACACGTGTTTGGCCCACTGTGTTGACTGCCTGGGGGCGGGCATTATTGTGGTGATACCCTTGGTTATTGCGATAGTGTCCCTTACTCCTTTTACTAAAATGGGACTGGTGAGGATGGAAATCTTTCCTTTTGCCCTGAGATTGATATGTCTGTTGACTTAGCGAAGTATTAAGTAAGGCAGGAGGAGGCACCGCTACCATTTGGAAGGTCGAGGTCTTCTCATTTGGTTGGATCTGGCTTCCACTCCCTACTTGCTGATAAGGGGTGGCTGTGGGGGGTTTCCCTTGATATGTCCTTGCCTCAGTAGAGGCATGGTTGTAAGCTTGTGCCATCACCTCAGAGTAAGTCCTCCAAGTGTTAACATTGATCATGTACTTGAAGAAACAATCACGTAGGCCTGCCGTGAAGGCTTTGAAGGCAGTCCTGTCGTCTACCTCGGCACAACGGGAATACTCATGGCTGAAGCGGCCAGCATACATACGTAATGACTCGTCTGGCTTTTGGCGAATAGTGTACAAGTCATCCGCAGAGTGCAAGCGATCGATCTAGAAAATGTGTTGAGAAACAAACAGTTTCCTCAATTCCTCAATTCCTCAAATGAGTCTACTGTCTCAGGTGGAAAACGACAATACCAATTTTGAGCTTCGCCAGAGAGGGTGGAGGGGAAGAGAAGACATCGCTCTTTGTCGGTGTGTATCTAGTATGCCATAGTGGACTCAAAGAGGTTAAGGTGTTCCATGGGGTCCTCCTTTCCAGTATAAAGTTGCAAGCCAAGCTTCTGCTTTGTCTTTGCTTGGAGGGGGGTGTCGAGGATCCTCCTTGTAAGAGGGCTAGGCCTAGGTTGGTTCCAATCAGGTATCTCAGCTTGTCGTTCGGCCTTCAACTTGTTTACTTCCTTAAGGAGCTGTAGGACAAAAGGGTCCTGAGTGGAGTCATGTACCACTAAAGCTTTCTTTCATAAATCTCCATCTCCTCTTGGAAGTAGGAAGGTTTGATCAAGAGCATATGATTTTTCCATGGACTCATCGTACTGACTTCCAAGGTATGTCTGTCGAAACATCTCTGAGTCCCCTATACCTTCGTGTTTCTCTAGGACTTATTGCCCCTGCTCCAAATTGGTAGCCGGCCTGGGACATGGGAAGGGACCGAGTCTTTCAGAGACCCTTGGATCATTGATCTTCGAGCTTACATGGATGGGATTATCTCGACGTTGCGTTAGGAAGTCTCGACAGTCACGAAAGATGGCTTTCGATCCTTCCACTCCTTCTGTACGGAGGTTCCTTCCTCCACTTCTTCTGCTTTGAGTCAAAGCAGCTGGGTTGAGAGAAGTCTCATATTGGTCGCCATTTCGATGAGTAGCTCGCTTCTCAACAGGAACACCTATGTTGAGGGCAAATGACCCTCTATGTTGGGGGGCACACAGTTGATGGTTGACTTCCACAGGGGTGATGAGCTCGTGTGTTTTAGTATATCTAGCCTCGTGGAGCATCTCGAAGACCTTCTCATACTGCTCATGAAGGATCTCATTCTTCATCGCTATCTTGTTGTTCTGAGCCTCCAGCTCATTGACTTTAGCTTGAAGAGCAAACTTCTTTTGTTCCTTCTTTCGTTGCTTCACACCTGGTGCAAGAGGGGTGTCATTCTGTGTGTTGTGGCTTCCTTCGCTCCCCATGTTGGAAAGGGATGCCTGGTCAAAAGAGAGTGTACGAATGGTGGAAACCAGCTTAACAAAGCTGAAGAGAGTGGGAATAAGTGTCGTTCCCACAGACGGCGCCAAATGTTGATGCACAAAATCAGTGAGGACTTTGGTACAATAGAAAGTGTTAAGTTTGTGACCTTCGCTAGATTGCTCCAGTCGCTAGTGTGGATAAGTATGTAAATGGATAGAGACAGGGAAGCAAACACAAGATGTACGTGCTTCACCCAGATTGGCTACGTCTACGGAGTAGAGGAGTTCTCATTAATTGTGAAGGGTTTACACAAGTACATAGGTTCAAGCTCTCCTTTAGTGAGTACAAGTGAATGATTTAGTACAAATGACATTAGGAAATATTGTGGGAGAATGATCTCCTTTTATAGAAGAGAGTTTCTAGCTTTGTTTTGACATTGACACGTGTCGTGTTATGATTGGCTACTGATGTTGACACGTGTCGCGCTATGATTGGCTTCTGATGTCGACACGTGTCTCACTGTGCTTGGCCTCCTGCTGGGACGGAAACTCTTCTGGGTCCTTGACGGTATAATGTTCACTGGTGCTCAGTAGTTTCGGGATTGGTCAAGTATGGTACAAACAAATTTAAATAGGGATTACTTACTAAGAAACACTTTTGCAAAAAAATAAAAAATAAAAAAAATAAATTTCTTTTTTCTTTTTTTTTTTCACACTTTTCTTTTTCATTCTTTTTCCTTTTTTTTTTTTTTTTTGAATTTTGAAGAATTCAAAATTGAAATTACGAAATTTGGCCCTACAACTTTGAAATCTCTCCTCTTCAAAGATTACTCTACAAGCGCTTTAGATAAAAGGTAGGAAACTTGAGTACAAGGCTAGGTAGGGGAGATTTGGGTTAAAGAACGAAATGGCTCTCATAATGGCTCAAAGTGGCTAACTAGGAAAAATAATAATAAGTGTTGGCTAGAAAGGCTTAAATGAAAGAAACAATTGCCCATATCATTTCCAAGTTTGTTACATGATTTGATGTACATTTCGAATGGTATAAAGCAAATTCTAGAGATGCATGTAAAAAAATGAGATCATACACACAAGGACAAATGTGATTGAGCATAATGGTTCAATCATATAATAGGCTCAACCACTCACAAGGATTATGCACGTCTCCACAAGTGTTTACATGTAATTATCTAGACCACAACACATCATATCAACCATGGCTACGTGCATTCAAAGTTTCCAAAAAAATAAAAAATAAAAAAAAATAAAAAAAACATGTTTAGGTCATGCTATCAAGTGAAGGATGCAAAGAAATCTGCAACTATTATAAACTTTTCGTAAGTCAAACCACTGATTAACTAAGTCTCATCATAGATATTCGGAAAGTGACACAAAACTAACAAAGAAAAATAAAACATTTGTTTTTTATGTTTTTTTTTAACTAAGAAAAGCAACACAAGGACGACTACACCCCCAAACTTGAAGTTGACATTGTCCTCAATGGCAAAAACAAGAAAAACTCAAAACAAACAAGAAATAAGAATAAAGCTCAAAGATAGCGGTACTTCCCTGGTTGAGTTGAAAGTCAACGATAACGCTTCTTCCCTTAAACTTGAAGTCCTCAACCGGTGAAACAGATGAAAGGCTCTAATGGACTACAAAATAAAAAAATAAAATAAATAAAATAAAAACAGGGATTAGCTAAAGACAAGATGCATAAATTTGGACAATGAAAAAGTAAATGTAGAACGAACGAAACATTGGATTGCCTCCCAGCAAGCACTTATTTTATAGTCTTCAGGCAGACTGTAAGATGATGTCATGCAATGTACTGAACGGGTTTGAGGGTCGCATCTTCCTCTCGAGGCTCAATACTCATTTCAATATAGGGCTTCATTCTATGTCCATTCACCTTGAATGTCTGATTCTTCTCTTTACTATGAACCTCCAACGCCCCATGAGGAAAAACTTTGGTAACAACATAAGGACCATACCATCTAAACTTGAGCTTTCCAGGGAAAAGCCTCAATTTTGAATTGTAGATCAAAACTTTCTGCCCCAAATGAAACTCCTTCCTAACTAGGTGCTTATCATGATACACCTTGGTTCATTCCTTGTACAACTTTGCATTTTCATAGGCATCATACCTCAACTCTTCAAGCTCATTCAGTTGTAGCTTTCTCTTCTCACATGCTTCTTTCATATCAAAGTTGAACTTCTTGATGGCCTAGTATGCTCTATGTTCCAACTTGACCGATAAGTGACACGCCTTCCCGAAGACCAAACGGTATGGTGACATTCTAATAGGAGTCTTGTACGTAGTTCTGTATGTCCACAAGGCATCATTCAATCGTTGAGACCAATCTTTTCTGCTTGTGTTCACTGTCTTCTCCAGTATACTTTTGATCTCTTGATTGCTTATCTCTACTTGACCATTGGTTTGAGGATGATATGGAGTGCAAACCTTATGTGTGATTCCATACTTTTTCATCAACAATGCAAAAACATGGTTATTAAAATGACTACCTCCGTCACTAATGATTGCTCTTGGTGTGCCAAACCTGGTAAAAATATTATCTTGTAAGAACTTGACAACAACTTTGTGATCATTAGTTTTCGAGGGGACAACCTCGACCCATTTTGACACATAATCTACGCCCACAAGAATATATAAATAACCAAATGAGTTAGGAAATGGACCCATGAAATCGATACCCTACACATCAAAGAGTTCTACCACTTGAATATTTTGTAATGGCATCTGGTGTCTGGAAGAGATGTTACATGTCCTCTGGCATTTATCGCAAGAACTACAAAACCAAAAAGCATCTTTAAACACATTAGGCCAATAAAAACCATATTGTAATACCTTAAGAGCCGTCTTCTTAGCTCCAAAATGACCTCACAAGCAAACTGATGGCAATGTTTTAAGATACTCATGTGATCCTCCTCTGGTACACACCTTGGAATGATCTGATCGGGACCAAATTTGAACAAGGACGGCTCATCCCAATAATAGTGCCTAGACATATACACTAATTGCTTCCTTTCTTGGCTTGGCTTACCTGGAGGGAAAATGTTAATAGTCAAATAATTCACAATATCTAAATACCATGGAAGTTGGACATCTATTGCAAATAATTGCTCATTTGGGAAATTTTCATTCAACGGAAGCTCACTTCCTTCTTCATCATGAAACAACCAAGACAAGTGATCTACAACTACATTTTCACTCCCTTTTTTATCCTTAATGTCTAGATCAAACTCTTGTAGCAAAAGCACCCATCTGATCAACCTAGGCTTAGCATCTTTCTTTGCAAACAAATATCTCAAAGTAGCATGATCAATGAAAACAAAAACTTTGGAACCAAATAAATATGTTCAAAACTTCTCTAAGGAAAATATGATAGCTAATCATTCTTTTTCAGTGGTAGAATAATTAAGCTGAGCATTATTTAAAGTTTGAGAAGCATAGTAAATGACATGAGGTACCTTGTTAACTCATTGGCCTAAGACAGCTCCCAACGCATAATCACTGGCATCACACGTGAGTTCAAAAGGAAGGTTCCAATCAGGTGCCATGATGATAGGTGCAGAAATGAGAAGCTTCTTCAACGTGTCAAAAGCAGCCATGCACTCTTTTGTCCATACAAACTCAACATCTTTAGCCAGTAACGCACAAAGAGGTTTGGATATCTTGGAGAAATCTTTTATGAATCTTCGATAAAATCATGCATGCCCAAGAAAACTTCTCACACCCTTTACTGATGTAGGAGGAGGTAATTTGGAGATGATATCAATCTTAGCTTTGTCTACCTCGATGCCCTTGCTAGAAATTATACCTAAAACTACTCCTTGTTATACCATAAAATGGCACTTCTCCCAATTAAGCACTAAATTACATTCTTCACATCTCTTGAGAACAAGCTGCAAATGATAAAGACATTCATCGAAATTAGAACCGAAAACACTGAAATCATCCATAAATACCTCAATGAATCTCTCAACCATGTCTGAAAATATGCTCATCATGCACCTCTGAAATGTGGCAGGTGCATTGCATAAACCAAACGGCATCCTCCTATATGCAAATGTGCTAAAAGGGCACGTGAACGTGGTTTTCTCCTGGTCCCCTGGTGCTATAGCAATTTGATTATAACCATTATAACCATCTAAAAAGCAATAATGACTATGACTGTGAATCTCTCTAACATTTGATCAATAAAAGGATGAGGGAAGTGATATTTCTTGGTTTCATTGTTGAGCTTTCTGTAATCGGTGCAGACTCTCCAGCTTTCCTTTAACCCTGTTGGAATAAGCTTGTTCTTTTCATTCTTGACCACTGTCAATTTGCTCTTCTTTGGTACAACTTGAATTGGACTTACCCATTTGCTATCTGAAATGGCGTAAATGATGCCCACGTTAAGCAACTTGAGAACCTCTGCTCTTACTACCTCTTTCATATGTGGATTAAGTCTTCGATGTGCTTCCCTAGTTAGCTTGGCATTGTCTTCAAGAAGTATATTGTGCATGCATTTCATGGACTTGTGCCCTTGATGTCATCGATGATCCACCTTAAGGCCATCTTGTGCTCTCTCAAGACTCGCAATAACTTCTCTTCCTCTAATACACTCAAATTTGCAGCAACTATCACTGGTAAAGTTTCATTATCTCTCAAGTGAGCATACTTCAAATGTTCAGGTAGTTGCTTCAATTCCAAGTCTGGGGCCCTAACAATAGAATGAACAAGAGTAGAATTAGTAGACACGAGAGGTTCAAAAGGCAATGTATACTTACTTGGATAAGGTTTAGATACCTCAAGGGACTCTACAGCCTCACTAATTTGAAAATCAACACTATCAAAATTATGCTATACTATCTACCTTGTGAAACCATAAGCTATGGTGGCCTCCAATGGATCAATGCTTTGTACCTGAAAAACTTCCTCAACAACACTTTCAACCACGTCAATGTTAAAACAATCGTGATCATGTGGTAATTTCATTGTGATAGAAGCATATTCATGCGACTTAAATGGCTTGTTCTCGTACTTTTACGTTATGTTTCTTTAGTTATTTTAGTCCTTTATGCTTCTTTTGTGTGTTTTCAGGTTCTAAGGGCTTAAGGAGCAAAGAAGTGCATTTAGGGGCCTTTTTGGAGCACTATTGGGCTAAGGATGGATAGCTTAGGCTTGGAGCCAAAATGTTGGATGAAATTGAAGGCCTTGTATGCACTTGAGGACACAAAACAATGGCCCTAACCCAATTACACAACCTTGCCATGGGCTTAACCATATAACACCATTCCCTTGCCATGCAAACCACCCTGTTTTAGGCCCATTTTATGTACTTAAACCCTAGCCCTTTAAACTTGCAGCCCTATTATGATTTATTCACTTCCATATCCTTCTTTAATCCACATGCATTCATCATAATTCACAACACAAAACAGCCATACAAACCAACCCATTGCCGTGCCTTCCCTTGCCATTTTTAGCCATCACACTTCATCATTGCAGACACCATTCACCCTAGTTGTCAATCACATATTTTCCCATTGTATAATTCATCCACATGCAGCTTTAATCATTCACTCACAAGTTTTTCCAACAAACAAATCAGCCACATGCACACCAAACCACCCATGCCGTGCATCCCTTAGCAATTCCAGCATTCCACCAATTTTTCCTAGCTGTTTTTCACATGCATCCCCTCACTCTTTAATCATTTCCAACCTAGCAACCCCTTTAATCATTCATCCTAGCTGCCATTAACATGCTCTCCCATCCATTCTCTCCCTATAAAACCATGCAATGCATTCATACAATTGATTGGATTTCACGACAAAACAATCACACAACACACCATCACAAAATCCATTCTTTGCCGTGCATATCCCTTCCATTTTCTGCATATTTTCTCTTCATTGCAATCATTCCCCACTCCATTCCACATACACCTAAAGCCCTAAACATTTCCTTAGACCTTGTGCTACAACAAAGAGGAATAGAAGAGGGCCTAAACGTTCATACAATTCAAGTTTGAGTTGTTGGAATGTTTAGGTGTTTCTTTGATTTCAATGTTTAAATTCAATTCTCTTTGTCTTGTAAGTATGAGGAACTAAACCCCCCTTTAGCTAGGGGGTGATTCGAAACTATGTTTATGCTTGCAATATGAATTGATTACCTTTGGTTGGAATTTCATAAGTTGTGGATTCAATTTGTTTAACCGTTTGATTGATAACTTATTTATGTATGTTTATTGAGAGTGCACGCTTAATTTTCATGCATAAATATGATGCTAGAATATAAGTGAGTTTCACCTAATCGTTATGAACTTATATTCACAAGTAGTGGAGGTTGCTTATAAACAATCACGTTAAATGAATTCTTGGCACTAGTTTCATGCTTTTCATAGTAACGAATGCCTCGTCAACACTTACAGTTTTCATGATGCTTAATGATCTTTGATTGTATCTTTATTGTGCTTTTCACGTAAAGGACTTTTGGAGAATGTTGTGAATTGCGTTGCGCAAACCCATCCAATTCATTAACTTAAGGAGAACTTGACGGTTAATTTAAGCGGACCTAATTAACCTAGGGTGTTGAGTTTCATAATTTATCGAAAGACCAACTGAGAATCGATCTTGTATTGCAAGTGTGACATGTGTGGAGAAGAACCCCTTAAGCTATTCCATCATCCATATTTTTCATCGCATTCATATTTACATTTTGCCCTTAATTATAATCTGTCCATTTAATTTAATCTCGTCAAAAACAACTCAATTCCCCCCATTTACTTTCTTGTATCAAAGTGTGTTTAAGTTTGTTTAGTTTGTGCCTTAAAGTGTTTTGAGTCTAGTGAGGTATTGTAAGGTATAGTTTTGTGTCATTGAGTCTATTCTAACGTTTTTAACTTTGTTCTTATATTTTTGAGTCAAGTGAGAGGTTATTAGCAAGCCCTCCTAATCCCCAGTCCAGAACGATCCCTACTTATACATATACTACAATTGTCAAAAAGAGGGTTAATTTGTGTGTCAAGTAATTTTCGCATCACATTGCATCAAACACTTTAAACTCAATCTTTTCACCATTTACCTTCATGCTTATGGTACCCTTTTTAACACATATTTTTGTATCAGCAGTAATCATAAAAGGTCTACCTAAGATAATTGGCAAAGAAGATGACATAGAAGATTCTTCCATATCTAAAACAACAAAGTCAGCAGGCAAAATAAATTCATTTACCTTGACCAAGACATCCTCCAAAATACCTCTAGGTCTCTTAACGCTTCTGTCCGCCAATTGCAATGTAATTAAGGTTGGTTTCAGTTCCCCTAACCTCAATTCCTGATAAAGAGCATAAGGTAACAAATTGATACTTGCTCCTAAATCAAGTAAAGCTTGGTCAAAGAGATGGTTACCAATCCTGCAAGGAATAGTAAAACTACCTGGGTCTTTTATTTTAGGTGATAATTTTCTCAATAGAACCGCACTTACTTCCTCAGTCAAGGCAACTTTCTCATGTTCCTGAAACTTTATTTTGTGAGTACAACAATCCTTAAAAAATTTAGCATAAGATGGAATTTGCTTAATAGCATCAAGTAAAGGAATATTGATTTCTACTTTCCAAAGATTTTCAAAAATATCAAGTAAGTGTTGTTCTTTCTTTTGCTTGACTAACCTTTGAGGGAAGGGTGGCAATATCACCTTCTCCTTCTCACTTACCTTCTTGGAAGCCATTGCTTTTGTTGGTGATGCACCCACAACTTCAGACTCTGGTTCTTTATCGTCGACTCCCACTTTGTTGTCAACAACTTTGTCGCTCCTCAGGACTGTAATGGCTTTAAGCTCATCTTGATGGGAACTCTCCTTTCTTTCTTTCACTCAATTCTTAAGCCATTTGCCCCATCTGAGCTTGACCCTGTTGGCTACTTGTTTGTTGTTGCTGTTACAAAAGTTGAAGTACAATGCTTTCAAAATCTAGCTTTTTTGTTCTTGGGTCTATTGTTGCATTTTTGGTTGAGCTTGAAAGTTGCTCCCTTGTTGGTAATTCATTTGTTGCTTAGTTGGATTCTGAATATTCTACCCATTTCTCCATGTAAGATTGGGGTGATTTCTCCATCCTTGATTGTATGTATTGGAGAATGGATTGTTCTTTGGATGATAATTTCCTTGTCCCACATAATTTGCATGCTCCTGATCTATAAAAGAAGACATAGGACATGTTTCAGTTGTATGATCATAATGAGAACAAATAGCACATAGCTCAGTTCTTGAAGCTTGTTTGCCGCTAAGGGAAGACATAGCTTTAACAAGCATGTCAATCTTTGTGTTCATGGCTGCCATCTCTACGTGAACACCATCATTGGTATTAACTTCATAAACTCCTTGTCTCCTCGTGGTGCTTCTTCCTCTCGTTGAGAATTGTTGTGAATTCTCACTCAACTCTTTGAACATTTCAATGGCTTCTTCTCCACCTTTTTCATCAAGATCCCATTACAAGCTGAATCAACAATAGCTTTATTAGTATCATTTAAACCCTCATAAAAAACTTGTACCTGATCATCTTTGGGCATGTTATGAGTTGGACACGTAAGAAGCTTGTTCTTAAAGTCCTTCCAAGCTTCAAAGAATAAATCTCCATCCTTTTGTTGGAAAAACTCAATCTCCCTTTTCAATTGCTTGGTCTTTCAAGCAGGAAAGAACTCTTTCAAGAACTTGGTTGCCAACTGCTCCCATGATTGAATTGATCCTGGTTCCAAAGAATTATACCATAATTTAGCATTAGATTTCAATGAAAATGGGAACAAAATTAACCTGATTTGCTCGGGAGTAAGGCCTTGAACGCCTTGCGTTCTGCAAAGATCGAAGAAATCTGTCAAGTGAAGATGAGGATCTTCCTCTGCTTTGCCACTAAAATGGGGAACCATGCTAAGCAGCTGCGGCGATAGATGCATGTTCCCTTCAACATTAGGTTGGAACGCAATACAAGATGGAAATTCGATGTTCTTAGGATGGAGTGACACGTCCCAACCCTGATATTTCCTGAATACCCGGATAGGCACATGCTGGCCGACACTTGAGGGTGACGAAAGCCATTTATTGAATACAAGAGTAATGATTAGGAGGAAATAAGCATGAATAATCATTAGAATCTAAAAGTAATAATCAAAGTTTAGGAAAATGTCTAGAGTGAACAGAACACATTCTAAGTCAAGATCACAAAAGGAAAGATCATTACAAGATATCACACAAATGAGTGATAGATTGCTACTGGTAGGGGAATGCCTCGTACGTCGTGTCGTAGTCCTCGTTTCTAAGACCTAAATGGGGCGCAAAACAAAGGTGAGTGGACCAAGTTCATGTATATACAATAATAATAAAACAGTTATCAAGATATTAACCCCCACAATTTATATAAGGAAAACTACTAGCATAGTAAGTGATAGATTTACTTAAAACCCTAGCATGCCAAAAATATCTTAAAAGACATATCGTGGAACACAAAATATCAAACGTCTCATAGATCATCTCGTAACGCGATGTACTGCTAGTAAGATCACTGAAATAAATATATCTCTCAGCCCTATGCCAGCACAGTGGTCTCTGCGCCTGTAGCCAGAGATTACCAACTCCCGGCCCAATGCCTGCTCTGTGTCCCTCAGCCCGTAGCTAGGCATTATTTCTCCCGGCCTATCTGTCAACACCATATCCTCGCCCCAGGCGACATAGTGTCCACTAGGTACGCACAAATAGTTACGCCTTTTATAAATAACCACTTCATAGTATAAAGTCATCCATCGTCTATACTATAAAGAGGGATTTCTAAAACATGTTTTAGCATTCTATCGTCATCCATTAGATAGTCTACCAGTTCATGGTTTTTATAGAAAATACGATATATTAAAATATAGCTCAATATATGCCAACAATTAATTCCTCACCAAAGCGAGACAATAAACAACATATTCCATAAACATGCTTAACATAAAATTAGTTCATAAACTCATAAAGCATGCATTTAATTTATGCAATTAAACTATGGAATTATGCAAATTTTAGAAAGGTTCCACTCACAGATACTCCGTAGCAGCAGAATTGTGCGGAAAAGGATTAAGGAAATCCCCACTAGCAACTTCACCTAAGCACAAAAATGTACAATTTATCAAACTACCTAACTATAGAATTTCAAGAAATGGAAAATGGATCTTGGGTTTGGATCTGGATTAGGGTTTAAGTTTAGGTTAAATAAGGTTAGGACCTATTGGGTTTTGGTTATGGATAGGTCTAGGAATAAAAAGGGTGATGGTTTGGGCTTGAGCCCAAACCCACACAATACTCACACACCGGACACACACACATACCACACACACACACACGGACACACACACACACGGACACACACACACACACACACACACACACACACACAATACACACACGCACAACATAACACACACACCACACATATGCATGGCCCAATACACACACACACACACACACACCACACACATGCACGACCCAATACACACACACCACACACATTCACGGCCCAATACACACACTCACTGAGCCTAATACACACACACTCAATCCATGCATGAGACGGCCCACATGCTAAATAACCAAAAGGGAACTGGGCCAGTCCAAGTAAGGGCTAAGGCCCGTGGGTGTTTTGAGAATCATGGTGGCCTGTGGGGTGTCGGGGAAGAACACCGGAGCTGTTATAGCTCCGGTCGACGACAAACATATAAACCACTACCCAAACCAAGTACTAAAATGAAGAGGGAAAAGAGTGGAGTATTTTCATACGCTAGTTTTGCCGTGAACGGCCGTGAGTGTTCGGAAAGAATCCTTGAAGGTCACAGTTTCATCGGAAAATGTGGGTGAGTTTCCCCCATGCCGTTTCCGTCCTCAAAACCTTGGAAGAACAACATAAAATTCAACACACAATGCCCCACAACAACAATGGTAATTTAAAAAGGTATTCAAACTTACCTAGCTGGAAGGAATGGAGAGATTCGTCAAAGGTCCTTTCTCTAGGTTCCCCGACCTTGCTGTGACGGAGAGAGAGAGAGACGGCGCAAGGAAGGTGATGGTGATAATGGTCTACAACAAGAGTTGCATGCAAGTTTGTTGGGTTAGTCACGGTGCAGGGAGAGAAAGGGAGAGATGAGAGTTCCCGTGAGAGAGAAAGAGAGATCTATGAGGGAACACTCGAGAAGAGAGGGAAGAGAAGAGAGCTGAGAACCTGCCACTTGGCAGTTTAGGAGAGATAGGGAATCTAGATAAACGGCTAGGATTAAATGAGATAGGGGATTAAATTGATAGATTTAAATATGTTTCAGGGAGGAAATAGAAATAAAATTAAAATGTGGGGGTGGGTGTAACAATGAACTTATCCTGCATTGGGACTGTAGGATTGACTATTTCGTCAACCATTTTTGGTTTGGACTTAGCTTGCTACCCTCGCGCTTGTTTCAAATTGCATAAAGTACGCTCAAGCTCGTGGTCAATGGAAAAAATCGGTAAATGGAATGAGCGTCTTCCGTGCATTCACTAAAAATCCAACAAAAAAACTTTAGAAACTACGCACAAAAGATTATGCAATAAGATAAAACAATGATAAATAACTAAAAGTAATTAAAATAAAAATGATGACTCCTAAACTACAACTAACTAAGAAGATAAGGGGGAAAAATATGACGTTAGAAATACAAATTCTAGACACCGATTAGGGGACAATCCCCGGCAACGGCGCCAAAAACTTGTTATGCATTTAGAAACCTAAATATTAAGCTACTAATCGCACATTTTAAACTCGTAAGTGCATAAGATCAAATACATAGTATAGAAAGCAAGTACGAGATCATTCCCACAAGGATTGCACTAATATGTATCTAGAGCATGATTCCTAACAATTTAAATTAATTAATTCACAAAACTAGCAAATATGCACATAAAGGTTTAACAAATAGTTTGAGATGTCATAAGGTTAAGTAGTAAAACACAATATAAAGAACGTAGGCAAATAAAAGTAATTGGCAATAAGGGTTTTGAAAATGATGTTTGAACAGTTAGGACTTTGGTTTCCATCTCTAACCTTTTTCGCCTAAGCAACCGATGCACACGATGATACAAAACAGATTTTTGATGCTTTACGTTTGTCAACCTAAAGGCATGGTATTTACTCCTTAAGTTATTGATTTCCCTTAACAACGAATTAGGCATGGGTGTCTACACTAACTCTTTTCATTCTCGAAGTATTTAACATGGTATCTACTAAGTTGTTGTCTGAGAAAGCATAATACAATGGAAATCGACAAACACACAAATCCTAGAACATGGTACTATTCCAGTTATCCGTGATAATGAATTCCAAGAACCGTAACTAGTTCTCTTGTTACTCGGCATAGGTACATGACTCGATCATTCAAATTTACCCATGTAACAAACTCAATTAAAAGGCTATTCTATGGTGATCAATCATAAAATAACTCAATAAGTTTGGAATTAAAACTGGAATTAACAAAAGTGTATCGAAAATACTTAAGGAAACATGATTATGACTTCAACCAAATCCCAACTATGAAATCTAGTTACTCATAATGTAAATGGGCAGCAAAGACAAACAAAACAGAAAGTAAAAGGAGAAGAAGAAACTCTTCAATGACGAATTGCAGAACGAAGCTCTGGTCCTTCCTTTTTCTCCCTTCTGCCGTGGCTTGTACTTTATCTGTTTTGGTGGCTGCTACTGCCTATCTTCTTTTTTTTCTCTTTTGTTTCTCTACTTTTATATCACACGCCCCCTCTGCTGATCTGATTAATGATCATCTTTCATTCCCCTTCTAGTTGTAACCGACAAGGCAATTAGCCTTCCTTTTTCATTCTAATTCAATGGGCTTTAAAGTCCCATCTTATTAGTCTTCTTATTTATTTCCGTCCAGAATTTTTAGCTTCTTCCAACTAGTTAAAACTCCTAATAAATAGGAATTTTAATCTTCATTTAATCTGCCACATTGATACACGTTTGTAGAAAATTTCGTATTCACACGTAGCCCGAGCTTCATGTACTAAAACTGCCATAACTTCCTCTAGAAAAATGATATTCAAGAACCGTAAAATTCTATGGAAAATAGACATCCGTGGCTTTCCAAGCATATATGGCACATCTCCTGGTTCTTCCCGAGTCAATACAGTTTAATCCACGAACTCAACTGCTTTGCACAGGCTGTGCTGATGACATAGGATTGTAAAAGCCTTTTTTAGCTCATTTTGCACTCTTTGCTTGTTACAACCTACAAAACACAAATATAATGTAAAACCTATATAGAAGAGTAAAACAAAGGTGTAAACAAGAAGAATTATTATATATATAATAGCGAATTTACAAGCATAACAGCCTTCACCACATCCCGGACTTGACTCCGCCGTAGCACGATATTGTCCGCTTTGGGCCCCAACCACGCATTCAAGGTTTTGTTTCTGAGAACTCACACAAGAACTTCCCAGTGGGTCACCCATCATGGGATTGCTCTTGCACGAACACGCTTAACTTCGGAGTTCCGATGGAATCCAAAGCCAGTGAGTTCCTAAAAGGTCTCGTGCTAGGTAGAGATTGGAATATATATATATATAAGGCTTACAAGATCTACTCCCCTGGGCAATGTGAGATGTAACACTTAATTTGATTCTTATTTAATTTTGAACTGTTTGAACAATTATTATGAAAATAAAAGATTCTAATTTTGGTATTGGTAAGATTTAAATACACTTGTGACAGCCCGTCCCTAATTTTAAGAGTTTTTAAAGTTTTAATAAATGATTTTACAAAAATGCCCTTTGAGGCACACACATTATTCGAGGTTAATCGTTGTTTCGTGCCATCTAAGATTTGTTTTCTTAACATATCCTCGTAGTACTCGTCACTACGGACGTGTGGGCGCTGACGGTTTGTGATTTGGAGTTATATCGAAAAAGTTATTAACGTTTAAAATTTGGGATTTTAAGGAATTATAATTTTAGTAAAATCCAGAATTTCTTTTATGAAAATGGATGGTCCAGATTTAATGAAGAATGAAATGGATGGCTTGGATGTAAGAGAAAGAAAATAAAAATAAAAAGATGAAAGAAGGTTTTGTGTGTGTGTGTACGTGAAAGGAATAAGAAGAAGATGGAGGATTGGGCAAAGCTGCCCAATCGGAACAGGAGAGAAGGAGGAGTTGGGCCAACCAGAAAGAAGAGAAAGTGGAGGACCAATCAGAGGGAGAAGAAAGGAGGAAAGGAGAGAGGGCGAGAAGCGGGAGAGAGAAGGAAGGAAACGGGTTTTCCCCCAACCCGTTTACCCGCGCACCCACCTCCATTTTTCTGACGATTTTCACCGGATTTCTCACGAATTGGATCAAGGTACCACTCCTAATCAACACCTAGGTCTTCCCTCTTCATGTTTCAACCCAAAAATCATGAAATTTGATGGTGATTTGGTGAAAACCGCACCCGTGGGTGCCGCGACTTTTTGTTTAAATTGTTCAAATCTTGAAATGTTTTCTTTCAATTACTAACACCATTAGAATTCCCCTAGGACCTGGAACAAAGCCCAAGCATTGGTTGGGACGGCAGAATTGATTTGAAGGTCGAATTGAAAACACCCAATTCTAGGGTTCTTCACGGTTTTGGTGAAATTGGAGCTCTTCCAGGCCAAATTGGCCTTGGCCACAGGTATAAAGTTTGCTCTACTCATTGAGATCTTCAATTTTGTATTTTTTGAGAATTTTTGGAAATAGTTGGATTTTCCGGCCAGCCGGGGCGGCCAATTGCCACCCGAGGCGGCCCGTGCGGCGGCACGTGGCCAATGGCCCGCCAATGTCATTCTTAGCATGTGTTTAAGGTTCTAGGTTCAGTTTTGATAATTGATGGACGTAAATTGAATAATTGAACCTAAGTTCGTTATGATTTGTGGTTAGGTGAAAATGTGAATTGACGATCCGACCGTTGGATCGTCACCAAATTTTGATACGTTGTAATACGTAATATTTGAGGATTATAGGAACTTATGGATTGGGAATCCGATTTACGAATCTTCCGGAATTGGAGTTGTAAGTTCATAAAATATAATGTTAACCGTCACTTGGTTTTGGAAATTGACGGAGATCCGACCGTTGGATGGTAATGAAATTTTAGGATGTTGTCCTAGAGGTATATTGTGGACCTCTAGAAGTTATGGATTTGAATTCTGAGTTGCAGATCTTCCGGATCGAACTGCGTAGTGATGTGTTTTATATAAGTTATATTCTATCGATATGATTTCTGAGGTTGGATTTGATTATTGTTCTAGGCACCGATCGTCATGACGCCTTGATGTGTTGTGCTAGGGAGTTGTTGGGCGAACTCCAGGTGAGTGGGCAGTACTTTCTATTTATACCTATATACTATGAATTTTCCCAGAAATTGAGTTTTAATGAAAGTATGTTTCTAAAATGCCATGCATGCATAATATGAATGATATGAATGATATGAGTTATATGAATTGATAATTGATGCATATATATATATGTGAATTGGTGTTCTGGACGCACAGGTAAGTATCAGATGAGTTTTATATTATTCATGTGAATCATCGATGATGTATATTATGTTGATAGCTCATAACCTACAATCATGGTGTTAGTGCTTATATTATTCACCTCGCACCGTACGCTCACCTTGGATCCAAGTAGGTGCATGTCGTACAGACCATGAGAGGGTTCCGACATGTCGTACAGACCATGAGAGGGTTCCGACTGATAGGTGACCTTAGATTATGTGCACAGATGATTGATGAGAGAAGCACTAGAGCGTAATATTACACCATTCATGTCGTACAGACTACTTCAGGTAGTTCCGACTTATATGCAATGTAGTGCCGCACAGGTCACCGAGGTGACTCCGATTGGATTGGATGTTGAGCTATAGAATTAACCGTACAGGACCAACTGCAGGGTCTCCGGTTAATTTACCATTTCACCTGTTACATTGATGCATCTTTCATTCTGTTTTTGAAATTATAACATGGCATACTTTCTGGTTTTTGAGAAAAAAATTGATGATTTGAGATTTATGAAAAGTATTATGCTATTTTCTGGGAAAGTATACAGGTTTTACAGCGAGGGGTTGTAAATGTTTTAAATGAAAAGTTTTCGAAAAACTTTGTTTTACTGACCCACTCAATTTTGTTTTGCGCTCCTCCAGGTTCTAGATAGCAGAGCTTTGGTGGCCACGAGGAATCCAACGGTGTTCTGACAGAATTCACAAAAGTAGGACTCACCCTCGGGTGTTTCATCTTAGTAATTGTATTTTTAAAGCTTCCGAACTGTGTAAATGGTTACGTCACTCTCACGTGACGGCCAGCATGCCCTCCTTCGGGACGGGGTGTGTCAACACTTATAAGCAACCACATAGTAATACAGTCTAGAAGTATTCCTCATCACTTGTAAGTAAGGTTTTAAATTCGAATTTCGTAAATGACAAATTCGATATCAACTCTTTTATAAAATCATCAAATTTATATAATTAAAATTAAGAAAAAAAAACTATACAAAATCACAGAAGAATCACATACAATTGCATTTCTCAATTTTAGCAATTTTCAGAGACAAAACAGGAGTAAAATAGGTAATGTTAGGATTAATATCTCTTTGAATTATATTCTATAAAAAATATAAGGTAATTGTTAATGGTTAAATTATTATTTAAATGTTAATTAATGTATTTATTTTTATTAGTTAGTAATAAATAATATAATTTAAAAAATTGACCTACCTATCGTCTAAAATATACAAAGAAAAAGGAAAGCAGTAGAAAAAGTGAGGAGAGAGAAAGACAGAGACAGAGACACGACAAGACATCGCTGTCCAAAAGTTAAGCTGAGCTAATCAGCTCAGCCTCGCATGCCTTGGTTTATTCCCATTCCCACTCTCCCAGACTCAAGCTCCAACCTCCATTTCTCCGAACCCACTGATTTCTCCTCTCCTTCTTTGCATTTTCGGGGCTCCAATCCCCGAATCCCAGGTACCCATCTTTCCAAACGGGTCTGACAACAGTTCCGGGTCCTCAATTCGTTCATTTTCTGCAGAAATATTTTGTGGGTTTTTGTTTTTTCTGGAGAAGGTTGAGAATGTACTCTTCTATCCATTCTCTGCCGCTGGATGGGAGTGTTGGTGGGCATGAAAACTATGGTGGGTCGTTGGACGGTTCCAACCTGCCGGGTGATGGTTGCTTGGTTCTGACTACGGATCCAAAGCCCCGGCTTCGGTGGACGGCGGAGCTCCATGATAGGTTTGTGGATGCTGTGACTCAACTTGGTGGCCCTGACAGTGAGTATTGCTTCTTTACTTTCTTGTAATGGAAATTCTTCTTTCTATTTGGTTTTCAAATTTTTATGAATTATATTTGTTTGTTAAAAGAAATATTGGTTGTGCAGCTCTGAAGCTTGCATATTTGTGGTTTCTGGGATTTTATATTGGTCTGAATTGTTATTTGGTTATTGGTTTTTTGTTCTTTTAAGTATTGCTGCTTTTAATGTGTCTCATTCGTTGTGTGTTTCTTTATTACGTTAAAGGGGAGAGATTTTGTTGGAATATTCTACTTTTATTTGAAGAGGTCGCACTTGGTGCGATGGCAAGTGCCTTCGCCCATGAGCGGTAGGTCTCGGGTTCGAGACTTGGGAGCAGCCTCTCCATAAATGGGGGTAAGGCTAGCCGACATTTACCTCTCCCAGACCCTGCGTAAAGCAGGAGCCTTGTGCACTGGGTACGACCTTTATTCTACTTTTATTTGAAGTTTTACTTCTTTCCCTCCATTGACTTGGTTACTGTTACGTTGGTGGGATAATTTTGATGAATTTAGTGTCATGCTGAATTAGAGTGATTTGTGGGGTGTTCTTACTGTCTTTGTTGGGTTTTGGGGTTATTAGGGTGGTTGGAATCATATTTTGGTAGTCACGAGGTTATGTATCATTCATGAGATCGATCACAACAATCATTGTATTCATTATTTTCAAATATTAGTCATCTTGCTTCGTGCTTTGTGGTATTTGACAAGCTCTTCTAATGAATTTGAATGACAAATGACATAATTACACAGTTGTAATATCCAATTAAGCGAAGAGAAGAACGAGAGAGTACACAACATTTTAAGTGGTTGGCAAAGTTGCGTACATCCATGGGGGAGGGAGATTGATAACAGGTACAAGGATTCCCCCAAACTCTCAACCTTACAAATTTTGAACTCAAATCCCAAAACACACAAGCTCT
The DNA here is from genome assembly GCF_916048215.2 of Malus sylvestris. Lineage (NCBI taxonomy): Eukaryota > Viridiplantae > Streptophyta > Magnoliopsida > Rosales > Rosaceae > Malus > Malus sylvestris. The sequence continues at coordinate 41,672,994 of NC_062272.1, read as the reverse complement.
CAATTTTCTCCCACTCCCTTGCTGCTCCCCTCACTATCTTGCAAACTGTTAGGGGCACATAAGGGCCTTGATATAGATTTAGAGGAATATCCTAAACTAATCAGGTGCAGGAAAGCTTACTTAAGGAAGGAAACTTCTTTATGTGTCCTAGTCAATGTAGTCTATCTAGGGGATCCTAAAGAGGAAACTAAACCAAACAGGACCTTGAGTCATATTCTATCAAATCTCCACCTTGACTCAAATGCTCCAATTGAGGGGCAGAGCCCTGTATTGAGCTGCTCTTGCATACTTGGGGTGGAGAAACCTGCTTATATTCGAGCAGTTTAAGGGAGGTCAACAAGTATTAGTGTTAGTTATAGTGCTGCATTGAGGCTACTTTATTGTGCTTAGGGTTAAGGTTAAGAAAGGTAGTATACTATATATGATTATTCGGATCGGGCGAGAAGCCCTCTCCCTTTCAGTCGGGGATGGAAAAGGCACTGCTTCGTTTCGTTCATCAATCTTTTCTCTTTGGAAGAATCGGGATGAGGCACAGCCTGTTTCAAAGAAGGTGCATGTATGTCCCCGAGCCTTGGCTTCTTTTCTTAAAGCGCCTCAAGAAAGGTCTTTAGGCTCATTTTTCGACAGTATACCCAAGAAAGTGGACGTCGTTGACAGCTAAGTAGTTTTAGGTCTCCTCTACTTCGCTTCTGCTGCCCTCTTTAAAAGACTTTTTTTCTATCTCCTCTCTACGGAACCCCGAAAGTTCTGGTTAGAGAAATAGCTTTTCCAATCCCTCATGAAGAGACCACCAGTAATGAAGTTCTTCTCCTCCCCCAAATCTGTTAATTTCCAGAGGGGGGGGGGCGCTAGAAATAGAGAGTATAGAGGAAAGTTCCAGTTTCTGACAGCAAAGTTGATGGAGCCGGTTGACGAGCTACAAGTTCAGGTCTATTATGGAACACCAAAGCCTCTTTGAATCCAGTCTAATGGAAGTCAAGTGCTGCCAAAGAACTCCCTGGCACTTTATCCCTTAAAAGGATTAAACAAAAAAGTAGTCCCGTAAAAAGAAGACTAGAAAGAAGTCATAAAAAAGACTACAACTCATAGTCAAGCCCTAGCTATTGAGGAAGTGACTAAGATATCTGGAGTCGGTGGATAACTAGGAGCGGAAGATGCTAGACACCGGAAGGACTTTGAAAAGGACCGAAACGAGGTGCACGGTTCAGAGAGCACTTGTGTATGTGATGCAAGTGAGCATGTACGAAAAATCTATCGTAAAGTTTCGTTGTTCGTTCCGTTGTCGACCCTATCTATGTTTCTATGATGGCCCAAGAACACGCTCATTGTTCAGCCATAGAGAGACTTTTGAATTGCGGGGTACCATTATGAGCTCAATATATACGAGTGTTATTCCGTGAAATAACTTGAACCACCACATCTATCTCTAACAATGAAGTAATACTGTCCTCGGTTGCTTTTTATCTCCACCTTGATACGAGCTTTCTCATTCTTGCTTCCAATAGCACCTTAGAGCATCTCCAATCATGCTCTCTATTTTTCAGTTAAATTTTAGCTAAAAAGACTATAAAGTTACTTTAGGAGCTCCCTAAAACAATTCTCCTCCAATCACTCTCTAGTTTAGGGAGTCATAATGATTGTGGACCAATAGGAATAGAGTTTTTATTTAAAATATTATTAAAATATTGGTAATTAATGCTAGGAGCTCGTTTTCTAGAGCATCTCCAGCTATGCTCTCTATTTTTTAATTAAATTTTCATTTAAAAATACTAGAATGTTAGTTTAGGAGCTCCCTAGAATAGTTTTACTCCAATCACTCTCTTGTTTAGGGAGTTATATTGATTGTGGACCATTAGGAATAGAGTTATTATTTAAAATATCTTTAAAATTTTAGTGATTAATGCTAGGAGCTCCTTTCTCACTCCACAGATTTAGGAGCTCCTAGGAGAATCCCAATCTTAGGTGGTGGATAGATAGTGTGATTGGAGATGGATTCTTCCGAATCCTCCCTAAATTTTAGCTAAGAGCTCATTTAGGGAGACCATTGGAGATGCTCTCACTCCCTAGATTTAGGAGCTCCTATGAGAATCCCTATCTTGGAAGTGGATAGATAGTGTGATTGGAGATGGATTTTTCCAAATCCTCTCTAAAATTTATGTAGGAGCTCATTTAGGAAGCCCATTGGAGATGCTCTAATTTATTTTCTCTAACACCATGATAGATTCATAATGCTTGCAGAAGTTCAACTTTTCACTTAAGTACCTTACATCTTACTAGGAGGGTAGTCACTGTTGTCTCATTTGACTAAGGCATATCTATGGACCATACTTCATTGCTTATTATAAATCAGAGTTCAGCTTATATTCAGGATTTTCTTTCTTGTTGCTTGCCAATCTGTATAGCCTTGAGTCCCATTTCATTCAATTTATGTTTCATTTCTTAGTTTCGTTGATGTTTTGGTCAGAAGCTGTATGTCATGGGGTAGCTTGCTTCCTTATTATACTGTTTTTAAATGCTTTCTTATTGCAGAAGCAACACCTAAGACGATTATGAGAACAATGGGAGTTAAAGGCCTTACCCTTTATCACTTGAAATCGCATCTTCAGGTTTGTTTTTCTTTCCCATTGTCTAATTTGTGGTGAGCTAGAGTTGAAATTGTTGAGAGAAAGGGAAAGGAGAGGGAGGAGGGAGGTGGGACGGAGGTAACCTGTATTTTAGACATAAAAGGCCAATTAACTGATTAGTATAGCATTTGTATTTCTTACCCTAATTATTTTATTGTATTTTTGGTTAATCTAACATATATACCATTTCCAAATTTTCTGTGTTTAATTGATGATCTATGCTTGCAGAAGTATCGATTGGGGAAGCAATCATGCAAAGATGCAGCTGAAATCTCCAAGGATGGTAACCTCAGACACTTCAAAATAAGAGCTGGAACATTGTATTATTAACTACCCTGTACTGTTTCTGTGTCTTTTTTATGATCTGTTATTAAAGGGCAGGAAAATCACAAATACTACCTGAAAGCTGAAACGATCCAACATAACGAGCCCATTTTCAATTTTCATTTTTCATTTTATATGTTTGCTGTAAGTTGTTTTAATACTTTTAGTGCAAAGATATTACTATTTTCAGCAGGCTGTGGCCATTCTCTTTTCTTTCCTTTTTCATCTGGGCATCTCCCATCTCGTGTTTTCTGTTGTGTAGTCTGGTTTACCACTTTTTCTATATCATTTGTTCTAAACTCCATGGGCCACCACTTTTTCATTTTCTTGGAGTGCTGTGCTATCATTATAAATCTTTGAACAACCAAATTCATAACTGTGAACCATGACATCTGCTGGTGAAAGACGTGTGTTTTTACACATTCTGATTGCTCAAGCAGAAGTAGTGTTGTATAGTTTGCGTGCCCGAAAGATCCTGGTGATAAGCTGTTGATTTCGGAATACTTATTAGTTACGTAATAATATGTAGGGATTGCAGCTTCTTGTATTGCGGAAAGCCAGGACACTGGTTCATCCTCGGCAACCTCATCAAGAGTGATTGCGGAAGATTTGAATGAGTATTTGATCTTTCACTTATTACTCCTCTGTTACAAATTACTTCTAATGTTACTCTATATATATCCATGTAATTGTTGCTTTTCATCTTTCAAACAGTGGCTTCCAGGTTACTGAGGCTTTGCGAGTACAAATGGAAGTCCAACGGAGACTGCATGAGCAGCTGGAGGTTAGTCTCTTTTGTGGCTTGTTTAGTTACTAATATGCAGCTTACGGGGTTTTCATTACCTTGAACAATTATATAGTTCTTTTACAGCATGCACGAACCACATCAACTTGTAAATATAACAGCAGGTCAGAACTCAGGAGCTCCTGGCGAGAAAATGTGGTTTCTGTATTACACCGTGGTTTATATGCTGAGTGCTTAACTGCAATTAGTGACAAACTAACTAAATTAATGAAACAGAAAAATACAATTAGAAAGCTGTACAATAGCTGGACTAAAGACTAAGCACCAGCTGACACAGTTGACTTGGAATGTATACTCATCTCTTTAGAGAATAGCCTTTTTTATAATGAAACACAATATTTCAGATTGCCTTGGTGGTTTTACCTTTATGCTTACGAGATATTTCCATTTGCAACCTTGACATAAAACACTCTTAGACCTCCGGTGTAATTATATAATATTGGTTATTCCCCCTCAAGCCATATGCTAAATTCATTGTGATTATTAAGTGCCAATTTCTAATGGCTATAGTGTAAGCAGGTGCAGCGTCGTCTTCAACTTCGAATTGAAGCACAGAGCAAGTATCTTCAGTCTATACTTGAGAAAGCTTGTAAGGCTCTGAAAGACCAGGCTGCCTTGGCCGCTGGGCTTGAAGCTGCTAAGGAGGAACTCTCTGAACTAGCTATTAGGGTTTCTAATGACTGTGAAGGGATAGTCCCACTGCATTCCGCAAAAATGGCTTCATTGTCGGAACTAGCTGCCGCTCTAGAGAACAGAGATGCCTCCAATGTAATGGCTTGCCTCGGCAACTGCTCTGTTGATAGCTGCTTGACATCAACCGGAAGCCCTGTTTTGCCAATGGATATGAGTTCACTGGCTGCTGCTATGAAGAAAAGACAAGGACCCTTCTTCAGTAACGGAGACTCGTTGCCTTTGGAGAGCAAAATGAGGCAGGAAGTCGAATGGATCATGAGTAATATTGGATGAGTAGCAAGACATTCGTTTGGAAAAAGAAGCCTTTTTCATTTTATTTTTCTTGTCTAGAAAATCTAAAATGCACCATCTTTTGCTAAATGCACCATCTGTGGTCTGTAAAGCAGATTGTTTGCATGAGCTTTGGGGATACCATTTAACAGAGACTAACTTGTATGGCACCAGTACGGTACACCGCCAGTATTGCCCTGGGCTATACAAGTCATTCTCCTTTTTACACGCTGATCTGGCCTGGCGTGTAGGCCTGCGCATAATAGACCGAGAACTAAAACCAAACCCAGCCCGAATCTTTTAGGTATTTTTTGCGTTTCAATTTAACCATTTTAGAACATTTCGCTTCTGTGCCCGTTCTCTATAAGGTCCGAACTGAACCAAGCTTATTTTTCAATTAAATTGGTTTGCCACGTAGCGCGCTTTTGCGTTTTCTAAGGTGTGAACCGCATTTTGTTGACCTTAGGTACAAACAGAAGGCGGTCCATTGGATAAAATGTGAATGGCTTAAAAATAGTCTATCAAAATGAGCTTAATGTGAAATTAGGTCATCCATGGCTCGTCACTAAATGAAAACAGTAACCGGCATATTTCAAAATTTTGGGGATTTAAACTCTCCCCCTCCCTGACATCAACAGTAACCTGCTTAAATTTGTCTTCTCCTCCCAAAACTCTTCATCTCCCGCTATGCCACCTAATTTGGTCACCTTGAGCATGTGGATCTATTGGCCTTAGTGGGCAATTGGTCCATGAGTTGTTGATGCGTGGAGTGGCAAACCAAGGGATAAAGACCTAGAGGGGCTCACCTGTTGACGTAGAGGTTGAGCCATAAAGGATTAGGCTGCTGAGGAAGTCTTTTTCTGAGAAATTAGGGTTGGCAGGTAAAAGTAGCAAGGGGAGGAAAGAAAAGGGCAAAGGTAAAGCCACGGCCGGCGCAAACAAAGTGACCAGAAAAATATTTGTGACTTGTAGGGAGCTTGAAAGGGTGTTTAAGGAGTGCAAGAACAAGGAGGATGCCTTCAAGCTAAGCTTGATATACTTTGCCGAGGTTATATTGATGAGGCAAAGACCAATGTCGCTGTGAATCTAGAGTACCTCCACCTCATGGAGGATATGGATAGGTTTAACAGCTTTGCATGGGGTTCCATCTCATTTGAACAACTTCATGACAGCCTATCATTCGCTACCTTGACGAGAGGTAGAGGTAGAGTTGAGGGGGATGATGTGGGAGATGAGGAGGAAGAAGAAGAAGAAGAAGTTAAGGGAACCAAACATCTTGTTGATCAACACCCTGTACTTATATGGGAGACGTTCATGGTGGAGACCTTGTTGGTATCAATCCTTGTGACACCCAATTTCAAGGTGAACTTACAGTTATCTTTTTTGACGACAATTGCCAGTTCCTCATGAAGGAAGCTTCAGTAAGGAGATTGATCTCCTAGGGCTGGAAGAAGTTGCTAGAACTGGGAAGTTGTGAGCCATTGAGTAAGTCCTAGAATAGGTGGAAATCTAGTAATTGGTTTGAATGAAGAGAGAGCAAAGAGATTATGCCATGGACAATTAACAACACCTATAAATAAAGGATTAAGGTGGCTTGCAGAACATAACCAACAAGATAATGATTACAAATATTGCAGTTACATGTGCATGCAAACTTAGAGTCCCTACATGTGCATGCAAACTTAGAGTCCCCAACATGCGCCTAGGGGAAATGAAAAGGGGTAAATCGCCAAAATGGTCCCTGAGATTTACATAACTCATCACTTTGGTACCTGAGATTCCAAATCGATAAAAGTGGTCCATAAGATTGTCCATCATCTATCATTTTGGTCCTTCCGTTGAAAACTCCGTTAATTGTCCCAGAGCTCTTGGCTGGAAGTTTGGGCAATTTTCAAAGCTTCGTAACTCAATCGTTTCTTAACCAAATTCGACCTATAATATATCAAAATGAAGATAGAAAAGTGTAGAATAAGATTATACCTATTTCAAAGCCCAATGGTTGCCAGAGATGGCTGGAAAATAGTCTCAAAGTTGATTGGTCCGAGTGAAAACTTGAAAACTCCCCGGAAACTGGGTAAACTTTAAACGTTCATAACTTCTTCAATACTCAACGAAATCAAGTGATTCAAAAACGAAAATCATACTTATCGATGAAAAGAAGATAATGGTATCTTTTTTGAAGGCTAAATTGCCGTGGTTTGGCCGGAAAACAGCTCAAAAGTGGCTAACTCGAGACTAAGACAGCCACTTTCGAGCCGTTTTTCGGCCAAACCAAGACGAGTTAGCCATAAAAAAGATAGCATTATCTTTGTCTCATCGAGAAGTATGAGTTTTGTTTTTTAATCACTTTTTTCATTGAGTATTGAAGAAGTTATGAAAATTTAAAGTTTACCTAGTTTTCGGTGAGTTTTCAAGTTTTCACTCAGACCAGTCAACTTTGTGGCTATTTTCCGGCAATCTTTGGCAACCATTGGGCTTCGAAATAGGTATAATCTTATTCTACACTTTCCAATCTTCATTTTGATATTGTTGGGCCCAAAATATTAGTTTGGGCCGAGTATAGGATCATTCTCGGCCCGGAAGGTCTTACGACAAGGGTACCATGGATCGTTTAGTACGTGGGCCTCCAAACCTAGGTCGGTTAGGTCATGTTGCAAGACAAGTCGAGTTCCGACGTAATAAGGAGTTTTGGCAGGGTTAATAACCCGGAAATGAATCCCGCTCGATAAAGGACTAGGTTCACAATTATAGTGAAAATAGGACTGGTCGAGTTGGTGTTTGATCAAGAGAAGAAGACCTAGTCCGAGTAGGGTTTTAACTCGGCTTTAAAGGTATCCAATGCTATAAATAGAGGAGGCTGTGCATCATTCAAGGCTCTCCAATTCAACACACAACTGCCCTGCGCAAACTCTCTCAACAACTTTGAGATTTTTATTTTCTCTTTTCGTTGACACATCTTCTGTTGGCATCAACAGTACTGTGAAAGCAACTGGTGATATCTTAAGTCGGCATAGATAGCTCTGTCATCGTAGAATCAGCCGGTCTCGCAGTATCTTCCGTTAGCATCAACAGCACTGCGGCGAGGACTTTTGGTTACCTATCCAAGTCTCGGTCGAGAAGGATTTCCGAATCCTTATTGATTGAGGTCATCTCATTAGCCTTCTCGGCGAAGTGAGGTGTTACAGTTTATTGAGCTCGGCGCATTGCACGCCGAGTTATTTTATGATTGGATACTCCCAAGTGGGATTTAGAGTTCGGTATTCAGACGGTTGTACCACGTTCACTATTAAGACTTATATTCGCTTTGAGTATTTGTGCCCTTACATTTTGGTGTCGATTCGGCGAGAGTTTACTCTGACGAATAACATCACTGTGACCGAATCCGACGACGGTGATTTGTGAACTTCGTAAGAATAGTAACCTTGGCTTCAGGTTCGAGAGCTCAAGAGGCCGAGACGTGTTCCTTTCTCGGCCGCAATCGCAAGACGCAGAAGTCAGCCGCGCACCCAACGCAACATCAACAAATTTACTCCTCGACCGAGCTCGACCGACGAGTTGGCACGCCCTGTATTCACCGAAGGACGTAGTTAGCTTATAGATTACTCGGCCTGCACGCCACGTAGGCTTGGTAGTTTTTAGGGTCAACATTTTGGCACGCCCAGTGGGATCCAGTGCTAAACTACGAAGTTCATGCCAATTGAAACACGATCGGTAAAAAAGAAAACAGCTATGGGAAAATCAACAGCCGATGTACCAATTCAGAATATAGGACACAGTGTGCCACATGCGTAGAATCTCATCAGCGCCGTAACACCTACGTTTACGAGCGCGACTCGCCGAGAAAGGGAAGTTAATCTTGACGGTCAGTTTCGCAGTCCTGAAATCCCCGACAGGAACACCTGAGTTCTCAATGAAGGGATAATAGAGGATTGTGACGAGGATGGTGGCGAAGGATCTGATCCACCAACAAGGTCGTTTCTTTGAAAACGGCTAGACGAGCAATCTCAGACGGTTGAACAGACGTTTAGTCGAGGAATTGATAAACTTCATGACGTGATACGCAATACCAGTGAGGCACAAACCAGATTACTCGAAATACTGGTTAGTAAGGTCAGCGACGGTAGGACTTTCGATCTTGCCCAGCATTTGCCACCGAGAAATAATCTATTACCAAGTGCACCAGCCGAGTCAATCCCTGCTCGGCTCAAACCAATTAACTTGGAGAGAGGAGGAGGATCGAACAGTAGGTCAGACGGATCCGACCAGAGAGTGGAAGCAACACCCGTCGATATGACTGAGGTCCAACGGATGATCGATTCAGCCATAAAGAAAGGGCCGAAGTTCCCTAAATTTATACATCCGTATCCGGCTTATGTGGAACAGTTTGAATACCCTAGAGGTTTCAAAATCCTGGATTTTAGCCTTTTCGCCGGAGAATCATCCTTATCCTCGTTGAAACATGTGGCTCGTTTCACCGCGCAATGCGGAGATGTCAATAGCGACTTTCACAAGCTGCGACTGTTCAATTTTTCGCTGACCAGTTCAGCATTTGCTTGGTATATCAACCTTCCACTGAATTCTGTCCAGAGCTGGGAGGAGTTGGTCGAGAAATTTCATGAGCAGTTTTATCGGCCAGGAATGGAAGTGTTAGTATCCTCGTTAGCAAGGATGGCTCAAGCATCCGACGAATCACCAATGGATTATCTTACCAAATTTAAATCAGCCAGGAATTGGTGCCGAGTACCTCTCCCTGAAGTCGAGTTCGTCAGACTTGCTCTGAATGGTCTTGACGTAGAATACAAAAAGAAATTCTTGGGGGCAAATTTTCAGGATATGTATGAACTAGCCCAGCATATCGAGCAATATGATTATTTGCTCCATGAAGAGAAGATCTCGAAAGCTCCGTCTAGAGGGACGATTACAAAAATCCCACTGTCAGTTATGCATCGGCCGAAGGTGAATGTGTTAGCGTGGATGCAGCAGAGATAATCATAGATAAGACATACGTTTGCAAGGCACTGACTCAAATTGACTCTAAGGAAGCCAAGACCCGCTCGACCCATGAAGAAACAATGAAAACATCAAAGGTCTATACTTTTGATATTACAAAGGCCGATGGAATTTTTGATCAATTGTTATCAGCAAAGATCATTAAACTTCGGCCTGGACATAACATTCCCAAGGCCGAAGAGCTTAAAGGAAAGATATATTGCAAATACCATAATTCAAGCAAACATACAACAAATAATTGCGTCGTGTTTCGAGACAACGTCCAAAGCTGGATTGATAATGGCAAATTGAGATTTCTAGAGAAGAAGATGAGCGTTGATACTGACCCATTCCCCACAGTAACAGTAAATATGGTAGATGCGTGCCTACCTAAGGACAAAGGAAAAGGGAAAGCCGAAGCTGTTACGACGCAACGCTTTCGAAATCAGAACTCTCGACCACGTTTCATGGCTGATTTTCATTCAAACGAACCACCTACAGCTTTAACAGGACCCGCTATTGTCAAGCCTATGACAGATTACAGCACTGATGAAGACAGTGGGACGGCGGTTTTATGCAGTAAATGTAAAGAAAAGGTCAACATCGAGCCAAAGGAAAAGTCCTCTCCTCCTATAATGGAACAACCTACAGCCGCAACCCAGCAAAAGGTGACCAACGCAGGCCAACATCAAGGGGTTTTTGATAGGCTCGGTCCTAAAGTGAGGATGGAAGAGACACCTTCAGTTAGACGACGCCTCGATTTTGATGCTCCATTTTATGACGAGGACTACTATATACGTAACTCTAGCAGCTCGGAATCATCGCGGAGCCAAAAAACTTTCAAACCTCCCGAACCTAGAGACCAACGTTGGTATACATATCACTCTTCGAAAGGCGTCTACACCACACTGTCCAAATCCCAGAAACGTCGGCACCAAAGAATAGATTGCATGGCCCGCCGACGGGCAGCCCAAGAAACTTCGGTCCCTAAATGGCGGCCGAAGGACACAATTGCCAACGACGATGAACGACCACCTCTAACCATTATGACAGAATTGGGTCAAGGGAAACGGCTGGTCAATCAAGATATCGAAACCACGTTCTAAGAGGCTGATAAACGGATCAAACTTCTTCTTCAGCTTGGGGAGATGAAGGCACGTCTCAAGCATTTCAAGCAAGAAGCTGAAAGCAAATTGAACCCGCCAGCCACACGAGAACCTTTGATTAAAATTCGACGAAATTTACATCCATCATTCCTCGGGGAGGCCTTGGAATATATGCGAGAGTTTCATAAGAAACATTTGGCCAACGATTTGTATGGTTTGCCGAAAGCATGTCAAGACATAATCGATCTTGTCCTAACTTGCCCGGATGCCGAGCAAATCATTCAGAAGACCTCAGACCCAGGATTGAAAGCTAGGTTCCAGCACATACGAGAAGCTCGTGTCCTTGGTTTTGAAGTCGACCCATACACTGATATCGATGCAGCCGACCTTCCTTTTTCAATGTAGGACCTTAAGTATTTACGATATCACTTCGAAGTATTTTCGGCTGTTTCTCTCTTCGGCCTTATGGCTGATGAAATAGCACGTGTCGCATGGCTAACATGATCCAAGCACGGTATTATGATGATCACATCGGCTATATCACCCTACATGGTTTCAATGATGAAGGATGGCAGACTCGGATTTCTGTTCAAAAAGCTATCAAGGTTGGCGCCGAAACTGTCCACCAGGATTCGGCGAGACTCGGTTTAGCTAACTTCATCTCCGATCCTGATGTTTGACACCGATCGGGAAAAACATCGGGCCGCGGTTTCATCTACTATGGAACGACTGCTGGCTTATTGGTATACTATATCTAAACAACCAAATTCGGGCGTTAACCTCGTCGAGTTCCTCGCCGAAGGAGATAATGGTCCTGTCTTATCTCTTGACAAAATTCAAGCCGCCCCGGCCGAGATCGAAGACAATCGGCCCCAAGTCAAAGATCCCTTGGAGGAAATTAATGTTGGAATGGCTGATGACCCACGACCTTTATTTGTTAGTGCTTTACTTCCTTAACCTATGAAAGCTGAACTTCGTGCCCTGCTTGAGGAATTCAATGATTGTTTTGCTTGGAGCTACCATGAAATGCCTGGCTTAGATCGCACTCTCGTCGAGCATGAGTTACATATTAAACCTGGATGTAAACCTTTCCGTCAACCACCTCGTCGATTCTCGATCGAAGTGCAACTCGGCATCAAGGATGAACTGGTTCGTCTCTTGAAAGCATGATTCATTCGGACAGCTCAATATGTTGAATGGTTGGCCAATATCGTTCCTGTTTTAAAGAAAAGTGGTGCATTGCGCATTTGCATCGACTTCAGAAATCTGAATCTAGCAACTCCCAAAGATGAGTATACAATGCTGATTTCAGATTTGTTAATCGATGCCGTGGCAAATCATGCGATCTTATCCTTTATGGATGGACATGCTGGGTACAACCAAATTTTCATTGCCGAAGCTGATGTGCACAAGACTGCTTTTCGTTGCCCGGGGGCACTTGGCACTTACAAATGGGTTGTCATGCCATTCGGCCTTAAGAACACCGATGCCACTTACCAACGGGCAATGAACACCATATTTCATGAGTTAATTGGAACCATCGTCGAAGTCTACATCGATGATGTTGTCATTAAATCTAAACGCCGGTAGACACATCTGGATGATCTCCGACAGGCTTTCATCCGAATGCGTCAACACAACCTTAAAAGGAATCCTGCCAAATGTGCCTTCGGTGTGTCGGCTGGTAATTTTCTCGATTTCCTCGTGCATCACCGTGGGATTGAGGTAGATGAAAATAAAGCACGCGCAATCATCAATGCTCCACCCCCGACGACGAAGAGACAACTGCAGTCCTTACTCGGTAAGATAAATTTTCTCCGTCGATTTATAGCTAACTCGGCGGGAAAAATGAAAGCGTTCTCTACGCTTTTGAAACTTAAGGACTCAGATAAATTTGAGTGGAAAGACGAGCATCAGGCGGCGTTTACGCAAATCAAAGTCTCCCTCACGACACCACCTATCCTTGTTCCACCCCAGTGCGGTAAGCCTCTCAAGTTATATATCTCGGCGGTCGAAGAGTCCATCGGCTACCTCCTCGCCCAAGACAATGATGCTGGATGAGAGCAGGCTATTTTTTACCTCAGTCGAAATCTTAATCAACCGGAGATCAATTATTCCACCGTTGAGAAGCTCTGTCTCGCCGTTTTCTTCGCCGCTTCTAAGCTTCGGCATTACATGCTCCCATCGATCACACAAGTCATTGCCCAGACCGATGTCATCTGGTACATGCTCACCCGACCAATCGTAAAAGGCCGAATTGGGAAATGGACAATGGCGTTGTTCGAGTTTAGCTTGCAATACGTGCCCTAGAAAGCTGTCAAAGGCCAGGCATTGGCTGACTTCCTCGCTCAACCCCCTATGGTTTTGGGGACACCAACGTCAAAATCGGCATGGTCGAAACACGCGATAACTACTGGACGATGTACTTTGACAACTCAAGTACTTTATCCTCGACCGGTGTTGGAATCGTCATTCAATCCCCTAACCACGATCGTTGGTATTTTTCGCTCAAGCTGGATTTTGACTGCATAAATAATCAGGCCGAATAGGAAGCCCTTATCATCGTCCTTAGCATCCTTCATGACTTGTGGGCCACCTATGCCCTAATCCTCGGCGACTCCGAACTTGTGATTAACCAACTTAATGGGTCTTTTCGCTGCATGAGTTGTACCTTGGCACCCTACCACATGGTCGCCAGCTATTTGGCCGAATCCTTCGACGGTATTACATTTGAGCATATTTCCCGGATCCATAATACCGATGCGGACGAATTGGCTCAAATCGCCTTTGGTGCACAACTCCTGGAGGGTAAGCTAGGCCGAGAAATACCGGTATTACGACAGTTATACCCGGCCTTGGTTAACCAGCAAGTCCTCCGACGCGACAACGTGATACGCACCAGAGTCATGTCCTTACCTTCGTTGCTAGACCGACAAGACCCTATAGAGGTTTGCACCGTCGAGGCAATACCAGATGATTAGAGAAAGCCCATTATGCAGTATATTGACAACCCCAATGGCAAACATAGTCGCAAGAGAAGAGTTCATGCCACAAACTATGTCACGTACCAAAACGAGTTATATCGAAAGGGTGAGGATGGTCTATTACTGCTATGCCTGGGCCCTCAAGAGAGTGTTCAAGCAATCACAGAAGTCCATGAAGGGGTTTGCGAAGCTCATCAGTCCGGACATAAAATGCGGTGGTTGCTTCGACGACACGGTTATTTTTGGCCAAGAATATTAAAGGATTGTATCGAGTTCGTACGAGGGTGCAAACAGTGTCAGATTCATGGTCCTATACAGCGGGTCCCAGCCGAGTCATTACATTCGGTCACTAAACCTTGGCCGTTTAGAGGATGGGCCATGGACGTAATCGGTAAAATCACACCATCTTCCAGGGATGCCAAGCACGCATGGATACTGGTAGCAACCGATTACTTCACTAAGTGGGTCGAAGCTAAATCATATGCCGAGCTAACGTCTAAAGAAGTTTGCGACTTTGTGGAAGAACACATTGTGACTAGATTCGATGTACCAGAAACTATTATAACTGATAATGGCTCAATCTTTACAACCGAGAGGTTTAGAGAATATACGACAAGTTTGAAAATTTGACTTGAACAGTCTACACCGTATTATCCACAAGCAAATGGGCAGGCCGAGGCAAGTAATAAAGTGTTGATTGGCATTCTCGAGAAAATAATAAAGGAAAGGCCCGGCATGTGGCATTTAAAGTTGAATGAGGCTTTGTGGGCATATTGAACATCACCCCGATCGGCGACCGGAACAACCCCGTATGCATTAACCTACGGACACGATGCAATGTTACCAGTCGAGTTAAGCATAAATTCGCTGCGACTAATTGAACAAAGTAGTTTGTTCAGCGTCGAATATAATCAATCCATGAGACAGGAATTAGAAGATTTAGAGGAAGCGCGACTTGATGCTTATAACTTGCTGGTGGCACAAAAACGGATTGCCGAGCGAGCCCATAACCAAAAGGTACGACATAAAACATTTGGCGAGGGAGAATTGGTTTAGCAAACGGTGTTGCCAGTAGAACTAAAGGACCCTAGGTTCGGCAAATGGTCGCCAAATTCGGAAGGGCTTTATGTTGTACATAAAATATATGGCAAAGGGGCATATCATCTTAGAGACCGGACCGATTTAGTTCACAAACTACCAATCAAGGGAGTTTTTGAAGAAATACTATCCGATCACATGGGAAATGCAGGAATAGAAAATCAGTTCATTAAAATCAAGAAGAGTATATACAAATTGAATAAGTCGGTCAGTTTACATTTAAATACATTCAAGGCCAAGAAGGAAGAAGAGTGCCGAGAAAGGCCTTCAGCTCCAACCACCGCACCTCGCCCATTATGACCTCGGCCTGCCGGTTCTTCTTGTCCATTTTTAACTGCTCGACTCGTTTTGTGCTCGCCGCATACTCGGTTAAACAAGCTTTGCCGCCCGACTCGAAGTCCTTAGCAAGCTTGGAAGTAATGGCTGACCTTCGTTTCACCAATTCGACCATTTGACGGTCGAGGTCGGCCAAAGACTCTCCTTTTGCCTTTAAAGCATGAATCTTTGGACGGAGAGTATCTTAGACGGCTGTGGCAGCTTGTAGGTCTTGTTCGGCCTTCAGAGCGTTCTCGAAGATACTAAAGTTCTCCCGAACTCGCTCCAAGGCAAACGACGCCTGAGCGATAGCCTCGTCGCTCAGTTGACCATCGGCTCCGAGGTCGTTTAGACATGCACCAAGCAAATCAAGACCTTTACGTTTGAGTACTTGCGACGCCGAAAGAGACAAGACCTCTCGCAACCGAGCTAGAGCAGTTAAATCAGCAGCTTCAGTTGTGTTAGCCGAAGGACCAGCCCCTCCAGTAGTGCTGGACAAGAGGGCTTTAAATTTGACTTCCCATGAAGCTTGCACACAAAATCAAGTTAAGCTCAAGGAAATCATAAAAAGATAACAACAAGGTTTTGTTTTTTAAACCTGCCGAGAGGAGACTTCGACCATGTCTTCAGGATTGTTGCTCGAACCTAAAGAACTTAATGGTCGAGCCCAGTATCTTAGAATGCTTCTCACGTGGCTGATGGAGGTTATCTACGTTCGATGGCCACTGAGGTGGCAAGAGACATAGATAACACCCTTCGGTGCATAAAATTTTCGATGAAAAGAGTGTACAGGCACCTGACAGTTAGTACTTTCTTGGTTTAGAGTTCTATAATAGAAAAATAATCAAGGAAAGGCGGTAGAGGGTACTTACGAAGGCTGAAGTGGCTTCTTGCGGAGGAATATCGAGGTCCTGGTCCTGAGGATGAACGGGCATTTCCACCGTCGCCTCTGACTCTCCAGTAGGTCGTTTGCCACGGTCGGCCTTAGAAGGGCCGACCGGGACAGTCGCTTCGGACGCAGGATTAAGGTCCAGGTCCTATGGAGGAGCGGGCGTTTCTGTCGCCGCTGCTGGCTCTCCGGCCGGTCGTTTACCACGGTCGGCCGTAGGAGGGCCGACTTGGGAAGCCACCTCGGACACAAGAGGAGGTTGACGGCGGGAACGAGGGCGACTCGCCAGTGGAACTTCGTCGCTCCCTTCACTCTCTTCCAGAATGAAGACCGAGGGTTTTGGATTTGCAGGGGAAGTTCTCTCGGTCGCAGGGACTGCCTTTTCCAGGACAAGTGCAGCCTCGACCGGTGGAACAACAACTGGTTTACCAACCTCAGAAATAGGCCTTGCTTGGACTGTTTCTTCGGCCGGAATTGGCCGTTTCTTGACCAGGGCTTGGGCGATGGGGGGAGAAGGGGAAGCGTTGGGAGTCGTCGCTCCCGTAGTTTGACTAGAGATGACGTGAATCTCCCGTTCTCCTTTCTTCGCCAGCTTTTTAATCCGTTTGGCCGGTCGAGAAGGTTCGGTGGTCGGCTCAACTTCTCGACGAGGCCGTTTGCTCAGCAAGGCCTGCACAATAGTCTTTGCTTTCTTAGAGACGACCGATTTTCTCTCGGTCCCAGCCGCAGCAACCACCACCACTTTTTTCAACGACCGGCTACCTGAGAAAGTGAAAGCAAATCAGCAAAGCAGATCAGTAGTTCAAGGTTGAAGGAAAAAGGCAGAAGTAAACCCTTACCTTGGGCTTGGGGGGCAGAAGCCTTCTTAGGTCAACCACCAAAGAGTTTATTCAAAACGGTTTCGACCTGAACACCAAAAAACTGCTGGGTATACTGTTCTCACCAGTCACCGAAGGTGTCAGTACAAAAAGTCTCTGGAGTGGCCGGTCGAAGGTGGAATTTCTGGCACCGTTCCTGGAACTCCCTTTTGGCGTCGGTGCATTCCTTTTCTGAAGAGCCAGGTTCGCGTCCGCGGCTTAGGATTGACCTTGAGGAAAGAAGAGGGACTGGACAACCTTGGACATAGCCAAGCTACCGAGCGAGGAAGTTGGGATGATACACTTCCCAACTCGCTCGGCGACCCTCACAGCCAAGAGGCAGGTCACGGGCAAGTACGAAAGACCCCCAGGATTAATGAAGGTTAGCATCTTCGTCCGCACCCCATGCTGTTGTAAGAAGTCTGATCAACGAAGGGTATTCTCGATGATGACAGATCAAGAACTCGTCATTAGAAAGGTCATCGAGAGTGAAGAAGTATCTGAACACTTCTTCGGCTTGGTGAGGGAGGATTGGCCGAAAAGCCAATTGAAAGCCGAGCGCTTCCCTGGGTGAGAAATCAGCAATCGTTGGCCGAAGAGGAGCAAAGTAAACCTGCAGCCAGAGTTAGAAGACCCAGAGGGGCCCATTCTGCTACGGATCGACCTTATCTAGAGTTGCTTCGGCCAAGCAGTGTAGAAGATGAGCGAGAATGGCCGGACTAAGTGCCAAAGTGTGACCGCTAGCTAGGGCTTCGGCCACTGGCATGTTCTTGACCAAACACTTATTAGATTTGGTACAACAAATAAATTTGTTGTACCGATAGAAGAGGAAAGCCTCGTGTTTTCCTTCTCGCAGAGCTTATTCTCCTCGGCCGGCAAAATGGAGGTAGAGGGTGTTGTAGTTAAAGAAGTTCTTGTGAAGCTTGTGGACCTCTTCCTTCGAGGGTGTTTGGCCTTCACTACTTAGCGTCTCAAGGGCCCGTTTGTCGAAGAGCGCCTTCAAATTAAGGTTCGATGGGTACCCAAGGAGGGCAGAGTCGACTGGGATCCCAGTTGGGGAAGTCCCCAAGATGGCAGTAAGGTCGAGGATGGTGGGGCCAATGGGGCCGAGAGGGAGTACCATGGTGTTAGTGGCCGAACACCAGAAGCATAAAGCCGCTAGGAGGAGCTCCTTGTCCAGAATGATCTCCATGGACGAAAGGTAAATGGCGTCGTAGATGCCTAGGGCTTTCCATTGCTCGCCGAAGAGTTTTTCCATTCGAACAACCTAGGCTGCCCAGGTTGTAGTGGTCGAGGGCCAAGAGCCTTGAGGCCTCGCCACATCCCACTTCGACCAGTCGAACCCTTGTAGCAAGGGTGATAGGTAGTGCTCCTGGAGAAGTCCAGTGATGGTCAATGGCACTGCCGCCTTAAAGAGAGGACCCAAGATTTGATGAGGGGTACTCATGTCGCTCTCAAAGCGGATGGTTTTGATTGAACTCCGATCAATGATTTTCTGGCATTGGTCACACTCCTTAGAAAGCTTAGCGATAAAGGAGGCCATGGTGATTGGTTGAAGGGATGACAAGAAAAGAACTTTCTGGGTTAAAGATTGAAGAACGAAGACCTGGAAGGAAGAAATGCACTGGAGAATGATGGCGAGAAATTTCAGAAAATTTAAAAGCGTGAAGTACACATGAGAGAATTTTGGTATTTATAGAATTGTGGAAGGAAGGGCAATTGATTCGAAATTCAAAATAA
The DNA here is from genome assembly GCF_916048215.2 of Malus sylvestris. Lineage (NCBI taxonomy): Eukaryota > Viridiplantae > Streptophyta > Magnoliopsida > Rosales > Rosaceae > Malus > Malus sylvestris. Next base: position 41,654,300 of record NC_062272.1, on the reverse strand, counting down.
AGGGTAAAATCGACCGAAGAAATCGCTAATCATTATGGACATTCAAGAAATGCAGTTGAGAAGACCGAGGGTCTCAGGTTTTGGGGGCGCACGATTGTGTGTGGCGGAGAGATTTAGGGTGAAAGACGTTTTGGCGTCTGCACGATGACGAAAGGCTTGCGGATTGAGGTAGCATGGTCATGATCAGCAATAATGTCATGATGGCACGACGGTTCAGGGAGCCGGACGCCTTAGACGTCATTATTAGGGATTGGCCGCGTTAAAGGATGCCACATGGTGTTTTGGTCAGCAGAATCAAGATCGTGCAATCGTGCTCAATAAATGCGCCTTGGAAATAGAGTACTTGGGTTCTGAGTGTTAGATTCGCTTCTTCAAGGTCAAAACTCGACCAAAGAATTCAGGCCGAGGACCTCAGTGAAGGAAAATTTTGTGAATACATGTTCATTTGAATAACATCTATAGCATGCAATTAACAATTAAAAGGCGGAATCATGCTTGTATGTACTCAAAAAGAAAACATTACCCATGAAATTCAAAGCCTTGTAGATTGGTGAACCTTGACTCAACTTAAAACAACATTTGTTAGTTGAGAAATTATACCTTTGTAGATTCCTCTTTGCATAAGCAAAGGCTAATCACCCAAAGAGAGGGCCTTCATTCCTTGCATCTTAGATCTATGGATTTGGATGGATGAAATGGTTCTCCAAGTTCCCAAAATTGAGAACCTCTAAGTCTCTTCACCAAGGTTAGATTGGGGAAGAAATGAGTGACCTTGGAGTAGTAGGATTGCTAGCTAATCCCTCCAAGGAGGCAGGCCACTTTAGAGAGAAAGGAGAGCTTATGTTCTCATCCTTTCCCCAAAAGAAAATCCTTAATGAATTTTGGCTATAAAGTCATATTTATACCTTAATTCATTGGAGTGGCAAACTTGTAAATAAGTCCAAAACTCACTCCATCTCTAAATGGCCGGCCTTAGGGTATTATTGGGCTAATTGGGCCTTTGTGAATCATTATTCATTAAGTTGTCATACAACTTAAGTCAATGGGCTTGACGTTCGAAGCCCATTGGGCCTTAAGGTCCAAAACTATCCCAAGGTCTTTAACGAACTTATTTGTTTGATTAATTAACATATTAATTAATCCTTGCCATAAATAATTAAACCATTTAATTATTCTTACTCATCTCCATTGTTTCTTCAATCTCCACCTTACACGGTGTACGATCCATTAGGTTCCTTTTAGCGAGGCAGTGGGCGATTAAAACCATTTCAAATCGATTGTGAATTGAAACTTACTTTCAATTCTCCCTTTAGTGATTATACACGTTTAGGGCTTCCACAAACCATGAGTGACACCTAGCAGCATATCATGGTTACCCAAGCTAATCAGAAGAGGTGGAGAACCTATTCGGTTTAGGATTACAAATGCAATACGGTCTTTCTCTAATACAATACTCTTGACCACATTGTTTGGTTTGATAGTTTATTCATGTCTACTATCCAATGTGATTCTTGTGCTTATATGATTACCTTGAATGTGATTTGGAACGACTTCCTAAATCTCATTCATACTCTGGCCAGAGATTCTTAATCATATCATAGAGTATTCTCCCCCAAACGGTTTGAAGGTTAGAGATCCCTTGTTGCGCATTCACTTGCCTCCATGGCTAAGTGGCTTAACCCCGACGATGCCGTGGACACCCGCGGATGGGGTGACTTTGACATAATCAAAGATCAATGACCTAACCACAAGACAACTATGATGCCTCAGGTCAAATGACTACTTTGTATTATCCCAACCATAAGTTCTCATGTGACATGAGTATGAGAACTCTTCGTTGATCGTGTTTAGTGAACTCATTCCCTATTGAGCACCTACATACTTGTCTTGATGACACACACACCAATGACTCGAGACTAGTCACTCTCCTTGAGAGAAGACACAACACGTACTGATCTTAACGGATTGTCAATGCCCAATTGGCAATCCTATGATCATGATCGTTTAGGATGTGTCTACGAAAGAATGGTCTCATGAATCTAACTTATTTATATCGCATTCTCCCAATCACATGTTCTTTGGACTTATCGTTTAAGCGTATAACATTTATATGAGACGACTCAAACAATAATCTTTGCCTTTGATATTAAACTATATTAGTTTAACATGTGAAATGTCCGTAAAGTATCATCACATGATTGGTTTTAGGGCACATTTCCAACACTCAGAAGCGAGGGGGCAATGTTTGGGCCCAAAATATTAGTTTGGGCCAAGTATAGGATCATTCTCGGCCTGGAAGGTCTTACGACAAGGGTACCATGGATCGTTTAGTGCGTGGGCCTCCAAACCTAGGTCGGTTAGGTCATGCTGCAAGACAAGTCGAGTTCCGGCGTAATAAGGAGTTCCGGCAGGGTTAATAACCCGGAAACGAATCTGGCTCAATAAAGGACTAGGTTCTCAATTATAGTGAAAATAGGACCGGTCGAGTTGGTGTTTGATCAGGAGAAGAAGACCTAGTCCGAGTAGGGTTTTAACTCGGCTTTAAAGGTATCCAATGCTATAAATAGAGGAGGCTGTGCATCATTCAAGGCTCTCCAATTCAACACACAACTGCCCTGCGCAAACTCTCTCAACAACTTTGAGATTTTTATTTTCTCATTTCGTTGACACATCTTCTGTTGGCATCAACAGCACTGTGAAAGCAACTGGTGATATCTTAAGTTGGCATAGATAGCTCTGTCATCGTAGAATCAGCCGGTCTCGCAGTATCTTCTGTTGGCATCAACAGCACTGCGGCGAGGACGGTTGGTTACCTATCCAAGTCTCGGTCGAGAAGGATTTCCGAATCCTTATTGATTGAGGTCATCTCATTAGCCTTCTCGGCGAAGTGAGGTGTTACAGTTTATTGAGCTCGGCGTATTGCACGCCGAGTTATTTTATGATTGGATACTCCCAAGTGGGATTTAGAGTTCGGGATTCAGACGGTCGAACCACGTTCACTATTAAGACTTATATTCGCTTTGAGTATTTGTGCCCTTACACTTTGGTGTCGATTCGGCGAGAGTTTACTCTGATGAATAACATCACTGTGACCGAATCCGATGATGGCGATTCGTGAACTTCGTAAGAATAGTAACCTTGTCTTCAGGTTCGAGAGCCCAAGAGGCCGAGACGTGTTCTTTTCTCGGCCGCAATCGCAAGACGCAGAAGTCAGCCATGCACCCAACGCAACATCAACAAATTTACTCCTTGGCCGAGCTTGGCTGACGAGTTGGCACGCCCCGCATTCACCGAAGGACGTAGTTAGCTTATATATTACTCGGCCTGCGCGCCACGTAGGCTTGGTAGTTTTTAGGGTCAACAGATATATTATGGGTCGAATTTGGTTAAGAAACGATTGAGTTACGAAGCTTTGAAAATTGCCCAAACTTTCGGCCGAGAGCTCTGAGACACTTAACAGAGTTTTTAACGGATGGATGATGGACAATCTCAGGGACCACTTTTATCGATTTGGAATCTCAGGGATCAAAGGATAAGTTATGCAAATTTCAGGGACAATTTTGACGATTTCTGCTTAATTGATAATGGCCGGCCAAACGTGGCAAAAAACATGTGCCTAGAGGAAATGAAAGTCCTCCTTAATTGATAATGGAAGCCAAATGTGGCAAAAGAGGGTATAACCTCAAGCCGTCAGTTTATTACGCATGAGATAACGGGTTGTGAAACGTTATAATAATAAACCGTAGATAAGAAAATCACCAAAGAAGAAACAACCTGGTTTAGACAAGTAAGCTATGATTGGATCTCTAAGCCAAAACCAAACCTAAAGTAAAAGCCCCCACCCCCACTCTCTTCCAAATTATACACATGGCTGCCTTAGGTTATGCCACATTTATGCTCGGGATGACATTCTATCGATATGATCGAACTGGTGGGAATCGACGTTAGGGTTTTTAGGCAATTCTTTTTTCAAAGTAGCATTTTTTTTTTGTGGAATGTAAGAAATGAACAGTTCGGATCATTAACACAATGTTCAAAAATTTATGGTTTGGTTAAATATTGTCCTAAACTTAGTAAACATTGAGCATTATTTGAGCAAATCTTAAATTTTCGAACGTAATTTCAACGATCCGAATAGTTCATATTTTGCATTCCACTAACAGATGCTACTTTGAAAAAAAAATTGCCTAAAAGCCGTTACGGCGATGCCCAATCAAAGCGTAAATGTAAACGACAATCTGTCGGTCACAACTTGTCACTGTGGATTTTGCATTATGGGTTTAGGTTTGGACTTCCGTCCTTTACAAAAGTTGTAGCCCTCGTTAATATGAGCATTTCTAATACTTTTCCACATTTTTTCCTTTATAAAATAATTATTTCATTTTTTTTAAATTTTTTCCCCTATCTTTTTTTTGATAATTCCATGTGGCATAACCTGAGGCAGCCATGTGGGCAATTTGAGGCGGCAAATGCAGGCAGGAAACGATTAGTTTGGGGGACCTTTTCCCTCCCAAATCATCGGTCTTTGTAGTAGTAAAATCTTTTTTTTTTTTTAAGGTCAAATCAAATAAAAAATTCATGTGGTTATAAGGTATTTGAAAGATAGTTCATGTGCAAAAAAAATTTGGATTTAAATTCATGTGGTTTACTCTGTTAGCAAATTTAGTCCAAAAGTGATTCTTCCATTAACTATCTGTTAATACTGTAGACATCGAAATTTCGGTAAAATAAATGTTGATCAATAATTAAAATTTCATCGTTTATGTGTCACATAAATTTTACACATAGCATGTGACTAAACGAAAAATCAAAATAAATCGGAAAAGTCATCAAACAGGACATGTGTCAACACTTGGCAGAAATGATTTATTTCATCTAATTATTTAAATCCAAAAAATCAAGTTTTGGAAATCTATAAATAGGAGGCCAAGGCATTCATTTTAGACACCAATTTATAACCAATTCACCTTACACCACAACCTTGATGCTTTGAAACTCCAAAGCTCCCAAGCAAATCCCGAAGGATCAAGAAAGCTCTCTCTTCGTTCTTCGTCAAATCCTCATTCAAAAGCAAGCCCCAACGGTCCTTGAAGAACTTCCACTAATTCAAGATCAAGCCCCCCCCACGGCCCTTGAATAAAGTGTTCATCATTCATCATTCGTTCATCCCTAGATTAAGCCCCGACGGCCCTTTGGATCAACGACGTCAACAAATCCGCACAACTGTTTATCCCAAGATCAAGCCTCGACGACCCTTTGGATCAACAACATCAAATCCACCCATTACAAAGATAGAATCAGAGGCTAAATTTGTAGAAGAGATTGTAACCCCTAAATCATCAATACAAATATTATTTTGTACACGTGTTCTTGTCTCGTTCATCGCAGGAATTTCCGTGTTTACAAATTTGGCACGCCCGGTGGGACCATCTCTACCTCTCATCTCTATCTTTGAATCCGCAAAAAGCACAAATGGCATCAAAGAAGGCTTAAGTTGTTCTCGCAACCAATGCAAGGAACAAGAGCGTCATCACCGCAGGCAGTGTCACTTCGGGCGTCATAACTCGAAGCAAGGCAAAAGCTCTTTCTGCCGCCTCTTCCACCCCTGCATCAACTATGCCAAAGGAACAAGAGCACCTGAGGCACGAACCTGTGATCACCCTGGCCTCGCTAAGGGCGCCAAGGAAGGAAAGCCCAAGGAAGTACTCTGGTTTCATGCTTTCCGATGCCGACTCAAGCAGCAACTCAGCCATGCAAGTCATGACTACTGGAGCGACTTCAATCGATGAGCAGTTGGCTCATATGAATGAAGCGATCGCAAGGCTAACACGGATTGTGGAAGAAAAAGACCAGCAAATCGCCGCACTCGTCAACCAACTAGATTTAAAGCCCAATGTGAAAATCGAGCAAGGGGATGGTTCAATAAAGAAGGAAAACGACGAGGATGAAAAGCCTCTGGTGGAGAAAATCGATGTGAAGCTAGAGCCAGGCCAAGCAGAGGCACTCATGGGATCTCTTTCTATCCAACAACTGCAAGAGATGATCGCCAGCACCATCAAGGCACAGTACGAAGGAAGTTCACATGACTCCGTACTATACTCAAAACCCTACTCCAAGAAAATTGACGCGTTGAAAATGCCAAGGGGTTATCAGCCACCAAAGTTCATGCAGTTCGATGGAAAGGGAAACCCCGAAGCAACACGTCGCCCATTTCATTGAGACTTGCAACAACGCGGGGACAGAAGGAGATTACCTCGCTAAGCAGTTTGTACGCTCGCTGAAAGGAAATGCCTTTGAGTGGTACACGGACCTAGAGCCTGAGTCTATCAACAGTTGGGAGCAATTGGAAAAGGAATTCCTCAACCGCTTCTACAGCACCCGCCGCACCATGAGCATGCTAGAGCTGACAAGCACAAAGCAATGGAGGGATGAGCCAGTCGTGGACTACATCAACCGATGACGCAATCTAAGCCTCGACTGCAAGGACAGGCTTTCGGAGATCTCTTCGATCGAGATGTGCGTCCAAGGCATGCAATGGGGGTTACACTATATCCTTCAAGGCATCAAACCACGGACATTTGAAGAGTTAGCCACCCGTGCCCACGACATGGAGCTAAGTATTGCCCATCACGGGAAGAAAGAGCCGATCACCGACTTCAAGAAGGATAAGGTGTTCTCCTCAAATGTAGACAAGACTGGGTAGAAGCCCCCCAAGGAAGCGTTCAACGTCAACACTGCGCCCGTCAAGACCGCCTCCGCGCCTATCAAGATCTCCTCCAAAAACAAAGCAAAAGAGATAATGAGAGGTGAGCCTCCTCGCACCCAAGAAAGGTACAAAAACACCTTGAGGGAATTGGAGCAGAAGGCGTACCCTTTTCCTGACTCAGACATGGATGTAATGTTAGACGACTTGCTAGAAAAGAAGGTAATCGAGCTACCCGAATGCAAGCGGCCTGAAGAAATGAATCGCATAAACGATCCTAAATACTGCAAGTACCATCGAATCATGAGCCATCCTGTGGGTAAGTGTTTCGTCCGCAAAGAGCTCATCATGAAGCTAGCATAACAAGGCGAATCGAGCTCGACCTCGAAGACACGGCCGCAACACATACTACTACAATTGCATTTGGATCTTTCGATCCCGTACCTCTCCAAACAACACCTGACTGTTCCTATCAATGCTCAAGTTGCACGATACCTTCTGCACAACCATCGCCGGGGGCAAACGAACATGATGCACATACTGAGGATGAAGAAGGTGAAGGAATATTTTGTGAAAACATGTTCATTTAAGCAACATCATATAGCATGCAATTAACAATTAAAGGCGGAATCATGCTAGCATGCACTTAAAAACAAAATATTAACCAAGAAATTCAAAGCCTAGTAGATTGGTGAACCAAAACTCAACTCAAAACAAAGTGAGTTGAAATTGTACCTTTGTAGATTCCTCTTTGCATAAGCAAAGGCTAATCACCCAAAGAGAGGGCCTTCATTCCTTGCATCTAAAATCTATGGATTTGGATGGAAGAATAGGTTTCTCCAAGTTCCCAAAATTGGGAACCTCTAAGTCTCTTCACCAAGGAGAGATTGGAGAAGAAATGAGTGACCTTGGAGTAGTGGGATTGCAAGATGCACCCCCCAAGGTGGCCGGCCTCTTTAGAGAGAAATGGAGAGACAAGTTCTCACCAATTTTCTCCAAAACAAACCCTTAATGAATTTTAGGCTATAAAGTCATATTTATACCTTTATTCATTTGAGTGGCAAACTTGTAAATAAGTCCAAGTTCACTACCCTTAGCATCATGGCCGGCCATTAGGATATTTTGGACTAATTGGGCCTTTGTGAATCATTATTCATTAAGTTGTCATACAACTTAAGTTAATAGGCTTGACGTTCGAAGCCCATTGGGCCTTAAGGTCCAAACCTATCCCGAGGTCTTTAACGAACTTATTTGTTTGATTAATTAACATATTAATTAATCCTTGCCATAAATAAATGATTAAACCATTTAATCATTCTTACTCATCTCCATTGTTTCTTCAATCTCCTCCTTACACGGTGTGCGATCCATTAGGTTCCTTTTAGGGAGGCAGTGGGCGATTAAAACCATTTTACATCGATTGTGAATTGAAACTTACTTTCAATTCTCCCTTTAGTGATTACACACGTTTAGGGCTTCCACAAACCATGAGTGACACCTTGCAGCATATCATGGTTACCCAAGCTAATCAGAAGAAGTAGAGAAAACCTATTCAGTTTGGGATTACAAATGCAATATGGTCTTTCTCTAATCTAATACTCCTGACCACATTGTTTGGTTTGATAGTTTATTTATTCATGTCTACTATCCAATGTGATTCATGTGCTTATATGATTTCCTTGAATGTGATTTAGAACCACTTTTCTAAATCTCATTCATACTCTAGCCAGAGATTCTAAATCATATCATAGAGTATTCTCCCTCAAACGGTTTGAAGGTTAGAGATCCCTTGTTGCGCATTCACTTGCCTCCATGACTAAGTGGCTTAACCCCAACGATGCCGTGGACACCCCGATAGGGTGACTTTGACATAATCAAAGATCAAGGACTTAACCACAAGACAACTGTGATGCCTCAGGTCAAAGGACTAATTTGCATTATCCCAAACATGAGTTCTCATGTGACATGCGTATGAGAACTCTTCGTTGATCGCGTTCAGTGAACTCATTCTCTACTGAGCACCTACGTACTTGTCTTGATGTCACACACACCAATGACTCGAGACTAGTCACTCTCCCTAAGAGAAGACATAGCACGTACCAATCTTGACGGACTGTCAATGCCCAATTGGCAATCCTATGATCAGGAACATTTAGGATGTGTCAACGAAAGAATGGTCTCATGAATCTAACTTCATTAGATTGCATTCTCCCAATCACATATTCCTTGGACTTTATCGTTTAAGCATATAACATTTATATGAGACGGCTCAAACAATAATCTTTGCCCTTTATATTAAACTAGATTAGTTTAACATGTGAAATGTCCGTAAAGTATCATCACAAGATTGGTTTTAGGGCACATTTCCAGCAGAAGGATGGACATTGGTGACCTACAAAAAAACAAGGAAACCAAAACCACAAGCCATAAGACCAAAGGTGGAACAAGTGAGAAAGCACCGTCGCCGCAACAGTAAGAAGCCCAAAAGAAACGTAAAAGTTGATAAGCCAACGTATGCTGGGGAACCTATGGAGCAAGAGCCACGTATTCCTATCTCCTTGCACGAGTACTTCCCGAATGACTTCTTCCAGCAGTGCACTATCGCTGCATGCCACATGGTCGAAGTAGAAATGGAAGAACCTTCAAAAGGCAAAGATATCACCATTGAGGGAGAAAAAACTCTCACGCTCGAAGAAGGTCTGCCAACACACTTTAGCATTGAGGAAGCGCTACGATTGCCAAATAAGATGCGAAGAGCATTAGCAGCGGTCTTGGAAAGTCCCAATGACCACGAAGCGCAAGAAGGCAAAGACGAAGGCTTGAAGCTTCGGCCACATGAATGTGCCACATGCTGTGCCATCGAGGACACAATCCACTTCACCGACGAAGACTTACTGCTAGGATTCAAGCCTCACAACCGTCCTCTCTTCGTCTCTGGGTACGTAAGGGAGCATAAAGTCAACCGCATGCTTGTGGACGGTGGATCAGCCATCAACATCATGCCAAAGTCAACAATGAATACAATCGGCATCAAGGCAGATGAACTGTCCCTAAGTCATCTACTAATCCAAGGTTTTAATCAAGGAGGACAAAGAGCGATGGGCATGATCCGAGTGGAGATGACTATTGGTGAACTCAAGTCAAGCACGATATTCCACGTGATTGATGCAAGAACTTCCTACGGCTTGCTCTTAGGAAGGCCTTAGATCCATGCGAATGGAGTAATACCGTTCACCCTTCACCAATGCTTAAAATTCTACCGAGAAAGAGTGAAGGTGATCTATGGCGACACTAAACCATTCACCGAAGTCGAATCACATTTCACAGATGCCAAGTTCTACATGGATGAAGACATGGTGCCTAAAGCTCTTCCAAAAGAGATCAAAACCATGGGTAAAACAACACCTAAAAAACAGGAGTGGCAAGCCATGCCTAAGAAGCAAGAAGGATAAGCCATGCCGTCTTCAAACAAGAACGATGATGAGCTTGCTAAACTTGCAACAACCAAAGGGAGTAGGACGCCCTCAAATGGATCAAACACACCCGTTTTCCGAAACATCCCGATGTCAAGAAGAAAGAATGGTCAATCCTCGTTCGAAACTGAAGCAAGCAATGCCGATACATAGCGGCACATGGATAATGTAAAGTTGCTCAAGACGAATGCAGTTCTACCTGATAGACGCATATTTATGCGACTTAGTTAACTAGTTTTCTTGCATTTACGTTATTAGTTCTTAGTTATTTTAGTACTTTAAGCCATTTTCGTGTGTTTGTAGGTCCAAAGGGCTAAGGTAGCAAGAAAGTGCATTTTGGTGCATTTTGGAGCAGTTTTGAGCTTGGAATGGATTACATATGATATGAGCAAGATGGATGGACGAATTTGAAGACAAAAGAGGCTAAGAACATGCTAAAAATCTGGTGAAACAAATACAAGTTGCAAGAAGGGATAAATTTCTAAAAGGATTGGCCAAAACTTCACTCAAAACCATGCATACCCCATAAAATTCATCAATGCCGTGGCCTTCCCTTTGTTTTACTTCCACCAGATTTTTTAGTGATGATGCAATGCCTATCTCACTATGACATTTGAGTGGATGATGTAATGCTTAACTCACCATGACATTTGAGTGGATGATGCAATGCTTAACTCACCATGACATGTGAATGGATGACTCAAAACCTACCCTCACCAACAATTCTCCACCTTGCCATGCCTTACCTACTTCATTCCACCAGATTTTTGCATTAAACATGTCCATCCTCTTCCTATAAATACCATGGCAGCAACCTCATTCAAATCATCCAGAAATTAACCATTCTCCAAGCCTTTCCTTGCCTCTCCTACATATCTAAACCCCTTCCCATCCATTCCTCCAAATAACCAACCCTTCAACATCATTCCAACCTTGTTGTGGCGGCAAGGAGAAGGAGAAAAGTCCTTGGTGAAGGATTTATTTTGAAAAACATGTTCATTTGAGCAACATCATATATCATGCAATTAACAATTAAAGGCGGAATCATGCTTGCATGCACTCAAAAACAAAACATTACCATGAAATTCAAAGCCTAGTAGATTGGTGAACCAATAATCAACTCAAAACAAAGTGAGTTGAAATTATTACCTTTGTAGATTCCTCTTTGCATAAGCAAAGGCTAATCACCCAAAGAGATAGGGCCTTCATTCCTTGCTTCTTAAATCCATGGATTTGGATGGAAAAATAGGTTTCTCCAAGTTCCCAAAATAGGGAACCTCTAAGTCTCTTCACCAAGGTTTGATTGTAGAAGAAATGAGTGACCTTGGAGTAGTAGGATTGCTAGATGTACCCTCCAAGGTGTTGGCCTCTTTAGAGAGAAAATGGAGAGACAATTCTCACCAATTTTTTCCCAAAATAAACCCTTAACTTTTCCTTAATGAATTTTGGCTATAAAGTCATTTATATAGTCACTTCTTTAAGTAACCTAAACAACCAAAACCCTAATTCATCTAATATGGCCGGCCATTTAGGGATGTTTGGGCTTTTGGGCTTTAATGAATCTTTATTCATTAAATTGTCATACAATTTAAGTTAATGGGCTTGACGTTCGAAGCCCATTGGGCCTTAAGGTCCAAAACTATCCCGAAGTCTTTAACGAACTTATTCGTTTGATTAATTAACATATTAATTAATCCTTGCCATAATTAAATGATTAAACCATTTAATCATTCTTACTCATTTCCGTTTAATCTCCAATCTCTACCTTTTACGGTGTGCGATCCATTAGGTTCCTTTTAGCGAGGTAGTGGGCGATTAAAACCATTTTACATCGATTGTGAATTGAAACTATTTTCAATTCTCCCTTTAGTGATTACACACGTTTAGGGCTTCCACAAACCATGAGTGACACCTAGCAGCATATCATGGTTACCCAAGCTAATCAGAAGAGGTGGAGAACCTATTCAGTTCGGGATTACAAATGCAATACGGTCCTTCTCTAATCTAATACTCTTGACCACATTGTTTGGTATGATAGTTTATTTACTCATGTCTACTATCCAATGTGAATCGTTTGCTTATATGATTTCCTTGAATGTGATTTGGAACGCATTCCCCAATCACATTCATACTCTGGCCAGAGATTCCAAATCATATCATAGAGTATTCTCCCTCAACTGTTTGAAGGTTAGAGATCCCTTGTTGCGCATTCACTTGTCTCCATAGCTAAGTGGCTTAACCCCAACGATGCCGTGACACCCCGAGGGGGTGAATTAGACATAATCAAAGATTAAGGACTTAACCACAAGACAACTGTGATGCCTCAGGTAAAAGGACTACTTTGCATTATCCCAACCATGAGTTCTCATGTGACATGGAATATAAGAACTCTTCGTTGATCACGTTCAGTGAACTCATTCTCTTATTGAGCACCTACGTACTTGTCTTGATGTCACACACACCAATGACTCGAGACTAGTCACTCTCCCTGAGAGAAGACACAGTACGTACTGATCTTAACGGACTGTCAATGCCCAATTGGTAATCCTATGATCAGGAACATTTTAGGAAGTGTCTACGAAAGAATGGTCTCATTAATCTAACTTCATTAGATTGCATTCTCCCAATCACATATTCCTTGGACTTTATCGTTTAAGCATATAACATTTATATGAGACGGCTCAAACAATAATCTTTGCCCTTTATATGTTAAACTAGATTAGTTTAACATTTGAAATGTCCGTAAAGTATCATCATATGATTGGTTTTAGGGCACATTTCCAACAATCTCCCACTTGCACTAGAGCCAATCAGCATTGGTCATCAGTGATGATACCTCTTCTGTAGTCATTTCATAAATGGCTGAAAAGTAGGCCTAGACAATGGATATCTATATGTTATCCATAGAAGCAACGTTGAGAATATCGACGTCACCATTATACATGATTCTCAATCATGTGGTTCAGTCTCTCATTTGTGTTCGGATCTTGATGAGCCCTTGATTCCCAGGCTTGAGCTATCGCCCCATTAGTGTCATACACTTTCTGGTTGGAACCGTATAGAGAGTTCATAAATGAACTTTCCCATCCAAACAACATTGTTGTAAACTTCTATATGGCAATATATCTTGCATTCATAATGGAACACACTAAAGTCATTACTTTAATGCTTCCAACCAAATATCTCTTTAGTCATAATAAAGAGATATCTGTTTATTTCTTCATTCGTAATGAAGAAACATCCAATGATGGATTAGATTCATAATCTAATACATTTACGCTTCCATTACGTTACTCTAATTCTTCCTCGATCTTTGAGGAATTTATCCTTTAGTATTTCTTAAATACTTAAGGACTCACTTGACAGTTGCCATGGTTCTGATCCTGGGCTTGTATTGATATCGTCTTGTACCGTTCTAGGTACAACTCATATCAATGTTTTTCATACAATATGAAATACATATATCACCTTTCTGCTTACGCATAAAGGATTCTATTTACGCATTATTTCTTTGGGAGTCAACAACTTCTTAGTCTTACTAGAATTGTCCATTTGATTGAAGTTTATCATCATATGAGAAACTTCCCAGCATCTCTTGTCTATTTTTAGGGATTGATACAATCCAATTATATCCTAAAATCTATCAATATAGATTTCATTCCCATGTATATAGACTATATCTCCCATATACATTCTATCGTTTATAGAATGCTTAAAGTCATAACTTTAACGAAGAAGAATTCATTTCATTTCCAAAATTAATATATCATATATATTTTAAATTTTAGGAACATGATTAACTCCCACTAATCTTTTGTAAACCTAGTAAACAAAAGATTCATTTACATCTTTATAAGCAATCAAACGATTTGATCTTTTTCTCATAAGATGCAAATAGCTCCCACTAGCTTGCTAAGATCCATGATGGATGGATCTCTACAACTTACATGTCTTGTGATTCATAGTTTTAGACATATATTATCAAGACTATCTTAATAATGTCCAAACATTGAATCACCATTTAGTTGTAGCTAGCAATCTTCGAATTAATTGAAACTAAGACTATCTCAAAGATGGTTTCTTCAAAGTCAACCATTTTTCTTTGATTGTAGTCACCTTAAGCTACCAATTAGCTATAAAGGTTTCATTATTTCGAGTCAAATGGTACTTTACCATTTCCTTGAGTATATATCGTATATGCACTCAGTGTATAAGGATTTTCATTCTTACTTCTTTCGAATTAAGAGGTGCAACTCTATGACATAGTCATAAAGTTCAAAACCATTCAACTGAGACGGTTTATAAATCCTTATTGACTACCTTGGAGCTTGAGGTATAGGAACTAGGTTGTTATATTTGTTGATTACTTCCTTGTCTCTCAAAGAACCCATTCTTTGAGTTCTATCTCTCGTTCATTTGCTCTTAGGCAAATCACATTGTAGGTTTACAATGAACTTCCCAACAAAACATCATTTGTTAGTTGGATTATAGAAGCGATATCCAAAAGTTAATTTAAGGATATCCCACAAGATTGTTATCAAACAAATATTGCTTATTAGCACACAACCCCAAATCTTTAACATGCTTAAGATTTGTCTTTCTTTTCCAACTACATCTTATGGAGTCATGAAAATATTGGAAGATCTTCTCATTGACAATCATATTGTTTTAGAAGTATATATCCTATATATGGGTAATAGATAACATTTAACGAACTAAATCTTATTCAAGTTCGTTCTTCTCCTAATGGAGAAATACATTATCTTATGATGCTATTTTCCTTGATATCTTTCAAGGAAACTTATCTAAAGTGTTACCTTTCCTTGGATCAAATCTAAGGAGGTAAATACTTTAGATGTCTTACTCATCAACTTACATTACTTGAATTCTTTGAAACATTTTACAAAGTATTCGGACTTGTGTTTATTCAAAATAAACTATAGTCCAACCGAGAGTGATCTTCGGTGAATGTCATATAACATGAGTAGTATTATGTTGTGGACAAGTGCCACTAACATCTAAGTGAATTAACCTCAACAACTTTGTGATTCTTTCTTCTTTCCAAAAGAATAAAGATTCGAACATTTCGCCTCTATACAATTTTAACAAGAAGGTATTGGATCCGGATCTATCGATCCAAAACATCCTTGTTTCACCAACTCGTAACTTATGTTTTAGAGGTATCACAATTTAGTTGGGATTAGTCACTACCTTGCAACCTTTTGGGTTTTAAGCATCATTATATTCTAAACAGTTAACACTACCATATCATCTCTACTATAGAGACAATCAATTAGATTACTATAATCCAATTTCTTTGGTAGTTCATATGAGGAAGTAAGTACTATCTGCTTTCGCAGAGATCTATATCTTATTCACGTTCCCTATGTGAAGCACCTTTTCTTCTCTCATATATCTTCTACTTCTTATTAGTCACACTTTTACAACGATTTGTAAAATATAGTTACTAATACGGAATCATACATTCAAGTAGAAGAACCAACTGTTTTGAACTATTCAAGAACATTTTACAACACCTTCGAAAGGTGTGTTCTTGACACTTGCAAGACATTTCTTGCAAATACCCCTTCCAATGTCCATCCTTTCATAAAGAAAGTTTGTTCCCTTGGAGTTATTTATCTTCTTTATTTGACTTTCACCTTTGACTACATTAGTCATGGTCCCTAAACTCCCACTATCTCTCTTGAAACCTTTTTCAATTGTGTTATACACATCAAACATTTTGGAGAGCATGTGGTTATTTTTCACTACATAGTTTACAATAAACTTAGTGAACGATTAGGATAGGGAAACAAAGGTGAAGTCCTTGCCTAGTTTCCGTCTCGTTAAGTGGTTTATCACTTCAACATTTTATGATTCAAAATCATCATAAGTCCATGTTAATGGACTATTTTTGTCAATCAACCATTATGTTCTAAACATAATTACAAACCTTTAAGAGTTGTACAAGGCAACTCTCATTTCTTCATACAACAATTTGTAAGTGAAGAATCATGGCACATAATGTGTCCATGCCTTTGTGCTTTCTTCTCAAGTTCCTTGTTCATGTAACAAAGAAACAAGCACTAAGTGTTTGCATTGACTAAGGGTTGTTCAAAGCAACTCCTATTTCTTCATACAACAATTTGTAATTGAAGAATTATGACATTAAAAGTGTTGTCCTCTTTATGATGGACCTTTTCTAACATATTCTTCTAATGATACATTATCAATAGGAAGATTGTGAGGATAAGACTACTTTGGTATTTTTACAAGCCATTAAAGACAATCTATGGTTTTGTAGTACCAAGTCCGTAAACTAAACGTTCGGCTTTTATTTGTCAAGTGTTGGATAGCGTTTGCAAATATATTGGTAATCAAATACATAACGAATATAAATTGATTGATTTTAAGCCATTTGATTCGGGTCTTTAAATCAAATAGCACCACCCACTATTTTTGGCAAATTCCATATCCCTCATTGGAATTCGAGAGTTTTGGATGAAACTCTTAGTAGGTTATGGGAGGCTCACTATTACCAAGCCCACCTCAGAAGAACTCCATATTGGCTAGCAACAATAATAATGAGAGAGTACGCTTACTCATTTGCAACTAATGCAAGTACCCATCTCGTTTGGCCTCTAGAGAATGATGCCTCAGAAGAACTCCATATTGGCACCATTGCACTTAGTTAAGTCATTCCCACCATGCTAGTTCAAGTAGGGGTTCAAGAATGGCCTCAGAAGAACTCCATATTGGCCATACTCGTTGCCTACCTTTCACTTCATCATATGTTTATAGGCTTCTCCTGAATGTAAGCACATACTTTGCAACCCCAGAACTGGACGAATACATTGTACGAGTCACAAACGATTGAAGCCCACCACGGTGGAAGGCCACGAAAGAGTGTTCAAAGCACTCTCACGCTTATCAACTTAATATTGGTTTGGTTGAGGGTTTTAGGTCTCATCACGTATCAATATACATTTTAATCTCTATTAAAACAATTTTGGTCCTATTACAACTATTGGTCCATATGATTGTTTTAGTTGTACATAATACTCCCACTATGCTTTTAAAAACGGTTTTTAAAGCAAGAGTATATGTTACTACTAACATAAGGTTTGCATTCATTTGATGGACTATATAGTTGCCTTAGGGCCTTAGGATGACTATGAACCTTTGTTTAGATTCAACACGAGCCTTGTGTTGAATCTCGGTCTAGGGATGGAGATTGATTTTAGTTACGCGTTTAATCACATTAAGGCGTGTTGTCTTAGGGGCGTTGGACCCAATTACTTCATTTTCATGCATATCATATAAAGCAAGAAAGAAATACTTCAAAGTAAAGGATGAGCTTATGCTCATTACAACATTTGCATAAAACAAATTACCTTAAAGTAAAGAAGGACTTATGCCCTTTTACAACATTTGATCAAATCAAATTACAACCAAAATCTAATCTACACATTCCCATGGTTCAAACAAATTTGAAACGCCTTTCACATAGCTCAATTATATTAGGCTTAGGTTCATAATCATCCTTTAATTAATTAACGCTTTAACTAATTAATTGAATGCAACATTTTCATTTGGTTTTTGTATCCATAAAATTGATTTAAGTGGAGCTAAACAAAATGAAAATCCAATTCTCATTTAAAGAGACAAAACAATTTTGTTCTCATCCTATTTGGGCCATCATGCAATAACCACAACTTTTTGGGCCATATTGCGAAAACATAAACTTTTGGGGTCACTTTGTAAAAACACAAAAGTCACTACTTCATGTAAATACAACTAGAACCCAAAATTTAAATAAATTCAAAAACTTCATTAAAGGAGCAAAACAATTTGTCCTTTAGCGTTTTTAGGCCTTAACGTCAAAACGTAAACTTTCGGGTCAAAGTACAAATACACAAAAGTATCAAAACTTTATGTAATTGCATAAAAGCCCCAAAATTACCCTATTTTATTAGGGTGGCCGGTTTTTAGGGATAAAAAGGAGTGGTGGGTGTTTTGATTTATTAGTTTTGTCAAAAACAATCAAGTAGTGCTTTCACCTTTCATAAAAATAATATATGTTTTCATGATTGATATTTCTTTCATCATTTATACAAATATTTAACACTTTAAATACTTTCATAAAAATAATATATGTTTTGATGATTGATGTTTCCATCATCATTTATACAAATATTTAACACTTTAAATACATGATAAATCATTTGAAAAACATATAACATAAACTTTATGAAATATTCAAAACTTTGAATCAAAACACAAAACCTTTTTGTTCTTGGCAAGAACATCAAGAACAATGAAGAACATCCATGAAAACCCATAAGAGCTCCATGAATGTTTTCAAGCCATAAAACTCAAATTTTCACCATTCAAAATGGTGTTAACATCCTAGGGTACTTAGGGGTTCCAAAAGTCACCTTAAAACATTTTTAACAAGACAAACATGAACCCAAAAAATCACCCTTTGGATTTGGCCGAAAATCCCCAAAATCATGGCACCAAATTTTAGCTCCAATATTCATCCTCATATGAACTACATCTACAACATTTGAGATGGCAAATTTTCAAACAAAATTTACATTCAAAGAAGCAAGAATAAAGCTTGTAACAATTACAACTTTTAAATCATAAACTTATGAACTACAAAACCCAAAAGGATTCACCAACTACTAGACCTAGGCTCTGATACCACTTGAAGGATTTATTTTGAAAAACATGTTCATTTGAGCAACATCATATATCATGCAATTAACAATTAAAGGCGGAATCATGCTTGCATGCACTCAAAAACAAAACATTACCATGAAATTCAAAGCCTAGTAGATTGGTGAACCAATAATCAACTCAAAACAAAGTGAGTTGAAATTATTACCTTTGTAGATTCCTCTTTGCATAAGCAAAGGCTAATCACCCAAAGAGATAGGGCCTTCATTCCTTGCTTCTTAAATCCATGGATTTGGATGGAAAAATAGGTTTCTCCAAGTTCCCAAAATAGGGAACCTCTAAGTCTCTTCACCAAGGTTTGATTGTAGAAGAAATGAGTGACCTTGGAGTAGTAGGATTGCTAGATGTACCCTCCAAGGTGTTGGCCTCTTTAGAGAGAAAATGGAGAGACAATTCTCACCAATTTTTTCCCAAAATAAACCCTTAACTTTTCCTTAATGAATTTTGGCTATAAAGTCATTTATATAGTCACTTCTTTAAGTAACCTAAACAACCAAAACCCTAATTCATCTAATATGGCCGGCCATTTAGGGATGTTTGGGCTTTTGGGCTTTAATGAATCTTTATTCATTAAATTGTCATACAATTTAAGTTAATGGGCTTGACGTTCGAAGCCCATTGGGCCTTAAGGTCCAAAACTATCCCGAAGTCTTTAACGAACTTATTCGTTTGATTAATTAACATATTAATTAATCCTTGCCATAATTAAATGATTAAACCATTTAATCATTCTTACTCATTTCCGTTTAATCTCCAATCTCTACCTTTTACGGTGTGCGATCCATTAGGTTCCTTTTAGCGAGGTAGTGGGCGATTAAAACCATTTTACATCGATTGTGAATTGAAACTATTTTCAATTCTCCCTTTAGTGATTACACACGTTTAGGGCTTCCACAAACCATGAGTGACACCTAGCAGCATATCATGGTTACCCAAGCTAATCAGAAGAGGTGGAGAACCTATTCAGTTCGGGATTACAAATGCAATACGGTCCTTCTCTAATCTAATACTCTTGACCACATTGTTTGGTATGATAGTTTATTTACTCATGTCTACTATCCAATGTGAATCGTTTGCTTATATGATTTCCTTGAATGTGATTTGGAACGCATTCCCCAATCACATTCATACTCTGGCCAGAGATTCCAAATCATATCATAGAGTATTCTCCCTCAACTGTTTGAAGGTTAGAGATCCCTTGTTGCGCATTCACTTGTCTCCATAGCTAAGTGGCTTAACCCCAACGATGCCGTGACACCCCGAGGGGGTGAATTAGACATAATCAAAGATTAAGGACTTAACCACAAGACAACTGTGATGCCTCAGGTAAAAGGACTACTTTGCATTATCCCAACCATGAGTTCTCATGTGACATGGAATATAAGAACTCTTCGTTGATCACGTTCAGTGAACTCATTCTCTTATTGAGCACCTACGTACTTGTCTTGATGTCACACACACCAATGACTCGAGACTAGTCACTCTCCCTGAGAGAAGACACAGTACGTACTGATCTTAACGGACTGTCAATGCCCAATTGGTGATCCTATGATCAGGAACATTTTAGGAAGTGTCTACGAAAGAATGGTCTCATTAATCTAACTTCATTAGATTGCATTCTCCCAATCACATATTCCTTGGACTTTATCGTTTAAGCATATAACATTTATATGAGACGGCTCAAACAATAATCTTTGCCCTTTATATGTTAAACTAGATTAGTTTAACATTTGAAATGTCCGTAAAGTATCATCATATGATTGGTTTTAGGGCACATTTCCAACACTTGGACGCGCTTGCTATCCAACATGGATCGTTGGAACGTTTAGGTGCTTTCTTCCCTTTGTTTTTCAATGGTTAAATTTGTTTATCTTTGTTTTGTAATAATGAGGAACTAAACCCCCCTTGGCTAGGGGGGGATTCAAAACCATGTTTATGCTTGCTATATGATTTGATTACTTCCAATTGCGTTTCTTGAATTGTGAATTCAATTTACTTATCCGTTCGTATAAAAACTAATTTGTGTATGTTGGTTGAGAGTGCACGCTTAATTTTCATGCATGAATTTGACGCTAGAATATAAGGGAGTTTCACCTAATCGTTATGAACTTATATTCACAAGTAGTGAAGGTTGCTAGTCACAATCACGTTAAGTAAATTCTTGGCATAAGTTTCATGCAAATCATAGTAACGAGTGCCTCGTCAATGCTTATGTTTTTCGTAGAACTTAATGATTCTTGCTTGTATCTCTATTATGCAATTCATGTAGGGAACTTGTAGGGAATGTTTTGGGTTGTCGTATGCAATCATCCAATCTAATAACTTGTTGAAAAACTGAGAGTTAATTAGTGCAATTCACGGTTAATTTGGGGCGTTGAGTATTCATAACTTATCGAAGAGCAATTGGAAATCATTTTGTATGCAAGCAAGACATGTGTGGAGAAGAACCCCTTAGCTAGCCTTCCATTATCCATTCAACCCAAATTTGTTTAAAATCTATTTAAGTTTTTAGTTTATTCGTTTTTACTTTCAACTTCACCAAACTCAAATCCCCATTTTACTTTCTTGTTTTAAAATCTTTTGTTTACATTTTTAACTTTGTTTCTTTTTGTTTTTGAGTCAGTTTAGAGGTTTTAGCAAGCCCTCCTAATCCCCGGTTTAGAACGATCCCTACTTACATACTTTGCTACAATTGTCAAAAAGAGGGTTTAATTTGTGTGTCAAGTAATTCTCGCATTAAATTTTGGCGCCGTTGCCGGGGATTAGCAACTTTGCTAAATCCCCATTGTTTCTTTTTATTTCTTTTTTGTGTGTTTTAATTTTAGTTTTAATTTTATTTTGTTTATTTCAGGTACTAGTTTATGACTCGTAGTTCTCAACCAGTTCGTGCACATATATCGAAGTTTGACGACAATTTTGAACGAACTTTGAGAAGGAAAAGGAAAGTACCAGAACCTAATCCACCTAGTTCTAGTTCTGAATCCGAATTTGAAGAAAAGGAGGAGGCAGAAAAAGACATGGAGGTGGACAATCGAACAATCAAAGAACTTTCAGCCTCGGGATTGGACAATGTCGCGCCTCTATGTATCCAATACCTCGCAGCAGCCCGAGGAAAGACAAAAGAATTTGAATTGAAGTCAAGCTTGTTACACCACATTCCGAAGTACCATGGGTTGTCCATGGAAGATCCTAACAAACACTTGAAAGAATTCGAGGTAGTGTGTTCGAGCATGACCCCTGTCAATGTCGATGGGAGTATTTTGAAGATGAAAGCCTTCCCTTTTTCTCTCTTGGAAAAGGCGAAGGATTGGTTGTACGATTTGGCGCCCGGAACCGTCACATCATGGGAAAGCATGAAACGGGCCTTCTTGGAGAAGTTTTTCCCAACTTCTCGAGTCATCCTCCTACGGAAAAGGATAAGTGGAATTCAACAAGAGGAAGGTGAATCTTTTCCTACTTATTATGAACGTTTTAAATCTCTTGTTGCTTCTTGTCCACAGCATCAGATGAAGGAGGAACTTCTTTTGCAATACTTCTACGAGGGGCTACTACCTATCGAACGTCAAATGCTAGATGCCTCGGCGGGTTGAGCCTTGGTGGACAAGACCCCCACGGCAGCAAAGACTTTAATTTCCAACCGTGCGTTGAATGCTCAACAATACGAAGGCGTTGGACAAAGGAGTAACCCACGACCACATCAAGTCAATAAGGTAAGTGCCATAACCGAACTTCAAAATCAAATAGCTAACCTTACTACTTTGCTTTCTCAGGTAGTGGAAGGTCCAAAAGTGCAAAACGTGGCAGCTTGTGGCGTGTGTTCCATGCAAGGCCACCTTACGGACAAGTGCCCACAGTTGATAGAAAATGGAGGGTGGGAGACCCTCAATGCCGTGGGATTTGACAACCAATACCAACCAAGGAATGACCCCTTTTCCAATACTTACAATCCCGGTTGGCGTAATCATCCAAATTTCAAATGGCGAGAACCCCAACAAGGCCAACAACAAAGCGGATTTAGGCAACAACCCCCGGGTTTCTTTCAAAAGCCGTTTGCACCAACTCAACCCCAAGCACAACCTGCCCAAAAATCAGGTTCGTCTATTGATAATGATCAAATTTTTAATTTACTAACTTCTATGGCACAGGGAATGCAAAATAGGGACAAAAAGGTGGACGAGTTGGAGAAACAAGTAGGGCAAATTGCCGAGTTCATGGGGCAGTTTCGAGAACAAGGCAAGCTTCCTAGTTCAACCATTGCGAATCCAAAAGGAGGCTTTGAAACCGTCAATGCAATCATGTTGAGAAGTGGTACACAGGTTGGAGCCAAACCAAAATCATCCAAATCAAGTCACGATGAGGATGAAAAGTTGCTACAAGAGGAAGCACAGGGACCAAAACTCACGGCCAAGGATGAACAATCCTTGCCACCACCATCTAGCCCTCCTAAGCCGTCCCAAACCACCAAGGTAAGTCCAAATTCAACTTTTTCTAGTTCCATTCCACTAAATGTGCCCTTTCTTGGCAGGTTTAGGCAATCAAAGAAGGAAGAAGCCGAGAAGGACATTCTAGAGACCTTTCGGAAAGTTCAAGTCAATATTCCGCTCCTTGATGCAATTAAGCAAGTCCCGAGGTATGCTCAGTTTTTAAAAGAACTTTGTACATCAAGGAGAAGGATTTCGAACAAAGAGGTGGTCCAAGTAAGTGAGAATGTTTCTGCCATGTTACAAAGGAAATTACCCCCTAAATGCAAAGATCCGGGTAGTTTTACAATTCCGTGCGTTATTGGCAAGACTAAGTTTGAACAATGCATGTTAGACTTAGGGGCTTCGATTAATGTTATGCCATACTCTATTTATGCATCTATGAACTTAGGTGAGCTTAAAAACGATGGTGTGATTATTCAATTAGCCGATCGTTCTAATGCATATCCAAAGGGTGTTTTGGAAGATGTGTTGGTGCAGGTGGGCAATTTGATTTTTCCAGCGGACTTTTACGTGCTTGACATGGAGGATTCACCCTATTCTACCCTATTGCCGATACTATTAGGGCGGCGCTTCATGAAGACAGCCCAAACCAAGATTGATGTGGCTAAGGGAGAGTTAACAATGGAGTTTGGTGATGAATTGATTAAATTCAAAGTTCCTGAATATGTTAAGAATCCTCATGATGTTCGTTCTTGTTTTGCAATAGATGTGATTAAACATGTGGGGAAGGAACATTCATGCGCACCAATCAAGAAGGATGTCCCTAGATGCATCATCGAAGAGGGTATTGGAGTGGAGCATACAAAACATGTCATTACACCCAAAATACCAAATCTGCCCGAGAGCACCACCTTTGCTGCCCCTTTTGAGTCTTCATCTACATGCATTGGTAAGCCTCCTCCTCTAATTCCAATTCCCATTTCCACTAATAGGTTATTGCCTTCTGTGGTGCAGGTACCAAATCGAATCCATGATTATGGGAGTTTTTACTTTGACCTTGGGAAGCTCAATGCCACAATCTGGGACCATCATTATCCACTGCCATACATAGACCCAATGCATGAGTATTTCAAGGAGCATGTCATGGAGGATGTACCCCTCCATGCCGTGGCACCTAGTCAAGCTTAAACGGAGGTACCGTCCGGCTGGAAGACGTTAAAGAAAGCGCTTCGTGGGAGGCAACCCATGCATTCGACAAAGGAAGGCCTAGAGAGCACTCCAATTCCAGATTTGCGTTCCTAAACCCTTCTCTTTGTTGTTTAATTAGTTTCTGCCATATTTAGTTTGTTAGTGTTTGTTTGTTTGTTTATGTGTTTTTGTGTTAGTTATGCTTTGAAACATTGAGGACAATGTTTGGTTTAAGTGTGGGGGGGTAACCAAAGTGTTTTGATGCAAATTCATAGGGTTTTCTCACTCATACTTCCCAATGTTGTTTCTTGCTGTTTTTAGGTGTTTTTAGGCTGTTTTGGTGAGTTTTAGTGTGTGCTGACTTATAACTCCGAAAATCACATAAAAATTTGAAAAATTGCTTTGCAAAACCCAAAAAGAGTTGTTTTTGTGTGTTTGTTTGTGTCTTAGGGTACCTTCCAACACAATGATGAGGATTTGGTTTGTAATTTCATGGCTGTTAAAGAGAGTGATTAACATGGATGAAAGTTTGATTTACTCTTTGTTTATGCTTGGTTGTGGTTATAACTTATGAATTTACATGCAATCTTAAAGGAAAAATCAGTTTTTGTAACATGCTTGAAGGAAAGAACTCAAACTAACGCTACAACCTTGTGAGACTTGAGCCTAAACGTTTATTTGGAGAGTTAATAATCTGTGATTTATTGTTTTCTAAGTCGTTGCATGATCTCATTATTCTTTGCTTGGTTACTACTTAGAAGGCGTTTCATCATTTAGTTCCAAATGCTAGAACTCATACCCATTTCATTCGAAGCATGTCATTGATTTGCATAACACATATTCAAGATAAAGTTGTGTAGTGACCACCACCATAACCAAAAAGCCGTGAATCCCCTATGTCATTATGTTTTGTACGTTTTAATCCTGTTGAGCTTTGTGAGCCTTTTCTTTGTAACCCACATTACCCTCACCTAGCTTAGATTAGGACCATCCATTAACCTTGTTCTTAAAGCGTAGTAAAGCATGATTCAAATTGAATTCCTTTGTGGCAGAAAACAAGTGTGGGGGAAGTGTTTTTCATAAGGAATTATGTGCCATAGGCACGGGTAAAAAGAAAGAAAAAAGAAAACAAAAATATGAAAAGAATGCGAAAAGAGTTGAAAAGAAGTGAAAAAGAGTCCTAAAGTGTTGTTTGATGAAGAAGGGGTCCAAAACAATGAATTCGACCCTAAGGAGTTGTTTAAATCTTCCCCTTGTGTTTTAAAGCTAATTTCTGCAATCTAAGTAAATTCTAAGTCTCAATTTCATTACTTTGCTTACTATCACTTTAAGAACGTTTGTTTTCCTTATCCTTTCTTTGTTAGCCAATACCCCAAGCCCCGTTACAACCCTTGACTTCTATCTTGAGTGTTATGTGTTTCAATTTGTGGAGATTGAACTTGGTATGAGCATATGGTCACTGGTTCTCGCATCTAAGTAGTAGCATTCCATTCATGAGATCATATCTCAACATGCTTATTAACTCTAGAAATTGTGTTATTTGTTATACATATATGTGAGCATTCGTTTTTATATCTACATCAATTCTCTCACATATAACTAGTATAGGGTGTGTAGTTAGAAAATCTGAGTGAAAATAGAGTGCGTATCTTGTAAGGATTGAGGGAATTCTCTAAGGCATGTTACTACATTCAAAACATTGTTTTAATTGGTTAATTGTGAATTAGTAAGTAGTGACTATGATTAAGTATGTGCTTAAGTGTTAAATTGACTCAATTCTGTGGGAATGATAATCTTTAACATGTCATGTGCATTGGAAATCCCTGTAGCAAATGTTGGAAGGTTAGGTTATGTTTTATTTGTTTTATTTTGCTCGAGGACTAGCAATAGCTAAGTGTGGGGGAATTTGATAGACGCATATTTATGCGACTTAGTTAACTAGTTTTCTTGCATTTACGTTATTAGTTCTTAGTTATTTTAGTACTTTAAGCCATTTTCGTGTGTTTGTAGGTCCAAAGGGCTAAGGTAGCAAGAAAGTGCATTTTGGTGCATTTTGGAGCAGTTTTGAGCTTGGAATGGATTACATATGATATGAGCAAGATGGATGGACGAATTTGAAGACAAAAGAGGCTAAGAACATGCTAAAAATCTGGTGAAACAAATACAAGTTGCAAGAAGGGATAAATTTCTAAAAGGATTGGCCAAAACTTCACTCAAAACCATGCATACCCCATAAAATTCATCAATGCCGTGGCCTTCCCTTTGTTTTACTTCCACCAGATTTTTTAGTGATGATGCAATGCCTATCTCACTATGACATTTGAGTGGATGATGTAATGCTTAACTCACCATGACATTTGAGTGGATGATGCAATGCTTAACTCACCATGACATGTGAGTGGATGACTCAAAACCTACCCTCACCAACAATTCTCCACCTTGCCATGCCTTACCTACTTCATTCCACCAGATTTTTGCATTAAACATGTCCATCCTCTTCCTATAAATACCATGGCAGCAACCTCATTCAAATCATCCAGAAATTAACCATTCTCCAAGCCTTTCCTTGCCTCTCCTACATATCTAAACCCCTTCCCATCCATTCCTCCAAATAACCAACCCTTCAACATCATTCCAACCTTGTTGTGGCGGCAAGGAGAAGGAGAAAAGTCCTTGGACGCGCTTGCTATCCAACATGGATCGTTGGAACGTTTAGGTGCTTTCTTCCCTTTGTTTTTCAATGGTTAAATTTGTTTATCTTTGTTTTGTAATAATGAGGAACTAAACCCCCCTTGGCTAGGGGGGGATTCAAAACCATGTTTATGCTTGCTATATGATTTGATTACTTCCAATTGCGTTTCTTGAATTGTGAATTCAATTTACTTATCCGTTCGTATAAAAACTAATTTGTGTATGTTGGTTGAGAGTGCACGCTTAATTTTCATGCATGAATTTGACGCTAGAATATAAGGGAGTTTCACCTAATCGTTATGAACTTATATTCACAAGTAGTGAAGGTTGCTAGTCACAATCACGTTAAGTAAATTCTTGGCATAAGTTTCATGCAAATCATAGTAACGAGTGCCTCGTCAATGCTTATGTTTTTCATAGAACTTAATGATTCTTGCTTGTATCTCTATTATGCAATTCATGTAGGGAACTTGTAGGGAATGTTTTGGGTTGTCGTATGCAATCATCCAATCTAATAACTTGTTGAAAAACTGAGAGTTAATTAGTGCAATTCACGGTTAATTTGGGGCGTTGAGTATTCATAACTTATCGAAGAGCAATTGGAAATCATTTTGTATGCAAGCAAGACATGTGTGGAGAAGAACCCCTTAGCTAGCCTTCCATTATCCATTCAACCCAAATTTGTTTAAAATCTATTTAAGTTTTTAGTTTATTCGTTTTTACTTTCAACTTCACCAAACTCAAATCCCCATTTTACTTTCTTGTTTTAAAATCTTTTGTTTACATTTTTAACTTTGTTTCTTTTTGTTTTTGAGTCAGTTTAGAGGTTTTAGCAAGCCCTCCTAATCCCCGGTTTAGAACGATCCCTACTTACATACTTTGCTACAATTGTCAAAAAGAGGGTTTAATTTGTGTGTCAAGTAATTCTCGCATTACTACCTCTGACACAGCTAAGCAACGCTAAGGTTGCAAGATTACCACAAGGCTTCGTAAAAGCTCTACCAAAGAGGGCACAACCAAGTTTTCTCCCAACCAAGAAGACCGAAGAAGGTTTTGATCTGAACGCCTACAAACTCATGTCAAAAGCTGGGTACAACTTCGCTTCTTCTTCGAATCCTGGGAAAAAGGTTTCAAACACCGTCAACAATAAAGAACATGACCTTACTGAGACTCAGAAGAAGTTGAAGAAGCATGGTTACGGAGTTAACAACAACAAAGCTGAACTTGGCTTCACACCAAATGCACCCGTGAAGATTTCAAGCCAAGCAAAAAATGCTAGCACTCAACATATCAGCGTGAGCATTGAACAAGATCAAGAGGAGCCTAAATCCACCCCTCGAACGCCAGTCTTCGATAGGATGAATTGTTCAAGACCCAGAACGTCAGCCCTTGATCACATTGGTGGTCAAAACCGAACCTCCGTCTTCAAGAGGCTTAACAGGCCAACCTCCCGAAGCTCTATTTTTGAAAGGTTGTCAAAACCTAAGAAGCAAAGCAACAAGGCTAGCTCTCCTCCTCGTCAGTCAGCTTTGGAAAGACTTGAAGACAACAGGAAGTTTTCTAGAAATAGGAAGACAACGTCAAAGGAAGAAAAGCTCGACAGGCTAGCAAAAAAAGGCGACATTCGAAGCTCAATTCCTTCAAGGATGAAACGCCAAGCAATCTTGGAGGTTGATGCAAATGGACCGCTGATAGTGAGAAGGCGCACCATTATCCATATTGGACAATCTTCATACCAACAAGCCCAAGAGGATGACACTAAAGAGGAAGTCCAAGATGTCTTCCACATCACGATCCAAGAAGGCAAAGAAGACGAGATCCTCGAAGAAGATGTCATTGTTGCACCACCGCAACTTGAGGATGGGGGGCAAGCCACGGTTGACGATCTCAAGTAGCTCAACTTGGGCACAAAAGAGGAACAAAAACCTATCTTTGTAAGTGCACTGCTAAGAGCAGACGAGATAGAGGAGTACTACCAACTGCTATCAGAGTACAAAGACGTCTTTGCTTGGACTTACAAAGAAATGCCCGGCCTTGACCCTATCATCGTTGTGCATCATCTTGCAGTCAAGCCTGGAACGCGACCAATAAAGCAAACTCAAAGGAATTATCGATCTGAGCTCATTCCACAAATCGAGGCAGAGATTGACAAGCTAATTGAAGCAGGATTCATTCGAGAAGTGCAATACCCCAAGTGGATCTCCAACATCGTCATCGTCCTTAAGAAATCTGGACAAATACGTGTTTGCGTAGACTTTCGGGACCTCAACGACGCTTGCCCGAAGGGCGACTTCCCCTTGCCAATCATCGAAATCATGGTGGACGCAACCACTGGCCA
Organism: Malus sylvestris; assembly: GCF_916048215.2. Taxonomy (NCBI): domain Eukaryota; kingdom Viridiplantae; phylum Streptophyta; class Magnoliopsida; order Rosales; family Rosaceae; genus Malus; species Malus sylvestris. Next base: position 41,624,738 of record NC_062272.1, on the reverse strand, counting down.
TGAGGCACTGTCATTCATGGACGACTCTTCTGGATACAATCAAATTCGTATGGCTCTTGAAGACGAGGAACTAACAGCATTCCGCACTCCAAAAGGTATCTACTGTTACAATGTGATGCCCTTTGGTCTAAAGAACGCTGGAGCTACATATCAACGAGCAATGCAGAAAATCTTCAATGACATGCTACACAAGAACGTAGAATGTTATGTGGACGATGTGGTAGTTAAAACAAAGAAAAGATCAGATCACTTGAAGGATTTGCGAGTAGTGTTTGAAAGGCTGCAAAAATACAACCTCAAGATGAACCCGTTAAAATGTGCGTTTGGTGTCACCTCCGGAAAGTTCCTCGGCTTCATCGTCAAGCACCGTGGTATTGAAGTGGACCAATAAAAAATCAAGGCCATTCAAAGCATGCCTGAGCCAAGAAACCTGCACGAGCTGAAAAGTCTACAAGGACGGCTAGCCTTCATCAGACGCTTCATCTCTAACCTTATAGGGCGTTGTCAACCGTTCAGCCGACTCATGAAGAAGGATGTTCCGTTTGTATGGGACGAAGCATGCCACAATGCTTTTGAAAGCATAAAAAAGTATTTGTCAAGTCCACCTGTCTTGGGGGCGCCTGTGCTCGGGAAACCACTCATATTATACATCACCACTCAGGAAAGTTCAGTTGGAGCACTCTTGGCGCAAGAGAATGAATCCCAGAAAGAAGGAGCGCTCTACTACCTCAACCGAACCATCACCGGCGCCGAGTTGAACTACTCCCCAATAGAAAAGATTTGCCTTGCCTTAGTGTTCGCCATCCAGAAACTCAGGCATTACATGCATGCTTACACCATCCACTTGGTTGCTAAAGCTGACCCGGTCAAATACGTCATGTCCAAACCAGTCTTGACAGGGTGACTCGCTAAATGGGCGCTGCTGCTTAACCAATATGAGATCATCTACGTCCCAGCTAAAGCCGTAAAGGGACAAGCGCTAGCAGACTTTCTTGCCGATCACCCAATCCCGGCTGATTGGAAAATCTCAGACGACTTGCTTGACGAGGAAGTGTTCTACATCGACATCTTCTCGACATGGACGATGTTCTTCGACAGATCTGCACGAGCAGACGGAGCAGGGGCAGGAGTAGTATTCATGTCGCCATAAAGGCAGGTATTACCTTATTCCTTTCAACTAAGTGAATTATGCTCCAACAACGTCACTGAGTACCAAGCACTGATCATCGGACTCCAAATGGCGATCAACATGGGAATCACAGCCCTTGAGGTATTTGGCGATTCCAAGCTCATAATCAATCAACTCTTAACTGAATATGAGGTAAGGAAAGATGATCTCGTCCCATACTTCCGGCTGGCAACTCAACTACTACAAGAGTTTGAGACTGTGACACTAGAACATATGCCAAGAAAAGAAAACCAAATGGCAGACGCTCTTGCCAACCTAGCCTCAAGCATGACATTAGGAGAAGACGAAGCTGTAGACGTGCCAGTCTGCCAAAGATGGGTGATCCCCCTCGTCACCAAAATGCTACTGGATGATACAAATATTATCTCAGTACTTCCAGTCGATGTTGAAGAGTGGAGACAACCACTGATCGATTACTTAGAGCATGGAAAACTTCCAGACGATCCTAGACACCGCTCCGAAATACATCGACGAGCACCGCGCTTTCTTTATTACAAAGAAACACTCTACCGACGCTCTTTCGAATGAGTACTTCTGAGATGCCTAGGTGAGGAAGAAATTAATCAAGCCATGGAAGAAGCACACTCAGGCGTATGCGGGGCGCATCAATCTGGACCAAAGCTACATTTCCAGCTCAAAAGAATGGGTTACTACTGGCCAAGCATGGTGAAGGACTGCCTGGAACATGCCAAAAGGTGCCAAGCCTGCCAATTCCACGCCAACTTCATACACCAACTACCTGAGCCATTACTCCCTACAGCTGCTTCATGGCCATTCGATGCATGGGGATTGGATGTCGTATGACCAATTACTCTGAAATCATCTGCAGGAGAAGCTTACATCCTAGCTGCAACAGATTACTTCTCCAAGTGGGCTGAATCCATACCCCTAAGAGAAGTAAAGAAGGAAACTGTCGTCCGTTTTATCAAGGAGCACACCATCCACCGATATGGGGTGCCTCGCTACATCCAAGTTCAAGCACCACAAGTCTTCCATGTATCATGCCCTGGCCAACGGTCTTGCAGAAACATTCAACAAAACATTGTGCAATCTCTTAAAGAAGGTGATCGGCCGAACAAAGAGAGACTGGCATGAAAGAATAAGCGAAGCACTTTGGGCATATCGGACGACACATAGGACTCCTACCCAAGCTACGCCTTATTCTCTTGTATATGGCGTGGAAGCTGTTCTACCGCTCGAAAGTCAGATCCCCTCACTGAGAATGGCTATACAAGAAGGCTTGACTGATGAAGAAAATGCAAAGTTGCGCCTTCAAGAGTTGGAAGCACTCGACGAAAGAAGGCTCGAAGCTCAACAACACTTGGAATGCTACTAAGCACGGCTGCCCAAGGTCTTTCCAAACTGGAGATCTCGTCCTCGCATTGCGTAGGCCTATCATCAAAACTCACAAGACAAAAAGCAAGTTCACATCAAAGTGGGATGGACCATACGTAATACAAGAAGTCTACACCAACGGCGCCTACTTAATCATGGCAGAAGACGGCTTGAAGATTGGCCCTATCAATGGAAGATTCTTGAAGCGCTACTACCCCTAAAAGGCGACAACCAACGCTCCTGGCCCGCAAGAGCATAAACTGTGTACGGCAAAATCATCATCAAATTCACTGCTAAATTCATCGCTCATTTGAACTACGTTATGACTTGATCCCTCCTCAACAGAGGGTACATAGGCAACTTGAAACGTCAAAACTTCAAGTACAGTCACACCATCTAAAAAAAAAAAAAAAAACACTTTGAAGAATGAAGAGCAAATTCAAGAATGTAAATACTTTATTTCTTTGAAAAAAGGAGTCGGCTCCAAAAGCCTTATTACAAAAAAAAAAAAAAAAACAAACAGAAGATACTACTTGAAAACTATGTCCCCAAAACTACAAAGACGATCTTCAAGCAAGCCTTCCAAAGTCTTCAAAGTCTCTGCCTCGGTGGGAGACAAGATGGGCAACTCCATAGTCATGCATTTCTCTTGTTCTAGGCATGAAATCTCCTCCTGGTACTGAGAAAGTGTAGTTCCCTGCTCCGCGAGAACACTTTCAAGTTGCGATGCTTCGATTACCAACTGCTCTCGCTCTCTCACCAACGTATCTAGACGCTCCTGGACAGAAGTTAAAGAAGTCTCTGTAACTTGATAATTTCCCGAAGCAGCTTGCTGAAAAGACTGGACTTGAGCCAGTGACGAGTTTATTGTTGCTAGCTGATGAGCTCTAACATCTGGACTCAACTTCTCCAAGGAAATAGCACGCAAGGAAGAATACTCAGTCGAGGCGGCCGTAAGTTCGGCAATCTTGATCTTCAAGGATGAAGAATCAACGTTAAGGTTGTCAATCACAGAAACAAACTTCGACAAATCCTTATTGAGCAACGTAAGGTCTTCCAACAGTGTTGGAAATATGCCCTGAAAGTCAATCTTTGGAAGAAACCTTTCAGGACAAATGAATGGATGTATAGATGACTCTTATACATCAAATGGCAAAGATACTAATTAGGACTATCTCAATGAACGATATATGTCCTAAATAGTGAATCCATGGACAATGGATTGATTGAAGAAGTAATCTAATGATGTTAGACTACAGAGACCTTCTTTACATAATCATCATGTCCAAAAAGTTCCTGGTCATAGGATTGTCGGAGGGAAACTGACAATGCATAGACCGGTACATACTATGTCCGCTTCAATTGGAAGGATGGAAAGTTTCATCCCATTCGTGTAGTGACACTAAGACAAGTATGTAGGTGCTCATTAAGGGAATGAGTTCACTGAACACAATCGAACGAGAGTACTTGCATGGAGGTCTACCCACATGTCAAGCAAGTAACTCTTATGGTTGGAATAATGTAAGTAGTCCTTTGACCTGAGGCATCGTCGTTGTCTTATGGTTAAGTACTTGATCTTTGATTATGTCAAAGTCACCCCATTCGCGGGTGTCCACGGCATAGTTGGGGTTAAGCCACTTAGTTATGAAGGCAAGTGAATGCGCAACAAGGAATCTCTAATCTTCGTTAAGAGAGGAAGAATACTCTAAGATATGATTCTGGAATCTTCGGCCGAAGTATCGAGCGTAATAAAGGAAAGCGTTCATATACGACTCAATTGAATCATATAAGAAGGAATAATCACATTAGGGGTTTGACATAATATATCCATACCCTAATGATGTGATTGAGAGTATTGTTTTAGAGAAGGATCAAATTACATTGTAATTCCAACTGAATAGGTTCTCCGAACAAATTCTACATTAGCTTGGGTAGCCATGATATATGGTTAGATGTCACTCATGGCTTGTGAGTTCTTCTAGATGATTAAATGTAGTAGTCAAAGAAGAAGGTGAATTAAAAGGAAGTTTTAATTCACTAAGTGATTGGATTAAATATAATCAATTGGATTGGTGCCAATCACCTCACTGCCTTGCTAATTAGAACCTAAAATGATTGTACACCAATACACTCTTGTAGTGATACCACTAATGGATGATGGAAATAATTAATTGGATTAATTAAGTGTTGTGATTAATTAGAAAGTCTAATGAAATCATAAAAGCGATATAAGATCGTTTTGGGCTTAAAGAAACGTTCGGGTTTAATCGGGCCCATTGGGCCTAGACCCATTGGGCTTTTATTCAAGCATAGGATGACTTGAAACAATAAAAGCCCAAAGCCCAAACCAAACACTAAAGGCTGGCCACTTAAAGGGAAAGGGAGAGAGTGAAAGTCAAGTTGTTGATTAGGTTTCTTTTTGTCTATATAAGGAACTTTATAGAGATAATTTTCTTGAGGGTTTTTGTGTGTTCAAAACAACTAAAGAGAAAAAGAAAATTACTCTCTCTTCAACACCAAAGGCCGGGCACCTTAAGGGTGATTTTAACTAATCATCTTTTCACCCTTTTGGTCATTCCTCCATCCATCTCACTACACTAGTGGGTGTGGATCTTTAGAGGTCTTCTACTTTGGAGACTGAAGGAGAACTAAAGGAGCACTCATACTAACAAAGTGGAGGAGGCAAGGAGGGAGGCTAGGCTCAAGGAGTTCAAGGAACAAAGGGATTGGAGGTGGTCCATCCTTGGTCTAAAATCTAGATCAAGAGGTATAGATCTACTCCTACACTTTGTTCTTTACTTAAATGTTTTGATGCATCATATATAAACCTATGAACCTTGAAGGGGATTTGCATGACTATAGCTTTGATATTATTTGTTAACATGCTTCCGTTGCTTTCGTATATAAATTTTGAATTGTATATGCATGCTAGTCATTAGAAATCCCACATGAATCTCATAGTTTTTCCTTCAAGTGGTATCAGAGCCAAAGGTTTATATATGATGTGTCCTTTTGGATTTTATGCATATGGGTTTTAATATTATGTATGACATGTTATTGCTTCATTCAAAATATGTTTATCTTTTGTTTTTTCAATAGTTGAAAAATGTGAATCAATAGTTGAGAAAGATATGTATGCAAAAGGTGTTTTGTATGCATGAATGAAGAATGAGTTTAGAACAAATTTTGGGGTTTTAACTCTTAGGGAGGGCACGGCAAAAATGGGAATTTTGGCTAAGTGTTTGTGTTTTTATTTTGAATCACACACTCACACTTTAAAGCTAGAAAGTAGAAATCTTGTCACTTTTGTTTTTGGGTTTGAAAAATCACCAAGAATATACAAATCTTGAAAATATGTTCATGGTTTTGTTCTTGGTGTTCATGGTTTGGTTTTTGGTGAAAAAGGTTTTATTTGGTTTTCATGTTTTGTTTTGTGGTTTTGGATGATGTTCATACCATCCATAGCCATATCTAAAACTTATTAAAATCCTAGACTTGACTAGGAGATTTCCATCACCCCCTTTCACCTAAGTTTTTAAAGCCAAAACCAAGTGACAAGCAAAATTTAATTTTTTCTACTTTAACATGGTTTAATGCATTATGGGTGAAACTTCCCATCTCACCTCAATGTGGCCGGCCTCCCCTAGTGGATTTATCCACTTGTGGGGCTATTTTGTAACTTGGAAAAGGATATTTTTACTTTTGAAGTATTTACAGTTATACCCCTAACTTTTTCATATTTGCATTTAGGCCCTTACTAACTAGAAAGTTAAAATATTTGATTTTAATTTTGTTAGTTGTTTAAACTCACAATACTATTATGCCCATATGCACTAAATCTAAATGTTTATGTAGCATTCCATTTAATTATTTAATGTGATTAAGTAGTTAGAAAATGGGTGACTATGGACTTATGCCTTAAACGATAATTGAGCTATAAGATAAGGCGCTAAAATCAAATTGTTTGAACCTTGGGAATGTGTTTTAATTACTATTTTAATTGGACCTTGTCACGTTTGACATTAATCTATCTCTCCCTCTTAGTATATGTAATTTGTAGGAATTTGTACAAATCGGTTTGTAATTCTTATTACTCCTTGATCTCTTTTAGTTAGTTGATTCCCTCTAGTACTAGACTAGAGTTTCTTTATCTATTGGTAAGGAGACATAACTAAAAGAGGGTTTTTGACATGAGATTAAAGATTAAATGGGTCCAATGCCCTAATTAGCAATGAATGATTGTCTTTCATTTCTAATGGTTCAATGAAAATGTTTTAATTGGATGGAAAAGCACGTAATTAAATTGACACAACCTCCCCGAGTTTATATTCAACAATGTTGGCTCATTGTTGCAATAACCTAATAAGTCCATGGTCATCCAAGAGCCTAAGATAACTATAAAGTCCAATTTCAAAGGAATGCAAAAGCCTTAGTAGTAGTAGTTACTTCCAATATTTGAAAAATTCGTTTTTGATATTGATTTGTTTTTCTTAAAACAAATAGTGGGAGTATCATACGCTACTAAATTATAAATGAATACAATTAGTAGTTATATATATCTCCAATATTTTGAAAAATTGTTTTGATATTGATTTGTTTTATGAAAACGAATAATGGGGATATCATATGCTACTAATTTCATTAACTTTGGACTAGTAGTTATAATAGGACAATTTATTTGAATTTGATTAAATAAATGAAATTGATGAGACCTTAAAATCCCTCAACCAACATACAATATTAAGTTGAAAGCGTAAGAGTGCTTTGAACACTTTTTCGTGCCTTCCACCATGGTAGGCTCCAAGCGTTTATGACTTGTACACCGCCTTCACCCTATCATGGGGGAGTGCAAAGTGCATGCTTATACTCAGGAGGAGTTTATTTAAAACATTTGATGAGGTTAAGGTAGGCAACGAGTGTGGCCAATATCGTATCATCGTGAGGTCATACTTGAACCCCTAGCTAAACCGGCATGGTGGGAAAGAACTTAACTAAGAGAAATGATGCCAACATCGTATCATCGTGAGGCATTGTTTTCTAGAGGCCAAAAAGATGGGTAATCACAAGAGGTTGTTGTGAATGGGTAAGTGTACCCTCTCATTATTATTTTTTGCTAGCCGACATCGTATCATCGTGAGGTGGGCTTGGTAATAGTGAGCCTCCCATAACCCGCTAGGAGCTTTCTTTGAAATCTCCCGGATTCCATCTTGAGGGATATGGAATTTGCTAAAAATGGTGGGTGGTGTCATTCGGTTTAAAGACCCGAATCGTTTGACTTAATCAACAATCAAACTAATTATTTTATTGTTTATGTATTTAGATATGGTTGGAAGCACACTCGCGAAAATACTCGACAAACATTGCCTAAAGGGGCACAATTTCCCATCATGGTACCGTAATGTCAAGATTCTCCTAACATTGGAGAAGATTGTTTACGTACTAGACAAGGCTCCACCTCACATACCTCTCGGCCCTGAGGCCACTGAGGATGAACGTGCTAAGTATGACAAGCATGTTGAGGATGACACACAAGCCAAGTGCTATTTGTTGGCTTCCATGAATGAGGAGCTACAGAGACAGCACGAGGGCATGGACAATGCATCTTCCATCATACTCCATCTTACGGAGTTATATGGTGAAGGGACGCGCAACCGTCGCTTTAGCACTGTTTGTGAACTTGTGAAGACCAAGATGGTCAAGGGGGCTCCAGTGCATCAACATGTACTGAAGATGATAGGATTCATTGAACAATTGGAGAACCTAGGTACTCCACTTGACGGGGAATTGGCCCAGGACTTCATATTGGCTTCTCTTTCTGATTCATTCTCACAGTTCGTAATGAACTACAATATGAATAAGATGGATAGTACTCTCTATGAGTTACTAAACATGTTAGTAACTGCCGAGAAGACTATGAAGAAAGAGAACGTTGTAGGTACTGCTGCAGTAGCCTACAACAAGCCATCCTCTTCCAAGGCTAAGCCGCAAGGCAAAGGCAAAGGCAAAGGGAAGGAGAAGAAGTCACCCACTCCTAAGCCGAAAGGAAGAGTGAAGAAAAAGAAGGCAATGGAGCCCAAGGGGACTTGCCACCACTGTGGAAAGGAGGGGCATTGGAAGAGGAATTGCAGGTTATACCTTGCAACTCTTAAAGACAAGCCACAAGGTATGGTTTATGTTCTTATCTTCAATTCTAATTGTTAGATCTTCTAAATATTTATATTTGATATAAAGGGCTAATCACTTGTATAAATGTATATAGGTGGATGAGCCAAGTAGAAGAGGAACAAGCAAAGAGAAGTGTGGAGAAGGGTTCGGCCACCATGTTTTTTGCTAACTACTTAGGAAGTTTGTTAGGCATTAAAGATAGTCTTTAAACTTTCTTATTTTGTTAAGAACTTAATGTGGCTTCATATGATGGAAGACCACTATTAGTGCCTAAATGTATAAAGGTATATATTAGTCTCTAAATGTATAGAGCTAATACTTTTTGTATTAAACATTATGAATGTTTGAATTATCATATTAATGTAATGTGATGTATACCTTCTAATATATTATTTCCTTAAAAGTAGTATTATGAATTGAATATTGTCTTGTTGTATCCTAGTTGAGATACAAGATTTATATCACTTATTGTAATGTGATAAACCAAACTTTAGACTTATCAATTATGGATAGATGTCACATGTAGGACATAGAAGGATACAATGAATCTTTAGATTTGGTTCCAATTGTCTACCTATGAGTTCTATATGAATTGACAAAGGTCTAGAGATTCCTTTCTTGAAGAAAAGGAAGATCACATTATAATGATATAAGTAATAAGAAAAACGTTTCTTATAAGGTTATCACTTAGAACACAATAATCAAGATCACTCTTGATTCAATTAGTAGTTTTGAACAACTAATTGGGCATTCTTTAAATTGTTTTAAAATGTCAATTGTGTTAGTGATTAAACCAAGAAAGAAGTGTCTAAATCTATAAAATGTTTAAAGACTTTAGTCACTTATTAACGAGACATTAACTTAGTGAAAAATGAAACAAACGAGCTTGAAAGGTTTTAAAGCCACTACACAATGTCTTCTACCTGTATACTCCACGTTTATACATTTTGAATGTATGAAGTGATTTCTCATTAAAATCATGAGAAATAGTGGGAGGTGTGAAAATGGATATAAACTTGAATATGATTGGTTTATAGTTTTCTAAAGAATAATAGTACTTGACTATTATTGAGAGTTTGTGACTTTAATTGTTAAAAGACTCAAGCTCTCCAAATGTTAAAATTCCATGTTGTGTAACATTCTAAAGAATAGTCTATTAATGTTGGTTTCGTCAACCTAGCATAAAATGGTTATATGTTGGGAGTTGTCCATCATTCTCTTTTATGAGAACAAGCTAATAACAAAGCATATGGACAAGTTGATGAAACAAAAGAGAATAGTCTATGAATGTTGGTTTCGTCCACCTAGCATAAAATGGTTATATGTTGGGAGTTGTCAATCATTCTCTTTTATGAGAACAAGCTAAATAACAAAGCATATGGACAAGTTGATGAAACAAAAGGGAATAGTTTCAAAAATGAGTCACAACATATGATTTAACAACAAGACAATCCAAATTCAACATCTGATGTAACTATAATGCTCTATGTAGTTTTGATAAAGAATTATATCAACCACCTAGAAGGAATGGTTGAGTTTCTATATCCTTAGTAGGAGCCATGCTTCCATTAAAGACTTGGATAATTCTTATATGATTACATTAAAGGTCTTAGTATGACTAAAACTTGAAGTATGGTGTACGACACCATATAATTTAAATGAATAGACTTGATAAAGCAAGTCACACATTTCAAAAGGAATTACTTGAGAAAGAATTCTTTTGTATGATTCGTTTAAATAACTTGTGTTAGCTAGAGTTGTTGATAGTCTCAAAATTGTTGAGACATCATCAATAAGCTAATGGATCTCAATGATTGTCAATGGATCCAAGACAAGTTAGTGGGAGCAATATGCATTCAAATCAAGAAAATATAAGTGTTAAGATTTTTGAATGAATGCTAAGTTACAACAAGGCCAGTGGGAGTGATGTCATAATTTTGAGCAACAAGATATGAATAAAGTCTATTTGATAGACTTGATAAAACATATAAGTTACTCGAAAATTGACAAAACGTGACACGGTCAATTTTAAAGTATAGACTTGAAATTGGACTTATTGATATAGCAAGTCTATCTCAAGGATATTAAATAGGGAAATTAAATCTCAAATGTTGAAGATTTAAGAAAGCATTTTCCTATATGATAGAAAATCACTTTCATATCCCTTATAATGAATGTGTCACAAAATCACAAAAGGGACACATATATGGACTTGTGAAGTAGATATCCAAAAGTGAAGAACCACAGGGGTTGTCATTTTAAGATATTACTATATCCCAGGATCAGAACCAAAGCAACTGATAAAGTATTATTGCCTTTAAGAAAGAAACATCAGAACCAAACCAAAGTGAAAATAAACCATTTTAACAAATGGAACTTCATATTGGATGAAGTACTAATCATATGAATGAATTGTTAGTATTGTACTACAATGGTCTCAAGGTTGGAGCAAAGTTTGTATAAAGTATACAAACGAAATATATGACGATATATTGTTTTAGAAACTGCTTCAAAAGGTGTTTTGAATGAAGGGGTTCTTATAGAACCAATGATTGAATCCAAACCATAAGGTCGTTAGTAGGATACTACGACGTAATGGGGCGATAGCTCAAGCCATGGAATCAAGGTCTCATCAAAGTATTCGAACACAATAAAGAGACATCATCAAATGTTTTAGAAACATTTGATAAGTAAATCCCTTTTAAAAAAAAGGGGATTAATACATAACCAAGTTAACCTACGAGCATAAGCTCTCTCAACTAGCATGTATAAGATACACTAGTGATCGACTTTAGTGCAAGTGGGAGATTGTTGGAAATATGCCCTGAAAGTCAATCTTTGGAAGAAACCTTTAAGGACAAATGAATGGATGTATAGATGACTCTTATACATCAAATGGCAAAGATACTAATTAGGACTATCTCAATGAACGATATATGTCCTAAATAGTGAATCCATGGACAATGGATCGATTGAAGAAGTAATCTAATGATGTTAGACTACAGAGACCTTCTTCACATAATCATCATGTCCAAAAGGTTCATGGTCATAGGATTGTCGGAGGGAAACTGACAATGCATAGACCGGTACATACTATGTCCGCTTCAATTGGAAGGATGGAAAGTCTCATCCCATTCGTGTAGTGACACTAAGACAAGTATGTAGGTGCTCATTAAGGGAATGAGTTCACTGAACACAATCGAATGAGAGTACTTGCATGGAGGTCTACTCACATGCCAAGCAAGTAACTCTTATGGTTGGAATAATGTAAGTAGTCCTTTGACCTGAGGCATCGTCGTTGTCTTGTGGTTAAGTACTTGATCTTTGATTATGTTAAAGTCACCCCATTCACGGGTGTCCATGGCATAGTTGGGGTTAAGCCACTTAGTCATGAAGGCAAGTGAATGCACAACAAGGAATCTCTAATCCTCGTTAAGAGAGGAAGAATACTCTAAGATATGATTCTGGAATCTTCGGCCGAAGTATCGAGCGTAATAAAGGAAAGCGTTCCTATACGACTCAATTGAATCATATAAGAAGGAATAATCACATTAGGGGTTTGACATAATATATCCATACCCTAATGATGTGATTGAGAGTATTGTTTTAGAGAAGGATCGAATTACATTGTAATTCCAACTGAATAGGTTCTCCGAACAAATTCTACATTAGCTTGGGTAGCCATGATATATGGTTAGATGTCACTCATGGCTTGTGAGTTCTTCTAGATGATTAAATGTAGTAGTCAAAGAAGAAGGTGAATTAAAAGGAAGTTTTAATTCACTAAGTGATTGGATTAAATATAATCAATTGGATTGGTGCCAATCACCTCACTGCCTTGCTAATTAGAACCTAAAATGATTGTACACCGATACACTCTTGTAGTGATACCACTAATGGATGATGGAAATAATTAATTGGATTAATTAAGTGTTGTGATTAATTAGAAAGTCTAATGAAATCATAAAAGCGATATAAGATCGTTTTGGGCTTAAAGAAACGTTCGGGTTTAATCGGGCCCATTGGGCCTAGACCCATTGGGCTTTTATTCAAGCATAGGATGACTTGAAACAATAAAAGCCCAAAGCCCAAACCAAACACTAAAGGCCGGCCACTTAAAGGGAAAGGGAGAGAGTGAAAGTCAAGTTGTTGACTAGGTTTCTTTTTGTCTATATAAGGAACTTTATAGAGATAATTTTCTTGAGGGTTTTTGTGTGTTCAAAACAACTAAAGAGAAAAAGAAAATTACTCTCTCTTCAACACCAAAGGCCGGCCACCTTAAGGGTGATTTTAACTAATCATCTTTTCACCCTTTTGGTCATTCCTCCATCCATCTCACTACACTAGTGGGTGTGGATCTTTAGAGGTCTTCTACTTTGGAGACTAAAGGAGAACCAAAGGAGCACTCATACTAACAAAGTGGAGGAGGCAAGGAGGGAGGCTAGGCTTAAGGAGTTCAAGGAACAAAGGGCTTGGAGGTGGTCCATCCTTGGTCTAAAATCTAGATCAAGAGGTATAGATCTATTCCTACACTTTGTTCTTTACTTAAATGTTTTGATGCATCATATATAAACCTATGAACCTTGAAGGGGATTTGCATGACTATAGCTTTGATATTATTTGTTAACATGCTTCCATTGCTTTCGTATATAAATTTTGAATTGTATATGCATGCTAGTCATTAGAAATCCCACATGAATCTCATAGTTTTCCCTTCAAACAGGCACTTAGAAATCCTCTTCTCTATATGGCTCTTGATATCCATTGCCGCACCAAGACTGATGCGATGGATAACTTGCTCAGTACCGCTAAGGTTCGGCCCTCTCAAAGAGATCTCAGAGCTAGCTGGCAAAGGTGTTGGACGCATGACGGGTTCTTGCATACCTTCACCTACACATGGCAAACTTTGGAAGTTCGGCGGATTTGGAACAAGCTCTGCACCAGGCGGATCCCCGATCTCCCTGTCTGTAGGTAGTTCGCCCGCAAATAGCATCTCCGTATAGGAAAAAACATCTGCAGTTGCCAAATCAAAAGAACAAGAAGGCCCAACCTAAAGAAGACAAAGAAAGATGTTAGAAACGAAAGCCAAAATGATGAAAGCATAAGAAATCACGAGAGAAAATGAAGTACGTACATCTTTCTCAAGTGGCACACGATCATCGAGTAGAGGAGGTCTAAACACTTCTTTCTATGACGAAAATTGACATCGCTGTCAACCTGAGCATCGTCAAGTGGTCGCTTGTTGAAACTTGTTGACGCTGTTGCAAAATAAATCCATCTTCGTGCGAGTGAACTTCATCTCCCGCCTCTTCAGAAACATCTGGATGTCGAGGAGACAAGCATGGGCGTTGAGAAGCTAAAGCTACAGGTCTGTCTTGTAAGGGAGCCACACTGGTGCAATCAAGAGCTACCACTTGCATAGGAACCACATGACAGCCCTCTCTCGACATATCATTGCCTGAGTGAGAAGAATTGGTACCACTTGCCATCCCCAAGTTCTTATAATATACCTTTGACCACCAACGAGCATAAACGCGGGTCACTGGATTACTCTTGAACTCGTCCTTGGCTGGCAGCGTGATAACAACATTTGTACATGCACGGGTACAAGACTCCCAATGCATATACACGGCTTGCAAGGATGCTGATTGGTTCTTTTCCTTCAGCTTGCCTGGCAAGTTTTGGACAAAACCAAATTGCCTGCTGAAACGGTGGGGACTATATGGCTGAACAATGCATCGATCTTCTTGCCGCAAAGAAACAAACCCCGAATGAAGACTTATACGATAAGACAAGTCTGACGAGCGGAGATGCGAGTTGTCTACGATGCCTCGCCGCACCGAGCTAACTCTCGCTAAGGGGTCCATCCTCAAATCTTCACAACTTTCAAATAGCACTCGTGCCTGCAAATCATCAAGGCTCTTCGCGGAGAGCACGCCAGAATACTTCGCCATCAAAGGCCCCATCTTGGCTGCAGTTGATGAAGAAGGCCTTGACTTGTCTAGAGTCGTCAAAGAAAAGTGAGTGCCAAAATATTCACCCAACCAACCATACACATAGTGGTAGGGAAGCACCGCAGCACAATCTTCAGTGCTTGCCGAGTTCGAAACAATGCTCAAGCCATTGTAAATGTTGGCTAAAATCGGAATAGCAAGGCTAAAAGACTCACCTACAGCCATCTTGCTAGCAATTTTGAAAACTCTAGGACGAATTAAGTTGACGTCGCCTGTCGGGAAAACAAACTTACAAAGCCAGCAAGCTAAGAAAGCAGCTAAGTAAGACTCCTCCACATGCTCTAATGCTATGCCAAGATTCTCAAACGCTCTCAACTCGTCAGAAGAGCGGTGCCTGGTTGAGCCAATAACACCAGACGGGTCTGAGTCTCCCTTTGGCCT
The DNA here is from genome assembly GCF_916048215.2 of Malus sylvestris. NCBI lineage: Eukaryota > Viridiplantae > Streptophyta > Magnoliopsida > Rosales > Rosaceae > Malus > Malus sylvestris. Next base: position 41,609,654 of record NC_062272.1, on the reverse strand, counting down.
AGTGGTCTTGTTACGGCCATTTTTGTTCAAAGACTTCTTATACCTCATGGCCTCCCAGTACCAAAATCGGATCCATGAGGAAATCCTCACGCCTGATTTACCTTGAGCGTCCTGGAAAAGCTTGTGATACGCCCAAAACAAATAGCGGTAACTCGCAGGCAATCTTCGGCTATTGCAAAGAGAAAGTTCCTCCACGCTGGGAACGACCTCGTCATAAAACTTACCTTGGATCGGCAAGCCTTCTATCCTGTGAAGATCCCAAAGTGAAATTGACATCTCCCCTTGCACTGTGTGAAGTGTGTTGGTCGCTGAACACCAATGCTCAAAGAACGCACGAATGATGGAAGGGTGACGATCATAACTAAACAAAGATGCGTACACAGTGTGGTAAAGGCCCGCTTTAGTAAGCACATCTTTAGATTGGCTTAGGACATCTTCAAGCCACTCCCAATAAAACTCTGAAGGAAAATTTTGTGAAAACATGTTCATTTAAGCAACATCATATAGCATGCAATTAACAATTAAAGGCGGAATCATGCTAGCATGCACTTAAAAACAAAACATTAACCAAGAAATTCAAAGCCTAGTAGATTGGTGAACCATTAATCAACTCAAAACAAAGTGAGTTGAGATTTATACCTTTGTAGATTCCTCTTTGCATAAGCAAAGGCTAATCACCCAAAGAGAGGGCCTTCATTCCTTGCATCTTAAATCTATATTTTTGGATGGAAGAATAGGTTTCTCCAAGTTCCCAAAGTAGGGAACCTCTAAGTCTCTTCACCAAGGAGAGATTGGAGAAGAAATGAGTGACCTTGGAGTAGTGGGATTGCAAGATGCACCCCCAAAGGGGCCGGCCTCCTAGAGAGAAAATGGAGAGACAAGTTCTCACCAATTTTCTCTAAAAGAAACCCTAATGAATAAAAGGCTATAAAGTCATATTTATACCTTTATTCATTTGAGTGGCAAACTTGTAATTAAAGCAAGTTCACTACCCTTCCTCTAAATGGCCGGCCATGGGGTGTTGTTTGGGCTTTTGGGTCTTAGTGAATCATTATTCATTAAGTTGTCATACAACTTAAGTCAATGAGCTTGACGTTCGAAGCCCATTGGGCCTTAAGGTCCAAAACATATCCCGAGGTCTTTAACGAACTTATTCGTTTGATTAATTAACATATTAATTAATCCTTGCCATAAATAAATGATTAAACCATTTAATCATTCTTACTCATCTCCGTTTAATCTCCAATCTCCACCTCTTATGGTGTGCGATCCATTAGGTTCCTTTTAGCGAGGCAGTGGGCGATTAAAACCATTTCAAATCGATTGTGAATTGAAACTTACTTTCAATTCTCCCTTTAGTGATTACACACGTTTAGGGCTTCCACAAACCATGAGTGACACCTTGCAGCATATCATGGTTACCCAAGCTAATCAGAAGAGGTAGAGAAAACCTATTCAGTTTGGGATTACAAATGCAATACGGTCTTTCTCTAATCTAATACTCCTGACCACATTGTTTGGTTTGATAGTTTATTTATTCATGTCTACTATCCAATGTGATTCGTGTGCTTATATGATTTCATTGAATGTGATTTAGAACGACTTTTCTAAATCTCATTCATACTCTGGCCAGAGATTCTAAATCATATCATAGAGTATTCTCCCTCAAACGGTTTGAAGGTTAGAGATCCCTTGTTGCGCATTCACTTGCCTCCATGACTAAGTGGCTTAACCCCAACGATGCCGTGGACACCCCGATGGGGTGACTTTGACATAATCAAAGATCAAGGACTTAACCACAAGACAACTGTGATGCCTCAGGTCAAAGGACTAATTTGCATTATCCCAAACATGAGTTCTCATGTGACATGAGTATGAGAACTCTTCGTTGATCACGTTCAGTGAACTCATTCTCTACTGAGCACCTACGTACTTGTCTTGATGTCACACACACCAATGACTCGAGACTAGTCACTCTCCCTGAGAGAAGACATAGCACGTACCGATCTTGACGGACTGTCAATGCCCAATTGGCAATCCTATGATCAGGAACATTTAGGATGTGTCTACGAAAGAATGGTCTCATGAATCTAACTTCATTAGATTACATTCTTCCAATCACATATTCCTTGGACTTTATCGTTTAAGCATATAACATTTATATGAGACGGCTCAAACAATAATATTTGCCCTTTATATTAAACTAGATTAGTTTAACATGTAAAATGTCCGTAAAGTATCATCATATGATTGGCTTTAGGGCACATTTCCAACAAACTCATCAAAGACGGCTTCTCCAGTAGTCTACAGGGTACCATTCCAAGCCATGGCTCCGCTGCGAATGTGATCACCAAGAAGCTTAAACGAGGCTGGATGATGGTCACGAGCATGGTGCAAATGGTTCAAAATAAGAACCCTCAATGTGCACGCCTTTTTCTTCGTATTTGGTTGAACAGTGTCTACCACCTCCCAAGATACTTCAGAAGACCACGACTTAATATGCATGGAATTATCTTTCACAAGAAAAGCAAGCACCTCAGGACCAGTTGGTGGCGGGTAAAGCTTCAACATTGTTCCCTTATCTTGTGAATCGCCTTCCTTCGCAAGAATGGTGATGGTGTTGTTCCTAAAACATTTGAAAAATACCATGACCGCAAATCAGCCACAAAACTTGAGCAGCACGACAAAGATGGCAGCTACATGATGGTCCTTCAAGGCACGCTACAATGGCAAAGGAAACCAAAATGCTACGCAATCGCACTACGTAAAGCCGCAGTGATTACGCAAGCAGTTTCTTGCACCGCATATCGACGTTACCGCCAAGAGAAAACTGTGGTTAAAAGGCACTACATAGCGAAACCTCGTTGCAGTCTCTTGCACAGCACCACACGGCAGCGCGCCATCGAGGGAAAACTGTGGTCAAAAGGCACTACACAGCGAAACCTCGTTGCAGTCTCTTACACAAGCACACCCACGGCCTGCTACCATGGCTCTAAAAGCTTCGCGAAGATCCTGGCGTCAAGCTCTGCCTTCTCAAGATTAAAGATTCCTGACATTACAAACAAAGAAATCCATCAGTGGGGACACACATTAATTATGTTATATATATATATATAGACATATGTGTGCACGGTTTGATGATGGGACAAGTGCACGGAATGAAGATGATCACGGGACGATCAACTTCCATATATATATATATATATATATATATATATATGGCTTGAAAAGACGCAAATGGTGATGGTGATGGGACAAATATATATATATACATATATGCATGGCTCAAAAGATGAAAATTGTATGCACAGCTCAAAAGACATATATATATGTGTATATATATATATATATATACACACACATGTGACTCACCAAGTAAAAGCAGCATGAAGGAATTGCAGAGGGCAAAGCACATTATATTACATATATGTATGTATGCACGGTGATAAAGCAAACTACAACAGCAGCTTTCCGTATATATATATATACTCATGTGATTCACCAAGTAAAAGCAGCAGCGCAGGATTGTTAGACAATGGTGTAGTGGCGATACAAGGCAGCAAGCAACGCAGTGGTTGAAGCTGTATAATGAGTGTACAAGCAAAGGAGCAATCCTATATATATATATAAAGGTCCCCGGAGAAGCAAATGAAATGCTGTGGCTATTCAAAACGCAAGTCCGTTACTGTGCAAATGACCACCCGTGCTTGGAAAAGAAAACCAGAATGAGAAGTAATGATTGTGCCAGCATCACCGAAAGTAACCATCCAAAGGAAATGATAATAAGCAAGCAAGTCAAGAATGGAGAAATGGATGCCAGCATCACCGAAAGCAAAGAAAAGAAGTGATTGACAAGCACCATCCAAAGGAAATGATAATAAGCAAGAAAGACAGGTCATGATGCATGCTACTATTAGCAAGTCAAGAATGGAGAACTGGATGCATCAGGCACCATCTAAAAAAAAAAAACAAAGTGAAAAAATGGTGGAGACATAATGATTGAAAGGAAGAAGGTTTTCCGTCTTATAAAAAAAAAATAAATAAATAAAGTGAAAGGGTGGTGGAGACATAATAGGGGGTAAAAGAATAGTGTGCATCAGGCACTATCTAAATAAAAATAAAAAAATAAAAAAAGGAGTAACACATCTTAGTCAGATATACGTTTTAGCACAACATACTGAATAAAATAAAGCATGTCCATTGATATCTCTATGAATTACAAGTGCGCAAAAAAAAAAAAAAAAAAAGGAGCCTTCACAAATGTCACTTATGTGAAGCCTCAGTACTTGAAGCCTTAGTACTCGGCAGAACCTTGGAAGAGGGAGGCACTGGTGATGGATTATTCGGGGCCGCAATACTTGGTCGAACTCCAGATGACGAAGGCAAAAGGTGCCTCTGGAATACATCCACAAATCTACGATTGTCACTTTGAATCCGACCTTCGGAGTCCAGCAACTGATCAAGTTTCCTTTTCATGCTCGTCAAATAATTATTTGCAAGCACGTGCAACTCTTTATTCTCGTGCTTCAGCTGTCTGATCACTTGATTAAGAGCTACCACCTCGGCTGTCAATGATTCAACCTGGCGAGTTCGAACAAGTAAGCGTTGGCCCATGTTGGAAACAGAGTTCGCACACTGGACACTGAGATCCTGGGACTCTCGAACAGCTAATTCATCGGACCGTCGTGAAAGTATCCTATTATCTTTAGGAGTGATAAGGTTCCTAGCTACAACCGTAGCCGTTGCTGCATCCCTCATTACAGAGTCTTCAACTGTAAGAGGGCCATTAGAAGATGAGAAGGACGGGCGCCATATATTACCCTGACGCGGTGCACCTGCATCACTGCTGAGACTCAAATCTAAACAAATGTTAGATGGGTTAGCCATTTCCAAAAAGATGGTAAAAGAAAAGGGTTGGAGTGAGTAAAAATCTCAGAAATACAGCAAAGACAATTTTCAAAGGCGGGCAATCTTCAAAGTGTGCAGGTTGAAAACGATTGACACTTCTTTAAAAAGAAGAGGCAACACAACCACTTGTTCAAAAAAAAAATCGAAGAGACACCGCTCTTCGAATTTCAAAACCCGGATTTTCCTGCGTAAAATTCGTCAACACTTTTCAGACGTAGTTTCAGCTTTCGGCTATCACGTGCAACTTTGCCAGAGATCACTGACAAAGTTGAAAACGTGTGGAGTCCATCATACCCACCTACCCGACTTTTGGCCGACAAAGCATGGGAGACAAGGCCACATCCATCCTGCCACTTACTGTTGAGAGCTCACCATATAATTCGACCTCCATCCTCTATAGCAAGACACATATCCAACTTCTCTTCTTCCTTGCCGAATGTATCCGCAACCAAAACTCAGTTTTCTTCCTCCCTGAAAATAACAACGCCTAACTCTTCTTCCTTACCAAGAATACATCTCCAACTAAAACCTCTTGACACACTTAGTTTTCTTCCTCCCTGGAAACGCCTCTTCAACCAAGTCACACCGGAGCAAAGGTATCTCATATCACTGGGGTTGGGAGCAAGAGTATCTCATAGCATGCTTTCTCCTTGTCCTTTCCTTTGTCCTTGTTCTTACCTACAAAGACAAGGATAAAGAAAGCAATATGTCGGAACCTCCACTCAAGCTCCTGGTAAGGAACTGACTGCTTGGAACCTTTCCTGATTGCTCACCTAGCACTGCTCTCGAAGTACCCATTATCTCAACATCTTATGCTTCTAGAGAAGATACCACATCTGCCGGGAGAACAGAAGAGGCGAGTGAAAATGATGCATCGAAGCATGTGAAGACAAGCTCAACAAATACATGTGCTGATCATCCACTACTTCTTCAAAAGTAAAAGTATCTCATATCATCGGGGTTCAAAGCAAAGGTATCTCATATCATGCTTTTTCCCTATCCTTTCCTTTGCCCTTGTTCTTGCCTGCAGAACAAGGAGAAAGGAAGCAATCAGTCGAAACCTGAAATTAAACGTCCGATCAGGAACTGATTGCCCGGAACCTTTTCCTGGTTGCTTACCTAGCGTTGCTCTCGAGTACTCATCTTCAACTGTTGACGGATCTCGAATTTCCTCAGCAAATATTTCAAAACAGTTGATATGGTGTTGGCTCTTTACACTGAAGCTGCCAAGCATGAATGAGTGGCTGAAAAGTGATGCACTGAAGGACCATTTAAAGGCAAAAGGTTGCGCACCACTTCGGCTAGGCGAAAGAAACAAGCAAAGAAAAACGCAGCACGATGAGCCGGAACAAATCATTATGGCAGAACACCCTTCTCAGCAGAACTACATAATCCAGACGGAAGGGTCTAAGTCAAATCCAAGCCAGCCATCGTTGCTATAATCAAAGAGCTCGAGAAGCTTCAACAATCTTTCGCTGACACTATCGCCAAAGAGCAAAGTCTCGATAATCCTTAAAGATCAAGTCACCAACTGGAAGAAGAGCCCATCAATCTTGAAGATCATATCGTTGACCAAACTGCTCAGGGTTCATATGAAAATGCTGCGACCTTCCTTGATCTTTCAAAGCATGCATGTCCTGAAACTGCTCATGGTCATGTTTAAGTTCGAGATCAAGCCTCGACGGCCCTTAAAGAAATCACAAGTCTGATTCAAGATCAAGTGGCCACCACCCTTGAATCAAATCCAGTTCAAGATTAAGTCTGTGGAAAGTCCTTTGGAGGAAACCAGAAAACGCTCCAGCCCAGTTCATGAATAGCTTGTGAAAAGTCACCAATTGGAGGAAACTAGAAAATCCTCCAACCAGTTCAAGAATAAGCCTGTGGAAATTCAACAATTGGAGGAAACGAGAAAATCCTCTGAACCAGTTCAAGATCAAAGCTGTGGAAAGTCAACAAGCGCAACAAAATACGTGCCGATTTACCCACTACCAAAGCAAAAGATCATCTACCACATGAAGCTCCTTGTGGTCAAATTTCAACCTTCAAGATCAAGCCTCAACGGCCTTTGAAGAAATTTCAAACAAAGTTCAAGATCAAGCCCCAACGGCCCTTGAAGAAATTACCAACCCAGTTCAAGATCAAGCCTCAACGGCCCTTGGATCAACATCTGCAGTAAGGGACTTCAAAATGCATCTTCTACACATGACAAGCACATGTATACGACGCACCTTGTGTTGGAAATGTGCCCTAAAACCAATCATATGATGATACTTTACGGACATTTCGCATGTTAAACTAATCTAGTTTAACTATAAAGGGCAAAGATTATTGTTTGAGCCGTCTCATATAAATGATATATGCTTAAAAGATAAAGTCCAAGGAATATATGATTGGGAGAATGCGATGTAAAGAAGTTAGATTCATGAGACCATTCTTTCGTAGACACATCCTAAACGTTCCTGATCATAGGATTGCCAATTGGGCATTGACAGTCAGTTAAGATCAGTACGTGCTGTATCTTCTCTCAGGGAGAGTGACTAGTCTCGAGTCATTGGTGTGTGTGACATCAAGACAAGTACGTAGGTGCTCAATAGAGATTGAGTTCACTGAACACGATCAACGAAGAGTTCTCATATTCATGTCACATGAGAACTCATGGTTGGGATAATGCAAAGTAGTCCTTTGACCTGAGGCATCGTCATTGTCTTGTGGTTAAGTCCTTGATCTTTGATTATGTCAAACGTCATTCCATTGGAGTGTCCACGGCATCGTTGGGGTTAAGCCACTTAGCCATGGAGGCAAGTGAATGCGCAACAAGGGATCTCTAACCTTCAAACTGTTTGAGGGAGAATACTCTATGATATGATTTAGAATCTCTGGCCAGAGTATGAATGAGATTTAGGAATGCGTTCCAAATCACATTCAAGGTAATCATATAAGCACACGAATCACATTGGATAGTAGACATGAATAAATAAACTATCAAACCAAACAATGTGGTCAAGAGTATTGTATTAGAGAAAGACCGTATTGCATTTGTAATCCTAAACTGAATAGGTTCTCCACCTCTTCTGATTAGCTTGGGTAACCATGATATGCTGCTAGGTGTCACTCTTGGTTTGTGGAAGCCCTAAACGCGTATAATCACTAAAGGGAGAATTGAAAGTAAGTTTCAATTCACAATCGATTTGAAAGAGTTTGAATCGCCCACTGCCTCGCTAAAAGGAACCTAATGGATCGTACACCGTGTAAGGTGGAGATTGAAGAAACAATGGAGATGAGTAAGAATAATTAAATGGTTTAATTATTTATGGCAAGGATTAATTAATATGTTAATTAATCAAACGAATAAGTTCGTTAAAGACCTCGGGATAGTTTTGGACGTTTAGGCCCAATGGGCTTCGAACGTCAAGCCCATTGACTTAAGTTGTATGACAACTTAATTCACAAAAGCCCAAAAGCCCAAACAACACCCTAAGGCCGGCCATATAGTTAAGGGTAGTGAACTTGGACTTAGTTACAAGTTTGCCACTCAAATGAATAAAGGTATAAATATGACTTTATAGCCAAAATTCATTAAGGGTTTTGTTTTGGAGAAAATTGGAGAGAACATGTCTCTCCATTTCTCTCTAAAAAGGCCGGCCCCTTGGAGGGTGCATCTAGCAATCCCACTACTCCAAGGTCACTCATTTCTTCTCCAATCTAACCTTGGTGAAGATACTTAGAGGTTCTCTATTTTGGGAACTTGGAGAATCCTATTCTTCCATCCAAATCCATAGATTTAATATGCAAGGAATGAAGGCCCTCTCTTTGGGTGATTAGCCTTTGCTTATGCAAAGAGGAATCTACAAAGGTATATTTCTCAACTCACTTTGATTTGAGTTGAGTCTTGGTTCACCAATCTACTAGGCTTTGAATTTCATGGTTAATGTTTTGTTTTTAAGTGCATGCAAGCATGATTCCGCCTTTAATTGTTAATTGCATGCTTATTGATGTTGCTTAAATGAACATGTTTTCACAAAATAATCCTTCCAGTGGTATCAGAGCCTAGGTCTAGTAGTTGGTGAATCCTTTTGGGTTTTGTAGTTCATAGTTGTGATTTAAAAGTTGTAATATGTTACAAGCTTTATTCTTGTTTCTTTGAATGTAAATTTTGTTAGAAAATTTGCCATCTCAAATGTTGTAGATGTAGTTCTTATGAGCATGAATATTGGAGCTAAAATTTGGTGCCATGATTTTGGGGATTTTCGGCCAAATACATAGGGTGAAATTTTGGGTTCTTGTTTGACTTGTTAAAAGTGTTTTCAAGTGACTTTTGGAACTCCTATGTACCCTAGTTTGGTTAGATGTTATTTCCCTAAAGTTTGAATGGTTTTGGAACGGTTTTGGGTGAAAATTGTTCATGGAATTTTTTTGGGTTTTTCATGAGTGTTCTTCATTGTTCTTGACATTTTTGCCAAGAACAAAAAGGTTTGTGTTTTGATTTATTTCATGAAGTTTATGTTTTATGAATTTTCAAATGTTTAAATGTTTTAGATATTTATTTAAATGGTGTAAGAGATGTAAGAGATATTATGGTGGGTGTGAAAGGATTAATTCCCTTTCACACACACCACTTGCATCACTTGCATGCTTTATGTCAAAACTCACAAATCAACACACACATCACTCCATTTCTTCTTCCAAAACCGGCCACCCCCTAGTGGGGGTACTTTTGGGGCCTTTTATGCAATTACATAAAGTTTTGATACTTTTGTGTATTTGCACTTTGGCCCAAAAGTTTACGTTTTTACGTTTAGGTCCAAAAACGCTAAAGGACAAATTGTTTTGCTCCTTTAATGAAGTTTTTGCATTAATTAAATTTTGGGTTCTAGTGTAATTACATGAAGTAGTGGACCTTTGTGTCTTTACAAAGTGACCCCAAAATTTTTGCAATATAGCCCAAAAGTTGAGGTTAATTGCTTTATGGCCCAAAAGTTGTGGTTATTGCATATTGGCCCAAATTAGGTAGAGAACAAAATTGTTTTGTCTCTTTAAATGAGAATTGGATTTTCATTTTGTTTAGCTCCATTTAAATCAATTTTATGGATACAAAAACCAAATGAAAATGTTGCATTCAATTTAATTAGTTAAAGTGTTAATTAATTAAAGGGTGATTATGAACCTAAGCCTACGATAATTGAGCTATGTGATAGGCCGTTTCAAATTTGTTTGAACCATGGGAATGTGTAGATTAGATTTTGGTTGTAATTTGATTTGATCAAATGTTGTAAAAGGGCATAAGCCCTTCTTTACTTTAAGGTAATTTGTTTTATGCAAATGTTGTAATGAGCATAAGCTCACCTTTACTTTGAAGTACTTCTTTCTTGCTTTATATGATATGCATGAAAATGAAGTTGTTGGGTCCAACGCCCCTAAGACAACACGCCTTAATGTGATTAAACGCGTAACTAAAATCAATCTCCATCCCTAGACCGAGATTCAACACAAGGCTCGTGTTGAATCTAAACAAAGGTTCATAGTCATCCTAAGGCCCTAAGGCAACTATATAGTCCATCAAATGAATGCAAAAGTTATGTTAGTAGTATCATATACTCTTGCTTTAAAAACGTTTTATAAGCATAGTGGGAGTATTATATACAACTAAAAACAATCATATGGACCAATAGTTGTAATAGGACCAAAATTGTTTTAATAGAGATTAAAATGTATGTTTATATGTGATGAGACCTAAAACCCTCAACCAAACCATTATTAAGTTGATAAGCGTGAGAGTGCTTTGAACACTCTTTCGTGGCCTTCCACCGTGGTAGCTCCAATCGTTTATGACTTGTACACCGCCTTCACCCTATCATGGGGAAGTACAAAGTGCATGCTTATACTCAGGAGGAGTCTATATACATACTTGATGAGGTGAGTGTAGGCAACGAGGATGACCAATATCATATCATTGTGAGGCTATTCTTGAACCCCTTCATGAACTAAGCATGGTGGGAATGACTTAACTAAGTGCAATGGAGCCAATATCATATCATTGTGAGGTTACATTCTCTAGAGGCCAAATAAGATGGGTACTTGAAAGAGATGCAAATGAGTAAGTGTACTCTCTCATTATTATTAATGCTAGCCAATATCATATCATTGTGAGGTGGGCTTGGTAGTAGTGAGTCTCCCATACCCTACTAAGAGTTTCATCCAAAACTCTCGAATTCCAATGAGGGATATGGAATTTGCCAAAAATAGTGGGTGGTGCTTTTTGATTTAAAGACCCGAATCAAATGGCTTAAAATCAATCAATTTATATTCATTATGTATTTGTTTACCAATATATTTGCAAACGCTATCCCACACTTGACGAATAAAAGCCAAAAGCTTTAGTTTCCGGACTTGGTACTACAAAACTATAGATTGTCTTTAATGGCTTGTAAATGTACCTAAGTAGTCTCATCCTCACAATCTTCCTATTGATAATGTATCAGTAGAAGAATATGTTAGAAAATGTCTATCATAAAGAGGACAACACTTTTAATGTCATAATTCTTCAATTACAAATTGTTGTATGAAGAAATAGGAGTTGCTTTGAACAACCCTTAATCAATGCAAACATTAGTGCTTGTTTCTTTGTTACATGAACAAGGAACTTTAGAAGAAAGCACAAAGGCATGGACACTTAATGTGCCATGATTCTTCACTTACAAATTGTTGTATGAAGAAATGAGAGTTGCCTTGAACAACTCTTGAAAGTTTGTAATTATATTTAGAACATAATGGTTGGTTGACAAAAATAGTCCATCAACATGGACTTATGATGATTTTGAATCATTGAGTGTTGAAGTGTTAAACCACTTAACGAGACGGAAACTAGGGAAGGACTTCACCTTTGTTTCCCTATCCTAATGGTTCACTAAGTTTATTGTAAACTATATAGTAACCAATATCCACACAATCTCCAAATTGTTTGATGTGTATAGCACAATTGAAATAAGTTTCAAGAGAGATAGTGGGAGTTTAGGGAACATGACTATTGTAGTCAAAGGTGAAAGTCAAATGAAGAAGATAAAATTAACTCCAAGGGAACAAACTTTCTTTATGAAAGGATGGACATTGGAAGGGGTATTTGCAAGAAATGTCTTGCAAGTGTCAAGAACACACCTTTCGAAGGTGTTGTAAATTGTTCTTGAATAGTTCAAAACAGTTGGTTCTTCTACTTGAATGCTTGATTCCGTATTAGTAACTATGTTTTACAATTGTTGTAAAAGTGTGACTAATAAGAAGTAGAAGATATATGGGAGAAGAAAAGGTGCTTCACATTCGGAACGTGAATAAAATAAAGATCTCTGCAAAAGCAGATAATACTTACTTCCTCATATGAACTACCAAAGAAATTGGAAAAACCAAAGATTGTCTTTACATTCCAATTTTAAGGAACTTAATTCTGTCACTATAGTAGAGATGGATGAATGTTTTGTTTGACAAAACATTGTTCTTTATTAATCACTGATTGGATTATAGTAATCTAATTGATTGTCTCTATAGTAGAGATGATATGGTAGTGTTAACTGTTTAGAATATAATGATGCTTAAAACCCAAAAGGTTGCAAGGTAGTGACTAATCCCAACTAAGTTGTGATACCTCTAAGACATAAGTTACGAGTTGGTGAAAGATGGATGCTTTGGATCGATAGATCCGGATCCAATACCTTCTTGTTAAAATTGTATAGAGGCGAAATGTTCGAATCTTTATTCTTTTGGAAAGAAGAAAGAATCACAAAGTTGTTGAGGTTAATTCACTTAGATGTTAATGGCACTTGTCCACAACATAATACTACTCATGTTGTATGACATTCACCGAAGATCACTCTCGGTTGGACTATAGTTTATTTTGAATAAACACAAGTCCGAATACTTTGCAAAATGTTTCAAAGAATTCAAGAAATGTAAGTTGATGAGTAAGACATCTAAAGTATTTACCTCCTTAGATTTGATCCAAGGAAAAGTAACACTTTAGATGAGTTTCCTTGAAAGATATCAAGGAAAATAGCATCATAAGATAATGTATTTGTCCATTAGGAGAAGAACGAACACGAATAAGATTTAGTTCGTTAGATGTTATCTATTACCCATATATAGGATATATACTTCTAAAACAATATGATTGTCAATTAGAAGATCTTCCAAAATTTTCATAACTCCATAAGATGTAGTTGGAAAGAAAGACAAATCTTAAGCATTTAAGATTTGGGGTTGTGTGCTTATAAGCAATATTTGTTTGATAACAATCTTGTGGAATATCCTTAAATTAACTTTTGGATATCGCTTCTATAAACCAACTAACAAATGTTGTTTTGTTGGGTAGTTCATTGTAATCCTACAATGTGATTTGCCTAAGAGCAAATGAACGAGAGATAGAACTCAAAAGAATAGGTTCTTTGAGAGACAAGAAAGTAATGAACAAATATAAACAACCTAGTTCCTATACCAAAAGCTCCAAGGTAGTCGAGAAGGATTTATAAACCGTCAAAATTGAATGGTTTGAACTTTATGACTATGTCATAGAGTTGCACCTCTTAATTCGAAAGAAATAAGAATGAAAATCCTTATGACTGCATTGAGTGTATATATGATATATACTCAAGAAAATGGTAAAGTATCATTTGACCCGAAATAATGAAACCTTAAATAGCTAATTGGTAGCTTAAGGTGACTACAATCAAAGAGAATGGTTGACTTTGAAGAAACCATCTTTGAGATAGTCTTGGTTTCAATTAATTCGAAGATTGCTAGCTACAACTAAATTGTGATTCAATGTTTGGACATTATATGGGTTTCCGAAACCATTATTAAGATAGTCTTGATAATATATGTCTAAAACTATAAATCACAAGACATGTAAGTTGTAGAGATCCATCCATCATGAATCTTAGCAAGCTAGTGGGAGCTATGAGCATCTTATGAGAAAAGGATCAAATCGTTTGATTTCTCATAAAGATGTAAATGAATCTTTTGTTTACTAGGTTTACAAAAGATTAGTGGGAGTTAATTATATTCCTAAATTTGTATATATATATATATAAATATATATGTGATATATATGAATATATATATGATATATTAATTTTGGAAATGAAAAGATTACTTCTTCGTTAAAGTTATGACTTTAAGCATTCTATAACGATAGAATGTATATGGGAGACATAGTCTATAAACATGGGATGGAAATCTATAATGATAGATTTTAGGATATAATTGGATTATATCAAGCCCTAAATAATAGACAAGAGATGCTAGGAAGTTTCTCATATGATGATAAACTTCAATCAAATGGACAACTCTAGTAAGACTAAGAAGTTGCTCTTCTCAAAGAGAACGTACTCTTTGACTCCCAAAGAAATAATGCGTAAATAGAATCCTTTATGCATACGCAGAAAGGTGATTTATGTATTTCATATTGTATGAAAAACATTGATATGAGTTGTACCTAGAACAGGTACAAGACGATGTCAGTGCAAGCCCAGGATCAGAACCATGGCAACTGTCAAGTGAATCCTTAAGTATTTAAGAAATACTAAAGGATAAATTCCTCAAAGATCGAGGAAGAATTAGAGTAACGTAATGGAAGCGTAAATGTATTAGATTGTGAATCTAATCCATCATTGGATGTTTCTTCATTATGAATGAAGAGATTAACAGATATCCCTTTATTATGACTAAAGAGATATTTGGATGGAAACATTAAAGTAATGACTTTAGTGTGTTCCATTATGAATGCAAAATATATTGCCATATAGAAGTTTACAACAATGTTGTTTGGATGGGAAAGTTCATTTATGAACTCTCTATTCGGTTCCAACCAGAAAGTGTATGACACTAATGGGGCGATAGCTCAAGCCAGGGAATCAAGGTCTCATCAAGGTCCGAACTCAAATGAGAGACTGAACCACATGATTGAGAATCATGTATAATGGTGACGTCGTTATTCTCAAGGTTGCTTCTATAGATAACATATAGATATCCATTGTCTAGGCCTACTATTCAGCCATTTATGAAATGACTACATAATGGGTATCATCACTAATGACCAAGCTGATTGGCTCTAGTGCAAGTGGGAGATTGTTGGAAATGTGCCCAAAAACCAATCATATGATGATACTTTACGGACATTTCGCATGTTAAACTAATCTAGTTTAACTATAAAGGGCAAAGATTATTGTTTGAGCCGTCTCATATAAATGTTATATGCTTAAACGATAAAGTCCAAGGAATATGTGATTGGGAGAATGCGATCTAAAGAAGTTAGATTCATGAGACCATTCTTTCATAGACACATCCTAAACGATCCTGATCATAGGATTGCCAATTGGGCATTGACAGTCCGTTAAGATCAGTACGTGCTGTATCTTCTCTCAGGGAGAGTGACTAATCTCGAGTCATTGGTGTGTGTGACATCAAGACAAGTACGTAGGTGCTCAATAGAGAATGAGTTCACTGAACACGATCAACGAAGAGTTCTCATATTCATGTCACATGAGAACTCATGGTTGGGATAATGCAAAGTAGTCCTTTGACTTGAGGCATCGTCGTTGTCTTGTGGTTAAGTCCTTGATCTTTGATTATGTCAAACGTCATTCCATTGGAGTGTCCACGGCATCGTTGGGGTTAAGCCACTTAGCCATGGAGGCAAGTGAATGCGCAACAAGGGATCTCTAACCTTCAAACTGTTTGAGGGAGAATACTCTATGATATGATTTAGAATCTCTGGCCAGAGTATGAATGAGATTTAGGAATGTGTTCCAAATCACATTCAAGGTAATCATATAAGCACACGAATCACATTGGATAGTAGACATGAATAAATAAACTATCAAACCAAACAATGTGGTCAAGAGTATTGTATTAGAGAAATACCGTATTGCATTTGTAATCCTAAACTGAATAGGTTCTCCACCTCTTCTGATTAGCTTGGGTAACCATGATATGCTGCTAGGTGTCACTCTTGGTTTGTGGAAGCCCTAAACGCGTATAATCACTAAAGGGAGAATTGAAAGTAAGTTTCAATTCACAATCGATTTGAAAGAGTTTGAATCGCCCACTGCCTCGCTAAAAGGAACCTAATGGATCGTACACCGTGTAAGGTGGAGATTGAAGAAACAATGGAGATGAGTAAGAATAATTAAATGGTTTAATTATTTATGGCAAGGATTAATTAATATGTTAATTAATCAAACGAATAAGTTCGTTAAAGACCTCGGGATAGTTTTGGACGTTTAGGCCCAATGGGCTTCGAACGTCAAGCCCATTGACTTAAGTTGTATGACAACTTAATTCACAAAAGCCCAAAAGCCCAAACAACACCCTAAGGCCGGCCATATGGTTAAGGGTAGTGAACTTGGACTTAGTTACAAGTTTGCCACTCAAATGAATAAAGGTATAAATATGACTTTATAGCCAAAATTCATTAAGGGTTTGGTTTTGGAGAAAATTGGAGAGAGCATGTCTCTCCATTTCTCTCTAAAAAGGCCGGCCCCTTGGAGGGTGCATCTAGCAATCCCACTACTCCAAGGTCACTCATTTCTTCTCCAATCTAACCTTGGTGAAGATACTTAGAGGTTCTCTATTTTGGGAACTTGGAGAATCCTATTCTTCCATCCAAATCCATAGATTTAATATGTAAGGAATGAAGGCCCTCTCTTTGGGTGATTAGCCTTTGCTTATGCAAAGAGGAATCTACAAAGGTATATTTCTCAACTCACTTTGATTTGAGTTGAGTCTTGGTTCACCAATCTACTAGGCTTTGAATTTCATGGTTAATGTTTTGTTTTTAAGTGCATGCAAGCATGATTCCGCCTTTAATTGTTAATTGCATGCTTATTGATGTTGCTTAAATGAACATGTTTTCACAAAATAATCCTTCACCTTGAAGTGGGGGCATTTGTAGAGATCGAAATTTCGGTAAAATAAATGTTGATCAATAATTAAAATTTCAACGTTTATGTGTCACATAAATTTTACACATAGCATGTGACTAAACGAAAAATCAAAATAAATCGGAAAAGTCATCAAACAGGACATATGTCAACACCTGGCAGAAATGATTTATTTCATCTAATTATTTAAATCCAAAAAATCAAGTTTTGGAATTCTATAAATAGGAGGCCAAGGCATTCATTTTAGACACCAATTCATAACCAATTCACCTTACACCACAACCTTGAAGCTTTGAAACTCCAAAGCTCCCAAGCAAATCCCGAAGGATCAAGAAAGCTCTCTTTGTTCTTCGTCAAATCCTCATTCAAAAGCAAGCCCCAACGGTCCTTGAAGAACTTCCACTAATTCAAGATCAAGCCCTCCCTCACGGCCCTTGAATAAAGTGTTCATCATTCATCATTCGTTCATCCCTAGATCAAGCCCCAACAGCCCTTTGGATCAACGACGTCAACAAATCCGCATAACTGTTTATTCCAAGATCAAGCCCCGACGGCCCTTTGGATCAACAACATCAAATCCACCATTACAAAGATAGAATCAGAGGCTAAATTTGTAGAAGAGATTGTAACCCCTAAATCATCAATACAAATATTATTTTGTACACATGTTCTTGTCTCGTTCATCGTAGGAATTTCCGTGTTTACAAATACATGGGTAAAATTGTACTTTGACATGGTGGATACCGGAGTTGGAACTTCAGAGCCTGCTGCGACTCAAAATTACGACGAGGCTGACGCCATTAATGGTGAACGGGGGCAAACTTGAAGTGGGTCAGGGACAAGGAGGGGAGTGAAGGAAACGATGGTAAGAAGACGAAGGTTGAGAAGTCGCCGGAGGAAGAACGGTTGGAGGAGAAGTTAGGGGAAGGGGAGAACTCGGGTCAGGTTAGGTTGGGTCCGAAGAGTTTTGGGTCGTTGGTAGAGATGTTCGATTACTTCTACAAATTCCTTCATTACTGGCCTACTGATCTCAATTTCACTAAGGTACCCTAAACAAAGCTATTTGATTATTCTTAATCTTTTCAGCCCTACTTTTTTTTGCTGAAAGTTAAAGATTGGAACTTTTTGTTAGTGTATAGCAATATAATATATTATTTATTCAATTTGGTATTTTGTAATCGAGATTAATTAGGATTTGGGAAATTTAGTTTTGGGTTGTTTGCTTTCCTTCGTTTGCATCATCAACTACTGCAGATTTGGGTATTACATACTTTTATGATTGCGATCCCCTCTCTTAAATTCATTTGGTTATCCTTGCATATTTAATTGATCATTAACTGCACTCAATCATGGAAACAACACCTAGATCACCTCCAATCATATTGAAAACAGCAACACCACCCAAAACTCCATCCCACATCCTCTTAAATACACTAACATTCATAACTCCTCCACCAATCATCTTTAATACCTTAGCTCCCAAAAAAAATCTAGTCGTCTTTAATACTCTCAATCCCCAATATGTTTATCCTACACCCAAATTCAAATCTCAGCCTGCAATCACCGTCAATATACCTCCTTCCAAAGAATCAAACTTTGGCAAGAAGTGGCCACCTCTTGACAGAAGTGGTGGTACTCGCCATTCCAAGCGTCTTTTTTTAGGTATAAATAACTCAACACATTATCTTTTGTTTTTGAAGAGTAAACACATTAGTCAACCTAGTATTAGTTTTTTTTTTTATGGAAATATTTTACTCGCTCATTAAATGTCACAGCCCGTCCTGAATAATTAATTTTCGATGACGTGAAATGACAGTTTTATCATTGGACGGGGAAATTGTAGTGTGTATGTGTAACATATTGAGACTTAGAGTTTATTGTGTGGTTTTGGATTGGTAACCACGTGGATCACACACACATACCACACCCACTCCCTCTCCCTTCCTTCCTGGGCCCTCATCTCTCTCGAACTCACTCTCTCTTTCTTCTTGTACGGACAACACCAAGGACCTCTTAAAACTCACAGATCGAGGAAGAAAATGGTACCATTGTGTTCGTGAGGACCTTACGAGTTTAAAGGTACCAATTTTAGGTAAGGATTCCTTCGAAAACTCATGAACCCAAAATTCATTTTTCATGCACTATTCATGTGGACGTTCAACCTTGTGTTTCAAAAGATTTCAAGCTCACAGGGAGATTTAGGAGGTCCTAAGGAAGCTCGGGGTAGTTCGTTGGAAGAGTTTGGACGTCGGAGGGCCGAGATTGAAGGTTTTCAAAGTTAACCAGATTATCGAGCTTCCTCAGGTAAAATCTAGTGGTTTTCAAGGCTTAAAAATGGTATAACGTGATTCTACACGTTGCTAGCTTTCCAATGGTTCAATTTTCATAAGTTTTGGTGAAGAAATGAGTGAGAACAAAGGTTTTAAAGTTTTACCCAGTTTTCCAGCGACCGGCGACTCACCGGAGAAGATGACGGCATATTCCGTCAGTTTGGATGGAATAAGCTGACGTCATCAGTCAGTTCTAATGGAATCTGTTAGGCTTTAACGGAATCTTCCCTAACGGTGGTTAGGGAATCCGTCAGGTTTGGCCGCGCGTGGGGGCACATTTTGTCGTGCCCTTGCAAGCGCGTGGGAGCTCGAAAAATTTATCTAAAAATTTGGGGTTGTTCCTAAGGTTGTGTAGGTCACTGTGGTATATTCATATACCCATTTTGAGCTATGTATGAGAAGTTAATTCGCATGTTTTGCCTATGTGCTTTAAAATAACGTTTTTATAGTTAATTCGCATATAGGTGAAGCTTATCCCGAGGACGAGTGTATCCACGGGTGACTCGGGGGCTACGACCCTTCGACATATCAATGAGTGGGCTTTTGGTTTTCGGTATATATTTATATACTTGATATTTTCCTAGAAAAATATGTTTAAATGATAATATGCCATAAATGCCATGAATATACAATTATATTTCGTGTATGACTTGGTGTGTGATACCTTATATATATAAATGTGGTGCTGTGGAGGCACATGTAAGTTCAGGTAAGTTATGTTTGGTTAGGTGAATCATCGATGATGTGGTATGTGATCGAATAATGTTGAGCTCATAAAAATACACCTTGGGTGATTATGATTTAGCCAGAAATATGAAGTACAAGCCTGTTTATTTATGTCACCTCTCATACTCTATGCTCATATTGGATCCAACTTAAGTGCACAGTCTTGTCATACAGACATTAATTAAGGTTCCGACTCGTAGGTGACTAGCAATTTATCGCCCGGCTATTATGAGAGAGTAAAATTGAGCATGACTACATTACACCCAATCTTGTCTTACATACCTTTTTAGTGTGTTGATGCACAAAATCAGTGAGGACTTTGGTACAACAGAAAGTGTTAAGTTTGTGACCTTCGCTAGATTGCTCCGGTCACTAGTGTGGATAAGTAAGTAAATGGATAGGGACAGGGAAGCAAACACAAGATGTACGTGGTTCACCCAGATTGGCTACGTCCACGGAGTAGAGGAGTTCTCATTAATTATGAAGGGTTTACACAAGTACATAGGTTCAAGCTCTCCTTTAGTGAGTACTAGTGAATGATTTAGTACAAATGGCATTAGGAAATATTGTGAGAGAATGATCTCTATTTATAGAAGAGAGTTTCTAGTTTCATTCTGACATTGACACGTGTCGTGTTGTGATTGGCTTCCTGGTTGTAGGGAAACTCTACTGGGTCATTGACAGTATAACGTTGACCAGTGCTTAGTAGTTTCGGGATTGGTCAAGTATGGTACAAACAGTGCTCCCCTAAGTTCCTGAGTGAGGGAAGCTCCTCGGTTGGGGACTTGGAAGATCCAAGCCATTGAGTAATCATGAAACTTCTAAGTACCAAAGTGTGGTATCATTTTCACTTGCCTTATCTGTCTCATATGTAGATGTGGCATCTTCTCTGGAAGTACTTTTCCTCCATCCAGGGGTGGTATCTTTAACCAATGAAGATGCACAAGGTAATGTATCAATTTCACTTGAAGCTTACTTGTAGTTTCAGGCTTAGTTAAGTGCGATACAAACCCTATAGAAGGAGTCCCCCAAGTCGCCGAGCTAGGAGATTTGCCGAAGGAGGTAACAGACAAGGTAAACAATCAGACTTCCAAGCAAGCAACCTGGATCGAAGGTTCGACTTCAGCTTTCGGTTGATTGTTCTCATTCTCCTTGTGTCGTAAATAGCACCAAGGATAAGGAGAAGCAAATGGAGAAGAGATGATATGAGATACTTTTGCTCTTAAAGAAGTAACTTTCCACAGGCTTATTCTTGAACTGGGCTGGAGGGTTTTCTGGTTTCCTCGAGAGTATAAGGCCGACTAAAGAATTTGGGGGTCAAACCAAGTCCATCAAATCTAGAGTATGTTTGACCCTGATGATATGGGATACTTTTGCTTTTGACAAAGTAGTGGATGTATCGGCACGTGTTCTGTTACGCTTGTCTCCACATGCTTCCTTGTATCCTTCTCACTTGCCCTATCTGTTCCCCAGGCAGATGTGGTATCTTCTCTGGAAGCATAAGATGTTGAAGATGAGTACTCGAGAGCAATGCCAGGTAAGTAATCAGGCAAGGGGTTCTAGGCAGTCAGTTCCTGATTGGAAGCTTGATTCCAAGTGCTGACTGATTGCTCTCTTTCTCCTTGTCTTGCAGGTAAGAACAAGGCCAAAGGAAAAGACAGGGAAAAAGCATGATATGGGATACTCTTGCTTTTAACCCTGATGATATGAGATACTCTTGCTCTGGTGTGGCTTGTTTGCAGAGGTATTATCGGGAGGAAAAGAAGTTGAGTATTTTGAGAGACTCTGCTGAGAGTGCCCTCTTGGATGTGAAGAAAAGTTGAGCATTTTTTTTATTTGCAGGTTTGCCTGGCTGTGGAGGATGGAGGTCGACATATATAGGAGTCTCCTTAACAACAAGTAGTAGTGTTATTCCTTTACCCTTCTTGGTCATAGCAATGTAGTGGGAGCTGCAAGCTTCACGTGTTTTAACTTTGTTAGAGCACTTTGAAAAAGTGGTATGTGGTATCTGGAAAGCTGATGTTGCGTGTGAAGATTGCAAATAAGCTTTATCCAAGGAAATCTGGCTCTCGAAGTTCGGAGAGTGGTACCTCTTCGGTTTTCGAACAAGCAATCCTGTTGGGGATCTAGCTCTCAAGATTCAGAGAAATGTGCCTCTTCAATTTTTGAGAAAGCAATCATGTTGGGAGTCTGGCTCTCGAGATTCGAAGAGCAGTGTCCTTTCGATTTTTAGAAAGTAATCCTATTGGGAGTCTGGCTCTCGAGATTCAGAGGGCAGTGCCTCTTCGATTTTTGAACACGTAATCCTGTTGGGAGTTTGGCTCTCGAGATTCGGAGAGCGGTGCCTCTTCGATTTTTGAGAAAGCAATCTTGTTGGGAGTCTGACTTTTGAGATTTGGAGAGCAGTGCCTTTTCAATTTTTGAGAAAGTAATCCTGCTCAAAGTCTGGCTCTCGAGATTCGGAGGGTTGTGCCTCTTCAATTTTTTAGCAAGCAGTCTTGTTGGGAGTGTTTTCTCGAATGTGAGTAAAGGTTGGGCATTTTTATCAGTCTGCCTTGCCATGGAGCACGAAGGTTGACACACATTGGGACTTTCTAGTTATCAAGTAGTGGTGTTGTTCCTTTACCCTTGTGGGTAATAGTAGGGTAGCTGGACCTTCAAAATTTATGTGTCTAAACTTTGTCAGAGATCTTTGGCAAAGTTATCTGTGGTACTCGATGAGCTGATGTTGCATGTCGAAAGTGGTGCCCCTTTGGAATCCGGAGAGTGCTACCTCTTTGATTTTTGAACCAACGACCATGTTGCCTTTTCTTTTATAAGGGCACCATTTGTGTGCAAGAAGTACATTTAGAGAGTTATTGCTTGTAGGAATTTTCGCTTTACTTTAGAGATTTATTGCACCTCATTTCTCCTTCATCATTTCTGAGAATGTCTGGCCCATCCGACCGTCGTTTTGACTTGAACTTTGGTGAAGAGGCAGCCATGCCTTCTTAAGACAACATATGGCACCCATCATTCTTATCTCCTACTGGTCCTCTTACCATTGGGGACTCTGTGATGAAGAATGATATGACCGCTGCGGTGGTGGCCAGGAGCCTTCTCACTCCCAAAGATAACAGACTACTTTTCAAACGGTCTGATGAGTTGGTTGTTAAGGATTCTCTGGCTCTCAGTGTTCAGTGTGCAGGTTCTTTGTCTAATATGGCCCAACGCCTATTTGCTCAAACCCGCCAAGTTGAATCATTGGCGGCTGAAGTGATAAGTCTCAAACAGGAGATCAGAGGGCTCAAGCATGAGAATAAACAGTTGCACAGGCTCGCACATGACTATGCTACAAACATGAAGAGGAAGCTTGACCAGCTGCAGGAATCTAATGGTCAGATTTTGCTTGATCATCAGAGGTTTGTGGGTTTGTTCCAAAGGCATTTATTGCCTTCGTCTTCTGGGGCTGTACCGCGTAATGAAGCTCCGAATGATCAACCTTCGGTGCCTCCTCCTTCTAGGGTTTTGCCCAGTACTGAGGCTCCGAATGATCACCCTCCGGTGCCTACTCTTTCTGGGGCTTTGCCGACTGCTGAGACTTCTCATGAGCAACCTTTATGAAGGCTCCATCTTGTTTGTTTATTTTGATTCATGTATATGTACATATTTGTAACTTATCGGAGATATCAATAAACAAGCTTTGCTTCATTTCAACGTATTGTGTTAAATACACCAAGGCCTTCTTCACTAAGTTCTTTGAATTTTTTCTTTTGTTGAAGCTTGTATGTTGAACCTTTGAGAGTGAAGCATGTATGTTGAGGTAGTGCTCCCTTAATTTCCCAAGTGAGGAAAACTTCTCGGTTGGAGACTTGAAAAATCCAAGTCACTGAGTGGTCATGAGACTTCTGAGTATCAAGGTGCAGTAGCATATGGTAGGTGTCCCCCAAGTCTCCGGTCGAGGGAGTTGACGAATGAGGCATATCCTTTCTAAGTGGTAGCCCAAAACTCCTCCTTCATATATATTTGTTATGAAAGTTGTTAGGCCCAAAGAAGAGGAGGTCTAGGCAAATTTTTTTTTTTCGAATTTTTGAATTTTCGAATTTTTTTTCTTTTTTTTCCAATTTTTGAATTTTCGAATTTCCGAAAATATATATATATATATATATATATATATATATATATATATATTTAAGCTTTGTATGTGAAGCTTTGGTGTTGAAGCTTTGTAGGTGAAGCTTTGGTGTTGAAGCTTTGTAGGTGAAGCTTTGAGGTTGAAGCTTTGTTGGGCACAATGAATTGATTTTGCTTCACACTATCTTGATCAAGATAGTGTGAAGCTTTTGTAGGTGAAGTTTTTGTGTTGAAGCTTTGTAGGTGGAGCTTTTGTGGGTCAAGCTTTTGTGGGTCAAGCTTTTGTAGGTGAAGCTTTTGTAGTTGAAGCTTTTGTGGGTCAAGCTTTTTTGGGTCAAGCTTTTGTGGGTCAAGCTTTTGTAGGTCAAACTTTTGTGGGTCAAGCTTTTGTAGGTGAAGGTTTTGTGGGTGAAGCTTTTGTGTTGAAGCTTTTGTGGGTGAAGCTTTTGTGTTGAAGCTTTTGTAGGTGAAGCTTTGGAGTTGAAGCTTTGTAGGTGAAGCTTTGGAGTTGAAGCTTTTGTAGGGTACCATGAATTGAATTGTAGGGTACCATGAATTGAATTTGCTTCACACTATCTTGATCAAGATAGTGTGAAGCTTTTAGAATTTGTAGTTGTCCTCCATTGATGAAGCTTTTGTGGGTGAAGCTTTTGTAGGTGAAGCTTTGGAGTTGAAGCTTTTGTTGAAGCTTTGTTGGGTACCATGAATTGATTTTGCTTCACACTATCTTGATCAAGATAGAGTGAAGCTTTTGAGAATTTATAGTTGTCCTCCATTGATGAAGCTTTTGTTGGTGAAGCTTTGGAGTTGAAGCTTTTGTTGGGTACCATGAATTGATTTTGCTTCACACTATCTTGATCAAGATAGTGTGAAGCTTTTGAAATTTTGTAGTTGTCCTCCATTGATGAAGCTTTGTTGAATTTCCCTTTTGTTTTTTTTTTCTTTTTTTGGGAAACTAGAAATTTGAAAATGTGGGAGAGACGACATATACAAATTTTGTTTCCACACTGTTAAGCAAGAGATTGTGATGCAAGCCACACTTTGTTGTAGTCGAAAGCTTGGATGAACCATATAAATTGAATTTGCTTCGAACAGTCTTGAATTTGCTTCGAAGGTTTGAGAATTGTAGTTACCCTCCATTGATGAAGCTTTTGTTGGCACCATAAATTGGTTTTCCTTCACACTGTCTTGATCAAGAGTGTGTGAAGCTTTTGAGAATTGTGGTTGAACTCCTTTGATGAAGTTTTTGTTGGCACCATAAATTGGTTTTGTTTCACACTGTCTTGATCAATAGTGTGTGAAGCTTTTGAGAATTGTGGTTTCCCTCCATTGATGAAGCTCTTGTTGGCACCATAAATTGATTTTGCTTCACACTGTCTTGATCAAGAGTGTGTGAAGCTTTTAAGAATTGTGGTTGAACTCCTTTGATGAAGCTCTTGTTGGCACCATAAATTGGTTTTGCTTCACACTGTCTTGATCAAGAGTGTGTGAAACTTTTGAGAATTGTGGTTGAACTCCTTTGATGAAGCTCTTGTTGGCACTATAAATTGGTTTTGCTTCACACTGTCTTGATCAAGAGTGTGTGAAGCTTTCTACGAGTTGTAGCGTTTGCATTGTTATAGAAGAGAAATGTTTGAAGCAGATGCAAGAAGGCTGAATAGCTTGATCTTCGTATGCCATGCACTGAAGTTGTTGTTGGCTTGCAATAAGACTTTGTTGGTGATTATAATTCTTGTTAGGCATAAGTGCTCCCCTAGTTGAGTTGTCAAGCTTAAGAGTTTTTTATTATTTGTGAATGCTAGGAGTTCATATGTACAAGTTGTACCACTCGTCTCCTGGTAGGTGGAATGAATGGTGAGTTGCTTTCATCACTTGGTTGGTGGTACGAAGGTAGTTCCTTCATCACTCTTCATCACATTTCATCACCTAGTTGATGGCACGAGGATGAGTTCCTTCTTCCCCTGGTTGGTGGCATGAATGGCAAGTTGCCAAATGATATTAGAGTACGGGTTGTACATTTCATCACCTGGTTGGTGGCATAAAGATGGGTTCCTTTTTCACCTAGTTGGTGGCATGAGTGGCGAGTTGCCAAATGATATTAGAGTACAGGTTGTACATTTCATCACCTGGTTGGTGGCATGATGGAGAGTACGGGTTGTACATTTCATCACCTAGTTAGTGGCATGAATGGCAAGTTGCCAAATGATATTAGAGTACGGGTTGTATATTTCATCACCTGGTTGGTGGCATGAAGATGAGTTCCTTCTTCACCTGGTTGGTGGCATGAGTGGCAAGTTGCCAAATGATATTAGAGTATGGGTTGTACATTTCATCACCTAGTTGGTAGCATGAAGGAAAGTACAGGTTGTACATTTCATCACCTGGTTGGTGGCATGAAGATAAGTTCCTTCTTCACCTGGTTGGTGGCATAAGTGGCAAGTTGCCAAATGATATTAAAGTACGGGTTGTACATTTCATCACCTGGTTGGTGACATGAAGGAAAGTACGGGTTGTACATTTCATCACCTGGTTGGTGGCATGAAGATGAGTTCCTTCTTCACATTTCATCACCTGGTTGGTGAGAATAAGAGCAAGGTGTCTAGGCACATTGTAGGAAGTGTCGAATGACACAAAGTATGTTGAACCTTTTCAAAGCACAGTTGGCTTATGTATGAATGTGTTGGAATGTATGATTGAACGAATATACTATGAAGCTGTTCGTTTATTTGTATAGTCTTGTTGACATATACTTAAACTTTGTTTCATGTTGGAAGCATTCATGTTGAAGCTTTGAACCCGAGTGTTTCATTGCTAGGAATGTAAGAGGATTAGGATCGAGTTGTCTAAATCACCTCTTTATTAAATTTGTTTATACCATATTTAGGGTCTCGTATTTAGATCTCGTACAAATACTCGGGGGACGTAAATGTAATTATGTGATAAAGGAAGGGGCAAATATGAAATAAGTGAGGAGTCCTTATTCTATAAAAGGACCCCTCACCCTCACAATTAGGGAAGGTCAATTCCTAAGGCTCCTCACCCCTCTCCAAGATCTCACTCTTATAGCTCTCTCTTCCTCAGATAAATACATATTCAGTCTGGACGTAGCCTAAACCTTAGGGTGAACCACGATACATCTTGTGTTATTTACATTTCATGCAGATTCACGGTCGGATTTACGTTGTTCCAAGACCTCCGGTTTTGTGCATCAACATTTGGCGCCGTATGTGGGAACGACATTTAACGCTCCACGAAACTAGGCGTACTCAAACACGCGAGCTCGTTACCTCCGTGGACATCAACCATCATCTGGGTACCTCCCAACACGGAGGGTCACTTTCCTTTGACATGGGTATCCCTGATGAAGAGTTAGCTAATTATCAAAACATTGATTAACATGAGACTTTTCTCAACCCAAATGCTTCGACCCGAAGTAGAAAAAGTGGAGGAAGACACCTCATTGCAGGAGGGTTGGAAGGATCGAAAACCGTTTATCGTGACTGCCGAGACTTCCTAAAGCAACATCGAGAGAATCCCCTCCACATATGCTCGAAAATCAATAACCCAAGGGTTTCTGAAAGACTCGGTCCCCTCCCACGACCCAGGCCAGCTGCCAATCTAGGGAAGGAACGATAGGTCCTAGAGGAACATGAAAGTATGGGGGACTCTGAGGTATTCCAACAGACTTGCCCTAAAAGTCAGTACGGCGAGTCCAAGAAAAAACCACACGCCCTTGCTCAAACTTTCCTACTTCTAAGAAGCGATGGAGACTTATGAAAGAAAATTCCAGTGGTATATGACTCCACTTAGGACCCCCTTATCCTACAGCTCCTTGAGGAAGTAAACAAGTTAAAGGCCGAACGTCAGGCCGAGATACCTGACTGAACCAACCCAAGCCTGACCTTCTCATAAGAAGGATCATCGACACCCCCTTCAAGCAACGACAAAACAAAAGCTTGGTTTACAACTCTATACTGGAAGGGAAGACCCAATTGAATACCTTAACCTCTTTGAGTCCACCATGGCATATCGGATGCACACCGACGAAGAGCGATGTCTTCTCTTCCCCTTCACCCTCTCTGGCGGAGCTCTAAACTAGTATTGACGTCTTCCACCTGAGATAGTAGACTCATTTGAGGAATTGAGGAAACTATTTGTCTCTCAACACATCTTCCAGAACGATCACTTGCATTCTGCAGATGACTTGTACACTATTCGCCAGAAGCCGAACGAGTCACTAAAAGAGTATGCTGGTCGCTTCAGCCATGAGTATTCTCGCTGCACTGAGGCAGATGACAAGACCGCCCTCAAGGCCTTCACGGCAAGCCTACGTGATTGTTTTTTCAAGTACATGATCAGTGCCAACACTTGGAAGATATACTCTAAGGTGATGGCATAGGCTTACAACCACGCCTCCGCTAAAGCAAGGACATACCAAGGGAACCCCCATATGGTTAACCCTGTTTGTACCATACTTGACCAATCCCAAAACTACTGAGCACTGGTCAACGTTATACCGTCGAGGACCCAGAAGAGCTTCCCTCCAACCAGGAGGCCAATCACAGCGCGACACGTGTCGACATCAGAAGCCAATCATAGTGCGACACGTGTTAACATCAGAAGCCAATCACAACATGACACGTGTCAATGTCATAATGAAACTAGAAACTCTCTTCTATAAATAGAGATCATTCTCTCACAATATTTCCTAATGTTATTTGTACTAAATCATTCACTAGTACTCAGTAAAGGAGAGCTTGAACCTATATACTTTTGTAAACCCTTCACAATTAATGAGAACTCCTCTACTCCGTGGACGTAGCCAATCTGAGTGAACCACATACATCTTGTGTTTGGTTCCCTATCTCTATCCATTTACATACTTATCCGCACTAGTGACTGGAGCAATCTAGCAAAGGTCACAAACTTGACACTTTCTGTTGTACCAAAGTCCCCACTGATTTTGTGCATCAACAACCTTGATTCCTTGTCTTGAGCTATCACCCCATTAGTGTCGTAGTGTGGGTACACTAGAGACACTTTCTGGTTAGAACCAAATGGAGAGTTCATAAATGAACTTTCCCATCCACGCAACATTGTTGTAAGCTTCTATATGGCGATATATTTTGCATTATGGAACACTCTAAAGTCATTACTTTTAACGTTTCCACCCAAACATCCTTTTAGTCATAATAAAGAGATATCCAATTATCTCTTCATTCAAAATGAAGAGACATCTAATGATGGATACGATATTAGATTCATAATCTAATACATTTACGCTTCCATTGCGTTACTCTAATTCTTCCTCATTCTTGAGGAATCTATCCTTTATTATTTCTTAAATACTTAAGGACTCATTTGACAGTTGCCATGGTTCTGATCCTAGGGTTGCACTGATATCGCCTTGTACCGATCTTGGCACAACTCATATCAAAGTTTTTCGTACAATATGAAATACATAAATCACCTTTCGATGTATGCATAAAGGATTCTATTTACGCTTTATGCTTCTTTGGGAGTCAAAAGGGTACATTCCTTTTTAGAAGAGCAAATCCTAGTCTGACTAGAATTGTCCTTTCATTTGAAGTTTACCATTTGAGAAACTTCCTACATCTATCATCTATCAATAGGGATTGAGATAATCCAATTATATCTTGAAATCTATCATTATAGATTTCCATCCTATGTATATAGATTATCTCCCATAAACATTCTATCATTATAGAAGGTTTAAATTCATAACTTTAACAAAGAAGAATTCCTTTCATTTCCAAAATTAATATATCATATATATGCTCAAATTTAGGAATATGATTAACTCCCACTAATCTTTTGTAAACCTAGTAAACAAAAGATTCATTTACATCTTTATGAGAAATCAAACGATTTGATATTTCTCTCATAAGACGATTATAGCTCTGCTAGCTTGCTTAGATTCATGATTGATGGATCTCTACAACTTACACGTCTTGTGATTCCTAATCTTAGATATATATTATCAAGACTATCTTGATAATGGTTTCAGAGACCCATATTATGTCCAACCATTGAATCACCGTTTAGTTGGAACTAGCAATCTTCGAATTAATAAAAACCAAGACTAAATCAAAGATGGTTTCTTCCAAGTCAACCAATCTCGTTGATTATAGTCACCTGAAGCTACCAATTAGCTATGAAGGTTTCATTATTTCGGGTCAAATGGTACTATACCATTTCCTTGAGTATATGTCATATATACACTCAATGTAGTCATAAGGATTTTCATTCTTATTTCTTTCAAATTAAGAGGTGTAACTCAATCTAGTCATAAAGTTCAAACCATTCAACTGAGACGGTTTATAGATCCTTCTCAACTACCTTGGAGCTAGTGGTGTAGGAACTAGGTTGTTATATTTGTTGATTATCATCTTGTCTCTCAAAGAACTCATTCTTTGAGTTCCATCTCTCGTTCATTTGCTCTATCTTAGGCAAATCCTATTGTAGGATTACAATGAACTACCCAACAAATAACATTTGTTAGTTGGTTTATAGAAGTGATATCCAAAGATTAATTTAAGGATATCCCACAAGATTGTTCTCAAACAAATATTGCTTATTAGCACACAACCCCAAATCTTAACATTATTAAGACTTGTCTTTCTTTCCAACTACATTCAATGGAGTCATGAAAATTTTGGAAGATCTTCTAATTGACAATCATATTGTCTTAGAAGTATATATCCTATATATGGGTAATTGATAACATCCAACGAACTACATCTTATTCGAGTTCGTTCTTCTCCCAATGGAGAAATCCATTATCTTATGATGCTTCTTTCCTTGATATCTTTCAAGGAAACTCTTCTAAAGTGTTATTTTTCCTTGGATCAAATCTAAGAAGGTAAATACTTTAGACATCTTACTCATCAACTTACATTCTTGAATTCTTTGAAACCTTTTGCAAATTATTCAGACTTGTGTTTATTCAAAATAAACGATAGTCCAACGAGAGTGATCTTCGGTGAATGTCATACAACATGAGTAGTATTATGTTGTGGACAAGTGCCATTAACATCTAAGTGAACTAACCTCAACAATTTTGTGATTCTTTCTTCTTTTCAAAAGAATAAAGATTTGAACATTTCGCCTCTAAACAATTTTAACATAAAGGCATTGGATTCGGATCTAACAATCTAAAGCATCCATCTATGACCAACTTGTAATTTATGTTTTAGAGGTATCACAACTAAGTGGGATTAGTCACTACCTTGCAACCTTTTGGGTTTAAAGTGTCGTTATCTTCTAAACAGTTAACACTACTACATCATCTCTACTATAGAGACATCAATCAGATTACAATAATCTAATCATTCATTAATAAAGAACAATGTTTTGTCAAACAAAACATTCATCCATCTCTTATAGTGATGGATTAAGTTCCTTATTTAAATTGGAATGTAAAGACGATCTTTGTTTTTCCAATATCTCACAGTTCAAATCTTAATCAGATGTTAACTCATTTTTCTTTTCTTTGCTGATTCCTCTCAATGAAATAGTAAGAAAGGGTTAGTGAATTAAATTTCCTTCAAACCTGTCAATGTGAAATCAAGCTTCAGAGTCAAACGGTGAAACGAAATCTCTTTCATACAAATCTTATCTTATGCTTGCCCGAGGGGATAGTAACTTCTTAGAAAAGAAAGGACGGGACTAGTTTTCAAGCAGAATTCGAAGATTAGTCTTTCTCGCCTTTCTTTGGTAGTTCATATGAGGAAGTAAGTACTATATGTTTTCGTAGAGATTTATATTTTATTCACATTCAAGGATGTCGCCACTAAGCTTCAGACCAAGGAAGTGGATCTGCAAGGTGCACTGTCTGCTAGCGAGAACCTGAAAAAAGAACTAGATAAGTTGCATGGTGCTTACACTGGCTTGTTGAGGAGAATTTGCAGCAAAAGAATGAGAAAGCTGGTCACGAAGTGGCACTTGCTTCTTGTCAGGTCGATTTCTACAAGCTTGGCTATGTAGACCATCTTCAGGGCAGGCTATCAGATTATGAGTTTTCCAAGAAAGACTTCAAGACTTTCTCTATTTCTCCAGTTGATTTGCTTGATTTCTCATTTAAGGCTGCCTTTGGTGGAGTAACTGAGGGTTAGGCAGTCTAGGCAGGGGCGGTTGAGGATGAGTTGATGGAAGCTTTGGCTGCTAAAAGCGATGCAGTGGCTGAAGGCGTGGCAATCGAAGGACCAGCTGCCGATGAGTAGTCTTTTTGCTTAGACTTAGGAATTTTCTTCTAAACAGCTTTCCATGCTTTGTTTCAATCCTTCTATTTTGCCATGTTTTTAGTGAAACTTTACCGTAGGACGGGCAGCTGAGTGAGCTGCTTCAATGAAGCAGTCGATCCCACGTTGTTACTTAGGTTTTAGTTTCAACTTCGGGGCTTTGGAAGCCTTACCTGCTTAAGGCGACTTGCAAAACTTTGTCGTAGGACGGGCAATTCTGTTGGCTACTTCGATGGAGCAGTTGATCCCACGTCGTCACTTTAGGCTTTAGTGTTGGCTTTGGGGCTTCTAGAGCTTTACCTGCAAGAGGAAAAAAAGGTGTGAGACTTCTAATTTGTAGAGGCGGCGGCCGAACTCATTACCTTCTAGGAAGCAGGTGAGTCCGCATAGCTACTGTAGTTGTGAATCTCGGCTTTAGTGGATTCATTAGCTTCGGCCCTCCTAGGGCGTGTTGCGAAGTTTTTAACTTACTGAGCTGGCGACCGGACATTTGCTTCTCGTAGAAAGTAGAGGAAATCTGCATAGCTACTATAGTCATACCTCAACTTTATTTCCTGCAAAACTTAAATCGTAGACCGTCGGTTGGAAGTGCTGCTTTTAAATAAGCAGACGGGTCTACGTAGTCATAGCAGATGTAAGTCTCGACTTATGGATTGCCTTTGGTTCCCAACCATTGGGTGGTCGGTCGGGCATCTTACTTATTGAAGCAGACAACCCACGTGACTACTTCAGGCGTTGTCCCTGGCTCTCGGAGGCGTTTTAGGCGTAAGGTGTAGGCAGAATCGCGTCCTAGAGGCTATATCCTTCCGAGTTGTAACTTGATTCAGCAGGTCGCTTAACGAGTATTGCAACACTTTAAAACCAAGCTACGTTCATGAAGACTTGCACGTCGAGGATGGGCCATCTAGTCACGCGAACTCTTTCCTGCACTTAGCGTCTCTTCCAGTTAGAAACCAGGGATCCCACGGAATTGAATCCTTCAGTCGGCTAAGTCTATTCTAAAAGAAGGACTATCATGGCCAATTCTGGGAGTCCGGCTCAAGTAGTCACTGGCATTCAGGGGAAACTGAGCACTCGTATCACCCATCCACATCTAGATATTTCGGATTAGTTTACCCTCTCCTAATTAGATAGCACACTCCATGTCTGCAAGGGCAGGGGCGCCTTTGGCTTGTCATATGGAGGGTCAATTTATTTATGCATTCAGCCTAGGCTTGTGAATAATTCCTTCAATCTTCATTGAAAATAGAGAATTTTATTAACTTTGTTGGTAGGCAGTAATGGCATAGCAACTAATAATCCTCGGCATGCGAGGTCTTGTTCGTTGAGCTGCTTGAGTCTTCGAACTTTATTTGTCTTGAACGTGGTCCAAGGAATGGTAAAAGGTCACACATAGTACTTTCTCAGGTTGTAGGCATTCCACTGCTTGTCGATTTCTTTGTCTCTCATAGTGGTGAGGGTGTAGCTGCCCTTTTCGCCTACTTGGCTGATTTTGTACTAACCTTCCCATCTTTTTGGAGACTTCCCTACATGCAGTGATGAAGGCTTTTCTGAAGACTAAGTCTCCCGGCTAGAATTGCTGGATCTTTTCCTTTTTGTTGTAGCTGGATAAGAGCTGCTGCTGATAGGCAGCAATGCGGGTGATAACCTTCTCGCGCTCTTCCTCTACCAAGTCTAAGTTTGTGGCCATCTCATTCTCGTTCTGCTCTAAATTTAGCAGTACACTACTGATGCTTGGCACCATGACATCGGGAGCAATGATCATATCAGAGCCATACGCTAGGGAGAATAGAGTTTCGCCGATTGCTCGTCTCTTGGTGGTGCTATATGCCCATAGAACATCGGGGAGATCGTCTGACCAATTGCCCTTCTTGTCTGAAAGGGACTTCTTAAGGCAGTCGAGGATGGTCTTTTTAGACGCCTCGGCCTGCCTGTTGCCCTGCAAATACCAGGGTATGGACATGTGTTGCTTAATGCCATATTTTTTGAAGAACTTCGCCAAATCATTGTCCAAGAACTATGGACCATTGTCTGTGATAATGGAGTGAGGGATGCTGAAGCAACAAATGATTATCTTCCATATGAAGCGCTCTATATCCGTCAGGGTGGTTGTAGTCACAGGTTCAACTTCGACGCATTTCATGAATTAGTCAGTTGCTACGATCATCATGCCTCTACCTCCAGTGGCAGGCGACATTGGTTCTCCAGGTTAATCGCCCACTGCATGAATGGCCAATGGCTCATCTACGGGTGGAGTTCGTTGGCAGGTAGTGCTGGCACGAACTTGAAGCACTTACAGCTATTGTTGGAAATATGCCCTGAAAGTCAATCTTTGGAAGAAACCTTTCAGTACAATAAATGGATGTATAGATGACTCTTATACATCAAATGGCAAAGATACTATTTAGGACTATCTCTATAAACGATATATGTCCTAAATAATGAATCCATGGACAATGGATCGATGGAAGAAGTAATCTAATGATGTTAGACTACAGAGACCTTCTTCACATAACCATCATGTCCAAAAAGGTTCCTGGGCATATGATTGTCAGAGGGACACTGACAATGCAAAGACCAGTACATACTATGTCCCCTTTAATTGGAAGGATGGAAAGTCTCATCCCATTCGTGTAGTGACACTAAGACAGGTATGTAGGTGCTCATTAAGGGAATGAGTTCACTGAACATAATTGAACGAGAGTACTTGCATGGAGGTCTACTCACATGTCAAGCAAGTAACTCTAATGGTTGGAATAATGTAAGTAGTCATTTGACCTAAGGCATCGTAGTTGTCTTGTGGTTAGGTCCTTGATCTTTGATTATGTCAAAGTCACTCCATTCGTGGGTGTCCACGGCATAGTTGGGGTTAAGCCACTTAGCCATGGAGGCAAGTAAATGCGCAACAAGGGATCTCTAATCCTCGTTATGAGAGGAAGAATACTCTAAGATATGATTCGGGAATCTTGGGCCGAAGTATCGAGCGTAATAAAGGAAAGCGTTCCTATACGACTCAATTGAATCATATAACATGGAATAATCACATTAGGGGTTTGACATAATATATTCATACCCTAATAATGTGATTAAGAGTATTGTATTAGAGAAGGATCAAATTACATTGTAATTCCAACTGAATAGGTTCTCCGAACAAATTCTACATTAGCTTGGGTGGCCATGATATATGGTTAGATGTCACTCAGGGCTTGTGAGTTCTTCTAGATGATTAAATGTAGTCATGAAAGAAGAAGGTGAATTAAAAGTAAGTTTTAATTCACTAAGTGATTGGATTAAATATAATCAATTGGATTGGTGCCAATCACCTCACTGCCTTGCTAATTAGAACCTAAAATGATTGTACACCGATACACTCTTGTAGTGAGTAACTAATGGATGATGGAAATAATTAATTGGATTAATTAAGTGTTGTGATTAATTAGAAAGTCTAAAGAAATCATAAAAGCGAGAAAAGATTGTTTTGGGCTTAAAGAAAAGTTCAGGTTAATATGGGCCCATTAAGCCCAAACCCATTGGACTTTTATTTAAGCATAGGATGACTTGAAATAATAAAAGCCCAAAGCCCAAACAACACTAAGGCCCCGTTTGGGATTGAGGTGATTTAAAAAAAAGCCACTGTGAAAAAAAGCTGAGGGTCATTTTTGTGTTTGGTAAACTGAAAAAAAAGGGCTTATTTTGGAAGCTGCTGTGAGAATAAGCTGAAAATCAAAGGAAAAGCTGAAGCTGCTATTTGCTACTTTGAAAAAAAGCCAGTTTTTTCAAAGCACACGGAGCTACAGTGCTCCTTTAATGAAAAGACACACCATCATCCTGCTTTTTTTTCCAAAAGCACTTTCACAAAAAAGTTTACCAAACACTCTACTGGCTTTATTTCACAGCCGCTTATTCTCACAGCACAGCCGCTTATTCTCACAGCAGTTTTTTTTCAAAGCACAGCAATACCAAACCAGCCCTAAAGGGGGCCGGCCAAATAAAGGGAAAGGGAGAGAGAGAGGAAGTCAAGTTGTTGACTTGTTTCTTTGTATTATAAAAGGAACTTTATAGTGAAAAATTCATTAGGGTTTTTGTGTGTTGTTTTTCACAAAAGGAAGAAAACATCTCTCTCTCTAAAACCACACAAGGCCGGCCACCATAAGGGAGTTTTAGCTAATCATCTTCTCTCCCTTTTGGTTATTCCTCCATCCATCTCACTACACTAGTGGGTGTGGATCTTTAGGGGTCTTCTACTTTGGAGACTAAAGGAGAACCAAGGAGCACTCATTCTAACAAAGTAGAGGAGGCAAGGAGGGAGGCTAGGCTCAAGGAGTTCAAGGAACAAAGGGCTTGGAGGTGGTCCATCCTTGGTCTAAAGTCTAGATCAAGAGGTATAAAGCTAAACCTACACTTTGTTCTTCACTAAAATGTTTTGATGCATCTTATATAAACCTATGCATCTTGAAGGGGATTTGCATGACTATAGCTTTGATATTATGTGATAATATGCTTCCGTTGCTTTCGTATATAAATTTTGAATTGCATATGCATGCTAGTCACTAGAAATCCCACATAAATCTCATATTTTCCCTTCAGCTATCACACCTTTGTACATATTCCTTAGTGTCTTAATGCATGGTTGGCCAGTAGTAGCCAGTGTTAAGACCTTTTTACGCCAGTGAGCAGCCTCCAGAGTGGTTTCAACAGACACCTTCGTGGATTGAGCTAAGAACCTTTAAGTTGTCGGAAGACGATAGGCAGCGGAGATGTGGTCCTAAGAAGGATCTACAAATGAGCACATTGTTCCACATGTAGTAGCGTGCTGCCTTCATCTGGAGCTTCTTGGACTTCAGTCTATTTGTGTTGATTCACGCCAACTCAATTGTTGGCTAAGTAGTCAATGATGGGATCCAGCCAACTCAGAGTTGTGTTAATTCGCGCCACCTCAACTGTTGGTTTCTCATCTATGCTCGGCTTCTCCAAGTACTCAACTAGGATTAAGAGCTTGAGCTAATGGTCTAAGGCAAAGCATAGGCCTGCTAGTGCGTCTACGTGGGCATTTTCTTCTTGTGGAACTTGAGTGAGTGTGTACACCTAGAATGTCGTTAGTTGCTCTCGTTCCTTCTTGAGGTATCGACCCATCCTTGGTTGCTTTACTACATACTCCCCTGAGGTTTGGTTAGTGATCAGCTAGAAATTGGAACAGATCACGAGCTTCTTCATTGCTTGGTCTTTTGCCAATTGGAGACTTGCTAGTAGGGCTTCATACTCTGCTTCATTGTTTGACGCCTTGAAGCCTAGAGTAATAGCCTGCTCGAGTATTAAACTGTCAGGGGTAGTAAGAACTAGGCCTGCTCGCGATCCCTGGTAGTTGGATGATATGTCGACGTGCAAACACTAAAAATCTCCTGCAGATGGCGCTGGTAAGGGTATGATGTGCTTGACTGCCTTTGCGATGTTTATGGGCTAAGCTAATGCGCTTGTCGGAACGTCCGCCAGTTTTCAGGCCTTTAACATCATGCGTCTAGATTGTGTGAAATATTGTGTCATGATGGTGACTGTGTACTTCTAAAGGTTTAGGAACAACTAGTGCCAAAATCAAAGTTTTGATTTTCAAGTATCTGGAGGGGCGCAAAACAAAAAACGTGAGTGGGCAAAAACAAACGTTTTGCAAAATCATTTTCTTTATCAACATATCTAACCCATCGCTGTAAAACATCTATAATTTTTCCCAAAATCAGAATATAAGCATATACATAATTTATATATATATATATATGAAATCATACCAATTCAATTCATGCTACACATAATCATTTTCAAATATATGCCATGCCAATATATAACAGAGTAAGCAATTCAGGTAAGAATAAATTCATAGAAATATGATATGTTAGCCGGAACCTCTGTGGTAGTTTGTACGGCTGAATTCATAGCTCTAAATCAATCTAGCTGGAGTCATTACAATGACCTATATGGCAATATACTTCACATAAGTCGGAACCACTAAAAAGGTCTGTGCGATAAGATTGGGTGTAATGTAGTTATGCTCAATTTTACTCTCTCATAATAGCCGGGTGATAAATCGCTGGTCACCTACGTGTCGGAACCTTCATTAAGGTCCGTACGACAAGACTGTGCACTTAAGTTGGATCCAATATGAGCATATAGTGCGGGAGGTGACATAAATAAACAGACATGTACTTCATATTTCTGGCTAAATCATAATCACAATAGGTGCAGTTTTATGAGCTCAACATTATTCGATCACATACCACATCATCGATGATTCACCTAACCAAACATAACTTACCTGAACTTACATGTGCCTCCATAGCACCACATTTATATATATAAGGTATCACACACCAAGTCATACACGAAACATAATTGTATATGCATGGCATTTATCGAATATTATCATTTAAACATATTTTTCTGGGAAAATATCAAGTATATAAATATATACCGAAAACCAAAAGCCCACTCACTAATATGTCGAAGAGTCGTAGCCCCCGAGTCGCCCGTGGATACGCTCGTCCTCGGGAAAAGCTTCACCTATATGCGAATTAACTACAAAAACATTATTTTAAAGCACATAGGCAAAACTAGCTAATAACTTCTCATACATAGCTCAAAATGGGTATATGAATATACCACAGTGACCTACACAACCTCAGGAACAAGCCCAAATTTTTAGATAACTTTTTCGAGCTCCCACGCGGCAGCAAGGGCACGGCAAAACGCGCCTCCACGCGCGGCCAAACCTAATGGATTCCCTAACCACCGTTAGGGAATATTCCATTAAAGCCTAACAGATTCTGTTAAAACTGACTGACGGCGTTAGCATATTCCGTCCAAACTGATGGAATATGCCGTCATCTTTTTCAACGAGTCGCTGGTCGCCAGAAAATTGGGTAAAACTTTAAAACCTTTGTTCTCACTCATTTCTTCACCAAAACTTATGAAATTTGAACCATTGGAAATCTAGCAACGTGTAAAATCACGTTATACCATTTTAAGCCTTGAAATCCACTAGTTTTGATCTGAGGAAGCTCAATAATCCGGTCAACTTTGAAAACCTTCGATCTCGGCCCTCCAATGTCCAAACTCTTCTAACGAACTACCCCGAGCTTTCTTAGGACCTCCTAAAGCTCCCTGTGAGCTTGAAATATTCTAAAACACAAGGTTTTACGTCCACATGAATAGTGCATGAAAAATGAATTTCGAGTTGACGAGTTTTCGAAGGAATCCTTACCTGGAATTGGTACCTTTGAACTCGTAGGGTCCTCACGAACACAATGGTACCAGTTTCTTCCTCGGTCTGTGAGTTTTGAGAGGTCCTTGGTGTTGTCTATACAAGAAGAAAGAGAAAGTGAGTCCGAGAGAGATGAGGGCACTAGAAGGAAGGGAGAGGGAGTGGGTGTGGTGTTTGTGTGATCCACGTGGTTACCAATCCAAAACCACACAATAAACTCTAAGTCTCAATATGTCACACATACACACCACAATTTCCCCGTCCAAGGATAAAACTGTCATTGCACGTCATCAAAAATTAATTATTCAGGACCGGCTGTGACAATCTCCCCACCTTATAAAATTTCATCGTCAAAATTACATACAACCACTACATCCACTAATAATCATAAAACAAGCGTGGATACATCTTTCTCATCCAATCCTCTGTCTCCCAAGTAGCTTCCTCCACTG
Source organism: Malus sylvestris (assembly GCF_916048215.2). Lineage (NCBI taxonomy): Eukaryota > Viridiplantae > Streptophyta > Magnoliopsida > Rosales > Rosaceae > Malus > Malus sylvestris. The sequence continues at coordinate 41,569,691 of NC_062272.1, read as the reverse complement.
AATGATTTCTCCATAACACTTTTACCAAATGAACTGTCTTGTTCCTCAGTTCCTTGTCCTTCCAATCCAAAAGAGTCACTGGTTCTTCATCATAAGTCAAGTCCGAATTGATTTCCAAGGGTTAAGGAGGAATCACATGTGAAGGATTTGAAACATAATGTTGAAGCATCGAAACATGAAACACATCGTGTACCTTGGACAACTCTGGAGTTAACTTAAGCCTGTAAACAACCTCACCGACTCGCACGGTGATCATATATGGTCCAGTGTACCTAGGACTCAACTTTCCTTTCTTTCCAAATCGTACAACACTTTTCCAAGGTGATAACTTCAGAAATACCCAATCACCTACATCATACTTCTGATCAGTGGCATGCTTGTCTGCTAAGCTCTTTTGTCGATCTTGGGCCGCTTTTAGGTTAGACTTAATTACCTGAACATTTTAAGTAGTCACATCCACAATCTCAGGGCCCACTAAAACTCTTTCTCCAACCTCTGACCAACATAGAGGCGTACGATAAGATTTCCCATAAAGTGCCTCAAATGGTGCCATACCAATACTCGAATGATAACTGTTGTTGTAGGTGAACTCCATCAAATCCAAACAATCATGCGAACTATCTCTAAACTGCAGCACTGAAGATCTCAACATATCCTCTAATGTCTGAATGGTCCTCTCAGATTGTCCATCTGTCTGAGGGTGATATGCCGTACTATAAAGCAATCTCGTACCAAGAGCTTCCTAGAATGCTATCCAGAACTTGGAAGTAAATCTAGGATCCTGATCTGAGATAATATTAACTAGCACACCATGGTACTTCATAATCTGTGATATAAACAACTTAGCTAATCGACTTAACGAATACTTCTCCCTTACTGGAATAAAATGTGCTAACTTAGTAAGCCGATCAACTACCAAATGCCATCATAACCATTATGTGTGCGAGGAAGCTTGTACATAAAATCCATAGTAATATTTTCCCATTTCCACTGTGGAACGGGAAGTGGCTACATCAACCCAAACGACTTCTTCTTTTCAGCTTTAACCTGTTGGCAAATGGCATACCTACTCACATATTCGGCAATTTCTTTTTTCATACCTGGCCAATAATAAAATGGTCTAATGGTATGATACATCTTAGTGCCTCCTGGATGCATTGCATTTGCCGAAATATGTGCTTCATCCAAAATTTCTTTCTTTAACTCTACATTATTCGGCACATACATTCTGCTTTCCTGCATAAGCATACCATCAGATTCTTGAATCCCGAAATCTTTCTTTTTTCCTTGGTTCCTTGCTTGAATAATTTCTTAAGTCTCTTCATCATTCATCTGAGCCTCAAGTACACGGTCAACTAAAATTGGCCTAACTTGAAAATTAGCAAGCAAGGCTTCTTCTTGATCTTCCACTCCTAACTCCACTCCAGTGGACCTCAAATTTGCTAGAAGAGGAACATGACAATCATAGATGGCATTAAGTCTGGCCGGAGTCTTCCTATTAAGTGCATCCGCCATTGCATTTGCACGACCAGGATGATACTTAATCGTGCAATCATAGTCACTAAGTAACTTAATCCACCTCCGCTGTCGAAGATTAAGATCTCTCTGAGTAAACAAATACTGAAGACTCTTATGATCGGTGAAGATCTTACATTTCTCACCATAAAGATAATGTCTCCAAATCTTCAAAGCAAATATGATAGTTGCTAACTCTAAATCATGTGTAGGGTAATTCCTCTCGTGAGGTTTCAACTGTCTTGAAGCATAAGCAATTACCCTACCATGTTGCATCAATACATAACCCAAACCATTCAGAGAAGCATCACTATAAACCTCATAATTACCGCTATCATCTGGAAGTGCTAGAACAGGCGCATAAGTGAGGTAGTACTTCAGCTGCTGGAAACATTGCTCACATTTATTATCCCACTCAAATTTAACATCCTTTCGAGTCAACCTCGTCAATGGTAGAGCAATAACTGAAAAATCCTTAACAAACCGTCTATAATAACCTGCTAAGCCAAGAAAACTCCGTATCTCGGTGAGGGTTCGAGGTTGCTCCCAATTCTCCACAGTTGCCACTTTCTGAGAATCCACTTGAATGCCTTGAGCAGAAATGACATGTCCCAAAAATGCTACTTGATTCAACCAGAATTCAAATTTGCTAAACATAGCATATAGTTGGTGTTCCCTCAAACTGCTCAACACCAACTTCAGATGTCTAGCATGCTCAGCCTTAGACTTAGAGTATACCAGAATATCGTCAATGTAGACGATAACAAACCTATCCAAATATGGCTGGAATACTCGATTCATCAGATCCATAAAAGTTGTTGGTGCATTAGTTAACCTGAAAGGCATCACAAGAAACTCATAATGACCATATCAAGTCCTGAATGCGATTTTAGGGACATCTTCATTTTTAATCTTCAACTGATAGTATCCCGACCTCAAGTCAATTTTAGAAAATATGCAGGCACCTCTGAGTTGATCAAATAAATCGTCTATACGAGGCAATGGATAACAGTTCTTAATGGTTACCTAATTCAATTGCCTGTAATCAATGCGCAGCCTCAAAGTTCCATCTTTCTTCCTCACAAATAAAACTGGAGCTCCCCAAGGTGAAGTACTCGGCTGAATAAAACCTTTATCCACTAACTCTTGCAACTCGACTTTCAATTCCCTTAATTCAGCAAGAGCCATTCTATAAGGAGTTAAGGATATAGGATTCGTACCGGGAAGCAGATCAATAACAAACGCCACCTTTCTATCTGACGGCAATCCCAGCAAATCCTCAGGGAATACATCTGGAAAATATCTGACCACCCGAACATCTTCCACACTACTAGGAGTATCATCATTCAACACCACATGAGCCAAATATCCCTAACAACCTTTCGACAATAATCTCTTTGCTTTCATGGCTGAAATAATACCATGCCTCACCCCACTAGGCTCTCCTACAAATGTAACTTCAGGTAATCCAGGACAATGAAATCTGACTGTCTTCCCATAACAATCTATCTTGGCACGATTATAGTGCAACTAGTCAATGCCCAAAATCACATCAAAATCCATAATATCCAACGACATAAGATTAGCCGGCATAATAATATCCTCTACTATCACTGGACATCCTGGATATACCCGATCCACAAAATATCTATCCCTCTAGGCATAAAAAAATTCTAAATTATATCCTAGAGGTGTAGGATGAGGTTGTGTCACTTGAGCAAATGTATGAGAAATAACAGAATGTGTAGCACCATAATCAATCAATACTCTAGCAAAATGACCAAGAATATTTAACGTACCCATAATTAAATCTGGATTATTCTGGGCATCTTGCAGTGACATGTTATGGATACGCCCCTGATTCTGCTGTCGTCCACCACGACCTTTGTTGGCATGAACACCACGTCCCTGCCTCTGCTGACCCGACTGCCTTGAAGATCCTGCACTACTACCAGCAATCTCTCCCTGCTGGGGCTGTCCCCCTTGGTACCACTAAGATCCTCCAGCTGAATGTGGCTGATAAGACATAGATCCTCGTTGATACTAAGGATACCCACTCTGATACTGAGGATCCTGAGAGTACTGTTGATGTCCTGAGGTGTAGGGAGCGGCGTCGCCCTGATAGTGGAAGGCACTTCCTTGTCGAGTCTGAGAATAACCACCAGATCCTGAAGCTTGCTAGGTCGGTGCAAGTGGTGGGAAAGAAGGCTGCTGGGGTCTTTGCTGATTCTGAGGGCATTGAGCAGCCCTATGACCCATTTGTCCATAAGTAAAACATCCATTGTTGCCTCTCCTACACTCCCCAAAATGCCGATTATTACACCTGCGGCATAAGGGAGCACCAGATCCACCTGAACCACCAAAATCTCTCAGCCTCTGGAACCTCGGGCCTCCAGTGAATCTACCACCTCTCCTTTGCATATTAGTACTCAATCCTCCACTACAAGAGCTGGAACTGCCACCAATCCTCTTAAAGTTTTGGGTCTTACGGGGTCCTTGAAATGCTTGCCTTTTTCCTTTGTCATCTCGTCTGGCCCCCATTCTTTCCTTCCTCATCCTCACTCTCACTATGCATGTGCTCTGAGGCCTCAATTCTCAGTAGAATCTCATAAAACTAAGAGGCACAGTGAGTCGATGTTGTTATGGAACGCCATTTCTTCTTAGTACCCAAACTGAAATGGCGAAACATCTCTACCGGATTAGCAGCAACCTTTGATCATATCTCGACAGATCAGTAAACATCCTGTAATACTCATTAGCGAACATCTTTCCTTGCCTCATATGAGTAAACTCTTGCTTCTTAAGATCGATATACACATGAGGAATGAACCTTTTCCGAAACAGCTCCTTAAACACTCCCCAGTCAGCAATCTCTTCTGGGGTCATCTGGTAAGACTCCTGTCTCTACCAAGATGCAGGCTATTCTCCCAAAAACTAGGTAGTCGTCTCAACCCACCTATTAGAAGAAAGATTCCCCTGACTCTGCAGCACCTAAAAGGTCTTCTCCACATGATTCAGCCATTTTTCTGCCCCCTCATGACCTTCATTTCCCATGAAGTGAGTCAACTTCAGATTATGAATTGTCTCAAGAGGTGTCCTCTGAGGAGTACAGAATGCTGTCTGAATGACAGAAACTATAGCTTCTCATAATTGAGCAATATCAGGGAAACTAGATTCAGCTGATTGACGGGGCTCTCTACGAGGCAACATAGTTCTGACACAAGACATCACAAGGATTAGAACATTCATGAATTATACAGGACTGCTAAACCTAGGCTCTGATACCAAACTGACACACCCCGACCAAGATAAAGGCATGGTGGCCGTCACGTGAGAGTAACGTAGCCATGTGCACAGTGCGGAAGCAATAATGAAAAGAAATATACGAATAATCAAAAAGCAAATTACTAGAGTGCACTACTAAACGGGAAGTGATAGGACTTAGTTACAAACGTAAATGCTCCTAATCAGAGCATAGTAAGTCTAGGTGCATTCCAGCAGGACAAGTACTAGTTATACAGTACCAGAAATGTCCTACTATTATTTAGGTAGGTCAGAACTGCCGACGTCCTCAAGCCACCAACAGCAAGCTTACTTAAAACCTGGAGGGGCGCAAAACAGAAAACGTGAGTGGGCAAAAACAAACATTTTGCAAAATTATTTTCTTTATCAACATATCTAACCCCTCACTGTAAAACATGTATAATTTTTCCCAAAATGAGAATATAAGCAAATACATAATTTATATATATATATATGAACTCATATCAATTCAATTCATGCTTCACATAATCATTTTCAAATATATGCCATGCCAATATATAACAAAGTAAGCAATTCAAGTAAGAATAAATTCATAGAAATATGATATGTTAGCCGGAACCCCTGTAGTAGTCTATATGGCTGAATTCATAGCTCTAAATCAATCTAACCGGAGTCACTACAATGACCTATACGGCAATATACTACACATAAGTCGGAACCACTATGTTTGTACCATACTTGAACAATCCTGAAACTACTGAGCACAGGTCAACGTTATACTGTCAAGGACCCAGTAGAGTTTCCCTACAACCAGGAAGCCAATCACAACACGACACGTGTCAATGTCAGAATGAAACAAGAAACTCTCTTCTATAAATAGAGATCATTCTCTCACAATATTTCCTAATGTCATTTGTACTAAAATTCACTAGTACTCACTAAAGGAGAGCTTGAACCTATGTACTTGTGTAAACCCTTCACAATTAATTAGAGCTCCTCTACTCCGTGGACGTAGCCAATCTGGGTGAACCACGTACATCTTGTGTTTGCTTCCCTGTCCCTATCCATTTACTTACTTATCCACACTAGTGACCGGAGCAATCTAGCGAAGGTCACAAACTTAACATTTTCGGTTGTACCAACGTCTTCACTGATTTTGTGCATCAGCATTTGGTGCCGTATATGGGAACGACACTTATTCTCACTCTCTTCAGCTTTGTTAAGTTGGTTTCCACCTTTCGTACACTCTCTATTGACCAGGCATCCCTCTCCAACATGGGGAGTGAAGAAAGCCACAGAACACAGAATGACACCCCTCTTGCACCTAGTGAAAAGCAACGAAAGAAGGAAGGAAATAGGGTTACTTTTCAAGCTAAAGTCGATGAGCTAGAATCTCAAAACAACAAGACAGCATTGAAAAATGAGGTCCTCCAGGAGCAGTATGAGAAGTTCTTTGAGATGCTCCACGAAACTAGGCGTACTCAAACACGCGAACTCGTTACCCCTGTGGACATCAACCATCATCTGGATGCCTCCCAACAAGGAGAGTCACATTCTTTCAACATGGGTATCCCTGATGAGGAGCGAGCTAATCATTAAAACATTGATCAACATGAGACTTCTCTCAACCCAGCTGCTTTGACCTGAAGCAAGAGAAGTGGAGGAAGACACCTCCTTGCAGAAAGGTTGGAAGGATCGAAAACCGTTTATCGTGACTGCCGAGACTTCCTAAAGCAACATCGAGAGAATCCCCTTCACAAAAGCTCGAAGATCAATGACCCAAGGGTTTCTGAAAGACTCGGTCCCCTCTCACGTCCCAAGTCGGCTACCAATTTGGGGAAGGGGCAACAAGTCCTAGAGAAACACGAAGGTATAAGAGACTCAGAGATGTTTCAATAGACATACGTTGAAAGTCAGTACGGCAAGTCCAAGGAAAAATCACATGCTCTTGATCAAACCTTCCAACTTCTAAGAGGAGATGGAAATTTACCAAAGAAAGCTGTAGTGGTACATGACTCCACTCAGGACCCTCTTGTTCTACAGTTTCTTAAGGAAGTAACCAAGTTGAAGGCCGAACGACAAGCTGAGATACCTGATTGGAACCAACCTAGGCCTGGCCCTCTTACAAGAAGGATCCTCGACACCCCCTCCAAGCAAAGATAAAGCAGAAGCTTGGCTTGCAACTCTATACTGGAAAGGAGGACCCGATTGAACACCTTAACCTCTTTAAGTCCACCATGGCATACCAGATGCACACCGACGAAGAACGATGTCTTCTCTTCCCCTCCACACTCTCTGGCGGAGCTCTAAACAGGTATTGCCGTCTTTCACCTGAGACGATAGACTCATTTGAGGAATTGAGGAAACTATTTGTTTCTCAACACATTTTCCAGATCGATCACTTGCATTCTGCAGATGATTTGTACACTATTTGCCATAAGCCGGACGAGTCCCTACGAGAGTATCCTGGTCACTTCAGCCATGAGTATTCTTGCTGTGCTGAGGCAGATGACAAGACCGCTCTAAAGGCCTTCACGGCAGGCCTACGTGATTGTTTCTTCAAGTACATGATCAATGCCAACACTTGGAAGACTTACTCTGAGGTGATGGCACAGGCTTACAACCATGCCTCCGCCGAGGCAAGGACATATCAAGGGAAACCCCCTACAGCCACCCCTTATCAGCAAGTAGGGAGTGAAAGCCAGATCCAACCAAATGAGAAGACCTTGTTGGAAATGTGCCCTAAAACCAATCATGTGATGATACTTTACGGACATTTCACATGTTAAACTAATCTAGTTTAATATAAAGGGCAAAGATTATTGTTTGAGCCGTCTCATATAAATGTTATACGCTTAAACGATAAGTCCAAGGAATATGTGATCGGGAGAATGCGATCTAAAGAAGTTAGATTCATGAGACCATTCTTTCGTAGACACATCCTAAACGTTCCTGATCATAGGATTGCCAATTGGGCATTGACATTCCGTTAAGATCAGTACGTGTTGTGTCTTCTCTCAGGGAGAGTGACTAGTTTCGAGTCATTGGTGTGTGTGACATCAAGACAAGTATGTAGGTGCTCAATAGAGAATGAGTTCACTGAACACGATCAATGAAGAGTTCTCATACTCATGTCACATGAGAACTCATGGTTGGGATAATGCAAAGTAGTCCTTTGACCTGAGGCATCATAGTTGTCTTGTGGTTAGGTCCTTGATCTTTGATTATGTCAAAGCCACCCCATCCGCGGGTGTCCACGGCATCGTCGGGGTTAAGCCACTTAGCCATGGAGGCAAGTGAATGCGCAACAAGGGATCTCTAACCTTCAAACCGTTTGAGGGAGAATACTCTATGACATGATTTAGAATCTCTGGCCAGAGTATGAATGAGATTTAGGAAGTCGTTCCAAATCACATTCAAGGTAATCATATAAGCACACGAATCACATTGGATAGTAGACATGAATAAACTATCAAACCAAACAATGTGGTCAAGAGTATTGTATTAGAGAAAGACCGTATTGCATTTGTAATCCTAAACTGAATAGGTTCTCCACCTCTTCTGATTAGCTTGGGTAACCATGATATGCTGCTAGGTGTCACTCATGGTTTGTGGAAGCCCTAAACGTGTATAATCACTGAAGGGAGAATTGAAAGTAAGTTTCAATTCATAATCGATTTGAAATGGTTTTAATCGCCCACTGCCTCGCTAAAAGGAACCTAATGGATCGTACACCGTGTAAGGTGGACATTGAAGAAACAATTGAGATGAGAAAGAATAATTATATGGTTTAATTATTTATGGCAAGGATTAATTAATATGTTAATTAATCAAACGAATAAGTTCGTTAAAGACCTTGGGATAGTTTTGGACCTTAAGACCTAATGGGCTTCGAACGTCAAGCCCATTGACTTAAGTTGTATGACAACTTAATGAATAATGATTCACAAAGGCCCAATTAGCCCAATAATACCCTAAGGCCGGCCATTTAGAGATGGAGTGAGTTTTGGACTTATTTACAAGTTTGCCACTCCAATGAATTAAGGTATAAATATGACTTTATAGCCAAAATTCATGGAGGGTTTTCTTTTGGGGAAAGGATGAGAACATAAGCTCTCCTTTCTCTCTAAAGTGGCCGGCCTCCTTGGAGGGTTTAGCTAGCAATCCTACTACTCCAAGGTCACTCATTTCTTCTCCAATCTAACCTTGGTGAAGAGACTTAGAGGTTCTCAATTTTGGGAACTTGGAGAACCATTTCATCCATCCAAATCCATAGATCTAAGATGCAAGGAATGAAGGCCCTCTCTTTGGGTGATTAGCCTTTGCTGATGCAAAGAGGAATCTACAAAGGTATAATTTCTCAACTAACAAATGTTGTTTTAAGTTGAGTCAAGGTTCACCAATCTACTAGGCTTTAAATTTCATGGGTAATGTTTTGTTTTTGAGTGCATACAAGCATGATTCCGCCTTTTAATTGTTAATTGCATGCTATAGATGTTATTCAAATGAACATGTTTTCACAAAATTTTCCTTCAAGTGGTATCAGAGCCTAGGTCTAGTAGTTGGTGAATCCTTTTGAGTTTTGTAGTTCATAGTCTTTGATTTAAATGTTGTAATATGTTACAAGCTTTATTCTTGCTTTTTTTAATGTATTTGTTAGAAAATTTTCCATCTCAAATGTTGGAGATGTAGTTCATATGAGCATGAATTTTGGAGCTAAAATTTGGTGCCATGTTTTTGGGGATTTTCGGCCAAATCCAAAGGGTGGATTTTTGGGTTCTTGTTTGTCTTGTTAAAAATGTTTTCAAGTGACTTTTGGAACCCCTATGTACCCTAGTTTGGTTATATGTTATTTCCCTTAAGTTTGAATGGTTTTGGGATGTTTTTGGGTGAAAAATGTTCATGGAAATTTTTTTGAGTTTTTCATGAGTGTTCTTCATTTTTCTTGACATTTTTGCCAAGAACAAAAAGTTTGGTGTTTTGATTCAAAGTTTTGGTTTATTTCATAAAGTTTATGTTTTTTGTTTTTCATATGTTTAAATGTATTAGATATTTGTTTAGAAAGGTGATGGAATTATTGGTGGGTATGTAAGGATTAATTCCCCTTCACACACACCACTTGCACCACTTGCATGCTTTATGTCAAACTTACCAATCAACACACACATCACTCCTTTCACCTCTCCAAAACCGGCCACTCCCTCAATGGGAGTACTTTTGGGGCTTTTATGCAATTACATAAAGTTTTGATACTTTTGTGTATTTGCACTTTGGCCCAAAAGTGTACGTTTTTACGTAAAGGCCCAAAATCATTAAAGGACAAATTGTTTTGTTCCTTTAATGAAGTTTTTCAACTTGTTGAAATTTTTGGGTTCTAGTTGTAATTACATGAAGTAGTGGACTTTTGTGTTTTTACAAAATAAGCTCAAAAGTTTAAGTTTTGCAACATAGCCCAAAAGTTGAGGTTATTGCATTTTGGCCCAAATTAAGTTGAGAACAAAATTGTTTTGTCTCTTTAAATGAGAATTGGATTTTCATTTCATTTAGCTCCATTTAAATCAATTTTATGGATACAAAAACCAAATGAAAATGTTGCATTCAATTTAATTAGTTAAAGTGTTGATTAATTAAAGGGTGATTATGAACCTAAGCCTACGATAATTGAGCTATGTGAAAGGCCGTTTCAAATTTGTTTGAACCATGGGAATGTGTAGATTAGATTTTGGTTGTAATTTGATTTGATCAAATGTTGTAAAAGAGCATAAGCTCTTCTTTACTTTAAAGTAATTTGTTTTATTCAAATGTTGTAAAGAGCATAAGCTCATCTTTACTTTGAAGTACTCCTTTCTTGTACTATTTGATATGCATCAAAATTGAGTAGAGGGTCCAACGCCCCTAAGACAACACGCCTTAATGTGATTAAACGCGTAACTAAAATCAATCACCATCCCTAGACCGAGATTCAACACTAGGCTCGTGTTGGATCTAATCAAAGGTTCATAGTCATCCTAAGGCCCTAAGGCAACTATATAGTCCATCAATGAATGCAAAGTTTATGTTAGTAGTATAATATACTCTTGCTTTAAAAACCGTTTTATAAGCATAGTGGGAGTATTATATACAACTAAATTCAATCAAATGGACCAATAGTTGTAATAGGACCAAAATTGTTTTAATAAAGATTAAAATGAATATTTATATGTGATGAGACCTAAAAACCCTCAACCAAACCATTATTAAGTTGAGAAGCGTGAAAGTGCTTTGAACACTCTTTCGTGGCCTTCCACCGTGGTAGGCTCTGATCGTTTGTGACTCGTACACCGGCTTCACCCTATCATGGGGGAGTACAAAGTGCGTGCTTACACTCAGGAGGAGTCTATATGCATACTTGATGTTGTGAAAGGTAGGCAACGAGAATGATCAATATTATATCATTGTGAGGCTGTTCTTGAACCCCTACCCGAACTTGCATGGTGGGAATGACTTAACTAAGTGCAATGGAGCCAATATCATATCATTGTGAGGTTACATTCTCTAGAGGCCAAATAAGATGGGTACTTGCAAGATATGCAAATGAGTAAGTGTACTCTCTCATTATTATTAATGCTAGCCAATATCATATCATTGTGAGGTGGGCTTGGTAGTAGTGAGTCTCCCATACCCTACTAAGAGTTTCCTCCAAAACTCTCGAATTCCAATGAGGGATATGAAATTTGCCAAAAATAGTGGGTGGTGCTATTTGATTTAAAGACCCGGATCAAATGGCTTAAAATCAATCGATTTATATTCGTTATGTATTTATTTACCAATATATTTGCAAACGCTATCCAACACTTGACAAATAAAAGCCGAAAGCTTTAGTTTCCGGACTTGGTACTACAAAACTATAGATTGTCTTTAATGGCTTGTAAATGTACCTAAGTAGTCTCATCCTCACAATCTTCCTATTGATAATGTATCATTAGAAGAATATGTTAGAAAAAGTCTATCATAAAGAGGACAACACTTTTAATGTCATAATTCTTCAATTACAATTTGTTGTATGAAGAAATAAGAGTTGCTTTAAACAACTCTTAGTTAAATGCAAACATTAGTGCTTGTTTCTTTGTTACATGAACAAGGAACTTTAGAAGTAAGCACAAGGGCATGGACACTTTATGTGCCATGATTCTTCACTTACAAATTGTTGTATGAAGAAATGAGAGTTGCCTTGAACAACTCTTGAAAGTTTGTTATTATGTTTAGAACATAATGGTTGTTTGACAAAAATAGTCCATCAACAAGGACTTATGATGATTTTGAATCATTGAGTGTTGAAGTGATAAACCACTTAACAAGATGGAAACTAGGCTAGGACTTCACCTTTATGTCCCTATCCTAATAGTTCACTAAGTTTATTGTAAACTATATAGTGAACAATAAACACATGCTCTCCAAAATGTTTGATGTGTATAACATAATTGAAATAAGTTTCAAGAGAGATAGTGGGAGTTTAGGGACCATGACTATTGTAGTCAAAGGAGAAGTCAAATGAAGAAGATAAAATTAACTCCAAGGGAACAAACTTTCTTTATGAAAGGATGGACATTGGAAGGGGTATTTGCAAGAAATGTCTTGCAAGTGTCAAGAACACACCTTTCGAAGGTGTTGTAAATTGTTCTTGAATAGTTCAAAACAGTTGGTTCTTCTACTTGAATGCTTGATTCCGTATTAGTAACTATGTTTTACAATCGTTGTAAAAGTGTGACTAATAAGAAGTAGAAGATATATGAGAGAAGAAAAAGGTGCTTCACATTCGGAACGTGAATAAAATAAAGATCTCTGCGAAAGAAAATAGTACTTACTTCCTCATATGAACTACCAAAGAAATTGAAAAAACCAAAGATTGTCTTTACATTCCAATTTTAAGGAACTTAATTCCGTCACTATAGTAGAGATGGATGAATGTTTTGTTTGACAAAACATTGTTCTTTATTAGTCAATGATTGGATTATAGTAATCTAATTGATTGTCTCTATAGTAGAGATGATATGGTAGTGTTAACTGTTTAGAATATAACGATGCTTAAAACCCAAAAGGTTGCAAGGTAGTGACTAATCCCAACTGAGTTGTGATACCTCAAAAACATAAAATACTAGTTGGTCATAGATGGATGCTTTGGATCGTTAGATCCGGATCCAACACCTTCTTATTAAAATTGTATAGAGGTGAAATGTTCAAATCTTTATTCTTTTGGAAAGAAGAAAGAATCACAAAGTTGTTGAGGTTAATTCACTTAGATGTTAGTGGCACTTGTCCACAACATAATACTACTCATGTTGTATGATATTCACCGAAGATCACTCTCGATTGGACTATAGTTTATTTTGAATAAACACAAGTCCGAATACTTTGCAAAAGGTTTAAAAGAATTCAAGAAATGTAAGTTGATGAGTAAGACGTCTAAAGTATTTGCCTCCTTAGATTTGATCCAAGGAAAGATAACTCTTTAGAACAGTTTCCTTGAAAAGTATCAAGGAAAGAAGCATCAAAAGATAATGGATTTCTCCATTATGAGAAGAACGAACTTGAATAAGATTTAGTTCGTTGGATGTTATCAATTACCCATATATAGGATATATGCTTCTAAGACAATATGATTGTCAATTAGAAGATCTTCCACAATTTTCATGACTCCATAAGATGTAGTTGGAAAGAAAGACAAATCTTAATCATGTTAAGATTTGGGGTTGTGTGCTAATAAGCAATATTTGTTTGAGAATTATCTTGTGGGTATCCTTAAATTAACATTTGGATATCACTTCTATAAACCAACTAACAAATGTTGTTTGTTGGGTAGTTCATTGTAATCCTACACCAGGATTTGCCTAAGATAAAGCAAATGAACGAGAGATAGAACTCAAAGAATGGGTTCTTTGAGAGACAAGATAGTAATCAACAAATATAACAACCTAGTTCCTATACCACAAGCTCCAAGGTAGTCGAGAAGGATTTATAAACCGTCTTAGTTGAATGGTTTGAACTTTATGACTATGTCATAGAGTTGCACCTCTTAATTCGAAAGAAATAAGAATGAAAATCCTTATGACTACATTGAGTGTATATACGATATATACTCAAGGAAATGGTAAAGTACCATTTGACCCGAAATAATGAAACCTCCATAGCTAATTGGTAGCTTAAGGTGACTACAATCAAAGAGAATGGTTGACTTTGAAGAAACCATCTTTCACGTAGTCTTAATTTCAATTAATTCGAAGATTGCTAGCTACAACTAAATGGTGATTCAATGTTTGGACATAATATGGGTTTCCGAAACCATTATTAAGATAGTCCTGATAATATATGTCTAAAACTATGAACCACAAGACATGTAAGTTGTAGAGATCCAACCATCATGGATCTTAGCAAGCTAGTGGGAGCTATAAACGTCTTATGAGAGAAAGATCAAATCGTTTGATTTCTCATAAAGATGTAAATGAATCTTTTGTTTACTAGGTTTACAAAAGATTAGTGGGAGTTAATCATGTTCCTAAATTTGAATATATATATATATATATATATATATACAAATATATGATATATTAATTTTGGAAATGAAAAGAATACTTCTTCATTAAAGTCATGACTTTAAAACATTATATGAAGATAGAATGTATATGGGAGACATAGTCTATATACATGGGATGGAAATCTATATTGATAGATTTTAGGATATAATTGGATTATATCAAGCCCTAAATATAGACAAAAGATGATAGGAAGTTTCTCATATGATGATGAACTTCAATCAAAAAGGACAACTCTAGTGAGACTAAGAAGTTGCTCTTCTCAAAGAGAACGTACTCTTTGACTCCCAAAGAAATAATGCGTAAATAGAATCCTTTATGCATACGCAGAAAGGTGATTTATGTATTTCATATTGTATGAAAAACATTGATATGAGTTGTACCTAGAACGGTACAAGACGATATCAGTGCAAGCCCAGGATCAGAACCATGGCAACTGTCAAGTGAGTCTTTAAGTATTTAAGAAATACTAAAGGATATATTCCTCAAAGATCGAGGAAGAATTAGAGTAACGTAATGGAAGCGTAAATGTATTAGATTATGAATCTAATCCATCATTGGATGTTTCTTCATTATGAATGAAGAGATAAACAGATATCTCTTTATTATGACTAAAGAGATATTTGGATGGAAACATTAAAGTAATGACTTTAGTGTGTTCCATTATGAATGCAAAATATATTGCCATATAGAAGTTTACAACAATGTTGTTTGGATGGGAAAGTTCATTTATGAACTCTCTATTCGGTTCCAACCAGAAAGTGTCTGACACTAATGAGACGGTAGCTCAAGCCAGGGAATCAAGGTCTCATCACGATCCAAACTCAAATGAGAGACTGAACCACATGATTAAGAATCATGTATAATGGTGACGTCGTTATTCTCAAGGTTGCTTCTATGGATAACATATAGATATCCATTGTCTAGGCCTACTACTCAGCCATTTATGAAATGACTACAGAAGAGGTATTATCACTGATGACCAAGCTGATTGGCTCTAGTGCAAGTGGGAGATTGTTGGAAATGTGCCCTAAAACCAATCATGTGATGATACTTTACGGACATTTCACATGTTAAACTAATATAGTTTAATATCAAGGGCAAAGATTATTGTTTGAGTCGTCTCATATAAATGTTATACGCTTAAACGATAAGTCCAAGGAATATGTGATTGGGAGAATGCGATCTAAAGAAGTTAGATTCATGAGACCATTCTTTCGTAGACACATCCTAAACGTTCCTGATCATAGGATTGCCATTTGGGCATTGACAGTCCGTTAAGATCAGTACGTGCTGTGTCTTCTCTTAGGGAGAGTGACTAGTCTCGAGTCATTGGTGTGTGTGACATCAAGACAAGTATGTAGGTGCTCAATAAAGAATGAGTTCACTGAACACGATCAACGAAGAGTTCTCATACTCATGTCACATGAGAACTCATGGTTGGGATAATGCAAAGTAGTCCTTTGACTTGAGGCATCATAGTTGTCTTGTAGTTAGGTCCTTGATCTTTGATTATGTCAAAGTCACCCCATCCGTGGGTGTCCACGGCATCGTCGGGGTTAAGCCACTTAGCCATGGAGGCAAGTGAATGTGCAACAAGGGATCTCTAACCTTCAAACTGTTTGGGGGAGAATACTCTATGATATGATTAAGAATCTATGGCCAGAGTATGAATGAGATTTAGGAAGTCGTTCCAAATCACATTCAAGGTAATCATATAAGCACACGAATCACATTGGATAGTAGACATGAATAAACTATCAAACCAAACAATGTGGTCAAGAGTATTGTATTAGAGAAAGACCGTATTGCATTTGTAATCCTAAACTGAATAGGTTCTCCACCTCTTTTGATTAGCTTGGGTAACCATGATATGCTGCTAGGTGTCACTCATGTTTTGTGGAAGCCCTAAACGTGTATAATCACTAAAGGGAGAATTGAAAGTAAGTTTCAATTCACAATCGATTTGAAATGGTTTTAATCGCCCACTGCCTCGCTAAAAAGAACCTAATGGATCGTACACCGTGTAAGGTGGAGATTGAAGAAACAATGGAGATGAGAAAGAATAATTAAATGGTTTAATTATTTATGGCAAGGATTAATTAATATGTTAATTAATCAAACGAATAAGTTCGTTAAAGACCTTGGGATAGTTTTGGACCTTAAGGCCCAATGGGCTTCGAACGTCAAGCCCATTGACTTAAGTTGTATGACAACTTAATGAATAATGATTCACAAAGGCCCAATTAGCCCAATAATACCCTAAGGCCGGCCATTTAGAGATGGAGTGAGTTTTGGACTTATTTACAAGTTTGCCACTCCAAGGAATTAAGGTATAAATATGACTTTATAGCCAAAATTCATGGAGGGTTTTCTTTTGGGGAAAGGATGAGAACATAAGCTCTCCTTTCTCTCTAAAGTGGCCGGCCTCCTTGGAGGGTTTAGCTAGCAATCCTACTACTCCAAGGTCACTCATTTCTTCTCCAATCTAACCTTGGTGAAGAGACTTAGAGGTTCTCAATTTTGGGAACTTGGAGAACCATTTCATCCATCCATATCCATATATCTAAGATGCAAGGAATGAAGGCCCTCTCTTTGGGTGATTAGCCTTTGCTTATGCAAAGACGAATCTACAAAGGTATAATTTCTCAACTAACAAATATTGTTTTAAGTTGAGTCATGGTTCACCAATCTACTAGACTTTGAATTTCATGGGTAATGTTTTGTTTTTGAGTGCATACAAGCATGATTCCGCCTTTTAATTGTTAATTGCATGCTATAGATGTTATTCAAATGAACATGTTTTCACAAAATTTTCCTTCAGACCTCGACCTTCCAAACGGCAACGGTGCCTCCTCTTGCCTTACTTAATACTTTGCTAAGTCAATAGACATATCAATCTCAAGGCAAAAGGAAAGATTTCCATCCTCACCAATCTCATTTTAGTAAAAGGAGTAAGGGACACTACCACGATAACCAAGGGTATCACCACAATAATCCCTGATCCCAGGCAGTTAACATAGTGGGTCAAGCACGTGTCAAGACAGCCCCTACCCCGAGGTATGAGGCATACACACCTTTGAACGCCACATGCGTGGCCATTTACCCCAACATAGCATACCTGATACTGTAGCTAAAGCCGAGGCACCCGGATTACAAGTCTACAAAGAACACGGGCACGTTTTGCTGCTACCACGAGTATAATAACCATGACGGTGAGAAGTGTATCACCCTTCGTGATCATATTGAAGCTTTAGCACATGAAGGAAAAATTGATCAATTCCTCATTCACCCTCCAAGGGGTAATTGTAACCAACCCCAAGTGAATATGATATATTCCATAAGTGGTGGCTCACCCATATCTAAATCTTCCAAAAGGGCCATGAAAAATAGTGAACGAGCTTTAAGCTCTGACAACCAAGTGTTTCACGTGGAAGACATCAGGGAAGGCAAGTATCAAAAGCCTAACTGGGATCCAATATGTTTCTACCCTGAGGAAGAAAGAGGTATCATCTACACGATCCACTGATCGTGGAAGCTCACATAGCCAACTTTGAAGTACGACGAATCTTGGTAGACACGGGGGCTTCGGTCAATATCATGTTTGTCGAAGCTTTCAGGGCACTTAATGTAGCTGAACACTTGCTCGATCGCTCGATTTCCCCTTTGATAAGCATCTCTGGTGATATCGTGCAACCTTTGGGGAGCATACACTTACCTTTCACCATTGGTACAGACCTTTACACAGCTACCATTACCACTAACTTCCTGGTGGTTGATTGCCCAACGGCATACAATGTCATCTTGGGACGCACATGCATCAATGATCTCAAGGCCATGGTATCCACACATATGTTGTTGATGAAATTTTCAACCCCCTATGGCAATGGTTACATTAGAGGAGATCAACTTAGTGCACGATCATGTTACAACACTTTGGTCAAGCAACAACACCTGCATGTGCCCAAGGAAACCCTTTCTATACATGACCAAGTCATAAAGACCAACCCAAACGAAGCCAACTTGGATCTTCACAGTGATAACAGTCAACCCGACGATCCTCGAGATGACTCTTTCACCCAGCAAGCACAACCCGTTGAAGAGTTGGAGAAGGTCTCTATCTCAAAAGATTATCCAAATCGCCTGGTGAAGATTGGCACCACCTTGTCACCACCCATTCGGTTGGCATTGATCTCTTTTTTGTAAGAGAACATTGAGGTCTTCGCCTAGTCATACGAGGACATGCCAGGCATCTCTCCCGATATCATCTGTCATCGCTTAAGTATTGACCCCAAGACCAAGCCAGTAAGACAGAAGCGAAGATCCTATGACGTTGAACGATACGAGGCAATGAAGGCAGAAGTTGAAAAACTCAAAGGCATAGGCTTCGTCCGCGAAGTCAATAATCCAACGTGGGTAACGAATGTTGTCATTGTTAAGAAAAATCCGACCAAGGAAAGGTCTTGTGGAGAATGTGTGTCGATTACACTAACCTAAACAAAGGATGCCCGAAGGATAGCTTTCCTCTTCCTCTCATAGACAGACTTATAGACTCTATAGCAGGGTGTGAACTCCTGAGCTTCATGGATGCTTACTCAGGATACAACTAAATCCTCATGAACCCTTCGGACCAAGAACACACAGCCTTCACTACTGACAGGGGACTATATTGTTATAAAGTCATGCCCTTCGGCCTAAAGAATGCAGGAGCGACTTATCAGAGACTGGTCAATTCAATGTTCGCCGAACAGATTGGGAAGAGCATGGAAGTTTAGTTGATGATATGCTAGTCAAGAGCAAACATGCTAACCAACACATCACCAACTTATCTGAAACTTTCACCATTCTGAAGAGGTATCGAATAAGGTTAAACTCGAACAAATGTACCTTCGGCGTAGGCTCTGGCAAATTCTTAGGCTTCATGATAAGCCAATGAGGCATTGAGGCTAATCCCAAGAAGATCAAAGCAATCCTCGACATGCAGGAACCGGTAACTTCAAAAGACATCCAAAGCCTTACTGGCAAGGTGGCAGTCTTAACTAGGTTTATTTCTAAGGCCACAAACAGATGTGCTCCTTTCTTCAAAGCACTTAAGGGAAGTAAGAAGTACATTACATGGACTGATGAATGTGCTGAGGCATTCAAGAACCTCAAAGACAACAAGAGTAAAGCCCCTCTGTTCTCCAAACTTGAGGTTGGTGACACTCTCATTATCTATCTATCGGTATCAGCTTCAGCAGTAAGTTCCATTCTCATTCAAAAGGATGGTAATGTCGAATGACCTGTCTACTACGCTAGTAAGGCCTTACAAGATGCGGAGACACGATACTCCAACATTGAGAAATTAGCTCTAGCATTGGTCATGTCTGCTCGAAAACTTCGCCCTTACTTCCAAGCACACTCCATCATCGTGCTTACCAATCATCGTCTTCAATAGATACTCCAAAATCCTGACACTTCCGGATGAATGAACAAATGTGCAATAGCATTGGGTGAGTTTGACATCTCCTACGAACCAAAGCCAGCTGACAAAAGCCAAGCAGTGGCAGACTTCATAGCCGATTTCACATATCGTGTTGACATTGTTTCTACGCCTAAAGAAGTGGTTTCATTACCCTTGGAAGCTCAGAAAACAGAACCAACAGCCCCAGCATGGAGCCTATATGTTGATGGCTCGTCCAACCAATAAGGTTGTGGAGCAGGACTAGTCCTTACAACCCTTGACAAAGTGGCAATGGAGTATGCTCTTCGTTTCAAATTCAAGGAGTCGAACAATGAGGCCGAATATGAAACCCTCATAGCATGCTTACGTTTGGCCAAACACCTTGGGGTTAAACGAATTGATATCTTCAATGACTCCCAATTGGTGGTTAACTAGGCCACCAACAACTTTGATGCTAAGGATAGCTCCATGGCAGCATATCTGGCACAAACATAATTGTTGCTCAAGCACTTCCACTACCAGATCACCCAAATTCCTCGAATGGCAAACAGTCATGTAAATGCTTTGGCTCGCCATGGCTGTGGAAGTACAAAGTGCGCAACAAGCACCAAGCACCAAGCACCATGGCTGTGGAAGTGTGCAACTTACAACAGGGGGATAGTTGGATTACCCTGATTTATAGATTCCTTACTCATAGCACCCTTCCAAATGACAAAGTCCAAGCTAAGCAAATTCGATACAAGGCTACCCGTTACTTGATCATTAATAACCAACTCTACAAGCGGGGTTTTAACCTACCATACCTAAGATGCCTTACGCCCGCAGAGGCAGAAACTGTCCTTCGGGAAATACATGAAGAAGACTGCGGAGATCATGCTGGATCTCGATCCCTAGCACATAAGGCTTTTCGCCAAGGATATTACTGGCCAACACTTCACCAAGATGCCATCAGAATATCCCGCTCATGTGATAAGTGTCAACGCTACGCAACTATTTCTCACTCCCCTCCCGAGCCGCTCACTCCTATGATCAGCTGTTGGCCCTTCGCCCAATGGGGACTTGATTTGATCGACCCAATGCTTGCAGGGAAGGGCAAAGTTCTCTATGCAATCGTTGCAGTTGATGACTTCACAAAGTGGGCCGAAGTAGAACCCTTGGCAACCATTACTGAGGCAAAAATAGAAGATTTTGTATAGAAGAACATCCTTTGCAAATTCGGCATTCCCAATGCGATAGTCACTGATAACAGGCAACAGTTCTACAATAATAAGTTCAGGATGTTCTACTCTAAGTTCAACATCAACTTATGTTTTGCCTCCCCAGCTCATCCCCAGTCTAATGGACAAGTTGAAGCTATCAACAAAATAATCAAGCGAACTTTGAAAACCAGCTTGGACAAGGCTAAAGGTTGTTGGCCAGAATTTGTACCCCAAGTTTTTTGGTCATACTACACTTTGTATCGGACATCAACAAGAGAAACCCTATTCTCATTTGTCTTTGGTACAGAGGCAGTTGTCCCAGTTGAGCTTGAGCAAGCAACGTTCCGAGTCCAGAACTATGTGCAAAGCAAAAATGACAAACAACTTACCCTCAACTTAGATCTAGTCGAGGAATATAGAAACCACGCTCACTTGAGGAATGTCGCCTACAAGCAGGGCATCTCCAACTACTATGACTCAATGGTCAAACCTCATTTTTTCAAAGTGAGGGATTCGGTATTGAAGAAAAGATTACTCTGCGACAGAGTCCCGAGTAAAGGAACACTTAGTCCAAACTGGGATGGACCGTTTGAAGTTGTTAGCATCAGTCGCCCTGGCTCCTACAAGCTTAAAAGCTCCGATGGCAAGACCCTTGGCCACCCATGGAACGCTGATCACTTGAAGTACTATTACAAGTAAACTCACATTGTAACGAAGACTATTTGGCATGAATTCTGTTTATACCATATTTAGGGCCTTGTATTTAGATCTCGTACAAATACTCGGAAGACTTAAATGTAATTATATGATAAAGGAAGGGGCAAATATGTAATAAGTGAGGAGTCCTTATTCTATAAAAGGACCTCTCACCCTCACAATTAGGGGAGGCCAATTCCTAAGGCTCCTCACCCTCTCCAAGATCTCACTCTCAGAGCTCTCTCTCCCTCAGATAAATACATATTCAGTGTGGACGTAGCCCAAACCTTGGGGTGAACCACGATACATCTTATGTTATTTACATTTCATGCAGATTCACGGTCGGATTTACGTTGTTCCAAGACCTCCGGTTTTGTGCATCAGCATTTGGCGCCGTCTGTGGGAATCGACACAAAAAACTATGTCGGTACTCTTTCATTTTTTCATCAAACCTCACCACTGTGAATCTGCAAAAAAAACCCAACAACCCAAAGCTTTCCTAGAAAAACCCCAGAAACCAGTCCATCTCTCTCTCCTCTTTCCCTCTACAGATCACTTTCTCTTTTTGCTTCCTCTCTCCCTCTCCCTCTCTTCTGTTTGCAATTTTTGATTTCTTCAAAGCTCTAAAACAATGAAGCAACTCACTCTCTCTGCTTTCTCTCTCTCTCAACTCTCTCTATGCCTCCGCACCTCTGCCATCATCCGACCTGCATCGCGCTCATATATATGTGCTTTTGACCACAAAGACTGCAATATTGCTGTGAAATCTTCAATTGTAGAGAGAGAAAGTGAAAGCAATGGAACAGAGAGAAACACTAACGATGGAACAGAGGCTTCTACTCTTCCCCTATTTTCCGAACGCCAGCGACGCCGAGATAGAGGTGGCGAAAATCCTGATTCATCTTCCCCACATGATCTCCGAATTCAAAACTTCACTTTTCATTTCGCTCGCGCTCATCTGGGGATGCAAGGGAAAGAGATCTGCACTCGTTCTAAAGAACGACGGCGGCGCTTCCACTCTGCGTCGTCAGATTGGACCTGATTTTTTGTCTTCACTGCCACTCTGGGCTTCTCTGGCTCCTCATCCTTTGGCGGCCAAGGCTTCGCCGCCTCCCCCCGTCCCTAATACTGTCAAGGAGGAGACTTCCAGCCCCGATACGCCGTTGTGCTTCGAGCCCAGTGAATCCGATGAGAAGCAGCCTAACGACTTGAGAAGTAAACTCCTTGGTCAAAAAAGGAAAACAGAGGAATGGATTACAATTGTGGACAAATTGACTTCGAAGAAAAAATTGCGAAATCAAGAGCTTGAGAATGTGAAGCGTTTCTTTGAGAAGATGGATGGTCTTAATTTGGAGTTGAAAGCAAGGAAAAAGGAGGTATATTTTTGTTTCGCTTAAAAAATACCGACAGAGCAGCAACTTTGCAGCACCGACAAAGTATCAACGGCATCAACTTTGCTTGTTAGACATTATCCCACTATCTGCCAGCCCACAATCCCACTCTCCAAACCACAAAAGATAAGTCTTCTTTTATTACAAGATGCTGGCCACATTTTCTGAAAGCAAGATAGTTTTAATATTTTTTATTATTATACTTATTCTTCAAATATTAGTGTGGAAGTGGGCCTCCCGTGGAAACCAGAGTTTGAGTATGGTGATGATCATAGAGCTGGAAAGATTGTGGTTAAGCTCAATGGGAGGCTGAATAGGGGTGTCATTGCATGCACGAAAGAGAGAGACCTGAAATGCATGTAAATATATGTGTGAGAAATCTCATGTGTCTGCAAATGATTAAGCGATGAGGCACAGAGACTGTAAAAAGTACCGACACAAGGTGTCAAATAGTGAAAAGGGAGCTAAATGGCGAGCAAGAAATTAACAAAATAAAAAAGGACGACACTTATTGCCAAGGAGGAAGAGGAACCAAATATTAAGGGAAGACGATTCAATGTCGGGGGGAAAAAGATTGAAGTCTGGAGCTGCGCAGGAGGAACATAATGATGTGCAGTCATGTGCTCAGATGCAGAAAAAGGCAATGGGAACAAAGTGAAAAGAAAAAGAAAAAGTGGTGCAGTCATGGAGGGGTCATGTGCTCACAAAGACGAAAAGCAAAAGCATTGAATGCTATTGGCAGATTGAGATCAAAATCCACTGCGCCTATGTAGAAAAAGAAAAAGAAAGTGAGAAGAGAAAGCAAAAGGGAAGCACATGGGGACACTACAAAAGCATGGAATAAACACCCCACCAAAATGATGTAATTTATTTTCCTTATCTTTCATGCCCAAAAAAGCCAGGCCCTCTATTATCACCAACCAGGTGATCAAAAATACGTCCAGCACTCCATAATTATTCGGCAACCTACCACTATTACCACCAACCAGGTGATCAAAAGTACGCCCAGTACTCCACAATTATTTGGCAACTCACCGCTATTACCACCAACCAGGTGATGAAATGTACAACCCGTACTCCCTTCATGCCACCAACTAGGTGATCAAAAGTATGCCCAGTACATCATATTATACATGAGCATTACTCATGCCAATCATATATAAACGTTCATGAGCATCACTCATATCAATCATACATAAACATTCATGAGCATCACTCATATCAACATTCATGAGCATCATTCATGTCAACATCCATGAGCATCACTCATGTCAATCAAACATTCATGAGCATCACTCATGTCAATCAAATATTCATGAGAATCACTCATGTCAATCAGCTTCAAAAGCTTCATTTACAAAAGCTCTAGCTTCGAAAGCTTCATTTATAGAGCTACAGCTTCAAAAGCTTCATTTACAAAATCTCTAGCTTCAAAAGCTTCATTTACAAAAGCTCCAGCTTCAAAAGCTTCACTTACAAAGCTTCAGTGCAGGGTATACAAATACCGCCTCCGAACAACCGCCATTTCGGCCCATACATGGATTCAATTTGAAGTCTCCAGCTAACAGACTTTATTGACCGAAGACTTGGGAGACTACACTATACACCATATATTAGGCCTCAACTGGGCCTCATGAAAAATACTTGGGGGACTCTAACCCATTATTCATGTACTGAGGAGCGAGCCCTTATTTTATAAAAGGGAC
This sequence comes from Malus sylvestris, assembly GCF_916048215.2. NCBI lineage: Eukaryota > Viridiplantae > Streptophyta > Magnoliopsida > Rosales > Rosaceae > Malus > Malus sylvestris. The sequence goes on along the minus strand of NC_062272.1, from coordinate 41,544,908 downwards.
TCCCTCACCATCATTACAGAGCAATGCCGCCAGTTGAGCAATCGCCTCGCCGCGAGTATCACTCCTAACCCATCACTTATGTATTGAGGAGCGAGCCCTTATTCTATAAAAGGGACTCCCTCACCATCATTAGAGAGCATCAACTCTAGCCCATCATTCATGTATTGAGGAGCGAGCCTTATTCTATAAAAGGGACAACCTCACCTTCAACGCCACAAGCCGAGCTAACCAAGGCAACATAAGCCACGAGCCGAGCAGCCTCGCAGCATGTGCTACTTCTAGTTAAGCATCATTCAGATTGAGCACCGCCTCATATCGAGCATCAGTTCAAGACAACATCTAGTTACTTCGGCCTACACATGGACTGAATTTCAAGTCTCCAGCCAAAAGACTCTCTTGACTGAAGACTTGGGGAACTACTGTTTATACCATATTTAGGGCCTTGTATTTATATCTAATACAAATACTCGGGGGACTTAAATTTAATTATGTGATAAAGAAAGGGGCAAATATGTAATAAGTGAGGAGTCCTTATTCTATAAAAGGACCCCTCACCCTCACAATTAGGGGAGGCTAATTCCTAAGGCTCCTCACCCCTCTCCAAGATCTCACTCTCAGAGCTCTCTCTCCCTCAGATAAATACATATTCAGTGTGGACATAGCCCAAACCTTGGGGTGAACCACGATACATCTTGTGTTATTTACATTTCATGCAGATTCACGGTCGGATTTACGTTGTTCCAAGACCTCCGGTTTTGTGCATCAACATTTACACTATAAACCATATATTAGGCCTCAACTAGGCCTCATGAAAAATACTTGGGGGACTCTAACCCATTATTCATGTACTGAGGAGCGAGCCCTTATTTTATAAAAGGGACTCCCTCACCATCATTAGAGAGCAACGCAGCCAGCTGAGCAACCACCTCACTTATGTATTGAGGAGTGAGCCCTTATTCTATAAAAGGGACTCCCTCACCATCATTAGAGAGCATCAACCAAACCCCCCTTTACTTTAGAGTGTCTAATTAGTTAGAATCTGTTTAGTTTGTGTTTTTAAGTGTTTTGAACCAATATAAAACCAAAATTTGTCCAAAAATAGTGTTAGAGTCAGAAACTGCCTAATTGTTGTTTTTAGGCAGTTTTGAGCATTTTTAGATTGTTTTGATTCTTTTGAATTTGTTTTGAGTTCTCTGAGTCTAGTTAAGTGTTTTTAGCCTCTTTTTACATATTTGAGTCAGTTTAGAGTGTTTTAGCAATCCCTCCTAATCCCCGGTTTAAGAACAATCCCTACTTATCCATACTACAATTGTCAACAAGAGGGTTTAATTTATGTGTTAAGTTAATTTTCGCATCAAATTTTGGCGTCGTTGCCGAGGATTAGCAACTTTGTTAATCCCTTGTTATTTCTTTTTGTGTATTTTCGTGTGTTTTTTTTTTTATGTTAGTTACTGACCTTGTTTGTTTTCTTGTTTTTGGTACTAGTTTATGACTCGGAGTTCTCATCCGATTCGTGAGCATATCTTAGACTTTGACGACGATTTTGAGCGGACTTTGAGAAGGAAGAGAACTCAGCAAGAATCCAATCCACCTAGTCCTAACCCCGTGCTTGAAGAAGTAGAGGGAGAAGAGCAAGAGGAGGCCACGGCAAGTATTTTTTAAGAAGTCCAAGATATGGCAGCCGACAATCGAACAATCAAGGAGCTTTCCGCTTTAGGATTGGACAATGCCATGCCATTATGCATTCAATATCCAACGGCTGCCCTAGACAAGACCGACGAGTTTGAATTAAGTCTAGCCTATTGCACCATATTCCTAAGTTCCATGGGTTGTCCATGGAAGATCCTAACGAGCACTTAAAGGAGTTTGTGGTTGTTTGTTCGAGTATGACTCTCGTGAATGTTGATGGGAGCATTTTGAAGATGAAGGCTTTTCCCTTTTCTCTCATAGACAAGGCTAAAGATTGGTTGTATGAACTAGCTTCGGAACTGTTGAAGGAAATTTTGTGAAAAACATGTTCATTTAAGCAACATCTATAGCATGCAGTTAACAATTAAAAGGCGGAATCATGCTTGTATGCACTTAAAAACAAAACATTAACCATGAAATTCAAAGCCCAGTAGATTGGTGAACCTTGACTCAACTTAAAACAACATTTGTTAGTTGAGAAATTATACCTTTGTAGATTCCTCTTTGCATAAGCAAAGGCTAATCACCCAAAGAGAGGGCCTTCATTCCTTGCATCTTAGATCTATGGATTTGGATGGATGAAATGGTTCTCCAAGTTCCCAAAATTGAGAACCTCTAAGTCTCTTCACCAAGGTTAGATTGGAGAAGAAATGAGTGACCTTGGAGTAGTAGGATTGGTATCTAAACCCTCCAAGGAGGCCGGCCACTTTAGAGAGAAAGGAGAGTTTATGTTCTCATCCTTTCCCCAAAAGAAAACCCTAAATGAATTTTGGCTATAAAGTCATATTTATACCTTAATTCATTGGAGTGGCAAACTTGTAAATAAGTCCAAAACTCACTCCATCTCTAAATGGCCGGCCTTAGGGTATTATTGGGCCAATTGGGCCTTTGTGAATCATTATTCATTAAGTTGTCATACAACTTAAGTCAATGGGCTTGACGTTTGAAGCCCATTGGGCCTTAAGGTCCAAAACTATCCCGAGGTCTTTAACGAACTTATTCGTTTGATTAATTAACATATTAATTAATCCTTGCCATAAAGAATTAAACCATTTAATTATTCTTACTCATCTCCATTGTTTCTTCAATCTCCACCTTACACGGTGTACGATCCATTAGGTTCCTTTTAGCGAGGCAGTGGGCGATTAAAACCATTTCAAATCGATTGTGAATTGAAACTTACTTTCAATTCTGCCTTAAGTGATTATACACGTTTAGGGCTTCCACAAACCATGAGTGACACCTAGCAGCATATCATGGTTACCCAAGCTAATCAGAAGAGGTGGAGAACCTATTCAGTTTAGGATTACAAATGCAATACGGTCTTTCTCTAATACAATACTCTTGACCACATTGTTTGGTTTGATAGTTTATTCATGTCTACTATCCAATGTGATTCGTGTGCTTATATGATTACCTTGAATGTGATTTGGAACGACTTCCTAAATCTCATTCATACTCTGGCCAGAGATTCTTAATCATATCATAGAGTATTCTCCCCCAAACGGTTTGAAGGTTAGAGATCACTTGTTGCGCATTCACTTGCCTCCATGGCTAAGTGGCTTAACCCCGACGATGCCGTGGACACCCGCGGATAGGGTGACTTTGACATAATCAAAGATCAAGTACCTAACCACAAGACAACTATGATGCCTCAGGTCAAAGGACTACTTTGCATTATCCCAACCATGAGTTCTCATGTGACATGAATATGAGAACTCTTCGTTGATCGTGTTCAGTGAACTCATTCTCTATTGAGCACCTGCGTACTTGTCTTGATGTCACACACACCAATGACTCGAGACTAGTCACTCTCCCTGAGAAAAGGCACAGCACGTACTAATCTTAACGGACTGTCAATGCCCAATTGGCAATCCTATGATCAGGAACGTTTAGGATGTGTCTACGAAAGAATGGTCTCATGAATCTAACTTCTTTAGATCGCATTCTCCCAATCACATATTCCTTGGACTTATCGTTTAAGCGTATAACATTTATATGAGACGGCTCAAACAATAATCTTTGCCCTTGATATTAAACTAGATTAGTTTAACATGTGAAATGTCTGTAAAGTATCATCATATGATTGGTTTTAGGGCACATTTCCAACAATCTCTCACTTGCACTAGAGCCAATCAGCTTGGTCATCAGTGATGATACCTCTTCTGTAGTCATTTCATAAATGGCTGAGTAGTAGGCCTAGACAATGGATATCTATATGTTATCCATAGAAGCAACCTTGAGAATAACTATGTCACCATTATACATGATTCTTAATCATGTGGTTCAGTCTCTCATTTGAGTTCAGATCGTGATGAGACCTTGATTCCCTGGCTTGAGTTATCGCCCCATTAGTGTCAGACACTTTCTGGTTGGAACCGAATAGAGAGTTCATAAATGAACTTTCCCATCCAAACAACATTGTTGTAAACTTCTATATGGCAATATATTTTGCATTCATAATGTAACACACTAAAGTCATTACTTTAATGTTTCCATCCAAATATCTCTTTAGTCATAATAAAGAGATATCTGTTTATCTCTTCATTCATAATGAAGAAAAATCCAATGATGGATTAGATTCATAATCTAATATATTTACGCTTCCTTTACATTACTCTAATTCTTCCTCGATCTTTGAGGAATTTATCCTTTAGTATTTCTTAAATACTTAAGGACTCACTTGACAGTTGCCATGGTTCTGATCCTGGGCTTGCACTGATATCGTCTTGTACCTTTCTAGGTACAACTCATATCAATGTTTTTCATACAATATGAAATACATAAATCACCTTTCTGCGTATGCATAAAGGATTCTATTTATGCATTATTTCTTTGGGAGTCAAAGGGTACGTTCCCTTTGAGAAGGGCAACTTGCTAGTCTCACTAGAGTCGTCCTTCTAATTGAACTTTATCATCATATGAGAAACTTCCTAGCATCTCTTGTCTATTATTAGGGATTGATATAATCGAATTATATCTTGAAATATATCATTGTAGATTTCTATCCCATGTATTTAGACTATATCTCCCATATACATTCTATCGTTATAGAATGTTTAAAGTCATAACTTTAACGAAGAAATATTCTTTTCATTTCCAAAATTAATATATCATATATATGTGTGTGTGTGTATATATATATATATATTTAAATTTAGGAATATGATTAACTCCCACTAATCTTTTGTAAACCTAGTAAACAAAAGATTCATTCACATCTTTATGAGAAATCAAACGATTTGATCTTTCTCTCATAAGACGCTTATAGCTCCCACTAGCTTGCTAAGATCCTTGATGGATGGATCTCTACAACTTACATGTCTTGTGATTCATAGTTTTAGACATATATTATCAAGACTATCTTAATAATGGTTTCGGAAACCCATATTATGTCCAAACATTTAATCACCATTTAGTTGTGGCTAGCAATCTTCGAATTAATTGAAACCATGACTACGTTAAAGATGGTTTCTTCCAAGTCAACCAATCTCTTTAATTGTAGTCACCTTAAGCTACCAATTAGCTATGGGGGTTTCATTATTTCGGGTCAAATGGTACTTTACCATTTCCTTGAGTATATATCGTATATACACTCAATGTAGTCATAAAGATTTTCATTCTTATTTATTTCGAATTAAGAGGTGTAACTCTATGACATAGTCATAAAGTTCAAACCATTCAACTGAGACAGTTTATAAATCCTTCTCGACTACCTTGGAGCTTTTGGTATAGGAACTAGGTTGTTATATTTGTTGATTATTATCTTGTCACTCAAAGAACCCATTCTTTGAGTTCTATCTCTCGTTCATTGCTCTATCTTAGGCAAATCCTAGTGTAGGATTATAATGAACTACCCAACAAAACAACATTTGTTAGTTGGTTTATAGAAGTGATATCCAAAGGTTAATTTAAGGATATCCACAAGATAATTCTCAAACAAATATTGCTTATTAGCACACAACCCCAAATCTTAACATGATTAAGATTTGTCTTTCTTTCCAACTACATCTTATGGAGTCATGAAAATTTTGGAAGATCTTCTAATTGACAATCATATTGTCTTAGAAGCATATATCCTATATATGGGTAATTGATAACATCCAACGAACTAAATCTTATTCAAGTTCGTTCTTCTCCTAATGGAGAAATCCATTATCTTTTGATGCTTCTTTCCTTGATATTTTTCAAGGAAACTGTTCTAAAGTGTTATCTTTCCTTGGATCAAATCTAAGGAGGCAAATACTTTAGACGTCTTACTCATCAACTTACATTTCTTGAATTCTTTGAAACCTTTTGCAAAGTATTCGGACTTGTGTTTATTCAAAATAAACTATAGTCCAACCGAGAGTGATCTTCGGTGAATGTCATACAACATGAGTAGTATTATGTTGTGGACAAGTGCCACTAACATCCAAGTGAATTAACCTCAACAACTTTGTGATTCTTTCTTCTTTCCAAAAGAATAAAGATTCGAACATTTCGCCTCTATACAATTTTAATAAGAAGGTGTTGGATCCAGATCTAACGATCCAAAGCATCCATCTATGACCAACTCGTATTTTATGTTTTTGAGGTATCACAACTCAGTTGGGATTAGTCACTACCTTGCAACCTTTTGGGTTTTAAGCATCATTATATTCTAAACAGTTAACACTACCATATCATCTCTACTATAGAGATAATTAATTAGATTACAATAATCTAATCATTCATTAATAAAGAACAATGTTTTGTCAAACAAAACATTCATCCATCCCTTATAGTGATGGAATTAAGTTCCTTAAAATTGGAATGTAAAGACAATCTTTGGTTTTTCCAATTTCTTTGGTAGTTCATATGAGGAAGTAAGTACCATCTGCTTTCGCAGAGATCTACATTTGATTCACGTTCCGAATGTGAAGTACTTTCTCTTCTCTCATTAATCTTCTACTTCTTATTAGCCACCCTTTTACAACAACTGTAAAACATAGTTACTAATACGGAATCAAGCATTCAAGTAGAAGAGCCAACTGTTTTGAACTTTTCAAGAACAATTTACAACACCTTCGAAAGGTGTGTTCTTGACATTTGCAAGACATTTCTTGCAAATACCCCTTCCAATGTCCATCCTTTCATAAAGAAAGTTTGTTCCCTTGGATTTTATTTCGCTTTCTTCATTTGACTTCTCCTTTGTCTACAATAGTCATGGTCCCTAAACTCCCACTGTCTCTCTTGAAACTTATTTCAATTGTGTTATACACATCAAACGATTTGGAGAGCGTGTGGTTATTGTTCACTATATAGTTTACAATAAACTTAGTGAACCATTTGGATAGGGACACAAAGGTAAAGTCCTTGCTTAGTTTCCGTCTCTAGAAGTGGTGTAACATTTCAACACTCAATGATTCAAAATCATCATAAGTCCATGTTGATGGACTATTTTTGTCAACCAACCATTATGTTCTAAACATAATTACAAACTTTCAAGAGTTGTTCAAGGCAACTCTCATTTCTTCATACAACAATTTGTAAGTGAAGAATTATGGCACATAAAGTGTCCATTCCTTTGTGCTTTCTTCTTAAGTTCCTTGTTCATGTAACAAAGAAACAAGCACTAATGTTTGCGTTAGTTAAGGGTTGTTCAAAGCAACTCTTATTTCTTCATACAACGATTTGTAATTGAAGAATTATGACTTTAAAAGTGTTGTTCTCTTTATGATAGACTTATCTAACATGTTCTTCCAATGGTACATTATCAATAGGAAGATTGTGAGGATGAGACTACTTAGGTACATATACAATCCATTTAAGACAATCTTTGGGATTGTTGTACCAAGTCCAGAAACTAAAGCATTCGGCTTTTCTTTGTCAAGTTTTGGATAGCGTTTGCAAATATATTGGTAAACAAATACATAACAAATATAAATTGATTGATTTTAAGCCATTTGATTCGGGTCTTTAAATCAAATAGCACCACCCACTATTTTTGGCAAATTCCATATCCCTCATTGGAATTCGAGAGTTTTAGAGGTAACTCTTAGTAGGGTATGGGAGACTCACTATTACCAAGCCCACCTCATAATGTTATGATGTTGGCTAGCATCAATAATAATGAGAGAGTACGCTTACTCATTTGCATCTCTTGCAAGTACCCATCTTATTTGGCCTCTAGAGAATGTAGCCTCACAATGATATGATGTTGGCTCCATTGCACTTAGTTAAGTCATTCCCACCATGCAAGTTCGGGTAGGGGTTCAAGAACAACCTCACAATGATATGATGTTGGCTATTCTCGTTGCCTACCTTTCACAACATCAAGTATGCATATAGACTCCTCCTGAGTGTAAGCACGCACTTTGTACTCCCCCATGATAGGGTGAAGCCGGTGTACGAGTCACAAATGATCGGAGCCTACCACGGTGGAAGGCCACGAAAGAGTGTTCAAAGCACTCTCATACTTCTCAACTTAATAATGGTTTGGTTGAGGGTTTTTAGGTCTCATCACATATAAATATTCATTTTAATCTTTATTAAAACAATTTTGGTCCTATTACAACTATTGGTCCATTTGATTGAATTTAGTTGTATATAATACTCCCACTATGCTTATAAAATGGTTTTTAAAGCAAGAGTATATGATACTACTAACATAAACTTTGCATTCATTTGATGGACTATATAGTTGCCTTAGGGCCTTAGGATGACTATGAACCTTTGTTTAGATTCAACACGAGCCTAGTGTTGAATCTCGGTCTAGGGATGGTGATTGATTTTAGTTACGCGTTTAATCACATTAAGGCGTGTTGTCTTAGGAGCGTGGGACCCTCTACTCCATTTTCATGCATATCAAATAATACAAGAAAGGAGTACTTCAAAGTAAAGATGAGCTTATGCTCTTTACAACATTTGAATAAAACAAATTACTATAAAGTAAAGAAGAGCTTATGCTCTTTTACAACATTTGATCAAATCAAATTACAACCAAAATCTAATCTACACATTCCCATGGTTCAAACAAATTTGAAATGGCCTTTCACATAGCTCAATTATCGTAGGCTTAGGTTCATAATCACCCTTTAATTAATTAACACTTTAACTAATTAAATTGAATGCAACATTTTCATTTGGTTTTTGTATCCATAAAATTGATTTAAATGGAGCTAAATAAAATGAAAATCCAATTCTCATTTAAAGAGACAAAACAATTTTGTTCTCAACTTAATTTGGGCCAAAATGCAATAACCTCAACTTTTGGGCTATATTGCAAAAACATAAACTTTTGGGGTCACTTTGTAAAAACACAAAAGTCCACTACTTCATGTAATTACAACTAGAACCCAAAAATTTCAACAAATGCAAAAACTTCATTAAAGGACCAAAACAATTTGTCCTTTATCGTTTTTGGACCTAAACGTAAAAACGTAAACTTTTGGGCCAAAGTGCAAATACACAAAGTATCAAAACTTTATGTAATTGCATAAAAGCCCCAAAAGTACTCCCATTGAGGGAGTGGCCGGTTTTGGAGAGGTGAAAGGAGTGATGTGTGTGTTGATTGGTAAGTTTGACATAAAGTCATGCAAGTGGTGCATGACATAAATGTCATGCAAGTGGTGTGTGTGAAAGGGAATTAATCCTTACACACCCACCAATATTTCTTTCACCTTTCTAAACAAATATCTAATACATTTAAACATATGAAAAACATAAAACATAAACTTTATGAAATAAATCAAAACTTTGAATCAAAACACCAAACTTTTTGTTCTTGGCAAAAATGTCAAGAACAATGAAGAACACTCATGAAAAACTCAAAAAATTTCCATGAACATTTTTCACCCAAAGACATCCCAAAACCACTCAAACTTAAGGGAAATACCATGTAACCAAACTAGGGTACATAGGGGTTCCAAAAGTTACTTGAAAACACTTTTAACAAGTCAAACATGAACCCAAAAAACCACCCTTTGGATTTGGCCGAATTTTCCCAAAAACATGGCACCAAATTTTAGCTCCAATATTCATGCTCATATGAACTACATCTACAACATTTGAGATGGAAAATTTTCCAACAAAATTTACATTCAAAGAAACAAGAATAAAGCTTGTAACATATTACAACATTTAAATCAAAACTATGAACTACAAAACCCAAAAGGATTCACCAACTACTAGACCTAGGCTCTGATACCACTTGAAGGAAATTTTGTGAAAAACATGTTCATTTAAGCAACATCTATAGCATGCAATTAACAATTAAAAGGCGGAATAAAGCTTGTATGCACTTAAAAACAAAACATTAACCATGAAATTCAAAGCCCAGTAGATTGGTGAACCTTGACTCAACTTAAAACAACATTTGTTAGTTGAGAAATTATACCTTTGTAGATTCCTCTTTGCATAAGCAAAGGCTAATCACCCAAAGAGAGGGCCTTCATTCCTTGCATCTTAGATCTATGGATTTGGATGGATGAAATGGTTCTCCAAGTTCCCAAAATTGAGAACCTCTAAGTCTCTTCACCAAGGTTAGATTGGAGAAGAAATGAGTGACCTTGGAGTAGTAGGATTGGTAGCTAAACCCTCCAAGGAGGCCGGCCACTTTACAAAGAAAGGAGAGTTTATGTTCTCATCCTTTCCCCAAAAGAAAACCCTAAATGAATTTTGGCTATAAAGTCATATTTATACCTTAATTCATTGGAGTGGCAAAATTGTAAATAAGTTCAAAACTCACTCCATCTCTAAATGGCCGGCCTTAGGGTATTATTGGGCCAATTGGGCCTTTGTGAATCATTATTCATTAAGTTGTCATACAACTTAAGTCAATGGACTTGACGTTCGAAGCCCATTGGGCCTTAAGGTCCAAAACTATCCCGAGGTCTTTAACGAACTTATTCGTTTGATTAATTAACATATTAATTAATCCTTGCCATAAATAATTAAACCATTTAATTATTCTTACTCATCTCCATTGTTTCTTCAATCTCCACCTTACACGGTGTACGATTCATTAGGTTCCTTTTAGCGAGGCAGTAGGCGATTAAAACCATTTCAAATCGATTGTGAATTGAAACTTACTTTCAATTCTCCCTTTAGTGATTATACATGTTTAGGGCTTCCACAAACCATGAGTGACACCTAGCAGCATATCATGGTTACCCAAGATTATCAGAAGAGGTGGAGAACCTATTCAGTTTAGGATTACAAATGCAATACGGTATTTCTCTAATACAATACTCTTGACCACATTGTTTGGTTTGATAGTTTATTCATGTCTACTATCCAATGTGATTCTTGTGCTTATATGATTACCTTGAATGTGATTTGGAACGACTTCCTAAATCTCATTCATACTCTGGCCAGAGATTCTTAATCATATCATAAAGTATTCTTTCCTAAATGGTTTGAAGGTTAGAGATCCCTTGTTACGCATTCACTTGCCTCCATGGCTAAGTGGCTTAACCCCGACGATGCCGTGGACACTCGCGGATGGGGTGACTTTGACATAATCAAAGATCAAGTACCTAACCACAAGACAATTATGATGCCTCAGGTCAAAGGACTACTTTGCATTATCCCAACCATGAGTTCTCATGTGACATGAATATGAGAACTCTTCGTTGATCGTGTTCAGTGAACTCATTCTCTATTGAGCACCTACGTACTTGTCTTGATGTCACACACACCAATGACTCGAGACTAGTCACTCTCCCTGAGAGAAGACACAGCACGTATTGATCTTAACGGACTGTCAATGCCCAATTGGCAATCCTATGATCAGGAACGTTTAGGATGTGTCTACGAAAGAATGGTCTCATGAATCTAACTTCTTTAGATCGCATTCTCCCAATCACATATTCCTTGGACTTATCATTTAAGCGTATAACATTTATATGAGACGGCTCAAACAATAATCTTTGCCCTTGATATTAAACTAGATTAGTTTAACATGTGAAATGTCCGTAAAGTATCATCATATGATTGGTTTTAGGGCACATTTCCAACAACTGTCACATCATGGGAGAGTATGAAACGAGCGTTTTTGGAGAAGTTTTTCCCAACTTCTCGAGTCATTCTTCTACACAAAAGGATTAGTGGCATTTAGCAAAACCAAGGTGAATCATTTCCAACTTATTATAAACGTTTTAAAACCCTTGTTGCATCATGTCCATAGCACCAAATGAAGGAGGAGCTGCTTCTTCAATATTTCTACGAAGGGCTTCTACCAATTGAACGCCAAATGCTAGATGCCTCAGCGGGAGGAGCTTTGGTGCACAAAACACCCATGGCTACCAAGACACTAATTGCAAATCATGCATTGAATGCACAACAATACGAAGGCATTGGGCAAAGGGACACCCCACGGCAGGAAGTAAATGAGGTAAGTTCCACATCCGATATTCAATCTCAATTAGCTAATCTTCCTTCCATTGTGTCTCAAATGGCCGAAGGAATGAGGATGCAAGGACCAAGTGTATGCGGTGTGTGTTCTATCCAAGGACATGCCTCTGAAAAGTGCCCTCAATTGATTGAGAATGGTGGATGGGAAAGCGCCAATGCAATTGGATTTCAAGGCCAAAACCAGCCAAGGAATGATGCATACTCTAACACATATAATCCAGGTTGGAGAGACCATCCAAATTTCAAGTGGAGGGAGCCCTAACAACCCCAACAACAAGGAGGCTTTAGGCAGCAACCCCCGGGCTTCTATACCTAGCAATATGCACCAACACAAACCCCACAACAACCTGCCCAAAATACTTCAGGTATAGCTTTAGATAATGACACGTTTCTTAACTTACTCACCAATTTGTCTAAGCGGCAAGAAAATCAAGCCAAAGTAATGCAAAATCAAGACAAAAGGGTGGACCAAATGGAGAAGCAAATTGGGCAGATTGCGGAGTTTGTAGGACAATTCAGAGAGTAAGGTAAGTTGCCTAGCTCAACTGTTGTCAACCCGAATGGAGGATTCGAATCTGCCAAAGCCATGAGTTTGCGAAATGGAAAACAAGTTGGATCTGATCCCCAACCTTCCAAATCACATTCCAACGAGGTTGAAGAGTTGATAATTGAAGAGGAGGAGCAGAGCACACCCACGGAAAGGGTAGAACCACCCTTGCCGCAGCCACCCAACCAATCCAATTCGGCCAACAAAGGTAAGGAAGTTCCAATTTTGATTAATTCTAACGTTGTTTCTCCAAATGTACCCTTTCCTCGTAGGTTTATGCAATTAAAGAAGGAGGAGGCTGAAAATGACATTTTGGAAACGTTTAGAAAAGTTCAAGTCAATATACCACTTTTGGATGCAATTAAGCAAGTTCCGAGGTATGCCAAGTTTTAAAAGAACTTTGCACCACTAGGAAGAGAATTTTGACTAAGGAGGTTGTAAAGGTAGGTGAAAATGTCTCAGCCATCTTGCAACGTAAACTGCCCACTAAATGCAAGGATCCGGGTAGTTTTATAATTCCTTGTGTAATTGGTAATACTCGTTTTGAATCTGCCATGTTAGACTTAGGTGCATCTATAAATGTCATGCCTTAGTCAATTTATGCATCTATGAACTTAGGCGAATTGAAAAATGATGGTGTGATTATACAATTGGCCGATCGATCTAATGCCTATCCAAAGGGAGTTTTGGAAGATGTTTTAGTGCAGGTCAATCACTTAATCTTTCCGACGGATTTCTACGTGCTTGAAATGGATGAGTCAGACCATTCCCCTACATTGCCCATCCTCCTGGGACAGCCATTCATGGAAACTGCTCGTACTAAGATCGATGTGTTTAATGGAACTTTGACGATGGAATTTGATGGGGAAGTTATTAATTTCAATCTTTCTTAGTCTATCAAGTATCCTAGTGAGGATCACTCATGTTTTTCTATTGATATATTTGACTATTTGGCGTAGGACCATTTTGAACAATTGAATGATGATGCAGTCAAATTGGTTATTGCATGAGGAATGGACATTCAAAACAATGGAGCAGCAACCATGCACCCCCACGGCATGCATGACTTTTCCCTTACCGTACCCCCTAATGAAGATATAATTGAGATGGTGGCTGCCCTCGAATCATTGCCACTACAATCTGGTAAGTTTTTGGACCCAATTTCCATTTCAGTTTCATCTAATAAGTTACTTCCTTCAGTTGTACAACCACCTACACTTGAACTTAAGCCATTGCCAAGCCATTTAAAGTATGTTTTCTTAGGCGATGATGAGACGTTGCCCATCATCATCTCAAGCACACTCACGGCACAAGAAAAGGACAAGTTGGTAAGGGTGCTAAGGGAGTACAAAATGGTAATTAGGTGGACATTGGCTGACATAAAAGGAATCAGTCCCACCACTTGCATGCATCACATACTTTTGAAGGAGGGGTCTAAAACATCTCGAGAGGCTCAACGCCGACTCAACCCTCCGATGATGGAAGTTGTGAAGAAGGAAATAATCAAGCTTTTAGATTGTGGAGTGATCTATCCTATTTCCGATAGTCGTTGGGTTTCACCCGTCCAATGTGTTCCAAAGAAATCCGGAGTAACTGTGGTGACAAATGCCGAAAATGAGCTTGTGCCTACTCGAATCCAAATAGGTTGGAGGGTGTGTATCGATTATAGGAAGCTCAATGCCACCACTAGGAAGGATCACTTCCCTTTGCCATTCATTGATCAAATACTTGAGAGGTTAGCGGGTTATGCTTTCTATTGTTTTCTTGATGGTTATTCTGGTTATAATCAAATTGTTATAGCACCCGAGGACCAAGAAAAAACTACTTTCACATGTCCCTTTGGTACATTTGCTTATCGTCGCATGCCATTTGGTTTATGTAATGCACCTGCCACATTTCAAAGATGCATGATGAGCATATTTTCTGATTATGTTGAGAAAATTATTGAAGTTTTAATGGATGATTTCAGCATTTTTTGTGATTCTTTGATGGTTGTTTGCATAATCTCAGTTTGATCTTAAAACGATGTGTTGAAACTAACCTTGTTCTCAATTGGGAAAAATGTCATTTCATGGTTAAACAAGATATAGTTTTAGGTCATATCATTTCTAAAAAAGGTATTGAGGTTGATAAGTCAAACATAGATCTTGTACATCACTTACCCTCTCCTACTTCAGTTAGAGAGGTTCATTCTTTTCTTGGACATGCAGGTTTCTATCGAAGATTCATCAAAGATTTCTCAAAGGTTTCCCAACCTCTTTGCCGTCTCCTTAAAAAAGATGTGGCGTTTGATTTTAATAAGGAGTGCATGGCATCCTTCAAACAACTCAAGGAGTTGCTGACCACGGCTCCCATTATTGTTCCACCTGATTGGAGCCTTCCTTTTGAGCTCATGTGTGACGCATCCGATTATGCTTTAGGGGCTGTTTTAGGACAAAGGAAGGATAAGAGGCCACATGTCATCTACTATGCTTCACGGATGTTGAATGATGCCCAATTAAACTATTCCACAATGGAAAAAGAACTTCTTGCCGTTGTCTTTACTTTAGATAAATTTCGATCATATTTAATTGGTACTAAAGTAATTGTTTTCACTGATCATGCAACTTTAAAATATTTGCTCACCAAAAAGGAAGCCAAGCCAAGGCTAATTCGATGGATATTGCTTTTTCAAGAGTTCGACATTGAGATTCGAGACAAAAAGGGAAGTGAAAACGTGGTGGCTGACCACCTAAGCCGTATGATGCATAATGAGGAGTCCATACCCATTGGCAAAACATTTCCTGATGAACAATTGCTGTCCATTAAGGTAAGTGAAACTTGGTATGCTGATTTGGTCAACTTTTTGGTGTCTAAACAAATTCCAAGTGGTTGGAGATTTCATTAGAACTAACATATTTTCAAGGTTTGGCATGCCACGAGTAATCATAAGTGATGGAGGGTCTCACTTGTACAATCGGACCATTGAGGCGTTGTTTAGGAAGTACAATGTCAACCATAAGGTTTCTACACCTTACTATCCTCAAACAAATGGCCAAGCCGAGGTTTCGAATAGAGAGATCAAACTGATTCTAGAGAAGACCGTTGGGCCAACAGGGAAGGATTGGAGCTTACGCTTAGATGATGCACTGTGGGCATATCGCACGACGTACAAAATACCCATTAGGATTTCCCCATTCCGGCTCATCTATGGCAAGCCATGCCATCTCCCCTTCGAATTGGAGCACAAAGCTCATTGGGCCGTCAAGAAGTTCAACATGGACCTAGGTTAGGAAACTCCAATTACATGAACTTGATGAGATAAGGAACGAGGCGTATGAGAATGCCCGCATTTACAAGGAGAAGACCAAGGTTTTCCATGACAAAATGCTTCGTGGCAAAACATTCTCCATAGGGCAGAAAGTGTTATTGTTCAATTCCCGTCTACGTTTGTTTCCCGGTAAGTTATGTTCTAAGTGGATTGGACCGTTTGTTATTATTAACGTTTCTCCTTATGGTGCAATCCAGATTCAAAGTCTCAAAACAGGTCATGAATTCCAAGTGAACAAACACTGTTTGAAGCCTTACTACGAGCACTTTGAAGAGCATGACGTGGGATCCAATGGGAAGTGAATGAGCTCCTCGTCTGGCTACACGACGTTAAAGCAAGCACTACGTGGGAGGCAACCCATGCATTCAACAAAGGAAGATCTAGGAATCACTCGACTTCCAGATTTGCATTCCTACACCCTTATTTTTACTGTTGTTTCTATTCTGCATGTTAAGTGTGTTTATTCCTTGTTTGTTTGTTTGCTTGTTTTTGTGTGAGTTTTTGCTTGAAACATTGAGGACAATGTTTGATTTAAGTGCGCGGGGGGGGGGGGTTAAACAAGTTGTTTTGCATGAAATTCGTTGGAGATTATCACCCATTACTTCTAGTGTTATTCCTTGCTGTTTTTAAGTGTTTTAAGTTGCTTTGGAGTGTTTTAGTGTGTTTTAACATAAAAATCCGAAAATCTCATAAAAATTTGAAAAATTGTTTTGAAAAACATAAAAAGAGTTGTTTTTTTGTGTTTGTTTGTGTCTTAGGGTACCTTCCAACACAATGATGAGGATTTAGTTTTTAATTGCATGACTGTTAAAGAGAGTTATAAACATGGATGAAAATTTGATTTACTCTTTGGTGTATGCTTGGTTGTGGTTATAAGTTATGAATTCACATGCAATCATAAAGGAAAAATCAGTTTTTGTAACATGCTTGAAGGAAGGAACTCAAATTAACACTACAACCTTGTGAGACTTGAGCCTAAATGTTTATTTGGAGAGTTAATAATTTGTGCATCATTGATTTCTGAAGTCATTGCATGATCTCATTATTCTTTGCTTGGTTGCTACTTAGAAGGCATTTCATCATTTAGTTCCAAATGCTAGAACTCATGCCTATTTCATTCAAAGCATGTTATTGATTTGCACAACACATATTCAAGATGAAGTTGTTTAGTGAGCCAAGAGCCAAAAAGCTTATCCCGTGCATTTGTGTTTAAGTTTAACCCCGTTGAACCTTGAGTAGCTTATGTTCTTTGTTAACCCACACTATCCTCACCTAGCCTAGATTAGGACCATCCATACCCTTGTTCTTGAAGCATAGTAAAGCATAATTTAGAAGGAATTCCTTTTGATGAAATTCTGCAGAAAAACAATTGTGGGGGAGGTGATTTGTGTGTGTGTGTGTGTGTGTGTGTGTGCCAAAGTCCTTAATAAGGCATGGGTAGAAAAGAAAAGAAAAAAAAATTCGTGGAAAATAGAAAGAAAAAAAAAGAGTTGTGAAAAGAGTGAAAAAGAATTGAAAAATGTATGAAAAAAAGAGCTCTAAAGTGTTGTTTGTTAAAGAAAGGGTCCAAAACATTGAATTTGGCCCTAAGTGTTGCATGAATCTTCCCTTTGTATTTAAAAGTTGATTCTGCATTCTAAAGTGAATTCCAAATGTCGATTTCATTGCTTTGCTTGCTCTCGCTTTAAGAACGTTTGTTATCCCTATCCTTTCTTTGTTAGCCATTACTCCCAAGCCCCTTTACAACCCTTGACTTCAATCTTGGGTGTTGTGTGTTTCAATTTGTGGAGTTTGAAATTGGTATGAGCATATGGTGTCAATGGTTCTCGCATCTAAGTAGTAGCATCCCATTCATAAGATCATATCTAAACATGCTTATTAACTCCAGAAATTGCTTTCTTTGTTATAACATATGTGAGCACTAGTCTTTCATGTTTACATCAATCTTCTCACATATAACTAGTGTAGGGTGTGTAGTCAGAAAATGTGTGTGAAAATAGAGAGTATCTTGTAAGGAATTGAGCAAATTCTCTAAGGCATGTTACTACATTCAAAACATTGTTTTAATGGTTAATTGTGAACTAGTAAGTGGTGACTGTGATTAAGTATGTGCTCAAGTGTAAAGATAACCAAAATCTGTGGGAATGATGATTTTTAACATGTCATGTGCATTGGGAATCCCTGAGGCAAATGTTGGAAGGTTAGGTTGTGTTTTGTTTGTTTTGTTTCGTTTTGTTTGTTTTGTTTTGCTTGAGGACTAGCAAAAGCTAAGTGTGGGGGAATTTGATAGGAGCATATTTAGGCAACTTAGTTGGCTTGTTATTGTGCATTTACGTTGTTATTTCTTAGTTATTTTAATCTTTTAAGCCATTTTCGTGTGTTTTCAGGTTCTAAGGACAAAGTATACAAGAAGGTGCATTTTGGAGCCTTTTGGAGCAAAATTGGGCTTGGAATGGTTATCACATGCTTGGAGCAAGGGAAATGGACGAAATTGAAGACTTGAAGATGTAAGGATTCCTAATTGAAGATGGATTCCTAGAAGAATGAGAACTCCTACTCACATGAGGATTCCTAATTGAAGTAGGAAAGTTAAGCCAAGGTCTCCTATTTTGGGTTTGACATTTCCTAATCCTAAATGTCTCTAAATTACAGCAACATTGAAAGCCTCCTAAGCATTCTAGGACACAAAATACATCTTCCTTGCACAATTAAAGGCCTTGCCACACCCTCCTAGCCCTTTACTCTTCCTTGCCGTGCAAGGGAGAGTGTTCTTTCCTATTTCCTTGCATTAAAACACATTCCTATTGTGTTTTATATCCTTGCCGCATATCTTAGCCTATTTCCCTTAGTTTTCTGATTTTATTTCCCTTTTCTAGAAGCTTTTGACTTAATTTCGGTTAACCAAAATAAGTTAGGGTTTTAATTCTTGAAAACCTTAAATAGACTTCCTTTTTGCAGCTTAGGGGAGCCATTCATTCACCCATTCACGCCAGAAATCATCACTCCCTCTCTACCGCATCCATCCTTCACCATTCTCCATAGTTTCTGACCTTAATCAACCCTTGCCGCACCATACACCTATCCTAACCATAAACCCATCCATCTACACCATCCATAACCCCCAAAACTCACCATCAAACCTTGTGCCACAGCAAGAAGGAATGAGGAGAGCCTTTGGACGTGCTTGCCATTCGAGCTAGGATTGCTGGAACGTTTTAGGTGTAATCTTTCTTTTGTTTTCAATGTTTCAATTCAATAATCTTTGTTTTGTGAGTATGAGGAACTAAACCCCTCTTAGCTAGGGGGGGATTCGAAACCATGTTCATACTTGCAATATGATTTGATTATATCCATCTGTGATTCATAAGTTGTAAATTCTATTTACTTATCTGTTTGAATTAAAATTGATTTGTGTGTGTTGGTTGAGAGTGTACGCTTCATGCATAAATCTGATGCTAGGATATAAGGGAGTTTCACCTAATTTATGAACTTATATTCATAGGTAGTGAAGGTTGCTTGTCACAATCACGTTAAGTGAATTCTTGGCATAAGTTTCATGCAATTCATAGTTACAAGTGCCTCGTCAATGCTTATGATTTTCATGGAACTTAATGATCTTTGCTCGTTTCTTTATTATGCAATTCATGTAGAGAACTTGTGAAAAATGCTTTGGGTTGTTGTATGCAATCATGCAATTCAATGAAATTAAGAAAATCTGAGGGTTAATTATTGCAATTCACAGTTAATCTGGGGTGTTGAGGATTCATGGGTGTTGAAGAGCAACTGGAAATCATTTTGTTTGCAAGTGTGTCAAGGGTGGAGAAGAACCTCCTAGCTAGCCTATCATCCATAGTTTTACCCCAAATTCGTCCAAATTTTGCTTAGTTTACAATCTGTTTGTTTTGTTTTCAAATTCGTCCAAAACCAAACCCCCATTTACTTTAGAGTGTCTAATTAGTTATAATATGTTTAGCTTGTGTTTTTAAGTGTTTTGAACCAATATAAAACCAAAATTCGTCTAAAAATAGTGTTAGAGTCAGAAACTGCCTAATTTTTGTTTTTAGGCAGTTTTGAGTTCTTTGAGTCTAGTTAAGTGTTTTTAGCCTCTTTTTACATATTTGAGTCAGTTTAGAGTGTTTCAGCAATCCCTCCTAATCCCCGATTTAAGAACGATCCCTACTTATCCATACTACAATTATCAACAAGAGGGTTTAATTTGTGTGTTAAGTTAATTTTCGCATCAGATACCGAGGGCACCACCAAACCTTTCCATTGGGTAATCATCTTAGCAATTGAAATGGCAACCTTCAGAGCAGCAGGTTTTACAGGCTCAGGCTCAACGGACTTTTTTGTCCCATTTAAAGAAGTTAAATCGTTGACAGGATTCTCAGCAGCAGATGATCCCCCACGAGTACCAAAAGAAGTCATTGGCTTCTTCTCGGCCAAAGGCTCACAAGCAAGTAAGGAAAATCTCTTCTTTCCACCCTCATTGGCAGCAAGCTCTACAACAGTGATCGGACGAGCAAGCGCCTCATCCTTTATCCGCTTTATCTCTTCCTTCGGAGGTAGCTCGCCTTTCTCCCGATAAACAGGACTGAGCAGCCAGCACCATTCACGGTACTCAACAGGATTGCCTAAGGCGATGTGCATTTTCTTTATATCTGCCAAAGTTCTTAGAGTTGAGCCAAACTCCGAATCTACACAAAGTAAGAAAGAGGATCATTAAACTAAAGTCATGGAGCAACTCAAAAAACATTCAAGCAGGCCAAGAATGAAGCAATTCACTTACCACTAATAAATTCAGTTAGAACGCGCAGCTCAGGAGAGGAGTCAAACTCCCAATCTCCACTTACCTCCAAGGTGCCCCTCGCCCACTCATGATCACTTTTGTAGGAAGCATTGAGTAGCCTATGGCGAGATCTCAGCTGCCCCACGCCTTCTTTATGGCCGATTTCAAAGAAGTACCATAACTCATTTATGGTCAAGCTAAGATCAAAGAACTTGCTCAAGTTGAAGAACCCCACCATCGCATGAATGACATTCGGGGAGCACTAAGTAGGCGCTCATTTCATGGAACAGATCATCTCCTGGAAAAGACGTGGCATGGGAAAATTAAATCCTAACATGAAGTAATATGGATGGAATTTGATTGCCTTTTCCTGGCAGTGGCACCCTTGCCATATGGTTCATGGCCACTATCATCCTTCACTCGCTTGACATGCACAACCTTGAAATAGGCTACCTTGCCGGAAGAACCACTTTGACTGTACAAAGGTGGAAGATATTCATCACTTTCGCGATCGGAGGAAGACATCTCAAAGTCCCTACAAAAAGTACGAAGGAAAGTATTTAGAAGGCAGATAAAAAAAAATAAAAAACAAGACCGCAGAGCCTAACGCCCCAGCACTAAGCCCCATAACCCAGCTTATCCACAAGGACATGCCACAAAAGGGCCCAGCCCTCACACACACACACACACACACACTCTTTCTCTCTCTCTCTCTCTCTCACATATGCGTGGCCTGCGCTGCTGAGGCCAACACATGAGGCCCATGCCATCTTCTTCTTCCTTTACGCACCCAACACTCCAAAGAAGGCCCAGGCCATTCGGCACAAGCCACCAAGACCCTAGCGCCTATCCACCTTGGCCCAAGCCGAGCCGTCCACCTAGCCCTCGCTAGCCGATTCCTGCGCTGCACCTCTATGTTGCCCACTATGCATAGCAGCCCTATGGCTCCCTTGCCATGTGTCACCCACACCTTCGGCGCCCGCTGAGCCAATTTTTCAAGTCCCAAGATTCCCGAAAAATTCAAGTAAAAGAAAATTCAAATTTTCTTACCTTTGGTGCAGCACGGAGAAGAAGAACAATAATGAGAGATGACTCTTTGCAAGGGCAAGAGAAGAAGAAAGCTAGGGGAAGGGGAAGAAAATTTTCCTCTGACTGCTCTTCCTTGTTGGAATGATGATTGCTCTCCAAATTTATTTAATTCCCTACTTAAAACAGAATTAAATAGGTATTGGGGGCAATTGGTTTCCTTTTCCTAGACGAAGTCTATCTCCAAATCAAGAAAGGAGATCAAAATCAAATTGGGAAACAACCTTATAAACCCAAGCAGCTTGGGATTTGTACACCTACTACCATTTTCCTATATGCAGTCCAACAGGTGTGGGGGCATTTGTGGAGCCTAAAATAATCCCAAAAATTCTAGAGGCGACACGTGGACTTTTGTCCAAGAAAGATAAGATTGCCCTCAATAAACGTGGAAAAGTCAAAGCATTAAAGATAAGGATTAATTACCCAAATCCTATCTTTAATATATTTCTGATTATCTTAAGATATTATTTCCTATTTAATATCTTGAGAATACTTCTCCATAAATCTTCGCCAATAGGATGCCGCCACGTGTAGGGTAGAACCCTAACACTATGGTTGGCCCTATCCCCTATAAACACCCCATATTCTACCAAATTTCAGAAGTTTTTGATACCCTGAAAAAGCCCTAAACACTTTACTGTCTCAAAGAAACTGACTTAGGCATCGGAGATCCATTGGCCTAACCCCCCCCCCCCCACCTCGTGGGTGCGTGAGCCTTGGGTCCTTGATCAAAGGTGTTAATTGTTTTGTAGGTGCTTTTTCGTCAAGACTGAAGACGGCGGAAATTTGCATCGACAATTATCTTGATCTTTCATGCTATCTTCAAGCCGTTGATGTTACTAGGGCATTTCCTAAGACAAGCTATCTCTTTCGAAATATCCCGGGACTTATTATGAATCAGTACCAAGGGAAACAAGAGAACGTTCTCAAAGCCCAAGTCCCCCGGGACCTAAAAGTCCCCCAACAGATGCAAAATTTTTTGGTTGATTCAATTCATTCATATGTAACATATTTTGTTTATACTATGTACAAGGTGCCATAAATTTTTATGTTGTTATACTTTTTGTTATATTATGCACCCATATATATTAGTGAGCATAATATTATTATTATTATTTTGTTTATATTATGCACCCATATATATTAGTGGGCATAATATTATTATTATTATTTGTTTATATTATACATCCAATATGTTAATTTATCGTTACACCCAATTAGAAAATAAAAAAATTAAAATTTGCCACACATGGGAACCCTAGTTGCAAGAAGGTAAACTTGTAGAGTCCAAATTTCTCCTTGGTGAAACTTTCATCGGCGTACAACAAATTGCGGGAACAATCCGGGCCATCGAAGCAAAAGATTAGAGGAACACAAAGCGAGTGATTAGAAGTCATGAACTGGAATGTGGGGGATGCCTTGTTGTCAAAGTTAGGAAAAGATTTTCAAACACGATTGGCATATTTGAGTTTGAACCCATCTGGGAGAGCTTCAAAATCACCATCTGTTCCAAAAAATATAAAAGAGTGTTTTTCTCTACGAAAGCGCTTATAATAAGTTTTATTGTTAATTTAATTTTGTACTTTATGGTAATTGATAAGATTTTTACTACTTGCAAAAGTAGGGATAAAAACACTTAAAAATACTTGCAAGAGTACAAGGTTATTGTAGTATAGCAGCTCAAGCAAGGACATTTCCACAGAGATTGATTGAATAATTTGTATTTATACTGTAACATCCTAATTATTTTAAGTATGTAATTGGTTATTGAAATTTAAAAGAGGGGAAGAATGTGAAATCCCGTTCCTGGATTTCACTATTGTAACCTACGTATTTGTATTAACGAGATTTTATATTATTTCCAAGGATATTAAATTATATTGAGTTTAAATTAGGAAAAGAGAGGATTATAATTTTCTTGTGGTGGGTTTTGGGGAAGTCACTATCTCACTTCTTCCCGTCTCTTCCACCCATTTCGGGAATTATCCAAAAACTCTCTCACTCCGTCCCTCTCTTTCCTTCCTCGTACCGCACACACACAACCGACCCGGTGTAAAAGCCACGTTATCCGGCCAACCTAGAATCATCAAACCTACTTTTGGATGGTTTCAAAGGAGTGGCGCTGAAATTACGAGAGATAATGTTATCTGAGGATGCAACCTGGTACGGGTCAAGGTGAAGGGGATGAGGATGAAGATGTTGACAAGAATGATGCAAAAAAGGACAATGGAGAACGTGATTGTGAAGGAAGGATTCTAGGATTTGAAGGGTAAATTCCTTGTTCCTTGATTATCTTGATTTTCGAATTTAATTTCCTTAGGTTGAATTGAAACTGCCATGATATATTTGGAGTTCTTAGTTTTATTTAGGGTTTTCTATCATTCAATGAACCAGACTGAACATGAATTAAAGTTGGGTGTGTAGATCAATTTTCTTCGTCAAGGGTTTGGTTCAAAAGGTAAATTTCTTGTTAATTTTTAGTTATGTTAGTTTTGGATGTTGTATACATGACTTCTGGACTACCTGAAAGTATTTTGGGATTTGTTATATGAATTGGAAGTAGGCTGTTACGTAAATTGCAGAAAATTGATTTCTTGGCAAAGAAAACTCAAGTTTCAAGTAGCCTTATTTGGCTCTTAATTTCTAGGTCTTTATGTCTTTCTTTGGAGAAAATTTTTAGTGTGTTGAAAGGACATATGTTCATGATCGTAACCCAATTGGTTTCACTCAGTTTCGTTGAGTTTTGATTGAACAAAACCTTATTTAAACTTGGGTCGCGAGCTGCCAAACAGCAGTAGAAAACTGGATTTCCAGTTTCAAGACTCCATTTTCTTTTTGGCATAACATCCAATTTAGAGCTCTGTTTTCTGCAAAACTTTATATGCCTTTAAAGTACAAAACACAAGCTTCAAAACCCATATAATATTACACGATTTGGTTTAGTTTTGAATGCTCTAGGGGAGCCTAAACTGGGTCCAATTGTGCTGTTTTTCTGCAGATTTTGTGGAGAGATGTTGTTCTAGAAGCATAATGACGAACTACGAATGACTTGATCCCTTCGCAGGGTACATAAGTAGTTTAACGAGATGGTTAGATGCAGCCATAAAAATATCCCAAATTTAATATTGAGTTGGATTTCTTTTAACGAAAGAAATTTGTTATGGTTAATAGCGTAGAGATTAACCATGACTTTATTTTGGCCTATCACTAGATTTAGCTTCCAAATAAGAATTTTGGGTCGTTACATAAACTAATTCTTAATTAACTATTTAAAAGAAAGTTTCAAAAATGTTGATTTTATGACCTAGAATATTAAAACGAATTTTAAATTAAAACAATTAAAGAAACCAATTTGAAAGGGAAGAGTCTTAAAAAATAATGATAAAAGGACACTAGGGTTCCGCCATCACCTTAACAATCTTATGTAGTTTTACCAATTACTTATGAATTACACATGCAACTTTGAAGGTTAGGTTTTCCTTATGCATATTCTACTTGTGGCATTCAAGCTAGAACGTATATCAAACATGCAATCCGTCTGTGACATTCAAATCAAATATAAGCATGCATGACTCATTACACTTTGTGAAAGCCCCTTGAAAAACCATGCCACCCCTAAGACGTGGCATTTGCCCTAGGTGAACTTACACAACTATCAATCACAAGAAGCAATACTCAATCCTCCGGTGGCATTCCGACTGAATTGCATTTGATTACTTATCTAAACATCCTAATGGTATCTAAGCATTTAGATATAGAGACAGTTTAAACACTGTGATTAATAATTCAAAGTATACATGCATAATATCATAAGCAATTAAATAAAAACTACATATTCATGCTAAGGCTCAAGGCATCGTGTAGACATATAAATTTCGTTGCACACAAATGATGCATCACAAAGCTCCACGTTGCATATGACTCATCACAAATAGACAAGTCATTAATGACATGTGACACAAACCAAGCAAAGGAAGTGTAAAACATTCCCAAAATTTGGCAAAAGGGAGAAAATCTCCCTTAAAATCGGCAAGGGTCCCAAAATCTCTCAAAACCGGAAAGAAAGCCAAAGTATCTTCACAAAATAAGCAAGAATTGAAGATTGCTCACAAATAGGCAACAAGGCCAATATGGGGAAGTTGGCTGAAATTAAGACACAAAACATGCCTAAATTATCCCATGGATGAATCAGGACACAAATCAAGGCCAAATGCACCCAAAGGCATGGATTTGGAAGTCTATAAATACAAGGTCCCAAGGCACACATAGGGGTTGAAAATTACACATTGAGAAGAACCTCTACACAAAATCTTTGAATACTAATTCGATGCTAAAGCTCTCTTCGAAGAATGCACAACCAAAGCCGAAGCTTTCTATCGACCAAAGCCGAAGCACTCCTTGAAGAATCAACAAGCAGCTGTGCTGATTCCTTCAAGACAAACTTGTAACGACGTTCGTTTCAAGATCAAGTCGCCAAGACCCTTGAATCAACAAAATCTTACATCAACACTACCTTTGTTGCAGCTTTGAAGTGAAGATCATCCAAGCGTTGTTTCAAGCTCGAAACTTGAAGCAATCGTTCAATCGTTTGTTCGAGATCAAGTCATCGCGACCCTTGGATCAACAACCTACGCATCTACATCAAATTTGAAGATTCAATCAGAGGAAAATTGTAAATAGAGATTGTAACCTACAAATTCAAATCAATACAAATCTACTTTGTACACGTGTTCTCGTTTTATTCGTTACAGAATTTTCGTGTTTACACATCGCCCTAGAAAATGAAAATTAATTGCGAACAACCATAAAACAAAAGGAATTTTATTGAGATAGAAAATGGAACCTTGAAATACAAATCGTCAAAGCCTAGCTAAGTTCTCCATATTATACTATAAATAGCCTTATTTATACTACTACAAAATAAAATCCTACCTACAAAAGGTCATCTAAAAATTAGGAAACATAATAGAATAAGATAACTGGAAAATAAAAGGTTTCCTTTTTGAACTGAAATTTTGACTTCTAAGAAAATCAGAATTTTGATCGACTAAATCAATTTCGATTTGGTCCGAAAATGTGTCTTTTTAAAGCTTGAGACGTCCCAACAAAGTCCCAACAAATCCTCAAAAAGGAATCTTCCTCAAAATATGCTATCTTGACCTCCAAAATACCCAAAACGTCCAGAAACATCAATTTGGAAAACCTGCGGGTTGAGCCTTAATTTCATCGCCACGGTCAAACGGCTTAGTAGAAAAATCTAGAATTTTGATACAATCATCTTGAAAGCCTCATGAAATTCTCCAATTGGTATCACTCCAAAACTTATCTGTTTGATCACGTTTTACTCTGGAGGAATTCGAATGCCCTACATTGAAAATATATAACAAAGTATCAAAATTCTACCAAAATAACCAATAAACTAATACTAAGATTAGGGTAAAATATATAGTATAATATGGACTCATCAAATACCCCCAAACTTAGCTTTTTGCTTGTCCTCAAGCAAAACAAAAATAAAAACTAACAAATATAATTTTTTTATTAAAACTCAACAAAGACAAGATTTTCATCCTCAAGTTGCAATCCATAGAAAACATTAAAAATCAAAACATCTTTCCAAAAATTCCAACTAATCCCACCACAAAGTCTAAGCCATTTGGAATCAAATAGAAAAGAATTCATGAACTTTATTTGGTGTAAAGTGAACCAACATAGTTAAGGAGACTCGACTAAAATCCCTACCTTTCGTCCTCTTTATATAACACTTCACACATAATAATTTGATATATATATATTATTATTTTCATTTTTTTCTCTCTAATAGTAGTGGTCGTGCAATGCCAGTTCCCTTAAGCTTTTGATCAAACCCATGTAACGAGTTTTAGATCAATGACTCCCAAACCACAAAGGCTTTAGGGCACTAGGTGTAGAACACCCCTAAGGACTTATTAACTCGAGTTGAAAAGGCTACAAAACCAACTAACCACCCTGCCCCATGCCAAGACTCTATTGTTTGACGCGAGAATCATTGTTGATTAGGTAGGACTGGCTCGGTTACTAAGAAAAGTCTCGGATGAAACAATTATTACTTTATTTATGATAATAACTAACTTTACTTTACTTAGAACAAAAATTAAAATTACTTAGACGAAAAGTAAGCGCTTCAATCTCAATCCCCACAAACCATGTTGAAGTGAATATGCAAAATTTCAAAGTATAGCTTATAAATTAGTGTCTAAGCAATGATAAATAGAAAAGATTCTACTGTGGGATTAACCTTCACCATGTTCATTTGTTCTAACGTTTAAAATAATCTATGAATATTAACTTAGAATTTGAAATTTTTTTTATTTGTCTCAAAAATTAAAAATCTAAAATTTTACTTTCCCACCCCCAAATTTAAATCACACATTGTCGTCAAGGTGTGAAAAATAAAACTAAAATAAATAAAATAATATATAAACTTTAACTTGACTAGAAAGAATACGACACAAATAAAGAAATAAAACTTAGAAAATAAAATAAAACAAAACATAAAATAAACAGAATACAAAATAAGAAACAAAAAAAAAAACTAAATAAAAAAAAGAAAATTAATGAAAAGGGCTTGAAAACTTTGAGTTTTAATGATAAGGACAAAATAAAGGGTAAAGTGAATAGTTGATGCGAAAATTACTTGACACACAAATTAAACCCTCTTTTTGACAATTGTAGTATAGATGTAAGTAGGGTATCGTTCTAGGCCGGGGATTAGGAGGGATTGCTAATCTATTCTAAATTAATTTAAAAATATTAAACAAGACTCAAGGACACAAAACTAGGCTAAAAACTCTAATAACTCGAAACACACTTAGAATGACTCAAAATAATGAAAACAATCAAATTAGACACTAGGAACTGAAATGGACGGAAATTGAATTAAAAGACTAACAACAATGAAAACTAACTAAATAATATAATTTAATAATTGGGGGGGTTTGGTTTTGACGAGAAGTAAATTAAACTTAAATAAATTACAGAATTGACAAAAGCATGAAATTAAGGTGAAAGGATAGGTGACGGACTAGCTAGAGGGTTCTTCTCCACACATGACACATATGCAACCTAAATTGATTTTCAGTTGTTCTTTCAATAAATTGTGAATGACAATGTTCCAAGTTAATTAGGTCCGCTTAAATTAACTCTTAGATTTCCCTAGATTCATTGGATTGAATGGAATACGCATTACAACCAAATTATTCCTCATCAAAGTCCCTAACTATAGAATACGCATGATAGAGACATTCAACAAAGATCATTAAGTTCAACGGAAATCATAAACATTGACTAGGCATTCATAACTATGGAATACGCATGTTAATCCAGCCTAGAATTCACTTAACACGATTGTGGATAACAACCTTCACTACTTGTGAATATAAGTTCATAACGATTAGGTGAAATTCACTTATATTCTAGCATCAAATTCATGTATGTAAATTAAGTATGCATTCTTAATCGACATACAAAAATAAGTTATCAATCAAGCAGTTAAGCAAATTAAATCACAACTCAGAAATCACAACTGAAGGTAATCAATTCATATTACAAATATATTCATGGCTTTGAATTAACCTCTAGCCAAAATAAAATTAGTTACACATTATTCTCAATTTAAACCAAAAGTTAAACATGAGTTTAGGAAAATAGAACCGAAATAAGAGAGTGCAGAGGTTTCTTCCTCTCTGTCTTTCACGCTCACGTCTGACTGTCACTCTGCTGCCCTCGGCTTCCGTTTCTTCCTCTCTGTCGGTTTTCTGCTGCCGCAAGGCAGCTGTCTGCCTTCTGTCCTCCCTCTCCTGTCTCTCACGCTGCCCAAAGGCAGCTTCCTGTCAGTTCTCTTTTTATTTCCTCCAGCCCCCTGTCAGTCTCCCCCACTCGTTCCCTTTATTATTCTTCCTATTCTGCTGTCCGTGTCAGCCTCTCAATCCCGTCCCATTTGTAGCATTTTCTATTATTTTCTTTTCAGCCAGCACACTCCACTTCTTTCTTTTTATTCTTCTTTTCCTTTTCTTATTCCTTCCACTCTTCTTTGTCTACTGTTTTTCTTTTCTTTCTGTCTCAGTGCTCTCTCCCTTCCTTTCTTTGCAGTTTATTTTCATTCTTTGATTTCCACTTCCTCTCTTTCTCATCATGCCGTGCTCTACTCTTTCTATTTATTATTTAAAACTCATTTGTGCTATTTTTATTTTCTTTGCATAACAGATCCTATAAACACAAAAATAACGTAAATAGCTCAAAAATATAAGAAACTAACCAAGAAAAGACGAGTGAATTCGAAGTAAAAATATATATAAATATGATCCGATCAATAGTACCAGGATTGACTTTTTAGTGTAAAAATGTGGTTTTTTGTTAAAGTGAACAGTACTAGGTGCTTTTCGTTAAAGTTCTCAAAAAAAAAAAGGGTAATAAACATACCGAGGTTCGACATGGTGTCCTGATGCATGGAAAGCATGGAGCCCTTGTGCTTAACAATCTGAGATAATGTAGTGAGCCATGAGTGAGCCCAATCCAGCGAAAGATGGATCAACCCAACGGGCTTCAACTGCAAGTGCACACGTGCACCATAAAAAACCTAGAACACACCCGGTTATCATGTCCCTCCTTTCTCTGTAACCAAAAGCCAAAACCATCTCTACCTAGCTCTCTAGTCATTCCAAAATCTTCCAATGGTCCTGGATTGTCGAACTCAAAAACAAATACCCAGCCGTGCCTCCATAGCTGGATTTCTGTAGTTTATTCCCAAATTTCCATGTCTCTGCAAATCGAATCTCCAATATGTTGAATCAATGTCTCAGACTCTCAGTGCACACCAAGGTAAATATCTCCTTTTTCTTACGGGTTTCATGACCAGAAGTTGTATGAACTTCATTCTGAACTTGATGCATGGGGCCATTAATGTGACGAAATTCTCTCATCTGTTTGTGTATATTGTGCTTGTAGGTTCAACCCAGAAGTGTCATGCAGAAGCCTAAAAATTAATAGATCCACCAAAACTTAGTCTCGATCCATATCTATCGATCTGCATCTAAGCCCTCTGTCTTCAGCCAAAACAAGATATAGCTGGCTGCCATCAATCACCGCCCACATTTAAGCCATCCTTGCTACAAATTCGTCAGTCTCAGGTTGGCTCCCAAATAAGAAATCCAGTACTTAGAGCCGACACCCACAAGGTAAAAACTCCACTCCATCATCCTATGATTTCGTCCCCAGAGCATAGATTAGGTAAAAATGTATGCCAGGATTTCTCATGCATGCTTGCTCTCTGTGCAGGAGTCTTGAAAGTGACGGTGATAGCAAAGATAAAGAACACGAAGCACAGCAAACTGGAAATCCGGTGGAATTTCTTCATAGCATTAGGATGATGACTCACATGAAACTCTGATAATTGTCTATAGTTTGCCTCTGTGAATTTTGTTCGTGCATGCATCCATGGATCTAATTTTATTCTTCAGTATACTCATGCCATGTATTTGCTGTGGTTCCATGCCTCCATTAGAAGAATGTTGAGCAAAAGAGAATGTTGCATGATTCTAGATCCTTGGTCTGGATGGATAAATGTATGTGTTCACCTATGTGCACTATTTGGATTCCCCACCCCCAAACTTGTATGCAATAGAGATTTTTAATTAAATGCGAGAGTGAGTGAAAGGGGCTCCAAGCAGTGCAGAGGTCTTCTCAGCAACCCCACTGTAAGCATTCCTGAATTCATGTCCTTGTGTCATTTTCTACACTTTCCGTTAATGATGAATTCTTTGATGAATGTGGATGAATAATGAAAGCGTTGAGTAGCATGTATGAATGCTGCTGAATGTATGATTCAGTTGAATGGGTGTGCTTAGTAGTGGGCATTGAGGGCCGATCAAATCCAAATGCAACCTAAAAATCACACAACAAAAATCTAATTAGAATAAAATACAAAATAAAATATTGATTAACCAAAAAATAATAATAACTTTCTGCACATGCTAACCGCATGCGAAAGATATTTTTTTTTTAATCACGTTGCGCTACGAGTGACTTACACATTAAACAAAATATCAAATATCAAATAAACCAAATATTGGACTTGCCGCTTCCAATTGCCATGGAAATCAAGTAGTCACTTCCCTTCTCTATGTTTATCTGGATAACTTTCTTTCTGTATAGAACCATAGTTGCTATCTGATACGTAAAAATAAAAAAAATAAAAAAAAAGAGACAATAAAAACATGAAAATATGGAGCAGGGGTTGAAGAGAAAAGGTTTTCCCCGAAAAATCTGACCATACTAATTTGATCTCAATTGTACGTGGGTAGTGTGCCAAAGAGAGAAACCAAAAAAAAATGAAACACAGAGGAATTGAATTAAATTTCAATAAACTCCCAAAACAATTATATGGCACTGATGAACTTAAATGAAATCAATAAAAAGTGGATAAAGGAAACCTGCTTCACCCACACAATCCAACATATTGAACTCGAATCATCCAACAACCGCATGGAATTGGTGAAGAGCAAAACAGACTGTGTCACTTG
This sequence comes from Malus sylvestris, assembly GCF_916048215.2. Lineage (NCBI taxonomy): Eukaryota > Viridiplantae > Streptophyta > Magnoliopsida > Rosales > Rosaceae > Malus > Malus sylvestris. The sequence continues at coordinate 41,512,551 of NC_062272.1, read as the reverse complement.
GTGAGGCAGATTAGATAATCATGTGATCTAATCCCAGTAATATTTACTCTGCTGCTCCCTTTTTGTGATCCACGTATTTCTGTTTGAATGCTCCACTAATTCATTGCACCAAAGCATATTTAACCAAAAAGAGATGAGGAGAATGTAGACTGGGAATTGATATTAGTAATGCGAACCACTAAATAAAACGCATAAATACCCACTACCGATTAATAGTTCAAGTGTAATCCCTATTTAAGCTTGCCAAAATGAAACACAATACGAATTATGGTAAGTATACAATATGCACATCCAAGTTTGTAATCCCTATTTAAGCTTGACAGGACCAAAACGATTGAGGTTGAGAATTGGGAATAAAAGATTAGGATTGAGAGTTGAAAAGTTGTATCGAGGAAGACTCTGTCTCGATCTGTTTCACCTCTACCTTGCCCTCGTTTTCTTCGCCTTGATTTCAGCAATGAACGGAGAAACAATCCACTATTAAAAAAATCTATTCATGCAAGAAGTTCTCCATAAAAAAGAATGCAAAGAGAATGTTTTCTCAATGATAGACATCTTTTGCTCAGAATTTCTCTTGTCAAACATTTTTTTAGTAGAAAAAGTTCACCAAGCATCACGATGGTTTTTCTCAGGCATTTCGTTAAATCATACACACTAAACAAAATATCAAATATCAAATAAACCAAATATTGCACTTGCCGCTTCTAGTTGCCATGGAAATCTAGTAGTCACTTCCCTTCTTTTATCTGGGTAACTTTCTTTCTATATAGACCCATAGTTGCTATCTGATACATAAAGAAAAAAGAAAAAAGAAAAAAGAAAAAGAGACAATAAAAACATGAAAATATAGAGCAGGGGACGAAGAGAAAAGGTTTTCCCCGAAAAATCTGACCATACCAATTTGATACGTGGGTAGTGTGCCAAAGAGAGAAACCAAAAAAATGAAACACAGAGGAATTGAATTAAATTCCAATAAATTCCCAAAACAATTATATGGCATAGATGAACTTAAAAAGAAATCAATAAAAAAGTGGAGAAAGGAAACTGGCCTCACCCATACAATCCAACATATATCCATCCAGTTGGTTGAGAAGCTCTAGCGTAAGGAGAAGGATGATAGAAAATCATATTAGAAACCTTAAATCTATGCAACCATAAGTCGAATCATTGAGTGATCCACAATCTAGATTCCATTCCCAAGAGCACCAAATTTGCACACACGCCTTAGACCATCCAATAGTATGAATATATTTCCAAACTCTATGAAGAACAAACCGACCAAAAATATAGCAATAAATTGACTAATCCAAATGAAAGAAAAACTCGATAAAGCAAAGTATGACAACCCAAAAATAATTAAGAGTCATACCTGATTAGTTGCATTGCACCAACAACAACAAAGGTACTCTGCTGCTCCCTTTTTGTGATCCATGGAATTTTTCAGAGCTTCGACTTTCTAGTCCCAATCCTTTTCATGAATCTACAAGGAACAAAGAAAATGAAAAGAGTGAAAAATCAAAACTGGTTCCATGGTTATGTAGATGCCCAATCTCTTTTAACATACACAAATTAACGACGGGAAAAAAAATAAACCCTAGTTTTTTAAATTGGGAAGTTGGGTACTTGGAGAAGATGGCAATGCGGTGGCGGCGTAGGTGGAGGAACACGGCCCGGAGATTGGGCTCCTGAAAGTGGGCGTCTAGGATTGAAGTTGTGAAGAAGCACATGAAGGTGGCGGTGGCATAGGTGGAAGAACACGGCCCAAAGATTGGGCTCCTAAAAGTGAGCGTTCGGGATCGAAGGTGTGAAGAAGGATGGGTTCCAAGACGCGTCTCGAAATCTAGTTCTGAAAGATGGGCTTTTTTCGATTATTCATCTGTAGATAGCGGTGGTATGTGGTAGTTTGAACCTTCAACTGAACTCAGATTGTGGGAATATCATTAGACTCTCTAGTTTCGATAGTGGGAAGTTGCAATAGAACTGATAACTGAACTGATAACTGTCTATTATTTTTCACTTTTCTCCACATTCAAATTCTGTAGTTAGTTTTTTTACCCTTTTATCCCTTATTAAATTTCTGTATAATTTATTGCATGATTCAAGTTTTTTTTTTCAAGTGTTTTTGTGTCCATTTATTTTTTGTGAAGCCTTGAGACACCAAAACTCACTTGTGGCATTCTATTAGTAGAGATAATAATAAACAAATAAATTTGCTGTTTTTGTGCTTTCAATTTTTTGATTTTGATTTTGATTTTTTTGATTTTTTGTAATTGAAATAAAACTAAGAAAATAAAATAAACAAAAATAAAAAGAAAAGAGATAGAAAAATTGGGTTGCCTCCCAATTAGTGCTTTAGTTAATGTCTATAGTTAGATGTAGAGGATTGAAGCTAATGATCACATTACTTGTTCTTTCATAATCAACCACTTCTTAGCAGCATCATAGGGCAATAGTAGGTATGGAGTGACTGGAACTGTGCATTTAAATTTAGTGGTTGAATCCTTGATGTTCACCCATCTGTGCGAATGAATCTTTTTAATCCAACAGGGTCTTTTCCAATGAGGCCCATGTCTCCATCGAATTGACTTAAATCTTGTATTTAATATCCACAATTTCTACACTAGACAAATTTCTCGACAAAAAATTGGGCTGCCATTAAGCATCTTCTTTTCCTTGTAGATTTTAGCCTTTTTACAGAAACTGTTATAGCATGAAAAACATTTATATCAGTAGCCTGCCCTATCTCCGAAGTGATAGTGTACAAGATTTGGCCACGTGACTTCCATGATTCTGATTTGGTGTGAGCATCCCCATCCAATCCGTTAGTTTTAATGCATTCCTGCAGCTTTACGGGTTGCATTGTAGCCATTTGAAAGGGTATGTGTGGCATATAGACTTTGGTTAGAGGAGGTTCTGGAGAAATTTCAGGATTGTCAAGGGCTGTGTCCTCCTTTGGGTGTGAATAAATGGCAGATTGCTCCTCAATTTCTACACCAATGTCCTTTTGATCATCATAGCGTTTCCCACAGTTTTCTTGAATTGTGGAACACGCCTCTGAATATTGTGGACTAGCCACAGTACGACTAGAAAAATTGGCTTCCTCCGTTTCTTGTTGAATATTTGTTTGTGCAAAGTGTCCATCTTGCTCCTTAGGATTTTCAGTCAAAGCATTAATGATCTGAAATTCTCCATTACTTCTTTTAATGTACAACTTAGTTGATTCTGCCAATTTGGAGAGTTCATCCTCCACCGAAAGCTTTTGTGGCACATTAGATTGTTCAAAAAGTTGCTAATTACCTGCTCGCATAAAACTAGGATGCTTTTTCAAATCTGGAGCGTAGTAATAGAAAGTGGGATTGTCCCAACGCCTTTGTGAGTCTTTCCCCATATTAATATACTCCTTCACATAGTCTGAAAAATATTTCCTATCAGGGCATTGCAAAATTTGGTGGGTATTTGAACAACAAGGGGCACAAATTGTAGGTTTAAATCCATAGAAACCCTGTTTTGCGAAAGAAACCCATAAAGGTGGTCCTCTCGATGGTGGTAGTTCCCAGCCCATCGTTGAATTACTCCCAAAAATAAACAAACCAACCTAAAAAATAAAATCAGCAATTAAATAAAAAATATATGTATGTACAATAATAATTAACTAAGAATATGATAAACACAAATTATTTAAAACAATCCCCAGCAACGATGCCAATTTCTTCATAGGATTTTTACCACCTGCAAAGATAGGGCAAAGATAGGGATAAAAACGCTTAAAAATACTTGCAAGAGTACAAAGTTGTTGTAGTATAGCAGCTCAAGTAAAGTCGTTTCCGTAGGGATTGATTGAATAATTTGTATTTAAATTAATTCTTAATTAACTATTTAATACAAAGTTTCAAAAATGTTGATTTTATGACCTAGAATATTAAAAAAGAATTTTAAATTAAAACAATAAAAGAAAAACAAATAAAGAAACCAATTTGAAAGGGAACAATCTTAGAAAATAATAATAGAAGGACACTAGGGTTCTGCCATCACCTTAACAATCTTATGTAGTTTTACCAATTACTTATGAATTACACATGCAACTTTGAAGGTTAGGTTTTCCTTATGCATATTCTACTTCTGGCATTCAAGCTAGAACACATATCAAACATGCAATCCGTCTGTGGCATTCAGATCAAATATAAACACGCATGACTCATTACGCTTTGTGAAAACTGTAGACATCGAAATTTCGGTAAATAAATGTTGACCGATAAATCAAAGTTTCAACGCTCATGTATTACATAAATTTTACACGTAGCGTGTGTCTAAACAAAAAATCGAAATAGTTGGAAAAGTCATCAAACAGGACACGTGTCAACACCTGGCAGAAACGACTTATTTCATCTGGAATATTATATTCAAAATTAGGCCTTGGAAATTTCTATAAATAGAAGGCTAATTCATTCATTTGAGGGGGATTGAGATTACACCTTGAAGCTCTGAAGCTCCGAAGCTCTCAAGCAAATCCCGAATGATCAAGAAAGCCCTTTTCGTTCTTCATCAAATCCTCCTCCAAGATCAAGCCCCGACGGCCCTTGAAGAAACACTCATCCTCAAGATCAAGCCCCAGCGGCTCCTTGAAGATCCGCTCAAATCCACTTTCAAAGATCAAGCCCACGGCCCCTTGAATAAACTTCCAATAGTTCATCCAAGATCAAGCCTCGACGGCATTTGGATCAACGAAACATCCACAAATCAATACCTTACGGAGATCGAATCAGAGGATCAAAATAGAGAGAGATTGTAACCCAAAATCATCAAATACAAATATTTGTTTATGCACGTTGTTCTTGTCGCTTTCGTTTCAGGAATTTTTCGTGTTCACAAATTGGCACGCCCAGTGGGACAATCTCTACCTTTCATCTCTTTCCCCGTTCAAGGAATCCAAACACACCTAAAAGTCAATGGCATCAAGCAAGGGACAAGCCATTCTCGCAACCACTGAGGGAAGGATCCTAAGCACTTCTGCTGCAAACGGACAATCCATTGATGCCACAACCGCTCCTCAACATGCCACTTCAAAGTTGGTGCCGCTAAAAGAGCAAGGGGAGCATCAAAGGTGTGAGTCTGTCATCAACTTGACCTCGCTGGGGGCACCGAAGCATGCTGCTGAGGCACACAAGATGACATCCCAAAACAGCCAACAACGTTCTTCGTCAGCATCCTGGATGTCTAAAGGAAAGTCACGTCTATTGGTTGCACAAGTCATGACCATCGGCGTTACCTCTATCGAAAAACAACTAGCTCAAATGAACGAAGCGATCGCAAGGCTAACACGGATTGTTGAAGAAAAAGACTTGCAAATCGCTGCACTTGTCAGCCGACTAGAGCCACAGAACGACGAGAACCCGGACCCAGAGAATGATCCACTAAAGAGAAGAGATGACGAAGAAGAGGAGCCTCAGGTGGAGAAAAACGATGTGAAGCCGGAGCCAGACCAAGCAGCGGCACTCATGGGATCCTTTTCTATCTAGCAGCTGCAGGGGATGATCACCAACACCATCAAGGCACAGTACGAAGGGAGCTCACATACCTCCTTGTTCTACTCGAAGCCCTACTCCAAGAAGATTGATGCCCTGAAGATGCCAAGGGGTTATCAACCACCAAAGTTCATGCAATTTGATGGAAAGGGAAACCCGAAACAGCACGTTGCCCACTTCGTTGAAACTTGCAACAACGCAAGAACCGAAGGGGATTACCTCGCCAAGCAGTTTGTGCGCTCGTTGAAAGGAAACGCCTTTGAGTGGTACACAGACCTAGAGCCTGAGTCCATCAACAGTTGGGAGCAATTAGAGCGGGAATTCCTCAACCGCTTCTATAGCACCCGTCGCACTGTGAGCATGCTAGAGCTAACAAGCACAAAGCAGTGGAAGGACGAGCCAGTCATTGACTACATCAACAGATGGCGCACTCTAAGCCTCGACTGCAAAGACAGGCTCTCGGAAACCTCTTCAATCGAGATGTGCATCCAAGGCATGCAATGGGGTTTGCAATACATCCTTCAAGGCATTAAACCACGGACCTTCGAGGAATTGGCCACTCGCGCCCATGACATGGAGTTGAGCATCGCCCATCATAGGAAGAAAGAACCGATCGCAGACTACAAGAACGACAAAGTTCTTGGGCCAAAGTTGGAGAAGACTGCGTGGAAACCCACCAAGGAAGCAATGACGGTCAACACAGCTCCCGTCAAAATCCCTACACGAGGCAAGGCGATTCAAATCGAAGCTTTTCGTGATTAAGAGATGCGTAGACGCACTTTGAAGGAGCTTGAAGAGAAGACTTATCCATTCCCCGACTCTGATGTGGTTGCCATGCTGGATGACCTGTTGGACAAGAAGGTGATCAGTTTGCTTGAGTGCAGACGGCCAGAAGAGATAAATCGTACCGACAGTCCAAGATACTGTAAATTCCACCGCTTCATCAGTCATCCGATAGAAAAGTGCTTCGTGCTGAAAGATCTCATCATGAAACTGGCTCAGGAAGGAATTATCGAGCTAGATCTTGACGATGTGGTGAAGTCAAACTATACCACCTTCACTTCTAGCTCTTCCGACTCAAAGTTTTCACCTCAACCGCTGGGGGCATCCTCCAAGACAAGCAAAGTTGAAGGATGGACTCAAGTCACTCCTAAGAAATTGCACAAGAAACATACGTCTCCTCCACAAGTCCGCCAATCAGAAAGGGGGCAAAGCAGCTCTTATCAACCTTCAAAGCAACATGAACGTGTTGAAGATGATGAAATTTCGACACATAGATCATCCATCCCCATCACGATGTGTGATTTCTTTCCTGAAGACTTCTTCAATCACTCAGTCAAGGCTCCTTGCTCTGAAGATTGAGAAGAACGACTTTCCCGGATCGCTTGACGAACCAACAAAGCTCCTTGTCTGCAAGAGCCTAAACTGCAAGACACCAAAGCTCCTTGTTCGCACGAGCCTAAACTGTACGAACCAAGGCTCCTTGTCTGCACGAGCCTAAACTGCATGGCACAACGCTCCTGGTCTGCACGAGCATAAAAGGCAACACCAAAGCTCATGGTCCGCACGAGCATAAAAGGCGACAACAAACACTCCTTGCCTGCATGAGTTAAAACTGCAAACGGCACAAAAAGAAAATACCAAAAAATATGTATGTATTTGAACTACGTTTTGACTTGATCTCTTTGGAAGGGTACGTAGGCAGCTTGAATATTCAATTTCAAGTTCAGTCACATCAAATAAAAAAATAATAATAATAATGTTTTATTAAAAAAAAATAATATATATATATATATACATATGTTTTATGTATTTAAAAAGAAAGAGAAAAAAAAAGAAAAAAGAGGGGAATACATACGTTATTACTTGTTTACAAAAAAAAAAAAAAAAAAAAAAAAAAAAAGTAGTTCTTTTTTTTGTAAACAAGTAATAACTCCTTTTTTTTTTGTAAAAAAGAGGGGAATACATACGTTATTACTTGTTTAAAAAAAAAAAAAAGTGTACTGCACCCATCATTGTCTGCCGCAAAAGGAGCTCCATTTTGTCAAAACCATCCGCGGCTGCTTCTAGCTTTGGTCAGACTCTCAAAGGAGATGAGAAGAAGAAAGCAGCAGCTTTTGATCTTAAACCGTCCATTAAACGCCACCAAGGCCTCTTCTGATGATCATGCAGCAACTGAAAAACATGGCAGTTCAGTACTAGTAAAGAGTGCTGCTGCTGCTGCTAAAGCCAAAGACAACCCCGTGATCACTGGAACCAGAAGCTCGAGAAGGACGAATATGAGTACTGCTCATCACGAGAATAATAATGGCAGTGCTTCCAAGAAGAAACAAAGTGCGAGCCCGGCAAGTTTGAAAGCTGAAACTCCCAAACCGGATAAGAAGGGGAAAACGGAGGCAGCAGGGTCAGACAAAAAGCGTAGTGCGGAAGCTGATTTCTTGAAGAGAATAAAGCGCAATTCACCTGCGGACACACTAAAGAGTGGTGGCACTGGCACCGACACTGGTTCTAGATCAGGTGGAGAGCAAAAGAGGAGGGGAAATGGTGGTAAGGTTGACAAAGTTAAAGAGAGGGTGTTAAGGCAAAGCGGAGATAAGAAGAAACTAGCCAAGGAAGAAAGCAGCAGCTCCGGCGAAGCCTAAAGTTGCAGCGAAGGAACAAGTGTTAAGTCTATGAACACTTGGTGGTTTTCGTTGGCGGCGGCGACGTCCTCATCCGTGACGGAGTTGAGGCTATGAATGGAAGATCGAATCGTCGGCGACTACCGCAGCAGCGACAGTTGGGTCCTCGTGACCGCAGCAGCGACGACTGGGTCCTCGTGACCGCAGCAGCGACGACTGGGTCCTCGTGAGGTTCGCTTGGCGACGTCCTCCTCTGTTCTCCTCACCACTGCGCCGCTGCCTACAACTCCAACTCTGCCACGACCGACAACCATCGTCACAACAGCTGCGGTAGTCGCGAGCAGGACTCTTCATCACCATCTCTGCAGCTCTCCCCTTCTGCCCATCAGTTCCAAGCAGCAATGGCGACGGCAAAGTCTTCGACATCAAGGCTGCACCGCTCTTCTCTTGCATCCTCCTCCGTCTCTTGCCTCGCAGCTGCCACCAACTTCAAAGACCGCTGTCAAACGACTAGCCGGCCGAGAAGCTCTTCCTCAAACTCCAGTTCTCCGTCCGTCTTCATCCTTCCCTACAAAATCCCTCAGCCAAGCATCCTAATTTATACAGAAAAAAAAAAAAAAAAAAAAAAAGGTGATGGAGCAAAGCAAAGTGGTGCTGTCACCACGTGAAAAAAAGGGGGGGGTGCATCAGGCACCATGTGCAAAGAAAAAATAAAAGAATAAAAAAAAAATATATATATAATAATGGTAAAGGTTTTGGGTGCTCCACTTACCGTGTTTTGATTGTTTTAAAGCCAACCTGGAAAGAAGGAGAAATAATATAAAAAAAATTTGGTGGAGTCTTGGTGCCTCTGGCACCATGTGAAAAAAAAAAAAAAAAAATGAATGGTGGATCAGTCCACGTGAAAAATTAATATGTATGTATGTATGTGTGCATAATATATGTATGTTTACAGCAAAAAAAAAAAAAAAAAAACAAATGCATCGAGAGAAATAAAGTCCGTTTTTATTTATTTTTTTTTCTAGAAATTTTACATAAATTTGCATTATTCATACTTAAAAAAAAAAAAGACAAATCAAATTTACAGGAGGGGATTTTCAAGGTTGATCAGATGGCGCCTCAATACTCGGCGGAGCCCCATATCGAAGAGGCACCAGAGGGTGATTATTCAGAGCCTCAGTACTAGGCAGAACCCCAGGAGGAGGAGGCACCGAAGGTTGATCATTTGAGGCTTCATTACGCGGTACAGCCCTAGAAGACGAAGGCAAATGCTGCTGGAACAAACCTACAAACCTCCGATGATCAAGTAAATTCTGACCATCAGATTCCTGCATCTGGTCAATTTTCCTTTTCATGTTTGTGGCATAGTTGTGTGCGAGCTTGTGCAACTGTTTATTCTCATGCTTGAGCCCTCTAATATCCTGTTTGAGACTCATCACTTCAGCCGCCAACGATTCAACTTGACGGGTTCGAGCAAATAGGCGTTGGGCCATGTTGGACACAGAACTCGCACACTGCACACTAAGAGCCAGAGACTCCTTAACAGCCAACTCATCAGACCGCCTGGAAAGTAGTCTGTTATCTTTGGGAGTGACAAGGTTCCGGGCCACCACCGCAGCGGTCATATCATTCTTCATCACCGAATCCCCAACGGTAAGAGGACCAGTAGGAGATATGAAGGATGAGCGCCATATGTTATCTGGAGAAGACGGGACTACCTCTTCACCAAGGTTCAAATCAAAACGACGGTAGGAGGGTCCAGACATTTTCAAAGGTGTTGAAGAAAGAAGAGGTCGGACAAATCAAGATCTTAGAAGTGCAAGAAGGGAGTTTTCTACAAGCGAAAATTCAAGTGTGCTTTGAAACGAACTGCGTGCCTATATAAAAAAATCAGCACTCAACGGGATTTCAGAGATCGAAGAGGTGAGCTCAGAGTTCGAAAATGCCGATTCAAAAATCGAAGAGGCAAGCTTAGAAATTGGAGAAGCATCTTGCTTTTCCAGACGTGTTAGCACCCGTCACACGCAAACTCAGCTTTGCGGAAATCACGGGCAATTTGTTAAAGCGCCAATCCCAGATATCGAAGAGGCGCCAGTCTTTTTCAGCCTCGTCAGCACCAGTCACGCGCAAACTCAGCTTTGCAGAAATCACAGGCAATTTGTCGAAGCGCCGATCCCAGATATCGAAGAGGTGCCAGTCTTTTTCAGCCTCGTCAGCACCCGTCACGCGCAAACTCAGCTTTGCGGAAATCACGGGCAATTTGTCGAAGCGCCGATCCCAGATATCGAAGAGGCGCCAGTGTTTTTCAGCCTCGTCAGCACCTATCACGTGCACACTCAGCTTGACGAAAATTAAGGACAATTTGTTGAAGATTTCTGATAAAGAAGAAAGCACGTGAAGCCATACTGATCAATCACGCATTGGTTGCCGACACGAGTAAAAGAATAGTACCTCTACAGGTACTAAAGAAATTCCTATAACTGTCCACCTTCACCCTTCATAGCAGGGCAGACATACAGAACCTTTCTTCATCTCCGAGAATGCCTTCCCAACGAAGCCTCTCGAGTCACTCAGTGTTTCTTATTCCTTGGGGTACCTTTGCAAACAAATGACACCAAAGCAAAAGTATCCCATATCATCAGGGTAGAAAGCAAGAGTATCTCATATCATGCGTTCTCCCTATCTTTTCCTTTGTCCTTGTTCTTACCTACAAAGACAAGGATAAAGAAAACAATATGCCGGAACCTCCACTCAAACTCGGATGCCACATTTGCCTGGAGAACAGATAAGGCAAGTGAAAATGATACCTTGCAGCATGTGGAGACAACGTGCAGAAGAAACAAGCAGAGAAGAATGAAGTCTTCACAGTCAGCTCAGCAGAAGGAGTCCGAGCTAAGGAACTCAAGAAGCTGCCACATCTGCCTGAAGAAACAAGCAGAGAAGAATGTAGCCTGCACAGTCAGCTTAGCAGAAGGAGTCTGAGCTGAAGAACTTGAGAAGATGCTACATTCTGCCAGAAGAATAGATAAGACAAGGGAAAATGATACATTGAAGCATGTGGAGACAAGCACAACAAAGCACGTGCTGATTCACCCGCTATTTCTTCAAAATCAAAAGTATCTCATATCATCAGGTTTGCAATCACTCTGGACGGTGAACTTGTTTTGACCCTCAAATTCTTGGGTCGACTTACTAGGCGTTGTGGGCTGCACATGCCGATTCACCACCCTTGAATCAAATCCTTAAAGATCAAGTCACCAACTGGAAGAAGAGCCCATCAATCTTAAAGATCATACCGTTGACCAAACTGCTCAGGTGTGAATTAGAAAGAGTGAACAAAGCAACAAGTCGTCACCTCTACCTCGTGCCTGTTTGCCATGTGTTCGAGTCGACCTTCAAGAATCAAGCCTTAACGGCCCTTGAAGAAGCTTCCAGCCAAATTCAAGATCAAGCCTCGACGGCCCTTGAGGAAATCACAAGTCTGATTCAAGATCAAGTGTCTACCACCCTTGAATCAAATCCAGTTCAAGAATAAGCTGTGGAAAGTCAACAATTGGAGGAAACCAGAAAATCCTCCAACCCAGTTCAAGAATAAGCTGTGGAAAGTCAACAATTGGAGGAATCCAGAAAGTCCTCCAATCCAGTTCAAGATCAAAGCTGTGGAAAGTCAACAAGTGCAACAAAATACGTGCCGATTCATCCACTACCAAAGCTAAAGATCATCTACCACATGAAGTTCCTTGTGGTCCAATTTCAACCTTCAAGATCAAGCCTCGACGGCCCTTGAAGAAATTTCAAACAAAAGTTCAAGAACAAGCCTCAACGGCCCTTGAAGAAAGCTCCAGCCCAATTCAAGATCAAGCCTCGATGGCCCTTGGATCGACAGCTACATTAAGTGACTTCAAAATGCATCTCCTACACGTGACAAGCACATGTATACGACGCGCCTTGAAGTGGGGGCATTTGTAGACATTGAAATTTCGGTAAATAAATGTTAACCGATAAATCAAAGTTTCAACGCTCATGTATTACATAAATTTTACACGTAGCGTGTGTCTAAACAAAAAATCGAAATAGTTGGAAAAGTTATCAAACAGGACACGTGTCAACACCTGGCAGAAACGACTTATTTCATCTGGAATATTATATTCAAAATTAGGCCTTGGAAATTTCTATAAATAGAAGGCTAATTCATTCATTTGAGGGGGATTGAGATTACACCTTGAAGCTCTGAAGCTCTGAAGCTCCGAAGCTCTCAAGCAAATCCCGAAGGATCAAGAAAGCTCTTTTCGTTCTTCATCAAATCCTCCTCCAAGATCAAGCCCCGACGGCCCTTGAAGAAACACTTATCCTCAAGATCAAGCCCCAACGGCTCCTTGAAGATCCGCTCAAATCCACCTTCAAAGATCAAGCCCACGGCCCCTTGAAGAAACTTCCAACAGTTCATCCAAGATCAAGCCTCGACGGCCTTTGGATCAACGAAACATCCACAAATCAATACCTTACGGAGATCGAATCAGATGATCAAAATAGAGAGAGATTGTAACCCAAAATCATCAAATACAAATATTTGTTTGTGCACGTTGTTCTTGTCGCTTTCGTTTCAGGAATTTTTCGTGTTCACAAAAACCCTTTGAGAAACCATGCAACCCCTAAGACGTGTTGTTGATGCACAAAATCAGTGAGGACTTTGGTACAACAGAAAGTGTTAAGTTTTTTACCTTCGCTAGATTGCTCCGGTCACTAATATGGATAAGTATGTAAATGGATAGGGATAGGGAAGCAAACACAAGGTGTACGTGGTTCACCCAGATTGGTTACGTCCACGGAGTAGAGGAGTTCTCATTAATTGTGAAGGGTTTACACAAGTACATAGGTTCAAGCTCTCCTTTAGTGAGTACAAGTGAATGATTTAGTACAAATGACATTAGGAAATATTGTGAGAGAATGATCTCTATTTATAGAAGAGAGTTTCTAGTTTCATTCTGACATTGACACGTGTCGTGTTGTGATTGGCTTCTGATGTTGACACGTGTCGCGCTATGATTGGCTTCTGATGTCGACACATGTCGCGCTGTGATTGGTCTCCTGGTTGGAGGGAAACTCTTCTGGGTCCTTGACGGTATAACGTTGACCAGTGCTCAGTAGTTTCCGGATTTGTCAAGTATGGTACAAACAGTGCTCCCCTAAGTTCCCGAGTGAGGGACGCTCCACGGTTAGGGACTTGCAAGATCCAAGCCATTGAGTAATCACAAAACTTCTAAGTACCGAAGTGTGGTATCATTTTCACTTTCCTTATTTGTCTCATACGTAGATGTGGCATCTTCTCTGGAAGTACTTTTCCTCCATCTAGGGGTGGTATCTTTAACCGATGAAGATGCACAAGGTAATGTATCAATTTCACTTGAAGCTTACTTGTAGTTTCAGGCTTGGTCAACTGCGATACAAAACCCTATAGTAGGAGTCCCCCAATTCGCCGAGCTAGGAGATTTGCCGAAAAAGGTAACAAACAAGGTAAGCAATCAGACTTCCAAGCAAGCAACCTGGATCGGAGGTTCGACTTCGGCTTCCGATTGATTGTTCTCCTTCTCATTGTGTCGTAAACAGCAACAATGATAAGGAGAAGCAAATGGAGAAGAGATGATATGAGATACTTTTGCTTTTGAAGAAGTAACTTTCCACATGCTTATTCTTGAACTGGGCTGGAGGGTTTTCTGGTTTCCTCCAGAGTATAAGGCCGACTCAAGAATTTGAAGGTCAAAACAAGTCCATCAAATCAAGAGTGTGTTTGACCTTGATGATATGGGATACTTTTGTTGTTGACGAAGTAGTGGATGAATCAGCACGTATTCTGTTGCGCTTGTCTCCACATGCTTCCTTGTATCCTTCTCACTTGCCCTATCTGTTCCTCAGGCAGATGTGGTATCTTTTCTGGAAGCAAAAGATGTTGAAGATGAGTACTTGAGAGTAATGCCAGGTAAGTAGTCCGGCAAGGGGTTCCTGACTGGAAGCTTGATTCCAACTGCTGACTGATTGTTCTCTTTCTCCTTGTCTTGCAGGTAAGAACAAGGGCAAAGGAAAAGATAGGGAAAAAGCATGATATGGGATACTCTTTCTTTTGACCCTGATGATATGAGATACTCTTGCTCTGGTGTGGCTAGTTTGCATAGGTATTATTGGGGGGGGGGAAGAAAGTTGAGTATTTCGAGAGGCTTCATTGGGAGTGCCCCCTCAGATATGAGGAAGGGTTGAGCATTTTTGCAAGTCTGCCTGTCCGTGAAGGATGGAGGTCGACATATATAGGAGTCTCCCTAACAACAAGTAGTAATGTTATTCCTTTACCTTTCTTGGTTGTAGCAATGTAGTGGGAGCTGCAAGCTTCACGTGTTTTTGAAGGAAAAATTTGTAAAAACATGTTCCTTTAAGCAACATCTATAGCATGCAATTAACAATTAAAAGGCGGAATCATGCTTGTATGCACTTAAAACAAAACATTAACCATGAAATTCAAAGCCTAGTAGATTGGTGAACCAAGACTCAACTCAAAACAAAGTGAGTTGAGATTTATACCTTTGTAGATTTCTCTTTGCATAAGCAAAGGCTAATCACCCAAAGAGAGGGCCTTCATTCCTTGCATCTTAGATCTATGGATTTGGATGGAAGAATATGTTTCTCCAAGTTCTCAAAATAGAGAACCTCTAAGTCTCCACAACAAGGTTAGATTTAAGTAGAAATGAGTGACCTAGAGGAAGTTGGATTGCCAGCTAATCTCCTCTAGGGTGGCCGGCCTTTTTAGAGAGAAATGAGAGCTTTGTGTTCTCATCCTTTCCCAAAAAGAAACCCTAAATGAATTTTGGCTATAAAGTCATATTTATACCTTAATTCATTGGAGTGGCAAACTTGTAAATAAGTCCAAAACCCACTCCATCTCTAAATGGCCGGCCATAGGGATTTATTGGACTATTTGGGCCTTTGTGAATCATTATTCATTAAGTTGTCATACAACTTAAGTCAATGGACTTCACGTTCGAAGCCCATTGGGCCTTAAGGTCCAAAACTATCCCGAGGTCTTTAACGAACTTATTTGTTTGATTAATTAACATATTAATTAATCCTTACCATAAATAATTAAACCATTTAATTATTCTTACTCATCTCTGTTGTTTCTTCAATCTCTACCTTACACGGTGTACGATCCATTAAGTTCATTTTTAGCGAGGCAGTGGGCGATTAAAACTCTTTCAAATCGATTGTGAATTGAAACTTACTTTCAATTCTCCCTTTAGTGTTTATACACGTTTAGGGCTTCCACAAATCAAGAGTGACACCTAGCAGCATATCATGGTTACCCAAGCTAATCAGAAGAGGTGGAGAACCTATTCAGTTTAGGATTACAAATGCAATACGGTCTTTCTCTAATACAATACTCTTGACCACATTGTTCGGTTTGATAGTTTATTCATGTCTACTATCCAATGTGATTCGTGTGCTTATATGATTACCTTGAATGTGATTTGGAACGACTTCCTAAATCTCATTCATACTTTGGCCAAAGATTCTTAATCATATCATAGAGTATTCTCCCTCAAACGGTTTGAAGGTTAAAGATCCCTTGTTGCGCATTCACTTGCCTCCATGGCTAAGTGGCTTAACCCCAACGATGCCGTGGACACCCTCGAATGAAGTGACTTTGACACAATCAAAGATCAAGGACTTAACCACAAGACAACTATGATGCCTCAGGTCAAAGGACTACTTTGCATTATCCCAACCATAGTTCTCATGTGACATGAGTATGAGAACTCCTCGTTGATCGTGTTCAGTGGACTCATTCGCTATTGAGCACCTACATGCTTGTCTTGATGTCACACACACCAATGACTCGAGACTAGTCACTCTCCCTGAGAGAAGACACAGCACGTACTGATCTTAACGGACTGTCAATGCCCAATTAGTAATCCTATGATCAGGAACGTTTAGGGTATGTATACGAAAGATAATGGTCTCATTAATCTAACTTGTTTAAATCATTTTCTCCTAATTACATATTCCTTGGACTTATCGTTTAAGCATATAACATTTATATGAGACGGCTTAAACAATAATCTTTGCCCTTGATATTAAACTAGATTAGTTTAACATGTGAAATGTCCGTAAAGTATCATCATATGATTGGTTTTAGGGCACATTTCCAACAATCTCCCACTTGCACTAGAGCCAATCAGCTTGGTTATCAGTGATGATACCTCTTCTGTAGTCATTTCAAAAATGGCTGAGTAGTAGGCCTAGGCAATGGATATCTATATGTTATCCATAGAAGCATCCTTGAGAATAACGACGTCACCATTATGCATGATTCTCAATCATGTGGTTCAGTCTCTCATATGAGTTCAGATCTTGATGAGACCTTGATTCCCTGGCTTGAGCTATCGCCCCATTAGTGTCGTAGTGTTAGTACACTAGATACACTTTCTGGTTGGAACCGAATAGAGAGTTCATAAATGAACTTTCCCATCCAAACAACATTGTTGTAAGCTTCTATATGGCAATATATTTTGCATTCATAATGGAACACACTAAAGTCATTACTTTTAATGTTTCCATCCAAATATCTCTTTAGTCATAATAAAGAGATATCTGATTATTTCTTCATTCATAATGAAGAAACATCCAATGAGGGATTAGATTCATAATCTAATACATTTACGCTTCCATTACGTTACTCTAATTCTTCCTCATTCTTTGAGGAATCTATCCTTTAGTATTTCTTAAATACTCAAGGACTCACTTGACAGTTGTCATGGTTCTGATCCTGGGCTTGCACTGATATCGTCCTGTACCTTTCTAGGTACAACTCATATCAATGTTTTCATACAATATGAAATACATAAATCACCTTTCTGCGTATGCATAAAGGATTCTATTTACGCATTATTTCTTTGGGAGTCAAAAGGGTACGTTCCCTTTGAGAAGGGCAACTTGCTAGTCTCACTAGAGTCGTCCTTCTAATTGAAGTTTATAATCATATGAGAAACTTCCTAGCATTTATTGTCTATTATTAGGGATTGATATAATCAAATTATATCTTGAAATATATCATTATAGATTTCTATCCCATGTATTTAGACTATATCTCCCATATACATTATATTGTTATAGAATGTTTAAAATCATAACTTTAACGAAGAAGTATTCTTTTAATTTCCAAAATTAATATATCATATATATATTCAAATTTAGGAATTTGATTAACTCCCACTAATCTTTTGTAAACCTAGTAAACAAAAGATTCATTCACATCTTTATGAGAAATCAAACGATTTGATCTTTCTCTCATAAGACGCTTATAGCTCCCACTAGCTTGCTAAGATCCATGATGGATGGATCTCTACAACTTACATGTCTTGTGATTCATAGTTTTAGACATATATATTATCAAGACTATCTTAATAATGGTTTCGAAAACCCATATAATGTCCAAACATTGAATCACCATTTAGTTGTAGCTAGCAATCTTCGAATTAATTGAAACTAAGACTACGTCAAAGATGGTTTCTTCAAAGTCAACCATTCTCTTTGATTGTGGTCACCTTAAGCTACCAATTAGCTTATGAAGGTTTCATTATTTCGGGTCAAATGGTACTTTACCATTTCCTTGAGTATATATCATATATACACTCAATGTAGTCATAAGGATTTTCATTCTTATTTCCTTCGAATTAAGAGGTGCAACTCTATGACATAGTCATAAAGTTCAAACCATTCAACTGAGACGGTTTATAAATCCTTCTCGACTACCTTGGAGGTTTTGGTATAGGAACTAGGTTGTTATATTTTGTTGATTATTATCTTGTCTCTCAAAGAACCCATTCTTTGAGTTCTATCTCTCGTTCATTGCTCTATCT
This sequence comes from Malus sylvestris, assembly GCF_916048215.2. Classification (NCBI taxonomy): domain Eukaryota; kingdom Viridiplantae; phylum Streptophyta; class Magnoliopsida; order Rosales; family Rosaceae; genus Malus; species Malus sylvestris. Next base: position 41,494,503 of record NC_062272.1, on the reverse strand, counting down.
TAGGCAAATCCTTGTGTAGGATTACAATGAACTACCCAACAAACAACATTTGTTAGTTGGTTTATAGAAGTGATATCCAAATGTTAATTTAAGGATACCCACAAGATAATTCTCAAACAAATATTGCTTATTAGCACACAACCCCAAATCTTAACATGATTAAGATTTGTCTTTCTTTCCAACTACATCTTATGGAGTCATGAAAATTTTGGAAGATCTTCTAATTGACAATCATATTGTCTTAGAAGCATATATCCTATATATGGGTAATTGATAACATCCAACGAACTAAATCTTATTCAAGTTCGTTCTTCTCCTAATGGAGAAATCCATTATCTTTTGATGCTTCTTTCCTTGATATTATTCAAGGAAACTGTTCTAAAGTGTTATCTTTCCTTGGATCAAATCTAAGGAGGCAAATACTTTAGACGTCTTACTCATCAACTTACATTTCTTGAATTCTTTGAAACCTTTTGCAAAGTATTCGGACTTGTGTTTATTGAAAATAAACTATAGTCCAACCGAGAGCAATCTTCGGTGAATGTCAAACAACATGAGTAGTATTATGTTGTGGACAAGTGCCACTAACATCTAAGTGAATTAACCTCAACAACTTTGTGATTCTTTCTTCTTTCCAAAAGAATAAAGATTCAAACATTTCGCCTCTATACAATTTTAATAAGAAGGTATTGGATCCGGATCTAACGATCCAAAGCATCCATCCATGACCAACTCGTATTTTATGTTTTAGAGGTATCACAACTCAGTTGGGATTAGTCACTATCTTGCAACCTTTTGGGTTTTAAGCATCCTTATATTCTAAACAGTTAACACTACCATATTATCTCTACTATAGAGACAATCAATCAGATTACTATAATCCAATCATTGATTAATAAAGAACAATGTTTTGTCAAACAAAACATTCATCCATCTCTACTATAGTGACGGAATTAAGTTCCTTAAAATTGGAATGTAAAGACAATCTTTGGTTTTTCCAATTTCTTTGGTAGTTCATATGAGGAAGTAAGTACTATCTGCTTTCGCAGAGATCTATATTTTATTCACGTTCTGAATGTGAAGCACCTTTTTTCTTCTCTCATATATCTTCTACTTCTTATTAGTCACACTTTTACAACGATTGTAAAACATAGTTACTAATACGGAATCAAGCATTCAAGTAGAAGAACCAACTGTTTTGAACTATTCAAGAACAATTTACAACACCTTCGAAATGTGTGTTCTTGACACTTGCAAGACATTTCTTGCAAATACCCCTTCCAATGTCCATCCTTTCATAAAGAAAGTTTATTCCCTTGGAGTTATTTCCCTTTCTTCATTTGACTTCTCCTTTGACTACAATAGTCATGGTCCCTAAACTCCCACTATCTCTCTTGAAACTTATTTCAATTGTGTTATACACATCCAACGATTTGGAGAGTGTGTGGTTATTGTTCACTATATAGTTTACAATAAACTTAGTGAACCATTTGGATAGGGACACAAAGGTGAAGTCCTTGCCTAGTTTCCGTCTCTAGAAGTGGTTTAACACTTCAACACTCAATGATTCAAAATCATCATAAGTCCATGTTGATGGACTATTTTTGTCAACCAACCATTATGTTCTAAACATAATTACAAACTTTCAAGAGTTGTTCAAGGCAACTCTCATTTCTTCATACAACAATTTGTAAGTGAAGAATCATGGCACATAAAGTGTCCATGCCCTTGTGCTTTCTTCTCAAGTTCTTTGTTCATTTAACAAAGAAACAAGCACTAATGTTTGCATTTAACTAAGAGTTGTTCAAAGCAACTCTTATTTCTTCATACAACAATTTGTAATTGAAGAATTATGACATTAAAAGTGTTGTCCTCTTTATGATAGACTTTTTCTAACATATTCTTCTAATGATACATTATCAATAGGAAGATTGTGAGGATGAGACTACTTAGGTACATTTACAAGCCATTAATGACAATCTATGGTTTTGTAGTACCAAGTCCGGAAACTAAAGCTTTCGGCTTTTATTTGTCAAGTGTTGGATAGCATTTGCAAATATATTGGTAAATAAATACATAACGAATATAAATTGATTGATTTTAAGCCATTTGATTCGGGTCTTTAAATCAAATAGCACCACCCACTATTTTTGGAAAATTTCATATCCCTCATTGGAATTCGAGAGTTTTGGATGAAACTCTTAGTAGGGTATGGGAGACTCACCATTACCAAGCCCACCTTAGAAGAATATCATATTGGCTAGCAACAATAATGATGAGAGGATAACGCTTTAGTCATTTACAACTTTTGTAATTACCCATCTAATTTGGCCTCTAGAAAATGATGCCTCAGAAGAATATCATATTGACACCATTGTACTTAATTAAGTCATTCCCACCATGCTAGTTCAAGTAGGGGTTCAAGAATGGCCTCAGAAGAATATCATATTGACCATACTCGTTGCCTACCTTTCACTTCATCATATGTTTATAGGCTTCTCTTGAATGTAAGCACATACTTTGCATACCCCAGAACTGGACGAATACGGTGTATGAGTCACAAACGATTAAAGCCTACCATGGTGGAAGGCCTACGAAGAGATGTTCAAAGCATCTCTCGCTTATCAACTTAATAATGGTTTGGTTGAGGGTTTTAGGTCTCATCATATATAAATATTCATTTTAATCTTTATTAAAACAATTTTGGACCTATTACAACTATTGGTCCATTTGATTGAATTTAGTTGTATATAATACTCCCACTATGCTCATAAAACGGTTTTTAAAGCAAGAGTATATGATACTACTAACATAAACTTTGCATTCATTTGATGGACTACATAGTTGCCTTAGGGCCTTAGGATGACTATGAACCTTTGTTTAGATTCAACACGAGCCTAGTGTTGAATCTCGGTCTAGGGATGATGATTGATTTTAGTTACGCGTTTAATCACATTAAGGCGTGTTGTCTTAGGGGCGTTGGACCCAACTACTTCAATTTCATGCATATCAAATAAAGCAAGAAAGAAGTACTTCAAAGTAAAGATGAGCTTATGCTCTTTACAACATTTGATCAAATCAAATTACAACCAAAATCTAATCTACACATTCCCATGGTTCAAACAAATTTGGAACGGTCTTTCACATAGCTCAATTATCGTAGGCTTAGGTTCATAATCACCCTTTAATCAATTAACACTTTAACTAATTAAATTGAATGCAACATTTTAATTTGGTTTTTGTATCCATAAAATTGATTTAAATGGAGCTAAATGAAATGAAAATCCAATTCTCATTTAAAGAGACAAAACAATTTTGTTCTCAACTTAATTTGGGCCAAAATGCAATAACCTCAACTTTTGGGCTATATTGCAAAAACATAAACTTTTGGGGTCACTTTGTAAAAACACAAAAGTCCACTACTTCATGTCATTACAACTAGAACCCAAAAATTTCAACAAATACAAAAACTTCATTAAAGGAGCAAAACAATTTGTCCTTTAGCGTTTTTGGACCTAAACGTAAAAACGTAAACTTTTGGGCCAAAGTGCAAATACACAAAAGTATCAAAACTTTATGTAATTGCATAAAAGCCCCAAAAGTACTCCGTTTGAGGGAGTGGCCGGTTTTAGAGAAGTGAGTGATGGTGTGTGAGTTGATTTTTGAAGCTTTGACATAAAGGATGCAAGTGGTGCATGACATAAATGTCATGCAAGTGGTGTGTGTGAAAGGGAATTAATTCTTACACACCCACCAATATTTCTTACACCTTTCTAAATAAATATCTAACACATTTAAATATATGATAAATCATAAAACAAAACTTTATGAAATAAATCAAAACTTTGAATCAAAACACCAAACTTTTTGTTCTTGGCAAAAATGTCAAGAACAATGATGAACACTCATGAAAAACTCAAAAAATTTCCATGAACATTTTTCACCCAAAAACATCCCAAAACCATTCAAACTTAAGGGAAATAACATATAACCAAACTAGGGTACATAGGGGTTCCAAAAGTTACTTGAAAACACTTTTAACAAGTCAAACAAGAACCCAAAAATCCACCCTTTGGATTTGGCCGAAAATTCCCAAAAACATGGCACCAAATTTTAGCTCCAATATTCATGCTCATAAGAACTACATCTACAACATTTGAGATGGCAAATTTTCTAACAAAATTTACATTCAAAGAAGCAAGAATAAAGCTTGTAACAATTACAACATTCAAATCATAAACTATGATAATACAAAACCCAAAAGGATTCACCAACTACTAGACCTAGGCTCTGATACCACTTGAAGGAAAATTTTGTGAAAACATGTTCATTTAAGCAACATCTATAGCATGCAATTAACAATTAAAAGGTGGAATCATGCTTGTATGCACTTAAAACAAAACATTAACCATGAAATTCCAAGCCTAGTAGATTGGTGAACCAAGACTCAACTCAAAACAAAGTGAGTTGAGATTTATACCTTTGTAGATTCCTCTTTGCATAAGCAAAGCCTAATCACCCAAAGAGAGGGCCTTCATTCCTTGCTTCTTAGATCAATGGATTTGGATGGAAGAATATGTTTCTCCAAGTTCTCAAAATAGAGAACCTCTAAGTCTCCACACCAAGGTTAGATTTAAGTAGAAATGAGTGACCTAGAGGAAGTTGGATTGCTAGCTAATCTCCTTTAGGGTGGCCGGCCTCTTTAGAGAGAAATGAGAGCTTTGTGTTCTCATCCTTTCCCAAAAAGAAACCCTAAATGAATTTTGGCTATAAAGTCATATTTATACCTTAATTCATTGGAGTGGCAAACTTGTAAATAAGTCCAAAACCCACTCCATCTCTAAATGGCCGGCCATAGGGATTCATTGGACTATTTGGGCCTTTGTGAATCATTATTCATTAAGTTGTCATACAACTTAAGTCAATGGACTTGACGTTCGAAGCCCATTGGGCCTTAAGGTCCAAAACTATCCCGAGGTCTTTAATGAACTTATTTGTTTGATTAATTAACATATTAATTAATCCTTGCCATAAATAATTAAACCATTTAATTATTCTTACTCATCTCCGTTGTTTCTTCAATCTCTACCTTACACGGTGTACGATCCATTAGGTTCCTTTTTAGCGAGGCAGTGGGCGATTAAAACTCTTTCAAATCGATTGTGAATTGTAACTTACTTTCAATTCTCCCTTTAGTGTTTATACACGTTTAGGGCTTCCACAAACCAAGAGTGACACCTAGCAGCATATCATGGTTACCCAAGCTAATCAGAAGAGGTGGAGAACCTATTCAGTTTAGGATTACAAATGCAATACGGTCTTTCTCTAATACAATACTCTTGACCACATTGTTTGGTTTGATAGTTTATTCATGTCTACTATCCAATGTGATTCGTGTGCTTATATGATTACCTTGAATGTGATTTGGAACGACTTCCTAAATCTCATTCATACTTTGGCCAAAGATTCTTAATCATATCATAGAGTATTCTCCCTCAAACGGTTTAAAGGTTAAAGATCCCTTGTTGCGCATTCACTTGCCTCCATGGCTAAGTGGCTTAACCCCAACGATGCCATGGACACCCTCGAATGGAGTGACTTTGACACAATCAAAGATCAAGGACTTAACCACAAGACAACTATGATGCCTTAGGTCAAAGGACTACTTTGCATTATCCTAACCATGAGTTCTCATGTGACATGAGTATGAGAACTCCTCGTTGATCGTGTTCAGTGGACTCATTCGCTATTGAGCACCTACATGCTTGTCTTAATGTCACACACACCAATGACTCGAGACTAGTCACTCTCCCTGAGAGAAGACACATCACGTACTGATCTTAACGGACTGTCAATGCCCAATTAGCAATCCTATGATCAGGAACGTTTAGGATATGTATACGAAATAGAATGGTCTCATTAATCTAACTTGTTTAAATCATTTTCTCCTAATTACATATTCCTTGGACTTATCGTTTAAGCATATAACATTTATATGAGACGGCTTAAACAATAATCTTTGCCCTTGATATTAAACTAGATTAGTTTAACATGTGAAATGTCCGTAAAGTATCATCATATGATTGGTTTTAAGGCACATTTCCAACAGTTTTAACTTTGTCAGAGCACTTTGAAAAAATGGCAAGCGGTATCTGGAAAGCTGATGTTGCGTGTGAAGATTGCAGACAGGCTTTATCCAAGGAAATTTGATTGTCGAAGTTCGGAGAGTGATGCCTCTTAGGTTTTCGAACAAGCAATCCTGTCGGGGATCTGGCTCTTGAGATTCGGAGAATGGTGCCTCTTCGATTTTTGAGAAAGCAATCCAGTTGGGAGTCTGGCTCTTAAGATTCGAGGAGCGGTGCCTCTTCGATTTTTGAGAAAGTAATCCTGTTGGGAGTCTAGCTCTCAAGATTCGGAGGGCGGTGCCTCTTCGATTTTTAAGCAAGTAATAATGTTATTCCTTTACCCTTCTTGGTCATAGCAATGTAGTGGGAGCTGCAAGCTTCACATGTTTTAACTTTGTCAGAGCGCTTTGAAAAAGTGTTCTGTGGTATCTGGAAAGCTGATGTTGCGTGTGAAGATTGCAGACAAGCTTTATCTAAGAAAATCTAGCTCTCAAAGTTCGGAGAGTGGTGCCTCTTTGGTTTTTGAACAAGCAATCTTGTGGGGGATCTGACTCTCGAGATTCAAAGAACGGTGCCTCTTCAATTTTTGAGAAAGCAATCCTGTTGGGAGTCTGACTCTTGAGATTCGGAGAGCAGTGTCTCTTCGATTTTTGGGAAAGTAATCCTGTTGGGAGTCTGGCTCTCGAGATTCGGAGAGTAGTGCCTCTTCGATTTTTGAGCAAGCAATCTTGTTGGGAGTGTTTTCTCGAATGTGAGTAAAGGTTGGGCGTTTTTGCCAGTCTGCTTTGCCACAGAGCACGGAGGTTGACACATATTGGGACTTTTTAGTTATCAAGCAGTGGTGCTGTTCCTTTACCCTTGTGGGTAATAGTAGGGTAGCTGGACCTTCAAAATTTATGTGTCTAAACTTTGTCAGAGATCTTTGGCAAAGTTATCTGTGGTACCTGATGAGCTGATGTTACGTGTGGAAAATGGTGCCTCTTCGGAATCCGGAGAGTGGTGCCTCTTCGATTCTTGAACCAACGGTCCTATTGCCCTTTCTTTTATAAGGGCACCAATTGTGTGCAAGAAGTACATTCAGAGAGCTATTGCTTGTAGGAATTTTCCCCTTACTTCAGAGATTTATTGCACCTCATTTCTTTTTCATCATTTTTGAGAATGTCTGGCCTATCCGACTGTCATTTTGACTTGAACTTTGGTGAAGAGGCAGCTATGCCTTCTCAAGACAACATATGGCGCCCATCCTTCTTATCCCCTACTGGTCCTCTTACCGTTAGGGACTCTGTGATGAAGAATGATATGACAGCTGCGGTGGTGGCTAGGAACCTTCTCATTCCCAAAGATAACATACTACTTTCCAAACAGTCTGATGAGTTAGCTGTTAAGGATTCTCTAGCTCTCAGTGTTCAGTATGCAGGTTATGTGTCTAATATTGCCCAACGCCTATTTGCTCAAACTTGCCAAGTTGAATCATTGGTGGCTGAAGTGATAAGTCTCAAACAGGAGATCAGAGGGCTCAAGCATGAGAATAAATAGTTGCACAGGCTCACACATGACTATGCTACAAACATGAAGAGGAAGCTTAACCAGTTACAAGAATCTGATGGTCAGATTTTGCTTGATCATCAGAGGTTTGTGGGTTTGTTCCAAAGGCATTTATTGCCTTCATCTTCTGGGGCTGTACCGCGTAATGAAGGTCCAAATGATCAACTTTCGGTGCGTCCTCCTTCTGGGGTTATGCCCAGTACTAAGGCTCCTAATGATCACCTTCCGGTGCCTACTCTTTCTGGGGCTCTGCCGACTGCTGAGACTTCTCATGAGCAACCTTTGTGAAGGCCCCTCTTGTTTGTTTATTTTGATTCATGTATATGTACATATTTGTAACTTATCGGAGATATCAATAAACAAGCTTTGCTTCATTTCAACGTATTGTGTTAAATACACCAAGGCCTTCTTCACTAAGTTCTTTGAATTTTTCCTTTTGTTGAAGCTTGTATGTTGAAGCTTTGTGAGTGAAGCATGTAGGTTGAGGTAGTGCTCCCTTAATTTCCCGAGTGAGGAAAACTTCTCGTTTGGAGACTTGAAAAATCCAAGTCACTGAGTGGTCGTGAGACTTCCGAGTATCAAGGTGCAGTAGCATATGGTAGGAGTCTCCCAAGTCTCCGGTCGAGGGAGTTGATGAATGAGGCATTTTCTTTCTAAGTGGTAGCCCAAAACTCTTTCTTCATATATATTTGTTATGAAAGTTGTTAGGCCCAAAGAAGAGGAGGCCTATGCAATTTTTTTTCTTTTTTAATTTTTGAATTTTTGAATTTTCGAAATTTTGAATTTTCAAATTTCTGAATTTTTGTATTTTCGAATTTCCGAAAAAAAAAAAATATATATATATATATATATATATTTTTTTTTTAAAGCTTTGTAGGTGAAGCTTTATAGGTGAAGCTTTGAGGTTGAAGCTTTATAGGTGAAGCTTTGAGGTTGAAGCTATGTTGGGCATCATGAATTGATTTTGCTTCACACTATCTTGATCAAGATAGTGTGAAGCTTTTGTAGGTGAAGCTTTTGTGTTAAAGCTTTGTAGGTGAAGCTTTTGTGGGTGAAGCTTTTGTGGGTCAAGCTTTTGTGGGTCAAGCTTTTGTAGGTGAAACTTTTGTGGGTCAAGCTTTTGTAGGTGAAGCTTTTGTGGGTGAAGCTTTTGTGGGTGAAGCTTTTGTAGGTCAAGCTTTTGTGGGTCAAGCTTTTATGGGTCAAGCTTTTGTGGGTCAACCTTTTGTAGGTGAAGCTTTTTTGTTGAAGCTTTTGTAGGTGAAGCTTTGGAGTTGAAGCTTTTGTTGGGTACCATGAATTGATTTTGCTTCACACTATCTTGATCAAGATAGTGTGAAGCTTTTGAGAATTTGTAGTTGTCCTCCATTGATAAAGCTTTGTTGAATTTCCCTTTTTTTTTTTTTTGGGAAACTAGAAATTTTGAAAATGTGGGAGAGACAACATATACAAATTTTGCTTCCACACTATTGAGCAGGAGATTGTGATGCAAGCCACACCTTGTAGTAGTCGAAGGTTTGGATGAGCCATATAAACTGAATTTGCTTCGAAGGTCTGAGAATTGTAGTTGCCCTCCATTGATGAAGCTTTTGTTGGCACCATAAATTGGTTTTGCTTCACACTATCGTGATCAAGAGTGTGTGAAGCTTTTGAGAATTGTGGTTGAACTACTTTGATGAAGCTTTTGTTGGCACCATAAATTGGTTTTGCTTCACACTGTCTTGATCAAGAGTGTGTGAAGCTTTTGAGAATTGTGGTTGCCCTCCATTGATGAAGCTCTTGTTGGCACCATAAATTGGTTTTGCTTCACACTGTCTATGAAGCTCTTGTTGGCACCATAAATTGGTTTTGCTTCACACTGTCTTGATCAAGAGTGTGTGAAGCTTTTGGGAATTGTGGTTGCCCTCTATTCATGAAGCTCTTGTTGGCACCATAAATTGGCTTTGCTTCACACTGTCTTGATCAAGAGTGTGTGAAGCTTTTGAGAATTGTGGTTGAACTCTTTTGATGAAGCTCTTGTTGACATCATAAATTGGTTTTGCTTCACACTGGCTTGATCAAGAGTGTATGAAGCTTTTGAGAATTGTGGTTGCCCTTTATTGATGAAGCTCTTGTTGGCACCATAAATTGGTTTTGCTTCACACTGTCTTGATCAAGAGTGTGTGAAGCTTTTGAGAATTGTGGTTGCCCTCTATTGATGAAGCTCTTATTGGCACCATAAATTGGTTTTGCTTCACACTGTCTTAATCAAAAGTGTGTGAAGCTTTTGAGAATTGTGGTTGCCCTCTATTGATGAAGCTCTTGTTGGCACCATAAATTGGTTTTGCTTCACACTGTCTTGATCAAGAGTGTGTGAAGCTTTTGAGAATTGTGGTTGCCCTCTATTGATGAAGCTCTTGTTGGCACCATAAATTAGTTTTGCTTCACACTGTCTTGATCAAGAGTGTGTGAAGTTTTTGAGAATTGTGGTTGCCCTTTATTGATGAAGCTCTTGTTGGCACCATAAATTGGTTTTGCTTCACACTGTCTTGATCAAGAGTGTATGAAGCTTTTGAGAATTGTGGTTGAACTCGTTTGATGAAGCTCTTGTTGGCACCATAAATTGGTTTTGCTTCACACTGTCTTGATCAAGAGTGTGAAGCTTTTGAGAATTGTAGTGTTTGCATTGTTACAGAGGGGAAATGTTTGAAGCAGATGCAAGAGGGCTGAATAGCTTGATCTTCGTATGCCATGCACTGAAGTTGTTGTTGGCTTGCAATAAGACTTTGTTGGTGACTATAACTCTTGTTGGGCATAAGTGCTCCCCTAGTTGAGTTGTCAAGCTTGAGGGTCTTTTATTATTTGTGAATGCTAGGAGTTCACATGTACAAGTTATACCACTCGTCTTCTGGGAGGTGGAATGAATGGTGAGTTACTTTCATCACTTGGTTGGTGGTACGAAGGTGAGTTCCTTTTTCCCTTGGTTGGTGGGATGAATGGGAAATTGCCAAATGATATTAGACTACGGGTTGTACATTTCATCACCTGGTTGGTTGCATGAAGATGAGTTCCTTTTTCACCTGGTTGGTGGCATGTGTGGCAAGTTGCTAAATGATATTAGAGTACGGGTTGTACATTTCATCACCTGGTTGGTGGCATGAAGGAGAGTACGGGTTGTACATTTCATCACCTGGTTGGTGAGAATAAGGGCATGGTGTCTAGGCACATTGTAGCAAGTGTCGAATGACACAAAATATGTTGAACCCTTTCAAAGCACAGTTGGCTTATGTATGAATGTGTTGGAATGTATGATTGAACGAATATACTGTGAAGCTGTTCGTTTATTTGTATAGTCTTCTTGACATATACTTAGACTTTGTTTCATGTTGGAAGCATTCATGTTGAAGCTTTGAACCAGAGTGTTTCATTGCTAGGAATGTAAGAGGATAAGGATCGAGTTGTCTAAATCACCTCTTTATTGAATTCATGCCAAATAGTCTTCGTTACATAGGATGCCGAACGACTAAAGCTTAATACTTGTACAATGTGAGTTTACTTGTAATAGTACTTCAAGTGATCAGCGTTCCATGGATGGCCAAGGGTCTTGCCATTGGAGCTTCTAAGCTTGTAGGAGCCAAGGCGACTGATGCCAACGACTTCAAACGGTCCATCCCAGTTTGGACTAAGTGTTCATTCACTCGAGACTTTGTCGCAGAGTAATCTTTTCTTCAATACCCAGTCCCCCACTTTGAAAGAACGAGGTTTGACCCTTGAGTCATAGTAGTTGGAGATGCACTGCTTGTAGGCGACATTCCTCAAGTGAGCCTAGTTTCTGTGTTCCTTGACTAGATCTAAGTTGAGGGTAAGTTGTTTGTCATTTTCGCTTTGCACATAGTTCTGGACTCGGAACTTTGCTTGCTCAAGCTCAACTGGGACAACTGCCTTTGTACCAAAGGAAAGTAAGAATGGGGTTTCTCTTGTTGATGTCCGATATGAAGTGCGGTATGACCAAAGAACTTGGGGTACAAATTCTGGCCAACAACCTTTAGCCTTGTCCAAGCTGGTTTTCAAAGTTCGCTTGATTATTTTGTTGATGGCTTCAACTTGTCCATTAGACTGGGGATGAGCTAGGGAGGCAAAACATAAGTTGATGTTGAACTTAGAGCAGGACATCCTAAACTTATTGTTGTCGAACTGTCCCCCGTTATCAGTGACTATCGTATTGGGAATGTCGAATCTGCAAAGGATGTTCTTCCATACGAAGTCTTCTATTTTTGCTTCAGTAATGGTTGCCAAAGGTTTTACTTTGGCCCACTTTGTGAAGTAGTCAACTGCAACGATTGCATAGCGGACCTTGCCCTTCCTTGCAGGCATTGGGCCGATCAAATCAAGTCCCCATTGGGAGAAGGGCCAATGGCTGATCATGGGAGTGAGCGGCTCGGGAGGGGAGTGAGGAATAGTTACGTAGCGTTGACACTTATCACATGAGCGGGATATTCTGATGACATCTTGGTGGAGTGTTGGCTAGTAATATCCTTGGCAAAAAACCTTGTGTGCTATGGATCGAGATCTAGCATGATCTCCGCAGATTCCTTCATGTATTTCCCGAAGGACAGTTTCTGCCTCTGCGGGCGTAAGGCATCTTAGGTATGGTAGGTTAAAACCCCGTTTGTAGAGTTGGTCATTAATGATCAAGTAACGGGTAGCCTTGTATCGAATCTACTTAGCTTGGACTTTGTCATTTGGAAGGGTGCCCTAAGCAAGGAATCTATAAATCGGGGTAATCCAACTATCCCCCTGTTGTAAGTTGCACACTTCCGCAACCATGGTCCTTGGTGCTGCCAACAATTCGACTTGAATTTTTCTCCCAATCTTGTCTTCCACCGCTGAGGTGAGGCGAGCCAAAGCATCTGCATGATTGTTTGCTGCTCGAGGAATTTGGGTGATCTGGTAGTGGAAATGCTGGAGCAACAATTATGTTTGTGCCAGATATGCTACCATAGAGCTATCCTTAGCATCAAAGTTGTTGGTGACTTGGTTAACCACCAATTGGGAGTCACTGAAGATATCAACTCGTTTAACCCCAAGGTGTTTGGCCAAACGTAAGCCTACTAGGAGGGCTTCATATTCGGCCTCATTGTTCGACGCCTTGAATTTGAAACGAATAGCATACTCCATCGCCACTTTGTCAGGGGTTGTAAGGATTAGTCCTGCTCCACAACCCTGTTGGTTGGATGAGCCATTAACATATAGACTCCATGCTAGGGATGTTGGTTCTATTTTCTGAGCTTCCGAGGGTAATGAAACCACTTCTTTAGGCGTACAAACAATGTCAACAAGATATGTGAAGTCGGCGATGAAGTCTGCCACTGCTTAGCCCTTCTCAGCTGGGTTTGGTTGGTAAGAGATGTCAAACTCACCCAATGCTATCGCCTATTTGATCATTCGCCCAGAATTGTCAGGACTTTGGAGTATTTGTCGAAGAGGATGATTGGCAAGCATGATGATAGAGTGTGCTTGGAAGTAAGGGCGAAGTTTTCGAGCAGACATGACCAATGATAGAGCCAATTTCTCAATGTTGGAGTATCGTATCTCTACATCTTGTAAGGCCTTGCTAGCGTAGTAGATAGGCCGTTCAACATTACCATCCTTTCAAATAAGAATGGAACTTACTGCTGAAGCCAATACCGATAGATAGATAATGAGAGTGTCACCAACCTCAGGTTTGGAGAGCAAATGGGTTTTACTCATGTAGTCTTTGAGGTTCTTGAATGCCTCAGCACATTCATCAGTCCATGTATTGTACTTCTTACTTCCCTTAAGTGCTTTGAAGAAAGGAGCACATCTGTCTGTGGCCTTAGAGATGAACCTAGTTAAGGCTGCCACCTTGCCAGTAAGGCTTTGGATGTCTTTTGAAGTTTCCGGTTCCTTCATGTCGAGGATTGCTTTGATCTTCTCGGGATTAGCCTCAATGCCTCGTTGGCTTATCATGAAGCCTAAGAATTTGCCAGAGCCTACGCCGAAGGCACATTTGTTGGGGTTCAAACTCATTCGATACCTCTTGAGAATGGTGAAAGTTTCAGATAGGTTGGCGATGTGTTGGTCAGCATGTTTGTTCTTGACTATCATATCATCAACGTAAACTTCCATGCTCTTCCTAATCTGTTCAGTGAACATTGAATTGACCAGTCTTTGATAAGTCACTCCTGCATTCTTTAGGCCGAAGGGCATGACTTTATAGCAATATAGTCCCCTGTCAGTAGTGAAGGCTGTGTGTTCTTGGTCCAGAGGGTTCATGAGGATTTGGTTGTATCCTGAGTAAGCATCCATGAAGCTCAGGAGTTCACACCTTGCCGTAGAGACTATAAATCTGTCTATGAGAGGAAGAGGTAAGTTATCCTTTGGGCATCCTTTGTTTAGGTCGGTGTAATCGACACACATTCTCCACAAAACCTTTTGGAGCAGGAGACTTTCCTTGGTCGGATTCTTCTTAACAAAGACAACATTTGCTACCCACGTTGGATAATTGACTTCGCGGACGAAGCCTATGCCTTTGAGTTTTTCAACTTCTGCCTTCATTGCCTCATACCGTTCAGCGTCATAAGATTTTCGCTTCTGTCTCACTGGCTTAGTTTTAGGGTCAATACTTAAGTGATGACAGATTATATCAGGAGAGATGCCTGGCATGTCCTCGTATGACCAAGTGAAGACCTCAGTGTTCTCTTGTAAAAAAGAGATCAATGCCAACCGAATGGGTGGTGACAAGGTGGTACAAATCTTCACCATGCAATTTGGATAATCTTTTGAGATAGAGACCTTTTCCAACTCTTCAGCGGGTTGTGCTTGCTGGGTGAAAGAGTCATCTCAAGGATCGTCAGGTTGACTGTTGCCACCGTGAAGATCCAAGTTGGCTTCGTATGGGCTCGTCTTTATGACTTGGTCATGTATAGAAAGGGTTTCCTTGGGCACATACAGGTGTTATTGCTTGACCGAAGTGTTGTAACATGATCGTGCACTAAGTTGATCTCCTCTGATGTAACCATTGCCATAGGGGGTTGGAAATTTCATCAACAACATATGTGTGGATACCATGGCCTTGAGATCATTGATGCATGTATGTCCGAATATGACATTGTATGCCATTGGGCAATCAACCACCAGGAAGTTAGTGGTAATGGTAGATGTGTAAATGCCTGTACTAATGGTGAAAGGTAAGTGTATGCTCCCCAAAGGTTGCACAATATCACCGGAGAAGCTTATCAGAGGGGAAATCGAGCGGTCGAGCAAGTGTTCAGCTACATTAAGTGCCTTAAAAGCTTCAGCAAACATGATATTGACTGAAGCCCCCGTGTCGACCATGATTCGTCGTACTTCAAATTTGGCTATGTGAGCTTCCACAATCAATAGGTTGTTGTGAGGGTAGATGATACCTTTTTCTTCAGGGTAGAAACATATTGGATCCTAGTTAGGCTTTTGATACTTACCTCCCCTGATGTCTTTCACGTGAAACACTTGGTGGCCAGACCTTAGCTCGTTCACTATTTTTCATGGCCCTGTTGGAAGATTTAGATATGGGTGTGCCACCACTTATGGAATATATCACATTTACCTGGCGTTGGTTACGGTTATCCTTTGGAGGGTGAAGGATGAATTGATCAATTTTTCCTTCACGTGCCAAAGCTTCAATATGATCACGAAGGGTGATACACTTCTTGCTGTCATGGTCGTTATGCTCGTGGTAGCAGTTAAACGTGCCTATGTTATTCGTGGGCTTGTAATCCGGGTGCCTCGGCTTTGGCTTCGGTATCAAGTGTGCTATGCTGGGGTAAATGGCCATGCATGTGGCGTTCAAAGGTGTGTATGCCTCATACCTCGGGATAGGGGTTGTCCTGACACATGCTTGACCTACTGTGTTGACTACCTGGGGTAGGGGATTATCTTGGCGACACCCTTGGTTATCGTGGTAGTGTCCCTTACTCTTTTTACTAAAATGAGACTGGTGAGGATGGAAATCTTTCCTTTTGCCCTGCGATTGATATGTCTGTTGACTTGGCAAAGTATTAAGTAATGCAGAGGGAGGCACTGCTACCGTTTGGAAGATTGAGGTCTTCTCATTTGGTTGGATCTGGCTTCCACTCCCTACTTGCTGATAAGGGGTGGTTATTGGGGGTTTCCCTTGATATGTCTTTGTCTCGGCGGAGGCATGGTTGTAAGCCTGTGCCATCACCTTAGAGTAAGTCTTCCAAGTGTTGGCATTGATCATGTACTTGAAGAAACAGTCACGTAGGCCTGCCGTGAAGGCCTTAAGGGCGATCTTGTCATCTGCCTCAGCGTAGCGAGAATACTCATGACTGAAATGACCAGCATACTCTTGTAGTGACTCGTCCGACTTCTAGCGAATAGTGTACAAGTCATCTGCAGAATGCAAACGATCGGTCTGGAAGATATGTTGAGAGACAAACAGTTTCCTTAGTTCCTCAAATGAGTCTACTGTCTCAGGTGGCAGACGACAATACCAGTTTAGAGCTTCGCCAGAGAGGGTGGAGGGGAAGAGAAGACATCGTTCTTCATCGGTGTGCATCCGATATGCCATGGTGGACTCAAAGAGGTTAAGGTGTTCAATTGGGTCCTCCATTCTAGTATAGAGTTGTAAACCAAGCTTTTGTTTTGTGTTCACTTGAAGGGGGTGTCAAGAATCCTCCTTGTGAGAGGGTCAGGCCTGGGTTGGTTCCAGTCAGGTATCTCAGCCTGACGTTCGGCCTTCAACTTGTTTACTTCCTCAAGGAGCTGTAGGACAAGGGGGTCTTGAGTGAAGTCATGTACCACTGGGATTTTCTTTCGTAAGTCTCCATCGCCTCTTTGAAGTAGGAAATTTTGAGCAAGGGCGTGTGATTTTTCCTTAGACTCGCCGTACTGACTTCTAGGGCAAGTCTGTCGGAATACCTCAGAGTCCCATGTACCTTCATGTTTCTCTAGGACATGTTGTTCCTTCCCTAGATTGGCAGCTGGCCTGGGTCGTGGGAGGGGACCGAGTCTTTCAGAAACCCTGGGGTCATTGATCTTCGAGCATATGTGGAGGGGATTCTCTCGACGTTTCTTTAGGAAGTCTCGGCAGTCACGATAAACGGCTTTCAATCCTTCCACCCCTTCTGCAAAGAGGTGTCTTCCTCCACTTCTCCTGCTTCGGGTCGAAGCAGCTGGGTTGAGAGAAGTCTCATGTTGATCAATATTTTAATGATTAGCTCGCTCCTCATCAGGAATACCCATGTCGAAGGAAGGTGACCCTCCGTGTTGGGGGGCACCCAGATGATGGTTGATGTCCACAAGGGCAACAAGCTCGTGTGTTTGAGTACGCATAGTTTCGTGGAGTGTCTCAAAGAGCTTCTCATACTGCTTTTGGAGGACCTCATTCTTCATTGCTATTTTGTTGTTTTAAGCTTCTAGCTCATCGATTTTAGCTTGAAGAGCAGACCTCTTTCCTTCATTCTTTCGTTGCTTCGCACTAGGTGCAAGAAGGGTGTCATTTTGTGTGCTGTGGCTTCTTTTGCTCCCCATGTTAGAGAGGGATGCCTAGTCAAAAAAGAGTGTACGAATGGTGGAAACCAGCTTGACAAAGCTGAAGAGAGTGGGAATAAGTGTCGTTCCCACAGACGGCGCCAAATGTTGATGCACAAAATCAGTGAGGACTTTGGTACAACAGAAAGTGTTAAGTTTGTGACCTTCGCTAGATTGCTCCGGTCACTAGTATGGATAAGTATGTAGGGATAGGGAAGCAAACACAAGGTGTACGTGGTTCACCCAGATTGGCTATGCCCACGGAGTAGAGGAGTTCTCATTAATTGTGAAGGGTTTACACAAGTACATAGGTTCAAGCTCTCCTTTAGTGAGTACAAGTGAATGATTTAGTACAAATGACATTAGGAAATATTGTGAGAGAATAATCTTTATTTATAGAAGAAAGTTTCTAGTTTCATTTTGACATTAACACATGTCGTGTTGTGATTGGCTTCTGATGTTGACACATGTCACGTTATGATTGGCTTCTAATGACGACATATGTCGTGTTGTGATTGGCCTCCTAGTTGGAGGGAAACTCTTCTGGGTCCTTGACGGTATAATGTTGACCAGTGCTCAGTAGTTTCAGGATTGGTCAAGTATGGTACAAACACGTGTCATTCGCCCTAGGTGAACTTACAACTATTAATCACAAGAAGCAATACTGAATCCTCCGGTGGCATTCCGACCGAATTGCATCCGATTACTTATCTAAACATCCTAATGGTAGCTAAGCATTAAGATATAGGGACAGTTTAAACACAATGATTAATAATTCGAAGTATGCATGCATAATATCATAAGCAATTAAATAAAAACTACATATTCATGCTAAGGCTCAAGACATTTCCCTAGCAAACGAAATGAATTACGAACAACCATAAAACAAAAGGAATTTTGTTGAAATAGAAAAAGGATAGAAAACACCTTGAAATACAAATCGTCAAAGCCTAGCTAAGTTCTCCAAATTGATGCGTTCTCTTTTCTCTAATGGCGAAATAGCATTATTTATACTACTACAAAATAAAATCTTACCTAGAAAAGGTCTTCTAAAAACTAGGAAACATAATAGAATAAGATAACTAGAAAATAAAAGGTTTCCTATTTGAACTAAAATTCAGACTTCTTAGAAAATTAGACTTTTGACTGACCAAATCAACTCTGATTTGATCCCAAAAAGTTTCTTTTTAAATCTTGAGATGTCCCCAACAAATCCTCAGAAGGAGTCTTCCTCAAAATATACCATATTGACCTCCAAAATACCCAATGTTGGAGAGTTGACCTTTGTAATTAGCTTAGTTACCTGTTTGGGTCCTTGTAATCAGGATGTAATTAGGATAGATATTATTTGGTGTTTCTTTCCTTGTAAATCAATCTTGTACAATATATATTTCCCTCCTTGGTGAGAAGAATAACATCAGAAAATTAAACCCCAAAGTAAGCCCTAATTAGCATTGTATCATAGCAAAGATCCTAGGATTTCTACTCTTCCCGTTCCCTCAAGCAAACTTGGCCCTCCCATGGAGAACCTACCACCACTCCACAATGGAAAAAATTTCATCCTAACCGATTCTACCCCTATACTAAACACTACAACCCTAAACACTACTCTTCTAACTGACCCTACCATGAATCCTCTTGTTTCGAGTTCTTCCGACATGCCTCCGGATTCCTCAGGTAATTGTGGTTATGCTTTTAATATGAATAATTGTGATACTTAGTCCGGTTGGATCATTGATTTCGGTGCCACAGACCATATGACTTATGACCCCACTGATTTAGCTTGTGATACTATTCCACTTCGACGAAATATTACTAATGCTAATGGTGTCACCTCACCGATAACTAGCTCTGGCACTGTACACCTCATGCCTACCCTCTCTTTACTGCATACATTACTTGTACCTTCATTAAAGCATAAATTGATGTCTCCTTGCCAAGCTACTGAGCAATTGAACTGTTGTGTACTATTATATCCGAAGTTTTGTCTTATTCAGGATATTCTCACGAAGGAGATAATTGGTCGTGGTACTAAGAGGGCGGATTTCTATTTTGTGGATGATATTAGTACAAGACAAGCCAATTTCGCCCAAGGAGTCGTTGATCACAAACGGCTTCAAATATGGTTATGGCATCATCGTTTGGGTCATCCGTCTTTCAGTTATTTACAACATATGTTTCCAGATTTATTTGTTGGTTGCTCGGTTTCAGACTTTAAATGTGACACTTGCGTACTTGCCAAGAGTCATCATGTTTCTTATCCGTTGAATTCTAATAAAAGTGATGTTCCTTGTGGTCTTGTCCATTCAGATGTTTAGGGACCATCTCCGATTACTACTTCATCTGGTATTAGGTGGTTTGTAACATTCATAGATGATTGCACACGGATGACATGGTTATACCTTCTTAAGCATAAAAGTGATGTGTTTCTGGCGTTTAAGACATTCCACACCATGGTTCAGACATAGTTTTCTACTAAAATCCAGATTTTGCATTTTGATAATGGTGGTGAATATGTTAATAATGATTTTACACATTATTTAACTAATCACGGAATACTCCATGAGACTATTTGTCCTCAGACTCCTCAACAAAATGGGGTGGCT
Source organism: Malus sylvestris (assembly GCF_916048215.2). Taxonomy (NCBI): domain Eukaryota; kingdom Viridiplantae; phylum Streptophyta; class Magnoliopsida; order Rosales; family Rosaceae; genus Malus; species Malus sylvestris. The sequence goes on along the minus strand of NC_062272.1, from coordinate 41,474,693 downwards.
GAGCACAAAAATTGCCATCTGTTAGAAACGGCTCAATCGTTATTAATTGGGGCAGATGTTCCTCATTCCTCTTGGGATGTTGCTCTTTAGATTGCCACTTACCTTATCAACCGCATGCCATCCAAAGTATTGAATTTTCTGTTGGAGATATGCCCTGAAAGTCAATCTTTGGAAGAAACCTTTCAGGACAATGTTTATATGTACGGAAAACTCTAATACATCAACAGGCAAAGTCACTCATTAGGACTATCTCAATAAACGATATACGTCATAAATAGTGAATCCATGGACAATGGATCGATGGAAGAAGTAATCTAATGATGTTAGACTGCAAAAACCTTCTTCACATAACTATGATGTCCAAAAAGGTTCCTGGTCATAGGATTGTCGGAGGGACACTGACAATACATAGATCAGTACATACTATGTCCCCTTCCAATGGGAAGGATGGAAAGTCTCATGCCATTCGTGCAGTGACACTAAGACAAGTATGTAGGTGCTCATTATGGGAATGAGTTCACTGAACACAATCAAACGAGAGTACTTGCATGGAGGTCTACTCACATGTCAAACAAGTAACTCTACTGGTTAGAATAATGTAAGTAATCCTTTGACCTGAGACCTCATAGTTGTCTTGGGGATACGTTGCTAATCATTTGATAATGAGACATGATCACATCTCATCTTGGATGTGTTCTATGCATTGTTGGGGTCAGTGATTTATTCTCAGAGGCATGTGAATGATCAACAAGGGATCTCTAATTGTCGTTATGAGAGGATGAATACTCTAAGATATGATTCAGGAATCTTCGGCTGAAGTATCGAGCGTAATGATGGAAAGCGTTCCTATACGACTCAATAGAATCATATAGCTTGATATAATCACATTAGGGGTTTGACACTAAATATCCATACCCTAGTAATGTGATTGTGAGTATTGTATTAGAGAAGGATCGAATTACATTGTAATTCCAACTGAATAGGTTCTCCGAACAAATTCTACATTAGCTTGGGTAGCCATGATATATGGTTAGATGTCACTCATGGCTTGTGAGTTCTTCTAGATGATTAAATAAGTATTCATCAAAGAAGAAGGAGAATTAAAAGTAAGTTTTAATTCACTAAGTGATTGGATAAATAATAATCAATTGGATTGATACCAATCACATCACTGAATTGCTAATTAGAACCTAAAATGATTGTACACCGAAACGTTCTTGTGGTGAGACAACTAAAGGACGATGGAATTAAGTGTTATGATTAATTAGAAAGTCTAAAGAAATCATATAAACGATAAAAGATCGTTTAGGACTTAAAGAAAAGTTCGGGTTTATTCGGGCCCATTGGACGCAAACGTATTCAAGCATAGAATGACTTGAGATGACGCAAACCCAAAGTCCAAACCCACACTAAGGGGGCCGGCCAATACAAGTGAAAGGAGAGATAAAAGAGTCAGGTGGTTGACTCACTTCTTTGACCTTTATAAAGGAAGTTGAGTGAAAAAGTTTCATTAGGGTTTTTGTGTGTTCTTTTCAACAAGAGAAAACAAAACTCTCTCTCTCTCTGCACACCATATAGCTGGCCACCATAAGGGAGAAATAGCTAATCATCTTTTCTCCTTTTTGGTTATTCCAACATCCATCTCACTGCACTAGTGGGTGTGGATCTTTAGAGGTCTTCTACTTTGGAGACTAGAGGAGAATCAAAGGAGCTCTAAATCTATCAAGGTGGAGGAAGCAAGGAGGGAGGCTAGACTCAAGGAGTTCTAAGAACAAAGAGCTTGGAGGTGGTCCATCCTTGGTCTCAAGTCTAGATCAAGATGTATAAAACTATACCTTCACTTTGTTCTTCAATATTTTCTTAGATGCATCATATATGAACCTATGCTTCTTGAAGGGGATTTGCATGACTATAGCTTTGATATTATGTGATAACATGCTTCCGTTGTAAATGTATATAAATTTTGAATTGTATATGCATGCTAGTCACTAGAAATCCCACATAAATTTCATTATATCCCTTCAAGTGGTATCAAGAGCCAAAGGTTTATATTTGATGTGTCCTTTTTGATTTTATGCATATGGGTTTTAATTTTATGTTTGACATATTATTTCTTCATTCAAAATATGTTTATCTTTTGTTTTTCAAATGTTGAAAAAGATATGTATGCAAAAAGTGTTTTGGATGCATGAATGAAGAGTGAGTTTTTGAACAAAATTTGGGGCTTATGTACCATAGGGGAGGGCACGGTTTTGGGGGGATTTTTTGGCTTGTGTTTGTGTTTTATTTTAAGTCACACACACACACTTTGAAGCTAAGAAAGTAGAGGCCTTGTCACTTTTGTTTTTTGGTTTGAAAAATCACCAAGAAAGTACAAATCTTGAAATTGTTTTCATGGTTTTGTTCTTGGTGTTCATGGTTTTGATTTTGGTGTAAAAGGTTTTGTTTTATTGTTCATACTTTGTTGTTTGAATTTGGATGGTAAACTTGCCATCAATAGCTTTCTCTTGATTGACTCAATCCTAGACTTGACTAGGAGACCTTACACCCATCATACCTTTTTAAGCCAACTTGCACAAGTGGTGACAAGGAAAAGCTAGGGCTTTTGCTTTATTTTGAAACTAAGGGAACAAGATAGGACCTCTCCCTCTCCCCATCACATAACCGGCCACCCTATTGATGGGTACTCTATAGGCTATTTTGTAATTTAAAAGTTGATTATACTTTCTAGTATTTACAGTTTGACCCATAACTTTTTATAATTGCATTTCGGCCCACCTCTTTATGAGTTTAAAATATTATGTTTTAATTTTGTTTGTAGCTTAAACTCATCATATAATTATGCCCATATGTACTAAATCTAATTGATTATGTTGCATTCCAATTTAATTATTTAATGTGATTAAGTAGTTAGTAAAATGGTTGACTATGAATTTGTGCCTTAAACGATAATTGAGCTATGAGAAAGGCCGCTAAATTCAAATGGTTTGAACCTTGGGAATGTGTTTTAATTGCTATTTCAATTGGACCTCAACATGTTAGACATTAATCTTTCTCTCCCTCTTAGTGTATGTAATTTGTAGGAATTTGTACAAATCGGTTTGTAATTCTTATTACTTCTTTATCTCTTTCAATTAGTTGATTCCCTCTAGTACTAGACTAGAGTTTCTTTAACTATTGGTAAGGAAACATATTAAAAGGGGTTTTCATGAGATTAAAGATTTGTTGGGTCCAACACCCTAATTAGCAATGAATGATTGTCTTTCGTTTCTAATGGCTCAATGAAAAATGTTTTAATTGGATTGAAAGCGCGTAATTAAAATGATACATTCCTCCCTAGATCTTATTCAACAATGTTGGCTCGTTGTTGAATCAACCTAATAAGTCTATAGTCATCCAAAGAGCCTAAGATAACTATAAAGTCCAAATTTAAAGGAATGCAAAAACCCTAGTAGTAGTAGTTACTTCCAATATTTGAAAAATTCGATTTTTGATATTGACTTGTTTTTCTCAAAACAAATAGTGGGAGTATCATACGCTACTAAACTAAAATGAACACAATTAGTAATGATATATATCTCCAATATTTTGAAAAATTGTTTTGATATTGATTTGTTTTACGAAAACGAATAGCGGAGATATCATATGCTACTAATTTCATTTAGTTTGGACTAGTAGTTGTAATAGGACACAATTTATTATAATTTGATTAAATAAATAAAATGATGAGACCTTAAAATCCCTCAACCAACATCCAATATTAAGTTGAAAGCGGAGAGGTGCTTTTGAACACTTCTTCGTGGCCTTCCACCATGGTAGGCTCCAATCGTTTATGACTCATACACCACCTTCACCCTATCATGGGGGAGTTCAAAGTATGTGCTTATACTCAGGAGGAGTCTATTTCAAACATTTGATGTGGTGAAGGTAGGTAAAGAGTATAGCCAACATCGTATCATCGTGAGGTCATGCTTGGACCCCTATCCGAACCGGCATGGTGGGTCAAAACTTAACTAAGAGAAATGGTGCCAACATCATATCATTGTGAAGCATTGTTCTCTAGAGGCCAAATAGATGGGTAATCACAATTGGTTGTTGTGAATGGGTAGTTCTACCCTCTCATTATTATTTTTGCTAGCCGACATCATATCATCGTGAGGTGGGCTTGGTAATAGTGAGCCTCCCATAACCCGCTAGGAGCTTTCATTGAATTCTCCTGGATTCCATCTTGAGGGATATGGAATTTGCCAAAAATAATGGGTGGTGTCATTCGGTTTAAAGACCCGAATCGTTTGACTTAATCAACAATCACACTAATTTATTTTATTGTTATGTATTTAGATATGGTTGGAAGCACACTTGCAAAGATACTTGACAAGCATTGCCTTAAGGGGCACAATTTCCCATCTTGGTATCGTAATGTCAAGATTTTCCTAACCTTGGAGAAAATTGTTTATGTACTAGACAAGGCTCCACCTCACATACCTCTTGGCCCTGAGGCCATTGAGGATGAATGTGCTAAGTATGACAAGCACGTTGAGGATGATACACAAGCCAAGTGCTATCTGTTGGCTTCCATGAATGAGGAGCTACAAAGACAGCATGAGGGTATGGACAGTGCATCCTCCATCATACTCCATCTTATGGAGTTATATGGTGAAGGGACGCGCAATCGTCGCTTTAGCACTATCAATGAACTTGTGAAGACCAAAATGGTTAAGAGAGCCCCAGTGCATCAACATGTACTGAAGATGATTGGACTCATTGAACAGTTGGAGAACCTAGGGACTCCACTTGACGGGGAATTGGCCCAGGACTTCATCTTGCCTTCTCTTTCTGATTCATTCTTGCAGTTCGTCATGAACTACAACATGAACAAGATGGATAGCACTCGCTCTGAGTTGCTAAACATGTTAGTAACCGCTAAGAAGACTATGAGAAAGAGAACGTTGTAGGGACTGCTGCAGTAGCCTACAACAAGCCATCCACTTCCAAGGCTAAACCGAAAGGCAAAGGCAAAGGAAATGAGAAGAAGTCACCCATTCCGAAGGCACAAGGATGAGTGAAGAAAAAGAAGGCAAAGGAGCCCAAGGGGACTTGCCACCACTGTGGAAAGGACGGGCATTGGAAGAGGAATTGCAGGCTATACCTTGTATCTCTAAAAGACAAGCCACAAGGTATGGTTTTGTTCTTATCTTCAATTCTAATTGTTAGATCTTCTAATCTTTATATTTGATATAAAATGCTAATCACTTATGCAATTGTATGTAGGTGATGGAGCCAAATAGAAGATGGACAAGCAAAGAAAAGGAATGGAATGAAGGGTTCGGCCATTATTTTGCTAACTACTTGGGAAGTTTGTTAGGCACATTAAAGATAGTCTTTAAACTTTCTTATTTTGCTAAGAACTCATTATGTGGCTTCATATGATGGAAGACCCACTTTTGGTGCCTATATGAAGGTATATAATTAGTCTCTAATGTAGGAGCTAATTCTTTTGTATTAAAACATTATGAATGTTTAACTTATCATATCAATGAATGTGATGAATGCCTTCTACTAAATTTGTTCCTCAAAGTAGTATTATGAATTGAAAATTGTCTTGTTGTATTTTAGTTGAGATACAAGAATTGTATCACTTATATAATGCGATATCCAAGCTTTGGATTTATCAATTAAGGATAGATCTTACATGTTGGCCATAGATGGATACAATGAATATTTAGATTTGGTTCCAATTGCCTACATATGAGTTCTATATGAATTGAGAAAGTCTAGAGATTCCTTTCTTGAAGAAAAGGAAGATCACATTATAATGACATAAGTAATACATAAGAAAAACGTTTCTTATATGGTTATCACTTACTTAACCACAATAACCAAGATCACTCTTGGTTCAATTAGTAGTTTCGAACAACTAATTGGACATTCTTAAATTGTTTTAAGAAATGTCAAATATGTTAGTGATCAAACCAATGATGAAGTATCTAAATCTATATAAGGTTTAAAGACTTTAGTTACTTAATAACAAGACATGAACTTAGTGGAGTTGGAATAATAAGCTTAAAAGGTTCTAAGCTACTCCACAATGTCCTCTACCCCGTATACTTCATAATTATACACTATGAATGTATAATGTGATTTCTCATTAAGGTCATGAGAAACAGTGGGAGGTGAGAAAAAGGATATAAACTTGAATATGATTGGTTTATAAGTTGTCTAAAATTAATAGTGCATCACTATTATTAATGAGTTTGTAATTTTAATTGTTAAAAGGTCTCAAACTCTTCGAAGCGTTAAAATCGATGGTGTGTAACATTCTAAGAATAATCTATGAATGTTGGTTTCACCAACCTAGCATAAAATAGTTATATGTTAGGAGTTGTCCATCATTCTCTTTTACAAGAACAAGCTAAGTACAAAGCAAATGGACAAGTTGATGAAACAAAAGGGAATAGTTTCAAAATGAGTCACAACATATAATTTAACAACAATCCGATTTTGACACCTCATGTAACTATAATGCTCTATGTAGTTCTAATAAGGAATTAAATCAACCACCTATTCGGAATGGTTGAATTCCTATATCCTTAGTAGGAGCCATCCTTCCACTAATGATTTGGATAATTCTTGTAAGACTACTTTAAAATGTTTTAGTATGAATAAAACTAGAAATATGATGTTTGACACCATATAGTTTAAATGAATGAACTTGATAAAAACAAGTCACACATATCAAATGGGATTACTTGAGAAGCAATTCTTTTGTATATGTTCGTTTAAATAACTTGTGTTAGCTAGAGTTGTTGATTGTCCAAAACTGTTGAGACATCATCAATAAGCTAATGGATCTTAAAGATTGTCAATAGATCCAAGACAAGTTAGTGGGAGCTATATGCATTCAAATCAAGAAAATATAAGTGTTATGTTTTCTTAAGGTTTCGATTGAATGCTTAGTTACAACAAGGTCAGTGGGAGTGATGTTTTACTTTTGAGCAACATATTATGAATGAAGTCTATTTGATAGACGTAATAAATATTGATGTTACTCAAAATGACAAATTGTGACAAGGTCAACTTTGAAGTACAGACTTGAAATGGACTTATTGATACAGCAAGGTTGTCTCAAGAAGGTTGTATAAGGAAATTGAATCTCAAACGTTGTAGATTTGAGAAAGTATTTCTACATATTTTAGAAAAATTGCTTTCATGACCCTTATAAAGAATATGTCACAAAATCACAAAAGGGACACATGTATGGACTTGTGAGATGATATCCAAAAGTGAAAAACCATAAGGGTTGTCACTTTAAGATATTACTATGTCCTAGGATCAGAACCAAAGCAACTGATAGAATATTATTACCTTTGAGAAAGGAACATCAGAGTGAGACTCTGGAAGCGTGCATTCATTTAGGTTATAAACCAAAGTGACAATAACCCATTTTAACAAATGGAACTTCATGATGGATGAAGTACTAATCATATGAAAGTATTGTTAGTATGGTACTACAATGGTCTCGAGGTTGGAGCAAAGTTTGTATAAGTATACGAACGAAATATATGACGATATATATTAAAGTTTTAGAAACTGCTTCAAAAGGTGTTTCGAATAGACAGGGTTCATTATGAACCAATGATTGAATCCAAACCATAAGGTTGTTAGTAGGATACTATGACGTAATGGGGCGATAGCTCAAGCCATGGAATCAAGGTCTCATCAAAGTATTTGAACACAAAGAAGAGACAACATTAAATGTTTTGGAAACATTTAATAAGTAAATCCTTTTAAGTTAAAAGGATTAATGCATAACCTAGTTAACCTACGAGCTCAGGTTCACTCGACTAGCATCTATAAGATGCAATACTGATTGACTTTAGTGCAAGTGGGAGATTGTTGGAGATATGCCCTGAAAGTCAATCTTTGGAAGAAACCTTTCAAGACAATGTCTATATGTATGGAAACCTCTAATTCATCAAAAGGCAAAGTCACTCATTAGGACTATCTCAATAAACGATATACGTCCTAAAGAGTGAATCCATGGACAATGGATCGATGGAAGAATTAATCTAATGATGTTAGACTGCAGAGACCTTCTTCACATAAGCATGATGTCCAAAAAGGTTCATGGTCATAGGATTGTCGGAGGGACACTAACAATACATAGACTAGTACATACTATGTCCCCTTCCAATGGGAAGGATGGAAAGTCTCATGCCATTCGTATAGTGACACTAAGACATGTATGTAGGTGCTCATTATGGGAATGAGTTCACTGAACACAATCAAACGAGAGTACTTGCATGGAGGTCTACTCACATGTCAAGCAAGTAACTCTACTGGTTGGAATAATGTAAGTAATCCTTTGACCTGAGACATCATAGTTGTCTTGGGGATACGTTGCTGATCATTTGATAATGAGATGTGACCACATCTCATCTTAGATGTGTTCTATGCATTGTTGGGGTCAGTGATTTATTTTCAGAGGCATTTGAATGATCAACAAGGGATCTCTAATCGTCGTTATGAGATGATGAATACTCTAAGATATGATTCAGGATTCTTCGGCCGAAGTATCGAGCGTAATGATGGAAAGCGTTCCTATACGACTCAATAGAATCATATAACTTGATATAATCACATTAGGGATTTGACACTAAATATCCATACCCTAGTAATGTGATTGTGAGTATTGTATTAGAGAAGGATCGAATTACATTGTAATTCCAACTGAATAGGTTCTTCGAACAAATTCTACATTAGCTTGGGTAGCCATGATATATGGTTAGATGTCACTCATGGCTTGTGAGTTCTTCTAGATGATTAAATAAGTATTCATCAAAGAAGAAGGAGAATTAAAAGTAAGTTTTAATTCACTAAGTGATTGGATAAATAATAATCAATTGGATTGATACCAATCACCTCACTACCTTGCTAATTAGAACCTAAAATGATTGTACACTGAAACACTCTTGTGGTGAGACAATTAAAGGATGATGGAATTAATTAATTGGATTAATTAAGTGTTATGATTAATTAGAAAGTCTAAAGAAATCATATAAACGATAAAAGATCGTTTAGGACTTAAAGAAAAGTTCGGGTTCATTCGGGCCCATTGGGCCCAAACAAATTGGGTCCTTTTATTCAAGCATTGGAATGAATTGAGATGAGTAAAGCCCAAAGTCCAAACCCACACTAAGGGGGGCGGCCAATACAAGTGAAAGGAGAGATAAGGGAGTCAAGTGGTTGACTCACTTCTTTGACCTTTATAAAGGAAGTTTAGTGAAAAAGTTTCATTAGGGTTTTTGTGTGTTCTTTTCAACAAGAGAAAACAAAACTCTCTCTCTCTCTACACACCATATAGCCGGCCACCATAAGGGAGAAATAGCTAATCATCTTTTCTCCTTTTTGGTTATTCCAACATCCATCTCACTACACTAGTGGGTGTGGATCTTTAGAGGTCTTCTACTTTGGAGACTAGAGGAGAATCAAAGGAGCTCTAAATCTATCAAGGTGAAGGAAGCAAGGAGGGAGGCTAGACTCAAGGAGTTCTAAGAACAAAGAGCTTGGAGGTGGTCCATCCTTGGTCTCAAGTCTAGATCAAGAGGTATAAAACTATACCTTCACTTTGTTCTTCAATATTTTCTTAGATGCATCATAAATGAACCTATGCTTCTTGAAGGGGATTTGCATGACTATAGCTTTGATGTTATGTGATAACATGCTTCCATTGTAAATGTATATAAATTTTGAATTGTATATGCATGCTAATCACTAGAAATCCCACATAAATCTCATTATTTCCCTTCATTTTCTTTCACCTTTGCAAGTTCTTGCTACATTCATTCCTCTACTGTCTGTTTTGGTGCTCCCACCGCGAGTTTTTGTATGTGTTGCCTATGTTTATCTACATAAAAATCAACGGACAAAACTTGACCCATGTGCTCTTCGTTGCGTTTTCATGGGGTATGGACTACATAAAAAAGGGTACCGCAGCTACCACCTTCCTTCACGTCGGATGTATACTACCATGGATGTTACTTTTTCTGAGTCTGAGATGTATTACTCTCCAGCTTCTTCCAACCCTCATCTTTAGGGGGAGACACTGCATGACGAGCAGGTTTGGACCATGACTGCTACCATTGATCATCTGCTGCCATTATTAGCCATGCCAATAGCTGAGCCTGCAATGGCTGCAGTGCCAGCCCAGCCAACAGAAGCAGAATCGCTGCCCACAGAACCAGCGGCAGGCACAGTAGTGCCGTCCTCACCCATGGCAACAGTGTTGCCACTTGTCGATCTTAAGACTTCTACTAATACTACTCCTCCTTCATCTCAAAATATAGTACCACCAGATGACCATACTCCAGAGAATATTCCTGAAGTAAGATCTACTATCCTTATTGATGTATCCGATGTTTCGAATTATCAGTTACCTTTTAGGCACAACCGGCGACAGCCACCCAATCGATATTTATCGGAAACAACGAAAGGCTCTAAATATCCCATTGCCAACTATGTGTCATCACATAAATTATTAGAACCTGGCAAAGCTTTTGTACAAAAAATATCCAATGATAGCACACCAAGTTCATTGAAGGAGGCATAATCTGATGATCGATGGACCAAGGCAATGGAGGAAGAAATGGATGGTCAAACATGGGATTTAGTTCTGCTACCTCGAGGAAAGAAGAGAGTGGGATGTTGATGGTGTTGGAAATGTGCCCTAAAACCAATCATATGATGATACTTTACGGACATTTCACAAAGTTAAACTAATGTAGTTTAAATATAAAGGGGCAAAGATTATTGTTTGAGCCGTCTCATATAAATGTTATATGTTTAAACGATAAGTCCAAAGAATATGTGATTGGGAGAATGCAATCTAAAGAAGTTAGATTCATGAGACCATTCTTTCGTAGACACATCCTAAACGTTCCTGATCATAGGATTGCCAATTGGGCATTGACAGTCCGTTAAGATCAGTACGTGTTGTGTCTTCTCTCAGGGAGAGTGACTAGTCTCGAGTCATTGGTGTGTGTGACATCAAGACAAGTACGTAGGTGCTCAATAGAGAATGAGTTCACTGAACACGATCAACGAAGAGTTCTCATATTCATGTCACATGAGAACTCATGGTTGGGATAATGCAAAGTAGTCCTTTGACCTGAGGCATCACAGTTGTCTTGTGGTTAAGTCCTTGATCTTTGATTATGTCAAAGTCACCCCATCCGCGGGTGTCCATGGCATCGTTGGGGTTAAGCCACTTAGCCATGGAGGCAATTGAATGCGCAACAAGGGATCTCTAACCTTCAAACCGTTTGGGGGAGAATACTCTATGATATGATTGAAAATCTCTGATCAGAGTATGAATGAGATTTAGGAAGGCGTTCCAAATCACATTCAAGGTAATCATGTAAGCACATGAATCACATTGGATAGTAGACATGAATAAACTATCAAACCAAACAATGTGGTCAAGAGTATTGTATTAGAGAAAGACCGCATTGCATTTGTAATCCTAAACTGAATAGGTTCTCCACCTCTTCTGATTAGCTTGGGTACCATGATATGCTGCTAGGTGTCACTCTTGGTTTGTGGAAGCCCTAAACGTGTGTAATCGCTAAAGGGAGAATTGAAAGTAAGTTTCAATTCACAATCGGTTTGAAAGAGTTTTAATCGCCCACTGCCTCTCTAAAAGGAACCTAATGGATCGTACACCGTGTAAGGTAAAGATTGAAGAAACAACGGAGATGAGTAAGAATAATTAAATGGTTTAATTATTTATGGCAAGGATTAATTAATATGTTAATTAATCAAATGAATAAGTTCATTAAAAGACCACGGGTTAGTTTTGGGCCTCAAGGCCCAATGGGCTTCGAACGTCAAGCCCATTGACTTAAGTTGTATGACAACTTAATTCACAAAGGCCCAAAAGCCCAATAAAACCCTTATGGCCGGCCATGTTAGAAGAAATGCCTTTTTGGTTCTTTAGGTCACTTATTTGAAAGGACTATATAAAGGACTTTATAGCCTAAATTCTTTAAGGGTTTTCTTTTGGAGAAAATTGGAGAGAACATGTCTCTCCCTTTCTCTCTAAAGAGGCCGGCCCCCTTGGAGGGTTTTGCTAGCAAACCAACTCCTCCAAGGTCACTCATTTCTTCTCCAATCTAACCATGGTGTGGAAACTTAGAGGTTCTCAATTTTGGGAACTTGGAGAATATATTCTTCCATCCAAATCCATAGATTTAAGATGCAAGGAATGAAGGCCCTCTCTTTGGGTGATTAGCCTTTGCTTATGCAAAGAGGAATCTACAAAGGTATAAATTTCTCAACTCACTTTGTTTTGAGTTGAGTCTTGGTTCACCAATCTACTAGGCTTTGAATTTCATGGTTAATGTTTTGTTTTTAAGTGCATGTAAGCATGATTCCGCCTTTAATTGTTAATTGCATGCTAATAGATGTTGCTTAAATGAACATGTTTTCACAAAATCTTCCTTCAAGTGGTATCAGAGCCTAGGTCTAGTAGTTGGTGAATCCTTTTGGGTTTTGTATTTCATAGTTTTGATTTAAAAGTTGTAATATGTTACAAGCTTTATTCTTGTTTCTTTGAATGTAAATTTTGTTAGAAAATTTGCCATCTCAAATGTTGTAGATGTAGTTCATATGAGCATGAATATTGGAGCTAAAATTTGGTGCCATGTTTTTGGGAAAATTCGGCCAAATCCAAATGGTGGATTTTTGGGTTCTTGTTTGACTTGTTAAAAGTGTTTTCAAGTGACGTTTGGAACCCCTATGTACCCTAGTTTGGTTATATGTTATTTCCCTAAAGTTTGAGTGGTTTTGGGATGTTTTTTGGGTGAAAAATGTTCATGGAAATTTTTGAGTTTTTCATGAGTGTTCTTCATTGTTCTTGACATTTTTGCCAAGAACAAAAAGTTTGGTGTTTTGATTCAAAGTTTTGATTTATTTCATAAAGTTTTTGTTTTATGATTTATCATATATTTAAATGTATTAAATATTTATTTAAAAGGTGTAAGAAATATTGGTGGGTGTGAAAGGATTAATTTTCCACTTGCATGACATTTATGTCATGCACCACTTGCATGCTTTATGTCTAAAACTACAAATCAACACACACATCACTCCCTTTGCTTCCTATAACCGGCCACTCCCTCAAAAGGAGTACTTATGATGCTTTTATGCAATTACATAAAGTTTTGATACTTTTGTGTATTTGAACTTTGGCCCAAAAGTTTATGTTTTTACGTTTAGGTCCAAAAACGCTAAAGGACAAATTGTTTTGCTCCTTTAATGAAGTTTTTGCATTGTTTAAATTTTGGGTTCTAGTTGTAATTACATGAAGTAGTGGACTTTTGTGTTTTTACAAAGTGACCCCAAAAGTTTATGTTTTTGCAATATGGCCCAAAAGTTGTGGTAATTGCATTTTGGCCCAAATTAGGTTGAGAACAAAATTGTTTTGTCTCTTTAAATGAGAATTGGATTTTCATTTCATTTAGCTCCATTTAAATCAATTTTATGGATACAAAAACCAAATGAAAATGTTGCATTCAATTTAATTAGTTAAAGTGTTAATTAATTAAAGGGTGATTATGAACCTAAACCTATGATAATTGAGCTATGTGATAAGCCGTTTCAAATTTGTTTGAACCATGGGAATGTGTAGATTAGATTTTGGTTGTAATTTGAACCCCTTTCTAAACCGGCATGGTGGGAAAGAACTTAACTAAGAGGAATGGAGCCAACATCATATCATTGTGAGGTAACATTCTCTAGAGGCCAAATAAGATGGGTACTTGCAAGAGATGCAAATGAGTAAGCGTACTCTCTCATTATTAGTAATGCTAGCCAACATCATATCATTGTGAGGTGGGCTTGGTAATAGTGAGTCTCCCATACCCTACTAAGAGTTTCATCCAAAACTCTCGAATTCCAATGAGGGATATGGAATTTGCCAAAAATAGTGGGTGGTGCTATTTGATTTAAAGACCCGGATCAAATGGCTTAAAATCAATCAATTTATATTCGTTATGTATTTATTTACCAATATATTTGCAAACGCTATCCAACACTTGACAAATAAAAGTCGAAAGCTTTAGTCTCCGGACTTGGTACTACAAAACCATAGATTGTCTTTAATGGCTTGTAAATGTACCTAAGTAGTCTCATCCTCACAATCTTCCTATTGATAATGTATCATTAGAAGAATATGTTAGAAAAAGTCTATCATAAAGAGGACAACACTTTTTTATGTCATAATTCTTCAAATACAAATTGTTGTATGAAGAAATAAGAGTTGCTTTGAACAACCCTTAGTCAATGCAAACACTTAGTGCTTGTTTCTTTGTTACATGAACAAGGAACTTTAGAAGTAAGCACAAGGGCATGGACACTTTATGTGCCATGATTCTTCACTTACAAATTGTTGTATGAAGAAATGAGAGTTGCCTTGAACAACTCTTGAAAGTTTGTAAATATGTTTACAACATAATGGTTGGTTGACAAAAATAGTCCATCAACATGGACTTATGATGATTTTGAATCATTGAGTGTTGAAGTGTTAGACCACTTCAAGAGACAGAAACTAGGCAAGGACTTCACCTTTGTGTCCCTATCCAAATGGTTCACTAAGTTTATTGTAAACTATATAGTGAACAATAACCACACACTCTCCAAATCGTTTGATGTGTATAACACAATTGAAATAATTTTCAAGAGAGATAGCGGGAGTTTAGGGACCATGACTATTGTAGTCAAAGGAGAAGTCAAAAGAAGAAGATAAAATTAACTCAAAGGGAACAAACTTTCTTTATGAAAGGATGGACATTGGAAGGGGTATTTGCAAGAAATGTCTTGCAAGTGTCAAGAACACACATTTCGAAGGTGTTGTAAATTGTTCTTGAATAGTTCAAAACAGTTGGTTCTTCTACTTGAATGCTTGATTCTCTATTAGTAACTATGTTTTACAATCGTTGTAAAAGTGTGACTAATAAGAAGTAGAAGATATATGAGAGAAGAAAAGGTGCTTCACATTCGGAACGTGAATAAAATATAGATCTCTGCGAAAGCAGATAGTACTTACTTCCTCATATGAACTACCAAAGAAATTGGAAAAACCAAAGATAGTCTTTACATTCCAATTAAACCCCAAAATAAGCCCTAATTAGCACCCAAAATGTCCAAAAATGTCACTCTGGGAAACCTGGGCGCTGAGCCTTAATTTCATCGCCACAGTCAAACGGCTTAGTAGAAAAATCTGGAATTTTGATACAATCATCTTGTAAAACTCATAAACATTCTCCAATTGGAATCACTCCAAAATTTATCCGTTTGATCATGTTTTGGTCTGGAGGAAGTCAAATGTCTTACATTGAAAATATATAACAAAGTATCAAAATTCTACCAAAATAACCAATAAACTAATACTAAGATTATATAGTATAATGTGGACTCATCAGTAATTATGCAATATAGTAAAAAAGACCTTATTTAAAGTTTCAGTTAGGTGTAGAAAAATGTTATAGGGGTTCAAATAAAATTTCTCGTGAAATAAATGCCATCGATATTTATATATAATGGAGGGGAAGGTTACTGGATAGGGAGGGATGGAAAATATGCTTCAACACCTTCCTCTAGAACTAAAATTAATACAAAAAAATTCTTCAATTTCCTCTAATCATTTTCAGTACCACATAAATTTCCTCTAACCATTTTCAATACCACAAATTCTTCAAATTCTTTATCTTCATTTTGGGATTGTTAAAGTGTTATTACTCATTCCAGTCTAAATGGAAGGTAATTTGATGTAGAACGGTAAAGGAATTTAGAATTTGGGAAGGGGTTCCGGAAGAGAACTAGAATTAAGTTTTTTAAATTATACGTGAAAAACAAGAATTTTAGAGCAAGCTGACAGAGAAGAAACACATAGACCAAGGAGAAATCTAGAGTAGAAGGGGAGATTAGGGTTTAGAAGACAGAAAGCAAGAGATAACTCAAGGGAGATAATTTCATTCGTCAATCAAGTGTGTCTAGATTGAATTACAAAGCACATGTCTATAAATTACGGGTGGTGCTATCCACACACCCATTTTTAACCCCCATACGCCCTGTTCGGGCTGGATCTGTCCCTCACATAGCTCCATAGGGCTCTTGCCTATTAGGCAAGGTTTGCTGCTTTGTGTCTTGCAATATGATTTTGCTATTAGTTTGGAAGGTGCCTTTATAGGGCCTTTGGTTAGGCCTTGAGGCTCACAATCAAGACTAACATAGATCTGAGAGTGCCACTGTTATGTTTGTATAACATATTGTTATTTAGTTGTGAACTGGGTTGATTACTTGCACCACAAGTTACTTAGACTTCTTGATTTATCAATGGATTGTCACAGATGAGTTAAGTCTGTATAAGGCTCTTTTCTTGCCTTGTAAACAATGACTTTTATTCATTTATTTTAGGGCAAAAGACTGTTTACTACCCTCATGTTTCGTGGTTTTCAACATATAGTACATCAAGTTTTTTTCGTCCCAGAGTCATACCTAAAGTGTAAATTTTGGGACAGTCTCATACATCCGTTAGTCAAACTGTTAAGTATCCCGTTAAATGTGAAGTCGCGCCCATGTGGACAATGACTGAGCGCCACGTGTCACCTATGTTGAAATTAAAAAAAAAACTATATATAAATATATATATATATTTAAAAATAATAATAAAAAAAAAACCCACTACCCATTCGTCTTCCCCACCCGACATCCCTTCATCGCCTCCACCTCTCACCCACCGACACCCTTCCCCTTCCCTGATACCCACCCTACCACCAAGCCTTTTCTCCTTCCCAAAAAACCCAGCCCCATCTGTCCTCAACTCGCTCCATCTCACTCAGAAATGAAAACCCAGTACGAGTACGAGTTCCAGATCCGCGATGCAAGGACCCACATGGTACGCCTCCATTTCCAGACCGTTAATTCTTTGAAAATGGATTGGAATGATGCTCAATTGGAATGATGCTCCATTTCCATACCTTATGGAGTTTTTGATCTGGGTCGATACATAAAGCTTGTTATTGAGGGAGGATAGAAGAGGGAGGTCGACATTTGGGGTTTTTTCTCCTACCTCGTCATCTGCACCTCCGCCGTCCACGTCCTCTCTACCCACATCACTGATCACCTCCACCACCGAGTAATTTCCCATCCCTCTCTCTGCCTCTCTTTCCATTTTGATTCATAGATTTACCATTTTTTTTAGGAAATTCAAGCGGCTTTGACATTTGGGCTCTTGACTGCAATCAAGGTTTGGATTTTTTCAACTTAAACGTTTTCCCTAAATCCCACCCTCCCATCACTCACCCCTTCGTCTTCCCCAAATCCCACCCTCCCAGTTCCCCTTCGTCTTCCCCACCCTCCACCCCTTCCACGGCTCCACTCCTCCATCCCCTCCACCCCTACCCACCGACACCCTTCCTTTCCCTGATACCCACACAGCAGAACCCATTTCATCCCCCAATTTTATCAAGACACCCACCACCTAATTTTATCAAGCTCCGCCATTTCCGACACCAATCTCACCACGCACACCTGAACCCTCCGGTGTTTGAGTCTGACGGCACCAACCTCTCCCTCCCTCCTCTTCCCCCGTCATCTGCTCCCTCGACCTCCTCAGCGCTAACCCAGAAGAAGAACAAAAAGAAAAACCTAGAAGAAGAAGAAGAAAAAGGAAGAGGAAGAAGAAAAAATAAATAAAAAAAACTGAAACTGCAACCCAGAAGAAGAAGAAGAAGGAAAAAAACAAAAAACCTTCATCTTCCCCAGATTCGAAGGAAGAAGGAAAAAAAAATGGAATCTGCAACCCAGATTCGGAGGAAGAAGAAGTAGAAGAAGGAAAAAAGGAAAAAAAAAAAAAAACCAAATCTGCAACCCAGATTCGGAGGAAGAAGAAGAAGAAGGAGAAGGAAGAAGGAGGCAGAAGAAGAATAAGAAGAAGGAGGAAGAAGGAAAAAAAAAAACCCGAATCTGCAACCCAGATTCGGAGGAAAAAGAAGAAGAAAACGCAACCCCCAAAACCCAGAAGAAGAAGGAGGAGGAGGAGGAGGAGGAGGAGGATGAAGAAAAAAAAAAGTAGAAGATTTTTTTCTCATAAACTTTTGGCGGGAAAAAATGTAGGTACATGGTTGTGGGAAAAAAATTTGAGCGGGAAAATGTTTTTTTGAACCCCTAAAAAAAATCCACGTGGCACCTAGTCATTGTCCACAAGGGCGCCATGTCATCACTTAACAGTTTGACTAACGGATGTATGAGACTATCCCAAAATTTACACTTTAGGTATGACTCTAGGATTAAAAAAAATTGATGTACTAAATGTTGAAAACCACGAAACATGAGGGTAGTAAACAGTCTTTTGCCCTTTATTTTATGTCTAAAATGAATGGGGTTTAGGGCCCTTTCAACCATTTCCTTGATCTAAGTTCACTTGAATGAAAACAGGTTCATTAACTTATCCAGTTTTGATTACAAATGAGACTTTTGAGTGGAAAACAGTTGAAAATGATTTAAAAACACAACGAGATGAGCATTAAACAACATATCTACTTTATGTAAATACAAACAAAAGAGTCTCGGGCAAGGTTTAACTTCTTGCAACCACCTCTCTTTGGGTTTACAGGGGTTTGTAAATTCTGGGAATGTAGATAGGTTTTGCTAGAGGGAATCAATACTATGACACTGGGGAAAAGTAGCTGAGCTTTTAAACTTCATAAAAGATGGCTTTTCTATGGGGAATGTATGACTAAAAAGGGGAAATTTGGACAAAATGCAGCTTTTTGGGTACGAACTTGTCTTAGAGCAAAGTTTGGATATGGTTTGATTGAATCGTTAAGTGTCCTTATCTCTAGTGTCCCTTCCTGCTTTTATAGACGCTTTAACCCCGACTGTCCAAACTTTGCTAGCTGATGGCTATCGAAGGATGATGAGTCACCAATTATTTACCAACCATGCCTTTAAAAAGTGATTTTTGCTTGAGATGAGTTGCCTTTTGTTCCCCATCCCTTCCAACATAGGCACATATGGCCTATGCCTTGTTGAAATGATTTTCAAATTCTTCCTAGGCCGCTGGCTTTGTCTGAGCCCAACGTACTCTTTGCTTTTGTGTTCTTGGGCCTCCATCGTTACAAAGCCTAGTGTCAAATATGAACCGAAATAGTGCCCCCTTTAATCATTGTCAAGTCTGCTAACCAAGACGTTGATAATGACTAAAATTAATTGCATGCTTTAATTGGGTACTCGCACCACTTAATCAGCCATTTTCGAATAAACCCTTGCACTACCAGCCCGTTAAATAACTTCCATTTTAACTTTCTCGATCATCACCGTCAGCAAACTTAACTCTCTGAATTTCCAGAACTCTCGAATTTCTTGCATTCTTAGCCCTTTCTTGCCCCAATCTTCAATCACTAAATCACTTTCCTTTCTCGAATTCAACCATGGCTCCCAAATCATGCCCTGCATGTGAGTTTGGAGAAGGAATTGTTAACTTGCGACGTCGACTCAATGGCCTCCATCGCCTTCAGGCTGGCCTCAATTTATCCATCTTCTTTTAGGAGGAAGGGGTACACTCTATGGGACCTGCTTGGACTGCCTAAGTCCCAAATGCAGTGGAAAGCAGTATGCTTGCTGCCAATTGGTTTACTCCAAATCCCTACTTTGCCAAGGCTGGGTTTTCTCTATCTAAATGGTCCAACTTTAGGTAGGGCTTTCCTGTGATGACGGATGAGGCATAGTCTCAGTGGGTGGCTGAGCTAGAGCCTATCTGGGAACAGAAATGGATGGCGAATGGCATCTATGAACTTATCATGATGTCGAAGACCACTATCCCCATTAAGCATGAGCTTTTGGCCACTGCTCTCATCTTCTGGAATAATGTGACCAACACATTCGACTTCAGAGTAGGCCCTATGACTCCTACCATCTTGGACATGGCTCGAGTCTTCAGTCTAAGACCCTCGAGTAGGTGTGTGGACATCACACATGATTGGTCTTCCCCTTCTCGCTCAACTACTGAAAGCTCGAAGGCCTCCAAGTCCATCACTAGTTTAGAGTACAACTTCACCACTTTCAAGAGCTACGGGACATCTTTTGCAGGTTTTATCCCCTCTGCCGAGAAAATGGTTAGCACACCTTCCCTGTGCTACAGACCAAGCTCAGGAACACTTGTACTTACTGGTTGAACAAGCATGTGTTCCCCAACAAGTCAAAGGGGGTAAAGCTAGAATGGATCCCACTAGTAGAGGTGCTGCATTCCTTTGGCGATGTCACCACAAGACCATTCATCCTGGTACACCTTTACCATCTCCTTTACGAGATGACAAGGGGTTAGCCTTTCGAGACCAACATCAACGGGCTACTTGGATGATGCAGCTCTGGCTCCAGTGGTACTTCCTTGAGTTTCGAGCTGCTAACTTGGAGTTTCCCGAAGGCGTGGCTCCAGCTTAATTCTTTCAAAGGCTCGTACCACCAGTCACTCCACCCTTGCTTATCTCTATTTCTTCAAGATCTACTGGGCTTAGGTAGACTTAGAGTGAGGTTTCTCTGTGCTTAGGAGGTAACCTTGGTTCTCGGACCAACTCTTCCAAGACTCATTCGGGGAGGATGCCAACAGCTCATGCAAGGAGAAATTCATCAGCTGCCAACTCCCTTAAAGTACGGTTATTAGCCATGCCTTCTTATGGTTCTTCCTCCTCTTCCGAACTTAAATGTGGTGGAGAAGATGGTCGTAAGGACACTGATGCACGCTTCTGCTTGATTTTTCTCTGAAGCATTGGAAGTGTTCATTAAAGCTCAGGATCGTAGAAAGCTAGATCAATGCTCTTGAACCTTTGAGTATGCATAAACAACAAAGAGTACCTGAAATAAAAAAAAAACAAAAACATTAATTAGACAAGAAAAGAAAACAATAGAAAAATAGGTAATTAGAAATAACAATCCCTGGCGACACGGCGCCAAAACTTTTATAAGATTAAAAGCACACCACAAAGTAGCACACAAATGTCCTATTGATTTTCCTTATTAACAATAAGATTTGTCAATTTTAGCATATGAAAATAAGGGTCTTTCCCGTAGAAGATTGTTTTATACAACTACTTAAAATGTCACAAAAACTGGGTTGCTGTCCTTACTGACCAGCCACAAAAAAATTATTATTGACAGAATTACACTTATCTAAAGTCTACGAAAGTTTATATGCAAACACTAGACACATAGAGCTACAGTCACACAAAGTTTTGGGATTTTTGGAGTTGATTTTCTATTTAAATTAAATCAAACTGTAACTAAACAGAAACAGATTTTAAGTAGTTCTCAAATTAAGAAAAACAAGTTAGGGGAATTGCTTTCATTGTAGTTACACATTGCTCAGCCTCTTGTGAACCTTTCAGTGTTAAAATGGCCATAACTTCTACTAAACAAATGATATTAATAATCCACGAAATGTTCCAGAAAATAGACATCTGTTTGCAACTTGGTTCCAAAATCAGCTGATCTGCATAGCCAGTTTTGACGAATTTGTTACTTAAAATCCC
The DNA here is from genome assembly GCF_916048215.2 of Malus sylvestris. Lineage (NCBI taxonomy): Eukaryota > Viridiplantae > Streptophyta > Magnoliopsida > Rosales > Rosaceae > Malus > Malus sylvestris. The sequence continues at coordinate 41,453,109 of NC_062272.1, read as the reverse complement.
ACTTGTGTTATTTTTCTTTTCTTTGCTTGACAACAAAACACAAAAACAAAGTAAATAGCTCAAAAATATAAGGAACTAACTAAGAAAAGACAAGTGAATTTGATGTAAAATATATATAAATATGAGCTTATCATCCACCCATTTAGTAAAATAATCAGTCGGTACAATTATAAAGGTGTGTTCTTTGCTGGAAGCTGGGTATATTTGCCCGATGAAGTCCATTGCCCACCCTCTGAAAGGCCATAAGTTTACTTCTGGATTCAAGGATACTGATGGTGTGTGTTGGAGAGGTCCATGCCTTTGGCATTCCTCACATCCTCTAGCATAGGCTTTACAATCTTTTTCCATGCCAAGCTAGAAGTAGCCATATCTTCTCAGCAACCACCTCATCTTTGTCCCTGCTTGATGTGCTCCACAAAAGCCTTCATACACTTCAGCCATCACCCTCATTGATTCCTCTAAGCCCAAACATTTAAACAAAAGTCCATCTGGAGTCTTTCTTAGCGAGGTTTTATCCCACATAACAAACTTAGTTGCTTGTTGTCTGATCTTCTTACTTGTGGGAAGAGAGGGGTCTCTTAAGTACTGAATGATAGGTGTTTTTCAATCTTCTATCTCATGCTCTTTAGTCATTGTATCTAAGTAGAATCATCTCTCAAAGATAGAAGGGATATTTCTCCTTTGTAGTTCTACATTCATCTCAAGCCCTCTCTCTTGAACCTGTGCTTCAGAAGCCTTTTGTGCCATCTCATTGGAAATCAAATTTGCTTCTCTGGGATATGGTTGATTGTTACTTCATTTCCCTAATACTCTAATAACTGAGTAGCTGCCAAGTAATATTTTGCCATTGTGAGATGTCTACACTTGTAATCTCTATTCAATTGATTAATTACCTACTCATAATCACTATATATTTCTACTTCAGCTGCCCCCAACTCTTTTAGAATTTCCAACCCAATGATTAATGCCTCATACTCTACCTTGTTGTTGGTAGTATCTTTGTAATCCAAAAGGAATGAGTAGCAATGTTGAATCCCATTTGAATCAATAATGACAATTCCAACTCCTGCATCATGTTGGGTGCAAGACCTATCAAAATATAGCCTCCAGGAGGTGATCCATATGCTAGTTACTCTTCTCACTTCTTGCTGGATCCATTCCTCCTTGCCCGAATGAGACTTGCTAGGTGGGATCTAGAGGCTGGCTATTTCTAAAGTTCCAAGGATATTGACAAGTTTTTCCTTGGATTCTTGGTGCTCAACAAGACAATCTGCAATTGCTTGTCCTTTTATTGCACTCAACAAGACAATCTGCAATTGCTAGAATCCATTTCCCAATTCTTCCAGTTAGCATTGGTTTTGACAACATGTATTTGATCACATCAATTTTGGCAATTATGTGAACATGGCAAGGCAACATGTAATGCCTGAATTTGCAAGCAGTGAAGTATAAAGCTAAAGATAAATTCTCAACTAAGGCATATCTTGTTTCTGCCTCAGTAAGGATCCTACTAAGGTAGTATATTGCTTGTTCTTCACCCCCCCCTTCATTTTTATAAGCTAACAAACTCCCTATCGATTTCTCAGATGCAGAAATATAGAGTTTCAAGGGTTTCCCCCTATGGGGAGGCATGAGCACTGGTGGAGAGGCTAGACAAGCCTTTATTTTATCAAAAACTTCTTGGTACTCAGGGCCCCACTCGAACTTCTCATGATTCTTTAGTCTCAACAAGGGAGTCAATGGTTGGATCTTACCGCCAGATTAGCAATAAATCTACTCAAAAAGTTAATCTTCCCTAACATTCTCTGCAATTGCACTTTGTTGGTAAGAGAGGGTGACTCCATTATAGCCTGAGCTTTGTTCTTGTCTATCTCCACACCTCTTTGATGGACTAAGAATCCCAAAAAGTTGCCTGATCTCACCCTAAAGGCACACTTTCTAGGATTCATCTTTAACTTGTGGGTTCTCATCCTTAGCAAGGCTTGTTTGAGGTCTTCTAGGTGCCGATCTTCAGTTCTAGACTTCACCATGATGTCACCAATGTATACCTCTATGCTACGCTTGATTAAATCATGAAAAATAGCATTCATTGCCCTTTGATAGGTAGCACTAGCATTGTTCAGCCCAAATGGCATGACTACGCATTTATATGCTACTATATGTCATGGGCATCTAAATGTTGTTTTATGTAGGTCTTCTTTAGCCATTTTTATATGATTATATCCAACATTCCCATCCATAAAAGATAAAACTTTAAGTTTTGCAACTGCATCGATGGATAGGTCAGTCATAGACATGGGGTATTCATCTTTAGCAGAAGCTTCATTAATGTTTCTATAGTCAACACAACATCGAATGGCATTAGTTACAGCTTTTAATACAGGTACAATGTTGGCCAACCACTTCACATACTTTGCAGGCCTAATAAATCCTATTTTTACCAGCCCCTCAATTTCTTCTTTGAATTTTTCTTCTGTCTCTTTCGACATCCTCCTTGGTGTTTTCTTCATAGGTTTGTACCCCTCTTTGATAGGCATTTTGTGCTTCACTAAAATGGGGCCCAATCTAAACATCTCTGCATAATGCCATGCAAAACAATCCTTGAATTCATGCAAAAGATCAACTATTTGTGTCCGATCTCCATCCTACAACAAGCCAATGAGTTGTATTGGCCTTGGATCCTCCTCAATCCCCAAATTAATGGTTTCTAAGAGGTCTTGTACTTCGGGTGCTGGTTTTTTGAGCTTTGTACACAAAAACTCTTCTGACTTTGAAGCCTTGGGCTCATCCTCTGGCCAGTTTAAGTCATATATACACTTTGCCATGTGAATGGCTACTTCCACTTCTTCTCCCAAAATCTCCTTTCCTTCTCTATCTTTGGTGCCCGAAGTTCATTCTCCCCACTCTTCCATTTCTTTGGCTCAGCTTTCTTTAATCTCTTTTATTTCTCTCCTATAGTCCAATAGTCTTTTGACTAAAGACCTGACTGCAACCACTTGGTCCTTCCTCCTTTAGTCAGTGATCATTGGTGTTGGTGGGCATTGACAATATAAGGCCTATCCCATTCCTCCTTAATGAGAGAAAGTCCTTGCTTTAAGAGCTTATGGGCAGTCACCTTGGTAGGGAGGTCGTTCTTATCAGCACCTAGACATTGTAAGATCCTAACACTGGGATTATAGAAATTTACTTCTACAAAATTGGTGGTGAGGAGAAACGGCCGTGATTCGGCCTCTAATATCTCCCAAAATCCTGGCTCTTCAGTTATGGTCTTATGGTAGACAACAACTGTGCAAAGTAGATGACACAAACAAACTCTGGTGGATCCAATCTCTTCCCAGCAATGCCCCATAGGTAGAGCTATTCTCCACCATAAAGAATGCCAACATAATCCTCTTTGATCCCATATCTACCTCCAAAGGCAATATCCCATAGGTTCTGGTGATGGCCCTAGAAAAACTAGACATTGTTAGATCAGTAGGAATAAGATCTTCCTCACTTCTGCAAAGCCTCTTCATCTATTTGAGTGGGAGCACATTAATTGCTACCCCTCGATCTATCAATACCCTCTTGAAGAGAACTCCCTCCAAATGAGCTGTCACATATATGAGCTTCAAATGGTTTGCTAAGGCTAGACTTGGCTTACTGAACACCTTCTTGTCAGAATAAACCCTATTAGGCTCTTTTTGTGTAGGGTTAGGCAAAGCTGCCAAGCTTGACCTCTCTCTTCCAACTTCCTTAATGTTCACAAGTGCCATCATTGGTTCTTCTGCCAAATAATCTCCTTCCATTATAGTTGGTTGATCTAGTTCTGTACAGAACATGGCTGATAAGACAGAGGTCATGTTCACATGAAAGTTACTTGGTACATCTATTTCTTCCTTCTTTTCTCCAATCTGGCACAAAAATTGATCCATCCATGCTTGGGCATCTTTGGTCAACATTAACTCAGGCACTTCCCCCTATTCTATGGCATTAAGATCATGTAACTGCCTTGGGGTCCCAAAGGGAATATTCTCCTGCAGTGGTGGAGGTACCCCAGTTCAGGGGAAATGGTTCCAAGGAAAATAGGCTCTGGATTCCAACCAGGTGTGGGCACCATCACCATGCTTTCTTTGGCTCTTCTCAACACTCTGTATTTCCCTATATGAGGGTTTTGGGGTACATGATCCCCTATGCCTTCAGCTTTGCTATTAGTCCTCTCTACTTCTCTTTTGCTTCTCCATCTGAGTTGTCTTTCCCCTCCTTGGTTAAACTTCCCGAACTTAATATTTTCATAGGCTTCTAAAAAGGCAGGGATTTTTAATGAGTTCATATGATCCTTGTGTTGCCTCTGAACCTTTCTTATCATGGATGCCCCCATTTCTTTGACAGGCCTTCCATCCTTGCCCACTACATACCACTTTCGGTCTAGTCGGGCCTTTCAAACTTTCTCATGTTGCTATAATTGGTTGGTTAGGGTCCTTAACATCCACCCAGCGTGGCAACTTTGCCTTCTTATCTTCTACCTCCTCAGAAGCTTCAAAATTCCTAAATACTTTAAACAGACCCTTAAGCTCTTAATTTCCTCCTAATCTATGGAACACATTCTTGTTAGTCTCCTTGTTTGTCTCAGTAGACCAAAGAACACTCATACAAGCATCTTGTTCCTCTATTTCTCTTACTCTAACTAACTCTCAGTCAATGATGGCACCTGACATTGCGACCTCGAGTTCACATTCACATTGACATTTGCTACACATAACCACTCATTTGACTATAGTTACTTAGGGCCTTTCAGGCAACCTCCTAACACCTTATGTTAGCCTAACTACTTGCTTTCTTTCTCCTCTTTCATCCATGGTAGTCTTTCATTTCCCTTTCTCAACCCAATTAAGGTTGATCATGTTGATTGGGGCTTCTGGGAATGAATCTGTGTCAATCATTATATTGGCTTGGGGCTTCTCCAGCAATAGTTTCCCCTTGACTATAAGGTCTTGGATCCAATCTCTGAACTACACACAATAAGCTATGGAGTGATTGAAGGTGTAGTGAACCTTGTAGTACTTATTCCCTCTAAGTTCTTCATCTTTAGGCATCTTTTTGGTGCTATCAGGCAAGATTACTTTAGCTCTTACTAGTTCCTCATAGATGTATGTAGCTTTAGTTAAATCAAAGGAGTATAACTGGTACTTTAGGGGCTTTATAGGTACAAAGCCTCCATCATTCATTATGATTTTCTGGTCTTTGATAGGCTGGACCAATCCCTTCACCATTAAAGGTTTGAAAGGAGTGGTCATCTCTTCAACACATAGCGCAATCCCCTCTCCCAAACTACTATCATTTTCTCTTGGCTCTAGGCCTTCAAATTCTAACTGGTGTATTGGGGCTTTGTTCTTATAGAAAGGAGGCACTTTAGATGAGTGCTTCACTTGTTGTTCCTCTGTCAGTAGCTTCTCATACTTAGTAGCTACAATCACCAGCTCTTGAAGCTCGTTGAACTGTACATCATAAAACTTCTTCCTCAGAGGTGGCCTTAGAGCCTTCTAGGCAATGGCTATGAGTTGAGCATGGTTGATTGGGAACTGGCACCTCATCTTGGTTTTAAGTGTACTATGTTGGTATTTTCTAGTAATAAATTGAAGTGTCTTCTTGAGCAAAGTCTTTTGTCTAATACGTTGTCAAAATTATTGAATTCTGTTTGAATTATTGAAGACATCTATTGTACATCAAAATGTGCAATAATAAGTACAAAAATTATTGAAGGCATCTAGATTAATAGAAACAATAATTAATGAGCCATAAATTTAATACACACAACAATTAATAAACTACATAAACTTAATACAAACGACAATTCATAAACCACATAAACTTAATACAATTGATAATTCATAAACTACATAAACTTAATAATGATATCCATCATATTGAATTGGTGTTGGACTTGGGATATAGCCTTGAGATGAATCATCATCTTGAAATATACTCCTTGTGGCATGCCTTTGCAAAATTACATTCAAACCTTTCTTGCTCCCTATCCCCTTCTTCCTTTATGGCCAAACGCATTCGGACCGCTTCTTCTTGCCGAGACCTATGGCTTTCGGTCAATCTTGCAAATCTGGTAGCAATTTGTGCACTCATCGGATCTTGGGACTTCCCTTTTCTCTTTGCTTCTTTTTGCTTATCTCTTCCCGAGGGCCTTGCAAAAGAAGTAGAAGGGGTCAATTCATCGACACTTTCATTGACACCTTCATTGACATCATTTGTCGGTGCGGCTTCATGTTGAAATAATCTTCCCCATTGTTGGTCCGCATTGATTCCCCACCACGCTTTGTTGATAACCTTCTACCAATTGTAAATACCACCACCTTCCCTTCAGCAGGCATTGTAGTTTTCATGGAACTTATCATTGATTTTACCCCACAAAACCTTTTTATTTTAATTCATGCCAACGGCACCCTCTTCGCTAATAGAAATCCATGCCAAACATAAAGCAACATCTTCCTCACATGTCCAGTTATGACCTCTAACATGCTCTTTTGCCATCTTGAAAAATTTGGAAATGGGAAGAAATGGAAGAAAGAAAAATTGGAAGAATTGTAGGAGAAAAGTGAGTTTTGTGTGGATGTTTGAACAAATATATATGTATTTACAGAGTTTTTGGGTGAACTTTGAGTTAAATAATTTTTTAATTATTTTAGCCGTTGGATTTAAATTTGGGTCGTTAGATCTTTTTTTAACCTTTAGATTTGATTATATTCGATCTCAGCCGTTGGATTTGAAGGAAAAATTGTGTCCTAGTTAATAACATGTGAGAACATTTGAACACATAAGCAAACTAATAACACTTTAAAGTAGGCAAGCATTCAAAAACAATTATAAAACCCATGACTTTCAAAACCTAGTGAATGGTGAACCAAAAGACTCTTTAACAACATTAAAGAGAATAAAGGATTTTGAGATTTTTGAGATTCATTACCCTTGAAGATCATCCTTGTTTACACAAGGGATTGACCCAAGTGGAGGGCCTGCAAGTCACCCCCTAGCTCCTTAGATATTCCTTGTGATTTTCTTCCCGTTTGATGCACCACTGCTCTTTGAGGATGTGAGGAAAGGAACTCAAAAAATACCAAAAGTTTGGTACCTCTAAGTCTCCACACCAAGGATGATGGTGTGAAGATGAAATGGATTACCTAGAGGAAGTTGGATGCTAGTGAACTCTGAAGGGAAATCTATGAGATTCATGTGGGATTTCTAATGACTAGCATGCATATACAATTCAAAATTTATATACGAAAGCAACGGAAGCATGTTAACAAATAATATCAAAGCTATAGTCATGCAAATCCCCTTCAAGGTTCATAGGTTTATATATGAAGCATCAAAACATTTAAGTAAAGAACAAAGTGTAGGAATAGATCTATACCTCTTGATCTAGATTTTAGACCAAGGATGGACCACCTCCAAGCCCTTTGTTCCTTGAACTCCTTGAGCCTAGCCTCCCTCCTTGCCTCCTCCACTTTGTTAGTATGAGTGCTCCTTTGGTTCTCCTTTAGTCTCCAAAGTAGAAGACCTCTAAAGATCCACACCCACTAGTGTAGTGAGATGGATGGAGGAATAACCAAAAGGGTGAAAAGATGATTAGTTAAAATCACCCTTAAGGTGGCCGGCCTTTGGTGTTGAAGAGAGAGTAATTTTTCTTTTTCTCTTTTGTTGTTTTGAAAACACAAAAACCCTATATAACAATATCTCTATAAAGTTCCTTATATAGACAAAAAGAAACCTAGTCAACAACTTGACTTTCACTCTCTCCCTTTCCCTTTAAGTGGCCGGCCTTTAGTGTTTGGTTTGGGCTTTGGGCTTTTATTATTTCAAGTCATCCTATGCTTGAATAAAAGCCCAATGGGTCTAGGCCCAATGGGCCCGATTAAACCCGAACGTTTCTTTAACCCAAAACGATCTTATATCGCTTTTATGATTTCATTAGACTTTCTAATTAATCACAACACTTAATTAATCCAATTAATTATTTCCATCATCCATTAGTGGTATCACTACAAGAGTGTATCGGTGTACAATCATTTTAGGTTCTAATTAGCAAGGCAGTGAGGTGATTGGCACCATTCCAATTGATTATATTTAATTCAATCACTTAGTGAATTAAAACTTCCTTTTAATTCACCTTCTTCTTTGACTACTACATTTAATCATATAGAAGAACTTACAAGCCATGAGTGACATCTAACCATATATCATGGCTACCCAAGCTAATGTAGAATTTGTTTGGAGAACCTATTCAGTTGGAATTACAATGTAATTCGATCCTTCTCTAAAACAATACTCTCAATCACATCATTGGGGTATGGATATATTATGTCAAAACCCTAATGTGATTATTCATTCTTATATGATTCAATTGAGTCGTATAGGAACGCTTTCCTTTATTACGCTCGATACTTCGGCCGAAGATTCCAGAATCATATCTTAGAGTATTCTTCCTCTCTTAACGAAGATTAGAGATTCCTTGTTGCGCATTCACTTGCCTTCATGACTAAGTGGCTTAACCCCAACTATGCCGTGGACACCCGCGAATGGGGTGACTTTGACATAATCAAAGATCAAGTACTTAACCACAAGACAACGACGATGCCTCAGGTCAAAGGACTACTTACATTATTCCAACCATAAGAGTTACTTGCTTGACATGCGAGTAGACCTCCATGCAAGTACTCTCGTTCGATTGTGTTCAATGAACTCATTCCCTTAATGAGCACCTACATACTTGTCTTAGTGTCACTACACGAATAGGATGAGACTTTCCATCCTTCCAATTGAAGCGGACATAGTATGTACCGGTCTATGCATTGTCAGTTTCCCTCCGACAATCCTATGACCAGGAACCTTTTGGACATGATGATTATGTGAAGAAGGTCTCTGTAGTCTAACATCATTAGATTACTTCTTCAATCGATCCATTGTCCATGGATTCACTATTTAGGACATATATCGTTCATTGAGATAGTCCTAATTAGTATCTTTGCCATTTGATGTGTAAGAGTCATCTATACATCCATTCATTTGTCCTGAAAGGTTTCTTCCAAAGATTGACTTTCAGGGCATATTTCCAACAAACTCCCCTAAGAAGGTCGGCCTCTGTAGAGAAAAAAAACTGAGAAAAAGTTTCTCTTCATTGCCTCAAGAAAACCCTAGTGACAGAATGGCTATAAAGATGCCCTTATACCACCTTACTGAAGGAAATTTTGTGAAAAACATGTTCATTTAAGCAACATCTATAGCATGCAATTAACAATTAAAAGGCGGAATCATGCTTGCATGCACTTAAAAACAAAACATTAACCATGAAATTCAAAGCCTAGTAGATTAGGTGAACCAAGACTCAACTCAAAACAAAGTGAGTTGAGAAATTATACCTTTGTAGATTCCTCTTTGCATAAGCAAAGGCTAATCACCCAAAGATAGGGCCTTCATTCCTTGCATCTTAGATCTATGGATTTGGATGGATGAAATGGTTCTCCAAGTTCCCAAAATTGAGAACCTCTAAGTCTCCACACCAAGGTAAGATTGATGAAGAAATGAGTGACCTTGGAGGAGAAAGATTACTAGCTAATCCCCTCCAAGGGGGCCGGCCTCTTTAGAGAGAAAGGAGAGCTTTGTGTTCTCTCTAATTTCTTAAAAGAAACCCCTAAAATGAATTTTGGCTATAAAGTCATATTTATACCTTAATTCATTGGAGTGGCAAACTTGTAAATAAGTCCAAAACCCACTCCTTTAACTAAATGGCCGGCCATAGGGTTTCATTGGGCTTTTAAGGCCTTTTTGAATTATTTGTCATTAAGTTGTCATACAACTTAAGTCAATAGGCTTGACGTTCGAAGCCCATTGGGCCTTGAGGCCCAAAACTAACCCGTGGTCTTTTAACGAACTTGATTCGTTTGATTAATTAACATATTAATTAATCTTTGCCATAAATAATTAAACCTTTAATTATTCTTACTCATCTCCATTGTTTCTTCAATGTCTGCCTTACACGGTGTACGATCCATTAGTTCCTTTTAGCGAGGCAGTGGGCGATTAAAACCATTTCAAATCGATTGTGAATTGAAACTTACTTTCAATTCTCTCTTTAGTGATTATACACGTTTAGGGCTTCCACAAACCATGAGTGACACCTAGCAGCATATCATGGTTACCCAAGCTAATCAGAAGAGGTGGAGAACCTATTCAGTTTAGGATTACAATGCAATATGGTCTTTCTCTAATACAATACTCTTGACCAAATTGTTTGGATTGATAGTTTATTCATGTCTCCTATCCAATGTGATACATGTGCTTATATGATTACCTTGAATGAGATTTGGAACGACTTCCTAAATCTCATTCATACTCTGGCCAGAGATTCTTAATCATATCATAGAGTATTCTCCCCCAAACGGTTTGAAGGTTAGAGATCCCTTGTTCCGCATTCACTCGCCTCCATGGCTAAGTGGCTTAACCCCAACTATGCCGTGGACACCCTCGAATGGAGTGACTTTGACATAATCAAAGATCAAGGACTTAACCACAAGACAACTATGATGCCTCAGGTCAAAGGACTGAAGGATTTATTTTGAAAAACATGTTCATTTGAATAACATCTATAGCATGCAATTAACAAATTAAAGGCGGAATCATGCTTGTATGCATTCAAAAACAAAACATTACCCATGAAATTCAAAGCCTAGTAGATTGGTGAACCAATAATCAACTCAAAACAAAGTGTGTTGAAATTAATACCTTTGTAGATTCCTCTTTGCATAAGCAAAGGCTAATCACCCAAAGAGATAGGGGCCTTCATTCCTTGCTTCTTAGATCCATGGATTTGGATGGAAGAATAGGTTTCTCCAAGTTCCCAAAATAGGGAACCTCTAAGTCTCTTCACCAAGGTTTGATTGTAGAAGAAATAAGTGACCTTGGAGTAGTAGGATTGCTAGATGTACCCTCCAAGGTGTTAGCTTCTTTAGAGAGAAAATGGAGAGACAATTCTCACCAATTTTCCCCCAAAATAAACCCTTAATTATCTTAATGAATATTTGGCTATAAAGTCCTTTATATAGTCACTTCTTTAAGTGACCTAAACAACCAAAACCCTAATTCATCACCATATGGCCGGCCACCTAAGGAATTTTGGGCTTTTGGGCTTTAATGAATCTTTATTCATTAAATTGTCATACAACTTAAGTTAATGGGCTTGACGTTCGAAGCCCATTGGGCCTTAAGGTCCAAAACTATCCCGAGGTCTTTAACGAACTTATTCGTTTGATTAATTAACATATTAATTAATCCTTGCCATAAATAAATGATTAAACCATTTAATCATTCTTACTCATTTCCGTTTAATCTTCAATCTCCACCTTTTATGGTGTGCGATCCATTAGGTTCCTTTTAGCGAGGTAGTGGGCGATTAAAACCATTTTACATCGATTGTGAATTGAAACTATTTTCAATTCTCCCTTTAGTGATTACACACGTTTAGGGCTTCCACAAACCATGAGTGACACCTAGCAGCATATCATGGTTACCCAAGCTAATCAGAAGAGGATAGAGAACCTATTCAGTTTGGGATTACAAATGCAATACGGTCCTTCTCTAATCTAATACTCTTGACCACATTGTTTGGTATGATAGTTTATTTATTCATGTCTACTATCCAATGTGATTCGTGTGCTTATATGATTTCCTTGAATGTGATTTGGAACGCATTCCCTAATCTCATTCATACTCTGGCCAGAGATTCCAAATCATATCATAGAGTATTCTCCCTCAACTGTTTGAAGGTTAGAGATCCCTTGTTGCGCATTCACTTGTCTCCATAGCTAAGTGGCTTAACCCCAACGATGTCGTGGACACCCCGAGGGGGTGACTTTGACATAATCAAAGATCAAGGACTTAACCACAAGACAACTGTGATGCCTCAGGTCAAAGGACTACTTTGCATTATCCCAACCATGAGTTCTCATGTGACATGGAATATAAGAACTCTTCGTTGATCACGTTCAGTGAACTCATTCTCTATTGAGCACCTACGTACTTGTCTTGATGTCACACACACCAATGACTCGAGACTAATCACTCTCCCTGAGAGAAGACATAGTACGTACTGATCTTAACGGACTGTCAACGCCCAATTGACAATCCTATGATCAGGAACGTTTAGGATGTGTCTACGAAAGAATGGTCTCATGAATCTAACTTCATTAGATTACATTCTCCCAATCACATATTCCTTGGACTTTATCGTTTAAGCATATAACATTTATATGAGACGGCTCAAACAATAATGTATGCCCTTTATATGTAAAACTAGATTAGTTTAACATGTGAAATGTCCGTAAAGTATCATCACATGATTGGCTTTAGGGCACATTTCCAACAATCTCCCACTTGCACTAGAGCCAATCAGCTTGGTCATCTTGATGATACCTCTTCTGTAGTCATTTCATAAATGGCTGAATAGTAGGCCTAGACAGTGGATATCTATATGTGTTATCCACAGAAGCAACCTTGAGAATAACGACGTCACCATTATACATGATTCTCAATCATGTGGTTCAGTCTCTCATTTGTGTTCGGATCTTGATGAGACCTTGATTCCCTGGCTTGAGCTATCGCCCCATTAGTGTCATACACTTTCTGGTTGGAAACGAATAGAGATTTCATAAATGAACTTTCCCATCCAAACAACATTGTTGTAAACTTCTATATGGCAATATATCTTGCATTCATAATGGAACACACTAAAGTCATTACTTTAATGTTTCCATCCAAATATCTCTTTAGTCATAATAAAGAGATATTTGTTTATCTCTTCATTCATAATGAAGAAACATCCAATGATGGATCAGATTCATAATCTAATACATTTACGCTTCCATTACGTTACTCTAATTCTTCCTCATTCTTTGAGGAATCTATCCTTAAGCATTTCCTAAATACTTAAGGACTCACTTGACAGTTGCCACGGTTCTGATCCTGGGCTTGCACTGATATCGTCTTGTACCGTTCTAGGTACAACTCATATCAATGTTTTTCATACAATATGAAATACATAAATCACCTTTCTGCTTATGCATAAAGGATTCAATTTACGCATTATTTCTATGGGAGTCAAAGGGTACGTTCCCTTTGAAAAGGGCAACTTGCTAGTCTCACTAGAATCGTCCTTCTTATTGAAGTTTATCATCATATGAGAAACTTCCTAGCATCCATTGTCTATTATTAGGGATTGATATAATCCAATTATATCATGAAATATATCATTATAGATTTCCATCCCATGTATATAGACTATATCTCCCATATACATTCTATCTTCATATAATGTATTAAAGTTATAACTTTAACGAAGAAGTATTCTTTTCATTTCCAAAATTAATATATCATATATACTTAAATTTTAGGAACATGATTAACTCCCACTAATCTTTTGTAAAACTAGTAAACAAAAGATTCATTTACATCTTTATGAGAAATCAAACGATTTGATCCTTTTTCTCATAAAATGCAAATAGCTCCCACTAACTTGCTAAGATCCATGATGGATGGATCTCTACAACATACATGTCTTGTGATTCATAGTTTTAGACATATATTATCAAGACTATCTTAATAATGTCCAAACATTGAATCACCATTTAGTTGTAGCTAGCAATCTTCGAATTAATTGAAACTAAGACTATCTCAAAGATGGTTTCTTCAAAGTCAACCATTTTCTTTGATTGTAGTCACCTTAAGCTACCAATTAGCTATGAAGGTTTCATTATTTCGAGTCAAATGGTACTTTACCATTTCCTTGAGTATATATCGTATATGCACTCAGTGTAGTCATAAGGATTTTCATTCTTACTTCTTTCGAATTAAGAGGTGCAACTCTATGACATAGTCATAAAGTTCAAACCATTCAACTGAGACGGTTTATAAATCCTTCTCGACTACCTTGGAGCTTTTGGTATAGGAACTAGGTTGTTATATTTGTTGATTACTTTCTTGTCTCTCAAAGAACCCATTCTTTGAGTTCTATCTCTCGTTCATTTACTCTTAGGCAAATCACATTGTAGGATTACAATGAACTTCCCAACAAAACAACATTTGTTAGTTGGATTATAGAAGCGATATCCAAAATTTAATTTAAGGATATCCCACAAGATTGTTATCAAACAAATATTGCTTATTAGCACACAACCCCAAATCTTAACATGCTTAAGATTTGTCTTTCTTTCCAACTACATCTTATGGAGTTATGAAAATTTTGGAAGATCTTCTAATTGACAATCATATTGTTTTAGAAGTATATATCCTATATATGGGTAATTGATAACATCTAACGAACTAAATCTTATTTGAGTTCGTTCTTCTCCTAATGGAGAAATACATTATCTTATGATGCTATTTTCCTTGATATCTTTCAAGGAAACTCATCTAAAGTGTTACCTTTCCTTGGATCAAATCTAAGGAGGTAAATACTTTAGATATCTTACTCATCTATTTACATTTCTTGAATTCTTTGAAACCTTTTGCAAAGTATTCAGACTTGTGTTTATTCAAAATAAACTATAGTCCAACCGAGAGTGATCTTCGGTGAATGTCATATAACATGAGTAGTATTATGTTGTGGACAAGTGCCACTAACATCTAAGTGAATTAACCTCAACAACTTTGTGATTCTCTCTTCTTTCCAAAAGAATAAAGATTCGAACATTTCGCCTCTATACAATTTTAACAAGAAGGTATTGGATCCGGATCTAACGATCCAAAGCATCCTTGTTTCACCAACTCGTAACTTATGTTTTAGAGGTATCACAATTTAGTTGGGATTAGTCACTACCTTGCAACCTTTTGGGTTTTAAGCATCATTATATTCTAAACAGTTAACACTACCATATCATCTCTACTATAGAGACAATCAATTAGATTACTATAATCCAATTTCTTTGGTAGTTCATATAAGGAAGTAAGTACTATCTGCTTTCGCAGAGATCTATATCTTATTCACGTTCCGTATGTGAAGCACCTTTTCTTCTCTCATATATCTTCTACTTCTTATTAGTCACACTTTTACAACGATTTGTAAAACATAGTTACTAATACGGAATCATACATTCAAGTAGAAGAACCAACTGTTTTGAACTTTTCAAGAACATTTTACAACACCTTCGAAAGGTGTGTTCTTGACACTTGCAAGACATTTCTTGCAAATACCCCTTCCAATGTCCATCCTTTCATAAAGAAAGTTTGTTCCCTTGGAGTTATTTATCTTCTTTATTTGAGTTTCACCTTTGACTACATTAGTCATGGTCCCTAAACTCCCACTATCTCTCTTGAAACCTTTTTCAATTGTGTTATACACATCAAACAATTTGGAGAGTATGTGGTTATTGTTCACTACATAGTTTACCATAAACTTAGTGAACCATTAGGATAGGGGAAACAAAGGTGAAGTCCTTGCCTAGTTTCCGTCTCGTTAAGTGGTTTAACACTTCAACACTCAATGATTCAAAATCATCATAAGTCCATGTTAATGGACTATTTTTGTCAACCAACCATTATGTTCTAAACATAATTACAAACTTTCAAGAGTTGTACAAGGCAACTCTCATTTCTTCATACAACAATTTGCAAGTGAAGAATCATGGCACATTAAGTGTCCATGCCTTTGTGCTTTCTTCTCAAGTTCTTTGTTCATTTAACAAAGAAACAAGCACTAAGTGTTTGCATTGACTAAGGGTTGTTCAAAGCAACTCCTATTTCTTCATACAACAATTTGTAATTGAAGAATTATGACATTAAAAGTGTTGTCCTCTCTATGATAGACCTTTTCTAACATATTCTTCTAATGATACATTATCAATAGGAAGATTGTGAGGATGAGACTACTTAGGTACATTTACAAGCCATTAAAGACAATCTATGGTTTTGTAGTACCAAGTCCGTAAACTAAACGTTCGGCTTTTATTTGTCAAGTGTTGGATAGCGTTTGCAAATATATTGGTAAACAAATACATAACGTATATAAATTGATTGATTTTAAGCCATTTGATTCGGGTCTTTAAATCAAATAGCATCACCCACTATTTTTGGCAAATTCCATATCCCTCATTGGAATTCGAGAGTTTTGGATGAAACTCTTAGTAGGTTATGGGAGGCTCACTATTACCAAGCCCACCTCACGATGATACGATATATGGCTAGCAACAATAATAATGAGAGAGTACGCTTACTCATTTGCAACTAATGCAAGTACCCATCTTATTTGGCCTCTAGAGAATGTAACCTCACAATGATATGATATTGGTTCCATTGCACTTAGTTAAGTTCTTCCCACCATGCTTAGTGCGTGAAGGGGTTCAAGAATAGCCTCACGATGATACGATATATAGCTATCCTCGTTGCCTACACTCACCTCATCATATGTATATGGATTCCTCCTGAGTATAAGCATGCACTTTGTACTCCCCCATGATAGGGTGAAGCCGGTGTACAAGTCATAAACGATTGGATCCCACCACGGTGGAAGGCCACGAAGAGATATTCTAAACATCTCTCGCTTATCAACTTAATATTGGTTTGGTTGAGGGTTTTTAGGTCTCATCACATTTCAATATACATTTTAATCTCTATTAAAACAATTTTGGTCCTATTACAACTATTGGTCCATATGATTGTTTTAGTTGTACATAATACTCCCACTATACTTTTAAAACGGTTTTTAAAGCAAGAGTATATGTTACTACTAACATTAGGTTTGCATTCATTTCCTGGACTATATAGTTGCCTTAGGGCCTTAGGATGACTATGAACCTTTGTTTAGATTCAACACGAGCCTTGTGTTGAATCTCGGTCTAGGGATGGAGATTGATTTTAGTTACGCGTTTAATCACATTAAGGCGTGTTGTCTTAGGGGCGTTGGACCCAATTACTTCATTTTCATGCATATCATATAAAGCAAGAAAGAAATACTTCAAAGTAAAGGATGAGCTTATGCTCATTACAACATTTGCATAAAACAAATTACCTTAAAGTAAAGAAGGACTTATGCCCTTTTACAACATTTGATCAAATCAAATTACAACCAAAATCTAATCTACACATTCCCATGGTTCAAACAAATTTGAAACGCCTTTCACATAGCTCAATTATATTAGGCTTAGGTTCATAATCATCCTTTAATTAATTAACGCTTTAACTAATTAATTGAATGCAACATTTTCATTTGGTTTTTGTATCCATAAAATTGATTTAAGTGGAGCTAAACAAAATGAAAATCCAATTCTCATTTAAAAAGACAAAACAATTTTGTTCTCATCCTATTTGGGCCATCATGCAATAACCACAACTTTTTGGGCCATATTGCGAAAACATAAACTTTTGGGGTCACTTTGTAAAAACACAAAAGTCACTACTTCATGTAAATACAACTAGAACCCAAAATTTAAATAAATTCAAAACTTCATTAAAGGAGCAAAACAATTTGTCCTTTAGCGTTTTTAGGCCTTAACGTCAAAACGTAAACTTTCGGGTCAAAGTACAAATACACAAAAGTATCAAAACTTTATGTAATTGCATAAAAGCCCCAAAAATACCCTATTTTATTAGGGTGGCCGGTTTTTAGGGATAAAAATGAGTGGTGGGTGTTTTGATTTATTATTTTTGAAAAAAAACAATCAAGTAGTGCTTTCACCTTTCATAAAAATAATATATGTTTTGATGATTGATGTTTCCATCATCATTTATACAAATATTTAACACTTTAAATACTTTCATAAAATTAATATATGTTTTGATGATTGATGTTTCCATCATCATTTATACAAATATTTAACACTTTAAATACATGATAAATCATTTGAAAAACATATATCATAAACTTTATGAAATAAATCAAAACTTTGAATCAAAACACAAACCTTTGTGTTCTTGGCAAGAACATCAAGAACATATGAAGAACATCCATGAAAACCCATAAGAGCTCCATGAATGTTTTCATGCAATAAAACTCAAATTTTTATCATTCAAAATGAGGCTAACATCCTAGGGTACTTAGGGGTTCCAAAAGTCACCTTAAAACCATTTTAACAAGACAAACATGAACCCAAAAAATCACCCTTTGGATTTGGCCGAAAATCCCCAAAAACATGGCACCAAATTTTAGCTCCAATATTCATCCTCATATGAACTACATCTACAACATTTGAGATGGCAAATTTTCAAACAAAATTTACATTCAAAGAAGCAAGAATAAAGCTTGTAACAATTACAACTTTTAAATCATAAACTTATGAACTACAAAACCCAAAAGGATTCACCAACTACTAGACCTAGGCTCTGATACCACTTGAAGGATTTATTTTGAAAAACATGTTCATTTGAATAACATCTATAGCATGCAATTAACAAATTAAAGGCGGAATCATGCTTGTATGCATTCAAAAACAAAACATTACCCATGAAATTCAAAGCCTAGTAGATTGGTGAACCAATAATCAACTCAAAACAAAGTGAGTTGAAATTAATACCTTTGTAGATTCCTCTTTGCATAAGCAAAGGCTAATCACCCAAAGAGATAGGGGCCTTCATTCCTTGCTTCTTAGATCCATGGATTTGGATGGAAGAATAGGTTTCTCCAAGTTCCCAAAATAGGGAACCTCTAAGTCTCTTCACCAAGGTTTGATTGTAGAAGAAATGAGTGACCTTGGAGTAGTAGGATTGCTAGATGTACCCTCCAAGGTGTTAGCTTCTTTAGAGAGAAAATGGAGAGACAATTCTCACCAATTTTCCCCCAAAATAAACCCTTAATTATCTTAATGAATATTTGGCTATAAAGTCCTTTATATAGTCACTTCTTTAAGTGACCTAAACAACCAAAACCCTAATTCATCACCATATGGCCGGCCACCTAAGGAATTTTGGGCTTTTGGGCTTTAATGAATCTTTATTCATTAAATTGTCATACAACTTAAGTTAATGGGCTTGACGTTCGAAGCCCATTGGGCCTTAAGGTCCAAAACTATCCCGAGGTCTTTAACGAACTTATTCGTTTGATTAATTAACATATTAATTAATCCTTGCCATAAATAAATGATTAAACCATTTAATCATTCTTACTCATTTCCGTTTAATCTTCAATCTCCACCTTTTATGGTGTGCGATCCATTAGGTTCCTTTTAGCGAGGTAGTGGGCGATTAAAACCATTTTACATCGATTGTGAATTGAAACTATTTTCAATTCTCCCTTTAGTGATTACACACGTTTAGGGCTTCCACAAACCATGAGTGACACCTAGCAGCATATCATGGTTACCCAAGCTAATCAGAAGAGGATAGAGAACCTATTCAGTTTGGGATTACAAATGCAATACGGTCCTTCTCTAATCTAATACTCTTGACCACATTGTTTGGTATGATAGTTTATTTATTCATGTCTACTATCCAATGTGATTCGTGTGCTTATATGATTTCCTTGAATGTGATTTGGAACGCATTCCCTAATCTCATTCATACTCTGGCCAGAGATTCCAAATCATATCATAGAGTATTCTCCCTCAACTGTTTGAAGGTTAGAGATCCCTTGTTGCGCATTCACTTGTCTCCATAGCTAAGTGGCTTAACCCCAACGATGTCGTGGACACCCCGAGGGGGTGACTTTGACATAATCAAAGATCAAGGACTTAACCACAAGACAACTGTGATGCCTCAGGTCAAAGGACTACTTTGCATTATCCCAACCATGAGTTCTCATGTGACATGGAATATAAGAACTCTTCGTTGATCACGTTCAGTGAACTCATTCTCTATTGAGCACCTACGTACTTGTCTTGATGTCACACACACCAATGACTCGAGACTAATCACTCTCCCTGAGAGAAGACATAGTACGTACTGATCTTAACGGACTGTCAACGCCCAATTGACAATCCTATGATCAGGAACGTTTAGGATGTGTCTACGAAAGAATGGTCTCATGAATCTAACTTCATTAGATTACATTCTCCCAATCACATATTCCTTGGACTTTATCGTTTAAGCATATAACATTTATATGAGACGGCTCAAACAATAATGTATGCCCTTTATATGTAAAACTAGATTAGTTTAACATGTGAAATGTCCGTAAAGTATCATCACATGATTGGCTTTAGGGCACATTTCCAACAAGGACTACTTTGCATTATCCCAACCATGAGTTCTTATGTGACATGAATATGAGAACTCTTCGTTGATCGTGTTCAGTGAACTCATTCTCTATTGAGCACCTACGTACTTGTCTTGATGTCACACACACCAATGACTCGAGACTAGTCACTCTCCCTGAGAGAAGACACAGCACATACTGATCTTAACGGACTGTCAATGCCCAATTGGCAATCCTATGATCAGGAACGTTTAGGATATGTATACGAAAGAATGGTCTCATGAATCTAACTTCTTTAGATTGCATTCTCCCAATCACATATTCCTTGGACTTATCGTTTAAGCGTATAACATTTATATGAGACGGCTTCAAACAAAAATCTTTGCCCTTTAAATTAAACTATATTAGTTTAATATGTGAAATGTCCGTAAAGTATCATCATATGATTGGTTTTAGGGCACATTTCCAAAAATCTCCCACTTGCACTAGAGCCAATCAGCTTGGTCATCGGTGATGATACCTCTTCTGTAGTCATTTCATAAATGGCTGAGTAGTAGGCCTAGACAATGGATATCTATATGTTATCCATAGAAGCAACCTTGAGAATAATGGCGTCACCATTATACATGATTCTTAATCATGTGGTTCAGTCTCTCATTTGAGTTCGGACCTTGATGAGACCTTGATTCCCTGGCTTGAGCTATCGCCCCATTAGTGTCATAGTGTCAGTACACTAGATACACTTTCTGGTTGGAACCGAATAGAGAGTTCATAAATGAACTTTCCCATCCAAACAACATTGTTGTAAACTTCTATATGGCAATATATTTTGCATTCATAATGGAACACACTAAAGTCATTACTTTAATGTTTCCATCCAAATATCTCTTTAGTCATAATAAAGAGATATTTGATTATCTCTTCATTCATAATGAAGAAATATCCAATGATGGATTAGATTCATAATCTAATACATTTACGCTTCCATTACGTTACTCTAATTCTTCCTCATTCTTTGAGGAATCTATCCTTTAGTATTTCTTAAATACTTAAGGACTCACTTGACAGTTGCCGTGGTTCTGATCCTGGGCTTGCACTGATATCGTCTTGTACCTTTCTAGGTACAACTCATATCAATGTTTTTCATACAATATGAAATACATAAATCACCTTTCTGCGTATGCATAAAGGATTCTAATTACGCATTATTTCTTTGGGAGTCAAAGGGTACGTTCCCTTTTAGAAGGGCAACTTGCTAGTCTCACTAGAGTCGTCCTTCTAATTGAAGTTTATCATCATATGAGAAACTTCCTAGCATCTCTTGTCTATTATTAGGGATTGATATAATCGAATTGTATCTTGAAATATATCATTATAGATTTCTATCCCATGTATATAGACTATGTCTCCCATATCCATTCTATCGTCATAGAATGTTTAAAGTCATAACTTTAACGAAGAAGTATTCTTTTCATTTCCAAAATTAATATATCATATATGTGTGTGTGTATATATATATATATTTAACTTTAGGAATATGATTAACTCCCACTAATCTTTTGTAAACCTAGTAAACAAAAGATTCATTCACATCTTTATGAGAAATCAAACAATTTGATCTTACTTTCATAAGACGCTTATAGCTCCCACTAGTTTGTTAAGATTCATGATGGATGGATCTCTACAATTTACATGTCTTGTGATTCATAGTTTTAGACATATATTATCAAGACTATCTTAATAATGGTTTCGGAAACCCATATTATGTCCAAACATTGAATCACCATTTAGTTGTAGCTAGCAATCTTTGAATTAATTGAAACCATGACTACGTTAAAGATGGTTTCTTCCAAGTCAACCAATCTCTTTAATTGTAGTCACCTTAAGCTACCAATTAGCTATGGGGGTTTCATTATTTCGGATCAAATGGTACTTTACCATTTCCTTGAGTATATATCATATATACACTCAATGTAGTCATAAGGATTTTCATTCTTATTTCTTTCGAATTAAGAGGTGTATCTCTATGACATAGTCATAAAGTTTAAACCATTCAACTGAGACGGTTTATAAATCCTTCTCGACTACCTTGGAGCTTGTGGTATAGGAACTAGGTTGTTATATTTGTTGATCACTATCTTGTTTCTAAAAGAACCCATTCTTTGAGTTCTATCCCTCGTTCATTTGCTCTATCTTAGGCAAATCCTAGTGTAGGATTACAATGAACTACCCAACAAAACAACATTTGTTAGTTGGTTTATAGAAGTGATATCCAAAGGTTAATTTAAGGATATCCACAAGATAATTCGCAAACAAATATTGCTTATTAGCACACAACCCCAAATCTTAACATGATTAAGATTTGTCTTTCTTTCCAACTACATCTTATGGAGTCATGAAAATTTTGGAAGATCTTCTAATTGACAATCATATTGTCTTAGAAGCATATATCCTTTATATGGGTAATTGATAACATCCAACGAACTAAATCTTATTCAAGTTCGTTCTTCTCCTAATGGAGAAATCCATTATCTTTTGATGCTTCTTTCCTTGATATTTTTCAAGGAAACTGTTCTAAAGTGTTATCTTTCCTTGGATCAAATCTAAGGAAGTAAATACTTTAGACGTCTTACTCCTCAATTTACATTTCTTGAATTCTTTGAAACCTTTTGCAAAGTATTCGGACTTGTGTTTATTCAAAATAAACTATAGTCCAACCGAGAGTGATCTTCGGTGAATGTCATATAACATGAGTAGTATTATGTTGTGGACAAGTGCCACTAACATCTAAGTGAATTAACCTCAACAACTTTGTGATTCTTTCTTCTTTCCAAAAGAATAAAGATTCGAACATTTCGCCTCTATACAATTTTAACAAGAAGGTATTGGATCTGGATCTAACGATCCAAAGCATCCATCTATGACCAACTCGTATTTTATGTTTTAGAGGTATCACAACTCAGTTGGGATTAGTCACTATCTTGCAACCTTTTGGGTTTTAAGCATCCTTATATTCTAAACAGTTAACACTACCATATCATCTCTACTATAGAGACAATCAATTAGATTACTATAATCGAATTATTGATTAATAAAGAACAATGTTTTGTCAAACAAAACATTCATCCATCTCTACTATAGTGACGGAATTAAGTTCCTTAAAATTGGAATGTAAAGACAATCTTTGGTTTTTCCAATTTCTTTGGTAGTTCATATGAGGAAGTAAGTACTATCTGCTTTCGCAGAGATCTATATTTTATTCACGTTCCGAATGTGAAGCACCTTTTTCTTCTCTCATATATCTTCTACTTCTTATTAGTCACACTTTTACAACGATTGTAAAACATAGTTACTAGTATGGAATCAAGCATTCAAGTAGAAGAACCAACTATTTTGAACTATTCAAGAACAATTTACAACACCTTCGAAAAGTGTGTTCTTGACACTTGCAAGACATTTCTTGCAAATACCCCTTCCAATGTCCATCCTTTCATAAAGAAAGTTTGTTCTCTTGGAGTTAATTTTATCTTCTTTATTTGACTTCTCCTTTCACTACAATAGTCATGGTCCCTAAACTCCCACTATCTCTCTTGAAACTTATTTCAATTGTGTTATACACATCAAACATTTTGGAGAGCATGTGTTTATTGTTCACTACATAGTTTACAATAAACTTAGTGAACCATTAGGATAGGGACATAAAGGTGAAGTCCTAGCCTAGTTTCCGTCTCGTTAAGTGGTTTAACACTTCAACACTCAATAATTCAAAATCATCATAAGTCCATGTTGATAGACTATTTTTGTCAAACAACCATTATGTTCTAAACATAATTACAAACTTTCAAGAGTTGTTCAAGGCAACTCTCATTTCTTCATACAACAATTTGTAAGTGAAGAATCATGGCACATAAAGTGTCCATGCCTTTGTGCTTACTTCTAAAGTTCCTTGTTCATGTAACAAAGAAACAAGCACTAATGTTTGCATTTAACTAAGAGTTGTTCAAAGCAACTCTTATTTCTTCATACAACAAATTGTAATTGAAGAATTATGACATTAAAAGTGTTATCCTCTTTATGATAGACTTTTTCTAACATATTCTTCTAATAATACATTATCAATGGGAAGATTGTGAGGATGAGACTACTTAGGTACATTTACAAGCCATTAAAGACAATCTATGGTTTTGTAGTACCAAGTCCGGAAACTAAAGCTTTCGGCTTTTATTTGTCAAGTGTTGGATAGCGTTTGCAAATATATTGGTAAATAAATACATAACGAATATAAATTGATTGATTTTAAGCAATTTGATCCGGGTCTTTAAATCAAATAGCACCACCCACTATTTTTGGCAAATTCCATATCCCTCATTGGAATTCGAGACTTTTGGAGGAAACTCTTAGTAGGGTATGGGAGACTCACTACTACCAAGCCCACCTCACAATGATATGATGTTGGCTAGCATTAATAACAATGAGAGAGTACGCTTACTCATTTGCATCTCTTGCAAGTACCCATCTTATTTGGCCTCTAGAGAATGTTACCTCACAATGATATGATGTTGGCTCCATTGCACTTAGTTAAGTCATTCCCACCATGCAAGTTCGGGTAGGGGTTCAAGAACAACCTCACAATGATATGATGTTGATCATTCTCGTTGCCTACGCTTCACAACATCAAGTATGCATATAACTCCTCTTGAGTGTAAGCACGCACTTTGTACTCCCCCATGATAGGGTGAAGCCGGTGCACGAGTCACAAACTATCGGAGCCTACCACGGTGGAAGGCCACGAAAGAGTGTTCAAAGCACTCTCACGCTTATCAACTTAATAATGGTTTGGTTGAGGGTTTTTAGGTCTCATCACATATAAATATTCATTTTAATCTTTATTAAAACAATTTTGGTCCTATTACAACTATTGGCAGTGGCGGAGGCAATTAAGGACTATAGTAGTCCTAGGCCTACTCTCACTTAAAAAATAAGATTAGTACACCTATTTCTGTTGCTTTGCAGCCCTTCTCAACAACAATTCAATCATTATCTATTTTTCATCTCATAGATACCATCCCGAAAATAAGTATATATTTTAAATGGTCGTTTATTACAAAGAGTAGTGTTATCTGCATACATTTTTTTATCTTTAACACACTCTTGTTAATTTATGACATTCGATATTCAATTCATTCAATCAAACGATCGCAAATTGAGAGGGTGTATGGAAAGCAAAAAGAGGTGTGTGGATAACACAACCCTCTCACAAATCAATAACATTAAATTAAAACCCATCATTCACTTTTAATTAAAATAAAATCGTCTTTCACTTATGCACGGGGAGAGTTTTTACCTTTTCTTATTGAATTTCATATATTTAGCCATTCTAAATCCCAAATTTATTGAATAAAGAACAAAAAGGTTTGTAATACTCTATTATTCACTATAAAACATTTGTTTCTATTATATCTCACCTCTTACTTGAGTTTTAGGGTTTGCAAAGATTTTCGTACTTCTCTCTATTCAGTTTAATAATTATTTAATTACTATAGATGACATTATGCAACTGTTTCATTGCAATTCGTCAATAATAATTTTGATTACTATGGATAGATAAAATTATCTATGCATATGTTAAGTTTGACTACTTAATTATTTGGATAAATATTATGATGTTTTGCATTAGTAATTTTATAACCACTATTCGTTTTTTCTTCTTCTATACTTGTTTGAGGCCCCTCCTCACAAGAAATCTTGGCTCCGCCACTGACTATTGGTCCATTTGATTGTTTTAGTTGTATATAATACTCCCACTATGCTTATAAAACGGTTTTTAAAGCAAGAGTATATGATACTACTAACATAAACTTTGCATTCATTTGATGGACTATATAGTTGCCTTAGGGCCTTAGGATGACTATGAACCTTTGTTTAGATTCAACACGAGCCTAGTGTTGAATCTCAGTCTAGGGATGGTGATTGATTTTAGTTACGCATTTAATCACATTAAGGCGTGTTGTCTTAGGGGCGTTGGACCCTCTACTCCATTTTCATGCATATCAAATAAAACAAGAAAGGAGTACTTCAAAGTAAAGATGAGCTTATGCTCTTTACAACATTTTAATAATACAAATTACTTTAAAGTAAAGATGAGCTTATGCTCTTTACAACATGAATATGAGAACTCTTCGTTGATCGTGTTCAGTGAACTCATTCTCTATTGAGCACCTACGTACTTGTCTTGATGTCACACACACCAATGACTCGAGACTAGTCACTCTCCCTGAGAGAAGACACAGCACGTACTGATCTTAACGGACTGTCAATGCCCAATTGGCAATCCTATGATCAGGAACGTTTAGGATATGTATACGAAAGAATGGTCTCATGAATCTAACTTCTTTAGATTGCATTCTCCCAATCACATATTCCTTGGACTTATCGTTTAAGCATATAACATGTATATGAGATGACTCAAACAATAACCTTTTGCCCTTTATATTTAAACTACATTAGTTTAACTTGTGAAATGTTCGTAAAGTATCATCATATGATTGGTTTTAGGGCACATTTCCAACACTCACATGTGAGTGGCAACCTTGCAATTAACACAAGTTTGCTACCACTCACCCTATGGCTGGTTTTGACTTTGTATTTGGGTTAATTTCCATTTAGTTTTAGTTGTTACAAAACTAAAACTCAATGGGCCTTGTGGACCAAAACCCTTTTGGGCCTCGAAACCCAAAACCAACTTGAAAGCCCAATACGAACCTCTCGTAAGATTAATTAATTAATTAATTAATCTTGACCATTCTCAATTAAACTGTTTAATTGCTTGTCCATCTCATTTATATCTTCACATTGTATGATCCATTAGGCTCCAATTAGCGAGGCAGTGGGTGATTGTTACTCTTAACGATCGATTGTGAATTGAAACTACATTTCAATTCTCCCTTTGATGAAGATTAGTGTTTGCTAATCTTCAGGGCTTCCACAAACCATGAGTGACACCTAGCAGTATGTCATGGCTACCCAAGCTAAGTAGAAGTGGTTGGAGAACCTATCCAGTTACAATTACAATGCAATACGGTCCTTCTCTAATACAATACTCTTAATCACATTGTTTGAGGGATAGTTTGTTTCATGTCTACTATCCAATGTGATACTTCTCTATATGATTCAATTGAATATGATTTGGAACAAACTTCCTAAGTATGTTCGAACTCTCTTTTGATCAAGGACCTAAGTCATAGGTGCCCTAAACCCTCAAGTCAAAGGACTACTTTGCATGTTGCAACTTACAAGTTCTTACATGACATGTATGTTCGAACTCTCTTTTGATCATAGTTCAGTGTACTCGATTACCATTTTGAGCACCTATGTGTTTGTCTCAATGTCCAACACTAAATGACTTGAGACTAGTCATACTCACGCTTGAGTTAACATAACACATAATAACCTTAACGGATTGTCAATGCCCAATTGGCAATCCTATGGCTAGGAACATTTTAGGAATGAACATAAGAGAAAGGTCTCGTTAATCTAACTTACCTAGATCACTTCTCTCTTAGATTAAATACATTCCTTGGATTCCCTTATTGCTTAAACACATAATACAATAAATAGTGATTAACAATAAGCTTTGCCCTTCACTAAACATATAATAGTTTAACACAATAAGTATTCCAAAAGTGATTACATCAAATGAGTGGCTTTGTGGGCATACTTCAAACAGGATTCAATAAATATATAAATATAAAACTAAAAAAGAATTTGAATCTAAGCCGTTGGATCAACCAACGGCTTGTTGATTCCATCCGTCCGATCAAAAGAGTCGTTGGCTCGCCTAGGGAATGTGGCCGACATGCCCACATGGGTGGGGCCTAGTCGGTTTGAGTGCTTACACGTCGCACATGCCTGGCGAGTGGGTGGGGGGCGTCGCACGCATCTGGGTCACAACCGCCCAGTTTCAGTCACGTTGTGCAAAACAGTTGAAAATGGTTAAAAACCCAACAAGATAAGTATTAAACAACAGATCTACTTTATGTAAGTACAAACAAAAGAGACTCAGGCAAGATTTAACCTTGTCGGGCAAGGTTCAACTTCTTGCAACCACCTCTCTTTAGGTTTACAGGGGTTTGTAGATTCTGGGGAACAAAATGTAAATAGGTTTTACTAGAGGGAATTGATGCTACGACATTGGGGATAGGTAGCAGAGCTTCAAAACTTGACAAAAGATGACTTTCTATAGGGAATCTATGACTAAAAGGGGAAATCTGGACAAAATATAGCTTTGCCAAGCTTTTCCTTTAGATGATGGCTTTCCGAGGATGATGAGTCACCAATTATTTACCAACCATGCCCTTAAAAAGTGCTTTTTGCTGGAGATAAGCTGCCATCTGTTGCCCATCACTTCCAACATACGCATATGGTATATGCCTTGTTCAAATGATTTTCAAATTCTTCTTGGGCCACTGGATTTGTCCAAGCCCAACCTCTGGTTTGCTTTTGTGTTCTTGGGCCTCCATCGTTACAAAGCCAGTGTCAAATATGAACCCAAACACACCCCTTTTTAATTTGTATCATTTGATCTTCTTCAATTTATTTGATCCGACAGGCGAAAATTGAGAGAGTGTGTAGCAAATAAAAAGGGGCGTGTGGATAGCACCACCCTAAATTATAATAACCTAACTTAGCAATAAACAGGAAATAATCCTAAATGTACTAGGCATAGGAAAGTTGTTTGTACCATACTTAGGGCTTCCGTATTTAGATCTCGTATAAATACTCGGGGGACTCAAATGTAATTATGAAATAAAGGAAGGGGAAAATATGTAATAAGTGAGGAGCCCTTATTCTATAAAAGGACTCCTCACTCTGCTCATTAAGGGAGGCCATTTCTTAGGCCATTGGAAGAGTTCTCTCACCCTCAGAAGCTCTCTCCCTCACTCCTTTCACCTCTCAGAGAAATAAAATATCAGTGTGGACGTAGCCCAAACCTTGGGGTGAACCACGATACATCTTGTGTTATTTACATTTATGCAGATTCACGGTCGGATTTACGTTGTTCCAAGACCCCTCCAGTTTTGTGCATCAACATTTGGCACCGTCTATGGGAATCAACATAAAAAGTTATGTCGATTCCCTCTCAATTTTTCACCTCCATCGTGAATCTGCAGAAACCCAAGAACCAAACACCTATAGAGTCACTGCAAAACCCATCTCTCAAAAATGCAGAAATGAAAGCTTCTAAACTCAACCACAGTTTCTTCTCTCTCCTATCTCTGTCTTGCTCTCCTTCTCTTTCTTTCTCTCTTTCTCTCTCTCTCTCTCTCTCTCTCTCTCTCTCTCTCTTTCTCCATTTCTGTTTGGCTTCTGTGGTGGCATTCTGAGATCTGGTGGTGGGATCCAATGATCAGAGGGAAAAATGGCAGACCCGAAACCCGACACACCCTTGATCCCACCATCATCGTCATCACCATCCTCGTCAAGAAACCTCCCCAACTTCAAAAATTCAGTTAAACTAAAATATATGAAGCTTGGGTACCATATTCTCATCACCCATGGAATGTACCTCTTTCTTTCCCCTCTTGCAATTGTTATCGCTGTCCAAATTTCAACATTTTCTCTCAATGATCTTTATGATCTTTGGGAGCATCTCTAGTACAACCTGATTTCAATGATTATCTGCTCGACTCTCCTTGTTTTCTATCCACCGTGTGCTTTGTCACCCGCCCTCACCCGGTGTACCTTGTTAACTTTTCGTGCTACAAGCTTGAAGAATCTCGAAAATGCACGAAAACAGGGATGGAGAAGCAGAGAATCTGCAAGATCTACAACAAGTGGTTCTCCAATGGAAAAGTGATAGAGGGTCACATGAGATCCCACCTCGCCAAGTTTCCTCTCCCTCCAAAGCCGCAATCGCCGCCGCAGCAGCAGCATCACCAACTCAGTGACTCGCCCGATTTGTCGTCCCTTCCATTTCGACTTCAAACAGGGCCATGCATTCTTCTCTGGATTCAACCATGGTCCACGATGGCGAAGACAGCAATAACAAGTCCCACCTGCGAAACCCAACTCATAAAAGATCCAAGCGACGCCGCAAAACGATTGGGAAATCGTCGCTGACACTGCCAGCCGAGCCAAAACAGACAGGGATGGAGGATCGAAGCCTGATGCTCCACCAACGAAGCCCGCGTCGTCTCTCTCTGCCTCCCCTTCCTCAACCTTCGCATAGTGTTCTGAAGCTTGTGTTTGTCAGGGAACGACTGCGATTGAGAGAGCCGTGAAGAGGGAGGAGGAGGAATTTGATGGTGAGCTGCAAGTAGATAGAAAAAAAAAAGGCGTGAAGAGATCGTTGTCGTCCTTGTCATCCAGCGGAGGAGGAGGTGGCGCAATGAGACAGTGTCAGGTGGACAGGTGCACAGCTGATTTGAGTGACGAAAAACAGTATCATAGAAAGCATAAGGTTTGTGCTTGTCTCTAGCCTCCACCAAAGGTTTTGCCAACAATGCAACGTAAAAATGAGGAGTAAGAATGGATGGGCACGACCAGGCTGTCCAAGAAAAGCTCTCTCTTTTCTTTCACAGATTCCCCAAAGTCTCTTTTCCTTTACAGAAAAGAAAAAGGAGGAGTAAGAATGGATGGGCATGACCAGGCTGTCCAAGAAAAGCAAGTGGGTTTGCAAGCAAAAGATACCTTACAAAGCAACATGGGTGGACAGAGAATGAGTGGAGAGATCAAGAAAAGTAGAAAGCAAAAGAAAATAAAAAGAAGCATATATAATTGCGGTGGTGATGGCATGCAGAAAAAAAGAATTATGGGCGTGACCCATTGAGCAGAAGGTCGGGTTTATTTTTTAATGATGTAATTTATTTTTCACATCTTTCGGAGACATCTGTATAAACCCCATTAGAGGGTAATAATAAAAAATAAAAAAATAAAAAAAATAAAAAAAACGGCAAGCCCAAAATAATGGGATGCAATGTCGTGTGGAGGGCAAAGGCCCATATGCCCAAAAGAGCCAAGCCTTATGACTCCAAATGTATTCGGCACCCTGCCGCTATTATCACCAACCAGGTGATCAAAAGTATGCCCAGTACTCCTAAAATTATTCAGCAGCCTGCCGCTATTACCACCAACCAGGTGATCAAAAGTACACCTAGTACTCCAAAATTATTTGGCAGCCTACCGCTATTACCACCAACCAGGTGATCAAAAGTATATCTAGTACTCCAAAATTATACATGAGCATCACTCATCATACATAAACATTTCATGGGCATCACTCATGTCAATCATACATAAACATTCATGACCATCATTCATGTCAACATTCATGAGCATCACTCATGTCAACATCCATGAGCATTACTCATGTCAATCAACATAAACATTCATGAGCATCACTCATGTCAATCAGCTTCAAAAGCTTCTTTTACAGAGCTCTAGCTTCAAAAGCTTCATTTACAAAAGCTCCAGCTTCAAAAGCTTCATTTACAGAGCTCTAGCTTCAAAAGCTTCATTTACAGAGCTCTAGCTTCAAAGCTTCAACTTGCAAAGCTTCACCTACAAAGCTTTAGTGCAGGGTATATAAATACCGCCTCCGAACAACCGCCACTTCGGCCTATACATGGATTCAATTTGAAGTCTCCAGCCAACAAACTCTATTGATCGAAGACTTGGGGGACTACATTATGTACCATATATTAGGCCTCAACTAGGCCTCATGAAAAATACTTGGGGGACTTAGCCCATTATTTATGTATTGAGGAGCGAGCCCTTATTTTATAAAAGGGACTCCCTCACCTTCATTAGAGAGCATCGCCGCCAGCTGAACAACCGCCTCGCCACGAGCATCACTCCTAACCTATTATTCATGTACTGAGGAGCAAGCCCTTATTTTATAAAAGGGACTCCCTCACCTTCATTAGAGAGCATCGTCGCCAGCTGAGCAACCACCTCGCCGTGAGCATCACTCTTAGCCCATCACTTATGTATTGAGAAGCGAGCCTTTATTCTATAAAAGGGACTCCCTCACCTTCAACGTCACAAGCCAAGCCAACCAAGGCAACATAAACCACAAGCAGAGCAGCCTCGCAACTTGTGCTACTTCTAGTTTAGCATCATTTCAGATTGAGCACCGCCTCATATCGAGTATTAGTTCAAGACAACATCTAGTTACTTCGGCCCACACATGGACTGAGTTTCAAGTCTCCAGCCAAAAGACTCTCTTGAGTGAAGACTTGGGGGACTACTGTTTGTACCATACTTAGAGCCTCCGTATTTAGATCTCGTATAAATACTCGGGGGACTCAAATGTAATTATGAAATAAAGGAAGGGGCAAATATGTAATAAGTGAGGAGCCCTTATTCTATAAAATGACTCCTCACTCTCCTCATTAAGGGAGGCCATTTCTTAGGCCATGGGAAGAGTTCTCTCACCCTCAGAAGCTCTCTCCCTCACTCCCCTCACCTCTCAGAGAAATACAATATCAGTATGGACGTAGCCCAAACCTTGGGGTGAACCACGATACATCTTGTGTTATTTACATTCATGCATATTCATGGTCAGATTTACGTTGTTCCAAGACCCCTCCGGTTTTGTGCATCAACAAAAGTAATAACTCGATTACAATCAGGAGAGGAAATAATGTAGGAAACTAAATTAAAATATTCTTAGGATATTATTCTGCATCTTAAGTCACTTGTGATACTTTACTTTGTTGCCAAGTCAAATAATTGAATATCCTTGCAATTATACTTAAGAGTTAAAAGGGTTGCTCCCAAGAGGGTATGTCAGAATATACAATATCAGGATTAGAAGTGGCTATATCTCTTCTCATTTATATTTTGAAATCAGTTAACATAGCACCTAAAATACGTTTCTACTCTATCATGTCTTTCATTGAACTATTCACTGTGAGAGCAGGATATTAGTTTCGCTGATTATGGTTTTGGCTATTAATAGGGAAACACTGTCTGAAATGTATAATAAGCCATTGGAAGACCCATTCATTAAGTGATGTCTGGAGATCATCGACTTAGACAAAAAACATGATTCTGAATGCAGTGGAGTGGAATACTAAAAGCAAAAGACGTTTGGTCTAAAGTCTTTCCAAAACCTCGAAGACGTTGGCTTCCAACTGGTTGCTTGGTGAGGAAATGTTCGGCATTTTGTTTTATTTATTTATATTCCCTAACGAACTTGTAGCATTGATGTTGTCTTTGAACATCCAGAAACTGCTTCAAGTTTTACATGGAGTGCTACCAAAGATGTCTTTAATTGCTTGATGTAGAAGTACTTGGTGAAAGAGCTCCATTGGCTTCAACCAAGGTACAATAACCGAGCTTTATCGTACTTCTTAGGTTGTTTGACACTGTCTTAACTTTCTATACTAGTTTGACACTTTGATCCTTTCTATCTACAGAAAGATGGCAGCATCTCGGATTATAACAGTTATCTGGATCCAAGGGTATGCTAGTATTATGATTTCACTTTGATATGTCATGGTTTCAGGCCATAATAAATTGTCCCAGTTGCACGCACTACAAGACATTAGGTAGAGGGATTTGAAATGATTAAGATGCTATGCACTTTGAGGGATTTACAAATGACTACTTAAAAGGAGTAATTTGAAAATCCTTTGTATAGTACTATAGTTGCTTTATACTGCTCGTGTAGTGCATTTTCAGTCCCTTTATTTAACATCGTTTTGTTATTTGCGTTTATTTTCAGTCCCTCTATAGTGGCTTTATAATGCTCATTGTTTTGTTATCTACGTTTATATAGTATGGGTTGTTGGATGCAATATTTTTTGGTTGATTCAATTCATTCATATGGAATCCGGATCCTCTTTGTGAGGATCCCGGGGATCCGTCAATCTTATCAATTCATCATACCTCGTGTGGTTAAAAATTATTTTAAATATTTTTATTTAAAATTAAACATAAACAGTACTTATAAAAACTGACCGCATGATATACGATGAACAAACATAATTAATGGATCCTCAGAATCCTCACCAAAAGGATCCGGAGAGGATCCTGTTGGATTCATATGCAACATATTTTGTTTATACTATGTAGTAGGTGCCATAAATTTTTATGTTGTTATACTTTTTGTTATATTATGCACCCATATATATTAGTGGGCATAATATTTTTTTTTTTGTTTATATTATGCAACCATGTCTATAAATGGGTACAAAATTTTTGTTCCTATATGTACAATTTTTTTTTTTGGTCATAGAATGTATCCATATGCATTTTTGGGTATGTTACTATTAAGGTTACTTAAAATTGTTTTCAACACTGGGTACATTCGTTTGACATTTATCGTTAAAAACTTATATTGCTTCTTATCCATTTATTCAATAAAATTTTGGAAGTATTTTCTTTTTATTGGCGTAGCCGTTTCTAATTTCTATGCCATAAAATGTAGAATTTGGTGAGGTGCACAAAGTTAACTTTGATAAAATATTGAAAACCATTAGGGTGAGTTGGTTGCACCGGACTGTCTCGGACTGGACTAGTTGCACGAACTAAGCTGGACTGGCTTAGACTAGACTAAGTTAGACTAGCTTAGTGAAGAGTTCAGTGCAGTGTCGGACTAAGAAGCAGGATAATGAAAACAGTACTTTTCACCAGATTTGTGTTTGCTTAGACTAGGACTACATTATTGTTCTATTTTCATAGCTCCAACTACCTGTGCCCAATGCCCAAATTTTTGCCATGTATATTACGAATCTTAAAAAAAGAGGACAATTGTTTTGTTTTTAGTACCAACTAATAGAATTGGTGACACACCTCGATTCTAAAATCAAGGCGTGCTAGCCGTCACGTGAGTGCGACATAACCAAAAGTGCGACGCGGAAGCAGTAGATAAGAGAAATACGAAGAAATAAAAACCAAATACTAGCAATAAAATCCAACTAACAAGCTAGAGTAAGTTTAAGTATGAAACACAGATATTCAGAGCATAAGTACTAGGTGCAGTCAAGTAGGACCATAACTAAATTACAACACCCGTAGGTGAGTCCTACATATATGTAGTCTGTCAGTACGCCGTGGGAATCCTTGTGGGCCACCAATGCTGCTATCTAGAACCTGGAGAGGCGCAAAACAAAATTGAGTGGGTCAGTAAAACCAAAGTTTTACTAAAACATTTCAAATAATAACATTTCTAACTCCTCGCTATAAAACCTGTATACTTTCCCAGAAAATAACATAATATGCATATACTTCTTCAAATATCTCAACTCACCAATCTTTATCAAAACCCAGAAAATATGCCATGCCATAAATGTCAATAACAGATTAAGAATGCATCAATATAACAGGTGACATAATGAATCAACCAGAGACCCTGCAGTTGGTCCTGTACGGTTAATTCCATAGCTCAATATCCAAACCAACCTGAGTCCCCACGGTGACCTGTACGGCACTACTCTGCACATAAGTCGGAACTACCTGAAGTAGTCTGTACGACAAGAATGGTGTAATAATACGCTCTAGTGCTTCTCTCATCAATCATCTGTGCACATAATCTAAGGTCAGGTCACCTACCAGTCGGAACCACATCTAGTGCTTCTCTCATCAATCATCTGTGCACTAACAACAGGGGTGCAGGTTATGAGCTCTCAACACAATTCACATTACAATAATTCATATGAATAACATAAAACTCACCTGATACTCACATGTGCGTCCACAGCACCATTTCATATATATATGCATCAATTACTAATTCATATAATTCATAATATGCATGCATGGCATTTTAAAAAGATACTTTCATTTAAATTCAATTTCTGGGAAATTCAGTAGTATATAGGTAATAACAGAAAATAACTGCCCACTCACTGATAGGTTGAAGGGTCGTAACCCCCATGACATCCTTGAATGCACTCGTCCTCGGGATAGGTATCACCTATATGCGAAACAACTATAAAAACGTTATTTAAAGCACATAACTGACAATACGTAATAACTGTTGGAAATGTGCCCTAAAGCCAATCATATGATGATACTTTACGGACATTTCACATGTTAAACTAATCTAGTTTAAATATAAAGGGCAAATATTATTGTTTAAGCCGTCTCATATAAATGTTATATGCTTAAACGATAAGTCCAAGGAATATGTGATTGGGAGAATACGATCTAAAGAAGTTAGATTCATGAGACCATTCTTTCGTAGACACATCCTAAACGTTCCTGATCATAGGATTGCCAATTGGGCATTGACAGTCCATTAAGATCAGTATGTGATGTGTCTTCTCTCAGGGAGAGTGACTAGTCTCGAGTCATTGGTGTGTGTGACATCAAGACAAGTACGTAGGTGCTTAATAGAGAATGAGTTCACTGAACACGATCAACGAAGAGTTCTCATATTCATGTCACATGAGAACTCATGGTTGGGATAATGCAAAGTAGTCATTTGACCTGAGGCATCACGTTTGTCTTGTGGTTAAGTCCTTGATCTTTGATTATGTCAAAGTCACCCCATCCGCGGGTGTCCACGGCATCGTTGGGGTTAAGCCACTTAGCTATGGAGGCAAGTGAATGCGCAACAAGGGATCTCTAACCTTCAAACCGTTTGGGGGAGAATACTCTATGATATGATTTAGAACCTCTGGACAGAGTATGAATGAGATTTAGAAAAGTCGTTCTAAATCACATTCAAGGTAATCATATAAGCACACGAATCACATTCGATAGTAGACATGAATAAACTATCAAACCAAGCAATGTGGTCAAGAGTATTGTATTAGAGAAAGACCGTATTGCATTTGTAATCCTAAACTGAATAGGTTCTCTACCTCTTCTGATTAGCTTGGGTAACCATGATATGCTGCTAGGTGTCACTCTTGGTTTGTGGAAGCCCTAAACGTGTATAAACACTAAAGGGAGAATTGAAAGTAAGTTTCAATTCACAATCGATTTGAAAGAGTTTTAATCGCCCACTGCCTCGCTAAAAGGAACCTAATGGATCGTACACCGTGTAAGGTAGAGGTTGAAGAAACAACGGAGATGAGTAAGAATAATTAAATGGTTTAATTATTTATGGCAAGGATTAATTAATATGTTAATTAATCAAACGAATAAGTTTGTTAAAGACCTCGGGATAGTTTTGGACCTTAAGGCCCAATGGGCTTCGAACGTCAAAGCCCATGGACTTAAGTTGTATGACAACTTAATGAATAAAGATTCACAAGGGCCCAAAAGCCCAAATCCCTTAAAGTGGCCGGCCATGTTAGAAGAATGGCTTTTTGGTTCTTTAGGTCACTTATTTGAAGGGACTATATAAAGGACTTTATAGCCTAAATTCATTAAGGGTTTTCTTTTAGGAAATTGGAGAGAACACAATGCTCTCCTTTCTCTCTAAAGAGGCCGGCCCCCTTGGAGGGTGTATCTAGCAATCCCACTACTCCAAGGTCGCTCATTTCTTCATCAATCTTACCTTGGTGTGGAGACTTAGAGGTTCTCAATTTTGGGAACTTGGAGAAACCTTTTCATCCATCCAAATCCATAGATTTAAGATGAAAGGAATGAAGGCCCTCTCTTTGGGTGATTAGCCTTTGCTTATGCAAAGAGGAATCTACAAAGGTATATATTTCTCAACTCACTTAGATTTGAGTTGAGTCATGGTTCACCAATCTACTAGGCTTTGAATTTCATGGTTAATGTTTTGATTTTGAATGCATGCAAGCATGATTCCGCCTTTTAATTGTGAAATGCATGCTATAGATGTTATTCAAATGAACATGTTTTCACAAAATCATCCTTCAATAACTTCTCATACGATGCTCAATTTGGGTATATGAATATATCACAGTGACCTACTCGATGTCGCGAACATCGAGGTATTTTAGAAAAACATTTCGAGGCTGCATGCACCCCCACGCGCCGGGAGGGGCATGGACCCACGCGCGTCACCTTCTTCCTCCAGTCCCCGGACTGGTTTTGCCGGTCATCTAAAAACTGGAGATTTTTCAATCTCCTTGTTCTCCATCATTTCGCAACCATTTTTCACGCATTTTATATCAAAATGAAGCCCTAAGCATGTAGAATCACGTTGTACTAGTTTAAGACTCTAAAAATGACGAAATCTCACCGGAGAAATTCCAAGAAAACCGGCCAACTTCAAACTCAGTGATCCCAACGTCCAAAACCTTCAAACTAAGCACTCCGAGCTTCCTTAGGACCTCACTAAGCTCACTGTAAGCTTAGAATTCCCTGAAAATCAACAATTCACGTATGCATGAACAGTACTCAAATCGGACCTCGAGTTTTCAACGTGATATTGAGGGTTCTAAGTTCTAAAAATTGCACCATTCGAATCAGGAGGTTGAAAGGATGAAGAACCTCACCTTTTTGACGTTGATCCGTGAAGATTGGAGGGTTTTGTGCTTTGGTCCGTACGGTTTCGAGAGGAAGAGAGAGAATTGCGAGGGAGGAGAGAGAGAGCACGGGGGAGAGAAAGAGAAGGTGTCCCGTGTGTGTGTGTGTGGTCCATCCCAAAACAAGTCCAAACTTTCATTCCCTAACCACACAAATTGCTAATAACTTTTAATCCATTTTAATTTTCCAAACTTAGGAAAATATGTATTATTCACTAACAAGTCACACATATACCTTAGTAACTGTCAAGGGTATTTTCGTCATTTCATAGCCTCGATAAATAGAATCACAGGACGGGTTGTGACAATCTTCCCCCCTTATAGAATTTCGTCCTTGAAATTCATGCAACCAAACAAGCCATTAATATTCATAAAACAACCTCGGATACATCTCTCTCATTTGATCTTCTGTCTCCCAAGTGGCTTCTTCCACTGAGTGGTTCCTCCACAATACTTTTACCAAGCTCACTGTCTTATTCCTTAGAACCTTGTCTTTCCAATCCAAGATAGTCACTGGTTCCTCATCATACGTCAAATCCAGATTAATCTCCAAAGGTTGAGGAGGAATCACATGTGAAGGATCTGAAACATAATGTCGAAGCATCGAGACATGAAACACATTATGTACCTTCGATAACTCCGGAGGCAACTTCAATCTATAAGCAACTTCACCAATCCTCTCAGTGATCTCATAAGGTCCTATGTACCTAGGACTTAGCTTGCCTTTCTTTCCAAACCGCACTACACCTCTCCAAGGTGACAATTTCAAGAATACCAAATTACCCACATCATATACTCGATCAGTAGCATGTCTATCTGCTAAACTCTTTTGTCGATCCTGGGCCGCTTTCAGGTTAGACTTAATCACATGAACATTTTGAGTAGTCTCATCCACAATCTATGGGCCTTCTAACACTCTTTCGCCAACCTCTGACCAACACAATGGCGTACGACAAGCTCTACCATAATGTGCCTCAAATGATGATATACCAATGCTCGAATGAAAACTATTATTGTAGGCAAATTCCATCAAGTCTAGGCGATCATGCCAAGAATCACCAAACTGTAACACTGAATATCTCAGCATATCCTCCAACGTCTGAATAGTCCTCTCTGATTGTCCATCGGTTTGAGGATGATAAACAGTGCTGTAAAGGAGTTTCGTACCAAGAGCTTCCTGAAAAGCTACCCAAAACTTAGAAGTCAATCTTGGATCTCGATCAGAAATAATATTCACTGGAACTCCATGATACTTCACAATCTTCGTGATGAACAACTTAGCCAATTTATTCAAGGGATACTTTTCCCTCACTAGAATGAAGTGTGCTGACTTGGTAAGCCGATCTACAACTACCCAAACGCCGTCAAATCCATTTCGTGTACGAGGAAGCTTATACACGAAATCCATAGTTATGTTTTCCCATTTTCACTGAGGAACTGGAAGTGGTTGCATCAGGCCAAAAGGCTTATTTCTTTCTGCTTTGACTTGCTGGCAAACAATACACCTACTTACATATTCTGCAATTTCCCTTTTCATACCTAGCCAATAATAAAATGGTCGAATGGTATGGTACATCTTAGTTCCTCCGGGATGCATCGCATAAGCCGAACAATGTGCTTCATCCAAAATTTCTTTCTTTAGTTCCTCATTATTCGGCACATACATTATGTTCTCCTGCAAAAGCATGCCATCTGATTCTCGAATCCTGAAGTCTTTCTTTTTCCCTTCACTTCTCAATTGAATCATTTCTTGAATGTCATCATCAACCATCTGAGCTTCAAGTACACGATCGACCAAAACTGACCTGACTTGGAAGCTAGCAAGAAAAGCTTCTCTTCGATCTTTGAACTCCAACTTTACTCCAGTAGCTCTCAAATCTGCAAGAAGAGGAACACGACAAGCATACAAAGCATTGAGTCGACCTTGAGGTTTCCTACTCAGTGCATCAGCTACCACATTTGCACGACCCGGATGATACTCAATAGTGCAATCATAATCACTTAACAACTTCATCCACCTTCGCTGACAAAGATTAAGATCATGCTGAGTAAAAAGATACTGAAGACTCTTATGATCTGTGAAGATCTTACACTTCTCACCATAGAGATAATGCCTCCAAATCTTCAAGGCAAAAACAATGGATGCCAACTCAAGATCGTGAGTAGGATAATTCCTTTCATGAATCTTCAACTGTCGAGAAGCATAGGCAATCACTCTATTATGCTGCATTAAAACACATCCCAAACCATTCAAAGATGCGTCGTTGTAAATCTCAAAGTTACCGCTATCATCAGGAAGTACCAATATTGGAGCATGAGTGAGGCAATATTTCAACTGCTGGAAACTTTGCTCACAATTCTCGTCCCAATCAAACTTAACATCCTTCATGGTTAACTTCGTTAGTGGCAACGCAATCATAGAAAAATCTTGAACAAACCGTCGATAGTAACCTACTAGACCAAGAAAACTCCTCACCTCAATGACGGTTCGTGGTTGTTCCCAATTCTCCACTGCTGCTATCTTTTGAGGATCTACTTGAATTCCTTGTGCCGATACTACATGCCCCAAAAATGCCACTTGATTCAACCAAAACTGACATTTACTGAACTTGGCATACAACTGATGCTCCCTCAATTTCTTTAATACCAAGTTAAGATGTCGAATATGATCTGCTTTAGACTTAGAGTATACCAGAATATCATCGATAAAAACAATGACAAACCTATCAAGATATTGCTGGAATACCTCATTCATTAGCCTCATGAAAGATGCAGGTGCATTAGTCAATCCAAATGGCATCACCAAAAACTCATAATGTCCATAACGGGTCCTGAAAGCCGTTTTAGGTACATCTTCATCTTTAATCTTTAACTGATAATAGCTAGATCTCAAATCAATCTTAGAGAACACACACGCACCTTTAAGCTGATCAAATAAATCATCGATACGAGGCAAAGGATAACGGTTTTTAATCGTCACCCGATTCAATTACCTGTAATCAATACATAATCTCAAAGTTCCATCTTTCTTTCTTACAAATAACACCGGAGCTCCCCAAGGTGAAGTACTAGGTTGAATGAAACCTTTATCAGTTAATTCTTGTAATTGAATTTTCAATTCTCTCAATTCAGCTTGAGCCATTCTATATGGAGTCAAAGATATAGGATCCGTACCTGGAAGCAAATCAATCAAAAACTCCACATCTCTGTCTGGCGGCAATCCAGGCAAATCATCTGGGAATACATCAGGATAGTGCCTGACTACTCCAACTTCCTCCACACTGCTAGGAACAACATCATTTAACACCACATGTGCTAAGTATCCTTGACAACCTTTCGATAACAACTTCTTTGCTCTCATGGCAGAAATAACACCATGTCTCACCCCACTGCTTTCACCCACAAAAGTAACCTCTAGTAATCCAGGACGATGAAAAGTAACTGACTTCCCGTAACAATCTATATAGGCACGAATGCAACCAATCTGCCCTTAAAATCACATTAAAATCCATGATATCTAACGGGATAAGATTAGCTGGCATAACTACACCATCTACCATCACTGGACACCCTGGATAAACACTATCAACATAACATTTGTCCCCTCTAGGCATAGCAAACTCTAAATCAAATCCTAAAGGTGTAGGGTGAGGTTGTGTCATTTGAGAAAACGTATGAGAAATCACAGAATGTGTAGCACCACAATCAATCAAAACTCTAGCAAAGTGACCAAGAATATTTAACGTACCTATAATCAAATCTGGATGATTCTGAGCATCTTGTAGTGAGATGTGATTAACACGTCCCTGAGCTTGCTGTCGTCCACCACGACCTCTGTTACCTTGGTTACCTCGTCCCTGAGAAATACGTCCCTATCCTGGCTGATTAGACTGCCTAGATTGTCCTGCACTGCTAGCAGCAACCTCTTCCTGTCGAGGCTTGATGAGTAGATTTTATATTATATTTTTTACCCTAATCTTAGTATATTTTGGTTAATATATTGGAAGAATTTTGATACTTTGAATTGTATTTTCAATATAGGACTTTCGACTTCCTCTGGAGCAAAACAGGATCAAATGGACGAATTTTGGAGTAATTCCAGTTGGAGGACGTTCGTGAGTCACTTAGCTTGATCGTATCAAAATTTGGGATTTTTTCCACCAAGCGGTTATTTTCTGGCGATGAAATAAAGAAGCAGTGCGCAGTGCTAGAAAATGACATTTTTGGGTTTAAATGACGTTTTTGGAGCCCAAGATGACCTCGGATGGGTTCGTGGCCTTCTGGAAAAGTGTTCAAAATATTCCAAACATCAAATCCAGCTATATTGGACCAGTTTTGGAGCAGCTTATGGGCCAAAACGTGGCTGTTCAGATATTAGACGAATTTTACTATTTTTATTTAGGGTTTTTATTAATTTTAGTTTGCTAGGGTTTGTGTGGTGGCTTAGCTAATATATGGCTTAGCCGTCTACAGTTTTAGGAACGCTTTATTTTATGCAATATTGGAGACAGAGAGAAGGGCTAGGGTTTTGAAGATTTTCTACTTGAAGGTATTTTCAATCCTTTTCTTAAGAGATATTTCTATGATTTCAATTATGAATATGCGGAACTAGTTTCTTTTGCTAGGGCGAAGCCTTGAGCCTTAGCATGAATATGTGATTTTTATTTAATTTCTTATGATTGATTGCATGCGTACTTTGAATTGTTAATCATCGGGATAAAAACTATCTAATTGTTTTAATGCCTGATCACCATTAGGATTTTTAGAAAAGTAATTTGATGCAATTTTGGTCGGAAGGTTCCCTGAAATTGACGCTGGCTTCTTGTGATTAATAATTGTAATTTCACTTAGGATGAATATCACATCTTAAGGATTGCATGGTTTTTCAAAAGATTTTCATAAAGCATAAGGAGTTTCCAAGTAGAATATCACATCTTAAGGATTGATCTGAACGTCCGGACGGGTTGCATGTTAGATATACGTTCTATGTTGGAGGTTCCAAGTAGAATATGAATTAGGAAAATCTAACCTTCAAAGTAGCATGTATAGATCATAAGTAATTGGTAAAAATTCTTAGGATTGCTAGGTGATGGTGGAACCCTAGTACTTTCTTAATTTGATTCTCCCAAAACTGTTTTATTTTCTCTCTAGCTCTAATATTGCAGATTGTTTATTTTAATTCATTAATTTCGTTTTTATTTTAATTAGGTTATAAAATCAATCACTTCAATTTCTACTTTACAATAATTAAATGGAATCTGATTAGTTCGAATTATTTAATAATCCCTGTGGAGATGACCTTGCGAGATCCGTTTATACTACAATAACCTTGTGATTCTTGCAAGTAAAATAGGAGATTTAAGCCTGTTCACATGAGTAGTAAAAATCCCTATCAAGAAAATGGCGCCGTTGCCGGGGATTATTTAAAATAATCCCTACGAATCAAATTTTCAATTAGTTATTGCTGTTTATACATATAAAAAAAATATTTAATTTTCGTTTTCATTTCTTTTTACAGATTACAACAGTACAACAGTACAGATTTCAGAAATCTGTGCATGGTCAGCACTCGTTCAACAGTGCAGAAATTGATTCCACT
The DNA here is from genome assembly GCF_916048215.2 of Malus sylvestris. Lineage (NCBI taxonomy): Eukaryota > Viridiplantae > Streptophyta > Magnoliopsida > Rosales > Rosaceae > Malus > Malus sylvestris. Next base: position 41,408,951 of record NC_062272.1, on the reverse strand, counting down.
TGATCCAGAACTTGAGCAGAATTTAAGGAGGAAGCGCAGAGAGCAAAATTTGCAGAAGGTTCGTCCTTTGCAGGAGACATTTCTGAAATCAGTCTTTTCTGGGGACCTGCACAACAAAGAAAAAAATGACGTTTGTAATTCCAGAGGCAGGTCTGCCCCTGGGTGATTCACTGACAGCCCATACAACAAATATACCCAGTTGCATTACATATCCGGCAGTGGAGGAAGGGACTGCATTTGAAATAAAACAGCACATGTTGAATATTCTACCTACGTTTCATGGGTTATCATCTGATGATCCTAACATGCACATTGCAGAATTTTTAATGGGGTGTAAAAACATTTTGGTGAGGGGATTTTCAGCCGAATCTATTAAGCTGCGTTTATTTCCATACACTCTAAAAGATCAGGCAAGGAGATGGCTCCTCACACTCCCATCTGGAAGCATTACAACTTGGGCACAACTTAGTGAAAATTTTTTAAACAAGTATTATCCGGCTTCTAAGACCCTTGACATGAGAACTCAGATTTTATCTTTTGCCCAAAAACCAAATGAGGAGTTTCATGAGGCATGGGAGCGGTTTAAGGAGTTGATTAGAAAATGTCCACATTCGGGTATTAACACTACTGATCAAATGCATATATTTTTCAGAGGGTTGAATATGACGACAAAAACTCTTGTCAACGCTTCTTGCGGAGGTTCGTACAAAGATAAAAATGCACAAGAGGCTTGTTTGTTATTTGAAAAAATGGCAGCAGATACTCAGCAGTGGGCAGTTGAGCAGCCACAATCTAGGTCTTTTTTTGAGATGTCAAATGGTTCACCATACGTGTCGGCACAAATTGAAAAAATGGAGAAAAAGCTTGAAAGATTTGATGCAAAATTTGACATGTTATTACAAAGAATTTCGGGTTCACAAGTTGTTGTACAACAGCCTTTACAAGCTGCCTGCAACATTTGCAGCTTGACAAATCATGATTTTTTGAGCTGTCCACATAAAGATGCTTATCCGGAGTTTACAGCGGAGCAGGTTAATTCATTTAATAATTTTCCACGTCCCAGATATGACCCGTATTCTAATTTCTACAACCCAGGTTGGAGAGATCATCCTAATCTAAGGTGGGACAAGGAACAGCACACTAGGCCTCAATTTCAACAGCAGGTACAGCAACCTGCTGCACCTAAGGCTGCTTGGGAGGTTGCAATTGAAAAATTGGCAAATACTACCACTTAAGAAATTCAAAATCTACAGGCAGCAGTGAAAAACATGGAAAAACAAATGGGGCAGATTGCTTTACAGGTTTCAGAAAGAGCTCCGGGTACATTTCCTAGTCAAACAGTACCTAATCCAAGAGGACGAGAAGAATGCAATGCTATACGCACTCTACGGTCTGGCAAAAGTTACAACAACAGACATGAAAATTCTGTTGGGAATTCGCAGGCAGCAGAACTACCCCAAACTAAATCTGCAATTTTTGCAGATTCTGAAATTTCTGCAGATTTTGGGCAGTCCCAAGACAGATCCGAAAATACTGCAGAAGCTTCCACAAAAACTGCAGAACGTGTTTACGAGCCCCCTATGCCTTATCCAGAAAGGTTGAGACCTAAAGCTAAAGATCAACAGTTAACAGATTTTATGAAAACTTTGGCTAAAGTTCAAATTAATCTACCGTTAATTGATGCAATCAAGAACATTCCATCTTATGCCAAATCTTTGAAGGATGTTTGCACAAAGAAAAAGAAGCTTGTTGATTTTGAAAAAGTGATTCTTACAGAACAATGCAGTGCGGTCTTGTTACATAAATTGCCTCTAAAGAAAAAAGATCCAGGGAGTTTTACTATCTCTTGCACCATTGGAAATTGTGATTTTAGTAGTGCTTTAATTGATTTAGGTGCTAGTGTAAACTTAATGCCATATTCTGTTTTCAAACGTTTAGGTGAAGGGGAGCTGAAGCCAACCTCCAGTATTATTCAATTGGCTGACCGTTCAATTACTTACCCTAGAGGAGTCATTGAAGATGTTATTGTGAAGGTTGACAATTTATATTTACCGGCTGATTTTATGGTGTTGGACATGGATGAGGATTTGACAACGCCCATTATTTTGGGCCGCCCATTTCTGGCAACAGCCCGGACTCTTATTGACGTTGAAGCTGGAACATTAACATTCCAGGTTGAAGATCAAACTGTTGTTTTCAAGTTGTTTGAAGCAAGCATACATTCAGGTGACAAGCAAGAATGCATGCGTGTTGATGCATTGGATGGTTTACCAAGTGCCAAGTTTATGAACAGATCATCAACTGACCATCTGTCCATAAAGCCCCCGAATTTAACTCGTGATTGTACAAATCCTAAACCATAGCAGCAAAGGGTGATACATGAAGACCAGCCAATTAACACTTTGAAAAAACATGAAAATTTGCCAAGCAGCCCAAATTTTAAGAAAATACAGCCTGGTAAAAAAGTGTGGTTATTAAGTTCAGATTTCAAGTCATTTCTAGGGAAACAAGAGTCTCGATGGAGAGGCCCTTTTCTGGTTACTAAAGTTTTTCAGAATGGTAATGTGGACATTAAGGCTAAGGGCACAGATTTCTCATTGAAGGTGACCACACATCAACTAAAACCATGCATAGAGAAATTTGGTGTAGGCGAGTCATCAACTTTGAAGGAACCAGTGATCTAGCCACCGAACTTTAGCAACGTCTAGCTACAGACTTAAAATAAAGCGCTAATTGGGAGGCAACCCAATTTTTCTAAACTCTTTCCTAATTTTAATTTTCGTTTGATTTTCTCTTTAATATAAAAAAAAACCGAAAAATTCAAAAAAATGGAAGTTTGCAGGTTGATTTTATTTACCCAGTTTATTTGATTTGATTTTAATTTTTAACGCATATTGGTTAATTGCAGGGTGCGAACGTGGAAAATAAAGCGCGTCCTATGCTGGAATTCTGCACCCAGCAGCAAGTCTAACGTTCACATCAACCACATCTACACTATGCTGGAAATTTAAAGCAGTTAACATAACAATCATTCACAGATGCAAGTTTGGGGGAGATTGTTGCAGATCCAGCACAGAAAAAGAATTTAGAGCAGTTAATTTTCTGCAGCTCAGTTGTGCGATGCATGGAGGAAGCACAATTAAATCACAGATCCATACACCACAGAACTGAGTACAGCTATTATTACCAGATCTACAACAATTCCACTTGCAAGGATACAAAATTTTACCTCCCAGATTCACCGATCTGGGCTCTTGGCAGCTTGTACCGTTTGTCTATTGAAGCTGATCTTTGTCCACCCTTTTCTTTCCCTCGGATCTATCAGTGATCCGCCTATATTGCACAAGAGCACACCAATATGAGACTATGTCGAGACATAGAAAAAAAAATTTTGAAAACCACACAATATTGTGAAAGTCATAGTTTCTGCCGGGATGAGTGTTTATACCTTCAAGGTTGCTAAGTCATGGCTGTTGCGATGTGTCCTGCCTTTTGTCTGATGGATATTCAGTTGAGCATTCTTTCTTTTGGATCGGTCATGGATCCGCTTGTTCTACAAACATACCACACCAGTTTAATTACATGCAGGTATAATGAAGCAACGGTCTCACGGAATGGAATCCATCATGAACGGAGTACAAGAATTTTTACCTTCGCCGGAACCGGATCTGCAGTCTTTGCTGTTGTTCCTCGTCATTGCCGTTGCAGAGCTTTCAAGTCATGGACTTTGGCACATTCCTAATATACACAGACCATGGTGATCAACCAGTACTCAAAGATTAAAAAAAAGAAAAAAAAAAAAAAAAGGACGAGGGCGATGATTACCTTTAAGGGGCGTGTGGTGCTTCATTGTACCATCTTTTCCATGGCAGAGTTGTGGGTGTGGTTGGCTAAGGGTGCGACGGGGCGATATTTTTCATTGTACGAGGAAATGCTGTGAATGAGCGGGTTGCGTAGGTTGAGGAAAATGGACGGTTTGTAAGAAAGAGAGAGCGAAGGCTCTTGAGTTTTTGAGAGAACTGATAACATTTTCTGCTACTAAAGAGAGAGAGAGGTTGAAGGAGTTGTTGTGAAATGGAGGTTTGAATGGATGGCTGAGCTTGAGAGTTTTGCAAAGGGGAAGAGATCCGCGAGAGTCTATTTGGTTTGTCTGAAGATAGAAAAGGTTTTTGCATTTTTGGGAGTACTGAAGGAGAGAGCAGAGATATGGGGTCTGAGAGAAAAAAGAGAGGGAGTAGAGATGAAATGGGGAAATGAGAGAAGACAATAGAGAGATTAAAAACCTTTTCAGATTTTCTAGAGAGAGGACGATGGGCATATGGGGTTGATATTAACCCTTGATTTGGAATCCTATGGAGCTTCTCTTTCCGATGCATGACAAGTGGGCGCATCCTCCTCTTTTAGGCTCCCTAGGACACGGTTTGAAGAGAGGGGAGAGAGCCGTTTGGGCTCTGTGTTTGATGATTGACAGAGACATCAACCTGACGCCAGCTGCACGTCACCTTCCACTTGCATGCCAATTGCATGCCTTTCCAAGAAAGGAATCCAATGTTCCTTTGCGAGTGGGCTGACATACATGCCAGGTGTTCTTCTTTCTTTGATTTTGGTTTTGTTTGTTATTTTATTTTTTTTTATTTTTTTTTTATTTTTTTTATTTTCTCTTATAGTGTTGTCGTTTTTTTTTTTAAAGTGTCCACTAGAGTTTTGTGTTTTATTATTTTGTTCTTTTAGTTTTCTTCTCGTTTCCACACCTTGAGGACAAAGTGTGAAATAAGTTTGGGGGTGGGAAAGTCGATTTTAGTTTTTTATTATTGGGTCAGTTTAAAAATTTTCATTCTTGTTAAGTTAATATCCATAGATTATTTTCAACGTTAGAACAAATGGACATGGTGAAGGTTAATCCCACATTAGAGTCTTTTCTATCTATCGTTGCTTAGACACTAATTCATAAATTATACTTTGAACTTTGCACATCACACCAACATGGTTTGTGGGGAGTGAGATTGAAACACTTGCTTTTAGTCTAAGTTATTTTTAATTTTTAATTTTTGTTTTAAGTAAAGTCAGTTATTATTGTGAAAAAAAGTAATAATTGTCTCACCCGAAGTTTTACCTAGTAACCGGGCCAGTCCTGCCTAATCAGCAGTGATTCTCGCGTCAAACGGTAGAGTTTTGGCATAGGGCAGGGTGGTTAGTTGGTTTCGTAGCCTTTTCAGCTTGGGTTAATAAGTCCTTAGGGGTGTTCTACACCTAGTGCTCTAAAGCCCTAGTGGTTTGGGAGTCATTGACCTAAAGCTCGCTACATGGGTTGGATCGAAAGCTTAAGTGAACCGACATTGCACGACCACTACTGTTACTAAAAAAAAATAATAATAATAAATAAATAAATAAATGTTATACATGAGAAAAAAAAAATTGAAAAAGAAAATGAAAAAAAAAGTTATATTTAAATTTAGTATGTGTGAAAGTGTGAAATAAAGAATGACGAGAGGTAAGAGTTTTAGTCGAGTCTCTTTAACTATGTTGGTTCACTTTACACCAAAGGAAGTTTGTGAATTCTTTTCTAATTGATTCTAAATGGCTTAGACTCTATGGTGGGATTGGTTGGAACTTTTGAAAAAATGTTCTAGTTTTTAAAATTTGCTATGGATTGCAACTTTGAAGGTGAAAATTTTTGTCAGTTAATTTTAGCTAGTTGTTTAGTTTGTTAAGTTTTTATTTTTGTTTGAGTCTTATTTGCTTGAGGACAAGCAAAAAGCTAAGTTTGGGGGTATTTGATGAGTAGATTTTATATTATATATTTTACCCTAATCTTAGTATATTTTGGTTAATATATTGGAAGAATTTTGATACTTTGAATTGTATTTTCAATATAGGACTTTCGACTTCCTCTGGAGCAAAACAGGATCGAATGGACGAATTTTGGAGTAATTCCAGTTGGAGGACGTTCGTGAGTCACTTAGCTTGATCATATCAAAATTTGGGATTTTTTCCACCAAGCGGTTATTTTCTGGCGATGAAATAAAGAAGCAGTGCGCAGTGCTAGAAAATGACGTTTTTGGAGCCCAAGATGACCTCGGATGGGTTCGTGGCCTTCTGGAAAAGTGTTCAGAATATTCCAAACATCAAATCCAGCTATATTGGGCCAGTTTTGGAGCAGCTTATGGGCCAAAACGTGGCTGTTCAGATTTTAGACGAATTTTACTATTTTTATTTAGGGTTTTTATTAGTTGTAGTTTGCTAGGGTTTGTGTGGTGGCTTAGCTAATATATGGCTTAGCCGTCTACAGTTTTAGGAATGCTTTATTTTATGCAATATTGGAGACAGAGAGAAGGGCTAGGGTTTTGAAGATTTTCTACTTGAAGGTGTTTTCTATCCTTTTCTTAAGAGATATTTCTATGATTTCAATTATGAATATGCGGAACTAGTTTCTTTTGCTAGGGCGAAGCCTTGAGCCTTAGCATGAATATGTGATTTTTATTTAATTTCTTATGATTGATTGCATGCGTACTTTGAATTGTTAATCACCGGGATAAAAACTATCTAATTGTTTTAATGCCTGATCACCATTAGGATTTTTAGAAAAGTAATTTGATGCAATTTTGGTCGGAAGGTTCCCTGAAATTGACGTTGGCTTCTTGTGATTAATAATTGTAATTTCACTTAGGATGAATATCACGTCTTAAGGATTGCATGGTTTTTCAAAGGATTTTCATAAAGCATAAGGAGTCTTTCATGTTCAGATTTGATCCGAACGTCCGGACGGGTTGCATGTTAGATATACGTTCTATGTTGGAGGTTCCAAGTAGAATATGAATTAGGAAAATCTAACCTTCAAAGTAGCATGTATAGATCATAAGTAATTGGTAAAAATTCATAGGATTGCTAGGTGATGGTGGAACCCTAGTACTTTCTTAATTTGATTCTCCCAAAACTGTTTTATTTTCTCTCTAGCTCTAATATTGCAGATTGTTTATTTTAATTCATTAATTTCGTTTTTATTTTAATTAGGTTATAAAATCAATCACTTCAATTTCTACTTTACAATAATTAAATGGAATCTGATTAGTTCGAATTATTTAATAATCCCTGTGGAGATGACCTTGCGAGATCCGTTTATACTACAATAACCTTGTGATTCTTGCAAGTAAAATAGGAGATTTAAGCCTGTTCACATGAGTAGTAAAAATCCCTATCAGGGCTAACCTCTTTGATGCCACTGAGACCCGCTAGCTGGCATGGAAGAATAAGAAGTATAACCTCCAGGGTCTTGGGAATACCCAGTATGAGAATAAGGATCCTGGGAATACTGATACTGTCTGGAAGCATAGGGAGCAACATCACCCTGATAGTGGTAAGCACCACCACGACCCGTCTGACCATAACTACCTGATCCAAAGTTCTGCTGAATCGGCGCTGGAGGTGGCATAGCAGACTGTTGAGATCTTTGCTGACTCTGGGGACACTGAGCAGCCTTATGTCCCATCTATCCACAAATGTAGCAAGTACCACCACTTCTCCTACACTCTCCATGATGTCTGAAATTACAACGGCGGCACAACGGAGTACCAGAACCACCAGCACCACCAAAATCTCTCTGTCTCTGAAACCTGGGTCCACCAGCAAATCTTCCACCTCTCCTCGGGCCTGTGACACTAAATCCTCCACTGGAAGAACTCAAGCTCGCTCCACTTTTCTTGAAATTATGTGTCTTACGGGGTCCCTGAGTGGAGATACCCTTACCTCTATCATTTTTCTTCTGATTATCATTCTTATCTTCATCATCCTCACTGTTACTAGGAAGGTTGTCGGAATCCTCCATCTTATCCAAAATCTCAGAAAACTCATGATAAGTGGTGAAAGGAAGCGCACTAGCAAAAGTCCGCCATTTCCTCTTAGTTCCCAGCTTAAAACGGCGAAGCATCTCTGCCTAATTACCAGCTGTATCAGGATCATAACGAGATAAGTCTGTAACCTTCCTGTAATACTCATGCACCGACATATTCTTTTGCTTCAATTGAGTGAACTCCTACTTCTTACGATCAATGTACTCCAGAGCAACAAATATTTTCTTAAAATTCTCTTTGAATACTTCCCAATCAGCTGCCATCTCAGGTGCCATAAACTGAGTCTGATTTACCCACCAAACTGATGGCTCTCACCCCAAAAACAAAGTAGTGGTCTCAACCCATCTATTAGCAGGAAGATTCCCTTGACTCTGCATCACCTGGAAAGTCTTCTCAATATGGTCTAACCACTTTTCTGCCCCTTCATGACCCTCATTACCCATGAAACGGTCCAATTTCAGATTATACATAGTCTCTAGGGGTGTTCTCTGAGGAGAATGAGAACATATTGCATTCTGAAAGGCATGGGCCATCGCTTCCCCTAATTGAGTTATATCAGGGAAATTAGGCTTAGAAGCACGACGTTATTCCCTACGAGGCGGCATAGTTCTGACAGAAGACATCAAAAGATCATTAGAGCATTAAAAATTTATACAGGACTGCAACCTAGGCTCTGATACCAAACTGACACACCCTGATTCTAGAATCAAGGCATGATGGCCGTCATGTGAGCGTGATGTAACCAAAAGTGCGACGCGAAAGCAGTAGATAAGACAAATACGAAGAACTAAAAACCAAATACTAGCAATAAAATCCAACTAACAAGCTAGAGTAAGTTTAAGTATGAAACACACATATTCAGAACAGAAGTACTAGGTGCAGTCAAGTATGACCATAACTAAATTACAACACCCGCAGGTGAGTCCTACATATATGTAGTCTGTCAGTACGCCGTGGAAATCCTCGTGGGCCACCAACGCTGCTATCTAGAACCTGGAGGGGCGCAAAACAAAATTGAGTGGGTCAGTAAAACCAAAGTTTTACTAAAACATTTCAAATAATACCATTTCTAACCCCTCGCTGTAAAACCAGTATACTTTCCTAGAAAATAACATAATATGCATAAACTTCTTCAAATATCTCAACTCACCAATCTTTATCAAAACCTAGAAAATATGCCATGCCATAAATGTCAATAACAGATTAAGAATGCATCAATATAACAGGTGACATAATGAATCAACCGGAGACCCTGCAGTTGGTCCTGTACGGTTAATTCCATAGCTCAATATCCAAACCAACCGGATGAAGGAAAAATTTTGTCCTAGCTAAGAACATGTGAGAATATTTGAACACATATGCAAACTATTAACACATTAAAGTAGGCATGCATTCAAAAACAATTCTAAAACCCATGACTTTCAAAGCCTAGTGAATGGTGAACCATGAGACTCTTTAACAACATTAAAGAGAATGAAGGATTTAGAGATTCATTACCCTTGAAGCTCATCCTTGTTTACACAAGGGATTCACCAAGGGGAGGGCCTTCAAGTCACCTCCTAGCTCCTTGGATCTTCCTTGTGATTTTCTTCCTTTTGTTGCTCCTTTGCTCCTTGAGGATGTGAGGAAAGGATCTCCAAAACACCAAAGATTTGGTGTCTCTAAGTCTCCACACCAAGGATGAGGTGTGAAGATGAAATGGATGACTTAAAGAAGAAAAGATTGCTAGCTATCTCCTCTCTAAGTGGCCGGCCTCTATTGGAGAAAAAAGAGAGAAAGTGTTTCTCATCTTTTGTCTCAAGAAACCCTAATGAGAAAAAGCTGTAAAGATGCTTTTATATCTCTTTTCTTAGGTGAGTGGCAAACTTGCAATTAAGCAAAACTTCACACTCCCCTCACTATGGCCGGCCTCTTTTAAGTGATTGGGCTTATTGCCCATTTTGTTTTAGTTGTCATACAACTTAAACATAATGGGCCTTGTGGACCAAAACACTTTTGGGCCCCGAAACCCAAAACCAACTTAAAAGCCCAATATGAAACCTTTCGTAAAATTAATTAACTAATTAATTAATCTTGACCATTCTTAATTAAACCATTTAATCGCTTATCCATCTCATTTATATTTCTTCACTTTCACCCTTACTCGGTGTATGATCCATTAGGTTCCAATTAGCGAGGCAGTGGGCGATTGTTACTCTTAACGATCGATTGTGAATTGAAACTACATTTAAATTCTCCCTTTGATTATGATTAGTGTTTGCTAATCTTCAGGGCTTCCACAAGCCATGAGTGACACCTAGCAGCATGTCATGGCTACCCAAGCTAAATAGAATTGGTTGGAGAACCTATCCAGTTACAATTACAATGCAATACGGTCCTTCTCTAATACAATACTCTTAATCACATTGTTTGAGTGATAGTTTGTATCATGTCTACTATCCAATGTGATACTTCTCTATATGATTCAATTGAATATGATTTGGAACATACTTCCTAAGTCATATTCGTATGCTTTGGCCAAAGACTCCCGAATCATATCTTAGAGTATTCTCCTTCCACCATGGAAGGTTAGAGATCCCTTGTTGTGCATTCATATGCCTACATGACTAGATAGCTTGACCCCAACAATGCTGTGGACACTCTCGATGGAATGCCTTTGACATGATCAAAGATCAAGGACCTAACCATTAGACATCTATGATGCCTCAGGTCAAAGGACTACTTTGCATATTGCAACTAACGAGTTCTTACATGACATGTATGTTCGAACTCTCTTTTGATCGTTGTTCAGTGTACTCGATTACTCTTTCAAGCACCTATGTGTTTGTCTTAGTGTCCAACACTAAATGACTTGAGACTAGTCATACTCACGCTTGAGTTGACATAACACATACTAACCTTAGCGGATTGTAAATGCCCAATTGGAAATCCTATGGCTAGGAACGTTTTAGGAATGAACATAAGAGAAAGGTCTCGTTAATCTAACTTACTTAAATCACTTCTCTCTTAGATCAAATACATTCCTTGGATTCCCTTATTGCTTAAACACATGATACAATAAATAGTGATTAACAATAAGCTTTGCCCTTCATTAAACATATAATAGTTTAATACAATAAGTATTCCAATAGCTATTACACCAAATGAGTGGCTTTGTGGGCATACTTCCAACAATCTCCCACTTGCACTCAAAGCCACCTTACCATGTATCTAATACCCATCTTTTCCATATGGCAGTCAAGTTGGATTTGAGACATTGGCTTTGTCAGTGGATCTGCTACGTTATTGGCTGAGGCAACCTTGAGGATGTTGACTTTCCCTTCGGCAGCATATCTTCTAATGATATTAAAGCGCCTATCAAAATGCTTGTTCTTTTGATGAACCCTGGGTTCCTTGGCTTGAGCTATCACCCCACTATTATCATAGTACAAAGTTACTGGATATGTAATGGTTGGAACCACTCCAAGTTCAGTGATGAACTTCTTCATCTAGAACGCTTCTTTGCCGGCTTCAGCTGCAGCGACATATTCAGCCTCTGTCGTGGAATCAGCAATTACACTTTGTTTCTTGCTTTTCCAACTGACAGCCCCATCATTTAGAGTGAATACATATCCAGAGTTGGAACTTCTATCATTGACGTCAGATTGGAAATCTGCGTCTGTATAGGCTTCCACTCGCAACTCTGTTGCTCCTCCATAAATGAGGAACATGTCCTTAGTTCTTCTTAAGTACTTAAGGACCGTCTTGACAGCTGCCCAGTGTTCTGATCCTGGGTTAGATTGATATCGACTAGTAATGCTCACAGCATATGCGATATCAGGCCTTGTGCATATCATGGCATACATGAGACTTCCTATGGCAGAAGCATAAGGAATAGCACTGATCTGCCGTATCTCTTCAGGAGTCTTAAGTCCCATGGACTTAGAAAGGTAAATTCCATGTCTCATAGGAAGAAGACCTTTCTTAGATTGTTCCATCTGGAACCTACTTAGCACCTTATCTATGTACATAGATTGGGATAATCCAATTAATTTTCTAGATCTATCACGATAGAGCTTTATCCCAAGTACATAAGATGCACCTCCCAAATCTTTCATGTGGAAGGTTTTGGACAACCACACTTTTACAGAAGAAAGTACTGCAGTGTCATTCCCGAATAGTAATATGTCATCTACATATAACACTAGGAATACAACTGCATCCCCAACGACCTTTTGATAAACACAATTGTCGTCTTTGTTTTGAGTAAAACCAAACGTTTTGATTTCAGTATCAAAACGAATGTTCCAGCTCCTGGAGGCTTGCTTAAGTCCATAAATGGACCTTTGAAGCTTGCATACCTTAGTCCTTTCAGACCTGGACACGAAACCTTCGGGTTAAGTCATATAGAGCTCTTCCTTTAGGTAGCCGTTCAGAAAGGCCGTCTTCACGTCCATTTGCCATATCTCATAATCATGGTACGCAACTATAGCAAGCAAAATCCGAATGGACTTAATCATGGCTACAGGAGAGAAGGTTTCTTCATAGTCAATCCCTTCTCTTTGCCTGTAACCCTTGGCTACGAGTCTAGCCTTATAAGTCTCCACGTTCCCTTCAATGCCTATCTTCCTCTTGAAAACCCTTTTGTTTCCAACAGGTACTATACCTTCTGGAGGGTCTACAAGAGTCCAAACCTGATTTTGATACATGGAATCCATCTCGGATTTCATGGCCTCTTGCCATCTCTTTGAGTCAATGTCGAACATTGCTTCAGTGTAGTCTCTAGGGTCTTCCTTTGTGTCATTGTCACCTAGAAGGTGCAATTCCCCAAAGTCATTATCTAAGCCATACCTCTTAGGTGGCTTGCTAACCCTTTCAGATCTACGTGGAGCTAGGGGTTCAGGAACAAGGTTGTCAACTTGTCGAGTGCTTGTTTGTGGTTCATCATTAATCTCATTAATTTTCATCGTTTTACTTATAGTTCCTTTGAGAACAAATTTGTCCTCTAGAAACTTAGCAGTTCTGGCGACAAAAACCTTTTGGTCGTCAGGATGGTAGAACTCATATCCCATAGTTTCTTTAGGATATTCCACAAAATAGCACCTAACTGATCTCGCTTCAAGCTTAGTAGCTTCAAGCTTCTTGACATATGCTTCACAACCCCAAATCTTAATGTGATTAAGACTTGGCTTTCTTCCATGCCATATCTCATAGGGCGTCTGTGAAACTGACTTGGAAGGTACTCTATTAAGCAAGTAAGCTGCTGTATATAGAGCGTATCCCCAGAATGTTACTGGTAGATCGGCGAAACTCATCATAGAACGAACCATGTTCATCAAGGTTCGATTTCTCCTTTCAGAAACTCCATTAAGTTGTGGAGTTCCCGGTGGAGTCCACTGTGATATTATTCCACACTCTTTGAGATAATCTAGGAACTCGTTACTTAGATACTCTCCCCCTCGATCTGATCTTATGATCTTTATCTGTTTCCCAGTTCGCTTCTCAACTTCATTCTTGAATTCTTTGAACCTTTCAAAGGATTCTGACTTGTACTTCATAAGATACACATAGCCAAACTGAGAGTGATCGTCGGTGAATGTGATATAGTAGGAGAAGCCTCCTCTCGATGTAGTAGACATAGGTCCACATACGTCAGTGTGGATTAACCCTAGAATTTCAGTGGCACGCTCTCCTTTCCCAGTGAATGGAGATTTGGTCATCTTCCCTTTTAAGTAACATTCACAAGTACCCATTTGGTCATTACCTAATGGGCGGAAATATCCGTCTTTCGACATCTTGTGAATCTTATCAAGGTTCACATGTCCAAGTTTAAGATGCCACATCTTTTGTCGGTTAACTTCTTCTCTAGCCCTTTTGGGTTTTGAGGTATTCCCGCTTTCAATACAGTGCATCCCACTACTTGTCTCTAGGTCAAAAAGTCCCTTTATCATATTACCATGAGAGATAATACGACCGTTCAGGTATAAAGTGCAACTCATTTTGTCAAACAATATTGAGTGCCTATCTCGTAAAAGCTTAGAGATAGAAATCAAATTCTTTATACATGAAGGAAAATATAAACAATTTTTAAGTTCCAAGACTTCCCCAGAGGGCAGTTTAAGCATGTAGGTGCCTATTGCTTTAGCAGAGATCTTAGTGTTGTTCCCAACTCGCACAATCATCTCCCCATCGCGCAATGTTCTGCTCCCTGTTAATCCCTGCAATGAATTGCAGATATGTTGACTAGCGCCTAAATCAAATATCCAGGAATTGGAGCTCATTGTAAAAGCACTCTCTATGACAGAAATAGTCCCTTCAAAAGTTCATGTCATAAGGCTCGCAATGCGCACCCTGTATTTCTTCTTCCAACGTTCATCCTTTCCATAATGAAAGCATGTTCCTTTGGATTTTATTGCCTTCTTCTTATGTAACCTTTTCCTTGTGATTGCAGTCTCACTCCCACTGTCATTTTTGAAACCTTGTTCAAACTTACAACACATGTCAATCATCTCGGTAAAAGTATGATTGAATCTATTCACTTTATAGTTTACAATAAACTTAGTGAAATCATCCGAGAGAGATGCAAGGAAAAAGTCTTGGGCCATTTTCCCATCAATGGAAGTTCTTAAACTTTCAAGATCTTGAAAGATCCTTTCCATCTTTTGTCCATGTTTTTGGACCGATGCCCCCTTTGCCATTTTGGCATTCAATAGATTACAAACATTTGAGAATCGTACGTTACTAGTCTCAATGTCATGCATCTTATGCAAACTATCAACCATGGCACAAGAAATGTCCATGTGCTCATGTAGCTTCTTAAGCTCCTCACTAAGTGAAGTGAGGATAAAGCATTTGGCTTGTAAGTCATCCTCATAGTGTCTATCATAATTTTGACACTCCTCCTTTGAAGCTAGTTTTGTAGGAGGTACATGAGGAGGGGATTGCTTAAGCACATACAATATGTCTTTCACCTTTGAGACATTCTCAATGTGGCGATACCAAGCAAGGAAACGTTGGCCCCTAAGACCCCTTTTGTCAAGTATAATGGTGGGTGTAATTTTAGGCATATCGTTAACTACATAACATAACATAAATAGTAGTAGATTGTTGATTTTAAAACTACTTGATTGGGTCTTAAATCAAATAGTACCACCCACTATTTTTGGCAAATTCCACATCCCTCAATGGAATTCGAGAGTTATGTTGAACTATTAGCGGGGTATGGGAGGCTCACCATTACCAAGCCCACCTCACGATGATACGATGTTGGTTAGCAAAAATAATGATGAGAGAATAACGCTTTAGTCATTTACAACTCTTGTAATTACCCATCTAATTTGGCCTCTAGAGAATGATGCCTCACAATGATATGATGTTGGCACCATTGCACTTAGTTAAGATATTCCCACCATGCTAGTTCGTGTAGGGGTTCAAGAATAGCCTCACAATGATATGATATCGGCCATCCTCATTGCCTACCTCACCACATCATGTATGTACTGATGCGCAAAATAACTTGACACACAAATTAAACCCTCTTTTGACAATTGTAGTATAGATGTAAGTAGGGTATCGTTCTAGGCCGGAGATTAGGAGGGATTGCTAATCTATTCTAAATTAATTTAAAAATATTAAACAAGACTCAAGGACACAAAACTAGGCTAAAAACTCTAATAACTCGAAACACACTTAGAATGACTCAAAATAATGAAAACAATCAAATTAGACACTAGGAACTAAAATGGACGGAAATTGAATTAAAAGACTAACAACAATGAAAACTAACTAAATAATATAATTTAATAATGGGGGGGGGTTTGGTTTTGACGAGAAGTAAATTAAACTTAAATAAATTACAGAATTGACAAAAACATGAATTAAGGTGAAATGATAGGTGACGGACTAGCTAGAGGGTTCTTCTCCACACATGACACATATGCAACCTAAATTGATTTTCAGTTGTTCTTTCAATAAGTTGTGAATCTCAACACTTCAGATTAACCGTGAACAGCACTTTTTTAATCTTCAAGTTTTCCTTAAGTTATTGAATTGGACGGAAAAACGCATACAACAATTCAAAACATTCTTCAAAAGTCCCCTACGTGAAAAGCACAATAGAGATACAATCAAAGATCATTAAACTTTGTGAAAACTATAAGCATTGACGAGGCATTCGTAACTATGAAAAGCATGATACTCTTGCCAAGAATTCACTTAACACGATTGTGGATAACAACCTTCACTACTTGTGAATATAAGTTCATAACGATTAGGTGAAATTCACTTATATTCTAGCATCAAATTCATGCATGTAAATTAAGTATGCATCCTTAATCAACATACAAAAATAAGTTATCAATCAAGCAGTTAAGCAAATTAAATCACAACTCAGAAATCACAACTGAAGATAATCAATTCATATTACAAATATATTCATGGTTTCAAATTAACCTCTAGCCAAAATAAATTAGTTACACATTATTAACAAATTAAACCAAACGTAAATCATGAGTTTGAGAAGATAACACCAATAAGAACGGAGTGAAGCCCTCTGGCTCTGTGCTCCTCTTCTTCCCTGTGCTTATTTCTGCGCCTAGCAAGTCCCTGACTTGCCCTCTTTCCAATTCCCCGTGTCTTACGCTGCTCTCACGCTGCCAAAGGCAGCGTCCTGTCCGTTCTCCACCTAAAGCAGCCTCCCACTTCTCCTTTTATTCTCCTACTGACCCCTTCTCCAGCTCACGTTTTCTGCCTCCCGTGTGGACTGTGTTCTGTCACTCCCTTTTCCGCTGTCCTTCCTCTCTCTCGTTTCTGCCTTCTCTCACTAGCTGCTAGGCAGCTGTCCTCTCTCTGCTGCCCTCTTTTCTTTCCTTATTCTTTCCGCTCTGCTTTTTCTTCCTTCCCACAAGGCAGCTAAGCTGCTTCTTTATTTATTTTTTTCTTTTTCGCTGGCAGCTTTGCTGCCTCTTTCCCGCCACCTGTCTCTCCAGCTGCCAAAGGCAGCTGTCTTTTTTTTTATTCCCCGCGCCTTCTGCGCTGTACTTATTCACGCTGCCTTGGCAGCTTATGCTCCCCCCACTCGGTTTCTTCTATCTCGCAGCCTTCTCGATTCCTGCTGACCTGCCCTTCCACCCCCAGCTGCAAAAGCAGCTATCTGACTCTCACGCTTCTCTCCGCCTCTCTCCCTCTTATTTTTCTGGCGCTGCCCCCTTTGCATATGCATGTGCTGGTTTTTTTATTCAGGCTTTCATTAGCCCACCTCACCATCCATACCTTTTCCAACGTCCTGCCAATATTAGTTTAAGTAAATGATTCATCATGATTCCATTATCAAAAGTAAAATTATATCCTAAGCTAGCTAATTGTAATTATTAAAGAACACATAGTTTGGTGTGGTGGATAACTGCCAATATTATTTCTCTGCCGTGTTCTTTCTTTTCTTTTTATTATTTAAAACTCATTTGTGCTATTTTATTTTCTTTGCATAACAGATCCTATAAACACAAAAATAACGTAAATAGCTCAAAAATATAAGGAACTAACCAAGAAAAGACGAGTGAATTTGAAGTAAAAATATATATAAATATGATCCGATCAAATACCCCCACACTTAGCTTTTGCTAGTCCTCGAGCAAAACAAAGAAAATATGAAAAAGTAATAACATGAAAAACATTAGCTTCCCTCTATGTGACCCTCATAGAATTTCATTCAAGAAAACAAATCATCAAGAACCATAGCTAGCATCAAGGAACTAATCCAAGTTCATCTTTCTTATTCAAATATTAGCAGTAATCTTTGAATCATCCTTGAAGTGTAGTGTGTGAGATAGCCATGCTAATGCAATTTCAAGTTTTTATTTTTAAAATCATCATATGCAAACTAGCGACCTTCTCACTGAATATTCACTCAATCACACATGTGTTTAGTTTTAATGTGTTTCGCTCAAAGAATCAAATGTGAAATTTCTACCATAAGCTTGCATAAAGATCTCATCTCCACAATCATAATTGCAAAACTTAAATCAAGAGGACTTTTATTGGACGTAATGAGGTTTAGGGAGATGTTATTGAAATGAAAGAATAGGTAAACACAAGTTCCAAGCTACATTGCAAGCAATTCTTTTGTTTAGATTTATAAGAACTCAATATTTCCAACGATTCTTCTAGCACCTCCAACCACACCCTTAACTGAAACTTGAAAAACTTTTTATTTTCTTCGTATACAATCTTTTTTTTTTTTTTTTTTTTTTTTTTTTTATTACAAACATGAAATACCCCCACACTTATTCTTTTGCCAAACACCTTCAAAGTACTTCACAAACGTTTCTCATAAGACAATCTTGCATTGCTCGCTAGCTTGCTTGGAAAGGGTAAGGAAAAATGTTTCAGGTATAAGGGTAGACATATCTGGTGATAAGAAATAAAAGGCTCAACATACACGGCTCAAATTGGCAATCTAATGATATTATTTTTATTTGGGAAACATGGTTATTTGGGCCATAGTGGTAAACCTAATGCCTCTATCATTTCCAAGTTCATGCAATCAATGACAAACATTTCGAAAGATCGTTACGCAAGTTCTAGAGATGTATCTCACATAAGTTCATCACACATGAAAGAATAGGAGTGTATGAAAAATGCACACACTTTCAATAGGCTCAAAAACTCACATAGGATATATATGGTCACTAAATTCACATATGAAGCTTTAATTCATACTTTAGTTTCACATCAACAAGGCTATGTGCATTTGGTTTTTCAAAGATGATCAAACATGTACAAAACTAACAAGAGAATTAGGAATTTCACAAAACACATGTTAACTAAGTTCTTGATAATCATGATTCAAATTTTATCCAATTATATCGTTGGGTCGGGAAACTAACAAAAATCTAATTCAAAACAATAAGGGAAACAAGACAATATTTTTGGATTTTTTTTTAAATTTTCCGATTTTTTAATTTTTTTTTTTTTTTTAAAGAAAACAAAACTAATTAAGAAAACAAAAAGCAACAACACAGAAACAAATGAAACCAGTTCGTAGTCGAAGGTACAAAAAATTTTAATTTGGTCATTTTTTATACTCTTTACCCCCAAACTTAAACTGGACATTGTCCCCAATGTCAGAAAACACTATAATGCAAATAAAAATAAAATAAATAAATAATAAGAAACAAAATAAAACAATGGGACTGAAAACTTCCCTAATTTGCAGTAAAATCAAGCGATGACCCCCAAGCTAAAATTCTGCAATCAACTTCAAGGGTGGAAATAACCAAAAGTTCCTGCAAAGAAAAGAAATAATTCAGTTAAGTAACACAAGAAAATATAAAAAAATTGCAAACGAAAAATTGAAAATCACGATAAAAGACAATGAATAGAACTAATAAGTGATCATTGGTCGTGCTTGTTGACTTTCCACAGCTTTCCTCTTGAACGGGGTGACACTTAGCTTTTTACTTGCAAGTGATGATTTGATGATATTGTACGGCGAAGCTTTGCTCTTTGGTGATGTTGCAGTTCCTTATTTGTTCTCCAAGCAGATGTGGCAGCTGTTGGAAATGTGCCCTAAAGCCAATCATGTGATGATACTTTACGGACATTTCACATGTTAAACTAATCCAGTTTAACATATAAAGGGCATACATTATTGTTTGAGCCGTCTCATATAAATGTTATATGCTTAAACAATAAAGTCCAAGGAATTTGTGATTGGGAGAATGTAATCTAATGAAGTTAGATTCTTGAGACCATTCTTTCGTAGACACATCCTAAACGTTCCTGATCATAGGATTGCCAATTGGGCATTGACAGTCCGTCAAGATCGGTACGTACTATGTCTTCTCTCAGGGAGAGTGATTAGTCTCTAGTCATTGGTATGTGTGACATCAAGACAAGTACGGTAGGTGCTCAATAGAGAATGAGTTCACTGAACGCGATCAACGAAGAGTTCTCATATTCCATGTCACATGAGAACTCATGGTTGGGATAATGCAAAGTAGTCCTTTGACCTGAGGCATCATAGTTGTCTTGTGGTTAAGACCTTGATCTTTGATTATGTCAAAGTCATCCCACCAGGAGGGTGTCCATGGCATCGTTGGGGTCAAGCCGCTTAGCTATGGAGACAAGTGAATGCGCAACAAGGGATCTCTAACCTTCAAACCGTTTGAAGGAGAATACTCTCTGATATGATTTGAATCTCTGGCCAGAGTATGAATGAGATTTGGGAATGCGTTCCTAATCACATTCAAGGTAATCATATAAGCACAAGACACACATTGGATAGTAGACATGAGAAAATAAACTATCAAACCAAACAATGTGGTCAAGAGTATTAGATTAGAGAAGGACCGTATTGCATTTGTAATCCCAGACTGAATAGGTTCTCCACCTCTTCTGATTAGCTTGGGTAACCATGACATACGGCTAGGTGTCACTCATGGTTTGTGGAAGCCCTAAACGTGTGTAATCACTAAAGGGAGAATTGAAAATAGTTTCAATTCACAATCGATGTAAAATGGTTTTAATCGCCCACTACCTCGCTAAAAGGAACCTAATGGATCGTACACCGTGTAAGGTAGAGATGGACGAAATAAATGAAATGAGTAAGATTAATTGAATGGTTTAATTATTTATGGCAAGGATTAATTAATATGTTAATTAATCAAACGAATAAGTTCGTTAAAGACTACTGGATAGTTTTGGACCTTAAGGCCCAATGGGCTTCGAACGTCAAGCCCATTAACTTAAGTTGTATGACAATTTAATGAATAAAGATTCATTAAAGCCCAAAAGCCCAAAAATCCCTAAATGGCCAGCCATGATGAAATGAATTAGGGTTTTGGTTGTTTAGGTCACTTAAAGAAGTGACTATATAAATGATTTTATAGCCAAATATTCATTAAGTGAAATAAGGGTTTATTTTTGGGGAAAATGGGTGAGAATTGTCTCTCCATTTTCTCTCTAAAGAGGCCAACACCTTGGAGGTGATTAGCTAGTCATCTAATCCTCCAAGGTCACTCATTCATCATCCAATCTCTCCTTGCTGTAGAGACTTAGAGGTTCTCAATTTTGGGAACTTGGAGAACCTATTCTTCCATCCAAATCCATGGATCTAAGAAGCAAGGAATGAAGGCCCTATCTCTTTGGGTGATTAGCCTTTGCTTATGCAAAGAGGAATCTACAAAGGTATTAATTTCAACTCACTTTGTTTTTGAGTTGATTATTGGTTCACCAATCTACTAGGCTTTGAATTTCATGGTCATGTTTTGTTTTTGAGTACATACAAGCATGATTCCGTCTTTTAATTGTTAATTGCATGCTATATGATGTTGCTCAAATGAACATGTTTTACAAAATAATTCCTTCAAGTGGTATCAGAGCCTAGGTCTAGTAGTTGGTGAATCCTTTTGTGTTTTGTAGTTCATAAGTTTGTGATCTAAAAGTTGTAATTGTTACAAGCTTTATTCTTGCTTCTTTGAAAGTAAATTTTGTTGGAAAATTTGCTATCTCAAATGTTGTAGATGTTGTTCATATGAGCATGAATATTGGAGCTAAAATTTGGTGCCATGCTTTTGGGAAAATTCGCCCAAAATCAAAGGGTGAATTTTTGGGTTCTTGTTTGACTTGTTAAAAGTGTTTTAATGTGTTCTTTGGAACCCCTAAGTACCCTAGTTTGGTTAGATGTTATTTCCCTTAAGTAAGAATGGTTTTGGAATGTTTTTGGGTGGAAAAAGTTCATGGAAAAATTTGGGTTTTTCATGGATGTTCTTCATTGTTCTTGATGTTCTTGCCAAGAACAAAAAGGTTTGGTGTATTGATGCAAAGTTTTGAATTATTTCATAAAGTATATGTGATATGTTTTTAAATGATTTATTATGTATTTAAAGTGTTAGATATTTGTATAAATGATGATTGAAATAATAATGATTGAATTATTTCATAAACATATCCTTTTACATACACTTGCATGTTTTTTGACAAAACTTACAAATCAACACACACACCACTCTTATCCTCTCCCTAAAACAGGCCACTCCCTCAAAGGGAGTACTTTTGGGGCTTTTATGCAATTACATAAAGTTTTGATACTTTTGTGTATTTGCACTTTGGCCCAAAAGTTTACGTTTTTACGTTAAGGTCCAAAAACGCTAAAGGACAAATTGTTTTGTTCCTTTAATGATGTTTTTGCATTATTAAAAGTTTGGGTTCTAGTTGTATTTACATGAAGTTGTGACTTTTGTGTATTGTACAAAGTGACCCCAAAAGTTTTTGTTATTGCAATATGGCCCAAAAGTTGAGGTTAATTGCATGATGGCCCAAATAGGATGAGAACAAAATTGTTTTGTCTCTTTAAATGAGAATTGGATTTTCATTTTGTTTAGCTCCATTTAAATCAATTTTATGGATACAAAAACCAAATGAAAATGTTGCATTCATTAATTAGTTAAAGTGTTAATTAATTAAAGGGTGATTGTGAACCTAAGCCTAATATAATTGAGCTATGTGAAAGGCGTTTCAAATTTGTTTGAACCATGGGAATGTGTAGATTAGATTTTGGTTGTAATTTGATTTGATCAAATGTTGTAAAAGGGCTTAAGCTCTTCTTTACTTTAAAGTAATTTGTTATATGCAAATGTTGTAATGAGCATAAGCTCACATTTACTTTGAAGTACTTCTTTCTTGCTTTATACGATATGCATGAAAATGAAGTAGTTGGGTCCAACGCCCATAAGACAACACGCCTTAATGTGATTAAACGCGTAACTAAAATCAATCTTCATTCCTAGACCGAGATTCAACACAAGGCTCGTGTTGAATCTAAACAAAGGTTCATAATCATCCTTAGGCCCTAAGGCAACTATGTAGTCCATCAAATGAATGCAAAGTTTATGTTAGTAGTATCATATACTCTTGCTTTAAAAATCGTTTTAAAAGCATAGTGGGAGTATTATGTACAACTAAAACAATGAGATGGACCAATAGTTGTAATAGGACCAAAATAGTTTTAATAGAGATTAAAATGTTCAACTGCTTTGGGCTTGATTGTCTCATGCACAGCCTCTTGGATGTATTCTTGATATGCTTCAACCACTTCATTCTCTTGAATCCCTTTTCTTGGTGTGCAAAGTTCTTTGAACATTTCAATAATATCGGGAACTTGTTTTGGTGCACCAAGAATTAGGATATCACTTTGCACCTTTGGAAGAGCTTCCACAATGTCTTTTTCACTCTCTTTGATATTTGGAATCAAAAACCTGCAAGGAAAAAGGACATTCGGTGGAATAATGTTAGAATGAAGTGAATTTAGAACTTCCTTACCTGAGTTGGATGACATAGGGATTTGAGGAGCTTGCAGCAAGAATTCTTCTAAACTGCCCAGGTCGTCCTCCTCCTCTTCTGCTTGCAGCAGCAATTCATCTATGTTCGGGCTGTGTTTGGATGGTTCTGGGACAGCTTCATCCTTCATGTCATCTTCCAAAGTGATGGCTTCATCGATTTCACTTTCTGCCTTTGAATTTGCAATGTTTGAGTTGGAAAGTTCACTTTGATCTCGAATATGTGCCATGAATTCCACAATCTGCCCAACTTGCATATCCAATTCGTCCAATCTTTTGACTCGGTCTTGCATCTCCTGGTTTTGATTTTCTACTCCCTGATTCAAAGAGGTGAGTAATTTATTAAGTGTATCACTATCCAAGGACGTACCTGAATTGAATTGGGTTGATTGTTGTGGTGGCTGTGACGGTTCATATGGCCACTGATAGAACTCTTCTGATGGCGGCAATTGTTCTTCTTTTCGTAAACCCTGCGCCACAGAAATTAGTCCTTCAAGAATTTCATTATAATTCATGGGCATACTTTGATTTGATTGGAATTGTTGTGGAGGATGCTGTGGTGGCCCCATAGGTCTTGAATAGAACTCGTCTTGCTGCCAATATCCACATTGTTGAAATTGTTGAGGTTCATCCCACATATAATCTGAATTACCTCTCCAATCTGAATTGCAAGCGTTGGAAAACATGTTGCCCCTTGATTGGTTATGGCCTTGATATCCCCAAACATCTTTATTGGCAGAAAATTGAGGACTTTGATATCCTTGCCCATAGGGCACATCAAGTGTAGGGACACTTGGCATTGTGGTTCGTTCGGCATTATGAGTCAATTGAGCAGTGAGCTGTGCCAATTGAGCTTGAATGGTCGCAAGTGCCATGTCTCGCTCCATTTGTACCTAAAATCAAAGAAAGAAAAATAAATCAAATATCAAAAGTAAAATACACAAACACCAATATAAACATAAACAAAAACAAAAATAAAGGGATTAGCAAAGTTGCTAATCCCCGGCAACGGCGCCAAAATTTGATGCGCAAAATAACTTGACACACAAATTAAACCCTCTTTTGACAATTGTAGTATAGATGTAAGTAGGGTATCGTTCTAGGCCGGAGATTAGGAGGGATTGCTAATCTATTCTAAATTAATTTAAAAATATTAAACAAGACTCAAGGACACAAAACTAGGCTAAAAACTCTAATAACTCGAAACACACTTAGAATGACTCAAAATAATGAAAACAATCAAATTAGACACTAGGAACTAAAATGGACGGAAATTGAATTAAAAGACTAACAACAATGAAAACTAACTAAATAATATAATTTAATAATGGGGGGGGGTTTGGTTTTGACGAGAAGTAAATTAAACTTAAATAAATTACAGAACTGACAAAAACATGAATTAAGGTGAAATGATAGGTGACGGACTAGCTAGAGGGTTCTTCTCCACACATGACACATATGCAACCTAAATTGATTTTCAGTTGTTCTTTCAATAAGTTGTGAATCTCAACACTTCAGATTAACCGTGAACAACACTTTTTTAATCTTCAAGTTTTCCTTAAGTTATTGAATTGGACGGAAAAACGCATACAACAATTCAAAACATTCTTCAAAAGTCCCCTACGTGAAAAGCACAATAGAGATACAATCAAAGATCATTAAACTTTGTGAAAACTATAAGCATTGACGAGGCATTCGTAACTATGAAAAGCATGATACTCTTGCCAAGAATTCACTTAACACGATTGTGGATAACAACTTTCACTACTTGTGAATATAAGTTCATAACGATTAGGTGAAATTCACTTATATTCTAGCATCAAATTCATGCATGTAAATTAAGTATGCATCCTTAATCGACATACAAAAATAAGTTATCAATCAAGCAGTTAAGCAAATTAAATCACAACTCAGAAATCACAACTGAAGATAATCAATTCATATTACAAATATATTCATGGTTTCGAATTAACCTCTAGCCAAAATAAATTAGTTACACATTATTAACAAATTAAACCAAACGTAAATCATGAGTTTGAGAAGATAACACCAATAAGAACGGAGTGAAGCCCTCTGCCTCTGTGCTCCTCTTCTTCCCTGTGCTTATTTCTGCGCCTAGCAAGTCCCTGACTTGCCCTCTTTCCAATTCCCCGTGTCTTACGCTGCTCTCACGCTGCCAAAGGCAGCGTCCTGTCCGTTCTCCACCTAAAGCAGCCTCCCACTTCTCCTTTTATTCTCCTACTGACCCCTTCTCCAGCTCACGTTTTCTGCCTCCCGTGTGGACTGTGTTCTGTCACTCCCTTTTCCGCTGTCCTTCCTCTCTCTCGTTTCTGCCTTCTCTCACTAGCTGCTAGGCAGCTGTCCTCTCTCTGCTGCCCTCTTTTCTTTCCTTATTCTTTCCGCTCTGCTTTTTCTTCCCTCCCGCAAGGCAGCTAAGCTGCTTCTTTATTTATTTTTTTCTTTTTCGCTGGCAGCTTTGCTGCCTCTTTCCCGCCACCTGTCTCTCCAGCTGCCAAAGGCAGCTATCTTTTTTTTTATTCCCCGCGCCTTCTGCGCTGTACTTATTCACGCTGCCTTGGCAGCTTATGCTCCCCCACTCGGTTTCTTCTATCTCGCAGCCTTCTCGATTCCTGCTGACCTGCCCTTCCACCCCCAGCTGCAAAAGCAGTTATCTGACTCTCACGCTTCTCTCCGCCTCTCTCCCTCTTATTTTTCTGGCGCTGCCCCCTTTGCATATGCATGTGCTGGTTTTTTTATTCAGGCTTTCATTAGCCCACCTCACCATCCATACCTTTTCCAACGTCCTGCCAATATTAGTTTAAGTAAATGATTCATCATGATTCCATTATCAAAAGTAAAATTATATCCTAAGCTAGCTAATTGTAATTATTAAAGAACACATAGTTTGGTGTGGTGGATAACTGCCAATATTATTTCTCTGCCGTGTTCTTTCTTTTCTTTTTATTATTTAAAACTCATTTGTGCTATTTTTATTTTCTTTGCATAACAGATCCTATAAACACAAAAATAACGTAAATAGCTCAAAAATATAAGGAACTAACCAAGAAAAGACGAGTGAATTTGAAGTAAAAATATATATAAATATGATCCGATCAAGTACATATGGACTCCTCTTAAATGTAAGCACATACTTTGAACTTCCCCATGATAGGGTGAAGCCGGTGTAGGAGTCACAAACGATTGGAGCCCATCATGGTGGAAGGCCTACGAAGAGATGTTCAAAGCATCTCTCGCTTATCAACTTAATATTCGTTTTGTTGAGGGAGTAGTGTTGGGCTACATCGATTTTATTTTAATCTTATTAAAAGAACTTGGGCCTATCACAACCATTGGTCCAAGTTAATATGAATTAGTAGTATATAATACTCCCACTATTTTGATGAAATAAGCGAGACTATATGGAACTACTAACGAATGCATTGCATCCTCATATGGACTAAATAGTCATATTAGGTCTTAGGATGATTATGAACCGTTTGATTTGATCCAACATGAGCCTTGTGTTGGACCTTGGGTTTAAGGTAGATAGTTGTTGATTTTAGTTACACGTTTAATCTAATTAAACCGTTATTTCCTATTGGGCGTTGGACCCAACTATTCCAATTTGCATACATATAAACAAAAAGGAATACATGAAATAAAGAGAAGGGCTTATGCCCTTTTACAACACATTTGATGGACTTATGTCCATTTACAACAAATTTGAACAATCAAATTACATTCAAATCCAAACTACTTCACCCAAACATTCACAATGTAAAGCGGCCAATCATATAGCTCAATTATCGAGGCCTTTGGTTCATAATCACCCTTTTCTTAATCAATCAAATTAACTAAGAAATCAACTTAAACAATTGGTTTTCGGATTCATAGAATTGATTTAAATGGAACTAAATGAAATGAAAATCCAATTCTCATTCAAGAGACAAAACCATTTTGTTCTCATCATCTTTTGGGCCGAAAAACAAAGACCACAACAATTGGGCCATAAGGTTAAAACATAAACTTTTGGGGTCACTTTGTAAAAACTCAAGAGTCCACAACTTCATGTAATTACAACTAGAACCCAAAAATTTCAACAATAATAAAAACTTCATTAAAGGAGCAAAACAATTTGTCCTTTAGCGTTTTTGGGCCTTAACGTAAAAACGCAAACTTTTGGGTCAAAGTGCAAATACACAAAAGTATCAAAACTTTATGTAATTGCATGAAAGCCCCAAAAGTACCCCCACTAAGGGGTGGCCGGTTTTGGTAGTGAAAAGGGAGGGGGGAAAAGGTTTTTGGTGAAAAATTCAAAATTTGAAAGTGTTTGGTGCAAGTGGATAGGTAGGTGAGGAAAAGGTTGATTGGGATGGGTTGTAAGAAAATGTTTTGTCAAACAATAAAGACATAAATCATCCATCACCAATTAATTATAAATCAAAACTTTATGAAAAAACATCAATCATTTTGAATCAAAACTTCAAACCTTTTTGTTCTTGGTAAGAACATCAAGAATATTGAAGAACACACATGAAAACTCATAAGAGCTCCATGAATGTTTTTACACAATAAAACTCAAATTTTCACTACACAAAAGAGGGTTAACATCCTAGGGTACTTAGGGGTTCCAAAAGTCACTTTAAAACTCTTTTAACAAGACAAACATGAACCCAAAAATCCACCCTTTGGATTTGGCCGAATTTCCCAACATACATGGCACCAAATTTTAGTTCCAATATTCATGCTTAAATGAACTACATCTACAGCATTTGAGATGCTAAATTTTCAAGCAAAATTTATATTCCAAAAGCAAGAACAAAGCTTATAACATTTACAACATTTAAATCACAAACCATAAAAAACACAAAACCCAAAAGGATTCACCATAAACTAGACCTAGGCTCTTGATACCACTTGAAGGAAAACATTTGTCCTAGCTAAGAACATGTGAGAATATTTGAACACATATGCAAACTATTAACACATTAAAGTAGGCATGCATTCAAAAACAATTCTAAAACCCATGACTTTCAAAGCCTAGTGAATGGTGAACCATGAGACTCTTTAACTGAAAGATTTATTTTGAAAAACATGTTCATTTGAATAACATCTATAGCATGCAATTAACAAATTAAAGGCGGAATCATGCTTGTATGCATTCAAAAACAAAACATTACCCATGAAATTCAAAGCCTAGTAGATTGGTGAACCAATAATCAACTCAAAACAAAGTGAGTTGAAATTAATACCTTTGTAGATTCCTCTTTGCATAAGCAAAGGCTAATCACCCAAAGAGATAGGGCCTTCATTCCTTGCTTCTTAGATCCATGGATTTGGATGGAAGAATAGGTTCTCCAAGTTCCCAAAATTGAGAACCTCTAAGTCTCTTCACCAAGGTTTGATTGTAGAAGAAATGAGTGACCTTGGAGTAGTAGGATTGCTAGATGTACCCTCCAAGGTGTTGGCCTCTTTAGAGAGAAAATGGAGAGACAATTCTCACCCATTTTCACCCAAAATAAACCCTTAATCACATTAATGAATATTTGGCTATAAAGTCCTTTATATAGTCCCTTCAAATAAGTGACCTAAAGAACAAAAAACCCTAATTCATCTACATGGCAAGCCTACCTTAGGATTTTTGGGCTTTTGGGCCTTTGTGAATCTTTATTCATTAAGTTGTCATACAACTTAAGTCAATGGGCTTGACATTCGAAGCCCATTGGGCCTTAAGGTCCAAAATTATCCCGAGGTCTTTAACGAACTTATTCGTTTGATTAATTAACATATTAATTAATCCATGCCATAAATAAATGATTAAACCATTTAATCATTCTTACTCATTTCCGTTTAATCTTCAATCTCCACCTTTTATGGTGTGCGATCCATTAGGTTCCTTTTAGCGAGGCAGTGAGCGATTAAAACCATTTTACATCGATTGTGAATTGAAACTATTTTTCAATTCCCCCTTTAGTGATTACACACATTTAGGGCTTCCACAAACCATGAGTGACACCTAGCAGCATATCATGGTTACCCAAGCTAATCAGAAGAGGATAGAGAACCTATTCAGTTCGGGATTACAAATGCAATACGGTCCTTCTCTAATTTAATACTCTTGACCACATTGTTTGGTATGATAGTTTATTTACTCATGTCTACTATCCAATGTGAATCGTTTGCTTATATGATTTCCTTGAATGTGATTTGGAACGCATTCCACAATCTCATTCATACTCTGGCCAGAGATTCCAAATCATATCATAGAGTATTCTCCCTCAACTGTTTGAAGGTTAGAGATCCCTTGTTGCGCATTCACTTGTCTCCATAGCTAAGTGGCTTAACCCCAACGATGCCGTGACACCCCGAGGGGGTGAATTAGACATAATCAAAGATTAAGGACTTAACCACAAGACAACTGTGATGCCTCAGGTAAAAGGACTACTTTGCATTATCCCAACCATGAGTTCTCATGTGACATGGAATATAAGAACTCTTCGTTGATCACGTTCAGTGAACTCATTCTCTTATTGAGCACCTACGTACTTGTCTTGATGTCACACACACCAATGACTCGAGACTAGTCACTCTCCCTGAGAGAAGACACAGTACGTACTGATCTTAACGGACTGTCAATGCCCAATTGGTAATCCTATGATCAGGAACATTTAGGAAGTGTCTACGAAAGAATGGTCTCATTAATCTAACTTCATTAGATTGCATTCTCCCAATCACATATTCCTTGGACTTTATCGTTTAAGCATATAACATTTATATGAGACGGCTCAAACAATAATCTTTGCCCTTTATATGTTAAACTAGATTAGTTTAACATTTGAAATGTCCGTAAAGTATCATCATATGATTGGTTTTAGGGCACATTTCCAACATTAACAACATTAAAGAGAATGAAGGATTTAGAGATTCATTACCCTTGAAGCTCATCCTTGTTTACACAAGGGATTCACCCAAGGGGAGGGCCTTCAAGTTACCTCCTAGCTCCTTGGATCTTCCTTGTGATTTTCTTCCTTTTGTTGCTCCTTTGCTCCTTGAGGATGTGAGGAAAGGATCTCCAAAACACCAAAGATTTGGTGTCTCTAAGTCTCCACACCAAGGATGAGGTGTGAAGATGAAATGGATGACTTAGAGAAGAAAAGATTGCTAGCTATCTCCTCTCTAAGTGGCCGGCCTCTATTGGAGAAAAAAGAGAGAAAGTGTTTCTCATCTTTTGTCTCAAGAAACCCTAATGAGAAAACGCTATAAAGATGCTTTTATATCTCTTTTCTTAGGTGAGTGGCAAACTTGCAATTAAGCAAAACTTCACACTCCCCTCACTATGACCGGCCTCTTTTAAGTGATTGGGCTTATTGCCCATTTTGTTTTAGTTGTCATACAACTTAAACATAATGGGCCTTGTGGACCAAAACACTTTTGGGCCCCAAAACCCAAAACCAACTTAAAAGCCCAATACGAACCTTTCGTAAAATTAATTAACTAATTAATTAATCTTGACCATTCTAAATTAAACCATTTAATCGCTTATCCATCTCATTTATATTTCTTCACTTTCACCCTTACTCGGTGTACGATCCATTAGGTTCCAATTAGCGAGGCAGTGGGCGATTGTTACTCTTAACGATCGATTGTGAATTGAAACTACATTTAAATTCTCCCTTTGATTATGATTAGTGTTTGCTAATCTTCAGGGCTTCCACAAGCCATGAGTGACACCTAGCAGCATGTCATGGCTACCCAAGCTAAATAGAATTGGTTGGAGAACCTATCCAGTTACAATTACAATGCAATACGGTCCTTCTCTAATACAATACTCTTAATCACATTGTTTGAGTGATAGTTTGTATCATGTCTACTATCCAATGTGATACTTCTCTATATGATTCAATTGAATATGATTTGGAGCATACTTCCTAAGTCATATTCGTATGCTTTGGCCAAAGACTCCCGAATCATATCTTAAAGTATTCTCCTTCCACCATGGAAGGTTAGAGATCCCTTGTTGTGCATTCATATGCCTACATGACTAGATAGCTTGACCCCAACAATGTTGTGGACACTCTCGATGGAATGCCTTTGACATGATCAAAGATCAAGGACCTAACCATTAGACATCTATGATGCCTCAGGTCAAAGGACTACTTTGCATATTGCAACTAACGAGTTCTTACATGACATGTATGTTCGAACTCTCTTTTGATCGTTGTTCAGTGTACTCGATTACTCTTTCAAGCACCTATGTGTTTGTCTTAGTGTCCAACACTAAATGACTTGAGACTAGTCATACTCACGCTTGAGTTGACATAACACATACTAACCTTAGCGGATTGTCAATGCCCAATTGGCAATCCTATGGCTAGGAACGTTTTAGGAATGAACATAAGAGAAAGGTCTCGTTAATCTAACTTACTTAAATCACTTCTCTCTTAGATCAAATACATTCCTTGGATTCCCTTATTGCTTAAACACATGATACAATAAATAGTGATTAACAATAAGCTTTGCCCTTCATTAAACATATAATAGTTTAATACAATAAGTATTCCAAATGCTATTACATCAAATGAGTGGCTTTGTGGGCATACTTCCAACACCGGAGTCACCACGGTGACCTGTACGGCACTACTCTGCACATATGTCGGAACTACCTGAAGTAGTCTGTCCGACAAAAATGGTGTAATAATACGCTCTAGTGCTTTTCTCATCAATCATCTGTGCACATAATCTAAAGTCACCTACCAGTCCGAACCACCTCTAGTCATCTGTACGACTAGCATGTCGGAACTCTCTCATGGTCTGTACAACATGCACCTACTTGGATCCAAGGTGAGCATGCGGTGCGATGAATATTATAAGCACTAACACCAGGGGTGCAGGTTATGAGCTCTCAACATAATTCACATCACAATAATTCATATGAATAACATAAAACTCACCTGATACTCACTTGTGCGTCCACATCACCATTTGATATATATATATATATATATATATATATGCATCAATTACTAATTCATATAATTCATAATATGCATGCATGGCATTTTAAAAACATACTTTCATTTAAATTCAATTTCTGGGAAATTCAGTAGTATATAGGTAATAACAGAAAATAACTGCCCACTTACTGATAGGTCGAACGGTCGTAACCCCCGTGACGTCCTTGAATGCGCTCGTCCTCAGGATAGGTATCACCTATATGCGAAACAACTATAAAAATGTTATTTAAAGCACATAACCGACAATACGTAATAACTTCTCATATGATGCTCAATTTGGGTATATGAATATACCATAGTGACATACTCGACGTCACGGTATTTTTAGAAAAAAATTTTGAGGCTGCACGCGCCCCTATGCGTGTCACCTTCTTCCTCCAGTCGCCGGACTGGTTTTACCAGTCGCCGAAAAATTGGAGATTTTTCAATCCCCTTGTTCTCCGTCATTTCTCAACTATTTTTCACGCATTTTATATAAAAATGAAGCCCTAAGCATGTAGAATCACGTTGTACTAGTTTAAGGCTCTAAAAATGACGAAATCTCACAGGAGAAATTCCAAAAAAACCAGCCAACTTCGAACTCAGTGATCCCGACGTCCAAAACCTTCAAACTAAGCACTCCGAGCTTCCTTAGGACCTCACTAAGCTCACTGTAAGCTTAGAATTCCCTGAAAATCAACAATTCACGTATGCATGAACAGTACTCAAATCGGACCTCGAGTTTTCAACGTGATATCGAGGGTTCTAAGTTCTAAAAATTGCACCATTCGAATCAGGAGGTTGAAAGGATGAAGAACCTCACCTTCTTGACGTCGATCCGTGAAGATTGGAGGGTTTTGTGCTTTGGTCCATACGGTTTCGAGAAGAAGAGTGAGAATTGCGAGGGAGGAGAGAGAGAGCACGGGGGAGAGAAAGAGAAGGTGTCCCTTGTGTGTGTGTGTGGTCCATCCCAAAACAAGTCCAAACTTTCATTCCCTAACCACACAAATTGCTAATAACTTTTAATCCATTTTAATTTTCCAAACTTAGGAAAATATGTATTATTCACTAACAAGTCACACATATACCTTAGTAACCGTCAAGGGTACTTTCGTCATTTCACAACCTCGATAAATAGAATCACGGGACGGGCTGTGACAATTGGGACATATTATAGTTTAGTTTAAGATGGCAAATTGGTGATCAGATATTTATAAATTTTCAAAATTCTTCAGCTTATCATATAATGAGCAACATTACATTTCAAGTGGCTGAGACTCCCCCACCCCTTAAGGCACATTCAGGCAGCAAAGTGAGTGTTTGGGAACTTGAACTATGGAATTTCTCAACTCTATTCTATATAAAGGCTTTTGCAGCTAAGCTGTCATTGGCTTATGGGATCCGTGTACACAAACCCTAAGCTCTTTTAATCCACATCCCTTCTCTAAGCTCTTTTAATATGCAAATCTAGCTTGGTTTAAACTCTTATCACCCAAAAGAAGAAAAAGAAGAGTGCCCAATACATGCAACTTCAACAAATGAAGGTACGTAAGAAGATACTTGTGACAAGTCAATCTTTGCTATTGATTGACTCTCTAAAACATCATTTACTAAACTTTCATCCAGGATATTTTAGAAAATGCTAGTTAACTATAGTATAGCATTCCAAAGTAGATCTCCATAATTTACAAAATCCTAGTTAACATTAGCCAAAATACTTCATAGTGCAAAGCTAAGTTAGAAGCCATAACGTAAGATTGTATGATTAATAAAATACATCCATGTCAAAAGGCACCACAAAATATACTCATCCGCTTGCTTTGTTGCTTAAAAGCCTTTGGACGAACACTTTCTTGAGTTCTAAATCGATTGACCTGAACACTCCCACATTTTGTGGTTTTTCCAAAATAAGAGTCAATGCATCAATTTGATCCATAGGAGAAAGACCCATTACTCTAATTTCATTAGCTATGTCACTATAATCTGCAGTACCTTGAACTATAGCTTCAGTTACCATTTGCATCATTTTCCCACTTTCAACATAAAATTCTTTCAGTCCACTGATAATTGCCTCGGTTCCATCACTTTAACTTCCCATAGCTCTTTTCCTCTTTCTTTGGCTATTTTCAGATGGGGTGCTTTGTTGGCTTTGTTGGTTCATTGGAGAAACAACATTTTCACCTCCAATATCACTTGCACCAACCTAATCATGACTTTGTTCCTCCATCATTTCAGTAGGGGTTTCGGCTACATTACGCGTAGCCCGATCATTTCCAAATATATATGCAAATCTATCATACAATGGAAAAGGTTTGCTTCTCCATCCATCGGCTTCTTTATTTTTCTAAGATTATATCAACAAAGCAAAACTAAAATTTAGCATGTGTAACAAATATAGCTGCAATAATATAACTAATGTATAAATAAAATAGGATATGAAGCTGCACATAAGTTTGCCATGCGTCATCACTGTCAACTTCAACACCCTTTTTGACATCATTCCATGCAAATCCACTTTTGTTTATCATGTCAAGGACCAAACTATATATTTTTTTCCATTTCTTCAACTTTGACTCAATATGTGGAGTTGCCTTTATATTTGAATTAGGACATAAAATATTGACAGCTTTCACTATTTCAATCAAAGTAACTTGTTTGAAAGCACATGTGTCACGTCGTTGCTTCCAAGCAACAAAATCCTCAAGAACGGATAGTTATACTTCTTCCTCAAATGCTTCCCATTTATGCCTTCTTCCTGTTGGCTCTTGAGCAGCATTCAAATTATTGTCATTATCCATGCCTAAACAAAAAATATTTGTATGTACTAAAGTACAATACAAAGAATCAATTTGCATAATATCCAAACGATTTGCATAATGTCCAATTAATTTGCATACTATCCAATCAATAAATCGAATTACATTCAATGATGAGCCATCTAATCATTTTTCTAATATCCAACATACCTTAAAACATCGCCACCTAGGATCTTTAGAATGAATAGGCACAGGCTGAGGGACTTTTAGTAAGATAGCTTGTAATCGCAAGATTCCTTGCAATACACTATTGAAATACCTACTTATAGTCTCTCCCGACCTATAAAATCTACCACCAACTGTATGATGTGCTAGTATTTGTAAAGTCATACACACCTGCACCTCTACAAATACCAAACCATCAGTTTTTACCCTTCCATCATGACGAAGTAAGTCACATAATATGCCAAAAGTCCTTCTATCCATTCTCAATTAATTGACACATTCAATATCAGTATTCCCTATTATACCATTCAGATAACACAAACTAATCTCTTGTCTAACAAGTGAACGGTTAGTCGAAGTGCGTCATTCAACATGTCTCTATTTGGCCCTTAGCATTAGCAACACAAGAATCGTACAAATGCAAATTGTCTCTATATGAGACATCTCTAACAATAAGATCAATAAAAGCTTCCGTCGATCCATATCTATCCAAGCAAAAAAAAAAGGAAAAAAAATGAGGACATTATATATGTAATATTTACTATTATTAAGGGTGATGGAAATGAAGTGATTATGATATCAAATGAACTAGATCAAAAGAAATGGTACACAAAGAATTCTAAAACAACTAACTGCATCAACAGCCCAAAAATAGCCAGCCAAGTCACTATTAATCTTAGATCAACAAATATTGCAGTTTAGCATCAACCCCACACGATACAAAACATTCATTATAATATCATGGTTGGGCATTGAAGGGACATATGGAATT
The DNA here is from genome assembly GCF_916048215.2 of Malus sylvestris. Lineage (NCBI taxonomy): Eukaryota > Viridiplantae > Streptophyta > Magnoliopsida > Rosales > Rosaceae > Malus > Malus sylvestris. Next base: position 41,373,044 of record NC_062272.1, on the reverse strand, counting down.
GCTTCTTGCCTATCTCCAATGCCATTCAAACAAGGTGGTTCGAGATAGTTCCATGGTAAAAGAAAGCCATCACCTTTAACAACTCATCTCCACTTCAAATTCCTGAACATACGACATAAAAAAGGATTGATTCGAAGAGAAATCGGAAGAAAACCTCTCCTAATTTTCTCCAGTGATCACATTTATTCACAGGATTGATTGTTTAGGGTACAAGCTTAAGTTTTCTTTTCTTGATAGGGTTTGTCTTTAAGAGCGACAGAAAGTCCTCCGAGGAAGGTAAAAGGAAATCAAAAAATGCAGAAACAAAACCAAATAGAGGATATGACTTTCAACATAACCGCAAACCATTTAAAGAGTGTATAACAAAAATTTCTTTAGCTCACATAATTTCTCATCCAAACAATTCACAAACATCCAACCCTACATGCAATTTAATAAAATATAAAAGAGAAACTGGTAAAGATTCTTGAACCAAGAACATAAAAACGAAAAACCCTAACATAACAGAGATGGAAGTATGTGTCCCTTTTGCAAAAGAAACTTTTCGATTTTATGGCCAAGCATGGTTTCTGAGTTCCGATTTGAAAGAAAAGTTGAAATATGAAAACCCCAAATTCTAATCTCAATTTGACCTAAAAATCAAAACCCTAATTTGTTCAAGTGCAGAGGTCTATGATTGAAAATTTCTCGAACCCAAAATAACAAAATCAAATAAAGCTTAATAATATCATGATATGCAAAACAAATCGACAAAATAAATCGAAGATTCGAAGTTTACCAGACAACTAGGAGCAGATGAGGGCAAGCAGATGCAGATGACGGAAGATGTAGAGATGAAGGTGAGGAGGACGATGATGAGGGAGCAGGGCAAGGAGGGAGCGATGTGCGATGAGCAGGATGAGCCACGTTGGGGTTCTTGGACGAGCAACTCTCTCGCGATTTTCTCTCTATCAGAAGAGCTTATGAGTCTAGCCGAAATTGGGGATCTTCATTAACAACTCATAGTGAGGTGTATAATCTGAGCGAGTTCGACCTAAGCTCATTAAACCTAATCCTTGTCCAGACCAAACAAGCAATTACAGTCTAGTCTAGTCTAGTCCCCCCTAATCCGGTCAAACAAACACACCCTTAAGGTTTTAGTCAAATGATGTTAGTGTCTAGGGATTGGATCCAAAGTCTCCCAAGAAAGATATGGATAATTACTAATGAGGCATTGGGAGACTTGTTCACTTATAAACATGTTATGAATCTGACTGTTGGAGTTAGAGTTCCCTCAGGCTGCTAAAAAAACTGTTACCCAGGAGAGCAGTTCTGTCAGTTCATACAAACGTCAATCACACTACATATTCCTTAACCAAACTTACGTAATGATGTAGCTTGATACGTCGTCATTCATGGAAGAATTTGGCTTGCCCTCGAAGACAAGAACAGAGGTCGGATATAATCTATGGAGCCTAAAATAATCTCAAAAATTCTAGAGGCGACACGTGGACTTTTGCCCAAGAAAGACAAAATTGCCCTCAATAAATGGGCAGGCTTCTCACATGCACCCACGTGCAGCTCACACGCCTGAAGGTCCCAGTAGCTGAATACGACTGTCCACAACTCACCTGCCCTTGACAAGGAAAAGTCAAAGCATTAAAGATAAGGATTAATTACCCAAACCCTATCTTTAATACATTCCCAATTGAAGATTGACTCCAATCAAGTAAGTAATCCCAATTTAAATCAATTAGGGATAATTACTCCATTATCTCAAGATATTATTTCCTATTTAATATCTTGAGAATATTTCTCCATAAATCTTGGCCAATAGGATGCCATCACATGTAGGGTAAAACCCTAACACTATGTCCGGTCTTGTCCCGTATAAATACCCCATATTCTACCAAATTTCAAAAGCTTTTGCTACCCTCAAAAAGCCCTAAACACTTTACTTTCTCAGAGAAACTGACTTAGGCATCATAGATCCATTGGCCTAACCCCCTCCCACTGTTGGAAATGTGCCCTAAAACCAATCATATGATGATACTTTACGGACATTTCACATGTTAAACTAATCTAGTTTAATATCAAGGGCAAAGATTATTGTTTGAGCCGTCTCATATAAATGTTATATGCTTAAACGATAAGTCCAAGGAATATGTGATTGGGAGAATACGATCTAAAGAAGTTAGATTAATGAGACCATTCTTTCGTAGACACATCCTAAACGTTCCTGATCATCGGATTGCCAATTGGGCATTGACAGTTCGTTAAGATCAGTACGTGCTGTGTATTCTCTCAGGGAGAGTGACTAGTCTCGAGTCATTGGTGTGTGTGACATCAAGACAAGTACGTAGGTGCTCAATAGAGAATGAGTTCATTGAACACGATCAACGAAGAGTTCTCATATTCATGTCACATGAGAACTCATGGTTGGGATAATGCAAAGTAGTTTTTTGACCTGAGGCATCATAGTTGTCTTGTGGTTAAGTCCTTGATCTTTGATTATGTCAAAGTCACTCCATCAGGAGGGTGTTCATGGCATAGTTATGTGCGAGCTTATGCAACTATTTATTCTCCTGCTTGAGCCCTCTAATCTCATGTTTGAGACTCATCACTTCAGCCGCCAATGATTCAACTTGACGGGTTCGACCAAATAGGCGTTGGGCCATATTAGACACAGAACCTGCACACTGCACACTGAGAGCCAGAGAATCCTTAACAGCCAACTCATCAGACCGTTTGGAAAGTAGTCTGCTATCTCTGGGAGTGACAAGGTTTCGGGCCACCACAGCAGCGGTCATATCATTATTCACCACTGAATCCCCAACGGTAAGAGGACCAGTGGGGGATAAGAAGGATGGGCGCCATATGTTGTCTGGAGAAGGCGGGACTGCCTCTTCACCAAGATTCAAGTCAAAACGACGGTCGGAGGGTCCAGATATTTTCAAAGTGTTGAAGGAAGAAGAGATCAGACAAATCAAGATCTTAGAAGTACAAGAGGGGAGTTTTCAAAAGCGAAATTCAAGTGTGCTTTGAAACGAACTGCATGCCTCTATAAAAAATCAGCACTCGACGAGATTTCAGAGATCAAAGAGGCGAGCTTAGAATTCGAAGAGGCCATTCAAAAATCGAAGAGGCAAGCTCAGAAATCGGAGAAGCATCTTGCTTTTCCAGACGCGTCGGCACCCGTCACACACAAACTCAGTTTTGCAGAAATCACGGGCAATTTGTCGAAGCGTCGATCCCAGATATCGAATATGCACACTCAACTTTGCGCAAATCACGGGTAATTTGTCGAAGATTTTCGGTGAAGGAGAAAGCACGTGAAGTTTACTGTTCAATCACGCATTGGTTGCCGACACGAGTGAAAGAATAGTACCTCTACAGGTATCAAAGAACTTCCTATAACTGTCCACCTTCACCCTCCATAGCAAGGCAGACATACATAACCTTTCTTCATCTTCGAGAATGCCTTCCCAACAAAGCCTCTCGAGTCACTCAGTGTTTCTTATTCCTTGGGGTACCTCTGCAAACAAATGACACCAAAGCAAAAGTATCTCATATCACCAGGGTAGAAAGCAAGAGTATCTCATATCATGCATTCTCCCTGTCCTTTCCTTTGTCCTTGTTCTTACCTACAAAGACAAGGATAAAAAAAACAATATGCCGGAACCTCCACTCAAACTCGGATGCCACATTTGCCTGGAGAACAGATAAGGCAAGTGAAAATGATACCTTGCAGCATGTGGAGACAACGTGCAGAAGAAACAAGCAGAGAAGAATGCAGTCTTCACAGTCAGCTCAGCAGAAGCAGTCCGAGCTAAGGAACTCAAGAAGCTGCCACATCTGCCTGAAGAAACAAGCAGAGAAGAATGCAGCCTGCACAGTCAACTCAGTAGAAAGAGTCTGAGCTGAAGAACTCGAGAAGATGCTACATTCTGCCAGAAGAACAGATAAAGGAAATGAAAATGATACCTTGAAGCATGTGGAGACAAGTGCAACAAAGCACGTGCTGAGTCATCCGCTACTTCTTCAAAATCAAAAGTATCTCATATCATCAGGGTTGCAATCATTCTGGACGGTGAATTCGTTTTGACCCTCAAATTCTTGGGTCGGCTTGCTAGGCGTTGTGGGCTGCATGTGCCGTTTCACCACCCTTGAATCAAATCCTTAAAGATCAAGTCACCAACTGGAAGAATAGCCCATCAATCTTGAAGATCATACCACTGACCAAACTGCTCAGGTGTGAATTAGAAAGATTGAACAAAGCAACAAATCGTCACCTTCACCTCGTGCCTGCTTGCAATATGTTCGAGTCAACCTTCAAGAATCAAGCCTCAACGGCCCTTGAAGAAGCTTCCAGCCAAATTCAAAATCAAGCATCGACGGCCCTGGAAGAAATCACAAGTCCAATTCAAGATCAATTGTCTACCACTCTTGAATCAAAACCTAGTTCAAGAATAAGCTATGGAAAATCAACAATTGGAGGAATCCAGAAAATCCTCCAACCCAGTTCAAGATCAAAGCTGTGGAAAGTCAACAAAGCGCAAAAACAAATACGTGCCGATTCATCCACTACCAAAGCCAAGGATCATCTACCACATGAAGCTCCTTGTGGTCCAATTTCAACCTTCAAGATCAAGCCTAGATGGCCCTTGAAGAAATTTCAAACAAAAAATTCAAGAACCAGCCTCAACGGCCCTTGAAGAAATCTCAGGCCCAATTCAAGATCAAGCCTCAACGGCCCTTGAAGAAATCTTCAGCCCAATTCAAGATCAAGCCTTGACGGCCCTTGGATCGATGTCTACAGTAAAGGACTTCAAAACGCATCTCCTACATGCGACAAGCACATGTACACAACGCGACTTGAAGTGGGGGCATTTGTAGACATCGAAATTTCGGTAAATAAATGTTGACCGATAACTCAAAGTTTCAACGCTCATGTATTACATAAATTTTACACGTAGCGTATGTCTAAACAAAAAATCAAAATAAGTTGGAAAAGTCATCAAACAGGACAAGTGTCAACACCTGGCAGAAACGACTTATTTCATCTGGAATATTATATTCAAAATTAGGCCTTGGAAATTTCTATAAATAGAAGGCTAATTCATTCATTTGGGGGAAGAACCAAAATCATTAGGCAAAATTCTGAAGCTCTGAAGCTCTGAAACTCCGAAGCTCTCAAGCATCCAGGTTCCCGAAGAATCAAGAAAGCATTCTTCGTTCTTCGTTCATCGTTCTTCCAAGATCAAGCCTCAACGGCCCTTGGATCAACAATCATCCACCTTCAAGATCAATCCCCGATGGCCCTTGAAGAAAGCGTTCTTCGTTCTTCGCTCATCGTTCTTCCAAGATCAAGCCCCGACGGCCCTTGGATCAACAATCATCCACCTTCAAGATCAAGCCCCGACGGCCCTTGAAGAAAGCATTCTTCGTTCTTCGTTCATCGTTCTTCCAAGATCAAGCCCCGACGGCCCTTGGATCAACAACGTCGACAAATCCACACATCCAACTGTTCTTCAAGATCAAGCCCAAAACCGCTTGAAGATCCGTTCATCACCGTTATTCAAGATCAAGCCTTAACGGCCCTTGAAGAAACACTCATCCTCAAGATTAAGCCCCAACGGCTCCTTAAAGATCCGCTCAAATCCACCTTCAAAGATCAAGCCCACGGCCCCTTGAAGAAACTTCCAACAGTTTATCCAAGATCAAGCCTCGACGGCCCTTGGATCAACGAAACATCCACAAATCAACACCTTACGGAGATCGAATCAGAGGATCAAAATAGAGAGATTGTAACCCAAAATCATCAAATACAAATATTTGTTTGTGCACGTTGTTCTTGTCTCTTTCGTTTCAGGAATTTTCCATGTTCACAGTTATGTATTTACTTACCATTATATTTGCAAACGCTATCCCACACTTGACAAATAAAAACCGAAAGTTTAGTTTCCGGACTTGGTACTACAAAACCATAGATTGTCTTTAAATGGCTTGTAAATGTACCTAAGTAGTCTCATCCTCACAATCTTCCTATTGATAATGTATCATTGGAAGAACATGTTAGATAAAGTCTATCATAAAGAGGACAACACTTTTAATGTCATAATTGTTCAATTACAATTTGTTGTATGAAGAAATAAGAGTTGCTTTGAACAACCCTTAATCAATGCAAACATTAGTGCTTGTTTCTTTGTTACATGAACAAGGAACTTTAGAAGAAAGCACAAAGGCATGGACACTTAATGTGCCATGATTCTTCACTTACAAATTGTTGTATGAAGAAATGAGAGTTGCCTTGTACAACTCTTGAAAGTTTGTAATTATGTTTAGAACATAATGGTTGGTTGACAAAAATAGTCCATTAACATGGACTTATGATGATGTTGAATCATTGAGTGTTGAAGTGATAAACCACTTAACGAGACGGAAACTAGGCTAGGACTTCACCTTTATGTCCCTATCCTAGTGGTTCACTAAGTTTATTGTAAACTATGTAGTGAACAATAAACACATGCTCTCCAAAAATTTTTATGTGTATAACACAATTGAAAAAGGTTTGAAGAGAGATAGTGGGAGTTTAGGGACCATGACTATTGTAGTCAAAGGAGAAGTCAAATGAAGAAGATAAAATTAACTCCAAGGGAACAAACTTTCTTTATGAAAGGATGGACATTGGAAGGGGTATTTGCAAGAAATGTCTTGCAAGTGTCAAGAACACACATTTCGAAGGTGTTGTAAATTGTTCTTGAATAGTTCAAAACAGTTGGTGCTTCTACTTGAATGCTTGATTCTGTATTAGCAACTATGTTTTACAATCGTTGTAAAAGTGTAACTAATAAGAAGTAGAAGATATATGAGAGAAGAAAAGGTGCTTCACATTCGGAACGTGAATAAAATATAGATCTCTGCGAAAGCAGATAGTACTTACTTCCTCATATGAACTACCAAAGAAATTGGAAAAACCAAAGATTGTCTTTACATTCCAATTTTAAGGAACTTAATTTCGTCACTATAGTAGAGATGGATGAATGTTTTGTTTGACAAAACATTGTTCTTTATTAATCAATGATTGGATTATAGTAATCTAATTGATTGTCTCTATAGTAGAGATGATATGGTAGTGTTAACTGTTTAGAATATAATGATGCTTAAAACCCAAAAGGTTGCAAGGTAGTGACTAATCTCAACTAAATTGTGATACCTCTAAATCATAAATTACGAGTTGGTCATAGATGGATGCTTTGGATCGTTAGATCCGGATCCAATACCTTCTTGTTAAAATTGTATAGAGGTGAAATGTTTGAATCTTTATTCTTTTGGAAAGAAGAAAGAATCACAAAGTTGTTGAGGTTAATTCACTTAGATGTTAGTGGCACTTGTCCACAACATAATACTACTCATGTTATATGACATTCACCGAAGATCACTCTCAGTTGGACTATAGTTTATTTTGAATAAACACAAATCCGAATACATTGCAAAATGTTTCAAAGAATTCAAGTAATGTAAGTTGATGAGTAAGACGTCTAAAGTATTTACCTCCTTAGATTTGATCCAAGATAAGGTAACACTTTAGAACAGTTTCCTTGAAAGATATCAAGGAAATAAGCATCATAAGATAATAGATTTCTACATAAGGAGAAGAACGAACTTAAATAAGATTTAGTTCGTTGAATGTTATCTATTACCCATATATAGGATATATACTTCTAAAAACAATATGATTGTCAATTAGAAGATCTTCCAAATTTTTTATGACTCCATAAGATGTGGTTGGAAAGAAAGACAAATCTTAAGCATGTTAAGATTTGGGGTTGTGTGCTAATAAGCAATATTTGTTTGATAACAATCTTGTGGGATATCCTTAAATTAACTTTTGGATATCGCTTCTATAAACCAACTAACAAATGTTGTTTTGTTGGGTAGTTCATTGTAATCCTACAATGTGATTTGCCTAAGAGCAAATGAACGAGGGATAGAACTCAAAGAAGGGTTCTTTAAGAAACAAGATAGTGATCAACAAATATAACAACCTAGTTCCTATACCACAAGCTCCAAGGTAGTCGAGAAGGATTTATAAACCGTCTCAGTTGAATGGTTTGAACTTTATGACTATGTCATAGAGTTACACCTCTTAATTCGAAAGAAATAAGAATGAAAATCCTTATGACTACATTGAGTGTATATATGATATATACTCAAGGAAATGGTAAAGTACCATTTGACCCGAAATAATGAAACCTTCATAAGCTAATTGGTAGCTTAAGGTAACTACAATCAAAAGGATGGTTGACTTTGAAGAAACCATTTTTGACGTAGTCTTGGTTTCAATTAATTCGAAGATAGCTAGCTACAACTAAATGGTGATTCAATGTTTGGACATAATATGGGTTTCCGAAACCATTATTAAGATAGTCTTGATAATATATGTCTAAAACTATAAATCACAAGACATGTAAGTTGTAGAGATCCATCCATCATGAATCTTAGCAAGCTAGTGGGAGCTATATGCATCTTATGAGAGAAAGTTCAAATTGTTTAATTTCTCATAAAGATGTAAATGAATCTTTTGTTTACTAGGTTTACAAAAGATTAGTGGGAATTAATCATATTCCTAAATTTAAATATATATTTGATATATTAATTTTGGAAATGAAAAGAATACTTCTTCGTTAAAGTTATGACTTTAAAACATTATATGAAGATAGAATGTATATGGGAGATATAGTCTATATACATGGGATGGAAATCTATAATGATATATTTCATGATATAATTGGATTATATCAATCCCTAATTATAGACAATAGATGCTAGGAAGTTTCTCATATGATGATAAACTTCAATTAGAAGGACAACTCTAGTGAGACTAAGAAGTTGCTCTTCTCAAAGAGATCGTACTCTTTGACTCCCAAAGAAATAATGCGTAAATAGAATCCTTTATGCATACGCATAAAGGGGATTTATGTATTTCATATTGTATGAAAAACATTGATATGAGTTGTACCTAGAACGGTACAAGACGATATCAGTGCAAGCCCAGGATCAGAACCATGGCAACTGTCAAGTGAGTCCTTAAGTATTTAAGAAATACTAAAGGATAGATTCCTTAAAGAATGAGGAAGAATTAGAGTAACGTAAAGGAAGCGTAAATGTATTAGATTATGAATATAATCCATCATTGGATGTTTCTTCATTATGAATGAAGAGATAATCAGATATCTCTTTATTATGACTAAAGAGATATTTGGATGGAAACATTAAAAGTAATGACTTTAGTGTGTTCCATTATGAATGCAAAATATATTGCCATATAGAAGCTTACAACAATGTTGTTTGGATGGGAAAGTTCATTTATGAACTCTCTATTCGGTTCCAACCAGAAAGTGTATCTAGTGTACTGACACTATGACACTAATGGGGCGATAGCTTAAGCCAGGGAATCAAGGTCTCATCAAGGTCCGAACTCAAATGACAGACTGAACCACATGATTGAGAATCATGTATAATGGTGACGTCGTTATTCTCAAGGTTGCTTCTATGGATAACATATAGATATCCATTGTCTAGGCTTACTAGTCAGCCATTTATGAAATGACTACAGAAGAGGTATCATCACTGATGACCAAGCTGATTGGCTCTAGTGCAAGTGGGAGATTGTTGGAAATGTGCCCTAAAACCAATCATATGATGATACTTTACGGACATTTCACATGTTAAACTAATCTAGTTTAATATTAAGGGCAAAGATTATTGTTTGAGCCGTCTCATATAAATGTTATATGCTTAAACGATAAGTCCAAGGAATATGTGATTGGGAGAATGCGATCTAAAGAAGTTAGATTCATGAGACCATTCTTTCGTAGACACATCCTAAACGTTCCTGATCATAGGATTGCCAATTGGGCATTGACAGTCCATTAAGATCAGTACATGTTGTGTATTCTCTCAGGGAGAGTGACTAGTCTCGAGTCATTGGTATGTGTGACATCAAGACAAGTACGTAGGTGCTCAATAGAGAATGAGTTCACTGAACACGATCAACGAAGAGTTCTCATATTCATGTCACATGAGAACTCATGGTTGGGATAATGCAAAGTAGTCCTTTGACCTGAGGCATCATAGTTGTCTTGTGGTTAAGTCCTTGATCTTTGATTATGTCAAAGTCACTCCATCAGGAGGGTGTCCACGGCATAGTTGGGGTTAAGCCACTTAGCTATGGAGGCAAGTGAATGCGCAACAAGGGATCTATAACCTTCAAACCGTTTGGGGGAGAATACTCTATGATATGATTTAGAATCTCTGGCCAAAGTATGAATGAGATTTAGGAAAGTCGTTCCAAATCACATTCAAGGTAATCATATAAGCACACGAATCACATTGGATAGTAGACATGAATAAACTATCAAACCAAACAATGTGGTCAAGAGTATTGTATTAGAGAAAGACCGTATTGCATTTGTAATCCTAAACTGAATAGGTTATCTACCTCTTCTGATTAGCTTGGGTTGAAGGGAAAATTATGAGTTTAACCCATGGGATTTCTAAATGACTAGCATGCATATACAATTCAAAATTTATATACATGAGCAACGGAAGCAATTTATCAAATAATATCAAAGCTATAGTCATGCAAATCCCCTTCAAGGTTCATAGGTTTATATATAATGCATCTAAAACATTCAAGTTAATAATAAAGTGAAGGTATAGATCTATACCTCTTGATCTTGATTTTAGACCAAGTATGGACCACCTCCAAGTCCTTTGCTCCTTGAAGTCCTTGAGCCTAGCCTCCCTCCTTGCCTCCTCCACTTTGTTAGTAAGAGTGCTCCAAGGTTCTCCTTTAGTCTCCAAAGGAGAAGACCTCTAAATATCCACACCCACTAGTGTAGTGAGATGGATGGAGGAATAACCAAAAGGGTGAAAGGTTGTTAGCTAAAACACCCTCAAGGTGGCCGGCCTTTGGTGGTTTTAGAGAGATGTTTCTTTTGCCTCTTTGTTGTTTTAAAACACACAAAAAAACCCTAAGGATTAAATCTCTATAAAGCTCCTTATATAGACAAAAAGAAACCTAGTCAACAACTTGACTAAATATCTCTTCCTCTCCACTTTAAAGGGCCGGCCCCTTTGTGTTGGTTTGGGCTTTGGGCTTTTATTTATTTCTAGTCATCCAATGCTTGAATAAAAGCCCAATGGGTTTAGGCCCAATGGGCCCAATTAAACCCGAACGTTTCTTTAAGCCCAAAACGATCTTTTATCGCTTTTATGATTTCTTTAGACTTTCTAAATTAATCACAACACTTAATTAATCCAATTAATTATTTTCATCATCCATTAATTACTCACTACAAGAGTGTATCGGTGTACAATCATTTTAGGTTCTAATTAGCAAGGCAGTGAGGTGATTGACATCAATCCAGTTGATTATATTTAATCCAATCACTTAGTGAATTAAAACTTCCTTTTAATTCACCTTTCTTCTTTGATGACTACATTTAATCATCTAGAAGAACTCACAAGCTATGAGTGACATCTAACCATATGTCATAGCTACCCAAGCTAATGTAGAAGTTGTTCGGAGAACCTATTCAGTTGGAATTACAATGTAATTCGATCCTTCTCTAAAACAATACTCTCAATCACATTACTAGGGTATGGATATATTATGTCAAACCCCTAATGTGATTATTCCTTCTTATATGATTCAATTGAGTCGTATAGGAACGCTTTCCTTTATTACGCTCGATACTTCGGCCGAAGATTCCTGAATCATATCTTAGAGTATTCTTCCTCTCTTATCGAGGATTAGAGATTCCTTGTTGCGCATTCACTTGCCTTCATGACTAAGTGGCTTAACCCCAATTATGCCATGGACATCCGCGAATGGGGTGACTTTGACATAATCAAAGATTAAGTACTTAGCCACAAGACAACAACGACGCCTCAGGTCAAAGGACTACTTACATTATTCCAACCATTAGAGTTACTTGCTTGACATGTGAGTAGACCTCCATGCAAGTACTCTCGTTCGATTGTGTTCAGTGAACTCATTCCCTTAATGAGCACTTACATACTTGTCTTAGTGTCACTACACAAATGGGATGAGACTTTCCATTCTTCCATTTGAAGCGGACACAGTATGTACCGGTCTAAGCATTGTCAGTTTCCCTCCGACAATCCAATGACCAGGAACCTTTTGGACATAATGGTTATGTGAAAAAGGTCTCTGTAGTCTAACATCATTAGATTACTTCTTCAATCGATCCATTGTCCATGGATTCATTAATTAGGACATATATCGTTTATTGAGATAGTCCTAATTAGTATCTTTGCCATTTGATGTATAAGAGTCATCCATACATCGATTCATTTGTCCTGAAAGGTTTCTTCCAAAGATTGACTTTCAGGGCATATTTCCAACATGGGTAACCATGATATGCTGCTAGGTGTCACTCTTGGTTTGTGGAAGCCCTAAACGTGTATAAACACTAAAGGGAGAATTGAAAGTAAGTTTCAATTCACAATCGATTTGAAAGAGTTTTAATCGCCCACTGCCTCGCTAAAAGGAACCTAATGGATCGTACACTGTGTAAGGTGGAGATTGAAGAAACAATGGAGATGAGTAAGAATAATTAAATGGTTTAATTATTTATGGCAAGGATTAATTAATATGTTAATTAATCAAACGAATAAGTTCGTTAAAGACCTCGGGATAGTTTTGGACCTTAAGGCCCAATGGGCTTCGAACGTCAAGCCCATTGACTTAAGTTGTATGACAATTTAATGAATAAAGATTCACAAATGCCAAAAGCCCAAATCCCTTATGTGGCCGGCCATGTGTGTTGAATTAGGGTTTTTGGTTCTTAAGTCATTTAAACAAGTGACTATATAAAGAACTTTATAGCCTAAAATTCATTAAGGGTTCTTTTGGAGAAAATTGGAGAGAACATGTCTCTCCTTTTCTCTCTAGGAGGCCGGCCCCCTTGGAGGGATTAGCTAGCAATCCCACTCCTCCAAGGTCACTCATTTCTTCTCCAATCTAACCTTGGTGTAGACACTTAGAGGTTCTTAATTTTGGGAACTTGGAGAACCATATTCTTCCATCCAAATCCATGGATCTAAGAAGCAAGGAATGAAGGCCCTCTCCTTGGGTGATTAGCCTTTGCTTATGCAAAGAGGAATCTACAAAGGTATAAATTTCTCAACTCACTTTGATTTGAGTTGAGTCTTGGTTCACCAATCTACTAGGCTTTGAATTTCATGGGTAATGTTTTGTTTTTGAATGCATGCAAGCATGATTCCGCCTTTTAATTGTTAAATGCATGCTATAGATGTTATTCAAATGAACATGTTTTCACAAAATCATCCTTCACCCACCTCGTGGGCGCATAAGGCTTATGTCCTTGATCAGAGGTGTTGATTGTTTTGCAGGTGCATTTTCGTCAAGACTGAAGACGGCGAAAATTTGGATTGACAAATTGGTGCTTTCATTGAGAGCTAATTCAAATACTCGAAGAAGCCCCGTGCATTTGGTTTCTAGAATTTTCTGTTATGTTGAATTTCTCACACGTTGTATCAATTAATTTTTTCTAGAAAAGTTTCTTGATCAATCCTTGAAGAAAGGTACAATGGTAAGAAATTTAGAAACCACAATGAACGGAATCTCGTACGTACAAGGATTTAGAACGGAGAGTGGAGGTAGGAAGAGCCCTACCACCGTAGAGCCATGCGACCACCATGGCCACCACCTTGTAGCCCATGGCAAGGACCACTACAGCAGCAGCAGCCCAAGCCGAGGCCCAGACGTGTGCCGCAGCGGCCCACCACACGGTTAGGGCACCAACAGGCTACGGGCAGGACGCCCAGCCCATGCTAGCTACCACAGTAGGCCCAGCCCACTATAGCAGCCCCGGCTACCACAGCAGAAGCAGCCCATGAACAAGTGGCCTAAGCCCAACGCCTAAGCCCAGCGCGCCCCTGCGCACGTGCTAACCTCCCAGCTGGGTTAGCCCGCCCCGCAACCCACTCAGACGACAGGCCCGTGGCCAAATCCAATCCAAGGCCATCTCCAGTGATCCAGATTTCGACCACCAGTCCCACGATCAATTCAAGGTTATTTTCACCCCACTTTTATGTAGGAATGCCCGCTTTAGGCTCAACTGTTGTACCTGCAGTCCACTACACTTCCACCATACATGGAAACGTCCATTATCCAAACTCTTCCAATCCAAATGGCGAGCACCATTTGCCCCAATAGGTCAACAATTTGACGAGCACCCTCATGCACCAGACAACCTTGGTGAACCAACTCCTCAAGCACATTAAGATGCAGCGTGCGTTAGACGAGGTGTCCTGAAGTAAGATAAGGGCGGAATAATGTGACTCATTCCAGTGACGTCTCGACAAGAAACCTTTCAACCTACCATAAACCGTGCGTTCAGGTAGTGTGCAGTATCGTTTAGGCCCGTAGGGAAACATTTTCTCCTGCTTAGATGCGCAGAGAAGCATTCATTCCCAACTCGGCTCACGAGTCAATGTGCATTCGAGGTTGGGTCCATACTTCGATGAGCACTTAAGACATTCCAGGAGAAGCATCCACATAAGGCTAGGTCCACAAGGAGATCCTCCTACAAGGCACCAGAGTAGGTAGCCGCCTGACTGACAAAAGAGGGTATAAGAGCAGTCCAGCTCAAGTTCCACTTGTAACCCCAGCGAAGTACGACGGCGAGCAGAACAAAACAAACCACGTGCACCACAATTGCAACACAGACAAGCAGGATATGCCGAAGAGCAACATGGACCAGCAGGTCAGCACCAGGGATAACTTGAGGCTCCACTATCCCCACCATGCACAAATCTAAGAAGAAGTACAAAGGCTTATAGCATAGCAGCTACGTGGATTATAGCGCATTAACACTACCGATGATGCCTTTTGAAGAGACATGGTTAACTTGAGCAGGTCACCATTCACAGATGAGATCGAGCAGATGGAGCCATTGTAAAAGTTCGGCCCTACCACATTTCACCTTGTTCAAAGGAGATGAAGATCTAAATAGGCACTTAATGCACTACCGGAGCGCCATGACTCTCTACGCCAACTACAATGAACTTATATGCAAGATGTTTTCCATGACGCTCTAAGGCGAGGTGCAAGACTGGTTCCACACCCTGTGCCACGATCAATCCGGAACTTCAGCGAACTTTCCTTGGTTTTCCCTAAGGAATATTCATCTTACCGCTCGATTAAGAAGAAGTCTGACCACCTCTTTAACATGAAGAATGACCCGAATGAGTCACTCTACACTTACGTCAAGAGGTTTACGGCGGGGAAGGCAAAGATCATCAGATACGATGACACCATTGCATACTCAACCTTCCAAAAAGGGGCTCCCAGCAGATCACCCGTTTTTTGGAGAATTGATCATGGGTGAGAACTTAGCCTTGGCAGACTTTTATGCTTTGGCAGAAAAGCATTCCCTCTGGGATGAGCAGCTGCCCAGAGACATAAAGCCAACTCAGAAAAAGGCGAGCGATAAACCACTCAATGACAAAAACAAGCCAAGAAGCAGACGTAGAGATCGATCCCTAAAAAAAGGGAGGCACGGGGCCCAAAACGTACATCAAGTTCTCAGTCCCGATCAACCAGATCATTCGTGACCTCAAGGACAAACTGTGGTTCAAGCCGCCGCCACCCATAGGGGAAACCAATCCAAAATGGACCAAACAAAGTATTGTGCATCCTACAGAAGTCTCAGGCACGTAACCAACAACTACACCACATAGAGGAAGTACCATAAGCAATTCGTGAAAGAAGGCAAGTACGACTAGTATGTCGACAGACCAACTTCCCGACCTAGGCAAGATGTAAACGTCGATACAGAACCCCCAGCCAAGGCGATCTAAATCAAGGGAATCATTACCGAATCCGATCATCTAGGGGCCACCAACAGTTCCATGAAGAGGAAGATCCAACGAGCGAGATCAGTCTTTCAGGTTCAAGCCATAGATGTTGTACCTGGACCAATCATCGACTTCACTGAGTAAGACGTGGAGGGAGTAGACTTTCCCCATGACGACACCTTGGTGATTTCTATTCAACTGGCCCACACCATCATTGACAGAATTATGGTGGACAACGGTAGCTCAGTCAATAACCTACAACTGTCAGTCATCTAGAAGAAGGGCTTGGAAAGCACAATCAAACGCAAAGCAGAGGTCTTAACCGAATTCAACGGACTTACCTCAACTGCCATCGGCACCATCACACTCAACGTCACCAGCACACCGATTATCTCATCTCAGACCTTTATGATCGTTAACGACCCATCGAGTATCAAAAAACCTAATTTTGCATCCCGGGATGAACAGTCGGAGAGATCACAGGCCACCAGGCTATGTCCAAAAAATGTATTGTACAAGTTCTGAATGAGTCAAAGAAGAAGTGTTTCGCCCCAGCATTAGTAGCTAAAGTGCAGAAAAATAATTCTACCTCTACCAAATGAATCAGGAAAATGGCGTCAAGGTCGACAATGCCCTGGTAAATAAATCAGGATGGAAACCCGAAGAAGACTCCGAGCACATCTCCTTTGACCCTAAGCAGCAGTTAGTCCATGCAAAACACACATCCAAAGAAGATCAGAGCGATCATGGATATGAAGTCCCCCACCACTCTGAAAGAGATCCAAGTTCAGACCTAACGAGCAGTTGTACTCAATTGATTCCTCTCGTGACCTACCAACCGATGCAAGCCTTTTTTAAGGCGATCAGGACATACAGCAAGACAAATGGAACAACAAAGTTCGAGAAAACATTGCAGGACTTGAAGAAGTACCTGACATCACCTCCCCTACTATTCAAGCTGGAAGCAGCAGAGGGTCTATACATCTATATGGCGGTATCTGGAGTAGCAATGAGCTCTACCCTTATACGAGAACAGTTGGGGGCCTGACCACATGTATTCCACAGTTCAAAAGCTCTCCTCAATAAGGAAACTAGATACTTGAAAGTTAAAACTTTGATTTTGGCGCTAGTTGTTGCAACCCGAAAGCTCAAGCCGTACCTTCAGACATACGCAGTTATCGTCATGACGTAATATTTTGCACAATCCCGACACACAATGTCAAAGGCATGAAAACTGGTAGAAGATCCAACGAGCAAAGCAACTTAACCCAAAAATGTCCCAGAGGCAGCCAAGCACACCGTAGCCACACCAGCCCCACCTGTAGAACATTTCCAGTACTTGCACGTCGACGTATCATCCAACTACCAGGGATCGGGAACAGGCCTAGTTCTACCTCGAACGGTTCAATGCTTGAGTAGGCTATCATTGGCAAAAGACCTAGCAGTGAAGAAGCTCATTATCTATTCTAATTCCCAACTGATCACCAACCAAACCTCAGGGAAGTACACAGCAAAACATCTAAGGATGGCTCGATACCTTGAGAAGGAACGAGTAGAAAATGCCAAGCATACACACTCACTCAGGTTCCACGAGTAGAAAATGCCCACGCAGACACACTACCAAGCCTAGGCTCTGCCTTAGACCATCAGCTTAAGTACTTCATCCCAATCGACAACTTGGAAAAGCTAATCATAGATGAGGAAACAACAGTCGAGCTGGCTTGAATCAACACAACTCTGAGTTGGCAGGATCTCATCATCGACTACTTAGTCAACAGAACATTCCCTGTAGATAGACTGAAGTCCAGTAAGCTGAAGGATGATTTTGTGAAAACATGTTCATTTAAGCAACATCTATTAGCATGCAATTAACAATTCAAGGCGGAATCATGCTAGCATGCACTTAAAAAACAAAACATTAGCCAAGAAATTCAAAGCCTAGTAGATTGGTGAACCAAGACTCAACTCAAATCAAAGTGAGTTGAGAAATTTATACCTTTGTAGATTCCTCTTTGCATAAGCAAAGGCTAATCACCCAAAGAGAGGGCCTTCATTCCTTGCTTCTTAGATCCATGGATTTGGATGGAAGAATAGATTCTCCAAGTTCCCAAAATTGAGAACCTCTAAGTTTCCACACCAAGGATGGATTGATGAAGAAATGAATGACCTAGAGGAAGCAAGATTGCTAGTTAATTTCCTCTAGGGTGGCCGGCCTCTTTAGAGAAAAAAAAGAGCTTTGTGTTCTCATCTTTTCTCCAAAAGAAACCCTTAATGAATTTAGGCTATAATGTCCTTTATATAGTCCCTTCAAATAAGTGACCTAAAGAACCAAAAATCCATTCTTCTATCATGGCCGGCCACAAGGGTTTTATTGGGCTTTTGGGCCTTTGTGAATTAAGTTGTCATACAACTTAAGTCAATGGGCTTGACGTTCGAAGCCCATTGGGCCTTGAGGCCCAAAACTAACCCGTGGTCTTTTAACGAACTTATTCGTTTGATTAATTAACATATTAATTAATCCTTCCCATAAATAATTAAACCATTTAATTATTCTTACTCATCTCCGTTGTTTCTTCAATCTTTACCTTACACAGTGTACGATCCATTAGGTTCCTTTTAGCGAGGCAGTGGGCGATTAGAACTCTTTCAAATCGATTGTGAATTGAAACTTACTTTCAATTCTCCCTTTAGTGATTATACACGTTTAGGGCTTCCACAAACCATGAGTGACACCTAGCAGCATATCATGGTTACCCAAGCTAATCAGAAGAGGTGGAGAACCTATTCAGTTTAGGATTACAAATGCAATACGGTCTTTCTCTAATACAATACTCTTGACCACATTGTTTGGTTTGATAGTTTATTCATGTCTACTATCCAATGTGATTCGTTTACTTATATGATTACCTTGAATGTGATTTGGAACGCCTTCCTAAATCTCATTCATACTCTGATCAGAGATTTCAATCATATCATAGAGTATTCTCCCCCAAACAGTTTGAAGGTTAGAGATCCCTTGTTGCGCATTCAATTGCCTCCATGGCTAAATGGCTTAACCCCAACGATGCCGTGGACACCTGCGGATGGAGTGACTTTGACATAATCAAAGATCAAGGACTTAACCACAAGACAACAGTGATGCCTCAGGTCAAAGGACTACTTTGCATTATCCCAACCATGAGTTCTCATGTGACATGAATATGAGAACTCTTCGTTGATCGTGTTCAGTGAACTCATTCTCTATTGAGCACCTACGTACTTGTCTTGATGTCACACACACCAATGACTCGAGACTAGTCACTCTCCCTGAGAGAAGACACATCACATACTGATCTTAACGGACTGTCAATGCCCAATTGGCAATCCTATGATCAGGAACGTTTAGGATGTGTCTACGAAAGAATGGTCTCATGAATCTAACTTCTTTAGATTGCATTCTCCCAATCACATATTCCTTGGACTTATCGTTTAAGCATATAACATTTATATGAGACGGCTCAAACAATAATCTTTGCCCTTTATATTTAAACTACATTAGTTTAACTTTGTGAAATGTCCATAAAGTATCATCATATGATTGGTTTTAGGGCACATTTCCAACATAAGCTCCAGATAAAAGCAACACACTATTACATGTGGAACAACATGCTCATTCATAAATTCTTCTCAGGACCATATCTCTGCTGCCTATCGCCTCCCAACGACCTGAAGGTTCTTAGCTCAATCCACAAAGGCGTATGTGGAAACCACTCTGGAGGCCGCTCCTGAAGGATTTATTTTGAAAAACATGTTCATTTGAGCAACATCATATAGCATGCAATTAACAATTAAAGGCGGAATCATGCTTGCATGCACTCAAAAACAAAACATTACCATGAAATTCAAAGCCTAGTAGATTGGTGAACCAATAATCAACTCAAAACAAAGTGAGTTGATATTATTACCTTTGTAGATTCCTCTTTGCATAAGCAAAGGCTAATCACCCAAAGAGATAGGGCCTTCATTCCTTGCTTCTTAGATCCATGGATTTGGATGGAAAAATAGGTTTCTCCAAGTTCCCAAAATAGGGAACCTCTAAGTCTCTTCACCAAGGTTTGATTGTAGAAGAAATGAGTGACCTTGGAGTAGTAGGATTGCTAGATGTACCCTCCAAGGTGTTGGCCTCTTTAGAGAGAAAATGGAGAGACAATTCTCACCAATTTTCCCCCAAAATAAACCCTTAATCACTTAATGAATATTTGGCTATAAAATCATTTATATAGTCACTTCTTTAAGTGACCTAAACAACCAAAACCCTAATTCATTTCATCATGGCTGGCCATTTAGGGGATTTTGGGCTTTTGGGCTTTAATGAATCTTCATTCATTAAATTGTCATACAACTTAAGTTAATGGGCTTGACGTTCGAAGCCCATTGGGCCTTAAGGTCCAAAACTATCCCGAAGTCTTTAACGAACTTATTCGTTTGATTAATTAACATATTAATTAATCCTTGCCATAAATAAATGATTAAACCATTTAATCATTCTTACTCATTTCCGTTTAATCTCCAATCTCTACCTTTTACGGTGTGCGATCCATTAGGTTCCTTTTAGCGAGGTAGTGGGCGATTAAAACCATTTTACATCGATTGTGAATTGAAACTATTTTCAATTCTCCCTTTAGTGATTACACACGTTTAGGGCTTCCACAAACCATGAGTGACACCTAGCAGCATATCATGGTTACCCAAGCTAATCAGAAGAGGATAGAGAACCTATTCAGTTTGGGATTACAAATGCAATACGGTCCTTCTCTAATCTAATACTCTTGACCACATTGTTTGGTATGATAGTTTATTTATTCATGTCTACTATCCAATGTGATTCATGTGCTTATATGATTTCCTTGAATGTGATTTGGAACGCATTCCCTAATCTCATTCATACTCTGGCCAGAGATTCCAAATCATATCATAGAGTATTCTCCCTCAACTGTTTGAAGGTTAGAGATCCCTTGTTGCGCATTCACTTGTCTCCATAGCTAAGTGGCTTAACCCCAACGATGCCGTGGACACCCCGAGGGGGTGACTTTGACATAATCAAAGATCAAGGACTTAACCACAAGACAACTGTGATGCCTCAGGTCAAAGGACTACTTTGCATTATCCCAACCA
Source organism: Malus sylvestris (assembly GCF_916048215.2). Lineage (NCBI taxonomy): Eukaryota > Viridiplantae > Streptophyta > Magnoliopsida > Rosales > Rosaceae > Malus > Malus sylvestris. The sequence continues at coordinate 41,351,996 of NC_062272.1, read as the reverse complement.
TGAGTTCTCATGTGACATGGAATATAAGAACTCTTCGTTGATCACGTTCAGTGAACTCATTCTCTATTGAGCACCTACGTACTTGTCTTGATGTCACACACACCAATGACTCGAGACTAATCACTCTCCCTGAGAGAAGACATAGTACGTACTGATCTTAACGGACTGTCAACGCCCAATTGACAATCCTATGATGAGGAACGTTTAGGATGTGTCTACGAAAGAATGGTCTCATGAATCTAACTTCATTAGATTACATTCTCCCAATCACATATTCCTTGGACTTTATCGTTTAAGCATATAACATTTATATGAGACGCCTCAAACAATAATGTATGCCCTTTATATGTAAAACTAGATTAGTTTAACATGTGAAATGTCCGTAAAGTATCATCACATGATTGGCTTTAGGGCACATTTCCAACAATCTCCCACTTGCACTAGAGCCAATCATCTAGGTCATCTTGATGATACCTCTTCGGTAGTCATTTCATAAATGGCTGAATAGTAGGCCTAGACAGTGGATATCTATATGTGTTATCCACAGAAGCAACCTTGAGAATAACGACGTCACCATTATACATGATTCTCAATCATGTGGTTCAGTCTCTCATTTGTGTTCGGATCTTGATGAGAACTTGATTCCCAGGCTTGAGCTATCGCCCCATTAGTGTCATACACTTTCTGGTTGGAATCGAATAGAGAGTTCATAAATGAACTTTCCCATCCAAACAACATTGTTGTAAACTTCTATATGGCAATATATCTTGCATTCATAATGGAACACACTAAAGTCATTACTTTAATGTTTCCATCCAAATATCTCTTTAGTCATAATAAAGAGATATTTGTTTATCTCTTCATTCATAATGAAGAAACATCCAATGATGGATCAGATTCATAATCTAATACATTTACGCTTCCATTACGTTACTCTAATTCTTCCTCATTCTTTGAGGAATCTATCCTTAAGTATTTCTTAAATACTTAAGGACTCACTTGACAGTTGCCACGGTTCTGATCCTGGGCTTGCACTGATATCGTCTTGTACCGTTCTAGGTACAACTCATATCAATGTTTTTCATACAATATGAAATACATAAATCACCTTTCTGCTTATGCATAAAGGATTCAATTTACGCATTATTTCTATGGGAGTCAAAGGGTACGTTCCCTTTGAGAAGGGCAACTTGCTAGTCTCACTAGAATCATCCTTCTTATTGAAGTTTATCATCATATGAGAAACTTCCTAGCATCCATTGTCTATTATTAGGGATTGATATAATCCAATTATATCATGAAATATATCATTATAGATTTCCATCCCATGTATATAGACTATATCTCCCATATACATTCTATCTTCATATAATGTATTAAAGTCATAACTTTAACGAAGAAGTATTCTTTTCATTTCCAAAATTAATATATCATATATACTTAAATTTTAGGAACATGATTAACTCCCACTAATCTTTTGTAAAACTCGTAAATAAAAGATTCATTTACATCTTGATGAGAAATCAAACGATTTGATCCTTTTTCCTCATAAAATGCAAATAGCTCCCACTAACTTGCTAAGATCCATGATGGATGGATCTCTACAACTTACATGTCTTGTGATTTATAGTTTTGGACATATATTATCAAGACTATCTTAATAATGGTTTCGGAAACCCATATTATGTCAAAACATTGAATCACCATTTTAGTTGTAGCTAGCAATCTTCGAATTAATTGAAACCAAGCCTATCTCAAAGATGGTTTCTTCAAAGTCAACCATTCTCTTTGATTGTAGTTACCTTAAGCTACCAATTAGCTATGAAGGTTTCATTATTTCGAGTCAAATGGTACTTTACCATTTCCTTGAGTATATATCGTATATGCACTCAATGTAGTCATAAGGATTTTCATTCTTATCGACTACCTTGGAGCTTGTGGTATAGGAACTAGGTTGTTATATTTGTTGATTACTATCTTGTCTCTCAAAGAACCCATTCTTTGAGTTCTATCTCTCGTTCATTTGCTTTTAGGCAAATCACATTGTAGAATTACAATGAACTACCCAACAAAACAACATTTGTTAGTTGGTTTATAGAAGCGATATCCAAAAGTTATTTTAAGGATATCCTACAAGATTGTTATCAAACAAATATTGCTTATTAGCACACAACCCCAAATCTTTAACAAGCTTAAGATTTGTCTTTCTTTTCCAACTACATCTTATGGAGTCATGAAAATATTGGAAGATCTTCTCATCGACAATCATATTGTTTTAGAAGTATATATCCTATATATGGGTAATAGATAACATTTAACGAACTAAATCTTATTCAAGTTCGTTCTTCTCCTAATGGAGAAATACATTATCTTATGATGCTATTTTCCTTGATATCTTTCAAGGAAACTCATCTAAAGTGTTACCTTTCCTTGGATCAAATCTAAGGAGGTAAATACTTTAGATATCTTACTCATCTATTTACATTTCTTGAATTCTTTGAAACCTTTTGCTAAGTATTCGGACTTGTGTTTATTCAAAATAAACTATAGTCCAACCGAGAGTGATCTTCGGTGAATGTCATATAACATGAGTAGTATTAGGTTGTGGACAAGTGCCACTAACATCTAAGTGAATTAACCTCAACAACTTTGTGATTCTTTCTTCTTTCCAAAAGAATAAAGATTCGAACATTTCGCCTCTATACAATTTTAACAAGAAGGTATTGGATCCGGATCTATCGATCCAAAACATCCTTGTTTCACCAACTCGTAACTTATGTTTTAGAGGTATCACAATTTAGTTGGGATTAGTCGCTACCTTGCAACCTTTTGGGTTTTAAGCATCATTATATTCTAAACAGTTAACACTACCATATCATCTCTACTATAGAGACAATCAATTAGATTACTATAATCCAATTTCTTTGGTAGTTCATATGAGGAAGTAAGTACTATCTGCTTTCGCAGAGATCTATATCTTATTCACGTTCCGTATGTGAAGCACCTTTTCTTCTCTCATATATCTTCTACTTCTTATTAGTCACACTTTTACAACGATTTGTAAAATATAGTTACTAATACGGAATCATACATTCAAGTAGAAGAACCAACTGTTTTGAACTTTTCAAGAACATTTTACAACACCTTCGAAAGGTGTGTTCTTGACACTTGCAAGACATTTCTTGCAAATACCCCTTCCAATGTCCATCCTTTCATAAAGAAAGTTTGTTCCCTTGGAGTTATTTATCTTCTTTATTTGACTTTCACCTTTGACTACATTAGTCATGGTCCCTAAACTCCCACTATCTCTCTTGAAACCTTTTTCAATTGTGTTATACACATCAAACAATTTGGAGAGTATGTGGTTATTGTTCACTACATAGTTTACCATAAACTTAGTGAAGCATTAGGATAGGGAAACAAAGGTGAAGTCCTTGCCTAGTTTCCATCTCGTTAAGTGGTTTAACACTTCAACACCCAATGATTCAAAATCATCATAAGTCCATGTTATTGGACTATTTTTGTCAACCAACCATTATGTTCTAAACATAATTACAAACTTTCAAGAGTTGTACAAGGCAACTCTCATTTCTTCATACAACAATTTGTAAGTGAAGAATTATGGCACATTAAGTGTCCATGCCTTTGTGCTTTCTTCTCAAGTTCCTTGTTCATGTAACAAAGAAACAAGCACTAAGTGTTTGCATTGATTAAGGGTTGTTCAAAGCAACTCTTATTTCTTCATACAACAATTATTTTAATTGAAGAATTATGACATTAAAAGTGTTGTCCTCTTTATGATAGACCTATTCTAACATATTCTTCTAATGATACATTATCAATAGGAAGATTGTGAGGATGAGACTACTTAGGTACATTTACAAGCCATTAAAGACAATCTATGGTTTTGTAGTACCAAGTCCGTAAACTAAACGTTCGGCTTTTATTTGTCAAGTGTTGGATAGCGTTTGCAAATATATTGGTAAACAAATGCATAACGAATATAAATTGATTGAATTTAAGCCATTTGATTCGGATCTTTAAATCAAAATAGCATCACCCACTATTTTTGGCAAATTCCATATCCCTCATTGGAATTCGAGAGTTTTGGATAAAACTCTTAGTAGGTTATGGGAGGCTCACTATTACCAAGCCCACCTCACAATGATATGATATTGGCTAGCATTAATAATAATGAGAGAGTACGCTTACTCATTTGCAACTAATGCAAGTACCCATCTTATTTGGCCTCTAGAGAATGTAACCTCACAATGATATGATATTGGTTCCATTGCACTTAGTTAAGTTCTTCCCACCATGCTTAGTTCATGAAGGGGTTCAAGAATAGCCTCACAATGATATGATATTGGCCATCCTCGTTGCCTACACTCACCTCATCATATGTGTATGGATTCCTCCTGAGTATAAGCATGCACTTTGTACTCCCCCATGATAGGGTGAAGCCGGTGTACAAGTCATAAACGATTGGATCCCACCACGGTGGAAGGCCACGAAAGAGTGTTCTAAGCACTCTCCGCTTATCAACTTAATATTGGTTTGGTTGAGGGTTTTTGGTCTCATCACATATAAACATACATTTTAATCTCTATTAAAACAATTTTGGTCCTATTACAACTATTGGTCCATATGATTGTTTTAGTTGTACATAATACTCCCACTATGCTTTTAAAACGGTTTTTAAAGCAAGAGTATATGTTACTACTAACATAAGGTTTGCATTCATTTGATGGACTATATAGTTGCCTTAGGGCCTTAGGATGACTATGAACCTTTGTTTAGATTCAACACGAGCCTTGTGTTGAATCTCGGTCTAGGGATGGAGATTGATTTTAGTTACGCGTTTAATCACATTAAGGCGTGTTGTCTTAGGGGCGTTGGACCCAATTACTTCATTTTCATGCATATCATATAAAGCAAGAAAGAAATACTTCAAAGTAAAGGATGAGCTTATGCTCATTACAACATTTGCATAAAACAAATTACCTTAAAGTAAAGAAGGACTTATGCCCTTTTACAACATTTGATCAAATCAAATTACAACCAAAATCTAATCTACACATTCCCATGGTTCAAACAAATTTGAAACGCCTTTCACATAGCTCAATTATATTAGGCTTAGGTTCATAATCATCCTTTAATTAATTAACGCTTTAACTAATTAATTGAATGCAACATTTTCATTTGGTTTTTGTATCCATAAAATTGATTTAAGTGGAGCTAAACAAAATGAAAATCCAATTCTCATTTAAAGAGACAAAACAATTTTGTTCTCATCCTATTTGGGCCATCATGCAATAACCACAACTTTTTGGGCCATATTGCGAAAACATAAACTTTTGGGGTCACTTTGTAAAAACACAAAAGTCACTACTTCATGTAAATACAACTAGAACCCAAAATTTAAATAAATTCAAAAACTTCATTAAAGGAGCAAAACAATTTGTCCTTTAGCGTTTTTAGGCCTTAACGTCAAAATGTAAACTTTCGGGTCAAAGTACAAATACACAAAAGTATCAAAACTTTATGTAATTGCATAAAAGCCCCAAAAATACCCTATTTTATTAGGGTGGCCGGTTTTTAGGGATAAAAAGGAGTGGTGGGTGTTTTGATTTATTAGTTTTGTCAAAAACAATCAAGTAGTGCTTTCACCTTTCATAAAAATAATATATGTTTTCATGATTGATATTTCTTTCATCATTTATACAAATATTTAACACTTTAAATACTTTCATAAAAATAATATATGTTTTGATGATTGATGTTTCCATCATCATTTATACAAATATTTAACACTTTAAATACATGATAAATCATTTGAAAAACATATAACATAAACTTTATGAAATATTCAAAACTTTGAATCAAAACACAAAACCTTTTTGTTCTTGGCAAGAACATCAAGAACAATGAAGAACATCCATGAAAACCCATAAGAGCTCCATGAATGTTTTCAAGCCATAAAACTCAAATTTTCACCATTCAAAATGGTGTTAACATCCTAGGGTACTTAGGGGTTCCAAAAGTCACCTTAAAACATTTTTAACAAGACAAACATGAACCCAAAAAATCACCCTTTGGATTTGGCCGAAAATCCCCAAAAACATGGCACCAAATTTTAGCTCCAATATTCATCCTCATATGAACTACATCTACAACATTTGAGATGGCAAATTTTCAAACAAAATTTACATTCAAAGAAGCAAGAATAAAGCTTGTAACAATTACAACTTTTAAATCATAAACTTATGAACTACAAAACCCAAAAGGATTCACCAACTACTAGACCTAGGCTCTGATACCACTTGAAGGATTTATTTTGAAAAACATGTTCATTTGAGCAACATCATATAGCATGCAATTAACAATTAAAGGCGGAATCATGCTTGCATGCACTCAAAAACAAAACATTACCATGAAATTCAAAGCCTAGTAGATTGGTGAACCAATAATCAACTCAAAACAAAGTGAGTTGATATTATTACCTTTGTAGATTCCTCTTTGCATAAGCAAAGGCTAATCACCCAAAGAGATAGGGCCTTCATTCCTTGCTTCTTAGATCCATGGATTTGGATGGAAAAATAGGTTTCTCCAAGTTCCCAAAATAGGGAACCTCTAAGTCTCTTCACCAAGGTTTGATTGTAGAAGAAATGAGTGACCTTGGAGTAGTAGGATTGCTAGATGTACCCTCCAAGGTGTTGGCCTCTTTAGAGAGAAAATGGAGAGACAATTCTCACCAATTTTCCCCCAAAATAAACCCTTAATCACTTAATGAATATTTGGCTATAAAATCATTTATATAGTCACTTCTTTAAGTGACCTAAACAACCAAAACCCTAATTCATTTCATCATGGCTGGCCATTTAGGGGATTTTGGGCTTTTGGGCTTTAATGAATCTTCATTCATTAAATTGTCATACAACTTAAGTTAATGGGCTTGACGTTCGAAGCCCATTGGACCTTAAGGTCCAAAACTATCCCGAAGTCTTTAACGAACTTATTCGTTTGATTAATTAACATATTAATTAATCCTTGCCATAAATAAATGATTAAACCATTTAATCATTCTTACTCATTTCCGTTTAATCTCCAATCTCTACCTTTTACGGTGTGCGATCCATTAGGTTCCTTTTAGCGAGGTAGTGGGCGATTAAAACCATTTTACATCGATTGTGAATTGAAACTATTTTCAATTCTCCCTTTAGTGATTACACACGTTTAGGGCTTCCACAAACCATGAGTGACACCTAGCAGCATATCATGGTTACCCAAGCTAATCAGAAGAGGATAGAGAACCTATTCAGTTTGGGATTACAAATGCAATACGGTCCTTCTCTAATCTAATACTCTTGACCACATTGTTTGGTATGATAGTTTATTTATTCATGTCTACTATCCAATGTGATTCATGTGCTTATATGATTTCCTTGAATGTGATTTGGAACGCATTCCCTAATCTCATTCATACTCTGGCCAGAGATTCCAAATCATATCATAGAGTATTCTCCCTCAACTGTTTGAAGGTTAGAGATCCCTTGTTGCGCATTCACTTGTCTCCATAGCTAAGTGGCTTAACCCCAACGATGCCGTGGACACCCCGAGGGGGTGACTTTGACATAATCAAAGATCAAGGACTTAACCACAAGACAACTGTGATGCCTCAGGTCAAAGGACTACTTTGCATTATCCCAACCATGAGTTCTCATGTGACATGGAATATAAGAACTCTTCGTTGATCACGTTCAGTGAACTCATTCTCTATTGAGCACCTACGTACTTGTCTTGATGTCACACACACCAATGACTCGAGACTAATCACTCTCCCTGAGAGAAGACATAGTACGTACTGATCTTAACGGACTGTCAACGCCCAATTGACAATCCTATGATCAGGAACGTTTAGGATGTGTCTACGAAAGAATGGTCTCATGAATCTAACTTCATTAGATTACATTCTCCCAATCACATATTCCTTGGACTTTATCGTTTAAGCATATAACATTTATATGAGACGGCTCAAACAATAATGTATGCCCTTTATATGTAAAACTAGATTAGTTTAACATGTGAAATGTCCGTAAAGTATCATCACATGATTGGCTTTAGGGCACATTTCCAACAGCTCCCTGGTGCAAAAAGCTCTTAACACTGGCTACTATTGTCCAACCATGCATCAAAACGCCAAGGAATATGTACAAAGGTGGGATAGTTTCCAGCGCTTCAAGCCCATGCCCGCACTACCTGCCAGCAAACTCCACCTTCAAACGAGCCATTGGCCATTCATGCAGTAGGCAATTGACCTAGTAGGACCAATGCAGCCTGCCACTGGGGGCAGAGGCATGATGACTGTAGCAACAGACTACTTCACGAAATGATGACTATAATCACCTAGATGGACATAGAGTGCTTCATATGGAAGAACATCATCTACCGCTACGGCATCCCACACTCCATCGTCACAAACAATGATCCGTAGTTCGTGGGCAATGATTTGGCGAAGTTCTTCGAAAAATATGACATCAAGCAGTACATATCCACATCCAGGTATTCGTAGGGCAACAGGCAGGCCAAGGCGTCCAACAAGACTATCCTCGACTGCCTTAAGAAGTCCATTTCAAACAAGAAGGGCAAGTGGCCAAATGAGCTCCTTGGTGTTCTTTGGGCATATCGCACCACCAAAAGATGAGTAACCAGTGAAACTCCATTCTCCCTAGCGTATGGCTTTGAGCCGATCATTCCTCCTGACGTCATGATGCCAAGCATTAGCACTTTACTGCCGAATTTGGAGCAGAAGCAGAATGAGATGGAGATGGCCACAAACTTAGACATGGCAGAGGAAGAGCACGAGAAGGTTATCACCCGCATTGCGACCTATTAGTTGCAGCTCCTCTCCAGCTACAATAAGAGAGCAAAGATCTGGTAATTCCAACTAGGAGACTTAATCCTCATAAAAGCCTCCATCATCGCCTGCTGAGAAGGCTCCAAAAAGATAGCTCCGTACAAAATTAGTTGAGTAGGCGGAAAAGGCAGCTACACCCTCACCATTATAAGTGACAAAGAAATCGACAAGTAGTGGAATGCCTACAACCTGAGAAAGTACTACATTTGACCTCCCACAATTCCTTGGACCCCATTCAAGATAAATAAAGTTCGAAGACTTAAGCAGCTCGATGAACAAGACCTCGCATGCTTAGGATTATCAGTTGCTATGCCATTACTGCCTACCAGCAAAGTTAATAAATTTCTCTATTTTCAATAAAGAGTAAAGGAATTATTCATAAGCCTAGGTTGAATGCATAAACAAGCTGACCACCCATGTGACAAACAAAAGGCGCCCATGCCCTTGCAAACATGGTATGTGTTATCTAATTAGAAGAGGGTAAACTAATCCGGAATATCCAGACATGGATAAGTGGTATAACTGCTCAGTTTCCCCTAAATGCACCGACTACCTAAGCCGAACAACTCCCAGAATTGGCCAAGATAGTCTTTCTCCTAGAATAGACTTAGCCGACTGAAGGATTTAATTCCACGGGATCCCGGGTCTCTAACTGGAAGAGACGCTAAGTGCTGAATTCCCGCCCATGAAAGAGTTCGCGTGACTAGATGGTTCGTCCTTGAAGTGCAAGTCTTCAAGAGCATAACTTGGTTTTAAAGTGTTGCAATACTAGTTAAGCGACCTACGGAATCAAGTTACAACTCAGAAGGATATGGCCTCTGAGACGCGATTTTGCATACACCTTATGCCTAAAATGCCTCTGAGAGCCAGGGACGATGCCTGAAGTGGTCACCCAGGTCGTCTGTTTCTGTAAGTAAGACGCCTTTCCAAAGACCCAACAGCTCGCAGCCCAAGGCAATCCGTAAGTCGAGACTTACATATGCTATAACTACGTAGCCCATCTGCTTATTTAAAAGCAGCACTACCAATTGACGGTCTACAGTTGAAGTTTGGTAGGAAATAAAGTTGAAGTACGACTATAGTAGCTACGCAGATTTCCTCTGCTTTTTACGAGAAGCAAGTGTCCAGCTGACGGCTCTATAAGTTAAAAACTTCGCAACACGCCCCGGGAGTGCCAAAGCTCGAGAAGCGAATAAAGCCGAAGTACGACTATAGCAATTACGCATATTTCTTGTGCTTTCTATGAGAAGCAAATGTCCAGCCGCCAGCTCTATAAGTTAAAAACTTCGCAACATGCCTCGGGAGGGCCGAAGCTCATAAAGCCACTAAAGTCGAGATTCACAAGTAGAGTAGTTACGCGGACTCGCTTGCTTCCTACGGAGGCAACGAGTTCAGCCACTAGCTCTATAAGTTAGAAGTCTCGCACCTTTTTTCCTCTTACAGGTAAAGCTCTAGAAGCCCCAAAGCCAAGACTAAAGCCTAAAATGACGATGTGGGATCGACTGCTCCATCGAAGTAGTCAATACAACCGCCCGTCCTAAGGTAAATTTTTGTAAGTCGCCTCAAGCAAGCAAGGCTCCTGAAGCCCTGAGACCGAAACTAAAACCTAAGTGATGACGTGGGATTGACTGCTTCATTGAAGTAGCTCACCCAGTCGCCCATCCTACAGTATGTTTTACAAAAAACATGGCAAAATATAAGGATTGAATCAAAGCAAGGAAAGTTGTTTATTAAATTTCTAAGAAATTGATAAACCAGCTCAAAGGCCAACAAAGTTCGAATAAAGCAGAACGAAAAAGGAAAAGAAGAAAATTCCTAAGTCTAAGCAAAAAGACTACTTATTGGCAGCTGGTCCCTCGACTACCACGTCTTCAGCAGTCGCATCGCTCTTAGCAGCCAAAGCTTCCATCAACTCATCCTCAGCCGCCCCTCCCTAAACTGCATAACACTCAGCTGCTCCACCAAAGGCAACCTCAAACGAGAAATCAAGCAGATCAACTGGAGAAATAGAGAAAGTCTCGAAGTCCTTCTCGAAAAACTCATAATGGCAGCCTACCCTAAAAATGGTCTACATAGCCAAACTTGTAGAAATCGGCCTGACAAAAAGAAAGTGCCATTTCATGATTGACTTTCTCATTCTTCAGCTACACATTCTCCTCAACAAGCCCAGTGTGAACACCCTGTAGCTTATCCAGTTCCTTTTTTAGGTTCTCACTAGCAGACAGCGCACCTTGCATATCCACTTCCTTAAACTCAAGCTTACTGGCAACATCTTTGAGACGAGACACTTCAACATGCATGAAGACAAGCTCATCGTCCTTGGCAAAGCAAGCCATTCGTAGTTCCGAATTAACATGCTCAATGTCATTGACCATTGGTGAAACACGACTGAGTTCCTTCTCTGCAGCTTCCACCATTACCTGCGTCGCACTAAGCTTAGCCTACAAGTGGGTGACCTCCTGATAAGTGGTCTTCAACTGCATAGAAGTGGGGGGCAGAGACATCAGACCCCTTCAAAATGGCGACTTTAGATTCGAGCTTCTCAATCTTTTCAGCAGCCAAGCAAAGCTAAGCCATGAACGTCACTTTGATCTCTTTAGCACACTTGACAGCATCCTGATCAACACGCATTAACTCAGTTGCTAGGATCAAAGTCTTATGCATTGTAAGAATCAAGGAGAACCTCCTCGAGTAGGCAAGATGCTTCACAAAAGAGTCTAAATAGATCACGACTTTCCCAACATTGTTAACGAACTTGGTGCATGCATCAACGTCCTCAAGCAGGTCGCCTTCAGTAGCGCATAAACCTCGGGAAACTCTCTAGCCTCAGAATCAGTGGATTTCTCACAATTGCCCATGTGAGCAGATTTTCCTTTCTCAGCAGAAAAACTAGTCGCAATAGAATGAGGAACAGGCCCAGGCGCCACCTTAGCAATAGAATCCACCTTATCGCTCTTCATAGAGGCAAGCCTCTCAGAAGCCAAATCAAACTTAGCTCCCGACAGGCTCTTCAACACAAACCAGGACACCGAGGGCACCACCGAACCTTTCCGCTGGGCAATCCTCTCAGCAATGCATGTGGCCACCTTCGGAGCAACAGGTTTCACAGGCTCAACAAACTTGTTCGTCTGCTTTGGAGAAGTCAAATCGATGACAAGCTTTTCAGCAGCATACGAGCCCCCACGAACAGCAAAAGAAGTCTTTGGCTTCTTCTCGGCCGAAGGCTCACAAGTAGGTAAGGAATATCTCTTCTTTCCACCTTTGTTGGTAGTAGGCTCTACAGCAGCAATTGGATGAGCAAGCGCCTCATCCTTCATCTGCTTTATCTCTTCCTTCGGAGACAGCTTGCCTTTCTCCCGACGAATAGGGTTAAGCAACCAGTGCCACTCACTGTACTGAGCAAGAATGCCTAAGGCGATGTGCACTTTCTTCATAGTCGCCGAAGTTCTTAAAGTTGAACCAAATTCTGAATCTACATAAAGTAAGAAAGACGATCAGTAAACTAAAGTCATGGAGCAACTCAACAAAAATTCAAGCAGGCCAAGAATGAAGCAATTCGATGGAGTCGAGCCCGAGATGTGATGGGGGCCCGAGCCGAGATGTGACAATTTGGTATCAGAGCCAATCCCTGGCCTGAAGTGTACCGACAAGGACTTCGGGCCCCTAAGGGGGATGGATTGTAACATCCCACATTGCCCCAGGGGAATGGATCCTGTAAGCCTTATATGTATATTCTCATCTCTACCTAACACGAGGCCTTTTGGGAGCTCACTGGCTTCGAGTTCCATCAAAACTCCAAAGTTAAACGAGTTCGTGCAAAAGCAATCCCATGATGGGTGACCCACTGGGAAGTTCTCGTGTGAGTTCCCAGAAACAAAACAGTGAGGGCGTGGTCGGGGCCCAAAGCGGACAATATCATGCTACGGTGGAGTCGAGCCCAAGATGTGGTGGGGGCCCAGGCCGAGATGTGACAGCAATTCACTTACCATTAATAAAGACAGTTAGAACGCACAACTCAGGAAAGGAGTTACTCCTAATCTTCACTTACCTCCAAGGTGTCCCTCGCCCACTCATGATCACCTTTGCAGGGAGCATTGAGCAGCCTATGGCGAGATCTCAGCTGCCTCACGCCTTCCTTGTGGCTGATTTCAAAGAAGTACCATAACTCATTTATGGTTTAGCCAAGATCAAAGAACCTACTCAAGTTGAAGAACCCCACCAACACACGAATGGCATTCGGGGAGCAGTGAGTAGGCGCGCATTTCATGGAGTAGATCACCTCCAGGAAAAGCCACAACATGGGAAAAGTAAATCATAACACGAAGTAATACAGATGGAATTTGATAGCCCTCTTCCTGGCAGTGGCACCCTCGTCACACGGTTTATGGCCGCTATCATCCTTCACCCTCTTGACGCAAACCCCTGACGAAATTGCATGCTTGTATACCTCAAGAAAATCCCTAAACAACTCGTTGGAATTGATCTTGACATGCGCAGCCTTGAAATAGCCCACCTTGCCAGAAGAACCACTTTAATGGTACAAAGGTGGAGGATATTCGTCACTTTTGCGATCGGAGGAAGACATCTCAAAGTCCCTGCAAAAGGTACGAAGGAAAGTATTTAGGAGGCAGTTCAAAACAAAACAAAAAAAAGGACCATAGAGCCCAGCGCCAAGCCCCATGGCCCAGCTCATCCACACTGCCAGGCCACAAAAGAGCCTAGCCCTCACTCTCTCTCATATACGCGGCCCACATCGTTGACCCCAACGCAGGAGGAGGCCATTCCCTTCCTCCTTCCTCCTTCCTCCTTCAAGCGCCCAATGCTCTAAAGCCGGCCTAGGCTTCTCTGCCCAAGCCACCAAAACCCGAGAGTCAGCCCATGCCGGTCTCTCCCACTCTCTCACCTCACGCATGCACAGGCCCGTGCCCAGCAGCCCCGAAGGCCCGGCCCATGCCGGCCTCTCCGCACCCCAGCACCCATCCACCTCGGCCCCAGCCGAATCGTCCACTTGGCCCACGCCAGCCTATTCCCGCGCCGCACGACCATGCTGCCCACTATGCATATCAGCCCCATGGCTCCCTTGCTGTGTGTCACCCACACCCTCAATCCCCACTGAACCAATTTTTCAAGTCCCAAGATTCCCAAAAAATTCAAGAAGAAGAAAATTCAAATTTTCTTACCTTTGGTGCGATAAGGAGAAGAAGAACAACAACGAGAGACAACTCTTTGCAAGGGTAAGAGAAGAAGAAAGCTAGGGGAGGGGGAAGAAAATTTTCTTCTTCTCTTCCTTGTTGGAATGATGATTGCTCTCCAAATTTATTTAATCCCCTGCTTAAGGCAGAATTAAATAGGTATTGGGAGCAATTGGTCTCCTTTTCCTAGAAGAAGTCTATCTCCAAATCAAGAAAGGAGATCAAGTTCAAATTGGGAAACAACTTTACAAACCCAAGAAGCTTGGGATTTCTACACCTACTGCCCTTTTCCTACATGCAGTTCAACACATGTGGGGGCATTTGTGAAGCCTAAAATAATCTCAAAAGTTCTAGAGGCGACACGTGGACTTTTGCCCAAGAAAGACAAGATTGCCCTCAATAAATGGGCAGGCTTCTCAAATGCATCCACGCGCAACTCACATCCCTGAAGTTCCCAGCAATTGAATACGACTGCACACAGCTCACTTGCCCTTGGCAAGGAAAAGTCAAAGCATTAAACATAAGGATTAATTACCCAAATCCTATATTTAATACATGCCCAATTGAAGATTGACTGCAATCAAGTAAGTAATCCCAATTTAAATCAATTAGGGATAATTACTCCATTATCTCAAGATATTATTTCATATTTACTATCTTGAGAATATTTTTCCATAAATCTTGGCCAATAGGATGCCGCCACATGTAGGGTAAAGCCCTAACACTATGGCCAGCCCTATCCCCGCTATAAATACCCCAAATTCTACCAAATTTTAGAAGCTTTTGCTACCCTAAAAAAGCCCTAAACACTTTACTCTCTCAGAAAAACTGACTTAGGCATTGGAGATCCATTGACCTAATCCCCCCCCCCCCCCAAAAACCCGTGGGCGCATGAGACTTAGGTCCTTGATCAAAGATGTTAATTGTTTTGCAGGTGCATTTTCGTCAAGACTGAAGATAGCGGAAATTTTTATGGACACAATCCATTCTTGGATGACTTGAAGAATACGAAATTTTATCTTAGTGTTCCAACACATAATACCCAATAGATGGACAGTTTTGGCAGCCACTTTGTTTTCGAGAAAGTTTCTGGTCCTGAATGTTTGGAGTTGGGTTTCGTTGTTAGAAGTGATTTCTGGACATCTGAGCAGTAAGGTTCGCGGACCAGCATGATCAGAGTTCTACAGGGTAGGCTTTGAAGTCAGATTTGATGCTGTAACAAACAATACGGTGGAATGCTAGAGCTCATAATGTTATTGCTCACCTTTCTTGCATTTGATGTTTTAAGTGCTTATGATGAAACCTCAGTGATTTGAATAACTCCACAATTCTTAGCTTCTTTCACCTTATGAGCTAAAAATTACCGCATTTGTTATATTATTGTACTTTTTTTTCCAATAAAGAATTATTATTGTTGTTGGTGGAATGCTAGCAATCATTTTGTTCTTGGTTACATTCTGCAATGTTGCACTATAATTTGAGTTAGCAAAATTTTCAATTCTCCTTTTTAGGCTTCGACACCTCGCATAAGGTTATTGTTCGGACATTTGTACAACACAAGCGAAAGGTCAAAACTTAAGTCTCTGTAAAATCGAAAAAATGAATAAATAACCTTCCCAAATGGGGGTAAACTAACAATTCTCAGAACCTTGTACACATTTGACGTGAAATTTCCCGAGCTATCTTGCACTAAGAAGTTGATTACTGAATTGCTTAAAGAAGTTGATTACTGAATTAGATTAGATGTTATACTGACATGTAAATAGGGGTTTTTGTGTCAACCGATTGTGTTCTTGTAAAACTGATTTCATAAAAGTGATTTCAGCCATTTCATAAAATACCAAATCGTATACAAGTGAAATCTATAAGAAACAAATACCACGCAAATACTTGGCCATTAAAACGAACAAAGTATCATAACACGAACAAAAATAATCTCTGAACTCAATCGTCAACAAGATTATCATCTTAAACACACAAATGTCTACTCATCAATATTTAATGGGGGCAATGATCTCTAGCTGAGGTCCTAGTTTCTCCTCAGCAGACTTCTCTGCTTTCACCCTCAGTTTGTTCAACTGTTTCTTCCTCTCATACGCAACTTGGGCCCTCTCCTTTCTCTTGTTCTCAAGCTCCTGCAAACATACAAATTCATTAGTTTGACATTTGTAGGCTCATGCAAGAAAAATAAATGCATGGCCCTTCGCCTAACAAGAGAGTTTTACCAAAATCAAACCCAAAAAAAAAAAAAAAAAAAAAAAAACAGCCACACATGCACACATGCATGAGTTCCATGGACGTGTTGAATTTATGCTCTTGGTGATGGATGATACAAACACAGAAAGTACTAGACCTATTTTAGATAATCCACTAGACCATACAAAATAAAAACACTCTAGCTCTAACATAAAGTGTGAGACACCAAATTTTCAGTACAAGTGTTGGTGCACATGGGCATCAAAGAAGAGGGATAGCAACCGATTGAAAATAAGAACCAATATAATCAACTATATAACTAGAACTTATGCTTGTGTCCAAGGGATTGAGGCCAAGTTAGTAAAGAATGGAGAACAAAAAGTTGATAGAAAGAATTTAGAAATGCACTACATCATCGTTACAGCAGTTTGTAGGATGGATTTGTAAATGACGTATTCGAAGTCGTGATTTGCGAATTCCCTTCATATGCCTTTGTAATAGTCAAGAAGGGCTTTTTGTAATCCCCCAATCTAACATTTTGTGATAATCCTAAATTGAGACTTAGAAATCCCTCACCCAATCATAACAGTATGTAAAGACCAATATAGATGATTAATAAAGACAGAAAACAAAAGGAGTGCCGTTTATTATTAATAATACAATAATACAGAACAAATGACTTTTGTCAGTAATAATACAATAATGTTAGGCGACTCCACCATTTAGACATGCAGCATGAAACATATAGCAATCATTTTCCAAATCAAGAAAACAGAAGCGCTAACAACATTGTGCATTTAAGAGGAAGAACAAACATAAGCCACGGAAACAACTCCATATGCAAACTCAATTAAGATGCAATCTGACTCAATGGGAAATAATGATCATACCACTTTGAACTAAAAGAGAAAACTAGATACTTTACCCAGACCATTATCAGCACAAGGACACAAAACACTAGGTAAAAACAAACAAGGAAAGCAGGGGATTCTCACCTTAATGGTCTCATAGTGGTTCCATCCAACCTCTGAAGAAAGCTTGCCCAACAAACAGTACTTGTGTCCTGCTTGCAGCCTCAAGACCCTGCAGATATAAAAAAAAAACAAAACAATAAACATTCACTTCATGAAATACAGAACAATCTATATAACAAGACAGGCATTTGGCAAATGAAAAATAGTGTCAAAAAACTTACTTGAGCGCATCAGGAATGACCATCCTCTTAGTCTTGTCATATGGAGGTGGAATACCCTCATATGCCTTCAGACGAGCAAGTGCAGCAGCACCACGCTTAGTCTTATGGGGAATCATCCTGCAGAAAAAAGCAATAACAAAGTTACTTAACATAAAAACTCTCAAGCAGTAGAACGAAGCAAAAAGCAATAACTTATTTTTATTCCAACAAAAAATATAGGCGACTGGCTACAATATATATATATATATATATATATATATACATGTATATGTATATATATATGTATATATATATGTGTGTGTGTGTATATATATATGTATGTATGTATATATGTGTGTATGTATATATATATATGTATGTATATATGTGTGTATGTATATATGTATGTATATGTATGTATGTATATATATGTATGTATATATGTGTGTATATATATATGTATGTATATGTATGTATATGTATGTATTTAATGTGAACATTATGTTTTTGATACAATCATCTTCTGACGACCGAGATGGATATTCTATTACATATATGTAAGTATTGTAGCCAGCACCAAAAACTACACAAATCTAACACAAAAAATTCCCCTAGTGAATCAAAATTAGCCAAAAAACAGATATTCCAATACATGTAAGAAATGAGGTTCGCTTTATGGTTGTCAATGGAGAAATGTTATGTTTCATCGCTAAATTGAAGTGTTTTTTGCAAAATAGTGATTAACTAAAGTGCTCTTTCATTTTTTATAAACAAAAACTAAGAAGAAGTGTTCAAAACACAAAACTTTACAGCACCAACTGAATTAAAACAATCAATTTCATCATCAACCATAAACCCAACAATAAAAACTAACAAAATCCCCAAATGGGTTTTTGATACATTCCATTGATTTACATAGACAATGTAACCTAATCAAACAAAACAATAAAAGCCCAGCAGCTCAAGCTAATAAAGCATGCATAAATCAATAAATCGGCAAAGACTAACAGAAAAATGACGACGTACCCACGGATGGTGCGCCAGAGGATCTTAGCCGGGGCGCGGAAGTGGATGGGACCATGAGAAGGCTTAGTGTTCATGCGCTTACGCAAGAACCTCATGTACTTCATCTTCTGCCTCACCAGCCCACCGGAGATACAGATCTCCTCCGCGCGAACAACCACGACCTTCTGCCCATTGAGCAGCTCCTTGGCCAGGATCGAAGACAGGCGGCCGAGCATGTGGTGGCGGGCGTCCACCACAACGCGCTTAGCGCAGATACCTGAGCCAGACACCATTGTTCCCTCTCTGTGCAACCCTAATGCGGCTCCGAAGTGAGAAATAGGTGCGGAAGCGTTAGGGTTTTGGGTCGAGTGTGGTTTATAAGGGATGGTTATATAGGATGCGGGTTTGGATTGGCTGTTGGTGGGTGTACGTTTGTATATGGTGGGGAAGGAGAGGATTATTAATTTATTAGTTGTTGGGCCATCTGGGCTAGGGTGGCCACAAGGCCCAGGCAAAATCATTTCCCGTTCAACAAACAGAGGAATTAACGTGTTTCGAGAATGCTTGGAAATATTACAACATGTTGATTGGTTGTTATATTTTCAGAATTCTCGAGGAACGTGAGGTTGTCATTCCTAGAATCGAGGATTTGGGACGAACCAAATACAACATCAAAGA
This sequence comes from Malus sylvestris, assembly GCF_916048215.2. Lineage (NCBI taxonomy): Eukaryota > Viridiplantae > Streptophyta > Magnoliopsida > Rosales > Rosaceae > Malus > Malus sylvestris. The sequence goes on along the minus strand of NC_062272.1, from coordinate 41,332,834 downwards.
GTGCTTTGCTAGACCAACATTATTGTTCTATTTCTCCACTCACATTATAATCTCATTCATCATAAAAAGAGAAATTAAAATGTTGTTATAAGTCTATTTGACTGAACTATTCTAAGTGAATAGAGACAGGGAGGCCGGCAGTAATAAGAGAGAAAAGAGAGATTTAATTGTGAGGTGTATGTTGTATCACTCCATTATGCATTTATTTATAGTAGTAGGATAGGTAAAATTCTTACCATTTTAGGATTACAACTCTAATAGGATATTAATTACTAAAAGGAATATTCAAATATATCCCTAGATACACTAGGATTTACACAATCACATTTCTATTCTACATACGCCTGCAACACTCCTCCTTGAGTATGTAAATACTCAAACAAAATATCGCACTAGATCTTCAGCAGATAAGGTAGAACAGTGGATGAAGTTAGCGACACAACAGGTGAATTGGAGTGTCAAATTTAAAGAAAGTATGCATTGGTAGTAAAACTCACAAAATCTTTCTATGGTAAATCATAAGGCAGGTGATAACCCATAGACTAAGGAGAAAAGTGAGAAGCATGCATAATGTCTAAAACAAAACTCAAACAGGACAAACATAGTGAACTCAACGAAGTATGATTGTAATACCCTGAAAATTTAAATATATGAAATAGAATATTCATAATTATTGTGATTGTAATACCCTGAAAATTTAAATATATGAAATAGAATATTCATAATTATTGTGACGACCCGTCACTAATTTTCCTATGTAATTTCTCCCTGAGTATGTGTATTGACTATTATGCCCTTATTGGCAAGTGACGTGGACGTATTCATATTGCTTTTATTTTATTTCTCACTATCGCATTTAAATTGTACACGTTGTTACGAGTGTACGTAAATTTTTATCAGTGTGAAAACACTATTTCGGATAGATTTTCGATACCCTTTTCGGTACAAAATCTAAACTCTATCCCTAGCCTTCTATTTAGGCCATCATGTGCACTCCACCAATCCCATCCACTCCCTCTTTGCAACAACCAATCAGAAAAAGCAAAAGAAAATAATTCTCTCTCTTGCTCTCTCTTTCTCTCTCTCTCCCGTATACCATCTTTCTCTGCAAAACCCTCAAACGAGCTTCAAAGCTCACAAATCGAACCCAAAAACCACTCCATTGTACTTACCTCAATCCCACGATCACAACCATGTTCTTCAAACCCGGAATGGACAAGTTTTCAACGTCGAACTCGTGAGGTCCCAACTCAATGATCTGAGTTCATCAAATTTTAGGTCGGGTTAAGGAGTTTTGAAGTTAAAGGAAGCCTTCCCACAACTCCCCGAGGCCCTTAGGACATTTTTTAAGAAGCTTGGACGTCGAAACAACCGAGTTTCGAGGAGCTCACTTTTGGTCAGAACTTTCGAGGCGTTTTCCAACGACCTCATCCACTTTTTGGACTCCAAATAGGTATAACGCGATTCTACACTTCACTAGCTTCAAATCCATATAAAGTACGTCAAAAATGGTTGAGAAATGAAAGAGAATAGTGAGTTTGAAAATTTTCCAGAAAATCAGCGAAAAATCAAGTTGCAGACTGCTGCGGACGATGACGACGATAAGGACAAACGGAGAAAGAGACAGAATATTCCATCAGAGTTGACTGAATATTCCTGATGGCTTCAGGTAACGCCATTAGCTTCTGTTAGCATTTAATGGAATATTCCGTGGAATATTCCTGACGGTGTCAGGCTAGCTGACGGCACTGGCCTGCGCGTTTGGCCGTGCCATTGCCGGTGCGTGGGGGCGCTTGAGCTGACCAAAAATTATTTTAAAAATTTGGGGATGTTCGTGACGTCAAGTAGGTCACGATAGTATATTTAAACCCTAGGTTTGAGCAAAATATGGGGGTTTTATTTAGATTTACGTATATGTGCTTTAATTAATTCGAAATTAGTTATTTCACATATAGGGGAAACGTATCCCGATGACGTTCGAGGCCAAGCTAGGCTCGGGGGCTACGAACCAGCAACTTACTTGTGAGTGGGCAGTTTATTTTTATATCTATACGTATTTATAGTTTCCAGAATTGGATAAATACATCACTTTACATATATATTTCCAAATAGTTAATAACTGCTATATAATTGTGATAAATGCTGCTATATGGTTGATATATTACTGTCATGACATTCATACATATCTATACATGCTCATCTTGTTGCATCAATGTTAGTACTCGCCCCAGGGCTAGGGCCAGTCCTTCACATGTATGTTCACCTCACACCATTCGCTTTCCTTAGATCCAAGTTAGGTGCCAGTCATGTCGGGTAGATTGCATTGGGCAATCCGGCTTGTATGTGACCGTGCTTCTGCACTAGCCTTCACGTGATCGTAGTACTAAAGCATATTAATTACACCCAGTCATGTTCGTGTCAAAAATTATATGTTCGAACTCGTGTGTCAACTTAGATGGATGAGCTCTTAGCTATACTTGATTATCACATGATTATATTATTGTGGCATTTGATACATCATGACTTGCCATATTTCTGGTTATAATACTATTATAATGTTGTTGTATTATTGGTTACATGCGTACATTGTATGTTTTAAGGAACTATACTTGTTTTACGGCGAAGGGTTTGTATATTCAAAATAAAGGATTTCGTTTAAGCATTGTTTTGCTAACCCATTCAACTTTGTTTTTCGCCCCTTTAGAGCCTGGATAGCTATACTTTTTGTGGCACTCGAGGAATCTCTGCAGTTCTGACATTCCCTTATGTTTGGACGTACGAACTTATCACTGTGGTGTAATAAGTGTACTTTGACTACTTTTCTGTAGTCTCACTATCTGTTACACTTTGAATAATTGTAGTGGGTTCATCCCACGATTGCGCACTCTTTCACTGTTTAGTATAATTAGTTCTAATTGGTTTTAAATGTATTCACTTTTTACATCACTTACCTTTATGGTTACGTCACCTCACGGTGATAGCCAGCATGCTTCAACCTTCCCAAGTCAGGGTGTGTCAACTTGGCATCAAAGCATAGGTTTAGACAGTCCTGCACTTCCTAGTGTGTTTTAACTTTTGTTTTCTTATGTCAAAACCATGCCACCTCGTAGAGAGCCACGTTCTCCAGCTGAGAATAACTTTCAAAACTTGGACAGTTTGGTGAGGCTATTGCCAATGCTATTCAGTCTTCACTTTGTCCTGCCCCAAGGAATACTCTGGATATTGTATCTCGCCTAAAGATTAATGATTTCTTTGGTAATGAAGGATCAGAAAAGTCAGAGATATGCATAGGCAGGGTAATCTTCTCTAGAGAGATGGGTCGAAACAGCGACCTGGCTTTTTCGATTGGGAGCAGAATCTTGGTGGGATCAGGAGAAAAAATCATTATCTGATTAGGATGCTATGAATTGGGATGTTTTCAAGCAAATATTTCAGACTAGATTTGTTCCTCTGAAGTATTTGGATCGTAAGAATGATGAGTTTTCAGATCTGAGGCAAGGTAAGATGTCAGCTTCTGAGTATCATCGAAAGTTCACAGACTTATCTCGTTATTTCCCCGAGATTGCTACTAATCCCCGGGAGATGCTTCGTTTGTTTAAGAAAGGAACTTGCAAGAAATGACGTTCTATGGCAAACACTACTCTATGTGCTACGTATCAGGAATTCTTCGAGGTCTGGCTTCGAGTTGAAGATTCGAAGAATGCTCCTAACGATGAGGATGTGGATGTTGGCAGGAATGCCCAAAGGTACAGTAATAGGGGGCAATCGTCACTTGGTCCGAGAAGGGCTTAGAATTTTAAAATGAGTGGAAACAGCTCTGGATCGTCGAGTGGGGGTTCTAACTCTAGTACACCTCAGAGAGAAGGCAGATCTGCTGGTGGTTCTCGTTTTCAGAATCAAGGAAAATCTAGCATTTAGGTGTTCAATTTTGTCGCAGGTGTAACATGTCACTATGACGAGTGTAAGAGAAGAAACATATGATGTTTCACTTGTAGACAGACAGGGCATATGGCCTATAATTGTCCTCAAAATCAGAAGAATTAGCCTGCTAATCTACCATCTGCAGTCCCCTTATAGCAGTTTCCAGCACCTGGTAATCGCCAGTAGATAGGCCACAGTGGAGCTTTCCACTACCAATGGGACGTAGCCCAGTATCAGGGAGGACCATACCAGTAAACACCTGAGGTTCCCTACTATCAGGGAGGCTATCAGCAGATTTAGGGAGGCTATCAGCAGACTCAGGGAGGTTATCCATAGTTTCATGAAGACTATATGCCGTATCAGGGTGGTGGAGCACATATGTATACTGAAGGACAACATCATAATCTAGACGTAGTAACTAGCAGTGGAGGTTCAGGCAGATAGGCAAATCTACCCTATCAAGGCCAAGGTAATCAAGGTCGAGGTAATCAGACTCAAGCAAACAGGGGCCATGGAAGTAGGCAACAAGTTCAGGGAAGAGTTAACAACACCACCCTACAAGATGCTCAGGCTAATCCGGACTTGATCATGGGTACATTGAATGTTCTAGGCCATTTTGCTAAAGTTTTAATTGATTCTGGTGCTACACATTCAGTTATTTCCCATAAGTTTGCTCAAACGACTAAACCACATCATACTTCACTCGGCTACGAGTTGGAATTCTCGATGCCAAGGGGTGAAATCTATTATGTTAGTTGGGAATATCAAGGATGTCCCATCCTTGTCAAAGATGTAGTCATGTCGGCTAATCTTGTTCCTTTGGATATCATTGATTTTGACGTTATCTTAGGCATGGATTGGTTACACTACAATCGTGTCAGGTTGGATTGTTATGAGAAGGTTGTTACTTTTCACCGACCGGGGATGCCTACTGTAACGTTTATTGGTGAACGTGGTGGTCTAAAACACGAAGTTATCACTGCCATGAGGACGAGACGACTGTTTAGTAAAGGTTGTCAACACTACTTAGCTCATGTTGTGCTATTGGAAGAGACTACTACCTCTATGGAGGACATCAGAGTAGTTAGGCACTTTCCCGATGTTTTTCTCAAGGAATTACCTGGCTTACCCCCAGATCGTGAAGTGGAGTTCACCATCGATCTACTTCCAGGTACTACTCATATTTCCCTTACACCTTACCGTATGGCTTATGCAGAGTTAAGGGAACTTAAAACTCAGTTGCAAGAGTTGGTTGATAAGGGTTTCAGCCAAGCACTTCCCCGTGGGGAGCTCCAGTTCTGTTTGTAAGGAAGAAAGATGGAACTTTGAGGTTATGCATTGACTATAGACAGTTGAATCAGGTGACGATTAAAAACCATTATCCGTTACCTCGTATTGATGATCTCTTTGACCAGCTTAAAGGTGCTTGTGTGTTCTCGAAGATTGAACTAAGATCGGGTTACTACCAATTGAAAATCAGAAGCGACGACGTTCCGAATACAGCTTTCAGAACTCGATATGGTCATTACAAGTTTCTTGTGATGCCATTTGGATTGACTAATGCACCAGCAGCTTTCATGAACCTGATGAATCGAGTATTGCATCCATACCTCGATAGGTTCATCATTGTTTTCATTGATGACATTTTGGTGTATTTGAGGAATGAAATCAATCATGCCAAGCATCTGAGTTTGGTTCTAAAGACACTAAGGGCAAATCAGTTGTATGCTAAGTTCAGCAAATGTTTGGCTGGATCAAGTGTCATTCTTAGGGCACATGGTATCAGCTCAGGGTGTGCTTGTGGATCCTCAAAAAGTAGCAGCCGTGGACAATTGGGAACAACCTCAAACAGTTACGAAATTTCGAAGCTTTCTTGGTCTTGCTGGCTATTATCGACGCTTCATGAAGGACTTTTCCACCATAGCACTACCTCTGACAAAATTGACTAGAAAAGATGTTCCTTTTGTGTGGATTAATGAGTGTGAACATAGTTTCTAGAAGTTGAAGTTCCTTCTCACTCATGCACCTGTCTTAGCACTTCTCGATGATGGTGGAAACTTTGAGATCTACAGTGATGCATCTTTAAATGGTCTTGGATGTGTGTCAATGTAGCATGATAAGGCGATTGCTTATGCATCGCAACAATTAAAGCCCCATGAGGGGAACTATCCTACTCATGATCTCGAGTTGGCAGTGATCATCTTTGCTTTGAAAATTTGGAGGCACTATCTTTATGGGGAAAAGTGTAAGATCTTCACTGATCTTAAGAGCCTTAAGTATATCTTCACTCAGCCAGATCTTAATCTCCAGCAACGAAGGTGGGTAGAGTTGCTCAGTGATTATGACTGCACCATTGAGTATCACGCAGGTCGTGCCAATTCGGTAGCTGATACTCTTAGTAGGAAGTCTCATGGCCAACTTAATGCTCTCTATGCTAGTCGCATTCCTTTTTTTACTGATCTAAGATCCATTGGAGTAGCATTGAAAGCGGGTCCACGGGGGGCTCTAATTGCCAATTTTCAAGTCAGACCGGTTCTGTTAGATCGTGTTCTCGAAGCCTAGAGGAACAATACAGAATCTCAGGAATTGATACAGGCAATGTCAGACGGGATAAAGAAAGACCTATGCATTAAAGATTTTGACGACATGCTTATGCAAGGTGAGCGGATGTATGTACCGAATGTTGAGGAACTAAAGAGAGACATATTGGATGAAGCGTATATTTCTGCTTATGCGATGCATCCAGGGAGTACCAAGATGTATCATACCATCTGACACTTCTAATATTGGCCAGGTATGAAAAGACAAATTTCAGAGTATGATAGTAGTTGTGCAATTTGCCAACAGGTTAAGGCAAAAAGGAAAAAGCCATTTGGATTGCTACAACCACTCCCGATGCCTCAGTGGAAATGGGAAGATATTACGATGGATTTTGTGTACAAATTACCTCGTACACGAAATGGTTATGATGGTATCTGGGTGATAATTGATCGGCTTACCAAGTTAGCACATTTCATACCCGTTCGTGAGAATTAGTCGTTAAGTCAGTTGGCCGAATGGTTCATCTCTGAAGTGGTTAAGTACCACGGGGTTCCAGTTAGTATTATTTTGTGACCGGGATCCCCGATTTACTTTGAAGTTCTAGGTAGCTTTTCAGGAAGCTTTAGGATCGAGATTACTCCACAGCACCGCCTGTCATCCTCAAGCAGATGGGCAGTCAAAGAGAACTATCCAGACATTGGAAGATATGTTGATATCGTCAGTTTTACAGTTTGGAGACGCTTGACACAAGTGCTTACCTTTGATAGAGTTCACGTACAACATCAGCTTCCATTCTAGTATTGGTATGGCATCGTTTAAAGCATTGTGTGGGAAACCATGTCGTACTCCACTATGTTGGTCTGAAGTTGGTGAACGAGTTTTGGTGGGCCCTGAGATCATGGATGAAACAACACAGAACATTCAGGTGATAAAGGCTAACCTGAAAGCGACCCAGGATCAGCAGAAGAGTATTGCAGACAGACATTCTACTGACAGACTTTATAAGGTTGGTGATTGGGTATTCTTGAAGTTATCGTTGTGGAAATGTGTTGTGCGATTTGGCAAGAAAGGGAAACTTAGCCCTAGGTACATTGGACCGTACCAGATCGTTGAACGAGTTGGTGAAGTTACTTATTGACTTGCTTTGCCACCAGAATTGGCGAGAGTGCACAATGTGTATCCCGTATCGATGCTACGAAGGTACGTCTCTGATCCGTCACATGTGATTCCTCCTCAACTGCTAGAGATCAATCCAGATTTGACCTATGATAAGGTTTTAGTAACTATCCTTGATTGGAAGGATAAGGTTCTTAGGAACAAGATTGTACAGATGGTGAAAGTTTTGTGGAGGAACCACTCAGTTGAGGAAGCTACATGGGAGACAGAAAAGTGTATGCGAGATATGTATCCACATCTATTTTATAGCTTTGAATTGTAGTCAATATTGAAATTTCGAGGACGAAATTTTTATAAGGGGGTAGATTATGACAACCTGTCCCTAATTTCGTATGTAATTTATCCCTGAGTATGTGTATTGACTATTATGCCCTTATTGGCAAGTGACGTGGACGTATTAATATTGCTTTTATTTTATTTCTCGCTATCGCATTTAAATTGTACACGTTGTTACGAGTGTACGTAAATTTTTATCAATGTGAAAACACTATTTCGGATAGATTTTCGATATCTTTTTCAGTACAAAATCTAAACTCTATCCCTAGCCTTCTATTTAGGCCATCCCATGCACTCCACCAATCCCATCCACTCCCTCTTTGCAGCAACCAATTAGAAAAAACAAAAGAAAATAATTCTCTCTCTCTCTCTCTCCCTCTCTCTCTCCCGTATACTCTTTTTCTTTGCAAACCCCTCAAACGAGCTTCAAAGCTCACATATCAAACCCAAAACCACTCCATTGTACTCACCTCAGTCCCACTATCACAACCATGTTCTTGAAACCCGGAATGGACGAGTTTTCAACATCGAACTCGTGAGGTTCAAACTCATTGGTCTGAGTTCATCAGATTTCAAGCTGAGTTAAGGAGTTTTGATGGTAGAGGAAGCCTTCCCACAACTCCCCGAGGCTCCTAGGACATTTTTGAAGAAGCTTAGACGTCGAAACAACCGAGTTTCGAGGAGCTCACTTTTGGCCAGAACTTTCGAGGCGTTTTCCAGTGACTTTCGTCCACTTTTTGGACTCCAAATAGGTATAACGCGATTCTACACTTCACTAGCTTCAAATCCATATAAAGTACCTCAAAAATGGTTAAGAAATGAAAGAGAATAGTGAGTTTGAAAATTTTCTAGAAAATCGGCGAAAATCAAGTTGCAGACGACGGCGAGGACAACCGGAGAAGGAGACAGAATATTCCGTCAAAGTTGATGGAATATTTTTGATGGCGTCAGGTAACGCCGTTAGCTTTTGTTAGCATTTAACGGAATATTCCCTGGAATATTCCTGACAGCCTCAGGCTAGCTGACGGCACTGGCCTGCGCGTGGGGGCGCGTCTGGCTGTGCCATTGTCGACGCGTGGGGGCGCGTGAGCTATCCAAAAATTATTTTAAAATTTTGGGGATGTTCGTGACGTTGAGTAGGTCACGATGGTATATTTAAACCCTAGGTTTGAATAAACTATGGGGGTTTTATTTAGATTTACGTATATGTGCTTTAATTAATTCGAAATTAGTTATTTCACATTAGGGGAAACGTATCCCGAGGACGTTCGAGGCCAAGCTAGGCTCGGGGCTACGAACCAGTGACGTACTTGTGAGTGGGTAGTTTATTTTTATATCTATATGTATTTATAGTTTCCAAAATTGGATAAATACATCACTTTACGTATCTATTTCCAAATAGTTGATAATTGCTATATAATTGTGATAAATGCTGCTATATGGTTGAGATATTACTGTCATGACATTCATACATATTTGTACATGCTCATCTTGTTGTGCCGGTGTTAATACTCACCCCAGGGCCAGGGCCAGTCCTTCACGTGTATGTTCACATTGCACCATTCGCTCTCCTTGGTTCCAAGTTAAGTGCCAGTCATGTCGGGTAGATTGCATTAGGCAATCTGATTTGTATGTGACTGTGCTTTTGCACCAGCCTTCACGTGATCATAGTACTATAACATATTGATTACACCTAGTCCTGTTCGTGTCAGAAATTATCTATTCGAACTTGTGTGTCATCTTAGATGGATGAGCTCTTAGCTATACTTGATTATCACATGATTATATTATTATGGCATTTGATACATCATGACTTGTCATATTTCTAGTTATAATACTATTATAATGCTGTTGTATTATTGTTTACATACGTACATTGTATGTTTTAAGGAATTATACTTGTTTTACGGCGAGGGGTTAGTATATTTGAAAATAAAGGATTTTGTTTAAGCATTGTTTTGCTGACCCACTCAACTTAGTTCTAATTAGTTTTAAATTTATTCACTTTTTACATCACTTACCTTTATGGTTACGTCACCTCACGGTGATGGCCAGCATGCTTCGACCTTCCTAGGTCGAGGTGTGTCAGCTTGTCACATCCCAGCCCGGGCCCCCACCATATCCTGGGCTCGACTCCGCCGTAGCACGATATTGTCCGTTTTGGGCCCCAATCACGCCCTCATGATTTTGTTTATGGGAACTCACACGAGAACTTCCCAGTGGGTCACCCATTGCTCTCGCGTGAACACACTTAACATCAGAGTTCCGATGGAACTCGAAGCCAGTGAGCTCTCAAAAGGCCTCGTGCTAAGTAAAGATGGGAATATACATATAAGGCTTATAGGATCCACTCCCCTAGGCAATGTGGGATGTTACAATTCACCCCCGTTAGGGGCCCGACGTCCTTGTCGACACACTTCAGGGCCCTGACCACACCTTCATGGTTTTGTTTCTGGGAACTCACACGAGAACTTCCTAGTGGGTCACCCATCCTGGGATTGCTCTCACACGAACTCACTTAACTTCGGAGTTCTGATGGAGCCCTAAGCCAGTAAGCTCTCAAAAGGCCTTGTGCTAGGTAAAGATGAGAATATACATATAAGGCTTACAGGATCCACTCCCCTGGGCGATGTGGGATGTTACAATTATGAATATGTGGACAAAAATAGGAAATAAATCGATTTATGGTTATGGAAATTTAATTGAGGAATTTTAAAATTTTGTTACCGGAAATTATTATAATTTCTGTATTAGTATTATTGAGATTTTATATATTTTTCAAGAATTTATATTAATTTAGTGAATTGAGTTTTTGTCACAGCCCGTTCCGGAATTTCATTTCCGAGGACGTGAAGTTACGAAATTACCCTTGGTCGTCAAGTGGGGTTGTGTGTATGTGTGACTTAATTAAGTTGATTTTTGGATGATTTTACTAAAGTTGGACCTAAAGTGAACTAGAGACTTAAAGAAAGTTGGGTTCTGGTTTGATTTGGATGGATCACATATGGGACATGTACACACCCACATAAACCACCCTCTTCTCTCTCTCCTTCCCCGCACCCTCTTTCTCTTCTCTCTCAGCTTTTCTCTCTCTCTGCAACTCGTACGGACAACACTCATTGACCTTTAAATATTTACAGATCGAGGAAACAAAGACCACTATCGTCTTCATCTCGTCGATACAAGTTCATCCATACCCATTTCAGGTAAGAACTTCAACGTTTTCACGTCGAAATCACAAGCACCGAGTTTGACACTATTCATCAACTTTGTATTGGTTGATTTTTAGGAGTTTTCAAGCTTGTAGGAAGCTTCTTGAGGTCCTTAGGAGGCTTGGGGTAGTTCGTTGGAGGTTTTTGGACGTAAAAATATCGAGATCGAAAAGTTCAAGTTTGACCCGTGCCTTTCGAGGCGTTTTTCGGCCAAACCACGGAGAGTTAGACGTCATGCGTGGTACCATTCTCTTCGCCTCTTCGAGAACTACAACTTTTGTTTTTGTTTCACCCAATTTCCTTGAGTATTAAAGAAGTTATACTCATTTGAAACTTACCCAGTTTCCGGCGAGTCCGACGGCTTTCGAGGCTTTTTCCGGTGAATCCCCGACGAGTTGGGGGTTGAGGCAGGTATGGATGTGTTCATCTCGTCAAGATATTCATTTTGATATAAAGAACGTTGAAAATGGTGAAGAAATGACAAAGTTATAGCGATTTGAAAAACTGCCCAGAAACCGGCGAACCAAGGTAGGAGACGCGCGTGGGGGCGCGTGAACCCGTGCCCTTCTTGGCGCGTGGGGGCGCGTGACAAGCCCAAAAATTATTTTAAAAATTTTTCGACGTCCGTGACGTCGAGTAGGTCATTGTGGTATATTCATATACCCAAATTGAGCATCGTATGAGAAGTTATTGAGAATTGTTGGTTATATGCTTTAAATAACATTTATATAGTATTCACCGCGGTGGCGCGTGGCCAATGGGCCGCCAATGTCATTCTTAGCAGGTGTTTAGGGTTCTAGGTTCAGTTTTGATAATTGATGGACGTAAATTGAGTAATTGAACCTAAGTTGGTTACGATTCGTGGTTAGGTGAAAATGTGAATTGACGATCCGACCGTTGGATCGTCACCAAACTTTGATACATTGTAATACATAATATTTGAGGATTATAGGAACTTACGAATTGGGAATCCGAGTTACGGATCTTCCGGAATTGGAGTTGTAAGTTCATAAAATAGAATGTTAACCGTCACTTGGTTTTGGAAATTGACGGAGATCCGACCGTTGGATGGTAATGAAATTTTAGGATGTTGTCCTAGAGGTATATTGTAGACCTCTGGAAGTTATGGATTTGAAATCTGAGTTGCAGATCTTCCGGATCGAACTGCGTAGTGACGTGTTTTATATAAGTTATATATTCTATCGATATGATTTCTGAGGTTGGATTTGATTATTGTTTTAGGCGCCGATCGTCATGACGCCTTGATGTATTGTGCTAGGGAGTTTTAGGGCGAACTCCAGGTGAGTGGGCAGTTTTTGTTTTTTTTTTGTATTACCTATATACTATTAATTGCCCCAGAAATTGAATTTATATGAAAGTATGTTTTCAATTGCCATGATGCATATTATAATTATATGAATTGATATTTATGTGTATATGTATATATATATATGTGAATTGGTGCTGTGGACGCACAGGTAAGTATCAGGTGAGTTTTATGTTATTCATGTGAATCATTGATGATGTATATTATGTTGATAGCTCATAACCTGCAATCATGGTGTTAGTGCTTATATTATTCACCACACCGCACGCTCGCCTTGGATCCAAGTACGTGGATGTCGTACAGACCACTAGAGGTGGTTCTGACATGCCAGTCGTACAGACCATTAGAGGGGTCCGACTGGTAGGTGACCTTAGATTATGCGCGTCGATGATTGATGAGAAGCACTAGAGCATATTATTTCACCATCTTAGTCGTACAGACTACTATAGGTAGTTCCGACTTACGTGCAGTGTAGTGCCGTACAGGTCACAGTTGGTGACTCCGGCAGGGCCGTACAGGTCACAGTTGGTGACTCCGGCTGGATGGGATATTGAGCTATAGAATCAGCCATACAGGACCACTGTAGGGTCTCCGGTTGATTTATTATTTCACTTGATTTATATTGATGCATTCATATTATATTTTGGCATATGGCATGGCATGGCATGGCATATTCTTTCTGAAAAGCGTTGAAGGATTGTAATTTGAGCTTTTGATGATATATATATGTTTATATACTATTTTTCTGGGGAAGTATACAGGTTTTACAGCGAGGGGTTAGAAATGTTTTAAATGAAAGGTTTTGGAAAAACTTTGTTTTACTGACCCACTCAATTTTGTTTTGCGCCCCTCCAGGTTCTAGATAGCAGAGCTTTGGTGGCCACGAGGAATCCAACAGTGTTCTGACATAATTCATAAAAGTAGGACTCATCCTCGGGTGTTTCATCTTAGTAATTGTATTTTTAAAGCTTCCGAACTGTGTAAATGGTTATGACACTCTCACGTGACAGCCAGCATGCCCTCCTTCGGGACGGGGTGTGTCAGTTTTAAATTAAACTAGTTACGAAGTTTGAAGTTTAGAAGTTAATTATCAAAAATCCGTAGACCCTTTTGTGACGACCCGTCCTGAATAAATACATATTTTCTCCTTGAGTATGTAAAGTGATGATAATGCCCTCGAGGCTTAGTGACATTGATGTGCATATGCTTATTTAAATTATTTTTCTCACTGACGTAATTAAATTATACTCGTCATCACGAGCGAGTGGACGTGAAATAGGGTTGAATCAGGTTCGTAACAAAAAAATTACGAACGTTAGAATACAATTGGATCAAATCGGAAAATAAAATTTAGTCCAATTGTAATTATTCATGTTTTCTTGGAGCCCAATTAGGATTGGGTTGAATTAATTTTTGGGACACTTGGGTTCTCCCTTTCTCCTTTCCCTTACACGGTTGCCCAATGGGGAGCCCTTGATATTTTTCTTTGGCCAATCCCATAACTCAATCACACACACCCACACGTAACCTTTCTTCCTCTCCCTCATCCTTCTTGAAGTCTCCCTCGTCCATACTGTCCGTACACCCATGCACCCAACCATCCTCATCTAGCACAGATCGAGCTATTGGAGACCACCTTCGAGTTCCTCGCAAGCCCATGAGCCTAACCATACCCTTTGTTTGAAGAAAGGACGTCGGAATCGTGAGAACTTCCGACCTCCGGTGAGGAGCTCTGTTTCTTCGATGTAATCATGGGCATTTCACGATATTTTTAGGCTCGAAAGGGTTCCTAATTAACTTAATAGGAACCTTAGACTAGTTTTGGAGAAGTTTGGACGTTGGATTAAGCACGATCGTAGAACCTCAGTTTTGATCGGTTGTTCCAAGCCATTTTCCGACCATTTCCCGTCAATTTTAGGACCTTTAAGAGGTAAGGATTTGTTCTCCTCTCTATGAGCTTCAAATTCATATAAGATTTGTGAATTTTGGTTGAAAAATGATGAAGAAATTAAGATTTAAAGGTTTTCCAGAAACTGGCGACGCAACAGTGGCCGGCGTCGAATCCCAACAAAGGTCTGGAGAAGAAAAGAGAATATTCTGTCAACTTTGACAATTTATACTAATGGTGTCATGTATATTCAATGGAATATTCTCTAATCGCGTTAAAGATTCCGTCCAACGTGCCAGGCAAGTGCCTGTGCATATGGTTATGCCTTGGTTGACACATGAGGGCGTGTGGGACATCGGAAAAATTTTCTAAAAATATGGGGATGCTCGTGGTGTTAAGTAGGCCACGATGGTATATTTAAACACCCCAATTGAACAATGTATGAGAAGCTATTACACAGTTTTGATTATTTACTTTTGAATTAACGATAATTTAGTTGTTTCGCATATAGGTGAGACATTCCCGAAGGACGAGCTTAGCCAGGTGAGACTCGGGGGTTACGACCCTGCTACATACCAATGCGTGGGCTTTTGGTTTTCTATATACGTATATATACTTTACATTTTCCCATTTTAAATGGATTTACATTTTAAATGCCATGTCAATTACATTATGCTTTAAAGTATGCATTAGTATAGATATGCATATTGTTGCTTGATGCTTCAGATGCCCATGTAAGCTTCAAGTGAGTATATATTTATGATAGTGGATGCATTGTTTGTGATTATACGTAGATGCATTTAGAGCTCATTATCCTGCACCCTGGTGTTAGTGCTCCCACCCGTGGCCAGGGCACAGTCCTTCACGTGATGTTCACCTCCCACACCGCACGCTTACCTTGGATCCAAGTTTGGTGCACAGCCCTGTCGTACAGACCACAATAGGTGGTTCCGACTCGTAAGTGACTCGCGATTTATCGCACAGTCTTCACGTGATCGTAGCACTTGAGTGTACTTATTTACACCCAGTCCTGTCGTACATACCACAATAGGTGGTTTCGTGTGCAGGCATATTTGATGAGCTATAGGTTCAGCCGTACAGGTCACGTTAGGTGACTCTGGCTGTCATATCATTTATATTGATTTATTTCACCTAACTTACTTATTTTAGTACTGAGATACTTGACATGGCATATACTTGGTTTTCATTACTCTCAAGCTTGATTTCTACATATGTATGTATTACTATTTTCTGGGAAACTATACGGGTTTTACGGTGAGGGGTTATTACTTTGGGAAAGAGAAATGGTTTTAAAAAGCTTTGTTTTTGCCCACTCACGTTTTTTGTTTTGCGCACCTCTAGGTTCTAGGTAGAAGTTTGTGTTGGTGGCTTACGAGGATTCTACGGCAGTTCTGACAGACTTCAAATAATGTAGGAATTTCTTTCTTTCATGTCTTGTATAATTAATACTTAGCCTGCTGGACTGCACTTTGGTTACTTATGCTCTGATTATGTGTAGCTATACTCTAAACATCTCCACTCGCACTTATTTACTTGTCTAGTGTGAATTAGTTAATTGGTTTTTAATTACTCACATTTTCATATCACTATCATTTTCGCACTGCGCTTATGGCTACATCACCCTTACGTGACGGCCAGCATGCCTCGATTCTGGTTGGTGTGTGCCACCCTTTGAGGTCACAATTTATATTTTTGAATGGAGCTCAATCTCACGAACGTGTAGGTGCAAACCGTTCGTGAAACGGAGTTATAACGAAGAAGTTATTAACGTTTAAAGTCAAGGATATTTTGGTAATTTTAACCTTCTTTAGAAGGCTCCTGATTTTTTGGAGCCATGTGATATGCCATGTGTGTGGCTGGGATGAAAGGAAAAGAAAAGAAGAGTCAGATGGATGGCTGGGATAAGAAGGAGAGATGAGAAAGGAGAGAAAGGAGGGAGGGGACCGGCCAATCAGGAAGAGAGGAAAGAAGGGGAAATGAGGGAGAAGAGAAAGAGGGAACTGGATCCCTCTTCGACCCGCCAACCCGACCCGACCATATCTTCTGATTTCGGCCACCGTTGACGACAAGACCGATGCCAAAATAATCCTTACCTCGAACCTAGTCATTTCTACTACTAATTTCACCGAAAATATAGGAAAATTGGCCTTGAATTTGGATGAAACCGCACGGTGGGTGCGGGGGTTCTTGTCGTTGATCCTCCCATTTCTGAAACAAATTCCTTCAATCACCACAACCTATAGCATCCTCTTGAGCCCAGGAACAAAGCCCAAAAGAGTTTGGGGGCGGCGTAGCTGTTTTGGAGTCGAATTAAGAACACCCAAATCAAGGGTTTTCGGTGGTTCGACGTCGATTTGAGATGTTTCCAGGGCGAATTGATGTTCGACCCAGGTATGAAAGTTGTTCCTCTCATTGAACTCTACTTGCCTGTAAAATTTAGTAATTTTTAAAGTTAGTCAGAAAATTGGGTTTTAGTTCGCCGGAAACCGCCACCCACGGTGGTGCGTGGCCAGTGGGCCGATGCTACCATTTTGTACAAATTTGGATATTCTAAATATGAATTTGGTACCTATTGGACGTGTTTCAAGCATTTGAACTAATGTTGGATATTTCGTTTATTGGGAATATAGTCGGAAATGGATTAAGATTGAATGGTGAACTATGAAAGGCTTGATCCCGTTCAAGGGTATGTAGGCAATCTAACAGGGGTTAGATGCAGCCTTAAATAATCGAGACAAATCTTTTGTTGAGAAATTGAACTAAGAAAAGGAATTTGGTGAATAATTTGAGATTTAACATTATGTTTTGGTAAATCAATGTTGATCATAAATTTTGTGAGGGAAAAAGAAATTAAGGTAGATAATCGTGATTAATGGTAGTTAACTAAACAAGAGTTTAGTTTGGGCCTATCATTGATATTATTTTCCAAAATAAATATTTCGAGGCAGGGCATTACAAATGGTATCATAGCAAATGATCATACCTCACAATGTGGTTATTATTGATGGTTATGGATGTGAATTATGAACTGCATTGATATTTCACTATTTGATAAGTTTTTTTACTAGTGGTGAATTTATGTGAAATGCCTATATTATGAATCACTAAGAAGTGAATTGAATTGAGTAGGAGTAGAAATTTTAAAAATGTCATATTTTATGTGTAGCTTTAAGAATGAGCGTTTGATTTAAAGTTTTGGATTAATCTTGAATTGAGTTGATATTATGATATGCATTATGAAAATGTTGAATGTGAAGAAGATTGTGAATTATGACAAGTAGATGGAAAAGTTGTATTATACCTGTGCAATTGAGAAATGTTGAATTGGGTAGAAAATGCCCATAGATGTTGAATTGGGCAGAAAAGGCCCGTGGATGTTGAATTGGGCGAAAAGGCCCGTGGATGTCGATTTGGGCGTGATGCTCGTGGAATGGGAGGATGTGTTATGTGGGAAAAAAGAGCTCGAGGATGTGTGATTGGGCAAAGTGGCCCTGTGAACGATGAATTGGGAAAAATGATCCGTGAAGTGTGAATGAATGGTTGAATGGGCACATAGACCCAATGTTTCCGGGAAGAAGCTCCATGTGTGGGCTGTGAGAATGAATTATTGAAGTGATAAAATATGTGATGTGTATTGCCCAGGTATATTACAATCTTTTCCAGCCTACTAGTTACTAATTGAGATAAAAAGAAAATGGTGGTGAAATCATTGCTTTGACAATGATAAGTATGGCTAGAAATTTTAAAATCTTTTGGCCAATGATAATTGTGGTTGCAAATTTTAGTATTTATTAAAGTCGTGATGATTTATTAAATGGGAATAAAATTATAAATTGTGGTTATGGTTGATTATTATATTTGAAATGGTGAAAAGATCATAAAGATTTCTTCATTTATTATTGGTGGACATGAATGAAAATATGGAATGAGATTTTAAGTTTGTTTAATATAAACGTTTTCCTAGTAGAGTTTTTATGTTGATGAAAAGAATAGTTGGGGAAAGTTATAATTACAAATTTGATTGATTTGGTTGCCATAGTTATTGACACACCCTGATTAGGAGGATCCAGGTGTGCTGGCCGTCACGTGGGCGTGACGTAACCATAAGCACGACACGGAAGCGTAATAACAACAGAAATTCAAACCAAACTCAACATAACCACATACGGACATAACCGGACGAGTTTACAAGTAAACACGTAAGTTCAGAGCATAGGTTATCTGCAGTCAAGTAGGACTAAAATAAGAATACATCACCCTCAGGTGAGTCTTACATGTCCCAAATCTGTCAGAAAGCCGGAAAGGTGATGTGAGAATTACTTGACACACAAATTAAACCCTCTTTTTGACAATTGTAGTAAAGATGTAAGTAGGGTATCGTTCTAGGCCGGGGATTAGGAGGGATTGCTAATCTATTAAATTAACTTAAAAATATTAAATAAGACTCAAGGACACAAAACTAGGCTAAAAACTCTAATAACTCGAAACACACTTAAAATGACTCAAAATAATGAAAATAATTAAATTAAACACTAGGAACTGAAATGGACGGAAATTAAATTAAAAGACTAACAATAAAGAAAACTAACTAAATAATATAATTTAATAATGGATGGGTGTTTGGTTTTGATGAAAAGTAAATTAAACTTAATTAAATTACAGAATTGATAAAAACATAAAATTAAGGTAAAATGATAAATGACGGACTAGCTAGAGGGTTCTTCTCCACACATGACACATATGCAACCTAAATTGATTTTCAGTTGTTCTTTCAATAAATTGTGAATTTCAATACTCCAGATTAACCGTGAACAGCACTTTTTTAATCTTCAAGTTTTCCTTAAGTTATTGAATTGGACGGGAAAACGCATACAACAATTCAAAACATTCTTCAAAAGTCCCCTACGTGAAAAGCACAATAGAGATACAATCAAAGATCATTAAACTTTGTGAAAACTATAAGCATTGACGAGGCATTCGTAACTATGAAAAGCATGATACTCTTGCCAAGAATTTACTTAACGTGATTGTGACTAGCAACCTTTACTACTTGTGAAAATAAGTTCATAACGATTAGGTGAAATTCACTTATATTCTAGCATCAAATTCATGCATGTAAATTAAGCGTGCACTCTCAACCAACATACACAAATCAGTTTTTATACGAACAGATAAGTCAATTGAAATCACAACTTATGAAATCACAACCGAAGGTAATCAATTCATATTACAAATATATTCATAGTTTCGAATTAACCTCTAGCCAAAATAAAATTAATTACACATTATTAAAAACAGAAATAAAATAAAAGTAAAATATAGATTTGGAGAGAATTAACCAAAAGATAAGTGCTTCTGTTTTGCTCTTCCAGTCGCTGCGCACTGCTTCTGCTCTGCTGCCGCGCCTCTGACCTGCCCTCTGACTTCCGTCAGTCTCTCCTATCTCTCTCCCCTTTCGATTCCTCTCTCTAACCTTATTCTTCCGTCTGACCTTCTGTTTCTTTTTTTTTTCTTTTTTTCCGCACAGTTTTCTGTGCTCTCTCTCTCTCCCCACGCCTTCTTCCACGCTGCCAAAGGCAGCTTCTATCTCTCTGCCCTGCCTTCCAATCCCGTGCCTTCCTCTATTTCTATTTTTCTGCGCCTGTTTTCTGACCTCTCTCCCCTCACTGCTCTCTGCGAGCTGCCCAAAGGGCAGCGCCCCCTTTTCCTTAATTCCCCCCCAAGACCGCCCTATTTTTCTCCTTTTCTTGTTTTTCCCCCCACGCTGCCCAAAGGCAGCTTGTCTGCCTTTGCCCCAATCCTACTTCTCTCTCACCCCCCTCTTGCTGCCGTCCCTTTTCACGCTGCCCCAGCAGCTTTATTTTATTTTTTTATTCTTTTTTTTTCCAGCTGCAAAGCTTTAGTTTTTTATTTTTTTTTCTTTCCTCTTGTTCTCTGCTTTTGACTCCTTGGATTCCTTCTCCGCGTCCAGCTGCAAAGCAGCTCTCTCTCTTGGATCCCTTTCACGTTTTCTGCTTTTCTCTATTGCTCACGCTGTCTCTCCACTTCTTCTATTTAATTTCTCAGTGCTTTCCACTTTCTTCTCCTACAAACACAATAAATTAAAAGTATCATAAATACTTAAAGCTTTAACTAAATTAGACAAGACAAGAAAAGAAATATAAAATGATGAAATATATAGTTTAAATATTGGTTTATCATTTAGCGTCACAATGGGCTGGCAATATTGTAATTTAAATTTGCTTTTGACGAATTTATTACATAAAATTTCACTTGTTCTATTTTTATTTTCTTTGCATAACAAATCCTATAAACACAAAAATAACGTAAATAGCTCAAAAATATAAGGAACTAACTAAGAAAAGACGAGTGAATTCGAAGTAAAAATATATATAAATATGATCCGATCAAATACCCCCACACTTAACTTTTGCTAGTCCTCGAGCAAAACAAAGAAAACAAGAACACGAAGTAACAAGAAAAACATTAGCTTCCCCCTATGTGACCCTCATAGAATTTCATTTAAGAAAACAAATCATCAAGAACCATAGCTAGCACCAAACAAGTTAATCCAAGTTCAAATTCCTAATTCAAATATTAGCAGTAATCTTTAAATCATCCTTGAAGTGTAGTGTGTGAGATAGCCATGCTAATGCAATTTCAAGTTTTTATTTTTAAAATCATCATATGCAAACTAGTAACCTTCTCACGGGATATGCACTCAATCACACATGTGTTTAGTTTTAATGTGTTTCGCTCAAAGAATCAAATGTGAAATTTCTACCATAAGCTTGCATAAAGATCACTTCTCCACAGTCATAATTGCAAAACTTAAATTAAGAGGACTTTTATTGGATGTAATGAGGCTTATGGATATGGTTATTGAAACGAAAGAATAGGAAAACACAAGTTCCAAGCTACATTGCAAGTAATTCTTTTCTTTAGATTTATAAGAACTCAAGCTCTCCAACGATTCTTCTAGCACCTCCAACCACACCCTTAAACTGAAACTTTAAAAACTTTTTATTTCATTTGTATACAATCTTTCTTTTTCTTTTTCTTATTTTTTTTTTATTTTTTTTTATTTTTTTTTTTTTTATACAAACATGAAATACCCCCACACTTATTCTTTTGCCAAACACCTTCAAAGTACTTCACAAACATTTCTCATAAGACAATCTCACATTGCTCACTAGCTTGCTTGGAAAGGGTAAGGAAAAAATGTTTCAGGTATAAGGGTAGACATATCTGGTGATAAGAAATAAAAGGCTCAACAAACACGGCTCAAATTGGCAAACTAATGATATCATTTTTCTTTGGGAAACATGGTTATTTGGGCCATAGTGATAAACCTAATGCCTCTATCATTTCCAAGTTCATGCAATCAATGACAAACATTTCGAAAGATCGTTACGCAAGTTCTAGAGATGTATCTCACATAAGTTCATCACACATGAAAGAATAGGAGTGTATGAAAAATGCACACACTTTCAATAGGCTCAAAGAACTCACATCGGATGTATATGGTCACTAAATTCACATATGAAGCTTTAAGTCATACTTTAGTTTCACATTAACAAGGCTATGTGCATTTGGTTTTTCAAAGATGATCAAACATGTACAAAACTAACAAGAGAATTAGGAATTTCACAAAACACATGTTAACTAAGTTCTTGATGATCATGGTTCAAATTTGATCCAATTATATCATTGGGTCGGGAAACTAACAAAAATCTAATTCAAAACAATAAGGGAAACAAGACAATTTTTTGGATTTTTAAATTTTCCGAAATTTTTTTAATTAAATTTTTTTTTTTTTTTAAAAGAAAACAAAACTAATTAAGAACACAAAAAAAACAACAACACAGTTTTTTTATTTTTTTTTTTAAAAGAAAACAAAACTAATTAAGAACACAAAAAACAACAACACAGAGACAAATGAAATTCTGGAGATTTCTACCCCCACACTTAAACTTGACATTGTCCCCAATGTCAGAAAACACTATAATGCAAATAAAAATAAAATAAAATAAATAATAAGAAACAAAATAAAACAATTGGACTGAAAACTTCCCTAATTTGCAGTAAAATCAAGCGATGACTCCCAAGCTAAAATTCTGCAATCAACTTCAAGGGTGGAAATAACTAAAAGTTCCTGCAAAGAAAAGAAATAATTCAGTTAAGTACGCAAGAAAATTAATTAAAAAAAAAAAAAATTGCAAACGAAAAATTGAAAATTACGATAAAAGATAATGAATAAAACTAATAAGTAATCATTGGTCGTGCTTGTTGACTTTCCACAGCTTTCCTCTTGAACAGGGTGACACTTAGCTTTTTACTTGCAAGTGATGATTTTATGCTATTGTACTGCAAGGCTTTGCTCTTTGGTGATTTTGCAGTTCCTTATTTGTTCTCCAAGCAGATGTGGCAGCTTCTCTAGTTCTTCATCTCAGACTCCTTCTGCTGGGATGATTGTGCAAGCTGCATTCTTCTCTGCTTGTTTCCTCTGCATGGCGGGCAGGCACGAGGGAGAGGTGTTGGTCTGTTTCTTTCTTCAATCTTTCCAAGTGCCCACCTCTTGCTCTCTTTCTCCTTGTCCTTAGTTGAGGATGAATCAGCACGTTGTCTCCACATGCTTCGAGGTATCATCTTCACTTCCCTTATACGTAAGAGACGAAGAGGAAACACAAAATGATGAGTACTCGAGAGCAAGTGCTGGCTGGAGAAAGGACAGGGAGAAAGCATGATATGAGATACTCTTGCTTTCAACCTTC
Organism: Malus sylvestris; assembly: GCF_916048215.2. Lineage (NCBI taxonomy): Eukaryota > Viridiplantae > Streptophyta > Magnoliopsida > Rosales > Rosaceae > Malus > Malus sylvestris. The sequence goes on along the minus strand of NC_062272.1, from coordinate 41,309,698 downwards.
ATGATATGAAATACTTTTGCTTTGAATGGGTTGTTCGCAGGAGTATCCCAAGGAATGAGGAACACAGAGTAACTTAGGAGGATTCTTTGGGAATGCATTTTCGGAGATGAAGAAGTGTTGAGAGGGTGTGCTGAGAGAGTGTGCTTTTGCTGTGGAAGGCGAAGATAGAAACTTATAGGACTTGTCTTCACAACCGGAACTATTCTCTCACTCATTGTCGGCAGCCGGTAGATGGATGAATAGTACAAATTACGCGCTTTCTGACAAAGCTGCCCGTAATTTCCGCAAAGCAGATTCCTCATTGATATCTGGAATCGGCGCTTCGAGCTCTGAGCATCGTCGATTGTAGAGGTAGCATGTGACACGTGCGGATAAATCTGGAAAAGAAGATTTGCCCGTGGGTTGAAGCCCAGCTTTTGAGAAAGCTAGCGTGTCTTTGACTGTTGAATTTCCCTCTTCGATTTCTGCATTGGTGCTTCGACAAACTGCCCGAGAATTTCGCAAAGCAATTTGCGTGTGACAAGTGACGACACGTCTGGACAAATTGATCTTTTGAAATCCGGGGTTCGGCTCGTGGTTTCTGAGCAAGCCCAGCCTTTAAGAAATGAAACACCTCTTTTCAGAAAAGAATCCGGCTTTTGAGAAAGGAGCCCCGCCTCTTCGATTTGCGAGAGGACGCTTCATCGATTTCTGAGGAGCGCCTCTTTGATTTCTTCCTTTTTATAGAGGCGTTAATCTTGCTCCACAACACACTTATCCCTCCAGTAAACACTCCCTTCTTGCACTTCCGAAATCTTAACCTGTCCGATCTCTTCTTTCTCAACACCACCTCTGAAAAATGTCTGGCCCTTCTGATCGTCGTTTTGACTTGAACATTGGTGAAGAGGCAGCTCCGCCTTCACCAGACAACATATGGCGGCCATCCTTCATATCCCCTACCGGTCCTCTTACCGTGGGGGATTCGATGATGAAAAATGACATGACTGCTGCGGTGGTGGCCCGGAACCTTGTCACCCCTAGAGATAACAGACTGCTCGCTAGGCGGTCTGATGAATTGGCGGTTAAGGAGTCTCTGGCACTTAGCGTGCAGTGCGCCGGTTCTGTATCCAACATGGCCCAACGCCTATTTGCTCGAACCCGTCATGTTGAGTCATTGGTGGCTGAAATACAGAGTCTCAAAGAGGAGATTAGAGGACTCAAGCATGAAAATAAACAATTGCACAAGCTTGCACACAACTATGCCACAACCATGAAGAGGAAGATTGACCAGATGCAGGACACCGATGGTCAAATTTTACTTGATCATCGGAGGTTTGTGGGTTTGTTCCAACCGCATCTGCCTTCGTCTTCTGGAGCGGCACCGCGTAGTGAAGCTCCAACTGATCAACCTCTGCCGCCTCCTCCTTCTGTGGCCCCGCCGACTGCTGAAGCCCCGCCTACTACTGAAGCACCACCCGACCAATGAATACTATTAGTTTACATCATTGTAAAATATTTGTACTTTTTTTTTTTTATTTTTTATTTTTATTTTTATTATTATTATTATTTTTTTTAATTTTTTTTTTTTTTTTTTTTTTTTTTTTTTTTGTGTTTTTTTTTTTTTTTTTTTTTTTATTTTATTTTATTTTTTTTTAATTTTAAATTTTATCTTTTTTTTCTTTTTTTTTTTATATATGTAAATTAATGTAAAGAGACTTTGGTTAACCTTCCCCCACACTTAAACTAAATAACACAAACTCACAGAAATCAACCAAATAACACAACTAACTAAACAAAACAAAATGAAAGCAGTAAAGATAAGGGTGGAAGAATGCAAAGCTGATTGGGTTAGTGATTCCAAAGTCTCCCTTCGTTGAATGCTTGGGTTGCCTCCCAAGAAGCGCTTGATTTAACGTCTTTAGCCGGACGCATCTTTCCTTTAAATTTCCCTCGGCTCCATTTGAACCTAAAATCAAAGAAAGAAAAATAAATCAAATATCAAAAGTAAAATACACAAACACCAATATAAACATAAACAAAAACAAAAATAAAAGGATTAGCAAAGTTGCTAATCCCCGGCAACGGCGCCAAAATTTGATGTGAGAATTACTTGACACACAAATTAAACCCTCTTTTTGACAATTGTAGTAAAGATGTAAGTAGGGTATCGTTCTAGGCCGGGGATTAGGAGGGATTGCTAATCTATTAAATTAACTTAAAAATATTAAATAAGACTCAAGGACACAAAACTAGGCTAAAAACTCTAATAACTCGAAACACACTTAAAATGACTCAAAATAATGAAAATAATTAAATTAAACACTAGGAACTGAAATGGACGGAAATTAAATTAAAAGACTAACAATAAAGAAAACTAACTAAATAATATAATTTAATAATGGATGGGTGTTTGGTTTTGATGAAAAGTAAATTAAACTTAATTAAATTACAGAATTGATAAAAACATAAAATTAAGGTAAAATGATAAATGACGGACTAGCTAGAGGGTTCTTCTCCACACATGACACATATGCAACCTAAATTGATTTTCAGTTGTTCTTTCAATAAATTGTGAATTTCAATACTCCAGATTAACCGTGAACAGCACTTTTTTAATCTTCAAGTTTTCCTTAAGTTATTGAATTGGACGGGAAAACGCATACAACAATTCAAAACATTCTTCAAAAGTCCCCTACGTGAAAAGCACAATAGAGATACAATCAAAGATCATTAAACTTTGTGAAAACTATAAGCATTGACGAGGCATTCGTAACTATGAAAAGCATGATACTCTTGCCAAGAATTTACTTAACGTGATTGTGACTAGCAACCTTTACTACTTGTGAAAATAAGTTCATAACGATTAGGTGAAATTCACTTATATTCTAGCATCAAATTCATGCATGTAAATTAAGCGTGCACTCTCAACCAACATACACAAATCAGTTTTTATACGAACAGATAAGTCAATTGAAATCACAACTTATGAAATCACAACCGAAGGTAATCAATTCATATTACAAATATATTCATAGTTTCGAATTAACCTCTAGCCAAAATAAAATTAATTACACATTATTAAAAACAGAAATAAAATAAAAGTAAAATATAGATTTGGAGAGAATTAACCAAAAGATAAGTGCTTCTGTTTTGCTCTTCCAGTCGCTGCGCACTGCTTCTGCTCTGCTGCCGCGCCTCTGACCTGCCCTCTGACTTCCGTCAGTCTCTCCTATCTCTCTCCCCTTTCGATTCCTCTCTCTAACCTTATTCTTCCGTCTGACCTTCTGTTTCTTTTTTTTTTCTTTTTTTCCGCACAGTTTTCTGTGCTCTCTCTCTCTCCCCACGCCTTCTTCCACGCTGCCAAAGGCAGCTTCTATCTCTCTGCCCTGCCTTCCAATCCCGTGCCTTCCTCTATTTCTATTTTTCTGCGCCTGTTTTCTGACCTCTCTCCCCTCACTGCTCTCTGCGAGCTGCCCAAAGGGCAGCGCCCCCTTTTCCTTAATTCCCCCCCAAGACCGCCCTATTTTTCTCCTTTTCTTGTTTTTTCCCCCCACGCTGCCCAAAGGCAGCTTGTCTGCCTTTGCCCCAATCCTACTTCTCTCTCACCCCCCTCTTGCTGCCGTCCCTTTTCACGCTGCCCCAGCAGCTTTATTTTATTTTTTTATTCTTTTTTTTTTCCAGCTGCAAAGCTTTAGTTTTTTATTTTTTTTTCTTTCCTCTTGTTCTCTGCTTTTGACTTCTTGGATTCCTTCTCCGCGTCCAGCTGCAAAGCAGCTCTCTCTCTTGGATCCCTTTCACGTTTTCTGCTTTTCTCTATTGCTCACGCTGTCTCTCCACTTCTTCTATTTAATTTCTCAGTGCTTTCCACTTTCTTCTCCTACAAACACAATAAATTAAAAGTATCATAAATACTTAAAGCTTTAACTAAATTAGACAAGACAAGAAAAGAAATATAAAATGATGAAATATATAGTTTAAATATTGGTTTATCATTTAGCGTCACAATGGGCTGGCAATATTGTAATTTAAATTTGCTTTTGACGAATTTATTACATAAAATTTCACTTGTTCTATTTTTATTTTCTTTGCATAACAAATCCTATAAACACAAAAATAACGTAAATAGCTCAAAAATATAAGGAACTAACTAAGAAAAGACGAGTGAATTCGAAGTAAAAATATATATAAATATGATCCGATCAAAAGGACCTCGTGAGCCAACCACCGCTAAACTAGAACTTGGAGGGGCGCAAAACAAAATGAGTGGGTCAGTAAAACAAATTAGTTTTCCAAAACATTTCATTAAAACAGTTATATCCCCTCGCCGTAAAAACCTGTATACTTTCCCAGAAATATATAACCATATAAAATCTCAACATTTAAATCTCAAATCTTTAACATTTAAAGAAAACATGCCATGACATAAATCAACATATAAATCAGGTGAAATAAGGAATCAATCGGAGACCCTGCAGTTGGTCCTATACGATTAATTCAATAGCTCAAAACCCACTAAGCCGGAGTCACCACAGTGACCTATACGGCCCTACTCTGCACATCACTCGGAACTACGTAAGGTAGTCTATACGATGAAAGGTGTAAAAATACGCTCTAGTGCTTCTCTCATCATATCATCAGCGCGCATACTAATGTCACCCACTAGTCGGAATCATGCCTAGTGATCTGTACGACTAGCATGTCGGAACCCTCACATGGTCTGTACGACATCCACCTACTTGGATCCAAGGCGAGCGTGCGGTGTGGTGAATAATATAAGCACTAACACCTAGGGTGCAGGTTATGAGCTCAAATTATATCGATATCAATCAATTCAATTAAATGAATAATGAACTCACCTGACTTACCTGTGCCTCCACAGCACCATGCAACATGTATGCATCATATCTCAATCATATAATTCATAAACCAATTCATGATTTTCAAATAATTCTATGCATGGCATATTCAAAACATATTTTCATATAAACATTTTTCTGGGAAAAACAGTAGTATATAGGTAATACGAAAACAAAACTGCCCACTCACTGATAAGTCGACGGGTCGTAACCCCCGTGGCGTCCCTGGATGCGGTCGTCCTCGGGATACGTCTCACCTATATGCGAAACAACTATAAAAACATTAATTTTAAGCATATCACCAATAATTCGAAATAACTTCTCATACGATGCTCAATTTTGGTATATGAATATACCACATCGACCTACTCGACGTCACGAGCGTCGAGAAATTTTTAGAAAAATTTTTGGAAGCCCCACGCGCCCCCACGCGCCACACGTGGCACGGGTCCACGCGCTGGCCACGCGCAGCACGTGCAGCGCACGTGTCGTCTTCTTCGCAGGGCCTCGCCGGACTGGTTATCCGGTGGCCGGACTCCGGCCGAACTCCGGCCGATTTTCAAACTCACTGTTCTCCTTCGTTTTTCACCCATTTTCTTCGTATTTTATACCAAATTGAAGCCCTAAGAGTGTACTATCACGTTGGACTAGTTTTAGGGCCTAAAAACTACGAAATCTCACCTTGCAAAAACCAAGGGTTCGGCCAAACTTGAAATCTACGATCCCGACGTCCAAAACTCTCCAACGAACGTCCCCGAGCTTCCTTAGGACCTCCTAAAGCTCACCACAAGCTTGAAATCTCCTGAAACACAACATTTTACGTTCGCATGAACAGTACTTCAAAAATGGAGGTTTGGGATCTACGTGAAATCGAAGGTTTCACTTCCTAAAACTAGCACCAATGAACTCAGGACGTCAAAACGATGAAGATACATACCTTATTTGCCCCGATCCGTCAAGTTTTGAAGGGTTTTGGTGGTGGTCCGTACGATATGGGTGTGCGTGAGGGTGTGAGTTCGAGAGAGACAGAGACAGGGAAAGCACCGGGGAAGGAGAGGGAGAGAGGAAGGTCATGTGTGGTCCAAATTAATCCACACCCTCCATTTCATCCTAACCAAACATACCAAAAATCAATTTCCAATAAAATCCCATCCAACCAATGCTATTTTCCAAAATAACGTTACGTACCTACGTACCTTAATGTCCAATAAGGGTAATTCTGTCATTTCACATTCCCGTCAAAAGTACCTCCGGGACGGGCTGTGACAATCTCCCCTCCTTATAGAATTTCGTCCCCGAAATTCCCATAACCAAATAAATCAATTAATACTCGTAAAATAACCTTGGGTACACCTCTCTCATCCGGTCTTCCGTCTCCCAAGTAGCTTCCTCCACAGAATGATTTCTCCACAACACCTTCACCAAACTCACCGTCTTGTTCCTTAGAACCTTGTCCTTCCAATCCAATATTGTGATTGGTTCCTCATCATAAGTCAAATCCGGATTAATCTCTAACGGTTGAGGAGGGATCACATGAGAAGGATCAGAAATATAATGCCGAAGCATAGAGACATGGAATACATTATGGACCTTAGATAACTCCGGAGGCAGTTCCAACCGGTAGGCAACTTCACCAACTCTTTCAATGATCACATAAGGTCCAATATATCTCGGACTTAGCTTCCCTCTTTTCCCAAATCGTACCACACCTCTCCAAGGCGACAATTTCAAGAATACCCAATCACCCACATCATACACTCGATCAGTAGTATGCCGATCCGCTAAACTCTTATGTCGATCCTGGGCTGCTTTCAGGTTTGACTTAATTACCTGAACATTTTGAGTCGTCTCATCCACGATCTCAGGGCCTTCTAATACCCGTTCACCAACCTCAGACCAACACAATGGCGTTCGACACGCCCTACCATAAAGTGCCTCGAATGGGGACATACCAATGCTCGAGTGAAAACTGTTATTATAAGCAAACTCCATTAAGTCCAGACGATCATGCCAAGAATCACCAAATTGTAATACCGAAGATCTCAACATATCTTCCAACGTCTGAATGGTCCTCTCTGATTGCCCATCAGTTTGAGGATGATAAGCTGTGCTATACAGTAATTGAGTACCCAGAGCTTCCTGAAAAGCCACCCAAAATTTAGAAGTAAACCTCGGGTCTCGATCGGAGATAATATTTACTGGGACTCCATGATACTTGACAATCTTCGAAATAAACAACTTAGCCAATTTATTCAGAGGGTATTTCTCCCTCACTGGAATGAAATGCGCAGACTTGGTGAGTCGATCCACAATCACCCAAATACCATCAAATCCATTTCGCGTACGAGGAAGTTTATACACGAAATCCATGGTTATATTTTCCCATTTCCACTGGGGAACGGGAAGTGGTTGCATTCGCCCAAAGGGCTTCTTCCTTTCTGCTTTCACTTGCTGGCAAATAATACACCTGCTCACATATTCTGCAATTTCTCTTTTCATACCCGGCCAATAATAAAATGGTCGAATGGTATGATACATTTTTGTTCCTCCCGGATGCATCGCATAAGCCGAACAATGTGCTTCGTCCAGAATTTCCTTCTTCAATTCCTCATTATTCGGAACATACATTCTGTCTTCTTGCATGAGCATACCATCTGATTCCCGAATTCTGAGGTCTTTCTTTTTCCCTTCACTTCTTAACTGAACCAACTCCTGAATTTCTTCATCCACCATTTGAGATGCAAGTATACGCTCCACCAAAACTGGCCTGACTTGAAAACTAGCAAGAAATGCTCCACCTTGATTCTCCCACTCCAATCTTACTCCAGTTGCCCTCAGTTCAGCAAGAAGAGGAACACGACTAGCATATAGGGCATTAAGTCTACCTTGTGGTTTCCTACTCAGTGCATCCGCTACTACATTAGCACGACCTGGATGGTATTCAATAGAACAATCATAATCACTTAGCAATTCCATCCACCTTCGCTGACGAAGATTAAGATCATGCTGGGTGAATAAGTACTGAAGACTCTTATGATCAGTGAAGATCTTACACTTCTCACCATACAAATAATGTCTCCAAATTTTCAAAGCAAAAACAATTGCTGCCAATTCAAGATCGTGAGTAGGATAATTCCTTTCATGATTTTTCAACTGCCTAGAAGCATAGGCAATCACCTTATTATGCTGCATCAAAACACATCCCAAACCATTTAATGAAGCATCACTATATATCTCAAAATTACCGCTATCGTCGGGAAGTACCAACACCGGTGCATGAGTGAGGCAATACTTCAATTGTTGAAAACTCCGCTCACAATTCTCATCCCACTCAAATTTAACATCCTTCCTGGTCAACTTTGTCAACGGTAAAGCAATCATAGAGAAATCCTGAACGAACCGTCGATAATAACCTGCTAAGCCAAGAAAGCTTCGTACCTCCGTGACGGTTCGAGGTTGCTCCCAATTCTCCACTGCTGCAATCTTTTGAGGATCAACTTGAATACCTTGAGCTGATACAACATGCCCCAAAAATGCCACTTCAGTCAACCAAAACTGACATTTACTGAACTTGGCATACAACTGATGCTCCCTTAATTTCCTTAACACCAAATTAAGGTGTCGGATATGATCTGCTTGGGACTTAGAGTATACCAGAATATCGTCAATAAAAACAATAACGAATTTATCAAGATATTTCTGGAATACCTCATTCATTAATCTCATAAAAGCTGCAGGTGCATTAGTCAACCCAAACGGCATAACCGAAAATTCATAATGTCCGTACCGAGTTCGGAAAGCCGTCTTAGGTACATCGTCTTCTTTAATCTTCAATTGATAATACCCGGATCTCAAATCAATCTTAGAAAATACACACGCACCTTTCAGCTGATCAAACAAATCATCAATGCGAGGCAATGGATAACGGTTTTTAATCGTTACCCGGTTCAATTGTCTATAATCAATACACAATCGAAGAGTTCCATCCTTCTTCTTCACAAATAATACTGGGGCACCCCAAGGTGAAGAACTAGGTTGAATAAAACCTTTATCAAGTAATTCTTGCAACTGGATTTTTAATTCCCTCAACTCAGCAGGAGCCATTCTATAAGGAGTCAGAGATATAGGGTCCGTACCTGGAAGTAAATCAATAGAGAATTCCACCTCTCTGTCTGGCGGCAATCCCGGCAAATCATCAGGGAAAACATCCGGATAATGTCTGACCACACCAACTTCTTCTATACTAGTAGGAGCAACATCATTTAATACCACATGTGCCAAATATCCCTGACAACCCTTCGATAATAATTTCCTCGCCCTTATGGCAGAAATAACTCCATGTCTCACCCCACTTCTCTCGCCCACAAAAGTAACCTCGGGTAATCCAGGACGATAAAAAGTAACTGATTTACCATAACAATCAATATGGGCACGATTATGGTGTAACCAATCGGCCCCTAAAATCACATCAAAATCCACAATATCTAACGGAATAAGATCAGCGGACATAATCACGCCCTCAACCATCACTGGACACCCCAGATACACACTATCCACAATACATTTATCTCCTCTAGGCATGGCAAACTCTAAATCAAATCCTAGAGGTGAAGGGTGAGGTTGGGTTATTTGAGCAAACGTATGAGAAATCACAGAGTGCGTAGCACCACAATCAATCAAAACCTTAGCAAAATGACCAAGAACATTTAACGTACCCATTATCAAGTCTGGATGGTTCTGAGCCTCCTGCAGGGACATATGATTAACTCGCCCTTGAGCTTGCTGACGTCCACCTCGGCCTCTATTGCCCTGATTACCTCGTCCCTGAGGATTACGTCCCTGGCCTGGCTGACTAGGCTGCCTGGATGATCCTGCACCACCAGTAGCAATTTCCCCCTGACGGGGCTGACCTCCCTGATGCCACTGCGATCCACCAGTTGGCATAGAGGAATAAGAAGAATAACCTCCAAAATCCTGAGAATACCCTGCCTGAGGATAAGGCTCCTGAGAATACTGATAAGGTCCGGAAGCATACGGAGCAGCATCCCCCTGATAGTGGTAGGCACCACCACGACTCGGCTGGCCATAACCACCCGGTCCAAAACTCTGCTGAACTGGTGCTGGAGGTGGCATGTTAGTCTGCTGCGGTCTCTGCTGACCCTGGGGGCACTGAGAAGCCCGATGTCCCATCTGCCCACACGTAAAACAAGCACCAAAACCTCTCCTACACTCACCATGGTGACGGGAGTTACAACGGCGGCACCATGGAGCGCCAGATCCACCAGCATCCCTCTGACCCTGAAATCTGGGTCCACCAGAAAATCTTCCACCACCTCTCCTCGGGCCAGTAAAACTATATCCCCCACTAGAAGAACTCGAACTCGCTCCACTCTTCTTAAAACTCTGAGTCTGTCGAGGTCCAGGAATAGAAATACCCTTACCTTTGTCATTCTTCTTTTGACCCTCATTCTTGTCCTCATCATCCTCACTGTCAGGAAGATTATCAGAGTCCTCCATCCTAACCAGAATCTCGAAATACTCATGATAATCAGCGCAGGGGAGTGCATTGGCAAAGGTACGCCACTTCTTCTTAGATCCCAACTTGAAACGTCGAAGCATCTCTCCCTGATTACCAGCTGTATCAGTGTCATAACGAGACAAATCAGTAAACTTTCTATAATATTCATGTGCCGACATATTTCTCTGTTTCAACCTGGTGAATTCCTGCTTCTTACGGTCAATATACTCAGGAGGAACGAATCTCTTCATAAAATGCTCTTTGAAAACTTTCCAGTCGGCTGCCGTCTCAGGTGACATGTACCTAGCCTGATTTATCCACCATGCTGCCGGTTCACGACCCAAAAACCAAGTGGTGGTCTCCACCCACCTATTAGCAGGGAGGTTCCCCTGACTCTGCATCACCTGGAAAGTTTTCTCAATATGATCAAGCCATTTCTCTGCCCCCTCATGACTTTCATTACCCATAAACCGATCTAACTTCAAGTTGTACATGGTCTCCAGAGGTGTCCTCGGAGGAGGGGGAGGACGAATCACATTCTGTAAAGCCTGGGCCATCGCTTCCCCTAACTGAGTAATATCCGGGAAATTAGGTTCAGAAGTACGGCGGGACTCTCTACGCTCTCTACGAGGCGGCATGATTCTGACATAAAACATTAAGAGATCGTTAAGACATTAACAAATTTACAGGACTGCAACCTAAGCTCTGATACCAAACTGACACACCCTGATTAGGAGGATCCAAGTGTGCTGGCCGTCACGTGGGCGTGACGTAACCATAAGCACGACACGGAAGCGTAATAACAACAGAAATTCAAACCAAACTCAACATAACCACATACGGACATAACCGGACGAGTTTACAAGTAAACACGTAAGTTCAGAGCATAGGTTATCTGCAGTCAAGTAGGACTAAAATAAGAATACATCACCCTCAGGTGAGTCCTACATGTCCCAAATCTGTCAGAAAGCCGGAAAGGACCTCGTGAGCCAACCACAGCTAAACTAGAACCTGGAGGGGCGCAAAACAAAATGAGTGGGTCAGTAAAACAAATTAGTTTTCCAAAACATTTCATTAAAACAGTTATATCCCCTCGCCGTAAAAACCTGTATACTTTCCCAGAAATATATAACCATATAAAATCTCAACATTTAAATCTCAAATCTTTAACATTTAAAGAAAACATGCCATGACATAAATCAACATATAAATCAGGTGAAATAAGGAATCAATCGGAGACCCTGCAGTTGGTCCTATACGATTAATTCAATAGCTCAAATCCCACTAAGCCGGAGTCACCACAGTGACCTATACGGCCCTACTCTGCACATCACTCGGAACTACGTAAGGTAGTCTATACGATGAAAGGTGTAAAAATACGCTCTAGTGCTTCTCTCATCATATCATCAGCGCGCATACTAATGTCACCCACTAGTCGGAATCACGCCTAGTGATCTGTACGACTAGCATGTCGGAACCCTCACATGGTCTGTACGACATCCACCTACTTGGATCCAAGGCGAGCGTGCGGTGTGGTGAATAATATAAGCACTAACACCTAGGGTGCAGGTTATGAGCTCAAATTATATCGATATCAATCAATTCAATTAAATGAATAATGAACTCACCTGACTTACCTGTGCCTCCACAGCACCATGCAACATGTATGCATCATATCTCAATCATATAATTCATAAACCAATTCATGATTTTCAAATAATTCTATGCATGGCATATTCAAAACATATTTTCATATAAACATTTTTCTGGGAAAAACAGTAGTATATAGGTAATACGAAAACAAAACTGCCCACTCACTGATAAGTCGACGGGTCGTAACCCCCGTGGCGTCCCTGGATGCGGTCGTCCTCGGGATACGTCTCACCTATATGCGAAACAACTATAAAAACATTAAGTTTAAGCATATCACCAATAATTCGAAATAACTTCTCATACGATGCTCAATTTTGGTATATGAATATACCACATCGACCTACTCGACGTCACGAGCGTCGAGAAATTTTTAGAAAAATTTTTGGAAGCCCCACGCGCCCCCACGTGCCACACGTGGCACGGGTCCACGCGCTGGCCACGCGCAGCACGTGCAGCGCACGTGTCGTCTTCTTCGCAGGGCCTCGCCGGACTGGTTATCCGGTGGCCGGACTCCGGCCGAACTCCGGCCGATTTTCAAACTCACTGTTCTCCTTCGTTTTTCACCCATTTTCTTCGTATTTTATACCAAATTGAAGCCCTAAGAGTGTACTATCACGTTGGACTAGTTTTAGGGCCTAAAAACTACGAAATCTCACCTTGCAAAAACCAAGGGTTCGGCCAAACTTGAAATCTACGATCCCGACGTCCAAAACTCTCCAACGAACGTCCCCGAGCTTCCTTAGGACCTCCTAAAGCTCACCACAAGCTTGAAATCTCCTGAAACACAACATTTTACGTTCGCATGAACAGTACTTCAAAAATGGAGGTTTGGGATCTACGTGAAATCGAAGGTTTCACTTCCTAAAACTAGCACCAATGAACTCAGGACGTCAAAACGATGAAGATACATACCTTATTTGCCCCGATCCGTCAAGTTTTGAAGGGTTTTGGTGGTGGTCCGTACGATATGGGTGTGCGTGAGGGTGTGAGTTCGAGAGAGACAGAGACAGGGAAAGCACCGGGGAAGGAGAGGGAGAGAGGAAGGTCATGTGTGGTCCAAATTAATCCACACCCTCCATTTCATCCTAACCAAACATACCAAAAATCAATTTCCAATAAAATCCCATCCAACCAATGCTATTTTCCAAAATAACGTTACGTACCTACGTACCTTAATGTCCAATAAGGGTAATTATGTCATTTCACATTCCCGTCAAAAGTACCTCCGGGACGGGCTGTGACAGTTATGGGTGGTCATTGTTGGATTTGATATTACGAACAAAATTGATGATGAACACATATTCTGCTGGCTATGTGATTAATAAGGGTTAGTTGTTGGCCAATAGAGTTGTAATATATTTAAATTTTTCTCCTTCGGTTGATGGAATGTGAATAGTTCCCTGGATGTGCAAGTCACTCATTTATTAAGTCTGTGACTACACTTTGAAGCAATTTAAAAGAGAAACAATTGAAGGAAAGATTTGGGAAAAAAAAAGAGATAATGTTTTTAAATTTACTATGGGTAATTTAGTTTAATTGCGGAAATAAGGGAAATCATAGAATGAGGTTTATTTTAGTGGTGTTGCGGAGTTGGTTTTAAATTTCTTTCCTTTACCTAGTGAGTGTGATTGGAAACTCCACTGATTTTGGTTGGAAAGTTTGATATTTAATTTGCCAATTATAATGTTATGGCTTGAAATTTTGATATTTACTTAGCCACTGATGATTATGACTTGAATTTCTGGTATCTTTTTTATCGATGATGATTATGACTGAAGTTTATGATCATTGTTTTAAGGGTGATGTATTTTGTGACCACCCATCCGTAATTCAACATTTTTATTAATTTTAAAAGCGTGAATTGATGAAAATGCCCTAGAGGCAAGGAACTTTGATTTTCGTTGACTATTGTCTAGAGAAATGTATGACTTATTCTTTTAGTGTATTTGTGTAGTACTTGATGGTACGAACATGTGGGCACAAATCGAACGTAATTCGGAGTTATAACAAAGAAGTTATAGGCAAGTAAACATAAGGATAAAATGGTCATTTGACCATTTTCTGGAAGGCTTCAGATTTTTGGAGCAAAGAATGGTCATGCCACATGTGTGGCTATGATGGAAATGAAAGGAGGAATAAGGAGGGGTGCAGACTGAAGGAAATTTTGTGAAAAACATGTTCATTTGAGCAACATCTATGGCATGCAATTAACATTTAAAGGGGGAATCATGCTTGTATGCACTAAAAAACAAAACTTTACCCATGAAATTCAAAGCCTAGTAGAAAGGTGAACCAAGACTCAACTCAAGAACAAAGTGAGTTGAGATATTTTATACATTTGTTGATTCCTCTTTGCATAAGCAAAGGCTAATCACCCAAGGAGAGGGCCTTCATTCCTTGCTTCTTAGTTCCATCGATTTCTTGGAGGAGGATGGTAGAAAGGATTCTCCAAGTTCCCAAAATTGAGAACCTCTAATTTTTCCACACCAAGGAGGGACTTGAAGAAGAGATGAGTGACCTTGGAGGATGAGAGATTGATAGCTAATCTCCTCCAAGGGGGCTGGCCTCTTAAAGAGAAAAGGAGAGCATTGTGTTCTCATCCTTTCCCCAAAAGAAAACCCTAAGGATGAAATGGCTATAAAGTTGTCTTTATACCACCTCACAATGGAGTGGCAAACTTGCAATTAAAGCAAGTTCACTACCCTCCTCTATTTGGCCGGCCTTAAGGGTTTATTGGGCTTTCAAGCCCTTTGTTTATTCAAGTTGTCATACAAGTTGAGTTAATGGGCTTGACATTCAAATCCTATTGGGCCTTGCAACCCAAAACTAACCCGAGGTCTTTAACGAACTTTATTCGTTTGATTAATTAACATATTAATTAATCCTTGCCATAAATAATTAAACCATTTAATTATCCTTACTCATCTCCGTTGTTTCTTCAATCTCTACCTTACACGATGTACGTGTTGGAAATGTGCCCTAAAGCCAATCATATGATGATACTTTACGGACATTTCACATGTTAAACTAATCTAGTTTAAATATAAAGGGCAAATATTATTGTTTGAGCCGTCTCATATAAATGTTATATGCTTAAACGATAAAGTCCAAGGAATATGTGATTGGGAGAATGCAATCTAATGAAGTTAGATTCATGAGACCATTCTTTCGTAGACACATCCTAAATGTTCCTGATCATAGGATTGTCAATTGGGCATTGACAGTCCGTCAAGATCAGTACGTGCTATGTCTTCTCTCAGGGAGAGTGACTAGTCTCGAGTCATTGGTGTGTGTGACATCAAGACAAGTACGTAGGTGCTCAGTAGAGAATGAGTTCACTGAACGCGATCAACGAAGAGTTCTCATACTCATGTCACATGAGAACTCATGGTTGGGATAATGCAAAGTAGTCCTTTGACCTGAGGCATCACAGTTGTCTTGTGGTTAAGTCCTTGATCTTTGATTATGTCAAACGTCATTCCATTGGAGTGTCCACGGCATCGTTAAGGTTAAGCCACTTAGCCATGGAGGCAAGTGAATGCACAACAAGGGATCTCTAACCTTCAAACCGTTGGGGGAGAATACTCTATGATATGATTTAGAATCTTTGGCCAGAGTATGAATGAGATTTAGGAATGCGTTCCAAATCACATTCAAGGTAATCATATAAGCACACGAATCACATTGGATAGTAGACATGAATAAATAAACTATCAAACCAAACAATGTGGTCAAGAGTATTGTATTAGAGAAAGACTGTATTGCATTTGTAATCCCAAACTGAATAGGTTTTCTCTACCTCTTCTGATTAGCTTGGGTAACCATGATATGCTGAAAGGTGTCACTCATGGTTTGTGAAAGCCCTAAACGTGTGTAATCACTAAAGGGAGAATTGAAAGTAAGTTTCAATTCACAATCGATATAAAATGGTTTTAATCGCCCACTGCCTCGCTAAAAGGAACCTAATGGATCGCACACCGTGTAAGGTGGAGATTGAAGAAACAATGGAGATGAGTAAGAATGATTAAATGATTTAATCACTTATTTATGGCAAGGATTAATTAATATGTTAATTAATCAAACGAATAAGTTCGTTAAAGACCTCGGGATAGTTTTGGACATTAAGGCCCAATGGGCTTCGAACGTCAAGCCCATTGACTTAAGTTGTATGACAACTTAATGAATAATGATTCACAAAGGCCTAATTAGCCCAAAAATACCCTAGGGCCGGCCATGATGCTAAGGGTAGTGAACTTGGACTTATTTACAAGTTTGCCACTCAAATGAATAAAGGTATAAATATGACTTTATAGCCTAAAATTCATTAGGGTTTGTTTTGGAGAAAATTGGAGAGAACATGTCTCTCCATTTCTCTCTAAAGAGGCCGGCCACCTTGGGGGTGCATCTTGCAATCCCACTACTCCAAGGTCACTCATTTCTTCTCCAATCTCTCCTTGGTGAAGAGACTTAGAGGTTCCCTATTTTGGGAACTTGGAGAAACCTATTCATCCATCCAAATCCATAGATTTATTATGCAAGGAATGAAGGCCCTCTCTTTGGGTGATTAGCCTTTGCTTATGCAAAGAGGAATCTACAAAGGTACAATTTCAACTCACTTTGTTTTGAGTTGAGTTTTGGTTCACCAATCTACTAGGCTTTGAATTTCTTGGTTAAAGTTTTGTTTTTTAAGTGCATGCAAGCATGATTCCGCCTTTAATTGTTAATTGCATGCTTATTGATGTTGCTTAAATGAACTTGTTTTCACAAAATATTCCTTCAGTACGATCCATTAGGCTCCTTTTAGCGAGGCAGTGAGTGATTAGAACTCTTTCAAATCGATTGTGAATTGAAACTTACTTTCAATTCTCCCTTTAGTGATTATACACGATTAGGGCTTCCACAAATCATGAGTGACACCTAGCAGTATGTCATGGTTACCCAAGCTAATCAGAAGAGGTGGAGAACCTATTTAGTTTAGGATTACAATGCAATACGGTCTTTCTCTAATACAATACTCTTGACCACATTGTTTGGTTTGATAGTTTAATCATGTCTACTATCCAATGTGATTCATTTACTTATATGATTACCTTGAATGTGATTTGGAACGACTTCCTAAATCTCATTCATACTCTGGCCAGAGATTCTTAATCATATCATAGAGTATTCTCCTTCAAACAATTTGAAGGTTAGAGATCCCTTGTTGCGCATTCACTTGCCTCTATGGCTAAGTGACTTAACCCCAACTATGTCGTGGACACCTTCTGACAGAGTGACTTAGACATAGTCAAAGATCAAGGACCTAACCACAAGACAACTATGATGCCTCAGGTCAAAGGACTACTTTGCATTATCCCAACCATGAGTTCTCATGTGACATGAGTATGAGAACTCCTCGTTGATTGTGTTTAGTGGACTCATTCTCTATTGAGCACCTACATGCTTGTCTTGGTGTCAATCACACCAATGACTCGAGACCAGTCACTCTCCCTGAGAGAAGACACAACACGTACTGATCTTAACGGACTGTCAATGCCCAATTGGCAATCCTATGATCAGAAAGGTTTAGGATATGTATACGAAAGAGAATGGTCTCATGAATCTAACCTCTTTAAATTACATTCTCCTAATTACATATTCATTGGACTTATCGTTTAAGCATATAACATTTATATGAGACAGCTTAAAACAATAATCTTTGCCCTTGATATTAAACTAGATTAGTTTAACATGTGAAATGTCCGTAAAGTATCATCATATGATTGGTTTTAGGGCACATTTCCAACAATCTCCCACTTGCACTAGAGCCAATCAGCTTGGTCATCACTGATGATACCTCTTCTGTAGTCATTTCATAAATGGCTGAGTAGTAGGCCTAGGCAATGGATATCTATATGTTATCCATAGAAGCAACCTTGAGAATAACGACGTCACCATTATACATGATTCTCAATCATGTGGTTCAATCTCTTATTTGAGTTCGGATCTTGATGAGACCGTGATTCCCTGGCTTGAGCTATCGCCCCATTAGTGTCATAGTGTCGGTACACTAGAGACACTTTCTGGTTGGAACCGAATAGAGAGTTCATAAATGAACTTTCCCATCCAAACAACATTGTTGTAAGCTTCTATATAACAATATATTTTGCATTCATAATGGAACACACTAAAGTCATTACTTTTAATGTTTCCATCCAAATATCTCTTTAGTCATAATAAAGAGATATCTGATTATCTCTTCATTCATAATGAAGAAACATCCAATAATGGATTAGATTCATAATCTAATACATTTACGCTTCCATTACGTTACTCTAATTCTTCCTCATTCTTGAAGAATCCATCCTTTATTATTTCTCAAATACTTAAAGATTCACTTGACAGTTGCCATGGTTCTGATCCTGGGCTTGCATTGATATAGTCTTGTACCAATCTTGGTACAACTCATATCAACGTTTTTCATACAATATGAAATACATAAATCACCTTTTTGCATATACATAAAGGATTCTATTTACGCATTATTTCTTTGGGAGTCAAAGGGTACGTTCCCTTTGAGAAAAGCTACCTCCTAGTCTCACTAGATTGTTCTTCTGATTGAAGTTTATCATCATATGAGAAACTTCCTAGCATCTTTTGTCTATCATTAGGGCTTGATATAATCCAATTATATCCTGAAATCTATCATTATAGATTTCTATCCCATGTTTATAGACTATGTCTCCCATATACATTATATCGTTATAGAATGTTTAAAGTCATAACTTTAATGAAGAAGTATTCTTTTCTTTTCCAAAATTAATATATCATATATGTGTTAAATTTTAGGAACATGATTAACTCCCACTAATCTTTTGTAAACTTAGTAAACAAAAGATTCATTTACATCTTTATGAGAAATCAATTGATTTGATCTGTCTCTCATAAGACACTTATAGCTCCCACTAGCTTGCCAAGATCCATGATGGATGGATCTCTATAACTTACATGTCTTGTGATTCATAGTTTTAGACATATATTATCAAGACTATCTTAATAATGGTTTCAGAACCCCATATTATGTCCAAACATTGAATCACCATTTAGCTATAGCTAGCAATCTTCGAATTAATTGAAACCAAGACTACGTCAAAGATGGTTTCTTCCAAGTCAACCATTCTCTTTGATTGTAGTCACCTTAAGCTAACAATTAGCTATGAAGGTTTCATTATTTCGGGTCAAATGGTATTTTACCATTTCCTTGAGTATATGTCGTATATACACTCAATGTAGTCATAAGGGTTTTCATTCTTATTTCTTTCAAATTAAGAGGTGTAACTCTATGACATAGTCATAAAATTCAAACCATTCAACTGAGACAGTTTATAAATCCTTCTCGACTACCTTGGAGCTTGTGGTGTAGGAACTAGGTTGTTATATTTTTTGATTATCATCTTGTCTCTCAAAGAACCCATTCTTTGAGTTTTATCTCTCGTTCATTTGCGCTTAGGCAAATCATATTGTAGGATTACAATGAAGTGGTAAACTTGCAATTAAAGCAAGTTCACTACCCTCCTTTATTTGGCCGCCCTTCAGGGTTTATTGGGCTTTCAAGCCCTTTGTTTATTCAAGTTGTCATACAAGTTGAGTTAATGGGCTTGACATTCAAATCCCATTGGGCCTTGTGGCCCAAAACTAACCCGAGGTCTTTAACGAACTTTATTCGTTTGATTAATTAACATATTAATTAATCCTTGCCATAAATAATTAAACAATTTAATTATCCTTACTCATCTCCGTTGTTTCTTCAATCTCTACCTTACACGGTGTACGATCCATTAGGTTCCTTTTAGCGAGGCAGTGGGTGATTAGAACTCTTTCAAATCGATTGTGAATTGAAACTTACTTTCAATTCTCCCTTTAGTGATTATACACGTTTAGGGCTTCCACAAATAATGAGTGACACCTAGCAGTATGTCATGGTTACCCAAGCTAATCAGAAGAGGTGGAGAACCTATTTAGTTTAGGATTACAATACAATATAGTCTTTCTCTAATACAATACTCTTGACCACATTGTTTGGTTTGATAGTTTAATCATGTCTACTATCCAATGTGATTCATTTACTTATATGATTACCTTGAATGTGATTTGGAACGACTTCCTAAATCTCATTCATACTCTGGCCAGAGATTCTTAATTATATCATAGAGTATTCTCCCTCAAACAGTTTGAAGGTTAGAGATCCCTTGTTACGCATTCACTTGCCTCCATGGCTAAGTGACTTAACCCCAACTATGCCGTGGACACCCTCTGACAGAGTGACTTAGACATAGTCAAAGATCAAGGACCTAACCACAAGACAACTATGATGCCTCAGGTCAAAGGACTACTTTGCATTATCCCAACCATGAGTTCTCATGTGACATGAGTAGGAGAACTCCTCGTTGATCGTGTTCAGTGGATTCATTCTCTATTGAGCACCTACATGCTTGTCTTGGTGTCAATCACACCAATGACTCGAGACCAGTCACTCTCCCTGAGAGAAGACACAGCACGTACTGATCTTAACGGACTGTCAATGTCTAATTGGCAATCTTATGATCAGGAACGTTTAGGATATGTATACGAAAGAGAATGGTCTCATGAATCTAACTTCTTTAAATTACATTCTCCTAATTACATATTCCTTGGACTTATCATTTAAGCATATAACATTTATATGAGACGGCTTAAAACAGTAATCTTTGCCCTTGATATTAAACTAGATTAGTTTAACATGTGAAATGTCCGTAAAGTATCATCATATGATTGGTTTTAGGGCACATTTCCAACAAAGACCAATCAGTGAAGGGAGGAGAGAAAGTGAACAATAGGGAGAGCAGGAAATAAGGGGAAAGGAAGGAGAGGAGAAGCACAGGATCTATGAACCATTTCTCCTTTTCCGACCCAACGCGGACGGTATCCATGGAATTCGACAGTTTTTCCTTGGTTTTTCCAATGAATTACATCACCTAACCACCTAGAACCAACTCCACGACCTTCCTTCTTTGCATTCCACCCACAAATTGAAGGTATTGGGCTCTAAATTATGAAGTTCGAAGCTGTCAGCTCCGACGGCAACCCGTGAGTCTCTAGGCGGTGATCTGCCATTTTTGAAGGCAATTGTTGGAAATGTGCCCTAAAGCCAATCATGTGATGATACTTTACGGACATTTCACATGTTAAACTAATCCAGTTTAACATATAAAGGGCATACATTATTGTTTGAGCCGTCTCATATAAATGTTATATGCTTAAACAATAAAGTCCAAGGAATTTGTGATTGGGAGAATGTAATCTAATGAAGTTAGATTCTTGAGACCATTCTTTCGTAGACACATCCTAAACGTTCCTGATCATAGGATTGCCAATTGGGCATTGACAGTCCGTCAAGATCGGTACGTACTATGTCTTCTCTCAGGGAGAGTGATTAGTCTCTAGTCATTGGTGTGTGTGACATCAAGACAAGTACGATAGGTGCTCAATAGAGAATGAGTTCACTGAACGCGATCAACGAAGAGTTCTCATATTCCATGTCACATGAGAACTCATGGTTGGGATAATGCAAAGTAGTCCTTTGACCTGAGGCATCATAGTTGTCTTGTGGTTAAGACCTTGATCTTTGATTATGTCAAAGTCATCCCACCAGGAGGGTGTCCACGGCATCGTTGGGGTCAAGCCGCTTAGCTATGGAGACAAGTGAATGCGCAACAAGGGATCTCTAACCTTCAAACCGTTTGAAGGAGAATACTCTCTGATATGATTTGAATCTCTGGCCAGAGTATGAATGAGATTTGGGAATGCGTTCCTAATCACATTCAAGGTAATCATATAAGCACAAGACACACATTGGATAGTAGACATGAGAAAATAAACTATCAAACCAAACAATGTGGTCAAGAGTATTAGATTAGAGAAGGACCGTATTGCATTTGTAATCCCAGACTGAATAGGTTCTCCACCTCTTCTGATTAGCTTGGGTAACCATGACATACGGCTAGGTGTCACTCATGGTTTGTGGAAGCCCTAAACGTGTGTAATCACTAAAGGGAGAATTGAAAATAGTTTCAATTCACAATCGATGTAAAATGGTTTTAATCGCCCACTACCTCGCTAAAAGGAACCTAATGGATCGTACACCGTGTAAGGTAGAGATGGACGAAATAAATGAAATGAGTAAGATTAATTGAATGGTTTAATTATTTATGGCAAGGATTAATTAATATGTTAATTAATTAAACGAATAAGTTCGTTAAAGACCACGGGATAGTTTTGGACCTTAAGGCCCAATGGGCTTCGAATGTCAAGCCCATTAACTTAAGTTGTATGACAATTTAATGAATAAAGATTCATTAAAGCCCAAAAGCCCAAAAATCCCTAGGTGGCCAGCCATATTAGATGAATTAGGGTTGTTTGGTTATTTAGGTCACTTAAAGAAGTGACTATATAAATGACTTTATAGCCAAATATTCATTAAGTGAAATAAGGGTTTATTTTTGGGGAAAATGGGTGAGAATTGTCTCTCCATTTTCTCTCTAAAGAGGCCAACACCTTGGAGGTGATTAGCTAGTCATCTAATCCTCCAAGGTCACTCATTCATCATCCAATCTCTCCTTGGTGTAGAGACTTAGAGGTTCTCAATTTTGGGAACTTGGAGAACCTATTCTTCCATCCAAATCCATGGATCTAAGAAGCAAGGAATGAAGGCCCTATCTCTTTGGGTGATTAGCCTTTGCTTATGCAAAGAGGAATGTACAAAGGTATTAATTTCAACTCACTTTGTTTTGAGTTGATTATTGGTTCACCAATCTACTAGGCTTTGAATTTCATGGGTAAATGTTTTGTATTTGAGTGCATGTAAGCATGATTCCGCCTTTAATTGTTAATTGCATGCTATATGATGTTGCTCAAATGAACATGTTTTTCAAAATAATTCCTTCAAGTGGTATCAGAGCCTAGGTCTAGTAGTTGGTGAATCCTTTTGTGTTTTGTAGTTCATAAGTTTGTGATCTAAAAGTTGTAATTGTTACAAGCTTTATTCTTGCTTCTTTGAAAGTAAATTTTGTTGGAAAATTTGCTATCTCAAATGTTGTAGATGTTGTTCATATGAGCATGAATATTGGAGCTAAAATTTGGTGCCATGCTTTTGGGAAAATTCGGCCAAAATCAAAGGGTGAATTTTTGGGTTCTTGTTTGACTTGTTAAAAGTGTTTTAATGTGTTCTTTGGAACCCCTAAGTACCCTAGTTTGGTTAGATGTTATTTCCCTTAAGTAAGAATGGTTTTGGAATGTTTTTGGGTGGAAAAAGTTCATGGAAAAATTTGGGTTTTTCATGGATGTTCTTCATTGTTCTTGATGTTCTTGCCAAGAACAAAAAGGTTTGGTGTTTTGATTCAAAGTTTTGATTTATTTCATAAAGTATATGTGATATGTTTTTAAATGATTTATTATGTATTTAAAGTGTTAAATATTTGTATAAATGATGATTGAAATAATTGTGTTTGAATTATTTCAAAAACATATCTTATCTTACATACACTTGCATGTTTTTGACAAAACTCACAAATCAACACACACACCAACCTTATCCCTCCCTAAAACCAGCCACTCCCTCAAAGGGAGTACTTTTGGGGCTTTTATGCAATTACATAAAGTTTTGATACTTTTGTGTATTTGCACTTTGGCCCAAAAGTTTACGTTTTTACGTTTAGGTCCAAAAACGCTAAAGGACAAATTGTTTTGATCCTTTAATGAAGTTTTTGCATTATTAAAAGTTTGGGTTCTAGTTGTATTTACATGAAGTTGTGACTTTTGTGTATTGTACA
Organism: Malus sylvestris; assembly: GCF_916048215.2. NCBI lineage: Eukaryota > Viridiplantae > Streptophyta > Magnoliopsida > Rosales > Rosaceae > Malus > Malus sylvestris. Next base: position 41,285,846 of record NC_062272.1, on the reverse strand, counting down.
AAGTGACCCCAAAAGTTTTTTGTTTTTGCAATATGGCCCAAAAGTTGAGGTTAATTGCATGATGGCCCAAATAGGATGAGAACAAAATTGTTTTGTCTCTTTAAATGAGAATTGGATTTTCATTTTGTTTAGCTCCATTTAAATCAATTTTATGGATACAAAAACCAAATGAAAATGTTGCATTCATTAATTAGTTAAAGTGTTAATTAATTAAAGGGTGATTGTGAACCTAAGCCTAATATAATTGAGCTATGTGAAAGGCGTTTCAAATTTGTTTGAACCATGGGAATGTGTAGATTAAATTTTGGTTGTAATTTGATTTGATCAAATGTTGTAAAAGGGCTTAAGCTCTTCTTTACTTTAAAGTAATTTGTTATATGCAAATGTTGTAATGAGCATAAGCTCACCTTTACTTTGAAGTACTTCTTTCTTGCTTTATACGATATGCATGAAAATGAAGTAGTTGGGTCCAACGCCCATAAGACAACACGCCTTAATGTGATTAAACGCGTAACTAAAATCAATCACCATTCCTAGACCGAGATTCAACACAAGGCTCGTGTTGAATCTAAACAAAGGTTCATAATCATCCTTAGGCCCTAAGACAACTATGTAGTCCATCAAATGAATGCAAAGTTTATGTTAGTAGTATCATATACTCTTGCTTTAAAAATCGTTTTAAAAGTATAGTGGGAGTATTATGTACAACTAAAACAAAGGAATGGACCAATAGTTGTAATAGGACCAAAATAGTTTTAATAGAGATTAAAATGTATGTTTATATGTGATGAGACATAAAACCCTCAACCAAACAAATATTAAGTTGATAAGCGAGAGATGTTTAGAATATCTCTTCGTGGCCTTCCACCGTGGTGGGATCCAATCGTTTATGACTTGTACACCGGCTTCACCCTATCATGGGGGAGTACACAGTGCATGCTTATACTCAGGAGGAATCCATATACATATGATGAGGTGAGTGTAGGCAACGAGGATAGCTATACATCGTATCATCGTGAGGCTATTCTTGAACCCCTTCACACACTAAGCATGGTGGGAAGAACTTAACTAAGTGAAATGGAGCCAACATCATATCATTGTGAGGTGACATTCTCTAGAGGCCAAATAAGATGGGTACTTGCATTAGTTGCAAATGAGTAAGCGTACTCTCTCATTATTATTGTTGCTAGCCATACATCGTATCATCGTGAGGTGGGCTTGGTAATAGTGAGCCTCCCATAACCTACTAGGAGTTTCATCCAAAACTCTCGAATTCCTATGAGGGATATGGAATTTGCCAAAAATAGTGGGTGGTGCTATTTGATTTAAAGACCCAAATCAAATGGCTTAAAATCAATCAATTTATATTCGTTATGTATTTGATTACCAATATATTTGCAAACGCTATCCAACACTTGATAAAAGCCGAACGTTTAGTTTACGGACTTAGGTACCACAATCCCAAAGAATGTCTTAAAAGGATTGCATATGTATCTAAGTAGTCTCATCCTCACAATCTTCCTATTGATAATGTATCATTAGAAGAATATGTTAGAAAAGGTCTATCATAAAGAGGACAACACTATTAAATGTCATAATTCTTCAATTACAATTTGTTGTATGAAGAAATAGGAGTTGCTTTGAACAACTCTTAGTCAATGCAAACACTTAGTGCTTGTTTCTTTGTTAAATGAACAAAGAACTTGAGAAGAAGGCACAAAGGCATGGACACTTTATGTGCCATGATTCTTCACTTACAATTTGTTGTGTGAAGAAATAAGAGTTGCCTTGTACAACTCTTTAAAGTTTGTAATTATGTTTAGAACATAATGGTTGGTTGACAAAAATAGTCCATTAACATGGACTTATAATGATTTTGAATCATTAAGTGTTGAAGTGATAAACCACTTAACGAGACGGAAACTAGGCAAGGACTTCACCTTTGTTTCCCTATCCTAATCGTTCACTAAGTTTATTGTAAACTATGTAGTGAAAAATAACCACATGCTCTCCAAAATGTTTGATGTGTATAACACAATTGAAAAAGGTTTCAAGAGAGATAGTGGGAGTTTAGGGACCATGACTAATGTAGTCAAAGGTGAAAGTCAAATAAAGAAGATAAATAACTCCAAGGGAACAAACTTTCTTTATGAAAGGATGGATATTGGAAGGGGTATTTGCAAGAAATGTCTTGCAAATGTCAAGAACACACTTTTCGAAGGTGTTGTAAATTGTTCTTGAAAAGTTCAAAACAGTTGGTTCTTCTACTTGAATGCTTGATTTCGTATTAGCAACTATGTTTTACAATCGTTGTAAAAGTGTGGCTAATAAGAAGTAGAAGATTAATGAGAGAAGAGAAAGTGCTTCACATTCGGAAACGTGAATCAAATGTAGATCTCTGCGAAAGCAGATGGTACTTACTTCCTCATATGAACTACCAAAGAAATTGGAAAAACATAGATTGTCTTTATATTCCAATTTTAAGGAACTAAATTCCGTCACTATGTGAAATGGATAAATGTTTTGTTTGACAAAACAATGTTCTTTATTAATCAATGATTGGATTATGGTAATCTAATTAATTATCTCTATAGTAGAGATAATATGGTAGTGTTAACTGTTTAGAAAATAATGATGCTTAAAACCCAAAAGGTTGCAAGGAAGTGACTAATCCCAACTAAGTTGTGATTCCTCTAAAAACATAAATTACGAGTTGGTCATACATGGACGCTTTGGATCGTTAGGTCCGGATCCAATACCTTCTTGTTAAAATTGTATGGAGGCGAAATGTTCGAATCTTTATTCTTTTGGAAAGAAGAAAGAATCACAAAGTTGTTGAGGTTAATTCACTTAGATGTTAGTGGCACTTGTCCACAAACATAATACTACTCATGTTGAATAACATTCACCGAAGATCACTCTCGGTTGGACTATAGTTTATTTTGAATAAACACAAGTCCGAATACTTTGCAAAATGTTTCAAAGAATTCAAGTAATGTAAGTTGATGAGTAAGACATCTAAAGTATTTACCTCCTTAGATTTGATCCAAGGAAAGGTAACACTTTAGATGAGTTTCCTTGAAAGATATCAAGGAAATTAGCATCGTAAGATAATATATTTCTCCATTAGGAGAAGAACGAACTTGAATAAGATTTAGTTCGTTAGATGTTATCAATTACCCATATATAGGATATATACTTCTAAAACAATATGATTGTCAATGAGAAGATCTTCCAATATTTTCATGACTCCATAAGATGTAGTTGGAAAGAAAGACAAATCTTAAGCATGTTAAAGATTTGGGGTTGTGTGCTAACAAGCAATATTTGTTTGATAACAATCTTGTAGGATATCCTTAAAATAACTTTTGGATATCGCTTCTATAAACCAACTAACAAATGTTGTTTTGTTGGGAAGTTCATTGTAATTCTACAATGTGATTTGCCTAAAAGCAAATGAACGAGAGATAGAACTCAAAGAATGAGTTCTTTGAGAGACAAGAAAGTAATCAACAAATATAACAATCTAGTTCCTATACCTCAAGCTCCAAGGTAGTCGATAAGAATGAAAATTCTTATGACTACATTGAGTGCATATACGATATATACTCAAGAAAATGGTAAAGTACCATTTGGCTCGAAATAATGAAACCTTCATAGCTAATTGGTAGCTTAAGGTGACTACAATCAAATAGAATGGTTGACTTTAAAGGAACCATTTTTCACGTAGTCTTAGTTTCAATAAATTCGAAGATTGCTAGCTACAACTAAATGGTGATTCAATGTTTTGACATACTATGGGTTTCCGAAACCATTATTAAGATAGTCTTGATAATATATGTCTAAAACTATAAATCACAAGACATGTAAGTTGTAGAGATCCATCCATCATGGATCTTAGCAAGTTAGTGGGAGCTATTTGCATTTTATGAGAAAATGATCAAATCGTTTGATTTCTCATAAAAATCTTTTGTTTACTAGTTTTACAAAAGATTAGTGGGAGTTAATCATGTTCCTAAAATTTAAATATATATGATATATTAATTTTGGAAATGAAAAGAATACTTCTTCGTTAAAGTTATGACTTTAATACATTACATGAAGATAGAATGTATATGGGAGATATAGTCTATATATATGGGATGGAAATCTATAATGATATATTTCATGATATAATTGGATTATATCAATCCCTAATAATAGACAATGGATGCTAGGAAGTTTCTCATATGATGATAAACTTCAATATGAAGGACGATTCTAGTGAGACTAGCAAGTTGCCCTTCTCAAAGGGAACGTGCCCCTTTGACTCCCAAAGAAATAATGCGTAAATAGAATCCTTTATGCATACGCAGAAATGTGATTTATGTATTTCATATTGTATGAAAAACATTGATATGAGTTGTACCTAGAACGGTACAAGACGATATCAGTGCAAGCCCAGGATCAGAACCATGGCAACTGTCAAGTGAGTCCTTAAGTATTTAAGAAATACTAAAGGATAAATTCCTCAAAGATCGAGGAAGAATTAGAGTAACGTAATGGAAGCGTAAATGTATTAGATTATGAATCTAATCCATCATTGGATGTTTCTTCATTATGAATGAAGAGATAAACGAATATCTTTTTATTATGAATAAAGAGATATTTGGATGGAAACATTAAAGTAATGACTTTAGTGTGTTCCGTTATGAATGCAAGATATATTGCCATATAGAAGTTTACAACAATGTTGTTTGGATGGGAAAGTTCATTTATGAACTCTCTATTCGGTTCCAACCAGAAAGTGTATGACACTAATGGGGCGATAGCTCAAGCCTGGGAATCAAGGTCTCATCAAGATCCGAACACAAATGAGAGACTGAACCACATGATTGAGAATCATGTATAATGGTGACGTCGTTATTCTCAAGGTTGCTTCTGTGGATAACACATATAGATATCCACTGTCTAGGCTACTATTCAGCCATTTATGAAATGACTACAGAAGAGATATCATCATTGATGATCAAGCTGATTGGCTCTAGTGCAAGTGGGAGATTGTTGGAAATGTGCCCTAAAGCCAATCATGTGATGATACTTTACGGACATTTCACATGTTAAACTAATCTAGTTTAACATATAAAGGGCATACATTATTGTTTGAGCCGTCTCATATAAATGTTATATGCTTAAACAATAAAGTCCAAGGAATTTGTGATTGGGAGAATGTAATCTAATGAAGTTAGATTCTTGAGACCATTCTTTCGTAGACACATCCTAAACGTTCCTGATCATAGGATTGCCAATTGGGCATTGACAGTCCGTCAAGATCGGTACGTACTATGTCTTCTCTCAGGGAGAGTGATTAGTCTCTAGTCATTGGTGTGTGTGACATCAAGACAAGTACGGTAGGTGCTCAATAGAGAATGAGTTCACTGAACGCGATCAACGAAGAGTTCTCATATTCCATGTCACATGAGAACTCATGGTTGGGATAATGCAAAGTAGTCCTTTGACCTGAGGCATCATAGTTGTCTTGTGGTTAAGACCTTGATCTTTGATTATGTCAAAGTCATCCCACCAGGAGGGTGTCCACGGCATCGTTGGGGTCAAGCCGCTTAGCTATGGAGACAAGTGAATGCGCAACAAGGGATCTCTAACCTTCAAACCGTTTGAAGGAGAATACTCTCTGATATGATTTGAATCTCTGGCCAGAGTATGAATGAGATTTGGGAATGCGTTCCTAATCACATTCAAGGTAATCATATAAGCACAAGACACACATTGGATAGTAGACATGAGAAAATAAACTATCAAACCAAACAATGTGGTCAAGAGTATTAGATTAGAGAAGGACCGTATTGCATTTGTAATCCCAGACTGAATAGGTTCTCCACCTCTTCTGATTAGCTTGGGTAACCATGACATACGGCTAGGTGTCACTCATGGTTTGTGGAAGCCCTAAACGTGTGTAATCACTAAAGGGAGAATTGAAAATAGTTTCAATTCACAATCGATGTAAAATGGTTTTAATCGCCCACTACCTCGCTAAAAGGAACCTAATGGATCGTACACCGTGTAAGGTAGAGATGGACGAAATAAATGAAATGAGTAAGATTAATTGAATGGTTTAATTATTTATGGCAAGGATTAATTAATATGTTAATTAATTAAACGAATAAGTTCGTTAAAGACCACGGGATAGTTTTGGACCTTAAGGCCCAATGGGCTTCGAACGTCAAGCCCATTAACTTAAGTTGTATGACAATTTAATGAATAAAGATTCATTAAAGCCCAAAAGCCCAAAAATCCCTAGGTGGCCAGCCATATTAGATGAATTAGGGTTGTTTGGTTATTTAGGTCACTTAAAGAAGTGACTATATAAATGACTTTATAGCCAAATATTCATTAAGTGAAATAAGGGTTTATTTTTGGGGAAAATGGGTGAGAATTGTCTCTCCATTTTCTCTCTAAAGAGGCCAACACCTTGGAGGTGATTAGCTAGTCATCTAATCCTCCAAGGTCACTCATTCATCATCCAATCTCTCCTTGGTGTAGAGACTTAGAGGTTCTCAATTTTGGGAACTTGGAGAACCTATTCTTCCATCCAAATCCATGGATCTAAGAAGCAAGGAATGAAGGCCCTATCTCTTTGGGTGATTAGCCTTTGCTTATGCAAAGAGGAATCTACAAAGGTATTAATTTCAACTCACTTTGTTTTGAGTTGATTATTGGTTCACCAATCTACTAGGCTTTGAATTTCATGGGTAAATGTTTTGTATTTGAGTGCATGTAAGCATGATTCCGCCTTTAATTGTTAATTGCATGCTATATGATGTTGCTCAAATGAACATGTTTTTCAAAATAATTCCTTCAGCAATCTCATCGATCCCCACCATCAAACAACTCCCCTTGAGCTCAAGAACAATTCCCTATCATTGGTTGAGGTGTCAGAGCAAGAATGGAGAACGAATCAAAGCACACCCAAATTTAGGGTTCCGACGGGTTTTTAGAAATAGTTGAATTTTCCAGTGAGTCGGGGCGGCCGACAACCGCGTGCGGCGGCGCATGGGCTGATACCCCACCTGACCATCTTAGGCTAATTTTGAAGCCCCGATTCCATAATTGACATTCGTTTAGTGAAATTACAATGTTTTAATATAGTTTCGTAGTTGACCACCTAGTTGGCCACCACGTGGTCCTTATACGAATTGATGATCTGACTGTTAGATCGTCACCAAACCTTAGTACCATATAGTACATAATATTTGAAGATTATAGGAACTAACAGATCGAGAATCCGACGTACGGATCTTCCTAAATTAGATTTGTAAGTTTGTAAAATAACCATCACTTAATTTTAGCAATTGGTGGAGATCCGACCGTTGGATCGTTATGAAACTTTAGGATGTTGTTCTAGGAAGCATAATATGGATCTTTGGAAGTTACGGATCAGAAATCCGAGGAGTGGATCTTTCGAATCGAGTTACGTAGGGTTGTGGGCCCTATCATCGACCTTTGACCGACGGTTGACTTTTGGTCAATGGATTTCAAATCATTCTAGAACATCCTTGGGGATGTGTTTTACGTAAGTTACGTGTTCTATCGATAAGAATCCTGAGTTGTGATTTGATATTTGTTCTAGGCGACGTTCGTTCGTGACGCCTTGATATTATGCTAGGGACTTGTAGCACAGACTCCAAATGAGTGCGTCTTTTTCCTTTTTATAGTGTGTATATATATATATATATATATATCCTGAGTTGTGATTTGATATTTGTTCTAGGCGACGTTCGTTCGTGACGCCTTGATATTATGCTAGGGACTTGTAGCACAGACTCCAAATGAGTGCGTCTTTTTCCTTTTTATAGTGTGTGTATATATATATATATATATATATAAACTTTATAGTTTCCACGAATGCTTTGAACTGAGTTATGCATAGCATGCCATGATTTAAAGGTGTTATATTTAAATATTGCATTATGATGGGATTTGTGATTATGCCAAATGATCCTACGGGGGCGCAGGTAAGTTCAGTTGAGTTATTATGTGATTGAAATGGTTGAATTATATGAGTATGCATATATTCATTAAAGCTAATCATGGATGCATCTCGGTATTAATGCTTCCGCCCTGGGCCAGGGCCAGCCTTCACGTGATTGTTCACCTCCCGCACCGCATGCTTACCTTGGATCCAAGTCTTGTGCCAGCTTGTCGTACAGACAACAATAGATGGTTGACTCGTAGGTGACTCGCGATTTATCGCACAACTTTCACATGATCGTAGCACTTGAGCGTACATATTTATACCCAGCCTGTCATACAAGTCACACTATGTGACTCCGACTCGTGTGCTAGCCTAGATTGATGAGCTATAGATCCAGTCGTACAGGTCACGCAAGGTGACTCCAATTGGCATACTATTTTACATTAGTTGCACATTTGGTTTACATCTTTTAGTGCTGAAATATTATGACATGGCATATCTCAATTTTTGCTGGTCTTGTGCATTGGTTTTTATACCTACGTAGTACTATTATTTTTGGGAAACTATACAGGTTTTACGGTGAGGGGTTATAATGATTTCAAAAGGTTTTTATTAAAACTTTATTTTCAGGCTTACTCACCCTTGTTTTTCACCCCTTTAGGTTCTAGTAGCAGAGTTTTCGTATTGACGAGGATTATTGGCAAATCTTGGAGTAGACAATTACCATCGATGGTATAATTCTCACCCTATTTTATTGTACTATACTTAAGCTCTGTCATCACGTGTGAAATGGGTTCACACTCGCTCATTGCACACTCTTGTACTTAGGCACTTTTAGGTTTAAATTTGTTCACATCTTCCACATCAATACACTTTATGGCTTCGTCACCTACTAGGTGTCGGCCAACACAACTCGATTCGGAGTCCTAGTGGACAACCCAAGTCGGGGTGTGTCATACATGGAAAAAGAAAAAAAATTCTGATGTATAGTATTGCCGGTGATTGTGATTACTATGTTAGTATTTATTTTAGGTCATGAAAATTATGGCTTGATGAGGATATTTATTTTGCCAATGAATCTAGCAGGGAATCTGAAACTATGGTTAAGAATCACGATTTTTATTCATTGGTTTCCTTATTTTTAGAGCTTGAATAAAATCGTAGACTGAGATTATGATTTTATTCACCATTAAAGGAATGGGGGAAATAGTTCTAATTCATTTTCGTAACTCGATGGTTGAAATCTCGAGGACGCGATTTATTTTAATGGGGGTGAATGTAATACCCTGAAAATTTAAATATATGAAATAGAATACTCATAATTATGAATATGTTGAAAAAAAAAAAAGAAAAAAATCGATTTATAGTTATGAAAATTTAATTGAGGAATTTTAAAATTTTGTTACCGGAAATTATTATAATTTCCGTATTGGTATTATTGAGATTTTATATTATTTTTCAAGAATTTATATTAATTTATTGAATTGAGTTTTAAATTAAACTAGTTACGAAGTTTGAAGTTTAGAAGTTAATTATAAAAAATCCATAGACCCTTCGAGGTCACAATTTATATTTTTGAATAGAGCTCGATATCACAACCGTTCATGAAACGAAGCTAAAATGAAGAAGTTATTAACATTTAAAGTCAAGGATATTTTGGTAATTTTAACCTTTTTTTAGAAGACTCCTGATTTTCTGGAGCGATGTGATATGCCATGTGTGTGGTTGGGATGAAAGGAAAAGAAAAGAAGAGTGAGAGATGGACGGCTAGGATGAGAAAGAGAGAAGAGAAAGGAGAGAAAGGAGGGAGGGGATCGGCCAATCAGGAAGAGAGGAAAAGAGGGGAAATGAGGGAGAAGAGAAAGAGGGAACCGAATCCCTCTTTGACCCGCCAACCCGACCTGACCATATCTCCCAATTTCGACCACCATTGACAACGAGACAGGTGCCAAAATGATCTTTACCTCGAACCCAGTCGTTCCCTCTACCAATTTCACCCAAAAGTATAGGAAAATTGGCCTTGAATTTGGGAGAAACCGCACGGTGGGTGCGGGGGGTTCTTGCCGTCGATCCTCCTATTTCTAAAACAAATTCCTTCAATCACCACAACCTATAGCATCCTCTTGAGCCCAAGAACAAAGCCCAACCAAGTTTGGGGGCGGTGGAGCTGTTTTGGAGTCGAATCAAGAACACCCAAATCAAGGGTTTCCAGCGGTTCGAGGTCGATTTGAGGTGTTTTCCAGCCGAATTGGTCTTTGGCCCAAGTATAAAAGTTGTTCCTCTCATTGAACTCTACTTGCCTATAAAATTTGGTACTTTTTGAAGTTTGTTAAAAAATTAGGTTTCCATTCGCCGGAAATCGCCACCCACTGCGACGCATGGCCAGTGGGCCGATGCTGTCATTTTGTACAAATTTGGATATTCTAAATATGAATTTGGTACCCATTGGATGTGTTTAAATCATTAGAACTAATGTTGGATATTTTATTTATTGGAAATATAATCGGAAATGGATTAAGATTGAATGGTGAACTACGAAAGGCTTGATCCCGTTCAAGGTATGTAGGCAGTCTAACATGGGTTAGATGCAACGTTAAATAATCAAGACAAATCTTTTGTTGAGAAATTGAACTAAGAAAGGGAATTTGGTGAATAATTTGAGATTTAACCTTATGTTTTCGTAAATCAATGTTGATCATAAATATTGTGAGGAAAAAGAAATTGAGGTAGAGAATCGTGATTAATGGTAGTTAACTAAACAAGAGTTTAGTTTGGGTCTATCATCGATATTATTTTTTGAAATAAATATTTCAAGGCAGGGCGTTACAATGATCATCCCAGGATGGGTGCCTCATCAAATCCTCATTAGGTAGCAAAAACCTAGTGGGAAAAATGCTCCTAATCATATGAAAAAGAGTACATTAAGATCAAGTGAGTATGCTTGAAGATACTACTCCCGAGTTAGACATAACTTCCAAATAAAAGAACCATAAGCAATTCAACTCAGATAATTTACACATATCGATTCCTTGGACAAGTTTCTGAAAAGTAGACTTGGTAAAGAGATCAGCCAGGTTGTCCTAGGAATAGATTTGCTTGACTTCACTGTTCTGATGTTGTTGTTGCTAATGAGAATAAAAGAACTTTGGCGTTATGTGCTTAGTGTTGTCTCCCTTGATGTATCCCTTCTTTAACTGCTTAATACATGTTGCATTGTCTTCAAAGATCGTCATAGGAAGATTAACGATGAAAGTATGACCACTAGTGCTTCAAATATGTTCCATGACTGCTCTCAACCAAAAGCACTCACACGATGCTTCATGTAGGGCAAGGATCTCATCATGGTTCGAAGAAGTTGCAACTAGCGTTTGCTTGGTACACCTCCAAGATATAGCATTGTCTCCAATGGTAAAGACATAGCCTATTTGAGAACGTGCCCTATGTGGGTCAGATAGATATCCAGCATCTGTGTAACCAACAAGGCGGGAATCAACTGGAGAACCGAGGGGGGCGGCGACTCCTTTCGAGGATTTTGGGAGGGGGTAGAACAAGCCCAAATCCATCGTACCCTTAAGGTACCGGAAAATGTCTCTAACACCATTCTAGTGTCTACATGTGGGCGCATTGCTGTATCTAGCTAAAAGATTAACAACGAAGGAGATGTTGGGTCTAAGTACAATAAAGCCCCAATTGCACTTAGGTATGGAACTTTAGGCTCCAAAATCTCTTCCTCATCCTCCTTTGAACGGAAGGGATCTCGTTTAGCATCTAGAGTCTGAACGACCATAGGAGTACTCGAAGGCTTCTCTTTATCCTCATTAAAACGTCATAACACCTTTTGCGTATAGTTCGATTGATGTACTAAGATTCCATCCGAACAATGCTCGATCTCTAGGCCGAGACAATATCAAGTTTTCCCAAGATCTTTTATCTTAAATTCCGATTTTTAAGTGAACAAAAATTTCCTCAAGCTTTGCGGGAGTTCTGATGAGTTTCATGTCGTCGACATAAACTACAACGATCGCAGATCCATAATGTGACTTCTTTGTGAACACGCATAGGCATAATTTGTTGTTCACATAACCTTGACTTGTCAAATATTCACTCAGACGATTATACCACATCTGCCCGAATTGTTTCAATCCGTAGAGTGATCTCCTCAATCTAATAGATAGAGTGTTTTATGGTCTAGAACTATTTGAACCAGTCAATGGAAATCCTTCTGGAACTTTAATGCATATTTTTGCATCTAGATCCCCATAGAGATACGCGATTACCACGTCTATAAGCTGCATATTCAGTTTTTCAAAAACTACCAAACTGATAAGGTAGCGGAACGTTATGACATCCATTACAGGGGAATACGTCTCCTCGTAATCAATCCCAGGGCACTGAGAGAAGCCTTGAGCTACAAGGCGTGCTTTGTATTATACTATTTCATTCTTCTCATTATGTTTCTTCACAAGAACCCACTTGTAGCCCATAGGCTTCACATGTGGTGGAGTATGAGCTATAGGTCTAAACACCTTACGTTTCGCAAACGAATCGAGTTTGACCTGGATTGCTTGTTTCCAGTTTGACCAATCCGTTTTATGTCAGTATTCATCAACAGAACATGGTTCGATGTCATCGCTAAGTATGATGTCAGTAGCTACTGTGTATGCAAATGCATAGTCGACGATCATCTCAATCCAAATCCAAACGTCATCAAATACTACGTAGTGGACAAAAATCTCACGATTCTCAAGAGGTCGGGTTGTCTCATCTAAAAATCACCATAATCTACAATAACCTTATGTGTTGGAACAGATGAGTGAACGATGGTCGAATTCAAACTAGGGTCACTAGTTTGTGTTGTTTTCCTCTTTCGGGGTTGTGAATCCTTTGAACCAAAGGGTCTGCCATGCTTCAAGGTCGGAGCAGATGATTGGCTAGTGATAGGAGCATATTTATGCAACTGAGTTAGCTTGTTCTCATGCATTTATGTTGTTATTTCTTAGTTAATTATGTATTTCAAGCTATTTTCGTGTGTTTGTAGGTCTATAGGCCTTATGAAGCAATAAGATGCATTTTGGAGCAGTTTTGGGCTTGGAATGAATAGCACATGCATGGAGCAAGGTGGATGGACAAAATTGAAGACTAAATAGGCTAGGAATGTGTTAAAGAGAAAGAAGAATTAATGTAAAAAGGACAAAGAGCTCAACCACAAAGGGGTGTCACTCCACTATTCACCTTTCCATCATTGCCGTGCACCACCATTTTTTTTTTCTTTCTACCCATGCCTTATTAAGGACTTTGGCACACACACACACACAAAAATCATTTCCCCCACACTTGCTTTCTGCAATACATTGATAAAAAAAAGTTCATTTTAAGTCATGCTTTACTATGCTTCAAGAACAAGGGTATGGATGGTCCTAAAACTAGGCTAGGTAAGGATAGTGTGGATTAACAAAGAACATAGGCTTAAAAAGGCTCAACGGGGTTAAACTTAAACACATAATGAAATAAGGGCACGGCAATTTGGCTTTGGTGGTCACTACACAACTTCATCTTGAATATGTGTTATGTAAATCAATAGCATGCTTTGAATGAAATAGGCATGAGTTCTAGCATTTGGAACTAAATGATGAAACGCCTTCTAAGTAGCAACCAAGCAAAGAATAATGAGATCATGCAACGACTTTAGAAAACAATGATGCACAGATTATTAACTCTCCAAATAAACGTTTAGGCTCAAGTCTCACAAGGTTGTAGCGTTCATTTGAGTTCCTTCCTTCAAGCATGTTACAAAAACTGATTTTTCCTTTATGATTGCATGTGACTTCATAAATTATAACCACAACCAAGCATACACCAAAGAGTAAATCAAATTTTCATCCATGTTTATAACTCTCTTTAATAGTTATGTAATTAAAAACCAAATCTTCATCATTGTGTTGGAAGGTACCCTAAGACACAAATAAACACACAAAAACAACTTTTTGGGTTTTTCAAAACAATTTTTCAATTTTTTATGAGATTTTCGGATTTTTATGTCAAAACACACTAAAACACTCCAAAACAGCTTAAAAATACTTACAAACATCAAGGAACAACACTAGAAGTAATGGGTGATAAACTCCTACGAATTTTATGCAAAACAACTTGGTTAGCTAGCCACCAATGTACTGGGCCGCGTGGAAGGTGCGGCCTCCCCAACTTAAGGGATGGTTTGGCCTTCCCAGGCGATGTTACTATTTACGCGGGGTACGTCTATCCTTGCAGGTGCGTTTGCAGCAGGTATATGTGATCTTGTCACCTTAGCTAGATCAATAAAAGCATCTGTTATGCTTTGAGCAATGCTCTGAAGATCTATAATTCATCGCACCTCAGTTTAAGACTGGGCAGTGCAGGGATCTAGATGAGACATAGTGGGAGCATGCCACGATAATTCGCGGCGTTCTCCAAGAATTTTCACATGCTTATCTCCCCCTAATGACGGGAAGACTATCTCATAAAAGTGACAATCCGCAAAACAAGTGGTAAAAAGATCTCCTGTTAGGGGCTCTAAATAGCGAATAATTGATGGCGAATCATAACCAACATAGATTCCTATTTTTCTTTGAGGACCCATTTTGGTACGTAGTGGCGGCGTTATTAGCACATAAACTACGCACCCAAACATACGTAAATGTAAGACGTCAAGCTTATATCGAATAACCAACTGTAATGGTGAATAAGGTTGGGTAGCGATGGGCCTCAAGTGGACCAACATAGATGCGTGCAATATTGCATAGCCCTAGGCAGATACCGACAATTTGGTTCTCATAACCAAAGTTCAAGCTATCAATTGAATGCGCTTTATGAAAGCTTTTACCAGGCCGTTTTGGGTGTGAACATGGGGTACAAGATGTTCAACTTCAATCCCTACTGACATGCAATAATCGTCAAAAGTATGTGACGTAAACTCTCCAGTGTTATCTAGTCGAATCGACTTGATCAGATAATCAGGGTGGTGAGCCCTAAGCTTAATAATTTGTACTAGGAGTTTTGCAAATGTAATGTTACGTATGGACAATAAGCAAACATGTGACCATCGTGTTAATGCATCAACCAACACCATAAAGTATCTAAATTGCCCACATGTTGGTTGGATAGGTCCACAAATATCCCCTTGGATCTTCTGAAGAAACTTAGGAGGGTTGTGAATAATCTTTGTAATTGAGGGTTGAGTATTCAACTTCCCCAAAGAACACGCTTTGCATAGTGAGAATCCAACGTAGGGAGGCAAATGATGCCCATGTGATGATTTGAGGATACAGCGCATCATGTTACTTCCGAGATGTCTCATATGGTCATGCTAAAGCAGCAAAGTGCTCTGGAACTCAAGCATAGGGCCGGCCACATGGTGGGGCTTCTATGCCGCGAATGGTTGTTATGTACAACCCACTCAGGAGACATTCCAACTTCTCGTGAATACACTTCTGGCCATACTCGTAAGAAGTGATACAAAGAAATTCAGATCCATTATCTTCAGTGGTTTTATCTTGAATATCTCTAAAACTCAGCAACGTTCTTCTGGAACATAAAGAATAAAAGGCCTCTTTAATGGTTAAGATAGTAAAATAGTGTCGCTTACGCAATATGGTGTGCGTGGTAGCACTATCAGCTAGACAACTAACTTCCCCACTAGACATACCTAGAAATAAATTGATTGAATTGGTCACATGCATAAATAATTCCATTCATTCAATTAATCAATTCGAGAAATAATATCCATAAAAATAATTATCCATAATTCAAACCAAACCAAAACCAAACAAATTATTCCAAATACTTAGAAAAATTGTCCACAAATTAAACCATAAACCTAAAAATGGGGGGGAGGGGGGTGTTCGACCACTCTTAGTGGGTTCGGCCACTAGGGGTAAAAACACCCTAAAAACATGTCTAGAAGAATAAAAACTTATTCGTCCATAGGAGCTGACGCCTCCTTAAAATCTGATATCTCCATGGATGTAGTAGCATATTTGAGATGTTCCACATTGGCAAAGTTAGATTCACGATGGGAATAATACTTGGCAATGGCCTCAGGGGTAGCTCTGCATGCATGTGAACAATGATCCTTTGATCCACAGTAGTAACACATGTCCATTTTAGTGGAAGCCAATTGAGCAGTAGCTTTTCCCTTGTTCTTGAAGTTTGGGGCCTTAGGGGCAAGGGGTTGGCTCTTCTGGGTTAAATTTCCTCCCTTAGGTGGGCTTTGGCTTTGTTGACCTTGGGCCTGTAGTTAGGCTTACCACTCATTACCACAGCCACGCTGCCTTTTTCGTTGTTTATGGCTGCTAGAATTGGTCACATGACCTTCAAGAGCAGTGTTCGAGCCAGTGGGTTGAGCTTGATGATTTTTCATCAAAAGCTGGTTTTGCTTTTCAACGAGAAGTAAAACATAGATCAAATCCAAAAATTTGGTGAACTTTTGTGCCCTATATTGTTGTTACAGGACAATATTGGTGGCATGGAAGGTCGAATAGGTATTCTCCAGGAGATCTGATTCGGTTAAGTCCACTTTACAGAACTTAAGTAGTGATTGGATTTTATAAACTTCAGAGTTGTATTCATTCACAAACTTAAAGTCTTGGAAGCATAGATGCTGTCAGTCTTGTCTTGCTTCAAGCAAGTAAATGTATTTATGGTGATCGAAACGGTCGGCCAGAGCAAGCCAGAGGGTGTGTAGGTCTTCCTCGGTGAGGTACTCGGTTTGTAGAGCATCATGGATGTGTCTTCGAATGAAGATCATTACAGTAGTTTTCTGAGCTTCATCAACGGGTTTGTCGTCGATAGGTGCCTTAATGGTGGCTCTAATACCTTTTGCAGTAAGATAGAGCTTCACGTCTTGAACCCACTTTAGTTTCTTCCAGATACTTCCAAAGAGTTGAAATTAGGCTTGTTCAAGTTCGACATGTCCCTAAAATGGAGGGTACAACAAAATGTGGTTTGTCATATGGTAATCCATTGATATACATCATAGAACATTTGAGTTCTATATACATGTATTGGTTTAATTTAAGCATGAAAGCTACAAGTTTCATGTGGTAAGTTTTGAATGAAAACTTCGGGTTTCAAAGGCACTAAATATGAAACTACAGGTCCAATTTAGTTTTATGAACGATTAGTTCATAAAGAAGAGGTTCCTACAAGAACATAGAATGCAATATGCTGATTTAAGTGTAGTGGATTTGAGTTGCTTCGAGAACTCAAGTGTGAAAGCTTCGGGACTACGAAAGGATGTCAACGGTTCAAAGTATAAAAATAAATTATTGAATTGTTAATGTCAAAAAGTGATATTCGGGTCAATAATTTTGGATTAATTATCAAATTAATGGACTGCAATTTTAATTAATTCACTAGATCGGGACCAAACGAGGTCGATCAAGGAAGCAAAATAATGACAAACGGGTCATATTAGCTTCGGTTGGTGATAAACCAAGTGATAATTAAATTAGAATTAATTAGCATAAACCAAAGCACCCCAAAAAATATTTGGGCATGATTTATAACGCCTGGATGCCAAAAATTGGCATTGGGTCGAAAAATAATGCAGGAATAGGCTCTGCAGTTTCGGCTGCAAGTTTATTGGGCCTCGGAAAGGGTTGCAGGCCTCGGGCCTAGTGGTCTGGGTGAGCCCAGTAGCAAAAGCTGCTGGTTTTGGGCCACGGATCAAGCCCAGCTGAAGGCCGACTTGCGAGTTGGTGGAGGGAAGCCCAACCGAAGCTGGGTTTTGGGTTTTTAGGTCTGGGCGAGTCAAGCTCAGCAACGAAAGCTACGGTCGAGTGGGCCGAAAGCTAGGCCGAAGCCCAGTAAGTAATGGGTTGCTACGAGTAGGCCTGTCATGGGTTAAGGAAAGCCCAACAGCAAAAGCTGCAAGAGATGGGCCAGGAACATGCGGACAAGTCCAAGAAGGTTGCACGCTTCTCGGTTTACGCTTGGGGACTTCAGGCCAATATAAGCCTACCAGGTCGAAGGCCTGCGCCTCTATGCATGGGCAGCAAAGCCCAAAGGGCTGCTGTTGTGTGGTCTAAGGTGTCAAAACGACATAGTTCCATGATTTTCTCCACGCGGCTAGGCTACAAGCCAGAGCAGTGGTTCGGCGGCGGTGCCAGGATGGTGCGGCTGTCGTGCCGCATAATCCCATATTTGTTTTTTGTTTTTTTGTTTTTTGACATCTTTAGGGTTTGAAAAATCCTAAATTGCTTCCAATTTATTTATATGCTTTGACTCACAAATTCCACATAACAATATAATTACGTAATGCATGAAACGTGTATATATATATATATATATATCGGAAGGAAAAATATAAATATAAGGGATTCATGCATCATGGGGAATGTTTTCATGCGTCATGTCGTTTCAAATATCTTACTTTATTTTAAGCGTACCTGATTGGCAGAAAACAAATAAAAGCCTTTGAATTTTGTAGAAGAGAGCCTCCTCCTACGATCCTTCTGTTCCTTAACTTCTAGTAAGAGCGTGCTGATAACGTGTTCTAGACCTATTGGACTGAACTATTCTAAAGGAATATAGAGACGAAGGCCGGTGGCAATAAGCAAAAAAAGAGAGAGATTTAATTGTGAGGTGTGTGTTGTATCATCCCATTGTGCCTTTATTTATAGTAGTAGGATATGTTAAATCCTCACCCTTCTTTTAGGATTACAACTCTAATAAGATATTAACTACTAAAGGGAATATTCAAAGATATCCCTAGATATACTAGAATTTCCACAATCACATTTCTATTATAAATGACTGCAACAAATAGACTATGATTCTCTCATCTCCTCTTTACATCCCCTCCTCTCACATTCTCTATTTTGTCTTTCTTTTTCTATAAAAAATTAATATAAGATGTTGACGTGGCTTAACCGTGATCGTTCAAATAGGAAGGGAGGGAAGGGAAGGGGAGGGAAAAAAAGCGGGAAGAGAATCCTACTCCACGCTATTTTCTCACCCACCATAAAAAAATAACTATTTTTCCAATGAAGGTGTTATTTGGATCAAAGCAACTTGACAAGAATTCTCAAACTCCACCTTTGATTGCAAGGTGGACACCATCACTTCGGATTCTTTGGATTCGTCCATCTTGGATAGAAAGCATCCAACTCAACTGTCGAATTCTTCATAAAATAAAAAACAACGCCATTCTTTTTCATCCAAATTTTGTTGTTCACGTGTTAAGCTTGAAAATTCGTCACACGTGAGGGGATGTATTAAGAATGAATATCCCATTGATTGGAGGAGGGAACTTACATGGGTTTATATGTAAGTTGAGTTATTTCCCAGTTTGCCAATTGGTTTTATGTGGAACTCCAACTTTCTTTATTATGCAAATTAACTTCTTGTGTTTAATTTCTTGTCATTCTTTAGTTCATTGCATTTACGTTCCCTGTATCTGTATCCATAAAACTTGAAAAATCCAAAATGCACGAATCAAACCTAACCACCCTTGAAGGTAAGGGTGTGAAAGAACCTAGGCCAAGAGGTTCATTGTTTGGTTGTTCAATCGTCTTGATAAAGAAGTCAAATCCCAATGCACACCATTCAAAATTTGCTTATCCAATTTCTTCGACGGAAGGTAGATTCGGCAAGTCTTATGACATCTCCGCTTCTTTCTGAATCGAGATTTGCACCTGTTTATCACATCCATAGGATTTTCATCGTCATTTTTGGAGTTTGACAGAGTATAAGATCGGATGGTGGTTGGGGAAATGAGAAAATTACAGAAATTAATCGTAGTTTATGGAATTTTTCTCTCTTCATACGAATGAAATGTACCAAATAAACGGGTGAGAAAACTTAACGTTAGGGGTAAAATTGGAAGCCCAATAAATTATTTTAGCTAGGCCATTTTAGATTTTGTCATAACCATTAAATAAAGTCATTACATGGTTTTTAGTTAAAATTCAAAGTTTAAAAACTATTTCCATTAATTTGCCTTTGATATGATTTGATTCAGGGCTGGTTTGGTATTGCTGTGCTTTGAAAAAAAGCTGCTGTGAGAATAAGCGGCTGTGAAATAAAGCAGCAGAGTGTTTGGTAAACTTTTTTGTAAAAGTGCTTTTGGAAAAAAAAGCAGTCTGATAGTGGGTCTTTTCATTAAAGGAGCACTGTAGCTCCGTGTGCTTTGAAAAAAAGCCAGTTTTCCAAAGCTGCAAATAGTAGCTTCAGCTTTTTCCTTTGATTTTAGCTTATTCTCACAGCAGCTTCCAAAATAAGCCATTTTTTTCAGTTTACCAAACACCTAAAACCCTTATAGCTTTTTTTCATGAGTGCTTTTTTTTTAAGCACCTCACTCCCAAACTAGGTCTCAATAAGGCAACTGAATCAAACTAAAACCGTGTCGGTCCCTAAAAAAGCTCCATAAAATTAGAATTCGGCCCCAAAACAAACGCACTACATGATTAGATAAACGTGAAACTAACAACAAAAATGACCAAACTTTCCACCAAAATCACCAATTTACTACCAACCCAACGAATGCCCTCCAATCCTCGTCCGCGTACCTACCAAAAATCTATTCAATAACCTAACAACCCATCCGGCTCTCTGTCTCTGTCTCTGTCTCTCTCTCTCACACACACACACATTATTTACACTACACTGACATCAAGTTTCCCCCTGCATCGTCTCCTTCCATCAGTACGCAACGGAGATACCAAGAAAGGCAAATGGGTAGTGGCGGAAAGGTTTTCACTTTGGCTCAAGTCTCCGAGCACAACACCCCCAAGGACTGCTGGCTTGTCATCAATGGCAAGGTTCTCCCCTTCCCACTCTTCAACATATTTTATAAAATCAATCATCTTGCTTGCTTCTTGGATTATATTCTATGTCTTTATTTTTGAAGGCTGTGATTCAGTAAGGATTGGGAATTTAAATCCTTGCATGCGAATTCAACCATACATATGATGAAAATTGACAATTGTGTTTCTTGTTAGAATCGTGGATCTTGGTTTTTTTGTATTTTTTTCTTTTTGGGAATTCACCTGAAGAGTTGTTTTTTACTTTGTTCAAGAACAATCTGTTGTTATGCATGTCAAAATTCATGCCCGTAAAGTAAATCTCGACATCGTTTCGGTTAATTTCTTACCATGAAACTTTGATCCAGATCATGTCAATCTTTGGTGCTATTTGGTTGAGCTTATGTTTATGTTTATGGCTTTGTTGATATTCCACTATCATCTTTAGATATAAATTCGCATGGATGTGTTTCTTTAAAGCAGACTACTTGGTAGGATCCATTCCGTAGGAATGGAGAAGAAAAGGGTAATGCAAGGAAATTAAGAAATAAAATAACAGTTTTTTTCATTCATGCCTTTCCCAAATGGTGAAAGGAGGCTTATATACAACCCTAGAGGAGGGGTGCCCTAATTGGAACACATCTCCACCCTCACTACCGTTGGATGAAACCAACTACTACTAGGATAAGACAAAATACCATAAAGATATAAACCCAATAACTAGGATCCTAACATTCCCTTCCCCTTAAAATAAGGCATGTCCTCATGCCGTCAAGTTGGTATGTAGAGACTTGCGCTGCTTGTTCTCCCAAGCCTTGGGGTTCCAAAAAAATTAGCATGATAAATGCTTCCAAAACCAGTGGTGTGAATCGCCAAATAGACCACAAGTCTAGCAAGCATGTAATATAGCCAATTTTTGCCAAACAATAAACCCAAGGAACCAGAAGACCTGGAAGGATTGGAGAAGATGGCAGGCCATTGGTGGAATACAGAAAAATGACACTATGATGCCCTATCAGAAAGTGCCTTGTTGCAGCCATAATCCATGAAGGTGTTGATATAGAATCAGTGAAAAGTGCTAGTGGATTTGTGCCGCACGTCTCAACTGTCGTATTGTGCTCCAACTGCCGAGATTCATTTAACAAAGTAAACAGGAGAGAATTCAGAGGTCCAAAACCAAAGAATGTTGGGCAAGAAACTGAGTGTGACTCGTTGGATACAACTGCTAGTTCCATTGGAATCTTCAAAACTATGAAATTTGAGACATCAAGAAAAGTGATTGATATCCCCAAAGTCATATAGGAAATGTCGTCTTGGAAAAGTATTTGGTCTCTGAGTGCACTCCTTAATTGGTCAGCTTCCACAAACCTTGGATAACCCAGTAATCTGATATATAAGAGGTGAGGAACTAACAGCTCTATCGGAACAATGTTTCCCAGTAAAACACCCATCCACACAATTAATGAGACGAACACGTTACGGTTCTAAATCTGATTATCAGCGAACGAAACTTTTGGATTGAACCAATAGCTCATGCAAGTGATTTCAGTAGTAGCAAACGAAAGAATCGTGCTAACAAAAATATTTTCCAGCTTATACATTGAAAAGAGCGCTAAGGCCACACACACGAGCACTGCATGCGTGTAGTCATTCCAATAATGCAGAATCACATCAGTCATCCCGTTCACATGCTCAGTGAGTAGGTTGGAGATCCAAAAATAGTGTGGAAAATAACTTGTCACAAAGCCATTGAATACCTCAATTCTTCCCAAATATTTTGCTGTTGGAAATTCAGAAGTATGTCGAATTAGTTTAGAATTCAAGGACTGCCATTGCCACCAAGTCTCGAGAAGAGTGATGCAACCAATCAGGTATTGCAGATCAACATTATGCCGATATGATCCCACAATTAATCCATACAGCGGTATAGTGAGAGAGGCCATAATTCCATGCATCAGTGCTTGTGATATTACCTTGGTCTCTTTTTGCAAATTTGAATCATAACATTGATCGTTGTTATCATAGAACTCGGAGATCAGAACGATAGCATACCACATCAAGTTGGGTTGGGTGGTCTTGCAGTAACTCGCAAAGAAATCATGAGGAGGTTTAGAAGGCACAAGCAGGTAGGATACGAATTTTGAGGTACACTTGACAGAAAAGCTGCCCCCTTCCTGAAACTAAGGATCACTAAAATTCTTGCTAGTTTGGCCTTGCATGATTGGCTCCATAAAAATCATTTCAGGTTCTTCTATCATACGCAGTGCCCAAAATCTGAATATTTCCTGCAAGACCATGCGGTCCATCGTTGCTCCACACTGGCAAACCAATGCTCTCCTGAGCATGACCAAGTAAGCCCTCCAAGTATACAAAAAAAATCATCTCACTAGCATTGAGGCCAAAGTTAGTAGAAGCCAGCTCAATCAAATCATGTAAAGGCAATAACCCATTTACGTTTAAACGGTCAAGGGTTTTGTAGTGTCTCTCAACTAACTGAGAAAGAGTATTATTAGACACAAATAGAGAAGCTATAACATTAACCAGATATGTAGCAGTGCACTCAACTACAAACTTTGGACCATTAAAATGCTTGCCAAAAGCATTCAGTATAACCATGGGATCAGTAATAAGAACAAGACCAACAAGTCTCTGAAGTGGAGGAATAACATGGGTGGTTGCAAACGGGCAAACTCCAACAATAGAAATATGATATGGTTCATGCTCATAAATGCACAACTCCCAATCATGAAAGAAACCGTGCATTTCGGTCATAGAAACAACATAATCCGTTGAAAGATTGGAACAAGAACAGTACCTCATGTACTGAGATTGGACCATCAAGTGCAAAAGCCTAGATTTATGTTGAATAATTCCTATTCCTGTGGCAAGAAGGAGACAAGTAGAATGCATTGAAGGATTTATGAGGTCTAGCTGCAAAACCAAAAACTGAGGGTGCACATCGAAATGGTTCTCGTGGCACATAAAACAGCACATCAACTCTATAGTGTTAGTTACAGCATTGCCTGGATCCCATACAGGCCGAAAGTCAAGGTTCCTAGGGAACAGCAGAGAGAAATCAACATATAGGTCTATAGCCAAAGCATCCAAATCGATTTCCGAGTGATATAGGAAATCAAATAGAGTACCCATATTGCCATCACTCATCTCATAGACATTTCATCAACATTTCATCAAACAGTTCAGCTGCATTCAAAATACCTTTCTCGAATGTGCCCACAAGGTACTTACAAAACCACCAACTGGAATCGTTAAAAAAAAACATCACATAGGAGCCAACAAAATAAAACCCTCCAATTTCCCGAACAATCATTCAAAGAATTAAATATCGTAGGTCCAGTTTCCGTAGTGTCAAGGAAAGAGAGCTGACGAAGGCGCATTAGTTGCAAATTGACGTCTGAGTGTGTGAGCGAGAAACCCATACTTTGTACACCTTTGTCTAAGTCGTTGCAACCACTCAGATGTGGTAGTGCATCGGTGGAGTTGGTGGAATTCGGGACCAACAACGACCCATGAGAAGGCAGAATAGTATAGGCAAAGGGCGATGAAGGAAAGCCAAACATTGACACAGTGACATTTGGTGGTGCAGTTTGATGAGTGCCCATGGACATTGTGGGCGAAGACCCAATTTTTGGCGAAATTGAGGAAATCAAAACGGCAGAGAAGGAGCAAGGAGCCTTCGTAACTGACTCCAAATGCGGAATGGAGGTCAGTGGCGGCGAGTATAAGAGCGGCCTCGAGTAAGGGTTTGACGGCGTCGATTCAAGTGCACAGTAAGGGTTCAATCCAAGCATTGAATCCAAACCCTCCAATTGAGACTCTATCCCATCTTCTCCTTACGTAGGCTGAGTTTGCAACTTGTCTTGGCAAACACGCAGAGAAGACACGAATTCCGTAACACGCTGAACCTGCTTGCCCAGATTCGCACGATGAAGAACTGGCTCGAGCGATGCTGTTGTGAACTCTAGGACGGCAGGTGTAGACATCATCGGCCCCTGTAAGTCTGGAGCTGGAATGGTCATGGGCGAATTGGGAGGGGTCGAGTAGGCATGGGTGAAATGGGGGCCGTGGGTTGGTGGAGGAGGCGGGTAGTGGTGGGAGAAATGTGGGTTGGAGTCAAATGGATGGAAAACAGAGCTGCTGGATGACTGGGGTAAATATTTGGAGGTGGGGAAATCACCAACGAGATGGGAAGAGGAGTGGAATGGCGGCGTGTTAGGAGAGGGGGATGAAGGACCAGCAGCGAAAGGGGTCGTCAACGAGTGGAAGGTAGCGATGGGCTGTGGCGGAGAAGTACTCCATGTGGGCTGAGGGAGGGTGGTGGGTTGGGTTTTTAGAGAACGGAGCTCCTCAAGACAAGTTTGTTGGAGTTGCCCCTGGTGAGCAATGTGGATGGCCAGATCTGCGAGGTGGTGCTGTAGAGCATTGTGCCGTAGGTTCATCAGTGTGACCTTGGCACGCAAGTTTTGGATTTGAGTGATGATTTGCTGCTGCGGAAACTGCCAGTCGAGTGCCGCCTTTGAAACGTCGGTCACGGGCACCGATGCCGTGCGCTTGCCCATGGAAGCACACCTGGGCTATGGATACCAGATGGTAGGATCCATTCCGTAGGAATGGAAAGAAAAGGGAAATGCAAGGAAAATAAGAAATAAAATAACAGTTCTTTTCATTCATGCCTTTCCCAAATGGTGAAGGGAGGCTTATATACAACCCTAGAGGAGGGGTGCCCTGATTGGAACACATCTCCACCCTCACTACCGTTGGATGAAACCAACTACTACTAGGATAAGACAAAATACCATAAAGATATAAACCCAATAACTAGGATCCTAACACTACTAAATGGTTGCATCTGCAATTTGGTTTCTATTGATTCGACTACGGCTGTATGCCATAGGAATCTGGATGCGGACAACCTGATTTTAAGAAAATATAAAAGTTATTTTGTTCCTCTTATCTCTTTGTAGATTTGAAAAATTTTGGTACTTTGATTTGAAAAATTTATTGACATCATGGGGTTGATGCCTACCTTGAATTTTAGAAGGCCGAGTGCCAATCAAACTCTTCCTCATTGATTTAGACTATTTTGTTCCTCTTATCTCGTTGTAGTTTACTCCAATAATAGTATCTATATTTTTACTGTCACTTTAGTAATTTATTTGGTATTTTCTTCCTAAGCTTTAGCATTTGGATACAAATGTCTCCTTCTCTTGTTCTGCAAATCTACGAGTATATGTTTTGAAACACTATATTTGATGTCTAGAGCATGCTTAGTGATGCGATTCTCTTCTAGTGTAGGACTTGCTAAAAAGATTACAAACTAAGAAAAGCACATTATTATTTTTTAGACCAGCTGATTTTGTTTGTTTGTTTATTTATTTATTTTTTATAGCCGACCCCACTTAGTGGGAAAAGGCTTTATTGTTGTTGTTGTTTATTTATTTATTTTTTAATCAGATCAGCTGATTTTGTTAAATTATGACATTTCCTGCATTTCTGACTAAAGGGTTAAATCAGAAAAGCACTATGACCATGATTTTCAAACCATCCAATTAGGTGTCAAACATGGATGAATTGTCCCACAAGTCATGACCATCATAGCTGAAATGGTGTATAATTACTAATTACCGTACAGAACTCGTATATCATATAGCATTCTAGATGAAGTGTCCTCCAAATCCAACCATTTCATGCCTAAGCGGAAGTTGTGCTGATTTACTTGCTAATAACACTTAAGTGATATGGTGTCTAGAGGTACATCCACGACAAAAGTGACAGCTTGCAAGTAAAAAGTGGAAATGCTATAACCTCAAAATATAATCTCCCAAATTTGAAAAAAAATAAAATTTTAATTAGCTTCTTTACAGTGATGTATTGTAAAAGTTAATTTGTTTAAATTGTTATAAGGATTCCTTAGACACATCCAGTTTAAGGATGCTTAGATAGATACATGCAAAGGAATAATTGACTTTGCATATAGTTGTTATAGGCAAAAGAATAATGTTTCTATGGACAGATGTAGGCATGAAGATGGATGAACAAGGCCAAATAATTAGCTGCTGTGTGGTCATATAGAATTATTTTTTTTGTCCTCCACAAAAATTAACTCATTGAGCTGATAACAGTATAGAATTCTACTTGTTTCCACATCTAAGAAAATATCTTGTGATAATTTCCTCTGTTTAAAGGTGCATTCTAGGAACTAGAGGTGTGCTTGAAGTCTTAATAGTTTTACACTATCACGGGATGCCGAATGACCAAACTAGTATCTAACTATCAAGGTGTTTGGTATTGCTGTCTTATTTCTAGCATAAGACAGTTAGCCTGCTTGCTTTTTTCCCCAATTATATCACCTAAATACTGCCAATATCTGTTTTTGGATCAGGTATATGATGTGACCAAATTCTTGGAGGACCATCCTGGTGGTGATGATGTATTGGTGTCAGCAACAGGTATGATGTTTGTTTATACCATATTTAGGGCCTCGTATTTAGACCTTGTATAAATACTCAGAGGACTTAAATGTAATTATGTGATAAGGGAAGGGGCAAATATGTAATAAGTGAGGAGTCCTTATTCTATAAAAGGACCCCTCACCCTCACAATTGGGAGAGGCCATTCCTAAGCCTTCTCACCCCTCTCACATCCCCTCTCATATTACAGAGGCTCTCTCCCTCACTTCTCAGAGAAATACAATACAATCAGTGTGGACGTAGCCCAAACCTTGGGGTGAACCACGATACATCTTGTGTTATTTATTTTACTTGTAGCTTCACGGTCGGAATTACGTTGTACCAAGACCTCCAGTTTTGTGCATCAACATTTGGCGCCGTCTGTGGGAATCGACACAAAAAACTATGTCGGTTCTCTTTCATTTTTTCACCTCCATCGTGAATCTGCAAAAATCTGCAAAAACCCAGAAATAGAAAAGATCCAGATATCAAATCACTCATCTCTCTCTCTCTCAAAGAAACACAACCAAGCTGAGAAAAAGCCAATCCATCCATCTATAGAGAAAGAACTCATTTTGAGTCTAAATACAAATGAGAAGCTTTAGCTAGCTTTCTTACAACATCCGGGTCTTTGGGTAGAGAATATCTCTGATGGGTTGGAGATCAGCCATGGCTGCCAAAGCCCAAGGTGACAGTGAAGATGATGATCCTTGTTGTGTAGGCCCATGGTGCTCGACACCCTTATCAAGGTCAAGAAGGAGATTATGATGGGAACGCCGACGCCGAGTCTCCCAAAAGCAATGGCAATATTGGCGCGAGGGATTGTGATGGGAAACGGCTTAAAGCATCGACTAGATGCAGAGATGAGAGTGCCCGTGGGTCAAAAGCCGAAGCGGAAACCGGTTCAGGCAAGCCGGCGGAGCAAAATGCTTAACCACCTGATCCGCCTAAACAGGACTACATACATGTCCGAGCTAGAAGAGGCCTTCTACTACAAAACCTTGCAGGCCCATGTCCCGCCTTTTCAAGACGGAGCTTTTGCCTCTGTGCAAATAACAACTCGTTGGCTCTCTTTTCGAGCCGCTTCCATCTGATACCGGCTCCTCGAACAGCTTCTTCCATCTGAATGCGGCGTTCGTGTTGGTCTTCATGTTTTTGACCACCTGATCAGCCATCAAAACACCGACTCCTCTATGTAGAATTTCCATCACAGCTGAAGCACCGGTGCACGAAGGAGCTTGGGCAACGTTTGACCATCAAAAATGTGGTGGACGTACTCCAACTGGCGAAGATGTGCGACGCGGCAAATCTCTACCTCAAGTGCCTGAAGTCGGCTGCTAATCACTTCAAGGTTGTTGGACAACTGAAGGATGGAAGTTCTTGCAAGATCACGACCCTTGGCTCGAACTCGAGATCTTGCAATTCATCGATGAGATCGAATCACGAAGAAGAGGACAAGGAAGCATAGGGAGGAGCAGAGGTTGTATCTCCAACTAAGCGAAGCAATTGAGTGCCTGGAGCACACATGCAAGGAAGATTGCATGAGTGGTGGACCCAACGACATGGAGCCAGGTCACAAGAGGGGCCCATGCAGCAAGTTTTCCACGGGTCCAGATGATGTTCCAGCACTTCACAACCAGTAAGCTCAAGCAGAAGAAGAGAAAAGTGTGCGATCGTCCGGACAGCAATCTGGTGGTTGAGATTTGGCGAGGTCTGCGAAGAGCCAGTCCAATCTGCTACGGCATCGACTCAAAACGCAGCACCCTCCGGTTTTCTTTGCCTGGCCTGCAACCCCAAAATGCAGCACCCCACTTCTCCACTGAATTCCGATCCTGACCAACAAAAAAAAAAAAAAAACAGAGAGATATTGGAGATGTCGTAATGAACGGGCGATGAATTTCAGAGATTTGTTTGCCTACACAGATCTCCCTCCTTTCTGATATCCCCAGACCACTGAATCAAAATCCCAACAAAGCTTAACCCATTAATTTCCATTTAACCACACAAATGGGGTGTCTTTTGAAGTAATTGCTTCTGGGTCGGTTTTTCGTTTGTGGATTAACCACCAGGAATTTTTCGATTGTTTGTTGGGGTCCAGGCTGGCCCAATCTCTTCGGTTTGAAATCAGGGGAGGAGCTCGAATTGCCTGAAATTCTTCCCGGTTCTTGTGTCAATTCCTCTTGCGGTGAATGTGAAATTTACCCTCAGTCCAAAGGCTTTGTTTTGGTGCAGACAACCCAAAGGAAAAAGAAAGTAAAAGCAAAGCAAAGCAATGCAAGGAAAGAGAAAGAAAAGAAAAAGAAGAAAGCAGAAAGAAAAACAGTCAAGTGAGCTGCGGCACAAAAGCAAAAGACAGAGACGCAGTGGAGAGAAAAGAAGAAAAGCAAAAGATTTTCGTATTATTATGATTCCTTCTGTCTGCCAGATGAAGAGATAGAGAGAGTGCAGTAGAAAAACACTGCAAAAGCAAGGAATAAACACCCCACCAGAATGATGTAATTTATTTTCCTTATTTTTCGGAAACATGTGTATAAACCCCGTCAGAGGGTAATATGTATAAACCTCATCAGAGGGTAATATGTATAAAACCCATTAGAGTGTAATATGTATAAACCCCATCAGAGGGTAAAAAAATAAAAAATAAAAAAAACGACAAAGCCCACATGGGCTAGCATGTTGTGGAGGGCGAAGGCCTATAAGCCCGAAATAGCACCAACCAGGTCATCAAAAGTATGCCCAGTACTCCACAATTATTCGGCACTATTACCACCAACCAAGTGATGAAATGTACAACCCGTACTCTAATATCATTTGACAACTAGCCTTTCATGCCACCAACCCGATGATGAAATGTACAACCCGTACTCTAATATCATTTGGCAACTTGCCACTCATACCACCAACCAGGTGAAGAAGGAACTCATCTTCATGAGCATGAGCACTACTCATGTCAATCATACATAAACATTCATGAGCATCACTCATATCAATCATACATAAACATTCATGAGCATCACTCATGTCAACATTCATGAGCATCACCCATGACAACATCTATGAGCATCACTCATGTCAATCAACATAAACATTCATGAGCATCACTCATGTCAATCAGCTTCAAAAGCTTCATTTACAGAGCTCTAACTTCAAAAGCTTCATTTACAAGAGCTCTAGCTTCAAAAGCTTCATTTACAAAAGCTCTAGCTTCAAAAGCTTCACTTGCAAAGCTTCACCTACAAAGCTTTAGTGCAGGGAATACAAATACTACCTCCGAACAACCGCCACTTCGGCCCATACATGGATTCAATTTGAAGTCTTCAGCCAACAGACTCTATTGACCGAAGACTTGAGGAACTACATTATGTACCATATATTGGGCCTCAACTGGGCCTCATGAAAAATACTTGGGGGACTCTAGCCCATCATTCATGTACTGAAGAACGAGCCCTTATTCTATAAAAGGGACTTCCTCACTTTCATTAGAAAGCACTCATCACTTATGTATTGAGGAGCGAACCCTTATCCTATAAAAGAGACTCCTTCACCACCATTAGAGAGCATCAACTCTAGCCCATCATTCATGTATTGAGAGGCGAACCCTTATTCTATAAAAGGGACTCCCACACCTTCAAACGCCGCAAGCCGAGCCAACCAAGGCAACATGAGCTACGAAGCCGAGCAACCTCGCAGTGTGTGCTACTTCTAGTTGAGCGTCATTTCAGATTGAGCACTGCCTCACATCGAGCATCAGTTCAAGACAGCATCTAGTTACTTTGGCCCACACATGGACTGAATTTTAAGTCTCCAGCCAAAAGACCTTCTTGACTGAAGACTTGGAGGACTATTGTTTATACCATATTTAGGGTCTCGTATTTAGATCTCGTATAAATACTTAGAGGACTTAAATGTAATTATGTGATAAGGGAGGGGCAAATATGTAATAAGTGAGGAGTCCTTATTCTATAAAAGGACCCCTCACCCTCACAATTGGGAGAGGCCATTCCTAAGCCTTCTCACCCCTCTCACATCCCCTCTCATATTACAGAGGCTCTCTCCCTCACTTCTCAGAGAAATACAATACAATCAGTGTGGACGTAGCCCAAACCTTGGGGTGAACCACGATACATCTTGTGTTATTTACATTATTTGCAGATTCACAGTCGGATTTACGTTGTACCAAGACCTCTGGCTTTGTGCATCAACAATGTTAAATGAAATTTCTTTAAGAATTAATTTTTAAATTTATCAAGAATTAGTGAGCAATATACAAACTACATTTAACATTTGAGTTAATAGTTCACACAGAGTCCAACCAAATTGAGCCTTTAGTAAGCTTATTTAGGTGTCACCTTCTGTTGCCCATGTTGCAATGTGGTTCAAGGTTCTGAACCATCTATTTTTGTTAACTTTTATTCATTTATCATCCTTGAATCTCCATTGGACGCACATAGACATCTAATTGTGATCAAATAAATAGACCAACATAGTGCTTCAGTTAAAGCTGAATTGTGGTGATGGTCAAATAATTAAATAGTTGAAAGGAGACTTAAAAATAGACTTTTTATTGTTGAACCACACTGCAGGGTCGGCCTTACTGGATCCCTCAGTAGGAGGGCTCTGATAAACTATATATCTGATATTTTTGCATATAATATTCACTGGTTTGATTAGATGAGAATGATTGGGATGAATTTCATCCACTTTGCAGTCATCGATATTTTATCAAACGGTTGACAAACAAGTCCTTGTTTTTTCTACTTTAGTAGAGAATGACTGTATACATCCCTCAACTTTGTTAATCATGTTGACTTCACTGTATCATCGACATGATTAATGACCTGCAGAGGTCTGCAATGTTTGTGATTTTTCCAATTGAAAAATCTTGTAGCGTGCATTCTCATATTATATGTGTATGTTGTTTCTTGTCTCTTTATGCTTATCTTTGAATACAAAGTGAACTTGATGTTGCTATGTATTTTTTCCAGGGAAGGATGCAACTGATGATTTTGAGGACGTGGGTCACAGTGATAATGCCAGAGATATGTTGAAGGACTTCTACGTGGGAGAGATTGATGCCTCTACCATCCCCAAAAGTACCACGCCGAAGCAGCCTCATTACAACCAGGACAAGACTTCAGAGTTTATCGTCAAACTTCTCCAGTTCCTGGTTCCCATTGCAATCTTGGGTTTGGCTTTTGGCGTCCACCTTTACACCAAGTCATCATAAGGTTCTAGATTATGTTATTGTGACAGAATTGTTAGTCGTATATTATTGTGACGAGTAGTGAATACTACTCACTTGGTGTGGGCAATCTAAACTATTTTTGTCTTGCATCGGATCGGATGATATGTTACTGGTATTGTGTGCTTGTCTTATCCGCTCCCGCCTCCCGGACTGAAGTAACTTAATCCTATGCAGATGTTTTTCACCTTCTTGGGAGTCCGGCATGCCGAGATTCTTTTCCTTTTGACTTGTGAAGCAAGATGGTTACTCAAGTTTGGAAACAAGAAAGATCATTGAACTTCTTGTGTGGGCAAGTGGATTGAATCAGATATCTAGTTGAGCGACAATAACCGTGTGCTGAAAACCGAGAAGAGATAATAACTCAGAGATGACAGATGTCCGACGACAATACCTGTGCTTGATTCAACAACTGTCGAGGCCAAAATCTGTTCGACTTCAAACACCATACAGTATCAAAACAAAGATTATCGACTTGATTTTTGAAGTTTATGTTTTATACAAGTGGGGGTAAGGGTGGACGAACGGGCCTGAATTCGCAGATTGTGGCGGGTTCATGCGGTTCTGGACGATTTCCAAAATTCGTAAGACAAAATGGGGCGGTGTGGGTCAAAAAATCTATGGAAACGAGGCCCTGTCCTGGACCGTTTCCACGATGCGGGTTCAGCCTTGTTAGGAACCTGTATGTCTTATGGGCTAGGTTAGTAATTGATGGGCTGAGGTCATCTTGAGGATTGGCCTATCAGCTCAAAAGCTTCTATTACTTTTTTGCGTTTTTTAAGGTGCGGACCGCATTTTGCAAATTTTAGGTGCAGACGGAATCTGGTCCGATGGATCAAACCTGAACGGCTGAAAAACAATCTATCAAAATGGCTTACTATGAAACCAGGTCATCAATGACCCGTCACTAAATTAAAATGATACCCGGCAAAATTTCAAAATTTTGGGGATTTAAATACTTCCCTCCCCGACATCAACAATAACCTGCTTCAATTTGTCTTGTCATCCCAAAACTCTATTCAACTCCCGTGTATGCTCAAGCAACCCTGCCATCGACAACAACATTCCCGTTCGAAAACTTGTTTCCCGTTCCAAACCCATTGGTAGTTGTGTTGTGCTTGTCTTCTCCAGCCTCATTGCAATTCCAAACAGTATTTAAGAAAAGCAAGGGAGTTTGGTTGAAGGCTGTGCAGTATGTTCCATAGAAATGACATGCTTTTTCGCTTAATTCAAGATGGGTTCAACATCCTTGCACCACCACCGACGTCATATTTGTTTCCCCCCATTCAATTTCAAATTTGGTGAGTTTTGAAAATGGAAATCTAGAATTTAATCTTGTTATTTTCTGTTAATTATGATAAATTAAGTTAGTTGTAAGGTTTAATTATGCATGTTCGTTGATATAATTAGTTGAAATTGGTGGATATATGTGATTTTTTGGGAAATTTGGGTGCGTTGTGAAGTTATAGAGCTATGTTGGCGGGTTGTGTAGAGGATAGGTCTTTAATTGTTGTTTTGGTAAAGCTATAGTTTTGAGTTGGGATTGATTTTTGTTTCTAAAATATTGTTAATTTTATGATAGGAGTTGATATTGATTAAGTAATGATGCTCTACTGACAGTAGATGTATAGGCATGAAACATTATTGGACTACGAATGGCTTGGTCCCATTTACAGCACGTTGGTAGCCTAATCTAAGGGTTAATGCAGCCATGAAATAAAAGGAAAAGTTATTGCGCTTTTGAACTGTTGGTTATTTATTTATTTATTTCATGTCTCAGAAGCGAGTCATGATAGTGGGACAAGTACGTTTTTATGTCATTTGTCAATCTTGAACGTATCTTGTGATCGAGGCGTGACAGAAGCCCGCTTCCCAAACCAAAGCCTAGATTTGAGAATGTTTAGCAAGATCAATCCACCAGGAACCACATCCACATCCATACATGCTAAGAAAGTCACCAAACGTAATATATGGGGGGGAAGTCAAAGAGGGTCTATAAAACACTCTTGTTCCAACGTGAAAGTTCCACACTTCACCCAATATTTTCAGCATGCCAATTCGACAGTGAGATGTGAATATAGGGCCTTGTGTGAAGATCGAGTCCATAACCCTGAGATCTATCATGATTATGGGTTGCAAAAGAGGAGGGGAAGCAAAAGAGATGAAGGAAAAGAACGGCTAAAGGAGAGGGAGGAACGAAAAGAATGTATTTAGAATTTTGAATCTCTGATGTTAAAGTTAGAATTTTGAATATGATGTATTTAGGAGTTTGTGGGTAGCAAATGGCTTTGCATTTTAGTGGGATGGGAGTGGTATTTATAGGAGGGTGGCCGGCCCTTTGGGTGGAGAGTGGCTGGCCATATATGGTGGTTATTGGAGAATAATTGCAAGATATTTTGAGATATAATTGTTGGAAGTATGCCCACAAAGCCACTCATTTGATGTAATAGCTTTTGGAATACTTATTGTATTAAACTTTTATATGTTTAATGAAAGGCAAAGCTTATTGTTAATCACTATTTATTGTATCATGTGCTTAAGCAATAAGGGAATCCAAGGGATGCATTTGATCTAAGAGATAAGTGATTTGAGTAAGTTAGATTATCGAGACCTTTCTCTTATGTTCATTCCTAAAACGTTCCTAGCCATAGGATTGCCAATTGGGCATTGACAATCCGCTAAGGTTAGTATGTGTTATGTCGACTCAAGTGTGAGTATGACTAGTCTCAAGTCATTTGGTGTTGGACACTAAGACAAACACATAGATGCTCGAAAGTGTAATCGAGTACACTGAACGACGATCAAAAGAGAGTTCGAACATACATGTCATGTAAGAACTCGATAGTTGCAATATGCAAAGTAGTCCTTTGACCTGAGGCATCATAGATGTCTAATGGTTAGGTCCTTGACCTTTGATCATGTCAAAGGCATTCCATTGGAGTGTCCACGGCATTGTTAGGGTCAAGCTATCTAGTCATGTAGGCATATGAATGCACAACAAGGGATCTCTAACCTTCCATGGTGGAAGGAGAATACTCTAAGATGTGATTCGAGAGTCTTTGGCCAAAGCATATGAATATGACTTAGGAAGTTTGTTCCAAATCTTATTCAAAAGAATCATATGGAGAAGTATCACATTGGATAGTAGACATGAAACAAACTATCACTTAAACAATGTGATTAAGAGTATTGTATTAGATAAGGACTGTATTGTATTGTAGTTGTAACTGGATAGGTTCTCCAACCAATTCTACTTAGCTTGGGTAACCATGACATGCTGCTAGGTGTCACTCATGGTTTGTGGAAGCCCTGATTATTAGCAAACACTAATTTTAAGGGAGAATTGATATGTGGTTTCAATTCACAATCGATCGTTAAAAGTAACAATCGCCCACTGCCTCGCTAAATGGAACCTAATGGATGGTACAACGAGTAAGGATGAAAGTGAAGAAATTAAATGAAATGGATATGCAATTAAATGGTTTAATTGAAGAATGGTCAAGATTAATTAATTAGTTAATTAATTTTACGAAAGGTTCGTATTGGGCTTTTAAGTTGGTTTTGGGTTTCGGGGCCCAAAAGTGTTTTGGTCCACAAGGCCCATTATGTTTAAGTTGTATGACAACTAAAACAAAATGGGCAATAAGCCCAATCACAACAAATAGGCCGGCCATGGTGAGGAGAGGGTAAAGGTTTGCTTAATTGCAAGTTTGCCACTCACCTAAGAAAAGTGTTATAAAAGCAACTTTATAGCTATTTTTCTCATAAGGGTTTTTCTTGTAGAAAAGAGGTGAAACCTATTCTCTCTTTTTCAACAAGGAGGCTGGCCACTTAGAGGAGATTTATCTAGCAATCTTTTATTCTCTAAGTCATCCATTTCATCTTCACACCTCACCCTTGGTGTGGAGACTTAGAGACACCAAACCTTTGGTGTTTTGGAGATCCTTTCCTCACATCCTCAAGGACCAAAGGAGCACAAAAGGAGAAGGAAATCACAAGCAAGATCCAAGGAGTTTGGAGGTGACTTGAAGGCCCTCCACTTGGGTGAATCCCTTGTGTAAACAAGGATGAGCTTCAAGGGTAAAGAATCTTTAAATTCTTCATTCTCTTTAATGTTGTTAAAGAGTCTTTTGGTTCACCATTCACTAGGCTTTGAAAGTCATGGGTTTTATGAATTGTTTTTGAATGCATGCCTACTTTAATGTGTTAATAGTTTGCATATGTATTCAAATGTTCTTACTTGTTCTTAGCTAGGACAAATTTTTTCCTTCAATAATATCTTGCAATTAACATGGAAATGATTTCTAATTTCAATAGGAAGTTTTGGGAGTTACCTTTTGAACAAAATCAATAAGGGATTGATGAGGAGTGATAAGAGGAATTTGAATAAATACCATATTGATCACCTTTGACTCTTCCTTGATTGAGTTGTTATTGTCCGTTGTATGTGCGTGGGAATCTCGGTGTGCTTCGAGCGTAATCTCGTCTTATTTTACAGAAAAGTTCTCATGTCACCTCCATGATTTTTTGTTCCACAAATGCCCCCACACCCACTGGGCTGCTCACAGGAAAGGGTAGTAGGTGTAGAGATCTCTAATAGCTTAGGGAAACATAAGATAGTTTCCTAATTTGATGCAGATTCCCAGTTTGACTTGGAATTAGATTCTTCTAGGAAAGAGAAATAAATTGCCACTAAACCCTACCTTAATTAGGGGATTAAATTAACTTTGGAGGGCAATTATTTATCCCTACAACAAAGAGAGAAAGCTAAAGGATATTTGTTCCCTTTTCCCTAGCATTCTTCTTCGCTTGCCCGTGCAAATAACTGTCTTCCTTTGATTTCTTTGTCTTCTCCGCATTGCACCAAGGTAAGGAAAACATAATTTTCTTAGTCTTCTTCTTCGGTGGTGCTGTCGTGGGGCAATCGTCAGGGTGGTATGGCACGTCGGTTGGCAGGGTCTAGGAATTGGCTCGGCATGGGCCTAGGAGGTAGTGTGGCAGGGACCATGGCTTGGGTTGCTCGACTTGGCTAGAGCCAGGGGCAACTGTGCAGCTGGGGCTGCGACTTGAGGCGCTGGGGCGCAGTGTTGGGTGAGCTGTGTGGCTCAAGCCCTTTAGGCTATTGGACCTGACGTGTACAAGTCGGTGTTTAAGAGAAATGAGGAGGTCGCGAGCCTCTTGGGCTGCTGGAATACTGGGCATGTAGGCCTCCTACCTGTTGGTCTGACAAAGAAAATGAGGGAAAAGCCAGCATAGGCTGAGCTCCTCTGCTGAGTACTGTGAATGGTGTTAGCTGCTTAGTCTTCTTCATTGGGAGAAAGGTGGGCTGCCGCTGGGGAAGAGATAAAGCAGATGGTAGAGGCATTGGCTTGTTCGATCACTGTCGTAGAGCCCATTGCGAATAAAGGTGGAAAGAAGAGACCTTCCCCGCCTGTGTAAGAGATGCATGTTGAGAAAAAACTGAGAACTTCCTCTGCTGCTCGTGAAGATGCGAAGAAGCTTGTGATTGACTTGACTTCTTCCAAGGGGAAGATGAAGGAAAAATTTTGTCCTAGCTAAGAACAAGTAAGAACATTTGAATACATATGCAAACTATTAACACATTAAAGTAGGCATGCATTAAAAAACAATTCATAAAACCCATGACTTTCAAAGCCTAGTATATGGTGAACCAATAAACTCTTTAACAAACTTAAAGAGAAGAAAGGATTTAGAGATTCTTTACCCTTGAAGCTCATCCTTGATTACACAAGGGATTCACCCAAGTGGAGGGCCTTCAAGTCACCTCCTTGCTCCTTGGATCTTCCTTTGAGGATTTGAGGATAGAATCTCCAAAACACCAAAAGCTTGATGTCTCTAAGTCTCCACACCAAGGATGTAGTGTGAAGATGAAATGGATGACTTAGAGAAGATTAGATTGCTAGCTAAAATTCCTCTAAGTGGCCGGCCTCTATAGATAAAAAGAGAGAAAATGTTTCACCTTCTTTCCATCAAGAAAACCCTAATGAAAATAAAGCTATAAAGTTGCTTTTATACTTCATCACAAATGAGTGGCAAACTTGTAATTAATCCAAGTTTGCATCCCCTCACCCTATGGCCGGCCTTACCTTGTTATTGGGCTAATTTGCCCATTTTGTTTTAGTTGTCATACAACTTAAACATAATGGGCCTTGTGGACAAAAACGCTTTTGGGCCCCGAAGCCCAAAACCAACTTAAAAGCCTAATACGAACATTTCATATAATTAATTAACTAATTAATTAATCTTGACCATTTTTCAATTAAACAATTTAATTGCATATCCATCTCATTTATTTCTTCACTTTAATCCTTTCTCGGTGTACGATCCATTAGGTTCCAATTAGCGAGGTAGTGGGCGATTGTTACTCTTAACGATCGATTGTGAATTGAAACCACATTTCAATTCTCCCTTAAAATTAGTGTTTGCTAATAATCAGGGCTTCCACAAACCATGAGTGACACCTAGCAGCATGTCATGGTTACCCAAGCTAAGTAGAAGTGGTTGGAGAACCTATCCAGTTACAACTACAATGCAATACGGTCCTTCTCTAATACAATACTCTTAATCACATTGTTTGAGTGATAGTTTGTTTCATGTCTACTATCCAATGTGATACTTCTCCATATGATTCTGTTGAATATGATTTAGAACAAACTTCCTAAGTCATATTCATATGCTTTGGCCAAAGACTCTTGAATCATATCTTAGAATATTCTCCTTCCACCATGGAAGGTTAGAGATCCCTTGTTGCGCATTCATATGCCTACATGACTAGATAGCTTGACCCCAACAATGCCGTGGACACTCTCAATGGAATGCCTTTGACATGATCAAAGATCAAGGACCTAACCATTAGACATCTATGATGCCTCAGGTCAAAGGACTACTTTGCATATTGCAACTATCGAGTTCTTACATGACATGTACGTTCGAACTCTCTTTTGATCGTTGTTCAGTGTACTCGATCACTCTTTCGAGCACCTATGTGTTTGATTTAGTGTCCAACACTAAATGACTTGAGACTAGTCATACTCACGCTTGAGTCAACATAACACATACTAACCTTAGCGGATTGTCAATGCCCAATTGGCAATCCTATGGCTAGGAACGTTTTAGGAATGAACATAAGAGAAAGGTCTCGATAATCTAACTTACTTAAATCACTTATCTCTTAGATCAAATACATTCCTTGGATTGCCCTATTGCTTAAACACATGATACAATAAATAGTGATTAACAATAAGCTTTGCCCTTCATTAAACATATAAACGTTTAATACAATAAGTATTCCAAAAGCTATTACATCAAATGAGTGGTTTTGTGGACATACTTCCAACAATCTCCCATTTGCACTCAAAGCCACCTTCCCATGTATCTAATACCCATCTTTTCCATATGACGGTCAAGCTGGATTTGAGACATTGGCTTTGTCAGTGGATCTGCTACGTTATCGGCTGAAGCAACTTTGAGGATGTTGACTTTCCCCTCGGCAGCATATCTTCTAATGATATTAAAGTGCCTGTCAAAATGCTTGTTCTTTTGATGTGCCCTGGGTTCCTTGGCTTGAGCTATCGCCCCACTATTATCACAGTACAAAGTTACTGGTGATGTAATGGTTGGAACCACTCCAAGTTCAGTGATGAACTTCTTCATCCAGAACGCTTCTTTGCCGGCTTCAGCTGCAACGACATATTCAGCCTCTGTCATGGAATCAGCAATTACACTTTGTTTCTTGCTTTTCCAACTGACGGCCCCACCATTTAGAGTGAATACATATCCGGAGTTGGAACTTCTATCATCGACGTCAGATTGGAAATCTGCGTCTGTATAGGCTTCCACTCGCAACTCTGTCGCTCCTCCATAAACGAGGAACATGTCCTTAGTTCTTCTTAAGTACTTAAGGATTGTCTTGACAGCTGCCCAGTGTTCTGATCCTGGGTTAGATTGATATCGACTAGTAATGCTCACAGCATATGCGATATCAGGCCTTGTGCATATCATGGCATATATGAGACTCCCTATGGCGGAAGCATAAGGAATAGCATTCATTTGCCGTATCTCTTCAGGAGTCTTAGGTTCCATGGACTTAGAAAGGTGAATTTCATGTCTAACAGGAAGAAAACCTTTCTTAGATTGTTCCATCTGGAACCTACTTAGCACCTTATCAATGTACATAGATTGGGATAATCCGATTAATTTTCTGGATCTATCACGATAGAGCTTTATCCCAAGTACATAAGATGCATCTCCTAAATCTTTCATGTGGAAGGTTTTGGACAACCACACTTTTACAGAAGAAAGTACTGCAGTGTCATTCCCGAATAGTAATATGTCATCTACATATAACACTAGGAATACAACTGCATCCCCAACGACCTTTTGATAAACACAATTGTCGTCTTCGTTTTGAGTAAAACCAAACGATTTGATTTCAGTATCAAAACAAATGTTCCAGCTCCTGGATGCTTGCTTAAGTCCATAAATGGACCTCTGAAGCTTGCATACCTTAGTCTTTTCAGACTTGGACACGAAACCTTTGGGTTGAGCCATGTAAAGCTCTTCCTCTTGGTAGCCGTTCAAA
Source organism: Malus sylvestris (assembly GCF_916048215.2). Classification (NCBI taxonomy): domain Eukaryota; kingdom Viridiplantae; phylum Streptophyta; class Magnoliopsida; order Rosales; family Rosaceae; genus Malus; species Malus sylvestris. The sequence goes on along the minus strand of NC_062272.1, from coordinate 41,244,781 downwards.
AAGGCCGTCTTCACGTCCATTTGCCAAATTTCATAATCATGGTACGCAGCTATAGCAAGCAAAATCCGAATGGACTTAATCATGGCTACAGGAGAGCAAGTTTCTTCATAGTCAATCCCTTCTCTTTGCCTGTAACCCTTGGCTACTAGTCTAGCCTTATAAGTCTCCACGTTCCCATCAACGCCTATCTTCCTCTTGAAGACCCATTTGTTTCCAACAGGTACTATACCTTCTGGAGGGTCTACAAGAGTCCAGACCTGATTTTGATACATGGAATCCATCTCAGATTTCATGGCTTCTTGCCATCTCTTTGAATCAATGTCGGACATGAAGGGAAAATTATGAGATTAACACATGGGATTTCTAAATGACTAGCATGCATATACAATTCAAAAATTATATACATGAGCAACGGAAGTAATTTATCAAATAATATCAAAACTATAGTCATGCAAATCCCTTTCAAGGTTCATAGGTTTATATATAATGCGTCAAAACATTTTAGTAAAGAACAAAGTGTAGGTTTAGTCTTATACCTCTTGATCTAGACTTGAGACCAAGGATGGACCACCTCCAAGCCCTTTGTTCCTTGAAGTCCTTGAGCCTAGCCTCCCTCCTTGCCTCCTCCATTTTGTTAGTAAGAGTGCTCCAAGGTTCTCCTTTAGTCTCCAAAGGAGAAGACCTCTAAATATCCACACCCACTAGTGTAGTGAGATGGATGGAGGAATAACCAAATGGGTGAAAGATTGTTAGCTAAATCACCCTCTAGGTGGCCGGCCTTTGTGGTTTTAGAGAGATGTTTTCTTTTGCCTCTTTGTTGTTTAAAAACACACCAAAACCCCTAAGGATTAAAACTCTATAAAGTTCCTTATATAGACAAAAAGAAACCTAGTCAACAACTTGACTAAATATCTTTCCCTCTCCACTTGCAAGGGCCGGCCCCTTTGTGTTGGTTTGGGCTTTGGGCTTTTATTTATTTCTAGTCATCCAATGCTTGAATAAAAGCCCAATGGGTTTAGGCCCAATGGGCCCAATTAAACCCGAACGTTTCTTTAAGCCCAAAACGATCTTTTATCGCTTTTATGATTTCTTTAGACTTTCTAAATTAATCACAACACTTAATTAATCCAATTAATTATTTCCAGCATCCATTAATCACTCACTACAAGAGTGTATCGGTGTACAATCATTTTAGGTTCTAATTAGCAAGGCAGTGAGGTGATTGACATCAATCCAATTGATTATAATTAATCCAATCACTTAGTGAATTAAAACTTCCTTTTTAATTCACCTTTCTTCTTTGATGACTACATTTAATCATCTAGAAGAACTCACAAGCTATGAGTGACATCTAACCATATGTCATAGCTACCCAAGCTAATGTAGAAGTTGTTCGGAGAACTTATTCAGTTGGAATTACAATGTAATTCGATCCTTCTCTAAAATAATACTCTCAATCACATTACTAGGGTATGGATATATTATGTCAAACCCCTAATGTGATTATTCCTTCTTATATGATTCAATAGAGTCGTATAGGAACGCTTTCCTTTATTACGCTCGATACTTCGGCCGAAGATTCCCGAATCATATCTTAGAGTATTCTTCCTCTCTAATCGAGGATTAGAGATTCCTTGTTGCGCATTCACTTGCCTTCATGACTAAGTGGCTTAACCCCAATTATGCCGTGGACATCCGCGAATGGGGTGACTTTGACACAATCAAAGATTAAGTACTTAGCCATAAGACAACCACGATGCCTCAGGTCAAAGGACTACTTACATTATTCCAACCATTAGAGTTACTTGCTTGACATGTGAGTAGACCTCCATGCAAGCACTCTCGTTCGATTGTGTTCAGTGAACTCATTCCCTTAATGAGCACCTACATACTTGTCTTAGTGTCACAACACGAATGGGATGAGACTTTCCATCCTTCCATTTGAAGCGGACACAGTATGTATTGGTCTAAGCATTGTCAGTTTCCCTCCGACAATCCAATCACTAGGAACCTTTTGGACATAATGGTTATGTGAAGAAGGTCTCTGTAGTCTAACATCATTAGATTACTTCTTCAATCGATCCATTGTCCATGGATACACTATTTAGGACATATATCGTTTATTGAGATAGTCCTAATTCGTGTCTTTGCCATTTGATGTATAAGACTCATCTATACATCCATTCATTTGTCCTGAAAGGTTTCTTCCAAAGATTGACTTTCAGGGCATATTTCCAACAGGACATTGCTTTAGTGTAGTCCCTAGGGTCCTCCTTTGTGTCATTGTCACCTAGAAGGTGCAATTCCGCAAAGTCATTGTCTAAGCCATACCTCTTAGGTGGCTTACTAACCCGTTCAGATCTACGTGGAGCTAGGGGTTCAGGAACAGGGTTGTCAACTTGTCGAGTGCTTGTTTGTGGTTCATCATTAATCTCATTAATTTCCATCTCTTTGCTTATAGTTCCTTTGAGAACAAATTCGTCCTCTAGAAACTTAGCAGTTCTGGCGATAAAGATTTTCTGGTCGTCAGGATGGTAGAACTCATATCCCATAGTTTCTCTAGGATATCAATAACATCTTACTGATCTCGCTTCAAGCTTAGTAGTTTCAAGCTTCTTGACATATGCTTCACAACCCCAAATCTTAATGTTATTAAGACTTGGCTTTCTTCCATGCCATATCTCTTAGGGTGTTTGTGAAACTGACTTGGAAGGTACTCTATTAAGCAAGTAAGCTGCTGTATATAGAGTGTATCCCCAGAATGTTACTGGTAGATCAGCGGAACTCATCATAGAACGAACCATGTTCATCAAGGTTCGATTTCTCCTTTTAGAAACTCCATTAAGTTGTGGAGTTCCTGGTGGAGTCCACTGTGATATTATTCCACACTCTTTGAGATAATATAGGAACTCATTACTCAGATATTCACCCCCTCGATCCGATCTTAGGATCTTTATCTGTTTCCCAGTTTGCTTCTCAACTTCATTCTTGAATTCTTTGAACCTTTCAAAGGATTCTGACTTGTACTTCATAAGATACACATAGCCAAACCGAGAGTGATCGTCGGTGAATGTGATATAGTATGAGAAGCCTCCTCTCGACATAGTAGACATAGGTCCACATACGTCAGTGTGGATTAACCTTAGAATTTCAGTGGCACGCTCTCCTTTTCCAGTAAATGGAGATTTGGTCATCTTCCCTTTCAAGCAACATTCACAAGTACCCATCCGGTCATTACCTAATGGGCGGAAATATCCGTCTTTCGACATCTTGCGAATCTTATCAAGGTTCACATGTCCAAGTTTAAGATGTCACATCTTTTCTTGGTTAACTTCTTTTCTAGCCCTTTTGGGTTTTGAGGTATTCCCACTTTCAATACAGTGCATTCCACTATTCGTCTCTAGGTGAAAAAGTCCCTCTATCATATTACCTTGAGAGATAATACGACCGTTCAAGTATAAAGTGCAACTCATTTTGTTAAACAATACTGAGTGCTCATCTCGTAAAAGCTTAGAGATGGAAATCAAATTCTTTATACATGAAGGAAAATATAAACAATTTTTAAGTTCCCGGACTTCCCTACAGGGTAGTTTAAGCATGTAGGTGCCTATTGCTTTTGCAGAGATTTTAGTGCCGTTCCCAACTCGCACAACCATCTCCCCATTGCGCAGTGACTTGCTCCCCGCTAGTCCCTGCATCGTATTACAGATATGTTGACTAGCGCCTGAATCAAATATCCAGGAATTGGAGCTCACTGTAAAAGAACTCTCTATGATGGAAATAGTCTCTTCAAAAGTTCGCGTCATAAGGCTTGCAATGCGCACCCTGTATTTCTTCTTCCAACGTTCATCCTTTCCACAATGAAAGCATGTTCCTTTGGATTTCTTTGCCTTCTTCTTATGCAACCTTTTCCTTGTTATTGCATTCTCACTCCCACTGTCCCTTTTGAAACATTTTTCAAATTTATAGCACATGTCAATCATCTCGTTTAAAGTATGATTGAATCTATTCACTTTATAGTTTACAATAAACTTAGTGAAATCATCCGAGAGAGATGCAAGGAAAAAGTCTTGGGCCATTTTCCCATCAATGGAAGTTCCTAAACTTTGAAGATCTTGAAAGATCCTTTCCATCTTTTGTCCATGTTTATGGACTAATGTCCCCTTTGCCATTTTGGCATTCATTAGACTACAAACATTTGAGAATCGTACATTACTAGTCTCATTGTCCTGCATCCTATGCAAACTTTCAACCGTGGCACAAGAAGTGTCCATGTGCATTTGGCTTGTAAGTCATCCTCATAGTGTCTAATATAATTTTGACACTCTTCCTTTGAAGCTAGTTTCGTAGGAGGTACATGAGGAGGGGATTGCTTAAGCACATACAATATGTCTTTCACCTTTGAGACATTCTCAATGTGGCAATACCAAGCAAGGAAACGTTGGCCCCTAAGGCCCCTTTTGTCAAGTATAATGGTGGGTATTATTTTAGGCATGTCGTTAACTACATAACATAACAGAAATCGTATTAGATTGTTTGTTTTAAAACTACTTGATTGGGTCTTAAATCAAATAGTACCACCCACTATTTTTGGCAAATTCCACATCCCTCAATGGAATTCGAGAGTCATGTTGAACTCTTAGCGGGGTATTGGAGACTCACCATTACCAAGCCTACCTCACGATGATACGATGTTGGTTAGCAAAAATAATGATGAGAGAATAACGCTTTATTCATTTACAACTTTTGTAATTACCCATCCGTTTGGCCTCTAGAGAATGTTGCCTCACGATGATACGATGTCGGCACCATTGCACTTAGTTAAGTTATTCCCACCATGCTTAGTTCGTGAAGGGGTTCAAGAATAGCCTCACGATGATACGATGTCGGCCATCCTCATTGCCTACACTCACCTCATCATATGTTTATGGACTCCTCCTAGATGTAAGCACATACTTTGAACTCCCCCATGATAGGGTGAAGCCGGTGCATGAGTCACAAACGATTGGAGCCCACCACGGTGGAAGGCCTACGAAGAGATGTTCAAAACATCTCTCGTTTATCAACTTAATATTCGTTTTGTTTGAGGGAGTAGTGTTGGGCTACATCAAAATCATTTTAATCTTATTAAAAGAACCTGGGCCTATCACAACTATTGGTCCAAGTTAATATGAATTAGTAGCATATAATACTCCCACTGTTTCGTTGAAACAAACGAGACTATATGGAACTACTAACGAACGCATTGCATCCTCATATGGACTATATAGTCATATTAGGTTTTAGGATGATTATGAACCGTTTGATTTGATCCAACATGAGCCTTGTGTTGGACCTTGGGTTTAAGGTAGATAGTTGTTGATTTTAGTTATGCGTGTAATCTAATTAAACTGTTATTTCCTATTGGGCGTTGGACCCAACTATTCCAATTTGCATACATATAAACAAAAAGGAATACATGAAATAATAAGAAGGGCTTATGCCCTTTTACAACACAAATGATGGACTTATGTCCATTTACAACGAATTGGAACTAATCAAATTACATTCAATTCTACACTACTAAACCCAAACATTCATAATGTAAATCGGCCAATCAAATAGCTCAATTATCGAGGCCTTTGGTTCATAATCACCATTTTCTTAATCAATCACATTAACTAAGAAAACAACCTTAAACAATTGGTTTTCGGATCCATAGACTTGATTTAAATGGAACTAAATAAAATGAAAATCCAATTCTCATTTAAAGAGACAAAACCATTTTGTTCTCATCTTATTTGGGCGAAAATAAAACAATGACCACAACAATTGGGCCACAATGCAAATTCATAAACTTTTGGGGTCACTTTGTAAAAACACAAAAGTCCACAACTTCATGTAATTACAACTAGAACCCAAAATTTTAATAATGTAAAAACATCATTAAAGGATCAAAACAATTTGTCCTTTAGAGTTTTTGGGCCTTAACGTAAAAACGTAAACTTTTGGGCCAAAGTGTAAATACACAAAAGTATCAAAACTTTATGTAATTGCATAAAAGACCCCAAAAGTACCCCCCACTAGGGGGTGGCCGGCCATTAGTGAAGATATGAAAAAATTTCTAAAAAGTTTTTGCAAGTTGATTTTGTTAGGTGAGGTAAAGGTGATATGGATAGGTTGTAAGAAAAAATTTATGTCAAACATTAAAAAGTTTGTCTAACATTAAAGCCATTAATAATACTTCACCAATAACCATCACCCATCAAAATTAAACCAAAACTTTATGAAAAAACATAAAACTTTTGAATCAAAACTTCAAAACTTTTTGTTCTTGGCAAGAACTTCAAGAACATTGAAGAACACTCATGAAAACTCATAATAGCTCCATGAATGTTTTCACTCACCAAAACTCAAATTTTCACTACTCAAAAGAGGGCTAACATCCTAGGGTACTTAGGGGTTCCAAAAGTCACTATAAAACCATTTTAACAAGACAAACATGAACCCAAAAAATCACCCTTTGGATTTCGCCGAATTTCCCAACATACATGGCACCAAATTTTAGTTCCAATATTCATGCTTAAATGAAATACATCTACAACATTTGAGATGCTAAATTTTCTAGCAAAATTTATATTCAAAAGCAAGAACAAAGCTTGTAACATTTACAACATTTAAATCACAAATCATAAAAATCACAAAACCCAAAAGGATTCACCATAAACTAGGCCTAGGCTCTGATACCACTTGAAGGAAAAATTTTGTCCTAGCTAAGAACAAGTAAGAACATTTGAATACATATGCAAACTATTAACACATTAAAGTAGGCATGCATTAAAAAACAATTCATAAAACCCATGACTTTCAAAGCCTAGTATATGGTGAACCAATAAACTCTTTAACAAACTTAAAGAGAAGAAAGGATTTAGAGATTCTTTACCCTTGAAGCTCATCCTTGATTACACAAGGGATTCACCCAAGTGGAGGGCCTTCAAGTCACCTCCTTGCTCCTTGGATCTTCCTTTGAGGATTTGAGGATAGAATCTCCAAAACACCAAAAGCTTGATGTCTCTAAGTCTCCACACCAAGGATGTAGTGTGAAGATGAAATGGATGACTTAGAGAAGATTAGATTGCTAGCTAAAATTCCTCTAAGTGGCCGGCCTCTATAGATAAAAAGAGAGAAAATGTTTCACCTTCTTTCCATCAAGAAAACCCTAATGAAAATAAAGCTATAAAGTTGCTTTTATACTTCATCACAAGTGAGTGGCAAACTTGTAATTAATCCAAGTTTGCATCCCCTCACCCTATGGCCGGCCTTACCTTGTTTATGGGCTAATTTGCCCATTTTGTTTTAGTTGTCATACAACTTAAACATAATGGGCCTTGTGGACCAAAACGCTTTTGGGCCATGAAGCCCAAAACCAACTTAAAAGCCTAATACGAACATTTCGTATAATTAATTAACTAATTAATTAATCTTGACCATTTTTCAATTAAACAATTTAATTGCATATCCATCTCATTTATTTCTTCACTTTAATCCTTTCTTGGTGTACGATCCATTAGGTTCCAATTAGCGAGGTAGTGGACGATTGTTACTCTTAACGATCGATTGTGAATTGAAACTATTTCAATTCTCCCTTTGATTAGTGTTTGCTAATCTTCAAGGCTTCCACAAACCATGAGTGACACCTAGCAGCATGTCATGGTTAACCAAGCTAAGTAGAAGTGGTTGGAGAACCTATTCAGTTACAACTACAATGCAATACGGTCATTCTCTAATACAATACTCTTAATCACATTGTTTGAGTGATAGTTTGTTTCATGTCTACTATCCAATGTGATACTTCTCCATATGATTTTGTTGAATATGATTTGGAACAAACTTCCTAAGTCATATTCATATGCTTTGGCCAAAGACTCTCGAATCATATCTTAGAATATTCTCCTTCCACCATGGAAGGTTAGAGATCCCTTGTTGCGCATTCATATGCCTACATGACTAGATAGCTTGACCCCAACAATGTCGTGGACACTCTCAATGGAATGCCTTTGACATGATCAAAGATCAAGGACCTAACCATTAGACATCTATGATGCCTCAGGTCAAAGGACTACTTTGCATATTGCAACTATCGAGTTCTTACATGACATGTACGTTCGAACTCTCTTTTGATCATTGTTCAGTGTACTCGATCACTCTTTCGAGCACCTATGTGTTTGATTTAGTGTCCAACACTAAATGACTTGAGACTAGTCATACTCACGCTTGAGTCAACATAACACATACTAACCTTAGCGGATTGTCAATGCCCAATTGGCAATCCTATGGCTAGGAACGTTTTAGGAATGAACATAAGAGAAAGGTCTCGATAATCTAACTTACTTAAATCACTTATCTCTTAGATCAAATACATTCCTTGGATTCCCTTATTGCTTAAACACATGATACAATAAATAGTGATTAACAATAAGCTTTGCCCTTCATTAAACATATAAACGTTTAATACAATAAGTATTCCAAAAGCTATTACATCAAATGAGTGGCTTTGTGGGCATACTTCCAACAAAAGAAAGATAGGGTTGCTAGATATGAGCCTATGACGCTTGCCATGCTGTAGATGGCTAGTACAATTGCTAATAGGATTACTCAGCGTAGAAGTTCTGTCGTGCCTTCAATGCCAAAGTCTATACCAAGACATCTGTTGGGAGCTAAGTCTGGTTCACCTTTGAAGATGATTGCTACTATAGAGAGCAATAAGGTAGACTTTGCTGCTAAAGTGGTGCTTGGGCCTATTCCTTTTGCTGCTGAGACTGGTTCGACTACTGGGAAAGATAAGTCTGCTAGCGTGGGCAGTTATGAGAAGTCCACCAAGCCTGTTTCTGGAGAGTTTACTGAGATCTGTGCACTTTTGAAGTCTGATCTGTTTGAAGATATGGATGCGTGTGCCAAACTTGTTGATAGCATCAAAGAGGTTGTTTGCCCAAGTTCCTTTGCGAAGCATATAACCCAACATAGAAGGACTGCTCTGCTTGCTATGCTGCAGAAAACGGAAATTTTGGCAGCCGAGTCTATGCTCCTTAACCAAGCAAAAACCAAGGCTGCCAAGGAGATGGCAACGATAATGGCAACTGATGCTTATTCTTTTGCCAAGAAGATCAAAATGTTGGAATCTGAGCTCGTCACTTTGAAAGGGTCCAATATCTTTGCCCTCACTTCTCTACAGCTTGAGACCGCTTGCCAGGAGATCGTTGACTTGAAAACTAGGTTTGACGCGATCCAAGTTAAGTATGAAAGTGTATTGAAGGAAATTGGTTGTTACATACCTCAGATTCAAGGTCTTGAGTGTGATGTTTCAAGGCTTCGTTCTACTGCATTTGCAATGGATGAAGAGTTGATTGCTACTTGTAATCTAGTAATCAACTTCAAGAAGATCATTGATATGATTGAACCCCAAGTGTTGGAACTCCAAGGCATGCTGAAAGTCTGAAGAATGAAATGGATTAGTTGCAGTGCATTTGTGTTAGTCTGCTCGAGGGGTGCAAGTAATTGAATAGTGAGAAGGTTGGACTCGAGGCTTCGCTCGTTTAGTGGCAAGCCAATTTCTACAAGGTGGGTTATGTAGATCATCTCTTTGGTAGGCTGTCTGACTTTGGGTTTGCTGAAAAAGACTTTGAGACCTTCTACCTTTACTTTTGAGGCTTCCATTGGTGAAGTAGTCGGAGAGGTCGGTGTCCAGGCTGTGGCAGCCGAGGGCAAATGTGTGGTCATGAGATATCCAAGCTGCTGAAAAGTAGTCTTCTAGGTAGCCTTTAGGATTTTCTTTATTTTCCATGTTTCTTTTTGTTTTGCATGAACTCCGTTGGCCTTGCTATTTGTTTATCAATTTTGGTAGAAAATTTAATAAACTTGTTTCCTTTGTTTTTCTTCATCTTCGCTTCTTTTGTTTACTCCCAACCTTTGACTTTTAGACCAGCAGCAAGAGTGCTACTGTTCTATTAAGTAGATAGGCCCATGTAGCCAATGTAGCTATAGATTTTGGTGTAGAACTTTTGCAAAGCTGTTAGCCATAGGGTCAACAGTTGAACACCTTACTTACAAAAGCAGGCGAGTCCGCATGACCACTTGGTTATTAGCTTTGGATTTTTTCAATCCTTTGAGTTGTGTGGTCTGCATCATAACATACTAAAGATTTATGGGGCATGAAATTCGCTAACCTTTCGTATCAAAAGTACGTGATTGTATGGAATTTCGTAGGCAAAGGTCCAGAAGAACACTTTGCATTTTATGTAACCAATTCCATGGGTTGCGCAGCAAGTATCACAATACTTTAGGAATCAGTGTAGATCTGAATGATCATTCTGTGCTTGGCAAACATAAAGCTTATCGACTATGTAGCATGTCGGCGGTGGATAGAGCTTCGTATATGCACACTAACTGTTAACCTTTCACAAAAATGTGCGGTTGTATAAGTTTAGCTCATCTAACTGCTCGAAGGGCAAGCCGTAGACAGTCTTTTGAAAACCGTAGGGTACCTTAGTGCACTTGGTAGTGGCTTTAGGGTTCTAGGGTAGCCGTCCATAGGGCGTACTACATAATGTGCCTCATCTATCTTTAAGGTCTGATTCCCCGCCAATTAGGCAAAAAGGCAAAAAATTCTTCAGTTAGCTTCATCGTGCTTCTAGTTACACCAGGGCAGCCCAACCCATCCACGTTTGGATGTTTGGAGTGTATAGTTTACCTTCTTAAATCAAAAAGCAGACCCATATGGATGTCAGGGAATTAGTTTACCCTCTCACACTGGAAAGCATGGTTGGTCCCTAGGGGGTACAATTCTTGCAATAAGTCCCAAAAGAGCGCGATCTTTAATGAAAAGCATAAGTGATCAGTTGTTGTAGGCATACAGTCGAGCTAAGCTTTTGATGACTTCTTCGATCTTCAAAGAAATGTATCAACTTTGCTGGAAGGCAGAAACTGCATAACAACTAGATAATCCTCAGTTTGCAAGGTCTTGTTCTTCGAACTGCTTGAGTCTTCGAACTTTGATAGGCCTAAACGAGATCTAGGTGGTGATGACGAAATGCGGAATTCATCGTTTTAGAGCCTTCACGTTGGTTGGTGATGAAGGCTTTTTTGAGGATTAAGTTTTAGGCTGGAACTACCAGATTCATCCTCTTACTGTAGCTGGAGATGATCTGTTGTTAGTAGCATACGATGTGGGTAATAACCTTCTTACATTCTTCCATTGCCAAGTTTAAGTTTATGGCTATCTTCTTTTTATTCTACTCAATGGTTGGTAGTAAAGTATTGATGCTCGGCACGATAACATTATGAGGGATGATATGCCAATGAGAAAGGAGTTTTTCCAGTTGCTCATCGTTTGGTGGTGTGATACGCCCATAGAACACCGAGAAGTTCGTCTGGCAACTTTCCTTTCTTATCTGATAAGGATTTCTTGAGGTAGTCAAGGATTGTCTTATTAGATGTCTCAGCCTACTTGTTGCCTCAGGGATACCTTGGTGTAGACGTGTTGCTTGATGCCATATTTCTGGAAGAACTTTGCCTACAAATTGCAGGCCGTTGTCTGTGACGATAGCTTGATGGATGCCAAACCAACATAATGTTCCTTCATATGAAGCGCTCTATATTTGTATGAGTTGTGGTCGTCATGGGCTCTGCTTCCACCTATGTGGTGAAGTAGTCAGTTATCACGATCATCATGCCTCTGCCCCTAGTAGCAGGGGGCATAGGCCTTACAAGGTCGATTGCCCACTACATGAACGAGCAAGGACTTCTCTGCGAATGTAGTTCACTAGCAAGCAGTGCTGGTACTAGCTTGTAGCATTAGCAGCTGTCGTACTTTTGCACTAACTCCTTTGTAATTTGATGCATAGTTGGCCAATAGTAGCATGCGTTAAGAGCTTTATGTGCTAAGGATTGTCTTCCAAAGTGATTTCCACAAACACCTTCATGGATTGAACTTAAAACCTTCATGTTGTCAGGAGGTGCTAGGTAGCGAAGATGTGGTTCGATGTAAGATTTTCGAACAAGAATGCCGTTCCACATGTAGTAGTGTGCTGCCTTCATTTAGAGCTTTCTCGATTCCAATCTTTTTACAGGGAGTGTTCCATTGACTAGATAGTCTATGATGGGATCTAGCCAGTTCAGAGTTGTACCAACCTATGACACCTTGGCTGTTGGCTCCGCCTCTATGCTTGGTTTTTCCAAATACTCCATTGGAATAAAACGTTTGAGTTAATGGTCAAGGGCAGAGCTTAGCCCGACTAGCGCGTCCGTGTGGGCGTTGTCTGCCCACAGAACTTGAGTGAAGGTGTAGTCTCAAACTCCTCAAGATACTTTTGTACCTTCTTTTGGCATTGCGCCATCCTTGTATGCTTTACTGTGTACTTCCCGGTAGTCTAGCTGGTGATTAGCTAAGAATTGGAATGAATTGCGAACTTTTTCACTGCCAATTCTTTCGTCATCCAGGGGCCTGTTGGTAAAGCCTTGTATTCTGCTCTGTTGTTGGATGCTTTGAAGTCTAAAGAGTCGTGAACATAATTGGCGCGATGAGGAGTTGCGATGCTTGAGGCGAGGAGCCATGGAGTATGATTCTCATGGTCAGAAGCCATGATGCAAGATAAGCCCGACATGGAGTCATGGAGCTGGGGCCATGTTACGCATAGCCGGAGGTGATGCTCAATTATTAGTATTGAGCCATTCTAGAGCTGAGTTATAAAGCAGGGTCGGCTGGGGTCGTGTGACATGCAGTAGGAGGTAGTGCTCAACTGCCATTATAGGTTGCTTCTAGGTAGAATCTTCTGAGGTGACGAGGACAAAACTTTCTTCTGAGTACGTCCTTCTAGTGTTCGTCTACCCTTGACGTGCCTTTCGGACTAAGTTGGTGCGTTCTTTGAAAAACTTTGTGTTCGCTAGTGTCTGCACATTTATCAGTGCATCTGGATTGGGTGGAGTAGTGCATCATGAGAATGATTGAGCGCGTCTGAAGGTATAACTTGAGTTTTCGGGTTGCAATATTTGTCGCCAAAGTTAGCTTTTGAATTTTTGGTACCTGTTTTTCACATCAAAGAGAGCTTTTAAACTGTGGAATACAAGTAGTTGGGCCCCAAACTGTTCTCGTATGAGGGTAGAGCTTATTATTGTTTCAGATACCGCCAAACATATAAATAAGTCCTCAACTGCTTCCGTCTTGGACAGTAGGGAAGTGATGTTAGGTACTTTTTCAAGTCCTTGAATGCTTTCTTGCTCTTGCATCCTATTCATCTTGATGCTCTTTTTCCATTAAGTCCAGAAAAAGGCTTATGTCGATCAGTGGATCTCAAGGGTAAAGAAATATGTGCTTGGCGTCTTCTTAACCCATATTCGGTTGAGGTAGAGTTGTCTTTCTGTACTTTAGTAGCCTCTACGGGGGTAAAAGACTTCTTCTTTAACTCCTTCAGTACTTGCACAGTGCATTGTCGAGATGTGGCCTATTTAGACTTGATTTCTCCAACTCTTCCTCTCGGGATGTGGAACCAGATTTTTTGATACTTGACAGAGGTTACCACATCCAGCTTTATCAACCAAGGTTGCCTATAATCCTATTGTAGGGAGACGGGTCGCTTACTATCGTGAACGTCTGCTTTGAGACAATGAACGATATTCTCACATCATGTGTAATGTTGCCAATAGCAGTCAAGGTGTGTCCATTGAATCCTGTAAGAACCTCTGCCCAACATGTGATTGTGCTTTCCAGGCCCATTTTATGAATTACTAAGAGCTGAAGTAGGTTGACTGCACTTTAGTTGTCAACCATCATTTTGTTAACTATAACATGGGCTAGTTGGACATATATCACTAGGGTGTCGTCATATGAGAAGTTGACGCCTTCGGCATCCTGCTCGGTGAAGCAAATGATGGGCCCAAGTTAGGTGTTAACTATCTGGATCTGAGAGACTAATAGAGCTTGTTGGATCTTCCTCTTCTTGGAATTGTTGGTGGCTCGAATTTGGCAAAGATGCCATTAATATGAATTGTCTTGGTCGGCGGCTTTTCGTCGGCGTCTGTGTTTCTTTTAGGCTACACATCTGGCTTGTCCAAGTATTTGTTGACCTTGCCTTCTTTTACCAGCTTTTCTAGGTAGTTCCTCTAAGTGTAGCAATCATCGGTTGGTGTGATCAAACTTGGAGGTATCTCCCTTTAATTACTTTGGCAACCTGAACCATGGTTACTCTTGATGTCGCGGAGGATTTGGTGGATTGGGATCGAGAACTTTGTATAGTTATAAGGCGTCGGGCCTCATTTAGTTGGGGATTGGTCCTTGTGATTGGCCTCCGGCTTACTCTTGTTGTTGTACTGCTTCACATCCTCCTTCTTTTGAGTTACTACTGATTCTTTTTTCGGTTGCTTGGGTGCCTTGTCTACTCACAGAGACTTGTCCTAAAGTGCATGCTTCTCTGCCAGAGCAAATGAGTATGCTAGAGTCAAATCTTCTCCCATGATTAATTCTCCAAATAGCGGGTGGTTTGCTGGGAGTCCTTTTTGGAAAGTTGCCCTAGCTATCGAGTTGTTGCATCCAACTATCTTCCCCTTATCTTCTTTGAACTTCTTCACATAATTGTGAAGTGACTCCTTTGGGTTCTTGATGTTGAACAAGTGGTCAAACTTCTTCTTGATCGAGCGATAGGATGAATATTCTTTGTTGAAATAAAAGAAAGATCATCGAAACTCTGGATGGACTATGGTGGCAGGGTGTGGAACCAATCTTGCACCTTGCCTTGCAAAGTAGTAGTGAATATCTTGCACATGAGGGCATCGTTGTTCCGATAAAGGATCATTGCGCTGTGGTAGTGCTTTAGGTCCCTTTCTGGGTCTCTATCATGTGAAATGTGGCATGTTGAACTTGAGTTGAGGCTTTGCCTACTCAATCTCCTCCATGAAAGGTAACTTGCTTATGTTGGTCATGCCTTATCCGTAACTTCGTTGGGCTAGAAGTAACGCAATTGTTCATTTATGAGCCTTTCTACTTTTTCTTGAACTTGCCTTTGTTGGGGTAGTGGAGCTTCCAACTGCCCGCGATCGTGACCTGCTGGTCTAGGCTACTCTTCCCTATGCTCGACTTGTCTATGTTGTGGCTGCAGTGCATGTGGTACATTCTTAGTAGGCAAACAGGTTACTCACAAACTGCCGGTTAAACTTGAGCCATATTGAGTAACTACTTCTCTTCGTCCGTCATGCTACTTACTCTGATCTGAGATATAAGATGCTCCTTGCAGGGCTAGTTGCAAATGAACACTTTGCCTGGAAGGTTATCCAAGTTAGTTATCTGAATGTGGCCCTTATCGTGAATGTATGCTCATCCTTGGGCCTAATCTGGAGTGCATGCTCCTCCACTCGCTAAGACAAGAGTATACATTATCTTGGGAGCCTAAATGGGAGTATACACTGCCAAAACGCTCGGTTCATGGCTGGTTAAGGGGCTGCTTGCTAGGACCCTGCTGGAGAGGTTCATCATCTACCCTTGTCCTGCTTCTGGGCACCTCGTATGGGGCACATTGCTTTTTGGTGTGCTGCAAAAGCTGATTCACCAAGGTCGTCTACTGAGCGAGGGCGCTTGTCAACTCTATGACTTGTTAGGACAAGTGTTGTTCACTATTTGGGGTGGAAGAGCTTGGACGGTCTGCGTTTTCTTGAGTGGTGGAACTAAAATGGACTTCAGGTACGAGATTAAAACCGGGATGGATCAAATCTGTGAAAAAATAAGGTGAAAATACCTCTGGTTCAATCGTCGATCCACAAATCTGAAGTCGAGACGCTTGAACCGGTCTTGGATCAGTTTGGGTTGCTAGGTGGGCCATGGTAGTGGACTAGGCCACATGCGTAGGCTATCCTGAGTGTGCATGTGGGTGCTGGGCCTGGGCTCGGCTTTGAAGCGCTTTGGGCTCGTGCTGGCCTAGGGCCCGCGAGTGACGGGCTCCATTTGCCACAGCTACTTGGGCCGTGTACTGAGTTATTGGGTGCAAAGCTTGGGCCTGCATTACTGAGGCAATTGCTTGGGCTGCCTTGGTACTTGGGCTTGCTGCTATAAAGTGTCATGAGCCTGGGCTTGTGGCTGCCTTGCTGCTCTCTGCTCACCGTGGCCTTGCTGCTCGCTGCTTATCGTGGCCTCGTTGCCATAGAGCTGTCCTACTCCCCACTGCCACAGCAGTTGCCGTGGCTACCATGCTGGTGGTGCTCCATGGTGGCAAAGTTACTTCTCTTACCATCGCGTTAAGCCTCGCGGATCATCGTGGTGGGACATGAAGGAATAATTTTGTGAAAACAAGTTCATTTAAGCAACATCAATAAGCATGCAATTAACAATTAAAGGCGGAATCATGCTTGCATGCACTTAAAAACAAAACTTTAACCATGAAATTCAAAGCCTAGTAGATTGGTGAACCAAAACTCAACTCAAAACAAAGTGAGTTGAAATTTATACCTTTGTAGATTCCTCTTTGCATAAGCAAAGGCTAATCACCCAAAGAGAGGGCCTTCATTCCTTGCATCTTAAATCTATGGATTTGGATGGAAGAATAGGTTTCTCCAAGTTCCCAAAATTGAGAACCTCTAAGTCTCTTCACCAAGGAGAGATTGGAGAAGAAATGAGTGACCTTGGAGTAGTGGGATTGCAAGATGCACCCCCCAAGGTGGCCGGCCTCTTTAGAGAGAAATGGAGAGACAAGTTCTCACCAATTTTCTCCAAAACAAACCCTTAATGAATTTTGGCTATATAGTCATATTTATACCTTTATTCATTTGAGTGGCAAACTTGTAAATAAGTCCAAGTTCACTACCCTAATCAATATGGCCGGCCATTAGGATATTTTGGACTAATTGGGCCTTTGTGAATCATTATTCATTAAGTTGTCATACAACTTAAGTTAATGGGCTTGACGTTCGAAGCCCATTGGGCCTTAAGGTCTAAAACTATCCCGAGGTCTTTAACGAACTTATTCGTTTGATTAATTAACATATTAATTAATCCTTGCCATAAATAAATGATTAAACCATTTAATCATTCTTACTCATCTCCATTGTTTCTTCAATCTCCACCTTACACGGTGTGCGATCCATTAGGTTCCTTTTAGCGAGGCAGTGGGCGATTAAAACCATTTTACATCGATTGTGAATTGAAACTTACTTTCAATTCTCCCTTTAGTGATTACACACGTTTAGGGCTTCCACAAACCATGAGTGACACCTTGCAGCATATCATGGTTACCCAAGCTAATCAGAAGAGGTAGAGAAAACCTATTCAGTTTGGGATTACAAATGCAATACGGTCTTTCTCTAATACAATACTCTTGACCACATTGTTTGGTTTGATAGTTTATTTATTCATGTCTACTATCCAATGTGATTCGTGTGCTTATATGATTACCTTGAATGTGATTTGGAACGCATTCCTAAATCTCATTCATACTCTGGCCAGAGGTTTTAATCATATCATAGAGTATTCTCCCTCAAACAGTTTGAAGGTTAGAGATCCCTTGTTGCGCATTCACTTGCCTCCATGGCTAAGTGGCTTAACCCCAACGATGCCGTGGACACTCCAATGGAATGACGTTTGACATAATCAAAGATCAAGGACTTAACCACAAGACAACTGTGATGCCTCAGGTCAAAGGACTACTTTGCATTATCCCAACCATGAGTTCTCATGTGACATGAATATGAGAACTCTTCGTTGATCGCGTTCAGTGAACTCATTCTCTACTGAGCACCTACGTACTTGTCTTGATGTCACACACACCAATGACTCGAGACTAGTCACTCTCCCTGAGAGAAGACATAGCACGTACCGATCTTGACGGACTGTCAATGCCCAATTGACAATCCTATGATCAGGAACATTTAGGATGTGTCTACGAAAGAATGGTCTCATGAATCTAACTTCATTAGATTGCATTCTCCCAATCACATAGTCCTTGGACTTTATCGTTTAAGCATATAACATTTATATGAGACGGCTCAAACAATAATCTTTGCCCTTTCTATTAAACTAGATTAGTGTAACATGTGAAATGTCCGTAAAGTATCATCATATGATTGGTTTTAGGGCACATTTCCAACAGGACAAAATCATGATCTCCATCATTTGATCCGGATATTTGAACGTAGAAAGTTCCATTCATCGTGGTTTCCGAATTTCCCATCATTGTATGTTTCCCTTACGTTTATTAAAAGAATTAAAAAAATTTAGGAATAAGAATGTATGAAAAATTTACGAACGAACGAGAAATGAGAAGCTTTGAATGCGAGAGTCTTCTTCGAGTGTGTAAATCAAGCTCTCAATGAAAGCATCAATTTGTGGATGCATATTTCCGCCATTTTCTCCTTTGATGAAAATACACTTGCAAAATAATAACACCTAAGATTAAGGCCAAAAGTCTCATGCGCCATGACGATTCTTTTGTTGTTGGGGGGAGGGGGCTTTGGCCGAAAAATCTCTGATACCAAAGTTAAAATTCTGAAAAGAATGTATTTAGGAGTTGGTGGATAGAAAATGACTTTGCATTTTAGTGGGATGAGAGGGGTACTTATAGGAGGGTGGCCGGTCATATATGGTGGTAATTGGTGAATAATTACAAGATATTATGTGAAATAATATATTGCAATTAACATAGCAATTATTCATAATTTAAATAGGAAGTTTTGGGAGTTACATTTTGAGTAAAATCAATAAGGGAGTGATTGGGAGTGATAAGAGGGATTTAAATAAATACAATATTGATCACCTTTGACTCTTCCTTAATTGAGCCGTTATTGTCCATTGTATGTGCGTGAGAATCCCAATGTGCCTCGAAAATAATCTCATCTTTTTTATCCAAAAGTCCACGTGTCACCTCTATGATTCTTTGGATTATTTTTTTGTTCCACAATCCAGTTTTTGCAAATTGTAGACTTCACCAAAATGAAATGCCTCTGTGAGTCTTCCCGACTTTCGAAATGGACTTACCACCAGTTGTCCCCCTTTTTCTAAAGAGAAAAAAAAACATTGAGAGTTGAGTTGAAAGAGACAACACCACGTGTGACTAAGTGTGTTAATCTTCAAGTGATGACTGTAACAGCCCGTCCCTAAAAATTATGGTTTTTATAATTTTTATACGTGAATGGACGGAAATGCCCTATGGGCAAAGCGTGATTTTTTGAGGACATGTGTAACTCTCGTATCTTTTGTCATGCTTATTGACATATTTGGATAGAGCTCGATCTTATGGATGCGTAGGCATAGGTAGAAGTGATTTTGGAGTTTCAGTTAAAGTTTCGTGGAATTATGAACCCGAAAGTATTTGGAATAAATCATTATGTTAATTATCCTACACTATATTTTATTATTATTATTAAATGATTTTATGATATATGTTTGTGTGTGACTAGTGGAAAAAGGGGGAGAGGAGGAGATTGGGCAGAACTGCCCAATCTGAGGAGAGAAGAGGAGAGGGCTGCTACCTATCAGAAAGGAGGAAGATGGGAGGACGAATCAGGGAGGAATCAAGGAGGGAAAGGAGGAAGATGAGAGGCACCTAACCATGATCTCCTTCCCCTTGACCCGTTTTTGACCCGCATAACTCGAACACCCGTGTGTTTTCCGATGGTTTTTCTCCAAATCTCCGACAATTTACAACCTCCCTGTTGGAAATATGCCCTGAAAGTCAATCTTTAGAAGAAATCTTTCAGGACAAATGAATGGATGTATGGATGAATCTTATACATCAAAGGCAAAAACACGAATTAAGACTATCTCAATGAACGATATATGTCCTAAATAGTGTATCCATGGACAATAGATTGATTGAAGAAGTAATCTAATGATGTTAGATTACAGAGACCTTCTTCACATAACCAAATGTCCAAAAGGTTCCTAGTCATTGGATTGTCGGAGGGATACTGACAATGCGTAGACTGGTACATACTATGTCTGCTTCAAATGGAAGGATGGAAAGTCTCATCCCATTCGTGTTGTGACACTAAGACAAGTATGTAGGTGCTCATTAGGGGAATGAGTTCACTGAACACAATCGAACGAGAGTACTTGCATGGAGGTCTACTCATATGTCAAGCAAGTAACTCTAATGGTTGGAATAATGAAAGTAGTCCTTAGACCTGAGGCATCGTCGTTGTCTTGTGGCTAAGTATTTAATCTTTGATTATGTCAAAGTCTCCCCATTCGAGGGTGTTCACGGCATGATTGGGGTTAAGCCACTTAGTCATGAAGGCAAGTGTATGCGCAACAAGGAATCTCTAATCCTCAATAAGAGAGGAAGAATGCTCTAAGATATGATTCGGGAATCTTCGGCCGAAGTATCGAGCGTATTAAAAGGAATGCGTTCCTATACGACTCAAATGAATCATATAAGAAGGAATAATCACATTAGGGGTTTGACATAATACATCCATACCCTAATGATGTGATTGAGAGTATTGTATTAGAGAAGGATCGAATTACATTGTAATTCTAACTGAATAGGTTCTCTGAATAAACTTCTACATTAGCTTGGGTAGCTATGACATATGGTTAGATGTCAATCATAGCTTGTGAGTTCTTCTAGATGATTAAATGTAGTCATCAAAGAAGAATGGTGAATTGAAATGAAGTTTCAATTCACTAAGTGATTGAATTAATTGGATTAGTGCCAATCACCTCACTGCCTTGCTAATTAGAACCTAAAAGATTGTTCACCAATACACTATTGTAGTGAGTAATTAATGGATGATGGAAACAATTAATTGGATTAATTATGTGTTGTGATTAATTTAGAAAAGTCTAAAGAAATCATAAAAGCGATAAAGATCGTTTTGGGCTTAAAGAAACGTTCGGGTTTAATTGGGTCCATTGGGCCCAAACCCATTGGGCTTTTATTCAAGCATTGGATGACTTGAAATAAATGAAAGCCCAAAGCCCAAACAACACAAAGAGGGCCGGCCATATTAGGTGTTTAGGAGAGAAGAATAGTCAAGTTGTTGACTAGGTTTCTTTTGTCTATAAAAGGAACTTTATAGCAAATGTTTCTTAAGGGTTTTTTTTTTTGTGTGTTTAGAACTAAAAAGAGGCTAAAGAAAACTCTCTCAAATACTCACAAGGGCCGGCCACCTTAAAAAAAAAAGAGCTAACAATCTTTCACCCTTTTGGTTATTCCTTCATCCTTCTCATTACACTAGTGGGTGAGGATCTTTAGAGGTTTCCTACTTTGGAAACTTGAAGAGAACCTAGGAGCACTCATTCTTTCAAAGTGGAGGAGGCAAGGAGGGAAGCTAGGCTCAAGGATTTCAAGGAGCAAAGAGATTGGAGGTGGTCCATCCTTGGTCTAAAATCAAGATCAAGAGGTATAGATCTATTCCTTGACTTTGTTCTTGATTCTTTAAAATGTTTTGATGCATTATATATAAACCTATGAACCTTGAAGGGGATTTGCATGACTATAGCTTTGATTTTATTTGATAACATGCTTCCGTTGCTCATGTATATATATTGTTGAATTGTATATGCATGCTAGTCATCTAGAAATCCCACATGAAACTCATAAATTTCCCTTCAATTGGTATCAAGAGCCAAAGGTTTATGTATAATGTGTCCTTTTGGATTTTATGCATATGGGTATTAATGTTATGTATGACATATTACTTTTCCATTCAAATTATGTTTATCTTTTGTTTTTCAATAGTTGAAAAATGTTAGTCAAAAGTTGAGAAAGATATGTATGCAAAATGTTTTGTATGCATGAATGAAAAATGAGTTTAGAACTAGTATGACATATTATTTCTTCATCTAAAAGTATGTTTATCTTTTGTTTTTTCAATGGTTGAAAAATATAAATCAAGAGTTGAAAAAGATATGCATGTAAAAGTTGTTTTGTATGCATGAATGAAGAATAAGTCATGAACAAAATTTGGGGTTTTGTTACTTGGGGTTGGCATGGTTTTGGCTTAGTGTTTGTGTTTTTATTTTGAATCACACACACACTTTAAAGCTAGAAAGTAGAAATCTTGTCACTTTTGTTTTTGGGTTTGAAAAATCACCAAGAACATATAAATCTTGAAAATGTGTTCATGGTTTTGTTCTTGGTGTTCATGGTTTGGATTTGATGAAAATGGTTTTCATGCATTGTTTTGTGGTTTTGGATGATGTACATACCATCCATAGCCATCTCAAAAATTTATTAAATCCTAATCTTTATTAGGTGAAATTCCATCATTTTGTTTCATTAAAGTCCTTAAAGCATAGACAAGTGACAAATAAAATTTGTTTTTCTACTTTGAAATGATTTAAAGCAAAATGAGTGGGATTTTTCTATTTCCCCTCACTTATGGCCGGCCTACCTATTGGAATACCCACTTGTGGGGTATTTTGTAATTTAGAAAAAGACATTTTATACTTTTGAGTATTTATGGTTTGACCCCTAACTTTTTCTTATTTGCATTTAGGCCCCTACTAACTAGAAAGTTAAAATATTTGATTTTAATTTTGTTAGTTGTTTAAACTCATAATTATATTATGCCCATATGCACTAAATCTAAATGTTTATGTTGCATTCCATTTAATTATTTAAATGTGTTTAAATAGTTGTGAAATGGATGACTTTGGACTTATGCCTTAAACGATAATTGAGCTATGAGATAAGGCGCTAAAATCAAATTGTTTGAACCTTGGGAATGTGTTTTAATTACTGTTTAATTGGACCTTATCACGTTTGAAGTTAATCTATCTCTCTCCTTTTAGTATATGTAATTTATAGGAATTTGTACAAATCGGTTTGTAATTCTTATTACTTCTTAATCTCTATTCATTAGTTGATTCCCTCTAGTGCTAGACTAGAGTTTCTTTAACTATTGGTAAGGAGACATAACTAAAAGAAGGGTTTTTGACATAAGATTAAAGTTTAAATGGGTCCAACGCCCTAATTAGCAATGAATGATTGTCTTTCATTTCTAATGGCTCAATGAAAATAGTTTTAATTGGATTAATAAGCACGTAATTAAATTGACACAACCTCCCCGAGTTTTTATTCAACAATGTTGGCTCGTTGTTGCAATAACCTATTAAGTCCATAGTCATCCAAGAGCCTAAGATAAACTATAAAGTCCAATTACAAAGGAATGCAAAAACCATAGTAGTAGTAGTTACTTCCAATATTTGAAAAATTCGTTTTTGATATTGATTTGTTTTTCTCAAAACAAATAGTGGGAGTATCATACGCTACTAAACTATAATGAATACAATTAGTAGTTATATATATCTCCAATATTTTGAAAAATGTTTTGATATTGATTTGTTTTATGAAAACGAATAGTGGGGATATTATATGCTACTAATTTCATTAACTTTGGACTAGTAGTTGTAATAGGACATTATTTATTTGATTGTGATTAAATAAATGAAATTGATGAGACCTTAAAATCCCTCAAACCACTCAATATTAAGTTGAAAACGTAAGAGTGCTTTGAACACTTTTTCGTGACCTTCCACCATGGTAGGCTCCAAGCGTTTATGACTTGTACACCGCCTTCACCCTATAATGGGGAAGTGACAAAGTGCATGCTTATATTCAGGAGGAGTTTATTTAAAACATTTGATGAGGTGAAGATAGGCAACGAGTGTGGCCAATATCGTATAATCGTGAGGTCATGCTTGAACCCCTATCTAAACCAGCATGGTGGGAAATAACTTAACTAAGAGAAATGGTGCCAATATCGTATAATCGTGAGGCATTGTTCTCTAGAGGCCAAAAAGATGGGTAATCACAAGAGGTTGTTGTGAATGGGTAAGTATACCCTCTCATTATTATTTTTGCTAGCCAACATCGTATAATCGTGAGGTGGGCTTGGTAATAGTGAGCCTCCCATAACCCGCCAGGAGCTTTCTTTGAAATCTCCCGGATTCCATCATGGGGGATATGGAATTTGCCAAAAATGGTGGGTGGTGTCATTCGGTTTAAAGACCCGAATCGTTTGACTTAATCAACAATCAATCTAATTATTTTATTGTTTATGTATATAGATATGGTTGGAAGCGCACTCGCGAAAATACTCGACAAACATTGCCTAGAGGGGCACAATTTCCCATCATGGTATCGTAATATCAAGATTCTCCTAACATTGGAGAAGATTGTTTACGTGCTAGACAAAGTCCCATCTCACATACCTCTTGGCCCTGAGGCTACTGAGGATGAACGTGCTAAGTATGACAAGTATGTTGAGGATGACACACAAGCCAAATGCTATCTGTTGGCTTCCATGAATGAGGAGCTACAGAGACAGCATGAGGGCATGGACAGTGCATATTCCATAATACTCCATCTTACGGAATTATATGGTGAAGGGACGCGCAACCGTCGCTTTAGCACTGTCAGTGAACTTGTGAAGACCAAGATGGTCAAAGGGGCTCCAGTGCATCAACATGTACTGAAGATGATAGGACTCATTGAACAATTGGAGAACCTAGGTACTCCACTTGACGGGGAATTGGCCCAGGACTTTATATTGGCTTCTCTTTCTGATTCATTTGCGCAGTTCGTAATGAACTACAATATGAATAAGATGGATAGTTCTCTCTCTGAGTTGCTAAATATGTTAGTAACTGCCGAGAAGACTATGAAGAAAGAGAACGTTGTAGGGACTGCTGCAGTAGCCTACAACAAGCCATCCTCTTCCAAGGCTATGCCGCAAGGCAAAGGCAAAGGGAAGGAGAAGAAGTCACCCACTCATAAGCCGAAAGGAGGAGTGAAGAAAAAGAAGGCAATGGAGCCCAAGGGGACTTGCCACCACTGTGGAAAGGAGGGGCATTGGAAGAGGAATTGCAGGTTATACCTTGCAACTCTTAAGGACAAACCACAAGGTATGGTTTATGTTCTTATCTTCAATTCTAACTGTTAGATCTTCTAAATATTTATATTTGATATAAAGAGCTAATCACTTGTATAATTGTATATAGGTGGAGGAGCCAAGTAGAAGAGGAACAAGCAAGGAATAATGTGGAGAAGGGTTCGGCCACTATGTTTTTGCTTACTACTTAGGAAGTTTGTTAGGCATTTAAAGATTGTCTTTAAACTTTCTTATTTTGTTAAGAACTTAATGTGGCTTCATATAATGGAAGACCACTATTTGTGCCTAAATGTATGAAGGTATTTATATTAGACTCTAAATGTATAGAGCTAATATTTTTGTGTTAAACATTATGAATGTTTGAATTATCATATTAATGTAATGTGAAGAATGCCTTTTTAATATACTATTTCCTTAAAGTAGTGTTATGAATTGAAAATTGTCTTGTTGTATCCTAGATGAGATACAAGAGTTATATCACATTATAATGATATAAATAATAAGAAAAACGTTTCTTATATGGTTATCACTTAAATCACAATGATCAAGATCACTCTTGATTCAATTAGTAGTTTTGAACAACATATTGGGCATTCTTTAAAATTGTTTTAAAATGTCAATTGTGTTAGTGATGAAACCAAGAAAGAAGTGTCTAAATCTATAAAATGTTTAAAGACTTTAGTCACTTAATAACAAGACATTAACTTAGTGAAGATTGAAACAAATAAGCTTGAAATGTTTTAAAGCTATTACCCAATGTCTTCCTCCAATAAACTCCACGTTTATACATTTTGAATGTATGAAGTGATTTCTCATTAAAGTCATGAGAAATAGTGGGAGGTGTGAAAATGGATATAAACTTGAATGTGATTGGTTTATAGTTGTCTAAATGAATAATAGTACTTGACTATTATTAAGAGTTTGTAATTTTAATTGTTAAAAGAACTCAAGCTCTTCAAACGTTAAAATGATATGTTGTGAGACATTTAAAGAATAGTCTTTGAATGTTGGTTTCGTCAACCTAACGTAAAATGGTTATATGTTGGGTGTTATCCATCATTCTCTTTTATGAGAACAAGCTAATAACAAAGCATATGGACAAGTTGATGAAACAAAAAGGGAATAAGTTTCAAAATGAGTCACAACATATGGTTTAACAACAAGACAATCCAAATTCAACATCTCATGTAACGATATTGCTCAATGTAGTTTTGATAAAGAATTATATCAACCACCTAGAAGGAATGGTTGAGTTTCTATATTCTTGGTAGGAGCTATGTTTCCACTAAAGACTTGGATAATTCTTATATGACTACATTAAAGGTCTTAGTATGACTAAAATTTGAAGTATGGTGTATGACACCATATAATTTAAATGAATAGACTTAATGAAACAAGTCACACATTTTGGAATTACTTGAGAAGGAATTCTTTTGTGTATGATTCATTTAAGTTAATGGGAGCAATATGCATTCAAATCAAGAAATTATAATTGTTAATTTTGAAGGAATGCTAAGTTACAAACAAGGCCAGTGGGAGTGATGTCATAATTTGAGCAACAAAGATATGAATAAAGTCTATTTGATAGACTTACTTAAACATAGATGTTACTCGAAAAATGACAAAATATGACACGGTCAATTTTGAAGTATAGACTTGAAATTGGACTTATTGATATAGCAAGGCTATTTCAATAATGTTATATGGAATTAAATCTCAGATGTTGGAGATTTAAGAAAGCATTTTACTATATGATAGAAAATCACTTTCATAACCCTTATAATGAATGTGTCATAAAATCACAAAAGGGACACATGTATTGACTTGTGAAGTAGATATCCAAAGATGAAGAAACCACACGGGTTGTCACTTTAAGATATTACTATATCCCAGGATCAGAACCAAAGCAACTGATAGAGTATTATTGCCTTTAAGAAAGAAACATCAGAGTGGGACTCTGGAAGCGTGCATTCACTTAGGTTGATTAACCAAAGTGAAAGATAAGCCATTTTAACAAATGGAACTTCATAATGGATGAAGTACTAATCATATGAATGAATTGTTAGTATTGTACTACAATGGTCTCAATATTGGAGCAAAGTTTGTATAAAGTATACAAACGAAATATATGTCGATATATAGTTTTAGAAACTGCTTCAAAAAGTGTTTTGAATGAAGAGGTTCTTATAGAACCAATGATTGAATCCAAACCATAAGGTCGTTAGTAGGATACTACGACGTAATGGGGCGATAGCTCAAGCCGTGGAATCAAGGTCTCATCAAAATATTCGAACACGATGAAGAGACATCATCAAATGTTTTTGGAAACATTTGATAAGTAAATCCCTTTTAAATAATAAAAGGAATTAATACATAACCAAGTTAACCTACGACCATAAGCTCTCTCAGCTAAGATGTATAAGATACACTAGTGATTGACTTTAGTGCAAGTGGGAGATTGTTGGAAATATGCCCTGAAAGTCAATCTTTAGAAGAAATCTTTCAGGACAAATGAATGGATGTATGGATGAATCTTATACATCAAAGGCAAAAACACGAATTAAGACTATCTCAATGAACGATATATGTCCTAAATAGTGTATCCATGGACAATAGATTGATTGAAGAAGTAATCTAATGATGTTAGATTACAGAGACCTTCTTCACATAACCAAATGTCCAAAAGGTTCCTAGTCATTGGATTGTCGGAGGGATACTGACAATGCGTAGACTGGTACATACTGTGTCTGCTTCAAATGGAAGGATGGAAAGTCTCATCCCATTCGTGTTGTGACACTAAGACAAGTATGTAGGTGCTCATTAGGGGAATGAGTTCACTGAACACAATCGAACGAGAGTACTTGCATGGAGGTCTACTCATATGTCAAGCAAGTAACTCTAATGGTTGGAATAATGTAAGTAGTCCTTAGACCTGAGGCATCGTCGTTGTCTTGTGGCTAAGTATTTAATCTTTGATTATGTCAAAGTCTCCCCATTCGAGGGTGTTCACGGCATGATTGGGGTTAAGCCACTTAGTCATGAAGGCAAGTGTATGCGCAACAAGGAATCTCTAATCCTCAATAAGAGAGGAAGAATGCTCTAAGATATGATTCGGGAATCTTCGGCCGAAGTATCGAGCGTATTAAAAGGAATGCGTTCCTATACGACTCAAATGAATCATATAAGAAGGAATAATCACATTAGGGGTTTGACATAATACATCCATACCCTAATGATGTGATTGAGAGTATTGTATTAGAGAAGGATCGAATTACATTGTAATTCTAACTGAATAGGTTCTCTGAATAAACTTCTACATTAGCTTGGGTAGCTATGACATATGGTTAGATGTCAATCATAGCTTGTGAGTTCTTCTAGATGATTAAATGTAGTCATCAAAGAAGAATGGTGAATTGAAATGAAGTTTCAATTCACTAAGTGATTGAATTAATTGGATTAGTGCCAATCACCTCACTGCCTTGCTAATTAGAACCTAAAAGATTGTTCACCAATACACTATTGTAGTGAGTAATTAATGGATGATGGAAACAATTAATTGGATTAATTATGTGTTGTGATTAATTTAGAAAAGTCTAAAGAAATCATAAAAGCGATAAAGATCGTTTTGGGCTTAAAGAAACGTTCGGGTTTAATTGGGTCCATTGGGCCCAAACCCATTGGGCTTTTATTCAAGCATTGGATGACTTGAAATAAATGAAAGCCCAAAGCCCAAACAACACAAAGAGGGCCGGCCATATTAGGTGTTTAGGAGAGAAGAATAGTCAAGTTGTTGACTAGGTTTCTTTTGTCTATAAAAGGAACTTTATAGCAAATGTTTCTTAAGGGTTTTTTTTTTGTGTGTTTAGAACTAAAAAGAGGCTAAAGAAAACTCTCTCAAATACTCACAAGGGCCGGCCACCTTAAAAAAAAAAGAGCTAACAATCTTTCACCCTTTTGGTTATTCCTTCATCCTTCTCATTACACTAGTGGGTGAGGATCTTTAGAGGTTTCCTACTTTGGAAACTTGAAGAGAACCTAGGAGCACTCATTCTTTCAAAGTGGAGGAGGCAAGGAGGGAAGCTAGGCTCAAGGATTTCAAGGAGCAAAGAGATTGGAGGTGGTCCATCCTTGGTCTAAAATCAAGATCAAGAGGTATAGATCTATTCCTTGACTTTGTTCTTGATTCTTTAAAATGTTTTGATGCATTATATATAAACCTATGAACCTTGAAGGGGATTTGCATGACTATAGCTTTGATTTTATTTGATAACATGCTTCCGTTGCTCATGTATATATATTGTTGAATTGTATATGCATGCTAGTCATCTAGAAATCCCACATGAAACTCATAAATTTCCCTTCACTCCCATCATCACTAAACATCACCCCAACATCCCATCGTTCCACTCTAGCCAAAATAGACATAAATTGGTTAAGATTTCGGGAAGATTGTACCATGGGTGTTGTAGCCCTCCTTGTTCGAGTTCCCCCAAATCTGAAACTAATTGGATCAATTACTACCACCATTAGACTTCCCTTGAGGTATGAAACAAAGCCCAATCAATTGTAGGAGCGGCGGATCATCGAGGAGGAAGAATCGAAGCACACCTATACTTAGGGTTTCGACGGATTTTAGCAAAATTGGAGCTTTTCCCGACCAAATTGGCCTTGGCTGCAGGTATAAAGTTTTCTCTACTCTTTGAGATCTTCATTTCTGTAATTTTTGAGAATTTTTAGAAATAGTTGAATTTTCCTGCGAGCCGAGGCAGCGGTGCGTGGCCAGGGGGGTCGTCGATGTTATTCTTAGGCTAATTAGATGCCTTGAGTTCAGTTTTGATAGTTGTATGACGTAGGTTGATTGTTGGAATCTAAATTCTCTATGTTACATTAATAGGTGATTATATGAATCGACGATCCGACCGTTGGATCGTCACTAAACTTTATTATGTTATAGTACGTAATATTTGAGAACCATAAGATCTTACGGATAGGGAATCCGAAATACGGATCTTCCCGAATTGGATTTGTAAGTTCGTAAAATAAAATGTTAACCGCCACTTGGTTTTGGCGATTGGCAGAGATCCGACCATTGGATCGTCTCGAAACTTTAGTATGTTATTCTAGAAGCGTAATGTGGATCCTTGGAAGTTACAGATCAGAGATCTGATTTGTAGATCTTCTGGACCGAATTACCTAGACTTACGTGCGATGTAAGTTATGTATTGTATCAACGAGAATTCTGAGATATGATTTGATAATTGGCCGCAAGCACCGATCATTTGTGACGCCTCGATGTTTGTGCTAGGAAGTTGTAGCGCGGACTCCAAGTGAGTGGATCTTTCCTTGCTTATCATATTTTTCATGATTGATAATTCTATAGATGCTTTTAAATAAAACTAAGAAATTTATGCCATGACATATATATATATATTTATATGTTATAAAATACTATGAGATGGTTGAGCGTAGATTTCATCGTGATATATCCATATGCGTATTACTATAAATGATTAATGCGAACTACGAATGGCTTGATCCCTATTTACAGTACGTAGGTAGTCTAACGAGACATTAGATGCAGCCATATAAGAAATGAGATTATATAATCGAGACAATAGCCTTGTTTAAGGAATTGAGCAATATGAGGGATATTGGTGAAAAATGTGCGTTTTAACTTTATGTTCTGGTGATTAATAGTTAGTACACCGTATTATATAATTGGAAATACTATGAAATGTTTTTATTTTAGATTTCATCATGGCATATCTGTACGTATATTCCTTGCACATAATTATTGTGAACGCTCTGAAGTGCAAAGGTGAACGCAAGACACATAGGTAAGTTCAGGTAAGTTCAAGTAATTATACGGTATTAGTTGAATTGATGGGGTTATGATATGACTACATTTATGTTTAAAACAACTCCGACACTGTCGTACATGTTGCAATAGTAGGCAACCCTGGCATTGTTGTACAGGTCGCTTATGAGTCGTACATGTTGTATTAGATGCATTCAAAGTTCATAAACCTGCACCTCGGTGTTAGTGCTCCCCCCCATGGCCAGGGCATAGTCCTTCACATAATGTTCACCTCCCGCACCATACGCTTACCTTGAATTTAAGGTAGGTGCACAGGCCTATCGTACAGACCACTATAGGTGGTTTCGACTCGTAGGTGACTCTTCACGTGATCGTAGCACTTGAGCGTATTCATTTACACCCAGTTCTGTCGTACAGACCACTACTGTGGTTCCGACTCGTGTGCAGGCGTAGTGCCGTATAGGTCGTTAGAGGTGACTCTGGTTTATGTGCTAGTAATGATTAATGAAATACGAGTACAGTTGTACAGGTCACTAGAGGTAACTCCGGCTTATATGCTAGCCACGATTGATGAGATATGTGATGAGTATGTGATGAGCTAGCATATGTAATGAATAAGAGACGAACTAGCATATGTGATGAATAAGTGATGAGCTAGCATATGCAATGAATATGTTATGAGCTAGCATACATGATGAATATGTGATGAATATGTGATGAGCTAGCATATGTAATGAATAAGAGACGAACTAGCATATGTGATGAATATGTGATGAGCTAGCATATGTAATGTGTTGATACACAAAACCGGAGGGGTCTTGGAACAACGTAAATCCAACCGTGAATCTGCGAGAAAGTAAATAACACAAGATGTATCGTGGTTCACCCCAAGGTTTGGGCTATGTCCACACTAATATTGTATTTCTCTGTAAGAGCTTGACTGTGAGGGTGAGAGAGAGCCTCTGTAATGAGAGTGAGGCTTTCCCTAATTGTGAGGGTGAGGGTATGGCCTAAGAATTGGCCTCTCCTAATGAGGAGAGTGAGGAGTCCTTTTATAGAATAAGGGCTCCTCACTTATTACATATTTGCCCTTTCCTTTATTACATAATTACATTTAAGTCCCCCGAGTATTTATACGAGATCTAAATATGGAGGCCCTAAGTATGGTACAAACAATAGTCCTCCAAGTCTTTAGTCAAGAGAGTCTTTTGGCTGGAGACTTGAAATTCAGTCCATGTGTGGGCCGATGTAACTAGATGTCATCTTGAACTGATACTTGATATGAGGTGGTGCTCAAAGTGAAATGATGCTCAGTTAGAAGTAGCACATGTTGCGAGGTTGCTCTGCTTGTGGCTTATGTTGCCTTGGTTGGCTCGGCTTGTGGCGTTAAAGGTGAGGGAGTCCCTTTTATAGAATAAGGGCTCGCTCCTCAATACATAAGTGATGGGTTAAGAGTGATGCTTGCGGCGAGGCGGTTGCTCAGCAGGCGGCGATGCTCTCTAATGATGGTGAGGGAGTCCCTTTTATAGAATAAGGGCTCGCTCCTTAATACATGAATAGTGGGTGCTCTCTAATGAAAGTGAGGGAGTCCCTTTTATAGAATAAGGGCTTACTCCTCAGTACATAAATAATGGGCTAAGTCCCCCAAGTATTTTTCATGAGGCCCAGTTGAGGCCCAATATATGGTACATAATGTAGTCCCCTACGTCTTCGGTCAATAGAGGCTGTTGGCTGGAGAGTTCAAATTCAATCCATGTATGGGCCGAAATGGCGGTTGTTCGGAGACGGTATTTGTATACCCTACACTGAAGCTTTGTAGGTGAAGCTTTGCAAGTGAAGCTTTTGAAGCTGGAGCTTTGTAAATGAAGCTTTTGAAGCTGGAGCTTTTGTAAATGAAGCTTTTAAAGCTGGAGCTTTTGTAAATGGAGCTTTTGTAAATGAAGCTTTTGAAGCTAGAGCTCTGTAAATGAAGCTTTTGAAGCTAGAGCTTTTGTAAATGAATCTTTTGAACCTAGAGCTCTGTAAATGAAGCTTTCGAAGCTAGATTGACATGAGTGATGCTCATGAATGTTTATGTTGATTGACATGAGTGATGCTCATGGATGTTGACATGAGTGATGCTCATGAATGTTGACATGAATGATGGTCATGAATGTTTATGTATGATTGACATGAGTGATGCTCGTGAATGTTTATGTATGATTGACATGAGTGATGCTCATGTATAATTTTGGAGTACTGGACGTACTTTTGATCACCTGGTTGGTGATAATAGCGGCAGGCTGCCGAATAATTTTGGAATACTAGGCGTACTTTTGATCACCTGGTTGGTGGAAATAGCGGCAGGTTGTCGAATAATTTTGGAGTACTAGGCGTACTTTTGATCACTTGGTTGGTGATAATAGAGGGTCTGGCTCTTTTGGGCATATGGGCCTTTGCCCTCCACATGACATTGCAGCCCATTATTTTGGGCTTGCCGTTTTTTTTTTTTTGAACCCTCTGATGTGGTTTACATGGATGTCTCTGAAAGATAAGAAAAATAAATTACATCATTCAAAAATAAATCCGACCCTCTACTCAATGGATCATGCCCATAATGCCATCACCACCGTAATTATGTCTGCTTCTTTTTATCTTCTTTTGCTTTCTGCTTTTGCTTTGTGCTTTTACTTTCTGCTTTTCTTCAGACATCCTTTTTCTTTTTCTTTTGTGGGAATGGTTGAGCTGTCTGATGGTTTGCATCTCTAAGACTGATCGAGTAGTGGGTTGTTTCATCATTCTCTGGTGGCTTAAGGAAGTAATAATGATAAAGCAAAATAATAAAGAAAAAGGAGAAAGGTCTCATCTTTTTCAGATTCTTTTTGCGTAGAGTTCAACAACCGCCTGTTGCAACTTTATTGATCTCCTGCCTAGCTTGTAACAGAGCACCGGGTTTGGACAAACCCTACGGAGGCAACTCATCTTTGCTTGCATATCAGGCTTCCATAATTCATTCGCCTTCTCGGTGATCTCATCCACGTTGTTCAGCCAGTTCTGGACGTCAGTATGGATTCTTTCACGTTATTGTTCAGCTCGAACAACCTCGAGCCGTAGCCGTTCTCTAGCATTTGGCTTGCTATTTGGCTTGCTGGAAAGTTTAAGAAAATCCTGAGCAGTGATGCTCATGAAAGCCTTGGCAAACACAACACCTTCTCCATGGCAATCCACCAATGATCCCAACACGGTCTTTGCACAAAACAGTTATGTAGCTAGGTGCGGTGAAGCGTTTCCAACGATGGCAGCGACCTCGTTCAACTTCTCAAGTTTCTCTGCCATGGTGAGCTCGAGAACAGGGCCGCTATGAGCTGACAGTGTAGGCCTGCTGTGATTCCAAGACGTTTTTTCGGGTCGCCGGAGTAGATCTTGTTGCTGAAGGGGACGAGTAATCTTTGGAGCCGGAGTAGAAGAAGAAGCTCCGGTCACACCGATGCTGATGAACCCAAAGCGTCGGAGACAGAGGAGGCCGAAGACGACGAGATAGATGACAGTGTTTCCTTGTCCTCCGTCTCACACATGCGTTGTTTGTTGTAGCAGCAGCTGCAGAGAGTAAGCTATCATAGCAATTTCTCATATCTTGCATGTCTTGAGCCGCCTAAGCGAGCTCATCAACCTGAGCCAATGGTTAAATGTCTTTCTTATCTTTGGCATCGTTTTTGTGTAGTTCGAATCTCTGTAACATGCTGAGCGAGGTCTTCATTTTTTTTTTTGAAAACCCCAATGATCGGGATGACGACTCAGAGCGACTCATAATGTGAAACTCAAATCCTTGGAAATTCAAAGACGCTCGACTCCAAATCATCTACTGCGATTAACTCTGTAGTTTCAAACGACATTTAAGCAGGGGGATGACGAGGAGGAAGAATGAGCTTTATTGTCGTGATGAGCAAGATTGCGCTTCACCACATAACATTGGCCTACTAGATGCTTTACTCCACGAGGCAAAAGCTCTTAGTAGTGCGTAGAATCATTCATCTGAGTGGGACTGACAACCGACGAAAATGACTGTTTAGTTGGCTGTGGCTGAGCAGGTGTATCCTTCTGTGCTCGGAACTTGAGCTTGTGCATGGTGGAATAGGTGGTGGCAGCTGAGAAAGAAGAAGCAAAGCAGGGCGGAGGAGACCTTCAGAGTTTTGGTTCTCATATTTTCTGCTTTTGGCTTGCTGGGTTTTTGCAGATTCACGACGGAGGTGAAAATTGAGAGAGAACCAACATCACTTTTCGTATCGATTCCCACAGACGGCGCCAAATGTTGATGCCCAAAATCGAAGAGGTCTTGGAACAACGTAAATCCGACCGTGAATCTGC
Organism: Malus sylvestris; assembly: GCF_916048215.2. NCBI lineage: Eukaryota > Viridiplantae > Streptophyta > Magnoliopsida > Rosales > Rosaceae > Malus > Malus sylvestris. The sequence goes on along the minus strand of NC_062272.1, from coordinate 41,209,770 downwards.
GAGAAAGTAAATAACACAAGATGTATCGTGGTTCACCCCAAGGTTTGGGCTACGTCCACACTGATATTGTATTTCTCTGTAAGAGCTTGACTGTGAGGGTGAGAGAAAGCCTCTGTAATGAGAGTGAGGCTTCCCCCAATTGTGAGGGTGAGGGTATGGCCTAAGAATTAGCCTCTCCTAATGAGGAGAGTGAGGAGTCCTTTTATAGAATAAGGGCTCTTCACTTATTACATATTTGCCCCTTCCTTTATTACATAATTACATTTAAGTCCCCCGAGTGTTTATACGAGATCTAAATACGAAGGCCCTAAGTATGGTACAAACATAATGAATATGTGATGAGCTAGCATTTGTGATGAGCTAGCATATGTAATGAATATGTGATGAGCTAGCATACGTGATGAATATGTGATGAGCTAGCATATGTGATGAATATGTGACAAGCTAGCATATGTGATGAAATATGTGATGAAATATGTGATGAACTAGTATATGTGATGAGATATGGGTAAGTCGTACAGGTCACCATAGGTGACTCCGACTTACGTACTAGTATGAGTTATTAATCACATAATTATTCGATATTGCTGACGAGATGCTGTGTTGTGATATATTTATGATTTTTTTGGAAATTATACAAGTGTCGTGGCGAGGGGTTAAGATGTTTTATATGATTTCTATTAAAATTTTATTACAGGGCCACTCACCATTGTCTTGTCTTCACCCTCCAGGTTTTAGTAGCTGAGCTTTCTTATCATCGAAGATTCGTGGCGATTATGAGTATTGGAGATTGTTTCGAGGGTACGATTCTTAATTCACTCTTCTGTACTTGCTTATGCTCTAACGTCACGTGTGAAGTGGGTTCATACCCGCTCACCAATGCACTCTGGTATTTAGGCACTTTTAGGTTTAAATTTATTCACAATTTTTCCGCATCATCACACTTTATGGCTTCGTCACCTTCTAGGTGTCGACCATCACAGCTCGATTCGGAGTCCTAGTGGACATTCTGGGTTAGGGTGTGTCAATGACAGTTTACAGTTAATAGTTAAATGCAGAAATGTCCAAATAGTGTCTCGGGAAAATCCAAAAATCAGGTACCAAACAGTTAACCACATGTCGTCCCGCGTGTCTTCATTGTTGAACTTAACCCACACCAAGGGAAAATGATCCTCACCGGATCCTTTTCTTAGGGATCTTAGGGATCTCGCAATCGTGTCCGTTCATCATACATCATAAGGTTAGTTTTCATTAGATACTATTTATATTTGAATTTTAAATTTTAAATGATTTCTGACCACATGATGTACGATGAACGGACACAATTATAGGATCTATAGGATCCTCAAGAAAAGGATCCAATGAGGATACTTTTCCCACACCAAGTTCCACCTTCACCGCCACTAAAATGATTTTTTTTATTTTTTATTATTTGATAAAAAGACAAACCCTAATCTCACAAGAATATTGGGGTTTTGCACTATATTTGTTCTCAATTATAATCTCTTTTTGAAGTTTCCTTCCTTACTATTCTGTGATAAAAACATTGGTTTTGTTTTGTTTCAATTTACGAAATTTACACATATGTTCTTATTTGAGGGGTACTTGTGTTGCTTATTGTGTAATTTTTTCCAAACGCTCCAAACTGTCTATATTTTAGATAAATTATCCTTGCAAATAACTAGACAAATTCAAAATCATGAACACATCCAACTGTAATGAAGAAAATTGATGAATATGATTTTTCGAATAAACACTAATACGACTATCGTTTAATTCAACGGTCAAAGAGTTTTGACTTTTTGTAGAGATAGTCTTTGAGATAATACTAAAAGATGGACGGTTGGAACATCAAAATACGGTGTGAATTGGGCCATAAAAAGAATCCCTCAAATAAGGTTTTTCAACGAATCCTTCAACAAAATAAACTGTTATTGGTTATATATCCATCTTACGCAAATTTCATTCATAGATTCATTACTATTGACACACCCCGACCTGGAAAGGTCGAAGCACGTTGGCCGTCACCGTGAGGTGACGTAACCATAAGGGTAAGTGATGCAAAAAGTGAATAAAATTAAAACTAATTAGAACTAAACAGTGAAAGAGTGCGCAATTCGTGGGTTGAACCCATTACAATTATTCAGAGCATAATAGACAGTGAGACTACGAAAGAGTAGTCAAAGCAACCAAAGTACACTTATTACATAATAGTGATAAGTTCGTACATCTAAACAGAAGGAAATGTCAGAACTGCTGCGATTCCTTGAGTGCCACAGAGAGTACAGCTATCTGGGTCCTGGAGGGGCCAAAAACAAAGTTGAATGGGTCAGCAAAACAATGCTTATAAGAAAACCTTTATCCTTGAATATACTAACCCCTCGCCGTAAAACAAGTATAGTTTCCTCAAAACATACTACGTAAGTATGAAATCCAATATATCAGCCATATAACCAGAAATATGCCAAGTAAATGATGTATCATACGCCACAATAATAATCATGTGATAATCAATATAACTAAGTGCTCATCCATCTAAGCTGACACACAAGTTCGAACAAATGGTTTCTGACACGAACAGGACTGGGTGTAATCAATATGCTCTAGTACTACGATCACGTGAAAACTGGTGCAAAAGCACATCACATACAAGTCGGATCGCCTAATGCAATCTACCCGACAAGACTGGCACCTAAACTTGGATCCAAGGTGAGCGAACGGTGCGGATGTGAACATACACGTGAAGGACTGGCCCTGGCCCTGGGGCAAGTACTAACACCGGGTGCAGCAAGATGAGCATGTACACAAGTATGTATGAATGCCATGACAGTAATATCACAACCATATAGCAGCATTTATCACAATTTATATCACAATAATGATACTAGGCAATATAGGCGTAAAAGTGAAGTTAATACGCATTTATGGAAATTATAAATATATATAGGTATAAAACAACTACCCACTCACAAGTACGTCATTGGGTCGTAGCCCCCGAGCCTAGCTTGGCCTCGAAAATCCTCGGAATAAGTTTCCCCTATATGTGAAATAACTAAATAACATTAATTAAGGTACATAATGGAAACCTAAATAAAACCCCCATAGTTTACTCAAACCTAGGGTATAAATATATGAAATCGATCTACTTGACGACACGAACGCACACGTGTCAACCACGCGCCGGTCGGAGGCCAGACGCGCCTCCACACGCGCCCACGCGCCCCTGCGAGTACACTGTACTCGCCTTCTTCGCGAAAATCTGCAGTTTTGCAGATTTTTGGGTTAACTTCCAGAGCCCATAACGAGCTCGATTCTCAACCAAATTCACTTCTACAAAAGACAAATTAAAGCTAGAATGTGATCTACCAATCCCAATTTACAGAAAGTTCGAATCTAGTCCATGTTGTTCAGAAATTTAGCCTGAAAGTGGCCAAACGACCACAGTTACAAATTTTCCAAAAACTGAAATTTTCTTCCTAACTTCCAGAGTTGATTTCTAACTCGTTACTTAACCAAACTCAGTGATTCAAAAGCCATTTTGAAGTTAGGAATGTGGAGAACAAGTTTTTACCTAGAAGAAGTCCAGTTGTGGTCGAGGTTGACCAGAAAAATGGTTTGAAAGTGACTAAATGGCCACGGTTCTTGTACGAAAAACTTCGGGTTCTCCTTCTTCTCGAGTTTCTGGGTAAAACCACACGTTCAAAACACAAACAAAGGATCCATAACAACCCATAGAAGTGAAATGAAGGTTCTAAGGGTTTCTTAAGGCTTACCTTAGCCATGCATGGCTTGAAAACCGTAGTATAGAACTCGCCGAGTCGGACCTTCCGAGTTGGTGAGTCAAAACTTGTCCACACTAGATTTCAAGGACATGGTTGTGATTGTGGGACTGAGATGAGCATGATGATGTAGTTGGTTTGTCACATTTATGAGTGTTGGAGTGTTTTGTGGTTGTTGTAGAGAGGAAGAAGAAGAAGAATGTGGCGTGGGAGAGGGAGCAGAGAGAAAGAGAGAGAGATGCTTTTCTGATTGAGGGGGGGGACAATGAAGGAAAAAAATTTGTCCTAACTAAGAACATGTGAGAATATTTGAACACATATGCAAACTATTAACACATTAAAGTAGGCATGCATTAAAAAACAAATCTAAAACCCATGACTTTCAAAGCCTAGTCAATGGTGAACCACAAGACTCTTTAACAACATTAAAGAGAAAGAAGGTTTTAGAGATTCATTACCCTTGAAGCTCATCCTTGTTTACACAAGTGATTCACCCAAGTGGAGGGCCTTCAAGTCACCTCCTAGCTCCTTGGATCTTCCTTGTGATTTTCTTCCTTTTGATGCTCCTTTGCTCCTTGAGGATGTGAGGAAAGGATCTCCAAAACACCAAAGATTTGGTGTCTCTAAGTCTCCACACCAAGGATGAGGTGTGAAGATGAAAATGGATGACTTAGAGAAGAAAAGATTGCTAGCTATATCTTCTCTAAGTGGCCGGCCTCCTTTAGAGAAAAAGAGAGAAAATGTTTCTCATCTTTGCCTCAAGAAAACCCTAAATGAGGTAAAAGCTATAAAGATGCTTTTATATCTCTTTTCTTAGGTGAGTGGCAAACTTGCAATTAAGCAAAACTTACCACTCCCTCACTATGGCCGGCCTCTTTTAAGTGATTGGACTATTTGCCCATATTTGTTTTAGTTGTCATACAACTTAAATATAATAGGCCTAGTGGACCAAACCCTTTTGGACCCCGAAGCCCAAAACTAACTTAAAAGCCCAATACGAACCTTTCGTATAATTAATTAACTAATTAATTAACCTTGACCATATTTCAATTAAACCATTTAATTGCTTATCCATTTCATTTATATTTCTTCACTTTCATCCTTACTCGGTGTATGATCCATTAGGTTCCAATTAGCGAGGCAGTGGGTGATTGTTACTCTTAACGATCGATTGTGAATTGAAACTACATTTCAATTCTCCCTTTGATTAAGATTAGTGTTTGCTAATCTTCAGGGCTTCCACAAACCATGAGTGACACCTAGCAGCATGTCATGGCTACCCAAGCTAAATAGAATTGGTTGGAGAACCTATCCAGTTACAATTACAATGCAATACGGTCATTCTCTAATACAATACTCTTAATCACATTGTTTGAGTGATAGTTGTTGGAAGTATGCCCACAAAGCCACTCATTTGATGTAATAGCTTTTTGGAATACTTAATGTATTAAACTTTTATATGTTTAATGGAGGGCAAAGCTTATTGTTAATCACTATTTATTGTATCAAGTGTTTAAGCAATAAGGGAATCCAAGGGATGTATTTGATCTAAGAGACAAGTGATCTAAGTGAGTTAGATTATCGAGACCATTCTCTTATGTTCATTCCTAAAACGTTCCTAGCCATAGGATAGCCAATTGGGCATTGACAATCCGCTAAGGTTAGTATGTGTTATGTTGACTCAAGCGTGAGTATGACTAGTCTCAAGTCATTTGGTGTTGGACACTAAGACAAACACATAGGTGCTCAAAAGAGTAATCGAGTACACTGAACTACGATCAAAAGAGAGTTCGAACATACATGTCATGTATGAACTCTAAAGTTGCAATATGCAAAGTAGTCCTTTGACCTGAGGCATCATAGATGTCTAATGGTTTGGTCCTTGATCTTTAACCATGTCAACGACATTCCCTTGGAGTGTCCACGGCATTGTTGGGGTCAAGCTATCTAGTCATGTAGGCATATGAATGCACAACAAGGGATCTCTAACCTTTCATGGTGGAAGGAGAATACTCTAAGATATGATTCTAAAGTCTTTGGCCAAAGCAAATGAATATGACTTAGGAAGTTTGTTCCAAATCATATTCAAGGGAATCATATAGGAAAGTATCACATTGGATAGTAGACATGAAACAAACTATCACTTAAACAATGTGATTAAGAGTATTGTATTAGAGAATGACCGTATTGCATTGTAGTTGTAACTGGATAGGTTCTCCAACCAATTCTACTTAGCTTGGGTAACCATGATATGCTGCTAGGCATCATTCATGGTTTGTGGAAGCCCTAATGGTTAGCAAACACTAATCAATAAAGGGAGAATTGAAATGTGGTTTCAATTCACAATCGATCGTTAAGAGTAACAATCGCCCACTGCCTCATTAATTGGAACCTAATGGATCGTACACCGAGTAAGGATGTATGTGAAGAAATCAAATGAAATGGATAAGCAATTAAATGGTTTAATTGAAGAATGGTCAAGATTAATTAAATAGTTAATTAATTATACGAAATGTTCGTATTGGGCTTATATGTTGGTCTTGGGTTTCGGGGGCCCAAAAGCATTTTGGTCCACAAGGCCCATTATGTTTAAGTTGTATGACAACTAAAACAAAATGGGCAAATTAGCCCAATAACAAAGGAAGGCCGGCCATTAGGGTGAATATGGCAAACTTGGATTAATTACAAGTTTGCCACTCACTTGTAATGAAGTATAAATTCAACTTTATAGCTTTATGTTCTTTTAGGGTTTTCTTGTTGAAATTGGGTGAAACTTTTTCTCTCCTTTTTCTTCCAAGAGGCCGGCCACTAATGGGAAGGGACATCTAGCAATCTCTTCTTCCCTAAGTCATCCATATCATCTTCACAAGATACATCCTTGGTGAAGAGACTTAGAGACATCAAACTTTTGGTGTTTTGGAGAACATATCCTCATTTCCTCAAATCTTCAAAGGAGCACTAAAGGGAGGAAAACACAAGGAGGATCCAAGGAGCTTGGAGGTGACTTGAAGGCCCTCCACTTGGGTGAATCCCTTGTGTAAACAAGGATGAGCTCCAAGGGTAAAGAAACTCTAAATCTTTACTTATCTTTAATGTTGTTAAAGAGTTTTTTTTGGTTCACCATATACTAGGCTTTGAAAGTCATGGGTTTTATGAATTGTTTTTGAATGCATGCCTACTTTAAAGTGTTAATAGCTTGCATGAGTATTCAAATGTTCATACTTGTTCTTAGCTAGGACAAATTTTTTCCTTCAAGTGGTATCAGAGCCTAGGCCTAGTTTATGGTGAATTCTTTTGGGTTTTGTGATTTTCATGATTTATGATTTAAATGTTGTAAATGTTACAAGCTTTGTTCTTGCTTTTGAATATATAAATTTTGCTAGAAAATTTAGCATCTCAAATGTTGTAGATGTATTTCATTTAAGCATGAATATTGGAAATAAAATTTGGTGCCATGTATTTTGGGAAATTCGGCCAAATCCTTAGGGTGATTTTTTGGGTTCATGTTTGTCTTGTTAAAATGGTTTTAAGGTGACTTTTGGAACCCCTAAGTACCCTAGGATGTTAGACCTCTTTTGAGTGGTGAAAAATTGAGTTTTAGTGAATGAAAACATTCATGGAGCTATTATGAGTTTTCATGGTGTTCTTCAAATGTTCTTGATGTTCTTGCCAAGAACAAAAAGGTTTGAAGTTTTGATTCAAAAGTTTTATGTTTTTCATAAAGTTTTGGTTTAATTTTGATGGGTGATAGTTATTGGTGAAGCATTAATTTTGGTTTTAATGTTTGACAAAACTTATTAATGTTTTACAAAACTTTTTCTTACAAACCATCAATTTCACCTTTACCTCACCCACCAAAATCAAGTTGCATAAAATCCCTTTCACACTCATTCACACTCCTAAAACCGGCCACCCCCTAGTGGGGGTACTTTTGGGGTCTTTTATGCAATTACATAAAGTTTTGATACTTTTGTGTATTTGCACTTTGGCCCAAAAGTTTACGTTTTTACGTTAAGGCCCAAAAACTCTAAAGGACAAATTGTTTTGATCCTTTAATGATTTTTTTACATTAATAAAATTTTGGGATCTAGTTGTAAATACATGAAGTTGTGGACTATTGTGTTTTTACAAAGTGACCCCAAAAGTTTTTGTATTTGCATTATGGCCCAATTGTTGTGGTCATAGTTTCCTTTTGGCCCAAATAAAATGAGAACAAAATTGTTTTGTCTCTTTAATGAGAATTGGATTTTCATTTTGAAGGGAAATCTATGAGATTCTAGCATGGGATTTCATAATGACTATCATGCATATCCAAATCAAATTTAATATACGAAAGCAGCGGAAGCATTTATAACATATTATCAAAGCTATAGTCATGCAAATCCCCTTCAAGGTTCATAGGTTTATATATAATGCATCAAAACAATTTAAAGAATCAAGAACAAAGTGAAGGTTAGTCTTATACCTCTTGATCTAGACTTGAGACCAAGGATGGACCACCTCGAAGCCCTTTGCTCCTTGAAATCCTTGAGCCTAGCTTCCCTCCTTGCCTCCTCCACTTTGAAAGAATGAGTGCTCCTAGGTTCTCTTCAAGTTTCCAAAGTAGGAAACCTCTAAAGATCCTCACCCACTAGTGTAGTGAGAAGGATGAAGGAATAACCAAAGGGGTGTAAGATATGTTAGTAAAAACCCCCTTATGGTGGCCGGCCTTTGTGGTTCAAGAGAGCTATTTTCTTTTGCCTCTTTTGTTGTTCAAAACTCACAAAAACCCTAATGAACTTTATCTCTATAAAGTTCTTTATATAGACAAAAGAAACCTAGTCAACAACTTGACTAAATATCTCACCTTTCCTCACCTAAAGTGGTCGGCCCCTTTGTGTTGTTTTTGGGCTTTGGGCTTTTATTATTTCAAGTCATCCAATGCTTGAATAAAAGCCCAATGGGTTTAGGCCCAATGGGCCTAATTAAACCCGAACGTTTCTTTAAGCCCAAAACGATCTTTATCGCTTTTATGATTTCTTTAGACTTTTCTAAATTAATCACAACACATAATTAATCCAATTAATTGTTTCCATCATCCATTAGTTACTCACTACAATAGTGTATTGGTGAACAACCTTTTAGGTTCTAATTAGCAAGGCAGTGAGGTGATTGGCATCAATCCAATTGCTCATATTTAATTCAATCACTTAGTGAATTAAAACTTCATTTTAATTCACCTTTCTTCTTTGACGACTACATTTAATCATCTAGAAGAACTCACAAGCTATGAGTGACATCTAACCATATGTCATAGCTACCCAAGCTAATGTAGAAGTTTATTCGGAGAACCTAGTCAGTTGGAATTACAATGTAATTCAATCCTTCTCTAATACAATACTCTCAATCACATCATTAGGGTATGGATATATTATGTCAAACCCCTAATGTGATTATTCCTTCTTATATGATTCATTTGAGTCGTATAGGAACGCTTTCCTTTTAATACGCTCGATACTTCGGCCGAAGATTCCCGAATCATATCTTAGAGTATTCTTCCTCTCTCATTGAGGATTAGAGATTCCTTGTTGCGCATACACTTGGCTTCATGACTAAGTGGCTTAACCCCAACTATGCCGTTGACATTCTAATAGAGTGACTTTTGACATAATCAAAGATCAAGTACTTAACCACAAGACAACAACGATGCCTCAGGTCAAGGGACTACTTACATTATTCCAACCATTAGAGTTACTTGCTTGACATGTGAGTAGACCTCCATGCAAGTACTCTCGTTCGATTGTGTTCAGTGAACTCATTCCCTTAATGAGCACCTACATACTTGTCTTAGTGTCACAACACGAATGGGATGAGACTTTCCATCATTCCAATTGAAGCGGACACAGTATGTACCGGTCTACGCATTGTCAGTATCCCTCCGACAATCCAATGACCAGGAACCTTTTGGACATCTGGTTATATGAAGAAGGTCTCTATAGTCTAACATCATTAGATTACTTCTTCAATCGATCCATTGTCCATGGATACACTATTTAGGACATATATCGTTTATTGAGATAGTCCTAATTTGTGTCTTTGCCATTTGATGTATAAGATTCATCCATACATCTGTCCTGAAAGATTTCTCCCAAAGATTGACTTTCAGGGCATATTTCCAACACATTTCATTTAGTTCCATTTAAATCAATTCTATGGATCCAAAAGCCAATTGTTTAAGTTGCTTTCTTAGTTAATGTGATTAATTGAGAAAATGGTGATTATGAACCAAAGGCCTCGATAATTGAGCTATGTGATTGGCCGCTTTACATTATGAATGTTTGGGTTTGGTAGTGTAGATTTGAATGTAATTTGATTAATTCAATTTGTTGTAAATGGACATAAGTCCATCATTTGATTTGTGTTGTAAAAGGGCATAAGCCCTTCTTATTATTTCATGTATTCCTTTTGTTTATATGTATGCAAAATGGAATAGTTGGGTCCAACGCCCAATAGGCAATAACGGTTTAATTGGATTAAACGCGTAACTAAAATCAACAACTATCTACCTTAAACCCAAGGTCCAACACAAGGCTCGTGTTGGATCAAATTAATCGGTTCATAATCATCCTAAAACCTAATATGACTATATAGTCCATATGAGGATGCAATGCATTCGTTAGTAGTTCCATATAGTCTCACTTATTTCTTCGAAATAGTGGGAGTATTATAAACTACTAAATTCATATTAACTTGGACCAATAGTTGTGATAGGCCCATGTTCTTTTAATATGATTAAAATGATTTTGATGTAGCCCAAAACCACTCCCTCAACAAACGAATATTAAGTTGATAAGCGAGAGATGTTTTGAACATCTCTTCGTAGGCCTTCCACCGTGGTGGGCTTCAATCGTTTGTGACTCATACACCGTATTCGTCCAGTTCTGGGGTATGTAAAGTATGTGCTTACATTCAGGAGAAGCCCATAAACATATGATGAAGTGAAAGTAGGCAACGAGTATGGCCAATATGATATTCTTCTGAGGCCATTCTTGAACCCCTACTTGAACAAGCATGGTGGGAACGACTTAACTAAGTGCAATGGTGCCAATATGATATTCTTCTGAGGCATCATTCTCTAGAGGCCAAACTAGATGGGTAATTACAAAAGGTTGTAAATGAATAATGCGTTATTCTCTCATCATTATTGTTGCTAGCCAATATGATATTCTTCTGAGGTGGGCTTGGTAATGGTGAGTCTCCCATACCCCGCTAAGAGTTCAATATAACTCTCGAATTCTATTGAGGGATGTGGAATTTGCCAAAAATAGTGGGTGGTACTATTTTGATTCAAAGACCGAATCAAATAGTTTTAAACAAACAATCTAATACGATTTCTGTTATGTTATGTAGTTAACGACATGCCTAAAATTATACCCACCATTATACTTGACAAAAAGGGCCTTAAGGGCCAACGTTTCCTTGCTTGGTATCGCCACATTGAGAATGTCTCAAAGGTGAAAGACATATTGTATGTGCTTAAGCAATCCCCTCCTCATATACCTCCTACGAAACTAGCTTCAAATGAGGAGTGTCAAAATTATGTTAGACACTATGAGGATGATTTACAAGCCAAATGCTTAATCCTTACTTCACTTAGTGAGGAGCTTATGAAGCTACATAAGCATATGGATACTTCTTGTGCCATGGTTGAAAGTTTGCATAAGATGCATGACATTGAGACTAGTAATGTACGATTCTCAAATGTTTGTAGTCTAATGAATGCCAAAATGGCAAAGGGGACATCGGTCCATAAACATGGACAAAAGATGGAAAAGATATTTAATGATCTTAAAAGTTTAGGAACTTCCATCGATGGGAAAATGGCCTAAGACTTTTTCCTTGCATCTCTCTCGGATGATTTCACTAAGTTTATTGTAAACTATAAAGTGAATAGATTCGATCATGCTTTAAACGAGATGATTGACATGTGCTGTAAGTTTGAAAAAGGTTTCAAAAGGGACAGTGCGAGTGAGAATGCAATCACAAGGAAAAGGTTGCATAAGAAGAAGGCAAAGAAATCCAAAGGAACATGCTTTCATTGTGGAAAGGATGAACGTTGGAAGAAGAAATACAGGGTGCGCATTGCGAGCCTTATGACACGAACTTTTGAAGAGACTATTTCTGTCATAGAGAGTACTTTTACAGTGAGCTCCAATTCCTGGATATTTGATTCAAGCGCTAGTCAACATATCTGCAATACGTTGCAGGGACTAGCAGGGAGCAAGTCACTGCGCAATGGGGAGATGGTTGTGCGAGTTGGGAATGGCACTAAAATCTCTGCAAAAGCAATAGGCACCTACATGCCTAACCTACCCTCTGGGGAAGTCCTGGAACTTAAAAATTGTTTATATTTTCCTTCATGTATAAAGAATTTGATTTCTATCTCTAAGCTTTTACGAGATGAGCACTCAGTATTGTTTGACAAAATGAGTTGCACTTTATACTTGAACGGTCGTATTATCTCTCATGGTAATATGATAGAGGGACTTTTTCACCTAGAGACGAATAGTGGGATGCACTGTATTGAAAGCGGGAATACCTCAAAACCCAAAAGGGCTAGAGAAGAAGTTAACCAAGAAAAGATGTGGCATCTTAAACTTGGACATGTGAACCTTGAAAAGATTCGCAAGATGTCGAAAGACGGATATATCCGCCCATTAGGTAATGACCAAATGGGTACTTGTGAATGTTGCTTGAAAGGGAAGATGACCAAATCTCCATTTATTGGAAAGGGAGAGCGTGCCACTGAAATTCTAGGGTTAATCCACACTGACGTATGTGGACCTATGTCTACTACGTCGAGATGAGGCTTCTCCTACTATATCACATTCACCGACGATCACTCTCGGTTTGGCTATGTGTATCTTATGAAGTACAAGTCAGAATCCTTTGAAAGGTTCAAAGAATTCAAGAATGAAGTTGAGAAGCAAACTGGGAAACAGATAAAGACCCTAAGATCAGATCGAGGTGGTGAATATCTGAGTAACGAGTTCCTAGATTATCTCAAAGAGTGTGGAATAGTATCACAGTGGACTCCACCAGGAACTCCTCAGCGTAACGGAGTTTCTGAACGGAGAAATCGAACCTTGATGAACATGGTTCGTTCTATGATGAGTTCTGCTAATCTACCAGTAACATTCTGGGGATACGCTCTATATACAGCAGCTTACTTGCTTAATAGAGTACCTTCCAAATTAGTTTCACAAACGCCATATGAGATATGGCATGGCAAAAGCACAAATCTTAATCATATTAGGATTTGGGGTTATCCGGCTTACGTTAAAAGGCTTGAAGCTGACAAGCTTGAAGCAAGATCTGTTAAGTGCTACTTTGTGGGGTATTCCAAACACACTTTGGGATACGAATTCTATAACCCTGACGACAAGAAAGTCTTTGTCGCCAGAACTGCTATGTTCCTTGAGGACGAATTCGTTCTCAATGGAAGTAGCGAGAAAACGATAGAATTGAAGGAAATTAATGAGATTAATGATGAACCACAAACAAGCACTCAACAAGATAGCAACCCTGTTCCTGAACCCCTAGCTCCACGTAGATCTGAACGGGTTAGTAAGCCACCTAAGAGGTATGGCTTAGACAATGACTTTGCAGAATTGCACCTTCTAGGTGACAATGACACAAAGGAGGACCCTAGGGACTACACTGAAGCAATGTCCGACATTGATTCAAAGAGATGGCAAGAGGCCATGAAATCCGAGATGGATTCCATGTATCAAAATCAGGTCTGGACTCTTGTAGACCCTCCAGAAGGTATTGTACCTGTTGGAAACAAATGGGTCTTCAAGAGGAAGATAGGCGTTGATGGGAACGTGGAGACTTATAAGGCTAGATTAGTAGCCAAGGGTTACAGGCAAATAGAAGGGATTGACTATGAAGAAACCTTCTCTCCTGTAGCCATGATTAAGTCCATTCGGATTTTGCTTGCTATAGCTGCGTACCATGATTATGAGATCTGGCAAATGGACGTGAAGACGGCCTTTCTGAACGGCTACCTAGAGGAAGAGCTCTATATGACTCAACCCGAAGGTTTCGTGTCCAAGTCTGAAAAGACTAAGGTATGCAAGCTTCAAAGGTCCATTTATGGACTTAAGCAAGCCTCCAGGAGCTGGCACATTCGTTTTGATACTAAAATCAAAACGTTTGGTTTTACTCAAAACGAAGACGACAATTGTGTTTATCAAAAGGTCGTTGGGGATGCAGTTGTATTCCTAGTGTTATATGTAGATGACATATTACTATTTTGGAATGACACTGCAGTACTTTCTTCTGTAAAAGTGTGGTTGTCCAAAACCTTCCACATGAAAGATTTGGGAGATGCATCTTATGTACTTGGGATAAAACTCTATCGTGATAGATCCAGAAAATTAATTGGATTATCCCAATCTATATACATTGATAAGGTGCTAAGTAGGTTCCAGATGGAACAATCTAAGAAAGGTTTTCTTCCTGTAAGACATGGAATTCACCTTTCTAAGTCTATGGAACCTAAGACTCCTGAAGAGATATGGCAAATGAGTGTTGTTCCTTATGCCTCCGCCATAGGAAGTCTCATGTATGCCATGATATGCACAAGGCCTGATATCGCATATGCTGTGAGCATTACTAGTCGATATCAATCTAACCCAGGACCAGAACACTGGGCAGCTGTCAAGACGATCCTTAAGTACTTGAGAAGAACTAAGGACATGTTCCTCGTATATGGAGGAGCGGCAGAGTTGCGAGTGGAAGCCTATACAGACGCAGATTTCCAATCTGACGTCGATGATAGACGTTCCAACTCCGGATATGTATTCACTCTGAATGGTGGGGCTGTAAGTTGGAAGAGTAAGAAACAAAGTGTAATTGCTGATTCCACGACAGAGGCTGCATATGTCGCTGCAGCTGAAGCCGGCAAAGAAGCGTTCTGGATGAAGAAGTTCATCACTGAACTTGGGGTAGTTCCAACCATTACATCACCAGTAACTTTGTACTGTGATAATAGTGAGGCGATAGCTCAAGCCAAGGAACCCAGGGCACATCAAAAGAACAAGCATTTTGACAGACGCTTTAATATCATTAGAAGATATGCTGCCGAGGGGAAAGTCAACATCCTCAAAGTTGCTTCAGCCGATAACATAGCAGATCCACTGACAAAGCCAATGTCTCAAATCCAGCTTGACCATCATATGGATAAGATGGGTATTAGATACATGGGAGAATGGCTTTGAGTGCAAGTGGGAGATTGTTGGAAGTATGCCCACAAAGCCACTCATTTGATGTAATAGCTTTTTGGAATACTTAATGTATTAAACTTTTATATGTTTAATGGAGGGCAAAGCTTATTGTTAATCACTATTTATTGTATCATGTGTTTAAGCAATAAGGGAATCCAAGGGATGTATTTGATCTAAGAGACAAGTGATCTAAGTGAGTTAGATTATCGAGACCATTCTCTTATGTTCATTCCTAAAACGTTCCTAGCCATAGGATTGCCAATTGGGCATTGACAATCCGCTAAGGTTAGTATGTGTTATGTTGACTCAAGCGTGAGTATGACTAGTCTCAAGTCATTTGGTGTTGGACACTAAGACAAACACATAGGTGCTCGAAAGAGTAATCGAGTACACTAAACTACGATAAAAAAAGAGTTCGAACATACATGTCATGTATGAACTCTAAAGTTGCAATATGCAAAGTAGTCCTTTGACCTGAGGCATCATAGATGTCTAATGGTTAGGTCCTTGATCTTTAATCATGTCAACGGCATTCCCTTGGAGTGTCCATGGCATTGTTGGGGTCAAGCTATCTAGTCATGTAGGCATATGAATGCACAACAAGGGATCTCTAACCTTCCATGGTGGAAGGAGAATACTCTAAGATATGATTCTAAAGTCTTTGGCCAAAGCAAATGAATATGAGTTAGGAAGTTTGTTCCAAATCATATTCAAGGGAATCATATAGGAAAGTATCACATTGGATAGTAGACATGAAACAAACTATCACTTAAACAATGTGATTAAGAGTATTGTATTAGAGAAGGACCGTATTGCATTGTAGTTGTAATTGGATAGGTTCTCTAACCAATTCTACTTAGCTTGGGTAACCATGATATGCTGCTAGGCGTCACTCATGGTTTGTGGAAGCCCTAATGGTTAGCAAACACTAATCAATAAAGGGAGAATTGAAATGTGGTTTCAATTCACAATCGATCGTTAAGAGTAACAATCGCTCACTGCCTCGTTAATTGGAACCTAATGGATCGTACACCGAGTAAGGATGTATGTGAAGAAATCAAATGAAATGGATAAGCAATTAAATGGTTTAATTGAAGAATGGTCAAGATTAATTAAATAGTTAATTAATTATACGAAATGTTCGTATTGGGCTTATATGTTGGTTTTGGGTTTTAGGGGCCCAAAAGCGTTTTGGTCCACAAGGCCCATTATGTTTAAGTTGTATGACAACTAAAACAAAATGGGCAAATTAGCCCAATAACAAAGGAAGGCTGGCCATTAGGGTGAATATAACTTGGATTAATTACAAGTTTGCCACTCACTTGTAATGAAGTATAAATTCAACTTTATAGCTTTATTTTCTTTTAGGGTTTTCTTGTTGAAATTGGGTGAAACTTTTTCTCTCCTTTTTCTTCCAAGAGGCCGGCCACTAAGGGGAGGGACATCTAGCAATCTCTTCTTCCCTAAGTCATCCATATCATCTTCACAAGATACATCCTTGGTGAAGAGACTTAGAGACATCAAACTTTTGGTGTTTTGGAGAACATATCCTCATTTCCTCAAATCTTCAAAGGAGCACTAAAGGGAGGAAAACACAAGGAGGATCCAAGGAGCTTGAAGGTGACTTGAAGGCCCTCCACTTGGGTGAATCCCTTGTGTAAACAAGGATGAGCTCCAAGGGTAAAGAAACTCTAAATCTTTACTTATCTTTAATGTTGTTAAAGAGTTTTTTTTTTGGTTCACCATATACTAGGCTTTGAAAGTCATGGGTTTTATGAATTGTTTTTGAATGCATGCCTACTTTAAAGTGTTAATAGCTTGCATGAGTATTCAAATGTTCATACTTGTTCTTAGCTAGTACAAATTTTTTCCTTCAATAGTTTGTATCATGTCTACTATCCAATGTGATACTTCTCCATATGATTCAATTGAATATGATTTGGAACATACTTCCTAAGTCATATTCGTATGCTTTGGCCAAAGATTCCCGAATCATATCTTAGAGTATTCTCCTTCCACCATGGAAGGTTAGAGATTCCTTGTTGTGCATTCATATGCCTACATGACTAGATAGCTTGACCCCAACAATGCCATGGACACTCTCGATGGAATGCCTTTGACATGATCAAAGATCAAGGACCTAACCATTAGACATCTACGATGCCTCAGGTCAAAGGACTACTTTGCATATTGCAACTTACAAGTTCTTACATGACATGTATGTTCGAACTCTCTTTTGATCGTTGTTTAGTGTACTCGATTACTCTTTCAAGCACCTATGTGTTTGTCTTAGTGTCCAACACTAAATGACTTGAGACTAGTCATACTCACGCTTGAGTTGACATAACACATACTAACCTTAGCGGATTGTCAATGCCCAATTGGAAATCCTATGGTTAGGAACGTTTTAGGAATGGACATAAGAGAAAGGTCTCGTTAATCTAACTTATTTAAATCACTTCTCTCTTAGATCAAATACATTCCTTGGATTCCCTTATTGCTTAAACACATGATACAATAAATAGTGATTAACAATAAGCTTTGCCTTTCATTAGACATATAATAGTTTAATACAATAAGTATTCGAAAAGCTATTACATCAAATGAGTGGCTTTGTGGGCATACTTCCAACAATCTCCCACTTGCACTCAAAGCCACCTTCCCATGTATCTAATACCCATATTTTCCATATGGCGGTCAAGTTGGATTTGAGACATTAGCTTTGTCAGTGGATCTGCTATGTTATCGGCTGAGGCAACCTTGAGGATGTTGACTTTCCCCTCGGCAGCATATCTTTTAATGATATTAAAGCGCCTGTCAAAATGCTTGTTCTTTTGATGAGCCCTGGCTTGAGCTATCGCCCCACTATTATCACAGTACAAAGTTACTGGTGATGTAATGGTTAGAACCACTCCAAGTTCAGTAATGAACTTCTTCATCCAGAACGCTTCTTTGCTGGCTTCAGCTACAGCGACATATTCTGCCTCCGTCGTGGAATCAGCAATTACATCTTGTTTCTTGCTTTTCCAGCTAACAGCCCCACCATTCAGAGTGAATACATATCCGGAGTTGGAACTTCTATCATCGACGTCAGATTGGAAATCTGCATCTGTATAGGCTTCCACTCATAACTCTGTTGCTCCTCCATAAACGAGGAACATGTCCTTAGTTCTTCTTAAGTACTTAAGGACCGTCTTGACAGCTGCCCAGTGTTCTGATCCTGGGTTAGATTGATATCGACTAGTAATGCTCACAGCATATGCGATATCAGGCTTTGTGTATATCATGGCATACATGAGACTTCCTATGGCGGAAGCATAAGGAATAGCACTCATCTGCTGTATCTCTTCATGAGTCTTAGGTTCCATGGACTTAGAAAGGTGAATTCCATGTCTTACAAGAAGAAGACCTTTCTTAGATTGTTCCATCTGGAACCTACTTAGCACCTTATCTATGTACATAGATTGGGATAATCCAATTAATTTTCTGGATCTATCACGATAGAGCTTTATCCCAAGTACATAAGATGCATCTCCCAAATCTTTCATGTGGAAGGTTTTGGATAACCACACTTTTACAGAAGAAAGTACTGCAGTGTCATTCCCGAATAGTAATATGTCATCTACATATAACACTAGGAATACAAGCATCCCCAACGACCTTTTGATAAACACAATTGTCGTCTTCGTTTTGAGTAAAACCAAACGTTTTGATTTTAGTATCAAAACGAATGTTCCAGCTCCTGGAGGCTTGCTTAAGTCCATAAATGGACCTTTGAAGCTTGCATACCTTAGGGGTGGTTTGGGAGTGAGGTGCTTAGAAGAAAAAAAACACCCATGAAAAAAAGCTGTGAGGGTTTTAGGTGTTTGGTAAACTGAAAAAAAAAAAGGGCTTATTTTGGAAGCTGCTGTGAGAATAAGCTGAAATCAAAGGAAAAAGCTGAAGCTGCCATTTGCAGCTTTGGAAAACTGGCTTTTTTTCAAAGCACACGGAGCTACAGTGCTCCTTTAATGAAAAGACCCACTATCAAACTGCTTTTTTTTTCCAAAAGCACTTTTACAAAAAAGTTTACCAAACACTCTGCTGATTTATTTCACAGTCGCTTATTCTCACAACACAGCCGCTTATTCTCACAGCAGCTTTTTTTCAAAGCACAGCAATACCAAACCAGCCCTTAGTCCTTTCAGACTTGGACACGAAACCTTTGGGTTGAGTCATGTAGAGCACTTCCTCTAGGTAGCCGTTCAGAAAGGCCGTCTTCACGTCCATTTGCCATATCTCATAATCATGGCACGCAGCTATAGCAAGCAAAATCCGAAAGGACTTAATCATGGCTACAGGAGAAAAGGTTTCTTCATAGTCAATCCCTTCTCTTTGCCTGTAACCCTTGGCTACAAGTCTAGCCTTATAAGTCTCCACGTTCCCTTCAACGCCTATCTTCCTCTTGAAGACCCATTTGTTTCCAACAGGTACTATACCTTCTGGACTGATTTTGATACATGGAATCCATCTCAGATTTCATGGCCTCTTGCCATCTCTTTGAATCAATGTCGGACATTGCTTCAGTGTAGTCTCTAGGGTCTTCCTTTGTGTCATTGTCACCTAGAAGGTACAATTCCCCAAAGTCATTATCTAAGCCATACCTTTTAGGTGGCTTGCTAACCCTTTCAGATCTACGTGGAGCTAGGGGTTTAGGAACAAGGTTGTCAACTTGTCGAGTGCTTGTTTGTGGTTCATCATTAATCTCATTAATTTCCATCGTTTTACTTATAGTTCCTTTGAGAACAAATTCATCCTCTAGAAACTTAGCAGTTCTGGCGACAAAAACATTTTGGTCGTCAGGATAGTAGAACTCATATCCCATAGTTTCTCTAGGATATCCCACAAAATAGCACCTAACTGATCTCGCTTCAAGCTTAGTAGCTTCAAGCTTTTTGACATATGCTTCACAACCCCAAATCTTAATGTGATTAAGACTTGGCTTTCTTCCATGCTATATCTCATAAGGCGTCTGTGAAACTGACTTGGAAGGTACTCTATTAAGCAAGTAAGCTGCTGTATATAGAGCGTATCCCCAGAATGTTACTGGTAGATCTGCAGAACTCATCATAGAACGAACCATGTTCATCAAGGTTCGATTTCTCCTTTCAGAAACTCCATTAAGTTGTGGAGTTCCTGGTGGAGTCCACTGTGATATTATTCCACACTCTTTGAGATAATTTAGGAACTCGGTACTTAGATACTCTCCCCTTCGATCTGATCTTAGGATCTTTATCTGTTTCCCAGTTTGCTTCTCAACTTCATTCTTGAATTCTTTGAACCTTTCAAAGGATTATGACTTGTACTTCATAAGATACACATAGCCAAACTGAGAGTGATCGTCGGTGAATGTGATATAGTAGGAGAAGCCTCATCTCGACGTAGTAGACATAGGTCCACATACGTCAGTGTGGATTAACCTTAGAATTTCAGTGGCACGCTCTCCTTTCCCAGTGAATGGAGATTTGGTCATCTTCCCTTTTAAGCAACATTCACAAGTACCCATTTGGTCATTACCCAATGGGCGGAAATATCCGTCTTTCGACATCTTGCAAATCTTATCAAGGTTCACATGTCCAAGTTTAAGATGCCACATCTTTTCTTGGTTAACTTCTTCTCTAGCCCTTTTGGGTTTTAAGGTATTCCCGCTTTCAATACAGTGCATCCCACTACTTGTCTCTAGGTGAAAAAGTCCCTCTATCATATTACCATGAGAGATAATACGACCGTTCAAGTATAAAGTGCAACTCATTTTGTCAAACAATATTGAGTGCCCATCTCGTAAAAGCTTAGAGATAGAAATCAAATTCTTTATACATGAAGGAAAATATACACAATTTTTAAGTTCCAAGACTTCCCCAGAGGGCAGTTTAAGCATGTAGGTGCCTATTGCTTTAGCAGAGATCTTAGTGTTGTTCCCAACTCACACAATCATCTCCCCATTGCGCAATGTTCTGCTCCCTGTTAGTCCCTGCAACGAATTGCAAATATGTTGACTAGCGCCTGAATCAAATATCCAGGAATTGGAGCTCATTGTAAAAGCATTCTCTATGACAGAAATAGTCCCTTCAAAAGTTCGTGTCATAAGGCTCGCAATGCGCACCCTGTATTTATTCTTCCAACGTTCATCCTTTCCACAATGAAAGCATGTTCCTTTGGATTTTATTGCCTTCTTCTTATGTAACCTTTTCCTTGTGATTGCAGTCTCACTCCCACTGTCCTTTTTGAAACCTTGTTCAAACTTACAGCACATGTCAATCATCTCGGTAAAAGTATGATTGAATCTATTCACTTTATAGTTTACAATAAACTTAGTGAAATCATCCGAGAGAAATGCAAGGAAAAAGTCTTGGGCCATTTTCCCATCGATGGAAGTTCCTAAACTTTCAAGATCTTGAAAGATCCTTTCCATCTTTTGTCCATGTTTTTGGACTGATGCCCCCTTTGCCATTTTGGCATTCAATAGATTACAAACATTTGAGAATCGTACGTTACTAGTCTCAATGTCATGCATCTTATGCAAACTATCAACCATGGCACAAGAAGTGTCTATGTGCTCATGTAGCTTCTTAAGCTCCTCACTAAGTGAAGTGAGGATTAAACATTTGGCTTGTAAGTCATCCTCATAGTGTCTTGCATAATTTTGACACTCCTCCTTTGAAGCTAGTTTCGTAGGAGGTACATGATGAGGGGATTGCTTAAGCACATACAATATGTCTTTCACCTTTGAGACATTCTCAATGTGGCGATACCAAGCAAGGAAACGTTGGCCCCTAAGGCCCCTTTTGTCAAGTATAATGGTGGGTGTAATTTTAGGCATGTCGTTAACTACATAACATAACAGAAATCGTATTAGATTGTTGATTTTAAAACTACTTGATTGGGTCTTAAATCAAATAGTACCACCCACTATTTTTGGCAAATTCCACATCCCTCAATGGAATTCGAGAGTTATTTTGAACTCTTAGCGGGGTATGGGAGGCTCACCATTACCAAGCCCACCTCACGATGATCTAACTTATTTAAATCACTTCTCTCTTAGATCAAATACATTCCTTGGATTCCCTTATTGCTTAAACACATGATACAATAAATAGTGATTAACAATAAGCTTTGCCCTTCATTAAACATATAATAGTTTAATACAATAATTATTCCAAAAGCTATTACATCAAATGAGTGGCTTTGTGGGCATACTTCCAACAGACAGAACATACAGAAAAAATAATGGGATAGCTGAGAATGAATGATGAAGGGAAGTGCACGGGTAGGATTTAAAAGGAATCCAAGGATAGCTTTTCAGATTTCCTACAGTAAAAGGAAATCGAAATCTATCCGAAGTAGATATTTTACACTTAAAAACTTACGCATACTCGTACTAGCATGTACAATTTAAATGCGATAGCAACAAATAAAAAGGAAAGCGATAAGAATAAGTCCACATCACTTGCCAATAAGGGCATAATCGTCAATACACATACTCGGGGAGAAATTACATAGGAAAATTAGGGACGGGTCGTCACAATTATTACGTAACAGACACAACAGACACAATGTCGCATAAATTTTGCTCAAATGAGTAATATTTGAATATTTATCAGTTAGATTATCATCTTGAAATTTTTGGATCAAAGTTCAATTGTCATCATTTAATGACAAACCATGATTTTCACTTTGAAAAAGTCTTTCCCCATTATTTCAAATGTGTTGCGTGTGAGTCAAGCAACCCACCGAAATTTTGGACTTGATAGATAAGGGCCAAAAGGCATGGTGCATGTGGGGGACAGTTTCCTTGTTAGGGTCTTCGATTGGTAAGCAAAGCAATGAATGCACACTTGAATATTTCGCAGTAACTAATTACTCTCAAAGACCTAAAAACTAGAAAACGTTCATTGGAATTTGAAGATTCCTCAGTTTCTTCCAATACCATTTAAGCAACACCAACTTCCATTATAACCACCACTGCAATTTCTACCCCTATTTATTTAGTGGAGTCGTTTATTATATGTCATAATATAAGTGAAAAATGATATATTTTTTAGTGTTTATTCACTTTTTGTATTATGATACGTAATAGATTTACTCATGTTTCAAATACACTAAAACATCTCTCATGGTAACACTTCACCGTATGCTTATTCCATCTCTCATTATAGCGGTTGATAATTGAATTTCTTATTTAAATCATTAAAAATGAAACCTAATTATCAACCGTCACATTATGTGGTTTACGTTGGGTGGTGCTATCCACACATTCCTTGTTAATTTCTGTCTTTTAATCATCTTCAATTCATTTGATCTGATGATTGAAAATTAAGATGCGTGAAAAATAAAAATGTGTGTGTGAACTGGATAGTAGTGCCATACAAAATATGGTCTGAAAAAAAAATAGTCTTGGTATATATTATAAAGTTGCGGCTCCTGCTTTATAATGTAAATTGCAATCTCCAAGTTTATGAACATCTTTTAAGGAAAAGGTATGAGAATAATTTGAAATTTCGGGCACACTTGCCATGGAAATTTGTGTTTTGTTTCTTCATTCTACCGCTTTATGCTATTGTTGTTGCATGCACAATGGGGTTGATGGACTGAAATCTGACTTTCATCGAGTTCATGTCGACTTTGATTAAATTCTACATGGACCTTAACAGAATTTGTGAGAATTTTATTGTGAATTTAATGGATTCTCATGAACTTTTTAGTGGTTCATTTATTAATAGCATTTTTGTAGTTTTGAATTATGACCACGGTAAGGCGATGTTATGGTGGTGGTCATGATAGTAGGGTTTGGCCAATTCGTCAAGACAGTAGGGTTTGGTCACTTTGTGGGCATGTGAGGTTTTGGTTACGAATTTGTACTCACAAAATAATCAACACCTTTGATTGTTTTGTATGTACAAATTTGTTAAGACTGAAGATGACGGATTTTTGCTACCACACTGATGGTGTTAGCAGCAAGGTGGTCGTAGAAGGTTATTGTGGTAGTTTCATGATAAGATGGTGGAAATAGTCGAGGTGGTGTTGTGGCAGTGGCTGTAGTTACAATGGTGGTGGAGCTGGTGGTGGTGGTGATAGCCATGACAATATAGTGATAATAGAGTGGTGTATTATATGAAAAGACGGTAGAAAAAAGTTCTATCAAATTCAAGGAAGAGGTTGAATTTGTTATAATAAAAAATTACACTATAAATCCCTCAAAATCCACTTGACTACCTGAGTCCAATAACGTTTCATAATCTTCTCAAATCAATTACTTTATCAACGTACCTAACTTTTAGAGATCACTAAAATCTTGGTTGAATATAACCGAATTTCTATGGACTTATATAGACTCATTTAAAATTTCGATTGAATACATCTACACTTACTCTTTTGAAATACATAATTATTTTATTTATTTATTTTTTGTCAAAAAATAGATTTGTTGAATTAGATGTTAGATTAGGAAGTCGGTGGGATTCGAATCACTCATCTCCACCACTATAGTAAAGGGCCACTTGCCTTTTGAAATACTGATTAAATACCAAGACTTTAAACTCCTTTACAATCTTTTTGCATCTCAAGTGAATGTACAAGTTTAAGTGAGATCTAATACGGTTTTTTAAGCAATTTTTTTTATTTTTTATAATTGACTTCACTTGGCTAACACAGAAATTACTTGGGACTGTTTTCAGACTGCTTGTGTAAAAAAAAACACTTGAGAGAATAAGTGCTTATGCTATTCATCATAAGACTTTTCTACCCGACTTCCCTTGTGTTGATTATACAAGGAAGACCCAAAAACATTTTTAAAATATTTAAATAAAAAACAATCTTAATTGCTTTTAATTATCAGAAAACGTAGTCAAATTAGAGTCCATATCTTATAATATGATTATGTAGGCATCTTTTGATCTCTCTTGTCATCCACAACATAGCTGTGGTTGGCATACAAAAGTCCAACATTTTCATACGGCGGCAAGTCACGTTAAATTTAGCCTGAATAACACTACGATATAAATATGACCACCATGAACATAAAGCAGGAAACCTACCCTACCATCACCCTCAAAACCTTATCATTTCTCACTAGCACAAGCAGATGAAAAAATAAATAAATAAATAAAAAAGAAAGACTATAAATTAAACAAGTAAAAAATATGAAACAATTTTGGTGCTAAACAATGCAGAGCTCCAGAACACAGTGAGAGGGCACCATCATAAAGGACACAACTGAATGCTGCACAAGATAAATAGAATAGCAGATGGGAAGATAATTGAATCATTTTTATTCCAACAGTTTCCTCAAGTTTGCATCACTACAAGTATAGACATACAACTCTCTGTACCACATAGACTGACTCACCTAACTGACATAACCCTAATCCTAAACCCTAACCCTAACCCTACATCTCAAACCCTCTCTCTCTCTCTCTCATGAATCATCATCTGTTAGACAAGGTGACTCTTTGATTTGTATTGTTGTCTACTCACAGAACCTGTTAAGTTACAGATCATTAGTCTTTACCACTCCTACTTCTTTACAAGTAAAACAAGGGTGATGGAAAATAGAAATAGCAACCATCACCGCAACTACTAAAAAACCAAACCCTGCTATTTAGCCCCAGATCAACCAAGAATCTGCAGGAAACCAAGTCCTGACCGATATATGCTACTGTCTTTTAAGGATCCACCTTCTCCCATTCATAACGTCCGGGGATCGGTTTATCATTCACAGGATCAAAGTTATATCTGCAAATAAATCCACAAAGGAAAATATGATATCATCTGGGAGGATAAAATCAGGCTTGTATTTAGCATATATGACGAGTGATAAAAAGTCTTAAGCCTAAACTTGAAAGTAGTAACAGAGTCATGAATAACATACTTCTCAATAAATTTTGTTTGCTGCTCTTCTTCAGCACCAGCAAAGAACTCATTCATATCATGTGCTGTGGGTATGTGCCTCTGCAATGAGTTCTGTATTCTCCAATTAGCTTCAGCTGAATTAGTGGGCCTGGTAGTAGAACCAGGGGATCTGATAGTGTTTGGATCCCGTATCAAGCTACACGGCGTGGACTCCCTTGTGATTCTGTCATAAAAAAGATCAATCCCTTTAGATACAACAGGCTGGAAAATGTAACCCACGCTAAGCTCAGATGATGATACGGTAATTTGTTTATAAAACAAATACAAGTTTTGCAACTCGAATGTTGTTAAATTATGGGCAAGGACTATGCAAATAGTACCATTAACAAAAATAACACACTGTGAAGCAACATTATTATGTTTTCGTTTGTTTGCTGTCCCAATGCACAAAGTTTTGCATCTCGAATGTTGTTGACTACAGGTAAGATTCATGCAAACGTCATTAACAAACAAAACACTTGACAGTGAAGTAACATTATCCCTTCTTTTATTTTCTGCCTCAATCACAAACAGTAATTATTTAACACACTAAACTGCATGAT
Organism: Malus sylvestris; assembly: GCF_916048215.2. Classification (NCBI taxonomy): domain Eukaryota; kingdom Viridiplantae; phylum Streptophyta; class Magnoliopsida; order Rosales; family Rosaceae; genus Malus; species Malus sylvestris. The sequence continues at coordinate 41,183,232 of NC_062272.1, read as the reverse complement.
GCAGTCTGTGTATCCAGCGAGAACTTTCTCACTTGAAATGCTTCAATTGCTAAATTATTTAGCGAAGACTCTGACACTGCCCCCCTCCCCCTCATCAATAAATCAATCCTTACACATCCTTGAACCCTTTTTCGCTGTTTCCCTTTGGGAGATTAGTAAACAAACAATACATCTGTATCAGACTTATGCCTGTTCAATGCACTAGCAGACACTTTGAAAAATTATTACTTGACTGAAAAATAGACAGTTTGAAAAAGATGCTATTATAGTAAGTAAATGATTATGTCCTATGTTCCAAGTAGAGAATAAAAACAATGTCAATTGTATCAGCCATTATAATTTTAACACCCGAAGAACAGAGAGATGATGATAGTCAGTTAATTGTTGCAGAATTATGGCAGAGTAATGAATCGTGCATAACAAATTAGGGGGGAGTGACATATAAAACACTGCTGGAATAAAAAATATATTGTTTACCCTCATAGGGAAATCAAGAAAAGAAATCATAAACTTTATCCTTCCATGCCAACTTTCATTTCCCTTTTGCAGTCGAAATCTTTTACAACCAAAAGATTTTCAGTGGAAAAAGACGGTTTCATAAAGAAAAACAGAGAGAATGTAAAAAAGCTTTGAATTGGCTGACAAATTTCTTAGCTTTTCTTTCAAAGAAAATTTTAGAGTTGCACTTTTCAGAGAAAATATAAGAGAGTATTTCAAATATAAATCTCAAATTTCTAAAAAATTAGTTTTGGTTTTCTTAGCAATGACCTGATGCTCCCTCCCCTCCCCTCCCCCAACACAAAAGGAAAATGGAAATCCAGAAATAATAGTAAGCAAGAAATGTTGTGGGTGTAAGTATAGAATATAGAAAAACTTGCAATGAATCTTCAACACAATAATTATCATTTCCCCACCCAACTAACAACAGTCTCACTCTCTGCTATTTCCTTTATTTTCTCTTCTTAACCCTAAAAGTAATAGGCATTGAAGAAAACCCTAAATTTTCAAAACAAAACAAAACAAGGAACAGCAATTGGTTGCACAAATTTTCAATTGAATAAAATTCTCCACTTTTCCCTAACCAAAACACTCAAACCCCAAAATCTCCATTCAATTTTACTTCAATCTCTCAGAAACCAAACAGATGTCTAACTCTTTTTATTCTTGAAAGAAAAAAAAAAACCCAGAACAATGAGTTTTCACACAAATTTTGAACATAAATAAAGAAAACCCACCTCTCTCTACCTTCAAACTCGAGCACATTCTCTCCAAACGAAGCTTCTTCGACACCCAAATCACCATTTTCGTCGTTGTTGGTGTTACTCTGCTCATTCTGTCGTCTGTCGTCTTCCTCTTTCGCCGCCGTTTCTTCAGCCTCCTCCGGCTTTTGGCATCGAGACGCGACCCCAAGCCTCGAACTTGACCTAGAATTAGGACCAGTCTTGGGTTTCTGCCTCTTGGGTTCGAGCCGCTTGGTCATAAGAATCGGGGGCTTCTCGAGTCGGCGGCTACGGAGCTGGAGATAGGAGCCGGATGTGACAGGTGGAGCGGAGGACCTCTGGAGAGCTAGGGTTTTGGCTCGGGTGCGAACCCCAAGAGAGGCCTGTGAGTGTGAGACTTCCATAACTGCTACTTTCCCTGTGGCCTTGGACTTGCTCATGTACTTGCCCATTTCCTGCTATTCTTTTTCTTCTCTGGTTAATTTGTTTGTTCAACTCATTGAAGGAGTGAGATAGAGAGAGACAGGAGAGAGGAGAGAGGGGAGAGAGAGAGGGAGGGAGAATGGAAAACTCTGAAAATTGTGAAATTTGGAAAGGAAGGCAGGGAAGGGTGAGTTGGAGGGTTATTGTAAATTTGCAGTAAGTGGCAAGAGAGAGAGAGAGAGAGAGGGGGAAAGAGAGGGCAGGGATGGAAAGCAAGGACAATGAAATTGTTTTATTATTTATTTAAAACAGTAATTATCTTTGTACAGTAAGTTTGTTCTTTGAAAATAAAACTCTTTATTTAACTTTGATAATGTACTTTTAATTTCCTATCAAACAAGTTTTTGGATTGAAATTTGCCCAAAAAATAAAAATTCTCTACTTGAAAAAGTATATAACTTTTAACTTCAAGTTTCTAAGTAGATTATCAAATGGAGCTTATGAATTTCGTGAACATAGATCATCTAAGGATGGGCACGGTTTGGTTAGGTGCGGTTTTGAGTGAAACCGAAACCGAAACCAAAAATTTTTGCGGTTTGGTTCGGTGCAGTTTTGAAGCCAAAACCGAAATAAAACCAAACCAATTGGTTCGGTTCGGTGCGGTTTCAAACGGTTTCGGTTTGGTTTTTAAGAAAAAAGTTTACAATTTGCAATTTAACATATTAATAAGCATTTCCCAGTAGCAATAGGAAAAAGACATTTGTTATGTAAACAATTAGCATGTTGAATGCAATTGTGATGTTAAAACATGTTTGTGCAACAAAAGGGTATCCCATATAAGATATAACATAAAACAAGTTGAATAACTTTGAATTCATTTAACGTGAGTGAAACTTTCATACTAGAATATGTGATATCATGCTTCAAATAAGTGGACTTCATTAGATCATTGTTTGACTTTTGATAACAAGATTAGTCCACCCTTGTACATATATGTGTGTGTGTGTGTGTGTGTGTGTGATGGTATAAAATAACAGAGGTTCTTCAAGTTAGTGAACGAAAAAAAGTGATGAATGATGATATTCTTGTGTGGTTGAGTTCGTACTAAGGGTTGGTTTGGTATTGCTGTGCTTTGAAAAAAAACTGCTGTGAGAATAAGCGGTTGTGCTATGAAAATAAGCAGCTGTGAAAAAAATTAGCAGAGTGTTTGGTAAACTTTTTTGTAAAAGTGCTTTTGGAAAAAAAAGCAGTTTGATAGTGGGTCTTTTCATTAAAGGAGCACTGTAGCTCTGTGTGCTTTGAAAAAAAGTCAGTTTTCCAAAGCTGCAAATAGCAGCTTCAGCTTTTTCCTTTGATTTCAGCTTATTCTCACAGCAGCTTCCAAAATAAGCCCTTTTTTTTCAATTTACCAAACACCTAAAACCCTGACAGCTTTTTTTCATGGGTGTTTTTTTTTAATCACCTCACTCCCAAACCACCCATAAGTGTATGGATTCTAACAAACAACAATTAAAACATGAAATCTAATATGAACATTTAATTAAATGTTTATTAATATTTGCGGTGCGGTTCGGTTTCAGTGCGGTTTTCAAAAGTTAAAACCAAAACCAAACCGTTTTCTATGTTGCGGTTCGGTTTCAAAACCGTAAAATCAAATCGTTCGGTGTGGTTCAATTTGGTTCGTGTTTCGACTTCGGGTTTCAGTTCTAAGTGCCCACCCCTAAGATCATCTGTCCTAATAGCAAGTTACCATCTAAAGAGTTGCTTATAGAGTAGATGACACAAATATCAAAAGCTTTCCTCGCAACTAAATGAAATACGAAACAGGTATAGTACTATACATGAAAAATATGTACGTTTATAATTAGACAACTTAGCTAAAAAATTCTTAGAAATAGGCCCTATTCTTAATGTTCAATATTTATGTGAACACGGAAAATTCCTGAAACGAAAGAGACAAGAACAACGCGCACAAACAAATATTTAGTATTTGATGATTTTGGGTTACAATCTCTCTCTATTTGATCCTCTGATTCGATCTCCGTAAGGTGTTGATTTGTGGGATGTGCGATTGATCCAAGGGCCGTCGAGGCTTGATCTTGGATAAACGAGGATGAACGGATCTTCAAGGGCTTTTGGGCTTGATCTTGAAGAATGGTGATTGACGGATCTTCAAGGGCTTTTGGGCTTGATCTTGAAGAACAGTGATGAACGGATTTCCGAGGGCTTTTGGGCTTGAACTCGAAGAACAGTGACGAACGGATCTTCGAGAGCTTTTGGGCTTGAACGGATCTTCGAGGGCTTTTGGGCTTGATCTCGAAGAACAGTGATGAACGATGAACGCTTTCTTCAAGGGCCGTCGAGGCTTGGGCTTGATGAACAGCGGATGAGCGGATTCGTTGATGTTGTCGATCCAAAGGGGCCTTTGGGGGCTTGATCCTTGAGGATGAACCGTTGATGAACGATGAACGCTTTCTTCAAGGGGCCGTTGAGGCTTGGGCTTGAAGGTGGATGATTGTTGATCCAAGGGCCGTCGGGGCTTGATCTTGGAAGAACGATGAACGAAGAATGAAGAAGGCTTTCTTGATTCTTCGGGAACTTGGATGCTTGAAAGCTTCGGAGTTTCAGAGCTTCAAAGCTTCAAGGTGTAATATGAATTGGTCCTAATGATTTTGGTTCCTCTCCCCCAAATGAATGAAATGGGCTTGTATTTATAGAATTTTTCAAGGCCTAATTTTGAATATAATATCCCAGATGAAATAAGTCGTTTCTGCCAGGTGTTGACACGTGTCCTATTTGATGACTTTTCCAACTAATTTCAATTTTCGTTTAGTCACACGCTACGTGTAAAATTTATGTAATACATGAGCATTGACACTTTGATTTATCGGTTAACATTTATTTACCGAAATTTTGATGTCTACAAATGCCCCCACTTCAAGGCACGTCGTATACGTGTGCTTGTCACGTGTAGGAGATGCGTTTTGAAGTCCCTTATTGTAGATGTCGATCCAAGGGCCATTCGAGGCTTGATCTTGAATTGGGCTGGAGATTTCTTCAAGGGCCGTTGAGGCTTGATCTTGAATTGGGCTTGAGATTTCTTCAAGGGCCGTTTGAGGCTTGATCTTGAATTGGGCTTGAGATTTCTTCAAGGGCCGTTGAGGCTTGTTCTTGAATTTTTTGTTTGAAATTTCTTCAAGGGCCGTTGAGGCTTGTTCTTGAACTTTTGTTTGAAATTTCTTCAAGGGCCGTCGAGGCTTGACCTTGAAGGTTGAAATTGGACCACAAGGAGCTTCATGTGGTAGATGATCCTTGGCTTTGGTAGTGGATGAATCGGCACGTATTTTGTTGCACTTGTTGACTTTCCACAGCTTATTCTTGAACTGGTTTTGATTCAAGGGTGATAGACACTTGATCTTGAATCGGACTTGTGATTTCCTCAAGGCCGTCGATGCTTGATCTTGAATTTGGTTGGAAGCTTCTTCAAGGGCCATTAAGGCTTGATTTTGAGGATGACTCGAACACATGGCAAGCAGGCACGAGGTGAAGGTGACGACTTGTTGCTTTGTTCAATCTTTCTAATTCACACCTGAGCAGTTTGGTCAACGGTATGATCTTCAAGATTGATGGGCTATTCTTCCAGTTGGTGACTTGATCTTTAAGGATTCGATTCAAGGGTGGTGAATCGGCACGTGCAACCCACAACGCCTAGTAAGTCGACCCAAGAATTTGAGGGTCAAAACGAGTTCTTCATCTCAGACTCTTTCTGCCGAGTTAACTGAGCATGCTGCATTCTTCTCTGCTTGTTTCTTCAGGCAGATATGGCAGCTTCTCGAGTTCTTCAGCTCGGACTCCTTCTGCTGAGTTGACTGTGCAGACCGCCTTCTTCTCTGCTTGTTTCTTCAGCACGTTGTCTCCACATGCTGCAAGGTATCATTTTCACTTGCCTTATCTGTTCTCCAAGCAGATGTGACAGCTTCTATGGAAGTACAGCAGCAGTGGGAGACGAGTACTCGAGAGCAGTGCTAGGCAGGCAATCAGGGAAGGGTTCCAAGCAGTCGGTTCCTTACCCGAGTTTGAGTGGAAGTTCCGGCATATTGTTTTCTTTATCCTTGTCTTTGTAGGTAAGAACAAGGACAAAGGAAAGGACAGGGAGAACGCATGATATGAGATACTCTTGCTTTCTACCCTAGTGATATGAGATACTTTTGCTTTGGAGTCATTGGCTTGCAGAGGTACCCCAAGGAATAAGGAACATTGAATGACTCGAGAGGCTTCGTTGGGAAAGCATTTTTTTTTTTAGATGAAGAAAGGCTCTGTATGTCTTCCTTGCTGTGGAAGGTGAAGGTGGACAGTTATAGGAAGTTCTTTGATACCTGTAGAGGTACTATTCTTTCACTCGTGTCGGCAACTAACGCGTGATTGAACAGTAAACTTTCACGTGCTTTCTCCTTCACCGAAAATCTTCGACAAATTGCCCGTGATTTGCGCAAAGTTGAGTGTGCATATGACAGGTGATGACGCGGCTGAAAAAGACTGGCGCCTCTTCGATATCTGGGATCGGCGCTTCGACAAATTACCCGTGATTTCCGCAAAGCTGAGTTTGCGTGTGACGGGTGCCGACGCGTCTGGAAAAGCAAGATGCTTCTCCGATTTCTGAGCTTGCCTCTTCGATTTTTGAATGGCCTCTTCGAATTCTGAGCTCGCCTCTTCGATCTCTGAAATCCCGTCGAGTGCTGATTTTTATAGAGGCAGGCAGTTCATTTCAAAGCACACTCGAATTTTTGCTTGTACCTTCTTGCACTTCTAAGATCTCGATTTGTCCGACCTCTTCTTTCTTTAACACCTTTGAAAATGTCTGGCCCCTCCGATCGTCGTTTTGACTTGAATCTTGGTGAAGAGGCAGTCCCTTCTTCTCCAGACAACATATGGCGCCCATCCTTCATATCCCCCACTGGTCCTCTTACCGTTGGGGATTCAGTGGTGAAGAATGATATGACCGCTGCGGTGGTGGCCCGGAACCTTGTCACTCCCAGAGATAACAGACTACTTTCCAAACGGTCTGATGAGTTGGCTGTTAAGGATTCTCTGGCTCTCAGTGTGCAGTGTGCGGGTTCTGTGTCTAATATGGCCCAACGCCTATTTGCTCGAACCCGTCAAGTTGAATCATTGGCGGCTGAAGTGATGAGTCTCAAACAAGAGATTAGAGGGCTCAAGCAGGAGAATAAACAGTTGCATAAACTCGCACATAGCTATGCGACAAACATGAAGAGGAAGATTGACCAGATGCAGGAATCTGATGGTCAAATTTTACTTGATCATCAGAGGTTTGTGGGTTTGTTCCAGCAGCATTTGCCTTCGTCTTCTGGGACTGTACCGCGTAGTGAAGCTCCGAATGATCAATCTTCGGTGCCTCCTCCTCCTGGGGTTCCGCCGAGTACTGAGACACCACCTGAGCAATAAAGACTCTCTCCCGTTTGTTTGCACATTTGTTAATTGTTTTTTTTTTTTTTTTTTTTTTTTTTTTGGTATGTAGAATGCAATTTTATGTAAAATTTCCGAAAATAAATAAATAAAATGGACTTTTATTTTTTTTAAGGCTCTTTTTTTTTTTTGCTTTATATATATATATTATACACACATATATATATATATACACATACATACATACATATATATATATATATATATATATATTTTTTTTTTTTTCATCCCAAAACTCATTTTCCCTTTGTTTTTGCATGGTGCTAGCTACCAAGAATCCACCTTCTTTTTTTTTTTTTTTTTTTTTTTTTTTAATTATTTTTTTTATTATCATTATTATTTCATCATTATTATTTATTTATTTTATTTTTTTTATTCGTCTGCTTTTGGTGCCACATGCACCTCCCCTTTCTTTTCACATGGTGCCAGCACCAATTTGCTCCACTATCCCATTTTCTATTATATTTTTTTTTGTATAAATTTCGATGATGGGCTGGGGGAATTTGCAGGGAGCGGAGCAAGGAGGATGACGGATGAAGCATGCACAGAAGCTGGAGCAGCGGAGGGCAGAAGGAGAGTGAAGCAGGAGGCGGCGCATGGCGGAGATTTCTCGAAGGATGCGGGGCTCCATTGCGGCGTCGGCTTGGGACTTGTCGATGATTTTGATGGCGACGGCGGTGTTGTCGATGAGGGATTGGACGGAGGAGGACAGGGCAGCTGTGACGGAGATCTTGCCATCGCCGTTGCAATCGAAGCTTTTGAAGACCTTTCTGGTCTCCTCGGCGACGAAGCTGCACTCGTCGATGCGAGCAGGCGGCGGAACGGTGGTGGCTGCAACGCTGTGATCTCTTGAAGTCCCTGCAGCTTGTCTTGAAGGCACGTACCAAGCAAACCGCCTGGAAATCGACCGGAGGCAAGGCCCCAAGGCAGCCCGGAAGTCTGCTCCGGCGACCGGAGGAGTGAAGAAGCCTCACCGCTTCAGGCCGGGAACGGTGGCGCTGAGAGAGATCAGGAAGTACCAGAAGAGCACGGAGCTCCTGATCCGCAAGCTGCCATTCCAAAGGCTGGTGAAGGAGAAAACGCCAATTGGGCTTCCTAGGCCTGGAGGACCTTCAATGGATCCGATTTCAGAGCCAGCACGGTCCTTCTCGTCGATCCAAATCCACCAAATGAACCAGAATCGAAACCCGAGTCGCCGAGATCGGAGGAGTCGGTTCGGGAAGTGAAGACAAAGGAGAGTGAGAAGACGAAGACGACGGCGACGGCGACTGCAATGGCCATGGCAATACTCTGAACGACGCGACGGAGCTCCGCGCGGCTGCTCCTCTACCGCTGTCACCAGCCGTCACTTTACAGGAGGAGAACGGCGGTGCTTGTCGTCGTCAGAGGTTGCTAAGCGAGAAAGAGAGGACAGACAAAGCAGTCCTACACGGGGGAAAGGTTGAGGCTTAGTGACGACTCCACAGAGTCAGAGTGGACGACGGCGTCGAAGAGTTGGTGGAGCGGAGCATAGAGCTCGCGTGCTCGATAGTCGCTGCCCGCATTATTAACACCACCATTTCCGCTACTGCTGCTCTCACTTCCGCTGCTACTTCCACTGCTGCTACTTGAACTAGAAGTCTCGGTTTTCTTTCCTTTTGCGTTCCCCTTGACTTGGTGAGAACTCGGAGTCCGCCATGGTCAAAGGCAAGCTCATACTTCTGGAAAAAGCCAGGTGTATTTTCTCGGTCCGGTTTGGCAGCCTGGTCGCGAGATTCGAAGACAGAGAGGAAGAAAATGGCGGGTCCGACTTGGTGTTCGAGTCGGGCGTGGAGCTGTAGACGATTATGCCAAACGGGCTCGAGTTCGGATCCGGCAGAGAAAGAGATTGACGAAGACGATTAGGATTTTGATGATGAGAGGATGGATAGGGAATCGGGTTCGAGGGTCCGGCAGAAACCCGACTGTTCGTATCAATACCAGTATCTGTGAACTCCTCCACAGTTTCTTCCCTCAATTGGATCTGCTCTGCAATTCTTCGAACCAGAGTACTCTCGACCTGACGAATCTCCGGAGCGGCTTTCTCGATCTCGTCTGATAAGTTTCGAGTCTTGCAGGAGCCAGATGCGGATCAAAAAAATATTTGAGAGCTTAAGCTTGAATTGGTTTTGCATTGCACTTGCAGAGAGCTATGGAGAAGGAGAATCGAATTTCTAGAGAGAGTGAGTTGGTTCAGTTTTGGGTTTTCTGTGGAGATCTGGACGGAGATTAACGGCAACTCCTTCCAGGCAGTACTGCAGACGGGGCACAGGAGGAGGCTGTTCTTCTTGACGTGGGCGGAGATGCAGGCGAAGTGGAAGGAATGGGAGCACTCCGCTGTAAAAATGGCGGTGCCCTGACCGCTTTTTCACACTCTGTAAGCAGATTCCGCATTTTGGAGAGGCGTAGGGGAAGAAGACAAGCCGGATGTGAAGAACTGGGCCCCAACATTTGGTGGCCTTGTTGATGGTGTGAACCGTGCTGGGCCGAAGCAATTGCAGATTATATATATGTATACATATATACATATATATATTGTACAAACCTCTTTTTTTTTTTTTTTTTTTTTTTTTTTTTTTTTTTTGTAAATACATAAACATATGTATTCATCATTTTTTTTTAAAATAAAATTGACTTTCTTTAATAAAACATTTATTTATATTTTGATGTGACTGAACTCGAAAAATTGAACATTCGAGCTGCCTACGTACCCCTCCAAAGAAGAGATCAAGTCGTAACGTAGTTCAAATACATACATTTTTTTTTTTTTGGTATTTTCTTTTTTGTGCCGTTTGCATTTTTAACTCATGCAGGCAAGGAGCATTTGGTGCCGTGTTGCAGTTTCAGCTCGTGCAGGCAAGGAGTGTTGGTGTTGCCTTTTATGCTCGTGCAGACCAGGAGCGTTGGTGTTGCCTTTTATGCTCGTGCAGACCAGGAGCATTGTGTCTTGCAGTTTAGGCTCGTGCGGACAATGAGCTGTTGGTGTTGCCTTTTATGCTCGTGCAGACCAGGAGCGTTGTGCCATGCAGTTTAGGCTCGTGCGAACAAGGAGCATTGGTGTGCAGTTTAGGCTCGTGCGAACAAGGAGCATTGGTGTTGCCTTTTATGCTCGTGCAGACCAGGAGCTTTGTGCCATGCAGTTTAGACTCGTGCGGGTGAGGAGAATTTGTGAATTTTGTCAAGCAATCCGGGAGAGGCGTTCCTCACAATTTTCATAGCAAGGAGCTTTGACCGCGTGATTGAAGAAGTCTTCGGGCAGGAAATCGCGCATCGTGATGGGGATGGACGATCTATGTGTCGAAATTTCATCATCTTCAACACGTTCACGTTGCTTTGAAGGTTGACAATAGCTGCTTTGCCCCCTTTCCGATTGGCGGACTTGTGGAGGAGACGTATGCTTCTTGTGCAATTTCTTAGGAGTGACTTGAGTCCATCCTTCAACTTTGCTTGTCTTTGAGGATGCCCCCAGCGGTTGAGGTGAAAACTTTGAGTTGGAAGAGCCAAAAGTGAAGGTGGTATAGTTTGACTTCGCCACTTCGTCAAGATCTAGCTCGATGATTCCTTTCTGAGCCAGCTTCATGATGAGATCTTTCAGCACGAAACATTTTTCTGTCGGATGACTGATGAAGCGGTGGAATTTACAGTACCTTGGATTGTCGGTGCGATTCATCTCTTCCGGCCGTTTGCACTCAGGCAAACTGATCACCTTCTTGTCCAACAGGTCATCTAACATGGCAACCACATCCGAGTCGGGGAATGGATAAGTTTTCTCCTCAAGCTCCTTCAAAGTGCGTCTACGCATCTCTTGATCACGAAAGCCTTCGGCTTGAATCGCCTTGCCTCGTGTGGAGATTTTGACGGGAGCTGTGTTGACCGTCATCGCTTCCTTGGTGGGTTTCCATGCAACCTTTTCCACCTTTGTCCCAAGAACTTTGTCGTTCTTGTAGTCGGCGATCGGTTCTTTCTTCCCATGATGGGCGATGCTCAACTCCATGTCATGGGCGCGAGTGGCCAATTCCTCAAAGGTCCGCGGTTTAATGCCTTGAAGGATGTATTGCAAACCCCATTGCATGCCTTGGATGCACATCTCGATTGAAGAGGTTTCTGAGAGCCTGTCTTTACAGTCGAGGCTTAGAGTGCGCCATCTGTTGATGTAGTCAATGACTGGCTCGTCCTTCCACTGCTTTGTGCTCGTTAGCTCTAGCATGCTCACAGTGCGGCGGGTACTATAGAAGCGGTTGAGGAATTCCCGCTCTAACTGCTCCCAGCTGTTGATGGACTCAGGCTCTAGGTCTGTGTACCACTCAAAGGCGTTTCCTTTCAGCGAGCGCACAAACTGCTTGGCGAGGTAATCCCCTTCGGTTCCTGCGTTGTTGCAAGTTTCAACAAAGTGGGCAACGTGCTGTTTCGGGTTTCCCTTTCCATCAAATTGCATGAACTTTGGTGGTTGATATCCCCTCGGCATCTTTAGGGCATCAATCTTCTTAGAATAGGGCTTCGAGTAGAACAAGGAGGTATGTGAGCTCCCTTCGTACTGTGCCTTGATGGTGTTGGTGATCATCTCTTGCAGCTGCTGGATAGAAAGAGATCCCATGAGTGCCGCTGCTTGGTCTGGTTTCGGCTTCCCATCGATTTTCTTCACCGGGGGTTCTTCGTCTCCGCCAGCTCCTCCCTTTAGTGGATCATCCTCTGGGTCGGGTTTCTCGCTGTCCTGCGCCTCCAGTCGGTTGACTAATGCCGCAATTTGCAAGTCTTTTTCTTCCACAGTTCGAGTTAGTCTTGCGATTGCTTCATTCATTTGAGCAAGCTGTTCCTCGACTGAAGTTGCTCCAGCGGTCATGACTTGCATGGCTGAACTGCCGCTTGAATCGTCATCGGAGAGCATGGATTCAGAGTATTCCCTTGGTCTTTCCCCCCTTGGTGCCCTTAGTGAGGCTAAGGTGATCATAGGCTCGCGCCTGGGGTACTCTTGTCCCTTTGGCAGAGTTGATGCAGAGGTGAAAGAGGTGGCAGAAGTAGCTCTTGCCATGCTTCGAGTCGTGATGCCCAAAGTGACACCACTTGCGACGAGGACGCTCTTGTTCTTTGCGCCGGTTGCGGGAACAGTTTGAGCCTTCCTTGATGCCATTAATTTTCGAAGTGCGCTTGAATTTTGGAGAAAGAGATGAGAGGCAGAGATTGTCCCACTGGGCGTGCCAATTTGTGAACACGGAAAATTCCTGAAACGAAAGAGACAAGAACAACGCGCACAAACAAATATTTAGTATTTGATGATTTTGGGTTACAATCTCTCTCTATTTGATCCTCTGATTCGATCTCCGTAAGGTGTTGATTTGTGGGATGTGCGATTGATCCAAGGGCCGTCGAGGCTTGATCTTGGATAAACGAGGATGAACGGATCTTCAAGGGCTTTTGGGCTTGATCTTGAAGAATGGTGATTGACGGATCTTCAAGGGCTTTTGGGCTTGATCTTGAAGAACAGTGATGAACGGATTTCCGAGGGCTTTTGGGCTTGAACTCGAAGAACAGTGACGAACGGATCTTCGAGAGCTTTTGGGCTTGAACGGATCTTCGAGGGCTTTTGGGCTTGATCTCGAAGAACAGTGATGAACGATGAACGCTTTCTTCAAGGGCCGTCGAGGCTTGGGCTTGATGAACAGCGGATGAGCGGATTCGTTGATGTTGTCGATCCAAAGGGGCCTTTGGGGGCTTGATCCTTGAGGATGAACCGTTGATGAACGATGAACGCTTTCTTCAAGGGGCCGTTGAGGCTTGGGCTTGAAGGTGGATGATTGTTGATCCAAGGGCCGTCGGGGCTTGATCTTGGAAGAACGATGAACGAAGAATGAAGAAGGCTTTCTTGATTCTTCGGGAACTTGGATGCTTGAAAGCTTCGGAGTTTCAGAGCTTCAAAGCTTCAAGGTGTAATATGAATTGGTCCTAATGATTTTGGTTCCTCTCCCCCAAATGAATGAAATGGGCTTGTATTTATAGAATTTTTCAAGGCCTAATTTTGAATATAATATCCCAGATGAAATAAGTCGTTTCTGCCAGGTGTTGACACGTGTCCTATTTGATGACTTTTCCAACTCATTTCAATTTTCGTTTAGTCACACGCTACGTGTAAAATTTATGTAATACATGAGCATTGACACTTTGATTTATCGATTAACATTTATTTACCGAAATTTTGATGTCTACAATTTATTAATAATATGATAAAAACACGTATAGAATACGTAAATTTTATATGTTTAATTGAAAAATGTTTGAAAATAACGTTTATTATATGTGAAAAGTATGTGTATTATAGTAAACTAAATTTGAATCTTGAAATAAGATGAAGTTTAGAAAAATATTTTATACAAGATTAAAAATTGATTTTAATCCTTAGATTTTATTTAATGTCAGCATATTAAATGTTTCTCTTTTTTATTTATAATTTTATGGTGTTCATAAATTAAATTTTATGAAAATATTATAAATTTTAATTCTCATTGTGGTAAGTATCTTGTATAAGAAAATATTTTTGTAAAGATTCAGTACACATGTTTTTACATATTTTCTTATGTGCCACTAATTCATTACAATATATTTAGGTACAAACATTTTGGTACACTAAGTTAGTATAATATGTTTAGGTATGAATATTTCGGTACACTAGTTTATTATAATATATTTAGGTATCGACATTTCGGTATACTAGTTTAGTATCATATATTTTGGTACGGAATTTTTTGGTACACTTATGTTCTTGCATATTTTCTTACGTGCTGCTAATTCACTATAATATATTTAGGTACGGACATTTCAGTACACTAATTTAGTAAAATATATTATGATACGTGTGACAACCCGTCCCGAATTATAATGTATTTTATTCCCGAAGGCGTGAAAATGACAGTTTTACCCTTGAGCATTGGGTTGTGAATGCATTTATGGGCCAAGGAAAATGTACCAATTACATCATTTCCTAATTTTTGGGATCCAATTAAGATAGTAGAATTATTAGGACTTTTTAGTGGGCCAATTGGAACTCAAGGGTTTAATTTTGTTGCCCAATCCGGACCACACCCACACATACACACGTTGACCTCTCTCTCTCTTTCTCGATCTTTCTCATCTGTCTGTATAACCCGTATGGTAAATTCATCAACCAGCTTCTTCATTCACGGATCAAGCTTGAGGACACCATCATCATCTTCCTCATAACCTCACAAACTCACCTATACTTTTAGTTTCTTGTTTAGTGGTCGAAAACCTAAGAAAACAAAAAACTCCGACAAGGAGCGAACTTGTTCCAACGCGATCGCCAAGGTTTCACAAGGTTCTAAGGTTCAAGGAGAGTCCTAGCCAACTTTATAAGGATCCTAGGTAAATTTTGGAAGGTTTTGGATGTCGGGACACTCAAGTTCTTAGAGTTGTAGGTTTGGCCGGTTTTCACGAAATTTTCCAACGAGATTCTGTTGGTTTTAGGACTCCAAAGTGGTAAGATCATGTTCTCCTTGTTGAGAGCTTCATTTTGGTACAAATTTCATGAAATTTGGTGTTGAAATGAGTGAGATATTAAGGTTTGAAGTTTTTCCAGAAACTGGCGAGTGCAGCAGTGATCGGCACCTGACTCCTGCGAACCAAGGAAGGAGAAGGGGAATATTCCGTCAACTTTGACGGAATATGCTAACTGCGTCAGGTAAATTAAACGGTATATTCCATTATTCAATGGAATATTCCCTAACGCCGTTGGAGAATCCGTCAGTGTGCCAAGCACATGCCTACGCGTGGGCGGCGTGTGTGGCCGTGCCTTGGAGGGCGCATAGGAACTTAGAATTTTTTTCTAAAAATATGGGGATGTTCATGGGGTTGAGTAGGCCATGATGGTGTATTCAAATACCCCAATTAAGCATCATATGAGAAGTTATTACGTATTTTTTATTATGTGCTTAAAATAACGTTAAAATAGTTGTTTCACATATAGGTGAGACGTTTCTTGAGGACGAGCGCAGTCAGGTGAGGTTCGGGGGTTACAACCCTGCCACATACTAGTGAGTGGACTTTTGGTTTTTAGTATATATATATATATATGTTTGTACCATACTTGACCAATCCCGAAACTACTGAGCACCGGTCAACGTTATACAATCAAGGACCCAGAAAAGTTTCCCTTCAACCAGGAGGCCAATCACAGCGTGACACGTGTCGACATCAGAAGCCAATCATAGCACGACACGTGTCAACATCAGAAGCCAATCACAATACGACACGTGTCAATGCCAAAATGAAACTAGAAACTCTCTTCTATAAATAGAGATCATTCTCTCACAATATTTCCTAATGTCATTTGTACTAAATCATTCACTAGTACTCACTAAAGGAGAGCTTGAACCCATGTACTATGTAAACCCTTCACAATTAATGAGAACTCCTCTACTCCGTGAACGTAGCCAATCTGGGTGAACCACGTACATCTTGTGTTTGCTTCCCTGCCCCAATCCATTTACATACTTATCCACACTAGTGACCGAAGCAATCTAGCGAAGGTCACAAGGTCACAAACTTAACACTTTTTGTTGTACCAAAGTCCTCAGCATACAGAATGACACCTCTGTTGCACCTAGTGCGAAACAACGAAAAAAGTAAGGAAAGAAGGTTGTTCTTCAAGCTAAAGTAAAAAAGCTAGAAGCTCAGAACAACAAGATAGCAATGAAGAATGAGGTCCTCCAAGAGCAGTATGAGAAGCTCCACGAAACTAGGCGTATTCAAACACGTGAGCTCGTTACCCTGTGGACATCAACCATCATCTGGGTGCCCCCCAACACGGAGGGTCACCTTCCTTCGACATGGGTATCCCTGATGAGGAGCAAGCTAATCATCAAAACATTGATCAACATGAGACTTCTCTCAACCAAGCTGCTTTGACCCGAAGCAGGAGAAGTAGAGGAAGACACCTCCTTGCAGAAGGGTTGGAAGGATCGAAAGCCATTTATTGTGACTGCCGAGACTTCCTAAAGCAACGTTGAGGGGACTCTGAAGTATTTCGACAAACTTGCCCTAGAAGTCAGTACGGCGAGTCTAAGAAAAAATCACATGCCCTTGCTCAAACTTTCCTACTTCCAAGAGGCGATGGAGACTTACGAAAGAAAATCCCAGTGGTACATGACTCCACTCAGGACTCTCTTGTCCTACAGCTCCTTGAGGAAGTAAACAAGTTGAAGGCTGAACGTCAGGCTGAGATACCTAACTGAAACCAACCCAGGCCTGGCCCTCTTACAAGGAGGATCCTCGACGCCCCCCTTCAAGCGAAGACAAAACAAAAGCTTGGTTTACAACTCTATACTGGAAGGGAGGACCCAATTGAACATCTTAACCTCTTTGAGTCCACCATGGCATATCAGATGCACAATGACGAAGAGCGATGTCTTCTCTTCCCCTCCACCCTCTCTGGCGGAGCTCTAAACCGTCTTCCACCTGAGACAGTAGACTCATTTGAGGAACTGAGGAAACTGTTTATCTCTCAACACATCTTTCAGACCGATCGCTTGCGTTCTGCAGATAACTTGTACACTATTTGCCAAAAGCCGGACGAGTCACTACATGAGAGTATGCTGGTCATTTCAACCATGAGTATTCTCGCTGCGCTGAGGCAGATGACAAGACCGCCCTCAAGGCTTTCACGGTAGGCCTACATGATTGTTTCTTCAAGTACATGATCAATGCCAACACTTGGAAAACTTACTCTGAGGTGATGGCACAGGCTTACAACCATGCCTCCGCCGAGGCAAGGACATATCAAGGGAAACCCCACACAGCCACCCCTTATCAGCAAGTAGGGAGTGGAAGCCAGATCCAACCAAATGAAAATACCTCAACTTTCCAAACAGCAACGGTGTCTCCCCCTGCCTTACTTAATACTTTGCCAAGTCAACATACATATCAATCTCAGGGCAAAAGGAAAGATTTCCATCCTCACCAGTCTCATTTTAGTAAAATGAGTAAAGGACACTACCGCGATAACCAAGGGTATCGCCATGATAATCCCCAACCTCAGGCAGTCAACACAGTGGGTCAAGCACATGTCAGGACAGCCCCTACCCTGAGGTATGAGGCATACACACCTTTGAACGCCACATGCGTGGCCATTTACCCCAGCATAGCACACTTGATACCAAAGCCAAAGCTGAGGCACCCGGATTACAAGCCTATGAAAAACACAAGCACGTTTTGCTGCTACCACGAGCATAACGACCATGACGGTGAGAAGTGTATCACCCTTCGTGATCATATTAAAGCTTTGGCACGTGAAGGAAAAATTGATCAATTCCTCATTCACCCTCCAAGGGGTAACCGTAACCAATGCCAGGTGAATGTGATATATTCCATAAGTGGTCGCACACCCATATCTAAATCTTCCAACAGGGCCATGAAAAATAGTGAACGAGCTTTAAGGTCTGGCCACTAAATGTTTCACGTGGAAGACATCATGGGAGGTAAGTATCAAAAGCCTAACTGGGATCCAATATGTTTTTACCCTGAGGAAGAAAAAGGTATCATCTACCCTCACAACGACCCACTGATTGTGGAAGCTCACATAGCCAACTTTGAAGTACAACGAATCCTAGTAGACATGGGGGCTTCGGTCAATATCATGTTTGCTGAAGCTTTCAGGGCACTTAATGTAGCTGAACACTTGCTCGATCGCTCGATTTTCCCTCTGATAAGCTTCTCCAGTGATATCGTGCAACCTTTGGGGAGCATACACTTACCTTTCACTATTGGTACAGGCCCATACACAGCTACCATTACCACTAACTTCCTGGTGGTTGATTGCCCAATGGCATACAATGTCATTTTCGGACGCATAGGCATCAATGATCTCAAGGCCATGGTATCCACACATATGTTGTTGATGAAATTTCCAACCCCCTATGGCAATGGTTACATCAGAGGAGATCAACTTAGTGCACGATAATGTTACAACACTTCGGTCAAGCAACAACACCTGCCTGTGCCCAAAGAAACCCTTTCTATACATGACCAAGTCATAAAGACCAACCTAGACGAAGCCAACTTGGATCTTCACGGTGGCAGCAGTCAACCCGACGACCCTCGAGATGACTTTTTCACCCAGCAAGCACAACCCGCTGAAGAGTTGGAGAAGGTCTCTATCTCAAAAGATTATCCAGATCGCATGGTGAAGATTGGCACCACCTTGTCACCACCTATTCGATTGGCATTGATCTCTTTTTTGCAAGAGAACACTGAGGTCTTTGCCTGGTCATACGAGGACATGCCAGGTATCTCTCCCGATATCATCTTTCATCGCTTAAGTATCGACCCCAAGACCAAGCCAGTGAGACAGAAGCGAAGATCTTATGATGTTGAACGGTACGGGGTAATGAAGGCAGAAGTTGAAAAACTCAAAGGCATAGGTTTCGTCCGTGAAGTCAATTATCCAACGTGGGTAGAAAATGTTGTCCTTGTTAAGAAGAATCCGACCAAGGAAAGTTTCCTACTCCAAAAGGTCTTGTGGAGAATGTGTGTCGATTACACCGACCTAAACAAAGGATGCCCGAATGATAGCTTTCCTCTTCCTTTCATAGACAGACTTATAGACTCTACGACAGGGTGTGAACTTTTGAGCTTCATGGATGCTTACTCAGGATACAACCAAATCCTCATGAACCATCCAGACCAAGAACACACAACCTTCACTACTGACAGGGGACTATATTGCTATAAAGTCATGCCCTTCGGCCTAAAGAATGCAGGAGCGACTTATCAGAGACTGGTCAATTCAATGTTCGTCGAACAGATTAGGAAGAGCATGGAAGTTTACGTTGATGATATGCTAGTTAAGAGCAAACATGCTGACCAACACATCACCAACCTATCTACAACTTTCACCATTCTGAGGAGGTATCGAATGAGGTTGAACCCCAACAAATGTGCCTTCGGCGTAGGCTCTGGCAAATTCTTAGGCTTCATGATAAGCCAACGAGGCATTGAGGCTAATCCCGAGAAGATCAAAGCAATCCTCGACATGAAGGAACCAGTAACTTCAAAAGACATCTAAAGCCTTACCGGCAAAGTGGCAACCTTAACTAGGTTCATCTCTAAGGCCATAGATAGATGTGCTCATTTCTTCAAAGCATTTAAGGGAAGTAAGAAGTACATTACATGGACTGATGAATGTGCTGAGGCATTCAAGAACCTCAAAGACTACATGAGTAAAGCTCATATGCTCTCCAAACCTAAGGTTGATGACACTCTCATTATCTATCTGAAGGTATCAGCTTCAGCAGTAAGTTCCGTTCTCATTCGAAAGGATGGTAATGTCGAATGGCTTGTCTACTACGCTAGCAATGCCTTACAAGATGCAGAGATATGATACTCCAACATTGAGAAATTGGCTCTAGCATTGGTCATGTCTGCTCAAAAACTTCGCCCTTACTTCCAAACACATTTCATCATCGTGCTTACCAATCATCCTTTTCGACAGATACTCTAAAGTCCTAACACTTTCGGGCGAATGATCACATGGGCGATAGCATTGGGTGAGTTTGCCATCTCCTACCAACCAAAGCCAGCTGAGAAGGGCCAAGCAGTGGCAGACTTCATCGCTGACTTCACATATCATGTTGACATTGTTTCTACGCCTGAAGAAGTGGTTTCATTACCCTCGAAAGCTCAGAAAATAGAACCAACAACCCCAACATGGAGTCTATATGTTGATGGCTCATCCAACCAACAGGGTTGAGGAGCATGACTAGTCCTTACGACCCCTGACAAAGTGGTGATAGAGTATGCTCTTCGTTTCAGGCTTACGTTTGGCCAAACACCTTAGGGTTAAACGAATTGATATCTTCAGTGACTCCCGATTGGTGGTTAACCAGGTCACCAACAACTTTGACGTTAAGGATAGCTCCATGGCAGCATATCTGGCACAAACACAATTGTTGCTTAAGCACTTCCATTACCAGATCACCCAAATTCCTCGAGCGGCAAACAATCATGTAGATGCTTTGGCTCACCTCGCCTCATCGGTGGAAGACAAGATTGGGAGAAAAATTCAGGTCGAATTGTTGGCAGCACCAAGCACCATGGCTGCGGAAGTGTGCAACTTACAATATGGGGATAGTTGGATTACCCCGATTTATAGATTCCTTGCTCATGGCACCCTTCAAAATGACAAAGTCCAAGCTAAGCAGATTCGATACAAGACTACCCGTTACTTGATTATTAATGACCAACTCTACAAGCGAGGTTTTAACCTACCATACCTAAGATGCCTTACGCCTGCAGATGCGGAAACTGTCTTTCGGGAAATACATGAAGGAGTCTGCAGAGATCATGCTGGATCTCGATCCCTATCACACAAGGTTTTTCGCCAAGGATATTACTGGCCAACACTTTACCAAGATGCCATCAGAATATCCACCTCATGTGATAAGTGTCAACGCTACGTAACTATTCCTCACTCCCCTCCCGAGCCGTTCACTCCTATGATCAGCCCTTGGCCCTTCGCCTAATGAGGACTTGATTTGATCGGCCCAATGCCTGCAGGGAAGGGCAAGGTTCTCTATGCAATCATTGCAGTTGACTACTTCACAAAGTGGGTTGAAGTAGAACCCTTGGCAACCATTACTGAGGCAAAAATAGAAGATTTCGTTTGGAAGAACATCCTTTGCAGATTTGGCATTCCTAATGTGATAGTCATTGACAACGGGCGACAGTTCGACAACAATAAGTTCAGGATGTTCTGCTCTAAGTTCAACATCAACTTATGTTTTGCCTCCCCAGCTCATCCCCAGTCTAATGGATAAGTTGAAGCCATCAACAAAATAATCAAGTGAACTTTGAAAACCAGCTTGGACAAGGCTAAAGGTTGTTGGCCAGAATTTGTACCCCAAGTTCTTTGGTCATACCGTACTTCGTATCGGACATCAATAGGAGAAACCCCATTCTCACTTGCCTTTGGTACAGAGGCAGTTGTCCCAGTTGAGCTTGAGCAAGCAACGTTCCGAGTCCAGAACTACGTGCAAAGCGAAAATGACAAACAACTTACCCTCAACTTAGATCTAGTCGAGGAACACAGAAACCAGGCTCACTTGAGAAATGTCGCCTACAAGCAGTGCATCTCTAACTACTATGACTCAAGGGTTAAACCTCGTTCTTTCAAAGTTGGTGACTGGGTATTGAAGAAAAGATTACTTTGCGACAAAGTCCCAAGTGAAGGAGCACTTAGTCCAAACTGGGATGGACCGTTTGAAGTTGTTGGCATCAGTCACCCTGGTTCCTACAAGCTTAGAAGCTCCGATGGCAAGACCTTTGGCTATCCATGGAATGCTGATCACTTGAAGTACTATTACAAGTAAACTCACATTGTACAAGTGTTAAGCTTCAGCCGTTCGGCATCCTATGTAACGAAGACTATTTGACATGATTTCAATAAAGAGGTGATTTAGACAACTCGATCCTAATCCTCTTACATTCCTAGCAATGAAACACTCAGGTTCAAAGCTTCAACATGAATGCTTCCAACATGAAACAAAGTCTAAGTATATGTCAACAAGACTATACAAATAAACGAATAGCTTCATAGTATATTCGTTCAATCATACATTCCAACACATTCATACATAAGCCAATTGTGCTTTGAAAGGGTTCAACATACTTTGTGTCATTTGACACTTGTTACAATGTGCCTAGACACCTTGCCCTTATTCTCACCAACCAGGTGATGAAATGTGAAGAAGGAACTCATCTTTATGCCACCAACCAGGTGATGAAATGTACAACCCATACTCTAATATCATTTGGCAACTTGCTACTCATGCCACCAACCAAGTGAAGAAGGAACTCATCTTCAAATGTATGATAGGAGCATATTTATGCAACTTAGTTAGCTTGTTTCTTGGCATTTATGTTGTTAGTTCGTAGTTATTTTAGTATTTTAAGCTATTTTTGTGTGTTTGTAGGTCCAAAGGGTTAATGTGGCAAAGAAGTGCATTTTGGAGCATTTTTGGGCATGGAATGGATAACATATGCTTGGAGCAAAAGAAATGGACGAAATTTGAAGTTTGTGCGTCATCCTCTCCTTATAAATAACCACTACATCCACTCATTTCACCCAACACATCCATTCACCTACCACTACATCCACTCATTTCACCCAACACATCCACTCATTACAACCACCCAACACATTCACCTACCACTACATCCACTCATTTCACCCAACACATCCACTCATTACAACCACCCAACACATTCACCTACCACAACATCCACTCATTTCATGCAGCACATCCATTCACCTACCACTACATCCACTCATTTCACCCAACACATCCACTCATTTCAACCACCCAACACATTCACCTACCACTACATCCACTCATTACCACCACCCATTACATCCTCTCCCTAGCCTATAAATATATCCATCCAAAGACACATTGAGGGGGGACAGTTTAGGGAGAAGGGAGGAAGACACATTCTGCCTCAAGGCAGAGTCTTTTCTTCTTAACCATTCTACACATTCCCACAACAAAAACACAATTCCATGCACCTTCATTTCCCTTTCCTTGTCGTGACCTCCATCCAACCTAAACACATTCAGCCATTCCCTTCCATATATCCATATGCATCCATCAAACTGTTGGAAGTATGCCCACAAAGCCACTCATTTGATGTAATAGCTTTTGGAATACTTTTTGTATTAAACTATTATACGTTTAATAAAGGGAAAAGCTTATTGTTAATCACTATTTATTGTATCATGTGTTTAAGCAATAAGGGAATCCAAGGAATGTATTTGATCTAACAGATAAGTGATTTAAGTAAGTTAGATTAACAAGACCTTTCTCTTATGTTCATTCCTAAAACGTTCCTAGCCATAGGATTGCCAATTGGGCATTGACAATCCGCTAAGGTTAGTATGTGTTATGTCAACTTAAGCGTGAGTATGACTAGTCTTAAGTCATTTAGTGTTGGACACTAAGACAAAAACATAGGTGCTCGAAAGAGTAATCGAGTACACTGAACAACGATCAAAAGAGAGTTCGAACATACATGTCATGTAAGAACTCGTTAGTTGCAATATGCAATGTAGTCCTTTGACCTGAGACATCATAGATGTCTAATGCTTAGGTCCTTGATCTTTGATCATGTCAAAGGCATTCCATCGAGAATGTCCACGGCATTGTTGGGGTCAAGCTATCTAGTCATGTAGGCATATGAATTCACAACAAGGGATCTCTAACCTTCCATGGTGGAAGGAGAATACTCTAAGATATGATTCGGGAGTCTTTGGCCAAAGCATACGAATATGACTTAGTATGTTCCAAATCATATTCAATTGAATCATATAAAGAAGTATCACATTGGATAGTAGACATGAAACAAACTATCACTCAAACAATGTGATTAAGAGTATTGTATTAGAGAAGGACCGTATTGCATTGTAATTGTAACTAGATAGATTCTCCAACCACTTCTACTTAGCTTGGGTAGCCATGACATACTGCTAGGTGTCACTTATGGTTTGTGGAAGCCCTGAAGATTAGCAAACACTAATCTTCAACAAAGGGAGAATTGAAATCTTGTTTCAATTCACAATCGATCGTTAAGAGTAACAATCGCCCACTGCCTCGCTAATTGGAACCTAATGGATCGTACACCGAGTAAGGATGAAAGTGAAGAAATATAAATGAGATGGATAAGCAATTAAATGGTTTAATTGAGAATGGTCAAGATTAATTAATTAGTTAATTAATTTTACGAAAGGTTCGTATTGGGCTTTTAAGTTAGTTTTGGGCTTCGGGGTCCAAAAGGGTTTGGTCCACTAGGCCCATTATGTTTAAGTTGTATGACAGCTAAAACAAATATGGGCAAATAGCCCAATCACTTAAGATGGCCTGCCATAGCAAGGGTAGTGGGAAGTTTTGCTTAATTGCAAGTTTACCACTCACCTAAGAAAAGAGATATAAAAGCATCTTTATAGCTTTTACCTCATTAGGGTTTTCTTGAGACAAAGATGAGAAACACTTTCTCTCTTTTTCTCTAAAAGAGGCAGGCCACTTAGGGAAGAGATATCTAGCAATCTTTTCTTCTCTAAGTCATCAATTTCATCTTCACACCTCATCCTTGGTGTGGAGACTTAGAGACACCAAATTTTTGGTGTTTTTGGATATTCTTTCCTCACATCCTCAAGGAGTAAAGGAGCATCAAAAGGAAGAAAATCACAAGGAAGATCCAAGGAGCTATGAGGTGACTTGAAGGCCCTCCACTTGGGTGAATCCCTTGTGTAAACAAGGATGAGTTTCAAGGGTAATGAATCTCTAAATCCTTCATTCTCTTTAATGTCGTTGAAGAGTCTCATGATTCACCATTCACTAGGCTTTGAAAGTCATGGGTTTTAGAATTGTTTTTGAATGCATGCCTACTTTAATATGTTAATAGTTTGCCCATGTGTTCAAATATTCTCACATGTTCTTAGCCAGGACAAAATTTTTCCTTCACAAACCACACCTTGTGCCGCAACAAAGAGAAGAAGGAGGACCCTTGGACGTGCTTGCCATTCAAGTTGGATTGTTGGAGCGTTTTTAGGTGTTTTCATTCTTTTGTTTTCAATGTCTAAATTTGTTTATCTTTGCTTTGTGAGTATGAGGAACTAAACCCCCCTTAGCTAGGGGGGAATTCAAAGCCATGAACATACTTGCAATATGAATTGATTACCTTCAGTTGTGATTTCATAAGTTGTGAATTCAATTTGTTTAACTGCTTGATTGATAACTTATTCGTGTATGTTTATTAAGAGTGCACACTTAGTTTGCATGCATGAATATGATGCTAGAGTATAAGGGAGTTTCACCTAATAGTTACAAACTTATATTCACAAGTAGTGGAGGTCGCTTATAAACGATCGCGTTAAATGAATTATTGGCAGGAGTTTCATGCTCATCAAAGTAACGAATGCCTCATCAATACTTATAGTTTTCATAATGCTTAATGATCTTTGATTGTATCTTTATTGTGCTGTTCACGAAAAGGACTTTTGAAGATTGCTTGAATTGTTGTATGCACTTTCCCATCCAATTCAATAACTTAAGGAGAACTTGAAGGTTAATTTAAGCGGACTTAATTAACCTGGGGTCTTGAGTTTCATGATTTATCAAAAGAACAACTGAAAATTGGTTTATGTGCAAGTGTGTCATGTGTGGAGAAGAACGCTCTAGCTAGCCCATCATCCATAGTTTACCCAAATTCGTCCAAAATATGTTTTAGTTTACAATCTATTTGTTTTGTTTTCAAATTCGTCAAAATCAAATCTCCCTTTACTTTAAAGTGTTTTATTAGTCAAAATCTGTTTTGATTTGTGTTTTTAAGTGTCTTGAGTCAAGTTAGAACCTAATTTCGTCCAAAACCATCCCTAGAGTCAGTTTAGAGTCTAATTCATCGTTTTAAGCTGTTTTGAGTCTTTTAAACTAGTTTTGAGTCTTTTTAGTTTGTATTGCATCTTTTGAGTCTAGTTTGGTGTTTTAAACTTAATTTTATGTTTTTAAGTCAGTTTAGAGGTTATTAGCAAGCCCTCCTAATCCCCGGTCCAGAACGATCCCTACTTACATTCTTTACTACAATTGATACAAGAGGGTTTAATTTGTGTGTTAAGTAACTTTCGCATCAAATTTTTGGCGCCATTGCCGGGGATTAGCAACTTTGCTAATCCCTTGTTATTTCTTTTTGTATATTTTCGTGTCTTTTGTTTTTAGTTACTGACTTTGTTTCTGTTTGTGTTATTTTTTTTTTGTTATACTTTTGATATTTGATTTAGTTTTGTTTCCTTGATTTCAGGTACTAGAGAAGTAAGACATGGATTTTGCTACCATTCAAGCTCAATTGGCGAAACTTACTTCTCAATTGTCACAATATGCCGAAAGGACCACAATGCAAAGTGTCCCTACATATGGTGTGTCCTATGGGCAAGGATATCCAACTCATCAATGTTCTCAATTCGTTGCGAATGAAGATGCTTGGGGTTATCAAGGCCATAGCCAATCATGGGACAACATGTTTTCTAACGCTTACAATTCAGATTGGAGAGATTATTCAGATTACATGTGGGGAGAACCTCAACAATTCCAACAAGATGGATATTGGCAGCAAGAAGATGTTGGAGATATGCCCTGAAAGTCAATCTTTGGAAGAAACCTTTCAGGACAATGAATGGATGTATGGATGATTCTTATACATCAAATGGCAAAGATACTAATTAGGACTATCTCTATAAACAATATATGTCATAAATAGTGAACCCATGGACAATGGATTGATGGAAGAAGTAATCTAATGATTAGACTACAGAGACCTTCTTCCCATAACCATCATGTCCAAAAAGGTTCCTGGTCATAAGATTGTCGGAGGGATACTGACAATGCATAGACCGGTACATACTATGTTCGCTTCAATTAGAAGGATGGAAAGTCTCATCCCATTCGTGTAGTGACACTAAGACAAGTATGTAGGTGCTCATTAAGGGAATGAGTTCACTGAACACAATCGAACGAGAGTACTTGCATGGAGGTCTACTCACATGTCAAGCAAGTAACTCTAATGGTTGGAATAGTGTAAGTAGTCCTTTGACCTGAGGCATCATCGTTGTCTTGTGGTTAAATACTTAATCTTTGATTATGTCAAAGTCACTCCATCCGCGGGTGTCCACGGCATAGTCGGGGTTAAGCCACTTAGTCATGAAGGCAAGTGAATGTTCAACAAGGAATCTCTAATCCTCGTTATGAGAGGATGAATACTCTAAGATATGATTCCGGAATCTTCGGCTGAAGTATCGAGCGTAATAAAGGAAAGCGTTCCTATACGACTCAATTGAATCATATAACATGGAATAATCACATTAGGGGTTTGACATATTATATCCATACCCTAGTGATGTGATTGAGAGTATTGTTTTAGAGAAGGATCGAATTGCATTATAATTCCAACTGAATAGGTTCTCCGAACAACTTCTACATTAGCTTGGGTAGCCATGATATATGGTTAGATGTCACTCATGGCTTGTGAGTTCTTCTAGATGATTAAATGTAGTCATCAAAGAAGAAGGTGAATTAAAAGTAAGTTTTAATTCACTAAGTGATTGGATTAAATATAATCAATTGGATTGGTGCCAATCACCTCACTGCCTTGCTAATTAGAACCTAAAACGATTGTTCACCAATACACTCTTGTAATGAGTAATTAATGGATGATGGAAATACTTAATTGGATTAATTAAGTGTTGTGATTAATTAGAAAGTCTAAAGAAATCATAAAAGCGATATAAGATCGTTTTGGGCTTAAAGAAACGTTCGGGTTTAATTGGGCCCATTGGGCCTAAACCCATTGGGCTTTTATTCAAGCATTGGATGACTTGAAATAAATAAAAGCCCAAAAGCCCAAACAACACTAAGGGGGCCGGCCATATAGAGTGAAAAGGAGAGATAGGAAGTCAAGTTGTTGGCTAGGTTTCTTTGTGTTATAAAAGGGACTTTGTAGTGAAAAGTTTATTAGGGTTTTGTGTGTTGTTTTTTCACAAAAGAAGAAACCATCTCTCTCTCTCAAAAACTCACACAAGGCCGGCCACCATAGGGGTGATTTAACTAATCATCTTCTCACCCTTTTGGTTATTCCTTCATCCTTCTCACTACACTAGTGGGTGAGGATCTTTAGAGGTTTTCAATTTTGGAAACTTGAAGAGAACCTAGGAGCACTCATTCTAAACAAAGTGGTGGAGGCAAGGAAGGAAGCTAGGCTCAAGGAGTTCAAGGAGCAAAGGTCTTGGAGGTGGTCCATCCTTGGTCTAAGATCTAGATCAAGAAGTATAAAACTACTCCTAAACTTTGTTCTTATATATAAATTTGTTTTTGATGCATCTTACATAAACCTATGCATCTTGAAGGGGATTTGCATGAATGGTAAGTTGCTTTCATCAATTGGTTGGTGGTACGAAGATGAGTTCCTTCATCACCTTTCATCACTTGGTTGGTGGCACGAAGATGAGTTCCTTCTTCACTTGGTTGGTGGCATGAATGGCAAGTTGCCAAATGATATTAGAGTACGGGTTGTACATTTCATCACCTGGTTGGTGGAATGAAGATGAGTTCCTTCTTCACCTGATTGGTGGCATGAGTGGCATGTTGCCAAATGATATAAGAGTACGGGTTGTACATTTCATCACCTAGTTGGTGGCATGAAGGAGAGTATAGGTTGTACATTTCATCACCTGGTTGGTGGCATGAAGGAGGGTATGGGTTGTACATTTCATCACCTGGTTGGTGGCATGAAGATGAGTTCCTTCTTCACCTGATTGGTGGCATGAGTTGCAAGTTGCCAAATGATATTAAAGTATGGGTTGTACATTTCATCACCTGGTTGGTGGCATGAAAAAGAGTACGGGTTGTACATTTCATCACCTGGTTGGTGGCATGAAGATGAGTTCCTTCTTCACATTTCATCACCTGGTTGGTGAAAATAAAGGCAAGGTGTCGAGGCACATTGTAGCAAGTGTCGAATGACACAAAGTATGTTGAACCTTTTCGAAGAACAGTTGGCTTATGTATGAATGTGTTGGAATGTATGATTGAACGAATATACTGTGCAGCTGTTCGTTTATTTGTAAGTCTTGTTGACATATACTTAGACTTTTTTCATGTTGGAAGCGTTCATGTTGAAGCTTTGAAACTAAGTGTTTCATTGCTAGGAATGTAAGAGGAATAAGACCGAGTTGTCTAAATCACCTCTTTATTGAATTCATGCCAAATAGTCTTCATTACATAGGATGCCGAACGGTTGAAGCTTAACACTTGTACAATGTGAGTTTACTTGTAATAGTACTTCAAGTGATCAACGTTCCATGGATGGCCAAGGGTCTTGCTATCGGAGCTTCTAAGCTTATAAGAGCCAGGGCGACTGATGCCAACAACTTCAAACGGTCTATCCTAGTTTGGACAAAGTGTTCCTTCACTCGAGACTCTGTCGCAGAGTAATCTTTTCTTCAATACCCATTACCCCACTTTGAAAGAACGAGGTTTAACCCTTGAGTCATAGTAGTTGGAGATGCGCTACTTGTAGGCGACATTCCTCAAGTGAGCCTGGTTTCTGTGTTCCTCGACTAGATCTAAGTTGAGGGTAAATTGTTTGTCATTTTCGCTTTGCACGTAGTTCTGGACTCGGAACGTTCCTTGCTCAAGCTCAACTAGGACAACTGCCTCTGTACCAAAGGCAAGTGAGAATGGGGTTTCTATTGTTGATGTCTAATATGAAGTACGTATGACCAAAGAACTTGGGGTACAAATTCTAGCCAACAACCTTTAACCTTGTCCAAGCTGGTTTTCAAAGTTCACTTGATTATTTTGTTGATGGTTTCGACTTGTCCATTAGGCTGGGATGAGCTGGGGAGGCAAAACATAAGTTGATGTTGAACTTATAGTAGAACATCCTGAACTTATTGTTGTCGAACTGTCGCCCGTTGTCAGTGACTATCGCATTGGGAATGCCGAATCTGCAAAGGATGTTCTTCCATACGAAGTCTTCTATTTTTGCCTCAATAATGGTTGCCAAAGGTTCTACTTCAGCCCACTTTGTGAAGTAGTCAACTTCAACAATTGCATAGCGGACCTTGCCCTTCCCTGCAGGCATTGGGCCAATCAAATCAAGTCGCTATTGGGCGAAGGGCCAAGGGCTGATCATAGGAGTGAGCGACTCGGGAAGGGAGTGAGGAATAGTTGCATAGCGTTGACACTTATCACATGAGCGAGATATTCTGATGGCATCTTGGCGGAGTGTTGGCCAGTAATATCCTTGGCGAAAAGCCTTGTGTGCTAAGGATCAAGATCTAGCATGATCTCCGCAGACTCCTTCATGTATTTCCCCAATGACAATTTCTGCCTCTGCAGGCCTAAGGCATCTTAGGTATGGTAGGTTAAAACCCCGCTTGTAGAGTTGGTCATTGATGATCAAGTAACGGGTAACCTTGTATTGAATCTGCTTAGCTTGGACTTTATCATTTGGAAGGGTGCCATGAGCAAGGAATCTATAAATCGGGGTAATCCAACTATCCCTCTATTGTAAGTTGCACACTTCTGCGGCCATGGTGCTTAGTGCTGGTAACAATTCGACTTGAATTTTTCTCCCAATTTTGTCTTCCACTACTGAGGTGAAGCGAGCCAAAACGTTTGCATGACTGTTTGCCGCTCGAGGAATTTGGGTGATCTGGTAGTGGAAGTGCTTGAGCAACAATTGTGTTTATGCCAGATATGCTGCCATAGAGCTATCCTTAGCGTCAAAGTTGTTGGTGACCTAGTTAACCACCAATTGGGAGTCACTAAAGATATTAATTTGTTTAACCCCAATGTGTTTGGCCAAACGTAAGCCTGCTAGAAAGGCTTCATATTCGGCCTCATTATTCGATGCCTTGAATATGAAACAAAGAGCATACTCCATTGCCACTTTGTCAGGGGTCATAAGGACTAGTCCTACTCCACAACCCTATTGGTTAGACGCGCCATCAACATATAGACTCCATGCTGGGGCTGTTGGTTATATTTTTTGAGCTTCCAAGGGTAATGAAACCACTTCTTTAGGCGTAGAAACAATGTCAACAGGATATGTGAAGTCGACAATGAAGTCTGCCACTGCTTGGCCCTTCTCAGCTGGCTTTGGCTGGTAGTGTTGGAAATGTGCCCTAAAACTAATCATATGATGATACTTTACGGACATTTCACATGTTAAACTAATATAGTTTAATTTAAAGGGCAAAGATTATTGTTTGAAGCCATCTCATATAAATGATATACGCTTAAACGATAAGTCCAAGGCATATGTAATTGGGAGAATGCGATCTAATGAAGTTAGATTCTTGAGACCATTCTCTTTTGTATACCAATTGGGCATTAATAGTCCGTTAAGATCAGTACGTGCTATGTCTTCTCTTAGGGAGAGTGACTGGTCTCGAGTCATTGGTGTGATTGACACCAAGACAAGCATGTAGGTGCTCAATAGAGAATGAGTCCACTGAACACGATCAACAAGGAGTTCTCATATTCATGTCACATGAGAACTCATGGTTGGGATAATGCAAAGTAGTCCCTTGACCTGAGGCATCATAGTTGTCTTGTGATTAGGTCCTTTATCTTTGACTATGTCAAAGTCACTTCGTCAAAGAGTGTCCACGACATAGTTGGGGTTAAGCCACTTAGCCATGGAGGCAAGTGAATGCGCAACAAAGGATCTCTAACCTTCAAAATGTTTGAGGGAGAATACTCTATGATATGATTAAGAATCTCTGGCCAGGTTATGAATGAGATTTAGGAAATCATTCCAAATCACATTCAAGGTAATCATATTAGTAAGAGAATCACATTGGATAGTAGACATGAATAAACTATCAAACCAAACAATGTGGTCAAGAGTATTGTATTAGAGAAAGAATGTATTGCATTGTAATCCTAAACTGAATAGGTTCTCCACCTATTCTGATTAGCTTGGGTAACCATGACATACTGCTAGGTGTCACTCATGGTTTGTGGAAGCCCTAAACGTGTATTATCACTAAAGGGAGAATTGAAAGTAAGTTTCAATTCACAATCGATTTGAAAGAGTTCTAATCACCCACTGCCTCGCTAAAAGGAACCTAATGGATCGTACACCGTGTAAGGTAGAGATTGAAGAAACAACAGAGATGAGTAAGGATAATTAAATAGTTTAATTATTTATGGCAAGGATTAATTAATATGATGATTAATCGAACGAATAAGTTTGTTTTAGACCTCGGGTTAGTTTTGGGCCTTAAGGCCCAATGGGCTTCGAATGTCAAGCCCATTAACTTAAGTTGTATGACAACTTAATGAATAAAGATTCAAGAGGCCCCAAACAGCCCAAAAGCCATAAGATGGCCCACCATATGTTGAAAGAAAGGCCTACTGTTCTCTAGGTCACTTAATTGAAGGGACTATATAAAGAACTTTATAGCCAAAATTCTTTTAGGGTTTCTTTTGGAGAAAATTGGAGAGAACATGTTTCTCCCTTTCTCTCTAGGAGGCCGGCCCCCTTGGAGGAGATTAGCTAGCAATCTTTCCTCCTCCAAGGTAACTTATCTCTTCTTCAAGTCCATCCTTGGTGTGGAAAATTAGAGGTTCTCAACTTTGGGAACTTGGAGAATCCTTTCAACCATCCTCATCCAAGAAATCCATGGATCTAAGAAGCAAGGAATGAAGGCCCTCTCCTTGGGTGATTAGCCTTTGCTTATGCAAAGAGGAATCAACAAAGGTATAAGATTTCTCAACTCACTTTGTTCTTGGGTTGAGTCTTGGTTCACCTTTCTACTAGGCTTTGAATTTCATGGGTAATGTTTTGTTTTTGAGTGCATACAAGCATGGTTCCGCCTTTAATGGTTAATTGCATGCCATAGATGTTGCTCAAATGAACATGTTTTTCACAAAATTTCCTTCAAGTGGTATCAAGAGCCTAGGTATAGTAGTTGGTGAATCCTTTTGGGTTTTGTATTTTCATAGTTTATGATTTGAATGTTGTAATTGTTACAAGCTTTATTCTTGCTTCTTTGAATGTAAATTTTGTTAGAAAATTTGTCATCTCAAATGTTGTAGATGTAGTTCATATGAGCATGAATTTTGGAGCTAAAATTTGGTGCCATGTTTTTGGGGAAATTCGGCCAAATCCAAAGGGTGGATTTTTTGGTTCATGTTTGTCTTGTTAAAAGTGTTTTAAAGTGACATTAGGAACCCCTAAGTACCCTAGTATGGTAATATGTTTTTTCCCTTAAGTTTGAGAGTTTTTGGGGTGTCTTTGGGTGAAAAATGTTCATGGAGCTCTTATGGGTTTTCATGGATGTTCTTCATTGTTCTTGTTATGTTTTTGGCAAGAACAAAAAGGTTGGGTATTTTCATTCAAAGTTTTGGTTGATTACATAAAGTTTTTGTTAGTAATGGATGGTTTGAATTTTCTATCATTCACACCATACCAATCACTTACACCTTTTCCTTGTTTCAAGGATCCATGTTTTATGGAAATTACTTTTTCAAACCAACCCATCACCTTTCACTTTGTTGAAAAATTTCAAAAGTTTAATGACAAAACTCTCACCAAAACCGGCCACCCTAAAAGTAGGGTACTTTTGGGGCTTTTATGCAATTACATAAAGTTTTGATACTTTTGTGTATTTGTACTTTGACCTGAAAGTTTACGTTTTTACGTAAAGGCCCAAAATCACTAAAGGACAAAATGTTTTGCTCCTTTAATGAAGTTTTTGTATTTGATGAAACTTTTGGGTTCTAGTCGTAATTACATGAAGTAGTGGACTTTTGTGTTTTTACAAAGTGACCTCAAAAGTTTGTGTTTTGCAATATAGCCCAATGGTTGAGGTTATTGTTTTTTAGCCCAAATTAGTTGAGAACAAAATAGTTTTGTATCTTTAAATGAAAATTGGATTTTCATTTCATTTAGCTCCATTTAAATCAATTCTATGGAAACAAAATCCAAATGAAAATGTTGCACTCAAGTTTAATTAGTTAAAGCGTTAACTAATTAAAGAAAGGGTGATTATGAACCTAAGCCTACGATAATTGAGCTATGTGAAAGACCGTCTGAAATTTGTTTGAACCATGGGAATGTGTAGATTAGATTTTGGTTGTAATTTGATATGATCAAATATTGTAAAAGAGCATAAGCTCTTCTTTACTTTAAAGTAATTTGTTTTGATCAAATGTTGTAAAAGAGCATAAGCTCTTCTTTACTTTGAAGTACTTCTTTCTTGCTTTATTTGATATGCATGAAAATGAAGTTGAGGGTCCAACGCCCAATAAGAAAACACGCCTTAATGTGATTAAACGTGTAAATAAAATCAATCACCATCCCTAGACCGAGATTCAACACTAGGCTCGTGTTGGATCAAATCAAAGGTTCATAGTCATCCTAAGGCCCTAAGGCAACTATATAGTCCATCAATGAATGCAAACCTTATGTTAGTAGTACCATATACTCTTGCTTTAAAAACCGTTTTACAAGCATAATGGGAGTATTATATACAACTAAATCAATCACATGGACCAATAGTTGTAATAGGACCAAATTGTTTTAATAAGATTAAAATGCATACTTATATGTGATGAGACCTAAAACCCTCAACCCAACCATTATTAAGTTGATAAGCGTGAGAGTGCTTTGAACACTCTTTCGTTGCCTTCCACCGTGGTAGGCTCCGATCGTTTGTGACTCGTACACCGACTTCACCCTATCATGGGGGAGTACAAAGTGCATGCTTACACTCAGGAGGAGTTCTATATGCATACATGATGTTGTGAAGGTAGGCAACGAGAATAATCAACATCATATCATTGTGAGGTTGTTCTTGAACCCCTACTCGAACTTGCATGGTGGGAATGATTTAACTAAGTGCAATGGAGCTAACATCATATCATTGTGAGGCTTCATTCTCTAGAGGCCAAATAAGATGGGTACTTGCAAGAGATGCAAATGAGTAAGCGTACTCTCTCATTATTATTGATGCTAGCCAACATCATATCATTGTGAGGTGGGCTTGGTAATGATGAGTCTCCCATACCCTACTAAGAGTTTCCTCCAAAACTCTCGAATTCCGATGAGGGATATGGAATTTGCCAAAAATAGTGGGTGGCGCTATTTGATTTAAAGACCCGGATCAAATTGCTTAAAATCAATCAATTTATATTCGTTATATATTTATTTACCAATATATTTGCAAACGCTATCCAAAACTTGACAAAGAAAAAGCCGAAAGCTTTAGTTTCCGGACTTGATACTACAATCCCATAGATTGTCTTTAATGGCTTGTATATGTACCTAAGTAGTCTCATCCACACAATCTTCCTATTGATAATGTATCATTGGAAGAACATGTTAGATAAGTCTATCATAAAGAGGACAACACTTTTAATGTCATAATTCTTCAATTACAAATTGTTGTATGAAGAAGTAAGAGTTGCTTTGAACAACCCTTAGTTAACACAAACATTAGTGCTCGTTTCTTTGTTACATGTACAAGGAACTTGAGAAGTAAGCACAAGGGCATGGACACTTTATGTGCCATGATTCTTCACTTACAAATTGTTGTATGAAAAAATGAGAGTTGCCTTGAACAACTCTTGAAAGTTTGTAATTATGTTTAGAACATAATGGTTGGTTGACAAAAATAGTCCATCAACATGGACTTATGATGATTTTGAATCATTGAGTGTTGAAGTGTTAAACCACTTCACGAGACGGAAACTAGGCAAGGACTTCACTTTTGTGTCCCTATCCAAATGGTTCACTAAGTTTATTGTAAACTATATAGTGAACAATAACCACATGCTCTCCAAATTGTTTGATGTATATAACACAATTGAAATAAGTTTCAAGAGAGATAGTGGGAGTTTAGGGACCATGACTATTGTAGTCAAAGGAGAAGTCAAATGAAGAAGGCGAAATAACTCCAAGGTAACAAACTTTCTTTATGAAAGGATGGACATTGGAAGGGGTATTTGCAAGAAATGTCTTGCAAGTGTCAAGAACACACATTTCGAAGGTGTTGTAAATTGTTCTTGAATAGTTCAAAACAGTTGGTTCTTCTACTTGAATGCTTGATTCCATATTAGTAATTATGTTTTACAATCGTTGTAAAAGTGTGGCTAATAAGAAGTAGAAGATTAATGAGAGAAGAGAACATACTTCACATTCGGACCGTGAATCAAATGTAGATCTCTGCGAAAGCAGGTAGGACTTACTTCCTCATATGAACTACCAAAGAAAATGGAAAAACAAAGATTGTCTTTACATTCCAATTGAATAAAGGAACTTAATTCCGTATGAGAAATGGATAAATGTTTGTTCAACAAAACATTGTTCTTTATTAATGAATGATTAGATTATTGTAATCTAATAGTAGAGATGATATGGTAATGTTAACTATTTAGAATATAACGATGCTTAAAACCCAAAAGGTTGCAAGGTAGTGACTAATCCCAACTGAGTTGTGATACCTCTAAAACATAAATTACGAGTTGGTCATAGATGGATGCTTTGGATCGTTAGATCTGGATCCAATGCCTTCTTGTTAAAATTGTATAGAGGCAAAATGTTTGAATCTTTATTCTTTTGGAAAGGAAGAAAGAATCACAAAGTTGTTGAGGTTAATTCACTTAGATGTTAGTGGCACTTGTCCACAACATAATACTACTCATGTTGTATGACATTCACCGAAGATCGCTCTCGGTTGGACTATCGTTTATTTTGAATAAACACAAGTCCGAATACTTTGCAAAAGGTTTCAAAGAATTCAAGAATGTAAGTTGATGAGTAATACGTCTAAAGTATTTACCTCCTTAGATTTGATCCAAGGAAAGGTAACATTTTAGAACAGTTTCTTTGAAAGATATCAAGGAAAGAAGCATCATAAGATAATGGATTTCTCCATTAGAAGGAGAACGAAATTGAATAAGATTTAGTTTGTTGAATGTTATCAATTACCCATATATAGGATATATACTTCTAAGACAATATGATTGTCAATTAGAAGATCTTCCAAAATTTTCATGACTCCATAGGATGTAGTTGGAAAGAAAGATAAGTCTTAATCATGTTAAGATTTAGCGTTGTGTGCTAATAAGCAATATTTGTTTGAGAATTATCTTGTGGATATCCTTAAATTAACCTTTGGATATCACTTCTATAAACCAACTAACAAATGTTGTTTTGTTGGGTAGTTCATTGTAATCCTACAATATGATTTGCCTAAGCGCAAATGAACGAGAGATAGAACTCAAAGAATGGGTTCTTTGAGAGACAATGATGCATAAAATAACTAAACACACAAATTAACCCTATTTGTGACAATTGTAGTAATGATGTAAGTAGGGATCGTTCTAACCGGGGATTAACTAGGGGTGCTAATCTAATATAAATTGATTCAAAAACGCAAAAACTAAACTAAAAGACTCTAACAAGACTACTATGACTCAAAACAGATTTAAAGCACTCAAAACTGCCTAAAACAATCAAATTGACTCAAAAAGAAACTAGAACTTGATTTGGACGAATTCCAAAGTATTTATGACTCCAAATGCTTAAGAACACAAAATAACACAGATTTGAATGACTAAGACTCAACAAAATATGGGGGAATTGTGTTTGGACGAAATTAAAGTAATTTGGCAGATTATAAAGAAAACAGATTGTAAGACAAAATTATGATGAATCAATGGATGATGGAATAGCTAAGGGTTTCTTCTCCACACATGAAATATATGCAACGTAAATCAATTTCCAGTTATCAATTCAATTAGTTATGAACCTCGACATTCCAAGTTAATTAGGTCCGCTTAAATTAACCTTCAGATTTCCCTTGAATCATTGAATTGGATGAATATGCATTACAAACAAATTATTCCTAACAAGTTCTCTATATGAACAACATGATAAAGACACAAGTTAGAATCATTACGTTCTTTGGAAATCATAAGCATCGACAAGGCATTTGTAACTATGAAAAACATGATACTTTTGCCAGGAATCTACTTAACACGATCGTGACTAGCGACCTTCACTACTTGCGAATATAAATTCATAACGATTAGGTGAAACAAATTTATATCCTAGCACCAAATTCAAGCATGCAAATCAAGCGTGCACTCTCAATCAACATGCAAGAATAAGTTCTAAATCCAACGGTTAAGCAAATTGTATTCACAACTTATGTAACAATAACTGGAAGTAATCAACTTATTTCACATATATAATCATGGTTTTGAATACACCCTTAGCCAAAACAAAATTAGCCAATCATACTTAAAGCAAAACAAAGATTACATGAATTAGACATTAAAATCCAAAGAAAGAAAACACCTAGAATGCTCCAACTTGGCAGCAAGTGCATCCAAGATTCCTCCTTTCCCTTGCTTGCGGCAGATTGGGTTGTGGACAGGTTTTGGGTAGTTTTATGGTGTAGAATGGATGGGGAATGGTATGGAAAGGTTTAGGGTGAGTGTGGAGGAGTGTTTGATGGTTGGAGGGTGGTGGAGAACTCGGCAAAAAGGGTGGAAGAGGGTGGAGTGGCTGTTATGTTTTCTGGGCACTAGAATGGTGTTTTTGGGGTGTTTTACTGCCTAGGGTGTGTATGGACGAATTTTCTGTGATGAATGATGAATATGGGAGATGGTAACCTTGGCCAAGGGGTGTGAACATGTATATATAGGCCCCAAAAACCCTAGAGAATCAGGTTAGGCAATGGAGGAAATGCACAGCAAGGAGGGTGAATTTGTGGTGTGCAATGGTCCAAGGATGAAAATGAAGCAATGATGCAAAGTATGGAGGGTAAAATGGAGTGGTGTTGCAGCTAGGGAGCGTGAATGATTGTGCACATTGAATAGAAATGAAAAGGGAGGTGAAATGTTTCAGAAATGAGTCAAAGGTGCAGCCACATGTGTTGCACACGGCATGGGATTCCAAAGGTGACTGATGGAGCATCAATTGGTGCATGTAATGGTTGTGAAAGTTGTATGAAATCTGATGGGTGAAGGGAACAAGAGATATGCAGCAATTGAGTGTAATAATTAAATGTATTGAAGCATGAAATCAGAAATAATGTAGAAGACAAGGGTGATTAAGCATGGCATGGGAATCCAAAGGATATACAATGGGTTTGCACGACAAGGGGTGTGAATTTTTGAGTGACACCCTATTGTGGCTGAGTTCTTTATCCTTTGCACAATAATTCTTCACATTCTTAGCCTCATTAGTCTTCAATTTCGTCCATCCACTTTGCTCCATGCATTTGCTATCCATCCAAACCCGAAACTGCTCCAAAGGCCTCCAAAATGCATCTTCTTGCATACTTTGTCCTTAGAATCTGAAAACACACAAAAATGACTTTAAACACTAAAATAACTAAGAAAACACAACGTAAATGCGCAAGAACAAGCTCACTAAGTCGCATAAATATGCTCCTATCAAATTCCCCCACACTTAGCTTTCGCTAGTCCTCGAGCAAAACAAAATAACTAAACAAAACAAAATGAACAAAACCCAACCTAAACCTTCCAACGTTTGCCTCAGGGATTTCCAATGCACATGACATGTTAAAAATTGTCATCCCCACAGATTTT
Organism: Malus sylvestris; assembly: GCF_916048215.2. Classification (NCBI taxonomy): domain Eukaryota; kingdom Viridiplantae; phylum Streptophyta; class Magnoliopsida; order Rosales; family Rosaceae; genus Malus; species Malus sylvestris. The sequence goes on along the minus strand of NC_062272.1, from coordinate 41,143,904 downwards.
AGTTGTCTTCACACTTAAGCACATACTTAATCATAGTCACCACTTACTAGTTCACATTTACGCAATTAAAACAATGTTTTGAATGTAGTAACATGCCTTAGAGAATTTGCTCAAGTCCTTACAAGATATTCACTCAATTTTCACTCAGATTTTCTAACTACACACCCTATACTAGTTATATGTGAGAAGATTGATGTAAACATGAAAACGAACGCTCACATATATGTATTACAAAGAAAGCGATTTCTGGAGCATGTTTAGATATGATCTCATGAATGGAATGCTACTACTTAGATGCTGAAGGATAAATTTTGTCCTAGCTAAGAACAAGTATGAACATTTGAATACTCATGCAAGCTATTAACACTTTAAAGTAGGCATGCATTAAAAAACAATTCATAAAACCCATGACTTTCAAAGCCTAGTATATGGTGAACCAAAATAAACTCTTTAACAACATTAAAGAGAAGTAAAGATTTAGTGATTCTTTACCCTTGAAGCTCATCCTTGATTACACAAGGGATTCACCCAAGTGGAGGGCCTTCAAGTCACCTCCAAGCTCTTTGAATCCTCCTTGTGTTTTCCTCCCTTTAGTGCTCCTTTGATGATTTGAGGAAATAAGGATTTGTTCTCCAAAAACATCAAAAGCTTGATGTCTCTAAGTCTCTTCACCAAAGATGTATATTGTGAAGATGATATGGATGACTTAGAGAGATTTTAGATGCTAGTAAAAATCCTCTAAGTGGCCGGCCTCTATGTAGAAAATGAGAGAAAATGTTTCACCCAATTTCTATTAGAAAAAACCCTTATGAGAAACAAAGCTATAAAGATGACTTTATACTTCATCTCTTAGGTTAGTGGCAAACTTGCAATTAAGCAAAATTTCCCACTACCCTTGCTATGGCCGGCCTCCTTTTGTTATTGGGCTAAATGTCCATATTTGTTTTAGTTGTCATACAACTTAAACATAATGGGCCTAGTGGACCAAAACAATTTTGGACCCCGAAGCCCAAACTAACTTAAAAGCCCAATACGAACCTTTCGTATAATTAATTAACTTTGACCATTCTTCAATTAAACCATTTAATTGCTTATCCATTTCATATAATTTCTTCACTAACATCCTTATGTGGTGTGTGATCCATTAGGTTCCAATTAGCGAGGCAGTGGGCGATGTTACTCTTAACGATCGATTGTGAATTGAAACCACATTTCAATTCTCCCTTAAGATTAGTGTTTGCTAATCTTCAGGGCTTCCACAAACCATGAGTGACACCTAGCAGCATATCATGGTTACCCAAGCTAAGTAGAATTGGTTGGAGAACCTATCCAGTTACAACTACAATGCAATACGGTCCTTCTCTAATACAATACTCTTAATCACATTGTTTAAGTGATAGTTTGTTTCATGTCTACTATTGATAGGAGCATATTCATGCGACTTAAATGGCTTGTTCTCGTACTTTTACGTTATGTTTCTTTAGTTATTTTAGTCCTTTATGCTTCTTTTGTGTGTTTTCAGGTTCTAAGGGCTTAAGGAGCAAAGAAGTGCATTTAGAGGCCTTTATGGAGCACTATTGGGCTAAGGATGGATAGCTTAGGCTTGGAGCCAAAATGTTGGATGAAATTGAAGGCCTTGTATGCACTTGAGGACACAAAACAATGGCCCTAACCCAATTACACAACCTTGCCATGGGCTTAACCATATAACACCATTCCCTTGCCATGCAAACCACCCTATTTTAGGCCCATTTTATGTACTTAAACCCTAGCCCTTTAAACTTGCAGCCCTATTATGATTTATTCACTTCCATATTCTTCTTTAATCCACATGCATTCATCATAATTCACAACACAAAACAGCCACACCAAACCACCCATTGCCGTGCCTTCCCTTGCCATTTTTAGCCATCACACTTCATCATTGCAGCCACCATTCACCCTAGTTGTCAATCACATACTTTCCCATTGTATAATTCATCCACATGTATCTTTAATCATTCACTCACAAGCTTTCCCAACAAACAAATCAGCCACATGCACACCTAACCCCCCATTGCCGTGCATCCCTTAACAATTCCAGCATTCCACCAATTTTTCCTAGCTGTTTTTCACATGCATCCCCTCACTCTTTAATCATTTCCAACCTAGCAACCCCTTTAATCATTCATCCTAGCTGCCATTAACATGCTCACCCATCCATTCTCTCCCTATAAAACCATGCAATGCATTCATACAATGGAGGGGAATTCACCACAAAACAATCACACAACACACCATCACAAAATCCCATTCTTTGCCGTGCATATCTCTTCCATTTTCTGCATATTTTCTCTTCATTGCAATCATTCCCCACTCCATTCCACATACACCTAAAGCCCTAAACATTTCCTTAGACCTTGTGCTACAACAAAGAGGAAGAGAAGAGGGCCTAAACGTTCATACAATTCAAGTTTGAGTTGTTGGAATGTTTAGGTGTTTCTTTGATTTCAATGTTTAAATTCAATTCTCTTTGTCTTATAAGTATGAGGAACTAAACCCCCCTTTAGCTAGGGGGTGATTCGAAACTATGTTTATGCTTGCAATATGAATTGATTACCTTTGGTTGGAATTTCATAAGTTGTGGATTCAATTTGTTTAACCGTTTGATTGATAACTTATTTATGTATGTTTATTGAGAGTGCACGCTTAATTTTCATGCATAAATATGACGCTAGAATATAAGTGAGTTTCACCTAATCGTTATGAACTTATATTCACAAGTAGTGGAGGTTGCTTATAAACAATCGCGTTAAATGAATTCTTGGCACTAGTTTCATGCTTTTCATAGTAACGAATGCCTCGTCAACACTTATAGTTTTCATGATGCTTAATGATCTTTGATTGTATCTTTATTGTGCTTTTCACGTAAAGGACTTTTGGAGAATGTTGTGAATTGCGTTGCGCAAACCCATCCAATTCATTAACTTAAGGAGAACTTGACGGTTAATTTAAGCGGACCTAATTAACCTAGGGTGTTGAGTTTCATAATTTATCGAAAGACCAACTGAGAATCGATCTTGTATTGCAAGTGTGACATGTGTGGAGAAGAACCCCTTAAGCTATTCCATCATCCATATTTTTCATCGCATTCATATTTACATTTTGCCCTTAATTATAATCTGTCCATTTAATTTAATCTCGTCAAAAACAACTCAATTCACCCCCCCATATTTTGTTAAAGTCTTAGTCATTCAAATCTATCTTATTTTATGCTTTTAAGTATTTGGAGTCTTTTGAACTTGTTTTGAGTCTTTTGGTTTGTCTTAGTGTTTTAAAAGTTAGTTTTATTTATTTGAGTCAAGTGTTTAGCATCCCTAGTTAATCCCTGGTCTAGAACGATCCCTACTTGCATCATTACTACAATTGTCATCAATAGGGTTTAATTTGTGTGTCAAGAAATTTTCACATCAACTATCCAATGTGATACTTTCCTATATGATTCATTTGAATATGATTTGGAACAAACTTCCTAAGTCATATTCATTTGCTTTGGCCAAAGACTTTAGAATCATATCTTAGAGTATTCTCCCTCCACCATGGAAGGTTAGAGATCCCTTGTTGTGCATTCATATGCCTACATGACTAGATAGCTTGACCCCAACAATGCCGTGGACAATCCGAAGGAATGCCGTTGACATGATCAAAGATCAAAGACCTAACCATTAGACATCTATGATGCCTCAGGTCAAAGGACTACTTTGCATATTGTAACTTTAGAGTTCATACATGACATGTATGTTCAAACTCTCTTTTGATCGTCGTTCAGTGTACTCGATTACCTTTTTCGAGCACCTATGTGTTTGTCTTAGTGTCCAACACCAAATGACTTGAGACTAGTTCATACTCACGTTTGAGTCAACATAACACATACTAACCTTAGCGGATTGTCAATGCCCAATTGGCAATCCTACGGCTAGGAACGTTTTAGGAATGAACATAAGAGAATGGTCTCGATAATCTAACTCACTTAGATCACTTGTCTTTTAGATCAAATACATCCCTTGGATTCCCTTATTGCTTAAACACATGATACAATAAATAGTGATTAACAATAAGCTTTGCCCTTCATTAAACATATAAAAGTTTAATACAATAAGTATTCCAAAAGCTATTACATCAAATGAGTGGCTTTGTGGGCATACTTCCAACAATCTCCCACTTGCACTCAAAGCCATCTTCCCATGTATCTAATACCCATCTTATCCATATAACGATCAAGCTGGATTTGAGACATTGGCTTTGTCAGTGGATCTGCTACGTTATCGGTTGAGGCAACTTTGAGGATGTTGACTTTCCCCTCGGCAACATATCTTCTAATGATATTAAAGCGCCTGTCAAAATGCTTGTTCTTTTGATGTGCCCTGGGTTCCTTGGCTTGAGCTATCGCCCCACTATTATCACAGTACAAAGTTACTGGTGATGTAATGGTTGGAACCACTCTAAGTTCAGTAATGAACTTCTTCATCCAGAACGCTTCTTTGCCGGCTTCAGCTGTAGCGACATATTCAGCCTCTGTCGTGGAATCAGCAATTTCACTTTGCTTCTTGCTTTTCCAACTGACAGCCCCACCATTCAGAGTGAATACATATCTGGAGTTGGAACTTCTATCATCGACGTCAGATTGGAAATCTGCGTCTGTATAGCCTTCCACTCGCAACTCTGCCGCTCCTCCATATACGAGGAACATGTCCTTAGTTCTTCTTAAGTACTTAAGGACTGTCTTGATAGCTGCCCAGTGTTCTAATCCTGGGTTGGATTGATATCGACTAGTAATGCTCACAGCATATGCGATATCAGGCCTTGTGCATATCATGGCATACATGAGACTTCCTATAGCGGAAGCATAAGGAATCCTACTCATATGCCCTATCTCTTCAGGAGTCTTAGGTTCCATGGACTTAGAAAGGTGAATTCCATGTCTTACAGGAAGAAAGCCTTTCTTAGATTGTTCCATCTCGAACCTACTTAGCACCTTATCAATGTACATAGATTGGGATACAACAACAACAACAACAACAAAGCCTTTTCCCACTAAGTAGGGTACATAGATTGGGATAATCCAATTAATTTTCTGGATCTATCACGATAGAGCTTTATCCCAAGTACATAAGATGCATCTCCTAAATCTTTCATGTGGAAGGTTTTGGACAACCACACTTTTACAGAAGAAAGTATTGCAGTGTCATTCCCGAATAGTAATATGTCATCTACATATAACACTAGGAATACAACTGCATCCCCAACGACCTTTTGATAAACACAATTGTCGTCTTCATTTTGAGTAAAACCAAACGTTTTGATTTCAGTGTCGAAACGAATGTTCCAGCTCCTGGAGGCTTGCTTAAGTCCATAAATGGACTTTTGAAGCTTGCATACCTTAGTCTTTTCAGACTTGGACACGAAACCCTCGGGTTGAGTCATATAGAGCTCTTCCTCTAGGTAGCCGTTCAGAAAGGCCGTCTTCACGTCCATTTGCCATATCTCATAATCATGGTACGCAACTATCGCAAGCAAAATCCGAATGGACTTAATCATGGCTACAGGAGAGAAGGTTTCTTCATAGTCAATCCCTTCTCTTTGCCTGTAACCCTTGGCTACTAATCTAGCCTTATAAGTCTCCACGTTCCCATCAACGCCTATCTTCCTCTTGAAGACCCATTTGTTTCCAACAGGTACAATACCTTCTGGAGGGTCTACAAGAGTCCAGACCTGATTTTGAAACATGGAATCCATCTCGGATTTCTTGGCCTCTTGCCATCTCTTTGAATCAATGTCGGACATTGCTTCAGTGTAGTCTCTAGGGTCCTCCTTTGTTTCATTGTCACCTAGAAGGTACAATTCATCAAAGTCATTGTCTAAGCCATACCTCTTAGGTGGCTTACTAACCCGTTCAGATCTACGTGGAACTAGGGGTACAGGAACAGGGTTGTCAATATGTCTAGTGCTTGTTTGTGGTTCATTATTAATCTCATTAATTTCCATCTGTTTGCTTATAGTTCCTTTGAGAACGAATTCGTCCTCTAGAAACTTAGCAGTTCTGGCGACAAAGACTTTCTGGTCGTCAGGATGGTAGAAATCATATCCCATAGTTTCTTTAGGATATCCCACAAAATAGCATCTTACTGATCTTGCTTCAAGCTTAGTAGCTTCAAGCTTCTTGACATATGCTTCACAACCCCAAATCTTAATGTGTTTAAGACTTGGCTTTCTTCCATGCCATATCTCATAGGGCGTTTGTGAAACTGATTTGGAAGGTACTCTATTAAGCAAGTAAGCTGCTGTATATAGAGCGTATCCCCAGAATGTTACTGGTAGATCAGCAGAACTCATCATAGAACGAACCATGTTCATCAAGGTTCGATTTCTCCTTTCAGAAACTCCATTGAGTTGTGGAGTTCCCGGTGGAGTCCACTGTGATATTATTCCACACTCTTTGAGATAATCTAGGAACTCGTTACTTAGATATTCACCCCCTCGATCCGATCTTAGGATCTCTATCTGTTTCCCAGTTTGCTTCTCAACTTCATTCTTGAATTCTTTGAACCTTTCAAAGGATTCTGACTTGTACTTCATAAGATACACATAGCCAAACCGAGAGTGGTCGTCGGTGAATGTGATATAGTAGGAGAAGCCTCCTCTCGACGTGGTAGACATAGGTCCACATACGTCAGTGTGGATTAACCCTAGAATTTCAGTGGCATGCTCTCCTTTTCCAGTAAATGGAGATTTGGTCATCTTCCCTTTCAAGCAACATTCACAAGTACCCATCCGGTCATTACCTAATGGGTGGATGTATCCGTCTTTCGACATCTTGTGAATCTTTTCAAGGTTCACATGTCCAAGTTTAAGATGCCACATATTTTCTTGGTTAACTTCTTCTCTAGCCCTTTTGGGTTTTGAGGTATTCCTGCTTGCAATACAGTGCATCCCACTATTCGTCTCTAGGTGAAAAAGTCCCTCTATCATATTACCATGAGAGATAATATGACCATTCAAGTATAAAGTGCAACTCATTTTGTCAAACAATACTGAGTGCCCATCTCGTAAAAGCTTAGAGATGGAAATCAAATTCTTTATACATGAAGGAAAATATAAACAATTTTTAAGTTCCAGGACTTCCCCAGAGGGTAGGTTAAGCATGTAGGTGCCTGTTGCTTTTGCAGAGATTTTAGTGCCGTTCCCAACTCGCACAACCATCTCCCCATTGCTCAGTGGCTTGCTCCCCACTAGTCCCTGCATCGTATTACAGATATGTTGACTAGCGCCTGAATCAAATATCCAGGAACTGGAGCTCACTGTAAAAGAACTCTCTATGACAGAAATAGTCTCTTCAAAAGTTCGTGTCATAAGGCTCGCAATGCGCACCCTGTATTTCTTCTTCCAACGTTCATCCTTTCCACAATGAAAGCATGTTCCTTTGGATTTCTTCGCCTTCTTCTTATGCAACCTTTTCCTTATCATAGCATTCTCACTCACACTGTCCCTTTTGAAACCTTTTTCAAATTTACAGCACATGTCAATCATCTCTTTCAAAGAATGATCGAATCTATTCACTTTATAGTTTACAATAAACTTAGTGAAATCATCTGAGAGAGATGCAAGGAAAAAATTCTGGGCCATTTTCCCATCGATGGAAGTTCCTAAACTTTTAAGATCTTTAAATATGTTTTCCATCTTTTGTCCATGTTTATGGACCGATGTCCCCATTGCCATTTTGGCATTCATTAGACTACAAACATTTGAGAATCGTACATTACTAGTCTCAATGTCATGCATCTTATGCAAACTTTCAACCATGGCACAAGAAGTGTCCATGTGCTTATGTAGCTTCATAAGCTCCTTACTAAGTGAAGTGAGGATTAAGCATTTGGCTTGTAAGTCATCCTCACAGTGTCTAACATAGTTTTGACACTCCTCCTTTGAAGCTAATTTCGTAGGAGGTACATGAGGAGGGGATTGCTTAAGCACATACAATATGTCTTTCACCTTTGAGACATTCTCAATGTGGCGATACCAAGCAAGGAAACGTTGGCCCTTAAGGCCCCTTTTGTCAAGTATAATGGTGGGTATAATTTTAGGCATGTCGTTCACTACATAACATAACAGAAATCGTATTAGATTGTTTGTTTAAAACTATTTGATTGGGTCTTTGAATCAAATAGTACCACCCACTATTTTTGGCAAATTCCACATCCCTCAATAGAATTCGAGAGTTATATTGAACTCTTAGCGGGTTATGGGAGACTCATCATTACCAAGCCCACCTCACGATGATACGATGTTGGCTAGCGAAAATAATGATGAGAGAATAACGCATTATTCATTTACAACATTTGTAATTACCCATCCGTTTGGCCTCTAGAGAATGTTGCCTCACGATGATACGATGTTGGCTTCATTGCACTTAGTTAAGTTATTCCCACCATGCTTAGTTTGTATAGGGGTTCAAGAATAACCTCACGATGATACGATGTCGGCTATCCTCGTTGCCTACACTCACCTCATCATATGTATATGGATTCCTCCTGGATGTAAGCACATGCTTTGTACTTCCCCATGATAGGGTGAAGCCGGTGCATGAGTCACAAACGCTTGGAACCCACCACGGTGGAAGGCCTACGAAGAGATGTTCTAAACATCTCTCGCTTATCAACATAATATTTGATTTGAGGGAGTAGTTTTGGGCTACATCAAAACATTTTAATCACATTAAAAGAACTTGGGCCTATCACAACCATTGGTCCAAGTTAATATGAATTAGTAGCATATAATACTCCCACTGTTTCGTTGAAACAAGCGAGACTATATGGAACTACTAACGAATGCATTGCATCCTCATATGGACTATATAGTCATATTAGGTTTTAGGATGATTATGAACCGTTTGATTTGATCCAACACAAGCCTTGTGTTGGACCTTGGGTTTAAGGTAGATAGTTGTTGATTTTAGTTACTCGTTTAATCAAATTAAACCGTTATTTCCTATTGGGCGTTGGACCCAACTATTCCATTTTGCATACATATAAACAAAAAGGAATACATGAAATAATAATAAGGGCTTATGCCCTTTTACAACACAAATCAAATGATGGACTTATGTCCATTTACAACTGTGAACACGGAAAATTCCTGAAACGAAAGAGACAAGAACAACGTGCACAAACAAATATTATGTATTTGATGATGTTTTTGGGTTACAATCTCTCTCAAATTTATCCTCTGATTCGATCTCCGTAAGGTGTTGATTGGGGGGTGTTTCGTTGATCCAAGGGCCGTCGAGGCTTGATCTTGGATGAACAGTTGGAAGTTTCTTCAAAAGGCCGTGGGCTTGATCTTTGAAGGTGGATTTGAGCGGATCTTCAAGGGCTTTTGGGCTTGATCTTGAAGAAACAGTGATGAACAGATCTTCAAGGGCTTTTGGGCTTAATCTTGAAGAACGGTTGGATGTGTGGATTTGTCGACGTTTGTTGATCCAAAGGGCCGTTGGGGCTTGATCTTGGAAGAACGATGAACGAAGAACACTTTCTTCAAGGGCCGTCGGGGCTTGATCTTGAAGGTGGATGATTGCTGATCCAAAGGGCCATTAGGGCTTGATCTTGGATGAACGGATGAACGAAGAACGAAGAAGGCTTTCGTGATTCTTCGGGAACTTGGATGCTTGAGAGCTTCAGAGTTTTAGAGCTTCAGAGCTTCAAGGTGTAATATGAATTCCTCCCCAATGAATGAAATAGGCTTGTATTTATAGAATTTTCCAAGGCCTAATTTTGAATATAATATCCCAGATGAAATAAGTTGTTTCTGCCAGGTGTTGACACGTGTCCTATTTGATGACTTTTCCAACTCATTTCAATTTTCGTTGAGTCACACGCTACGTGTAAAATTTATGTAATACATGAGCGTTGACATTTTGATTTACCGGTCAACATTTATTTACCGAAATTTCGATGTCTACAACAACAAATTGAATTAATCAAATTACATTCAAATCTACACTACTAAAACCCAAACATTCATAATGTATATCGGCCAATCACATAGCTCAATTATCGTGGCCTTTGGTTCATAATCACCCTTTTCTTAATCAATCATATTAACTAAGAAAACAACTTTAAACAATTGGTTTTTGGATCCATAGAATTGATTTAAATGGAACTAAATGAAATGAAAATCCAATTCTCATTAAAGAGACAAAACAATTTTGTTCTCATTTTATTTGGGCCAAAAGGAAACTATGACCACAACAATTGGGCCATAATGCAAATACAAAAACTTTTGGGGTCACTTTGAAAAAACACAAAAGTCCACAACTTCATGTAATTTCAACTAGAACCCAAAATTTCATTAATGTAAAAACATCATTAAAGGATCAAAACAATTTGTCCTTTAGCGTTTTAGGGCCTTAACGTAAAAACGTAAACTTTTGGGCCAAAATGCAAAAACACAAAATTTTCACAACTTTATGTAATTGCACAAAAGGCCCCAAAAGTACCCCACTTGTTGGGGTGGCCGGCCATGGAGGGTGTGAACAAGTGTGAAAGGGTTTTAGTGCATGCATGTGCAATATGCAAGTTGATTTTGGTGGGTGAGGTGAAATTGATGATTTGTAAGACAATGTTTTGTAAAACATTTATGAGTTTTGACAAACATTAAATCCTTTTAATCACTTCTCACCAATATCCATCACCCATCAAAATTAAACCAAAACTTTATGAAGAAACATAAAACTTTTGAATCAAAACTTCAAACCTTTTTGTTCTTGGCAAGAACTTCAAGAACATTTGAAGAACACCATGAAAACTCATAATAGCCCCATGGATGTTTTCATTCACCAAAACTCAATTTTTTTTACCTCTCAAAAGAGGGCTAATATCCTAGGGTACTTAGGGGTTCCAAAAGTCACCTTAAAACCATTTTAACAAGACAAACATGAACCCAAAAAGTCACCCTAAGGATTTGGCCGAATTTCCCAAAACTCATGGCACCAAATTTTAGTTCCAATATTCATGCTTAAATGAAATACATCTACAACATTTGAGATGCTAAATTTTCTAGCAAAATTTATATATTCAAAAGCAAGAACAAAGCTTGTAACATTTACAACATTTAAATCACAAAATATGAACATCACAAAACCCAAAAGGATTCACCATACACTAGGCCTAGGCTCTGATACCAGTTGAAGGATAAATTTTGTCCTAGCTAAGAACAAGTATGAACATTTGAATACTCATGCAAGCTATTAACACTTTAAAGTAGGCATGCATTAAAAAACAATTCATAAAACCCATGACTTTCAAAGCCTAGTATATGGTGAACCAAAATAAACTCTTTAACAACATTAAAGAGAAGTAAAGATTTAGTGATTCTTTACCCTTGAAGCTCATCCTTGATTACACAAGGGATTCACCCAAGTGGAGGGCCTTCAAGTCACCTCCAAGCTCTTTGAATCCTCCTTGTGTTTTCCTCCCTTTAGTGCTCCTTTGATGATTTGAGGAAATAAGGATTTGTTCTCCAAAAACATCAAAAGCTTGATGTCTCTAAGTCTCTTCACCAAAGATGTATATTGTGAAGATGATATGGATGACTTAGAGAGATTTTAGATGCTAGTAAAAATCCTCTAAGTGGCCGGCCTCTATGTAGAAAATGAGAGAAAATGTTTCACCCAATTTCTATTAGAAAAAACCCTTATGAGAAACAAAGCTATAAAGATGACTTTATACTTCATCTCTTAGGTTAGTGGCAAACTTGCAATTAAGCAAAATTTCCCACTACCCTTGCTATGGCCGGCCTCCTTTTGTTATTGGGCTAAATGCCCATATTTGTTTTAGTTGTCATACAACTTAAACATAATGGGCCTAGTGGACCAAAACAATTTTGGACCCCGAAGCCCAAACTAACTTAAAAGCCCAATACGAACCTTTCGTATAATTAATTAACTTTGACCATTCATCAATTAAACCATTTAATTGCTTATCCATTTCATATAATTTCTTCACTAACATCCTTATGTGGTGTGCTATCCATTAGGTTCCAATTAGCGAGGTAGTGGGCGATGTTACTCTTAACGATCGATTGTGAATTGAAACCACATTTCAATTCTCCCTTAAGATTAGTGTTTGCTAATCTTCAGGGCTTCCACAAACCATGAGTGACACCAAGCAGTATATCATGGTTACCCAAGCTAAGTAGAATTGGTTGGAGAACCTATCCAGTTACAACTACAATGCAATACGGTCCTTCTCTAATACAATACTCTTAATCACATTGTTTAAGTGATAGTTTGTTTCATGTCTACTATCCAATGTGATACTTTCCTATATGATTCATTTGAATATGATTTGGAACAAACTTCCTAAGTCATATTCATTTGCTTTGGCCAAAGACTTTAGAATCATATCTTAGAGTATTCTCCCTCCACCATGGAAGGTTAGAGATCCCTTGTTGTGCATTCATATGCCTACATGACTAGATAGCTTGACCCCAACAATGCCGTGGACAATCCGAAGGAATGCCGTTGACATGATCAAAGATCAAAGACCTAACCATTAGACATCTATGATGCCTCAGGTCAAAGGACTACTTTGCATATTGTAACTTTAGAGTTCATACATGACATGTATGTTCAAACTCTCTTTTGATCGTCGTTCAGTGTACTCGATTACCTTTTTAGAGCACCTATGTGTTTGTCTTAGTGTCCAACACCAAATGACTTGAGACTAGTTCATACTCACGTTTGAGTCAACATAACACATACTAACCTTAGCGGATTGTCAATGCCCAATTGGCAATCCTACGGCTAGGAACGTTTTAGGAATGAACATAAGAGAATGGTCTCGATAATCTAACTCACTTAGATCACTTGTCTCTTAGATCAAATACATCCCTTGGATTCCCTTATTGCTTAAACACATGATACAATAAATAGTGATTAACAATAAGCTTTGCCCTTCATTAAACATATAAAAGTTTAATACAATAAGTATTCCAAAAGCTATTACATCAAATGAGTGGCTTTGTGGGCATACTTCCAACAGATGCGACAACCAGTGACACCATATGCTCATACCAAATTCAAACTCCACAAATTGAAACACATAACACTCAAGATTGAAGTCAAAGGTTGTAACGGGGCTTGGGGTGTTGGCTAACAAATGAAAGCAAGGGAAAACAAACATTCTTAAAGCACTAGCAAATAAAGTAATGAACTTGAACTTAGAATTCACTTAGATTGCAGAAATCAACTTTTTTTTTTTTTTTTTTTTTTTTTTTTTGGAATAGCACGAATTTTTCTTTTCTTTTCTTTCCACCCGTGCCTATGGCACACTACTTACATGAGAAACACTTCCCCCACACTTGTTTTCTGCCAAACATTACTCAAAAGGAATTCAATTTGAATCATGCTTTACTATGCTTTAAGAACAAGGGTATGGATGGTCCTAATCTAGGCTAGGTGAGGATAACGTGGGTTAACAAAGAACGTAGGCTAACAAGGCTCAATGGGGTTAACTTAAACAAATAATGAAGTAGGATACACGGCAATTTGGCTTTGGTGGTGGTAACTACACAACTTCATCTTGAATATGTGTTAAGCAAATCAATATCATGCTTTGAATGAAATAGGCATGAGTTCTAGCATTTGGAACTAAATGATGAAACGCCTTCTAAGTAGTAACCAAGCAAAGAATAATGAGATCATGCAACGACTTAGAAAACAATAATGCACAGATTTTAACTCTCCAAATAAACGTTTAGGCTCAAGTCTCACAGGGTTGTAGCGTTTGTTTGAGTTCCTTCCTTCAAGCATGTTACAAAAACTAATTTTTTCTTTATGATTGCATGTGAATTCATAAATTATAACCACAACCAGGCATACACCAAAGAGTAAATCAAATGTTCATCCATGTTTATAACTTTCTTTAACAGCCATGCAATTACAAACCGAATCCTCATCATTGTGTTGGAAGGTACCCTAGACACAAACACACAAAAATGACTCAAACCACTCTTTTTAGGTTTTTCAAAACACATGAATTTCAAATTTTTATGTGATTTTCGGAGTTTTATGTCAATACACACTAAAACACACCAAAACTGCTTAAAAACACTTAAAAACAGCAAGAACAAGTCTATAAGTTATGGGTAGTAAAATCCCACGAATTTGCATCAAAAACACATAGTTACCCCCCCCCCCCCACACTTAAATCAAACATTGTCCTCAATGTTTCAAGCTTAAAATCTCACAAAAAAAAAAAAAGCAAATAAACAAACAACAAATAAACATGACAAGTATAGCAAAGTAAACAAAAATAGACAGAGTAGAGTTTAAGAACGCAAATCTGGTTTTGGAGATAGATGATCTTGTTGACTTTCCAAAGCTTTGATCTTGAACTGGTTTGGAATTCTGAGCAAGGAATATCAGAGTTCCTTGGTTGTGCAGTCTGCATTCTTCTCTGCTTGTTTTTTCTGCACGGCAAGCAGACACGAGGTAGAGGTGTTGGTCTGTTTCTTTCTTTAATCTTTCCAAGTGCCCACCTCTTGCTTTCTTTCTCCTTGTCCCTAGCTGAGGATGAATTGGCAAATTGTCTCCACATGCTTCGAGGTATCATTTTCACTTCCCTTATGATGCGGTAGACGAAGCGAAAGCATAAGATGATGAAGATGAGCACTCGAGAGCAAGGCTAGGTAAGCAATCAGGAAGGGGTTCCAGGCAGTTGGTTCTAGATCGGAAGATTGATACCAAATGCTGGCTGATTACTCGCTTTCTCCTTGTCCCTGAAACAAAGACAAGGAGAAGGACAGGGAGAAAGCATGATATGAGATACTCTTGCTTTCAACCTTCATGATATGAAATACTTTTGCTCTGGATGGGTTGTTTGCAGGAGTATCCCAAGGAATGAGGAATACAGAGTGACTCGAGAGGGTTTGTTGGAAAGCCATTTCAGAGAGGATGAAAGGTTAAGTGAGGCTGAAAATTGGGTGAGGCTGCCTCACTATGAAGTTCAACATTTATAGAATTTTCTTAATGGCTGGGAAGGCATTGTTCCATTACTCGTGTCGGCAAGCCTGGGATAATTTAACAGTAGACTTCATGTGTATTCCGCTTCTCCAGAAATCTTCGACAGATTGCGCGTGATTTACGCAACGCAGATGTGCAATTGATAGATGCTGACACGTCTTGATAAAGCAGATGCCTCTTTAATATCCGAAATTTGCGCTTCGAGTTCTGAGCTTCGTTGAGGGAAGAGATTGCATGTGACAAGTGCGGACAAATCTAGAAAAGGAAGATTGGCCCGTATTTTCAAGCCCAACTTTTGAGAAAGCGAGTGCCTCCTTGATAACTGGAATCGGCCTTATCGAGTGCTGTTTTTTATAGAGGTGCGTAGTTCATTTCCAAGTGCATTGAAATTCCGCTTGTAAAACTCCCTCTTGCACTTCTAACCTCTGGATTTAGCCCATCTCTTCTTTCTCCAAAACCTCTGAAACATGTCTGGCCCTTCCGACCGTCGTTTTGACTTAAACTTCCGTGAAGAGGCGGCCCCACCTTTTCCAGATAACATATGGCGCCCATCCTTCATATCTCTTACTGGTCCTGTTACCGTTGGAGACTCGGTGATGAAAAATGACATGAGCGCTGCGGTGGTGGCCCGAAACATTGTCACTCCCAAAGATACCAGGCTACTTTCCAGACGATCTGATGATTTGGCTGTTAAGGATTCTCTGGCTCTTAGTGTGCAGTGCGCAGGTTCTATGTCCAATCTGGCCCAACGTCTATTTGCTCGAACCCGTCAAGTTGAATCACTGGTGGCTGAAGTGATGAGTCTCAAGCAGGAGATCAAAGGGCTTAAGCAAGAGAATAAGCAGTTGCACAGGCTAGCGCATGATTATGCTACAAACATGAAGAGGAAGATTGATCAGATGCAAGATTCTAATAGTCAAATTGCTCTTGATCATCAGAGGTTCGTGGGGTTGTTTCAACAGCCTACGCCTTCGACTTCGGGGGCTGTACCGCGGAGTGAAGCTCCAAATGATCAAAATCCACTACCTCCTCCTTCTGTGGCTCCGCCGACTGCTGAGGTTCCGCCGACTACTGAGGTTCCGGCCAACTAGCCTTTGTGAAGGCTTCCTCTTGTATTATGCTGTGTTTCTTTATTTCCCAGTTTCCTGTTCATTTCCATGAAGTTTAATGTTAAAATCCTTTGCATATTTGTTAATGTTTCAAAATAGAAAACCATACCCAAAAATAATTAAACAACAAAAATGACAATCATGGCAAAATAAAAATGCAGAAAATGGAAGGTTTTTAGAAACGCAAAACTGATTGTCGAGCGATTCATAGATCTTCCTTTTTTGAATACTTGGGTTGCCTCCCAAGAAGCGCTTTCTTTAACGTCTTCCAGCCGGACGATGCCACATTGATCAACCTTCATGTGTACCCACAGCATAGTGGGTTGTCTCCTCCACATCATGTTCTACAAAGCTCTCGTAGTAAGGCTTCACTCGATGCCCATTCACCTTGAACTCTTGACCTGTTTTGAAACTACGAACTTGGACTGCACCATGAGGAAAAATATTAGTAATAACAAAGGGTCCAATCCAACGTGAACGTAGCTTACCCGGAAATAGACGAAGACGAGAATTAAACAACAACACTTTTTGTCCAACAGAGAAGGACTTGGTGCGAATCATCTTGTCATGAAAGGCCTTCGTCTTTTCCTTGTAAAGTCGAGCATTCTCGTAAGCTTCATTCCGTATTTCCTGAAGTTCATTCAATTGAAGCTTACTATGAATTCTCACCTCATCTACATCCATGTTGAACTTCCTCACGGCCCAATGGGCCTTGTGCTCCAACTCCACAGGTAAGTGACATGGTTTTCCATACACAAGCCGAAAGGGGGACATTCCTATGGGTGTTTTGTAGGCGGTCCTATAAGCCCACAATGCATCTTATAACCTCAAGCTCCAATCTTTTCTTGTTGGCCCAAATGTCTTCTCCAGAATCAGTTTTATCTCCCGATTCGACACCTCGGCTTGCCCGCTTGTTTGAGGATGATAGGGAGTCGAAACCCTATGTGTAACGTTGTACTTCTTAAGCAGTGCCTCGATTGTGCGATTACAAAAATGTGAACCTCCATCACTTATAAGAACTCGAGGCATTCCAAACCTAGCAAAAATGTTAGACTTCACAAAATCTGCAACCACTTTGGAATCGTTAGTCCGGGTGGCTTTTGCTTCCACCCATTTGGAAACATAATCCACCGCCAACAAGATATAGAGAAAACCATGTGATGACGGAAAAGGACCCATAAAATCAATTCCCCACACATCAAATATTTCAACAGAAAGTATAGGGTTTTGTGGCATTTGATCCTTAGCACTTATATTACCCATTCGTTGACAACGATCACATGTAAGGCAAAATGTCCTAGCATCCCTAAAAATGGTTGGCCAATAAAACCCACATTCTAAGACTTTGAGGGCAGTGCGTTGGGTGCCAAAATGTCCCCCACATGCATATGAATGACAGAATGTTAAAATAGATTGAAACTCAGATTCATTCACACAACGGCGTACAATCTGATCGAGACAAAATTTCCAAAGGTATGGATCATCCCAAACATAAAACCTAGCATCCTTTTTAAGCTTATCACGTTGATTCCTATTAAGTGTGCTAGGGATATGTTTAGACACCAGGAAGTTCACCAAATTTGCATACCAAGGCTCACTTACCTGAATAGACATTAATTGCTCATCGGGGAAGGTTTCAGATATTGGTGATGCTTCCTCATGCACCATTCGACTTAGGTGGTCAACCACCACATTCTCCACACCCTTCTTATCCCGAATCTCAATGTCAAACTCTTGTAGAAGCAACATCCATCGAATTAGTCTAGGCTTGGCCTCCTTTTTCGTGAGCAAATACTTGAGAGCTGCATGATCAGTAAAAATAATAACTTTAGTACCAAGTCAGTATGATCGGAACTTATCTAATGCAAATACCACAACAAGTAATTGTTTTTCAGTGGTGGAGTAATTTAATTGAGCATCATTTAGTGTCCTAGAGGCATAATAAATAATATGAGGTTGTTTGTTCTTTCGCTGCCCCAAAACAGCACCAATCGCATAGTCCGAAGCATCGCACATCAACTCGAATGGAAGGCTCCAATCTGGAGGTGTGATAATGGGAGCCGAAGTGAGAGCTTCTTTTAATTGCTTGAATGCCGTGGAGCATGCATCATCAAACTCAAAAGCCACCTCTTTTTGAAGCAATCGGCATAGTGGTTGTGCAATCTTGGAGAAATCCTTTATGAAACGCCTATAAAAACCTGCATGACCAAGAAACGAACGAACCTCTCTAACCGAAGTTGGAGAGGGTAAGTGACGAACAAGGTCTACCTTAGATTTATCCACTTCAATGCCTTCTTCAGAAATAATATGTCCTAGAACAATACCTTGCTTAACCATAAAGTGACATTTTTCCCAATTAAGCACAAGATTCATTTCAACACAACGTTTCAAAATTAAGGTCAGATTACTCAAGCAATGATTGAATGAATTACCAAACACACTAAAATCATCCATGAATATCTCAATAATTTTCTCCACATAATCAGAAAAGATACTCACCATGCATCGTTGAAATGTCGCAGGGGCATTGCACAAACCAAATGGCATGCGCCTGTATGCAAAGGTGCCAAAGGGGCACGTGAACGTTGTCTTTTCTTGGTCCTCTGGAGCTATCACAATTTGGTTATATCCGGAATATCCATCAAGAAAGCAATAAAATTGATAACCGGCTAACCTTTCTAACATTTGGTCCAGGAATGGCAACGGAAAGTGATCCTTCCTTGTCATGGCATTTAACTTCGTGTAATCAATACAAACACGCCAACCGGTCACCACACGAGTGGGTACAAGCTCTTGTTCTTCATTCTTCACCACCGTGACTTCGGACTTCTTAGGAATAACCTGCACGGGAGACACCCAACGACTATCAGAAATAGGGTATATAACACCACAATCAAGCAATTTTATAACCTCCTTCTTTACTACTTCCAACATGGGTGGATTAAGGCAACGTTGAGCCTCCTGAGATGGCTTAGCTCCCTCCTCCAAAAGGATGCGATGCATGCACGTGGTGGGACTAATGCCTTTGATGTCCGCCAAGGTCCATCCAATGGCAGATTTGTGCTCCTTTAACACCCTTATCAACTTGTCTTCTTCTTGGGCCGTGAGTGAGCTAGATATGATGACGGGTAATGTCTGATCTTCTCCCAAGAAAACATACTTCAAGTGACAAGGTAATGGCTTCAACTCCAGTGTAGGTGGCTGCACAATTGATGGAAGTAACTTGTTAGCCAAAACCGAATCTAAAATTGAGAGTGAAGACTTACCAGATTATGAAGGTAACGATGCGAGGGCCGCAACCATTTCAAATACTTCACCACAAGGGGGCATGGCAATATGATCAGAGTCCATGCCGTGGGTTGCAAGGATTCCCCCACCCTCATTTCTTGCTCCTATGCCGTGCACTAAGGCTATTTCAAGTGCATCGTCGTTCATTCGATCCAAATGTACCTGTGCCAAAGAATCAACAATGTCAATAGCAAAACAAGAATGGTCCTCAATTGGATATTTAATGGTTTCAGAAAGATTAAAACGAATAATGTCCCCATCAAACTCCATGGTCAATGTTCCCATGAACACGTCTATCTTTGTTCTTGCTGTCTTCATGAATGGTCGGCCTAGCAAGATTGGCAATGATGGAGCATGGCTCGATTCCTCCATTTCTAAGACATAAAAATCTGCAGGAAAGATAAGATGATTGACCTGCACTAAAACATCCTCAAGGACTCCCTTGGGATATGCGTTAGAACGATCGGCCAATTGAATTATAACACCATCCTGTTTTAACTCACCAAGGTTCATTGATGCATAAATGGAATATGGCATAACATTAATAGAAGCACCTAGATCTAACATGCATTGTTCAAATCTAGTGTTTCCAATTATGCATGGGATAGTAAAGCTTCCTGGATCCTTATACTTTGGAGGTAACTTTCGTTGCAAAACCGCGGATACATTTTCACTTACTTTCACAACTTCTTTAGTTGAAATTCTTTTCCTAGTTGTGCATAATTCTTTCAAAAACTTTGCATACCTGGGCACTTGCTTAATAGCATCAAGTAAAGGAATGTTTACTTGGACTTTTCGAAAGGTATCCAAAATGTCCTTTTCGCTTTCTTCCTTCTTCGATTGTGCAAATCTGCGAGGGAAAGGAACATTGGGCAGATTAGTGTTCGAAATCACAACATTTGGGACAATCTTACCTGAGGTGGACGGATGGGAGATCTTAGATGGCTGCGGCATGGTTGGTGCTACCCTTGCCGTGGGGTAAGTTTGCTCCTTTTCTTCGATTTGTATCTTTTCATCTTCCTTGTTTCTCACTTCTTTTCCACTTCTTAGTGTGATAGCTTGTGCAGATTCGAAACCACCCTTTGGATTGACCACTGTAGTGCTTGGTAACTTACCATTTTCATGAAATTGTCCCAAAAATTCGGCCATTTGGCCCATTTGCTTCTTTAGCTCATTAACCTCATTTGCTTGGTTCTGCATTCTCTGCGCCAGTGTGGTTAGTAACTGATATGTTTTATCGTCATTCATAGACGTACCTGGGTTAGTTTGGGATGATTGTGCTTGAGGAGGTGGTTGTGGTGCTATTGGCCTTGGAAGGAAACCCGGGGGTTGTCGGAATCCACTTTGTTGGCCATATTGTGGTGCATCTCTCCATCTAAAATTGGGGTGGTCACGCCATCCCGGATTGTATGTATTGGAGAAAGGATCACCCCTTGGTTGGTTTTGATTCCCATAACCCATAGCATTGGCAGATTCCCACCCTCCATTCTCAATTAATTGAGGGCATTGATCAGATTGGTGTCCTTGAATGGAGCATACACCGCAGATTGTAGTTCCTTGTGCTTTGGGGCCTTCAACAAACTGCGATAACATAGACGTAAGGTTAGCCATTTGGGATTGTAACTCAAAAATAGAGCTTACCTCATTTACATGATGTGGCCGTGGGGTGTCTCTTTGCCCAACACCTTCATATTGTTGTGCATTGAGTGCTCGATTAGCAATGAGAGTTTTGGCATCCCTAGGTGTCTTGTCCACTAGAGCTCCTCCCACGGATGCATCCAACATTTGTCGTTCAAGTGGTAAAAGACCTTCGTAAAAATATTGAAGAAGTAGCTCCTCCTTCATTTGGTGTTGTGGACAAGAAGCAACAAGAGCTTTAAAACGTTCATAATAAGATGGAAAAGATTCACCTTGGCTCTGCTGAATTCCACTAATCTTCTTGCGAAGAAGAATGACTCGTGATGTCGGAAAGAACTTCTCTAAGAAGGCTCGCTTCATACTCTCCCATGATGTGACAGTTCCGGGAGCTAACTCATACAACCAATCCTTGGCCTTCTCCAACAAAGAAAAGGGAAAAGCTTTCATCTTCAATATGTTGCTATCCACGTTCAACGGTGTCATACTTGAGCATACTACTTCGAACTCCTTTAAGTGCTTATTGGGGTCCTCCATTGATAAACCATGGAACTTGGGTATATGATGTAGCAAACTTGACTTCAACTCAAATTCATCGGTCTTCTCAGGATCTGCCCTAGGGTATTGGATGCAAAGAGGGGCTGCATTGGCCAAACCCGAGGCAGAAAGCTCCTTGATGGTTCGATTGTCTACTGCCATGGTTGGTACTTCCTCTTTAACCTCAACTTCTTGCTCTTCTAATTCAGGTTCGGGACTAGGAGGATTAGACTTTTGCAACCTCTTTCTCCTTCTCAAAGTCCTCTCAAAATCACTGTCAAAGTCGAAGATATGCTCACGAATAGGGTGTGAGCTGCAGGTCATAAACTAGTACCTACACACAAGAGCAAACAAAGATAGTAACCAACTTAATAGACTCCGGCACAAGTAAGGAAATAAGGTGCCTATACACGGCACAAAAACAAAACACACCCATGGTGCAAAATTAAAACAAAACAGAAACTAAACAATTTAAACAAGACTCAAGACAGGGGATTAGCGACTTTGTCAATCCCCGGCAACGGCGCCAAAATTTGATGCATAAAATAACTAAACACACAAATTAACCCTATTTGTGACAATTGTAGTAATGATGTAAGTAGGGATCGTTCTAACCGGGGATTAACTAGGGGTGCTAATCTAATATAAATTGATTAAAAAACGCAGAAACTAAACTAAAAGACTCTAACAAGACTACTATGACTCAAAACAGATTTAAAGCACTCAAAACTGCCTAAAACAATCAAATTGACTCAAAAAGAAACTAGAACTTGATTTGGACGAATTCCAAAGTATTTATGACTCCAAATGCTTAAGAACACAAAATAACACAGATTTGAATGACTAAGACTCAACAAAATATGGGGGAATTGTGTTTGGACTAAATTAAAGTAATTTGGCAGATTATAAAGAAAACAGATTGTAAGACAAAATTATGATGAATCAATGGATGATGGAATAGCTAAGGGTTTCTTCTCCACACATGAAATATATGCAACGTAAATCAATTTCCAGTTATCAATTCAATTAGTTATGAACCTTGACACTCCAAGTTAATTAGGTCCGCTTAAATTAACCTTCAGATTTCCCTAGAATCATTGAATTGGATGAATATGCATCACAAATAAATTATTCCTAACAAGTTCTCTATATGAACAGCATGATAAAGACACAAGTTAGAATCATTACGTTCTTTGGAAATCATAAGCATCGACAAGGCATTTGTAACTATGAAAAGCATGATACTTTTGCCAGGAATCTACTTAACACGATCGTGACTAGCGACCTTCACTACTTGCGAATATAAATTCATAACGATTAGGTGAAACAAATTTATATCCTAGCACCAAATTCAAGCATGCAAATCAAGCGTGCACTCTCAATCAACATGCAAGAATAAGTTCTAAATCCAACGGTTAAGCAAATTGTATTCACAACTTATGTAACGATAACTGGAAGTAATCAACTTATTTCACATATATAATCATGGTTTTGAATACACCCTTAGCCAAAACAAAATTAGCCAATCATACTTAAAGCAAAACAAAGATTACATGAATTAGACATTAAAATCCAAAGAAAGAAAACACCTAGAATGCTCCAACTTGGCAGCAAGTGCATCCAAGATTCCTCCTTTCCCTTGCTTGCGGCAGATTGGGTTGTGGACAGGTTTTGGGTAGTTTTATGGTGTAGAATGGATGGGGAATGGTATGGAAAGGTTTAGGGTGAGTGTGGAGGAGTGTTTGATGGTTGGAGGGTGGTGGAGAACTCGACAAAAAGGGTGGAAGAGGGTGGAGTGGCTGTTATGTTTTCTGGGCACTAGAATGGTGTTTTTAGGGTGTTTTACTGCCTAGGGTGTGTATGGACGAATTTTCTGTGATGAATGATGAATATGGGAGATGGTAACCTTGGCCAAGGGGTGTGAACATGTATATATAGGCCCCAAAAACCCTAGAGAATCTGGTTAGGCAATGGAGGAAATGCACAGCAAGGAGGGTGAATTTGTGGTGTGCAATGGTCCAAGGATGAAAATGAAGCAATGATGCAAAGTATGGAGGGTAAAATGGAGTGGTGTTGCAGCTAGGGAGCATGAATGATTGTGCACATTGAATAGAAATGAAAAGGGAGGTGAAATGTTTCAGAAATGAGTCAAAGGTGCAGCCACATGTGTTGCACACGGCATGGGATTCCAAAGGTGACTGATGGAGCATCAATTGGTGCATGTAATGGTTGTGAAAGTTGTATGAAATCTGATGGGTGAAGGGAACAAGAGGTATGCAGCAATTGAGTGTAATAATTAAATGTATTGAAGCATGAAATCAGAAATAATGTAGGAGACAAGGGTGATTAGGCATGGCATGGGAATCCAATGGGAATACAATGGGTTTGCACGGCAAGAGGTGTGAATTTTGGAGTGACACCCTATTGTGGCTGAGTTCTTTATCCTTTGCACAATAATTCTTCACATTCTTAGCCTCATTAGTCTTCAATTTCGTCCATCCACTTTGCTCCATGCATTTGCTATCCATCCAAACCCGAAACTGCTCCAAAGGCCTCCAAAATGCATCTTCTTGCATACTTTGTCCTTAGAATCTGAAAACACACAAAAATGACTTTAAACACTAAAATAACTAAGAAAACACAACGTAAATGCGCAAGAACAAGCTCACTAAGTCGCATAAATATACTCCTATCAGACAAGATGATAATCAACAAATATAACAACCTAGTTCCTGCACCCCAAGCTCCAAGGTAGTCGAGAAGGATTTATAAACTGTCTCAGTTGAATGGTTTGAACTTTATAACTATGTCATAGAGTTACACCTCTTAATTCGAAAGAAATAAGAATGAGAATCCTTATGACTACATTGAGTGTATATACAACATATACTCAAGGAAATGGTAAAGTACCATTTGACCCGAAATAATGAAACCTTCATGGCTAATTGGTAGCTTAAGGTGACTACAATCAAAGAGAATGGTTGACTTGGAAGAAACCATCTTTGACATAGTCTTGGTTTCAATTAATTCAAAGATTGCTAGCTACAACTAAATGGTGATTCAATGTTTGGACATAATATGGGTTTCCGAAACCATTATTAAGTTAGTCTTGATAATATATGTCTGAAACTATGAATCACAAGACATGTAAGTTGTAGAGATCCATCCATCATGAATCTTAGCAAGCAAGTGGGAGCTATAAGCGTCCTATGAGAGAAAGATCAAATCGTTTGATTTCTCATAAAGATGTAAATGAATCTTTTGTTTACTAGGTTTACAAAAGATTAGTGGGAGTCGATCATGTTCCTAAATTTGAATATATACATATATGATATAATAATTCTGGAAATGAAAAGAATACTTCTTCGTTAAAGTTATGACTTTAAACATTCTATAACGATAGAATGTATATGGGAGACATAGTCTATAAACATGGGATGGAAATCTATAATGATAGATTTCAGGATATAATTGGATTATATCAAGCCCTAATGATAGACAAAAGATGCTAGGAAGTTTCTCATATGATGATAACTTCAATCAGAAGGAAAACTCTAGTGAGACTAGGAAGTTGATCTTCTCAAAGGGAATGTACCCTTTTAGACTCCTAAAGAAACATAATGCATAAATAGAATCCTTTATGCATACACAGAAAGGTGATTTACATATTTCATATTGTATGAAAAATACTGATATGAGTTGTACCTGGAATGGTACAAGACGATATCAGTGTAAGCCCAGGATCAGAACCATGACAACTGTCAAGTGAGTCCTTAAGTATTTAAGAAATACTAAAGGATATATTCCTCAAAGAACGAGGAAGAATTAGAGTAACGTAATGGAAGCGTAAAAGTATTAGATTATGAATCGAATCCGTCATTGGATGTTTCTTCATTATGAATGAAGAGATAATCAGATATCTCTTTATTATGACTAAAGAGATATTTGGATGGAAACATTAAAAGTAATGACTTTACTGTGTTCTATTGTGAATGCAAAATATATTGTCATATAGAAGCTTACAACAATGTTGTTTGGCTAAGAAAGTTCATTCATAAACTCTTTATTCGGTTCCAACCAGAAAGTGTCTCTAGTGTACTGACACTACGACACTAATGGGGCGATAGCTCAAGCCAGGGAATCAAGGTCTCATCATGATGTGAACTCAAATGAGAGACTAAACCACATGATTAAGAATCATGTATAATGGTGACGTCGTTATTCTCAAGGTTGCTTCTATGGATAACATATAGATATCCATTATCTAGGCATACTACTCAGCCATTTTTGAAATGACTATAGAAGAGGTATCATCATTGATGACCAAGCTGAGTGGCTCTAGTGCAAGTGGGAGATTGTTGGAAATGTGCCCTAAAACCAATCATATGATGATACTTTACGGACATTTCACATGTTAAACTAATATAGTTTAATTTAAAGGGCAAAGATTATTGTTTGAAGCCGTCTCATACAAATGTTATACGCTTAAACGATAAGTCCAAGGCATATGTAATTAGGAGAATGCGATCTAAAGAAGTTAGATTCTTGAGACCATTCTCTTTCGTATACTTATCATAAACATTCCTGATCATATGATTACCAATTGGGCATTGATAGTCCGTTAAGATCAGTACGTGCTATGTCTTCTCTTAGGGAGAGTGACTGGTCTCAAGTCATTGGTGTGACTGACACCAAGACAAGCATGTAGGTGCTCAATAGAGAATGAGTCCACTGAACACGATCAACGAGGAGTTCTCATATTCATGTCACATGAAAACTCATGGTTGGGATAATGCAAAGTAGTCCTTTGACCTAAGGCATCATAGTTGTCTTGTGGTTAGGTCCTTGATCTTTGACTATGTCAAAGTCACTCCGTCAGAGAGTGTCCACGGCATAGTTGGGGTTAAGCCACTTAGCCATGGAGGCAAGTGAATGCGCAACAAGGGATCTCTAACCTTCAAACTGTTTGAGGGAGAATACTTTATGATATGATTAAGAATCTCTTGCTAGAGTATGAATGAGATTTAGGAAATCATTCCAAATCACATTCAAGGTAATCATATAAGTAAGAGAATCACATTGGATAGTAGACATGAATAAACTATCAAACCAAACAATATGGTCATGAGTATTGTATTAGAGAAACACCGTATTGCATTGTAATCCTAAACTGAATAGGTTCTCCACCTCTTCTGATTAGCTTGGGTAACCATGACATACTGCTAGGTGTCACTCATGGTTTGTGGAAGCCCTAAACGTGTATAATCACTAAAGGGAGAATAGAAAGTAAGTTTCAATTCACAATTGATTTGAAAGAGTTCTAATCGCCCACTGCCTCGCTAAAATGAACCTAATGGATCGTACACCGTGTAAGGTAGAGATTGAAGAAACAACGGAGATGAGTAAGAATAATTAAATACTTTAATTATTTATGGCAAGGATTAATTAATATGATGATTAATCAAACGAATAAGTTTGTTTTAGACCTTGGGTTAGTTTTGGGCCTTAAGGCCCAATGGGCTTCGAATGTCAAGCCCATTAACTTAAGTTGTATGACAACTTAATGAATAAAGATTCAAGAGGGCCTAAACAGCCCAAAAGCCATAAGATGGCCTGCCATATGTTGAAAGAAAGGCCTTTTGTTCTCTAGGTCACTTAATTGAAGGGACTATATAAAGAACTGAAGAAGAGATTTTTTGAAAAAACATGTTCATTTGAGCAACATCTATGGCATGCAATTAACAATTAAAGGTGGAATCATGCTTGTATGCACTCAAAAACAAAACATTACCCATGAAATTCAAAGCCTAGTAGAAAGGTGAACCAGGACTCAACTCAAGAACATAGTGAGTTGAGATATTTTATACCTTTGTTGATTCCTCTTTGCATAAGCAAAGGCTAATCACCCAAGGAGAGGGCCTTCATTCCTTGCTTCTTAGTTCCATCGATTTCTTGGAGGAGGATGGTAGAAAGGATTTTCCAAGTTCCCAAAATTGAGAACCTCTAATTTTTCCACACCATGGAGGGACATGAAGAAGAGATGAGTGACCTTGGAGGAGGAAAGATTGCTAGCTAATCTCCTCCAAGGGGCTGGCCTCCTAGAGAGAAAGGGAGAGACATATTCTCTCCAATTTCTCCAAAAGAAACCCTAAGGATGAAATGTCTATAAAGTTGCCTTTATACCACCTCACAATGGAGTGGCAAACTTGCAATTAAGCCAAGTTCACTACCTCTCTCTATATGGCCAGCCATTAAGGGTTCATTGGGCTTTCATGCCTTTTGTGTTTTCAAGTTGTCATACAACTTGAGTAAATGGGATTGACATTCAAATCCCATTGGGCCTTGCGGCCCAAAACTAACCCGAGGTCTTTAACGAACTTTATTCGTTTGATTAATTAACATATTAATTAATCCTTGCCATAAATAATTAAACCATTTAATTATCCTTACTCATCTCTGTTGTTCTTCAATCTCTACCTTACAGGGTGTACGATCCATTAGGTTTCTTTTAGCGAGGCAGTGGGCGATTAGAACTCTTTCAAATCGATTGTGAATTGAAACTTACTTTCAATTCTCCCTTTAGTGATTATACATGTTTAGGGCTTCCACAAACCATGAGTGACACCTAACAGTATGTCATGGTTACCCAAGCTAATCAGAAGAGGTGGAGAACCTATTCAGTTTAGGATAACAATGCAATACGGTCTTTCTCTAATACAATACTCTTGACCACATTGTTTGGTTTGATAGTTTATTCATGTTTACTATCCAATGTGATTCATTTACATATATGATTACATTGAATGTGATTAAGAACAACTTCCAAAATCTCATTCATACTTTGGCTAGAGATTCTTAATCTTATCATAGAATATTTTCCCTCAAACAGTTTGAAGGTTAGAAATCCCTTGTTGCGCATTCACTTGCCTCCATGGTTAAGTGGCTTAACCCCAACTATGCCGTGGACACCCTCTGACAGAGTGACTTTGACATAGTCAAAGATCAAAGACCTAACCACAAGACAACTATGATGCCTCAGGTCAAAGGACTACTTTGCATTATCCCAACCATGAGTTCTCATGTGACATGAGTATGAGAACTCCTCGTTGATCGTGTTCAGTGGACTCATTCTCTATTGAGCACCTACATGCTTGTCTTAGTGTCAATCATACCAAAGACTCAAGACCAGTCACTCTCCCTGAGAAAAGACACAACACGTACTGATGTTAACGGACTGTCAATGCCCAATTGGCAATCCTATGATCAGGAACGTTTAGGATATGTATACAAAAGAGAATGGTCTCATGAATCTAACTTCTTTAAATTACATTCTCCTAATTACATATTCCTTGGACTTATCGTTTAAGCGTATAACATTTATATGAGACGGCTTAAAACAATAATCTTTGCCCTTGATATTAAACTAGATTAGTTTAACATGTGAAATATCCGTAAAGTATCATCATATGATTGGTTTTAGGGCATATTTCCAACAATCTCCCGCTTGCACTAGAGCCAACCAACTTGGTCATCAATGATGATACCTCTTCTGTAGTCATTTCAAAAGTGGCTGAGTAGTAGGCCTAAACAATGGATATCTATATGTTATCCATAGAAGTGAAGGGAAATTTATGAGATTTCATGTGGAATTTCTAGTGGCTAGCATGCATATACAATTCAAGATTTATATACGAAAGCAACGGAAGCATGTTATCAAATAATATCAAAGCTCTAGTCATGCAAATCCCCTTCAAGATGCATAGGTTTATGTAAGATGCATCAAAAGCAAATTTATATATAAGAACAAAGTTTAGGAGTAGTTTTATACCTCTTGATCTAGATCTTAGACCAAGGATGGACCACCTCCAAGACCTTTGCTCCTTGAACTCCTTGAGCCTAGCCTCCTTCCTTGCCTCCTCCACTTTGTTTAGAATGAGTGCTCCTAGGTTCTCTTCAAGTTTCCAAAATTGAAAACCTCTAAAGATCCTCACCCACTAGTGTAGTGAGAAGGATGAAGGAATAACCAAAAGGGTGAGAAGATGATTAGATAAATCACCCCTATGGTGGCCGGCCTTGTGTGAGTTTTTGAGAGAGAGAGATGGTTTCTTCTTTTTGTGAAAAACAACACACAAAACCCTAATAAACTTTTCACTATAAAGTTCCTTTTATAACACAAAGAAACCTAGCCAACAACTTGACTTCCTATCTCTCCTTTTCACTCTATATGGCCGGCCCCTTTAGTGTTGTTTGGGCTTTTGGGCTTTTATTTATTTCAAGTCATCCAATGCTTGAATAAAAGCCCAATGGGTTTAGGCCCAATTGGCCCAATTAAACCCGAACGTTTCTTTAAGCCCAAAACGATCTTATATCGCTTTTATGATTTCTTTAGACTTTCTAATTAATCCAATTAATTATTTCCATCATCCATTAATTACTCATTACAAGAGTGTATTGGTGAACAATCGTTTTAGGTTCTAATTAGCAAGGCAGTGAGGTGATTGGCACCAATCCAATTGATTATATTTAATCCAATCACTTAGTGAATTAAAACTTACTTTTAATTCACCTTCTTCTTTGATGACTACATTTAATCATCTAGAGGAACTCACAAGCCATGAGTGACATCTAACCATATATCATGGCTACCCAAGCTAATGTAGAAGTTGTTCGGAGAACCTATTCAGTTGGAATTACAATGCAATTCGATCCTTCTCTAAAACAATACTCTCAATCACATCACTAGGGTATGGATATAATATGTCAAACCCCTAATGTGATTATTCCATGTTATATGATTCAATTGAGTCGTATAGGAATGCTTTCCTTTATTACGCTCGATACTTCGGCCGAAGATTCCCGAATCATATCTTAGAGTATTCATCCTCTCATAACGAGGATTAGAGATTCCTTGTTGAACATTCACTTGCCTTTATGACTAAGTGGCTTAACCCCGACTATGCCGTGGACACCCGCGGATGGAGTGACTTTGACATAATCAAAGATCAAGTACTTAACCACAAGACAATGATGATGCCTCAGGTCAAAGGACTACTTACACTATTCCAACCATTAGAGTTACTTGCTTGACATGTGAGTAGACCTCCATGCAAGTACTCTCGTTTGATTGTGTTCAGTGAACTCATTCCCTTAATGAGCACCTACATACTTGTCTTAGTGTCACTACACGAATGGGATGAGACTTTCCATCCTTCTAATTGAAGCGGACATAGTATGTACCGGTCTATGCATTGTCAGTATCCCTCCAACAATCTTATGACTGGGAACCTTTTTGGACATGATGGTTATTGGAAGAAGGTCTTTGTAGTCTAACATCATTAGATTACTTCTTCCATCAATCCATTGTCCATGGATTCACTATTTATGACATATATCGTTTATAGAGATAGTCCTAATTAGTATCTTTGCCATTTGATGTATAAGAATCATCCATACATCATCCTAATTAGTATCTTTGCCATTTGATGTATAAGAATCATCCATACATCCATTCATTGTCCTGAAAGGTTTCTTCCAAAGATTGACTTTCAGGGCATATCTCCAACAAGAAGCAACCTTGAGAATAACGATGTCACCATTATACATGATTCTTAATCATGTGGTTTAGTCTCTCATTTGAGTTCAGATCATGATGAGACCTTGATTCCCTGGCTTGAGCTATCGCCCCATTAGTGTCGTAGTGTCGGTACACTAGAGACACTTTCTGGTTGGAACCGAATAGAGAGTTCATGAATGAACTTTCTCATCCAAACAACATTGTTGTAAGCTTCTATGTGGCAATATATTTTGCATTCACAATGGAACACACTAAAGTCATTACTTTTAATGTTTCCATCCAAATATCTCTTTAGTCATAATAAAGAGACATCTGATTATCTCTTCATTCATAATGAAGAAACATCCAATGATGGATTAGATTCATAATCTAATATATTTACGCTTCCATTACGTTACTCTAATTCTTTCCCATTCTTGAGGAATCCATCCTTTATTATTTCTCAAATACTTAAGGATTCACTTGACAGTTGCCATGGTTCTGATCCTGGGCTTGCATTGATATCGTCTTGTACCGATCTTGGTACTACTCATATCAATATTTTTCATACAATATGAAATACATAAATCACCTTTTTGCGTATACATAAAGGATTCTATTTACGCATTATTTCTTTGGGAGTCAAAGGGTACGTTCCCTTTGAGAAGAGCTACCTCCTAGTCTTACTAGAGTTGTTCATCTGATTGAAGTTTATCATCATATGAGAAACTTCCTAGCATCTTTTGTCTATCATTAGGGCTTGATATAATCCAATTATATCCTGAAATCTATCATTATAGATTTGCATCCCATGTTTATAGACTATGTCTCCCATATACATTCTATCGTTATAGAATGTTTAAAGTCATAACTTTAACGAAGAAGTATTCTTTTCATTTCCAAAATTAATATATCATATATGTGTATATATATATTCAAATTTAGGACCATGATTAACTCCCACTAATCTTTTGTAAGCCTAATAAACAAAAGATTTATTTACATCTTTATGAGAAATCAAACGATTTGATATTTCTCTCATAAGACGCATATAACTCCCACTAGCTTGCTAAGATTCATGATGGATGGATCTCTACAACTTACATGTCTTGTGATTCATAGTTTTAGACATATATTATCAAGACTATCTTAATAATGGTTTTGGAAACCCATATTATGTCCAAACATTGAATCACCATTTAGTTGTAGCTAGCAATCTTCGAATTAATTAAAACCAAGACTAAGTCAAAGATGGTTTCTTCAAAGTCAACCAATCTCTTTGATTGTAGTCACCTTAAGCTACCAATTAGCTATAAAGGTTTCATTATTTCGGGTCAAATGGTACTTTACCAATTCCTTGAGTATATGTCGTATATACACTCAATGTAGTCATAAGGATTTTCATTCTTATTTCTTTCGAATTAAGAGGTGTAACTCTATGACATAATCATAAAGTTCAAACCATTCAACTGAGACAGTTTATAAATCCTTCTCGACTACCTTGGAGCTTGTGCTATAAGAACTAGGTTGTTATATTTGTTGATCACTATCTTGTCTCTCAAAGAACCCATTCTTTGAGTTCTATCCCTCGTTCATTTGCTCTATTTTAGGCAAATCCTAGTGTAGGATTACAATGAACTACCCAACAAACAACATTTGTTAGTTGGTTTATAGAAGTGATATCCAAATGTTAATTTAAGGATACCCACAAGATAATTCTTTAAACAAATATTGCTTATTAGCACACAACCCCATATCTTAACATGATTAAGATTTATCTTTCTTTCCAAGTACATCCTATGGAGTCATGAAAATTTTGGAAGATCTTCTAATTGACAATCATATTGTCTTAGAAGTATATATCCTACATATGGGTAATTAATAACATCCAACAAACTAAATCTTATTCGAGTTCGTTCTTCTCTTAATGGAGAAATCCATTATCTTATGATGCTTCTTTCCTTGATATCTTTCAAGGAAATTGTTCTAAAGTGTTACCTTTCTTTGGATCAAATCTAAGGAGGTAAATACTTTAGGCGTCTTACTCATAAACTTACATTCTTAAATTCTTTGAAACCTTTCGCAAAGTATTCGGACTTGTGTTTATTCAAAATAAACGATAGTCCAACCGAGAGCGATCTTCGGTGAATGTCATACAACATGAGTAGTATTTTGTTGTGGACAAGTGCCACTAACACCTAAGTGAATTAACCTCAACAACTTTGTGATTCTTTCTTCCTTTCCAAAAGAATAAAGATTCAAACATTTTGCCTCTGTACAATTTTAACAAGAAGGCATTGGATCAGGATCTAACGATCCAAAGCATCCATCTATGACCAACTCGTAATTTTTGTTTTAAAGGTATCACAACTCAGTTGGGATTAGTCACTACCTTGCAACCTTTTGGGTTTTAAGCATCGTTATATTCTAAACAGTTAATACTACCATATGATCTCTACTATGGAGATAATCAATTAGATTACAATAATCTAATCATTCATTAATAAAGAACAATGTCTTGTCAAACAAAACATTCATCCATTTCTCATACGGAATTAAGTTCCTTTATTCAAATTGGAATGTAAAGACAATCTTTGTTTTTCCATTTTCTTTGGTAGTTCATATGAGGAAGTAAGTACTACGTGCTTTCGTAGAGATCTATATTTGGTTCACGTTTCAAATGTGAAGTACTTTTTCTTCTCTCATTAATCTTCTACTTCTTATTAGCCACACTTTTACAACGATTGTAAAACATAGTTACTAATATGGAATCAAGCATTCAAGTAGAAGAACCAACTGTTTTGAACTTTTCAAGAACAATTTACAACACCTTCGAAAGGTGTGTTCTTGACACTTGCAAGACATTTCTTGCAAATACCCCTTCCAATGTCCATCCTTTCATAAAGAAAGTTTGTTCCCTTGGAGTTATTTCGCCTTCTTCATTTGATTTCTCCTTTGACTACAATAGTCATGGTCCCTAAACTCCCACTATCTCTCTTGAAACTTATTTCAATTGTGTTATACACATCAAACAATTTGGAGAGCGTGTGGTTATTTGTTCACTATATAGTTTACAATAAACTTAGTGAACCATTTGGATAGGGACACAAAAGTGAAGTCCTTGCCTAGTTTCCGTCTCTAGAAGTGGAGTAACACTTCAACACTCAATGATTCAAAAACATCACAAGTCCATGTTGATGCACTATTTTTGTCAATCAACCATTATGTTCTAAACATAATTACAAACTTTCAAGAGTTGTTCAAGGCAACTCTCATTTCTTCATACAACAATTTGTAAGTGAAGAATCATGGCACATAAAGTGTCCATGCCCTTGTGCTTACTTCTCAAGTTCTTTGTTCATGTAACAAAGAAACGAGCACTAATGTTTGCGTTAACTAAGGGTTGTTCAAAGCAACTCTTACTTCTTCATACAACAATTTGTAATTGAAGAACTATGACATTAAAAGTGTTGTCCTCTTTATGATAGTCTTATCTAACATGTTCTTCCAATGATATATTATCAATAGGAAGATTGCGAGGATGAGACTACTTAGGTACATATACAAGCCATTAAAGACAATCTATGGGATTGTGGTACCAAGTCAGGAAACTAAAGCATTTGGCTTTCCTTGGTCAAGTTGTGGATAGCATTTGCAAATATATTGGTAAATAGATACATAACGAATATAAATTGATTGATTTTAAGCCATTTGATTTGGGTCTTTAAATCAAATAGCATCACCCACTATTTTTGGCAAATTCCATATCCCTCATCGGAATTCGAGAGTTTTGGAGGAAACTCTTAGTAGGGTATGGGAGACTCATCATTACCAAGCCCACCTCACAATGATATGATGTTGGCTAGCATCAATAATAATGAGAGAGTACGCTTACTCATTTGCATCTCTTGCAAGTACCCATCTTATTTGGCCTCTAGAGAATGAAGCCTCACAATGATATGATGTTGGCTCCATTGCACTTAGTTAAGAGTTAAGTCATTCCCACCATGCAAGTTTGAGTAGGGGTTCAAGAACAACCTCACAATGATATGATGTTGATCATTCTCGTTGCCTACCTTCACAACATCATGTGTGCATATAGAACTCCTCTTGAGTGTAAGCACGCACTTTGTACTCCCCCATGATAAGGTGAAGTCGGTGTACGAGTCACAAACGATCGGAGCCTACCACGGTGGAAGGCCACGAAAGAGTGTTCAAAGCACTCTCACACTTATCAACTTAATAATGGTTTGGTTAAGGGTTTTAGGTCTCATCACATATAAGCATGTATTTTAATCTTATTAAAACAATTTGGTCCTATTACAACTATTGGTCCATGTGATTGATTTAGTAGTATATGATACTCCCACTAAGCTTGTAAAACAGTTTTTAAAGCAAGAGTATATGGTACTACTAACATAAGGTTTGCATTCATTGATGGACTATATAGTTGCCTTAGGGCCTTAGGATGACTATGAACCTTTGATTAGATCCAACACGAGCCTAGTGTTGAATCTTGGTCTAGGGATGGTGATTGATTTTATTTACACGTTTAATCACATTAAGGCGTGTTTTCTTATTGGGCGTTGGACCCTCAACTTCATTTTCATGCATATCAAATAAAGCAAGAAAGAAGTACTTCAAAGTAAAGAAGAGCTTATGCTCTTTTACAACATTTGATCAAAACAAATTACTTTAAAGTAAAGAAGAGCTTATGCTCTTTTACAATATTTGATCATATCAAATTACAACCAAAATCTAATCTACAAATTCCCATGGTTCAAACAAATTTGAGACGGCCTTTCACATAGCTCAATTATCGTAGGCTTAGGTTCATAATCACCCTTTCTTTAATTAATTAACGCTTTAACTAATTAAACTTGAATGCAACATTTTCATTTGGTTTTTGTTTCCATAGAATTGATTTAAATGGAGCTAAATGAAATGAAAATCCAATTCTCATTTAAAGATACAAAACTAATTTGTTCTCAACTAATTTGGGCCAAATGCAATAACTCAACTTTTTGGGCTATGTTGCAAAACACAAACTTTTGAGGTCACTTTGTAAGAACACAAAAGTCCACTACTTCATATAATTACAACTAGAACCCCAAAAATTTCATTAAATACAAACACTTCATTAAAGGAGCAAAACAATTTGTCCTTTAGTGATTTTGGGCCTTTACGTAAAAACGTAAATTTTCAGGTCAAAGTACAAATACACAAAAGTATCAAAACTTTATGTAATTGCATAAAAGCCCTAAAAGTACCCAACTTTTAGGGTGGCCGGTTTTTGGTAGTGTGAGGGAGTGGTTTTTTGATAAAATACAAAGTCATAAAGTCATGCAAGTTGAAAAAGATGGGTGATGGGTTGGTGTGAAAAAGTAGGTATAGGCGTGTAAGGAAAAAAAAGTACCAATCATGTACAAAAAATTCAAACTCTCTATCAACATTTCAATCACCTTTTTAAATAAATGTCTTGTTCATAGAAAAGTCACACCATCCAACACAAAACAAAGACTTTATGTAATCAACCAAAAACTTTGAATCAAAAACACCAAACTTTTTGTTCTTGGTACGAACATCAAGAACGTTGAAGAACACACATGAAAACTCATAAGAGCTCCATGAATGTTTTCACTCAATAAAATTCAAAATTTCACTACTCAAAAGGGGCTTAACATCCTAGGGTACTTAGGGGTTCCAAAAGTCACCTTAAAACTCTTTTAACAAGACAAACAAGAACCCAAAAATCCACCCTTTGGATTTGGCCGAATTTCCCCAAAAACATGGCACCAAATTTTAGCTCCAAAATTCATGCTCATATGAACTACATCTACAACATTTGAGATGGAAAATTTTCTAACAAAATTTACATTCAAAGAAGCAAGAATAAAGCTTGTAACAATTACAACATTCAAATCATAACCTATGAAAATACAAAACCCAAAAGGATTCACCAACTACTAGACCTAGGCTCTGATACCACTTAAAGGAAATTTTGTGAAAAACATGTTCATTTGAGCAACATCTATGGCATGCAATTAACAATTAAAGGCGGAATCATGCTTGTATGCACTCAAAAACAAAACATTACCCATGAAATTCAAAGCCTAGTAGAAAGGTGAACCAAGACTCAACTCAAGAACATAGTGAGTTGAGATATTTTATACCTTTGTTGATTCCTCTTTGCATAAGCAAAGGCTAA
Source organism: Malus sylvestris (assembly GCF_916048215.2). Classification (NCBI taxonomy): domain Eukaryota; kingdom Viridiplantae; phylum Streptophyta; class Magnoliopsida; order Rosales; family Rosaceae; genus Malus; species Malus sylvestris. The sequence continues at coordinate 41,106,516 of NC_062272.1, read as the reverse complement.
TCACCCAAGGAGAGGGCCTTCATTCCTTGCTTCTTAGTTCCATCGATTTCTTGGAGGAGGATGGTAGAAAGGATTCTCCAAGTTCCCAAAATTGAGAACCTCTAATTTTTTCACACCAAGGAGGGACATGAAGAAGAGATGAGTGACCTTGGGGGAGGAAAGATTGCTAGCTAATCTCCTACAAGGGGCCGGCCTCCTAGAGAGAAAGGGAGAGACATGTTCTCTCCAATTTTCTCCAAAAGAAACCCAAAGGATGAAATGTCTATAAAGTTGCCTTCATACCACCTCTCAATGGAGTGACAAACTTGCAATTAAGCCAAGTTCACTACCCCTCTCCATATGGCCGGCCATTAAGGGTTCATTGGACTTTCATGCCCTTTGTGTTTTCAAGTTGTCATACAACTTGAGTTAATGGGCTTGACATTCAAATCCCATTGGGCCTTGCGGCCCAAAAATAACTCGAGGTCTTTAACGAACTTTATTCGTTTGTTAATCAACATATTAATTAATCCTTGCCATAATTAATTAAACCATTTAATTATCCTTACTCATCTCCGTTGTTTCTTCAATCTCTACCTTACACGGTGTACGATCCATTAGGTTCCTTTTAGCGAGGCAGTGGGCGATTAGAACTCTTTCAAATCGATTGTGAATTGAAACTTACTTTCAATTCTCCCTTTGGTGATTATACACGTTTAGGGCTTCCACAAACCATGAGTGACACCTAGCAGTATGTCATGGTTACCCAAGCTAATCAGAAGAGGTGGAGAACCTATTTAGTTTAGGATTGCAATGCAATACCGTCTTTCTCTAATACAATACTCATGACCACATTGTTTGGTTTGATAGTTTAATCATGTCTACTATCCAATGTGATTCATTTACTTATATGATTACCTTGAATGTGATTTGGAATGACTTCCTAAATCTCATTCATACTCTGGCCAGAGATTCTTAATCATATCATAGAGTATTCTCCCTCAAACGGTTTGAAGGTTAGAGATCCCTTGTTGCGCATTCACTTGCCTCTATGGCTAAGTGGCTTAACCCCAACTATGTCGTGGACACCCTCTGACAGAGTGACTTTGACATAGTCAAAGATCAAGGACCAAACCACAAGACAACTATGATGCCTCAGGTCAAAGGACTACTTTGCATTATCCCAACCATGAGTTCTCATGTGACATGAGTATGAGAACTCCTCGTTGATCGTGTTCAGTGGACTCATTCTCTATTGAGCACCTACATGCTCGTCTTATTGTCAATCACACCAATGACTCGAGACCACTCACTCTACCTGAGAAAAGACACAACACATACTGATCTTAACGGACTGTCAATGCCCAATTGGCAATCTTATGATCAGGAACGTTTAGGATATGTATACGAAAGAGAATGATCTCATGAATCTAGTTTCTTTAAATTACATTCTCCTAATTACATATTCCTTGGACTTATCGTTTAAGCAAATAACATTTATATGAGACGGCTTAAAACAATAATCTTTGCCCTTGATATTAAACTAGATTAGTTTAACATGTGAAATGTCTGTAAAGTATCATCATATGATTGGTTTTAGGGCACATGTCCAACAAGAACTTTATAGCCAAAATTCTTTTAGGGTTTCTTTTGGAGAAAATTGGTGTGAACATGTTTCTCCCTTTCTCTCTAGGAGGCCTGCCCCCTTAGAGGAGATTAGCTAGCAATCTTTCCTCCTCCAAGGTCACTTATCTCTTATTCAAGTCTATCCTTGGTGTGGAAAATTAGAGGTTCTCAACTTTGGGAACTTGGAGAATCCTTTCAACCATCCTCATCCAAGAAATCCATGGATCTAAGAAGCAAGGAATGAAGGCCCTCTCCTTGGGTGATTAGCCTTTGCTTATGCAAAGAGGAATCAACAAAGGTATAAGATTTCTCAACTTACTTTGTTCTTGAGTTGAGTCTTGGTTCACCTTTCTACTGGGCTTTGAATTTCATGGGTAATGTTTTGTTTTTTAGTGCATACAAGCATGGTTCCGCCTTTAATTGTTAATTGCATGCCATAGATGTTGCTCAAATGAACATGTTTTTCACAAAATTTCCTTGAGGTAGGAGATGTCAAACTCACCCGATGCTATCGCCCATTTGGTAAGCACGATGATGGAGTGTGCTTGGAAGTAAGGGTGAAGTTTCCAAGCAGACATAACCAATGCTAGAGCCAATTTATCAATGTTGGAGTATTGTGTCTCCGCATCTTGTAAGGCCTTGCTAGCGTAGTAGACAGGTCGTTCAACATTACCATGATTTCAAATGAGAACGAAACTTTCTGTTGAAACCGATACTGATAGATAGATAATGAGAGTGTCACCAACCTCAGGTTTGGAGAGCAGAGGGGCTTTACTCATGTAGTCTTTGAGGTTCTTGAATGCCTCGGTACATTCATCAGTCAATGTAATGTACTTCTTACTTCCTTTAAGTGCTTTGAAGAAAATAGCACATCTGTCTATGGCCTTAGAAATGAACCTAGTTAAGGCTGCCACCTTACCAGTAAGGCTCTGGATCTCTTTTGAAGTTACCAGTTCCTTCATGTCGACGATTGCTTTGATCTTCTCGAGATTAGCATCAATTCCTCGTTGGCTTATCATGAAGCCTAAGAATTTGCCAGAGCCTACGCCGAAGGCACATTTGTTAGGGTTCAACCTCATTCGATACCTCTTCAGAATGGTGAAAGTTTCAGATAGGTTGGTGATGTGTTGGTCAGCATGTTTGCTCTTGACTAGCATATCATCAACGTAAACTTCCATGCTCTTCCCAATCTGTTCGGCAAACATTGAATTTACTAGTCTCTGATAAGTCGCCCCTGCATTCTTTAGGCTGAAAGGCATGACTTTATAGCAATATAGTTCCCTGTCAGTAGTGAAGGCTATGTGTTCTTGGTCCGGAAGGTTCATGAGGATTTGGTTGTATCCTGAGTAAGCATCCATGAAGCTCAGGAGTTCACACCCTGCCGTAGAGTCTATAAGTTTGTTAATGAGAGGAAGAGGAAAGCTATCCTTCGGGCATCCTTTGTTTAGGTCGGTGTAGTCGACACACATTCTCCACAAGACCTTTTGGAGCAGGAGACTTTCCTTGGTTGGATTCTTCTTAACAAAGACAACATTTGCTACCCACATTGGGTAATTGACTTCGCAGACGAAGCCTATGCTTTTGATTTTTTAAAACTTCTCCCTTCATTGCTTCGTATCATTCAACGTCATAAGATCTTCACTTCTATCTCACCAGCTTGGTCTTGGGGTCAATACTTAAACGATGACATATGATATCAGGAGAGATGCTTGGCATGTCCTCGTATGACCAGGCGAAGACCTCAGTGTTCTCTTGCAAAAAAGAGATAAATGCCAACCGAATGGGTGGTGACAAGGTGGTGCCAATCTTCACCATGCAATCTGGATAATCTTTTGATATAGAAAGCTTATCCAGCTCTTCAGCGGGTTATGCTTGCTGGGTGAAAGAGTCATCTCGAGGATCGTCAGGTTGACTGTTGCCACTGTGAAGATCCAAGTTGGCTTCATCCGGGCTGGTCTTTATGACTTGGTCATTTATAGAAAAGGTTTCCTTGGGCACAGACAGGTGTTGTTGCTTGACCGAAGTGTTGTAACATGGCCGTGCACTAAATTGATCTCCTCTAATGTAACCATTGCCATAGGGGGTTGGAAATTTCATCAACAACATATGTGTGGATACCATGGCCTTGAGATCATTGATGCCTATGCGTCCAAAGATGACATTGTATGCCGTTGGGCAATCAACTACCAGGAAGTTAATGGTAATGGTAGCTGTGTAAGGGCCTGTACCAATGGTGAAAGGTAAGTGTATGCTCCCTATAAGTTGCACAATATCACCGGAGAAGCTTATCAGAGGAGAAATCGAGTGATCGAGCAAGTGTTCAGCTACATTAAATACCCTAAAAGCTTCAGCAAATATGATATAGACCAAAGCCCCCGTGTCTACCAGGATTCGTCTTACTTCAAAGTTGGCTATGTGAGCCTCCACGATCAGTGCGTCGTTCTGAGGGTAGATGATACCTCTTTCTTCCTCAAGGTAGAAACATATTGGATCCCAGTAAGGCTTTTGATACTTGCCTCCCCTGATGTCTTCCACGTGAAACACTTGGTGGCTAGGCTTTAAAGCTTGTTCGTTGTTTTTCATGGCCCTATTGGAAGATTCAGATATGGGTGTGCCGCCGCTTATGGAGTATATCACATTCACTTGGCGTTGGTTACGGTTATCCCTTGAAGGGTGAAGGAGGAATCGATCAATTTTTCCTTCACGCGCCAAAGCTTTAATATGATCACGAAGGGTGATACACTTCTCACCGTCATGGCCATTATGTTCGTGGTAGCAGTAAAACGTGCCCGTGTTCTTTGTGGGCTTGTAACCCGACTGCCTCGGCATTGGCTTCAGTATCAGGTGTGCTATGCTGGGGTAAATGGCGACGTATGTGGCGTTCAAAGGTGTATATGCCTCATACCTTGAGGTAGGGGTTGTCTTGACACATTCTTAACCCACTGTGTTGACTGCCTAGGGTCGAGGATTATCGTGGTGATACCCTTGGTTATCGCGGTAGTGTCCTTTACTCATTTTACTAAAATGGAACTGGTGAGGATGGAAATCTTTCCTTTTGCCCTGAGATTGATATGTCTGTTGACTTGGCGAAGTATTTAGTAAGGCAGGAGGAGGCATCGCTGCCGTTTGGAAGGTCGAGGTCTTCTTATTTGGTTGGATCTGGCTTTTACTCCCTACTTACTGATAAGGGGTGGCTGTGAGGGGTTTCCCTTGATATGTCATTGTCTCAGCGGAGGCATGGTTGTAAGCCTGTGCCATCACCTCAGAGTAAGTCTTCCAAGTGTGGGCATTGATCATGTACTTGAAGAAACAATCACGTAGGCCTACCATGAAGGCTTTGAGGGCAGTCTTGTCGTCTACCTCAGCATAACAGGAATACTTATGGTTGAAGTGGCCAGCATACGTACGTAATGACTCGTCTAGCTTCTGACGAATAATGTACAAGTCATCCGCAGAGTGCAAGCGATCGGTCTAGAAAATGTATTAAGAAACAAATAGTTTCCTCAATTCCTCAAATGAGTCTACCGTCTCAGGTGGAAGATGACAATACCAGTTTAAAGCTCTGCCATAGAGGGTGGAAGGGAAGAGAAGACATTGCTCTTCGTCGGTGTGCATCCGATATGCCATGGTGGACTCAAAGAGGTTAAAGTGTTCAATTGGGTCCTCCCTTCGAGTATAGAGTTGTAAACCAAGCCTTTGTTTTGTCTTCACTTAAAGAGGGTGTCGAGGATCCTCCTTGTGAGAGGGCCAGGCCTGGGTTGGTTCCAGTTAGGTATCTCAGCCTGACGTTCAGCCTTCAACTTGTTTACTTCCTCAATGAACTATAGGACAAGGGGGTCCTAAGTGGAGTCATGTACCACTGGAATTTTCTTTCGTAAGTCTCCATCACCTCTTGGAAGTAGGAAAGTTTGAGCAAGGGCGTGTGGTTTTTCCTTGGACTCGCCATACTGACTTCCTTCTTTCGTTGCTTCGCACTAGGTGCAAGAGGGGTGTCATTTTGTGTGTTGTGGCTTCCTTCGCTCCCCATGTTGGAGAAGGCTGCCTGGTCAAAAAAGAGTGTATGCATAGAGGAAACCAGCTTTGCAAAGCTGAAGGGAGTGAGAATAAGTGTCGTTCCCGTAGACGGCGCCAAATATTGATGCACAAAATCGGTAAGGACTTTGGTACAACAGAAAGTGTTAAGTTTGTGATCGTCGCTAGATTGCTCCGGTCACTAGTGTGGATAAGTATGTAAATGGATAGGGACAGGGAAGCAAACACAAGATGTACGTGGTTCACCCAGATTGGCTACGTCCACGGAGTATAGGAGTTCTCATTAATTGTGAAGGGTTTACACAAGTACATAGGTTCAAGCTCTCCTTTAGTGAGTACTAGTGAATGATTTAGTACAAATGACATTAGGAAATATTGTGGGAGAATGATCTCCTTTTATAGAAGAGTTTCTAGCTTTGTTTTGACATTAACACGTGTCGTGTTGTGATTGGCTTCTGATGTTGACACGTGTCACATTTTGATTGGCTTTTGATGTCGACACGTGTTGCACTGTGATTGGCCTCCTGTTGGAGGGAAACTCTTATGGGTCCTTAACGGTATAATGTTGACCAGTGCTCAGTAGTTTCGGGATTGGTCAAGCATGGTACAAACAAACATGAATAATCATTAGAATCTAAAGGTAATAAACAAAGTTTAAGGAAATGTCTAGATTGCACATAATACGTTCTAATTCAAGATCACAAAAGGAAGGATCATTACAAGGTATCACACAAATGAGTGATAGACTGCTACTGGTAGGGGATTGCCTCGTACGTTGTGTCGTAGTCCTCGTTTCTAAGACGTAGAATGGGGGCACAAAACAAAGGTGAGTGGACCAAGTTCATATATATACAATAATAATAAAGCAGTTATCAAGATATTAACCCTTACAGTTTATATAAAGAAAACTACTAGCATAATAAGTGATAGGTTTACTGAAAATCCTAACATGCCAAAAACATCTCAAAAGACATATCGCGGAAATCAAAATATCAATCGTCTCACAGATCGTCTCGTAAGTGCGGTGTGCTGCCAATAAGATCACTGAATAAATATAACTCCCAGCCCTATGCCAGCACCGTGGTCTCTGTGCCCATAGCCAGAGATTACCAACTCCCGACCCAATGCCTACTCATGTCCCTCAGCCCGTAGCTAGGGATTATTTCTCCTGGCCTAACTGCCAACACCAGATCCTCACCCCAGGCGGCATAGTGTCCACTAGGTACGCACAAATATAACCACTTCATAGTATAAAGTCATCCATCGTCTATACTATAAAAAGGGATTTTGAAAACATGTTCTAGCATCCTATTGTCAACCATCAGATAGTCTACCAGTTCATGATTTTTATAGAAAATACGATATATTACAATATAGTGCAATATAGGCCAACAATTAATTCCTTACAAAATAACAAGACGATAATCAACATTTCAATAAACATGCTTAACATAAAATTAGTTCATAAACTCGTAAGGCATGCATTTCATTTATGCAAATAAACTATAAAATTATGCAAATTTTAGAAAGTCCACTCACCTTTGTTTTGCGCCCCCTTTTAGGTCTTAGAAACGAGGACTACGACACAACATACGAGGCATTCCCCTACCAGTAGCAGTCTATCACTCATTTGTGTGATATCTTATAATGATCTTTCCTTTTGTGTTCTTCAATTAGAACATATTCTGTGCACTCTGGACATTTCCTTAAACATTGTTTTTTACCTTTAGATTCTAATGATTATTCATGTTCATTTTCTCCTAATCATTACTCTTGTATTCAATAAATGGCTTTCGTCACCCTCGAGTGTCGGCCAGCACGTGTCTATCCAGGTATTCAGAGAATATCAGGGTCGGGATGCGTCAGATTGGTATCAGAGCATGGTTAGGGCTTCTTTCCACCAATTTGGTAAATTTCAACCCTTCTAAATCTTGTTGTCCTTGTCAAAATCATGGCTAATCCTGGTGGGAATGTGCCTCAACGACCTCGTTCTTCTATAATGGGGGAATCCAGCTGTTTGCCTCTACATTAATGAATGTTCTTTCGGGTCATAGGCCGAATCAGACGTATTTAGAAATCACTAGAAGTCATGGATTACTGAGTTGAAATCTGTGGGAAATTGTGAGGAGGCTAAGCAGTGGTTAGAGAAAATGGAGGATACTCTGGAGGCTATGAAGTGTCTACTAGATGAGTGGGCAACCACAACAGGTTATTTTATTTAGGGTAATGCTAGAAGTTGGTGGAAATCAACGAAGGAATCTCATCCATCTGGTTCTTGGATGACATGGGCTGCCTTCAAGAAACGTTTTTTTACTTACTTTCTAAGCCCCAGTTACAGATTGAGAAAGAGACAAGAGTATTTAGAGTTTCGACAAAGTGACCATAGCATCACAGAATAGTACCTTCAGGCGCTTGGCTAGGCATCATGATGAGACTTATGATAATTTACAAGCACATATGGATCAGGCGATGCTTGCACTAAACCAAAAGTACCGAACACTGGTAGCTGCTCAGAGACCCAGAACTTATGAAGAAGTAATCGAGATAATTCTGAGTATAGAATAGTCTAAGTGGAATACAAAGATGTAGGATCAACCTCAAATTTGGAGCCAGCCTCAGAGACAAAATAGACAGTAGAATCAGAATCAGAGGAGTCAAAATTTCCGATCACGGAGTACCAGAGAATCAGTGGGCCCCTCCAGTTCTGTAAGTCCCAGACATTCTTTTTCCTTTAAACAACCAGGTTGGAGTTCAGGGTCATCCAGTAAAATCTCAGGCAATAAGTCAGCAAGACGATATTTTGGTCATTTCACTCCGGGTTATCTGACTTGTAACCGCTATGGTTTACGTCATCAAGGAAACTACGGGGTAACTACTGTAGTGTGTCACAGGTGCGGTGGCACTGGCCATTTTGTTCGTGATTGTCCTTCGGCGCCACCACCTAATGATTTTATCTCTGGCTCAGGCTATAGTGGATATTAGACAGTTCAGAATTTTGGCACCCGACCTAGCTATGATGGCAATGACAGTAGTAGTCAGAGTTATGGTAGTAGTACTAATCAGAACTACGGGGGTAACAGAGGTCTGCAGTTTAGTGGCAGAGGTAGCCAAAGTTTTAGAGGAAATGACAGCCGGAGTGCTCAGTTTTTGACCCAGCAGCAGGCTGGAACATCTTCTGGTAACAATAATCAGGGGAACAGAGTAGGACATGGTTCCAGAAGTCGTGGCGGTGGGAACAATAATGCGAGGTATCAGGTTCATGGACGTATAAACGCCATGACTCAACAGGAGGCTGATCAGGATCCTCGAGTTATCACCGGTACGTTACCTGTCTGTAATACTTGGGCTAGAGTTTTAATTGATCCGAGTGTTACACAGTCTTTTGTTTCTTCATCTTTTGCTCAAGTTATACCTTCTTAACCTCAGCCACTAGGTTTAGATATGTTGATTCAAATGCCATGTGGTGAATTGTTTTGTGCTCAATGGCAATATCGGGATTCTCCAGTTATTGTGGAAGGGGAAAACTTAGAGATTGATTTAATTCCTTTTAAATTAGCGGAGTTTGATGACATTCTAGGAATGGATTGGCTATCTAAGCACAGAGCGAATGTCGCATGTGAGGAGAAAATTATGACGTTCAATCGACCAGGACTTCCATCAATTATATTTATGGGTGAGCAACGTGTCCTCCCCAATAGTATTATCTCTGCCATTCGAGCAACTAGGTTGTTGAATAAGGGTTGTGTGGGGTTTTTAACCCACATAGTAGTGAAGGATGAACCTTCTTTACGTCCAGAAGAGGTGCCAATTGTAAGGAACTTCATCGATGTGTTTCCTGATGATTTACCGGGGTTGCCACCTACGAGGGAAATTGAGTTTACTATCGATTTACTCCTAGGTACGAATCCTATTTCCTTGGTACCTTATCGAATGGCACCAGTGGAGTTGAAAGAATTGAAGATCCAACTCCAGGAATTGGTAGACAAAGGTTACATCCAGCCGGGTACATCCTCGTGGGGAGCTCCTGTTCTTTTTGTTAGAAAGAATGATGGATTAATAAGACTCTGTATCAATTATAGACAACTGAATTAGGTGACGGTAAAGAATTGTTACCCTCTGCCTTAGATCGATGATTTGTTTGATCAATTGAATGGTGCTCAGGTATTTTCCAAAATTGATCTTCGATCGAGTTACCATGAATTAAGGATTCGCGAGGATGATGTTCCAAAAACTGCTTTTCGTACGAGGTATAGACATTATGAGTTTCGTGTCATGCCCTTTGGATTAACAAATGCACCTGCAACATTTATGGATTTGATGAACAGGGTCTTTAGACTGTATCTGGATCGGTTTGTGATTGTGTCCATTGATGACATTCTAGTTTATTCTAAAAGTGTTAATGAGCACAAGAAGCATTAGAGACTAGTGCTAGAACGACTGAGGGACAACCAGCTTTATGCCAAGTTCAGTAAGTGACAGTTTTGGTTAACTCAGGTTGGTTTTCTTGGACACATAGTGTATGCTGAAGGAATTAATGTGGATCCCCAATAGGTGTCAACAATGTCTAACTGGGAACAACCAAAGAATATCACCGAAGTGAGAAGTTTCCTAGGTTTGGCAAGGTATTATCGAAGATTCATTTAGAATTTTTTTGCAATTGCACTGCTTCTTACTAAATTGACTCGTAAAGGTGTCCAGTTTGTGTGGGATGAAAATTATGAACAAATTTTTCAGGACCTTAAGCAACGTCTCACTCAACCTCATGTTCTCACTTTTCCAGATGACAGTGGTGAATTTGAGGTGTATATTGATGCTTCTCTATCGGGTTTTGAGTGTGTGCTGATACAGCATGGAAAGTTATCGCCTACGCTTCCAGACAACTCAAAACCCATGAAAGAAATTATCCCACTCATGATTTGGAGTTAGGAGCAGTGATTTTCGCTTTGAAGATTTGAAGGCACTACTTATATGGAGAGAAATGTCGTATTTTTACGGATCATAAGAGTCTTAAGTATGTGTTCACCAAGAAGGAGCTAATTTTGAGATAGAGAAGGTGGATGGAGCTTATCAGTGATTATGACCATTCGATTGAGTACAATCATGGGCAAGCTAATGTCGTGGTTGATGCTCTTAGTTTGAAACATCACGAGCAACTTGCATCACTTCAAGCTGTACACGTTTCTTTACTATTTTCTCTTCGGGAAACTGGTGTTAATTTGGAACCAGGTGAGCACGGAGCTTGGCTAGCACATTTTAAGGTTAGACCTATCTTTGTAAACATGGTCAGAGAAGCTCAGGAACTTGATCCGGAATGCGCCAAATTAAAGGAACAAATGTTGAAGGGGGAGAATGAGAAATTCGTCATCCGTAGGGATGGAGCTTTATTGAAAGGGAACCGTTTGTTCGTGCCTAAAGATAATGAAGTTGTTAAGAAGGAAATTCTTGATGAGGCTCATTCTTCACCTTATGCTATGCATCCGGGAAGTACTAAATTGTATCGCACCATCTATCTTTTCTATTACTGGGAAGGGATGAAACAGAACGTAGCAGAGTATGTGAGTAGATGTTTAATCTGCCAACAGGTTAAAGCAGACAGACAAATACCTAGGGGATTGATGCAGAATCTTCCGATACCAGTTTGGAAGTGAGAGGATATCACTATGGACTTTGTGTACGGACTGCCTAGAACGCCGTCAAGGTATGATGGTATTGGGTAATTGTGGATCGGCTTACCAAGGCCGTTCATTTCTTACCAGTTCGACAGACCTATTCGTTGGAGAAATTGGCGAAATTATTCGTCAATAATATTGTTCGTCTTCATGGTGTACCCATCTCCATTGTGTGAAACAGAGATCCCAGATTTACTTCCAGGCTTTGGAAAGCCTTTAATGCCACTATGGGTACTCAATTGCTGTTCAGCACTGCTTATCATCCACAAACTGATGGTCAGTCCGAGCAGACGATTCAGACTTTAGAGGACATGTTGAGAGTGTCGGTGTTACAGTGGAAAGGTAGCTGGGATAACTATTTGTCGTTGGTGGAGTTTGCTTACAATAATAGTTATCACTCGAGTATTAGTATGGCGCCTTTTAAAGCACTTTACGGGAAGGCGTGTAAGACACCATTATGTTGGGCAGAAGCAGGAGAAAGGTCGTTGGTGGGAACAGAGATTATGGATACCACCAACATTAATATCCAACTAATTAAGGCGAATTTGAAAGCAGCACAAGACCGACAGAAAAGTATTGTAGATAGACACTCAAAGGATCGTGAGTTTACAGTGGGCGACTTTGTATTCTTGAAGTTGTCTCCCTGGAAGGGTGTTGTTCATTTTGGTAAGCGAGGAAAGCTGAGTCCTCGATACATCGGTACTTATCAAATTATTGAGAGAATTGGTGCAGTTGCTTATAAGTTGGAACTACCACCGGAGTTGTCACTGATCCATAACATTTTCCATGTTTGCATGCTTCGGAAATATGTACCAGATCCCTCTTATATCATCCAGTTAGAACCATTGGAAGTAAATCTGGATGCTAGCTATGTATAAGAACCAGTAGCTATCCTTGACAGATAGGATAAGGTGTTGCGGAACAAAGTTATTCCTTTGGTGAAGGTACTGTGGAGGAACCATGCAGTCGAAGAAGCTACTTGGGAAACAGAGGAATCAATGCGGAACCAATATCCCTTTCTTTTCATGTAAATTCGCAATTTTGAGGACGAAATTTCTGTAAGGGGGGTAAATTGTTACGCCCACCCCCACATTTTATTTATACTTCTATATTCCTCCTTCAAACATGTTTAAGTCTATCAATTTAGTCCTTTATCTCATTTAATCCTAGCCGTCGATCTAGATACCTTATTCCTCCTAAACTGCCAAATGGCAGCTTCCTAGCTTTCTTCTCTTCCCGAGCTCTCCCTCTGCATTTTCTGAAATCTCTCTCTCTTGGGAACTCTCATCTCTCCCTTTCTCTCTCTGCACCGTGACCAACCAAACAAACTTGCATGTAGCTCCTGCTGTAGACCATCATCATCATCATCTTCCTTGCGCCATCTCTCTCTGTCGCAACGAGATCGGGAAATCCAGAGAAAAGACCTCCGACGGTTTTCTCCATTTATATTTCCAGCTAGGTAAGTTTAAATTCCTTTTGAAATCACCATTGATGTTGTTGGGCGTTGTGTGTTGAAATCTACATTGTTCTTCCAAGGTTTTGAGGATGGGAACTGCGCGGGGGAGACTCTCCCACACTTTTCGGCGAACCCGTGACCTTCGAGGGTTCTTCCGAACACTCACAGCCGTTCACGGCGAAGCAAGGGTATGAAAACACCCACTCTCTTCCCTCTTCATTTTGGTACATGGTTTGGATGTTGGTTTACATGTTCATCGTCGGCCGGAGCTGTAGTAGCTCCGATGTTCTTCCCCGAGCACCATGAGGCCATCCAGGCCATTTCAGAACACCCACGGGCCTTAACCTGTATTTAGACCAGCCCAACTTTCTTTTTTTTGGTTATTTGGCCTGCGGGTCGTGCCTTGCATAGGCTGAGTGTATGTGTGGTGTGTGTGTGTGTTATGTCATGCGTGTATGGGTGTGTGCGTGTACTGTGTGTGTATGGTATGTATGTGTGTCCGTGTGAGTGTGTGTGGTGCATGTGTGTGTGTGTGTGTGTTTTGTGCTCTGTGTGTGTGTGTGTGTGTTGTGTGTGTGTTGTGCATACAAGTGTGTGTGCTGGCATGTATGTATGTGTGTTGTGTGGGTTTGGGCTCAAGCCCAAACCACCCCTTTTTTCCTAAACTATCCAAACCCAAAACCCAATAGGTCCTAACCCTATTTAACCTAAACCTAAACCTAATCCGGATCCAAACCCAAGACCCATTTCCATTTCTTGAAATTCTATAGTTGGGTAGTTTGATAAATTGTACATTTTTGTGCTTAGGTGAAGTTGCTAGTGGGGATTTCCTTAATCCTATTCCACACAATTCTACTGCTACGGAGTATCTGTGAGTGGACCCCTTCTAAAATTTGCATAATTGTATAGTTTATTTGCATAAATGAAATGCATGCCTTACGAGTTTATGAACGGATTTTATGTTAAGCATGTTTATTGAAATGTTGATTATCGTCTCGTTATTTTGTAAGGAATTAATTGTTGGCCTGTATTGAGCTATATTTTAATATATCGTACTTTCTATAAAAACCATAAACTGGTAGACTATCTAATGGATGACAATAGGATGCTAGAACATGTTTTCAAAACCCCTCTTTATAGTATAGACGATGGATGACTTTATACTATGAAGTGGTTCTATTTGAAAGGCGTAATTATTAGTGCGTACCTAGTGGACACTATGCCGCCTGGGGCGAGGATATGGTGTTGGCAGTTAGGCCAGGAGAAATAATCCCTAGCTATAGGTTGAGGGACATGGAGTACGCATTGGACCAGGAGTTGGTAATCTCTAGCTACGAGCGTAAAGACCACGGTGTTGGCATAGGGCCGGGAGTTATATTTATTCAGTGATCTTATTGGCAACACACCGCACTTACGAGACAATCTGTGAGACCATTGATATTTTGATTTCCGTGATATGTCTTTTGAGATGTTTTTGGCATGCTAGGATTTTCAGGAAACCTTTCACTCATTATGCTAGTAGTTTTCTTTATATAAACTGTGAGGGTTAGTATCTTGATAACCCTTTTATTATTATTGTATATATATGAACTTGGTCCACTCACCTTTGTTTTGCGCCCTCATTCAGGTCTTAGAAACAAGGACTTAGACACAACGTACGAGGCATTCCCCTACCAGTAGCAGTCTGATGCGAAATATATTAAGCACACAAATTAAACCCTCTTTTTGTCAAATTGTAGCAAAGATGTAAGTAGGGATCGTTCTAGACCGGGGATTAGGAGGGATTGCTAAACGCTTGGAAACTGACTTAAACACTCAAAAACAAAGTTAAAAACACTAAACTAGACTCAAAGAATGCAAAACTAAAAGTTAAAACACTTAAACAAACCTAAAACTTAAAACAGCAACTAGAAGGCTCAAAACTGCCTAAAAACCACTTTCTGGGCAGTTTTGAGCACCTACACTAATTTGGACGAAATTTGATGAAAACTTGAATCAAAATACTTAGAAACACAAATCAAAACACTTTCTAACTAATCTAAGACTTCAAAATAAAGGGGGATTTGTTTTGGACGAAAATTGAAAACAAAACAGAAACTTAAAACTAAACAGATTGTAAAACGTTTTTGGATGAAAAGGATGGATAAAAGGCTAGTTAGGAGGTTCTTCTCCACACATGTCACACTTGCAAACAAAACGATTTTCAGTTGTTCTTCCAATAAACTATGAATACTCAACGCCCCAAGTTAACCGTGAATTGCACTAATTAACCCTCAGTTTTTCCAGAATTTATCAAGTTGGATGATTGCATACGACAACTCAAAACATTCCCTACAAGTTCCCTACATGAATTGCATAATAGAGATACAAGCAAGAATCATTACGTTCTATGAAAAACATAAGCATTGACGAAGCATTTGTTACTATGAATTGCATGAAACTTATGCTAAGAATTCATTCAACGCGATCGTTTTCAAGCGATCTTCACTACTTGTGATTATAAGATTGTAACTATTAGGTGAAACTCCCTCATAATCTAGCATCATATTCATGCATGAAAGTTAAGCGTGCACTCTCAATCAACATACACAAATAAGTTATCAATCAAATAGATGAACGAATTGAATCCATAACTCATGAAATAACAACTGAATGTAATCGAATCAAATTGCAAGCATGTACATGGTTTCGAATCACCCCCCAACTAAGGGGGTTTAGTTCCTCATACTCACAACACAAAGTTTATTGAATTGAAACATCAAAGACATAAGAAAGATTACACCTAAAATGCCAAAGAAGTCCACTTTGAAATCTGCACAGAAAGCTCCTCTTTCTTCTTCTCCTTGTTGCGGCAGAGTTGGTTTAGAGGCTGTTTGGATGGTTTTCTGATGTAGGAAGGGAATTAGGATGGTATGGGGGTGCGGCAAGGTGTGTGGGTGGTGTATGGAGGTGTATAATGGTGGCTGGAATGAAGGAGAGTTGCGGCAAGGTGTATGGATGTGGCTGGAATGAATGGTGGCTGCGGCAAGGTGGGGGAAGGGATTTTTTGCGATTTCTGATTTGTAGAATGGGGTCTCTGTGCGGCTAGGGTGTAGAAATATATATATAGGCACTTAAAAACCCTAGCAATTCAGATTAGAACAATGGGCTAGGGTTAAGGTTTGTAAAATAGGGCTTTTTGGATGGAAAGGTGCGGCATAGGCTTAGGGATTTCCAATCAGATTTTTGCATGTGAACAAGGCCTAGGTGCGGCTGAAACAATGGGCTAGGGTTAGGGTTTAGGTACGGCATAGGTCCAAGAGTTAAGGATGGGTCATCCAAAAGCCCAAAACCGAGAATAGAAACTCACGAAAATGGAAACCTCCAAGAATAGAAACTTCCAACTTTAGAAACTTTGGTTGCCAATTCCGATTTAGGAAAGATCAACCCAAAATGGAAACTTTTAGGCTTAGCTTTCCTACTTCAAGTAGGAAACCTCAAATCTTCAACTCTTCAATTTCATCCCAACCTTGCGTTCCAAGCATGTCCTTTTCACTTCAAGCTCACTTTCTGCTCCAAAAGCTCCAAATTGCATCATTTCATGTAATACGTCCGCTAAACCTGAAAACACAAGAAAGTAGCTTAAAAGACTACTTTAACGAAGAAAACATAACAAAGATGCATAAGAACTAGCTAACTAAGGCGCATAAATATGCTCCTATCAAATTCCCCCACACTTAGCTTTTGCTAGTCCTCGAGCAAAACAAACAAAAGAAAGGAAACAGAACGAAACCAACTAACCAAAACAAAACCTAAACCTTCCAACGTTTGCCTCAGGGATTTCCAATGCACATGACATGTTAAAGATTGTTATCCCCACAGATTTGAGTCATCTTTACACAAGCACATACTTAATTAAAGCCACCACTTACTAATTCACAAGTAATCAATCAAAACAACGCTTTGAATGTAGTAACATGCCTTAGAGGATTCCCTCAATTCCTTACAAGATATACACTCTATTTTCACTCAGATTTTCTAACTCCACACCCTACACTAGTCATATGTGAGAAGATTGATGTAGAAATGAAAACGAATGCTCACATATATGTATCACAAAGAACGCAATTTCTAGAGTTAAGAAGCATGTTTAGATATGATCTCATGAATGGAATGCTACTACTTAGATGCGAGAACCAGTGACACCATATGCTCATACCAAATTCAAACTCCACAAATTGAAACACATAACACTCAAGATAGAAGTTAAGGGTTGTAATGGGGCTTGGGGTGTTGGTTAACAAGGAAAGGATAAGGAAAACAAACGTTCTTCAAGCAATAGTAAGCAAAGCAATGAAATTGAGACTTAGAATTCACTTAGAGTGCAGAAATTAACTTTAAAACACAAGGGAAAGATTTAAACAACTCCTTAGGGCCGAATTCATTGTTTTGGACCCTTACTTCAACAAACAATACTTTGGAACTCTTTTTCTCAACTTTTCAACTCTTTTTCACACTTTTTCTTCATTTTTTTTTTCTTTTTCCACAATTTTTTTTTTCTTTTCTTTTCTTTGCCGTGCCTATGGCACACACTTCCTCATGAAAAACACTTCCCCCACACTTATTTTCTGCCAACATAAATCAAAAGGGAATTCAATTTGAATCATGCTTTACTATGCTTTAAGAACAAGGTATGGATGGTCCTAATCTAGGCTAGGTGAGGAGAACATGGGTTAACAATTAACGAAGGCTAACAAGGCTCAATGGGGTTAAAAACCTACAAAACATAATGACATAGGGGATTCATGGCTTTTTGGCTAGGGTGGTGGTAACTACACAACTTCATCTTGAATATGTGTTATGCAAATCAATAACATGCTTTGAATGAAATGGGCATGAGTTCTAGCATTTGGAACTAAATGATGAAACGCCATCTAAGTAGCAACCAAGCAAGGAATAATGAGATCATGCAACGACTTAGAAAACAAAGAATGCACAGATTTTAACTCTCCACATAAACGTTTAGGCTCAAGTCTCACAAGGTTGTAGCGTTAGTTTGAGTTCCTTCCTTCAAGCATGTTACAAAAACTGATTTTTTCTTTTATGATTGCATGTGAATTCATAAGTTATAACCACAACTAAACATAACAAAGAGTAAATCAAACTTTCATCCATGTTAATCACTCTCTTTAACAGCCATGTAATTACAAACCGAATCCTCATCATTGTGTTGGAAGGTACCCTAAGACACAAACAAACACACAAAAACAACTCTTTTTGGGTTTTTAAAACAAAATTTTCAAATTTTTATGTAATTTTCGGATTTTTACTTCAAAACACACTAAAACACATCAAAACTGCTCAAAAACACTTAAAAACAGCAAGGAACAAGTCTTCAAGTTTAGGGTGATAAAATCCCACGAATTTGCATCTAAAACACTTAGTTACCCCCCCACACTTAAATCAGACATTGTCCTCAATGTTTCAAGCATAAAATCACACTAAACAAAAAGAAACACACAAACAGCAACTAAAACAACTAAATAGGCAGATTCGAAATAAATAACAAAGGGAAGAGTTTAGGAACGCAAATCTGGAATTGGAGTAATTCCTTGGTCTTCCTTTGTTGAATTGCATGGGTTGCCTCCCAAGTAGCGCTTTCTTTAACGTCTTGCAGCCGGACAATGCTCCTTTGAAGGTTATTGAACCCCACGGCATGGAGGGGTGTTTCCTCTACACCTTGTCCTTCGAACCACTTCATGCATTGGGTCCTTGAATGGAATGGGATAATGATCCTTTCGTAGTGTCGTGTTGTGCTTCTCTAAATTAACACGAACTCTCCCACCATATTGACTTTGATTAGGTACCTGCACCATACAAGGTAACAACCGATTAGTTGAAATGGGAATTGAAATTGGATCAGGTGGCTTACCTAGGTGCGGCATAGGAGTGGGAGTCCAATGGACAGATGCACAAAGGTTGCACTCGGCCAAATTTGGTGATTTCAAGGTTGAGGCCGTGCATTCTTTGTTGCTCACTCCAATTCCCTCCTCGATGGTAGTTCGAGGTGCATTTTTCTTGACTAGTGTTGAACATTCCTGCCCTATATTTTCAATTACATTAATGGCACAACAAGAACGAACATCATTAGTATTCTCAATTGATTCAGGAATCTTAAAGTTAATCATATCACCACCAAAGGCCATAGTTACGGCTCCCTTGGCCACATCAATCTTGGTTTGAGCCGTTTTCATGAATGGTCGTCCAAGCAAGAGTGGTGATGGTGGAGAGTGGGTTGAGTCCTCCATATCAAGCACATAGAAATCTGCAGGAAAAATCAAATGGTCTACCTGCACCAAAACATCTTCCAACACTCCCTTGGGATATGCATTAGATCGATCGGCTAATTGAATTATAACGCCATCATTTTTAAGTTTTCCTAGATTCATAGATGCATAAACAGAATATGGCATGACATTAATTGATGCACCTAGATCTAGCATAGCATGTTCAAATCTTGTATTACCAATTACACAAGGGATTGTGAAACTACCTGGATCTTTGCATTTAGGTGGTAGCTTCCTTTGCAACATTGCAGAGACATTCTCGCTTACATGTACCACCTCCTTCTCCCTAATCCGCTTCCTCGTTGTACAAAGCTTCTTCAAGAACTTGGCATACTTCGGGATTTGCTTGATTGCATCCAAAAGAGGTATGTTAACTTGAACTTTCCTAAATGTCTCTAGAACATCTTTTTCCTCCTCTTCATTCTTGGATTGCAAAAATCTGCTAGGAAAGGGCACACTGGGTGGAATAATGTTAGAATTAACTGAACTTGGACCTTTCTTACCTAGGGTGGACGGATTGGAGGACTTAGGATCAATGGTTGCTTGCGGCAAAGGTTGCTCCACCTTTGCCGTGGGTTGCTTTGGGTTCTCCTCTCCAGATTTCAACGTTTCATCTTCTTTGGGACCTGATTTTGGTGGTGTAGGACCTGCCCCAACTTCTTTTCCACTCCTTAGCATGATTGCATTTGCGATTTCAAAGCCTCCCTTTGGATTTGGAATGGTGGAACTAGGGAGTTGTCCGGGATCTCGAAACTTACCTACAAACTCGGCAATCTGCCCAATTTGTTTCTCAAGTTGATCCACCCTTCTGTCTTGGTTTTGCATAGCTTTAGCTTGATCTTCTTGCCCATTAGACAACTTAGTTAGTATCTTAAGAAGTGCATCATTGTCAAGAGACGTACCTGAGGCACTTGGGCCGGATTGGGCTTGATTTTGGGGTGGGCCGTAAGTTTTGGGAAAGAACCCCGGGGGTTGTTGCCTAAAGCCTCCTTGGTTTTGAGGTTGCTGAGGCTCCCTCCACTTGAAATTTGGGTGATCTCTCCAACCGGGATTATATGTGTTTGAATATGGATCGTTCCTTGGTTGGTTTTGCCCTTGAAACCCAATTGCATGAGCGCTTTCCCATCCACCATTTTCAATCAACTGTGGACATTTTTCAGAGACATGTCCTTGGATGGAACATACGCCACATACAATTGGTCCTTGCATCTTCATGCCCTCGGCCATCTGAGACACAAGAGAAGTAAGATTAGCCAATTGTGAATGAAGATCAGGAGTTGAACTTACCTCATGTACTTGGTGCCGTGGGGGTCCTCTTTGGCCTACACCCTCGTACTGTTGAGCGTTCAATGCTCTATTGGCAATCAAGACCTTGGCAGCCATGGGTGTTTTGTCCACCAATGCTCCCCCCGCAGAAGCATCAAGCATTTGTCGTTCTAGAGGTAGGAGACCCTCGTAGAAGTATTGCAAAAGCAACTCCTCCTTCATCTGATGCTGTGGACAAGAAGCAACAAGTGATTTAAATCGTTCATAATATGTAGGAAAAGACTCACCTTCTTCTTGCTGAATTCCGCTTATCTTTTTGCGGAGGAGGATGATGCGAGAAGTTGGAAAGAACTTCTCCAAGAACGCTCTCTTCATACTCTCCCATGATGTGACAGTGCCGGGAGCTAACTCATATAACCAATCCTTGGCTTTATCCATCAAAGAGAATGGAAAAGCCTTCATCTTCAATATATTTCCGTCAACATTGACGGGAGTCATACTAGAGCAAACTACTTCAAATTCTTTCAAATGTTTGTTAGGATCTTCCATGGACAAGCCATGGTATTTAGGAATATGATGAAGCAAACTTGACTTTAATTCAAACTCATCCGTCTTACCTTGGGCAGCCCTAGGGTATTGGATGCACAAGGGTGCGGCATTATCCAAACCCGAGGCGGAAAGCTCCTTGAGTGTACGATTGTCCATGGCCATGCCTTGGACTTCTTCAAATATCCCTGCCGTGGCTTCCTCCTCCTCTTCTTGTACGTTTTCTTCAAGGTCAGATTCGGAATTGGGTGGATGGTGTTCTTGCTGGTTTCTAGCTCTTCTTGACTTCCTCTCAAAATCGTCGTCAAAATCCAAGATGTTTGCACGAATCGGTTGAGAGCTTCTAGTCATACATTAGTACCTAAGAAACAAGAAACAAAATTAGGTCAGAAACTTAAACAAAGTCAGAAACAAAGTGAAATAAAAGAAACAAAAACAATCCAAGGGATTAGCAAATTTGCTAATCCCCGGCAACGGCGCCAAAAATTTGATGCGAAATATATTAAGCACACAAATTAAACCCTCTTTTTGTCAAATTGTAGCAAAGATGTAAGTAGGGATCGTTCTAGACCGGGGATTAGGAGGGATTGCTAAACGCTTGGAAACTGACTTAAACACTCAAAAACAAAGTTAAAAACACTAAACTAGACTCAAAGAATGCAAAACTAAAAGTTAAAACACTTAAACAAACCTAAAACTTAAAACAGCAACTAGAAGGCTCAAAACTGCCTAAAAACCACTTTCTGGGCAGTTTTGAGCACCTACACTAATTTGGACGAAATTTGATGAAAACTTGAATCAAAATACTTAGAAACACAAATCAAAACACTTTCTAACTAATCTAAGACTTCAAAATAAAGGGGGATTTGTTTTGGACGAAAATTGAAAACAAAACAGAAACTTAAAACTAAACAGATTGTAAAACGTTTTTGGATGAAAAGGATGGATAAAAGGCTAGTTAGGAGGTTCTTCTCCACACATGTCACACTTGCAAACAAAACGATTTTCAGTTGTTCTTCCAATAAACTATGAATACTCAACGCCCCAAGTTAACCGTGAATTGCACTAATTAACCCTCAGTTTTTCCAGAATTTATCAAGTTGGATGATTGCATACGACAACTCAAAACATTCCCTACAAGTTCCCTACATGAATTGCATAATAGAGATACAAGCAAGAATCATTACGTTCTATGAAAAACATAAGCATTGACGAAGCATTTGTTACTATGAATTGCATGAAACTTATGCTAAGAATTCATTCAACGCGATCGTTTTCAAGCGATCTTCACTACTTGTGATTATAAGATTGTAACTATTAGGTGAAACTCCCTCATAATCTAGCATCATATTCATGCATGAAAGTTAAGCGTGCACTCTCAATCAACATACACAAATAAGTTATCAATCAAATAGATGAACGAATTGAATCCATAACTCATGAAATAACAACTGAATGTAATCGAATCAAATTGCAAGCATGTACATGGTTTCGAATCACCCCCCAACTAAGGGGGTTTAGTTCCTCATACTCACAACACAAAGTTTATTGAATTGAAACATCAAAGACATAAGAAAGATTACACCTAAAATGCCAAAGAAGTCCACTTTGAAATCTGCACAGAAAGCTCCTCTTTCTTCTTCTCCTTGTTGCGGCAGAGTTGGTTTAGAGGCTGTTTGGATGGTTTTCTGATGTAGGAAGGGAATTAGGATGGTATGGGGGTGCGGCAAGGTGTGTGGGTGGTGTATGGAGGTGTATAATGGTGGCTGGAATGAAGGAGAGTTGCGGCAAGGTGTATGGATGTGGCTGGAATGAATGGTGGCTGCGGCAAGGTGGGGGAAGGGATTTTTTGCGATTTCTGATTTGTAGAATGGGGTCTCTGTGCGGCTAGGGTGTAGAAATATATATATAGGCACTTAAAAACCCTAGCAATTCAGATTAGAACAATGGGCTAGGGTTAAGGTTTGTAAAATAGGGCTTTTTGGATGGAAAGGTGCGGCATAGGCTTAGGGATTTCCAATCAGATTTTTGCATGTGAACAAGGCCTAGGTGCGGCTGAAACAATGGGCTAGGGTTAGGGTTTAGGTACGGCATAGGTCCAAGAGTTAAGGATGGGTCATCCAAAAGCCCAAAACCGAGAATAGAAACTCACGAAAATGGAAACCTCCAAGAATAGAAACTTCCAACTTTAGAAACTTTGGTTGCCAATTCCGATTTAGGAAAGATCAACCCAAAATGGAAACTTTTAGGCTTAGCTTTCCTACTTCAAGTAGGAAACCTCAAATCTTCAACTCTTCAATTTCATCCCAACCTTGCGTTCCAAGCATGTCCTTTTCACTTCAAGCTCACTTTCTGCTCCAAAAGCTCCAAATTGCATCATTTCATGTAATACGTCCGCTAAACCTGAAAACACAAGAAAGTAGCTTAAAAGACTACTTTAACGAAGAAAACATAACAAAGATGCATAAGAACTAGCTAACTAAGGCGCATAAATATGCTCCTATCACAGTCTATCGCTCATTTGTGTGATATCTTGTAATGATCTTTCCTTTTGTGATCTTGAATTAGAACGTATTCTATGCACTCTAGACATTTCCTTAAACTTTGTTTATTACCTTTAGATTCTAATGATTATTCATGTTCATTTTCTCCTAATCATTACTCTTGTATTCAATAAATGGCTTTCGTCACCCTCGGGTGTCGGTCAGTACGTGCCTATCCGGGTATTCAGAGAATATCGGGGTCGGGATGTGTCATTTTTTTTTAATTCTCAAAAATTCTAATTTTTTTTCCTAGAAATGCCTAAACCATTCATTCACCATTCCTAAAAAATTCTAATTATGACTCGGCGGCAGTTGTTTACCTCTGACTATACTCCTACAATGACGGATGATGAAGATGATGTTGATTATGGGTATTAAATTTAAGTTGTAGTTTTTAAATTCAAGTTAACATTGTTTTTAAATTTAATTTGTAGTTTTTAAATTTAATTCGTCGTTTTTAAATTTAAGTTGTAGTTTTTAAATATAAGTTGTTGTTTTTTAATTTAAGTTGTTATTGGATTTGAATTTAAGTTGTTGTAGTTTTTAAATTTAAATAATAAATTATGTTTGGCCTTTTGGCTCTCAGTTGGAGATGGTTTTTTGTGACATGGCTAAAACGAGCCATATGGCCCTTTGGCCCTCGGTTGGAGACGGGGGCAAATATGGCCATGTACTGTTCATTACAATATTAATATCTTAGAGGGCTAGAGGGCTAAAACGAGCCCTCTGGCTAGCCCTCGGTTGGAGATGGCCTAATTGTGGGTGGTGACGACGAAGCAGACGAGATGGTGGGGAGGGACGTCGATGAAGCCGTACGAGGAAGGAGGCTGGTCCTTCATCGCTAGGAGTGAGGGTGTGGAGAAGGAGGCAATGGGCTTTGGATGTGAAGGGCGCGACGCGTGAGAGAATTGCAGAGAGTGAAGGACTAAAAAGTGTTGTCTCAATACAAAATTAAGTATTAAAAGTATACTCTAGGTGTAATTTTTCCTAAAAATAAACAGATGTGTATGTAGACAGATAAAAGAGGTGTATAGATATCATTTCTTTTCGCTTGATAAATTTTTGAGTTAATGCCCCCATTCAAAACAATCTCTAGCTTCGTCCCTGCTTGCCCATACAGAATTTTGGCCAAGTTCCGCTTAAATTTCATTCAAGACAATAGCACATAACATTCTTGTTACTGAACAAAATTGAAAAAAAAAAATAAAAGGAGAGAATTATTGTAACAGCCGTCCCTAATTATACGGCTTTATTAATTTTAAAATAGTGAATTGACAAAAATGCCTCTAGAGTTGAGATTATTGGCTTTCATTGACCATCGTTTAGAGAGACATACAACCCATTCTTTTCACGTATTTGTGTATTACTAGACGATACGAACTCATGGACACAAACGGAACTCAATTTGGAATTTTGACGAACCAGCTATGTCTGAAACTGTATAAAACTATCGGGATAATTTCAAAATTTGGACTGTGACTTTGTGTAATACGCTGCCTTGGCCTTGTCTGTCTGATGACCCTGGTGTAGACTAAAGGCATGCATGGGTTTGAAAAAAAATTGAACATCACATGGGTTGTGGACAAGTGTGCCATTAAAATAATATTTATTTTGGGTTTTAGAAACCCATACTTGTTCCATCAGACACATTACTTCATCATTTTCCTTCTTTTTGGTCTATCACCTCACATCCCTTACTCTCTCTCTCCCGTTGCTTCCTCTCTCCCTCTCGTCCACGCCTCACTCACTCTCATTACACTCAAGCCTCACTTTTCTTTACCCACTTAACACATTTTCTCTTCTCCCTCACTCTACTTCTCTCATCTCTCTCACTTCTCTCTTTCCCTCAAGCTTTCTCTCTATGTGCTTTCTGTGCAACACATAGCAGTTGAGCACCATCACCACTCACTACCTTCTCCAGCGAGCTTTGCCATACCACCACTATAACTCTCTATCTCTGAACTCTCTCTTTCTCAATCACTCCCTGCCCTCCCTACACAAAAGCACCAAGCCATCACAACCTCCACTCCGATGAACCACCCAGACCACTATCCCTCCTCATTTTTAAACCGCATGAGTGCAACAGCATGTTTGGGCAGCCACCTCAAGAACCCAGCTACTGCCGTCGAGCCAAGAAGCTCCAGCAGGTAGTTGTGGTTTTTCCAACGAAGATCTCATCAATACCAGTGAAGGCAACGTTCGATAATCCTTTTAAAACCTAGTAGATCGCGTTTTGCTGTACCTTTGGAGTAGTTTTAAGAAGTTTAATGGCTTTTGAACGCAGAGACCTCGGAGGAAAAGGATTCTCCAATTGCCGACGAGAAACTCAATCCTTGCAGGCCATTTTCCAACCAAATGCGACCACTGACGAGAACCCCAATGGTATATTTCGATTCTTTGTTTATAGGGCTTCAATTTGATATATTGGGTTGCTAGTTTTGGCTGAGTTTTGGGGATGAACAGAGATTCTAAACTTCCGGCTTTCTTTTTCATGGAAAACCGAAAATAAGACCAGGTCGACCTAACCCGACCTGAAAAAAAAATAAAAGGGGTCCAAACCTAGAACCAGCCCGAACCCATGACCCATCAACCCAAGATTTGGCCCAATCCATTTCTTAAATGGATTTGGAATATTCTTTGTATTGATTTTTTTTTTTTTAAATTTTCTCGGAAACCTCTTAGGCTAATTTCAACGCCCCAAGTCTGTTTTTGACATCCATTTAGTGTATTTCCAAAGTTTTAACGTAGTTGATTGCTGGGGCGGCTCGGTTGACCTTCTAGGGTTAACCCTTGACTTTTTGTAAAATTTGTCAGGACCCTCCTTAACGTATTTCGACGCCTTGATTCCAAATCCACACTTCATTTTCCCAAATTTAATTGTGTTAGTAGAGTTTTACTAATGGGTCCCAATATTATGCTTAGGTGTGATGACTATCGAAGACTTCGGCTATCTTAGTTCGAACGGTTGTGACTTCGCAAGTATCTGTAAGTGGGTCGTTTCATTTTTACATGTATATATATATATATATGTAGACATCGAAATTTCGGTAAAATAAATGTTGATCAATAATTAAAATTTCAATGTTTATGTGTCACATAAATTTTACACATAGCATGTGACTAAACGAAAAATCAAAATAAATTGGAAAAGTCATCAAACAGGACACGTGTCAACACCTGGCAGAAATGATTTATTTCATCTAATTATTTGAATCCAAAAAATCAAGTTTTGGATTTCTATAAATAGGAGGCCAAGGCATTCATTTTGGACACCAATTCATAACCAATTCACCTCACACCAAAACCTTGAAGCTTTGAAACTCCAAAGCTCCCAAGCAAATCCCGAAGGATCAAGAAAGCTCTCTTCATTCTTCGTCAAATCCTCATTCGAAATCAAGCCCCAACGGCCCTTGAAGAACTTCCACTGATTCAAGATCAAGCCCCGACGGCCCTTGAAGAAAGTGTCCATCGTTCATCATTCGTTCATCCCTAGATCAAGCCCCGACGGCCCTTTGGATCCACGACGTCAACAAATTTGCACAACTGTTCATCCCAAGATCAAGCCCCGACGGCCCTTTGGACCAACAACATCAAATCCATCCATTGCAAAGATAGAATCAAAGGCTAAATTTGTAGAAGAGATTGTAACCCCTAAATCATCAATACAAATATTATTTTGTACATGTGTTTCTTGTCTCGTTCATCGCAGGAAATTTCCGTGTTTACAAATTTGGCACGCCCAGTGGGACCATCTCTACCTCTCATCTCTATCTTTGAATCAGCAAAAAGCACAAATGGCATCAAAGAAGGCTCAAGTTGTTCTCGCAGCCAATGCAAGGAACAAGAACGTTATCACCGTAGGCGGTGTTATGTCGGGCATCATAACTCGAAGCAAGGCAAGAGCTCTTTCTGCCGCATCTTCCACCCCTGCATCAACTCCGCCGAAGGAACAAGAGCACCTGAGGCATGAACCTTTGATCACCCTGGCTTCGCTAAAGGCGCCAAAGAAGGAAAGCCCAAGGAAGTACTCTGGTTTCATGCTTTCCGATGCCGACTCAAGCGGCAACTCAGCCATGCAAGTCATGACTGCTGGAGCGACTTCAATCGATGAGCAGCTGGCTCATATGAATGAAACAATCGCAAGGCTAACACGGATTGTGGAAGAAAAAGACCAGCAAATCGCCGCACTAGTCAATCAACTAGATGTAAAGCCCGACGTGAAAATCGAGCAAGGGGATGGTTCAGTAAAGAAGGAAAACGACGAGGATGAAGAGCCTCCGGTGGAGAAAATCGATGTGAAGCCGGAGCCAGGCCAAGCAGAGGCACTTATGGGATCTCTTTCTATCCAACAACTGCAAGAGATGATCGCCAGCACCATCAAGACGCAGTACGAAGGGAGCTCACATACCTCATCATTCTACTCAAAGCCCTACTCCAAGAAGATTGATGCCCTAAAGATGCCAAGGGGTTATCAACCACCAAAGTTCATGCAGTTTGATGGAAAAGGAAACCCGAAGCAACATGTCGCACATTTCGTCGAAACCTGCAACAATGCAGGGATGGAAGGAGATTACCTTGCCAAGCAGTTTGTGCGCTCGTTAAAAGGAAACGCCTTTGAGTGGTACACAGACCTGGAGCCCGAATCCATCAACAGCTGGGAACAGTTGGAAAGGGAATTCCTCAACCGCTTCTACAGCACCCGTCGCACCGTGAGCATGCTAGAGCTGACAAGCACGAAGCAATGGAGGGATGAGCCAGTTGTGGACTACATCAACCGATGGCGCAATCTGAGCCTCGATTGCAAGGACAGGCTCTCGGAGATCTCTTCGATTGAGATGTGCGTCCAAGGCATGCAATGGGGGTTACACTATATCCTTCAAGGCATCAAACCACGGACATTTGAAGAGCTAGCCACCCGTGCCCATGACATGGAGCTAAGTATTGCCCATCACAGGAAGACAGAGCCGATCACCGACTTCAAGAAGGATAAGGTGTTCTCCCCAAATGTAGACAAGACTGGGAAGAAACCCTCCAAGAAAGCGTTCACCATCAGCACTGCGCCCATCAAGACCGCCTCCGCGCCTATCAAGATCTCCTCCAAAACCAAAGCAAAGGAGATAAAGAAAAGTGAGCCTCCTCGCACCCAAGAAAGGTACAAAAGCACCTTGAGGGAATTGGAGCAGAAGGATACCCATTTCCTGACTCAGACATGGATGCAATGTTAGACGACTTGCTAGAAAAGAAGGTAATTGAGCTACCCGAATGCAAGCGGCCTGAAGAAATGAATCGCATAAACGATCCTAAATATTGCAAGTACCATCGAATCGTGAGCCATCCTGTGGGTAAATGCTTCGTCCTCAAATAGCTCATCATGAAGCTAGCACAACAAGGGCGAATCGAGCTCGACCTCGAAGATACGGCCGCGACACATACTACTACAATTGCATTTGGATCTTTCGATCCCGTGCCTCTCCAAGTAGCACTTGACCATTCCTATCAATGTTCAAGTTACACGATACCTTCTGCGCAACCATCACCGGGGGCAAACGAACAAGATGCACATGCCGATGATGAAGAAGGATGGACATTGGTAACCTACAAAAAAACAAGGAAACCAAAACCACAAGCCATAAGATAAAATGTGGAACAAGTGAGAAAGCACCGTCGCCGCAACAGTAGGAAGCCCAAAAGAAACGTAAAAGTTGATAAGCCAATGTATGCTGGGGAACCTATGGAGCAAGAGCCATGCATTCCTATCTCATTGCACGAGTACTTCCCGAATGACTTCTTCCAACGGTGCACTATCGCTGCATGCCACATGGTCGAAGTAGAAATAGAAGAACCTTCAAAAGGCAAAGATATCACCACTGAGGGAGAAAAAACTCTCACTCTCGAAGAAGGTCTGCCAACACACTTTAGCATTGAGGAAGCGCTGCGATTACCAAAGAAGATAAGAATAGCATTAGCAGCGGTCTTGGAAAGTCTCAATGACCACGAGGTGCAAGAAAGCAAGAACGAAGGCTTCAAGCTTCGGTCACATGAATATGCCACATGCTGTGCCATCGAGGACACAATCCATTTCACCGACGAAGACTTGCTGCTAGGATCCAACCCTCACAACCGTCCTCTCTTCGTCTCTGGGTACGTAAGGGAGCACAAAGTCAATCGCATGCTTGTGGATGGTGGATCAGCCATAAACATCATGCCAAAGTCAACAATGACTACAATCGGCATCAAGGCGGATGAACTGTCCTTAAGTCGTCTATTAATCCAAGGTTTTAATCAAGGAGGACAAAAAGCGATGGGCATGATCCGAGTGGAGATGACTATTGGTGAACTCAAGTCAAGCACGATATTCCACTTGATTGATGCAAGAACTTCCTACGGCTTGCTTTTAGGAAGGCCTTGGATCCATGCAAATGGAGTAGTACCGTCTACCCTTCACCAATGCTTGAAATTCTACCGAGAAGGAGTGAAGGTGATCTATGGCGACACCAAACCATTCACCGAAGCCGAATCACATTTTGCAGACGCCAAGTTCTACATGGATGAAAACATGGTGCTCGAAGCTCTTCCAAAAGAGATCAAATCCACGGGCAAAGCAACACCTAAAAAGCAGGAGTGGCAAGCCATGCCCAAGAAGCAAGAAGAAGAAGCCATGTCGTCTTTAAGCAAGAACGATGATGAGCTTGCTAAACCTGCAACAACCAAAGGGAGTAAGACGCCCTCAAATGTACTAAACACACCCGTTTTCCGATATATCCCAATGTCAAGAAGAAAGAATGGTCAATCCCCATTCGAAACTGAAGCAAGCAAAGCCGATGCACAACGGTACGTGGATAATGTAAAGTTGCTCAAGACGAATGCAGTTCTACCTCTGACACAGCTAAGCAACGCTAAGGTTGCAAGATTACCACAAGGCTTCGTAAAAGCTCTACCAAAGAGAGCAGAACCAAGTTTTCTCCCAACCAAGAGGACTGAAGAAGGTTTTGATCCGAACGCCTATAAACTCATGTCAAAAGCTGGGTACGACTTCGCTTCTTCTTCGAATCCTGGAAAAAAGGTTTCAAACACCGTCAACAATAAAAAACGTGACCTCACCGAGACTCAAAAGAAGTTGAAGAAGCATGGTTACGGAGTTAACAACAACAAAGCTGGACTTGGCTTCACACCAAATGCACCCGTGAAGATTTCAAGCCAAGCGAAAAATGCTAGCACTCAACATATCAGTGTGAGCATTGAACAAGATCAAGAGGAGCCTAAATCCACCCCTCGAACGCCAGTCTTCGATAGGATGAATCGTTCAAGACCAATAAAGCAAACTCAAGCCTGGAACACGACTAATAAAGCAAACTCAAAGGCGATATCGATCCGAGCTCATTCCACAAATCGAGGCAGAGATTGACAAGCTAATCGAAGCAGGATTCATTCAAGAGGTGCAATACCCCAAGTGGATCTCCAACATCGTCATCGTCCTTAAGAAATCTGGACAAATACGTGTTTGCGTAGACTTCCGGGACCTCAACGACGCTTGTCCGAAGGACGACTTCCCCTTGCCAATCATCGAAATCATGGTGGACGCAACCACTGGCCACGAGGCACTGTCATTCATGGACGGCTCTTCTGGATACAATCAAATTCGTATGGCTCTCGAAGACGAGGAACTAACAGCATTCTGCACTCCAAAAGGTATCTACTGTTACAAGGTGATGCCCTTTGGTCTAAAGAACGCTGGAGCTACATATCAACGAGCAATGCAGAAAATCTTCAATGACATGCTACACAAGAACGTAGAATGTTATGTGGACGATGTGGTGGTCAAAACAAAGAAAAGATCAGATCACTTGAAGGATTTACGAGTAGTGTTCGAAAGGCTGCGAAAATACAACCTCAAGATGAACCCATTAAAATGTGCGTTTGGCGTCACCTCCGGAAAGTTCCTCGGCTTCATTGTCAAGCACCGTGGTATTGAAGTGGACCAATCAAAAATCAAGGCCATTCAAAGCATGCCTGAGCCAAGAAACCTGCATGAGCTGAAAAGTCTACAAGGACGGCTTGCCTTTATCAGACGCTTCATCTCTAACCTTGCAGGGCGTTGTCAACCGTTCAGCCGACTCATGAAGAAGGATGTTCCGTTTGTATGGGACGAAGCATGCCACAATGCTTTTGAAAGCATAAAAAAGTATTTGTCAAATCCACCTGTCTTGGGGGCACCTGTGCCCGGGAAACCACTCATATTATACATCGCCGCTCAGGAAAGTTCAGTTGGAGCACTATTGGCGCAAGAGAATGAATCCCAGAAAGAATGAGCGCTTTACTACCTCAGCCGAACCCTTACCTGCGCCGAGTTGAACTACTCCCCAATAGAAAAGATGTGTCTTGCCTTGGTGTTCGCCATCCAGAAACTCAGGCATTACATGCATGCATACACCATCCACTTGGTTGCAAAAGCTGACCCGGTCAAATACGTCATGTCCAAACCCGTCTTGACAGGGCGACTCGCTAAATGGGCGTTGCTTCTTAACCAATATGAGATCATCTACGTCCCAGCTAAAGCCGTAAAGGGACAAGCGCTGGCAGACTTTCTTGCCGATCACCCAATCCCAGTTGATTGGAAAATCTCAAACGACTTGCCTGACGAGGAAGTGTTCTACATCGACATCTTCCCAACATGGACGATGTTCTTCGACGGATCTGCACGAGCAGACGGAGCGGGGGCAGGAGTAGTATTCATGTCGCCACAAAGGCATATATTACCTTATTCCTTTCAACTAAGCGAATTATGCTCCAACAATGTCGCTGAGTACCAAGCACTGATCATCGGACTCCAAATGGCGATCAATATGGGAATCACAGCCCTTGAGATATTTGGCGACTCCAAGCTCATAATCAATCAACTCTTAACTGAATATGAGGTGAAGAAAGATGATCTCATCCCATACTTTCGGCTGGCAACTCAACTGCTACAAGAGTTTGAGACTGTGACACTAGAGCATGTGCCAAGAAAAGAAAATCAAATGGCAGACGCTTTTGCCAACCTAGCCTCAAGCATGACATTAGGAGAAGATGAAGCTGCAGACGTGCCAGTCTGCCAAAGATGGGTGATCCCCCTCGTCACTGAAATGCTACTAGATGATACAAATGTCATCTCAGTACTTCCAGTCGATGTTGAAGAGTGGAGACAACTGCTGATCGATTACTTAGAGCATGGAAAACTTCCAGACGATCATAAACACCGCTCCGAAATACGTCGACGAGCACCTCGCTTCCTCTATTACAAAGAAACACTCTACTGACGCTCTT
The DNA here is from genome assembly GCF_916048215.2 of Malus sylvestris. Taxonomy (NCBI): domain Eukaryota; kingdom Viridiplantae; phylum Streptophyta; class Magnoliopsida; order Rosales; family Rosaceae; genus Malus; species Malus sylvestris. The sequence continues at coordinate 41,073,770 of NC_062272.1, read as the reverse complement.
TCGAAGGAGTACTTCTGAGATGCCTAGGTGAGGAAGAAGTTAATCAAGCCATGGAAGAAGCACACTCAGGCATATGCTGGGCGCATCAATCTGGACCAAAGCTACATTTCCAGCTCAAAAGAATGGGGTACTACTGGCCAAGCATGGTGAAGGACTGCTTGGAATATGCCAAAAGGTGCCAAGCCTGCCAATTCCACGCAAACTTCATACACCAACCACCTGAGCCATTACACCCTACAGCTGCTTCATGGCCATTCGATGCATGGGGATTGGACGTCGTATGACCAATTACTCCAAAATCATCTGCAGGAGAAGCTTACATCCTAGCTGCAACAGATTACTTCTCCAAGTGGGCTGAAGCCATACCTCTAAGGGAAGTAAAGAAGGAAACTGTCGTCCGTTTCATCAAGGAGCACATCATCCACCGATATGGGGTGCCTCGCTACATCATCACTGACAACGGAAAGCAATTCTCCAACCGACTCATGGATGAGCTATGTGAGAAATACAAGTTCAAGCAGCATAAGTCTTTCATGTATCATGCCCCGGCCAATGGTCTTGCAGAAGCATTCAACAAAACATTGTGCAATCTCTTAAAGAAAGTGATCGGCCGAACAAAGAGAGACTGGCATGAAAGAATAAGCGAAGCACTTTGGGCATATCGGACGACACATAGGACTCCTACCCAAGCTACTCCTTATTCTCTTGTATATGGCGTGGAAGCTGTTCTACCGCTCGAAAGTCAAATCCCCTCACTGAGAATGGCTATACAAGAAGGCTTAACTGAGAAGGAGAATGCAAAGTTGCGCCTTCAAGAGTTGGAAGCACTCGACGAAAGAAGGCTCGAAGCTCAACAACACTTAGAATGCTACCAAGCACGGCTATCCAAGGCATTCAACAAGAAGGTCCGCCCAAGGTCTTTCCAAACTGGAGATCTCGTCCTCGCATTGCGTAGGCCTATCATCACAACTCACAAGACGAAAAGCAAGTTCACATCAAAGTGGGATGGACCATACATAATACAAGAGGTTTACACCAACGGCGCCTACTTAATATTGGCAGAAGACGGCTTGAAGATTGGCCCTATCAATGGAAGATTCTTGAAGCGCTACTACCCCTAAAAGGCGACAGCCAAAGCTCCTGGCCCGCAAGAGCATAAACTGTGTACGGCAAAATCATCAGAAAAAAAAAAATGCATCTGAACTACGTTTTGACTTGATCTTTTCCTTGGAGGGGTACGTAGGCAGCTCGAACATTAAATTTCGAGTTCAGTCACATCAAAATAAAATTTAAAAAAAAAAATGTTTTATTAATGAAAGTCAATTTCATTACAAGAAAAAAAAATACATATGTGATTACTATGTATCTAAAAAAAAAAAAATTTATGTATTTAAAAAAAAAAATATATGTATATATAAATAATAATAAAAAAAAAAGATTTCTTTTATATACATATACATACATATATATATATATATATATCCATCAGCCCTCAAAAGGAGGCCACCCAGGCCCAAGCTCCACGCGTTTCCATCCAGGCCCAAGCTCCTCGAAATTTCCGAGCTCTCCACCCAAATTCGGCCTCACACTCACCACCGCAACAATCAGAACCATGTAGCGGAGACTGCTCTCATCTTCTCCCTCATTACCCACTTCACCCCTGTTTTCAACATTCAGACCAAAACCCACTTTCCCAATTGGAATCAACCCACGTCGTCATCTTCTTCTTCGCCCAGATCGGCCATTTCTGCCGCAGGAATCTTCTTCGCCGCCGACAATTCAACCACCATCTCCGTCCCTACCTTCCCCTCCTTCGAACCCAACACCCTCAAAGTACCCATTTTCCAGTTCCAATTTTCCCCATTTTTCCCAACCCAACCCTACCTCCAGCAGCCCACGTTATGCTAAGGTGGAGGTCACCTCCATCACTGTTGCTGAGGATGCTATCGTCACCTCCACTGCACTCCGTGAGTCCTAACCCTAGATTCCACCACGCTTCTTCAATTTCGCCGCCCTCCAATCGACTTCCTCTGTCGCCACGGCATGGATAGACGGGATCATAAAGGACATCATCTACAGCTCCACCATCGTCACCAACGCCGAGGGCCAGAGAACTACTCCGTCCGTGGTGGTGTATACGAAGAACGGGGATAGGCTTGTGGGCCAGATTGCCAAACGACAGGCCGTTGTGAACCCTGAGAACACCTTTTTCTCCGTGAAGAGGTTCATTGGGAGGAGGATGTCTGAGGTGGACGAGGAGTCGAAGCAGGTCTCGTACAAGGTCGTAAGGGATGCGAATGGGAATGTCAAGATCGACTGCCCTGCTATCGGCAAGCAGTTCGCCGCTGAAGAAATTTCAGCTCAGGTGTTGAGGAAGCTTGTGGATGATGCTTCAAAGTTTTTGAATGATAAAGTTGGTAAAGCAGTGATCACTGTGCCTGCTTACTTTAATGACTCTCAAAGAACTGCTACAAAAGATGCCGGCCGTATTGTTGGTTTGGAAGTTCTTAGGATTATAAATGAACCTATTGCTGCTTCTTTAGCATACGATTTTGACAGAAAGAACAATGAAACTATCTTGGTATTTGACCTTGGAGGTGGTACTTTCGATGTTTCAGTACTTGAGGTTGGTGATGGTGTGTTTGAAGTGCTATCTACTTCAGGAGATACGCATTTGGGGGGCAAAACCGTCAACAGCACTAGGAAGACTTCAAGAGTCATTGTTTGTGGAAGTGGGATGAATTTAGTGTTTCTGGGAACTGAGGTTGGTCCATGGAGTAAAACTGGTGGACTTGGTGATGTTCTTGGAGGCCTCCCACCGACTATGGCTGCAAATGGGCATCGAGTGATGACGATTTCTCCGCGTTATGATCAGTACAAGGATGCATGGGGTACAGAAGTCACAGTTGAGCTTAAAGTGGGAGATAAAACCGAAACAGTTCAATTTTTTTTTTCACTGCTACAAACGAGGAGTTTATAGTGTTTTCGTGGATCACCCATTGTTTCTCGAGAGGGTATAGGGGAAAACTGCATCCAAAATTTATGGTCCGGTCGCTGGAGTTGATTTCAAGGACAATCAACGTAGTTTTAGCCTTCTATACCAGGCAGCTCTAGTAGCACCAAGAGTTCTGAACCTTAACAGCAGCAAATATTTTTCTGGACCATATGGGGAAGAAGTTGTTTTCATTGCCAACGATTGGCACACCGCCCTGCTTCCATGCTACCTGAAAGCCATATACAAGCCTAAAGGCATATACAAGACCGCCAAAGTAGCCGTTTGCATTCACAACATTGCTTACCAAGGCAGATTTGCTTTCGCTGACTTTGCACTTCTCAATCTGCCCAATGAATTCAAGAGCTCGTTTGATTTCATTGACGGGTATGACAAACCAGTAAAGGGGAGCAAAATTAACTGGATGAAAGCAATAATCTTGGAATCAGACAAGGTCTTGACTGTTAGCCCATACAACAACAAAGAACTTCAATAAACCGCCGTCAAACGACTAGCCGGTAGTGAAGCTCAATGCCTTGCATTCTACCTCAAGCTCCAGCTGCTTCTGCACCTCCGCCATGGCTGCTGCCTGTGAATGAGATTGACAAAACCAAAGTTTGTCAACTCACACCCAAAGGCCTTCTCTCCGTCCGTGACAAACAACATCGAAGAACTTCAATAAACCGCCGTCAAACGACTAGCCGGTCATGAAGCCTCGACTGCAGCTCACCGTCCGTCGAGTTCCATCCCTACAAAGCACCATATATAAGAAAAAAAAAAAAAAAAAAAAAAAAAAGGTTTTCAAATGGTGACCAGCCACCGAAAGCAAAGAAAAGAAGTGATTGACAGGCACCATCCAAAAGGAAATGATAAAAAAAGAAAATAACAAGAAAGGCAGGTCATGGTGTACGTTACTATTCGCAAGTATGAAAAAGGAAATAGGTGGTGGAGATAGAATAATTGAAATGAAGAAAGCAGGGGGAAGACGACGAATTTCATTCTAAAAAATAGGGAGTAAAAGAATAGTGCACATCAAGTACCATCTAAATAAAATAAAATAAAATAAAAAAAGAAGTAACACATCTTAGTCAGATATATGTTTTAGCACAACATATTGAATAAAATAAAGCATGTCCATTGATATCTCCAAAAAAAAAAAAAAAAAAAAAAAAAAGTCAAATCAAATTTACAGGAAGGGATCTTCAAGGATGATCAGGTGGCGCCTCATCACTCGGCGGAGCTCCAGAAAGACGAAGCACCAGAGATTGATTATCCGGAGCTTCAACACTTGGTAAACCGCCAGAGGACGAAGGCAGAAGTTGCTGCTGGAGTAACGTCACAAACCTCTGATGATCACTCTGAATCCGAACTTCGGACTCCTGCAGTTGGTCAAGCTTCCTCTTCATGCTTGTTGAGTAATTAGTTGCGAGCATGTGCAACTCTTTATTCTCGTGCCTAAGCATCCTGACCTCTTGCCGAAGACTGGCCACCTCAGCCATCAACGACTCAACCTGACGAGATCGAGCAAGAAGGCGTTGGCCCATGTTTGAAACTGAACCTGCACATCGGACGCTGTAGGCCAGAGAGTCCTGAACAGCCAGCTCGTCGGACCGCCTGGAAAGTATCCTAGTGTCTCTAGGAGTGAGAAGATTTCTGGCCACCATCGAAGCGGTTGTATCGTTCATCATCATAGAATCCCCAACTGTAAGAGGACCATTGGGAGATACGAAGGACGGCTGCCAAATGTTGTTTGAAGAAGATATATCATTATCTTCCCCGACATTCAAGTTAAGACGACGGTCAAAAGGGCAAGACATTTTCGAAGGTGTGAAGAAAAAGAAGAGGTCGGACAAATCAAGTTCTTAGAAGTGCAAGTAGGGAGCTTCTACAGGCGGAAAATTCAAGTGTGCTTTGGAATGTGATGCGTGCCTCTTTTTTTTAAAATCAGCACTTTCAGAAATCGAAGAGGTGAGTTCAGAAATCGAAGAGGCAAGCTCAGAGATCGAAGAGACGTCAGCTTTCTCAAAAGATGGGCTGCTCAGAAACCACGGGCCGATCTCAGATATCGAAGAGGCGCTAGTCTTTTTCAGCCTCGTCAGCACCTATCACATGCACACTCAGCTTTGCGAAAATCACGGATAATTTGTCGAAGCGCCAATCTCAGATATTGAAGAGGCGCCAGTCTTTTTCAGCCTCGTCAGCACCTGTCACATGCACACTTAGCTTTGCGGAAATTACGGGCAATTTGTCGAAGATTTCTGATAAAGAAGAAAGCGCGTAGAGCCATACTGATCAATCACTCAATGGTTGCCAACACGAGTGAAAGAATAGTACCTCTACAGGTATTAAAGAACTTCCTATAACTGTCTACCTTCACCGTCCATAGCAAGGCAGACCTGCAAAAATGCCTAACCCTTCCTCATTTTCGAGAGTACACTCTCAACAGAGCCTCTCGAAATACCCAGTTTTCTTCATCTCCTGGAGTACCTCTACAAACAAATGACACCCAAAGCAAAAGTATCTCATATCACCAGGGTAGAAAGCAAGAGTATCTCATATCATGCTTTCTCCCTGTCCTTTCCTTTGTCCTTGTTCTTACCTGCAAAGACAAGGATAAACAAAGCAGTATGTCGAAACCTCCACTCAAACTCCGGGCAAGGAACCAACTACCGGGAACCTTTGCCCGGTTGCTTGCCTGGCTTTGCTCTTGAGTACTCGTCTTCAGTTGCTGATGTACTTCCGAAGAAGATGCCATATTTTCCCGGAGAACAGATAAGGCAAGTGAAAATGATACCTTGAAGCATGTGGAGACAATGTGCTGATTTCCTTCAAGATCAAGTCTCCCCTTCCTTGCACAATCAACCAACCCAGCAGAAGGAGTCTGAGTTGAATCCAAGAGCTCGAGAAGTTTCAACAAACATATTGGCGGCACCATCGTCGAAGAACAAAGCCTCGCTGTGCAACGCTGTCAAATCGCCACCACTTCTTCGAAAGCAAGAGTATTTCATATCATGATTTCTCCCTATCCTTTTCTTTGTCCTTGTTTTTTACCTGCGGGACAAGGAGAAAGAAAGCAATCAGACAGCACTTGGTATCAAACTTCCGATCTGGAATCAACTGCTTGGAACCCTTCCCTGATTGCTTACCTAGCACTGCTCTCGAAATACCCATTGTTTCAACATCTTATGCTTCTAGAGAAAATACCACATCTGCCTGAAGAACAGATAAGGCAAGGGAAAATGATACATTGAAGCATGTAGAGACAAGCACAACAAAACACGAGTCGATTCATCCGTTACTTCTTCAAAATCAAAAGTATCTCATATCATTAGGGTTTCAATCACTCTGGGTTTGGTGGACCTGTTTTGACCCTCAAATTCTTGGGTCGACCCGCTAGACGTTGTGAGCTACACGTGCCGATTTACCACCCTTGAATCAAATCCTTAAAGATCAAGTCATCAACTGGAAGAAAAGCCCATCAATCTTGAAGATCATACCGTTGACCAAACTGCTCAGGTGTGAATTAGAAAGATTGAACAAAGCAACAAGTCGTCACTTTCACCTCGTGCCTGCTTGCAATATGTTCGAGTCAACCTTCAAGAATCAAGCCTCAACGGCCCTTGAAGAAGTTTCCAGCCAAATTCAAGATCAAGCCTCGACGGCCCTTGAGGAAATCACAAGTCCGATTCAAGATTAAGTGTCTACCACCCTTAAATCAAAACCCAGTTCAAGAATAAGCCTGTGGAAAGTCAACAATTGGAGGAAACCAGAAAATCCTCTGAACCAGTTCAAGATCAAAGCTGTGGAAAGTCAATAAGCGCAATGGTCTGTGGAAAGTCAACAATTGGAGGAAACCAGAAAATCCTCTCAACCAGTTCAAGATCAAAGCTGTGGAAAGTCAACAAGCTCAACAAAATACGTGCCGATTCACCCACTACCAAAGCGAAAGATCATCTACCACATGAAGCTCCTTGTGGTCCAATTTCAACCTTCAAGATCAAGCCTCAACGGCTTTTGAAGAAATTTCAAACAAAGTTCAAGATCAAGCCCTAACGGCCCTTGAAGAAATCACCAACCCAGTTCAAGATCAAGCCTCAACGGCCCTTGGATCAACATCTGCAGTAAGGGACTTCAAAACGCATCTTCTACACGTGACAAGCACATGTATACGACGCGCCTTGAAGTGGGGGCATTTGTAGACATCAAAATTTCGGTAAAATAAATGTTGATCAATAATTAAAATTTCAATGTTTATGTGTCACATAAATTTTACACATAGCATGTGACTAAACGAAAAATCAAAATAAATTGGAAAAGTCATCAAACAGGACACGTGTCAACACCTGGCAGAAATGATTTATTTCATTTAATTATTTAAATCCAAAAAATCAAGTTTTAGATTTCTATAAATAGGAGGCCAAGGCATTCATTTTGGACACCAATTCATAACCAATTCACCTCACACCAAAACCTTGAAGCTTTGAAACTCCAAAGCTCCTAAGCAAATCCCGAAGAATCAAGAAAGCCCTCTTCGTTCTTCGTCAACTCAACCTTCAAGATCAAGCCCCAACGGCCCTTGAAGAACTTCCATCAATTCAAGATCAAGCCCCTACGGCCCTTGAAGAAAGTGTCCATCGTTCATCACTCGTTCATCCATAGATCAAGCCCCGACGGCCCTTTGGATCCACGACGTCAACAAATCTGCACAACTGTTTATCCCAAGATCAAGCCCCAACGGCCCTTTGGACCAACAACATCAAATCCACCCATTGCAAAGATAGAATCAGAGGCTAAATTTGTAGAAGAGATTGTAACCCCTAAATCATCAATACAAATATTATTTTGTACAAGCGTTTCTTGTCTCGTTCATCGCAGGAATTTCCGTGTTTACAAATTTGGCACGCCCGGTGGGACCATCTCTACCTCTCATCTCTATCTTTGAATCAGCAAAAAGCACAAATGGCATCAAAGAAGGCTCAAGTTGTTCTCGCAGCCAATGCAAGGAACAAGAACGTTATCACCGTAGGCGGTGTTACTTCGGGCATCATAACTCGAAGCAAGGCAAGAGCTCTTTCTGCCGCATCTTCCACCCTTGCATCAACTCCGCCGAAGGAACAAGAGCACCTGAGGCATGAACCTTTGATCACCCTGGCTTCGCTAAAGGCGCCAAAGAAGGAAAGCCCAAGGAAGTACTCTGGTTTCATGCTTTCCGATGCCGACTCAAGCGGCAACTCAGCCATGCAAGTCATGACTGCTGGAGCAACTTCAATCGATGAGCAGCTGGCTCATATGAATGAAACAATCGCAAGGCTAACACGGATTGTGGAAGAAAAAGACCAGCAAATCGCCGCACTAGTCAATCAACTAGATGTAAAGCCCGACGTGAAAATCGAGCAAGGGGATGGTTCAGTAAAGAAGGAAAACGACGAGGATGAAGAGCCTCCGGTGGAGAAAATCGATGTGAAGCCGGAGCCAGGCCAAGCAGAGGCACTCATAGGATCTCTTTCTATCCAACAACTGCAAGAGATGATCGCCAGCACCATCAAGACGCAGTACGAAGGGAGCTCACATACCTCATCATTCTACTCAAAGCCCTACTCCAAGAAGATTGATGCCCTAAAGATGCCAAGGGGTTATCAACCACCAAAGTTCATGCAGTTTGATGGAAAAGGAAACCCGAAGCAACATGTCGCACATTTCGTCGAAACCTGCAACAATGCAGGGACGGAAGGAGATTACCTCGCCAAGCAGTTTGTGCGCTCGTTAAAAGGAAACGCCTTTCAGTGGTACACAGACCTGGAGCCCGAATCCATCAACAGCTGGGAACAGTTGGAAAGGGAATTCCTCAACCACTTCTACAGCACCCGTCGCACCGTGAGCATGCTAGAGCTGACAAGCACGAAGCAATGGAGGGATGAGCCAGTTGTGGACTACATCAACCGATGGCGCAATCTGAGCCTCAATTGCAAGGACAGGCTCTCGGAGATCTCTTCGATTGAGATGTGCGTCCGAGGCATGCAATGGGGGTTACACTATATCCTTCAAGGCATCAAACCACGGACATTTGAAGAGCTAGCCACCCGTGCCCATGACATGGAGCTAAGTATTGCCCATCACGGGAAGAAAGAGCCGATCACCGACTTCAAGAAGGATAAGGTGTTCTCCCCAAATGTAGACAAGACTGGGAAGAAACCCTCCAAGGAAGCGTTCACCATCAGCACTGCGCCCGTCAAGACCGCCTCCGCGCCTATCAAGATCTCCTCCAAAACCAAAGCAAAGGAGATAAAGAAAAGTGAGCCTCCTCGCACCCAAGAAAGGTACAAAAGCACCTTGAGGGAATTGGAGCAGAAGGTATACCCTTTTCCTGACTCAGACATGGATGCAATGTTAGACGACTTGCTAGAAAAGAAGGTAATTGAGCTACCCGAATGCAAGCGGCCTGAAGAAATGAATCGCATAAACGATCCTAAATATTGCAAGTACCATCGAATCGTGAGCCATCCTGTGGGTAAATGCTTCGTCCTCAAATAGCTCATCATGAAGCTAGCACAACAAGGGCGAATCGAGCTCGACCTCGAAGATACGGCCGCGACACATACTACTACAATTGCATTTGGATCTTTCGATCCCGTGCCTCTCCAAGTAGCACTTGACCATTCCTATCAATGTTCAAGTTACACGATACCTTCTGCACAACCATCACTGGGGGAAAACGAACAAGATGCACATGCCGATGATGAAGAAGGATGGACATTGGTAACCTACAAAAAAACAAGGAAACCAAAACCACAAGCCATAAGACAAAATGTGGAACAAGTGAGAAAGCACCGTCGCCGCACCCTGTCATCGATGTGCATCATCTTGCAGTCAAGCCTGGAACACGACCAATAAAGCAAACTCAAAGGCGATATCGATCCGAGCTCATTCCACAAATCGAGGCAGAGATTGACAAGCTAATCAAAGCAGGATTCATTCGAGAGGTGCAATACCCCAAGTGGATCTCCAACATCGTCATCGTCCTTAAGAAATCTGGACAAATACGTGTTTGCGTAGACTTCCGGGACCTCAACGACGCTTGTCCGAAGGACGACTTCCCCTTGCCAATCATCGAAATCATGGTGGACGCAACCACTGGCCACGAGGCACTGTCATTCATGGACGGCTCTTCTGGATACAATCAAATTCGTATGGCTCTCGAAGACGAGGAACTAACAGCATTCCGCACTCCAAAAGGTATCTACTGTTACAAGGTGATGCCCTTTGGTCTAAAGAACGCTGGAGCTACATATCAACGAGCAATGCAGAAAATCTTCAATGACATGCTACACAAGAACGTAGAATGTTATGTGGATGATGTGGTGGTCAAAACAAAGAAAAGATTAGATCACTTGAAGGATTTACGAGTAGTGTTCGAAAATGCTGCGAACTTCCTTGATCTTTCAAAGCATGCATGGCCTGAAACTGCTCGTGGTCATGTTTAAGTTCGAGATCAAGCCTTGACAGCCTTTAAAGAAATTACAAGTCCGATTCAAGATCAAGTGTCCATCACCCTTGAATCAAACCCAGTTCAAGAATAAGCTGTGGAAAGTCAACAATTGGAGGAAACCAGAAAACCCTCCAACCCAGTTCAAGAATAAGCTGTGGAAAGTCAACAATTGGAGGAAACCAAAAAAATCCTCCAACCCAGTTCAAGGATAAGCCTGTGGAAAGTCAACAATTGGAGGAAACCAGAAAGTCCTCCGAACCAGTTCAAGATCAAAGCTGTGGAAAGTCAACAATTGGAGGAAACCAGAAAATCCTCCGAACCAGTTCAAGATCAAAGCTGTGGAAAGTCAATAAGCGCAACAAAATACGTGCCGATTCACCCACTACCAAAGCGAAAGATCATCTACCACATGAAGCTCCTTGTGGTCCAATTTCAACCTTCAAGATCAAGCCTCAACGGCTTTTGAAGAAATTTCAAACAAAGTTCAAGATCAAGCCCTAACGGCCCTTGAAGAAATCACCAACCCAGTTCAAGATCAAGCCTCAACGGCCCTTGGATCAACATCTGCAGTAAGGGACTTCAAAACGCATATTCTACACGTGACAAGCACATGTATACGACGCGCCTTGAAGTGGGGGCATTTGTAGACATCGAAATTTCGGTAAAATAAATGTTGATCCATAATTAAAATTTCAATGTTTATGTGTCACATAAATTTTACACATAGCATGTGACTAAACGAAAAATCAAAATAAATTGGAAAAGTCATCAAACAGGACACGTGTCAACACCTGGCAGAAATGATTTATTTCATCTAATTATTTAAATCCAAAAAATAAAGTTTTGGATTTCTATAAATAGGAGGCCAAGGCATTCATTTTGGACACCAATTCATAACCAATTCACCTCACACCAAAACCTTGAAGCTTTGAAACTCCAAAGCTCCCAAGCAAATCCCGAAGGATCAAGAAAGCTCTCTTCGTTCTTCGTCAAATCCTCATTCGAAATCAAGCCCCAACGGCCCTTGAAGAACTTCCACTGATTCAAGATCAAGCCCCGACGGCCCTTGAAGAAAGTGTCCATCGTTCATCATTCGTTCATCCCTAGATCAAGCCCCGACGGCCCTTTGGATCCACGACGTCAACAAATTTGCACAACTGTTCATCCCAAGATCAAGCCCCGACGGCCCTTTGGACCAACAACATCAAATCCATCCATTGCAAAGATAGAATCAGAGGCTAAATTTGTAGAAGAGATTGTAACCCCTAAATCATCAATACAAATATTATTTTGTACACGTGTTTCTTGTCTCGTTCATCGCAGGAAATTTCCGTGTTTACAATATATATATATGATTTTCCCAACAACTGCTTTATATATTATGATGTGACATGCCATGTTTAGCTTTACAAATAGACTTTTCGTACACTTTATGTTTAATATTACTTGTGAGCATAAACTTGTGGCATGACATCGTTGCGTTTTATCTGCTCATTATTACATATTTACACGGTGTCTCTTAGTTGTTTGTACTGTCCTGGGCCAAGGACCAGCTTCACGTGTAGTTCACATGCACTGTTTACATTCGCTTTGGATCAAGAGTTAGGTGACAGCCTGTCCTTTTGTGTGATATTTTGGACTCGTATGTGATGCGACTAGCACATCTCACATGATGTAGCACTAGAATGTAAAACCTACACCCAGCCTGTTCCATTGTTTGAATATCTCTGCAATGGACTTGTGTGCCTACATAAATTAATGAGCATTGATTTCTTATAATAGTGAATTGAGATTTGATGTTGAGATACCTTGTTGTTGTGCTTACACCCTTTAGCTCACTTGTGTTGAAGGGAACTTACATATTAATATTATAATATTTTTGGGAAACCATATACTTGTTTTATAATGAGGGGTTACACTTTTTGAAAAAAGCTTTACAAAACTTTATTTTTAGGCCCACTCACCCTTATTTTTCGCCCCTCCATGATTTTAGTGGCAAAGGTTTCGTGACGACGAGAATTGTTGGTAAAAGCTTTTATGTGGGAGACTTTTCCTTTCGGTATAAATGTCCTTACTCTTCTTTTATTGCAATTTATCTATACTCTGACATTATTTGTGTGATATGGGTTCAATCCTGCTCACATGCACACTCTAAATTAGTCACTTTCATGTTTTAATTTATGCACACTCTAAATTAGCACATCGTGATTTAGGTGTCCAGATAAACATTTCTGATCGGAGTGTGTCAATTATCCTCTGATTAAGTGTTATAGAATTTGTTCACGTTTTCCTATTTTGACAAAACTCATGAATGCAGCACATGGTCCAACCACTAATCTACAGGGCCTTCCCGCCTTGGTCTATGCACCTTTCATATTTTTCCATTTTTCTTTTATTTATTTATTTTTGCAACTGAAAAATTCAAATTAACTACATCAGCAGTGTTACGACGTCGTTCTATTCAGGAACTCAGAGAAAAGAAATAATACGGTATATGGCTCTTTCTTTCTGTCTATGCGTAAATTCAGCATTTACATTCTTTCCATCCCGTCATCCCTCTCTCGCTCTGAATCTCCGTACAACCACATTTCGATTGGGACTTACGGTTAGGTTTTTTTTTCTTCCTCCTGTAATTTGGGATTCAGATGGGGCAGCAATCTCTGATCTACAGCTTCGTCGCTCGAGGCTCTGTGGTTCTCGCCGAGTACACAGAGTTCACCGGAAATTTCACCACTATCGCCGCTCAATGCCTCCAGAAGCTTCCTTCCTCCAACAACAAGTTCACATACAATTGCGACGGCCACACCTTCAATTACCTTGTCGAAAACGGCTTCAGTGAGTCCCCATGCATTCATTTCCTCATGCCTTTCTTCGGTTTCCTTCCCATTAATTTATGCGTTTCCCTTCAGTTTTGGTTGATTTTATTCCGATCTCCGTCTTCTTCTCTTCGATTTCCTTGTTTCGATGACTTTGATTGATCCCTGTGTTCTTTCATTTGTTTTGTTGGATTGAGAGGATTATATCAATGTACGTTTATGAAAACGCTGATTATTGTTAATTATTTGTTTGATAGAATTAAATTTTTGTGTTTTATTATTTATTTACATGATTTTTCGCGATTCGCAGTGCATTGAAACTTTCGGAAAATGATACAGAAAGGACAATGATTGTGCATACATTGGGATGCTGTGTCTTTGTTTTTCTATTAAGGGACCTATGCGAAAATATCTGATTTGACAATTCGAAATGTATTTTTGATGGATGCTTATGCAGAACATAAGGATCATTGGGGATTAGCTGATAAATGATCTCTGTATTTTTCGGATTTGAAATGTCATGAGATTTAACATCTAGTCATCATTCATTTTCTTTTACTTTCTTATATTTCTTGAACAATCGAGAAGGGTGGTTGCTCGTCTGTGCCTATAGTCAGTTGATCAGATCTTATAGAATCAGTGGCAAGGTTATATATTTATATTGCATTCATGTAATAGGCAATGCACATTGTATAGACAATGGGGTATTTTTATTTATCTTGTGATTCACTAAACAGTCGTACTTTTCCAGTGAGAATATTTCTACAATCAGAATTCACTGGTGAAAGGTACTGTTTAATCATCTGAATCCGTTTGGACAGTGCGTATTTAAAAAAGATTCACAAAAACGTTTACGAATGTGTAAAGTACTATCAGATTTTCTGAGAAAAGTTTATGTTTCTATCAAATGTTAAGGTTTTGGAGCAATTTTTTTGTTTTTGGGTGTATCGTTATTGGATTAGATAGATTGGATAACTTGTCCCAATTTTCAGCTATGGTCCTATTTTTCCTCCTGTTCGTTGCTCTTATTGTGGTTGATCATATATCTTTATGTATTAATAACTAGATCGCTATAGTATTGGAAGACTATCGCTGTAGTATTGGAAGATTGTCTTTAGTTTGAACTTAGAACTTGAAGTCTTCCAACAACAACAACAAAGCCTTTTCCCACTAAGTGGGGTCGGATATATGAATCCTAGAACGCCATTGCTCTCGGTTCTGTGTCATGTCCTCCGTTAGATCCAAGTACTCTAAGTCTTTTCTTAGGGTCTGTTCCAAAGTTTTCCTAGGTCTTCCTCTACCCCTTCGGCCCTGAACCTCTATCCCATAGTCACATCTCCGAATCAGAGCGTCAGTAGGCCTTCTTTGCACATGACCAAACCACCGTAACCGATTTTCTCTCATCTTTCCTTCAATTTCGGCTACTCCTACTTTACCTCGGATATCTTCATTCCTAATCTTATCCTTTCTCGTGTGCCCACACATCCAACGAAACATCCTCATCTCTGCTACACCCATTTTATGTACGTGTTGATGCTTCACCGCCCAACATTTTGTGCCATACAGCATCGCCGGCCTTATTGCCATCCTATAAAATTTTCCCTTGAGCTTCAGTGGCATATGGCGGTCACACAACACGCCGGATGTACTCTTCCACTTCATCCATCCAACTTGTATTCTATGGAACTTGAAGTCTTCCAACCAAAAGAAAATTATACTCTGCGATTTTTTTTATTGGATTTTTGTTCATTGATTTATTGAAGTTCAATGCTTGTGGAGTGGTTCTTAATCTTGTAGGATTAGGGTTTTAGACTCTTTTTATTTTGGATTCTACAGCCTACTGTGTCGTTGCCGCTGAATCTGCTGGCAGGCAAATTCCAATTGCCTACCTGGAGAGAATCAAGGATGATTTCAACAAAAGATATGGTGGTGGGAAAGCAGCGACTGCTGTTGCCAATGGACTGAACAGAGAGTTTGGGTATTAATTTCACGAAGTGCTTTTCATGGCAACAAATATTGTTCAAACTTTAATTTTTCTGAAGACGCTTAACTCTTGTATATATGGATGTTTTAGACCCAAACTGAAGGACCACATGAAGTACTGTGTAGATCATCCTGAAGAGATCAACAAGCTTGCAAAAGTGAAGGCTCAGATTACTGAGGTCAAGGGTGTTATGATGGAAAATATTGAGAAGGTAGAAAGAACTGATACGGTTTTTTTATACAAATTTTTGTAACTGTTGTGTGTTGAGCGACCAAGGACGTAATAACCCCCAAAGAGGCTAGAGCAAGGCCTAATTGAAAATGAATCGAATTATTGATTGTGTCATAAAGACCCTTATAGGTAATTTGGAAGTTAAAGACTGTCTACGATATAGCCTAATTTTGCATGCTTATTTCTGATTACTAACGGACTTTTGCTATCGAAAATTTAGCACTGGCATCAATAATATCTCTCTGACTAATTCTGTGTATACATTTGCAATAACTCGTGTGTATTTTGGATATATTCTGTGCCTACATACATCGACTCAATGATATGTTTACATACCGGGAATGGTAATCATTTTGAAACAACCAGTAAACAGGTCAATGAGATCATTTCTTTTTGAATTTTATCCCTCTAATATTTGTTTTCTCATTCGCACTGCATCACAAGTGGGATAATATGTTACCTATTTTCTCGTGGAAATTCATATGATGTGCAGGTTCTTGATCGTGGTGAGAAGATTGAGCTGTTGGTGGATAAAACTGATAATCTTCGCTCCCAGGTTAGTCGAAGAATCATTACTTCTGGAGCTAGTTGAACTTCTGGAAACCCTTGTCCTGTTAGGTTTGGGTGATGGAAGATGATATGGTTATTTGATTAGATAGACTTCGCAGGGCGCTACACTTGCTCTCACTTTCTTTTCTTTATCCCTCCCCCATTTTTTCACCTTTTCTTGTATACCCATTATATATCTCCCCTCTGTCAATTTCACGATTTTTTTAATATACGTTGTTATGGTGTATTTATATTTTTAAAATACTGGTTTGTTGCAGGCCCAAGATTTCAGGACACAGGGAACAAAAATGAAAAGAAAGATGTGGCTTCAGAACATGAAGATGAAACTGATAGTCGTGGCGATCCTCGTTGTCATAGCCCTCATCATATATTTATCTATTTGTCGTGGTTTCAAGTGTACCTAAGTCGCCTTGGAATGTCTCTGGAAACTTTCCTCATGTCATGCGGCAGTTAAGGTCTTGGTAAATTGCTCTGACTCTTCCAGTTCTTTACCTTTCTAGGTTATACCCGTCCTCTTTTGCTAGCCATTTTAGGACGGGGGCGGTTTTGTATTTCGCATTGGTTGTATAGTTTATATATTTTTACCTTGTCTAGGTAGTTAAATCACTGTTCTCCACCATGTGTAATGGATCCTTAGCTTATGATGTAATGGAGGAGTACTTTGTAAATCAGCATGTCCTTTTGGAATGCTATCTATCCCCTTATTTGCTTCTATCCAATTTGCAGTGATACATTACGTTGGTTGAGAACGGGTTTCATCACTACTACGTTTAACAGTTATCGCAACGAAACAAAGGTCGTCGCGCAAAGAAGATTTTTGTCGGCCAAAAAATTGCACGACAAAACCTTTGTCGTCAAAGTGTCATCGCACAAAGCTTGTGAAGTTAGGGTTTGCGCAACGAATACACAAAGTTTGTCGCGCAAAGTATATTGGGCGACGAAATTAACATTTGTTGCACTAAGATTTAAGGGACGAAGCACCTTCGTAGCGCAATTTTTAATACGACGAAGGACTATTCGTCGCACTAAGTTTTAAAGGACAAAGGCCTTCGTGGCGCAATATTTAACACCACAAAAGAACCGTTGTTGCACTAAGTTTTGCGAGACAAATATTTCGTGTTGCAACGTTCAGCACCACGAGGGTCTTTTCGTCGCACGGCTACGTTCAGTATCTAACTATGAACCCGTGATGCATCAGTGCACCATTAGAGCAACCTTTGAAAATATTATGAGCCATGAGAAATGTTTTTCAATATAATCACTATCTTTAGTCTTGCATTGAATTTATAGAAAATGTTATGAACTTTATACCTGGGTAACACCGTTAGTCTTGCATTGAAATTTACAACTCAGAAAAGTCGTGGCAAACAAAAGAGGTACTATAAGAAGTTTGGATATCTTCAACCGATTCATAAGTCAAGGGTAAATGCACTGATGCAAGGCACACATATTACATTTCATAACTTGTTTTCAATAATTATGAATGTAATGTAATAACTTTGTTTATAATAATTCTGAATGTACTTTGGAAACACCATTTGCAGGTTCGCCATTCGGATAATCCGTCAACTCAAATGGAAATTAATCGTCAAATGGCCAAACATTTTTCTCATCAGACTGTTGAACAAAAAAATAAATAAATAACATATTAAAAAATAGAATCCATACAAATTGGATCAAGCTACAAGACAAAACAAAAATGTAATCCAACCCAAAAAAATAAGGATGGGTTTTACATATAGATCAACATCCATAAATAAAATAAAAATAAAAAGAAAATATGTATTTCCTCCTACAAAAAGGGGGAAGTAACGTGCTAAGCAAAGTCTCCCCATTTTTCTGCAAAAGCAAGACGTGGAAGACTGGACAGTTAGTGGGAAAAGTTAAGAGAAAGTGGCGGAAGACATTGTTGAGAAAAAAAAAACTAGAGTACACAATTCTAACACAAGTGTTGGAGAGATAACACAAGTAAACAAATTACTTGTATTACACACACAAAATATTACAACACATAAACTCTCAAGGACACACTTGAGAAGCTATGACACTCACTCACTTTCTATAGAGACAAACTCTAGACCACTCACACTTTCCACAAGACTACTCCTACTTCTCACTCTCACTTAGTCTTCTTGATTGTTTGATTCTTACTTCGGTTGGTTTATTTCACAACATCACACACCTATTTATAGGTGGTGTTTTGCTGACTCCAGTTGCCCACCGACATGGGCATTACATAATAGCAACACATTTGTGATGGTTCTAGGCTTTTCTACAAACAAACCATTTTTCTAGATTTTCTTAAACCTAAGGCGGTGGACTTAGGCTTTTCCAACTTGCTACCTTCTTTGCTAGAGTTTTTTAGCATATTCTCATTCATGATTCCAAATGGGCTGGACCTTAATTATTGAGCTGGTGTTGTACATTCAACAGACATGGCCTCCATCTCCCCCATATAAAAAACTATAGAGCGCTCCTAAGATGTCTATAAATAGGCATCAGCTGCTATTAGAAGAGGGGGGAACAAAAAAAAAAAAAAAAAAAAGAGACTGTAGAAATTAAGAGAGAAATCAAAGAGGTGAAGTACTGCGGAAATTCAGGGAGACAAAAAGCAAACAAAGAAGAGGATACACGGCAAACGAAAGCAACAAAGCATTTAAAGGTACAAATCCATCCTTCTAAATTTTTCTTTGTTTGGTTTCTCTCGGTTTCATAGGAAATAAAGAAGCAATTTGCTTCTCTAACCTCTCCTATTCCCCAACATCCTCCCAAGTTGCAGCAACCAAACCGCAACACCACTGCTCTTCAACTGTCGTCTCCATCAGTCCTCCGGAAGAAGCTCAAAGGGCAGTGCAATTCGTGATCCAAAGGTGATGAACCAGAATGAGCCCATGCACTCTGTGACTTGAAGGAGATGGATTTGATGATGCAGTGGCATAATGGTGGTTTTCCAGAAGGAATTCGTGCATTATGCGGCTTGAAGGAGATGGGTTTGCTAATGTCGTGTCGCATAAAGCCAGAAGAAACCAAAGAAAGTCGCGTCAATGAAGGAAGGGATCAACACCCGCCGCCGCCACGTTGTCGACACCTTCAACTTCTCTGCAATCTTTCGCCCAGATCCTAGTACCAGCAGCGACATCAACAAAGAAAAGCACTACCGTCGATGTGCCTTTGCCGTCATCAACACCCTGCAACTTGTGATGCCCAACGGAGATCTCACCAAAACATAGCAGCAAACTGTCTTCCCACAGCCTTGTTGGAAATATGCCCTGAAAGTCAATCTTTGGAAGAAACCTTTCAGGACAATAAATGGATGTATAGATGACTCTTATACATCAAATGGCAAAGATACTATTTATGACTATCTCTATAAACGATATATGTCCTAAATAGTGAATCCATGGACAATGGATCGATTGAAGAAGTAATCTAATGAAGTTAGACTACAGAGACCTTTTTCACATAACCATCATGTCCAAAAGGTTCCTGGTCATAGGATTGTCGGAGGGATACTGACAATGCATAGACCGGTACATACTATGTTCGCTTCAATTATAAGGATGGAAAGTCTCATCCCATTCGTGTAGTGACACTAAGACAAGTATGTAGGTGCTCATTAAGGGACTGAGTTCACTGAACACAATCGAACGAGAGTACTTGCATGGAGGTCTACTCACATGTCAAGCAAGTAACTCTAATGGTTGGAATAATTTAAGTAGTCCTTTGACCTAAGGCATCATCGTTGTCTTGTGGTTAAGTACTTGATCTTTGATTATGTCAAAGTCACTCCATCGGCGGGTGTCCACGGCATAGTCGGGGTTAAGCCACTTAGTCATGAAGGCAAGTGAATGCGCAACAAGGAATCTCTAATCCTCGTTAAGAGAGGATGAATACTCTAAGATATGATTCTGGAATCTTCGGCCGAAGTATCGAGCGTAATAAAGGAAAGCGTTCCTATACGACTCAATTGAATCATATAAGAAGGAATAATCACATTAGGGGTTTGACATAATATATCCATACCCTAGTGATGTGATTGGGAGTATTGTTTTAGAGAAGGATCGAATTACATTGTAATTCCAACTGAATAGGTTCTCCGAACAACTTCTACATTAGCTTGGGTAGCCATGATATATGGTTAGATGTCACTCATGGCTTGTGAGTTCTTCTAGATGATTAAATGTAGTCGTCAAAGAAGAAGGTGAATTAAAAGTAAGTTTTAATTCACTAAGTGATTGGATTAAATATAATCAATTGGATTGGTACCAATCACCTCACTGCCTTACTAATTAGAACCTAAAATGATTGTTCACCAATACACTCTTGTAGTGAGTAATTAATGGATGATGGAAATAATTAATTGGATTAATTAAGTGTTGTGATTAATTAGAAAGTCTAAAGAAATCATAAAAGCGATATAAGATTGTTTTGGGCTTAAAGAAACGTTCGGGTTTAATTGGGCCCATTGGGCTTTTATTCAAGCATTGGATGACTTGAAATAAATAAAAGTCTAAAGCCCAAACAACACAAAGGGGCCGGCCAAAGGAGGGAGAGAAAGGTCAAATGTTGACTTGTTTCTTTTTGGCTATAAAAGGAACTTTATAGCAAATGTTTCATTAGGGTTTTTGAAGTGTTAAAAGAACAAAAGAGAAAAAGAAAAAATATCTCTCTAACACTCAAAGGGCCGGCCACCATAGGGGGATTTAGCTAATCATCTTTTCACCCCTTTGGTTATTCCTTCATCCTTCTCACTACACTAGTGGGTGAGGATCTTTAGAGGTTTTCAATTTTGGAAACTTGAAGAGAACCTAGGAGCACTCATTCTAAACAAAGTGGAGGAGGCAAGGAAGGAGGCTAGGCTCAAGGAGTTCAAGGAGCAAAGGGCTTGGAGGTGGTCCATCCTTGGTCTAAGATCTAGATCAAGAGGTATAAAACTACTCCTAAACTTTGTTCTTATATAAATTTGTTTTTGATGCATCTTACATAAACCTATGAATCTTGAAGGGGGTTTACATGACTATTGCTTTGATATTATTTGATAACATGCTTCCGTTGCTTTCGTATAAAAATTTTGAATTGTATATGCATGCTAGTCACTAGAAATCCCACATGAAATCTCATAGCATTCCCTTCAAGTGGTATCAGAGCCAAAGGTTTATGTATGATGTGTCCTTTTGGATTTTATGCATATGGGTTTTAATTTTATGTATGACATATTATTGCTTCATTCAACGTATGTTTATCTTTTGTTTTTCAATTGTTGAAAAATGTAAATCAATAGTTGAGAAAGATATGTATGCAAAAAGTGTTTTGGATGCATGAATGAAGAATGAGTTTAGAACAAATTTTGGGGTTTTGAGTCATAGGGAGGGCACGGCAAAAAGGGGTTTTTGGCTATGTGTTTGTGTTTTTATTTTGAATCACACACACACACTTTAAAGCTAGAAAGTAGAAATCTTGTCACTTTTGTTTTTGGGTTTGAAAAATCACCAAGAATATACAAATCTTGAAAATGTGTTCATGGTTTTGTTCTTGGTGTTCATGGTTTGGTTTTTGGTGAAAATGGTTTTATTTGTTTCTTATGCATTGTTTTGTGGTTTTGGATGATGTACAAACCATCCATAGCCATGTCAAAATTTATTCAAACCTAGTCTAGTCTAGTTAAATTTCCATCACCCTTTTCACTAAAGTCCTTAAAGCAAAACCAAGTGACAAGCAAAATTTAATTTTTTCTCTACTTTATGTTGGTTCAATGCAAGATGGGTGAAACCTCCCATCCCCATTATGTTTGCCGGCCACCCTAGTGGATTACCCACTTGTGGGGCTTTTTTGTAATATTAAAAGGGTTGTTTATACTTTCAAGTATTTACGGTTTGACCCCTAACTTTTCATATTTGCATTTAGACCCCTACTATTTGAAAAGTTAAAATATTTGATTTTAATTTTATTGGTTGTTTAAACTCATAATATTATTATGCCCATATGTACTAAATCTAATTGTTTGTGTTGCATTCCATATATTTATTTAATGTGATTAAGTAGTTAGAAAAATGGGTGACTATGGACTTATGCCTTAAACGATAATTGAGCTATGAGATAAGGCGCTAAACTCAAATTGTTTGAACCTTGGGAATGTGTTTTAATTACTGTTTCAATTGGACCTTGTCACGTTGGACATTAAATTATCTCTCCCTCTTAGTATGTGTAATTTGTAGGAATTTGAACAAATCGGTTTGTAATTCTTATTACTTCTTAATCTCTTTTAGTTAGTTGATTCCCTCTAGTGCTAGACTAGAGTTTCTTTAACTATTGGTAAGGAGACACTTGAAGGGAAATCTATGAAATTAATATGGGATTTCGAAATGGCTAGCATGCATATACAATTCAAAATTTATATACATGAGCAACGGAAGCAATTTATCAAATAATATCAAAGCAATAGTCATGCAAATCCCCTTCAAGGTTCATAGGTATATATATAATGCATCAAATCATTTAACTTAAGAACAATGTCAAGGAATAGATCTATACCTCTTGATCTTGATTTTAGACCAAGGATGGACCACCTCCAAGCCCTTTGCTCCTTGAAGTCCTTGAGCCTAGCCTCCCTCCTTGCCTCCTCCACTTTGTTAGTAAGAGTGCTCCAAGGTTTTCCTTAAGTCTCCATAGGAGAAGACCTCTAAATATCCACACCCACTAGTGTAGTGAGATGGATGGAGGAATAACCAAAAAGGGTGAAAAATGTGTTAGTAAAAACACCCCCAAGGTGGCCGGCCTTTGTAGTGTTTTAGAGAGATATTGACACACCCCGATCCGGAGGATCCAGGTGTGCTGGCCGTCACGTGGGCGTGACGTAACCATAAGCACAACACGGAAGCGGAAAAGCAACATAAATCAACAGAATTTCAAACCAAATTCAACATAACCACATACGGACATAACCGGACTAGTTTACAAGTAAACACATAAGTTCAGAGCATAGGTTATCTGCAGTCAAGTAGGACTAAAATAAGAATACATCACCCTCAGGTGAGTCCTACATGTCCCAAATCTGTCAGAAAGCCGGAAAGGACCTCGTGAGCCAACCACCGCTAAACTAGAACCTGGAGGGGCGCAAAACAAAATGAGTGGGTCAGTAAAACAAATTAGTTTTCCAAAACATTTCATTAAAACAGTTATATCCCCTCGCCGTAAAAACCTGTATACTTTCCCAGAAATATATAACCATATAAAATCTCAACATTTAAATCTCAAATCTTTAACATTTTCAAGAAAACATGCCATGACATAAATCAAAATATAAATCAGGTGAAATAAGGAATCAATCGGAGACCCTGCAGTTGGTCCTATACGATTAATTCAATAGCTCAAATCCCACTAAGCCGGAGTCACCACAGTGACCTATACGGCCCTACTCTGCACATCACTCGGAACTACGTAAGGTAGTCTATACGATGAAAGGTGTAAAAATACGCTCTAGTGCTTCTCTCATCATATCATCAGCGCGCATACTAATGTCACCCACTAGTCGGAATCACGCCTAGTGATCTGTACGACTAGCATGTCGGAAACCTCACATGGTCTGTACGACATCCACCTACTTGGATCCAAGGCGAGCGTGCGGTGTGGTGAATAATATAAGCACTAACACCTAGGGTGCAGGTTATGAGCTCAAATTATATCGATATCAATCAATTCAATTAAATGAATAATGAACTCACCTGACTTACCTGTGCCTCCACAGCACCATGCAACATGTATGCATCATATCTCAATCATATAATTCATAAACCAATTCATGATTTTCAAATAATTCTATGCATGGCATATTCAAAACATATTTTCATATAAAACATTTTTCTGGGAAAAACAGTAGTATATAGGTAATACGAAAACAAAACTGCCCACTCACTGATAAGTCGATGGGTCGTAACCCCCGTGGCATCCCTGGATGCGGTCGTCCTCGGGATACGTCTCACCTATATGCGAAACAACTATAAAAACATTAATTTTAAGCATATCACCAATAATTCGAAATAACTTCTCATACGATGCTCAATTTTGGTATATGAATATACCACATCGACCTACTCGACGTCACGAGCGTCGGGATATTTTTAGAAAAATTTTTGGAGTGTTCACGCGCCCCCACGCGCCACACGTGGCACGGGTCCACGCGCTGGCCACGCGCAGCACGTGCAGCGCACGTGTCGTCTCCTTCGCAGGGCTTCGCCGGACTGGTTTTCTGGCGGCCGGACTCCGGCCGAACTCCGGCCGATTTTCAAACTCACTGTTCTCCTTCGTTTTTCACCCATTTTCTTCGTATTTTATACCAAATTGAAGCCCTAAGAGTATACTATCACGTTGGACTAGTTTTAGGGCCTAAAAACTACGAAATCTCACCTTGCAAAAACCAAGGATTCGGCCAAACTTGAAATCTACGATCCCGACGTCCAAAACTCTCCAACGAACGTCCCCGAGCTTCCTTAGGACCTTCTAAAGCTCACCACAAGCTTGAAATCTCCTGAAACACAACATTTTACGTTCGCATGAACAGTACCTCAAAAATGGAGGTTCGGGATCTACGTGAAATCGAAGGTTTCACTTCCTAAAACTAGCACCAATGAACTCAGGACGTCAAAACGATGAAGATACATACCTTATTTGCCCCGATCCGTCAAGTTTTGAAGGGTTTTGGTGGTGGTCCGTACAATATGGGTGTGTTTGGGTGTGAGGTCGGGAGAGAGAGAGAGAGAGAGAGACTGAGAGAGTGATCGAGAGGGAGGAGAGAAAGGGACTGATCTTGTGTGGTCAAACCAATCCACACCATCCAAAATCTCTCTTAAGTCCCTAACCACAAAAATATAAAATCAACTTCCAAAATATTTCTAACTTAAACAACTTCTTAAAAGTTTAGGGACCAAACATTTTCAAAACGTAATACACCCATACCTTGATACCTGACAAGGGCATTTTTGTCCTTTCACATTCCCGCCAAAAGTACCTCCGGGACGGGCTGTGACAGATATTTCTTTTGCCTCTTTGTTGTTTTAAACACACAAAAACCCTAATGAACTTTGTGCCATAAAGTTCCTTATATAGACAAAAGAAACCTAGCCAACAACTTGACTAAATATCTCTCCCAAACCCTTTAAGTGGCCGGCCCTTTAGTGTTTGGTTTGGGCTTTGGGCTTTTATTATTTCAAGTCATCCTATGCTTGAATAAAAGCCCAATGGGTTTAGGCCCAATGGGCCCAATTAAACCCGAACGTTTCTTTAAGCCCAAAACGATCTTTTATCGCTTTTATGATTTCTTTAGACTTTCTAAATTAATCACAACACTTAATTAATCCAATTAATTATTTCCTTCATCCAGTAATTACTCACTACAAGAGTGTATCGGTGTACAATCATTTTAGGTTCTAATTAGCAAGGCAGTGAGGTGATTGGCATCAATCCAATTGATTATATTTAATTCAATCACTTAGTGAATTAAAACTTCATTTTAATTCACCTTTCTTCTTTGATGACTACATTTAATCATCTAGAAGAACTCACAAGCTATGAGTGACATCTAACCATATGTCATAGCTACCCAAGCTAATGTAGAAGTAGTTCAGAGAACCTATTCAGTTGGAATTACAATGTAATTCGATTCTTCTCTAAAACAATACTCTCAATCACATTACTAGGGTATGGATATATTATGTCAAACCCCTAATTGAAGGAATATTTTGTGAAAACATGTTCATTTAAGCAACATCTATAAGCATGCAATTAACAATTAAAGGAGGAATCATGCTAGCATGCACTTAAAAACAAAACATTAACCATGAAATTCAAAGCCTAGTAGATTGGTGAACCAAAACTCAACTCAAAACAAAGTGAGTTGAAATTTATACCTTTGTAGATTCCTCTTTGCATAAGCAAAGGCTAATCACCCAAAGAGAGGGCCTTCATTCCTTGCATCTTAAATCTATGGATTTGGATGGAAGAATAGGTTTCTCCAAGTTCCCAAAATTGAGAACCTCTAAGTCTCTTCACTAAGGAGAGATTGGAGAAGAATTGAGAACCTCCAAGTTCCCCAAGGTGGCCGGCCTCTTTAGAGAGAAATGGAGAGACAAGTTCTCACCAATTTTCTCCAAAACAAACCCTTAATGAATTTTGGCTATAAAGTCATATTTATACCTTTATTCATTTGAGTGGCAAACTTGTAAATAAGTCCAAGTTCACTACCCTTAACAATATGGCCGGCCATTAAGATATTTTGGACTAATTGGGCCTTTGTGAATCATTATTCATTAAGTTGTCATACAACTTAAGTTAATGGGCTTAACGTTCGAAGCCCATTGGGCCTTAAGGTCCAAAACTATCCCGAGGTCTTTAACGAACTTATTCGTTTGATTAATTAACATATTAATTAATCCTTGCCATAAATAAATGATTAAACCATTTAATCATTCTTACTCATCTCCATGGTTTCTTCAATCTCCTCCTTACACGGTGTGCGATCCATTAGGTTCCTTTTAGCGAGGC
Organism: Malus sylvestris; assembly: GCF_916048215.2. Taxonomy (NCBI): domain Eukaryota; kingdom Viridiplantae; phylum Streptophyta; class Magnoliopsida; order Rosales; family Rosaceae; genus Malus; species Malus sylvestris. The sequence goes on along the minus strand of NC_062272.1, from coordinate 41,047,155 downwards.
AGTGGGCGATTAAAACCATTTTACATCGATTGTGAATTGAAACTTACTTTCAATTCTCCCTTTAGTGATTACACACGTTTAGGGCTTCCACAAACCATGAGTGACACATTGCAGCATATCATGGTTACCCAAGCTAATCAGAAGAGGTAGAGAAAACCTATTCAGTTTGGGATTACAAATGCAATACGGTCTTTCTCTAATACAATACTCTTGACCACATTGTTTGGTTTGATAGTTTATATATTCATGTCTACTATCCAATGTGATTCGTGTGCTTATATGATTACCTTGAATGTGATTTGGAACGCATTCCTAAATCTCATTCATACTCTGGCCAGAGGTTCTAAATCATATCATAGAGTATTCTCCCTCAAACAGTTTGAAGGTTAGAGATCCCTTGTTGCGCATTCACTTGCCTCCATGGCTAAGTGGCTTAACCCCAACGATGCCGTGGACACTCCAATGGAATGACGTTTGACATAATCAAAGATCAAGGACTTAACCACAAGACAACTGTGATGCCTCAGGTCAAAGGACTACTTTGCATTATCCCAACCATGAGTTCTCATGTGACATGAGTATGAGAACTCTTCGTTGATCGCGTTCAGTGAACTCATTCTCTACTGAGCACCTATGTACTTGTCTTGATGTCACACACACCAATGACTCGAGACTAGTCACTCTCCCTGAGAGAAGACATAGTACGTACCGATCTTGACAGACTGTCAATGCCCAATTGACAATCCTATGATCAGGAACATTTAGGATATGTCTACGAAAGAATGGTCTCATGAATCTAACTTCATTAGATTGCATTCTCCCAATCACATATTCCTTGGACTTTATCGTTTAAGCATATAACATTTATATGAGACGGCTCAAACAATAATCTTTGCCCTTTATATTAAACTAGATTAGTTTAACATGTGAAATGTCCGTAAAGTATCATCATATGATTGGCTTTAGGGCACATTTCCAACACTAATGTGATGATTCCTTCTTATATGATTCAATTGAGCCGTATAGGAACGCTTTCCTTTATTACGCTCGATACTTTGGCTGAAGATTCCCGAATCATATCTTATAGTATTCTTCCTCTCTAATCGAGGATTAGAGATTCCTTGTTGCGCATTCACTTGCCTTCATGACTAAGTGGCTTAACCCCAATTATGCCGTGGACATCTGCGAATGGGGTGACTTTGACATAATCAAAGATTAAGTACTTAGCCACAAGACAACGACGATGCCTCAGGTCAAAAGACTACTTACATTATTCTAACCATTAGAGTTACTTGCTTGACATGTGAGTAGACCTCCATGCAAGTACTCTCGTTCGATTGTGTTCAGTGAACTCATTCTCTTAATGAGCACCTACATACTTGTCTTAGTGTCACAACACGAATGGGATGAGACTTTCCATCCTTCCATTTGAAGCGGACACAGTATGTACCGGTCTAAGCATTGTCAGTTTCCCTCCGACAATCCAATGAGTAGTAACCTTTTGGACATAATGGTTATGTGAAGAAGGTCTCTGTAGTCTAACATCATTAGATTACTTCTTCAATCGATCCATTGTCCATGGATACACTATTTAGGACATATATCGTTTATTGAGATAGTCCTAATTCGTGTCTTTGCCATTTGATGTATAAGAGTCATCCATACATCGATTCATTTGTCCTGAAAGGTTTCTTCCAAAGATTGACTTTCAGGGCATATTTCCAACAGAGACATAACTAAAAGAGGGTTTTGACATGAGATTAAAGATTAAATGGGTCCAACGCCCTAATTAGCAATGAATGATCGTCTTTCATTTCTAATAACTTTCATTTCTAATGGCCAACCTTCCACCATAAGTTTAACAGAGAGAACCCTTGATTTTATCCTTGACATTTGTTTGTACCATACTTGACCAATCCTGAAACTACTGAGCACCGGTTAACGTTATACCGTCAAGGACCCAGAAGAGTTTCCCTCCAACCAAGAGGCCAATCACAGCGTGACACATGTCGACATCAGAAGCCAATCATAGCGCGACACGTGTCAACATCAGAAGCCAATCACAACACGACACGTTTCAATGTCAGAATGAAACTAGAAACTCTCTTCTATAAATAAAGATCATTCTCTCACAATATTTCCTAATGTCATTTGTACTAAATCATTCACTTGTACTCACTAAAGGAAAGCTTGAACCTATGTACTTGTGTAAACCCTTCACAATTAATGAGAACTCCTCTACTCCATGGACATAACTAATTTGGGTGAACCACGTACATCTTGTGTTTGCTTCACCGTCTCTATCCATTTACATACTTATCCACACTAGTAACCAGAGCAATCTAGCAAAGGTCACAAACTTAACACTTTCTGTTGTACCAAAAGTGTTATGAAGCTCCAAATGATCAACCTTCAGTGCCTCCTCCTTTTGGGGTTCTACCTAGTACTGAGGCTCGGAATAATCACCCTTTGGTGCCTCCTCTTTCGGGGGCTCTGCCGACTGCTGAGACTTCTCCTGAGCAACCTTTGTGAATGCTCCTTCTTGTTTGTTTATTTTGATTCATGTATATGTACATATTTGTAACTTATCGGAGATATGAATAAACAAGATTTGCTTCATTTCAACGTATTGTATTAAATACACCAAGGCCTTCTTCACTAAGTTCTTTGATTTTTTTTCCTTTTGTTGAAGCTTGTATGTTGAAGCTTTGTGAGTGAAGCATGTAGGTTGAGGTAGTGCTCCCTTAATTTCCCGAGTGAGGAAAACTTCTCGTTTGGAGACTTGAAAAATCCAAGTCATTGAGTGGTCGTGAGGCTTCCAAGTATCAAGGTGCAATAGCATATGGTAGGAGTCCCCCAAGTCTCCGGTCGAGGGAGTTGACGAATGAGGTGTCTTGCTACTAGCCAAGTTTCCAAAGTAACAAAACTTCACCATTTTCCTTTCTAAGTGGTAGCCCAAAACTCCTTATTCATATATAGTTGTTATGAAAGTTCTTAGGCCCAAAGAAGAGGAGGCCTAGGCTTTTTTTTTATTTTTTTATTTTTTTTATTTTCGAATTTTTAAAATTTCGAATTTCCAAAAAAAAAAAAAAAGCTTTGTAGGTGAAGCTTTGAGGTTGAAGCTTTGTTGGGTACTATGAATTGATTTTACTTCACACTATCTTGATCACGATAGTGTGAAGCTTTTGTGGGTGAAGCTTTTGTGATGAAGCTTTGTAAGTGAAGCTTTTGTGGGTAAAGCTTTTGTGGTGGGTGAAGCTTTTGTGGGTGAAGCTTTTATGGTGGGGGAAGCTTTTATGGGTGAAGCTTTTGTTGCTAAATCTTTTATGGGTGAAGCTTTTGTAGGTGAAGCTTTTGTGGTGGGTGAAGCTTTTGTTGGTGAAGCTTTTGTAGGTGAAGCTATTGTGGGTGAAGCTTTTGTAGGTGGGTGAAGCTTTTGTGGTGGGTGAAGCTTTTGTGGTGGGTGAAGCTTTTGTGGGTGAAGCTTTTGTTGGTGGATGAAGCTTTTATGGGTGAAGCTTTTGTAGGTGAAGCTTTTGTGGGTGAAACTTTTGTGTTGAAGCTTTGCAGGTGAAGCTTTAGATTTGAAGCTTTGTAGGTGAAGCTTTTGTGTTGAAGCTTTTGCAGGTGAAGCTTTGGAGTTGAGGCTTTATAGGTAAAGCTTTGGAGTTGAAGCTTTTGTTGGGTACCATGAATTGATTTTGCTTCACACTATCTTGATCAAGATAGTGTGAAGCTTTTGAGAATTTGTAGTTGTCCTCCATTGATGAAGCTTTTGTGGTGAAGCTTTTGTGGTGGAGCTTTTGTTGGTGAAGCTTTTATGGGTGAAGCTATTGTGGATGAAGTTTTTGTGTTGAAGCTTTGTAGGTGAAGCTTTGTAGGTGAAGCTTTTGTGTTGAAGCTTTTGTAGGTGAAGCTTTGGAGTTGAAGCTTTGTAGGTGCAGCTTTGGAGTTGAAGCTTTGTAGGTGAAGCTTTGGAGTTGAAGCTTTGTTGGTGCAGCTTTGGAGTTGAAGCTTTGTAGGTGAAGCTTTTGTGTTGAAGCTTTTGTAGGTGAAGCTTTGGAGTTGAAGCTTTGTAGGTGAAGCTTTGGAGTTGAAGCTTTTGTTGGGTACCATGAATTGATTTTGCTTCACACTCTCTTGATCAAGATAGTGTGAAGCTTTTGAGAATTTGTAGTTGTCCTCCATTGATGAAGCTTTTGTTGGTGAAGCTTTTGTGGTGAAGCTTTGTTGGGTACCACTAATTGATTTTGCTTCACACTATCTTGATCAAGATAGTGTGAAGCTTTTGAGAATTTGTAGTTGTCCTCCATTGATGAAGCTTTGTTGAATTTCCCTTTTTTTTGTGTTTTTTTTTTTGGGAAACTAGAAATTTGAAAATGTGGGAGAGACAACATATACAAATTTTGCTTCCACACTGTTGAGCAAGAGAACGCGATGCAAGCCACACCTTGTAGTAGTCGAAGGTTTGGATGAACCATATAAATTGAATTTACTTCGAACAGTCTTGAATTTGCCTCAAAGGTTTGAGAATTGTAGTTGCCCTCCATTGATGAAGCTTTTGTTTGCACCATAAATTGGTTTTGCTTCACACTGTCTTGATCAAGAGTGTGTGAAGCTTTCGAGAATTTTGGTTATCCTCCATTGATGAAGCTCTTGTTGGCACCATAAATTTGTTTTGCTTCACACTATCTTGATCAAGAGTGTGTGAAGCTTTTGAGAATTGTGGTTGAACTCCTTTGATGAAGCTTTTGTTGGCACCATAAATTGGTTTTGCTTCACACTGTCTTGATCAAGAGTGTGTGAAGCTTTCCAGAATAGTGGTTGCCCTCCATTGATGAAGCTCTTGTTGGCACCATAAATTGGTTTTGCTTCACACTATCTTGATCAAAAGTGTGTGAAGCTTTTGAGAATTATGGTTGAACTCCTTTGATTAAGCTTTTGTTTGCACCATAAATTGGTTTTGCTTCACACTGTCTTGATCAAGAGTGTGTGAAGCTTTTGAGAATTGTGGTTGAACTCCTTTGATGAAACTCTTGTTGGCACCATAAATTGGTTTTGCTTCACATTGTCTTGATCAAGAGTGTGAAGCTTTCTACAGGTTGTAGTGTTTGCATTGTTACAAAGAGGAAATGTCTGAAGCAGATGCAAGAGGGCTGAATAGCTTGATCTTCGTACGCCATGCACTGAAGTTGTTGTTGGCTTGCAATAAGACTTTATTGGTGACTATAACTCTTGTTTGGCATAAGTGCTCCCCTAGTTGAGTTGTCAAGCTTGAGTGTTTTTTATTATTTGTGAATGCTAGGAGTTCACATGTACAAGTTGTACCACTCGTCTTCTGGTAGTTGGAATGAATGATGAGTTGCTTTCATCACTTGGTTGGTGGTACGAAGGTGAGTTCCTTCATCACCTTTCACCACATTTCATCACCTATTTGGTGGCACGAGGATGAGTTCCTTCTTCACCTTGTTGGTGGCATGAATGGTAAGTTGCCAAATGATATTAGAGTAAGGGTTGTACATTTCATCACCTGGTTGGAGGCATGAAGGAGAGTATGGGTTGTACATTTCATCACCTAGTTGGTGGCATGAAGATGAGTTCCTTCTTCACCTGGTTGGTGGCATGAGTGGCAAGTTGCCAAATGATATTAGAGTACTGGTAGTACATTTCGTCACCTGGTTGGTGGCATGAAGAAGAGTACGGGTTGTACATTTCATCACCTGGTTGGTGGCATGAAGATGAGTTCCTTCTTCACCTAGTTGGTGGCATGAGTGGCAAGTTGCCAAATGATATTAGAGTACGGGTTGTACATTTCATCACCTGGTTGGTGGCAAGAAGGAGAGTACGGGTTGTACATTTCATCATCTGGTTGGTGAGAATAAGGGCAAGGTGTCCAGGCACATTGTAGCAAGTGTCGAAGACATAAAGTATGTTGAACCCTTTCGAAGCACAGTTGGCTTATGTATGGATGTGTTGGAATGTATGATGTTTATGTATGAATATGTTGGAATGTATGATGTTTATGTATGAATGTGTTGGAATGTATAATGTTTATGTTGATTGATATGAGTGATGCTTATGAATGTTTTGCTATGCATGAAGGGATCCATGCTTTCGATATGTAAACCATGTTAGTTGTAACACTTAGTATCACATACTTTGTGTCAAAGTACGCATGTTGAAGTTCTGAGTTGGAGTATAAGGGTAGTTCAGCGTAGACTAAGTGTTCCAGTGGTAGGAATGTAAACGACTAAGAAGAAGTTGTCTGAATTCCCTTTTCTTTAAATATTTGCCGAATGGCTTGTGTGACAAAAGATCTCAAGCAGTTGAAAGTCAAAACATTTGTAATGTGTATGCCTTCTTATAATAACATTTCCTTCAGTACCTAGTCCTCCACTTTGAAAGAGTGAGGCTTGGCCCTATAATCATAATAGTCGACGGTACGTTCACCCCTGGTTGTCTTGATACGAACTTTTATCCATCTTGTTGTAATGGGCTTGCTGAGAGTAAAAATCCTTCCTCTTACCAAGAGATAGATACGTTTGGTGACTTAACGAGTAGCTAAATGAGGCAGGAGATGATGCAATGGGTGTCTGAATGGCCAATATCTCCTCACTTGGTAGAACTTGACTTCCACTTCCCATTTGTTGATAGGGGTTAACGATATGGGAGTTCCCTTGGTATGTCCTTACTTCGGCAAAGGTGTGGTTGTAAGCCTGTGCCATCACCTCAAAGTAAGTCTCCCAAGTGTTGGCATTGATAATGTACTTGAAGAAACAATCATGTAGGCTTGGTGTGAAGGCCTTTAGGGCAATCTTGTCATCTGCCTCAGGGCAGCGAGGATACTCATGGCTAAAGCGACCGGCATACTCTCATAGTGACTCGTCCGGCTTCTGGCGAATAGTGTACAGGTCATCTACAGAATGCAAGTGATCGGTCTGGAAGATGTGTTGAGAGACATAAAGTTTCCTCAATTCCTCAAATGAGTCTACTATCTCAGGTGGAACACGACAATACCAGTTTAGAGCTCCACCAGAGAGGGTGGAGGGGAAGAGAAGACATCGCTCTTCGTCGGTGTGCATCCGATATGCCATGGTGGATTCAAAGAGGTTAAGGTGTTCAATTGGGTCCTCCCTTCCAGTATAGAGTTGTAAACCACGCTTTTATTTTGTCTTCGCTTGAAGAGGGTGTCGAGGATCTTTCTTGTGAGAGGGCTAGGCCTGGGTTGGTTGCAGTCAGGTATCTCGACCTGACGTTCGGCCTTCAGCTTGTTTACTTCCTCAATAAGCTGTAGGATAAGGGGTTTCTGAGTGGCGTCATGTACCACTGGAATTTTCTTTCATAAGTCTTCATTGCCTCTTGGAAGTAGGAAAGTTTGAGTAATGGCATGTGGTTTTTTCTTGGACTCGCTGTACTGACTTCTAGGGCGAGTCTGTCAGAATACCTCAGAGTCCTCCGTACCTTCATGTTCATCTGGGACCTGTCGTTCCTTCCCTAGATTGGTAGCTGGCTTGGGTCATGGAAGGGGATCAAGTCTTTTAGAAACCCTTGGGTCATTGATCTTCGAGCATATGTGGAAGGGATTCTCTTGACGTTGCGTTAGGAAGTCTCGGCAGTCACAATAAACGGCTTTCGATCATTCCAACCCTTCTGCAATGAGGTGTCTTCCTCCACTTCTTCTACTTCAGATCGAAGCATCTGGGTTGAAAGAAGTCTCATGTTGATCAATGTTTTGATGATTAGCTCACTCCTCATCAGGGATACCCATGTCGAATGGAGGTGACACTCCGTGTTGGGGGGCACCCAGATGATGGTTGATGTCCACAGGGGCAACGAGCTCGCATGTTTGAGTACGCCTAGCTTCGTGGAGTGTCTCAAAGAGCTTCTCATACTGTACCTGGAGGACCTCATTCTTCATTGCTATCTTGTTGTTTTGAGCTTCTAGCTCATCAACTTTAGCTTCAAGAGCAACTCTCTTTCCTTCTTTCTTTCATTGCTTCGCACTAGGTGCAAGAGGGGTGTCATTCTGTGTGTTGTGACTTCCTTCACTCCCCATGTTGGAGAGGGATGCATGGTCAAAAGAGAGTGTACGAATGGTGGAAACCAGCTTGGCAAAGCTGAAGAGAGTAGGAATAAGTGTCGTTCCCACAGACGGCGCCAAATGTTAATGCATAAAATCAGTGAGGACTTTGGTACAACAGAAAGTGTTAAGTTTGTGACATTCGCTAAATTGCTCCGGTCACTGGTGTGGATAAGTATGTAAATGGATAGAGACATGGAAGCAAACACAAGATGTACGTGGTTCACCCAGATTGGCTACGCCCACGGAGTATAGGAGTTCTCATTAATTGTGAAGGGCTTACACAAGTACATAGGTTCAAGCTCTCCTTTAGTGAGTACTAGTGAATGATTTAGTACAAATGACATTAAGAAATATTGTGAGAGAATAATCTCTATTTATATAAGAGAGTTTCTTGTTTCATTTTCACATTGACACGTGTCGTGTTGTGATTGACTTCTGATGTTAACACATGTTGAGTTATGATTGGCTTTTGATGTCGATACGTGTCACGTTGTGATTGGCCTCATGGTTGGAGGGAAACTCTTCTGGGTCCTCGACGGTATAATGTTGATCGGTACTCAGTAGTTTCAGGATTGGTCTAGTATGGTACAAACAATGGTAATGTCGAACGGCCTGTTTACTACGCTAGCAAGGCCTTACAAGATGCGGAGACATGATACTCTAACATTGAGTAATTGGCTCTAGCATTCGTCATGTTTGCTCGAAAACTTTGTTCTTACTTCCAAAAACACTCCATCCTCGTGCTTACCAATCATCCTCTTTGACAGACACTCCAAAGTCCTGACACTTCTGGGTGAATGATCAAATGGGCGATAACATTGGGTGAGTTTGACATCTCCTACCAACCAAAGCCAGCTGAGAAAGGCTTAGCAGTCTTATTGCAAGCCAACAACAACTTCAGTGTATGGCATACGAAGTCTTATTGCAAACCAACAACAACTTCAGTCCATGGCATATGAAGATCAAGCTATTCAGCCGTTTTGCATCTGCTTCAGACATTTCCCCTCTGTAACAATGAAAACACTACAACTCGTAAAAAGCTTCACACACTCTTGATCAAGACAGTGTGAAGCTGAACCAATTTATGGAGCCAACAAGAGCTTCATCAAAGGAGTTCAACCACAATTCTCAAAACCTTCACACACTATTGATCAAGACAGTGTGAAGCAAAACCAATTTATGGTGCCAACAAGAGCTTCATCAATGGAGGGCAACTACAATTCTCAAAAGCTTCACACACTCTTGATCAAGACAGTGTGAAGCAAAACCAATTTATGGTGCCAACAAGATCTTCATCAAAGGAGTTCAACCACAATTCTCAAAACCTTCACACACTATTGATCAAGACAGTGTGAAGCAAAACCAATTTATGGTGCCAACAAGAGCTTCATCAATGGAGGGCAACTACAATTCTCAAAAGCTTCACACACTCTTAATCAAGACAGTGTGAAGCAAAACCAATTTCTGGTGCCAACAAGAGCTTCATCAATGGAGGGCAACCACAATTCTCAAAAGCTTCACACATTCTTGATCAAGACAGTGTGAAGCAAAACCAATTTATGGTGCCAACAAGAGCTTCATCAAAGGAGGGCAACCACAATTCTCAAAAGCTTCACGCACTCTTGATTAAGACAATGTGAAGCAAAACCAATTTATGGTGCCAATAAGATCTTCATCGATAGAGGGCAACCACAATTCTCAAAAGCTTTACACACTCTTGATCAAGACAGTGCGAAGCAAAACCAATTTATGGTGCCAACAAAAGCCTCATCAAAGGAGTTCAAGCACAATTCTCAAAAGCTTCGCACACTCTTGATCAAGACAGTGTGAAACAAAACCAATTTATGGTGCCAACAAAAGCTTCATCAATGAAGGGCAATTACAACTCGTACAAAGCTTCACACACTCTTGATCAAGACTGTTCGGAGCAAATTCAATTTATATAATAGATCCAAACCTTCGACTACTACAAGGTGTGGCTTGCATCACAATCTCTTGCTCAACAATGTGGAAGCAAAATTTGTATATGTTGTCTGTCCCACATTTTCAAATTTCTATTTTGCAAAAAAAAAAAGGAAAAAAAAAGAAAAGAAAAAAGAAAAGAAATAACGGAAATTGGGAAATTCAACAAAGCTTCACCACAAAAGCTTTACCAACAAAAGCTTCATCAATGGAGGACAACTACAAATTCTCAAAAGATTCACACTATCTTGATCAAGATAGTGTGAAGCAAAATCAATTCATGGTACCCAACAAAGCTTCACCAACAAAAGCTTCATCAATGGAGGACAACTACAAATTCTCAAAAGCTTCACACTATCTTGATCAAGATAGTGTGAAGCAAAATCAATTCATGGCACCCAACAAAAGCTTCAACTCCAAAGCTTCACTTACAAAAGCTTCAACTCCAATGCTTCACCTACAAAAGCTTCACACACAAAAGCTTCACCCACAATAGCTTCACCTACAAAAGGTTCACCAATAAAAGCTTCACCAACAAAAGCTTCACCAACAAAAGCTTCACCCACAAAAGCTTCACCCACCACAAAAGCTTCACGCACAAAAGCTTCACCCACCACAAAAGTTTAACCTATAAAAGCTTCACCCACAATAGCTTCACCTACAAAAGCTTCACCCATAAAAGCTTCACCAACAAATGCTTCACCAATGGAGAACAACTACAAATTCTCAAAAGCTTCACACTATATTGATCAAGATAGTGTGAAGCAAAATCAATTCTTGGTACCCAACAAAAGCTTCAACTCCAAAACTTCACCTACAAAAGCTTCAACTCCAAAGCTTCACCCACAAAAGCTTAACCCACAATAGCTTCACCTACAAAAGCTTCACCCATAAAAGCATCACCAACAAAAGCTTCACCCACAAAGGCTTCACCCACAATAGCTTCACCCACCACAAAAGCGTCACCCACCACAAAAGCTTCACCTACAAAAGTTTCACCCACAATAGCTTCACCTACAAAAGCTTCACCCATAAAAGCTTCACCAACAAAAGCTTCACCCATAAAAGCTTCACCAACAAAAGCTTCACCAACAAAAGCTTCACCCATAAAAGCTTCACCCACCACAAAAGCTTCACCCACAAAAGCTTCCCTCACCACAAAAGCTTCACCTACAAAAGTTTTCCCCACCACAAAAGCTTCCCCCACCACAAAAGTTTCCCCCACTACAAAAGCTCCACCCATAAAAGCTTCATCAACAAAAGTTTCACCCACCGCAAAAGCTTCACCCACAAAATCTTCACCTACAAAGCTTCAACACAAAAACTTCACCTACAAAAGCTTCACACTCTCTTGATCAAGTTAGTGTGAAGCAAAATCAATTCATGGTACCCAACAAAGCTTCAACCTCAAAGCTTCGCCTACAAAGCTTCACCTATAAAGCTTAAAATATATATATATATATATATATATATATATTTTTTTTTTTGGAAATTTGAAAATTCAGAAATTCGAAAATTCGAAAATTTGAAAATTAAAAAAAAAAAAAACAAAATTGCCTAGGCCTTCTCTTCTTTACACCTAACAATTTTCGTAACAAATATATATAAAGGAGGAGTTTTGGGCTACCACTTAGAAAGGAAAATGGTGAAATTTTGTTACTTTGGAAACTTGGCTACTAGCAAGACACCTCATTCGTCAACTCCCTCGACCGGAGACTTGGGGGACTCCAAACATATGCTACTGCAGCTTGATACTCGGAAGTCTCACGACCACTTAGTGACTTGGATTTTTTCAGGTCTCCAACCGAGAAGTTTTCCTCACTCGGGAAATTAAGGGAGCACTACCTCAACCTACATGCTTCACTCACAAAGCTTCAACATACAAGCTTCAACAAAAGGAAAAATTCAAAGAGCTTAGTGAAGAAGGCCTTGGTGTATTTAACACAATACGTTGAAATGAAGCAAAGCTTGTTTATTGATATCTTTGATAAGTTACAAATATGTACATATACATGAATCAAAATAAAGAAACAAAAGGGAACCTTCACAAAGGTTGCTCAGGAGAAGTCTTAGCAGTTGGCAAAGCCCCAGAAAGAGGAGGCACCAGAAGGTGATTATTCGGAGCCTCGGTACTAGGCAGAACCCCAGAAGAATGAGGCACCGAAGGTTGATCATTTGGAGCTTCATTACGCGGTACAACCCTAGAAGAGGAAGGCAATAAATACGTTTGGAACAAACCCACAAACCTCTGATGATCAAGTAAAATCTGACCATTAGATTCCTGCAGCTGGTCGAGCTTCCTCTTCATTGTAGCATAGTCATGTGTGAACCTGTGCAACTGTTTATTCTCATGCTTAGGCCTTCTGATCTCCTGTTTGAGACTTATCACTTCAGCCGCCAATGATTCAACTTGGCAGGTTCGAGCAAATAGGTGTTGGGCCATATTAGACACAGAACCTGCACACTGGACACTGAGAGCTAGAGAATCATTAATAGCTAACTCATCAGACCGTTTGGAAAGTAGTCTGTTATCTTTGGGAGTGAGAAGGTTCCTGGCCACCATCGTAGCGATCATATCATTCTTCATCATAGAGTCCCCAACGGTAAGAGGACTAGTTGGGGATAAGAAGGATGGGTGCCATATGTTGTCTTGAGAAGGCATGGCTGCCTTTTCTCCAAAGTTCAAGTCAAAACGACGATCGGATGGGCCAAACATTCTCAGAAATGATGAAGGAGAAATAAGGTGCAATAAATTTCTGAAGTAAGGGGAAAATTCCTACAAGCAATAACTCTCTGAATGTACTTCTTGCACACAATTAGTGCCCTTATAAAAGAAAGGGCAACAGGCCTGTTGGTTCAAAAATTGAAGAGGCACCACTCTCCTGATTTCGAAGAGGCATCACTTTCCACACGAAACATCAGCTCCTCGAGTACCACAGATAACTTTGCCAAAGATCTCTGACAAAGTTTAGACACATAAATTTTGAAGGTCCAGCTACCCTACTATTACCCACAAGGGTCAAGGAACAGCACCACTGCTTAGTAACTAGAAAGTCCCAATGTGTGTCAACCTCTGTGCTCCGTGGCAAGGTAGACTGGCAAAAATGCCCAACTTTTACTCACATTCGAGAAAACACTCCCAACAAGATTGCTTGCTCAAAAATTGAAGAGGCACCGCTCTCCGAATCTCAAGAACCAGACTCCCAACAGGATTACGTGCTAAAAAATCGAAAAGGCACCGCCCTCTGAATCTCGAGAGCCAGACTCCCAACAAGAGTACTTTCTCAAAAATCGAAGAGACACTGCTCTCCGAGAAGATACCACATCTGGCTGAGGAACATATAGGGCAAGTGAGAAGGATACAAGGAAGCAAGTGGAGATAAGCGTAACAGAACACGTGCCGATACATCCACTAATTTGTCAACAGCAAAAGTATCCCATATCATCAGGGTCAAACGTACTCTAGATTTGATGGACTTGTTTTGACCCTCAAATTCTTGAGTCGGCCTTATACTCTGGAGGAAACCAGAAAACCCTTCAGCTCAGTTCAAGAATAAGCCTGTGGAAAGTTACTTCTTCAAAAGCAAAAGTATCTCATATCATCTCTTCTCCATTTGCTTCTCCTTATCCTTGTTGATGTTTACGACACAAGGAGAATGAGAACAATCAACCGGAAGCCGAAGTCGAACCTCCGATCTAGGTTGCTTGCTTGGAAGTCTGATTGCTTACCTTGTCTGTTACCTCATTCGGCAAATCTCTTAGCTCAACGACTTGGGGGACTCCTACTATAGGGTTTGTATCACACTTGACCAAGCCTGAAACTACAAGTAAGCTTCAAGTGAAATTGATACATTACCTTGTGCATCTTCATCACTTAAAGATATGTCACACCCCAAATTCGAAAATAAGAATGATAATCGAATTAGGGTGTGAATAGAATTTAAAATAAATAAAAATATTGCAACGAGAGTATGATGGAACTAGAGCCAACTAAAAGTTCACTTAGACCTGTTTATTTAATACATCATGAGTTTAAAGAGTTCAACTCTTACAACACACTCTTGAGATACTAGAACACTTTATTTAAAGTACAAATAGGAAACCAGCACACACATAGGATATGTTTATTCATATAGAGACAGGTCATCATCTTGTTCCTCCATACTGGTACCTGCAATAGCTAATAGGGTGTGAGCTTTTCATGCTCAGTAGGAACCATATGTCCTTCAAGTTCATTTACCACAATTAATCAAAGTATCAAGCCTCAAACAATACGGTAAAAATACAAATAATATGACAAAGAAATAAACATGAACTCACTCCCTTCTAATCCTGCTAACTTATATTTATGGCATCCAAACCTGCACGTCCCATACCATGCTTATACCCTTTGGTTCTGAATACCATAAAATATAAATTAACTCCCATTCCTCCCTTAACCCCTAATTTTATTAGAAATTTCAGTTTCATTAACATAGGCCCTTCCCCCGACACCCAACTATACGTTCAAGCCCTTCACCCTACGCTTGAACATATATAAGTTTTCAACACTTTGCTTAACCAAGTTTACACAACCCAACACTTAACTCTGTAACATGTAATGCAACACGAGCAATTCAATTTAACAAACATAATTGTAACCCTCAACGTAGTCAGTCCAACAATTTTACATAACTCAACCATTCATCAAAACATAACAACATTTAACATAGTCAATATATATAATACATCGAAAAATAAACCATTAACCCTAAACACAACCATGACAATCAATCGATTCAATTTCACCCAAGCATTTCATTACTACTGTATTAGATATAATTACTAATATCACAAAGATTAACCATGATATAGATCTATCATCGGGAAATAGAGCCCCTACCTCTTGTCTAGCTAACTGTAATACCTCTCTAAGCCTCCGAAGTGTCCGGAGTCACTCCCAGGCCTAACATCACATAAAAAAAATAGTAAAAGTTAGCATAAAACTAGAATGAAAAATTCTATTTCAGCCTAACAAAGATTTACCCAAATATACCCATCACAACCCCATTAAAAACCAAGCTTAAGTCCCCATATTGTGACCCTATTTTCATCCCTCAAAACTCCATGGCAAATGATGAAATTACTTGGATTTTAAAGCTTAACAAACCTAGTTTCTAATCTACTAATGATAGGAGCATATTTATGCGACTTAGTATGTTTGTTTTCGTGCATTTATGTTCTTAGTTCTTAGTTATGTTAGTAGTTTAAGCCATTTTTGTGTGTTTGTAGGTTCTATGGGCCAAGGATGCAAGAAGATGCATTTTGGAGCATTTTGGAGCATTTTTGGGCCAAGATTGGATGGTGCAAACATGGAGACATGAGGATGGACGAATTTGATGATTCAAAGGGCTAGAAATCTGCATGTGTGTGTGCAAAGTGTTGGCCTACAACTTCAAACATCATAGCTGCCATGTGATGGCAGAAAATGTGTTTATTGCTAGCTAAATGGATGAAGAACATGTATGTGCAAGTATAAACACCACATGGGCAGCAAGAAGGAAAGAAAACAGCAACACACACACCACATGGGCAGCAAGGAATCAGAAATTAAAGCATGGAAGAGTGGGAAGTGATGAGGACAACACAAACACACACACACATGCAATCTCACGGCAAGTAGAATGGAATCAGCAAAGGGGAGTGAATGGACAGCAGAAAAAGCAAAGAAATTGGACCACTATGAAGTGGATTTCTTGTTGGTCTCCCACTTATAGCTTTGGGTGGCTTTGGCATGATTATTTCTAGGTGGAAAGAGCACAAAGACAACTCACACACATGCAAAACAAAGCTGGCAGCATCCTTCCCTTCCCTTGCCGTGAGATTCTTGTGTCCATTACCTTGCAATTCTTTTCATTTCCAACCTCTATATAAGCACCATTCAGCCTTCAAGGAAGACACACAGAAATTCATACACATTTACATTAGTTCCAAGGCTTGCAAAGAAGGAGGAGTGCTTGGAGTTGTGCTAGCCATTCCATTGGAATTGTTGGAGCATTCTAGGTGTATTCTACTTTGTTTTTCTATGTTTAATTTCAATTGTTTTTGTTTAATTGCAAGTATGAGGAACTAAACCCTTACTTAGCTAGGGTGAAGTTCGAAGCCATGAACATGCTTGAGATATGAATTGATTTCTTCCAATTGTGATTTAATAAGTTGTGAATGCAATTCAATTAACTACTTTCTTCAAAACTAATTCTTGTATGTTGATTAAGGATGCATACTTAGTTTTCATGCATGAATTTGATGCTAGGATATAAATGAGTTTCACCTAATCATTACAAGTTTATATTCATCGGTAGTGAAGGTTGCTAGTCACAATCGCGTTAATTGAATTCTTGGCAAACGTATCATGCATTCATAGTTACGAATGCCTCGTTAACACTTATGATTTTCATAGAACGTAATGATCTTTGATTGTATCTCTATTATGCATTCATGTAGAGGACTTTTGGAGAATAATTTGGATTGTCGTATGCATTCATCCAATTCAATAAATCAAGGAAAATCTGAGGATTAATTAGTGCATCACGGTTAATCTGGGGTGTTGAGTTTCATAATCTATTGAAAAGCAATTGGAAATCAATTCATGTACAAGTGTGTCATGTGTGAAGAATGGATCTCTAGCTAATCCGTCAACCATCTATTTAGTTTTACTTTTTGTTGTTATCTCAATCTCATCCAAACCAATACCCCCCATTTACTTTCTTGTATCAAAGTGTGTTTAAGTTTGTTTAGTTTGTGCCTTAAAGTGTTTTGAGTCTAGTGAGGTATTGTAAGGTATAGTTTTGTGTCATTGAGTCTATTCTAACGTTTTTAACTTTGTTCTTATATTTTTGAGTCAAGTGAGAGGTTATTAGCAAGCCCTCCTAATCCCCGGTCCAGAACGATCCCTACTTATACATATACTACAATTGTCAACAAGAGGGTTTAATTTGTGTGTCTAGTTATTTTACGCATCAAATTTTGGCGCCGTTGCCGGGGATTAGCAACTTTGCTAATCTCTTGGATTGTTTTCTTTCGAATTATTGTATTTTGTTTAAGTTTCTGTTTAAGTTGCTGATTTGTTTTGTTTTCTTTGTTTTTAGGTACTAGTTTATGACCCGTAGCTCACAACCTGTTCGTGAGCATATCTCCGACTTTGACGGTGATTTTGAGAGGACTTTGAGAAGGAAAAAGAAATTGCAAGAGTCTAATCCTCCTAGTCCCGAGCCTGAATTAGAAGAGCAAGAAGTTGAGGTTGAAGAGAAGGCCACGGCACAAGTGGGTGGAGAAGAGCAAGGTATAGCCATGGACAACCGTACACTCAAGGAGCTTGCCGCCTCGGGTTTGGATAATGCCGCACCATTGTGTATCCAATATCCCATGGCTGCTCAAGGTAAAACCGAAGAGTTCGAGTTAAAGTCAAGTTTGCTCCACCACATTCCAAAGTTCCATGGGCTTTCCATGGAGGATCCGAACAAACATTTGAAGGAATTTGAAGTGGTGTGCTCAAGTATGACTCCGGTTACCGTTGACTGAAGTATTTTAAAGATGAAGGCTTTTCCATTCTCTTTAATGGACAAAGCCAAGGATTGGTTATACGAGTTGGCTCCCGGTACAGTTACATCTTGGGAGAGTATGAAGAGGGCGTTTCTGGAGAAGTTTTTCCCAACTTCTCGCATCATTCTTCTTCGTAAAAAAATAAGTGGAATTCAGCAAAGCCAAGGTGAATCTTTTCCATCTTATTATGAACGATTTAAATCACTTGTTGCTTCTTGTCCACAGCATCAGATGAAGGAGGAGTTACTTCTTCAATACTTTTACGAAGGTCTTTTACCACTTGAACGGCAAATGTTGGATGCTTCCGCGGGAGGAGCTCTAGTGGATAAGACACCTAGGGATGCCAAAACTCTCATTGCGAATCGAGCACTCAATGCACAACAATATGAAGGTGTTGGGCAAAGAGACACCCCACGGCCACATCATGTCAATGAGGTAAGTTCTATTTCTGAGTTACAATCCCAAATGGCTAACCTTACGTCTATGTTATCGCAGTTGGTTGAAGGCCCCAAAATGCAAGGAACTACAATCTGTGGTGTATGCTCCATTCAAGGACACCAATCTGATCAATGCCCTCAATTAATTGAGAATGGAGGATGGGAATCGGCCAATGCTGTAGGTTATGGGAATCAAAACCAACCAAGGAATGATCCTTTCTCCAATACATACAACTCGAGATGGTGTGACCACCCCAATTTCAGATGGAGAGATGCACCACAATATGGCCAACAAAGTGGATTCCGACAACCCCCGGGTTTCTTTCCAAGGCCAATGGCACCACAACCACCTCCTCAGGCACAATCTTCCCAAACCAACCCAGGTACGTCTATGAATGATGATAAAACATATCAGTTACTAACCACCATGGCGCAGGGAATGCAGAACCAAGCAAAGGAGGTTAATGAGCTGAAGAAGCAAATGGGCCAAATGGCCGAATTTTTGGGGCAATTCCGTGAAAATGGTAGGTTACCAAGCACTACGGTGGTCAATCCAAAGGGTGGCTTCGAATCTGCAAAGGCTATCACATTACGAAGTGGAAAAGAGGTGAGAAACAAGGAAGATGAGAAGATACAACTCAAGGAAGATGAGAACACCTACCCCACGGCAAGGGTACCATCACCCATGCTGCAGCCATCTAAGACATCCCATCCGTCCACCTCAGGTAAGAATGTTCCAAATGTTGTGATTTCGAACACTAATCTGCCCAATGTTCCTTTCCCTCGCAGATTTGCACAGTCGAAGAAAGAAGAAAGCGAAAAGGACATTTTGGATACCTTTCGAAAAGTCCAAGTGAACATTCCTTTACTTGATGCTATTAAGCAAGTGCCTAGGTACGCAAAGTTTTTAAAAGAATTATGCACAACTAGGAAAAGAATTTCAAACAAAGAAGTTGTGAAGGTAAGTGAAAATGTATCCGCGGTTTTGCAACGGAAGTTACCTCCAAAGTGTAAGGATCCAGGGAGCTTTACTATCCCATGCGTAATTGGAAACACTAGATTTGAAAAATGCATGTTAGATTTAGGTGCTTCTATTAATGTTATGCCATATTCCATTTATGCATCAATGAACCTTGGTGAGTTAAAACAGGATGGCGTGATAATTCAATTGGCCGATCGTTCTAACGCTTATCCCAAGGGAGTCCTTGAGGATGTTTTAGTGCAGGTCAATCATCTTATCTTTCCTGCAGATTTTTATGTCCTAGAAATGGAGGATTCAAGCCATGCTCCATCATTGCCAATCTTGCTAGGCCGACCATTCATGAAAACAGCGAGAACAAAAATAGATGTGTTTATGGGAACATTAACCATGGAGTTTGATGGAGACATTATTCGTTTTAATCTTTCTGAAACCATTAAATATCCAATGGAGGACCATTCTTGTTTCGCTATTGACATTGTTGATTCTTTGGCACAGGTACATTTGGGGGAATCCATTTAATCATTCTTACTCATTTCCGTTTAATCTCCAATCTCCACCTCTTATGGTGTGCCATCCATTAGGTTCCTTTTAGCGAGGTAGTGGGCGATTAAAACCATTTTACATCGATTGTGAATTGAAACTATTTTCAATTCTCCCTTTAGTGATTACACACGTTTAGGGCTTCCACAAACCATGAGTGACACCTAGCAGCATATCATGGTTACCCAAGCTAATCAGAAGAGGTTAGAGAACCTATTCAGTTCGAGATTACAAATGCAATACGGTCTTTCTCTAATCTAATACTCTTGACCACATTGTTTGGTTTGATAGTTTATTTTCTCATGTCTACTATCCAATGTGTGTCTTGTGCTTATATGATTACCTTGAATGTGATTCGGAACGCATTCCCTAATCTCATTCATACTCTGGCCAGAGATTCAAATCATATCAGAGAGTATTCTCCCTCAAACGGTTTGAAGGTTAGAGATCCCTTGTTGCGCATTCACTTGTCTCCATAGATAAGTGGCTTGACCCCAACGATGTGTGGGGGGAATCCAAGCAACCCACGGCATGGAATCTGACCATATTGCCGTGCCCCCTTGTGGTGAAGTGTTTGAAATGGTCGCGGCCCTCGAGTCATTGCCATCACATTCTGGTAAGTCTTCACTCTCAATTTTAGATTCGGTTTTGGCTAACAAGTTACTTCCATCCATTGTGCAGCCACCTACACTTGAGTTGAAGCCATTACCTAGTCACTTGAAGTATGTTTTCTTGGGAGAAGATCAAACACTACCCGTCATCATATCTAGCTCACTCACGGCCCAAGAAGAAGACAAGTTGATAAGGGTGTTAAAGGAGCACAAATCTGCCATTGGATGGACCTTGGCGGATATCAAAGGCATTAATCCCACCACGTGCATGCATCGCATCCTTTTG
Source organism: Malus sylvestris (assembly GCF_916048215.2). Lineage (NCBI taxonomy): Eukaryota > Viridiplantae > Streptophyta > Magnoliopsida > Rosales > Rosaceae > Malus > Malus sylvestris. The sequence goes on along the minus strand of NC_062272.1, from coordinate 41,026,673 downwards.
GATGAGGGAGCTAAGCCATCTCGGGAGGCTCAACGTCGCCTTAATCCACCCATGTTGGAAGTAGTAAAGAAGGAGGTTATAAAATTGTTGGAAATGTGCCCTAAAGCCAATCATGTGATGATACTTTACGGACATTTCACATGTTAAACTAATCTAGTTTTACATATAAAGGGCAAAGATTATTGTTTGAGCCGTCTCATATAAATGTTATATGCTTAAACAATAAAGTCCAAGGAATATGTGATTGGGAGAATGTAATCTAATGAAGTTAGATTCATGAGACCATTCTTTCGTAGACACATCCTAAATGTTCCTGATCATAGGATTGCCAATTGGGCGTTGACAGTCCGTTAAGATCAGTACGTACTATGTCTTCTCTCAGGGAGAGTGATTAGTCTCGAGTCATTGGTGTGTGTGACATCAAGACAAGTACGGTAGGTGCTCAATAGAGAATGAGTTCACTGAACGCGATTAACGAAGAGTTCTCATATTCCATGTCACATGAGAACTCATGTTTGGGATAATGCAAAGTAGTCCTTTGACCTGAGGCATCATAGTTGTCTTGTGGTTAAGTCCTTGATCTTTGATTATGTCAAAGTCACTCCATCAGGAGGGTGTCCACGGCATCGTTGGGGTCAAGCCACTTATCTATGGAGACAAGTGAATGCGCAACAAGGGATCTCTAACCTTCAAACCGTTTGAGGGAGAATACTCTCTGATATGATTTGAATCTCTGGCCAGAGTATGAATGAGATTAGGGAATGCGTTCCGAATCACATTCAAGGTAATCATATAAGCACAAGACACACATTGGATAGTAGACATGAGAAAATAAACTATCAAACCAAACAATGTGGTCAAGAGTATTAGATTAGAGAAAGACCGTATTGCATTTGTAATCTCGAACTGAATAGGTTCTCTAACCTCTTCTGATTAGCTTGGGTAACCATGATATGCTGCTAGGTGTCACTCATGGTTTGTGGAAGCCCTAAACGTGTGTAATCACTAAAGGGAGAATTGAAAATAGTTTCAATTCACAATCGATGTAAAATGGTTTTAATCGCCCACTACCTCGCTAAAAGGAACCTAATGGATGGCACACCATAAGAGGTGGAGATTGGAGATTAAACGGAAATGAGTAAGAATGATTAAATGGTTTAATCATTTATTTATGGCAAGGATTAATTAATTAATATGTTAATTAATCAAACGAATAAGTTCGTTAAATGACTTTGGGATAGTTTTGGACCTTAAGGCCCAATGGGCTTCGAACGTCAAGCCCATTAACTTAAGTTGTATGACAATTTAATGAATAAAGATTCCTTAAGGCCCAAAAGCTCAAAAAACCCAAAATGGCCAGCCATATGGAATGAATTAGGGTTTTGGTTATTTAGGTCACTTAAAGAAGTGACTATATAAATAACTTTATAGCCTAAAATTCATTAAGTGAAAAAAGGGTTTATTTTGAGGAAAATTGGTGAGAATTGTCTCTCCATTTTTCTCTCTAAAGAGGCCAACACCTTGGAGGGTACATCTAGCAATCCTACTACTCCAAGGTCACTCATTTCTTCTACAATCAAACCTTGGTGAAGAGACTTAGAGGTTCTCAATTTTGGGAACTTGGAGAACCTATTCTTCCATCCAAATCCATGGATCTAAGAAGCAAGGAATGAAGGCCCCTATCTCTTTGGGTGATTAGCCTTTGCTTATGCAAAGAGGAATCTACAAAGGTATTAATTTCAACTCACTTTGTTTTTGAGTTGATTAATTGGTTCACCAATCTACTAGGCTTTGAATTTCATGGTAATGTTTTGTTTTTGAGTACATACAAGCATGATTCCGCCTTTAATTGTTAATTGCATGCTATATGATGTTGCTCAAATGAACATGTTTTCACAAAATAATTCCTTCAAGTGGTATCAGAGCCTAGGTCTAGTAGTTGGTGAATCCTTTTGGGTTTTGTAGTTCATAGTATATGATCTAAAAGTTGTAATTGTTACAAGCTTTATTCTTGCTTCTTTGAAAGTAAATTTTGTTGGAAAATTTGCTATCTCAAATGTTGTAGATGTTGTTCATATGAGCATGAATATTGGAGCTAAAATTTGGTGCCATGCTTTTGGGAAAATTCGGCCAAATCCAAAGGGTGGATTTTTGGGTTCTTGTTTGACTTGTTAAAAGTGTTTTAATGTGTTCTTTGGAACCCCTATGTACCCTAGTTTGGTTAGATGTTATTTCCCTTAAGTAAGAATGGTTTTGGAATGTTTTTGGGTGAAAAAAGTTCATGGAAAAATTTAGGTTTTTCATGAATGTTCTTCATTGTTCTTGACATTTTTGCCAAGAACACAAAAGTTTGGTGTTTTGATTCAAAGTTTTGATTTGTTTCATAAAGTTTATGTGATATGTTTTTCAAATGATTTATCATGTATTTAAAGTGTTAAATATTTGATTAAATGGCAATAGAAAAATCTATCATCAAAACTTATATTATTTTTATGAAAGGTGATAGAAATAATGGTGATAAGAAGTTCTTATCTTACACCACTTGATTGTTTTTGACAAAACTCACAAATCAACACACACACCAATCTTATCCCTCCCCAAAACCAGCCACTCCCTCAAAGGGAGTACTTTTGGGGCTTTTATGCAATTACATAAAGTTTTGATACTTTTGTGTATTTGCACTTTGGCCCAAAAGTTTACGTTTTTACGTTTAGGTCCAAAAACGCTAAAGGACAAATTGTTTTGATCCTTTAATGAAGTTTTTGCATTGATTAAAGTTTGGGTTCTAGTTGTATTTACATGAAGTAGTGACTTTTGTGTATTGTACAAAGTGACCCCAAAAGTTTTTGTTATTGCAATATGGCCCAAAAGTTGAGGTTAATTGCATGATGGCCCAAATAGGATGAGAACAAAATTGTTTTGTCTCTTTAAATGAGAATTGGATTTTCATTTTGTTTAGCTCCATTTAAATCAATTTTATGGATACAAAAACCAAATGAAAATGTTGCATTCATTTAATTAGTTAAAGTGTTAATTAATTAAAGGGTGATTATGAACCTAAGCCTAATATAATTGAGCTATGTGAAAGGCCGTTTCAAATTTGTTTGAACCATGGGAATGTGTAGATTAGATTTTGGTTGTAATTTGATTTGATCAAATGTTGTAAAAGGGCTTAAGCTCTTCTTTACTTTAAAGTAATTTGTTATATGCAAATGTTGTAATGAGCATAAGCTCACATTTACTTTGAAGTACTTCTTTCTTGCTTTATATGATATGCATGAAAATGAAGTAGTTGGGTCCAACGCCCATAAGACAACACGCCTTAATGTGATTAAACGCGTAACTAAAATCAATCACCATTCCTAGACCGAGACTCAACACAAGGCTCGTGTTGAATCTAAACAAAGGTTCATAATCATCCTAAGGCCCTAAGGCAACTATATAGTCCATCAAATGAATGCAAAGTTTATGTTAGTAGTATCATATACTCTTGCTTTAAAAATCGTTTTATAAGCATAGTGGGAGTATTATGTACAACTAAAACAATGAGATGGAACAATAGTTGTAATAGGACCAAAATTGTTTTAATAGAGATTAAAATGAATGTTTATATGTGATGAGACCTAAAACCCTCAACCAAATCATTATTAAGTTGATAAGCGTGAGAGTGCTTTGAACACTCTTTCGTGGCCTTCCACCGTGGTAGGCTTCAATCGTTTGTGACTCGTACAATGTATTCGTCCAGTTCTGGGGTTGCAAAGTATGTGCTTACATTCAGGATAAGCCTATAAACATATGATGAAGTGAAAGGTAGGCAACGAGTGTGGCCAATATGGAGTTCTTCTGAGGCCATTCTTGAACCCCTACTTGAACTAGCATGGTGGGAATGACTTAACTAAGTGCAATGGTGCCAATATGGAGTTCTTCTGAGGCATCATTCTCTAGAGGCCAAACGAGATGGGTACTTGCATTAGTTGCAAATGAGTAAGCGTACTCTCTCATTATTATTGTTGCTAGCCAATATGGAGTTCTTCTGAGGTGGGCTTGGTAATAGTGAGCCTCCCATAACCTACTAAGAGTTTCATCCAAAACTCTCGAATTCCAATGAGGGATATGGAATTTGCCAAAAATAGTGGGTGATGCTATTTGATTTAAAGACCCAAATCAAATGGCTTAAAATCAATCAATTTATATTTGTTATGTATTTGTTTACCAATATATTTGCAAACGCTATCCAACACTTGACAAATAAAACCGAATGTTTTAGTTTCCGGACTAGGTACCACAATCCCAAAGAATGTTTTAAAAGGATTGCATATATATCTAAGTAGTCTCATCCTCACAATCTTCCTAATGATAATGTATCATTGGAAGAACATGTTAGAAAAGTCTATCATGAAGAGGACAACACAAACAACCAATGCTTAATCCTTTGTTGAATGAACAAAGGAACTTATGAAGATTAGCATAATGACAAGGACACTTTTAGTGTTATTAGTTCTTCACTTACAAATCGTTGTATGAATAAATAATAAGTTGCTTTGAACAACCCTTAGTCAATGCAAACACTAGTGCTTGTTTCTTTGTTAAATGAACAAGGAACTTGAGAAGAAAGCACAAAGGCATGGACACTTAATATGCCATGATTCTTCACTTACAAATTGTTGTATGAAGAAATGAGAGTTGCCTTGTACAACTCTTGAAGGTTTGTAATTATGTTTAGAACATAATGGTTGGTTGACAAAAATAGTCCATTAACATGGACTTATGATGATTTTGAATCATTGAATGTTGAAGTGATAAAACACTTAACGAGACGGAAACTAGGCAAGGACTTCACCTTTGTTTCCCTATCCTAATCGTTCACTAAGTTTATTGTAAACTATGTAGTGAACAATAAACCACATGCTCTCCAAAATTGTTTGATGTGTATAACACAATTGAAAAGGTTTCAAGAGAGATAGTGGGAGTTTAGGGACCATGACTAATGTAGTCAAAGGTGAAAGTCAAATAAAGAAGATAAATAACTCCAAGGGAACAAACTTTCTTTATGAAAGGATGGACATTGGAAGGGGTATTTGCAAGAAATGTCTTGCAAGTGTCAAGGACACACCTTTCGAAGGTGTTGTAAATTGTTCTTGAATAGTTCAAAACAGTTGGTTCTTCTACTTGAATGCATGATTCCGTATTAGTGACTATGTTTTACAATCGTTGTAAAAGTGTGACTAATAAGAAGTAGAAGATAAATGAGAGAAGAGAAAGTACTTCACATTCGAAACGTGAATCAAATGTAGATCTCTGCGAAAGCAGATGGTACTTACTTCCTCATATGAACTACCAAAGAAATTGGAAAAACATAGATTGTCTTTATATTCCAATTTTAAGGAACTAAATTCCGTCACTATGTGAAATGGATAAATGTTTTGTTTGACAAAACAATGTTCTTTATTAATCAATGATTGGATTATGGTAATCTAATTAATTATCTCTATAGTAGAGATAATATGGTAGTGTTAACTGTTTAGAAAATAATGATGCTTAAAACCCAAAAGGTTGCAAGGTAGTGACTAATCCCAACAAAAGTTGTGATACCTCTAAAACATAAATTACGAGTTGGTCGTAAATGGACGCTTTGGATTGTTAGATCCGGATCCAATACCTTCTTGTTAAAATTGTATAGAGGCGAAATGTTCGAATCTTTATTCTTTTGGAAAGAAGAAAGAATCACAAAGTTGTTGAGGTTAATTCACTTAAATGTTAGTGGCACTTGTCCACAAACATAATACTACTCATGTTGAATAACATTCACCGAAGATCACTCTCGGTTGGACTATAGTTTATTTTGAATAAACACAAGTCCGAATACTTTGCAAAATGTTTCAAAGAATTCAAGAAATGTAAGTTGATGAGTAAGACATCTAAAGTAATTACCTCCTTAGATTTGATCCAAGGAAAGGTAACACTTTAGATGAGTTTCCTTGAAAGATATCAAGGAAAATAGCATCATAAGATAATATATTTCTCCATTAGGAGAAGAACGAACTCGAATAAGATTTAGTTCGTTAGATGTTATCTATTACCCATATATAGGATATATACTTCTAAAACAATATGATTGTCAATGAGAAGATCTTCCAATATTTTCATGACTCCATAAGATGTAGTTGGAAAGAAAGACAAATCTTAAGCATGTTAAAGATTTGGGGTTGTGTGCTAATAAGCAATATTTGTTTGATAACAAACTTGTAGGATATCCTTAAAATAACTTTTGGATATCGCTTCTATAAACCAACTAACAAATGTTGTTTTGTTGGGTAGTTCATTGTAATTCTACAATGTGATTTGCCTAAAAGCAAATGAACGAGAGATAGAACTCAAAGAATGGGTTCTTTGAGAGACAAGAAAATAATCAACAAATATAACAACCTAGTTCCTATACCACAAGCTCCAAGGTAGTCGATAAGGATTTATAAACCGTCTCAGTTGAATGGTTTTGAACTTTATGACTATGTCATAGAGTTGCACCTCTTAATTCGAAAGAAATAAAGATGAAAATCCTTATGACTACATTGAGTGCATATACGATATATACTCAAGGAAATGGTAAAGTACCATTTGACTCGAAATAATGAAACCTTGAAAGCTAATTGGTAGCTTAAGGTGACTACAATCAAATAGAATGGTTGACTTTAAAGGAACCATTTTTGACGTAGTCTTGGTTTCAATTAATTCGAAGATTGCTAGCTACAACTAAATGGTGATTCAATGTTTGGACATTATTAAGATAGTCTTGATAATATATGTCTAAAACTATGAATCACAAGACATGTAAGTTGTAGAGATCCATCCATCATGGATCTTAGCAAATTAGTGGGAGCTATTTGCATTTTATGAGAAAAATGATCAAATCGTTTGATTTCTCATAAAGATGTAAATGAATCTTTTGTTTACTAGTTTTACAAAAGATTAGTGGGAGTTAATCATGTTCCTAAAAATTTAAATATATATGATATATTAATTTTGGAAATGAAAAGAATACTTCTTCGTTAAAATTATGACTTTAATACATTATATGAAGATAGAATGTATATGGGAGATATAGTCTATATACATGGGATGTAAATCTATAATGATATATTTCATGATATAATTGGATTATATCAATCCCTAATAATAGACAATGGATGCTAGGAAGTTTCTCATATGATGATAAACTTCAATAAGAAGGATGACTCTAGTAAGACTAGTAAGTTGCCCTTCTCAAAGGGAACGTGCCCCTTTGACTCCCAAAGAAATAATGCGTAAATTGAATCCTTTATGCATACGCAGAAAGGTGATTTATGTATTTCATATTGTATGAAAAACATTGATATGAGTTGTACCTAGAACGGTACAAGACGATATCAGTGCAAGCCCAGGATCAGAACCATGGCAACTGTCAAGTGAGTCCTTAAGTATTTAAGAAATACTAAAGGATAAATTCCTCAAAGATCGAGGAAGAATTAGAGTAACGTAATGGAAGCGTAAATGTATTAGATTATGAATCTAATCCATCATTGGATGTTTCTTCATTATGAATGAAGAGATAAACGAATATCTCTTTATTATGACTAAAGAGATATTTGGATGGAAACATTAAAGTAATGACTTTAGTGTGTTCCATTATGAATGCAAGATATATTGCCATATAGAAGTTTACAACAATGTTGTTTGGATGGGAAAGTTCATTTATGAACTCTCTATTCGGTTCCAACCAGAAAGTGTATGACACTAATGGGGCGATAGCTCAAGCCTGGGAATCAAGGTCTCATCAAGATCCAAACACAAATGAGAGACTGAACCACATGATTGAGAATCATGTATAATGGTAACGTCGTTATTCTCAAGGTTGCTTCTGTGGATAACACATATAGATATCCACTGCCTAGGCCTACTATTCAGCCATTTATGAAATGACTACAGAAGAGGTATCATCAAGATGACCCAGCTGATTGGCTCTAGTGCAAGTGGGAGATTGTTGGAAATGTGCCCTAAAGCCAATCATGTGATGATACTTTACGGACATTTCACATGTTAAACTAATCTAGTTTTACATATAAAGGGCAAAGATTATTGTTTGAGCCGTCTCATATAAATGTTATATGCTTAAACAATAAAGTCCAAGGAATATGTGATTGGGAGAATGTAATCTAATGAAGTTAGATTCATGAGACCATTCTTTCGTAGACACATCCTAAATGTTCCTGATCATAGGATTGCCAATTGGGCGTTGACAGTCCGTTAAGATCAGTACGTACTATGTCTTCTCTCAGGGAGAGTGATTAGTCTCGAGTCATTGGTGTGTGTGACATCAAGACAAGTACGGTAGGTGCTCAATAGAGAATGAGTTCACTGAACGCGATTAACGAAGAGTTCTCATATTCCATGTCACATGAGAACTCATGTTTGGGATAATGCAAAGTAGTCCTTTGACCTGAGGCATCATAGTTGTCTTGTGGTTAAGTCCTTGATCTTTGATTATGTCAAAGTCACTCCATCAGGAGGGTGTCCACGGCATCGTTGGGGTCAAGCCACTTATCTATGGAGACAAGTGAATGCGCAACAAGGGATCTCTAACCTTCAAACCGTTTGAGGGAGAATACTCTCTGATATGATTTGAATCTCTGGCCAGAGTATGAATGAGATTAGGGAATGCGTTCCGAATCACATTCAAGGTAATCATATAAGCACAAGACACACATTGGATAGTAGACATGAGAAAATAAACTATCAAACCAAACAATGTGGTCAAGAGTATTAGATTAGAGAAAGACCGTATTGCATTTGTAATCTCGAACTGAATAGGTTCTCTAACCTCTTCTGATTAGCTTGGGTAACCATGATATGCTGCTAGGTGTCACTCATGGTTTGTGGAAGCCCTAAACGTGTGTAATCACTAAAGGGAGAATTGAAAATAGTTTCAATTCACAATCGATGTAAAATGGTTTTAATCGCCCACTACCTCGCTAAAAGGAACCTAATGGATGGCACACCATAAGAGGTGGAGATTGGAGATTAAACGGAAATGAGTAAGAATGATTAAATGGTTTAATCATTTATTTATGGCAAGGATTAATTAATATGTTAATTAATCAAACGAATAAGTTCGTTAAATGACTTTGGGATAGTTTTGGACCTTAAGGCCCAATGGGCTTCGAACGTCAAGCCCATTAACTTAAGTTGTATGACAATTTAATGAATAAAGATTCCTTAAGGCCCAAAAGCTCAAAAAACCCAAAATGGCCAGCCATATGGAATGAATTAGGGTTTTGGTTATTTAGGTCACTTAAAGAAGTGACTATATAAATAACTTTATAGCCTAAAATTCATTAAGTGAAAAAAGGGTTTATTTTGAGGAAAATTGGTGAGAATTGTCTCTCCATTTTTCTCTCTAAAGAGGCCAACACCTTGGAGGGTACATCTAGCAATCCTACTACTCCAAGGTCACTCATTTCTTCTACAATCAAACCTTGGTGAAGAGACTTAGAGGTTCTCAATTTTGGGAACTTGGAGAACCTATTCTTCCATCCAAATCCATGGATCTAAGAAGCAAGGAATGAAGGCCCCTATCTCTTTGGGTGATTAGCCTTTGCTTATGCAAAGAGGAATCTACAAAGGTATTAATTTCAACTCACTTTGTTTTTGAGTTGATTAATTGGTTCACCAATCTACTAGGCTTTGAATTTCATGGTAATGTTTTGTTTTTGAGTACATACAAGCATGATTCCGCCTTTAATTGTTAATTGCATGCTATATGATGTTGCTCAAATGAACATGTTTTCACAAAATAATTCCTTCAAAAATTGCTTGACTGTGGTGTTATATACCCTATTTCTGATAGTCGTTGGGTGTCTCCCGTGCAGGTTGTTCCAAAGAAGTCCGGGATCACGGTGGTGAAGAATGAAGAACAAGAGCTTATTCCCACTCGTGTGGTGACCGGTTGGCGTGTTTGTATTGATTACAAGAAGTTAAATGCCATGACAAGGAAGGATCACTTTCCGTTGCCATTCCTGGACCAAATGTTAGAAAGGTTAGCCGGTTATAAATTTTATTGCTTTCTTGATGGATATTCCGGATATAACCAAATTGTGATATCTCCGGAGGACCAAGAAAAGACAACGTTCACGTGCCCCTTTGGCACCTTTGCATACAGGCGCATGCCATTTGGTTTGTGCAATGCCCCTGCGACATTTCAACGATGCATGGTGAGTATCTTTTCTGATTATGTGGAGAAAATTATTGAGATATTCATGGATGATTTCAGCGTGTTTGGTAATTCATTCGATCATTGCTTGAGTAATCTGACCTTAATTTTGAAACGTTGTATTGAAACGAATCTTGTGCTTAATTGGGAAAAATGTCACTTCATGGTTAAGCAAGGTATTGTTCTAGGACATATTATTTCTGAAGAAGGCATTGAAGTGGATAAATCTAAGGTAGACCTTGTTCATCACTTACCCTCTCCAACTTCGGTTAGAGAGGTTCGTTCGTTTCTTGGTCACGCAGGTTTTTATAGGCGTTTCATAAAGGATTTCTCCAAGATTTCACAACCACTATGCCGATTGCTTCAAAAAGAGGTGGCTTTCGAGTTTGATGATGCATGCTCCACTGCATTCAAGCAATTAAAAGAAGCTCTTACTTCGGCTCCCATTATCACACCTCCAGATTGGAGCCTTCCATTCGAGTTGATGTGCGATGCTTCGGATTATGCGATTGGTGCTGTTTTGGGGCAACGAAACAACAAACAACCTCATGTTATTTATTATGCCTCTAGGACACTAAATGATGCTCAATTAAATTACTCCACCACTGAAAAAGAATTACTTGCTGTGGTATTTGCATTAGATAAGTTCCGATCATACTTACTTGGTACTAAAGTTATTATTTTTACTGATCATGCAGCTCTCAAGTATTTACTCACAAAAAAGGAGGCCAAGCCTAGACTAATTCGATGGATGTTGCTTCTACAAGAGTTTGACATTGAGATTCGGGATAAGAAGGGCGTGGAGAATGTGGTGGCTGACCACCTAAGTCGAATGGTGCATGAGGAAGCATCGCCAATTTCTGAAACCTTCCCCGATGAGCAACTAATGTCTATCCAGGTAAGTGAGCCTTGGTACGCGGATTTGGTGAATTATTTGGTGACTAAACAAGTTCCTAGCACCCTAAACAAATTCCAACGTGATAAACTTAAAAAGGATGCTAGATTTTATGTTTGGGATGACCCATACTTGTGGAAATATTGTTCAGATCAGGTTATAAGAAGATGTGTGCATGAATCAGATTTTCACTCAATTTTAAGTTTTTGTCACACATATGCATGTGGGGGTCACTTTGGCACCCAAAGGACAGCTTTTAAGGTTCTTGAATGTGGTTTTTATTGGCCTACTTTGTTTAAAGATGCTAGAACCTTCTGTTTAACATGTGATCGCTGCCAAAGGACAGGTAATATTAGCCAAAAAGATCAAATGCCGCAGGTACCCATCTTTGTTGTTGAAATCTTTGATGTTTGGGGTATCGATTTTATGGGTCCTTTTCCTTCATCTTTTGGTTTCACCTACATATTACTTGCCGTTGATTATGTTTCAAAGTGGGTGGAAGCGAAAGCCACTCGAACTAACGATTCTAAAGTTGTGGCAGATTTTGTGAAAACTAATATCTTTTCTAGATTTGGGATGCCTAGGGTGCTAATCAGTGATGGAGGGTCTCATTTTTGCAACCGTACCATTGGGGCATTACTCAAGAAGTATCATGTGACGCATAAGGTTTCCACACCTTACCACCCCCAAACCAATGGCCAAGCCGAGGTATCTAATCGTGAGATCAAACAGATTTTGGAGAAGACCGTTGGGCCAAATAGAAAAGATTGGAGCTTACGGCTGGATGATGCACTATGGGCGTATCGAACGGCTTACAAGACCCCCATTGGTATGTCTCCTTTTCGACTTGTGTATGGAAAGCCTTGCCATCTTCCCGTGGAATTAGAACATAGAGCTCATTGGGCCATCAAGACCTTCAATTTGAATGTGGACCAAGCTGGAATTCATCGAAAGCTTCAATTGAGTGAACTTGATGAGATAAGGCATGAAGCTTATGAGAATGCTAGAATTTACAAAGAGAAGACCACGGCATTCCATGATAAGATGCTTCGAGGCAAGACATTCTCCAAGGGTCAGAAAGTGCTCCTATTTGACTCTCGCCTTCGGTTATTCCCCGGTAAGTTACGTTCCAAGTGGATTGGGCCATTTATTGTTACTAATGTCTTTCCTCATGGTGCAGTCCAAGTCCAAAGCTTGAAAACAGGACATGAAATCAAGGTTAATGGGCATCGATTGAAGCCCTATTACGACCTGTTTGAGGAGCATGTGGTGGAGGATCTATCCCTCCATGCCGTGGGCACCAAAGATCATTGATGAATGATAGACGTCCGGCTGCACGACGTTAAAGAAAGCGCTTCTTGGGAGGCAACCCATGGAAATAAAGAAGACCTAGGAATTTCCGACTCCAAAACCAGGTGTTTGCGTTCTTTAAACCTCCTCTCTGTTGCTTTTACTTTGCCATGTTTATCATGTTTCCTTGTTGTTTGTTTGTTTTCTTTTGTGTGAGTTTATGTTTGAAACATTGAGGACAATGTTAGATTTAAGTGTGGGGGGGGGTAAACAAGTTGCTGTTGCATGATTTTCATGGGATTTTATTCACCTATCACTTACAATGTTGTTTCTTGCTGTTTTAAGTGTTTTTAGTGTGTTTTTAAGCATGTTAGTATGTTTTGACATAAAAATCCGAAAATTTGACAAAAGTTTGAAAAAAATTGTTTTGAAAAAGCAAAAAAAGAGTTGTTTTTGTGTGTTTGTTTGTGTCTTAGGGTACCTTCCAACACAATAATGAGGATTTGGTTTGTTAATTGCATGACTGTTAAAGAAAGTTATAAACATGGATGGAAGTTTGATATGCTCTTGATTTATGCTTGGTTATAGTTATAGTTTACGAATTCACATGTAATCACAAAGAAAAAAATCAGTTTTTGTAACATGCTTGAAGGAAGGAACTCAAACTAACACTACAACCTTGAGAGACTTGAGCCTAATACATTCTTTGGAGAGTTATTAATCTGTGCATTTTTGTTTTCTAAAGTCGTTGCATGATCTCATCATTCTTTGCTTGGTTGCTACTTAGAAGGCGTTTCATCATTTAGTTCCAAATACTAGAACTTATGCCCGTTCCATTCAAAGCATGACATTGATTTGCATAACACATATTCAAGATGAAGTTGTGTAGTGAACTAGAGCCAAAAAGCTTATCCCGTGCATATTTGTTTAAGTTTAACCCCGTTGAGCCTTGTTTAGCCTGTTTTCTTTGTTAAACCACATTTCCCTTACCTAGCCTAGATTAGGACTATCCATACCCTTGTTTTTAAAGCATAATGAAGCATGACTTAAAATGAATTCCTTTTGATTGTCCTTATGCAGAAAACAAGTGTGGGGGAATGAGATTTTTGTCTTTAGTGTGCCAAAAGAAAGTAATAAGGCACGGGTTAGAAAAGAAAAAGAAAAAAGAAAAGAAAAAGTGTTGAAAAGAAAAGAAAAAGAGTTTGAAATAAGTGAGGAAAGGCTCACAAGTGTTGTTTGTTGTAGAAAGGGTCCAAAAAGTTGAAATCGGCCCTAAAAAGTTGAATGAAAAACCCCATTGTGTTTAAAGTTAGTTGCTGCATTCAAAGGGAATTCTAAGCATCAATTTCATTACTTTGCTTATTATGCTTTAAAAACGTTTGTTTCCTTACCTTTCATTGTTAGCCAATCACCCCTAACCCCGTTACAACCCTTAACTTCAATCTTGAGTGTTATGTGTTTCAATATGTGGAGTTTGGGATTGGTACGAGCATATGGTGTCCCTGGTTCTCGCATCTAAGTAGTAGCATTCCAGTCATGAGATCATATCTATACATGCTTAATAACTCCAGAAATTGCTTTCTTTGCTATAAACATATGTGAGTGTTCGTTTTCATGTTTACATCAATCTTCTCACATACACCTAGTGTAGGGTGTGTAGTCAGAAAATCGGAGTGAAAATAAGAGTGTATCTTGTAAGGAATTGAGCTGATTCTCTAAGGCATGTTACTACATTCAAAACATAATTTTAATTGGTTATATGTGAACTAGTATGTGGTGACTATAATTAAGTATGTGCTCAAGGGTAGGGAAGGCCAAAATATGTGGTTATGATGATCTTTTGCATGTCATGTTGCATTGAAAATCCCTAAGGTAAATATTGGAAGGTTTAGGTTTTGTTTTGTTCTTATGTTTTGTTTCTTTGTTTTGCTCGAGGACTAGCAAAAGCTAAGTGTGGGGGAATTTGATAGGAGCATATTTATGCGACTTAGTATGTTTGTTTTCGTGCATTTATTTTCTTAGTTCTTAGTTATGTTAGTAGTTTAAGCCATTTTTGTGTGTTTGTAGGTTCTATGGGCCAAGGATGCAAGAAGATGCATTTTGGAGCATTTTGGAGCATTTTTGGGCCAAGATTGGATGGTGCAAACATGGAGACATGAGGATGGACGAATTTGATGATTCAAAGGGCTAGAAATCTGCATGTGTGTGTGCAAAGTGTTGGCCTACAACTTCAAACATCATAGCTGCCATGTGATGGCAGAAAATGTGTTTATTGCTAGCTAAATGGATGAAGAACATGTATGTGCAAGTATAAACACCACATGGGCAGCAAGAAGGAAAGAAAACAGCAACACACACACCACATGGGCAGCAAGGAATCAGAAATTAAAGCATGGAAGAGTGGGAAGTGATGAGGACAACACAAACACACACACACATGCAATCTCACGGCAAGTAGAATGGAATCAGCAAAGGGGAGTGAATGGACAGCAGAAAAAGCAAAGAAATTGGACCACTATGAAGTGGATTTCTTGTTGGTCTCCCACTTATAGCTTTGGGTGGCTTTGCCATGATTATTTCTAGGTGGAAAGAGCACAAAGACAGCTCACACACATGCAAAACAAAACTGGCAGCATCCTTCCCTTCCCTTGCCGTGAGATTCTTGTGTCCATTACCTTGCAATTCTTTTCATTTCCAACCTCTATATAAGCACCATTCAGCCTTCAAGGAAGACACACAGAAATTCATACACATTTACATTAGTTCCAAGGCTTGCAAAGAAGGAGGAGTGCTTGGAGTTGTGCTAGCCATTCCATTGGAATTGTTGGAGCATTCTAGGTGTATTCTACTTTGTTTTTCTATGTTTAATTTCAATTGTTTTTGTTTAATTGCAAGTATGAGGAACTAAACCCTTACTTAGCTAGGGTGAAGTTCGAAGCCATGAACATGCTTGAGATATGAATTGATTTCTTCCAATTGTGATTTAATAAGTTGTGAATGCAATTCAATTAACTACTTTCTTCAAAACTAATTCTTGTATGTTGATTAAGGATGCATACTTAGTTTTCATGCATGAATTTGATGCTAGGATATAAATGAGTTTTACCTAATCGTTACAAGTTTATATTCATTGGTAGTGAAGGTTGCTAGTCACAATCGCGTTAATTGAATTCTTGGCAAACGTATCATGCATTCATAGTTACGAATGCCTCGTTAACACTTATGATTTTCATAGAACGTAATGATCTTTGATTGTATCTCTATTATGCATTCATGTAGAGGACTTTTGGAGAATAATTTGGATTGTCGTATGCATTCATCCAATTCAATAAATCAAGGAAAATCTGAGGATTAATTAGTGCATCACGGTTAATCTGGGGTGTTGAGTTTCATAATCTATTGAAAAGCAATTGGAAATCAATTCATGTACAAGTGTGTCATGTGTGAAGAATGGATCTCTAGCTAATCCATCAACCATCTATTTAGTTTTACTTTTTGTTGTTATCTCAATCTCATCCAAACCAATACCCCCCATTTACTTTCTTGTATCAAAGTGTGTTTAAGTTTGTTTAGTTTGTGCCTTAAAGTGTTTTGAGTCTAGTGAGGTATTGTAAGGTATAGTTTTGTGTCATTGAGTCTATTCTAACGTTTTTAACTTTGTTCTTATATTTTTGAGTCAAGTGAGAGGTTATTAGCAAGCCCTCCTAATCCCCGGTCCAGAACGATCCCTACTTATACATATACTACAATTGTCAACAAGAGGGTTTAATTTGTGTGTCTAGTTATTTTACGCATCAACTAAGAGTTCTCAAAACGGATTTAAGAGAAGGAAATAATCAAGCCCCAAAGTTGAGTTCACAACCAGTTTTTCTGCAGAAAATCTACAGATTTCTAGATTTTTTTTCACATTTTCAAATCATATGTTTCCATAGAAGATCTCAACCAAAATCGATGAAATATATTGGGCTTTGAACCTTGTCATGTCTAATTTCAAATATATAAGAAGACTCTTTAAGAAGATGAAATGGATTGAGAGGAAATAAAAGCCAAAGTGAGGCTCATGAAACTGCTGGTTTCTAGAAAACAAGGTTGCGGTGGTAAGACAAATAGAAAATTAACAAATTCAAACTAACCTTTTGTACAAATTGAAGAATACACCAACACCCTCTCAGCTTCCCTCTTCCGATTTCCTACTTTTCCCTTTCCAAAACCTCACACTCTCCTTTAATTCTTCAGTGAGAGTTAGAAATACTCCCTCTAAGCCTATCATTACCTCTCTTGGTTTAGAATACTTACTCACACCCCCTAGACTACCCACATCACCCCAACATTTATGGACAGAATCTGATTCCCTTGTCTCCCCCACCATGTGATGGTTGGGAAGAAGAAGAAGCGTTTGGGATGGCTACACATTAGCTCATCCTTGACTATTTGTTTGGTCTTTTTTTTTTAACTAAAATAATCTTACTCCTATAATATATATATACACACACACACACACATATATATATATATATATATATATATATATTTATATATATATATCTAAGTGTTACAAGATACCACCCCTGGATGAAGGAAAAGTACTTCCAAAGAAGATGCCACATCTACATATGAGACAGATAAGGCAAATGAAAATGATACCACACTTCGGTACTGAGAAGTTTCGTGATTACTCAATGGCTTGGATCTTGCAAGTCTTCAACCGAAGAGCTTCCCTTACTTGGGAACTTAGGGGAACACTGTTTGTACCATACTTGACCAATCCCGAAACTACTGAGCACCGGTCAACGTTATACTGTCAAGGACCCAGAAGAGTTTCCCTCTAACCAGGAGGCCAATCACAGCGCAACACGTGTCAACATCAGAAGTTAATCATAGCGCGACACGTGTCAACATCAGAAGCCAATCACAACACGACACGTGTGAATGTCAGAATGAAACTAGAAACTCTCTTCTATAAATAGAGATCATTCTCTCACAATATTTCCTAATGTCATTTGTACTAAATCATTCACTTGTACTCACTAAAGGAGAGCTTGAACCTATGTACTTGTGTAAACCCTTTCACAATTAATGAGAACTCCTCTATTCCGTGGACATAGCCAATCTGGGTGAACCACGTACATCTTGTATTTGCATCCCTGTCTCTATCCATTTACATACTTATCCACACTAGCGACCGGAGCAACTAGCGAAGGTCAAAAACTTAAACACTCTCTGTTGTACCAAAGTGCTCACTGATTTTGTGCATCAACAACATCTTTCCCTTTATGGCGTTAGTTGTTTCAAAATTCCGAGGATAGTAATATGTCTTTGCAAAACTGAGAAAACATTGAAATTTTGTTGTTAAAAAAAATGTGCAATGTTTCCTTATTCTTTATAATTTCCTACCTTCCTTTACATGAAACCATTTTCCCATTTTGAAAAGTCATGTCGCAAAAGGTTGTAGGGCTTGGTGGAGGCCCTTTTTTTAGTCCAACTAGGTGAAGTAGATTTGGGGATTTCTGGGTACCAAAAAAAAAAGTCAAGGCACAAAATGATATAATTTTCTCAAAATATTTAACAATGTCAGTGGTTTCTTGGCTTTTACAGTTCAAACAAGTGCAGTCGAGGTTTATGAATGAAATGCAGATTGAATAGTCTAGTGTGAATGCATTATTATTGTCTACTTGGGCATTATTATTGTTTACTTGGAATGCCTTTTTCCCCTCCTATTCTTCTTGGGACGAAGAGAGTAAGATGTATTTTGATAAACTCCACTCTTGTGTACATTAGTGGTAGTGGTGTCTCCCAATGCTTGCTTAGGTTGGTGCCACCCTCTGCTTTCCTCTATGTTCCTACCCTATAGTTGAAAACATTTTCCTTGTCTCTTGTGCAATCATCCTAAAATCTTAAACCTCTATTTCACATTCTAACCCCAAAAGTAATTAACCACAAACTAATAAGCACAACCCAAGGAGAACTTCCCATTAGGCATATATTTGAGTTCCCTTGCAACTGATGATGAATTGAATTATCTGGTCAAATGTTGTTGTTCTTGCTATTGTTCTGTGAATTGATGTTGAATTCTGTAGTTGTATGTGGATCATTTTTTGGTTATTTCTTGGTTATATCACAATATCATTTGTTCTTGTTTTAATATATATATATATATATATATATATATACAAATAAGTAGTTGGTATCGATGGCAAAGAAGGGGGCATTTCATCAAATCCTTCAGCTACATGGAATGCCCACAATATATCTATATTTTGTGATGTTTGCGTGTGAAGATTGCAGACAATCTTTATCCAAGGAAATCTGGCTTTCGAAGTTCGGAGAGCTGTGCCTATTCGGTTTTCGAACAAGCAATCCTGTCAGGGATCTGGCTCTCGAGATTCAGAGAACTGTGCCTCTTTATTTTTGAGAAAGCAATCCATTTGGGAGTCTGACTCTTGAGATTCGGAGAGCAGTGTCTCTTCGATTTTTGAGAAAGTAATCTTGTTGAGAGTTTAGCTCTCGAGATTCGAAAGGCGGTGCCTCTTCGATTTTTGAGCACGTAATCCTGTTGAGAGTCTGGCTCTCGAGATTCAGAGAGCGGTGCCTCTTCGATTTTTGAGCAAGCAATCTTGTTGGGAGTGTTTTCTCGAATGTGAGTAAAGGTTGGGCATTTTTGCCAGTCTGCCTTGCCACGGAGAACGGAGGTTGATACACATTGGGACTTTCTAGTTATCAAGTAGTGGTGCTGTTCCTTGACCCTTGTGGGTAATAGTAGGGTAGCTGGGCCTTCAAAATTTATGTATCTAAACTTTGTCAGAGATCTTTGGCAAAGTTATATGTGGTACCCGAGGAGTTGATGTTGCATGTGGAAAGTGGTGCCTCTTCGGAATCCGGAGAGTGGTGCCTCTTCGATTTTTTAACCAACGGCCTTGTTGCCCTTTTTTTTATAAAGGCACCAGTTGTGTGCAAGAAGTACATTCATAGAGTTATTGCTTATAGGAATTTTCCCATACTTCAGAGATTTATTGCACCTCATTTTTCCTTCATCATTTCTGAGAATATCTGGCCCATTTGACTGTCATTTTGACTTGAACTTTGGTGAAGAGGCAGCCATGCCTTCTCAAGACAACATATGGCGCCCATCCTTCTTATCCCCTACTGGTCATCTTACCGTTGGGGACTCTATGATGAAGAATGATATGAGACCGCTGCGGTGGTGGCCAGGAACCTTCTCACTCCCAAAGATAACAGACTACTTTCTAAATAGTCTGATGAGTTGGCTGTTAAGGATTCTCTGGCTCTCAGTGTTCAGTGTGCAGGTTCTGTGTTTAATATGGCCCAACGCCTATTTGCTCGAACCCGCCAAGTTGAATCATTGGCGGCAGAAGTGATAAGTCTCAAACAGGATATCTGAGGGCTCAAGCATTAGAATAAACAGTTGCACAAGCTCGCACATGACTATGCTACAAACATGAAGAGGAAGCTCGACCAGCTGCAGGAATCTGATGGTCAGATTTTACTTGATCATCAAAGGTTTTTAGGTTTGTTCCAAAGGTATTTATTGCCTTCGTCTTCTGGGGCTGTGCCGCGTACTGAAGCTCCAAATGATCAACCTTCGGTAACTCTTCCTTCTAGGGTTCTGCCTAGTATTGAGGCTCCGAATGATCACCCTCTAGTGCCTCCTCTTTCTGGGGATCTGCCGACTGCTGAGACTTCTCTTGAGCAACCTTTGTGAAGGCTCCCACTTGTTTGTTTATTTTGATTCATGTATATGTACATATTTGTAACTTATCAGAGATATCAATAAACAAGCTTTGCTGCATTTCAACGTATTGTGTTAAATACACCAAGGCCTTCTTCTCTAAGTTCTTTGAATTTTTCTTTTTGTTGAAGCTTGTATGTTGAAGCATTGTGAGTGAAGCATGTAGGTTGAGGTAGTTCTCGCTTAATTTCCTGAGTCAGGAAAACTTCTCGTAAGACTTCCGGGTATCAAGGTGCAGTAGCATATGGTAGGAGTCCCCCAAGTCTCCAGTTGAGGGAGTTGACGAAGGAGATGTCTTGCTAGTAGCCAAGTTTCCAAAGTAACAAAACTTAACCATTTTCCTTTCTAAGTGGTAGCCCAAAACTCCTCCTTCATATATATTTGTTATGAAAGTTGTTAGGCCCAAAGAAGAGGAGGCCTAGGCTTTTTTTTTTTTTTTTTAATTTTCGAATTTCTGAATTTTTGAATTTCCGAATATATATATATATATATATATATATATATATATATATATTTAAGCTTTATAGGTGAAGCTTTGTTGGTGAAGCTTTGATGTTGAAGCTTTGTGGGGTACCATGAATTGATTTTGCTTCACACTATCTTGGTCAAGATAGTGTGAAGCTTTTAAAGGTGAAGCTTTTATGTTGAAGCATTATAGGTGAAGCTTTTGTGGTGGGGGAAGCTTTTATGGGTGAAGCTTTTGTGGGTGAAGCTTTTGTTGGTGAAGCTTTTATGGGTGAAGCTTTTGTAGGTGAAGCTTTTGTGGTGGGTGAAGCTTTTGTGGTGGGTGAAGCTTTTGTGGTGGGTGAAGCTTTTGTGGGTGAAGCTTTTGTTGTGGGTGAAGCTTTTATGGGTGAAGCTTTTGTTGGTGAAGCTATTGTGGGTGAAGCTTTTGTAGGTGAAGCTTTGGAGTTGAAGCTTTGTAGGTGAAGCTTTGGAGTTGAAGCTTTTGTTGGGTACCATGAATTGATTTTGCTTCACACTATCTTGATCAAGATAGTGTGAAGCTTTTGAGAATTTGTCGTTGTCCTCCATTGATGAAGCTTTTGTGGTGAAGCTTTGTTGGGTACCACAAATTGATTTTTCTTCACACTATCTTGATCAACGTAGTGTGAAGCTTTTGAGAATTTGTAGTTGTCCTCCATTGATGAAACTTTTGTTGGTGAAGCTTTTGTGGTGAAGCTTTGTTGGGTACCATGAATTGATTTTGCTTCACACTATCTTGATCAAGATAGTGTGAAGCTTTTGAGAATTTGTCGTTGTCCTACATTGATGAAGCTTTTGTGGTGAAGCTTTGTTGGGTACCACAAATTGATTTTTCTTCACACTATCTTGATCACCATAGTGTAAAGCTTTTGAAAATTTGTAGTTGTCCTCCATTGATGAAGTTTTTGTTGGTGAAGCTTTTGTGGTGAAGCTTTGTTGGGTACCATGAATTGATTTTGGTTCACACTATCTTGATCTAGATAGTGTGAAGTTTTTGAGAATTTGTAGTTGTCCTCCATTGATGAAGGTTTGTTGAATTTCCCTTTTTTTTTTTTTTTTTTTTTGGAAACTAAAAATTTGAAAATGTTGGAGAGACAACATAAACAAATTTTGCTTCCACACTGTCGAGCAAGAGATTGTGATGCAAGTCACACCTTGTAGTAGTCGAAGGTTTAGATGAAGCATACAAATTGAATTTGCTTCGAACAGTCTTGAATTTGCTTCGAATAGTCTTGAATTTGCCTCGAAGAATTGAGAATTGTAGTTGCCCTCCATTGATGAAGCTTTTGTTGGCACCATAAATTGGTTTTGCTTTACACTGTCTTGATCAGGAGTGTGTGAGGCTTTTGAGAATTGTGGTTGCCCTCCATTGATGAAGCTCTTGTTGGCACCATAAATTGGTTTTGCTTCACATTGTCTTGATCAAGAGTGTGTGATGTGGTTGCCCTCCATTGATGAAGCTCTTGTTGGCACCATAAATTGGTTTTGCTTCACATTGTCTTGATCAAGAGTGTGTGAAGCTTTTGAGAATTGTGGTTGCCCTCCATTGATGAAGCTTTAGTTGGCACCATAAATTGGTTTTGCTTCACACTGTCTTGATCAAGAGTGTGTGAAGCTTTTGAGAATTGTGGTTAAACTCCTTTGATGAAGTTTTTGTTGGCACCATAAATTGGTTTTGCTTCACATTGTCTTGATCAGGAGTGTGTGAAGCTTTTGAGAATTGTGGTTGCCCTCCATTCATGAAGCTCTTGTTGGCACCATAAATTGGTTTTGCTTCGTTTCAACTTATTGTCTTGATCAAGAATGTGAAGCTTTCTATGAGTTGTAGCGTTTGCATTGTTACAGAGGGGAGATGTCTGAAGCAAATGCAAGAGGGCTAAATAGCTTGTTCTTCGTATGCCGTGCACTGAAGTTGTTGTTGGCTTACAATAAGATTTGTTGGTGACTATAACTCTTGTTAGGCATCAGTGCTCTCCTAGTTAAGTTGTCAAGCTTGAGGGTTTTTTATTATTTGTGAATGCTAGTAGTTCACATGTACAAGTTGTACCACTCGTCCTTCTGGTAGGTGGAATGAATGGTGAGTTGCTTTCATCACTTGGTTGGTGGTACGAAGGTGAGTTCTTTCATCACCTTTCATCACATTTCTTCACCTGGTTGATGGCATGAGGATGAGTTCTTTCTTCACCTGGTTGGTGGCATGAATGGCAAGTTGCTAAATGATATTAGAGTACGGGTTGTACATTTCATCACCTGGTTGGTGGCATGAAGTAGAGTATGGGTTTTACATTTCATCACCTAGTTGGTGGCATGAAGATGAGTTCCTTCTTCACCTGGTTGGTGGCATGAATGGCAAGTTGCCAAATGATATTAGAGTACTGGTTGTACCTTTCATCACCTGGTTGGTGGCATGAAGAAGAGTATAGGTTGTACATTTCATCACCTGGTTAGTGGAATGAAGAAGAGTACGGGTTGTACATTTCATCACCTGGTTGGTGGCACGAAGATGAGTTCGTTCTTTACCTGGTTGGTGGCATGAGTGGCAAGTTGCCAAATGATATTAGAGTACGGGTTGTACATTTCATGCATGAAGATGAGTTCCTTCTTCACCTGGTTGGTGCATGAGTGGCAAGTTGCCAAATGATATTATAGTGAGGTGTCGAGGCACATTTCATCACCTGGTTGGTGAGAATAAGGGCAAGGTGTCGAGGCATATTGTAGCAAGTGTCGAAGACACAAAGTATGTTGAACCCATTCGAAGCACAGTTGGCTTATGTATGGATGTGTTGGAATGTATGATGTTTATGTATGAATGTGTTGGAATGTATGATGTTTATGTATGAATGTGTTGGAATGTATAATATTTATGTTGATTGATATGAGTGATGCTTATGAATGTTTTGCTATGCTAAGGGATCCATGCTTTTGATATGTGAACTATGTTGGTTGTAACACTTAGTATCACATACTTTGTGTCAAAGTACGCATGTTGAAGCTCTGAGTTGGAGTATAAGGGTAGGTCAGCTTAGACCAAGTGTTCCAGTCCTATGAATGCAAAAGACTCAGAAGAAGTTGTCTGAATTCCCTCTTCTTTAAATATTTACCGAATGGCTTGTGTGACAAAGGATCTTAAACAGTTGAGAATCAAAACAGTTGTAATGTGTATGCCTTCTTATAATAGCATTTCCTTCAGTACCTAGTCCTCCACTTTGAAAGAGTGAGGCTTGGCCCCATAGTCATAATAGTCGACGGTACGTTCACCCCTGGCTGTCTTGATACGAACTTTTATCCCTCTTGTTGTAATGGGCTTGCTGAGAGTAAAAATCCTTCCTCTTACCAAGAGACAGATACGTTTGGTGACTTAGTGAGTAGTTAGTAAGGCAGGAGATGATGCAATGGGTGTTTGAATGGCCAATATCTCCTCACTTGGTAAAACTTGACTTCCAATTCCCATTTGTTGATAGGGGTTAACCATATGGGGGTTCCTTTGGTATGTCCTTGCTTTGGCTAAGGCGTGGTTGTAAGCCTATGCCATCACCTCAGAGTAAGTCTTCTAAGTGTTGGCATTGATCAAGTATTGAAAAAACAATCACGTAGGCCTGCCGTGAAGGCCTTGAAGGCGATCTTGTCATCTCCCTCAGCGCAGCGAGAAACTCATGGTTGAAGCAACTAGCATACTCTTGTAGTGACTTGTCCGGCTTCTGTCAAATAGTGTACAAGTCATCTGCAGAATGCAAGTGATTGGTCTGGAAGATGTGTTGAGAGACAAACAGTTTCCTCAATTCCTCAAATGAGTCTACTGTCTCAGGTGGAAGACGGTAATACCAGTTTAGAGCTCTGCCAGAGAGGGTGGAGGGGAAGAGAAGACATCGCTCTTCGTCAGTGTGCATCCGATATGCCATGGTGGACTCAAAGAGGTTAAGATGTTCAATTGGGTCCTCTCTTCCAGTATAGTGTTGTAAACCAAGCTTTTGTTGTTGGAAATATGCCCTAAAAGTCAATCTTTGGAAGAAACCTTTCAGGACAATAAATGGATGTATAGATGACTCTTATACATCAAATGGCAAAGATACTATTTAGGACTATCTCTATAAACGATATATGTCCTAAATAATGAATCCATGGACAATGGATCGATGGAAGAAGTAATCTAATGATATTAGACTACAGAGACCTTCTTCACATAACCATCATGTCCAAAAAGGTTCCTGGTCATATGATTGTCAGAGGGACATTGACAATGCAAAGACCAGTACATACTATGTCCCCTTCAATTGGAATGATGGAAAGTCTCATCCTATTCGTGTAGTGACACTAAGACAGGTATGTAGGTGCTCATTAAGGGAATGAGTTCACTGAACACAATTGACCGAGAGTACTTGCATGGAGGCCTACTCACATGTCAAGCAAGTAACTCTAATGGTTGGAATAATGTAAGTAGTCATTTGACTTGAGGCATCGTAGTTGCAAGGAGCACTCATTCTAACAAAGTGGAGGAGGCAAGGAGGGAGGCTAGGCTCAAGGAGTTCAAGGAACAAAGGGTTTGGAGGTGGTCCATCCTTGGTCTAAAGTCTAGATCAAGAGGTATAAAACTAAACCTACACTTTGTTCTTCACTAAAATGTTTTGATGCATCTTATATAAACCTATGCATCTTGAAGGGGATTTGCATGACTATAGCTTTGATATTATGTGATAATATGCTTCCGTTGCTTTCGTATATAAATTTTGAATTGTATATGCATGCTAGTCACTAGAAATCCCACATAAATCTCATATTTTCCCTTCATTTGTTTTGTCTTAGCTTGAAGGGGGTGTCTAGGATCCTTCTTGTGAAAGGGTCAGGCCTGGGTTGGTTCCTGTCAGGTATCTCGCCCTGGCGATTGGCCTTCAACTTGTTTACTTCCTCAAGGAGCTGTAGGACAAGGGGGTCCTGAGTGGAGTCATGTACCACTGGAATTTTCTTTCGTAAATCTCCATCTCCTCTTGGAAGTAGGAAGGTTTGATCAAGAGCATGTGATTTTTCCTTGACGGTATATATATATATATATATATATATATGTATGTATGTATGTATGTATATATACAAATCAGTAGTTGGTATCGATGGCAAAGAAGGGGGCATCTTCATCAAATCCTTCAGCTACATGGAATGCCCACAATATATCTATATTTTGTGATGTTTGCATCAAGGAGCTTGAGGCCGGACATCGTCCGGGCACTCACTTTGACAAAGATGGATATGCAAATATTAGAGCTAACTGAAAGAAAGCAACTGAAAAATAAGTGGGATGCACTTAAAAATGAGTGGAAGTTGTGGAAAGAGCTAGTTGGTAAAGAAATTGGCCTAGGGTGGAATTCGAGCAAGGGTACCGTTGATGCCTCTGGGGAGTGGTGGAATAATAAAATTCTGGTTTGTGTATTTATCTTTTAATATGTATTATGATATCATGCCATATGTATTAACCATATTCTTTCTTACTTGTAGATAAACAAAGAATATGGAAAATTGCGAAAAAAAGGCGTTAGTCCTCAAATGGAGGACAAGTTAGATAGTATGTTCTCAAGTACAGTTGCTACCGGTGAACGTGCATGGGCACCTTCATCTGGAGTACTACCACCAGAGTCAAGAGAGGAAGCTATATGACAAATTGATTCAGATGATGAGGAAGAAACTGAGACTATGCAGGATCTAAGGCAAGCTAGTAGGAAGGGGAAAAAAAAGCGGCTAACCAAGGAGAATTGCGAAAGAAGAAGGTTGATAAGAAAGGGAAAAAAATTGGAGGTGCTGCAAAACTTTGTGGTCAAATTGACCGTCTTGTTGAAGCTTATGAAACTAGGAGTTCTGCAAACTCATTGATGAGGTCGTTGCATATAGGTAGTAGTATTCCGGAAGTATTAGCGATTGTTGCACAATTGCCTGGCTGTGAGCCACCTAGCGAGTTATGGTTGTTGGCTACGTGTTTATTTTGTTCTGCAGATAAGTGAGAGGTGTTTACCACAATCCAAGTTCCTGAAGTCCAGCAGACTTGGTTGAAATATATGTTCAACAAAGAACAATAAGAAGCTATAACTATGAATTAGGACTTTGCATTAAGACTATTTTGGTCATTTTACACAGTCACAACTGTTTTACATAAAAGTTTACCAAACACTATAATACTGCTTTTTTTTTCAAAAGCACTATTACAAAAAAGTTTACCAAACACTCTGCTGCTTTATTTCACAGCTGTTTATTCTTATAGCACAGCAGAAGTAGCTTTTTTTTCACCACACAGCAATACCAAACCAGCCCTTTCGTCTGTTCTGTCTTCTCTCTCTCCCTCTCTCCTATAGCACCATCCATTGAAGAGAAGCTTTAGGCCTTCAAGATTGTTGCAAATCCAAAAATACAATTTTCTTTTTCTAGCCTTTCACTAACTTTCAACTGGAAAAATCTGAAAACAGTTTCAATTTCAACCTATAATTTCTTGTTTTCATTTTGTTTCGTGTTCAATGCCCTTTATTTCGTGTTCCTCTTGCTAGAATGTAGGAGAGATTACGGAAAAAAATAGTTTTAAACCTTACTGTTCGATATATGGCGAACTGTCAGGATTAAGTGGTCCAGAGGATCCGTGTGAAATGGGTCCAGAGATGATCCAATTCCAAAAAACCTGTCATCACTAGTGGAGCCACTCATATGGCTAAGGTGGGCGCTCTAGGCCAGTGAGGATTTTTGGTAAACT
Source organism: Malus sylvestris (assembly GCF_916048215.2). Taxonomy (NCBI): domain Eukaryota; kingdom Viridiplantae; phylum Streptophyta; class Magnoliopsida; order Rosales; family Rosaceae; genus Malus; species Malus sylvestris. The sequence goes on along the minus strand of NC_062272.1, from coordinate 40,999,291 downwards.
TAGGCTTTAATGACTCATGTTGATGCATGTAGCCTATGTACTCCACTCAATTTTAATACGGTTATTATTTAATATATATATTTAGTGCATGATGGGATATAAATAATACTTTTTATGTTAAAAATAATAAATGAGTTTTCTCTCCGTTTCCTACCCTTTGATCCTATTCGTTAAACAAAAAGACCATTTACTCTATGCAATCTAGTCTCTATGCTTTTTACTTAAGAAAGAAAAAGAAATTTGTTTTTGAATCCACCATTCAATCTCTATATCCACAATTTTCTTACTTTTCATTGAGATTTTCCAATGAATTTCACCTTCTATGTGTTATGTATTTCTTTATTCAATTATTCTTGATTTAATTAGTGGGTTAATTATTTATATCTCTATTAATTAATGAAACCCTCTTTGTCAACCAAAAGAATGTGAAAAGACTACTTAGTCTTCTATCACACAAAAATAATGATGGGCAATAATGTAATTTCATAGGTCCAAATTTTACTGTTTTTATTGAAATCTCACATACAGGTGATGTTAAAATACCTCCAATATTTAAAAATAAAAAATAAAAAAAAATAAAAAAAAACCAAAAACAAAAACCTCCCACTCCCCCCATGTTTTCTCTATCTCCCTCTCACCTTCTCATTTTCTAAAAAAATGTGTTCATAGACATGGTGTATAGGAAAATGCTAGCGGTCATTAAGTTCATTGATTAGGGTTATGTTTTTGAGAATAGCTTATATTTCATTGTTGTTATTCAATGTTGATTATTATATAATTTATATAGCAAAAAATTAAAGGAAAACTAATGAAAATTGTTTGAAAACTTTGAATTTAACAAAAAACCATGTAATAACTTTATTTAATGGTTAGGATAAAGCCCAACATTAAACCAGTCCATTTAAAATGGCCCAATCATTAGTTTTCGGTTTTGCCCCTGACGGCAAGCCTTTTTCCATTGAATTTCATTTACGGATCTCCTTACTATTCTATATCTCCTTTATTTCTTCCTGACATTCGAAACCTTCCATTTTTTTCTTTCTAATTTCATATCGCAACTCCATCTCCATCATTATGCAAAATCATAGATCTGATCTGACTCCAAACTTAATTTTGATCCATCTCCATCTATGTCAAAATCGCAGATGATCTCTTACATGCAAAACGATGTCACCGTCTCTCTCTCTCTGCCCTAATATTTCAGACTCTCTTTCCCTTATGTAAAGATGAGAAGAGACCTAGACTTTTCAGACTCTCTCTCTCTCTCTCTCTCTCTCTCTCTCTCTCCTCCCCTATTTTGTAGCTCTCTTGATTGCGCATAATTTGCACCTAAAAGAATGTGTTTCGGCTTCTGTTGCTGATATTCTGATCATGGACTACATTTGTAATCAGAAATCCACCGTCGCCATCTACGGCAATGCCAGCATGGTATGCTTTTGAAGCTCTAATTTAATTAAAATGTGTACATGTAATTGAGCAATCAAGAAATATAGTTTGAAATTGTGAATTAGGAGTTCGGATCAATGTTGTTTCTAGTGTTGATTGTTTTAGCTAGATCATAGTGCCAATCTCATACTATTTTTTTGTGTCAGGTTCGAAATTGAGACTGAAGTATTTAGAATTGAGTCATTTTTGTAGTTTATAGCGTTTCTTTGTCCAAGGAAATAGGTATATACGTTTTATTTATAAATTTGATCATACACTTTGCTTTTCTTATGCCATGTAATCATAAAACATGGAAATCATTTTGCTCATCAAGAAATCAATTTATATGTTATTAGAAACTTATTTTAAATTATTCTGATGCTTTAGCAATTTTAAGCTTTGATTTCTGAGTTCTTTCTATTTTATTGTAATTTTACATTCATCTTTCCACTATGTGAGTATATTAGTTGAAGAAAATCTGGGTAAGGGAAGGTATCTGTTGTGCTCTTGACTAGTGAAATGGATAAATGATTGTGTGTGATTTCTGAGTTTGTTTTAAGTATCTAATGTTGTTTTCACTTTTAATGTACTTCCTCGGTTTCAAACTTAAGTGTAACTTTTCTATGAACATATTCCCAGTAATCCACATGTCTACAGTACCCCAAAACTTTTCAAGACAAATGATTAAGCCCACAAACCTCAACCAAGGCACTATCCAACTCCCCTTTAACCTTGGAAACCTCAAAGATGGTTGTTTCCAACTGTGCCTTAGTCACTTCCAATTGTTTCTGGAGCCTCACGTTCTCACCATCCCGCCTTTTCAAACTCTCAAAGTTTTCATCCTTAAGGCGGATGGCATCAGCCAAATCTTTGCTCGTTTTTATGGCGTCATTCACAAGCTGCTAATTCTCTTTAAACTTTGCCTTGTACCGCTCGACTTCTCGTAATCTGTCATCGTACTTGGTCATGACCTACATGACAAGATAATCATCACTACCAGGAAAAAGAGGGGAGAAAGCAAAGAAATGACAAAGTAACACTTACATAAGAAGATAGCCTCATCATCCGATCACGATCTGATTCGTTCTCATCTAGCGGCTCGCTAAGCTCATCAACAGTGGATCGACATCCTGCCAGGCAATTATTGACATACCTAAAACTACTTGGTTGCATGGCAACCTTCAAGTCCTTCCAATGAATGCTGCCAACCTCTTCCTTGTACTTTCTCTTATGGCTACAGCTAGGGCCACCTTCTTAGTCAGTAGGCTCCATGGTTGGAGGACATATGGGATTGATGGTAGGAAAAGGAGGTAACAGTCATCTCTCCTCCTTTGCAACTATGGTAGCAGCACACCCGATAGCCTCAGCTTCAGCCTTCTTTGAGGCAGCAATCTTGAGGACCTCCTCTTACAACTTAGGTTTAGGGGTTGGCCTCACCCGGAGCTTACGAGCTCATTTGTGAAACAAAATGTTGTCTACAGGAACTAACATGGGTGTTTTCCCTTTATTGGCATTAGTCTCCCCTTTCTTGCCCACTTTCTCCACTGAACAAGAAAAATCAAAGTAAGGAATGCAACTTTGTAAAAGAAAGAGGGGGCGAAATGAAAGACACAACTTACTTGCTCGTCTCTGGCACTCTGACACTAAGGGCTGGAAACCGCACTTTCGAAATAAGGGTCGTAGCTTGCCCAAATGTCTATCCTCTTTGGGCACCCTCAACACCTTCTCTATGTCAGCTAGCTTCCATCCAGACAACTTGATGGTCCCTCGCGTCACTGCACGAAGAAAAAATGTTAGAAGTAAAAGAAAATCACAACAAATAGCAAATAATGCAAACAATGGATACATTACAACCTACAGTCTGGAAATGAGTAGGAACACATCGCTCAGGCGTGACACCTTTAGCATACTCCCAATCATTATATAGAAAGCACCAACGGTTTTTCCAAGTGCAGTACGCCTTTTTCTTACCAAAGACAATACGCTCTCTCTCAGTCCGACATGCACACTCGGCATACCCAGTGCATGCTTTCACTGGGCGCATCTTATAGCAGTAGCGCCATTGATGAAAGGAAGGGTCACCTAACCCACATTCCATCCAAATAATATAAAACCCGATCAAGGTATCCCAAAAACCAGGGTAGAGTTGCCCAGGCGTATATCCGATGAAAGACAGCATTCGTTGCAACCACGGGTGCAAAGGCAGCTCCACCCCTAAAGTCAATAATATCTGGGTATAGAACATAACATGACCCTTGGGTGGTTCAAAGGACAATTCTTCATGATGCACCAAACGCATTCCTACACTACGGGGGATATTACATGACTGCCTTATGGCCTTAAGCTGCTTTTCGCTATCTAATAAGTTTTGCACTAAATGGTCTACTGTGAACTCAGAGCAAAATATGGGTATGGCGTCACAAACAACCCTCTCACCCGTTGACATTAAGGAGGAAGAATCAATATTGGCTAAGGCTTGGCAATTGCGAAGATCACCCAATCTCGAATTTTTTGTACAAGACTCCAACATTGCAAGTTCAAACCTAGAGTTAGAGTTAGGGGAGCCCCCATCACTAGGACTTCCAAACTTTGACATCTACAACAAATAGAAACAAACTCTATCACCACATGAAAGATCGAAACATAAGGAAGTTCCTAGGGTATGGAGAAAAGCTTAATCAGTTCATTATGTTCTCAACTAAATACATGAACACTCAAACATTCAAACACATTAGCTTCATCAATTTATGGTGCCAACAAGAGCTTTATCAAAGGAGTTCAACCACAATTCTCAAAAGCTTCACACACTCTTGATCGAGACAGTGTGAAGCAGAACCAATTTATGGTGCCAACAAGAGCTTCATCAATGGAGGGCAACCACAATTCTCGAAAGCTTCACACACTCTTGATCAAGACAGTGTGAAGCAAAACCAATTTATGGTGCCAACAAGAGCTTCATCAATGGAGGGCAACCACAATTCTCGAAAGCTTCACACACTCTTGATCAAGACAGTGTGAAGCAAAACCAATTTATGGTGCCAACAAGAGCTTCATCAATGGAGGGCAACCACAATTCTCAAAAGCTTCACACACTCTTGATCAAGACAGTGTGAAGCAAACCCAATTAATGGTGCCAACAAAAGCTTCATCAATGAAGGGCAACTACAATTCTCAAAAGCTTCACACACTTTTGATCAAGACAGTGTGAAGCAAAACCAATTAATGGTGCCAACAAGAGCTTCATCAATGGAGGACAAGCACAACTCTCAAAAGCTTCACACACTCTTGATCAAGACAGTGTGAAGCAAAACCAATTAATGGTGCCAACAACAGCTTCATCAATGGAGGACAAGCACAACTCTCAAAAGCTTCACACACTCATGATTAAGACAGTGTGAAGCAAAACCAATTTATGGTGCCAACAAGAGCTTCATCAATTGAGGGCAACCACAATTCTCAAAAGCTTCACACACTCTTGATCAAGACAGTGTGAAGCAAAACCAATTTTTGGTGCCAACAAGAGCTTCATCAAAGGAGTTCAACCACAACTCTCAAAAGCTTCACACTATCTTGATCAAGATAGTGTGAAGCAAAAACAATTCATGGTGCCCAACAAACCTTCACCTACAAAGCTTCAACACAAAAGCTTCACCAACAAAAGCTTCATCAATGGAGGACAACTACAAATTCTCAAAAGCTTCACATTATCTTGATCAAGATAGTGTGAAGCAAAATCAATTCATGGTACCCAACAAAAGCTTCAACTCCAAAGCTTCACCTACAAAAGCTTCAACACAAAAGCTTCACCCACAAAAGCTTCAACACAAAAGCTTCACCCACAAAAGCTTCACCCACAAAAGCTTCACCTAGAAAAGCTTGACCCACAAAAACTTGACCTATAAAAGCTTGACCCACAAAAGCTTGACCCATAAAAGCTTGACCTATAAAAGCTTGACCCACAAAAGCTTGACCTATAAAAGCTTGACCCACAAAAGCTTGACCCATAAAAGCTTCACCTACAAAAGCTTGACCCATAAAAGCTTGACCCACAAAAGCTTGACGTATAAAAGCTTGACCCACAAAAGCTTCACCTATAAAAGCTTGACCGATAAAAGCTTGACCCACAAAAGCTTGACCCACAAAAGCTTCACCTACAAAAGCTTGACCCACAAAAGCTTCACCTACAAAAGCCTCACACACAAAAGCTTGACCCATAAAAGCTTCACCAAGAAAGCTTCAACACAAAAGGTTCACACTATCTTGATCAAGATAGTATGAAGCAAAATCAATTCATGGTGCACAACAAAGCTTCAACCTTAAAGCTTCACCTACAAAGCTTCAACACCGAAGCTTCACCTACAAAGCGTAAATATATATATATATATATATATATATATATATATATATATTTTTGGAAATCCAAAAATTCAAAAATTCGCAAAAATTTGAAAAAAGAAAATTGCCTAGGCCTCTTCTTCTTTGGGCCTAACAACTTTCATAACAAATATATATGAAGGAGGAGTTTTGGGCTACCACTTAGAAAGGAAATGCCTGATTTGTCAACTCCCTCGACCGGAGGCTTGGGGGACTCCTACCATATGCTACTACACCTTGATACTCGGAAGTCTCACGACCACTCAGTGACTTGGATTTTTCAAGTCTCCAAACCAGAAGTTTTCCTCACTCGGGAAATTAAGGGAGCACTACCTCAACCTACATGCTTCACTCACAAAGCTTCAACATACAAGCTTCAACAAAAGGAAAAATTTAAAGAACTTAGTGAAGAAGGCCTTGGTGTATTTAACACAATACATTGAAATGAAGCAAAGCTTGTTTATTGACATCTCCGATAAGTTACAAATATGTACATATATATGAATCAAAATAAACAAACAAGAAGGAGCCTTCACAAAGGTTGCTCAGAACTAGGCAGAACCTCAGACCGAGAAGGCACCGAAGGTTGATCATTTGGAGCTTCATTAAGCGGTACAGCCCCTGAAGACGAAGGCAATAAATGCCTTTGGAACAAACCCACAAACCTCTGATGATCAAGTAAAATCTGACCATCAGATTCCTGCAGTTGGTCGAGCTTCCTCTTCATATTTGTAGCATAGTCATGTGCGAGCCTGTGCAACTGTTTATTCTTATGCTTGAGCCATCTGATCTCCTGTTTGAGACTTATCACTTCAGCCGCCAATGATTCAACTTGGCGGGCTCGAGCAAATAGGCGTTGGGCCATATTAGACACATAACCACACACTGAACACTAAGAGCGAGAGAATCCTTAACAGCTAACTCATCAGACCGTTTGGAAAGTAGTCTGTTATCTTTGGGAGTGATAAGGTTCCTAGCCACCACCGCAACTGTTATATCATTCTTCATCACAGAGTCCCTAACGGTAAGAGGACCAGTAGGGAATAAGAAGGATGGGCGCCATATGTTGTCTTGAGAAGGCATAGCTGCCTCTTCACCAAAGTTCAAGTCAAAACGACGATCGGATGGGCCAGACATTCTCAGAAATGATGAAGGAGAAATAAGGTGTAATAAATCTATGAAGTAAGGGGAAAATTCCTACAAGCAATAACTCTCTGAATGTACTTCTTGTACACAATTGGTGCCCTTATAAAACAAAGGGCAACATGGCCGTTGGTTCAAGAATCGAAGAGGCACCACTCTCTGGATTCCGAAGTGGCACCACTTTCCACACGCAACATCAGCTCATCGGGTACCACAGATAACTTTGCCAAAGATCTCTGACAAAGTTTAGACACATAAATTTTGAAGGTCCAGCTACCCTACTATTACCCACAAGGGTAAAGGAACAGGACAACTGCTTGATAACTAGAAAGTCCCAATGTGTGTCAACCTCCGTCCTTTGTGGCAAGGCAGACTAGCAAAAATGCCCAACCTTTACTCACATTCGAGAAAACACTCCCAACAAGATTGCTTGCTCAAAAATCGAAGAGGCACCACTCCTCGAATCTCGAGAGCCAGACTCCCAACAGGATTATTTTCTCAAAAATCGAAGAAACATTGCTCTCCGAATCTCAAGAGTCAGACTCCCAATAGGATTGCTCTCTTAAAAATTGAAGAGGCACCGTTCTCTGAATCTCGAGAGTTAGATCCCCGACAAGATTGCTTGTTCAAAAATTGAAGAGGCACTACTCTTTGAACTTCGAGAGCCAGATTTCCTTGGATAAAGCTTGTCCGCAATCTTCACACGCAACATCAACTTTCCAGATACCACAGACCATTTTTTCAAAGCGCTCTGACAAAGTTAAAACATGTGAAGCTTGCAGCTCCCACTACATTCCTATGACCAAGAAGGGTAAAGGAATAGCATTATTACTTGCTCAAAAATCAAAGAGGCACCGCCCTCCAAATCTCGAGAGCCAGATGATCGGATCATATTTATATATATTTTTACTTCAAATTCACTCGTCTTTTCTTAGTTAGTTCCTTATATTTTTGAGCTATTTACGTTATTTTTGTGTTTATAGGATTTGTTATTCTTGGTCTTTAATCATGCCAAACTCAATGCTTATTCATGCTTATAATTTTAGTATGTGGAGTTTGATTTTATCACCAATTGTTTACTTGAAAACTTTAATTAGTGGGCAGCCTTTGGAGAAAAAGTTATCAAATTCTGGTGTTGAATATGGAAAATAAAAATCAATCCTTATCGTCAGTCAATCGTGAAGTAGTAATCTAACGAAATTAATATTTCAAGACTCTATATTTGATACGTGCTAGCACTCTTATCCACAGTTTCCAGTTTCTATTTGCACAAAGAACTTGCAGACATGTGGACTCCACCCAATGTTAGCGTGCCTCTGTTGAATCTAGTGGAATGCAGCGTGATAGTGGAAGAAAGAAAAATAATATAAGCCACATTGGAGGTGGTAGGTGAGAGGAGCACCTTGCAGCGGAAAAAGAAAAAGAAATAAGAAGCAGCACCTGGAAGCCACTTGCGGGAAGAAGAAAAGAAGGAAAGTGGGGAGCTGAAGGCAGAGAGCAACATGGCAGACATAGAGGAGTGGGAAATAAAATAATAGATGTGAGGAGGTTGGCGTGACTGCCAGAAAGAATAAATGAAAATAAGAGAAGTGGAGATACAAAAGGAGGTACAGGAGCGCAGGAAACGGGGGGGGGCTCGGCGTTTTTGTGCAGTGTGTGTGTGCTGCCCTTTGGGCAGTACCTGGAGGCCTCGGGAAAAAAATAGAAGAAGCTGCCTCTTGTGCAACACGTGAAGAGGGAGAGGGCCTCAGCAGAGAAGGTACAAGCTGCCTTTGCAGCTGGGCAGTACCGAGAAGAAGTCAGAGAAGGTGCGAGAAAAGAAAAACAAAACTCTGCTGCCCGTGGCAGCAAGGCAGAGGAGCAGTCGGCCCTTGCGCAGCGACTGGAAGAGCAAAACAGAAGCACTTATCTTTTGGTTAATTCTCTCCAAATCTATATTTTACTTTTATTTTATTTCTATTTTAATAATGTGTAAATAAACTTATTTTGGCTAGAGGTTAATTCAAAGCCATGAATATATTTGTAATATGAATTGATTACCTTCAGTTGTGATTTCTGAGTTGTGATTTAATTTGCTTAACTGCTTGATTGATAACTAATTTTTGTATGTCGATTAAGGATGCATACTTAATTTACATGCATGAATTTGATGCTAGAATATAAGTGAATTTCACCTAATCGTTATGAACTTATATTCACAAGTAGTAAAGGTTGCTAGTCACAATCACGTTAAGTAAATTCTTGGCATAAGTTTCATGCAAATCATAGTAACGAGTGCCTCGTCAATGCTTATGTTTTTCATAGAACTTAATGATTCTTGCTTGTTTCTCTATTATGCAATTCATGTAGGGAACTTGTAGGAAATGTTTTGGGTTGTCGTATGCAATCATCCAACCCAATAACTTGTGGAAAAATTAAGGGTTAATTAGTGCAATTCACGGTTAATTTGGGGCGTTAAGATTTACAATTTATTGAAAGAACAACTGAAAATCAATTTAGGTTGCATATGTGTCATGTGTGGAGAAGAACCCTCTAGCTAGTCCGTCACCTATCCTTTCACCTTAATTTCATGCTTTTGTCAATTCTGTAATTTATTTAAGTTTAATTTACTTCTCATCAAAACCAAACACCCCCCATTATTAAATTATATTATTTAGTTAATTTTCATTGTTGTTAGTCTTTTAATTCAATTTCCGTCCATTTCAGTTCCTAGTGTCCAATTCGATTGTTTTCATTATTTTGAGTCATTCTAAGTGTGTTTCGAGTTATTAGAGTTTTTAGCCTAGTTTTGTGTCCTTGAGTCTTGTTTAATATTTTTAAATTAATTTAGAATAGATTAGCAATCCCTCCTAATCCCCGGCCTAGAACGATACCCTACTTACATCTATACTACAATTGTCAAAAAGAGGGTTTAATTTGTGTGTCAAGTAATTCTCGCATCACCAGACTCCTAACAGGATTATTTTCTCAAAAATCAAAGATGCACCGCTCTTCAAATCTTAAGAGCCAGACTCCCAACATGATTGCTTTCTAAAAAATCGAAGAGGCACCATTCTCTGAATCTCAAGAGCCAAATCCCCGACAGGATTGCTTGTTCAAAAACCAAAGAGGCATCGCTCTCCGGACTTCGAGAATCAGATTTCCTTGGATAAAGCTTGTCTGCAATCTTCACATGCAACATCAGCTTTCCAGATACCGCATACCACTTTTTCAAAGTGCTCTGACAAAGTTAAAACATATGAAGCTTGCAGCTTCCACTACATTGCTACAACCAAGAAGGGTAAAGGAATAGCATTACTACTTATTGTTAGGGAGACTCCTATATATGTCGACCTCCATCCTCCACGAACAGGCAAACCTGCAAAAATGCTCAACCCTTCCTCATATCTGAGAGGGCATTCCCAATGAAGCCTCTCGAAATACTCATCTTTCTTCCCCCCCGAATAATACCTATGCAAACTAGCCACACCAGAGTAAGAGTATCTCATATCATCAGGGTCAAAAACAAAAGTATCCCATATCATGCTTTTTCCCTATCTTTTCCTTTGCCCTTGTTCTTACTTGCAAGACAAGGAGAAAGAGAACAATCAGTTAGCACTTGGAATCAAGCTTCCAGTTAGGAACTGACTGCCTGGAATCCCTTGCTTGACTACTTACCTAGCATTGCTCTCGAGTACTCATCTTCAACATCTTATGCTTCCAGAAAAGATACCACATCTGCCTGAGGAACAGATAGGGCAAGTGAGAATGATACAAGGAAGCATGTGAAGACAAGCGTAGCAGGACACGTGCCGATTCATCCACTACTTCGTCAATAGCAAAAGTATCCCATATCATCAAGGTCCAACGCACTCTTGATTTGATGGACTTGTTTTGACCCTAAAATTCTTGAGTCGGCCTTATACTCTGGAGGAAACTAGAAAACCCTTCAGCCTACTTCAAGAATAAGCATGTGGAAAGTTACTTCTTCAAAAGCAAAAGTATCTCATATCATCTCTTCTCCATTTGCTTCTCCTTATCCTTGTTGCTGTTTACGACACAAGGAGAAGGAGAACAATCAACCGGAAGCCGATGTCGAACCTCCGATCTAGGTTGCTTGCTTGGAAGTCTGATTGCTTACCTTGTCTGTTACCTCTTTCGGCAAATCTCCTAGCTCGGCGACTTGGGGGACTCCTACTATAGGGTTCTGTATCGCACTTGACCAAGCCCGAAACTACAAGTAAGCTTCAAGTGAAATTGATACATTACCTTGTGCATCTTCATCGGTTAAAGATACCACCCCTGGATGGAGGAAAAGTACTTCTAGAAAAGATGCCACATCTACGTATAAGATAGATAAGGCAAGTGAAAATGATACCACACTTTGTCACTTAGAAGTTTCGTGATTACTGAATGTCTTGGATCTTGCAAGTCCCCAACCGAAGAGCTTCCCTCACTCGGGAACTTAGGGGAGCACTGTTTGTACCATACTTGACCAATCCCGAAACTACTGAGCACCGGTCAATGTTATACTGTCAAGGACCCAGAAGAGTTTTCCTCCAACCAGGAGGCCAATCATAACGCGATACGTGTCGACATCAGAAGCCAATCATAGTGCGACATGTGTTAACATCAGAAGCCAATCACAACACGACACGTGTCAATGTCAGAATGAAACTAGAAACTCTATTTTATAAATAGAGATCATTCTCTCACAATATTTTGTAATGTCATTTGTACTAAATCATTCACTTGTACTCACTAAAGGAGAGCTTGAACCTATGTACTTGTGTAAACCCTTCACAATTAATGAGAACTCCTCTACTCCGTGGAATTAGCCAATCTGGGTGAATCACGTACACCTTGTGTTTGCTTCCCTATCCCTATCCATTTACATACTTATCCATACTAGTGACCAGAGCAATCTAGCGAAGGTCACAAACTTAACACTTTCTGTTATACCAAAGTCCTCACTGATTTACTGCATCAACAACTTATATTTCATTGTTGTTATTCAATGTTGATTATTATATAATTTATATAGCAAAAAATTGAAGGAAAACTAATGAAAATTGTTTGAAAACTTTGAATTTAACCAAAAACCATGTAATAACTTTATTTAATGGTTAGGATAAAGCCCAACAGTAAACCAGTCCATTTAAAATGGCCTAATCATTAGTTTTCGGTTTTGCCCCTGACGGCAAGCCTTTTTCCATTTCATTTCATTTACGGATCTCCTTACTATTCTATATCTCCTTTATTTCTTCTTGACACTCGAAACCTTCCATTTTTTCTTTCTAATTTCAGATCGCAACTCCATCTCCATCACTATGCAAAATCATAGATCCGATCTGACTCCAAACTTAATTTTGATCCATCTTCATCTCTATCAAAATCGCAGATGATCTCTAACATGCAAAACGATGTCACCCTTTCTCTCTCTCTCAGCCCCAATATTTCTTACTCTCTTTCCCTTATGTAAAGATGAGAAGAGACCTAGACTTTTCATCGGCAAAAAAGGCAAAGGTAAGCAATTGTTCTCACACACACACACACACACACACACTCTCTCTCTCTCTCTCTCTCTCTCTCTCTCTCTCTCTCTCTCTCTCTCTCTCCTCCCCTATTTTGTAGCTCTCTTGATTGCGCATAATTTGCACCTAAAAGAATGTGTTTCGGCTTCTGTTGCTGATATTCTGATCATGGACTACATTTGTAATCAGAAATCCACCGTCGCCATCTACGGCAATGCCAGCATGGTATGCTTTTGAAGCTCTAATTTAATTAAAATGTGTACATGTAATTGAGCAATCAAGAAATATAGTTTGAAATTGTGAATTAGGAGTTCGAATCAATGTTGTTTCTAGTGTTGATTGTTTTAGCTAGATCATAGTGCCAATCTCATACTATTTTTTTGTGTCAGGTTCGAAATTGAGACTGAAGTATTTAGAATTGAGTCATTTTTGTAGTTTATAGCGTTTCTTTGTCCAAGGAAATAGGTATATACGTTTTATTTATAAATTTGATCATACACTTTGCTTTTCTTATGCCATGTAATCATAAAACATGGAAATCATTTTGCTCATCAAGAAATCAATTTATATGTTATTAGAAACTTATTTTAAATTATTCTGATGCTTTAGCAATTTTAAGCTTTGATTTCTGAGTTCTTTCTATTTTATTGTAATTTTACATTCATCTTTCCACTATGTGAGTATATTAGTTGAAGAAAATCTGGGTAAGGGAAGGTATCTGTTGTGCTCTTGACTAGTGAAATGGATAAATGATTGTGTGTGATTTCTGAGTTTGTTTTAAGTTTCTAATGTTGTTTTCACTTTTAATGTACTTCCTCGGTTTCAAACTTAAGTGTAACTTTTCTATGAACATATTCCCAGTAATCCACATTTCAATAGTACCCCAAAACTTTTCAAGGCAAATGATTAAGCCACTTTTTTATTGATCAATGCATGTCAAATTATGCCTATTCATTCTAAAGAACTGTAATCTGTGTAGAAGCTTCCTAAGTTAGTGCTTTGTGATTGTAGCATCTTTATCGATCATAAAATTTGGTTGAAGCTTATTCTTTTCATTCCAATATGATCTCAGTTCTTTTTCAATGGAATATATGTTTCAGAAACGGTATGGGTGCCGTGCAATGATGCTGAAGACTGTGGCAGTTGTCCCTAGCATGGGAAAAGGAATACTGGAATGCTGTACTTAAGGTCTCTGCTCAAGTTTTAGCAGAACGGTGGTTGTAAAACCTGCGTGGTACGAGAGAATGCTGATTTTGTTGTATACAACTTGAGTAATTACATGCTACCTATATTGGTTTTAATTTTATGTTATTGCCCTTACACTATTCATAGTCTAGTGCATGTGATGGAAGTTATCTCATGTTCATTTCAAGAACTTTTCAAGACAATAACAATATCTTTTTCTTGGGTAAAAGTGTAGGTGACAAAAGTGATTTATGAGGCACAAGTCAAAGCTAAGGAGCAGTAAGGTCATCAGTTGATTATTAACTTTGGAAAGTTTTCTCACAATAGAACTGGAATCTCTAAGCATCATGAAGCCCATCAGAAAACATGCTTTTGCCATAATGCTTTCCTCTTGTTTTTATCACATCAGAAAATAGTTACTTAATTTAGCTAACATAACCTACTTGCTATTTGTCATTGACACCTTCAAGAATCAAAGTATTCTATTATGGTGTAAGGTACACTATTTATGAAACTAGACCAAGAAAAAAACATTATTTGTGAAACTATACCAAGAAAGAGACACTATTTATGAATTGTACCAACTGTTATACACTATTTATAAAGTGGACCAAGAACTAGGCACTATTTATGAAACTGGACCAAGAACAAGGCCAAAATTTATGAAAGTGGACCAAGAACTAGACGCTATTTATGAAACTGGATCAAGAACTATGCCACTATCTATGAAGTGGAACAAGAAATAGCACAATTATTGAAATTGGACCAATAAGGAGACATTATTTATGGAATTGGAAAATATCAAAAATTACTTCTTCTGTTTTTAGCAAAATAAAATTAATAGTGTTGATGCACAAAATCGGTGAGGACTTTGGTACAACAGAAAATGTTAAGTTTGTGACCTACTCTAGATTGCTCCGGTCACTAGTGTGGATAAGTAAGTAACTAGATAGGGACAGGGAAGCAAACACAAGATGTACGTGGTTCACCTAGATTGGCTACATCCACGGAGTAGAGGAGTTCTCATTAATTGTGAAGGGTTTAAACAAGTACATAGGTTCAAGCTCTCTTTTAGTGAGTACTAGTGAATGATGTAGTACAAATGACATTAGGAAATATTGTGAGAGAATGATCTCTATTTATAGAAGAGAGTTTCTAGTTTCATTCTGACATTGACATGTGTCATGTTGTTATTGGCTTCTGATGTTGACATGTGTCGCGCTATGATTGGCTTCTGATGTCAACATATGTCTCCCTGTGATTGGCCTCCTGGTTGGAAGGAAACTATTCTGGGTCCTTGACGGTATAACGTTGACTGGTGCTCAGTAGTTTCGGGATTGGTCAAGTATGGTACAAACAGTGCTCCCTTAAGTTCCCGAGTGAAGGAAGCTCCTTGGTTGGGGACTTGCAAGATCCAGGCCATTGAGTAATCACGAAACTTCTAAGTACCGAAGTGTGGTATCATTTTCACTTGCCTTATCTGTCCCATACGTAGATGTGGCATCTTCTTTGGAAGTACTTTTCCTCCATCCAAGGGTGGTATCTTTAATCGATGAAGATGCACAAGGCAATGTATCAATTTCACTAGAAGCTTACTTGTAGTTTCAAGCTTGGTCAAGTGCGATACAAAACCCTATAGTAGGAGTCCCTCAAGTCGCCAAGCTAGGAGATTTACCGAAAGAGGTAACAGACAAGGTAAGCAATCAGACTTCCAAGCAAGCAACCTGGATCAGAGGTTCAACATCTGCTTCCGGTTGATTGTTCTCCTTATCCTTGTGTCGTAAACAGCAACAAGGATATGGAGAAGGAAATGGAGAAGAGATGATATGAGATACTTTTGATTTTGAAGAAGTAACTTTTGCTGTTGACGAAGTAATAGATGAATCGGCACGTGTTCTATTGCGCTTGTCTCCACATGCTTCCTTGTATCCTTCTCACTTGCCCTATATTTTCTAGAAGCATAAGATGTTGAAGATGAGTACTCAAGAGCAATGCCAGGTAAGTAATTAGGCAAGGGGTTCCACGCAGTCAGTTCCTGACTGGAAGCTTGATTCCAAGTGTTGACTGATTGCTCTCTTTATCCTTGTCTGCAGGTAAGAACAAGGGCAAAGGAAAAGACAGGGAAAAAGCATGATATGGGATACTCTTGCTCTGGTGTGGCTGGTTTGCATAGGTATTATTCGGGGGGGAAGAAAAATGAGTATTTCGAGAGGCTTCGTTGGGAGTGCCCTCTTAGATATGAGGAATGGTTGAGCATTTTTGCAGGTCTGCCTATCCGTGGAGGATGGAGGTCGACATATATAAAAGTCTCCCTAACAACAAGTAGTAATGCTATTCCTTTACCCGTCTTGGTCGTAGCAATGTATTGGGAGCTGCAAGCTTCACGTGTTTTAACTTTGTCAAAACACTTTGAAAAAGTGGTATGTGGTATCTGGAAAGATGATGTTGCGTGTAAAGATTGCAGACAAGCTTTATCCAAGGAAATCTGGCTCTTGAAGTTCGGAGAGCGATGCCTCTTCGGTTTTCGAACAAGCAATCCTGTCGAGGATCTGGCTCTCAAGATTCGAAGAATGGTGCCTCTTTGATTTTTGAGAAAGCAATCCTGTTGAGAGTCTGGCTCTTGAGATTTGGAGAGCGGTGCCTCTTCAATTTTTAAGAAAGTAATCCTGTTAGGAGTCTGGCTCTCGAGATTCGGAAGGCGGTGCCTCTTTGATTTTTGAGGAAGTAATAATTCTATTCCTTGACCCTTCTTGGTCATAGCAATGTAGTGGGAGCTGCAAGCTTCACATGTTTTAACTTTGTCAGAGCGCTTTGAAAAAGTGGTCTGTTGTATCTGGAAAGCTGATGTTGCGTGTGAAGATTGTAGATAAACTTTATCCAAGGAAATCTGGCTCTCGAAGTTCGGAGAGCGGTGCCTCTTTGGTTTTCGAACAAGAAATCCTGTCGGGGATCTGGCTCTGAAGATTCAGAGAATAGTGCCTCTTCGATTTTTGAGAAAGCAATCATGTTAGGAGCCTGACTCTTGAGATTCGGATAGCAATGTCTCTTCGATTTTTGAGAAAGTAATCCTGTTGGGAGTCTGGCTTTTGAGATTCGGAGAGTGGTTCCTCTTCGATTTTTAAGCAAGCAATCTTGTTGGGAGTGTTTTCTCGAATGTGAGTAAAGGTTGGGAATTTTTGCCAGTCTGCCTTACCATGGAGCACGGAGGTTGACATGCATTGGGACTTTCTAGTTATCAAGCAGTGGTGCTGTTCCTTTACCCATGTGGGTAATAGTAGGGTAGCTGGACCTTCAAAATTTATGTGTCTAAACTTTGTTAGAGATCTTTGGCAAAGTTATTTGTGGTACCCGGGGAGCTGATGTTGCGTGTGGAAAGTGGTACCTCTTCGAAATCCGGAGAGTGGTGCCTCTTCGATTTTTGAACCAACGACCCTGTTGCCCTTTCTTTTATAAGGGCACCAATTATGTGCAAGAAGTACATTCAGAGAGTTATTGCTTGTAGGAATTTTCCCTTTACTTCAGAGATTTATTGCAGCTCATTTCTCCTTCATCATTTTTGAGAATGTTTGGCCCATCCGACCGTCGTTTTGACTTGAACTTTGGTGAAGAGGCAGCCATGCCTTTTGAAGACAACATATGGCGCCCATCCTTCTTATCCCCTACTGGTCATCTTACCGTTGGGGACTCTGTGATGAAGAATGATATGACCGCTGCGGTGGTGGCCAGGAACCTTCTCACTCCCAAAGATATCAGACTACTTTCCAAACGGTCTGATGAGTTGGCTATTAAGGATTCTCTGGCTCTCAGTGTTCAGTGTGCAGGTTATGTGTCTAATATGGCCCAACACCTATTTGCTCGAACCCGCCAAGTTGAATCATTGGTGGCTGAAGTGATAAGTCTCAAACAGGAGATCAGATGGCTCAAGCATGAGAATAAACAATTGCACAGGCTCGCACATGACTATGCCACAAACATGAAGAGGAAGCTTGACCAGCTGCAGGAATCTGATGGTCAGATTTTACTTGATCATCAGAGGTTTGTGGGTTTGTTCCAAAGGCATTTATTACCTTTGTCTTCTGGGGCTGCACTGCGTAATGAAGCTCCAAATGATCAACCTTCGGTGCCTCCTCCTTCTGGGGTTCTGCCTAGTACTGAGGCTCCGAATAATTACCCTCTGGTGCCTCCTCTTTCTGGGGCTCTGCCGACTGCTGAGACTTCTTCTGAGCAACCTTTGTGAAGGCTCCCTCTTGTTTGTTTATTTTGATTCATGTATATGTACATATTTGTAACTTATCAAACATATCAATAAACAAGCTTTGCTTCATTTCAACGTATTGTGTGAAATACACCAAGGCCTTCTTCACTAAGTTCTTTAAATTTTTCCTTTTATTGAAGCTTGTATGTTGAAGCTTTGTGAGTGAAGCATGTAGGTTGAGGTAGTTCTCCCTTAATTTCCTGAGTGAGGAAAACTTCTCGTTTGGAGACTTGAAAAATCCAAGTCACTGAGTGGTCGTGAGACTTTCGAGTATCAAGTTGACATATGAGGCATTTCCTTTTTAAGTGGTAGCCCAAATATATTTGTTATGAATGTTGTTAGGCCCAAAGAAGAGGAGGCCTAGGCTTTTTTTTTTTTCGAATTTTTGAATTTTCAAATTTCCGAAATATATATATATATATTAAAGCTTTGTAGGTGAAGCTTTGTAGGTGAAGCTTTGTTATTGAAGCTTTGTAGTGAAGCTTTGAGGTTGAAGCTTTGTTGGGCACCATGAATTGATTTTGCTTCACACTATCTTGATCATGATAGTGTGAAGCTTTTGTAGGTGAAGCTTTGTAGGTGAACCTTTTGTGTTGAAGCATTGTAGGTGAAGGTGAAGCTTTTGTTGGTGAAGCTTTTATGGGTGAAGCTTGTGTAGGTGAAGCTTTTGTGGTTTGTGAAGATTTTGTGGGTGAAGCTTTTGTGGGTGAAACTTTTGTTGGTGAAGCTTTTGAGATTTTGCTTCACACTATCTTGATCAAGATAGTGTGAAGCTTTTGAGAATTTGTAGTTGTCCTCCATCGATGAAGTTTGTTGAATTGCCCTTTTTTTTTTTTTTTTTTTTGGGAAACTAGAAATTTGAAAATGTGGGAGAGACAACATATACAAATTTTGCTTCCACACTGTTGAGTAAGAGATTGTGATGCAAGCCACACTCTATAGTAGTCGAAGGTTTGGATGAACCATATAAATTGAATTTTCTTCGAACAGTCTTGAATTTGTTTCGAAGGTTTAAGAATTGTAGTTGCCCTCCATTGATGAAGCTTTTGTTGGCACCATAAATTGGTTTTGCTTCACACTGTCTTGATCAAGAGTGTGTGAAGCTTTCGAGAATTATGGTTGCCCTCCATTGATAAAGCTTTTGTTGGCACCATAAATTGGTTTAGCTTCACACTGTCTTGATCAAGGGTGTGTGAAGCTTTTTATGAGTTGTAGTGTTTGCATTGTTACAGAGGGGATATGTTTGAAGCAGATGCAAGAGGACTGAATAGCTTGATCTTTGTATGCCATGCACTGAAGTTGTTGTTGGCTTGTAATAAGACATTGTTGGTGACTATAACTCTTGTTGGGCAAAAGTGCTCCCCTAGTTGAGTTATCAAGCTTGAGGGTTTTTGATTATTTGTGAATGCTAGGAGTTCACCTGTACAAGTTGTACCCCTCGTCTTCTGGTTAGTGGAATGAATGGTGAGTTGCTTTCATCACTTGGTTGGTGGTACAAAGGTGAGTTCCTTCATAACCCTTTATCACATTTCATCACCTGGTTGGTGGCACGAGGATGAGTTCTTTCTTTCCCTGGTTGGTGGCATGAATGGCAAGTTGCCAAATGATATTAAAGTATGGGTTGTACATTTCATCACGTGGTTGGTAGCATGAAGGAGAGTACAGGTTGTACATTTTATCACCTGGTTGGTGGCTTGAAGATGAGTTCCTTCTTCACCTGGTTGGTGGAATGAGTGGCAAGTTGCCAAATGATATTAGAGTACGGGTTGTACATTTCATCATCTGGTTGGTGGCATGAAGGAGAGTACGGGTTGTACATTCCATCACCTGGTTGGTGGCATAAATGGCAAGTTGCCAAATGATATTAGAGTACGGGTTGTACATTTCATCACCTGCTTAGTGGCATGAAGGATAGTACGGGTTTTACATTTCATCACCTGGTTGGTGGCATGAAGATGAGTTCCTTCTTCACCTGGTTGGTGGCATGAGTGGCAAGTTACCAAATGATATTAGAGTACGGGTTGTACATTTCATCACCTGGTTGATGGCATGAAGGAGAGTATGGGTTGTACATTTCATCACCTAGTTGGTGGCATGAAGATGAGTTCCTTCTTCACATTTCAACACCTGGTTGGTGAGAATAAGGGCAAGGTGTCTAGGCACATTGTAGCAAGTGTCGAATGACACAAAGTATGTTGAACCCTTCCAAAGCACAGTTGGCTTATGTATGAATGTGTTGGAATATATGATTGAACGAATATACTGTGAAGCTGTTCGTTTATTTGTATAGTCTTGTTGACATATACTTAGACTTTGTTTCACGTTGGAAGCATTCATGTTGAAGCTTTGAACCTGAGTGTTTCATTGCTAGGAATGTAAAAGTATTAGGACCGAGTTGTCTAAATCACCTCTTTTTTTAATTCATGCCAAATAGTCTTCGTTACATAGGATGTCGAACGGCTAAAGCTTAACACTTGTACAATATGAGTTTACTTGTACTTGTAATAGTACTTCAAGTGATCAGCGTTCCATGGATGGGTAAGGGTCTTGCCATCGAAGCTTCTAAGCTTGTAGGAGCCAAGGCGACTGATGCCAACAACTTCAAACGGTCCATCCCAGTTTGTACTAAGTGTTCCTTCACTCGGGACTCTGTCGCAGAGTAATCTTTTCTTCAATACCCAGTCCCCTACTTTGAAAGAACAAGGTTTGACCCTTGAGTCATAGTAGTTAGAGATGTGCTGCTTGTAGGCGACATTCCTCAAGTGAGCTTGGTTTCTATGTTCCTCGACTAGATCTAAGTTGAGGGTAAGTTGTTTGTCATTTTCGCTTTGCACGTAGTTCTGGACTCGGAACGTTGCTTGCTCAAGCTCAACTGGGACAACTGCCTCTGTACCAAAGGCAAGTGAGAATGGGGTTTCTCCTGTTGTTGTCCGATACGAAGTGCAGTATGACCAAAGAACTTGGGGTACAAATTGTGGCCAACAACCTTTAGCCTTGTCCAAGCTGGTTTTCAAAGTTCGCTTGATTATTTTGTTGATGGCTTCAACTTGTCCATTAGACTGGGATGAGTTGGGGAGGCCAAACATAAGTTGATGTTGAACTTACAGCAAAATATCTTGAACTTATTGTTGTCGAATTGTCGGCCATTGTTGGTGACTATCGCATTGGGAATGCTGAATCTACAAAGGATGTTCTTCCATACGAAGTCTTCTATTTTTACCTTAGTAATGGTTGCTAAGGGTTCTACTTCGGTCCACTTTGTGAAGTAGTCAACTGCAATGATTGCATAGCGAACCTTGCCCTTCCCTGCAGGCATTGGGCCGATCAAATCAAGTCCTCATTGGGCAAAGGGCCAAGGGCTGCTCATAGGAGTGAGCGACTTGGAAGGGGAGTGAGAAATAGTTACGTAGCGTTGACACTTATCACATGAGCGGGATATTCTGATGGCATCTTGGTGGAGTGTTGGCCAGTAATATCCTTGGCAAAAAGCCTTATGTGCTAGGGATCAAGATCCAGCATGATCTTCGCAAAATCCTTCATGTATTTCCTGAAGGACAGTTTCCACCTTTGCGGGTGTAAGGCATCTTAGGTATGGTAGGCTAAAACCCCGCTTGTAGAGTTCGTCATTAATGATCAAGTAACGGGTAGCCTTGTATAGAATCTACTTAGCTTGGACTTTGTCATTTTGAAGGGTGCCATAGGCCAGGAATCTATAAATTGGGGTAATCCCTGTTGTAAGTTGCACACTTCCGCAACCATGGTGCTTGGTGCTGCCAACAATTCGACTTGAATTTTTCTCCCAATCTTGTCTTCCACCGCTGAGGCGAGGCGAGCCAAAGAATCTACGTGACTGTTTGCCGCTAGAGGAATTTAGGTGGTCTAATAGTGGAAGCACTTGAGCAATAATTGTGTTTGTGCTAGATATGCTGCCATGGAGCTATCCTTAACGTCAAAGTTGTTGGTGACTTGGTTAACCACCAATTGGGAGTCACTGAAGATATCAATTTGTTTAAGCCCAAGGTGTTTGGCCAAACGTATGCCTGCTATGAGGGCTTCATATTCGGCCTCATTGTTCGACTTCTTGAATTTGAAACGAATAGCATACTCCATCGTCACTTTGTTAGGGGTTGTAAGGACTAGTCCTGCTCCATAACCCTGTTGGTTGGACGAGCCATCAACATATAGACTCCATGCTGGGGCTATTGGTTCTATTTTCTGAGCTTCCGAGGGTAATGAAACCACTTCTTTAGGCGTAGAAACAATGTCAACAGGATATGTGAAGTCAGCGATGAAGTCTGCCATTGCTTGGCCCTTCTTAGCTGGCTTTGGTTGGTAAGAGATGTCAAACTCACCCAATGCTATTGCCCATTTAATCATTCGCCTAGAAGTGTCAGGACTTTGGAGTATCTGTCGAAGAGGATGATTGGTAAGCACAATGATGGAGTGTGCTTGGAAGTAAGGGCGAAGTTTTCGAGCAGATATGACCAATACTATAGCCAATTTCTCAATGTTGGAGTATCGTGTCTCCGCATCTTGTAAGGCCTTGCTAGCGTAGTAGACAGGCCGTTCGACATTACCATCCTTTCAAATGAGAATGAAACTTACTGTTGAAGCCGATACCGATAGATAGATAATGAGAGTGTCACCAACCTCAGGTTTAGAGAGCAAAGGGCTTTACTCATGTAGTCTTTGAGGTTCTTGAATGCCTTAGCACATTCATCAGTCCATGTAATGTACTTCTTACTTCCCTTAAGTGCTTTGAAGAAAGGAGCACATTGTTCTGTGGCCTTAGAGATGAACCTAGTTAAGGCTGCCACCATGCCAGTATGGCTCTGGATGTCTTTTGAAGTTACCAGTTCCTTCATGTAGAGGATTGCTTTGATCTTCTCGGGATTAGCCTCAATGCCTCGTTGGCTTATCATGAAGCTTAAGAATTTTCCAGAGCCTATGCCGAAGGCACATTTGTTGGGGTTCAACCTCATTTGATACCTCTTCAGAATGGTGAAAGTTTCAGATAGGTTGGTGATGTGTTGGTCAGTATGTTTTCTCTTGACTAGCATATCATCAACGTAAACTTCCATGCTCTTCCCAATCTGTTCGGCGAACATTGAATTGACCAGTCTCTGATAAGTCGCTCCTACATTATTTAGGCCGAAGGGCATGACTTTATAGCAATATAGTCCCCTGTCAGTAGTGAAGGCTGTGTGTTCTTGGTTCGGAGGGTTCATGAGGATTTGGTTGTATCCTGAGTAAGCATCCATGAAGCTCAGGAGTTCACACCCTGCGGTAGAGTCTATAAGGCTGTCTATGAGAGGAAGAGGAAAGCTATCCTTCGGGCATCCTTTGTTTAGGTCGGTATAATTGACCTTTTGGAGCAGGAGACTTTCCTTGGTCGGATTTTTCTTAACGATGACAACATTTGCTACCTACGTTGGATAATTGACTTCGCGGACAAAGCCTATGCCTTTGAGTTTTTCAACTTCTGCCTTTATTGCCTCGTACCGTTCAGCGTCATAAGATCTTCGCTTCTGTCTCACTGGCTTGGTCTTGGGGTCAATACTTAATCGATGACAAATTATATCGGGAGAGATGCCTGGCATGTCCTTGTATGACCAGGCAAAGACCTCAGTGTTCTCTTGCAAAAAAGAGATCAATGCCAACCGAATGGGTGGTGACAAGGTGGTTCCAATCTTCACCATGCGATCCGAATAATCTTTTGAGATAGAGACCTTCTCCAACTCTTCAACAGGTTGTGCTTGCTGGGTGAAAGAGTCATCTCGAGGATCGTCGGGTTAACTGTTGCCACTGTGAAGATCCCAATTAGCTTCATTTGGGCTAGTCTTTATGACCTGGTCATGTATAGAAAGGGTTTCTTTGGGCACAGGCAGGTGCTGTTGCTTGACCGAAGTGTTGTAACATGATCGTGCACTAAGTTGATCTCCTCTGATGTAACCATTGCCATGGGGGGTTGGAAATTTCATCAACAACAAATGTGTGGATACCATGGCCTTGAGATCATTGATGCTTGTGCGTCCGAAGATGACATTGTATGTCGTTGGTCAATCAACCACCAGGAAGTTAGTGGTAATGGTAACTGTGTAAGGGCCTGTACCAATGGTGAAAGGTAAGTGTACACTCTACAAAGGTTGCACGATATCACCGGAGAAGCTTATCAGAGGGGAAATCGAGCGATCGAGCAAGTGTTCAGCTACATTAAGTGCCTTGAAAGCTTCAGCAAACATGATATTGACCGAAGCCCCCGTGTCTACCAGGATTCGTCGTACTTCAAAGTTGGCTATGTGAGCTTCCACGATCAGTGGGTCGTTATGAGGGTAGATGATACCTCTTTCTTCCTCAGGGTAGAAACATATTGGATCCCAGTTAGGCTTTCGATACTTACCTCCCCTGATGTCTTCCACATGAAACACTTGGTGGCCAAACCTTAAAGCTCGTTCACTATTTTTCATGGCCCTGTTGGAAGATTTAGATATGGGTGTGCGACCACTTATGGAATATATCACATTCACCTAACCGCCCTTGGAAGTTGAAAGAGAAATTGATCAATTTTTCCTTCACGTGCCAAAGCTTTAATATGATCACGAAGGGTGATACACTTCTCGCCATCATGGCCATTATGCTCGTGGTAGCAGCAAAACGTGTTCGTGTTCTTCGTGGGCTTGTAATCCGGGTGCTGAAGGGAAAATTATGAGATTCTAGAATGGGATTTCAAATAGACTATCATGCATATACAAATCATATTGAATATACGAAAGCAGCGGAAGCATTTATAACATATTATCAAAGCTATAGTCATGCAAATCCCCTTCAAGGTTCATAGGTTTATATATAATGCATCAAAACATTTTAAAGAATCAAGAACAAAGTGAAGGTTAGTCTTATACCTCTTGATCTAGACTTGAGACCAAGGATGGACCACCTCCAAGCCCTTTGCTCCTTGAAATCCTTGAGCCTAGCTTCCCTCCTTGCCTCCTCC
Source organism: Malus sylvestris (assembly GCF_916048215.2). Taxonomy (NCBI): domain Eukaryota; kingdom Viridiplantae; phylum Streptophyta; class Magnoliopsida; order Rosales; family Rosaceae; genus Malus; species Malus sylvestris. The sequence continues at coordinate 40,974,402 of NC_062272.1, read as the reverse complement.
ACTTTGATAGAATGAGTGCTCCTAGGTTCTCTTCAAGTTTCCAAAGTAGGAAACCTCTAAAGATCCTCACCCACTAGTGTAGTGAGAAGGATGAAGGAATAACCAAAAGGGTGTAAGAGATGTTAGTAAAAACCCCCTTTGGTGGCCGGCCTTTGTGTAGTTTAGAGAGCTATTTTTCTTTTGCCTCTTTGTTGTTTTTAACACACAAAAACCCCTAATGAACAATATCTTATAAAGTTCCTTATATAGACAAAAGAAACCTAGTCAACACTTGACTAAATATCTCACCCTTTCCACCTTAAAGTGGCCGGCCTCTTTGTTGTTTGTTTGGGCTTTGGGCTTTTATTATTTCAAGTCATCCAATGCTTGAATAAAAGCCCAATGGGTTTAAGCCCAATGGGTTTAGGCCCAATGGGCCCAATTAAACCCGAACGTTTCTTAAGCCCAAAACGATCTTTATCGCTTTTATGATTTCTTTAGACTTTCTAAATTAATCACAACAATTAATTAATCCAATTAATTATTTCCATCATCCATTAGTTACTCACTACAATAGTGTTGTGGCGAACAATCTTTTAGGTTCTAATTAGCAAGGCAGTGAGGTGATTGGCATCAATCCAATTGCTTATATTTAATTCAATCACTTAGTGAATTAAAACTTCATTTTAATTCACCTTTCTTCTTTGACGACTACATTTAATCATCTAGAAGAACTCACAAGCTATGAGTGACATCTAACCATATGTCATAGCTACCCAAGCTAATGTAGAAGTTTATTCGAAGAACCTAGTCAGTTGGAATTATAATGTAATTCAATCCTTCTCTAATACAATACTCTCAATCACATCATTAGGGTATGGATATATCATGTCAAACCCCTAATATGATTATTCCTTCTTATATGATCCAATTGAGTCGTATAGGAACGCTTTCCTTTATTACACTCGATACTTCGGCCGAAGATTCCCGATTCATATCTTAGAGTATTCTTCCTCTCTTATCAAGGATTAGAGATTCCTTGTTGCGCATACACTTGCCTTCATGACTAAGTGGCTTAACCCCAACTATGCCGTTGACATTCTGATAGAGTGACGTTGACATAATCAAAGATTAAGTACTTAACCACAAGACAATGACGATGCCTCAGGTCAAAGGACTACTTACATTATTCCAACCATTAGAGTTACTTGCTTGACATGTGAGTAGACCTCCATGCAAGTACTCTCTTTCGATTGTTTTCAGTGAACTCATTCCCTTAATGAGCACCTACATACTTGTCTTAGTGTTACAACACGAATGGGATGAGACTTTCCATCCTTCCAATTGAAGCGGACACAGTATGTACCGGTCTAAGCATTGTCAGTATCCCTCCGACAATCCAACGACCAGGAACCTTTTGGACATAATGGTTATGTGAAGAAGGTCTCTGTAGTCTAACTTCATTAGATTACTTCTTCAATCGATCCATTGTCCATGGATTCACTATTCAGGACATATATCGTTTATTGAGATAGTCCTAATTAGTATCTTTGCCATTTGATGTATAAGAATCATCCATACATCGATTCATTTGTCCTGAAAGATTTCTTCCAAAGATTGACTTTCAGGGCATATTTCCAACAGGTGCCTCGGCTTTGGCTTCGGTATTAAGTGTGCTATGCTGGGGTAAATGGCCACGCATATGGCATTCAAAGGTGTGTATGCCTCATACCTCGGGGTAGGGGTTGTCCTAACACGTGCTTGACCCACTGTATTGACTGCCTGGGGTCGAGGATGATCATGGCGATACCCTTGGTTAACATGGTAGTGTCCCTTACTCCTTTTACTAAAATGACACTGGCAAGGATGGAAATCTTTCCTTTTGGCCTCAGATTAATATGTCTGTTGACTTGGCAAAGTATTAAGTAAGGCAGGGGGAAGCACCGCTGCCGTTTGGAAGGTCGAGGTCTCCTCATTTGGTTGGATCTGGTTTCCACTCCCTACTTGCTGATAAGGGGTGGCTGTGGAGGGTTTCCTTTGATATGTAATTGCCTCGGCGGAGGCATAGTTGTAAGCCTGTGCCATCACCTCAGAGTAAGTCTTCCAAGTGTTGGCATTGATCATGTACTTGAAGAAACAATCACGTAGGCCTGCCGGGAAAGCTTTGAGGGCAGTCTTATCGTCTGCCTCGGCACAACGGGAATACTCATGGCTGAAGCGACTAGCATACATATGTGATGACTTGTCTGGCTTCTGGCAAATAGTGTACAAGTCGTCTGTAGAGTGCAAGCGATCAGTCTGGAAAATGTGTTGAGAAACAAACAGTTTCCTCAATTCCTCAAATGAGTCTACCGTCTCAGGTGCAAGACGGCAATACCAGTTTAGAGCTCCAACAGAAAGGGTAGAGGGGAAGAGAAGACATCGCTTTTCGTCGGTGTGCATTCGGTATGCCATGGTAGACTAAAAAAGGTTAAGGGGTTCAATCGGGTCCTCATTTCCAGTATAGAGTTGCAAGCTAAGCTTTTGTTTTGTCTTCGCTTGAAGGGGGGTGTCGAGGATCCTCCTTGTGAGAGGGCCAGGCCTGGGTTCGTTCCAATCAGGTATCTAGGCCTGACGTTCAGCCTTCAACTTGTTTTCTTCATTAAGGAGTTGTAGGACAAGGGGGTCCTGAGTGGAGTCATGTACCACTGGGATTTTCTTTTGTAAGTCTCCATCTCCTCTTGGAAGTAGGAAAGTTTGAGCAAGGGCGTGTGATTTTTCCTTGGACTCGCCGTACTGTCTTCTAAGGCGAGTTTGTCGAAATACCTCAGAGTCCCTTGTACCTTCGTGTTTCTCTAAGACTTGTTGCCCCTTCCCCAAATTGGTAGCCGGTCTGGGACATGGGAGAGGACCGAGTATTTCAGAGACCTTTGGGTCATTGATCTTCGAGCTTACATGGATGGGATTGTCTCGACGTTGCTTTAGGAAATCTCGACAGTCGCGAAAGACGGCTTTCCATCCTTCCACTCCTTCTATAAGGAGGTGTCTTCCTCCACTTCTCCTGCTTTGGGTCGAAGCAGCTGGGTTGAGAGAAGTTTCATGTTGATCAATGTTTTGATGATTAGATTGCTTCTCATCAGGGATACCCATGTTGAAGCAAGGTAACCCTTCGTGTTGGGGGGCACCCAGATGATGGTTGATGTCCACAGGGGTAACGAGCTCGTGTGTTTGAGTACGCCTAGTTTCGTGAAGCGTCTCAAAGAGCTTCTCATACTGCTCCTGAAGGACCTCATTTTTCATTGCTATCTTGTTGTTCTGAGCTTCTAACTCATCGACTTTAGCTTGAAGAGCAACCCTCTTTCCTTCTTTCTTTCGTTGCTTCGCACTAGGTGCAAGAGGGGTGTCATTCTGTGTGTTGTGGCTTCCTTCGCTCCCCATGTTGGAGAAGGATGCCTAGTCAAAAGAGAGTGTATGAATGGTGGAAACCAGCTTGACAAAGCTGAAGAGAGTGGGAATAAGTGTTGTTCCCACAGACGGCGCCAAATATTGATGCAAAAAATCGGTGAGGACTTTGGTACAACATAAAATGGTAAGTTTGTGACCTTCGCTAGATTGCTCCAGTCACTAGTGTGGATAAGTAAGTAAATGGATAAGGACAGGGAATCAAACACAAGATGTACGTAGTTCACCCAGATTGGCAACGTCCACGGAGTAGCGAAGTTCTCATTAATTGTGAAGGGTTTACACAACTACATAGGTTCAAGCTCTCCTTTAGTAAGTACTAGTGAATGATTTAGTACAAATGACATTAGGAAATATTGTGAGAGAATGATCTCTATTTATAGAAGAGAGTTTCTAGTTTCATTCTGACATTGACACGTGTCGTGTTGTGATTGGCTTCTGATGTTGACATGTGTCGCACTATGATTGGCTATAGAAGAGAGTTTCTAGTTTCATTCTGACATTGACACGTGTCGTGCTATGATTGGCTTCTAATGTCGACACGTGCTGCGCTGTGATTGGCCTTCTGGTTGGAGGGAAACTCTTCTGGGTCATTGATGGTATAACGTTGATCGGTGCTCAGTAGTTTCGGGATTGGTCAAGTATGGTACAAACAAATAGTGTCTGCTTATTCCAGTTTCATACAGTGTCTCCTTATTTATGATGACCCATCCTGAATTAATATATATATTTTATCCTCGGATGTGTGGAATTGACGATTATACCCTCGAGTCGTAGTGACGTGGATGTATGTTTATAGTTTTAAATTATATTTTAGCGGACATGAGTAAATTATACGCGACGTCACGAGAGCGTTGACGTGAGTTAAGGCCGAATGGGGTTCATTACAAAAATGTTACAAATGAATAGGTGAAATTGGGTTGGTTTCTTTTGATTGGATCTTATTTGCATGGACCTTAGACATTGTAGCCCAATGAGGGCTTGAATTTTTTTTATTGGCCAATCCCGTAACCCACACACACACACACACACACGTGCAACCTTCTTCTCTCCCCTCTCTCTCGAAATTTCCTTCCCATCCGTACAACCGAGAATACTCACCCTTAAACTAAACCAAAACTCTACGAATCGAGCTTGATTTTTCCAGATTCTTACTCCTCTCGAGCTCTAGAATCCAGTGATACCTTTTGTTTGGTGATTTGACTTCAAAAACTCGAGAACTCTTAAACTCCGGCAAGGTGCTCTGCTACTCCATTGTGATCGTGGACGTTTCACGAAGTTTTAAAGCTTAAGGGAGTCTTAAACTACTCCATAGAGACCTAGGAACAATTTTTGGCAGGTTTTGGACGTCGGGATAGGTCAGTTCTACGAGTTGCAGACTTAGCCGGAATATCGAAGGATTTTTCGACCACTTTTCATCGGTTTTAGGACGTCTAAGAGGTAAGATCATGTTCTACTAGTTTAGGGCTTCAAATTGATATAAAATTTGTGGAATTTGTTTGAAAAATGAAGAAGATATTGAAGTTTTACGATTCGCAGGAATCCGGCGCCGGAACTGGAAAATCGTAAAACTTCAATATCTCCTTCATTTTTCAACCAATTTTTTTTTCCTTCTGCAATTAATTTTCTTCAACTAGGACCCAAATAAGACTTTGATTGAGAAGTGGAAATTCACGTGTATGCAAGTCTAGTAGAGTCTTTCTAACATCTCCATTCCATTTCTCTCACAATCTCACACTACAAGGCATAGACTCACCAAACAAATATTTAATGGTAGTGTGCCTGACAAAGAACACTACCATATACATTTAGGGGGGCAGGGAAGGCCGTCATTACAAAGAACATGAACAAGGGAAGATGGGGGTCTATCAACCCAAATATGATCACATACTTCCTTACATCACCGCAACGCCAAAAGGTTCGTAGTCGAGTGGGCCAGTCTTGGAACCCATCTTGAAAAGCCACCCCCATTATGTTGCACTTAACTAGAATGGGAAAAGCTTCCAAGCTGCCCTTCTTTGCCATATCCCTAAAGCAAGAAATTGATTCCAGGAAGTCAGACTCAACAATTACTGAATTCCAACCCCTACAAATCCCCAGCTTACACCCATGCATAATAGCCAATGCCTCCACCATTGCTACACTTGTTGCCTTCACACCATACCTACATGCTGCCAAGAACCTTCCATATTCATCCCATGCCACCACTCTCATAAATCCCAAACCTTCACTAGCCACCCAACTGGCATCGACATTAATCTTTACAAAGCCCGAACTCGGTGGAGACCATCGGACACAAATATTCGTATCCTGAGAACTGGGCACGAGCGTAGTGGTCGGTAGTGATTTAGCCTCTTTGAAGGTTGTAGCCAAAAGGGAAATAGCAGCAATTACCTGTCTTGGGTAGATTTGTTGTTGGTTGAACTAGAAGTTACACCTTGATTTCCATATATGCCAGCATGTAAAGGCAATATATGATAACAGATTATTCCTCACCTCATTTGAACCATTGGCCATATCAGACATTTCTAGCGGCCAGTTTGCCCAAGTTGTGATCTCCATCCGATTAATCCTTATATTCAAATTTCCCCCAAACCAAACCACATCCACCCATGGGCATTGAAGAAAAAGGTGCTCAATTGACTCTTCATGCAACTTGCAAAGAGGGCATATGAGTGATGGACACGATTGTGGATATCATTATAATCACAATTATACTTGGTTTTCATAATTTTTTAATTCCAAATACAAATGTACTAGCTATGACTATATGTCGTTGAGATCTATAAATGATGTGGAGCCAAAAATAATCAAGAGACGACATGTGGATTTTTGGGCAAAAAGGACAAAATTACCCTTGAAGAGCACTAGAATTCCCAAACCCGAGCAGTGGACAATCATCCCACAATCAAGTCAAAAGTGCCCAAAATAGGTATTTATTCAAAACCTATTTTATCCATCTTCTCCACAAGGTAACCCCCAAAACATTCCTTTTAAATTATGTTAATTAGCTAATTAATAGATTTAGTACCTAATTAATCTATTAATGACTACTTAAATTACCAATTAACTACAAAATACACTCAAAAACACCACAAAGGGCCGACGACCTTCTCCCCCAAGGAGGCCCACCATGCCCTATATATACTACTCCATTTTCTCTAAAAACCTATGTCTACACTCTTGCTAAATACTCAAAATTCTCCAAACACTTTTCCCTCAAAATTCTAACTTTGGCATCGGAGGTTCTTCGGCCAAACCCTCCCCCCCCCTTCATCGTGGGTGTGTGAGGTTATTGGCCTTGAGCTAAGGTGTTATTTGTTTTGTAGGTGCAATTTTGTCCAAGAACAAGGAGGAAGAAATTTGCATCCACAAATGATATGATCTGTAATTTGAAGCTTCTTGAAAAAATGGAATAGCTGAGCAACTACAATTAGAGATGGAACCATTTATTATTCAACATTTAAGACACCACGCAGCCATTGCATCAAGGTTTACTCCAGGATACCAACAGACGCTTCAAAATAAACAAATTCCAAAGCCCAAAAACTAGCTACAAATACTGGAAAGAAATTAAGGTTGACACATTACATTTAGGAACACAGTACAAATGATCATTTAATGCCTTCAAAGTCTGCAACCAACCACCACGTTGTGAAGCACGACTGTCTCGATGGTGAGGCCTGGACCGAATCCGAACAACACTCCCCACTCCAGTCCTTCTCCGGTTGTTTTGAGTCCTTTCTCGGTGGACTTCCTCCTCACCTCGTCCAAAATAAACAAGACACACGCACTCGACATGTTGTAGTAATCGAACAGCACTTGCCTTGTGGCCTCTAATTTCTCTGGCTTAAGTGCCAACTTGGCCTCTACTTGGTCCAGAATAGCAAGGCCGTCTGGGTGTGCAATCCAGAAAAGCGAGTTCCAGTAAAAAATGCATATAGGCTTGAAGGCCTTATTAAGGCTCTTTTCGATGTTCTTCGAAATAAGCCTAGGAACGTCTTTGAGAAGGTGAAATGTAAGCCCGACTTCACGGAGATGTCCGTCAATTGCCCCATCATTGTCAGGGAGAATGGTTTGCACCGCCGAAACCAATTCAAACAAGGGCTTCTCGACTTTGGGCACTGGATCTGCACCAATGATGACCGCCGCTACACCGTCACCAAACAAGGCTTGACCCACAAGACTATCAAGGTGGGTGTCACTAGGCCCGCGGAAGGTGACCACAGTGATCTCAGAGCACACAATAAGAACACGTGCACCCTTGTTGTTTTCGGCCAGGTCTTTGGCCAAACGGAGAACTGTGTCTCCAGCAAAACAAACTTGTTGGTACATCATGAGGCGCTTGACGAAGGGGCGGAGGCCCAGAGCTTGGTGAGCTGGTAGTCGGCGCCGGGCATGTCGACACCGCTAGTGGTGCAAAAGACCAAGTGGGTGATTTTGGACTTGGGCTGTCCCCATTCCTTGATGGCCTTGGTGGCAGCTTCTTTGCCAAGCCTCGGGACTTCAACAACCACCATGTCCTGTCGAGCATCGGATGAGGGTGCCATGTACTCGCACACACTTGGATTCTCCTTCAGAATTTCTTCAGTTAAGTACATGTAACACTTCTTGATCATGGATTTGTCACCTGAAAATTACATCAAGTCACAAGAAAAGTTAACTACCACACATTTTGTTTTTAGTACAAGCAATACTACTAATCTGTGCCACACAGAAAAAAGGGAGAAGGATTTGAACCCAAAACGCAATGAATTAACACAAAAATGTCAAATCCAAAAGACCAATCCACCAATTACCACCCAACTTTATATGAAATGTTCAAATCCATTGGCAACACACAATAAAATTGTAGCTTTTTCTTTTTGTGGCATGACTCTCCTAATTTGGTTCATTTGCAGCGAGCTGCCTTACTTTTAGACGTGGCTGAAACAAATGTTTTGAAACTGACGTGCTAAAAAAATAAAATAGAGTAACCCTAAGGAGACTAAAATACATCCCCAAACCACATGAACTCAACCAGCACAACAACCCCGCCCAGTCCACCAATGAGTCTAATTTACTCGGAGTTTTAATTTTCTAATGACTTAATTAATTTAATTAAAAGGGTAATTAAAGAAAATGTAGCTGTGTTTTCCTTGTAGTTTGCATGTTGTACACGTATACTGTTCTGTTGGAATGTTTTTACCTTCCATTAATAGCAGAGCTCAATGAAAGGAGATGAGAGGAGAGGAAACATAGATCTTTCTTCATTCATGGACCTTATACATATTAATTTTCTGCAACCTCAGTTACCAAGCACATGCATATATAGCAATAGGAATAATAATTTGCAAAGAAAAAAATATATTAATCAACAGAAGAAAAAAGGAAAACGGAGAGGAAGTGAAGTGTACATACACATGCGCTGGAATTTTTCTTTGAGCTCAACCTTGTGATCGCTGTTGGTGATACGAAAGTTGTAGTCGGGGTATGTGGCTTGGTCTACACAATTGGGAGGAGTTGCAGTCCCAATGGCAAAAACAGTGGCCGGACCCTCAGCCCTCTGAGCCTTGCAAACTTCATCGACAGTCACCATTTTTTCTATGTATCCGATGGTCGAGAAAGATCAAATAAGACAGAAGGCTAGAGGTGGTGGTGTTGTTCGGGGAGGAGGTGGGGGTGGTGTGACAAAATAGTGAAAGAAGTGGATTGTATTTATACAAGGAGGAAAAGAAGGGAAAGAGGTTAAGAGGATAGATGAGGGTCACGTGATTGACCAATGCATGCCAGCCATTAGTGGGAGCACCAACAACTACCTAAAGAAGAAGAGAAGGGGTTAAAAGGCTTCAGAGGCCGACTGGCACGTGCATTTTTTGAGTTTGGCGTGGATTGTTGCCCATCGAACATTCGCATGATCTACATGTGGAATATGTTTCTTCTAACGTTTCACCACTTTAGCTGGCAATTTTAGTAGCTAAGTTTTCAATATCTTTTGCCACTTAATACTACGGTCTAATTGTATTCCTCTTCACTTATAAGTGAGAGGTCTTAGGTTCAATTCTCGCCAAAACCGAGTACGGACCATATTATAAGGCTAAACTCACTCTTCCTTCACATAGATAATATCGTTTGTTAAAAAAAAAATAAAGCTTTGAATATCTTTTTCAAAAATACTATTCTTAGTATCTATTTATACCATCATTTGTATCATTCAACAGCACTACTTGTTGATGCATAAAATCAGCGAGGACTTTGGTACAACAGAAAGTGTTAAGTTTGTGACCTTCGCTAGATTGCTCCAGTCACTAGTGTGGATAAGTGAGTAAATGGATAGGGATAAGGAAGCAAACATAAGATGTACGTGGTTCACCCAAATTGGCTACGTCCACGGAGTAGAGGAGTTCTCATTAATTGTGAAGGGTTTACACAACTACATAGGTTCGAGCTCTCATTTAATGAGTACTAGTGAATGATTTAGTACAAATGACATTAGGAAATATTGTGAGAGAATGATCTCTATTTATAGAAGAGAGTTTCTAGTTTCATTCTGACATTGACACGTGTCGTGTTGTGATTGGCTTCTGATGTCGACACATGTCGCGCTGTGATTGGCCTTCTGGTTGGAGGGAAACTCTTATGGGTCCTTGACGGTATAACGTTGACCGGTGCTCAGTAGTTTTGGGATTGGTCAAGTATGGTACAAACAGTGCTCCCCTAAGTTCCCGAGTGAGGGAAGCTCCCCGGTTGGGGACTTGATATCACCGAAGTGTGGTATCATTTTCACTTGCCTTATCTGTCTCATATGTAGATGTGGCATCTTCTCTAGAAGTACTTTTCCTCCATCCAGGGGTGGTATCTTTAACCGATGAAGATGCACAAGGTAATGTATCAATTTCACTTGAAGCTTACTTGTAGTTTCAGGTAGGGGTGGGTTCAAAAAACCGAAAACCGAAAAAAACCGAAAACCAAACCGAACCGAAACCGAAAAAACCGAACCGAACAAAAAAACCGAACCGAATTGAAAAATCCGAACCGAACCGAATTCTTTTGGTTCGGTTCGGTTTTAGTGATCTAGAAACTGAACCAAACCGAACCGAACCGAATTAATTAAATTAATTTTTTTATTTAATTATTTGTTTTGGATATTATTTTCTAAACCCAATTTGTAAGTTAAAATATGCTAAACCCAATGTGTTGCCAAACTTTAAGCTCAAAATATTAAAAAAATGTCCTATAAAAACTTTAAACCCTAACCTATTATTTATCCCCCATATAAGGTTCCGGAGCCAAACCTCATCCTGAAGTACCTACATCCATCTCCATAGCACTGTCTACTTTTGTCTCAGCTTTCTTTTCCAAATCTACTCTCATATAACATGTAACAGAATCTATAAACATTTATTTCGGGTAGATTACTTAGGGAATTTGTGATGGAAAAGAATCCAACACACACTAAATAAATCCACCCACGCATTTCTTTTACTAATCAAGTTGTCAACATGCAGTTACAAGCAAACAACCCTGATCTTTGAACAACATCATACAATTTAACTTTTCTAAGTCATTTGTACGATTTTTGTGTTGTGATGTTGTTAGTTTGGACTTTGGAAGACTTGATTGATGATTTTAGTTCAACTTTAAATGTTTATTTTCATTGTCTTTGATTATAGTTAGAATGCTTGTGTTATGATTGTGTTGGATACGTTAAAATTTAAAATTTCAATGTTTTTCATTTTTTGAAAGAAAAAAAAAACAAAAAACCGAAACCGAACCGAAAAAAACCAAACCGAAAAAAAACCGAACCGAAAAAAACCGAAAAAAAAATGAACCGAACCGAACCGAACCGAAATTTCGGTTTGGTTTCGGTTTTGGCAAAAAACCAAACCGAATTAAACCGAACCCACCCCTAGTTTCAGGCTTGGTCAAGTGCGATACAAACCCTATAGTAGGAGTCCCCCAAGTCGCCGAGCTAGGAGATTTGCCGAAGGAATTAATAGACAAGGTAAGCAATCAGACTTCCAAGCAAGCAACCTAGATTGGAGGTTTGACTTCGGCTTCCGATTGATTGTTCTCTTTCTCCTTGTGTCGTAAACAACAACAAGGATAAGGAGAAGCAAATGGAGAAGAGATGATATGAGATACTTTTGCTTTTGAAAAAGTAACTTTCCACAAGCTTATTCTTGAACTGGGTTAGAGGGTTTTCTGATTTCCTCCAGAGTATAAAGCCGACTCAAGAATTTGAGGGTCAAAACAAGTCCATCAAATCTAGAGTACGTTCGACCCTGATGATTTGGGATACTTTTGTTGTTGACAAAGTAGTGGATGTATCGGCACGTGTTTTGTTGCGCTTGTCTCAACATGCTTCCTTGTATCCTTCTCACTTGCCCTATCTGTTCCTCAGGCAAATGTGGTATCTTCTTTGAAAGCATAAGATGTTGAAGATGAGTACTCAAGAGCAATGCTAGGTAAGTAATCAGGCAAGGTGTTCCAGGTAGTCAGTTCCTGACTGGAACCTTGATTCCAAGTGCTGATTGATAGCTCTCTTTCTTCTTGTCTTGCAGGTAAGAACAAGGTCAAAGGAAAAGACAGGGAAAAAACATGATATGGGATACTCTTGCTTTTAACCCTGATGATATGAGATACTCTTGCTCTGGTGTGGCTTGTTTGCAGAAGTATTATCGGGAGGAAAAGAAGCTGAGTATTTCGAGAGACTCTGCTAAGAGTGCCCTCTCGGATGTGAAGAAAAGTTGAGCATTTTTTTTTATTTGCAGGTCTACCTGGTTGTGGAGCATGGAGGTCGACATATATAGGAGTCTCCCTAACAACAAGTAGTAGTGTTATTCGTTTACCCTTCTTGGTCATAGCAATGTAGTGGGAGCTGCAAGCTTCACGTGCTTTAACTTTGTCAGAACACTTTGAAAAAGTGGTCTGTGGTATCTGGAAAGCTGATGTTGCGTGTGAAGATTGTAGACAAGTTTTATCTAAGGAAATCTGGCTCTCGAAGTTCGGAGAGCGGTGCCTCTTCGATTTTCGAACAAGCAATCCTGTCGGGGATCTGGCTCTTGAGATTTGGAGAGCAGTGTCTCTTCGATTTTTGAAAAAGTAATCTTGTTAGGAGTCTGGCTCTCGAGATTTGGAGGGTGGTGCCTTTTCAATTTTTAAGCACGTAATCCTGTTAGGAGTCTGGCTCTCAAGATTTGGAGAGCGGTGCCTCTTCGATTTTTGAGAAAGCAATCCTGTTGGGAGTTTGACTCTTGAGATTCAGAGAGCAGTGTCTCTTTGATTTTTGAGAAAGTAATCCTATTGGGAGTCTGGCTCTCGAGATTCCGAGGGCAGTGCCTCTTCGATTTTTAAGCAAGCAATCTTGTTAGGAATGTTTTCTTGAATGTGAGTAAAGGTTGGACATTTTTGCCAGTCTGCCTTGCCACGGAGCACAGAGGTTGATACACATAGGGAGTTTCTAATTATCAAGCAGTGGTGTTGTTCCTTTACCCTTGTGGGTAATAGTAGGGTAGCTGGACCTTCAAAATTTTTGTGTCTAAACTTTGTCAGAGATCTTTGGCAAAGTTATATGTGGTACTCGAGGAGCTGATGTTGCTTGTGGAAAGTGGTGCCTCTTCGATTTTTGAACCAACGGCCATGTTGCCCTTTCTTTTATAAGGGCACCAATTGTGTGCAAGAAGTACATTCAGAGAGTTATTGCTTGTAGGAATTTTCCCCTTACTTCAGAGATTTATTGCACCTCATTTCTCCTTCATCATTTCTAAGAATGTCTTGCCCATCCGACCGTCGTTTTGACTTGAACTTTGGTGAAGAGGCAGCCATGCTTTCTCAAGACAACACATGGCGCATATCCTTCTTATCCCCTACTGGTCCTCTTATCGTTAGGGACTCTGTGATGAAGAATGATATAACTGTTACGGTGGTGGCCAGGAACCTTCTCACTCCCAAAGATAACAGACTACTTTCCAAACGGTCTAATGAGTTGGCTATTAAGGATTCTCTGGCTCTCGGTGTTCAGTGTGCAGGTTATTTATCAAATATGGCCCAAAGCCTATTTGCTCAAACCCGCCAAGTTGAATCATTGGCGGCTGAAGTGATAAGCCTCAAACAGGAGATCAGAGGGCTCAAGCATAAGAATAAACAGTTGCACAGGCTCACACATGAATATGCTACAAACATGAAGAGGAAGCTCGACCAACTGCATGGGTGAAGCTTTTGTAGGTGAAGCTTTTATGGGTGAAGCTTTTGTGGGTGGAGCTTTTGTGGGTGAAGCTTTTATGGGTGAAGCTTTTGTGGGTGAAGCTTTTATGGGTGAAGCTTTTGTAGGTGAAGCTTTTATGGGTGAAGCTTTTATGGGTGAAGCTTTTGTAGGTGAAGCTTTTGCGATGGGTGAAGCTTTTGTGGATGAAGCTTTTATGGTGGGTGAAGCTTTTATGGGTGAAACTTTTGTAGGTGAAGTTATTGTGGGTGAAGCTTTTGTAGGTGAAGCTTTTGTGGTGGGTGAAGCTTTTGTAAGTGAAGCTTTGGAGTTGAAGCTTTGTAGGTGAAGCTTTGGAGTTGAAGCTTTTGTTGGGTACCATGAATTGATTTTGCTTCACACTATCTTGATTAAGATGGTGTGAAGCTTTTGAGAATTTGTAGTTGTCCTCCATTGATGAAGCTTTTGTTGGTAAAGCTTTTGTGGTGAAGCTTTGTTGGGTACCACAAATTGATTTTGCTTCACACTATCTTGATCAAGATAGTGTGAAGTTTTTGAGAATTGTGGTTGCCCTCTATTGATGAAGCTCTTGTTAGCACCATAAATTTGTTTTGCTTCACACTGTCTTGATCAAGAGTGTGTGAAGCTTTTGAGAATTGTGGTTGAACTCCTTTGATAAAGCTTTTGTTGGCACCATAAATTGGTTTTGCTTCACACTATCTTGATCAAGAGTGTGTGAATCTTTTGAGAATTGTGGTTGCCCTCCATTGATGAAGCTCTTGTTGGCACTATAAATTGGTTTTGCTTCACACTGTCTTGATCAACAGTGTGTGAAGCTTTTGAGAATTGTGGTTGAACTCATTTGATGAAGCTCTTGTTGGCACCCTAAATTGGTTTTGCTTCACACTGTCTTGATCAAGAGTGTGAAGCTTTCTACGAGTTGTAGTGTTTGCATTGTTATAGAGGGAAAATGTCTGAAGCAGATGCAAGAGGGCTGAATAGCTTGATCTTCGTACGCCATGCACTGACATTGTTGTTGGCTTTCAATAAGACTTTGTTGGTGAGTATAACTCTTGTTGGGCATAAATGCTCCCCTGGTTGAGTTATCAAGCTTGAGGGTTTTTTATTATTTGTGAATGCTAGGAGTTCACATGTATAAGTTGTACCACTCGTCTTCTGGTAGGTGGAATTAATGGTGAGTTGCTTTCATCACTTGGTTGGTGGTATGAAGGTGAGTTCTTTCATCACATTTCATCACATTTCATCACCTGGTTGGTGGCACGAGGATGAGTTCCTTCTTCACCTAATTGGTGGCATGAATGGCAAGTTACCAAATGATATTAGAGTACGGGTTGTACATTTCATCACATGGTTGGTGGCACGAAGGAGAGTACCGGTTGTACATTTCATCATCTGGTTGGTGGCATGAAGATAAGTTGCTTCTTCACCTGGTTGGTGGCATGAGTGGCAAGTTGCCAAATGATATTAGAGTACGGGTTGTACATTTCATCACCTGGTTGGTGGCATGAAGGAGAGTACGGGTTGTACATTTCATCACCTGGTTGGTGGCATGAATGGAAAGTTGCTAAATGATATTATAGTATGGGTTGTACATTTCATCACCTGGTTGGTGGCATGAATGAGAGTACAGGTTGTACATTTCATCACCTGGTTGGTTGCATGAAGATGAGTTCCTTCTTCACCTGGTTGGTGGCATGAGTGGCAAGTTGCCAAATGATATTAGAGTACGGGTTGTACATTTCATCACCTGGTTGGTGGCATGAAGGGCAAGGTGTCGAGGCACATTGTAGCAAGTGTCGAAGACACAAAGTATGTTGAACCCTTTCGAAGCACAGTTGGCTTATGTATAAATGTGTTGGAATGTATGCTGTTTATGTATGAATGTGTTGGAATGTATGATGTTTATGTATGAATGTGTTGGAATGTATAATGTTTATGTTGATTGATATGAGTGATGCTTATGAATGTTTTGCTATGCATGAAGGGATCCATGCTTTTGATATGTGAACCATGTTGGTTGTAACACTTAGTATCACATACTTTGTGTCAAAGTACGCATGTTGAAGCTCTGAGTTGTAGTATATGGGTAGGACCGCGTAGACCAAGTGTTCTAGTGCTAGGAACACAAAAGACTCAGAAGAAGTTGTCTGAATTCCCCCTTCTTTAAATATTTGCCAAATGGCTTGTGTGACAAAAGATCTCAAGCGGTTGAGAGTCAAAACATTTGTAATGTGTATGCCTTCTTATAATAGCATTTCCTTCAGTACCTAGTCCTTCACTTTGAAAGAGTAAGGCTTGGCCCCAAAGTCATAATAGTCAACGGTACGTTCACCCCTGGTTGTCTTGATACGAACTTTTATCCCTCTTGTTGTAATGGGCTTGCTGAGAGTCAAAATCATTCCTCTTACCAAGAGACAGATACATTTGGTGACTTAGCGAGTAGCTAAATGAGGCAGGAGATGATGCAATGGGTGTTTAAATGGCCAATATCTCCTCATTTGGTAGAACTTGACTTCCACTTCCCATTCGTTGATAAGGGTTAACCATATGGGGGTTCCCTTGGTATGTCCTTGCTTCGAAGGAGGCGTGGTTGTAAGCCTGTGCCATCACCTCAGAGTAAGTCTTCCAAGTGTTGGCATTGATCCTGTACTTGAAGTAACAATCACGTAGGCCTACCGTGAAGGCCTTGAGGGTGGTCTTGTCATCTGCCTCAGCGCAGCGAGAATACTCATGGCTGAAGCAACCGGCATACTCTCGTAGTGACTCGTCTGGCTTCTGGCGAATAGTGTACAAGTCATCTACAGAATGCAAGTGATCGGTCTGGAAGATGTGTTGAGAGACAAACAGTTTCCTCAATTCCTCAAATGAGTCTATTGTCTCAGGTGGAAGACGACAATACTAGTTTAGAGCTCCGCCAGAGAGGGTGGAGGGGAAGAGAAGACATTGTTCTTCGTCGGTGTGCATCTGATATGCCGTGGTAGACTCAAAGAGGTTAAGGTGTTCAATTGGGTCATCCCTTCCAGTATAGAGTTGTAAACCAAGCTTTTGTTTTGTCTTCGCTTGAAAGGGGTGTCAAGGATCCTTCTTGTGAGAGGGCCAGGCCTGGGTTGCTTCCAGTCAGGTATTTCGGCTTGACGTTCGGCCTTCAACTTGCTTACTTCCTTAAGGAGCTGTAGCACAAGGGGGTCCTGAGTGGAGTCATGTACCACTGGAATTTTCTTTCGTAAGTCTCCATCGCCTCTTGGAAGTAGGAAAGTTTGAGCAATGGCGTGTGGTTTTTTCTTGGACTCGCCATATGAAGGATTATTTTGTGAAAACATGTTCATTTAAGCAACATCAATAAGCATGCAATTAACAATTAAAGGCGGAATCATGCTTGCATGCACTTAAAAACAAAACATTACCCATGAAATTCAAAGCCTAGTAGATTGGTGAACCATTAATCAACTCAAAACAAAGTGAGTTGAGATTTATACCTTTGTAGATTCCTCTTTGCATAAGCAAAGGCTAATCACCCAAAGAGAGGGCCTTCATTCCTTGCATCTTAAATCTATGGATTTGGATGGATGAAAAGGTTTCTCCAAGTTCCCAAAATTGAGAACCTCTAAGTCTCTTCACCAAGGTTAGATTGGAGAAGAAATGAGTGACCTTGGAGTAGTGGGATTGCTAGATGCACCCTCCAAGGGGCCGGCCTCTTTAGAGAGAAATGGAGAGACATGTTCTCTCCAATTTTCTCCAAAAACAAACCCTAAATGAATTTTAGCTATAAAGTCATATTTATACCTTTATTCATTTGAGTGGCAAACTTGTAAATAAGTCCAAGTTCACTACCCTTAACCATATGGCCGGCCTTAGGGTGTTGTTTGGGCTTTTGGGCTTTTGTGAATTAAGTTGTCATACAACTTAAGTCAATGGGCTTGACGTTCGAAGCCCATTGGGCCTAAACGTCCAAAACTATCCCGAGGTCTTTCACGAACTTATTCGTTTGATTAATTAACATATTAATTAATCCTTGCCATAAATAATTAAACCATTTAATTATTCTTACTCATCTCCATTGTTTCTTGATAGCAGCATATTTATGCGCCTTAGTTAGTTAGTTCTTATGCATTTATGTTGTGTTTTCTTAGTTAAAGTTAGTCTTTTAAGCTAGTTTCATGTGTTTTCAGGTTTTAGAGACAAAGTGAGCAAAAGGATGCAATTTGGAGCATTTTGGAGCAAAATTGGGCTAAAATGGAGTTCATGCACATGAAGCACAAGGGATGGACGAATTTGAGGAATTGATGAAGCTTGGAAGGCGTTTCAAAGTTGAAGAATTGAAGATATAAAGTTTCCTAGTTGAAGAAGGAAATGGCTTGAATGAAGGATTCCTAAATGAATTGGGATTCCTAATCAATGTAGGAGTCCTAATTGAAGATGGATTCCTCGACGAATGAAGTTTCCTACTCAAGCAAGGTTTCCTATGTGAAGAAGAAGAGTAAAGTCAAAGAATCAGCTCAAGAGAAGGATCTTATCCAAAACCTCATCCATAACCTTATCTTAGCTTATCTTATCCAATCAAACCTTATCCTATCCTATCCTATCTTATCCTCATCCTAAACTATCCACATTTCAGCCACTTAGGAGGGTTTCTAATTAGATTAGGATGCTTAAAATGGGATTTCTAGAAGCCTTATCCCTTCCTAGATAAGTGCCGCACCCTATACCTTAATTCCCTTGGAATTTCAGATTTCTAGAAGCCTTATCTTTTCACACTCTTTGTGCCGCACCTTATCTCCCAATCCCTTTGGGTTTTTGACTTGTTTTCCTTATTGGATTGTATGTTATTATCCTATGCAACTTAGGCTTTTAAAACCTTGTCCTTGGCTACCTAGGAGATGGGATTTTCAGCCTATAAATACAAGGCCTTGCCGCACATATCACTCACCACCCTCTACCAGATTTTCACTGCACCATTCACCAATCATACCTCATTGTGCCGTGAGTTTGCAAGGAGAAGAAGCAAGACAACTTGGAGCCGTGCATGCCATTCAAGACGTTGGATTGTCGGAGCGTTTCTAGGTGTTTTCTATCTTTATGTCAATGTTTAAATATATTTATCTTTGTTTATTTGCGAACATGAGGAACTAATTTCTTTATAGTCAGAGGGGAATTCAAAGCCACGATCATATGTTTTATATGATTTGATTTCTTCCAATTATGATTTCATGAATCGTGAATTTGGTTTACTTATCTATTTGATTGATAACATGTTTATGTATGTTGATTGAGGGTCGACACTTAGTTTGCATGCATGAATTTGATGCTAGAGTATAAGGGAATTTCACCTAATCGTTATTAACTTATATTCATAAGTAGTAAAAGTCGCTAGTCACGATTGTGTTAAGTAAATCCTAGGCAAGAGTAACATGCGTATCCCATAGTTATGAATGCCTCGTCAATGCTTATGATTTCCATTGAACTTAATGATCTTTGATATGTGTCTCTATCATGCGTATTCCATAGTTAGGGTCCTTGATAAGAATAATTTGGTTGTAATGCGTATCCCATTCAATTCAATGAATCTAGGGAAATCTGAGAATTAATTGGTCAATCTAGTTAATTTAGGGCATTGTCATTCATGGTTTATTGAAAGAGTAATTAGAAATCGAGTCGTATGCATATGTTTCATGTGTGGAGAAGGAACCTTCTAACTAGCCTTTCACCATCTTAGTTTTCATCAAAACGTTTTTGTCAAAGTTTGTTTTCAAATTTTCTGTTTTCAAAGTTAAATTCGTCCAAAATCAATCCCCCTTTACTTAGTTGAGTCATAGTAGTTAGAAATCACTTTAGTTTGTGTTTTTAAGTGTCTTAGGTCAAGTTAAAACCAATTTTCGTCCAAGTTTGTGTCTAGTGTTCAAAACTGCCCAGATTGTGGTTTTAAGGCAGTTTTGAGTGTTTTTGGGCTGTTTTGAGTCTTTTGGTTCGTTTTGGTGTTTTAAAGTTTAGTTTTGCATTCTTTGAGTCTAGTTTAGTGTTTTAAACTTGTTTTTACGTATTTGAGTCAGTTTTCAAGTGATTTTGCAATCCCTCCTAATCCCCGGTTTAGAACGATCCCTACTTACATACTTTGCTACAATTGATAAAAAGAGGGTTAATTTGTGTGTCAATATAATTTTCACACCAAATTTTGGCGCCGTTGCCGGGGATTAGCAAAGTTGCTAATCCCTTGGATTTTTTTATTTCAATTTGTTGATTTGAGTCCAGATTTTTACTTTGTTTTTGTTTCGTGTTTTTAGGTACTAGTTTATGACTCGGAGCTCTCATCCGGTTCGTGAACACATCTTGGACTTTGACGACGATTTTGAACGAGAGTTGAGACGAAAGAGGAAGAATCCAAAACCTAGTGAATCAAGTTCAAATTCAGAAGTCGAAGTTGAGATTGAGGAAGAGGAACCCACGACACAAGTGGGTGAAGTTGAGGCAGTCATGGCACAAGACAATCGTACAATCAAGGAGCTCTCGGCTTCGGGATTGGACAATGCCGCACCTCTATGTATTCAATATCCGGCGGATGCCCAAGGAAAGACCGAGGAATTCGAGTTAAAGTCAAGTTTGCTCCACCATATTCCGAAGTACCATGGGTTGTCCATGGAGGATCCTAACAAGCACTTAAAAGAATTCGAGGTGGTGTGTTCAAGCATGACTCCAATCGATGTCGACGGGAGTATATTGAAGATGAAGGCTTTTCCCTTTTCTCTCATGGAAAAGGCCAAAGATTGGTTGTATGAATTAGCTCCCGGAACGGTCACATCTTGGGAGAGCATGAAACGAGCTTTCTTGGAGAAGTTTTTCCCAACTTCTCGAGTCATCCTCCTACGAAAAAGGATAAGTGGAATTCAACAAGAAGAAGGTGAGTCTTTTCCTACATATTATGAACGGTTTAAATCTCTTGTTGCTTCTTGTCCACAGCATCAAATGAAGGATGAGCTTCTACTACAATACTTCTACAAGGGACTTCTACCAATCGAACGACAAATGCTAGATGCTTCGGCGGGAGGAGCTTTGGTGGACAAGACCCCCACGGCAGCAAAGACTTTGATTGCCAATCGAGCGTTGAACGCTCAACAATATGAAGGTGTTGGACAAAGAGGCACCCCACGGCAACACCAAGTGAATGAGGTAAGTGCCATAACCGAACTTCAAAATCAAATGGCTAACCTTACTACTTTGCTTTCTCAGGTTATGGAAGGGCCAAAAGTTCAAAATGTAAGTGCGTGTGGCGTATGTTCCATGCAAGGACATCCTACGGACAAGTGCCCACAATTGATCGAGAACGGAGGGTGGGAGACCCTCAATGCCGTGGGCTTTGGGCAGCAATACCAACAAAGGAATGATCCCTTTTCTAACACCTACAATCCCGGTTGGTGTGATCATCCAAATTTCAAATGGCGAGAACCCCAACAAGGCCAACAACAAAGCACGTTTAGGCAACAACCCCCGGGTTTCTATCAAAAGTCGTTTGCACCAAATCAAACCCAAGCACAACCCGCCCAAAAATCAGGTTCTTCTATTGATAATGATCAAATTTTTAATTTACTAACTTCTATGGCGCAGGGCATGCAGACTAGGGACAAGAAGGTGGACGAGTTGGAGAAGCAAGTGGGGCAAATTGCCGAGTTTATGGGACAGTTTCGAGACCAAGGAAGACTCCCTAGTTCAACCGTTGCAAATCCAAAAGGGGGATTCGAAACCGCCAAAGCAATTACATTGAGGAGTGGTAAACAAGTTGGAACTGAACCCCAAGCATCCAAAGCAAGTCATGAAGATGATGAAAAGTTGCAGTTTGAGGAGAACACACAAGCAAAACCCACGGCAAGGAGGGAACCACCTTTGCCGTAGCCATCTTGCACTTCCAACCCATATAATTCGGCCAAGGTAAGTTCAATTCCGACTTCTCCTAGTTCTATCCCACTAAACGTACCTTTTCCTAGCAGGTTGAGGCAATCCAAGAAGGAGGAGACCGAGAAAGACATTTTGGAGACATTTCGGAAAGTGCAAGTCAATATACCTCTTCTTGACACCATTAAGCAAGTACCAAGGTACGCAAAGTTTTTGAAAGAACTATGTACAACAAGAAGGAGAATTTCGAACAAAGAGGTGGTCCAGGTAAGTGAGAATGTTTCCGCTGTTTTGCAAAGAAAACTACCTCCTAAATGCAAAGATCCAGGTAGCTTTACAATTCCATGTGTTATAGGCAATACTAAATATGAACATGCTATGTTAGATCTAGGAGCGTCAATTAACGTCATGCCATACTCAATATATGCATCCATGAACTTAGGAGAACTTAAAAACGATGGTGTTATAATTCAATTAGCCGATCGTTCTAATGCATATCCGAAAAGAGTTTTGGAAGATGTGTTGGTGCAGGTGGATAACTTGATATTTCCAGCGAATTTCTATATTTTAGAGATGGAGGACTCACCAAATGTCACCCCATTGCCGATTCTACTTGGGAGGCCCTTCATGAAAACAGCACGCACCAAGATCGATGTGTTCAAAGGGACGTTGACAATGGAATTTGATGGGGAGATTATTAATTTTAATATTTCTGAAGCTATGAAATTTCCTAAAGATGATCATTCTTGTTTTTCTATTGATGTATTGGATGAATTGGCGCAGGATTATCTTGATATGTTGGAAGACGATCCACTCGAAACGACGATTGCACAAGGACTTGGCACAAAACCCAACCTGGCCGTACCAAAGGATGAACATGCCGAGCTTGTGGCTGCCTTGGAATCATTGCCAAAACATCATGGTAAGCCTTATAACCCAATTCCAATTCCCATTTCCACTAATACGTTGTTACCATCTGTAATTCAGGCCCCCGTTCTTGATCTTAAACCATTACCGGATCATTTAAAGTATGTATTCTTGGGAGATGAAGAGACATTGCCCGTCATTGTCTCTTCGTCACTCACGACATTAGAGGAAGAAAAGTTGATTCGAGTGTTGAAAGAGCACAAAACAGCCATTGGATGGACATTGGCCGATATTAAGGGAATTAGCCCTACAACATGCATGCATCGCATATTTCTAGAGGAGGGGGCTAAACCAACTCGAGAGGCTCAACGCCGACTCAACCCTCCGATGATGGAAGTTGTGAAAAAAGAGATTATAAAACTTCTCGATTGTGGAGTGATTTATCCAATTTCGGATAGCCGTTAGGTCTCACAGGTTCAAGTTGTCCCAAAGAAGTCCGGAGTTACTGTGGTGAAGAATGCCGAGGATGAGCTTGTGCCAACCCGTATTCAAACAGGTTGGAGAGTGTGCATTGACTATAGGAAGCTCAACAACACCACAAGGAAGGACCACTTTCCACTACCATTCATCGATCAAATGCTAGAAAGGTTAGCCGGTCATTCTTTTTATTGTTTTCTTGACGGTTATTCAGGATACAATCAAATTGTCATAGCTCCAGACGACCAAGAAAAGACCACCTTCACGTGCCCATTTGGTACTTTTGCTTACCGGCGCATGCCATTCGGATTATGCAATGCACCGGCCACGTTCCAAAGATGCATGGTAAGTATCTTTTCCGATTTCATTGAGAAGATTATTGAGGTATTCATGGATGATTTTAGTGTCTTTGGCGATTCGTTTGATGGTTGCTTGGAAAATCTCACATTAATCTTAAAACGATGCGTGGAAACGAACCTTGTTTTAAATTGGGAAAAGTGTCACTTTATGGTAAAACAAGGCATCGTTTTAGGGCACATCGTTTCTGAAAGGGGAATTGAAGTTGATAAATCGAAAATAGATCTTGTACGCTACTTACCCTCTCCAACTTCGGTTAGAGAGGTTTGTTCTTTTCTTGGCCACGCAGGATTTTATAGGCGATTCATCAAGGACTTTTCAAAGATTTCCACACCCCTATGCCGACTTCTCCAAAAGGATGTGACCTTCGACTTCAACGAGGAATGTGAAAAGGCGTTCAAACACCTCAAAGAGATGCTAACTTCAGCCCCCATCATTTGGCCACTAGATTGGAGCATTCCCTTCGAGCTTATGTGCGATGCGTCCGATTATGCTCTAGGCGCTGTTTTGGGACAAAGGAAGGACAAACAGCCACACGTCATATATTATGCCTCTCGGACCTTGAACGATGCTCAATTGAACTATTCCACAACGGAAAAAGAACTTCTTGCCGTTGTTTTTGCTTTAGATAAGTTTCGTTCTTATTTACTTGGCACTAAAGTAATAATTTACACTGATCATGCAGCGTTGAAGTACTTGCTCACGAAGAAGGAGGCTAAACCAAGGCTTATTCGATGGATGCTTCTCCTCCAAGAGTTCGATATCGAAATCCGAGACAAGAAAGGAAGTGAGAACGTTGTGGCTGATCACCTGAGCCGTTTGGTGCATGAAGAAGAGGTTGTGCAGATCCCAGAGACATTCCCGGACGAGCAATTGATGTCCATTGAGGTTAGTATGCCATGGTATGCAGATTTAGTTAATTATTTAGCATCTAAAGTCATTCCAAGTGAGTTCAATAAAAACCAACGTGATAAACTTAAGTATGATGCACGAAATTATGTGTGGGATGATCCTTATTTATGGAAATATTGCTCTGATCAAATCATTCGTAGGTGTGTGCATGATTATGAAATTCAGTCTATTTTAAACTTTTGTCACACTTATGCATGCGGAGGTCACTTTGGCACTCAAAGGACTGCACGTAAAGTACTTGAATGTGGTTTTTATTGGCCTACTATTTTTAAGGATGCTAGAACTTTTTGCATTGCATGTGACCGTTGTCAACGAACTGGAAATATAGGACCAAAGGACCAAATGCCGCAAAACCCCATATTTAATGTTGAAATTTTTGATGTTTGGGGGATAGATTTCATGGGTCCTTTTCCTTCATCTCATGGTTTTGTTTATATTCTACTTGCGGTTGATTATGTTTCGAAATGGGTGGAAGCAAGAGCCACCCGTACTAATGATTCTAAAGTGGTTGCAGATTTTGTTAAGACTAACATTTTTGCAAGGTTTGGAATGCCGCGGGTACTTATAAGTGATGGGGGCTCCCATTTCTGCAATCGCACAATTGAAGCACTACTCAAGAAATATGGTGTCACGCATAAGGTGGCAACACCTTATCATCCTCAAACAAGTGGGCAAGCGGAGGTGTCAAATAGAGAAATCAAGCAGATTTTGGAGAAGACCGTAGGGCCAAACCGGAAAGATTGGAGCTTGCGCTTAAATGATGCATTATGGGCATATCGTACGGCCTACAAAACAGCAATCGGCATGTCCCCATTTCGGCTCATTTATGGGAAACCATGCCATCTTCCGGTTGAATTAGAGCATAAAGCACATTGGGCCATCAAAACCTTTAATATGGACATTGATGCCGCAGGCCTTCACAGGAAACTTCAATTGAACGAGCTTGAGGAAGTTAGGAATGAAGCGTACGAGAACTCTCGTATTTACAAGGAGAAAACGAAGGCATTCCATGACAGGATGATTCAGAGCAAGACGTTCTCTATCGGGCAGAAAGTGCTACTTTTCAATTCTCGCCTTCGGTTATTTCCAGGTAAGTTGCGTTCTAAGTGGATTGGACCTTTTATTGTTACTAATGTTTTTCCGCATGGTGCAGTTCAAATTCAAAGTCTGAAGACGCAACAAGAATTCAAAGTCAATGGACATCGTTTGAAGCCATATTTCACACCTTTTGAGGAGGAGACCGTGGAGGAAGTCCATCTGCAACCCGTGGGCCCTATTCAAGCTTGATTGGAAGCATCGTCCGGCTGGAAGACGTTAAAGCAAGCGCTTCTTGGGAGGCAACCCATGCAAATAAAGAGGACCTAGGAAGCTCCAGCATCATAATCAAATTTGCGTTTCTAAACCCTACTCTTTATTACTTTTACTTTGCCATATTTGTCATGTTTGCTAGTTGTGTTATTTGCTTGTTTTTGTGTGATTCTATGTTTGAAACATTGCGGACAATGTTTGGTTTAAGTGTGGGGGGGTAAACAAAGTGTTTTTGTTGCAAAATTCGTAGGATTTTACCACCTAACATTTCAAAGGTTGTTTTTCATTGTTTTTAAGTGTTTTTAGAAAGTTTTGATGTGTTTTTATGTGGCTTTACCAGAAATTCCGAAAATTCAAGAAAAAAATAGAAAAAGTTTTGAAAAAACCCAAAAAAAAGAGTCGTTTTAAAGTTGTTTTTGTGTGTTTTTGTCTTAGAATTCCTTCCAACACAATGATGAGGATTTGGTTTTTAATTGCATGACCGTTAAAGAAAGTTACAAACATGGATGGAAGTTTGATATGCTCTTTTGTTTATGCTTGGTCATCGTTGTTGTTTACGAATTCACATATAATCACAAAGAAAAAAATCAGTTTTTGTAACATGCTTGAAGGAAGTAACTCAAACTAACGCTACAACCTTGTGAGACTTGAGCCTAAACGTTTATTTGGAGAGTTAAAATCTGTGGAATTGTTGTTTTCTAAAGTCGTTGCATGATCTCATCATTTTTTGCTTGGTTGCTACTTAGAAAGCGTGTCATCATTATAGATCCAAATATTAGAACTCATACCCATTTCATTCAAAGCATAAAATTGATTAGCATAACTAATAAGATGAAGTTGTTAGTAGTTACCACCAGAGCCAAAAAGCCTTCATACCATGCATTTGTTTTGTAGGTTTACCCTTTTGAGCCTTAGTTAGCCATTTTCTTTGTTAGCCACATTATCCTTACCTAGCCTAGATTAGGACTATCCATACCCTTGTTCTTAAAGGATAATAAAGCATGACTTAGAGGGAATTCCTTTTGATCAACATTGTGCAGAAAAATAAGTGTGGGGGAAGGAAAATTTTGTGTGCCAAAAGAAGTAGAAGGGCACGGGTTAGAAAAAGACAAAGAAAAAAAAAAGAGAGAAAATTCGTAGAAAAAGAAAAAATGAAGAAAAAATGTGAAAAGTATGAAAAAGAGTTGAAAAAGATGTGAAATTGAGCTCTTAAGTGTTGGTTATTGAAGAAAGGGTCCAAAAAGCTTGAATTTGGCCCTAAGTGTTGCATGAGTCTTCCCCTTGTGTTTCAAAATCGATTTTTGCATGCAAAAGTGAATTCTAAGTGTCAATTTCATTACTTTGCTTATTATTCTTTAAGAATGTTTGTTTATCCTTACCTTTCTTTGTTAGCCAATACCTTAGCCCCGTTACAACCCTTTGCTTCCATCTTGATTGTTATGTGTTTCAATATGTGGAGTTTGGAATTGGTATGAGCATATGATATCCCTGGTTCTCGCATCTAAGTAGTAGCATTCCATTCATGAGATCATATCTAAATGCTTATTAAATCCCGAAAATGCTTTCTTTGTTATACATATATGTGAGCGTTCGTTTTCATATTTACATCAATCTTCTCACATATAACTAGTATAGGGTGTGGAGTTAGAAAATCTGTGTGAAAATTGAGTGCATATCTAGTAAGGACTTGAGCAAATTCTCTAAGGCATGTTACTACATTCAAAATCATGTTTTAATTGGTTATATGTGAACTAGTACGTAGTGACTATGATTAAGTATGTGCTTAAGTGTAAAGATGAATAAAATCTATGGGAATGATGATTTTTAATGTGTCATGTACCATTGGGAATCCCTGAGACGATTGTTGGAAGGTTTAGGTTATGTTTGTTTCATTGTTTTGCTCGAGGACTAGCAAAAGCTAAGTGTGGGGGAATTTGATAGGAGCATATTTATGCGCCTTAGTTAGTTAGTTCTTTTGCATTTATGTTGTGTTTTCTTAGTTAAAGTTAGTCTTTTAAGCTAGTTTCATGTGTTTTCAGGTTTTAGAGACAAAGTGAGCAAAAGGATGCAATTTGGAGCATTTTGGAGCAAAATTGGGCAAAAATGGAGTTCATGCACATGAAGCACAAGGGATGGACGAATTTGAGGAATTGATGAAGCTTGGAAGGCGTTTCAAAGTTGAAGAATTGAAGATATAAAGTTTCCTAGTTGAAGAAGGAAATGGCTTGAATGAAGGATTCCTAAATGAATTGGGATTCCTAATCAATGTAGGAGTCCTAATTGAAGATGGATTCCTAGACGAATGAAGTTTCCTACTCAAGCAAGGTTTCCTATGTGAAGAAGAAGAGTAAAGTCAAAGAATCAGCTCAAGAGAAGGATCTTATCCAAAACCTCATCCATAACCTTATCTTAGCTTATCTTATCCAATCAAACCTTATCCTATCCTATCCTATCTTATCCTTATCCTAAACTATCCACATTTCAGCCACTTAGGAGGGTTTCTAATTAGATTAGGATGCTTAAAATGGGATTTCTAGAAGCCCTATCCCTTCCTAGATAAGTGCCGCACCCTATACCTTAATTCCCTAGGAATTTCAGATTTCTAGAAGCCTTATCTTTTCACACTCTTTGTGCCGCACCTTATCTCCCAATCCCTTTGGGTTTTTGACTTGTTTTCGTTATAGGATTGTATGTTATTATCCTATGCAACTTAGGTTTTTAAAACCTTGTCCTTGGCTACCTAGGAGATGGGATTTTCAGCCTATAAATACAAGGCCTTGCCGCACATATCACTCACCACCCTCTACCAGATTTTCACTACACCATTCACCAATCATACCTCATTGTGCCGTGAGTTTGCAAGGAGAAGAAGGAAGACAACTTGGAGCTGTGCATGCCATTCAAGACGTTGGATTGTCGGAGCGTTTCTAGGTGTTTTCTATCTTTATGTCAATGTTTAAATATATTTATCTTTGTTTATTTGCGAACATGAGGAACTAATTTCTTTATAGTTAGAGGGGAATTCAAAGCCACGATCATATGTTTTATATGATTTGATTTCTTCCAATTATGATTTCATGAATCGTGAATGTGGTTTACTTATCTATTTGATTGATAACATGTTTATGTATGTTGATTGAGGGTCGACACTTAGTTTGCATGCATGAATTTGATGCTAGAGTATAAGGGAATTTCACCTAATCGTTATTAACTTATATTCATAAGTAGTAAAAGTCGCTAGTCATGATTGTGTTAAGTAAATCCTAGGCAAGAGTAACATGCGTATCCCATAGTTATGAATGCCTCGTCAATGCTTATGATTTCCATTGAACTTAATGATCTTTGATATGTGTCTCTATCATGCGTATTCCATAGTTAGGGTCCTTGATAAGAATAATTTGGTTGTAATGCGTATCCCATTCAATTCAATGAATCTAGGGAAATCTGAGAATTAATTGGTCAATCTAGTTAATTTGGGGCATTGTCATTCATGGTTTATTGAAAGAGTAATTAGAAATCGAGTCGTATGCATATGTTTCATGTGTGGAGAAGGAACCTTCTAACTAGCCTTTCACCATCTTAGTTTTCATCAAAACGTTTTTGTCAAAGTTTGTTTTCAAAGTTTCTGTTTTCAAAGTTAAATTCGTCCAAAATCAATCCCCCTTTACTTAGTTGAGTCATAGTAGTTAGAAATCACTTTAGTTTGTGTTTTTAAGTGTCTTAGGTCAAGTTAAAACCAATTTTCGTCCAAGTTTGTGTCTAGTGTTCAAAACTGCCCAGATTGTGGTTTTAAGGCAGTTTTGAGTGTTTTTGGGCTGTTTTGAGTCCTTTGGTTTGTTTTGGTGTTTTAAAGTTTAGTTTTGCATTCTTTGAGTCTAGTTTAGTGTTTTAAACTTGTTTTTACGTATTTGAGTCAGTTTTCAAGTGATTTTGCAATCCCTCCTAATCCCCGGTTTAGAACGATCCCTACTTACATACTTTGCTACAATTGATAAAAAGAGGGTTAATTTGTGTGTCAACATAATTTTTACACCATTTCTTCAATCTCCACCTTACACGGTGTACGATCCATTAGGTTCCTTTTAGCGAGGCAGTGGGCGATTCAAACTCTTTCAAATCGATTGTGAATTGAAACTTACTTTCAATTCTCCCTTTAGTGATTATACACGTTTAGGGCTTCCACAAACCAAGAGTGACACCTAGCAACATATCATGGTTACCCAAGCTAATCAGAAGAGGTGGAGAACCTATTCAGTTTAGGATTACAAATGCAATACGGTCTTTCTCTAATACAATACTCTTGACCACATTGTTTGGTTTGATAGTTTATTTATTCATGTCTACTATCTAATGTGATTCGTGTGCTTATATGATTACCTTGAATGTGATTTGGAACGCATTCCTAAATCTCATTCATACTCTGGCCAGAGATTCTAAATCATATCATAGAGTATTCTCCCTCAAACAGTTTGAAGGTTAGAGATCCCTTGTTGCGCATTCACTTGCCTCCATGGCTAAGTGGCTTAACCCCAACGATGCAGTGGACACTCCAATGGAATGACGTTTGACATAATCAAAGATCAAGGACTTAACCACAAGACAACGACGATGCCTCAGGTCAAAGGACTACTTTGCATTATCCCAACCATGAGTTCTCATGTGACATGAATATGAGAACTCTTCGTTGATCGTGTTCAGTGAACTCATTCTCTATTGAGCACCTACGTACTTGTCTTGATGTCACACACACCAATGACTCGAGACTAGTCACTCTCCCTGAAAGAAGATACAGCACGTACTGATCTTAACGGACTGTCAATACCCAATTGGCAATCCTATGATCAGGAACGTTTAGGATGTGTTTACGAAAGAATGGTCTCATGAATCTAACTTCTTTAGATCGCATTCTCCCAATCACATATTCCTTGGACTTTATCATTTAAGCATATAACATTTATATGAGACGGCTCAAACAATAATCTTTGCCCTTTATAGTTAAACTAGATTAGTTTAACATGCGAAATGTCCGTAAAGTATCATCATATGATTGGTTTTAGGGCACATTTCCAACAATCTCCCACTTGCACTAGAGCCAATCAGCTTGGTCATCAGTGATGATACCTCTTCTGTAGTCATTTCATAAATGGCTGAATAGTAGGCCTAGACAATGGATATCTATATGTTATCCATAGAAGCAACCTTGAGAATAACGACGTCACCATTATACATGATTCTCAATCATGTGGTTCAGTCTCTCATTTGAGTTCGGACCTTGATGAGACCTTGATTCCCAGGCTTGAGCTATCGCCCCATTAGTGTCATAGTGTCAGTACACTAGATACACTTTCTGGTTGGAACCGAATAGAGAGTTCATAAATGAACTTTCCCATCCAAACAACATTGTTGTAAGCTTCTATATGGCAATATATTTTGCATTCATAATGGAACACACTAAAGTCATTACTTTAATGTTTCCATCCAAATATCTCTTTAGTCATAATAAAGAGATATCTGTTTATCTCTTCATTCATAATGAAGAAACATCCAATGATGGATTAGATTCACAATCTAATACATTTACGCTTCCATTACGTTACTCTAATTCTTCCTCATTCTTTGAGGAATCTATCCTTTAGTATTTCTTAAATACTTAAGGACTCCCTTGACAGTTGCCATGGTTCTGATCCTGGGCTTGCACTGATATCGTCTTGCACCTTTCTAGGTACAACTCATATCAATGTTTTTCATACAATATGAAATACATAAATCACCTTTCTGCGTATGCATAAAGGATTCTATTTACGCATTATTTCTTTGGGAGTCAAAGAGTATATTCTCTTTGAGAAGAGCAACTCCTTAGTCTTACTAGAGTTGTCCATATGATTGAAGTTCATCATCATATGAGAAACTTCCTATCATCTTTTGTCTATATTTAGGGCTTGATATAATCTAATTATATCCTAAAATCTATCAATATAGATTTCCATCCCATGTATATATACTATGTCTCCCATATACATTCTATCTTCATATAATGTTTTAAAGTCATAACTTTAACGAAGAAGTATTCTTTTCATTTCCAAAATTAATATATCATATATATATTCATATATATCACATATATATTTATATATATATATATATACAAATTTAGGAATATAATTAACTCCCACTAATCTTTTGTAAACTTAGTAAACAAAAGATTCATTTACATCTTTATGAGAAATCAAACGATTTGATCCTTTTCTCATAAGATGCTCATAGCTCCCACTAGCTTGCTAAGATCCATGATGGATGGATCTCTACAACTTACATGTCTTGTGATTTATAGTTTTAGACATATATTATCAAGACTATCTTAATAATGGTTTCGGAAACCCATATAATGTCCAATTATTGAATCACAATTTAGTTGTAGCTAGCAATCTTCGAATTAATTGAAACCTAGACTATTTCAAAGATGGTTTCTTCAAAGTCAACCATTCTCTTTGATTGTAGTCACCTTAAGCTACCAATTAGCTTATGAAGGTTTCATTATTTCGGGTCAAATGGTACTTTACCATTTCCTTGAGTATATATCATATATACACTCAATGTAGTCATAAGGATTTTCATTCTTATTTCTTTCGAATTAAGAGGTGCAACTCTATGACATAGATAAAGTTCAAACCATTCAACTGAGACGGTTTATAAATCCTTCTCGACTACCTTGGAGCTTTTGGTATAGGAACTAGGTTGTTTATATTTGTTGATTACTTTCTTGTCTCTCAAAGAACCCATTCTTTGAGTTCTATCTCTCGTTCATTTGCTTTTAGGCAAATCACATTGTAGGATTATAATGAACTACCCAACAAAACAACATTTGTTAGTTGGTTTATAGAAGTGATATCCAAAAGTTAATTTAAGGATATCCCACAAGATTGTTATCAAACAAATATTGCTTATTAGCACACAACCCCAAATCTTAACATGTTTTAAGATTTGTCTTTCTTTCCAACTACATCTTATGAAGTCATGAAAATATTGGAAGATCTTCTAATTTACAATCATATTGTTTTAGAAGTATATATCCTATATATGGGTAATAGATAACATCTAACGAACTAAATCTTATTCGAGTTCGTTCTTCTCCTAAAGGAGAAATTCATTATCTTATGATGCTATTTTCCTTGATATCTTTCAAGGAAACTCATCTAAAGTGTTACCTTTCCTTGGATCAAATCTAAGGAGGTAAATACTTTAGATGTCTTACTCATCAACTTACATTTCTTGAATTCTTTGAAACATTTTGCAAAGTATTCGGACTTGTGTTTATTCAAAATAAACTATAGTCCAACCGAGAGTGATCTTCGGTGAATGTCATCCAACATGAGTAGTATTATGTTGTGGACAAGTGCCACTAACATCTAAGTGAATTAACCTCAACAACTTTGTGATTCTTTCTTCTTTCCAAAAGAATAAAGATTCAAACATTTCGCCTCTATACAATTTTAACAAGAAGGTATTGGATCCAGATCTAACGATCCAAAGCATCCATCTATCACCAACTCGTAACTTATGTTTTAGAGGTATCACAACTTAGTTGGGATTAGTGACTACCTTGCAACCTTTTTGGGTTTTAAGCATCATTATATTCTAAACAGTTAACACCACCATATTATCTCTACTATAGAGACAATCAATTAGATTACCATAATCCAATCATTGATTAATAAAGAACAATGTTTTGTCAAACAAAACATTTATCCATTTCACATAGTGACGGAATTTAGTTCCTTAAAATTGGAATGTAAAGACAATCTTTGGTTTTTCCAATTTCTTTGATAGTTCATATGAGGAAGTAAGTACTATCTGCTTTCGCAGAGATCTTTATTTTATTCACGTTCCGAATGTGAAGCACCTTTTTCTTCTCTCATATATCTTCTACTTCTTATTAGTCACACTTTTACAACGATTGTAAAACATAGTTACTAATACGGAATCAAGCATTCAAGTAGAAGAACCAACTGTTTTGAACTTTTCAAGAACAATTTACAACACCTTCGAAAGGTGTGTTCTTGACACTTGCAAGAGATTTCTTGCAAATACCCCTTCCAATGTCCATCCTTTCATAAAGAAAGTTTGTTCCCTTGGAGTTAATTTAATCTTCTTCATTTGACTCCTCCTTTGACTACAATAGTCATGGTCCCTAAACTCCCACTATCTCTCTTGAAACTTATTTCAATTGTGTTATACACATCAAACAATTTGGAGAGCGTGTGGTTATTGTTCACCATATAGTTTACAATAAACTTAATGAACCATAAGGATAGGCACACAAAGGTGAAGTCCTTGCCTAGTTTCCATCTCGTTAAGTGATTTATCACTTCAACACTCAATGATTAAAAATCATCATAAGTCCATGTTGATGGACTATTTTTGTCAACCAACCATTATGTTCTAAACATAATTACAAACTTTCAAGAGTTGTACAAGGCAACTGTCATTTCTTCATACAACAATTTGTAAGTGAAGAATCATGGCACA
Source organism: Malus sylvestris (assembly GCF_916048215.2). Lineage (NCBI taxonomy): Eukaryota > Viridiplantae > Streptophyta > Magnoliopsida > Rosales > Rosaceae > Malus > Malus sylvestris. Next base: position 40,940,450 of record NC_062272.1, on the reverse strand, counting down.
TAAAGTGTCCATGCCCTTGTGCTTACTTCTCAAGTTCCTTGTTCATGTAACAAAGAAACAAGCACTAAGTGTTTGCATTGACTAAGGGTTGTTCAAAGCAACTCTTATTTCTTCATATAACAATTTGTAATTGAAGAATTATGACATTAAAAGTGTTGTCCTCTTTATGATAGACATTTTCTAACATATTCTTCTACTGATACATTATCAATAGGAAGATTGTGAGGATGAGACTACTTAGGTACATTTACAAGCCATTAAAGACAATCTATGGTTTTGTAGTACCAAGTCCGGAAACTAAAGCTTTCGGCTTTTATTTGTCAAGTGTTGGATAGCGTTTGCAAATATATTGGTAAACAAATACATAACGAATATAAATTGATTGATTTTAAGCCATTTGATTCGAGTCTTTAAATCAAATAGCACCACCCATTATTTTTGGCAAATTCCATATCCCTCATTGGAATTCGAGAGTTTTGGATGAAACTCTTAGTAGGGTATGGGAGGCTCACTATTACCAAGCCCACCTCAGAATTATATCATGTTGGCTAGCGTTAATAATAATGAGAGAGTACGCTTACTCATTTGCATCTCTTGCAAGTACCCATCTTATTTGGCCTCTAGAGAATGATGCCTCAGAATTATATCATGTTGGCGTCATTGCACTTAGTTAAGTCATTCCCACCATGCCTAGTTCGTGTAGGGGTTCAAGCATAGCCTCAGAATTATATCATGTTGGCTAAACTCGTTGCCTACCTCACTTCATCATGTATGTATATAGAACTCCTCCTGAGTGTAAGCACGCACTTTGTACTCCCCCATTATAGGGTGAAGCCGGTGTACGAGTCACATACGATCGGAGCCTACCACGGTGGAAGGCCACGAAAGAGTGTTCAAAGCACTCTCACGCTTATCAACTTAATAATGGTTTGGTTGAGGGTTTTAGGTCTCATCACATATAAACATACATTTTAATCTCTATTAAAACAATTTTGGTCCTATTACAACTATTGGTCCATATGATTGTTTTTAGTTGTATATAATACTCCCACTATGCTTATAAAACGGTTTTTAAAGCAAGAGTATATGATACTACTAACATAAACTTTGCATTCATTTGATGGACTATATAGTTGCCTTAGGGCCTTAGGATGACTATGAACCTTTGTTTAGATTCAACACGAGCCTAGTGTTGAATCTTGGTCTAGGAATGGTGATTGATTTTAGTTACGCGTTTGATCACATTAAGGCGTGTTGTCTTAGGGGCGTTGGACCCAACTACTTCATTTTCATGCATATCATATAAAGCAAGAAAGAAGTACTTCAAAGTAAAGGTGAGCTTATGCTCATTACAACATTTGCATAAAACAAATTACTTTAAAGTAAAGAAGAGCTTATGCCCTTTTACAACATTTGATCAAATCAAATTACAACCAAAGTCTAATCTACACATTCCCATAGTTCAAACAAATTTGAAACGGCCTATCACATAGCTCAATTATATTAGGCTTAGGTTCATAATCACCCTTTAATTAATTAAAACTTTAACTAATTAAATTGAATGCAACATTTTCATTTGGTTTTTGTATCCATAAAATTGATTTAAATGGAGCTAAACAAAAAAAAAATCCAATTCTCATTTAAAGAGACAAAACAATTTTGTTCTCTACCTAATTTGGGCCAATATGCAATAACCACAACTTTTGGGCCATAAAGCAATTAACCTCAACTTTTGGGCTATATTGCATAACTTTTGGGGTCACTTTGTAAAGACACAAAAGTCCACTACTTCATGTAATTACACTAGAACCCAAAATTTAAGCAAAGCAAAAACTTCATTAAATGAGCAAAACAATTTGTCCTTTAGCGTTTTTGGACCTAAACGTAAAAACGTAAACTTTTGGGCCAAAGTGCAAATACACAAAAGTATCAAAACTTTATGTAATTGCATAAAAGACCCAAAAGTACTCCCATTGAGGGAGGGCTGGTTTTTAGAGAGGGAAAGGGAGTGGAGATAAGTCCATAAAAATTTGGAAATTTTTTCAACAATTTCATAAAGCCTTGCAAGTGGAATTTGTGACATAAATTCATGCAAGTGGTATGTGACTTAAAGTCATGCAGGTGATGTGTGTGTAAGAGAAGTACTTCTTACACACCTATCACCGTTTCCATCACCTTACACAATTTCTATCACATTAAAACATTTGATAAAGCACAAAACAAAGACTTTATGAAATAAATCAAAACTTTGAATCAAAACACAAACCTTTTTGTTCTTGGCAAAAATGTCAAGAACAATGAAGAACACTCATGAAAAAAACTCAAAATTTTCCATGAACATTTTTCACCAAAAAACATTCCAAAACCATTCAAACTTTAGGGAAATAACATCTAACCAAACTAGGGTACATAGGGGTTCCAAAAGTCACTTGAAAACACTTTTAACAAGTCAAACAGGAACCCAAAAATCCACCCTTTGGATTTGGCCGAAAATCCCCAAAGTCATGGCACCAAATTTTAGCTCCAATATTCATGCTCATATGAACTACATCTACAACATTTGAGATGGCAAATTTTCAAACAAAATTTACATTCAAAGAAGCAAGAATAAAGCTTGTAACAATTACAACTTTTAAATCACAAACTATGAACTACAAAACACAAAAGGATTCACCAACTACTAGACCTGGGCTCTGATACCACTTGAAGGATTATTTTGTGAAAACATGTTCATTTAAGCAACATCAATAAGCATGCAATTAACAATTAAAGGCGGAATCATGCTTGCATGCACTTAAAAACAAAACATTACCCATGAAATTCAAAGCCTAGTAGATTGGTGAACCATTAATCAACTCAAAACAAAGTGAGTTGAGATTTATACCTTTGTAGATTCCTCTTTGCATAAGCAAAGGCTAATCACCCAAAGAGAGGGCCTTCATTCCTTGCATCTTAAATCTATGGATTTGGATGGATGAAAAGGTTTCTCCAAGTTCCCAAAATTGAGAACCTCTAAGTCTCTTCACCAAGGTTAGATTGGAGAAGAAATGAGTGACCTTGGAGTAGTGGGATTGCTAGATGCACCCTCCAAGGGGCCGGCCTCTTTAGAGAGAAATGGAGAGACATGTTCTCTCCAATTTTCTCCAAAAACAAACCCTAAATGAATTTTGGCTATAAAGTCATATTTATACCTTTATTCATTTGAGTGGCAAACTTGTAAATAAGTCCAAGTTCACTACCCTTAACCATATGGCCGGCCTTAGGGTGTTGTTTGGGCTTTTGGGCTTTTGTGAATTAAGTTTTCATACAACTTAAGTCAATGGGCTTGACGTTCGAAGCCCATTGGGCCTAAACGTCCAAAACTATCCCGAGGTCTTTAACGAACTTATTCGTTTGATTAATTAACATATTAATTAATCCTTGCCATAAATAATTAAACCATTTAACTATTCTTACTCATCTCCATTGTTTCTTCAATCTCCACCTTACACGGTGTACGATCCATTAGGTTCCTTTTAGCGAGGCAGTGGGCGATTCAAACACTTTCAAATCGATTGTGAATTGAAACTTACTTTCAATTCTCCCTTTAGTGATTATACACGTTTAGGGCTTCCACAAACCAAGAGTGACACCTAGCAGCGTATCATGGTTACCCAAGCTAATCAGAAGAGGTGGAGAACCTATTCAGTTTAGGATTACAAATGCAATACGGTCTTTCTCTAATACAATACTCTTGACCACATTGTTTGGTTTGATAGTTTATTTATTCATGTCTACTATCCAATGTGATTCGTGTGCTTATATGATTACCTTGAATGTGATTTGGAACGCACTCCTAAATCTCATTCATACTCTGGCCAGAGATTCTAAATCATATTATAGAGTATTCTCCCTCAAACAGTTTGAAGGTTAGAGATCCCTTGTTGCGCATTCACTTGCCTCCATGGCTAAGTGGCTTAACCCCAACGATGCAGTGGACATTCCAATGGAATGACGTTTGACATAATCAAAGATCAAGGACTTAACCACAAGACAACGACGATGCCTCAGGTCAAAGGACTACTTTGATTATCCCAACCATGAGTTCTCATGTGACATGAATATGAGAACTCTTCATTGATCGTGTTCAGTGAACTCATTCTCTATTGAGCACCTACGTACTTGTCTTGATGTCACACACACCAATGACTCGAGACTAGTCACTCTCCCTGAAAGAAGATACAGCACGTACTGATCTTAACGGACTGTCAATGCCCAATTGGCAATCCTATGATCTGGAACGTTTAGGATGTGTCTACGAAAGAATGGTCTCATGAATCTAACTTCTTTAGATCGCATTCTCCCAATCACATATTCCTTGGACTTTATCGGTTAAGCATATAACATTTATATGAGACGGCTCAAACAATAATCTTTGCCCTTTATAGTTAAACTAGATTAGTTTAACATGCGAAATGTCCGTAAAGTATCATCATATGATTGGTTTTAGGGCACATTTCCAACACCATACTGACTTATAGGGTGAGTCTGTCGGAATACATCAAAGTCCCCAGTACCTTCATGTTCCTCTGGGACCTGTCGTTCCTTCCCTAGATTGGCAGCTAGCCTGGGTCGTGAGAAGGGACTGAGTCTTTCAGAAACCCTTAGGTCATTGATCTTCGAGCATATGTGGAGGGGATTCTCTCGACTTTGCTTTAGGAAGTCTCGGCAGTCACGATAAACGGCTTTCGATCCTTCCAACCCTTCTGCAAGGAGGTTTCTTCCTTCACTTCTTCTACTTCGGGTCAAAGCATCTGGGTTAAGAGAAGTCTCATGTTGGTCAATGTTTTGATGATTAGCTCGCTCCTCATCAGGGATACCCATGTCAAAGGGAGGTAACCCTCCGTGTTGGAGGGCACCCAGATAATGGTTGATGTCCACAGGGGCAACGAGCTCGCATGTTTGAGTACGCCTAGTTTCGTGCTGCATCTTAAAAAGCTTCTCATACTACTCCTAGAGGACCTTATTCTTCATTGCTATCTTGTTGTTCTGAGCTTCTAGCTCATCGACTTTAGCTTGAAGAGCAACCTTATTTCCTTCCTTCTTTCGTTGCTTCGCACTAGGTGCAAGAGATGTGTCATTCTATGTGATGTGGCTTCCCTCGCTCCCCATGTTGGAGAGGGATGCCTGGTCAAAAGAGAGTGTACGAATGGTAGAAACCAGCTTGGCAAAGCTGAAGAGAGTGGGAATAAGTGTCGTTCCCACAGACGGCACCAAATGTTAATGCACAAAATCAGCGAGGACTTTGGTACAACAGAATGTGTTAAGTTTGTCACCTTCGCTAGATTGCTCCGGTCACTAGTGTGGATAAGTGAGTAAATGGATAGGGACAGGGAAGCAAACACAAGATGTACGTGGTTCACCCAGATTGGCTACATCCATGGAGTAGAGGAGTTCTCATTAATTGTGAAGGGTTTACAAATGACATTAGGAAATATTGTGAGAGAATGATCTCTATTTATAAAAGAGAGTTTCTAATTTCATTCTGACATTGACACGTGTCGTGTTGTGATTGGCTTCTAATGTTGACACATGTCGTGCTATGATTGGCATTCTGGTTTGAGGGAAACTCTTTTGGGTCCTTGACCGTATAACGTTGACCGGTGCTCAGTAGTTTCGGGATTGGTCAAGTATGGTACAAACACTACTCATATCTTTTCTCTATCTCTTTCTTTTTATCCTTTGTACTTTTTTGAGATATATAAAATATCACAGCTAATAGATTTTCTAATTGAATATAGACTACTAAGTTGACCAAAATATCAAAGCTGTATATGATTATGATGTACAAGGTGTAGGATCTTAATTATCAAAATCTCAACAATTAAAAAAGTCTAAAATTATTAGATTTGGGCGGGCTACATTTACATTTCCAAACAAAATGACTAGTAGTTATGCATTATTTGCTTATTCTCTCACTCACTTCAATCAAGTCAATGTGGTGTGTATTTAATGGACTATTAAATTTAAGGGTATTTTAGACATCTCACTTTTTACACATTAATTTACTTTTAGTCTACACACTAAACAAGCCTCAGTTTTATTTTTGAAACTATAATTCAAACCCATAAATTTTGGGCATTTAAAAAAATAAATTATTCAATCAATAGAAAAATTCCAAGCAACAAAATCCTTTTCGTAGAGTCATTTCACTAGCAAGACATCCATGTATTGGCTTGAAATTTTGTAATTGAAAAATATTCATTACAACAAAATCATTATACCATTAAGCTATCATATCCAAAATGACACACCGCAACCTGAAATGTCCACTTGGAAACCCGAATCACGATGTGCTGGCTTACACCTGGAACGTGATGAAGCCATAAAGTGTAGTGATGTGGAAAATGTGAATAAATTTAAACATAAAAGTGACTAATTTAGAGTGCGCATGTGAGCGGGATTGAACCCATATCACACAAGTGATGTCAGAGCATAGATAAAATTACAGTAAAAGAAGAGTAAAGTCATTTATACCGAAAGGAGAAGTCTCCTACATAATAGCTTTTGCCAATAATCCTCGTCGTCACGAAACCTCTGCCACTAAAATCTTAGAAGGGCGAAAAATAAGGGTGAGTGGGCTTGAAAATAAAGTTTTGTAAAACCCTTTCGAAAAGTGTAACCCCTCACTGTAAAACGAGTATATGGTTTCCCAAAAATATTATAATAACAGTATGTAATAGGTACCCTACAGCAGAAGTGAGTCAAAGATGTAGGGTACAACAACAAGGTATCTCAACATTAAATTTCAAACCGTTATTACAAGAAATCAATGCTCATTAATTTATGTAGGCACACAAGTCCATTGCAAAGGTATTCATACAATGGAACAGGCTGGGTGTAGGTTTTACATTCTAGTACTACATCACGTGAGCTGCGCTAGTCGCATCACATACAAGTCCAACATATCATACAAAAGGATAGGCTGGCAGCTAACTTTGAATCCAAAGCGATGTAAACAATGCTTGTGAACTACACGTGAAGCTAGTCCTTAGCCCAGGACAGTACAAATAACAAAGAGACACCGTGCAAACATGTAATAATGAGTAAATAAAACGTAAGGATGTCATGCCACAAGTTTATGCTCACAAATAATATTTAAAACATAAAGTGTACGAAAAGTCTATTTGTAAAGCTAAACATGGCATGTCACATCATAATATATAAAAATAGTTGTTGGAAAAATCACATATATATACGTAAAAATAAAAGGCCTACTCACAGGTACATGCATGTCGTAACCATAGCAGCTAGGAAAGTCGGGGCCTTCGATAGAAATTGCACCTAAGCATAATATTGGGTCATGTCAGTAAACTCAACTAAAATGATTTAATTTGGAAAAACAAACGGCAGCTTTGGAATCAGCGCGTCGAAATACGCTAAGAGGGGTCCCGGGCAAATTTTGTAAAAAGTCAACGAAAAGAAAGTCAACGGTCAACTCTAAAAAGTCAATCGAGACGTCACAATGGTCAACTATGTTAAAATTTTGAAACTTCACTAAATAGATGCCAAAACGGACTCAGGGTGTCGAAATTAGCCTATAAGGGTTTTCTAGAAAATTTCGAAAAAAATCAACACAAGGAATATTCCAGAGAATTTTCCAAGAATATTATGAACCCATAGAAATTGGGCCGGATTCTGGGTTGATGGGTGATAGGAGCATACTTATGCAACTTAGTTAGCTTGTTTCTTGGCATTTACTTAGTTTAATTATAGATATTTTAGTACTTTAAGCTATTTTCATGTGTTTGTAGGTTCAAATAACAAAGTTGGCAATTGTTTGGGCCCAAAATATCAGTTTGGGCCGAGTATAGGATTATTCTCGGCCCGGAAGGCCCTACGACAAGGTTACCATGGATCGTTTGGTTTGTGGGCTTCCAAACCTAGGTCGGTAAAGTCATGCTGCAAGATGAGTCGAATCCTGGCGCAATAAGGAGTCTCGGCGAGATTAATAACCCTGGAAGTGAATCCAACTCGGTGAAAGGATAGGTTCAAAATCCTGGTGGGAGTAGGAGTACTCGAGATGGTGTTTGATCAAAAGAAGAAATCCTAATCCGAGTAGGTTGTTAACTCGACCTAGAAGGTACATTACTACTATAAATACAAGGCGCTGTGCAGTGTGAGAGGCTCATCCAATTCAACACACAACTGCCCTGCGCAAACTCTCTCAACAACTTTGAGATTTTTATTTTCTCTTTTCGCTGACACATCAGCCGATCTCGCAGTATCTTCCGTTGGCATCAACAGCACTGCGGTAAGGATGGTTGGTTACCTATCTAAGTCTCGGTCGAGAAGGATTTCCGGATCCTTATTGATTGAGGTCATCTTGTTAGCCTTCTCGGCGAAGCGAGGTGTTACAGCCTACTGAGCTCGACATTCAGACAGCTCGCTGAGTTATTTTATGATTGGATACTCTCAAGTAGGATTCAGAGTTTGGCATTTAGACGGCCGAACCACGTTCATTATTAAGACTCATATCTGCTTTGAGTTTTTTTGCCCTTACACTTTGGTGTCGATTCGGCGTGAGTTTACTCTGACGAATACCATCACTATGACCGAATCTAACGACGACAATTCGTGAACTTCATAAGAATAGTAGCCTTGTCTTCAGGTTTGAGAACCCAAGAGGCCTAGACGTGTTCCTTCCTCGGTCGTAATCGCGAGACGCAGAAGTCAACCGCGCACCCAACGCAACATCAACAAATTTACTCCTCGGTCAAGCTCGGCCGACGAGTTGGCACGCCCCGCATTCACCGAAGGACGTAGTTAGCTTATAGATTACTCGGCCTGCGCACCACGTAGGCTTGGTAGTTTTTAGGGTCAACATTTTGGCACGCCCAGTGGGACCCAGTGCTAAACTACGAAGTTCATGCCAATTGAAACGTGATCGGTAAAAAAGAAAACAACTATGGGAAAATCAACAGCCGATTTGCCAATTCAGAACATAGGACAAAGTGTGCCGCAGGAGCAGAATCCCATTAGCGCCGTGACACCTGAGTCCATGAGCGTGACTCGTCGAGAAAGGGAAGTTAATCTCGGCAGTCAGTTTCCCAGTCTTGAAATCCCTAACAGGAACACCTGCGTTCTCAATGAAGGGATAATGAATGATTGTGACGAGGATGGTGGCGAAGGATCTGATCCACCAACAAGATCATTTCTTCAAAAACGACTTGACGAGCAGTCTCGGATGATTGAACAGACGTTTAGTTGAGCAATTGATAAACTTCATGACATGATACGCAATACCAGTGAGGAACAAACCAGATTACTCGAAATACTGTTTAGTAAGGTCAGCGACGGTAGGTCTTTCGATCTTGCCCAGCACTTGCCACCAAGAAATAATCTATTACCAATTGCACCGGCCGAGTCAATCCTTGCTCGGCTCAAACCAATTAACTTGGAAAAAGGAGGAGGATGAAATAGTAGGTCAGACGGATCTGACCAGAGAGTGGAAGCAACACTCGTCGATATGACCGAGGTCTAACGGATGATCGATTCGGCCATGAAGAAAGGGCCGAAGTTCCCTAAATTTATACATCCATATCCAGCTTATGTGGAACAGTTCGAATACCCTAGAGGTTTCAAAATCACAGATTTTAGCCTTTTCGCCGAAGAATCATCCTTATCCTCGTTAGAACATGTGGCTCGTTTCACCGCGCAATGCGGAGATGTCAATAGCGACTTTCACAAGCTGTGACTTTTCAACTTTTCACTAACCGGTTCAGCATTTGCTTGGAAATGTCAGTGTCCTCGTTAGCAATGATGGCTCAAGCATCCGACGAGTCACCAATGGATTATCTTACCAAATTTAAATCAGTCAGGAATTGGTGCCGAGTACCTCTCCCCGAAGTCGAATTCGTCAGACTTGCTCTGAATGGTCTTGACGTAGAATACAAAAAGAAATTCTTGGGGGAAAACTTTCAGGATATGTATGAACTAGCTCAACATGTTGAGCAATATGATTATTTGCTCCGTGAAGAGAAGATCTCGAAAGCTCCATCTAGGGGGACGATCTACAAAAATCCCACTATCAGTTATGCATCGGGCGAAGGTGAATGTGTTAGCGTGGACGCAGCTGAGATAGTCATAGATAAGCCATACGTTTGCAAGGCACTAACTCAAATTGACTCTAAGGAAGTCAAAACCCGCTCGGCCACTGAAGAAACAATGAAAACGTCAAAAGTTTATACTTTTGATATTACAAAGGCTGATGCAATTTTTGATCAATTGTTATCAGCAAAGATCATCAAACTTCGCCCTGGGCATACCATTCCTAAGGCCGAAAAGCTTAAAGGAAAGATATATTGCAAATACCATAATTCAAGCAAACATACGACAAATAATTGCGTCGTGTTTCGAGACAACATCCAAAGCTGGATTGATAACGACAAACTCAGATTTCAGGAGAAGATTAGTGTTGACACCGACCCATTTCCCATGGCAACAGTAAATATGGTAGATGCTCGCCTACCTAGGGACAAAGGAAAAGGGAAGGCAGAGGTCGTTACAACGCAATGTTCTCTGAATCAGAATTCTCGTCCACGTTTCAATGCTGATTTTCGTTCAAACAAACCACCTACAGCTCTAACGGGACCCGCTATTGTCAAGCCCATGACAGACTACAGCACTGATGAAGACAGTGGGTCGGCGGGTTTATGCAGCAAATGTAAAGCAAATGTCAACACCGAGCCAAAGGAAAAGTCCTCTCCGCCTATAATGGAACAACCTACAACCGCAACACAGCAAAAGGTGCTCAACGCAGGCCAACATCAAGGGGTTTTTAATAGGCTTGGCCCTGAAGTACGGGTGGAAGAGACACTTTCAGTTAGACGACGCCTCGATTTTGATGCTCCGTTTTATGACGAAGATTATTACATACGTAATTCTAGCAGCTCGGAATCATCGCAGAGCTAAAAAACTTTCTAACCTCCCGAACCTCGAGACCAGCGTTGGTATACATATCATTCTTTGAAAGGCGTCTACACTGCACTATCCAAATCCCAGAAACGTCGACACCAAAGAATAGATTGCATGGCCCACCGACGGGCAGCGCAAGAAACTTCGGTCCCTAAATGGTGGCCGAAGGAAACAGTTGCCAATGACGATGAATTACCATCTCCAACGATTATGACAGAGCTGGTTCAAGGGAAATGGCTGTCAATCAAGATGTCGAAACCACGTTTAAGGAGGCTGATAAATAGATTAAACTTCTTCTTCGGCCTGGGGAGATGAAGGCACGCTTCGAGCATTTCAGGCAAGAAGCTGAAAGCAAACTGCCCCCACTAGCCACACAAGAACCTTTGATCAAAATTCGACGGAATTTACATCCACCATTCCTCAAGGAGGCCTTGGAATATATGCGAGAGTTTCATAAAAAACATTCGGCCAACGATCTATATGGTTTGCCGAAAGCATGTCAAGATACAATCAATCTCGTCCTAACTTGCCCGGATGCCGAGCCAATTATTCAGAATACCTCAGACCCAGGATTCAAAGCTAGGTTCCAGCATATACGAGAAGCTCGAGTCCTTGGTTTTGAAGTCGACCCATACACTGATATCGATGCAGCCGACCTTCCTTTCTCAATGGAGGACCTTCAGTATTTACGATACCATTTTGAAGTCTTTTCGGCTGTTTCTCTCTTCGGGCTTACGACTGATGAAATAACACTAGTCCCACGGTTGGATGCCTACCTCGACACCAGGGATGCCCGTATAATGAACCAAGAGCAAGCTCGTATGTTGGCACCAATCCCAGGCACAATTCCGATCTCAGACACACCTGAGGCACCTACGCAGAACCAACAGGCTACCAAAGAGACACCGCGGGAACAAACCATTAAAGAAGGAGTAGAGGAGTCTCTTGGTACAACTCTGATGGAAGTGGATGCCGCAGTCGGTGACCAGGAAAGAGAAGAGCCTGAAGAAGATGATCGTAACCCGATGGACTCGTCAGTCCTGGATAACATGGAAATCAATATGGTCCATGTTTTTCCCGCTAATTTTCAGTTGAGCATAGCTCAACCGAATTTCCTCGATGTCGACGTAGTTGCCGAGGAAACCGGTCACATTGATTTTGTAACTGTTGCTGAAGTCGAGTAGACAACAAAAGATGACAATCTCAGGGTAGCTTTGGCCGAATTGTTTCCTCGCACATCATCGGCCAAACTTCATCATTTGAAGCCATTGTATGTAACGGCCCATATCGAAGGGTATCCAGTCTCCAAAAGTTTTGTCAACTGTGGAGCCACCGTCAATATCATGCCTGTAAATGTCATGAAGGCATTACGTCGCTCCAATGACGAACTTATTCCTTCTGGGATCACAATGAGCAGTTTCGTCGGAGATAAATCCCAAACCAAAAGGGTGCTTCCTTTAGCGGTATGTTGGAAGTATGCCCACAAAGCCACTCATTTGATGTAATAGCTTTTTGGAATACTTAATGTATTAAACTTTTATATGTTTAATGAAGGGCAAAGCTTATTGTTAATAACTATTTATTGTATCATGTGTTTAAGCAATAAGGGAATCCTAGGGATGTATTTGATCTAAGAGACAAGTGATCTAAGTGAGTTAGATTATCGAGACCATTCTCTTATGTTCATTCCTAAAACGTTCCTAGCCATAGGATTGCCAATTGGGCATTGACAATCCGCTAAGGTTAGTATGTGTTATGTTGACTCAAGCGTGAGTATGACTAGTCTCAAGTCATTTGGTGTTGGACACTAAGACAAACACATAGGTGCTCGAAAGAGTAATCGAGTACACCGAACAACGATCAAAAGAGAGTTCGAACATACATTTCATGTAAGAACTCGAAAGTTGCAATATGCAAAGTAGTCCTTTGACCTGAGGCATCATGGATGTCTAATGGTTAGGTCCTTGATCTTTGATCATGTCAACGGCATTCCATCGGAGTGTCCACGGCATTGTTGGGGTCAAGCTATCTAGTCGTGTAGGCATATGAATGCACAACAAGGGATCTCTAACCTTCCATGGTGGAAGGAGAATACACTAAGATAGGATTCTAAAGTCTTTGGCCAAAGCAAATGAATATGATTTAGGAAGTTTGTTCCAAATCATATTCAAGGGAATCATATAGAGAAGTATCGCATTGGATAGTAGACATGAAACAAACTATCATTCAAACAATGTGATTAAGAGTATTGTATTAGAGAAGGACCGTATTACATTGTAGTTGTAACTGGATAGGTTCTCCAACCAATTCTACTTAGCTTGGGTAACAATGACATACTGCTAGGTGTCACTCATGGTTTGTGGAAGCCCTAATGATTAGGCAACACTAATCATAAAAGGGAGAATTGAAATGTGGTTTCAATTCACAATTGATCGTTAAGAGTAACAATCGCCCACTACCTCGCTAATTGGAACTTAATGGATCGTACACCGAGTAAGGGTGATAGTGAAGAAATTAAATGAAATGGATATGCAATTAAATGGTTTAATTGAAGAATGGTCAAGATTAATTAATTAGTTAATTAATTTTCCGAAAGGTTCGTATTGGGCTTATATGTTGGTTTTGGGTTTCGGGGCCCAAAAGCGTTTTGGTCCAAAAGGCCCATTATGTTTAAGTTGTATGACAACTAAAACAAAAATGGGCAAATAGCCCAATAACATTAATATGGCCGGCCATTAGGGTGAATGGGCAAGCTTGGATTAATTACAAGTTTGCCACTCACTTGAAATGAAGTATAAAAGGAACTTTATAGCTTTATTTCTCATTAGGGTTTTTCTTGGTGAAATGAGGTGAAACACTTTCTCTCTATTTCTCTAAAGAGGCCGGCCACTTAGGGAGATTAATCTAGCAATCTCTTCTTCCCTAAGTCATCCATTTCATCTTCACACTTAACCCTTGGTGTGGAGACTTAGAGACACCAAATCTTTGGTGTTTTTGGAGATCCTTTCCATACATTCTCAAAGTCCAAAGGAGCACAAAAGGAGAAGGAAATCACAAGAAATATCCAAGGAGCTAGGAGGTGACTTGAAGGCCCTCCACTTGGGTGAATCCCTTGTGTAAACAAGGATGAGCTTCAAGGGTAAAGAAACTCTAAATCTTTACTTCTCTTTAATGTTGTTAAAGAGTTTATTAGTTCACCATATACTAGGCTTTGAAAGTCATGGGTTTTATGAATTGTTTTTGAATGCATGCCTACTTTAAAGTGTTAATAGTTTGCATATGTATTCAAATGTTCTTACTTGTTCTTAGCTAGGACAAAATTTTTCCTTCACGGTAAACATTGCCGGCTGTAATCACATGACCACCTTTTTCATCATCGACTCCAAGACCGAGTATAATGCACTGCTCGGTCGAGACTGGATTCATCAAACCATCTGTATTCCTTCATCATTATATCAAGTCCTCATCTTTTGGGACGGCAAATCGGTTGTTCACCCGGCCGATAGCCAACCCTTTGAAGCTAACATGATCCAAGCATGGTATTATGATGACCACGTCAGCTACATTACCTTATAAGGTTTCAATGATGAAGGACGACCGACTTGGATTTCCGTTCAGAAAGCTATCGAGGTTTGCGCCGAGATTGTCCACCAGGATTCGGCAAGACTAAGGTTAGCTAACTTCATCCCTGACCCCGATGTTTAACACCGATCAGGAAAAATGTTGGGCCACGGTTTCATTTACTATGGAACGACTGCTGGCTCATTGGTATACCATATCTAAGCAACCAAATTCAGACGTCCACCTCGTAGAGTTCCTCGCCGAAGGAGATAATGGTCCTGTCTTATCTCTTGACAAAGTTCAAGCTGCCCTGGTCGAGCTCGAAGACAATCGACCCCAAGTCAAGGACCCATTGGAAGAAATTAATGTTGGGACAACCGATGACCCACGACCTTTATTTATTAGTGCTTTGCTTCCCCAACCTATGAAAGTCGAACTTCGTGCCCTGCTTGAAGAATTCAAAGATTGTTTTGCTTGGAGCTACCACGAGATGCCTGGCTTAGATCGCACTCTCGTCAAGCATGAGTTACGTATTAAACCCGGGTGTAAACCCTTCCGTCAACCACCTCGACGATTCTCGATCGAAGTGCAACTCGGCATCAAGGAAGAGCTGGTTCGTCTCTTGAAAGCAGGTTTCATTCGGACAGCTCGATATGTTGAATGGTTGGCCAATATCATTCCTATTTTAAAGAAAAGTGGTGCATTGCGCATTTGCATCGACTTCAGAAATCTGAATTTGGCAACTCCCAAAGATGAGTATACGATGCCGATTTCGGATTTGTTAATCGACGCTGCGACAAATCATGCGACCTTATCTTTTATGGATGGACATGCTAGGTACAACCAAATTTTCATTGCCAAAACTGATGTGCACAAAACTGCTTTTCGCTACCAGGGGCACTCGGCACATACGAATGGGTTGTCATGCTATTCGGCTTCAAGAACGCCGGTGCCACGTACCAACGAGCAATGAATACCATATTTCATGATTTAATTGGAACCATCGTCGAAGTCTACATCGACGATGTTGTAATCAAGTCTAAACACCGGCAAACACATCTGGATGATCTCCGACAGGCATTACTCCGCATGCGTTAACACAACCTCAAAATGAATCCTGCCAAATGTGCCTTCGGTGTGTCAGTCGGTAATTTTCTCGATTTCCTCGTGCATCACCGTGGGATTGAAGTGGATGAAAATAAAGCACACGCTGTCATCAATGCCCCACCTCTAACGACGAAGAAACAACTACAGTCCTTACTCGGTAAGATAAATTTTCTCCGCCGATTTATAGCTAACTCGGCGACTAAAATGAGAGCATTCTCTACGTTATTGAAACTCAAGGACTCAGATAAATTTGAGTAGACAGACGAGCATTAGGCGGCGTTTACGCAAATAAAAGTCTCCCTCACGACACCACCTGTCCTAGTCCCACCTCGGCACGGTAAGCCTCTTAAGGTATATATCTCGGCGGCCGAAAAGTCCATCGGCTGCCTCCTCCCGCAAGACAACAACGCCGGACGAGAGCAGGCGATTTTTTGTCTGAGTCAAAATCTTAACCAACCAAAGATCAATTATTCTGCTGTCGAGAAGCTTTGCCTCGCTTTATTTTTTGCCGCATCAAAACTTAGGCATTACATGCTCCCGTCGGTCACCCAGGTCATTGCCCAGATCGACGTCATCCGCTACATGCTCACTCGACCAATAGTAAAAGGCCGAATTGGCCATTCTCGGAGACAGACTTCGGAGTTGGCCATTCTCGGATGGCCTTGGTCTTCTCATCATCCACCTGAATACCATTTTCACCAACCACAAATCCTAGAAATAGCAATTTACTTGTACAAAATATGCATTTCTTGAGATTCATATACAATTTATTTTCTTTCAAAACACCCCAAATGTGTCTCAAATGCATCATGTGTTCTTCTCTGGTCTTGCTATAGATTAAGATGTCATCAAAGTAAACCACAACAAAGAGACCAATAAACGGACGAAGAACTTGATTCATAAGCCTCGTGAAGGTACTCGGCGCATTAGACAATCCAAATGGCATCACTAGCCACTCAAACAGTCCATCTTTGCTCTTAAACGTCGTTTTCCACTCATCTCCAGGCCTGATTCGAATTTGATGGTAGCCACTGTGAAGGTCAATTTTTGAAAATAATTTCGAACCTTCAAACACATGTAGCATGTCATCTAACCAAGGTATTGGAAATCTGTATTTGATGGTGATTCAATTAATAGCTCGGCTGTCTACACACATACGCCATGCCTTTTTCTTTTCCTTGTCTTTCTTTGGAACCAATAGGGCAGGTATTGCACAAGGGCTCATACTTTCTCGGATAAACCCCTTTCGCAGCAAGTCTTCAATTTGTTCCCTCAAAAACTCATTTTCTACAGGGCTCATTCGATAATGGCGAAGATTTGGTAGGCTAGCTCCAAGTACCAAATCAATTTGATGTTGGATGTTCCTCATGGGAGGAAGCTCGTTAGGCAACTCATCATAAATGAGTTCATGAAATTCCTCTAATAATTGTTGCACTTCTGAAGATATTTGTTCCTCTTCTTTGTTTTCTGTCAATAGTCCCTTCATCACGATCAGAAAGAAAGAATCTGCTTCTTTTATGGCCCCTTCAATCTCCTTCTTATCACTAATTAGAGTGAGGAAACTAGTATTCTTTGCTTTTGGTACTTCAGAGGGCGAAACAGGAGCCATCGCAATCTTCTGATTATTCCAAGTAAATAACACCACATTATCTCGACCCTTCAATGTCGAATCCACATCAAACTGCCACGGTCTCCCTAATAGTATATGACAAGCATCCATATCAATAACATCGCAAAGTACTTCATCATGGTAATGCTTACCAATGGAAAGTGGGACACGGCAAGTTTTTGTGACATAGACGGAAGGTCCTTTCTTCACCCATCCAAGTGAGTATGAGGTGACATGAGGCTCCGTTGGTAGCTGTAAACGCTCCATCACTTTCTTGGCCACAAAATTTTCACAACTTCCATTGTCTACAATCACTTCGCAAACTTTGCTGTTGATGGAGCAAAGAGAACGAAAAATGCAGTGTCGTTGCCCATCCTCTTTTGGTGTTAAGAGAGTCCGCTGCAACACCAAAATGAGGTGATCCATTCCTTCTTCATTTGCGAATTCAACGCCTTCATAGTCATCATCACCAACTTCTTCTTGGTCCCCTTCAACCTCCAACAAGTTGGCTTGTCTCCGTTCAGGACAAACGTTAGATCGATGCCTAATTTTGTTGCAACGATAACAAATGTCCCCTATAGGCTTGGCGTACGGATTCTCCCTTGGAGGTTGGTTTCTATTCTGCCCCTTGTTAAAAGTTCTGCTGCTCGCTTCATTTGACGCTCGAGAAGAAAAACTTGAAGGTTTCAATTCTCCCGAACTTTGTGGCACATATTTCCCTTTGTCGGTGGACGAGACAACAGGGTTTTCAAAATGCTCCGTCACATTCCTCTGGAAAGAGGTTTGTCGCCTTTCTTTCTCTATTATCTCCGCCTTCAAGGCCATGTTAATGGCCTCTTGCAAACTCCATAGATTTTGCAACCCAATCTTTTCTTGAATGGAGGGTTTCAATCCATTCACGAACCTCGCAACGCTTTGATTTTCTGTCTCCATCAGATTGTTTCGCTCCGCAAGTCTCATGAAATCATTCGTATAATCAGTCACATTTCTATTGCCTTGGACGCAGCTGATGTACATACGATACAAAAGCTGTTCATAATCCGCAGGTAAGAAACGATCCATCATGAGTTGCTTCATTTTTCTCCAAGTGCGGATTCGATTCTTTCCTTGCCTCTGCCAGGTATTTTGTAATTGATCCCACCAAATAGCGGCAGTTGCTTTGAGAAGAAAGGCCACCATATTCACAGTCTTTGTTTCGGGAACCTCCATCACATCAAAGAATCTTTCTACTTCAACTAGCCAATCTAGGAAATCTTCGATTTTAAGGTTTCCCTTAAAAGTTGGAATGTCGGCCTTAATCCTAAAGTCATCAAAGTTGTTGTGGTTTTGATGATTTGGATTGTTAGCTGGGTGTGGTTCCACATCTTCTTCTTCGGACTCCGATTCGCTGTCTTGAACACGGAGCCTAAAAATTCACAGATTATTGACTCCAACAGCTCTATGATTATTTGGACCGATGGCTTGGACCAACATCTCACGAAGTTCTCCAATTTGAGTAGTCAAGTTTGTAATCTGTTCAGCTTGAGCATCCAAGTCTGCTCGAGTGATAGGAGTAGGTTCATGATCACGATCACCCATGGATAGATAGGATAATCAACGATGCCAAGATGAGAGAAACCTGCTCTGGTACCAATTGATGCAGAACGAAGCAATGAAAGGGTTACCAACGTAATCCATTGTAGAACAAAGTTACTGGAGTCCACCAGTTGATAGAAATCCCAAAGGATAATTTGATTAATTGATTGAAAAATGTCTAAATGATTACAAAGCCATGGCTTAAATAAGCCTTTTACAACCTTTTGGGAAACTCAAAAGACTTAGGGAATTAAAATGAAAATAACTAAGATATAATAAAGCCCTTGAAACCCCAAAAGACTCCATTTATTAGTAGGCTGCTGTCTTGATTGACTTTCTGCAAAAGATGGCTCAAGCCACTTTTGTGGGAGAATTATTTTAACAAGTTTCTGCGAAAAGTGGCTCAAGCCACTTTTATGGGAAATTAACACCCCTTTTATGATTGCGTCCTTTTGTCTTCCGATGTTCCATCTCCTCCTCGATCCATTGCACCATTTGTTCTACATCACTACCACATGGTTGCCAACTACTTGGCCGAATCCTTCGACGGTATTACATTTGAACATATTTCCCGGATTCATAGTTAATCAGCAAGTCATCCGACGTGACAACGTGATACGTACAAGAGTCATGTCCTTACCTTCGTTGTTAGACCAACAAGACCTTATAGATGTTTGCGCTGTCGAGGCAATACCAGATGATTGGAGAAAGCCCATTATGCAGTACCTTGACAATCCTAATGGCAAACATGATCGCAAGACAAGAGTTCACGCCACAAACTATGTCATGTATCAAAATGAGTTATACCGAAAAGGCGATGACAGTCTACTACTACTATGCCTCGGCCCCCAAGAGAGTGCTCAGGCAATCATAGAAGTCCATGAAGGGGTTTGCGGAGCTCATTAGTCTGGACGTAAAATGCGATGGTTGCTTCGACGACACGGCTATTTTTGGCCAAGAATACTAAAGGATTGTATCGAGTTCGCACGAGGGTGCATACAATGTCAGATTCACAGTCCTATACAAAGGGTCCTGGCCGAATCATTACATTCGGTCACTAAACCATGGCCATTTAGAGGATGGGCCATGGACGTAATCGGCAAAATCACACCATCCTCCGGGGCTGCCAAGCACGCATGGATACTGGTAGCAACCGATTACTTCACTAAGTGGGTCGAAGCAAAATCATATGCCGAACTAACGTCTAAAGAAGTTTGCGACTTTGTGGAAGAAGACATTGTGACCAGATTTGGCGTACTAGAAACGATCATAACTGACAATGGCACAATCTTCACAGCCGGGAGGTTTAAAGGGTATATGGCAAGTTTGAAAATTCGGCTTTAACAGTCTACACCATATTATCCACAAGCAAATGGGCAGGCCGAGGCAAGTAACAAAGTGTTGATCGGCATTCTAGAGAAAATAATAAAGGAAAGGCCTGGCATATGGCATTTAAAGTTAAATGAGGCTTTATGGGCATATCGAACATCGCTCAGATCGGCGACAGAGACAACCTCGTATGCACTAACCTACGGACACGATGCAATGTTACCAGTCGAGTTAAGCATAAATTCGTAGCAAATAATTGAACAAAGTAGTCTGTTTAGTGTCGAATATAATCAGTCCATGAGACAGGAGTTAGACGATTTGGAAGAAGCGCGACTTGATGCTTACAACTTGCTGGTGGCACAAAAACGGATTGCCGAGCGAGCTTATAATCAAAAGGTCCGACAGAAAACATTTGGTGAGGGAGAGTTGCTTTGGCAAACGGCGTTACCTGTAGGACTTAAAGACCCCAGGTTCGGCAAATGGTCGCCAAATTGGGCAGGGCCGTTTGTTGTACATAAAGTATACAGCAAGGGGGCATATCATCTTAGAGACCGGACTGGCTTAGTTCACAAATTGCCAATCAATGGGAATTTTTTGAAAAAGTACTATCCGATCACATGGGAAATGCGAGAATAGAAATTCAGTTAATTAAGATCAATAAAAGAATATACAGATTAAGTAGGTCGATCAGTTTACATCCAAATAAATTCAGGGCGAAGAAGGAAGAAGAGTGCCAAGAAGGGCCTTCTGCTCCAACCACCGCACCTCGTCCATGATGAACTCGGCCTGCTGGTTCTTCTTGTCCATCTTCAACTGCTCGATTCATTTCGTGCTCACCGCATACTCGGTTAAACAATCTTTGCCGCCCGACTCAAAGTCCTTCGCAAGCTCAGAAGTAATAGCCGACCTTCGTTTTGCCAATTCGGGTATTTGATGGTTGAGGTCGGCCAAGGCTTCTCCTTTAGCCTTTAGAGCATCGATCTTCGGCTGTATAGCATTTTGGACGGCCATGGCTGCTTTTAGATCTTGTTCATCCTTCAGAGAGTTCTCGAGGACACTAAAGGTTTTACGAATGCGCTCCAAGGTGGACGACGCCTAAACGATAGCCTCGGCGCTCATTTGAGCATCGGCTCCGAGATTGTTTAGGCATGCACCCAACAAATCAAGACCTTTGCACTCAAGGACTTGCGACGACAAGAGAGACAAGATTTCTTGCAACTGAACTAGAGCAGTTGAATCAGCAGGTTCAGTTGTGGTGGCCGAAGGACCAACCGCTTCTGTAGTGCTTGATAAGAGAGCTTTGAACTCGACTTCCCATGAAGGCTGCACACAAAAATCAGTTTAAGCTCAAGGACATCACGAAAAAGATAGCAAGAAGGTTTTGTTTTAAACCTGCCGAGAGGAGACTTCGGCCATATCTTCAGGTTCATTGCTCGAACCTAAAGAACTTAAAGGCCGAGCCCAGTGTCTTAGACTGCTCCTCAGTTGACGCGGCCGATGGAGGTTATCTACGTTCGATGCCTACTGATGAGGCCAAGAAATATAGATAACACCCTTTGGCGCATAGAATTTTCGATGAAAAGAGTGGGCAAGCACCTGACAGTTAATATTGTCCTAGTTTAGAGCTCTAAGACAGAAAAGTAACCAAGGAAAGCGGTAGGGTTACTTACGAAGGCCAAAGTGGCTTATTGGGGAGGAATGGTGAAGTCCTGGTCCTGCGGATGAACGGGCATTTCCGCCGTCGCTTCTGGCTCTACGACGGGTCGTTTGCCACGATCGACTGCAGAATGGCCGATCTAGACAGCTGCCTCGGACGCAGAGGGAGGTTGACTGCGGGGTTGAGGGCGACCCGCCAGTGGAATCTTGTCGCTCCCATCAATCTCCTCTGGTTCGACGGCAGGTCATTTGTCACGGTCTACCGCAGAAGGGCCGACTTGGACAGCTGCCTCGGATGCAGGAGGAGGTTGATTGCGTGGTTAGAGGTGACCCGCCAGCGGAATCTCGTCGCTCCCGTCGCTCTCTTCTAGAATGACTGTCGCGTGTTTTGGATTTTTAAGGGGAGTTCTCTCGTCCAGAGGGGCCGTCTCTTCCATGACAGGTGCAGCTGCCAACCCCGAAACAACAGATGGCTCGACCAATGGAGTATTCCTTGGCCCGGTCACGACTAGAGGGTCAAGATGAGCCTTGGGAGCCTGACTTGTCGGGGTCGGCTTCATGGCCGTCGAGACACGTACAGCTGGGGAGGAAGGAGAAATGTCGAGAGTAGCCGTTCCTGACGTTTGCCTAGAGATGACGTGAATTTCTCGTTGCCCTTTGTTTGCCAATTTCTTGAAGCGTTTTGTAGGACGGGAGACTGCAGCGGCCGTCTCAGTTTCTTGTCGGGGTCGTTTGCTCGGCTGGGAAGAGGGGATTACTTTTTTCTTGGCTGTAATTGAAGCCACCGCTGTTTCCTTTTTCGACACTCGGCTGCCTGAGAATTGAAAGCTGAGTCAATAACAATAAGGATATATATATATATATCCAAATATATAAAGCAAGCTATATACCTTGGGTAGCCTCTTTAGGTCGGGGAGCAGGAGCCTTGTGGGGACGATCGTCGAAAATCTTGTTAATGACATCTTCGACCGATACGCTGAAGAAGCTATGAGTATATTCTTCCCACCAATCGCCGAAGGTATCGGTACTAAGGGATTCTGGAGTCACCGGTCGAAGACTAAATTTTCGGCATCGCTCTTGGAATTCTTTTTTGGCGTCGTGGCATTCCTTCTCTGAAGAACCAGGTTCGCGTCCGCGGCTTAAGATGGACCAGGCAACCTTGGAGGTAGCCAAGCTGCCGAGCGAGGAAGTTGGGATGATACACTTCCCAACCCACTCGCCAACCCTCGCAGCCGAGGGGTAGGTCGCGGGTAAGCATGAAGGACCCTCAGGATTGACGAAGGTCAGCATCTTCATCCGCGCCCCACGTTGATGTAGAAAGCCTGATCAACGAAGGGTATTCTCGACGACGACAAATCAGGAACTCGTCATTAGAAAGATTGTTGAGAGCGAAAAGGTATCTGAATACCTCTTTAGCTTGGTGAGGGGGTGTTGGTCGAGAAGCCAGCTGAGGGCCAAGCGTTCCCGTAAGTGAGAAATCAGCAATCTCTGGCCAAAAAGATGCAAAGTAAACTTGAAGCCAAAGTTGAAATATCCAGAGGGGACTGCTCTGGTACGGGTCAATCTTGTGTTGGGTCGTCTCGGCCAAGCATCGTAGGAGATGGGCAAGAATGGCCGGGCTGAGTGCCAGAGTGTGACTGCTAGTTAGGGCTTCAGCCACTGGCATGTTCTCGACCAGACACTTATTGGATTTGGTACAACAGATAAATTTGTTGTACCAATAGAAGAGGAAGGCCTCGTGTTCTCCTTCTAGCAGAGCCTCCTCTCCTCGGCCGGCAAAATGGAGATAGAGGGTGTTATAGTTGAAGAAGTTCTTATGAAGTTTGTGAACCTCTTCTTTTGACGGTGCTTGGCCTTCACCGCTCAGCGTCTCAAAGGCCCGCTTGTCGAAAAGCACCTTCAGGTCAAGGTTCGATGGGTACCTAGAGAAGGCAGCATCAACTGGGATTCCAGTTGGGGAAGTCCCCAGGATGGCAGTAATGTCAAGGATGGTGGGACCTATGGGGCCAAGAGGGAAGACCATGGTGTTGGTGGCTGAACACCAGAAGCATAAGGCCACTAGGAGGAGCTTCTTGTCCATGATAACTTCCATGGATGAGAGGTGAATGGCGTCGTAGATGCCTAGGGCTTTCCATTGCTCACCAAAGAGTTTTTCCATTCGTACGACCTAAGCCGCCCAGGCTGTAATGGTCGAAGGCCATGAACTTTATGGCTTTGCCAGGTCCCACTTTGACCATTTAAACCCTTGCAGCAAAGGTGATAGGCAGTGCTCCTTGAGAAGTCTGATAATGGTTGGTGGTACTGCCGCTTTGAAGAGAGGGCCCAAGATTTGGTGAGGGGTGCTCATGTCACTTTCAAAACAGATGGTTTTGATCGAACTTCGATCAATAATTTTCTGGCATTGGTCACATTCCTTGGAAAGCTTGGAGATGAAAGAGGCCATTTTATGGGGGTTGAAGATGTGACGAAAGGAATTTTTCTGGGTTGGGGAGTTTTGAGACGAAGATCTGGAAGAAAGGGATTCACCAGAAAACCAGGGCAAGAGATTTCAGAGAATTTGAAAGCGTAAGGTGTAAATGAAAGAATTTCGGTATTTATAGGAATATGGAGGGAAGGTCAATCGTTTGAAATTCAAACGGAAGGGTAAAATCGACCAAGAAATCCTCTAATCATTATGAACATTCAGAGAATCCAGTTGAGAAGACCGAGGGTTTCGTGGCTTAGGGGGCGCACGATTGCGTGTGGCGGCGAGATTTATGGTGAAAGACGTTTGGCGTCTGCACGATGGTGAATGGTTCACGGATCAACGCGGCATGGTGGTGCTCAGCAACAAGGTCATGATGGTATGACGGTTTAGGGAGCTGCACGTTTTAAAAGTCATCATTAGGGATTAACCGTGTTAAAAGATGCCACGTGGTGTATTAGTCAGCAGGATCAAGATCGTGCAATCGTGCTTAATAAATACACCTTGGAAATAGAGTATGTGGATTCTGAGTATTAGTTTCGCTTCTTTAAGGTCGGAGCTCAACCATAGAATTTAGGACGAGGACCTCAGAAGCGAGGGGGCAATGTTAGGGCCCAAAATATTAGTTTGGGCCGAGTATAGGATTATTCTCGGCCCGGAAGGCCCTACGACAAGGTTACCATGGATCGTTTGGTTCGTGGGCTTCCAAACCTAGGTCAGTAAAGTCACCCTGCAAGACGAGTCGAATCCTGGCGCAATAAGGAGTCTCGACGAGATTAATAACCCGGAAGTGAATCCAACTTGGTGAAAGGATAGGTTCAAAATCTTGGTGGGAGTAGGAGTACTCAAGATGGTGTTTGATCAGAAGAAGAAATCCTAATCCGAGTAGGTTGTTAACTCGACCTAGAAGGTACATTACTACTATAAATACAAGGCGCTGTGCAGCATGAGAGGCTCTTCCAATTCAACAGACAACTGCCCTGCGCAAACTCTCTCAACAACTTTGAGATTTTTATTTTCTCTTTTCATTGACACATCTTCCGTTGGCATCAACAGCACTGTGAAAGCAACCGGTGACATCTTCAGACTGCATAGATAGCTCTGTCGCCGTAGAATCAGCCGATCTCGCAGTATCTTCCGTTGGCATCAACAGCACTGCGGCGAGGACAGTTGGTTACCTATCTAAGTCTCGGTCGAGAAGGATTTCTGAATCCTTATTGATTAAGGTCATCCCGTTAGCCTTCTCGGGGAAGCGAGGTGTTTTATGATTGAATACTCTCAAGTAGGATTCAGAGTTCGGCATTCAGACGGCCGAACCACGTTCATTATTAAGACTCATATCTGCCTTGAGTTATTTGTGCCCTTACACTTTGGTGTCGATTCGGCGTGAGTTTACTCTGACGAATACCATCACTGTGACCGAATCCAGCAACGATGATTCGTGAACTTCGTAAGAATAGTAGCCTTGTCTTCAGGTTCGAGAACCTAAGAGGCCAAGACGTGTTCCTTCCTCGGTCGTAATCGCGAGATGTAGAAGTCAGCCGCGCACCCAATGCAACATCAACAAATTTACTCCTCGACTGAGCTCGACCGACGAGTTAGCACGCCCCGCATTCATCGAAGGACATAGTTAGCTTATAGATTACTCGGCCTACGCACCACGTAGGCTTGGTATTTTTTAGGGTCAATAGCAACAAAGTCCTATTTGGAGCATTTTGGAGCATTTTTGGGCCAAGATTGGATAGTGCAAGCATGGATCCACTACACCCATTACATCCACTCATTACCAAACATCCATCCACTACACCCATTACATCCACTCATTACAAAACACTCACCCACTACACCCATTATACCCACTCATTACCAAACATCCACCCACTACACCCATTACATCCACTCATTACCACAACACTCACCCACTACACCCATTACATCCACTCATTACCACAACATACACCACTACCACCTTAATTAGATGGTGGTCCTCTCCCAAGCCTATAAATACATCCACCCTTCACCATAACAAAGGGAGAAAAAAATCCATCCAAAGACACTACATTCACATCTCACAACTCCATATACTTGGTTAGATCATTCACTCCCATTTCAACACAACCTTCATCCAAACCCATCCATTCATCTTCACATCCATTCCTCCATACAAACAAACCTTCAAACACTCACCAACACCTTGTGCCGTACCAAATGAAGGGAAGGAAAGTGCTTGGACATGCTTGCTATCCAACTTGGATCGTTGGAGCATTTAGGTGCTTTCTTTCTTTTGTTTCTAATGTTTAAATTCATTTCCTTTCGTTTTGTTGTAAATATGATTGGCTAAACCCCTCTTGGCTAGGGGTGATTTCAAAGCCATGGTTATGTGTGCAAAATAATTTGATAAATTCCAGTTATGAACTCTTGAATCGTGAATGCAATTGGCTTAACTATTTGATTGATAACTTATTTGTATTTGTTAATTAAGGGTCGACACTTAATTGGCTTGCATAAATCTGTTGCTAGAATATAAGGAAGTTTCACATAATCGTTATAAACTTATATTCACATGTAGTGAAGGTCGCTTACAAACGATCGCGTTAAGTTCAATTCCTAGCATGAGTGACATGATGTCATAGTTGCAAGTGCTTTGTCAATGCTTATGATTTTCATTAAACGTAATGATCTTTCATTGTATCTCTATTATGATGTCATGTAGGGAACTTTAGAAGAATGTTTTGGGTTGTCGAATGATGTCATCCAATCCAATAAAACAAGGAAAATCTGAGAGTTAACTAGTGATGTCACGGTTAATTTGGAGCATTGTCGTTCATAATTCAATGAAGTAGTAACTGGAAATCGAGTTATTTACATACATGTCATGTGTGGAGAAAAAGCCTCTACCTATCCCATCCATCATCTTATTTCTCACATTCGTTTTACAATCTGTCTAGTTTTTCGTACTTGTTTGTTTGTTTCAACTTCATCCAAATCAAAACCCCCCTTTTAATTTCTTGTTTCAAAGTGTTTCAAATCTGTTTTAGTTTGTGTTTTTAAGTGTTTTGATTCAAGTAAAAGTCAATTTTCGTCCAAAGTCATTCCTAGTGTCTAGTTTAAGTTTATTTGATTGTTCTAAGCTGTTTTGAGTATTTTAAGTTTGCTTTGAGTCTTGTGAGTCTTGTTAAGTGTTTTTAAGTTTAGTTTTATGTTTTTGAGTCAGTTCAGAGGTTATTAGCAAGCCATCCTAATCCCCGGTCCAGAACGATCCCTACTTAAACTTGTACTACAATTGTCAAAAGAGGGTTAAATTTGTGTGTTAAGATAATTTTCGCATCAATGGGCCATGGGTTTGGCCGCTTCTAGGTTTGGATTTTGGGCCTTTTTTCCTTCTTCTTCTTCAGCAGATTTTCATCGAAAAATCTGGGGACAATTCAAACCCTCCGTTCAGACCCATTTCACAACCAAATTTTGCCCATAATATGGCGAAACGAAGTTAGAAAGGTGTAGAACAAGATTATGTTTGGAGTTCAAAAAGTGCCGAAGATGGCCGGAAAATGACATGCAAGGGCTGGGTTTCTTCACCGGATTTTGGAAATGGGAATAACAGTATGCATGCATGTCAAACCTTAGTAATTTCCAACTAATTTTCACATGCAAAGAGGTATTTAAGTACCTGGGATTGTTTCAAGTAGAACATGAGCTCCAAAGACCTTAAACTCGTCGGAGTTTGCTCGGAGAAGGTGACCGGAAACTAGGCAAAGTTTCAAAGAAATTGTAGGGGGTTAACCTCTAGTTTCGAACTGGAAAACACCACAAATCTTGTCCCAAGCAACATTAAAACATAATGAAACAAGATTTGCATAAAGAACCTCACCTGGGTTTGAGTTTCAGAGCTCGAAGCTCGAAGCTTCAATGGTGGTTTACACTGTGCTGTTCCAATGACGCATGCAATGGTATAGCTAGGATCCTCTAGTCCCAGTGTTGGAAATGTGCCCTAAAACCAATCATGTGATGATACTTTACGGACATTTCACATGTTAAACTAATCTGGTTTAATATAAAGGGGCAAAGATTATTGTTTGAGCCGTCTCATATAAATGTTATATGCTTAAATGATAAAGTCCAAGGAATATGTGATTGGAAGAATGTAATCTAATGAAGTTAGATTCATGAGACCATTCTTTCATAGACACATCCTAAATGTTCCTGATCATAGGATTGTCAATTGGGCATTGACAGTCCGTCAAGATCGGTACGTGCTATGTCTTCTCTCAGGGAGAGTGACTAGTCTCGAGTCATTGGTGTGTGTGACATCAAGACAAGTACGTAGGTGCTCAGTAGAGAATGAGTTCACTGAACGCGATCAACGAAGAGTTCTCATACTCATGTCACATGAGAACTCATGTTTGGGATAATGCAAATTAGTCCTTTGACCTGAGGCATCACAGTTGTCTTGTGGTTAAGTCCTTGATCTTTGATTATGTCAAAGTCACCCCATCGGGGTGTCCACGGCATCGTTGGGGTTAAGCCACTTAGTCATGGAGGCAAGTGAATGCGCAACAAGGGATCTCTAACCTTCAAACCGTTTGAGGGAGAATACTCTATGATATGATTTAGAATCTCTGGCCAGAGTATGAAAGAGATTTAGGAATGCGTTCCAAATCACATTCAAGGAAATCATATATGCACAAGATTCACATTGGATAGTAGACATGAATAAACTATCAAACCAAAGAATGTGGTCAAGAGTATTGTATTAGAGAAGGACCGTATTGCATTTGTAATCCTAAACTGAATAGGTTCTTAACCTCTTTTGATTAGCTTGGGTAACCATGACATACGGCTAGGTGTCACTCATGGTTTGTGGAAGCCCTAAAAGTGTATTATCACTAAAGGGAGAATTGAAAGTAAGTTTCAATTCATAATCGATTTGAAAGAGTTTTGATCGCCCACTGCCTCGCTAAAAGGAACCTAATGGATCGTACACCGTATAAGGTGGAGATGGATGAAACAAACTAAATGAGTAAGAATAATTGAATAGTTTAATTATTTATGGCAAGGATTAATTAATATGTTAATTAATCAAACGAATAAGTTCGTTAAAGACCTCGGGATAGGTTTTGGACCTTAAGGCCCAATGGGCTTCGAACGTCAAGCCCATTGACTTAAGTTGTATGACAACTTAATGAATAATGATTCACTAAGACCCAAAAGCCCAAACAACCCCCCCATGGCCGGCCATATAGAGAAAGGGTAGTGAACTTGCTTTAATTACAAGTTTGCCACTCAAATGAATAAAGGTATAAATATGACTTTATAGCCTTTTATTCATTAAGGGTTTGTTTTGGGAAAAATTGGTGAGAATTGTCTCTCCATTTCTCTCTAGAAAGGCCGGCCACCATGGAAGTTGTAGCTAGCCATCTATTCTTCCATGGTCACTCATTTATCATCCATGCTCTCCTTGGTGTAGATCCATCCAAATCCATGGATCTAAGATGCAAGGAATGAAGGCCCTATCTCTTGGGTGATTAGCCTTTGTTTAAATACAAAGAGGAATCTACAAAGGTATATAAATCTCAACTCACTTTGTTTTGAGTTGATTTATGGTTCACCAATCTACTAGGCTTTGAATTTCTTGGTTAATGTTTTGTTTTTAAGTGCATGCAAGCATGATTCCGCATTTAATTGTTAATTGCATGCTTTTTTTGATGTTGCTTAAATGAACATGTTTTCCCAAAATATTCCTTCAAGTGGTATCAGAGCCTAGGTCTAGTAGTTGGTGAATCCTTTTGGGTTTTGTGGTTCATAGTTTGTGATTTAAAAGTTGTAATTGTTACAAGCTTTATTCTTGTTTCTTTGAATGTAAATTTTGTTAGAAAATTTGCCATCTCAAATGTTGTAGATGTAGTTCATATGAGCATGAATATTGGGGCTAAAATTTGGTGCCATGACTTTGGGGATTTTCGGCCAAATCCAAAGGGTGGATTTTTGGGTTCTTGTTTGACTTGTTAAATGTGTTTTCAAGTGACTTTTGGAACCCCTATGTACCCTAGTTTGGTTAGATGTTATTTCCCTAAAGTTTGAATGGTTTTGGAATGTTTTTGGGTGGAAAAAGTTCATGGAAAAATTTTGGGTTTTTCATGAATGTTCTTCATTGTTCTTGACATTTTTGCCAAGAACAAAAAGGTTTGTGTTTTGATTCAAAGTTTTGATTTATTTCATAAAGTTTATGTTTTATGTTTTTCAAATGATTTATTGCATTAGATATTTATTTGAATGGTGATGGAAATGGTGATGGAAATGGTGATGGGTGTGTAAGGATTAATTTCCTTTCACACACACCACTTGCACCACTTGTTGCTTTATGTCTAAAACTCACAAATCAACACACACATCACTCTATCCTCTTCCAAAACCGGCCACCCCCTAGTGGGGGTACTTTTGGGGCATTTTATGCAATTACATAAAGTTTTGATACTTTTGTGTATTTGCACTTTGGCCCAAAAGTTTACGTTTTTACGTTTAGGTCCAAAAACGCTAAAGGACAAATTGTTTTGCTCCTTTAATGAAGTTTTTGCATTGATTAAATTTTGGGTTCTAGTGTAATTACATGAAGTAGTGGACTTTTGTGTCTTTACAAAGTGACCCCAAAAGTTTTGCAATATAGCCCAAAAGTTGAGGTTAATTGCTTTATGGCCCAAAAGTTGTGGTTATTGCATATTGGCCCAAATTAGATAGAGAACAAAATTGTTTTGTCTCTTTAAATGAGAATTGGATTTTCATTTTGTTTAGCTCCATTTAAATCAATTTTATGGATACAAAAACCAATTGAAAATGTTGCATTCAATTTAATTAGTTAAAGTGTTAATTAATTAAAGGGTGATTATGAACCTAAGCCTAATATGATTGAGCTATGTGAAAGGCCGTTTCAAATTTGTTTGAACCATGGGAATGTGTAGATTAGATTTTGGTTGTAATTTGATTTGATCAAATGTTGTAAAAGGGCTTAAGCTCTTCTTTACTTTAAAGTAATTTGTTTTATGCAAATGTTGTAATGAGCATAAGCTCACCTTTACTTTGAAGTACTTCTTTCTTGCTTTATATGATATGCATGAAAATGAAGTAGTTGGGTCCAACGCCCCTAAGACAACACGCCTTAATGTGATTAAACGCGTAACTAAAATCAATCACCATCCCTAGACCGAGATTCAACACAAGGCTCGTGTTGAATCTAAACAAAGGTTCATAATCATCCTAAGGCCCTAAGGCAACTATATAGTCCATCAAATGAATGCAAAGGTTATGTTAGTAGTATCATATACTCTTGCTTTAAAAACCGTTTTATAAACATAGTGGGAGTATTATATACAACTAAAAACAATCATATGGACCAATAATTGTAATAGGACCAAAATTGTTTTAATAGAGATTAAAATTGAATATTTGTATGTGATGAGACCTAAAACCCTCAACCAAACCATTATTAAGTTGATAAGCGTGAGAGTGCTTAGAACACTCTTTCGTAGGCCTTCCACCGTGGTGGCTCCAATCGTTTATGACTTGTACACCGGCTTCACCCTATCATGGGGGAGTACAAAGTGCATGCTTATACTCAGGAGGAATCCATAAACATATGATGAGGTTAGTGTAGGCAACGAGGATAGCCGACATCGTATCATCGTGAGGCTATTCTTGAACCCCTTCACGAACTAAGCATGGTGGGAATGACTTAACTAAGTGCAATGGAGCCAACATCATATCATTGTGAGGTGACATTCTCTAGAGGCCAAATAAGATGGGTACTTGCATTAGTTGCAAATGAGTAAGCGTACTCTCTCATTATTATTGTTGCTAGCCAAACATCGTATCATCGTGAGGTGGGCTTGGTAATAGTGAGCCTCCCATAACCTACTAGGAGTTTCATCCAAAACTCTCGAATTCCTTTGAGGGATATGGAATTTGCCAAAAATAGTGGGTGGTGCTATTTTGATTTAAAGACCCGAATCAAATGGCTTAAAATCAATCAATTTATATTCGTTATGTATTTTTTTACCAATATATTTGCAAACGCTATCCAACACTTGACAAAGAAAAGCCGAATGCTTTAGTTTCCGGACTTGGTAACACAATCCCAAAGATTGTCTTAAATGGATTGTATATGTACCTAAGTAGTCTCATCCTCACAATCTTCCTAATGATAATGTATCATTGGAAGAACATGTTAGAAAGGTCTATCATGAAGAGAACAACACAAACAACCAATGCTTAATCCTTTGTTAAATGAACAAAGGAACTTACGAAGATTAGCATAATGACAAGGACACTTTTAGTGTTATTAGTTCTTCACTTACAAATAGTTGTATGAAGAAATAATAGTTGCTTTGAACAACCCTTAGCCAATGCAAACACTAGTGCTTGTTTCTTTGTTAAATGAACAAAGAACTTGAGAAGAGAGCACAAAGGCATGGACACTTAATGTGCCATGATTCTTCACTTACAAATTGTTGTATGAAGAAATGAGAGTTGCTTTGAACAACTCTTGAAAGTTTGTAATTATGTTTAGAACATAATGGTTGGTTGACAAAAATAGTGCATCAACATGGACTTATGATGATTTTGAATCATTGAGTGTTGAAGTGTTAGAACACTTCTAGAGACGGGAACTAGGCAAGGACTTCACCTTTGTGTCCCTATCCTAATCGTTCACTAAGTTTATTGTAAACTATGTAGTGTACAATAAACACATGCTCTCCAAAATGTTTGATGTGTATAACACAATTGAAATAAGTTTCAAGAGAGATAGTGGGAGTTTAGGGACCTTGACTATGGTAGTCAAAGGAGAAGTCAAATGAAGAAAGCGAAATAACTCCAAGGGAACAAACTTTCTTTATGAAAGGATGGACATTGGAAGGGGTATTTGCAAGAAATGTCTTGCAAGTGTCAAGAACACACCTTTCGAAGGTGTTGTAAATTGTTCTTGAATAGTTCAAAACAGTTGGTTCTTCTACTTGAATGTTTGATTCCGTATTAGTAACTATGTTTTACAATCGTTGTAAAAGTGTGGCTAATAAGAAGTAGAAGATTAATGAGAGAAGAGAAAGTACTTCACATTCGGAAAGTGAATAAAATATAGATTTCTGCGAAAGCAGATGGTACTTACTTCCTCATATGAACTACCAAAGAAATTGGAAAAACCAAAGATTGTCTTTACATTCCAATTTTAAGGAATTTAATTCCGTCACTATGGTAGAGATGGATGAATGTTTTGTTTGACAAAACATTGTTCTTTATTAATCAATGATTGAATTATAGTAATCTAATTGATTGTCTCTATAGTAGAGATGATATGGTAGTGTTAACTGTTTAGAATACAACGATGCTTAAAACCCAAAAGGTTGCAAGGTAGTAACTAATCCCAACTAAGTTGTGATTCCTCTAAAAACATAAATTACGAGTTGGTAATAAATGGATGCTTAGGATCGTTAGATCCGGATCCAATGCCTTCTTGTTAAAATTGTATAGAGGCAAAATGTTTGAATCTTCATTCTTTTGGAAAGAATAAAGAATCACAAAGTTGTTGAGGTTAATTCACTTAGATGTTAGTGGCACTTGTCCACAACATAATACTACTCATGTTGTATGACATTCACCGAAGATCACCCTCGGTTGGACTATAGTTTATTTTAAATAAACACAAGTCCGAATACTTTGCAAAAGGTTTCAAAGAATTCAAGAAATGTAAGTTGATGAGTAAGACGTCTAAAGTATATACATCCTTAGATTTGATCAAAGGAATGGTAACACTTTAGAATAGTTTTCTTGAAAGATATCAAGGAAAATAGCATCATAAGATAATAAATTTCTCCTTTAGGAGAAAAACGAACTCGAATAAGATTTAGTTCATTAGATGTTATCTATTACCCATATATAGGATATATACTTCTAAAACAATATGATTGTAAATTAGAAGATCTTCCAATATTTTCATGACTCCATAAGATGTAGTTGGAAAGAAAGACAAGTCTCAAGCATGTTAAGATTTGGGGTTGTGTGCTAATAAGCAATATTTGTTTGATAACAATCTTGTGGGATATCCTTAAATTAACTTTTGGATATCGCTTCTATAAACCAACTAACAAATGTTGTTTTGTTGGGTAGTTCATTGTAATCCTACAATGTGATTTGCCTAAAAGCGAATAAACGAGAGATAGAACTCAAAGAATGGGTTCTTTGAGAGACAAGAAAGTAATCAACAAATATAAACAACCTAGTTCCTATATCAAAAGCTCCAAGGTAGTCGATAAGGATTTATAAACCGTCTCAGTTAAATGGTTTGAACTTTATGACTATGTCATAGAGTTGCACCTCTTAATTCGAAAGAAATAAGAATGAAAATCCTTATGACTACATTGAGTGTATATATGATATATACTCAAGGAAATGGTAAAGTACCATTTAACCCGAAATAATGAAACCTTCATAAGCTAATTGGTAGCTTAAGGTGACTACAATCAAAGAGAATGGTTGACTTTGAAGGAACCATTTTTGACGTAGTCTTAGTTTCAATTAATTCGAAGATAGCTAGCTACAACTAAATGGTGATTCAATGTTTGGACATAATATGGGTTTCCGAACCATTATTAAGATAGTCTTGATAATATATGTCTAAAACTATGAATCACAAGACATGTAAGTTGTAGAGATCCATCCATCATGAATCTAAGCAAGCTAGTGGGAGCTATAAGCGTCTTATGAGAGAAAGGTCAAATCGTTTGATTTCTCATAAAGATGTAAATGAATCTTTTGTTTACTAGGTTTACAAAAGATTAGTGGGAGTTAATCATATTCCTAAATTTGTATATATATATATAAATGTATATGTGATATATATGAATGTATATATGATATATTAATTTTGGAAATGAAAAGAATACTTCTTCGTTAAAGTTATGACTTTAAACATTATATGAAGATAGAATGTATATGGGAGACATAGTCTATATACATGGGATGGAAATCTATATTGATAGATTTTAGGATATAATTTGATTATATAAATCCCTAATAATAGACAAAAGATGCTAGGAAGTTTCTCATATGATGATAAACTTTAATCAGAAGAACAACTCTAGTGAGACTAGGAGGTAGCTCTTCTCAAAGGGAACGTACCCTTTGACTCCCGAAGAAATAATGCGTAAATAAGAATCCTTTATGCATACGCATAAAGGTGATTTATGTATTTCATATTGTATGAAAAACATTGATATGAGTTGTACCTAGAACGGTACAAGATGATATCAGTGCAAGCCCAGGATCAGAACCATGGCAACTGTCAAGTGAGTCCTTAAGTATTTAAGAAATACTAAAGGATAAATTCCTCAAAGATCGAGGAAGAATTAGAGTAACGTAAAGGAAACGTAAATGTATTAGATTATGAATCTAATCCATCATTGGATGTTTATTCATTATGAATGAAGAGATAAACGAATATCTCTTTATTATGACTAAAGAGATTTTTGGATGGAAACATTAAAGTAATGACTGTAGTGTGTTCCATTATGAATGCAAAATATATTGCCATATAGAAGTTTGCAACAATGTTGTTTGGATGGGAAAGTTCATTTAGTGAACTCTCTATTCGGTTCCAACCAGAAAGTGTATCTAGTGTACTGACACTATAACACTAATGGGGCGATAGCTCAAGCCTGGGAATCAAGGTCTCATCAAGATCCGAACTCAAATGAGAGACTGAACCACATGATTGAGAATCATGTATAATGGTGACGTCGTTATTCTCAAGGTTGCTTCTATGGATAACATATAGATATCCATTGTCTAGGCCTACTATTCAGCCATTTATGAAATGACTACAGAAGAGGTATCATCACTGATGACCAAGCTGATTGGCTCTAGTGCAAGTGGGAGATTGTTGGAAATGTGCCCTAAAACCAATCATGTGATGATACTTTACGGACATTTCACATGTTAAACTAATCTGGTTTAATATAAAGGGGCAAAGATTATTGTTTGAGCCGTCTCATATAAATGTTATATGCTTAAACGATAAAGTCCAAGGAATATGTGATTGGAAGAATGTAATCTAATGAAGTTAGATTCATGAGACCATTCTTTCATAGACACATCCTAAATGTTCCTGATCATAGGATTGTCAATTGGGCATTGACAGTCCGTCAAGATCGGTACGTGCTATGTCCTCTCTCAGGGAGAGTGACTAGTCTCGAGTCATTGGTGTGTGTGACATCAAGACAAGTACGTAGGTGCTCAGTAGAGAATGAGTTCACTGAACGCGATCAACGAAGAGTTCTCATACTCATGTCACATGAGAACTCATGTTTGGGATAATGCAAATTAGTCCTTTGACCTGAGGCATCACAGTTGTCTTGTGGTTAAGTCCTTGATCTTTGATTATGTCAAAGTCACCCCATCGGGGTGTCCACGGCATCGTTGGGGTTAAGCCACTTAGTCATGGAGGCAAGTGAATGCGCAACAAGGGATCTCTAACCTTCAAACCGTTTGAGGGAGACTACTCTATGATATGATTTAGAATCTCTGGCCAGAGTATGAATGAGATTTAGGAATGCGTTCCAAATCACATTCAAGGAAATCATATATGCACAAGATTCACATTGGATAGTAGACATGAATAAACTATCAAACCAAAGAATGTGGTCAAGAGTATTGTATTAGAGAAGGACCGTATTGCATTTGTAATCCTAAACTGAATAGGTTCTTAACCTCTTTTGATTAGCTTGGGTAACCATGACATACGGCTAGGTGTCACTCATGGTTTGTGGAAGCCCTAAAAGTGTATTATCACTAAAGGGAGAATTGAAAGTAAGTTTCAATTCATAATCGATTTGAAAGAGTTTTGATCGCCCACTGCCTCGCTAAAAGGAACCTAATGGATCGTACACCGTATAAGGTGGAGATGGATGAAACAAACTAAATGAGTAAGAATAACTGAATAGTTTAATTATTTATGGCAAGGATTAATTAATATGTTAA
The DNA here is from genome assembly GCF_916048215.2 of Malus sylvestris. Classification (NCBI taxonomy): domain Eukaryota; kingdom Viridiplantae; phylum Streptophyta; class Magnoliopsida; order Rosales; family Rosaceae; genus Malus; species Malus sylvestris. Next base: position 40,903,173 of record NC_062272.1, on the reverse strand, counting down.
TTAATCAAACGAATAAGTTCGTTAAAGACCTCGGGATAGGTTTTGGACCTTAAGGCCCAATGGGCTTCGAACGTCAAGCCCATTGACTTAAGTTGTATGACAACTTAATGAATAATGATTCACTAAGACCCAAAAGCCCAAACAACCCCCCATGGCCGGCCATATAGAGAAAGGGTAGTGAACTTGCTTTAATTACAAGTTTGCCACTCAAATGAATAAAGGTATAAATATGACTTTATAGCCTTTTATTCATTAAGGGTTTGTTTTGGGGAAAATTGGTGAGAATTGTCTCTCCATTTCTCTCTAGAAAGGCCGACCACCATGGAAGTTGTAGCTAGCCATCTATTCTTCCATGGTCACTCATTTATCATCCATGCTCTCCTTGGTGTAGATCTATCCAAATCCATGGATCTAAGATGCAAGGAATGAAGGCCCTATCTCTTGGGTGATTAGCCTTTGCTTAAATACAAAGAGGAATCTACAAAGGTATATAAATCTCAACTCACTTTGTTTTGAGTTGATTTATGGTTCACCAATCTACTAGGCTTTGAATTTCTTGGTTAATGTTTTGTTTTTAAGTGCATGCAAGCATGATTCCGCCTTTAATTGTTAATTGCATGCTTTTTTTTATGTTGCTTAAATGAACATGTTTTCACAAAATATTCCTTCACCCAGAGATTAAGGTTTCATGGTTTTGGAGTTTGATTTGTTTAAATTTGGAAGAGGAAAGGGGACGAGAGCTCTCAGAGCTCTAGAGAGAGTGAGAGTGTCAAGAGCTTAAAGAGAGAGAAGGAAGAAAGTGTTTTAAAAAAAAAGTGAGGGAAAGGGGAGAGAGAGAGAGAGAGAGAGAAGGTGTTCTAAAAAAAAGTGAGGGGAAGTGGAAAGAGAGAGAGAGTGAGAGAGAGAAAGAGAACCGGTTTTGAAAAAACAAAAATGATGGTGATGTATGAGTGATAAGAATTGGCATTAAGGTGTTCTTTGGTAGCTCGGACTGTACTAACTGAAAGATGATTTTGTGAAAACATGTTCATTTAAGCAACATCTATAAGCATGCAATTAACAATTAAAGGCGGAATCATGCTAGCATGCACTTAAAAACAAAACATTAACCAAGAAATTCAAAGCCTAGTAGATTGGTGAACCATTAATCAACTCAAAACAAAGTGAGTTGAGATTTATACCTTTGTAGATTCCTCTTTGCATAAGCAAAGGCTAATCACCCAAAGAGAGGGCCTTCATTCCTTGTATCTTAAATCTATGGATTTGGATGGATGAAAAGGTTTCTCCAAGTTCCCAAAATTGAGAACCTCTAAGTCTCTTCACCAAGGTTAGATTGGAGAAGAAATGAGTGACCTTGGAGTAGTGGGATTGCTAGATGCACCCTCCAAGGGGCCGGCCTCTTTAGAGAGAAATGGAGAGACATGTTCTCTCCAATTTTCTCCAAAACAAACCCATTTTGAATTTTGGCTATAAAGTCATATTTATACCTTTATTCATTTGAGTGGCAAACTTGTAAATAAGTCCAAGTTCACTACCCTTAACCATATGGCCGGCCTTAGGGTGTTGTTTGGGCTTTTGGGATTTTGTGAATTAAGTTGTCATACAACTTAAGTCAATGGGCTTGACGTTCGAAGCCCATTGGGCCTAAACGTCCAAAACTATCCCGAGGTCTTTAACGAACTTATTCGTTTGATTAATTAACATATTAATTAATCCTTGCCATAAATAATTAAACCATTTAATTATTCTTACTCATCTCCATTGTTTCTTCAATCTCCACCTTACACGGTGTACGATCCATTAGGTTCCTTTTAGCGAGGCAGTGGGCGATTCAAACTCTTTCAAATCGATTGTGAATTGAAACTTACTTTCAATTCTCCCTTTAGTGATTATACACGTTTAGGGCTTCCACAAACCAAGAGTGACACCTAGCAGCATATCATGGTTACCCAAGCTAATCAGAAGAGGTGGAGAACCTATTCAGTTTAGGATTACAAATGCAATACGGTCTTTCTCTAATACAATACTCTTGACCACATTGTTTGGTTTGATAGTTTATTTATTCATGTCTACTATCCAATGTGATTTGTGTGCTTATATGATTACCTTGAATGTGATTTAGAACGACTTTTCTAAATCTCATTCATACTCTGGCCAGAGGTTCTAAATCATATCATAGAGTATTCTCCCTCAAACAGTTTGAAGGTTAGAGATCCCTTGTTGCACATTCACTTGCCTCCATGGCTAAGTGGCTTAACCCCAACGATGCCGTGGACACTCCAATGGAATGACGTTTGACATAATCAAAGATCAAGGACTTAACCACAAGACAACGACGATGCCTCAGGTCAAAGGACTACTTTGCATTATCCCAACCATGAGTTCTCATGTGACATGAATATGAGAACTCATCGTTGATCGTGTTCAGTGAACTCATTCTCTATTGAGCACCTGCGTACTTGTCTTGATGTCACACACACCAATGACTCGAGACTAGTCACTCTCCCTGAGAGAAGATACAGCACGTACTGATCTTAACGGACTGTCAATGCCCAATTGGCAATCCTATGATTAGGAACGTTTAGGATGTGTCTACGAAAGAATGGTCTCATGAATCTAACTTCTTTAGATCGCATTCTCCCAATCACATATTCCTTGGACTTTATCGTTTAAGAATATAACATTTATATGAGACGGCTCAAACAATAATCTTTGCCCTTTATAGTTAAACTAGATTAGTTTAACATGCGAAATGTCCGTAAAGTATCATCATATGATTGGTTTTAGGGCACATTTCCAACAATCTCCCACTTGCACTAGAGCCAATCAGCTTGGTCATCAGTGATGATACCTCTTATGTAGTCATTTCATAAATGGCTGAATAGTAGGCCTAGACAATGGATATCTATATGTTATCCATAGAAGCAACCTTGAGAATAACGACGTCACCATTATACATGATTCTCAATCATGTGGTTCAGTCTCTCATTTGAGTTCGGACCTTGATGAGACCTTGATTCCCTGGCTTGAGCTATCGCCCCATTAGTGTCATACACTTTCTAGTTGGAACCGAATAGAGAGTTCATAAATGAACTTTCCCATCCAAACAACATTGTTGTAAACTTCTATATGGCAATATATTTTGCATTCATAATGGAACACACTAAAGTCATTACTTTAATGTTTCCATCCAAATATCTCTTTAGTCATAATAAAGAGATATCTGTTTATCTCTTCATTCATAATGAAGAAACATCCAATGATGGATTAGATTCACAATCTAATACATTTACGCTTCCATTACGTTACTCTAATTCTTCCTCGATCTTTGAGGAATTTATCCTTTAGTATTTCTTAAATACTTAAGGATTCACTTGACAGTTGCCATGGTTTTGATCATGGGCTTGCACTGACATCGTCTTGTACTTGTTCTAGGTACAACTCATGTCAATGTTTTTCATACAATATGAAATACATAAATCACCTTTCTGCGTATGCATAAAAGATTCTATTTACGCATTATTTCTTTGGGAGTCAAAGAGTACGTTCTCTTTGAGAAGAGCAACTTCTTAGTCTTACTAGAGTTGTCCATTTGATTGAAGTTTATCATCATATGAGAAACTTCCTAGCATCTCTTGTCTATTATTTAGGGCTTGATATAATCCAATTATATCCTAAAATCTATCATTATAGATTTCCATCCCATGTTTATAGATTATGTCTCCCATATACATTCTATCGTTATAGAATGCTTAAAGTCATAACTTTAACAAAGAAGTATTCTTTTCATTTCCAAAATTCATATATCATATATATATTTATATTTTAGGAACATGATTAACTCCCATAAACATTCTATCTTCATATAATGTTTTAAAGTCATAACTTTAACCAAGAAGTTTTATTTCATTTCCAAAATTAATATATCATATATATATACTTAAATTTTAGGAACATGATTAACTCCCACTAATCTTTTGTAAACCTAGTAAACAAAAGATTCATTTACATCTTTATGAGAAATCAAACGATTTGATCCTTTTCTCATAAGATGCTCATAGCTCCCACTAGCTTGCTAAGATTCATGATGGATGGATCTCTACAACTTACATGTCTTGTGATTTATATTTTAGACATATATTATCAAGACTATCTTAATAATGGTTTCGGAAACCCATATAATGTCCAAACATTGAATCACAATTTAGTTGTAGTTAGCAATCTTCGAATTAATTGAAACCAAGACTATCTCAAAGATGGTTTCTTCAAAGTCAACCATTCTCTTTGATTGTAGTCACCTTAAGCTACCAATTAGCTATTTAAGGTTTCATTATTTCGGGTCAAATGATACTTTACCATTTTCTTGAGTATATATCATATATACACTCAATGCAGTCATAAGGATTTTCATTCTTATTTCTTTCGAATTAAGAGGTGCAACTCTATGACATAGTCATAAAGTTCAAACCATTCAACTTTGACGGTTTATAAATCCTTCTCGACTACCTTGGAGCTTTTGGTATAGGAACTAGGTTGTTTATATTTGTTGATTACTTTCTTGTCTCTCAAAGAACCTATTCTTTTGAGTTCTATCTCTCGTTCATTTGCTCTTAGGCAAATCACATTGTAGGATTACAATGAACTACCCAACAAAACAACATTTGTTAGTTGGTTTATAGAAGTGATATCCAAAAGTTAATTTAAGGATATCCCACAAGATTGTTATCAAACAAATATTGCTTATTAGCTCACAACCCTAAATCTTAACATGCTTAAGATTTGTCTTTCTTTCCAACTATATCTTATGGAGTCATGAAAAATTTGGAAGATCTTCTAATTGACAATCATATTGTTTTTAGAAGTATATATCCTATATATGGGTAATAGATAACATCCAACGAACTAAATCTTATTTAAGTTCGTTCTTCTCCTTAATGGAGAAATTTATTATCTTATGATGCTTCTTTCCTTGATATCTTTCAAGGAGACTCATCTAAAGTGTTTCTTTTCCTTGGATCAAATCTAAGGAGGTAAATACTTTAGACGTCTTACTCATTAACTTACATTTCTTGAATTCTTTGAAACCTTTTGCAAAGTATTCGGACTTGTGTTTATTCAAAATAAACTATAGTCCAACCGAGAGTGATCTTCGGTGAACGTCATACAACATGAGTAGTATTATGTTGTGGACAAGTGCCACTAACATCTAAGTGAATTAACCTCAACAACTTTGTGATTCTTTCTTCTTTCCAAAAGAATAAAGATTCGAACATTTCGCCTCTATACAATTTTAATAAGAAGGCATTGGATCCGGATCTAACAATCCAAAGCATCCATTTTTCACCAACTCATAACTTATGTTTTAGAGGTATCACAACTTAGTTGGGACTAGTCACTACCTTGCAACCTTTTGGGTTTTAAGCATCATTATATTCTAAACAGTTAACACTACCATATCATCTCTACTATAGAGACAATCAATTAGATTACCATAATCCAATCATTGATTAATAAAGAACAATGTTTTGTCAAACAAAACATTCATCCATCTCTACTATAGTGACGGAATTAAATTCCTTAAAATTGGAATGTATAGACAATCTTTGGTTTTTCCAATTTCTTTGGTAGTTCATATGAGGAAGTAAGTACTATCTGCTTTCGCAAAGATCTTTATTTTATTCACGTTCCGAATGTGAAGCACCTTTTCTTCTCCCATATATCTTCTACTTCTTATTAGTCACACTTTTACAACAATTGTAAAACATAGTTACTAATACGGAATCAAGCATTCAAGTAGAAGAACCAACTGTTTTGAACTATTCAAGAACAATTTACAACACCTTCAAAAGGTGTGTTCTTGACATTTGCAAGACATTTCTTGCAAATACCCCTTCCAATGTCCATCATTTCATAAAGAAAGTTTGTTCCCTTGGAGTTAATTTTATCTTCTTTATTTGACTTCTCCTTTGACTACAATAGTCATGGTCCCTAAACTCCCACTATCTCTCTTGAAACTTATTTCAATTGTGTTATACACATCAAACATTTTGGAGAGCATGTGGTTATTGTTCACTACATAGTTTACAATAAACTTAGTGAACCATTAGGATAGGGAAACAAAGGTGAAGTCCTTGCCTAGTTTCCGTCTCGTTAAGTGATTTAACACTTCAACACTCAATGATTCAAAATCATCATAAGTCCATGTTGATGGACTATTTTTGTCAACCAACCATTATGTTCTAAACATAATTACAAACTTTCAAGAGTTGTTCAAGGCAACTCTCATTTCTTCATACAACAATTTGTAAGTGAAGAATCATGGCACATAAAGTGTCCATGCCTTTGTGCTTACTTCTAAAGTTCCTTGTTCATGTAACAAAGAAACAAGCACTAATGTTTGTATTGATTAAGGGTTGTTCAAAGCAACTCTTATTTCTTCATACAACAATTTGTAATTGAAGAATTATGACATTAAAAGTGTTGTCCTCTTTATGATAGACCTTTTCTAACATATTCTTCTAATGATACATTATCAATAGGAAGATTGTGAGGATGAGACTACTTAGGTACATTTACAAGCCATTAAAGACAATCTATGGTTTTGTAGTACTAAGTCCGGAAACTAAAGCTTTCGGCTTTTATTTGTCAAGTGTTGGATAGCGTTTGCAAATATATTGGTAAACAAATACATAACGAATATAAATTGATTGATTTTAAGCCATTTGATCCGGGTCTTTAAATCAAATAGCACCACCAACTATTTTTGGCAAATTCCATATCCCTCATTGGAATTCGAGAGTTTTGGAGGAAACTCTTAGTAGGGTATGGGAGACTCACTATTACCAAGCCCACCTCAGAAGAAAATCATATTGGCTAGCGTTAATAATAATGAGAGAGTACGCTTACTCATTTGCATCTCTTGCAAGTACCCATCTAGTTTGGCCTCTAGAGAATGATGTCTCAGAAGAATATCATATTGGCACATTGCACTTAGTTAAGTCATTCCCACCATGCTAGTTCAAGTAGGGGTTCAAGAATGGCCTCAGAAGAATATCATATTGACCACACTCGTTGCCTACCTTCACTTCATCATATGTGTATAGGCTTCTCCTGAATGTAAGCACATACTTTGCAACCCCAGAACTGGACGAATACGGTGTATGAGTCACAAACGATTGAAGCCTACCACGGTGGAAGGCCACGAAAGAGTGTTCAAAGCACTCTCACGCTTATCAACTTAATAATGGTTTGGTTGAGGGTTTTTAGGTCTCATCACATATAAACATTCATTTTAATCTATATTAAAACAATTTTGGTCCTATTACAACTATTGGTCCATTTGATTGTTTTTAGTTGTATATAATACTCCCACTATGCTTATAAAACGGTTTTTAAAGCAAGAGTATATGATACTACTAACATAAGGTTTGCATTCATTGATGGACTATATAGTTGCCTAAGGGCCTTAGGATGACTATGAACCTTTGTTTAGATTCAACACGAGCCTTGTGTTGAATCTCGGTCTAGGGATGGTGATTGATTTTAGTTACGCGTTTAATCACATTAAGGCGTGTTGTCTTAGGGGCGTTGGACCCAACTACTTCATTTTCATGCATATCAAATAAAGCAAGAAAGAAGTACTTCAAAGTAAAGGTGAGCTTATGCTCATTACAACATTTGCATAAAACAAATTACCTTAAAGTAAAGAAGGGCTTATGCCCTTTTACAACATTTGATCAAATCAAATTACAACCAAAATCTAATCTACACATTCCCATGGTTCAAACAAATTTGAAACGGCCCTTCACATAGCTCAATTATATTAGGCTTAGGTTCATAATCACCCTTTAATTAATTAACACTTTAACTAATTAAATTGAATGCAACATTTTCATTTGGTTTTTGTATCCATAAAATTGATTTAAATGGAGCTAAATGAAATGAAAATCCAATTCTCATTTAAAGAGACAAAACAATTTTGTTCTCAACCTAATTTGGGCCAATATGCAATAACCACAACTTATTTGGGCCATAAAGCAATTAACCTCAACTTTTGGGCTATGTTGCAAAACTTTTGGGATCACTTTGTAAAGACACAAAAGTCCACTACTTCATGTAATTACAACTAAAACCCAAAATTTTAATAATGCAAAAACTTCATTAAAGGAGCAAAACAATTTGTCCTTTAGCGTTTTTGGACCTAAACGTAAAAACGTAAACTTTTGGGCCAAAGTGCAAATACACAAAAGTATCAAAACTTTATGTAATTGCATAAAAGCCCCAAAAGTACTCCCTTTGAGGAGTGGCCGGTTTTGGGAGAGGGATTAGAGTGATGCGTGTGTTGATTTGTGAGTTTTGACATAAAGCATGCAAGTGGTTCAAGTGGTGTGTGTGAAAGGAAATTAATCCTTACACACCCACCAATATCTCTTACACCATTTAAACAAATATCTAAAACATTTAAACATTTGAAAAACATAAAACATAAACTTTATGAAATAAATCAAAACTTTGAATCAAAACACAAACCTTTTTGTTCTTGGCAAAAATGTCAAGAACAATGAAGAACATTCATGAAAAACTCAAAAAATTTCCATGAACATTTTTCACCCAAAAACATCTCAAAACCATTCAAACTTTAGGGAAATAACATCTAACCAAACTAGGGTACATAGGGGTTCCAAAAGTTACTTGAAAACACTTTCAACAAGTCAAACAAGAACCAAAAAATCCACCCTTTGGATTGGGCCGAAAATTCCCAAAAGCATGGCACCAAATTTTAGCTCCAATATTCATGCTCATATGAACTACATCTACAACATTTGAGATGTCAAATTTTCTAACAAAATTTACATTCAAAGAAACAAGAATAAAGCTTGTAACATATTACAACTTTTAAATCACAAACTATGAACTACAAAACCCAAAAGGATTCACCAACTACTAGACCTAGGCTCTGATACCACTTGAAGGATGATTTTGTGAAAACATGTTCATTTAAGCAACATCTATAAGCATGCAATTAACAATTAAAGGCGGAATCATGCTAGCATGCACTTAAAAACAAAACATTAACCAAGAAATTCAAAGCCTAGTAGAATGGTGAACCATTAATCAACTCAAAACAAAGTGAGTTGAGATTTATACCTTTGTAGATTCCTCTTTGCATAAGCAAAGGCTAATCATCCAAAGAGAGGGCCTTCATTCCTTGCATCTTAAATCTATGGATTTGGATGGATGAAAAGGTTTCTCCAAGTTCCCAAAATTGAGAACCTCTAAGTCTCTTCACCAAGGTTAGATTGGAGAAGAAATGAGTGACCTTGGAGTAGTGGGATTGCTAGATGCACCCTCCAAGGGGCCGGCCTCTTTAGAGAGAAATGGAGAGACATGTTCTCTCCAATTTTCTCCAAAACAAACCCATTTTGAATTTTGGCTATAAAGTCATATTTATACCTTTATTCATTTGAGTGGCAAACTTGTAAATAAGTCCAAGTTCACTACCCTTAACCATATGGCCGGCCTTAGGGTGTTGTTTGGGCTTTTGGGCTTTTGTGAATTAAGTTGTCATACAACTTAAGTCAATGGGCTTGACGTTCGAAGCCCATTGGGCCTAAACGTCCAAAACTATCCCGAGGTCTTTAACGCACTTATTCGTTTGATTAATTAACATATTAATTAATCCTTGCCATAAATAATTAAACCATTTAATTATTCTTACTCATCTCCATTGTTTCTTCAATCTCCACCTTACACGGTGTACGATCCATTAGGTTCCTTTTAGCGAGGCAGTGGGCGATTCAAACTCTTTCAAATCGATTGTGAATTGAAACTTACTTTCAATTCTCCCTTTAGTGATTATACACGTTTAGGGCTTCCACAAACCAAGAGTGACACCTAGCAGCATATCATGGTTACCCAAGCTAATCAGAAGAGGTGGAGAACCTATTCAGTTTAGGATTACAAATGCAATACGATCTTTCTCTAATACAATACTCTTGACCACATTGTTTGGTTTGATAGTTTATTTATTCATGTCTACTATCCAATGTGATTCGTGTGCTTATATGATTACCTTGAATGTGATTTAGAACGACTTTTCTAAATCTCATTCATACTCTGGCCAGAGGTTCTAAATCATATCATAGAGTATTCTCCCTCAAACAGTTTGAAGGTTAGAGATCCCTTGTTGCGCATTCACTTGCCTCCATGGCTAAGTGGCTTAACCCCAACGATGACGTGGACACTCCAATGGAATGACGTTTGACATAATCAAAGATCAAGGACTTAACCACAAGACAACGACGATGCCTCAGGTCAAAGGACTACTTTGCATTATCCCAACCATGAGTTCTCATGTGACATGAATATGAGAACTCATCGTTGATCGTGTTCAGTGAACTCATTCTCTATTGAGCACCTACGTACTTGTGTTGATGTCACACACACCAATGACTCGAGACTAGTCACTCTTCCTGAGAGAAGATACAGCACGTACTGATCTTAACGGACTGTCAATGCCCAATTGGCAATCCTATGATCAGGAACGTTTAGGATGTGTCTACGAAAGAATGGTCTCATGAATCTAACTTCTTTAGATCCCATTCTCCCAATCACATATTCCTTGGACTTTATCGTTTAAGCATATAACATTTATATGAGACGGCTCAAACAATAATCTTTGCCCTTTATAGTTAAACTAGATTAGTTTAACATGCGAAATGTCCGTAAAGTATCATCATATGATTGGTTTTAGGGCACATTTCCAACACTAACTATTTCAGTCAGATAGAATAAATAGTCGTTGAATAGTACTGACTAAATTAGTCGGGCGTTTGGTATTATATCGGATTAATCTGTACGTCAGATATTATCCCAAACTATAATATTTAAAATAATAATAATAATAATTTTAACAGAATAATTGATGTTAAAATGAAAATTTTATGATAAAATAAAAAATCAAATTTAAAAAAATGATAAAAGATAAAATGAAGAAAAAAAATAGATAATAAATAAACAATCAATACTCCATTACACCGATAAAAAAAAAACTAGAGAAAAGAAGAAACAAACCCAGGTCGCCACCCAACAATCACCACCGCCACCATACTATTGATAACAATGGTAGAAATCTCAATTCCTAACAATTAATGCATTGATAAGAATGAATTATGTTTAAGAGTCTGAAAGGGGCTGGGTCACCATCGCACACCTCATCGCGAACAGAATGAAGAAAAACTTACCAATCCAATAAATCAAATTGAAACAAAAGATGAAGAAGAGAGAAGGCTGGTGGAATCTCAAATCATTGCCATAACTTTCAGTTCCAAATTCAAAGAGGTGGAGGAGGAGACGAAGGAGAAGGGTGGCAATGGAATCTCTGGGATGGCCAATCCACTCTTCATTTTTTCCATTGATGCACTTGTTAGTCCTTCGATTAGATCCAGTCCATGGAGAGGACTTCACGGACGATGCGCAATGAGCGAGAGATTGTCAGATTATTAGTACCATCTGGTTTCTTATACGAGTTGTCGAATGAGGTCTGAGTGTGTAGGTTTAAAGAGAGAAAGAAAAGGTTTCAAACAAATAAAATATCGGAGACAGAGAAGGGGCCAGATGTAAGTGGGAGAGAAAGGTGAGTGGTGAGAATTGATGATGGGACAAATGGATTTGGATCCTCGTCGGATCCCCTCCCTAGGTATCCTAGGGATCAATGCACGTGTACCGTTGATCAAACATCGTGCGACCCCAATTAAATGCTTTTTATATTTTTAAAAGTAAAGCAGTCTCGTTTTGTGTGAAAAATATAAAAAAGAAAAAATTGTGGCCGCACAATTTTTTATCAATAGTCCAAGTGTGTGTATCCCTAGGATTTCTAGAGAGAGTATCCAGCGAGGATCCAAATCCGGGACAAATAAAGGGTTTTAAAACCCAAACAAATAATTTTTTTATTTCCACTAGTGTGCCTTTGAATTTCCATCAGAAACAAATAATTTTTTTTTTAAGTATATATATGTATATGTAATTTTTCCAATAACTGCTTTTATATATTATGATATGACATGCTATATTTAGTTTTACAAATAGACTTTTCATACACTTTATGTTTTAATTATTATTTGTGAGCATAAACTTGTGGCATGACATCCTTGTGTTTTATTTGCTCATTATTACATGTTTGCACGGTGCCTCTTTGTCATTTGTATTGTCATGGACCAAGGACTAGCTTCACGTGTAGTTCACATGCACCGTTTACATTCACTTTGGATCCAGAGTTTGGTGCCAACTTGTCCTTTTGTATGATGTGTTGGACTTGTATGTGATGCGACTAGCGCAACTCACGTGATGTAGTACTAAAATGTAAAACCTACACCTAGCATGTTCCATTGTCTAAATACCTTTGCAATGGACTTGTGTGCCTACATAAATTAATGAGCATTGATTTCTTGTAATAACGGTTTGAGATTTAATGTTAAGATACCTTGTTGTTGTACCCTACATCTTTGACTCACTTCTGTTGTAGGGTACCTATTACATACTATTATTATAATATTTTTGGGAAACCATATATTTTTTTTACGTAGCGAGGGGTTAAACTTTTCGAAAAGGTTTTACAAAACTTTATTTTCAGTCCACTCACCCTTGTTTTTTGCCCCTCCAGGATTTTAGTGGTAGAGGTTTCGTGACGACAAGGATTATTGGTAAAAGCTGTTATGTAGGAGACTTCTCCTTTCAGTGTAAATGTCTTTACTCTTATTTTACTGCAATTTTATTTATGCTCTGACATCACTTTTGTGATATGGGTTCAATCATGCTCACATGCGCACTCTAAATTAGTCACTTTTAGGTTTAAATTTATTCACATTTTTCACATCATTACACTTTATGGCTTTCTCACCTTCCAGGTGTCTACCAGCACATTGCGATTCCGGTGTCCAAGTGAAAATTTCGGGTCGGGGGTTTGTCACAAAGTGAGACAAAAGTAGTTTTAGGAAGTAAACTGAGACTCAATGGCAGTGTCAGGGGGCATTTCAACTAATAAGCCTTAAAAAATTGAGGGGATATAATCATAAGAAGTAATAAATGAATCATTAATCTAACAACTCTATTTGTTTTTCAAAAAACCCTAGCTGCTCTCTCCTTCTGCCTCTTAAGGTCCTAGATATACAAAATTCATAGCTCCCACTTTCTTGATCCGTCTTTGGCGCTACAAGAAAAAATAGTTTACCAGACGGAAAAGCTTTGTCGGCATATAAGCCCATTCATATAGGGTCAAGATCGTCATTGTATATTTACATAACGCACACTTAGAACTGTCAGTTAAGTAATAAATTGCTCGATGAATAAGTTTGTTGGGTAAAATCTAAATTTACGCGAGGACTAATACTCAACCAACAAATAAGTTAGTCGAATAAAATGAATTTATGCTTACAATTCGGATTGAAGAGATTATTCAGATTACATAGAACCTCAACAATTCCAACAAGATGGATATTGGTAGCAAGAAGAGGAGTTCCATTCAAGACCTATGCAGCCATCACAACCTTATATACAATATGCTCAATCAAACTCAGGTTTGTCAATAGATTATGATCGAATTTTTGATGAAATAAATTCTTTGGTGCAGGGCTCACAAAATCAAACCAATGAGGCTCAACAAGATGAATATTGGCAGCAATCTAAGGAGTTTTATTTAACACCTATGCAGCCACCACAACTTCCCCTACAACAATTCCAATCAAATTCAACTATGTCCACAAGTAGTGATCAAATTTTTCAATTACTAACCTCTTTGGTGCAAGGGCAGAAAAATCAAAATGAAACAATGCTCAATCAAGCTAAGGAGATGAACAAATTGAAAAATCAACTTGGAGAGATTATGGAGTTCACGGTACAAATTCAAGAGCAAAGTGAACTCTCCAACTCAACTATTGAAATTTTGAAGGAAGATTTTGAAATACATGATGCTATCACTTTGGGAAGTGCTATAGAGGTTGGAGGTGAACCCAAGACATCCAAACCAAGCCAAAACATTGATGAACAGCTGATGCTCGAAGAAGAGGAGAATAACAAGGCCACGGCAAGGGAAGAACCACCCTTGCCACAACCCCATATGCCTTCTATGTTGTCCACTACAACCAAGGTAAGCCTAAATTCAATTCGTCTTGACCCCGTTTCACCAAATGTCCTTATTCCTTGCAGGATCAAGCAATCCAAGGAAGAAGAGGGTGAGAAAGGCATCTTCGAAACCTTTCCAAAGAATCAAGAGCAAGAAGTGGATGGGGAATGTCTAGAATTCATCAAAGAAGATACTCTTGAGACGAAAAATCCCAAAGAAGTTGGATTTTATGACATGGGACAAGTCATAACTCTCAAAACACCAAATCTGGCCAAGTCCCATATCCCTGCAACCTTCAAAGATGTGGTGTTCGTAATTAAGTTTGTGTCGGAGCAAGCAAGTAAGCCATCTTCTCCAACTTCGATTTTATTTTATACTAACTTGCTGATTTTGATGATTCAGGCACCTACACTAGAATTTAAACCATTGCCGGATCACGTCAAGTATCACCTTCCATTCAAGGATCAATTCCATGCTATGGGCCCTATCCAAGCTTAGAAGGAAGTTTCGTTCGGCTGGAAGACGTTAAAGCAAGCGCTTCTTGGGAGGCAACCCATGTATTAAAAAAAAAAAGGAAGATCTTTTAATCGCTCCACAATCAGTTTTGCATTTCTAAAAACCTTCCATTTTCTGCATTTTTATTTTTCCATGATTGTCATTTTTATTTGTTGCTTGTTTAATTGTTTTTGGTGTGGGTTTATTTTTGAAACATTGACAAATATGCAAGGTATTTTTACATTAAAATTTGTTGAAAATGAACAGGAGGCAGAAAAATACAAGAGGAAGCCTTCATAAAGGCTGCTTAGGAGAAGTCTCAGTAGTCGGCGGAGCCCCAGAAGGAGGAGGCATCAGAGGTTGATCATTTGGAGCTTCATTAGACGGTATAGCCCCAGAGGACGAAGGCAAATGCTGTTGGAACAAACCCACAAACCTCTGATGATCAAGTAAAATCTGACCATCAGATTCCTGCATCTGGTCAATCTTTCTCTTCATGTTTGTAGCATAGTTATGTGCGAGCCTGTGCAACTATTTATTATCATGCTTGAGCCCTCTAATCTCCTATTTGAGACTCATCACTTTAGCCGCCAATGATTTAACTTGATGGGTTCGAGCAAATAGGCGTTGGGCCATATTAGACACAGAACCTGCACACTGCACACTGAGAGCCAGAGAATCCTTTACAGCCAACTCATCAGACCGTTTGGAAAGCAGTCTGTTATCTTTGGGAGTGACAAGGTTTCGGGCCACCACCGTAACGATCATATCATTCTTCATCATCGAATCCCCAATGGTAAGAGAACCAGTAGAGGATATGAAGGATGGGCGCCATATGTTGTCTGGAGAAGGCATGGCTACCTCTTCACCAAGGTTCAAATCAAAACGACGATCGGAGGGGCCAGACATTTTCAAAGGTGTTGAAGAAAGAAGAGGTCGGACAAGTCAAGATCATAGAAGTGCAAGAAGCGAGTTTCTACAGGTAGAAATTCAAGTGTGCTTTGAAACGTACTGCGCGCCTCTATAAAAACCAGCACTCGACGGGATTTCAGAGATCGAAGAGGCGAGCTCAGAAATCGAAGAGGCCAATTCAAAAATCAAAGAGGCGCTAGCTTTCTCAAAAGCTGGGCTTGCTTAGAAACCACGAGCCAATCTTCTTTTCCATATTTGTCTGCACTTGTCACATGCAACCTCTACACTCGACGGAGCTCAGAACTCGAAGAGGCAAGCTCAGAAATTGGAGAGGCATCTGCTTTTCCAGACGTGTCAGCATCTGTCACATGCACACTCAGCTTTGCAGAAATCACGGGCAGTTTGTCGAAGCACCGATTCCAGATATCGAAGAGGCACTTACTTATCCAGACGTGTCAGCGCCTGTCACAAGCACACTCAACTTTGTGGAAATCACGGGCAGTTTTTCGAAGCGCCAATTCTAGATATCGAAGAGGCACTTGCTTTTCCAGACGTGTCAGCGCCTGTCACATGCACGCTCAGCCTTACGGAAATTACGGGTAATCTGTCGAAGATTTCTTGTGAAGTAGAAGGCACGTGAAGTTTACTGTTAAATCATCCAATAGTTGCCGACAAGAGTGAAAAAATAGTACCGGTTATTAATTCCTATAAATGTCAACCTTCACCCTCCATTGTAAGGCAGACATACATAACCTTTCTTCATCTCCGAGAATGCCTTCCCAACGAAGCCTCTCGAGTCACTCAGTGTTCCTTATTCCTTAGGGTACCTCTGCAAACAACTCATCCAAAGCGAAAGTATTTCATATCATGAAGGTTGAAAGCAAGAGTATCTCATATCATGCTTTCTCCCTGTCCTTCTCCTTGTCGTTGTTTTCATCTACGGGATAAGGAGAAAGAGGGCAATCAGCCAGCACTTGGTATCAATCTTCCGATCTGGAACCAACGGCCTGGAACCCTTTCCTGATTGCTTACCTAGCCTTGCTCTCGAGTACTCATCTTTAACATCTTATGCTTCCTCTTCGTCTACCACATCTGCCTAGGGAACAGATAAGGGAAGTGAAAATGATACCTCGAAGCATGTGGAGACAATGTGCTAATTCATCCTCAGCTAGGGACCAGGAGAAACAAAGCAAATGGTGGGCACTTGGAAAGATTGAAGAAAGAAACAGACCATTACCTCTACCTCGTGCATGCCTGCCGTGTAGAAGAAACAAGCAGAGAAAAATGCAGACTGCACAATCAAATCAACCCAGCAGAAGGAGTCTGATTTGAAACCAAGGAACTCTAATATTCCTCACTCAAAATTCCAAATCGAGATCAAAGCTGTGGAAAGTCGCCAAGATCATCTATCTCCAAAACCAGATTTGCATTCTTAAACTCTACTCTGTCTGGTTTTTACTTTACCATACTTGTCATGTTTATTCGTTGTTTGTTTGTTTGCTTGTTTTTGTGTGAGTTTATGCTTGAAACATTGAGGACAATGTTTGATTTAAGTGTGGGGGGGGGGGTAACCAAGTTGTTTTGCATGAAATTCGTAGGAGTTTATCACCCATTACTTCTAGTGTTGTTCCTTGCTGTTTTTAAGTGTGTTTTTTTTTAAGCTGTTTTGGAGTGTTTTAGTGTGTTTTGACATAAAAATCCAAAAATCTCATAAAAATTGAAAAAAAATTGTTTTGAAAAACCCAAAAAGATTTGTTTTTCTGTGTTTATTTGTCTTAGGGTACCTTCCAACACAATGATGAGGATTTGGTTTTTAATTACGTGACTGTTAAAGAGAGTTATAAACATGGATGAAAATTGATTTACTCTTTGGTGTATGCTTGGTTGTGGTTATAATTTATGAATTCACATGCAATCATAAAGGAAAAATCAGTTTTTGTAACATGCTTGAAGAAAGGAACTCAAATGAACGCTACAACCTTGTGAGACTTGAGCCTAAACGTTTATTTGGAGAGTTAATAATCTATGCATCATTGTTTTCTAAAGTCATTGCATGATCTCATTATTCTTTGCTTGGTTGCTACTTAGAAGGCGTTTCATCATTTAGTTCCAAATGCTAGAACTCATGCCTATTTCATTCAAAGCATGCTCTTGATTTGCATAACACATATTCAAGATGAAGATGTGTAGTGACCACCAAAGCCAAATTGTCGTGCCCCTATTTCATTATGTGTTTAAGTTTAACCCCGTTGAGCCTTGTTAAGTCTATGTTCTTTGTTAATCCACACTATCCTTACCTAGCCTAGTTTTAGGATCATCCATACCCTTGTTCTTGAAGCATAGTAAAGCATGACCTAAAATGAACTCCTTTTTATGTTGGAAATATGCCCTGAAAGTCAATCTTTGGAAGAAATCTTTCAGGACAAATGAATCGATGTATGGATGATTCTTATACATCAAATGGCAAAGATACTAATTAGGACTATCTCAATAAACGAAATATGTCCTGAATAGTGAATCCATGGACAATGGATCGATTGAAGAAGTAATCTAATGATGTTAGACTACAGAGACCTTCTTCACATAAACAGATGTCCAAAAAGGTTCCTGGTCATTGGATTGTCGGAGGGATACTGACAATGCGTAGACCGGTACATACTATGTCTGCTTCAATTGGAAGGATGGAAAGTCTCATCCCATTCGTGTTGTGACACTAAGACAAGTATGTAGGTGCTCATTAAGGGAATGAGTTCACTGAACACAATCGAACGGGAGTACTTGCATGGAGGTCTACTCACATGTCAAGCAAGTAACTCTAATGGTTGGAAAGATGTAAGTAATCCTTAGACCTGAGGCATCGTCGTTGTCTTGTGGTTAAGTACTTAATCTTTGATTATGTCAAAGTCTCCCCATTCGAGGGTGTCCACGGCATAATTGGGGTTAAGCCACTTAGTCATGAAGGCAAGTGTATGCGCAACAAGGAATCTCTAATCCTCGATAAGAGAGGAAGAATACTCTAAGATATGATTCGGGAATCTTCGGCCGAAGTATCGAGCGTAATAAAGGAAAGCGTTCCTAAACGACTCAATTGGATCATATAAGAAGGAATAATCACATTAGGGGTTTGACATGATATATCCATACCCTAATGATGTGATTGAGAGTATTGTATTAGAGAAGGATTGAATTACATTGTAATTCCAACTGACTAGGTTCTCCGAATAAACTTCTACATTAGCTTGGGTAGCTATGACATATGGTTAGATGTCACTCATAGCTTGTGAGTTCTTCTAGATGATTAGATGTAGTCGTCAAAGAAGAAAGGTGAATTAAAATGAGGTTTTAATTCACTAAGTGATTGAATTAAATATAAGCAATTGGATTAATGCCAATCACCTCACTGCCTTGCTAATTAGAACCTAAAAGATTGTTCACCACAACACTATTGTAGTGAGTAATTAATGGATGATGGAAACAATTAATTGGATTAATTATGTGTTGTGATTAATTTAGAAAAGTCTAAAGAAATCATAAAAGCGATAAAGATCGTTTTGGGCTTAAAGAAACGTTCGGGTTTAATTAGGCCCATTGGGCCTAAACCCATTGGGCTTTTATTCAAGCATTGGATGACTTGAAATAATAAAAGCCCCAAGCCCAAAAACAACACAAGAGGGCCGGCCATATTATGTGGGTTTTGGAGAGATATTTAGTCAAGTGTTGACTAGGTTTTCTTTTGTCTATATAAGGAACTTTATAGTGATAAAGTTCATTAGGGTTTTTTTTGTGAGTTTTGAACAACAAAAGAGGCAAAAGAAAATAGCTCTCTTGAACCACAAAAGCCGGCCACCAAAGGGGGTTTTTACTAATCTCTCTTACACCCTTTTGGTTATTCCTTCATCCTTCTCACTACACTAGTGGGTGAGGATCTTTAGAGGTTTCCTACTTTGGGAACTTGAAGAGAACCTAGGAGCACTCATTGTAACAAAGTGGAGGAGGCAAGGAGGGAAGCTAGGCTCAAGGATTTCAAGGAGCAAAGGCCTTGGAGGTGGTCCATCCTTGGTCTTAAGTCTAGATCAAGAGGTATAAGACTAACCTTCACTTTGTTCTTGATTCCAAAAATTGTTTTGATGCATTATATATAAACCTATGAACCTTGAAGGGGATTTGCATGACTATAGCTTTGATAATCTGTTATAAATGCTTCCGCTGCTTTCGTATATTAAATTTGATTTGTATATGCATGATAGTCATTATGAAATCCCATTCTAGAATCTCATAAATTTCCCTTCAAGTGGTATCAGAGCCAATGGTTTATGTATAATGTGTCCTTTTGGATTTTATGCATATGGGTATTAATGTTATGTATGACATATTATTGTTTCATTCAAAGTATGTTTATCTTTTGTTTTTCAATAGTTGAAAAATGTTAGTCAAAAGTTGAGAAAGATATGTTTGCAAAAGTGTTTTGTATACATGAATGAAAAATGAGTTTAGAACTAGTTAGACATATTATTTCTTCATTTAAAAGTATGTTTGTCTTTTGTTTTTCAATGGTTGAAAAATGTAAATCAAGAGTTGAAAAAGATATGCATGTAAAAGTTGTTTTGTATGCATGAATGAAGAATAAGTCATGAACAAAATTTGGGGTTTTGTTCAAAAGGGTAGGCACGGTTTTGGGGGTGGTTTTGGGTTGTGTTTGTGTTTTATTGTAAACCACTCACACACCCTATTAATGCTTAAAAGTAGTGTTCTTGTCACTTTTGTTTTTGGGTTTGAAAAATCACCAAGAATATATAAATCTTGAAATTGTGCTCATGGTTTTGTTCTTGGTGTTCATGGTTTGGTTTTGGGTGAAAATAGTTTTAATTGGTTTTCATGCATGGTTTTATGGTTTTGGATGATGTTCTTACCATCCATAACCATATTAAAAACTTATAAAACCCTAGACTTGACTAGGAGGATTTCCATCACCCATCTCACCTAAGTTTTAATTGCAAAACCAAGTGACAAGCAAAATTTAATTTTTCTTACATAATGTGGCTTTTAATGCATGTTGTGTAAGATTGTGTAAGAGAACTCCCATCCCCTTAATGTGGCCGGCCTCCCTAGTGGATTTATCCACTTGTGGGGCTATTTTGTAATCTTTAAAAAGTTGATATTTACTTTGAAATATTTACGGTTTTACCCCTAACTTTTCATATTTACATTTAGGCCCCTACTAACTAGAAAGTTAAAATATTTGATTTTAATTTTGTTAGTTGTTTAAACTCATAATACTATTATGCCCATATGCACTAAATCTAAATGTTTATGTTGCATTCCATTATGATTATTTAAATGTGTTTAAGTAGTTATAAAATGGGTGACTTTGGACTTATGCCTTAAACGATAATTGAGCTATATGAAAAGGCGCTAAAATCAAATTGTTTGAACCTTGGGAATGTGTTTTAATTACTGTTTAATTGGACCTTGTCACGTTTGACGTTAATCTTTCTCTCCCCTTTTAGTATATGTAATTTATTGGAATTTGTACAAATCGGTTTGTAATTCTTATTACTTCTTAATCTCTATTCGTTAGTGGATTCCCTCTAGTGCTAGACTAGAGTTTCTTTAACTATTGGTAAGGAGACATAACTAAAAGAGGGTTTTGACATGAGATTAAAGATTAAAAGGGTCCAATGCCCAAATTAGCAATGGATGATTGTCTTTCATTTCTAATGGCTCAATGAAAATGGTTTTAATTGGATTGATAAGCACGTAATTAAATTGACACAACCTCCCTGAGTTTATATTCAACAATGATGGCTCGTTGTTGCAATAACCTAATAAGTCCATAGTCATCCAAGAGCCTAAGATAACTATAAAGTCCAATTTCAAAGGAATGCAAAAACCTTAGTAGTAGTAGTTACTTCCAATATTTGAAAATTCGTTTTTGATATTGATTTGTTTTTCTCAAAACAAATAGTGGGAGTATCATACGCTACTAGACTATAATGAATACAATTAGTAGTTATATATATATCTCCAATATTTTGAAAAATGTTTTGATATTGATTTGTTTTATGAAAACGAATAGTGGAGATATTATATGCTACTAAATTCATTAACTTTGGACTAGTAGTTATAATAGGACAATTTATTTGATTGTGATTAAATAAATAAAATTGATGAGACCTTAAAATCCCTCAACCAAACAATATTAAGTTGTAAGCGTAAGAGTGCTTAGAACACTTTTTCGTGGCCTTCCACCGTGGTAGGCTCCAAGCGTTTATGACTTGTACACCGCCTTCACCCTATCATGGGGAAGTGACAAAGTGCATGCTTATATTCAGGAGGAGTTTATTTAAAACATTTGATGAGGTTAAGGTAGGCAACGAGTATGGCCAACATCGTATCATCGTGAGGTCATGCTTGAACCCCTAGCTAAACCAGCATGGTGGGAAAGAACTTAACTAAGAAACATAATGCCAACATCGTATCATCGTGAGGTATTATTTTCTAGAGGCCAAAAAGATGGGTAATCACAAGAGGTTGTTGTGAATGGGTACTTGTACCCTCTCATTATTATTGTTGCTAGCCGACATCGTATCATCGTGAGGTGGGCTTGGTAATAGTGAGCCTCCCATAACCCGCTAGGAGCTTTCTTTGAAATCTCCCGGATTCCATTATGGGGGATATGGAATTTGCCAAAAATGGTGGGTGGTGTCATTCGGTTTAAAGACCCAAATCGTTTGACTTAAACAACAATCAATCTAATTATTTTATTTGTTTATGTATATAGATATGGTTGGAAGCACACTCGCGAAAATACTCGACAAACATTGCCTAGAGGGGCACAATTTCCCATCATGGTATCGTAATGTCAAGATTCTCCTAACATTGGAGAAGATTGTTTACGTACTAGACAAGGCTCCACCTCACATACCTCTTGGCCCTGACGCCACTGAGGATGAACGTGCTAAGTATGACAAGCACGTTGAGGATGATACACAAGCCAAGTGCTATCTGTTGGCTTCCATGAATGAGGAGCTACAGAGACAGCACGAGGGCATGGACAGTGCATCTTCCATAATACTCCATCTTACGGAGTTATATGGTGAAGGGACGCGCAACCGTCGCTTTAGCACTGTCTGTGAACTTGTAAAGACCAAGATGGTCAAGGGGGCTCCAGTACACCAACATGTACTGAAGATGATAGGATTCATTGAACAATTGGAGAACCTTGGTACTCCACTTGACGGGGAATTAGCCCAGGACTTCATATTGGCTTCTCTTTCTGATTCATTCTCGCAGTTCGTAATGAACTACAACATGAATAAGATGGATAGCACTCTCTCCGAGTTACTAAACATGTTAGTAACCGCCGAGAAGACTATGAAGAAAGAGAACGTTGTAGGGACTGCTGCAGTAGCCTACAATAAGCCATCCTCTTCCAAGGCCAAGCCGCAAGGCAAAGGCAAAGGGAAGGAGAAGAAGTCCCCCACTCCTAAGCCGAAAGGAGGAGTGAGGAAAAAGAAGGCAATGGAGCCCAAATGGACTTGCCACCACTGTGGAAAGGAGGGGCATTGGAAGAGGAATTGCAGGTTATACCTTGCAACTCTTAAGGACAAGCCACAAGGTATGGTTTGTGTTCTTATCTTTAATTCTAATTGTTAGATCTTCTAAATATTTATATTTGATATAAAGGGCTAATCACTTGTATAATTGTATATAGGTGGAGGAGCCAAGTAGAAGAAGAACAAGCAAGAAAATGTGGTGAAGGGTTCGGCCACTATGTTTTTTGCTAACTACTTAGGAAGTTTTGTTAGGCATTTAAAGATTGTCTTTAAACTTTCTTATTTTGTTAAGAACTAATTATATGGCTTCATTTGATGGAAGGCCACTATTAGTGCCTAAATGTATAAAGGCATTTATATTAGTCTCTAAATGTATAGAGCTAATACCTTTTGTATTAAACATTATGAATGTTTGAACTATCATATTAATGTAATGTGAAGTATGCCCTTTTAATATACTATTTCCTTAAAGTAGTGTTATGAATTGAAAATTGTCTTGTTGTATCCTAGATGAGATACAAGAGTTATATCACTTAATTGTAATGTGATAAACCAAACTTTAGATTTATCAATTATGGATAGATCTCACATGTAGGACATAAAAGGATACAATGAATCTTTAGATTTTGTTCCATTTGTCCACTTATGAGTTCTATATGAATTGACAAAAGTCTAGAGAATCCTTTCTTGAAGAAAAGGAAGATCACATTATAATGATATAAGTAATAAGAAAAACGTTTCTTATATGGTTATCACTTGAAACACAATGATCAAGATCACTCTTGATTCAATTAGTAGTTTTGAACTGTTGATGCACAAAATCAGCGAGGACTTTGGTACAACAGAAAGTGTCAGGTTTTGTGACCTTCGCTTGGTTGCTTGGTTGCTTCAGTCACTAGTGAGGATAAGTACGTAAATGAATAGAGACAGAGAAGCAAACACAGGATGTACGTGGTTCACCCAGATTGGCTACGTCCACGGAGTAGAGGAATTCTTATTAGTAGTGAAGGGCTTACACAAGTACAAAGGATCAAGCTCTCAATTTAGTGAGTTCTTGTGAATGATTTAACACAAAATGGCATTAGGCAATATTGTGGGGGAATGACCCCTATTTATAGAAAAACTTGTAGCTTTGTCACATTGACATGTGTCATGTTATGATTGGTTCTTGATGTTGACACGTGCTGCGCTCTGATTGGCTTCTAATCTTGACACGTGTCGAGTAGTGATTGGCCTCCTGGTCGGAGGGGAACTCTTCTGGGTCCTTGACAGTATAGCGTTGGCCGGTGCTCGGTAGTTTCGGGATTGGTCAAGTATGGTACAAACAGTGCTCCCCTAAGTTCCCGAGTGAGGGAAACTCCTCGGTTGGGGACTTGCAAGATCCAATCCCTTGAGTAATCACGAAACTTCTAAGTACCGAAGTGTGGTCTGATCTTCATCTGCCCTTCTCTGGAAGTACCTTTCCTCCATCCGGGAATGGTGTACTTAGCTGATGTTGACGCACAAGGTAATGTATCAATTTCACTTGAAGCTTAGTTGTAGTTTCGGGCTTAGTCAAGTGTGATACAAACCCTATAGTAGGAGTCCCCCAAGTCGCCGAGCTAGGAGATCTGCCGAAAGAGGTGACAGACAAGGTAAGCAGTCAAACTTCCAAGTAAGCAACCCAGGATCAGAGGTTTGACGTCGGCTTCCGGTTGATTGTTCTCATTCTCCTTGTCTCTCATTCAACTGCCAGGATAAGGAGAAGCAAATGGATAAGAGATGATATGAGATACTTTTGCTTTTGAAG
Source organism: Malus sylvestris (assembly GCF_916048215.2). Taxonomy (NCBI): domain Eukaryota; kingdom Viridiplantae; phylum Streptophyta; class Magnoliopsida; order Rosales; family Rosaceae; genus Malus; species Malus sylvestris. The sequence continues at coordinate 40,878,302 of NC_062272.1, read as the reverse complement.
AAGTAACTTTCCACAGGCTTATTCTTGAACTGTGCTGGAGGGTTTTCTGGTGCCCTTCAGAGTATAAGGCCGACTCAAAAATTTGAGGGTCAAAACAAGTCCATCAAATCTAGAGTACGTAAATGAATAGAGACAGAGAAGCAAACACAGGATGTACGTGGTTCACCCAGATTGGCTACGTCCACGGAGTAGAGGAATTCTTATTAGTAGTGAAGGGCTTACACAAGTACAAAGGATCAAGCTCTCAATTTAGTGAGTTCTTGTGAATGATTTAACACAAAATGGCATTAGGCAATATTGTGGGGGAATGACCCCTATTTATAGAAAAACTTGTAGCTTTGTCACATTGACATGTGTCATGTTATGATTGGTTCTTGATGTTGACACGTGCTGCGCTCTGATTGGCTTCTAATCTTGACACGTGTCGAGTAGTGATTGGCCTCCTGGTCGGAGGGGAACTCTTCTGGGTCCTTGACAGTATAGCGTTGGCCGGTGCTCGGTAGTTTCGGGATTGGTCAAGTATGGTACAAACATGAACAATTAATTGGGCATTCTTAAAATTGTTTTAAAATGTCAATTGTGTTAGTGACTAAACCAAGAAAGAAGTGTCTAAATCTATAAAAGGTTTAAAGACTTTAGTCACTTAAATAACAAGACATTAAACTTAGTGAAGATTGAAACAAATAAGCTTGAAATGTTTCAAAGCTACTACACAATGTCTTCTACCAATATAATCCACTTTTATACATTTTGAATGTATGAAATGATTTCTCATTAAAGTCATGAGAAATAGTGGGAGGTGTGAAAATGGATATAAACTTGAATGTGATTGGTTTATAGTTGTCTAAAGAATAATAGTGCTTGACTATTATTAAGAGTTTGTAATTTTAATTGTTAAAAGGACTCAAGCTCTTCAAACGTTAAAATTCTATGTTGTGTAACATTTAAAGAATAGTCTTTGAATGTTGGTTTCGTCAACCTAGCATAAAATAGTTATATGTTGGGAGTTGTCCATCATTCTCTTTTATGAGAACATGCTAATGACAAAGCATATGGACAAGTTGATGAAACAAAAGGGAATAAGTTTCAAAATGAGTCACAACATATGGTTTAACAACAAGACAATCCAAATTCAACATCTCATGTAACGATATTGCTCTATGTAGTTTTGATAGAGAATTATATCAACCACCTAGAAGGAATGGTTGAGTATCTATATCCTTAGTAGGAGCCATGCTTCCACTAAAGACTTAGATAATTCTTATATCACTACATTAAAAGGTCTTAGTATGACTAAAACTTATAGTATGGTGTATGACATCGTATAATTAAATGAATAGACTTGATAAAACAAGTCACATATTCAAAAGGAATTACTTTAGAAGGAATTCTTTTGTATGTGATTCATTTAAATAACTTGTGTTAGCTAGGGTTGTTGATGGTCTCAAAAATTGTTGAGATATCATCAATAAGCTAATGGATCTCAATGGATCCAAGACAAGTTAATGGGAGCAACACGCATTCAAATCAAGAAAATTTAAGTGTTATTTTTTGAATGAATGCTAAGTTATAACAAGGCCAGTGGGAGTGATGTCATAATTTGAGCAACAAGATATGAATAAAGTCTATTTGATAGACTTGATGAAACATAGATGTTACTCGAAAATGACAAAACATGACACGGTCAATTTTGAAGTATAGACTTGAAATTGGACTTACTGATATAGCAAGGCTATCTCAATAATGTTATATGGGAATTAAATCTCAAATGTTGAAGATTTAAGAAAGCATTTTCCTATGTGATAAGAAATCACTTTCACAACCCTTATAATGAATGTGTCATAAAATCACAAAAGGGACACATGTGTTGACTTGTGAAGTAGATATCCAAAGGTGAAGAAACCACTGAGTTAATCACTTTAAGATATTACTATATCCCAGGATCAGAACCAAAGCAACTGATAGAGTATTATTGCCTTTAAGAAAGAAACATCAGAGTGGGACTCTGGAAGCGTGCATTCACTTAGGTTGTTAACCAAAGTGAAAATAAGCCATTTTAACAAATGGAACTTCATGATGGACGAAGTACTAATCATATGAATGAATTGTTAGTATTGTACTACAATGGTCTCAAGCTTGGAGCAAAGTTTGTATAAAGTATACAAACGAAATATATGTCGATATATAGTTTTAGAAACTGCTTCAAAAGGTGTATTGAATGAAAGGGGTTCTTTTAGAACCCATGATTGAATCCAAACCATAAGGTCGTTAGTAGAGTACTACGACGTAATGGGGCGATAGCTCAAGCCATGGAATCAAGGTCTCATCAAAGTATTCGAACACATTAAAGAGACATCATCAAATGTCTTGGAAACATTTGATAAGTAAATCTCTTTTAATAAAAGAGATTAATACATAACCAAGTTAACCTACGAGCATAAACTCTCTCGACAAGATGTATGAGATACACTAGTGATTGACTTTAGTGCAAGTGGGAGATTGTTGGAAATATGCCCTGAAAGTCAATCTTTGGAAGAAATCTTTCAGGACAAATGAATCGATGTATGGATGATTCTTATACATCAAATGGCAAAGATACTAATTAGGACTATCTCAATAAACGAAATATGTCCTGAATAGTGAATCCATGGACAATGGATCGATTGAAGAAGTAATCTAATGATGTTAGACTACAGAGACCTTCTTCACATAAACAGATGTCCAAAAAGGTTCCTGGTCATTGGATTGTCGGAGGGATACTGACAATGCGTAGACCGGTACATACTATGTCTGCTTCAATTGGAAGGATGGAAAGTCTCATCCCATTCGTGTTGTGACACTAAGACAAGTATGTAGGTGCTCATTAAGGGAATGAGTTCACTGAACACAATCGAACGGGAGTACTTGCATGGAGGTCTACTCACATGTCAAGCAAGTAACTCTAATGGTTGGAAAGATGTAAGTAATCCTTAGACCTGAGGCATCGTCGTTGTCTTGTGGTTAAGTACTTAATCTTTGATTATGTCAAAGTCTCCCCATTCGAGGGTGTCCACGGCATAATTGGGGTTAAGCCACTTAGTCATGAAGGCAAGTGTATGCGCAACAAGGAATCTCTAATCCTCGATAAGAGAGGAAGAATACTCTAAGATATGATTCGGGAATCTTCGGCCGAAGTATCGAGCGTAATAAAGGAAAGCGTTCCTAAACGACTCAATTGGATCATATAAGAAGGAATAATCACATTAGGGGTTTGACATGATATATCCATACCCTAATGATGTGATTGAGAGTATTGTATTAGAGAAGGATTGAATTACATTGTAATTCCAACTGACTAGGTTCTCCGAATAAACTTCTACATTAGCTTGGGTAGCTATGACATATGGTTAGATGTCACTCATAGCTTGTGAGTTCTTCTAGATGATTAGATGTAGTCGTCAAAGAAGAAAGGTGAATTAAAATGAGGTTTTAATTCACTAAGTGATTGAATTAAATATAAGCAATTGGATTAATGCCAATCACCTCACTGCCTTGCTAATTAGAACCTAAAAGATTGTTCACCACAACACTATTGTAGTGAGTAATTAATGGATGATGGAAACAATTAATTGGATTAATTATGTGTTGTGATTAATTTAGAAAAGTCTAAAGAAATCATAAAAGCGATAAAGATCGTTTTGGGCTTAAAGAAACGTTCGGGTTTAATTAGGCCCATTGGGCCTAAACCCATTGGGCTTTTATTCAAGCATTGGATGACTTGAAATAATAAAAGCCCCAAGCCCAAAAACAACACAAGAGGGCCGGCCATATTATGTGGGTTTTGGAGAGATATTTAGTCAAGTGTTGACTAGGTTTTCTTTTGTCTATATAAGGAACTTTATAGTGATAAAGTTCATTAGGGTTTTTTTTGTGAGTTTTGAACAACAAAAGAGGCAAAAGAAAATAGCTCTCTTGAACCAAAAAAGCCGGCCACCAAAGGGGGTTTTTACTAATCTCTCTTACACCCTTTTGGTTATTCCTTCATCCTTCTCACTACACTAGTGGGTGAGGATCTTTAGAGGTTTCCTACTTTGGGAACTTGAAGAGAACCTAGGAGCACTCATTGTAACAAAGTGGAGGAGGCAAGGAGGGAAGCTAGGCTCAAGGATTTCAAGGAGCAAAGGCCTTGGAGGTGGTCCATCCTTGGTCTTAAGTCTAGATCAAGAGGTATAAGACTAACCTTCACTTTGTTCTTGATTCCAAAAATTGTTTTGATGCATTATATATAAACCTATGAACCTTGAAGGGGATTTGCATGACTATAGCTTTGATAATCTGTTATAAATGCTTCCGCTGCTTTCGTATATTAAATTTGATTTTTATATGCATGATAGTCATTATGAAATCCCATTCTAGAATCTCATAAATTTCCCTTCATTTTAATCAATGTATTGCAGAAAGCAAGTGTGGGGGAAGTGATTCTTGTGTGTGTGTGTACCAAAGTCCTTAATAAGGCACGGGTAGAGAAAAAAAAAAGTATCAAAAAGAGCTCTAAAGTGTTGTTTGTTAAAAAAGGGTCCAAAACATTGAATTCGGCCCTAAGTGTAGCATGAATCTTCCCTTTGTATGTAAAAGTTGATTCTGCATTCTAAAGTGAATTCCAAGTGTCTATTTCATTGCTTTGCTTGCTATCGCTTTAAGAATGTTTGTTATTCCTATCCTTTCTTTGTTAGCCATTACCCCCAAGCCCTATTACAACCCTTGACTTCAATCTTGAGTGTTGTGCGTTTCAATTTGTGGAGTTCGAAATTGGTATGAACATATGGTGTCACTGGTTCTCACATCTAAGTAGTAGCATACCATTCATGAGATCATATCTAAACATGCTTAATAACTCCAGAAAATTGCTTCCTTTGTTATAACATATGTGAGTCCCAGTCTCTAGTGTAGGGTGTGTAGTTAGAAAATGTGTGTGAAAATAGAGAGTATCTTGTAAGGAATTGAGCAAATTCTCTAAGGCATGATACTACATTCAAAACATTGTTTTAATTGGTTAATTGTGAACTAGTAAGTAGTGACTATGATTAAGTTTGTGCTCAAGTGTGAAGATAACCAAAACCTGTGGGAATGATGATTTTTAACATGTCATGTGCATTGGAAATCCCTGAGGCAAATGTTGGAAGGTTAGGTTGTGTTTTGTTTCTTTTGTTTCGTTTTGTTTCTTTTGTTTTGCTCGAGGACTAGCAAAAGCTAAGTGTGGGGGAATTTGATAGGAGCATACTTATGCAACTTAGTTAGCTTGTTTCTTGGCATTTACTTAGTTTAATTCTAGTTATTTTAGTATTTTAAGCTATTTTCATGTGTTTGTAGGTTCAAATAACAAAGTTGGCAACAAAGTGCTATTTAGAGCATTTTGGAGCATTTTTGGGCAAAGATTGGATAGTGCAAGCATGGAGACATGAGGATGGACGTTTTTGAAGATTAGAAGGCTAGAAATCAGCATGTGTGTTTGCAAGTGTTTTGACCTATAACTACAAACATCCATCCACTACACCCATTACATCCACTCATTACCAAACATCCATCCACTACACCCATTGCATCCACTCATTACCAAACACTCATCCACTACACCCATTACATCATCCACTACACCCATTACATCCACTCATTACAAAACACTCATCCACTACACCCATTACATTCACTCATTACCAAACATCCACCCACCACACCCATTACATCCACTAATTACCACAACACTCACCAACTACACCCATTACATCAACTCATTACCACAACATACACCACTACCACCTTAATTAGATGGTGGTCCTCTCCCAAGCCTATAAATACATCCCCCCTTCACCATAACAAGGGGACAAAAAATCCATCCAAAGACACTACATTTACATCTCACAACTCCATATACTTAGTTAGATCATTCACTCCCATTTCAACACAACCTTCATCCAAACACATCCATTCATCTTCACATCCATTCCTCCATACAAACAAACCTTCAAACACTCACCAACACCTTGTGCCGTAGCAAAGGAAGGGAAGGAAAGTGCTTGGACGTGCTTACTGTCTAACTTGGATCGTTGGAGCGTTTAGGTGTTTTCTTTCTTTTGTTTCTAATGTTTAAATTCATTTCCTTTCATTTTGTTGTAAATATGATTGGCTAAACCCCTCTTGGCTGGGGGTGATTTCAAAGCCATGATTATGTGTGCAATATAATTTGATAAATTCCAATTATGAACTCTTGAATCGTGAATGCAATTGGCTTAACTATTTGATTGATAACTTATTTGTATTTGTTAATTAAGGGTCGACACTTAATTGGCATGCATAAATCTGTTGCTAGAATATAAGGAAGTTTCACATAATCGTTACAAACTTACATTCACATGTAGTGAAGGTCGCTTATAAACGATCGCGTTAAGTTCAATTCCTAGCATGAGTGACATCATGTGATAGTTGCAAGTGCTTTGTCAATGCTTATCATTTTCATTAAACGTAATGATCTTTGATTGTATCTCTATTATGATGTCATGTAGGGAACTTTAGAAGAATGTTTTGGGTTGTCAAATGATGTCATCCAATCCAATAAAACAAGAAAAATCTGAGAGTTAACTAGTGATGTTACGGTTAATTTGGAGCATTGTTGTTCATAATTCAATGAGGTAGTAACTGGAAATCGAGTTATTTGCATACATGTCATGTGTAGAGAAAAAGCCTCTAGTTATCCCATCCATCATCTTATTTCTCACATTCGTTTTACAATCTGTCTAGTTTTTCATACTTGTTTGTTTGTTTCAACTTCATCCAAATCAAAACCCCCCTTTTAGTTTCTTGTTTCAAAGTGTTTCAAATCTGTTTTAGTTTGTGTTTTTAAGTGTTTTGATTCAAGTAAAAGTCAATTTTCGTCCAAAGTCATTCCTAGTGTCTAGTTTAAGTTTATTTGGTTGTTTTAAGCTGTTTAGAGTATTTTAAGTTTGCTTTGAGTCTTGTGAGTGTTGCTAAGTGTTTTTAAGTTTAGTTTTATGTTTTTGAGTCAGTTTAGAGGTTATTAGCAAGCCCTCCTAATCCTCGGTCCAGAACGATCCCTACTTATAGTTATACTACAATTGTCAAAAGAGGGTTAAATTTGTGTGTTAAGATAATTTTCTCATCAATGGGCCATGGGTTTGGCCGTTTCTAGGTTTGGATTTTGGGCCTTTTTTTCTTCTTCTTCTTCAGCAGATTTTCGTCGAAAAATCTGGGGAGGATTCAAACCCTCCGTTCATACCCATTTCACAACCAAATTTTGCCCATAATATGTCGAAACGAAGTTAGAAAGGTGTAGAACAAGATTATGTTTGGAGTTCAAAAAGTGCCGAAGATGGCCGGAAAATGACCTGCAAGGGCCGGGTTTCTTCATTGGATTTTGGAAATGGGAATAACAGTATGCATGCATGTCAAACCTTAGTAATTTCCAACTAATTTTCACATGCAAAGAGGTATTTAAGTACCTGGGATTGTTTCAAGTAGAACATGAGCTCCAAAGACCTCAAACTCGTCGGAGTTTGCTCGGAGAAGGTGAGCAGAAACTAGGCAAAGTTTCAAAGAAATTGTAGGGGGTTAACCTCTAGTTTCGAACTGGAAAACACCACAAATCTTGTCCCAAGCAACATTAAAACATAATGAAACAAGATTTGCATAGAGATCCTCACCTGGGTTTGAGTTTCAAAGCTCGAAGCTCGAAGCTTCAATGGTGGTTTACATTGTGATGGTCCAATGACGCATGCAATGGTATAGCTAGGTTCCTCTAGTCCCAGAGATTAAGGTTTCATGGTTTTGGAGTTTGATTTGTTTAAATTTGGAAGAGGAAAGGGGACGAGAGAGCTCTAGAAAGAGTGAGAGTGTCAAGAGCTTAAAGAGAGAGAAGGAAGAAAGTGTTTTAAAAAAAAAGTGAGGGAAAGTGGAGAGAGAGAGAGAGAGAGAAGGTGTTCTCAAAAAAAGTGAGGGGAAGTGGAAAGAGAGAGAGAGTGAGAAAGAGAAAGAGAACCGGTTTTGAAAAAACAAAAATGATGGTGATGTATGAGTGATAAGAATTGGCATTAAGGTGTTCTTTGGTAGCTCGGACTGTACTAACTATTTCAGTCAGATAGAATAAATAGTCGTTGAATAGTACTGACTAAATTAGTCGGGCGTTTGGTATTATATCGGATTAATCTGTACGTCAGATATTATCCCAAACTATAATATTTAAAATAATAATAATAATAATTTTAACAGAATAATTGATGTTAAAATGAAAATTTTATGATAAAATAAAAAATCACATTTCAAAAAATGATAAAAGATAAAATGAAGAAAAAAAATAGATAATAAATAAACAATCAAAACTCCATTACACCGATAAAAAAAAACTAGAGAAAAGAAGAAACAAACCCAGGTCGCCACCCAACAATCACCACCGCCACCATACTATTGATAACAATGGTAGAAATCTCAATTCCTAACAATTAATGCATTGATAAGAATGAATTATGTTTAAGAGTCTGAAAGGGGCTGGGTCACCATCGCACACCTCATCGCGAACAGAACGAAGAAAAACTTTACCAATCCAATAAATCAAATTGAGACAAAAGATGAAGAAGAGAGAAGGCTGGTGGAAATCTCAAATCATTGCCATAACTTTCAGTTCCAAATTCAAAGAGGTGGAGGAGGAGACGAAGGAGAAGGGTGGCAATGGAATCTCTAGGATGGCCAATCCACTCTTCATTTTTTCCATTGATGCACTTTTTAGTCCTTCGATTAGATCTAGTCCATGGAGAGGACTTCACGGACAATGCGCAACGAGCGAGAGATTGTTGGAAAAAAAACGAAGAACCAGACTATTAATACCGAGGCTGTGGAGAGTATAGATAAGCGGGCGTGTGCCGTATAAAACTAGTGGGTCCGGATTAACTATTTTTTTAGTACATAAACGCACCAAACAACTGGCTTCGGATTATTAGTACCATCCGATTTCTTATACGAGTTGTCAAACGAGGTTTGAGTGTGTAGGTTTAGAGAGAGAAAGAAAAGGTTTTAGAAAAAGAAAATATGGGAGACAGAGAAGGGGCCAGATGTAAGTGGGAGAGAAAGGTGAGTGGTGAGAATTGATGATGGGACAAATGGATTTGGATCCTCGTCGGATCCCCTCCCTAGGTATCCTAGGGATCAACGCACGTGTATCGTTGATCAAAAATCGTGCGACCCCAATTAAAAGCTTTTTATATTTTTAAAAGTAAAACAGTCTTGTTTTGTGTGAAAAATATAAAAAAGAAAAAATTGTGGCCGCACAATTTTTTATCAACAGTCCAAGTGTGTGTATCCCTAGGATTTCTAGAAAGAGTATCCAGCGATGATCCAAATCCGGGACAAATAAGGGGTTTTAAAACCCAAACAAATAATTTTTTTATTTCCACTAGCGTGCCTTTGAATTTCCATCAGAAACAAATAATTTTGTTTTTAAGTATATATATGTATATGTAATTTTTCCAATAACTGCTTTTATATATTATGATATGACATGCTATATTTAGTTTTACAAATAGACTTTTCATACACTTTATGTTTTAAATATTATTTGTGAGTATAAACTTGTGGCATGACATCCTTGCGTTTTATTTGCTCATTATTACATGTTTGCACGGTGCCTCTTTGTTATTTGTATTGTCATGGACCAAGGACTAGCTTCACGTGTAGTTCACATGCACCGTTTACATTCACTTTGGATCCAGAGTTCGGTGCCAACCTGTCCTTTTGTATGATGTGTTGGACTTGTATGTGATGCGACTAGCGCAACTCACGTGATGTAGTACTAAAATGTAAAACCTACACCTAGCATGTTCCATTGTCTAAATACCTTTGCAATGGACTTGTGTGCCTACATAAATTAATGAGCATTGATTTCTTGTAATAACGGTTTGAGATTTAATGTTAAGATACCTTGTTGTTGTACCCTACATCTTTGACTCACTTCTGTTGTAGGGTACCTATTACATACTATTATTATAATATTTTTGGGAAACCATATATTTGTTTTACAGCGAGGGGTTAAACTTTTCGAAAAGGTTTTACAAAACTTTATTTTCAGGCCACTCACCCTTGTTTTTCGCCCCTCCAGGATTTTATTGGTAGAGGTTTCGTGACGACGAGGATTATTGGCAAAAGCTGTTATGTAGGAGACTTCTCCTTTCGGTGTAAATGTCTTTACTCTTATTTTAGTGTAATTTTATCTATACTCTGACATCACTTGTGTGATATGGGTTCAATCATGCTCACATGCGCACTCTATATTAAATTTCGGGTCGGGGGTTTGTCACAAAGTGATACAAAAGTAGTTTTAGGAAGTAAACTGAGACTCAATGGCAGTGTCAAGGGGCATTTCGACTAATAAGTCTTAAAAAATTGAGGGGATATAATCATAAGAAGTAATAAATGAATTATTAATCTAACAACTCTATTTGGTTATCGAAAAACCCTAGCTGCTCTCTCCTTCTCCCTCTTAAAGTCCTAGATATACAAAATTCATAGCTCCCACTTTCTTGATCCGTCTTTGGCGCTACAAGAAAAAATAGTTTACCGGACGGAAAAGCTTTGTCGGCATATAAGCCCATTCATATAGGGTCAAGATCGTCGTTGTATATTTACATGAAGCAGACTTAGAACTGTCAGTTAAGTAATAAATTGCTCGACCAATAAGTTTGTTGGGTAAAATCTAAATTTACGCGAGGACTAATACTCAACCAACAAATAAGTTAGTCGAATAAAATGAATTTATGTGGCAGAAGAGTGCTCAAACGATGGAAACTCGTTGGATATCATATTTAAATAATGGTGTGAGATATACCGACGCACGTGGCCGTCATGAATATTATTTTAAGAGATGATATATACGTTGTGAAATATTTTGTCTAGTTGAGTTTACTCTTGGTAGGTATCGGGTCTCTTGTCAACCCAAAGTGCACATGATTTTTATTGGGTATGTTAAAACCCATGCATTCAACCCTGACTCATGCTAGAGATATTAACTACAAAACTTTCTTATTCACAACTAACATTTACAATCCAATACATTTCCAGCTATATAGCTAAAATATCTCCTTAAAGTTAGACGTCACTAATTAACAAACCAAATATCACAGCTAACAACTTGCTAATTAGTGGGTGACCAGTGGGGCATTGTTAGGAAACTGGGTTGTACAATGTTCATTTTATGGGGGGTATTGTTAGGAAACTGACCACTAACAGAATGACACTTATACAACCCAGAAACTTACCACTTACATAATGACACTTGTATTAAATTCTGGAAAATGACACTTGAACTCTTCATAATTTTCCCAAGTAGCATCCTCAAGAGGGTGATGCTTCCACTGAATCAAAACTTCCGTCGCAGGAGCTGCAGAAACATCATATGAAACAATTTGATTAGCTAAAATTCCGACTGGTAACGTTTGGACAAGAACATCATTTGTGACAAGAGGCAAGGGAGTTGAAGCACTATTATTGGACCCCAAACAACGCTTCAAACAGGAAACATGGAAAACAGGGTGGAGTTCCAAATGAGGAGGAAACTTCAGTTTGTAAACTACCTAACCAACTTTACCCAAAATCTTAAATGGTCCATAGAAATGCGGTTGTAGTTCATGAAAAGGATGAGAAGCCAAGGACTGATGCTGGTATGGAACCAACCGAAGAAAAACCTTATCCCCTACATTAAAAGATCGTTCCACTCTGTTTTCATTAGTTTGTTGTTTCATACAAACCTGAGCTGCTTCAAAATTTGCCTTGAGAAGAGAGAGAGAGAGAGACTACGATTGCGATCTTGTAAACTCCTATCCACCATATCTAATTTAGTTGTCCCTGCTTCCTAGATTGGTAGAAAAGGTAGAGGTTGACCGTCGACTATCTCATAGGGAGTCATTTTAGGAGAAGAGTGGAAAGCTGTGTTAAAACTCCACTTAGCCCAAGAAAGGCACTTTACCCATTTTTTTAGTTGCAAACTACAAAAGCATCGTAGGTAAGTTTCTAAGCACCGATTAAACACAATTCTATATTTATATTTCAAGAACCCCTTATCCCACTGAAATCGTAAATTGCCGATAGGAGCCTGATCACAATGAGTTAAACTAGATTGCTTCTTGGCAAGAATCTAATCATCTTTCTCCAAATCACGTCGCAAATCATCCATCCAACCTAGATAAAGGTAAGTAATATCTAAAAATAATGCAGAATGCAGTTGATGGTTAAAATAGTTAGAGGACTAGATATCTTGCCAAAATTAGGAATGAACTTCAGATAATATCCAGTGAGCCCCAAAAATCCTCTCGATTCCTTGATTGTCTTAGGTATAGGCCAAGCTGTAATAACTTGCAGCTTTGAAGGATCTGCAGCTACCCCATCGCGAGACACAACATGACCCAAATACTCCACCTGCTGCTAACCAAAAGCACAGTTGGACTGCTTGACAAATAATTGATGTTGCTGAAGAATGCCAAAGAGAAGTCTAAGATGTTGCAAATGTAATTCCCAAGTTGAACTATACACCAACATATCTTCAAAGAACACAATGAATTTTCGCAAATGTTGCTGAAAAATATCATTCAAGAGACTCTAAAACGTGGCAGGAGCATTAGTGAGACCAAAGGGCATAACCAAGAATTCATAATGGTCATCATGAGTTCAGAATGCAGTTTTCTCAATATCATTAGGGTGCATTATAATTTGATGATAAGCGGACCTTAAATCGAGTTTAGAAAATACGTGGCACCAAACAATTCATCTAATAATTCATCCATGATAGGAATAGGGAACTTATCTTTGATGGTGATGAGGTTTATAGCCCTATAATCCATGCACATCCTCCAAGCTTGCAACAAGGTTTTGTCAGTCTTCTTAACCAACAACACTAGGGAAGAATATGGACTAGTACTCGGTCTGATAAATCTGGCAACCCAGAGTTCGTTAACACATTTCTCAATTTCAGTCTTCTGAAAATGACCATACTTGTAAGGTCTAGCACTAGGAAGCTTACTGCCGTCCAAAAGAAGGATTTTGTGATGGTAAGATCTTGAAGGAGGAAACCCAGAAGGTGCTTGAAAAATGGCAGCAAACTCATTCAATAATTCCTCTAAATCATGCCGTTGCTCAATAGTTAAGGAACTAGAATTGAATTGAACTGCAGTAGTTGTTATATTCCTAGAATTAATAACCTTTGATTGCATAATGAAAAGTACTGTCCCAACACTTACAGAGCCAAACAAGTTATCCATTTGTAAAGTAGAAACAACAGCAGTCTCGGAAGAAGTTGAATCTTGAGGACTAGAGATACAATAAGACACGTTCCCCACCACAGATTGCATGTATAGTTTGTCAAAATCCCACAAAACAAGACCAAGAGTCCTCAACCACTGAACTCCTAATACAATATCACATCCTTCAAGTGGAATGACATAGAAATCTAAAATAGCCTCATAATTCTGAATCTTGATGGGGACCCGAGCTTAACACCCTTTACTGACAACTGATCCCCTATCCATCATTTTAACATTGAAAGTATGAGAGGTGTCTAATTGACCTCGTAACTGCTTGACCAAGGAAATATCCACAAAATTATGTGAACTCCCATAATGTACTAAAAATAAAGCAGGGCAATTTCTAACCAAACCATGGACCTTCATAGTGTTAATAGATTTAGGTGCAAGGATTCCAAAAACTGCACAAGTAGTTACTTCAGCCTCCTTAGTATAAACATACTGATCATGATTGATTTCATCAGTAGAATCATGTACCTCTATCAACAAAATCTGCTTTTTAGGAATTGAACAAACATGATCTTAATGATACTTTTTGTTAATGCACAAAACTGGAGGGGTCTTGGAACAACGTAAATCCGACCATGAATCTGCAAGAAAGTAAATAAAACAAGATGTATCGTGGTTCACCCCAATGTTTGGGCTATGTCCACACTGATATTATATTTCTCTGACTGTATGTATGAATTACAAGGGTGAGGGGGAGTCCCCCAGAGAAAGAGAAAGCTTGAGAGGGCTCTCTGTTTGTGAGCATGAGAGCTTGAGAGAGATGAGCTTTGTGAGGGTGAGAGGGCTTCAGAATTGGCCTCCCTCATGAGGAGAGTAAGGGGTCCTTTTATAGAATAAAGGCTCCTCACTTATTACATATTTGCCCTTCCATTTATTACATAATTACATTTGAGTCCCCCGAGTATTTATACGAGGTCTAAATACGGAGGCCCTAAGTATGGTACAAACAGTAGTCCCCCAAGTCTTCAGTCAAGAGAGTCTTTTGGCTTGAGACTTGCAATTCAGTCCATGTGTGGGCCGAAGTAACCAGATGTCGTCTAGAACTGAATACTTGATATGAGGCGGTGCTCAATGTGAAATGATGCTCAACTAGAAGTAGCACATGTTGCGAGACTGCTCGGCTTGTGGCTTATGTTGCCTTGGTTGGCTCGGCTTATGGCGTTTGAAGGTGAGGGAGTCCCTTTTATAGAATAAGGGCTCGCTCCTCAATACATAAATGATGGGCTAGAGTTGATGCTCGCAGCGAGGCGGTTGCTCAGTAGGTGGCGATGCTATCTAATGATAGTGAGGAAGTCCCTTTTATAGAATAAGGGTTCAATCCTCAATACATAAGTGATGGGTTAGGAGTGATGCTTGCGGCGAGGCGGTTGCTCAACTGACGGGGATGCTCTCTAATGAAAGTGAGGGAGTCCCTTTTATAAAATAAGGGCTCGCTCCTCAGTACATGAATAATAGGTGTTTTCTAATGAAAGTGAGGGAGTCCCTTTTATAGAATAAGGGCTCGCTCCTCAGTACATAAATAATGGGCTAAGTCCCCCAAGTATTTTCCATGAGGCCCAATTGAGGCCCAATATATGGTACATAATGTAGTCCCCCAAGTCTTCGGTTAATAGAGTCTGTTGGCTGGAGACTTCAAATCGAATCCATGTATGGACCGAAATGGCGATTGTTCAGAGGCGGTATTTGTATACCCTGCACTGAAGCTTTGTACATGAAGCTTTGCAAGTGAAGCTTTGAAGCTAGAGCTCTGTAAATGAAGCTTTTGAAGCTAGAGCTCTGTAAATGAAGCTTTTGAAGCTAGAGTTCTATAAATGAAGCTTTCGAAGCTAGAGTTCTGTAAATGAAGCTTTCGAAGCTAGAACTCTGTAAATGAAGCTTTTGAAGCTAGATTGACATGAGTGATGCTCATGAACGTTTATGTTGATTGACATGAGTGATGCTCATGGATGTTGACATGAGTGATGCTCATGAATGTTAACATGAGTGATGCTCATGAATGTTGACATGAATGATGGTCATGAATGTTGACATAAATGATGGTCATGAATGTTTATGTATGATTGACATAAGTGATGTTTATGAATTTTTATGTATGATTGACTTGAGTAATGCTCATGTATCATTTTGAAGTACTAGACATACTTTTGATCACCTGGTTGGTGATAATTGTTGGAAATGTGCCCTAAAACCAATCATATGATGATACTTTACGAACATTTCACATGTTAAACTAATCTAGTTTAATATCAAGGGCAAAGATTATTGTTTTAAGCCGTCTCATATAAATGTTATATGCTTAAACGATAAGTCCAAGGAATATGTAATTAGAAGAATGTAATTTAAACAAGTTAGATTCATGAGACCATTCTCTTTCGTATACATATCCTAAACGTTCCTGATCATTGGATTGCCAATTGGGCATTGACAGTCCATTAAGATCAGTACGTGCTATGTCTTCTCTTAAGGAAAGTGACTAGTCTCGAGTCATTGGTGTGATTGACACCAAGACAAGCATGTAGATGCTTAATAGAGAATGAGTCCACTAAACACGATCAACGAGGAGTTCTCATACTCATGTCACATGAGAACTCATGGTTGGGATAGTGCAAAGTAGTCCTTTGACCTGAGGCATCATAGTTGTCTTGTGGTTAGGTCCTTGATCTTTGACTATGTCAAAGTCACTCCGTCAGAGGGTGTCCACGGCATAGTTGGGGTTAAGCCACTTAGCCATGGAGGCAAGTAAATGCGCAACAAGGGATCTCTAACCTTCAAACTGTTTGACGGAGAATACTCTATGATATGATTAAGAATCTTTGGCCAGAGTATGAATAAGATTTAGGAAGTCGTTCCAAATCACATTCAAGGTAATCATATAAGTAAAAGAATCACATTGGATAGTAGACATGAATAAACTATCAAACCAAACAATGTGGTTAAGAGTATTGTATTAGAGAAAGACGTATTGCATTGTAATCCTAAACTGAATAGGTTCTCCACCTCTTTTGATTAGCTTGGGTAACCATGATATACTGCTAGGTGTCACTCATGGTTTGTGGAAGCCCTAAACGTGTATAATCACTAAAGGGAGAATTGAAAGTAAGTTTCAATTCACAATCGATTTCAAAGAGTTCTAATCGCCCACTGCCTCGCTAAAAGGAACCTAATGGATCGTACACTGTGTAAGGTAGAGATTGAAGAAACAATGGAGATGAGTAAGGATAATTAAATGGTTTAATTATTTATGGAAATGATTAATTAATATGTTAATTAATCAAACGAATAAAGTTCGTTAAAGACCTCGGGTTAGTTTTGGGCCTCAAGGCCCAATGGGCTTCGAACGTCAAGCCCATTGACTTAAGTTGTATGACAACTTAATGACTAAATATTCACAAAGGCCCAAACAGCCCAATAACACCCTATGGCCGGCCATATTGATAAATGAGTGGGTTTTGGACTTATTACAAGTTTGCCACTCCAATGATGGTAGGTATAAATATGACTTTATAGCCTTTTCTTCATTAGGGTTTCTTTTGGAGAAAATTGGAGAGAACATGTCTCTCCCTTTCTCTCTAAGAGGCCGGCCCCCTTGGAGGAGATTAGCTAGCAATCTCTCATCCTCCAAGGTCACTCATCTCTTCTTCATATCCCTCCTTGGTGTGGAAAATTAGAGGTTCTCAACTTTGGGAACTTGGAGAATCCTTTCTACCATCATCCTCCAAGAAATCGATGGAACTAAGAAGCTGTTGGAGATATGCCCTGAAAGTCAATCTTTGGAAGAAACCTTTCAGGACAATGAATGTGTGTATAGATGACTCTTATACATCAAAAGGCAAAGATACTAATTAGGACTATCTCAATAAACGATATATGTCCTAAATAGTGAATCCATGGACAATGGATCGATGGAAAAAGTAATCTAATGATGTTAGACTACAGAGACCTTCTTCACATAACCATCATGTCCAAAAAGGTTCCTGGTCATAGGATTGTCAAAGGGATACTGACAATGCATAGACCAGTACATACTATGTCCCCTTCAATTGGAAGGATGGAAAGTCTCATCCCATTCATGTAGTGACACTAAGATAGGTATGTAGGTGCTCATTAAGGGAATGAGTTCACTGAATACAATCGAACAAGAGTACTTGCATGGAGGTCTACTCACATGTCAAGCAAGTAACTCCAATGGTTGGAATAATGTAAGTAATCCTTTGACCTGAAACATCATAGTTGTCTTGGGGATACGTTGCTGATCATTTTGATAATGAGACGTGACCACACCTCATCTTGGGTGTGTTCTATGCATGGTTGGGGTTAGTGATTTATTCTCATAGGCATGTGAATGATCAACAAGGGATCTCTAATCCTCGTTATGAGAGGATGAATACTCTAAGATATGATTCGGGAATCTTCGGCTGAAGTATCGAGCGTAATAAAGGAAATCGTTCCTATACGACTCAATTGAATCATATAACATGGAATAATCACATTAGGGGTTTGACATAATATATCCATACCCTAATAATGTGATTGAGAGTATTGTTTTAGAGAAGGATCGAATTACATTGTAATTCCAATTGAATAGGTTCTCCAAACAAATTCTACATTAGCTTGGGTAGCCATGATATATGGTTAGATGTCACTCATGGCTTGTGAGTTCTTCTAGATGATTAAATAAGTAGTCGTCAAAGAAGAAGGAGAATTAAAAGTAAGTTTTAATTCACTAAGTGATTAGATTAAATATAATCAATTGGATTGGTGCCAATCACCTCACTGCCTTGCTAATTAGAACCTAAAATGATTGTATACTGATACACTCTTGTAGTGAGACAACTAATGGATGATGGAAATAATTAATTGGATTAATTAAGTGTTGTGATTAATTAGAAAGTCTAAAGAAATCATAAAAGCGATAAAAGATCGTTTTGGGCTTAAAGAAAAGTTCGGGTTCATTTGGGCCCATTGGGTCCTTTTATTCAAGCATAGGATGACTTGAAATGATAAAAGCCCAAAAGCCCAAAAAACACAAAGGGGCCGGCCAAATAAAGGGAAAGGGAGAGAGAGGGAGTCAAGTTGTTGGCTAACTTTCTTTGAGATATAAAAGGAACTTTTAGTGAAAAGTTTCATTAGGGTTTTGTGAGTTTATTTTCACAAAAATAGAGAAAAACACAATCTCTCTCTCAACTCACAAGGCCGGCCACCAAGAGGAGATTTTAGCTAATCATCTTTTCTCCTTTTGGTCATTCCTCCATCCATCTCACTACACTAGTGGGTGTGAATCTTTAGAGGTCTTCAACCTTGGAGACTAAAGGAGAACCAAGAAGCACTCATTCTAGCAAGGTGGAGGAAGCAAGGAGGGAGGCTAGGCTCAAGGAGTTCCAGGAACAAAGAGCTTGGAGGTGATCAATCCTTGGTCTCAAGTCAAGATCAAGAGGTATAAAACTACACCTTCACTTTGTTCTTCAATAAAATGTTTTGATGCATCTCACATAAACCTATGCTTCTTGAAGGGGATTTGCGTGACTATAGCTTTGATATTATGTGATAACATGCTTCCGTTGCTAATGTATATAAATCTTGAATTGTATATGCATGCTAGTCACTAGAAATCCCACATAAATCTCATTATTTCCCTTCAAGTGGTATCAAGAGCCAAAGGTTTATATTTGATGTGTCCTTTTGGATTTTATGCATATGGGTTTTTAATTTTATGTTTGACATATTATTTCTTCATTCAAAATATGTTTATCTTTTGTTTTTTAAATGTTGAAAAATGTGTATCAAGAGTTGAAAAAGATATGTATGCAAAAAGTGTTTTGGATACAAGAATGAAGATTGAGTTTTGAACAAACTTTGGGGTTTTTTGTTCCATAGGGTTTGCACGGTTTTTGGGGGATTATTTGGCTTGTGTTTGTGTTTTATTGTAAGTCACTCACACATTTTTTTAAGCTAGAAAATCTGGACCTTGTCACTTTTGTTTTTGGGTTTGAAAAATCACCAAGAAAGTACAAATCTTGAAATTGTTTTCATGGTTTTGTTCTTGGTGTTCATGGTTTTGTTTTTGGTGTAAATGGTTTTGTTTTGTGTTCATAAATTTTGTTTTATGTTTTTGGATGATAAACTTACCATCCATAGCTTTCCCAAAATTTAATCAATCCTAGACTTGACTAGGAGAATTTCCATCACCTTTACACTAAAGTGCATAAAGCATGTCAAGTGGCAAGAAAAGCATGGGGTTTTCTACTTTAATTTGAATTAAAGCAAAATGTTTGAAACCTCCCATCCCCCCTTAACTTGGCCAGCCACCCTAGTGGATTGGCCACTTGTGGGGCTATTTTGTAATTTAACAAGGTTGATTATACTTTCGAGTATTTACGGTTTGACCCATAACTTTTTATATTTGCATTTAGACCCCCATCTCTCTAAAAAGTTAAAATATTTTGATTTTAATTTTGTTAGTTGTTTAAACTCATCATACAATTATGCCCATATGCACTAAATCTAATTATTTATGTTGCATTCCAATTAATTATTTAATGTGATTAAGTAGTTAGAAAATGGTTGACTATGGACTTATGTCTTAAACGATAATTGAGCTATGAGAAAGGGCGCTAAACTCAATGTTGGAAGTATGCCCACAAAGCCAATCATTTGATGTAATAGCTTTTGGAATACTTATTGTATTAAACTTTTATATGTTTAATGAAGGGCAAAGCTTATTGTTAATCACTATTTATTGTATCATGTGTTTAAGCAATAAGGGAATCCAAGGAATGTATTTGATCTAAGAGACAAGTGATTTAAGTAAGTTAGATTAACAAGACCTTTCTCTTATGTTCATTCCTAAAACGTTCCTAGCCATAGGATTGCCAATTGGGCATTGACAATCCGCTAAGGTTAGTATGTGTTATGTCGACTCAAGCGTGAGTATGACTAGTCTCAAATCATTTGGTGTTGGACACTAAGACAAACACATAAGTGCTCGAAAGAGTAATCGAGTACACTGAACTACGATCAAAAGAGAGTTCGAACATACATGTCATGTAAGAACTCGATAGTTGCAATATGCAAAGTAGTCCTTTGACTTGAGGCATCATAGATGTCTAATGGTTAGGTCCTTGACCTTTGATCATGTCAAAGGCATTCCATTGGAGTGTCCACGGCATTGTTGGGGTCAAGCTATCTAGTCATGTAGGCATATGAATGCACAACAAGGGATCTCTAACCTTCCATGGTGGAAGGAGAATACTCTAAGATATGATTCGAGAGTCTTTGGCCAAAGCATATGAATATGACTTAGGAAGTTTGTTCCAAATCTTATTCAATAGAATCATATGGAGAAGTATCACATTGGATAGTAGACATGAAACAAACTATCACTTGAACAATGTGATAAAGAGTATTGTATTAGAGAAGGACCGTATTGCATTGTAGTTGTAACTGGATAGGTTCTCCAACCAATTCTACTTAGCTTGGGTAACCATGACATGCTGCTAGGTGTCACTCATGGTTTGTGGAAGCCCTAATGATTAGCAAACACTAATTTTAAGGGAGAATTGAAATGTGGTTTCAATTCACAATCGATCGTTAAGAGTAACAATCACCCACTACCTCGCTAAATGGAACCTAATGGATCGTACACCGAGTAAGGATGAAAGTGAAGAAATTAAATGAAATGGATATGCAATTAAATGGTTTAATTAAAGAATGGTCAAAGTTAATTAATTAGTTAATTAATTATACGAAATGTTTGTATTGGGCTTTTAAGTTGGGTTTGGGCTTCGGGGCCCAAAAGCGTTTTGGTCCACAAGGCCCATTATGTTTAAGTTGTATGACAACTAAAACAAAATGGGCAATTAGCCCAATAACATCAACATGGCCGGCTATAGGGTGAGTGGATGCAAACTTGGATTAATTACAAGTTTGCCACTCACATGTGATGAAGTATAAATTCAACTTTATAGCTTTATTTTCATTTAGGGTTTTCTTGATGATAAGAGGTGAAACATTTTTCTCTCTTTTTCTCTATAGAGGCCGGCCACTTAAAGAAGTTTTAGCTAGCAATCTATTCTTCTCTAAGTCATCCATTTCTTCTTCACAATATATCCTTGGTGAAGAGACTTAGAGACATCAAGCTTTTGGTGTTTTGGAGAACATATCCTCAAATCCTCAAAGAAGCAAAGGAGCACTAAAATGAAGAAAATCACAAGGAAGATCCAAGGAGCAAGGAGGTGACTTGAAGGCCCTCCACTTGGGTGAATCCCTTGTGTAATCAAGGATGAGCTTCAAGGGTAATGAATCTCTAAATCCTTTATTCTCTTTAATGTTGTTAAAGAGTTTATTGGTTCACCATTCACTAGGCTTTGAAAGTCATGGGTTTTATGAATCGTTTTTTAATGCATGCCTACTTTAATGTGTTAATAGTTTGCATATGTATTCAAATATTCTCACATGTTCTTAGCTAGGAGAAAAATTTTCCTTCAATTGGTATCAGAGCCTAGGCCTAGTTTATGGTGAATCCTTTTGGGTTTTGTGATTTTTCATGGTTTATGATTTAAGTGTTGTAAATGTTACAAGCTTTGTTCTTGCTTTTGAATAAATTTTGCTTGAAAATTTTGCATCTCAAATGTGGTAGATGTAGTTCATTGAAGCATGAATATTGGAACTAAAATTTGGTGCCATGTATGTGGGGAAATTCGGCCAAATCCAAAGGGTGGTTTTTTGGGTTCATGTTTGTCTTGTTAAAAAGGTTTTAAAGCGACTTTTGGAACCCCTAAGTACCCTAGGATGTTAGCCCTCTTTTGAGTAGTGAAAATTTGAGTTTTATTAAGTGAAAAACATTCATGGAGCTATTATGAGTTTTCATGAGTGTTCTTCAATGTTCTTGAAGTTCTTGCCAAGAACAAAAAGTTTTGTTTTTTAGATTCAAAAGTTTAATGTTTTTCATAAAGTTTTGGTTTATTTTTTATGGGTGATGGTTATAGGTGAAGGATGTTTAATGCCTTTAATGTTAGACAAATTTTTTTCAACGTTTGACAAAACTTTATCTTACAACCCATCCAAATCACCTTTATCTCACCTAACAAATCAACTTGCAAAAACTTTTTAGAAAATTTTTCACTTCTTCACTAAAAGCCGGCCACCCTATAGAATAGGGTATTTTTGAGCCTTTTGTGCAATTACATAAAGTTTTGATACTTTTGTGTATTTGCATTTTGGCCCAAAAGTTTACGTATTTTTACGTAAAGGTCCAAAATCACTAAAGGACAAATTGTTGTGTTCCTTTAATGAAGTTTTAGCAATTGTTGAAAATTTTGGGTTCTAGTTGTAATTACATGAAATTGTGGACTTTTGTGTTTTTACAAAGTGACCCCAAAAGTTTTTTTTTTTTTGTTTTTGCAAAATGGCCCAAAAGTTGTGGTCATTGTTTTTGGCCCAAATAAAATGAGAACAAAATGGTTTTGTCTCTTTAAATGAGAATTGGATTTTCATTTTGTTTAGTTCCATTTAAATCAATTCTATGAATCCGAAAACCAATTGTTTAAGGTGCTTTCTTAGTTAATGTGATTGATTAAGAAAAGGGTGATTATGAACCAAAGGCCTCGATAATTGAGCTATGTGATTGGCCGCTTTACATTATGACTGTTTGGGTTAAGTAGATTAGATTTGAATGTAATTTGATTAGTTCTAATTTGTTGTAAATGGACATAAGTCCATCAAATGTGTTGTAAAAGGGCATAAGCCCTTCTTTTTATTTCTTGTATTCCTTTTTGTTTAAATGTATGCAAATTGGAATAGTTGGGTCCAACGCCCAATAGGAAATAACGGTTTAATTAAATTAAACGCGTAAATAAAATCAACAACTATCTACCTTAAACCCAAGGTCCAACACAAGGCTTGTGTTGGATCAAATGAAACGGTTCATAATCATCCTAAAACCTAATATGACTATATAGTCCATATGAGGATGCAAAGCATTCGTTAGTAGTTCCATATAGTCTCGCTTATTTCATCGAAATAGTGGGAGTATTATAAACTACTAATTCATAATAACTTGGACCAATGGTTGTGATAGGCCCAAGTTCTTTTAATGAGATTAAAATAAATTTGATGTAGCCCAACACTACTCCCTCAACAAAACGAATATTAAGTTCATAAGCGAGAGATGTTTTGAACATCTCTTCGTAGGCCTTCCACCGTGATGGGCTCCAATCGTTTGTGATTCCTACACCGGCTTCACCCTATCATGGGGAAGTTCAAAGTATGTGCTTACATCCAGGAGGAGTCCATAAACATATGATGAAGTGAGTGTAGGCAACGAGGATGCCCGACATCATATCATCGTGAGGCTATTCTTGAACCCCTACACGAACTAAGCATGGTGGGAATAACTTAACTAAGTGCAATGGTGCTGACATCGTATCATCGTGAGGCAACATTCTCTAGAGGCCAAACTAGATGGGTAATTACAAAAGTTGTAAATGAATAAAGCGTTATTTTCTCATCATTATTTTTGCTAACCAACATCGTATCATCGTGAGGTGGGCTTGGTAATGGTGAGTCTCCCATACCCCGCTTAGAGTTCAAAATAACTCTCGAATTCCATTGAGGGATGTGGAATTTGCCAAAAATAGTGGGTGGTACTATTTGATTTAAGACCCAATCAAGTAGTTTTAAAACAAACAATCTAATACGATTTCTGTTATGTTATGTAGTTAACGACATGCCTAAAATAATACCCACCATTATACTTCACAAAAGGGGCCTTAGGGGCCAACGTTTCCTTGCTTGGTATTGCCACATTGAGAATGTCTCAAAGGTGAAAGACATTGTATGTGCTTAAGCAATCCCCTCCTCATGTACCTCCTACGAAACTAGCTTCAAATGAGGAGTGTCAAAATTATGTTAGACACTATGAGGATGACTTACAAGCCAAATGCTTAATCCTCACTTCACTTAGTGAGGAGCTTATGAAGCTACATAAGCACATGGACACTTCTTGTGCCATGGTTGAAAGTTTGCATAAGATGCATGACATTAAGACCAGTAATGTACGATTCTCAAATGTTTGTAGTCTATTGAATGCCAAAATGGCAAAGGGGACATCGGTCCATAAACATGGACAAAAGATGGAAAGGATCTTTAAAGATCTTGCGAGTTTAGGAACTTCCATCGATGGGAAAATGGCCCAAGATTTTTTCCTTGCATCTCTCTCGGATGATTTCACTAAGTTTATTGTAAACTATAAAGTGAATAGATTCAATCATACTTTTACTGAGATGATTGACATGTGCTGTAAGTTTGAACAAGGTTTCAAAAAGGACAATGGGAGTGAGAATGCAATCACAAGGAAAAGGTTGCATAAGAAGAAGGCAAAGAAATCCAAAGGAACATGCTTTCATTGTGGAAAGGATGAACGTTGGAAGAAGAAATACAGGGTGCGCATTGCGAGCCTTATGACATGAACTTTTGAAGAGACTATTTCTGTCATAGAGAGTGCTTTTATAGTAAGCTCCAATTCCTGGATATTTGATTCAGGCGCTAGTCAACATATCTGTAATACGATGCAGGGACTAGCAGGGAGCAGGTCACTGCGTAATGGGGAGATGGTTGTGCAAGTTGGGAATGGCACTAAAATCTCTGCAAAAGCAATAGGCACCTACATGCTTAAACTACCCTCTGGGGAAGTCCTGGAACTTAAGAATTGTTTATATTTTCCTTCATGTATAAAGAATTTGATTTTTATCTCTAAGCTTTTACAAGATGGGCACTCAGTATTGTTTGACAAAATGAGTTGCACTTTATACTTGAACGGTCGTATTATCTCTCATGGTAATATGATAGAGGGACTTTTTCACCTAGAGACAAATAGTGGGATGCACTGTATTGAAAGCGGGAATACCTTAAAACCCAAAAGGGCTAGAGAAGAAGTTAACCAAGAAAGGATGTGGCATCTTAAACTTGGACATGTGAACCTTGATAAGATTCGCAAGATGTCGAAAGACGGATATTTCCGCCCATTAGGTAATGACCAGATGGGTACTTGTGAATGTTGCTTGAAAGGGAAGATGACCAAATCTCCATTTACTGGAAAAGGAGAGCGTGCCACTGAAATTCTAGGGTTAATCCACACTGACGTATGTGGACCTATGTCTACTACGTCAAAAGGAGGCTTCTCCTACTATATCACATTCACCGACGATCACTCTCGGTTTGGCTATGTGCATCTTATAAAGTACAAGTCAGAATCCTTTGAAAGGTTCAAAGAATTCAAGAATGAAGTTGAGAAGCAAACTGGGAAACAGATAAAGACCCTAAGATCGGATCGAGAGGGTCAATATCTGAGTAATGAGTTCCTAGATTTTCTCAAAGAGTGTGGAATAGTATCACAGTGGACTCCACCAGGAACTCCACAACTTAATGGAGTTTCTGAACGGAGAAATCGAACCTTGATGAACATGGTTCGTTCTATGATGAGTTCCGCCAATCTACCAGTAACATTCTAGGGATACGCTCTATATACAGCAGCTTACTTGCTTAATAGTGTACCTTCCAAGTCAGTTTCACAAACGCCCTATGAGATATGGCATGGAAGAAAGCCAAGTCTTAATCACATTAAGATTTGGGGTTGTGAAGCATATGTCAAGAAGCTTGAAGCTACTAAGCTTGAAGCGAGATCAGTAAGATGCTATTTTGTAGGATATCCTAGAGAAACTATGGGATATGAGTTCTACCATCCAGACGACCAGAAAGTCTTTGTCGCCAGAACTGCTAAGTTTCTAGAGGACGAATTTGTTCTGAAAGGAACTATATGCAAAGAGATGGAAATTAATGAGATTAATGATGAACCACAAACAAGCGCTCGACAAGTTGACAACCCTGTTCCTGAACCCCCAGCTCCATATTGATTTGAATGGGTTAGCAAGCCACCTAAGAGGTATGGCTTAAATAATGACTTTGCAGAATTGCACCTTCTAGGCGGCAATGACACAAAGGAGGACCCTAGGGACTACATTGAAGCAATGTTCGACATTGATTCAAAGAGATGGCAAGAGGCCATGAAATCCGAGATGGATTCCATGTATCAAAATCAGGTCTAGACTCTTGTAGACCCTCTAGAAGGTATAGTACCTGTTGGAAACAAATGGGCCTTCAAGAGCAAGATAGACGTTGATGGGAACGTGGAGACTTATAAGGCTAGACTAGTAGCCAAGGGTTATAGGCAAATAGAAGGGATTGACTATGAAGAAACCTTTTCTCCTGTAGCCATGATTAAGTCCATTCAGATTTTTCTTGTTATAGTTGCGTACCATGATTATGAGATCTGGCAAATGGACGTGAAGATGGCCTTTCTGAATGGCTACCTAGAGGAAGAGCTTTATATGACTCAACCCGAAGGTTTCGTGTCCAAGTCTGAAAAGACTAAGGTATGCAAGCTTCAGAGGTCCATTTATGGACTTAAGCAAGCCTCCAGGAGCTGGAACATTTGTTTTGATACTGAAATCAAATCGTTTGGTTTTACTCAAAACGAAGATGACAATTGTGTTTATCAAAAGGTCGTTAGGGATGCAGTTGTATTCCTAGTGTTATATGTAGATGACATATTACTATTCGGGAATGACACTGTAGTACTTTCTTCTGTAAAAGTGTGGTTGTCCAAAACCTTCCACATGAAAGATTTAGGAGATGCATCTTATGTACTTGGGATAAAGCTCTATCATGATAGATCCAGAAAATTAATTGGATTGTCCCAATCTATGTACATTGATACGGTGCTAAGTAGGTTCCAGATGGAACAATCTAAGAAAGGTTTTCTTCCTGTGAGACATGGAATTCACCTTTCTAAGTCCATGGAACCTAAGACTCCTGAAGAGATACGGCAAATGAGAGCTATTCCTTATGCTTTCGCTATAGGAAGTCTCATGTATGCCATGATATGCACAAGGCCTGATATCGCATATGTTGTGAGCATTACTAGTCGATATCAATCTAACCCAGGATCAGAACACTGGACAGCTGTCAAGACGGTCCTTAAGTACTTAAAAAGAACTAAGGACATGTTCCTCATTTATGGAGGAGCGACAGAGTTGCGAGTGGAAGCCTATACAGACGCAGAATCCCAATCTGACGTCGATGATAGAAGTTCCAACTCCGGATTTGTATTCACTCTAAATGGTGGGGCTGTCAGTTGGAAAAGCAAGAAACAAAGTGTAATTGCTGATTCCATGACAGAGGCTGAATATGTCGCTGCAGCTGAAGCCGGGAAAGAACTTTCTGGATGAAGAAGTTCATTACTGAACTTGGAGTGGTTCCAACCATTACATCACCAGTAACTTTGTACTGTGATAATAGTGGGGCGATAGCTCAAGCCAAGGAACCCAAGGCACATCAAAAGAACAAGCATTTTGACAGGCGCTTTAATATCATTAGAAGATATGTTGCCGAGGGAAAAGTCAACATCCTCAAAGTTGCCTCAGCTGATAACGTAGTAGATCCATTAACAAAGCCAATGTCTCAAATCCAACTTGACCGCCATATGGAAAGGATGGGTATTAGATACATGGGAGGATAGCTTTGAGTGTAAGTGGGAGATTGTTGGAAGTATGCCCACAAAGCCAATCATTTGATGTAATAGCTTTTGGAATACTTATTGTATGAAACTTTTATATGTTTAATGAAGGGCAAAGCTTATTGTTAATCACTATTTATTGTATCATGTGTTTAAGCAATAAGGGAATCCAAGGAATGTATTTGATCTAAGAGACAAATGATTTAAGTAAGTTAGATTAACGAGACCTTTCTCTTATGTTCATTCCTAAAACGTTCCTAGCCATAGGATTGCCAATTGGGCATTGACAATCCGCTAAGGTTAGTATGTGTTATGTCGACTCAAGCGTGAGTATGACTAGTCTCAAGTCATTTGGTGTTGGACACTAAGACAAACACATAGGTGCTCGAAAAAGTAATCGAGTACACTGAACTACGATCAAAAGAGAGTTCGAACATACATGTCATGTAAGAACTCGATAGTTGCAATATGCAAAGTAGTCCTTTGACCTGAGGCATCATAGATGTCTAATGGTTAGGTCCTTGACCTTTGATCATGTCAAAGGCATTCCATTAGAGTGTCCACGGTATTGTTGGGGTCAAGCTATCTAGTCATGTAGGCATATGAATGCACAACAAGGGATCTCTAACCTTCCATGGTGGAAGGAGAATACTCTAAGATATGATTCGAGAGTCTTTGGCCAAAGCATATGAATATGACTTAGGAAGTTTGTTCCAAATCTTATTCAATAGAATCATATGGAGAAGTATCACATTGGATAGCAGACATGAAACAAACTATCACTTAAACAATGTGATTAAGAGTATTGTATTAGAGAAGGACCGTATTACATTGTAGTTGTAACTGGATAGGTTCTCCAACCAATTCTACTTAGCTTGGGTAACCATGACATGCTGCTAGGTGTCACTCATGGTTTGTGGAAGCCCTAATGATTAGCAAACACAAATTTTAAGGGAGAATTGAAATGTGGTTTCAATTCACAATCGATCGTTAAGAGTAACAATCGCCCACTACCTCGCTAAATGGAACCTAATGGATCGTACACCGAGTAAGGATGAAAGTGAAGAAATTAAATGAAATGGATATGCAATTAAATGGTTTAATTGAAGAATGGTCAAAGTTAATTAATTAGTTAATTAATTATACGAAATGTTCGTATTGGGCTTTTAAATTGGTTTTGGGCTTCGGGGCCTAAAAGCGTTTTGGTCCACAAGGCCCATTATGTTTAAGTTGTATGACAACTAAAACAAAATGGGCACTCACATGTGATGAAGTATAAATTCAACTTTATAGCTTTATTTTCATTTAGGGTTTTCTTGATGAAAAGAGGTGAAACATTTTTCTCTCTTTTTCTCTATAGAGGCCGGCCACTTAGAGAAGTTTTAGCTAGCAATCTATTCTTCTCTAAGTCATCCATTTCTTCTTCACAATATATCCTTGGTGAAGAGACTTAGAGACATCAAGCTTTTGGTGTTTTGGAGAACATATCCTCAAATCCTCAAAGAAGCAAAGGAGCACTAAAAGGAAGAAAATCACAAGGAAGATCCAAGGAGCAAAGAGGTGACTTGAAGGCCCTCCACTTGGGTGAATCCCTTGTGTAATCATGGATGAGCTTCAAGGGTAATGAATATGTAAATCCTTTATTCTCTTTAATGTTGTTAAAGAGTTTATTGGTTCACCATTCACTAGGCTTTGAAAGTCATGAGTTTTATGAATCGTTTTTGAATGCATGCCTACTTTAATGTTAATAGTTTGCATATGTATTCAAATATTCTCACATGTTCTTAGCTAGGACAAAATTTTTCCTTCACTAAAATTGTTTGAACCTTGGGAATGTGTTTTAATTACTATTTCATTTGGAACTTGTCATGATAGACATTAATCTTTCTCTCCCTCTTAGTATATGTAATTTGTAGGAATTTGTACAAATCGGTTTGTAATTCTTATTACTTCTTAATCTCTTTCAATTAGTTGATTCCCTCTAGTACTAGACTAGAGTTTCTTTAACTATTGGTAAGGAGACATGATTAAAAGAGGGTTTTGACATGAGATTAAAGATTAATTGGGTCCAACGCCCTAATTAGCAATGAATGATTGTCTTTCATTTCTAATGGCTCGATGAAAAATGTTTTAATTGGATTGAAAACACGTAATTAAAACGACACAACCTTCCCTAGATTTTATTCAACAATGTTGGCTCGTTGATTGAATTAACCCAATAAGTCCATGGTGATCCAAAGAGCCTAAGATAAGTATAAAGTCCAATTTCAAAGGAATGCAAAAACCATAGTAGTAGTAGTTACTTCCAATATTTGAAAAATTCGTTTTTGATATTGATTTGTTTTTCTCAAAACAAATAGTGGGAGTATCATACGCTACTAAACTATAATGAACACAATTAGTAGTTATATATACCTCCAATATTTTGAAAAATGTTTTGATATTGATTTGTTTTATGAAAACGAATAGTGGGAATATCATATGCTACTAATTTCATTAACTTTGGACTAGTAGTTATAATAGGACACAATTTATTTTAATATGATGAAATAAATAAAATGATGAGACCTTAAAATCCCTCAACCAACATCCAATATCAAGTTGAAAGCGGAGAGGTGCTTTGAACACTTCTTCGTGGCCTTCCACCATGGTAGGCTCCAATCGTTTATGACTCATACACCGCCTTCACCCTATCATGGAAGAGTTCAAGGTATGTGCTTATACTCAGGAGGAGTCTATTTCAAACATTTGATGTGGTGAAGGTAGGCAACGAATATGGCCAACATTGTATCATCGTGAGGTCGTACTTGGACCCCTATCTAAACCGGCATGGTGGGCCAAAACTTAACTAAGAGAAATGGTGCCAACATTATATCATTGTGAGGCATTGTTCTCTAGAGGCCAATAAGATGGGTAATCACAAGAGGTTGTTGTGAATGGGTAGTCATACCCTCTCATTATTATTTTTGCTAGCCAACATCGTATCATCGTGAGGTGGGCTTGGTAATAGTGAGCCTCCCATAACCCGCTAGGAGCTTTCATTGAAATCTCCCGGATTCCATCTTGAGGGATATGGAATTTGCCAAGAATAGTGGGTGGTGTCATTCAGTTTAAAGACCCGAATCATTTGACTTAATCAACAATCAAACTAATTTATTTTATTGTTATGTATTTAGATATGGTTGGAAGCGCACTCGCGAAAATACTCGACAAGCATTGCCTTGAGGGGCACAATTTCCCATCTTGGTATCGTAATGTCAAGATTCTCCTAACCTTGGAGAAAATTGTTTACGTACTAGACAAGGCTCCACCTCACATACCTCTTGGCCCTGAGGCCACTGAGAATGAACATGCTAAGTATGACAAGCATGTTAAGGATGATACACAAGCCAAGTGCTATCTGTTGGCTTCCATGAATGAGGAGCTGCAAAGACAGCATGAGGGTATGGATAGTGCATCCTCCATCATACTCCATCTTACGGAGTTATATGGAGAAGGGACGCGCAATCGTCGCTTCAGCACTGTCAGTGAACTTGTGAAGACCAAAATGGTCAAGGGAGCTCCAGTACATCAACATGTACTGAAGATGATTGGACTCATTGAACAATTGGAGAACCTAGGTACTCCACTTGACGGGGAATTGGCCTAGGACTTCATCTTGGCTTCTCTTTCTGATTCGTTCTCGCAGTTCGTTATGAACTACAATATGAACAAGATGGATAACACTCTCTCTGAGTTACTAAACATGTTAGTAACCGCTGAGAAGACTATGAAGAAAGAGAACGTTGTAGGGACTGCTGCAGTAGCATACAACAAGCCATCCTCTTCCAAGGCCAAGCCGAAAGGCAAAGGCAAAGGAAAGGAGAAGTCTTCCACTCCTAAGGCCCAAGGAGGAGTGAAGAAAAAGAAGGCAAAGGAGCCCAAGGGGACTTGCCACCACTGTGGAAATGACGGGCATTGGAAGAGGAATTGCAGGTTATACCTTGCAACTCTTAAGGACAAGCCACAAGGTATGGTTTATGTTCTTATCTTCAATTCTAATTGTTAGATCTTGTAAATATTTAAATTTAATATAAAGAGCTAATCACTTATGCAATTGTATATAGGTGGAGGAGCCAAGTAGAAGATGAACAAGCAAGGAAAAGGATGGAGAAGGGTTCAACCACCATTTTTTTGCTAACTACTTAGGAAGTTTGTTAGGCACTTAAAGATAGTCTTTAAACTTTCTTATTTTGTTAAGAACTTATTATGTGACTTCATATGATGGAAGACCACTATTGGTGCCTATATGAAGGTATATAATTAGTCTCTAAATGTCTAGAGCTAATTCCTTTTGTATTAAACATTATGAATGTTTGAATTATCATATCAATGTAATGTGATGAATGCCTTCTACTATATTATTTCCTCAAAGTAGTGTTATGAATTAAATATTGTCTTGTTGTATCCTAGTTGAGATACAAGATTTATATCACTTATGTAATGCGATATCCAAACTTTGGACTTATGAATTATGGATAGATCTCACGTGTTGGCCATAGATGGATACAATGAATCTTTAGATTTGGTTCCAATTGCCTACATGTGAGTACTATATGAATTGAAAAGGGTCTAGAGATTCTGTTCTTGAAGAAAAGGAAGATCACATTATAACGATATAAGTAATAAGAAAACGTTTCTTATATGGTTATCACTTACTTAACCACAATAACCAAGATCACTCTTGATTCAATTAGTAGTTTTGAACAACTAATTGGGCATTCTTAAAATTGTTATAAAATGTCAAGTGTGTTAGTGATTAAACCAAGAATGAAATGTCTAAATCTATGAAATGTTTAAAGACTTTAGTCACTTAATAACAAGACATCAACTTAGTGGAGATTGAAACAAATAAGCTTGAAAGGTTTTAAAGCTACTCCACATTGTCCTCTACCCGTATACTCCACGTTTATACATTTTGAATGTATAATGTAATTTCTCATTAAAGTCATGAGAAATAGTGGGAGGTGAGAAAAATGATATAAACTTGAATATGATTGGTTTGTAGTTGTCTAAAGAAAATAGTACATCACTATTATTATGAGTTTGTAATTTTAATTGTTAAAGAACTCAAGCTCTTCAAAACGTTGAAATTCTATGTTGTGTAACATTCTAAAGAAAAGTCTATGAATGTTGGTTTCGTCAACCTAGCATAAAATGGTTATATGTTGGGAGTTGTCCATCATTCTCTTTTATGAGAACAAGCTAATAACAAAGCATATGGACAAATTGATGAAACAAAAGGGAATAGTTTCAAAATGAGTCACAACATATGGTTTAACAACAAGACAATCCAAATTCGGCACCTCATGTAATTATAACGCTCTATGTAGTTTTGATAAAGAATTATATCAACCACCTAGAAGGTATGGTTGAGTTTCTAAATCCTTAGTAGGAGCCATGCTTCCACTAATGACTTGGATAATTCTTATATGACTACATTAAAGGTCTTAGTATGACTAAAACTTGAAGTATGGTGTATGACACCATATAATTTAAATGAATGGACTTGATAAAGCAAGTCACACATTTCAAATGGAATTACTTGAGAAGCAATTCTTTTGTGTATGTTCGTTTAAATAACTTGTGTTAGCTAGAGTTATTGATAGTCCCAAAATTGTTGAGACATCATCAATAAGCTAATGGATCTCAATGACTGTCAATAGATCCAAGACAAGTTAGTGGGAGCAATATGCATTCAAATCAAGAAAATATAAGTGTTAAGTTTTTGAATGAATGCTAAGTTACAACAAGGCCAGTGGGAGTGATGTCATAATTTGAGCAACAAGATATGAATAAAGTCTATTTGATAGACTTGATAAAACATAGATGTTACTCAAAAATGACAAAACGTGACACGGTCAATTTTGAAGTATAGACTTGAAATTGGACTTAATGATATAGCAAGGCTATCTCAAGGATGTTATATGGGGAAATTAAATCTCAAATGTTGAAGATTTGAGAAAGTATTTTCTTATATGATAGAAAATCACTTTCGTGACCCTTATAATGAATATGTCACAAAATCACAAAAGGGACACATGTATGGACTTGTGAGATGATATCCAAAGGTGAAAAACCATTGGGGTTGTCACTTTAAGATATTACTATAGCCCAGGATCAGAACCGTAGCAACTGATAGAGTATTATTGCCTTTAAGAAAGGAACATCAGAGTCGGACTCTGGAAGCGTGCATTCACTTAGGTTATAAACCAAAGTGAAAATAACCCATTTTAACAAATGGAACGTCATAATGGATGAAGTACTAATCATATGAATGTATTGTTAGTATTGTACTACAATGGTCTCAAGGTTGGAGCAAAGTATGTATAAAGTATACAAACGAAATATATGTCGATATATAGTTTTAGAAACTGCTTCAAAAGGTGTTTTGAATAGAAGGGGTTCTTATAGAACCAATGATTGAATCCAAACCATAAGGTCGTTAGTAGGACACTACGACGTAATGGGGCGATAGCTCAAGCCATGGAATCAAGGTCTCATCAAAGTATTTGAACACAAGAAAGAGACATCATCAAATGTTTTAGAAACATTTGATAAGTAAATCCCTTTTTAAATTAAAAGGATTAATACATAACCAAGTTTACCTCTAAGCATAAGTTCACTCAACTAGCATCTATAAGATACACTAGTGATTGACTTTAGTGCAAGTGGGAGATTGTTGGAGATATGCCTTGAAAGTCAATCTTTGGAAGAAACTTTGCAGGACAATGAATGTGTGTATAGATGACTCTTATACATCAAAAGGCAAAGATACTAATTAGGACTATCTCAATAAACGATATATGTCCTAAATAGTGAATCCATGGACAATGGATCGATGGAAGAAGTAATCTAATGATGTTAGACTACAGAGACCTTCTTCACATAACCATCATGTCCATAAAGGTTCCTGGTCATAGGATTGTCAGAGGGATACTGACAATGCATAGACCAGTACATACTATGTCCCCTTCAATTGGAAGGATGGAAAGTTTTATCCCATTCATGTAGTGACACTAAGACAGGTATGTAGGTGCTCATTAAGGGAATGAGTTCACTGAATACAATCGAACGAGAGTACTTGCATGGAGGTCTACTCACATGTCAAGCAAGTAACTCTAATGGTTGGAATAATGTAAGTAATCCTTTGACCTGAAACATCATAGTTGTCTTGGGGATACGTTGCTGATCATTTTGATAATGAGACGAGACCACACCTCATCTTGGGTGTGTTCTATGCATTGTTGGGGTCAGTGATTTATTCTCAGAGGCATGTGAATGATCAACAAGGGATCTCTAATCCTCGTTATGAGAGGATAAATACTCTAAGATATGATTCGGGAATCTTCGGCCGAAGTATCGAGCGTAATGATGGAAAGCGTTCCTATACGACTCAATTGAATCATATAACATGGAATAATCACATTAGGGGTTTGACATAATATATCCATACCCTAATAATGTGATTGAGAGTATTGTTTTAGAGAAGGATCGAATTACATTGTAATTCCAACTGAATAGGTTCTCCGAACAAATTCTACATTAGCTTGGGTAGCCATGATATATGGTTAGATGTCACTCATGGCTTGTGAGTTCTTCTAGATGATTAAATAAGTAGTCGTCGAAGAAGAAGGAGAATTAAAAGTAAGTTTTAATTCACTAAGTGATTGGATTAAATATAATTAATTGGATTGGTGCCAATCACCTCACTGCCTTGCTAATTAGAACCTAAAATGATTGTACACCGATACTCTTGTAGTGAGACAACTAATGGATGATGGAAATAATTAATTGGATTAATTAAGTGTTGTGATTAATTAGAAAGTCTAAAGAAATCATAAAAGCGATAAAATATCGTTTTGGGCTTAAAGAAAAGTTCGGGTTCATTTGGGCCCATTGGGTCCTTTTATTCAAGCATAGGATGACTTGAAATGATAAAAGCCCAAAAGCCCCAACAACACAAAGGGGCCGGCCAAATAAAGGGAAAGGGAGTGAGAGGGAGTTAAGTTGTTGGCTAACTTTCTTTGAGATATAAAAGGAACTTTTAGTGAAAAGTTTCATTAGGGTTTTGTGAGTTTATTTTCACAAAAATAGAGAAAAACACAATCTCTCTCTCAACTCACAAGGCCGGCCACCAAGAGGAGATTTTAGCTAATGATCTTTTCTCCTTTTGGTCATTCCTCCATCCATCTCACTACACTAGTGGGTGTGGATCTTTAGAGGTCTTCAACCTTGGAGACTAAAGGAGAACCAAGGAGAACTCATTCTAGCAAGGTGGAGGAAGCAAGGAGGGAGGCTAGGCTCAAGGAGTTCCAAGAACAAAGAGCTTGGAGGTGGTCAATCCTTGGTCTCAAGTCAAGATCAAGAGGTATAAAACTACACCTTCACTTTGTTCTTCAATAAAATGTTTTGATGCATCTCACATAAACCTATGCTTCTTGAAGGGGATTTGCATGACTATAGCTTTGACATTATGTGATAACATGCTTCCGTTGCTAATGTATATAAATCTTGAATTGTATATGCATGCTAGTCACTAGAAATCTCACATAAATCTCATTATTTCCCTTCAGAAGCAAGGAATGAAGGCCCTCTCCTTAGGTGATTAGCCTTTGCTTATGCAAAGAGGAATTAACAAAGGTATAAAATATCTCAACTCACTATGTTCTTGAGTTGAGTCTTGGTTCACCTTTCTAATCAGCTTTCAATTTCATGGCTAATGTTTTGTTTTTGAGTGCATACAAGCATGATTCCGCCTTTAAATGTTAATTACATGCCATAGATGTTGCTCAAATGAACATGTTTTCACAAAATCTCCTTCAATAATAGCAGCAGGGTGCCGAATAATTTTGGAGTACTGATGCGTTTATTATCTTAACACACAAATTTAACCCTCTTTTGACAATTGTAGTACAAGTATAAGTAGGTATCGTTCTGGACCGGGGATTAGGAGGGCTTGCTAATAACCTCTAAATTGACTCAAAAACATAAAACCAAACTTAAAAACACTTAACAAGATTCACAAGACTCAAAGCAAACTTAAAATACTTAAAACGACCAAATAAACTTAAATTAGACACTAGGAATGACTTTGGACGAAAATTGACTTTTACTTTAATCAAAACACTTAAAAACACAAACTAAAACAGATTTGAAACACTTTGAAACAAGAAACTAAAAGGGGGGTTTTGATTTGGATGAAGTTGAAACAAACAAACAAGTATGAAAAACTAGACAAATTGTAAAACAAATGTGAGAAATAAGATGATGGATGGGATAGCTAGAGGCTTTTTCTCCACACATGACATGTATGCAAATAACTTGATTTCCAGTTACTACTTCATTGAATTATGAACGACAATGCTCCAAATTAACAGTGACATCACTAGTTAACTCTCAGATTTTCCTTGTTTTATTGGATTGGATGACATCATTCGACAACCCAAAACATTCTTCTAAAGTTCCCTACATCACGTCATAATAGAGATACAATCAAAGATCATTACGTTTAATGAAAATTATAAGCATTGACAAAGCACTTGCAACTATGACATCATGTCACTCATGCTAGGAATTGAACTTAATGCGATTGTTTATAAGCGACCTTCATTACATGTGAATATAAGTTTGTAACGATTATGTGAAACTTCCTTATATTCTAGCAACGGATTTATGCATGCCAATTAAGTGTCGACCCTTAATTAACACTTACAAATAAGTTATCAATCAAATATTTAAGCCAATTGCATTCATGATTCAAGAGTTCATAACTGGAATTTATCAAATTATATTGCACACATACTCATGGCTTTGAAATCACCCCTAGCCAAGAGGGGTTTAGCCACTCATATTTACAAAAAAAATGAAAGGAAATGAATTTAAACATTAGAAACAAAAGAAAGAAATCACCTAAACGCTCCAACGATCCAAGTTGGACAACAAGCACGTCCAAGCACTTTCCTTCCCTTCCTTTGCTACGGCACAAGGTGTTGGTGAGTGTTTGAAGGTTTGTTTGTATGGAGGAATGGATGTGAAGATGAATGGATGTGTTTGGGTGAAGGTTGTGTTGAAATGGGAGTGAATGATCTAACCAAGTATATACTATCTTTATGTTACACACACTTCCTTTTATAGAGGAAGTGCATGGCAATGGAGGGCAACATGGAGTGGTGTAGCAATTGAGTGCAGTGATGCATGAAATCTGAAATGATGGAGGGAACAAGGAATGGTGTAGCAATTGAGTGCAATGATTCAATGTAATGATGCATGAAATCTGAAATGATGGAGGGAACAAGGATGATTATGCATGGCATGGGTGGAAAGGTGTAAGTGGTGAATCAATGAGTGCAAGGAGGTGAAAGGATATTGTGCACATGGTAGACAAAGGAAAGGAAGTGGAATGATGCAACAAATGAGTTAATTGAGGGAACATGGACGATGATGCACGGCATAGGAATCCAAAGGGAGTGCAATGGTGGTGCACGGCAATGATGGAAAGGTGAATGGTGGAGTGACACCCCTTTGTGGCTGAGCTCTTTGTCCTTTTTACATTAATTCTTCTTTCTCTTTAACACATTCCTAGCCTCTTTAGTCTTCAATTTCGTCCATCCACCTTGCTCCATGCATGTGCTATTCATTCCAAGCCCAAACCTGCTCCAAAATGCACCAAAATGCATCTTATTGCTTTATAAGGCCTATGGACCAACAAACACACGAAAATAGCTTAAAATACATAATTAACTAAGAAATAACAACATAAATGCATGAGAACAAGCTAACTCAGTCGTATAA
Organism: Malus sylvestris; assembly: GCF_916048215.2. Lineage (NCBI taxonomy): Eukaryota > Viridiplantae > Streptophyta > Magnoliopsida > Rosales > Rosaceae > Malus > Malus sylvestris. Next base: position 40,839,560 of record NC_062272.1, on the reverse strand, counting down.
ATATGCTCCTATCAAATTCCCCCACACTTAACTTTTGCTAGTCCTCAAGCAAAACAAAACACAACCTAGATCTTCCAACATTTGCCTCAGGGATTTTTAATGAAACATGACATGTTAAAAATCATCATTCCCACAGATTTTGGTCATCTTTACACTCGAGCACATACTTAATCATAGTCACCACTTACTAGTTCACAATTAACCAATTAAAACAATGTTTTGAATGTAGTAACATGCCTTAGAGAATTTTCTCAATTCCTTACAAGATACTCTCTATTTTCACACACATTTTCTGACGACACACCCTACACTAGTATATGTGAGAAGATTGATGTAAACACAAAAGACTAGGACTCACATATGTTATAACAAAGAAAGCAATTTTTTGGAGTTATTAAGCATGTTTAGATATGATCTCATGAATGGAATGCTACTACTTAGATGCGAGAACCAGTGACACCATATGTTCATACCAATTTCGAACTCCACAAATTGAAGCACACAACACTCAAGATTGAAGTCAAGGGTTGTAACAGGGCTTGGGGGTAATGGCTAACAAAGAAAGGATAGGGATAACAAACATTCTTAAAGTGATAGCATGCAAAGCAATGAAATAGACACTTGGAAATCACTTTAGAATGCAGAATCAACTTTTAAATGCAAAGGGAATATTCATGCAACATTTAGGGCCGAATTCAATGTTTTGAACCCTTTCTTTAACAAACAACACTTTAGAGCTCTTTTTCATACTTTTTTTTTCAATTTTTTTTTCTTTTCTTTTCTTTTCTACCCGTGCCTTATTAAGGACTTTGGCACACACACACATACAAGAATCACTTCCCCCACACTTGCTTTCTGCAATACATTGATAAAAAAAAGTTCATTTTAAGTCATGCTTTACTATGCTTCAAGAATAAGGGTATGGATGGTCCTAAAACTAGGCTAGGTAAGGATAGTGTGGGTTAACAAAGAATATAGGCTTAACAAGGTTCAACGGGGTTAAACTTAAACACATAATGAAATAGTGGCATGACAATTTGGCTTTGGTGGTCACTACACAACTTCATCTTGAATATGTGTTATGCAAATCAATAGCATGCTTTGAATGAAATAGGCATGAGTTCTAGCATTTTGAACTAAATGATGAAACACCTTCTAAGTAGCAACCAAGAAAAGAATAATGAGATCATGCAACAACTTTAGAAAACAATGGTGCACAGATTATTAACTCTCCAAATAAACGTTTAGGCTCAAGTCTCATAAGGTTGTAGCGTTCATTTGAGTTTCTTCCTTCAATCATGTTACAAAAACTGATTTTTCCTTTCTGATTGCATGTGAATTCATAAATTATAACCACAACCAAGCATACACCAAAGAATAAATCAAATTTTCATCCATGTTTATAACTCTCTTTAACAATCATGTAATTAAAAACCAAATCCTCATCATTGTGTTGGAAGGTACCCTAAGACACAAATAAACACACAAAAACAACTCTTTTTGGGTTTTTCAAAACAATTTTTCAAATGTTTATGAGATTTTCGGATTTTTATATCAAAACACACTAAAACACTCTAAAACAGCTTAAAAACACTTAAAACAGCAAGGAACAATACTAGAAGTAATGGGTGATAAACTCCTACGAATTTTATGCAAAACAACTTGGTTACCCCCCTCCCACACTTAAATCAAACATTGTCCTCAATGTTTCAAGCATAAACTCACACAAAAACAAGTAAACAAACAAACAACGAATAAACATGACAAGTATAGCAAAGTAAAAATCAGACAGAGTAGAGTTTAAGAATGCAAATCTGGTTTTAGAGATAGATGATCTTGTTGACTTTCCACAGCTTTGATCTCGAACTGGTTTCGAATTCTGAGTGAGGAATATTAGAGTTCCTTGGTTGTGCAGTCTGCATTCTTCTCTGCTTGTTTCTTCTGCACGGCAGGCAAGCACAAGGTAGAGGTGATGGTCTGTTTTTTTCTTCAATCTCTCCAAGTGCCCACCATTTGCTTTCTTTCTCCTTGTCCCTAGCTAAGGATGAATTAGCATATTGTCTCCACATGCTTCGAGGTATCATTTTCACTTCCCTTATCTGTTCCCCAGGCAGATGTGGTAGACGAAGATGAAGCATAAGATGTTGAAGATGAGTACTCGAGAGCAAGGCTAGGTAAGCAATTAGGAAGGGGTTCCAGGTAGTCGGTTCCAGATCGGAAGATTGATACCAAGTGTTGGCTGATTGCTCTATTTCTCCTTGTCCTGTAGATGAAAACAACGACAAGGAGAAGGACAGGGAGAAAGCATGATATGAGATACTCTTGCTTTCAACCTTCATGATATGAAATACTTTTGCTTTGGATGAGTTATTTTCAGAGGTACCCCAAGGAATAAGGAACACTGAGTGTGAAGGAAACATTTTGTCCTAGCTAAGAACATGTGAGAATATTTGAACACATATGCAAACTATTAACACATTAAAGTAGGCATGCATTCAAAACAATTCTAAAACCCATGACTTTCAAAGCCTAGTGAATGGTGAACCACAAGACTCTTTAACAACATTAAAGAGAAAGAAGGTTTTAGAGATTCATTACCCTTGAAGCTCATCCTTGTTTACACAAGGGATTCACCCAAGTGGAGGGCCTTCAAGTCGCCTCCTAGCTCCTTGGATCTTCCTTGTGATTTTCTTCCTTTTGATGCTCCTTTGCTCCTTGAGGATGTGAGGAAAGGATCTCCAAAACACCAAAGATTTGGTGTCTCTAAGTCTCCACACCAAGGATGAGGTGTGAAGATGAAATGGATGACTTAGAGAAGAAAAGATTGCTAGCTATATCTTCCCTATGTGGCCAGCCTCCTTGTAGAGAAAAAGAGAGAAAATGTTTCTCTTCTTTGTCTCAAGAAAACCCTAATGAGAAATAGCTATAAAGTTGACTTTATACTACATCACATTTGAGTGGCAAACTTGTAATTAATTCAAGTTTTCATCCACTCACCCTTATGGCCGGCCTTGTCTTTGTTATTGGGCTAATTGCCCATTTTGTTTTAGTTGTCATACAACTTAAACATAATGGGCCTTGTGGACCAAAACACTTTTGGGCCCCGAAACCCAAAACCAACTTAAAAGCCCAATATGAACCTTTCGTAAAATTAATTAACTAATTAATTAATCTTGACCATTCTCAATTAAACCATTTAATCACTTATCCATCTCATTTATATTTCTTCACTTTCACCCTTACTCGATGTACGATCCATTAGGTTCCAATTAGCGAGGCAGTGGGCAATTGTTACTCTTAACGATCCATTGTGAATTGAAACAACATTTCAATTTTCCCTTTGTTGAAGATTAGCGTTTGCTAATCTTCAGGGCTTCCACAAACCATGAGTGACACCTAGCAGCATGTCATGGCTACCCAAGCTAAATAGAATTGGTTGGATAACCTATCCAGTTACAATTACAATGCAATACGGTCCTTCTCTAATGCAATACTCTTACTCACATTGTTTGAGTGATAGTTTGTATCATGTCAACTATCCAATGTGATACTTCTCTATATGATTCAATTGAATATGATTTGGAACATACTTCCTAAGTCATATTCGTATGCTTTGGCCAAAGACACCCGAATCATATCTTAGAGTATTCTCCTTCCACCATGAAAGGTTAGAGATCCCTTGTTGTGCATTCATATGCCTACATGACTAGATAGCTTGACCCCAACAATGCCGTGGACACTCTCGATGGAATGCCTTTCACATGATCAAAGATCAAGGACCTAACCATTAGACATCTATGATGCCTCAGGTCAAAGGACTACTTTGCATATTGCAACTAACGAGTTCTTACATGACATGTATGTTCGAACTCTCTTTTGATCGTTGTTCAGTGTACTTGATTACTCTTTCAAGCACCTATGTGTTTGTCTTGGTGTCCAACACTAAATGACTTGAGACTAGTCATACTCACACTTGAGTTGACATAACACATACTAACCTTAGCGATTGTCAATCCCAATTGGCAATCCTATGGCTAGGAACGTTTTAGGAATGAACATAAGATAAAGGTCTCGTTAATCTAACTTACTTAAATCACTTCTCTCTTAGATCAAATACATTCCTTGGATTCCCTTATTGCTTAAACACATGATACAATAAATAGTGATTAACAATAAGCTTTGCCCTTCATTAAACATATAATAGTTTAATACAATAAGTATTCCAAAAGCTATTACATCAAATGAGTGGCTTTGTGGGCATAATTCCAACAATCTCCCACTTGCACTCAAAGCCACATTCCCATGTATCTAATACCCATCTTTTCCATATGGCGGTCAAGTTGGATTTGAGACATTGGCTTTGTCAGTGGATCTGCTACGTTATCGGCTGAGGCAACCTTGAGGATGTTGACTTTCCCCTCGGCAGCATATCTTCTAATGATATTAAAGCGCCTGTCAAAATGCTTGTTCTTTTGATGAGCCCTGGGTTCCTTGGCTTGAGCTATCGCCCCACTATTATAATAGTACAAAGTTACTGGTGATGTAATGGTTGGAACCACTCCAAGTTCAGTAATGAACTTCATCACCCAGAACGCTTCTTTGCCGGCTTGAGCTGCAGCGACATATTCAGCCTCTATCGTGGAATCAGCATTTACATCTTGTTTCTTGCTTTTCCAGCTGACAGCCCCACCATTTAGGGTGAATACATATCCGGAGTTGGAACTTCTATCATGGACGTCAGATTGGAAATCTGCGTCTGTATAGGCTTCCACTCGTAACTCTGTTGCTCCTCCATAAACGAGGAACATGTCCTTAGTTCTTCTTAAGTACTTAAGGACCGTCTTGATAGTTGCCCAGTGTTCTGATCCTGGGCTAGATTGATATCGACTAGTAATGCTCACAGCATACGCGATATCAGGCCTTGTGCATATCATGGCATACATGAGACTTCCTATGGCGGAAGCATAAGCAATAGCACTCATCTGCCGTATCTCTTCAGGAGTTTTAGGTCCCATGGACTTAGAAAGGTGAATTCCATGTCTTAGAGGAAGAAGACCTTTCTTAGATTGTTCCATCTGGAACCTACTTAGCACTTTATCTATGTACATAGATTGGGATAATCCAATTAATTTTCTGGATCTATCACGATAGTGCTTTATCCCAAGTACATAAGATGCATCTCCCAAATCTTTCATGTGGAAGGTTTTGGACAACCACATTTTTACAGAAGAAAGTACTGCAGTGTCATTCCCGAATAGTAATATGTCATCTACATATAACACTAGGAATACAACTGCATCCCCAATGACCTTTTGATAAAACAATTGTCATCTTCGTTTTGAGTAAAACCAAACTTTTTGATTTCAGTATCGAAACGAATATTGCAGCTCCTGGAGGCTTGCTTAAGTCCATAAATGGACCTTTGAAGCTTGCATACCTTAGTCCTTTCAGACTTGGACACAAAACCTTCGGGTTGAGTCATATAGAGCTCTTCCTTTAGGTAGCCGTTCAGAAAGGCCATTTTCACGTCCATTTGCCATATCTTATAATCATGGTACGCAACTATAGCAAGCAAAATCCGAATGGACGTAATCATGGCTACAGGAGAAAAGGTTTCTTCATAGTCAATCCCTTCTCGTTCCCTGTAACCCTTGGCTACTAGTCTAGCTTTATAAGTATCCACGTTCCCATCAGCGCCTATCTTCCTCTTGAAGACCCATTTGTTTCTAACAGGTACTATACCTTCTGGAGGGTCTACAAGAGTCCATATCTGATTTTGATACATGGAATCCATTTCAGTTTTCATGGCCTCTTGCCATCTCTTTGGGTCAATGTCGGACATTGCTTCAGTGTAGTCCCTAGGGTCCTCCTTTGTGTCATTGTCACCTAGAAGGTACAATTCCCCAAAGTCATTATCTAAGCCATACCTCTTAGGTGGCTTGCTAACCCTTTCAGATCTATGTGGAGCTAGGGGTTCAGGAACAGGGTTGTCAACTTGTCAAGTGCTTGTTTGTGGTTCATCATTAATCTCATTAATTTCCATCGTTCTACTTATAGTTCCTTTGAGAACAAATTCGTCCTCTAGAAACTTAGCAGTTCTGGCGACAAAAACTTTTTGGTCGTCAAGATGGTAGAACTCATATCCCATAGTTTCTTTAGGATATCCCACAAAATAGCACCTAACTGATCTTGCTTTAAGCTTAGTAGCTTCAAGCTTCTTGACATATGCTTCACAACCCCAAATCTTAATGTGATTAAGACTTGGCTTTTTTCCATGCCATATCTCACAGGGCATCTGTGAAACTGACTTGGAAGGTACTCTATTAAGCAAGTAAGCTGCTGTATATAGAGCGTATCCCCAGAATGTTACTGGTAGATCGGCGGAACTCATCATAGAACGAACCATGTTCATCAAGGTTCGATTTCTCCTTTCAGAAACTCCATTAAGTTGTGGAGTTCCCGGTGGAGTCCACTGTGATATTATTCCACACTCTTTGAGATAATCTAGGAACTCGGTACTTAGATACTCTCCCCCTCGATCTGATCTTAGGATCGTTATCTGTTTCCCAGTTTGCTTCTCAACTTCATTATTGAATTCTTTGAACCTTTCAAAGGATTCTGACTTGTACTTCATAAGATACACATAGCCAAATCGAGAGTGATCGTCGGTGAATGTGATATAGTAGGAGAAGCCTCCTCTCGACGTAGTAGACATAGGTCCACATACGTCAGTGTGGATTAACCCTAGAATTTCAGTGGCACGCTCTCCTTTCCCAGTGAATGGAGATTTAGTCATCTTCCCTTTTAAGCAACATTCACAAGTACCCATTTGGTCATTACCCAATGGGCGGAAATATCCGTCTTTCGACATCTTGCGAATCTTATCGAGGTTCACATGTCCAAGTTTAAGATGCCACATCTTTTCTCGGTTAACTTCTTCTCTAGCCCTTTTGGGTTTGAGGTATTCCCGCTTTCAATACAGTGCATTCCACTACTTGTCTCTAGGTGAAAAAGTCCCTCTATCATATTACCATGAGAGATAATATGACTGTTCAAGTATAAAGTGCAACTCATTTTGTCAAACAATATTGAGTGCCCATCTCGTAAAAGCTTAGAGATAGAAATCAAATTCTTTATACATGAAGGAAAATATAAACAATTTTTAAGTTCCAAGACTTCCCCAGAGGGCAGTTTAAGCATGTACGTGCCTATTGCTTTAGCAGAGATCTTAGTGGCGTTCCCAACTCGCATAATCATCTCCCCATTGCACATGTTCTGCTCCCTGTTAGTCCCTGCAACGAATTGCAGATATGTTGACTAGCGCCTGAATCAAATATCCAGGAATTGGAGCTCATTGTAAAAGCACTCTCTTTGACAGAAATAGTCCTTTCAAAAGTTCGTGTCATAAGGCTCGCAATGCGCACCCTGTATTTCTTCTTCCAACATTCATCCTTTCCACAATGAAAGCATGTTCCTTTGGATTTTATTGCCTTCTTCTTATGTAACCTTTTCCTTATGATTGTAGTCTCACTCCCACTGTCCTTTTTGAAACCTTGTTCAAACTTACAGCACATGTCAATCATCTCGGTAAAAGTATGGTTGAATCTATTCACTTTATAGTTTACAATAAACTTAGTGAAATCATCCGAGAGAGATGCAAGGAAAAAGTCTTGGGCCATTTTCCCATCGATGGAAGTTCCTAAACTTTCAAGATCTTGAAAGATCATTTCCATCTTTTGTCCATGTTTTTGGACCAATGCCCTTTTTGTCATTTTGGCATTCAATATATTACAAACATTTGAGAATTGTACGTTACTAGTCTCAATGTCATGCATCTTATGCAAACTATCAACCATGGCACAAGAAGTGTCCACGTGCTCATGTAGCTTCTTAAGCTCCTCACTAAGTGAAGTGAGGATTAAGCATTTGGCTTGTAAGTCATCCTCATAGTGTCTTGCATAATTTTGACACTCCTCCTTTGAAGCTAGTTTCGTAGAAGGTACATGAGGAGGGGATTGCTTAAGCACATACAATATGTCTTTCACCTTTGAGACATTCTCAATGTGGCGATACCAAGCAAGGAAACGTTGGCCCCTAAGGCCCCTTTTGTCAAGTATAATGGTGGGTGTAAATTTAGGCATGTCGTTAACTACATAACATAACAAAAATCGTATTAGATTGTTGATTTTAAAACTACTTGATTGGGTCTTAAATCAAATAGTACCACCCACTATTTTTGGCAAATACCACATCCCTCAATGGAATTCGAGAGTTATGTTGAACTCTTAGCGGGGTATGGGAGGCTCACCATTAACAAGCCCACCTGACGATGATACGATGTTGGTTAGCAAAAATAATGATAAGAGAATAACGCTTTAATCATTTACAACTCTTGTAATTACCCATCTAATTTGGCCTCTAGAGAATGATGCCTCACAATGATATGATGTTGGCACCATTGCACTTAGTTAAGTTATTCCCACCACGCTAGTTCGTGTAGGGGTTCAAGAATAGCCTCACAATGATATGATGTCGGCCATCCTCGTTGCCTACCTCACCACATCATGTATGTATATATGGACTCCTCCTAAATGTAAGCACATACTTTGAACTTCCCCATGATAGGGTGAAGCAGATGTAGGAGTCACAAATGATTGGAGCCCACCATGGTGGAAGGCCTACGAAGAGATGTTCAAAGCATCTCTCGCTTATCAACTTAATATTCGTTTTGTTGAGGGAGTAGTGTTGGGCTACATCAATTTTAATCTTATTAAAAGAACTTGGGCCTATCACCACCATTGGTCCAAGTTAATAAGAATTAGTAGTATATAATACTCCCACTATTTCGATGAAACAAGCGAGACTATATGGAACTACTAACGAATGCATTGCATCCTTATATGGACTATATAGTTATATTAGGTCTTAGGATGATTATGAACCGTTTGATTTGATCCAACACGAGCCTTGTGTTGGACCTTGGGTTTAAGGTAGATAGTTGTTGATTTTAGTTACGCGTTTAATCTAATTAAACCGTTATTTCCTATTGGGCGTTGGACCCAACTATTCCAATTTGCATACAAATAAACAAATAGGAATACTTGAAATAAAGAGAAGGGCTTATACCCTTTTACAACACATTAGATGGACTTATGTCCATTTACAACAAATTTGAACTAATCAAATTACATTCAAATCTAAACTACTTAACCCAAGCATTCATAATGTAAAGCGGCCAATCACATAGCTCAATTATCGAGGCCTTTGGTCCATAATCACCCTTTTCTTAATCAATCAAATTAACTAAGAAAGCAACTTAAGCAATTGGTTTTCGGATTCATAGAATTGATTTAAATAGAACTAAATGAAATGAAAATCCAATTGTCATTCAAGAGACAAAACCATTTTGTTCTCATCATCTTTTGGGCCGAAAAACAATGACCACAACTATTGGGCCATAAATTTAAAACATAAACTTTTGGGGTCACTTTGTAAAAACACAAGAGTCCACAACTTCATGTAATTACAACTAGAACCCAAAAATTTCAACAATAATAAAAACTTCATTAAAGGAGCAAAACAATTTGTCTTTTAGCGTTTTTGGGCCTTAACGTAAAACGTAAACTTTTGGATCAAAGTGGAAATACACAAAAGTATCAAAACTTTATGTAATTGCATGAAAGCCCCAAATGTACCCCCACTAAGGGGTGGCCGGTTTTGGTAGTGAAAAAGGAGGGGGGGAAAGGTTTTTGGTGAAAAATTCAAAATTTGAAAGTGTTTGGTGCAAGTGGATAGGTAGGTGAGGAAAAGGTTGATTGGGATGGGTTGTAAGAAAATGTTTTGTCAAACAATAAAGACATAAATCATCCATCACCAATTAATTATAAACCAAAACTTTATGAAAAACACTAAACATTTTGAATCAAAACTCCAAACCTTTTTGTTCTTGGTAAGAACATCAAGAATATTGAAGAACACACATGAAAACTCATAAGAGCTCCGTGAATGTTTTCACACAATAAAACTCAAATTTTCACTACACAAAAGAGGGTTAACATCCTAGGGTACTTAGGGGTTCCAAAAGTCAATTTAAAACTCTTTTAACAAGACAAACATGAATCCAAAAATTCACCCTTTGGATTTGGCCGAATTTCCCAACATACATGGCACCAAATTTTAGTTCCAATATTCATGCTTAAATGAACTACATCTAGACAACATTTGAGATGCTAAATTTTCAAGCAAAATTTATATTCAAAAGCAAGAACAAAGCTTGTAACATTTACAACATTTAAATCACAAACCATGAAAAACACAAAACCCAAAAGGATTTGATGTGAAAATTACTTGGCACACAAATTAAACCCTCTTTTTGACAGTTGTAGTATAGATGTAAGTAGGGTATCGTTCTAGGCTGGGGATTAGGAGGGATTGCTAATCTATTCTAAATTAATTTAAAAATATTAAACAAGACTCAATGACACAAAATTAGGCTAAAAACTCTAATAACTCGAAACACACTTAGAATGACTCAAAATAATGAAAACAATCAAATTAGACACTAGGAACTGAAATGGACGGAAATTGAATTAAAAGACTAACAACAAAGAAAACTAACTAAATAATATAATTTAATAATGGGGGGGGATTTGGTTTTGACGAGAAGTAAATTAAACTTAAATAATTACAGAATTGACAAAAGCATGAAATTAAGGTGAAAGGATAGGTGACGGACTAGCTAGAGGGTTCTTCTCCACACATGACACATATGCAACCTAAATTGATTTTCAGTTGTTCTTTCAATAAATTGTAAATCTCAACGCCCCAAATTAACCGTGAATTGCACTAATTAACCCTCAGTTTTTCCACAAGTTATTGGGTTGGATGATTGCATACGACAACCCAAAACATTCCCTACAAGTTCCCTACATGAATTGCATAATAGAGATACAAGCAAGAATCATTAAGTTCTATGAAAAACATAAGCATTGACGAGGCACTCGTTACTATGATTTGCATGAAACTTATGCCAAGAATTTACTTAACGTGATTGTGACTAGCAACCTGAAGGAATTATTTTGTAAAACATGTTCATTTGAGCAACATCATATAGCATGCAATCAAAAACAAAACATTTACCCATGAAATTCAAAGCCTAGTAGATTGGTGAACCAATAATCAACTCAAAAACAAAGTGAGTTGAAATTAATACCTTTGTAGATTCCTCTTTGCATAAGCAAAGGCTAATCACCCAAAGAGATAAGGGCCTTCATTCCTTGCTTCTTAGATCCATGGATTTGGATGGAAGAATAGGTTCTCCAAGTTCCCAAAATTGAGAACCTCTAATTCTCGACACCAAGGTTCGATTGTAGAAGAAATGAGTGACCTTGGAGTAGTAGGATTGCTAGATGTACCCTCCAAGGTGTTGGCCTCTTTAGAGAGAAAATGGAGAGACAATTCTCACCTATTTTCCCCAAAAATAAACCCATTTATCACTTAATGAATATTTGGCTATAAAATCATTTATATAGTCACTTCTTTAAGTGACCTAAACAACCAAAACCCTAATTCATTTCATCATGGCTGGCCATTTAGGGGATTTTGGGCTTTTGGGCTTTAATGAATCTTCATTCATTAAATTGTCATACAACTTAAGTTAATGGGCTTGACGTTCGAAGCCCATTGGGCCTTAAGGTCCAAAACTATCCCGAAGTCTTTAACGAACTTATTCGTTTGATTAATTAACATATTAATTAATCCTTGCCATAAATAAATGATTAAACCATTTAATCATTCTTACTCATTTCCGTTTAATCTCCAATCTCCACCTTTCACGGTGTGCGATCCATTAGGTTCCTTTTAGCGAGGTAGTGGGCGATTAAAACCATTTTACATCGATTGTGAATTGAAACTATTTTCAATTCTCCCTTTAGTGATTATACACGTTTAGGGCTTCCACAAACCATGAGTGACACCTAGCAGCATATCATGGTTACCCAAGCTAATCAGAAGAGGTTAGAGAACCTATTCAGTTCGAGATTACAAATGCAATACGGTCCTTCTCTAATCTAATACTCTTGACCACATTGTTTGGTTTGATAGTTTATTTTCTCATGTCTACTATCCAATGTGTGTCTTGTGCTTATATGATTACCTTGAATGTGATTCGGAACGCATTCCCTAATCTCATTCATACTCTGGCCAGAGATTCAAATCATATCAGAGAGTATTCTCCCTCAAACGGTTTGAAGGTTAGAGATCCCTTGTTGCGCATTCATTTGTCTCCATAGCTAAGCGGCTTGACCCCAACGATGCCGTGGACACCCTCCTGGTGGGATGACTTTGACATAATCAAAGATCAAGGTCTTAACCACAAGACAACTATGATGCCTCAGGTCAAAGGACTACTTTGCATTATCCCAACCATGAGTTCTCATGTGACATGGAATATGAGAACTCTTCGTTGATCGCGTTCAGTGAACTCATTCTCTATTGAGCACCTACCGTACTTGTCTTGATGTCACACACACCAATGACTAGAGACTAATCACTCTCCCTGAGAGAAGACATAGTACGTACCGATCTTGACGGACTGTCAATGCCCAATTGGCAATCCTATGATCAGGAACGTTTAGGATGTGTCTACGAAAGAATGGTCTCAAGAATCTAACTTCATTAGATTACATTCTCCCAATCACATATTCCTTGGACTTTATCGTTTAAGCATATAACATTTATATGAGACGGCTCAAACAATAATCTATGCCCTTTATATGTTAAACTAGATTAGTTTAACATGTGAAATGTCCGTAAAGTATCATCACATGATTGGCTTTAGGGCACATTTCCAACAATCTCCCACTTGCACTAGAGCCAATCAGCTTGATCATCAATGATGATATCTCTTCTGTAGTCATTTCATAAATGGCTGAATAGTAGGCCTAGGCAGTGGATATCTATATGTGTTATCCACAGAAGCAACCTTGAGAATAACGACGTCACCATTATACATGATTCTCAATCATGTGGTTCAGTCTCTCATTTGTGTTCGGATCTTGATGAGACCTTGATTCCCAGGCTTGAGCTATCGCCCCATTAGTGTCAAACACTTTCTGGTTGGAACCGAATAGAGAGTTCATAAATGAACTTTCCCATCCAAACAACATTGTTGTAAACTTCTATATGGCAATATATCTTGCATTCATAATGGAACACACTAAAGTCATTACTTTAATGTTTCCATCCAAATATCTCTTTAGTCATAATAAAGAGATATTCGTTTATCTCTTCATTCGTAATGAAGAAACATCCAATGATGGATTAGATTCATAATCTAATACATTTACGCTTCCATTACGTTACTCTAATTCTTCCTCGATCTTTGAGGAATTTATCCTTTAGTATTTCTTAAATACTTAAGGACTCACTTGACAGTTGCCATGGTTCTGATCCTGGGCTTGCATTGATATCGTCTTGTACCGTTCTAGGTACAACTCATATCAATGTTTTTCATACAATATGAAATACATAAATCACCTTTCTGCATATGCATAAAGGATTCAATTTACGCATTATTTCTTTGGGAGTCAAAGGGGCACGTTCCCTTTGAGAAGGGCAACTTGCTAGTCTTACTAGAGTCATCCTTCTAATTGAAGTTTATCATCATATGAGAAACTTCCTAGCATCCATTGTCTATTATTAGGGATTGATATAATCCAATTATATCATGAAATATATCATTATAGATTTCATCCCATGTATATAGACTATATCTCCCATATACATTCTATCTTCATATAATGTATTAAAGTCATAACTTTAACAAAGAAGTATTCTTTTCATTTCCAAAATTAATATATCATATATATTTATATTTTTAGGAACATGATTAACTCCCACTAATCTTTTGTAAAACTAGTAAACAAAAGATTCATTTACATCTTTATGAGAAATCAAACGATTTGATCCTTTTTCTCATAAAATGCAAATAGCTCCCACTAACTTGCTAAGATCCATGATGGATGGATCTCTACAACTTACATGTCTTGTGATTTATAGTTTTAGACATATATTATCAAGACTATCTTAATAATGGTTTCGGAAACCCATATTATGTCCAAACATTGAATCACCATTTAGTTGTAGTTAGCAATCTTCGAATTAATTGAAACTAAGACTACGTCAAAAATGGTTCCTTTAAAGTCAACCATTCTATTTGATTGTAGTCACCTTAAGCTACCAATTAGCTTTGAAGGTTTCATTATTTCGAGTCAAATGGTACTTTACCATTTTCTTGAGTATATATCGTATATGCACTCAATGTAGTCATAAGGATTTTCATTCTTATTTCTTTCGAATTAAGAGGTGCAACTCTATGACATAGTCATAAAGTTCAAAACCATTCAACTGAGATGGATTATAAATCCTTATCGATTACCTTGGAGCTTGTGGTATAGGAACTAGGTTGTTATATTTGTTGATTACTTTCTTGTCTCTCAAAGAACCCATTCTTCGAGTTCTATCTCTTGTTCATTTGCTTTTAGGCAAATCACATTGTAGAATTACAATGAACTACCCAACAAAACAACATTTGTTAGTTGGTTTATAGAAGCGATATCCAAAAGTTATTTTAAGGATATCCTACAAGATTGTTATCAAACAAATATTGCTTGTTAGCACACAACCCCAAATCTTTAACATTCTTAAGATTTGTCTTTCTTTTCCAACTACATCTTATGGAGTCATGAAAATATTGGAAGATCTTCTCATTGACAATCATATTGTTTTAGAAGTATATATCCTATATATGGGTAATAGATAACATCTAACGAACTAAATCTTATTCGAGTTCGTTCTTCTCCTAATGGAGAAATACATTATCTTATGATGCTATTTTCCTTGATATCTTTCAAGGAAACTCATCTAAAGTGTTACCTTTCCTTGGATCAAATCTAAGGAGGTAAATACTTTAGACGTCTTACTCATCAACTTACATTACTTGAATTCTTTGAAACATTTTGCAAAGTATTCGGACTTGTGTTTATTCAAAATAAACTATAGTCCAACCGAGAGTGATCTTCGGTAAATGTAATTCAACATGAGTAGTATTATGTTTGTGGACAAGTGCCACTAACATCTAAGTGAATTAACCTCAACAACTTTGTGATTCTTTCTTATTTCCAAAAGAATAAAGATTCAAACATTTTGCCTCTATACAATTTTAACAAGAAGGTATTGGATCCGGATCTAACGATCCAAAGCGTCCATCTATGACCAACTCGTAATTTATGTTTTAGAGGTATCACAACTTTAGTTGAGATTAGTCACTACCTTGCAACCTTTTGGGTTTTAAGCATCATTATTTTCTAAACAGTTAACACTACCATATTATCTCTACTATAGAGATAATTAATTAGATTACCATAATCCAATCATTGATTAATAAAGAACATTGTTTTGTCAAACAAAACATTTATCCACTTCACATAGTGACGGAATTTAGTTCCTTAAAATTGGAATACAAAGACAATCTATGTTTTTCCAATTTCTTTGGTAGTTCATATGAGGAAGTAAGTACCATCTGCTTTCGCAGAGATCTACATTTGATTCACGCTTCGAATGTGAAGTACTTTCTCTTCTCTCATTAATCTTCTACTTCTTATTAGCCACACTTTTACAACGATTGTAAAACATAGTCACTAATACGGAATCATGCATTCAAGTAGAAGAACCAACTGTTTTGAACTTTTCAAGAACAATTTACAACACCTTCGAAAGATGTGTTCTTGACACTTGCAAGACATTTCTTGCAAATACCCCTTCCAATGTCCATCCTTTCATAAAGAAAGTTTGTTCCCTTGGAGTTATTTATCTTCTTTATTTGACTTCTCCTTGGACTACAATAGTCATAGTCCCTAAACTCCCACTATCTCTCTTGAAACCTTTTTCAATTGTGTTATACACATCAAACAATTTTGGAGAGCATGTGGTTTATTGTTCACTACATAGTTTACAATAAACTTAGTGAACCATTAGGATAGGGACACAAAGGTGAAGTCCTTGCCTAGTTCCCGTCTCGTTAAGTGGTTTATCACTTCAACATTCAATGATTCAAAATCATCATAAATCCATGTTAATGGACTATTTTTGTCAACCAACCATTATGTTCTAAACATAATTACAAACCTTCTCAAGTTCTTTGTTCATTTAACAAAGAAACAAGCACTAGTGTTTGCATTGACTAAGAGTTGTTCAAAGCAACTCCTATTTCTTCATACAACAAATTGTAATTGAAGAATTATGACATTTAAAAGTGTTGTCCTCTTTATGATAGACATTTTCTAACATATTCTTCTAATGATACATTATCAATAGTAAGATTGTGAGGATGAGACTACTTAGATACATATGCAATCCTTTTAAGACATTCTTTGGGATTGTGGTACCTAAGTCCGGAAACTAAAACATTCGGTTTTGTCAAGTGTTGGATAGCGTATGCAAATATATTGGTAAACAAATACATAACAAATATAAATTGATTGATTTTAAGCCATTTGATTCGGGTCTTTAAATCAAAATAGCACCACCCACTATTTTTGGCAAATTCCATATCCCTCATTTGGAATTCGAGAGTTTTGGATGAAACTCCTAGTAGGTTATGGGAGGCTCACTATTACCAAGCCCACCTCACGATGATACGATATATGGCTAGCAACAATAATAATGAGAGAGTACGCTTACTCATTTGCAACTCATGCAAGTACCCATCTTATTTGGCCTCTAGAGAATGTAACCTCACAATGATATGATATTGGTTCCATTGCACTTAGTTAAGTTCTTCCCACCATGCTTAGTGTGTGAAGGGGTTCAAGAATAGCCTCACGATGATACGATATATAGCTATCCTCGTTGCCTACACTCACCTCATCATATGTATATGGATTCCTCCTGAGTATAAGCATGCACTTTGTACTCCCCCATGATAGGGTGAAGCCGGTGTACAAGTCATAAACGATTGGATCCCACCACAGTGGAAGGCCACGAAAGAGTGTTCTAAGCACTCTCCGCTTATCAACTTAATATTAGTTTGGTTGAGGGTTTTTGGTCTCATCACATAAATATACATTTTAATCTCTATTAAAACAATTTTGGTCCTATTACAACTATTGGTCCATCCCTTTGTTTTAGTTGTACATAATACTCCCACTATGCTTTTAAAACGATTTTTAAAGCAAGAGTATATGATACTACTAACATAAACTTTGCATTCATTTGATGGACTACATAGTTGCCTTAGGGCCTAAGGATGATTATGAACCTTTGTTTAGATTCAACACGAGCCTTGTGTTGAACCTCGGTCTAGGAATGAAGATTGATTTTAGTTACGCGTTTAATCACATTAAGGCGTGTTGTCTTATGGGCGTTGGACCCAACTACTTCATTTTCATGCATATCGTATAAAGCAAGAAAGAAGTACTTCAAAGTAAAGGTGAGCTTATGCTCATTACAACATTTGCATATAACAAATTACTTTAAAGTAAAGAAGAGCTTAAGCCCTTTTACAACATTTGATCAAATCAAATTACAACCAAAATCTAATCTACACATTCCCATGGTTCAAACAAATTTGAAACGCCTTTCACATAGCTCAATTATATTAGGCTTAGGTTCATAATCACCCTTTAATTAATTAACACTTTAACTAATTAATAGAATGCAACATTTTCATTTGGTTTTTGTATCCATAAGATTGATTTAAATGGAGCTAAACAAAATGAAAATCCAATTCTCATTTAAAGAGACAAAACAATTTTGTTCTCATCCTATTTGGGCCATCTTGCAATTAACCTCAACTTTTGGGCCATATTGCAAATACAAAAACTTTTGGGGTCACTTTGTATAATACACAAAAGTCACAACTTCATGTAAATACAACTAGAACCCAAACTTTTAATAATGCAAAAACATCATTAAAGGAACAAAACAATTTGTCCTTTAGCGTTTTTGGACCTAAACGTAAAAACGTAAACTTTTGGGCCAAAGTGCAAATACACAAAAGTATCAAAACTTTATGTAATTGCATAAAAGCCCCAAAAGTACTCCCTTTGAGGGAGTGGCCGGTTTTAGGGAAGATAAGGTGGGAGTGTGTGTTGATTTGTGAGTTTTGTCAAAAACAATCATGCAAGTGTATGTAAGATAAGTTTTTGAAATAATTCAATCACAATTATTTCAATCATCATTTATACAAATATCTAACACTTTAAATACATAATAAATCATTTAAAAACATATCACATATACTTTATGAATTAATTCAAAACTTTGAATCAATACACCAAACCTTTTTGTTCTTGGCAAGAACATCAAGAACAATGAAGAACATCCATGAAAAACCCAAATTTTTCCATGAACTTTTTCCACCCAAAAACATTCCAAAACCATTCTTACTTAAGGGAAATAACATCTAACCAAACTAGGGTACTTAGGGGTTCCAAAGAACACATTAAAACACTTTTAACAAGTCAAACAAGAACCCAAAAATTCACCCTTTGATTTTGGCCGAATTTTCCCAAAAGCATGGCACCAAATTTTAGCTCCAATATTCATGCTCATATGAACAACATCTACAACATTTGAGATAGCAAATTTTCCAACAAAATTTACTTTCAAAGAAGCAAGAATAAAGCTTGTAACAATTACAACTTTTAGATCACAAACTTATGAACTACAAAACACAAAAGGATTCACCAACTACTAGACCTAGGCTCTGATACCACTTGAAGGAATTATTTTGTAAAACATGTTCATTTGAGCAACATCATATAGCATGCAATCAAAAACAAAACATTTACCCATGAAATTCAAAGCCTAGTAGATTGGTGAACCAATAATCAACTCAAAAACAAAGTGAGTTGAAATTAATACCTTTGTAGATTCCTCTTTGCATAAGCAAAGGCTAATCACCCAAAGAGATAAGGGCCTTCATTCCTTGCTTCTTAGATCCATGGATTTGGATGGAAGAATAGGTTCTCCAAGTTCCCAAAATTGAGAACCTCTAATTCTCGACACCAAGGTTCGATTGTAGAAGAAATGAGTGACCTTGGAGTAGTAGGATTGCTAGATGTACCCTCCAAGGTGTTGGCCTCTTTAGAGAGAAAATGGAGAGACAATTCTCACCTATTTTCCCCAAAAATAAACCCATTTATCACTTAATGAATATTTGGCTATAAAATCATTTATATAGTCACTTCTTTAAGTGACCTAAACAACCAAAACCCTAATTCATTTCATCATGGCTGGCCATTTAGGGGATTTTGGGCTTTTGGGCTTTAATGAATCTTCATTCATTAAATTGTCATACAACTTAAGTTAATGGGCTTGACGTTCGAAGCCCATTGGGCCTTAAGGTCCAAAACTATCCCGAAGTCTTTAACGAACTTATTCGTTTGATTAATTAACATATTAATTAATCCTTGCCATAAATAAATGATTAAACCATTTAATCATTCTTACTCATTTCCGTTTAATCTCCAATCTCCACCTTTCACGGTGTGCGATCCATTAGGTTCCTTTTAGCGAGGTAGTGGGCGATTAAAACCATTTTACATCGATTGTGAATTGAAACTATTTTCAATTCTCCCTTTAGTGATTATACACGTTTAGGGCTTCCACAAACCATGAGTGACACCTAGCAGCATATCATGGTTACCCAAGCTAATCAGAAGAGGTTAGAGAACCTATTCAGTTCGAGATTACAAATGCAATACGGTCCTTCTCTAATCTAATACTCTTGACCACATTGTTTGGTTTGATAGTTTATTTTCTCATGTCTACTATCCAATGTGTGTCTTGTGCTTATATGATTACCTTGAATGTGATTCGGAACGCATTCCCTAATCTCATTCATACTCTGGCCAGAGATTCAAATCATATCAGAGAGTATTCTCCCTCAAACGGTTTGAAGGTTAGAGATCCCTTGTTGCGCATTCATTTGTCTCCATAGCTAAGCGGCTTGACCCCAACGATGCCGTGGACACCCTCCTGGTGGGATGACTTTGACATAATCAAAGATCAAGGTCTTAACCACAAGACAACTATGATGCCTCAGGTCAAAGGACTACTTTGCATTATCCCAACCATGAGTTCTCATGTGACATGGAATATGAGAACTCTTCGTTGATCGCGTTCAGTGAACTCATTCTCTATTGAGCACCTACCGTACTTGTCTTGATGTCACACACACCAATGACTAGAGACTAATCACTCTCCCTGAGAGAAGACATAGTACGTACCGATCTTGACGGACTGTCAATGCCCAATTGGCAATCCTATGATCAGGAACGTTTAGGATGTGTCTACGAAAGAATGGTCTCAAGAATCTAACTTCATTAGATTACATTCTCCCAATCACATATTCCTTGGACTTTATCGTTTAAGCATATAACATTTATATGAGACGGCTCAAACAATAATCTATGCCCTTTATATGTTAAACTAGATTAGTTTAACATGTGAAATGTCCGTAAAGTATCATCACATGATTGGCTTTAGGGCACATTTCCAACACAACCTTCACTACTTGTGAATATAAGTTCATAACGATTAGGTGAAATTCACTTATATTCTAGCATCAAATTCATGCATGTAAATTAAGTATGCATTCTTAATCGACATACAAAAATAAGTTATCAATCAAGTAGTTAAGCAAATTAAATCACAACTCAGAAATCACAACTGAAGGTAATCAATTCATATTACAAATATATTCATGGCTTTGAATTAACCTCTAGCCAAAATAAATTTAATTACACATTATTAAAACAGAAATAAAATAGAAGTTTGGAAAGATTTAACCGAGAGAGGAGAGTGCTTGCTGCTTCTGTCTGTCTTCCTCCCCGAGGCTCACTGCCCTCCCCTGTCACGCTGCGCAAAGCAGTTTTTTTATATGTTCTTTCCTCTGAGCTCTCTTGGTTGTCCTCACCTCCCTCTCTTCCTCTGACTTGCCCCTCCTATTTTTCCGTTTCGCGCCTGACCTTCTCATGCTGCCCAAAGGCAACCTTCTCTCCAGCTCCAAGACAGCCTTCTCCTGCTTCTTCCCGTGCGCTGCCAAGGGCAGCTTTTTCTTTCCCAGCTGCTGTCCGTCTGCCTCTGTCCCCGCGCCTCTCTTTCACGCTGCCAAAGGCAGCCCTTCTTCTTTCCGCCTTGACCTCCTTCCGTGCTGCTCTCTATAACCTCCTCATTTCACTTCTTATTTTATTTCTATCCTCCCGCTGCCAGCCTTCTCACCTTCCTTCCACTCCCTTTTGTCTGCCCGTTTCTATATCTCTTTCCTTAATGCCATGTCCACACCCTCTGCCTTTTCTTTTTTTTTTTATCTTTCAACTCTACCATTCCGTGTCTCTATTCCCTCTCCACTTTCCATGCTTTTCATTCTTTTCTTTATTTTTCTCTATCAGTCCATTATTTCTGTGAAAACAATGCTAACACAAAATTAATTATACATTAACACAAAGTATAGTAAATTGCTACAATTTTAATATAAAAACATCACAGAAACTCTAGAAATGGATGGTATAAATGCATGAAATATATGAGTGATCAAATACCCCCAAACTTACATTTTTGCTAGTCCTCGAGCAAAACAAAGAAAATATGAAAAAGTAATAACATGAAAAACATTAGCTTCCCTCTATGTGACCCTCATAGAATTTCATTCAAGAAAACAAATCATCAAGAACCATAGCTAGCATCAAGGAACTAATCCAAGTTCATCTTCCTTATTCAAATATTAGCAGTAATCTTTGAATCATCATTGAAGTGTAGTGTGTGAGATAGCCATGCTAATGCAATTTCAAAATTTTTATATTTTTAAAATCATCATATGCAAACTAGCAACCTTCTCACGGGATATGCACTCAATCACACATGTGTTTAGTTTTAATGTGTTTCGCTCAAAGAATCAAATGTGAAATTTCTACCATAAGCTTGCATAAAGATCACTTCTCCACAGTCATAATTGCAAAACTTAAATCAAGAGGACTTTTATTGGATGTAATGAGGTTTAGGAAGAGGGTTATTGAAATGAAAGAATAGGTAAACACAAGTTCCAAGCTGCATTGCAAGCAATTCTTTTGTTTAGATTTATAAGAACTCAATCTTTCCAGCGATTCTTCTAGCACCTCCAACCACACCCTTAACTGAAACTTGAAAAACTTTTTATTTTCTTTGTATACAATCTTTCTTTTTCTTTTCTCTTTTTTTTTTTTT
Source organism: Malus sylvestris (assembly GCF_916048215.2). Lineage (NCBI taxonomy): Eukaryota > Viridiplantae > Streptophyta > Magnoliopsida > Rosales > Rosaceae > Malus > Malus sylvestris. The sequence goes on along the minus strand of NC_062272.1, from coordinate 40,817,294 downwards.
TTTTTTTATTTATATATTTTTTTTATATCAAACATGAAATACCCTCACCCTTATTCTTTTGCCAAACACCTTCAAAGTACTTCACAAACATTTCTCATAAGACATTCTCACATTGCTCACTAGCTTGCTTGGAAAGGGTAAGGAAAAATGTTTCAGGCATAAGGGTAGACATATCTGGTGATAAGAAATAAAAGGCTCAACATACACGGCTCAAATTGGCAATCTAATGATATCATTTTTCTTTGGGAAACATGGTTATTTGGGCCATAGTGGTAAACCTAATGCCTCTATCATTTCCAAGTTCATGCAATCAATGACAAACATTTCGAAAGATCGTTACGCAAGTTCTAGAGATGTATCTCACATAAGTTCATCACACATGAAAGAATAGGAGTGTATGAAAAATGCACACACTTTCAATCGGCTCAAAAACTCACATAGGATGTATATGGTCACTAAATTCACATATGAAGCTTTAAGTCATGCTTTAGTTTCACATTAACAAGGCTATGAGCATTTGGTTTTTCAAAGATGGTCAAACATGTACAAAACTAACAAGAGAATTAGGAATTTCACAAAACACATGTTAACTAAGTTCTTGATAATCATGATTCAAATTTGATCCAATTATATCATCGGGTCGGGAAGCTAACAAAAATATAATTCAAAACAATAAGGGAAACAAGACAATATTTTTGGATTTTTAAATTTTCCAATATTTTTTTTTTTCACAGAAAACTAAACTAATTAAGAAAACAAAAAGCAACAACACAGAAACAAATGAAACCAGTTTGTAGTCGAAGGTACAAAAAATTTCAAGTTGGTCATTTTTTTATACTCTTTACCCCCAAACTTAAACTGGACATTGTCCCCAATGTCAGAAAACACTACAATGCAAATAAAAATAAAATAAATAAATAATAAGAAACAAAATAAAGCAATTGGACTGAAAACTTCCCTAGTTTGCAGTAAAACCAAGCGATGACCCCCAAGCTAAAATTCTGCAATCAACTTCAAGGGTGGAAATAACCAAAAGTTCCTGCAAAGAAAAGAAATAATTCAGTTAAGTAACACAAGAAAATATATAAAAAATTGCAAACGAAAAATTGAAAATCACGATAAAAGACAATGAATAGAACTAATAAGTGATCATTGGTCGTGCTTGTTGACTTTCCACAGCTTTCCTCTTGAATGGGGTGACACTTAGCTTTTTACTTGCAAGTGATGATTTGATGATATTGTACGGTGAAGCTTTGCTCTTTGGTGATGTTGCAGTTCCTTATTTGTTCTCCAAGCAGATGTGGCAGCTTCTCTAGTTCTTCAGCTCGGACTCCTTGTGCTGGGTTGATTGTACGAGCTGCATTCTTCTCTGCTTGTTTCCTCTGCATGGCGGGCAGGCACGAGGTAGAGGTATTGGTCTGTTTCTTTCTTCAATCTTTCCAAGTGCCCACCTCTTGCTTTCTTTCTCCTTGTCCCTAGTTGAGGATGAATCAGCACGTTGTCTCCACATGCTTCGAGGTATCATCTTCACTTCCCTTATACGTAAGAGACGAAGAGGAAACACAAGATGATGAGTACTCGAGAGCAAGTGCTGGCTGGAGAAAGGACAGGGAGAAAGCATGATATGAGATACTCTTGCTTTCAACCTTTATGATATGAAATACTTTTGCTTTGAATGTGTTGTTCGCAGGAGTATCCCAAGGAATGAGGAACACAGAGTAACTTAGGAGGATTCTTTGGGGATGCATTTTCGGAGATGAAGAAGGTTTGAGTGAGGCTACTTTGCAATGAAGTTTAACATTTATAGAATTTTCTTAATGGCTGGTAGAGGTACTGTTCAATTATCCCAGGGTTATCGACACGAGTAAAAGAATAGTGCAATGTGCTTTCCCACTTCACCATAAATTTTCGACCAGCTATTCGTGATTTCCGCAAAGCAGATTCCTCATTGATATCTGGAATCGGCGCTTCGAGCTCTGAGCATCGTCGATTGTAGAGGTAGCATGTGACACGTGCGGATAAATCTGGAAAAGAAGATTTGCCCGTGGGTTGAAGCCCAGCTTTTGAGAAAGCTAGCGTGTCTTTGACTGTTGAATTTCCCTCTTCGATTTCTGAATTGGTGCTTCGACAAACTGCCCGAGATTTTCGCAAAGCAATTTGCGTGTGACAAGTGACGACACGTCTGGACAAATTGATCTTTTGAAATCCGGGGTTCGGCTCGTGGTTTCTGAGCAAGCCCAACTTTTAAGAAATGAAACGCCTCTTTTGAGAAAAGAATCCGGCTTTTGAGAAAGGAAACTCCTCTTTTGAGAAAAGAATCAGGCGTTTGAGAAAGGAGCCCCGACTCTTCGATTTGCGAGAGGACGCCTCTTCAATTTCTGAGGAGCGCCTCTTTGATTTCTTCTTTTTATAGAGGCGTTAATTTTGTTCCACAACACACTTGAGCTCCCTCCTGTAAACACTCCCTTCTTGCACTTGTTTAATCTTGATCTGTCCGACTCTCTTTTTTCTTCACCACCTCTGAAAAATGTCTGGCCCTTCCGATCGTCGTTTTGACTTAAACCTTGGTGAAGAGGCAGCTCCGCCTTCACCAGACAACATATGGCGCCCATCCTTCATATCCCCTACCGGTCCCCTTACCGTGGGGGATTCGGTGATGAAAAATGATATGACAGCTGCGGTGGTGGCCCGGAACCTTGTCACCCCCAGAGATAACAGACTGCTCGCTAGACGGTCTGATGAATTGGCGGTTAAGGAGTCTCTGGCTCTTAGCGTGCAGTGTGCTGGTTCTGTGTCTAACATGGCCCAACGCCTATATGCTCGAACCCGTCACGTTGAATCGTTGGTGGCTGAAATACAGAGTCTCAAAGAGGAGATTAGAGGACTCAAGCATGAAAATAAACAATTGCACAAGCTTGCACACAATTATGCCACAAACATGAAGAGGAAAATTGACCAGCTGCAAGACACTGATGGTCAAATTTTACTTGATCATCGGAGGTTTGTGGGTTTGTTCCAACCGCATCTTCCTTCGTCTTCTGGGGCGGCACCGCGTAGTGAAGCTCCAACTGATCAACCTCCGATACCTCCTCCTTCCGTGGCCCCGCCGACTGCTGAAACACCGCCGACTACTGAAGCACTACCTGACCAATGAATGCTATTAGTTTACACATCATTGTAAAATATTTTTACTTTTATGTTTTTTTTTTTTTTTTTTTTTTGTTTTTTTTTTTATTTTTTTATTTTTTATCAATGTAAAATATGTAAATCAATGTAAAAAGTCTTTGGTTAACCTTCCCCCACACTTAAACTAAATAACACAAACTCACAGAAATCAACCAAATAACACAACTAACTAAACAAAACAAAATGAAAGCAGTAAAGATAAGGGTGTAAGAATTCAAATCTGATTTGGTTAGCGATTCCAAAGTCTCCCTTCGTTGAATGCTTGGGTTGCCTCCCAAGAAGCGCTTGATTTAACGTCTTTAGCGGGACGAATCTTTCCTTTAAATTCCCCTCGGCTCCAAAGCAAGGAATTTATCTTTTAATGGGAGGTGATACTTGAAATGATTCGGCAATGGTTTAAATTCAAGAGTGGGTGCCTGAATCATCAAAATCAGAAACATGTTAGTATAAATTAAAATTAAAATTGGAGAAGATGGCTTACTTTCTTTTTCCGACACAAACTCAATGACAAACACCACATTTTTGAATATTTCCGGGACTTTGAACTTGGCCAGGTTTACTATGATGGTTGTGGCTTGTCCCGTGTCATCAAACTCAACTGCTTTGGGCTTGATTGTCTCATGCACAGTCTCTTGGATGAATTCTTGATATGCTTCAACCACTTCATTTTCTTGAATCCCTTTTCTTGGTGTGCAAGGTTCTTTGAACGTTTCAATACCATCGGGAACTTGTTTTGGTGAACCAAGAATTGGGATATCACTTTGCACCTTTGGAAGAGCTTCCACAATGTCTTTTTCACTCTCTTTGATATTTGGAATAAAAAACCTGCAAGGACAAAGGACATTCGGTGGAATAATGTTAGAATGAAGTGAATTTAGAACTTCCTCACCTGAGTTGGATGACATAGGGATTTGAGGAGCTTGCAGCAAGAATTCTTCTAAACTGCCCAGGTCGTCCTCCTCCTCTTCTGCTTGCAGCAGCAATTCATCCATGTTCGGGCTGTGTTTGGATGGTTCTGGGACAGCTTCATCCTTCATGTCACCTTCCAAAGTGATAGCATCGTGGATTTCAAAATCTTCCTTCGAATTTTCAACAGTTGAGCTGGAGAGTTCACTTTGCTCTTGAATTTGTACCATGAATTCCATAATCTCTCCCATTTGACTCATCAATTTATCCAACTTCTTGTCTTGATTTTGTTGGTCCTGCGTCAAAGAGGTTAGTACTTGAAGAATTTGATCACTATCCATGGACATACTTGAATTTGATTGGAATTGTTGTGGGGTATGCGGTGGTGGCTGCATAGGCGTTAAATAAAACTCCTCAGATTGCTGCCAATATCCATCTTGTTGAGCCTCCTTGGCTTGATTTTGTGAGCCCTGCACCAAAGAATTTAATTCATTAAGAATTTGATTATAATTTATTGACGAACCTGAGTTTGATTGAGCATATTGCATAGGTTTTGAATAGAAATCCTCCTCTTGCTGCCAATATCCCTCTTGTTGGAATTGTTGAGGTTCCCCCCACATATAATTTGAATGATCTCTCCAAGCCGAATTGTAAGCGTTGGAAAACATGTTGTTGCTTGGTTGATCATAGCCTTGATAACCCCAAGCATTTTCATTGGCAGAAAATTGAGGACTTTGATATCCTTGCCCATAGGGCATATCAAGTGTAGGGACACTTGGCATTGTGGTCCGTTCGGCATTATGAGTCAATTGAGCAGTGAGCTGTGCCAATTGAGCTTGAATGGTCGCAAGTGCCATGTCTTGCTCCATTTGTACCTAAAATCAAAGAAAGAAAAATAAATCAAATATCAAAAGTAAAATACACAAACACCAATATAAACATAAACAAAAACAAAAATAAAGGGATTAGCAAAGTTGCTAATCCCCGGCAACGGCGCCAAAATTTGATGTGAAAATTACTTGACACACAAATTAAACCCTCTTTTTGACAGTTGTAGTATAGATGTAAGTAGGGTATCGTTCTAGGCCGGGGATTAGGAGGGATTGCTAATCTATTCTAAATTAATTTAAAAATATTAAACAAGACTCAATGACACAAAATTAGGCTAAAAACTCTAATAACTCGAAACACACTTAGAATGACTCAAAATAATGAAAACAATCAAATTAGACACTAGGAACTGAAATGGACGGAAATTGAATTAAAAGACTAACAACAAAGAAAACTAACTAAATAATATAATTTAATAATGGGGGGGATTTGGTTTTGACGAGAAGTAAATTAAACTTAAATAATTACAGAATTGACAAAAGCATGAAATTAAGGTGAAAGGATAGGTGACGGACTAGCTAGAGGGTTCTTCTCCACACATGACACATATGCAACCTAAATTGATTTTCAGTTGTTCTTTCAATAAATTGTAAATCTCAACGCCCCAAATTAACCGTGAATTGCACTAATTAACCCTCAGTTTTTCCACAAGTTATTGGGTTGGATGATTGCATACGACAACCCAAAACATTCCCTACAAGTTCCCTACATGAACTGCATAATAGAGATACAAGCAAGAATCATTAAGTTCTATGAAAAACATAAGCATTGACGAGGCACTCGTTACTATGATTTGCATGAAACTTATGCCAAGAATTTACTTAACGTGATTGTGACTAGCAACCTTCACTACTTGTGAATATAAGTTCATAACGATTAGGTGAAATTCACTTATATTCTAGCATCAAATTCATGCATGTAAATTAAGTATGCATTCTTAATCGACATACAAAAATAAGTTATCAATCAAGCAGTTAAGCAAATTAAATCACAACTCAGAAATCACAACTGAAGGTAATCAATTCATATTACAAATATATTCATGGCTTTGAATTAACCTCTAGCCAAAATAAATTTAATTACACATTATTAAAACAGAAATAAAATAGAAGTTTGGAAAGATTTAACCGAGAGAGGAGAGTGCTTGCTGCTTCTGTCTGTCTTCCTCCCCGAGGCTCACTGCCCTCCCCTGTCACGCTGCGCAAAGCAGTTTTTTTATATGTTCTTTCCTCTGAGCTCTCTTGGTTGTCCTCACCTCCCTCTCTTCCTCTGACTTGCCCCTCCTATTTTTCCGTTTCGCGCCTGACCTTCTCACGCTGCCCAAAGGCAGCCTTCTCTCCAGCTCCAAGACAGCCTTCTCCTGCTTCTTCCCGTGCGCTGCCAAGGGCAGCTTTTTCTTTCCCAGCTGTTGTCCGTCTGCCTCTGTCCCCGCGCCTCTCTTTCACGCTGCCAAAGGCAGCCCTTCTTCTTTCTGCCTTGACCTCCTTCCGTGCTGCTCTCTATAACCTCCTCCTTTCACTTCTTATTTTATTTCTATCCTCCCGCTGCCAGCCTTCTCACCTGCCTTCCACTCCCTTTTGTCTGCCCGTTTCTATATCTCTTTCCTTAATGCCATGTCCACTCCCTCTGCCTTTTCTTTTTTTTTTTCTTTCAACTCTACCATTCCGTGTCTCTATTCCCTCTCCACTTTCCATGCTTTTCTTTCTTTTCTTTATTTTTCTCTATCAGTCCATTATTTCTGTGAAAACAATGCTAACACAAAATTAATTATACATTAACACAAAGTATAGTAAATTGCTACAATTTTAATATAAAAACATCACAAAAACTCTAGAAATGAATGGTATAAATGCATGAAATATATGAGTGATCAGGATTCACCATAAACTAGACCTAGGCTCTTGATACCACTTGAAGGAAAACTTTTGTCCTAGCTAAGAACATGTGAGAATATTTGAACACATATGCAAACTATTAACACATTAAAGTAGGCATGCATTCAAAACAATTCTAAAACCCATGACTTTCAAAGCCTAGTGAATGGTGAACCACAAGACTCTTTAACAACATTAAAGAGAAAGAAGGTTTTAAAGATTCATTACCCTTGAAGCTCATCCTTGTTTACACAAGGAATTCACCCAAGTGGAGGGCCTTCAAGTCACCTCCTAGCTCCTTGGATCTTCCTTGTGATTTGCTTCCTTTTGATGCTCCTTTGCTCCTTGAGGATGTGAGGAAAGGATCTCCAAAACACCAAAGATTTGGTGTCTCTAAGTCTCCACACCAAGGATGAGGTGTGAAGATGAAATGGATGACTTAGAGAAGAAAAGATTGCTAGCTATATCTTCCCTATGTGGCCGGCCTCCTTGTAGAGAAAAAGAGAGAAAATGTTTCTCTTCTTTGTCTCAAGAAAACCCTAATGAGAAATAGCTATAAAGTTGACTTTATACTACATCACATTTGAGTGGCAAACTTGTAATTAATTCAAGTTTGCATCCACTCACCCTTATGGCCGGTCTTGTCTTTGTTATGAAGGAAAAATTTTGTCCTAGCTAAGAACAAGTATGAACATTTGAATACACATGCAAGCTATTAACACTTTAAAGTAGGCATGCATCCAAAAACAATTCATAAAACCCATGACTTTCAAAGCCTAGTATATGGTGAACCAAAATAAACTCTTTAACAACATTAAAGAGAAGTAAAGATTTAGTGATTCTTTACCCTTGAAGCTCATCCTTGATTACACAAGGGATTCACCCAAGTGGAGGGCCTTCAAGTCACCTCCAAGCTCTTTGAATCCTCCTTGTGTTTTCCTCCCTTTAGTGCTCCTTTGATGATTTGAGGAAATAAGGATTTGTTCTCCAAAAACATCAAAAGCTTGATGTCTCTAAGTCTCTTCACCAAGGTGTATATTGTGAAGATGATATGGATGACTTAGAGAGATTTTAGATGCTAGTAAAAATCCTCTAAGTGGCCGGCCTCTATGTAGAAAATGAGAGAAAATGTTTCAACCAATTTCTATTAGAAAACCCTAATGAGAAACAAAGCTATAAAGATGACTTTATACTTCATCTCTTAGGTTGGTGGCAAACTTGCAATTAAGCAAAATTTCCCACTACCCTTGCTATGGCCGGCCTCCTTTTGTTATTGGGCTAAATGCCCATATTTGTTTTAGTTGTCATACAACTTAAACATAATGGGCCTAGTGGACCAAAACAATTTTGGACCCCGAAGCCCAAACTAACTTAAAAGCCCAATACGAACCCTTCGTATAATTAATTAACTAATTAATTAACTTTGACCATTCTTCAATTAAACCATTTAATTGCTTATCCATTTCATATAATTTCTTCACTAACATCCTTATGTGGTGTGCGATCCATTAGTGTTTGCTAATCTTCAGGGCTTCCACAAACCATGAGTGACACCTAGCAGCATATCATGGTTACCCAAGCTAAGTAGAATTGGTTGGAGAACCTATCCAGTTACAACTACAATGCAATACGGTCCTTCTCTAATACAATACTCTTAATCACATTGTTTAAGTGATAGTTTGTTTCATGTCTACTATCCAATGTGATACTTTCCTATATGATTCATTTGAATATGATTTGGAACAAACTTCCTAAGTCATATTCATTTGCTTTGGCCAAAGACTTTAGAATCATATCTTAGAGTATTCTCCCTCCACCATGGAAGGTTAGAGATCCCTTGTTGTGCATTCATATGCCTACATGACTAGATAGCTTGACCCCAACAATGCCGTGGACAATCCGAAGGAATGCCGTTGACATGATCAAAGATCAATGACCTAATCATTAGACATCTATGATGCCTCAGGTCAAAGGACTACTTTGCATATTGTAACTTTAGAGTTCATACATGACATGTATGTTCGAACTACTTTTTGATCGTCGTTCAGTGTACTCGATTACCTTTTTCGAGCACCTATGTGTTTGTCTTAGTGTCCAACACCAAATGACTTGAGACTAGTTCATACTCACGTTTGAGTCAACATAACACATACTAACCTTAGCGGATTGTTAATGCCCAATTGGCAATCCTATGGCTAGGAACGTTTTAGGAATGAACATAAGAGAATGGTCTCGATAATCTAACTCACTTAGATCACTTGTCTCTTAGATCAAATACATCCCTTGGATTCCCTTATTGCTTAAACACATGATACAATAAATAGTGATTAACAATAAGCTTTGCCCTTCATTAAACATATAAAAGTTTAATACAATAAGTATTCCAAAAGCTATTACATCAAATGAGTGGCTTTGTGGGCATACTTCCAACAATCTCCCACTTGCACTCAAAGCCATCTTCCCATGTATCTAATACCCATCTTATCCATATGACGATCAAGCTGGATTTGAGACATTGGCTTTGTCAGTGGATCTGCTACGTTATCGGCTGAGGCAACTTTGAGGATGTTGACTTTCCCCTCGGCAGCATATCTTCTAATGATATTAAAGCGCCTGTCAAAATGCTTGTTCTTTTGATGTGCCCTCGGTTCCTTGGCTTGAGCTATCGCCCCACTATTATCACAGTACAAAGTTACTGGTGATGTAATGGTTGGAACCACTCCAAGTTCAGTAATGAACTTCTTCATCCAGAACGCTTCTTTGCCGGCTTCAGCTGTAGCGACATATTTAGCCTCTGTCGTGGAATCAGCAATTACACTTTGCTTCTTGCTTTTCCAACTGACAGCCCCACCATTCAGAGTGAATACATATCCGGAGTTGGAACTTCTATCATCGACGTCAGATTGGAAATCTGCGTCTGTATAGCCTTCCACTCGCAACTCTGCCGCTCCTCCATATACGAGGAACATGTCCTTAGTTCTTCTTAAGTACTTAAGGACCGTCTTGACAGCTGCCCAGTGTTCTAATCCTGGGTTAGATTGATATCGACTATAATGCTCACAGCATATGCGATATCAGGCGTTGTGCATATCATGGCATACATGAGACTTCCTATGGCGGAAGCATAAGGAATCCTACTCATATGCCCTATCTCTTCAGGAGTCTTAGGTTCCATGGACTTAGAAAGGTGAATTCCATGTCTTATAGGAAGAAAGCCTTTCTTAGATTGTTCTATCTCGAACCTACTTAGCACCTTATCAATGTACATAGATTGGGATAATCCAATTAATTTTCTGGATCTATCACGATAGAGCTTTATCCCAAGTACATAAGATGCATCTCCTAAATCTTTCATGTGGAAGGTTTTGGACAACCACACTTTTACAGAAGAAAGTATTGCAGTGTCATTCCCGAATAGTAATATGTCATCTACATATAACACTAGGAATACAACTGCATCCCCAACGACTTTTTGATAAACACAATTGTCGGCTTCGTTTTGAGTAAAACCAAACGTTTTGATTTCAGTGTCGAAACGAATGTTCCAGCTCCTGAGGCTTGCTTAAGTCCATAAATGGATCTTTGAAGCTTGCATACCTTAGTCTTTTCAGACTTGGACACGAAACCTTCGGGTTGAGTCATATAGAGCTCTTCCTCTAGGTAGCCGTTCAGAAAGGCCGTCTTCACGTCCATTTGCCAGATCTCATAATCATGGTACGCAGCTATAGCAAGCAAAATCCGAATGGACTTAATCATGGCTACAGGAGAGAAAGTTTCTTCGTAGTCAATCCCTTCTCTTTGCCTGTAACCCTTGGCTACTAATCTAGCCTTATAAGTCTCCACGTTCCCATCAACGCCTATCTTCCTCTTGAAGACCCATTTGTTTCCAACAGGTACAATACCTTCTGGAGGGTCTACAAGAGTCCAGACCTGATTTTGAAACATGGAATCCATCTCGGATTTCATGGCCTCTTGCCATCTCTTTGAATCAATGTCGAACATTGCTTCAGTGTAGTCTCTAGGGTCCTCCTTTGTTTCATTGTCACCTAGAAGGTACAATTCATCAAAGTCATTGTCTAAGCCATACCTCTTAGGTGGCTTACTAACCCGTTCAGATCTACGTGAAGCTAGGGGTTCAGGAACAGGGTTGTCAATATGTCGAGTGATTGTTTGTGGTTCATTATTAATCTCATTAATTTCCATCTGTTTGCTTATAGTTCCTTTGAGAACAAATTGTTCTTCAAGAAACATAGCATTTTTGGCGACAAAGACTTTCTGGTCGTCAGGATGGTAGAACTCATATCCCATAGTTTCTTTAGGATATCCCACAAAATAACATCTTACTGATCTCGCTTCAAGCTTAGTAGCTTTAAGCTTCTTGACATATGCATCACAACCCCAAATCTTAACATGTTTAAGACTTGGCTTTCTTCCATGCCATATCTCATAGGGCGTTTGTGGAACTGACTTGGAAGGTACTCTATTAAGCAAGTAAGCTGCTGTATATAGAGCATATCCCCAGAATGTTACTGGTAGATCAGCAGAACTCATCATAGAACGAACCATGTTCATCAAGGTTCGATTTCTCCTTTCAGAAACTCCATTAAGTTGTGGAGTTCCTGGAGGAGTCCACTGTGATATTATTCCACACTCTTTGAGATAATCTAGGAACTCATTACTCAGATATTCACCCCCTCGATCTGATCTTAGGGTCTTTATCTGTTTCCCAGATTGCTTCTCAACTTCATTCTTGAATTCTTTGAACTTTTCAAAGGATTCTGACTTGTACTTCATAAGATACACATAGCCAAACCGAGAGTGATCGTCGGTGAATGTGATATAGTAGGAGAAGCCTCCTCTCGACGTAATAGACATAGGTCCACATACGTCAGTGTGGATTAACCCTAGAATTTCAGTGGCACGCTCTCCTTTTCCAGTAAATGGAGATTTGGTCATTTTCCCTTTCAAGCAACATTCACAAGTACCCATCCGGTCATCACCTAATGGGCGGAAATATCCGTCTTTCGACATCTTGCGAATCTTATCAAGGTTCACATGTCCAAGTTTAAGATGCCACATCTTTTCTTGGTTAACTTCTTCTCTAGCCCTTTTGGGTTTTGAGGTATTCCTGCTTTCAATACAGTGTAACCCACTATTCGTCTCTAGGTGAAAAAGTCCCTCTATCATATTACCATGAGAGATAATACGACCGTTCAAGTATAAAGTGCAACTCATTTTGTCAAACAATACTGAGTGCCCATCTCGTAAAAGCTTAGAGATCAAATTCTTTATACATGAAGGAAAATATAAACAATTTTTAAGTTCCAGGACTTCCCCAGAGGGTAGGTTAAGCATGTAGGTGCCTATTGCTTTTGCTGAGATTTTAGTGCCGTTCCCAACTCTCACAATCATCTCCCCATTGCTCAGTGACTTGCTCCCTACTAGTCCCTGCATCGTATTACAGATATGTTGACTAGCGCCTGAATCAAATATCCAGGAATTGGAGATCACTATAAAAGAACTCTCTATGACAGAAATAGTCTCTTCAAAAGTTCGTGTCATAAGGCTCGCAATGCGCACCCTGTATTTCTTCTTCCAACGTTCATCCTTTCCACAATGAAAGCATGTTCCTTTGGATTTCTTTGCCTTCTTCTTATGCAACCTTTTCCTTATGTTTGCATTCTTACTCCCACTGTCCATTTTGAAACCTTTTTCAAATCTACAGCACATGTCAATCATCTCTTTCAAAGAATGATCGAATCTATTCACTTTATAGTTTACAATAAACTTAGTGAAATCATCCGAGAGAGATGCAAGGAAAAAGTCTTGGGCCATATTCCCATCGATGGAAGTTCCTAAACTTTTAAGATCTTTAAATATCCTTTCCATCTTTTGTCCATGTTCATGGACCGATGTCCCCTTTGCCATCTTGGCATTCATTAGACTACAAACATTTGAGAATCGTACATTACTAGTCTCAATGTCATGCATCTTATGCAAACTTTCAACCATGGCACAAGAAGTGTCCATGTGCTTATGTAGCTTCATAAGCTCCTCACTAAGTGAAGTGAGGATTAAGCATTTGGCTTGTAAGTCATCCTCATAGTGTCTAACATAATTTTGACACTCCTCCTTTGAAGCTAGTTTCGTAGGAGGTACATGAGGAGGGGATTGCTTAAGCACATACAATATGTCTTTCACCTTTGAGACATTCTCAATATGGCGATACCAAGCAAGGAAACGTTGGCCCTTAAGGCCCCTTTTGTCAAGTATAATGGTGGGTATAATTTTAGGCATGTCGTTCACTACATAACATAACAGAAATCGTATTAGATTGTTTGTTTAAAACTATTTGATTGGGTCTTTGAATCGAATAGTACCACCCACTATTTTTGGCAAATTCCACATCCCTCAATAGAATTCGAGAGTTATATTGAACTCTTAGCGGGTTATGGGAGACTCACCATTACCAAGCCCACCTCACGATGATACGATATTGGTTAGCAAAAATAATAATGAGAGAATAACGCATTATTCATTTACAACTTTTGTAATTACCCATCCGTTTGGCCTCTAGAGAATGTTGCCTCACGATGATACGATATCGGCACCATTGCACTTAGTTAAGTCATTCCCACCATGCTTAGTTCATGAAGGGGTTCAAGAATAGCCTCACAATGATATGATATCGGCTATCCTCGTTGCCTACACTCACCTCATCATATGTTTATGGACTCCTCCTGGATGTAAGCACATACTTTGTACTCCCCCATGATAGGGTGAAGCCGGTGCATGAGTCACAAACGATTGGAGCCCACCACGGTGGAAGGCCTACGAAGAGATGTTCAAAACATCTCTCGCTTATCAACTTAATATTCGTTTGTCGAGGGAGTAGTTTTTGGGCTACATCAAAACATTTTAATCATATTAAAAGAACTTGGGCCTATCACAACCATTGGTCCAAGTTAATATGATTTAGTAGTTTATAATACTCCCACTATTTCGAAGAAATAAGTGAGACTATATGGAACTACTAACGAATGCATTGCATCCTCATATGGACTATATAGTCATATTAGGTTTTAGGATGATTATGAACCGTTTGATTTGATCCAACACGAGCCTTGTGTTGGACCTTGGGTTTCAGGTAGATAGTTGTTGATTTTAGTTACGCGTTTAATCCAATTAAACCGTTATTTCCTATTGGGCGTTGGACCCAACTATTCCATTTTGCATACATATAAACAAAAAGGAATACATGAAATAATAATAAGGGCTTATGCCCTTTTACAACATAAATTAAATGATGGACTTATGTCCATTTACAACAAATAGAATTAATCAAATTACATTCAAATCTATACTACTAAAACCCAAACATTCAAAATGTATATCGGCCAATCACATAGCTCAATTATCGTGGCCTTTGGTTCATAATCACCCTTTTCTTAATCAATCACATTAACTAAGAAAACAACTTTAAACAATTGGTTTTTGGATCCATAGAATTGATTTAAATGGAACTAAATGAAATGAAAATCCAATTCTCATTAAAGAGACAAAACAATTTTGTTCTCATCCTTTTGGGCCAATAGGAAACTATGACCACAACAATTGGGCCATAATGAAAATACAAAAACTTTTGGGGTCACTTTGTATAAACACAATAGTCCACAACTTCATGTAAATACAACTAGATCCCAAAATTTTAATAATGTAAAAACATCATTAAAGGATCAAAACAATTTGTCCTTTAGAGTTTTTAAGCCTAAACGTAAAAACGTAAACTTTTGGGCCAAAATGCAAAAACACAAAAGTATCAAAACTTTATGTAATTGCACAAAAGGCCCCAAAAGGACCCCCACTAGGGGTGGCCGGCCATTTTGGGAAGATATGAAAAAAAATCTAAAAAAGTTTTGCAAGTTGATTTTATTAGGTGAGGATAAAGGTGAAGGTGATGGTTTGTAAGAAAAACTTAAAGTCTATGACAAAACATTAAAACATTTCATCACATCTCACCAATAACATCACCCATCAAAGAATAAATCAATTATATACCAAAACTTTATGAAAAACATAAAATTTTTGAATCAAAACTTCAAACCTTTTTGTTCTTGGCAAGAACTTCAAGAACATTTGAAGAACACCATGAAAACTCATAATAGCCCCATGGATGTTTTCATTCACCAAAACTCAATTTTACACCTCTCAAAAGAGGGCTAATATCCTAGGGTACTTAGGGGTTCCAAAAGTCACCTTAAAACCATTTTAACAAGACAAACATGAACCCAAAAAGTCACCCTAAGGATTTGGCCGAATTTCCCAAAACTCATGGCACCAAATTTTAGTTCCAATATTCATGCTTAAATGAAATACATCTACAACATTTGAGATGCTAAATTTTCTAGCAAAATTTATATATTCAAAAGCAAGAACAAAGCTTGTAACATTTACAACATTTAAATCACAAAATATGAACATCACAAAACCCAAAAGGATTCACCATAAACTAGGCCTAGGCTCTCATACCACTAGAAGGAAAAATTTTGTCCTAGCTAAGAACAAGTATGAACATTTGAATACACATGCAAGCTATTAACACTTTAAAGTAGGCATGCATCCAAAAACAATTCATAAAACCCATGACTTTCAAAGCCTAGTATATGGTGAACCAAAATAAACTCTTTAACAACATTAAAGAGAAGTAAAGATTTAGTGATTCTTTACCCTTGAAGCTCATCCTTGATTACACAAGGGATTCACCCAAGTGGAGGGCCTTCAAGTCACCTCCAAGCTCTTTGAATCCTCCTTGTGTTTTCCTCCCTTTAGTGCTCCTTTGATGATTTGAGGAAATAAGGATTTGTTCTCCAAAAACATCAAAAGCTTGATGTCTCTAAGTCTCTTCACCAAGGTGTATATTGTGAAGATGATATGGATGACTTAGAGAGATTTTAGATGCTAGTAAAAATCCTCTAAGTGGCCGGCCTCTATGTAGAAAATGAGAGAAAATGTTTCAACCAATTTCTATTAGAAAACCCTAATGAGAAACAAAGCTATAAAGATGACTTTATACTTCATCTCTTAGGTTGGTGGCAAACTTGCAATTAAGCAAAATTTCCCACTACCCTTGCTATGGCCGGCCTCCTTTTGTTATTGGGCTAAATGCCCATATTTGTTTTAGTTGTCATACAACTTAAACATAATGGGCCTAGTGGACCAAAACAATTTTGGACCCCGAAGCCCAAACTAACTTAAAAGCCCAATACGAACCCTTCGTATAATTAATTAACTAATTAATTAACTTTGACCATTCTTCAATTAAACCATTTAATTGCTTATCCATTTCATATAATTTCTTCACTAACATCCTTATGTGGTGTGCGATCCATTAGGTTCCAATTAGCGAGGCAGTGGGCGATGTTACTCTTAACGATCGATTGTGAATTGAAACCACATTTCAATTCTCCCTTAAGATTAGTGTTTGCTAATCTTCAGGGCTTCCACAAACCATGAGTGACACCTAGCAGCATATCATGGTTACCCAAGCTAAGTAGAATTGGTTGGAGAACCTATCCAGTTACAACTACAATGCAATACGGTCCTTCTCTAATACAATACTCTTAATCACATTGTTTAAGTGATAGTTTGTTTCATGTCTACTATCCAATGTGATACTTTCCTATATGATTCATTTGAATATGATTTGGAACAAACTTCCTAAGTCATATTCATTTGCTTTGGCCAAAGACTTTAGAATCATATCTTAGAGTATTCTCCCTCCACCATGGAAGGTTAGAGATCCCTTGTTGTGCATTCATATGCCTACATGACTAGATAGCTTGACCCCAACAATGCCGTGGACAATCCGAAGGAATGCCATTGACATGATCAAAGATCAAGGACCTAATCATTAGACATCTATGATGCCTCAGGTCAAAGGACTACTTTGCATATTGTAACTTTAGAGTTCATACATGACATGTATGTTCGAACTCCTTTTTGATCGTCGTTCAGTGTACTCGATTACCTTTTTCGAGCACCTATGTGTTTGTCTTAGTGTCCAACACCAAATGACTTGAGACTAGTTCATACTCACGTTTGAGTCAACATAACACATACTAACCTTAGCGGATTGTCAATGCCCAATTGGCAATCCTATGGCTAGGAACGTTTTAGGAATGAACATAAGAGAATGGTCTCGATAATCTAACTCACTTAGATCACTTGTCTCTTAGATCAAATATATCCCTTGGATTCCCTTATTGCTTAAACACATGATACAATAAATAGTGATTAACAATAAGCTTTGCCCTTCATTAAACATATAAAAGTTTAATACAATAAGTATTCCAAAAGCTATTACATCAAATGAGTGGCTTTGTGGGCATACTTCCAACATGTTATTGGGCTAATTGCCCATTTTGTTTTAGTTGTCATACAACTTAAACATAATGGGCCTTGTGGACCAAAACACTTTTGGGCCCCGAAACCCAAAACCAACTTAAAAGCCCAATACGAACCTTTCGTAAAATTAATTAACTAATTAATTAATCTTGACCATTCTCAATTAAACCATTTAATCGCTTATCCATCTCATTTATATTTCTTCACTTTCACCCTTACTCGGTGTACGATCCATTAGGTTCCAATTAGCGAGGCAGTGGGCAATTGTTACTCTTAACGATCCATTGTGAATTGAAACAACATTTCAATTCTCCCTTTGTTGAAGATTAGCATTTGCTAATCTTCAGGGCTTCCACAAACCATGAGTGACACCTAGCAGTATGTCATGGCTACCCAAGCTAAATAGAATTGGTTGGAGAACCTATCCAGTTACAATTACAATGCAATACGGTCCTTCTCTAATACAATACTCTTAATCACATTGTTTGAGTGATAGTTTGTATCATGTCAACTATCCAATGTGATACTTCTCTATATGATTCAATTGAATATGATTTGGAACATACTTCCTAAGTCATATTCGTATGCTTTGGCCAAAGACTCCCGAATCATATCTTAGAGTATTCTCCTTCCACCATGGAAGGTTAGAGATCCCTTGTTGTGCATTCATATGCCTACATGACTAGATAGCTTGACCCCAACAATGTCATGGACACTCTCGATGGAATGCCTTTGACATGATCAAAGATCAAGGACCTAACCATTAGACATCTATGATGCCTCAGGTCAAAGGACTACTTTGCATATTGCAGCTAACGAGTTCTTACATGACATGTATGTTCGAACTCTCTTTTGATCGTTGTTCAGTGTACTCGATTACTCTTTCAAGCACCTATGTGTTTGTCTTGGTGTCCAACACTAAATGACTTGAGACTAGTCATACTCACGCTTGAGTTGACATAACACATACTAACCTTAGCGGATTGTCAATGCCCAATTGGCAATCCTATGGCTAGGAACGTTTTAGGAATGAACATAAGAGAAAGGTCTTGTTAATCTAACTTACTTAAATCACTTCTCTCTTAGATCAAATGCATTCCTTGGATTCCCTTATTGCTTAAACACATGATACAATAAATAGTGATTAACAATAAGCTTTGCCCTTCATTAAACATATAATAGATTAATACAATAAGTATTCCAAAAGCTATTACATCAAATGAGTGGCTTTGTGGGCATACTTCCAATAGAGTGACTCGAGAGGCTTCGTTGGGAAGGCATTCTCGGAGATGAAGAAAAGTTATGTATGTCTGCCTTGTAATGGAGGGTGAAGGTTAACATTTATAGGAATTAATAACCGGTGCTATTCTTTCATTCTTGTCGGCAACCGTTGGATGATTTAACAGTAAACTTCACGTGCCTTCTACTTCACAAGAAATCTTCGACATATTGCCCGTAATTTCCTCAAGGCTGAGTGTGCATGTGACATGCGCTAACACGTCTGGAAAAGCAAGTGCCTCTTCGATATCTGGAATCGACGCTTCGACAAACTGCCCGTGATTTCCACAAAGCTGAGTGTGCATGTGTCAGACGCTGACACGTCTGGAAAAGTAGATGCCTCTCCGATTTATGAGCTTGCCTCTTCGAGTTCGAAGATCGCCTCTTCGAGTTCTGAGCTCCGTCGAGTGCAGAGGTTGCATGTGACAAGTGCGGACAAATCTAGAAAAGAAGATTGGCCCGTGGTTTCTGAGTAAGCCCAACTTTTGAGAAAGCTAGTGCCACTTCGATTTTTGAATTGGCCTATTCGATTTCTGAGCTCCCCTCTTCAATCTCTGAAATCCCCTCGAGTGCTGGTTTTTATAGAGACGCGCAGTACGTTTCAGAGCACACTTGAATTTCTGCCTGTAGAAACTCCCTTCTTGCACTTCTACGATCTTGACTTGTCCGACCTCTTCTTTCTTTAACACCTTTGAAAATGTCTGGCCCCTCCGACCGTCGTTTTGACCTAAACCTTGGTGAAGAGGCAGCCATGCCTTCTCCAGACAACATATGGCGCCCATCCTTCATATCCCCTACTGGTCTTCTTATTGTTGGGGATTCGGTGATGAAGAATGATATGACCGCTGTGGTGGTGGCCCGGAACCTTGTCATTCCCAAAGATAACATACTACTTTCCAAACGGTCTAATGAGTTGGCTGTTAAGGATTCTCTGGCTCTCAGTGTGCAGTGTGCAGGTTCTGTGTCTAATATGGCCCAACATCTATTTGCTCGAACCCATCAAGTTGAATCGTTGGCGGCTGAAGTGATGAGTCTCAAACAGGAGATTAGAGGGCTCAAGCATGAGAATAAACAGTTGCACAAGCTCGCACATAACTAAGCTACAAACATGGAGAGGAAGATTGACCAAATGCAAGAATCTGATGGTAAGATTTTACTTGATCATCAGAGGTTTGTGGGTTTATTCCAACAGCATTTGCCTTCGTCTTCTAGGCCTGTACCATGTAATGAAGCTCTAAATGATCAACCTCTGATGCCTCTTCCTTCTGAGGCTCCGCCGACTGCTGAGACTTTTCCTAAGCAGCCTTTGTGAAGGTTTCTTCTTGTATTTTCTGCTTAATGTTCCTTTTTTTTCATGAAAATGAATGTAAAAATACCTTGCATATCTGTCAATGTTTCAAAAATAAACCCACACCAAAAACAATTAAACAAGCAACAAATAAAAATGACAATCATGGCAAAATAAAACTGCAGAAAAGGGAAGGTTTTTAGAAATGCAAAACTGATTGTGGAGCGATTCAAAAATCTTCCTCATTTGAATACATGGGTTGCCCGAAGAAGCGCTTGATTTAACGTCTTCCAGCCGGACGAAACTTCCTTCTAAACTTGGATAGGGCCCATAGCATGGAATTGATCCTTGAATTGAAGGTGATACTTGACGTGATCCGGCAATGGTTTAAATTCTAGTGTAGGTGCCTGAATCATCAAAATTAGCAAGTTAGTATATAATAAAATCGAAGTTGGAGAAGATGGCTTACTTGCTTGCTCCGACACAAACTCAATTACGAACACCACATCTTTGAAGGTTGCAGGGATATGGGACTTGGCCAGATTTGGTGTTTTGAGAGTTATGACTTGTCCCGTGTCATAAAATCCAAATTCTTTGGGATTTTTTGTCTCAAGTGTATCTTCTTTGATGAATTCTAGACATTCCCCATCCATTTCTTGCTCTGGATTCTTTGGAAAGGTTTCAAAGATGCCTTTCTCACCCTCTTCTTCCTTGGATTGCATGATCCTGCAATGAATAAGGACATTTGGTGAAACGGGGTCAAGACGAATTGAATTTAGGCTTACCTTGGTTGTAGTGGACGGCATAGAAGGCATATGGGGCTACGGCAAGGGTGGTTCTTCCCTTGTCGTGGCCTTGTTATTCTCCTCTTCTTCGAGCAGCAGCTGTTAATCCATGTTTTGGCTTGGTTTGGATGTCTTGGGTTCACCTCCAACCTCCATAGCACTTCCCAAAGTGATAGCATCATGGATTTCAAAATCTTCCTTCAAATTTTCAATAGTTGAGTTTGAGAGTTCACTTTGCTCTTGAATTTGTGCCGTGAACTCCATAATCTCTCCAAGTTGATTTTTCAATTCGCTCATTTCCTTAGCTTGATTGAGCATTGTTTCATTTTGATTTTGCTGCCCTGCACCAAAGAGGTTAGTAATTGAAAAATTTGATCACTATCCATGGACATACTTGAATTTGATTGGAATTGTTGTAGGGGAAGCTGTGGTGGCTGCATAGGAGTTAAATAAAACTCCTCAGATTGCTGCCAATATCCATCTTGTTGAGCCTCCTTGGTTTGATTTTGTGAGCCCTGCACCAAAGAATTTATTTCATCAAAAATTCGATCATAATATATTGACGAACCTGAGTTTGATTGAGCATATTGTATATGAGGTTGTGATGGTTGCATAGGTCTTGAATGAAACTCCTCTTCTTGTTGCCAATATCCATCTTGTTGGAATTGTTGAGGTTCTATGTAATCTGAATAATCTCTCCAATCCGAATTGTAAGCGTTGGAAAACATGTTGTCCTATGATTGGCTATGGCCTTGATAACCCCAAGCATCTTCATTTGCAGCGAATTGAGAATATTGCTGAGTTGGATATCCTTGCCCATAGGACACACCACATGTAGGGACACTTTGCATTGTGGTCCTTTCGGCATATTGTGATAATTGAGAAGTAAGTTCCGCCAATTGAGCTTGAATGGTAGCAAAATCCATGTCTTACTTCTCTAGTACCTGAAATCAAGGAAACAAAACTAAATCAAATATCAAAAGTAAAAAAAAAAAAAAAAAAAAACACAAACAGAAACAAAGTCAGTAACTAAAAACAAAAGACACGAAAATAAAAAAAAGGAAATAACAAGGGATTAGCAAAGTTGCTAATCCCCGGCAACGGCGCCAAAAACTTGATGCGTTTATTATCTTAACACACAAATTTAACCCTCTTTTAACAATTGTAGTACAAGTATAAGTATGGATCGTTCTGGACCGGGGATTAGGAGGGCTTGTTAATAACCTCTAAACTGACTCAAAAACATAAAACTAAACTTAAAAACACTTAATAAGATTCACAAGACTCAAAGCAAACTTAAAATACTCAAAACAACTTAAAACAACCAAATAAACTTAAACTAGACACTAGGAATGACTTTGGACGAAAATTGACTTTTACTTTAATCAAAACACTTAAAAACACAAACTAAAACAGATTTGAAGCACTTTGAAACAAGAAACTAAAAGGGGGGTTTTGATTTCGATGAAGTTGAAATAAACAAACAAGTATGAAAAACTAGACAGATTGTAAAACAAATGTGAGAAATAAGATGATGGATGGGATAGCTAGAGGCTTTTTCTCCACACATGACATGTATGCAAATAACTTGATTTCCAGTTACTACTTCATTGAATTATGAACGACAATGCTCCAAATTAACCGTGACATCACTAGTTAACTCTCAGATTTTCCTTGTTTTATTGGATTGGATGACATCATTCGACAACCCAAAACATTCTTCTAAAGTTCCCTACATGACATCATAATAGAGATACAATCAAAGATCATTACGTTTAATGAAAATCATAAGCATTGACAAAGCACTTGCAACTATGACATCATGTCACTCATGCTAGGAATTGAACTTAACGCGATTGTTTATAAGCGACCTTCACTACATGTGAATATAAGTTTGTAACAATTATGTGAAACTTCCTTATATTCTAGCAACGGATTTATGCATGCCAATTAAGTGTCAACCCTTAATTAACAATTACAAATAAGTTATCAATCAAATAGTTAAGCCAATTGCATTCACGATTCAAGAGTTCATAACTGGAATTTATCAAATTATATTGCACACATACTCATGGCTTTGAAATCACCCCTAGCTAAGAGGGGTTTAGCCACTCATATTTACAAAAAAATGAAAGGAAATGAATTTAAACATTAGAAACAAAAGAAAGAAAACACCTAAACGCTCTAACGATCCAAGTTGGACAGCAAGCACGTCCAAGCACTTTCCTTCCCTTCCTTTGCTACGGCACAAGGTGTTGGTGAGTGTTTGAAGGTTTGTTTGTATGGAGGAATGGATGTGAAGATGAATGGATGTGTTTGGATGAAGGTTGTGTTGAAATGGGAGTGAATGAACAAACCAAGTATATACTATCTTTATGTTACACACACTTCCTTTTATAGAGGAAGTGCATGGCAATGGAGGGAACATGGAGTGGTGTAGCAATTGAGTGCAATGATGCGTGAAATCTAAAATGATGGAGGGAACAAGGAATGCTGTAGCAATTGAGTGCAATGATTCAATGTAATGATGCATGAATCTGAAATGATGGAGGGAACAAGGAATTATGTAGCAATTGAGTGCAATGATTCAATGTAATGATGCATGAAATCTGAAATGATGGAGGGAACAAGGAATGGTGTAGCAATTGAGTGCAATGATTCAATGTAATGATGCATGAAATCTGAAATGATGGAGGGAACAAGGATGATTATGTTGGAAATGTGCCCTAAAGCCAATCATATGATGATACTTTACGGACATTTTGCATGTTAAACTAATCTAGTTTAACTATAAAGGGCAAAGATTATTGTTTAAGCCGTCTCATATAAATGTTATGTGCTTAAACGATAAAGTCCAAGGAATATGTGATTGGAAGAATGTAATCTAATGAAGTTAGATTCATGAGGCCATTCTTTCGTAGACACATCCTAAATGTTCCTGATCATAGGATTGCCAATTGGGCATTGACAGTCCGTCAAGATCGGTACGTGCTATGTCTTCTCTCAGGGAGAGTGACTAGTCTCGAGTCATTGGTGTGTGTGACATCAAGACAAGTACGTAGGTGCTCAGTAGAGAATGAGTTCACTGAACGCGATCAACGAAGAGTTCTCATACTCATGTCACATGAGAACTCATGGTTGGGATAATGCAAAGTAGTCCTTTGACCTGAGGCATCACAGTTGTCTTGTGGTTAAGTCCTTGATCTTTGATTATGTCAAAGTCACCCCATCGGGGTGTCCACGGCATCGTTGGGGTTAAGCCACTTAGTCATGGAGGCAAGTGAATGCGCAACAAGGGATCTCTAACCTTCAAACCGTTTGAGGGAGAATACTCTATGATATGATTTAGAATCTCTGGCCAGAGTATGAATGAGATTTAGAAAAGTCGTTCTAAATCACATTCAAGGAAATCATATAAGCACACGAATCACATTGGATATTAGACATGAATAAATAAACTATCAAACCAAACAATGTGGTCAGGAGTATTAGATTAGAGAAAGACCGTATTGCATTTGTAATCCCAAACTGAATAGGTTTTCTCTACCTCTTCTGATTAGCTTGGGTAACCATGATATGCTGCAAGGTGTCACTCATGGTTTGTGGAAGCCCTAAACGTGTGTAATCACTAAAGGGAGAATTGAAAGTAAGTTTCAATTCACAATCGATGTAAAATGGTTTTAATCGCCCACTGCCTCGCTAAAAGGAACCTAATGGATCGCACACCGTGTAAGGTGGAGATTGAAGAAACAATGGAG
Source organism: Malus sylvestris (assembly GCF_916048215.2). NCBI lineage: Eukaryota > Viridiplantae > Streptophyta > Magnoliopsida > Rosales > Rosaceae > Malus > Malus sylvestris. The sequence goes on along the minus strand of NC_062272.1, from coordinate 40,792,924 downwards.
ATGAGTAAGAATGATTAAATGGTTTAATCATTAATTTATGGCAAGGATTAATTAATATGTTAATTAATCAAACGAATAAGTTCGTTAAAGACCTCGGGATAGGTTTTGGACCTTAAGGCCCAATGGGCTTCGAACGTCAAGCCCATTGACTTAAGTTGTATGACAACTTAATGAATAATGATTCACTAAGACCCAAAAGCCCAAACAACACCCCATGGCCGGCCATTTAGAGGAAGGGTAGTGAACTTGCTTTAATTACAAGTTTGCCACTCAAATGAATAAAGGTATAAATATGACTTTATAGCCTTTTATTCATTAGGGTTTTGTTTTGGAGAAAATTGGTGAGAACTTGTCTCTCCATTTCTCTCTAAAGAGGCCGGCCACCTTGGGGGGTGCATCTTGCAATCCCACTACTCCAAGGTCACTCATTTCTTCTCCAATCTCTCCTTGGTGAAGAGACTTAGAGGTTCTCAATTTTGGGAACTTGGAGAAACCTATTCTTCCATCCAAATCCATAGATTTAAGATGCAAGGAATGAAGGCCCTCTCTTTGGGTGATTAGCCTTTGCTTATACAAAGAGGAATCTACAAAGGTATATAATTTCAACTCACTATGTTTTGAGTTGAGTTTTGGTTCACCAATCTACTAGGCTTTGAATTTCTTGGTTAATGTTTTGTTTTTAAGTGCATGCTAGCATGATTCCGCCTTTAATTGTTAATTGCATGCTATATGATGTTGCTTAAATGAACATGTTTTCACAAATATTTCCTTCAGATTATGCATGGCATGGGTGGAAAGGTGTAAGTGGTGAATCAATGAGTGGAAGGAGGTGAAAGGATATTGTGCACATGGTTGACAAAGGAAAGGAAGTGGAATGATGTAACAAATGAGTTAATTGAGGGAACATGGATGATGATGCATGGCATATGAATCCAAAGGGAATGCAATGGTGGTGCACGGCAATGATGGAAAGGTGAATGGTGGAGTGACACCCCTTTGTGGCTGAGCTCTTTGTCCTTTTTACATTAATTCTTCTTTCTCTTTAACACATTCCTAGCCTCTTTAGTCTTCAATTTCGTCCATCCACCTTGCTCCATGCATGTGTTATTCATTGCAAGCCCAAAATTGCTCCAAAATGCACCAAAAAGGATCTTATTGCTTTATAAGGCCTACGGACCTACAAACACACGAAAATAGCTTAAAATACATAATTAACTAAGAAATAACAACATAAATGCATGAGAACAAGCTAACTCAGTCGTATAAATATGCTCCTATCAAATTCCCCCATACTTAGCTTTTGCTAGTCCTCAGGCAAAACAAAACAAACGAAACAAACAAAACACAACCTAGATCTTCCAACATTTGCCTCAGGGATTTTTAATGAAACATGACATGTTAAAAATCAACATTCCCACATATTTTGGTCATCTTTACACTTGAGCACATACTTAATCATGGTCACCACTTACTAGTTCACAATTAACCAATTAAAACAATGTTTTGAATGTAGTAACATGCCTTTGAGAATTTTCTCAATTCCTTACAAGATACTCTCTATTTTCACACACATTTTCTGACTACACACCCTACACTAGTATATGTGAGAAGATTGATGTAAACACGAAAGACTAGGACTCACATATGTTATAACAAAGAAAGCAATTTTTTGGAGTTATTAAGCATGTTTAGATATGATCTCATGAATGGAATGCTACTACTTAGATGCGAGAACCAGTGACACCATATGCTCATACCAATTTCGAACTCCACAAATTGAAGCACACAACACTCAAAATTGAAGTCAAGGGTTGTAACAAGGCTTGGGGGTAATGGCTAACAAAGAAAGGATAGGGATAACAAACGTTCTTAAAGCGATAGCAAGCAAAACAATGAAATAGACACTTGGAAATCACTTTAGAATGCAGAATCAACTTTTAAATGCAAAGGGAATATTCATGCAACACTTAGGGCCGAATTCAATGTTTTGAACCCTTTCTTTAACAAACAACAATTTAGAGCTCTTTTTCATACTTTTTTTTTCAATTTTTTTTTCTTTTCTTTTCTTTTCTACCCATGCCTTTTTAAGGACTTTGGCACACACACACATACAAGAATCACTTCCCCCACACTTGCTTTCTGCAATACATTGATAAAAAAAGAGTTTATTTTAAGTCATGCTTTACTATGCTTCAAGAATAAGGGTATGGATGGTCCTAAAACTAGGCTAGGTACCAAAGTCGCAGAGTTGGCGATCGTGAGCTCGGTGGTGAAGCTGGAGTCGCAGCACTTGGCACAGATAGGGAAGCCAGTGCAGAAGCTGACGGGGGTGAAGAATGTGAGGATCAAGACGGAGATTGATTTGAGCCTGGTGGCGGTGTTCACGGTGAGGTACGGGCAGTCAGGGTCGAAGCTTATTGACTTGAGTGTGAAGAAGTAGCTGGAGGAGATTGCGGCGGAGCTTGATTTGGGTGACATTAAGCTCAATTTATAAGCTTCAGCAGAAAGGGACTCAGATCCAGGTTGTCGAGCGAGGTCTCGTCGATGGGTAGCTTCTTTGAAGCTGGTTTTTTGGCGTTGAATGTGAATGTAGCAGTCCTGCACTAACTTCATCCACCTGCCATCTCCTCCAAAAAGCTGGAGAAAGAGACTGACTAAGAGAGGAGAAAGAGACTGTGTGAGACTAACTGAGATAGGAGAAAGAGACTGACTTTTTTTTTCTTTCTTTTTTTGTTTTGGTTTCTATGTATGACTGACCGAGAGAGGCGAAAGAGAGAGATTTGGTTTTTTGGATTTTTGTGATTTTGCAGATTCACGGTGGTGGTATGAAAAATTGAGAGATAACCGACATAGCTTTTCGTGTCGATTCCCACAGATGGCGCCAAATGTTGATGCACAAAACCGGAGGGGTCTTGGAACAACGTAAATCCGACCGTGAATTTGCAAGAAAGTAAATAACACAAGATGTATCGTGGTTCACCCAATGTTTGGGCTACGTCCACACTGATATTGTATTTCTCTGACTGTATGTATGGATTATAAGGGTGAGGGAGAGTCCCCCAAAGAAAGAGAGAGTTTGAGAGGGCTCTCTGTTTGTGAGCATGAGAGCTTGAGAGAGATGAGCTTTGTGAAGGTGAGAAGGCTTCAAAATTGGCCTCCCCTCATAAGGAGAGTGAGGGGTCCTTTTACAGAATAAGGGCTCCTCACTTATTACATATTTGCCCCTCCATTTATTACATAATTACATTTGAGTCTCTCGAGTATTTATACGAGGTCTAAATACGGAGGCCCTAAGTATGGTACAAACACTTTTCATCACAATTAAAGCACAACCAATTTTTCTGCCTAAGTTGTATTTCTTTAGCAGTTAATCGACGAAAATTATTAACAGTATCAGATTTTGGCACAGAGGAAAATTATGTTGACGGTGTTGATTTAGTAGGAATTGTAGAAGGGGTAAAACGAGAAAAATATCTAACTTTTAACTCACTAAGCTTTGAATAAACCTGCAGGGCATATGAGATTGTCTCATGAACATCAAAAGGCCATAAGATTTTGACGTCGTGGCGCAGTTCCAGCTTCAATCACCAACGAAATAACTCTTCATCAAACCAGGGGTCATATCCAAAGTCCGATTAGCCAAACGACGAAATTCTGAAACATAATTCCGCAAAAGACCCCGTTTGGCGAAGTTTCACCAACTTCTCAGCACAATTGTCGAAATCGGATGGGCCAAACTCCCTGCAAAATACTATGCTGAAATGCTCCCATTTAAGCTAGTTCTTGACACGATTCATCCACTTGAGCCATTGAAGGGCTTCACCCTCTATGTGAAAGGAATCCATCTTAACTTTCTTCTTTGTTTGTACCATACTTGACCAATCCCGAAACTATCGAGCACCGATCAACCTCATACCTTCAAGGACCCACTGTGGGGTTCATGCTAAAGCATCCCTACTGAAGCATAAGAGTTTCCCTCCAACTAGGAGGTCAATCATAGCGCAACACATGTTAACATCAGAATAAAACCCATAAAGTCTCACATCGACCGCAGACAAAAGCTAAAGACTCTCCTCAACTATAAAAGGAGACCATTCTCCTACAATTAATCCCTAATGTCATTATTGTACTTAAACTAGTCATTAGAACCCACTAATGATAATTATGCTTAACCCTATGTATTTGTGTAAACCCTTCATTATTAATGAGAACTCCTCAACTCCGTGGATGTTGCCAAACTTAGGGCGAACCACGTACATCTTGTGTTTGCTTCCCTATCTTTATCTCCTTACACATCATCATCACTAGGTGACCGGAGCAACCGAGCAAATGTCACAAAATTGACACTTTACGTTGTTCCCCTCACTAATTTTGTGCTTCAACATTTGGCGTCGTCTGTGGGAAAAGACACTTAACCCTACTCTCTTCAACTTTGTCAAGTTGGTTTCCATCGTTCGTACACTCTCATTTGACCAGGCACCTTTCTCTAACATGGGGAGCGAAGGAAGCCACATCACACAGAACGACACTCCCCTCGTGCCTAGTGTGAGGCAACGAAGGAATGAACGAAAAAAGTTTTCTCTTCAAGCTAAGTATAAACACGGAAATTCCTGAAACAAACGAGACAAGAACACATGTACAAAATAATACTTGTATTAATGATTTAGGGGTTACAATCTCTCTCAAATTTGATCCTCTGATTCGATATCCGTAAGGTGTTGATTTGTGGTTGTGCGATTGATCCAAGGGTCGTCGAGGCTTGATCTTGGATGAACAGTTGAAAGTTTTCTTCAAGGGTCGTTGGGGCTTAATCTTGAAGGTTGAGGGAAGTCTCTTCAAGTGCCTTTGGGCTTGATCTTAAAGGTTGATGGATGAACGGATCTTCAAGGCTTTTGGGCCTGATCTTGAAGAACTGTTGATGAACGGATCTTCAAGGGCCTTTGGGGCTTGATCTTGATGAACAGTTGATGAACAGATCTTCAAGGGCCTTTGGGGCTTGATCTTGATGAACAGTTGATGAATGGATCTTCAAGGGCTTTTGGGCTTTATCTTGAAGAACGACTTTTGGGCTTGATCTTGAAGAACTGTTGATGAACGGATCTTCAAGGGCCTTTGGGGCTTGATCTTAATGAACAATTGATGAATGGATCTTCAAGGGCTTTTGGGCTTTATCTTGAAGAACGGTTGGATATGTGGATTTGTTGATGTTGTTGATCCAAATGGCCGTTGGGGCTTGATCTTAGGATGAACGAATGATGAACGATGAACGCTTTCTTCAAGGGCCGTCGAGGCTTGATCTTGAATTGGTGGAAGTTCCTTCAAAGGGCCGTTGGGGCTTGATCTTGAAGGTTGGGTTGATGAAGAACAAAGAGAGCTTTCTTGATCATTCGGGATTTGCTTGGGAGCTTTGGAGTTTCAAAGCTTCAAGGTTTTGGTGTGAAGTGAATTGGTTATGAATTGGTCTCTCAAAATGAATGCCTTGGCTTCCTATTTATAGAATTCCAAAACCTAATTTTTGGATTTAAATAATCAGATGAAATAAATCATTTCTGCCAAGTGTTGACACGTGTCATGTTTGACAACTTTTCTAATGATTCTCGATTTTTCTTTGAGTCACCTGCTATGTGTAAAATTTATGTGACACGTGAACGTTGAAATTTTAGTTATTGATCAACATTTATTTCATCGAAATTTCGATGTCTACACTAAGGTCGAAGAGTTGGAGGCTCAGAACAACAAGATAGCAATGAACAATGAAATCCTCTAGTAGCAGTATGAGAAGCTCTTTGAAATGCTTCATGAGGCTAGACATACTCAGTCACACGAGCCCACTGCTCTTGTGGACGTCAACCATTACCTGGGTACCCCCCAACACAGAGCGTCACCAGTCTTCAACATGGATATTCCTAATGAGGAACGAGCTACTCATCAATGTGTTGATTAACGTGAGACTTTTCTCAACCCAACTGCTTCGAACTAAATAGGAGAAGTGGAGAGAGGCACCTTCTTGCAGAAGGACTGGATGGATCGAAAACTATTTATCATAATTTCCAAGACTTCCTGAGGCAACGTCGAGAAAACCCTATCCACATAAACTCAAGGATAAAAAACCTAAAGGTCATCGAAAGGCTCAGTCCCCTACGACAACATAGGTCAACCTTTAATCCAGGAAAGCAATGACAAGCCTTGGAGGGACAAGAAGTTGTAGGAGACTCGAGGGACTTCCAACGGACACGTCCTGAAAATGAGTACTGTGAATCCAAGGAAAGGTCTCATGCCTTTGACCAAAATTCCATACTTCCAAATAATGAAGGAAACTTACGAAGAAAAGTTCAAATGGTGTCTGACTCCACTCAGGACCCTCTTATCTTACATCTCCTCGAAGAAGTGAATGGGTTGAAAGCCGAGCATCAAGCCAAAATTCTTAACTGGAATTAGCCAAGGCTAGACCCTCTAACAAGGAGGATCCTTTGCACCCCTCTACAAGGAAAAATTAAACAAAAGCTTGGCTTACAATCATATACTGGGAGGGAAGATCCAATTGAGCATATCCATGTCTTCGAATCTACCATGGCATACCGAAGACACAATGATGAAGAACAATGTCTCATATTCCCCTCAACCCTATCTAGTAGAGCTCTCAATTGATATTGTCATCTTCAACCTAATACTGTGGATTCCTTCGCTGAGCTAGGAAGACTTTTCATGACTCAACACATCTTCCAAGTTGATCGCTTACACTCCACTGATGAGTTATACACCATTCATTAGAAATCGAACGAGTCACGAGTATTCTTGTTGCGCTGAGGCAGACGATAAAACAACACTCAGGGCCTTCACGGTAGGCATTCGTGAATGCTTCTTCAAGTACGTGATCAATGTTAAAACTTGGAAGACTGTGATGATGCAAGCTTACAATCATGCCTACCAGGGGAACCCTCCTATGGTTAACCTTTATCAACAAGTGGGGAGTGTAAGTCAAGTTGTACCAAGTGAGGAGGTTTTGACCATTCAGACACCCATTGCATCCTCTCCTATCTCATTTAGCTATTCGCTAAGTCACCGAACGTATTCGTCTCTCAATAAGAGGAAAGATTTTTACTCTCAACAAGCTTATTACAACAAGAAGGATAAAGATTCGTATCAAGACAACCAAGGGTGAACGTACCTTCAACTATTATGACCATGGGGTCAAGCTTCACTCTTTCAAAGTAAGGGACTAAGTGCTGAAGGAAATGCTATTATAAGAAGGCATACACATTCCAAATGTTTTGACTTTCAACCGTTTGAGATCTTTTGTAACATAAACCATTCAGCAAATATCCAATGAAGAGTGAATTCAGACAACTTCGTTTGAGTCTTTTACATTCCTAGCACTGAACACCTAGTCTATGTTAACCTACCTCTATACTCTAACTCAGAGCTTCAACATGAGTATTTTGACACAAAGTAAGTGAGACTAAGTGTTACACCCAACATGGTTCACATATCCAAACAATGGATTCCTTCATGCATAGCAAAACATTCATAAGCATCACTCATGTCAATCAACATAAACATCATACATTTCAATACATTCATACACAAGTCAACTGAGCTTCAAAGGGGTGTCAACATGTATTTTTCCATTCGGCACTTACTACAATGTGCATCAGCAACTTGACCTTATCCTCACCAACCAAGTGATGAAAGAACTCACCTTCGTGTCACCAACCAGGTGATGAAGAGCACAACCAGTACTCTAATGAACAATGTTGAGATTCAGCAACTCAACACTCTTCTTACCAACTAGGTGATGAAGCAACTCACCTTCATATCACCAACCAGGTGGTGGTAAATACAACTAGTACTTTAATAAACATTTTTACCTCGACAACTCACCACTTCTCTCTCCAAACGGATGATGAAAGAACTTACTTTTTTTTTCACCAACTAGGGAAGAACAATACATCATGCACATGTGGATTCTTAGCATTTATAAGCAATCGAAAATTTTCAAGCCTTACACTCAGAAAGGCATATGCAAACTCAACAAAGCCTTCCACACTCTTGTTCAAGAGTGTGGAAGCAAAATCGTATTATATGGTTCAACAAACCTCCAACAATTACAACACGTAAATTGTCTTCTACACTATTGCCCAAGAGTGGGGAAGCAAAATCTATTTGTATGGTTCCTCTGAACTTTCACCTACTACATGTAGATTGATTTCCACACTCTTACTTAATAGTATGGAAGCAAAATCTATATATGTGGTCTCTCCCACATATTCTTGTCCCTAGTTCAAGAAAAAAAATGAAATTAATTAATTATTAATTACCATTTAATTAACTAATTAGTTATTATTTCGATAATTATTAATCAATTAATTAATTGTTAATTACTAATTAATTGATTATTAATCAACTAATTAATCGCTTAGCAATCATTAAGGTCAACAAAAACTTCAACACATGGTAGATAACTATAGCATGTAGATTGCCTTCCACACTCTTCTTCACGAGTGTGGAAACAAAATCAACTTATGAGATCCTATAAAAGCGCTTCCCACACCCTTGAAGAGAGAAAGCTTCCCACACCTAAGGTATGAGCTTCCCACACCTAAGGAAGAGAGCTTCCCACACTTTTGAAGGGAGAGAGCTTCCCACACCCTTGAAGGAAGAGAGCTTCCCACACCCTTGAAGGGAGAGAGCTTCCCACACCTAAGGGTGTGAACTTCCCTCACCCAAGGAAGAGAGCTTCCCACACCTTCCCCCACACCCAAGGAAGAGAGCTTCCCACACCCAAGGGTGTGAACTTCCCTCACCCAAGGAAGAGAGCTTCCCACACCCAAGGAAGAGAGCTACCCACACCCAAGGGTATGAGTTTCCCACACCCAAATTCTAAAAGCCTTCCTCACTCTTCTTCAAGAGTGTGGAAGCAAAATCTATTTATGTGCTTCAAAGGAGCTTCAACAAGAATTCCAAAAGCCTTCCACACTCTTGAACACTCTTCTTCAAGAGTGGAAGCAAAATCTATTTATGTACTCTTCAAAAAAAAGCTTCAACCGAAAGCTTTAACAAAAAATTCAAAAAGCCTTCCACACTCTTCTTCAAGAGTGTGGAAGCAAAATCTATTTATGTGCTTCAAAAAATATGTACTTAATGTGCTTAAATAAAAAAAATAAAAAAAAAAGAGCGCTTTAACCGAAAGCTTCAACACATAATTTCAACAAAACCTTCCACACTCTTGCTCAAGTGGAAGCAAAACCTACTTATATGAATTTTTTTTTTCTCACGTTAGATCACTCAAGCTATACCCATACACAAGCAAAAAACCTACCATCCACAGCCTACACCCATTAACCACTGTTTCAAACTCAAATTACAACAAGAAAGGCAATCACTACCCAAATCCAATTGAAGTGCCGTCACACGGAAAGTGGTAGTCCAGTTAAGTTTAATTTATAATCCAGATTTGCAAGCAGGAGACATAATTATAATACAAAAGAGGCATGTTTGAATAAGTGGAAGAATATGCAGAAAGAGATCGAAATGTAAAAAAGCTAAGAAGCATTAAATGTTGGTTGATTACAGAAAAGAGAAATGCAATCAAACACTCAAGTATCAATGTTTTCATTGGGTACAGACAGTACCAACAGAAAATAACCTTGGCTTGACAACACCCCTACCGCTACCTCCCCTTTCCCCTCGCTCTTTCCTTCTCAATCAAACTTCACCAGCGGCACCCATTGCCTAGACCGTAATAAACCCCAAGGCAGCCCGCATCAAAACCCAATTTCAACCCCTGCAAAAAAAAAAAAAAAAAATATATATATATATATATATAAATAAAAAATAAAAAACACAATTAATCAAGACCCCCGGACGGAAAATCCAGTAGAAAATCACAAAAAAATGGAGGAGTGTTGGACCTCTTCAGCTGCAAACCTAGGCCTGCAAATTCGAGAACAGCTTTCTGCAACAACTCACTTCTTTGATCCTTCACTCACTCTGAAGGAAAAATTTTGTCCTAGCTAAGAACAAGTATGAACATTTGAATACACATGCAAGCTATTAACACTTTAAAGTAGGCATGCATCCAAAAACAATTCATAAAACCCATGACTTTCAAAGCCTAGTATATGGTGAACCAAAATAAACTCTTTAACAATATTAAAGAGAAGTAAAGATTTAGTGATTCTTTACCCTTGAAGCTCATCCTTGATTACACAAGGGATTCACCCAAGTGGAGGGCCTTCAAGTCACCTCCAAGCTCCTTGAATCCTCCTTGTGTTTTCCTCCCTTTAGTGCTCCTTTGATGATTTGAGGAAAAAGGATTTGTTCTCCAAAACACCAAAAGCTTGATGTCTCTAAGTCTCTTCACCAAGGTTGTATCTTGTGAAGATGATATGGATGATTAAAAGAAGAAGAGATTGCTAGATATTTCTTCCTTTAATGGCCGGCCTCTTAGAAGAAAAATAGAGAGAAAATGTCTCATCAAATTTCAACTTACCAAACCCTAAAGCTATAAAGTTGAATTTATACTTCATTTCTTTGGTGAGTGGCAAACTTGCAATTAAGCAAACTTTGCCCATCCAACCCTAATGGCCGGCCTCCTTGGTGTTATTGGGCTATTTGCCCATTTTGTTTTAGTTGTCATACAACTTAAACATAATGGGCCTTTTGGACCAAAACGCTTTTGGGCCCCGAAACCCAAAACCAACATATAAGCCCAATACGAACCTTTCGTATAATTAATTAACTAATTAATTAATCTTGACCATTCTTCAATTAAACCATTTAATTGCTTATCCATTTCATTTGATTTCTTCACATACATCCTTACTCGGTGTACGATCCATTAGGTTCTAATTAGCGAGGCAGTGGGCGATGTTACTTTTAACTATCGATTATGAATTGAAACCACATTTCAATTCTCCCTTTCATTGATTAGTGTTTGCTAACCATTAGGGCTTCCACAAACCATGGTTGACGCCTAGCAGCATGTCATGGTTACCCAAGCTAAGTAGAATTGGTTGGAGAACCTATCCAGTTACAACTACAATGCAATACGGTCCTTCTCTAATACAATACTCTTAATCACATTGTTTAAGTGATAGTTTGTTTCATGTCTACTATCCAATGTGATTCTTTCTTATATGATTCCCTTGAATATGATTTGGAACAACCTTCCTTTAGTCATATTCATTTGCTTTGGCCAAAGACTTTAGAATCATATCTTAGAGTATTCTCCCTCCACCATGGAAGGTTAGAGATCCCTTGTTGTACATTCATATGCCTACATGACTAGATAGCTTGACCCCAACAATGCCGTGGACACTCCGAGGGAATGCCGTTGACAGGATCAAAGATCAAGGACCTAACCATTAGACATCTATGATGCCTCAGGTCAAAGGACTACTTTGCATATTGCAACCTTATAGTTCTTACATGACATGTATGTTCAAACTCTGATTTGATCGTAGTTCAGTGTACTCGATTACTATTTCGAGCACCTATGTGTCTGTCTTAGTGTCCAACACCAAATCACTTGAGACTAGTCATACTCACACTTGAGTCAACATAACACATACTAACCTTAGCGGATTGTCAATGCCCAATTGGCAATCCTATGGCTAGGAACGTTTTAGGAATGAACATAAGAGAAAGGTCTCGATAATCTAACTCACTTAGATCACTTATCTCTTAGAACAAATACATTCCTTGGATTCACTTATTGCTTAAACACATGATATAATAAACAGTGATTAACAATAAGATTTGCCCTCCATTAAACATATAAAAGTTTAACATAATAAGTATTCCAAAAAGCTATTACATCAAATGAGTGGCTCTGTGGGCATACTTCCAACACACTCCACAAGCTTTTCTAATGAATTCAAACCAGAGCTTCAGCAACCACCGAGCTTTGGGCAGCTTTCAACCTTTAACCCACCTCCTTCAAAACTCAAATCAAAACCCCAATAACCCCTTCTCCTCCAAGCTCTTGAAATTTATATCTTGGAGTGAAGTTAAAAGCAACCAAGTTCAAGACTTTGATTTTTTGTGAGGACCCAAGTGGAACCACCAAACCCTTTGTCTCGCAGCGGTGAATGCCTGTGTGGAAGGGACGTGACTAGGGAGTTCTGACCTCCGACACTACTGTCAAAACCTAGCAGCCTGAGCTTGAACCCAAACCCGTTTTTAGCAACAAATATCACCCTTGGGACCTGCCCGGCCAGCGCCGCGCTCGCCTCTGTCTCCGTTCCCCTAGCTCTCTCGCCGCGACCCTAACAACATCGACTGAATCAAACGGGATACTATTTCACTTGAGAATCTTGACCACAGTCAGATGGGGAAGGCCTGGACTTAAGCAAAGGAGCAAGAATTTCGGTGTTGAAGGAAATGGGTGACTGCAAAACAAAAAACTAGTAAAACGAAGAAGATGGGGAAGGATGGAGAGACTGGGTTACTAAAACTAGGAAGGAAGGAGGCTATGCGGGGAAGAAGGCACGGGTGGAGCAAGGGTGGAAGGCTAGGTTTCGAGTAGGCCTCGGGCCAATTTCAACAAAAGCTAGGCCTCTTCTCCTTGCCTAGAGACTTAGGGGACTGCTATATATGCTACTACACATCAGTACTCAGAAGTTTCGTGTTTACTCAATGACTTGGATTTGTCAAGTTCCCAACCGAGAAGCTTTCCTCATTCGGGAACATAAGGGAGCACTATTTGTACCATACTTGACCAATCTTGAAACTTCCAAGTATCGATCAACGTCATACCTTCAAGGACCTATTGAGGGGTTTATGCTAAGGCACCCATGCCAAAGCATAAAAGTTTCCCTCCAACCAGGAGGCCAATCACAGCGCAACACATGTCAACGTTAGAATAAAGCTCATAGAGTCCCACATCAACCGCGGACAAAAGCTAAAGACTCTCGTTAACTATAAAAGGAGACCATTCTCCTACAATTAATCCCTAATGTCATTATTGTACTTAAACTAGTCATTAGAACCCACTAATGATAATTATGCTTAAACCTGTGTATTTGTGTAAACCCTTCACTATTAATGAGAACTCTTCTACTCCATGGATGTAGTCAAACTTAGAGTGAACCTGTAGACATCAAAATTTTGGTGAAATAAATGTTGATCAATAATTAAAATTTCAACGTTCATGTGTCACATAAATTTTACACATAGCAGGTGACTCAACGAAAAATCGAGAATCATCAGAAAAAGTCATCAAACAGGACACGTGTCAACACCTGGCAGAAACGATTTATTTCATCTGAATAGTATATTCAAAATTAGGCTTTGGAAAATTCTATAAATAGAAGCCATTTCATTCATTTAGAAAAAAAGAAACCAATTCATAACCAATTCACCTCACACCAAAATCTTGAAGCTTTGAAACTCCAAAGCTCCCAAGCAAATCCCGAAGGATCAAGAAAGCTCTCTTCGTTCTTCGTCAACCCAACCTTCAGGATCAAGCCCCAACGGCCCTTTGAAGGAACTTCCACCAATTCAAGATCAAGCCCCGACGGCCCTTGAAGAAAGCGTTCATCGTTCATCATTCGTTCATCCTAAGATCAAGCCCCAACGGCCCTTTGGATCAACAACATCAACAAATCCACATATCCAACCGTTCTTCAAGATAAAGCCCAAAAGCCCTTGAAGATCCATTCATCAACTGTTCATCAAGATCAAGCCCGAAAGGCCTTTGAAAATGCGTTCATCAACAGTTCTTCAAGATCAAGCCCAAAAGCCTTGAAGATTCGTTCATCCATCAACCTTTAAGATCAAGCCCAAAGGCCCTTGAAGAAACTTCCCTCAATCTTCAAGATTAGGCCTCAACGGCCTTTGAAGAAAACTTTCAACCGTTCATCCAAGATCAAGCCTCGACGGCCCTTGGATAAATCGCACATCCACAAATCAACACCTTACGAAGATCGAATCAGAGGATCAAATTTGAGAGAGATTGTAACCCTAAAATCATCAATACAAAATATTATTTTGTACACGTGTTCTTGCCTCGTTTGTTTCAAGAATTTCCGTGTTTACAAATTTGGCACGCCCAGTGGGACCATCTCTACCTCTCATCTCTTTGTCCGTTCAAGGAATCCAAACACACCTCAAAGTCAATGGCATCAAGCAAGGGACAAGCCGTTTTCTCAACCACCAAGGGAAGGATCCTAAGCACTTCTACTGCGAACGGACAATCCATTGGCGCCACAACCGCTCATCAACATGCCACTTCAAAGTTGGTGCTGCTAAAGGAGCAAGGGGAGCATCAAAAGCGTGAGTCCGTCATCAACCTGACCTCGCTGGGGGCACCGAAGCATGCTGCTGAGGCACATAAGATGACATCCCAAAGCAGCTAACGACGTTCTTCGTCAGCATCCTGGATGTCTAAAGGAAAGTCACGTCTATTGGTTGCACAAGTCATGACCATTGGCGTTACCTCCATCAAAGAACAACTGGCTCAAATGAATGAAGCGATCGTAAGGCTAACACGGATTGTGGAAGAAAAAGACTTGCAAATCACTGTACTCGTCAGCTGACTGGAGCCACATGATGGCAAGAACCCCGACCTAGAGGATGATCCACTAAAGAGAGGAGCTGGCGAAGAAGATGAACCTCTGATGGAGAAAATCGATGTGAAGCCGGAGCCAGACCAAGCAGCGGCACTCATGGGATCTCTTTCTATCCAGCAGCTGCAAGAGATGATCACCAACACCATCAAGGCGCAGTACGAAGGGAGCTCACATACCTCCTTGTTCTACTCGAAGCCATACTCCAAGAAGATTGATGCCCTGAAGATGCCAAGGGGTTATCAACCACTAAAGTTCATGCAGTTTGATGGAAAAGGAAACCCAAAGCAGCACGTTGCACATTTCGTCAAAACTTGCAATAACGTGGGGATGGAGGGAGACTACCTCGCCAAGCAGTTTGTGCGCTCGCTGAAAGGAAACGCCTTTGAGTGGTACACGGACCTAGAGCCTGAGTCCATCAACAATTGGGAGCAATTGGAAAGAGAATTCCTTAACCGCTTCTACAGCACCCGCTGTACTGCAAACATGCTGGAGCTGACAAGTACGAAGCAATTGAAAGATGAGCCTTGACTGCAAAGATAGACTTTCGGAGACCTCATCGATCGAGATGTGTGTTCAAGGCATGCAATGGGGATTACACTACATCCTTCAAGGCATCAAACCACGGACCTTTAAGGAGTTAGCCACCCGCGCCCATGACATGGAGTTGAGCATCGCCCATCATGGGAAGAAAGAACCGATCGCCGACTACAAGAACGACAAAGCTCTTGGGACAAAGGTGGAGAAGGCTGCGTGGAAATCCACCAAGGAAGCAATGATGGTCAACACAGCTCCCGTCAAACTCTCTACACGAGGCAAGGGGATTCAAGTCGAAGCTTTTCGTGATCAAGAGATACGTAGACGTACTTTGAAGGAGCTTGAGGAGAAGACTTATCCATTCCCCGACTCTGATGTGGTTGCCATGCTGGACGACCTGTTGGACAAAAATGTGATCGACCTGCCTGAGTGAAAACGGCTAGAAGTGATGAATTGTACCGACAATCCAAGATACTTTAAATTCCACCGCTTCATCAATCATCCAACGGAAAAATGCTTCGTCCTGAAAGATCTCATCATGAAGCTGGCCCAGAAAGGAATCATCAAGCTAGATCTTGACGACGTGGTGAAGTCAAATTATACCACCATCACGTCTGGCTCGTTCAACTCAAAATCTTTGCCTCGATTGTTGGAGGCATGTTCAAAGTCAAGCAAACTTGAAGGATGGACTCATGTCGCTCCGAAGAAATTGCACATGAAACCTACGTGCATCCAGAAGTTCGCCAATCGAAAATGGGGCAAAACAGCTCTTGTCAACCTTCAAAGCTACATGAAAGTGTTGAGGATGATGAAACTTCGACACGATGCGCGATTTCTTCCCTAAAGACTTCTTCAATCATTCGGTCAAGACTCCTTGCTATGAAGATTGCGAGGAACGCCTCTCCAAAATTGCTTGATAAATCCACCAAATTCTCCTCGCCCGCACGAGTCTAAATTGCATGGCACAAAGCTCCTGGTCTACACGAGCATAAAAGGAAACACCAACGCTCCTTGTCCGCACGAGCATAAAAGGCGACACCAAGGCTCCTCGCCTGCACGAGCCTAAACTGCATGGCACTACGCTCCTGGTCTGCACGAGCATAAAAGGCAACACCAACACTCTTGGTCCTGAAATTTTAAAAGGCGACACAACATGCTCCTTGCCTGCATGAGTTGAAACTGCAAATGGCACCAAAAGAAAATACAAAAAAAAAAAAAAAAAAATGTATTTGAACTACGTTATGACTTGATCTCTTCTTTGGAGAGGTACATAGGTTGCTCGAGCATTCAATTTCAAGTTCAGTCACATCAAAATAAAAGAATAAATGTTTTATTAAATAAGGTCAATTTTATTACAAATTTATTTTGTTAAAAAAATTGCAATTTTCTTTGTACAAAATTAAATCACAGTTTCTTCGAAAAAAAAATGGAATACATATGTTATGTATTTACAAAAAAAAAAAAAAGAAGAGAATTGGGTCGCCCCCTCTTCTACACCGACAGAAAGAGAGTCAAAGGCCAGAGACCGATTGACGCCATGGGCCACGCAAGAGGCCCATTCTGCTTCTTCTTATTCATCGATATGGTCATGCTGATGACCCTCAAGGACACCGAATTCAACAAAGTCGACCAAGCCACGCTCTTTGATCTTATCCTGGCTGCGAATTATTTGAACATAAAGAGGTTGCTAGACCCAACCAACCATCATCTTCATCTCTCTCCTCATCACCACCTGCGTTGCTCTATCCACCGCTTCTCTCTCATCGAGCAACACCCAACCAAGTGGACATTGCGAAGTTAGACGAAACAGGGGGATCTAGTCGGACCCCAACCTGTCATTCGAGTGACCCATGACCCAAGTTCATTTTTCTCGAGCATTTACATTCTCAAACTCCCTCTGATGACATTGCTCCGGAGACTAAGGAACCTGAAATTAAGACAGAACAACAAGCGGTGGAGGTTGAGTCTCTCTGTTAATGTCGTTCGCAAAGCCATCTCTTTGAACCTTTATTGCAGAGCAATCATCCCAGCAAGCAGTACGTAGCCGTCATCCCAGCGAGCAGTACCAAACATTTAGTACAGTAATCAGCGGCAGCGTAGTGAGCGGCAGTGTGCAGCAATCTCTGGCAGCCTATTTTTCTTCATCACCGCTTGGCTCTCCCTCCTGATCCCCACCGCCGTTCTGCTGCCTGTTCACGACGACGGGTGCAGCATCATCACCGACGAGGTCCGGAAGGTCTTCAAAAGCTTCAACTTCAACGACTCCACCCTCTCCTCCAAGCTCAGCAACAACACCAAGAATGCTGTATTCCTATGGATGCATGACTCCTCTTTCAGCACAACTTCCGTCCTCAGCTCCAACTCTAACACCCTCCTTTGGCAGATGCGAAGATCAGCGTTGCCGTTGCAGCCGTCATCGAAGCCATCGGCTCTGGCAGCTCCACTAAATGGTCGGGACTTACCCCAGCTCACTCGTCCTCCTCTACAAGCCTTCCCCTTCTGCCCATCAGCTTCAGCAGCAAGAAACACGGCGGAACCATCAACAATGAGTGATACTCCCCTCCGCAGCAAGCGGTGTCCCGTGTAGCAAACAGCAACGGTAGTTTTAACAGCTCTCAGTCCGTGGCAAACAGCAATGGTGAAGAACTTCAATAACCGCCGTCAAACGACTAGCCAGTCATGAAGCCTCGAGTGTAGCTCTTCGTCCGTGGCAAACAGCAATGGCGAAGAACTTTAATAACCACCGTCAAACGACTAGCCGGTCATGAAGCCTCGAGTGTAGCTCTTCGTCCGTGGTAAACAGCAATGGCGAAGAACTTCAATAACCGTCGTCAAACAACTAGCCGGTCATGAAGCCTCGACTGCAGCTCTCCATCTGTCCTCGTCCTCCTCTGCATTTCCTCCCTGCACCATGTGGGGAATATATATAAAAAAATGAAAGGGGACAAACCAGTCTGGAAAGAAGAAGAAATGGTGGAATCTTGGTGGATCAGCACCATCATGTGCAAGAAAAGAAAAGAAAATATAAAAAAAAAATGAATGGTGCATCTGGCACCATGTGCAAGAAAAGAAAAGAAAATATAAAAAAAATGGATGGTGCATCTGGCACCATGTGCAAGAAAAGAAAAGAAAAGAAAAAAAAAATATATATATATATATATATATATATATAAATGAATGGTGGATCAGCACCATATGAAATATATATGTATATATAGACACTAAATGAAATAAAGCTCATTTATTGATATTTCCGATAAGTTACAAATATGTACATCTACATAAATCAAAATAAACAAACAAAAGGAAGCCTTCACAAAGGTTGCTCAGGAGAAGTCTCAGCAGTCGGCAGAGCCCTAGGTCGAAGAGGCACCAGAGGGTGATTATTCAGAGCCTCAGTACTAGGCAGAACCCTAGGAGGAGGAGGCACCGAAGGTTGATCATTTGGAGCTTTATTACGCGGTACAGCCCCAGAAGACGAAGGCAAATGCTATTGGAACAAACCCACAAACCTCTGATGATCAAGTAAAATCTGACCATCATATTCCTGCATCTGGTCAATCTTCCTCTTCATGTTTGTAGCATAGTTATGTGTGAGCCTGTGCAACTGTTTATTCTCATGCTTGAGCCCTCTAATCTCCTATTTGAGACTCATCACTTTAGCCGCCAATGATTCTACTTGAAGGGTTCGACCAAATAGACGTTGGGCCATATTAGACACAGAACCTGCACACTGCACACTGAGAGCTAGAGAATCCTTAACAGCCAACTCATCAGACCGTTTGGAAAGTAGTCTGTTATCTTTAGGAGTGACAAGGTTCTGGGCCACCACCGTAGCGGTCATATCATTCTTCATCACCGAATCCCTAACGGTAAGAGGACCAGTAAGGGATATGAATGATGGATGCCATATGTTGTCTGGGGAAGGCATGGCTGCCTCTTCACCAAGGTTCAAGTCAAAACAACTGTCAGAGGGGCCAGACATTTTCAAAAGTGTTGAAGAAAGAAGAGGTCGGACAAATCAAGATCTTAGAAGTGCAAAAAGGGAGTTTCTACAAGTTAAAATTCAAGTGTGCTTTGAAACGAACTGCGTGCCTCTATAAAAATCAGAACTCGACAAGATTTTAGAGATCGAAGAGGCGAGCTCAGAATTCGAAAGGCCAATTCAAAAATCAAAAAGGTGCTAGCTTTCTCAAAAGCTGGGCTTGCTCAGAAACCACGGGCCAATCTTCCTTTCCATACCTGTCCGCACTTGTCACATGCAACCTCTGCACTCGACGGAGCTCAGAACTCGAAGAGGCAAGCTCAGAAATCGGAGAGGCATCTGCTTTTCCAGACGTGTCAGCATCTGTCACATGCACACTCAGCTTTGCGAAAATCACTGGCAATTTGTCAAAACGCCGATTCCAGATATCGAAAAAGCACTTGTTTTCCAGACGTGCCAGCGCCTGTCACATGCACACTCAGCTTTGCGGAAATTACGGGCAATCTGTCGAAGATTTCTTGTGAAGTAGAAAGCACGTGAAGTTACAGTTAAATCATCCAACGATTGCCGACAAGAGTGAAAGAACAGTACCGGTTATTAATCCATATAAATGTCAACCTTCACCCTCCATAGCAAGGCAAACATACAAAACCTCTTTTCATCTCCGAGAGTGCCTTCCCAACAAAGCCTCTCGAGTCACTCAGTGTTCCTTATTCCTTAGGGTACCTCTGCAAACAAATGACACCAAAGAAAAAGTATCTCATATCACCAGGGTAGAAAGCAAGAGTATCTCATATCATGTTTTCTCCTTGTCCTTTCCTTTATCCTTGTTCTTACATGCAAAGACAAGGATAAAGAAAGCAATATGCCGGAACCTCCACTCAAACTCGGGTAAGGAATCGACTACCTGGAACCTTTGCCTAGTTGCTTACCTGACATTGCTCTCGAGTACTCGTCTTCAGCTGCTTATGTACTTCTGAAGAAGATGCCACATTTGCCTGGAGAACAGATAAGGCAAGTGAAAACGATCCCTTGCAGCATGTGGAGACAACGTGCAGAAGAAACAAGCAGAGAAGAATGCAGCTTGCATAGTCAACTCAGCAGAAAGAGTCTGAGTTGAGGAACTCAAGAAGCTGCCACATCTGCCTGGAGAACAAATAAGGAAATGCGGCATGTACAATCAACTCAGCAAAAGGAGTCCGAGTTGAAGAATTAGAGAGAAGAAGGGGTCTGAGTTTAACACAAGAGCTCGAGAAGCTTCAACAACATATTGACGACACCATCGCCAAAGAACAAAGCCTCGCTGTGCAACGCTGTCAAATCGCCACCACTTCTTCGAAAATAACAGTATTTCATATCATGCTTTCTCCCTGTCATTTTCTTTGTCCTTGTTCTTACCTACGGGACAATGAGAAAGAAAGCAATCAGCCAGCACTTGGTATCAATCTTATGATCTAGAACCGATTGCTTGGAACCCTTCCCTGATTGCTTACCTAGCACTGCTCTCGAAGTACCCATTGTCTCAACATCTTATGCTTTCAGAGAAGATACCACATCTGCCAGAAGAACAAATAAGGCAAGGGAAAATGATACATTAAAGCATGTGGAGACAAGCACAACAAAGCACGTGTCGATTCATCCGTTACTTCTTCAAAATCAAAAGTATCTCATATCATCAGGGTTGCAATCACTCTGGGTGGACGACTCGTTTTGACCCTCAAATTCTTGGGTCGACTCGGTGGGCGTTGTGGGCTGCACGTACCAATTCACCACCCTTGAATCAAATCCTTAAAGATCAAGTCACCAATTGGAAGAAGATCTCATCAATCTTGAAGATCATTGTAGACATCAAAATTTCGGTAAATAAATGTTGACCGATAAATCAAAGTTTCAACGCTCATGTATTACATAAATTTTACACGTAGCGTGTGTCTAAACAAAAAATCGAGGATCATCGGAAAAGTCATCATACAGGACACTTGTCAACACCTGGCAGAAACGACTTATTTCATCTGGAATATTATATTCAAAATTAGGCCTTAGAAAATTCTATAAATAGAAGCTAATTTCATTCATTTCAAGGGGACCAAAATCATTAGGCAAAATTTTTGAAGCTCTGAAGCTCTGAAACTCCGAAGCTCTCAAGCATCCAGGTTCCCGAAGAATTAAGAAAGCTCTCTTCGTTCTTCGTTCTTCGTTCATCGTTCATCCTAAGATCAAGCCCCAATGGCCCTTTGGATCAACAATCATCCACCAATTCAAGATCAAGCCCTGACGGCCCTTGAAGAAAGTGTTCTTCATTCTTCGTTCATCGTTCATCCTAAGATCAAGCCCCAATGGCCCTCGAAGAAAGTGTTCTTCGTTCTTCGTTCATCGTTCTTCTAAGATTATGTCCCAACGGCCCTTTGGATTAACAATCATCCACCAATTCAAGATCAAGCATCAACGGCCCTTGAAGAAAGTGTTCTTCATTCTTCGTTCTTCGTTCATCGTTCTTCCAAGATCAAGCCCCGACGGCCCTTGGATCAACAAGCCACCGTTCTTCAAGATCAAGCCCAAAAGACCTTGAAGATCCGTTCATCACTGTTCTTCAAGATCAAGCCCAAAAGCCCTTGAAGATCCGCTCATCACCATTATTCAAGATCAAGCCTCAATAGCCCTTGAAGAAACACTCATCCTCAAGATCAAGCCCCAACGGCTCCTTGAAGATTCGCTCAATCCACCTTCAAAGATCAAGCCCACGGCCCTTGAAGAAACTTCCAACAGTTCATCGAAAATCAAGCCTTGACGGCCCTTGGATCAACGAAACATCCACAAATCAACACCTTACGGAGATCGAATCAGAGGATCAAAATAGAGAGAGATTGTAACCCAAAATCATCAAATACAAATATTTGTTTGTGCACGTTGTTCTTGTCTCTTTCGTTTCAGGAATTTTCCGTGTTCACAAATTGGCACGCCCAGTGGGACAATCTCTGCGTCTCATCTCTTTCTCCATTCAAGAAATTCAAGCACACTTCCAAAATTAATGGCATCAAGGAAGACTCAAACTGTTCCCGCAACCGACGCAAAGAACAAGAGTGTCGTCGTCGCAAGTGGTGTCACTTTGGGCATCACGACTCGAAGCATGGCAAGAGCTACTTTTGCCGCCTCTTTCACCTCTGCATCAACTCTGCCAAGGGAACAAGAGCACCTAAGGCACGAGCCTTTGATCACCTTAGCCTCACTAAGGGCACCAAGGGGGGAAAGCCCAAGGAAATACTCTGAATCCATGTTCTCCGATGCCGATTCACACGGTAGTTCAGCCATGCAAGTCATGACCATTGGAGCAACTTCAATCGATGAGCAGTTGGCTCAAATGAATGAAGCAATCGCAAGGCTAACCCGAACTGTGGAAGAAGAAGACTTGCAAATTGCAGCACTAGTCAACCGACTAGAGGCGCAGGACGGCGAGAAACCTGACCCAGAGGATGATCCACTAAAGAGAGGAGCTGGCGAAGAAGATGAGCCTCCGATGGAGAGAATCGATGTGAAGCCAGAGCCAGACGAAGCAGCAGTACTCATGAGATCTCTTTCTATCCAGTAGTTGCAAGAGATGATCGCCAGCACCGTCAAGGCATAGTACGAAGGGAGCTCAAACACCTCCGGGTTGTACTCAAAGCCTTATTCAAAGAAGATTGATGCCCTGAAGATGCCGAGGGAATATCAACCACCAAAGTTCATGCAGTTTGATGGAAAAGGAAACCCAAAGAAGCACGTTGCACATTTCGTCGAAACTTGCAACAACACAGGGACGGAGGGAGACTACCTCGCCAAGCAGTTTGTGCGCTCGCTGAAAGGAAACGCCTTTGAGTGGTACACGGACCTAGAGCCTGAGTCCATCAACAACTAGGAGTAATTGGAAAGAGAATTCCTTAACCGCTTCTACAGCACCCGCCGCACTGTAAGCATGCTGGAGCTCACAAGTACGAAGCAATGGAAAGATGAGCCGGTCATTGACTACATCAACAGATGGCGCACTCTAACCCTTGACTGCAAAGACAGGCTCTCGGAGACCTCTTCAATCAAGATGTGCGTCCAAGGCATGCAATGGGGTTTGCAATACATCCTTCAAGGCATCAAACCACGGACCTTCGAAGAGCTAGCCACCCGCGCCCATGACATGGAGTTGAGCGTCGCCCATCATGGAAAGAAGGAACCGATCGCCGACTACAAGAACGACAAAGTTCTTGAGACAAAGGTGGAGAAGGCTGCGTGGAAATCCACCAAGGAAGCAATGATGGTCAACACAGCTCCCGTCAAAATCCCTACACGAGGCAAGGCGATTCAAGCTGAAGCTTTTCGTGATCATGAGATGTGTAGACGCACTTTGAAGGAGCTTGAGGAAAAGACTTATCCATTCCCCGACTCTGATATGGTTGTCATGTTAGAAGACTTGCTAGAAAAGAAGGTGATTGGTTTGCCTGAGTGCAGACGGCCAGAAAAGATGAATCGCATCTACCGTCCAAGGTACTGTAAATTCCATCGCTTCATCAGTCATCCGACAGAAAAATGCTTCGTGCTAAAAGATCTCATCATGAAGCTGGCTCAGAAAGGAATCATCGAGCTAGATGTTGACGATGTGGTGAAGTCAAACTATACCACCATCACTTATGGCTCTTCCGACTTAAAGTTTTCACCTCAACCGCTGGGGGCATGCTCCGAGTCAAGTGAAGTTGAAGGATGGATTCATGTCACTCCGAAGAAATTACACAAGAAGCATACGTTTCCTCCACAAGTTCACCAATGGGAAAGGAGGCAAAGCAGCTCTCGTCAACCTCCAAAGTTACACAAAAGTGTTGAGGATGATGAAACTGCAACACAAAGATCGTCCGTTGCCATCACGATGCACGACTTCTTACCCGAAGACTTCTTCAATCACTCGGTCAAGGCTCCTTGCTATGAAGATTGTGAGGAACGCCTCTCCAAAATTGCTTGACAAATTCACCAATTCTCCTCGCCCGCATGAGTCTAAACTGCATGGCACAAAGCTCCTGGTCTGCACGAGCATAAAAAACTGCATGGCATAAAGCTCCTGGTCTGCACAAGCATAAAAGGCAACACCAATTCTCCTCGCCCGCACGAGTCTAAACTGCATAGCACAAAGCTCCTGGTTTGCACGAGCATAAAAGGCAACACCAACGCTCCTAGTCTGCATGAGCATAAAAGGCAACAGCAACGCTCCTGATCCGCATGAGCATAAAAAGGCGACATCAACTGCTCCTTGCCTACAAGAGTTGAAATTGCAAACGGCACCAAATTCTCCTTGCCTGCACGAGTTAAAACTGCAAACAGCACCACAAGAAAATACCAAAAAAAAAAATCAACATGCAGATCTTAGCAGCTGAGGAACACAGCCCAAATGTCAGGCGCAGCCTAGGATAGCGCCAGCCTCTCCTCCAAACAAGATCTGGCCCAAGCTCACTCTCACTCTTTGTCATTTATCAAGAGAGAGACCAAGGCCGGCCCCCTGCCCAAATCCTAGCCCAAGCCCAGCTCTCTAAATCACACCCAACACACTCAGCAGCAAGCAGAAACACAGCAGCAAAACTCGAAACCATTGCTGGGAATGATGGATCGGCACATGCAAAGGTAGAGAGCCTTTTGCTTTCAGGTCTTGGACGAACTAAGAATGCAAAAAAAAAATTAAAAAAAAAAAACAAATATATGCAAATGGCCGACAAAAGCAAATGATGGTGGTAGCCTTTGTAATATATATATATATATATACAAAAATGGCTAACAAAAGCAGGAAAAGCAGATGATGGTGGTGCAGCCTGCCAGTTGCAATCAGTCTCTATCTCCCCCTTCATTTTTTTTGGTCCGACTCTTTCACTCCACAAATACAAACCCAGTCTCAACAGCGACAACAATACGCCCTCAATCAACGGCCTTCTTTCTGCCACAATCATGCCTGAGAATGCTAACAAGAAGATTCCAGGATCTATTATTGCTGTGGTCTTTGCCATGCAGGGGTTTGGAATTTAGCAGGCATGAATCTGCAGCTACTGGATGACAAGAAGCACCACTCACCTTTGCCCCAGCAATAGGTACTTGCAGAACATGTCCACCAGTTTTACTCCATAGATCACAACCATAGGAGCAGGCACATTGGATCGAGATCTCCCGCACTTCCCAATGAGGCTGAAAATCACGGCCGGAGCGGCTTAAGGCTTAGCCTTCGTTCACAGCTTATACAGTCCGCTCAAGCAAACCCAGCAGTGGCAAACAGCAACGGCAAAGAACTTCAATGACTGCCGTCAAACGACTAGCCGGTCATGAAGCCTCGACTATAGCTCTCCATCCGTGGCAAACAGCAATGAAGAAGAACTTCAATAACCGCCGTCAAACGACTAGCCGGTCATGAAGCCTCGACTATAGCTCTCCGTCCGTGGCAAACAGCAATGGCGAAGGACTTCAATAACCGCCGTCAAACGACTAGCAGGTCATGAAGCCTCGACTGCAGCTCTCCGTCCGTCTTCGTCCTTCCCTGCAAATTCCTCAACCCGTCATCCAAATTTATACAAAAAAAAATATAATAAAAAATGATGGGCCCCATTCTAAAAAAAAAAATATGTGTAAAAAAATGAAAAGTTGTGGAATGGTGCATGCCAAAAAAAAAAAGGTTTTCAAGTGATGTCCAGCCACCGAAAGCAAAGAAGAAAATATAATAAAAAATTTGATGTGGTAGGTGTGAGCACTACCGAAAGCAGACGGAAAAGAAGAAACAAAAAAAATATATATATAAAAAGGAGTAAATGGATTCTTGGTGGCTAGCACCATGCAAAAAAAACGGAAAGGGTTTTGGAATGGTGGATCAGTCCACGTGAAAAAAAAAAAAAAAAAAACAAACAAACAAACAAATGCATTGAGAGAAATAAAGTCCATTTTATTTATTTTTCTGGAAATTTTACATAAATTTGCATTATACATACCTAAAAAAAAAAATCAAATCAAAATTACAAGAAGGGATCTTCAAGAACGATCAGGTGGCGCCTCACCACTCGGCAGAACTCCAGGAAGAAGAGGCGTCAGAGGTTGACTGTTTGAAGCCACACCACTCGGCGGAACTCCAAGAAGAAGAGGAGCCGGAGGTTGATCATGTGGAGCTTCATTACGCGGTATAACCTCAGAAGACGAAGGCAAATGCTGTTGGAACAAACCCACAAACCTCTGATGATCAAGTAAAATCTGACCATCAGATTCCTGCATTTGGTCAATCTTTCTCTTCATGTTTGTAGCAGAGTTATGTGCGAGCTTGTGCAACTGTTTATTCTCATGCTTAAGCCCTTTAATCTCTTATTTGAGACTCATCACTTCAGCCGCCAATGATTCAACTTGACGGGTTCGAGCAAATAGACGTTGGGCCATATTAGACATAGAACTTGCACACTGCACACTGAGAGCCAGAGAATCCTTAATAGCCAACTCATCAGACCGTTTGGAAAGCAGTCTGTTATCTTTGGGAGTGACAAGGTTCCGGGCCACCACCGCAGCGGTCATATCATTCTTCATCACCGAGTCCCCGACGGTAAGAGGACCAGTAGGGGATATGAAGGATGGGCGCCATATGTTGTATGGAGAAGGTGGGACTGCCTCTTCACCAAGATTCAAGTCAAAACGACGGTCGGAGGGTCCAGACATTTTCAAAGTGTTGAAGAAAGAAGAGGTCGGACGAATCAAGATCTTAAAAGTGCAAGAAGGGAGTTTCTACAAGCAAAAAATTCAAGTGTGCTTTGAAATAAACTGCATGCCTCTATAAAAATTAGCACTCGACGAGATTTCAAAGATCGAAGAGGCGAGCTCAGAATTCGAAAAGGCCAATTCAGAAAATTGAAGAGGCAAGCTCAGAAATCAGAGAGGCATCTTGCTTTTCCAGACGCGTCAGCACCCGTCACATGCAAACTCAGCTTTACAGAAATCACGGTAATTTGTCGAAGCGCCAATCCCAGATAACGAAGAGGCGCCAGTCTTTTCCAGACGCGTCAACACCCATCACACGCAAACTCAGCTTTGCAGAAATCACGGGTAATTTGTCGAAGCGCCGATCCCAGATATCGAAGAGGCGCCAGTCTTTTTCAGCCTCGTCAACACCTGTCACATGCACACTCAGCTTGGCGGAAATTACGGACAATTTGTTGAAGATTTCTGATGAAGAAGAAAGCACGTGAAGCCATACTGATCAATCACTCAATAGTTACCGACACGAGTGAAAGAATAGTACCTCTACAGGTATTAAAAAACTTCCTATAATTGTCCACCTTCACCCTCCATAGCAAGGCAGACATACAGAACCTTTCTTCATCTCCGAGAATGCTTTCCCAACGAAGCCTCTCGAGTCACTCAGTGTTCCTTATTCCTTGGGGTACCTCTGCAAGCAAATGACACCAAAGCAAAAGTATCTCATATCACCAGGGTAGAAAGCAAGAGTATCTCATATCATGCTTTCTCTATGTCCTTTCCTTTGTCCTTGTTCTTACCTACAAAGACAAGGATAAAGAAAACAATATGCCGAAACCTCCACTCAAACTCGGATGCCACATTTTCCTGGAGAATAGATAAGGCAAGTGAAAATGATACCTTGCAGCATGTGGAGACAACGTGCAGAAGAAACAAGCAGAGAAAAATGCAGCCTGCACAGTTAACTCAGCAGAAGGAGTCTAAGTTGAGGAACTCAAGAAGCTACCACATCTGCTTGGAGAACAAATAAGGAAATGCGGCATGCACAATCAACTCAGCAGAATGAGTCCGAGTTGAAAAATTAGAGAGAATAAGGGGTCTGAGTTGAATCCAAGAGCTCGAGAAGCTTTAACAACATATTGACGGCACCATCACCGAAGAGCAAAGCCTCGCTGTGCAACGCTGTCAAATCGCCACCACTTCTTCGAAAGCAAGAGTATTTCATATCATGCTTTTTTCCTGTCCTTTTCTTTGTCCTTGTTCTTACCTGCGGGACAAGGAGAAAGAAAGCAATCAGCCAGCACTTAGTATCAATCTTCCGATCTGGACCCGACTGCTTAGAACCTTTCCCTGATTGCTTACCTAGCACTGCTCTCGAAGTACCCATTATCTCAACATCTTATGCTTCCAAAGAAGATACCACATCTGCCAGAAGAACATATAAGGCAAGGGAAAATGATACATTGAAGCATGTGGAGACAAGCACAACAAAGCACGTGCCGATTCATCCGCTACTTCTTCGAAATCAAAAGTATCTCGTATCATCAGGGTTGCAATCACTCTGGGTGAAGGACTCGTTTTGACCCTCAAATTCTTGGGTCGACCCGCTAGGCGTTGTGGGCTGAACATGCCGATTCACCACCCTTGAATCAAATCCTTAAAGATCAAGTCACCAACTGGAAGAAGAGCCCATCAATCTTGAAGATCATACCGTTGACCAAACTGCTCAGGTGTGAATTAGAAAGATTGAACAAAGCAACAAGTCGTCACCTTCACCTCGTGCCTGCTTGCCATGTGTTCGAGTCAACCTTCAAGAATCAAGCCTTAACGGCCCTTGAAAAAGCTTCCAACCAAAGTTCAAAATCAAGCCTTGACGGCTCTTGAGGAAATCACAAGTCCGATTCAAGATCAAGCATCCACCATATTTAAATCAAATCCAGTTCAAGAATAAGCTGTGGAAAATCAACAATTGGAGGAATCCAGAAAATCCTCCAACCCAGTTCAAGATCAAAGCTGTGGAAAGTCAACAAAGCGCAAAAACAAATACGTGCCGATTCATCCACTACCAAAGCCAAAGATCATCTACCACATGAAGCTCCTTGTGGTCCAATTTCAACCTTCAAGATCAAGCCTCGACGGCCCTTGAAGAAATTTCAAACAAAGTTCAAGAACAAGCCTCAACGGCCTTTGAAGAAATCTTAAGCCCAATTCAAGATCAAGCCTCAACGGCCCTTGAAGAAATCTCCAGCCCAATTAAAGATCAAGCCTCGACATCCCTTGGATCAACATCTACATTAAGGGACTTCAAAACGCATCTCCTACACGTGACAAGCACATGTATACAACGCGCCTTGAAGTGGGGGCATTTGTAGACATCGAAATTTTGGTAAATAAATGTTGACCGATAAATCAAAGTTTCAACGCTCATGTATTACATAAATTTTACACGTAGCGTGTGTCTAAACAAAAAATCGAGGATCATCGGAAAAGCCATCAAACAGGACACTTGTCAACACCTGGCAGAAACGACTTATTTCATCTGGAATATTATATTTAAAATTAGGCCTTAGAAAATTCTATAAATAGAAGCCAATTTCATTCATTTCAAGGGGACCAAAATCATTAGGCAAAATTTTTGAAGCTCTGAAGCTCTGAAACTCCGAAGCTCTCAAGCATCCAGGTTCCCGAAGAATTAAGAAAGCTCTCTTCGTTCTTCGTTCATCGTTCATCCTAAGATCAAGCCCCAACGGCCCTTTGGATCAACAATCATCCACCAATTCAAGATCAAGCCCCGACGGCCCTTGAAGAAAGTGTTCTTCGTTCTTCGTTCATCTTTCATCCTAAGATCAAGCCCCAACGGCCCTCGAAGAAAGTGTTCTTCGTTCTTCGTTCATCGTTCTTCTAAGATCAAGCCCCAACGGCCCTTTGGATCAAAAATCATCCACCAATTCAAGATCAAGCCCCAACGGCCCTTGAAGAAAGTGTTCTTCGTTCTTTGTTCATCGTTCTTCCAAGATCAAGCCCCAACGGCCCTTGGATCAACAAGCCACCATTCTTCAAGATCAAGCCCAAAAGCCCTTGAAGATCCGTTCATCACTGTTCTTCAAGATCAAGCCCAAAAGCCCTTGAAGATCCGCTCATCCCCATTATTCAAGATCAAGCCTCAACGGCCCTTGAAGAAACACTCATCCTCAAGATCAAGCCCCAACGACTCCTTGAAGATTCGTTCAAATCCACCTTCAAAGATCAAGCCCACGGCCCTTGAAGAAACTTCCAACAATTCATCCAAAATCAAGCCTCGACGGCCCTTGGATCAACGAAACATCCACAAATCAACACCTTACGGAGATTGAATCCGAGGATCAAAATAGAGAGAGATTGTAACCCAAAATCATCAAATACAAATATTTGTTTGTGCACGTTGTTCTTGTCTCTTTCGTTTCAGGAATTTTTCGTGTTCACAATCATACCGTTGACCAAACTGCTCAGGTATGAATTAGAAAGATTGAACAAAGTAACAAGTCGTCACCTTCACATTGTGCCTGCTTGCCATATGTTTGAGTCAACCTTCAAGAATCAAGCCTCAACGGCCCTTGAAGAAGCTTCCAGCCAAATTCAAGATCAAGCCTCGACGACCCTTGAGGAAATCACAAGTCCGATTCAAGATCAAGTGTCCACCACCTTTGAATCAAACCCAGTTCAAGAATAAGCTGTGGAAAGTCAAACTCTGGAGGAATCCAGAAAATCCTCCAACCCAGTTCAAGATCAAAGCTGTGGAAAGTCAACAAGTGCAATAAAATACGTGCCGACTCATCCACTACCAAAGCCAAGGATCATCTACCACATGAAGCTCCTTGTGGTCCAATTTCAACCTTCAAGATCAAGCCCCAACGGCCTAATTCAAGATCAGGCCTCAACGGTCCTTGAAGAAATCTCCAGCCCAATTCAAGATCAACCCTCAACGGCCCTTGGATCAACATTTACATTAAGGGACTTCAAAACGCATCTTCTACACGTGACAAGCACATGTATACGGCGCGCCTTGAAGTGGGGGCATTTGGAGACATCGAAATTTCGGTGAAATAAATGGTGATCAATAATTAAAATTTCAACGTTCACGTGTCACATAAATTTTACACATAGCAAGTGACTCGACGAAAAATCGAGAATCATCAGAAAAGTCATCAAACAGGACACGTGTCAACACCTAGCAGAAACGATTTATTTCACCTAAATAATATATTCAAAATTAGGCTTTGGAAAATTCTATAAATATAAGCCATTTCATTCATTTAGAAAAAAAGAAACCAATTCATAACCAATTCACCTCACACCAAAACCTTGAAGCTTTGAAACTCCAAAGCTCCCAAGCAAATCCCGAAGGATCAAGAAAGCTCTCTTCGTTCTTCGTCAACCCAACCTTTAAGATCAAGCCCCAACGGCCCTTTGAAGGAACTTCCACCAATTCAAGATCAAGCCCCGACAGCCCTTGAAGAAAGCGTTCATCGTTCATCATTCGTTCATCCTAAGATCAAGCCCCAACGGCCCTTTGGATCAACAACATCAACAAATCCACATATCCAACCGTTCTTCAAGATAAAGCCCAAAAGCCCTTGAAGATCCATTCATCAACTGTTCATCAAGATCAAGCCCCAAAGGCCCTTGAAGATCCGTTCATCAACAGTTCTTCAAGATCAAGCCTAAAAGCCTTGAAGATTCGTTCATCCATCAACCTTTAAGATCAAGCCCAAATGCCCTTGAAGAAACTTCCCTCAACGTTCAAGATTAGGCCCCAACAGCCCTTGAAGAAAACTTTCAACCGTTAATCCAAGATCAAGCCTCGATGGCCCTTGGATAAATCGCACGTCCACAAATCAACACCTTACGGAGATCGAATCAGAGGATCAAATTTGAGAGAGATTGTAACCCTAAAATCATCAATACAAAATATTATTTTGTACACGTGTTGTTGTCTCGTTTGTTTCAGGAATTTCCGTGTTTACAGAACCATGTACATCTTGTGTTTGCTTCCCTATCTTTATATCCTTACACATCATCATCACTAGGTAACCGGAGCAACCGAGCAAAGGTCACAACCGAGAGAGAGAGAGAGAGAGAGAGAGAGAGAGGGAGAGAGAAATATAAGGAGTTAGCTAGGATTTGATACTTGGGGATGGGTATTTAGGTCATCTCCAACCGATCCGACCAGAGGATCATAGGGCTAAAAATAGCCCGAAATGACACGAAAACCATCTCTAACCGAGGGATAGGCCAAAGGGCTCATGGACCTCATCGGGCCAAACACACCAAATCAGGCCAACCAGCTAGCCCCAGGCTGGCCCTTTTTTTTAATCCAACGGCTACCTGGCGTCAGTATGATGCCAGCTAGCAACGGCTAGCTGACGCCAGGTGATCGATGGATTTGAATTTTTTTTTTTCCTGAACAAATTAAAAAAAATAATATTAAAAAATTCTCATTTTTTTCCTATAAATACCCAAGCCATTCCTACACTATTTCTCACATAATTTTCACCATTCCATACTATCTTACTCCATTTTATTTCAGTTCTTCACATTCTATTCTCTTACCTCTTCCAATAATTTTTCCTTCAATTTTTTCAACAATTTTCAAATGGCTTCATTTGCAATGAAAAGTAGAGCTTGGACCCGAAAAGAAGATGAAGCTCTTTGCAGGGCTTGTAGATGGGTCTCGGAAGGTAGTGTTAGGGGAGTTCTTAAATAAGTGAAGGTGCTTGGACTCGCATGTCCAAAAAGTACTATGAGTTATTCGAAGGCACCACTCCATTGAATTCCCGAAGCCACGAAAGTTGTTCTTCAAGAAGGAAAAAAAACATCTTCATCCAAGTTTGAATAAATGTCATCAAGCGGTGTTAAAGGCCGAAAACAGACATGAAAGCGGGGCCAATTACAACGACAAAGTAAGTGCTTTCACAAATTATTTTAAATATTTAAATATATTACATTTAATTTCGTAAATTAATTTCCCTTAATTTTTGGAATTATATTTTCTAGGTACGCCAAGCGGAGGAACTGTATATGGAGGACAACTCGAAACCCTTTAATCATCACAGTTGTTGGGAAATTTGTAAAGGGTGGATGTTATTTGGAGATCCACCTCAAGAAAGAGTTGCTCCTATGCTGGTGTTCGGAAATGCATCCACAAATGCAGTTGGGGATGAACATGGATCTCCTACCATTCAAGAAATATGGGTAGAAAATCCGTCTTCGGGTGAAGGTTCCATACCTAGGGCTATGGGATGAAACAAGGCCCAAAAATTGAAGGAAAAAGGTAAGGCAAAGGATGATTACGCCTTTCAACAGGAAATGGCATCCTCATTGCAATTAATGGCAGAGCAAAATACCTTTGCCGCAGAAGAAAGGAACCGTAGGCACGAAGAATGGGCAAAACAAATTCAAGAAGAGATGGATGATAGGAACATGTAAAGGAACACTTCGGATTACACTCCAATGAGTAAGGCCTATTTTGATAGGAAAAATAGGGAAATTATGACCCGACGGGAGTTGTTTACATCCGACTATAATCCTACAATGGCGGATGATGATGATTATGATTATAGACTTTAAATTTAAGTTGTAGTTTTTAAATTTAAGTTGTTGTAGTCTTTAAATTTAAATAATAAATTATATTTGGTCTATGGCCCTTTGGCCCCCTCGGTTGGAGATGGTTTTTTGTCACAGGGCTATGTTTGGCCTATGACCCTTTGGCCCCTTGGTTGGAGAAGGTAAGAAATATGGCTTGTCATTGTTTTTTAAAATATTAATTTCTTGGAGGGCTATAGAGCTAAAAGGACCCCTCTAGCCCTCCTTTGGTTGGAGATGACCTTAGTTGTCTTGCTAAGGTTCTGATAATTGAGGTAAGATCCCACATCACCCAGGGGAGTGATCCTTATATGTATATTCCCATCCCTACCTAGCACGAGGCCTTTCGGGAGCTCACTGGCTTCGGGTTCCGTAGGAACTCTGAAGTTAAGCGAGAAGGGGGCCAGAGCAATCCCAAGATGGGTGACCTCCTGGGAAGTTGCTCGTGAGTTCTCAGAAACAAAACCGTAAGGGCATGGTCGGGGCCCAAAGCGAACAATATCGTGCTACGGTGGTGGAGCGTGCCCGGGAAGTGGTTCGCCCCGGGCCAGGATGTGAAAGTTTTGAGCTATTTCCAAATATCTATCTATTTTAAGTCAAACATGTTGGATTTTGTGTAAATATTTTACGATGTGATATATATTATATGTGAAATTACTTGAGATGTTCATGGAATATGAGAACTTTGGTGTTACATTAGTTCAAGGGATAAATGTAAACTGTACAAGGGGACATTAAGGCAGGAAGGCCATTAGGGGTCACATGGTGAGTTACAATTTATGAAGGATATAATGAACATGTAAATGGATGATGTGATATGAAATTAGGTGGCTAAGCTTTGATATTATTCTCATATTTTCTAGCATGTGTAAAACGGCATCACTTGACTGACATATTACATATTCTACTCACTAGGTGGCAGTGGTTGTTGCTCATCCATCATCTTTATATTTTTTAGATGAGTTATTTGGCAAGACAAGTACTAGACGAGCTGAGGTTGTGATTGAGGAGACATTTAAGGATTTTAATTTATTTTGTACACCTTGTAAAGATTTTTTGGAGTTATTTTTATAAAGAGAAATTTGTTTTTCGTTTTATTTTTATTTTTACTTGCGCCTGGACGTGGGGTTGAATTTTCCATGGATCCCAGGTCTATGGTGTGACATAAAACCCAAGCATTCAACCTTAGAGTCATGCAAGTGATATTAACAACAGAACTTTCTTATTCACAACTAACTTTTACAATCCAATACATTTCCAGCTATATAGCTAAAATATCTCCTTAAGTTGACATCACTAATTAACAAACCAAATATCACAGCTAACAACTTGTTAATTAGTGGGTGCCACTAACAGAATGACACTTGCACAACCCAGTTTCCTAATAAGGTAACTTGGGATTGGCTACAAAGAGTTAAGCAAGGAGATTAATAAAAGGAAAAATTGGGATGATTAAATTACAAGGTTAATTTGTATAATTGAGCAACCAAATCACCATTGCAGAGGTAAAAAGCATTGTATTAGACATACAAGTCTGCTTATTATTATAGAAATTAATGGGTTGGGTAAATGACGTCAAGTTGCATTGCATTCATGCATTGTTACTGATAATGATTTCATACTTGATTTTATGATGTCATGATATTTAATTTAGTATTGTCAATTTACTATGGTAAGGTTATGTCCCTAATAAGCTTTTGAAGCTCACCCCTCATTGGTTATGCAGGTTTATGAATTAGACAATCAAGAGGGTAAGTGGAATGAAATTGAATTAAATATGTGAGGCTAAAAGTGGTGTTTAATTATTTTAGCCTTATAAAAAATTCTTGATTATTTGTATAAATGGAATTTATTTCTCACCTCGTTTCAGTTTCTATTCTTTTTGTTTATTTTTAATTTTTAGTTCATCTTTCAGATTCGATTTTTTTACTGACCCCGAGTTGGGCGCGTCACAAAAATAGTCCCTTGCTTCCTTAATTGTAGCAAATAGTGAGTCATAGAATCTGCCGCCTTGATATTCTGAAGATCTACTTTCATTTGGAAAATAGAAGTTCGACGCACAGTACAGAGTTGACCACTAAAGAGTTGGCCACTAAAAAGCTAACCACTAGAGTCGACCACTAGAAAGTTGATCACTTGGAAGAGGTAGTCTGTCACGTACCAAAAAGTTTCTCATTCAATAGTGACCCAGTTACTAATCAACTAGTCTTCCATCCAACCCCAATTAAAGAGTCTTCTTTCAAAATAATAATAGTGAAACTAGGTCGGAAAAGGATCTACGTTAATATAAACAAATTCTCACGAAATGGAGAAGCAGCTAAGCGATATTAGTACATCAAATATCAAAGAGTAGCTACCATAGATAATATATTTGTCACTTGAAACGCTTGAAAGTTGGAAAATTATGGCATTATTCATCAATATGTAACTCGTTACATTCCCCAACCAGGGCCTTTTTTTTTCTTCCATCAATGTTATAGTAAACGCAGCCCTTGCAACAAAGTTTACCCATGGCTCCCACGCACTTTTCAAACTAAAAGAATATACGAAAACCAAAAACTGACCAGAAAAAGGTGGAAACAATACATATACGAACTAGAAGCAGATAAATAAATCGACATTGATACTGGTGTCTTCAAGCAGCCACGCTGTGAAGCACGACGGTCTCCACCGTGAGGCCAGGCCCAAATCCAAACAGCACACCCCATTCCAGTCCTTCTCCAGTTGTCTCCAGTCCTTTCTCAGCTGACTTCCTCCTCACCTCGTCCAAAATAAACAAGACACACGCACTCGACATGTTGCCGTAATCTGACAACACTTGCCTTGTCGCTTCTAATTTCTCCGGCTTCAACGCCAACTTGGCCTCTACTTGGTCCAGAATAGCAGGGCCACCTGGGTGTGCAATCCAGAAGAGTGAGTTCCAGTCCGAAATGCCTATAGGCTTGAAGGCCTCGTTAAGGCTCTTTTCGATGTTCTTTGAAATAAGCCCGGGAACGTCCTTCAAAAGGTGAAACGTAAGCCCTACTTCACGGAGATGTCCGTCGATAGCCCCATCACTGTCAGCGAGAATGGTTTGTGCCGCCGAGACCAATTCAAACAAGGGCTTCTCGACTTCGGGCACTGGGTCGGCACCAATGATGACGGCCGCTGCACCGTCGCCAAACAAGGCTTGACCCACAAGACTGTCAAGGTGGGTGTCACTAGGCCCACGGAAGGTGACCGCGGTGATCTCAGAGCACACAACAAGAACACGTGCACCCTTGTTGTTTTCGGCCAAGTCCTTGGCCAAACGGAGAACCGTGCCTCCAGCGAAACAGCCTTGTTGGTACATCATGAGGCGCTTAACAGAGGGGCGGAGGCCCAATAGCTTGGTGAGCTGGTAGTCAGCGCCGGGCATGTCGACACCGCTGGTGGTGCAAAAGACCAAGTGGGTGATTTTGGACTTGGGCTGTCCCCATTCCTTGATGGCCTTGGTGGCAGCCTCTTTGCCAAGCCTTGGGACTTCAACAACCACCATGTCCTGCCGAGCATCAAGTGATGGTGCCATGTACTCGCACACACTTGGATTCTCCTTTAGAATTTCCTCAGTCAAGTACATGTAACGCTTCTTGATCATAGATTTGTCACCTGAAAATTTAACATATTATTCAAGATTCACTGTTTGAAAAGAAAAAAATAATCAAGATCCAATTTTCTTGACTTTTTAGTTTTATTTTAATGCGTGGAAAATAAATAAAAATATTGTTTCCTGGTAAGTTCTTTTGTGTAGGATTGCATTTTTGCTCACCACCGTCAAGTAGTGATAAATAAGGTGGTGAGCAAAAATATTTCTTTTTTGCAAGACATCATGGAGTTTGGCCCTTTTTAATTGGTGGTTTCCTTTTCGAGTTACTAGGTTCTTCGTGCTACTTCTAATTTCACCAGAAAATACTATTAATTTCATTAAAGTTTAATGAACAATAATATAAGCATACCTTTTGAAAAATAAATAATTAAAGAAAGAACTACCAAAGAACACAATATTTAAACTACTTATTAATAAAATAATTGTCAATTAAAATAGAATTAAAAGACAATTTGATCTTATATTACAAAATAAAATCGTGGGCATTAATGTAAATTTGCCCAAACCAAAATTTACTTTTTTTTTCTTTATTCACCCACATGTCATTATAACATATCTCTAATTTTTTATTTAAAAAAAATAAAAAATTTAAACATCTTCCACGTTTTCTCTCACCCTCTCTCTTTCACATTTCTCACAAACTTCTCTCTTTCATATATTGTTTTTACTTTTTAAATTTTTTATATTTACACACACCTAGTGTGTGGTACTTCATCTAATAACAATAAAATTTAAAATTTAAGCCAACTGCGATCACAAATATTAAGTTTTCTAAGGAAGAAAAAAAAAACATTTGCTTTCAAAATATTGTAAAAAAATTCTGTTTACGAAAATTCATGTATTGTGTTTTGTACTTTTTTTTTAGGAGTAATTAGGTTTTCATCCTTATTTTTACTACTCTATTGATTAAAACCTTATTACTTTTCAATTTTTGATCAAGGTCCTTTGTATTAATAATATCATTAATTATTTCAATAATAAAATATTTTTTATTTATAAATATATTCATTTAATATTAAAAATGTTACAATTAGTATATTTATATTTATGGCTAAATTTTTTATCATAAATTTTTATTTTTAGTTTGTACCCATTTTTAATTTGCAACCCTTTTTTAATTTGTACCAATTTTCCTTTCAATTTTAATTTGTACCCATATATTAATTTCTTTTTGTGCCCATATTTTTTAAAGTTTTATTTGTATTGTACCCATATTTTTTTATTTATTTGTACCCATTTTTATTTTTGCTAAATGTGCCCATTTTGAAGAATGTACCCATGTTTTGATACAATAATTTTTTGGTTATTTTTTATGAATGTACCCATGTTTACACACACACACACAATAGTATATTTATATTTTAATATTTTTAATCCCACAAATTATGTTTTTTATTTAAAATATCATTAATATAAACAACTATAAATTTTAATTTTTAATTTAAAAAATATAGTAACGTACATAGAAATAAATTATCAATTAATTTTAGGGACTTGGATCAAAAATTGAAAACCAACAAAGTTTCAGTCAAAGATTGTTCATAACTAGGGACCGCATCCAAAGTCTCCCTTTTTTTTATATCAGGACAGTGTTTTGTGTTTATATTAACACAGTTGCCCCCTCTTTGGATAGTAGTTTACAGTGAGAGAAAAGCCATGAGCATTAGTTTCAATTTTTTTTCTGCGTGGCTATATTCGTAGTTCTTCATTATTTACAAATACGATGATATCATGAATAAACGTTAAACTATATCCTATGCAAGATAAAGAGAGAATGTTTATCAAACACCTTCCAAAAATACATAGCGAAAGCATATATAGCAGATATGTAAAATTCATGCGTGGCATCCCATTTTCTGGAATTAAACAACAAATGGTAAACGATGAACAAATCAAATAATTATTCAAAGAGAAATAAGAACAAAAAAAATATGGTACATACACATGCGCTGGAATTTTTCTTTGAGCTCAGCCTTGTGCTCACTGTTGGTGATACGAAAGTAATAGTCGGGGTATGTGGCTTGGTCCACACAATTGGGAGGAGTTGCTGTCCCAATGGCGAATACTGTGGCCGGACCCTCAGCCCGTTGAGCCTTGCGAACTTCCTCGACAGTCACCATTTTTATCGGGTCGTCAAGAAAGATCAAGGAGAGACTAAGGAGCTAGTTGTGGTGAGGAGTTACAGATGTTGCAAATTGCAATGGTAAGTAAGATATCAGGGAAGGGTGTGACAAAATGTTAAGAGAAGTTATATTTATATAACACGTAAAAGAGGAGAGGGTAGTTGAGGATCACGTGCCTGACCAGTTCATTTTTAGTAACCCTCAACCACCTTAGGGGTAGGGGGCTTGCTGGCACGTGCATTTTGTGTGGTGTGCATTGCCTACAAACTTCTGCATGATTTGGAATGTGTCCGTTCTCTCGTCTTACCTACCAGACAAAGGGCAGGAAAAAATTCACATCTTTGCTTTGAAATTTAATTTTTTGTACCTTCAACGGAGGGCGGTGATAAATGGGTGGTGCATGTATGCTGGAAACTCAAAACCGACGGATTGTATTTTTCTCTCGTGTTGTTTTTCTATCGGACGGATACAATTCGTTTTTAAAAAAGAGTGTCACCAATAATTTGGAAGTGGGAAATTGACGTAATAACAATTTTGGGGTGGTAGCGTACGTGGTGGGCAGAGTGACACACAATAATTAATTAGTTAGATAACTCAAATTAGAAGGATAAAAATATTTATGGTTACAAAAAATTAAATCCTGAAGATCACATTAAAACTCTATTCGTTAGCTATATTTAGTTGACATTTCTTAGTACTGACAAATTACTCATCCAAACATAACTATACGTAGATGTGATGAGATAGAAAAAAATTACCTCGTACCTCCAAACTGGACCATCATCTAACCAAACTGGATGGATGAGTATATATAATTAGCTCGCCCTCGTTTGCTCGCTAGCTAAGAGCAAATTTTTACAAGATTATGATCATAATCCGAGTATGCATGGGTTGGAGGGCATTTGCATATATAAACGATAATTCTTGGACTATATATATCGATCTCATTGAATTTGAGACCGGACAGGACATGCACTAGCTAGTTTATTCTGTTTGCTAAACTCCATAAATTACTTATCATTTTTGCCAACAACTCTATCTGGTAGCAAAAATTTGTTGTCATTAGTCTTGACAAATTTGTACCTACAAAACAATTAACACATTTGATCAACGACCAAAGCCTCATGTGCCCATGATATAGGAGGGAGGGGGTGGAAGACTCATAAGAACTGCACACTTGTTAATACGTGTAACTAAGGTGTGAGATAATAGAGTTGGAGATGACTTTGTTTGTAAGCTACCAAAAGGTGTGTGTACGATAAGGAATGTAACTCAACAATCCTAATATGGATACTTAGGGATTGCATGATAAGGTTGAGTTCAATTAGGACTAATGTTATGGGAGGTCACCTAATTGACACACCATTGCATAAGGTATAAATATGGGGTCCCTGCACTCTTAATTGATACACAATAAAAGCCTCACGCCCTATTGTACTGAGACATTGCATTTTGAGATTGATGAATTGCAGAAGACACCTATATTGTGCTCTAGTCAACATGGTTTCATAAGGTTAGTGGTTATTTGGGTTTAGTAATCGGTTATGAATTAATCTAATCTGACATTTGTATCGGAGCTTTCACATACGATTTAACCCTATGACGAAACAATTTTCTTTGACTGCAGATTCTGGATCATGACAAGTTATCTGGGAATTCATGCATCGAGCATATATCAACTAAAGCTGTTTGTGTTCATATGCATGTCTTCAAAAACTTGGCCATCGGTACTTGCGCTAAATTTTGAAATATAAACACTAATCATCTAAAGATTAGCCGTTGTTTATATCTCAAACTCGAAGTGGCACAATGCTTTGTTTAACCCCAGAATGTCCACTGTTGGGTTCCAAGTCACAAAGGCATGCATCCATGCTTCAAGATAGGTATATTCATGGAAAAGCAATGGCGTCGTGATAAAGAAAATGGTTCACAAATTTCAGCATTCAAAAATGTTGAAATTGTGATAAATGGATATGGGACTAAAGTTTAATCTCTTTGCATATTGTGGTTTTTAAAGGTGTTAATCCAAGCTCCATGAACCTCAATACCATTGAGCCACTTACTAGAATGAATTATAAGAAGTGGAAGCAAGACCTCGAGATTGTTCTTGGGGTGAGGGACATGGATTTGGCACTAAGGAGTGATGAACCATTGCTACCCAATGAAGGATGCACAACCAGTCAAAGGTCGAAGCATGAGAAATGGCATAAAGCAAACAGAATCTATCTCATGACTACCAGAAGGACCATGACTAATGTTGTGCATGGGGGTTTCCTAGAAGCATCCAAAGCCAAGGATCTTATGAAATCCAATGAAGAAAAATACAAGGAGTTCGAGAAGACCGAGATAGGTAACTTGATGAATTCTCTCACCACTATTAGGTATGATGGAGTGGAAAGTGTTTGAGAATATATTCTCAAAGTAGCGGACATTGCTGGAAAATTGAAGATGCTTGAGGTACCAATTTCTAAAACCTTTTTGGTTCATGTCGTTATGAATTCTCTACTTGAAAGTTACACTCAGTTAAAAGTCTCATATAATGCATTACAAGCTAAGTGGGTGAGGAAATTAGAATTATGAAAGAGATGGCTGACAAAGAGAGGGTTAAATCTGTGAATTATGTTCAAAGCTACAATCAAAACCCCAAGCATGGCAACCATGATATTGTCAGAAAAGATGCTACCAGAAGTTCTCCCTCATTTAAGAAAGTTTTTGAAACCTAACAAACCAAGTTTTTTTTCAAATGTTTTTTCTGCAAAAAGGCAGGCCACTTGAAGACAAATTGTCCAAAATACAAAGCTTGGCTTGCCAAGCAAGAAATGAAGAAAGGTAAAAATATTTTCTTTGTTTTGAGTCTAATTTAGTTAACAAACCTAGTAATGCATGGTGGCTTGACTCTGACTCTTTTATTCATGTTACGACTTCATTGCAGGACTTCACAACAAAGTGAACACCAAACAAAGATGAAGTAAAGGTCTTGGTGGGCAATGGAAGAAGGGTTGAAGTCAAAGCCTTAGGGACTTTTAGACTTGAAATAGAATTTGGTTTTTATTTGGATTTGGAAAATGTTGCTTATGTACCTTCCATGAGAAGGAGATTAGTTTCGGTTTCAAAACTTGTTTTGCTAGGTTATTATTTTATATTGAATAAAATTGGCTTCAACATTTTTTACAATTCTTCTCACATTGGCACTAGTGCTATATGTTATGGCATGTTTCAGTTCAAACTAAGTGTGGAAAACATGGTTTTCAATGTTGAAAAGAACACCACAAAACCTCAGCAGTCATCTCACCTTTGGCTTAAAAGACTTGGCCACCTTTCAAAACCGAAAATGGAACTTGTTTCTACCATACTTGACCAATCCCGAAACTACTGAGCACCGATCAACGTGATACCGTCAAGGACCCAGAAGAGTTTCCCTCCAACCAGGAGGCCAATCACAGCGCGACATATGTCAACATCAAAAGCCAATCACAACACGACATGTGTCAATATCAGAAACCAATCACAACATGACACGTGTCAATGTTAGAATGAAACTAGAAACTCTTTTCTATAAATAGAGATCATTTTCTCACAATATTTGCTAATGTAATTTGTACTAAATCATTCACTAGTACTCACAAAAGGAGAGCTTGAACCTATGTACTTGTGTAAACCCTTCACAATTAATGAGAACTCGTCTACTCCATGGACGTAGCCAATCTAGGTGAACCACATACATCTTGTGCTTGCTTCCCTATCTCTATCCATTTACATACTTATCCACATTAGTGACCGGAGCAATCTAGCGATGGTCACAAACTTAACACTTTCTGTTGTACCAAAGTCCTCACTGATTTTATGCATCAACATTTGGCGCCGTTAGTGGGAATGACACCTATTCCCACTCTCTTCATCTTTGTCACGGTGGTTTCCACCATTCGTACACTCTCTTTTGACCAGGCCTCCCTTTCCAAAATAGGGAGCGAAGGAAGCCACAACACACAGAAT
This sequence comes from Malus sylvestris, assembly GCF_916048215.2. Lineage (NCBI taxonomy): Eukaryota > Viridiplantae > Streptophyta > Magnoliopsida > Rosales > Rosaceae > Malus > Malus sylvestris. The sequence continues at coordinate 40,749,751 of NC_062272.1, read as the reverse complement.
GACACCCCTCTTGCACCTGGTGCGAAACAATGAAAGAAGGAACAAAAGAAGTTTGTTCTTCAGGCTAAAGTCGATGAGCTGGAGGCTCAAAACAACAAGATAGCAATGAAGAATGAGATCCTCCAAGAGCAGTATGAGAAGGTCTTTGAGATGCTCTACGAGGCTAGATATACTAAAACACACGAGCTCATCACCCCTGTGGAAGTCAACCATCAACTGGGTGCCCCCTAACACGGAGGGTCCTTTGCCCTTGACATGGGTATTCCTGTTGAGGAGTGAGCTACTCATCAAAATGGCGACCAGCATGAGACTTCTCTCAACCCAGTTGCTTCGACCCAAAGCAGGAGGAGTGGAGGAAGGCACCTCCTTACAAAAGGAGTGAAGGGATCGAAAGCCGTCTTTCGTGACTGTCGAGACTTCCTAAAGCAACGTCGAGACAATCCCATCTAGGTAAGCTTGAAGATCAATGACCCAAGGGTCTTTAAAAGACTCGGTCCCCTCCCATGTCCCAGATCGGCTACCAATTTGGGGAAGGGGCAACAAGTCCTAGAGAAACACCAAGGTATAGGGGACTCAGAGATGTTCTGACAGACATACCTTGGAAGTCAGTACAGCGAGTCCAGGGAAAAATCACATGCTCTTGATCAAACCTTCCTACTTCAAAGAGGAGATGAAGATTTACCAAAGAAAGCTCCAGTGGTACATAACTCCACTCAGGATCCTCTTGTCCTACAACTTCTTAAGGAAGTAAACAAGTTGAAGGCCGAACGACAAGCTGAGATACCTGATTGGAACCAACCTAGGCCTAGCCCTCTTACAAGGAGGATCTTTGACACCCCCTCCAAGCAAAGAAAAAGCAGAAGCTTGGCTTGCAACTTTATACAGGAAATGAGGACCCGATTGAACACCTTAACCTTTTTGAGTCCACCATGGCATACCGGATGCACACCGACGAAAAGCGATGTCTTCTCTTCCCCTCCACCCTTTCTGACGGAGCTCTAAACTGGTATTGCCATCTTCCACCTGAGACAGTAGACTCATTTGAGGAATTGAGGAAACTATTTGTTTCTCAACACATTTTCCAGACTGATCGCTTGCACTCTGCGGATGACTTGTACACCATTCGCCAAAAGCCAGACGAGTCATTACGTATGTATGCTGGCCGCTTCAGCCATGAGTATTCTCGTTGTGTCGAGGTAGACGACAAAACTGCCCTCAAAGCCTTCACGGCATGCCTACGTGATTGTTCTTCAAGTACATAATCAATGCCAACACTTGGAAGACTTACTCTGAGGTGATGGCATAGGCTTACAACCATGCCTCCGCCGAGGCAAGGACATATCAAGGGAAACCCCCCACAACCACCCCTTTATCAATAAGTAGGGAGTGAAAATCAAATCTAACCAAATGAGAAGACCTGGACTTTCCAAACGGCAGCAATGCCTCCCCCTGCCTTACTTAATACTTTGCCAAGTCAACAAACATATCAATATCAGGGAAAAAGGAAAGATTTCCATCCTCACCAGTCTCATTTTAGTAAAAGGAGTAAGGGACACTATCGCGATAACCAAGGGTATCGCCATGATAATCCTCGACCTCAGGCAGTCAACACAGTGGGTCAAGCACGTGTCAGGACAGCCCCTACCCCGAGGTATGAGGCATAGACACCTTTGAACACCACATGCGTGGCCATATACCCCAGGATAGCACACCTGATACCGAAGCCAAAGCCGAGGCACCTGGATAACAAGCCCACGAAAAACACGGGCATGTTTTGTTGCTACCACGAGCATAACACCTATGATGGCGAGAACTGTATCACCCTTCGTGATCATATTGAAGCTTTGGCACGTGAAGGAGGGGTAACCGTAACCAACACCAGGTGAATGTGATATATTCCATAAATGGTAGCACACCCATATCTAAATCTTCCAACAGGGCCATGAAAAACAGTGAACGAGCTTTAAGGTCTAACTGGGATCCAATATATTTTTACCCTGAGGAAAAAAAAGGTATCATCTACCCTCACAATGACACACTGATTGTGGAAGCTCACATAGCCAACTTTGAAGTACGACGAATCCTGGTAGACACGGGGGCTTTCGTCAATATCATGTTTGCTAAAGCTTTCAGGGCACTTAATGTAGCTAAACACTTGCTCGATCGCTCGATTTCCCCTCTGATAAGCTTCTCCGGTGATATCGTGCAACCTTTGGGGAGTATACACTTACCTTTCACTATTGCTACAGGCCTCTACACAGCTACCATTACCATTAACTTCATGGTGGTTGATTGCCCAATGACATACAATGTCATCTTCGGATGCACATGCATCAATGATCTCAAGGCCATGGTATCCACACATATGTTGTTGATGAAATTTCCAACCCCTTATGGCAATGGTTACATTAGAGGAGATCAACTTAGTGCACGATCATGTTATAACACTTCGGTCAAGCAACAACACTTGCCTGTGCCCAAGGAAACCCTTTCTATACATGACCAAGTCATAAAGACCAGCCTAGACGAAGTTAACTTGAATCTTCACGGTGGCAACAGTCAACCCGATGATCCTCAAGATGACTTTTTCACCCAGCAAGCACAACCCGCTGAAGAGTTAGAAAAGGTTTCTATCTCAAAAGATTATCCGGATCGCATGGTGAAGATTGGCACCACCTTGTCACCACCCATTCGGTTAGCATTGATCTCTTTTTTGCAAGAGAACACTGAGGTCTTCGCCTAATAATACGAAGACATGCCAGGCATCACTCCCGATATCATCTGTCATTGCTTAAGTATTGACTCCAAGACCAAACCAGTGAGACAGAAGCGAAGATCTTATGACGCCGAACAATACGAAGCAATGAAGGAAGAAGTTGAAAAACTCGAAGGCATAGGCTTCGTCCGCGAAGTCAATTATCCAACATGGGTGGAAAATGTTGTCCTTGTTAAGAAGAATCTAACCAAGGAAAGTCTCATACTCCAAAAGGTCTTGTGGAGAATGTGTGTCTATTACACCAACCTAAACAAAGGATGCTCGAAGGATAGCTTTTCTCTTCCTCTCATAGACAGACTTATAGACTCTACGGCAGGGTGTGAACTCCTGAGCTTCATGAATGCTTACTCAGGATATAGCCAAATCTTCATGAACCCTCCGGACCAAGAGCACATAGCCTTCACTACTGAAAGGGGACTATATTGCTATAAAGTCATGCCCTTCAGCCCAAAGAATGCAGGAGCGACTTATCAGAGACTGGTCAATTCAATGTTCGCCGAATAGATTGGGAAGAGCATAGAAGTTTACGTTGATGATATGCTAGTCAAGAGCAAACATGCTGACCAACACATCACCAACCTATATGAAACTTTCACCATTCTGAAGAGGTATCGAATGAGGTTGAACCCTAACAAATGTGCCTTCGGTGTAGGCTCTAGCAAATTCTTAGGCTTCATGATAAGCCAACAAGGCATTGAGGCTAATCCCGAAAAGATCAAAGCAATCCTCAACATGAAGGAACCGGTAACTTCAAAAGACATCCAGAGCCTTATTGGCAAGGTGGTAGCCTTAACTAGGTTCATCTCTAAGGCCACAGACAGATGTGCTCCTTTCTTCAAAGCACTTAAGGGAAGTAAGAAGTACATTACATGGACTGATGAATGTGCTGAGGCATTCAAAAACCTCAAAAACTGCATGAGTAAAGCCCCTCTGCTCCCTAAACCTGAGGTTGGTGACACTCTCATTATCTATCTGTCGGTATCGGCTTTAGCAGTAAGTTCCGTTCTCACTCGGAAAGATGGTAATGTCGAACGGCCTGTCTACTAAACTAGCAAGGCCTTACAAGAGGCGGAGACACGATACTCCAACATTGAGAAATTGGCTCTAGCATTGGTCATGTCTGCTCGAAAACTTCGCCCTTACTTCCAAGCACACTCCATCATCGTGCTTACCAATCATCCTCTTCGATAGATACTCCAAAGTCCTGACACTTCCGGGTGAATGATCAAATGGGCGATAGCATTGGGTGAGTTTAACATCTCCTACCAACCAAAGCCAGCTGAGAAGGGCCAAGTAGTGGCAGACTTCATCGCCAACTTCACGTATCCTATTGACATTGTTTCTACGCTTAAAGAAGTGGTTTTATTACCCTCGGAAACTCAGAAAATAGATCCAACAGCCCTAGCATGGAGTCTATATGTTGATGGCTCGTCCAACCAACAGGGTTGTGGAGCAGGACTAGTCCTTACGACCCCTGACAAAGTGGCGATGAAGTATGCTCTTCGTTTCAAATTCAAGGCGTCGAACAATGAGGCCGAATATGAAGCCCTCCTAGCAGGCTTACGTTTGGCCAAACACCTTGGGGTTAAACGAATTGATATCTTCAATGACTTCTAATTGATGGTTAACCAGGTCACCAACAACTTTGACGTTAAGGATAGCTCTATGGCAGCATATCTAGCACAAACACAATTGTTGCTCCAGCACTTCCACTACCAGATCACCCAAATTCCTCGAGCGGTAAATAGTCATGCAGATGCTTTGGCTCGCCTCGCCTCAGCGGTGGAAGACAAGATTGGAAGAAAAATTCAGGTCGAATTGTTGGCAGCACCAAGAACCGTGGCTGTGGAAGTGTGCAACTTGAAGGATTATTTTGTGAAAACATGTTCATTTAAGCAACATCAATAAGCATGCAATTAACAATTAAAGGCGGAATCATGCTTGCATGCACTTAAAAACAAAACATTAACCATGAAATTCAAAGCCTAGTAGATTGGTGAACCAAAACTCAACTCAAAACATAGTGAGTTGAAATTTATACCTTTGTAGATTCCTCTTTGCATAAGCAAAGGCTAATCACCCAAAGAGAGGGCCTTCATTCCTTGCATCTTAAATCTATGGTTTGGATGGAAGAATAGGTTTCTCCAAGTTCCCAAAATTGAGAACCTCTAAGTCTCTTCACCAAGGAGAGATTGGAGAAGAAATGAGTGACCTTGGAGTAGTGGGATTGCAAGATGCACCCCCCAAGGTGGCCGGCCTCTTTAGAGAGAAATGGAGAGACAAGTTCTCACCAATTTTCTCCAAAAGAAAACCCTTATGAATTTTGGCTATAAAGTCATATTTATACCTTTATTCATTTGAGTGGCAAACTTGTAAATAAGTCCAAGTTCACTACCCTAAACAATATGGCCGGCCATTAGGATATTTTGGATTAATTGGGCCTTTGTGAATCATTATTCATTAAGTTGTCATACAACTTAAGTTAATGGGCTTGACGTTCGAAGCCCATTGGGCCTTAAGGTCCAAAACTATCCCGAGGTCTTTAACGAACTTATTCGTTTGATTAATTAACATATTAATTAATCCTTGCCATAAATAAATGATTAAACCATTTAATCATTCTTACTCATCTCCATGGTTTCTTCAATCTCCTCCTTACACGGTGTGCGATCCATTAGGTTCCTTTTAGCGAGGCAGTGGGCGATTAAAACCATTTTACATCGATTGTGAATTGAAACTTACTTTCAATTCTCCCTTTAGTGATTACACACGTTTAGGGCTTCCACAAACCATGAGTGACACCTTGCAGCATATCATGGTTACCCAAGCGAATCAGAAGAGGTAGAGAAAACCTATTCAGTCTGGGATTACAAATGCAATACGGTCTTTCTCTAATCTAATACTCCTGACCACATTGTTTGGTTTGATAGTTTATTTATTCATGTCTACTATCCAATGTGATTCATGTGCTTATATGATTTCCTTGAATGTGATTCGGAACGCATTCCCAAATCTCATTCATACTCTGGCCAGAGATTCTAATCATATCATAGAGTATTCTCCCTCAAACAGTTTGAAGGTTAGAGATCCCTTGTTGCGCATTCACTTGCCTCCATGGCTAAGTGGCTTAACCCCAACGATGCTGTGGACACTCCAATGGAATGACGTTTGACATAATCAAAGATCAAGGACTTAACCACAAGACAACTGTGATGCCTCAGGTCAAAGGACCACTTTGCATTATCCCAACCATGAGTTCTCATGTGACATGAGTATGAGAACTCTTCGTTGATCGCGTTCAGTGAACTCATTCTCTACTGAGCACCTACGTACTTGTCTTGATGTCACACACACCAATGACTCGAGACTAGTCACTCTCCCTGAGAGAAGACATAGCACGTACCGATCTTAACGGACTGTCAATGCCCAATTGACAATCCTATGATCAGGAACATTTAGGATGTGTCTACGAAAGAATGGTCTCATGAATCTAACTTCATTAGATTGCATTCTCCCAATCACATATTCCTTGGACTTTATCGTTTAAGCATATAACATTTATATGAGACGGCTCAAACAATAATATTTGCCCTTTATATTTAAACTAGATTAGTTTAACATGTGAAATGTCCGTAAAGTATCATCATATGATTGCCTTTAGGGCACATTTCCAACAATCTCCCACTTGCACTAGAGCCAATCAGCTTGATCATCTGTGATGATACCTCTTCTGTAGTCATTTCATAAATGGCTGAATAGTAGGCCTAGACAATGGATATCTATATGTTATCCATAGAAGCAACCTTGAGAATAACGACGTCACCATTATACATGATTCTCAATCATGTGGTTCAGTCTCTCATATGAGTTCGGATCTTGATGAGACCTTGATTCCCTGGCTTGAGCTATCGCCCCATTAGTGTCATACACTTTTTGGTTGGAACCGAATAGAGAGTTCATAAATGAACTTTCCCATCCAAACAACATTGTTGTAAACTTCTATATGGCAATATATTTTGCATTCATAATGGAACACACTAAAGTCATTACTTTAATGTTTCCATCCAAATATCTCTTTAGTCATAATAAAGAGATATCCGTTTATCTCTTCATTCATAATGAAGAAACATCCAATGATGGATTAGATTCATAATCTAATACATTTACACTTCCATTACGTTACTCTAATTCTTCCTCGTTCTTTGAGGAATCTATCCTTTAGTATTTCTTAAATACTTAAGGACTCACTTGACAGTTGCCATGGTTCTGATCCTGGGCTTGCACTGATATCGTCTTGTACCTGTTCTAGGTACAACTCATATCAATGTTTTTCATACAATATGAAATACATAAATCACCTTTATGCGTATGCATAAAGGATTCTATTTACGCATTATTTCTTTGGGAGTCAAAGAGGGCACGTTCCCTTTGAGAAGGGCAACTTGCTAGTCACACTAGAATCATCCTTCTAATTGAAGTTTATCATCATATGAGAAACTTCCTAGCATCCATTGTCTATTATTAGGGATTGATATAATCAAATTATATCTTGAAATCTATCAATATAGATTTCCATCCCATGTATATAGACCATGTCTCCCATATACATTCTATCGTTATAGAATGCTTAAAGTCATAACTTTAACGAAGAAATATTCTTTTCATTTCCAAAATTAATATATCATATATACATTCATATATATCACATATATATATATATATATATACAAATTTAGGAATATGATTAACTCCCACTAATCTTTTGTAAACCTAGTAAACAAAAGATCATTTACATCTTTACGAGAAATCAAACGATTTGACCTTTCTCTCATAAGACGCTTATAGCTCCCACTAGCTTGCTAAGATCCATGATGGATGGATCTCTACAACTTACATGTCTTGTGATTCATAGTTTTAGACATATATTATCAAGACTATCTTAATAATGGTTTCGGAAACCTATATTATGTCCAAACATTGAATCACCATTTAGTTGTAGCTAGCAATCTTCGAATTAATTGAAACTAAGACTACGTCAAAAATGGTTCCTTCAAAGTCAACCATTCTCTTTGATTGTAGTCACCTTAAGCTACCAATTAGCTTACGAAGGTTTCATTATTTCGGGTTAAATGGTACTTTACCATTTCCTTGAGTATATATCATATATACACTCAATGTAGTCATAAGGATTTTCATTCTTATTTCTTTCGAATTAAGAGGTGCAACTCTATGACATAGTCATAAAGTTCAAACCATTCAACTGAGACGGTTTATAAATCCTTATCGACTACCTTGGAGCTTTTGGTATAGGAACTAGGTTGTTTATATTTGTTGATTACTTTCTTGTCTCTCAAAGAACACATTCTTTGAGTTCTATCTCTCGTTTATTTGCTTTTAGGCAAATCACATTGTATGATTACAATGAACTACCCAACAAAACAACATTTGTTAGTTGGTTTATAGAAGTGATATCCAAAAGTTAATTTAAGGATATCCCACAAGATTGTTATCAAACAAATATTGCTTATTAGCACACAACCCCAAATCTTAACATGTTTTAAGATTTGTCTTTCTTTCAAACTACATCTTATGGAGTCATGAAAATATTGGAAGATCTTCTAATTTACAATCATATTGTTTTAGAAGTATATATCCTATATATGGGTAACAGATAACATCTAACGAACTAAATCTTATTCGAGTTCGTTCTTCTCCTAAAGGAGAAATTCATTATCTTATGATGCTATTTTCCTTGATATCATTCAAGAAAACTATTCTAAAGTGTTACCATTCCTTGGATCAAATCTAAGGATGTAAATACTTTAGACGTCTTACTCATCAACTTACATTTCTTGAATTCTTTGAAACCTTTTGCAAAGTATTCGGACTTGTGTTTATTTAAAATAAACTATAGTCCAACCGAGGGTGATCTTCGGTGAATGTCATACAACATGAGTAGTATTATGTTGTGGATAAGTGCCACTAACATCTAAGTGAATTAACCTCAACAACTTTGTGATTCTTTCTTCTTTCCAAAAGAATAAAGATTCGAACATTTTGCCTCTATACAATTTTAACAAGAAGGTATTGGATCCGGATCTTACGATCCATTGCATCCATCTATGACCAACTCATAACTTATGTTTTTAGAGGTATCACAACTTAGTTGGGATTAGTCACTACCTTGCAACCTTTTGGGTTTTAAGCATCATTATATTCTAAACAGTTAACACTACCATATCATCTCTACTATAGAGACAATCAATTAGATTACTATAATCCAATCATTGATTAATAAAGAACAATGTTTTGTCAAACAAAGCATTCATCCATCTCTACTATAGTGACGGAATTTAGTTCCTTAAAATTGGAATATAAAGACAATCTATGTTTTTTCCAATTTCTTTGGTAGTTCATATGAGGAAGTAAGTACCATCTGCTTTCGCAGAGATCTATATTTGATTCACGTTCCGAATGTGAAGCACCTTTTTCTTTCTCTCATATATCTTCTACTTCTTATTAGTCACACTTTTACAACGATTGTAAAACATAGTTACTAATACGGAATCAAGCATTCAAGTAGAAGAACCAACTGTTTTGAACTATTCAAGAACAATTTACAACACCTTCGAAAGGCGTGTTCTTGACACTTGCAAGACATTTCTTGCAAATACCCCTTCCAATGTCCATCCTTTCATAAAGAAAGTTTGTTCCCTTGGAGTTAATTCTTATCTTCTTCATTTGACTTTCACCTTTGACTACATTAGTCATGGTCCCTAAACTCCCACTATCTCTCTTGAAACTTATTTCAATTGTGTTGTACACATCAAACATTTTGGAGAGCATGTGGTTATTGTTCACTACACAGTTTACAATAAACTTAGTGAACCATTAGTATAGGGACATAAAGGTGAAGTCCTTGCCTAGCTTCTGTCTCGTTAAGTGGTTTATCACTTCAACACTCAATGATTCAAAATCATCATAAGTCCATGTTAATGGACTATTTTTGTCAACCAACCATTATAGCTTGTAATATGTGCCCCAGAAATTTGTCAAAGGCCAGGCACTGGCTGATTTCCTTGCTCAACACCCTTCCCCATATGGTTTTGGGGGCAACGACGTCGAAATCGGCATGGTTGAAACGCGCGATAACTACTAGACGATGTACTTTGACAACTCAAGTACTTCATCCTCGGCTGCCGTTGGAATTGTTATTCAATCTCTAAACCACGATCGTTGGTATTTTTCGCTCAAGCTGGATTTTGAATGCACAAATAATCAGGCCGAATACGAAGCCCTTATCATCGGGCTTAGAATCCTTCATGACTTGCAGGCGACCAGTGCCCTCATCTTCGGCGACTCTGAACTTGTGATTAACTAACTTAATGGTTCTTTTCAAAGCATAAGTTGTACCCTGGCACCCTACCACATGGTTGCCAGCTATTTGGCCAAATCCTTCGACGGTATTACATTTGAACATATTTCCCGGATTCATAATACCGACGCAGACGAAATGGCTCAAATCGTCTCCAGTGCATAACTCCTGGGGGACAAGCTAGGCCGAGAAATACCCATGTTACGACAGCTATACCTGGCCTTGGTTAACCAGCAAGTCCTCTGACGGGACAACGTGATACGCACAAGAGTTATGTCCTTACCTTCGTTGTTAGACCGACAAGACCTTATAGATGTTTGCGCCGTCGAGGCAATACCAGATGGTTGGAGAAAGCCCATTATGAAGTATCTTGACAATCCCAATGGCAAACACAGTCGCAAGACAAGAGTTCACGCGACAAACTATGTCATGTATCAAAACGAGTTATACCGAAAAGGTGAGGATGGTCTATTACTGCTATACCTCGGCCCCCAAGAGGGTGCTCAAGCAATCACGGAAGTCCACGAAGGGGTTTGTGGAGCTCATCAGTCCAGACATAAAATACGATGGTTGCTTCGACGACACGGCTATTTTTGGCCAAGAATACTAAAGGATTGATCGAGTTCGCACGAGGGTGCATGCAGTGTCAGATTCATGGTCCTATACAAAGGGTCCCGGCTGAATCATTACATTAGGTCACTAAACCATGGTCGTTTAGGGGATGGGCCATGGACGTAATCGGCAAAATCACACCATCTTCCGGGACTGAAGCACGCATGGATACTGGTAGCAACCGATTACTTCACTGAGTGGGTCTAAGTAAAATCGTACGCCGAGCTAACGTCTAAAGAAGTTTGCGACTTTGTGGAAGAACAGATTGTGACCAGATTCGGCGTACCAGAAATGATCATAACTGACAATGGCACAATCTTTACAGCTAAGAGGTTTAAAGAATATACGGCAAGTTTGAAAATTCAGCTTGAACAGTCTACACCATATTATCCACAAGCAAATGGGCAGGCCGAGGCAAGTAACAAAGTGTTGATCGGCATTCTAGAGAAAATAATAAAAGAAAGGCCCGGCATGTGGCATTTAAAGTTGAATGAGGCTTTATGGGCATATCAAACATTGTTCCGATCGGTGACTGGGACAACCCTGTATACACTAACCTACAAACACGATGCAATGTTACCAGTCGAGTTAAGCATAAATTCGTTGCGAATAATTGAACAAAGTAGTCTGTTCAGCGCCGAATATAATCAATCCATGAGACAGGAGTTAGAAGGTTTAGAAGAAACGCGACTTGATGCTTATAACTTGTTGGTGGCAAAAAACAGATTGCCGAGCAAGCCTATAATCAAAAGGTCTGACAAAAAACATTTGGCGAGGGAGAATTGGTTTGGAAAACGATGTTGCCCGTAGGACTTAAAGACCCCAGGTTCGGCAAATGGTTGCCAAATTGGGAAGGGCCGTTTGTTGTACATAAAGTATACGGCAAAGGGGCATATCATCTTAGAGACCGGACCAGTTTAGTTCATAAATTACCTATCAATGGGAAGTTGTTGAAGAAGTACTATCCGATCACATGGGAAATACGGGAATAGAAATCCATTTCATTAAAAGATCGATAAAAGAATACACAAATTGAGTAGGTCGATCATTTTACATTTAAATAAATTCAGGGTGAAGAAGGGAGAAGAGTGCTGAGAAGGGCCTTCAGCTCCAGCCATCGCTCCTCGCCCATTATGACATCGGCGTGCCGGTTCTTCTTGTCCATCTTCAACTGCTCGATTCATTTCGCGCTCGCCGCATACTCGGTAAAACAATCTTTGCCACCCGACTCGAAGTCCTTTGCAAGCTCAGAAGCAATAGCCAACCTTCGTTTTGCCAATTCGGCTATTTGACTGTCGAGGTCGGCCAAGGCTTGCCCTTTCACCTTTAAAGCATCAATCTTCGAATGAAGAGTGTCTTGGACGGCCATGGCAGCTTTCAGATCTTGTTCAGCCCGAAGAGCATTCTCAAGGACACTGAAGATTTCCCGAACTCGCTTTAAGGCGGACGACGCCTGAACGATGGCTTCGACGCTCATTCGACCATCTGCGCCGAGGTCGTTTAGGCATGCACCTAATAAATCGAGGCCTTTGCGCTCAAGGACTTGTGATGCAGAGAGAGACAAAACTTCTTGCACCTGAACCCGAGCAGTTAAATCGGCAGGTTCAGTTGTAGTGGCCGAAGGGCCAACCACTCCAGTAGTGCTTGACAGAAGGGCTTTAAACTCGACTTCCCATGAAGGCTGAACACGAAAATCAGCTTAAGCTCAAGGATATCACGAAAGAACATAACAATAAGGTTTTGTTTTAAACCTACCAAGAGGAGACTTCGACCATGTTTTCAGGTTCATTGCTCGAACCTAAAGAACTTAATGGCCGAGCCCAGTGGCTTAGACTGCTTCTCAGTTCATGCGACTGATGAAGGTTATCTATGTTCGATGGCCACGGAGGTGGCCAAGAAATATAGATAACACCCTTCGGGGCATAGAATTTTCGATGAAAAGAACAGGTAGTCCCCTGACATTTGGTATCTTTCTGGTTTGGAATCCTAAGGCAGAAAAGTAACCAAAAGAGAGGTAATAGGGGTACTTACGAAGGCCGAAGTGGCTTCTTGGGGAGGAATATTAAGGTCCTGGTCCTGCGGGTGAATTGGCGTTTCGACCGCTGCCTCGGGCTCTACGGAGGGTCGTTTTCCACGGTCGACCGTAGAAGGGCCGACTTGAATAACCACCTCGTCCTGGTCCTGTAGGTGAACAGGCGTTTTCACCGTTGCCTCTGGATCTATGACAGGTCGTTTTCCACAGTCGGCCGTCGAAGGACCAACTTGAACAACCACCTTGGACACAGGAGGAGGTTGATTTCGTGGTTGGAGGCGACTCACCAAGGGAAGTTCGTCGCTCCTATCGCTCACTTCTAAAACAACCGCTGTTTGTTTTGGATTTTTGGGAAGGGTTTGCTCAACCGAGTGGATCACCCCTTCCAAGACAGGCGCAGCAGTTGGCCCCGAGGCTACAGGCGCCTTGACCGACGGAGTAACAACTGCTTCATCGACTTTGGAAACAGGCCGGATTAGGGTTGTGTCTTTGGCTGGAAGGGACCGTCTCTCCGTTGAAGGAGGAACGATGGGGGTAAAAGGGGAAATACTAGGAGTCGTTGTCCCTATAGTCTTGCTGGAGATAACATGAATCTCCCGTTCTCCCTTCTTCGCCAGTTTCTTGACCTTTTTGGCAGGTCAAGGGGGGTCGATAGTCGACTCGATTTCTTGGCGAGGCCGTTTGCTCAGCAAGGCCTATGCGGTGGTCTTAGCTTTCTTGGAGAAGGTTGTTGGAAATGTGCCCTAAAACCAATCATGTGATGATACTTTACGGACATTTCACATGTTAAACTAATCTAGTTTAATATAAAGGGCAAAGATTATTGTTTGAGCCGTCTCATATAAATGTTATATGCTTAAACGATAAAGTCCAAGGAATATGTGATTGGAAGAATGTAATCTAATGAAGTTAGATTCATGAGACCATTCTTTCGTAGACACATCCTAAATGTTCCTGATCATAGGATTGCCAATTGGGCATTGACAGTCCGTCAAGATCGGTACGTGCTATGTCTTCTCTCAGGGAGAGTGACTAGTCTCGAGTCATTGGTGTGTGTGACATCAAGACAAGTACGTAGGTGCTCAGTAGAGAATGAGTTCACTGAACGCGATCAACGAAGAGTTCTCATACTCATGTCACATGAGAACTCATGTTTGGGATAATGCAAATTAGTCCTTTGACCTGAGGCATCACAGTTGTCTTGTGGTTAAGTCCTTGATCTTTGATTATGTCAATGTCACCCCATCGGGGTGTCCACGGCATCGTTGGGGTTAAGCCACTTAGTCATGGAGGCAAGTGAATGCGCAACAAGGGATCTCTAACCTTCAAACCGTTTGAGGGAGAATACTCTATGATATGATTTAGAATCTCTGGCCAGAGTATGAATGAGATTTAGAAAAGTCGTTCTAAATCACATTCAAGGAAATCATATAAGAACACGAATCACATTGGATAGTAGACATGAATAAATAAACTATCAAACCAAACAATGTGGTCAGGAGTATTAGATTAGAGAAAGACCGTATTGCATTTGTAATCCTAAACTGAATAGGTTCTTAACCTCTTCTGATTAGCTTGGGTAACCATGACATACGGCTAGGTGTCACTCATGGTTTGTGGAAGCCCTAAAAGTGTATTATCACTAAAGGGAGAATTGAAAGTAAGTTTCAATTCATAATCGATTTGAAAGAGTTTTGATCGCCCACTGCCTCGCTAAAAGGAACCTAATGGATCGTACACCGTATAAGGTGGAGATGGATGAAACAAACTAAATGAGTAAGAATAATTGAATAGTTTAATTATTTATGGCAAGGATTAATTAATATGTTAATTAATCAAACGAATAAGTTCGTTAAAGACCTCGGGATAGGTTTTGGACCTTAAGGCCCAATGGGCTTCGAACGTCAAGCCCATTGACTTAAGTTGTATGACAACTTAATGAATAATGATTCACTAAGACCCAAAAGCCCAAACAACCCCCCATGGCCGGCCATATAGAGAAAGGGTAGTGAACTTGCTTTAATTACAAGTTTGCCACTCAAATGAATAAAGGTATAAATATGACTTTATAGCCTTTTATTCATTAAGGGTTTGTTTTGGGGAAAATTGGTGAGAATTGTCTCTCCATTTCTCTCTAGAAAAGCCGGCCACCATGGAAGTTGTAGCTAGCCATCTATTCTTCCATGGTCACTCATTTATCATCCATGCTCTCCTTGGTGTAGATCCATCCAAATCCATGGATCTAAGATGCAAGGAATGAAGGCCCTATCTCTTGGGTGATTAGCCTTTGTTTAAATACAAAGAGGAATCTACAAAGGTATATATTTCAACTCACTTTGTTTTGAGTTGTTTATTGGTTCACCAATCTACTAGGCTTTGAATTTCTTGGTTAATGTTTTGTTTTTAAGTGCATGCTAGCATGATTCCGCCTTTAATTGTTAATTGCATGCTATATTGATGTTGCTTAAATGAACATGTTTTCACAAAATTTTCCTTCAAGTGGTATCAGAGCCTAGGTCTAGTAGTTGGTGAATCCTTTTGGGTTTTGTAGTTCATAGTTTGTGATTTAAAAGTTGTAATTGTTACAAGCTTTATTCTTGTTTCTTTGAATGTAAATTTTGCTAGAAAATTTGCCATCTCAAATGTTGTAGATGTAGTTCATATGAGCATGAATATTGGAGCTAAAATTTGGTGCCATGCTTTTGGGAATTTTCGGCCAAATACAAAGGGTATTTTTTTGGGTTCTTGTTTGACTTGTTAAAAGTGTTTTAAAGTGACTTTTGGAACCCCTATGTACCCTAGTTTGGTTAGATGTTATTTCCCTTAAGTTTGAATGGTTTTGGAATGTTTTTGGGTGAAAAATGTTCATGGAAAATTTTGAGTTTTTTCATGAGTGTTCTTCATTGTTCTTGACATTTTTGCCAAGAACAAAAAGGTTTGTGTTTTGATTCAAAGTTTTGATTTATTACATAAAGTTTATGTTTTATTTTTTTTCAAATGTTTTAATGCATAAGATATTTATTTGAAGGGTGATGGAAATGGTGATGGGTGTGTAAGGATTAATTTCCTTTCACACACACCACTTGCACCACTTGTTGCTTTATGTCTAAAACTCACAAATCAACACACACATCACTCTATCCTCTTCCAAAACCGGCCACCCTTTCAAGTGGGGTACTTTTGGGGCTTTTATGCAATTACATAAAGTTTTGATACTTTTGTGTATTTGCACTTTGGCCCAAAAGTTTACGTTTTTACGTTTAGGTCCAAAAACGCTAAAGGACAAATTGTTTTGTTCCTTTAATGAAGTTTTTGCATTGATTAAATTTTGGGTTCTATTGTAATTACATGAAGTAGTGGACTTTTGTGTCTTTACAAAGTGACCCCAAAAGTTTTGCAATATAGCCCAAAAGTTGAGGTTAATTGCTTTATGGCCCAAAAGTTGTGGTTATTGCATATTGGCCCAAATTAGGTAGAGAACAAAATTGTTTTGTCTCTTTAAATGAGAATTGGATTTTCATTTTGTTTAGCTCCATTTAAATCAATTTTATGGATACAAAAACCAAATGAAAATGTTGCATTCAATTTAATTAGTTAAAGTGTTAATTAATTAAAGGGTGATTATGAACCTAAGCCTAATATAATTGAGCTATGTGATAGGCCGTTTCAAATTTGTTTGAACCATGGGAATGTGTAGATTAGATTTTGGTTGTAATTTGATTTGATCAAATGTTGTAAAAGGGCTTAAGCTCTTCTTTACTTTAAAGTAATTTGTTTTATGCAAATGTTGTAATGAGCATAAGCTCACCTTTACTTTGAAGTACTTCTTTCTTGCTTTATTTGATATGCATGAAAATGAAGTAGTTGGGTCCAACGCCCCTAAGACAACACGCCTTAATGTGATTAAACGCGTAACTAAAATCAATCACCATCCCTAGACCGAGATTCAACACAAGGCTCGTGTTGAATCTAAACCAAGGTTCATAGTCATCCTAAGGCCCTAAGGCAATTATATAGTCCATCAAATGAATGCAAAGGTTATGTTAGTAGTATCATATACTCTTGCTTTAAAAAAACCGTTTTATAAGCATAGTGGGAGTATTATATACAACTAAAAACAATCATATGGACCAATAGTTGTAATAGGACCAAAATTGTTTTAATAGAGATTAAAATTGAATATTTGTATGTGATGAGACCTAAAACCCTCAACCAAACCATTATTAAGTTGATAAGCGTGAGAGTGCTTAGAACACTCTTTCGTAGGCCTTCCACCGTGGTGGGCTCCAATCGTTTATGACTTGTACACCGGCTTCACCCTATCATGGGGGAGTACAAAGTGCATGCTTATACTCAGGAGGAATCCATAAACATATGATGAGGTTAGTGTAGGCAACGAGGATAGCCGACATCGTATCATCGTGAGGCTATTCTTGAACCCCTTCACGAACTAAGCATGGTGGGAATGACTTAACTAAGTGCAATGGAACCAACATCATATCATTGTGAGGTGACATTCTCTAGAGGCCAAATAAGATGGGTACTTGCATTAGTTGCAAATGAGTAAGTGTACTCTCTCATTATTATTAATGCTAGCCAACATCATATCATTGTGAGGTGGGCTTGGTAATAGTGAGCCTCCCATACCCTACTAAGAGTTTCATCCAAAACTCTCGAATTCCAATGAGGGATATGGAATTTGCCAAAAATAGTGGGTGGTGCTATTTTGATTTAAAGACCCGAATCAAATGGCTTAAAATCAATCAATTTATATTCGTTATGTATTTGTTTACCAATATATTTGCAAACGCTATCCAACACTTGACAAATAAAAACCGAATGTTTTAGTTTCCGGACTTGGTACCACAATCCCAAAGAATGTCTTAAATGGATTGTATATGTACCTAAGTAGTCTCATCCTCAAAATCTTTCTATTGGTAATGTATCATTGAAAGAACATGTTAGATAAGTCTATCATGAAGAGGACAACACAAACAACCAATGCTTATTCCTTCGTTATATGAACAAAGGAACTTACGAAGATTAGCATAAAGAAAAGGACACTTTTAGTGTTATTAGTTCTTCACTTACAAATCGTTGTATGAAGAAATAATGAGTTGTTTTGAACAACCCTTAGTCAATGCAAACACTTAGTGCTTGTTTCTTTGTTAAATGAACAAAGAACTTAAGAAGAAAGCACAAAGGCATGGACACTTAATGTGCCATGATTCTTCACTTACAAATTGTTGTATGAAGAAATGAGAGTTGCCTTGTACAACTCTTGAAAGTTTGTAGTTATGTTTAGAACATAATGGTTGGTTGACAAAAATAGTCCATCAACATGGACTTATGATGATTTTGAATCATTGAGTGTTGAAGTGTTAAAACACTTCTAGAGACGGGAACTAGGCAAGGACTTCACCTTTGTGTCCCTATCCTAATCGTTCACTAAGTTTATTGTAAACTATGTAGTGTACAATAAACACATGCTCTCCAAAATGTTTGATGTGTATAACACAATTGAAATAAGTTTCAAGAGAGATAGTGGGAGTTTAGGGACCTTGACTATGGTAGTCAAAGGAGAAGTCAAATGAAGAAGATAAAATTAACTCCAAGGGAACAAACTTTCTTTATGAAAGGATGGACATTGGAAGGGGTATTTGCAAGAAATGTCTTGCAAATGTCAAGAACACACCTTTCGAAGGTGTTGTAAATTGTTCTTGAAAAGTTCAAAACAGTTGGTTCTTCTACTTGAATGCTTGATTCCGTATTAGTAACTATGTTTTACAATCGTTGTAAAAGTGTGACTAATAAGAAGTAGAAGATATATGAGAGAAGGAAAAGGTGCTTCACATTCGGAAAGTGAATCAAATATAGATCTCTGCGAAAGCAGATGGTACTTACTTCCTCATATGAACTACCAAAGAAATTGGAAAAACATAGATTGTCTTTATATTCCAATTTTAAGGAACTAAATTCCGTCACTATGTGAAATGGATAAATGTTTTGTTTGACAAAACATTGTTCTTTATTAATCAATGATTGGATTATGGTAATCTAATTGATTGTCTCTATAGTAGAGATAATATGGTGGTGTTAACTGTTTAGAACACAACGATGCTTAAAACCCAAAAGGTTGCAAGGTAGTGACTAATCCCAACTAAAGTTGTGATACCTCTAAAAACATAAATTACAAGTTAGTCATAGATGGATACTTAGGATCGTTAGATCCGGATCCAATGTCTTCTTGTTAAAATTGTATAGAGGCAAAATGTTTGAATCTTCATTCTTTTGGAAAGAATAAAGAATCACAAAGTTGTTGAGGTTAATTCACTTAGATGTTAGTGGCACTTGTCCACAACATAATACTACTCATGTTGTATGACATTCACCGAAGATCACCCTCGGTTAGACTATAGTTTATTTTAAATAAACACAAGTCCGAATACTTTGCAAAAGGTTTCAAAGAATTCAAGAAATGTAAGTTGATGAGTAAGACATCTAAAGTATTTACCTCCTTAGATTTGATCCAAGGAAAAGTAACACTTTAGATGAGTTTCCTTGAAAGATATCAAGGAAAATAGCATCATAAGATAATGTATTTCTCCATTTGGAGAAGAACAAACTCAAATAAGATTTAGTTCGTTAGATGTTATCTATTACCCATATATAGGATATATACTTCTAAAAACAATATGATTGTCAATTAGAAGATCTTCCAAATTTTTCATGACTCCATAAGATGTAGTTGGAAAGAAAGACAAATCTTAAGCATGTTAAGATTTGGGGTTGTGTGTTAATACACAATATTTGTTTGATAACAATCTTGTAGGATATCCTTAAATTAACTTTTGGATATCGCTTCTATAAACCAACTAACAAATGTTGTTTTGTTGGGTAGTTCATTGTAATCCTACAATGTGATTTGCCTAAGAGCAAATGAACGAAGGATAGAACTCAAAGAATGGGTTCTTTGAGAGACAAGAAAGTAATCAACAAATATAACAACCTAGTTCCTATACCAAAAGCTCCAAGGTAGTCGAGAAGGATTTATAAACCGTCTCAGTTGAATGGTTTGAACTTTATGACTATGTCATAGAGTTACATCTCTTAATTCGAAAGAAATAAGAATGAAAATCCTTATGACTACATTGAGTGCATATACGATATATATACTCATGGGAATGGTAAAGTACCATTTGACCCGAAATAATGAAACCTTCATAAGCTAATTGGTAGCTTAAGGTGACTACAATCAAAGAGAATGGTTGACTTTGAAGGAACCATTTTTGACGTAGTCTTAGTTTCAATTAATTCGAAGATTGCTAGCTACAACTAAATGGTGATTCAATGTTTGGACATAATATAGGTTTCCGAAACCATTATTAAGATAGTCTTGATAATATATATCTAAAACTATGAATCACAAGACATGTAAGTTGTAGAGATCCATCCATCATGGATCTTAGCAAGCTAGTGGGAGCTATAAGCGTCTTATGAGAGAAAGGTCAAATCGTTTGCTTTCTCATAAAGATGTAAATGAATCTTTTGTTTACTAGGTTTACAAAAGATTAGTGGGAGTTAATCATATTCCTAAATTTGTATATATATATATATATATAAATATATATGTGATATGTATGAATATATATATGATATATTAATTTTGGAAGTGAAAAGAATATTTCTTTGTTAAAGTTATGACTTTAAGCATTCTATAACGATAGAATGTATATGGGAGACATAGTCTATATACATGGGATGGAAATCTATATTGATAGATTTTAAGATATAATTTGATTATATAAATCCCTAATAATAGACAAAAGATGCTAGGAAGTTTCTCATGTGATGATAAACTTTAATCAGAAGAACAACTCTAGTGAGACTAGGAGGTAGCTCTTCTCAAAGGGAACGTACCCTTTGACTCCCAAAGAAATAATGCGTAAATAAGAATCCTTTATGCATACGCATAAAGGTGATTTATGTATTTCATATTATATGAAAAACATTGATATGATTTATGTATTTCATATTATATGAAAAACATTGATATGAGTTGTACCTAGAACGGTACAAGACGATATCAGTGCAAGCCCAGGATCAGAACCATGGCAACTGTCAAGTGAGTCCTTAAGTATTTAAGAAATACTAAAGGATAGATTCCTCAAAGAATGAGGAAGAATTAGAGTAACGTAATGGAAGCGTAAATGTATTAGATTATGAATCTAATCCATCATTGGATGTTTCTTCATTATGAATGAAGAGATAAACAGATATCTCTTTATTATGACTAAAGAGATATTTGGATGGAAACATTAAAGTAATGACTTTGGTGTGTTCCATTATGAATGCAAAATATATTGCCATATAGAAGTTTACAACAGTGTTGTTTGGATGGGAAAGTTCATTTAGTGAACTCTCTATTCGGTTCCAACCAGAAAGTGTATCTAGTGTACTGACACTATGACACTAATGGGGCGATAGCTCAAGCCAGGGAATCAAGGTCTCATCAAGGTCCGAACTCATATGAGAGACTGAACCACATGATTGAGAATCATGTATAATGGTGACGTCGTTATTCTCAAGGTTGCTTCTATGGATAACATATAGATATCCATTGCCTAGGCCTACTATTCAGCCATTTATGAAATGACTACAAAAGAGGTATCATCACTGATGACTAAGCTGATTGGCTCTAGTGCAAGTGGGAGATTGTTGGAAATGTGCCCTAAAACCAATCATGTGATGATACTTTACGGACATTTCACATGTTAAACTAATCTAGTTTAATATAAAGGGCAAAGATTATTGTTTGAGCCGTCTCATATAAATGTTATATGCTTAAACGATAAAGTCCAAGGAATATGTGATTGGAAGAATGTAATCTAATGAAGTTAGATTCATGAGACCATTCTTTCGTAGACACATCCTAAATGTTCCTGATCATAGGATTGCCAATTGGGCATTGACAGTCCGTCAAGATCGGTACGTGCTATGTCTTCTCTCAGGGAGAGTGACTAGTCTCGAGTCATTGGTGTGTGTGACATCAAGACAAGTACGTAGGTGCTCAGTAGAGAATGAGTTCACTGAACGCGATCAACGAAGAGTTCTCATACTCATGTCACATGAGAACTCATGTTTGGGATAATGCAAATTAGTCCTTTGACCTGAGGCATCACAGTTGTCTTGTGGTTAAGTCCTTGATCTTTGATTATGTCAATGTCACCCCATCGGGGTGTCCACGGCATCGTTGGGGTTAAGCCACTTAGTCATGGAGGCAAGTGAATGCGCAACAAGGGATCTCTAACCTTCAAACCGTTTGAGGGAGAATACTCTATGATATGATTTAGAATCTCTGGCCAGAGTATGAATGAGATTTAGAAAAGTCGTTCTAAATCACATTCAAGGAAATCATATAAGAACACGAATCACATTGGATAGTAGACATGAATAAATAAACTATCAAACCAAACAATGTGGTCAGGAGTATTAGATTAGAGAAAGACCGTATTGCATTTGTAATCCTAAACTGAATAGGTTCTTAACCTCTTCTGATTAGCTTGGGTAACCATGACATACGGCTAGGTGTCACTCATGGTTTGTGGAAGCCCTAAAAGTGTATTATCACTAAAGGGAGAATTGAAAGTAAGTTTCAATTCATAATCGATTTGAAAGAGTTTTGATCGCCCACTGCCTCGCTAAAAGGAACCTAATGGATCGTACACCGTATAAGGTGGAGATGGATGAAACAAACTAAATGAGTAAGAATAATTGAATAGTTTAATTATTTATGGCAAGGATTAATTAATATGTTAATTAATCAAACGAATAAGTTCGTTAAAGACCTCGGGATAGGTTTTGGACCTTAAGGCCCAATGGGCTTCGAACGTCAAGCCCATTGACTTAAGTTGTATGACAACTTAATGAATAATGATTCACTAAGACCCAAAAGCCCAAACAACCCCCCATGGCCGGCCATATAGAGAAAGGGTAGTGAACTTGCTTTAATTACAAGTTTGCCACTCAAATGAATAAAGGTATAAATATGACTTTATAGCCTTTTATTCATTAAGGGTTTGTTTTGGGGAAAATTGGTGAGAATTGTCTCTCCATTTCTCTCTAGAAAAGCCGGCCACCATGGAAGTTGTAGCTAGCCATCTATTCTTCCATGGTCACTCATTTATCATCCATGCTCTCCTTGGTGTAGATCCATCCAAATCCATGGATCTAAGATGCAAGGAATGAAGGCCCTATCTCTTGGGTGATTAGCCTTTGTTTAAATACAAAGAGGAATCTACAAAGGTATATATTTCAACTCACTTTGTTTTGAGTTGTTTATTGGTTCACCAATCTACTAGGCTTTGAATTTCTTGGTTAATGTTTTGTTTTTAAGTGCATGCTAGCATGATTCCGCCTTTAATTGTTAATTGCATGCTATATTGATGTTGCTTAAATGAACATGTTTTCACAAAATTTTCCTTCAAAGGTCGATTTCTTCTCAGCCATAGCCGCAGCCACCACTTCTACCTTTTTCAACGACCGACTACCTGAGAAAGTAAAAGCAAATCAGTAAAGTTCAAAGTCGAAAGAAGAAGGTGGAAATAGACCATTACTTTGGGATTAGAGGGCAGAAGCCTTTTTAGGTCGACCACCAAAGACCTTGCACAGGACATCTTCAACCGGAGTACCGAAAAAATGTTGGGTATATTCTTCCCACTAATCGCCGAAAGTGTCAGTACAAAGAGATTCTGGAATGGTTGGTCGAAGGTGGAATTTCTGACACCATTCCTGAAACTCTTTTTCGGCATCCTTGCACTCTTTTTCTAAAGAGCCAGAGAGGCGCCCTGGGCTCAACAATGAGCGAGAGGTAAGAAGAGGCACCAGACAACCCTGAAGATAGCCGAGTTACCAAGCAGTGAATTGGGGGTGATATACCTCCCAACTTGCTCGGTGAAGGTCACACCCAAGAGGAAGGTCGCGGGTAAGCACAAACGACCCCCAGGATTGATGAAGATTGGTGTCTTCATCTGCACTCCACGCTGATGTGGAGAGCTTGATGGACAAAGGATATTCACGATGACGAGATCCAGAATTCGTCGTCGGAAAGGGTGTCAAGGCCAAAGAAGTATCTGAACATGTCTTCAGCTTGGTGAGGAGGTACTGGTCGAGAAGCCACCTGAAGGCCGAGTGCTTCAGCAGACGAGAAGCTGGCAAGCTCTGGATTAATTAAGTAAACCTGTAGCCAGAGTTGGAATACCTAGAGAGGGCCACTCTAGTGTGGGTCGATCTTGTGAAGGGTCATCTCGGCCAAACAGCGTAGGAGATGGGCAAGAATGGCTGGACTAAGCGCCAGGGTGTGACCACTAGCCAAGGCTTCGGCCACCGGCATGTTCTCAACCAAGCATTTCTTGGACTTAGTACAACAAATAAATTTGTTATACCAGTAGAAGAGGAAGGCTTCGTGTTCTCCCCGTCGTAGGTTCTCCTCCTCTCGGCCGGCAAAGTGGAGGTAAAGAGTGTTGTACTTGAGGAAGTTCTTATAAAGTTTATGAACTTCTTCCTTTGAGGGTTCTTGACCCTCCCTGCTCAATGTCTTGGTGGCTTAGTCGTTGAAAAGTGCTTTCAGGTCGATGGCTGATGGGTACCCGGAGAGGGTAACATCAATCGGGATGCCGAAAGAGGAAGTCCCTAAGATCGCGGTAATATCAAGAACGGTAGGGCCAATGGGGCCGAGGGGAAGGACCATAGTGTTGGTAGCTACGCACCAAAAACTTGAGGCTGCCATAAGAAGCTCCTTGTCCACGACGAGTTCCATGGACGAAAGGCAGAGTTCCATTGCTCGCCGAAGATCTTTTCCATCTGTGCAAACCAGGCTGCCCAAGTCGCAGTGGTCGAGGGCCAGGAGCCTTGGGGTTTTGTTGAATCCCACCTCGACCATTCAAACCCTTGCAGAAGGGATGTTAGACATTGCTCCTTGAAAAGTTCAGTGATGGTTGACGGCACTGGTATTTTGAAAAGTGGACCAAGGATCTGATGGGTGGTGCTTATGTCACTTTCAAAGCGTAGAGTCTTGATTGAGCGCTGATCAATGATCGTCTCGCACTTGTCGCATTCTTTAGAAAGTTTGGAACAAAAGGCGGCCATTGAAGATAATCTTGAAAGGTTGAAAGGTTTTTTGAAGAATTCAAGGATTTTCCTCTGGGTCTTTGAACATGAGAGTTTGGAGATTTTGAAAGCGTAAAGGATGAGTAATAAAAAGCCAGGTATTTATAGAATTGTGGAAGGAAGGGCAATCGTTTGAAATTCAAAATGAAGGGTAAAATCGACCGAAGAAATCGTTCATCATTACGAACATTTAGAGAATCCAGTTGAGAAGACCGAGGGTTTCGTGTTTTAGGGGCGCACGATTGCATGTGGCGGCGAGATTTACGATGAAAGATGTTTTGCCGTCCGCACGATGTTGAATGGTTCGCGGATCAAGGTGGCATGGTTGTTTCAGCAACAAGGTCATGATGGTAAGACGGTTCAGTGAGCCGCACGCTTTAAACATCACTATTAGGGGTTAGTCGTGCTAAAGGATGCCACGTGGTGGTTTGGTCAGCAAGATCGAGATCGTGCAAATCGTGCTCCATAAATGCGCCTTGGGAATAGTGTTTGGATTTTGAGTATTAGTTTCACTTCTTCAAGGTCAAAGCTGGACCAAAGAATTTAGGTTGAAAACCTTAAAAGTGAGGGGTCAATGTTTGGGCCCAAAATATTAGTTTGGGCCGAGTATAGAATCATTCTCAGCCCGGAAGGCCTTATGACTAAGTTATCATGGATTATTTAGTTCGTGGGCTTCCAAACCTAGGTTGGTTGTGCTGCAAGACGAGTAATCGAATCCTGGCACAATAAGGAGACTCGATGAGATATGGATATGAATAACCCGGAAGTGAATCCGGCCTGATAAAGGACTGGGTTCAAAATCCTAGTGAAAGTAGGACTGGTCGAGATAGTGTTTGATTAGGAGAAGAAGTCCTAATCCGAGTAGGGTTTTAACTCAACCTAGAAGGTATCTGGTGCTATAAATAGCGGAGGCTGTGCATCGTTCAACCTCTTCCAACTCAACACACAACTGCCCTGCGCAAACTCTCTCAACAACTTTGAGATTTTTATTTTCTCTTTTCGCTTACACATCTTCCGTTGGCATCAACAGCACTGTGAAAGCAACCGGTGGTATCTTCATTCAGCATAGATAGCTCTGTCGTCGTAGAATCAATCGATCTCGCAACATCTTCCGTTGGTATCAACAACACTACGGCGAGGGCGGTTGGTTACCTATCCCAGTCTCGGTCGAGAAGGATTTCCGAATCCTTATTGATCGAGGTCATCTCATTAGCCTTCTCGGCGAAGTGAGGTGTTACAACTTACTGAGCTCGGCGCATTGCATGCTAAGTTATTTTATGATTAGATACTCTTAAGTAGGATTTAGAGTTTGACATTCAGACGGCTGAACCACATTCACCGTGATCGAATACTTCTAAGTTATTTTATGATTAGATACTCTTAAGTGCCCTTACACTTTGGTGTCAATTCGGCGTGAGTTTACTCTGACGAATACCATCACTGTGATCGAATCCAACGATGACGATTCGTGAACTTCGTAAGAATAGTAACCTTGTCTTCAGGTTCGAGAACCCAAGAGGCCGAGACATGTTCCTTCCTCGATTGCAATCGTAAGACGCAGAAGTCAACCGCGCACCCAACGCAACATCAACAAATTTTAATCCTCAACCGAGCTCGGCCGACGAGTTGGCACGCCCCGCATTCAACCGAAGGATGTAGTTAGCTTATAGATTACTCAGCCTACGCGCCACGTAGGTTTAGTAGTTTTTAGGGTCAACAAGTACCAACAAGAGCTTCATCAATGGAGGGCAACCATAATTCTCAAAAGCTTCACACACTCTTGATCAAGACAGTGCGAAGCAAAACCAATTTATGGTGCCAACAACAGCTTCATCAATGGAGGGCAACCATAATTCTCAAAAGCTTCACACACTCTTGATCAAGACAGTGTGAAGCAAAACCAATGTATGGTGCCAACAAGAGCTTCATCAAAGGAGTTCAACCACAATCCTCAAAAGCTTCACACACTTTTGATCAAGACAGTGTGAAGCAAAACCAATTTATGGTGCCAACAAAAGCTTCAACAATGAAGGGCAACTACAACTCGTAGAAAGCTTCACACACTCTTGATCAAGACTGTTCGAAGCACATTCAATTTTATGGTTCATCCAAACCTTCGACTACTACAAGGTGTGGCTTGCATCACAATCTCTTGTTCAACAGTGTGGAAGCAAAATTTGTATATGTTGTCTCTCCCACATTTTCAAATTTCTAGTTTCCCAAAAAAAAAAAAAGGAAATTGGGAAATTCAACAAATTTCTAGTTTTGCAAAAAAAAAAAATTGAAAATTCAACAAAGCTTCATCAATGGAGGACAACTACAAATTCTCAAAAGCTTCACACTATCTTGATCAAGATAGTGTGAAGCAAAATCAATTTGTGGTACCCAACAAAGCTTCACCACAAAAGCATCACCAACAAAAGCTTCATCAATGGAGGACGACTACAAATTCTCAAAAGCTTCACACTATCTTGATCAAGATAGTGTGAAGCAAAATCAATTCATGGTACCCAACAAAAGCTTCAACTCCAAAGCTTCATTTACAAAGCTTCAACTCCAAAGCTTCACCTACAAAAGCTTCAACACAAAAGCTTCACCTACAAAGCTTCAACTCCAAAGCTTCACCTACAAAGCTTCAACACAAAAGCTTCACCCACAATAGCTTCACCCATAAAAGCTTCACCAACAAAAGCTTCACCAACAAAAGCTTCACCACAAAAGCTTCATCAATGGAGGACAACTACAAAGTCTCAAAACCTTCACACTATCTTGATCAAGATAGTGTGAAGCAAAATCAATTCATGGTACCCAACAAAAGCTTCAACTCCAAAGCTTCACCTACAAAGCCTCAACTCTAAAGCTTCACCTGCAAAAGCTTCAACACAAAAGCTTCACCTACAAAGCTTCAACTCCAAAGCTTCACCTACAAAGCTTCAACACAAATGTTTCACCCACAAAAGCTTCACCTACAATAGGTTCACCTACAAAAGCTTCACCCATAAATGTTTTTCATTCGAAAAAAAAAATATCGAAAAAAAAAAATTCGAAAAAAAAATTAGAAATAAAAAATTGCCTAGGCCTCCTCTTCTTTGGGCCTAACAACTTTCATAACAAATATATATGAAGGAGGAGTTTTGGGCTACCACTTAGAAAGGAAATGCCTCATTCGTCAACTCCCTTGACCGGAGACTTAGGGGACTCCTACCATATGCTACTGCACCTTCATACTCGGAAGTCTCATGACTATCCAGTGACTTGGATTTTTCAAGTCTCCAACCGGGAAGTTTTCCTCACTTGGGAAATTAAGGGAGCACTACCTCAACATACATGCTTCGCTCTCAAAGCTTCAACAAAAGAAAAAATTCAAAGAACTTAGTGAAGAAGGCCTTGGTGTATTTAACACAATACGTTGAAATGAAGCAAAGCATGTTTATTGATATCTCCGATAAGTTACAAATATGTACATATACATGAATCAAAATAAACAAACAAGAGGGAGCCTTCACAAAGGTTGCTCAGGAGAAGTCTCAGCAATCGGCAGAGCCCCAGAGAGAGGATGCACCGGAGGGTGATTATTCGGAGCCTTAGTACTAGGTAGAACCCTAGAAGGATGAGGCACCGAAGGTTGATCATTTGGAGCTTCATTACGTGGTACATCCCCAGAAGATGAAGGCAATAAATGCCTTTGGAACAAACCCACAAACCTCTGATGATCAAGTAAAATCTGACCATCAGATTTCTGCATCTGGTCAAGCTCCCTCTTCATGTTTGTAGCATAGTCATGTGTGAGCCTGTGCAACTGTTTATTCTCATGCTTGAGCCCTCTGATCTCCTGTTTGAGACTTATCACTTCAGTCGCCAATGATTCAACTTGGTGGGTTCGAGCAAATAGGTGTTGGGCAATATTAGACACATAAACTGCACACTGAACACTGAGAGCTAGAGAATCCTTAACAGCTAACTCATCAGATCGTTTAGAAAGTAGTCTGTTATCTTTGAGAGTGAGAAGGTTCCTGGCCACCACCACAACGGTCATATCATTCTTCATCACAGAGTCCCTAATGGTAAGAGGACCAGTAGGGGTTCAGAAGGATGGGCGCCATATGTTGTCTTTTGAAGGCATGGCTGCTTCTTCACCAAAGTTCAAGTCAAAACGACGGTCGAATAGGCCAGACATTCTCAGAAATGTTGAAGGAGAAATAAGGTGCAATAAATCTCTGAATTAAGGGGAAAATTCCTACAAGCAATAACTCTCTGAATGTACTTCTTGCACACAATTTGTGCCCTTATAAAAGAAAAGGCAATAGGGCCGTTGGTTCAAAAATTGAAGAGGCACCACTCTTCGGATTTCGAAGAGACACCACTCTCCACACGCAACATCAGCTCCTCGGGTACCACATATAACTTTGCCAAAGATCTCTAACAAAGTTTAGACACATAAATTTTAAAGGTCCAGCTACCCTACTATTACCCACAAGGGTAAAGGAACAGCCTCACTGCTTGATAACTGGAAAGTCCCTATGTGTGTCAACCTCTGTGCTCCGTGGCAAGGTAGACTAGCAAAAATGCCCAACCTTTACTCACATTCGAGAAAACACTCCCAACAAGATTGCTTGGTCAAAAAATGAAGAGGCACTGCTCTCCGAATCTCGAGAGCCAGACTCCCAACAGGATTACTTGCTCAAAAATCGAAGAGGCACCGCCCTTCGAATCTCGAGAGCCAGACTCCCAACAGGATTACTTTCTTAAAAATCGAAGAGGCACCGCTCTCCAAATCTCAAGAGCCAGACTCCCAACATCATTGCTTTCTCAAAAATTGAAAAGGCACCGTTCTCCGAATCTCGAGAGCCAGATCCCCGACAGGATTGTTTGTTCAAAAACCGAAGAGGCATCGCTCTCTAAACTTCGAGAGCTAGATTTCCTTAGATAAAGTTTGTCTGCAATCTTCACATGCAACATCAGCTTTCCAGATACAACATATCACTTTTTCAAAGTGCTTTGACAAAGTTAAAGCACGTGAAGCTTGCAGCTCCCACTACATTGCTATGACCAAGAAGGGTAAAGGAATAGCATTACTACTTGTTGTTAGGGAGACTCCTATATATGTCGACCTCCATCCTTCAAGGATTGGCAGACCTGTAAAAATGGTCAACCTTTCCTCATATTTGAGAGGGCACTCCCAATGAAGCCTCTCGAAATACTCAGCTTTCTTCCCCTTCCCGATAAAACCTCTGCAAACAAGCCACTCCAGCGCCAGAGTGTCTCATATCATCAGGGTTAAAAGCAAGAGTATCCCATATCATGCTTTTTCCCTGTCTTTTTCTTTGGCCTTGTTCTTACCTGCATGGAATCCCTTGCTTGATTACTTACTTGGCATTGCTCTCGAGTACTCATCTTCAACATCTTTTGCTTCTAGAAAAGATACCACATCTGCCCAAGGAAGAAATAGGGCAAGTGAGAAGGATACAAGGAAGCATGTGGAGACAAGCGCAACCGAACACGTGTCGTTTCATCTACTACTTTGTCAATAGCAAAAGTATCCTATATCATCAAGGTCGAATGCACTCTTGATTTGATGGACTTGTTTTGACCCTCAAATTCTTGAGTCGGCCTTATACTCTGAAGGAAACTAGAAAACCCTTCAGCCCAGTTCAAGAATATGCCTGTGGAAAGTTACTTCTTCAAAAGCAAAAGTATCTCATATCAGCTCTTCTCCTTTTTTTTCTCTTTATCCTTCATGCTGCTTGTAAGATAGGGAGAATGAGAACAATCAGCCGGAATTCGAAATCAAACTTCTAATCTAGGACTGATTGCTTAGAACTTTAATTGCTTACCTTCTCTGTCACCTTTTTCGGCACGGTGACTTGGGGGACTCCTACTACATGGTTTGTATCGCACTTGACCAAGCCTGAAACTACAAGTAAGCTTCAAGTCAAATTGATACATTACCTTGTGCATCTCCACCGGTTAAAGATACCACCCTTGGATGGAGGAAAAGGACTTCCAGAGAAGATGCCACATCTACCTATAATACAAATAAGGCAAGTGAAGACGATACCACACTTCGATACTTAGAAGTTTCGTGAATACTCAGCGACTTGGATCTTGCAAGTCCCCAACCGAGGAGCTTCCCTCACTTGGGAACTTAGGGGAGCACTGTTTGTACCATACTTGATCAATCCTGAAACTACTGAGCACCGGTCAACGTTATACCGTCAAGGACCTAGAAGAGTTTCCCTCCAACCAGGAGGCCAATCACAGTGCGACACGTGTCGATATCAGAAGCCAATCATAGCGCGACAAGTTGATCAAAATCCAATCACAACACGACACGTGTCAATGTCAGAATGAAACTAGAAACTCTATTCTATAAATAGAGATCATTCTCTCACAATATTTCCTAATGTCATTTGTACTAAATCATTCACTAGTACTCACAAAATGAGAGCTTGAACCTATGTACTTGTGTAAACCCTTCACAATTAATGAGAACTCCTCTACTCCGTGGACGTAGCCAATCTGGGTGAACCACGTACATCTTGTGTTTGCTTCCCTGTCTCTATCCATTTACATACGTATCCACACTAATATCATATTAATGCTCTATGTAGACAATATTCTTTTAGCAGCAAATTCTTCTAGCCTATTGGATGAAACCAAGTCTTTCTTGCAGTGCAATTTGAAAGAAAAGATTTAGGTGAAGCTTCGCATGTCTTGGGAATTGAGATCAAAAGAGATAAAGAGATAGGACTTCTGGGATTGTCACAGCCAGGATACATAGAGAAAGTATTGAAGAGAATTAATATGGCATCATGTGGAACCACAGAGATGCCAATATCCAAGGGTGACAAACTAAACAAAGATCAAGGTCCAAAGAATGAGATTGAAAGGGAAAATGTGAAGAATAAGCTATATGCATCATTGGTAAGGAGCTTGATATATGCTCAAGTTTGCACAAGGCCTAACCTTGCATTTACCATAAGTGTTCTTGGGAGATTTCAATCCAATCTTGGGGAAGTGCATTGGTATGAAAGAAAAAAGGGTTTTGAGATATCTTTAGAGGACAAAATCATATATGCTTGTTTACAGAAAAACTAAAAGTTTTGTTTTGGAGGGATATAGTGATGCTGACTTTGTAGCTTGTCCTGATGACTTGAAATCAACTTCAAGTTTTGTTTTCACCATGGCAAGAGGAGCTATGTCATGTAAAAGTTCTAAATAAGATATAGTTGCAGCGTCAAATATGGTAGTTAAGTACTTGTCATGTTGTGAAACAGTCAATCAAGCAATTTGGATAAAAAAAAACTTTATTATGGGACTGAGAGTGGTAGACTAGTTCAAAAGCCTATTCCAATATTTTGTGGTAACAATGCAGTTAAGATGGGTGTTCTAGCAGGTTTTGAAGTTGTGGAATAACGACAATTATATTTGTTCAGTTCATTATGTTCTAGTTCAACATGTTTACATCTATGCATTGAGAATAATGTTATATTATAACTAATTGATGTTGGTTCTTCAAAGTTCCCTTAAAGTATATCGCATTAGTTATAATGATATGTTTAATATATGAATGGCAATATGAGTTATTGTTTAAAGATCAACAACCATTGTAGTTTCTTATGAAGCATGAAGAAAGCCTACGTTAGTAGTTATAAGGAGGACCAAATGTTAAATGTGTTTAAATAAATGTACAGCCACATTTACATATTTCCATGGCTTGTTGGAGTTTCATGTATGGTAAGGTTTCATAAAGTGATTATGGAGATGTTGTTCTGGAGATGAGCATATAGTCCCCTCTAATTCTTTCAAAATGAATATTTTGTGTTTGTACCATACTTGACCAATCCCGAAACTACTGAGCATCGATCAATGTTATACCGTCAAGGACCCATAAGAATTTCCCTCCAACCAGGAGGCCAATCACAACACGACATGTGTCAATGTCAGAATGAAAGTAGAAAAGTTATTCTATAAATAGAAATCATTCTCTCACAATATTGCCTAATGTCATTTGTACTAAATCATTCACTAGTACTCACTAAAGAAGAGCTTGAACCTATGTACTTGTGTAAACCCTTCACAATTAATGAGAACTCCTCTACTCCATGGACGTAGCCAATCTGGGTGAACCAATTACATCTTGTGTTTGCTTCTCTATCTCTATCCATTTACATATATATTCACATTAGTGACTGGAGCAATCTAGTGAAGGTCACAAACTTAACATTTTCTGTTGTACCAAAGTCCTCACTGATTTTGTGCATCAACATTTGGCGCCGTCTGTGGGAATGACACTTATTCCCACTCTCTTCAGCTTTGCCAAGGTGGTTTCCACCATTCGTACACTCTCTTTTAACCAAGCATCCCTCTCCAACATGGGGAGCGAAGTAAGCCACAGCACACATAATGACACCCCTCTTGCACCTAGTGCGAAGCAACGAAAGAAGGAAGGAAAAAGGGTTGCTCTTCATGCTAAAGTCGATGAGTTAGAAGCTCAGAACAACAAGATAGCAATGAAGAATGAGGTCCTTCAGGAGCAATATGAGAAGCTCTTTGAGACACTCCACGAAACTAGGCGTACTCAAACACGTGAGCTCGTTGCCCCTGTGGACATCAACCATTATCTGGGTACCCCTCAACACGGAGGTCAACTCTCTTTGACATGGGCATCCCTGATGAGGAGCGAGCTAATCATCAAAACATTGATCAACATGAGACTTCTCTCAACCCAGATGCTTTGACCCGAAGCAGGAGAAGTGGAGGAAGACACCTCCTTGCAGAAGGGTTGGAAGGATCGAAAGCCGTTTATCGTGACTGCTGAGACTTCCTAAAGCAACGTCGAGGGAATCCCCTCCACATATGCTTGAAGATCAATGACCTAAAGGTTTCTGAAAGACTCGGTCGCCTCCCACGACCTAGGCCCACTGCCAAACTAGGGAAGGAACAACAGGTCCTAGAGGAACATGAAGGTACAGGGGACTCTAAGGTATTCCGACAAACTCGCCCTAGAAGTCAGTACAGCGAGTCCAAGAAAAAACAACACGCCCTTACTCAAACTTTCCTACTTCCAAGAGGTGATGGAGACTTACGAAAGAAAATTCTAATGGTACATGGCTCCACTCAGGACCCCCTTGTCATACAGCTCCTTGAAGAAGTAAACAAGTTGAAGGTCGAACGTTAGGCCGAGATACCTGACTGGAACCAACCCAGGCCTGACCCTCTCACAAGGAGGATCCTCGACACCCCACTTCAAGCGAAGACAAAACAAAAGCTTTGTTTACAACTATATACTAGAAGGGAGGACCCAATTGAACACCTTAACCTCTTTGAGTCTACCATGGCATATCAGATGCACACCGACGAAGAACGATGTCTTCTCTTCCTCTCCACCCTCTCTGGCGGAGCTCTAAACTGGTATTGCCATCTTCCACCTGAGACCGTAGACGGAACTGAGGAAACTATTTATTTCTCAACAAATTTTCCAGACCGATCGCTTGCTACAGATGACTTGTACACTATTCGCTAGAAGCCAGACGAGTCATTACGAGAGTATGTCGGTCGCTTCAGCCATGAGTATTCTCGTTGCGCTGAGGAAGATGACAAGACCGCCCTTAAGGCCTTCACGGCAGGCCTACGTGATTGTTTCTTCAAGTACATGATCAATGTCAACATTTGGAAGACTTACTTTGAGGTGATGGCATAGGCTTACAACCACGCCTCCGCCGAAGCAAGGACATACCAAGGGAATCCCCATATGGTTAACCCCTATCAACAAATGGGAAATGGAAGTCAAGTTCTACCAAGTGAGGAGATCTTGGCCATTCAGACACCCATTGCATCATCTTCTGCCTCATTTAGCTACTCGTTCAGTCACCAAACGTATCTGTCTCTTAGTAAGAGGAAGGATTTTTACTCTCAGCAAACCCATTACAACAAGACTGATAAACGTTCGTATCAAGACTACCAGGGGTGAACGTACCGTTGACTATTATGACTATGGGGCCAAGCCTTACTCTTTCAAAGTGGAGGACTAGGTACCAAAGGAAATGCTATTATAAGAAGGCATACACATTACAAATGTTTTGACTCTCAACCACTTGAGATCTTTTGTCACACAAGCCATTTGGCAAATATTTAAAGAAGAGGGAATTCAGACAACTTCTTCTGAGTCTTTTGCGTTCCTAGCACTGGAACACTTGGTCTATGCTAACCTACCCTTATACTCCAACTTAGAGCTTTAACATGCATACTTTGACACAAAGTATGTGATACTAAGTGTTACAACCAACATGGTTCACATATCAAAAGCATAGATCCCTTCATGCATAGCAAAACATTCATAAGCATCACTCATATCAATCGACATAAACATCATACATTCGAACACATTCAAACATAAACATTATACATTCCAACACATTCATACATAAACATCATACATTCCAACACATCCATACATAAGCCAACTGTGCTTCGAAAGGGTTCAACATGCTTTGTGTCTTCGACACTTGCTACAATGTGCCTCGACACCTTGCCCTTATTCTCACCAACCAGGTGATGAAATGTGAAGAAGGAACTCATCTTCATGCCTCCAACTAGGGGATGAAATGTACAACCCGTACTCTCCTTCATGCCACCAACCAGGTGATGAAATGTACAACCCGTACTCTCTTTCATGCCACCAACCAGGTGAAGAAGGAACTCATCTTCATGCCACCAACCAGGTGATGAAATGTACAACCCATACTTTAATATCATTTGGCAACTTGCCATTCATGCCACCAACTAGGTGAAGAAGGAACTCATCTTCGTGCCACCAACCAGGTGATAAAATGTGCAACCCGTACTCTCCTTCATGCCACCAACCAGGTGATGAAATGTACAACCCGTACTCTAGTATCATATGGCAACTTTCCACTCATGCCACCAACCAGGTGAAGAAGGAACTCATCTTCGTACCACCAACCAAGTGATGAAAGCAACTCAGCATTCATTCCACCTACCAGAAGACGAGTGGTACAACTTGTACATGTGAACTCCTAGCATTCAAAAATAATCAAAAACATTCAAGCTTGACAACTCAACTAGGGGAGCACTTATGCCCAACAAGAGTTATAGTCACCAACAAAGTCTTAATGCAAGCCAACAACAACTTCAGTGTATGGCAAATGAAGATTAAGCTATTCAGCCCTCTTGCATCTGCTTCAGACATTTCCCCTCTGTAACAATGCAAACACTACAACTCGTAGAAATCTTCACGCACTCTTGATCAAGACAGTGTGAAGCAAAACCAATTTATGGTGCCAACAACAGCTTTATCAAAGGAGTCCAACCATAATTCTCAAAAGCTTCACACACTCTTGATCAAGACAATGTGAAGCAAAACCAATTTATGGTGCCAACAAGAGCTTCATCAATGTAGGGCAACCACAATTCCCAAAAGTTTCACACACTCTTGATTAAGACAGTGTGAAGAAAAACCAATTTATGGTGCAAACAAGAGCTTCATCAAAGGAGTTCGACCATAATTCTCAAAAGCTTCACACATTCTTGATCAAGACAGTGTGAAGCAAAACCAATTTATGGTGTCAACAAGAGCTTCATCAATGGAGGGCAACCACAATTCTCAAAAGCTTCACACACTCTTGATCAAGACAGTGTGAAGCAAAACTAATTTATGGTGCCAACAAGAGCTTCATCAATGGAGGGCATCCACAATTCTCAAAAGTTTCACCCACTCTTGATCAAGACAGTGTGAAGCAAAACCAATTTATGATGCCAACAAGAGCTTCATCAAAGGAGTTCGACCATAATTCTCAAAAGCTTCACACACTCTTGATCAAGACAGTGTGAAGCAAAACCAATTTACGGTGCCAACAAGAGCTTCATCAATGGAGGGCAACCACAATTCTCAAAAGCTTCACACATTCTTGATCAAGACAGTGTGAAGCAAAACCAATTTATGTTGCCAACAAGAGCTTCATCAAAGGAGTTTGACCATAATTCTCAAAAGCTTCACACACTCTTGATCAAGAGAGTGTGAAGCAAAACCAATTTATAGTGCCAACAAGAGCTTCATCAATGGAGGGCAACCACAATTCTTAAAAGCTTCACACACTCTTGATCAAGACAGTGTGAAGCAAAACCAATGTATGCTGCCAACAAGAGCTTCATCAATGGAGGCCAACCACAATTTTCAAAAGTTTCACACACTCTTGATTAAGACAGTGTGAAGCAAAACCAATTTATGGTGCCAACAAAAGCTTCATCAAAGGAGTTCAACCACAATTCTCAAAAGCTTCACACACTCTTGATCAAGGCAGTGTGAAGCTTTTGAGAATTGTTGTTGCCCTCCAGTAATGAAGCTCTTGTTGGCACCATAAATTGCACAAAACCGGAGGTCTTGGAACAACGTAAATCCGACCGTGAATCTGCAAGTAATGTAAAGAACACAAGATGTATCGTGGTTCACCCCAAAGTTTGGGCTACGTCCACCCTGATTATGTATTTATCTGAGGGAGAGAGAGCTCTGAGAGTGAGAGCTTTGAGAAGGGGTGAGGAGCCTTAGGAATTGGCCTCTGAGGGTGAGAATGAGCCTCCCCCAATTGTGAGGGTGAGGGGTCCTTTATAGAATAAGAACTCCTCACTTATTACATATTCGCCCCTTCCTTTATTACATAATTACATTTAAGTCCCCTGGGTATTTATACGAGGTCTAAATACGAGGCCCTAAATATGGTATCAACAGTTGTCCCCCAAGTCTTAAGTCAAGAGAGTCTTTTGGTTGGAGACTTGAAATTCAGTCCATGTGTGGGCCGAAGTAACTAGATGCTGTCATGAACTGATGCTCGGTATGAGGCGGTGCTCAATCTGAAATGATGCTCAACTAGAAGTAGCACATGCTGCCAGGCCGCTTGGCTCGTGGCTAATGTTGCCTTGGTTGGCTCGACTTGTGGTGCTTGAAGGCGAGAGAGTCCCTTTTATAGAATAAGGGCTCGATCCTCAATACATAAGTGATGGCCAAGGAGTGATGCTCGAGGTGAGGTGGTTGCTCAGCTGGCGGCGTTGCTCTCTAATTAAGGTAAGGGAGTCCCTTTTATAAAATAAAGGTCATCTTATGCTTCCAGAGAAGATACCACATCTGCCTGAGGAATAGATAGGCAAGTGAGAAGGATACAAGAAAGCATGTGGAGACAAGCGTAACAGAACACATGCCGATACATCCACTATTTTGTCAACAACAAAAGTATCCCATATCATCAGGGTCGAACGTACTCTAGATTTGATGGACTTGTTTTGACCCTCAAATTCTTGAGTCGGCCTTATACTCTGGAGGAAACCAGAAAACCTTCCAACCCAGTTCAAGAATAAACCTATGGAAAGTCACTTCTTCAAAAGCAAAAGTATTTCATATCATCTCTTCTCCATTTGCTTCTCCTTATCCTTGTTGCTATTTATGACACAAGGAGAAGGAGAACAATCAACCGGAGGCCGAAGTCGAACCTCTGATCCAGGTTGCTTGCTTGGAAGTCTGATTGCTTACCTTGTCTGTTACCTCATTCGGCAAATCTCCTAGCTCGGCGACTTGGGGGACTCCTACTATAGGGTTTGTATCGCACTTGACCAAGCCCGAAACTACAAGTAAGCTTCAAGTGAAATTGATACGTTACCCTGTGCATCTTCATCGATTAAAGATACCACCCCTCGATGGAGGAAAAGTACTTCCAGAGAAGATGTCACATCTACATATGAGACAGATAAGGCAAGTGAAAATGATACCACACTTCGATACTTAGAAGTTTTGTAATTACTCAATGGCTTGGATTTGCAAGTCCCCAACTGAGGAGCTTCCCTCACTCAGGAACTTAGGGGAGCACTGTCTGTACCATACTTGACCAATCCCGAAACTATTGAGCACCGATCAACGTTATACCGTTAAGGACCCAGAAGAGTTTCCCTCCAATAACAGCTAGTTCCCCACAGACAGCGCCAAATGTTGATGCACAAAACTGGAGGTCTTGGAACAACGTAAATCCAACCGGGAATCTGCAGAAATGTAAATAACACAAGATGTATTGTGGTTCACCTCAAGGTTTTGGCTACGTCCACACTGATTATGTATTTATTTAAGAGGCGAGTGAGAGAACTTCTGAATATGAGAGGGGATGTGAGAGGGGTGAGAAGGCTCCAGAAATGGCATCCCTCTAATTATGAGGGTGAGGGGTCGTTTTATAGAATAAGGACTCCTAACTTATTACATATTTGCCCCTTCCTTTATCACATAATTACATTTAAGTCCTCTAAGTATTTGTACGAGATCTAAATACGAGGCCCTAAATATGGCATAAATAGTAGTCCCCCAAGTCTTCAGTCAAGACAGTCTTTTGGCTGGAGACTTGAAATTCAGTCTATGTGTGGGCCGAAGTAATTAGATGTTGTCTTGAACTGATGTTCGATATGAGGCGGTGCTCAATCTGAAATGATGCTCAACTAGAAGTAGCACATGTTGCGAGGCTGCTCAGCTCGTGGCTTAGGTTGCCTTGGTTGGCTCGGCTTGTGGCGTTTGACGGTGAGGGAGTCCCTTTTATAGAATAAGGGCTCGCTCCTCAATACATGAATGATGGGCTAGAGTTGATGCTCTCTACTGATGGTGAAGGAGTCCCTTTTATAAAATAAGGGCTCGCTTCTCAATACATGAATAATGGGTTAGGAGTGATGCTCATGGCGAGGCGGTTGCTCAGCTGGCGGCGATACTCTCTAACGAAGGTGAGGGAGTCCTTTTTATAGAATAAAGGCTCGCTCCTCAATACATAAATATGGGTTAGAGTTAATGCTCTCTAATGGTGGTGAGGGAGTCATTTTTATAGAATAAGGGCTCGCTCCTCAATACATGAATGATGGGCTAGAGTCCCCCAAGTATTTTTCATGAAGCCCAGTTGAGGCCCAATATATGGTACATAATGTAGTCCTCCAAGTGTTCGGTAAATAGAGTCTGTTGGATGGAGACTTCATATTGAATCCCTGTATGGGCCAAAGTGACAGTTGTTTGGAGGTGGTATTTGTATACCCTGTACTGAAGCTTTGTAGGTGAAGCTTTGCAAGTGAAGCTTTTAAAGCTAGAGCTCTGTAAATGACGCTTTTAAAGCTCAAGCTCTGTAAATGAGTGATGCTCATGTATAATTTGGAGTATTGGGCGTACTGATGTGAAAATTATGTTGACACTCAAATTAACCCTCTTTTTATCAATTGTAGCAAGTATGTAAGTAGGGATCGTTCTAGGCCGGGGATTAGGAGGGATTGCAAAATCACTTGGACTTGACTCAAAAACGTAAAAACAAGTTTAAAACACTAACTAGACTCAAAGAATGTAAAACTAAACTTTAAAACACTAAAACAAACCAAAAGACTCAAAACAGCAAATAAACACTCAAAACTGCCTTAAAACCACTTTCTGGGCAGTTTTGGACACTAGGGAAGAATTTGGACGAAAATTGGTTTAAACTTGACTCAAGACACCTAAAAACACAAACTAAATGGGTTTCTAACTAATATGACACTTAAAACTAAAGGGGGATTGATTTTGGACGAATTTTGAAAACAAAACAAAACTTTGTAAATTGAAAAGACTCTAAAACGAATTTGGTTTAAATGGATGGATGGAAGGCTAGCTAAGGAGTTCATCTCCACACATGTCACACTTGCATATAAAACGATCTCTAATTGCTTTTCAATAAACCATGAATTCCCAATGCCCCAAGTTAATTAGGTCCGCTTAAATTAACCTTCAGATTTTCCTAATGTTATTGAATTTGATGATT
This sequence comes from Malus sylvestris, assembly GCF_916048215.2. Taxonomy (NCBI): domain Eukaryota; kingdom Viridiplantae; phylum Streptophyta; class Magnoliopsida; order Rosales; family Rosaceae; genus Malus; species Malus sylvestris. The sequence goes on along the minus strand of NC_062272.1, from coordinate 40,708,970 downwards.
GCATACGACAACCCAAAGCATTCCCCACAAGTCCCCTACATGATTGCATAATAGAGATACAAGCAAGAATCATTAAGTTCTATGAAAACCATAAGCATTGACGAAGCACTTGTTACTATGATTGCATGAAACTTATGCCAAGAATTTACTTAACACGATTGTGATCAACAACCTTTACTACTTGTGAATATAAGTTCATAACGATTAGGTGAAATTTCCTTATATCCTAGCATCAAATTCATGCATGCAAACTAAGTGTCGACCCTCAATCAACATACAAGAATAAGTTTTAATTCACATAGATAAGCAAATTGAAATCACAACTTATGAAACGCAATTAGAAGTAATCAAATCATATAGCAAGCATAATCATGGTTTCGAATCCCCCCCTAGCCAAGGGGGGTTTAGTTCCTCATACTCGCAAATAAACAAAGATAAATAAATTTAAACATTAAAACAAAGATAGAAAACACCTAGAAACGCTCCACAATCCAAGCTCCTTGAATGGCATGCACGGCTCCAAGTTGTCTTCCTTCTTCTCCTTGCAAACTCACGGCACACAAGGTATGTTTGGGTGAATGGTGTAGTGAAAATATGGTAGAGGATGGTGAATGATTTGTGCAGCAAGGGATGGTATTTATAGGCTGAAATTCGCAGCCCCTATGTAGCAAAGGAAAAGGATTTAAAAGCCTAATTTGTATAGGATAATAACACACAATCCTTGAAGGAAAAGGTTAAGGCTTTTAGAAACCAAGGGGGAAAGGAATAATCAGGTTTCTAGAAGTTCTAGAAAGGTTTGGGGCGTCACTTTTGTAGGACAAGGGATAAGGCCTTCTAGAAAGGTTGTTTTGTGGCTGATTTCTAGAAAAAACAAGGGATAAGGTGTGGCACCTTTGTAGGAGTGGATAAGGGCTTCTAAAAACCAATTTTAATGTGTCCTAATCTAGTTAGAAACCCTCCTAAGTGGCTGAAATGTGGATAGTTTAGGATTAGGATAAGATAGGATAGGATAAGGTTTGTTTGGATAAGATAAGCTAAGATAAGGTTATGGATGAGGTTTTGGATAAGATTCCTTCTCTTGAGCTGATTCTTTGACTTTAACTCTTCTTCTTCACATAGGAAACCTTGCTTGAGTAGGAAACTTCATGTGTCTAGGAATCCATCTTCAATTAGGACTCCTACATTGATTAGGAATCCTTCTTTATTTAGGAATCCTTCATTTAAGCCCTTTCCTACTTCAACTAGGAAACTTTGTATCTTCAATTCTTCAACTTCAAAACACATTCCTAGCTTCATCAATCCTTCAAATTCGTCCATCCCTTGTGCTACATATGCATGAACTCCATTCTAGCCCAATTTTGCTCCAAAATGCTCCAAATTGCTTCCTTTTGCTCACTTTGTCTCTAAAACCTGAAAACACATGAAAATAGCTTAAAAGACTAATTTAACTAAGAAAACACAACATAAATGCATAAGAACTAACTAACTAAGGCGCATAAATATGCTCTTATCACGTACTTTTGATCACCTGGTTGGTGGCATGAAGGAGAGTACGGGTTGTACATTTCATCACCTGGTTGGTGGCATGAATGGCTAGTTGCCAAATGATATTAGAGTACGGGTTGTACATTTCATCACCTGGTTGGTGGTAATAGCGGCAGGTTGCCGAATAATTGTGGAGTACTGGGTGTACTTTTGATCACCTGGTTAATGGTAATAGCGGCAGGTTGTCGAATAATTGTGGAGTACTGGGCGTACTTTTGATCACCTGATTGGAGCTATTTTGGTCTTATGGGCCTTGGCCATCTACACAGCATTCCAGCCTATTTATTTTGGGCTTTTGCCCTTTTTTTTTTATTGCCCTCTGATGGGGTTTGTACAGATGTCTCCGAAAGATAAATAAATTACATCATTCTGGTGGGATGTTTATTTCTTGCTTTTGCTTTCTCTTTCTCTTATCTCTTTTGGCAAATGGCAAATGGCAGACAAGTAAATCACGTAGAGTGTCTCTTTTCCCCTTCTGCTTTTGCCGATAAAATCAGTGGAGTCTTCAGATTGGAGATGGCTTTTACTTTCTCTTTTCACTTTATCAGAAATCAGAGAATGATTTCACATGCATGAAACACTTTCTCTTTTTGCTTTCTCAGAAATCAGAAAATGATGGTTTTTTCTTTTTGCTTTCTTAAACACATGATTTCACACGGTACCCCCCTCATGACAGTACGTATAGCAGAACTCAAAATCAATGGCAGGCATAATTGCATTGTTAATCAGATAAATTCAATGAATATACCTGACCTAAAAGGGCAGCAACATCATCTCGGTCTTCATCTGATACAATCTTGAATGCAGAAAATGCCTGATCTACGTCACCTTAAACTGAGAAAACACCTTAGCTCCGCCTTGTATCTCTTCTGGGCTTCGCGAACTGGTCAGAGAATGTGAACGGCGGCTGCCGATTAGACGCAAACAACGTAACTTTTCTAGGAAATTTGGGGTTGGAGATTGAGAGAAGATGGAGACGCTCAGTCAGTCACTTTCTTCCGTCTGCTGTTTCTTTACTTCACTTTCATCTTTATCTTCTTCTTCCTTAGTCCTGAGATGGACAAGACAACCAGAGAGAAGAACGAGAGAGATAAATAGGTCTTTTCACTCTCGATTGTCGATTCGTTCTGGGTGATCAGCCTAACACGGACTCGTTTGTCGGAAAGAAAAATGCAGAGCAGAGAGAAGCCACCGACGCGATCCATACTAAGAACTCGAGGTTATCCCCATTCCAAATGATCTCGACGATGTCGAGCCACAGGAATAGGACCTTGACACCGACTCCGATCCGTGAGGGGAGCTTGTTCGGAGAGATTGTACCGGTAATGGTGGACTTAGACTTGAGCTGGTCGAACCGTGGGGAGTTGCGTAGTAGAGGAACAGCCGGTTGGGTTGAGTCGGACCTGGAATTGAAGAGAACCTCTCGTTGAACGTAAATGTCACTGAGCCGCACCCACACCAAGAGCTCATTGGTCTTCACCCCTGTCAGCTTCTTGATCTTGCCCTTCTCAACAATGGCTATGCCCTCAGGGGCATAATCAACCAACTTGTCAATTTTCTCAAACTTGTGAGTGTAGCTCTTATTCTGCTTAAGGGGCAAGAGGCCATTGGGGAGGGAGATTTCTGAGAGAAGTTGCTTTGCTTTTTGTTGGCAAATTTCATCTCCATGGTAGAGCTCATCTGCTTTGGATTTGATCTTTGCTGTGATAAGAGAGGACATTTTGGTTTTCTCCCTTTAAATTTTGTTGGGGATTGTTCTAGGTTTTGTGAAGGTGGTGAGTAAGTTGAGAGTTGGGGTTCGGATTGAGAAATTTGGATTTGTGGTTTTTTTGGTTTGGTGTTTTTGCAGATTCACGGCGGAGGTGAAAAAATGAAAGAGAACCGACATAACTTTTCATGTCGATTCCCACAGACGACGCCAAATGTTGATGCACAAAATTGGAGATCTTGGAACAACGTAAATCCGACTGTGAATCTGCAGAAATGTAAATAACACAAGATGTATTGTGGTTCACCCCAAGGTTTAGGCTTCGTCCACACTGATTATGTATATATATGAGAAGTGAGGGAGAGAACCTCTGAATATGAGAGGGGATGTGAGAGGGGTGAGAAGGCTCCAAAAATGGTATAAATAGTAGTCCCCCAAGTTTTCAGTCAAGAGAGTCTTTTGGCTGGAGACTTGAAATTCAGTCCATGTGTCGGCCAAAGTAACTAGATGTTGTCTTGAACTGATGCTCGATATGAGACGGTGCTCAATCTGAAATGATGCTCAACTAGAAGTAGCACATGCTGCGAAGCTACTCGACTCGTGACTTATGTTGCTTTGGTTGGCTCGGCTCGTGGCGTTGAAGGTGAAGGAGTCCCTTTTATAGAATAAGGGATCACTCCTCAGTACATGATTGATGGGCTAGTGTCCCCCAAGTATTTTTCATGAGGCTCAGTTGAGGCCTAATATATGGTACATAAGTTTGAGTTGTACATTTCATCACCTGGTTGGTGGCATGAATGGCTAGTTGCCAAATGATATTAGAGTACGGGTTGTACATTTCATCACCTGGTTGGTGGTAATAGCAGCAGGTTACCGAATAATTTTGGAGTACTGGGCGTATTTTTGATCACCTAGTTGGCGATAATAGCAGCAGCTTGCCGAATAATTGTGGAGTACTGGGCATACTTTTGATCACCTGATTGGTGGTAATAGTGGCGGGTTGCAGAATAATTATGGAGTACCGGGCGTACTTTTGATCACCTAGTTGAAGCTATTTTGGGCTTATGGGCCTTCGCTCTCCACATGACATTGCAACCCATTATTTTAGGCTTGCCGTTTTTTTTTTGTTTTTTTTTATTTGTTTTATTTTTTTTATTATTACCCTCTGATGAGGTTTATACAGATGTCTCCGAAAGATAAGAAAAATAAATTACATCGTTTAAAGTAAGGAAAGTAAGTCACATCATTCTGGTGGGGTGTTTATTCCTCCCTTTTGCTTTCTCTTTTGCTTTCTATTTTCTGCTTTGTTCCCCACTGCTTTTCTGCTTTTCTTGATTATGGGGTCCTCCGGATCGAGCACGTTCTCACCATTTTTCGTTGTCGGTGGTGTTACTCTGCTCATTCAAAACTTGACCAGAAACAAAATGTCTGACTCAAACTCCCACAGTGGGAAAGCATCAGAAAGATCATAAAATGCTTGGGGTCGGACACATAATGATGACAATAGAAATGGAGTCCTGTCCATGGGTGGGACACGTAATGATGACAAAGTAAGAAATAAAAAAGAGAAAAAAAAAGGAGGAATCTTATCTCAGTGGCAAGTCCATCATTCTGTCATCTGCAAAGGTCTTGAGCTGCTCAAGAACGGAGACATTGGAAGCGACGGACTGAACCGCGACCTTCTGGACGACAAAGGGATGTTGAACCTGATCAACCATTACTACTTGCCTTTCGGTGGTGGTGGATGCGAGGCGTGCTTGTGATCCTTCGGTGTCCTGGACTTGGCGAGGACTTCAAGATCGGCGAGGCTCATGGACATGTGGCCCAAGGCGAGCCCAGACATTAGCACCGTGAGCAGTATTAGTAGTACGATGACCACTATGTGAATAAAGAATCCACTGGTGCAGCACTCATACTCCACCGCCATTGAAACTGGAAACGGACCACGCCGCTTTGGTGCATGGCATCCCGACACCCCACCTGAGTGTCAAAAAAGACTGCGACATCGTTTTTCTTTGCGGCTAGTAATTTGCAGAGGTTGATCATGGAGTTGATGTGGTCTCTGCCGGGATACAGCATCGCCACCACATGGCAGACTTTGGAGGTGGCGTCCATTTGTGTGTAAAACACATATTGCTGCTGCTCGTATAAATCCATGAATGATGCACCGGCCCAAAAGTCTGCTGCTCAACCGCTTCAAAAGAATGACCTGGATCCGGATCCATAAATTCACCTCTTCAAACTTGAGCACATTCTCTCCAAATGAAGCTTCTTCGACACCCAAATCACCATTTTCGTCGTTGTTGGTGTTACTCTACTCATTATGTCGTTTGTCGTCTTCCTCTTTCGCCGCCGTTTCTTCAGTCTCCTTCGGCTTTTGGCATAGAGACACGACCTTCTGGGTTCAAGCCGCTTGGTCATAAGAATCGGGGGCTTCTGGAGATAGGAGCCGGAGATGACAGGTGGAGCGGAGGACCTCTGGAGAGCTAGGGTTTTGGCTCGGCTGCGAACCCCAAGAGAAGCCTGTGAGTGTGAGACTTCCATAACTACTACTTTCCCTGGGGCCTTGGACTTCCTCATGTACTTGCCCATTCCCTCTTAAAACGCAACCGTACCAAATGGAGGAGCAAAACCTTCAATTCTCAAAAGCTTCACACATTCTTGATCAAGACAGTGTGAAGCAAAACCAATTTATGGTGCCAACAAGAGCTTCATCAATGAAGGGACAATTCTCAAAAGCTTCACACACTCTTGATCAAGACAGTGTGAAGCAAAACCAATTTATGGTGCCAACAAAAGCTTCATCAAAGGAGTTCAACCACAATTCTCAAAACCTTCACACACTCTTGATCAAGACAGTGTAAAGCAAAACAAATTTATGGTGCCAACAAAAGCTTCATCAAAGGAGTTCAACCACAATTTTCAAAAGCTTCACACACTCTTGATCAAGACAGTGTGAAGCAAAACCAATTTATGGTGCCAACAAAAGCTTCATCAATGGAAGGCAACTACAATTCTCAAACCTTCGAAGCAAATTCAAGATTGTTCGAAGCAAATTCAATTTATATGGTTCATCCAAACCTTTGACTACTACAAGGTGTGACTTGCATCACAATCTCTTGCTCAACAGTGTGGAAGCAAAATTTGTATATGTTGTCTCTCCCACATTTTCAAATTTCTAGTTTCCCAAAAAAAAAAAAAAAAAAAAAAAGGAAATTCAACAAAGCTTCATCAATGGAGGACAACAACAAATTCTCAAAAGCTTCACACTATCTTGATCAAGATAGTGTGAAGCAAAATCAATTCATGGTACCCAACAAAAGCTTCAACTCTAAAGCTTCACCTACAAAGCTTTAACTCCAAAGCTTCACCAACAAAAGCTTCAACTCCTAAGCTTCACCTACAAAGCTTCAACTTCAAAGCTTCAACTTCAAAGCTTCACCTACAAAAGCTTCAACACAAAAACTTCACCCACAAAAGCTTCAACACAAAAGCTTCACCCACAAAAGCTTGACCTACAAAAGCTTGACCCACAAAAGCTTGACCCACAAAAGCTTGACCTACAAAAGCTTGACCCACAAAAACTTCACCCACAAAAGCTTGACCCACAAAAATTCGACCCATAAAAGCTTCACCTACAAAAGCTTGATCCACAAAAGCTTCACCTCTAAAAGCTTGACCCACAAAAGTTTCACCTACAAAAGCTTGACCAACAAAAGCTTCACCTACAAAAGCTTGACCCACAAAAGCTTCACCTACAAAGCTTCAACACAAAAGCTTCACCTACAAAAGCTTCACACTATCTTGATCAAGATAGTGTGAAGCAAAATCAATTCATGGTGCTCAACAAAGCTTCAACCTCAAAGCTTCACCTACAAAGCTTCAACACCAAAGTTTACCTACAAAGCTTTAAAATATATGTATATATATATATATATATATATTTTCCGGAAATTTAAAAATTCAAAAATTCAGAAATTCGAAAATTCAAATATTCGAAAATTCGAAAAAAAAAATTGAAAAAAGAAATTTTGAAAAAAAAAAAAAAAATGCCTAGACCTCCTCTTCTTTAGGCCTAACAACTTTCATAACAAATATATATGAAGAAGATGTTTTGGGGTACCACTTAGAAAGGAAATACCTCATTCGTCAACCTCCTCGACCGAAGACTTGGGGGACTCCTATCATATGCTATTGCACCTTGATACTTAGAAGTCTCACGACCACTCAGTGACTTGGATTTTTCAAGTCTCCAAACGAGAAGTTTTCCTCACTCGGGAAATGAAGGGAGCACTACCTCAACCTACATGCTTTATTCACAAAACTTCAACATACAAGCTTCAACAAAAGGAAAAATTTAAAGAACTTAGTGAAGAAGACCTTGGTGTATTTAACACAATACGTTGAAATGAAGCAAAGGTTGTTTATTGATATCTCCGATAAGTTACAAATACGTACATATACATGAATCAAAATATACAAACAAGAGGGAGCCTTCACAAAGGTTGCTTAGAAGAAGTCTCAGCAGTCGGCAGAGCCCCAGAAAGAGGAGGCACCAAAGGGTGATTATTCGAAGCCTCAGTACTAGGCAGAACCCCAGAAGGAGGAGACACTGAAGGTTGATCATTTGGAGCTTCATTACGCAGTACAGCCCCAGAAGACGAAGGCAATAAATGCCTTTGGAACAATCCCACAAACCTCTGATGATCAAGTAAAATCTGACCATCAGATTCCTGCAGCTGATCGAGCTTCCTCTTCATGTTTGTAGCATAGTCATGTGCGAGCCTGTGCAACTATTTATTCTCATGCTTGAGCCCTTTGATCTCCTGTTTGAGACTTATCACTTCAGCCGCCAATGATTCAACTTGGCGGGTTTGAGCAAATAGACGTTGGGCCATATTAGACACAGAACTTGCACACTGAACACTGAGAGCCAGAGAATCCTTAACAGCCAACTCATCAGACCGTTTGGAAAGTAGTTTGTTATGTTTGGGAGTGAGAAGGTTCCTAGCCACCACCGCAGCGGTCATATCAATCTTTATCACAGACTCCCCAACGGTAAGAGGACCAGTAGAGGATAAGAAGGATGGGCGAGATATGTTGTCTTGAGAAGACATGGCTGCCTCTTCACCAAAGTTCAAGTCAAAATGACGGTTGGATGGGCCAGACATTCTCAGAAATGATGAAGGAGAAATAAGGTGCAATAAATCTCTGAAGTAAGGGGAAAATTCCTACAAGCAATAACTCTTTGAATGTACTTCTTGTACACAATTGGTGACCTTATAAAAGAAAGGGCAACAGGGCCGTTCGTTCAAAAATCGAAAAGGCACCACTCTCTGGATTTCGAAGAGGCACCACTTTCCACACGCAACATCAGCTCCTCGGGTACCACATATAACTTTGCCAAAGATCTCTCACAAAATTTAAACATATAAATTTTGAAGGTCCAGCTACCCTACTAGGGTAAAGGAACAGCACCACTGCTTGATAACTACAAACTCCCAATGTGTGTCAACCTCCGTGCTCCGTGGCAAGCAGACGGGCAAAAATGCCCAACCTTTACTCAAAAATCGAAGAGGCACCACTCTCCGAATCTCGAGAGCCAGACTCCCAACAGGATTACTTTCTTAAAAATCGAAGAGACACTGCTCTCCGAATCTCAAGAGTCAGACACCCAACAGGATTGCTTTCCCAAAAATCGAAGAGGCACCGTTCTCTGAATCTCAAGAGCCAGATCCCCGACAGGATTGCTTGTTCGAAAACGGAAGAGGCACCGCTCTCCGAACTTCAAGAGCCAGATTTCCTTGGATAAAGCTTGTCTGCAATCTTCACATGCAACATCAACTTTCCAGATACCACAGACTATTTTTTCAAAGCGCTCTGACAAAGTTAAAACATGTGAAGCTTGAAGCTCCCACTACATTACTATAACCAAGAAGAGTAAAGGAATAGCATTATTACTTGCTCAAAAATCGAAGAGGCACCGCCCTCTGAATCTCGAGAGCCAGACTCCCAACAGGATTACTTTCTCAAAAATCAAAGAGGCACCGCTATCTGAATCTCAAAATTCAGACTCCTAACATGATTGCTTTCTCAAAAATCGAAGAGGCACCGTTCTCTGAATCTTGAGAGCCAGATCCCTGACAGGATTGCTTGTTCGAAAACCGAAAAGGCATCGTTCTCCGAACTTCGAGAGCCAGATTTCCTTGGATAAAGCTTGTCTGCAATCTTCACACGCAGCATTAGCTTTCCAGATACCACATACCACTTTTTCAAAGTGCTCTGACAAAGTTAAAACACGTGAAGCGTGCAGCTCCCACTACATTGCTACGACCAATAAGGGTAAAGGAATAGCATTACTACTTGTTGTTAGGGAGACTCCTATATATGTCGACCTCCATCTTCCACGGACAGGCAGACCTACACAAATGCTCAACCCTTTCTCATATATGAGAGGGCACTCCCAATGAAGCCTCTCGAAATACTCAGCTTTCTTCCCCCCCCCCCCAATAATACCTATGCAAACCAACCACACCAGAGCAAGAGTATCTCATATCATCAGGGTCAAAAGCAAGAGTATCCCATATCATGCTTTTTCCTTGTCTTTTCCTTTGGCCTTGTTCTTACCTGCAAGACAAGGAGAAAGAGAGCAATCAGTCAGCACTTGGAATCAAGCTTCCAGTCAGGAATTGACTGCCTGGAACCCCATGCTTGATTACTTACCTGGCATTGCTCTCGAGTACTCATCTTCAACATCTTATGCTTCCAAAGAAGATACTACATTTGCCTAAGGAACAGATTGGGCAAGTGAGAAGGATACAAGGAAGCATGTGGAGACAAGTGTAACAGAACATGTGCCGATACATCCACTACTTTGTCAATCGCAAAAGTATCCCATATCATCAGGGTCAAACGTGCTATAGATTTGATGGACTTATTTTAACCCTCAAATTCTTGAGTCGGCCTTATACTATGGAGGAAACCATAAAACCCTTTAGCCCAGTTCAAGAATAAGCATGTGGAAAGTTACTTCTTCAAAAGCAAAAGTATCTCATATCATCTTTTCTCCGTTTGCTTCTCCTTATCCTTGTTGCTGTTTACGACACAAGGAGAAGGAGAACAATCAACCGGAAGCCGAAGTCGAACCTCCGATCCAGGTTGCTTGCTTGGAAGTCTGATTGCTTACCTTGTCTGTTACCTCATTCGGCAAATCTCCTAGCTCGGCGACTTGGGGGACTCCTACTATACGGTTTGTATCGCATTTGACCAAGCCTGAAACTACGAGTAAGTTTCAAGTGAAAATGATACCACACTTCGGTACTTAGAAGTTTCGTAATTACTCAATGGCTTGGATCTTGCAAGTCCCCAACCGGGGAGCTTCCCTCACTCGGGAACTTAGGGAAGCACTGTTTGTACCATACTTGACCAATCCCAAAACTATTAAGCACCGTTCAACGTTATACCATGAAGGACCCAGAAGAGTTTCCCTCCAACCAGGAGGCCAATCACAACGCAACACGCGTCGACATCAGAAGCACTGCCTGAGAAATTGAGTAGGTACCGCCGGTGGCCCGCACTCCCAGTTCTTCTCATCAACTTTCCGGTAAACAAATTTCAACTCTGCCCAGCAGCAGCAACCCATCAAAACCATCCTCGTCATGGTGTTCGACCAATGTTGTGGATCCGGATCTGGGTTCCTCACTAATTTCACGGTGTTCAACCAGAGGTTCTCTTCAATTCTCGGTCGGACTCAACCCAACCGGTTGTTCGTCTACTACGCAACTCCCCACGGTTCGACCAGCTCAAGTCCAAGTCCACCATTACCGGCACAATCTCTCCGAACAAGCTCCCCTCGCAGACCAAGGTCGGCATCAAGTTCCTGTTCCTGTGGCTCGATATCGTCGAGATCATTCGGAGCAGGGACAATCTTGAGTTCTCAGTAGGGATCGCGTCGGTGGCTTCTCTCTCCTCTACATTTTTCTTTTCGACAAACAAGTCCTTGTTGGGCTGATCACCCAGAATGAATCGACAATCGAGAGCGAAAAGACCTCTTTATCGCTCGTTCTTCTCTCTTGTTTTCTTGTTCATCTGAGGACTAAGGAAGAAGAAGATAAAGATGAAAGTGAAGTAAAGAAACAGCAGAAGGAAAAGAGTGACTGATTGAGCGTCTCCATCTTCTCTCAATCTCCAACCCTAAATTTCCCAGAAAAGTTGCGTTGCTTGTGTCCAATCGGCAACCACAATTCACATTCTCCGACCAGTTCGCGAAGCCCATAAGAGATACAAGGCGGAGCTAAAGTGCTTTCTCACTTTAAGGTGACGTAGATCAGGCATTTTCTGCATTCAAGATTGTATTAGACGGAGACCGAGATGATATTGCTGCCCTTTTAGGTCAGGTATATTCATTGAATTTATTTGATTAACAATGCAATTATGTCTGCCGTTGATTTTGAGTCCTGCTATGCGTACTGTCATGAGAGGGTACCGTGTGAAATCATGTGTTTGAGAAAGCAAAAAGAAAAAGCCATCATTTTCTGATTTCTGAGAAAGCAAAAGGTGAAAATGTTTCATGCATGTGAAATCATTCTCTGATTTCTGAGAAAGTGAAAAGAGAAAGTAAAAGCCATCTGCAATCTGAAGACTCCACTGATTTTATCGGAAAAAGCAGAAAAGGAAAAGAGACACTCTGCGTGATTTCCATGTCTGCCATCTACTATCTGCCAAAAGAGAAAAGAGAAAGAGAAAGCAAAGTACGCCCAGTACTCCACAATTATTCGGCAACCTGCCGCTATTACCACAATCCAGGTAATCAAAAGTACGCCCAGTACTCCACAATTATTCGGCAACTTGCCGCTATTACGACCAACCAGGTGATGAAATGTACAACCCGTACTCTAATATCATTTGGCAACTAGCCATTCATGCCACCAACCAGGTGATGAAATGTACAACCCGTGCTCTCCTTCATGCCACAAACCAGGTGATCAAAAGTACGCTCAATACTCCAAATTATACATGAGCATTACTCATGTCATTCATACATAAACATTCATGAGCATCACTCATGACAATCATACATAAACATTCATGAGCATCATTCATATCAACATTCATAAGCATCACTCATGTCAACATTCATAAGCATCACTCATGACAACATCCATAAGCATCACTCATGTCAATCAACATAAACATTCAAGAGCATCACTCATGTCAATCAACTTCAAAAGCTTCATTTACAGAGCTCTTGCTTCGAAAGCTTCATTTACAGAGCTCTAGCTTCAAAAGCTTCACTTGCAAAGCTTCACCTACAAAGCTTCAATGCAGGGTATACAAATACCACCTCCGAACAACCGCCACTTTGGCCCATACATGGATTCAATATGACGTCTCCAGCCAACAAACTTTATTGACCGAAGACTTGGGGGACTACATTATGTACCATATATTGGGCCTCAATTGGGCCTTATGAAAAATACTTGGGGGACTCTACATTATTTATGTATTGATGAGCGAGCCCATATTTTATAAAAGGGACTCCAACGTAAATCCGACCGTGAATCTGCAAGAAAGTAAATAACACAAGATGTATCGTGGTTCACCCCAAGGTTTGGGCTACGTCTAAACTGATTGTATTTCTCTGAGAGTATTTGTGAGGGAGAGAGTGTGAGAGCTTTGCTCTAGATAGGAGAGACCTAGGGTTTGTAAGGGTGAGGAGGCTCTTTTATAGAATAAGGGATCCTCCCCTAATTACATATTTGCCCCTTCCTTTATTACATAATTACATTTGAGTCCCCTTAGTATTTATACGAGGTCTAAATACGGAGGCCCTAAGTATGTTATAAACAGTAGTCCCCCAAGTCTTCAGTCAAGAGAGTCTTTTGGCTGGAGACTTGAAATTCAGTCCATGTGTGGGCCGAAGTAACTAGATGTTGTCTTGAACTGATTCTCGATGTGAGGCAGTGCTCAATCTTGAAATGATGCTCAACTAGAAGTAGTGCACGCTATGAGGCTGCTCGGCTCGTGGCTTATGTTGCATTGGTTGGCTCGGCTTTGTGGCGTTTGAAGGTGAGGGAGTCCCTTTTATAGAATAAGGGCTCACTCCTCAATACATGAATGATGGGCTAGAGTTGATGCTCTCTAATGATGGTGAGGGAGTCCTTTGTATAAAATAAGGGCTCGCTCATCGGTACATGAATAATAGGTTAGGAGTGATGCTCGTGGCGAGGCGGTTGCTCAGCTGGCGGCGATGCTCTCTAACGAAGGTGAGGGAGTCCTTTTTATCAAATAAGGACTCGCTCCCCAATACATAAGTGATGGGCTAAGTCCCCCGAGTAATTTTCATGAGTGCTCTCTAATGAAAGTGAGGGAGTCCCTTTTATAGAATAAGGGTTCGCTCCTCAGTACATAGATAATGGGCTAAGTCCCCCAAGTATTTTCATGAGGCCTAGTTGAGTAGTCCCCTATGTCTTCGGTCAATAGAGTCTATTGGCTGGAGACTTCAAATTGAATCCTTGTATAAGCCGAAGTGGCGGTTGTTTGGAGGGGTATTCGTATACGCTGCACTGAAGCTTTGTAGGTGAAGCTTTGCAAGTGAAGCTTTGAAGATGGAGCTCTGTAAATGAAGCTTTTGAAGCTAGAGCTTTTATGAATGAAGCTTTTCGAAGCTGATTGACATGAGTGATGCTCATGAATGTTTATGTTGATTGACATGAGTGATGCTCATGGATGTTGTCATGAGTGATGCTCATGAATGTTAACATGAGTGATGCTCATGAATGTTGACATGAATGATGGTCATGAATGTTTGAAGATAGAGTTCTGTAAATGAAGCTTTTTGAAGCTGATTGACATAAGTGATGCTCATGAATGTTTATGTCGATTGACATGAGTGATGCTCATAGATGTTGTCATGAGTGATGCTCATGAATGTTAACATGAGTGATGCTAATGAATGTTGACATGAATGATGGTCATGAATGTTTATGTATGATTGTCATAAGTGATGCTCATGAATGTTTATGTATGAATGACATGAGTAATGCTCATGTATAATTTGGAGTACTAGGCGTACTTTTGATCACCTGGTTGGTGGCATGAAGGAGAGTACGGGTTGTACATTTCATCACCTGGTTGGTGGCATGAATGCCTAGTTGCCAAATGATGTTAGAGTACGGGTTGTACATTTCATCACCTGGTTGGTGGTAATAGCGGCGGGTTGCCGAATAATTTTGGAGTACTGGGCGTACTTTTGATCACCTGGTTGAGGGTAATAACGACGGGTTGCCGAATGATTTTGGAGTACTAGGCGTACTTTTGATCACCTGGTTGGTGTTATTTTGGGCTCATGGGCCTTCGTCCTCCACAACATGCCAGCCCATTTATTTTGGGCTTTGCCGTTTTTTTTTTTTTGGTATTATTACCCTCTGATGGGGTTTATACAGATGTCTTCGAGAGATAAGAAAAATAAATCACATTATACAAAAAGAAGAAAAGCAAATCACATCATTCTGGTGGGGTGTTTATTCCTTGCTTTTGCTTTCTCTTTTGCTTTCTCCTTTCTTTTCTACTTTGCTTTTGCTTTTGTTTTTGTTTCTCACTGCGTTTCTTTGCTCAAGTAAACATATCCTCTGGGCCTTCAGAAAGTGATTTCACATGGCTTCCACCCTGTAAAGAAGATGCTCCTTAAAGTAGGAAAGCAAGAATGGTGAAGCTGGTCAGCTTGGTTATGGATCCAACGGCTGAGAAGCACAAAGATGCTTCTTTATTTGTATCCTGCTTTATTGGGGTGTGTGGTTGCGTTGCTTGTGCGTAAATCAAGCTGACGTTCAACATACATTACTGCAATGGCCCAACTCAGACATTGCAAAGCAACCCTTGATTGCATAGTTCTCAGTGTCACTCAGCCACTTGTCGTGATGGCGCTTTGTGCCGAAAAGCTGAATGGCACCGCCCCACAAAAAGAAATGGACACCAAGCTTGATAGCAAGTGAATGATCAAAAATCCCGATAACCTCGAAAAACGTAAACTTTGGAGTCGAAAAATGCAAAGGTCCCACCTGCTTGCCTGTACGCCATATAATTGCATGTTGTTCGGATATGGGCACATGCAAGCTTTGCATAGTTGTAGCAAATAATTGCAGTGGAGATAATATATATATAATAGGTGAGTGCATGGTTGGAGTTCATGGAGGACCCGTTGGTGGTGCCCGTGCCACTGCTAGTGGATGATTGCTTTTGCCTGTTTTTTGATGATGGTGTCTCTTTCTTTTTGAGTTGGTGGTCGCCACATTAATTCGTCAGATAAAAAATTCTTATCTTCTTTCATCAGCTTTCTCTGTCCACCGCGACATTGAACCTCAACTCCATCAAACTTTCCTCCCCATTCACCCTCAGTGCCCTCAATATAACTGGAATGCCTTTGGTGGCAGCTGTGTTAGTAGAAGGAGCAGTGGGAGACTCTATGGGCCTGGGTTTATATACCACGGGGGGCTGAAAATCTGAAACAACTTTGGATGAGATGACTTTACCCCTATGGTGACCACCTCCAGTTGCTGCATGCACCTTTAATAGTTAAACAATCCAGATGCTCGTCTCATTTGATCTTTTATTATAAACCACAAGCCTCGCTTGCCTCGGAGGAAGTTTACTAGGAATCATAGGTCCACCTTTGGTTTTGGGAAACAATGACTGCTGGAAGGGTGGGAAGAAATACGCATCTGCGAGTGCTACGACACGTTTATCTGGTTCTACCAAAGCCACTTCAACAAAGCACATGCTACCTCTCACCCATATTTTCGGCTAAATGACGAAGAGCCGCTGAGAAGGCCGAGCTATGGGAGGACTGAGTTTGAGAGGTCGGGTGACGGCGAAGAGCTGTCGCGGAGGACCGGCTATGGAGATGAGCCGTACAAGCCTTCTTGTCAACTCTGACCTTGTTAAATATAACGGTAAATCCTTCAGCTGAAGCTGGGTAGTTTACATCCCAATTCCTGAATTTCAGCAGCGGTCGACCTTTATCCTGCGAAGCCATGTTGGAGGAAAGCAGGATCTGCCCCACCTGATGGTTTGGAGGAGAAAGTTTTACAGGAAAAGATAATACAAAGGCCATGGTGCAGACAGACTGGAGAGAGAGATCTTTGGGACTTTTTTTTTATAATTTTTTTTTATGAGCAGAGATCGAGAGAGAGAGAGGTCTCTGTATGTGTGGACGCCCAAGAACAGGAGAGAGATGAGGGACCGGAGAGAGATCTGAGGAGTGTTTGAGATTTGGATCTTTTTCTGTTTCTGGGTTTTTGCGATTTTGCAGATTCACGGTGGATGATTACTTTTGCCTGTTTTTTGATGATGGTGTCTCTTTCTTTTTAAGTTGGTGGTCGCCATATTAATTCGTTAGATAAAAAATTCTTATCTTCTTTCATCAGCTTTCTCTGTCCACCACGACATTGAACATCAGCTCCATCAAACTCTCCTCCCCATTCACCCTCAGTGCCCTCAATATTACTGGAATGCCTTTGGTGGCAGCTGTGTTAGTAGAAGGAACAGTGGGGGACTCTATGGGCCTGGGTTTATATACCACATAGGGCTGAAAATCTGGAACAACTTCGGCTGAAATGACTTTACCCCTATGGTGACCACCTCCAGTTGCGGCATGCACCTTTGATAGTTCAACAATCCAGATGCTCGTCTCATTTGATCTTTTATTATAAACCACAAGCCTCGCTTGCCTCAGAGGAAGTTTACTAGGATTCATAGGTCCACCCTTGGTTCTGGGAAACAATGATGGCTTCAGCCAGTAATGATTCAACTTGGCGGGTTCGAGTAAATAGGCGTTGGGTCATATTAGACATAGAACCTGCACACTAAACACTGAGAGCTAGATAATCCTTAACAGCCAACTCATCAGACCGTTTGGAAAGTAATCTGTTATCTTTGGGAGTGAGAAGGTTCCTGGCCACCACCGCAGCGGTCATATCATTCTTCATCACAGACTCCCCAATGGTAAGAGGACCAGTAGGGGATAAGAAGGATGGGTGCCATATGTTGTCTTGAGAAGGCATGGCTGCCTCTTCACCAAAGTTCAAGTCAAAACGACGGTCGGATGGGCCAGAAATTCTCAGAAATGATGAAGGAGAAATGAGGTGCAATAAATCTCTGAAGTAAGGGGAAAATTCCTACAAGCAATAACTCTTTTAATGTACTTCTTGCACACAATTAGTGCCCTTATAAAAGAAAGGGCAACAGGGCCGTTGGTTCAAAAATCGAAGAGGCACCACTCTTCGGATTCCAAAGATGCACCACTCTTCAAATTCCAAAGAGGCACCACTTTGCACACGCAACATCAGCTTATTGAGTACCACAGATAAGTTTGCCAAAAGATCTCTGACAAAGGTTAGACATATAAATTTTGAAGGTCCAACTACCTTACTATTACTCACAAGGGTAAAGGAACAGCACCACTACTTGATAACTAGAAAGTCCCAATGTGTGCCAACCTCCGTGCTCCGTGGCAAGGCAGACTGGTAAAAATGCCCAACCTTTACTCACATTCGAGAAA
Source organism: Malus sylvestris (assembly GCF_916048215.2). NCBI lineage: Eukaryota > Viridiplantae > Streptophyta > Magnoliopsida > Rosales > Rosaceae > Malus > Malus sylvestris. The sequence continues at coordinate 40,691,160 of NC_062272.1, read as the reverse complement.
ACACTCCCAACAAGATTGCTTGCTCAAAAATCGAAGAGGCACCGCTATCTGAATCTCGAGAGCCAGACTCCCAAAAGGATTACGTGCTCAAAAATCAAAGAGGCACCGCCCTCCGAATCTCGAGAGCCAGACTTCCAACAGGATTACTTTCTCAAAAATTGAATAGACACTGCTCTCCGAATCTCAAGAGTCAAACTCCAAATAGGATTGGTTTCTCAAAAATCGAAAAGGCACCGCTTTCCGAATCTCAAGAGCCAAACTCCCAACAGGATTATGTGCTCAAAAATCGAAGAGGCACCGCCCTCCGAATCTCGAGAGCCAGACTCCCAACAGGATTACGTGCTCAAAAATTGAAGAGACACTGCTCTCCGAATCTCAAGAGTCAAACTCCTAACAGGATTGCTTTCTCAAAAATCGACGAGGCACCGCTCTCCGAATCTCGAAAGCCAGACTCCCAATAGGATTACGTGCTCAAAAATCAAATAGGCACCGCCCTTCGAATCTCGAGAGCTAGACTCCCAACAGGATTACTTTCTAAAAAATTAAAGACCCTGCTCTCTGAATCTTAAGAGTCAGACTCCCAATAGGATTGCTTTCTCAAAAATCGAAGAGGCACCGTTCTTTGAATCTTGAAATCCAGATGCCCGACAAGATTGCTTGTTCGAAAATCGAAGAGACACCACACTCCGAACTTCGAGAGCCATATTTCCTTGGATAAAGCTTGTCTGCAATCTTCACATGCAACATCAGCTTTCCAAATACCACAGACCACTTTTTCAAAGTGCTTTGACAAAGTTAAAACACGTGAAGCTTGCAGCTCCCACTACATTGCTATGACCAAGAAGGGTAAAGGAATAGCACAACTACTTGTTGTTAGGGAGACTCCTATATATGTTGACCTCCATCCTCCATAGCCAGGCACACCTGCAAATAAAAAAAATGCTCAACTTTTCTTCATATCCGAGAGGGCACTCTCAGCAGAGTCTCTCGAAATACTCAGCTTTTTTTCCTCCCGATAATACCTCTGCAAACAAGTTACACTAAAGCAAGAGTATCTCATATCATCGGGGTTAAAAGCAAAAGTATCACATATCATGCTTTTTCCCTGTCTTTTCCTTTGGCCTTGTTCTTACCTGCAAGACAAGGAGGAAGAGAGCAATCAGTCAACACTTGGAATCAAGCTTCCAGTCAGGAACTGAGTGCCTGGAACCCCTTGCCTGATTACTTACCTGGCATTGCTCTTGAGTACTCATCTTCAACATCTTATGCTTCCAGAGAAGATACCACATCTGCCTGAGGAACATATAAGGCAAGTGAGAAGGATACAAGGAAACATGTGGAGACAAGCATAATAGAACATGTGCCGATACATCCACTACTTTGTCAACAGCAAAAGTATCCCATATCATTAGGGAGAAAACACCGTCGCCGCAACAGTAGGAAGCCAAAAGGAACGTAAATGCTGCTAAGTCAACGTATGCTGGGGAATCTATAGAGCAAGAGCCACGCATTCCTATCTCCTTGCACGAATACTTCCCGGAGGACTTCTTCCAACAGTGCACTATCGCTGCATGTCACATGGTCGAAGTAGAAATAAAAGAGCCCTCAAAAGGCAAAGCTATTGCCACTGAGGGAGAAAAAACTCTCACGCTCGAAGAAGGTTTGCCAACACACTTTAGCGTCGAGGAAGCGCTACGATTACCAAAGAAGATACGAAGAGCACTGGCCGCAGTCTTGGCAAGTCTTGACAATCACGAAGTGCAAGAAAGCAAGAACGAAGGCTTGAAGCTTCGACCACATGAATGTGCCACATGTTATGCCATCGAGGATGCAATCCACTTCACCGACGAAGACTTGCTACTAGGATCCAAGCCCCACAACCGTCCTCTCTTCGTTTTTGGGTACGTAAGGGAGCATAAAGTCAACCGTATGCTTGTGGATGGTGGATCAGCCATAAACATCATGCCAAAGTCAACAATGATTACAATCGGCATCAAGGTGGATGAACTGTCCCTAAGTCGTCTACTAATCCAAGGTTTTAATCAAGGAGGACAAAGAGCGATGGGCATGATCGGAGTGGAGATGACTATTGGTGAAAATAAGTCAAGTACGATATTCCACATGATTGATGCAAGAACTTCCTACGGCTTGCTCTTAGGAAGGCCTTGGATCCATGAGAATGGAGTAGTACCATCCACCCTTCACCAATGCTTAAAATTCTACCGAGAATGAGTGAAGGTGATCTATGGCGACACCAAACCAACCATTCACCAAAGCCGAATCACATTTCGCAGACGCCAAGTTCTACATGGATGAAGACATGGTGCCCGAAGCTCTTCCAAAAGAGATCAAATCCACAGGCAAAGCAACACGTAAAAAGCAGGAATGGCAAGCCATTCCCAAGAAGTAAGAAGAAGAAGCTATGCCGTCTTCAAACAGGAACGATGATGAGCTTGCTAAAACTGCAACAACCAAAGGGAGCTGGATGCCCTCAAATGGATCAAACACACCCGTTTTTTGATACATCCCGATGTCAAGAAGAAAGAATGGTCAATCCCTATTCGAAACTGAAGCAAGCAAAGCCAATGCACAGCGGCACAGGGATAATGTAAAGTTGCTCAAGACGAATGCTGTTTTACCTCTGACACAGCTAAGCAACGCTAAGGTTGCAAGATTACCATAAGGCTTCGTAAAAGCTTTACCAAAGGGGGTGGAACCAAGCTTTCTCCCAACCAAGAGGACCAAAGAAGGTTTTGATCCAAACGCCTACAAACTCATGTCAAAAGCTGGGTACGACTTCGCTTCTTCTTCAAATCCTGGGAAAAAGGTTTCAAACAACGTCAACAATAAAGAACGTGACCTCACCGAGACTCAAAAGAAGTTGAAGAAGCATGGTTACGGAGTTAACAACAACAAAGCTGGACTTGGCTTCACACCAAATGCACCCGTGAAGATTTCAAGCAAAGCGAAAAATGCTAGCACTCAACACATCAGCGTGAGCATTGAACAAGATCGAGAGGAGCCTAAATCCGCCCCTCGAATGCCAATCTTCGATATGATGAATCATTCAAGACCAGAACGTCAGCACTTGATCACATTGGTGGTCAAAACCGAACCTCCATCTTCAAGAGGCTTAACAAGCTAACATCCCAAAGCTCTGTTTTTAAAAGGTTGTCAAAACCTAAGAAGAAAAGCAATACGGCTAGCTCTCATCCTCGTCAGTCAGCTTTGGAAAGACTTGAAGACAACATGAAGTTTTCTGGAAATAGGGAAACAACATCAAAGGAAGAAAACCTTGATAGGCTAGCATAAAAAGACGATATTCGAAGCTCAATTCCTTCAAGGATGAAGCGTCAAGCAATCTTGGAGGTTGATGCAAATGGACCACTGAAAGTAAGAAGGCGCACCATCATCCACACTGGACAATCTTCATACCAACAAGCCCAAGAGGACGACACTAAAGATGAAGTCCAAGATGTCTTCCACATCACGATCCAAGAAGGGAAAGAATACGAGATCCCCGAAGAAGATGTCATCGTTGCACCACCACAACTTGAGGATGGGGGATAAGCACGGTTGACGATCTCAATGAGCTCAACTTGGGCATAAAAGAGGAGCAAAAACCTATCTTCATAAGTGCACTGCTTAGTGCAGACGAGATAAAGGAGTACTACCAACTGTTATCAGAGTACAGAGACGTCTTTGCTTGGACCTACAAGGAAATGCCCGGCCTTGACCCTGTCATCGCTGTGCATCATCTTGCAGTCAAGCCTGGAATGCGACCGATAAAGCAAACTTACAAAGCCTGCAAGCTAAGACAGCAGCTAGGTAAGACTCCTCCACATGCTCTGATGCTATGCCAAGATCCTTAAACGCTCTCAACTCGTCAGAAGAGCAGCGCCTGGTTGAGTCAATAACACCGGACGGGTCTGAGTCTCCCTTTGGCATGGTGGTCTTGTTACGGTCACTTTTCTTCGAAGACTTCTTATACCTCATGGCCTCCCAGTACCAAAATCGGATCCATGAGGAAATCCTCACCCCTGATTTACCTTGAGCATCCTGGAAAAGCTTGTGATACGCCCAAAACAAACAGCGGCAACTCGCAGGCAATCCTCGACTATTGCAAAGAGAAAATTCCTCCGCGCTGGGAACGACCTCGTCATAAAACTTACCTTGAATTGGCAAACCTCCTTGTTGGAAGTATGCCCACAAAGCCACTCATTTGATGTAATAGCTTTTTGGAATACTTATTATGTTAAACTTTTATATGTTTAATGGAGGGCAAATCTTATTGTTAATCACTGTTTATTATATCATGTGTTTAAGCAATAAGTGAATCCAAGGAATGTATTTGTTCTAAGAGATAAGTGATCTAAGTGAGTTAGATTATCGAGACCTTTCTCTTATGTTCATTCCTAAAACGTTCCTAGCCATAGGATTGCCAATTGGGCATTGACAATCCGCTAAGGTTAGTATGTGTTATGTTGACTCAAGTGTGAGTATGACTAGTCTCAAGTGATTTGGTGTTGGACACTAAGACAGACACATAGGTGCTCGAAATAGTAATCGAGTACACTGAACTACGATCAAATCAGAGTTTGAACATACATGTCATGTAAGAACTCTAAGGTTGCAATATGCAAAGTAGTCCTTTGACCTGAGGCATCATAGATGTCTAATGGTTAGGTCCTTGATCTTTGATCCTGTCAACGGCATTCCCTCGGAGTGTCCACGGCATTGTTGGGGTCAAGCTATCTAGTCATGTAGGCATATGAATGTACAACAAGGGATCTCTAACCTTCCATGGTGGAGGGAGAATACTCTAAGATATGATTCTAAAGTCTTTGGCCAAAGCAAATGAATATGACTAAAGGAAGGTTGTTCCAAATCATATTCAAGGGAATCATATAAGAAAGAATCACATTGGATAGTAGACATGAAACAAACTATCACTTAAACAATGTGATTAAGAGTATTGTATTAGAGAATGACCGTATTGCATTGTAGTTGTAACTGGATAGGTTCTCCAACCAATTCTACTTAGCTTGGGTAACCATGACATGCTGCTAGGCGTCAACCATGGTTTGTGGAAGCCCTAATGGTTAGCAAACACTAATCAATGAAAGGGAGAATTGAAATGTGGTTTCAATTCATAATCGATAGTTAAAAGTAACATCGCCCACTGCCTCGCTAATTAGAACCTAATGGATCGTACACCGAGTAAGGATGTATGTGAAGAAATCAAATGAAATGGATAAGCAATTAAATGGTTTAATTGAAGAATGGTCAAGATTAATTAATTAGTTAATTAATTATACGAAAGGTTCGTATTGGGCTTATATGTTGGTTTTGGGTTTCGGGGCCCAAAAGCGTTTTGGTCCAAAAGGCCCATTATGTTTAAGTTGTATGACAACTAAAACAAAATGGGCAAATAGCCCAATAACACCAAGGAGGCCGGCCATTAGGGTTGGATGGGCAAAGTTTGCTTAATTGCAAGTTTGCCACTCACCAAAGAAATGAAGTATAAATTCAACTTTATAGCTTTAGGGTTTGGTAAGTTGAAATTTGATGAGACATTTTCTCTCTATTTTTCTTCTAAGAGGCCGGCCATTAAAGGAAGAAATATCTAGCAATCTCTTCTTCTTTTAATCATCCATATCATCTTCACAAGATACAACCTTGGTGAAGAGACTTAGAGACATCAAGCTTTTGGTGTTTTGGAGAACAAATCCTTTTTCCTCAAATCATCAAAGGAGCACTAAAGGGAAGAAAACACAAGAAGGATTCAAGGAGCTTGGAGGTGACTTGAAGGCCCTCCACTTGGGTGAATCCCTTGTGTAAACAAGGATGAGCTTCAAGGGTAAAGAATCACTAAATTCTTCTTTCTCTTTAATGTTGTTAAAGAGTTCATTTTGGTTCACCATATACTAGGCTTTGAAAGTCATGGGTTTTATTGAATTGTTTTTGGATGCATGCCTATATTAATGAGTTAATAGTATGCATATGTATTCAAATGTTCATACTTGTTCTTAGCTAGGACAAAATTTTTCCTTCAAGTGGTATCAGAGCCTAGGCCTAGTTTATGGTGAATCCTTTTGGGTTTTGTGACTTTCATATTTTGTGATTTAAATGTTGTAAATGTTACAAGCTTTGTTCTTGCTTTTGAATTTATAAATTTTGCTAGAAAATTTAGCATCTCAAATGTTGTAGATGTATTTCATTTAAGCATGAATATTGGAACTAAAATTTGGTGCCATGTGTTTTGGGAAATTCGGCCAAATCCAAAGGGTGATTTTTTGGGTTCATGTTTGTCTTGTTAAAATGGTTTTAAAGTGACTTTTGGAACCCCTAAGTACCCTAGGATGTTAGCTCTCTTTTGAGTGTTGAAAAAATGAGTTTTGGTAAGTGAAAACATTCATGGAGCTATTATGAGTTTTCATGAGTGTTCTTCAATGTTCTTGAAGTTCTTGCCAAGAACATAAAGTTTTGAAGTTTTTGATTCAAAAGTTTTATGTTTTTCATAAAGTTTTGGTTTAAATTTTGATGATTGAGGTTATTGGTGAGATGTGATGGAATGGTTTTAATATTTGTCATAATTAGTCATAGACTTTATTTTTCAAACAAATCATCACTTTCACCCTTTTCCTCACCCACCAAAAACAACTTTCAAAATTTTTTAGATTTTTTTTCAAAACATCATTAAATGGCCGGCCACCCCAAGTGTGGATGTTTTTGGGGCCTTTTGTGCAATTACATAAAGTTTTAGATACTTTTGTGTATTTGCATTTTGGCCCAAAAGTTTAGGTTTTTACAAAGTGACCCCAAAAGAATGAGAACAAAATTGTTTTGTCTCTTTAATGAGAATTGGATTTTCATTTCATTTAGTTCCATTTAAATCAATTCTATGGATCCAAAAACCAATTGTTTAAAATTGTTTTATTAGTTAATGTGATTGATTAAGAAAATGGTGATTATGAACCATAGGCCTCAATAATTGAGCTATGTGATTGGCCGATATACATTATGAATGTTTGGGTTTTAGTAGTATAGATTTGAATGTAATTTGATTAATTCAAGTTGTTGTAAATGGACATAAGTCCATCATTTGATTTGTGTTGTAAAAGGGCATAAGCCCTTCTTATTATTTCATGTATTCCTTTTGTTTATATGTATGCAAAATGGAATAGTTGGGTCCAAAGCCCAATAGGAAATAACGGTTTAATTGGATTAAACACGTAACTAAAATCAACAACTACCTACCTTAGACCCAAGGTCCAACACAAGGCTCGTGTTGGATCAAATTGAACGGTTCATAATCATCCTAAGACCTAATATGACTATATAGTCCATATGAGGATGCAATGCATTCGTTAGTAGTTCCATATAGTCTCACTTATTTCTTCGAAATAGTGGGAGTATTATATGCTACTAATTCATATTAACTTGGACCAATAGTTTTGATAGGCCCAAGTTCTTTTAATATGATTAAAATGTTTTGATGTAGCCCAAAACTACTCCCTCAAAATGAAGATTTAAGTTGATAAGCGAGAGATGTTTAGAATATCTCTTCGTAGGCCTTCCACCGTGGTGGGCTCCAAGCGTTTGTGACTCATACACCGGCTTCACCCTATCATGGGGGAGTACAAAGTATGTGCTTACATCCAGGAGGAGTCCATAAACATATGATGAGGTTAGTGTAGGCAACGAGGGTAGCCAAACATCGTATCATCGTGAGGCTATTCTTGAACCCCTTCACAAACTAAGCATGGTGGGAATAACTTAAACTAAGTGCAATGGTGCCAACATCGTATCATCGTGAGGCAACATTCTCTAGAGGCCAAACGGATGGGTAATTACAAAAGTTGTAAATGAATAATGCGTTATTCTCTCATCATTATTTTTGCTAGCCAAACATCGTATCATCGTGAGGTGGGCTTGGTAATGGTGAGTCTCCCATAACCCGCTAAGAGTTCAATATAACTCTCGAATTCTATTGAGGGATGTGGAATTTGCCAAAAATAGTGGGTGGTACTATTTGATTCAAAGACCCAATCAAATAGTTTTAAACAAACAATCTAATACGATTTCTGTTATGTTATGTAGTGATCGACATGCCTAAAATTATACCCACCATTATACTTGACAAAAGTGGCCTTAAGGGCCAACGTTTCCTTGCTTGGTATCGCCATATTGAGAATGTCTCAAAGGTGAAAGACATTGTATGTGCTTAAGCAATCCCCTCCTCATGTACCTCTTACGAAACTAGCTTCAAAGGAGGAGTGTCAAAATTATGTTAGACACTATGAGGATGACTTACAAGCCAAATGCTTAATCCTTACTTCACTTAGTGAGGAGCTTATGAAGCTACATAAGCACATGGACACTTCTTGTGCCATGGTTGAGAGTTTGCATAAGATGCATGACATTGAGACTAGTAATGTACGATTCTCAAATGTTTGTAGTCTAATGAATGCCAAGATGGCAAAGGGGGCATCGGTTCATAAACATGGACAAAAGATGGAAAAGATATTTAAAGATCTTAAAAGTTTAGGAATTTCCATCGATGGGAAAATGGCCCAAGACTTTTTCCTTGCATCTCTCTCGGATGATTTCACTAAGTTTATTGTAAACTATAAAGTGAATAGATTCGATCATTCTTTGAAAGAGATGATTGACATGTGCTGTAGATTTGAAAAAGGTTTCAAAATGGACAGTGGGAGTGAGAATGAAAACATAAGGAAAATGTTGCATAAGAAGAAGGCAAAGAAATCCAAAGGAACATGCTTTCATTGTGGAAATGATGAACGTTGGAAGAAGAAATACAGGATGCGCATTGCGAGCCTTATGACACGAACTTTTGAAGAGACTATTTCTGTCATAGAGAGTGCTTTTACAGTGAGCTCCAATTCCTGGATATTTGATTCAGGCGCTAGTCAACATATCTGTAATACGATGCAGGGACTAGTAGGAAGCAAGTCACTGAGCAATGGGGAGATGATTGTGCGAGTTGGGAACGGCACTAAAATCTCAGCAAAAGCAATAGGCACCTACATGCTTAACCTACCCTCTGGGGAAGTCCTGGAACTTAAAAATTGTTTATATTTTCCTTCATGTATAAAGAATTTGATTTCCATCTCTAAGCTTTTACGAGATGGGCACTCAGTATTGTTTGACAAAATGAGTTGTACTTTATACTTGAACGTCGTATTATCTCTCATGGTAATATGATAGAGGGACTTTTTCACCTAGAGACGAATAGTGGGTTGCACTGTATTGAAAGCGGGAATACCTCAAAACCCAAAAGGGCTAGAGAAGATGTTAACCAAGAAAAGACGTGGCATCTTAAACTTGGACATGTGAACCTTGATAAGATTCGCAAGATGTCGAAAGACGGATATATCCACCCATTGGGTAATGACCAGATGGGTACTTGTGAATGTTGCTTGAAAGGGAAAATGACCAAATCTCCATTTACTGGAAAAGGAGAGCGTACCACTGAAATTCTAGGGTTAATCCACACTGACGTATGTGGACCTATGTCTACTACGTCGAGAGGAGGCTTCTCCTACTATATCACATTCACCGACGATCACTCTCGGTTTGGCTATGTGTATCTTATGAAGTACAAGTCAGAATCCTTTGAAAAGTTCAAAGAATTCAAGAATGAAGTTGAGAAGCAAACTGGGAAACAGATAAAGATCCTAAGATCGGATCGAGGGGGTGAATATCTGAGTAACGAGTTCCTAGATTACCTCAAAGAGTGTGGAATAATATCACAGTGGACTCCACCGGGAACTCCACAACTCAATGGAGTTTCTGAAAGAAGAAATCGAACCTTGATGAACATGGTTCGTTCTATGATGAGTTCTGCTGATCTACCAGTAACATTCTGGGGATACGCTCTATATACAGCAGCTTACTTGCTTAATAGAGTACCTTCCAAGTCAGTTCCACAAACGCCCTATGAGATGTGGCATGGAAGAAAGCCAAGTCTTAAACACATTAAGATTTGGGGTTGTGAAGCATATGTCAAGAAGCTTGAAGCTACTAAGCTTGAAGCGAGATCAGTAAGATGCTATTTTGTGGGATATCCTAAAGAAACTATGGGATATGAGTTCTACCATCCTGACGACCAGAAAGTCTTTGTCGCCAGAACTGCTAAGTTTCTAGAGGACGAATTCGTTCTCAAAGGGACTATAAGCAAACAGATGGAAATTAATGAGATTAATAATGAACCACAAACAAGCACTAGACATATTGACAACCCTGTTCCTGAACCCCAAGCTCCACGTAGATCTGAACGGGTTAGTAAGCCACCTAAGAGGTATGGCTTAGACAATGACTTTGATGAATTGTACCTTCTAGGTGACAATGAAACAAAGGAGGACCCTAGAGACTACACTGAAGCAATGTCCGACATTGATTCAAAGAGATGGCAAGAGGCCATGAAATCCGAGATGGATTCCATGTATCAAAATCAGGTATGGACTCTTGTAGACCCTCCAGAAGGTATTGTACCTGTTGGAAACAAATGGGTCTTCAAGAGGAAGATAGGCGTTGATGGGAACGTGGAGACTTATAAGGCTAGACTAGTAGCCAAGGGTTACAGGCAAAGAGAAGGGATTGACTATGAAGAAACTTTCTCTCCTGTAGCCATGATTAAGTCCATTCGGATTTTGCTTGCGATAGCTGCGTACCATGATTATGAGATATGGCAAATGGACGTGAAGACGGCCTTTCTGAACGGCTACCTAGAGGAAGAGCTCTATATGACTCAACCCGAGGGTTTCGTGTCCAAGTCTGAAAAGACTAAGGTATGCAAGCTTCAAAGGTTCATTTATGGACTTAAGCAAGCCTCCAGGAGCTGGAACATTCGTTTCGACAATGAGATCAAAACGTTTGGTTTTACTCAAAACGAAGACGACAATTGTGTTTATCAAAAGGTCGTTGGGGATGCAGTTGTATTCCTAGTGTTATATGTAGATGACATATTACTATTCGGGAATGACACTGCAGTACTTTCTTCTGTAAAAGTGTGGTTGTCCAAAACCTTCCACATGAAAGATTTGGGAGATGCATCTTATGTACTTGGGATAAAGCTCTATCGTGATAGATCCAGAAAATTAATTGGATTATCCCAATCTATGTACATTGATAAGGTGCTAAGTAGGTTCCAAATGGAACAATCTAAGAAAGGTTTTCTTCCTGTTGGACATGGAATTCACCTTTCTAAATCCATGGAACCTAAAACTCCTGAAGAGATACGGCAAATGAGTTATATTCCTTATGCTTCTGCCATAAGGAGTCTCATGTATGCCATGATATGCACGAGGCCTGATATCGCATATGCTGTGAGCATTACTAGTCGATATCAATCTAACCCAGGATCAGAACACTGGATAGCTGTCAAGACGGTCCTTAAGTACTTAAGAAGAACAAAGGACATGTTCCTCGTATATGGAGGAGCATCAGAGTTGCGAGTGGAAGGCTATACAGACGCAGATTTCCAATCTGACGTCGATGATAGAAGTTCCAACTCCGGATATGTATTCACTCTGAATGGTGGGGCTGTCAGTTGGAAAAGCAAGAAGCAAAGTGTAATTGCTGATTCCACGACAGAAGCTGAATATGTCGCTGCAGCTGAAGCCGGCAAAGAAGCGTTCTGGATGATGAAGTTCATTACTGAACTTGGAGTGGTTCCAACCATTACATCACCAGTAACTTTGTACTGTGATAATAATGGGGCGATAGCTCAAGCCAAGGAACCCAGGGCACATCAAAAGAACAAGCATATTGACAGACGCTTTAATATCATTAGAAGATATGCTGCCGAGGGGAAAATAAACATCCTCAAAGTTGCTTCAGCCGATAACGTAGCAGATCCACTGACAAAGCCAATGTCTCAAATCCAGCTTGACCGTCATATGGAAAAGATGGGTATAAGATACATGGGAAGGTGGCTTTGAGTGCAAGTGGGAGATTGTTGGAAGTATGCCCACAAAGCCACTCATTTGATGTAATAGCTTTTTGGAATACTTATTATGTTAAACTTTTATATGTTTAATGGAGGGCAAATCTTATTGTTAATCACTGTTTATTATATCATGTGTTTAAGCAATAAGTGAATCCAAGGAATGTATTTGTTCTAAGAGATAAGTGATCTAAGTGAGTTAGATTATCGAGACCTTTCTCTTATGTTCATTCCTAAAACGTTCCTAGCCATAGGATTGCCAATTGGGCATTGACAATCCGCTAAGGTTAGTATGTGCTATGTTGACTCAAGTGTGAGTATGACTAGTCTCAAGTGATTTGGTGTTGGACACTAAGACAGACACATAGGTGCTCGAAATAGTAATCGAGTACACTGAACTACGATCAAATCAGAGTTTGAACATACATGTCATGTAAGAACTCTAAGGTTGCAATATGCAAAGTAGTCCTTTGACCTGAGGCATCATAAATGTCTAATGGTTAGGTCCTTGATCTTTGATCCTGTCAACGGCATTCCCTCGGAGTGTCCACGGCATTGTTGGGGTCAAGCTATCTAGTCATGTAGGCATATGAATGTACAACAAGGGATCTCTAACCTTCCATGGTGGAGGGAGAATACTCTAAGATATGATTCTAAAGTCTTTGGCCAAAGCAAATGAATATGACTAAAGGAAGGTTGTTCCAAATCATATTCAAGGGAATCATATAAGAAAGAATCACATTGGATAGTAGACATGAAACAAACTATCACTTAAACAATGTGATTAAGAGTATTGTATTAGAGAAGGACCGTATTGCATTGTAGTTGTAACTGGATAGGTTCTCCAACCAATTCTACTTAGCTTGGGTAACCATGACATGCTGCTAGGCGTCAACCATGGTTTGTGGAAGCCCTAATGGTTAGCAAACACTAATCAATGAAAGGGAGAATTGAAATGTGGTTTCAATTCATAATCGATAGTTAAAAGTAACATCGCCCACTGCCTCGCTAATTAGAACCTAATGGATCGTACACCGAGTAAGGATGTATGTGAAGAAATCAAATGAAATGGATAAGCAATTAAATGGTTTAATTGAAGAATGGTCAAGATTAATTAATTAGTTAATTAATTATACGAAAGGTTCGTATTGGGCTTATATGTTGGTTTTGGGTTTCGGGGCCCAAAAGCGTTTTGGTCCAAAAGGCCCATTATGTTTAAGTTGTATGACAACTAAAACAAAATGGGCAAATAGCCCAATAACACCAAGGAGGCCGGCCATTAGGGTTGGATGGGCAAAGTTTGCTTAATTGCAAGTTTGCCACTCACCAAAGAAATGAAGTATAAATTCAACTTTATAGCTTTAGGGTTTGGTAAGTTGAAATTTGATGAGACATTTTCTCTCTATTTTTCTTCTAAGAGGCCGGCCATTAAAGGAAGAAATATCTAGCAATCTCTTCTTCTTTTAATCATCCATATCATCTTCACAAGATACAACCTTGGTGAAGAGACTTAGAGACATCAAGCTTTTGGTGTTTTGGAGAACAAATCCTTTTTCCTCAAATCATCAAAGGAGCACTAAAGGGAAGAAAACACAAGAAGGATTCAAGGAGCTTGGAGGTGACTTGAAGGCCCTCCACTTGGGTGAATCCCTTGTGTAAACAAGGATGAGCTTCAAGGGTAAAGAATCACTAAATTCTTCTTTCTCTTTAATGTTGTTAAAGAGTTCATTTTGGTTCACCATATACTAGGCTTTGAAAGTCATGGGTTTTATTGAATTGTTTTTGGATGCATGCCTATATTAATGAGTTAATAGTATGCATATGTATTCAAATGTTCATACTTGTTCTTAGCTAGGACAAAATTTTTCCTTCACTCCTATCTTGTGAAGATCCCACAATGAAATTGACATCTCCCCTTGCGCCGTTTGAAGTGTGTTGGTCGCTGAACACCAATGCTCAAAGAACGCTCGAAGGATGGAAGGATGACGATCATAACTAAACAAAGATACTTACACAGCATGGTAAAGGCCCACTTTAGTAAGCACATATTTAGATTGGCTTAAGACATCTTCAAGCCACTCCCAATAAAACTCATCAAAGACGGCTTCTCCAGTAGTCAACAGGGAACCATTCCAAGCCATGGCTTCGTTGCGGATGTGATCGCCAAGAAGCTTAAACGAGGCCGGATGATGGTCACGAGCTTAGTGCGAAGGATTCAAAATAAGAACCCTCAATGTGCATGCCTTTTTCTTCATATTTGATTGAATAGAGTCTACCACCTCCCAAGATACTTCAGAATACCACGACTTAATATGCATAGAGTTGTCTTTCGCGAGAAGAGTAAGCGCCTTAGGACCAGTCAGTGGCGCGTAAAGCTTCAACGTTGTTCCCTCATCTTGCGAATCGCCTTCCTTCACAAGAATGGTCATGGTGTTGTTCTTAAAACATTTGAAAAATACCATGATTGCAAAAAAAAAAAATCAGCCACAAAACTTGAGCAGCACGACAAAGAGGGCAACTACAGAGCGGTCCTTCAAGGCACGCTACAGTGGCAAAAGAAACCAAAATGCTACGCAATCGCACTACGCAAACCCGCAGCGACTACACAAGTAGTTTCTTGCACCGCACGTCGACGTCACCACCATGAAAGAACTGTGACCAAATGGCTAGTTGCCAAATTAGAGTACGGGTTGTACATCTCATCACTTGGTTGGTGGTAATAGTGGCGGGTTGCCGAATAATTGTGGAGTACTGAGCGTACTTTTGGTCACCAGGTTGGTGATAATAGTGGCAGGTTGCCGAATAATTGTTGAGTACTGGGCGTACTTTTGATCGCCTGGTTGGAGCTATTTTGGGCTTATGGGCCTTCGCCCTCTACACAACATTCCAGCCCATTTATTTTGGGCTTGGTCGTTTTTTTTTTTTTTTTTTTTACCCTCTGATGGGGTTTATACATATTACCCTCTGATAGGGTTTATATAGATGTTTCCGAAAGATAAGGAAAATAAATTACATCATTCTGGTGGGGTGTTTATTCCTTGCTTTTGCTTTCTCTTTTCTTTTCTGCTTTTGTTTCTCATGTGCTCCCGATGTGAGCCTCCCTTTCTTTTTCTTTTTCTCGTGGGAGGCAGAGAAGTAAGAAAACACAGGCTGCATGGGCGCAGCAGCACCACACGACATTGATGAAACTCCCCTTTTCTTTTTCTTTTTCTTTTGCGTTGTCCCCCATGTGCTTCCCCATGATTCTCCCTCCCGTTCAAATGATTCTCCTTGCTGGCCTCCACTTGCATGCTCACCTTCCTCACGTGCATTCTCATGGAAGAAAACTCTCCAACTTTGAGAGCAAGTTTCCTTCTCCATACTCATCTGTCATTTCAAGGTAGTCCGCTGCACAGTACACCATCATTACGTTTCTTGGAGTCAATTCCACTTGCATACCATAGCAAAATTTAGCTGCAATCAGGAACATGTCAGCTCCAAAACTGCAGTGAAAATGCTCCCGCGTGTGCTTTTTGACTCTTCATACATATGCGATATCTTCCCACATTTTGATATGAGAGGAAACTTGTGAAGGTGGAAGTTTACGCCGTCCACCACGATAATTATATCACTCGGCAATCGCGCTTTGCAAAACCAGTCAATGCCTTTTCTGCAAAACTCAGAAACCTTTCCAGCTGGAGCCATGGCCGGTATGGGAAGAGAGAATCTTCCACCCTCTCTCTTTAGGAAAAGGAAAACAAGAGCTTCATGAAAATGGGTGGAGAGAACACAGACACGAACATAAATTGGGTGGAGGAATCACGATACATCTTGTGTTATTTACATTACTTGCAGATTCACAGTCGGATTTACGTTGTTCTAAGACCTCCAGTTTTGTGCATCAACATTTGGCACCGTCTGTGGGAAACGACACGAAAAGTTATGTCCGTTCTCCTTCATTTTTTCACCTTTACTGTGAATCTGCAAAAACCCAGCAATCCAAAGCTTTTCCAGAAAACCCCCACAAACACAAAGCCACCATAAAGCTCTCTCCCTCTCCAACAATCCAAAAGATCCAAATATCCACAAACCCATCGTCTCCAAATCCCCAATCTGGCACCCAAATTTTGAATAGCAAAACAAACAAAAAAAACCCACGATTTGGATTCTGAAATGGAAAATTTCTCAGGCGAACTCACAATTTGAGGGCAGAAAAGGGATTACCATCGTCTCCACCATCATGACCATCATCATGATTTCAAAAGGTGCTGCTTGTTTTGGCTTTGATTGCTCTCTCCATTTGGCTGAGGAACGCCTGGTTGAAGTGGTAGGCGAGTGCAGTGCTGGGGAAGGAGCTGCAGAATCCACCGTAACCGTTGGCTCCCCACGACCACGACGTCAGCATGAAGCTGCTCTGCCTTAACATCCTGACGGAAGTCCCTGCATGTTTTCTTGGCCTTCTGCATCGTGCAGTCCGCCACATCAGCACGTCTTCTTGGACCAACTCGAGTATTTCTCTAGTGGGATCTCGATCGCAGGAACTTTAAACGTTCATAACTTCTTCAATACTCAACGAAATTGAGTGATTCAAAAATGAAAATCATACTTCTTGACGAGACGAAGAGAACGGTACATTTCTTGATGGATAATTTGTCATGGTTTGGACAGAAAACGGCTCGAAAATGGCTAACTCAAGACCAAGATAGCCACTTTCAAGCCGTTTTCTGGCCAAACCACCACAAGTTAGCCATCGAGAAGGATACCATTCTCTTCATCCCATCGAGAAGTATGATTTTCTTTTTTGAATCACTTTATTTCATTGAGTATTGAAAAAGTTATGAATGTTTAAAGTTTACCCAGTTGCTCGCAAGTTTTCCATTTTCCTACGAACCAGTCACCTTTCAGGCTATTTTCTAGCCATCTCTAGCAAACATTGAGCTTCCAAATAGGTATAATCTTGTTCTACACTTTCCTATCTTCATTTTGATATATTATAGGTCGAATTTGGTTAAGAAACGATTGAGTTACGAAGCTTTGAAAATTGCCCAAACTTTCAGTAAAGAGCTTCGGGACACTTAACGGAGTTTTTAATGGAATGACCAAAATAATGGATGGTGGACAATCTCAAGGACCATTTTGGCTTAAAAAACCTTTTTTTTATATTAAATTCATTTTTATTATTTTTTATCTCAAAATCAACATTTTCCAATACCTTGTTTCATCTAATTAAAAATTAGTTTAAATACAAATTATTCAATCAATCCCTGTGGAAACGACCTTGGTTGAGACTTTGATACTACAACTACCTTATTCTCTTGCAAGTATTTTTTAACGTTTTTATTCCTACTTTTGCAGGTGGTAAAAATCCTATTATGAACTCAACAACTTCATATAACTTAATACTACAAAAATGACGTACTTCTGCTAGCACTTTTTTGGCTTTTTTGCGCTGCAAAATGAATACTTCATGATTTTTATGCACTCATATTATTGAGTACAAGAAGCTGCAACAGAGTGGTAATAAGGTTTGCCTTAAAGGCTTAAACTATCAAACCTTAAATCATCGAGTATAAATATTCAGTGTGTTCATTATGAATAAGTGGTCTCATTATAACTCATAATAATCTATAAAAATAGGGATCCTTGTTTCCAGCATTAGTCATAATGCATGTTGTGCCCTTCCAGAATTTTCAATTTCAGATGTGGTAATTTTCTAGGAGACATTGTGGTGATTTAACATTTCAAGTATAAGACTAAGTACATGTTGAGAGTATTCAAAAAATATCAAAAGAGAATTTTTCCAAGGATAAGATTTGATAGCCTCATAGGATTTGGTTGGCTAATTTATTCTTCTCACGAATATATGTTACAGCCTTCCAGGACTGTATATACTATCAATTAATAATTACATTTTGAGTAAAACAGTCATGCCTATGGAAAACAACGTCTGCATTTACTGAACGATATTTGCATTGTTAGATATAACAGTATCTTAGAGATGACTTTGTAACTTTTTCTAGTCGCAGATAGATCCCGCGGATACAAGTTTTTAGGCACTGACAAGTCAATTTAGTCTGTTATTGGCACTTTAACAATTAAGCTCCAATGAGTTGATTTTTCTGATTGCTCAGATATGAAATTATAGGGAAGACACTTGCAGTATCATTCTTTAACAACTAAACACTGTCTATCATTCTATTGCTCAATTGTAGACCAAATTCAGACCTAAAAGAAATTAATTATGACGAATGCAGCAGAGCCACTGAGTTCATAAAAGCATCAATTGAGGACTTGAATAAACACGAGTACAAAAATCAACTCATGGTTCATGTGCCAAAGGTCAGGTGATAATTAGACAATAAGGTTCAAATGTCTATGACAAAATATAGATATGTTGACTAAAGTTTCCAACATGCGGATCTCATATTATGCAATAACTACAATGTGAGTCCCCATTTCTTAAAAAGTTGACACGTGCTCCTCGGTTAGGCTAACCAAGTGGGTTAAAACATGACCGTGTTTCTATGGTGCCTCAAGCTCAAACGAAAAGCCCTAAAATAGTTAAGCAGTCAGATGAGAGCACATCCTACTCTTACAGTTACAACAGAACCAGGCATGGTAAAAAAAGAAAATAACAAAATGTTCTTTGAACAAGTTTGATAAAAAGGAAAAGATAATAAAGGTGCATCTAGGAAACCATAAACCAGATAGGGTAACAAAATGATAATGGGAAGGTGGCATACCTTGACTGGAAATGTACCCATTGGAAGTTTGGTTGTAAGCAGCTCCCTCAAACGACGAATTGCCTTAACCTTGTTTGCTAAAATGTCAAGTAACAGCAACAGTTCCTCTGTTTGTAATGGAAAGTTTGGGGAAAGGCAGAGTATTGGCCTTAATCCTTTCTTATACTCATTCTCCTTGCTAGCACCCTTGTGACGATTCCTGTTATCAGAACTTGTGGAAGAAGATGCATTTATATCCCTTCCTCTCCGGTGATCATCACCCTTCACAATAATGTCCACATTACTTCTTCCGGGTCTACTTTGATTTCTTGAAAGAGAATCCCCTAGCAGATCACTCACCTTCTGATCTACACAGAGAGAACTTCTAGGCGGCACAATCTTTTTCTGCCCTTCATTTTTAGTACCCCGTTTCCTCCATCCACCAAACCATCCTTTCTTTTCCTGCTTATTCTCTCCATTTCTACCACTGCTAACATCTTCAATAGGAATCTCCCTGTGATCATAACAACTATGACGATGCTCAATAATCCCATCACCATTTTCGTTTGACAATTCTGACGAATCCAATTTAAGTGCATTTTCAGGTTCCCTCCTCTCATCCTCTATCAGAATATCATTAAACTGCTCACTTTCTGTTTCATTTTCATTACAGGATGAGAAGAGCTCGTCATCAATCATAGCCCCTTCTAGATTTGATACTCACAACCACATTATGCATATCATATACCCTGGCCTTCCACGGGCCAACCATTTCTGTTTTCTCCTGCCGCCTCCAGGTCATTTGAGGTAAAAGTACTGTCTGAGTCACATCAATCCCAGGCCTGAATATGTTAGTCTGAGACATTGCAACCACCTCTTGCCGAACCTCTTCTTCAGTTGCTTGAGAACCAGCACCATCCAAAGCATTCATCACCTCTTTATCCTTGTGCGAGATCATGCAAAGTGACCCGGGAGGCACCATACCATCCTCAGACCTATCACCGAGGAAAAGAACACTCTGATCAGAACGCTGAATTCTCAAACCATCAAAACCAGCCAATGTCATATCTGCTCTCAAATTTGCACCCCATTTCCAGATCTTGCAAGTATCTGATGGGGCAATCCTAGAAATGAAAGGTATAACAGAACTCTCAAAGTGGAATGTAATTTCCATGTAGAAATCCCTCATCCTTCGCATTGTTCCAATTAAACGAGGTAACCTTCTGCACCATTTTGCCCAAGCCAGTGGCAGGTAGTGCCTAACTATGATCATGGAAATTGCTTCTTCTATATTGCAAATTGCTTCCTGGAGTGCACTCCATCCATGTTCCTTCTGCAAGCTCTAATCCGCACCGGCAACCATAAGCATTTCGGTTGCTGTCTGGTCATCAAGTTTTACAGCCAAGTGAAGAGGGGTTTCATGGTTTCGGACATCTCTCCGGTCAATGACGGCAGCAATGGCATCAGCCTTCTCTTCCTCAGCTAATGAAGCTGATTCAGTTCGAATCTCAGCAGGGTCACAAAGCCGCGGGAGGCCAGCTAGAATCCTCCTGAGACCGGCATAATCCCTCGTGACTATGGCCTTGTGCACAGGGCTATGATCATACTTCGACACAACGATTCCAGCCATGCCTCAGGAGTATATAACAACAATCCGAACTAATACACACAACCAGTAACCCAATCAAATATCTAATACCGGAAACAAAATCAGAACTGAAAAGCATCGCCCCAAATTAGAACTTAAAAACACCCTACAGTATGACCAGAACCTAATTGTTAATTATAAGAAGTAAACTCGAAAATCGAAAGAGGCCCAATTCATAAATGATCAAGAAATTGATGAATTCGTTGCAATCTTTTTCCAGAAACGAATCGAACCCAAATCAGATTCGACAGAGATGGCACAAGAAAACCGAAAGAGATAGTGGACGCCTAAGAAAAGTATCAGCGGTGGGCGGCCCAAGGCAAAGATGAAAGGAGGGCAAGAAATCTCACCTTTTTGTGCTGCTTCTTTTTGGTTCTTCTGTGACTTACTTGACACACAAATTAAACCCTCTTTTGACAATTGTAGCAAAGTATGTAAGTAGGGATCGTTCTAAACCGGGGATTAGGAGGGCTTGCTAAAACCTCTAAACTGACTCAAAAACAAAAAGAAACAAACTTAAAAATGTAAACAAAAGATTTTAAAACAAGAAAGTAAAAGGGAGATTTGAGTTTGGTGAAGTTGAAAGTAAAAACGAATAAACTAAAAACTTAAATAGATTTTAAACAAATTTGGGTTGAATGGATAATGGAAGGCTAGCTAAGGGGTTCTTCTCCACACATGTCTTGCTTGCATACAAAATGATTTCCAATTGCTCTTCGATAAGTTATGAATACTCAACGCCCCAAATTACCGTGAATTGCACTAATTAACTCTCAGTTTTTCAACAAGTTATTAGATTGGATGATTGCATACGACAACCCAAAACATTCCCTACAAGTTCCCTACATGAATTGCATAATAGAGATACAAGCAAGAATCATTAAGTTCTATGAAAAACATAAGCATTGACGAGGCACTCGTTACTATGATTTGCATGAAACTTATGCCAAGAATTTACTTAACGTGATTGTGACTAGCAACCTTCACTACTTGTGAATATAAGTTCATAACGATTAGGTGAAACTCCCTTATATTCTAGCGTCAAATTCATGCATGAAAATTAAGCGTGCACTCTCAACCAACATACACAAATTAGTTTTTATACGAACGGATAAGTAAATTGAATTCACAATTCAAGAAACGCAATTGGAAGTAATCAAATCATATAGCAAGCATAAACATGGTTTTGAATCCCCCCCTAGCCAAGGGGGGTTTAGTTCCTCATTATTACAAAACAAAGATAAACAAATTTAACCATTGAAAAACAAAGGGAAGAAAGCACCTAAACGTTCCAACGATCCATGTTGGATAGCAAGCGGGTCCAAGGACTTTTCTCCTTCTCCTTGCCGCCACAACAAGGTTGGAATGATGTTGAAGGGTTGGTTATTTGGAGGAATGGATGGGAAGGGGTTTAGATATGTAGGAGAGGCAAGGAAAGGCTTGGAGAATGGTTAATTTCTGGATGATTTGAATGAGGTTGCTGCCATGGTATTTATAGGAAGAGGATGGACATGTTTAATGCAAAAATCTGGTGGAATGAAGTAGGTAAGGCATGGCAAGGTGGAGAATTGTTGGTGAGGGTAGGTTTTGAGTCATCCACTCACATGTCATGGTGAGTTAAGCATTGCATCATCCACTCAAATGTCATGGTGAGTTAAGCATTACATCATCCACTCAAATGTCATAGTGAGATAGGCATTGCATCATCACTAAAAAATCTGGTGGAAGTAAAACAAAGGGAAGGCCACGGCATTGATGAATTTTATGGGGTATGCATGGTTTTGAGTGAAGTTTTGGCCAATCCTTCTAGAAATTTATCCCTTCTTGCAACTTGTATTTGTTTCACCAGATTTTTAGCATGTTCCTAGCCTCTTTTGTCTTCAAATTCGTCCATCCATCTTGCTCATATCATATGTAATCCATTCCAAGCTCAAAACTGCTCCAAAATGCACCAAAATGCACTTTCTTGCTACCTTAGCCCTTTGGACCTACAAACATACGAAAATGGCTTAAAGTACTAAAATAACTAAGAACTAATAACGTAAATGCAAGAAAACTAGTTAACTAAGTCGCATAAATATGCGTCTATCAAATTCCCCCACACTTAGCTATTGCTAGTCCTCGAGCAAAATAAAAAAAATAAAACATAAAAAAAAACAAAACGAAACCAAACAAACAAAAACAACCTAAACCTTCCAACGTTTGCCTTAGGGATTTCCAATGCACATGACATGTTAAAGATTATCATTCCCACATAATGGAGTCAATTTAACACTTAAGCACATACTTAATCATAGTCACTACTTACTAATTCACAATTAACCAATTAAAACAATGTTTTGAATGTAGTAACATGCCTTAGAGAATTCCCTCAATCCTTACAAGATATGCACTCTATTTTCACTCAGATTTTCTAACTACACACCCTATACTAGTTATATGTGAGAGAATTGATGTAGATATAAAAACGAATGCTCACATATATGTATAACAAAGAACACAATTTCTAGAGTTAATAAGCATGTTGAGATATGATCTCATGAATGGAATGCTACTACTTAGATGCGAGAACCAGTGACCATATGCTCATACCAAGTTCAATCTCCACAAATTGAAACACATAACACTCAAGATAGAAGTCAAGGGTTGTAACGGGGCTTGGGGTATTGGCTAACAAAGAAAGGATAAGGAAAACAAACGTTCTTAAAGTGATAGTAAGCAAAGTAATGAAATTGAGACTTAGAATTTACTTAGATTGCAGAAATTAGCTTTAAAACACAAGGGGAAGATTTAAACAACTCCTTAGGGTCGAATTCATTGTTTTGGACCCCTTCTTCATCAAACAACACTTTAGAACTCTTTTTCACTTCTTTTCAACTCTTTTCGCATTCTTTTCACATTTTTCTTTTCTGTTTTCTTTCTTTTTACCCGTGCCAATGGCACATAATTCCTCATGAAAAACACTTCCCCTACACTTGTTTTCTGCCACAAAGGAATTCAATTTGAATCATGCTTTACTACGCTTTAAGAACAAGGTTAATGGATGGTCCTAATCTAAGCTAGGTGAGGGTAATGTGGGTTACAAAGAAAAGGCTCACAAAGCTCAACGGGGTTAAAACGTACAAAACATAATGACATAGGGGATTCACGGCTTTTTGGTTATGGTGGTGGTCACTACACAACTTTATCTTGAATATGTGTTATGCAAATCAATGACATGCTTTGAATGAAATGGGTATGAGTTCTAGCATTTGGAACTAAATGATGAAACGCCTTCTAAGTAGTAACCAAGCAAAGAATAATGAGATCATGCAACGACTTAGAAAACAATAAATCACAGATTATTAACTCTCCAAATAAACGTTTAGGCTCAAGTCTCACAAGGTTGTAGCGTTAGTTTGAGTTCTTTCCTTCAAGCATGTTACAAAAACTGATTTTTCCTTTAAGATTGCATGTAAATTCATAAGTTATAACCACAACCAAGCATAAACAAAGAGTAAATCAAACTTTCATCCATGTTAATCACTCTCTTTAACAGCCATGAAATTACAAACCAAATCCTCATCATTGTGTTGGAAGGTACCCTAAGACACAAACAAACACACAAAAACAACTCTTTTTGGGTTTTGCAAAGCAATTTTTCAAATTTTTATGTGAGTTTCGGAGTTATAAGTCAGCACACACTAAAACTCACCAAAACAGCCTAAAAACACCTAAAAACAGCAAGAAACAACATTGGGAAGTATGAGTGAGAAAACCCTACGAATTTGCATCAAAACACTTTGGTTACCCCCCCCCACACTTAAACCAAACATTGTCCTCAATGTTTCAAAGCATAACTAACACAAAAACACATAAACAAACAAACAAACAAACACTAACAAACTAAATATGGCAGAAACTAATTAAACAACAAAGAGAAGGGTTTAGGAACGCAAATCTGGAATTGGAGTGCTCTCTAGGCCTTCCTTTGTCGAATGCATGGGTTGCCTCCCACGAAGCGCTTTCTTTAACGTCTTCCAGCCGGACGGTACCTCCGTTTAAGCTTGACTAGGTGCCACGGCATGGAGGGGTACATCCTCCATGACATGCTCCTTGAAATACTCATGCATTGGGTCTATGTATGGCAGGGATAATGATGGTCCCAGATTGTGGCATTGAGCTTCCCAAGGTCAAAGTAAAAACTCCCATAATCATGGATTCGATTTGGTACCTTCACCACAGAAGGCAATAACCTATTAGTGGAAATGGGAATTGGAATTAGAGGAGGAGGCTTACCAATGCATGTAGATGAAGACTCAAAAGGGGCAGCAAAGGTGGTGCTCTCGGCCAGATTTGGTATTTTGGGTGTAATGACATGTTTTGTATGCTCCACTCCAATACCCTCTTCGATGATGCATCTAGGGACATCCTTCTTGATTGGTGCGCATGAATGTTCCTTCCCCACATGTTTAATCACATCTATTGCAAAACAAGAACGAACATCATTAGGATTCTTAACATATTCAGGAACTTTGAATTTAATCAATTCATCACCAAACTCCATTGTTAACTCTCCCTTAGCCACATCAATCTTGGTTTGGGCTGTCTTCATGAAGGGCCACCCTAATAGTATCGGCAATGGGGTAGAATAGGGTGAATCCTCCATGTCAAGCACGTAAAAGTCCGCTGGAAAAATCAAATTGCCCACCTGCACCAACACATCTTCCAAAACACCCTTTGGATATGCATTAGAACGATCGGCTAATTGAATAATCACACCATCGTTTTTAAGCTCACCTAAGTTCATAGATGCATAAATAGAGTATGACATAACATTAATCGAAGCCCCTAAGTCTAACATGCATTGTTCAAACTTAGTCTTGCCAATAACGCACGGAATTGTAAAACTACCCGGATCTTTGCATTTAGGGGGTAATTTCCTTTGTAACATGGCAGAAACATTCTCACTTACTTGGACCACCTCTTTGTTCAAAATCCTTCTCCTTGATGTACAAAGTTCTTTTAAAAACTGAGCATACCTCGGGACTTGCTTAATTGCATCAAGGAGCGGAATATTGACTTGAACTTTCCGAAAGGTCTCTAGAATGTCCTTCTTGGCTTCTTCCTTCTTTGATTGCCTAAACCTGCCAGGAAAGGGCACATTTAGTGGAATGGAACTAGAAAAAGTCGAATTTGGACTTACCTTGGTGGTTTGGGACGGCTTAGGAGGGCTAGATGGTGGTGGCAAGGATTGTTCATCCTTGGCCGTGAGTTTTGGTCCCTGTGCTTCCTCTTGTAGCAACTTTTCATCCTCATCGTGACTTGATTTGGATGATTTTGGTTTGGCTCCAACCTGTGTACCACTTCTCAACATGATTGCATTGACGGTTTCAAAGCCTCCTTTTGGATTTGCAATGGTTGAGCTAGGCAACTTGCCTTGCTCTCGAAACTGCCCCATGAACTCGGCAATTTGCCCTACTTGTTTCTCCAACTCGTCCACCTTTTTGTCCCTATTTTGCATTCCCTGCGCCATAGAAGTTAGTAAATTAAAAATTTGATCATTATCAATAGAAGAACCTGATTTTTGGGCAGGTTGTGCTTGGGGTTGAGTTGGTGCAAACGACTTTTGATAGAAACCCGGGGGTTGTTGCCTCAATCCGCTTTGTTGTTGGCCTTGTTGGGGTTCTCGCCATTTGAAATTTGGATGATCACGCCAACCGGGATTGTAAGTATTGGAAAAGGGGTCATTCCTTGGTTGGTATTGGTTGTCAAATCCCACGGCATTGAGGGTCTCCCACCCTCCATTTTCTATCAACTGTGGGCACTTGTCCGTAAGGTGGCCTTGCATGGAACACACGCCACAAGCTGCCACGTTTTGCACTTTTGGACCTTCCACTACCTGAGAAAGCAAAGTAGTAAGGTTAGCCATTTGATTTTGAAGTTCGGTTATGGCACTTACCTTATTGACTTGATGTGGTCGTGGGTTACTCCTTTGTCCAACGCCTTCGTATTGTTGAGCATTTAACGCACGGTTGGAAATTAAAGTCTTTGCTGCCGTGGGGGTCTTGTCCACCAAGGCTCCTCCCGCCGAGGCATCTAGCATTTGACGTTCGATAGGTAGTAGCCCCTCGTAGAAGTATTGCAAAAGAAGTTCCTCCTTCATCTGATGCTGTGGACAAGAAGCAACAAGAGATTTAAAACGTTCATAATAAGTAGGAAAAGATTCACCTTCCTCTTGTTGAATTCCACTTATCCTTTTCCGTAGGAGGATGACTCGAGAAGTTGGGAAAAACTTCTCCAAGAAGGCCCGTTTCATGCTTTCCCATGATGTGACGGTTCCGGGCGCCAATTCGTACAACCAATCCTTCGCCTTTTCCAAGAGAGAGAAAGGGAAGGCTTTCATCTTCAAAATACTCCCATCGACATTGACAGGGGTCATGCTCGAACACACCACCTCGAATTCTTTCAAGTGTTTGTTAGGATCTTCCATGGACAACCCATGGTACTTCGGAATGTGGTGTAACAAGCTTGACTTCAATTCAAATTCTTCTGTCTTTCCTCGGGCTGTTGCGGGGTATTAGATGCATAGAGGTGCGGCATTGTCCAATCCCGAAGCTGAAAGTTCTTTGATTGTTCGATTGTCCACCTCCATGTCTTTTTCTGCCTCCTCCTTTTCTTCAAATTCGGATTCAGAACTAGAACTAGGTGGATTAGGTTCTGGTACTTTCCTTTTCCTTCTCAAAGTTCGTTCAAAATTGTCGTCAAACTCCGATATATGTGTACGAACAGGTTGAGAACTACGAGTCATAAACTAGTACCTGAAATAAACAAAATTAAATTAAAACTAAAATTAAAACACACAAAAAAGAAATAAAAAGAAACAATGGGGATTTAGCAAAGTTGCTAATCCCCGGCAACGGCGCCAAAATTTGATGTGAGAATTACTTGACACACAAATTAAACCCTCTTTTGACAATTGTAGCAAAGTATGTAAGTAGGGATCGTTCTAAACCAGGGATTAGGAGGGCTTGCTAAAACCTCTAAACTGACTCAAAAACAAAAAGAAACAAACTTAAAAATGTAAACAAAAGATTTTAAAACAAGAAAGTAAAAGGGAGATTTGAGTTTGGTGAAGTTGAAAGTAAAAACGAATAAACTAAAAACTTAAATAGATTTTAAACAAATTTGGGTTGAATGGATAATGGAAGGCTAGCTAAGGGGTTCTTCTCCACACATGTCTTGCTTGCATACAAAATGATTTCCAATTGCTCTTCGATAAGTTATGAATACTCAACGCCCCAAATTACCGTGAATTGCACTAATTAACTCTCAGTTTTTCAACAAGTTATTAGATTGGATGATTGCATACGACAACCCAAAACATTCCCTACAAGTTCCCTACATGAATTGCATAATAGAGATACAAGCAAGAATCATTAAGTTCTATGAAAAACATAAGCATTGACGAGGCACTCGTTACTATGATTTGCATGAAACTTATGCCAAGAATTTACTTAACGTGATTGTGACTAGCAACCTTCACTACTTGTGAATATAAGTTCATAACGATTAGGTGAAACTCCCTTATATTCTAGCGTCAAATTCATGCATGAAAATTAAGCGTGCACTCTCAACCAACATACACAAATTAGTTTTTATACGAACGGATAAGTAAATTGAATTCACAATTCAAGAAACGCAATTGGAAGTAATCAAATCATATAGCAAGCATAAACATGGTTTTGAATCCCCCCCTAGCCAAGGGGGGTTTAGTTCCTCATTATTACAAAACAAAGATAAACAAATTTAACCATTGAAAAACAAAGGGAAGAAAGCACCTAAACGTTCCAACGATCCATGTTGGATAGCAAGCGGGTCCAAGGACTTTTCTCCTTCTCCTTGCCGCCACAACAAGGTTGGAATGATGTTGAAGGGTTGGTTATTTGGAGGAATGGATGGGAAGGGGTTTAGATATGTAGGAGAGGCAAGGAAAGGCTTGGAGAATGGTTAATTTCTGGATGATTTGAATGAGGTTGCTGCCATGGTATTTATAGGAAGAGGATGGACATGTTTAATGCAAAAATCTGGTGGAATGAAGTAGGTAAGGCATGGCAAGGTGGAGAATTGTTGGTGAGGGTAGGTTTTGAGTCATCCACTCACATGTCATGGTGAGTTAAGCATTGCATCATCCACTCAAATGTCATGGTGAGTTAAGCATTACATCATCCACTCAAATGTCATAGTGAGATAGGCATTGCATCATCACTAAAAAATCTGGTGGAAGTAAAACAAAGGGAAGGCCACGACATTGATGAATTTTATGGGGTATGCATGGTTTTGAGTGAAGTTTTGGCCAATCCTTCTAGAAATTTATCCCTTCTTGCAACTTGTATTTGTTTCACCAGATTTTTAGCATGTTCCTAGCCTCTTTTGTCTTCAAATTCGTCCATCCATCTTGCTCATATCATATGTAATCCATTCCAAGCTCAAAACTGCTCCAAAATGCACCAAAATGCACTTTCTTGCTACCTTAGCCCTTTGGACCTACAAACACACGAAAATGGCTTAAAGTACTAAAATAACTAAGAACTAATAACGTAAATGCAAGAAAACTAGTTAATTAAGTCGCATAAATATGCGTCTATCAGTGACCCCCCAAAGAGACCAAGATTGCAGCAAAAGAGACTCAACCACTTAAACCCCCCACCCACAACTCTCTTTCACTCTGTTTCTCAAGCCTTATTTCTCTTAGAAGCTCCAGAGAGGGTAGAAAGAGTTTAGCTGATAAAAGTAGGAGGCCTTTTTCCTTTGCAAAAATTGGTTAGGATCTAGGAAGAGGAATTGGAGGAGAGAGAGAGCAGCAGCAGCTGCTGTCATTCTATTAAAATTCCTTTGGTATACAATTTGACTGAAATGGAAAGGGATCCGGAGCACCTAATCCTTCTAATCAAATAATTTGAACCCTTGAAATTTGATTCAACGATTAAAAACACAGACTCACTTTAAAAGTTATAATAACTTTAACCGTTAGATCAAATTTGAATGACCCATATTGTTTGATACAGAGGATTAGGATGAAGAGATCCTGAGAGGATCCATTTCCGACTGAAACATAGAAAGAACACAAGTGACCAGAGACAAGGGAGGGAACCTATTTTCCCATTTCCCAAAATTGACGGGAATGGGCCATTTTCTTGTTTTTGGGATCAAAATAAGACAAACCGGTCATGCACACTCCATACTCATCATGCACAAAAGCAAAATGACAAAAATACACACATATAAATTGTAAAAACTTACAATCGATGGCGTCATAATTGTGAGCTTTGAGTTTTTGGGTTGAGAGATAGAGATGTCAAGAGAGAGCTATGAGCTCTGATTTTGAAAGAAAGGAAAGTCGAGAGAGTGCTCATAAGAGAGGTTTCGAAGAGAGGGAAGTCGAGAGACCTCAGAAGAGAGGTGGGGGGTTTTGGGTTGAGGGAGCTCTAATTTTGAACACAGGGATGTCGAGAGAGAGCTCTGAAGAGTGAGATCGGGGTTTTTGGGATGAGCTCAGGTTGGGGTCTTAGGCCATCTCTAACCGAGGGTTGGCCAGATGGCTTGTTTTAGCCCTTTGCCCTCCCATGAAATTAATATTTTAATGAACAGTACAGGGCCGTATTTGCTTTCATCTCCAACCGAGGGCTAAAAGGTTATAGGGCTCGTTTTAGCCCTATCACAAAAAATGTCTCCAACCGAGGGCCAAAGGGTTATAGGACCAAACATAATTTATTATTTAAAAACTACAACTTAAATTCAAATCCAACTAAATTTAGTGTTATTTAATGTTGTTTCGTATTGTTTAATGTTATTTCATGTTACTTAATTTAATTTAATGTTTTATAAGGGCTTAGGAAGTTATAGGAAAAAAAATAGAATTAAAAAAAAAACAATTTAAAAAAAATTGTGAAAAAAAATGTAAAAAAAAAATTAAAAAATAACGACTAGTTGATGTCAGCTAGCCTTTATAATCAAAGTTTTCAATGCTATTTGTGTCGGTTATAACCAACACTATTTCTTTTATTACTGTCAATTATAACCGACAGCAAAACCGACAACATTAAAAAAAATTCCAACCAGCCCTTTGGCCCTTTCAAATTCCATGGGCCCCATGAGCCCTCTGGCCTAGCCTTCCATTGAAAACGGTTTTCAGGCTATTTTTGGCCCTCTAGACCCTTCGGTTGGAGATGGTCTTACATCCTTGAAGATAACACTTTTGTACCATATTTTCCAGTTTTTTTTCCAAAAATTTCCATTTTTTCCAAGGACTGAAGCTTCAATAGGCTTATTTTGGCACCCCAAGCATCTGCTCAGTTTTGGAGGCTACTAAGGTAGGGTGTTTAATTCCAAGTTCCTATATTAATGATTCATGGAATATATCGGTTCTTTGTAAGATGAATTAATATTTAGAAGTTTAACTAGGATTTATGTTTCATGTTAGGGGCCATGGGTTGTGTTTATACAATACTTCACCAATCCCAGAACTACATATTTTTAATTTTTGAGTCAATAAAAAAATTTCAAAATTTAAGTTAATATCCATACATTATTTTAAAAGTTAGAATAAATGGACATGGTGAAGGTTAATCCCACAGTAGAGTCTTTTCTATTTATCGTTGCTTAAACACTAATTCATGAGTTATACTTTGAAAATTTGCACATTCACGCCAACATGGTTCGTGGAGAATGAGATTGAAACACTTACTTTTAGTCTAAGTTTAATTTTAATTTTTGTTTTAAGTAAAGTTAGTTAATGTTATAAAGTAACAATTGTTCCACCCGAGGCTTTACCTAGTAACCGGGCCAGTCTTGCCTGATCAGCAGTGATTCTTGCATTAAACAGTAAGAGTTTTAGTCAAGTCTTCTTAATTATGTTGGTTCACTTTACACAAAAGGAAGTTCATGAATTTTTTTCTAATTGATTCTAAATGGCTTAGACTCTGTGGTGGGATTAGTTGAAAACTTTTGGAAAGATGTTCTAATTTTTAATGTTTTCTATGGATTGCAATTTGAAGGTGAAATTTTGTCTTTGTTGAATTTAAATAAAGTTTTTAAGTTTTCTACTTTTTATCTTTGTTTTGAGTTTTGTTTTGCTTGAGGACAAGCAAAAAGTTAAGTTTGGGGATATTTGATGAGGTGATATTATACTATATATTTTACCCTATTCTTAGTATTAATTTATTGGTTATTTTGGTAGAATTTTGATACTTTGTTATGTATTTTCAATATAAAAGTTTTTTTTTTTTTTTTTTTTGAATCGTCAAAAGCTCTCTAAAGCCAAAATGCGTGCGTTCTCCCCTCTAACCTAATGGCTAAAAAACCTTATTTATACTACTACAAAATAAAATCCTTCTTATAAAAGGTCTTAGAATCAAATTAGGAAACATAAAATAATAATAAAATAGAAAATAAAAGGTTTCCTATTTAAACTTGTTGATGCACAAAACCGGAGGTCTTAGAACAACGTAAATCTGACCGTGAATCTGTAAGTAATGTAAATAACACAAAATGTATCGTGGTTCACCCCAAGGTTTGGGCTACGTCCACACTGATTGTATTGTATTTCTCTGAGAAGTGAGGGAGAGAGAGAGCTCTGAGAGTGAGAGCGTTGAGAGGGTGAGGAGCCTTAGGAATTGGCCTCAGAAATGGTCTCCCCTAATTGTGAGGGTGAGGGGTCCTTTTATAGAATAAGGACTCATCACTTATTACATATTTGCCCCTTCATTTATCACATAATTACATTTAAGTCCCCCGATTATTTATACGAGGCCCTAAATATGGTATAAACAGTAGTCCCCCAAGTCTTCAGTCAAGAGAGTCTTTTGGCTGGAGACTTGAAATTCAGTCCATGTGTGGACCGAAGTAACTAGATGCTGTCTTGAACTGATGCTCGATATGAGGCAGTGCTCAATCTGAAATGACGTTCAACTAGAAGTAGTACACGCTGCGAGGCTGTTCGGCTCATGGCTTATGTTGCCTTGGTTGGCTCAGCTTGCGGCGTTTGAAGGTGAGGGAGTTCGTTTTATAGAATAAGGCTCACTCCTCAACATATGAATGATGGGCTAGAGTTGATGCTCTCTAATGATGGTGAGGGAGTCCCTTTTATAGAATAAAGGCTCATTCCTCAATACATAAATGATGGGCTAGAGTTGATGCTCACGGCGAGGCGGTTGCTCAGTAGGTGGTGATGCTCTCTAATGGTGGTGAGGGAGTCCCTTTTATATAATAAAGGCTCGTTCCTCAGTACATGAATAATGGGTGCTCTCTAATGAAAGTGAGGGAGTCCCTTTTATAGAATAAGGGCTTGCTCCTTAATACATAAATAATGGGCTAAGTCCCCCAAGTATTTTTCATGAGGCCCAATTAAGGCCCAATATATGGTACATGATGTAGTCCCCCAAGTCTTCAGTCAATAGAGTCTGTTGGTTGGAGACTTCAAATTGAATCCATGTATGGGACGAAGTGGCGGTTGTTCAGAGACAGTATTTGTATACCCTGCATTGAAGCTTTGTAGGTGAAGCTTTGCAAGTGAAGCTTTGAAGCTAGAGCTCTGTAAATGACGCTTTTAAAGCTCAAGCTCTGTAAATGAAGCTTTTGATGTCGACATGTGTCGCGCTGTGATTGGCACGTGTCGCACTATGATTGGCTTCTGATGTCGACACGTATCGCGCTGTGATTAGCCTCCTGGTTAGAGGGAAACTCTTCTGGGTCCTTGACGGTATAACGTTAATGGTGCTCAGTAGTTTCGAGATTGGTCATGTATGGTACAAACAGTGCTCCCCTAAGTTCCCGAGTGAGGGAAGCTCTTCGGTTGGGGACTTGCAAGATCCAAGCCATTGAGTAATCATGAAACTTCTAAGTACCGAAGTGTGGTATCATTTTCACTTGCCTTACTTGTCTTATATGTAGATGTGGCATCTTCTCTGGAAGTACTTTTCCTCCATCTAGGGGTGGTATCTTTAACCGATAAAGATACACAAGGTAATGTATCAATTTCACTTGAAGCTTTACTTGTAGTTTCGGGCTTGGTCAAGTGCGATACAAACCCTATAGTAGGAGTCCCCCAAGTCGCCGAGCTAGGAGATTTGCGAATGAGGTAACAGACAAGGTAAGCAATCAAACTTCCAAGCAAGCAACCTGGATTGGAGGTTCGACTTCAGCTTCCGGTTGATTGTTCTCCTTCTCCTTGTGTCGTAAACAAAAACAAGGATAAGGAGAAGCAAATGGAGAATAGATGATATGAGATACTTTTGTTTTTGAAGAAGTAACTTTCCACAGGCTTATTCTTAAACTGGACTGGAAGGTTTTCTGGTTTCCTCTAGAGTATAAGGCCGACTAAAAAATTTGAGGGTCAAAACAAGTCCATCAAATCTAGAGTACGTTCGACCCTGATGATATGGGATACTTTTGCAGTTGACAAAGTAGTGGATGTATCTGCACATGTTCTATTACGCTTGTCTCCACATGCTTTCTTGTATCCTTCTCACTTGCCCTATCTGTTCCTCAGGCAGATGTGGTATATTCTCTGGAAGCATAAGATGTTGAAAATGAGTACTCGAGAGCAATGCCAGGTAAGTAATCAAGCAAGGGGTTCCAGGCAGTCAGTTTCTGACTAGAAGCTTGATTCCAAATGCTGACTGATTGCTCTTTCTCTTTGTCTTGCAGGTCAGTTCCTGGCCCATCTGACCGTCATTTTGACTTGAACTTTGGTGAAGCAGCAGCCATGCCTTCTCAAGACAACATATGGCGCCCATCATTCTTATCCCCTATTGGTTTTTTTATTGTTGGGGACTCTGTGATGAAGAATGATATGACCGCTGCGATGGTGGCCAGGAACCTTCTCACTCCCAAAGATAACAGACTACTTTCCAAACGGTCTAATGAGTTGGCTGTTAAGAATTCTCTGGCTCTCAGTGTTCAGTGTGCAGGCTCTATGTCTAATATGGCCCAACGCCTATTTACTCGAATCCGCCAAGTTGAATCATTGGCGGCTGAAGTGATAAGTCTCAAACAGGAAATCAGAGGGCTCAAGCATGAGAATAAACAGTTGCACATGCTCGCACATGACTATGCTACAAACATGAAGAGGAAGCTTGACCAGCTGCAGGAATCTGATGGTCAGATTTTGCTTGATCATTAGAGGTTTGTGGGTTTGTTCCAAAGGCATTTATTGCCTTCGTCTTCTGGGGCTGTACCGCGTAATGATGTAAACACGGAAATTCCTACGATGAACGAGACAAGAACACGTGTACAAAATAATATTTGTATTGATGATTTAGGGGTTACAATCTCTTTTACAAATTTAGCCTCTGATTCTATCTTTGTAATGGGTGGATTTTATGTTGTTGGTCCAAAAGGCCGTCGGAGCTTGATCTTGGGATAAACAGTTGTGCCGATTTGTTGACGTCGTTGATCCAAAGGGCCGTCGGGGCTTGATCTAGGGATGAACAAATGATGAATGATGGACACTTTCTTCAAGGGTCGTCGGGGCTTGATCTTGAATTAGTGGAAGTTCTTCAAGGGCCGTTGGGGCTTGATTTTGAATGAGGATTTGACGAAGAACGAAGAGAGCTTTCTTGATCCTTTGGGATTTGCTTAGGAGCTTTGGAGTTTCAAAGCTTCAAGGTTGTCGTGTGAGGTGAATTGGTTATGAATTGGTCTTCCAAAAATGAATGCCTTGGCCTCCTATTTATAGAATTCCAAAACTTGATTTTTTGGATTTAAATAATCAGATGAAATAAATCATTTCTGCCAGGTGTTGACACGTGTCTTGTTTGATGACTTTTCCGATTTATTTTGATTTTTTCGTTTAGTCACATGCTATGTGTAACATTTATATGACACGTGAACGTTGAAATTTTATTTATTGATCAACATTTATTTCACCAAAATTTCGATGTCTACAAATGCCCCCATTTCAAGGTGCGTCGTATACATGTGCTTGTCATGTGTAAAAGATGCGTTTTGAAGTCCCTTACTGCCGATGTTGATCCAAGGGCCGTTAAGGCTTGATCTTGAACTGGGTTGGTAATTTCTTCAAGGGCCATCGGGGCTTGATCTTGAATTTGGCTAGAAGATTTTCTTGTTTCCTCCAATTGTTGATTTTCCACAGACTTAATCTTGAACTGGGCTGGAGGGTTTTTTGGTTTCCTCCAAAGGACTTTCCACAGACTTAATCTTGAACTGGATTTGATTCAAGGGTGGTGGACACTTGATCTTGAATTGGACTTGTGATTTCTTTAAGGGCCGTTGAGGCTTAATCTCGAACTTAAACATGACCACGAGCAGTTTCAGGACATGCATGCTTTGAAAGATCAAGGAAGTTCGCAGCATTTTCATATGAACCCTGAGCAGTTTGGTCAACGGTATGATCTTCAAGATTGATGGGCTCTTTTTCCAGTTGGTGACTTGATCTTTAAGGATTATTGAGACTTTGCTCTTCGGCGATAGTGCCAGCGAAAGGTTGTTGAAGCTTCTCGAGCTCTTTGATTATAGCAACGATGGCAGGCTTAGATTTGACTTAGACCCCTCCATCTGGATTATGCAGTTTGGTCGAGAAGGGTGTCTTTCCATAATGATTTGTCCCAGCTCATTGTGTTGCATTATTCTCTACTTGTTTCTTTCGCCTAACCGAAGTGGTGCGCAACCCTTTGCCTTTAAATGGTCCTTCAGAGCATCACTTTTCAGCCACTTATCCATGCTTGGCAGCTTCAGTGTAAAGAGCCAGCACCATATCAACTGTCTTGAAGTATTTGCTGAGGTAATTCGAGACCCGTCAACAATTGAAGATGAGCACTCGAGAGCAACGCTAGGTAAGCAACCAGACAAAGGTTCTGGGCAATCAGTTCCTGATCAGATGTTTAATTTCAGGTTCCGACTGATTGCTTCCTTTCTCCTTGTTCTGCAGGCAAGAGTAAGGGCAAAGGAAAGGATAGGGAAAAAGCATGATATGAGATACCTTTGCTTTCGACCCTGATGATATGAGATACTTTTGCTTTTGAAGAAGTAGCGGATAAACCAACACGTATTTTGTTGCGCTTGTCTCCACATGCTTCGATGCATCATTTTCACTTGCCTTTTCTGTTCTCGAGGCAGATGTGGTATCTTCTCTGGAAGCATAAAATGTTGAAACAATGGGTACTTCGAGAGCAGTGATAGGTGAGCAATCAGGAAAGGTTCCAAGCAGTCGGTTCTTTACCAGGAGCTTGAGTGGAGGTTCCAACATATTGCTTTCTTTATCCTTGTCTTCGCAGTGAAGAAGGAGGACAAAGAAAAGGGTAGGGAGAAAGCATGCTATGAGATACTCTTGCTCTCAACCCTAGTGATATGAGATACCTTTGCTCTGGTGTGACTTGGTTGAAGAGGTATTTCCAGGGAAGAAGAAAACTGAGTTTTGGTTGCAGATGCATTCGGCAAGGAAGAAGAGTCAGGCTGGATGTGTTCCTTGCTATAGAGGATGGAGGTCAAATTATATGGTGAGCTCCCAATAGCAAGTGGCAAGGTGGATGTGGCCTTGTCACCCATGCTTGTCGCCCAAAAGTCAGGTAGGTGGGAATAATGGACTCCACACGTTTTCAACTTTGTCAATGATCTCTGGCAAAGTTGCACGTGATAGCCGAAAGCTAAGACTGCGTCTGAAAAGTGTTGACGGATTTTACGCAAGAAAATCCAGGTTTTGAAATTCGAAGAGTGGTGTCTCTTCGATTTATTTATTTATTTTTTTTTAACAAGTGGTTGTGTTGCCTCTTCTTTTTAAAGAGGTGTCAATTGCATTCAACATGCACACTTTGAAGATTGCCCGCCTTTGAAAATTGTCTTTGCTGTATTTCTGAGATTTTACTCACTTTAACCCTTTTCTTTTACCATCTTTTTTGGAAATGGCTAACCCGTCTAACATTTGCTTAGATTTGAGTCTCAGCAGTGACACAGGTGCACCGCGTCACGGTAATATATGGCGCCCGTCCTTCTCATCTTCTAATGGCCCTCTTACAGTTGAAGACTCTGTAATGAGGGATGCAACAATGGCTACGGTTGTAGCTAGGAACCTTATCACTCCTAAAGATAATAGGATACTTTCACGACGGTCCGATGAGTTAGCTGTTCAAGAGTCCTAGGCTCTCAGTGTCTAGTGTGCGAACTCTGTTTCCAACATGGGCCAACGCTTACTTGTTCGAACTCGCCAAGTTGAATCATTTACAGCCGAGGTGACAGCTCTTAATCAAGAGATCAAACAACTCAAGCGCGAGAATAGAGAGTTGCATGTGCTTGCAAATAGTTATTCGTTGGGCATGAAGAGGAAGCTTGATCAGTTGCTGGACTCCGAAGGTCAGATTCAAAGTGACCATCAGAAGTTTATGGATGTATTCCAGAGGCACTTTTTGCCTTCGTCATCTAGAGTTCAACCAAGTATTGAGGCTCCGAATAATCCATCTCCAGTGCCTCCCTCTTCTAGGGTTCCGCCGAGTACTAAGGCTTCAAATACTGAGGCTTCACATAAGTGACATTTGTGAAGGCTCCCTTTTTTTTTTTTTCTTTTGCTTTTCTTTTCCCTTCTCTTTTTTATTTTATTTTATTTTATTTTATTTTTTACGCACTTGTAATTTCTTAGAGATATCAATGGACATGCTTTATTTTATTCAGTATGTTGTGCTAAAACGTATATTTGACTAAGATGTGTTACTTCCTTCTTTTTTTTTTTTTTTTTTTTTTTAGATGGTGCCTGATGCATTATTCTTTCACCCTCTTTTTTTTTTAGACAGAAATTCGTCGTCCTCCCCCTACTTTCTTCCTTTCAATCATTCTGTTTCCACCACCCTTTTCCCTTTTTTTTTTTTTTTTAGATGGTGACTACTGCACTATTCTTTCATCCTTTTTTTTTAGACGGAAAATTCGTCGTCCTCTCCCTACTTTCTTCCTTTCAATCATTCTGTCTCCACCACCCTTTTCACTTTTTTTTTTATTTGACTTGCTAACAGTAGCTTGCACTTTCTTTTGTGTGTACATAATCATATTTTCACAGTGCACCATCCCATCACCTCTCATTTTGGTTTTTTTTCCCAAGCACGGGTGGTCGTTTGCACAGTTTGCACAGTCACAGACCTGCGTTTTGAATAGCCACCGCATTTCATTTGTTTCTCTAGGCACCGTTATATATATATGGGACTGTACCGTTGCTTGTACACTCATTACACAGCCACCGCATAACCATTGCACAGCCGCTGCACTTGTCTTGCATCCTAACTACACTGTCCCGCAATCCTATGCTGTTGCTAACTGCAATCACAACTGCGTGCACTGCTTCCTCGCTGCACTGCGTTCTTCGCGCCTGCTGTCTGTTGAACTTGGCGCTGGACAAAAAGGTAGCTGCAAGTGTAGGTTTCTTGGCCGTGGTGAAGGAAGAAACGAAAGTAGTTACCAGCCTTCCTTTGTGGAGCCTTTACGTGGTGAGGTTCATTCACTGTAAGTTGAGGATGATTTTGACATGTACATGTATATATATATATATATATGCATGGACGTTGATTGTCCCATTACCGTGGGTGATTTTGACATGTATACATATATATATATATGAACGTTAATTGTCTCCTTACCATACATATATAATATATAATATATACATATATAGAAGTGGTCTCATCACCGTCACCATTTCCGTCCCTTCAAGCCATATATATATATATATATATATATATATATATATATGTGTGTGTGTGTGTGTGTGTGGAAGTTGATTATCCCGTCACCATCATTGTGTACACATTGTATATATTTATATATGGAACTTGGTTGCCGTGTCTTATATATATACACACACACACATACACAAACACACATATAATACCATATAATGTGTCTATTTTTTTATGCACAGTGTGTGTGCCCCCATTGATGGATTTCTTTGCTGTGATGCTAGGATTCTTTAATTTTGAGAAGGCAGAGCAGACCGCTGGGGTCCTCACGAAGCTTTTCAAAGACGTGGTAGTTGGTGGCGGAGTTAGCAGGTTGCCTAGTGCTTGTGCCAGAGACTACAACGGGGTTTCACTGTGTAGTGCCTTTTGATCACAGTTTTCCCTCAGTGGTGCGCTGTCGTGTAGTGCTGTGCAAGAGCCTGCAGCAGGGCTGCGTAGCGTAATGCCTTTTGGTCACAGTTCTTTCTTGGTGGTGACGTCGACGTGCGGTGCAAGAAACTGCTTGCGTAATCACTGCGGGTTTGCGTAGTGCGATTGCGTAGCATTTTGGTTTCCTTTGCCACTATAGTGT
Source organism: Malus sylvestris (assembly GCF_916048215.2). NCBI lineage: Eukaryota > Viridiplantae > Streptophyta > Magnoliopsida > Rosales > Rosaceae > Malus > Malus sylvestris. Next base: position 40,651,556 of record NC_062272.1, on the reverse strand, counting down.
GCCTTGAAGGACCATCTTGTAGCTGCTATCTTTGTCGTACTGCTCAAGTTTTGTGGCTGATTTGCGGTCATGGTATTTTTCAGATGTTTTAGGAACAACACCATCACCATTCTTGTGAAGGAAGGCGATTCACAAGATGAGGGAACAACGTTGAAGCTTTACTCGCCACTAACTGATCCTAATGGGCTTGCTTTTCTTGTGAAAGACAATTCCATTCATATTAAGTCGTGGTCTTCTGAAGTATCTTGGGAGGTGGTAGACGCAGTTCAACCAAATACGAAGAAAAAGGCGTGCACATTGAGGGTTCTTATTTTGAATCATTCGCACCATGCTCGTGACCATCATCCGGCCTTGTTCAAGCTTCTTGGTGATCACATTCGTAGCAGAGCCATAGCTTGGAATGGTACCCTATCAACTACTGGAGAAGCCGTCTTTGATGAGTTTTATTGGGAGTGGCTTGAAGATATCTTAAGCCGATCTAAATATGTGCTTACTAAAGTGGGCCTTTACCACGCTGTGTACGCATCTTTGTTTAGTTATGATCGTCATCCTTCCGTTCTTCGGGTGTTCTTTGAGCATTAGTGTTCAGCGACCAACACACTTCACACTGCGCAAGGGGAGATGTCAATTTCACTGTGGGATCTTCACAGGATAGGAGGCTTGCTGATCCATGGTAAGTTTTATGACGAGGTCGTTCCCAACGCGGAGGAACTTTCTCTTTGCAATAGCCGAGGATTGCCTGCGAGTTGCCGCTATTTGTTTTGGGCGTATCACAAGTTTTTCCAGGATGCTCAAGGTAAATCAGGAGTGAGGAGTTCCTCATGGATCCGATTTTGGTACTGGAGGCCATGAGGTATAAGAAGTCTTCGAAGAAAAGTTGCCGTAACAAGACCACTAGGCCAAAGGGAGACTCAGACCCATCCGATGTTATTGGCTCAACTAGGCGCCGCTCTTCTGACGAGTTGAGAGCGTTTGAGGATCTTGGCATAGTATCAGAGCATGTGGATGAGTCTTACCTAGCTGCTTTCTTAGCTTGTTGGCTTTGTAAGTTTGTTTTCCCGACATGCGACATCAACTTAGTTCATCCTGGAGTTTTCAAAATTGCTAGCAAGATGGCTGCAGGTGAGTCTTTTAGCCTTGCTATTCCGGTTTTAGCCAACATTTACAATGGCTTGAGCATTGTTTCGAACTCGGCAAGCACTGAAGATCGTGCTGCGGTGCTTCCTTACCACTATGTGTATGGTTGGTTGGGTGAATATTTTGGCACTCACTTTTCTTTGACGACTCTAGACAAGTTAAGGCATTCTTCATCGACTGCAGCCAAGATGGGGCCTTTGATGACGAAGTATTCTAGCGTGCTCTCCACGAATAGCCTTGATGATTTGCAGGCACGAGCGCTATTGGAAAGTTGTGAAGATTTGAGGATGGACCCCTTAGCAAGAGTTGACTCAGTGCGGCGAGGCATCGTAGACAATTCACATCTCCGCTCGTCAGACTTGTCTTATCTTATAAGTCTTCGTTCGGGGTTTGTTTCTTTGCGGTAAGAAGACCGATGCATTGTTCAGCCATATAGTCCCCACCGTTTCAGCAGGTAATTTGATTTTGTCCAAAAATTGCCAGGCAAGCTGAAGGAAAATAACCAATCAGCAGCCTTGCAAGCCGTGTATATGCATTGGGAGTCTTGTACCCGTGCATGTACAAATGCTGTTATCATGCTGCCAGCCAAGGATGAGTTCAAGAATAATCCAGTGACCCGCGTTTATGCTCGTTGGTGGTCAAAGGTATATTATAAGAACTTTGGGATGGCAAGTGGTACCAATTCTTCTCACTCGGGCAATGATATGTCAAGAGAGGGCTGTCATGTGGTTCCTATGCAAGTGGTAGCTCTTGATTGCACCAGTGCGGCTCCCTTATAAGATAGACCTGTAGCTTTAGCTCCTCAACGCCCATGCTTGTCTCCTCGACATCCGGATGCTTCTGAAGAGGCGGGAGATGAAGTTGACTCGCACGAAGATGGATTTATTTTGCAACAACGTCAACAAGTTTCAAACAAGCGACCACTTGAGGATGCTCAGGTTGACAGCGATGTCAATTTTCGTCATAAGAAGAAAGAAGTGTTTAGATCTCCTCTACTTGATGACCGTGTGCCATTTGAAAGAGATGTATGTACTTCATTTTCTCTCATGATTTCTTATGCTTTCATCATTTTGGCTTTCGTTTCTAACATCTTTCTTTTTCTTCTTTAGGTTGGGCCTTCTTGTTCTTTTGGTTTGGCAACCGCAGATGTTTATTCCTATACGGAGATGCTATTTGCGGGCGAACTACCTACAGACAGGGAGATCGAGGATCCACCTGGTGCAGAGCTTGTTCCAAATCCGCCGAACTTCCTAAGTTTGCCATGTGTAGGTGAAGGTATGCAAGAACCCGTCATGCGTCCAACACCTTTGCCAGCTAGCTCTGAGATCTCTTTGAGAGGGCTGAACCTTAGCGGTACTGAGCAAGTCATCCATCGCATTAGTCTTGGTGCGGCAATGGATATCAAGAGCCATATAGAGAAGAGGATTTCTAAGTGCTCGTTGGAAGACCTTACGTTGCTCAATGAGGATTTGTCGAAGCTTGTTTCTGTGATTGACAACCTTAACGTTGATTCTTCATCCTTGAAGATCAAGATTACCGAACTTATGGCCGCCTCGACTGAGTATTCTTCCTTGCGTGCTATTTCCTTGGAGAAGTTGAGTCCAGATGTTAGAGCTCATCAGCTAGCAACAATAAACTCGTCACTGGCTCAAGTCTAGTCTTTTCAGCAAGCTACTTCGGGAGATTATCAAGTTACAGAGACTTCTTTAACTTCTATCCAAGTGCGTCTAGATGCATTGGCGACAGAGCGAGAGCAGTTAGTGATCGAAGCATCGCAACTTGAAAGTGTTCTCGCGGAGCAGGGAACTACACTTTCTCAGTACCAGGAGGAGATTTCACGCCTAGAACGAGAGAAATGCATGACTATGGAGTTGCCCATCTTGTCTCCCACTGAGGCAGAGACTTTGAAGACTTTGGAAGGCTTGCTTGAAGATCGTCTTCGTAGTTTTGGGGACATAGTTTTCAAGTAGTATCTTCTACTTTTTTTATTTTTTTTTATTTTTTGTTTTTTGTAATAAGGCTTTCGGAGCCAACTCCTTCTTTCAAAGAAATAAAGTATTTACATTCTTGAATTTGTTCTTCATTCTTTAAAGTATTTTTTTTTAGATGGTGTGACTGTACTTGAAGTTTTGACGTTTCAAGTTGCCTACGTACCCTGTATTGAGCGATGAATTTAGCAGTGATTTTGATAATGATTTCGCCGTACACAGTTTATGCTCTTGTGGGCCAGGAGCTTTTGTTGTCCCTTTTTATGCTCGTGCGGACAAGGAGCGTTGGTGCCATGTACAGTTTAGGCTCATGCAAGCGAGGAGCTATGGTATTGGTTTGTTAAGCGATCCGGGAGAGTCGTTCCTCTCAATCTTCATAGCAAGGAGCCTTGACTGAGTAGTTGAAGAAGTCTTCTGGGAAGAGGTCACGCATCGCGACGGGGATAGATGATCTTTGTGTCAAAGTTTCATTATCTCCAACACTTTCACATTGTTCTGGAGGTTGACAGGAGCTGCTTTGCCCCCTTTCCTATTGGTGAACTTGTGGAAGAGATGGTTGCTGCCTGGAGAGGCGTTCCTCGCAATCTTTATAGCAAGGAGCCTTGACCGAGTAGCTGAATAATTTTCTGAGGAAGAAGAGATCGCGCATGGTCGACCTTTGTGTTGAAATTTCCTCATCTTCAACACTTTCACATTGCTTTGGAGGTTGGCGAAAGCTGCTTTGCCCTTTTTTCGATTGGTGCACTTGTGAATGCGACGTAGGCTTCATGTGTAATTTCTTAGAAGCAACATGAGTCCCTCCTTCAACTTCGCTTGACTTGGAGCATGCCCCCAGCGATCGAGGTAGTGACTTTGAGTCGAAAGAAACAGAAGTGACGTCTTCCTTAGGGATTTCATCTCCTTTGCCTTTTTGGATTGTGACGGGGAAGATGTCTTGGATCTCCCCTTCAGTGTCACCCTCTTGGGCTTGTTGGCATGAAGATTGTCCCGTGTGGATGATGGTGCGCCTTCTTACTTTCAGTGGTCTATTTGTGTCAACCTCCAAGATTTCTTGGCACTTCATCCTTGAAGGAATTGAGCTTCAAATATCGCCTTTTTCTGCTAGCCTGTTAAGATTTTCTTCCTTTGACGTTGTCTCCTTATTTCTAGAAAACTTCCTGTTGTCTTCAAGTCTTTCCAAAGTCGATCGACGAGAAGGAGAGCTGGCCGTGTGGCTTTGCTTCTTAGGTTTTGACAACCTTTAAAAAACAGAGCTTTGGGATGTTGGCCTCTTAAGCCTCTTGAAGACGGAGGTTCGGTTTTGACCACCAATGCGATCAAGTGCTGACGTTACGGGTCTTGAACAATTCATCCTATCGAAGACTGACGTCCGAGAGGCAAACTTAGGCTCCTCTTGATCTTGTTCAATGCTCACACTGATGTGTTGAGTGCTAGCATTTTTTGCTTTGCTTGAAATCTTCACGGGTGCATTTGGTGTGAAGCCAAGTCCATCTTTGTCGTTGTCAACTTCGTAACCATGCTTCTTCAACTTCTTTTGAGTCTCGGTGAGGTCACGTTCTTTATTGTTGACGGTGTTTGAAACCTTTTTTCCAGGATTCGAGGAAGAAGCGAAGTCGTACCCAACTTTCGACATGAGTTTGTAGGCGTTTGGATGAAAACCTTCTTCGGTCCTCTTAGTTGGGAGAAAACTTGGTTCCACCCCCTTTGGTAGAGCTTTTATGAAGCCTTGTGGTAGTCTTGCAACCTTAGCATCGCCTAGCTGTGTCAGAGGAAAAACTGCATTCGTCTTGAGCAACTTTACATTATTCATATGCCTCTGTGCGTCGGCTTTGCTTGCTCTAGTTTCGAACGGAGATTGACCATTCTTTCTTCTCGACATCGGAATATATCGGAAGATGGGTGTGTTTGGTCCATTTGAGGGCGTCCTACTCCCTTTGGTTGTTGCAGGTTTAGCAAGCTCATCATCGTTCTTGCTTGAAGATGGCATGGCTTCTCCTTCTTGCTTCTTGGGCATGGCTTGCCACTCCTGCTTTTTAGGTGTTGCTTTGCCCGTGGATTTGATCTCTTTTGGAAGAGCTTCGGGCACCATGTCTTCATCCATGTAGAACTTGGCGTCTGCGAAATGTGATTCAGCTTCGGTGAATGGTTTGGTGTCGCCATAGATCACCTTCACTCCTTCTCGGTAGAATTTCAAGCATTGGTGAAGGGTGGATGGTATTACTCCATTCGCATGGATCCAAGGCCTTCCTAAGAGCAAGCCGTAAAAAGTTCTTGCATCAATCACGTGGAATATCGTGCTTGACTTGAATTCACCAATAGTCATCTCCACTCGGATCATGCCCATCGCTCTTTGTCCTCCTTGATTAAAACCTTGGATTAGTAGACGACTTAGGGACAATTCATCCACCTTGATGCCAATTGTAGCCATTGTTGACTTTGGCATAATGTTGATGGTTGATCCACCATCCACAAGCATGCGGTTGACTTTGTGCTCCCTTACGTACCCAGAGACGAAGAGAGGACGATTGTGAGGCTTGGATCCTAGCATCAAGTCTTCATCGGTGAAGTGGATTGCGTCCTCGATGGCACAACATGTGGCACAATCATGTGGCCGAAGCTTCAAGCCTTCGTTCTTGCTTTCTTGCACTATCGTTGCTTTCTTGCTTTCTTGCTTTCTTCGCATCTTCTTTGGTAATCGTATTGCTTCCTTAATGCTAAAGTGCGTTGGCAGACCTTCTTCGAGTGTGAGAATTTTTTCTCCCTCAGTGGTGATATCGTTTCCTTTTGAAGGTTCTTCCATTTCTACTTCGACCATATGGCATGCAACGATAGTGCACTGTTGGAAGAAGTCATTCGGGAAGTACTCATGCAAGGAGACAGGAATGCGTGGCTCTTGCTCCATAGGTTCCCCATCATACATTGGCTTATCAACTTTTACGTTTCTTTTGGGCTTCCTACTGTTGCGGCGACGGTGCTTTCTCACTTGTTCCACCTTTTGTCTTGTAGCTTATGGTTTTGGTTTCCTTGTTTTTTTGTAGGTCACCAATGTTCATCCTTCTTCATCATCGGTATGTGTATCTTGTTCGTTTACCCCCGGCGATGGTTGCGCAGAAGGTATCGTGCAACTTGAGCATTGATAGGAATGGTCAGGTGTTGTTTAGAGAGGCACGGGATCGAAAGATCCAAATGCAATTGTAGTAGTATGTGTTACGGCCGTGTCTTCGAGGTCGAGCTCGATTCGCCCTTGTTGTGCTAGCTTCATAATGAGTTCTTTGAGGATGAAGCACTTACCCACAGGATGGCTCACGATTTGATGGTACTTGCAGTATTTAGGATCGTTTATGCCATTCATTTCTTCAGGCCGCTTGTATTCGGGTAGCTCGATTACCTTCTTTTCTAGCAAGTCGTCTAACATTGCATCCATGTCTGAGTCAGGAAAAGGGTACGCCTTCTGCTCTAATTCCCTCAAGGTGCTTTTGTACCTGTCTTAGGTGCGAGGAGGCTCACCTCTCTTTATCTCCTTTGCTTTGGTTTTGGAGGAGATCTTGATAGGTGTGGAGGCGGTCTTGACGGGTGCAGTGCTGACGGTGAACGCTTCCTTGGGGGGTTTATTCCCAGTCTTGTCTACATTTGGGGAGAACACCTTATCCTTCTTGAAGTCGGTGATCGGCTCTTTCTTCCCGTGATGAGCAATACTTAGCTCCATGTCGTGGGCAAGGGTGGCTAACTCTTCAAAGGTCCATGGTTTGATGCGTTGAAGGATATAGTGTAACCCCCATTGCATGCCTTGGACGCACATCTCGATTGAAGAGATCTCCGAGAGCCTGTCCTTGCAATCGAGGCTTAGATTGCACCATCGGTTGGTGTAGTCCACGACTGGCTTATCCCTCCATTGCTTCGTGTTCGTCAGCTCTAGCATGCTCACGGTGTGGCGGATGCTGTAGAAGCGGTTGAGGAATTCCTTTTCCAATTGCTCCCAACTGTTGATGGACTCAGGCTCTAGGTCCGTGTACCACTCAAAGGCATTTCCTTTCAGCGAGCGTACAAACTGCTTAGTGAGGTAATCTCCTTCTGTCCCTGCGTTGTTGCAAGTCTCAGTGAAATGGGCAACGTGTTGCTTCGGGTTTCCCTTTCCATCGAACTGCATGAACTTTGGTGGATGATAACCCCTTGGCATCTTCAAAGCGTCAATTTGCTTGGAGTAGGGTTTTGAGTATAGTACGGAGTCATGTGAACTTCCTTCGTACTGTGCCTTGATGGTGCTGACGATCATCTCTTGCAGCTGTTGGATAGAAAGAGATCCCATGAGTGCCGCTGCTTGGCCTGGCTCTGGCTTCACATTGATTTTCTCCACCGGAAGCTCTTCATCCTCGTCGTTTTCCTTCTTTACTGAATCATCCCCTTGCTCGATTTTCACGTCGGGCTTTACGTCTAGTTGGTTGACAAATGCGGCGATTTGCTGGTCTTTTTCTTCCATAATCCGTGTTAGCCTTGCGATCGCTTCATTCATATGAGCCAGCTGTTCATCGATTGAAGTTGCTCCAGTGGTCATGACTTACATGGCTGAGTTGCCGCTTGAGTTGGCATTGGAAAGCATGCAACCAGAGTACTTCATTGGGCTTTCCTTCCTTGGTGCCCTTAGCGAGGCCAGGGTGATCACAGGTTGGTGCCTCAAGTACTTTTGTTCCTTTGGCGGAGTTGATGCAGGGGTGGAAGAGGCGGCAGAAAGAGCTTTTGCCCTGCTTCGAGTTGTGACGTCCGAAGTGACATTGCCTGCGGTGATGACGTTCTTGTTCCTTGTATTGGCTGCGAGAACAACTTGAGCCTTCTTTGATGCCATTTGTGCTTTTTGCGGATTCAAAGATAGAGATGAGAGGTAGAGAATTGTCCCACTGGGCGTGCCAAATTTGTAAACACGGAAATTCCTGCGATGAACGAGACAAGAACACGTGTACAAAATAATATTTGTATTAATCATTTAGGGGTTACAATCTCTTCTACAAATTTTGCCTCTGATTCTATCTTTGTAATGGGTGGATTTGATGTTGTTGGTCCAAAGGGTCGTCGGGGCTTGTGAAGGAAAAATTTTGTCCTAGCTAAGAACAAGTAAGAACATTTGAATACATATGCAAACTATTAACACATTAAAGTAGGCATGCATTAAAAAACAATTCATAAAACCCATGACTTTCAAAGCCTAGTGAATGGTGAACCAAAAGACTCTTTAACAACATTAAAAAGAATGAAGGATTTAAAGATTCTTTACCCTTGAAGCTCATCCTTGTTTACACAAGGGATTCACCCAAGTGGAGGGCCTTCAAGTCACCTCCAAGCTCCTTGGATCTTGCTTGTGATTTCCTTCTCCTTTTGTGCTCGTTTGGTCCTTGAGGATGTGAGGAAAGGATCTCCAAAACACCAAAGGTTTGGTGTCTCTAAGTCTCCACACCAAGGGTGAGGTGTGAAGATGAAATGGATGACTTAGAGAAGAAAAGATTGCTAGATAAATCTCCTCTAAGTGGCCGGCCTCCTTGTTGAAAAAGAGAGAATAGGTTTCACCTCTTTTCTACAAGAAAAACCCTTGAGAGAAAAATAGCTATAAAGTTGCTTCTATAACACTTTTCTTAGGTGAGTGGCAAACTTGCAATTAAGCAAACCTTCACCCTCTCCTCACCATGGCCGGCCTATTTGTTGTGATTGGGCTTATTGCCCATTTTTTTTTAGTTGTCATACAACTTAAACATAATGGGCTTTGTGGACCAAAACACTTTTGGGCCCCGAAACCCAAAACCAACTTAAAAGCCCAATACGAACCTTTCGTAAAATTAATTAACTAATTAATGAATCTTGACCATTCTTCAATTAAACCATTTAATTGCATATCCACTTCATTTAATTTCTTCACTTTCATCCTTACTCGGTGTACGATCCATTAGGTTCCATTTAGCGAGGTAGTGGGCGATTGTTACTCTTAACGATCGATTGTGAATTGAAACCACATTTCAATTCTCCCTTAAAATTAGTGTTTGCTAATCATCAGGGCTTCCACAAACCATGAGTGACACCTAGCAGCATGTCATGGTTACCCAAGCTAAGTAGAATTGGTTGGAGAACCTATCCAGTTACAACTATAATGCAATACGGTCCTTCTCTAATACAATACTCTTAATCACATTGTTTAAGTGATAGTTTGTTTCATGTCTACTATCCAATGTGATACTTCTCCATATGATTCTTTTGAATAAGATTTGGAACAAACTTCCTAAGTCATATTCATATGTTTTGGCCAAAGACTCTCGAATCACATCTTAGAGTATTCTCCTTCCACCATGGAAGGTTAGAGATCCCTTGTTGTGCATTCATATGCCTACATGACTAGATAGCTTGACCCCAACAATGCCATGGACACTCCAATGGAATGCCTTTGACATGATCAAAGGTCAATGACCTAACCATTAGACATCTATGATGCCTCAGTTCAAAGGACTACTTCGCATATTGCAACTATCGAGTTCTTACATGACATGTATGTTCGAACTCTCTTTTGATCGTAGTTCAGTGTACTCAATTACTCTTTCGAGCACCTATGTGTTTGTCTTAGTGTCCAACGCCAAATGACTTGAGACTAGTCATACTCACACTTGAGTCGACATAACACATACTAACCTTAGCGGATTGTCAATGCCCAATTGGCAATCCTATAGCTAGGAACGTTTTAGGAATGAACATAAGAGAAAGGTCTCGATAATCTAACTTACTTAAATCACTTGTCTCTTAGATCAAATACATCCCTTGGATTCCCTTATTGCTTAAGCACATGATAAAATAAATAGTGATTAGCAATAAGCTTTGCCTTTCATTAAACATATAAAAGTTTAATACAATAAGTATTCCAAAAGCTATTACATCAAATGAGTGGCTTTGTGGGCATACTTCCAACAATCTCCCACTTGAACTCAAAGCCATCCTCCCATGTATCTAATACCCATCTTTTCCATATGGCGGTCAAGTTGGATTTGAGACATTGGCTTCGTTAGTGGATCTGCTACGTTATCGGCTGAGGCAACTTTGAGGATGTTGACTTTCCCCTTGGCAGCATATCTTCTAATGATATTAAAGTGCCTGTCAAAATGCTTGTTCTTTTGATGTGCCCTGGGTTCCTTGGCTTGAGCTATCGCCCCACTATTATCACAGTACAAAGTTACTGGTGATGTAATGGTTGGAACCACTCCAAGTTCAGTTATGAACTTCTTCATCCAGAACGCTTCTTTGCCGGCTTCAGCTGCAGCGACATATTCAGCCTCTGTCGTGGAATCTGCAATTACACTTTGTTTCTTGCTCTTCCAACTGACAGCCCCACCATTTAGAGTGAATACATATCCGGAGTTGGAACTTCTATCATCGACGTCAGATTGGAAATCTGCATCTGTATAGGCTTCCACTCGCAACTCTGTTGGTCCTCCATAAACGAGGAACATGTCCTTAGTTCTTCTTAAGTACTTAAGGACCGTCTTGATACCTGTCCAGTGTTCTGATCCTAGGTTAGATTGATATCGACTAGTAATGCTCACAGCATATGCGATATCAGGCCTTGTGCATATCATGGCATACATGAGACTTCCTATAGCGGAAGCATAAGGAATAGCACTCATTTGTCGCATCTCTTCAGGAGTTTTAGGTTCCATGGACTTAGAAAGGTGAATTCCATGTCTTACAGGAAGAAAACCTTTCTTAGATTGTTCCATCTGGAACCTACTTAGCACCTTATCTATGTACATAGATTGGGATAATCATATTAATTTTCTGGATCTATCACGATAGAGCTTTATCCCAAGTACATAAGATGCATCTCCCAAATCTTTCATGTGGAAGGTTTTGGACAACCACACTTTTACAGAAGAAAGTACTGCAATGTCATTCCCGAATAGTAATATGTCATCTACATATAACACTAAGAATACCACTGCATCCCCAACGACTTTTTGATAAACACAATTGTCGTCTTCGTTTTGAGTAAAACCAAACGTTTTGATTTCAGTATCGAAACGAATGTTCCAGTTCCTGGAGGCTTGCTTAAGTCCATAAATGGACCTTTGAAGCTTGCATACCTTAGTCTTTTCAGACTTGGACACGAAACATTCGGGTTGAGTCATATAGAGCCCTTCCTCTAGGTAGCCGTTCAGAAAGGCCGTCTTCACGTCCATTTGCCATATCTCATAATCATGGTACGCAGCTATAGCAAGCAAAATCTGAATGGACTTAATCATGGCTACAGGAGAGAAGGTTTCTTCATAGTCAATCGCTTCTCGTTGCCTTTAACCCTTGGCTACGAGTCTAGCCTTATAAGTCTCCACGTTCCCATCAACGCCTATCTTCCTCTTGAAGACCCATTTGTTTCTAACAGGTACTATACCTTCTGGAGGGTCTACAAGAGTCCAGACCTGATTTTGATACATGGAATCCATCTCGGATTTCATGGCCTCTTGCCAACTCTTTGAATCAATGTCGAACATTGCTTCAGTGTAGTCCCTAAGGTCCTCCTTTGTGTCATTGCCACCTAGAAGGTGCAATTCCGCAAAGTCATTATTTAAGCCATACCTCTTAGGTGGCTTACTAACCCATTCAGATCTACGTGGAGCTAGGGGTTCAGGAATAGGGTTGTCAACTTGTCGAGTGCTTGTTTGTGGTTCATCATTAATCTCATTAATTTCCATCTCTTTGCTTATAGTTCCTTTGAGAACAAATTCGTCCTCTAGAAACTTAGCAGTTCTGGCGACAAAGACTTTATGGTCGTCAGGATGGTAGAACTCATATCCCATAGTTTCTTTAGGATATCCCACAAAATAGCATCTTACTGATCTCGCTTCAAGCTTAGTAGCTTCAAGCTTCTTGACATATGCTTCACAACCCCAAATCTTAATGTGATTAAGACTTGGCTTTCTTCCATGCCATATCTCATAGGGCGTTTGTGAAACTGACTTGGAAGGTACTCTATTAAGCAAGTAAGCTGCTGTATATAGAGCGTATCCCCAGAATGTTACTGGTAGATCAGCGGAACTCATCATAGAACGAACCATGTTCATCAAGGTTCAATTTCTCCTTTCAGAAACTCCATTAAGTTGTGGAGTTCCCGGTGTAGTCCACTGTGATATTATTCCACACTCTTTGAGATAATCTAGGAACTCATTACTCAGATATTCACCCCTTCGATCCGATCTTAGGATCTTTATCTGTTTCCCAGCTTGCTTCTCAACTTCATTCTTGAACTCTTTGAACCTTTCAAAGGATTCTGACTTGTACTTCATAAGATACACATAGCCAAACCGACAGTGATGGTCGGTGAATGTGATATAGTAGGAGAAGCCTCCTCTCGACGTAGTAGACATAGGTCCACATACATCAGTGTGGATTAACCCTAGAATTTCAATGGCACGCTCTCCTTTTCCAGTAAATGGAGATTTGGTCATCTTCCCTTTCAAGCAACATTCACAAGTACCCATCTGGTCATTACCTAATGGGCGGAAATATCCGTCTTTCGACATCTTGTGAATCTTATCAAGGTTCACATGTCCAAGTTTAAGATGCCACATCTTTTCTTGGTTAACTTCTTCTCTAGCCCTTTTGGGTTTTGAGGTATTCCCGCTTTCAATATAGTGCATCCCACTATTCGTCTCTAGGTGAAAAAATCCCTCTATCATATTACCATGAGAGATAATACGACCGTTCAAGTATAAAGTACAACTCATTTTGTCAAACAATACTGAGTGCCTATCTCGTAAAAGCTTAGAGATGGAAATCAAATTCTTTATACATGAAGGAAAATATAAACAATTTTTAAGTTCCAGGACTTCCCTAGAGGGTAGTTTAAGCATGTAGGTGCCTATTGCTTTTGCAGAGATTTTAGTGCCGTTCCCAACTCGCACAACCATCTCCCCATTGCGCAGTGACTTGCTCCCCGCTAGTCCCTGCATCGTATTACAGATATGTTGACTAGCGCCTGAATCAAATATCCAGGAACTGGAGCTCACTGTAAAAGAACTCTCTATGACAGAAATAGTCTCTTCAAAACGTTCATCCTTTCCACAATGAAAGCATGTTCCTTTGGATTTCTTTGCCTTCTTCTTATGCAACCTTTTCCTTGTGTTTGCATTCTCACTCCCACTGTCCTTTTTGAAACCTTTTTCAAATTTACAGCACATGTCAATCATCTCGTTTAAAGAATGATCGAATCTATTCACTTTATAGTTTACAATAAACTTAGTGAAATCATCCGAGAGAGATGCAAGGAAAAAATCTTGGGCCATTTTCCCATCGATGGAAGTTCCTAAACTTTGAAGATCTTGAAAGATCCTTTCCATCTTTTGTCCATGTTTATAGACCGATGTCCCCTTTGCCATTTTGGCATTCATTAGACTACAAACATTTGAGAATCGTACATTACTAGTCTCATTGTCATGCATCTTATGCAAACTTTCAACCATGGCACAAGAAGTGTCCATGTGCTTATGTAGCTTCATAAGCTCCTCACTAAGTGAAGTGAGGATTAAGCATTTGGCTTGTAAGTCATCCTCATAGTGTCTAACATAATTTTGACACTCCTCCTTTGAAGCTAGTTTCGTAGGAGGTACATGAGGAGGGGATTGCTTAAGCACATACAATATGTCTTTCACCTTTGAGACATTCTCAATGTGGCAATACCAAGCAAGGAAACGTTGGCCCCTGAGGCCCCTTTTGTCAAGTATAATGGTGGGTATTATTTTAGGCATGTCGTTAACTACATAACATAACAGAAATCGTATTAGATTGTTTGTTTCAAAACTACTTGATTGGGTCTTAAATCAAATAGTACCACCCACTATTTTTGGCAAATTCCACATCCCTCAATGGAGTTCGAGAGTTATATTGAACTCTTAGCGGGGTATGGGAGACTCACCATTACCAAGCCCACCTCACGATGATACGATGTTGGTTAGCAAAAATAATGATGAGAAAATAACGCTTTATTTATTTACAACTTTTGTAATTACCCATCTTGTTTGGCCTCTAGAGAATGTTGCCTCACGATGATACGATGTCGGCACCATTGCACTTAGTCAAGTTATTCCCACCATGCTTGGTTCGTGAAGGGGTTCAAGAATAGCCTCACGATGATACGATGTCGGCCATCCTCGTTGCCTACACTCACTTCATCATATGTTTATGGACTCATCTTGGATGTAAGCACATACTTTGAACTTCCCCATGATAGGGTGAAGCCGGTGCATGAGTCACAAACGATTGGAGCCCACCACGGTGGAAGGCCTACGAAGAGATGTTCAAAACATCTCTCGCTTATCAACTTAATATTCGTTTTGTTGAGGGAGTAGTGTTGGGCTACATCAAAAACATTTTAATCTTATTAAAAGAACTTTGGGCCTATCACAACCATTGGTCCAAGTTAATATGATTTAGTAGTATATAATACTCCCACTATTTCGATGAAACAAGCGAGACTATATGGAACTACTAACGAATGCTTTGCATCCTCATATGGACTATATAGTCATATTAGGTTTTAGGATGATTACGAACCGTTTGATTTGATCCAACACGAGCCTTGTGTTGGACCTTGGGTTTAAGGTAGATAGTTGTTGATTTTAGTTACGCGTTTAATCCAATTAAACCGTTATTTCCTATTGGGCGTTGGACCCAACTATTCCAATTTGCATACATATAAACAAAAAGGAATACATGAAATAATAAGAAGGGCTTATGCCCTTTTACAACACAAATGATGGACTTATGTCCATTTACAACAAATTAGAACTAATCAAATTACATTCAATTCTACACTACTAAACCCAAACATTCATAATGTAAAGCGGCCAATCACATAGCTCAATTATCGAGGCCTTTGGTTCATAATCACCCTTTTCTTAATCAATCACATTAACTAAGAAAACAACTTTAAACAATTGGTTTTTGGATCCATAGAATTGATTTAAATGGAACTAAATGAAATGAAAATCCAATTCTCATTAAAGAGACAAAACCATTTTGTTCTCATTTTATTTGGGCCAAAATAAAACAATGACCACAACAATTGGGCCACAATGCAAATACATAAACTTTTGGGGTCACTTTGTAAAAACACAAAAGTCCACAACTTCATGTAATTACAACTAGAACCCAAAATTTTAATAATGTAAAAACATCATTAAAGGAGCAAAACAATTTGTCCTTTAGAGTTTTTGGGCCTTAACGTAAAAACGTAAACTTTTGGGCCAAAGTGCAAATACACAAAATTATCAAAACTTTATGTAATTGCATAAAAGGCCCCAAAAGTACCCCCACTAGGGGGTGGCCGGTTTTTGAGTGTAAAAGAGTGTGAAAGGGTTTTGGTGAAACAATCAAAGGTTTAATAAAGTTTTATGCAAGTAGAACATGCAAGTGGATTAGTTAGGTGATGATAAAGGTGATGGGTTTATGTGTAAGAAAATGTTTTGTAAAACTTTAATGGCATTTATCAACCCTCACCAATAATCCATCACCCATCCAAATAAACCAAAACTTTATGAAAAACACCAAACACTTTGAATCAAAATTCCAAACCTTTTTGTTCTTGGTAAGAAACTCAAGAACATTGAAGAACACTCATGAAAACTCATAAGAGCTCCATGAATGTTTTCACACAATAAAACTCAAATTTTCACTACTCAAAAGAGGGCTAATATCCTAGGGTACTTAGGGGTTCCAAAAGTCACTTTAAAACCATTTTAACAAGACAAACATGAACCCAAAAAATCACCCTTTGGATTTGGCCGAATTTCCCAACATACATGGCACCAAATTTTAGTTCCAATATTCATGCTTAAATGAACTACATCTACAACATTTGAGATGCAAAATTTTCTAGCAAAATTTATATTCAAAAGCAAGAACAAAGCTTGTAACATTTACAACATTTAAATCACAAACCATGAAAAACACAAAACCCAAAAGGATTCACCATAAACTAGGCCTAGGCTCTGATACCACTTGAAGGAAAAATTTTGTCCTAGCTAAGAACAAGTAAGAACATTTGAATAGATATGCAAACTATTAACACATTAAAGTAGGCATGCATTAAAAAACAATTCATAAAACCCATGACTTTCAAAGCCTAGTGAATGGTGAACCAAAAGACTCTTTAACAACATTAAAGAGAATGAAGAATTTAAAGATTCTAAGTGGTCGTGAGACTTCTGAGTATCAAGGTGCAGTAGCATATGGTAGGTGAAGGATTTATTTTGAAAAACATGTTCATTTGAATAACATCTATAGCATTCAATTAACAAATTAAAGGCGGAATCATGCTTGTATGCATTCAAAAACAAAACATTACCCATGAAATTCAAAGCCTAGTAGATTGGTGAACCAATAATCAACTCAAAACAAAGTGAGTTGAAATTAATACCTTTGTAGATTCCTCTTTGCATAAGCAAAGGCTAATCACCCAAAGAGATAGGGGCCTTCATTCCTTGCTTCTTAGATCCATGGATTTGGATGGAAGAATAGGTTTCTCCAAGTTCCCAAAATAGGGAACCTCTAAGTCTCTTCACCAAGGTTTGATTGTAGAAGAAATGAGTGACCTTGGAGTAGTAGGATTGCTAGATGTACCCTCCAAGGTGTTAGCTTCTTTAGAGAGAAAATGGAGAGACAATTCTCACCAATTTTCCCCCAAAATAAACCCTTAATCACATTATTGAATATTTGGCTATAAAGTCATTTATATAGTCACTTCTTTAAGTGACCTAAATAACCAAAACCCTAATTCATTCCATATGGCCGGCCACCTTGGGGATTTTGGGCTTTTGGGCTTTAATGAATCTTTATTCATTAAATTGTCATACAACTTAAGTTAATGGGCTTGACGTTCGAAGCCCATTGGGCCTTAAGGTCCAAAACTATCCCGAAGTCTTTAACGAACTAATTCGTTTGATTAATTAACATATTAATTAATCCTTGCCATAAATAAATGATTAAACCATTTAATCATTCTTACTCATTTCCGTTTAATCTTCAATCTCCACCTTTTATGGTGTGCGATCCATTAGGTTCCTTTTAGCGAGGCAGTGGGCGATTAAAACCATTTTACATCGATTGTGAATTGAAACAATTTTCAATTCTCCCTTTAGTGGTTATACACGTATAGGGCTTCCACAAACCATGGTTGACGCCTAGCAGCATGTCATGGTTACCCAAGCTAATCAGAAGAGGTTAGAGAACCTATTCAGTTCGGGATTACAAATGCAATACGGTCCTTCTCTAATCTAATACTCTTGACCACATTGTTTGGTATGATAGTTTATTTACTCATGTCTACTATCCAATGTGAATCGTTTGCTTATATGATTTCCTTGAATGTGATTTGGAACGCATTCCCCAATCTCATTCATACTCTGGCCAGAGATTCCAAATCATATCATAGAGTATTCTCCCTCAACTGTTTGAAGGTTAGAGATCCCTTGTTGCGCATTTACTTGTCTCCATAGCTAAGTGGCTTAACCCCAACGATGCCGTGACACCCCTAGGGGGTGAATTAGACATAATCAAAGATTAAGGACTTAACCACAAGACAACTGTGATGCCTCAGGTCAAAGGACTACTTTGCATTATCCCAACCATGAGTTCTCATGTGACATGGAATATAAGAACTCTTCGTTGATCACGTTCAGTGAACTCATTCTCTTATTGAGCACCTACGTACTTGTCTTGATGTCACACACACCAATGACTCGAGACTAGTCACTCTCCCTGAGAGAAGACACAGTACGTACTGATCTTAACGGACTGTCAATGCCCAATTGGTAATCCTATGATCAGGAACATTTAGGATGTGTCTACGAAAGAATGGTCTCATTAATCTAACTTCATTAGATTGCATTCTCCCAATCACATATTCCTTGGACTTTATCGTTTAAGCATATAACATTTATATGAGACGGCTCAAACAATAATCTTTGCCCTTTATATGTTAAACTAGATTAGTTTAACATTTGAAATGTCCGTAAAGTATCATCATATGATTGGTTTTAGGGTACATTTCCAACAATCTCCCACTTGCACTAGAGCCAATCAGCATTGGTCATCAGTGATGATACCTCTTCTGTAGTCATTTCATAAATGGCTGAAAAGTAGGCCTAGACAATGGATATCTATATGTGTTATCCACAGAAGCAACCTTGAGAATAACGACGTCACCATTATACATGATTCTCAATCATGTGCTTCAGTCTCTCATTTGTGTTCGGATCTTGATGAGACCTTGATTCCCAGGCTTGAGCTATCGCCCCATTAGTGTCATACACTTTCTGGTTGGAATCGAATAGAGAGTTCATAAATGAACTTTCCCATCCAAACAACATTGTTGTAAACTTCTATATGGCAATATATCTTGCATTCATAATGGAACACACTAAAGTCATTACTTTAATGTTTCCATCCAAATATCTCTTTAGTCATAATAAAGAGATATTTGTTTATCTCTTCATTCATAATGAAGAAACATCCAATGATGTATCAGATTCATAATCTAATACATTTACGCTTCCATTACGTTACTCTAATTCTTCCTCATTCTTTGAGGAATCTATCCTTAAGTATTTCTTAAATACTTAAGGACTCACTTGACAGTTGCCACGGTTCTGATCCTGGGCTTGCACTGATATTGTCTTGTACCGTTCTAGGTACAACTCATATCAATGTTTTTGATACAATATGAAATACATAAATCACCTTTCTGCTTATGCATAAAGGATTCAATTTACGCATTATTTCTATGGGAGTCAAAGGGTACGTTCCCTTTGAGAAGGGCAACTTGCTAGTCTCACTAGAATCGTCCTTCTTATTGAAGTTTATCATCATATGAGAAACTTCCTAGCATCCATTGTCTATTATTAGGGATTGATATAATCCAATTATATCATGAAATATATCATTATAGATTTCCATCCCATGTATATAGACTATATCTCCCATATACATTCTATCTTCATATAATGTATTAAAGTCATAACTTTAACGAAGAAGTATTCTTTTTATTTCCAAAATTAATATATCATATATACTTAAATTTTAGGAACATGATTAACTCCCACTAATCTTTTGTAAAACTCGTAAACAAAAGATTCATTTACATCTTGATGAGAAATCAAACGATTTGATCCTTTTTCCTCATGAAATGCAAATAGCTCCCACTAACTTGCTAAGATCCATGATGGATGGATCTCTACAACTTACATGTCTTGTGATTTATAGTTTTGGACATATATTATCAAGACTATCTTAATAATGGTTTCGGAAACCCATATTATGTCAAAACATTGAATCACCATTTTAGTTGTAGCTAGCAATCTTCGAACCAAGCCTACCTCAAAGATGGTTTCTTCAAAGTCAACCATTCTCTTTGATTGTAGTTACCTTAAGCTACCAATTAGCTATGAAGGTTTCATTATTTCGAGTCAAATGGTACTTTACCATTTCCTTGAGTATATATCGTATATGCACTCAATGTAGTCATAAGGATTTTCATTCTTATCGACTACCTTGGAGCTTGTGGTATAGGAACTAGGTTGTTATATTTGTTGATTACTATCTTGTCTCTCAAAGAACCCATTCTTTGAGTTCTATCTCTCGTTCATTTGCTCTTAGGCAAATCACATTGTAGGATTACAATGAACTTCCCAACAAAACAACATTTGTTAGTTGGTTTATAGAAGCGATATCCAAAAGTTATTTTAAGGATATCCTACAAGATTGTTATCAAACGAATATTGCTTATTAGCACACAACCCCAAATCTTTAACATGCTTAAGATTTGTCTTTCTTTTCCAACTACATCTTATGGAGTCATGAAAATATTGGAAGATCTTCTCATTGACAATCATATTGTTTTAGAAGTATATATCCTATATATGGGTAATAGATAACATTTAACGAACTAAATCTTATTCGAGTTTGTTCTTCTCCTAATGGAGAAATACATTATCTTATGATGCTATTTTCCTTGATATCTTTCAAGGAAACTCATCTAAAGTGTTACCTTTCCTTGGATCAAATCTAAGGAGGTAAATACTTTAGATATCTTACTCATCTATTTACATTTCTTGAATTCTTTGAAACCTTTTGCAAAGTATTCGGACTTGTGTTTATTCAAAATAAACTATAGTCCAACCGAGAGTGATCTTCGGTGAATGTCATATAACATGAGTAGTATTATGTTGTGGACAAGTGCCACTAACATCTAAGTGAATTAACCTCAACAACTTTGTGATTCTTTCTTCTTTCCAAAAGAATAAAGATTCGAACATTTCGCCTCCATACAATTTTAACAAGAAGGTATTGGATCCGGATCTAACGATCCAAAGCGTCCATCTATGACCAACTCGTAATTTATGTTTTTTAGAGGTATCACAACTTTAGTTGGGATTAGTCACTACCTTGCAACCTTTTGGGTTTTAAGCATCATTATTTTCTAAACAGTTAACACTACCATATTATCTCTACTATAGAGACAATCAATTAGATTACTATAATCCAATTTCTTTGGTAGTTCATATGAGGAAGTAAGTACTATCTGCTTTCGCAGAGATCTATATCTTATTCACGTTCCGTATGTGAAGCACCTTTTCTTCTCTCATATATCTTCTACTTCTTATTAGTCACACTTTTACAACGATTTGTAAAACATAGTTACTAATACGGAATCATACATTCAAGTAGAAGAACCAACTGTTTTGAACTATTCAAGAACAATTTACAACACCTTCGAAAGGTGTGTTCTTGACACTTGCAAGACATTTCTTGCAAATACCCCTTCCAATGTCCATCTTTTCATAAAGAAAGTTTGTTCCCTTGGAGTTATTTATCTTCTTTATTTGACTTTCACCTTTGACTACATTAGTCATGGTCCCTAAACTCCCACTATCTCTCTTGAAACCTTTTTCAATTGTGTTATACACATCAAACATTTTGGAGAGCATGTGGTTATTTTTCACTACATAGTTTACAATAAACTTAGTGAACGATTAGGATAGGGAAACAAAGGTGAAGTCCTTGCCTAGTTTCCGTCTCGTTAAGTGGTTTATCACTTCAACATTTTATGATTCAAAATCATCATAAGTCCATGTTAATGGACTATTTTTGTCAATCAACCATTATGTTCTAAACATAATTACAAACCTTTAAGAGTTGTACAAGGCAACTCTCATTTCTTCATACAACAATTTGTAAGTGAAGAATCATGGCACATAATGTATTCATGCCTTTGTGCTTTCTTCTCAAGTTCTTTGTTCATTTAACAAAGAAACAAGCACTAAGTGTTTGCATTGACTAAGAGTTGTTCAAAGCAACTCCTATTTCTTCATACAACAAATTGTAATTGAAGAATTATGACATTTAAAAGTGTTGTCCTCTTTATGATAGACCTTTTCTAACATATTCTTCTAATGATACATTATCAATAGTAAGATTGTGAGGATGAGACTACTTAGATACATATGCAATCCTTTTAAGACATTCTTTGGGATTGTGGTACCTAAGTCCGGAAACTAAAACATTCGGTTTTGTCAAGTGTTGGATAGCGTTTGCAAATATATTGGTAAATAAATACATAACGAATATAAATTGATTGATTTTAAGCCATTTGATTCGGGTCTTTAAATCAAAATAGCATCACCCACTATTTTTGGCAAATTCCATATCCCTCATTGGAATTCGAGAGTTTTGGATAAAACTCTTAGTAGGTTATGGGAGGCTCACTATTACCAAGCCCACCTCACAATGATATGATATTGGCTAGCATTAATAATAATGAGAGAGTACGCTTACTCATTTGCAACTAATGCAAGTACCCATCTTATTTGGCCTCTAGAGAATGTAACCTCACAATGATATGATATTGGTTCCATTGCACTTAGTTAAGTTCTTCCCACCATGCTTAGTTCATGAAGGGGTTCAAGAATAGCCTCACAATGATATGATATTGGCCATCCTCGTTGCCTACACTCACCTCATCATATGTGTATGGATTCCTCCTGAGTATAAGCATGCACTTTGTACTCCCCCATGATAGGGTGAAGCCGGTGTACAAGTCATAAACGATTGGATCCCACCACGGTGGAAGGCCACGAAAGAGTGTTCTAAGCACTCTCCGCTTATCAACTTAATATTGGTTTGGTTGAGGGTTTTTGGTCTCATCACATATAAACATACATTTTAATCTCTATTAAAACAATTTTGGTCCTATTACAACTATTGGTCCATATGATTGTTTTAGTTGTACATAATACTCCCACTATGCTTTTAAAACGGTTTTTAAAGCAAGAGTATATGTTACTACTAACATAAGGTTTGCATTCATTTGATGGACTATATAGTTGCCTTAGGGCCTTAGGATGACTATGAACCTTTGTTTAGATTCAACATGAGCCTTGTGTTGAATCTCGGTCTAGGGATGGAGATTGATTTTAGTTACGCGTTTAATCACATTAAGGCGTGTTGTCTTAGGGGCGTTGGACCCAATTACTTCATTTTCATGCATATCATATAAAGCAAGAAAGAAATACTTCAAAGTAAAGGATGAGCTTATGCTCATTACAACATTTGCATAAAACAAATTACCTTAAAGTAAAGAAGGACTTATGCCCTTTTACAACATTTGATCAAATCAAATTACAACCAAAATCTAATCTACACATTCCCATGGTTCAAACAAATTTGAAACGCCTTTCACATAGCTCAATTATATTAGGCTTAGGTTCATAATCATCCTTTAATTAATTAACGCTTTAACTAATTAATTGAATGCAACATTTTCATTTGGTTTTTGTATCCATAAAATTGATTTAAGTGGAGCTAAACAAAATGAAAATCCAATTCTCATTTAAAGAGACAAAACAATTTTGTTCTCATCCTATTTGGGCCATCATGCAATAACCACAACTTTTTGGGCCATATCGCGAAAACATAAACTTTTGGGGTCACTTTGTAAAAACACAAAAGTCACTACTTCATGTAAATACAACTAGAACCCAAAATTTAAATAAATTCAAAACTTCATTAAAGGAGCAAAACAATTTGTCCTTTAGCGTTTTTAGGCCTTAACGTCAAAACGTAAACTTTCGGGTCAAAGTACAAATACACAAAAGTATCAAAACTTTATGTAATTGCATAAGCCCCAAAAATACCCTATTTTATTAGGGTGGCCGGTTTTTAGGGATAAAAAGGAGTGGTGGGTGTTTTGATTTATTAGTTTTGTCAAAAACAATCAAGTAGTGCTTTCACCTTTCATAAAAATAATATATGTTTTGATGATTGATATTTCTTTCATCATTTATACAAATATTTAACACTTTAAATACTTTCATAAAAATAATATATGTTTTGATGATTGATGTTTCCATCATCATTTATACAAATATTTAACACTTTAAATACATGATAAATCATTTGAAAAACATATATCATAAACTTTATGAAATAAATCAAAACTTTGAATCAAAACACAAACATTTGTGTTCTTGGCAAGAACATCAAGAACATATGAAGAACATCCATGAAAACCCATAAGAGCTCCATGAATGTTTTCATGCAATAAAACTCAAATTTTTATCATTCAAAATGAGGCTAACATCCTAGGGTACTTAGGGGTTCCAAAAGTCACCTTAAAACCATTTTAACAAGACAAACATGAACCCAAAAAATCACCCTTTGGATTTGGCCGAAAATCCCCAAAATCATGACACCAAATTTTAGCTCCAATATTCATGCTCATATGAACTACATCTACAACATTTGAGATGGCAAATTTTCAAACAAAATTTACATTCAAAGAAGCAAGAATAAAGCTTGTAACAATTACAACTTTTAAATCATAAACTTATGAACTACAAAACCCAAAAGGATTCACCAACTACTAGACCTAGGCTCTGATACCACTTGAAGGATTTATTTTGAAAAACATGTTCATTTGAATAACATCTATAGCATTCAATTAACAAATTAAAGGCGGAATCATGCTTGTATGCATTCAAAAACAAAACATTACCCATGAAATTCAAAGCCTAGTAGATTGGTGAACCAATAATCAACTCAAAACAAAGTGAGTTGAAATTAATACCTTTGTAGATTCCTCTTTGCATAAGCAAAGGCTAATCACCCAAAGAGATAGGGGCCTTCATTCCTTGCTTCTTAGATCCATGGATTTGGATGGAAGAATAGGTTTCTCCAAGTTCCCAAAATAGGGAACCTCTAAGTCTCTTCACCAAGGTTTGATTGTAGAAGAAATGAGTGACCTTGGAGTAGTAGGATTGCTAGATGTACCCTCCAAGGTGTTAGCTTCTTTAGAGAGAAAATGGAGAGACAATTCTCACCAATTTCCCCCCAAAATAAACCCTTAATCACATTATTGAATATTTGGCTATAAAGTCATTTATATAGTCACTTCTTTAAGTGACCTAAATAACCAAAACCCTAATTCATTCCATATGGCCGGCCACCTTGGGGATTTTGGGCTTTTGGGCTTTAATGAATCTTTATTCATTAAATTGTCATACAACTTAAGTTAATGGGCTTGACGTTCGAAGCCCATTGGGCCTTAAGGTCCAAAACTATCCCGAAGTCTTTAACGAACTAATTCGTTTGATTAATTAACATATTAATTAATCCTTGCCATAAATAAATGATTAAACCATTTAATCATTCTTACTCATTTCCGTTTAATCTTCAATCTCCACCTTTTATGGTGTGCGATCCATTAGGTTCCTTTTAGCGAGGCAGTGGGCGATTAAAACCATTTTACATCGATTGTGAATTGAAACAATTTTCAATTCTCCCTTTAGTGGTTATACACGTATAGGGCTTCCACAAACCATGGTTGACGCCTAGCAGCATGTCATGGTTACCCAAGCTAATCAGAAGAGGTTAGAGAACCTATTCAGTTCGGGATTACAAATGCAATACGGTCCTTCTCTAATCTAATACTCTTGACCACATTGTTTGGTATGATAGTTTATTTACTCATGTCTACTATCCAATGTGAATCGTTTGCTTATATGATTTCCTTGAATGTGATTTGGAACGCATTCCCCAATCTCATTCATACTCTGGCCAGAGATTCCAAATCATATCATAGAGTATTCTCCCTCAACTGTTTGAAGGTTAGAGATCCCTTGTTGCGCATTTACTTGTCTCCATAGCTAAGTGGCTTAACCCCAACGATGCCGTGACACCCCTAGGGGGTGAATTAGACATAATCAAAGATTAAGGACTTAACCACAAGACAACTGTGATGCCTCAGGTCAAAGGACTACTTTGCATTATCCCAACCATGAGTTCTCATGTGACATGGAATATAAGAACTCTTCGTTGATCACGTTCAGTGAACTCATTCTCTTATTGAGCACCTACGTACTTGTCTTGATGTCACACACACCAATGACTCGAGACTAGTCACTCTCCCTGAGAGAAGACACAGTACGTACTGATCTTAACGGACTGTCAATGCCCAATTGGTAATCCTATGATCAGGAACATTTAGGATGTGTCTACGAAAGAATGGTCTCATTAATCTAACTTCATTAGATTGCATTCTCCCAATCACATATTCCTTGGACTTTATCGTTTAAGCATATAACATTTATATGAGACGGCTCAAACAATAATCTTTGCCCTTTATATGTTAAACTAGATTAGTTTAACATTTGAAATGTCCGTAAAGTATCATCATATGATTGGTTTTAGGGCACATTTCCAACAGTAGGAGTCACCCAAGTTTCCAATAGAGGGAGTTGACGAATGAGGCATTTCCTTTCTAAGTGGTAGCCCAAAACTCCTTCTTCATATATATATTTGTTATGAAAGTTGTTAGGCCCAAAGAAGAGGAGGTCTAGGCCATCATTTTTTTTTTTTGAATTTTGTTTTTCGAATTATCGAATTTTTGAATTTCCGAATTTTTGAATTTTCGAATTTCCGAATTTTTGAACTTTCGAATTTCCGAAAAAAAAAAAATATATATATATATATTTTAAAGCTTTGTAGGTGAAGCTTTGGTGTTGAAACTTTGTAGGTGAAGCTTTAAGGTTAAAGCTTTGTTGGGCACCATGAATTGATTTTGCTTCACACTATCTTGATCAAGATAGTGTGAAACTTTTGTAGGTGAAGCTTTTGTATTGAAGCTTTGTTGGGTACCATGAATTGATTTTGCTTCACACTATTTTGATCAAGATAGTGTGAAGCTTTTGTGTTGAAGCTTTGTAGGTGATGCTTTTGTGGGTCAAGCTTTTGTGGGTCAAGCTTTTGTAGGTGAAGCTTTTGTAAGTCAAGCTTTTGTGTTGAAGCTTTTGTAAGTGAAGCTTTGGAGTTGACGCTTTGTAGGTGAAGCTTTGAAGTTGAAGCTCTTATTGGGTACCATGAATTGATTTTGCTTCACACTATCTTGATCAAGATAGTGTGAAGCTTTTGAGAATTTTTAGTTGTCCTCCATTGATGAAGCTTTTGTTGGTGAAGCTTTGTAGGTGAAACTTTGGAGTTGAAGCTTTTTTTTGGGTACCATGAATTGATT
This sequence comes from Malus sylvestris, assembly GCF_916048215.2. NCBI lineage: Eukaryota > Viridiplantae > Streptophyta > Magnoliopsida > Rosales > Rosaceae > Malus > Malus sylvestris. The sequence continues at coordinate 40,624,853 of NC_062272.1, read as the reverse complement.
TTGCTTCACACTATCTTGATTAAGATAATGTGAAGCTTTTGAGAATTTGTAGTTGTCCTCCATTGATGAAGCTTTTGTTGATGAAGCTTTTGTGTTGAAGCTTTGTAGGTGAAGCTTTGGAGTTGAAGTTTTTTTTTTGTTACCATGAATTGATTTTGCTTCACACTATCTTGATCAAGATAGTAGGAAGCTTTTGTAGGTGAAGCTTTCGAGTTGAAGTTTTTTTTTTTTGTTACCATGAATTGATTTTGCTTCACACTATTTTGATCAAGATAGTAGGAAGCTTTTGTAGGTGAAGCTTTTGTGTTGAAGCTTTTGTAGGTGAAGCTTTGAAGTTGAAGGCTTTTGTTGGGTATCATGAATTGATTTTGCTTCACACTATCTTGATCAAGATAGTGTAAAGTTTTTAAAAATTTGTAGTTGTCCTCCATTGATAAAGCTTTTGTGTTGAAGCTTTGTAAGTGAAGCTTTGGAGTTAAAGCTGTTTTTTGGGTACCATGAATTGATTTTGCTTCATACTATCTTGATAAAGATAGTGTGAAGCTTTTGTAGGTGAAGCTTTTGTGTTGAAGCTTTGTAGGTGAAGCTTTGTAGGTGAAGCTTTTGTAGGTGAAGCTTTTGTGTTGAACCTTTTGTAGGTGAAGCTTTGAAGTTGAAGCTTTGGTGTTGAAGCTTTTGTTGGGTACCGTGAATTGATTTTGCTTCACACTATCTTGATCAAGATAGGGTGATGCTTTTGAGAATTTGTAGTTGTCCTCCATTGATGAAGCTTTTGTTGGTGAAGCTTTTGTGTTGAAGCTTTGTAGGTGAAGCTTTGGAGTTGAAGCTTTTTTTTGGGTACCTGAATTGATTTTGCTTAACACTATCTTGATCAAGATAGTGTGAAGCTTTTGAGAATTGTAGATGCCCTTCATTAATGAAGCTTTTGTTGGCACCATAAATTGGTTTTGCTTCACACTGTCTTGATCAAGAGTGTGTGAAGCTTTTGAGAGTTGTGGTTGCCTTCCATTGATGAAGCTCTTATTGGCACCATAAATTGGTTTTGCTTCACACTGTCTTGATTAAGAGTGTGAAGCTTTTGAGAATTGTAGTTGCCCTTCATTGATGAAGCTTTTGTTGGCACCATAAATTGGTTTTGCTTCACACTGTCTTGATCAAGAGTGTGTGAAGCTTTTGAGAGTTGTGGTTGAACTCCTTTGATGAAGCTCTTGTTGGCACAATAAATTGGTTTTGCTTCATACTGTCTTGATCAAGAGTGTGAAGTTTTTTAGAATTATGGTTGCCCTTAATTGATGAAGCTCTTGTTGGCATCATAAATTGGTTTTGCTTCACACTGTCTTGATCAAGAGTGTGAAGCTTTTGAAAATTGTGGTTGCACTCCATTGATGAAGCTCTTGTTGGCACCATAAATTGATGAAGCTAATGTGTTCACCTCCTCCCCCCTCTTTTTTTCGGATTTTTTATTTTTTATTTTTTTGAGGGGGAGAGGGGGTGCTGCAAGTTTGAAATTTGAAAACTCCTTAGCTTGTGTGGAAGTTTAAAGACTTTCCATGTGGGGTTTTCTCATAATTTGAATTTTGAATTTTGAATTTCTTTGACCATGTTTGAGCTTGCAATGTTGGAGTCTTCAGGGCCTTTGTTGGAGTCTTGTACAAAAAATTCGAGATTGGGTGATCCTCGCAATTGCCAAACCTTAGCCAATATTGGTTCTTCCTCCTTCATGTTAGTGGGTGAGGGGGTTGTTTGTGATGCCATACCCATATTTCGCTCTGAGTTCACAGCAGACCATTTAGTGCAAAACTTGTTAGATAGCGAAAAACAGCTTGAGGCCCTAAGGCAGTCATGTAGTATCCCTCGTAGTGTAGGTTGTAATATATCCATTGTTTGCATTATTTGCTATTTGTTGTGATTTTCTTTTGCTTCTAAAATTTTTTTTCGTGCAGTGATGTGAGGGACCATCAAGTTGTCTGGACATGAGCTAGCTGACGTAGAGAAAGTGTTGAGGGTGCCCAAAGAGGATAGACATTTGGGCAAGCTACGACCCTTATTTCCAAAGTACAGTTTCCAGCCCCTAGTGTCGGAGTACCATAGACGAGCAAGTAAGTTGTGTCTTTCATTTCGTCCCTTTTTCTTTTACAAAGTTGCATTCCTTACTTTCATTTTTCTTGTTCAGTGGATAAAGTGGGCAAGAAAGGGGAGACTAACGCCAAGAAAGGGAAATCACCCATGTTAGTTCCCGTAGACGACATTTTGTTTCACAAGGGAGCTCGTAAGCACTGGGTGAGGCCAATCATTAAACCTAAGTCGCAAAAGGAGGTCCTCAAGATTGCTACCTCAAAGAAGGCTAAAGCTGAAGCCATCGGGTGTGCTGCTGCCATAGTTGCAGGGGAGGAAAGATGACTGTTGCCTACTCTTCCTACCATCAATCCCATATTTCCTCCAACCATGGAGTCTACTGACCAAGAAGGTGGCCCTAGTTATAGCCATAAGAGAAAGTACAAGGAAGAGGTTGGCAGCATTCATTGGAAGGACTTGAAGGTTGCCATGCAACCAAGTAGTTTTAGGTATGTCAATAATTGCCTGGCAGGACATCAATCCATTGTTGATGAGCTTGGCGAGTCGCTAGATGAGAATGAATCAGATCGTGACTGGATGATGAGGTTATCTTCTTATGAAAGTGTTACTTTGTCATTTCTTTGCTTTCTCCCCTCTTTTTCCTGGTAGTGACGATTATCTTCTCTTGTAGGTCATGACCAAGTACTATGACAGATTACGAGAAGTCGAGCGGTACTAGGCAAAATTTAAAGAGAATAAGCAGTTTGTAAATGACGCCAGAAAAATGAGCAAAGCTTTGGTTGATGCCATCCGCCTTAAGGATGAAAACTTTGAGAGTTTAAAGAGGCAGAATGGTGAGAACGTGAGGCTCAAGAAACAATTGGAAGTGACTAAGGAACAGTTGGAGACAACCATCCTTGAGGTTTCCAAGGTTAAAGGGGAGTTGGATAGTGCCTTGGTTGAGGTTTCTGGGCTGAAGAAGAGTATCCCAACTGAAAGGGATGCTGCTATGCAGGAGTTCTTAGGTTCCCAGGCCTTTCACAATACTTTTAGACCTCACTGCATCCGAGCGGCTAATTTTGAGAAAAGGAAATGGATGGTCGTCCTTGAGCGTTATGACAATGGAAGCATTATCCGAAAGTACCGTGATGAGATGGATGAGTACCGACAAAAAGGTAAAGCCTTCATCCTCGCAGTTGATCCTAGTAGTGATGATGACTCTGATAATGAGGCTAGTATTAGTGAGCAGTCTCAGGAAAGTAAGGATGGTCCTGTAGATGCTGAGGAAGGTGGTGATAGCGATGGGGTTGAAACGCAGAGTGATATTGTCAGGGGTTCGGCCTCATATGAGGATGACTCGTAGTGCCCTCTTTTTCTGCATGTACTCTGGATGTACGAGTTTGTTGTTTATGTGGCATGTGCCATGTATTCTAGATGTACTAGTTTGTTGTTTGTGTGGCATGTGCCCTGTACTCTAGATGTACTAGTTTGTTATTTGTGTGGCTTATGCCATGTACTCTGGATGTACTAGTTTGTTGTTCGTGTGGCATGTGCCATGTACTCTGGATGTACCAGTTTGTTGTTTGTGTGGCTTGTGCCATGTACTCTGGATGTACTAGTTTGTTGTTTGTGTGGCATGTGCCATGTACTCTGGATGTACTAGTTTGTTGTTTGTGTGGCTTGTGCCATGTACTCTGGATGTACTAGTTTGTTATTTGTGTGGCATGTGCCATTGATAGCGATTTTACCACTTGTAAAACAAAGGGTTAAACCATAGAAAATTCTTGCAAGAGAACAAGTGTTTGTAGTATAGAATGGCTCAAGCAAGGTCGATCTCATCAGGGACTGATATAAACAATTTACGAGTTTTTGTGTATTTAACTTATTTAACTCTAAGAATTACACTAATTTGACGAAACTAAATATTACTGGATGTGACCTAAACATTTATCTAAAATGGGAATTGGTTTATAGGAATAATGATTCAACTAAACAAAACAAGTAAATGAGAAAATTCAAGATAAAATAAATGATTGAAGAAAAATAGATTGACAATATGCTAGAGTTCAACCTTTACCAACAACACTCCTACGTAGCTATTCCAATTGCTTAAATAATTGAAATCACACATTCTTTGAAGGTTGGATTTTCCTTGTGTATGTTTTACTTGTGACATTCAAGCTAAAACGCATACCACCACATGCAACTTATCCATGACATTTGGATTAAATATAAACATGAGTGATTCATTAATCTTTATGAAAATCCTTTTGTTAAACCATATAATCCCTAAGAGCATGATATTTACCTTAGGAGAGTATAATTTTCAATCACAAGAAGCACAACCAATTTTAACGTGACATTCGTTCAAAATTGCATCCGATAACTTTTCTAAGCATCCTAATGGTGATCAAGCATCAAGGTACATAGATAGTTTAATTCAGTGATTGAAAATATCAAAGCAAGCATATAACAACACTTAAGCAATTGAAAAATAAAACTACGTATTCATGTTGCGGCTCATGGCCTCACTCTAGCATAATAAAATTAGTTACACATAATTATTTTGATACATAAGAATTTATTCATAAAAGAAAATAAATAACTAAGAAAGAAGACACCCGTTTCTTTTCTCCCGTCGCAAGTCTATGTGAAATTTTCCGTGTGCACTGCCTTCTCCTGCTCCTCCCTCTGTTTCCGTGCTCTGCCTGCACTCCTGCTTTTGCTCCCTCTATTTTTCTTGCTTTTATCCCGCACTCCTCACTCCCTCTCCAGCTTTTTGTTCCACTTCCTTTTCTTATATTTTTTTTTTTGCTGTGCTCTCTCCTTTCCCGCTGTCAATCTGCCCACTCCCCTATTATTTCCGTTTTCTTTTCTTTCCACTCCCTGTTTGTCTGCCAGTCTGTCTTTTTTTATTTGTTTCTTTTTCTTTTCTGCCTCAATGCTCTCTCCACTCTGTCAGAATTCTTCCATGCTGTTTTTCCACTTTGTTTCCTGCTATCCTCTCTTCTCCTTTGTCCGTGTCTTCACTTTTCTTCCTTTTAATTGAAATTGATCCTAAAATACATTTAACTGCACAATAACACAAAGTAAGGTAAAATGCCATAATTTTAACACAAAAACATCACAAAGACTTTAGAAATAGATGGTATAAATGTATGAAATATATGAGTGATCAAATACCCCCAAACTTACATTTTTGCTAGTCCTCTAGCAAAACAAAACACAAAACAAAACAAACTCAACTAAGACTAGATTCAACAACTTAGTAGGCAACTTCTCAATTATGATTTCAGAGATAAGTGCTAATCATGAAACAAACAACCAAGAATTAATCAAGAGCTCAAAACATCATCCAATAATTAACCAAATTTCCTTCAAACAAAACGTTGAAAAGCCATGTGTGAGCTAGCCATGTCAATGCAATCCCAAACTCCTTTAAATCATCATATGCAAACATGTGAGCTTCTCACAAGACATACACTCATTCACTCATAAGTTTTGGTTAATGTGTTTCACTCAAGTGATCTCATTGTACATGCCGCCATATGCTTGCTTGTCCACCTAACTTGCTTATCAATATTTAAGTAATACCTTGGATCAATAGGACTTTATTACGGTTGTAATGGAGCTAAAGGTGATAGGCTAATGAAATAAAGGATATGAAAATCAAAAATTTTGAGAAAGTACACTTTGGTAGTTTTCCAACACCTCAATATCACACCACCTCAAATTGAAAGCAAAATAATAAAACCTCGAGCACCTGTTACTCCCCAAATTTAACTTCAAAAGGAAATTTATACTCTACCGACACATTTTCAACTAATCAACACTCTCCAATTTTCTTATAATTCGTTTTTTTTTTTTTTTTTTTTTTTTTAAATGAAAGAAACAAATCTGCAAAAGCTACATCACCCATCAAATTCACATTTCATTGTAATACACATGTTCCACCCATCTTTCTACATAAATGAAACCCCCAAAAGCACAACCGATGTAATACTTTCTCAAAACAATAAGGAATCGATTTTTGTGTATGGGCTCAACTCCAATATTGGAGCAAGGTAAAGAGATGTGGCTAACAAAGAAATGGCTTAGTTAAAGTCTCAATGGGCTACTACGGATAAACATAGCATATAAGGTAGGCATGAAAGGCTCAAACGATCCAAAGATGGCCTATATCACTTCCAAGTTATTACATGAATTGATTAATGAATCGAGTGGTATAAAGCAAGTTCTAGAGATACATGTACAGTGAGATCATACGCACAAGAAGGAATGAGATTGATGCATAATGGTTCAATCATGTATAGGCTCAAAAACTCACAAGGTTTACATAATCTCACATGATTCACATATGAAACGCTAAATCATGCTCAAGTTTCACATTGACAAGACTAGACACATTTATTTTTCAAGTTGATTTTTGGAAATCACAGCTAACACAAAGACAACGAAAAGAACCTAGACTTCTTGAAAGTAAGAAGGAAATTAAATCAAATCTCATCATTGAATTGAGAAGTAGCTACAAACAACAATAAAAATGCAAAAACTTTATTTATTTATTTATTTATTTATTTTTTATTTTATAAATAAACTAACGAAATATATTTCCACCCCCAAACTTAATTATAGCATTGTCCCCAATGATAATGAAAGGAATTTTTGAACAATAAGACATAAAAATGGAAGGAAAGAAATATAAAATGAAATAAAGACACATAAAGAAAAGGAAAGAACACACCAATTTGTGTAGGCGAATCTCGGAGTCTGATTTGAAACCAAGGAACTCTGAATTGTGCAGTCTGCATTCTTCTCTGCTTGTTTCTTCTACACTTCACGTGCATTCTACTTTACCAGAAATCGTCGACAGATTGCCCGTAATTTCCGCAAAGCAGACTCTGCATGTGACAGATGTTGACACGTCTGGAAAAGCAGATTCCTCTCCGATTTCTAGAATTTCCTCTTCGAAATCTGAGCTCCGTCGAGTGCAGAGGTTGCATGTGACGAGTACGGACAAATCTGGAACAAAGGATGGCCCGTGGTTTCTGAGCAAGCTCAGCTTTTGAGAAAGCGAACGACGCTTTGATTTTTTTAGTTGGCCTCTTCAATATCTGGAATTGCCCCTTCGATCTCTGAAATCCCATCGCGTGCTGATTTTTATAGAGGTTTGCAGGACGTTCAAAGCACACTTGAATTTCTGCCTGTAAAAACTCCCTCTTTGCATTTCTACGATCTCGACTTGTCCGACCTCTTCTTTCTTTAACACCTCTGAAAAATGTCTGGCCCTTCCGACCGTCGTTTTGACTTGAATCTTGGTGAAGAGGCAGCTCCGCCTTCACCAGACAACATATGGCGGCCATCTTTCATATCCCCTACTGGCCCCCTTACTGTTGGGGATTCGGTGATGAAGAATGATATGGCAGCTGCGGTGGTAGCCCGGAACCTTGTCACTCCTAGAGATAACAGACTGCTTGCAAAACGGTCTGATGAATTGGCTGTTAAGGAGTCTCTGGCTCTCAGTGTGCAGTGTGCAGGTTTCGTGTCCAACATGGCCCAACGCCTCTTTGCCCGAACCCGTCAAGTTGAATCGTTGGCGGCTGAAGTGATGAGTCTCAAGCAGGAGATTAGAGGGCTCAAGCATGAGAATAAACAGCTGCACAAGCTCGCACACAACTATGCCACAAACATGAAGAGGAAAATCGACCAGATGTAGGAATCTGATGGTCAGATTTTACTTGATCATCAGCGGTTTGTGGGTTTGTTCCAACAGCATTTGCCTTCGACTTCTGGGGCTGTACCGCGTAGTGAAGCTCCAAATGATCAACCTCTGATGCCTCCTCCTTCTGTGGCCCCACCAACTGCTGAGGCTCCGCCGACTACTGAAGCTCCTCCTAAGCAGCCTATGTGAAGGCTCCCTCTTTTATTTATCTGCTCAATGTTCCTTTCCCTTTTTTTTTTATGAATGAAAAAAAATATGTTGCAAGAAGTTGTGGTAGAGATTGCAAAATCATTACCTGCATAAAGGAACAAAAGTAGGACTTAAACACACAAACCAGAAAACAAGAGAAAAACAGAACAAGAACATTTAAAATTATTCAAAATAAAAATGAAAGATAGAAAGCTTGGGTTGCCTCCCAAGAAGCGCTTTAGTTACTGTCTAGAGCTAGACATTCTGTTGGCAGCTTGATTCAAATAACAGGTTCCTTCAAAGTGATGGAATCCTTAGAAAGATCATATGGAGACTCCTTGTATAACTTCAAGCGATGTCCATTAACTTTGAAGACAAAACCAGTTTGCATGTTTTGGATATCCACAGCCCCATGAAGATGGACCTGTACAACATGATATGGACCATTCCAACGTGATTTAAGCTTTCCTGGGAATAGTTTCAATCTTGAATTAAAAAGCAAAACCTTCTGGCCCGGTTGAAACTCTTTACGAAGGATGTGAGCATCATGAAATTTCTTAGTCTTATCCTTGTAAATCTTTGCATTCTCATAAGCATCATTCCTTATTTCTTCCAGTTCATTCAACTGCAGCTTCCGCTTCTCTCCCGCTGCTTGGTAGTCAAAATTGAGATGCTTAATGGCCCAATATGCCTTGTGCTCAAGTTCCATAGGCAGATGGCAAGCTTTCCCATACACCAAACGAAAAGGAGACATCCCAATTGGTGTCTTATAAGCTGTCCTATATGCCCACAAAGCATCAGTAAGCTTTAAACTCCAATCCTTTCGAGATGAACTAACCGTTTTCTCAAGAATCCTCTTGAGCTCCCGATTAGATACTTCAACTTGTCTAGATGTCTGTGGATGGTATGGAGTGGCTATGCGATGGTGAATATGATACTTGGCACAAAGGGAAGCCATGGTACGGTTTAAGAAATGCGTACCTTCGTCACTGATGATAGCACGAGGTACTCCAAATCGGGGAAAAATAGTATTCTGCAAGAAACCTAACACCACAGAACTTTTGCATGTTGGAGAAGCTATTGCCTCCACCCACTTAGAGACATAATCAACCGCCACCAAGATGTAGAGATTGCCATGTGAAGATGGGAAAGGTCCCATGAAGTCTATACCCCAAACATCAAATAATTCAATCACCAAAATACTTTGTTGGGGCATCTCATTTCTCTGAGAAAGATTTCCAACTCGTTGACACTTATCACAAGCCTGGCAGCATAGGTATGCATCTTTGAATAAAGATGGCCAAAAGAAACCACTCTGTAAGATCTTGGCCGCTGTCCTTCTTGGTCCAAAATGACCACCACATGCATAGTGGTGAGCAAACTTCAAAATGCTTTCTTGTTCTTCAAAGGGGACACACCGACGAATGATTTGATCTTGGCAATGCTTGAAAAGGTATGGCTCATCCCAAAAGTAGTGTTTTACAGTGGAGAGGAACTTCTTCCTTTATTGGTAACTGAACTCTGATGGTATTTCTCCAGATGCCAAATAATTTGCGATGTCAGCATACCATGGTACTTGATGAGTAACCGTAGAAGTTGCTCGTCTGGAAAGCTCTCTTGCAGGGGCAATGAATCTGCCTCATCAGTGCTTGCATTTACTAATCTCGAGAGATGATCTGCCACAACATTCTCACGTCCCTTTTTATCTAGAATCTCCAAATCAAACTCTTGCAAAAGAAGGACCCATCGAAGCAATCGTGGTTTGGCCTCTTTTTTAGACAATAAGTACTTGAGAGCAGAATGATCAGAATACACAATGACTTTAGCACCAACTAAGTATGATCGAAACTTTTCAAGAGCAAATACCACTGCAAGTAATTCTTTTTCCGTGGTGGCATAATTCAGCTGAGCATCATTCAAAGTACGGCTGGCATAATATATAACATGAGGGAGCTTGTCACGCCGCTGACCAAGGACAGCACCCACAGCGTAATCGGAAGCATCGCACATGAGCTCAAAAAGAAGGGTCCAATCTGGAGCTGTTATAATTGGGGCTGATGTGAGAAGATCCTTCAATTTGTTGAAAGCATCATGACAATCTGTATTAAAATCAAAACAAGCATCTTTAGCAAGTAAATTACAAAGAGGACGACTAATTTTGGAAAAATCCTTGATGAATCTTCGATAAAAACCAGCATGTCCCAAGAAAGATCTCACATTCTTCACAGAAGTTGGTGGTGGTAATTTGACGATCACCTCAATCTTTGCCTTGTCAACCTCTATTCCTTTGCTTGAAATCAGATGTCCTAGCACAATGCCATGCTTAACCATAAAATGGCATTTCTCCCAATTTAATACAAGATTAGTCTCCCTGCATCTTTCCAAAACCAAAGACAAGTTATCCAAACATATATCAAAAGAATTACCAAAAACAGAAAAGTCATCCATAAAAACCTCGACAATATTTTCAACCATTCCAGAAAAAATACTCATCATGCATCGTTGGAAAGTGGCAGGGGCATTGCACAATCCAAATGGCATCCGTCTGTATGCAAATGTACCAAAAGGGCATGTAAACGTTGTCTTCTCTTGATCCTCAGGGGCAATTGGAATTTGGTTGTACCCTGAATAACCATCTAAGAAACAATAGAAATAATGACCAGCTAGTCTCTCGAGCATCTGATCAATGAATGGCAGCGGAAAATGATCCTTTCTAGTGCTGTTATTGGGCTTTCTATAGTCAACACACATTCGCCATCCGGTGGTCATCCTTGTGGGCACAAGCTCATTATTATCATTCTTCACCACAGTAATACCAGTTTTCTTTGGAACCACCTGAGTCGGGCTCACCCATTTGCTATCCGAGATTGGATAAATGATACCTGCATCGAGTAACTTCATCACCTCAACTCTTACAACTTCCTTCATGATCGGATTTAGACGTCTTTGAGCTTCAACAGTTGGTTTAGTCCCAGCCTCCATAAAAATCTTATGCATGCACAAAGCTGGACTAATGCCTTTTATGTCAGCAAGTGTCCACCCCAAAGCATCTTGATACTTGCGAAGAACTCTTAGTAATTTGTCTTCCTCCGTGTCATTAAGATCAGCAGCAATAATAACTGGCAAGGTCTCATTCACTCCGAGATGAGCATACTTGAGGTGGCTCGGCAGTAGCTTGAGCTCTAACTTCGGAGCTTGCTCACTTGAAGGAAGAAGGGGCTGCTTAGGTACTCCAAGGCTTTCATAAACATGTCGCCACTTTGGATTATGAATTGGTGCACTATCCAATGCAGCGATGATGTCCACCACATTTTCTTCCATAGATAAAGTAGCATCATGGTTGGTGAGGCAAGTTAACAGCTCATCATTAGATGATCGTGAGGCAAAGTTTGCATGCACAATCCCATCCAAAACATCAACACGAAAACACTCTTCAGGTTCGAAAAGACGCTTGACAGCTTCAAAGAGTTTGAATACAACTGACTCTCCTTGCACTCTTAAGGTTAAAGTACCTGCTTCCACATCAATAAGTGTCCGGGCGGTGGCCATGAACGGTCGGCCTAAAATGAGAGGCACTTCCTTGTCTTCCTCCATGTCAAGTACAATGAAATCAGCTGGGAGGTAGAATTTATCCACTTTAATAATCACATCTTCCAGAATACCCAAAGGATAGGTCACAGACCTATCTGCCAATTGAAGACTCACAGATGTGGGCTTGAGTTCTCCTTCACCTAATTTTTGAAAAACAGAATAAGGCATAAGGTTAACACTTGCTCCTAAATCAATCAATACTTTAAGAAAATCAAGACTACCAATAGTACAAGAGATAGTGAAACTCCCCGGATCTTTCTTCTTGGGTGGTAGCTTATGTAAGAGGACAGCACTGCATTGCTCAGATAAAATCACCTTCTCGTATTCCAAGAACTTTTTCTTTTTAGAACATAGCTCCTTCAGAAATTTGGCATATGATGGGATCTGTTTAATAGCATCTAATAGAGGCAAATTAATTTGAACCTTAGCCAACGTCTTCATGAATTCAATGCATTGTTGATCCTTGGAACGTTGTTGCTGCCTTTGTGGAAATGGCAAAGGTGGCTTGTATGGTGGCTTGTCAGAAGGTGCAAATAAACTACCAAGGCCTTTTTCCTTGTTTGCATCAAAGTTGGGTCGAGATTGCACTTTGTCACTTTCACTAGGATCTGGAATACCTGCTTCAGAAATAGCCTCTGACCGAGACTTTGCAGCTAATGGTGCATTTTCAGTAAGTTCTTCTTCTTCCACTTCGGCTTCATGGTGCACCACTTCTCTGTTGTCATAGCTCTTGCCACTTTTCAATGTCCGTATTACTTTGCAATGCTCCATCCCTCTTGGATTTTGCTCAGATTGGCTCGGGAACCTTCCTTTCTCTCTTTCATTGAACATGGTAGCAAGCTGTCCAACTTGAGTCTCCAAATTCCCCACTGATGCCGTGAGATTCTGAATGCTAGTTTGTGTGGATTGGACAAAACTGTTGGTGGTATTAGAGAGAGCAGACATATGTTGAGCTAGCTGTGACATTTGGTCTTCAAGAGATGGTTTCTTAGTCTCACTAGTTGATTGGTAAGACTGTTGGTATTGACGTGGCTGTTGGTTGCCACCCCAACTGAGATTGGGATGGTTCTTCCACCCAGGATTATATGTATTGGAATAAGGGTCACTTCTGGGTCTAGTGAAATTATTCACCATATTCACATGCTCTTGCACAAGCTCAGGGTAGCTATCCTTGTTGGGGCATTGAGTGATGTCATGAGTTGTCTCACTACAAATGATGCACGGTTCTTGAACATTGGGCATGGAAGAGACCTGCATTAAGGCAGCAAACTTGGCATTAAAATTATTTTCCATTTTAGCAATTTGAGCAGAAACATTAGGATAACTCTGAGAAATCTCAAAAACTCCCCTCTTTTGTGTTTGTTCTTCTGTCCATTGTTGGGATTCAGAAGCCATCATATCAAACAACTCAAATGCTTCCCTTGCTGATTTTGACATTAATGACCCTCCAGCAGATGCATTCACGTGACTCTTGGTGGTGGCATTGAGGCCATCATAAAATATGTTCATTTGAAGGTTAGAATCAAACCCAGCATGAGGAAATTTTGTGTACATCTCATTATACCGTTCCCAAGCTTCATGGAAAGACTCGTTCGACTTTTGAGCGAAAGCCAATATCTCTTTCTTGAGTGCAAGAGTCTTGGATGAAGGAAAAAACTTATTGAGAAATCTTTCTTGCAATTCTGCCCATGTTGTAATGCTATTGGCAGGCAGAGAATGCAGCCACGCCTTGGCTTTGTCCTTCAAAGAGAATGGGAACAAACGTAACTTGATAGCTTCAGAAGAGAAACCTCTGATTATAGTGTTGTCACATGCCTCAATAAAATCAACCAAATGCATGTTGGGATCACTGTTTGGCAACCCATGAAATGATGGCAATATGTTGAGGATGTGAGGTTTGATTTCAAAGGATGTCCCATCTTCCACATCTGGATATATAATGCACCTCGGCACTGCATTGATTCTCGCCGCCAATGAATTCCTTAAAGGTTGACCTGCTGCAGGTAAGGCTAGGGCCATGTGTGCAACTGGTGTCAAAGGTTGGAAAATAGATGTGCTGCTCTCAGGATCACGGAACAAATCCTTAAGAAAAGTATCACCAAGGTTGGAATTTTGTGCTAAATATTTTTCTCGAGCTAACTTCCTTGCACTTCTCTCTGGTTCAGGGTCGTAAGGAATAAGCACTTGATTCTTGGACCTTGTTCCAATTACCATATACTACACCTGAACAAACAACAGAAATATTAAGCTACAATAAAAATAAAAGTAAAATAAAATAAAACTTAACAGAAATTAACTAAACAACAAAAAGAAAAAGAAAGTAAGTAAACCTAGATGAATTAAAAACACAATTTATGCAAATTGGCAACCACTAGTTAATTAAACGAAGACAAAAAATCTCACACCACACATCCACTACACTTAATCAAAGATCAAAACTCAACTAAATTAATTGCTGTTTTTTTTTTTTTAAATAATAATTTTTTTTTTTAATAATATGTGATTTAAAACAGAAATTTGTGAAAGGGATACATAAACAGATTTCTAACACAAATATACAACATTATTACGGTACCAAAGTTAAATTCACCATTAATGGGCTTAATCAAAAAGGATTCTTTAAACTTTTTTTTTTTTTTTTTTAAATTTAATGATTAATAAAAATAAGACATAAACATAAACATAAGAAAAATAAACACAAAAGCTCGGGAACTGTTGGCACAGTCCCCGGCAACGGCGCCAATTTCTTGATAGCGATTTTACCACTTGTAAAACAAAGGGTTAAACCATAGAAAATTCTTGCAAGAGAACAAGTGTTTGTAGTATAGAATGACTCAAGCAAGGTCGATCTCCTCAGGGACTGATATAAACAATTTACGAGTTTTTGTGTATTTAACTTATTTAACTCTAAGAATTACACTAATTTGACGAAACTAAATATTACTGGATGTGACTTAAACATTTATCTAAAATGGGAATTGGTTTATAGGAATAATGATTCAACTAAACAAAACAAGTAAATGAGAAAATTCAAGATAAAATAAATGATTGAAGAAAAATAGATTGACAATATGCTAGAGTTCAACCTTTACCAACAACACTCCTACGTAGCTATTCCAATTGCTTAAATAATTGAAATCACACATTCTTTGAAGGTTGGATTTTCCTTGTGTATGTTTTACTTGTGACATTCAAGCTAAAACGCATACCACCACATGCAACTTATCCATGACATTTGGATTAAATATAAACATGAGTGATTCATTAATCTTTATGAAAATCCTTTTGTTAAACCATATAATCCCTAAGAGCATGATATTTACCTTAGGAGAGTATAATTTTCAATCACAAGAAGCACAACCAATTTTAACGTGACATTCGTTCAAAATTGCATCCGATAACTTTTCTAAGCATCCTAATGGTGATCAAGCATCAAGGTACATAGATAGTTTAATTCAGTGATTGAAAATATCAAAGCAAGCATATAACAACACTTAAGCAATTGAAAAATAAAACTACGTATTCATGTTGCGGCTCATGGCCTCACTCTAGCATAATAAAATTAGTTACACATAATTATTTTGATACATAAGAATTTATTCATAAAAGAAAATAAATAACTAAGAAAGAAGACACCCGTTTCTTTTCTCCCGTCGCAAGTCTATGTGAAATTTTCCGTGTGCACTGCCTTCTCCTGCTCCTCCCTCTGTTTCCGTGCTCTGCCTGCACTCCTGCTTTTGCTCCCTCTATTTTTCTTGCTTTTATCCCGCACTCCTCACTTCCTCTCCAGCTTTTTGTTCCACTTCCTTTTCTTATATTTTTTTTTTGCTGTGCTCTCTCCTTTCCCGCTGTCAATCTGCCCACTCCCCTATTATTTCCGTTTTCTTTTCTTTCCACTCCCTGTTTGTCTGCCAGTCTGTCTTTTCTTATTTGTTTCTTTTTCTTTTCTGCCTCAATGCTCTCTCCACTCTGTCAGAATTCTTCCATGCTGTTTTTCCACTTTGTTTCCTGCTATCCTCTCTTCTCCTTTGTCTGTGTCTTCACTTTTCTTCCTTTTAATTGAAATTGATCCTAAAATACATTTAACTGCACAATAACACAAAGTAAGGTAAAATGCCATAATTTTAACATAAAAACATCACAAAGACTTTAGAAATAGATGGTATAAATGTATGAAATATATGAGTGATCGGCCATGTACTTTGGATGTACTAGTTTGTTGTTAATTACCAAGTATTTGCACTATCATTGATGAATGCCTGACTATGTTTTAGCAAATCCTTTGTTTAGATATAAGCCATAACTTGGATGTACTAGTTCTGTTCAGTACTGTTTGTTTATTTGTATAGTCTTATTGACATATACTTAGACTTGATTTCCTATTGGAAGCATTCATGTTGAAGCTTTGAACCCGAGTGTTTCATTGTTAGGAATGTAAGAGGATTAGGACCGAGTTGTCTAAATCACCTCTTTATTGAATTCATGCCAAATAGTCTTCTTTACATAGGATGCTGAACGGCTGAAGCTTAACACTTGTACAATGTGAGTTTACTTGTAATAGTACTTCAAGTGATCAGCATTCCATGGATGGCCAAGGGTCTTGCCATCCGAGCATCTAAGCTTGTAGGAGCCAGGGCGACTGATGCCAACAACTTCAAACGGTCTATCTTTGTTTGGACTAAGTGTTCCTGAAGGAAGATTTTGTGAAAACATGTTCATTTGAGCAACATCTATAGCATGCAATTAACAATTAAAAGGCGGAATCATGCTTGCATGCACTCAAAAACAAAACATTACCCATGAAATTCAAAGCCTAGTAGATTGGTGAACCAAGACTCAACTCAAAACAAAGTGAGTTGAGAAATTTATACCTTTGTAGATTCCTCTTTGCATAAGCAAAGGCTAATCACCCAAAGAGAGGGCCTTCATTCCTTGCTTCTTAGATCCATGGATTTGGATGGAAGAATAGATTCTCCAAGTTCTCAAAATAGAGAACCTCTAAGTCTCCACACCAAGGTTAGATTGGAGAAGAAATGAGTGACCTTGGAGGAGTGGGATTGCTAGCTAATCCCTCCAAGGGGGCCGGCCTCCTAGAGAGAAAAGGAGAGACATGGTCTCTCCAATTTTCTCCAAAAGAACCCTTAAAGAATTTAGGCTATAAAGTCCTTTATATAGTCCCTTCAAATAAGTGACCTAAAGAACCAAAAAGCCATTCTCTCTAACATGGCCGGCCATAAGGTTTTATTGGGCTTTTGGGCCTTTTTGAATTAAGTTGTCATACAACTTAAGTCAATGGGCTTGACGTTCGAAGCCCATTGGGCCTTGAGGCCCAAAACTAACCCGTGGTCTTTTACGAACTTATTCGTTTGATTAATTAACATATTAATTAATCCTTGCCATAAATAATTAAACCATTTAATTATTCTTACTCATCTCCATTGTTTCTTCAATCTCCACCTTACACGGTGTACGATCCATTAGGTTCCTTTTAGCGAGACAGTGGGCGATTAGAACTCTTTCAAATCGATTGTGAATTGAAACTTACTTTCAATTCTCCCTTTAGTGATTATACACGTTTAGGGCTTCCACAAACCATGAGTGACACCTAGCAGCATATCATGGTTACCCAAGCTAATCAGAAGAGGTGGAGAACCTATTCAGTTTAGGATTACAAATGCAATACGGTCTTTCTCTAATACAATACTCTTGACCACATTGTTTGGTTTGATAGTTTATTCATTTCTACTATCCAATGTGATTCGTGTGCTTATATGATTACCTTGAATGTGATTTGGAACGCCTTCCTAAATCTCATTCATACTCTGATTAGAGATTTTCAATCATATCATAGAGTATTCTCCCCCAAACGGTTTGAAGGTTAGAGATCCCTTGTTGCGCATTCAATTGCCTCCATGGCTAAGTGGCTTAACCTCAACGATGCCGTGGACACCCGCGGATGGGGTGACTTTGACATAATCAAAGATCAAGGACTTAACCACAAGACAACTGTGATGCCTCAGGTCAAAGGACTACTTTGCATTATCCCAACCATGAGTTCTCATGTGACATGAATATGAGAACTTTTCGTTGATCGTGTTCAGTGAACTCATTCTCTATTGAGCACCTACGTACTTGTCTTGATGTCACACACACCAATGACTTGAGACTAGTCACTCTCCCTGAGAGAAGACACAACACGTACTGATCTTAACGGACTGTCAATGCCCAATTGGCAATCCTATGATAAGGAACGTTTAGGATGTGTCTACGAAAGAATGGTCTCATGAATCTAACTTCTTTAGATTGCATTCTCCCAATCACATATTCCTTGGACTTATCGTTTAAGCATATAACATTTATATGAGACGGCTCAAACAATAATCTTTGCCCCTTTATATTTAAACTACATTAGTTTAACTTTGTGAAATGTCCTTAAAGTATCATCATATGATTGGTTTTAGGGCACATTTCCAACAGTTCCTTCACTCGGGACATTGTCGCAGAGTAATATTTTCTTCAATACCTAGTCCCTCACTTTGAAAGAACGAGGTTTGACCCTTGAGTCATAGTAGTTGGAGATGCGCTACTTGTAGGCGACATTCCTCAAGTGAGCTTGGTTTTTGTGCTCCTCGACTAGATCTAAGTTGAGGGTAAGTTGTTTGTCATTTTCGCTTTGCACATAGTTCTGGACTCGGAACGTTGCTTGCTCAAGCTCAATTGGGACAACTGCCTTTGTACCAAAGGCAAGTGAGAATGGGGTTTCTCTTGTTAATGTCCGATACGAAATGCGGTATGACCAAAGAACTTGGGGTACAAATTCTGGCCAACAACCTTTAGCCTTGTCCAAGCTGGTATTCAAAGTTCGCTTGATTATTTTGTTGATGGCTTCAACTTGTCCATTAGACTGGGGATGAGCTGGGGAGGCAAAACATAAGTTGATGTTGAACTTAGAGCAGAACATCCTGAACTTATTGTTGCCGAACTGTAGCCCGTTGTCAGTGACTATCGCATTGGGAATGCCAAATCTTCAAAGGATGTTTTTCCATATGAAGTGTTCTATGTTTTACCTCAGTAATGGTTGCCAAGGATTCTACTTCAGCCCACTTTGTGAAGTAGTCAACTACAACGATTGCATAGCGGACCCTGCCCTTCCCTGCATGCATTGGATCGATCAAATCAAGTCTCCATTGGGTGAAGGGCCAAGGGCTGATCATAGGAGTGAGTGGCTCGGGAGGGGAGTGAGGAATAGTTGTGTAGAGTTGACACTTATCACATGAGCGGGATATTCTGATGGTATCTTGGTGGAGTGTTGGCCAGTAATATCCTTGGCGAAAAGCCTTGAGTGCTAAGGATCGAGATCCAGCATGATCTCCGCAGACTCCTTCATGTATTTCCTAAAGAACAGTTTTCACCTCTGCGGGCGTAAGGCATCTTAGGTATGGTAGGTTAAACCTCCGTTTGTAGAGTTGGTCATTAATGATCAAGTAACGGGTAGCCTTGTATCGAATCTGCTTAGCTTGGACTTTGTCATTTGGAAGGGTGCCATGAGCAAGGAATCTATAAATCGGGGTAATCCAACTATCCCCTTATTGTAAGTTGCATACTTCCGCAGCCATGGTGCTTAGTGCTGCCAACAATTCGACCTTAATTTTTCTCCCAATCTTGTCTTCCACCGCTGAGGCGAGGCGAGCCAAAGCATCTGCATGACTATTTGCCACTCGAGGAATTTGGGTGATCTGGTAGTGGAAGTGCTTGAGTAACAATTGTGTTTGTGCCAGATAGGCTGCCATGGAGTTATCCTTAGCATCAAAGTTGTTGGTGACCTGGTTAACCACTAATTAGAAGTCACTGAAGATATCAATTCGTTTAACCCAAGGTGTTTGGCCAAACGTAAGCCTGCTAGGAGGGCTTCATATTCGGCCTCATTGTTCGACGCCTTGAATTTGAAACGAAGAGCATACTCCATCGCCGCTTTGTCAGGGGTCATAAGGACTAGTCCTGCTCCACAACCCTGTTGGTTGGACGAGCCATCAACATATAGACTCCATGCTGGGGCTGTTGGTTCTATTTTCCGAGCTTCCGAGGGTAATGAAACCACTTCTTTAGGAGTAGAAACAATGTCAACAGGATATGTGAAGTCAGCGATGAAGTCTGCCACTGCTTGGCCCTTCTCAGCTGGCTTTGGTTGGTAGGAGATGTCAAACTCACCCAATGCTATCGCCCATTTGATCATTCGCCCGGAAGTGTCAGGACTTTGGAGTATCTGTCGAAAATGATGATTGGTAAGCACGATGATGGAGTGTGCTTGGAAGTAAGGGCGAAGTTTTCGAGCAAACATTACCAATGCTAGAGCCAATTTCTCAATGTTGGAGTATCGTGTCTCTGCACCTTGTAAGGCCTTGCTAGCGTAGTAGATAGGCTGTTCGACATTACCATCATTTCGAATGAGAATGGAACTTACTGCTGAAGCCGATACCAACAGATAGATAATGAGAGTGTCACCAACCTTAGGTTTGGAAAGCAGAGGGGCTTTACTCATGTAGTCTTTGAGGTTCTTGAATGCGTCAGCACATTCATCAGTCCATGTAATGTACTTCTTACTTCCCTTAAGTGCTTTGAAGAAATGAGCACATCTGTCTGTGGCCTTAGAGATGAACCTAGTTAAGGCTGCCACCTTGCCAGTAAGGCTTTGGATATCTTTTGAAGTTATCAGTTCCTTCATGTCGAGGATTGCTTTGATCTTCTCGGGATTAGCCTCAATGCCTCGTTAGCTTATCATGAAGCTTAAGAATTTGCCAGAGCCTACGCCTAAGGCACATTTGTTAGGGTTCAACCTCATTCGATACCTCTTTAGAATGGTGAAAGTTTCAGATAGGTTGGTGATGTGTTAGTTAGCATGTTTGCTCTTGACTAGCATATCATCAACGTAAACTTCCATGCTCTTCCCAATCTGTTCGGTGAACATTGAATTGGCCAATCTCTGATAAGTTGCTCCTGCATTCTTTAGGCCGAAGGGCATGACTTTATAGCAATATAGTCCCCTATCAGTAGTGAAGGTTGTGTGTTCTTGGTCCGGAGGGTTCATGAGGATTTGGTTATATCCTGAGTAAGCATCCATGAAGCTCAAAAGTTCACACCCTGCCGTAGAGTCTATAAGTTTGTCTATGAGAGGAAGAGGAAAACTATTCTTCGGGCATCTTTTATGTAGGTCGGTGTAATCGACACCCATTCTCCACAAGACCTTTTGGAGCAGGAGACTTTCCTTAGTCGGATTCTTCTTAACAAGGGCAACATTTGCTACCCACGTTGGATAATTGACTTCGTCGACGAAGCCTATGCCTTTGAGTTTTTCAATTTCTACCTTCATTGCCTCGTATCGTTCAGTGTCATAAGATCTTCGCTTCTATCTCACTGGCTTGGTCTTGGGGTCAATACTTAAGCGATGATAGATAATATCGGGAGAGATGCCTGGCATGTCCTCGTATGACCAGGCGAAGACCTCAGTGTTCTCTTGCAAAAAAAAGATCAATGCCAACCGAATGAGTTTTGACAAGGTGGTGCCAATCTTCACCATGTGATCCGGATAATCTTTTAAGATAGAGACCTTCTCCAACTCTTTAGTGGGTTGTGCTTGCTAGGTGAAATAGTCATCTCAAGGATCGTTGGGTTGACTGTTGCCACCGTGAACATCCAAGTTGGCTTCGTCTGGGCTGGTCTTTATGACTTGGTCATGTATATAAAGGGTTTCCTTGGGCATAGGCAGGTGTTGTTGCTTGACCGAAGTGTTGTAACATGATCGTGCACTAAGTTGATCTCCTATGATGTAACCATTTCCATAAGGGGTTGAAAATTTCATCAACAACATATGTGTGGATACCATGGCCTTGAAATTATTGATGCCTGTGCATCCGAAGATGACATTGTATGCCGTTGGGCAATCAACCACCAGGAAGTTAGTGATAACTGTAGATGTGTAAGGGCCTGTACCAATGGTGAAAGGTAAGTGTATACTCCCCAAAGGTTGCACGATATCACCGGAGAAGCTTATTAGAGGGGAAATCGAGCGAAAGAGCAAGTGTTCAGCTACATTAAGTGCCCTAAAAGCTTCAGCAAACATGATATTGACCGAAGCCCCTGTGTCTACCAGGATACGTCGTACTTCAAAGTTGTCTATATGAGCTTCCACAATCAGTGGGTCGTTGTGATGGTAGATGATACCTCTTTCTTCCTCATGGTAGAAACATATTGGATCACAGTTAGGCTTTTGATACTTACCTTCCCTGATGTCTTCCACGTGAAACACTTGGTGGCCAGACCTTAAAACTCGTTCACTATTTTTCATGGCCCTGTTGGAAGATTGAGATATAGGTGTGCCACCACTTATGGAATATATCACATTCACCTTGCGTTGGTTACGGTTACCCCTTGGAGGGTGAAGGAGGAATTAATCAATTTTTCCTTCACGTGCCAAAGCTTCACTATGATCACGAAGGGTGATACACTTCTTGCCGTCATGGTCGTTACGCTCGTGGTAGCAGCAAAACTTGCCCGTATTTTTCGTGGGCTTGTAATCCAGGCGCCTCGGTTTTGGCTTCGGTATCAGGTGTGCTATGCTGGGGTAAATGGCCACGCATGTGGCATTCAAAGGTGTGTATGCCTTATACCTTGGGGTAGGGGCTGTCCTGACACATGCTTGACCCACTGTGTTGACTGCCTAGGGTCGAGGATTATCATGTCGATACCCTTGGTTATCGCGGTAGTGTCCCTTACTCCTTTTACTAAAATGAGACTGGTGAGGATGAAAATCTTTCCTTTTGCCCTGAGATTGATATGTCTGTTGACTTGGCAAAGTATTAAGTAAGGTAGGAGGAGGCACCACTGCTGTTTGGAAGGTCGAGGTCTTCTCATTTGGTTGGATCTGGCTTCCACTCCTTACTTGCTGATAAGGGGTGGTTGTGAGGGGTTTCCCTTGATATGTCCTTGCCTCGGCGGAGGCATGGTTGTAAGCATGTGCCATCACCTCAGAGTACGTCTTCCAAGTGTTGGCATTGATCATGTACTTGAAGAAACAATCATGTAGGCCTGCCGTGAAGGCCTTGAGGGCGGTCTTGTCATCTGCCTTAGCGCAGTGAGAATACTCATGGCTGAAACGACTGGCATACTCTCGTAGTGACTCGTCTGGCTTCTGGCGAATACTATACAAGTCATCTGCATAATGCAAGTGATCGGTCTGGAAGATGTGTTGAGAGACAAACAGTTTCCTCAGTTCCTCAAATGAGTCTACTGTCTCAGGTGGAAGACAGCAATACTAGTTTAGAGCTCTGCCAGAGAGGGTGAAGGGGAAGAGAAAACATCGCTCTTCGTCGGTGTGCATCCAATATGCCATGGTATATTCAAAGAGGTTAAGGTGTTCAATTGGGTCTTCCCTTCTAGTATAGAGTTGTAAACCAAGCTTTTGTTTTGTCTTTGCTTGACGGGGGGTGTCGAGGATCCTCCTTGTGAGAGGGCCAGGCCTGGGTTAGTTCCAGTCAGGTATCTCGGCCTGACGTTTGGCCTTCAACTTGTTTACTTCCTCAAGGAACTGTAGAATAAGGGGGTCCTGAGTGGAGTCATGTACCACAGGATTTTCTTTCGTAAGTCTCCATCGCCTCTTGGAAGTAAGAAAGTTTGAGCAAAGGCATGTGATTTTTCCTTGGACTTGCGCTACTGATTTCTATGGCGAGTCTGTCGGAATACCTCAGAGTCCGCTGTACCTTCATGTTCCTCTAGGACCTGTTGTTCCTTCCCTAGATTGGCAGCTGGCCTGGGTCATGGGAGGGGACCGAGTCTTTCAGAAACCCTTGGGTCATTGATCTTCGAGCATATGTGGAAGGGATTCTCTCGACGTTGCTTTAGGAAGTCTCGGCAGTCACGACAAACGGCTTTCGATTCTTCCAACCCTTCTGTAAGGACGTGTCTTCCTCCACTTTTCCTGCTTGGGGTCGAAACAGCTGGGTTGAGAGATGTCTCATGTTGATCAATGTTTTGATGATTAGCTCGCTCTTCATCAGGGATACCTATGTCGAATGAAGGTGACCCTCCGTGTTGGAGGGCACCCAGATGATGGTTGATGTCCACAGGGGCAACGAGCTCGCCTATTTGAGTATGCCTAGTTTCATGGAGCGTCTCAAATAGCTTCTCATACTGCTCCTGGAGGACCTTATTCTTCATTGCTATCTTGTTGTTCTAAGCTTCTAGCTCATCGACTTTAGCTTGAAGAGCAACCCTCTTTCGTTCCTTCTTTCGTTACTTCGCACTAGGTGCAAGATGGGTGTCATTCTGTGTGCTGTGGCTTCCTTCGCTCCCCATGTCAGAGAGGGATGCCTGGTAAAAAAAAAGTGTACGAATGGTGGAAACCAGCTTGACAAAGCTAAAGAGAGTGGGAATAAGTGTCGTTCCCGCAGACGGCGCCAAATGTTGATGCACAAAATCAGTGAGGACTTTGGTACAACATAAAATGTTAAGTTTGTGACCTTCATTAGATTGCTCCGGTCACTAATGTGAATAAGTATGTAAATGGATAGGGACAGGGAAGCAAACACAAGATGTATATGGTCCACCCAGATTGGCTACGTCCACAGAGTAGAGGAGTTCTCATTAATTGTGAAGGGTTTACACAAGTACATAGGTTCAAGCTCTCCTTTAGTGAGTACTAGGGAATGATTTAGTACATATGACATTAGGAAATATTGTGAGAGAATGATCTTTATTTATAGAAGAGAGTTTCTAGTTTCATTCTGACATTGACACATGTTGTGTTGTGATTGGTTTCTGATGTTGACACGTGTCGTGCTATGATTCGCTTCTGATGTCGACACGTGTCGCGCTGTGATTGGCCTCCTGGTTAGAGGGAAACTCTTCTGGGTCCTTGACGGTATAACGTTGACTGGTGCTCAGTAGTTTCGGGATTGGTCAAGTATGGTACAAACATGATATATTATGGGTCAAATTTGGTTAAGAAACGATCAAGTTATGAAACTTTGAAAATTGCCCAAATTTCCAGCCAAGAGCTCCAAGACACTTAATAGAGTTTTTAACGAAAGGACCAACATAATGGATGGTGGACAATCTCAGGGACCATTTCTATTGATTTTCAATCTTAGGGACCAAAGTGATGTGTTATGCAAATCTTATGGACCATTTTAACTAAAAAACCTAAAAAAAAAAAATTAAATACAAACAATTAAAGAAACCAATTTGAAAGGGAACAATCTTTGAAAATGATGATAAAAGGACACTAGGGTTCCACCGTTACCTTAACAATCCTATGTAGTTGTACCAATTACTTATGAATTACACACGCAACTTTGAAGGTTAGGTTTTCCTGATGCATATTCTACTTGTGGCATTCAAGTTAGAATGTATATCAAACATGCAATCCGTATGTGGCATTCAAATCAAATATAAACATGCATGACTCATTACGCTTTGTGAAAAACCATGCAACCCCTAAGACGTGACATTTGCCCTTGTTTATACCATATTTAGGGCCTCGTATTTAGATCTCGTACAAATACTCGAGGGACTTAAATGTAATTATGTGATAAAGGGAGGGGCAAATATGTAATAAGTGAGGAGTCCTTATTCTATAAAATGACCCCTCACCCTCACAATTAGGGGAGGCCAATTCCTAAGGCTCCTCACCCCCTCAAACTCTCACTCTCAGAGCTCTCTCTCCCTCAAATAAATACATAATTAGTGTGGATGTAGCCCAAACCTTAGGGTGAACCACGATACATCTTGTGTTATTTACATTTCTTGCAGATTCACGGTCGGATTTACGTTGTTCCAAGACCTCCGGTTTTGTGCATCAACAGCCCTAGGTGAGATTACAACTATCAATCACAAGAAGCAATACTCAATCCTTTGGTGGCATTCCGATTACTTAGTTAAACATCATAATGGTCGCAAATCATTAAAACACAAAGACAATTTAAATACAATGATTAATAATTTAAACATCCTAATGGCTTCGGAAATTATAGAATTCTCATTTTCTTTTTCTTTTGGTCTAATTGGGAAGCCTATGTACTGTAGTTTTGTGTTTTATCCTAGAAGTGGACATTTTCTTCACCTATGTTGCTCTATTGTTTATTTAATTAAAAGTTTAGTTTCTTACCAAAAACATACATATTGTTAAAGTTTTCTTCTATTAACTGATGAATGTTCATCCAACAACTTTGAGCATGGTGTGGATCTTATTGGACTTCTACGTGAAAAATTCATGTATCCATACGTAGATTAGTGATAGAATTTTTACCACCTGTACAAGTAGGGATAAAAATACTTAAAAATACTTGTAAGAGAGCAATGTAGTTGTAATATAAACGGCTCAAGCAAGGTCGTTTTCCACAGGGATTGTTTGAATAATTAGTGCAAAACCAAAATCTTAGTTAATTATTTAAAAATAAAGATTGGAAGAGGTTGATTTTATGACCTAAAATATTAAAAACGAATTTAATTAAAAACAATTAAATAAATTGACAAAGTAAAGAAAACAAAGGAAAATAGTTTTGAAAACCAAATTGTAAAAGCCTAGGGTTCCGCCGTCCCCTTAACAATCCTATGTAGATTTACCAATTACTTATGAATTACCCATGCAACTTTGAAGGTTAGGTTTTCCTAATTCATATTCTACTTGTGGTATTCAAGCTATAATTTATATCAAACATGCAATCTGTTCGTGGTATTCAGATAAATATAAACATGCATGACTAATTACGCTTTGTGAAAACCCTTTAAAAAACCATGCAACCCCTAAGACGTGGCATTCGCCCTAGGTGAAATTACAATTATCAATCACAAGAAGCAATACTCAATTCCCCGGTGACATTCCGACTGAATTGCATCCGATTACTTATCTAAACATCCTAATGGTAGCTAAGCATTAAGATATAGAGACAGTTTAAAGCACAGTGATTAATAATTCAAAGTATGCATGCATAATATCATAAGCAATTAAATAAAAACTACATATTCATGCTAAGGCTCAAGGCATCTCCCTAGCAAATGTAAATTAGGTACGAACAACCATAAAAAAAAATATTATTAAAAATATGGATAGAAAACACCTTGAAAATAAACTTGAATTGTCAAAAGCAATTCTCCAAATAGTGCGTGCGTTCTCCCCTCTTAACACTAATGGCTAAATATCTTATTTATACTAATACAAAGTAAAATCCTTACTAGAAAAGGTCTCCAAAAAACTAGGAAACATAATAGAATAAAATAACTAGGAAATAAAAGATTTCCTATTTGAATTGGGCATTAGAGCTTGGCCAATACAACTTAGTTTACCGACCCCGCACAACGATAAAGGCCCAAGCCTTGGCAGACTTCATAGTTGAATTCATACCTAGCCTAGGCGACACAACAGAGCTGCCCAACGACGCCCCGAAGGCAACCGAGCATACCATAGCCATGCCTGCCTCACTCGATGGTGACTTCTGGCATTTGCACGTTGATGCACATTCAACTACAAGGGCTTAGGAGCAGGCGTGGTCCTAGTCACCCGACGGTTCAACGCTCAAGTAGGTGATCACTCTAGACTTCAAGGAATCCAACAACGAAGCACAGTATGAAGCCCTACTAACAGGCTTTCGAATGGAAAAATTCTTGGGGGTGAAGAAGCTTGGAATTTATTCTGATTTCCAACTAATCACCAGCTAGACTACCTGGGAGTACATTGCAAAACATTCGAAGATGGCACAACACCTAGAAAAGGTACAAAACCAACTTAAGGAATTTCAAACTTACACCCTCACTCAAGTTCCGCGGGTAAACAACGCCCACACAGATGCACTAGCTGGCCTAGGCTCCGCCCTCGACCATTAACTCAAATGCTCTATTCTGGTGGAGTATTTGGACAAACAAAGCACAAAGGCGGAACCAGTAGCCAAGGTTTCATAGGTTAGTACAACTCCGAACTTGCAAGATTTCATTATAGACTACCTGGTCAATGATACACTCCCCATAGAAAGATTAGAGTCTAGAAAGCTCCAAACATAAGCAGCATGCTACTACATGTGGAATGATATTCTTGTTCGAAGATCTTACACTGGAACACATCTTCGCTGCCTATCGTTGCCTAACGTGTCCCGATGACCTAAAGGTTCTTAGTTTAATCCATGAAGGCGTTTGTGGAAATCGAGGTCGATCTTTAACACAGAAGGCTCTTAACGCAGGTTATTATTGGCTTACTATGCATCAAGATGCTAAGGAGTTAGTACAAAAGTGCATCACTGCCAACACTACAAGCCGATACCAGCACTGTCTGCCAATGAACTGCATACGTAGAAGAGTCATTATCCGTTCTTGCAATGGGAAATCGACTTGGTAGGGCTAATGTCACTCTCTACTGGGGGCAAAGGCATGATGATCGTGACAACTGATTACTTCACCAAATAGGTGGAAGCAGAGCCCATGACAACCACAACTCAGATGGACATAGAGTGCTTCATATAGAGGAACATCATTTGCCGATTTGCCAGCCCTCAATCCATCATTACAAACAGCGGCCAGTAATTCGTGGGCACAGATTCGGCGAAGTTCTTCCAGAAATATGGCATTAAGCAACATATGTCTATGCCGAGGTATCCCCAAGGTAAAAGGTAGGCCGAAGCATCCAATAAGATGATTCTTGACTGCCTCAAGAAATCCCTCTTAGACAATAATGGAAAATGGCTAGACGAACTTCCCAGATGTTTATAGGTGTATCGCACAACCAAATGACAAGCAACCGGTCAGACTCCTTTCTCATTGGCATTTGGTTTAGAAGCAATCATTCTTCCCAATGTCATCGTGCCAAGTATTAGCACTCTACTGCCAAGCATCGAGCAGAATAGAAAATAGATGGCCACAAATTTAGACATGGTAGAGGAGGAACATGAAAAGGTCATGTTGGAGATATGCCCTGAAAGTCAATCTTTGGAAGAAACCTTTCAGGACAATGAATGTGTGTATAGATGATTCTTATACATCAAAAGGCAAAGATACTAATTAGGACTATCTCAATAAACGATATATGTCCTAAATAGTGAATCCATGGACAATGGATCGATGGAAGAAGTAATCTAATGATGTTAGACTACAGAGACCTTCTTCACATAACCATCATGTCCAAAAGGTTCCTGGTCATAGGATTGTTAGAGGGATACTGACAATGCATAGACCAATACATACTATGTCCCCTTCAATTGGAAGGATGGAAAGTCTCATCCCATTCGTGTAGTAACACTAAGGCAGGTATGTAGGTGCTCATTAAGGGAATGAGTTCACTGAACACAATCGAACGAGAGTACTTGCATGGAGGTCTACTCACATGTCAAGCAAGTAACTCTAATGGTTGGAATAATGTAAGTAATCCTTTAACCTAAGACATCATAGTTCTCTTGGGGATACGTTGCTGATCATTTTGTTAATGAGACGTGACCATACCTCATCTTGGGTGTGTTCTATGCATTGTTGGGGTCAGTGATTTATTCTCAGAGGCATGCGAATGATCAACAAGGGATCTCTAATCCTCGTTATGAGAGGATGAATACTCTAAGATATGATTCGGGAATCTTCGGCTGAAGTATCGAGCGTAATGAAGGAAAGCGTTCCTATACGACTCAATTGAATCATATAACATGGAATAATCATATTAGGGGTTTGACATTAAATGTCCATACCCTAGTTATGTGATTGTGAGTATTGTTTTAGAGAAGGATCGAATTACATTGTAATTCCAACTAAATAGGTTCTTCGAACAAATTCTACATTAGCTTGGGTAGCCATGATATATGGTTAGATGTCACTCATGGCTTGTGAGTTCTTCTAGATGATTAAATAAGTAGTCGTCAAAGAAGAAGGAGAATTAAAAGTAAGTTTTAATTCACTAAGTGATTGGATTAAATATAATCAATTGGATTGGTGCCAATCACCTTACTGCCTTGCTAATTAGAACCTAAAATGATTGTACACCGATACACTCTTGTAGTGAGACAACTAAAGGATGATGGAATAAATTAATTGGATTAATTAAGTGTTATGATTAATTAGAAAGTCTAAAGAAATCATAGAAGCGATGAAAGATCGTTTTTGGACTTAAAGAAAAGTTCAGGTTAATATGGGCCCACTAAGCCCAAACCATTGGGCTTTTATTTAAGCATAGGATGACTTGAAATGATAAAAGCCCAAAGCCCAAACAACATAAAAGGGGCCGGCCATTGGAGAGAGAGAGAGAGTCAAGTTGTTGATTCATTTCTTAGATATTTATAAAGGACTTTTAGTGAAAAGTTTCATTAGGGTTTTGAGTGTTCCTTTTCACAAAAGAAGAAAAACAAATCTCTCTCTCTCTCAACACTCAAAGGCCGGCCACCATAAGGGAGAAATAGCTAATCATCTTCTCTCCCCTTTTGGTTATTCCCTTATCCATCTCACTACACTAGTGGGTGTGGATCTTTAGAGGTCTTCAACCTTGGAGACTAAAGGAGAACCAAGGAGCACTCATTCTAGCAAGGTGGAGGAAGCAAGGAGGGAAGCTAGGCTCAATGAGTTCCAAGAACAAAGAGCTTGGAGGTGGTCCATCCTTGGTCTCAAGTCTAGATCAAGAGGTATAAAACTATACCTTCACTTTGTTCTTCAATAATTTCTTAGATGCATCAAATATGGACCTATGTTTCTTGAAGGGGATTTGCATGACTATAGCTTTGATATTGTGTGATAACATGCTTCCGTTGCTTATGTATATGAATTTTGAATTGTATATGCATGCTAGTCACTAGAAATCCCAAATAAATCTCATTATTTCCCTTCAGGTCATCACCCGCATTGTAGCCTACTACCAGCAGCTCCTCTCCAACTACAACAAAAAGGCGAAAATTCAGTAGTTCCAGCCTGGAGATCTAGTCCAAAGAAAAGACTTCATCACTGCTCATAGAAAAGGCTCCAAAAAGATGGATCCCATCTGGGAAGGTCCGTACAATATCAGCAAAGTAGGCGGCAAAGGTAGATACACCATCGCCACCATGAACAACAAAGAGATCGAAAAGCAGTGGAATGTCTAGAATTTGAGGAAGTATTTGACGGAATATTTTGTGAAAACAAGTTCATTTAAGCAACATCAATAAGCATGCAATTAACAATTAAAGGCGGAATCATGCTTGCATGCACTTAAAAACAAAACTTTAACCATGAAATTCAAAGCCTAGTAGATTGGTGAACCAAAACTCAACTCAAAACAAAGTGAGTTGAGATTTATACCTTTGTAGATTCCTCTTTGCATAAGCAAAGGCTAATCACCCAAAGAGAGGGCCTTCATTCCTTGCATCTAAAATCTATGGATTTGGATGGATGAATAGGTTTCTCCAAGTTCCCAAAATTGAGAACCTCTAAGTCTCTTCACCAAGGAGAGATTGGAGAAGAAATGAGTGACCTTGGAGTAGTGGGATTGCAAGATGCACCCCCAAGGGGCCGGCCTCCTAGAGAGAAAATGGAGAGACAAGTTCTCACCCATTTTCTCTAAAAGAAACCCTAATGAATAAAAGGCTATAAAGTCATATTTATACCTTTATTCATTTGAGTGGCAAACTTGTAATTAAAGCAAGTTCACTACCCTTCCTCTAAATGGCCGGCCATGGGGTGTTGTTTGGACTTTTGGGTCTTAGTGAATCATTATTCATTAAGTTGTCATACAACTTAAGTCAATGGGCTTGACGTTCGAAGCCCATTGGGCCTTAAGGTCCAAAACCTATCCCGAGGTCTTTAACGAACTTATTTGTTTGATTAATTAACATATTAATTAATCCTTGCCATAAATACATGATTAAACCATTTAATCATTCTTACTCATCTCCATTGTTTCTTCAATCTCCACCTTACACGGTGTGCGATTCATTAGGTTCCTTTTAGCGAGGCAGTGGGCGATTAAAACCATTTTACATCGATTGTGAATTGAAACTTACTTTCAATTCTCCCTTTAGTGATTACACACGTTTAGGGCTTCCACAAACCATGAGTGACACCTTGCAGCATATCATGGTTACCCAAGCTAATCAGAAGAGGTAGAGAAAACCTATTCAGTTTGGGATTACAAATGCAATACGGTCTTTCTCTAATCTAATACTCCTGACCACATTGTTTGGTTTGATAGTTTATTTATTCATGTCTACTATCCAATGTGATTCGTGTGCTTATATGATTTCCTTGAATGTGATTCGGAACGCATTCCCAAATCTCATTCATACTCTGGCCAGAGATTCTAAATCATATCATAGAGTATTCTCCCTCAAATGGTTTGAAGGTTAGAGATCCCTTGTTGCGCATTCACTTGCCTCCATGACTAAGTGGCTTAACCCCAATGATGCCGTGGACACCCCGAGGGGGAGACTTTGACATAATCAAAGATCAAGTACTTAACCACAAGACAACTGTGATGCCTCAGGTCAAAGGACTAATTTGCATTATCCCAACCATGAGTTCTCATGTGACATGAGTATGAGAACTCTTCGTTGATCGCGTTCAGTGAACTCATTCTCTACTGAGCACCTACGTACTTGTCTTGATGTCACACACACCAATGCCTCGAGACTAGTCACTCTCCCTGAGAGAAGACATAGCACGTACCGATCTTGACGGACTGTCAATGCCCAATTGGCAATCCTATGATCAGGAACATTTAGGATGTGTCTACGAAAGAATGGTCTCATGAATCTAACTTCATTAGATTACATTCTCCCAATCACATATTCCTTGGACTTTATTATTTAAGCATACAACATTTATATGAGACGGCTCAAACAATAATCTTTGCCCTTTATAGTTAAACCAGATTAGTTTAACATGTGAAATGTCCGTAAAGTATCATCTTATGATTGGCTTTAGGGCACATTTCCAACAGTATTGATAAGCTCATATTCATATATATTTTACATAAAATTCACTTGTTTTTTCTTAGTTAGTTCCTTATATTTTTGAGCTATTTACTATGTTTTTGTGTTTTTTGTGATTTATAAAGCAAAGAAAAGAAAAGTAGCACAAGTGAGATATTAAGTAACAAATTCGTCAAAACTGCCTGTGCAGATTAGCTGACTTTGGAAGCATGTTACGAACAGCTCAGAATGAATGAAGGAATGAGCCTTATATTCTTGCAAAGCTATGGATATCTATTTTCTGGACCAATTTATGGATTGTTAATATCCGTTTTCTAGAAGAAGTTATGGGCATTGTAACACTGAAAGGTTCAGAAAAGGGTTAAGCAGATTTGGCTAATAAAATG
The DNA here is from genome assembly GCF_916048215.2 of Malus sylvestris. Lineage (NCBI taxonomy): Eukaryota > Viridiplantae > Streptophyta > Magnoliopsida > Rosales > Rosaceae > Malus > Malus sylvestris. The sequence goes on along the minus strand of NC_062272.1, from coordinate 40,591,998 downwards.
AGAAAGTAAAGGCACTTGTTTTGTGTTTTGCTTTGTCATCAACACTCAGCAGCAAATGGGGTTATGATTGCACTCATTTGGCTTTGGAGCAAGTGGAAATGCATAGCTAGAAAGAGAAGGCACAGCACATGCAAAAGAGAAACATGGACAGCTACACACATGCAAACTGCACAGGTTGGAGGGCATACACACACTCTACATGGACAGTTTAGAAAAATAAAGGAGAGACAACATGGAAAGGCATGGCATGGGCAGCAGGAAACATAGAATGAAGGCACATGGGCAGCAGGAAATGTAGAATGAGGGCACATGGGCAGCAGGAAATCAGAAAATGAAGAATGAAAAAGTGGAAATAATGATAACATGACAGCAATGACACATGCAAAGAGGCCTTGAGCACCATCCTTCACACTTGTGCAGTAGCAACCCTTCATCATTACTTAACATTTCTGCCACAAGAACATGGAACCAAATACATGCAAAGGGAAAGAAAGACACACGACATGGGCATAAAGTGTAGTGATTTGTGGCTGAAATGATGAATGCATGTGTGTGCAAATGTAGAAGGAAACATGGACAGCACACACCCATGCAAACTGCACATGCAAAGGAAATGGAGTGGTCCTCATACTAGCCTATAAATGCATCCACCATTCCCATTCCTATGAGAACGATCTTGATCCATAATTTTGACATCCCACAAACACTTTCATTTCCTTTTCCGTGACCTCCATCATTCATCCAGCCATTCCCCATTCACCATACTTGCAACCACATTCACATATACATTCATCCAATATATCCCAAAACACAAAGCATACATTATCATCTCCCCTTGGCCGAGACATTCACCAATCCTAAATACATTCCTAACCTTTCCAAATATCCATACACATCCTAGACACTTGTGCTGCAATAAGGTGGTGAAAACGAAGGTCCTTGGCGTTTCAAGCTTGGAACTTTGGAGCGTTTTAGGTGTACTTCGTTCTTGCTTTCAATGTCTACTTTGTTATTTTCTGATTTTGTTGCAATTATGAGTAGCTAAACCCCCCTTAGCTAGGGGGGAATTCAAAGCCATGAACATACTTGCAATATGAATTGATAACCTTCAGTTGTGATTTCATAAGTTGTGAATTCAATTTGTTTAACTGCTTGATTGATAACTTATTCGTGTATGTTTATTAAGAGTGCACACTTAGTTTGCATGCATGAATATGATGCTAGAGTATAAGGGAGTTTCACCTAATAGTTACAAACTTATATTCACAAGTAGTGAAGGTCGCTTATAAACGATCGCTTTAAATAAATTCTTGGCAGGAGTTTCATGCTCATCATAGTAACGAATGCCTCGTCAATACTTATAGTTTTCATAATGCTTAATGATCTTTGATTGTATCTTTATTATGCTGTTCACGAAAAGGACTTTTGAAGAATGCTTGAATTGTTGTATGCGCTTTCCCATCCAATTCAATAACTTAAGGAGAACTTGAAGGTTAATTTAAGCGGACTTAATTAACCTGGGGTGTTGAGTTTCATGATTTATCGAAAAAACAACTGAAAATTGGTTTACGTGCAAGTGTGTCATGTGTGAAGAAGAACCCTCCTAGCTAGACTTCCATCCATTCAATTTACTCAAATTCGTGCAGATTTAATTAGTTCTTTAATTTACTTGTTTTGTTTTCAAATTCATCAAAACCAAAACCCCTTTTACCTTGTTGAGTCATATTAGTTAGAAACTGATTTAGTTTGTGTTTTTAAGTATTTCGAACCAAGTTGAAACCAAAATTCGTCCAAAAATGTGTTTAGAGTCCAAATCTGCCTAGTTTGTGTTTTTAGGCAGATTTGGGTGTTTTTAGCTTGTTTTGAGTTCTTTGAGTTTGTTTTGAATTCTTTGAGTCCAGTTTAGTGTTTTTAACTTTGTTTATATGTTTTTAAGTCAGTTTAGAGGTTATTAGCAAGCCCTCCTAATCCCCGGTCCAGAACGATCCCTACTTACATTCTTTACTACAATTGATACAAGAGGGTTTAATTTGAGTGCTTAACTTTCATCGCATCAAGTACTATGCGTGACCTCCTGCTACATTAAAGCATGAAGGCTCAAGTAGCTCGACGGGCATAACCTTGCAAGCCGAAGACTATCCAGTTGTTATGCAGTTCCTACCTTACAGCTAAGTTTTCATTCGTTTTACTCATTTTTCAATGAAGAATTCAGAAGTTATTCACAACTTGGCTCTGCTGCATGCTAACAACAACTTATCACTCTTGCATTCAAATGAAGATCGTGCCCTTTTTAGGGACTTATCATGGGAATTGCACCCCTATAGGGACCAACCATGCTCTCCAATGTGAGAGGGTAAACTATACACTCTAAATATCTAGACGTGGATGGGTTGGGTTGCCCTGGTGTAATTAGGTGCAAAATGGTCTGTGCCGAGATTCTTAGAAGTGGCCATACTGGTCTTTTTCAAGGCTTAGCTAACTGAAGGATTTTTGGTCTTTGGCATAATTTGCGGAAACCGGGCCTTAGAGATGGATGAGGCACATTGTGCACTACGCCTTATAGACAGTTGCCCTAGAACACTAAAGCTACTACCGAGTGCACTAAGGTAGCCCACGGTTTCTAGAAGATTACCTATGGCTTGCCCTTTAAGTAGTAAACCACGCTAAACTTATACAACTGCACATTTTGTGAAAGGTTAAACAGTTAGCGTGCATATACGAAGCTCTATCCACTGCCGACATGCTATGTAGTTGATAAGCTTCATCTCTGCCAAGCACGGAATGATCATTTTGATCTACACTAATTCCTAAAGTGTTATGATCCTTGCTACACAACCCACGAAATTGGTTACATAAAGTGCAAAGTGTTCTCTTGGATCTTTGCCCACAAAATTCCATATAACCGCGTACTTTTGATACGGAAGCTTAGCAAATTTCATGCCCCAAAAATCTTTAGTATGTTGTGATGTAGCCCACACAGCTCAAAGGATTGAAGAAAGTCATAGTTAACAGCCAAGTGGTCTCGCAAACTCGTTTGCTTCGATAAGTAAGGCATCTAGCTGCTGACCCTATAGTTAACAACTTTGCAAAAAGTTCTACACCAAAACCTACGATTGTATAAGCTACATGGGCTTGTCTACTTATAGAAAAGTAGCATGCCTGCTGCCGGTCTAAGTAAACAAAAGAAGCAAAGATGAAGAAAAGCTAGGGAAGCAAGTTTATTAAATTTTCTAACAAAATTGATAAACAAAAAGCAAAGATCAATTGAGTTCAAGCAAAGCAAAAAGCAACAAGGAAAAGAAAGAAAATCCTAAAAGTTACCTAGAAGACTACTCTTTAGCAGCTTGGACATCCCACGACTACTCGGCCACCACACCTTTAGTAGACACCACATTCTCAGTTGCAGCATCATCCAACACTTAACTCTCGGTTACCCTAGCCTGAGCACCAACTTCTCAAACTACTTCACCAATAGAAGCCTCAAAAGTAAAGGCAAGGAAGTCTTTCGGAGAATTAGAGAAGGTCTCGAAGTCTTTCCTAACAAACTCAAAGTCAGACGGCCTACCGAAGAGATGTTCTACATAACCCAACTTGTAGAAATCGGCCTAAGATTGGACAAGTGAAGCCTCGAGTCCAACCTTCTCACCCTTTAGCTGCTTGTTATTCTTGAGCAGACCAAAACAGACGCAGTATAACTCATCCACTTGCCTCTTCAAATTTTCTTTGATTTTCAACACACCTTGGAGTTCCAACACTTGAGGTTCAAGCCTATTGACGATCTTCTGGAAGTGGATCACTTGATTATAAGCAGCAATCAACTTTTCATCCTTTGCGTAAGCAGCATAATGAAGCTTAGAAGCGGCACAAGCAGAGCAGTCCTTATATATTGGGTCGTATGCTTCACAAAGGAACTTGGGCAAACAACCCCTTTAACGCTATCAACAAGCTTGGCACATGTGTGTGGAGCCTAAAATAATTCCAAAAATTCTAGAGGCGACACGTGGACTTTTACTCAAGAAAGACAAGATTGCCCTCAATAAATGAGCAAGCTTTTCAGATGCTCCCACGGTCAGCTCACATCCCTAGAGGTCTCAGCAGTTGAATACGACTGCCTACAGCTCACCTGCCATTGGCAAGGAATTAAAGATAATGATTAATTACCCAAATCCTATTTTTAATACATTCCCATTTGAAGATTGACTTCAATCAAGTAAGTAATCCTAATTTAAATAAATTAAGGATAATTACACCATTATCTCAAGATATTATTTCCTATTTAATATCTTGGGAATATTTAGAGAATATCTCTCCATTAAACACTATGGCCGGCCCTATCCCTATAAATACCCCATATTCTACCAAATTTTGAGAGCTTTTGGCAACCCTGAAAAAGCCCTAAACACTTTAGTCTCTCAGATAAACTAACTTAGGCATCGAAGATCCGTTAACCTAACCCCCCCCCCCCCACCACCTCGTGGGCGCATGAGGCTTAGGTCTCTGATGAAAGGTGTTGATTGTCTTGCAGGTGCATTTTTGTCAAGACTGAAGACTGCAGAAATTCGCATCAACAAATTGGTGCTTTCATTGATAGCTAATTCAAAATACTTGTTTATACCATATTTAGGGCCTCATATTTAGATCTCGTACAAATACTCAAGGGACTTAAATGTAATTTGAGATAAAGGAAAAGGCAAATATGTAATAAGTGAGGAGTCCTTATTCTATAAAAGGACCCCTCACCCTCACAATTAAGGGGGGCCATTTCTGAAGCCTTATCACCCCTCTCACATCCCCTCTCATATTCAGAGGTTCTCTCCCTCACATCTTAGATAAATACATAATCAGTGTGGACGTAGCCCAAAGCTTGGGGTGAACCATGATACATCTTGTGTTATTACATTACTTGCAGATTCACGGTCGGATTTACGTTGTACCAAGACCTCCAGTTTTGTGCATCAACATTTGGCGCCGTCTGTAGGAATCGACACAAAAAGCTATGTCGGTTCTCTCTCAATTTTCCATCTCACCACCGTGAAACCTTCACAACCTCATCACTGTCCACCGTGGATCTGCAAAACCCAAATGACAACCAAAATTATCTCTGTTGCTTCTGATCTCTTTCACCTCTTCAAAAAAACCACCGCAAACTCTCTCTCTCTCTCTCTCTCTAAAACTCACGGTGATAAAACACCATCACCCAAACAACTCTCAAACATTCATTGCCACCAGAAAAACTCTCTGAGTCTCTGTTTTTGCTTAGTTCTAGAAAGAGAGAGGGGGGAGAGAGAGAGATGGCAGCAACCACCGGTGAGGGGCTCAAAGGGTTGAACTCGACAACCTTCTTATGTGGGGGCAAGAGAAGTCAGGCCTTGCTCTCTGCTGCCACCGTTGGAAGCAAAGTTAGTGGTGCTTCTCCTACTCCTAAGAGATTCATAGTGGTTGCTGCTACGGCAAATAAGTCTTGGAACCCGACGGTTAAAGGCGGTGGTAACTTTATCGACCCTGAGTGGCTTGATGGCTCGTGAGTTTCATATATTATCATCCACATTATAGTTATTCGAAGTTTGTCACAGATATATGTATGAACTTGTGGGCAGCTTCTGCAAAACCCAAATGAATCACATGCAGCAGCCTTCCCAACTCCCCCATATCAGAATCCACCACCCAAACTCCCCTCGTCACCACTCTCACCCCCACCTCCAGAGCCCGCTGCAAGCTCGGTGTCATCGTCGACTTCTCTGACGAGAGCGCCCATGCCGTCCGCTGGGTTGTCAACCACTACATCCGCCCCAAGGACGCCATCATCCACATTATAGTCAGACGCCATGGTTGGCTCACAGAGAGCTTGAGGATCTCTCGTCGTGCTTGCGATGGTCACATAAAGATGCCTTTTTGCAATTTCCATCACGAAAGAAGAAGCGACTTGTCTTAACGACATAAATCAGATGCCTTTTTGCAATTTGACAGTGAGAGACTGATCGGTGAGGCTGCTAAGAACCAGGCAGCTGTCCAAATGCCTCCCACTCAACAACCTGCAATGCAGCAAGAAAAGAAAAAGCGAAAAAACACCTGGACACTGACCTTTTACAGCTAGACTACCCACTTTTTGCTAGGGTTTAGCGCTCCTCACCCATGCGGTAAACCTACAATATAGAAAAAAAAGAAAAGAGCAAAGCAGAAAGAGAAAAAAAGAAAAGGTGCAAAATCATAAGGTTCCTATTATTACGATTCCTTTTGTCTACCAGGTGAAGAGACAGAGAGAGTGCAGCAGAAAGCAAAAGCAAGGAATAAACACCCCACCAGAATGATGTGATTTACTTTTCTTGTTTCTAAATGGTGTAAATTATTTTTTATCTTTCGGAGACATCTGTATAAACCCCAAGAGTCCCTTTTATAAAATAAGGGCTCACCCCTCAATACCATTAGAGAACATCAACTCTAGCCCGTATTTATGTATTGATGAGCGAGTTCTTATTCTATAACAGGGACTCCCTCACCATCATTAGAGAGCATCACCGCCTACTGAGCAACCGCCTCCCCGCGAGCATCAACTCTAGCCCATATTTATGTATCGAGGAGCGAGCCCTTATTCTATAAAAGGGACTCCCTCACCTCTGTTAGAGAGCATCGCCGCCAGCTGAGCAACCGCCTCGCCACGAGCATCACTCCTGACCTATTATTCATGTATTGAGGAGCGAGCCCTTATTTTATAAAATGGACTCCTTCACCATCATTAGAGAGCATCAACTCTAGCCCATCATTCATGTATTGAGGAGCGAGCCCTTATTCTATAAAAGGGACTCCCTCACCTTCAACGCCACAAACCGAGCCAACCAAGGCAACATAAGCCACGAGCCAAGCAGCCTCGCAGCATGTGCTACTTCTAGTTTAGCATCATTTCAGATTGAGCACCGCCTCATATCGAACATCAGTTCATGACAACATCTAGTTACTTCAGCCCACACATGGACTGAATTTCAAGTCTCCAGCAAACGACTCTCTTGATTGAAGATTTAGGGGGACTACTGTTTATACCATATTTAGGGCCTCGTATTTAGATCTCGTACAAATACTCAAGGGACATAAATGTAATTATGAGATAAAGGAAGGGGCAAATATGTAATAAGTGAGGAGTCCTTATTCTATAAAAGGAACCATCACCCTCACAATTAGGGGAGGCCAATTTTGAAGGCTTCTCACCCCTCTCACATCCCTTCTCATATTCAGAGGTTCTCTCCCTCACATCTCAGATAAATACGTAATCAGTGTGGACGTAGCCCAAACCTTGGGGTGAACCACGATACATCTTTTGTTATTTACATTACTTGCAGATTCACGGTCAGATTTACGTTGTACCAAGACCTCCAGTTTTGTGCATCAACAATACTCAAAGAAGCTTCACGCATTAGTTTCTTGAATTTTCTGTTACGTTGAATTTCTCACAGGTCGTATCAATTAATTTTTCCAAGAAAAGTTTCTTTATCAATCCCTAGAGAAAGGATACAATGGTAGGAAATTTAGAAACTACGACGAACGGAACCCCGTATGTGTAAGGATTTGGACCGGAGAGTGGAGACGAGGACATAGCCCCATGATGGAGATCCTCAAGGCTTAACGCAACGGCAGAAGGAGCCCCACCGCCGTGAAGCCACGCCACCACCATCACCACTGTGACCCAGCAGCCATGGCAAGGCCACAAGGCCACGACATCACTCCCACCGTCGCTGCCTTTGCAGCACCGCATCCAACCAAACCCTAGGCAAGAGGCTCAAAACTTGGCAACTGTCGCAGGAAGCCCAAGGCAAGAGGCCCAACCCATTGCAATAGTAGGCCTAACTATATAGCAGGCCCAAACCTGAGCCCAGAACTTGGCAACTGCTGCCAACCAAGCAACTCAACAGGCCCAAGCCACCACCCAGCCAGCAGGCCATGATATGGCAGCCCAACGGCCAGGAGGGCCCACGACTGTGCAGGCCCAAGGCGAGCAGACGCCGGTTTAAAGTGCCTCGCGACCCACTCTCACAACCCGTCCCGTGGCCCAGTCCATTCCAAGGCCACCTTCAGCGATCCAGACTTCGACCATTGGTCTCACGATTGATTCAGGGTTACTTTCAACCCACTTTTCTGCAAGAATGCCCTCTTTGGGCGCAAGCTTTGTACCTGCAGTGAAGGAAATTTTGTGAAAAACATGTGCATTTAAGCAACATCTATAGCATGCAATTAACAATTAAAAGGAGGAATCATGCTTGTATGCACTTAAAAACAAAACATTAACCATGAAATTCAAAGCCTAGTAGATTAGGTGAACCAAGACTCAACTCAAAACAAAGTGAGTTGAGAAATTATACCTTTGTAGATTCCTCTTTGCATAAGCAAAGGCTAATCACCCAAAGAGAGGGCCTTCATTCCTTGCATCTTAGATCTATGGATTTGGATGGATGAAATGGTTCTCCAAGTTCCCAAAATTGAGAACCTCTAAGTCTCCACACCAAGGTAAGATTAATGAAGAAATGAGTGACCTTGGAGGAGAAAGATTACTAGCTAATCCCCTCCAAGGGGGCCGGCCTCTTTAGAGAGAAATGAGAGTTTTGTGTTCTCTCCAATTTCTTAAAAGAAACCCTAAAATGAATTTTGGCTATAAAGTCATATTTATACCTTAATTCATTGGAGTGGCAAACTTGTAAATAAGTCCAAAACCCACTCCTTTAACTAAATGGCCGGCCATAGGGTTTCATTGGGCTTTTAAGGCCTTTGTGAATTATTTGTCATTAAGTTGTCATACAACTTAAGTCAATGGGCTTGACGTTCGAAGCCCATTGGGCCTTGAGGCCCAAAACTAACCCGTGGTCTTTTAACGAACTTGATTCGTTTGATTAATTAACATACGAATTAATCCTTGCCATAAATAATTAAACCATTTAATTATTCTTACTCATCTCCATTGTTTCTTCAATCTCTGCCTTACACGGTGTACGATCCATTAGGTTCCTTTTAGCGAGGCAGTGGGCGATTAAAACCATTTCAAATCGATTGTGAATTGAAACTTACTTTCAATTCTCCCTTTAGTGATTATACACGTTTAGGGCTTCCACAAACCATGAGTGACACCTAACAGCATATCATGGTTACCCAAGCTAATCAGAAGAGGTGGAGAACCTATTCAGTTTAGGATTACAATGCAATACGGTCTTTCTCTAATACAATACTCTTGACCACATTGTTTGGATTGATAGTTTATTCATGTCTACTATCCAATGTGATACATGTGCTTATATGATTACCTTGAATGAGATTTGGAACGACTTCCTAAATCTCATTCATACTCTGGCCAGAGATTCTTAATCATATCATAGAGTATTCTCCCCCAAACGGTTTGAAGGTTAGAGATCCCTTGTTGCGCATTCACTCGCCTCCATGGCTAAGTGGCTTAACCCCAACTATGTCGTGGACACCCTCGAATGGAGTGACTTTAACACAATCAAAGATCAAGGACTTAACCACAAGACAACTATGATGCCTCAGGTCAAATTACTACTTTGCATTATCCCAACCATGAGTTCTCATGTGACATGAGTATGAGAACTCCTCGTTGATCGTGTTCAGTGGACTCATTCGTTATTGAGCACCTACATGCTTGTCTTAGTGTCAATCACACCAATGACTCGAGACTAGTCACTCTCACTAAGAGAAGACATAGCATGTACTGATCTTAACGGACTGTCAATGCCCAATTAGCAATCCTATGATCAGGAACGTTTAGGATATGTATACGAAAGAGAATGGTCTCATTAATCTAACTTGTTTAAATCACATTCTCCTATTTACATATTCCCTGGACTTATCGTTTAAGCATATAACATTTATATGAGACGGCTTAAAACAATAATCTTTGCCCTTGATATTAAACTAGATTAGTTTAACATGTGAAATGTCCGTAAAGTATCATCATATGATTGGTTTTAGGGCACATTTCCAACAATCTCCCACTTGCACTAGAGCCAATCAGCTTGGTTATCAGTGATGATACCTCTTCTACAGTCATTTCAAAAATGGCTGAGTAGTGGGCCTAGGCAATGGATATCTATATGTTATCCATAGAAGCAACCTTGAGAATAACGACGTCACCATGATACATGATTCTTAATCATGTGGTTTAGTCTCTCATTTGAGTTCGGATCTTGATGAGACCTTGATTCCCTGGCTTGAGCTATCGCCCCATTAGTGTCGTAGTGTCGGTACACTAGAGACACTTTTTGGTTGGAACCGAATAGAGAGTTCATAAATAAACTTTCCCATCCAAACAACATTGTTGTAAGCTTCTATATGGCAATATATTTTGCATTCATAATGGAACACACTAAAGTCATTACTTTTAATGTTTCCATCCAAATATCTCTTTAGTCATAATAAAGAGATATATGATTATCTCTTCATTCATAATGAAGAAATATCCAATGATGGATTAGATTCATAATCTAATAAATTTACGCTTCCATTACGTTACTCTAATTCTTCCTCATTCTTTGAGGAATCTATCCTTTAGTATTTCTTAAATACTTAAGGACTCACTTGACAGTTGCCGTGGTTCTGATCCTGGGCTTGCACTGATATCGTTTTGTACCTTTCTAGGTACAACTCATATCAATGTTTTTCATACAATATGAAATACATAAATCACCTCTCTGTGTATGCATAAAGGATTCTATTTACGCATTATTTCTTTGGGAGTCAAAGGGTATGTTCCCTTTGTGAAGGGCAACTTGCTAGTCTCACTAGAGTCGTCCTTCTAATTGAAGTTTATCATCATATGAGAAACTTCCTAACATCTCGTCTATTATTAGGGCTTGATATAATCCAATTATATCCTAAAATCTATCAATATAGATTTCCATCCCATGTATATAGATTATGTTTCCCATATACATTCTATCTTCATATAATGGTTTAAAGTCATAACTTTAACGAAGAAGTATTCTTTTCATTTCCAAAATTAATATATCATATATTTAAATTTTAGGAACATGATTAACTCCCACTAATCTTTTGTAAACCTAGTAAACAGAAGATTCATTTACATCTTTATGAGAAATCAAACGATTTGATCCTTTTCTCATAAGATGCTTATAGCTCCCACTAGCTTGCTAAGATTCATGATGGATGGATCTCTACAACTTACATGTCTTGTGATTCATAGTTTTCGACATATATATTATCAAGACTATCTTAATAATGGTTTCGAAAACCCATATAATGTCCAAACATTGAATCACCATTTAGTTGTAGCTAGCAATCTTCGAATTAATTGAAACCAAGACTACGTCAAATATGGTTTCTTCAAAGTCAACCATTCTCTTTGATTGTAGTCACCTTAAGCTACCAATTAGCTATTTAAGGTTTCATTATTTCGGGTCAAATGGTACTTTACCATTTCCTTGAGTATATATCGTATATACACTCAATGTAGTCATAAGGATTTTCATTCCTATTTCTTTCGAATTAAGAGGTGCAACTCTATGACATAGTCATAAAGTTCAAACCATTCTACTGAGACGGTTTGTAAATCCTTCTCGACTACCTTGGAGCTTGTGGTATAGGAACTAGGTTGTTATATTTGTTGATTACTTTCTTGTCTCTCAAAGAACCCATTCTTTGAGTTCTATCTCTCGTTCATTTGCTCTTAGGCAAATCACATTGTAGGATTACAATGAACTACCCAACAAAACAACATTTGTTAGTTGGTTTCTAGAAGCGATATCCAAAAGTTAATTTAAGGATATCCCACAAGATTGTTATCAAACAAATATTGCTTATTAGCACACAACCCCAAATCTTAACATGCTTGAGATTTGTCTTTCTTTCCAACTACATCTTATGGAGTCATGAAAATCTTGGAAGATCTTCTAATTGTCTTAGAAGTATATATCCTATATATGGGTAATAGATAACATCTAACGAACTAAATCTTATTCGAGTTCGTTCTTCTCCTAATGGAGAAATTCATTATCTTATGATGCTATTTTCCTTGATATTTTCAAGGAAACTCATCTAAAGTGTTACTTTTCCTTGGATCAAATCTAAGGAGGTAAATACTTTAGATGTCTTACTCATCAACTTACATTTCTTGAATTCTTTGAAATATTTTACAAAGTATTCGGACTTGTGTTTATTCAAAAAATAAACTATAGTCCAACCGAGAGTGATCTTCGGTGAATGTCATCCAACATGAGTAGTATTATGTTGTGGACAAGTGCCACTAACATCTAAGTGAATTAACCTCAACAACTTTGTGATTCTTTCTTCTTTCCAAAAGAATAAAGATTCGAACATTTCGCCTCTATACAATTTTAAAAAGAAGGTATTGGATCCGGATCTAATGATCCAAAGCATCCATCTATGACCAACTCGTAATTTATGTTTTAGAGGTATCACAACTCAGTTGGGATTAGTCACTATCTTGCAACCTTTTGGGTTTTAAGCATCATTATATTCTAAATAGTTAACAATACCATATCATCTCTACTATAGAGACAATCAATTAGATTACTATAATCCAATCATTGATTAATAAAGAACAATGTTTTGTCAAACAAAACATTCATCCATCTCTACTATAGTGACGGAATTAAGTTCCTTAAAATTGGAATGTAAAGACAATCTTTGATTTTTCCAATTTCTTTGGTAGTTCATATGAGGAAGTAAGTACTATCTGCTTTCGTAGAGATCTATATTTTATTCACGATCCGAATGTGAAGCACCTTTTCTTCTCTCATATATCTTCTACTTCTTATTAGTCACACTTTTACAACGATTGTAAAACATAGTTGCTAATACGGAATCAAGCATTCAAGTAGAAGAACCAACTGTTTTGAACTATTCAAGAACAATTTACGACACCTTCGAAAGGTGTGTTCTTGACACTTGCAAGACATTTCTTGCAAATACCCCTTCCTATGTCCATCATTTCATAAAGAAAGTTTGTTCCCTTGGAGTTAATTTTATCTTCTTCATTTGACTTCTCCTTTGACTACAATAGTCATGGTCCCTAAACTCCCACTATCTCTCTTGAAACTTATTTCAATTGTGTTATACACATCAAACATTTTGGAGAGCATGTGTTTATTGTTCACTACATAGTTTACAATAAACTTAGTGAACCATTAGGATAGGGACATAAAGGTGAAGTCCTAGCCTAGTTTCCGTCTCGTTAAGTGGTTTATCACTTCAACACTCAATGATTCAAAATCATCATAAGTCCATGTTAATGGACTATTTTTGTCAAACAACCATTATGTTCTAAACATAATTACAAACTTTCAAGAGTTGTTCAAGGCAACTCTCATTTCTTCATACAACAATTTGTAAGTGAAGAATCATGGCACATAAAGTGTCCATGCCTTTGTGCTTACTTCTAAAGTTCCTTGTTCATGTAACAAAGAAACAAGCACTAATGTTTGCATTTAACTAAGAGTTGTTCAAAGCAACTCTTATTTCTTCATACAACAAATTGTAATTGAAGAATTATGACATTAAAAGTGTTGTCCTCTTTATGATAGACTTTTTCTAACATATTCTTCTAATGATGCATTATCAATGGGAAGATTGTGAGGATGAGACTACTTAGGTACATTTACAAGCCATTAAAGACAATCTATGGTTTTGTAGTACCAAGTCCGGAAACTAAAGCTTTCGGCTTTTATTTGTCAAGTGTTGGATAGCGTTTGCAAATATATTGGTAAATAAATACATAACGAATATAAATTGATTGATTTTAAGCCATTTGATCCGGGTCTTTAAATCAAATAGCACCACCCACTATTTTTGGCAAATTCCATATCCCTCATTGGAATTCGAGAGTTTTGGAGGAAACTCTTAGTAGGGTATGGGCGACTCACTACTACCAAGCCCACCTCACAATGATATGATGTTGGCTAGCATTAATAATAATGAGAGAGTACGCTTACTCATTTGCATCTCTTGCAAGTACCCATCTTATTTGGCCTCTACAGAATGTTACCTCACAATGATATGATGTTGGCTCCATTGCACTTAGTTAAGTCATTCCCACCATGCAAGTTCGGGTAGGGGTTCAAGAACAACCTCACAATGATATGATGTTGATCATTCTCGTTGCCTACGTCTCACATCATCAAGTATGCATATAGACTCCTCCTGAGTGTAAGCACGCACTTTGTACTCCCCCATGATAGGGTGAAGCCGGTGTACGAGTCACAAACGATCGGAGCCTACGACGGTGGAAGGCCACAAAAGAGTGTTCAAAGCACTCTCACGCTTATCAACTTAATAATGGTTTGGTTGAGGGTTTTTAGGTCTCATCACATATAAATATTCATTTTAATCTTTATTAAAACAATTTTGGTCCTATTACAACTATTGGTCCATTTGATTGTTTTAGTTGTATATAATACTCCCACTATGCTTATAAAACAGTTTTTAAAGCAAGAGTATATGATACTACTAACATAAACTTTGCATTCATTTGATGGACTATATAGTTGTCTTAGGGCCTTAGGATGACTATGAACCTTTGTTTAGATTCAACACGAGCCTAGTGTTGAATCTCGGTCTAGGGATGGTGATTGATTTTAGTTACGCGTTTAATCACATTAAGGCGTGTTGTCTTAGGGGCGTTGGACCCAACTACTTCAATTTCATGCATATCAAATAAAGCAAGAAAGAAGTACTTCAAAGTAAAGATGAGCTTATGCTCTTTACAACATTTGAATGATACAAATTACTTTAAAGTAAAGAAGAGCTTAAGCTCTTTTACAACATTTGATCAAATCAAATTACAACCAAAATCTAATCTACACATTCCCATGGTTCAAACAAATTTGAAATGGCCTTTCACATAGCTCAATTATCGTAGGCTTAGGTTCATAATCACCCTTTAATTAATTAACGCTTTAACTAATTAAATTGAATGCAACATTTTCATTTGGTTTTTTATCCATAAAATTGATTTAAATGGAGCTAAATGAAATGAAAATCCAATTCTCATTTAAAGAGACAAAACCATTTTGTTCTCAACCTAATTTGGGCCAAAATGCAATAACCTCAACCTTTGGGCTATGTTGCAAAACTTAAACTTTTGAGCTCACTTTGTAAAAACACAAAAGTTCACTACTTCATGTAATTACAACTAGAACCCAAAAATTTCAACAAATTCAAAAACTTCATTAAAGGAACAAAACAATTTGTCCTTTAATGATTTTGGGCCTTTACGTAAATACGTAAACTTTTGGGTCAAAGTGCAAAAACACAAAAGTATCAAAACTTTATGTAATTGCATAAAAGCCCCAAAATTACCCTATTTTAATAGGGTGGCTGGTTTTAGGAGAGAGGGAGGGAAAAAACAATTTCAATCACATTAAAACATTTGATAAAGAAGAAAACAAAGACTTTATGAAATAAATCAAAACTTTGAATCAAAACACCAAACTTTTTGTTCTTGGCTAAAATGTCAAGAACAATGAAGAACATTCATGAAAAACCCATAAGAGCTCCATGAACATTTTTCATCCAAAGAAATACCAAAACCACTCAAACTTAAGGGAAATAACATATAACCATACTAGGGTACATAGGGGTTCCAAAAGTCACCTTAAAACACTTTTAACAAGTCAAACAAGAACCCAAAAATCCACCCTTTGGATTTGGCCGAATTTCCCCAAAGTCATGGCACCAAATTTTAGCTCCAATATTCATGCTCAAGAGAACTACATCTACAACATTTGAGATGGCAAATTTTCTAGCAAAATTTACATTCAAAGAAGCAAGAATAAAGCTTGTAACAATTACAACATTAAAATCATAAACTATGAAAATACAAAACCCAAAAGGATTCACCAACTACTAGACCTAGGCTCTGATACCACTTGAAGGAAATTTGGTGAAAAACATGTTCATTTAAGCAACATCTATAGCATGCAATTAACAATTAAAAGGCGAAATCATGCTTGTATGCACTTAAAAACAAAACATTAACCATGAAATTCAAAGCCTAGTAGATTAGGTGAACCAAGACTCAACTCAAAACAAAGTGAGTTGAGAAATTATACCTTTGTAGATTCCTCTTTGCATAAGCAAAGGCTAATCACCCAAAGAGAGGGCCTTCATTCCTTGCATCTTAGATCTATGGATTTGGATGGATGAAATGGTTCTCCAAGTTCCCAAAATTGAGAACCTCTAAGTCTCCACACCAAGGTAAGATTGATGAAGAAATGAGTGACCTTGGAGGAGAAAGATTACTAGCTAATCCCCTCCAAGGGGGCCGGCCTCTTTAGAGAGAAAGGAGAGCTTTGTGTTCTCTCCAATTTCTTAAAAGAAACCCTAAAATGAATTTTGGCTATAAAGTCATATTTATACCTTAATTCATTGGAGTGGCAAACTTGTAAATAAGTCCAAAACCCACTCCTTTAACTAAATGGCCGGCCATAGGTTTTCATTGGGCTTTTAAGGCCTTTGTGAATTATTTGTCATTAAGTTGTCATACAACTTAAGTCAATGGGCTTGACGTTCGAAGCCCATTGGGCCTTGAGGCCCAAAACTAACCCGTGGTCTTTTAACGAACTTGATTCGTTTAATTAATTAACATATTAATTAATCCTTGCCATAAATAATTAAACCATTTAATTATTCTTACTCATCTCCATTGTTTCTTCAATCTCTGCCTTACACGGTGTACGATCCATTAGGTTCCTTTTAGCGAGGCAGTGGGCGATTAAAACCATTTCAAATCGATTGTGAATTGAAACTTACTTTCAATTCTCCCTTTAGTGATTATACACGTTTAGGGCTTCCACAAACCATGAGTGACACCTAGCAGCATATCATGGTTACCCAAGCTAATCAGAAGAGGTGGAGCACCTATTCAGTTTAGGATTACAATGCAATACGGTCTTTCTCTAATACAATACTCTTGACCACATTGTTTGGATTGATAGTTTATTCATGTCTACTATCCAATGTGATACATGTGCTTATATGATTACCTTGAATGAGATTTGGAACGACTTCCTAAATCTCATTCATACTCTGGCCAGAGATTCTTAATCATATCATAGAGTATTCTCCCCCAAACGGTTTGAAGGTTAGAGATCCCTTTTTGCGCATTCACTCGCCTCCATGGCTAAGTGGCTTAACCCCAACTATGTCGTGGACACCCTCGAATGGAGTGACTTTAACACAATCAAAGATCAAGGACTTAACCACAAGACAACTATGATGCCTCAGGTCAAATTACTACTTTGCATTATCCCAACCATGAGTTCTCATGTGACATGAGTATGAGAACTCCTCGTTGATCGTGTTCAGTGGACTCATTCGCTATTGAGCACCTACATGCCTGTCTTGGTGTCAATCACACCAATGACTCGAGACTAGTCACTCTCACTAAGAGAAGACATAGCATGTACTGATCTTAACGGACTGTCAATGCCCAATTAGCAATCCTATGATCAGGAAAGTTTAGGATATGTATACGAAAGAGAATGGTCTCATTAATCTAACTTGTTTAAATCACATTCTCCTAATTACATATTCCCTGGACTTATCGTTTAAGCATATAACATTTATATGAGACGGCTTAAAACAATAATCTTTGCCCTTGATATTAAACTAGATTAGTTTAACATGCGAAATGTCCGTAAAGTATCATCATATGATTGGTTTTAGGGCACATTTCCAACATGCAGTCCACTATACATCCACCATACATGGAGACACCTATTTTCTAGACTCTTCAAATCCAAATGGCGAGGACCATCTGCCCTAGTAGGTTGCCAATTTGACGAACACCCTCGCGCAGCAAACCACCTTGGTGAACTAACTCCTCGAGCGCATCGAGATGCAGCGCACCCCAGACAAGGTGTGCCAAAGCAAAGAGCCACTTAGTCTACCACGAACTGTGCGTTCGGGTAGTCTGCACTCTCGTTTAGGCCCTTGGGGAAATGTCTTCTCCGGCCTAGATGCACAGAGACTAGGCCTGTAAAGAGATCTTCCTACAAGGCAACAGAGTAGGCAACCACATAAGGCCCAGATAAGAGCACATGAGTAGTCCAGCTCAAGTTCCATTGGCAACCCTCGCCAAGAGTGACGACGAGCAGTACAGGGCAAACCACGTGCACCACAACCGCAGCATAGACCAGCAGGACATGCTGAAGAGCAACATAGACCAGCATGCCAACACCAGGGGCAGCTGGAGGCTCCCCTACCCCCACCAGGTGCAAATCCAATAGGAAGTACAAAGGCTCGTAGTAGAGCACCTACGTGGATTTCAGCGTATTGACAATACCGACGATGCCCATCGTAGAGACGTGGCCAACTTGAGTAGGTCACCATTTTCAGACGACATCGAGTAGACGGAGTCACCGTAGAAGTTCAACCCTGCCACCACGTTTAATCCAGGAACTTCAACGAACTTTCCTTGTTTCACTAAGGAATATTCGTCATCCCCGCTCGATCAAAAATAAGTCTGACCACCTCTTCAACATGAAGGACTCGAAGGAGTCACTCCGCACTTACATCAAGAGATTCAAGGTGGAGAAGGAAAAGATTGTCGAATGGGATGACATCATCGCGTGCTCAGTTTTTCGAAAGAGGCTTCCAGTAGATCGCCTACTTTTCGGGGAATTGATTATGGGCGAGAACCTGTCCCTGTCAAACTCTTATGCTTTGGCAGAAAAGCACTTATTCTGGTATGAGGAAAAGAGTTCCTAGAAGTCGCCTGAGCAGCCGTGCAAAGACGCAGAACCGACTCAGAAGAAGGTGAACGATAAACTGCTGAACAACAAAAACAAGCCAGGAGATAGACACAGGGACCAGTCCCCAGTAAAGGAAGCATAGCACCTAAGACGTGCAACTAGTTCTCAATCCCGATCAACCAGATCCTTCGCGACCTCAAGGACAAGTCGTGGTTCAAGTTGCCGCCACTCGTAAGGGGCGACACTTCTAAGATAGACCAGACCAAGTACTGCGCATTCCATAGAGGTCTTGGGCATACAACCAATGACTACACCATATGGAGGAGGTACCTTGAGCAACTCGTGAAGGAAGGCAAATGGGACCAGTATGTCAACAGACCAGCTGCCCGGCCAAGATAATATGAATTAACATAATTTTTACCAAATCTGAGCATGTGGAGGCCACCAACAACTCCAAAAAGAGGAAGATGCGGCAGGCACGATCGGTCTATCAGGTTCAAGCCACATATGATGTACCTGGACCAATCGTCAGTTTCACCGAATAGGACATTGAGGGAGTAGACTTTCCCCACGCCGACACCCTGGTGATTTCTATACAACTAGCCCACGCCATCATTGACAGAATCATGGTGGACAATGGCAGCATAGTCAACATCTTACAATTGTTAGTCATCCAAAAGATGGGCCTGGAAAGCACGATCCAACGTAAAGTAAAAGTCTTGAGCGGATTCAATAGACTCACCTCAACTTCCATTAGCATTATCACACTCGACGTAACCAGCCCACCGATTGTCTCATCGCAAACCTTCATGATCGACAACGACCCATCTCTCCATAATGGGATATTGGGTCGACCCTGGCTAGTGAAGATTGGAACTGTGACCTCGATCGAATCTTTCACCTCCGCAGTAGCAGTTGAAGTGTAGAAAGACAACTCTACCTCTGCCCGCTAGCAATCACAGCAGGCAGGTCAGGAAAATGGTTCTACCTCTTTCGGATTAAATTACTTGGGTGTGGACCTCGCTGTTGACTAAGAGTTGACTTTTGGTCAATAGATCTTGAACCATTTAAATTACTAAAATTAGTATTACTAGAGACTCAGTGAGGCTTTGCGGACTTGTCTTGGTGAGTGACTTTAATATATGTGATATGGTTATTACCCTGTTTTCTTATATTAGTATCCTTTATGGATATGACTTGGTTTTATAAATGTGTTTTCTATTAAAATGTGATTTTATAATTCGCCATTGATCTATTTTTATTAAATATGATTTGACTCATGGATTGGAAATATTTGTGAAAAGGTGATTTGAAGTGCATATTGAAATGTTTATGAATTGTGTTATAAATATATATTTGAAATGTTGTGAAATGCGAGGGCTAGTAGGGGACCGTTACCCTAGTGTCATGGGGTTAGGTGACATCGAGTCTGCACCATGTAGCAGTGGTACATGGATGGTCCTACTTGGTTAATCCGTGATGGGGGACCATATTATTTATGGATCGTGCTTGGTTAATCCGTGATGGGCAATCCGTGATGGGCAATCCTTATGGCCATGTATACTTAGGAGTGATCATGCTTGGTTAATCTGCGATGGGTGATCACTACCTAACAGTTCTGTAGGTGTGACTCTGCTTGGTTAATCCGCGATAGGGGGTCACTACCTACTTGGTTATCTTGACCCTGCTAGGTTAATCCGCGATGGGGGACCATATTATTTATGGATCGTGCTTGGTTAATCCGCAATGGGTGATCCTTATGGCCACACATACTTAGGGATGATCATGCTTGGTTAATCCTCGATGGGTGATCACTGCCTAACAGATTCATGAGAGTGACTCTGCTTTGTTAATCCGCGATGGGGGTCACTACCTACATGATTACTCAAGGGTGGCTCTGCTTGGTTAATCCGCTATGGGGGGCCACTTCCTGTTTGGTTACTTATGTAGGCTTCGGCCAAACTATTTCCCTCTAGCCCTAGTTTTTAATGTACATATGAACAATGGATTTTGAGAATCTTGTTGTTTGAATTAGAAAAGCCGTTGGATGTCTAGGTGACTCATTCAGAGTTTTCAGTGACTTGATTATGATTTCATAAAGCATGTTTCTATACTTGATGTTTATAGATTGTGATCGATGGTATGTTTTTATTGAATATCACATACTTGTATTATTGTCACTCACCCGAGCTTCGCAACTTATCCAAGTTCTGATTTGCCCAGTGCACCATTTCCATGATGTAGGCACTAATTTTACATGCGACAGATCTGGGTAGATTACTAGAAATTGATTGATATTTTGGTTCCGTTGAGTGGTCCGGAACCCAATGTGGTTGGATTCCGTTGAGTGGTCTGGAATCCTTACTCTTGCTCATTTCCATAAGGTTAGTCTAGAACCCTAGATTCAAGTGAATGGTAATTACCCACAATAGATTATGTGAATGGAAATTAGAATTACCATGTTATTATTCATAATCCAAGTAGGGAATTATATAGAGTTCCTTGGTTAAATTTGTGAAATGATATGTTATCACATTGTTTGATTAACATAAGTAAATGCTAAGATCGTGCATCTTTGATTCATGAATTGATTAATTGATGGGATTGTGGAATGATGCTGGATATGAGTGTTGTTATTATGATTATTTTAGTTGATCAATGTTTCTAGTTAATAATATTGTGCATTGTTAATTCTTTAATATGTTACACGCTATGAATTGTGATTTTATGTGGGAAACATGATGATTTATGTGATTGATGAAGTGGAAATGTTAATCGTCATGTGGGATTGTTATGTTGGATATCATTGTTAATGTTATGATTAGACTTGTTGAAAAATATGGTTGGAGAATATGATTGTACTTCATCGTTTGTTCTTTGAAACATTGCATGATATGCATTGTGGTATATTGTTGGGACATAGCGAATTATGTGATGAATATTCAAGTGTAGTGAAATAATGAACTACGAATGGCTTGATCCCTATTTAGGGTACGTAGGCAGTCTAACGAGGATGTTAGATGCAGCCATAAAGTCGATGAAGAATTATTGCACAGTTGGATCTTAAGTTGTGTTTTGCCATTTCCCGAAGGTTGGGTATGTTAGAGATACGGGTATTTGGTGACGTCACGTGTCGATCCTAGACGTATGTCGGGATTAGGGCGTGACATTAATGGTATGAGGAAAATTTTATTGATATGAAAAAAAAAGGTTACAATTAGTTACGGGGACATAATGTCACGTCTCAATCCTGACATATGTCTCAGATCTACACGTGATGGTAGGACAATAGCCGTAGCAGTAGAACAACTAATTGTCACACTCCAAAAATTGAATTTCAAGATGTGACTAAATTATGAATTGAATTGCTTAGTACTAATAAATTCCTTTTATTTCATGGCTACATCTAGCCTTTAGGTTAAACTGCCTATGTACCCTAAGATAGGATCAAGCCATTCACAGTTAACTCTTTGTTAAGTCCCAAAAAAATCTTATATTTGCGATGACTTCCAAAATTTCTCATGGCCTTATCTAGCAGGAAAACATAGAGTTCTAGAATCACTTAATGGAACTCACCATTCATGAAGCATTGGATTCTAGGCTACTCAACAATACCATAACAGAAGTATGATTCTGGACCAACTCAATGAAACCATAAAGGAAGTAGGATTCCAAACCAACTCAAGGAAATCTATCAGATATTGGTTGTAGACCAACTAAATGGAACCACCCTTAGAATGTGTTTGGTCCTCCATTGCGGATTAACCAAGTAGAACCATATGCATAGAACTAATAGTGTGGTCCTCCAAGGTGGATTAACTAGGCATGACCATATTCAATAACCCTAGGCAGTGAGCTCCCAAATGTGGATTAACCAAGCAGAGGCACCCCTAAAATGCATATGGTTCTCCAATGCGGATTAACCAGGCAGAAGGTATATAACTAATAGTGTGGTCCCCCAATGCGGATTAACGAGGCAAGACCATAGGCATACATATAATAGTATCGTCCCCAATGGGGATTAACTAGGTAGTACCACCCATGTACCACACTGCTACATGGTGCAGTCTCATTTTCACACATCATGCATCATATGTCATACGTAAACCCAACATGATTTTGTTGGAAATGTGCCCTAAAGCCAATCATGTGATGATACTTTACGGACATTTCACATGTTAAACTAATCTAGTTTAACATATAAAGGGCATAAATTATTGTTTGAGCCGTCTCATATAAATGTTATATGCTTAAACGATAAAGTCCAAGGAATATGTGATTGGGAGAATGTAATCTAATGAAGTTAGATTCATGAGACCATTCTTTCGTAGACACATCCTAAACGTTCCTGATCATAGGATTGCCAATTGGGCGTTGACAGTCCGTTAAGATCAGTACGTACTATGTCTTCTCTCAGGGAGAGTGATTAGTCTCGAATCATTGGTGTGTGTGACATCAAGACAAGTACGGTAGGTGCTCAATAGAGAATGAGTTCACTGAACGCGATCAACGAAGAGTTCTCATATTCCATGTCACATGAGAACTCATGGTTGGGATAATGCAAAGTAGTCATTTGACCTGAGGCATCATAGTTGTCTTGTGGTTAAGACCTTGATCTTTGATTATGTCAAAGTCATCCCACCAGGAGGGTGTCCACGGCATCGTTAGGGTCAAGCTGCTTAGCTATGGAGACAAGTGAATGCGCAACAAGGGATCTCTAACCTTCAAACCGTTTGAAGGAGAATACTCTCTGATATGATTTGAATCTCTGGCCAGAGTATGAATGAGATTTGGGAATGCGTTCCTAATCACATTCAAGGTAATCATATAAGCACAAGACACACATTGGATAGTAGACATGAGAAAATAAACTATCAAACCAAACAATGTGGTCAAGAGTATTAGATTAGAGAAGGACCGTATTGCATTTGTAATCTCGAACTGAATAGGTTCTCTAACCTCTTCTGATTAGCTTGGGTAACCATGATATGCTGCTAGGTGTCACTCATGGTTTGTGGAAGCCCTAGACGTGTATAATCACTAAAGGGAGAATTGAAAATAGTTTCAATTCACAATCGATGTAAAATGGTTTTAATCGCCCACTGCCTCGCTAAAAGGAACCTAATGGATCGCACACCGTGAAAGGTGGAGATTGGAGATTAAACGGAAATGAGTAAGAATGATTAAATGGTTTAATCATTTATTTATGGCAAGGATTAATTAATATGTTAATTAATCAAACGAATAAGTTCGTTAAAGACTTCGGGATAGTTTTGGACCTTAAGGCCCAATGGGCTTCGAACGTCAAGCCCATTAACTTAAGTTGTATGACAATTTAATGAATAAAGATTCATTAAAGCCCAAATCCCTTAGTAAGGCCGGCCATGAAGATGAATTAGGGTTTTTGGTTGTTTAGGTCACTTAAAGAAGTGACTATATAAATGACTTTATAGCCAAATATTCATTAAGTGAATTAAGTGAAAAATGGGTTTATTTTTGGGGAAAATAGGTGAGAATTGTCTCTCCATTTTCTCTCTAAAGAGGCCAACACCTTGGAGGGTACATCTAGCAATCCTACTACTCCAAGGTCACTCATTTCTTCTACAATC
Source organism: Malus sylvestris (assembly GCF_916048215.2). NCBI lineage: Eukaryota > Viridiplantae > Streptophyta > Magnoliopsida > Rosales > Rosaceae > Malus > Malus sylvestris. The sequence goes on along the minus strand of NC_062272.1, from coordinate 40,567,667 downwards.
GAACCTTGGTGTCGAGAATTAGAGGTTCTCAATTTTGGGAACTTGGAGAACCTATTCTTCCATCCAAATCCATGGATCTAAGAAGCAAGGAATGAAGGCCCTTATCTCTTTGGGTGATTAGCCTTTGCTTATGCAAAGAGGAATCTACAAAGGTATTAATTTCAACTCACTTATGTTTTGAGTTGATTATTGGTTCACCAATCTACTAGGCTTTGAATTTCATGGGTAAATGTTTTGTTTTTGAGTGCATGTAAGCATGATTCCGCCTTTAATTGTTAATTGCATGTTATATGATGTTGCTCAAATGAACATGTTTTACAAAATAATCCCTTCAGATTTACATACCACTAATGGTTCCATGTATCAACTAATTATCTAGTCATACAAAATACAGTTCACAAATACTCTTATATACTAGTTCTACTGAAATTCTAATAGAGTCTTTGACGATTAAATCATATGTCATACATCAACCCAACATGATCTACATACCACTAATGGTTCCATGTATCAACTAAGTATCTAGTCATACAAAATATTGTACACAAAATAGTCTAATATATTAGTTCTACTAAAATTCTAATAGAGATGTGGACAGCCATGGGGAGGGATCTCGCATCATATATCATCATCCAATTGGTCAAGGTATCATTTGTTGGATAGAGGAGAGAATTACCCCATCATGCATCATCCGTCATTCATTGGATGTAGTTTGCCCAGTTGCCATGTTCAACCGCGAGAAGCGGCGGCGCGGGTCCACATCGTGATCTATGTTCTTCAATTCATGTCCAGTTACGTAGGGAGTATTGTTTGTAATGGTTTCAGAATTTCTAGCTATGTTTTCCTTTCTCTAGGGCACATGAATCAAGCATTTAAAATTTTAGAGATTGGAAGCACCTAGAAAAATTCAAAGAGGGGAAATTCCAAAATGAATTGTGAGAGCTTCTTCGATATTTGAATTAGGCTTTCAATAAAGCACTTATTTGGGGTAGCAAAAATCCTTTGTCTTCAGTTTTGACGAATTTGTATCTACAAAACAATTAGACACAGATGCCTTAGTCAGTTTCTTTGGAAATAAAAAATAAAAAAATTAGGGCTTAATTGCTTATCAAAAGCTTGCAAACATTTGGTGTAGAATGAGTGTTTAAAGGGAGATGTGGCCAACCATGGAGGAGTGTTCGCGTCATATGTCATCATCAGTTGGCCAAGGTATCATTCATTGGTTGAAAAAGAGAATTACCCTAAAGATATTATTAATTAAATAATATCTTGGAATTATCTTGTAGTATCTTGATTGGATATGCTTGTGATTGTTTGCTTGATTGAGTTGGCATTCAATAAGGAAAGCTTAAAGATAGGATTAGTTATTAATCCTATCTTTAATTCCTTTTTCTTATCGCCTTGCTATTGGCAGCAGAGCTCGGAGAAATCAAAGTCAACAACTCAAGTTTTCAAGAGGGTTGAACTGTGAATGGAATACATGTGAGCTTCGCCAATTTAATAAGGGCATTCTCATTAATTTTTTTGCTCCACAATGTTGTCTCAACACATGCATAAGAAAAAAATCAATAATCATGTTCAGTACAAGACCACCAAGGTGTCATTGTGGGGAAAGTATACTTCCTCATAATCCTACTACGTGAAGCCGATGATCGTTTTAGAAACAGCGTTAACAGCTTGAACTTGGGAAACTGATTTCACATGCTGGATCTTCCTCTTCTTGAAATTGTTGGTGGCTCCAAAGTTCTCAGATTTGACGAAGATGCCATTGATCTGGATCACTTTGGCAGGGGGTTCGGCAATAGCTTCTGCATCTCACATGAGAAGTGCTGCTGGCTTGTAAAGGTACTCAACACATCTTTCTTCCCTCACCAGCCTCTCGAGGTACTCCTTTCATTTGATGCATTTGTTTGTTGTATGCTCTAGACCACGATGGAATACGTAATATTTCGTGTTGTCCAGCTTAAGGGTGTCTCTATTCAAAGGCAGCAGCAACTTAAACCATGGTTCGTCTTGAAGTCATGGAAGATTTTGTAGACCGAGACTGAGAACTTAGTAAATGTCTTGGGCGTTTGAGCTACCTTTCACCAGGGAACAATCCATGCTTTTGTTTTCTGGCTGCTTGTTGTTATTGACTGCTTCTCTTCCATCTTCTTTCAAACTGCCTTCGAGTCTTTTCGAGATTTTTCAGGTTCTTTTTAGGCATGCTTAGCTTCATCCCAGAGTGCATGCTTTCCTATAAAGCATAAGAGTTCCCCATGGTTAAGTCTTCACACATGACCAGTTCTCTAAACAAGGCATATTCTGCTAGAAGTTCTTTCTTGAATGTTGCTTTAGCTATCTTGTAGTTACATGAAATGATCCTGGCCTTCTCCACTTTGAACCTCTTGACATAACTGCCGGGGAGAGGTTTTCTTCGGGTCCTTCTTGATGTTGAAGATGTGGTCATACTTCTTCTTGATCGAGCAATAAAACAAATGTTTCTTGGTGAAAACCAAGGAAAGTTTGTTGAAGTTTCAGATTGACTGTGGTGGTAAGGTGTAGAACCAGTATTGCGCCTCGCCTTATAGGGTTGTAGCAAAAATCTTGCACATAAGTGCATCGTTGTTCTTGTAAAGGATCATGGCGCTATGGTAGTGCATGAGATGCCTCTTCGGATCCCCATCTCCTTTGAAGAAGGTAAAGTAAGGCATATTGAACTTGCAAAGTGGGTATGTCGGCTCGATCTCGTCTATGAAAAGTGACATGTTCACGTTGGTCACATCCCTCTAGAGCACTTCGTCTATGGTCCCAATGTGCTAGAATTTGCATAGTCACTCAGTTAAGAGCCTTTCTACTTCCTCATGGATCTATCTCTAAGGGACAATGGTGCCTGTGGCTGCCCCAGCAGTGGTCTGTAATTCTATGTTGTTCTTCCCAAAGGTTTGCTCTTCCGTGTCATAGTTACGGTACACGTTGTTCATCTTTGGCTAGTGATTACGTTTGGTGTTGGTTGCCAATTGAACTTGATCCAGAATGTTCTTAAGCTTCTCCTTGTTCCCTGTGATGTCTGGTCCAGTGTGAGGTATGAGGAACTCCATGTTAGCCAAATCGCGATAATGGACTTAATTGTGAATGTACGCCTGGAACCAGGTCTTGGTGTTCATCAGAGCGTGAACCCAACCATGAATGTACGCATGCTCGTGGGCTAAGCCTGAAGTGAACTCTTATTTGTGCACTAAGGCGGGAAAAAATGTTGCCCTAAACGCCAAGGCGGAAGTGTACACTGCCTGAATGATCAGTTCATGGCTAGCTGAGCGACTCCTTGACGAGATTCCTTTAGAATGAAACATCGTCATCTATCCTCATCCTCTTTGGGATACCTCATTAAGAATGTGTTACGTCTCAATGTGCTTAAGAAGTTGGCTCGCCAAAGTTGTTGATGCGAAAACGCGTTCGTCAAGTTTGTGACTTGTCGGGATAGAAGTGGATCGCCATTTGAGGTGGAGGAACTTGGTTGTGTTGGAAATGTGCCCTAAAACCAATCATATGATGATACTTTACGGACATTTCACATGTTAAACTAATCTAGTTTAAATTATAAAGGGCAAAGATTATTGTTTGAGCCGTCTCATATAAATGTTATATGCTTAAACGATAAGTCCAAGGAATATGTGATTGGGAGAATGCGATCTAAAGAAGTTAGATTCATGAGACCATTCTTTCGTAGACACATCCTAAACGTTCCTGATCATAGGATTGCCAATTGGGCATTGACAGTCCGTTAAGATCAGTACGTGCTGTGTATTCTCTCAGGGAGAGTGACTAGTCTCGAGTCATTGGTGTGTGTGACATCAAGACAAGTACGTAGGTGCTCAATAGAGAATCAGTTCACTGAACACGATCAACGAAGAGTTCTCATATTCATGTCACATGAGAACTCATGGTTGGGATAATGCAAAGTAGTCCTTAGACCTGAGGCATCACGTTTGTCTTGTGGTTAAGTCCTTGATCTTTGATTATGTCAAAGTCACCCCATCCGCGGGTGTCCACGGCATCGTTGGGGTTAAGCCACTTAGCTATGGAGGCAAGTGAATGCGCAACAAGGGATCTCTAACCTTCAAACCGTTTGGGGGAGAATACTCTATGATATGATTAAGAATCTCTGGCCAGAGTATGAATGAGATTTAGAAAAGTCGTTCTAAATCACATTCAAGGTAATCATATAAGCACACGAATCACATTGGATAGTAGACATGAATAAACTATCAAACCAAACAATGTGGTCAAGAGTATTGTATTAGAGAAAGACCGTATTGCATTTGTAATCCTAAACTGAATAGGTTCTCTACCTCTTCTGATTAGCTTGGGTAACCATGATATGCTGCTAGGTGTCACTCTTGGTTTGTGGAAGCCCTAAACGTGTATAAACACTAAAGGGAGAATTGAAAGTAAGTTTCAATTCACAATCGATTTTAAAGAGTTTTAATCGCCCACTGCCTCGCTAAAAGGAACCTAATGGATCGTACACCGTGTAAGGTGGAGATTGAAGAAACAATGGAGATGAGCAAGAATAATTAAATGGTTTAATTATTTATGGCAAGGATTAATTAATATGTTAATTAATTAAACGAATAAGTTCGTTAAAGACCTCGAGATAGTTTTGGACCTTAAAGCCCAATGGGCTTCGAACGTCAAACCCATTGACTTAAGTTGTATGACAACTTAATTCACAAAGGCCCAAAAAGCCCAAACAAAACCCTATGGCTGGCCATTTAGAGGAGGGTAGTGAACTTGCTTTAATTACAAGTTTGCCACTCCAATGAATAAAGGTATAAATATGACTTTATAGCTAAAATTCATTTAGGGTTCTTTTGGAGAAAATTGGAGAGAACATGTCTCTCATTTTCTCTCTAAAGAGGCCGGCCCCCTTGGAGGGTGCATCTAGCAATCCCACTACTCCAAGGTCACTCATTTCTTCTCCAATCTCTCCTTGGTGTGGAGACTTAGAGGTTCTCAATTTTGGGAACTTGGAGAAACCTTTTCATCCATCCAAATCCATAGATTTTAGATGCAAGGAATGAAGGCCCTCTCTTTGGGTGATTAGCCTTTGCTTATGCAAAGAGGAATCTACAAAGGTAAATCTCAACTCACTTTGATTTGAGTTGAGTCTTGGTTCACCAATCTACTAGGCTTTGAATTTCATGGTTAATGTTTTGTTTTTGAATGCATGCAAGCATGATTCCGCCTTTTAATTGTTAAATGCATGCTATAGATGTTATTCAAATGAACATGTTTTGTCAAAATCATCCTTCAGGTTGATAGGTATCTCCATGAGTGGTGGAAGTCTAATGGATAATGGGTGCGAAATATGAGCCGAGATGGGTCAAATTGGCCAAAAAACAGGGCGAGAAAACACCTAGTTCAGTCGTCGGTCTGATGAACAAGCTGGATTAGATATGGAGAGTGGTGGCCAGTTTGACTTAACCAGTCTAGTGCTACAACTAAGTCAGGCATGCAATTGCTAGAGCGGGTCAACCTTCTGGATCGTAGGCTGAGGTGCTAAGCTAGTGCATGGGAAGCTTGCTGCGTGGCCCGTTGGGCCTGGGCTCCCACTGCTGGTGGGCAAACGTTGGAGGCTGCATGGTTTAGGACTGCAAGACCTAATATTGGGCTCCTACTGCAGCTACATCTTATTGGATTGCAACCATGGTGGCTGTAGCTGGTGGTGCTATAATGGTGGCAGTTTGTCCAGCCATCATGTTCAACCACGAAAAGCGGTGGCCTGATGCCACATCATGATCTCTGTTCTCCAGTTCATGTCCAAGTATGTAAGGAGTATTGTTCATCATGGTTTCAGAATTTTTAGCCATGTTTTCCTTTCTCTAGGGCACGTGAATCAAAAATTTTAAAATTTAGAGATTGGAAGCACCTAGAAAAATTCAAAGAGGGGAAATTCCAAAATGAATTGAGAGAGCTTCTTCGATATTTGAATCAGGCTCTCAAAGTAAGCACCGATTTCAGGTAGCAAAAATCTTTTGCTTCAGCATTGACAAATTTGTACCTATAAAAGAATTAGACACCGATGCCTAAGTCGATTTCTCTTAAAAGAGAGAAAGTTTAGGGCTTCATTGGGAGAAGTGGTCAGCAATGGGGGAGGGATCTCACGTCATATGTCATCATCTAGTTGGCCAAGGTATCATTCGTTGGATAAAGGAGAGAATTACCCCAAAGATATTATTAATTAAATAATATCTTGGAATTATCTTGTAGTATCTTGATTGGATATGATTGTGATTCCTTACTTGATTGAGTTGATCTTCAACAAGGGTGTACGAGAGATAAAAATATATGTTGAGTAGTACTTACCTAATTATAAGCTCCAGAGCAATCCACCACTCACCAAAGAAAGAATAGACTCCTTAATTTCCACATGAAACTAGTTTACCACCGATTTACCCGTAAGGGTATGTTTTAAGAATTCAAGCAAAAATCATTCTTGTAGAAAAATTAGCAAAACTCTCTAGCATAACAAATTTTAATTAAAAACAAAGCTCATCAATATTCTAAATTCCAAAAATTGTCTAAATTCAAAGACAACATAATCACAAGGGTAATGATATGGAGACTAAATTTGTAGATAAAATTTTGTAAACTGCATACATGGAAGTTGATAGTTGAATTATTATTTAAGCATTAATAAATATGCTCATTCCTATTGATGATATATAATTTAGCTTATAAATTTTATCAATAAATTTAATATTCCTATATTTGCCCTAATAACAATTGCGCCCACGAAAGTGGTGTATTTGACTGGAGATGAAGGGGATTACTGAAAACAACAAACGAAATAACACTTGAGAGCAAACTACCGGTTTTAATTGTATATTCTATGGGCCAAAATATTTTCATAGAATTATATGCATGTGTAGGCTGTAGCCCACCATATTAGAATAATGCTCAGCCTACCAGAGTGGACCATTTACCAGAGATCACTTTTGTCTCTTACTAATATAGTAAAAGACCCTAGCTACCCTTTTATTTTGTCAATCATAGTGGACCATTTATAAGCGACCCTTTGTCTCTCATGAGTGAAATATCCATCTCAGCATTTGAAGCTTTTGTAGTGCCTTACCCTCGAATATGTTATAATCATTCACCTCTAAAACGAAAAGAAATTGAACAAAATATCATTTAGACTATACACTTCTTTGCCCACCAAATAAAATGACTATTTATTGGTGTGCTCTCTTTTTTATTTTGCCAGCATTCAATATGTCCATATGCGTAATATCCAAAATCAAGAGCGTAACACAATTGCATGCGAAATTAAGGAATAGATAAATAAACTAAGACTGAATCATATTATTGTTAACCTATTGTAAGGCTTAGCTCACTCTTTATCTTCTCAATGTAGATAATATCGTTTGTTTAAAAAGTAAAAAATAAAAAATAAAAATAAAGGAAGAGAAATTTGTTAAAATCTCCCCTAAACTTGTAACTCGCTATTAAATTGTTCCTTGAACTTTAATTTTACCTGTTGGAAACAAATTTGTGCACCGCCGCAAAGGGTGGAAACGCTCGAATCCAAGTATATGTAAAAGAACAAATAGCCGTGAGCAAGCCAAAGATGGGAGGGGTATGTCGGTCAAAGGCTCTCCGATGTTCATGTTAGCAATGCAATATTCAAACTCAAGCAGTTGGCAAGAAAATAAGTATGCACGTATTGCGTCACCAGAGATAAACCCTAGAAGGGTGTACTTACACCAGTCAAGGAGAAGACCTTTTAAGATAGTAGAGTCCTTATTAAACCAGAAGAATCCCAAAGGATATTTAGGAAGTAGATATTGCATTTCCTTAGGAGTGTGATTCCTTACGATGCAGGTCAATCCTTAGATTGTAAGGACTCCAAGATTATAGAAAACCTAAGGTTCCCTACTGGATTAGGTTTGCATATCTTGCGGAACAAGCAATGTCAATCTCAGCGAAGTCTTTGGATTTTACTCACTTGTTGATGCATAAAATCAACAAGGACTTTGGTACAACAGAAAGTGTTAAGTTTGTGACCTCCACTGGATTGCTCCGGTCACTAGTGTGGAAAAGTATGTAAATGGAGAGGGACAGGGAAGCAAACACAAGATGTACGTGGTTCACCCAGATTTGCTATGTCCACGGAGTAGATGAGTTCTCATTAATTGTGAAGGGTTTACACAAGTACATAGGTTCAAGCTCTCCTTTAGTGAGTACTAGTGAATGATTTAGTACAAATGACATTAGGAAATATTGTGAGAGAATGATCCCTATTTATAGAAGAGAGTTTCTAGTTTCATTCTGACATTGACACGTGTTATGTAGTGATTGGCTTCAAATGTTGACACGTGTCGCGCTATGATTAGCTTCTGATGTCGACACGTGTCGCGCTGTGATTGGCTTCCTAGTTAGAGGGAAACTCTTATGGGTCCTTAACGGTATAACGTTGATCGGTGCTCAGTAGTTTCTAGATTGGTCAAGTATGGTACAAGCAGTGCTCCCCTAAGTTCCCAAGTAAGGGAAGCTCCTCGATTGGGGACTTGCAAGATCCAAGCTATTGAGTAATCACGAAACTTCTAAGTACCAAAGTGTGGTATCATTTTCACTTGCCTTATCTGTCTCATATGTAGATGTGGCATCTTCTTTGGAAGTACTTTTCCTCCATCCATGGGTGGCATCTTTAACCGATGAAGATGCACAAGGTAATGTATCAATTTCATTTGAAGCTTACTTGTAGTTTCGGGCTTGGTCAAGTGCGATACAAACCCTATAGTAGGAGTCCCCCAAGTCGCCGAGCTAGGAGATTTGCCGAAGGAGGTAACAAACAAGGTAAGCAATCAGACTTCCAAGCAAGCAACCTGGATCGGAGGTTCGACTTCGGCTTCCGGTTAATTGTTCTCCTTCTCCTTGTGTCGTAAACAGCAACAAGGATAAGGATAAACAAATGGAGAAGAGATGATATGAGATACTTTTGCTTTTGAAGAAGTAACTTTCCACATGCTTATTCTTAACTGGGCTGGAGGGTTTTCTGGTTTCCTCCAGAGTATAAGGCCGACTCAAGAATTTGAGGGTCAAAACAAGTCCATCAAATCTAGAGTACGTTCGACCATGATGATATGTAATACTTTTGTTGTTGACAAAGTAGTGGATGTATCGGCACGTGTTCTGTTACACTTGTCTCCACATGCTTCCTTATATCCTTCTCACTTGCCCTATCTGTTCCTCAGGCAGATGTGGTATCTTCTCTGGAAGCATAAGATGTTGAAGATGAGTACTCGAGAGTAATGCCAGGTAAGTAATCAGGTAAGGGGTTCCAGGCAGTTAGTTCCTAACTGGAAGCTTGATTCCAAGTGCTGACTGATTGCTCTCTTTATCCTTGTCTTGCAGGTAAGAACAAGGCCAAAGGAAAAGACAAGGAAAAGCATGATACGGGATACTCTTGCTTTTAACCCTGATGATATGAGATACTCTTGCTCTGGTGTGGCTTGTTTGCAGAGGTATTATCGAGAGGAAATGAACCTGAGTATTTCGAGAGACTCTGCTGAGAGTGCCCTCTCTGATGTGAAGAAAAGTTGAGCATTTTTTTTTTATTTGCAGGTCTGCCTGGCTGTGGAGGATGGAGGTCGACATATATAGGAGTCTCCCTAACAACAAGTAGTAGTGTTATTCCTTTACCCTTCTTGGTCATAGCAATATAGTGGGAGCTGCAAGCTTCACGTCTTTTAACTTTGTCAGAGCACTTTGAAAAAGTGGTATGTGGTATCTGGAAAGCTGATGTTGCGTGTGAAGATTGCAGACAAGGTTTATCCAAGGAAATCTGGCTCTCGAAGTTCAGAAAGCGGTGTCTCTTCGATTTTCGAACAAGCAATCCTGTCGGGGATTTGGCTCTCGAGATTCAGAGAACGGTGCCTCTTCGATTTTTGAGAAAGCAATCCTGTTGGGAGTCTGACTCTTGAGATTTTAATAGCAATGTCTCTTCGATTTTTGAGAAAGTAATCCTGTTGGGAGTATGGCTCTCGAGATTCGAAGGCGGTGCCTTTTTTATTTTTTAAAAAACAATCGTATTGGGAGTCTGACTCTTGAGATTCGGAGACAATGTCTCTTCGATTTTTGAGAAAGTAATCCTGTTGGGAGTTTGGCTCTCGAGATTCGGAGGGCGATGCCTTTTTTATTTTTGAGCACACAATCTTGTTGGGAGTGTTTTCTCGAATATGAGTAAAGGTTGGGCATTTTTGCCAATCTGCCTTGCCATGAAGCACAAAGGTTGACACACATTTAAACTTTCTAGTTATCAAGCAGTGGTGCTGTTCCTTTACCCTTGTGGGTAATAGTAGGGTAGCTGGACCTTCAAGACAACATATGGCGCCTATCTTTCTTATCCCCTACTGGTCCTCTTACCGTGGGGGACTCTGTGATGAAGAATGATATGACCGCTACGGTGGTGGCCAGGAACCTTCTCACTCCCAAAGATATTAGACTACTTTCCAAACGGTCTGATGAGTTGGCTGTCAAGGATTCTCTGGCTCTTAGTGTTCAGTGTGTAGGTTCTATGTCTAATATGGCCCAACGCCTATTTACTCGAACCCGCCAAGTTAAATCATTGGCGGCTGAAGTAATAAGTCTCAAACAGGAGATCAGAGGACTCAAGCATGAGAATAAACAGTTGCACAGGCTCGCATATGACTATGCTACAAACATGAAGAGGAAGCTCGACCAGCTGCAGGAATGGTTTGTTCCAAGGGCATTTATTGCCTTTGTCTTTTGGGGTTGTACCGCATAATGAAGCTCCAAATGATCAACCTTCGGTGCCTCCTCCTTCTGGGGTTCTGCCTAGTACTGAGACTCCAAATAATCACCCTTTGGTGCCTCTTCTTTCTGAGGCTCTGCCGACTGCTGAGACTTCTCCTGAGCAACCTTTGTGAAGGCTGAAGGAAGATTTTGTGAAAACATGTTCATTTGAGCAACATCATATAGCATGCAATTAACAATTAAAGGCGGAATCATGCTTGCATGCACACAAAAACAAAACATTACCCATGAAATTCAAAGCCTAGTAGATTGGTGAACCAAAACTCAACTCAAAACAAAGTGAGTTGAAATCATACCTTTGTAGATTCCTCTTTGCATAAGCAAAGGCTAATCACCCTAAGAGAGGGCCTTCATTCCTTGCATCTAAAATCTATGGATTTGGATGGATGAAAAGGTTTCTCCAAGTTCCCAAAATTGAGAACCTCTAAGTATCTTCACCAAGGTTAGATTGGAGAAGAAATGAGTGACCTTGGAGTAGTTAGTATGGCTAGATACACCCTCCAAGGGGCCGGCCTCTTTAGAGAGAAAAGGAGAGACAAGTTCTCACCAATTTTCTCCAAAAGAAAACCCTTAATGAATTTGGCTATAAAGTCATATTTATACCTTAATTCATTGGAGTGGCAAACTTGTAAATAAGTCCAAAACCCACTCCATCTCTAATATGGCCGGCCATTGGGATATTTTTGGACTAATTGGGCCTTTGTGAATCATTATTCATTAAGTTGTCATACAACTTAAGTTAATGGACTTGACGTTCAAAGCCCATTGGGCCTTAAGGTCCAAAACTATCCCGAGGTCTTTAACGAACTTATTTGTTTGATTAATTAACATATTAATTAATCCTTGCCATATATAATTAAACCATTTAATTATTCTTACTCATTTCCTTTGTTTCTTCAATCTCCACCTTACACGGTGTACGATCCATTAGATTCCTTTTAGCGAGGCAGTGGGCGATTAAAACCATTTTAAATCGATTGTGAATTTGAAACTTACTTTCAATTCTCCCTTTAGTGATTATACACGTTTAGGGCTTCCACTAACCATGAGTGACACCTAGCAGCATATCATGGTTACCCAAGCTAATCAGAAGAAGTGGAGAACCTATTCAGTTTAGGACTACAAATGCAATACGGTCTTTCTCTAATACAATACTCTTGACCACATTGTTTGGTTTGATAGTTTATTTATTCATGTCTACTATCCAATGTGATTCGTGTGCTTATATGATTACCTTGAATGTGATTTGGAACGACTTCCTAAATCTCATTCATACTCTGGCGCCAAAGATTCTAAATCATATCATAGAGTATTTTCCCTCAAACGGTTTGAAGGTTAGAGATCCCTTGTTGCGCATTCACTTGTCTCCATGGCTAAGTGGCTTAACCCCAATGATGTCGTGGACACCCCGATGGGGTGACTTTGACATAATCAAAGATCAAGGACTTAACCACAAGACAACCGTGATGCCTCAGGTCAAAGGACTACTTTGCATTATCCCAACCATGAGTTCTCATGTGACATGAATATGAGAACTCTTCGTTGATCGTGTTCAGTGAACTCATTCTCTATTGAGCACCTACGTACTTGTCTTGATGTCACACACACCAATGACTCGAGACTAGTCACTCTCCCTGAGAGAAGACACAGGACGTACTAATCTTAACGGACTGTCAATGCCCAATTGGCAATCATATGATCAGGAACGTTTAGGATGTGTCTACGAAAGAATGGTCTCATGAATCTAACTTCTTTAGATCGTATTCTTCCAATCACATATTCCTTGGACTTATCGTTTAAGCATATAACATTTATATGAGACGGCTCAAACAATAATCTTTGCCCTTTATATTTAAACTAGATTAGTTTAACATGTGAAATGTCCGTAAAGTATCATCACATGATTGGTTTTAGGGCACATTTCCAACAAAGGCTCCCTCTTGTTTGTTTATTTTGATTCATGTATATGTACATATTTGTAACTTATCAAAGATATCAATAAACAAGCTTTGCTTCATTTCAACGTATTATGTTAAATACATCAAGGCCTTCTTCACTAAGTTCTTTGAATTTTTCCTTTTGTTGAATCTTATATGTTGAAGCTTTGTGAGTGAAGCATGTAAGTTAAGGTAGTGCTCCCTTAATTTCCCAAGTGAGGAAAACTTCTCAGTTGGAGACTTGAAAAAATCCAAGTCACTGAGTGGTCGTGAGACTTCCGAGTATCAAGGTGCAGTAGCTTATGGTAGGAGTCCCCCAAGTCTCTGGTCGAGTGAGTTAACGAATGAGGTGTCTTGCTAGTAGCCAAGTTTCTAAAGTAACAAAACTTCACCATTTTCCTTTCTAAATGGTAGTCCAAAACTCCTCCAACTGCCTCGCCGCAAGCATCAACTCTAGTCCATCACTTATGTATTGAGGAGCGAGCCCTTATTCTATAAAACGGACTCTCTCACCTTCAAATCCACAAGCCGAGCCAACCAAGGCAACATAAGCCACAAACCAAGCAGTCTCGCAACATGTGCTACTTCTAGTTGAGCATCATTTCAGATTGGGCACCGCCTCATATCGAGTATCAGTTCTAGATGACATCTAGTTACTCCGGCCCACACATGGACTGAATTTCAAGTCTACAGCCAAAAGACTCTATTGAATGAAGACTTGGGGGACTACTGTTTATACCATACTTAGGGCCTCCGTATTTAGAACTGTTATAAATACTCGGGGGACTCAAATGTAATTATGTAATAAAGGAAGTGGCAAATATGTAATAAGTGAGGAGCCCTTATTCTATAAAATGACTCTTCACTCTCTTCATTGGGAGAGGCCAATTCCTAGGCCTGAGATCCCCAAAGCCTCTCACCCTCTCAGAGCTTCTCATATTCATCACAGAGGCTCTTTCCCTCATAATCCTCTCAGAGAAATACAATATCAGTGTGGACGTAGCCCAAACATTGGGCTGAACCACGATACATCTTATGTTATTTACTTTCTTGCAGATTCACGGTCGGATTTACGTTGTTCCAAGACCCTCCGGTTTTATGCATCAACACCACTAATTCTGGAACAAGATGATGGTGGCATTGTTGTTCTGTTTAGTCAGATCTGCAGCAGAGGTTGTTGAGTCCATGACCAAACTTCTAAGATATGCGTATTTTGATTTGCCTCCGACCCTGGAAATTCATGGTTCCACAAATGCCCTTAAGTTGTATCTAAAATTACTTGTTCCCCTTGAGGATTGATAGTTATCCAAAGACCATACATTTTGGAGTAAGTCAGAATACATACCATTTTGGTTCTTCTTACTGGTGGCATTCTGTTGTGATCCTTGTAAACTTCGTGAGTGTTGAGTCGTTCTGTATTTAGGCGCATTACCTCGCGAATTGTGCCATCAATATCATACTAATGAGGATTGTCTCAGTTAGTGCGCAGAGAACGAGGTTTTGTCCGTTGTTTTCTCCGATTAAATTCAACTGTCGAATTCATTATCTCGAGATGCGACCATCCATATTTAATAGTAGATTGATTCTGAAATATCGCCTTTAAATATCCTCGGATCTCTTGAAAAATAAAATAAATTGACTACCGAAGTTGAGTCAACACCGAATTCAATACAACTCGTCACTCAAGACCCTCTCAAACCTCCTCTTCACTCTCATTGATTTCAACGCAAAGACATACCGCGAAATCAAATAACCTTCCAAATTACCTTTATGCATTAATGTATAACTTGGAGATTAATTAGAAGAAATCAAGTAAATATAGTTCTGACTGGGGCCATCATGCTCAAAGGCAAGCTTAAGCTTCCGAACAACGTCAAGCATGCCTTCACAAACCGGCTTGGCAACTTGCCCAAAGGGCACGACTCGCGTAGAGAACAAGATTGATGAAGAGGATGAAGATTGTATTGATGACAAGATAGATAAAGAAAATATATGAGGGTCCGGTAGAGACTCGAAAAAGAAGGGTCAAATTCAGTGTTTGTGTTGGCAGCCATTGAAGTGGATGATAAAAGGTCCGAATTTCAATATGAGGTGAGAATTAATAAGTGAGAAAGAACAGAGAAATAGTACAATTTTGTTTTGAAAATGATGATTTTTCCGCTAAACTAACAGAATCATCGATGAAATGTACATTACAAGTATAGAAGGGAATTCGGCAAATTACTCATAAGGTAAAGGGTTGGTACTAGGCCTGACAATTCCTAACATGACCCGATAACCCGACACGACACGATACAAAATTAACAGGTGTTCGGGTCGACACGATAGTGAATCGGGTCGTTATCGAGTAACCCAATAAGCACATGTTAAGATAACAGGTTGGTTCGGGTATACACGTGGGTAACACGATACACGATAAGCAAAATATTAATTTTATAATTTGATAACCCTAAAAAAATACTATAATAATTATATATATATATATATTAATTTAACAATTTTATACCCCTAAAAACTATAATAATTATATATATATATATATTAAATTAAATATTAAAAATTGGTGACCATTGGATCAACTTAAATATACATACCATTAAATTTCTTAAGTGTTATATGTACAAAATAAATAAATTTAAATCTACTTAATAAATATATATATATACTATTGAACTTGATGGGATATGAATTCTACGAAACTAATTTCAACGATCTAACCATCAAACTTGTTTGTATATGCTTCGAGATTGCATCAACAAAAAATCGCAAAAAACAAACTTTCAAAGATCAAGTAACAAGACAAAACTTTTCGACAGTTATCAACGAAAAATAACGATTTAACGATTATTTTAACTCCGATTTTGATGATTTTTTACTGCTACACTCCTTGACCCTATATGAATACAATGAATGAACTTGATCTTCAATTTAAAATATTTACACTAGTGGATACCACAAAATCTTATGTTATACTTAATGAAAGTTTGAATAAACTCTTAAGTGTTAGTTAATCTATTGTTTTGATGGGATACACATTCTACGAAACTAGTTTCAACGATCCAACTGTCAAATATGTTTGTATATATTTTGAGATTGCATATGCCAAAAATTGCAAAAAATAAACATTCAGAGATCAAGTAACGGGACAAAACTTTTCGACAGTTATCAACGAAAAATCACAATTTAACGGTTATTTTAACTCCGATTTTGATGATTTTTTACCGCTACACTCCTTGACCCTATATGAATACAATGAATGAACTCGATCTTCAATTTAAAATATTTACACTAGTGGATACCACAAAATCTTATGTTATACTTAATAAAAGTTTGAATAAACTCTTAAGTGTTAGTTAATCTATTGTTTTGATGAGATACGCATTTTACGAAACTAGTTTCAACGATTCAACCGTCAAACATGTTTGTATATACTTCGAGATCACATACGCCAAAAATTGCAGAAAACAAACATTTAAAGATCAAGTAACAGGACAAAACTTTTCGACGATTATCAACGAAAAATCACGATTTATCGATTATTTTAACTCCGATTTTGATGATTTTTTACAGCTACACTCCTTGACCCTATATGAATACAATGAATGAATTCGATCTTCAATTTAAGGATTTTGTAAAAGGAATAACATGCAAGCTTTGAGTTCTATTGGCAAGGTTTAAACTTTTGAGAAAGGCTTCACAACCTTGAAAACAAAAACTCTTTTATTTTGCATATCCTTGCACATTTAATATTTTGTAATAGACTAGTAGTGTATGAATGTTTGTTTATTAGGCTCTTATTTTTTAGTGTAAATGTAATACTTAAACGACAAATGTGTTTTAATGTTTTGAAGTAATATTTATGTGGCAATATGTGGTATGTGCAAATTTAAGAAGAAAAAAAATATTTTTCTTAACTGGTCATAATGGGTCATAACGGGTCGGGTCACTTTACCAGTTGGGTAAAATGACCCGACCTGTTAAGGACCCGTTAAGATAACATATGTTACACGAAAACGATGCGAACACGACATATACGACCCGTTTGCCCGGCCTAGTTGGTACAGTTATACTCTAAAAGCTCCAAAACATACATGAAACAACAAACCCTAGCATATATATATATATACTTATATTTATTCTCTTGCTTGTTTGGTGTATAAAAGAAAAATGATAGAAAAACGGATAAAACATGTTGACATATTAAATTAGGAACTATGTACACACGCATATAGGTGTGCAATTGAGAGTGGACTTGTTCTTGTACCTTTTGGCACAACAAAATAAAATAATAATAATCGGTAGTGTGACATCACATTCATCATCATGCCCCAATGCCTTTTAGCTAGCTCACCAAAACATATAATTCAACAAGAGCGAGCCAGCTTAATTTGACTTTGATATAGACACACGCGCTCTCTCTCTCTCTCTCTCTCTCTCTCTCTCTCTCTCTCTCTCTCTCTATCCACCCTATCCGCACATTACACAAAATCTGCCTATATAAACGGCTCACAACACATTCACTTCCATCAAACAAACAAACTCAAGGCACGTTCCTCGCTTCTTAAACAACAACAAAATGGAGCACTTCTATCTGACCCTCCTCTTAGGGTTTGTCTCCTTCATCACTCTTTCTCTCTCCGTGCTCTTTTACCGGCACAGAGCGCAGTTCGTCGGCACCAACCTGCCGCCTGGCAAAGTTGGTTACCCAGTGATCGGCGAGACCTACCAGTTCCTAGCCACAGGATGGAAAGGTCACCCGGAGAAATTCATCTTCGACCGCATGACCAAGTACTCCTCCGAAGTGTTCAAGACCTCACTCATGGGCGAGAAGGCCGCCATCTTCTGCGGTGCAGCCTGCAACAAGTTCTTGTTCTCCAACGAGAACAAGCTCGTCACTGCATGGTGGCCCAGCTCAGTCAACAAGGTCTTCCCTTCTTCTTTGGAGACTTCTGCCAAGGAGGAGGCCAAGAAGATGAGAAAGATGCTTCCCAACTTCATGAAGCCCGAGGCTCTCCAGCGATACATCGGCATCATGGACACCGTCGCCCGACGCCACTTCGCTGAGGGCTGGGAAAACAAGAAGGAAGTTGAAGTCTTTCCCCTCGCCAAGAAGTAAGTCCCCGTCTACTATTTTATTATTAGAAAATTGATTCTGATCATATATGGATATCTTATATATATATGTTTGAACAAACAGCTATACCTTTTGGCTTGCTGCACGGTTGTTTGTGAGCCTGGAGGACTCGGTTGAGATCGCCAAGTTAGGCGACCCGTTCGCAGTTTTGGCCTCGGGAATCATATCGATGCCTCTGGATTTCCCGGGGACTCCGTTTTACAAAGCGATCAAGGCGTCCAACTTCATCAGGGAGGAGCTGACGAAGATCATCAAGCAGAGGAAGATAGACTTGGCGGAGGGCAAAGCGTCGCCAACGCAAGATATATTGTCTCACATGTTGTTGTTGTGCGACGAGCACGGAAGTCACATGAAGGAACACGATATCGCGGATAAGATTTTGGGGCTGCTGATCGGTGGCCATGACACTGCTAGCGCTACCTGCACTTTTATTGTTAAGTATCTTGCCGAGCTTCCTCACATTTATGACGAAGTCTACAAGGGTAATTATAAATTAACCCCCTAACCCTATCTAATTTTTTTTTTTCCCTTTCTGTCTATGGTAAAATTAATGATATAGACATTTTTATCTAATAAATTAATAATTATTAAGGCCTGCCGGTTAAAATTGAGATCTAGCAGATCAACCCTACACCAACCTTTGTGTTGTATTTTCTGATGCATTATTTTGTTGTTAGCACATAGGGATGTATAGTTGACTAAAAATACTTAATTAATCTATATCTTTTTTTTTTTTTGGAATAATAATTAATCTATCTCTTTGGCCGCCTTGGAATCTTGGACAACGCCCAACCCATTACCACATATAAAAAATGTTTATGTAGGTCTCTTTCAGACATGTATGACCATTCGTCAATTAATTTATTTATTAAAATGTGAAAATTTTAATAGACCTGATTAGTCAAATAAGGTTGGCCTGGCTGGTTCCCATCCTGAAATTACCTATTTACCCTCGTTGGTTTCGATAATTAATAATAATAGTATATTTGTTCGATTTTATCTGGAGCGGATTACTGACGATGATAATATCAATTAACTAATATAATGAACAGAGCAAATGGAGGTCCTAAGCGCAAAAGCACCAGGGGACTTGTTGAACTGGGATGACCTACAGAAGATGAAATACTCATGGAACGTAGCTCAGGAAGTTCTCAGATTGGCTCCACCTCTTCAAGGAGCTTTCAGGGAAGCCTTATCTGACTTTGTCTTCAATGGTTTCACCATTCCAAAAGGCTGGAAGGTATACATTTACGGAAAAGGATCCTCGCCGGATCATTTTCCTATGAATCCTAGGGATTCAGTGATTTTACCCGTTCATTATATATCGTGCGGTCAGAAATTATTTTAAAATTTAAAATTTAAAATTAAATATGAATAGTACAGAAAACTGACCGTACGATATACGATGAACAGATAAGATCATGAGATCCCTAAGAAAAGGATCCTTCCTTTTCCTACATTTACAACATATAACCTTTTTTTTTTTTTTTTAATTCAATAACTGTGTATTGTAGTTGTATTGGAGTGCAAATTCAACACACAAGAACGCAGCTTACTTCCCGGAACCATTCAAATTCGACCCTACAAGATTCGAAGGAAATGGTCCAGCACCATACACGTTTGTGCCCTTTGGAGGAGGTCCTAGGATGTGCCCCGGCAAAGAGTACGCCCGATTGGAAATCCTAGTGTTCATGCACAACTTGGTGAAGAGGTTCAAATGGGAAAAAGTTCTTCCCGACGAGCAGATCGTAGTTGACCCACTGCCCATGCCCGCCAAGGGACTCCCCGTCCGCCTTTTCCCTCACCCTAAGACAGCCACAACTTAATTATCTAGCTAAGCTTATACTTAAAACTATAAAAAAAAAAAAAACCATCAAACAAGGCTTTATTTCTTGGTTATTGTATTCGTTCTTCGTATTTGATCTCTGTACGCCCATAGTTTTTTTAAATGCAATCACTTCTACTGTATCAAAATCTAGACTTGTACCTGGCCACTTGATGTTCATGTTTCAAGACATGAAAATTGTATAATTGAGAAATTAAGAATAAACATAGTATATTGTTTACTAGTTCACTATGTTAAGGGGACGCAACTAGGGATGGGTAAATACCCATCGGTTATGGGTAACCGCGGTTACCCGCCCATTTAAATTTTACGGTTACAATTATAGATAACCGTTTAGATAAATAAACGGTTATGGGTATAACCGTTTACCCATGAAATTTAAATTGCCGGTTATGGGTATTAACCTCGGTTATAAACGGGTAATCATTTACCCATTTATTTTATATATGTAAAATTAACACAAACCATGTTCCCTATCAGACAAAACTTAGATCAATGCTATTGACTATAGTGCATGATTTCTATAGCTAATATAATATAGTTTTCCTTAACCACTTTAAATTTCATGGTTCATTATATATATTGTGTTAATATTTTACATTCTGAGTCAAATAACCCAAGAATACTATCTTTTAACAGTTTTCGTAACCCAAGAATACTTAGCAAATTTTATATTACCTTCATTGCTAACAATTAAAAATATCGTCTATAAACTATTATTTCAATTATTGGAATGATATACAGACTTAAAAAATTAAAACGCGGATGTCACAGCCCGTCCCGGGATTTTCTTATTAAGGACGTGAAATGACGGATTTACCCTTAGCGGGTATTAAGGTATGTGTGTGACATTATTTGGTTTAACCTTAGATAAGTTTTGGAAGAAAATAAATAAGATGAGTTGGATTATTAAATTTGGTTTTTTGTTAATTTTGGTTAGGGATTTAGATGATGGATGGTGTGGATTGAAAGGGGCCATCTAAACCCTTACCCTCTCTCTATCCCGTAGCTCTCTCTCTCTCCTCCATCTCGACACTCTCTCTCTCACACCCATATTGTACGGCCACACCCAAAACCCCCCAAAACTCAGTGGATCGAAGTAAGCAAGGTAAGAATCTTCATCCTCGTGATGTTTTGAGTTGATTGGTGCTAGTTTTAGGGCGTGGAACCTTCGATTTCACGTGAACCCAAACCCCCCATTTTTGGTCACTGTTCATGCACACGTGAAATGTTGTGTTTCAGGGAATTCTAAGCTTATAGTGAGCTTAGTGAGGTCCCAAGGAAGCTCGGAGTGCTTCGTTTGAAGGATTTGGACGTCGGGATCACGAGGGTTGAGTTTGGCCGGTTTTGCTTGGATTTTTCCGATGAGATTTAGTTTTTTTTTGGAGCTTAAAAATAGTGTATTGTGATTCTGCATGTTTGGGGCTTCATTTTGGTATAAAATACGAAGAAAATGGTTGAGAAACGAAGGAGAACAAGGCGTTTAAAGTTTGGCCGGAAACCGGCCGCCGGAAAAACCAGTCCGTCGAACCAAGGTTGGGGATGATGCGCGTGGGGGCGCGTGTCCCCATGCCTGTCCTAGCGCGTGGGGGCGCGTGCGGCCTCCAAAAATTTATTTAAAAATTTCTCGACGTCCATGACGTCGAGTAGGTCGATGTGGTATATTCATATACCCAAATTGAGCATCGTATGAGAAGTTATTTCGAATTGTTGGTTATGTGTTTAAATTAACGTTTTTATAGTTGTTTCGCATATAGGTGACACTTATCCCGAGGACGAGCGCATTCAGGGACGTCACAGGGGTTACGACCCATCGACTTATCAGTGAGTGGGCAGTTTGTTTTCGTAATACCTATATACAACTGTTTTTCCCAGAAAATGCGTTTATATGAAAATTATGATTTAAATTGCCATGCATGCAAATGTTGAGATATTTAGTTTGATAATTGATGCATATATATGTTAATTGACGCAGTGGACGCACATGTGAGTTTTTATATTATTCAGATGAGTTATTTTATGAGAATTGCATTGAAAGCTCATAACCTGCACCCTAGGTGTTAGTGCTTATATTATTATTTACCACACCGCACGCTCGCCTTGGATCCAAGTAGGTGGATGTCGTACAGACCATGTGAGGGTTCCGACATGCTAGTCGTATAGATCACTAGATGTGATTCCGACTGGTGGGTGACCTTAGTTATGCGCGCTGATGATTGATGAGAGAAGCACTAGAGCGTATTTATACACCTTTCATCGTACAGACTACTATACGTAGTTCCGAGTGATGTGCAGTGTAGTGCCGTACAGGTCACAGTGGTGACTTCGGCAGGGCCGTATAGGTCACTGTGGTGACTCCGGCTGAGTGGGATGTTGAGCTTTAGAATCAGCCGTACAGGACCATTGTAGGGTCTCCGGTTGATTTATTATTTCACCTGATTGATATTGATGCATTTCTGATTATATTTGGCATGGCGTGGCATATTATTTCTGAGATGTTATGTTGATGGATATGAGCTGAGTTTTGATGATATGTGTATATATATGTTTATATACTATTTTTCTGGGAAAGTATACAGGTTTTACGGTGAGGGGTTAGAAATGTTTTAAATGAAATGTTTTGGAAAATCTTTGATTTTACTGACCCACTCATCTTTGTTTTGCGCCCCTCCAGGTTCTAGTTAGCGGTTGGTGGCTCTCGGGGTCTTTTTCGGCATTCTGACAGACGTTCTGCATGTAGGACTCACCTGCGGGTGATGTATTTTATTTTGGTCCTACTTGACTGCACTTAAACCTATGCTCTGAATTTTTGTGTTTACCTTATAACTCATCCTTTTATTCTAGTAGGTGGTTCTACTAGAGATTGGTTTGAATTCCTTCATATTCTGTTATATCTTGCTTCCGTGTCGTACTTTTGGTTACGTCACGCTCACGTGACGGCCAGCACGCCTTGATCCTCTGGGTTGGGGTGTGTCACGGAAATGTATGATGAATGTACCTATAACAGTGTTTAATTGTTAGAAAAATAAAATTATGACAAATTTTTCTTTTTTTAATTTTCAAGTTGTTAAAAAAACACGTAGACAGGTGAAAAATGAGTAAATGGTAAAAAAAAAAGGATAAACAGGTTTAAAAATGATAAATGGGTAAACGGGTACTAAACGGTTACGGTTAAATGGGTACACGGTTATGGGTATGGTTAACCATTTATAAACGGTTATGGATATGGGTATAACTGTTTAGACAATTACTCAACAGGTAAACGGTTATGCAAGTATGAGAATAAATGGTTATAGATAAATAACCGCGGTTACCAGCCCGCCATAACCGTTGCCCATCCCTAGACGCAACTTCCTATCTAGAATCAAAGCATGAATGATGTTGGTTCCATATAATTTGTTTACTAGCTTACTTTATTCGGAATTAAAACTAGCTTGACTACTAAATTGTGCTTATTTAAAGGGGAATGCTAGGATGACCAAATTTTTAAACTAAATTTTGTAAATCAAGTGATGTGGTTATTGATAATTGGATTATTAATAAGTTTCAATTAAAGTGCTTCGTTCTTATTTGTGACACATCATTTGTTTTCTAAATGTGGTTAAAATTTTTGATCTCCCTGACATTATCCTAAAAATAAATTATTTTTCTTGCTAATTACATAAATTTATGGGAAACTTTAGTTCCGGTCCTTAGTTGATCAAAATTTCATACTAAAACTTTATTAACCTGAATTATTTGATTTAACGGGAAAATATTGAATTTCAGTTTTAATTAAGAATTTACATAATGAAAATTAATAATTTCTCCCTAAAATCATACAAAGAGGAATTTTTAATTTTTTCCTCAAGTTTAAATTGTTTGAAGTCTGATCAGATTTTTATTTTTATTTTTAATATGGGTTACATTAAAAAAATTGGTACATTTATATAACAAAATTGGTACACTACATATATATATATATATATATATATATATATATATATATATATATATATATAAGAAAGTGGCACTACTACATTTAACAGTTTTCCTGACGAAGGACATTTCGTTGTGCAAAGACAAATTGTGTCACGTAGAGGTTTAAGTGGCGAATATTTCATTCCACACAAGTTGTCGCGTAAAGGTCATGAAAAAAGACATTGCATGTGACAACTTGTCCCTAATTTGACAAAAATGCCCTTAAGGCAATGACTTTGACTTTTGTTGACTCGTGTTTTGGGAGATGTATGAAATATTCTTTTACCGTATTCTCAAAGTACTCGACGGTGCGGACGTGTAGGCACAAGCGGAATCGAATTTGGAGCTATGATGGAGATTTTACAGAGTTACGAAATTTGAGGGATATTTTAAATGTTGTGTGGTTATCTGGTCCGTGGGACCCACACCCATACCAACTCACCATCCATTGCACGCCACGTGCCCCTCTCCATTTCTTTCCTCACTCTGGATCTCATCTCCTCTCTCTCTTTCGTCTTCCTCTTCCTAAACTCACCTTCTCTCTTTCTCTCTTTCTCTTTTTCTCTCTCTCAGACTTTCCCCATTTTCCCATTCGCATCCATATACCATGCACACCCAAGGGATACCCTGACCAACGGTGATGCACCACCACGACCCATGAGGGCCTCCCTTCCTCCTCTTTCATCTCTATGGAGCTTAACAGAGCTTAGAAAACCCAGGAAAAGCCTCCGTGTGAGCCAAGGCTTCAAGCCTAGATTTAAGCCGACTCCGGCCACCCTACAACGTGGAAAAGGTGTAAATCTTCTCTTCTCGTCCTTACCTTTGTTTTGGTAGTGAGATCGAGCCCTAGGGTTAGTCATCGACATCGATTGGAGCTCCCTGAGCTCTGGCTTTCATTCCCGGCAATAAACAGGTCAGTTGACCCAAACCCGAAACCCATTTATTTTTCTTAAAACCAACCCAAAAACTCTTGGGTCGGGTTGTTAAGCCCAAGCCTGTGTGAAACCAAAACCCTTTAGCGACCAAGCCTTCGGGCTGAAGGCCTTTGGCCTATTAAACTAGGCCCTTGGGCCGTGTGAAACTCAGGCTTCAAGCTCGTTAACACTAAACCTTCTAAATCCAACTCACCTAAAACCCTAAGCCTAACCCGGTTTAGATCCAAACCTAAAACCCTAAACCAGTCCAACCCTAGACTTTGACTGACCCGACTCGGTCTGACCGTTGACTATTGACTTTGATAAGTCAACGTTGACTGTTGACTTTTCAAGTTTCATCCAGAACCCCTTCTAGGCTAATTTCGATGTCCTGGACCTGTTTTCGACGTCCGTTTTCTCAAATTCAATCGTTTGGATAGAGTTTTATTAATTGTACCCCTTTTATGTGCTTAGGTGCAATTATTATTGGAGACTCCAGCTTTCTAGCTCGAATGAATGTGGCATCACAAGTAACTGTGAGTGGGCAGTTTATATATAAATATATATATATATATATGGCTTATAGTTTCCACAAATGCATTTAAATGGATTTACGCCTATTATGCCACAATTTTAATTTAGTTTGGTAAATATTGCCTTGTGTTTGCAATTATAAAATGGCTATGGAATGTTCATACACATATTTACCTTCTTATAAATATAGTACTGTGGTAGAATACTAAAATGATTCTACAGGATGCGCAGGTGAGTTTAGTATATTGATTGAATTGTATGGCATACATATATTCATATAGTTAGCTCATCATTACTACACCCCGATGTTAGGGCTCCTGCCCAGGGCCAGGGCCAGCCTGTCATAGCCCGTCCCGAAATAAATTATCGATGATGTGAGTTGACCATTTTACCCTTAGACGTGAGTGTGGTGGTGTGTAATAGTGGTGGTCCAAACTTACATTTTCCTTAATTTTTGGACCAAATCAAGACTTAGTCTTTGTGGTTTTGGTTGGTGACCCACGTGGACCACTCACACACACACAAACTTTTCCTCTCTATTCTCTCTCGTGCTCTCTCTCCCTCGGACTCACTCTCTCTCGTTCCCTCACGTACAGATCAACAACAACACTAGTGGAAAGTTGCAGATCGAGGGTTTAAAGGACAACAACGTGTTCCTGAGGTTCGTATGAGTTGAATGGTACCATTTTTAGGTAAGAATTCCTTTGAAAACCCTAGTTTCTCTTGAACTCTGATTTAGATACTATTCATGCAATCGTAAAATCTTGTGTTTTTGGGGATTTCAAGCTTATAGGTAATGTTGATGCACAAAACCAGATGGTCTTGGAACAACGTAAATCCGACCGTGAATCTGCATGAAATGTAAATAACACAAGATGTATCGTGGTCACCTCAAGGTTTGGGCTACGTCCACACTGATTATGTATTTATCTGAGAAGTGAAAGCTCTGAGAGCGAGAGCGTTGAGAGGGGGTGAGAGGGCCTAGGAATTGGCCTTTAAGGGTGAGAATGAGCCTCTCCTAATTGTGAGGGTGAGGGATCCTTTTATAGAATAAGGACTCCTTATTTATTACATATTTGCCCCTTCCTTTATCACATAATTACATTTAAGTCCCTCGAGTATTTGTACGAGATCTAAATACGAGGCCCTAAATATGGTATAGACAATAGTCCCCCAAGTCTTCAGTCAAGAGAGTCTTTTGGCTGGAGACTTGAAATTCAGTCCATGTGTGGGCCGACGTAACTAGATGTCGTCTTGAACTGGTACTTGGTATGAGGCGGTGTTCAAAGTGAAACGATGCTCTGTTGGAAATGTGCCCTAAAACCAATCATGTGATGATACTTTACGGACATTTCACATGTTAAACTAATCTAGTTTAATATAAAGGGCAAAGATTATTGTTTGAGCCGTCTCATATAAATGTTATATGCTTAAATGATAAAGTCCAAGGAATATGTGATTGGAAGAATGTAATCTAATGAAGTTAGATTCATGAGACCATTCTTTCGTAGACACATCCTAAATGTTCCTGATCATAGGATTGCCAATTGGGCATTGACAGTCCGTCAAGATCGGTACGTGCTATGTCTTCTCTCAGGGAGAGTGACTAGTCTCGAGTCATTGGTGTGTGTGACATCAAGACAAGTACGTAGGTGCTCAGTAGAGAATGAGTTCACTGAACACGATCAACGAAGAGTTCTCATACTCATGTCACATGAGAACTCATGTTTGGGATAATGCAAATTAGTCCTTTGACCTGAGGCATCACAGTTGTCTTGTGGTTAAGTCCTTGATCTTTGATTATGTCAATGTCACCCCATCGGGGTGTCCACGGCATCGTTGGGGTTAAGCCACTTAGTCATGGAGGCAAGTGAATGCGCAACAAGGGATCTCTAACCTTCAAACCGTTTGAGGGAGAATACTCTATGATATGATTTAGAATCTCTGGCCAGAGTATGAATGAGATTTAGAAAAGTCGTTCTAAATCACATTCAAGGAAATCATATAAGAACACGAATCACATTGGATAGTAGACATGAATAAATAAACTATCAAACCAAACAATGTGGTCAGGAGTATTAGATTAGAGAAAGACCGTATTGCATTTGTAATCCTAAACTGAATAGGTTCTTAACCTCTTCTGATTAGCTTGGGTAACCATGACATACGGCTAGGTGTCACTCATGGTTTGTGGAAGCCCTAAAAGTGTATTATCACTAAAGGGAGAATTGAAAGTAAGTTTCAATTCATAATCGATTTGAAAGAGTTTTGATCGCCCACTGCCTCGCTAAAAGGAACCTAATGGATCGTACACCGTATAAGGTGGAGATGGATGAAACAAACTAAATGAGTAAGAACAATTGAATAGTTTAATTATTTATGGCAAGGATTAATTAATATGTTAATTAATCAAACGAATAAGTTCGTTAAAGACCTCGGGATAGGTTTTGGACCTTAAGGCCCAATGGGCTTCGAACGTCAAGCCCATTGACTTAAGTTGTATGACAACTTAATGAATAATGATTCACTAAGACCCAAAAGCCCAAACAACCCCCCATGGCCGGCCATATAGAGAAAGGGTAGTGAACTTGCTTTAATTACAAGTTTGCCACTCAAATGAATAAAGGTATAAATATGACTTTATAGCCTTTTATTCATAGGGGTTTTGTTTTGGGGAAAATTGGTGAGAATTGTCTCTCCATTTCTCTCTAGAAAAGCCGGCCACCATGGAAGTTGTAGCTAGCTATCTATTCTTCCATGGTCACTCATTTATCATCCATGCTCTCCTTGGTGTAGATCCATCCATTTCCATGGATCTAAGATGCAAGGAATGAAGGCCCTATCTCTTGGGTGATTAGCCTTTGTTTAAATACAAAGAGGAATCTACAAAGGTATATATTTCAACTCACTTTGTTTTGAGTTGATTAATGGTTCACCAATCTACTAGGCTTTGAATTTCTTGGTTAATGTTTTGTTTTTAAGTGCATGCTAGCATGATTCCGCCTTTAATTTTTAATTGCATGCTTATTGATGTTGCTTAAAAGAACATGTTTTCACAAAAATTTTCCTTCAA
Source organism: Malus sylvestris (assembly GCF_916048215.2). Taxonomy (NCBI): domain Eukaryota; kingdom Viridiplantae; phylum Streptophyta; class Magnoliopsida; order Rosales; family Rosaceae; genus Malus; species Malus sylvestris. The sequence goes on along the minus strand of NC_062272.1, from coordinate 40,539,448 downwards.
GTGGTATCAGAGCCTAGGTCTAGTAGTTGGTGAATCCTTTTGGGTTTTGTGGTTCATAGTTTGTGATTTAAAAGTTGTAATTGTTACAAGCTTTATTCTTGTTTCTTTGAATGTAAATTTTGTTAGAAAATTTGCCATCTCAAATGTTGTAGATGTAGTTCATATGAGCATGAATATTGGAGCTAAAATTTGGTGCCATGACTTTGGGGATTTTCGGCCAAATACAAAGGGTGGATTTTTGGGTTCTTGTTTGACTTGTTAAAAGTGTTTTCAAGTGACTTTTGGAACCCTTATGTACCCTAGTTTGGTTAGATGTTATTTCCCTAAAGTTTGAATGGTTTTGGAATGTTTTTGGGTGGAAAAAGTTCATGAAAAATTTTGGGTTTTTCATGAATGTTCTTCATTGTTCTTGACATTTTTGCCAAGAACAAAAAGGTTTGTGTTTTGATTCAAAGTTTTGATTTATTACATAAAGTTTATGTTTTATGTTTTTCAAATGTTTTAATGCATAAGATATTTATTTGAAGGGTGATGGAAATGGTGATGGGTGTGTAAGGATTAATTTCCTTTCACACACACCACTTGCACCACTTGTTGCTTTATGTCTAAAACTCACAAATCAACACACACATCACTCTATCCTCTTCCAAAACCGGCCACCCTTGCAAGTGGGGTACTTTTGGGTCTTTTATGCAATTACATAAAGTTTTGATACTTTTGTGTATTTGCACTTTGGCCCAAAAGTTTACGTTTTTACGTTTAGGTCCAAAAACGCTAAAGGACAAATTGTTTTGTTCCTTTAATGAAGTTTTTGCATTGATTAAATTTTGGGTTCTATTGTAATTACATGAAGTAGTGGACTTTTGTGTCTTTACAAAGTGACCTCAAAAGTTTTGCAACATAGCCCAAAAGTTGAGGTTAATTGCATTATGACCCAAATAAGTTGTGGTTATTGCATGATGGCCCAAATTAGGTTGAGAACAAAATTGTTTTGTCTCTTTAAATGAGAATTGGATTTTCATTTTGTTTAGCTCCATTTAAATCAATTTTATGGATACAAAAACCAAATGAAAATGTTGCATTCAATTTAATTAGTTAAAGTGTTAATTAATTAAAGGGTGATTATGAACCTAAGCCTAATATAATTGAGCTATGTGATAGGCCGTTTCAAATCTGTTTGAACCATGGGAATGTGTAGATTAATTTTGGTTGTAATTTGATTTGATCAAATGTTGTAAAAGGGCTTAAGCTCTTCTTTACTTTAAAGTAATTTATTTTATGCAAATGTTGTAATGAGCATAAGCTCACCTTTACTTTGAAGTACTTCTTTCTTGCTTTATTTGATATGCATGAAAATGAAGTAGTTGGGTCCAACGCCCCTAAGACAACACGCCTTAATGTGATTAAACGCGTAACTAAAATCAATCACCATCCCTAGACCGAGATTCAACACAAGGCTCGTGTTGAATCTAAACAAAGGTTCATAATCATCCTAAGGCCCTAAGGCAACTATATAGTCCATCAAATGAATGCAAAGGTTATGTTAGTAGTATCATATACTCTTGCTTTAAAAACCGTTTTATAAGCATAGTGGGAGTATTATATACAACTAAAAACAATCATATGGACCAATAGTTGTAATAGGACCAAAATAGTTTTAATAGAGATTAAAATGTATGTTTATATGTGATGAGACCTAAAACCCTCAACCAAACAATTATTAAGTTGATAAGCGTGAGAGTGCTTAGAACACTCTTTCGTAGGCCTTCCACCGTGGTGGGCTCCAATCGTTTATGACTTGTACACCGGCTTCACCCTATCATGGGGGAGTACAAAGTGCATGCTTATACTCAGGAGGAATCCATAAACATATGATGAGGTTAGTGTAGGCAACGAGGATAGTCAATATCATATCATTGTGAGGCTATTCTTGAACCCCTTCACGAACTAAGCATGGTGGGAATGACTTAACTAAGTGCAATGGAGCCAATATCATATCATTGTGAGGTGACATTCTCTAGAGGCCAAATAAGATGGGTACTTGCATTAGTTGCAAATGAGTAAGCGTACTCTCTCATTATTATTAATGCTAGCCAATATCATATCATTGTGAGGTGGGCTTGGTAATAGTGAGCCTCCCATAACCTACTAAGAGTTTCATCCAAAACTCTCGAATTCCAATGAGGGATATGGAATTTGCCAAAAATAGTGGGTGGTGCTATTTGATTTAAAGACCCGAATCAAATAGCTTAAAATCAATCAATTTATATTCGTTATGTATTTGTTTACCAATATATTTGCAAACGCTATCCAACACTTGACAAATAAAACCGAATGTTTTAGTTTCCGGACTTGGTACCACAATCCCAAAGAATGTCTTAAAAGGATTGCATATATATCTAAGTAGTCTCATCCTCACAATCTTCCTAATGATAATGTATCATTGTAAGAACATGTTAGAAAAGTCTATCATGAAGAGGACAACACAAACAACCAATGCTTATTCCTTCGTTATATGAACAAAGGAACTTAAGAAGATTAGCATAATGACAAGGACACTTTTAGTGTTATTAGTTCTTCACTTACAAATCGTTGTATGAAGAAATAATAGTTGCTTTGAACAACCCTTAGTCAATGCAAACACTAGTGCTTGTTTCTTTGTTAAATGAACAAAGAACTTGAGAAGAAAGCACAAAGGCATGGACACTTAATGTGCCATGATTCTTCACTTACAAATTGTTGTATGAAGAAATGAGAGTTGCCTTGTACAACTCTTGAAAGTTTGTAGTTATGTTTAGAACATAATGGTTGGTTGACAAAAATAGTCCATCAACATGGACTTATGATGATTTTGAATCATTGAGTGTTGAAGTGTTAAAACACTTCTAGAGACGGGAACTAGGCAAGGACTTCACCTTTGTGTCCCTATCCTTATGGTTCACTAAGTTTATTGTAAACTATATAAATGAACAATAACCACATGCTCTCCAAAATGTTTGATGTGTATAACACAATTGAAATAAGTTTCAAGAGAGATAGTGGGAGTTTAGGGACCTTGACTATGGTAGTCAAAGGAGAAGTCAAATGAAGAAAGCGAAATAACTCCAAGGGAACAAACTTTCTTTATGAAAGGATGGACATTGGAAGGGGTATTTGCAAGAAATGTCTTGCAAGTGTCAAGAACACACCTTTCGAAGGCGTTGTAAATTGTTCTTGAATAGTTCAAAACAGTTGGTTCTTCTACTTGAATGCTTGATTCCGTATTAGCAACTATGTTTTACAATCGTTGTAAAAGTGTGGCTAATAAGAAGTAGAAGATTAATGAGAGAAGAGAAAGTACTTCACATTCGGAAAGTGAATAAAATATAGATCTCTGCGAAAGCAGATGGTACTTACTTCCTCATATGAACTACCAAAGAAATTGGAAAAACATAGATTGTCTTTATATTCCAATTTTAAGGAACTAAATTCCGTCACTATGTGAAATGGATAAATGTTTTGTTTGACAAAACATTGTTCTTTATTAATCAATGATTGGATTATGGTAATCTAATTGATTGTCTCTATAGTAGAGATAATATGGTGGTGTTAACTGTTTAGAACATAATGATGCTTAAAACCCAAAAAAAAAGGTTGCAAGGTAGTGACTAATCCCAACTAAGTTGTGATACCTCTAAAAACATAAATTACGAGTTAGTCATAGATGGATACTTAGGATCGTTAGATCCGGATCCAATGCCTTCTTGTTAAAATTGTATAGAGGCAAAATGTTTGAATCTTCATTCTTTTGGAAAGAAGAAAGAATCACAAAGTTGTTGAGGTTAATTCACTTAGATGTTAGTGGCACTTATCCACAACATAATACTACTCATGTTGGATGACATTCACCGAAGATCACTCTCGGTTGGACTATAGTTTATTTTGAATAAACACAAGTCTGAATACTTTGCAAAAGGTTTCAAAGAATTCAAGAAATGTAAGTTGATGAGTAAGACGTCTAAAGTATTTACATCCTTAGATTTGATCCAAGGAATGGTAACACTCTAGAATAGTTTTCTTGAAAGATATCAAGGAAAATAGCATCATAAGATAATGAATTTCTCCTTTAGGAGAAGAACGAACTTGAATAAGATTTAGTTCGTTGGATATTATCAATTACCCATATATAGGATATATATGCTTCTAAAACAATATGATTGTCAATTAGAAGATCTTCCAAATTTTTCATGACTCCATAGGATGTAGTTGGAAAGAAAGACAAATCTTAAGCATGTTAAGATTTGGGGTTGTGTGTTAATACACAATATTTGTTTGATAACAATCTTGTAGGATATCCTTAAATTAACTTTTGGATATCGCTTCTATAAACCAACTAACAAATGTTGTTTTGTTGGGTAGTTCATTGTAATCCTACAATGTGATTTGCCTAAGAGCAAATGAACGAAGGATAGAACTCAAAGAATGGGTTCTTTGAGAGACAAGAAAGTAATCAACAAATATAACAACCTAGTTCCTATACCACAAGCTCCAAGGTAGTCGAGAAGGATTTATAAACCGTCTCAGTTGAATGGTTTGAACTTTATGACTATGTCATAGAGTTGCACCTCTTAATTCGAAAGAAATAAGAATGAAAATCCTTATGACTACATTGAGTGCATATATGATATATACTCATGGGAATGGTAAAGTACCATTTGACCCGAAATAATGAAACCTTCATAAGCTAATTGGTAGCTTAAGGTGACTACAATCAAAGAGAATGGTTGACTTTGAAGGAACCATTTTTGACGTAGTCTTAGTTTCAATTAATTCGAAGATTGCTAGCTACAATTAAATGGTGATTCAATGTTTGGACATAATATAGGTTTCCGAAACCATTATTAAGATAGTCTTGATAATATATGTCTAAAACTATGAATCACAAGACATGTAAGTTGTAGAGATCCATCCATCATGGATCTTAGCAAGCTAGTGGGAGCTATAAGCGTCTTATGAGAGAAAGGTCAAATCGTTTGCTTTCTCATAAAGATGTAAATGAATCTTTTGTTTACTAGGTTTACAAAAGATTAGTGGGAGTTAGTCATATTCCTAAATTTGTATGTATATATATATATAAATATATATGTGATATATGTGAATGTATATATGATTTATTAATTTTGGAAATGAAATGAATACTTCTTCGTTAAAGTTATGACTTTAAACATTCGTTAAAGTTATGACTTTAAACATTCTATAAAGATAGAATGTATATGGGAGACATAGTCTATATACATGGGATGGAAATCTATATTGATAGATTTTAGGATATAATTTGATTATATCAATCCCTAATAATAGACAAAAGATGCTAGGAAGTTTCTCATATGATGATAAACTTTAATCAGAAGAACAACTCTAGTGAGACTAGGAGGTAGCTCTTCTCAAAAGGAACGTACCCTTTGACTCCCAAAGAAATAATGCGTAAATAAGAATCCTTTATGCATACGCATAAAGTGAAGGAATTATTTTGAAAAACATGTTCATTTGAGCAACATCATATAGCATGCAATTAACAATTAAAGGCGGAATCATGCTTGTATGTACTCAAAAACAAAACATGACCATGAAATTCAAAGCCTAGTAGATTGGTGAACCAATAATCAACTCAAAACAAAGTGAGTTGAAATTAATACCTTTGTAGATTCCTCTTTGCATAAGCAAAGGCTAATCACCCAAAGAGATAGGGCCTTCATTCCTTGCTTCTTAGATCCATGGATTTGGATGGAAGAATAGGTTCTCCAAGTTCCCAAAATTGAGAACCTCTAATTCTCGACACCAAGGTTCGATTGTAGAAGAAATGAGTGACCTTGGAGTAGTAGGATTGCTAGATGTACCCTCCAAGGTGTTGGCCTCTTTAGAGAGAAATGGAGAGACAATTCTCACCCATTTTTCCCTAAAATAAACCCATTTTTCACTTAATGAATATTTAGTTATAAAGTCATTTTTATATAGTCACTTCTTTAAGTGACCTAAATAACCAAACACCTAATTTATTCCTTATGACCGGCCATTCTAAGGGATTTGGGCTTTTGGGCTTTAATGAATCTTTAGTCATTAAATTGTCATACAACTTAAGTTAATGGGCTTGACGTTCGAAGCCCATTGGGCCTTAAGGTCCAAAACTATCCCGAAGTCTTTAACGAACTTATTCGTTTGATTAATTAACATATTAATTAATCCTTGCCATAAATAAATGATTAAACCATTTAATCATTCTTACTCATTTCCGTTTAATCTCCAATCTCCACCTTTCACGGTGTGCGATCCATTAGGTTCCTTTTAGCGAGGCAGTGGGCGATTAAAACCATTTTACATCGATTGTGAATTGAAACTATTTTCAATTCTCCCTTTAGTGATTATACACGTTTAGGGCTTCCACAAACCATGAGTGACACCTAGCAGCATATCATGGTTACCCAAGCTAATCAGAAGAGGTTAGAGAACCTATTCAGTTCGAGATTACAAATGCAATACGGTCCTTCTCTAATCTAATACTCTTGACCACATTGTTTGGTTTGATAGTTTATTTTCTCATGTCTACTATCCAATGTGTGTCTTGTGCTTATATGATTACCTTGAATGTGATTCGGAACGCATTCCCTAATCTCATTCATACTCTGGCCAGAGATTCAAATCATATCAGAGAGTATTCTCCCTCAAACGGTTTGAAGGTTAGAGATCCCTTGTTGCGCATTCACTTGTCTCCATAGCTAAGCGGCTTGACCCCAACGATGCCGTGGACACCCTCCTGGTGGGATGACTTTGACATAATCAAAGATCAAGGTCTTAACCACAAGACAACTATGATGCCTCAGGTCAAAGGACTACTTTGCATTATCCCAACCATGAGTTCTCATGTGACATGGAATATGAGAACTCTTCGTTGACCGCGTTCAGTGAACTCATTCTCTATTGAGCACCTACCGTACTTGTCTTGATGTCACACACACCAATGACTAGAGACTAATCACTCTCCCTGAGAGAAGACATAGTACGTACCGATCTTGACGGACTGTCAACGCCCAATTGGCAATCCTATGATCAGGAACATTTAGGATGTGTCTACGAAAGAATGGTCTCAAGAATCTAACTTCATTAGATTACATTCTCCCAATCACATATTCCTTGGACTTTATCGTTTAAGCATATAACATTTATATGAGACGGCTCAAACAATAATCTTTGCCCTTTATATGTAAAACTAGATTAGTTTAACATGTGAAATGTCCGTAAAGTATCATCACATGATTGGCTTTAGGGCACATTTCCAACAATCTCCCACTTGCACTAGAGCCAATCAGCTTGATCATCAATGATGATATCTCTTCTGTAGTCATTTCATAAATGGCTGAATAGTAGGCCTAGACAGTGGATATCTATATGTGTTATCCACAGAAGCAACCTTGAGAATAACGACGTCACCATTATACATGATTCTCAATCATGTGGTTCAGTCTCTCATTTGTGTTCGGATCTTGATGAGACCTTGATTCCCAGGCTTGAGCTATCGCCCCATTAGTGTCATACACTTTCTGGTTGGAACCGAATAGAGAGTTCATAAATGAACTTTCCCATCCAAACAACATTGTTGTAAACTTCTATATGGCAATATATCTTGCATTCATAACGGAACACACTAAAGTCATTACTTTAATGTTTCCATCCAAATATCTCTTTAGTCATAATAAAGAGATATTCGTTTATCTCTTCATTCATAATGAAGAAACATCCAATGATGGATTAAATTCATAATCTAATACATTTACGCTTCCATTACGTCACTTTGATTCTTCCTCGATCTTTGAGGAATTTATCCTTTAGTATTTCTTAAATACTTAAGGACTCACTTGACAGTTGCCATGGTTCTGATCCTGGGCTTGCACTGATATCGTCTTGTACCGTTCTAGGTACAACTCATATCAATGTATTTCATATAATATGAAATACATAAATCACCTTTCTGCGTATGCATAAAGGATTCAATTTACGCATTATTTCTTTGGGAGTCAAAGGGGCACGTTCCCTTTGAGAAGGGCAACTTACTAGTCTCACTAGAATCGTCCTTCTAATTGAAGTTTATCATCATATGAGAAACTTCCTAGCATCCATTGTCTATTATTAGGGATTGATATAATCCAATTATATCATGAAATATATCATTATAGATTTCCATCCCATGTATATAGACTATATCTCCCATATACATTCTATCTTCATATAATGTATTAAAGTCATAACTTTAACGAAGAAGTATTCTTTTCATTTCCAAAATTAATATATCATATATATTTAAATTTTTAGGAACATGATTAACTCCCACTAATCTTTTGTAAAACTAGTAAACAAAAGATTCATTTACATCTTTATGAGAAATCAAACGATTTGATCATTTTCTCATAAAATGCAAATAGCTCCCACTAACTTGCTAAGATCCATGATGGATGGATCTCTACAACTTTCATGTTTTGTGATTCATAGTTTTAGACATATATTATCAAGACTATCTTAATAATGGTTTCGGAAACCCATATTATGTCAAAACATTGAATCACCATTTAGTTGTAGCTAACAATCTTCAAATTAATTGAAACTAAGACTACGTCAAAAATGGTTCCTTTAAAGTCAACCATTCTATTTGATTGTAGTCACCTTAAGCTACCAATTAGCTTTCAAGGTTTCATTATTTCGAGTCAAATGGTACTTTACCATTTCCTTGAGTATATATCGTATATGCACTCAATGTAGTCATAAGGATTTTCATTCTTATTTCTTTCGAATTAAGAGGTGCAACTCTATGACATAGTCATAAAGTTCAAAACCATTCAACTGAGACGGTTTATAAATCCTTATCGACTACCTTGGAGCTTGTGGTATAGGAACTAGGTTGTTATATTTGTTGATTACTATCTTGTCTCTCAAAGAACCCATTCTTCGAGTTCTATCTCTCGTTCATTTGCTTTTAGGCAAATCACATTGTAGAATTACAATGAACTACCCAACAAAACAACATTTGTTAGTTGGTTTATAGAAGCGATATCCAAAAGTTCATTTAAGGATATCCCACAAGATTGTTATCAAACAAATATTGCTTGTTAGCACACAACCCCAAATCTTTAACATGCTTAAGATTTGTCTTTCTTTCCAACTACATCTTATGGAGTCATGAAAATACTGGAAGATCTTCTCATTGACAATCATATTGTTTTAGAAGTATATATCCTATATATGGGTAATAGATAACATCTAACGAACTAAATCTTATTCGAGTTCGTTCTTCTCCTAATGGAGAAATACATTATCTTATGATGCTATTTTCCTTGATATCTTTCAAGGAAACTTATCTAAAGTGTTATCTTTCCTTGGATCAAATCTAAGGAGGTACATACTTTAGATGTCTTACTCATCAACTTACATTACTTGAATTCTTTGAAACATTTTGCAAAGTATTCGGACTTGTGTTTATTCAAAATAAACTATAGTCCAACCGAGAGTGATCTTCGGTGAATGTTATCCAACATGAGTAGTATTATGTTTGTGGACAAGTGCCACTAACATCTAAGTGAATTAACCTCAACAACTTTGTGATTCTTTCTTCTTTCCAAAAGAATAAAGATTCAAACATTTTGCCTCTATACAATTTTAACAAGAAGGTATTGGATCCGGATCTAACGATCCAAAGCATCCATCTTTCACCAACTCATAACTTATGTTTTTAGAGGTATCACAACTTTAGTTGGGATTAGTCACTACCTTGCAACCTTTTGGGTTTTAAGCATCATTATTTTCTAAACAGTTAACACCACCATATTATCTCTACTATAGAGATAATTAATTAGATTACCATAATCCAATCATTGATTAATAAAGAACATTGTTTTGTCAAACAAAACATTTATCCATTTCACATAGTGACTGAATTTAGTTCCTTAAAATTGGAATACAAAGACAATCTATGTTTTTCCAATTTCTTTGGTAGTTCATATGAGGAAGTAAGTACCATCTGCTTTCGCAGAGATCTACATTTGATTCACGTTTCGAATGTGAAGTACTTTCTCTTCTCTCATTTATCTTCTACTTCTTATTAGCCACACTTTTACAACGATTGTAAAACATAGTCACTAATATAGAATCATGCATTCAAGTAGAAGAACCAACTGTTTTGAACTATTCAAGAACAATTTACAACACCTTCGAAAGGTGTGTCCTTGACACTTGCAAGACATTTCTTGCAAATACCCCTTCCAATATCCATCCTTTCATAAAGAAAGTTTGTTCCCTTGGAGTTATTTATCTTCTTTATTTGACTTTCACCTTTGACTACATTAGTCATGGTCCCTAAACTCCCACTATCTCTCTTGAAACCTTTTTCAATTGTGTTATACACATCAAACATTTTGGAGAGTATGTGGTTATTGTTCACTATATAGTTTACAATAAACTTAGTGAACGATTAGGATAGGGAAACAAAGGTGAAGTCCTTGCCTAGTTTCCGTCTCGTTTAAGTGGTTTATCACTTCAACATTCAATGATTCAAAATCATCATAAGTCCATGTTAATGGACTATTTTTGTCAACCAACCATTATGTTCTAAACATAATTACAAACCTTCAAGAGTTGTACAAGGCAACTCTCATTTCTTCATACAACAATTTGTAAATGAAGAATCATGGCACATTTAAGTGTTCATGCCTTTGTGCTTTCTTCTCAAGTTCTTTGTTCATTTAACAAAGAAACAAGCACTAAGTGTTTGCATTGACTAAGAGTTGTTCAAAGCAACTCCTATTTCTTCATACAACAAATTGTAATTGAAGAATTATGACATTAAAAGTGTTGTCCTCTTTATGATAGACATTTTCTAACATATTCTTCTAATGATACATTATCAATAGGAAGATTGTGAGGATGAGACTACTTAGATACATATGCAATCCTTTTAAGACATTCTTTGGGATTGTGGTACCTAAGTCCGGAAACTAAAACATTCGGTTTTGTCAAGTGTTGGATAGCGTTTGCAAATATATTGGTAAACAAATACATAACGAATATAAATTGATTGATTTTAAGCCATTTGATTCGGGTCTTTAAATCAAAATAGCACCACCCACTATTTTTGGCAAATTCCATATCCCTCATAGGAATTCGAGAGTTTTGGATGAAACTCCTAGTAGGTTATGGGAGGCTCACTATTACCAAGCCCACCTCACGATGATACGATATATGGCTAGCAACAATAATAATGAGAGAGTACGCTTACTCATTTGCAACTCATGCAAGTACCCATCTTATTTGGCCTCTAGAGAATGTAACCTCACAATGATATGATATTGGTTCCATTGCACTTAGTTAAGTTCTTCCCACCATGCTTAGTGTGTGAAGGGGTTCAAGAATAGCCTCACGATGATACGATATATAGCTATCCTCGTTGCCTACACTCACCTCATCATATGTATATGGATTCCTCCTGAGTATAAGCATGCACTGTGTACTCCCCCATGATAGGGTGAAGCCGGTGTACAAGTCATAAACGATTGGATCCCACCACGGTGGAAGGCCACGAAGAGATATTCTAAACATCTCTCGCTTATCAACTTAATATTGGTTTGGTTGAGGGTTTTAGGTCTCATCACATATAAACATACATTTTAATCTCTATTAAAACTATTTTGGTCCTATAACAACTATTGGTCCATCTCATTGTTTTAGTTGTACATAATACTCCCACTATGCTTTTAAAACGATTTTTAAAGCAAGAGTATATGAGACTACTAACATAAACTTTGCATTCATTTGATGGACTACATAGTTGCCTTAGGGCCTAAGGATGATTATGAACCTTTGTTTAGATTCAACACGAGCCTTGTGTTGAACCTCAGTCTAGGAATGAAGATTGATTTTAGTTACGCGTTTAATCACATTAAGGCGTGTTGTCTTATGGGCGTTGGACCCAACTACTTCATTTTCATGCATATCGTATAAAGCAAGAAAGAAGTACTTCAAAGTAAAGGTGAGCTTATGCTCATTACAACATTTGCATATAACAAATTACTTTAAAGTAAAGAAGAGCTTAAGCCCTTTTACAACATTTGATCAAATCAAATTACAACCAAAATCTAATCTACACATTCCCATGGTTCAAACAAATTTGAAACGCCTTTCACATAGCTCAATTATATTAGGCTTAGGTTCATAATCACCCTTTAATTAATTAACACTTTAACTAATTAATGAATGCAACATTTTCATTTGGTTTTTGTATCCATAAAATTGATTTAAATGGAGCTAAACAAAATGAAAATCCAATTCTCATTTAAAGAGACAAAACAATTTTGTTCTCATCCTATTTGGGCCATCATGCAATTAACCTCAACTTTTGGGCCATATTGCAATAACAAAAACTTTTGGGGTCACTTTGTATAATACACAAAAGTCACAACTTCATGTAAATACAACTAGAACCCAAACTTTTAATAATGCAAAAACATCATTAAAGGAACAAAACAATTTGCCCTTTAGCGTTTTTGGACCTAAACGTCAAAACGTAAACTTTTGGGCCAAAGTGCAAATACACAAAAGTATCAAAACTTTATGTAATTGCATAAAAGCCCCAAAAGTACTCCCTTTGAGGGAGTGGCTGGTTTTAGGGAGGGATAAGGTTGGTGTGTGTGTTGATTTGTGAGTTTTGTCAAAAACATGCAAGTGTATGTAAGATAAGATATGTTTTTGAAATAATTCAAACACAATTATTTCAATCATCATTTATACAAATATTTAACACTTTAAATACATAATAAATCATTTAAAAACATATCACATAAACTTTATGAAATAATTCAAAACTTTGAATCAAAACACCAAACCTTTTTGTTCTTGGCAAGAACAACAAGAACAATGAAGAACATCCATGAAAAACCCAAATTTTTCCATGAACCTTTTTCACCCAAAAACATTCCAAAACCATTCTTACTTAAGGGAAATAACATCTAACCAAACTAGGGTACTTAGGGGTTCCAAAGAACACATTAAAACACTTTTAACAAGTCAAACAAGAACCCAAAAATCCACCCTTTGGATTTGGCCGAATTTTCCCAAAAGCATGGCACCAAATTTTAGCTCCAATATTCATGCTCATATGAACAACATCTACAACATTTGAGATAGCAAATTTTCCAACAAAATTTACTTTCAAAGAAGCAAGAATAAAGCTTGTAACAATTACAACTTTTAGATCACAAACTTATGAACTACAAAACACAAAAGGATTCACCAACTACTAGACCTAGGCTCTGATACCACTTGAAGGAATTATTTTGAAAAACATGTTCATTTGAGCAACATCATATAGCATGCAATTAACAATTAAAGGCGGAATCATGCTTGTATGTACTCAAAAACAAAACATGACCATGAAATTCAAAGCCTAGTAGATTGGTGAACCAATAATCAACTCAAAACAAAGTGAGTTGAAATTAATACCTTTGTAGATTCCTCTTTGCATAAGCAAAGGCTAATCACCCAAAGAGATAGGGCCTTCATTCCTTGCTTCTTAGATCCATGGATTTGGATGGAAGAATAGGTTCTCCAAGTTCCCAAAATTGAGAACCTCTAATTCTCGACACCAAGGTTCGATTGTAGAAGAAATGAGTGACCTTGGAGTAGTAGGATTGCTAGATGTACCCTCCAAGGTGTTGGCCTCTTTAGAGAGAAATGGAGAGACAATTCTCACCCATTTTTCCCTAAAATAAACCCATTTTTCACTTAATGAATATTTAGTTATAAAGTCATTTTTATATAGTCACTTCTTTAAGTGACCTAAATAACCAAACACCTAATTTATTCCTTATGACCGGCCATTCTAAGGGATTTGGGCTTTTGGGCTTTAATGAATCTTTAGTCATTAAATTGTCATACAACTTAAGTTAATGGGCTTGACGTTCGAAGCCCATTGGGCCTTAAGGTCCAAAACTATCCCGAAGTCTTTAACGAACTTATTCGTTTGATTAATTAACATATTAATTAATCCTTGCCATAAATAAATGATTAAACCATTTAATCATTCTTACTCATTTCCGTTTAATCTCCAATCTCCACCTTTCACGGTGTGCGATCCATTAGGTTCCTTTTAGCGAGGCAGTGGGCGATTAAAACCATTTTACATCGATTGTGAATTGAAACTATTTTCAATTCTCCCTTTAGTGATTATACACGTTTAGGGCTTCCACAAACCATGAGTGACACCTAGCAGCATATCATGGTTACCCAAGCTAATCAGAAGAGGTTAGAGAACCTATTCAGTTCGAGATTACAAATGCAATACGGTCCTTCTCTAATCTAATACTCTTGACCACATTGTTTGGTTTGATAGTTTATTTTCTCATGTCTACTATCCAATGTGTGTCTTGTGCTTATATGATTACCTTGAATGTGATTCGGAACGCATTCCCTAATCTCATTCATACTCTGGCCAGAGATTCAAATCATATCAGAGAGTATTCTCCCTCAAACGGTTTGAAGGTTAGAGATCCCTTGTTGCGCATTCACTTGTCTCCATAGCTAAGCGGCTTGACCCCAACGATGCCGTGGACACCCTCCTGGTGGGATGACTTTGACATAATCAAAGATCAAGGTCTTAACCACAAGACAACTATGATGCCTCAGGTCAAAGGACTACTTTGCATTATCCCAACCATGAGTTCTCATGTGACATGGAATATGAGAACTCTTCGTTGACCGCGTTCAGTGAACTCATTCTCTATTGAGCACCTACCGTACTTGTCTTGATGTCACACACACCAATGACTAGAGACTAATCACTCTCCCTGAGAGAAGACATAGTACGTACCGATCTTGACGGACTGTCAACGCCCAATTGGCAATCCTATGATCAGGAACATTTAGGATGTGTCTACGAAAGAATGGTCTCAAGAATCTAACTTCATTAGATTACATTCTCCCAATCACATATTCCTTGGACTTTATCGTTTAAGCATATAACATTTATATGAGACGGCTCAAACAATAATCTTTGCCCTTTATATGTAAAACTAGATTAGTTTAACATGTGAAATGTCCGTAAAGTATCATCACATGATTGGCTTTAGGGCACATTTCCAACATAAAGGTGATTTATGTATTTCATATTGTATGAAAAACATTGATATGGGTTGTACCTAGATAGGTACAAGACGATATCAGTGCAAGCCCAGGATCAGAACCATGGCAACTGTCAAGTGAGTCCTTAAGTATTTAAGAAATACTAAAGGATAGATTCCTCAAAGAATGAGGAAGAATTAGAGTAACGTAATGGAAGCGTAAATGTATTAGATTATGAATCTAATCCATCATTGGATGTTTCTTCATTATGAATGAAGAGATAAACAGATATCTCTTTATTATGACTAAAGAGATATTTGGATGGAAACATTAAAGTAATGACTTTGGTGTGTTCCATTATGAATGCAAAATATATTGCCATATAGAAGTTTACAACAGTGTTGTTTGGATGGGAAAGTTCATTTAGTGAACTCTCTATTCGGTTCCAACCAGAAAGTGTATCTAGTGTACTGACACTATGACACTAATGGGGCGATAGCTCAAGCCAGGGAATCAAGGTCTCATCAAGGTCCGAACTCATATAAGAGACTGAACCACATGATTGAGAATCATGTATAATGGTGACGTCGTTATTCTCAAGGTTGCTTCTATGGATAACATATAGATATCCATTGCCTAGGCCTACTATTCAGCCATTTATGAAATGACTACAAAAGAGGTATCATCACTGATGACTAAGCTGATTGGCTCTAGTGCAAGTGGGAGATTGTTGGAAATGTGCCCTAAAACCAATCATGTGATGATACTTTACGGACATTTCACATGTTAAACTAATCTAGTTTAATATAAAGGGCAAAGATTATTGTTTGAGCCGTCTCATATAAATGTTATATGCTTAAACGATAAAGTCCAAGGAATATGTGATTGGAAGAATGTAATCTAATGAAGTTAGATTCATGAGACCATTCTTTCGTAGACACATCCTAAATGTTCCTGATCATAGGATTGCCAATTGGGCATTGACAGTCCGTCAAGATCGGTACGTGCTATGTCTTCTCTCAGGGAGAGTGACTAGTCTCGAGTCATTGGTGTGTGTGACATCAAGACAAGTACGTAGGTGCTCAGTAGAGAATGAGTTCACTGAACACGATCAACGAAGAGTTCTCATACTCATGTCACATGAGAACTCATGTTTGGGATAATGCAAATTAGTCCTTTGACCTGAGGCATCACAGTTGTCTTGTGGTTAAGTCCTTGATCTTTGATTATGTCAATGTCACCCCATCGGGGTGTCCACGGCATCGTTGGGGTTAAGCCACTTAGTCATGGAGGCAAGTGAATGCGCAACAAGGGATCTCTAACCTTCAAACCGTTTGAGGGAGAATACTCTATGATATGATTTAGAATCTCTGGCCAGAGTATGAATGAGATTTAGAAAAGTCGTTCTAAATCACATTCAAGGAAATCATATAAGAACACGAATCACATTGGATAGTAGACATGAATAAATAAACTATCAAACCAAACAATGTGGTCAGGAGTATTAGATTAGAGAAAGACCGTATTGCATTTGTAATCCTAAACTGAATAGGTTCTTAACCTCTTCTGATTAGCTTGGGTAACCATGACATACGGCTAGGTGTCACTCATGGTTTGTGGAAGCCCTAAAAGTGTATTATCACTAAAGGGAGAATTGAAAGTAAGTTTCAATTCATAATCGATTTGAAAGAGTTTTGATCGCCCACTGCCTCGCTAAAAGGAACCTAATGGATCGTACACCGTATAAGGTGGAGATGGATGAAACAAACTAAATGAGTAAGAACAATTGAATAGTTTAATTATTTATGGCAAGGATTAATTAATATGTTAATTAATCAAACGAATAAGTTCGTTAAAGACCTCGGGATAGGTTTTGGACCTTAAGGCCCAATGGGCTTCGAACGTCAAGCCCATTGACTTAAGTTGTATGACAACTTAATGAATAATGATTCACTAAGACCCAAAAGCCCAAACAACCCCCCATGGCCGGCCATATAGAGAAAGGGTAGTGAACTTGCTTTAATTACAAGTTTGCCACTCAAATGAATAAAGGTATAAATATGACTTTATAGCCTTTTATTCATAGGGGTTTTGTTTTGGGGAAAATTGGTGAGAATTGTCTCTCCATTTCTCTCTAGAAAAGCCGGCCACCATGGAAGTTGTAGCTAGCTATCTATTCTTCCATGGTCACTCATTTATCATCCATGCTCTCCTTGGTGTAGATCCATCCATTTCCATGGATCTAAGATGCAAGGAATGAAGGCCCTATCTCTTGGGTGATTAGCCTTTGTTTAAATACAAAGAGGAATCTACAAAGGTATATATTTCAACTCACTTTGTTTTGAGTTGATTAATGGTTCACCAATCTACTAGGCTTTGAATTTCTTGGTTAATGTTTTGTTTTTAAGTGCATGCTAGCATGATTCCGCCTTTAATTTTTAATTGCATGCTTATTGATGTTGCTTAAAAGAACATGTTTTCACAAAAATTTTCCTTCATGCTCAACTATAAGTAGCACATGTTGCGAGGCTGCTCGGCTTGTGGCTTATGTTGCCTTGGTTGGCTTGGCTTGTGGCGCTTGAAGGTGAGGGAGTCTCTTTTATAGTATAAGGGCTCGCTCCTCAATACATAAATGATGGGTTAGGAGTGATGCTCACGGCGAGGAGGTTGCTCAGCCAGCGGCGTTGCTCTCTAATGAAGGTGAGCGAGTCCATTTTATAGAATAAGGGCTCGCTCCTCAATACATAAGTGATGGGCTAGGAGTGATGCTCGCGGCGAGGCGGTTGCTCAGCTAGCGGCGTTGCTCTCTAATGAAGGTGAGGGAGTCCCTTTTATAAAATAAGGGCTCGCTCCTCAGTACATGAATAATGGGTGCTCTCTAATGAAAGTGAGGGAGTCCCTTTTATAGAATAAGGGCTCGCTCCTTAATACCTAAATAATGGGCTAAGTCCCCCAAGTATTTTTCATGAGGCCCAGTTGAGGCCCAATATATGGTGTATAGTGTAGTCCCCCAAGTCTTTGGTCAACAGAGTCTGTTGGCTGGAGATTTCAAATTGAATCCATGTGTAGGCCGAAGTGGCGGTTGTTCGGAGGCGGTATTTGTATACCCTGCACTGAAGCTTTGCAAGTGAAGCTTTGAAGATGGAGCTCTGTAAATGAAGCTTTGGAACCTAGAGCTTTTGTAAATGAAGCTTTTGAAGCTGTAGCTCTGTAAATGAAGCTTTTGAAGCTAGAGCTTTTGTAAATAAAGCTTTTGAAGCTAATTGACATGAGTGATGCTCATGAATGTTTGATTGACATGAGTGATGCTCATGGATGTTAACATGAGTAATGCTCATGAATGTTGACATGAGTGATGCTCATGAATGTTTATGTATGATTAATATGAGTGATGCTCATGAATGTTTATGTATGATTGACATGAGTAATGCTCTTAGTATTGGGCGTACTTTTGATCACTTGGTTGGTGGCATGAAGGAGAATACGGGTTGTACATTTCATCACCTGGTTGGTGGCATGAATGGCTAGTTGCCAAATGATATTAGAGTATGGGTTGTACATTTCATCACCTGGTTAGTGGTAATAGCGGCAGGTTGCCGAATAATTTTGGAGTACTGGGCGTACTTTTGATAACCTGGTTGGTGGTAATAGCGGCGGGTTGCCGAATAATTTTGGAGTACTGGGCGTACTTTTGATCACTTGGTTGGTGGTAATAGCGGTAGGTTGTCAAATAATTGTGGAGTATTGGGCGTACTTTTGATCACCTGGTTGGAGCTATTTTGGGCTTATGGGCCTTTGCCCTCTACATAACATTCCAGCCCATTTATTTTGGGCTTTGTCGTTTTTTTATTTTTTTTATTTTTTTTATTATTACCCTCTGATGGGGTTTATACATATGTCTCCAAAAGATAAGAAAAATAATTTACACCATTCAGAAATAAGAAAAGTAAATCACATTATTCTGATAAGGTGTTTATTCCTTGCTTTTGCAGTGTCCCCATGTGCCTCTCGTTTGCTTTCTCTTTATTTTTCTTTCTTTCGGCGGATGACAGACAAGGAAATAATGCCATTTCCCTTTTCTTTTTGCTTTTTCTTTCGCTTTCATTTTTGCTTTCCTTTCTGTCTTTTCGCTCCTTGCTTTCGCTTTCTGTATTCATTTCTCTAAAGTGATAGCACTTGATTTTCTTGATCTCTCCACCCAGATGAGATCCGATCTGCGTAAGAGTTGTGTTCCATCCAGCAACCCCACATCTTGGGTCCATCCACGACGATGGCAAATAGAATCAGAATCAGTAGTGACAACATAGATAGACAAGCATAGTAGTTCATCCCACTAACGGACTTGCCCTTCATCCTTTTCTTCGAAAATATATTCCTGAACAAGAATGCCAGGTTCGATATCATAGCCCTCATGAACCCAATCATGTTAAAATTGAGCTTGGTAAAACTCCACAATCATGTTGAAATAAGGAAGAAGATCAAATTGTAGAGAGAAATCACATCAAAGCAATGGAGAAAGAAGATCCCGTAAAACTCTTCATGTCTCTCGATCAGTGGTAAGACCCTCTGCCCGACGCCGATGACTCTACCGCTCTTTCTTCCCAGGACCAAGACTCGCAGTCTTTCTCTTCTTCTTCGAACACCTTCATGCTCGGCTTCGTCATCGCCCGCATCGTTGGAATTCAATACTATCCAGGCACCATCAGTGGCCGAGAAATGGTGGGTCTTGTCCGCGAAACCCTCAATCCCTATGACTCCAACGCCATCAAAGTCCTTAATACCAAAACGCGTCAGGTGGGTCACATTGAACAATTCATTTTTGCGCGGGCAAGAGGAAGTGTCCGCCGGGGAGTGCAGGAGATCGTACCGTGGGGAGTGCAGGAGATCGTGCAGGAGATTGTACTGCGGGGAGTGAAGGAGATCGTGCAGGAGATCGTACTGCAAGAGATCAGGGTTTTTGAATACTCAGGAACTCAGTACGACGTCCTAAAAGAAATTGCATCTCGTTTTCCCAATTTTTCTGCTTTCTGGGTTTTGTAGAGAGAGAGAGAGGAGAGAGAGTTTGATGCACTGGGAACAAACCTCGGATGAGGAATGGAGAGAGATGGTTTTTTCTGCTTTCTGAGAAGTGGAAAATGTGTGGGTGTGGGTTATGGGGAAAGGCGTGAGTTCAGAGGTATAGAGAGAGAGGGAGAGAGGGAGCTATGTGTCTGTGTCTCTGTGTGGGTTTTTGTAGATTCACGGCGGAGGTGAAAAATTGAGAGAGAACCGACATAGCTTTTCGTATCGTTTCCCACAGATGGCGCCAAATGTTGATGCACAAAACCGGATGGTCTTAGAACAACGTAAATCCGACTGCGAATCTGCATGAAATGTAAATAACACAAGATGTATCGTGGTTCATCCCAAGGTTTGGGCTACGTCCACACTGATTATGTATTTATCTGAGAAGTGAGAGCTTTGAGAGTAAGAGGGTTGAAAGGGGGTGAGAGGGCCTAGGAATTGGCCTCTGAGGGTAAGAATGAGCCTCTCCTAATTGTGAGGGTGAGGGGTCATTTTATAGAATAAGAACTCCTCACTTATTACATATTTGCCCTTTCCTTTATCACATAATTACATTTAAGTCCCTCGAGTATTTGTACAAGATCTAAATACGAGGCCCTAAATATGGTATAAACAGGTAGCTTAAGGAGGTCCTCACGAGGCTAGGAGTGGTTCGTTGGAAGATTTTGGACGTCGGATTAATGAGAACCACGAATTTTAAGAATTGCCGGAATATCGAGGCTTTTTCCGGTGGGTTTCCGATGGTTTTAGGGCTCGACTCAGGTATGGTTTTGTTCGTCTTGGTGAGATCTTCAAAATGGTTCAAGTTTCATGAAGTTTGGTGTTAAAACGAGAGAGATATAAGGTTTTGAAATTTAACCCAGAAACCGGCGAAGTCACTGGCGTCCGAAGACTCGTCGAAAAAGATGAGGGTATATTCCGTCAGTTTTGACAGAATATGCTAACGGCGTTGGATAACGCCGTTCATAATAGACGGTACATGCTTTTTTTGGACAAAATATTCCCTAACGCCGTTAGGGTTACCGTTAGTGTGCCTACGCATGGGCAGCGTGTCTGGCCGTGCCTTGGCCGGCGTGTGGCGGCGCGTGGGTGGTGGGAAAATTTTGCTAAAAATATGGGGATGTTCGTGAGGTTGTGTAGATCACGTTGGTATATTCAAACATCCCATTTGAGCAATGTATGAGAAGTTATTAGCTACTATTGGTTATGTGCTTTAAATTTGTTGATGCACAACACCGGAGGTCTTGGAACAACGTAAATCCGACCGTGAATCTGCAAGAAATGTAAATAACTCAAGATGTATCGTGGTTCACCCCAAGGTTTGGGCTACGTCCACACTGATTATATTTCTGAGGGAGAGAGAGCTCTGAATGAGAGTAAGAGCTTTGAGATATGTGAGAAGGCTTAGGAATTGGCCTCCGAAATGGCCTCCCCTAATTATGAGGGTGAGGGGTCCTTTTATAGAATAAGGACTCCTCACTTATTACATATTTGCCCCTTCCTTTATTACATAATTGCATTTAAATCCCCCGAGTATTTATACGAGGTCTAAATACGAGGTCCTAAATATGGTATAAATAGTAGTCCCCCAAGTCTTCAGTCAAGAGAGTCTTCTGGCTGGAGACTTGAAATTGAATCCATGTGTGGGCCGAAGTAAATAGATGTTGTCTTGAACTGATGCTCGATATGAGGCGATGCTCAATCTGAAATAATGCTCAACTAGAAGTAGCACACGCTGCGAGGTTGCGAGGCTCGTGGCTTATGTTGCCTTGGTTGGCTCGGCTTATGGCGTTTGAAGGTGAGGGGTTCCCTTTTATAGAATAATGGCTCGCTCCTCAATACATAAATGCTGGCTAGAGTTGATGCTTGCGGTTAGGCGGTTGCTCAGTAGGCAGCGATACTCTCTAATGGTGGTGAGGGAGTCCCTTTTATAGAATAAGGGCTCGCTCCTTAATACATAAATGATGGGTTATGAGTGATGCTCGCGACGAGGTGATTGCTCAGCTGGCGGCGATGCTCTCTAACGAAGGTGAGGGAGTCCCTTTTATAAAATAAGGGCTCGTTCCTCAGTACATGAATAATGGGTTAGGAGTGATGCTCGTGGCGAGGTGGTTGCTCAGCTGGCGGCGATGCTCTCTAACGAAGGTGAGGGAGTCCCTTTTATAAAATAAGGGCTCGCTCCTCAATACATAAGTGATGGGCTAAGTCCCCCAAGTATTTTTTCATGAGGGCTCTCTAATGAAAGTGAAGGAGTCCCTTTTATAGAATAAGGGCTCGCTCTTCAGTACATAGATAATGGGCTAAGTCCCCCAAGTATTTTCATGACGCCTAGTTGAGGCCCAATATATGGTACATAATGTAGTCCCCCAAGTCTTCGGTCAATAGAGTCTGTTGGCTGGAGACTTCAAATTGAATCCATGTATAGGCCGAAGTGGCGGTTGTTCGGAGGCGGTATTTGTATACCCTGTACTGAAGCTTTGTAGGTGAAGCTTTGCAAGTGAAGCTTTGAAGCTAGAGCTTTGTAAATGAAGCTTTCAAAGCTGGAGCTTTTGTAAAAGAAGCTTTGAAGCTAGAGTTCTATAAATGAAGCTTTTGAAGCTATAGCTCTGTAAATGAAGCTTTTGAAGCTGATTGACATGAGTGATGCTCATTAATGTTTATGTTGATTGATATGAGTAATGCTCATGGATGTTGTCATGAGTGATTGATAGGAGCATATTTATGCGACTTAATTGGCTTGTTCTTGTGCGTTTACGTTGTGTTTCTTTAGTTATTTTAGTGTTTAAAGCCATTTTCATTTGTTTGTAGGTCTTAATAACAAACTTGGCAAGAAAAGTGCATTTTGGTGCATGTTGGATCAATATTGGGCTCAAATGGATTGCATGCATGAGGATGGACGTTTTGGGCATATGTGTGTGCAAGTGTGTGTGTGTAATTGCAAGGATAAACAATGACAACTCATACACATGCAAAGAAGCCCACATGCAAAGTGAAAGACTCTAAGTACAAAGTATGCAAGAAGATGCATTTTGGAGGCCTTTGGAGCATGTTTCGGGCTTGGAATGGATAGCAAATGCATGGGCCAAAGTGGATGGACGAATTTGAGAACTAAAGAGGCCAAGAATGTGAAGAATTAGTGTCCAAAAGATAAAGAATTCAGCCCAAAAAATTTGTCACTCCAAGTTGCACACTCCTTGCCATGCAAAACACATAGAATTCCCTTTGGATTCCCATGCCATGCTTGATCACTCTTGTCCCCTACATAATTTCTGATTTCATGCTTTAATTCATTTAATTATTTCACTCAATTGCTTGATACCTCTTGTTCCCTTCACCCATTACATTTTAGACAACCTTTACATCCATTACATGCACCAATTGATGCTCCATCATGCACATTTGGAATCCAAGGGCATTTGTCACACATGTTGTTGCACCTTTGACCCATTTGTTGACACATTTCACCTCCCTTTCCATCTCTATGCAATGTACACAATCATTCATGTTCCCTAGCTGCAACACCACTCCATTTTACCCTTCACACTTTGCATCATCACTTCATTTTCACCCTTGGACCATTGCACACCACACAAACCAACTTGCCATGCATTTCATCCCTAGCCTAACCTGATTTTCTAAGGTTTTTGGGGCCTATAAATACATGTTTACACCCCTTGGCCAAAGAACAATCCCCCATATTCATCATTTTATCACAGAAATTCGTCCATACACACCCTAGGAAGCAAAACACCCCAAAAACACCATTCTAGTGCCTAGAAAACATAACAGCCACTCCACCTTCTTCCACCCTCTTTGCCTAGTTCTCCACCACCTTCCAACCATCTAACACTCTTCCACACTCACCCTAAACCCCTCCATATCATTCCCCATCCATTCTACACCATAAATCCACCCAAAAATCTGTCCACAAGCTTCATGCCGCAACAAGGAGGAAGGGAAATCCATTGATGCACTTGCTTTCCAAATTGGAGCATTTTAGGTGTTTTCTTTCCTTTGATTTTAATGTCTAATTTTATGTATCTTTGTATTGCAAGAATGAGGAACTAAACCCCCTTAGTTGGGGGGTGATTCGAAACCATGTACATGCTTGCAATATGATTTGATTACATTCAGTTGTTATTTCATAAGTTGCGGATTCAATTCGTTCATCTACTTGATTGATAACTTATTTGTGTATGTTGATTGAGAGTGCACGCTTAGTTTTCATGCATGAATATGATGCTAGATTATGAGGGAGTTTCACCTAATAGTTACAATCTTATAATCACAAGTAGTGAAGGTCGCTTGAAAACGATCGCGTTGAATGAATTCTTGGCACTAGTTTCATGCTCATCATAGTAACGAATGCCTCGTCAACACTTATAGTTCTCATTGTGCTTCATGATTCTTGATTGTATCTTTATTGTGCTCATCACGTAAGGAACCTTTGAGGA
Source organism: Malus sylvestris (assembly GCF_916048215.2). Lineage (NCBI taxonomy): Eukaryota > Viridiplantae > Streptophyta > Magnoliopsida > Rosales > Rosaceae > Malus > Malus sylvestris. The sequence continues at coordinate 40,514,798 of NC_062272.1, read as the reverse complement.
ATGCTTTGAATTGTTGTATGCGCTTTTCCATCCAATTCATTAACTTAAGGAGAACTTGAAGGTTAATTTAAGCGTATCTAATTAACTTGGGGTGTTGATTTTCATAATTTATTGAAAGAACAACTGAAAATCATTTTGTTTGCAAGTGTGTCATGTGTGGAGAAGAACCTCCTAACTAGCCTTCTATCCATCCTTTTCATCCAAAAACGTTTTACAATCTGTTTTGTTTTAAAGTTTCTGTTTTGTTTTCAATTTTCGTCCAAAACAAATCCCCCTTTATTTTGAAGTCTTAGATTAGTTAGAAAGTGTTTTGATTTGTGTTTCTAAGTGTTTTGATTCAAGTTTTCATCCAACTTCGTCCAAGTTCTTGTTAGGTTCTCAAAACTGCCCAGAAAGTGGTTTTTAGGCAGTTTTGAGTCATTAGGTTGCTGTTTTGAGTTTTATGTTTGTTTAAGTATTTTAAAGTATAGTTTTGCATTCTTTGAGTCTAGTTTAGTGTTTTAAATTTTGTTTTTATGTTTTTAAGTCAGTTTTCAAGTATTTAGCAATCCCTCCTAATCCCCGGCCTAGAACGATCCCTACTTACATACTTTACTACAATTGATAAAAAGAGGGTTTAATTTGTGTGTTTAGTTATTTTACGCATCAAATTTTGGCGCCGTTGCCGGGGATTAGCAACTTTGCTAATCTCTTGGATTGTTTTCTTTCGAATTATTGTATTTTGTTTAAGTTTATGTTTAAGTTGCTGATTTGTTTTGTTTTCTTTGTTTTTAGGTACTAGTTTATGACCCGTAGCTCACAACCTGTTCGTGAGCATATCTCCGACTTTGACGGTGATTTTGAGAGGACTTTGAGAAGGAAAAAGAAATTGCAAGAGTCTAATCCTCCTAGTCCCGAGCCTGAATTAGAAGAGCAAGAAGTTGAGGTTGAAGAGAAGGCCATTGCACAAGTGGGTGGAGAAGAGCAAGGTATAGCCATGGACAACCGTACACTCAAGGAGCTTGCCGCCTCGGGTTTGGATAATGCCGCACCATTGTGTATCCAATATCCCATGGCTGCTCAAGGTAAAACCGAAGAGTTCGAGTTAAAGTCAAGTTTGCTCCACCACATTCCAAAGTTCCATGGGCTTTCCATGGAGGATCCGAACAAACATTTGAAGGAATTTGAAGTGGTGTGCTCAAGTATGACTCCGGTTACCGTTGATGGAAGTATTTTAAAGATGAAGGATTTTCCATTCTCTTTAATGGACAAAGCCAATGATTGGTTATACGAGTTGGCTCCCGGTACAGTTACATCTTGGGAGAGTATGAAGAGGGCGTTTCTGGAGAAGTTTTTCCCAACTTCTCGCATCATTCTTCTTCGTAAAAAAATAAGTGGAATTCAGCAAAGCCAAGGTGAATCTTTTCCATCTTATTATGAACGATTTAAATCACTTGTTGCTTCTTGTCCACAGCATCAGATGAAGGAGGAGTTACTTCTTCAATACTTTTACGAAGGTCTTTTACCACTTGAACGGCAAATGTTGGATGCTTCCGCGGGAGGAGCTCTAGTGGATAAGACACCTAGGGATGCCAAAACTCTCATTGCGAATCGAGCACTCAATGCACAACAATATGAAGGTGTTGGGCAAAGAGACACCCCACGGCCACATCATGTCAATGAGGTAAGTTCTATTTCTGAGTTACAATCCCAAATGGCTAACCTTACGTCTATGTTATCGCAGTTGGTTGAAGGCCCCAAAACGCAAGGAACTACAATCTGTGGTGTATGCTCCATTCAAGGACACCAATCTGATCAATGCCCTCAATTAATTGAGAATGGAGGATGGGAATCGGCCAATGCTGTGGGTTATGGGAATCAAAACCAACCAAGGAATGATCCTTTCTCCAATACATACAACCCGGGATGGCGTGACCACCCCAATTTCAGATGGAGAGATACACCACAATATGGCCAACAAAGTGGATTCCGACAACCCCCGGGTTTCTTTCCAAGGCCAATGGAACCACAACCACCTCCTCAGGCACAATCTTCCCAAACTAACCCAGGTACGTCTATGAATGATGATAAAACATATCAGTTACTAACCACCATGGCGCAGGGAATGCAGAACCAAGCAAAGGAGGTTAATGAGCTGAAGAAGCAAATGGGCCAAATGGCCGAATTTTTGGGGCAATTCCGTGAAAATGGTAAGTTACCAAGCACTACGGTGGTCAATCCAAAGGGTGGCTTCGAATCTGCAAAGGCTATCACATTACGAAGTGGAAAAGAGGTGAGAAACAAGGAAGATGAGAAGATACAACTCGAAGAAGATGAGAACACCTACCCCACGGCAAGGGTACCATCACCCATGCCGCAGCCATCTAAGACATCCCATCCGTCCACCTCAGGTAAGAATGTTCCAAATGTTGTGATTTCGAACACTAATCTGCCCAATGTCCCCTTTCCTAGCAGATTTTTGCAATCAAAGAACGAAGAGGAGGAAAAAGATGTTCTAGAGACATTTAGAAAGGTGCATGTCAACATTCCCCTCCTTGATGCCATAAAGCAAATCCCGAAGTATGCCAAGTGTTTAAAGAAGCTTTGTACAACAAAGAAACGTGTCCGGGAGAAAGAGGTGGTACATGTAAGTGAGAATGTCTCCGCCATCTTGCAACATAAACTACCCCCCAAATGCAAAGATCCGGGGAGTTTTACAATTCCGTGTGTCATTGGTAATACCCGTTTCAAATCTGCCATGCTTGATTTAGGTGCTTCTATAAATGTTATGCCATATTCCATTTATGCATCTATGAACTTAGGAGCATTGAAAAATGATGGTGTAATCATACAATTGGCCGATAGATCTAACGCTTATCCAAAGGGAGTTTTGGAAGACGTTTTAGTGCAGGTTGATCATTTAATCTTCCCGGCAAATTTCTATGTCCTCGAAATGGATGAATCGGACCATGCCCCTTCATTGCCCATCCTCCTTGGAAGGCCATTCATGAAAACGGCTCAAACGAAGATTGATGTGGGCAAAGGATTAGTCACTATGGCATTTGGTGGTGACATGATTAGTTTCAAAATTTCTGAATCCATTGAGACTCCTAATGTTGTTCATTCTTGTTGTGCCATTGATAAAATTGAAAAGATAGGACTGGACCATTCAGCACCAGGCACAAAGGATGCATCAAGAACCATGCAAGACGAGGGAATTGGAGTGGCGCACAAGGACCATACGGCCACTGCTCTCAAAATGCTCAAATTGGCCGAACGCACCATGGGGAAGAATGTTCACATTGCTGCCACTTCATCACAACACATAGGTAAGCCACCTAATCTAAATCCAATTTCCATTAAAGTTGATAGGTGGTTCCCTTCTTTGGTGCAGGTACCCAAACAAATCCCCGATGGTGGGCGTATGAACATGAACCTTAGGCAACACAACGCACCCATCAACAAACATCACTATCCATTTCCGTTCAAGGATGTAATCTATGAGAACTTTGTTGAGCATGTTGTGGAGGACATTCCCTTGCATGTCGTGGGCTCCAGTGGGGAGTAATTGTGTTCATCGTCCGGCTGGAAGACGTTAAAGCAAGCGCTTTAAGGGAGGCAACCCATTTATTCTGCTTGATTGTCAATTTTATTACTTGTTTAATTATTTTTGGTTGTGACTTTCTATTTTGAAACATTAACAAATATGCAAAGGATTTTAACATTAAACTTTGTGGAAATGAACAGCAAACTGGGAAATAAAGAAACATAGCATAATACAAGAGGGAGCCTTCACAAAGGCTGCTTGGGAGAGGTCGTAGTAGTCGGCGGAGTTGCAGTAGTCGGCGGAGTCTCAGCAGTCGGTGGGGCCACGGAAGGAGGAGGTATCGGAGGTTGATCAGTTGGAGCTTCACTACGCGGTGCCGCCCCAGAAGACGAAGGCATATGCTGTTGGAACAAACCCACAAACCTTCGGTGATCAAGTAAAATCTGACCATCAGTTTCCTGCAGCTGGTCAATTTTCCTCTTCATGTTTGTGGCATAACTGTGTGCAAGCTTGTGCAATTGTTTATTTTCATGCTTGAGTCCTCTAATCTCCTCTTTGAGACTCTGTATTTCAGCCACCAACGATTCAACGTGACGGGTTCGAGCAAATAGGAGTTGGGCCATGTTGGACACAGAACCCGCACACTGCACGCTAAGAGCCAGAGACTCCTTAACCGCCAATTCATCAGACCGTCTAGCGAGCAGTCTGTTATCTCTGGGGGTGACAAGGTTCCGGGCCACCACCGCAGCAGTCATGTCATTTTTCATCACCGAATCCCCAACGGTGAGAGGACCAGTAGGGGATATGAAGGACGGGCGCCATATGTTGTCTGGAGAAGGCGGGGCTGCACCTTCACCAAGGTTCAAATCAAAACGACGATCAGAAGGGCCAGACATTTTTCAGAGGTTTTGGAGAAAGAAGAGATCGGACATATTAAGATTTCGGAAGTGCAAGAAGGGAGTGTTTACAGGAGGGAGCTCAAGTGTGTTGTGGAACAAAATTAATGCCTCTATAAAAAGAAGAAATCAAAGAGGCGCTCCTCAGAAATCGAAGAAGCGCCCTCTCGCAAATTGAAGAGTCGAGGCTCATTTCTCAAAAGCCGGATTCTTTTCTCAAAAGAGGCGTTTCATTTCTCAAAAAATGGGCTTGCTCAGAAACCACGAGCCGAACCCCGGATTTCAAAAGATCAATTTGTCCAGACGTGTCGTCACTCGTCACATGCAACTTGCAGCTTTGCGGAAATTACGGGCAGCTTTGTCAGAAAGAGCGTAATTTGTACTATTCATCCATCCACCGGCTGCCGACAATGAGTGAGAGAATAGTTCCGGTTGTGAAGAAAAGCCCTATAAGTATCTACCTTCGCCTTCCACAGCAAAGGCACACCCTCTCAGCACTTCTTCATCTCTCTGAAATGGCTTTCCAACAAACCCTCTCGAGTCACTCTGTATTTCTCATCCCCTGGGATACCCTTGCAAACAACCCATCCAGAGCACAAGTATTTCATATCATACAGGTTGAGAGCACGAGTATCTCATATCATGCTTTCTCCCTGTCCTTTCTCCAGCCAGCACTTGCTCTCGAGTACTCATCATCTTGTGTTTCCTCTTCATCTCTTACGTATAAGGGAAGTGAAGATGATACCTCGAAGCATGTGGAGACAACGTGCTGATTCATCCTCAACTAGAGACAAGGAGAAAGAAAGCAAGAGGTGGGCACTTGGAAAGATTGAAGAAAGAAACAGACCAACACCTCTACCTCGTGCCTGCCCGCCATGCAGAGGAAACAAGCAGAGAAGAATGCAGCTCGTACAATCAACCCAGCACAAGGAGTCCGAGTTGAAGAACTCAAGAAGCTTCAACAACATCGCCAAAGAGCAAAGCTTCGCTGTACAATTCCAATCCAGTTCAAGATCAAAGCTGTGGAAAGGCAACAAGATCATCTACCTCCATAACCAGATTTGCGTTCCTAAACTCTACTCCTTCTTGTTTTTACCTTGCTATATTTGTCATGTTCATTCATTGTTTGTTTATTTGCTTGTTTTTTGTGTGATTTATGCTTGAAACATTGAGGACAATGTTTGATTTAAGTGTGGGGGGGTAACTAGTGTTTTACATGAAATTCGTAGAAAATTATCACCCATTACTTCTAGTGTTGTTCCTTGCTGTTTTAAGTATTTTTAAGCTGTTTTGGAGTGTTTCAGTGTGTTTTGATATAAAAATCCGAAAATTCATAAAAATTTGAAAAATTGTTTTTGAAAATCCCAAAAAGAGTTGTTTTTGTGTGCTTATTTGTGTCTTAGGATACCTTCCAACACAATGATGAGGATTCAGTTTGTAATTGCATGACTGTTAAAGAGAGTTATAAACATGGATGAAAGTTTGATTTACTCTTTATTTATGCGTGATTGTGGTTATAACTTATGAAATCACATGTAATCATAAAAGAAAAAAATTAGTTTTTTTTGTAACATGCTTGAAGGAAGGAACTCAAACTAACGCTACAACCTTGTGAGACTTGAGCCTAAATGTTTATTTGGAGAGTTAAAATATGTGCATTATTGTTTTCTAAAGTCGTTGCATGATCTCATTATTCTTTGCTTGGTTATTACTTAGAAGGCGTTTCATCATTTAGTTCCAAATGCTAGAACTCATGCCTATTTCATTCAAAGCATGCTATTGATTTGCATAACACATATTCAAGATGAAGTTGTGTAGTTACCACCACCAAAGCCAAACTGCCATGTATCCCATATTGTTATATGTTTAAGTTAACCCCACTGAGCCTTGATAGCCTACATTCTTTGTTAAACCACATTATCCTTACCTAGCCTAGTTTAGGACCATCCATACCCTTGTTCTTGAAGCATAGTAAAGTATGAGTCAAATTGAATTCCTTTTGATTAATGTATGGCAGAAAACAAGTGTGGGGGAAGTGATTCTTGTGTGTGTGTATGCCAAAATCATTCATAAGGCACGAGTAGAAAAGAAAGATTCGTGAAAAATAGAATGAAAAGAAGAAGAGCTGTGAAGAGAAAAGGAGTTGAAAAATATGTGAAAAAGAGTTTTAAAGTGTTGCTTGTTGAAGAAAGGGTCCAAAACATTGAATTCGGCCCTAAATATTGCTTGAATCTTCCCTTCGTGTTAAAAGTTGATTACTGCAATCTAAGTGAATTCTAAGTTTCCATTTCATTACTTTTCTTGCTATTGCTTTAAGAACGTTTGTTATCCCTATCCTTCATTTGTTAGCCAACACCCCAAGCCCGTTACAACCTTTGACTTCAATCTTGAGTGTTATGTGTTTCAATTTGTGGAGTTTGAATTTGGTATGAGCATATGGTGTCACTGGTTCTCGCGTCTAAGTAATAGCATTCCATTCATGAGATCATATCTAAACATGCTTATTAACTCCAGAAATTGCTTTCTTTGTGATACATATATGTGAGCATTTGTTTTCATATCTACATCAATCTTCTCACATATAACTAGTATAGGGTGTGTAGTTGGAAAATCTGAGTGAAAATTGAGTGCATATCTTGTAAGGAATTGAGCGAATTCTCTAAGGCATGTTACTACATCAAAAACATTGTTTTAATTGATTAATTGTGAACTAGTAAGTGGTGACTATGATTAAGTATGTGCTTAAGTGTAAAGATGACTCAAATCTGTGGGGATAATGATTTTTAACATGTCATGTGCATTGGAAATCCCTGAGGCAAATGTTGGAAGGTTTAGGTTGTGTTTTATTTGTTTTGTTTCGTTTTATTTCTTTGTTTTGCTCGAGGACTAGCAAAAGCTAAGTGTGGGGGAATTTGATAGGAGCATATTTATGCGACTTAATTGGCTTGTTCTTGTGCGTTTACGTTGTGTTTCTTTAGTTATTTTAGTGTTTAAAGCCATTTTCATTTGTTTGTAGGTCTTAATAACAACCTTGGCAAGAAAAGTGCATTTTGGTGCATGTTGGATCAATATTGGGCTCAAATGGATTGCATGCATGAGGATGGACGTTTTGGGCATATGTGTGTGCAAGTGTGTGTGTGTAATTGCAAGGATAAACAATGACAACTCATACACATGCAAAGAAGCCCACATGCAAAGTGAAAGACTCTAAGTACAAAGTATGCAAGAAGATGCATTTTGGAGGCCTTTGGAGCATGTTTCGGGCTTGGAATGGATAGCAAATGCATGGGCCAAAGTGGATGGACGAATTTGAGAACTAAAGAGGCCAAGAATGTGAAGAATTAGTGTCCAAAAGATAAAGAATTCAGCCCAAAAATTTGTCACTCCAAGTTGCACACTCCTTGCCATGCAAAACACATAGAATTCCCTTTGGATTCCCATGCCATGCTTGATCACTCTTGTCCCCTACATAATTTCTGATTTCATGCTTTAATTCATTTAATTATTTCACTCAATTGCTTGATACCTCTTGTTCCCTTCACCCATTACATTTTAGACAACCTTTACATCCATTACATGCACCAATTGATGCTCCATCATGCACATTTGGAATCCAAGGGCATTTGTCACACATGTTGTTGCACCTTTGACCCATTTGTTGACACATTTCACCTCCCTTTCCATCTCTATGCAATGTACACAATCATTCATGTTCCCTAGCTGCAACACCACTCCATTTTACCCTTCACACTTTGCATCATCACTTCATTTTCACCCTTGGACCATTGCACACCACACACACCAACTTGCCATGCATTTCATCCCTAGCCTAACCTGATTTTCTAAGGTTTTTGGGGCCTATAAATACATGTTTACACCCCTTGGCCAAAGAACAATCCCCCATATTCATCATTTTATCACAGAAATTCGTCCATACACACCCTAGGAAGCAAAACACCCCAAAAACACCATTCTAGTGCCTAGAAAACATAACAGCCACTCCACCTTCTTCCACCCTCTTTGCCTAGTTCTCCACCACCTTCCAACCATCAAACACTCTTCCACACTCACCCTAAACCCCTCCATATCATTCCCCATCCATTCTACACCATAAATCCACCCAAAAATCTGTCCACAAGCTTCATGCCGCAACAAGGAGGAAGGGAGATCCATTGATGCACTTGCTTTCCAAATTGGAGCATTTTAGGTGTTTTCTTTCCTTTGATTTTAATGTCTAATTTTATGTATCTTTGTATTGCAAGAATGAGGAACTAAACCCCCTTAGTTGGGGGGTGATTCGAAACCATGTACATGCTTGCAATATGATTTGATTACATTCAGTTGTTATTTCATAAGTTGCGGATTCAATTCGTTCATCTACTTGATTGATAACTTATTTGTGTATGTTGATTGAGAGTGCACGCTTAGTTTTCATGCTTGAATATGATGCTAGATTATGAGGGAGTTTCACCTAATAGTTACAATCTTATAATCACAAGTAGTGAAGGTCGCTTGAAAACGATTGCGTTGAATGAATTCTTGGCACTAGTTTCATGCTCATCATAGTAACGAATGTCTCGTCAACACTTATAGTTCTCATTGTGCTTCATGATTCTTGATTGTATCTTTATTGTGCTCATCACGTAAGGAACCTTTGAGGAATGCTTTGAATTGTTGTATGCGCTTTTCCATCCAATTCATTAACTTAAGGAGAACTTGAAGGTTAATTTAAGCGTATCTAATTAACTTGGGGTGTTGAGTTTCATAATTTATTGAAAGAACAACTGAAAATCATTTTGTTTGCAAGTGTGTCATGTGTGGAGAAGAACCTCCTAACTAGCCTTCTATCCATCCTTTTCATCCAAAAACGTTTTACAATCTGTTTTGTTTTAAAGTTTCTGTTTTGTTTTCAATTTTCGTCCAAAACAAATCCCCCTTTATTTTGAAGTCTTAGATTAGTTAGAAAGTGTTTTGATTTGTGTTTCTAAGTGTTTTGATTCAAGTTTTCATCCAACTTCGTCCAAGTTCTTGTTAGGTTCTCAAAACTGCCCAGAAAGTGGTTTTTAGGCAGTTTTGAGTCATTAGGTTGCTGTTTTGAGTTTTATGTTTGTTTAAGTATTTTAAAGTATAGTTTTGCATTCTTTGAGTCTAGTTTAGTGTTTTAAATTTTGTTTTTATGTTTTTAAGTCAGTTTTCAAGTATTTAGCAATCCCTCCTAATCCCCGGCCTAGAACGATCCCTACTTACATACTTTACTACAATTGATAAAAAGAGGGTTTAATTTGTGTGTTTAGTTATTTTACGCATCAGTGATGCTCATGAATGTTGTCATGAGTGATGCTCATGAATGTTGACATGAATGATGCTCATGAATGTTTATGTATGATTGTCATGAGTGATGCTTATGAGTGTTTATGTATGAATGACATGAGTAATGCTCATGTATAATTTAGATTACTGGGCGTACTTTTGATCACCTGGTTGGTGGCATGAAGGAGAGTACGGGTTGTAAATTTCATCAACTGGTTGGTGGCATGAATGGCTAGTGCCAAATGATATTAGAGTACGGGTTCTACATTTCATCACCTGGTTAGTGGTAATAGCGGCAGGTTGCCGAATAATTTTGGAGTACTGGGCGTACTTTTGATCACCTGGTTGGTGGTAATAGCGGCAGGTTGCCGAATAATTGTGGAGTACTGGGCGTACTTTTGATCACTTGGTTGGTGATAATAGAGGGCCTGTCTTTTTTGGGCATCTGGGCCTTCGCCCTCCACATGACATTGTAGCCCATTATTTCAGGCTTGCTATTTTTTTTTAACCCTCTGATAGGGTTTATACATTTTACCCTCTGATGGGGTTTATACAGATATCTCCGAAAGATACGAAAAATAATTTACATCATTCTAAAATAAATCCGACCCTCTGATGGGGTTTATACAGATGCCATCACTACCGTTATTATGTCTGATTCTTTTTATCTTCTTTTGCTTTCTGCTTTGCTTTTGCTTTTACTTTCTCTTTTGCTTTTTGCGTTTTGCTTTGGATATGTCGCTTGACGACATGATTAAGGGCAATATTCTTTCTCTAAAATGATAGCTGCTTGGACAGCCTTTTCGACACCACTCATTTGCTTTTCTCTGGCTTTCTCAAAGAATGACAATATGCATGATGGTGGGCATCTTCATTGACAAAAGCAAAAGTAGACAGGATATGCATGATGGTGGGCATCTTCGTCGACAAAAGCAAAAATAGACAGGATAGCAATGTGCCTGGAAATCACCATGCCCGAGCTGACCAAACAAGCCATCTCCGCACGTGAAAAGATCTCCTGCATCCTTCCCCCATGTCAGTACGCTTTAGCAAGATCCTCACAGGTTTGTTCATAAACTTTCTTGTGATTTCCAGGGCTTCAGGTGGCATGGTAGCAGAAAACACCCCAACCTGAACCTTTGATGGCAGGAGCAGAAAACACCCCAACCTGAACCTTTGAAGAATGCGCTGATCCTCACGAACACTTGTCCCACCAACATAAGCATGAACCTTTACGTACGACCAAGGAAACTCCGACGGAGAGCTCGGAACTTCAGGCTCCATCACGGCGAGGCAAGTGGTGTGTTGGTGGGGTCCCAGTAGCAGCCCAACGCCTCTCATTGAAATCGCCCTGTATATTCTCCGATATGAACGACGTACGACACAGAAGGCAATTCTTTTGGTCATCCTCGAACGAAATGAATCCCAACTCCGACTTGGGCCTCCTCTGGTTTTTCTAATAAGTTGGCCTCACCACGCTATCCCCCTGAACCGGACTCAAAATCCATCTCTCAGCATCTTCCCACTTAGACAGCAATGTCCTCTCGTTATTAAAGGGCAACATCGTAGCAGTCGTATTTTTCTGACCCACATTGGTATGCGACGGGACTCGCTTCGAGCTCCAACCTTTTTAAACTCTGAGATTCACGTGCCAATAACTCGGTGTGCCGGGACTGGGGAAGTTACCTGATTTCCGAGATGCCATCAAACCCTTCTTTATCGCGCCTAATCTTGACGAGGACACAGAGGCATTGTTGTTCAAGTCCAACGAAGCGGGTCTTGGCTGGTATAATTTTTTCGATAACGCTTCAGATCTGGACCGCCAGTCCTGGCATTCTATGAGGGCGAGAGAGAATGAGCTTCTGGCGGATTTGAGGATGAAATCTGAGTTGGACCACTCGAGCTTTCCTCGTGGCGGTGATCGCATGGGGTCGAGTTCTGCGGAGAGCTCTCGGAGGCGGTGGAGTCGACGTTAGAGACGAGATCAGGCGGTGCTGCTCGGCTCTTCGAGTCATCTAGCCCTAACCGAAATCCTGCCATCGTGGAGTGTCGAAAGAGATGCAGCATTCTTGCTCATAGATGCGGTTGGTAGGTTCCAGGATCCGTACCCGGGAGAGATTGGATCAGAGCAGGTCCATGGGTAGTGTTCCTTCCATGGAAGTGGAAATGTTATGGAGGGAGAGAGAAAGTCAGAGAGCAATGCGAATTGAATGGGCGTCTCTGAGTGTGGGTGTTGGGTTGTTTGGTTCCTGGCTTTTTGCAGATTCACGGTGGAGGTATGAAAAATTTGAGAGAGGACCGACATAGCTTTTTCTGTCGATTCCCACAGACGGCGTCAAATGTTGATGCATAAAACCGGAGGTCTTGGAACAACGTAAATCCGACCGTGAATCTAAAAGAAATGTAAATAACACAAGATGTATTGTGGTTCACCCCAAGGTTTGGGCTACGTCCACACTGATTATAATTCTGAGGGAGAGATAGCTCTGAATGAGAGTGAGAGCTTTGAGAAGGGTGAGAAGGCTTAGGAATTGGCCTTCGAAATGGCCTCCCCTAATTATGAGGGTGAGGGGTCCTTTTATAGAATAAGGACTCCTCACTTATTACATATTTGCCCCTTCCTTTATTACATAATTACATTTAAGTCTCCCGAGTATTTATACGAGGTCTAAATACGAGGCCCTAAATATGGTATAAACAAAATTAACATTTTTATAGTTATTTCGCATATAGGGGAGGCTTATCCTGAGGATGAGCGCAGTTAAGGGCGACTCGGGGGCTACGACCCTTCGACATACTAGTGAGTGGGCTTTTGGTTTTCAGTATATACTTATATACCTGATATTTTCCCAGAAAATGCGTTTAAATGAAAGTATTCCTTGAATTGTGATGCATATAAATTTATATTTTGTATATGAGTTGATACATGATGCATAATATATAATTGTAGTGTTGTGGATGCTCAGGTAAGCCCATGTGAGTTTATGAATTGTGAATGTGAATAATGGTTGTGATTAATTGAGAAACATTGAGCTCATAAACCTGCACCTAGGGTGATTGTGATTTGGCTAGAGATAGAGTACAGGCCTGTTATTAATGTCACCTCCCGCACCATATGCTCATATTGGATCCAATTTAGGTGCACAGTCCTGTCGTACTGACCATCATAGGTGGTTCCGACTCGTAGGTGACTAGCAATTTATCGCCCAACTATCATGAGAAAGTAGTATTGAGCATAATTATATTGCACGTAGTCTTTTCGTACAGACCCCTTTTTAGTGGTTTCTACTTATGTGCAGTGTAGTGCCGTATAGGTCATTATAGTGACTCCGGCTAGATTGACTAATGAACTATGAATTCAACCGTACACACTTCTACAGGGGTTCCGGCTAATATGTTATTTTCCATGAATTTATTCTCACCTGAATTACTTATTTTGTTATATCTTGGCATGACATACATACAATTATAAATTTGTGAAGCATGAATTGAATTGAGATATTTACATATATATTTATGCATATGTTTATATTCTATTTTTGGGAAAATTATACATGTTTTACAGCGACGGGTTAGAACTTTTGAGAAATGAAATGGTTTTGTAAAACAGTTGTTTTTGCCCACTCACGTTTTTTGTTTTGCTCCCCTCCAGGCTTTAGGTAAGTATGTTGTTGGTGGCATTGAGGATTTCGATGGTTCTGACATAATAAAATATTTGTAGGACATCTTCTGGTACTGTATAATTAGTACTTGTCCTACTGGACTGCACCTAGAATTTCTATGCTCTGATTAAGAATATTTACTTTTGTATCTCACTCCTAGCACTTCCTGTTTATTAGTGCACATTAGTAACTTTCGGTTTTTATTTATTCATATATTTCTTATCTTTATTGCTTCTGCACTGTGCACATGGCTACGTCACCCTCACGTGACGGCCATCATGCCTTCACGTGTATGTTCACCTCTCGCATCGCATGCTCGTCTTGGATCCAAGTAGATGCTAGCCTATCATACAGGTTGTGTTAGGCGAATCCGATTGTAGGTGACTGCGCTTAGCGCCAGCTTCACATGATCGCAGCACTAGCGCATATATTATTATTACACCTAGCCTGTCGTACAGGTCACATTAGGTGACTCCGACTTGTGTGATAGTATAGATTGATTAGCCATAGGTGCAGCTGTACAGGTCACATTAGGTGACTCCGACTTGCGTGCTAGTATATTCTCAAGCACATGCCTATACTTTTATTGTTGTTGAATTATTCCTTTTGTGGCATATTTCTTATATATATTGTTGGCATACATTAAATCTTCATACTTATACGTAGTATGATTTTAAGGAAACTATACTTGTTTTACGACGAGGGGTTAGTATATTCAAAAATAAAGGTTTTCTTACAAGTTTTGTTTTGCTGACCCACTCAACTTTGTTTTCGCCCCCCCAGGTTTAGTAGATGTGCTTACGTGTAAACGAGGACTCTGGCAAATCTCAGGAGATGGTTATCATTAGTGGTATAACCCTCATCCTATTTACTATATTGTCTTATACTCTAACATCACGTGTGAAATGGGTTCAATCCCGCTTACCTGCGCACTCTTTAATTAGGCACTTTTAGGTTTCAATTTATTCACTTTCTTCTTCCACTATACTACACTTTATAGCTTCGTCACTGACACACCCTGACCGAGATCGAGGCATGCTAGCCGTCACGTAAAGGTGACGTAGCCATGTGCACAGTGCGAAAGCAATAAAGATAAGAAATATATGAATAAATAAAAACCGAAAGCAACTAATGTGCACTAATAAACAGGAAGTGCTAGAAGTGAGATACAAGTGTAATTACTCCTAATCAGAGCATAGAAAGTCTAGGTGCAGTCCAGTAGGATAAGTACTAATTATATAGTACCAGAAGACGTCCTACAATTATTTTATTCTGTCAGAACCACCGAGATCCTCAAAGAACAGTAAGTCTACTTAAAACCTGGAGGGGTGCAAAACAGAAAATGTGAGTGGGCAAAAACAAATGTTTTTCAAAACCATTTCATCATTAAAATGCTCTAACCCCTCGCCGTAAAACATGTATAATTTTCCCAGAAGTAGAATATAAACATATGTATATATATATATATATATATATATATATATATATATATTTCAATTCAAATCATGCTTCACATATTTATAATCATAAGTATGTCAGGCCAAGATATAATCAGAATAAGTAACTCAGGTGAAAATAAATTCATTGAATTTAACATATTAGTCGGAACCCCTGTGGAAGTCTATACGGTTGAAATCATAGCTCATTAGTCAATCTAGCCGGAGTCACTATAATGACCTATACGGCACTACACTACACATAAGTCAGAACCACTAAAAGGGTCTGTACGACAAGACTAGGTGTAATATAATTATGCTCAATACTACGCTCTCATGATAGCTGGGCGATAAATCGTTGGTCACCTACGAGTCGAAACCACCTATGATGGTCTGTACGACAAGATTGTGCACCTAAATTGGATCCAAAGTGAGCATGCGGTGCGGGAGGTGACATATATATACAGGCCTGTGCCATATCTCTGGCTAATCACTAACACCGGAGTGCAGGTTTATAAGCTCTATGATTCTCAATTAATCACAATCGTTATTCACATTCACAATTCATAAACTCACCTGGGCTTACCTAAGAGTCCACAACACCACAACTATATATTAAGCATACAATTCTATCTCATGGTTTAGGCATAATTCAATAGGCATGACATTTTCAAAGCATAACTCATTTAAATGCATTTTTTTGGGAAAATATCAAGCATATGCGTATATACTTAAAACCAAGAGCCCACTCACTGGTATGTCAAAGGGTCGTAGCACCCAAGTCGCCCTTGACTGCACTCGTCCTCGGGATAAGCCTCCCCTAAATGCGAAACAACTATAAAAATGTTAATTTAAAGCACATAAACAATACTAGCTAATAACTTCTCATACATTGCTCAAATGGGATGTTTGAATATACCAACGTGATCTACACAACCTCACGAACATCCCATATTTTTTGAAAAATTTTCTGACCACCCATGTGTCGGCCAAGGCACGACCAGACGCGCCGCCCACGCGCGGACATGTGCCCTGCACACTGACGGTAACCCTAATGGCGTTAGGTAATATTTCGTTAAAAAGCAAGCATATTCCATCTATTATTAACGGCATCATCTAACGTCGTTAGCATATTCCATCAAAACTGACGGAATATGCTCTCATCTTCTCCGACGAGTTGTCGGATGCCGGTGACTTCGCCGGTTTCTGGGTTTTGTTTTAAAACCTTATATCTTCTTCATTTCTGAACCAAATTCCATGAAACTTGATCCATTTTGAAGATCTCACTAAGACGAACAAAACCATACCTGAGTTGAACCTTAAACCCCCGAAAACTCGTCGGAAAAAGCCTCGATATCCCGGCAAATTTTAAAACTCGTCGTTCTTGATAATCCGACATCCAAATTCTTCCAACGAACCACTCCAAGCCTCATGAGGATCTCCTTAAGCTACCTATAAGCTTGAAATCCCAAAAAACACACGATTTTACGATTGCATGAATAGTGACATAAATCGAGTTTAGGGTTTTCGCAAGTTTTTGAAGAAGTTCTTACCTAAAAATGGCACCATTCAACTCGTATGAGTCTTAGGAACATGATGGTGTCCTTTAAATCCTCGATCTGCAAACTTTCCACTAGTTTTGTTGTTGCTCCGTACAAGAGAAAGGAGAGAGGGTGAGTCCGAGGGAGAGAGCACGGGAGAGAAGAGAGAGAAAGGTACTTTTGTGTGTGTGTGATCCAAATTTTTGGGTCATTCACCACCACCAAAAATTATTAACTTAAGTTCCAAAAACTTAGGAACTAACCAATTAAGTTTAAACCCAAATTTAACCACAACACCACATAACAAACTTAATGTCCAAGGGCAATTTTGACATTTCACATCATCGAAACTAAATATTTCAGGACGGGCTGTGACAGTCACCCTCCTGGTGTCGGCTAACACAACTCAATTCGGAGTACAAGTGGACATTCCGGGTGGGGATGTGTTATTGCAACGAAAACTTGAATTTCGTCGCGCGAAAAATAGACCACGTGACAAAATTTTGGTTTGTCGCACAAAATTTATCGAAACGAAAAGCTTCATCTCGCGAAAAATAAAGCTACAAACACTTTTCATTGCGATATACAAATTTGGACTCGAAGTCCTCGTTTGAAAAAGCTTCACGCAACGATCTTTTTTCGTCTAGTAAATATTAATGCAACAAAAATGGATTAGTTCCAACATAAATAAATTGTTAACATTGTCTTTAAAATGATTGCGCAACAAAAAAATTGCTTTGCTGTAGATTGTGTGTGACGAAAGTTTTTGTCACGCAAGGTTCAATTTTTTATTAATTTTCTTATTTTTTTTTGGTTCTAGTTACATATTTTATTTAAAATAATAATTAAAAATTTTAATTAAATTGTAACTATAATAAATAGAGGAAAAAATAATGTATTTATATAAGCAAAGGAAAATGTACATACAAGTCGAATGTTTTTAACGTAAGCATGAAAAAGAAAAACTACAAAAAAAAAAAGGTACTGAAAATCAATTAGGTCAAGGCGGGACGTTGGCCGGGCCGAGCTGATGCAAATGCTACACCAGGTCCTGGAAGATATATACCCTCCTTTCAAGAGAGAGGTATGATACCTTAAATATTGTGCAGTCTTTTGGTGTTTATCTCTGTATTTTACAAAATGGTTAACCTAATGCATAGATTTTGTACCGCATAATTTCTTTTCTTCAATTTCTTTCAAGGTTGTGGCCATTGCAAGTGCTGCATTGGATGCCATTTCAAGGTTGTTTTAATTTCAGATTAATTCAGTTAGTGTTAAACTAATCGAATGTTAGAAGATTGCAACCAATGGTGTTCGAAAGAGGTTGGTTATTCCATATATTCATTTATGCCCCTTTTGTTTTTTGAATGTACTTTCCATAATCTAAATGAAACTAAAATGAATAGCTGTCTTTGTATATTGTATTTGCTTTGTTAAATTGGTTCTTTTTTGCTAAAAAATATAAATGATGACATGTAACAAATTTACAAGTTAACCACTTACATTAATAATTTAATGAACGTTTAATGGATACATTACAATTTTGTTCATAACAAGCTCATTCAATCAGCTATTATAAGAACATGAATTGAATTCTTTAGAGATGCCTGCATTGATTTGTGATTTTGTTGTATTTGTTGTTGTAAAATGTGTTTGTTTATACCATATTTAGGGTCTCGTATTTAGATCTCGTATAAATACTCGGGGGACTTAAATGTAATTATGTGATAAAGGAAGAGGCAAATATGTAATAAGTGATGAGTCCTTATTCTATAAAAGGACCCCTCACCCTCACAATTAGGGGAGGCCATTCCTAAGCCTCCTCACACCCCCTAAGCTCTAAGCTCTCTCTCTCCCTCTTCAATAGAGAAATATAATACAATCAGTGTGGACGTAGCCCAAACCTTGGGATGAACCACGATACATCTTGTGTTCTTTACATTTCATGCAGATTCACAGCCAGATTTACGTTGTTCCAAGACCTCCGGTTTTGTGCATCAACATTTGGCACCGTCTGTGGGAAACGACACAAAAAACTATGTCGGTTCTCTTTCATTTTTTTCACCTCTATCGTGAATTTGCAGAAACACCAAACCAAAATCCTAGTCCCATCTCTCTCTCTAGAAACCCAGAAATGGACACAAACACATAGCCATGTACAATCTAAAAAGAACAAAAATCTTGCTCTCAACATTGTTTCTAACTTCAAAAACTCAAACTCAAAAAGCCCAAAAATCCATTTCCAAAACCACGTTCAAAAACAGGTTCTAGAAACAGCCCATTAGGCATGCCAAGACTCACTCTTAAGTTTGGTGTCGTGGAGATGCAAACCATGGTGAAGAAGTATCAGCAAAGGTTCAGCAAGGTGAGGGATGAGATGGACAGCTAGGCCGAGATTCAGTCTCCAGGACCTGCACCCACAGCAGCTGGAGAAGAACACAAGATGACGTTGCGGGCGGGTCCACCACCGAAACCCTGCTCTTGGTCCTCGACAGATCATCATCATCTGCCGCCTCCACATGCCCTTCAAGCAAAATAGGAGGGAGAGGTAGAAGATTGGGACGGCTAATGGGTGTTTGGATCTGAGATATAGGTTTAGCTACGAAGAGATCCCCGAGCTCTGTAGCACCTTGCCGGCTCTCGAGCTTTGTTACTTTATGAGCTAGAAGTTCATGTCGAGTGAGATTGTGCATGATGTCATTTTCGTTGTATCTGACGATCTCACTGTCCCTTTTTCCCTAGCCGCTGGCTTGTCCGGTGCCGATGTTAGGCGGATGTGATCGCGCTGTCGCTGACGACCCTGCTTGCTACGAACCATTTCGTGTGCGAGATCTGCAACAATGGCTTCCAATGGGACCAGAACCTGCAGCTCCACCGACGAGGCCATAATCTGCCATGGAAGCTGCAGCAGAGGTCAGGCAAAGAGGTGAAGAAGCGAGTTTATGTCTGCCCGGAGACTTCTTGTGTACACCACGATCCGTCCAGAGCTTTGAGTGATCTCACTGGGATTAAAAAGCACTTTTGCAAAAAGCACGGTGATAAGAAGTGGAAATGCGATAAGTGCTCCAAGAAGTATGCGGTTCAGTCGGATTGGAAAGCCCATTTGAAAATTTGTGGCACCAGAGAGTACAAATGTGATTGTGGGACTTTATCCTCTAGGAGGGATAGCTTCATAACACACAGGGTGTTCTTCTCTCGCCTCCTTAGCTCCCTCATCCGCTTCACCAGTGATGGAGAACAGGTCATTCGACCACATGTTGGGGTGGATGAAGAAAATCAACCCTGAAATCAACGGCGTGGATGGCTTCGAGGCCAACCCTCTCAACCCTACCTCCTACTCCATTCTCCACCTCGTCGGCGACCTTGTTGGCCTCCTTGATCACTTTGGTGGACAACAGGCATTTGTGGTGGGACATGGCCATGGAGCGCTAGGAAAAGAAAAGGGAGATAACCAGAAAAAAGAAAAAGCAAATCTGTGCAGGTGAAGGTGTCTGTAGGTGGAAAAGAAAAAGAGACCAAGTGAGAGAGGTGCGGTGGAAAAGGAAACAAAAGCAAAAACAGATAATATTAATGGGATGCATGGTGGGGTGGTGCAGTCCACAACCATGATGATAATGAACCAACAAGCCAGCTCATTCAAATTCAGATCTGACAGCAGCTGTTACTCCCAGTCTCTCAAAAACCATCCAAGCCAACGGACGCTACCAACGATCTGCAACTGTCGAAACCTTTATTTTTTGAATGATGTAATTTATTTTTCTTATTTGTCGAAGACATCTGTATAAACCCCGTCAGAGAGTAAAAAAAAAAAAAAGGCAAAGCCCAAAATAAATGAGTTGTCATGTTGTGGAGAGCGAAGGCCCATACGCCCAAAATAGCACCAACCAAGTCATCAAAAGTACGCCCAGTACTCCACAATTATTCGGCAACCCGCCACTATTACCACCAACCAGGTGATCAAAAGTACGCCTAGTACTCCAAATTATACATGAGCATTACTCATGTCATTCATACATAAACATTCATGAGTATCACTCATGACAATCATACATAAACATTCATGACCATCATTCATGTCAACATTCATGACCATCACTCATGTTAATATTCATGAGCATCACTCATGTTAATATTCATGAGCATCACTCATGACAACATCCATGAGCATCACTCATGTCAACATCCATGAGCATCACTCATGTCAACATCCATGAGCATCACTCATGTCAATCAAACATTCATGAGCATAACTCATGTCAAATCAGCTTCAAAAGCTTCATTTACAGAGCTCTAGCTTCAAAAGCTTCATTTACAAAAGCTCTAGCTTCAAAAGCTTCATTTACAGAGCTCCAGCTTCAAAGCTTCACTTGCAAAGCTTCATCTACAAGGCTTCAGTGCAAGGTATATAAATACCGCCCCCGAACAACCGCCACTTTGGCCCCTACATGGATCCAATTTGAAGTTTCCAGCCAATAGACTTTATTGACCAAAGACTTGGGGGACTACATTATGTACCATATATTGGGCCTCAACTGGGCCTCATGAAAAATACTTGGGGGACTTAGCCCATTACTTATGTATTGAGGAGCGAGCCCTTATTCTATAAAAGGGACTCCCTTAGAGCACCTATTGTTCATGTACTGAAGAGCGAACCCTTATTTTATAAAAGGGACTCCCTCACTACCATTAGAGAGCATCGCCGCCTACTGAGTAACCGCCTTGCCGCGAGCATCATTTATGTATTGAGGAACGAGCCCTTATTCTATAAAAGGGACTCCCTCACCATCATTAGAGAGCATCAACTCTAGCCCATCATTCATGTATTAAGGAGCGAGCCCTTATTCTATAAAAGGGACTCCCTCACCTTCAAACGCTGCAAGCCGAGCCAACCAAGGCAACATAAGCCACGAGCCGAGCAGCCAAGCAGCATGTGCTACTTCTAGTTGAGCGTCATTTCAGATTGAGCACTGTCTCATATCGAGCATCAGTTCAAGACAGCATCTAGTTACTTCGGCCCACACATAGACTGAATTTCAAGTCTCCAGCCAAAAGACTCTCTTGACTGAAGACTTAGGGGACTACTGTTTATACCATATTTAGGGCCTTGTAAGGGACTTAAATATAATTATGTGATAAAGGAATGGGCAAATATGTAATAAGTGAGGAGTCCTTATTCTATAAAAGGACCCTTCACCCTCACAATTAGGGGAGGCCATTCTTAAGCCTCCTCACACCCCCTAAGCTCTAAGCTATCTCTCTCCCTCTTCAACAGAGAAATATAATACAATCAGTGTGGACGTAGCCCAAACCTTGGGGTGAACCACGATACATCTTGTGTTCTTTACATTTCATGCAAATTCACGGCCGGATTTACGTTGTTCCAAGACCTCTGGTTTTGTGCATCAACAGTGTTTATCTACGTTGATTCATTGTAGGGTGTAACTCCATTAGCGTCACCTTTGTACTAAATCCTTTTGTGCAAATTATTCACGCCTGTTGCATAATAGTTTCAAAATCTGCAATTAGGAGTGTGGGCAATTTTTCTAGTGTTCTCTAAGAAAGAACAGTACGCCAAAATAGATGCACGACAATTTTTTTACTCAACCAGAATGACAAGCTCTCGTGGCTATTCCTCACTAAAGAAGGAATCTCTCTGCGATTGATGTGCATATCTATATATCAATATATACCACATAGAGGGACTTGAGGCTTATGTTCAATTAATTTCAATTTTTAAACCTAACTAGGGCAATACCACGCGTACCTTCACAAACAAAAAGAATTTATATGACACGAATATACCTTTATAGTAGTATTCAGTGCTCATAAAACAAAGAGATTCTTTAATTAAGGTAAGAATCCGTACCAATCAGATTTGTTAAGGAGTAGATCAAGATAAATTTGGCTAGACAATATCTAGTTGTTATGATAGGGTTATGTGTCAATAGAAAAAAGGCAGTATAAATTTTAGTCAAATTATCTTTAATTTATTTGCACGAAACATCGCAAAACGCGTGCTATATAAATAATCTCCTCACAAACAATTAATTAAATGCGCACCTCCTTAATTGTTGGTATGCAGTAGTTGTAGAGAGCAATACTAGTATTAGACACGCCATTAAGGGCTTGTTTGGTATTGATGTGCTTTGAAAAAAAACTGATTCTATTGTGTTGTGAGAATAAGCAGCTGTGAAATAAAGCAGCAGAGTGTTTGGTAAACTTTTTTGTAAAAATGCTTTTGAAAAAAAAAAAAGTATTATAGTGTTTGGTAAACTTTTATGTAAAACAGATGTGAAAAAAAGCTAGTTTTTCAAAGCTGTGTTTTGCAGCTTCTTGTTTTTGGCTTTTTTCACTCAAAACTGTGAAAAAAAACTGAAGCTAAATGTTTACCAAACACAAAAAAACTCCCAGCTTTTTTTTATACCAGCTTTTTTTAGAATCATCTCAGTACCAAACTAGGGCTAATTGTTGCCTCTTTTAGTTGGAAGCCTTTGAGCTTCCCTTTTGCCTTTGATTGATCATCTTCTTATTTTTGGGTGAATTTTTATGATTGGTCCATGATCCAATTATTGATATATGTGTTTATTTTTTATGAGATAATGTTAGGAAGACTAAATTTAGAAACTAAATGATGTATCATCAATAGGAACGAGCACGTGTATTAACTTTTAAGTAATAAACCAATCATAAACTTTCATGCCTTTAGCTTCTAAAATTTAATCCCTATATTTAGTCTCTCTAACATTACCTTTTTTTATAAGATTAATTAGGCATAATCAACTTCATGCCATGCAAGCAAGCTGTGACCTCTAACTCTTAAAAAAATATCGTCAAACAATAAATATTATTAGATAAAATATTAGATTAGCCTGAAAGAGTTCGTAGCCATGCCATTATGCAAAAGACAATGGTAGTAAAGAATCACTTGCATCTCCAACTCTTAAATTAAATACCATATTATCTAAGGAGTAGAATTCTCTTCCCTCTTTTTTTTTTCCTCTCATTCTCTCCCCTCCTATTTGAAAGGTCACGATTAAGTCATGTCAACATCTTATATTAAATTTTTATAAAAAGAGAAAGACAAAATAGAAAATGTGAGAGGAGGGGATGGAATGAGATGGAAAAAGGAAGGGAGAGAATCCTAGTCCCTTATCTAACCTAATTAAGTATTGGTTTGGTACTGAGGTGCTTTTATAGAAAGTGGGTATAAAAAAAAGTTGAGCTCAAAAATGTATTTGGTAAACATTTAAAATAGCTTATTTTCACAGTTTTGGGTGAAAAAAAAAAGCTGAAAACGTGAGGCAGCAAAAATGAGCTTATTCTCATAGCACAGCAGAAGCAGTTTTTTTTTCAAAGCACAACAATACCAAACTAGCCCTAAGTACTGGTTTGGTACTAAGGTGCTTTTTATAAAAAGTAGCTATAAAAAAAAGCTAAGCTCAAAAAGATGTTTGGTAAACACTTAAAAACAGCTTATTTTCACAGTTTTTTGTGAAAAGGTTGAAAACGTGAAGTAGCAAAAATGAGCTTATTATCACAGCACAGCAGAAGCAGTTTTTGTTTTTCAAAGCACAACAATACCAAACCAGCCCTGTTAAGAACATTAGCTAGTACAAATAAGATCAATATCGATTTTGCTGCACCAGTTAAAAGTATCGTTTTAATCATCCAGCCAGCCGCGACCATGAGCTCAACTTTTTAGTCTTCCAGTTATTGACTATATGTTAATAATTGCAAGCTTGCAAGTGCAAGGACATGGATCCTCTCCGGATCCAATTGTCCTAATCCTAGGGATCCATCAATCCGAGCCGTTGAAATTTGATCAAACGGTTAAAGTTATTATAACTTTTAAAGTGGGCCCTATTTGTAGATGTTGGATCAAATTTCTACAGCTCGGATTGATGGATCCCTAGGATTAGGACAATTGGATCCGGAGAGGATCCATGTCCCTAGTGCAAGACAAATATTTATATTTTCTTCTTTTTATTTGAAAAAAAATCATCATACCAAGGAAATTGAGAATAAGGTTGCAGAATTTTCTATACATCTTTAATCTTTAATATTTTTTTTAACCAAGTATGATATTCATTAAAACTGAACAAAATTCGTACAAACTGAGGATAGTGTGTTGAATGGGCCTCAATAAAAACCTTGCCAGGGATTTCAACCCGGTCTAAGGAAAATAGTGTCCCGCACAATGAAAGGACTATCCTCAAATGAACAATAAAACAAGGTTACATGCCTTCCTCAAATAAGAGGTCTTGAATCAAATCTGGGGGCTCCTCAAACCACAACACCTCCTGAGAGCAATTGAGACCCATCCAAGAAAGTCGATGTGCAACTGAGTTACCTTCCCTCTAAACATGTCCACACTCCACAAAAGACAGCTTCGTAAGAAAACTTCTCAAATCATTATTAACAAGTCCACAAACGGAAGCATCAACACCAATTCCTACCATAGCAGCCACTACCAGAGATGAATCTCCTTCCAACTTTACCTGGACGTTCGGTGGATAGAGACTCTTGACCAGCCCCACTGCCTGACGAGTTGCGAACAACTCCATGTACAGAGCCGACGCCACACCTGCAACAGGGCCTACCACCGCCCCCAAAAAACTGCCTGTATGATCTCTAAGCACAACTCCATATCCCCCCCCCCCCCGAGATTCAATTTTATTCCAAGCCTCATTAAAATTACATTTGATCCATCCCACCCCAGGTTTTCTCCATTTTTGAAACTCCCAAGCCACCCTTATATTATGAGGTTTATGCCATTTATGATACTCATGCATCCAACCCTCAGTCCTTAAAACTATCTCCTGTGGTGGCAGTCGATCCCCATTCCACAATACCTCATTCCTATCCATAAAGCCCATACTAACATCAACCAAAGCTCGAAACCACCCAAAGGGAGGTGCTGCGCACACATGACCATCCACTACACAAAAGACATGCACTCACAGCCACTATCCACCCTTAGCCCCAAACTCCGAAACCAAACTGCTCTCGCCAGGCTACAATCTCTAAATACGTGCTCTGTTGACTCTGATTGCACCACACATACCACACACACCTCATCTTCCATCACTTTCCTTCTATGTAAATTCAACCGAGTGGGTAAAGAATCCAAGCAGGCACGCCAAACACAGATCTTCACCTTCCCCGGAACACTCACATTCCATATCTTCTTCCAAAATTTCTCCCCCACAGCACCATAAGAGGATGAAGATCTGTCTGCAACACTACTGGTACTAACAAGAATACTCTGAGCCATATGATAAGCACTCCTAACGAAGAACTTCCCATTGCGTTCAAAGTGCCATATACACCTATCCTTAATATCTCGTACACTCAATGGAGTATTTCGAATTAACTCCACTTCCTTGGGAGAAAAAAGAACATTCAGCATGGGGACATTCTACTGCTGCGGCACACCCCAAGTCAGATCTGCCACTTTAGCCTCCACATCCCAGCTCCTTGGAGGTGGTGTTAAAATTCGGAAAAAAGAATCCCTCGGAATCCAATTGTCTTTCCATATTTGAATTCTCTGCCCATTACCCATTTGCCACCGGTGACCCTTATAAATCACTTGTCTCAAAGCTGTAATGCTCCTCCA
The DNA here is from genome assembly GCF_916048215.2 of Malus sylvestris. Lineage (NCBI taxonomy): Eukaryota > Viridiplantae > Streptophyta > Magnoliopsida > Rosales > Rosaceae > Malus > Malus sylvestris. The sequence goes on along the minus strand of NC_062272.1, from coordinate 40,488,811 downwards.
CACATACAAACTATTAGGAGTTACATGTGCTTCCATAAACTTGGACCTAGGAAAATATCTGGCTTTAAAAACCTAGAAAACAAGTGATTCCGGTTGTTGTAAGAAACGCCATGCTTGCTTAGCCAAGAGGGCCAAATTAAAAGCATAAAGATCTCGAAAGCCAAGTCCCCCCTCATTCTTGGACTTACACAAACAACGCCAATTAAGCCAATGAATCTTCCATTTACCTGGATCACCGCTCCACCAAAACTTAGCTATCATCCTATTCAGCTCCTTACAGAACGAGTTGGGAAGAAGAAAACATTGCATAGAATACATAGGCAGAGCTTGAGCCACCGTTTTAATTAATAATTCCCAACCCGCACTGCTCAGTAGATCCCCTCGCCAACTTTGTAATTTTTTCCATACTCTATCCTTCACGTACGCAAATGTTTCCTTTTTCGATTTCCGAACAATGACCGGCAACCCCAAATATTTGTCATGGAACTCCACCCTCCTCATACCAAGGCAATTGGCCAATAATTGTTTATCATAGGAAGTAAGATTCGGACTAAAAGAAACACAACTCTTCTCAAAGTTCACCGCCTGTCCAGAAGCCATCTCATACGAGCGTAATAACTGTATAATCATTCGGCACTCGCTAACAGTACCACGAGCAAATAGAAAACTATCATCCGCGAAAAATAAATGGTGGATACTGGGTGCCTCGCGACACACTTTGATACCTTGCAACTGCCCCTAACCTTTGCCTTCCTTAGTAACGCCGATAATCCCTCAGCACATATAACAAATAGATAGGGAGAAAGAGGGTCTCCCTATCGAACTCCGCGTTTTGGATGCACGTAGCCCACCGGATCCCCATTCACCTTAAATGTGTAAGACACCATTGTGACATACAACATAATCAAATGGATCCACCGCTCTGAGAACCCCATACGGTACATCAAGGTTTTAATCTTTAATATTAGAAAGCTAGAATGAGAGTTTGGTGTCTCAAGGCTTTACCAAAAAAAATTGAACTATAAAGTCCCTCAAACAAAAAAAATCTACAACTAGCTGAAAATAATAGAAACAAAATAACAGGGATAATTTTGTCATAAAATAATAATAATAAATTAAGAAAATAGTAGAAGCAATTTTCTTCCCACTATCTTGCGAGAAGAACACGCATAATGGAAGGAAAAGAAACCGTCGTCGTACCGCATAATTGAAAATCAGATGATAGTTTTACATTTATTCATTCATTCTTACTTTGCTTAAAAAAAGGGCCACGAACCCGCTTGAGCCGGCTGGCGGTTGCCCCTTTCGCCAATCCAACATGTCTTCGGGCTGGTTTGGTATTGCTGTGCTTTGAAAAAAAGCTGTTGTGAGAATAAGCGGCTGTGCTGTGAGAATAAGCGGCTGTGAAATAAATCGGCAGAGTGTTTGGTAAATTTTTTTGTAAAAGTGCTTTTGGAAAAAAAAGCAGTCTGATAGTGGGTCTTTTCATTAAAGGAGCACTGTAGCTCCGTGTGCTTTGAAAAAAGGCCAGTTTTCCAAAGCTGCAAATAACAGCTTCAGCTTTTTCCTTTGATTTCAGCTTATTCTCACAGTAGCTTCCAAAATAAGCCATTTTTTTCTAGTTTACCAAACACCTAAAACCCTCACAGCTTTTTTTCATGGGTGCTTTTTTTTTAAGCACCTAACTCCCAAACCATCCCTTCGAATCCCAGACGTTGCGGATTCATATTTGATCCACGTATAGTCCCCCAAACACTCAATTTGTCAAAACCCCTTCACTTATTTTAAACATTCACTTTCCAAAGCAATTCAAATCTCAAAACAAGAATCCGATTCTCCCAGTGCAATTTCTCCACCCATAGTTTTCCCATTTCAGGAATAATGGAATCCAACGCAACCCACATTTTGATTTTCGATTTTGATCCTCACCATTTCTGCAGTCTCACTCAGATCCAACTGCACCAGCTGCCTTCTTGTAAGCTCCGATCTTCCTCTCACTCTATCTCAGTTACCTATTTGTTGTTCATCTGGATCTTGCTTCGATTAAGCTATTTGTGACCGAAATTGTCGACGTTTCTTGCTTCAATTTTCCCAAACAAAAATATGAAACTGCATGCCAGGAAAATCATGAATCCAAACTTTGGAATTGGATTGGTATTCGCTATCTTCTCTCTCTATTTTTATGCATTAGTTTGGAATTGGATTGGTATTCGCTTTCTCCTCTCTTTGTTTTTATGCATTAATTTTACTATTGGATACATTAGGTTCAATTTTATGCAAAATCTTCAGGGAATAAAGTGTGCTGAAAAATAGATGTTCACATTTCAACAAATTCCACAATTTGCAGACCAAGAAAAATGGGTATGATGTACATTCTTTGGCTTCATTTGGTGGTTTAACTCATTTACTGTGGAACAGAAAAATGGGTGTGATGTTTATCAGTGAATGGCTTTTTTCGATCAATGAAGGAACATAAGTCTTCTCATATTTCTCTTTATGCTAACGGAGGATATTTAATCTGTTTATTAGTGATAATTGAGATGAAATTATGGTTGTTGTTGCCGGAAAAAGGACGAATGAGTGGCTGTGCTGCATGCTTTGGATGAGACTGACTTTTTCCCGATTCAGTCCAGTCGGAAAGGGAAGGGCACACTATCTAAACTGCATTTCGGGAGTTTGAACACCATCCCATTTCAACCAAAAATACAACCCTGTCAAAGGTATCTAACCTTCCTTCCTTATGAGTGGAAATCCAATTCCGTTTTGTCCTTTTTGCAGTTTCTTCCTATGATGCCAGCGGAAGCTAAACCAAGGAGGGTGGATTTATTTATCGGTTAGCACGAGGGATCATAATTCACAGGTATAATTTGATTTCCACAAATATCAAAAATATTTTTTAATAGAAGGGGATGATTAGTGTTTCTCTTTTGTTTAGGTGGGAAGATGATGGACGTCTTCTTCCTCAAAAAACAATATATATTACTCATAGTAAAGATATGTGACCAAATATGTTTGATGATGCTATCATTCATCAGTTGCCAAGAAGGGATTCTTGATTTACAAGAACAAGGTGTGGTTTATTTATGAAGAATATTTTCCTGATTGGTTACGATGGTTTTGTAATTGTTTGTCTATGTCTTTCTAGATTGGTTGTAGATTGGTTGCGGTGGATCTGTCAATTGTTTTATTCTTTGATAGTATATGTCTCAATAAATGTTTGCTACTATTTTCTCAATTTTCTATTTTTCTATTGAATATCTTCTCCTTCCCTTGCAGTGTGTGTAAAGTTTTGTACTGATTTCACTATGCCTATTGGTGGTATTTGGTTACTCATTGTGCAGGACATTAAAAGTGACACATCTATAGTGTTAAGGCCTTTTAATTTTTGGATTCCATTTTTTATTTACATTATTTTGGAGAAGATCATATATGGTATGTGCAATTTTTCAAAGTATGGCTTATTTCCACTAAACTATATTTGTTAAACCCCACCCTAAATAATTGTATTTTCATTTATTGGAATTATGAATTTACATTTTTACCCCTCACTTTCTACCCAATCCGGATCTACTTTTCAAATTCTCCCCCTCTCGCTGCTTGGCACGTGGCAGCACCCCATCTCCTTCTCTCTCTTCTCCCCGAGCCCTTTCTCTCCTCACTCTCCTCTCCTTCTCTCTTTTTCCTCGTGACCTCTCTTCCCATTCCCTAAAAAGTTTCGAACACACTCTCTTCTTCTCTAAGCCGAGAGCTTTATCCTTGCTCTCACCTTCACTCTCTTATCCATCAAACTTGAAAACCATATATTTGGCATCTCTGAGGCAAGAGGAACTTGTCTATACCTTGGTATGCATCATCAAAGCAATGGGCAGTGAACTGCCATCGAACCCCTGAGCTTTGATCCTCTAGCTTTTTATCTTAGATGAGATTCTTACTCTTCCTTCAATTTTTAGGCTTCTAAATGTGGTGGAACTGTTCGTTTCTTCGAAATTTGAGCACGTTGTGTGTGTTTTGGACAGGTTTTAGGACAAAAAATAGCTTGGGAAGACCTCCCTCGATTTCCTGATGATTGTGCCGCGAGTTGCAGAGATTTTCCAGCCACTTGCCGGCCACAGCTAGCCACGAAATTGGTATGAATCGAATCCTTGTCTCCCTAACTTCATTTTGGGTATTTGTATGTTGAAAATGTTTGAGAGTTGGCCTTGATTGGAGTTGGGGAAAATTTCCCAATACCGGCTTCCTTCTCCGTTTGGCTCGAGTGGGGCAACCAGTGAACTCAATTAGGCCGGCTCAACCCACGATCTAAACTAGCCCAAATCATGGGCCTTTGTGACCCAAACCCTTTGCGAGCCTAACCTAGTTGCTGGGCCAATCCGTTGAACCAGCCCATTTGTTCAAGCCCAAAACCCGAATTAAAAACCGGTCCGAGTCTTTGGGCCATGAACCTCGACCCGGACCTTGGGCCTTAAAGCCTTAACCATTTGAACCTAGTCCAAAACCCACTGGTCTCCAGCCTAACTTGTGACCCTTGTGACCCAAACCCATGGGCCTTGTAACTTGGCCCTAAACCGGGCCCAATCTTTAAACCTATTAACCTATTAACCCAAAGTCCAACCCACTTAAACCAAACCTTAACCCAAGTCCAAACCCTAAGCCTAGCCGCCGCGTGTGGGTGGCGTGTGGAGCACTTGTGCCGCCGTACAAGGCGACACCGGTGAATTTTCTGACGACTTTTCCGGCGACCCATAGTGGCTCATGGTGGCAAGTGCGACGGCCCGTGGCCGCCGGAGTCCCCACTGTACGGCGGTGCATGAAGGTGTGTGGGGGTACCTAAGGTCCTCCTTTATGTTTTTCAACGTCTTGAATCCTTTTATGACGTCTGTTTTCTAAAATTCAATCGTTTGAGTATAGTTTTATTAATTGGACCCTTTATGTGTTTATGTGCAATTATTAGCGGCAATTCCGTCCTTCCTATTTCATACGGCTCTTCGACGACAGAGTATCTGTGAGTGGACCCCTTCTAAAATGCATGTTTTAATAGTATAAATATATACATGAAAAACATGATTTAATGGTACCGTTTTATAAGTAAATTGGATTTACATTATATGATTAGGGTTTATATCACAAATGGTCCCTGAAATTGACCCCATCGATCATGATGGTCCCTAAAATTGAAAATCGATCAATGTAGTCCCTGAATTTTAACCCCGCGAATCAATGTCGTCCTTCTGTTAGTATTCCGTCCAAATTAACTTTAAAAAGGGTTAAACTATCAATTTTTCATGGTAAAATGATCAAAATAACCCTGTTACTTATAATTTTACTTACTACCTCTCTTTTCCTTTCTCCATCTTCACCTTTCTCTCCATTTTTCATGGATTTGGTGCTAAAACTAAAATAAAAACAAAAAAAAGTGGGAAATTTCAATTTTTTTTAATATCAAGTAAAAAGAATTCTAACTGGGTTAGCTCCATTCCTTTTTTTTTTCAAAGAAATTGGGTTAGCTTTTGCTGCTAGAGTCCACCTTTGATCATTCTAACTGGGTTAACTCCATTCCTTTTTTTTTTCAAAGAAATTGGGTTAGCTTTTGCAACTGCCAAAGTCCACCTTTGATCATTTTACTTGATATTAAAAAAGAAATTGAAATTTCCCATTTTTTTTTGTTTTTATTTTAGTTTTAGCACCAAATCCATGAAAAAATTGAGAGAAAAGTGAAGATGGAGAAAGGAAAAGAGAGGTAGTAAGTAAAATTATAAGTAACAGGTTTATTTTGGTCATTTTACCATGAAAAATTTGTTGTTTAACCCTTTTTAAAGTTAATTTGGACGGAACACTAACAGAAGGACTACATTGATTCACGGGGTTAAAATTCAGGGACTACATTGATCGATTTTCAATTTCAGGGACCATCATGATTGATGGCGTCAATTTCAGGGACCATTTGTGATATAAACCCATATGATTATGATGCTTTACTAAGAATATTTTGGAATACCATACTTTATCGAACTATTGTTCTTTATAGTATATATGATGGATGACTATATACTATGAAGATGTTTTTGAGATATATTTACTTATGTTGGAAATATTATATTCAATGTTTATCTAGTGGTCACTGTTCTGGCTTCGGGCCGAGGGAGATATATGTAGATGGCTTTAGACCAAGAGATATATGCATTGGCTTCGGGTTGAGAAATATAGTGCCTACGGGCGATTTGATACCACTACTTAGCACACTATATATGATGTATGTTTTATGGCATGCTAGGGTTTTCAGAAAACCTATTACATTTTATGCTATTGAGTTTCCATAAAACTTTAGGGGTTAGTACGTTGTTGAATAAATGTTTCATTATATATATATCAACTTGGTCTACTCATGTTTGTTTTGCACCCCCTCAGGACATAGGAGCGAGGCTTACAATCTGAGCTACGAGGTCACCTTCTGTTGTAATAGCACCTTCCGTTGTATTCTGAATTAGATGTATGCTCTAAACGTGTCATGCACTATCACTACCTTTATCATTGTTGGTAGTTGAATATTAGTATATTATTTTATGTAGTTCGAACGAAATTTATATGCATGATTTACATGTTCTCAGCATATGCATTCATTAAATGGCTTGCGTCACGGTGTCAGCTAGCACGTGACCATCCCAATGTCCCTCGGACATCGGGATCAGGGCGTGTCAATATTGGTGTGTTTTTTAAGGGAAATAATGAGATTTATGTGGGATTTCTAGTGACTAGCATGCATATACAATTCAAAATTTATATACATTAGCAACGGAAACATGTTATCACATAATATCAAAGCTATAGTCATGCGAATCCCCTTCAAGAAGCATAGGTTCATATATGATGCATCTAAGAAAATATTGAAGAACAAAGTGAAGGTATAGTTTTATACCTCTTGATTTAGACTTGAGACGAAGGATGGACCACCTCCAAGCTCTTTGTTCTTGGAACTCCTTGAGTCTAGCCTCCCTCCTAGCTTCCTCCACCTTGAAAGATTTAGAGCTCCTTTCTCCTTTAGTCTCCAAAGTAGAAGACCTCTAAAAGATCCACACCCACTAGTGTAGTGAGATGGATATGGAATAACCAAAAAGGGAGAGAAGATGATTAGATATTTCTCCCTTATGGTGGCTGGCCTTCGAGTGTTGAGAGAGAGAGACTTGTTTTTCTTCTTTTGTGAAAAAGAACACTCAAAAAACCCCTATTGAAACTATTTCACTAAACTTCCTTTATAAATGTCTAAGAAGTGAGTCAACAACTTGACTCTCTCCCTCTCTCTTCAATAGCCGGCCCTTTTTGTGTTGTTTGGACTTTGGGCTTTTATCATTTCAAGTCATCCTATGCTTTAAATAAAAGCCCAATGGGTTTGGGCTTAATGGGCCCAAATGAACCCGAACTTTTTCTTTAAGTCCAAAACGATCTTTCATTGCTTCTATGATTTCTTTAAACTTTCTAATTAATCATAACACTTAATTAATCCAATTAATTTATTCCATCATCCTTTAGTTGTCTCACTACAAAAGTGTTTCGGTGTACAATCATTTTAGGTTTTAATTAGCAAGACAATGAGGTGATTGGCACCAATCCAATTGATTTGTATTAATCCAATCAGTTAGTGAATTAAAACTTACTTTCAATTCTCCTTCTTCTTTGATGACTACTAATTTAATTATCTAGAAGAACCCACAAGCCATGAGTGACATCTAACCATATATCATGGCTACCCAAGCTAATGTAGAATTTGTTCGGAGAACCTATTCAGTTGGAATTACAATGTAATTCGATCCTTCTCTAATACAATACTCACAATCATATTACTAGGGTATGGATATTTAATGTCAAACCCCTAATGTGATTATATCAAGTCATATGATTCTATTGAGTCGTATAGGAACACTTTCCATCATTACGCTCGATACTTCGGCCGAAGATTCCTGAATCATATCTTAGAGTATTCATCCTCTCATAACGAGGATTAGAGATCCCTTGTTGATCATTCACATGCCTCTGAGAATAAATCACTGACCCCAACAATGCATAGAACACATCCAAGATGAGATGTGATCACGTCTCATTATCAAATGATCAGCAACGTATCCCCAAGACAACTATGATGTCTCAGGTCAAAGGATTAGTTACATTATTCCAACTAGTAGAGTCACTTGCTTGACATGTGAGTAGACCTCTATGCAAGTACTCTTGTTTGATTGTGTTCAGTGAACTCATTCTCATAATGAGCACCTACATACTTGTCTTAGTGTCACTACACGAATGACATGAGACTTTCCATCATTCCCATTGGAAGGGGACATAGTATATACTGGTCTATGTATTGTCAGTGTCCCTCCGACAATCCTATGACCAGGAACCTTTTTGGACATCATGGTTATGTGAAGAAGGTCTCTGCAGTCTAACATCATTAGATTACTTCTTCCATCGATCCATTGTCCATGGATTCACCTTTTAGGACCTATATCGATTATTGAGATAGTCCTAATGAGTGACTTTGCCTTTTTGATGTATTAGAGTTTTTCCATACATATAGACATTGTCCTGAAAGGTTTCTTCCAAAGATTGACTTTCAGGGCATATCTCCAACAATTTTCAGTAACAAAATAAACCCATAGAGCATTGGTCAGCTCATTCGTTGGGGCATGTTGGTAATGAAGACAATCGAAGCCAAATTTATATCGGTAGGTGGGTTAGTTAAGAGTGTAGGGAAAAGAGAATTATGTAAATTGGACTACCACAATACCACATATTCGGGTACTCCATAGGTAATTCCTGAACTACAACATATGAGTTATTACATATTGATTGCATACCGTACTATACATTATGTTTTGTATTAAAGTTGTATAGTTGACATTGTTTAATGCCGTTTGTATTAAAGTTGTACATTTGACATTGTATAATGCCGTTTGTTTGTAACCCCTGCTTAGAAGAAATCCCTTCATTTAGACTGACTTGCATTTTTTTCCTAACATTTAATTTTTTTTTTTTTTACCAGACTTTTAATGAAACTTACAATTATGAATTGATTGTAGAATGTTAATTATACTGTTTTATTAATTTCTACAGTTATAGAATTTAATAATCTATTGCATTTAGAGGTTTTGAAATTTCTAAAAATAAAAAAACTAAAACAAACCAATGATGAACTATATGAGACCATTGAAGACAAGGACTGTAGTTTTGAAGCAGCACTATAGCTTTGTTTGTTTTTATTTGATTTTATAAAGTGTTGCTAGCCATTTTAATCAATTTAAAACGTGTTTCTTTGATTTAGGTGTTATTACGATACTTTTAGAATATTGGTGTTAGTTTTTTTTTCTAATGATTCCATTTACTTCTCTTTATATTAATTGTTTTGGATATCTACTTTAATTGCATTATTGAAAGTTTGATTACTAAATTACTTTGCAGATAGAGAGTTCACAAGAGCCAAGAGGATACTAAGGAGCTACGACTTACAACATACATAGTGACTCAAAATAGTCTTACTATTTTTTCTCTTTTGTTTCTCTCCATGTTTTATTGTATGTATTTAACCATTCTTTTGTGTTAGTAATTTGTCTACATGCATGTACATGTTGGTATTAAGAGATTGTCTACAATTAGTGTTTTTGTATATGTACGTACAACTATTTTCAAACCTTCTCACAATGCAACATGATCGTTTCATACCTTTTGTAATAAAAAATTGATCCCTTAATTAAAAAATGTTACGCTTGCCAGACACGCATAAAAATATAACAAATGTTTGTAAGAAATAATGAAACATAAAGGTATTCAATACCAAATGACATGGTTTGGACATATAAAAGATCTTTAGGGGTGCATAAAAGTATTCAATACCAAATGACATGGTTTGGACATACATAAAAGATCTTTAGGGGTGCGTAGTGTGGATGCAAATTTTCTCCTCTTCGATCTTGGACGATTTTGCACCTACAAAACAACTAGCACCTTAGGTTAAGGCCAAAAGCCTCACGCGCCCACGATGAATGGGGGGGGGGGGCTATGGCCGAAGAACCTTCGATGCTAAAGTTAGAATTTTAGAGAGAAAAAGTGTTTAGAGTGTTTAGGATTTTTTGCAAGAGGATTGGAATGATCTTTTGGTGAAAATGGGAATCTATTTATAGGGATAGGGGTGGCCGGCCTAGCTAGGGTTTTTGTGTTTGATTTAGGTTTAATTAGCCAATTTATTTGTCTATTTAAACATAAAATGAATGTTTTGGTGGTTTTTGGAATTAATTGGCTAGTTAATTAGGGTAATTAAAAAGGGAAAATAGTGGAAAATGTGGAGAATAAGATGGTTTACTTTTCTTGATGGGATTGGCCGGCCACTTTAGTAGTTTTAGGTTTGGATGGGTGTTTCAATTGATAATTAAGGGATTGATTAGGTAATTGATCCCTTAATTAGTCAATTATTATGATTTTAGGAAATATGAAAGGAATAAGTATATTATTTAGTTAATTGATTAGCTAAATAATGAAATGGGAAATATATGAATAAATTAGGTTTTAAGTTGATACCTATTTTGGGTACTTTTGACTTGGTTGAGGGATAATTGCCTGCTGCTTGCGCGTAGGAATCCCGGTGTGCCTCAAGGGTAGTTTTGTCTTCTTTTGTCAAAAGTCCACGTGTCGCCTAGTGAATATTTTTGGCTCCACACGTAGCACCCGTGATAATAAAAAAGGCTTCTCTCATGCACGTTAGTGCGTGCAGAGAGGCTAGTAATATACAATGCTAGTAGCCATTTGGGGTCATTGGCTTCACCAAAAATAATGAAACAAAAATGCTCTCTAAGCAAAAAAGTTCAAAAGCAACCCAAAATAATGCAGGGTAATTTTGTCATGAAAAAAGTTTCTTTTTTTGTCATAATTTTTTTTTTTTAAAATTAGTAGCTCACTATTACGTGGAATCAATGTATTAAAAGCATGAGGCGTGGGCAAGGCGTTCGAGGGATAGCCCGGCCTAAGTGTGAGGCGAAGCCTCACGGGACCTAAATTTTTTAATATATACATTGAGGGTACACACATATCATATTAAAAAAAAGAGGATTCTTAATCAATAATCAACTTGAGCGCACACATATATTATAAATACACACACACACACACACACACACACACATATATATATATAATAGAGGATGAAAAGCACAATGAGCATACATATATATTATATAATATACGTATAAAATATAATACTTCGTAAAAATATTTATATCATTCAAAAGTGCACAAGTCAACAAGTTTAACCAAGCAATCAAATTAATCTAATAGTCAAACAAATAGAGTCAGACACCTAGAGTCTTAAGTGACACACCTTGGAGTAAAGGCATGTTGGCCGTCACCCGAAGGTGACGTAACCAAAGTGTGAATGATGTAAAAATGTGGATAAATTAAAACCGAAACTAGAACTTATTTAAACTACTAAAGTCAGAGCATAGATGACAAATAGTGCAGTGGAAACTAGAAAAGTACTTAGTACACAACTGGAAACAGTTTCTTCATTAAATAGAGATATGTCAGAATCGTCGGGTGATCCTTGTGTGCCACAGAGTGAGTCGGCTATCTAGGACTTGGAGGGGCAAAAAACAGAAGGGTGAGTGGGCACATAAATAAAGGTTTATAAAATCCATTTATTTTCTGAACATACTAACCCCTATCTGTAAAACATGTATAGTTTACAGAAAACATACTACGTATAGGTATGAAATCAAATGCAACTCAGCAATAAATCCAAAAGCATCCCAAAACACGACATCACGATAGTAGCATAAGTGAAATCAAATGCTCAACAATCTATGGTAGCATACCAATCGAAGTCGCCTAATGCGACCTGTACAACTGACCTAATTTGCTCATCAATCTATGTTAGCACATGAGTCAGAGTCGCCTAATGCGACATGTATGACAAGACTGGGTGTAATATATATATATATATATATATATGCTCTAGTGCTACGATCACGTAAAGACTGGCGATAATCGCAGTCACCTACAAGTCGGAATCGTTTAATGCGACCTGTGCAATAGGATTGGCACCTACTTGGATCCAAGGCGAGCATGCGGTGCGGAAGGTGAACATCATGTGAAGGACTAGCCCTAGCCCATGGAGAGCACTAACACCGAGGTGCAGCAATGATGAGCGGACTACATGAATATATGCATGCTATAATGATTCAATGATTCCAAACATCATAATAAACTTACCTGAACATACCTACGCATCCCGTAGAATTATTTTAGTATTTCACAACAGTGCAACATTTATGTGTAGGTAAAATGCATATGAATATGCCATGAAAATATATAAATCTCAACCACATAACAACATTTTTAAAATTAAATAAATCATGGCATATATGCATAAATCAATTTAAAAGCATTTGTGGAAACTATAAAGTTTATATATACACGAAAACAAAATGCCCACTCATTGATATGTCAATGGATCGTAGCCCCCTAGCCTCGCTTGTCCTCGCACGTCCTCAGGATAAGTCTCCCCTATATGCGAAACAACTAATAATAATTACTTAATTAACACATATACGAAAAATCTACGAAAAACTCCTTATAGCTTGCTCAAATGGAAGGTTTGAATATACAAAAATGTTCTACTCGAAGTCATAGACCCGCACATGTCAACCACTCACCGGTCGGAGGCCTGACGCGCCCTCACGCGCTGCCAACCCACGGCCACACGCACTGCCACGTGCCTGGCAGAAACCTGAGGGACATTAGAATTGATGGAATATTCTGTTAAATAGTAACAGCATTACTTGACGCCGTTGAAATACTTCGTCAATTGGGGATTTTTGCCGGTTTCTAGAAAATTTTCAAACCTTCATCACTTGCTCATTTCTCAACCATTTTTCATGAAATTTATATGGATTTGAAACTTGTGACCAGGAGAACAAAATCGTACCTCTTAAAGGTCTAAAAAGTGGATGGAAGAGGACTGAAAATGCCTCGAAAGCTTTTGGCCCTAAGCTCAACTCCAAAAAAACGTGTGTTATCGCATCAACTTCACTCCAAACTTAGTCTAGGGACTCCAGGGAGTTGTTCAGAAGCTTTCCCAAGTCCTAAAACCTTGTAACTCGGGTTGAAACTTGTCGGAGCAAAAACCACTAAGTCGGAGCTTCCGAGTTGCACCGCGTTAACCACTTAAAACTCCACCAACTTGTGATCGGTTGGTACGGTTGCGTTAGTGAGGTTGAGTGGAGCACGATGGTGGTGGTCACTAGTTCGATTTGTGAAGATTTGGTGTTGTTCTTCTTTGTTGTAGAGAAGGGTAGAGTACGGGTTAGAGAGAGAAAGAAGGAAAAGAGAGAGAGAGTGAGAATTAAATCTGATTGAAGAGAGAAGTGAGGGTGGTTTCTGATTGGTGGGGAGTGAAACAAGGGAAAAGACTTCATTGGTTGTGAGGGATTTGAGGGAAAATCAAATTGGTTGGTGAAAGTGAGTAAGGCACGGGTTAGTTTTTAAAGAAAAGAAGTGATAAGGCTTGTACAAATGAAATCACAAGAAATCTATCGTACCTCATAAAAACAGTGTTTTAATGTTGAATAATTTAATGCACACTCGTAACAATGATTACAATTTAATCACGATAACAGGGAAAATAATTTAAAGTCGAACAAGTACATCCACGTCACTTTGCCAACAAGGGTATAAAAGTCAATTTACACACTCGGGGAGAAATTGCACAGAAATTAAGTACGGGTCGTCACATTAAGTGCAATTTATATGTATATGAGAGTTTTGAGTAATATTAGGGTGGAATATGTAATCTTAAAAAAGAGGAATAAGATAATATGATGTTTCTTTTAAGAAAAGAATATATAACGATAAAAACATTAAAAATAAAACATTTTTTCGTTTTTTTCTTCTGTTGGGATGTTACGAGGATATCCATAAAAAAATGCTTATCTATAAATAATAAAATCAAAAAGACACAAAAGATGCTTATCTGACACACCCCGACCGAGGCCAAGGCATGCTGGCCGTCACGTGAGAGTGACGTAGCCATGTGCACAGTGTGGAAGCGATAAAGATAGCAAACATACGAATAATTAAAAACCAGATTATTCAAGTGCACTACTAGCAAGGAGTGATAGGAGTTAGTTACAAATGCAAACTCTCCTAATCAGAGCATAATAAGTCTAGGTGCAGTCCAATAGGACAAGTACTAGTTACACAGTACCAAGAATGTCCTACTATTATTCGAATAGGTCAGAACTGCCGAAGATCCCGAGTCACCCACAACAATCTTACCTAAAACCTGGAGGGGCGCAAAACAGAAAACGTGAGTGGGCAAAAACAAATGTTTTACAAAATCATTTCATTTATCAACATATCTAACCCCTTATTGTAAAACATGTATAATTTTCCCAGAATCAAGATGTAAACATATACACACACACACATATATATATATATATATTTGAAATTATAACCATTCAATTCATGCTTCACATAATCATTTTTATATGTATGCCATGCCAAAATATAACAAGTAACAATCCAGGTAATAATGATTTCATAGAAGTATGACATGTTAGTCGGAACTCCTGAATAGTCTGTACGGCTGAATTCATAGCTTAAACTCAATCTAGCTGGAGTCACTACTATGACCTATATGGCAATATACTACACATAATTCAGAACCACTAAAAAGGGTCTGTACGACAAGGCTGGGTGAGATACAGTTATGCTCAATTCTACTTTCTCAATACTAGCTGTGCGATAATACGTTAGTCACCTACGAGTCAGAACCACCTATAGTGGTCTGTATGACAAGACTGTGCACCTAATTGGATCCAATGTGAGCATATGGTGCGGGAGGTGACATAATTTACAAGCCTGTACCAACTCTCTCTGGCTAAATCGCAATCACCCGATGTGCAGGTTTATGAGCTCATCGTTTCTCAGTCACATCTCATATATCCAACCAAACATGTTCATCACACTACTCAATTCTTCAAATAAACTTATATCTCATTTATTTCATGTCATATATTGTATGGCTGCACCTAACATTTCGTTAGGCTGCCTACGTACCCTAAGCAGGGATCAAGCCGTTCGTAGTTCACATATACCAAACATAACTTACCTAAACTTACCTGTGCCTCCACAACACCACAATTATATATATATATATGCAACCATGAGATGTATATTAAGAAAATAAAGGCATTTGGCATATTATTTCAAAGCATACTTTCATTTAAAACACATTTTGGGGAAATATATCAAGTACATAATTATATACTAAAAACAAAAGCCCACTCACTGGTATGTCGATGGGTCGTAGCCCCCGAGTCGCCCGTGAATACGCTCGTCCTTGGGATAAGTCTCACCTATATGCGAATTAACTATAAAAACATTATTTTAAAGCACATAGGAAAAACTAGCTAATAACTTCTCATACATTGCTCAATTTGGGGATTTGAATATACCACAGTGATCTCCTTGACGTCACAGACGTCGAGATATTTTTAAAATAATTTTCCTAGGGTCCACGAGCCCTCACGCGCTGGGGAGGCCATGGTGCCACGCGCCCCCCACGCGCATCATCTTCTTCGTCCAGACGCCGGAAAACTGGGCAACCCTGTAATCGACGATTTCTCACTCGAATCTACACCATTTTTCATGAAATTTTCACTAGAACTTCATAATTTTCAAGAGGAAGAAGGCTATACCTTTTAAAACTTCCAAATCCTTCGAAAACTCGTCGGGACAATTTCACCAAAACCTCGTTGGGACAATTTCACCAAAACCAGCCAACTTGGAACTGAGATTTCCCAACGTCCACACAAGTCAAACGGACCTCTCCGAGCTTCGTGGGAACCTTCTTAAGCTCACTATAAGCTTGGATTGTCCTAAAACACAACCATTTAAAAGTTTATGAATAGTGCTCAACTCGGAGCTTGAATTTTCAATGTGATATCGAATGAGTTCTTACCTGAAATGGGTGCCTTTGAACTCGTATGGTCCTCACGAACACAATGGTACCATTTGGTTCCTCGATCAATGAAGATTTGGCTTGGTTTGACCTTGTCCGTAGAAGGAAAGGGAAGAGAGAGTGAGTCCGAGAGTGAGAGAGAGGGTGCACGGGAGTGAGAGATAGAATGAAGGTGATGTGGATGTGTGTGTGTGGTCCAACCTACACACCAATCATAACTAACCAAGGTTCAGTTCTCATTGGCCCTAAAAACTTAGGAAAATAACCACATTGGTCCATTTCTAAAACTGTCACATACGACTCACAATGCCACAAACGCTCAAGGGCATTTTAGTCTTTTCACATAAATGATAACAAAATAATGTATATTTCTGGGACGGGTTGTGACAATCTCCCTAACTTATAAAATTTCATCCTCAAAATTATACATAACAAATACATCCACTAATAATCATAAAACAATCGTGGATACATCTCTCTCATCCGATCCTCTGTCTCCCAAGTAGCTTCTTCCACTGAATGATTTCTCCATAACACTTTTACCAAATGGACTATCTTGTTCCTCAGTTCTTTATCCTTCCAATCCAATAGAGTCATTGGTTCCTCATCATAAGTTAAGTCTGAATTAATTTCCAAAGTTTGAGGATGAATCACATGTGAAGGATCTGAAGCATAATGTTGAAGCATCGAAACATGAAACACATAGTGTACCTTGGACAACTCTGGAGGCAACTTAAGCCTGTAAGCAACCTCACCGACTTGCTCGGTGATCATATATGGCCCAATGTACCTAGGGCTCAGCTTTCCTTTCTTTCCGAACCTAACAACACCTCTCCAAGGCGATAACTTTAAGAACACCCAATCACCCACTTTATACACTCGATCAGTGGCGTGCCTGTCTGCTAAACTCTTTTGTCGATCTTGGGCCGCTTTCAGGTTAGACTTAATTACCTGAACATTTTGTGTAGTCACATCCACAATCTCAGGGCCCACTAAAACTCTTTCGCCAACCTCTGACCAACATAGAAGCGTACGACAAGATTTCCCATAAAGGGCCTCAAATGGTGCCATACCAATGCTTGAATGATAACTGTTGTTGTAGGCGAATTCCATCAAATCCAAGCAATCATGCCAACTATCTCCAAATTGCAGCACTGAAGATCTCAACATATCCTCTAATGTCTAAATGGTCCTCTCAGATTGTCCATCTGTCTGAGGATGATATGCCGTACTATAAAGCAATCTTGTACCAAGAGCTTCCTGGAACGCTATCCAGAACTTGGAAGTAAATCTGGGATCCCGATCTGAGATAATATTAACTGGCACACCATGGTACTTCACAATCTGTGTAATAAATAACTTAGCTAATTGGCTTAACGAATACTTCTCCCTCACTGGAATAAAATGAGCTGACTTCGTAAGACGATCAACTACCACCCAAATGTTGTCATAACCATTCTGTGTACGAGGAAACTTGTACACAAAATCCATAGTAATATTTTCCCATTTCCACTGTGGAATGGGAAGTGGCTGCATCAACCCAAACGGCTTATTCCTTTCAGCTTTAACCTGTTAGCAAATGGCACACCTACTCACATATTCAACAATTTCTCTTTTTATATTTGGCCAATAGTAAAATGGTCTAATGGTATGATACATCTTACTGGATGCATCACATATGCCGAAATATGTGCTTCATCCAAAATTTCTTTCTTTAACTCTGCATTGTTCGACACATACATTCTGCTTTCTTGCATAAGCATGCCATCAGTTTCTTGAATCTCAAAATCTTTCTTTTTCCCTTGATGCCTTGCTTGAATTATTTCCTGAGTCTCCTCATCAATCATCTAAGCTTCGAGCACACGATCAATTAAAATTGGCCTAACTTGGAAATTAGCAAGCAAGGCTTCTTCTCGATCTTCCACTCCTAGCTCCACTCTAGTGGACCTAAACTCTGCTAGAAGAGGAACACGACAATCATAGATGGCATTAAGTTTGGCTGGAGTTTTCCTGCTAAGTGCGTCCGCCACTGCATTTGCACGACCAGGATGATACTCAATCATGCAATCATAGTCACCAAGTAGCTCAATCCACCTCCGTTGACGAAGATTAAGATCTCTCTGAGTAAACAGATACGAAAGACTCTTATGATATGTGAAGATCTTACATTTCTCACCATAAAGATAATGTCTCCAAATCTTCAAGGCAAAGATGATAGCTGCTAACTCCAAATCATGCGTAGGGTAATTCTTCGGATGAGGTTTCAACTGTCTCGAAGCATAAGCAATTACCCTACCATGTTGCATCAATACACAACCCAAACCATTCAGAGAAGCATCACTATATACCTCATAATTACCACTATCATCTGGAAGTCCTAGAACAGGTGCGTGAGTAAGATAGTACTTCAGCTGCTGGAAACCTTGTTCACATTTACTATCCCACTCAAACTTAACATCCTTTCGCGTCAACCTCGTCAGTGGTAAAGCAATCACTGAAAAATCCTTAACGAATCATCTATAATACCCTGCTAAGCCAAGAAAACTCGTACCTCGATGACGGTTCGAGGTTGCTCCCAATTCTCCATAACCCCTACTCCACTTGAATGCCTTGAGCAGAAATAACATGTCCCAAAAATGCCACTTGATTCAACCAAAATTCACATTTTCTAAACTTAGCATATAGTTGGTGTTCCCTCAAACTGCTCAACACCAACTTCAGATGTCTAGCATGCTCAGCCTTAGACATAGAGTATACCAGAATATCGTCAATGAAGACAATAACAAACCTGTCCAAGTATGGCTGGAATACTCGATTCATCAAATCCATAAAAGTTGTTGGTGCATTAGTTAACCCGAATGGCATCACAAGAAACTCATAATGACCGTATCGAGTCCTAAATGCGGTTTTAGGGACATCTTCATTTTTAATCTTCAACTGATAGTAGATAGACCTCAAGTCAATCTTAGAAAATACACAAGCACCTCTGAGTTGATCAAACAAATCATCTATACGAGGCAATGGATAACGGTTGTTGATGGTTACCCGATTCAATTGCCTATAATCAATGCACAATCTCAAAGTTCCATCCTTCTTCTTCACAAATAAAACTGGGGCTCCCCAAGGTGAAGTACTAAGCTGAACAAAACCCTTATCCACTAACTCTTGCAACTGCACTTTCAATTCTCTTAATTCAGCATGAGCCATTATGTACAGAGTCAAGGATATAGGATTCGTACCTGGAAGCAGATCAATAATAAACTCCACCTCTCTATCTGGCAGCAATCCAGGCAAATCCTCAGGGAATACATCCAGAAAATGTCTGACCACAAGAACATCATCCACACTACTAGGAGTATCATCATTCAGTACCACATGAGTCAAATATCCCTGACAACCTTTCGACAACATTCTCATTGCTTTCATGGCTGAAATAATACCATGTCTCACCCCACTAGGTTCTCCTATAAATGTAACTTCAGGTAATCCAGGACAATTAAATGTGACTATCTTTCCATAACAATCTATCTTGGCACGATTATAGTGTAACCAATCTGTGCCCAAAATCACATCAAAATCCATAATATCCAATGGCATAAGGTTAGCCGGCATAACAACACCCTCTACTATCACTGGACATCCTAGATATACCTGATCTGCAAAACATCTATCCCCTCTAGGCATAGAAAACTCTAAATCATATCCTAGAGGTGTAGAATGGGGTTACGTTACTTGAGCAAATGTATGAGAAATAATAGAATGTGTAGCACCACAATCAATCAACACTCTAGTAAAATGACCAAGAATATTTAACGTACCCATGATTAAGTCTGGATTATTATGGGCATCTTGTAGTGACATGTTGTGGATACGTCCCTGACTCTGCTGTCGTCCACCGCGACCTCTGTTGGCTTGAATACCACGTCCCTACCTCTGTTGGCTAGACTGCCTCGAAGATCCTGCACTACTAGTAGTAATCTCTCCCTGCTGGGGCTGTCCCCCCTGATACCACTAAGATCCTCCAGCTGAATGAGGCTGATAAGACATAGATCCTCCCTGGTACTGAGGGTACCCACTCTGATACTGAGGATCCTGAGAATACTACTACTGTTGTCCTAAGGCATAGGGAGCGGCGTCACCCTGGTAGTGGTAGGCACCTCCTCATCCCGTCTGAATATAACCGCCAGATCCTGAAGCGTACTGGGTAAGTACAGGTGGTGGGAAGGAAGGCTGCTGGGGTCTCTGTTGACTCTGAGGGCATTGAGCAGCCCTATGACCCATCTGTCCACAAGTATAACATCCATTGCTACCTTTCCTACACTTTCCAGAATGTCGATTATTACACCTGCGGCATAAGGGAGCACCAGATCCACCTGAACCACCAAAATCTCTCTGCCTCTGGAACCTAGGGCCTCCAGTAAACCTACCCCCTCTCTTCTGCATATTAGTACTCAATCCCCCGCTAGAAGAGCTGGAACTGCCACCACTCATCTTAAAGTTCTGAGTCTTGCGGGGTCCTTGAAATGCTTGCCCTTTTCCTTTGTCATCACATCTCTGACCCACGTTCTTTCCTTCCTCATCCTCACTTTCACTAAGCATGTTCTTTGAGGCCTCAATCCTCAGTAGAATCTTATAGAACTCCTGGTAAGAGGCACAGTGAGTCAATGTCACTATGGAATGCCATTTCTTCTTAGTACCCAAACTGAAACAGCGAAGCATCTCTACCGGATTAGCAGCAACCTTCAGATCATATCTAGACAGGTCAGTAAACATCCTGTAATACTTATTAGCAGACATCTTTCCTTGCCTCAGATGAGTAAACTCTTGTTTCTTAAGGTCGATATATGCAGGAGGAATGAACCTTTTCTGAAACCGTTCCTTAAACACTCCCCAGTCCACAATCTCTTCCGGGGTCATCTTGTAAGACTCCTGTCTCTACCAAGATGCAGGCTGTTCTCCCAAAAACCAGGTAGTCGTCTCAACCCACCTATTAGGAGAAAGATTTCCCTGACTCTGCATCACCTGGAAGGTCTTCTCTACATGATTCAACCATTTTTCTGCACCCTCATGACCTTCATTACCCATGAAGTGAGTCAACTTCAGATTATGAACTGTCTCAAGAGGTGTCCTCTGAGGAGTACGGAATGCTGTCTGAATGGCAGAAACTATAGCTTCCCCTAATTGAGCAATATCAAGGAAACTAAATTCAGCTGGTTGACGGGGCTCTCTACGAGGCGGCATAGTTCTGACATAAAACATTACAAGGATTAGAACATTCAAGAATTATGCAGGACTGCTAAACCTAGGCTCTGATACCGAATTGACACAGCCCGACCGAGGCCAAGGCATGCTAGCTGTCACGTGAGAGTGACGTAGCCATGTGCATAGTGCGGAAGCGATAAAGATAGCAAACATACGAATAATTAAAAGCCAGATTATTCAAGTGCACTATTAGCAGGGAGTGATAGGAGTTAGTTACAAATGTAAACTCTCATAATCAGAGCATAATAAGTCTAGGTGCAGTCTAGTAGGACAAGTACTAGTTACACAGTACCAGGAATGTCCTACTATTATTCGAATAGGTAAGAACTGCCGAAGATCCCGAGTCACCCACAACAATCTTACCTAAAACCTGGAGGGGCGCAAAACAGAAAACGTGAGTAGGCAAAAACAAATGTTTTACAAAATCATTTCATTTAAAACAAATATTCGAATACGTCAGAACTGCCGTTCGTAGTTCACATATACCAAACATAACTTACCTGAACTTACCTGAACTTACCTGTGCCTCCACAGCACCACAATTATATATATATGCAACCATGAAATGTATATTCAGAAAATAAAGGCATTTGGCATATTATTTCAAAGCATACTTTCATTTAAAACACATTTCTGGGAAAATATATTAAGTATATAATTATATACTGAAAAAAAAAGCCCACTCATTGGTATGTCGACGGGTCGTAGCCCCCGAGTCACCCGTGAATACGCTCGTCCTCGGGATAAGTCTCACCTATATGCGAATTAACTATAAAAATATTATTTTAAAGCACATAGGCAAAACTAGCTAATAACTTCTCATACATTGCTTAATTTGTGGATTTGAATATACCACAGTGATCTACTCGACATCATGGACGTCGAGATATTTTGAAAATAATTTTCCTAGGGTCCACTGGGCAACCCTGTAATCGACGATTTCTCACTCGATTCTACACCATTTTTCATGAAATTTTCACTAGAACTTCACAATTTTCAAGAGGAAGAAGGCTATACCTTTTAAAACTTCCAAATCCTTCGAAAACTCGTTGGGACAATTTCACCAAAACCTCGTCGGGACAATTCACCAAAACCAGCCAACTTGGAACTGAGATTTCCCAACGTCCACACAAGTCAAACGGACCTCTCCGAGCTTCGTGGGAACCTTCTTAAGCTTGCTATAAGCTTGGATTGTCCTAAAACACAACCATTTAAAAGTTTGTGAACAGTGCTCAACTCGGAGCTTGAATTTTCAACGTGATATCGAACGAGTTCTTACCTGAAATGGGTACCTTTGAACTCGTATGGTACTCATGAACACAATGGTACCATTTTCTTCCTCGATCAGTGAAGATTTGGCTTGGTTTGACCTTGTCCGTATGAAGGAGAGGGAAGAGAGAGTGAGTCCGAGAGAGAGAGAGAGAGGGTGCACGGGAGTGAGAGAGAGAATTGAGGTGATGTGGATGTGTGTGTGTGGTCCAACCTACACACCAATCATAACTAACCAAGGTTAAGTTCTCATTGGCCCCAAAAACTTAGGAAAATAACCACATTGGTCCATTTCTAAAACTGTCACATACGACTCACAATGCCACAAATCCTCAAGGGCATTTTAGTCTTTTCACATCAACGATAACAAAATAATGTATATTTTCGGGATGGGTTGTGACATTATCTATCTATCTAATTTTTGTTTTCAATAAAAGTGAATAAGAGAAAGAAAGTGGGGGTAATAAATGTAGCAAGTCTATTTTAATTTTAAAGAACAAACAATTATTTTAAAAATGAAAAGCCAGGAGACCGTTTGTCTTCTTCATCTTCTTCGGCTTTGCAACTCATCTTCTTCAGCTCTGTAACTCATCTTCTTCTAGCTTGGTCTAATATTATTCATTTAGAAATCCTAATAAACAAAAAAGATAAGAAAGAAACATGATCGTGGAGGGACTTGAACTAAAGAAAGTAAAGGTGTGAGTAACCCTTTTTAGATCAAGTTCTAAATTTTACTTTATAAATCCTAATTGTTTATAGAAATTTCACTTTTTCGCTTTGCGGAAATGGGTATAATGAGTAGATAGGAGACAAGAGTTGAACAAAAAGCCTTCATTTGTGTATGTTGTGGTCCTTTCAAATATTGGAATAAAGTGTTTATCATTGTTAAAAGTAAAAATACTTCTCTCGGACCTCTTTGCTTTTTTGTACATTTACGACTTTTAACACATTTTGTTACTATCAAACAGGTATTGGACATTGTGATTCGGCCCCTTGTGTCAATTGAAGTCATTGTTATTAGGTTAGCAAAAGTATTTGTGTCAATTGAAGTCATTACTACTAGGTTAGCAATAGTATGATATATAGCGACCTTTGACACACCCCGACCTGAATCAAGGCGTGCTGGTCGTCACGTGAGGATGACATAGCCATATGCGCAGTGCGAAAGTGATAGTGATATGAAAATGTGGGTAAATAAAAACCAAACTAACTAGTGTACACTAGATACATACACAAGTGCGAGTAGAGGTGTTTGAAGTATAGATACACATAACCAGAATAGGTAACCTAGATGCAATCCAGCCAGCTAAATATTAATTATACAAGACATGAAAGAAATTCCTACATTATTTGAAGACTGTTAGAACCGCCGTAAGTCCATGTAAGCCACCAACATGAACGTCTAACTAGAACTTGGAGGATTGATAGGAGCATATTTATGCGACTTAGTTGGCTTGTTCTTGTGCATTTATGTCGTGTTTCCTTAGTTATTTTAATGTTTAAAGTAATTTTCGTGTGTTTTCAGATTTTAAGGACAAAGTAGGCAAGAAGATGCATTTTGGAGGAAAATGGAGCTTGGAATACATGTCACATATTTGGAACCAAGGTTTGGACGAAATTGAAGACTTAAAGAGGCTAAGAATGTGAAGAATTAGTGTACAAAGGATCATGAACTCAGCCACAAAAGGACACACATCCTTGCCGTGCAATCCACATAGCATTCCCTTTGGATTCCCATGCATGCTTAATCATCCTTGTCCCCTAAAATATTTCTGATTTCATGCCTCAATACACTCAATTATCACACTCAATTGCTGCATACCTCTTGTTCCCTTCACCCATCAGATTTCACAACCATTCCATGCACCAATTGATGCTCCATCATCCACATTTGGGATCCAATGCCTTGTGCAACACATGTTGCTGCACCTTTAACTAATTTCTGAAACATTTCACCTCCCCTTTTCATTTCCATGCAATGAACACAATCATTCATGCTCCCTAGCTGAAATACCACTCCATTTTACCCTCCATACTTTGCATCATTGCTCCATTTTCATCCTTGGACCATTGCTCACCACAAATTCACCCTCCTTGCTGTGCATTTCCCCACTGCCTAATCTGATTCTCTAGGGTTTTTGGGGCCTATATATACATGTTTACAACCCTTGGCAAAGGGTTGAACCTCCCATATTCATCATTCATGCAGAAAATTCGTCCATACTCACCCTAGGCAGCAAAACACCATTCTAGTGCCCAGAAAACATAACAGCCACTCCACCTTATTCCACCATCTTTGCCGAGTTCTCTACCACCCTCCAACCATCAAACACTCCTCCACACTCACCCTAAACCTTTCTATATCATTCCTCATCCATTCTACACCATAAAACTACCCAAAACCTGTCCACAAACCAATCTGCCGCAAGCAAGGGAAATGAGAATTCTTGGATGCACTTGCTGCCAAGTTGGAGCATTCTAGGTGTTTTCTTTCTTTGGATTTTAATGTCTAATTCATGTAATCTTTGTTTTGCTTTAAGTATGATTGGCTAATTTTGTTTTGTCTAAGGGTGTATTCAAAACCATGATTATATATGTGAAATAAGTTGATTACTTCCAGTTATCGTTGCATAAGTCATGAATACAATTTGCTTAACCATTTGATTTAGAACTTATTCTTGTATGTTGATTGAGAGTGCACGCTTAATTTTCATGCTTGAATTTGATGCTAGGATATAAATTTGTTTCACCTAATCGTTATGAATTTATATTCGTAAGTAGTGAAGGTCGCTAGTCACGATCGTGTTAAGTAGATTCCTGGCAAGAGTATCATGCTTTTCATAGTTACGAATGCCTTGTCGATGCTTATGATTTCCAAAGAACGTAATGATTCTAACTTGTGTCTTTATCATGCTGTTCATATAAAGAACTTGTTAGGAATAATTTGTTTGCGATGCATATTCATCCAATTCAATGATCCTAGGGAAATCTGAAGGTTAATTTAAGCGGACCTAATTAACTTGGAGTGTTGAGGTTCATAACTTATTGAATTGATAACTGGAAATTGATTTACGTTGCATATATTTCATGTGTGGAGAAGAACCCCTTAGCCATTCCATCATCCATTGATTCTTCATAACTTTGTATTACAATCTGTTTCTCTTACAATCTGCCATTTAAGTTTATTTTCGTCCAAATCAAATCCCCAATTATTTTGAATTCCTAGATTAATTGGAAAGTGTGTTGGTTTATGTTTTTAGGTGTTTTAGGTCACTAGGAAACCAAAATTCGTCCAAGTTGAGTTAGAGTCCCAAAACTGCCCAGAAAGTGGTTTTTAGGCAGTTTTGAGTGTTTGGTTGCTGTTTTGATTCTTTTGGTTCGTTTTAGTATTTTAACGTGAGTTTTGCATTCTTTGAGTCTAATCTAGTGCTTTAAACTTTGTTTTTACATTTCTAAGTCAGTTTTCAAGTGTTTAGCAATCCCTCCTAATCCCCGGTCTAGAACGATCCCTATTTACATACTTTGCTACAATTGATAAAAAGAGGGTTTAATTTTGTGTGTTAACTTATTTTTCACATCAAGGAGCGCAAAACAGAAAACGTGAGTGGGCAAAAACAAAGCTTTTTGAAACCATTTCTCTTTCCAAAAATAATAACCCCTCGTTGTAAAACCTGTATAATTTCCCAGAAAATAATAATACATACATATATAGAAATCATGCTCGAGAGCAATGAAACCAAGTATATGCCATGTCAAGTATCTCAGTAATAAATATGTAAGCCAGGTGATGTGAATCAATATAAAATGATATGTTAGTCGGAGTCACCTAACGTGACATGTACGGCTGAACCCATAGCTCATAAACCAATTCCTGCACACGAGTCGGAGCCACCTAATGTGGTATGTACGACATGCTGGGTGTAAATAAGTACGCTCAAGTGCTATGATCACGTGAAGGTTTGTGATGAATTGTGGGTCACCTACGAATCGGAATCACCTAATGTGGTCTATACGACAGGTTGGCACCAAACTTGGATCCAAGATGAGCATAAGGTGCGGAAGGTGAACGATCAGGTGAAGGCTGTGCCTTGGCCTCAGAAAGGAGCACTAACACTGAGGTGTAGGATAATGAGCTCTAAATGCATCTATGTATAACCATACACAATGAAACCACTACCATCCTACATACTCACTTGAAGCTTACTTGGGCCTTCATAGCGTCATTCAATATTATGTATATATAGAAAACAAAAGCCCACTCATTGGTATGTAGCAGGGTCACAACCCCCGAGTCTCGCCTGGCTATGGTACCACAAGATTCTAGAGCTCGAGAGAAGTATGATTATAGAAACCTTAAGTTTGATATGTAAAGTCTAATGGTGTATGAAGGTTGGAGGGCTCGGGTCGTACAGACAAGAAAGAGAGAGTTTGAGAAGAAAGGAGAGGGTGAGGGTTGCACGTGTGTGTGTGTGTGTGTGTGTGTGTGTGTATGTGTGTGTGGTCATGGGTTGGCCAATTTAAAATGGTGTAAAGCCCTAAATGGGCTATAGAATTTAGGGCTTACACAAAAGAGTCTAAATAGGAATAAAACCAACCCAATCTCACTTATTCATCTGTAACATTTTCGTTACGAACCCGATTCGGCCCTAACTCGCATCAACATGCTCGTGGCGACACGTACAATTTAATTATGTCAGCGAGAAAAATAATTTAAAACTATATGCATACATCCACGTCACTATGTCTCGAGGGCAAAATTATCACTTTACACTCTCGGGGAGGAAATATAGACAACAGTTTGGGACGGGTCGTCACAACCTTTCTTTCTTGGTGCAATTCAAAATGTACTGAGTTGTTAGTGATGATGATCGCATTTATGTTTCTAATTTGACTCATTAAAAAAGAACATAATGAAATAAAAAATATTGAAGGAATTCACGCATATAAATACATTTAAAATGTGTGAGTCGCACGTAGCATGCTATGATTCAATCATGCACGTGTTAGAACGCTCGGTATATATAAAGCCAACAGCCCCAATTTGGAGTCACAGCTTCACCAAAAATTTTTGGACAAAAATGCCCTTTGGACAAGAAAGTTCAAAAGAAGCCCAAAATAATGCAAGGGTATTTTCGTCATATAAACAGTGTTTTTAATATTTAATTTTTTGTACAGTGTTTTTTTATTATATTTTTTTATTTTTATAATTAGTATCACACAATAGGCTAGCAATAATGTGATTCAATTAATTGTATATTGCATATTATTTTCTTTATTTTTAAACACGTTTAAAATATCGTAAGAGGTACGCAGTGCTGGTTATAAAAATGGTCTTTCACACGTGCATAATAATGTGATTCAATTAGTTGTCAAATAATTGATTTTTTTTAATAAACGATATTATCTATAATAAGGGGGAGGGGGGGGTCTTATCCTCATAATGGGCTAGCAATAATGTGATTCAATCAGTTGCTTATTAAATATTATTTTCTCTATTTTTAAACGCACTCAAAATATCTTAAGAGGTGCATAATGCCGGTTATAAAAAAGGTTTTTTCGCATGCGCGTAATAATGTGATTCAAATAGTTGTCAAATGATCGTTTTAATTTTTTTTAACAAACTAACACACCTTGACCTAGATCGAGGCATGCTGACCGTCACGTGAGGGTGACGTAGCCATGTGCACAGTATGGAAGCAATAGAGATATAAGGAATTACGAATAAACAAAAATCAAATTAACTAGAGTACTAGCTAAAATACAGTGCTAGTGCAAGATTAAGTGTGAAATACACAACCAGAGCATAAATATCCTAAGTGCAGTCAAGCAGGACAAGTACTAATTTACACACCCAAAGGTGATCCTACATTAATGATATTCTGTCAGAATCCCCGCCGAAATCCTCGTGATCCACCAAGCACTTCAACCTAAAACTTGGAGGGGCGCAAAACAGAAAGTGTGAGTGGGCAAAAACAAAACTTTTCAAACTCATTTCATTTCTCAAAAGTTCTAACCCCTCGCCATAAAACCTGTATAATTTCCCAAAAAATAATAGTAATAATAAGCTGTATCAAAAATTATACTCAAGGTGAAAATCCATGAAAGTATACCATGCCAAAGTATCTCAATGCAATGTTATAAGTAATCCAGGCAAAATATATCAATGTGAAATATCGCATTAGCCAAATCCCTCTAACTCAACTGCAAGGCTGAATATATAGCTCATAGCCAATCTCAATCATATCAAATCAAATCCTGCACATGAGTCGGGACCACTTAAAGTGGTCTATACAACAAGACTAGGTGTAAAATAAATATGCTCTAGTGCTACGATCACGTGAAGGCTGTGCGAATGATCGCGGGTCACCTACGAGTCGGAACCATCTAAACTAGTCTGTACAACAAGCCTGTGCACCTAACTTGGATCCAAGGTGAGCATATGGTGCGAGAGGTGAACATCATGTGAAGGACTATGCCCTAACTTTGGGCGGGAGCACTAACACCAGGGTGCAAGTTTATGAGCTCTCAAGACATCACATCATATCTCACATAACTCAAGCAATTTCATATCTTAAATTTATGAAATTCCCTGGCACTTACCTGTGCGTCCGTAGCACCAATCATAAATATATGCAACTACTAATGTATAAATAAAAGAAGCAGATACTTTGCATGGCATTTCAAAACGTATAATCATTCAATTTTATTTTCTGGGAAAAGTCTCAAGTATATAGGTATATACGGAAAACCAAAAGCCCACTCACTGATATGTCGAAGGGTCGTAGCCCCCGAGCCTCGATTGATGGCGCTCGTCCTCAGGATAGGTCTCACCTATATGCGAAATAACTGAATAAACGTTATTTAAAGAACATACACAAAACTAGGAAATAACTTCTCATACATTGCTCAAATGGGGTATTTGAATATACCATCATGACCTACTCAACCTCAGGAACATCCCCATATTTTTAGAAAAAAAATTCATGACCCCACGCGCCCTCACACCCCGGCCAAGGCACAGCCATACACATGGCCCATTCGCAGGCACGTGCCTGGCATAGGGGACGAAATAGTTAATGCCGTTAGGGAATATTCCTTTAAAACTAGAATATGCCGTTAAAGTTACTTGATGGCGTTAGAATATTCCATCAACTTTGATGGAATATTCTCCTCATTTTTCCTTGGTTCGCCGGAGTCAAGTGCCGGTGCCGCTGTGATCACCAGTTTCTGGAAAATCTAGAAACCTTCATATCTTCTTCATTTCTTCACCAAAATTCATGAAATTTGAACCAAATTGAAGCTTAGGACCAGAAGAACAAAACCTTACCACTTTCAAGCCTTGAAATCCATGGAATTTCTCCGGAGAATATCGATAATCCGGCCAAAAATTGAAACTTATCAAACTCAACTTCCCGACATCCAAATCATTTCGTTTTTCTTCTCCGAGCTTCGTGAAGATGTCCTAAAGCTCACTAGCAGCTTAAAATCCCTTAAAAACTTCAAAATCACGAGTGCATAAACATTACTCAAAATCTGAGATTTTGAGTTGTCGGGTTTTCGAGGTTTTCACGTCCAAACACCATCACCATTCGACTCATGAGCTTGCAAGGAGTCCAAAAACAACAATCACAACCTTGATCCGTGAAGGTTAAAAGGGTTTGAGGGTTGTCCGTACAGGTTGTACGGAAATGGAAGAAAATCTGAGAGAGGGAGGAGAGATAAAGGTCAGCGGGAGTTTGGATGTGTGTGTGTGAGTGGTCCTGATTTTCTTACAACCAACCAAAATAATTAGAACCTTTAGTTCTAATTGGGTCCAAAAGGTTAGGAAGAAAATAAGTAAACTCAATTGTTTAATTCCTTAGCCTATTTACACAACCCACAACTCAACTCTCAAGGGTAGAATCGACATTTCACGCCATCAAGAAAAATATCTCGGGACGGGCTGTGACAACCTACCCCCCTTAAGAAAATTTCGTCCTTGAAATTCAAATAATAACTAAAATTCACTAATAATCATAAAACAACCTTGGATACATTTGTTTCATATGCTCCTCCGTCTCCCAGGTGGCTTCTTCCACCGAGTGATTTCTACACAAAACCTTCACTAGGCGCACTGTCTTATTTCTTAGAACCTTATCCTTCCAATCCAAAATAGTCACTAGATCCTCATCATAAGACAAGTCCGGATTAATTTCCAAAGGTTGAGGAGGTATCATATGAGAAGGATCTGAGACATAATGACAAAGCATAGAGACATGAAAAACATCGTGCACTTTGGATAACTCTGGAGGTAACTCAAGCCTGTAAGCAACCTAACCGACTCGTTCGGTGATCATATATGGTCCGATGTACCCAGGACTCAACTTGCCTTTCTTTCCAAACCGTACACACCTCTCCATGGTGATAGCTTCAAAAAAACCCAATCACCTACATTATACATCCGGTCAATGGCATGTCTGTCTGCTAGACTCTTCTGTCGATCTTGGGCCGCTTTTAGGTTAGACTTAATCACCTGAACATTCTACGTAGTCTCATCCACGATCTCAGGGCCCACCAAAATTCTTTCGCCAACCTCTGACCAATACAAAGGTGTATGACAAGATTTACCATAGAGTGCCTCAAATGGTGACATACCAATACTGGAATGAAAGTTGTTATTGTAGGCAAATTCCATCAAATCCATCCGCTTATGCCAAGTGTCACCAAACTGCAATACTGAAGATTTCAGCATATCTTCCAACGTCTGAATAGTCCTATCTGATTGACCATCTGTTTGAGGATGATATGTTGTACTATAAAATAATCTCGAACCAAGAGCTTCCTGGAATGCTATCCAGAATTTGGAAGTGAATCTAGGATCCCGATATGAGATAGTACTAACTGGAATCCTATGGTACTTCACGATCTTTGATATAAATAATTCAGCTAATCGGCTTAAAGGATATTTCTCCCTCACAGGAATAAAATGTGCAAACTTAGTAAGCCGATCAACTCTCACCCAAATGCCATCATAACCATTTTGTGTATGAGGAAGCATGTACACAAAATCCATAGTAATATTTTCCCATTTCCACTGTGGAATGGGAAGTGGCTGCATCAATCCAAAAGGCTTCTTTCTTTCTGCTTTAACTTGCTGACAAATGACACACCTATTCACATATTCAACAATTTCTCTTTTCCTACCTGGCCAATAATAAAATGGTCGAATGGTATGATACATTTTCGTACCTCCTGGATGCATTGCATAAGTTGAAATATGTGCTTCATCAAGAATTGCCTTCTTTAATTCCATATTATTCGGCACATACATTCTACTCTCCTGCATAAGCATGCCATCAGTTTCTCAAATTCTGAAGTCTTTCTTCTTTCCTCAATTCCTTGCTTGGATTATTTCTTGGGTCTCTTCATCATTCATTTGGGCTTCAAGTACATGATCAATTAAAATTGGCCTAACTTGAAAATTAGCAAGTAAGGCTTCCTCTCCATCTTCCACTCCTAACTCCACTCCAGTGAACCTTAAATCCGCAAGAAGAGGAACATGACAATCATACAAAGCATTAAGTCTGACTGGAGTCTTCCTACTAAGTGCATCTGCCACTGCATTTGCACGACCAGGGTGATACTCAATTGTGCAATCATAATCACTAAGCAACTCAATCCACCTTCGCTGTCGAAGATTAAGATCCCTTTGAGTAAAAAGGTACTGAAGACTCTTATGATTTGTGAAGATCTTACATTTCTCACCGTAAAGATAATGTCTCCAAATCTTCAAAGCAAAGATAATAGCTGCTAACTCCAGAACATGAGTAGGGTAATTCTTCTCATGAGGTTTCAATTGTCTTGAAGCATAAGCAATCACCCTACCATGCTGCATCAACACACAACCCAGGCCATTCAAGGAAGCATCACTGTAAACCTCAAAATTACCATTATCATTTGGAAGTGCTAAAACAGGTGCATGAAATAATACTTCAACTGCTGAAACTTTGCTCACAACTATCATCCCACTTAAACTTAACTTCTTTTCTAATCAACCTTGTTAATGGCAAAGCAATGACTGAAAAATCCTTAACAAACCGTGTATAATAGCCTGCTAGGCCAAGAAAACTTCATACCTCAATGACGGTTCATGGTTGCTCCCAATTCTCCACAGCTACTACTTTTTAAGAATCCACCTGAATACCTTGAGCAGAAATGACATGTCCCAAAACTGCCACTTGATTCAACCAAAATTGACATTTGCTAAACTTAGCATACAACTAATGTTCTCTTAATTTCTTCAACACCAAAGTAAGATGTCGAACTTGCTCTGATTTACACTTAGAGTATACAAAAATGTCATCAATAAAAACAATAACAAACCTGTCTATAAATAGCTGGAATACACGATTCATCAAATCCATGAAAGCTGCTGGCACATTCGTTAATCAGAATGCATCACAAGAAACTCGTAATGACCATAATGAATCTTGAAAGTAGTCTTAAGGACATCATTGAAGGGGAAATAATGAGATTTAAGTGGGATTTCTAGTGACTAGCATGCATATACAATTCAAAATTTATATACATTTGCAACGGAAGGATGTTGTCACATAATATCAAAGCTATAGTCATGCAAATCCCTTTCAAGAAGCATAGGTTCATATATGATGCATCTAAGAAAATATTGAAGAACAAAGTGAAGGTATAGTTTTATACCTCTTGACCTAGACTTGAGACCAAGGATGGACCACCTCCAAGCTCTTTGATCTTGGAACTCCTTGAGTCTAGCCTCCCTCCTAACTTCCTCCACCGTGAAAGATTTAGAGCTCCTTTCTCCTTTAGTCTCCAAAGTAGAAGACCTTTAAAGATCCACACCCACTAATGTAGTGAGATGGATAATGGAATAACCAAAGGGAGAGAAGATGATTAGCTAAATCCCCTTTGGTGGCCGGCTTTGTGTGAGTGTAGAGAGAGAGAGAGATGTTTTTCTTTTTTTTTTTGTGAAAAGAACACACAAAACCCCTAAAGAAACTATTTCACTAAACTTCCTTTATAAATGTCTAAGTGAGTCAACAACTTGACTCTCTCTCTCCCTTTTGTGTTGTTTGGGCTTTGGGCTTTTATCATTTCAAGTCATCCTATGCTTAAATAAAAGCCCAATGGGTTTGGGCTTAATGAACCCAAATGAACCCAAATGAACCCGAACTTTTTCTTTAAGTCCAAAACGATCTTTCATCGCTTCTATGATTTCTTTAGACTTTCTAATTAATCATAACACTTAATTAATCCAATTAATTTATTCCATCATCCTTTAGTTGTCTCACTACAAGAGTGTTTCGGTGTACAATCATTTTAGGTTATAATTAGCAAGGCAGTGAGGTGATTGGCACCAATCCAATTGATTTGTATTAATCCAATCACTCAGTGAATTAAAACTTACTTTCAATTCTCCTTCTTCTTTGATGACTACTTATTTAATCATCTAGAAGAACCCACAAGCCATGAGTGACATCTAACCATATATCATGGCTACCCAAGCTAATGTAGAATTTGTTCGGAGAACCTATTCAGTTGGAATTACAATGTAATTCAATCCTTCTCTAATACAATACTCACAATCATATTACGAGGGTATGGATATTTAATGTCAAACCCCTAATGTGATTATATCAAGTTATATGATTCTATTGAGTCGTATAGGAACACTTTCCATCATTACGCTCGATACTTCGACCGAAGATTCCTGAATCATATCTTAGAGTATTCATCCTCTCATAACGAGGATTAGAGATCCCTTGTTGATCATTCACATGCCTCTGAGAATAAATCACTGACCCCAACAATGCATAGAACACATCCAAGATGAGATGTGATCACGTCTCATTATCAAATGATCAGCAATGTATCCCCAAGACAACTATGATGTCTCAGGTCAAAGGATTAGTTACATTATTCCAACCAGTAGAGTCACTTGCTTGACATGTGAGTAGACCTCCAAGCAAGTACTCTCGTTTGATTGTGTTCAGTGAACTCATTCCCATAATGAGCACCTACATACTTGTCTTAGTGTCACTACACAAATAGCATGAGACTTTCCATCCTTCCCATTGGAAGGGGACATAGTATGTACTGGTCTATGTATTGTCAGTGTCCCTCCGACAATCCTATTACCAGGAACCTTTTTGGACATCATGGTTATGTGAAGAAGGTTTCTACAGTCTAACATCATTAGATTACTTCTTCCATCGATCCATTGTCCATGGATTCACTCTTTATGGCGTATATTGTTTATTGAGATAGTCCTAATGAGTGACTTTGCCTTTTGACGTATTAGAGTTTTTTCCATACATATATACATTGTCCTAAAAGCTTTCTTCCAAAGATTGACTTTCAGGGCATATCTCCAACAATCCTTACTGCTGATCTTTAACTGGTAATAACCAGATCTCAAATCAATCTTAGAAAACACGTAGGCACCTCGAAGCTGATCAAACAAATCATTTATATGTGGCAATGGATAACAGTTTTTAATCATTACTCGATTTAATTGCCTATAATCAATACATAGCCTCAAAGTCCCGATTTTCTTCCTTACAAACAAAACTAGAGCGCCCCAAGGTGAAGTACTAGGCTGAATAAAACCTTTATCAACTAATTCAGCAGGAGCCATTCTATATGGAGTCAAAGATATAGGATCCATACTTGGAAGCAAATCAATAGTGAACTCCACATCTCAGTCTGGCGGTAATCCAGGAAAATCATCCAGGAATACATAAGGAAAATGCTTGACTACCCGAACATCTTCCTTCCTACTAGAAGCAACATCATTCAGCACTACATGAGCTAAATATCCCTGGCAACCTTTCGATAACAACCTTTTTGCTTTTACAGCAGAAATAACACCATGCCTCACCCCACTACGATCTCCCACGAAAGTAACTTCAGGTAATCCAGGACGATGGAAAGTAACTATTTTCCCAAAGCAATCTATATTGGCACGATTTTAATGCAACCAATATGTGCCAAAAATCACATCAAAATCAACAATATCTAACAAGATAAGATTAGCTGGCATAACCACATCCTCTACCATCCCTGGACATCCTAGATATACACAATCAACATAACATCTATCCCCTCTAGGCATAGCAAACTCTAAATCATAACCCAGAGGTGTAGGATAAGGTTGCGTCACTTGAGCAAATGTAAGAGAAATGACAGAATGCATAGCACCACAATCAATTAAACTATAGCAAAGTGACCAAGAATGTTTAACGTACCCATGATCAAGTCCGAATGATTCTGAGCATCTTGCAGGGATATATTATTAATATGTCCCTAGGCTTACTGTCGTCCCCTATGACCTCTACTAGCTTGTTTACCTTGCCCCTGCACACCTTATCCTTGACTTGGCTAACCAGATTGCCTTAAAGATCCTGCACTACTGGAAGCAATCTCTACCTGTTAGGGTTGTCCTCCCTGGTACCACTGAGATCCACCAGCTAGAACGGAAGGATACGGTGTTTACCCTTCAGGATACTGAGAATACCCACTATGGTAATAAGGATCCTGCGAATACTGATACTGCCATGAAGCATAAGGAGCGGCATCACCCTGATAATGGTAAGCACCACCTCGACCCATCTGACCATAACTACTAGACCCTGGAACTTGTTAAATCGGCGCTGGTGGTGGCATAGAAGGTTGCTGGGGCTCTGCTGACTTTAGGGACAATTTATAGCTCTCCTGAAAATCTACCACCTCTCCTCTAACCAGTGGCACTAAAACCTTCGCTAGAAGAGCTGGAACTAGTTCGACTCCTCTTAAAGCTCTGAGTCTTGCGAGGTCCTTGAGAAGATTGATCTTTACC
Organism: Malus sylvestris; assembly: GCF_916048215.2. Lineage (NCBI taxonomy): Eukaryota > Viridiplantae > Streptophyta > Magnoliopsida > Rosales > Rosaceae > Malus > Malus sylvestris. The sequence goes on along the minus strand of NC_062272.1, from coordinate 40,452,431 downwards.
TTTATCATCTCGCCTTTGATTCCCATTCTTTTCTTCTTCTTCTTCACTCTCACTGGGCATATTTTCTCAGTCCTCAATCCTCAACAAAATCTCATAAAACTCCTGGTAAGTAACACAGGGAGTCGAGGTAGCTATAGAATGCCATTTCTTCTTAGTACCCAGTCTGAAACGACGGAGCATCTCAATTGGATTAGTAGCAATATCCGGATGATAGCAAGACAAATCAGTAAATCTCCTATAATACTCATTTGCCATCATATTCCCCTACTTTAATTGAGTAAACTCTTGATTTTTCGATCAATAAACTTAGGGGGGAATAAACCTTTTCTGAAACAACTGTTTAAACACTTCCCAGTCTGAAATTTCCTCTGGGGTCAACTGATAGGACTCTTGTCTCCACCAAGATGCAGGTTCCGGACCCAAAAACCAGGTAGTCGTCTCGACCCACCTATTAGGAGGAAGATTCTCCTGACTTTGCATTACACGAAAAATCTTCTCAATATGATGGATACATTTCTCCGTTTCTTCATGTCCTTCATTCCCCATAAAATGATTCAACTTCAGATTATACACAGTCTCAAGAGGTGTCATTTGAGGAGGACGAAGCGAAGACTGAATAGCATTAGCAATAGCTTCCTCTAACTGAGCTATCTAGGGGAAACTAGGCTCAATAGAAGGACGTGGATCTCTCTACGAGGCAGCATAGTTCTGACAGAAGACTCAAAATCATTAGAAATTCTCAAGATATGCAGGACTGCAAACCTAATGCTCTGATACCAAACTGACACACCCCGACCTAGATCAAGACATGCTGGCCGTCATGTAAGGGTGACGTAGCCATGTGCACAGTGCGGAAGCAATAGAGATATAAGGAATTACGAATAAACAAAAACAAAATTAACTAGAGTACTAGCTAAATATAGTGCTAGTGCAAGATTAAGTGTGAAATACACAACCAGAGCATAAATATCCTAAGTGCAGTCAAGCAGGACAAATACTAATTTACAACACCCAAAGGTGATCCTACATTAATGATATTCTGTTAGAATCCCCATCGAAATCCTTATGATCCACCAAGCACTTCTACCTAAAACCTGGAGGTGCGCAAAATAGAAAGTGTGAGTGGGCAAAAATAAAGCTTTTCAAAATCATTTCATTTCTCAAAAGTTCTTACCCCTCATTGTAAAACCTGTATAATTTCCCAGAAAATAATAGTAATAATAAGCTGTATCAGAAATCATACTCAAGGTGAAAATCCATGAAAGTATACCATGCCAAAGTATCTCAATGCAATGTTATAAGTAATCTAGGTAAAATATATCAATGTGAAATATCGCATTAACCAAATCCCTCTAACTCAACTGCAAGGCTGAATATATAGCTCATAACTAATCATAATCATATCAAATCAAATCCTGCACATGAGTCGGGACCACCTAAAGTTGTCTGTACGACAAGACTAGGTGTAAAATAAATATGCTTTAGTGCTACGATCACGTGAAGGCTGTGTGAATGATCGTAGGTCACCTACGAGTCGGAACCACCTAGAGTTGTCTGTACAACAAGCCTGTGCACCTAACTTGGATCCAAGGTGAGCATATGGTGCGGGAGGTGAACATCATATGAAGGATTGTCCCCTAACTCTGGGCGAAAGCACTAACACCAGGGTGCAGGTTTATGTGCTCTCAATACATCACATCATATCTCACATAACTCAAGCAATCTCATAGCTTAAGTTTATGAACTTACCTGGCAATTACCTGTCCCTCCGTAGCACCAATCATAAATATATGCAACTACTATAAATAAAAGAAACAGATACTTTGCATGGCATTTCAAAATGTATAATCATTCAATTTCATTTTCTGGGAAAAATCACAAGTATATAGGTATATACAAAAAACCAAAAGCCCATTCACTGATATGTCAAAAGGTTGTAGCCCTCGAGCCTCGATTGATGGCGCTAGTCCTCAGGATAGGTCTCACCTATATGCGAAATAACTGAATAAACGTTATTTAAAACACATACACAAAACTAGGAAATAACTTTTCATACATTGCTCAAATGGGGTATTTGAATATACCACCATGACCTACTCAACCTAAGGAACATCCCCATATTTTTAGAAAAAAATTTCATGACCCCACGTGCTCTCACGCGCCTGCCAAGGCACGGCCAGATGTCCGGCCCACGCGCAGGTACGTGCCTGGCACAAGGGACGAAATAGTTAATGCTGTTAGGGAATATTATGTTAAAACTAGAATATGCCGTTAAAGTTACATGATGGCGTCAGAATATTTCGTCAATTTTGACGGAATATTCTCTGTTTGTACCATACTTGACCAACCTCGAAACTACTAAGCACCGGTCAACATTATGCCGCCAAGGATCCATAAGAGTTTCCCTCCAACCAAGACACCAATCACAACGCGACACATGTCAACATCAGAGGCCAATCATAACGTGACACGTGTCCACATCAGAGGCCAATCACAGCACAACACTTGTCAATGTTAGAATGAAACTAGAAACTCTCTTCTAAAAATAGAGATCATTTTCTCACAATATTTTCTAAGGTCATTTGTACTAAAACATTCACTTGTACTTACTGAAGGAGAGCTTGAACCTATGTACTTGTGTAAACCCTTCACAATTAATGAGAACTCCTCTACTCCGTGGACGTAGCCAATCTAGGTGAACCACGTACATCTTTTGTTTGCTTCCCTATCTCTATCCATTTACATACTTATCCATACTAGTGACCGGAGCAATCTAGCCGAGATCACAAACTTAACACTTTTTGTTGTACCAAAGTCCTCACTAATTTTGTGCATTAACATTTGGCGCCGTCTGTGGGAACGACACTTATTCCCACTTTCTTCAGCTTTGTTAAGCTGGTTTCCACCATTCATACACTCTCTTTTAACCAAGTATCCCTTTCCAACATGGGGAGCAAAGGAAGCCATAGCACGCAGAATGACACCCTTCTTGCACCTGGTGCGAAGCAATGAAAGAAGGAACAAAAGAAGTTTGCTCTTAAGGCTAAAGTCGATCAGCTGGAGGCTCAAAACAATAAGATAGCGATGAAGAATGAGATCCTCCAAGAGCAGTATGAGAAGGTCTTCGAGATGCTCCACAAGGCTAGATATACTAAAACACACGAGCTCATCACCCTTGTGGAAGTCAACCATGAACTGGGTGCCCCCCAACATGGAGGATCATTTGCCCTCGACATGGGTATTCTTGTTAAGGAGCGAGCTACTCATCGAAATGGTGACCAACATGAGACTTCTCTCAACCCAGCTGCTTTGGCCCGAAATAGGAGGAGTGGAGGAAGACACCTCCTTACAGAAGGAGTGGAGGGATCGAAAGCTATATTTTGAGATTGTCGAGACTTCCTAAAGAAACGTCAAGACAATCTCATCCAGGTAAGCTCGAAGATCAATGACCCAAGGGTCTCTGAAAGACTCAGTCCCCTCCCATGTCCCAGGCCGACTACCAATTTGGGGAAGGGGCAACAAGTCCTAGAGAAACATGAAGGTATAGGGGACTCAGAGATATTCCGACAGACATACCTTGAAAGTCAGTACGGCAAGTCCAGGGAAAAATCACATGCTCTTGATCAAACCTTCCTACTTCCAAGAGGAGATGGAGATTTACGAAAGAAAGCTTCAGTGGTACATGACTCCACTCAGGACCCTCTTGTCCTATAACTCCTTAAGTAAGTAAACAAGTTGAAGGCTAAATGAAAATCTGAGATACTTGATTGGAACCAACCTAGGCCTGGCCTTCTTACAAGGAGGATCCTCGACACCCCCCTCCAAGCAAAAAAAAAGCAGAAACTTGGCTTGCAACTCTATACTGGAAAAGAGGACCTGATTGAACACCTTAACCTTTTTTAGTCCACCATGGCATCCGGATGCACACCGACGAAGAGTGATGTCTTCTCTTCCCCTTTACCCTCTTTGGTAGAGCTCTAAACTGGTATTGATGTCTTCCACCTAAGACGGTAGACTCATTTAAGGAATTGAGGAAACTATTTGTTTCTCAACACATTTTCCAGACCAATCGCTTACACTCTGCAGATGACTTGTACACCATTCGCCAGAAGTCAGACGAGTCATTACGTATGTACGCTGGCCGCTTCAGCCATGAGTATTCTCGTTATGTCGAGGTAGACGACAAGACTGCCCTCAAAGCCTTCCCGGCATGCCTACGTGACTGTTTCTTTAAGTACATGATCAATGCCAACACATGGAAGACTTACTCTGAGGTGATGGCCCAAGCTTATAACCATGCCTCTGCCGAGGCAAGGACATATCAAGGGAAACCCCCCACAACCACCCCTTATCAGCAAGTAGGGAGTGGAAGCCAGATCCAACCAAATGAAAAGACCTCGACATTCCAAACAGCAGCAGTGCCTCTATTGGAAGTGTGCCCTAAAACCAATCATATGATGATACTTTACGGACATTTCATATAGTTTAATTTAAAGGGCAAAGATTATTGTTTGAAGCCGTCTCATATAAATGTTATACGCTTAAACGATAAGTCCAAGAAATATGTAATTAGGAGAATGCGATCTAAAGAAGTTAGATTCATGAGACCATTCTCTTTCGTATACATATCCTAAACGTTCCTGAACATAGGATTGCCAATTGGGCATTGACAGTCTGTTAAGATCCGTACATGCTATATCTTCTCTTAGGGAGAGTGACTGGTCTCGAGTCATTGGTGTGACTGACACCAAGACAAGTACGTAGGTTATCAATAGAGAATGAGTTCACTGAACACGATCAACAAGGAGTTCTCATACTCATGTCACATGAGAACTCATGGTTGGAATAATACAAAGTAGTCCTTTGACCTGAGGCATCATAGTTGTCTTGTGGTTAGGTCGTTGATCTTTGACTATGTCAAAGTCACTCCATCCGAAGGTATCCACGACATAGTTGGGGTTAAGCCACTTGGCCATGGAGGCAAGTGAATGCGCAACAAGAGATCTCTAACCTTCAAATTGTTTAAGGGAGAATACTCTGTGATATGATTAAGAATCTTTGGCCAAAGTATGAATGAGATTTAGGAAGTCGTTCCAAATCACATTGAAGGTAATCATATAAGTAAATGAATCACATTGGATAGTAGACATGAATAAACTATCAAACCAAACAATGTGGTCAAGAGTATTGTATTAGAGAAAGACCGTATTGCATTGTAATCCTAAATTGAATAGGTTCTCCACCTCTTCTGATTAGCTTGGGTAACCATGACATACTGCTAGGTGTCACTCATTTTTTGTGGAAGCCCTAAACGTGTATAATCACTAAAGGGAGAATTGAAAGTAAGTTTCAATTCACAATCAATTTGAAAGAGTTCTAATCGCCCACTGCCTTGCTAAAGGAACCTCATGGATCGTACACCGTATAAGGTAGAGATTGAAGAAACAGTGGAGATGAGTAAGGATAATTAAATGGTTTAATTATTCATGGCTAGGATTAATTAATATGTTAATTAATCAAACGAATAAGTTTGTTATAGACCTCGGGTTAGTTTTGGGCCGCAAGGCCCAATGGGATTTGAATGTCAAGCCCATTAACTCAAGTTGTATGACAACTTGAAACCACAAAGGGCTTGAAAGCCCAAAGAACACTTAATGGCTGGCCATATAGAGAGGGGTAGTGAACTTGGCTTAATTTCAAGTTTTCCACTCCATTGTGAGGTGGTATAAAGGCAACTTTATAGCCATTTCATCCTTAGGGTTTCTTTTGGAGAAAAGATGAGAACACAAGCTCCCTTTTCTCTCTAAGAGGCTGGCCACCCTAGAGGATTTTAGCTAGCAATCTTACTTCCTCTAGGTCACTCATCTCTTCTTCAAGTCCTACCTTGGTGTGGAGACTTAGAGGTTCTCAACTTTGGAAACTTGGAGAATCCTTTCAACCATCCTCATCCAAGAAATCCATGGAGCTAAGAAGCAAGGAATGAAGGCCTCTCCTCGGGTGATTAGCCTTTGCTTATGCAAAGAGGAATCAACAAAGGTATAAAATTTCTCAACTCAATTTGTTCTTGAGTTGAGTCTTGGTTCACATAACTACTAGGCTTTGAATTTCATGGGTAATGTTTTGTTTTGAGTGCATACAAGCATGATTCTGCCTTTAATTCTTAATTGCATGCCATAGATGTTGCTCAAATGAACATGTTTTTTACAAAATTTCCTTCAAGTGGTATCAAGAGCCTAGGTCTAGTAGTTGGTGAATCCTCTTGGGTTTTGTATTTTCATAGTTTATGATTTGAATGTTGTAATTGTTACAAGCTTTATTCTTGCTTCTTTGAATGTAAATTTTGTTAGAAAATTTGTCATCTCAAATGTTGTAGATGTAGTTCATATGAGCATGAATTTTGGAGCTAAAATTTGGTGCCATGTTTTTGGGGAAATTCGGCCAAATCCAAAGGGTGGATTTTTGGGTTCATGTTTATCTCGTTAAAAGTATTTTAAAGTGACATTAGGAACCCCTAAGTACCCTAGTATGGTAATATATTTTTTTCCCTTAAGTTTGAGAGTTTTTGGGGTGTCTTTGGGTGAAAAATGTTCATGGAGCTCTTATGGGTTTTCATGGATGTTCTTCATTGTTCTTGTTATGTTTTTAGCAAGAACAAAAAGGTTGGGTATTTTGATTCAAAGTTTTTGGTTGTTTACATAAAGTTTTTGTTAGTGATGGACGATTTGAATTTTCAATCAATACCCATACCTTTTTCAAACCATACCAATCACTTACACCTTTTCCTTATTTCAAGGAACCATGTTTTATGGAAATCACTTTTTCAAATCTACCCATCACCTTTCACTTTTGTTGAAAAATTCAAAAGTTTTATGACACCATCTCTCATCCAAAACCGGCCACCCTATTAAATAGGGTACTTTTGGGGCTTTTATGCAATTACATAAAGTTTTAATACTTTTGTGTATTTGTACTTTGACCCAAAAGTTTAAATTTTTACGTAAATGCCCAAAATCACTAAAGGACAAAATGTTTTGCTCCTTTAATGAAGTTTTTGTATTTTGATGAAATTTTTGGGTTCTAGTTGTAATTATATGAAGTAGTGGACTTTTGTGTTTTTACAAAGTGACCTCAAAAGTTTGTGTTTTGCAATATAGCTCAATAATTGAGGTTATTGTTTTTCGGCCCAAATTAGTTGAGAACAAAATAGTTTTGTATCTTTAAATGAGAATTGGATTTTCATTTCATTTAGCTCCATTTAAATCAATTCTATGGATACAAAAACCAAATGAAAATGTTGCATTCAAGTTTAATTAGTTAAAGCGTTAATTAATTAAAGAAAGGGTGATTATGAACCTAAGCCTATGATAATTGAGCTATGTGAAAGGCCGTCTCAAATTTGTTTGAACCATGGGAATATGTAGATTAGATTTTGGTTGTAATTTGATGTGATCAAATATTGTAAAAGAGCATAAGCTCTTCTTTACTTTAAAGTAATTTGTTTTGATCAAATGTTGTAAAAGAGCATAAGCTCTTCTTTACTTTGAAGTACTTCTTTCTTGCTTTATTTGATATGCATGAAAATCAAGTAGAGGGTCCAACGCCCAATTAGAAAACACGCCTTAATGTGAGTAAACGTGTAACTAAAATCAATCACCATCCCTAGATCGAGATTCAACACTAGGCTCGTGTTGGATCGAATCAAAGGTTCATAGTCATCCTAAGGCCCTAAGGCAACTATATAGTCCATCAATGAATGCAAACCTTATGTTAGTAGTACCATATACTCTTACTTTAAAAACCGTTTTACAAGCATAGTGGGAGTATCATATACAACTAAATCAATCACATGGACCAATAATTGTAATAGGACCAAATTGTTTTCATAAGATTAAAATGCATGCTTATATGTGATGAGACCTAAAACCCTTAACCAAACCATTATTAAGTTGATAAGCGTGAGAGTGCTTTGAACACTCTTTGATGGCCTTCCACCGTGGTAGGCTCCGATCGTTTGTGACTCATCCACCGACTTCACCCTATCATGGGGGAGTACAAAGTGCATGCTTACACTCAGGAGGAGTTCTATATGCATACATGATGTTGTGAAGGTAGGCAACGAGAATGATCAACATCATATCATTGTGAGGTTGTTCTTGAACCCCTACTTGAACTTGCATGGTGGGAATGACTTAATTAAGTGCAATGGAACCAACATCATATCATTGTGAGGCTTCATTCTCTAGAGGCCAAATAAGATGGGTACTTGCAAGAGATGCAAATGAGTAAGCGTACTCTCTCATTATTATTGATGCTAGCCAACATCATATCATTGTGAGGTGGGCTTGGTAATGATGAGTCTCCCATACCCTACTAAGAGTTTCCTCCAAAACTCTCGAATTCCGATGAGGGATATGGAATTTACAAAAAAAAATTGTGGGTAGTGCTATTTGATTTAAAGACCCGGATCAAATGGATTAAAATCAATCAATTTATATTCGTTATTTATTTATTTACCAATATATTTACAAACAAAACTTGACAAAGAAAAAGCCGTAAGCTTTAGTTTCCGGACTTGGTACTACAATCCCATAGATTGTCTTTAATGGCTTGTATATGTACCTAAGTAGTCTCATCCTCGCAATCTTCCTATTGATAATGTATCATTGGAAGAACATGTTAGATAAGTCTATCATAAAGAGGACAACACTTTTAATGTCATAATTCTTCAATTACAAATTATTGTATGAAGAAGTAAGAGTTGCTTTGAACAACTCTTAGTTAACGCAAATATTAGTGCTTGTTTCTTTGTTACATGAACAAGGAACTTGAGAAGTAAGCACAAGGGCATGGACACTTTATGTGCCATGATTCTTCACTTACAAATTGTTGTATTAAGAAATGAGAGTTGCCTTGAACAACTCTTGAAAGTTCGTAATTATGTTTAGAACATAATGGTTGGTAGACAAAAATAGTCCATCAACATGGACTTATGATGATTTTGAATCATTGAGTGTTGAAGTGTTAAACCACTTCATGAGACAGAAACTAGGCAAGGACTTCACTTTTGTGTCCCTATCCAAATGGTTCACTAAGTTTATTGTAAACTATATAGTGAACAATAACCACACGCTCTCCAAATTGTTTGATGTGTATAACACAATTGAAATAAGTTTCAAGAGAGATAGTGGGAGTTTAGGGACCATGACTATTGTAGTCAACGGAGAAGTCAAATGAAGAAGGCGAAATAACTCCAAGGGAACAAACTTTCTTTATGAAAGGATGGACATTGGAAGGGGTATTTGCAAGAAATGTCTTGCAAGTGTCAAGAACACACCTTTCAAAGGTGTTGTAAATTGTTCTTGAATAGTTCAAAACAGTCGGTTCTTCTACTTGAATGCTTGATTCCGTATTAGTAACTATGTTTTACAATCGTTGTAAAAGTGTGGCTAATAAGAAGTAGAAGATTAATGAGAGAAGAGAAAGTACTTCACATTCGGAACGTGAATCAAATGTAGATCTTTGAGAAAGCAGGTAGTACTTACTTCCTCATATGAACTACCAAAGAAAATGGAAAAACAAAGATTGTCTTTACATTCCAATTTGAATAAATGAACATAGTTCCGTATGAGAAATGGATGAATGTTTTTTTTGACAAAACATTGTTCTTTATTAATGAAGGATTAGATTATTGTAATCTAATTGATTATCTCTATAGTAGAGATGATATGGTAGTGTTAACTGTTTAGAATATAACGATGCTTAAAACCCAAAAGGTTGCAAGGTAGTGACTAATCCCAACTGAGTTGTGATACCTCTAAAACATAAATTATGACTTGGTCATAGATGGATGCTTTGGATCGTTGGATCCGGATCCAATGCCTTCTTGTTAAAATTGTATAGAGGCAAAATGTTTGAATCTTTATTCTTTTGGAAAGGAAGAAAGAATCACAAAGTTGTTGAGGTTAATTCACTTAGATGTTAGTGGCACTTGTCCACAACATAATACTACTCATGTTGTATGACATTCACCGAAGATCGCTCTCGGTTGGACTATCGTTTATTTTAAATAAACACAAGTCCGAATACTTTGCAAAAGGTTTCAAAGAATTCAAGAATGTAAGTTGATGAGTAAGACGTCTAAAGTATTTACCTCCTTAGATTTGATCCAAGGAAAGGTAACACTTTAGAATAGTTTCCTTGAAAGATATCAAGGAAAGAAGCATCATCAGATAATGGATTTCTCCATTAGGAGAAGAACGAACTTGAATAAGATTTAGTTTGTTGGATGTTATCAATTACCCATATATAGGATATATACTTCTAAGACAATATGATTGTTAATTAGAAGATCTTCCAAAATTTTCATGACTCCATAGGATGTAGTTGGAAAGAAAGTTAAGTCTTAATCGTGTTAAGATTTGGGGATGTGTGCTAATAAGCAATATTTGTTTGAGAATTATCTTGTGGATATCCTAAAATTAACCTTTGGATATCACTTCTATAAACCAACTAACAAATGTTGTTTTGTTGGGTAGTTCATTATAATCCTACAATATGATTTGCCTAAGCGCAAATGAGCGAGAGATAGAACTCAAAGAATGGGTTCTTTAAGAGACAAGATGGTAATCAACAAATATAACAACCTAGTTCCTACACCACAAGCTCCAAGGTAGTCGAGAAGGATTTATAAACCATCTCAGTTGAATGGTTTGAACTTTATGACTATGACATAGAGTTACACCTCTTAATTCGAAAGAAATAAGAATGAAAATCCTTATGACTACATTGAGTGTACATACGACATATACTCAAGGAAATGGGAAGGTACCATTTGACCCGAAATAGTGAAACCTTTAATAGCTAATTGGTAGCTTAAGGTGACTACAATCAAAGAGATTGGTTGACTTGGAAGAAACCATCTTTGATGTAGTCTTGGTTTCAATTAATTCAAAGATTGCTAGCTACAACTAAATGGTGATTCAATGTTTGGACATAATATAGGTTTCCAAAACCATTATGAAGATAGTCTTGATAATATATGTCTAAAACTATGAATCACAAGACATGTAAGTTGTAGAGATCCATCCATCATGAATCTTAGCAAGCTAGTGGGAGCTATAAGCGTCTTATGAGAGAAAGATCAAATCGTTTGATTTCTCATAAAGATGTAAATGAATCTTTTGTTTACTAGGTTTACAAAAGATTAGTGGAAGTTAATCATGTTCCTAAATTTGAATATATATATATACACACACACACACACACACACATATGATATATTAATTTTGGAAATGAAAAGAAAACTTCTTCGTTAAAGTTATGACTTTAAACATTCTATAACGATAGAATGTATATGGGAGACATAGTCTATAAACATGGGATAGAAATCTATAATGATTGATTTCAGGATATAATTGGATTATATCAAGCCCTAAGGATAGACAAAAGATGCTAGGAAGTTTCTCATATGATGATAAACTTTAATCAGAAGAACAGCTCTAGTGAGACTAGGAAGTAACTTTTCTCAAAGGGAACGTACCCTTTTGACTCCTAAAGAAACATAATGCGCAAATATAATCCTTTAAGTATACGCAGAAAAGTGATTTATGTAATTCATATTGTATGAAAAACGTTGATATGAGTTGTACCAAGATCGGTACAAGATGATATCAATGCAAGCCCAAGATCATAACTATGGCAACTGTCAAATGAATTCCTAAGTATTTGAGAAATAATAAAGGACGGATTCCTCAAGAATGAGGAAGAATTAGAGTAACGTAATGGAAGCGTAAATGTATTAAATTTTGAATCTAATCCATCATTGGATGTTTCTTCAGTATGAATGAAGAGATAATCAGATATCTCTTTATTATGACTAAAGAGATATTTGGATGGAAACATTAAAAGTAATGACTTTAGTGTGTTCCATTGTGAATGCAAAATATATTGCCATATAGAAGCTTACAACAATGTTGTTTGGATGAGAACGTTCATTCATGAACTCTCTATTCGGTTCCAACCAGAAAGTGCCTCTAGTGTACTGACACTACGACACTAATGGGGCGATAGCTCAAGCGAGGGAATCAAGGTCTCATCATGATCTGAGCTCAAATGAGAGACTAAACCACATGATTAATAATCATGTATAATCGTGACGTCTTTATTCTCAAGGTTGCTTCTATGGATAACATATAGATATCCATTGTCTAGGCCTACTACTCAGCCATTTTTGAAAAGACTACAGAAGAGGTATCATCATTGATGACCAAGCTAATTAGCTTTAGTGCAAGTGGGATATTGTTGGAAATGTGCCCTAAAACTAATCATATGATGAAACTTTACGGACATTTCATATAGTTTAATTTAAAGGGCAAAGATTATTGTTTGAAGCCGTCTCATATAAATGTTATACGCTTAAATGATAAGTCCAAGGAATATGTAATTGAGAATGCGATCTAAATAAGTTAGATTCATGAGACCATTCTCTTTCGTATACATATCCTAAACGTTCCTGATCATAAGATTGCCAATTGGGCATTGACAATCCGTTAAGATCAGTATATGTTATGTCTTCTCTTAGGGAGAGTGACTGGTCTCGAGTTATTGATGTGACTGACACCAAGACAAGTACGTAGGTGCTTAATAGAGAATGAGTTTACTGAACGCGATCAACAATGAGTTCTCATACTCATGTCACATGAGAACCCATGGTTGGGATAATGAAAAGTAGTCATTTGACCTGAGGCATCATAGTTGTCTTGTGGTTAGGTCCTTGATTTTTTACTATGTCAAAGTCACTCCATCCGAGTGTACACGACATAATTGGGGTTAAGCCACTTAGCCATGGAGGCAAGTGAATGTGCAACAAGGGATCTCTAACCTTCAAACTGTTTGAGGGAGAATACTATATGATATGATTAAGAATCTCTGGCCAGAGTATAAATGAGATTAGGAAGTCGTTCCAAATCACATTCAAGGTAATCATATAAGTAAATGAATCAAATTGGATAGTAGACATCAATAAACTATCAAACCAAACAATGTGGTCAAGAGTATTGTATTAGAGAAAGACCGTATTGCATTGTAATCCTAAACTGAATAGGTTCTCCACCTCTTCTGATTAGCTTGGGTAACCATGACATACTACTAGGTGTCACTCATGGTTTGTGGAAGCCCTAAATGTGTATAATCACTAAAGGGAGAATTGAAAGTAAGTTTCAATTCACAGTCGATTTGAAAGAGTTATAATCGCTCACTGCCTTGCTAAAAGGAACCTAATGGATCGTACACCATGTAAGGTAGAGATTGAAGAAACAACATAGATGAGTAAGGATAATTAAATGGTTTAATTATTTATGGCTAGGATTAATTAATATGTTAATTAATCAAACGAATAAGTTCGTTATAGACCTCGAGTTAGTTTTGGGCCACAAGGCCCAATGGGATTTGAATGTCAAGCCCATTAACTCAAGTTGTATGACAACTTGAAACAACAAAGGGCTTGAAAGCCCAATGAACCCTTAATGGCCGGCTATATAGAGAGGGGTAGTGAACTTGGCTTAATTGCAAGTTTGCCACTCCATTGTAAGGTGGTATAAAGGCAACTTTATAGCCATTTCATCCTTAGCGTTTCTTTTGGAGAAAATATGAGAACACAAGCTCCCTTTTTTCTCTAAGAGGCCGGCCACCCTAGAGGATTTTAGTTAGCAATCTTACTTACTCTAGGTCACTCATCTCTTCTTCAAGTCCTACCTTAGTGTGGAGACTTAGAGGTTCTCAACTTTGGGAACTTGGAGAATCCTTTCAACCATCCTCATCCAAGAAATCCATGGAGCTAAGAAGCAAGGAATAAAGGTCCTCTCCTTGGGTGATTAGCCTTTGCTTATGCAAAGAGGAATCAACAAAGGTATAAAATTTCTCAACTCACTTTGTTCTTGAGTTGAGTCTTGGTTCGCATAACTACTAGGCTTTGAATTTCATGGGTAATGTTTTGTTTTGAGTGCATACAAGCATGATTCCACCTTTAATTGTTAATTGCATGCCATAGATGTTGCTCAAATGAACATGTTTTTCACAAAATTTCCTTCAGCCTCCACCTGCCTTACTTAATACTTTGCCAAGTCAACAAACATATCAATCTCAGGGCAAAAGGAAAGATTTACATCCTCACCAGTCTCATTTTAGTAAAATGAGTAAGGGACACTATTGCGATAACCAAGGGTATCGCCACAGACACGTTTTGCTGTAACCACGAGCATAACGGCCATGACGGCGAGAAATGTATCACTCTTCGTGATCATATTTAAGCTTTGGCACGTGAAGGAAAAATTGATCAATTCCTCATTCACCCTCCAATGTGTAACCGTAACCAATGTCAGGTGAATGTGATATATTCCATAAGTGGTGGCATACCCCTATCGAAATCTTCCAATAGAGCCATGAAAAATAGTGAACGAGCTTTAAGGTCTGGCCACCAAGTGTTTCATGTGGAAGACATCAGGGGAGTCAAGTATCAGAAGCCTAACTGCGATCCAATATGTTTCTACCCTGAGGAAGAAAGAGGTATCATCTACCCTCATAATGACCCACTGATCGTGGAAGCTCACATAGCCAACTTTGAAGTACAACGAATCCTGGTAGACACGGAGGCTTCGGTCAATATCATGTTTGCTAAAGCTTTCAAGGCACTTAATGTAGCTGAACACTTACTCGATAGCTCGATTTCTCCTTTGATAAGCTTCTCCAATGATATCGTGCAACCTTTGAGGAGCATACACTTACCTTTCACCATTGGTACAGCCCCTTACACAGCTACCATTACCACTAACTTCCTAGTTGTTGATTGCCCAACGACATACAATGTCATCTTGGGGCGCACATGCATCAATGATCTCAAGGCCATGGTATCTACACATATGTTGTTGATGAAATTTCCAACTCCCTATGGCAATGGTTACATAAGAAGAGATCAACTTAGTGCACGATCATGTTACAACACTTCGGTCAAGCAACAACACCTGCCTGTGCCCAAGGAAACCCTTTCTATACATGACCAAGTCATAAAGACCTGCTCAGACAAAGCCAACTTGGATCTTCATGGTGGCAACAGTCAACCCGATGATCTTCGAGATGACTCTTTCACCCAGCAAGCACAACCCGCTGAAGAGTTTGAGAAGGTCTCCTGCTCCAAAAGGTCTTATGGAGAATGTGTGTCGATTACACCGACCTAAACAAAGGATGCCCGAAGGATAACTTTCCTCTTCCTGTCATAGACAGACTTATAGACTCTACGGCAGGGTGTGAACTCCTGAGCTTCATGGATGCTTACTCAAGATACAACCAAATCCTCATGAACCCTCCCAACCAAGAACACACAGCCTTCACTACTGACAGGGGACTATATTGCTATAAAGTCATGCACTTCAGCCTAAAGAATGCAGGAGCGACTTATCAAAGACTGGTTAATTCAATGTTTTCCGAACAGATTGTGAAGAGCATGGAAGTTTACGTTGATGATATGCTAGTCAAAAGCAAACATGCTGACCAACACATCACTAACCTATCTGAAACTTTCACCATTCTGAAGAGGTATCGAATGAGGTTGAACCCCAACAATTGTGCCTTCGGAGTAGGCTCTGGCAAATTCTTAGGCTTGATGATAAGCCAACGAGGCATTGAGGCTAATCCCAAAAAGATCAAAGCAATCCTCGACATGAAGGAACTGAAAACTTCAAAAGACATCCAGAGCCTTACTGGCAAGGTGGTAGCTTTAACTAGGTTCATCTCTAAGGCCACAGATAGATGTGCTCCTTTCTTCAAAGCACATAAGGGAAGTAAGAAGTACATTACATGGACTGATGAATGTGCTGAGGCATTCAAGAACCTCAAAGACTACATGAGTAAAGCCCTTCTGCTCTCCAAACCAGAGGTTGGTGACACTCTCATTATCTATTTGTCGGTATTGGCTTCAGCAGTAAGTTCTGTTCTCATTTGAAAGGATGGTAATGTCGAATGACATGTCTACTACGCTAGTAAGGCCTTACAAGATACGGAGACACGATACTCTAACATTGAGAAATTGGCTCTAACATTGGTCATGTCTGCTCGAAAACTTCGCCCTTACTTCCAAGCACACTACATCATCGTGCTTACCAATCAACCTCTTCGACATATACTCCAAAGTTCTAACACTTCCCGGCGAATGATCAAATGGACGATAGCATTGGGTAAGTTTGACATCTCCTACCAACCAAAGCCAGCTGAGAAGCGCCAAGCAGTGGCAGACTTCATCGCCGACTTCATATATCCTGTTGACATTGTTTCTACGCCTAAAAAAGTGGTTTCATTACCCTCGGAAGCTCAGAAAATAGAACCAACAACCCCAACATGGAGTCTATACGTTGATGGCTCGTCCAACTAACAGAGTTATGGAGCAGGACTAGTCCTTACAACCCCTGACAAAGTGGCGATGGAGTATGCTATTCGTTTCAAATTCAAGGCGTCGAACAATGAGGCCAAATATGAATCCCTCCTAACAGGCTTACGTTTGGCCAAACACCTTGGGGTTAAACGAATTGATATCTTCAGTGATTCCCAATTGGTGGTTAACCAGGTCACCAACAACTTTGACGTTAAAGATAACTCCATGGCAGCATATATGGCACAAACATAATTGTTGCTCAAGCACTTCCACTACCAGATCACCTAAATTCCTCGAGCGGCAAACAGTCATGCAGATGCTTTGGCTTGCCTCACCTCAGCAGAGGAAGACAAGATTAGGAGAAAAATTCAGGTTGAATTGTTGGCAGCACCAAGCACCATGGTTGCGGAAGTGTGCAACTTACAACAGGGGGATAGTTGGATTACCCCGATTTATAGATTCCTTGCTGATGGCACCCTTCCAAATGACAAAGTCCAAGCTAAGTAGATTCGATACAAGGCTACCCGTTACTTGATCATTAATGACCAACTTTACAAGCGGGGTTTTAACCTATCCTACCTAAGATGCCTTACGCCCGTAGAGGCGAAAACTGTCCTTCGGGAAATACATGAAGGAGTTTGCAAAGATCATGCTGGATCTCGATCCCTAGCACACAAGGCTTTTCGCCAAGGATATTACTGGCCAACACTCCACCAAGATGCCATCAGAATATCTTGCTCATGTGATAAGTGTCAACGCTACGCAACTATTCCTCACTCCCTTCTCGAGCCGCTCACTCCTATGATCAGCCATTGGCCCTTCGCCCAATGGGGACTTGATTTGATCGGCCAATGCCTGCAGGGAAGGGCAAGTTTCACTATGCAATCGTTGCAGTTAGCTACTTCACAAAGTGGGCCGAAGTAGAACCCTTGGCAACCATGACTGAGGCAAAAATAGAAGACTTCGTATGGAACAACATCCTTTGTATATTCAGCATTCCCAAAGCGATAGTCACTGACAACGGGCGATAGTTCGACTACAATAAGTTCAGGATGTTCTACTTTAAGTTCAACATAAACTTATGTTTTACCTCCCCAGCTCATCCCTAGTCCAATGGACAAGTTGAAGCCATCAACAAAATAATCAAACGAACTTTGGAAACTAGTTTGGACAAGGTTAAAGGTTGTTGGCCAGAATTTGTACCCCAAGTTCTTTGGTCATACCGCACTTCGTATCAGACATCAACAAGAGAAACCCCATTCTCACTTGCCTTTGGTACAGAGGCAGTAGTCCCAATTGAGCTTGAGCAAGCAACGTTCCGAGTCCAGAACTACGTGCAAAGCGAAAATGACAAATAACTTACCCTCAACTTAGATCTAGTTGAGGAACACAGAAACCAGGCTCACTTGAGGAATGTCGCCTACAAGTAGTGCATTTCCAACTACTATGACTCAAGGGTCAAACCTCGTTCTTTCAAAGTGGGGGACTGGGTATTGAAGAAAAGATTACTCTGCGACAGAGTCCCCAGTGAAGAAACACTTAGTCCAAACTGGGATGGACCGTTTGAAGTTGTTGGCATCAATCGCCCTGGCTCCTGCAAGCTTAGAAGCTTCGATGGCAAGACCCTTGGCCATCCTTGGAACGCTGATCACTTGAAGTACTATTACAAGTAAACTCACATTGTACAAGTGTTAAGCTTCAGCCGTTCGACATCCTATGTAACGCGAACACTATTTGGCATGAATTCAATAAAGAGGTGAATTAGACAACTCGGTCCTAATCCTCTTACATTCCTAGCAATGAAACACTCAGGTTCAAAGCTTCAACATGAATGTTTCCAACATGAAACATAGTCTAAGTATATGTCAACAAGACTATACAAATAAACGAACAGCATCACAGTATATTCGTTCAATCATACATTCGAACACATTCATACATAAGCCAATTGTGCTTCGAAAGGGTTCAACATACTTTATGTCATTCGACACTTGCTACAATGTGCCTCGACACCTTGCCCTTATTCTTACCAACCAGGTGATGAAATGTGAAGAAGGAACTCATCTTCATGCCACCAACCAAGTGATGAAATGTACAACCCATACTCTCTTTCATGTCACCAACCAGGTGATGAAATGTACAACCCGTACTCTAATATCATTTGGCAACTTGCCACTCATGCCACCAACCAGGTGAAGAAGGAACTCATCTTCATGCCACCAACCAGGTGATGAAATGTGATGAAAGGTGGTGAAGGAACTCACATTCGTACCACCAACCAAGTGATGAAAGGAACTCACCATTCATTCCACCTACCAGAAGACGAGTGGTACATGTGAACTCCTAGCATTCACAAATAATCAAAAACCCTCAAGCTTGACAACTCAACTAGGGGAGCACTTATGCCCAACAAGAGTTATAGTCACCAACAAAGTCTTATTGCAAGCCAACAACAACTTCAATGCATGGCATACGAAGATCAAGCTATTCAGCCATTTTGCATTTGCTTCAGACATTTCCCTTCTGTAACAATGCAAACACTACAACTTGTAGAAAGCTTCACACACTCTTGATCAAGACAGTGTGAAGCAAAACCAATTTATGGTGCCAACAAGAGTTTCATCAAAGAAGTTCAACCACAATCCTCAAAAGCTTCACTTACAAAAGCTTCACCCACAAAAGCTTCACCTACAAAAGCTTCACACACTCTTGATCAAGACAGTGTGAAGCAAAACCAATTTATGGTGCCAACAAAAGCCTCATCAAAAAAGCTTCACCCACAAAAGGTCCACCCAAAAAAGCTTCACCTACAAAAGCTTCACCCACAAAAGCTTCACCTATAAAAGTTTCACCTACAAAGCTTCACACAAAAGCTTCACCTACAAAAGCTTCACACACTCTTGATCAAGATAGTGTGAAGCAAAATCAATTCATGGTACCTAACAAAGCTTCAACCTCAAAGCTTCACCTACAAAGCTTCAACTCCAAAGCTTCACCTACAAAAGCTTCAACACAAAAGCTTCACCTACAAAGCTTCAACTCCAAAGCTTCACCTACAAAAACTTCAACACAAAAGCTTCACCTACGAAGCTTCAACTCCAAAGCTTCACCTACAAAGCTTCAACATAAAAGCTTCACCCACAAAAGCTTCACCCACAATAGCTTCACCCACAAAAGCTTCACCCACCACAAAAGCTTCACCCACAAAAGCTTCACCCATAAAAGTTTCACCCATAAAAGCTTCACCAACAAAAGCTTCACCCACCACAAAAGCTTCACCCACAAAAGCTTCACACTATCTTGATCAAGATAGTGTGAAGCAAAATCAATTCATGGTACCCAACAAAGCTTCAACCTCAAATGTTCAACACCAAAGCTTCACCTACAAAGCTTAATATATATATATATATATATATATGTATATATATTCAGAAATTCGAAAATTCGAAAAAAAAAATCGAAAAAAAAGAATTTTGAAAAAACAAAATTGCCTAGGCCTCCTCTTCTTTGGGCCTAACAACTTTCATAACAAATATATATGAAGGAGGAGTTTTGGGCTACCACTTAGAAAGGAAATGCCTCATTCGTCAACTCCCTCGACCGGAGACTTGGGGGACTCCTACCATATACTACTGCACCTTGATACTCGGAAATCTCACGACCACTCAGTGACTTGGATTTTTCAAGTCTCCAATCGAGAAGTTTTCCTCACTCGGGAAATTAAGGGAGCACTTGTTTATTGATATCTCCGATAAGTTACAAATAAGTACATATACATGAATCAAAATAATTAAACAAGAGGGAGCCTTCACAAAGGTTGCTAGGAGAAGTCTCAGCAGTTGGCAGAGCCCCAGAAAGAGGAGGCACCGAAGGGTGATTATTTGGAGCCTTAGTACTAGGCAGAACCTCAGAAGGAGGAGGCACCGAAGGTTGATCATTTGGAGCTTCATTACGCGGTACAGCCCCAGAAGATGAAGGCAATAAATGCGTTTGGAACAAACCCACAAACCTCTGATGATCAAGAAAAATCTGACCATCAAATTCCTGCAGCTGGTCGAGCTTCCTCTTCATGTTTGTAGCATAGTCATGTGCGAGCCTGTGCAACTGTTTATTCTCATGCTTGAGCCCTCTGATCTCTTGTTTGAGACTTATCACTTCAGTAGCCAATGATTCAACTTGGCGGGTTCGAGCAAATAGGCTTTGGGCCATATTAGACACAGAACTTGCACACTGAACACTGAGAGCTAGAGAATCCTTAACAGCCAACTCATCAGACTGTTTGGAAAGTAGTCTGTTATCTTTGGGAATGGGAAGGTTCCTGGCCACCATCCCAGTGATCATATCATTCTTCATCATAGAGTCCCCAACGGTAAGAGGACCAGTAGAGGATAAGAAGGATGGGCGCCATATGTTGTCTTGAGAAAGCATGACTGCCTCTTCACCAAAGTTCAAGTCAAAACGACGGTTAGATGGGCTAGAAATTCACAGAAATGATGAAGGAGAAATGAGGTGCAATAAATATCTGAAGTACAAAAATAAGCGAAAAATTCCTGCAAGCAATAACTCTCTAAACGTACTTCTTGCACACAATTGGTGCCCCTATAAAAGAAAGGGCAACACGGCTGTTGGTTCAAAAATCGAAGAGGCACCACTCTCCGAATTTCGAGAAGCAGATTTTCCTAAGTAAAATATGTCGACAATCCCCACATGCAACATCAGCTCTTCGAGTACCACAGATAACTTTGCCAAAGATCTCTGACAAAGTTTAGACATATAAATTTTGAAGGTCCAGTTACCCTACCATTACCCACAAGGGTAAAAGAACAGCACCACTACTTGATAACTGGAAAGTCCTTGTGTGTGTCAACCTCCGTGCTCCTTGGCAAGGCAGACTGGCAAAAATGCCCAACCTTTACTCACATCGAGAAAACACTCCCAATAGGATTACTTGCTCAAACATCAAAGAGGCATCGCTCCCTGAATCTCGAAAGCCAAACTCCCACCAGGATTACTTTCTAAAAAATCGAAGAGGCACCGCTATCCGACTCTCGAGAGCTAGACTCACAACAGGATTGCTTTCTCAAAAATCGAAGAGGCACCGCTCTTCGAATCTTGAGAGCCAGACTCCCAACAGGATTGCTTTCTCAAAAATCAAAGAGGCACCGCTTTCTGAATCTCGAAAGCCAGACTCCCAACAGGATTGCTTTCTCAAAAATTGAAGAGACACCATTCTCCGAATCTCCAAAACCAGGTTGCCAACAGGATTGCTTGTTCAAAACTCGAGGAGGCACCACTCTTTGAACTTCAAGAGCCAGATTTCTTTCGATAAAGCTTATCTGAAATCTTCACACACAACATCAGCTTTCCAGATACCATAGACCACTTTTTCAAAGTGCTCTGACAAAGTTCAAACACATTAATGTTGCAGCTCCCACTACATTACTATGACCGAGAAGGGTAAAGGAACAGCGTTACTACTCGCTGTTAGGACAATTCCTATATATGTCGACCTTCATCCTCCATAGCCAGGCAAACCTGCAAATAAAAAAAAATGCTCAACTTTTCTTCACATCCGAGAGGGCACTCTCAGCAGAGTCTCTCGAAATACTTAACTTATTTTCACCCTGATAATATCTCTACAAACAAGCCACACTAGAGCCAGAGTATCTCATATCATCAGGGTTAAAAGCAAAAGTATCCCATATCATGCTTTTTCCCTATCTTTTCCTTTGGCCTTGTTCTTACCTGTAAGACAAGGAGAAAGAGAGCAATCAGTCAGCAGTTGGAATCAAGCTTCCAGTCAGAAACTGACTAACTGGAACTCCTTGCTTGATTACTTACCTGGCATTGTTGTCGAGTACTCATCTTCAACATCTTATGCTTCCAGAAAAGATACCACATCTGCCTGAGGAACAGATATGGCAAAATGAGAAGGATACAAGGAAGCATGTGGAGACAAGCGCAACAGAACACGTGCTGATTCATCTATTACTTTGTCAACAACAAAAGTATCCCATATCATCAAGGTCAAACGCACTCTTGATTTGATGGACTTGTTTTGACCCTCAAATTCTTGAGTTGACCTTATACTCTGGAGGAAACTAGAAAACCCTCCAACCCAGTTCAAGAATAAGCATGTGGAAAGTTACTTCTTCAAAAGCAAAAGTATCTCATTTCATCTCTTCTCCATTTGCTTCTCCTTATCCATGTTGCTGCTTACGACACAAGGAGAAGGAGAACAATCAACCGGAAGCCGAAGTCGAACCTCCGATCTAGGTTGCTTGCTTGGAAGTCTGATTGCTTACCTTGTCTGTTACCTCCTTCGGCAAACCTTCTCACTCAAAGACTTGGGGGACTCCCACTATAAGGTTTGTATCGCGCTTAACCAAGCCCGAAACTACAAGTAGACTTCAAGTGAAATTGATACATTACCTTGTGCATCTCCACCGGTTAGAGATACCACTCCTGGATGGAGGAAAAGTACTTCAAGAGAAGATGCCACATCTACCTATGAGACAGATAAGGCAAGTAAAACGATACCACACTTCGGTACTTAGCAGTTTCATGATTACTCAATGGCTTGGATCTTGCAAGTCCCCAACTGAGAAGCTTCACTCACTCGGGAACTTAGGGGAGCATTGTTTGTACCATACTTGATGAACCCCGAAACTACTAAGCACCGGTCAATATTATACCGCCAAGGACCCACAAGAGTCTCCCTCCAACCAGGAGGCCAATCACAACGCGACACATGTCAACATCAGAGGCCAATCATAACGCAACACGTGTCGACATTAGAGGCCAATCACAACACGACACATGTTAATGTCAGAATGAAACTAGAAACTTTCTTCTATAAATAAAGATTATTCTCTCACAATATTTCCTAAGGTCATTTGTACTAAATCATTCACTTGTACTCACTAAAGGAGAGCTTGAACCTATGTACTTGTGTAAACCCTTCACAAATAATGAGAACTCCTCTACTCCGTGGACATAGCCAATCTGGGTGAACCACGTACATCTTGTGTTTGCTTCCCTATCTCTATCCATTTACATACTTATCCATACTAGTGATCGGAGCAATCTAGTGAAAGTCACAAACTTAACACTTTCTGTTGTACCAAAGTCCTCACTGATTTTGTCCATCAACATTCTCCTCCTTCTTCCTTGGTTCGCTGAAGTCCGGCGTCGATGCCACTGCTATCGCCAATTTCTGGAAAATCTAGAAAGCTTCATATCTTCTTCATTTCTTCACCCAAATTCATGAAATTTGAACCAAATTGAAGCTTAGGACTAGAAGAACAAAACCTTACCACTTTCAAGCCTTGAAATCCATGGAATCTCGCCGGAGAACCCTCGATAATCCGGCCCAAAATTGAAACTTATCAAACTTAACTTCTCGATGTCCAAATCATTTCGTTTTTCTTCTCGGAGCTTCGTGAAGATGTCCTAAAGCTCACTAGCAGCATAAATCCCTTAAAAACTTCAAAATCACGAGTGCATGAACAATACTCAAAATATGAGATTCTGAGTTCTCGGGCTTTCGAGGTTTTCACGTCCAACCACCACCACCATTAAGGAGTCCAAAAACAACAATCACAACCTCGATCCGTGAAGGTTAAAAAGGTTTGAGGGTTGTCCATACAGGTTGTACGGAAATGGAAGAAAATCCGTGAGAGGGATGAGAGAGAAAGGTCAACGGGAGTTTGAATGTGTGTGTGAGTGATCCTGATTTTCTTACAACCAACTAAAACAATTAAAACCTTTAGTTCTAATAGGGTCCCAAAGGTTGGGAAGAAAATAAGTAAACTCAATTGTTAAATTCCTTAGCTTATTTACACAACCCACAACTCAACTCTCAAGGGTAGAATCGACAGTTCACGCCATCAAGAAAAATATCTCGGGACGGGCTGTGACACAAACAATATTTGTAACAGCCCGTCCCTGAAAGTTATGGTTTTATAATTTTAATACGTGAAATTACGGAAATACCCTAGAGACAAAGCGTGTTTTTCGAAGACGTATGTGATTCTCGTGTATTTTGTCATGTTTCTTGGCATATTTGGATAGAGCTCGATCTTACGGACACATAGGTTCAAGTAGAAGTGAATTTGGAGTTATGGTTAAAGTTTTGTTGAGTTACAAACCCAAAAGTATTTGGAATGAATCACTATTTTAATTATCTTACACTATATTTTATTATTATTACAAAAAATCATTTTATTGCTATATGTGTGTGTGTGGTTGGTGGAAGGGAGATAAAGAGATTAGGCAGAGCTATTCAATCGGAGGAGAGAAGTTGAGAGGGTTGTTACCCTATCAGGAAGAAGGAGATGACGATTGGACGAATGGGAGAGAAAAGAAAGTAGAGAAAAGGAAAGAAGGGGTGAGGCCTGACCCGTGAGTGGGCAACTCGACCCGGTCAGGGTTTTCTTGCCATTTTCGACGAATTTTAGCCTTTTTTCCGGCGAATCACTTCAAACCACCACTTAGAAACCCTCCATGACCTTCCCTCTCCCTATTACACCCAAAAAATCATGAAATTTGGCCTTGAATTTGGGAAAACCGCACCAGTGGGTGCGATGAACCCGTGCCTTTGATTCCCCCAATTCTGAAGTGATTCCATCCTATTAATACCACCATTAGACTCCTCTTGAGGTTTGGAATAAAACCCATTCATTGATTGGTGCGTTGGAGTTGTTTTGGAGATGAATCAAGAACACCCAAAACAAGGGTTTCCGGCGGTTCGTGGGCAGTTTAAGGTGTTTTCCGGCCAAATTGGCCTTGGCTGCAGATATAAAGGTTGCTCTACTCTTTGAGATCTTCATTTCTGTAATTTTTGAGAATTTTTAGAAATAGTTGAGTTTTTACGGCGAGCTAGGGCAGCTGACCGCCACCCGCGGCGGCGCACGGCTAGGGAGTCGACATTGTGTTTTTATGCAAATTTCGTTATTCTAATTATTCTTTTGAGACCTAACTGCTGTGGTTTGAACATTAGTACGATTGTAGTATATGTTGGATTAAATGAAGATATTCGGTTTTGGTTTGAATTTTAGAACTACGAACTACGAATGGCTTGATCCCTGTTTAGGATACGTAGGCAGTCTAACGTGATGTTAGATGCAACCATACAATAAGTGAGATTAAATAATTGAGACAAAAGCCTTGTTTGGGGAATTGAGCAAGGTGAAGGACATTGGTGGAAAGTGTGAGATTTAAACTTACGTTTTGCTGGTTAAATGTTGGTCATAAATCAATGTGTGAGGAATCGAGAAATTGAAGTGAAAAATAGTAAGTAATGATAGTTAATTAAACTAGTGTTTAGTTGGGCTTATCACCGATAATTATTCCCGGAAGTAATAGTTCGGGAGTGGGGCGTTACAGCTTATGCGTTTTATGCCATATTATATGTATATATATATATATATATATATATATATATATATTTGGAAATGCTATGATATGGTTGAGATTGCATTATGGCATATCCATAGGTTTATTGCCTGCACATAATTATTGTGAATGCTTTGAAGTGCAAAGGTGAACACATGACGCACAGGTAAGTTCAGGTGAGTTTATGGTATTAGTTAAAATGATTGAGTTATGGCATGACTACATTTATGTTTGAAGCAACTCCGACATTGTCGTATAGGTTGCCTATGAGTCATACATGCCATATTAGTTGCATTTAGAGTTCACAAACCTGCACCCTGGTGTTAGTGCTCCGCTTGAGGACAGAGCCTAGCCTTCACGTGATCGTTCACCTCCTGCACCACACGCTCACCTTGGATCCAAGGTAGGTGCCAGCCTGTCGTACAAACCACACTAAGTGGTTCCGACTCGTAGGTGACTTGCAATACTTCCCACAGACTTCATATGATCGTAGCACTTGAGCGTACTTATTTACACCCAGCCTGTTGTACAGACCACTAGAGGTGGTTCCGACTCGTGTGCAGGGATATTTGATGAACTATAGGTTCAGCTGTATAGGCCACAAGAAGTGGATTCGACTGACATGTTACTTTTCATGGATTTATTTCAATTAGTGTACTTATTTCATTATGTTGAGATATTGAGCATGGCATATATATGGATGTTACTATTCCGAGAATGGTTTTGATATAAATATGTATTCCATATTCTAGGAAATTATATAGGTTTTACGGCGAGGTGTTATTACTTTTTATAAGTGAATGGTTTTTGAAAAGCTTTGTGTTCACCTATTCACAATTTCTATTCTGCATTCCTCCAGGTTTTAGTAGCAAAGTTTCCGTATCAACGAGGATTCGTGGCACTCCCCAGTACAGGTGGCTTCTTGTGATGGTATAATCATTATCTTACCTTACTGTACTTTAGTTATGCTTTGTATCACATGTGAATGGGTTCATGCCCACTCACCAGCACACTCTGGTAGTTAGGCACTCTTAGGTTCAAATTTATTCACATTGTCATCATCATCACACTTTATGGCTTCATTACCTTCTAGGTGTCAGCCAGCACAGCTCGATTCAGAATCCTAATGGACATTCCGAGTTGGGGTGTGTCAATATTATCTACACTCAAGGTTCTAAAATCCACTAGGTGCTAGTCGGACAGTGAGTTGGGGCCTAGGGCCTAGGCGGGCAAGGTGATTTAAGTATATTTATTATAAATTAATTAAATTTACTATATGATATAAAAACAAACATGAAAAATATGTTTTTCTTTTAAAAAATAATGGTATATGTGATGTTAGAGTTTTAAGCATAGTACATTATGGTCTTAAAGAGAGGAAAGTCTAAAAAAAATCCCTCTCTATTTACGATTTCCAAAACAAAACAATTTAATTTTTAAGAAAAAAATTATAACATAAGATATTTTGAATAAAATTCGTATTTAATGTTTTCTTTAAACCCCTCCACCCCCACCTCCTTCACATCATCGTTCCAATCCGTGGAGCCACACCAAAGGATTCATCACACGATTCCAACCCATCTCACATAACCCAAGGCCCCAATCTATGTCAGAGGTATGTAAAAAAATTAAAAAAAAGAATGATAAGAGTCGGGACACACACACCAACACATTTGACGCATTGGAAAGCTGAACGCCTTTATTTGGGGTGTTTCTTCTTCCTTCTCTCTCACTTCTTCATCTTCTATTTTGCTTTTGCTCTGTAAATTTCCTCCTCCAATGTAGTGCAATTTTCAATCTTAACTGTTCTCTCTTCCATCCTCCCTCTTCTCTTTAGATCTTTCATTTTCTGCTAAAGATACAACAACGATTGGAAACGAAAGATGTGACGCGCCAACAACAACCGAAGATCAGGGAATCGATTTGTCAGAATAAATAAATAAACTACCACCTAGGTCGCCATCTAGGCTGCCTAGACCGCCTATAGAGTGTCTAGGCAACACCTAACTCCTACCCAATTCAGGCCGACGATTTGGCCCCAATCGTGGCGCTCCATCGCCTAGCTACACTAAGGGGGGTGGGCTTAGCTACACAAAGGGCTAGCAATAATGTGATTCACTATGTTGTTTATTACATAGTGCCAATTATAAAAAAAAGCCTTTTGCATGCGCATAATAATGTGATTCCATTAGTTGTTAATTGATCGTTGTCTTTTTTTTTTTTTTGAACAAACGATGCTATCTAACTAAGGGAGAGGGGGGTGGGCTTAGCCTAACAATAGGCTAGCAATAATGTGATTTAATTAGTTGTTTATTAAATGTTATTTTCTCTATTTTTAATGTATATTCAATAGAATGTAAATGGAAATTGAAATACCGATTTTATTATGTGGATTCCGCTGATTTGATTGGTTTATGAGGGGTTTCTTCTAGCATGGTCTTATATTATTCATTTAGTCCAAATATTTGACTTTCTTTTTGTCATAAAAAAAAGGATTGAAGCAATTCACGCATATAATACATTTAAAATGTATAAGTCGTGCGTAGCATGCCATGATTCAAAAAATGTCTTTTGCATGCGTGCACAAAGGCTAGTCCATATATAAAGCCTGAAGCCCCCTATTGGGGTCACGACTTCACCAAAAAATAATGGGACAAAAATGCCCCCAAACAAAAAGTTCAAAAGCAGCCGAAAATAATGCTGGGGTAATTTGGTAGTTTTGTCATAAAAAGATTTATTTATAATTAGTATCTCACTATTACGTGGAATATCCACAGGTTTCTTCTTGTATGGTCTAATATTATTCATTTAGTCCAACTGTACAACTCTTTGAATTTATAAGAGCTATGACTTATTATGTAAAGTTGCAATTGTTGTATCGAATCATCACACAATCAATTGTTTATTAAATATATTTTCTCTATTTTTAAACACATTCAAAACATATTAAGAGGCGCGTAGCGCCAATGATAAAAAAGAAAATAAATAAATAAATAACTATTGAAGCAATTCAAGCATATAAATACATTTAAAATTTGTAAGTCGCGAGTAGTGTATTGTGATTCAAAAAATGTCTTTGCACGCGTATGAGAGCGAAGGCTAGTTAGAGGTAACCAAATGCACTAGTTTTGGTTGCAAAATTTTACCCAAGAGCGCCCCCTTTAATAATACCTAAGGAAATGGACGCTTTTGTCCACCTATTATTTTATTTGTCTTCTTTTGACCATATTTTCTACTTTGTAAACCAGATACCCGAATTAGTTTAACATTTTCATAAAGAACATAATTTACAACTTTAGGTTCTAGATTATCTCTTTCCCACAATGGATCTTACAGGAAAAGTGTTACTAAATTTATTTGTCCGCTATTTTATATATGATTACAAGTCAAACCAAAACAAAATACTTTTTGTTGGTGGGTGTGATCCGTTGGACATAAATCTAATTTTTCAATTTTTTTGATTCCTTGGAATTTAAATGTTTATGTGCTTTCTCTACATATAGTCAATTGGTTTTCGGTTCATATTCACATTCTAAATAAAAGTGTCTCCACTCATTGCCAATCACAAATGTATTGGATTCTCAAATTTTAACGTTAGTATCAAAGTATGTTGTCCATCATGCCTAATGGTTACATATGCTCCCACTTTACATAATAAAAAAGTTGTGCATATATGTCATGGGAAGGCTTCTTAACACTAATCACACATTTAAATGCTTCAAATCGTGGGCTCTCCACCTATTTTAATTTCACTTAAAACATCACTTGCCAAATGAAAAACATTCACCTCATAAAGAAGGAGTTTGTCTAAGATTTTGGGCGACGAATATTCGTCGGGCAAAGTTCGTCGCTCGACATTTTACCTGACAACCATTAGTATCCGTCAGGCAACTATACCTTCTCCGACGAACATACCGACAAACTTTCATCGGGCATGCTTGGGTTGACCAAAGAAACCTGACGAATATTTTTCTCGGGCAAAATGTAAATTAAAAAAAATAAATAAATAAAGCCTTAATTTTTCCCGATGAATATGCCGTCATGCAAGCTTTATTAGCACAAAAAAATTAAAATTTAAAACCTTAATCTGGCAATTTATGTTGTCAGACAACGCTTATTTTTCTAAAAAATATATTAAATATGTTTAAATTTAATTATATTAATATCATAATATTAAACAAATTTATTTTATTAATAAAATTACAATGTTCGTATAATTATATTGACATTGAAAAACAAATTTATTCTTGATTGAAAACCGCTTCACTCGTCCAATTGCTTCACCCCAAAACACGTCCATTTCCAGAATTTATAAATTCTGAAAACAATCGTAGAGCCAGTACCACTCGTCCATCCTATGCTCAAATTCCAAGGGTGGATGGTGTTGGAAATGTGCCATAAAGGCAATCATAAGATGATACTTTACAAACATTTCACATATTAAACTAATCTAGTTTAATGTAAGGGCAAAAATTATTGTTAAAGTTGTCTCATTAAATGTTATACGCTTGAAGGATACGTCCAAGAAATGTGTAATTAAGAGAGTGTGATATAAAGAAGTTAGATTCATGAGTCCTTTCTCTTTCATTCACATATTCTAAACGTTCCTAATCATAGGGTTGGCAATTGGGCATTGACGATCCTGATAGATCAATAGAAGCATGTCTTCTTTCACAAGTGAGTGATCAGTCTCGAGTCATTAGTGTGAATGACACCAAAACAAGTATTTAGGTGCTCAATAGAGAATGAGTCCACTGAATGCGATCAATAAAAAGTTCTCATACTCATGTCACATAAGAACTCATGGTTACGTTAACGTAAAATAGTTCTTTTGACTTAAGATATCATAGCTGTCTTGTGGTTAAGTCCTTAGTCTTTGGCTATGTTAAAGGCTTTACATTTAAGGGTGTCCACAATATAGTTGGGGCTAAGCTACTTAGTCATGTGAGTATTAAATATACAACAAGGGATCTCTAACCTTCAAACCGTTGAGGGAGAATACTCTATAATATTGTCAATCCTAAAAACTTCTTAGCCTACGTGGCGTGTAGGCCGAGTAATTAATAAACTAACTACGTCATTCGGTCAAATATGGGGCGTGCCAACTCGTCAATCGAGTTCGGTCGGGGAGTAAAATGAATGTTGATGTGGTGTTGAGCGTGCTGCTGATTTCTGCATCTTGCGATTGCGACCAAAGAAGGAACTCATCTCGGCCTTTGGGTTCTAGAGTTTGAAGACAAGGCTGCTACTTTCTTTGAAGTTCACAAATCGTCAGCGGCTGGGTTTGGCCTCAGTAATTATATTTGTGAGAATATAAGTACACTAAACTGGTACCAAACTGTACTGACACAAATACTCAAAAGAGATAAGTGTCTTGATTGTAAATGTGGTTCGGCCGTCAGAATGCCAAACTCTAAAATGTACTTGTGGATATCCAATCATAAAATCAACTCGGCTTTCAATGTGCCGAGCCTGGTAACACTTCACTTCGTCGAGATGGCTGATGAAATGACCTCTTCCAACAAAGACTTGGAAATCCTTGTTGGCCAAGACTTGGATAGGTAATCAATCGGTCTCGAAGCGTTGTTTATCCAAACTGAATGAGCTCATCGGTCGGCTGATTCTATGACTCCAGTGCTGTTTATCCAAACTGAAGATGTTGCTGATTGCTTTCACATTGTTATTTATCAAAACTAAAGATGTGTTGGTCGGAAAAAAGAAAATAAAAACCTCAAGGTGTTTGAGAGGTTTGCACAGGGCAGTTGTGTGTTGAATTTGAGGGGGAGGGGCTTTCTCTGTTGCAGAGCACCTTGTATTTATAACATGCTTCATATTTTCTGCTTGGCACAGCTTGATAATTTCACAGAGTCCAATTGAAACTCATACTCGTGAAATGAAGACTGATATGTGGCATATGCTAAAGCCTACCTTCCAGATGGTTATCCATGACTTTTCAAACAAAATAAAAGCCTATCTGCACTTATCAAATCACCACCAAAATCCTACCCCATCTAGGCTTCTTATCAAAATTTCATCTCATGCATGCATCTCATCGGACCATCTTGATCCATTCCAAGCCACGCGCATAATAGCATTTATCCATCATCATTATCTCCCACTTATAAATGGATAATAACAACCCAAAAACCCAATCATGTCTCAGTGGCTTCCAAGTGACCTTGGGCAAACAAACAATATTAACCAAAATGATAATGATTATAGCATGCCAAACTGAATAGGTTCTCCAACCTCTTATGATTAGTTTGGGTAGCCATGACATATTGCTAGGTATCACTCATGGTTTGTGGAAGCCCTGAAGATGTACAATCATTAAAGAAAGAATTAAAAGTAAGATTCAATTTACAATCGATTAGTAAGAGTTCTCATCGCTCATTGTCTCAATAAAAAGAACCTAATAGATCACACACTATGTAAGGTAATGATTGAAGGATATAACGAAGATGAGTATGAACAATTAAATAGTTTAATTGTATATAGCAATGACTAATCAAAAGTTAATTAATCAAAGATGAAAGGTTTGTGGCCTTAAGTTAGTTTCAGGTTTAGGGACTTAAATGAGTTTTGGTCCACAAGGCATATAAGGTTTAAGTTGTGTAACAACTAAAACAAAAAATAAGCAATTACCCTAACTAAACACCCAAGGCCGACCATAGAGAGAGGGTTAGTGATGGCTCACTTGTTATAAGACTGCGTGAGGGCGCTTGTCAAATCTGTAGTATGCTGAGATATGTGTGGATCACCATTTTGGAGTTGAGCAGCTTGTTTGCAGTGCATCTTCGTAAATGGTGAAAGTGTAGTGAATATCGGGCATGTGCTTAGTACAAAATGGGCTCTTGTGCGCTAGGGCTTGGGCACACTATTGCTGCTAGTTAAAGGGTGGAAAGTAGAGAGAATCATGGTGAAGAATTCGTTTTTTATCCCATAGTAGATAGCACAAGCCCTTAGAATAAGGTCTCGATGCAAAAGAAGTGGTGGGAAAGGAAGTCCCATCTGAAGTACCTTCTTCCTAGGATTATTCTCAATCAAGGAAGTTTAAGTTCTGTTCTCTAAGTTAAGGAGCTATACGTTTTTTCCTTCATCTCTTTCATGATATAAGGTAAGATAGTAGTTCATACTTTTCACACTCAAGTGTTTACCCTATCTCCGTGGACCTCCTTTTAGGACAGCACCCTTTACAGACATGGTTCTAGGTGCTAGCTACCTTACCCATGTTCGACCCAGCGCTTTTAAGCGAGCAAGCCACTTCTCAACAAGTTACCGTTTTTTCATAACTGAGGTCTTTATCCGCCTAATTGTAATTTGATGGACTTCTTCACTTCTACTTCATAGCCTTGATTGAAGGCCAACTACAGATAAGTAACAACTTCTTGATACCATTCGCGCGATCTCCCAAATAGCACCTGCTTACCATAGGCATGGGGAGAAAGAGGAAATAGGATGGATTTACAACCCTAGGTAACAGTTAAAAAAGAGCGTGTCGCAAGTGAGTTCTGATCGAAGGTGAGCACCAAGTTCCCATTAGGAGCAAAGGCAGTTCTTTCCAGATCCAGGAAACACAAACACTACACTTGGATTGGGCTCTGTAGCTTGGCATGTGTAGCTGCAAGCTGGAACATCTAGGCTTGTACGTGAGGAGGCCCACGTAGTTTTCTAACCGGTGCAGCGCACTGGGTTCGTGCATGGGAAGTCCTGATGTGCTAGAGATGTCCCTTGTTTGGGCCTTTGAAACTCGTCTGTTGCGCGCTTGAGGTCAATGCCTTGGGCCTCTAAGTGGGTTCCTAGATCCTACACTCTTTGTCTCCGCATGGGGCTAGCGCCATGGCCCATTTTAGGCTGATGCTTGTTTAGGCTTTCAAGCCATCTCCAAATCATCAAACTTTGTTGGACTGCAATGTAGGCTACAGATGTCGTAGCAACCACGATTGCCATCTGAAAACCTTGGTACGTAAGAAGCATTGTTCGTTGTGGTTTTGGAATTATTCGTTGTCGTATTTCTTCCCCAGGGCTATTTCAAAGAATTTATAAATTCTAAGAATAGGAACGTGTGGAAAATTTATGTATAAACGAAAAATTTGAAACGTTGAAAGTGAGAGTCTTCTTCGAGCATTTGAATCAAACTCTCAATGAAAGCACCAATTTGTGGATGCAAATTTCTGTCGTCCTTTGGTTGGACAAAACAATCAACACCTTTGATCAAAGACCAAAAGCCTAGCGCGCCCATGATGAGTGGAGGGTGGGGGATTTGGTAAATGGATCTTTGATGCCTAAATTAGTCTTTCTAAAAAGAGTGAGTGTTTGGATTTTCTGTGTATAGAAAAGCTTCACCTATTTTGGGTGGAGAATTGAGGTATTTATAGGGAGTATGGCTAGACTTTAGGGTAGGATTTAGTGAGGATATTCCCAAGATATTGTGTAAATAATGTCTTGGAATAATTGTGAAGATATCCCAGAATAAATGTGGTTAGGATTACTTGATAGAGTTTGTCTTCAATTGAGAATGTATTAATGATAGGACTTAGGGATAATCCTATCATTAAATATCTTTGACTTTTTCCATGTGCAGAATAGCTCTAAGCAGTCGTAGTCCACTGCCTGCATGTCTAGGGATGTTGAGTTTGAAGGAATTATTTTGAAAAAACATGTTCATTTGAGCAACATCATATAGCATGCAATTAACAATTAAATGCGGAATCATGCTTACATGCACTCAAATACAAAACATTTACCCATGAAATTCAAAGCCTAGTAGATTGGTGAACCAATAATCAACTCAAAAACAAAGTGAGTTGAAATTAATACCTTTGTAGATTCCTCTTTGCATAAGCAAAGGCTAATCACCCAAAGAGATAAGGGCCTTCATTCCTTGCTTCTTAGATCCATGGATTTGGATGGAAGAATAGGTTCTCCAAGTTCCCAAAATTGAGAACCTCTAATTCTCGACACCAAGGTTCGATTGTAGAAGAAATGAGTGACCTTGGAGTAGTAGGATTGCTAGATGTACCCTCCAAGGTGTTGGCCTCTTTAGAGAGAAAATGGAGAGACAATTCTCACCTATTTTCCCCAAAAATAAACCCATTTTTTTCACTTAATGAATATTTAGTTATAAAGTCATTTATATAGTCACTTCTTTAAGTGACCTAAATAACCAAACAACCCTAATTCATCTTCATGGCCGGCCATATAGGGATTTATGGGCTTTTGGGCTTTAATGAATCTTTATTCATTAAATTGTCATACAACTTAAGTTAATGGGCTTGACGTTCGAAGCCCATTGGGCCTTAAGGTCCAAAACTATCCCGAAGTCTTTAACGAACTAATTCGTTTGATTAATTAACATATTAATTAATCCTTGCCATAAATAAATGATTAAACCATTTAATCATTCTTACTCATTTCCGTTTAATCTCCAATCTCCACCTTTCACGGTGTGCGATCCATTAGGTTCCTTTTAGCGAGGTAGTGGGCGATTAAAACCATTTTACATCGATTGTGAATTGAAACTATTTTCAATTCTCCCTTTAGTGATTATACACGTTTAGGGCTTCCACAAACCATGAGTGACACCTAGCAGCATATCATGGTTACCCAAGCTAATCAGAAGAGGTTAGAGAACCTATTCAGTTCGAGATTACAAATGCAATACGGTCCTTCTCTAATCTAATACTCTTGACCACATTGTTTGGTTTGATAGTTTATTTTCTCATGTCTACTATCCAATGTGTGTCTTGTGCTTATATGATTACCTTGAATGTGATTAGGAACGCATTCCCAAATCTCATTCATACTCTGGCCAGAGATTCAAATCATATCAGAGAGTATTCTCCCTCAAACGGTTTGAAGGTTAGAGATCCCTTGTTGCGCATTCACTTGTCTCCATAACTAAGCGGCTTGACCCCAACGATGCCGTGGACACCCTCCTGGTGGGATGACTTTGACATAATCAAAGATCAAGGTCTTAACCACAAGACAACTATGATGCCTCAGGTCAAAGAACTACTTTGCATTATCCCAACCATGAGTTCTTATGTGACATGGAATATGAGAACTATTCGTTGATCGCGTTCAGTGAACTCATTCTCTATTGAGCACCTACCGTACTTGTCTTGATGTCACACACACCAATGATTCGAGACTAATCACTCTCCCTGAGAGAAGACATAGTACGTACCGATCTTGATGGACTGTCAATGCCCAATTGGCAATCCTATGATCAGGAACGTTTAGGATGTGTCTACGAAAGAATGGTCTCAAGAATCTAACTTCATTAGATTACATTCTCTCAATCACAAATTCCTTGGACTTTATCGTTTAAGCATATAACATTTATATGAGACGGCTCAAACAATAATCTTTGCCCTTTATATGTAAAACTAGATTAGTTTAACATGTGAAATGTCCGTAAAGTATCATCACATGATTGGCTTTAGGGCACATTTCCAACAATCTCCCACTTGCACTAGAGCCAATCAGCTTGATCATCAATGATGATATCTCTTCTGTAGTCATTTCATAAATGGCTGAATAGTAGGCCTAGGCAGTGGATATCTATATGTGTTATCCATAGAAGCAACCTTGAGAATAACGACGTCACCATTATACATGATTCTCAATCATGTGGTTCAGTCTCTCATTTGTGTTCGGATCTTGATGAGACCTTGATTCCCAGGCTTGAGCTATCGCCCCATTAGTGTCATACACTTTCTGGTTGGAATCGAATAGAGAGTTCATAAATGAACTTTCCCATCCAAACAACATTGTTGTAAACTTCTATATGGCAATATATCTTGCATTCATAATGGAACACACTAAAGTCATTACTTTAATGTTTCCATCCAAATATCTCTTTAGTCATAATAAAGAGATATATGTATATCTCTTCATTCATAATGAAGAAACATCCAATGATGGATTAGATTCATAATCTAATACATTTACGCTTCCTTTACGTTTACTCTAATTCTTCCTCATTCTTTGAGGAATCTATCCTTTAGTATTTCTTAAATACTTAAGGACTCACTTGACAGTTGCCATGGTTCTGATCCTGGGCTTGCACTGATATCGTCTTGTACCGTTCTAGGTACAACTCATATCAATGTTTTTCATACAATATGAAATACATAAATCACCTTTCTGCGTATGCATAAAGGATTCTGTTTACGCATTATTTCTATGGGAGTCAAAGGGTACGTTCCCTTTGAGAAGGGCAACTTGCTAGTCTCACTAGAATCGTCCTTCTTATTTGAAGTTTATCATCATATGAGAAACTTCCTAGCATCCATTGTCTATTATTAGGGATTGATATAATCCAATTATATCATGAAATATATCATTATAGATTTCCATCCCATGTATATAGACTATATCTCCCATATACATTCTATCTTTATATAATGTATTAAAGTCATAACTTTAACGAAGAAGTATTCTTTTCATTTCCAAAATTAATATATCATATATATTTAAATTTTAGGAACATGATTAACTCCCACTAATCTTTTGTAAAACTAGTAAACAAAAGATTCATTTACATCTTTATGAGAAATCAAACGATTTGATCCTTTTTCCTCATAAAATGCAAATAGCTCCCACTAACTTGCTAAGATCCATGATGGATGGATCTCTACAACTTATATGTCTTGTGATTTATAGTTTTAGACATATAT
The DNA here is from genome assembly GCF_916048215.2 of Malus sylvestris. Taxonomy (NCBI): domain Eukaryota; kingdom Viridiplantae; phylum Streptophyta; class Magnoliopsida; order Rosales; family Rosaceae; genus Malus; species Malus sylvestris. Next base: position 40,414,931 of record NC_062272.1, on the reverse strand, counting down.
TATCAAGACTATCTTAATAATGGTTTCGGAAACCCATATTATGTCAAAACATTGAATCACCATTTAGTTGTAGCTAGCAATCTTCGAATTAATTGAAACTAAGACTACGTCAAAAAATGGTTCCTTCAAAGTCAACCATTCTCTTTTATTGTAGTCACCTTAAGCTACCAATTAGCTATGAAGGTTTCATTATTTCGAGTCAAATGGTACTTTACCATTTCCTTGAGTATATATCGTATATGCACTCAATGTAGTCATAAAGTTCAAAACCATTCAACTGAGACGGTTTATAAATCTTTATCGACTACCTTGGAGCTTGTGGTATAGGAACTAGGTTGTTATATTTGTTGATTACTATCTTGTCTCTCAAAGAACCCATTCTTCGAGTTCTATCTCTCGTTCATTTGCTTTTAGGCAAATCACATTGTAGAATTACAATGAACTACCCAACAAAACAACATTTGTTAGTTGGTTTATAGAAGCGATATCCAAAAGTTATTTTAAGGATATCCTACAAGATTATTATCAAACAAATATTGCTTGTTAGCACACAACCCCAAATCTTTAACATGCTTAAGATTTGTCTTTCTTTCCAACTACATCTTATGGAGTCATGAAAATATTGGAAGATCTTCTCATTGACAATCATATTGTTTTTAGAAGTATATATCCTATATATGGGTAATAGATAACATCTAACGAACTAAATCTTATTCAAGTTCGTTCTTCTCCTAATGGAGAAATACATTATCTTATGATGCTATTTTTCCTTGATATCTTTCAAGGAAACTCATCTAAAGTGTTACCTTTCCTTGGATCAAATCTAAGGAGGTAAATACTTTAGACGTCTTACTCATCTACTTACATTTCTTGAATTCTTTGAAACATTTTGCAAAGTATTCGGACTTGTGTTTATTCAAAATAAACTATAGTCCAACCGAGAGTGATCTTCGGTGAATGTTATCCAACATGAGTAGTATTTATGTTTGTGGACAAGTACCACTAACATCTTAGTGAATTAACCTCAACAACTTTGTGATTCTTTCTTCTTTCCAAAAGAATAAAGATTCGAACATTTCGCCTCCATACAATTTTAACAAGAAGGTATTGGATCCGGATCTAACGATCCAAAGCATCCATTTATGACCAACTCGTAATTTATGTTTTAGAGGTATCACAACTTTAGTTGGGATTAGTCACTACCTTGCAACCTTTTGGGTTTTAAGCATCATTATTTTCTAAACAGTTAACACCACCATATTATCTCTACTATAGAGATAATTAATTAGATTACCATAATCCAATCATTGATTAATAAAGAACATTGTTTTGTCAAACAAAACATTTATCCATTTCACATAGTGACGGAATTTAGTTCCTTAAAATTGGAATACAAAGACAATCTATGTTTTTCCAATTTCTTTGGTAGTTCATATGAGGAAGTAAGTACCATCTGCTTTTGCAGAGATCTACATTTGATTCACGCTTCGAATGTGAAGTACTTTCTCTTCTCTCATTAATCTTCTACTTCTTATTAGCCACACTTTTACAACGATTGTAAAACATAGTCACTAATACGGAATCATGCATTCAAGTAGAAGAACCAACTGTTTTGAACTTTTCAAGAACATTTCACAACACCTTCGAAAGGTGTGTCCTTGACACTTGCAAGACATTTCTTGCAAATGCCCCTTCCAATGTCCATCCTTTCATAAAGAAAGTTTGTTCCCTTGGAGTTATTTATCTTCTTTATTCGACTTTCACCTTTGACTACATTAGTCATGGTCCCTAAACTCCCACTATCTCTCTTGAAACCTTTTTCAATTGTGTTATACACATCAAACATTTTGGAGAGCATGTGGTTATTTTTCACTACATAGTTTACAATAAACTTAGTGAACGATTAGGATAGGGAAACAAAGGTGAAGTCCTTGCCTAGTTTCCGTCTCGTTAAGTGGTTTATCACTTCAACACTTAATCATTCAAAATCATTATAAGTCCATGTTAATGGACTATTTTTGTCAACCAACCATTATGTTCTAAACATAATTACAAACCTTTAAAGAGTTGTACAAGGCAACTCTCATTTCTTCATACAACAATTTGTAAGTGAAGAAACATGGCACATAAAGTGTTCATGCCTTTGTGCTTTCTTCTCAAGTTCTTTGTTCATTTAACAAAGAAATAAGCACTAGTGTTTGCATTGACTAAGAGTTGTTCAAAGCAACTCCTATTTCTTCATACAACAAATTGTAATTGAAGAATTATGACATTAAAAGTGTTGTCCTCTTTATGATAGACCTTTTCTAACATATTCTTCTAATGATACATTATCAATAGTAAGATTGTGAGGATGAGACTACTTTGGTACTTTTACAAGCCATTAAAGACAATCTATGGTTTTGTAGTACCAAGTCCGTAAACTAAACGTTCGGCTTTTATTTGTCAAGTGTTGGATAGCGTTTGCAAATATATTGGTAATCAAATACATAACGAATATAAATTGATTGATTTTAAGCCATTTGATTTGGGTCTTTAAATCAAATAGCACCACCCACTATTTTTGGCAAATTCCATATCCCTCATAGGAATTCGAGAGTTTTGGATGAAACTCCTAGTAGGTTATGGGAGGCTCACTATTACCAAGCCCACCTCACGATGATACGATATATGGCTAGCAACAATAATAATGAGAGAGTACGCTTACTCATTTGCAACTCATGCAAGTACCCATCTTATTTGGCCTCTAGAGAATGTAACCTCACAATGATATGATATTGGTTCCATTGCACTTAGTTAAGTTCTTCCCACCATGCTTAGTGCGTGAAGGGGTTCAAGAATAGCCTCACGATGATACGATATATAGCTATCCTCGTTGCCTACACTCACCTCATCATATGTATATGGATTCCTCCTGAGTATAAGCATGCACTGTGTACTCCCCCATGATAGGGTGAAGCCGGTGTACAAGTCATAAACGATTGGATCCCACCACGGTGGAAGGCCACGAAGAGATATTCTAAACATCTCTCGCTTATCAACTTAATATTGGTTTGGTTGAGGGTTTTGTGTCTCATCACATATAAACATTCATTTTAATCTCTATTAAAACAATTTTGGTCCTCTTACAACTATTGGTCCATCTCATTGTTTTAGTTGTACATAATACTCCCACTATGCTTTTAAAACGATTTTTAAAGCAAGAGTATATGATACTACTAACATAAACTTTGCATTCATTTGATGGACTACATAGTTGCATTAGGGCCTAAGGATGATTATGAACCTTTGTTTAGATTCAACACGAGCCTTGTGTTGAACCTCGGTCTAGGAATGAAGATTGATTTTAGTTACGCGTTTAATCACATTAAGGCGTGTTGTCTTATGGGCGTTGGACCCAACTACTTCATTTTCATGCATATCGTATAAAGCAAGAAAGAAGTACTTCAAAGTAAAGGTGAGCTTATGCTCATTACAACATTTGCATATAACAAATTACTTTAAAGTAAAGAAGAGCTTAAGCCCTTTTACAACATTTGATCAAATCAAATTACAACCAAAATCTAATCTACACATTCCCATGGTTCAAACAAATTTGAAACGCCTTTCACATAGCTCAATTATATTAGGCTTAGGTTCATAATCACCCTTTAATTAATTAACACTTTAACTAATTAATGAATGCAACATTTTCATTTGGTTTTTGTATCCATAAAATTGATTTAAATGGAGCTAAACAAAATGAAAATCCAATTCTCATTTAAAGAGACAAAACAATTTTGTTCTCATCCTATTTGGGCCATCATGCAATTAACCTCAACTTTTGGGCCATATTGCAATAACAAAAACTTTTGGGGTCACTTTGTATAATACACAAAAGTCACAACTTCATGTAAATACAACTAGAACCCAAACTTTTAATAATGCAAAAACTTCATTAAAGGAACAAAACAATTTGTCCTTTAGCGTTTTTGGACCTAAACGTAAAAACGTAAACTTTTGGGCCAAAGTGCAAATACACAAAAGTATCAAAACTTTATGTAATTGCATAAAAGCCCCAAAAGTACTCCCTTTGAGGGAGTGGCTGGTTTTGGGGAGGGATAAGGTTGGTGTGTGTGTTGATTTGTGAGTTTTGTCAAAAACATGCAAGTGTATGTAAGATAAGTTTATGAAATAATTCAATCACAATTATTCCAATCATCATTTATACAAATATCTAACACTTTAAATACATAATAAATCATTTAAAAACATATCACATATACTTTATGAAATAATTCAAAACTTTGAATCAATACACCAAACCTTTTTGTTCTTGGCAAGAACATCAAGAACAATGAAGAACATCCATGAAAAACCCAAAATTTTCCATGAACTTTTTCCACCCAAAAACATTCCAAAACCATTCTTACTTAAGGGAAATAACATCTAACCAAACTAGGGTACTTAGGGGTTCCAAAGAACACATTAAAACACTTTTAACAAGTCAAACAAGAACCCAAAAATTCACCCTTTGATTTTGGCCGAATTTTCCCAAAAGCATGGCACCAAATTTTAGCTCCAATATTCATGCTCATATGAACAACATCTACAACATTTGAGATAGCAAATTTTCCAACAAAATTTACTTTCAAAGAAGCAAGAATAAAGCTTGTAACAATTACAACTTTTAGATCACAAACTTATGAACTACAAAACACAAAAGGATTCACCAACTACTAGACCTAGGCTCTGATACCACTTGAAGGAATTATTTTGAAAAAACATGTTCATTTGAGCAACATCATATAGCATGCAATTAACAATTAAATGCGGAATCATGCTTACATGCACTCAAATACAAAACATTTACCCATGAAATTCAAAGCCTAGTAGATTGGTGAACCAATAATCAACTCAAAAACAAAGTGAGTTGAAATTAATACCTTTGTAGATTCCTCTTTGCATAAGCAAAGGCTAATCACCCAAAGAGATAAGGGCCTTCATTCCTTGCTTCTTAGATCCATGGATTTGGATGGAAGAATAGGTTCTCCAAGTTCCCAAAATTGAGAACCTCTAATTCTCGACACCAAGGTTCGATTGTAGAAGAAATGAGTGACCTTGGAGTAGTAGGATTGCTAGATGTACCCTCCAAGGTGTTGGCCTCTTTAGAGAGAAAATGGAGAGACAATTCTCACCTATTTTCCCCAAAAATAAACCCATTTTTTTCACTTAATGAATATTTAGTTATAAAGTCATTTATATAGTCACTTCTTTAAGTGACCTAAATAACCAAACAACCCTAATTCATCTTCATGGCCGGCCATATAGGGATTTATGGGCTTTTGGGCTTTAATGAATCTTTATTCATTAAATTGTCATACAACTTAAGTTAATGGGCTTGACGTTCGAAGCCCATTGGGCCTTAAGGTCCAAAACTATCCCGAAGTCTTTAACGAACTAATTCGTTTGATTAATTAACATATTAATTAATCCTTGCCATAAATAAATGATTAAACCATTTAATCATTCTTACTCATTTCCGTTTAATCTCCAATCTCCACCTTTCACGGTGTGCGATCCATTAGGTTCCTTTTAGCGAGGTAGTGGGCGATTAAAACCATTTTACATCGATTGTGAATTGAAACTATTTTCAATTCTCCCTTTAGTGATTATACACGTTTAGGGCTTCCACAAACCATGAGTGACACCTAGCAGCATATCATGGTTACCCAAGCTAATCAGAAGAGGTTAGAGAACCTATTCAGTTCGAGATTACAAATGCAATACGGTCCTTCTCTAATCTAATACTCTTGACCACATTGTTTGGTTTGATAGTTTATTTTCTCATGTCTACTATCCAATGTGTGTCTTGTGCTTATATGATTACCTTGAATGTGATTAGGAACGCATTCCCAAATCTCATTCATACTCTGGCCAGAGATTCAAATCATATCAGAGAGTATTCTCCCTCAAACGGTTTGAAGGTTAGAGATCCCTTGTTGCGCATTCACTTGTCTCCATAACTAAGCGGCTTGACCCCAACGATGCCGTGGACACCCTCCTGGTGGGATGACTTTGACATAATCAAAGATCAAGGTCTTAACCACAAGACAACTATGATGCCTCAGGTCAAAGAACTACTTTGCATTATCCCAACCATGAGTTCTTATGTGACATGGAATATGAGAACTATTCGTTGATCGCGTTCAGTGAACTCATTCTCTATTGAGCACCTACCGTACTTGTCTTGATGTCACACACACCAATGATTCGAGACTAATCACTCTCCCTGAGAGAAGACATAGTACGTACCGATCTTGACGGACTGTCAATGCCCAATTGGCAATCCTATGATCAGGAACGTTTAGGATGTGTCTACGAAAGAATGGTCTCAAGAATCTAACTTCATTAGATTACATTCTCTCAATCACAAATTCCTTGGACTTTATCGTTTAAGCATATAACATTTATATGAGACGGCTCAAACAATAATCTTTGCCCTTTATATGTAAAACTAGATTAGTTTAACATGTGAAATGTCCGTAAAGTATCATCACATGATTGGCTTTAGGGCACATTTCCAACAGAGTTGGGCGTGCGGAATTTAAATATGCCATGCTCATTTAATAAAGGCAATCTTGTCTTTTTTGGCTGAAAGTTCACGTGTCACCTCCAGAATTTTTGGCTCCACAGTCGACAGCTAGGGAAACTTGCTATGATGCCAAGATAAAACTACAACGTAGGGTTTTATTGTCATTAATTGTTATTCCTTTCCCGATAGAGGAAATATAGGGAAATTTTATTTAAACCCACGTAACCTTTCTTTACACCCAACTTACTCTCTACACCCAGATTATATTTAATTAAACTCTCAATATCTCTTTAAACCTAAATTTACTACCTAAATTGCCCTCACAAACCCAATCAATATGTAAAATTATCTTTACACCCATTCAAAAAATAAAAAATCAAATTCAAAACATATGTTCTCTCCTCTAAAGTTCTTACCTTCCGACATATTCGTCGTATTTTCTATCAATCTTCCATCGCTTTGCAAGAACACACCACTCTTCGCATCAAACACAAATTTAGCAGAATGTAAAACCGTCAAACTGTCCATGTTGACAATGTTGGAAATGTGCCCTAAAACCAATCATGTGATCATACTTTACGGACATTTCACATGTTAAACTAATCTAGTTTAATATCAAGGGCAAAGATTATTGTTTGAGCCGTCTCATATAAATGTTATATGCTTAAACGATAAGTCCAAGGAATATGTGATTGGGAGAATGCGATCTAAAGAAGTTAGATTCATGAGACCATTCTTTCGTAGACACATCCTAAACGTTCCTGATCATAGGATTGCCAATTGGGCATTGACAGTCCGTTAAGATCAGTACGTGCTGTGTCTTCTCTCAGGGAGAGTGACTAGTCTGGAATCATTGGTGTGTGTGACATCAAGACAAGTATGTAGGTGCTCAATAGAGAATGAGTTCACTGAACACGATCAACGAAGAGTTCTCATACTCATGTCACATGAGAACTCATGGTTGGGATAATGCAAAGTAGTCCTTTGACCTGAGGCATCATAGTTGTCTTGTGGTTAGGTCCTTGATCTTTGATTATGTCAAAGTCACCCCATCCGCGGGTGTCGATGGCATCGTCGGGGTTAAACCACTTAGCCATGGAGGCAAGTGAATGCGCAACAAGGGATCTCTAACCTTCAAACCGTTTGGGGGAGAATACTCTATGATATGATTAAGAATCTCTGGCCAGAGTATGAATGAGATTTAGGAAGTCATTCCAAATCACATTCAAGGTAATCATATAAGCACACGAATCACATTGAATAGTAGACATGAATAAACTATCAAACCAAACAATGTGGTCAAAAGTATTGTATTAGAGAAAGACCGTATTGCATTTGTAATCCTAAACTGAATAGGTTCTCCACCTCTTCTGATTAGCTTGGGTAACCATGATATGCTGCTAGGTGTCACTCATGGTTTGTGGAAGCCCTAAACGTGTATAATCACTAAAGGGGGAATTGAAAGTAAGTTTCAATTCACAATCGATTTGAAATGGTTTTAATCGCCCACTGCCTCGCTAAAAGGAACCTAATGGATCGTACATCGTGTAAGGTGGAGATTGAAGAAACAATGGAGATGAGTAAGAATAATTAAATGGTTTAATTATTTATGGCAAGGATTAATTAATATGTTAATTAATCAAACGAATAAGTTCGTTAAAGACCTTGGGATAGTTTTGGACCTTAAGGCCCAATGGGCTTCAAATGTCAAGCCCATTGACTTAAGTTGTATGACAACTTAATGAATAATGATTCACAAAGGCCCAATTAGCCCAATAATACCCTAAGGCCGGCCATTTAGAGATGGAGTGAGTTTTGGACTTATTTACAAGTTTGCCACTCCAATGAATTAAGGTATAAATATGACTTTATAGCCAAAATTCATTTAGGGTTTTCTTTTGGGGAAAGGATGAGAACATAAGCTCTCCTTTCTCTCTAAAGTGGCCGGCCTCCTTGGAGGGTTTAGCTAGCAATCCTACTACTCCATGGTCACTCATTTCTTCTCCAATCTAACATTGGTGAAGAGAGTTAGAGGTTCTCAATTTTGGGAACTTGGAGAACCATTTTATCCATCCAAATCCATAGATCTAAGATGCAAGGAATGAAGGCCCTCTCTTTGGGTGATTAGCCTTTGCTTATGCAAAGAGGAATCTACAAAGGTATAATTTCTCAACTAACAAATGTTGTTTTAAGTTGAGTCAAGGTTCACCAATCTACTAGGCTTTGAATTTCATGGGTAATGTTTTGTTTTTGAGTGCATACAAGCATGATTCCGCCTTTTAATTGTTAATTGCATGCTATAGATGTTATTCCAATGAACATGTTTTCACAAAATTTTCCTTCAAGTGGTATCAGAGCCTAGGTCTAGTAGTTGGTGAATCCTTTTGGGTTTTGTAGTTCATAGTCTTTGATTTAAATGTTGTAATATGTTACAAGCTTTATTCTTTCTTTTTTGAATGTAAATTTTGTTAGAAAATTTGCCATCTCAAATGTTGTAGATGTAGTTCATATGAGCATGAATTTTGGAGCTAAAATTTGGTGCCATGTTTTTGGGGATTTTCGGCCAAATCCAAAGGGTGGATTTTTGGGTTCTTGTTTGTCTTGTTAAAAGTGTTTTCAAGTGACTTTTGGAACCCCTATGTACCCTAGTTTGGTTATATGTTATTTCCCTTAAGTTTGAATGGTTTTGGGATGTTTTTGGGTGAAAAATGTTCATGGAAATGTTTTTGAGTTTTTCATGAGTGTTCTTCATTGTTCTTGACATTTTTGCCAAGAACAAAAAGTTTGGTGTTTTGATTCAAAGTTTTGATTTATTTCATAAAGTTTATGTTTTATGTTTTTCATATGTTTAAATGTATTAGATATTTGTTTAGAAAGGTGATGGAATTATTGGTGGGTGTGTAAGGATTAATTCCCTTTCACACACACCACTTGCACCACTTGCATGCTTTATGTCAAACTTACCAATCAACACACACATCACTCCTTTCACCTCTCCAAAACCGGCCACTCCCTCAATGGGAGTACTTTTGGGGCTTTTATGCAATTATATAAAGTTTTGATACTTTTGTGTATTTGCACTATGGCCCAAAAGTTTACGTTTTTACGTAAAGGCCCAAAATCATTAAAGGACAAATTGTTTTGTTCCTTTAATGAAGTTTTTCAACTTGTTGAAATTTTTGGGTTCTAGTTGTAATTACATGAATTAGTGGACTTTTGTGTTTTTACAAAATGAGCTCAAAAGTTTAAGTTTTGCAACATAGCCCAAAAGTTGAGGTTATTGCATTTTGGCCCAAATTAAGTTGAGAACAAAATTGTTTTGTCTCTTTAAATGAGAATTGGATTTTCATTTCATTTAGCTCCATTTAAATCAATTTTATGGATACAAAAAACCAAATGAAAATGTTGCATTCAATTTAATTAGTTAAAGTGTTGATTAATTAAAGGGTGATTATGAACCTAAGCCTACGATAATTGAGCTATGTGATGTTGGAAATGTGCCCTAAAACCAATCATATGATGATACTTTACAGACATTTCACATGTTAAACTAATCTAGTTTAATATCAAGGGCAAAGATTATTGTTTGAGCAGTCTTATATAAATGTTATATGCTTAAACGATAAGTCCAAGGAATATGTGATTGGGAGAATGCGATCTAAAGAAGTTAGATTCATGAGACCATTCTATCGTAGACACATCCTAAATGTTCCTGATCATAGGATTGCCAATTGGGCATTGACAGTCCGTTAAGATCAGTACGTGTTGTGTATTCTCTCAGGGAGAGTGACTAGTCTCGAGTCATTGGTGTGTGTGACATCAAGACAAGTACGTAGGTGCTCAATAGAGAATAAGTTCACTGAACACGATCAACGAAGAGTTCTCATATTCATGTCACATGAGAACTCATGGTTGGGATAATGCAAAGTAGTCCTTTGACTTGAGGCATCACGTTTGTCTTGTGGTTAAGTCCTTGATCTTTGATTATGTCAAAGTCACTCCATCAGGAGGGTGTCCACGGCATAGTTGGGGTTAAGCCACTTAGCTATGGAGGCAAGTGAATGCGGAACAAGGGATCTCTAACCTTCAAACCGTTTGAGGGAGAATACTCTATGATATGATTAAGAATCTCTGGCCAGAGTATGAATGAGATTTAGGAAAGTCGTTCCAAATCACATTCAAGGTAATCATATAAGCACATGAATTACATTGGATAGTAGACATGAATAAACTATCAAACCAAACAATGTGGTCAAGAGTATTGTATTAGAGAAAGACCGTATTGCATTTGTAATCCTAAACTGAATAGGTTCTCTACCTCTTCTGATTAGCTTGGGTAACCATGATATGCTGCTAGGTGTCACTCATGGTTTGTGGAAGCCCTAAACGTGTATAATCACTAAAGGGAGAATTGAAAGTAAGTTTCAATTCACAATCGATTTTAAAGAGTTTTAATCGCCCACTGCCTCGCTAAAAGGAACCTAATGGATCGTACACCGTGTAAGGTAGAGATTGAAGAAACAACGGAGATGAGTAAGAATAATTAAATGGTTTAATTATTTATGGCAAGGATTAATTAATATGTTAATTAATCAAACGAATAAGTTCGTTAAAGACCTCTGGATAGTTTTGGACCTTAAGGCCCAATGGGCTTCGAACGTCAAGTCCATTGACTTAAGTTGCATGACAACTTAATGAATAATGATTCACAAAGGCCCAAATAGTCCAATGAATCCCTATGGCCGGCCATTTAGAGATGGAGTGGGTTTTGGACTTATTTACAAGTTTGCCACTCCAATGAATTAAGGTATAAATATGACTTTATAGTCAAAATTCATTTAGGGTTTCTTTTAGGAAATTGGAGAGAACACAATGCTCTCCTTTTCTCTCTAGGAGGCCGGCCCCCTTGGAGGGTGTATCTAGCAATCCTACTCCTCCAAGGTCACTCATTTCTACTTAAATCTAACCTTGGTGTGGAGACTTAGAGGTTCTCAATTTTGGGAACTTGGAGAACCATATTCTTCCATCCAAATCCATGGATGTAAGAAGCAAGGAATGAAGGCCCTCTCTTTGGGTGATTAGCCTTTGCTTATGCAAAGAGGAATCTACAAAGGTATAAATTTCTCAACTCACTTTGATTTGAGTTGAGTCTTGGTTCACCAATCTACTAGGCTTTGAATTTCATGGGTAATGTTTTACTTTTGAATGCATGCAAGCATGATTCCGCCTTTTAATTGTTAAATGCATGCTATAGATGTTATTCAAATGAACATGTTTTCACAAAATCATCCTTCAAGTGGTATCAGAGCCTAGGTCTAGTAGTTGGTGAATCCTTTTGGGTTTTGTGGTTCATAGTTTGTGATTTAAAAGTTGTAATATGTTACAAGCTTTATTCTTGTTTCTTTGAATGTAAATTTTGTTAGAAAATTTACCATCTCAAATGTTGTTGATGTAGTTCTTATGAGCATGAATATTGGAGCTAAAATTTGGTGCCATGTTTTTGGGAATTTTCGGCCAAATCCAAAGGGTGGAATTTTGGGTTCTTGTTTGACTTGTTAAAAGTGTTTTCAAGTAACTTTTGGAACCCCTATGTACCCTAGTTTGGTTATATGTTATTTCCCTAAAGTTTGAATGGTTTTGGGATGTTTTTGGAGTAAAAATGTTCATGGAAATTTTTTGGGTTTTTCATGAATGTTCTTCATTGTTCTTGACATTTTTGCCAAGAACAAAAAGCTTTGTGTTTTGATTCAAAGTTTTGATTTATTTCATAAAGTTTATGTTTTATGTTTTTCAAATGATTTAATGTGTTAGATATTTGTTTAAATGGTGATAGACATAATGGTGGGTGTGAAAGGATTAATTCCCTTTCACACACACCACTTGCACCACTTGCTTGCTTTATGTCAAAACTCAGAAATCAACACACACATCACTCCTTTCCCTCTCCAAAACCGGCCACCCTACATGTAGGGTACTTTTGGGGCTTTTATGCAATTACATAAAGTTTTGATACTTTTGTGTATTTGCACTTTGGCCCAAAAGTTTACGTTTTTACGTTTAGGTCCAAAAACGCTAAAGGACAAATTGTTTTGTTCCTTTAATGAAGTTTTTGCATTGTTTAAATTTTGGGTTCTACTTGTATTTACATGAAGTAGTGGACTTTTGTGTTTTTACAAAGTGACCCCAAAAGTTTATGTTTTTGCAATATAGCCCAAATGTTGAGGTTAATTGCTTTATGGCCCAAATTAGGTAGAGAACAAAATTGTTTTGTCTCTTTAAATGAGAATTGGATTTTCATTTTGTTTAGCTCCTTTTAAATCAATTTTATGGATACAAAAACCAAATGAAAATGTTGCATTCAAATTAATTAGTTAAATTGTTAATTAATTAAAGGGTGATTATGAACCTAAGCCTACGATAATTGAGCTATGTGATAGGCCGTTTCAAATTTGTTTGAACCATGGGAATGTGTAGATTAGATTTTGGTTGTAATTTGATTTGATCAAATGTTGTAAAAGAGCATAAGCTCTTCTTTACTTTAAAGTAATTTGATTTATGCAAATGTTGTAATGAGCATAAGCTCACCTTTACTTTGAAGTACTTCTTTCTTGCTTTATTTGATATGCATGAAAATGAAGTAGTTGGGTCCAACACCCCTAAGACAACACGCCTTAATGTGATTAAACGCGTAACTAAAATCAATAACCATCCCTAGACCGAGATTCAACACAAGGCTCGTGTTGAATCTAAACAAAGGTTCATAATCATCCTAAGGCCCTAAGGCAACTATATAGTCCATCAAATGAATGCAAAGGTTATGTTAGTAGTATCATATACTCTTGCTTTAAAAACCATTTTATAAGCATAGTGGGAGTATTATATACAACTAAAAACAATCATATGGACCAATAGTTGTAATAGGACCAAAATTGTTTTAATAGAGATTAAAATGTATGATTATTTGTGATGAGACCTAAAACCCTCAACCAAACCATTATTAAGTTGATAAGCGTGAGAGTGCTTTGAACACTCTTTCGTGGCCTTCCACCGTGGTAGGCTCCAATCGTTTATGACTTGTACACCGCCTTCACCCTATCATGGGGGAGTGCAAAGTGCATGCTTATACTCAGGAGGAGTCTATATACATACTTGATGAGGTGAGTGTAGGCAACGAGGATGGCCAACATCGTATCATCGTGAGGCTATTCTTGAACCCCTTCACAAACTAAGCATGGTGGGAATGACTTAACTAAGTGCAATGGAGCCAACATCATATCATTGTGAGGTGACATTCTCTAGAGGCCAAATAAGATGGGTACTTGCAAGTGATGCAAATGAGTAAGCATACTCTCTCATTATTATTAATGCTAGCCAACATCATATCATTGTGAGGTGGGCTTGGTAGTAGTGAGTCTCCCATACCCTACTAAGAGTTTTCTCCAAAACTCTCGAATTCCAATGAGGGATATGGAATTTGCCAAAAATAGTGGGTGGTGCTATTTGATTGAAAGACCCGAATCAAATGGCTTAAAGTCAATCAATTTATATTCGTTATGTATTTGTTTACCAATATATTTGCAAACGTTATCCAACACTTGACAAATAAAAGCCGAAAGCTATAGTTTCCGGACTTGGTACTACAAAACCATAGATTGTCTTTAAATGGCTTGTAAATGTACCTAAGTAGTCTCATCCTCACAATCTTCCTATTGATAATGTATCATTGGAAGAACATGTTAGAAAAAGTCTATCATAAAGAGGACAACACTTTTAAATGTCATAATTCTTCAATTACAATTTGTTGTATGAAGAAATAAGAGTTGCTTTGAACAACCCTTAATCAATGCAAACATTAGTGCTTGTTTCTTTGTTACATGAACAAGGAACTTTAGAAGAAAGCACAAAGGCATGGACACTTAATGTGCCATGATTCTTCACTTACAAATTGTTGTATGAATAAATGAGAGTTGCCTTGAACAACTCTTGAAAGTTTGTAATTATGTTTAGAACATAATGGTTGGTTGAAAAAAAATAGTCCATCAACATGGACTTATGATGATTTTGAATCATTGAGTGTTGAAGTGTTAAACCACTTAACGAGACGGAAACTAAGCTAGGACTTCACCATTATGTCCCTATCCTAATGGTTCACTAAGTTTATTGTAAACTATGTAGTGAACAATAAACACATGCTCTTCAAAATGTTTGATGTGTATAACACAATTGAAATAAGTTTCAAGAGAGATAGTGGGAGTTTAGGGACCATGACTAATGTAGTCAAAGGTGAAAGTCAAATAAAGAAGATAAAAATAACTCCAAGGGAACAAACTTTCTTTATGAAAGGATGGACATTGGAAGGGGTATTTGCAAGAAATGTCTTGCAAGTGTCAAGAACACACCTTTCGAAGGTGTTGTAAATTGTTCTTGAATAATTCAAAACAGTTGGTTCTTCTACTTGAATGCTTGATTCCGTATTAGTAACTATGTTATACAATCGTTGTAAAAGTGTGACTAATAAGAAGTAGAAGATATATGAGAGAAGAAAAGGTACTTCACATTCGGAACGTGAATAAAATATAGATCTCTGCGAAAGCAGATAGTACTTACTTCCTCATAAGAACTACCAAAGAAATTGGAAAAACCAAAGATTGTCTTTACATTCCAATTTTAAGGAATTTAATTTCGTCACTATAGTAGAGATGGATGAATGTTTTGTTTGACAAAACATTGTTCTTTATTAATCAATGATTGGATTATAGTAATCTAATTGATTGTCTCTATGGTAGAGATGATATGGTAGTGTTAACTGTTTAGAATATAATGATGCTTAAAACCCAAAAGGTTGCAAGGTAGTGACTAATCCCAACGAAAGTTGTGATACCTCTAAAACATAAATTACGAGTTGGTCATAGATGGATGCTTTGGATCGTTAGATCCGGATCCAATACCTTCTTGTTAAAATTGTATAGAGGCAAAATGTTAGAATCTTTATTCTTTTGGAAAGAAGAAAGAATCACAAAGTTGTTGAGGTTAATTCACTTAGATGTTGTTGGCACTTGTCCACAACATAATACTACTCATGTTATATGACATTCACCGAAGATCACTCTCGGTTGGACTATAGTTTATTTTGAATAAACACAAATCCGAATACTTTGCAAAAGGTTTCAAAGAATTCAAGAAATGTAAGTTGATGAGTAAGACGTCTAAAGTATTTACCTCCTTAGATTTGATCCAAGGAAAAGAAACACTTTAGATGAGTCTCCTTGAAAGATATCAAGGAAAGAAGCATCATATGATAATGGATTTCTCCATAAGGAGAAAAACAAACTTGAATAAGATTTAGTTCTTTGGATATTATCAATTACCCATATATAGGATATATACTTCTAAGACAATATGATTGTCAATTAGAAGATCTTCCAAAATTTTCATGACTCCATAAGATGTAGTTGGAAAGAAAGATAAATCTTAAGCATGTTAAGATTGAGGGTTGTGTGCTAATAAGCAATATTTGTTTGATAACAATCTTGTGGGATATCCTTAAATTAACTTTTGGATATCACTTCTATAAACCAACTAACAAATGTTGTTTTGTTGGGTAGTTCATTGTAATCCTACAATGTGATTTGCCTAAGAGCGAGAGATAGAACTCAAAGAATGGGTTCTTTGAGAAACAAGATAGTAATAAAAAAATATAACAACCTAGTTCCTATACCACAAGCTCCAAGGTAGTCGAGAAGGATTTATAAACCGTCAAAGTTGAATGGTTTGAACTTTATGACTATGTCATAGAGTTGCACCTCTTAATTCGAAAGAAATAAGAATGAAAATCCTTATGACTACATTGAGTGTATATATATGATATATACTCAAGGAAATGGTAAAGTACCATTTGACCCGAAATAATGAAACCTTCATAAGCTAATTGGTAGCTTAAGGTAACTACAATCAAAAGGATGGTTGACTTTGAAGAAACCATTTTTGACGTAGTCTTGGTTTCAATTAATTCGAAGATAGCTAGCTACAACTAAATGGTGATTCAATGTTTGGACATAATATAGGTTTCCGAAACCATTATTAAGATAGTCTTGATAATATATGTCTAAAACTATAAATCACAAGACATGTAAGTTGTGTAGATCCATCCATCATGGATCTTAGCAAGCTAGTGGGAGCGATAAGCGTCTTATGAGAGAAAGATCAAATAGTTTGATTTCTCATAAAGATGTAAATGAATCTTTTGTTTACTAGGTTTACAAAAGATTAGTGGGAGTTAATCATGTTCCTAAAATTTAAATATATATATGATATATTAATTTTGGAAATGAAAAGAATACTTCTTCGTTAAAGTTATGACTTTAAACATTCTATAACGATAGAATGTATATGGGAGATATAGTCTATATACATGGGATGAAATCTATAATGATATATTTCATGATATAATTGGATTATATCAATCCCTAATAATAGACAAAAGATGATAGGAAGTTTCTCATATGATGATGAACTTCAAATCAAAAGGACAACTCTAGTGAGACTAAGAAGTTGCTCTTCTCAAAGAGAACGTACTCTTTGACTCCCAAAGAAATAATGCGTAAATAGAATCCTTTATGCATACGCATAAAGGTGATTTATGTATTTCATATTGTATGAAAAACATTGATATGAGTTGTACCTAGAACGGTACAAGACGATATCAGTGCAAGCCCAGGATCAGAACCATGGCAACAGTCAAGTGAGTCCTTAAGTATTTAAGAAATACTAAAGGATAGATTCCTCAAAGAATGAGGAAGAATTAGAGTAACGTAAAGGAAGCGTAAATGTATTAGATTATGAATCTAATCCATCATTGGATGTTTCTTCATTATGAATGAAGAGATAATCAGATATCTCTTTATTATGACTAAAGAGATATTTGGATGGAAATTTAAAAGTAATGACTTTAGTGTGTTCCATTATGAATGCAAAATATATTGCCATATAGAAGCTTACAACAATGTTGTTTGGATGGGAAAGTTCATTTATGAACTCTCTATTCGGTTCCAACCAGAAAGTGTATCTAGTGTACTGACACTATGACTCTAATGGGGCGATAGCTCAAGCCAGGGAATCAAGGTCTCATCAAGGTCCAAACTCAAATGAGAGACTGAACCACATGATTGAAAATCATGTATAATGGTGACGGCGTTATTCTCAAGGTTGCTTCTATGGATAACATATAGATATCCATTGTCTAGGCCTACTATTCAGCCATTTATGAAACAGAAGAGGTATCATCACTGATGACCAAGCTGATTGGCTCTAGTGCAAGTGGGAGATTGTTGGAAATGTGCCCTAAAACCAATCATATGATGATACTTTACAGACATTTCACATGTTAAACTAATCTAGTTTAATATCAAGGGCAAAGATTATTGTTTGAGTCGTCTCATATAAATGTTATATGCTTAAACGATAAGTCCAACGAATATGTGATTGGGAGAATGCGATCTAAAGAAGTTAGATTCATGAGACCATTCATGAGACCATTCTTTCGTAGACACATCCTAAACGTTCCTGATCATAGGATTGCCAACTGGGCATTGACAGTCCGTTAAGATCAGTACGTGCTGTGTATTCTCTCAGGGAGAGTGAATAGTCTCGAGTCATTGGTGTGTGTGACATCAAGACAAGTACGTAGGTGCTCAATAGAGAATGAGTTCACTGAACACGATCAACGAAGAGTTCTCATATTCATGTCACATGAGAACTCATGGTTGGGATAATGCAAAGTAGTCCTTTGACCTGAGGCATCACGTTTGTCTTGTGGTTAAGTCCTTGATCTTTGATTATGTCAAAGATACTCCATCAGGAGGGTGTCCACGACATAGTTGGGGTTAAGCCACTTAGCTATGGAGGCAAGTGAATGCGCAACAAGGGATCTCTAACCTTCAAACCGTTTGAGGGAGAATACTCTATGATATGATTAAGAATCTCTGGCCAGAGTATGAATGAGATTTAGGAAAGTCGTTCCAAATCACATTCAAGGTAATCATATAAGCACACGAATTACATTGGATAGTAGACATGAATAAACTATCAAACCAAACAATGTGGTCAAGAGTATTGTATTAGAGAAAGACCGTATTGCATTTGTAATCCTAAACTGAATAGGTTCTCTACCTCTTCTGATTAGCTTGGGTAACTATGATATGCTGTTCGGTGTCACTCATGGTTTGTGGAAGCCCTAAACGTGTATAATCACTAAAGGGAGAATTGAAAGTAAGTTTCAATTCACAATCGATTTTAAAGAGTTTTAATCGCCCACTGCCTCGCTAAAAGGAACCTAATGGATCGTACACCGTATAAGGTAGAGATTGAAGAAATAACGGAGATGAGTAAGAATAATTAAATGGTTTAATTATTTATGGCAAGGATTAATTAATATGTTAATTAATCAAACGAATAAGTTCGTTAAAGACCTCGGGATAGTTTTGGACCTTAAGGCCCAATGGGCTTCGAACGTCAAGTCCATTGACTTAAGTTGTATGACAACTTAATGAATAATGATTCACAAAGGCCCAAATAGTCCAATGAATCCCTATGGCCGGCCATTTAGAGATGGAGTGGGTTTTGGACTTATTTACAAGTTTGCCACTCCAATGAATTAAGGTATAAATATGACTTTATAGCCAAAATTCATTTAGGGTTTCTTTTAGGAAATTGGAGAGAACACAATGCTCTCCTTTTCTCTCTAGGAGGCCAGCCCCCTTAGAGGGTGTATCTAGCAATCCTACTCCTCCAAGGTCACTCATTTCTACTTAAATCTAACCTTGGTGTGGAGACTTAGAGGTTCTTAATTATCGTAGGTTTTGAATTTCATGGGTAATGTTTTGTTTTGAATGCATGCAAGCATGATTCCGCCTTTTAATTGTTAAATGCATGCTATAGATGTTATTCAAATGAACATGTTTTCACAAAATCATCCTTCATGTGAAAGGCCGTTTCAAATTTGTTTGAACCATGGGAATGTGTAGATTAGATTTTGGTTGTAATTTGATTTGATCAAATGTTGTAATAGAGCATAAGCTCTTCTTTACTTTAAAGTAATTTGTTTTATTCAAATGTTGTAAAGAGCATAAGCTCATCTTTACTTTGAAGTACTCCTTTCTTGTATTATTTGATATGCATGAAAATGGAGTAGAGGGTCCAACGCCCCTAAGACAACACGCCTTAATGTGATTAAACACGTAACTATAATCAATCACCATCCCTAGACCGAGATTCAACACTAGGCTCGTGTTGCATCTAATTAAAGGTTCATAGTCATCCTAAGGCCCTAAGGCAACTATATAGTCCATCAATGAATGCAAAGTTTATGTTAGTAGTATAATATACTCTTGCTTTAAAAACCGTTTTATAAGCATAGTGGGAGTATTATATACAACTAAATTCAATCAAATGGACCAATAGTTGTAATAGGACCAAAATTGTTTTAATAAAGATTAAAATGAATATTTATATGTGATGAGACCTAAAAACCCTCAACGAAACCATTATTAAGTTGAGAAGCGTGAGAGTGCTTTGAACACTCTTTCATGGCCTTCCACCGTGGTAGGCTCCGATCGTTTGTGACTCGTACACCGGCTTCACCCTACCATGGGGGAGTACAAAGTGCGTGCTTACACTCAGGAGGAGTCTATATGCATACTTGATGTTGTGAAAGGTAGGCAACGAGAATGATCAATATCATATCATTGTGAGGTTGTTCTTGAACCCCTACCCGAACTTGCATGGTGGGAATGACTTAACTAAGTGCAATGGAGCCAATATCATATCATTGTGAGGTTACATTCTCTAGAGGCCAAATAAGATGGGTACTTGCAAGAGATGCAAATGAGTAAGCGTACTCTCTCATTATTATTAATGCTAGCCAATATCATATCATTGTGAGGTGGGCTTGGTAGTAGTGAGTCTCCCATACCCTACTAAGAGTTTCCTCCAAAACTCTCGAATTCCAATGAGGGATATGGAATTTGCCAAAAATAGTGGGTGGTGCTATTTGATTTAAAGACCCGGATCAAATGGCTTAAAATCAATCGATTTATATTCGTTATGTATTTATTTACCAATATATTTGCAAACGCTATCCAACACTTGACAAATAAAAGCCAAAAGCTTTAGTTTCCGGACTTGGTACTACAAAACCATAGATTGTCTTTAATGGCTTGTAAATGTACCTAAGTAGTCTCATCCTCACAATCTTCCTATTGATTATGTATCATTAGAAGAATATGTTAGAAAAAGTCTATCATAAAGAGGACAACACTTTTAATGTCATAATTCTTCAATTACAATTTGTTGTATGAAGAAATAAGAGTTGCTTTGAACAACTCTTAGTTAAATGCAAACATTAGTGCTTGTTTCTTTGTTACACGAACAAGGAACTTTAGAAGTAAGTACAAGGGCATGGACACTTTATGTGCCATGATTCTTCACTTACAAGTTGATGTATGAAGAAATGAGAGTTGCCTTGAACAACTCTTGAAAGTTTGTTATTATGTTTAGAACATAATGGTTGTTTGACAAAAATAGTCCATCAACATGGACTTATGATGATTTTGAATCATTGAGTGTTGAAGTGATAAACCACTTAACGAGACGGAAACTAGGCTAGGACTTCACCTTTATGTCCCTATCCTAATGGTTCACTAAGTTTATTGTAAACTATGTAGTGAACAATAAACACATGCTCTCCAAAATGTTTGATGTGTATAACACAATTGAAATAAGTTTCAAGAGAGATAGTGGGAGTTTAGGGACCATGACTATTGTAGTCAAAGGAGAAGTCAAATGAAGAAGATAAAATTAACTCCAAGGGAACAAACTTTCTTTATGAAAGGATGGACATTGGAAGGGGTATTTGCAAGAAATGTCTTGCAAGTGTCAAGAACACACCTTTCGAAGGTGTTGTAAATTGTTCTTGAATAGTTCAAAACAGTTGGTTCTTCTACTTGAATGCTTGATTCCGTATTAGTAACTATGTTTTACAATCGTTGTAAAAGTGTGACTAATAAGAAGTAGAAGATATATGAGAGAAGAAAAAGGTGCTTCACATTCGAAACGTGAATAAAATAAAGATCTCTGCGAAAGCAGAAAGTACTTACTTCCTCATATGAACTACCAAAGAAATTGGAAAAACCAAAGATTGTCTTTACATTCCAATTTTAAGGAACTTAATTCCGTCACTATAGTAGAGATGGATGAATGTTTTGTTTGACAAAACATTGTTCTTTATTAGTCAATGATTGGATTATAGTAATCTAATTGATTGTCTCTATAGTAGAGATGATATGGTAGTGTTAACTGTTTAGAATATAACGATGCTTAAAACCCAAAAGGTTGCAAGGTAGTGACTAATCCCAACTGAGTTGTGATACCTCAAAAACATAAAATACGAGTTGGTCATAGATGGATGCTTTGGATCGTTAGATCTGGATCCAACACCTTCTTATTAAAACTGTATAGAGGCGAAATGTTCGAATCTTTATTCTTTTGGAAAGAAGAAAGAATCACAAAGTTGTTGAGGTTAATTCACTTAGATGTTAGTGGCACTTGTCCACAACATAATACTACTCATGTTGTATGATATTCACCGAAGATCACTCTCGGTTGGACTATAGTTTATTTTGAATAAACACAAGTCCGAATACTTTGCAAAAGGTTTCAAAGAATTCAAGAAATGTAAGTTGATGAGTAAGACGTCTAAAGTATTTGCCTCCTTAGATTTGATCCAAGGAAAGATAACACTTTAGAACAGTTTCCTTGAAAAATATCAAGGAAAAAAGCATCAAAAGATAATGGATTTCTCCATTAGGAGAAGAACGAACTTGAATAAGATTTAGTTCGTTGGATGTTATCAATTACCCATATATAGGATATATGCTTCTAAGACAATGTGATTGTCAATTAGAAGATCTTCCAAAATTTTCATGACTCCATAAGATGTAGTTGGAAAGAAAGACAAATCTTAATCATGTTAAGATTTGGGGTTGTGTGCTTATAAGCAATATTTGTTTGAGAATTATCTTGTGGGTATCCTTAAATTAACATTTGGATATCACTTCTATAAAACAACTAACAAATGTTGTTTGTTGGGTAGTTCATTGTAATCCTACACCAGGATTTGCCTAAGATAGAGCAAATGAACGAGGGATAGAACTCAAAGAATGGGTTCTTTGAGAGACAAGATAGTAATCAACAAATATAACAACCTAGTTCCTATACCACAAGCTCCAAGGTAGTCGAGAAGGATTTATAAACCGTCTCAGTTGAATGGTTTGAACTTTATGACTTTGTCATAGAGTTGCACCTCTTAATTCGAAAGAAATAAGAATGAAAATCCTTATGACTACATTGAGTGTATATACGATATATACTCAAGGAAATGGTAAAGTACCATTTGACCGAAATAATGAAACCTCCATAGCGAATTGTAGCTTAAGGTGACTACAATCAAAGAGAATGGTTGACTTTGAAGAAACCATCTTTGACGTAGTCTTAGTTTCAATTAATTCGAAGATTGCTAGCTACAACTAAATGGTGATTCAATGTTTGGACATAATATGGGTTTCCGAAACCATTATTAAGATAGTCTTGATAATATATGTCTAAAACTATGAATCACAAGACATGTAAGTTATAGAGATCCAACCATCATGGATCTTAGCAAGCTAGTGGGAGCTATAAACGTCTTATGAGAGAAAGATCAAATCGTTTGATTTCTCATAAAGATGTAAATGAATCTTTTGTTTACTAGGTTTACAAAAGATTAGTGGGAGTTAATCATGTTCCTAAATTTGAATATATATATATATATATACAAATATATGATATATTAATTTTGGAAATGAAAAGAATACTTCTTCGTTAAAGTTATGACTTTAAAACATTATATGAAGATAGAATGTATATGGGAGACATAGTCTATATACATGGGATGGAAATCTATATTGATAGATTTTAGGATATAATTGGATTATATCAAGCCCTAAATATAGACAAAAGATGATAGGAAGTTTCTCATATAATGATGAACTTCAATCAAAAAGGACAACTCTAGTGAGACTAAGAAGTTGCTCTTCTCAAAGAGAACGTACTCTTTGACTCCCAAAGAAATAATGCGTAAATAGAATCCTTTATGCATACGCAGAAAGGTGATTTATGTATTTCATATTGTATGAAAAACATTGATATGAGTTGTACCTAGAACGGTACAAGACGATATCAGTGCAAGCCCAGGATCAGAACCATGGCAACTGTCAAGTGAGTCTTTAAGTATTTAAGAAATACTAAAGGATATATTCCTCAAAGATCGAGGAAGAATTAGAGTAACGTAATGGAAGTGTAAATGTATTAGATTATGAATCTAATCCTTCATTGGATGTTTCTTCATTATGAATGAAGAGATAAACAGATATCTCTTTATTATGACTAAAGAGATATTTGGATGGAAACATTAAAGTAATGACTTTAGTGTGTTCCATTATGAATGCAAAATATATTGCCATATAGATGTTTACAACAATATTGTTTGGATGGGAAAGTTCATTTATGAACTCTCTATTCGGTTCCAACCAGAAAGTGTCTGACACTAATGGGGCGATAGCTCAAGCCAGGGAATCAAGGTCTCATCACGATCCGAACTCAAATGAGAGACTGAACCACATGATTAAGAATCATGTATAATGGTGACGTCGTTATTCTCAAGGTTGCTTCTATGGATAACATATAGATATCCATTGTCTAGGCCTACTACTCAGCCATTTATGAAATGACTACAGAAGAGGTATCATCACTGATGACCAAGCTGATTGGCTCTAGTGCAAGTGGGAGATTGTTGGAAATGTGCCCTAAAACCAATCATGTGATGATACTTTACGGACATTTCACATGTTAAACTAATCTAGTTTAATATCAAGGGCAAAGATTATTGTTTGAGCCGTCTCATATAAATGTTATACGCTTAAACGATAAGTCCAAGGAATATGTGATTGGGAGAATGCGATCTAAAGAAGTTAGATTCATGAGACCATTCTTTCGTAGACACATCCTAAACGTTCATGATCATAGGATTGCCAATTGGGCATTGACAGTCCGTTAAGATCAGTACGTGTTGTGTCTTCTCTCAGGGAGAGTGACTAGTCTCGAGTCATTGGTGTGTGTGACATCAAGACAAGTACGTAGGTGCTCAATAGAGAATAAGTTCACTGAACACGATCAACGAAGAGTTCTCATACTCATGTCACATGAGAACTCATGGTTGGGATAATGCAAAGTAGTCCTTTAACCTGAGGCATCATAGTTGTCTTGTGGTTAGGTCCTTGATCTTTGATTATGTCAAAGTCACCCCATCCGCGGGTGTCGACGGCATCGTCGGGGTTAAGCCACTTAGCCATGGAGGCAAGTGAATGCGCAACAAGGGATCTCTAACCTTCAAACCGTTTGGGGGAGAATACTCTATGATATGATTAAGAATCTTTGGCCAGAGTATGAATGAGATTTAGGAAGTCGTTCCAAATCACATTCAAGGTAATCATATAAGCACACGAATCACATTGGATAATAGACATGAATAAACTATCAAACCAAACAATGTGGTCAAGAGTATTGTATTAGAGAAAGACCGTATTGCATTTGTAATCCTAAACTGAATAGGTTCTCCACCTCTTCTGATTAGCTTGGGTAACCATGATATGCTGCTAGGTGTCACTCATGATTTATGGAAGCCCTAAACGTGTATAATCACTAAAGGGAGAATTGAAAGTAAGTTTCAATTCACAATCGATTTGAAATGGTTTTAATCGCCCACTGCCTCGCTAAAAGGAACCTAATGGATCGTACACCGTGTAAGGTGGAGATTGAAGAAACAATGGAGATGAGTAAGAATAATTAAATGGTTTAATTATTTATGGCAAGGATTAATTAATATGTTAATTAATCAAAAGAATAAGTTCGTTAAAGACCTTGGGATAGTTTTGGACCTTAAGGCCCAATGGGCTTCGAACGTCAAGCCCATTGACTTAAGTTGTATGACAACTTAATGAATAATGATTCACAAAGGCCCAATTAGCCCAATAATACCCTAAGGCCGGCCATTTAGAGATGGAGTGAGTTTTGGACTTATTTACAAGTTTGCCACTCCAATGAATTAAGGTATAAATATGACTTTATAGCCAAAATTCATTTAGGGTTTTCTTTTGGGGAAAGGATGAGAACATAAGCTCTCCTTTCTCTCTAAAGTGGCCGGCCTCCTTGGAGGGTTTAGCTAGCAATCCTACTACTCCAAGGTCTCTCATTTCTTCTCCAATCTATCCTTGGTGAAGAGACTTAGAGGTTCTCAATTTTGGGAACTTGGAGAACCATTTCATCCATCCAAATCCATAGATCTAAGATGCAAGGAATGAAGGCCCTCTCTTTGGGTGATTAGCCTTTGCTTATGCAAAGAGGAATCTACAAAGGTATAATTTCTCAACTAACAAATGTTGTTTTAAGTTGAGTCAAGGTTCACCAATCTACTAGGCTTTGAATTTCATGGGCAATGTTTTGTTTTTGAGTGCATGCAAGCATGATTCCGCCTTTTAATTGTTAATTGCATGCTATAGATGTTATTCAAATGAACATGTTTTCACAAAATTTTCCTTCAAACAATAACAAGCAGAAAGAATCTTGGGGACTAGGTTTTGAATCTTTTGAAGCCAAAACCGAATTCGGACTAGTTAGATATATAAAAGAAACAACACCCCATTATCAATCCAATTTATATGTGCCCCTTGGAATGGTAGAGTAATCGTGCCAAAATTTCGAACAAGAGCCAGGAAAGTTTTGGAAGCGAGACGAATTTGCTTGACTTCAATCTTCCAATGTTTTTGTTAATGATGATAACAAAAAAAATCCTTTCTTAATCTGTTTGATACGTGGTGCGTTATCTTCATAAAACGATGAAGGTGTTGGATTTGGCATTAAATCAACATGCCTAAACTAAAAAGGATTAGGATACCTTGGACGCAAGATATTTGGATTTGTGTTTCCTAGTTGGTTTGGGATTTGGTTTTAGTATAGGATTTGGTTTCCTATATTCTAGGGACTTTGTGTAAACCTAGGACATCTATTAGTATAAATACAGGGATGTGGGATAAAGTTTTGTGTGTGAGAATTTTTTAGAGCCATAAGTTTGTATACTTGAGAACACTTTGTGTTTGTGAGTTCTCTTGTATTTGTTGGTAATCAATAAAGTTTCCATTGTTAGAGAGGTACTCCTATATTGGAGGAACTCTAAAATCATTGTGTTTTGTTTATTGCTTGATTGATTTTTGGTTAAGTTTAAAACAAGTGTTATCAAGAGCTTAGGTTCTTACGTGGGTTGTGACTATCAAGCAATGACAAAGACTGGTGATTCTACCGGTGGTGATGATGTTGAAGAAAAATCTGGCACTAGTGGAACCAAAATGACAGTTCAGAGTGCAAAGTTTGAAATTGAGATATTTGATGGAACGAACAACTTAGCTATGTGGCAATGTTGTTGGAGATATGCCCTGAAAGTCAATCTTTGGAAGAAACCTTTCAGGACAATTCTATATGTATGGAAAACTCTAATACATCAAAAGGCAAAGTCACTCATTAGGAATATCTCAATAAACGATATACGTCCTAAAGAGTGAATCCATGGACAATGGATCGATGGAAGAAGTAATCTAATGATGTTAGACTGCAGAGACCTTCTTCACATAACCATGATGTCCAAAAAGGTTCCTGGTCATAGGATTGTCGGAGGGACACTGACAGTACATAGACCAGTACATACTATGTCCCCTTCTAATAGGAAGGATGGAAAGTCTCATGCCATTCGTGTAGTGACACTAAGACAAGTATGTAAGTGCTCATTATAGGAATGAGTTCACTGAACACAATCAAACGAGAGTACTTGCATGGAGGTCTACTCACATGTCAAGCAAGTAACTCTACTGGTTGGAATAATGTAAGTAATCCTTTGACCTGAGACATCATAGTTGTCTTAGGGATACGTTGCTGATCATTTGATAATGAGACGTGACCACATCTCATCTTGGATGTGTTCTATGCATTGTTGGGGTCAGTGATTTATTCTCAGAGGCATGTGAATGATTAACAAGGGATCTCTAATCCTCGTTATGAGAGGATGCATACTCTAAGATATGATTCAGGAATCTTCGACCGAAGTATCGAGCGTAATGATGGAAAGCGTTCCTATACGACTCAATAGAATCATATAACTTGATATAATCACATTAGGGGCTTGACATTAAATATCCATACCTAGTAATGTGATTGTGAGTATTGTATTAGAGAATGATCGAATTACATTGAAATTCCAATTGAATAGGTTTTCCGAACAAATTCTACATTAGCTTGGGTAGCCACGATATATGGTTAGATGTCACTCATGGCTTGTGAGTTCTTCTAGATGATTAAATAAGTATTCATCAAAGAAGAAGGAGAATTAAAAGTAAGTTTTAATTCACTAAGTGATTGGATAAATAATAATCAATTGGATTGATACCAATCACCTCACTGCCTTGCTAATTAGAACCTAAAATGATTGTACACCGAAACACTCTTATGGTGAGACAACTAAAGGATGATGGAATTAATTAATTGGATTAATTAAGTGTTATGATTAATTAGAAAGTCTAAAGAAATCATATAAACGATGAAAGATCGTTTAGGACTTAAAGAAAAGTTTGGGTTCATTCGGGCCCATTGGGCCCAAACGAATTGGGTCCTTTTATTCAAGCATAGAATGACTTGAGATGATGAAAGCCCAAAGTCCAAACCCATACTAAGGGGGCCGGCCAATACAAGTGAAGGGAGTCAAGTGGTTGACTCACTTCTTTGACATTTATAAAGGAAGTTTAGTGAAAAAGTTTCATTAGGGTTTTTGTGTGTTCTTTTCAACTAGAGAAAACAAAAGTCTCTCTCTCTCTACACACTACATAGCCGACTACCATAAAGGAGAAATAGCTAATCATCTTTTCTCCTTTTTGGTTATTCCAACATCCATCTCACTACACTAGTGGGTGTGGATCTTTAGAGGTCTTCTACTTTGGAGACTAGAGGAGAATCAAAGGAGCTCTAAATCTATCAAGGTGGAGGAAGCAAGGAGGGAGGCTAGACTCAAGGAGTTCCAAGAACAAAGAGCTTAGAGGTGGTCCATCCTTGGTCTCAAGTCTAGATCAAGAGGTATAAAACTATACCTTCACTTTGTTCTTCAATATTTTCATAGATGCATCATATATGAACCTATGCTTCTTGAAGGGGATTTGCATGACTATAGCTTTGATATTATGTGATAACATGCTTCCGTTACAAATGTATATAAATTTTGAATTGTATATGCATGCTAGTCACTAGAAATCCAACTTAAATCTCATTATTTCCCTACAAGTGGTATCAAGAGCCAAAGGTTTGTATTTGATGTGTCCTTTTGGATTTTATGCATATGGGTTTAAATTTTATGTTTGACATATTATTTCTTCATTCAAAATATGTTTATCTTTTGTTTTTCAAAGGTTGAAAAATGTGTTTCAAGAGTTGAAAAAGATATGTATGCAAAAAGTGTTTTGGATGCATGAATGAAGAGTGAGTTTTTAAACAAAATTTGGGGCTTATGTACCATAGGGGAGGGCACGGTTTTGGGGGGATTTTTTGGCTTGTGTTTGTGTTTTATTTTAAGTCACACACACACACTTTGAAGCTAGAAAGTAGAGGCCTTGTCACTTTTGTTTTTTGGTTTGAAAAAATCACCAAGAAAGTACAAATCTTGAAATTGTTTTCATGGTTTTGTTCTTGGTGTTCATGGTTTTGATTTTGGTGTAAAAGGTTTTGTTTTAGTGTTCATACTTTGTTGTTTGAATTTGGATGGTAAACTTGCCATCAATAGCTTTCCCTTGATTGACTCAATCCTAGACTTGACTAAGAGACCTTACACCCATCATACCTTTTTAAGCTAACTTGCACAAGTGGTGACAAGGAAAAGCTAGGGCTTTTGCTTTATTTTGAAACTAAGGGAACAAGATAGGACCTCTCCCTCTCCCCATCACATGACCGGCCACCCTGGTGATGGGTCCTCTATGGGCTATTTTGTAATTTAAAAGTTGATTATACTTTCTAGTATTTACGGTTTGACCCATAACTTTTTATAATTGCATTTCGGCCCCACCTCTTTATGAGATTAAAATATTATGATTTTAATTTTGTTTGTAGCTTAAACTCATCATATAATTATGCACATATGTACTAAATCTAATTGATTATGTTGCCTTCCAATTTAATTATTTAATGTGATTAAGTAGCTAGTAAAATGGTTGACTATGGACTTGTGCCTTAAACGATAATTGAGCTATGAGAAAGGCCGCTAAATTCAAATGGTTTGAACCTTGGGAATGTGTTTTAATTGCTATTTCAATTGGACCTCAACATGTTAGACATTAATCTTTCTCTCCCTCTTAGTATATGTAATTTGTAGGAATTTGTACAAATCGGTTTGTAATTCTTATTACTTCTTTATCTCTTTCAATTAGTTGATTCCCTCTAGTACTAGACTAGAGTTTCTTTAACTATTGGTAAGGAAACATATTAAAAGGGGTTTTCATGAGATTAAAGATTTGTTGGGTCCAATGCCCTAATTAGCAATGAATGATTGTCTTTCGTTTCTAATGGCTCAATGAAAAATGTTTTAATTGGATTGAAAGCGCGTAATTAAAACGATACATTCCTCCCTAGATCTTATTCAACAATGTTGGCTCGTTGTTGAATCAACCTAATAAGTCCATAGTCATCCAAAGAGCCTAAGATAACTATAAAGTTCAAATTTAAAGGAATGCAAAAACCCTAGTAGTAGTAGTTACTTCCAATATTTGAACATTTCGATTTTTGATATTGATTTGTTTTTCTCAAAACAAATAGTGGGAGTATCATACGCTACTAAACTAAAATGAACACAATTAGTAGTGATATATATCTCCAATATTTTGAAAAATTGTTTTGATATTGATTTGTTTTACGAAAACGAATAGTGGAGATATCATATGCTACTAATTTCATTTACTTTGGACTAGTAGTTGTAATATACACAATTTATTATAATTTGTTAAATAAATAAAATGATGAGACCTTAAAATCCCTCAACCAACATCCAATATTAAGTTGAAAGCGGAGAGGTGCTTTTGAACACTTCTTCGTGGCCTTCCACCATGGTAGGCTCCAATTGTTTATGACTCATACACCGCCTTCACCCTATCATGGGGGAGTTCAAAATATGTGCTTATACTCAGAAGGAGTCTATTTCAAACATTTGATGTGGTGAAGGTAGGCAACGAGTATGGCCGACATCGTATCATCGTGAGGTCATACTTGGACCCCTATCCGAACCGGCATGGTGGGTCAAAACTTAACTAAGAGAAATGGTGCCAACATCATACCATTGTGAAGCATTGTTCTCTAGAGGCCAATTAGATGGGTAATCACAAGAGGTTGTTGTGAATGGGTAGCCATACCCTCTCATTATTATTTTTGCTAGCTAACATCGTATCATCGTGAGGTGGGCTTGGTAATAATGAGCCTCCCATAACCCGCTAGGAGCTTTCTTTGAAATCTCCCGGATTCCATCTTTAGGGATATGGGATTTGCCAAAAATAGTGGGTGGTGTCATTCGGTTTAAAGACCCAAATCGTTTGACTTAATCAACAATCAAACTAATTTATTTTATTGTTATGTATTTAGATATGGTTGGAAGCACAATTGCAAAGATACTCGACAAGCATTGCCTTGAGGGGCACAATTTCCCATCTTGGCATCGTAATGTCAAGATTCTCCTAACCTTGGAGAAAATTGTTTACGTACTAGACAAGGCTCCACCTCACATACCTCTTAGCCCTTAGGCCACTGAGGATGAACGTGCTAAGTATGACAAGCACGTTGAGGATGATACACAAGCCAAGTGCTATCTGTTGGCTTCCATGAATGAGGAGCTACAGAGACAACATGAGGGTATGGACAGTGCATCCTCCATCATACTCCATCTTACAGAGTTATATGGTGAAGGGACGCGCAATCATCGCTTCAGCACTGTCAGTGAACTTGTGAAGACCAAAATGGTCAAGGGAGCCCCAGTGCATCAACATGTACTGAAGATGATTGGACTCATTGAACAATTGGAGAACCTAGGGACTCCACTTGATGGGGAATTGGCCCAGGACTTCATCTTGGCTTCTCTTTCTGATTCATTCTCGCAGTTCGTTATGAACTACAACATGAACAAGATGGATAGCACTCTTTCTGAGTTACTAAACATGTTAGTAACCGCTGAGAAGACTATGAAGAAAGAGAACGTTGTAGGGACTGCTGCAGTAGCCTACAACAAGCCATGCTCTTCCAAAGCCAAGCCGAAAGGCAAAGGCCAAGGAAAGGATAAGTCATCCACTCCTAAGGCCCAAGGAGGAGTGAAGAAAAAGAAGGCGAAAGAGCCCAAAGGGACTTGCCACCACTGTGGAAAGGACGGGCATTGGAAGAGGAATTGCAGGTTATACCTTGCATCTCTGAAGGACAAGCCACAAGGTATGGTTTTTGTTCTTATCTTCAATTCTAAAGATCTTCTAATCTTTATATTTGATATAAAATGCTAATCACTTATGCAATTGTATGTAGGTGATGGAGCCAAGTAGAAGATGGACGAGCAAAGAAAAGAATGGAATGAAGGGTTCGGCCATTATCTTTTTGCTAACTACTTAGGAAGTTTGTTAGGCACATTAAAGATAGTCTTTAAACTTTCTTATTTTGCTAACAACTTATTATGTGGCTTCATATGATGGAAGACCCACTTTTGGTGCCTATATGAAGGTATGTAATTAGTCTCTAATGTAGGAGCTAATTCTTTTGTATTAAAACATTATGAATGTTTAACTTATCATATCAATGTAATGTGATGAATGCCTTCTACTAAATTTGTTCCTCAAAGTAGTATTATGAATTGAAAATTGTCTTGTTGTATTCTAGTTGATGTTGGAATTTAGTTTGGAATTTAGGTTGTTATCTTGCGGGCCAAGGATTAGTTACTTGCCCATTAAGTATTTGAGTTTGTTTAGGATTTGGTTTAGGGTTTTAGTCTAGGGTTTGCTTTGGTCTTTCTCTATATAAAGACCTCTTTGTTTTGTTTCTGATTAAATCAATAAAGCTATGTTTTTCCGGTATACTTTTCTACTTGGTATCAAGAGCAAGGTCGGTATCTCGGGAACCACCACCATGCTGTCTGCCAGAATTAGCCCAACAACACAGCCACTTTGATTCTGCATCAGTCGCTCGTACTTTGATTCTTGCATCAGTCTGCATCTGCATCAGTCCGTTGATATTTGCATCTGCATCTGGACCGCATCACCAGCACCGGATCACCCTGCACCACTGGACACGTCTGATTACAACCTGCTGCGCCGACTTGAATTTGCATCTGCTCAGATCGCTGCAATTATCGCAGCCAACTGGACCACCGCCACACCGCACCCACCATCTGCCGCACCGCTTCAGTCTGCATCAATCTGCATCTTTGCATCTGCATCAGTTTGCATCAGTCGCATCTGCACTTGTGATCTGCATCTTCACCAGGTATCGTGTTTCTTGTTCCTCAGTATTGTCATGGCATCTGCAAAGGACGATTCCTTACAAGCTATTGGTGTGAAATTGAATGGAAATAATTATGTGTATTGGGCGTATGTGATGAAGAATTTTTTGATTGGAAAAGGACTGTGGGGCTATGTTTCTGGAATGGTTTCCATTCTGAATAACCCCAAGGATGAAAAATATGTTGAATTGTTTGCTGCATGGGAGATGAATAATTCAAAGATTATTACTTGGATTAATAATTCTGTTGATTTGGCTATTGGAATGCAATTGGCTAAGTTCTCAACGTCTAAGGAAGTTTGGGATCACTTGGCAAAGTTGTATACCAAGGCCAATTTTGCTAAGAGGTATCAATTGGAAATGGAGATTCGTACAATCCAGCAAGGTGATAAGAGTATTCAAGTGTTTTACAATAAATTGACCAATCTTTGGGATCAACTTGCATTGACTGAGCCTGAAGAACTCGGCATTGTCAAGCTCTATTGTAAATATAGAGAAGAACAACGTCTTGTTCAGTTTCTAATGCCTCTTCGGGATGAGTTCGAGACGCTCCGTAGCTCCATCCTTCATCGAACTCCTCTTCCATCTATTGATTCTGTTCTTAATGAGTTACAAGCAGAAGAGGTTCGTGTGCAGTCGCATAGGCTCTCTTCATCGTCGTCAAATACTTCAGCATTTGCTGCAGCAAGGTCTCGTAGGGTTGCTATGGATGAGTGTTCTTATTGTAAAGGGAAAGGGCATTGGAAATCCCAATGTCCTAAGTTGTCTCAGCAACATGAACTTCCACAGAAAGGAGGAGCAGCTGCTGTTTTGCGTATTGGAACTGATTCAAAATCTGAATCTAGGAAGGATGATTGGACATGGTAGTTTGAAGTTGGCATCGGCATTGACATGGTTGTGTTTTGAAGTTGGCATCGGCATTAGCATGGTTGTGTTTTTGGCATCGGCATTGGCACTAGAATTTGGAGTCTTGTATCCACATCTACCTTGCAAACTCATGACTGTGTTCCGCCATGAGTTTGACGGGGGGTGTTGGAATTTAGTTTGGAATTTAGGTTGTTATCTTGTGGGCCAAGGATTAGTTACTTGCCCATTAAGTATTTGAGTTTGTTTAGGATTTGGTTTAGGGTTTTAGTCTAGGGTTTGCTTTGGTCTTTCTCTATATAAAGACCTCTTTGTTTTGTTTCTGATTAAATCAATAAAGCTATGTTTTTCCGGTATACTTTTCTACTGTTGAGATACAAGAAATATATCACTTATATAATGCAATATCCAAGCTTTGGATTTATCAATTAAGGATAGATCTTACATGTTGGCCATAGATGGATACAATGAATCTTTAGATTTGGTTCCAATTGCCTACATATGAGTTCTATATGAATTGAGAAAGTCTAGAGATTCCTTTCTTGAAGAAAAGGAAGATCACATTATAATGACATAAGTAATACATAAGAAAAACGTTTCTTATATGGTTATCACTTACTTAACCACAATAACCAAGATCACTCTTGGTTCAATTAGTAGTTTCGAACAACTAATTGGACATTCTTAAATTGTTTTAAGAAATGTCAAATATGTTAGTGATCAAACCAATGATGAAGTATCTAAATCTATAAAAGGTTTAAAGACTTTAGTTACTTAATAACAAGACATGAACTTAGTGGAGTTGGAACAATAAGCTTAAAAGGTTCTAAGCTACTCCACAATGTCCTCTACCCGTATACTTCATAATTATACACTATGAATGTATAATGCGATTTCTCATTAAGGTCATGAGAAACAGTGGGAGGTGAGAAAAAGGATATAAACTTGAATATGATTGGTTTATAAGTTGTCTAAAATTAATAGTGCATCACTATTATTAATGAGTTTGTAATTTTAATTGTTAAAAGGTCTCAAACTCTTCGAAGCGTTAAAATCGATGTTGTGTAACATTCTAAGAATAATCTATGAATGTTGGTTTCGCCAACCTAGCATAAAATGGTTATATGTTGGGAGTTGTCCATCATTCTCTTTTACAAGAACAAGCTAAGTACAAAGCAAATGGACAAGTTGATGAAACAAAAGGGAATAGTTTCAAAATTAGTCACAACATATAGTTTAACAACAAGACAATCCGATTTCGACTGCAGAGAATCGACTGCATCTCAAGAGCAAGTTGTACAAGTTGCAGTACAAAGAGGCCACAAAGATGATTGGCCATATAGAAGATTTAAAAAGCTTCTACCTGCATTGGCAAATCTTGAAGAGATAATCAAAGATGAAGAGAAGGCCTTGATCCTGATGAACTCATTACCTGAATCTTATGAGCCTTTCGTGACTACTTGGATTTATGACAGGGAGACAATTAAGTATGATGAAATCTCAAGTGCTCTTATGAATCATGAGGTGAGACAACTTGACAGGCAAAAAAGGAATAACTTTGAAGCTTTGTTAGTGAGAGGGAGATCAAAAGAAAAGAAAGTTTCGTACAAGAAAAATAGTAGGTCTCGTACTAGAGGAGTCTCAAAGAATAGGAAGTTCTTGGACAAAGATGAGTGTGAAGGAAATTTTGTGAAAAACATGTTCATTTGAGCAACATCTATGGCATGCAATTAACAATTAAAGGCGGAATCATGCTTGTATGCAGTCAAAACAAAACATTACCCATAAAATTCAAAGCCTAGGAGTTATGTGAACCAAGACTCAACTCAAGAACAAAGTGAGTTGAAATTTTTTATACCTTTGTTGATTCCTCTTTGCTTAAGCAAAGGCTAATCACCCAAGGAGAGGGCCTTCATCCCTTGCTTCTTAGCTCCATGATTTCTTGGATGAGGATGGTTGAAAGGATTCTCCAAGTTCCCAAAGTTGAGAACCTCTAAGTCTCCACACCAAGGTAGGACTTGAAAAAGAGATGAGTGACCTAGAGGAAGTAAGATTGCTAGCTAAAATCCTTTAGGGTGGCCAGCCTCTTAGAGAGAAAAGAGAGCTTGTGTTCTCATCTTTTCTCCAAAAGAAACCCTAAGGATGAAATGGCTATAAAGTGCCTTTATACCACCTCACAATGGAGTGGCAAACTTGCAATTAAGCCAAGTTCACTACCCCTCTCTATATGGCCAGCCATTAAGGGTTCATTGGGCTTTCAAGCCCTTTGTGGTTTCAAGTTGTCATACAACTTGAGTTAATGGGCTTGACATTCAAATCACCCGAGGTCTATAACGAACTTATTCGTTTGATTAATTAACATATTAATTAATCCTAGCCATAAATAATTAAACCATTTAATTATCCTTACTCATCTCTGTTGTTTCTTCAATCTCTACCTTACACGATGTACGATCCATTAGGTTCCTTTTAGCGAGGCAGTGGGCGATTAGAACTCTTTCAAATCGATTGTGAATTGAAACTTACTTTTAATTCTCCCTTTAGTGATTATAGGGCTTCCACAAACCATGAGTGACACCTAGTAGTATATCATGGTTACCCAAGCTAATCAGAAGAGGTGGAGAACCTATTCAGTTTAGGATTACAAATGCAATACGGTCTTTCTCTAATACAATACTCTTGACCACATTGTTTGGTTTGATAGTTTATTCATGTCTACTATCCAATGTGATTCGTGTGCTTATATGATTACCTTGAATGTGATTTGGAACGGCATCTTAAATCTCATTCATACTCTGGCCAGAGATTCTTAATCATATCATAGAGTATTCTCCCTCAAACAGTTTGAAGGTTAGAGATCCCTTGTTACGCATTCACTTGCCTCCATGGCCAAGTGGCTTAACCCCAAATATGTCGTGGACACCCTCGGATGGAGTGACTTTGACATAGTCAAAGATCAAGGACCTAACCACAAGACAACTATGATGCCTCAAGTCAAAGGACTACTTTGTATTATCCCAACCATGAGTTCTCATGTGACATGAGTATGAGAACTCCTTGTTGATCGCATTCAGTGAGTTCATTCTCTATTGAGCACCTACGTACTTGTCTTAGTGTTAGTCACACCAATGACTCGAGACCAGTCACTCTCCCTAAGAGAAGACATAGCACGTACTGATCTTAACGGACTGTCAATGCCCAATTGGCAATCCTATGATTAGGAACATTTAGGATATGTATACGAAAGAGAATGGTCTCATGAATCTAACTTCTTTAGATCGCGTTCTCCCAATTACATATTCCTTGGACTTATTGTTTAAGCATATAACATTTATATGAGACGGCTTCAAACAATAATCTTTGCCCTTTAAATTAAACTATATTAGTTTAACATGTGAAATGTCTGTAAAGTATCATCATATGATTGGTTTTAGGGCACATTTCCAACAGAGTGTGCTTTTGGTCATGAAAAAGGGCATTGGAAGAAAGACTACCCTAAAATCAAAGAAAAGACTAGAAAGAAGAAGGATGACTCAGAAGCAAATATGGTTGAGGTCGAGGATGAGGAATTTGTCTATGCCCTATATGCATTGAGCATTGTGGATTATATGAGAGTGGGTGCTTGACACAGGTTGTACTCATCACATGACTTCTCAAAGGCATTGGCTTTCAAGTTTCAAAGTTATGAATGGAACTAATACAACACACCTATAACTAACTCCAAGAGCCTTGAATACAAATGTGACACATGGCTAAATCCTAACATTCCCCCTCAAGCTTATGCGAGGAACAACCAAGCATAAGATTGTTACAATGTGAGCTAAACAAAGGGTAACACAAACGCTTGGTAAAAATATCAACATGTTGTTTAGCGAAAGCAACAAACTGTAGCAAAATTGAACTTTGTTGAACTCGTTCTCGTACAAAATGACAATCGATTTCTATATATTTAGCTTTGGAATGTAAAATTGAATTTTTTACCAATGCCATGGCAGAGATGTTGTCACAATGAAGTAGAGGAATTTTAGCATAAGGAAGATGTAAATCCTTGAGTAACTGTTGCAACCAAACCACCTTTGCAGTTGTGGTAGCCATAACTTGGTATTCAGCTTCTGTGGAGGATCTACTAATAATGTGTTGTTTCTTAGAGCTCCAAGATATGGGATTACACCCCAAAAACACTACAAAACCTGTGGTGGATCTCCTGTCATTAGGATCCCCAGCCCAATCTGCATCTGTGTATGCCTTAATATCCAAAGTACCAGGTTTAAAACATAATCCAAGAGTCATGGAACCTC
The DNA here is from genome assembly GCF_916048215.2 of Malus sylvestris. NCBI lineage: Eukaryota > Viridiplantae > Streptophyta > Magnoliopsida > Rosales > Rosaceae > Malus > Malus sylvestris. The sequence goes on along the minus strand of NC_062272.1, from coordinate 40,376,501 downwards.
TAAGATATCTCAAAATGCGTTTAACAGCAACAAAATGACTTTCCAATGGTGAGTGCATGAGCTGACAGACCTGATTGACTGAATAAGCAATATTCAGTCTTGTAAAGGTCAAATACTAAAGAGCACCAACAATACTCCTATAAAGGCCTGGATCATGAAATGAAGGACTACCATGATTGAGTAACTTCTGATTTAGATGACAAAGAGTTGTACAAGGCTTGATATCCATCATGTTGGTCTTATTGAGTAAATCAGAAACATATCTGGACTGATGCACAAGTAAACCCTGAGGCTGATACTCTATTTGAAGGCCAAGGAAATAATGTAGAATTCCTAAATCCTTTATATCAAATTCACTTGTTAATTGATTAATCACATCTTAAAATTGAGTATCACTATCACCACTGAGTATTATATCATCAACATACAGTAATAGCACAACAACATATTGTCCATCATGCTTCACATATAGAGAAGGATCAGCATATGAGGATTTGAAACCAAAGTAAGAAGAAACCTAGTAAATCTTTCATTCCAAGCTCGAGGAGCTTGTTTGAGGCCATAAAATTTGCACACAAACTCAGGGTGATCAAGATCAATAAAGCCTTGGGGCTGACAAATATACACCTCTTCATCAAGGAATCCATGCAAAAAAGCATTCTTGACATCAAGCTGTTTTAATTTCCATCCTTTAACATGAGTCGCACTGTGGTTAGCTTGACCACAAGACTAAAAATTTCATAATAATTAAGACCTGCTTCTTGAGAAAAGCCTTTGGCCACCAACCTATCCTTGTATCGAGCAACTGAGCCATTAAGATTGCTTTTGATTTTATAGATCCATTTACAACTAACCAAATTTTTGTTAGGTGGAAAGAGGACTAACCTCCATGTTTTCTGTTTAACTAAAGCTGCCATTTCCTCTTCCATAGCATTCCTCCACTCAAATGACTTAGCAGCAGCAATGAAAGATTGTGGTTCTTTGATGGAAGAAGATTGAACCTGAGCAAGAAGAACCTTTTTCTTGAAAATACCAGACTTTGATTTGGTTTGCATCAGATGCGTATTCATCTAAGAAACAAAAACATGTTGCAGCTCTGGGACTTGAGAAACTATGACATCAGGATGAATTTAAGATGGTTCCAATGGTTGTGGAACTGTGTCCATAAAAGGAGAACTTCGAGCAGAGACAAGATCACAATGTGTTGTATAGCAGGACTGAGTAACAATATGGTTTTCAGATGAATTGGTAGATGAAGAAAAATGAATATAAGGAAATGGAATAGGGATAATGGATGGATGCTAAAATGTGTTAGGGTGAGGTACCTGAGATTGTGACAATGGTGATGGTGAACTACTTAAATGCACTGATAAGCTGGGGAAAGTATCCTCATCAAACACAAAATGCCAAGAGACAATAAGCTTGTGGTCTCTAATAGCATAAAAAAATATACCCTTTGTATTGGGCTGCATATCCTAGAAATATGCATTGTGTGGTCTTTGGTGCCAACTTATTTTGTCTATAAGGTTTCAAGGTAGGATAACAAGTGCACCCAAACACCCTTAAATGATCAAGTCGAGGTAGAGAGTGATACAACACTTCAAAGGGAGACTTCATTTTTAAAACAGATGTAGGCATTCGATTAATAAGGAAAATGGTAGTGGCACAAGCATGAAACCAAAATTTGGAAGGAAGAGATGCTTTTTGGAGTAAGGTGAGGGCAGTTTCAACTATGTGTCTATTTTTCCTCTTAGCCAACCCATTTTGTTCAGGAGTGTAGAGACATGACATTTGATGCAAAATACCTTTGGTTTTGAGAAACTTTTGAAAGAAAGACCCAATAAATTGTCCACCACCATCACTTTGTAGCACCTTGATATTAATAGAAAAGAAATTTTGAATAAAATCATGAAACTGAATGAAGATTTCGCAAATTGCAGCTTTATTCATCATGGGAAAAATCCATGTATACCTTGTACATTCATCTATAAAAGACACATAGTATCTATAACCTTCTATAGACAAGGTAGGTGCAGGTCCCCACACATAAGTGTGAATGACTTCAAAGGGTACATTTGATTTAGATGCTACTAATGGGAATGGTAACTTTGTAAACTTGCCTTGCAAGCAAGAAGTACATGTTTGGGGTATGGAATTACAAGGAAAAGAAATAGTTGACTTACTAAGAGCTAATTGAACCACATAATTGGTTGGATGACCCAATCTGCAATGCCAAAGGATAGCATTAACTTTCTGTCCAACATAAGCTCCAAGTTTGAGCTGTGGTTGTTTGAACATTGGAAGAGGCTAAACAACATTGTTACTCAGTCCTTGGAAGAGAACCTTATTGGTAACCTTGTCCTATATACACACAGAAAACTCATTAACAATACATCTACAATTATTGTCTTTACATAATTAATACATGGAAAGTAAATGTTAACATAATTGTGGGACATGGAGCACTGTTTATGAGAAGAAGTAGGAAGACAAGACTGTCTTATATGAAAAATGTGTAAACCTTCACCATTAGCTCCAATAACAGTTTCATTCGATGGATATGGTGTAGCAGCTTGCAAATTCGATAAATTGGAAGTCATATGATTGGTTGCACTGGAGTCAAGCCACCAAAACTCTTGATATGATGCAGAAGATGAAAGATTGGTCTTTGCAGTGAAAGCCACATGAAAGGTAGCTTGCTATGCCATAGAATGATTATGCATGTACTGTGGAGTCACATTTTAAACAGGATGCTGAACCTACGAACAAGGAGCCTAAATTTGCTATGACATAGGCTGAGACATAGACATAGGAGAATTGCCCCTGTCAAAACATGTGGCTGTAATATGACCAGCTCGATTGCTGATTAATTTGACATCCACATTGAAAGCAATGTAGTGCTTAATGTCCATTTTTATCACAAATCTGACAAATGAGCATAGGATTATAAGTTTGCACTGATGACATTTGAGGATTAAAACTCTAAAAATTAGCCTGAGATTGAGACTGAGCATTGGTTGAAGTACAACCCTGAAATCCAGAGTTAAATTTCTTCCCCTTGCCTTTATACTTGAAATTGTTCCCCCTGAAATTGTTGTAAGTATCAAATCCTGCTTGTGAGACAAAAGCATAAGGTCCAGTGTGAGAAGGAAATGCCAACTACTGAAACTGTGTGAATTGAGGCATTTAACCCATTTGCGCCATATTAGGCATTGGAGCTAAGTGTGACATCTGCGCAACATGAGGCATTTGAGGATCTGGGGAAAACTGATAGGATGAATAACCATTAACACAAAGTTGCCAGAGAAGGTTTTTGTACCAGATGTCCCACCTAACTCATACATAGAGCCTGAACTATTGGCATACATTACAGTCATCAATGGTTGTTTAAAACCTTCTTTAAGAGTTGCTTCTTCAGCTTTTAACTAAGACCTGAGTTCCTTCTGTGAAACTAGGTTTTCTCTTACTCTAATAACAACCTTAATAGTATTGTATTCTGGTGGCAAACCCTTGAAAGCAACAATGGCAATGTGTTCATCAGATATGACTACACCCTCTGCAACTAACTGATCTCTGCTATCTTTGATCCTTTAAAGATAAAGATCAATAAATTCGGCCCCTTTTTTAATGTTTTGTAAATCAATTTTCATTTGTACAATGTTTGTTTTGGTCATGCTAGAGAATCCATCTTTCAAATTAATCCACATTTCCTTTGAACTTTGACAACCAATGACACAAGATAATGCAATAGGAGACAAAGTTATAGTGATAAGAGTCATCAAGGCTTTATCATGAATTTTTCAAACTTTGTAAGCATCAGTTACAGAACGGTTATTAATCACAGTGCCATCAGCAGTGTCAACTACAGTATGTTTCTTAGGGCAGGGAATAAAATCATTAAGAAAACCCATAATGCCATTACCCGCTAATAGTAATTCGATTTGGAAGTTCCAAGTAACATAGTTAGAATCATCTAATTTGACTGTAATAGTATTGCTAACACTTGGTATCAGGGAAGAAATAGGTGATTAAGTAAGAGCTAATTGTGTAGAAGTCTCCATGTTTAATCAACAAATAACAATCTTTTCTTCAACTGTAAGGAATCGAGAATCGCAAACAAGAATCGATTGCTTTGCACAAAGTGTGCACAACAATTGATTAGCAAGTAGCAAAAATCTTCAACAAACACACCAACAACCCACGAGAAACCAACAATTGACTTGTAGAAACTAACAATCAATGCCTCAATCGACAACAAGATTCACAGCAAGACTCACAAAATGAAGCAAGAAGTCAAGAAACTCAATAGATACCTTCAACCAAAGCGACAAACTTCAATGACATTGATGAACGAGAGGGAAAACATAAACAAACAAAAAAATCCCCAAATTCTAGGGTTTGAGTAACCAACCGACTTCGACTAGAAAACAATAGATTTCCAGTGATCAAGAAAACACTACCGGAACAAGAACGAAGAAAAGCGGAAACACCAGGATCATCAGGCGACGGCGTCAGCAATTGCCTGCAATGATACCATGATAACAATGCTACTATATGTAAGGCAGAGAAGCAATAGAGGTGAAAAGCACGAAGAACTCGAGAGAGAAAGAAGATAGGGAAAATTTTCTATTTTTCATTACTTACAATTATGACCCACTTGTCTTATAAATACAAAACACCTATAACTAACTCCAAGAGCCTCCGATTCAAATGTGACACATGGCTATATCCTAACATATATGAGAGATGATAACCCATGTACAACTCAAGGAATTGGAAGCATCGGGATCAAGCATCATGACGATGTGATTCAAGAATTGCATGGTGTAAGGTACGTCCTAAATCTGAAGAAAAATTTGATCTCACTAGGCACTCTCGAGTCACAAGGCTACAAGTTTTATTCTGATAGCAACATGCTCAAAGTTGCTGAAGAAGCACTTGTCATAATGAAAGGGCCTCATAATGGCTTACTTGATATGTTACAAGGAAAGACTTTAGAAAATGGAGTGGCTATGGTAGTTGATGAAGTGCAAAGTGATAAAAGTGACTTGTTCACATTATGGCACATGAGGTTGGGACATGTAGGAGAAAAAGCATTGCAAGGATTGATCAAGCAAGGGTGTTTAAAAGGAGCAAAAACTAGAAAGATAGAGTTCTGTGAGTACCCCGTTCTTGGCAAACAAACAAAGGTGAAATCTGGCTCAGTTGTTAATCAAATGAAAGGGATTTTGGACTATGTTCACTCTGATGTTTGGGGGCCTGTAAAGAATGCTTCTTTAGGTGGAAAAAGATGGTTTGTATCTTTTATTGATGACAACTGTCGCAGATCATGGATATATATGATGAAACAAAAGGACAAGATTCTTGACATCTTCCTGGAATGGAAGAACATGGTGGAAAACAAGATTGGAAAGAAGATTAAGATACTGAGAAGTGACAATGGAGGGGAATATACCTCTGATCCTTTCTTCAAATTGTGTAAAAAGGAAGGGATTACTCGACATTTCAGTGTTAGACATACTCCACAACAGAATGGGATTGCAGAGAGACTAAATAGGACCTTGCTCGAGAAAGTTTGTTGCATGCTATCTCAAGCTAAGCTGCCAAAAAGATTTTGGGTAGAAGCTTTAAGCTATGCATTTCATGTGCTTAATCGACTACCATCAACAACATTAGAGGGTAGAACACCCATTGAAGTATGGTCTGGAGAACCAGCTCAGGACTATGATAAGCTACGAGTGTTTGGATACAATGCCTACTTTCATGTGAAGGAAAACAAACTGGATCCATGAGCCAAGAAAGTTGTCTTTATGGGATTCAATAGTGGTGTGAAAGGCTTCAGACTTTGGTGTCCCAAGTTAAACAAGATTATAGTAAGTAGAGATGTGGAATTTTATGAAAGTCACATGAAATTAAAGGAAGATGTTCAGATGGTGAAGCTTAGGGAACAAGTAATTGTGAATTCATAGCCAAGTAAGGAAGTTGTGGAATAAGAAAGACAAGGTAATCAACTTGAGCATGAAGAGATTGATCACGAAAAAGAAACACCATCAGAAGAACTAGAGATACAAGATGATTGCATAACCAAAAGGAATGGAAAAAGAGACATATCCCTACCTATGAGATATAAAGATTGCATGGCCTGCATGGTATATGCATTGCCAGTAATTGAGGCTGAAATTCCCACTAATTTTGAAGAAGTTGTAAATAATGAAGAAGATAGTAAATGGCATGATGCAATGGACGATGAAATGCTCTCCCTTCACAAAAATAAGACTTGGAAATTGGTGGAGCTGCCTAGAGGAATGAAAGCAATTGGCTACAAATGGGTTTATGCAAAGAAGGATAAAGGGGATGACAAGAGCTTGGTAAGATTTAAAGCTAGGCTAGTGGCTAAAGGATATGCTCAGAATGAGGGAATAGATTACAATGAGTTTTTTTCTCCTATGGTTAAGCACTCCTCCATTCAAATATTGCTTGCCCTAGCTGCATAATTCAACCTTGAATTGGTACAACTAGACATGAAGATTGCACTCCTTCATGGTAATTTGGATGAAGAGATTTATATGAGACAACCCGAGGGGTATCAAGTGAAGGGCAAAGAAAGATTGGTTTGTAAGCTTAGAAAATCTCTTTATTCTTTGAAGAAGTTTCCAAGGCAGTGGTATTTAAGATTTAATACGTTAATGAAGGGTCAAGACTATACAAAAAGTCACTATGATCACTGTGTTTATCACAAGAAGTTGAAAGATGGTTCGTTCGTGTACTTGTTAATCTATGTGGATGACATGCTCATAGCCTCAAGCAATATTTCAGAGATAGAAAAGTTGAAGGAGCAAATGAGAAGGGAATTTGAAATGAAGGATCTCGGTGAAGCCAAGAAAATATTGGGAATGGAGATCACAAGGGATAGACAAAAAGGTTTGGTGTGTTTATCTCAGAAGCAATATCTTGAGAAGTTGTTACAAAAGTTTGGAGTAACAAAAGACGCTAAGCATGTAGGAACTCCATTAGGTGCTCACTTCCAGTTGAGCAATCAACAATGTTCCAAAACTAATGAAGAAAAGATGAAGATTAATGGTATTCCATATGCTAATTTGGTTGGAGGATTAATGTATGCTATAGTGTGTACTCATCCTAAATTAGCACACGCAGCTGGAATTGTTAGTAGATTCATGCATAATCCTGGAAGAGAGCATTAGAATGCTGCTAAGTGAATACTAAGGTATTTACATGGAATGAGGGACAAAGGTATTTGTTTTGAAAGATATGATGAAGGAATTGATAAGTTCTCAATTGGATATGTGGACTCAGACTTTGCTGGAGACTTAGACAAGAGAAGATCGACGACTAGGTATGTGTTTACTATGGCAAAGGGTCATATATGCTTGAGATCAATATTACAACCAACGGTGGCACTATCAACCATATAAGCAGAATACATAGCGACCACTAAAGCTATCAAAGAAGCAATGTGGACTCTGTGGTAGTTGGGACACTTAGGTGTAGAACAACACAAGTTGGATGTATATTATGACAGCCAAAGTGCCATTTATTTGGCTAGATATCACGTACACCATGCTAGGACTAAGCACATTGATGTATGATATCATTTTGTGAAGAGAAGTGGTAGTTGAAGGTGAGATTTGTCTAAAAAAAGGTTGCTACAGAAGATAATCCAACTGATATGTTGACAAAAATGGTTAATGCAACTAAGTTCGAGCACTGCTTAGATTTGGTGTAGTTAAAGCAAGTTTGATCTTGCGATATGGTGGAGCAACGAAAGTTGTTTGGTGCCTCATTATGGATTTCATGCCAAGGTGGAGATTGTTGGATTTGGCATTAAATCAACATGCCTAAACTAAAAAGGATTAAGATATCTTGGATGCAGGATATTTGGATTTGTGTTTCCTAGTTGGTTTGGGATTTGGTTTTAGTATAGGATTTGGTTTCCTATGTTCTAGGGACTTTGTGTAAACCTAGGACATCTATTTTTGATAGCCATAAGTTTGTATACTTGAGAACACTTTGTGTTTGTGAGTTCTGTTGTATTTGTTGGTAATCAATAAAGCTTCTGTTGTTAGAGAGGTACTCCTATATTGGAGGAACTCTGGAATCGTTGTGTTTTGTTTATTGCTTGAATGGTTTTTGGTTTAATTTCTAATAGAAGGGAAGTCAACAATGGAAGAAAGTTCGCATGTGCTTATGGAGCATCTTCTATGAATAGTGAACCTTCTCAATGGGAAACTTAAGAAGTTTGACAATATGACGATCAATGATACCTTGGACCTTCTCAAACTCGTTGGAAAGTTCTTGGTAAAAGTTGTTGGAAGCCATTGCAGAAAAAGCTTTAAATTTCTGGAGAAATGTGAAGGTTTCCGTGAAAGTTTGAAAGCTTGGAGAGAGTTTTGAGATTTTTGAAAGCGTAAGAGAAGAAAAGAAAATATTCTCAGTTTTTATAGGACAAATGATGAGGGGGGACTTCGAGGTTTAATAATTGTTTAATGAATAAATCTCAAAGTAACTCCCCTAATAATCACAATTTTAGGAATTGGAAGGGTTTGAGCTGTCATTACAATATCGCATTATGTACAATAACAATGAGGTCTGAGTTTCAAGGCACGGTCCTTAAAAATTGACTTTTCGGCGTCCATGTGCTTGTAGTGTGGGAAGCATGAAATGGCCGAAGGCAGGTAGACATCGTGGAACTTCAACATGTGTCAGTTTGTGGCGGTCGAGGGGAGTGGCGTAGATACAGGAATCGAGTGCATTACATGTTTGAGTTAGTGAGTCTTAACTTCCTTAAGACAATTGGCCAGATGTCCTTGGCCGAGTAACGTTTCACTTCTTCAAAACCTCTTAGCCAAAGGTTCTTGGCCAAAGATTCCAGAAGCAAGGGGGCAATGTTTGGGCCCAAAGTAATGGATTTGGGCCAAGTAAGATTATGGGATCAGCCCATAGTAAGACAGACTTAAGTCTCAGGTCTGTTTGGATAAGAAGACTAGCCCAAAGTAGCTTAGCCGAGTTTGAATTAATGATGGACACTTGAAAATCAAGAATGAATTCAGCTAAGTCATGATTTAATCAGGAGTCTTCAAAGATCAGGATGACATAATAAGATTTGTAATATTCTAAAGATCTAATTAGAACAAGGAGAGAATTGAATGCCAAGAGATGACTAGGTTCAGAGTCCTAAGTATGGTACGAGTGGTCGAGTTCAATCCAAATGAGAAGATGATTCATTATTGGATCAAGACATGTCGAGGAGATTTAGTCTGGATGGGACTCTACCTCGACACCAGGTGAAAATCACTCTAATAAATAGAAGATGGTTTGCAACATTCAAGGGACCTTTAAAACAACATACAAATCTGCCTTGTGCAACTTCTCGCTCTACATGAAACCCTTTCATCTTTGAGAAAAACACTAATCTCCCTAACTTCGTCAATCACATCTTACAGTTTGTATTGGACAACACTATGTATGGCAACCTCGTCGAGCACGTCTTACATTTTGTATTGGATAACACTATGCTCGACAACCGACGACATCTTACAGTTTGTATTAGACAACACTGGCATTGTAACATCAAATAGTCGTGGAACATCTTATAGTTTGTATTGGACAACACTACTCCAAGTTCGGTTAACTACCTATCCAAGTCTCTATCAACAAGGGTTCTTTGAGTCCTTGTTGGAAGAGGTCACTTCATTAGCTTTCTCGGCAAAGTGAGGTGTTACCAGGCTACATCATTTGAAACATTGAAAGCCAGACCAGTTTTATGATTAGATATTCACAAGTACACTTCAACGACCAAACCACATTTACAATCAAGACACTTATAATCTTTGAATATTTGTGTCCATACAATCTGATACCGATTTGGGGCACTTATATTTGCACAAATATAATTGAAGTAGTCGAGCCTGGTGCAGACGGTTTGTGAACTTCATAGAGACTAACGGCATTGTCTTCAGGCTCTAGAACCTAGAGGTTGAGACAAGTTCCTTCCTCAACCGTAATCGCAAAATACAACAACATGTTTGAAACCACCACCACCACATTCATTCACTCACCGATCGAGCTCGGTCGACGAGTTGGCACATCCCACATTCAACCGAAGGATTTAGTTAGCTCATTAACTATTCGACAATCATGCCACGTAAGTTAAATAATTTTTAGAGTCAACAACATGATTGATCGTGTAACAAATAATCTGCTCCAGTTAGTGCCAAATATAAATTTGCCACAAAACCTATATGTCCATCTTGATTTCTTGTATTAAAATTTGAAAGGCCCCTCCAACATCGACTCTTGCAATGTGAAACAGATTAGTGACACTTAAGAATTTTCTTGTCAAAAGCTCATGGTTTTGAACCTTTTCACCTCTTAAAAAAGAAAAAACAAGTAATTGCAACTAGACCTGGCATTCATGTCGTGTTTTCCATGTTCGTGTCGTTTTCGTGTCATACCCGATATCTTAACGGGTCGTGAAGTGTAATACCCGTTAAAATAAACGGGTAAAATGACCCGACCCGAAATCGACCCGATAATATTAACAGGTAATATAACCCGACCCGTTACCCGTTAAGGAAAATATATTTTAAACCAATAAATAATCAAATGAAAAACATAATACTAAATAAGTATATACATACCATATTGTCACATCCAAAACATAAAAATGCATTTTTCTTTTAAGTATATTTTCACTTACCTAAAGTCTTTAATAGTTTTTTAATTAATGTAGAAGTGTAAAAAAATATAGAAAGCATATATAAACGCTCGTAATGACAATCTTTACAACTTTCATGAAGAGCTTAACTTTGAAATTCGCCACTATAATCATATAAATCATGATCAAAATTTAAACGTTGATTGTTGTTTACATTTACGCTACATTGTTCTCATCAAATTTTGTTTTTTCAAATTTTGTTTTTTGAAAACTTGATCTATTAGAGGATGCAAGAAGATGAACGGTTTGGTTCGTTGATATTATATTTAGAGTTTTACGATTAGTGAAAATCTTGCTTGATGTTTATAAAGTTTCTACAAACTATATGACATCGACTTATATTTCAGTTAATCGTAAATATCGAAACATGATATCAAAGATCTGAACCGTTCATCTTCTTACATCCGCCAGATGATCATCTTTTCAAAAAAGAAAAATTTTAAAAATGAAATTCAATAAGAAGAATAAAGCGTAAATGAAAATTAACGGTTAAATATAAATTTAAGGTTTATGAATTATAGTGTTGGATTTCGAAGCTGACCCCTTCATGAAAGTTGTAAAGTTTGTCACTATGAGTGATTGTATATTTTTTTTACATTTTTTACACTTCTACAATAATTATTATTAATTTTGCCCTCAAATAAAAAACATTATTCATGAAGGTTTGGAGGATTTTAAAAATCTAAACGATATGTAAGTGTAACAATTATCTACTCATAGAGAAATAATGATGAATCACGAGTGTTTATATATTCTTTCGCATTTTTCATACTTGTATGTATATCTTCTTAGTTCTTGCCTATACAAATACTATATTAGTTTATTTTAATTTTGGACAACAATTTGTTAAGTAAAATTTATCCTAGTAGTGATAATAAGGAATTCTCATAATAAAAATAAATAATGACTAAAACTTTTTTTTTGAACTTATATAGAATATAGAATAATAATACAAAACTATATGTTTAATATAGAATATATTGTATATATTAATGACACACCTCAACCGAGATCGAGGCATGATGGCCGTCACGTGAGGGTGACGTAACCATGTGCACAGTCCGGAAGCAATAAAGATAAGAAATATATGAATAAATAAAAACCGAAAGCTACTAATGTGCACTAATAAACAAGAAGTGTTAGGAGTGAGATGCAAGTGTAAATACTCATAATCAGAGCATAGAAAGTCTAGGTGCAGTCCAGTACGACAAATACTAATTATACAGTATCAAAAGACGTCCTACAATTATTTTATTCTATCAGAACCGCCAAGATCCTCAAAGCCACCAACAACAAGTCTACCTAAAACATGGAGGGGTGCAAAATTGAAAATGTGAGTGGGCAAAAACAAATGTTTTTCAGGACCATTTCATCATTAAAATGCTCTAACCCCTCATTGTAAAACATGTATAATTTTCCCAAAAGTAGAATATAAACATATGCATATATATATATATATATATATATATTTCAATTCAAATCATGCTTCACATATTCATAATCATAAGTATGCCATGCCAAGATATACACAGAATAAGTAATTCAGGTGAGAATAAATTCCTGGAATTTAACATATTAGCTGGAACCCCTATGGAAGTTTGTACGGCTGAATTCATAGCTCATTAGTCAATCTAGTCGGAGTCACTACCATGACCTATATGGCACTACACTGCACACAAGTTGGAACCACTAAAAAGGTCTGTACGACAAGACTAGTTGTAATATAATTATGCTCAATACTACGCTCTCATGATAGCTGGCGATAAATCGCTGGTCACCTACGAGTCGGAACCACCTATGATGGTCTGTATACAAGACTGTGCACCGAAATTGGATCCAAAGTGAGCATGTGGTGCGGGAGGTGACATTATATACAGGCATGTGCCATATCTCTGGCTAATCACTAACACCGGGATGCACGTTTATGAGCTCTATGCTTCTCAATTAATCACAACCGTTATTCACATTCATAATTCATAAACTCACCTGGGCTTACCTGAGCGTCCACAGCACCACAACTATATATTAAGCATACAATTCTATGTTTAGGCATAAATCAATAGGCATGGCATTTTCAAAGCATAACTCATTTAAATGCATTTTCTGGGAAAATATCAAGCATATACGTATATACTTAAAACCAAAAGCCCACTCACTGGTATGTCGAAGGGTCGTAGCCCCCGAGTCGCCCTTGATTGCCCTCGTCCTCGGGATAAGCCTCCCTTATATGCGAAACAACTATAAAAACGTTAATTTAAAGCACATAATCAATACTAGCTAATAACTTCTCATACATTGCTCAAATGGGATGTTTGAATATACCAACGTGATCTACACAACCTCACGAACATCCCCATATTTTTAGAAAAAATTTCTGACCACCCACACGCCACCCACACGCAGGGAACCCTAGCATAATCCCTAACTGCCATTAGGAATATTCTGTCAAAATAAAGGAATATTCTGTCCAAATTACCTGACGCCGTTACTCTCCGTTAAGAATATTCCGTCAACTTTGACAGAATATTATTCTATCTTTTCCAATGAACCTCATCGGTCGTCGCTGTCACCGGAAAACTGGAAAAACTTTAAATCGTCATTTCTTCTTCAATTCTCAACCAAATTTCATGAAATTTTCACCAAAATGAAGCTCTAAACATGAAGAACACAACTTTACCAATTTTAAGCTCCAAAAATCACAGAATCTCGTTGAAGAAATCTCGAATTTCTGATCACCTCTGCAATGTGTTGAAACTGGGTTTCCCGACGTCTATTTCACCTTGTTTTTCTTCTCCGAGTTTAGTGGAGATGATCTAAAGCTCCGTATAAGCTCAAAAACCACTGAAACCTTCACATTTAAGTGTGCATGAACATTACCATAATCGAGGGTTACGGTTCTTGGGTTTTCCGATGGTTCCACGACTTGAAAATGGTATAGTTGAGATCCTAGGGCTGTCTAGAACTCAAAAACAGTCACCATAAGCTCAATCTATAAAAATTTGGGTTGGTTTGGAGTTTGACCGTACGATGGTACGGTAATGGAGGAGAGACCGAGAGAGAGAGAGAGAGAGAGAGAGAGAGCACGGGAGGGAGAGAGGGATCAGGATCCTCTCCTGAGCAGATGGAGAGGATCCTCCTGACCAAGCCCATCAGGCCTTTCATTTTTTATCCAACAGTTATAATTATTATAACTTTTAGAAGGGCCCCCTGTTTGTAACCGTTGGATAAAAAATGAACGGCTCGATGGGCCTGGTCAAGAGGATCCTTTCCATCTGCTCAGGAGAGGATCCTGGTCCGGGAGAGAGATCTTTTGGGTGTGTGTGTGTGGTCCTCACACTAACACATCACCAAACAACCTTTTACAACACCAACCATAAAAATATCTAGGTCTAAACTTGACCAAAATAAACTAGGGCAATAAAATAAATTGAAAATTTTGCCCAATTCGAACGACCCGATCCATCCCTCAGGGTAATTCCTTCAATTCACATAATTGAGAATATAATACAATAAGTTCAGGGATGGGCTGTGACAATTAATATGGCTATTGTATTTTATAATAAATCTTTTAGTAATTAAACTTTAAAATTATCAAAATAATTTTTTTCTTAACGGGTCGAAACGGGTTACCCACACGTTACCTGCGTGTATACCTGTTAAGAACCCGTTATTAATGGGTTCTTAAAGTGTCATCCGATAATGACCCAATAAGTTATCATGTTGACTCAAAACCTATTATTTTGATGTCATTTTCATATCGTGTTACCGTCAGAACTGCGAGGTTTTTCAATTTCCAACAGCAACAACAAAATCCTGTCGCACCAAAATAGAAAACCAAACAAAATCAACAAAATTCCTCTCTCGGCTCTCTCTATTACCAGTTACCCACTGTTACTCTTCTCCCATCTCTCTCTCTCCCTCTCATTGGGGAGAGTAGCTAGTAAGCAAAAGATTAGGAGGTGCGCCAAAGGACCTTCAATCAAATACAGCACCCCACTCTCACTCCGCCTCTCCGACCTGGATAGATCCTAAACCTCCAACACCAATCTCTCCTTACATCCTATGCGACCATTGCCCTGAAAAGCTCTCCAGGCTTTACTGGTCGTCTTTTCCAGATTTTGAGGTAAAACAATGAACATTTTTAAAATGTTTTAGTTCAGTTAATTTTCGATTGATTTGTGCTTCTACTTCACCTTTTCGATTGCCCATAGCCTGTTTTTTACACTGTACAATCCAAATCTTTGTTGGGTTTCTCTGTAAAAACCTGAATCTTCATAGGCGTCTCTTGCCCTTCCGTAGTTAGTTATGGTGTAGCATATAGTGGATTTTGATTGTTCTCCTCATTTCCTCGATTTTTTTTTTCAATTATGGCAAAAGGGTTTCTCTTAAAATTAAACATCTGTTATGTGTTTTACTTTTTTCCTGTAATTTTGAGCAGAATGTATTTATTTGAGTAGCTAATGGGATTCGGTTTTACATTTTTCGTTTGGTTTGTATCTGGTTGTTTGCGGTAGTTGGTAATTGTTATTGATCTTTTGCTCATATTGTATTCATTATTATTGTTGTTATAGCTGGCATGTTTCGATTGGTTTTAGGAATTTATGGGGAAGAAAGTTAAGAAGAAGGCTACAGCTCCTCCAAGGGAGAAGTTGGTTGCAGCCGACTCCCCAAAAAAAGCTCCCCAACCATGCAACGCAAGTGTTAAGGATGGTGACAATGGAGTTTCAGTTGCGAAAGAGAGAAGGCCTTGTCCTCATGTTGACAAAGGTGTAAATTTGGATAAATTGTCTGCTAAAATTGGGTCTTCAGGACCTGTTAGGTGTGAATATTGCAGGGAAGGAGCGCTTGATAGGAGGGGTGGTAAAGGAAAGGGAAAACATGGGAAGAAGAAAGGGAGCTCGTCCGTGGATTCAAAATCGGAGTCCAAAGCCATTTGGGTTTGTTTGGAGTGTGGTCATTATTCTTGTGGTGGGTTTGGACTTCATACAACCCCTCAATGCCATGCAGTTCGGCATGCTAGGCAAACTCATCACCCAATAGTGATCCACTTTGAAAAGCTGCAGATGCGATGGTGCTTCCCGTGCAACATGCTTATTACAATTGACAAGACAGAAGAGGATGGTGAACAAAAAGATGTGTTTGCGGATGTTGTTAAATTGATAAAGGGTCATTCATCGGAGGAATCATTGGTTAATGCTGAGGATGTGTGGTTTGTGAGTGGCAGTGTGACAAGCGAAATCAAATCAGCTAGCAATATATCATGTGATTTGGATGGAAGAGTTGGTTATACAGTGAGAGGCTTGGTTAATCTTGGTAACACTTGCTTCTTTAATTCTGTCTTACAGAACCTTCTAGCCATGGATAGGTTGCGGGGCTACTTCTTAAATTTAGATGCATCTACTGGAGCTCTTACTGTTTCCTTGAAGAAACTCTTTACTGAAGCAAAACCAGAGTCAGGAGTTAAGAATGTGATAAACCCAAGGTCACTTTTTGGGTGTCTTTGTTCCAAGGCTCCCCAATTTAAGGGGTATCAGCAGCAAGACAGCCATGAATTGCTTCGTTGCTTACTGGATGGATTGTGCATCGAGGAGTTGAGTACGAGGAAACGTATAAATTCTTCTCAGGAAAATGGGAATCCTTCAAATTCAGGTCCTACTTTTGTGGATACTGCATTTGGGGGCCAAATAGCAAGTACAGTTTGCTG
The DNA here is from genome assembly GCF_916048215.2 of Malus sylvestris. Taxonomy (NCBI): domain Eukaryota; kingdom Viridiplantae; phylum Streptophyta; class Magnoliopsida; order Rosales; family Rosaceae; genus Malus; species Malus sylvestris. The sequence goes on along the minus strand of NC_062272.1, from coordinate 40,360,062 downwards.
TGTCGAATGTGGTCACTCCTCAACTGTGTACGAGTCATTTTTAGATCTGTCATTGTCAGTTCCAACCAGAAAATCCCCATCTAAGACTGCCCAACCCACCTCTCGAACAAAGAAGATGAAGTTGCCGCCCAAGAAGAGTGGAAAGTTTCGGTCTAAAAATAACAAAGAGAAGAATTCTGTACCATCACCAAGTGTTCCAACCCCATCAACCAGCAGTGAGGTTTCTGAACAAAAGGAATTAGTTGTAAATAGTCTATCTGCTGTCCAAGAATCTGCAGATGATGTCTGTGAGGATGCAGCAGAGCAAACATCACCTTTGTTAGATGACTGTTCATGGTTGGATTATCTTGATTCGGGAAATATGTTAGATGACAATGATTTATCTTCGCAACATAATGATATTTCAATTGTTCAAGATTCTGAAAAAAAAAATACACATCTTAATGATGTCTCTTTACAGAGTGGCTCTGAATCTAGTAATCAGGTTTTTACGCCTAATGGGGAACCAAATGTAAAACCTGACTTTTCTTCAGTGAATTCTAGGGAGGAAGAGCTCCCATTACAGGTTCTGGATTCTGAAGTTTTGTTGCTTCCGTATAAAGCAGAGTGTTCTATCACTGAGGAAATCATGGGAGGCGAAGGTGAGGCCTCCTCCTTGGTTGTGGGTTGTGGACAAGATGACTTTGGCTTTGGGGATTTATTCAACGAACCTGAAGTTTATGGCCCCCCTAGAAGACCCTCTGTAGGTGAGGGTGGCACAGACACTAGTATCATAGCTAGCGAGTCTGATCCAGATGAAGTTGATGATACTGTTTCTCCAGTGTCTGTAGAGAGTTGTTTGGCTCATTTCATAAAGCCTGAGCTTCTTGCCAGTGAAAATGCTTGGCATTGTGAGAACTGTTCCAAAACTCTTCCAAGCCAAAAGTTGGAAGACAAGAAGCAGGTAAAATCTGCTGCTAGAGTTTTGTTAAATGGATGTGAGACTAGAACACAAAGTGATTCACTGAGTTTAAATACGGGTCCGTGGCCTGCCAATGTCAGAACGCTTGGTAATGGGAATGTCAAAAGCAATACTGGTTGTAACCAGTTTGGTGAAAACTTGATTTTGCATGATGGAAAAATAAATTGCTTGAGCCAAAATTGCTCAGCAGTTGAGAATGGTCAATCACATAAGTTGAATTCTGTTGTTTGTCGACGACAAGATGAGATTAAAGATGCTCCTCCAGTGCAATCAAATACTTCAGATTGCAATAACGCTTGCAGCCTAGAAAGTTTCAGTGATCAAGTCATTGATTCTAGGGCTGATGAGTCTAGAAGTGCTAGTTTCACCTCTGACACTGTACCGCAGACTAATGATGGGATATTGGATGGACACCGTGAATCAGAAGAAAGTGAGGATGAGGAAATAAATGCCAAACGTGTGAATTTGAAGAGGAATGCGACTAAAAGGTACCTCATCAACAGGGCCCCACCGATTTTGACTATTCATCTCAAGAGGTTCAGCCAAGATGCTCGTGGTCACTTGAGTAAATTGAATGGCCATGTCAGTTTTCGAGAAAAATTTGATCTTAGGCCATATATGGATTCCAGGTATTTACCTTACTTTCTATTAAAGTTTATTTTACATTCAAAATGCCACAGAAATAGTACTGCTTGTCATGGACTCATGATTTTGTTTTAGCCCTATCTTGGAAGAAACATTTATAATGGTAGGATAACCATTTTATACTATCATAACGGGGAGGGGTGAGCAGGGTTAGCGCTAGTAGGTAGACAATACCAGCATACGAGGGGGTGGTGGGACATGGTTGGGCAGATCATTTGTCACCTCATGAACTTGAACTCTTGATATACACTACTCTGAAAGGAATTATTCTATGACTACATAGAGGATGTCCCTGCATAGAGCTGAAAGGTGACTATACAGTTAATATTATCTTTATACCTTGTTTTCTTTGAAATAATGCAATGTGTATAGTTTGCACGGTTCTAAATGACGCTAGGCGCTAGTCGGGCGGTGAGCTGGGGCCTAGCGCCTAGGCGGCGAGTTGGGGCCTAGCGCCTAGGCGGCGAGTTGGGGCCTAGCGCCTAGGCGGCTAGGTAGATTTAAGTAAATTTATTATATATTTATAAATAAGTGTCCATTTATGCTTAAAAGAAACACACATAATTATATTGGGATACATAAATTGCAAAATAGAATGACATTATAAATTATACAGTATTAGAACATATTGAAAACATGGGGAATGTGCCTAGAATGAGTGTTCATCCAAGTATTCAACAAGTCTCTTACATTTTATTGAAAAATTAAAATGCAAAATGAAAGTTATCAATTTTCTATCTAAGTGAGTTGCGACCTAGGTGGGTTTAGGCAGGCAAGCGGACGCCTAAGTAGGTCTAGGCGCACTTTCTTAAATTTCAAACTCCTAGGGACTAATCAGGGAGGTGGCCGGCGCTAGGTGGGGACTTTTAGAACAATGAAAGTTTGTGTGTTTGTTTTGGAATTTTTACCTGAAATTTGAGAGTTATCATTAGATTGTGGTTCGCAGACACATTTGAAACATACGATAAGGATCTACATATTTGAATAGCATAGAATAGAATAGGCATCCAAGGTGCTTGCATAACCATTTGAGAATTAGTGTCATTATTACTGATTCACAAGGATATAATTATCATGTGCAAACTGGGCAAGACATGGTTCCAAAAGATGATCGACCATACATCATAGTTGTAACTCAAGCGCCTCTAGTGGTCTGAAACGTCATTAATCTTTGTAGCCGATGAAGTATAGGGAGGTGGGAATTAAGAGTCTGAAGAGACTAGACTTGAGTCAATGATTTTTATTATCATCCACCTTAGGGAGCCCTAAGTGAAACTCAATATGTGAAGCCATATTTTTGAGAGAGTGCTATAGTTATTCTCTCCATTGCTTAATTACCAAATTACCTCATCTTGTTATCCATTTATTTTTCCCCCATGTTACCAAATTTCCTTTAAATTTTGTTTGTTTGTTATTAATCTACTACTCTTTTCCCAATCTATTGAAGATTCTAGCCATTTATAGAGCTTTCAAGGGATAGAATTGTGAGTGCGCCATTGAAGAATGAATACACGTTAGTAATGGCGCCTTTTTCACTAATCCTGCATTTATAGGCTTCGTAATCATAGATGAGATATATGTTCTTAATCATAGGCGGAACACTTTCCCATATTTATACCAATTTCCTCGTACAAATACAACAACAACAACAACAACAACAAAGCCTTTTCCCACTAAGTGGGGTCGGCTATATGAATCCTAGAACGCCATTGCGCTCATTTGTATCATGTCCTCCGTTAGATCCAAGTACTCAAGTCTTTTTTTAGGGTCTCTTCCAAAGTTTTCCTAGGTCTTCCTCTACTCCTTCGGCCCCGAACCTCTGTCCCGTAGTCACATTTTCGAACCGGAGCGTCAGTAGGCCTTCTTTGCACATGTCCAAACCACCAGGACCGATTTTCTCTCATCTTTCCTTCAATTTTGGCTACTCCTACTTTACCTCGGATATCCTAATTCCCAATCTTATCTTTTCTCGTGTGCCCATACATCCCACGAAGCATCCTCATCTCCGCTACACCCATTTTGTGTACGTTGATGCTTCACCGCCCAACATTCTGTGCCATACAACATCGCTGGCCTTATTGCCGTCCTATAAAATTTTCCCTTGAGCTTCAGTGGCCTACGACGGTCACACAACATGCCGGATGCACTCTTACACTTCATCCATCCAGCTTGTATTCTATGGTTGAGATCTCCATCTAATTCTCCGTTCTCTTGCAAGATAGATCCTAGGTAGCGAAAACGGTCACTTTTTGTGATCTTCGCTAGATTGCTCCGGTCATTAGTGTGGATAAGTATATAAATGGATAGAGATAGGAAAGCAAACACAAGATGTACGTGGTTCACCCAGATTGGCTCGTCCACGGAATAGAGGAGTTCTCATTAATTGTGAAGGGTTTACACAAGTACATAGGTTCAAGCTCTCCTTTAGTGAGTACAAGTGAATGATTTAGTACAAATGACATTAGGAAAAATTGTGGGAGAATGATCTCGTAGCCACGAAACTTCTAAGTACCGGAGTGTGGTATCGTCTTGACTTGCCTTATCTGTCTCATAGGTAGATGTGGCATCTTCTCTGGAAGTACTCTTCCTCCATCCAGGGGTGGTATCTGTAACTGGTGGAGATGCACAAGGTAATGTATCAATTTCACTTGAAGCTTACTTGTAGTTTCATGCTTGGTCAAGCGAGATACAAACCATGTAGTAGGAGTCCCCCAAGTCGCCGAGCTGGGGGATCTGCTGAAAGAGGTGACAGACAAGGTAAGCAATCAGAGCTCCGGCTGATTGTTCACATTCTCCCTATCTTGCAGGCAGCATGAAGGATAAAGAGAAGAAAAATGAGGAGAGATGATATGGGATACTTTTGCTTTTGAAGAAGTAACTTTCCACAGGCTTATTCTTGAACTGGGCTGGAGGGTTTTCTGGTTTCCTCCAGAGTATAAGGCCGACTGAAGAATTTGAGGGTCAAAACAAGTCCATCAAATCTAGAGTACGTTCGACCCTGCTGATATGAGATACTTTTGCTTTTGATAGAGTAGTGGATGTATCGGCACGTGTGCTGTTACGTTTGTCTCCACATGCTTCCTTGTATCCTTCTCACTTGCCCTATCTGTTCCTCAGGCAGATGCGGTATCTTCCTTGGAAGCATAAGATGTTGAAGATGAGTACTCGGGAGCAATGCCAGGTAAGTAATCAGGTAAGGGGTTCCAGGCAGTCAGTTCCTGGCTGGAAGCTTGATTCCAAGTGCTGACTGATTGCTCTCTTTCTCCTTGTCTTGCAGGTAAGAACAAGGACAAAGGAAAAGACAGGGAAAAAGCATGATATGGGATACTCTTGCTTTTAACCCTGATGATATGAGATATTCTTGCTCTAGTATAGCTTGTTTACAGAGGTATTATCGGGGGGAAAAAAAGCTGAATATTTCGAAAGGCTTTGTTGGGAGTGCCCTCTCAGATAAGAGAAAGGGTTGAGCATTTTTGCAGGTCTGCCTGTCCGTTAGGAATGGAAGTCGACATATATAGGAGTCTCCCTAACATCAAGTAATAATGCTATTCCTTTACCCTGCTTGATTATAGCACGGTAGTGGGAGCTGCCAGCTTCACATGTTTTAACTCTGTCAGAGCACTTTGAAAAAGTGGTTTGTGGTATCTGGAAAACTGATGTTGCGTGTGAAGATTACAGACCTGTCGGGGGTCTGGCTCTCGAGATTCGGAGAACGATGCCTCTTCGATTTTTGAGAAAGCAATCCTGCTGGGGGTCTGGCTCTCGAGATTCGGAGAGCGGTGTCTCTTCGATTTTTGAGAAAGTAATCATGTTGGGAGTCTGGCTCTCGAGATTCGGAGGGCGGTGCCTCTTCGATTTTGGAGCAAGCAATCTTGTTGGGAGTGTTTTCTCGAATGAGAGTAAAGGTTGGGCATGTTTGCTAGTCTACCTTGCCACGAAGCACAGAGGTTGACACACAGGGACTTTCCAATTATCCAGCAGTGGTACTGTACCTTTACCCTCTCTTCGATTTTTGAGAAAGTAATCATGTTGGGAGTCTGGCTCTCGAGATTCGGAGGGCGGTGCCTCTTCGATTTTGGAGCAAGCAATCTTGTTAGGAGTGTTTTCTCGAATGTGAGTAAAGGTTGGGCATGTTTGCTAGTCTACCTTGCCACGAAGCACAGAGGTTGACACACCGGGACTTTCCAATTATCCAGTAGTGGTACTGTTCCTTTACCCTTGTGGGTAATAATATGGTAGCTAGACCTTCAAAATTTATGTGTCTAAACTTTGTTAGTGTTGTTTCTTTGCAATTCTTTTACCCTTCTTGGTCAGAGCGATGTAGTGGGAGCTGCAAGCTTCACGTGTCTCAACTTTGTCAGAGAACTTTGGCAAAGTTATCTGTGGTACCCATGAGCTACTGTTGCGTGTGGGAAGTGGGTGATTGAACAGTACGATTCATGTGCTTTCTACTTCGCCAGAAATCTTCGACAGAATGCCCATAATTTCCGCAAAGCTGAGTGTGCGTGTGACAGGTGCTGACAAGGCTGGAAAAGTAGGTGCCTCTTCGATTTCTGAAATCGGCCCTCGTGGTCTCTGAGCAGCCCAGCTTTTGAGAAAGCAAGCCTCTTCGATTTCTGAGATCGGCCTTTGTGGTCTTTGAGCAGCCCAGCTTTTGAGAATCTCTGAGCAGCCCAGCTTTTGAGAAAGCAAACGCCTCTTCGATTTCTGAGCAGGCGCCTCTTCGATTTCTGAAGCTTCGTCGAGTGCAGATTTTTATAGGGGCTGACATTAAGTTCCAAAGCACACTTGAATATCCACCAGTAGAAGCTCCATTCTTGCACTTCTAAGATCTTGATTTGTCCGACCTCTTCTCTCTTCAACACCTTTGAAAATGTCTGGCCCCTCCGACCGTCGTTTTGACTTGAACCTTGTTGAAGAGGCAGCCCCGCCTTCTCCAGACAACATATGGCGCCCATCCTTCGTCTCCCCTACTGGTCCTCTTACCGTTGGGGATTCCGTGATGAAGAATGATATGACCGCTGCGGTAGTGGCCAGGAACCTTCTCACTCCCAAAGATAACAGACTACTTTCCAAACGGTTTGATGAGTTGTCTGTTAAGGATTCTCTGGCTCTCAGTGTTCAGTGTGCAGGTTCTGTGTCTAATATGGCCCAACGCCTATTTGCTCGAACCCGCCAAGTTGAATCATTGGCGGCTGAAGTGATGAGTCTCAAACAGGAGATTAGAGGGCTCAAGCATGAGAATAAACAGTTGCACCGGCTCGCACATGACTATGCTACAAACATGAAGAGGAAGCTTGACCAGATGAAGGAATCTGATGGTCAGGTTTTACTTGATCATCAGAGATTTGTGGGTTTGTTCCAAAGGCATTTATTGCCTTCGTCTTCTGGGGCTGTACCGCGTAATGAAGCTCCAAATGATCAATCTCTGATGCCTCCTCCTTCTAGGGTTTTGTCCAATACTGAGGCTCCGAATGATCCCCCTCCGGTGCCTTCTCTTTCTGGGGCTCTACCGACTGCTGAGACTTCTCCTAAGCAACCTTTGTGAAGGCTCCCTCTTGTTTGTTTATTTTGACTCAAGTATATGTACATATTTGTAACTTATCGGGGATATCAATAAATAAGCTTTCCTTCATTTCAACGTATTGTGTTAAATACACCAAAGCCTTCTTCGCTAAGTTCTTTGAATTTTCTTTTGTTGAAGCTTGTATGTTGAAGCTTTGTGAGTGGAGCATATAGGTTGAGGTAGTGTTCCCTTAATTTCCCGAGTGAGGAAAACTTCTCGGTTGGAGACTTGGAAAATCCAAGTCACTGAGTGGGATCAGCTATATGAATCTTAGAACGCCATTGTGTTCTGTCCTGTGTCATGTCCTCCGTTAGATCCAAGTACTCTAAGTCTTTTCTTAGGGTCTCTTCCAAAGTTTTCCTAAGTCTTCCTCTGCCCCTTCGGCCCTGAACCTCTGTCCCATAGTCGCATCATCTAATCGGAGCGTCAGTAGGCCTTCTTTGCACATGTCCAAACCACCGTAATCGATTTTCTCTCATCTTTCCTTCAATTTTGGCTACTCCTACTTTACCCCGGATATCCTCATTCCTAATCTTATCCTTTCTCGTGTGCCCACACATCCAACGAAGCATCCTCATCTCCGCTACACCCATTTTGTGTACGTGTTGATGCTTCACCGCCCAACATTCTGTGCCATACAGCATCGCCGGTCTTATTGCCGTCCTATAAAATTTTTCCTTGAGCTTCAGTGGCATACGGCGGTCACACAACACGCCGGCTGCACTCTTCCACTTCATCCATCCAGCTTGTATTCTATGGTTGAGATCTCCATCTAATTCTCCGTTCTTTTGCAAGATAGATCCTAGGTAACGAAAACGGTCGCTTTTTGGTATTTCTTGATCTCCGATCCTCACCCCTAACTCGTTTTGGCCTCCATTTGCACTGAACTTGCACTCCATATATTCTGTCTTTGATCGGCTTAGGCGAAGACCTTTAGATTCCAACACTTCTCTCCAAAGGTTAAGCTTTGCATTTACCCCTTCCTGAGTTTCATCTATCAACACTATATCGTCTGCGAAAAGCATACACCAAGGAATATCACCTTGAATATGTCCTGTTAACTCATCCATTACCAACGCAAAAAGGTAAGGACTTAAGGATGAGCCTTGATGTAATCCTACAGTTATGGGAAAGCTTTCGGTTTGTCCTTCATGAGTTCTTATGGCAGTCTTTGCTCCTTCATACATATCCTGTATAGCTTGGATATATGCTACTCGTACTCCTTTCTTCTCTAAAATCCTCCAAAGAATGTCTCATGGGACCCTATCATACGCTTTTTCCAAATCTATAAAGACCATGTGTAAATCCTTTTTCCCATCTCTATATCTTTCCATCAATCTTCGTAAGAGATAGATTGCCTCCATGGTTGAGCGCCCTGGCATGAACCCGAATTGGTTGTCTGAAACCCGTGTCTCTTGCCTCAATCTATGCTCAATGACTCTCTCCCAGAGCTTCATTGTATGACTCATTAGCTTAATTCCCCTATAGTTCATGCAATTTTGTACATCGCCCTTATTCTTGTAGATAGGCACCAAAGTGCTCATTCGCCACTCATTCGGCATCTTCTTCGTTTTCAAAATCCTATTGAAAAGGTCAGTGAGCCATGTTATACCTGTCTCTCCCAAAACTTTCCACACTTCGATTGGTATATCGTCTGGGCCTACTGCTTTTCTATGCTTCATCTTCTTCAAAGCTACACCCACTTCTTCCTTCCGGATTCTACGATAAAAAGAGTAGTTTCTACACTCTTCTGAGTTACTCAACTCCCCTAAAGAAGCACTCCTTTTATGTCCTTCATTGAAAAGATTATGAAAATAACCTTTCCATCTGTCTTTAACCGCGTTCTCTGTAGCAAGAACCTTTCCATCCTCATCCTTGATGCACCTCACTTGGTTTAGGTCCTTTGTCTTCTTTTCCCTTGCTCTAGCTAGTTTATAGATATCCAACTCTCCTTCTTTGGTATCTAGTCGCTTATACATATCGTCATAAGCCGCTAACTTAGCTTCTCTCACAGCTTTCTTCGCCTCTTGCTTCGCTTTTCTATACCTTTCACCATTTTCACCTTTTCCCACTAAGTGGGGTCGGCTATATAAATCCTAGAACGCCATTGCGCTCGGTTCTGTATCATGTCCTCCGTTAGATCCAAGTACTCTTAAGTCTTTTCTTAGAGTCTCTTCCAAAGTTTTCCTAGGTCTTCCTCTACCCCTTCGGCCCTGGACTTCTGTCCTGTGGTCACATCTTCTAACTGGAGCGTCAGTAGGCCTTCTAAGCACATGTCCAAACCACTGTAACCGATTTTCTCTCATCTTTCCTTCAATTTCGGCTACTCCTACTTTACCTCGGATATCCTCATTCCTAATTTTATCCTTTCTCGTGTGCCCACACATCCAATGAAGCTCATCGCCTAACATTCCGTGCCATACAGCATCGTCGGCCTTATTGCCGTCCTGTAAAATTTTCTTTTGATCTTCAGTGGCATACAGCGGTCACACAACACGCCGGATGCACTCTTCCACTTCATCCATCCAGCTTGTATTCTATGGTTGAGGTCTCCGTCAAATTCTCCGTTCTTTTGCAAGATAGATCCTAGGTAGTGAATGCGGTCGCTCTTTGGTATTTCCTGATCTCCGATCCTCATCCCAAACTCATTTGGGCCTCCATTTGCACTGAACTTGCACTCGATATATTCTGTCATTGATCGGCTTAGGCGAAGACCTTTAGATTCCAACACTTATCTCCAAAGGTTAAGCTTTGCATTTACCCTTTCCTGAGTTTCATCTATCAACACTATATTGTTTGCGAAAAGCATACACTAAGGAATATCATTTTGAATATGTCCTGTTAACTCATCCATTACCAATGCAATAAGGTAAGGACTTAAGGATGAGCCTTGATGTAACCCTACAGTTATGGGGAAGCTTTCGGTTTGTCCTTCATGAGTTCTTACGGCAGTCTTTGCTCCATCATACATATCCTTTATAGTTTGGATATATGCTACTCGTACTCCTTTCTTCTCTAAAATCCTCCAAAGAATGTCTCTTGAGACCCTATCATACGCCTTTTTCAAATTTATAAAGACCATCTGTAAATCTTTTTTTCTATCTCTATATCTTTCCATCAATCTTCGTAAGAGATAGATTGCCTCCATGGTTGAGCGCCCTGACCTGAACCCGAATTGGTTGTCCGAAACCCGTGTCTCTTGCCTCAATCTATGCTCAATGACTCTCTCCCAGAGCTTCATTGTATGACTCATTCGCTTAATACCCTTATAGTTTATGCAATTTTGTACGGCGTCCTTATTCTTGTAGATAGGCACCAAAGTGCTCTTTTGCCACTCATTTGGCATCTTCTTCGTTTTCAAAATCCTATTGAAAAGGTCTGTGAGTCATGCTATACCCGTCTCTTCCAAGACTTTCCACACTTCAATCGGTATATCATCTGGGCCCACTGCTTTTCTATGCTTCATCTTTTTCAAAGTTACAACCACTTCTTCCTTCCTGATTCGACGGTAAAAGTAGTAGTTTCTACACTCTTCTGAGTTACTCAACTCCCCCAAAGAAGTACTCCTTTCATGTCTTTCATTGAAAAGATTATGAAAATAACCTCTCCATCTGTCTTTGACTGCGTTCTCAGTAGCAAGAACCTTTCCATCCTCATCCTTGATGCACCTCACTTGGTTTAGGTCCCTTGTCTTCTTTTTCCTTGCTCTAGCTAATTTATAGATATCCAACTCTCCTTCTTTGGTATCTAATTGCTTATACATATCGTCATAAGCTGCTAGCTTAGCTTCTCTCACAGCTTTCTTCGCCTCCTGCTTCGCTATTCTATACCTTTCACCATTTTCATCGGTCCTATCCTTGTATAAGGCTTTACAACATTCATTCTTAGCCTTCACCTTTGTTTGTACCTCCTCATTCCACCACTAAGATTCCTTTTGGTGTGGAGCAAACCCCTTAGACTCTCTTAATACCTCTTTTGCTACTTTTCAGATACAACTAGCCATGGAATCCCACCTCTGGCTAGCTTTCCTTTCTCTATCTCACATGCATTGGGTGATTACTTTCTCTTTGGAAATGGCTTGTTTTTCTCCTTTTAGATTCCACCATCTAATCCTTGGGCACTTCCAGGTCTTGTTTTTTTTTCTGTCTCTTTTGATATATACATCCATCACCAACAAGTGATGTTGATTAGCCAAGCTCTCTCCTGGTATAACTTTGCAATCTTTACAAGTTATACGATCCCCTTTCCTCATTAGAAGAAAATCTATTTGTGTTTTTGACGACCCACTCTTGTAGGTGATCTCATGTTCTTCTCTCTTCTTTAAGAAGGTGTTGGCTAAGAAGAGATCATATGCCATTGCAAAATCCCAGATGACTTCGCCATCCTCGTTTCTCTCCCCAAAACCATGGCCACATGAAAACCTCCATAGTTGCCTGTCTCCTTGCCCACGTGTCTATTTAAATCTTGTCCTATAAATACCTTCTCCGTCTGAGCAATTCCTTGCACCAAGTCTCCATAATCTTTCCAAAATTTCTCCTTCAAACTCGTATCCAACCCTACTTGAGGTGTGTACGCACTAATCACATTGATGAATTCTTGTACTATTACAATCTTGATTGCCATAATTCTATCTCCTACCCTCTTGACATCTACAATATCTCGTGTCAAGGTCTTGTCCACGATGATGCCAACACCGTTTCTCGTTCTATTTGCGCCCGAATACCAAAGTTTAAAACCTGAGTTTTTTAGATCCTTTGCCTTAAGACCAACCCACTTAGTTTCTTGTAGGCACATTATACTTATCCTTCTCCTCACCATAACTTCCACTATTTCCATAGATTTTCTTGTTAAGGTTCCTATATTCCACGTTCCTATACGCATTCTTCTCTCTTGAACTCTACCCTTCTGTCCTAACTTCTTCACCCTCCCCCGTCTATTCCACGTTCCTATGCACCAGGAAATTTGCTTTGGACTCTACCCAAAGGTTTTTCCTTGTACTATAGTTTTAGTTAATCCTAATTGATATGATCGTGGCTTGACCCTACCCAAAGGTTTTTCCTTATACCATAGTTTTAGTTATTCCCCCTTCGATGGTCCTTGTCTTCAACTACCAATTTCTTTTCTTCAACTACCAATTTCTTTTGGTCAAGGTTTTATTTAATTTTGCTCCATCAGATGTCTTAAAACCTCTCCTCACAGTTGCCCCTTTTGCCTTGTCTGTTTAGCTTTTTCTTTTTTAGTCTCAATTGGCCTTGTCTTTTAATTCCTGTTTCATGGCAACTTCATTCTGAGCTTTTGTGTTGAGCTGATGCATGTCAGAAGGATTGTACCTCTTCATTTTGATTCTTATTCTTATCTTTTTCAGAATTTGCTGCTTCAACATAATGTACAAATTTTGAACCAACCAAATCAAAGTGCATAAACCAATAATTAGGTTGACATCCATATACAATTTATGAAGTCCAAGAGATCATTAACAAACAACAAGAACTTGTATTTCACGGCAGAAACACCACACACGATAATGATGACATTTTTAGTGGTTTAATGATCAATTGGAAGGTCATTGGTACTGGTTTACTTTTTTCTTTTTTTGATTTTTTTTTGGAAATAGGAAAAAAAAAAGGTACTTGGTCCTTTTTTCCTGTCGGAGAAAATAGTAGTGAAATTATTACACAATGGAGGAAGCATATTGAATGAATAGTTAACATACCAAGAACATCAAGGAGAAATTAAGCTACATTAGTGCTTTCAACATTTATAACTTTTTTTCATTGGTTTCCATACTTGTTTAAGCCTTTCTTTTCTGCTGTTCTATATGTTGTTTCATACATAGAGTTTGTTTTGATATCTTTTGGAAACAGAATCAAGTAGTCATTCTATGCATAATTGTTTTCACGCAGTTGAAATTATTCAGCTTTACAAACAGTTACAATTTTTTTGCTTCATCTGATTTACATGAAATGCCAATTCATGGGTGAACCTTTTGTGAAATTATCATAATGTAAAAGATACTACCGATGCATATATTTGCTCATAATGTAGTTACATGTGCTTCACATAGTACTTGTTTGCTCTTTTTGTTCCTAGTTTCCGCTGTGTGGTGGTGACTGGGTTAATTGGTTGTACAGATTGCAAGTTACATTTCCGATTGTTAAGTGTATTAATAGTGTGGCCATGCTGTTCTTTTGAGCTTTACAGTTCCACAGATGGGGAGAAGTATGAATACCAGCTATTGGGGGTTGTGGAGCATTCTGGAACCATGAGAGGGGGCCACTATGTTGCATACGTGAGAGGGGGTGAAAGGGGCAGAGGAAAAGCTGAGAAAGAAAATATCGGTCATATGTGGTATTATGCTAGTGATGCACATGTGCGTCAGGTTTCCCTAGATGAGGTTCTTCGCTCTGAGGCCTATATCTTATTCTATGAAAAAGTTTGAGGCAATTCCAACTTTCAATAGGATGTTGCTGGTGATTCTAAAGTTCCAGTTCTCAGCCTTCAAGCCACCTGAGCTTCCACATGGGAGAAACAAGAGATTGAGAGCGAGTGAGAGAGAGAAAGAAGAGAGTGAAGGTGAGTGAGAGAAGAGAGTGAGAGCGAGAAAGAACAGAGAGAGAGAGAGAGGAAAACCAGAGGTGAGTGTACAACTCCGATTCCCATATGTTTTTTATACCCATTCTTTGAAGATGTATTGATCATTTAGATGTATACCGCTAGTTATATCAGCAGAAAACGGGGTTTTCATTCTTTTACAGCCCCATTGCCCTAGGATCATTGGCTGCATCAATTACTCAAGATTTATGAGTAATGTTTGTTGTTGACTAAGATTACTGTTCTAGGCAAGAAACATTGCTCATTTGAGCTTCAATGAGAATTTCTTTTCATCCTTTAGATTGAGAATTGTTTTGGCACCTTAATAGTCCCTACAATACATGATCCAGATTTGAATATGAGCACGACTTGTTTCGGCTCGAAAGAGTGCTGGAATGTTTTGCAACTGGTAGGTCTAATGACTTCTTTAGTTTCTCACGCCCCTTGTTATTTATGGCCGTTGGATTGTATGAATCAAATGAAAACAATGAATAGGAGTAAACAGGAGAGTCTAGGAGGCCAAGAAAAAATGTGTTTAATTACCAAAAGCAATTCGTGGCAGTTGCTATTCATCCTTTTGGTAGAGTTGATTTTTACACTGGTTCTCCGTTGTAAGGGTCACCTATATCTCGTGTTTTTGTCTCATCAGTCTGCCTTCCATGCCGTCTCCTCCTCCTTGTGGCACTCCCGTCTTTGTCATCCGTCGTGTTAAGTTTTATCTAAATTGTCTTTAGGTTCTATGTCTAAATTAAATAAGGTGCTTTGTTGCACTTTCGAAGTCACACAAACTACCTTTCAATTCCAATAAATTATTGCTCCGTTCCCTTTTTATTTAGTTCGCTCGGATGTTTGGATGTCTTCAACTCCCTCTCTCTCCGGATTTTGCTATTATATCTTATTTACGGAAGATTATAGTCATTGCTCATGAATCTTTCCTACGCGTGCTAAATCCGAAGTATTTATGCATTTCGAATCGTTTTATAATATAGTGAAAAATATATTTAATTCCTCCATTAAATTTCTTCAAATCAATGGTAGTATGGAATGTATAAATCATTCATTTAAAATCTTTTGTCATAAAACTGGAATTGTCCATTGTGTCTCGTGTCCTGCACCCCGAACAAAATGGCCTTGTTGAATGCAACACCGTCACATATCTATTGTCATTCGTCTCCTAAACATTGCTTAAGCCCTGCCCTCCCTTTAGGTCGAAGCCGCTCTGATATTGATAATCTCACAAAGTTTGGATTTCAATGAATTTTCATTTACTGATTTAATCTTTTACGGAATCAGCCACCTTCATAACTAATCTCCTTCCGTCCTTGGTCATTGGTTGGTCTAGTTCTTATTTTCGTCTTTTCGGTCATCGCTCAAATTTGTCCTCCCTTCATACGTTTGGTTGTGATGCTACCCACATCTTAAAAAATGAATTAGTTACGCATAATCATAATTGAATATCAAAATATTATTAAGAAAAAATAGAAAACACATTGTAAAATAAAGCCGAAAATCGACAAAGCTCTCTTCTCTAAATGCCAAATTAAAGTGTAAAATCATTCTAGCCCTTTAGGACTCCTAAATATAAATAGACCTAAAATCTGGAAAACCAAATAAAATAATATAACTAGAAAACACATTCCTATTTGATTTAGGGTAATTTGGGCAGGCGAAGAATCAACCCGTTTTAACCAAATCAGTACCGAATCTGGAATGTAAGGTAGCATTGAAAAGCTTAGGATGTCCCCTTCAAATTTGTAGAAGGTACTTTCCCCAAACAAACGTCATCTTCAATGACTTGTGGGCCACAAACGCCCAAAAGGTTAATGTGGCAGCACAGGGCATCTCTCCTTACCTTTTCGTTATTGTCATGGAGATTTTTTCCTTAACAATGCATGCTAGAGTTGCTACTTCCCTTTGTTTTCGTTTTCACTGGAGATGTGACAAGGTTAGGCTTAGTCATACGGCCTTTGCTGATGATTTGCTTCTTTTTAGCCATCGTGACTCTTATCTGCAAAGGTTATCAAAGAGGGTTTGGATTATTTTTCTATCATTTCTGGTTTATTTCCTAATGCCTCTAAGAGTAACCTTTTCTTTGCTGGGGTCAAAACCAGAGAGAAAATGAGAATTGTAGAGTGCTTTGGGTTTCAAGAGGGGTCTCTTCCTTTCAAGTATCTTGGAGTTCCCTTTATCACTTCGAAATTGAATTATGCAGATTGTGTGCCTTTACTTTGAGAAAGTTGATAATCGTATTCGAAGTTGGGAGCATAAAACTCTATCTTTTGCAAGGCGTTTACAATTGGTGATCTCAATTTTATGTAGCCTCGAAGTCTATTGGGCTTCTCACATTTTCCTCCCAAAAAAGATTACAAAAGACATCGAGCAAAAGTTTCGAAGGCTTCTTTGGTCTGGTAAGGTATCAGGTTCTTATTTTGCCAAAGTTTTGAAGCTTCGTGAGCTAATTAAGCCTTTTATTCATGTCTCAGTTGGGGTGGGTCTTCAACCTTTTTATGGTATGATAATTGGCATCCTTATGGCCCTCTCTTAGACGTTTGGGGTAATGAGGTAGTGTTGGCTTCTGGTCTCCACTTAAATACTAAACTTTCTTATGTGATTATGGCCTCTGAGTGGTGTTGGCCATTTACTACTGACCCGGCTTTTCGTTCCATTCAATCAGATTCCCACAGTATTGTGCCTTATTCTCAGAGTTTAGATTCCTCATTTTGGTCCCCTAGCAACATTGTATTTTCTCTTCGGCTTCTATGTGGAATTGTATTCGTTGTGTGGCTCCAAAAATTCCTTGGGATCATTTGGTGTGGTATAATGCTTCTATTCTGCGTGCGAGTTTTGTGTTGTGGTTAGCCGTCAAGAATAAGCTAACTAAGCTTGATCGCATTGGTCAGTTTTCCTCTCGAGCCAATCTCAACTGTGTGCTTTGCGACTCTGACTTGGAATCTCATTCCCACTTCTTCTTTGATTGTCCCTTTACTGAAGGTCTATGGCAACATGTGTTGATGAGGTGTGGGGTTCCTTGGCTTCAACCTCCATGGCCTTCTTTTGTTGTCTATGTGGCAGCCCATTGGCGGGGGAAATCCCTTCCTGTGATGGTTAAAAAGCTCTCTCTTGCAGTCACGGTCTATTGCATTTGGTGTGAACGGAATAACCGCATGTTCAACAATTGTAGGAAAACCCCTACTGCTCTTCTTCAATCAATCACTAATATGATCCGGTGTCGACTGCGTACTTTGCATGTTAAGTCCTCAACCATTAACATGACGATCCTCCATAATTGGGATGTTGCTGCTCATTAGGCTCTAGGCTTTCCCGTCATCTTCCCTTGCGTGGGTTAAACTTTGTTTTGGGGTTGTTTCCCCTTTGTTTTTTGGTACTGTGAAAGTTTCTCTTTGCTTGTTTTGATGTTCTCTTTGGCCTTTTGCCCTATTAATATAAATCTTTATTTAACAAAAAAAAAATTGAGATTTTGACACAATCACCTTAGAAGACTTGTGAATCCACTCTAATTGGAATTACTCCAAAATTCCTTCTTTTCATCTCTTTTTGCATAAAGTAGACTCACATGTCCTACAATCAAATATAAAGCAAAGTATCAAAATTCTCTCAAAATAACAAATAAGTTATAACTAAGATTAGGTAAAAATATATATAATATTGACTCATCAAGTTCAACTACGCAAGCTTTGTGGATCCACAACGCTCTCACCATGTCTGTAAGATGAATAAGACACTATATGGTCTCAAACAGGCTCCCTGTGCTTGGCTCCAACACTTCAGTACTTTTATTCTCCATCATGAGTTGGTACATGTCATGGTCAATCCCTTCCTGTTCACTTTCCACCATGGTACAACTGATCTTATCTTATTACTTTTTTATCAACATCTACTTTGACCATGATGCCATAGTCATCTCTTTGTGCTATAAGACATTCTAGTCAACTTTGGGTACGTATTTACTCAACTGAAATTTGCATTATTTCGAAGGCAGATAGATTGTTCAAAAGAAGTGCTCGGATATTGAAATCTAGTTGTGATCATTAATTCTTCAATCGCCTGACAAATACTCCGTCGAATGGATCATTACCGTTGGTGATTGAATATTTCGGAAGTTGTTTTTGTAGTGTGATGGCATGCAATCAACCTAGATATCTTGAACTCTAAATTTGATGGTCTTTTTCTGACCGTCAAATTCTTGAGTGTTCTTTTAGCCTTCTCGACATAGTTTTCACTAAAATTCGAGAGAATTTCTTTATGAATCTGCTTGCCAAGGTATTTGTGAACTACGTTGTTAGGCTACATGGTGTGTATGTCACTAATGTGTCTCACTGTGACACGTGTTTCATTCCCAAGCCTTAGGAAGTCTTTTTGGAAGCTAGGAGTACAAAGTTGTTATTTATTACCACACTTCGCCTCAGACTAACAACCAGTCTGAAGGAACTATCCAGACTTTAGTGGACGTATTGCATTTTGTCCGTTTTACAATTAGCATGGTTGTAACATATAGTTATCTTTATTTTAGTTGCTTGTAACTACGGTTATAATGTTTGGTTTTTTTAGGTATGACACTGTTGAGACGTAGTATGGAGATTTTACGTACGGAATGACATGCCCCGATCTTGATATTCCCCAAATACCAGGATAAGCACGTGTTGGCCAACACTTGAGGGTGACGAAAGCCATCTATTGAGTGCAAAAGCTGAAAATAAGGGATAGATAATGTTTATAAATATAAAACAATAAAGAATGTGCATTTAAGGAACGTGTTCAGAGCATACAACTAACTAGAACACTAAAAGAAATAATACAAAAATTGAGTTAACAAAGGAGTGGGTCCTACATCGAGAGGACTTGAAGATGCCAATGCGGAAGTGCCTGGACGTTGGGATTGTATGCCTCGATTCTAAGTCCTGAATGGGGGGTCAAAACAAAGGTGAGTGGACCAAGTTCATATATACAATAATAATAATAAAACAGTTATCAAGATACTAACCCCCACAGTTTATAAAAAGAAAACTACTGGCATAATAAGTGATAGTTTTACTGAAAACCCTAGCATGCCATAAACATCTCAAAAGACATATCGCGGAAATTAAAACATCAATCGTCTCACAGATCGTCTCGTAATCACGGTGTGCTACCAGCAAGATCACTGAATAATTATAACTCTCGGCCCTATGCCAACATGATGGAAGCATATTTATGCAACTTAGTTAGCTTGTTTCTTGGCATTTACTTAGTTTAATTCTAGTTATTTTAGTACTTTAAGCTATTTTCGTGTGTTTGTAGGTTCAAATAACAAAGTTGGCAACAAAGTGCTATTTGGAGCATTTTGGAGCATTTTTGGGCCAAGATTGGATAGTGCAAGCATGGAGACATGAGGATGGACGTTTTTGAAGATTAGAAGGCTAGAAATCAGCATGTGTGTGCGCAAGTGTGTTGACCTACAACTACAAACATCCATCCACTACACCCATTACATCCACTCATTACCAAACACTCATCCACTACACCCATTACATCCACTCATTACCAAACATCCATCCACTACACCCATTACATCCACTCATTACCAAACACTCATCCACTACACCCATTACATCCACTCATTACCAAACATCCATCCACTACACCCATTACATCCACTCATTACCAAACATTCACCCACTACACCCAAACACTCATCCACTACACCCATTACATCCACTCATTACCAAACATTCACCCACTACACCCACTACATCCACTCATTACCACAACACTCACCCACTACACCCATTACATCCACTCATTACCACAACATACACCACTACCACCTTAATTAGATGGTGGTCCTCTCCCTAGCCTATAAATACATCCACCCTTCACCATAACAAAGAGGGGAGATCCATCCAAAGACACATTCACATGGACAGTTTAGGGAGAAAGGAGGAAGACACATTCTGCCGCAAGGCAGAGTCTTTTCTTCTTAACCATTCTACACATTCCCACAACAAAAACACAATTCCATGCACCTTCATTTCCCTTTCCTTGCCGTGACCTCCATCCAACCTAAACACATTCAGCCATTCCCTTCCATATATCCATACGCATCCATCAAACCACACCTTGTGTCGTAACAAAGAGAAGAAGGAGGACCCTTGGACGTGCTTGCCATTCAAGTTGGATTGTTGGAGCGTTTTTAGGTGTTTTCATTCTTTTGTTTTCAATGTCTAAATTTGTTTATCTTTGCTTTGTGAGTATGAGGAACTAAACCCCCCTTAGCTAGGGGGAATTCGAAACCATGTTCATGCTTGCAATATGATTTGATTACTTTCAGTTGTTGATTCATAAGTTGTGACTTCAATTTACTTATCCATTTGAATTAAAACTGATTTGTGTATGTTGGTTGAGAGTGCACGCTTAATTTTCATGCATAAATCTGATGCTAGGATATAAGGGAGTTTCACTTAATCGTTATGAACTTATATTCACAAGTAGTGAAGGTTGCTCGTCACAATCGTGTTAAGTAAATTCTTGGCATAAGTTTCATGCAATTCATAGTTACAAGTGTCTCGTCAATGCTTATGATTTTCATAGAACTTAATGATTCTTTCTTGTATCTCTATTATGCAATTCATGTAGGGAACCTGTGGGGAATGCTTTGGGTTGTTGTATGCAATCATCCAATTCAATGAAATTAGGAAAATCTGAGGGTTAATTAGTGCAATTCACAGTTAATCTGGGCGTTGAGAATTCTGAAGGGTTATTTTGTGAAAACAAGTTCATTTAAGCAACATCAATAAGCATGCAATTAACAATTAAAGGCGGAATCATGCTTGCATGCACTTAAAAACAAAACTTTAACCATGAAATTCAAAGCCTAGTAGATTGGTGAACCAAAACTCAACTCAAAACAAAGTGAGTTGAAATTTATACCTTTGTAGATTCCTCTTTGCATAAGCAAAGGCTAATCACCCAAAGAGAGGGCCTTCATTCCTTGCATCTAAAATCTATGGATTTGGATGGATGAATAGGTTTCTCCAAGTTCCCAAAATTGAGAACCTCTAAGTCTCTTCACCAAGGAGAGATTGGAGAAGAAATGAGTGACCTTGGAGTAGTGGGATTGCAAGATGCACCCCCAAGGTGGCCGGCCTCTTTAGAGAGAAATGGAGAGACAAGTTCTCACCAATTTTCTCCAAAACAAACCCTTAATGAATTTTAGCTATAAAGTCATATTTATACCTTTATTCATTTGAGTGGCAAACTTGTAAATAAGTCCAAGTTCACTACCCTAAACAATATGGCCGGCCATTAGGATATTTTGGACTAATTGGGCCTTTTTGAATCATTATTCATTAAGTTGTCATACAACTTAAGTTAATGGGCTTGACGTTCGAAGCCCATTGGGCCTTAAGGTCCAAAACTATCCCGAGGTCTTTAACGAACTTATTCGTTTGATTAATTAACATATTAATTAATCCTTACCATAAATAAATGATTAAACCATTTAATCATTCTTACTCATCTCCATTGTTTCTTCAATCTCCACCTTACACGGTGTGCGATCCATTAGGTTCCTTTTAGCGAGGCAGTGGGCGATTAAAACCATTTTACATCGATTGTGAATTGAAACTTACTTTCAATTCTCCCTTTAGTGATTACACACGTTTAGGGCTTCCACAAACCATGAGTGACACCTTGCAGCATATCATGGTTACCCAAGCTAATCAGAAGAGGTAGAGAAAACCTATTCAGTTCGGGATTACAAATGCAATACGGTCTTTCTCTAATACAATACTCTTGACCACATTGTTTGGTTTGATAGTTTATTTATTCATGTCTACTATCCAATGTGATTCGTGTGCTTATATGATTACCTTGAATGTGATTTGGAACGCATTCCTAAATCTCATTCATACTCTGGCCAGAGATTCTAAATCATATCATAGAGTATTCTCCCCCAACGGTTTGAAGGTTAGAGATCCCTTGTTGCGCATTCACTTGCCTCCATGGCTAAGTGGCTTAACCCCAACGATGCCGTGGACACTCCAATGGAATGACGTTTGACATAATCAAAGATCAAGGACTTAACCACAAGACAACTGTGATGCCTCAGGTCAAATGACTACTTTGCATTATCCCAACCATGAGTTCTCATGTGACATGAGTATGAGAACTCTTCGTTGATCGCGTTCAGTGAACTCATTCTCTACTGAGCACCTACGTACTTGTCTTGATGTCACACACACCAATGACTCGAGACTAGTCACTCTCCCTGAGAGAAGACATAGCACGTACCGATCTTGACGGACTGTCAATGCCCAATTGACAATCCTATGATCAGGAACATTTAGGATGTGTCTACGAAAGAATGGTCTCATAAATCTAACTTCATTAGATTGCATTCTCCCAATCACATATTCCTTGGACTTTATCGTTTAAGCATATAACATTTATATGAGACGGCTCAAACAATAATATTTGCCCTTTATATTTAAACTAGATTAGTTTAACATGTGAAATGTCCGTAAAGTATCATCATATGATTGGCTTTAGGGCACATTTCCAACAAATTCGTAGTTTATTGAAAAGCAACTGGAAATCGTTTTTTTTTGCAAGTGTGTCATGTGTGGAGAAGAACCTCCTAGCTAGCCTTCCATCCATTCAATTTACTCAAATTCGTGCAGATTTCATTAGTTCTTTAATTTACTTGTTTTGTTTTCAAATTCGTCAAAACCAAAACCCCCCTTTACTCTGTTGAGTCATATTAGTTAGAAACTTATTTAGTTTGTGTTTTTAAGTATTTCGAACCAAGTTAAAACCAAAATTCGTCCAAAAGTGTGTTTAGAGTCCAAATCTGTCCAGTTTGTGTTTTTAGGCAGATTTGAGTGTTTTTAGGTTGTTTTGAGTTCTTTAAGTTTGTTTTGAATTCTTTGAGTCTAGTTTAGTGTTTTTAACTTTGTTTATATGTTTTTAAGTCAGTTTAGAGGTTATTAGCAAACCCTCCTAATCCCCGGTCCAGAACGATCCCTACTTACATTCTTTACTACAATTGATACAAGAGGGTTTAATTTGTGTATTAAGTAATTATTCGCATCACAACACCGTGGTCTCTGCACCCGTAGCAAGAGATTACCAACTCCCAGCCCAATGCCTGTCCGTGTCCCTCAAACCGTAGCTAGGGATTATTTCTCCCGGCTTATCTGCCAACACCAAATCCTCGCCCTAGGTGACATAGTATCCACTAGGTATGCACAAATAGTTATGCTTCTCATAAATAACCACTTCATAGTATAAAGTCATCCATCGTCTATTAACATGTTCTAGCATCCTATCGTTATCCATCAGATAGTCTACCAGTTCATGGTTTTTATAGAAAATACGATATATGAAAATATAGCTCAATATAGGCCAACAATTAATTCCTTACAAAATAACGAGACGATAATCAACATTTCAATAAATCTGCTTAACATAAAATCAGTTAATAAACTGGTAAGACATGCATTTCATTTATGCAAATAAACTATAAAATTATGCAAAATTTTAGAAGGGGTCCACTCACAGATACTTCGTAGCAGCAAAGTTGTGCGGAAAAGGATTAAGGAAACCCCACTAGCAACTTCACCTAGGCACAAAAATGTACAATTTATCAAACTATGCCCAAACGATAGAATTCCAGGAAATGGAAATGGGTCTTGGCTTTGGATCCGGATTAGGGTTTAGGTTTAGATTAAATATTAAATAGGGTTAGGACTTATTGGGTTTTTGCGTTTTGATAGTTTAGGAACAAATGGGGATGGTTTGGGCTTGAGCCCAAACTCACAAAACACTCACACACACACGGCAACACACACACACACATGCATGCACAACACACATGCACACACCTGAACACACATACGCACACACAGGACACGCACACACCCATACACAACCACACATACACACACACACACACTCACACGGACACACACACACACACATGCACCACACACACACACAACACACGTACACACACGGGGCACAATACACACCCACACACACGGAAAATTTCGAAGTCAACAGTATTTTGCCAGAGTTCATCGGAAAACTACAAAAGCAAAGACAGAGATTAAATTCTGTAAATCCTTCAATTTCTCAACTTAAAATTATCCCCACATCACTCATAAACCTTGGATTAAACACTAAATGAGGCAAATGTTTCACCTGGAACCAACGGGGAAGACTCAAAGCTCACGGTTCAATGAGTTCGAAACTCTGCCATGCGCAAATGATCCATGCAGAGCCACTGCTGAGATCCTCAGGCAACCCATTATCTATTTCTGGTGATTTTGTGTTGAACCAAGCCGTAAGAGATAGTGGTTGTGAGTGGTGATGCTCGGGAAATCAGAGTGAGTAAGGGAAAAGTGAGGTCGAGAGAGAGGGAGAGTGAGAGAAAGAAGAGGGCTGAGAGAGATGGAAGAGTGACAAGAATGGTGGACACAAAGACAGAAGGTGGGCCCCTTGGGCACACCAATTAAAATTTAAAAACCATTTTAAAATAAAATGGGGGTGGGGTGCTACAATCTACCCCCCCTAAAATAAAATTTCGTCCTTGAAATTTGAAATAACTGACTACACTGAAAAACTCAAAAATAGGAAGAAGAATTTATGTATAAAGAGAAATCAAGTCAGAGTGGGTGCATCAAAGAGAATATGCCACACCGTTGCGAGCGAGTTGCAAAATCCTTTATCATGCCTCCAAGCTCTTACTTTCTTCCCCATTAGTGTAAAAGTAGAAACATACTTTATAAAGATATAACGTCAAAAACATAAAATAGCTTAAGGTCAAAGTAAGTACGTAAAATACGATAACGTCAAAATACATATGTACTAACATATAGGTCGAAAACTCGTGCTGAACTTAAAATAAAAAACGGAAAACACTTTCCTCAAAACATTTGTAACGACAAAAACATATAACTAAATTAAAGGGAGTTAAAATACTTATACTTAAAATCAAAACTGAAAGATGAGAGTGGGTCTCGCCCAAAAATTCGTAACTTCATGTACTCTTAAACAAATGTGTCTTTGGGTTGAGTCCCAAGAATAACAATTTTGTGACAACTACCGTAGACGGATCTTCCTACCCACTTGCTTGACGAACCCAATGAATAAGCCATCGATATCACAGTCAGCTGTCTGCGATATCGACCATCCATTTGTTGCCTAGTTAAGCAAATAGTGATTTCCTGAGGGTGCACAATCTCACACGTCGAAAATTCGATCCTTCGAATACAAGTTTGCAATACTCCTCTGCTAACCAGTGTTGCATGTAGCAACTTTCGTACCATGTCGCAAAAAGTGCCATACCCCAAACCGAACAAAACAGAAACTGTCGTTGTAAAACTCTATCCAATACCAAGCATCCCATTCTCCTCAGTTCTTCCAAAAGTGACCAACTACTCTAGAGTTTTGTCAACAAGAACCCATTTGAAAATTGTACCTTGGGATTCAAGATAAATGGCTACCATGTTAATAGCATACCCAAAAGCTCGAGCCAAGCAAGCAGAAAACTAGAAGTCATCTTCCTCGACAAGAAGTATCTCTAAGGAGTTGTTGCAGTGCTCAAACCACCTCTCCATCTTTGCTTAGTTGTAGATTTCATGTCAAACAAGGTCAAAGTTGGTGGAAAGACGAAGGACTTGCAAGTAATCAACCTAAACACCCCAAGAAAGCACACACCAATCGAGAGAAGTGTAAAGATTTTCCAATTCTCGCTTTGACCGAGCTGTGGTGCCATTCTAGAATGCATCAAACGGATCTGCTAGAAGCGTTTTGACATCCACATACTCACAACAAAAGAGTCTTGGAGTGAAGTTGTGAAAAGATGCGTTGAGATGAACACATAACATTGGAAAAAACCGATGTGATGCCTATTAATTATAGTAAGATGGTGATACAATCTGTTGACCTTCTGTACTAAAACCTGCATCCAACTCTTACTAAAAGACCGCTCAAACCTCACGCTCACTTGCTCGTGAACCGAAGGATCCTAGTGCGAGGTAGTGGAAAGCTGCGTTGAGGCGAACACATCACATCATCGAAAAGGTCTACCAGAGTATGATATGATGGTTATGAATTGTAGCAAGATAATGAGTGGTGACCATTCAATTCAACGTGAAGATAGTGATGCAATCTACTAATCATCTACACCATAATCTTCACCAGTCTCTTACCAAAAGACGACTTAAACTTCACACCCACAAGGAACTCTTTCTGGTAAGTCTAGTAAGCTTGTGAAAAGGTTATGCTCCTATCGTTCCGAATTGGACTGCACACTTTCGCCGAAACGATCGATTGTGAAATTCTGACTAATTGAGCGAGAAACCATGTCGAGAAGGCTGAAAGAACACTCCATAATTTAAGGGTCAAAACAAGTCCATTAGAATCTAGAGTACAAAATATTGGGATTTGAACTAGAAACCGTGCCGAGAAAAAACCCTTTTTTTTTTTTTGTATCCTTATGTAATGTTCCGGCATGATTCAGTTTCACATTAAGAGACGAATAAGCGATGGAAGGTGAAGATGCAGAAATAGAAGTCACTGTTTATGATTATTTTGCAAACCATCACAGTATGGTCAACTAGTTTCTTAGCCAAAAAGGAAATAGGTCTAAACTCAAGAATAGTTAAGAACTGTCAATAAGATTTGAGGAGGCCAAAGACATTTCGAAATTCACAATACTTTGTGAGAGCTGCTTCAAAGTTCAAAAATTTAAACATAGATCCTCTGAATCAACAGAATGACGAAGAAGAAAGATACGAAGCAGCATGTGTATGCATGCAGTGACACGATTGGCTATCTTAAAGCGATGTCCTTGAGCAAACCAAAAATTCAATGAGTCCAGAGAACTTCAGAGTAAGCTCAATCTTCGTACAATAATAAATATGTAGTCTTAAGCCATTATACTGAATATTTCAAGGATGGACAGTTAGTGGACAAGAACACTGGTAAATTAGGTTACAAGCAAGATGCTATATTCACCTTTTCCATAAAGTACGAGGACAAGGAGTTAGGGTTTACCACCGAGTACCAGACTTGGAAAAATTCAAGAAATTTGTTTATCCAAACAAGACTAAATCTTCATTATCTGAGTCTAACTATAATAACAACAAGAATTGCAACTCCATTTGGAAATTGGTGTGAAGCTGACGGACAAAGGTCAATGAACTTGACTTCGTCGTTGGAATAAGCAAGAAAGTTATCGATAGAACAATCGCTGAAGATTCATTCTAAAGATTCACATGAATATCCTCAGTGGAAACGAGTCCGAGAACATTGATTTGCTCCCACCAACAACTACCTACTAACCGTCTTCACCACTAGCACTTAATTGCTTCTTTAGCACGCACTTTGAATGTTTCGAGCAATTTCCAAGAGATATGACTCTGCCCGCCATTCCCAGGGAACGCATGTCGCATAGTGATATCATAGTTTCAGAACTCCAGTTGGTCTTAGCCAATTCGTACCACCAAGATTTTTCCGTTTCCCAAGATTTTGACGTAGAGCCAACTCCGCTCGCAATTCCTAGGAAATGCACGCCGCAGAGTATCATCCTATGTTGAAAGTCGTCCAACAAATCAAACACATCACCGTGGAGGCATAATCCCAACACAAATTCTTGAATTTCAACAAGAAGGTGACAATTCAAACAGAGAAAAAATTGCACAACTGTGCCAAATGGCACCAAATCTAGAAGTCCTGACATCCAAATGATCTCAAAACCGACACTTTACGAGAATAGAAGAGAATCCTAAGTATGCTCTAAACAAACCACACTTTGTACCATACTTGACCAACCCTGAAACTACTAAGCACCGGTCAAAATTATACTGCCAAGGACCCACAAGAGTCTCCCACCAACCAGGAGGGCAATCACAACGTGACACAAGTCAATATCAAAGGCCAATCATAACACGACATGTGTCGACATCAGAGGCCAATCACAACACGACACGTGTCAATGTCAGAATGAAACTAGAAACTCTCTTCTATAAATAGAGATCATTCTCTCACAATATTTCCCACAGACGGCGCCAAATGTCATTTGTACTAAATCATTCACTAGTACTCACTAAAGGAGAGCTTGAACCTATGTACTTGTGTAAACCCTTCACAATTAATGAGAACTCCTCTACTCCATGGATGTAGCCAATCTGGGTGAACCACGTACATCTTGTGTTTGCTTCCCTGTCTCTATCCATTTGCATACTTATCCACACTAGTGACCGGAGCAATGTAGCGAAGGTCACAAACTTAACACTTTCTGTTGTACTAAAGTCCTCACTGATTTTGTGCTTCAACACCACGAATACTAGGATAAGCACATGCTAGCTGACACTCGAGGGTGACGAAAGCCGTTTATTGAGTGCAAAAGCTGAAAATAAGGGATAAATAAGGTTTATAAATATAAAAGAATAAAGAATGTGCATTTAAGGAACGTGTTCAGAGCATACAACTAACTAGAACACTAAAAGAAATAATACAAAAATTGAGTTAACAAAGGAGTGGGTCCTACACCGAGAGGACTTGAAGATGCCAATGCGGAAGTGCCTAGACGTCGGGATTGTATGCCTCGATTCTAAGTCTTAAATGGGGGCGCAAAACAAAGGTGAGTGGACCAAGTTCATAAATACAATAATAATAATAAAACAATTATCAAGATACTAACCCCAATAGTTTATAAAAAGAAAACTACTAGCATAATAAGTGATAGTTTTACTGAAAACCCTAGCAGGCCAAAAACATCTCAAAAGACATATCGCGGAAATCAAAACATCAATCGTCTCACAGATCGTCTCGTAATCGCGGTGTGCTGCCAGCAAGATCACTGAATAATTATAACTCCTAGCCCTATGCCAACACCATAGTCTTTGCGCCCGTAGCCAGAGATTACCAACTCCCGGCCCAATGCCTGCTCCGTGTCCCTCAGCCCGTAGCTAGGGATTATTTCTCCCGGCCTATCTGCCAACACCAGATCCTCACCCCAGGCGGCATAGTGTCCACTAGGTACGCATAAATAGTTATGCCTCTCATAAATAACCACTTCATAGTATAAAGTCATCCATCGTCTATACTATAAAGAGGGGTTTCTAAAACATGTTCTAGCATCCTATCGTCATCCATCAGATAGTTTACCAGTTCGTGGTTTTTATAGAAAATACGATATATTAAAATATAGCTCAATATAGGCCAACAATTAATTCCTTACAAAATAACAAGACAATAATCAACATTTCAATAAATCTACTTAACATAAAATCAATTAATAAACTGGTAAGGCATGCATTTCATTTATGCAAATAAACTATAAAATTATGCAAAATTTTAGAAGGGGTCCACTCACATATACTTCATAGCAGCAGAGTTGTGCGGAAAAGGATTAAGGAAATCCCTACTAGCAACTTCACCTAAGCACAAAAATGTACAATTTATCAAACTATGCCCAAACGATAGAATTCCAGGAAATGGAAATGGGTCTTGGGTTTGGATCCAGATTAGGGTTTAGGTTTAGATTAAATAGGGTTAGGACTTATTGGGTTTTTGGGTTTGGATAGTTTAGGAACAAATGGGGGTGGTTTGGGCTTGAGCCCAAACTCACACAACACTCACACACAAATGCCAGTACACACACACACATGCATGCACAGCACATATGCACACACCTGCACACACATACACACACATCCATACACAACCACACACACACACTCACATGGACACACACACACACACACACACACGTGCACTACACACACGGGGCACAACACACACCCACACACCCGGCAAATTTCGAAGTCAACAGTATTTTGCCGGAGTTCATCGGAAAACTAGAAAAGCAAAAACAGAGATTAAATTCTGTAAATCCTTCAATTTCTCAGCTCGAAATTATCCCCACATCACTCATAAACCTTGGATTAAATGCTAAATGAGGCAGATGTTTCACTTGGAACTAACGGGGAAGACTCGAAGCTCACGATTCAGTGAGTTCGAAACTCTGCCATGCGTAGATGATCCATGCAGAGCCACTGCTGAAATCCTCAGGCAACCCATTATCTATTTCTGGTGATTTTGTGTTGAACCAAGCCGGAAGAGATGGTGGTTGTGATTGGTGATGCTCGGGAAATTAGAGCGAGTAAGGGAAGAGTGAGGTTGAGAGAGAGGGAGAGAGAGAGAAAGAAGAGGGCTGAGAGAGATGGAAGAGTGATGGGAATGGTGGACACAAAGATAGAAGGTGGGCCCCTTGGGCACACCAATTAAAATTTAAAAACCATTTTTAAATAAAATGGGGGTGGGGTGCTACACGGAACATGTTTGACATATGACTATTACGAACATGTATTTGAATGATCGAAATTATGATATAGAAAAATTATTATTACTGTTGATGTTACCCATAAGGGTAATGCGTGAGCACGATTGAGACCTTGATCAGACTATGTGTGTGTATTTCCCAATGAGGGGGAAGATGGTAATATTGCACCCTCATGAATTATTTGCTTGGTGATCATGATAACTGTGAGTTGTTGATATTGTGGGCTATAGACTGTAATATTGATAACTTATTCGTTGGACTCATTAAGTAAGTGGATGATAGGAGCATATTTATGCGCCTTAGTTAGCTAGTTCTTATGCATTTATGTTGTGTTTTCTTAGTTAAGTCACTCTTTTAAGCTATTTTCATGTGTTTTCAGGTTTTAAGGACAAAGTAAGCAAAAAGATGCAATTTGGAGCATTTTGGAGCAAAATTGAGCTAGAATGGAGCTCATGCATGTGGAGCACAAAGAATGGACGAATTTGAAGGATTGAAGAAGCTAGGAATGTGTTTCAAAGTTGAAGAATTGAAGATGCAAAGTTTCCTAATTGAAGTAGGAAAGTGCCTAATTGAAGATGAAATCCTAGTCAACAATGGATTCCTAGTTGAAGAATGATTCCTAGTTGAAGTTGGATTTCTAGAAGATTGAAGATTCCTACTCAAACAAGGTTTCCTACTTGAAGAAGGAAAGTTAAAGCCAAAGAATCAACTCAAGTGAAGAAACCTTATCCAAAACATTATCCATAACCTTATCCTAATCCTAATCTACCTATATTTCAGCTGTGAGGGAGGGTTCCTAACTATATTAGGATGCTTAAAATCAGATTTCTAGAAGACCTAATCCTTTCCTACAAAGGTGGCGCCTAGAACCCTTCTAGAAGCCTAAAAATCTGCCTTCTATTTTCCTTCTAGAAACCCACCTTTTGCCGCACCCTATATCCTATTTCCCTTGGGTTTTTGACCTTCTAGATGTCCTATTTCCTATTACGAGTGCATAACTATTTCCTAGTGGGATTGTATTTACTATATCGTTTTCCTATGCTAACTTAGCCATACATTCAGCCTATATATATGTAGTGCCGCACCCTTCCATTCTCACCACCCTCTACCATATTTTCACTACACCATTCACCCAAACATCCCTCTTGTGCGGTGAGTTTGCAAAGGAGAAGGAAGGAGACTCTTGGAGCCGTGCATGCCATTCAAGGAGCTTGGATTGTTGGAGCGTTTCTAGGTGTTTTCTATCTTTATGTCAATGTTTAAATTTATTTGTCTTTGTTTATTTGCGAACATGAGGAACTAATTCCTTTATAGTTAGAGGGGAATTCAAAGCCATGATCATGTGTTTTATATGACTTGATTTCCTCCAGTTATGATTTCATAAATCGTGAATGTGGTTTACTTATCTATTTGATTGATAACATGTTTATGTATGTTGATTGAGGGTCGACACTTAGTTTGCATGCATGAATTTGATGCTAGAGTATAAGGGAATTTCACCTAATCGTTATTAACTTATATTCATAAGTAGTAAAAGTCGCTAGTCACGATTGTGTTAAGTAAATCCTTGGCAAGAGTAACATGCGTATTCCCTAGTTATGAATGCCTCGTCAATGCTTATGATTTCCATTGAACTTAATGATCTTTGATATGTGTCTCTATCATGCGTATTCCATAGTTAGGGTCCTTGATAAGAATAATTTGGTCGTAATGCGTATTCCATTCAATTCAATGAATCTAGGGAAATCTGAGAATTAATTGGTGCAATCTAGTTAATTTGGGGCATTGTAATTCATGGTTTGTTGAAAGAGTAACTGGAAATCGAGTCGTATGCATATGTTTCATGTGTGGAGAAGGAACCCTCTAACTAGCCTTTCACCATTCTATTTTATCAATTTCGTGAGTCTTTCAAGTTTGTTTACAAAGTTTATGTTTTAACAATTCAATTTCGTCAAAACCAAACCCCTTGCTTTTAAGTCTTGTTTTTAGAGTCAAAACTTATTTCCTTTAAGTCTTTTGAGTCTTTGAAGTTCTATTTTCGTCCAAATCACTTGTTAGGTCTAGAATTGAGTCTTTTTTATTGTTATTTGCTGTTTTGAGTGTTTTAAGTTAGTTTTGAGTTTATAGAGTCTAGTTTAGTGTTTTTTTTTAATCTTATATTTGTTGATTAGCATCCCTAGTTAATCCCCGGTCTAGAACGATCCCTACTTGCATCATTACTACAATTGTCATCAATAGGGTTTAATTTGTGTGTCAAGTTAATTTTCACATCAAATTTTGGCACCGTTGTCGGGGATTAGCAAACTTGCTAATCCCTTGGGTTTACCGTGTGTTTTGTGTGTCTTTTACTAGTTTTCTGATTTTGTTTTGTTTCTTTGTTTAGGTACTAGTTTATGACTTGGAGTACCCATCCGGTTCGTGAACATATCTTGGATTTTAACGACGATTTTGAACGAGATTTGAGAAGAAGAAAGAGGAGGCATCCAGAACCTAGTGAACCCAGTTCAAGTTCATAGGCCGAATCTGAATTTGAAGAAGAATTTGAAGAAGAAGTCATGGCAGCGGACAATCGTACAATTAAGGAGCTCTCGGCCTCGGGGTTGGCAAATGCAACACCTCTTTGCATTCAATATCCCGTGGCTGCCCAAGGCAAGACCAATGAGTTTGAATTAAAGTCGAGCTTGTTACATCACATTCCTAAATACCATGGGCTTTCCATGGAAGATCCAAACAAGCATCTTAAAGAGTTCGAAGTAGTTTGTTCCAGTATGACACCCGTCAATGTTGATGAGAATATTCTGAAGATGAAGGCCTTTCCATTCTCTCTCTTGGAAAAGGCCAAAGATTGGCTTTACGAATTAGCGCCCGGAACGGTCACTTCTTGGGAAAGCATAAAGATGGCATTTTTAGAGAAGTTCTTCCCCACTTCGAGAGTCATTCTCTTGAGGAAGAAGATTAGTGGCATTCAACAAAGCCAAGGAGAGTCCTTTCCGGCATACCATGATCGTTTTAAGGCTCTTGTCGCCTCATGTCCTCAACATCAAATGAAAAAAGAGCTTTTACTTCAATACTTTTACGAAGGACTTATTCCAATTGAGTGACAAATGCTCGATGCTTCAGCGGGACGTGCATTGGTTGATAAAACACCAATGGCTGCAAAGACACTAATTGCCAACTGAGCGTTAAATGCACAACAATACGAAGGACTTGGGCAAAGAGACTTCCCACGACAGCAAGTTAATGAGGTAAGTTCTCCATTCGACATTCAATCTCAATTAGCTAACCTCACTTCCATTATGTCTTAGATGGCCGAAGGGATGAAGCTACAAGGACCAAGTGTTTGTGGCGTGTGTTCTATGCAAGGACACCTCAATGATCAATGTCCTCAACTAATAGAGAATGGAGGATGGGAGAGTGCTAATGCCGTGGGCTATCAAGGTCAAAATCAGCCACGCAACGATCTATACTCCAACACTTACAATCCGGGTTGGAGAGATCACCCAAACTTCAAGTGGAGGGAGCCTCAGCAACCTCAACAACAAGGAGGATTTAGGCAGCAACCTCCAGGCTTTTATCAAAAGCCATTCGCACCAAATCAAACTCAAATACAATCTGCCCCAACAAATTCAGGTACGTCCTTGGATAATGATACAATTCTTAAATTACTCACCACTTTGTCTCAGGGGCAAGAGAATCAAACCAAAATAATGCAAAACCAAGACAAAATGGTGGATCACTTGGAGAAGCAAATTGGGCAGATTGTGGAGTTTGTAGGACAGTTTCGAGACCAAGGAAGACTCCCTAGTTCAATCGTTGCAAATCCAAAGGGGGGATTCGAAACTGCCAAAGCAATCACATTGAGGAGTGGCAAACAAGTTGGAACTGAACCCCAAGCATCCAAATCAAGTCAAAAAGAGGATGAAAAGTTACTGTTTGAGGAGGAAACACAAGCCACACCCACGACAAGGATGGAACAACCTTTGCCGTAGCCATCTTGCATTTCCAAACCATCTAATTCGACCAAGGTAAGTTCAAATCCGACTTCTTCTAGTTCTATTCCACTAAACGTGCCTTTTCCTAGCAGGTTGAGGCAATCCAAGAAGGAGGAGAACGAGAAAGACATTTTGGAGACATTTCGGAAAGTGCAAGTCAATATACCTCTTCTTGACGTAATTAAGCAAGTACCAAGGTACGCCAAGTTTTTGAAGGAACTATGTACAACAAGAAGGAGAATTTCAAACAAAGAGGTTGTCGAGGTAAGTGAGAATGTTTCCGCTGTTTTGCAAAGAAAATTACCCCCTAAATGCAAAGATCCGAG
Source organism: Malus sylvestris (assembly GCF_916048215.2). NCBI lineage: Eukaryota > Viridiplantae > Streptophyta > Magnoliopsida > Rosales > Rosaceae > Malus > Malus sylvestris. The sequence continues at coordinate 40,325,630 of NC_062272.1, read as the reverse complement.
TAGTTTTACAATTCCATGTGTTATAGGCAATACTAAGTTTGAACATGCTATGTTAGATCTAGGTGCTTCAATTAATGTCATGCCACACTCAATATATGCATCTATGAACTTAGGAGAGCTTAAAAACGATGGTGTTATAATTCAATTAGCCGATCGTTCTAATGCATATCCGAAAGGAGTTTTGGAAGATGTTTTGGTGCAGGTGGATAACTTGATATTTCCAGCGGATTTCTATGTTTTAGAGATGGAGGACTCACCAAATGTCACCCCATTGCCGATTTTACTTGGGAGGCCCTTCATGAAAACAGCACGCACCAAGATCGATGTGTTCAAAGGGACGTTAACAATGGAATTTGATGGGGAGATTATTAATTTTAACATTTCTGAAGCTATGAAATTTCCTAAAGATGATCATTCTTGTTTTTCTATTGATGTATTGGATCAATTGGCGCAGGATTATCTTGATATGTTGGAAGACGATCCCCTTGAAACAACAATTGCACAAGGAATTGGAATGAAGCCCAATCTGGCCGTACCTAAGGAAGAACATGCCGAGCTTGTGGCTGCCTTTGAATCATTACCACAACATCGTGGTAAGCCTTCTAACCCAATTCCAATTCCCGTTTCCACTAATACGTTGTTACATTCTGTGATTCAGGCCCCCGTTCTTGAGCTTAAACCATTGCCGGATCATTTAAAGTATGTATTTTTGGGAGATGAAGAGACGTTGCCCGTCATTGTCTCTTCATCACTCATAGCATTAAAGGAGGAAAAGTTGATTTGGGTGTTGAAGGAGCACAAAACAGCCATTGGATGGACATTGGCCGATATTAAGGGGATTAGCCCTACAACATGCATGCATCGCATATTTCTAGAGGAGGGGGCTAAACCAACTCGAGAGGCTCAACGCTGACTCAACCCTCCAATGATGGAAGTTGTGAAAAAGGAGATTATAAAGCTTCTCGATTGTGGAGTGATTTATCCAATTTCGGATAGCCGTTGGGTCTCACCAGTTCAAGTTGTCCCAAAGAAGTCCGGAGTCACTGTGGTGAAGAATGCCTAGGATAAGCTTGTGCCAACCCGTATCCAATCAGGTTGGAAAGTGTGCATTGACTATAGGAAGCTCAACAACACCATAAGGAAGGACCACTTCCCATTGCCATTCATTGATCAAATGCTTGAAAGGTTAGCCGGTCATTCTTTTTATTGTTTTCTTGACGGTTATTCGGGATATAATCAAATTGTCATAGCTCCGGACGACCAAGAAAAGACCACCTTCACGTGCCCATTTGGTACTTTTGCTTACTGTCGCATGCCATTCGGTTTATGCAATGCACCGGCCACGTTCCAAAGATGCATGGTAAGTATCTTTTCATATTTTATTGAGAAGATTATTGAGGTATTCATGGATGATTTTAGTGTCTTTGGCGATTCGTTTGATGGTTGCTTGGAAAATCTCACATTAATCTTAAAACGATGCGGTGAAACTAACCTTGTTTTAAATTGGGAAAAGTGTCACTTTATGGTAAAACAAGGCATAGTTTTAGGGCATATCGTTTCTGAAAGGGGAATTGAGGTTGATAAATCGAAAATAGATCTTGTACGCTACTTACCCTCTCCAACTTCGGTTAGAGAGGTTCGTTCTTTTCTTGGACATGCAGGATTTTATAGGCGATTCATCAAGGATTTTTCAAAGATTTCCACACCCCTATGCCGACTTCTCCAAAAGGATGTGTCCTTCGAATTCAACGAGGAGTGTGAAAAGGCGTTCAAACACCTCAAGGAGATGCTAACTTCGGCCCCCATCATTCGCCCACCAGATTGGAGCATTCCCTTCGAGCTTATGTGTGATGCGTTCGATTATGCTCTAGGTGCTGTTTTGGAACAAAGGAAGGAAAAACAGCCACACGTCATATATTATGCCTCTCGGACCTTGAACGACGCTCAATTGAATTATTCCACAACGGAAAAAGAACTTCTTGCTGTTGTTTTTGCTTTAGATAAGTTTCGTTCTTATTTACTTGGTACTAAAGTAATAATTTACACTGATCATGCAGCGTTGAAGTACTTGCTCACGAAGAAGGAGGCTAAACCAAGGCTTATTCGATTGATGCTTCTTCTCCAAGAGTTCGATATCGAAATCCAAGACAAGAAAGGAAGTGAGAACGTGGTGGATGATCACTTGAGCCGTTTGGTGCATGAAGAAGATGTCGTGGCTATCCCAGAGACATTCCCGGATGAGCAATTGATGTCCATTGAGGTTAGTGTGCCATGGTATGCAGATTTAGTTAATTATTTGGCATCTAAAGTCATTCCAAGTGAGTTAAATAAAAACCAACGTGATAAACTCAAGTATGATGCACGAAATTATGTGTGGGATGATCCTTATTTATGGAAATATTGCTCTGATCAAATCATTCGTAGGTGTGTGCATGATTTTGAAATTCAGTCCATTTTAAACTTTTGTCACACTTATGCATATGGAGGTCACTTTGGCACTCAAAGGACTGCACGTAAAGTACTTGAATGTGGTTTTTATTGGCCTACTATCTTTAAGGATGCTAGAACTTTTTGCATAGCATGTGATCGTTGTCAACGAACTGGAAATATAGGACCAAAAGACCAAATGCTGCAAAGCCCCATCTTTAATGTTGACCTCATCTCATGGTTTTGTTTATATTCTACTTGCGGTTGATTATGTTTCGAAATGGGTGGAAGCAAGAGCCACCCGTACTAATGATTCTAAAGTGGTTGTAGATTTTGTTAAGACTAACATATTTGCAAGGTTTGGAATGCTGCGGGTACTTATAAGTGATAGGGGCTCCCATTTCTGCAATCGAACCATTGAGGCGCTACTCAAGAAATATAGTGTCACGCATAAGGTGGCAACACCTTATCATCCTCAAACAAGTGGGCAAGCAGAGGTTTCAAATAGAGAAATCAAGCAGATTTTGGAGAAGACCGTAGGGCCGAACCGGAAAGATTGGAGCTTGCGCTTGAATGATGCATTGTGGGCGTATCGTACGGCCTACAAAACACCAATTGGAATGTCCCCATTTCGGCTAATCTATGGGAAACCATGCCATCTTCCGGTTGAATTGGAGCACAAAGCACATTGGGCCATCAAAACATTCAATATGGACATTGATGCCGCAGGACTTCATAGAAAGCTTCAATTGAACGAGCTTGAGGAAGTTAGGAATGAAGCTTACGAGAACGCTCGCATTTACAAGGAGAAAACGAAGGCATTCCATGACAAGATGATTCGTAGCAAGACGTTCTCTATCAGGCAGAAAGTGCTACTTTTCAATTCTCGCCTTCGGTTGTTTCCAGGTAAGTTGCGTTCTAAGTGGATTGGTCCTTTTATTGTTACTAATGTTTTTCCTCATGGTGCAGTTCAAATTCAAAGTTTGAAGACGCAACAAGAATTCAAAGTCAATGGACATCGTTTGAAGCCATATTTCACAACCTTGGAGGAGAAGGCCGTGGAGGAAGTATCCCTCCATGCCATGGGCCCTATTCAAGCTTGATGGGAGGCATCGTCCGGCTGGAAGACGTTAAAGCAAGCGCTTCGTGGGAGGCAACCCATGCGAATAAAGAAGACCTAGGAAGCTCTGGCACCATAACCAGATTTGCGTTCCTAAACCCTACTCTTTATTGCTTTTACTTTGCCATATTTGTCTTATTTGCTAGTTATGTTATTTGCTTGTTTTTGTGTGAGTCTATGTTTGAAACATTGAGGACAATGTTTGGTTTAAGTGTGGGGGGGAAACAAAGTATTTTTGTTGCAAAATTCGTAGGATTTTACCACCTAACATTTCAAAGGTTGTTTTTCATTGTTTCTGAGTGTTTTTAGTATGTTTTGATGTGTCTATATGTGGCTTTAATAGGAAATACGAAAATTCAAGAAAAAATTCGAAAAAGTTTTGAAAAAACCCAAAAAGAGTTGTTTTGTGTGTTTATTTGTGTCTTAGAGTACCTTCCAACACAATGATGAGGATTTGGTTTTTAATTGCATGACGGTTAAAGAAAGTTACAAACATGGATGGAAGTTTGATATGCTCTTTTGTTTATGCTTGGTCATCGTTGTTGTTTACGAATTCACATGTAATCACAAAGAAAAAAATCAGTTTTTGTAACATGCTTGAAGGAAGTAACTCAAACTAATGCTACAACCCTGTGAGACTTGAGCCTAAACATTCTTTGGAGAGTTAATAATCTGTGAATTTGTTGTTTTCTAAAGTCGTTGCATGATCTCTTCATTCTTTACTTGGTTGCTACTTAGAAGGCGTTTCATCATTATAGAACCAAATATTAGAACTCATACCCATTTCATTCAAAGCATAAAATTGATTCGCATAACTAATAAGATGAAGTTGTTTAGTTAAAACCAAAGCCAAAAAGCCTATCCCTTTTGTCATATGTTTTGTAGGTTTAACCCCCTTTGAGCCTTCGTTAGCCTATTTTCTTAACCACATTATCCCTACCTAGCCTAGATTAGGACTTTCCACACCCTTGTTCTTAAAGAATAGTGAAGCATGACTAAGAGGGAATTCCTTTTCATTTTTGCAAAAAAACAAGTGTGGGGGAAGGGTTTTCAAAGTGTGTTTTGTGTGCCAAAAGAAAGAAAAGGGCATAAAAAAAAAGGAAAAACAATTTGTGGAAAAAGAAAAAGAAAAAGAAAAGTGTGTGAAAAGAATGAAAAAGAGCTGAAAAAGAAGTGAGAATTACCTCACATGTGTTGGTTGTTGAAGAAAGGGTCCAAAAAGTTGAATTTGACCCTAAGTGTTGTTGGAAATGTGCCCTAAAACCAATCATATGATGATACTTTACGGACAATTCACATGTTAAACTAATCTAGTTTAATATCAAGGGCAAAGATTATTGTTTGAGCCGTCTCATATAAATGTTATATGCTTAAACGATAAGTCCAAGGAATATGTGATTGGGAGAATGCGATCTAAAGAAGTTAGATTCATGAGACCATTCTTTCGTAGACACATCCTAAACGTTCCTGATCATAGGATTGCCAATTGGGCATTGACAGTCCGTTAAGATCAGTACGTGTTGTGTCTTCTCTCAGGGAGAGTGACTAGTCTCGAGTCATTGGTGTGTGTGACATCAAGACAAGTACGTAGGTGCTCAATAGAGAATGAGTTCACTGAACACGATCAACGAAGAGTTCTCATATTCATGTCACATGAGAACTCATGGTTGGGATAATGCAAAGTAGTCCTTTGACCTGAGGCATCACGTTTGTCTTGTGGTTAAGTCCTTGATCTTTGATTATGTCAAAGTCAACCCATCCGCGGGTGTCCACGACATCGTTGGGGTTAAGCCACTTAGCTATGGAGGCAAGTGAATGCGCAACAAGGGATCTCTAACCTTCAAACCGTTTGAGGGAGAATACTCTATGATATGATTAAGAATCTCTGGCCAGAGTATGAATGAGATTTAGGAAAGTCGTTCCAAATCACATTCAAGGTAATCATATAAGCACACGAATTACATTGGATAGTAGACATAAATAAACTATCAAACCAAACAATGTGGTCAAGAGTATTGTATTAGAGAAAGACCGTATTGCATTTGTAATCCTAAACTGAATAGGTTCTCTACCTCTTCTGATTAGCTTGGGTAACCATGATATGCTGCTAGGTGTCACTCATGGTTTGTGGAAGCCCTAAACGTGTGTAATCACTAAAGGGGGAATTGAAAGTAAGTTTCAATTCACAATCGATTTGAAAGAGTTCTAATCGCCCACTGCCTCGCTAAAAGGAACCTAATGGATCGTACACCGTGTAAGGTGGAGATTGAAGAAACAATGGAGATGAGTAAGAATAATTAAATGGTTTAATTATTTATGGCAAGGATTAATTAATATGTTAATTAATCAAACGAATAAGTTCGTTAAAGACCTCGGGATAGTTTTGGACCTTAAGGCCCAATGGGCTTCGAACGTCAAGCCCATTGACTTAAGTTGTATGACAATTTAATGAATAAAGATTCACAAAGGCCCAAAAGCCCAAATCCCTTATGTGGCCGGCCATGTGTGTTGAATTAGGGTTTTTGGTTCTTAAGTCATTTAAAGAAGTGACTATATAAAGAACTTTATAGCCTAAAATTCATTAAGGGTTCTTTTGGAGAAAATTGGAGAGAACATGTCTCTCCTTTTCTCTCTAGGAGGCTGGCCCCCTTGGAGGGTGTATCTAGCAATCCTATTCCTCCAAGGTCACTCATTTCTACTTAAATCTAATCTTGGTGAAGATACTTAGAGGTTCTCAATTTTGGGAACTTGGAGAAACCTATTCTTCCATCCAAATCCATAGATTTTAGATGCAAGGAATGAAGGCCCTCTCTTTGGGTGATTAGCCTTTGCTTATGCAAAGAGGAATCTACAAAGGTATAATTTCTCAACTCACTTTGATTTGAGTTGAGTCTTGGTTCACCAATCTACTAGGCTTTGAATTTCATGGGTAATTTTTTGTTTTTGAATGCATGCAAGCATGATTCCGCCTTTTAATTGTTAAATGCATGCTATAGATGTTATTCAAATGAACATGTTTTCACAAAATCATCCTTCACGTGTTGCATGATTCTTCCCCTTGTGTTTAAAAATTGATTTTTGCATGCAAAAGTGAATTCTAAGTGTCAATTTCATTACTTTGCTTATTATTTCTTTAAGAACGTTTGTTTATCCTTAACCTTTCTTTGTTAGCCAACACCCTTAGCCCCATTACATCCCTTAGACTTTAATCTTGGTTGTTGTGTATTTCAGTATGTGGAGTTTGGAATTGGTATGAGCATATGATATCCTTGGTTCTCGCATCTAAGTAGTAGCATTCCATTCATGAGATCATATACATATATTCATAATTCCATAAAATGCTTTTCTTGTCATAACATATGTGAGCATTAGTTTTCATATTTACATCAATCTTCTCACATATGACTAGTGTAGGGTGTGTAGTTAGAAAATCTGTGTGAAAGTTGAGTTCATATCTAGTAAGGAATTGAGGGATTCTCTAAGGCATGTTATTTCATTCAGAACATTGTTTTAATCGATTAAATGTGAGCTAGTAAGTGATGAGTATGCTTAAGTATGTGCTTAAGAGTAGGGATGGCTAAGATCTATGTGAGTGGTGATCTTTTACGTGTCATGTACCATTGGAAATCCCTGAGGCGAACGTTGGAAGGTTTAGGTTATGTTTTGTTTCTTTGTTTTGCTCGAGGACTAGCAAAAGCTAAGTGTGGGGGAATTTGATAGGAGCATATTTATGCACCTTAGTTAGCTACTTCTTATGCATTTATGTTGTGTTTTCTTAGTTAAGTTACTCTTTTAAGCTATTTTCATGTGTTTTCAGGTTTTACGGACAAAGTAAGCAAAAAGATGCAATTTGGAGCATTTTGGAGCAAAATTGAGCTAGAATGGAGCTCATGCATGTGGAGCACAAAGAATGGACGAATTTGAAGGATTGAAGAAGCTAGGAATGTGTTTCAAAGTTGAAGAATTGAAGATGCAAAGTTTCCTAATTGAAGTAGGAAAGTGCCTAATTGAAGATGAAATCCTAGTCAACAATGGATTCCTAGTTGAAGAATGATTCCTAGTTGAAGTTGGATTTCTAGAAGATTGAAGATTCCTACTCAAACAAGGTTTCCTACTTGAAGAAGGAAAGTTAAAGCCAAAGAATCAGCTCAAGTGAAGAAACCTTATCCAAAACATTATCCATAACCTTATCCTATCCTATCTTATCCTAATCCTAATCTACCTATATTTCAGCTGCGAAGGAGGGTTCCTAACTATATTAGGATGCTTAAAATCAGATTTCTAGAAGACCTAATCCTTTCCTACAAAGGTGGCGCCTAGAACCCTTCTAGAAGCCTAAAAATCTGCCTTCTATTTTCCTTCTAGAAACCCACCTTTTGCCTCACCCTATATCCTATTTCCCTTGGGTTTTTGACCTTCTAGATGTCCTATTTCCTATTACGAGTGCATAACTATTTCCTAGTGGGATTGTATTTACTAAATCCTTTTCCTATGCTAACTTAGCCATACATTCAGCCTATATATATGTAGTGCCGCACCCTTTCATTCTCACCACCCTCTACCATATTTTCACTACACCATTCACCCAAACATCCCTCTTGTGCCGTGAGTTTGCAAAGGAGAAGGAAGGAGACTATTGGAGCCGTGCATGCCATTCAAGGAGCTTGGATTGTTGGAGCGTTTCTAGGTGTTTTCTATCTTTATGTCAATGTTTAAATTTATTTGTCTTTGTTTATTTGCGAACATGAGGAACTAATTCCTTTATAGTTAGAGGGGAATTCAAAGCCATGATCATGTGTTTTATATGACTTGATTTCCTCCAGTTATGATTTCATAAATCATGAATGTGGTTTACTTATCTATTTGATTGATAACATGTTTATGTATGTTGATTGAGGGTCGACACTTAGTTTGCATGCATGAATTTGATGCTAGAGTATAAGGGAATTTCACCTAATCGTTATTAACTTATATTCATAAGTAGTAAAAGTCGCTAGTCACGATTGTGTTAAGTAAATCCTTGACAAGAGTAACATGCGTATTCCATAGTTATGAATGCCTCGTCAATGCTTATGATTTCCATTGAACTTAATGATCTTTGATATGTGTCTCTATCATGCGTATTCCATAGTTAGGGTCCTTGATAAGAATAATTTGGTTGTAATGCGTATTCCATTCAATTCAATGAATCTAGGGAAATCTGAGAATTAATTGGTGCAATCTAGTTAATTTGGGGCATTGTCATTCATGGTTTGTTGAAAGAGTAACTGGAAATCGAGTCGTATGCATATGTTTCATGTGTGGAGAAGGAACCCTCTAACTAGCCTTTCACCATTCTATTTCATCAATTTCGTGAGTCTTTAAAGTTTGTTTACAAAGTCTATGTTTTAAAAATTCAATTTCGTCAAAACCAAACCCCTTGCTTTTAAGTCTTGTTTTTAGAGTCAAAACTTGTTTCCTTTAAGTCTTTTGAGTCTTTGAAGTTCTATTTTCGTCCAAATCACTTGTTAGGTCTAGAATTGAGTCTTTTTTATTGTTATTTGTTGTTTTGAGTGTTTTAAGTTAGTTTTGAGTTTATAGAGTCTAGTTTAGTGTTTTTTTAATCTTATATTTGTTGATTAGCATCCCTAGTTAATCCCCGGTCTAGAACGATCCCTACTTGCACCATTACTACAATTGTCATCAATAGGGTTTAATTTGTCAAGTTAATTTTCACATCAGTGGACTATTAGGACGTTTTCGTTAGTTTATTTATTGTTTGGGCTTGACCCAAAGTTACTACATGCTTATTCTAGGAGTACGTGACTCTACAAGTGCATAGGTGAAAATTTTCTATGCGTAGTTTTAATTTTAATACAATTATTTTAACTTTATGTTATTATATATATGTATTTTGATGAAATGTTATTATACATATATAAATATTTTCGACTCTATGTTTTTATAAAAACGATATTATATTATAGTATTGTGCGGAAGGAGAAGGAAAGTATGAGTTTGGGGGCATGAAAGAGGAATCATTGCCCTCCGATCGTGATAAAATGACATTCTCTTTTATGCAACCACTCTAACTTGATATCTTCTTTACATATTTGCGTTTTCTGCTGTCTTTTCACTATTTTTTAATAACAAATGATTTCAAATATCGGGGACGAATTTTTTTTTAAGGTGGGTAGATTGTGGCAACCCGTCCCTAGTTCTACGATTTTATAAACTTTAAAATGTGAATTTACGAAAATGCCCTAGAGGCAAGGGTATTGACTTTCATTGACCAACATATAGTGAGACGTTAGAAATATTCTTTTTAGTGTATCCCTGTAGTACTTGACAATACGAATGCGTGGGTGCAAGTATAATTGAAATCAGAATTACGATAGGAGTTTTATGGAACTACAAATCTGAAAAGTACTTTTGTAAAAATTACTATTTATTATTTTATATATCTCTCATAATTATTATATTATTATTTTAAGATTATATTGAGAGAAATAAGGGAAAGGAGAAGAAGGAACGGAGGAGGGAAGGGTTGCTGCCCAACCGGAGGAAGGAGAAAGAGGAAAAAAAAAAAAGAGGGCTGAATTGGGAAAGGAGAGAGAGAAGGCTGGTGAATCATAAACAAAAGAAAGGGGGGGGGGGAAATGAGGCAGTGGAGAGGCACACAACCAAGGAGGGGAAATGAGGGAGTGGAGAGGCACACAACCAAGACCCTTTTCCCTTGACCCATTTCCAAACCATGACCCAACCTTCGACCTAGACCTCCCCGAGCCTTTTTCGACGATCTGTGCCATTATTTCCGGCGAAATAGGACACTCTAACACCTGTAAACATCATCACATCCCTCTTCCTTCATTGATCACCAAAGATTCTACGGGATTACGCCCGTTTTGTGGTAATTGACGGCGTCAGCATCATCAAGTTCTTGGTGGAAATTCATCAATTTTTGAAGCAAATTCCCTCGATCTCCACCACCATTAGACTTCCCTTGGACCCAGGAATAAGCTCACCCATTCTAGGGTTTCCAACGGTTGCGAGCTAAAATTGGAGCTTTTCCCGGCCAAATTGGACTTGGCCACAGGTATAAAACTTGCTCTACTCATTGAGATCTTCATTTCTATGAAATTTGGTAATTTTTGGAAATAGTTGAATTTTTTGACGAGTCGGGGTTGCAGCGCATGGGCCAAGACCCCACCTGACCTTCCTAGGCTAATTTGGATGCCACGATTCCATTTTCTGATTAACGAAATTCCATTGTTTGGGTATAATTTTGCTAAGGTCCACCACTTGAATATTATAGCAATCGACGATCCGACCGTTGGATCGGCACCAAACTTTAATACATTATAGTACGTAAAATTTGAGGACCATAGAAACTTACGGATTGCGAATCCAACATATGGATCTTCCGGAATTGGATTTGTAAGTTCATAAAATAAAACGATGACCACCACTTGAATTGTGATTGGCGGAGATCCGACCGTAGGATCGTGGAAAGATTTTAGTATGTTGTTTTAGAAGCATAATGTGGATCTCTGGAAGTTACGGATCAGAAATTCAAGGTGGGGATCTTCTGGATCGAGTTACGTTGGGTTGTGGACTCTACTGTCAACCTTTGACCGACGGTTGACTTTTGGTCAATTGGTTTCAAATCATTCTAGAACATCCTTGGGGATGTGTTTTATGTAAGTTACGTGTTCTATTGATAAGAATTCTGAGACGTGATTTGATATTCGTTCTAGGCGACGATCGTTCGTGACGCCTCAATATTCGTGCTAGGGAGTTGTAGCGCGAAGGGTCTTTTGCTTTTTATAGTATATGTGTATATATATATATATATATGATTGATAGTTTCCATTTATACATTTGAAAAAGAATTTCTTATGTACACCTGGATTAGACTAAAATTTATAAGCATTAGCGAAATGATGGAATTTATGAAATTATTCCGGATCCTGCGAGATGCCTTAATCCAAGTTACGGCTTTGATGAATGTTATATTGACTAGAAATTATGGAATATGCTACATCTTACGGGATGCACAGGTATGCTTATAATCCTTGATGCTATAATTATATATACAACTATGAATAATTATATCTATGACTATGAATGTTAGTATGTTGATTAGAACTGTCGAATCATTGTGGCATGACTGTATTTATGTAGTCTGCTTATTATTGCTGCACCTCGGTGTTAATGTTCGCCCAGGGCCAAGGCCAGTTTTTCATGTGTATGTTCACCTTCGCACTGCACGCTCGCCTTGGATCCAAGTAGGTGTCAGTCCTGTCGTACAGGTTGCATTAGGCAACTCCGATTCATAGGTGACCGCGAATAGCGCCAGTCTTCACGTGATTGTAGCACTAGAGCGTATATTATGATTACACCCAGTCTTATTGTAAAGGTTGCATTAGGCAACTCCGACTTGTGTGCTAGCATAGATTGATGAGCATCAATCCAGTCGTACAGGTTGCATTAGGCGACTCCGACTTGTGTGCTAGCATATATCGATCAGCACTTGGTTTGATATGTTTGGTTATGCAAAAGTATACGATTACTGATGGTGAGTATTTTCATACTATATGTAGTATGTATATCTTGGAAACTATACATGTTTTACGGCGAGGGGTTATAACGTTTTCAAAGGTTTTAATTAAAACTTTATTTTCAGACCCACTCACCCTTGTTTTTCGCCCCTCCAGGTTTTAATAGCTGAGCTTTCTTATCAAAGAGGATTCATGGCAAATCTTGGTATTGGAGATTACCTTCGATGGTATGATTCTTAATCCACTCTACTGTACTTTACTTATGGTTTGACATCATGTGTGAAATGTGTTCATTCTCGCTCAACATCACACTCTTGTATTTAGGCACTTTAGGTTTAAATTTATTCACGTTTTTCCACATCACTACACTTTATGGCTTCGTCACCTTCCAAGTGTCAGCCAGCACAACTCGATTCGGAGTCCTAGTGGACATTCCAGGTCAGGGTGTGTCACGATTGGCATTGGAGTTTTCAGTGAACTTATCAACGATTTTAGCCCACACAACCTTTTCATTTTGATTCGTGTCAACGGCACCATCTTCACTAATACAAAACCATGCCAAGCACAAAGATCATCTTCCTCATATGACCAATTACGACCTTTAATATGATCTTCTGCCATCTAGAAAAATTTGGAAATGGGAAGAAATTGTTTTGGAAGATGGTAGAAAGAAAAATTGGAAGTATTGTAGGAGAAAGGTGAGTTTCGTGTGGATGTTTGAACAAATACATAGGTATTTATAGAGTTTTTGGGTGGATTTTGAGTTAAATAATTTTTTTTATTACAATTTTAGCCACTAGATTAAAATTTGGGCCGTTAAATCTTTTCTTTTTTTACCGTTAGATTTGATCACATTTGATCTTAGCTTTTGGATTCAATAACTTTATAAATATAAAACTAAAAAAAAAAAAAGAAACTTGAATGTAGATCGTTGAATCAACCAAGGGGCCAATTAATCATGGCCGTTAGATAACAAAAGTAGTCGTTGGGCTAAGGCCGACAGACCCACGTGCGTGGGACCCGCCGATTGGTGTGGCGCATTTAGCGGTGCGCAATGCGAAAAATCGGGCCTTGTCCCCGCACATGTGGCGGGCCCTCCACTAACCTAGTCTAATTTTTTGGCCGATATTTGGCCCAATTTCCAATTCTAACCCATAATCCCAATTTGGCCCAAGGATTGGAATGAAATGGGGGGAATAGAAGTTAAATTTTGAAACTTACTCCAAGAGTTGGAGTTGGTCTTGAAGATAGCCATCAGTTTAAATAGTAAATAAGAGAAAAAGAAAAAGAAAAAGAAAATCACCACCAGGCACCAAAACAGCAAAGTAAGCTAAAAACAGCAAAAGCTCTCTCTCTCTCTCTCTCTCCCTCTCTCCCTTTACCAACTTAGTTTAGCAGCAGCTATATCTGTGACTACCCTATAAGTCCATAACTTTTCTTTCTTTCCATGGCTCCACTCTCACTCTCCAACCAGCACCCATTAATCTCCTCTCTCTTCTTCCTCACACCCATTGTCATTGTGATGGGTATGCTAGGAATTCTGGGGGTGGACGGAGCAAATTCTCCGACGTCTTCCAGCACAACATGGTGTGTGGCTAGGAGTGATGCGAGCACACAGTCTCTTCAGACAGCCTTGGACTATGCATGCGGAGCTGGTACGGACTGTTCTCCAATCCAATCGGACGGACTATGTTATCTCCCAAACACCATCCAAGCTCATGCCTCTTATGCCTTCGACAGTTATTAAGAGCGCCAGGATAAGGCCCCTGGTTCTTGCGGCTTCTCCGGCACTGCCACCATTGCCCAAACAGACCCCAGTGTGTCATTCATTTCTCTCTTCTTTTCTCAAGCCCCCACCCAGAAAAAAATATTTTCTGTGTGTAGGTTATGGATCTTGTGTGTACCCATCTTCTACAAGGTATGTTGCTCTTGCCCTTTCTTTTAATTTCTTTAACCAAAAAATATAGTCTTAGATTTTATTCCTAGGATGCACTGTTTCAGTGGATGACTAAATTTACGTGATTTAATCTAAACGTTACAATCTAGTTGTATATTAACGATTGAATCTCATACACCAACGTAATGTATGAATTTCTAGTTTAGTTTGAGTACATTTCTTTATTGAATGTTTTGATAATTTGATATGGTGATTAAAAGTAAGTTTCTTCATGTTCACGCAATTGGATCTGTCTCTTTTTCTTCTTTGGAAATTTTAAGAGATTAGAAAATAACGACATGGCTTTGTATGATGAATATTGAGAAGAAAAACACTTTGTAGAAAACCATTCTCTTCTCTTTGGTTGCTGTTGTGGAGCCAAAAATATTCACAGGGCGACACGTGGATTTTTGGACAAAAATGACAAAAATACCCTTGCAGTACAACGAGGTTCCTACACGCAAGCAGCGGGCAACCCTCTTTCAACCAAGACAGAAGTGCCCAAAATAGGTAACAATTCAAAGTCCATCTCATCAAATCCTTTCTACAAGGTAATTCCCAAACACATTCCTTTTAAATTATGTTAATTGGCTAATTAATGGGTTTATTGCCTAATTAACTCATTAATTGTCAATTAAACCATCCATTATATCCAAATAACTACAAAATACATCCAATTCAACCCTAAAACACCACATGGCCGGCTATCCCCATTTCAAAACATAATCCATCACTTTTTTCTACCTTTTTCACCATTTCTTCCTTTTTATTACCCAATAAATTCAAAAACCACCAAAACATTCATCTTATGTTTAATAGCCAAATAAATTGGCTAATTAAACCTAAATTAAACCTAAAAACCCTAGCCACCTCCTATCCCTATAAATATACTCCCATTCTCACCAAAAAGCTAATTCCAACACTTTGGCAAAAATCCCAAAATTCTCTAAACACTCTTTCTCTCTAAATTCTAACTTTGGCATCGGAGGTTCTTCGGCCAAAGCCCCCCCCCATTCATCGTGGGCGCGTGAGGCTTTTGGCCTTAACCTAAGGTGCTAGTTGTTTTGTAGGTGCAAAATCGTCCAAGATCGAAGAGGAGAAAATTTGCATCCACAAATTGGTGCTTTCATTGAGAGTTGAAATCCATACTCGTAGAAGACTCTCGCACAAAAAGGTTTTTTCTTTATTTTCTAGTCCATTTGATTATTTTTCATACATTCTTATTATTAGAATTTTTTACTTGCAAAGGTTCTTTGATAAAACGTATAAGCAAAATATAATGGCTAGAAATTTAGAAAATTCCACAAGTGAAAATTCTAATGTTCAAGAAATGGGATTGCGGAGATCCGTGAGGCTAAATGCGACAATAAGGGGAGCGGCATCATCATCACGAGCTTCCACCATGGGAACCACCATGGTGGCTACCTCGGTAGCCACCCGCGGCGAGGTCCATGGTGCCTTCACCACGGCCACCATGGGAACCACCGCGGTGGCTACTTCGGTAGCCACTTGTGGCGAGGTCCATGGAGCCTTCACCACGGCCCGGAGATCTGTGAGGCAAAATGCGACAATAAGGGGAGCGGCATCACCACCACGAGTTTTCACCATGGGAACCACCGCGGTGGCTACCTCGGTAGCCACCCACGGCGAGGTCCATGGTGCCTTCACCACGGCCACCATGGGAACCACCGCGGTGGCTACTTCGGTAGCCACTCGTGGCGAGGTCCATGGAGCCTTCACCACGGCCCGAGCCATGCCATCCAAGGCTCACGGTACCAAGACCACGATCCAAGCCGTGCCATCCAAGTTTACGTGGACCCAAGCCCAAGCCTCGCATTCACATGCACCGCGCATTGAGCAGCCTGCTTCCGTGATCCAGCCTGCTCCCGTCAAGCAACCCACTTTCACGGCCCAACCTGCTCCTGACGAGCAGCCAACTCCCATGGCCCAGCCTGCTTTCGTCGAGCAGCCCACTCCGGTGGCCCAGCCTGCTCCTGCCAAGCAGCCCATTCCCGTGGCCCAGCCTGCTTTCGTCGAGCAGCCCACTCCGGTGGCCCAGCCTGCTCCTGCCAAGCAGCCCACTCCCGTGGCCCAGCCTGCTCCTGCCAAGCAGCCTGCTCTCGTGACCCAGCCTGCTCCCGACGAGCAACCCATTCCCGTGGTCCAGCCTGCTTCTTTCGAGCAGCCCACTCTCACGGCCCAGCATGCTCCCGTGGCTTTCTAAGCAGCCCAAGTCGGCCCAAGACTATCTCAACCATCCGGACCTACCATCGAGCCGGGGGCATCATCACCACATTTTTTCGCGGATTTGACATTTCCCAACTCAAATCTCGCGCCCGGAGTCTACCACCTTTCCACTGCCCAAGGAGGCGCATTCCTTCCAAGCTCTTCCAATCCAAATGGCGAACAACACTTGTCTCGACAAGTCATAGAGTTGATGAGCGCCCTTGCACAACAGACAACCTTGGTGAATCAACTTTTGCAACACATTGAGATCTAACGTGCCCCGGACGAGGTATCCGTAAGTAGGACAAGGGCAGACGGACATTTCCAGCAGCGTCCCGGCAAGCAGCCACGAGCCGAACGTTTGGGTAGTGTACATTCCCATCTTAGAGCGCGAAGGAGCATGCACTCTCGATTAGGCACACGGAGGAGCATACATTCACGGTTGGGGTTATACTCCAATGGTCAACATGAACAACCTTCCGGGCAAAGTGTCTATTCGCAGCTAAGCCCACAAGGAGCGTCCTCCACCTCACATCAGAGTAGGCAGCACGACAGACGGAGAGAAGCAGTCACTCAATCCAGCTCAAGTTCAACCAGCAGCATGCGAAGAACTCGCTCGCCTACTAGGAACGCATCACATGCACTGCATCCGCGGCATAGACGAGCCAAACACATGGAAGAGCAGCCTAGACCAGCAAGAGAGCTCCGCTACCCCAACAAAGGCAAATTCAGGAAGAAGTAGAGAGACTCTTGACCAAGCGATTGCATGATTTCCAACGTAACGAGGTCACCGACGAGGCACTACGACGGAACATAACCAACATAAGCAGGTCACCTTTCACGGAGGAGATTGAGCAGGCAGAGCCTCCACGAGAGTTCAGCATGCCACATTTCACATCTTTCAAAGGGGATGAAGACCCGGAGAGACACTTAAAGCACTACCGAAACGCAATGATCCTTTATCGAAACAACGATGAGCTTATGTGCAAGATATTCGCCACCACTCTACAAGGCGAGGTGCAAGATTGGTTCTACACCCTGCCGCCACAATCCATCCGGAATTTCTACGAACTTTCTTTGGTTTTCACCAAAGAATATTCATCCTATCGCTCGATCAAAAAGAAATCTGATCATTTGTTCAACGTCAAGAAGAACCCAAAGGAGTCACTTTGCGACTATGTGAGGAGGTTCAAAGTAGAGAAGGCAAAAATAGTCGGATGCAACGACTCGATAGCTAGAGCAGCCTTCCAAAAAGGACTTCCAGCAGATCACCCGCTATTCAAAAAATTGATCATGAAAGAAGATCTAACTCTGGCAGACTCTTTTGCTTTGGCAGAGAAGTATGCACTTTGGGATGAGGCTCGCCAATGCACATTCAAGGACTTGAAGAAGTACCCGACATCACCTCCCTAGAAGCAGCGGAGGACTTATTCACATGTTTGACGGTATCTAAAGTAGCAATAAGCTCTACCATCATGCGAGAAGAGATGGGGGCCCGACTACCTGTATTCCACAGTTACCTGTATTCTACAGTTCAAAAGCTTTCCTCGATGTTATTAAAAATTCAAAAGCTAACTTTGGCGATAGTTGTTGCAACCCAGAAGCACAAGTTTTACTTTCAAACGCATGCAATCATCCTAATGACGTACTATTCTGCCCAATCCAGACGCGCGACGATAAATGCGTAGACCCTGGCGGATGTAAAGTTTTCTGACGAACACAACACTGGAAGGACACACTCGAAAGCAAGTTTTGTCCTCGTCACCCTAAAAGATTCTACATAGGAGCAACATGTACCGGCAGTTGAGTACCATTTCTTGCTGCGCATCACACGGCCCTAGCCGACCCTTGCTCAATGATTCAACTCTAGAGTGGCCCAATACCGGCAGTTGAGCATCTCCTGTTGCGTATGACATGGCCCCATCTCCACAGCTCCCTACTGCGTCTTCATGCCGAGCCTAGGTGACGCAACAGAGCAGCCCAACGATGCCTCAGAAGTAGCCGAGCACACTCTAGTTGCGCCTACTCCACCCGATGGAGACTTCTGGCATTTGCATGTCGACGACGCAGAAAAGCCTTCATCACTGCCGGCAGAGAAGGCTCCAAAAAGATGGATCCCATCTGGGAAGGTCTGTACAAGATCAGCAGAGTAGGGGGCAAGAGTAATTACACCCTCACCACCATGAAGTGGCAAAAAAGATTGAAAAGAAATGGATGGCCTACAATCTGAAGAAGTACCATGTGTGACCTCCCGCTACATCAAAACCTGAAGACTCAATAAGCTCGACGGGCACCACCTCACAAGCTGAGGACTATCCAGTTGTTATGCAGTTCCTACCTTACAACTAAAGTTTTCGTTTGTTTCACTCGTTTTTCAATGAGGAATTTAGAAGTAATCACAACTTGGCTTGGCTGCATGCTTACAACAACTAATCACTCCTGCACTTCAAAAGAAGACTGTGCCCTTCTTAGGGACTCATCGCAGGAATTGCGCCCCCCGAGGGACCAACCATGCTCTCCAGTGCGAGAGGGTAAACCAATTCTCCGACACCCATATGGGTCAGCTCTCCAAGACGGGAGGATAAACTTTACACTCCGAATATCCAAACGTGGATGAGCTTGGCTGCCCTAGTATAACTAGATGCACGATGGCTTGCGCCGGGATTCCTAGAAGTAGCCGCAATGGTCTTTTTCAAGGCTTAGCTAATTGAAGGATTTTGGGTCTCTTGGCCTAATCCGTGGGGAACCGGGCCCTAGAGACGGAGAGGGCACATTACGCAGTACATCCGATGGACGGCTGCCCTGGAATCCTAAAGCTGCTACCGAGTGCACTAAGGTAGCCTACGGATTCCGGAATACTGCCTACGGCTTGCCCTTCGAGCAGTGAAGCCGCACTAGACTTATACAACCGCACATTCTTGTGAAAGGTTAAACAAGCTAGCGCGCATATACGAAGTTTTATCCACTGCCGACATGCTACGTAGTCGATAAGCTTCACCTCTGCCAAGCGCGGAACAACCTACACCAAGTCTTAAAGTGTTGTGATACTTGCTACGCAACCTACGGAATTGAAGAAAGTCAAGGTTAACAGCCTAGTGGTTACGCGGACTTGTCTGCTTCTGTAAGTAAGGCATCCGGCTGCCAACCCTATGGCTAACAACTTTGCAAAGTTCTACACCAACACCTACGGCTGCATAGGCTACGCGAGTTTGTCTGCTTATAAAAAAGTAGCATGCCTGCCACTGGTCTATCAAGTCTAAAGGTTAGGGCATGAACAAAAGAAGTGAAGATGAAGAAAAACGAAGGAAAACATGTTTATAAACAACTAGCAAAGGCCGAAGGAGTTCAAGCAAAACAAAAGCTACAAGGAAAAACAAAGAAAATCCTAAAGGCTACCTAAAATACTACACTACAACAGCTTGGACATCCCACGACTACTCAGTCGCCACACCTTCAACAGCCGTAACGCTCTTAGCAGCGGCATCATCCGACGCTTCACCCCTGGCTGCCCCAGTCTGGGCACTAACTTCTCCAACTACTTCACCAATGGAAGCCTTAAAAGTAAAAGCAAGCAAGTCTTCCGGAGAAATAGAGAAGGTCTTAAAACCTCAAGCCCATCCTTCTCACCTTTCAGTTGCTCATTCTTCTTAAGCAGACTAACACGGACGCGCTGCAGCTCATCCACTCTCTTCTTAGCATAAGTAGCGAAACGAAGCTCAGAAATTGCAAGCTTAAGATCTTGAATCTGAGGCGAATCAATCTCAGCAGCAAAGGGAGCAAGCTTTGGCGCCACTTTAGCAGCAGAGTCCACCTTACCATTCTTCATAATAGCAAGTCTCTACAAAGGTGAACCGGACTTGGCTCCCAAAGAACGTCCTAGTACAGACTTCGGCACTGGGGGCATGATAAAACCTTTACGCTGAGTAATCTTATCCACAATTGTACTAGCCATTCTCAACATGGAAGACGCCACATGCTCAGATCTAGCAGCCTTACATTTCTTCCTATTGGAAGAAGTCATGTCAATCACATACCTCTTGGTAGCAAGCGGACCCTCATGAGCAGCGAAAGAAGTCTTTGGTTTTTTCTCAGCCGGCATCTCTTGAGCAAGCAGAGAAGATCCATTTTCCCACCTTCACTTGCAGCAGGATCCACAACAGTGATTGGACGAGCCAGTGCATCCGCTTTGATCCTATTCCCCTCATCTTTTGGGAACAGCCCACGTTTCTCCTGACGAAAAGAGTTAAAGTAGCCAACGTCATTCGTGGTACCTAGCAGGGAAGTTCAACCCAACATTCCAGCAGTTCATGAGGTTCGCAACCTCTTCATTTCTCTCAATCGCCAGCCTAGCTCGAGTCATGTCCAAAAGCCTAAAAAGACATGAGCCATGTGACTTGCCTAACACTGCGCCCCAGTGCCACAATCCGAGGTCCCAGCCACACAAGCTGCCCTTGGTTCTAGCCAAGTCGAGCAGCTTAAAGCAGTGGTCCCTGCCACAATACCTCATCGGCCCATGCCGAGTCGACTCCTGTCCCATGCCAGCCGACGTGCCGCACCACCCCGACAGCTGCCCCGCGGTAGCACTGTCCACGAAGAAGACGAAGAAATCAACGAAAGACGGTCCTTTGCACGGGCAAGATGTAGAAGATTGCTAGAGGAGGGGGAACAAATATCCTCTAAGCTATCTCTCTCTTGTAGGGTAGAATAAATCGCTCTCCAAAGTTGATTTAATAACCCACTTAAGGTGGATTTAAATAGGCTTTGAGAGAAATTTATTTCCCTTTCCTAGAAGGATCTAATTTCCTATTAAAGAGAGAATCTACATCAAAATAGGAAGCAGTCCTAAGTTTCCTAAAACAAGAAGATCTCTACACCTGCTGCCCTTTTCTGCGAGCAGCCCAACAGGTGTGGGGGCATTTGTGGAGCCAAAAATATTCACAGGGCGACACGTGGATTTTTGGACAAAAATGACAAAAATACCCTTGCAGTACAACGAGGTTCCTACACGCAAGCAGCGGGCAACCCTCTTTCAACCAAGACAGAAGTGCCCAAAATAGGTAACAATTCAAAGTCCATCTCATCAAATCCTTTCTACAAGGTAATTCCCAAACACATTCCTTTTAAATTATGTTAATTGGCTAATTAATGGGTTTATTGCCTAATTAACCCATTAATTGTCAATTAAACCATCCATTATATCCAAATAACTACAAAATACATCCAATTCAACCCTAAAACACCACATGGCTGGCTATCCCCATTTCAAAACCTAATCCATCACTTTTTTCTACCTTTTTCACCATTTCTTCCTTTTTATTACCCAATAAATTCAAAAACCACCAAAACATTCATCTTATGTTTAATAGCCAAATAAATTGGCTAATTAAACCTAAATTAAACCTAAAAACCCTAGCCATCTCCTATCCCTATAAATATACTCCCATTCTCACCAAAAAGCTAATTCCAACACTTAGGCAAAAATCCCAAAATTCTCTAAACACTCTTTCTCTCTAAATTCTAACTTTGGCATCGGAGGTTCTTCGGCCAAAGCCCCCCCCATTCATCGTGGGCGCGTGAGGCTTTTGGCCTTAACCTAAGGTGCTAGTTGTTTTGTAGGTGCAAAATCGTCCAAGATCGAAGAGGAGAAAATTTGCATCCACAGCTGTAATTCTCTATGAAGGAATCCCGACAAAAGAGAAACAACAGAAAACGGAAACTTTGTGTCTCTCGGGTGAAACTTCTTATGAACATTTGACACGTCGCTTTCTGCATGGGATGTTGTTACTGACACTTATCGTCCGTTTCTGACGATAAATTTATTGTTGTGAGTCGTTTCACAATTTTTCTCTCTTCTAAACACAATTGTGTATTTTAACTCTATTTATTGATTTTTTTTTTAAATTATTTTTCTGGGTGCATGCCTGACTATGAAATTGGACTAGTATTTTGGTTCTGAAATAACACTTCACCTTAATTTCCCACCTTTGGATTTGTCCTCAGTTGCAGCCAAACCAATGGTCAAGAATACATGTGGTGGTACACTTGGTTGCCTTTTTTATGGGCAGAGTGACTGGCATATGCCACCTATTTTGGTGTAATGTAATTATGCATGAAGTATGATAATTTCTCTCCCTTCCTATTTCTATCTTCTTCTCTCCTCTCCTCTCACATTTTGTTTTTTGTCTTTTTATTTTTATAAAAAAAATCAATATAAAATATTGACGTGATTTAACTGTTGCCGTCCAAATAAGATTTGAGAGATGGGAAGAGAGATAAGAAAGGGAGAATCCTCCTCCATTATGCACTCTTCTGATCACTATGCAATCTATCTGGTTCATGTTCTGCTTTCTTCACCAAACTTTGACCTTTTTGAACTTGGTTTTATTTTTTATATCTTTTTATTTTTGTTGAAGATCTTGTTTGAATTTAAAATTCTATTATACTCTATTGTATCTCTGATGTACCTTGAGTATCAAGATTTTTTGCCGTTCAATTTTGGTCATTAAATTCTTGATCAAGAATTTAACAACAAAAAATTAAAGTGTATAAAATATTTTGGAGCATACTAGAAAATCCCAATTTGATTTGTTTGAAATAAGATTTTCCTTTTTTTTTTGGTATGTTATAAATACTGAAAGAACCAATTCGTTGGAATTTGTATGATGGTATTGTTATGGTTTGTTCCATAAATTTCCCTACCAAAATATTCAATGGCAATAATGTCACAGCCCATCCCAAATATACATTTATCGACGGCGTGAATTGACGAAAATACCCTTGGACGTTAGTTGTGTAATGTGGTTTAAGTGTAGCTTTGGGTTAATATTCTTAAATTCTAATTGTCTGGAACCAATTAGGATTAAGTTATGGTACTTTCTGGTGGTTGACCAATCCTAGGCCACACACACACACTCTCTCTCTTCTCTCTCCCGTACCCTCTCATCTCTCTCGGACTCTCACTCTCTTTCTCCTTCAAACTCGTACGGACAAACATCCAAAGCCCTTGAAACTTCACGGATCGAAGCTTTAAAGGTAAGGTTCTTACTCATTGTAACCTCCTGAGTACATTGATACCCTTGTTTGGACGTGAATGCTTCGAAAACCCGAGAAAACCCTAACCCTGATTTTGTGCACTGTTCATCCACACG
Source organism: Malus sylvestris (assembly GCF_916048215.2). Taxonomy (NCBI): domain Eukaryota; kingdom Viridiplantae; phylum Streptophyta; class Magnoliopsida; order Rosales; family Rosaceae; genus Malus; species Malus sylvestris. Next base: position 40,302,233 of record NC_062272.1, on the reverse strand, counting down.
TAAAACCTTGTGTTTCAAGGAATTCTAAGGACATAGGAAGCTTAAGGAGGTCTTCACGAGTCTAGGGGTACTTCGTTGGAAGTATTTGGACGTCGGAGTACTGAGATCGACGTGTTTCTAGGTAAGCTGAGCTATCGACCTTTCTCAAGAAAAATCTAGTAGAATTTAAGCCTTGAAACTTGTAAAACGTGATTCTACATGTTATTAGCTTCATTTTGGTACCAATTTCATGAAAAATGGTTGAAAAATGAGTGAGAATAGTGGGTTTAAAGTTTTACCCAGTTTTCCGACGACCGGTGACTCGCCGGAGAAGATGACCGCATATTTTGTCAGTTTGGATGGAATATGCTGATGCCGTCAGTCCATTTTAATGGAATCTATTAGGTTTAACAGAATATTCCCTAACGGTGGTTAGGGAATCTGTCAGGTTTGGCCGCGCGTTTTACCGTGCCTTTACCGGCAGCGTGGGAGCTCGAAAAAATTATCTAAAAATTTAGGGATGATCCTGAGGTTGTGTAGATCACTGTGGTATATTCATATACCCAATTTGAACAATGTATGAGAAGTTATTAGCTAGTTTTGCCTTTGTGCTTTAAAATAATATTTTTATAGTTAATTCGCATATAGGTGAGACTTATCCCGAGGACGAGCGTATCCACGGGCGACTCAGGGGCTATGACCCTTCGACATACCAGTGAGTGGGCTTTTGTTTTCAGTATATATTTATATACTTGATATATTTTCTAGAAATGCATTTTTAAGGAAAGTATGCTTTGAAATAATATGCCAAATGCTTTTATATTCTGAATATGCATTTCATGGTTGTATATATATAAATGTGGTGCTGTGGAGGCACAGGTAAGTTCAGGTAAGTTACGTTTGGTTATGTGACTCATCAATGATGTGATATGTGAAATGATGTTGAGCTCATAAAATTGCACCTAGGGTGATTGAGATTTAGCCAGAGATATAAAGTACAGGCATGTTTATTTACATCACCTCCCGCACTATATGCTCATATTGGATCCAACTTAAGTGCACAGCCTTATCGTACAGACCTTATTCATGGTTCCGACTCGTAGATGACTAGCGATTTATCGTTCGGCTATTATAAGAGAATAGAGTTGAGCATAATTATATTTCACCCAATCTTGTTGTACAGACCCCTTTTTAGTGGTTCCGACTTATGTGCAGTATATTGCCATATAGGTCATTATAGTGACTCCGGCTAGATTGACTTTTGAGCTATGAAGTACAGATTACCACGGGGGTTCCAGCTAACATATCATATTTCTATGAAATCATTCTTACCTGGATTGTTTACTTTGTTATATTTTGGCATGGCATACTTATGAATATGATTATGTGAAGCATGAATTGAATTGTTATGATTTCAGATATATATATATGTATATGTATGTGCTTATATCTTGATTCTGGGAAAAATTATACATGTTTTACAGCGAGGGGTTAGATATGTTGATAAAGAAAATGATTTTGTAAAACATTTGTTTTTGCCCACTCATGTTTTCTGTTGTGCCCCTCTAGGTTTTAAGTAAGATTGTTGTTGGTGGCTTGAGGACGTCGGCAGTTCTGACTTATCCAAATAATAGTAGGACATTCCTGGTACTGTATAATTAGTACTTGTCCTACTGGACTGCACGTAGAGACTTTTATACTTTGATTAGGAGTGTTTACTGTTGTAACTAACTCCTATCACTTTCTGTTTAGCAATGCACTCTAGTAATTCGGTTTTTAATTATTCGCATAATCCTTATCGTTATCGCTTCCGCACTGTGCACATGGCTACGTCACTCTCACGGGACGACCAGCATGCCTTGATCTCGGTCGGGGTGTGTCAAATAATGTAGTAGGATTTCAAATTCGATTATGTTTCACTTACAAATTGGATGTAGCCATGCTAACTAAGGCAGTATGCTAAGTTCAAATCTCCTTTCATTTGAACTAAAGAAAAAGATTGAAATAATGATTCACTTATAAATTCTATTTATCTTCTTAATGAAACATTTAATGTACTGTAATTACATTTTCTTAATCACTTGCTTATGTAGTACATAACATTTATCGTACATCATGTGGTCAGAAATTATTTTAAATATTTTTATTTAAAATTAAACACAAATAATACTTGACAAAATCTTATTACACAATGTACAATGAACGAAAACGAATCATGAATCCCTAAAATCCTCACTAACAGGATCCGGAGTTGGCTCATTTACCCTCCTAATTTTAAAAACGGGCCCAAGATCAATTAATTGTAAAAAATTCAAAAATGAAAAAGGAGGCTTGTGCATGCGGGCCATTGTCCAGTTTGGGACTGTATCTATATCTCACATGTAAATGTTCTTATTCTGTATTAAGTGTTTTGACTGGTCATCTTTTGTGTTTTTTTTCTTGAATCAACAATAGTATTTACATTAAGTTTATGGAAGAGTGGGTTAAACTTCATACTGGGTTAGCCATAAAAATATGGTTCAACTTGACCTTATAATTTATGGTGATTTTGATTCTGTGAGAAGAGAGTTTCTCTCTCTATAGTTTAAGAACAACTTAACTTACAAGACACAGGTATACAATCACATAGTGAAATCCCGTTCCTGGATTCCACTGTTATAATCTATGTATTGGTATTATTGAGATTTTATATTATTTCTCGAGAATTTATTTTAATTTTTTGAATTTAGATTTTAATTAAATTAGGTACAAAATTTGAAACTTGAAAATTAATTATTTAAAATTCGTGGACCTTTCGAGCTCACAATTTATATTGTTGAATAGATTCCGAGATCACAAACACATAAGCGAAAGTCGTTTGCGAGTCTGGAATATAACGGTATAGTTATTGACATTTGAAATTATTTACTAAACTATAATTTTTAATTAAATAAATTCCCTTTTATGGGAAGGAGGCCCAATCATGTAAGATTTAGGGTGGACCAATCAGACAAAAGGGAAGGGACTTAGAGGGCAGCACGGGGAGGAAGGAAAAGATAGGGGCGGAAGAGAAAAAAAAGGGTGGGGGGGGGGAGAACGTTCTTTCACGTTCTTCTTGGTTTTCTGAGGGAAGAAAAAGAAACGGGGAGGTGGTGGCTCTTCCATAGCTTTTGGAAGAAAATCTTTCTTTCTTTAGACAAAAATCGAAGAGAGAGGAGTTAGAGAATGTAATTGTGAAGGAACGATTCAGAGATTTGAAGGGTAAATTCCTTGTTCCTTCATTATCTTGATTTTTGAATTTAATTTTCTTAAGTTGAGTTGAAACTACCATGATATATTCGGAGTTCTTAGTTTTATTTAGGGTTTTATATCATTCAATGAACCAACCTGAACATGAATTAGAGTTGTGTAATTTGGATTGGGTGTGTAGATCAAATTTCTTGATCAAGGGTTTGGTTCAAAAGGTCAATTTCTTGTTAATTTTGAGTCATGCTAGTTTTGGATGTTGTATACATGACTTCTGGACTACCTGGAATTATTTTGGGATTTGTTATATGAATTAGAGATGGGTTGTTACGTAAGTTGCAGAAAATTGATTTCTTGGCAAAGAAAACTCAAGTTTTGAGTAGTCTTCTTTGGCTCTGAATTTCTAGGTCTTTATGTGCTCCTTTGAAGAAAAATTTTAGTGTGTTATAAGTACATATGTTCATGATCGTAACCCAATTGTTTTCACTCAGTTCCCTTGAGTTTTGGTTGATCAAAACCTTATTTAAACTTGGGATGTGAGCTGCGAAACAGCAGCAGAAAACTGGGTTTCCAGTTTCAAGACTTCATTTTTCTTTTTGGCATAACTTCCAATTTAGAGCTCCATTCTCTACAAGCTTTGTATGCTTTTAAAGTACAGAACACAAGCTTCAAAACCCATATAATATTACGTGATTTGGTTTAGTTTTGAATGTTCCAAAGGGAGTCTAAACTTGGTCCAATGGTGCTGTTTTCTACAGATTTTGAGGAGAAGTAGAGTACTGTTTTTGCCATACCTATTTTCTTTTCCAGATTCCTTTCTAATCTTCTTTACTACTATTTGAGTGATATTATTTGAGTGGTAGATTCTAGAATCAGTGTACTTTCTTTAGTTAATATTAATTTTGTGTTTAAACACTTAGTTTGGTTATTAAGGTGTGTTACTTATATTTATACATTTGATTGTAATTCTAGGTTCTGATTAGGTTCTTCAAAGGAACAAAATTAATCGAATTCAAGGTAGGGGGTTCTGGGAAACCTTATATGAATTAATCTAATTACTGCTTACTTTTGGTCAATATGCTACGAATTGATCTAAAATATTAAATTCAGTATTACTAGAGACTATGTAGGGCTTAGTGGGCCTATATTAGTTAGTGAGTTATCTAGATAATATATACATCAGTTTACGTGTATGGATCATCATATTGTGATATATATGTGCTTATTTATCTTCTTAATAATGTGAATGATAAGTATGATAAATGTTATGATGATGTGAACCCAAAATCTTATGCGAAGTATTATGTATAACTTTTATGCTTGTATGATAAGATAGTTAGTGGCCATGAGAAGTTGATGGTGTGGTGACTACATTGTAACCCATAAGGGTTGAGTTATGGCTAGGTTGTGTGTTGAATTTCTTGCACCATGTAGCAGTAGTACATGGATGGTCCTGCTTGGTTAATCCGCATTAGGGGACCATACTATATGTGGATCGCGCTTGGTTAATCTGCGTTGGGCGATCCTTATGGCCATTTATACTTAGGGGTGATCATGCTTGGTTAATCCGCGTTGGGTGATCACTGCCTAACAGTTCTGTAGGTGTGACTTTGCTTGGTTAATCCACGTTGGGGGGTCACTACCTACCTGATTATCTTGACCCTGCTTGGTTAATCCGCATTGAGGGCTCACTAGTGGTCCTGCTTGGTTAATCCGCTTTGGGGGACCATGCTATATGTGGATCACGCTTGGTTAATCTGTGTTGGGCAATCCTTATGGCCATGTATGCTTATGAGTGATCATGCTTGGTTAATCCGCATTAGGTGATCACTTCCTAGCAGCTGTAGAAGTTACTTTGCTTGGTTAATCCGCATTGGGGGGTCATTGCCTACTTGGTTATTTTCTCAGGGGTGGCTCTGCTTGGTTAATCCTTGTTGGGGGGCCACTTCATGTTTGGTTACTTATGTAGGCTTCGGCCAAACTGCGTACCTCTAGCCCTAGTTTTTAATGTACATATGAACGATGGTTTTTGAGAATCTTGGTGGTTTGAATGGGAAAAGCCGTTGGATGTCTGGGTGACTCATTCAGAGTTGTTAGAGACTTGACTATGTTTTCATATTTACGAACTTATGTTGAGGTTTATAAACTGTGATTGATGGTCTTTCTTTTTAATGATTATCACATACTTTGTGTTATTGTCACTCACACGAGCTTTGCAACCTATTCGAGTTCTTGATGCTAATGCACCATTCCCATGGTGTAGGCACTGATTGTATAGATGTCAGGTCTGAAGAGATTACAAGAGGTCGCTTGGTATTTTGGTTGGATTCTGTTGAGTGGCCTAGAATCCCTATTCTTGCTCATTTCCATAAGGGTAGTCCGACCTTAGAATCGAGTGAATATGAATTGTTCATAGTAGACATTGTGTATAAATTAGACTTATCATGTTATTACTTGGAATCCAGGTGGGGAATTATGTAGGGATCCTTTATTAAAATTTGTGAATTGATATGGGACCTTATTGATTGAATAACATAGTAAATGTTGATATTATGCTTCTTTGATTTTAGGATTGATTAATTAGCATGATTGCAGAATGATGTGGGATATGATTGTTATTATTATGATTAGTCTCGTTGCTCAATGTGGCTCGAGAATAATACTATGCTTTGTTGGTTCTTGAATATGTTACATGTTGCGGATTAAGGTTTCATGTTGAAAACATAGTGATTTATATGATGGATGAAGTGGAAATGTTGATTGTCATATTGGATTGTTATGTAGCCCTGAATCTAGTACTTCCATACTTGTCAAGTTCTAATGATTGATTGAGGAGTGTTATATCTTTCGGCTTGAACGTATTGTGGTAAATGTAGATGGGTAGTGAATGATGAACTATGAATGGCTTGATCCCTGTGTAGGGTACGTAGGTAGTCTAACGAGGAGGTTAGATGCAGCCATAAAATGTACGAAAAATTACTACGTAGTTGGAACTTAAGTTGTGCTTGCCATTTCGCAGAGGCGAGGTATGTTAGATATACAGGTAATTGGTGATGTCACGTGTCAATCCTGGACGTATGTTGGGATCGGGGCATGACACACGTAGTGTCCATGCCAATGATATAATAACATGTGAACAAAATCTTACTAATATTTTTATTCTATTTGCATAGAATGCTATGGTGCACCAATGTCATATATATATAAGTGTTGTAAAACAGTGGATGTCCACTCAAATAATTAAATAATGGGCAAGTTTCCCTTCCATTGTTTGCTGAAGCTTGCTTCACACGACTCCTATTTTCTATATAAATACAAACTCCCCACAACATCAAAAGTAAGGAAGTTCACAAAAGAGGAAGAGAGAAAAGAGAGGAAGAGGAGATGAGATATTAGAGAGAGTTATCTTTGTACTCCTATTATTCCAAATTATAATGAAAGCACCACTGCTGCTCCGAGGACGTACTCCAGTCACACTGACTGTAGAGAAACCTTGTAAATTTTGTGTCTTGTTTCATTTATTCCACTGCACACACTATCGATTTTACAACACGTTATCAGCACGAGAAGCTCTAGTGTCAGTGGAAAGCATAACGCCACAAATCATGTTCACCTCTATCGGTTGATATCTTATAGATAAGAAAATCTTTTCATTTCATCTTAAAATCTTTGTACTACTGATTTTCCGGAAGCAAATATATATATGTTGTTGTATGACTGTATATCATCCTTGGCAGAAGCAAAGGAGTACAGACTCAAAATTCGTAGAGAATCTGATAGCCATGTAAACAGCCTTGGAACTCTAACTTGCAGATATCAGATTGAAATACTTTCTTCTTCAAAGTTGTTCGTCCACCCAGTACCTACAACATATCAAATTTTCAAAAAATTCCAAGCATGCAATCATCGCAGATGCCTGAAATACCAAACCAGTTTCCAATTTCCGCAGAAAATTGGACAGGCACATTATGAGTACCAAAACTCGATTTCGGTAGCTCAGATCAAAATTGTTTCTTCACAAAAGGTGTTTGGTATCCTCTTATCGATATCATACTAACATTTGAGATAAATCTAACGGTTTGATCTTCTCATAAGTTGCAGACACTTTTGACTCCAAAACTTATGGGAACCGTTCCGACTTTCTCGAAACTCACAGAGGAGGAACATCAATTCGAACTTATGTTACTATTATTTCTTGAGTAATCAAAATGACTTCAGAACGGTGAAATAAAAAATAAAAATAAAAGGAATCAAAGAAAAGAAAGTGGCAGACCAAGAAAAAAAAAAGAAAAAACAAAAGATGAGGACTTAATCAATGCATTTTCTGTTTTGGCATATTTATGTGCATGGTGTTGACTTAAAATCCTTTCACAAGTTCTATTTACTTTAAAGCAATTTATTTACCATGGATGATTTTACCGCCTACTGCTTTAAGTTTTGATTTATGTGAATGGTGCTGAATTAAAGCCCTTGTCACAAGCTTTATTTTACTTAAATGCAATTTATTCACTATGGTTGGAATTACCGCCTATTGCTTTAATTTATTTATTGTACTTATCTTTTGTTACGATGAGTATAACAAGGATCCGAAGTTCCTTGTACAGATCAAAACGTGCAGTTTCTTGATCCTCATCATATAAAATGATTGGACCTAAAGTTCCATCATACAAAAAGATCGGGCATTAAGTCCTTTGATCTTCAAGATCAGAACATGAAGTTACTTGATGAGTACCGTAAGTTTGAAGTGCTGCAGTGCCTCAACTTAATTGTAATAAAAGCCATAAGAGTCTCAGTCTACAAACTATTAAATAAGGACCAGAAGTTCCTTATGTCCATACTCACAATGGTTTAGTAGAAGCATTTATTAAGCGGGTGAAATTGATTACTCGCGCTCTGCTTATGAAAAGAAAATTGTCAAGTTTTTACATGGGTACATGCTACTTTGCATGATGCATTATTAATTCGGTTGAGACATGTACCAACCATCAATACTTCTTAGTACAACTCTTGTTTGGGAACTAGCATAAAATTATACATTTACGAGTTTTTGGTTGTGTTATCTATGTGCCTATTGCACTGCCACAACGTACTGAAATGAGGTATCATCGCGGATTGGGCATTGATGTTGAACACCATCTATCATTCAATATTTGGAACCCTTGACTGGGGATATGTTTACCACGTGGTTTGCGGACTGTCATTTTGATAAGACAATTTTCCCGCCGTTAGGGGGAGAAAATATCGTTCCAGAAGAACGATGAGAAAATATCATTCCAAGAATGATAAGAAAAGACTGTTCCAGAAGAACGAAGAGAATTTGTCTTATTTTGATTCACGAAGCAATCAACATGAAAATGAAGTAAGAATAATTGAAAGATGCAATGATGTGCCAATCAAATGCCAGATGCATTTAATGATGCAACGAAAGTGATGAAATCACCTATATTTGCTGCAAATGTGCCTACAAGAATTGATGTCCTTGTTGGACAAAAAAAATGAGGCAACAAATGATATATTTGTTGCACGCCTGAAGTGTGGCAGACCTTCAGACTCAAAAAAAAAAAAAAAAAAAGATTTAGTCATCCGAAAGAGGAAGAATACGGCACTACTAAACTATTACATTCTCGAAGCATAACTATTGCATGCCAGAAGCATGACAGTCGTCGCATGGATACACGTCCCAGAAAGGACAATCTGCAGACATGGGAATGTTGGCGTCTCATCCATGAATCATGATAGGCGTATAGGTTACAATGATTCAACTCCCGGAAGTGGAGATTAAAATCCAAGCTCTATAATGCTCAAGAAGAGGTTATGATCCGCATTCCCTAAATTATGACTATCCTGGAAGAGATAGTGTAATGCCCTTGAAGAAGCAATGGATATCCAAAAGAAATGAAAAGTTTTTATGCATGCGCATGCACATGAGAATATGGGATCATGGATTGATGATAACCAATGGTAATTTTGGTTTTTATAAGTAGCTACTAAATTCATCAATGAGTTGTGTTGGTATTGAGTCCCGTTTTTTTTCGTCAACAAAATTATTGGCCAAAATGGAGAAAGGCAATTCCATTACAATTTTGTAAGAACGTGGAAAAATGGACCTATATACTTGAATACAATACAAATAGCCAAAATATGTTGAACCAATGAGGTTACATATAGGCATTTGTAATACAGGATGAAGATTTCACAAAGGTTGCTCATGTGAAGCCTCAATGCTCAGCAGTACCTTAGAAGGAGGAGGCACTGGAGATTGATCATATGGCACCCTAGTACTTGGCAAAACACCAGAAGGGGAAGACATCAGTTGCTTTCGGAATCTAGCAACAAACCTCTGGTGATCACTTTGAATCCGACTTTCGGATTCCTGCAGCTGGTCGAGCTTTCTTTTCATGCTTGTAGAGTAATTATTTGCAAGCACGTGTAACACTCTATTCTCGTGCTTGAGCCCTCTGATCGCTTGTTTAAGACTTGCCACCTCAGCCATCAATGATTCAACTTGGCGAGTTTGAGCAAGTAGGTGTTGGCCCATATTGGATACAGAGCCCACACATTGAACACTGAGAGCCAAGGAGTCTTGAATGGTCGACTCATTAGATTGTTTTGAAAGGATTCTGTTATCCTTTGGAGTGAGAAGATTCCTAGCTACCACAGTAGTGGTTATGTTATTCTTCATCACAGAGTCCCCAACTGTAAAAAGACCATTAGAAGATAAGAAGGACGGGCGCCATATATTATCCTGACACTGCTAATTTATATCACTCCTGAGACTCAAAGCTAAGCAAATATTAGATGGGCAAGCCATTTTCAGAAATGATGAAGTAAAAAAAGGAGGTCAAATAAAATCTCAAAAGTGTAAGAAGGGGAAAGTTTCTACAGGCAGCAATTTTCTGAGCATACTCTTGAACATGATTGATGTCTCTATTAAAGAAAAGGCAACATAGTCACTTGTTTAGAGATCGAAGCAGCACTGCTCTCCGAAATTCAAAAGCCAGATTTTCCTGAATAAAGTTTGTTGGCATTTTTCAGATGCAATCTCAGATTTTTCGGATATCGCGTGCAACTTTGTCGAAGATCTCTGACAAAGTTGAAAATGCGTAAATCTTACTGTTCTAATTACACCACAGTTGCTGACAAGAGTAAAAGCATAACACCACTATTTGCTATTGAAAAATCTCTATATATGTCGACCTCCGTTCTCCATAACAAGGTAGATTTGCAAGAATACCTAACTCTTCACATCTCCGAGAATGCATCTTCAACACAACATCTCAAAATACTTAGTTTTCTTCCTCTTCGAGAATACCTCTTCAAACAAATCACACCATAGCAAGAGTATCTCATATCATCAGGATTGAAAGCAAGAGTATCTCATATCATGCTTTCTCCTTGTCCTTTCCCTTGTCCTTGTTCTTACTTGCAAAGACAAGGATAAAGAAAGCAATATGTCAGAACCTCCAATCAAACTTCTGTTGCCACACATGGATGAGTCACCAAGAAGTGATGAATCGTTCAAATGCAAAGGTTGCATTCCACTCCTACATTAACAGACAAATACTACAAGAGAAGATGTCACACATGCATGGGGAAAACCAGGGAAAATACCACTTATGCAAGGGGAATAGATAAGGCAAGTGAAAATGATACATTGAAGCATGTGGAAACAAGCGCAATAAACACGTGCTGATTCATCCCCGACAAAGCCAAAGATCACTTGCTACGTGAAGCTCCTCATGGTCAAATTTCATTCAAGATAAGGCCTCTAATGTCCTTGAAGAAATCACAAGTCTATTCAAGATCAAGTGTCCACCATCCTTGAATCAAATTTAGCTCTAGATAAATGAAGTAATTTCAGACTTTTGGAGGAAATCAGAAGACCCTCCAGCTTAGTTCAAGAACAAGCCTGTGGAAAGTTCACAACAAGTAAAGCACCTTTGTCGGCAACTCTTCTTGCTAAGAGACTGAAACAGAATGATCAACGATCAGCCTAAATGATTTGAAATCAGGGGGAGATACTCATCAGGGGAAGCATCCAAAACAGATCAAGAGTTTAACGAGTGAATCGAAGACTTGTGGCCATCCAAGGGGGAGTGTTGTAGAACAATGGATGTCCACTCAAATAATTAAATAATGGGCAAGTTGCCCTTCCATAGTATGCCGAAGCTTGCTTCACATGACTCCTATTTCTATATAAATACAAACTCTCCACAACATCAAAAGTAAGGAAGTTCACGGAAGAGGAAGAGAGAAAAGAGGGGAACAGGATAAGGGATAATAGAGAGACTTGTCTTTGTACTCCTATTATTCCAAATTATAATGAAAGCACCACTGCTGTCCCAAGGATATACTCCAGTCACACTGACTGTAGAGGAACCTCGTAAATTTTGTGTCTTGTTTCATTTATTCCATTGCACACATTATCGATTTTACAACAATAAGTCATTTTACCTTTAGTTTTAGTGAAGATATTCCAAGAAAGCATGGTCTCAAAAGTCGAAATGTCCCACCTAGTGGTCCTATGCTGGTCCATTTAACAGTGCACTTTAGCCATTTTCTTTCCTTTATGCAACTAATTAAAATCCAGAATGCTTTTTGAACCCAAAGTTATGGTATTTTGTTCGACACTTTAATTATTTTTTAACGACACTGCGTTATGCTATTGCAAATTCGTAGCGCAACGGGAGGGACAACTTCACCTTCCACACCACCAAATGTACAAACGCCGACGTCGACATTCACACCCTTCCGAATCGATCCCGATGATCCCTGACGATAACTCCAAAGCATCCCTCGACTCCATGTCCCCAACAATCTTGATGCCCATTTCCTTTGTGCTTGTTCTTTTATTTGCCTAAAGTTATACCCCCAGTGTAGGTCGTTTATTTTAGGGTTCATTAGATATTGGTCTTGAAAAATCATGATTTCTAAACATAAACCCACATATAATTAAACATCCAACAAAAACCCAAAAGTCAAATAAACTGCCATATAAGAATATAAGTAACCAACTAATACAAATTATTTACAATTTTTGCCACAATCCACACTTGAAAATTAGCTTCAATCAAGGGCCTTAAAATCTAATAAATCATCCTGACATTTTTTATATTTATTTATTTTTAATTTCTACAACAATCTAGTGCATTAGTTTAAATAATGACTACATTATTATTCGGTGTAATTATTCTCCTTATATATAATAGTTAAACGTCCCTACTTTACCTATATAAATAATATTTCCCTATAGTCTATAATTTACCTACAGTATATAAACAAAATATTCTCATATTTCTTTTGGCAATTTACCTATGATGTGACAACCCGTCCCAAAATAAATTTTTCGATGGTGTGAATTGTCTAGATTACCCTTGGACGTTGAGTTGTGTCATGTGATTGAGCTTAATGTGGTGACCAATTAATCCCTTTCCTAAAGATTTGAACCCAATTGGGATTTAAGATTTGATTGTTTTGTTTGGTGACAAATTTGGACCCCACACACACACACCAACCAACTCCCGTGTATTCTCTCTCTCTCCTCCCTCTCGGACCTCTTTCAACTTCCGAACAAACTTCAAAGCAGCCATCCCATGCTCAGATCGTGTTAGATTAAGTAGGTTTTGGACTCCTTGCAAGCTAAGGAGTCGAGTAGTGGTTTTGGTTGGGCATGAAGCCCTCGAAAACCCGAAAACCCAAGAACCCCGATTTTGTGCACTGTTCATGCACTCATGATTGTGAAGTTTTCATGGAGTTTTAAGGTTTTAGGAAGCCTTAAAACATCTTCACGAAGCTTGGGGAAGAAAGTTGGAGTGTTTTGGACGTCAGGAAGTCCCAGTTCGCGAGTTTCAAATTTTGGCCAGATTATCGAGATTCCTCTGGCGAAATCCCGTGGATTTGAAGGCTTGAAAGTGGTAAGGTTTTGTTTTGCTAGTCCTAAGCTTCATTTTAAGACAAATTACATGGATTTTGGTGTAAAAATGAAGAAAATATGAAGGTTTCTATGTTTTCCAGAAACCGGCGAGTGCAGCGGCGACCAATGCCGGACTTCAGCGAACCAAGGAAGGAGAAGGGAATATTCTACCAAGTTTGACAGAATATTCTAACGGCGTCAGGTAACGTCAGTAGTTAAGTTTCAGTTAGGGTTTGGATGCGCGTGGGGGCGCGTCTGGCAGTGCCTTGGCCGGCGCCTGGATGGTCGGAAAATTTTTCTAAAAATATAGGGATGTTCCTGAGGTTGAGTACATCAGGATGGTATATTCAAATATCCCATTTGAGTAATGTATGAGAAGTTATTTCCTAGTTTTGTGTATGTGCTTTAAATAAGATATTTCGCAAATAGGTGAGACCTATCCTGAGGACGAATGCCATCAATCGAGGCTCGGGGGCTACGACCCTTCGACATATCAGTGAGTGGGCTTTTGGTTTTCCGTATATACCTATATACTTGAGATTTTTCCCAGAAAATGAATTTGAATGATTATACATTTTGAAATGCCATGCAAAGTATCTACCTATTTTGATTATGCATTAGTAGTTGCATATAATTATGATTGATGTTGCGGACGCACAGGTAAGTTCATAAATCAAAGATAGGAGGTTACTTTAGTTATGCGAGATATGATGTGATGTATTTAAAGCTCATAAACATGCACCTTAGTGTTAGTGCTCCCGCCCAGATTTAGGGCACAGTCCTTCACGTGATGTTCACCTCCTGCACCATATGCTCACCTTGGATCCAAGTTAGGTGCACATGCTTGTCATATATACCACTTTAGGTGGTTTCGACACGTAGGTGACCCGCGATTATTCGCACAGCCTTCATGTGATCGTAGCACTAGAGCATATTTATTTTACACCTAGTCTTGTCATACAAACCACTTTAGGTGGTTCCGACTCGTGTGCAGGATTTGATTTGATATGATTGAGATTAGTTATGAGCTATATACTCAGTCGTGCAGATTGAATTAGAGGGATTTGGCTGATGCATTATTTGACATTGATATAGTTTGCCTGGATTACTTATAGCATTGCATTGAGATACTTTGGCATGGTATGCTTCTATGGATTTTTATCTTGAGTATGATTTCTGATACAACTTATTATTATTATTATTATTTTATGGGAAATTATACAGGTTTTACGGCGAGGGGTTAGAACTTTTGAGAAATGAAATGATTTTGAAAAGCTTTGTTTTTGCCCATTCACACTTTTTCTTTTGCGCCCCTCCAGGTTTTAGGTAGAAGTGCTTTGGTGGATCACGAGGATTTCGACGGTCGTTCTGACAGAACATCATAAATGTAGGATCACCCTTGGGTATTGTATAATTAGTACTTGTCTTGCCTGATTGCACTTAGATTATTTATGCTCTAGTTATGTATTTTACACTTCATCTTACTTTTACACCTTATGTTATCTAGTACTCTAGTTGATTTGGTTTTTGTTTATTCACAATTCCTTATATCTCTATTGCTTCTACACTGTGCACATGGCTACGTCACCCTCACGTGACGGCCAGCATGTCCTGATTTAGGTCTGGGTGTGTCAGTATGGTATCAGAGCATTAGGTTGGCAGTCCTACATATCTTGAGAATTTCTAATTATTTTGATGTCTTCCATCAGAATTATGTCGCCTCATAGAGATCCACGTCGTTCTGTTGAGCCTAGTTTCCCGATATAGCTAAATTAGGGGAAGCTATAGCTAGTGCTATTCATTGTTCGCTTCATCCTCCCCAAAGGACACATCTTGAGACTGTGTATAATCTGAAGCTGAATCATTTTATGGGGAATGAAGGATATGAAGGAGCGGATAAATAGATCAATCATCTTGAGAAGACTTTCCATGTAATGCAGAGTCAGGGGAATCTTCCTCTTGATAGGTGGGTCGAGATGACTACCTGGTTTTTGGGTCCGGAACCTGCATCCTGGTGGAGACAGGAGTCTTATTAGTTGTCACCAGAGGAAGCAGCTGACTGGGAAGTATTTAACAGTTGTTTTAGAAAAGGTTTATTCCCCCTGAGTATATTGATCGCAAAAAGCAAGAGTTTACTCAATTAAAGTAAGGGAAGATGACGACAAATGAGTATTATAGGAGATTCACTGACTTGTCTCGTTATCATCCAGAGGTTGCTGCTAATTCGGTTAAGATGCTTTGTCGTTTCAGATTGGGTACAAAGAAGAAATGGCATTCTATAGCAACCTCGACTCCTTATGACACTTACCAGGAGTTTTATGAGATTTTGTTGAGGATTGAGGACTCAGAGAATATGCCCAGCGAGAGTGAAGATGAAGAAGAAAAGAATGGGAATCAAAGGCGTGACGATAAAGGTAAAGTCAGTCTTCTCAAGTACCTCGCAAGAGTCAGAACTTTAAAATGAGTGGAACAAGTTCCAGCTCTTCTAGCGTAGGTTTTAGTGCCACTGGTTAGAGAAGAGGTGGTAGATTTTCAGGAGGTCCTAGATTCCAGAGGCAAGGAGATGTTGGAAGAGGAAGTGCTTATTTGTGCCGCAGATGTAATAATAGGCATTTTGGGGAGTGTAGGAAAGGCAGCATCAGATGTTTTACTTGTGGGCAGATGGGACATAGAGCTATAAATTGTCCCCAGAGTTAGCAAAGACCCCAGCAGCCTTTTATGCCACCACCAGCGCAGATCCAGCAAGTTCCAAGGTCTGCTAGTTATGGTCATATGGGTTGAGGTGGTGGTCACCATTATCAGGGCCATGCCGCTCCTTATGCTTCAGGGCAGTATCAGTATTTATAGGATCCCTATTACCAGAGTGGGTATTCTCAGTATCCTAGAGGGTATACGCCGTATCCTTCCATTCCAGCTGGTGGATCTCAGTAGTATCAGGGAGGACAACCCTAGCAGGTAGAGATTGCTTCCAGTAGTGCAGGATCTTCAAGGCAATCTTGTCAGCCAAGTCAGGAACGAGGTGTACAGGGGCGAGGTAATCAAGCTAATAGAGGTCGTGGGGGATGACAGCAAGCTCAGGGACATATTAATAATATCTCGATACAAGGTGCTCAATATCATTCGGATTTGATCATGGGTACGTTAAACATTCTTGGTCAGTTTGCTAGAGTTTTAATTGATTGTGGTGCTATGCATTCTGTTATTTCTCATACATTTGCTCAAGTGATGCAACCTCATCCTACGCCTCTAGGGTATGATTTAGAGTTTGCTATGCCTAGAGGGGAGAGGTGTTAAGTTGATTGTGTATATCCAGGATGTCTAGTGATGGTGGAGGAGGTGGTTATGCTAGCTAATCTTATCCCATTAGACATTGTTCATTTTGATGTGATTTTAGGCACATATTGGTTGCATTATAATCGTGCCAACATAGATTGCTATGGGAAAACAATTACTTTCCATCGTCCTGGATTTTCTGAAGTTACTTTTGTGGGTGATCGTAGTGGGGTAAGGCACGGTGTTATTTCTGCTGTAAGTGCAAAAAGGTTGTTATCGAAAGGTTGCCAGGGATATTTAGCTGATATAGTGCTGAATGATGCTGCTTCAAGTAGTGTGGAGGATGTTCTTGTAGTCAGACATTTTCCTAATGTATTCCCTGATGACTTCGTATAGAATGGCTCCTGCTGAATTGAGGGAATTGAAAGTCCAGTTACAGGAATTAGTTGATAAAGGTTTTATTCAGCCTAGTATTTCACCCTGGGGAGCTCCAGTTTTGTTTGTAAGGAAGAAAGACGGGACTTTGAGGCTATGTATTGATTATAGGCAATTAAATCGGGTAACAATTAAAAATTGTTATCCATTGCCAAGTATAGACGATTTGTTTGATCAGCTTCGAGGTGCTAGTGTGTTTTCTAAGATTGATTTGAGGTTTGGTTATTACCAATTGAAGATCAGCAGTGAGGATGTCCCTAAGACTGCTTTCAGGACTCGTTGTGCTCATTATGAGTTTCTAGTGATGCCATTCAGATTAACGAATGCACCAGCAGCTTTCATGGATTTGATGAATCGAGTATTACAGCCATTTATAGACAGGTTTGTCATTGTTTTTATTGATGATATTTTGGTATACTCTAAGTCTAAAGTAGAGCATGTTCGACATCTTACCTTGGTGTTGAAGAAATTAAGGGAACACCAGTTGTATGCTAAGTTTAGCAAATGTCAATTTTGGTTGAATCAAGTGGCATTTTTGGGACATGTCATTTTTGCTCAAGGTATTCAAGTGGATTCTCAAAAAGTGGCAGCTGTGGAGAATTTGGAGCAACCTCGAACCATCACTGAGGTACGGAGTTTTCTTGGCCTAGCAGGCTACTATAGACGGTTTGTTAAGGATTTTTCAATCATTGCTTTGCCATTAACGAGGTTGACTAGAAAAGAAGTTAAATTTGGGTGGGATGATAATTGTAAGCAAAGTTTTCAGCAGTTGAAGTATTATCTCACTCATGCACTTGTTTTGGTACTCCCAGATGATAGTGGTAATTTTAAGGTTTACAATGATGCTTCCTTAAATGGTCGAGGTTGTTCATAGGAGCATATTTATGCTACTTAGTTAGCTTGTTTCTTGGCATTGATGTTGTTAGTTCGTAGTTATTTTAGTATTTTAAGCTATTTTCGTGTGTTTGTAGGTCCAAAGGGTTAATGTGGCAAATAAGTGCATTTTGGAGCATTTTTGGGCATGGAATGGATAACATATGCTTGGAACAAAAGGAATGGACGAAATTTGAAGTTTGTGCATCATCCTCTCCCTATAAATAACCATTTTAGCACACTCATTTCACCCAACACATCCACTCATTACAACCACCCAACACATTCACCTACCACTACATCCACTCATTTCACCCAACACATCCATTCACCTACCACTACATCCACTCATTTCACCCAACACATCCACTCATTACAACTACCCAACACATTCACCTACCACTGCATCCATTCATTTCACCCAACACATCCACTTATTACAACCACCCAACACGTTCACCTACGACTACATCCACTCATTTCACCCAACACATCCACTCATTTCAACCACCCAACACATTCACCTACCACTACATCCACTCATTACCACCACCCACTACATCCTCTCCCTAGCCTATAAATATATCCATCCAAAGACAAATCTAGGGGGGACAGTTTAGGGAGAAGGGAGGAAGAAACATTCTGCCGCAAGGCAGAGTCTTTTCTTCTTAACCATTCTACACATTCTCACAACAAAAACACAATTCCATGCACCTTCATTTCCCTTTCCTTGCCGTAACCTCCATCCAAACTAAACACATTCAGCCATTCCCTTCCATATATCCATATGCATCCATCAAACCACACCTTGTGCCGCAACAAAGAGAAGAAGGAGGACCCTTGGACGTGCTTGCCATTCAAGTTGGATTGTTGGAGTGTTTTTAGGTGTTTTCATTCTTTTGTTTTCAAAGTCTAAATTTTTTTATCTTTGCTTTGTGAGTATCAGGAACTAAACCCCCCTTAGGTAGGGGGGAATTCAAAGCCATGAACGTACTTGCAATATGAATTGATTACCTTCAGTTGTGATTTCATAAGTTATGAATTCAATTTGTTTAACTGCTTGATTGATAACTTATTCTTGTATGTTTATTAAGAGTGCACACTTAGTTTGCATGCATGAATATGATGCTAGAGTATAAGGGAGTTTCATCTAATAGTTACAAACTTATATTCACAAGTAGTGGAGGTTGCTTAAAAACCATCGCATTAAATGAATTCTTGGCAAGAGTTTCATGCTCATCATAGTAACAAATGCCTCGTCAATACTTATAGTTTTCATAACGCTTAATGATCTTTAATTGTATCTTTATTGTGCTGCTCACGAAAAGGACTTTTGAAGAATGCTTGAATTGTTGTATGCGTTTTCCCATCCAATTCAATAACTTAAGGAGAACTTGAAGGTTAATTTAAGCGGACTTAATTAACCTGGGGTGTTGAGTTTCATGATTTCTCGAAAGAACAACTGAAAATTGGTTTATGTGCAAGTGTGTCATGTGTGGAGAAGAACCCTCTAGCTAGCCCATCATCCATAGTTTACCCAAATTCGTCCAAAATCTGTTTTAGTTTACAATCTGTTTGTTTTGTTTTCAAATTCGTCAAAATCAAATCCCCCTTTACTTTAAAGTGTTTTATTAGTCAAAATCTGTTTTGATTTGTGTTTTTAAGTGTCTTAAGTCAAGTTAGAACCTAATTTCGTCCAAAACCATCCCTAGAGTCAGTTTAGAGTCTAATTCATTGTTTTAAGCTGTTTTGAGTCTTTTAAACTAGTTTTGAGTCTTTTTAGTTTGTATTGCATCTTTTGAGTCTAGTTTGGTGTTTTAAACTTAATTTTATGTTTTTAAGTCAGTTTAGAGGTTATTAGCAAGCCCTCCTAATCTCCGGTCCAGAACGATTCCTACTTACATTCTTTACTACAATTGATACAAGAGGGTTTAATTTGTGTGTTAAGTAATTTTCGCATCAGTTGTGTGTTGATGGAGCATGGTAGGGTGTTTGCTTATGCTTCACGACGATTGAAGCCTCATGAGAAGAATTACCCTACTCATGATCTGGAGTTAGTAGCTATCATCTTTGCTTTGAAGATTTGGAGACATTATCTCTATGGTCAGAAATGTAAGATCTTCACGGATCATAAGAGTCTTCAGTATCTCTTTACTCAGAGGGATCTTAATCTTCGGCAGCGGAGGTGGATTGAGTTGTTTAGTGATTATGATTGCATGATTGAGTATCACCCTGGTTGTGCGAATGTAGTGGCTGATGCTCTTAGTAGGAAGACTCCAGTTAGACTTAATACTTTGTATGCTTGTCATGTTCCTCTTCTTGCGGAATTAAGGTCCACTGGAGTGATGTTAGGAGTGGAAGATCGAGAGGAAGCCTTACTTGCTAATTTTCAAGTCAGGGCAATTTTATTTGATCGTGTGCTTGAAGCCCAGAGGGATGATGAAGAGACCTAGGAAATAATTCAAGCAAGGAATCGGGGGAAGAAGAAAGACTTCAGAATTCGAGAAACTGATGGCATGCTTATGCAGGAGAGTAGAATGTATGTGCCAAATAATATGGAATTAAAGAAGGCAATTCTTGATGAAGCACATATTTCAGCTTATGCAATGCATCCAGGAGGTACGAAAATGTATCATACCATTCGACCATTTTATTATTGGCTGGATACAAAAAGAGAAATTGCTAGATATGTGAGTAGGTGTGTCATTTGTCAACAAGTCAAATTAGAAAGAAAGAAACCTTTTGGATTGATGCAGCCACTTCCCGTTTCGCAATGGAAATGGGAAAATATTACTGTGGATTTTGTGTACAAGCTTCCTTATACACAGAATGGTTATGATGGCATTTGGGTGATTGTTGATTGGCTTACTAAGTCAGCATATTTTATTCCTGTGAGGGAGAAATATCCTTTAAGTCGATTAGCTGAATTATTTATATCGAAGATCGTGAAGTACCATGGGATTCCAGTTAGTATTATCTCGGATCATGATCCTAGATTAACTTCTAAATTCTTGATAGCATTCCAGGAAGCTCTTGGTTCGAGATTATTTTATAGTACAACATATCATCCTCAAACGGATGGACAATCAGAGAGGACCATTTAGACATTGGAAGATATGTTGAGATCTTCCGTGTTGCAGTTTGGTGACACTCTTGGCATAAGCGGTTGGATTTAATGGAGTATGCCTACAACAACAGCTTTCATTCAAGTATTGGTATGTCACCTTTCGAGGCTTTTTACGGTAAATCTTGCCGCGTACCTCTATGTTGGTCAGAGGTCAGCGAAAGAGTTTTGGTGGGTCCTGAGATAGTTGAGGAGACTACTCAGAATATTCAGGTGATTAGGTCTAACCTAAAAGTAGCCCAGGATCGACAGAAGAGTCTAGCAGACAGGCATGCTACTGATAGGATGTATAATGTAGGTGATTGGGTATTTCTGAAGCTATCACCATGGAAAGGTGTTGTGTTGTTTGGAAAGAAAGGTAAGCTGAGTCGTAGGTACATTGGACCGTATTTGATCACCAAGCGAGTCGGTGAGGTTGCTTACAGGCTTGAGTTGCCTCCAGAGTTGTCCAAATTTCATGATGTTTTTCATGTCTCCATGCTTTGTCATTATGTCTCAAATCCTTTTCATGTGATACCTCCTCAGCCTTTGGAAATTAATCCGAATTTGACTTATGATGAGGAGCCAATGACTATTTTAGATTGGAAAGATAAGGTTCTGAGAAATAAGACATTGCGCCTAGTGAAGGTTTTGTGGAGAAATCACTCGGTGGAAGAAGCCACTTGGGAGACAGAGGACTGGATGGGAGAAATGTATCCAAGGTTGTTTTATGAGTATTAGTGGATTGTAATTGTTGTGTAGAAATTTAGGGGATGAAATTTTCTTAAGGGGGGTAAGTTGTGACAACCCGTCTTGAAATAAATTTTTCGATGGTGTGAATTGTCTAGATTACCCTTGGACGTTGAGTTGTGTCGTGTGTTTGAGCTTAATGTGGTGACCAATTAATCCCTTTCCTAAAGATTTGGACCCAATTGGGATTTAAGATTTTATTGTTTTGTTTGGTGACAAATCTGGACCACACACACACATCAACCAACTTCTATGGATTCTTTCTCTCTCCTCCCTCTCGGACCTCTTTCCATTTCCGCACAACTGTACAGACAAACTTCAAAGCAGCTATCCCATGATCAAATCATATTAGATTAAGTGGGTTTTGGACTCCTTGCAAGCTCAGGAGTCGAGTAGTGGTTTTGGTTGGACGTGTGGCCCTCGAAAACCCGAGAACCCAAGAACCCCAATTTTATGTATTGTTCATGCACTCGTGATTGTGAAGTTTTCATGGAGTTTTAAGGTTATATGAAGCCTTAAAACATCTTCACGAAGCTCGGGGAAGAAAGTTGAAGTGTTTTGGGCGTCGGGAAGTCCCAGTTCACGAGTTTCAAATTTTGGCCGGATTATCGAGGTTCCTTTGGTGAAATCCCATGGATTTCAAGGCTTGGAAGTGGTAAGGTTTTGTTCTTCTAGTCCTAAGCTTCATTTTGAGACAAATTTCAAGGATTTTGGTGTAAAAATGAAGATATGAAGGTTTTTATATTTTTCAGAAACCAGCAAGTGCAGCGGCGACCGGCGCCGGACTACAGCGAACCAAGGAAAAAGAAGGGAATATTCTGTCAAGTTTGACAGTATATTCTAATGACGTCAGGTAACGCCGTTAATTTCTGTTAAGGTTGTAACGAAATATTCCTAATGGCAGTTAAGTTTCAGTTAAGGTTTGGCCGCACATGGGGGCTCATCTGGCCGTGCCTGGGCCCGTGCATGGCGACACGTGGGTGGTCGGAAAATTTTTCTAAAAATATGTGGATGTTCCTGAGGTTGAGTAGATCATGGTGGTATATTCAAAAACCCCATTTGAGTAATGTATGAGAAGTTATTTCCTAGTTTTGTGTATGTGCTTTAAATAATGTTTACTCAGTTATTTTGCATATAGGTGAGACCTATCCTGAGGACAAACACCATCAATCGAGGCTCGGGGGCTACGACCCTTTGACATATCAGTGAATGGGCTTTTGGTTTTCCGTATATACTTATATACTTGAGATTTTTCCCAGAAAATGAATTTGAATGATTATACGTTTTGAAATGCCATGCAAAGTATCTACCTATTTTAATTATGCATTAGTAGTTGCATATAATTATGATTGGTGATGTGGATGCACAGGTAAGTGCCAGGTAAGGTCATAAATCGAAGATAGGAGGTTACTTCAGTTATGTGAGATATGATGTGATGTATTGAAAGCTTATAAACCTGCACCCTGGTGTTAGTGCTCCCGCCCAGAGTTAAGGCACAGTCTTTCACGTGATGTTCACCTCCTACTCCATATGCTCACCTTGGATCCAAGTTAGATGCACATGCTTGTCGTATATACCACTTTAGATGGTTCCAACTCGTAGGTGACCTGTGATTATTCGCACAGCCTTCACGTGATCGTAGCACTGGAGCATATTTATTTTACACCTAGTCTTGTCATACAGACCACTTTAGGTGGTTCCGACTCGTGTGCATGATTTGATTTGATATGATTGAGATTAGTTATGAGCTATGTACTCAGCCGTGCAGATTGAGTTAAAGGGATTTGGCTGATGCGATATTTGACATTGATATAGTTTGCTTGGATTACTTATAGCATTGCATTCAGATACTTTGGCATGGTATGCTTCTATGGATTTTTATCTTGAGTATGATTTCTGATACAACTTATTATTATTATTATTTTTTGGGAAATTATACAGGTTTTACGGCGAGGGATTAGAACTTTTAAGAAAGGAAATGATTTTAAAAAGCTTTGTTTTTGCCCACTCACACTTTCTGTTTTGCTCCCTTCCAGGTTTTAGGTAGAAGTGCTTTGGTGGATCACGAGGATTTCGACGGTGGTTCTGACAGAACATCAGAAATGTAGGATCACCCTTGGGTGTTGTATAATTAGTACTTGTCCTACTTGACTGCACTTAGATTATTTGTGCTCTGGTTGTGTATTTCACACTTTCATCTTACACTTACACCTTATCTTATCTAGTACTCTAGTTGATTTGGTTTTTGTTTCTTCACAATTCCTTATATCTCTATTGCTTCCACACGGTGCACATGACTACATCACCCTCACGTGACGGCCAGCATGCCCTAAAGTCATATTTTCAGTTTATTTATTTATTTTTATTTTCTAGATAATTACAACAACAACATTGCCCTAATGCGGAAAAGAGGTCATACATTTTTTGTTAGAAGTTGGAACATTCGTTGTCTCATTTTTTCGCAGCCAGGTTACATATGTTAAGTAAAATAACGTCGGTTACATTCACGATGTACCTTAACAACATACTTTCAGAGTCATCAAAAGTGACAACTATGTTTGCAGGAGAGGCAAATGCTCCAGAGCTGCTATTTGGCATCTCTACTAGCCTCTCTCTCTCTCTCTTTCTCTCTCTTTCGTTTAGCATCTCTCCCTTGAGAGTTGATATTGAGGAGCAACTGTCAACCTCCTTATTTTATTTAAAAAACAAACATTGAACTAGCTCTTTGAGGCTTTGAGTATAAGTTGTATAACTAGTTTCATTTTCAATCTCCATAGCAACAGTGGTTGATAATTTGATATCACGTTCTATATGCAAGAATGGCATCAATATGAATATGTGCAAACAGTGGCACTCAGAAATGGAATTACACAACGAAGCAATATGAAGAATTTGTAGCAAGGTTTGACTCCTCATCAGTGAATCAAGCATGATAGTGGTAGAGGCTAGACTGTTGAAGTTGGACTCAGAGCAGGAAGTTGTACCATCGCAGTTGTTGGTATAGATTTCGTCTCCATTTGCAAATGTGCACGAATTTAGTTCCAACAACATATATGAGATTGGAGAATTTAGTAAAATTTTGTGCTCCAAAGAAGACTGATTGTTCTTCTCAGCAATCAACAAGACTGATGGTTGTTCATCAGCAGTTGATATTGTTGCTGAAAGACAATATTCGTAGCATGGAAGGTCTAATAGGTATTTTCCAAGAGATCCTGTTCAGTCAACTCTTCTTCACAATAATTCAGTAGCAATTGATATTTACATACTTCAGAGTTATATTGATTCAAAGATTTAAAGTCATGGAATCTGTAGCCTTGATGGTTGCTCTAATACCCTTTGCAGTGAGATGGAGCTTGACGTCTTCAATCCACTTGAGGTAGTTTGTGCTTCAGATACATCCAAAGCAGTGAAATTGAGTTTAGTGATGTTTGATATTCTATGTATGACCAAAACGTGAATTAGTTCTTTGAATAAAATTCAAGAGCATCATAGCTATGGTTATAGGAGGATAGTTTGGTTTAATGAATTTATATCATTCAGATCAAAAGTATTTGACATGTTTGGTGTGATTACTTGGATGTTGATGAAGATGGTGAAAAGGCTTTCGCAGGCTTTCCTTCGGTAGACACTTCGTGCTGATAACATGTTGTGAAACTAATTATAAAGGTGGGTGAGAGAGAAAGAGGGGACGGGAGCAAGAGAGAGAAAAAAGGTTCAGGTGCATGGAAATTGTGTCTTCACCTCTTGGTCTTGTACTTTTATTTATACTAATCATAATGGGTTTTCTTGTATTGCATGTAATACAAACATATGAGAATTTGATCTCCAAATTCTATTGGGATTTTATTTTAAATTTACACAATAATTATTGTATGCACAACAAAAATTACACACTTTTGGGCAAGTTTCTTTGATTGAAAAACCAAATGAGAAATATGTACGCAAAAGGAGAATTTTGTCTTACTGAAAAATGTGGAAAACAATATTTGCATGATGCGCATATATACGCGTATAATACGTATATAGCTATGTTTCTCAGTGGATCATCTACCAAGACTACAATTTGGGGTCCTTAGACCACCTCCAATGGTGGGCTAAATGCTAAATTCCCCCCCCCCCCCCCCAAATTTCCCTCCAATGGTGGGCTAGATGCTAAAAAGGGAACTAAGGCTAGAAACCACCCAAAATTTAGCCCAAAATCGGAGTGGGCCCCACCAAAGAGAGTGGTTGTCAGCGTTTGGGCTCCAAACCCAGCCCGTGGACTTGCCAAACATGCGCTCCTTTCGACCGGCCGGGACCCACCCACGTAGGTCTATCGGTCATGTTCCCCAGAGCTCCAACGGCTCTTTCCATCGAACAGGTTTGATCATCATGCCATTGGTTAATCCATCGGCCTAGATTCAAATTATTTATTTATATATTATTGAATCCAACGGCTGAGATCGAATATAATCAAATCTAATGGTAAAAAAAAAGATCTAACGGCCCAAATTTAAATCCAACGGCTAAAATAATTAAAAAAAAATTATTTAACTCAAAATTCACCCAAAAACTCTATAAATACCTATGTATTTGTTCAAAAATTTACACAAAACTCAATTTTCTCCTACAATTCTTCCAATTTATCTTTCTACCATTTCTTTCCATTTCCAAATTGTTCAACATGGCAAGAGAGCATATTAGAGGTCATAATTGGACCTGTGAGGAAGATGTTGCTTTATGCTTGGCATGGGTTTGTGTTAGCGAAGATGGTGCAGTTGGCATAAATCAAAATACGAAGGTTTTGTGGGATAAAATCATTGCAAAGTTTCCAGAAAATTGCAATGGCGGCGGGCGGGATGGTAGTGGTGTTTATGATCGGTGGAAGACTATCAACAAAGCATCACTTTATGGAAGGGAAGCTTGGAGAGAGCCGTGGTTGACATGGCTAGTGGAAGGAGTGCCATAGAAATTGTGAGTTTTGTTCTTGGTATTTTCTTTGTCATGTACATAATATTATTTTGCAACTGATTATTTTTATGTATTTTTTGCATAGGGTGACATATAGGGATGGGCAACGGTTATGGCGGGTGGGTAACCATGGTTATTTACCTATAACCGTTTATGCTCATACCTGCATAACCATTTACCCGTTGGGTAATTGCCTAAACGGTTATACCCATACCCATAACCGTTTATAAACGGTTAACCATACCCATAACCACATACCCATTTAACCATAACCGTTTAATACCCGTTTATCTTTTTTTTTACCATTACCCCTTTTTCACCCGTCTACATGTTTTTTAACAACTTGAAAATTAAAAAAAAATTGTCATAATTTTTTTTTTTGACAATTAAACACCGTTATAGGTACATTCATCATACATTTCCGTATTTTTATTTTTTAAGTCCTTATACCTTTCCAATAATTGAAATAATAGTTTACGGACGATATTTTTAACTATTACCAATGAAGGTAATATAATATTTGCTAAGTATTCTTGGATTACGAAAACTGTTTAGAAGATAGTATTCTTGGATTATTTAACCCATAATATAAAGTATTAACATAATATATATAATGAGCAACATTATATTGTAATTAGCTATATAAACCATGCACTATAGTCAATAGCATTGATTTAAGTTTTGTCCGATAGAGAACATGGTTAGGAGAAGGATTACACTCACTACAAGAAAACATGGATTAGGTGACGGTATTTTTGTTAGAAATGTGCCCTAAAACCAATCATATGATGATACTTTACGGACATTTCACATGTTAAACTAATCTAGTTTAATATCAAGGGCAAAGATTATTGTTTTAAGCCGTCTCATATAAATGTTATAAGCTTAAACGATAAGTCCAAGGAATATGTAATTAGCAGAATGTAATTTAAAGAAGTTAGATTCATGAGACCATTCTCTTTCTTATACATATCATAAACGTTCCTGATCATAGGATTGCCAATTGGGTATTGACAGTCCGTTAAGATCAGTACGTGCTGTGTCTTCTCTCAGGGAGAGTGACTGGTCTCGAGTCATTGGTGTGATTAACACCAAGACAAGCATGTAGGTGCTCAATAGAGAATGAGTCCACTGAACACGATCAACAAGGAGTTCTCATACTCATGTCATATGAGAACTCATGGTTAGGATAATGCAAAGTAGTCCTTTGACCTGAGGCATCATAGTTGTCTTGTGGTTAGGTCCTTGATCTTTGACCATGTCAAAGTCACTCTGTCAGAGGGTGTCCACGGCATAGTTGGGGTTAAGTCACTTAGCTATGGAGGCAAGTGAATGCGCAACAAGGGATCTCTAACCTTCAAACCGTTTGAAGGAGAATACTCTATGATATGATTAAGAATCTCTGGCCAGAGTATGAATGAGATTTAGGAAGTCGTTCACATTCAAGGTAATCATATAAGTAAATGAATCACATTGGATAGTAGACATGATTAAACTATCAAACCAAACAATGTGGTCAAGAGTATTGTATTAGAGAAATACAATATTGCATTGTAATCCTAAACTGAATAGGTTTTCCACCTCTTCTGATTAGCTTGGGTAACCATGACACACTGCTAGGTGTCACTCATGGTTTGTGGAAGCCCTAAACGTGTATAATCACCAAAGGGAGAATTGAAAGTAAGTTTCAATTCACAATCGATTTGAAAGAGTTCTAATCGCCCACTGCCTCGCTAAAAGGAACCTAATGGATCGTACACCGTGTAAGGTAGAGATTGAAGAAACAACGAAGATGAGTAAGGATAATTAAATGGTTTAATTATTTATGGCAAGGATTAATTAATATGTTAATTAATCAAACGAATAAAGTTCATTAAAGACCTCAGGTTAGTTTTGGGCCGCAAGGCCCAATGGGATTTGAATGTCAAGCCCATTAACTCAACTTGTATGACAACTTGAATAAACAAAGGGCTCGAAAGCCCAATAAACCCTTAAGGCTGGCCAAATAGAGGAGGGTAGTGAACTTGCTTTAATTGCAAGTTTGCTACTTCATTGTGAGGTGGTATAAAGGCAACTTTATAGCCATTTCATCCTTAGGGTTTCTTTTAGAGAAAAGATGAGAACACAATGCTCTCCTTTTCTCTCTAAGAAGCCGGCCCCCTTGGAGGAGATTAGCTAGCAATCTCTCATCCTCCAAGGTCACTCATCTCTTCTTCAAGTCCCTCCTTGGTGTGGAAAAATTAGAGGTTCTCAATTTTGGGAACTTGGAGAATCCTTTCTACCATCCTCCTCCAAGAAATCGATGGAACTAAGAAGCAAGGAATGAAGGCCCTCTCCTTGGATGATTAGCCTTTGCTTATGCAAAGAGGAATCAACAAAGGTATAAAATATCTCAACTCACTTTGTTCTTGAGTTGAGTCTTGGTTCACCTTTCTACTAGGCTTTGAATTTCATGGGTAATGTTTTGTTTGAGTGCATACAAGCATGATTCCGCCTTTAAATGTTAATTGCATGCCATTGACATTGCTCAAATGAACATGTTTTTCACAAAATTTCCTTCAATTTTTTGTGGTGCCTAAAAATTCATCACATTTGGCTAAAATGAGTGAGGCTTTTTTAGAAATCGTCACATAAAGAATTTCGCAAACACCAAAATATTTTGCGTCACATAAACATTTTGAATTCATCACAAACTATTGGGTGGGAAATTTTACCGCTGAACGAAATGTTAATATGTGACGAAATTTTTACATTCATCACTTATATAAAGAGTAGGCCACATAATAGTCAATTCATCACTTATAAGATTAAAAGTAAAAAATAAAAAATATTGAAATAATAATGTCAAAACTCCCAAATTGTAAAACCTAATAACCTATTTCGTTTTCCCTCAAAAAAAAAAAAAACTATTTCGTTACGTTCTCTCACCCCATCTCTTTCAGCTCCCCTTGATTCTACTCTCTCACCCCACCTCGTCGACCAGCCACCTGGTGGTTGCCATTGACGGCGACCACGTATCACCTCTCCTTCGGTCTCTCAATCGACAACAAGGTACTTATTTCTTTAATTTTTTTTGGGTTTTCTTCTTCAATCAATCTTTGTTTGCCAAGGTTAGACACCCATTTATCAATTTCCTTTCTCTTTTGAAAATCAATGAATAATGGTTGTTATTTTTCTATTTTCTCCTTGGAATGTCGTTGACGGCCATCTGTGAACATTATCATTTGTTAAATTGTAATTTTCTTATTTCTAATTTAGTTAGAACACAATTATTGCAGCTATTTAAGCTCTTGATTAGTTGCATAGTTAATTCTCTGAGGTAGGATAAAAACTATAGCATCTCGGCTATAGCACAAATCCACTTCTAAAAAAAAAAAAACTATCATGTACTTCTACACCATAACAAATAAGAACAAAAGGGGGAAAACATAAGAACTGAACAAAAGGAAAAAAAGAGGAGTAATAGTTTTTGGTAGATGAAGAAGATTATACTAGTCGTAATATTCGGAAAAAAAAAAAAAAAAAAAAAAAAACTGGAACTACTCCCTTTTTCGTGTAACTATTTTTTCAACAAGTAGACTACCAGAGTAAATTTGTGGAAATTTTAAGTTTGTTTGAATGTACAAGGGGGGATATATAATGAGGTAGAAGGTTACACGCAACCCTACCTTGGCAAATCCTACTAACCCGGTAAACCCTAAAGTTGTCACTCCTTAAATTAAGGGAGTGCAACAAGTAGCTAGCACACAACTATCAACAAGTCATCTAGATGTCAATCTTTCTCAAATTAAGGGATTATACTTAATAGAGAATCCCATGGAAAGAGGAAATATAAAATCTGGCAGCATCGGTCACCCCATATAGTCTAATATGCATATGCAGCATCAGTCATATGCAGCATAAGTTATGCAGCATCAGTCACCCAGCATGCAGCATCAGTTATGCAACATTAGTCACCCAGTATGCAGCATCAGTTATGCAACATTAGTCACCCAGTATGCAGCATCAGTTATGCAACATTAGTTACCAAGTATGCAGCATCAGTCATCCAGTATGCAACATCAATCACCCAGTATGCAGCATCAGTCACCCCATATCGTCTAATAAAATTCTCAAACAAAATAATATTTTGTTAATTAATTTGAGTTTGATTAAATTGATTAAATTTTGGTGTTTGTTAGTTTAGGTACAAGTACAATTTTAGTATTGTGTACGATTCTAAAATCCAGAGGACCCTTCACGTTCTTTAGAGGGTTTCCTATTCTATTTCTCACTGAAGCACCTTTTGTCATGGTACTCTTCCTCTTTCCTACACATTTATTTACCTATCTATTAAGTGCAATGCTTTTAGTTAAACATGAGCGCCAAAAGTTTTTATACACGCAATATATGTAGCGCCAAAAGTTAAACATGAGAGTGCCAACGGCACTATGCCATTGCCCTTCTGTAATTGGTTTATTATGTGATTTGGTGCATTGTATTGCAGGCTACATGGGGTGTTTTTGAAAATCTCAAGAAACTAGAACAATGAGGGCTGAATTTGGCTTTGCCACTTTCTTGAACGCATTTCATTTTTAGGGTGTTAGACATGCATTATGCAAGCTTAAATTTGGATTTCATGTTCCCCATCTTTTTAACCTGCCAAGTTTGGGATCAGATTGGATTTTACATCCTAGTCGCTTGTTAGCAAAATGTAGTTTGACATTGGCATGCTAAGAGATTCAGTATGTGTATTATAAATTAATTCATAGCCTACAATAGTAATCTATTAGCATATAATTTTACAAATAGTCATTATGCGTATAATGGTTTGTATAGGGCTGGCATTTTGAACTCGACCCGTTAACCCGACCCGACCCGACCTGTTAAAACTAGTATTTGGTTGAGTACTTAACGAGTTGGGTTGTTAAGGGGTCAACCCATTAGTCACTTGTTAAGTAACAGGTCATTTTGGGTCAACCCGCAAAACCCGTTAGCACCCGTTAACACCCGATAAGAAGGACTTTTGTGTAATTTCGTAATTGGAATAGAAAACCTAGCTCTCTCTATTCTCTCACGTTCAAACCCGACTGAGTGGCTGCCGTTCTCTCCCTCATCTTCTTCCTCAAAGTTGGCTGCCGTTCACTAAGTTCTGCCACCCTCTCTCCGGTAAGTTCCGATTCCCTTTCACCTCTTCTTCCATGGCGATTACTTTTCGTTTTTGCAGATTATATTTTTCGTCTAATTTTCTCAGTTTTGCTTGAGCTTGGTTTGAGGTGGTACTCTTCAGATTAGCTTCGAATTAATTTGGAATGAGTTTATTTGTGTTTGATGATTTCGATTGCGATTGTGCTTTTGTTGTGCAAATGGTGCTTTCTGTGTGTGATTGTGCTTTTGTTCTCTTCCTTCACAAGTTAGATAGAGAGAGATCTTCACACATCTCCATCCCATCACACACTTGATTCGTACACACACACATACATACGTTATTCTTCTATCATAGGTTTGATGGCAATTGAGGAGGAGAAGCAGGCGGTGACCAAGCCCTTCGACGAATTGGGTTCTGATTAAAATACGTGTTCCTTTGTTTATTGCTTATTGTTTAGAAAAAGTAAGGAAACCTCATTCTGCAGCCTACGGTTTCTTTTGCCTTTTGCCTTTTATGGGTCCTTTGTTGTTCACAAAATCAAGAACTGGTAGAGATAAAGAGAGAATTTAAGAAAGAGATGCTCTTCTTGTTACTTATAAATTAGAAAGTGAATGATTGATTTTAATGCCATGGCTTTTCAGTTAATTGTATTTAAATGTATATGCGAAGGAGTTTTCCACGGATGCATTGCCCTCAATCCTTCCGGCCAAAGGGTAGAAACTGGTCAAGGTTTCTGATAATGATTTCTTCAGCTTATCAACAATGGTGGTATCGTCAATGTTTTCAGGAGTTGAGTAGAAAAGAATGACTGGCACATAAAACATGGGAGCTATCTGATCTAGCAAAGAGAGTTTATAGCTCTTAAGGTTGTGTGCTGCATTAAAATTTAAAATTTCTTGTTTAATGTCAAAGTTACTGGTAGGCAGGTGATTAAGTTTTGGACCAAGAGAGTTGCGAGGGTGATAAAACTGTTGATCAACCTATGGATTGAGAGATTAAGAGTTGAAGTTTTTTAACCCAGAAGAATATGGAATTGGTTTTCCTTGGTCGAAGAGTTATTTGAAGTGACCATGGCAGTTGTAGGGCTTGGGCTGGTTAGGAAGTGGTCCTTTCATGTACCACTCATATCGTGTTGGGCTGGTTAGGAAGACAGGAACAGAGGAGGAGTAGTTGCTTTACATGTTCATCCAAATGATGTAGTTCTTTGATCACCTTGTAGAACTTTTGTACTTATAATCTCATTTCTCCTTGTAGGTTTATATATCTGAATAAAACCAAGTTTTTAGGTAATTAATGTTGCAGTCATATTACTTCAAAGGTGCAAAAGAAACCATAGGCTGCAGAAGTGTTAATGCTATATTTCTGTGAAGTCAATCATTAATTCACTATAGCTTGAGAGGTGTTTGTGCACGGGTGTTCCTTACTTTTTAACCCATTTTCTCATACTTATCGCTATTTATCGTCGGTTTTCGTTTATGATTAATGCAGATGGATGATGATGAAGAGAACACTGAGGCTATGGAAATGTCAACATTCAATCTAACAAATATGCAAGGTACAACAAGTGAACTAAGTCCTTCAAAGAGAAAGGCTAAAGGTATATGAGTAGGTAAGATACGTCAAAAGAGATCTCGTGTTTGGACTTTGTTTGAAGAATTGCCTATTGGTCCTGATCATAAACAATAGGAAAAATGTAAAAACTGTGGGATAGTTTACATATGTGATAGTAACAGTGGGACGAAAAACCTGTTGAATCATATGGATTCATGTAGTAAAAAACATCAAGTTGATATGAAGAAATCTCAAGTTGGATTGCGTTCTCCTCAATTTAATCATATTAGTTTTTGTGATTTATTGATTGAGGCTATAGTTAAGCATGATTTGCCTTTTAGGTTTGTTGAATATGAGGGCATTAGAGCTCTGTTTAGATACATATCTCCTAATATCAAACTACCCTGTAATATACTGTTAAGAAACATGTGTTGAGGATGTTTGAAGATGAAAAGATAAGACTTCGAGATTGGTTAAATACAATTGAGGGAAGAATTTGTTTGACATCTGACCTATGGTCTTCTATTGCAACTGATGGATATCTCGCACTCATAGCTCACTTTGTTGACAAAGAATGGAAAATGCACAAAAGAATTTTAAATTTTTGTCATATGCCTCCTCCACATACCGGGGTTGCTTTATCTGAAAAAAATTAACGCCTTATTAGTTGAGTGGGGGATTGAAAAGAAACTATTTTCCATTACTTTGGATAATGCCTCTACAAATGATTGTTCTGTTGAGCTATTGTAGAAACAATTAAATTTTAGAAGTTTGCTATTAATGGATGGAAAGTTCTTCCACGTTCGCTGTTATGTTCACATCCTAAACTTGATAGTCCAAGATGGACTAAAGGAAATTGATGGATCAGTGACGAAAGTTCGTGAGTTCATCTACTATAAAGTGTTCAGAATGGAGAAAAAATAAGTTTTTTGCTTGCGTTGCACAAGGTTGGCAGGTAGTAAAAGAGGGTTGAGACAAGATGTGCCTACTAGATGGAATTCAATATATACAATGCTGGATAGTGCTATTTTCTATCGTCATGCTTTTCTCAATTTGGCACTTGTTGATTCTAATTTTAGTTCATGTCCTTCATTGGAAGAGTGGGATAAAATAGAGAAGATTTCCAATTTCTTGGGGTATTTTTATGAAGTTACTTGCTTATTTTCCGGAACAAATTACCCTACATCAAACTTGTTTTTCCCACAAGTGTTCAAAGTCCATTATTGTATTCAAGATGCTATGAAAGATTGTGATGATGTCATGAGACGGATGGAGAGTTACATGAATTTGAAGTTTGAAAAATATTGGTCAGAGTATAGTTTGATCCTTGCCGTTGCAGTGATTCTTGATCCTCGTTATAAATTGGAATTTGTAGAGTGGGGTTATAACAAGCTTTATGGTAAGGATTCCAGAGAGTTGAAGGATGTTAGTGGCACATTGTTTTCACTCTATGGTCGTTACATAGACAAGTTCTCTCATCTTCTTGTAATCAACCCAGTCAATCAAACTCCTACTCAAATAAAAGTTGGAGACAAACTTTTTGAGGTAGTATTTATATTTGTTATTCCTGTTTTTATACTTTATATATGCATCTTTATTTTGACGTCATTGTTTCTATTTTGTTTTTATATGTAGGAATTTGATAATATTTACCAAGATGGGTCAACTTCAAATGAAAAAACTGAATTACATTTATATCTTGAAGAAAATAGACTTGATAGAAAACAAGAGTTGGATATTCTTTCATTGTGGAAACTAGAGCAATTTCGTTTCGTTATCCCGTACTTTCTCGTATGGCTTCTGATGTGTTAACAATTCCCATCTCAATTGTTGCCTCGGAATCAGCATTTAGTATTAGTGGTAGGGTGCTTGATCAATATCGAAGTTCTTTGTTGCCTGAAATCGTTCAAGTCTTGCTATGTACTAGAGATTGGCTTTTTGGCAAAGAAGGTAAATTTTATATTACTTTGTATTTTTTTCTTACATAATAGATTATAATTGTTTTCCTTTTTCAACTTTTATGTTTAGCTTTAGAGAAAGAGGGTGCTGACTTGGAAGAACTCATTGAAGAAATTTTTGACATGAACCTTAACGAAAACTCGGGACAATGCTCCAATAGTATTAGTCTTGATTAAGCATGGTATGTATTTTCACTTGTTCTTTTAAAGATATTTTCTGTGATGTTTAATAATTAGGATGGATTGTGCAAGAGTAATGTTTGATTTTGTATACTTGCTCATTGCTCTTGATTTTGTGGGTGTGTTGCAGATTTTTGGGTGTTCGATATGCAAATTCTTCCTTGAAGTAGCGATGTAATTGGGTGGTACATCTTGGTGATGTTGAATACGGCATTGCCCCATGACGTATAGCTATGCTTCACATTTTGTAAAACCCTTATGGAGTTCTATTAATTAG
This sequence comes from Malus sylvestris, assembly GCF_916048215.2. NCBI lineage: Eukaryota > Viridiplantae > Streptophyta > Magnoliopsida > Rosales > Rosaceae > Malus > Malus sylvestris. The sequence goes on along the minus strand of NC_062272.1, from coordinate 40,266,638 downwards.
TTGATTTGGAAGATTGTAGTATGATAAATATATATATATATATATATATATATATATATAATAGGTTACTCGGTTTGCATTGAGAAGTAGTTCTTGCCACTTGCCAACCCAAAGTCATAAATCTTAAGGTCACAATTTGCATTGAGAAGTAGGTTACTCGGTTTCAGGTCGCGGTGCAAAACATTTGCAGAGTGTATGTACTTCAATCCCCGTAGATATATATATATATATATATATATATATATATATATAATGTTTGTAATTTTGGGTAAAAGATGTGTAATTTGTATTGGAATGCAAAATGTTAAAAAAATAAAAACAAAAAAAATTGTTAACGGGTGAAACGGGTGACTTATTAGGCTTAATGGATTAGTTTCGAGTGACCCGTTAGTTTAACGGGTTGGGTTCAGGTGATCCGTTAAATTAACGGGTCGGGTTGAACCCAACTCAAACCCAATAAACCCGACCCGTTTACAGGTCTAGGTTTGTATATATTAACATTTAAGTCTTTGTTAGTTACTTTTCCTTTTCATATTTTAGATGGCAGCTTCTACTTAGTGAGGAAAGAGGGTGAAATAGGGGAGGGATTTCTTACCTCCTCCTCCAATTGATGCACTTGCACCTCCTCCGCCACCACCTCCTCCACAAAGACAAGAATGGCCAGTGGATCAATGATGTGGCTTTAGACAAATAGATAAGTCATTCAGTCATTCATAGGCTTATCATTTTTTTTTCATTTCAAGAAAGTTGGAGAGTCAAAATTCACATTTGACAAGATACAACTTAGAAAGCAAAAATAAAGTGAACATGCAAGATTGACTTTAAGAAAAAAACTTGATATAACTAAACGCTGAAAGGGCCCCTTATGAATGAAATTACATTTGTGTTCCTAATAAGTTTATGTTTCTCTTCGTTTTGTTTGCCCCACCAATATATCCTTATGATATTGATTGATGCTTATTACAGTATATGCTTATGCTATTGATGTTTATTACTTTTTGAGCAAAACCTTGTATGTGCCTAGTGAAGGAATTATTTTGTGAAAACATGTTCATTTGAGCAATATCATATAGCATGCAATTAACAATTAAAGGCGGAATCATGCTTGTATGCACTCAAAAACAAAACATTACCATGAAATTCAAAGCCTAGTAGATTGGTGAACCAATTAATCAACTCAAAACAAAGTGAGTTGAAATTAATACCTTTGTAGATTCCTCTTTGCATAAGCAAAGGCTAATCACCCAAAGAGATAGGGCCTTCATTCCTTGCTTCTTAGATCCATGGATTTGGATGGAAGAATAGGTTCTCTAAGTTCCCAAAATTGAGAACCTCTAAGTCTCTTCACCAAGGTTAGATTGTAGAAGAAATGAGTGACCTTGGAGTAGTAGGATTGCTAGATGTACCCTCCAAGGTGTTGGCCTCTTTAGAGAGAAAATGGAGAGACAATTCTCACCAATTTTCCCCAAAAATAAACCCTTTTAATCCTTAATGAATATTTGGCTATAAAGTCATTTATATAGTCACTTCTTTAAGTGACCTAAACAACCAAAACCCTAATTCATCCTTCATGGCCGGCCACCTTGGGTTTTTAGAGCTTTTGGGCTTTAATGAATCTTTATTCATTAAATTGTCATACAACTTAAGTTAATGGGCTTGACGTTCGAAGCCCATTGGGCCTTAAGGTCCAAAACTATCCCGAAGTCTTTAACGAACTTAATCGTTTGATTAATTAACATATTAATTAATCTTTGCCATAAATAAATGATTAAACCATTTAATCATTCTTACTCATTTCCGTTTAATCTTCAATCTCCACCTCTTATGGTGTGCGATCCATTAGGTTCTTTTTAGCGAGGTAGTGGGCGATTAAAACCATTTTACATCGATTGTGAATTGAAACTATTTTCAATTCTCCCTTTAGTGATTATACACGTTTAGGGCTTCCACAAACCATGAGTGACACCTAGCAGCATATCATGGTTACCCAAGCTAATCAGAAGAGGTTAGAGAACCTATTCAGTTCGGGATTACAAATGCAATACGGTCTTTCTCTAATCTAATACTCTTGACCACATTGTATGGTTTGATAGTTTATTTTCTCATGTCTACTATCCAATGTGTGTCTTGTTCTTATATGATTACCTTGAATGTGATTCGGAACGCATTCCCTAATCTCATTCATACTCTGGCCAGAGATTCAAATCATATCATAGAGTATTCTCCCTCAAACGGTTTGAAGGTTAGAGATCCCTTGTTGCGCATTCACTTGTCTCCATAGCTAAGTGGCTTGACCCCAACGATGCCGTGGACACCCTCCTGATGGAGTGACTTTGACATAATCAAAGATCAAGGACTTAACCACAAGACAACTATGATGCCTCAGGTCAAAGGACTACTTTGCATTATCCCAACCATGAGTTCTCATGTGACATGGAATATGAGAACTCTTCGTTAATCGCGTTCAGTGAACTCATTCTCTATTGAGCACCTACCGTACTTGTCTTGATGTCACACACACCAATGACTCGAGACTAATCACTTTCCCTGAGAGAAGACATAGTACGTACTGATCTTAACGAACTGTCAACGCCCAATTGGCAATCCTATGATCAGGAACGTTTAGGATGTGTCTACGAAAGAATGGTCTCTTGAATCTAACTTCATTAGATTACATTCTCCCAATCACATATTCCTTGGACTTTATCGTTTAAGCATATAACATTTATATGAGACGGCTCAAACAATAATCTTTGCCCTTTATATGTAAAACTAGATTAGTTTAACATGTGAAATGTCCGTAAAGTATCATCACATGATTGGCTTTAGGGCACATTTCCAACAATCTCCCACTTGCACTAGAGCCAATCAGCTTGGTCATCTTGATGATACCTCTTCTGTAGTCATTTCATAAATGACTGAATAGTAGGCCTAGACAGTGGATATCTATATGTGTTATCCATAGAAGCAACCTTGAGAATAACGACGTCACCATTATACATGATTCTCAATCATGTGGTTCAGTCTCTCATTTGAGTTCGGATCTTGATGAGACCTTGATTCCCAGGCTTGAGCTATCGCCCCATTAGTGTCATACACTTTCTGGTTGGAATCGAATAGAGAGTTCATGAATGAACTTTCCCATCCAAACAACATTGTTGTAAACTTCTATATGGCAATATATCTTGCATTCATAATGGAACACATTGAAGTCATTACTTTAATGTTTCCATCCAAATATCTCTTTAGTCATAATAAAGAGATATTCGTTTATCTCTTCATTCATAATGAAGAAACATCCAATGATGGATTAGATTCATAATCTAATACATTTACGCTTCCATTACGTCACTTTGATTCTTCCTCGATCTTTGAGGAATTTATCCTTTAGTATTTCTTAAATACTTAAGGACTCACTTGACAGTTGCCATGGTTCTGATCCTGGGCTTGCACTGATATCGTCTTGTACCGTTCTTGGTACAACTCATATCAATGTTTTTCATACAATATGAAATACATAAATCACCTTTCTGCGTATGCATAAAGGATTCAATTTACGCATTATTTCTTTGGGAGTCAAAGGGTACATTCCCTTTGAGAAGGGCAACTTGCTAGTCTCACTAGAATCGTCCTTCTTATTGAAGTTTATCATCATATGAGAAACTTCCTAGCATCCATTGTCTATTATTAGGGATTGATATAATCCAATTATATCATGAAATATATCATTATAGATTTCCATCCCATGTATATAGACTATATCTCCCAAATACATTCTATCTTCATATAATGTATTAAAGTCATAACTTTAACGAAGAAGTATTCTTTTCATTTCCAAAATTAATATATCATATATACTTAAATTTTAGGAACATGATTAACTCCCACTAATCTTTTGTAAACCTAGTAAACAAAAGATTCATTTACATCTTTATGAGAAATCAAACGATTTGATCCTTTTTCTCATAAAATGCAAATAGCTCTCACTAACTTGCTAAGATCCATGATGGATGGATCTCTACAACTTACATGTCTTGTGATTTATAGTTTTAGACATATATTATCAAGACTATCTTAATAATGGTTTCGGAAACCCATATTATGTCTAAACATTGAATCATCATTTAGTTGTAGCTAGCAATCTTTGAATTAAATGAAACTAAGACTACGTCAAAAATGGTTCCTTTAAAGTCAACCATTCTATTTGATTGTAGTCACCTTAAGCTACCAATTAGCTATGAAGGTTTCATTATTTCGAGTCAAATGGTACTTTACCATTTTCTTGAGTATATATCGTATATGCACTCAATGTAGTCATAAAGTTCAAAACCATTCAACTAAGACGGTTTATAAATCCTTATCGACTACCTTGGAGCTTGTGGTATAGGAACTAGGTTGTTATATTTGTTGATTACTATCTTGTCTCTCAAAGAACCCATTCTTTGAGTTCTATCTCTCTTTCATTTGCTTTTAGGCAAATCACATTGTAGAATTACAATGAACTACCCAACAAAACAACATTTGTTAGTTGGTTTATAGAAGCGATATCCAAAAGTTATTTTAAGGATATCCTACAAGATTATTATCAAACAAATATTGCTTGTTAGCACACAACCCCAAATCTTTAACATGCTTAAGATTTGTCTTTCTTTCCAACTACATCTTATGGAGTCATGAAAAATATTGGAAGATCTTCTCATTGACAATCATATTGTTTTTAGAAGTATATATCCTATATATGGGTAATTGATAACATCTAACGAACTAAATCTTATTCAAGTTCGTTCTTCTCCTAATGGAGAAATACATTATCTTATGATGCTATTTTCCTTGATATCTTTCAAGGAAACTTATCTAAAGTGTTACCTTTCCTTGGATCAAATCTAAGGAGGTAAATACTTTAGATGTCTTACTCATCAACTTACATTACTTGAATTCTTTGAAACATTTTGCAAAGTATTCGGACTTGTGTTTATTCAAAATAAACTATAGTCCAACCGAGAGTGATCTTCGGTGAATGTAATTCAACATGAGTAATATTATGTTTGTGGACAAGTGCCACTAACATTTAAGTGAATTAACCTCAACAACTTTGTGATTCTTTCTTCTTTCCAAAAGAATAAAGATTCGAACATTTCGCCTCTATACAATTTTAACAAGAAGGTATTGGATCCGGATCTAACGATCCAAATCATCCATCTTTCACCAACTCATAACTTATGTTTTTAGAGGAATCACAACTTAGTTGGGATTAGTCACTTCCTTGCAACCTTTTGGGTTTTAAGCATCATTATTTTCTAAACAGTTAACACTACCATATTATCTCTACTATAGAGATAATTAATTAGATTACCATAATCCAATCATTGATTAATAAAGAACATTGTTTTGTCAAACAAAACATTTATCCATTTCACATAGTGACGGAATTTAGTTCCTTAAAATTGGAATATAAAGACAATCTATGTTTTTCCAATTTCTTTGGTAGTTCATATGAGGAAGTAAGTACCATCTGCTTTCGCAGAGATCTATATTTGATTCACGTTTCCGAATGTGAAGCACCTTTTCTTCACTCATATATCTTCTACTTCTTATTAGTCACACTTTTACAACGATTTGTAAAACATAGTTACTAATACGGAATCAAGCATTCAAGTAGAAGAACCAACTGTTTTGAACTTTTCAAGAACATTTTACAACACCTTCGAAAGGTGTGTCCTTGACACTTGCAAGACATTTCTTGCAAATACCCCTTCCAATGTCCATCCTTTCATAAAGAAAGTTTGTTCCCTTGGAGTTATTTATCTTCTTTATTTGACTTTCACCTTTGACTACATTAGTCATGGTCCCTAAACTCCCACTATCTCTCTTGAAACCTTTTTCAATTGTGTTATACACATCAAACAATTTTTGGAGAGCATGTGGTTTATTGTTCACTACATAGTTTACAATAAACTTAGTGAACCATTAGGATAGGGACACAAAGGTGAAGTCCTTGCCTAGTTTCCGTCTCGTTAAGTGGTTTATCACTTCAACATTCAATGATTCAAAATCATCATAAGTCCATGTTAATGGACTATTTTTGTCAACCAACCATTATGTTCTAAACATAATTACAAACCTTCAAGAGTTTGTACAAGGCAACTCTCATTTCTTCATACAACAATTTGCAAGTGAAGAATCATGGCACATTAAGTATCCATGCCTTTGTGCTTTCTTCTCAAGTTCTTTGTTCATTTAACAAAGAAACAAGCACTAGTGTTTGCATTGACTAAGGGTTGTTCAAAGCAACTATTATTTCTTCATACAACGATTTGTAAGTGAAGAACTAATAACACTAAAAGTGTCCTTGTCATTATGCTAATCTTCGTAAGTTCCTTTGTTCATTTAACAAAGGATTAAGCATTGGTTGTTTGTGTTGTCCTCTTCATGATAGACTTATCTAACATGTTCTTTCAATGATACATTACCAATAGAACGATTTTGAGGATGAGACTACTTAGATACATATACAATCCATGTAAGACATTCTTTGGGATTGTTGTACCAAGTCCGGAAACTAAAACATTCGGTTTTGTCAAGTGTTGGATAGCGTTTGCAAATATATTGGTAATCAAATACATAACGAATATAGATTGATTGATTTTAAGCCATTTGATTCGGGTCTTTAAATCAAAATAGCACCACCCACTATTTTTGGCAAATTCCATATCCCTCATTGGAATTCGAGAGTTTTGGATGAAACTCCTAGTAGGTTATGGGAGGCTCACTACTACCAAGCCCACCTCACAATGATATGATATTGGCTAGCATTAATAATAATGAGAGAGTACGCTTACTCATTTGCAACTAATGCAAGTACCCATCTTATTTGGCCTCTAGAGAATGTAACCTCACAATGATATGATATTGGTTCCATTGCACTTAGTTAAGTCATTCCCACCATGCTTAGTTCATGAAGGGGTTCAAGAATAGCCTCACAATGATATGATATTGGCCATCCTCGTTGCCTACACTCACCTCATCATATGTGTATGGATTCCTCCTGAGTATAAGCATGCACTTTGTACTCCCCCATGATAGGGTGAAGCCGGTGTACAAGTCATAAACGATTGGATCCCACCACGGTGGAAGGCCACGAAAGAGTGTTCTAAGCACTCTCCGCTTATCAACTTAATATTGGTTTAGTTGAGGGTTTTAGGTCTCATCACATATAAATATTCATTTTAATCTCTATTAAAACAATTTTGGTCCTCTTACAACTATTGGTCCATTTGATTGTTTTAGTTGTATATAATACTCCCACTATGCTTATAAAACGATTTTTAAAGCAAGAGTATATGATACTACTAACATAAACTTTGCATTCATTTGATGGACTATATAGTTGCCATAGGGCCTTAGGATGATTATGAAGAGATTCAACACGAGCCTTGTGTTGAATCTCGGTCTAGGAATGAAGATTGATTTTAGTTACGCGTTTAATCACATTAAGCCGTGTTGTCTTATGGGCGTTGGACCCAACTACTTCATTTTCATGCATATCATATAAAGCAAGAAAGAAGTACTTCAAAGTAAAGGTGAGCTTATGCTCATTACAACATTTGCATATAATAAATTACTTTAAAGTAAAGAAGAGCTTAAGCCCTTTTACAACATTTGATCAAATCAAATTACAACCAAAATCTAATCTACACATTCCCATGGTTCAAACAAATTTGAAACGGCCTTTCACATAGCTCAATTATATTAGGCTTAGGTTCATAATCACCTTTTAATTAATCAACACTTTAATTAATTAATTTGAATGCAACATTTTCATTTGGTTTTTGTATCCATAAAATTGATTTAAATGGAGCTAAACAAAATGAAAATCCAATTCTCATTTAAAGAGACAAAACAATTTTGTTCTCATCCTATTTGGGCCATCATGCAATTAACCTCAACTTTTGGGCCATATTGCAATAACAAAAACTTTTGGGGTCACTTTGTACAATACACAAAAGTCACTACTTCATGTAAATACAACTAGAACCCAAACTTTTAATAATGCAAAAACTTCATTAAAGGAACAAAACAATTTGTCCTTTAGCGTTTTTGGACCTAAACGTAAAAACGTAAACTTTTGGGCCAAAGTGCAAATACACAAAAGTATCAAAACTTTATGTAATTGCATAAAAGCCCCAAAAGTACTCCCTTTGAGGGAGTGGCCGGTTTTGGGGAGGGATAAGGTTGGTGTGTGTGTTGATTTGTGAGTTTTGTCAAAAACATGCAAGTGTATGTAAGATAAGTTTTGAAATAATTCAATCACAATTATTTCAATCATCATTTATACAAATATCTAACACTTTAAATACATGATAAATCATTTAAAAATATATCACATAAACTTTATGAAATAAATCAAAACTTTGAATCAAAACACCAAACCTTTTTGTTCTTGGCAAGAACATCAAGAACAATGAAGAACATCCATGAAAAACCCAAATTTTTCCATGAACTTTTTTTCACCCAAAAACATTCCAAAACCATTCTTACTTAAGGGAAATAACATCTAACCAAACTAGGGTACTTAGGGGTTCCAAAGAACACATTAAAACACTTTTAACAAGTCAAATAAGAACCCAAAAATTCACCCTTTGGATTTGGCCGAATTTTCCCAAAAGCATGGCACCAAATTTTAGCTCCAATATTCATGCTCATATGAACAACATCTACAACATTTGAGATAGCAAATTTTCCAACAAAATTTACTTTCAAAGAAGCAAGAATAAAGCTTGTAACAATTACAACTTTTAAATCACAAACTTATGAACTACAAAACCCAAAAGGATTCACCAACTACTAGACCTAGGCTCTGATACCACTAGAAGGAATTATTTTGTGAAAACATGTTCATTTGAGCAACATCATATAGCATGCAATTAACAATTAAAGGCGGAATCATGCTTGTATGCACTCAAAAACAAAACATTACCATGAAATTCAAAGCCTAGTAGATTGGTGAACCAATTAATCAACTCAAAACAAAGTGAGTTGAAATTAATACCTTTGTAGATTCCTCTTTGCATAAGCAAAGGCTAATCACCCAAAGAGATAGGGCCTTCATTCCTTGCTTCTTAGATCCATGGATTTGGATGGAAGAATAGGTTCTCTAAGTTCCCAAAATTGAGAACCTCTAAGTCTCTTCACCAAGGTTAGATTGTAGAAGAAATGAGTGACCTTGGAGTAGTAGGATTGCTAGATGTACCCTCCAAGGTGTTGGCCTCTTTAGAGAGAAAATGGAGAGACAATTCTCACCAATTTTCCCCAAAAATAAACCCTTTTAATCCTTAATGAATATTTGGCTATAAAGTCATTTATATAGTCACTTCTTTAAGTGACCTAAACAACCAAAACCCTAATTCATCCTTCATGGCCGGCCACCTTGGGTTTTTAGAGCTTTTGGGCTTTAATGAATCTTTATTCATTAAATTGTCATACAACTTAAGTTAATGGGCTTGACGTTCGAAGCCCATTGGGCCTTAAGGTCCAAAACTATCCCGAAGTCTTTAACGAACTTATTCGTTTGATTAATTAACATATTAATTAATCTTTGCCATAAATAAATGATTAAACCATTTAATCATTCTTACTCATTTCCGTTTAATCTTCAATCTCCACCTCTTATGGTGTGCGATCCATTAGGTTCCTTTTAGCGAGGTAGTGGGCGATTAAAACCATTTTACATCGATTGTGAATTGAAACTATTTTCAATTCTCCCTTTAGTGATTATACACGTTTAGGGCTTCCACAAACCATGAGTGACACCTAGCAGCATATCATGGTTACCCAAGCTAATCAGAAGAGGTTAGAGAACCTATTCAGTTCGGGATTACAAATGCAATACGGTCTTTCTCTAATCTGATACTCTTGACCACATTGTTTGGTTTGATAGTTTATTTTCTCATGTCTACTATCCAATGTGTGTCTTGTGCTTATATGATTACCTTGAATGTGATTCGGAACGCATTCCCTAATCTCATTCATACTCTGGCCAGAGATTCAAATCATATCATAAAGTATTCTCCCTCAAACGGTTTGAAGGTTAGAGATCCCTTGTTGCGCATTCACTTGTCTCCATAGCTAAGTGGCTTGACCCTAACGATGCTGTGGACACCCTCCTGATGGAGTGACTTTGACATAATCAAAGATCAAGGACTTAACCACAAGACAACTATGATGCCTCAGGTCAAAGGACTACTTTGCATTATCCCAACCATGAGTTCTCATGTGACATGGAATATGAGAACTCTTCGTTAATCGCATTCAGTGAACTCATTCTCTATTGAGCACCTACCGTACTTGTCTTGATGTCACACACACCAATGACTCGAGACTAATCACTTTCCCTGAGAGAAGACATAGTACGTACTGATCTTAACGGACTGTCAACGCCCAATTGGCAATCCTATGATCAGGAACGTTTAGGATGTGTCTACGAAAGAATGGTCTCTTGAATCTAACTTCATTAGATTACATTCTCCCAATCACATATTCCTTGGACTTTATCGTTTAAGCATATAACATTTATATGAGACGGCTCAAACAATAATCTTTGCCCTTTATATGTAAAACTAGATTAGTTTAACATGTGAAATGTCCGTAAAGTATCATCACATGATTGGCTTTAGGGCACATTTCCAACACCTAGTTCAATTTAACCCACATTCAAACAGAAACTACAAAATCATATGTAAAGACAGTTTATACGTGGGGGTCTCATATAGTAGTCAAGTTGTATTTTCTTTGTTTGTACCATACTTGACCAATCCTGAAACTATTGAGCACTGGTCAACGTTATACCATCAAGGATCCACAAGAGTTTTCCCTCCAACCAAGAGGCCAATCACAGCACGACGCATGTCGACATCAAAGGCCAATCACAGCACGACACGTGTCAACATCAGAGGCCAATCATAACACGACACGTGTCAAAGTCAGAACAAAGTTAGAGACTCTCTTCTATAAAAGGAGATCATTCTCTCATAATATTTCCTAATGTCATTTATACTAAATCATTCACTAGTACTCACAAAAGGAGAGCTTGAACCTATGTATTTGTGTAAACCCTTCACAATTAATGAGAACTCTTCTACTTCATGGATGTAGCCATTTTGGGTGAACCACGTACATCTCGTGTTTGCTTCCCTATCTCTATACATTTACATACTTATCCACACCAGTGATCAGAGCAATCTAGCGAACATCACAAACTTGACACTTTCTATTGTACCAAAGTCCTCACTGATTTTGTGCATCAACATTTGGTGATGTCTGTGGGAAACGCACTTATTCCTACTCTCTTCAGCTTTGTCAAGCTGGTTTCCACCATTCGTACACTCTCTTTTGACCATGCATCCATCTCCAACATGGGGAGCGAAGGAAGCCATAGCACACAGAATGACACCCCTCTTGTACTTAGTGCGAAGCAACGAAAGGAAGGAAAAAGGGTTGCTCTTCAACATAAAGTCGATGAGCTAGAGGCTCATAACAACAAGATAGCAATGAAGAATGAGGTCCTCTAGGAGAAATATGAGAAGCTCTTCGAGATGCTCCACGAAGCTAGGCATGCTCAAACACACGAGCTCACTGCCCCTGTGGAAGTTAACCATCAAGTGGGTGCCCCCCAACACGGAGGGTCACCTACATTCGACATAGATATCCTTGATAGGGAGCGAGCTACCCATCGACGTGATAATCAACATGAGACTTCTCTTAACCCAGTTGCTTTAACTCGAAGCAGGAGAAGTGGAGGAAGACACCTCCTTGCGGAAGGGGCGGAAGGATCGAAAGCTATTTATCGCGACTGTGGGGACTTCCTGAAGCAACGTCGAGAGAACTTCATCCACATAAGCTCAAAGATCAATGACCCAAGGGTTTCTGAGAGACTCGATCCCCTACCACGGCCCAAGCCGGCTACCAATTTGGGGAAGGGGCAACAAGTCTTAGAGAAACACGAAGGTATAGGGGACTCAGAGATGTTCTGACAAATATACCTTGAAAGTTAGTACGACGAGTCCAGGGAAAAATCACATGCTTTTGATCAAACCTTCCTACTTCCAAGAGGAGATGGAGATTTATGAAGGAAAGCTCCAGTGGTACATGACTCCACTCAGGACCCTCTTGTCCTACAGCTCCTTAAGGAAGTAAACAAGTTGAAGGCCGAACGATAAGCTGAGATACCTAATTGGAACCAACCTAGGCCTGGCCCTCTTACAAGGAGGATCTTCGATACCCACCTCCAAGAAAAGACAAAGCAGAAGCTTGGTTTGCAACTCTACATTGGAAAAGAGGACCCAATTGAACACCTTAACCTCTTTGAGTCAACCAAGGCATACCGGATGCACACAGACGAAGAACGATGTCTTATCTTCCCCTCCACCCTTTCTAGAGGAGCTCTAAACTGGTTTTGCCTTCTTCCACCTAAGACAGTAGACTCATTTGAGGAACTAAGGAAACTGTTTGTCTCTCAACACATCTTCCAGACCGATCACTTGCATTCTGCTAATGACTTATACACTATTCGCAAGAAGCCGGACGAGTCACTACGAGAGTATGCCGGTCACTTTAGCCATGAGTATTCTCACTGTGCTGAAGCAGATGACAAAACCACCCTCAAGGTTTTCATGGCAGGCCTACGTGAATGTTTCTTTAAGTACATGATCAATGCCAACATATGGAAAACTTACTATGAGGTGATGGCACAGGCTTACAACCACGCTTCCGCCGAAGCAAGGACATATCAAGGGAAACCCCCTACAGCCACCCCTTATCAGCAAGTAGGGAGTGGGATCAAGATCCAACCAAATGAGAAGACCTCAAACTTCCAAACGACAGCGGTGCCTCCCCTTGCCTTACTTAATACTTTACTAAGTCAACAGACATATCAGTCTCAGGGCAAAAGGAAAGATTTCCATCCTCACCAGTCTTATTTTAATAAAAGGAGTAAGGGACACTATCGCGATAACCAAGGGTATCGCCACAATAATCCCCACCCCCAAGCAGTCAACACAGTAGGCCAAGTACGTGTCAAGAGAAGCCCTACCCCGAGGTATGAGACATACACGCCGTTAAATGCCACATGCATGGCCATTTACTCCAGTATAGCTCACCTAATACTGAAGCCAAAACCGAGGTAGCTGGATTACAAGTCCACGAAGAACACAGGCATGTTTTGCTGCTACCACGAGTATAACGACCATGACGGTGAGAAGTGTATCATCCTCCGTGATCATTTTGAAGCTTTAGCACGTGAAGGAAAAATTGATCAATTCCTCCTTCATCCTCTAAGGGATAACCGCAACCAACGCCAAGTGAATGTGATATATTCCATAAATGGTGGCATTTCTCCCAATATCATCTGTCATCGATTAAGTATTGACCCCAAGACCAAGCTAGTGAGACAAAAGCGAAGATCTTCTGATGCTGAACGATACGAGGCAATGAAGGCAAAAATTGAAAAACTCAAAGGCATAGGCTTTGTCCGCAAGTCAATTATCCAACGTGGGTAGCAAATGTTGTCCTTGTTAAGAAAAATCCGACCAAGGAAAGTCTCCTGCTCCAGAAAGTCTTGTGGAGAATGTGTGTCAATTACACCGACCTAAATAAAGGATGCCCGAAGGATAGCTTTCTTTTTCCTCTCACTGACAGGCTTATAGACTCTACAACAGTGTATGAACTCCTGAGTTTCATGGATGCTTACTTAGGATACAACCAAATCCTCATGAACCTTCCAGACCAAGAACACACAGCCTTCACTACTGACAGGGGACTATATTGCTACAAAGTCATGCCCTTCGGCCTAAAGAACGCAGGGGCGACTTATCAGGGACTAGTCAATTCAATGTTCACCGAACAGATTGGGAAGAGCATGGAAGTTTACGTTGATGATATGCTAGTCAATAGCAAACATGTTGACCAACACATTGCCAACCTATCTGAAACTTTCACCATTCTGAAGAGGTATCAAATGAGGTTGAACCCCAACAAATGTGCCTTCGGCGTAGGCTCTGGCAAATTCTTGGGCTTCATGATTAGTTAACAAGACATTGAGGCTAATCCCGAGAAGATCAAAGCAATCCTCGACATGAAGGAATCGGTCACTTCAAAAGACATCCAGAGCCTTATTGGCAAGGTGGCAGCCTTAACCAAGTTTATCTCTAAGGCCACAAACAGATGTGCTCCTTTCTTCAAAACACTTAAGGGAAGTAAGAAGTACATTACATGGATTGATGAATGTGCCTTAACCAGATAAGGATGGTAATGTCGAACGGTCTGTCTACTACGCCAGCAAGGCCTTACAAGATAAGGAGACACGATACTCCAACATTGAGAAATTGGCTCTGGCATTGGTCATGTCTGCTCGAAAACTTCACCCTTACTTCCAAGCACACTCCATCATTGTGCTTACCAATCATCATCTTCGACAGATACTCCAAAGTCCTGACACTTTAGGGCGGATGATCAAATAGGCGATAGCATTGGGTGAGTTTGACATATCTGAAGGGAAAATTATGAGTTTAACACATGGGATTTCTAAATGACTAGCATGCATATACAATTCAAAATTTATATACATGAGCAACGGAAGCAATTTATCAAATAATATCAAAGCTATAGTCATGCAAATCCCCTTCAAGGTTCATAGGTTTATATATGATGCATCAAAACATTTTAGTAAAGAACAAAGTGAAGGTATAGATCTATACCTCTTGATCTTGATTTTAGACCAAGGATGGACCACCTCCAAGTCCTTTGCTCCTTGAAGTCCTTGAGCCTAGCCTCCCTCCTTGCCTCCTCCACTTTGTTAGTAAGAGTGCTCCAAGGTTCTCCTTTAGTCTCCAAAGGAGAAGACCTCTAAATATCCACACCCACTAGTGTAGTGAGATGGATGGAGGAATAACCAAAAGGGTGAAAGATTGTTAGCTAAAACACCCTCTAGGTGGCCGGCCTTTGTGGTTTTAGAGAGATATTTTCTTTTGCCTCTTTGTTGTTTTAAAACACACAAAAACCCTAAGGATTAAAACTCTATAAAGTTCCTTATATAGACAAAAAGAAACCTAGTCAACAACTTGACTAAATATCTCTCCCTTTCCACTGGCAAGGGCCGGCCCCTTTGTGTTGGTTTGGGCTTTGGGCTTTTATTTATTTCTAGTCATCCAATGCTTGAATAAAAGCCCAATGGGTTTAGGCCCAATGGGCCCAATTAAACCCGAACGTTTCTTTAAGCCCAAAACGATCTTTTATCGCTTTTATGATTTCTTTAGACTTTCTAAATTAATCACAACACTTAATTAATCCAATTAATTATTTCCATCATCCATTAATTACTCACTACAAGAGTGTATCGGTGTACAATCATTTTAGGTTCTAATTAGCAAGGCAGTGAGGTGATTGACATCAATCCAATTGATTATATTTAATCCAATCACTTAGTGAATTAAAACTTCATTTTAATTCACCTTTCTTCTTTGATGACTACATTTAATCATCTAGAAGAACTCACAAGCTATGAGTGACATCTAACCATATGTCATAGCTACCCAAGCTAATGTAGAAGTTGTTCGGAGAACCTATTCAGTTGGAATTACAATGTAATTCGATCCTTCTCTAAAACAATACTCTCAATCACATTACTAGGGTATGGATATATTATGTCAAACCCCTAATGTGATTATTCCCTCTTATATGATTCTATTGAGTCGTATAGGAACGCTTTCCTTTATTACGCTCGATACTTCGGCTGAAGATTCCCGAATCATATCTTAGAGTATTATTCCTCTCTTACCGAGGATTAGAGATTCCTTGTTGCGCATTCACTTGCCTTCATGACTAAGTGGCTTAACCCCAATTATGCCGTGGACATCCGCGAATGGGGTGACTTTGACATAATCAAAGATTAAGTACTTAGCCACAAGACAACGACGATGCCTCAGGTCAAAGGACTACTTACATTATTCCAACCATTAGAGTTACTTGCTTGACATGTGAGTAGACCTCCATGCAAGTACTCTCGTTCGATTGTGTTCGGTGAACTCATTCCCTTAATGAGCACCTACATACTTGTCTTAGTGTCACAACACGAATGGGATGAGACTTTCCATCCTTCCATTTGAAGCGGACATAGTATGTACCGGTCTAAGCATTGTCAGTTTCCCTCCGACAATCCAATGACTAGGAACCTTTTGGACATAATGGTTATGTGAAGAAGGTCTCTGTAGTCTAACATCATTAGATTACTTCTTCAATCGATCCATTGTCCATGGATACACCATTTAGGACATATATCGTTAATTGAGATAGTCCTAATTCGTGTCTTTGCCATTTGATGTATAAGACTCATCTATACATCCATTCATTTGTCCTGAAAGGTTTCTTCCAAAGATTGACTTTCAGGGCATTTTCCAACAATCTCCTACCAACCAAAGCCAGCCGAGAAGGGCCAAGCAAGGGCAGACTTCATCACTGACTTCACATATCCTATTGACATTGCTTCTACACCTAAAGCAGTGGCTTTATTACCCTCGGAAGCTCAGAAAATAGAACCAATAACCCCAGCATGGAGTCTGTATGTTGATGGCTCATCCAACCAACAGGTTTGTGCAGCAGGACTAGTCTTTACTACCCCTGACAAAGTGGCGATGGAGTATGCTCTTTGTTTCAAATTCAAGGTGTCGAACAACGAGGCCGAATATGAAGCCCTCCTAGCAGGCTTACATTTGGCCAAACACCTCAGGGTTAAACAAATTGATATCTTCAGTGACTCCTAATTGGTGGTTAACCAAGTCACCAACAACTTTGATGCTAAGGATAGCTTCATGGCAGCATATCTTGCACAAACACAATTATTGCTCAAGCACTTCCACTACCAAATCACCCAAGTTCCTCGAGCGGCAAATAGTCATGCAAACGCTTTGGCTTACCTCGCCTCAGCAGTGGAAGAGAAGATTGGGAGAAAAATTCAGGTCAAATTATTGGCAGCACCAAGCACCATGACTGCAGAAAGGTGCAACTTACAACAGGGGGATAGTTGGATTACCCCGATTTATAAATTCCTTGCTCATGGCACCCTCCAAAATGATAAAGTCAAAGCTAAGCAGATTCGATACAAGTCTACCCGTTACTTGATCATTAATGACCAACTCTACAAGCAAGGGTTTAACCTGCCATACCCAAGATGCCTTACACCTGTAAATGCGGAAATTGTGCTTTGGGAAATACATGAAGGAGTTTGTGGAGATCATGCTGGATCTCGATCCCTTGCACACAAGGCTTTTCGCCAAAGATAATACTGGCTAACACTCCACCAAGATGCCATCAGAATATCCCACTTATGTGATAAGTGTCACCGCTACGCAACTATTCCTCACTCCTCTCTCGAGCCGCTCACTCCTATGATCAACCCTTGGCCCTTCGCCCGATGGGGACTTGATTTAAACAACCCAATGCATGCAGGGAAGGGCAAGGTCCGTTATGCAATCGTTGCAGTTGACTACTTCATAAAGTGGGCTGAAGTAGAATCCTTGGCAACCATTACTAAGGCAAAAATAGAAGACTTCGTATGGAAGCACATCCTTTGCAGATTCGGCATTCCCAATGCGATAGTCACTGACAACGGGCGATAGTTCGACAACAATAAGTTCAGGATATTCTGCTCTAAGTTCAACATCAACTTATGTTTCCCCTCCCCAGCTCATCCCCAGTCTAATGGATAAGTTGAAGTGATCGGATCATATTTATATATATTTTTACTTCGAATTCACTCGTCTTTTCTTAGTTAGTTCCTTATATTTTTGAGCTGTTTACGTTATTTTTGTGAAACATCATCATATTTATGTTTTGTAGAAAGAATAAAGAAAAGAAATGAAAAAAAAAATAAAAATAAAGAAAGCTAAAGAAAAGGGAATCCAAGAGAGGACTGACATGGGAGAGAAGTGAGTCCACACGGGAGGGTGAAAAGAATAAAAGAAAGAAGGAGCTGGACACGTGAAGGAGTTAGAGCAAAAAAAAGAACGGTGAAAGAATCCAAGGGCAGCTGGAAAAAAAGGGAATAAAAGAATGGAAAGCAAAAGCATACGGGGGAGAAATAATCAGGAAAGGAGGGATCCAAAGAAAGATATACGAAAGAAGAAGAAAAAGGAGAATCCAAGGCGTGAAAGGGATAGAGGCGGGAGACAGAGAAGACTTGGAAAAGTGGGAAATAAAATAATAAGATAGGAGGAGAAAGCTGCCTGGGAGCAGCGGGGTGGAGAAAGGGAGCTGCCCTTTGGGCAGCTCGCAGAGACGCAGGAAGGAGAGAAGGTCAGAAAGGAGAGTAGCTGCCTTGGCAGCTGGGGGGGAAGAGACGTGGAGATACGGGGGTGGTGCAAAGAAGGTGAGGTCAGTGGGCAGCACAGAAAGGACGCTGCCCTTGGCAGCTGGCAGAACACGGAGAGCACCGCTGCCCTTGCAGCGTGTGCGCCAGAGAAGAACAGCTGCGGGATGATCAAGATTTTTCAGAAGGACCAGACATTTTTCAGAGGTGGTGAAGAAAGAAGAGAGTCGGAATGATCAAGATTAAACAAGTGCAAGAAGGGAGTGTTTACAAGAGGGAGCTCAAGTGTGTTGTGGAACAAAATTAACGCCTCTATAAAAAGAAGAAATCAAAGAGGCACTCCTCAGAAATTGAAGAGGCGTCCTCTCGCAAATCGAAGAGTCGGGGCTCCTTTCTCAAAAGCCGGAGTTTTTTCTCAAAAGAGAGGCTCCTTTCTCAAAAGTCGGATTCTTTTCTCAAAAGAGGCGTTTCATTTCTTAAAAGTTGGGCTTGCTCAGAAACCACGAGCCGAACCCCGGATTTCACAAGATCAATTTGTCCAGACGTGTTGTCACTCGTCACATGCAACCGGTAGCTTTGCGGAAATCACGGGCAGTTGGTCGAAGCACCAATTCAGAAATCAAAGAGGGAAATTCAACAGTCAAAGACACACTAGCTTTCTCAAAAGCTGGGCTTCAACCCACGGGCAAATCTTCTTTTCCTGATTTATCCGCACGTGTCACATGCTACCTCTACAATCGACGATGCTCAGAGCTCGATGCGCCGATTCTAGATATCAATGAAGAATCTGCTTTGCGGAAATCACGAATAGCTGGTCAAAAAAAAAAAAAAAAAAAAAAATTTATGGTGAAGTGGGAAAGCACGTTGCACTGTTCTTCTACTCGTGTCGGTAACCCTGGGTTAATTGAACAGTACCTCTACCAGCCATTAAGAAAATTCTTTAAATGTTAAACTTCATTGCAAAGTAGTCTCACTCAAAACTTCTTCATCTCCGAGAATGCATTCCAAAAGAATCCTCCTAAGTTACTCAGTGTTCCTCATTCCTTGGGATACTCTTGCGAACAACCCATTCAAAGCAAAAGTATTTCATATCATAAAGGTTGAAAGCAAGAGTATCTCATATCATGCATTCTCCATGTCCTTTTCCTTGTCTTTGTTCTTACCTGCAGGACATGGAGAAATTGCTCTCGAGTACTCGTCTTCCACTGCTGATGTACTTCCAAAGAAGCTGCCACATCTACCTGAAGAACAGATAAGGCAAGCGAAAATGATACCAACAGCATGTGGAGACAACGTACAGAAGAAACAAGCAGAGAAGAATGCAGCTTGCACAATCATCCCAGCGGAAGGAGTCCGAGCTGAGGAACTAGAGAAGCTGCCACATCTGCTTAGAGAACAAATAAGGAACTGCAACATTCCCAAAGAGCAAAGCTCCGCCGTACAATATCATCAAATCATCACTTGCAAGTAAAAAGCTAAGTGTCACCCCGTTCAAGAGGAAAGCTGTGGAAAGTCAACAAGCACGAACAATGATTACTTATTAGTTTTATTCATTATCTTTTATCGTAATTTTCAATTTTTCGTTTGCAATTTTTTTTTAATTAATTTTCTTGCGTACTTAACTGAATTATTTCTTTTCTTTGCAGGAACTTTTGGTTATTTCCACCCTTGAAGTTGATTGCAGAATTTTAGCTTGGGGGTCATCACTTGATTTTACTGCAAATTAGGGAAGTTTTCAGTCCAATTGCGTTATTTTGTTTCTTATTATTTATTTATTTTATTTTATTTTTTTTATTTGCATTATAGTGTTTTCTGACATTGGGGACAATGTCAAGTTTAAGTGTGGGGGTAGAAATCTCTAGAATTTCATTTGTTTCTGTGTAATTAGTTTTGTTTTCTTTAAAAAAAAAAATATTAAAAAAATTAAAAATTAAAAAAATTAAAAATTCAGAAAATTTAAAAATCCAAAAATATTGTCTTGTTTCCCTTATTGTTTTGAATTAGATTTTTATTAGTTTCCCAACCCAATGATATAATTGGATCAAATTTGAACCATGATCATCAAGAACTTAGTTAACATGTGTTTTGTGAAATTCCTAATTCTCTTGTTAGTTTTGTACATGTTTGATCATCTTTGAAAACCAAATGCACATAGCCTTGTTAATGTGAAACTAAAGCATGACTTAAAGCTTTATATGTGAATTTAGTGACCATATACATCCTATGTGAGTGTGAACACGGAAAATTCCTGAAACGAAAGAGACAAGAACAACGTGCACAAACAAAATATTTGTATTTGATGATTTTAGGTTACAATCTCTCTCTGTTTTGATCCTCTGATTCGATCTCCGTAAGGTGTTGATTTGTGGGATGTGCGATTGATCCAAGGGCCGTCGAGGCTTGATCTTGGATGAACGAGGATGAACGGATCTTCAAGGGCTTTTGAGCTTGATCTTGAAGAATGGTGATTGACGGATCTTCAAGGGCTTTTGGGCTTGATCTTGAAGAACAGTGATGAACGGATTTCCGAGGGCTTTTGGGCTTGAACTCGAAGAACAGTGACGAACGGATCTTCGAGAGCTTTTGGGCTTGAACGGATCTTCGAGGGCTTTTGGGCTTGATCTCGAAGAACAGTGATGAACGATGAACGCTTTCTTCAAGGGCCGTCAGGGCTTGGGCTTGAACTCGAAGAACAGTGACGAACGGATCTTCGAGAGCTTTTGGGCTTGAACTCGAAGAACAGTGACGAACGGATCTTCGAGAGCTTTTGGGCTTGAGCGGATCTTCAAGGGCTTTTGGGCTTGATCTCGAAGAACAGTGATGAACGATGAACGCTTTCTTCAAGGGGCCGTTGAGGCTTGGGCTTGAAGGTGGATGATTGTTGATCCAAAGGGCCGTAGGGGCTTGATCTTGGAAGAACGATGAACGAAGAACGCTTTCTTGATTCTTCGGGAACCTGGATGCTTGAGAGCTTCGGAGTTTCAGAGCTTCAGAGCTTCAAGAGTTTTGCCTAATGATTTTTTTTAGGTCCCTCAAAATGAATGAAATGGGCTTGTATTTATAGAATTTTCCAAGACCTAATTTTGAATATAATATCCCAGATGAAATAAGTCGTTTCTGCCAGGTGTTGACACGTGTCTTATTTGATGACTTTTCCAACTCATTTCAATTTTCGTTGAGTCACATGCTACGTGCAAAATTTATGCAATACATGAGCGTTGACACTTTGATTTATCGGTCAACATTTATTTACCGAAATTTCGATGTCTACAAATGCCCCCACTTCAAAGCACGTCGTATACATGTGATTGTCACGTGTAGGAGATGCGTTTTGAAGTCCCTTACTGTAGATGTCGATCCAAAGGCCGTCGAGGCTTGATCTTGAATTGGGCTGGAGATTTCTTCAAGGGCCGTTGAGGCTTGATCTTGAATTGGGCTTGAGATTTCTTCAAAGGCCGTTGAAGCTTGTTCTTGAACTTTTGTTTGAAATTTCTTCAAGGGCTGTCGAGGCTTGATCTTGAATTGGGCTTGAGATTTCTTCAAGGGCCGTTGAGGCTTGTTCTTGAACTTTTGTTTGGAATTTCTTCAAGGGCCGTCGAGGCTTGATCTTGAAGATTGAAATTGGGCCACAAGGAGCTTCATGTGGTAGATGATATTTGGCTTTGGTAGTGGATGAATCGGCACGTATTTTGTTGCGCTTGTTGACTTTCCACAACTTTGATCTTGAACTGGGTTGGAGGATTTTTTGGATTCCTCCAATTGTTGATTTTCCACAGCTTGTTTTTGAACTGGATTTGATTCAAATATGGTGAACGCTTGATCTTGAATCGGACTTGTGATTTCCTCAAGGGCCGTCGAGGCTTGATCTTGAATTTGGCCGGAAACTTCTTCAAGGGCCGTTGAGGCTTGATTCTTGAAGGTTGACTCGAACACATGGCAAGTAGGCACGAGATGAAGGTGACAACCTGTTTCTTTGTTCAATCTTTCTAATTCACACCTGAGCAGTTTGGTCAACGGTATGATCTTCAAGATTGATGGGCTTTTCTTCCAGTTGGTGACTTGATCTTTAAGGATTCGATTCAAGGGTGGTGAATCGGCACGTGCAGCCCACAACGCCTAGTAAGTCGACCCAAGAATTTGAGGGTCAAAACGAGTTCTTCATCTCAGACTCTTTCTGCCGAGTTGGCTGTGCATGCTGCATTCTTCTCTGCTTGTTTCTTCAGGCAGATATGACAGCTTCTCGAGTTCCTCAGTTCGGACTCCTTCTGCTGAGTTGACTGTGCAAACCGCATTCTTCTCTGCTTGTTCCTTCTGCACCTTGTCTCCACATGCTGCAAGGTATCATTTTCACTTGCCTTATCTGTTCTCCAGGCAGATGTGGCAGCTTCTTTGGAAGTACAGCAGCAGTGCGAAACGAGTACTCGAGAGCAGTGCTAAGTAGGCAATCAGGGAAGGGTTCCAAGCAGTCGGTTCCTTACCCGAGTTTGAGTGGAAGTTCCGGCATATTGTTTTCTTTATCCTTGTCTTTGTAGGTAAGAACAAGGACAAAGGAAAGGACAGAGAGAACGCATGATATGAGATACTCTTGCTTTCTACCCTGGTGATATGAGATACTTTTGCTTTGGAGTCATTGGCTTGCAGAGGTACCCCAAGGAATAAGGAACACTGAATGACTCGAGAGGTTTCGTTGGGAAAGCATTTTTGGAGATGAAGAAATGTTATGTATGTCTGCCTTACTATGTAGGGTGAAGGTAGACAGTTTATAGGAAGTTCTTTAATACTTGTAGAGGTACTATTCTTTCACTCGTGTCGACAACTAACGCGTGATTGAACAATAAAATTTCACGTGCTTTCTCCTTCACCGAAAATCTTCGACAAATTGCCCGTGATTTGCGCAAAGTTGAGTGTGCATATGACAGGTGATGACGAGGCTGAAAAGACTGGCGCCTCTTCGATATCTGGGATTGGCGCTTTAACAAATTGCCCGTGATTTCCGCAAAGCTGAGTTTGCGTGTGACGGGTGTTGACGCGTCTGGAAAAGCAAGATGCTTCTCCGATTTCTGAGCTTGCCTCTTCGATTTTTGAATGGCCTCTTCGAATTCTGAGCTCGCCTCTTCGATCTCTGAAATCCCGTCGAGTGCTGATTTTTTATAGAGGCATGCAGTTCGTTTCAAAGCACACTTGAATTTTCGCTTGTGAAAACTCCCCTCTTGCACTTCTAAGATCTTGATTTGTCCGATCTCTTCTTCCTTCAACACTTTGAAAATGTCTGGACCCTCCGACCGTCGTTTTGACTTGAATCTTGGTGAAGAGGCAGTCCCGCCTTCTCCAGACAACATATGGCGCCCATCCTTCATATCCCCTACTGGTCCTCTTACTGTTGGGGATTCGGTGATGAAGAATGATATGACCGCTGCGGTGGTGGCCCGGAACCTTGTCACTCCCAAAGATAACAGACTACTTTCCAGGCGGTCAGATGAGTTGGCTGTTAAGGAGTCCCTGGCTCTTAGTGTGCAGTGTGCGGGTTCTGTGTCCAACATGGCCCAACGCCTATTTGCTCGAACCCGTCAAGTTGAATCGTTGGCGGCTGAAGTGATGAGTCTCAAACAAGAGATCAGAGGGCTCAAGCATGAGAATAAACAGTTGCACAAGCTTGCACATAACTACGCCACAAACATGAAGAGGAAAATTGACCAGATGCAGGAATCTGATGGTCAGATTTTACTTGATCATCGGAGGTTTGTGGGTTTGTTCCAGCAGCATTTACCTTCGTCTTCTGGGGCTGTACCGACTGCTGAGGCTTCAAACAACCAACCTCCGACGCCTTCTCTTCCTGGAGCTCTGCCGAGTTGTGAGGCGCCACCTGATCGTCCTTGAATATCCCCTGTTGTAAATTTGATTTGATTTTTTTTTTTTTTTTTTAAGGTATGCATAGTGCAAATTTGTGTAAAATTTCCAGAAAAAAAATAAATAAAATGGACTTTATTTCTCTCGATGCATTTTTTTTTTTGTTGCTATATACATACATATATTATGTACATACACACCATATTATCATAACTTCATTTTCTTTTCTTTTCTTTTCTCCTTCTTTTCTTTTTTTTTTATTTTTTTTTTATTTTTTATTTTTATATAAATATATATATATATTTTTTTCTTTCTTTTTCTGCACATGGTGCCAGACGCACCATGAAACCCTTTTTTCTTATTTTTTGTATTATTTTCTGTTTCTTTAGTTGGTGCCCATGCACCCTTCCCTTTTTTTTCACGTGGTGCCAGATGCACCACCACCCTCTTTTTTTTTTTTTTTTTTTTTTTTTTTTTTTTGTGTATAAATTTGGGTGATGGGTAGAGGAACTTGCAGGGAGCGGAGCAAGGAGGCCGAGAAGATGGTGCTTCGAGCTTCATGACCGGCTAGTCGTTTGACGGCGGTCGTTGAAGTTTTTTGCTATCATGGTGGCCATAATGATGAGCTCGAGGGAGGCCAGGCGCTGCGGTGGAAGATGGGCAGAGAGGGCGGACGTGCAGATGTAGTAGGGGATCTTCCACGTGTTCAGCAACTCAACCGAGTCGCACAAGCTTAGACGACCTCAGCCTCTCGTCGATCCTCCCAATTTTCAAGCGTATCCGTTGTGGCGGAGACGGCAAGGATGAACTTGAAGGAATCTCTCAAGACACCCTATACTCCCCCAACGAGCTTAATCATCAGCAACCAACTGAGAAATGCATGTTCTACAAGTACTGCACCTGAGATCCAGGCTATCACACTAACTTTCCTCTGTGCTTGTAAGATTTTTTTTATTTTTATTGAATTGGAAAGTTGATGGCATAGACGAGTAACTGTGGAAGCATCAACACTGCAAACCTTTCGGCGGCCTCAGAAATCTTGGTGGTCTCTCCAACTAGCTCGAGAATAGGTGGGGGCCACACATAGATGGGGACCATGGCGCAAGCTGTCACTAGCAAAATGATCCACGATCGCTGTATGTACACCCCTAACATCCGGATCTGACCGGCACCGTATGCTTGCTGGACTGCATTTATCCTGTCCTCGCTGCCCACAGGAGCGCGCGGTGGTCTTGACGTATCGCACAAATGGCGAGACGAAGACGTGGTGTACGACAAGATAAAAGGCAAATCATACAAAAGGAGAAATTAAACCGACCCTTACAGGAAAGATATGAAGGATTTCGCAGTAAAAACTTGAACAAGACTATGTCCATAGGTCCATTAACCCTTGCCATTTCTTTTCCTGCACGTTTTATTCATCAACTGAAGTCCGACTCGCGGCGTCAAAGAACCCCATCAACATGGATTTGTACCCAGGCTGGTGATGCTGATGTAATGCTTCTCCCGCCGGACGCTTCAGCTACTTAAGAAGAGTTGTTCTGAACCCACTCCACCAGAGTGGAAACAACGAACCCTGTAGCAGTGCGTTTCTTGTCACTCCAAACAGGCCCGGCCATGTCAATATGCAGCCACTGAACTTTTTCATCAATGAACTGCTTCAAGAAGAGAGCAACAGTTATTGAACCACCTTGACGAGCACCGGTGTTGAGCATATCGGCTATTCCGGATTTCATTGATTCCCAATAACTCTCCTCCATTGGCAACCTCCAAAATTTCTCCCCACTGATTTCTGAAGCTGCAAACACCTCCTTCGCCAGGTCATCACTTGGTGTGAAGACACCTGCTATTGAGGGTCCAAAAGCAACTATGCAAGCGCCGGTTAAGGTTGCTAGGTCAACAATCTTATCAACACCTTGGTTACAAGCATATACCAATGTGTCAGCCAGAGTAAGTCTACCTTCAGCATCAGTGTTATTGACCTCAATTGTCTTTCCATTTGATGCTGTCACAATGTCTCCAGGCCTCATACCTGTTCCACTCATCATATTCTCGCAAGCTGCAACAATGAAATGAACCTCTACACCAGTTGGTTTGATTTGAGCAATGGCTTTTGCTGCACCTAATACGGCTGCTGAACCTCCCATATCAGATTTCATTTGTTCAATTGAACAGCCAGGCCCTGTCTTGATGTTGTAGCCACCGCTGTCAAAGGTAAGACCTTTACCAACCAACCCTAATTTGACCTTAGCAGGTCCGCCAGGGGGTTTGTAAATCAAGTGAATAAAATGCGAGGGATTTGTTGAGGCTGCGGCAACAGCCAAATAAGAACCCATTTTCAATTCTTTGCATTGCTCTTCATCTAATATGTTTGCAGAGAGCAGGCGAGCACCGCGAGCAGCGTAAGCGGAGGAGAGAGAGGAGTCGCGATGCGCCGACGAGGCTCGAATAGCTTTGGCCGCAAGCGATTCGTCGGACTGCAGTCGATGGTGCTTGCTTTGGACGAAGAAGGTGGAGACGGGAAGTTAGAGGTTGAAGGCGGCGTCGCTTTCTGCTCTGCCTAGGTTGGCAGCGGCGGATGAAGAGGGAGAGACCGAATTTGGGTGCCCTCTGGGTGCCCCAAATTTCTACAGAGACGAAGGGAAAGGGAGGAGAGATCCACGGGAGTCATGGCAATTTCAGATCTATGAGGATCGAACCGGGTTAAAGGTCGAGATCCCGCCGGAGATTGATCGGACTCAGAGGACCTCAGCATTTCCATGGGAGACATGAGAGAGAAGGACAACCAATTGCTCGCTGGAGCCATGTATTTGTATCTGACTAATAGACGTTTCGGGTTTGCTTTTTGTCAGTTTGTAATAAATCTGGTGACCCCTCTGTAAATCGAAGTTCTCTGACCAAAAGTATCAGCAATCTTCTTTGAACCGTCGTTGTCGACGGCGACAATTGCCTTCTTCTGATCGGAAGAGCTTTGAGTGGTGGTGACTCAAAGCGACAAAGCATTCGTCGTGCAGCTGGAGTTGCTGTGGTTGTCGTGGAGAGCTGCTCATGTTGTTGACGGTGCTGCTACAAGCGTCAAAGATGATGCTAGAAAGGGAGCTGGACTCGGATTTGGGTTAGTGGAATCCTGCTGCTTCTGCACTTTGTGGTACCCGACCCGACTCGAATCGGGCGAGATGAACGGGTTGAAGTGGTGGGTCAAGAGACGGAAGTTCACCACCTGGCATAAGAATGTCCTCAATCACACTATAATCGAAGACCCAGTTGGGATTCTGCGGCGGGGAACCCATGTTCTAATGCTTGCTGGAAATTCCGAATTTCTGGTGCAGTGATGAAGGCGAGAAAGAGAGGTAGAGTTTTCAGCAGCCTCCAAGTAACTCCTTGTAATTCTTCATCGCCACGGAAACCACTCTGTTGTACGGAATCGAAACCCACTGGTATGTACACCTCCGGCAGCTCGAGAACCTTCCTCAGTGGCATTCGAACTTCCTTCCTCAGCCGGTCCGTCACTTTGTACGTGTCATGGTCTTGCAAATCAACTTGAGCGTGGTCTGTGCGTTATGGGCCCAGGCCTGTTTTGGGCTTGTTGGTAAGGGAAATGGTGATTTGAGGTGTGTACGGACCGAGAGAGAACCAGGCTTGGACGTTGGACTCGACACAGGCTTGGGCCTGGTGTTGCTTTGGAGTCCATGGCGTTTTCTGCCTTCTTTTGTTGCTGCTCGAACTAGATATACATATATATATATATATATATACACATATATATATATCTCTCTTTTTTTTTTGTAATAAAATTGACTCTATTTAATAAAACACTTTTTTTTTTAATTTTGATGTGACTGAACTTGAAATTGAATATTTAAGCTGCCTACGTACCCTTCCAAAGAAAGAGATCAAGTCAAGACGTAGTTCAAATACATAGATATATATATTTTTTTTTTGTATTTTCTTTTGGTGGTGCCGTTTGCAGTTTCAACTCGTGCAGACAAGGAGCATTTGGTGCCGTGTTGCAGTTTCAGCTAGTGCAGGCAAGGAGCTTTGGGTTGTCGCATTTTATGCTCGTGCAGACCAGGAGCGTTGGTGTTGCCTTTTATGCTCGTGCAGACCAGGAGCATTGTGCCATGCAATTTAGGCTCGTGTAGGCGAGGAGCTTTGGTTCATGCAGTTTTAGGCTCGTGCGAACAAGGAGCATTGTGTCCTACAGTTTAGGCTCGTGCGGACAAGGAGCTTTTGTGAATTTTGTCAAGCAATCCGGGAGAGGCGTTCCTTACAATTTTCATAGCAAGGAGCTTTGACCGCGTGATTGAAGAAGTCTTCGGGCAAGAAGTCGCGCATCATGATGGGGACGGACGATCTTCGTGTCGAAGTTTCATCATCTTCAACACGTTCATGTTGCTTTGAAGGTTGACAAGAGCTGCTTTGCCCCCTTTCCGATTGGCGGACTTGTGGAGGAGACGTATGCTTCTTATGCAATTTCTTAGGAGTGACTTGAGTCCATCCTTCAACTTTGCTTGTCTTGGAGGATGCCCCCAGCGGTTGAGGTGAAAACTTTGAGTCGGAAGAGCCAAAAGTGAAGGTGGTATAGTTTGACTTCGCCACATCGTCAAGATCTAGCTCGATGATTCCTTTCTGAGCCAGCTTCATGATGAGATCTTTCAGCACGAAACATTTTTCTGTCGGATGACTGATGAAGCGGTGGAATTTACAGTACCTTGGACTGTCGGTGCGATTCATCTCTTCTGGCCGTTTGCACTCAGGCAAGCCGATCACCTTCTTTTCCAGCAAGTCTTCTAACATGGCAACCACATCAGAGTCGGGGAATGGATAAGTTTTCTCCTCAAGCTCCTTCAAAGTGTGTCTACGCATCTCTTGATCACGAAAAACTTCGGTTTGAATCGCCTTGCCTCGTGTGGATATTTTGACGGGAGATGTGTTGACCGTCATCGCTTCCTTGGTGGGTTTCCATGCAGCCTTTTCCACCTTTGTCCCAAGAACTTTGTCGTTCTTGTAGTCGGCGATCGGTTCTTTCTTCCCATGATGGGCGATGCTCAACTCCATGTCATGGGCGCGAGTGGCCAATTCCTCGAAAGTCCGTGGTTTAATGCCTTGAAGGATGTATTGCAAACCCCATTGCATGCCTTGGATGCACATCTCGATTGAAGAGGTTTCCGAGAGCCTGTCTTTACAGTCGAGGCTTAGAGTGCGCCATCTGTTGATGTAGTCAATGATGAAGGGAAATTTATGAGATTCTAGAATGGGATTTCATAATGACTATCATGCATATACAAATCAAATTTAATATACGAAAGCAGCGGAAGCATTTATAACAGATTATCAAAGCTATAGTCATGCAAATCCCCTTCAAGGTTCATAGGTTTATATATAATGCATCAAAACAATTTTTGGAATCAAGAACAAAGTGAAGGTTAGTCTTATACCTCTTGATCTAGACTTAAGACCAAGGATGGACCACCTCCAAGGCCTTTGCTCCTTGAAATCCTTGAGCCTAGCTTCCCTCCTTGCCTCCTCCACTTTGTTACAATGAGTGCTCCTAGGTTCTCTTCAAGTTCCCAAAGTAGGAAACCTCTAAAGATCCTCACCCACTAGTGTAGTGAGAAGGATGAAGGAATAACCAAAAGGGTGTAAGAGAGATTAGTAAAAACCCCCTTTGGTGGCCGGCTTTTGTGGTTCAAGAGAGCTATTTTCTTTTGCCTCTTTTGTTGTTCAAAACTCACAAAAAAAACCCTAATGAACTTTATCACTATAAAGTTCCTTATATAGACAAAAGAAAACCTAGTCAACACTTGACTAAATATCTCTCCAAAACCCACATAATATGGCCGGCCCTCTTGTGTTGTTTTTGGGCTTGGGGCTTTTATTATTTCAAGTCATCCAACGCTTGAATAAAAGCCCAATGGGTTTAGGCCCAATGGGCCTAATTAAACCCGAACGTTTCTTTAAGCCCAAAACGATCTTTATCGCTTTTATGATTTCTTTAGACTTTTCTAAATTAATCACAACACATAATTAATCCAATTAATTGTTTCCATCATCCATTAATTACTCACTACAATAGTGTTGTGGTGAACAATCTTTTAGGTTCTAATTAGCAAGGCAGTGAGGTGATTGGCATTAATCCAATTGCTTATATTTAATTCAATCACTTAGTGAATTAAAACCTCATTTTAATTCACCTTTCTTCTTTGACGACTACATCTAATCATCTAGAAGAACTCACAAGCTATGAGTGACATCTAACCATATGTCATAGCTACCCAAGCTAATGTAGAAGTTTATTCGGAGAACCTAGTCAGTTGGAATTACAATGTAATTCAATCCTTCTCTAATACAATACTCTCAATCACATCATTAGGGTATGGATATATCATGTCAAACCCCTAATGTGATTATTCCTTCTTATATGATCCAATTGAGTCGTTTAGGAACGCTTTCCTTTATTACGCTCGATACTTCGGCCGAAGATTCCCGAATCATATCTTAGAGTATTCTTCCTCTCTTATCGAGGATTAGAGATTCCTTGTTGCGCATACACTTGCCTTCATGACTAAGTGGCTTAACCCCAATTATGCCGTGGACACCCTCGAATGGGGAGACTTTGACATAATCAAAGATTAAGTACTTAACCACAAGACAACGACGATGCCTCAGGTCTAAGGATTACTTACATCTTTCCAACCATTAGAGTTACTTGCTTGACATGTGAGTAGACCTCCATGCAAGTACTCCCGTTCGATTGTGTTCAGTGAACTCATTCCCTTAATGAGCACCTACATACTTGTCTTAGTGTCACAACACGAATGGGATGAGACTTTCCATCCTTCCAATTGAAGCAAACATAGTATGTACCGGTCTACGCATTGTCAGTATCCCTCCGACAATCCAATGACCAGGAACCTTTTTGGACATCTGTTTATGTGAAGAAGGTCTCTGTAGTCTAACATCATTAGATTACTTCTTCAATCGATCCATTGTCCATGGATTCACTATTCAGGACATATTTCGTTTATTGAGATAGTCCTAATTAGTATCTTTGCCATTTGATGTATAAGAATCATCCATACATCGATTCATTTGTCCTGAAAGATTTCTTCCAAAGATTGACTTTCAGGGCATATTTCCAACAAATGACTGGCTCATCCTTCCACTGTTTTGTGCTCGTTAGCTCTAGCATGCTCACAGTGCGGCGGGTGCTGTAGAAGCGGTTGAGGAATTCCCGCTCCAATTGCTCCCAGCTGTTGATGGACTCAGGCTCTAGGTCCGTGTACCACTCAAAGGCATTTCCTTTCAGCGAGCGCACAAACTGCTTGGCGAGGTAGTCTCCCTCCGTCCCTGCGTTGTTGCAAGTTTCAACGAAATGTGCAACGTGCTGCTTTGGGTTTCCTTTTCCATCAAACTGCATGAACTTTGGTGGTTGATAACCCCTTGGCATCCTTAGGGCATCAATCTTCTTGGAATAGGGCTTCGAGTAGAACAAAGAGGTATGTGAGCTCCCTTCGTACTGTGCCTTGATGGTGTTGGTGATCATCTCCTGCAGCTGCTGGATAGAAAGAGATCCCATGAGTGCCGCTGCTTGGTCTGGCTCCGGCTTCCCATCGATTTTCTTCACCGGGGGTTCTTCGTCTCCGCCAGCTCCTCCCTTTAGTGGATCATCCTCTGGGTCGGGTTTATCGCCGTCCTGCACCTCCAGTCGGTTGACTAGTGCTGCAATTTGCAAGTCTTTTTCTTCCACAGTTCGGGTTAGCCTTGCGATTGCTTCATTCATTTGAGCCAGCTGCTCATCGATTGAAGTTGCTCCAATAGTCATGACTTGCATGGCTGAACTGTCGCTTGAATCGGCATCGGAGAGCATGGATTCGGAGTATTTCCTTGGGCTTTCCCCCCTTGGTGCCCTTAGTGAGGCTAAGGTGATCAAAGGCTCGTGCCTTGGGTGCTTTTGTTCCCTTGACAGAGTTGATGCAGAGGTGGAAGAGGCGGCAGAAGTAGCTCTTGCCATGCTTCGAGTCGTGATGCCTAAAGTGACACCTCTTGCGACGAGGGCGCTCTTGTTCTTTGCGCCAGCTGTGGGAACAGTTTGAGCCTTCCTTGAAGCCATTAATTTTGGAAGTGTGCTCGAATTTCTTGAACGGAGAAAGAGATGAGAGGTAGAGATTGTCCCACCGGGCGTGCCAATTTGTGAACACGGAAAATTCCTGAAACGAAAGAGACAAGAACAACGTGCACAAACAAAATATTTGTATTTGATGATTTTAGGTTACAATCTCTCTCTGTTTTGATCCTCTGATTCGATCTCCGTAAGGTGTTGATTTGTGGGATGTGCGATTGATCCAAGGGTCGTCGAGGCTTGATCTTGGATGAACGAGGATGAACGGATCTTCAAGGGCTTTTGAGATTGATCTTGAAGAATGGTGATTGACGGATCTTCAAGGGCTTTTGGGCTTGATCTTGAAGAACAGTGATGAACGGATTTCCGAGGGCTTTTGGGCTTGAACTCGAAGAACAGTGACGAACGGATCTTCGAGAGCTTTTGGGCTTGAACGGATCTTCGAGGGCTTTTGGGCTTGATCTCGAAGAACAGTGATGAACGATGAACGCTTTCTTCAAGGGCCGTCAGGGCTTGGGCTTGAACTCGAAGAACAGTGACGAACGGATCTTCGAGAGCTTTTGGGCTTGAACTCGAAGAACAGTGACGAACGGATCTTCGAGAGCTTTTGGGCTTGAACGGATCTTCAAGGGCTTTTGGGCTTGATCTCGAAGAACAGTGATGAACGATGAACGCTTTCTTCAAGGGGCCGTTGAGGCTTGGGCTTGAAGGTGGATGATTGTTGATCCAAAGGGCCGTCGGGGCTTGATCTTGGAAGAACGATGAACGAAGAACGCTTTCTTGATTCTTCGGGAACTTGGATGCTTGAGAGCTTCGGAGTTTCAGAGCTTCAGAGCTTCAAGAGTTTTGCCTAATGATTTTTTTTAGGTCCCTCAAAATGAATGAAATGGGCTTGTATTTATAGAATTTTCCAAGACCTAATTTTGAATATAATATCCCAGATGAAATAAGTCGTTTCTGCCAGGTGTTGACACGTGTCTTATTTGATGACTTTTCCAACTCATTTCAATTTTCGTTGAGTCACATGCTACGTGCAAAATTTATGCAATACATGAGCGTTGACACTTTGATTTATCGGTCAACATTTATTTACCGAAATTTCGATGTCTACAGTGAGTTTTTGAGCCTATTGAAAGTGTGTGCATTTTTCATACACTCCTATTCTTTCATGTGTGATGAACTTATGTGAGATACATCTCTAGAACTTGCGTAACGATCTTTCGAAATGTTTGTCATCGATTGCATGAACTTGGAAATGATAGAGGCATTAGGTTTACCACTATGGCCCAAATAACTATGTTTCCTAAAGAAAAATGATATCATTAGATTGCCAATTTGAGCCGTGTATGTTGAGCCTTTTATTTCTTATCACCAGATATGTCTACCCTTATGCCTGAAACATTTTTTCTTACCCTTTCCAAGCAAGCTAGTGAGCAATGCGAGATTGTCTTATGAGAAACGTTTGTGAAGTACTTTGAAGGTGTTTGGCAAAAGAATAAGTGTGGGGGCATTTCATGTTTGTATTTAGTTGTGAAAAAAAAAAAAAAAAAAAAAAAAAAAAAAAAGAAAGATTGTATACAAAGAAAATAAAAAGTTTTTAAAGTTTCAGTTTAAGGGTGTGGTTGGAGGTGCGAGAAGAATCGCGGGAAAGCTTGAGTTCTTATAAATCTAAACAAAAGAATTGCTTGCAATGTAGCTTGGAACTTGTGTTTTCCTATTCTTCCGTTTCAATAACCCTATTCCTAAGCCTCATTACATCCAATAAAAGTCCTCTTGATTTAAGTTTTGCAATTATGACTGTGGAGAAGTGATCTTTATGCAAGCTTATGGTAGAACTTTCACATTTGATTCTTTGAGCGAAACACATTAAAACTAAACACATGTGTGATTGAGTGCATATCCCGTGAGAAGGTTGCTAGTTTGCATATGATGATTTTAAAAATAAAAACTTAAAATTGCATTAGCATGGCTATCTCACACACTACACTTCAAGGATGATTTAAAGATTACTGCTAATATTTGAATTAGGAATTTGAACTTGGATTAACTTGTTTGGTGCTAGCTATGGTTCTTGATGATTTGTTTTCTTGAATGAAATTCTATGAGGGTCACATAGAGGGAAGCTAATGTTTTTCATGTTATTACTTTTTCATGTTTTCTTTGTTTTGCTCGAGGACTAGCAAAAGTTAAGTGTGGGGGTATTTGATCGGATCATATTTATATATATTTTTACTTCGAATTCACTCGTCTTTTCTTAGTTAGTTCCTTATATTTTTGAGCTATTTACGTTATTTTTGTGAAACATCATCATATTCATGTTTTGTAGAAAGAATAAAGAAAAGAAATGAAAAAAAAAATAAAAATAAAGAAAGCTAAAGAAAAGGGAATCCAAGAGAGGACTGACGTGGGAGAGAAGTGAGTCCACACGGGAGGGTGAAAAGAATAAAAGAAAGAAGGAGCTGGACACGTGAAGGAGTTAGAGCAAAAAAAAGAACGGTGAAAGAATCCAAGGGCAGCTGGAAAAAAAGGGAATAAAAGAATCGAAAGCAAAAGCATACGGGGGAGAAATAATCAGGAAAGGAGGGATCCAAAGAAAGATATACGAAAGAAGAAGAAAAAGGAGAATCCAAGGCGTGAAAGGGATAGAGGCGGGAGACAGAGAAGACTTGGAAAAGTGGGAAATAAAATAATAAGATAGGAGGAGAAAGCTGCCTGGGAGCAGCGGGGTGGAGAAAGGGAGCTGCCCTTTGGGCAGCTCGCAGAGACGCAGGAAGGAGAGAAGGTTAGAAAGGAGAGTAGCTGCCTTGGCAGCTGGGGGGGGAAGAGACGTGGAGATACGGGGGTGGTGCAAAGAAGGTGAGGTCAGTGGGCAGCACGGAAAGGACGCTGCCCTTGGCAGCTGGCAGAACACGGAGAGCACCGCTGCCCTTGCAGCGTGTGCGCCAGAGAAGAACAACTGCGGGAAGAGGAGAGGTCAGAGTCAGTACGGGACAGCAAGAATAAGGAGGGCAGTGAGAAATCGGAGGGCAGCAGAAACCGAGGGGCAGACTGGCACTGAAGCACTCTTTCCTCTTTCGGTTAAATCTTTCCAAACTTCTATTTTATTTTTGTTTTAATAATGTGTAATTAAATTTATTTTGGCTAGAGTTTAATTCAAAGCCATGAATATATTTGTAATATGAATTGATTACCTTCGGTTGTGATTTCATAAGTTGTGATTTCAATTTACTTATCCGTTCGTATAAAAACTGATTTGTGTATGTTGGTTGAGAGTGCACGCTTAATTTACATGCATGAATTTGATGCTAGAATATAAGTGAATTTCACCTAATTGTTATGAACTTATTTTCACAAGTAGTAAAGGTTGCTAGTCACAATCACGTTAAGTAAATTCTTGGCAAGAGTATCATGCTTTTCATAGTTACGAATGCCTCGTCAATGCTTATAGTTTTCACAAAGTTTAATGATCTTTGATTGTATCTCTATTGTGCTTTTCACGTAGGGGACTTTTGAAGAATGTTTTGAATTGTTGTATGCGTTTTCCCGTCCAATTCAATAACTTAAGGAAAACTTGAAGATTAAAAAAAGTGCTGTTCACGGTTAATCTGGAGTATTGAAAGAACAATTTATTGAAAGAACAACTGAAAATCAATTTAGGTTGCTTATGTGTCATGTGTGGAGAAGAACCCTCTAGCTAGTCCGTCATTTATCATTTTACCTTAATTTTATGTTTTTGTCAATTCTGTAATTTATTTAAGTTTAATTTACTTCTAGTCAAAACCAAACACCCTTCCATTATTAAATTATATTATTTAGTTAGTTTTCATTATTGTTAGTCTTTCAATTCGATTTCCGTCAATTTCAGTTCCTAGTGTTTAATTTGATTATTTTCATTATTTTGAGTCATCCTAAGTGTGTTTCGAGTTATTAGAGTTTTTAGCCTAGTTTTGTGTCCTTGAGTCTTGTTTAATATTTTTAAATTAATTTAGAATAGATTAGCAATCCCTCCTAATCCCCGGCCTAGAACGATACCCTACTTACATCTATACTACAACTGTCAAAAAGAGGGTTTAATTTGTGTGTCAAGTAATTCTCGCATCATGAAGCCATAAACAAAATAATCAAGCGCACTTTAAAAACCAGCTTGGACAAGGCTAAAGGATGTTGGCCAAAATTTGTATGCCAGGTCCGTTGGTCATACCGCACTTCGTATTAGACTTTAACAAGAGAAACTCCATTCTCACTTAGTTTTGGTACAGAGGCAGTTGTCCCATTTGAGCTTGAGCAAGCAACATTCTGAGTCCAAGACTACGTGCAAAGCAAAAATGACAAACAACTTACCCTCAACTTAGATCTAGTCGAGGAACACAGAAACCAGGCTCACTTGAGGAATGTCACCTACAAGCAGCGCATCTCCAACTACTATGACTTAAGGGTCAAACCTCGCTCTTTCAAAGTGGTGGACTGGGTACTAAAGAAAAGATTACTCTGCGACAGAGTCCCGAGTGAAGGAACACTTAGTCTAAACTAGGATGGACCGTTTGAAGTTATTGGCATCAGTCGCCCTGGCTCGTACAAGCTCAGAAGCTCCGATGGCAAGACCCTCGGCCACCCATGGAATGTTAATCACTTGAAGTACTATTACAAGTAAACTCACATTGTACAAGTGTTAGGCTTCAGCCGTTCGGCATCCTATGTAATGGAGACCATTTGGCATGAAGTCAATAAAGAGGTGATTTAGACAACTCAGTCCTAATTCCCTTACATTCCTAGCAATGAAACACTCGGGTTCAAAGCTTCAACATGAATGCTCCCAACAGGAAATAAAGTCTAAGTATATGTTAACAAGACTACACAAATAAACGAACAGCTCCACGGTATATTCGTTCAATCTTACCCAAGTTATGGCTTATATCTAAACAAAGGATTTGCTCAAACATAGCCAAGCATTCATCAATGATAGTACAAATACTTGGCAATTAACATCAAACTATACGGCGCAAAGTCGTAAACATCCATAAATAAAAAGCTCTTAGGCTTATAACATGGCACATGCCACACAAACAACAAACTCGTACATCCAGAGTACATGCAGAAAAAGAGGGCACTATGAGTCATCCTCATCTGAGGCCGAACCCCTGACAATATCACTCTGCGTTTCAACCCCATCGCTATCACCACCATCCTCAACATCTCCAGGACCATCCTCACTCTCCTGAGACTGCTCACCTATACTAGTCTCATTATCAGAGTCATCTTCACTACTAGGATCAACTGCGAGGACCAAAGTTTCACCTTTTTATCAGTACTCATGCATCTCATCACGGTACTTTCGGATAATACTTCCATTGTCGTAACGCTCAAGGATAGCCATCCATTTCCTTTTCTCAAAATTAGCCGCCCGGATGCAGTGAGGTCTAAAGGCATCGTGAAAGGATAGGGAACCTAAGAATTCATGCACGGCAGCGTTCCTCTTAATTAGGATACTCCTCTTTAGCCCAGAAACCTCAACCAAGGCACTTTCCAACTCCACTTTAACCTTTGAAACCTCGAGGATAGTTGTGTCCAACTATTTCTTAGTCGCTTCCAATTGTTTCTTGAGCCTCACGTTCTCACCATTTCGCCTCTTCAAACTTTCAAATTTTTGATCCTTGAGGCGCATGGCATCAGCCAAAGCTGTGCTCGTTTTTCTGGCGTCATTCACAAGCTGCTTATTTTCTGGCATCATTCACAAGAGTCATTCACAAGCCTTGTATCACTCGACCTCTCGTAATCTGTCATCGTACTCGGTCATGACCTACATGACAAGATGATCATAACTGCCAGGAAAAAGAGGGGAGAAAGTAAAGAAATGACAGAGTAACACTTACATAAGAAGATAGCCTCATCATCCGGTCACAATCTGATTCATTCTCTTCTAGCAGCTCGCCAAGCTCGTCAACAGTGGATCGACGTCCTTCCAAGGAATTATTGACATACCTAAAACTACTTGGTTGCATGGCAACCTTCAAGTCTTTCCAATGGATGCTGCCAACCTCTTCCTTGTACTTCTTCTTACGACTGGAGCTAGGGTCACCTTCTTGGTCAGTAGACTCCATGGTTGGAGGAAAGATGGGATTGATAGTAGGAATATGAGGCAACAGTTGTCTCTCCTCCCCTTCAACTATGGCAGCAACACACACGATGGCCTCAGCTTCAGCTTTCTTTAAGGCAACAATCTTGAAGACCTCCTCTTGCGACTTGGATTTAGGTACTGGCCTCACTCGGAGCTTACGAGCTCCCTTGTGAAACAAAATGTCGTATACGGGAACTAACATGGGTGCTTTCCCTTTCTTAGTGCTAGCCTCCCCATTCTTGCTCACCTTCTCCACTGAACAAGGAAGACAAAAGGAATACAATTTTATATAAATAAATAAAAAAGCTTCATCAATGGGATTGAAGTGCAAACCTCAAAAGCTTCACACACTCTTGATCAAGATAGTGTGAAGCAAAATCAACTTATGGTGCCAACAAAGCTTTATCAATGGAGGGCAACTACAATTCTCAAAAGCTTCACACACTCTTGATCAAGACACTGTGAAGCAAAATCAATTTATGGTGCCAACAAAAGCTTCAACATAAAAGCTTCACCCAGTGTGAAGCAAAATCAATTTATGGTGCCAACAAAAGCTTCAACACAAAAGCTTCAACACAAAAGCTTCACCTACAAAGCTTCAACACAAAAGCTTCAACACAAAAGCTTCACCTACAAAGCTTCAACACCAAAGCTTCACCTACAAAGCTTTATCCTACAAAGCTTCACCCTACAAAGCTTCACCATACAAAGCTTCACCCACAAAGCTATTAAACTAAACATGGTAAATACCAATATTAAACTAAACATGGTAAATTTGATAGGATTAAAAGCACACCACAAAGTAGCACACAAATGTCCTATTGATTTTCCTTATTAAAGCTAAGATTTGTCAATTGTAGCATATGAAAATAAGGGTCTTTCCCGCAGAAGATTGTTTTATCTAACTACTTAAAATGTCACAAAAACTGGGCTGCTGTCCATACTGACCATCCACCGAAAAATAATTATTAGACTGACTTACGCTTATCTAAAGTTTACGAATTTTATATGACAATACTAGACACACAGAGCTACACTCACACAAATTTTTGGGATTTTTGGAGTTGATTTTCTATTTAAATTAAATTGAACAAAAACAGGACAGAAACAAATTTTAAATAGTTCATAAATTAAGAAAAACGAGTTAGGGGAATTGCTATCCACCACCAAATAATCATGCAAACATGTTATGTTTCATTCAAATTCCTTTTATTTCTGGATGAAGATGCTCAAGTTGGCTCAATGTTAGAACTCAACCTATTACTCTTTCTTACGTAGTATGTTAAGAGAATGGCGTTTTCAACTTAATTTAGTCCCTAGCATGTAATCTAGAATGGCGTGTTCATAGATTTAACAAGTAGAAATCATTAAGAACAAAAAGAGTTTGAGTCATCACAAGGCATCGTAAGTACTGGCGTTGTCTTACTTATCCTAGAAATTGGTTCACATGTTAATCGCAATTAACAAGTACTACTCTAGAATATATGTGGGTCCTCATTCGACAAGGGCAGGCACACACATATTCGTAGCATTAGAATCCTAGATATGCTTACTACGTATGCATCCATAGAAAACAAATAAAGAATTCATCAATGAGACAAGTAGTGAACCAATTTTCATCCATTCATAAAAGTAATTCAACGAAATGTCATAACAAAATTGCAATCATATTCGGGGCTTCAAAACAGCCCCTAACTACTAAAAATTTAGTTACACACAATCCTTAAGTTAAAACAAAAGATAGACATGAGTTTGAGAAGATAGAACCGAAAGAAATCGACTGAGGCCTCCTCCCCCCTTCCTTCCTTCCCCAATGCTGCTTTTAAACCCGTTCTTGCTGCATCATTTTCTTCTCCTTAACTCACCCACTAATAGCCATTTAGTGATGACAATAAGTGAGAGGAAATGTGGTAAAACAATTGTAACACTTTAGGTAGCCTTTATGCCAAGTACTCCCTCTTAATCCTCATTTTTAATTCCATTTCCTCTGATATTTGAATAGGTGTCAGCTGACTTGTTCTTGGCTGCATCAGTTTTGGCTGCTAGTTTTATTGGATTTATTGCCTTCAATGCAGTTACAAACTGCTCAACGTCTTGGAAACCTTTCAGTGTTAAAATGGCCATAACTTCTTCTAGAAAAATGATATTAATAATCCGCGAAATGCTCCAGAAAATAGACATCCGTAGCTTTCCAAGGATATATGGCTCATTCTCTAATTCATTCCGAGCTGTTCGAAACTTGCTTCCAAAGTCAGCTGATCTGCACAGGCAGTTTTGACGAATTTGTTACTTAAAATCCCACTTGTGCTATTTTTCTTTTCTTTGCTTGACAAATCCCACAAAACACAAAAACAAAGTAAATAGCTCAAAAATATAAGGAACTAACTAAGAAAAGAGAAGTGAATTTGATGTAAAATATATATAAATATGAGCTTATCAAAATACCAAAAATATATATGACAATATTTAGGAATTTCTTATATATTCATTAATCTCCAAAGTGGAGTATATATAGGAGTTACAATTGGTATTACATATGTACATCACTAATGTGGGACAATAAACTACTATTTACACTTTAACTAATATATAACTCGCAACACTCCCCCTCAAGTTGGTGCAAAGGTGTCACGCATGCCCAACTTGTCAAGCGAGTTGGAAAACCCACTATTAGACACAACCTTTGTAAGAACATCAGCAAGTTGATCTTCAAATCTCACAAATGGAAACATAATAATTCCAGCATCCAATTTTTCCTTAATGAAATGTTGATCAATATCCACATGTTTTGTTCGATCATGTTGTGCTGGATTATGAGCAATCTTAACAGCAGCCTTGTTATCATAATGAAGTTTCATAGGACCCTTGGATTTAAACCCAAGATCTCTCAACAATTTTTTCAATCAATACAACTCATATACACCATGAGACATACCACGAAACTCAGCTTCTGCACTTGACCTAGCCACCACTTTTTGTTTCTTGCTTCTCCAAGTAACTAAATTACCACCCACAAACATAAAGTATCTAGATGTAGATCGCCGATCAGTGATAGAACCTTCCCAATATGCATCTGTATACCCTTTGACATTCAAATGACCATTCCTGGAGAAAACCAAGCCTTTGCCAGGAGCCATCTTCAAGTACCCCAAAATACGGGTTACTGCATCCATATGAGCTTCACTAGGTGAGTGCATAAATTAACTTACCACACTAACTACATAAGCAATGTCAGAGCGAGTGTGAGACAAATAAATTAATCTCCGTACAAGCCTCTGATACTGTTCCTTATGAGCAGGAACTTGATCCGGAAATAAGCCCAGACGATGATTCTACTCAATCGAAGTATCAACAGGTTTGCAATCTAACATACTTGTTTCAGCTAATAAATCAAGAACATACTTTCGTTGAGACAGAAAAATACCATGCTTGGATCGTGCAACCGATTCCAAGAAAATACTTCAATTCACGAAATCCTTTCATCTCAAATTCAGTAGCTAGGTACTTTTGAAGGCGTTGTATCTCCTTCTGATCATCACCAGTCACTATCATGTCATCAACATAAATAATCAATGCAGTTAGCTTACCATTTTGTCGCTTCAGAAACAAAGTATGATCTGAATGACTCTGGATATACCCAAACTTCTTCATTGAACTTGCAAACCTCCTAAACCATGCTCTAAGAGATTGTTTCAAACCATACAATGCCTTTCGTAACCTGCATACAACACCTTTTCCAGGAGATGTTCCAATACCAAGTGGGAGATCCATATAAACTTCCTCCTTAAGATCACCATGAAGGATAGCATTCTTATCATCAAACTACAATAGAGGCCAATCCTGGTTTTCTACTAAGGACAGAAGAACACGCACAGTATTAAGTTTGGCAACAGGAACAAACGTCTATTAATAATCCACCCCATAGGTTTGAGTATAACCCTTAGCAACTAATCTAGCTTTATACCGGTCGATAGAACCATTTGCTTTGTGCTTAATAGTAAACACCCATCTACATCCAACGGCTTTTTTCCCGTTTGGTAAAGGAACCAAATCCCAAGTAGAATTCTTTTCCAAAGCTTCCATCTCAACTTTCATGGCATTAACCCACTTAGGGTCAGACAAAACATCTTGCAATTTTGTTGGAATTGGTACACTAGATAGCTGACATATGTAAGATGCATACGGTTTGGACAAACGATGAGTAGACATATAATTGTTGATAGAATATTTGTCTTTGGCATGCATATTAGGCTCATATTGTACTTTAGGTTTTCCATGATTAGCTCGTGGAGGCAGCTGATAAGTAGAAGAATCGTCAGAATTTACCTCATGTATCCCACCATCTTGTACCAAACTGTTAAAAGAATCATCACTGGACGAACCATCATCAAGCAACTCGTTAGACATATCAGCAGCAGGCAATTGATCATCAGAAGGTAATTCGTCAAACATACTAACAGGCAACTCACTGGGCAGATCTGATCTGTCGTCAGTAGAAATAGTTCCGGGAATGACAGGTGACCGATCACTATCTGTAGCCGATTGATCAGTATCACGCAACATAATAGGTTATATTCCCAACTCTACCTGTAGCACGTTATCCATACCATCTCTTCGAATCTGCGCTTCACTCCTCCTCTCCCCCTGAAGTGGAGAGTCGGAAAAGGGCTTCACAAAATATAAAACTTCCTCATGGAATGTGACATCCATGGTAATATAAGTTTTTTGAGTCGGAGGATGATAACACTTATAGCCTTTTTTATTGTTAGCATTCCTAATAAAGACACATCGGAGAGCACATGGATCAAGTTTACTCCGTTTATGAGAGTAGACATGCACATACGCAATACACCCAAACACTTTCGAAGGAAGTTTTGATACAAAAACAAGTTAAACATGTTTTTGTAGCACATCAAGCGGTGTCTGAAAATCAAGAACCCTACTTGGAACACGATTGATCAAATACACAGTAGCCAAAACAACATGACCCCACAAATGATTAGGAACACATTTATCCAACATCAAGGTGCGAGCAACCTCTATTATTTGACGATTCTTCTGTTCGGACAAGCCATTTTGTTGGGGTGTAAATGGAGTAGTCGTCTTGTGAATAATACCATGATCACGAAAAAAGCATGCCAAAGT
This sequence comes from Malus sylvestris, assembly GCF_916048215.2. Classification (NCBI taxonomy): domain Eukaryota; kingdom Viridiplantae; phylum Streptophyta; class Magnoliopsida; order Rosales; family Rosaceae; genus Malus; species Malus sylvestris. The sequence goes on along the minus strand of NC_062272.1, from coordinate 40,223,054 downwards.
GTGATTCACATATTCTCCTCCGTTATCAAACTTGAAGACCTTAACTTTGTTCTGAAACTAAGTAGACACCATTGTACAAAATTCTTGAAGAAGTAATGGAACATCACTCTTATTCTTCATCAAGAACACCCAAGTTAACCGAGTACAATCTGAAGGAAAAATTTTGTCCTAGCTAAGAACATGTGAGAATATTTGAATACATGTGCAAACTATTAACACATTAAAGTAGGCATGCATTAAAAAACGATTCATAAAACCCATGACTTTCAAAGCCTAGTGAATGGTGAACCAATAAACTCTTTAACAACATTAAAGAGAATAAAGGATTTAGAGATTCATTACCCTTGAAGCTCATCCTTGATTACATAAGGGATTCACCCAAGTGGAGGGCCTTCAAGTGACCTCCTTGCTCCTTGGATCTTCCTTGTGATTTTCTTCCTTTTAGTGCTCCTTTGCTTCTTTGAGGATTTGAGGATATGTTCTCCAAAACACCGAAAGCTTGATGTCTCTAAGTCTCTTCACCAAGGATATATTGTGAAGAAGAAATGGATGACTTAGAGAATAATAGATTGCTAGCTAAAACTTCTCTAAGTGGCCGGCCTCTATAGAGAAAAAGAGAGAAAATGTTTCACCTCTTTTCATCAAGAAAACCCCAAATGAAAATAAAACTATAAAGTTGAATTTATACTTCATCACATGTGAGTGGCAAACTTGTAATTAATCCAAGTTTGCATCCACTCACCCTATGGCCGGCCATGTTGATGTTATTGGGCTAATTGCCCATTTTGTTTTAGTTGTCATACAACTTAAACATAATGGGCCTTGTGGACCAAAACGCTTTTGGGCCCTGAAGCCCAAAACCAACTTAAAAGCCTAATACGAACATTTCGTATAATTAATTAACTAATTAATTAACTTTGACCATTCTTCAATTAAACCATTTAATTGCATATCCATTTCATTTAATTTCTTCACTTTCATCCTTACTCGGTCTACGATCCATTAGGTTCCATTTAGCGAGGTAGTGGGCGATTGTTACTCTTAACGATTGATTGTGAATTGAAACCACATTTCAATTCTCCCTTAAAATTAGTGTTTGCTAATCATTAGGGCTTCCACAAACCATGAGTGACACCTAGCAGCATGTCATGGTTACCCAAGCTAAGTAGAATTGGTTGGAGAACCTATCCAGTTACAACTACAATGCAATACAGTCCTTCTCTAATACAATACTCTTAATCACATTGTTTAAGTGATAGTTTGTTTCATGTCTACTATCCAATGTGATACTTCTCCATATGATTCTATTGAATAAGATTTGGAACAAACGTCCTAAGTCATATTCATATGCTTTGGCCAAAGACTCCCGAATCATATCTTAGAGTATTCTCCTTCCACCATGGAAGGTTAGAGATCCCTTGTTGTGCATTCATATGCCTACATGACTAGATAGCTTGACCCCAACAATGTCGTGGACACTCCAATGGAATGCCTTTGACATGATCAAAGGTCAAGGACCTAACCATTAGACATCTATGATGCCTCAGGTCAAAGGACTACTTTGCATATTGCAACTATCGAGTTCTTACATGACATGTATGTTCGAACTCTCTTTTGATCGTAGTTCAGTGTACTCGATTACTCTTTCGAGCACCTATGTGTTTGTCTTAGTGTCCAACACCAAATGACTTGAGACTAGTCATACTCACGCTTGAGTCGACATAACACATACTAACCTTAGCGGATTGTCAATGCCCAATTGGCAATCCTATGGCTAGGAACGTTTTAGGAATGAACATAAGAGAAAGGTCTCGTTAATCTAACTTGCTTAAATCACTTGTCTCTTAGATCAAATACATTCCTTGGATTCCCTTATTGCTTAAACACATGATACAATAAATAGTGATTAACAATAAGCTTTGCCCTTCATTAAACATATAAAAGTTTAATACAATAAGTATTCCAAAAGCTATTACATCAAATGATTGGCTTTGTGGGCATACTTCCAACAATCTCCCACTTGCAATCAAAGCCATCCTCCCATGTATCTAATACCCATCCTTTCCATATGGCGGTCAAGTTGGATTTGAGACATTGGCTTCGTTAGTGGATCTGCTACGTTATCGGCTGAGGCAACTTTGAGGATGTTGACTTTCCCCTCGGCAGCATATCTTCTAATGATATTAAAGCGTCTGTCAAAATGCTTGTTCTTTTGATGTGCCCTGGGTTCCTTGGCTTGAGCTATCACCCCACTATTATCACAGTACAAAGTTACTGGTGATGTAATGGTTGGAACCACTTCAAGTTCAGTAATGAACTTCTTCATCCAGAACGCTTCTTTGCCGGCTTCAACTGCAGCGACATATTCAGCCTCTGTCGTGGAATCAGCAATTACACTTTGTTTCTTGCTTTTCCAACTGACAGCCCCACCATTTAGAGTGAATACATATTCGGAGTTGGAACTTCTATCATCGACGTCATATTGGAAATCTGCGTCTGTATAGGCTTCCACTCGCAACTCTGTCGCTTCTCCATAAACGAGGAACATGTCCTTAGTTCTTCTTAAGTACTTAAGGACCGTCTTGATAGCTGTCCAGTGTTCTGATCCTGGGTTAGATTGATATCGACTAGTAATGCTCACAGCATATGCGATATCAGGCCTTGTGCATATCATGGCATACATGAGACTTCCTATAGCGGAAGCATAAGGAATAGCTCTCATTTGCCGTATCTCTTCAGGAGTCTTAGGTTCCATGGACTTAGAAAGGTGAATTCCATGTCTCACAGGAAGAAAACGTTTCTTAGATTGTTCCATCTGGAGCCTACTTAGCACCTTATCAATGTACATAGATTGGGATAATCCAATTAATTTTCTGGATCTATCACGATAGAGCTTTATCCTAAGTACATAAGATTCATCTCCTAAATCTTTCATGTGGAAGGTTTTGGACAACCACACTTTTACAGAAGAAAGTACTGCAGTGTCATTCCCGAATAGTAATATGTCATCTACATATAACACTAGGAATACAACTGCATCCCTAACGACCTTTTGATAAACACAATTGTCGTCTTCGTTTTGAGTAAAACCAAACGATTTGATTTCAGTATCAAAACGAATGTTCCAGCTCCTGGAGGCTTGCTTAAGTCCATAAATGGACCTCTGAAGCTTGCATACCTTAGTCTTTCCAGACTTGGACACGAAACCTTCGGGTTGAGTCATATAAAGCTCTTCCTCTAGGTAGCCATTCATAAAGGCCGTCTTCACGTCCATTTGCCAGATCTCATAATCATGGTACACAGCTATAGCAAGCAAAATCCGAATGTACTTAATCATGGCTACAGGAGAAAAGGTTTCTTCATAGTCAATCCCTTCTAATTGTCTGTAACCCTTGGCTACTAGTCTAGCCTTATAAGTCTCCACGTTCCCATCAATGCCTATCTTCCTCTTGAAGACCCATTTGTTTCCAACAGGTACTATACATTCTGGAGGGTCTACAAGAGTCCAGACCTGATTTTGATACATGGAATCCATCTCGGATTTCATGGCCTCTTGCCATCTCTTTGAATCAATGTCGGACATTGCTTCAGTGTAGTCCCTAGGGTCCTCCTTTGTGTCATTGCCACCTAGAAGGTGCAATTATGCAAAGTCATTATTTAAGCCATACCTCTTAGGTGGCTTGCTAACCCGTTCAGATCTACGTGGAGCTAGGGGTTCAAGAACAGGGTTGTCAACTTGTCGAGTGCTTGTTTGTGGTTCATCATTAATCTCATTAATTTCCATCTCTTTGCGTATAGTTCCTTTGAGAACAAATTCGTCCTCTAGAAACTTAGCAGTTCTAGCGACAAAGACTTTCTGGTCGTCTGGATGGTAGAACTCATATCCCATAGTTTCTCTAGGATATCCCACAAAATAGCATCTTACTGATCTCGCTTCAAGCTTCTTGACATATGCTTCACAACCCCAAATCTTAATGTGATTAAGACTTAGCTTTCTGCCATGCCATATCTCATAGGGCGTTTGTGAAACTGACTTGGAAGGTACTCTATTAAGCAAGTAAGCTGCTGTATATAGAGCGTAACCCCAGAATGTTACTGGTAGATTGGCGGAACTCATCATAGAACGAACTCATCATAGAACGAACCATGTTCATCTAGGAACTCATTACTCAGATATTCACCCCCTCGATCCGATCTTAGGGTCTTTATCTGTTTCCCAGTTTGCTTCTCAACTTCATTCTTGAATTCTTTGAACCTTTCAAAGGATTCTGACTTGTACTTCATAAGATACACATAGCCAAACCTGTTGGAAATATGACCTGAAAGTCAATCTTTGGAAGAAATCTTTCAGGACAATAAATGGATGTATAGATGACTCTTATACATCAAATGGCAAAGATACTATTTATGACTATCTCTATAAACGATATATGTCCTAAATAGTGAATCCATGGACAATGGATCGATTGAAGAAGTAATCTAATGAAGTTAGACTACAGAGACCTTCTTCACGTAACCATCATGTCCAAAAGGTTCCTGGTCATAGGATTGTCGGAGGGATACTGATAATGCATAGACCGGTCCATACTATGTCCGCTTCAATTAGAAGGATGGAAAGTCTCATCCCATTCGTGTAGTGACACTAAGACAAGTATGTAGGTGCTCATTAAGGGAATGAGTTCACTGAACACAATCGAACGAAAGTACTTGCATGGAGGTCTACTCACATGTCAAGCAAGTAACTCTAATGGTTGGAATAATGTAAGTAGTCCTTTGACCTGAGGCATCATCGTTGTCTTGTGGTTAAGTACTTGATCTTTGATTATGTCAAAGTCACTCCATCCTCGGGTGTCCACGGCATAGTCGGGGTTAAGCCACTTAGTCATGAAGGCAAGTGAATGCGCAACAAGGAATCTCTAATCCTCATTAAGAGAGGATGAATACTCTAAGATATGATTCTGGAATCTTCGGCCGAAGTATCGAGCGTAATAAAGGAAAGCGTTCCTATACAACTCAATTGAATCATATAAGAAGGAATAATCACATTAGGGGTTTGACATTGAAGGAATATTTTGTGAAAACAAGTTCATTTAAGCAACATCAATAAGCATGCAATTAACAATTAAAGGCGGAATCATGCTTGCATGCACTTAAAAACAAAACTTTAACCATGAAATTCAAAGCCTAGTAGATTGGTGAACCTAAACTCAACTCAAAACATAGTGAGTTGAAATTTATACCTTTGTAGATTCCTCTTCGCATAAGCAAAGGCTAATCACCCAAAGAGAGGGCCTTCATTCCTTGCATCTTAAATCTATGGATTTGGATGGAAGAATAGGTTTCTCCAAGTTCCCAAAATTGAGAACCTCTAAGTCTCTTCACCAAGGAGAGATTGGAGAAGAAATGAGTGACCTTGGAGTAGTGGGATTGCAAGATGCACCCCCCAAGGGGCCGGCCTCCTAGAGAGAAAATGGAGAGACAAGTTCTCACCAATTTTCTCTAAAAGAAACCCTAATGAATAAAAGGCTATAAAGTCACATTTATACCTTTATTCATTTGAGTGGCAAACTTGTAATTAAAGCAAGTTCACTACCCTTCCTCTAAATGGCCGGCCATGGGGTGTTGTTTGGGCTTTTTGGTATTAGTGAATCATTATTCATTAAGTTGTCATACAACTTAAGTCAATGGGCTTGACGTTCGAAGCCCATTGGGCCTTAAGGTCCAAAACCTATCCCGAGGTCTTTAACGAACTTATTCGTTCGATTAATTAACATATTAATTAATCCTTGCCATAAATAAATGATTAAACCATTTAATCATTCTTACTCATCTCCATTGTTTCTTCAATCTCCACCTTACACGGTGTGCGATCCATTAGGTTCCTTTTAGCGAGGCAGTGGGCGATTAAAACCATTTTATATCGATTGTGAATTGAAACTTACTTTCAATTCTCCCTTTAGTGATTACACACGTTTAGGGCTTCCACAAACCATGAGTGACACCTTGCAGCATATCATGGTTACCCAAGCTAATCAGAAGAGGTAGAGAAAACCTATTCAGTTTGGGATTACAAATGCAATACGGTCTTTCTCTAATCTAATACTCCTGACCACATTGTTTGGTGTGATAGTTTATTTATTCATGTCTACTATCCAATGTGATTCGTGTGCTTATATGATTTCCTTGAATGTGATTTAGAACGACTTTTCTAAATCTCATTCATACTCTGGCCAGAGATTCTAAATCATATCATAGAGTATTCTCCCTCAAACAGTTTGAAGGTTAGAGATCCCTTGTTGCGCATTCACTTGCCTCCATGGCTAAGTGGCTTAACCCCAACGATGCCGTGGACACCCCGATGGGGTGACTTTAACATAATCAAAGATCAAGGACTTAACCACAAGACAACTGTGATGCCTCAGGTCAAAGGACTAATTTGCATTATCCCAAACATGAGTTCTCATGTGACATGAGTATGAGAACTCTTCGTTGATCACGTTCAGTGAACTCATTCTCTACTGAGCACCTACGTACTTGTCTTGATGTCACACACACCAATGACTCGAGACTAGTCACTCTCCCTGAGAGAAGACATAGCACGTACCGATCTTGACGGACTGTCAATGCCCAATTGGCAATCCTATGATCAGGAACATTTAGGATGTGTCTACGAAAGAATGGTCTCATGAATCTAACTTCATTATATTACATTCTTCCAATCACATATTCCTTGGACTTTATCGTTTAAGCATATAACATTTATATGAGACGGCTCAAACAATAATCTTTGCCCTTTATAGTTAAACTAGATTAGTTTAACATGCGAAATGTCCGTAAAGTATCATCATATGATTGGTTTTAGGGCACATTTCCAACAGACATAATATATCCATACCCTAGTGATGTGATTGAGAGTATTGTTTTAGAGAAGGATCGAATTACATTGTAATTCCAACTGAATAGGTTCTCCGAACAACTTCTACATTAGCTTGGGTAGCCATGATATATGGTTAGATGTCACTCATGGCTTGTGAGTTCTTCTAGATGATTAAATGTAGTCGTCAAAGAAGAAGGTGAATTAAAAGTAAGTTTTAAATTCACTAAGTGATTGGATTAAATATAATCAATTGGATTGGTGCCAATCACCTCACTGCCTTGCTAATTAGAACCTAAAACGATTGTTCACCAATACACTCTTGTAGTGAGTAACTAATGGATGATGGAAATAATTAATTGGATTAATTAAGTGTTGTGATTAATTAGAAAGTCTAAAGAAATCATAAAAGCAATATAAGATCGTTTTGGGCTTAAAGAAACGTTCGGGTTTAATTGGGCCCATTGGGCCTAAACCCATTGGCCTTTTATTCAAGCATTGGATGACTTGAAATATATAAAAGCCCAAAGCCCAAACAACACAAAGGGGCCGGCCAAAGGAGGGAGAGAAAGGTCAAATGTTGACTTGTTTCTTTTTGGCTATAAAAGGAACTTTATAGCAAATGTTTCATTAGGGTTTTTTGAAGTGTTAAAAGAACAAAAGAGAAAAAGAAAAATATCTCTCTAACACTTAAAGGGCCGGCCACCATAGGGGGATTTAGCTAATCATCTTTGCACCCCTTTGGTTATTCCTTCATCCTTCTCACTACACTAGTGGGTGAGGATCTTTAGAGGTTTTCAATTTTGGAAACTTGAAGAGAACCTAGGAGCACTCACTATAAACAAAGTGGAGGAGGCAAGGAAGGAGGCTAGGCTCAAGGAGTTCAAGGAGCAAAGGGCTTGGAGGTGGTCCATCCTTGGTCTAAGATCTAGATCAAGAGGTATAAAACTACTCCTAAACTTTGATCTTATATAAATTTGTTTTTGATGCATCTTACATAAACCTATGCATCTTGAAGGGGGTTTACATGACTATTGCTTTGATATTATTTGATAACATGCTTCCGTTGCTTTCGTATATAAATTTTGAATTGTATATGCATGCTAGTCACTAGAAATCCCACATGAATCTCATAGTATTCCCTTCAAAACCGAGAGTGATCGTCGGTGAATGTGATATAGTAGGAGAAGCCTCCTCTCGACGTAGTAGACATAGGTCCACATACGTCAGTGTGGATTAACCCTAGAATGCTTATTCACAAGTACCCATCTGGTCATTACCTAATGGGCGGAAATATCCGTCTTTCGACATCTTGCGAATCTTATCAAGGTTCACATGTCCAAGTTTAAGATGCCACATCCTTTCTTGGTTAACTTCTTCTCTAGCCCTTTTGGGTTTTGAGGTATTCCCGCTTTCAATACAGTGCATCCCACTATTCGTCTCTAGGTGAAAAAGTCCCTTTATCATATTACCATGAGAGATAATACGACCGTTCAAGTATAAAGTGCAACTCATTTTGTCAAACAATACTGAGTGCCCATCTCGTAAAAGCTTAGAGATAGAAATCAAATTCTTTATACATGAAGGAAAATATAAACAATTTTTAAGTTCCAGGACTTCCCGAGAGGGTAGTTTAAGCATGTAGGTGCGTATTGCTTTTGCAGAGATTTTAGTGCCGTTCCCAACTCACACAACCATCTCCCCATTGCGCAGTGACCTGCTCCCTGCTAGTCCCTGCATCGTATTACAGATATGCTGACTAACGCCTGAATCAAATATCCAGGAATTGGAGCTCACTGTAAAAGCACTCTCTATGACGGAAATAGTCTCTTCAAAAGTTCGTGTCATAAGGCTCGCAATACGCACCCTGTATTTCTTCTTCCAACGTTCATCCTTTCCACAATGAAAGCATGTTCCTTTCGATTTCTTTGCCTTCTTCTTATGCAACCTTTTCTTTGTGATTGCATTCTCACTCCCACTGTCCTTTTTGAAACCTTGTTCAAACTTACAGCACATGTCAATCATCTCGGTAAAAGTATGATCGAATCTATTCACTTTATAGTTTACAATAAACATAGTGAAATCATCTGAGAGAGATGTAAGGAAAAAATCTTGGGCCATTTTCCCATCAATGGAAGTTCCTAAACTCGCAAGATCTTTAAAGATCCTTTCCATCTTTTGTCCATGTTTATGGACAAATGTCCCCTTTGCCATTTTGGCATTCAATGGACTACAAACATTTGAGAATCGTACATTACTGGTCTCAATGTCATGCATCTTATGCAACCTTGCAACCATGGCACAAGAAGTGTCCATGTGCTTATGTAGCTTCATAAGCTCCTCACTAAGTGAAGTGAGGATTAAGCATTTGGCTTGTAAGTCATCCTCATAGTGTCTAACATAATTTTGACACTCCTCATTTGAAGCTAGTTTCGTAGGAGGTACATGAGGAGGGGATTGCTTAAGCACATACAATATGTCTTTCACCTTTGAGACATTCTCAATGTGGCGATACCAAGCAAGGAAACGTTGGCCCCTAAGGCCCCTTTTGTCAAGTATAATGGTGGGTATTATTTTAGGCATGTCGTTAACTACATAACATAACAGAAATCGTATTAGATTGTTTGTTTTAAAACTACTTGATTGGGTCTTAAATCAAATAGTACCACCCACTATTTTTGGCAAATTCCACATCCCTCAATGGAATTCGAGAGTTATTTTGAACTCTAAGCGGGGTATGGGAGACTCACCATTACCAAGCCCACCTCACGATGATACGATGTTGGTTAGCAAAAATAATGATGAGAAAATAACGCTTTATTCATTTACAACTTTTGTAACATCTAGTTTGGCCTCTAGAGAATGTTGCCTCACGATGATACGATGTCGGCACCATTGCACTTAGTTAAGTTATTTCCACCATGATTAGTTCGTGTAGGGGTTCAAGAATAGCCTCACGATGATACGATGTCGGCCATCCTCGTTGCCTACACTCACTTCATCATATGTTTATGGACTCCTCCTGGATGTAAGCACATACTTTGAACTTCCCCATGATACGGTGAAGCCGGTGTAGGAGTCACAAACGATTGGAGCCCACCACGGTGGAAGGCCTACGAAGAGATGTTCAAAACATCTCTCGCTTATCAACTTAATATTCGTTTTGTTGAGGGAGTAGTGTTGGGCTACATCAAATTTATTTTAATCTCATTAAAAGAACTTGGGCCTATCACAACCATTGGTCCAAGTTATTATGAATTAGTAGTTTATAATACTCCCACTATTTCGATGAAATAAGCGAGACTATATGGAACTACTAACGAATGCTTTGCATCCTCATATGGACTATATAGTCATATTAGGTTTTAGGATGATTATGAACCATTTCATTTGATCCAACACGAGCCTTGTGTTCGACCTTGGGTTTAAGGTAGATAGTTGTTGATTTTATTTACGCGTTTAATCTAATTAAACCGTTATTTCCTATTGGGCGTTGGACCCAACTATTCCAATTTGCATACATTTAAACAAAAAAGGAATACAAGAAATAAAAAGAAGGGCTTATGCCCTTTTACAACACATTTGATGGACTTATGTCCATTTACAACAAATTAGAACTAATCAAATTACATTCAAATCTAATCTACTTAACCCAAACATTCATAATGTAAAGCGGCCAATCACATAGCTCAATTATCGAGGCCTTTGGTTCATAATCACCCTTTTCTTAATCAATCACATTAACTAAGAAAGCAACTTAAACAATTGGTTTTCGGATTCATATAATTGATTTAAATGGAACTAAACAAAATGAAAATCCAATTCTCATTTAAAGAGACAAAACCATTTTGTTCTCATTTTATTTGGGTCAAAAACAATGACCACAACTTTTGGGCCATTTTGCAAAAAACAAAAAAAACTTTTGGGGTCACTTTGTAAAAACACAAAAGTCCACAATTTCATGTAATTACAACTAGAACCCAAAATTCTCAACAATTGCTAAAACTTCATTAAAGGAACAAAACAATTTGTCCTTTAGTGATTTTGGACCTTTACGTAAAAATACGTAAACTTTTGGGCCAAAATGCAAATACACAAAAGTATCAAAACTTTATGTAATTGCACAAAAGGCCCAAAAATACCCTATTCTATAGGGTGGCCGGCTTTTAGTGAAGAAGTGAAAAATTTTCTAAAAAGTTTTTGCAAGTTGATTTGTTAGGTGAGATAAAGGTGATTTGGATGGGTTGTAAGATAAAGTTTTGTCAAACATTGAAAAATTTTTGTCTAACATTAAAGGCATTAAACATCCTTCACCTATAACCATCACCCATAAAAAATAAACCAAAACTTTATGAAAAAACATTAAACTTTTGAATCTAAAAATCAAAACTTTTTGTTCTTGGCAAGAACTTCAAGAACATTGAAGAACGCTCATGAAAACTCATAATAGCTCCATGAATGTTTTTCACTCAATAAAACTCAAATTTTCACTACTCAAAAGAGGGCTAACATCCTAGGGTACTTAGGGGTTCCAAAAGTCACTTTAAAACCTTTTTAACAACACAATCATGAACCCAAAAAACCACCCTTTGGATTTGGCCGAATTTCCCCACATACATGGCACCAAATTTTAGTTCCAATATTCATGCTTCAATGAACTACATCTACAACATTTGAGATGCAAAATTTTCAAGCAAAATTTATTCAAAAGCAAGAACAAAGCTTGTAACATTTACAACACTTAAATCATAAACCATGAAAAATCACAAAACCCAAAAGGATTCACCATAAACTAGGCCTAGGCTCTGATACCACTTGAAGGAAAAAAATTTCCTAGTTAAGAACATGTGAGAATATTTGAATACATATGCAAACTATTAACACATTAAAGTAGGCATGCATTCAAAAAAGATTCATAAAACCCATGACTTTCAAAGCCTAGTGAATGGTGAACCAATAAACTCTTTAACAACATTAAAGAGAATAAAGGATTTAGAGATTCATTACCCTTGAAGCTCATCCTTGATTACACAAGGGATTCACCCAAGTGGAGGGCCTTCAAGTCACCTCCTTGCTCCTTGGATCTTCCTTGTGATTTTCTTCCTTTTAGTGCTCCTTTGCTTCTTTGAGGATTTGAGGATATGTTCTCCAAAACACCGAAAGCTTGATGTCTCTAAGTCTCTTCACTAAGGATATATTGTGAAGAAGAAATGGATGACTTAGAGAAGAATAGATTGCTAGCTAAAACTTCTCTAAGTGGCCGGCCTCTATAGAGAAAAAGAGAGAAAATGTTTCACCTCTTTTCATCAAGAAAACCCCAAATGAAAATAAAGCTATAAAGTTGAATTTATACTTTATCACATGTGAGTGGCAAACTTGTAATTAATCCAAGTTTGCATCCACTCACCCTATGGCCGGCCATGTTGATGTTATTGGGCTAATTGCCCATTTTGTTTTAGTTCTCATACAACTTAAACATAATGGGCCTTGTGGACCAAAACGCTTTTGGGCCCCGAAGCCCAAAACCAACTTAAAAGCCCAATACGAACATTTCGTATAATTAATTAACTAATTAATTAACTTTGACCATTCTTCAATTAAACCATTTAATTGCATATCCATTTCATTTAATTTCTTCACTTTCATCCTTACTCGGTGTACGATCCATTAGGTTCCATTTAGCGAGGTCGTGGGTGATTGTTACTCTTAACGATCGATTGTGAATTGAAGCCACATTTCAATTCTCCCTTAAAATTAGTGTTTGCTAATCATTAGGGCTTCCACAAACCATTAGTGACACCTAGCAGCATGTCATGGTTACCCAAGCTAAGTAGAATTGGTTGGAGAACCTATCCAGTTACAACTGCAATGCAATACGGTCCTTCTCTAATACAATACTCTTCATCACATTGTTTAAGTGATAGTTTGTTTCATGTCTGCTATCCAATGTGATACTTCTCCATATGATTCTATTGAATAAGATTTGGAACAAACTTCCTAAGTCATATTCATATGCTTTGGCCAAAGACTCTCGAATCATATCTTAGAGTATTCTCCTTCCACCATGGAAGGTTAGAGATCCCTTGTTGTGCATTCATATGCCTACATGACTAGATAGCTTGACCCCAACAATGCCGTGGACACTCCAATGCAATGCCTTTGACATGATCAAAGGTCAAGGACCTAACCATTAGACATCTATGATGCCTCAGGTCAAATGACTACTTTGCATATTGCAACTATCGAGTTCTTACATGACATGTATGTTCGAACTCTCTTTTGATCGTAGTTCAGTGTACTCGATTACTCTTTCGAGCACCTATGTGTTTTTCTTAGTGTCCAACACCATATGACTTGAGACTAGTCATACTCACGCTTGAGTCGACATAACACATACTAACCTTAGCGGATTGTCAATGCCCAATTGGCAATCCTATGGCTAGGAACGTTTTAGGAATGAACATAAGAGAAAGGTCTCGTTAATCTAACTTACTTAAATCACTTGTCTCTTAGATCAAATACATTCCTTGGATTCCCTTATTGCTTAAACACATGATACAATAAATAGTGATTAACAATAAGCTTTGCCCTTCATTAAACATATAAAAGTTTAATACAATAAGTATTCCAAAAGCTATTACATCAAATGATTGGCTTTGTGGGCATACTTCCAACACAATCATCAATAAAAGTAATAAACCAACGGAATCCATTAGAAGTAAATTTCGTTGGACCCGACACATCAGAATGTATCAAATCAAATGGCAAAGTAGCTTTAGAATCACTTACTGGAAAGGAAGCACGATGACTCTTAGCCATGACACATATTTCACACTTGAACTCTTAATCACTACAAGTGCAAACAAAGAAGGAAATAAATGCTTCATATAACTGAATGATGGATGTCCCAATCGACGATGCCACAACCAAAGTTGATGTCTGTCATCCACTTTAGCACTTAAAACTTGATGATTATTTAAACCGGAAACAATAGTATCCTCCATAGTGAAGATGTATAAACCTCCTATTCTTTTACCACGACCAATTATCTTCTGAGTTTGAATGTCTTGAAAATAAAAATATGTAGGGTAAAAGTGAGCAGAACAATATAAGGTATCAAGAAGTTTTCCAACCGACAAAAGATTGCACTTAACATCAGGAACAAGTAAAGTACGGACCAATGATAAGGTTGGAATCAGAGAGATAGTGCCTTCACCCTTCACAGGGAAAAGTGCTCCATTTGCACTAGTAATATACGGATCACGAACATAGTCACATAACTCATCAAATACTCTAGGGTCACTAGTCACATATCAGTGGCCCTAGTATCAATTATCCATTTATTTGTTCCACCAAGATGCATAACAACACTATGATTATATTGAGCCATTGAACAAAATCACGAACAATAAAGGCACAAAAGATACGCAGCAGAATAAAAACAATTTACCAGAACACTGTAGCAACCACTGTTCACAGCACTGTAGTAACCACTGTTCACAGCACTGTAGTAGAGACTATTCATGACACTTTAGCAATCACTGTTCACAAGCAGACCACTGTTCACGCACAGTAGCAAAGTGTTGTACTGTAGTGCGACACTAATCACTTTTTTTTTTTCACGAAGGAAATCACGAAAAATGTGGGCACAAAATTAAAACACACAGGTCACCAAGAGCTAACTGCTCTGATACCATATTAAACTAAACATGGTAAATACGAGACTTCCTAAAGCAACATCGAGAGAATCCCCTCCACATAAGCTCGAAGATCAATGACCCAAGGGTTTTTGAAAGACTCGGTCCCCTGCCACGTCCTAGGCCGGCTACCAATTTGGGAAAGGGGCAACAAGTCCTAGAGAAACACGAAGGTATAAGGGACTCATAGATGTTTCGACATACATACCTTGAAAGTCAATACGGCGAGTCCAGGGAAAAATCACATGCTCTTGATCAAACCTTCCTACTTCCAAGAGGAGATGGAGATTTACGAAAGAAAGCTCCAGTGGTACATGACTCCACTCAGGACCCTCTTGTCCTACAACTTCGTAGGAAGTAAACAAGTTGAAGGCCGAACGACAAGCTGAGATACCTGATTGGAACCAACTAGGCTTGACCTTCTTACAAGGAGGATCCTTGACACCCCCTCCAAGCAAAGACAAAGCAGAAGCTTGACTTGCAACTCTATACTGGAAAGGAGGACCCGATTGAACACCTTAACCTCTTTGAGTCCACAAGGGCATACCAGATGCACATCGACGGAGAGTGATGTCTTCTTTTCCTCTCCACCCTCTCTGGCGGAGCTTTAAACTGGTATTGCCGTCTTCCACCTGAGACGATAGACTCATTTGAGGAATTGAGGAAACTGTTTGTTTCTCAACACATTTTGCAGACCGATTTCTTGCATTCTGCAGATGACTTGTACACTATTCGTCGGAAGCCAGACGAGTCACTACGAGAGTATGCCGGTCGCTTCAGCCATGAGTATTGTCGTTGCGCTGAGGCAGATGACAAGACCGCCTTCAAGGCCTTCATGGCAGGCCTACATGATTGTTTCTTCAAGTACATGATCAATGCTAACACTTGGAAGACTTACTATGAGGTGATGGCACAGGCTTACAACCATGCCTCCACCGAGGCAAGGACATATCAAGGGAAACCCCCCACAGCCACCCCTTATCAACAAGTAGGGGGTGGAAGCCAGATCCAACCAAATGAGAAGACCTCGACCTTCCAAATGGCAGCGGTCCCTCCCCCTGCCTTACTTAATACTTTGCCAAGTCAACAGACATATCAATCTCAGGGCAAAAGGAAAAATTTCCATCCTCACCAGTCTCATTTTAGTAAAAGGAGTAAGGGACACTACCACGATAACCAAGGGTATCACCATCATAATCCCCGACCCCAAGCAGTCAACACAGTGGGTCAAACACTGGGGCTTCGGTCAATATCATGTTTGTCGAAGCTTTCAGGGCACTTAATGTAGCTGAACACTTGCTCGATCGCTCGATTTCCCCTCTGATAAGCTTCTCCAGTGATATCGTGCAACCTTTGGAGAGCATACACTTACCTTTCACCATTGGTACATGCCGTTACACAACTACCATTACCACTAACTTCCTGGTGGTTGATTGCCCAACGGCATATAATGTCATCTTGGGATGCACAACCATCAATGATCTAAAGGCCATGGTATCCACACATATGTTTTTGATGAAATTTCCAACCCCCTATGTCAATGGTTACATCAAAGGAGATCAACTTAGTACACTATCATGTTACAAAACTTCGGTCAAGCAACAACACCTGCCTGTGCCCAAGGAAACCCTTTCTATACATGACCAAGTCATAAAGACCAGCCCAGACGAAGCCAACTTGGATCTTCACGGTGGCAACAGTCAACCCGACGATCCTCGAGATGACTCTTTCACCCAGCAAGCATAACCCACTGAAGAGTTGGAGGAGGTCTCTATCTCAAAAGATTATCCGGATCGCATGGTGAAGATTGGCACCACCTTGTCACCACCTATTCGATTGGCATTGATCTCTTTTTCGCAAGAGAACATTGAGGTCTTCGCCTGGTCATACGAGGACATGCCAGGCATCTATCCCGATATCATCTATCATCGCTTAAGTATTGACCCCAAGGACAAGCCAGTGAGACAGAAGCGAAGATCCTATGACGCTGAATGGTATGAGGCAATGAAGGTAGAAGTTGAAAAACTTAAAGGCATAGGCTTCGTCCACGAAGTCAATTATCCAACGTGGGTAGCAAATGTTGTCCTTGTTAAGAAGAATCCGACCAAGGAAAGTCTCCTGCTCCAAAAGGTCTTGTGGTGAATGTGTGTCGATTACACCGACCTAAACAAACGATGCCCGAAAGATAGCTTTCCTCTTCCTCTCATAGACAGACTTATAGACTCTACAGAAGGGTGTGAACTTCTGAGCTTCATGGATGCTTACTCAGGATACAACCAAATCCTCATAAACCCTCCGGACCAAGAACACACAGCCTTTACTACTGACAAGGGACTATATTGCTATAAAGTCATGCCCTTCGGCCTAAAGAATGCAGGAGCGACTTATCAGAGACTAGTCAATTCAATGTTCGTCGAACAGATCGGGAAGGGCATGGAAGTTTACGTTGATAATATGCTAGTCAAGAGTAAACATGCTGACCAACACATCACCAACTTATCTGAAACTTTCACCATTCTAAAGAGGTATCGAATAAGGTTGAACACCAACAAATGTGCCTTCGACGTAGGCTCTGGCAAATTCTTAGGCTTCATGATAAGCCAACGAGGCATTGAGGCTAATCCCGAAAAGATCAAAGCAATCCTCGACATGAAGGAACCGGTAACTTCAAAAGACATCCAAAGCCTTACTGGCAAGGTGGCAGCCTTAACTAGGTTCATCTCTAAGGCTACAAACAAATGTGCTCCTTTCTTCAAAGCACTTAAGGGAAGTAAGAAGTACATTACATGGACTGATGGATGTGCTGAGGCATTCAAGAACCTCAAACACTACATAAGTAAAGCCTTTCTGCTCTCCAAACTTGAGGTTGGTGACACTCTCATTATCTATCTGCCGATATCGGCTTCAGCAGTAAGTTCCGTTCTTATTCGAAAGGATGGTAATGTCCAAAGACCTGTCTACTACGCTAGTAAGGCCTTACAAGATGCGGAGACACGATACTCCAACATTGAGAAATTGGCTCTAGTGATAGGAGCATATTTATGCCACTGAGTTAGCTTGTTCTCATGCATTTATGTTGTTATTTCTTAGTTAATTATGTATTTTAAGCTACTTTCGTGTGTTTGTAGGTCCATAGGCCTTATGAAGCAATAAGATGCATTTTGGAGCAGTTTTGGGCTTGGAATGAATAGCACATGCATGGAGCAAAGTGGATGGACGAAATTGAAGACTGAAGAGGCTAGGAATGTGTTAAAGAGAAAGAAGAATTAATGTAAAAAGGACAAAGAGCTTAGCCACAAAGGGGTGTCACTCCACCATTCACCTTTCCATCATTGCCGTGCACCACCATTGCACTCCCTTTGGATTCCTATGTCGTGCATCATCATCCATGTTCCCTCCATTGACTCATTTGTTGCATCATTCCACCTCCCTTTCCTTTCTCTACCATGTGCACAATCATTCATGTTCCCTAGCTATAACACCACTCCATTTTACCCCCATGCTTTGCATCATCACTTCAATTTCACCTTTGAATCATTTCAAACACCACTCAGTGCACTCAATTGCTACACCATTCCTTGCTCCCTCCATCATTTCAGATTTCATGCATCATTGCACTCAATTGCTACACCATTCCATGTTCCCCTCCATTGCCATGCACTTCCTCTATAAAAGGAAGTGTGTGTAACATAAATTTAGTTCATATTTTGTTAGATCATTCACTCCCATTTCAACACAACCTTCATCCAAACACATCCATTCTTCTTCACATCCATTCCTCCATACAAACAAACCTTCAAACACTCACCAACACCTTGTGCCGTAGCAAAGGAAGGGAAGGAAAGTGCTTGGACGTGCTTGCTGTCCAACTTGGATCGTTGGAGCGTTTAGGTGTTTTCTTTCTTTTGTTTCCAATGTTTAAATTCATTTTCTTTTGTTTTGTTGTGAATATGAGTGGCTAAACCCCTCTTGGCTAGGGGTGATTTTAAAGCCATGATTATGTGTGTAATATAACTCCACCTGTGTAAGTTTATCTTACATTGCCGGTCCCAAGCCCGGATAAAGGAGGAGGGGGAGGGCGTCAGGTAGTCGACAACCGGCACTCCTATTTTACGTCGAATCCTTATGAAAATGAATCCAGAACAAAATCGCGCTAAAGCTAGGGCGTCACCCGTAAGTGGCGCGCTGTGTGGCCCGAGCACAGTGATAAGTGAGCAAGGGTCGTTGTATCTCCATTGGCACCCGGATGCAGTGTTAAATGAGCAAGGGTGCCATATAAACTTCTTTTCGAACGACTCCACTCAAAGTTGTTTGGGAGCATATGCTTCTATCAACTTTACACAGGACACACAAAAGAAGTACTTTGATACTATTAGACGGGGGAAGTTGAAGAAGCTAGGACAGAAGGGTAGAGTTCAAGATTGTTGTTGTTGTTGTTTGATTATGTGTGTAATATGATTTGATAAATTCCAGTTAGGAACTCTTGAATCGTAAATGCAATTGGCTTAACTATTTGATTGATAACTTATTTGTATTTGTTGATTAAGGGTCGACACTTAATTGGCATGCATAAATCCGATGCTAGAATATAAGAAAGTTTCACATAATCGTTACAAACTTATATTCATAAGTAGTGGAGGTCGCTTATAAATGATCGCGTTAAGTTTAATTCTAGCATGAGTAACATGATGTCATAGTTGCAAGTGCTTTGTCAATGCTTATGATTTTCATTAAACATAATGATCTTTGATTGTATCTCTATTATGATGTCATGTAGGGAACTTTAGAAGAATGTTTTGGGTTGTCGAATGATGTCATCCAATCCAATAAAACAAGGAAAATCTGAGAGTTAACTAGTGATGTCACGGTTAAATTGGAGCATTGTCGTTCATAATTCAATGAAGTAGTAACTGGAAATCAAGTTATTTGCATACATGTTATGTGTGGAGAAAAAAGCCTCTAGCTATCCCATACATCATCTTATTTCTCACATTTGTTTTACAATCTGTCTAATTTTTTATGCGAATAATATAAGCACACAAATTAAACCCTCTTTTTGACAATTGTAGTATAGATGTAAGTAGGGTATCGTTCTAGGCCGGGGATTAGGAGGGCTTGCTAATAACCTCTCACTTGACTCAAAAATATAAGAAGAAACTTAAAAACACAAAAGTAGGCTTTAAAACACTAAACTAGACTCAAAGAGTTCAAAACAAACTTAAGCACACTTTGATACAAGAAAATAAATGGGGGGTATTGGTTTTGGTTGTGATTGAGATAAAAAGTAAAACTAAATATATGGTTGATGGATTAGCTAGAGATCCATTCTTCACACATGACACACTTGAACATGAATTGATTTTCAGTTGCTTTTCGATAAGCTATTAATACTCAATGCCCCAAATTAACCGTGAATTGCACTAATTAACCCTCAGTTTTTCCACAAGTTATTGGGTTGGATGATTGCATACGACAACCCAAAACATTCCCTACAAGTTCCCTACATGAGTTGCATAATAGAGATACAAGCAAGAATCATTAAGTTCTATGAAAAACATAAGCATTGACGAGACACTCGTTACTATGATTTGCATGAAACTTATGCCAAGAATTTACTTAACGTGATTGTGACTAGCAACCTTCACTACTTGTGAATATAAGTTCATAACGATTAGGTGAAACTCCCTTATATTCTAGCGTCAAATTCATGCATGAAAATTAAGCGTGCACTCTCAACCAACATACACAAATCAGTTTTTATACGAACGGATAAGTAAATTGAATTCACAACTTATAAATCACAACTGAAGGTAATCAATTCATATTACAAATATATTCATGGCTTTGAATTAACCTCTAGCCAAAATAAGTTTATTTACACATTATTAAAACAGAAATAAAATAGAAGTTTGGAAAGATTAAATCGAAAGAAGGTGATCTGTTGCGTTCGTGCCCGTGTGAACTACGCCTCGCTGGCGCCCCCTCCTTTCCTGCAGCTTTCCCGTGTCTTATCCAGCTCATGCTGCCCTTCCACCTGCCCGCTGCTGTCAGTCCTTCTCTTCAGTTCACGCTGCCAAATGGCAGCTTTCATTTATTATTTTGTTTTCTTTTTTTTCACCCATGCAGCCAAGTGCTGCTTTTCCTCTTTTATTTTATTCTTCTTTTTGGCAGCCTTGCTGCTTCTTTTCTTTGTGCGTTACTCACCATTCCACCTGAAACATCTTTAAGTTTAATAAAAACCCCAGTGCAAACTCTGATTCCAACCTGACAAAATTTAGTGAGTAAATAACAAGTTTGTGCCATTTTTATTTTCTTTGCATAACAAATCCTATAAACACAAAAACAACGTAAATAGCTCAAAATTATAAGGAACTAACTAAGAAAAGACGAGTGAATTTGAAGTAAAAATATATATAAATATGATCCGATCAAATACCCCCACACTTAACTTTTGCTAGTCCTCGAGCAAAACAAAGAAAACAAGAACAAGAAGTAACAAGAAAGACATTAGCTTCCCCCTATGTGACCCTCATAGAATTTCATTCAAGAAAACAAATCATCAAGAACCATAGCTAGCATCAAGGAACTAATCCAAGTTCATCTTCCTAATTCAAATATTAGCAGTAATCTTTAAATCATCCTTGAAGTGTAGTGTGTGAGATAGCCATGCTAATGCAATTTCAAAATTTTTATATTTTTAAAATCATCATATGCAAACTAGCAACCTTCTCACGGGATATGCACTCAATCACACATGTGTTTAGTTTTAATGTGTTTCGCTCAAAGAATCAAATGTGAAAGTTCTACCATAAGCTTGCATAAAGATCACTTCTCCACAGTCATAATTGCAAAACTTAAATCAAGAGGACTTTTATTGGATGTAATGAGGCTTAGGGATAGGGTTATTGAAACGAAAGAATAGGAAAACACAAGTTCCAAGCTACATTGCAAGCAATTCTTTTGTTTAGATTTATAAGAACTCAAGCTTTCCCGCGATTCTTCTCGCACCTCCAACCACCCCCCTTAAACTGAAACTTTAAAAACTTTTTATTTTCTTTGTATACAATCTCTCTTTTTCTTTTTTTCTTTTTCTTTTTTTTTTTTTTTTTTTTTTTAAATACAAACATGAAATACCCCCACACTTATTCTTTTGCCAAACACCTTCAAAGTACTTCACAAACATTTCTCATAAGACAATCTCGCATTGCTCGCTTGGAAAGGGTAAGGAAAAATGTTTGAGGTATAAGGGTAGACATATCTGGTGATAAGAAATAAAAGGCTCAACATACACGGCTCAAATTGGCAATCTAATGATATTATTTTTATTTGGGAAACATGGTTATTTGGGCCATAGTGGTAAACCTAATGCCTCTATCATTTCCAAATTCATGCAATCAATGACAAACATTTCGAAAGATCGTTACGCAAGTTCTAGAGATGTATCTCACATAAGTTCATCACACATAAAAAAATAGGAGTGTATGAAAAATGCACACACTTTCAATAGGCTCAAAAACTCACATAGGATGTATATGGTCACTAAATTCACATATGAAGCTTTAAGTCATGCTTTAGTTTCACATCAACAAGGCTATGTGCATTTGGTTTTTCAAAGATGATCAAACATGTACAAAACTAACAAGAGAATTAGGAATTTCACAAAACACATGTTAACTAAGTTATTGATGATCATGGTTCAAATTTGATCCAATTATATCATTGGGTCGGGAAACTAACAAAAATCTAATTCAAAACAATAAGGGAAACAAGACAATATTTTTGGATTTTTAAATTTTCCGATTTTTTTATTTTTTATTTTTTTTATTATATATATATATATATATATATATTTTTTTTTTAAAGAAAACAAAAAAAACAACAACACAGAAACAAATGAAATTCTAGAGATGTCTACCCCCACACTTAAACTGGACATTGTCCCCAATGTCAGAAAACACTATAATCCAAATAAAAATAAAATAAATAAATAATAAGAAACAAAATAAAGCAATTGGACTGAAAACTTCCCTAGTTTGCAGTAAAATCAAGCGATGACCCTCCAAGCTAAAATTCTGCAATCAACTTCAAGGGTGGAAAGAACCAAATGTTCCTGCAAAGAAAAGAAATAATTCAGTTAAGTAACGCAAGAAAATTAATTAAAAAAAATTGCAAACGAAAAATTGAAAATTACGATAAAAGATAATGAATAAAACTAATAAGTAATCATTGGTCGTGCTTGTTGACTTTCCACAGCTTTCCTCTTGAACAGGGTGACACTTAGCTTTTCACTTGCAAGTGATGATTTTATGCTATTGTACTGCGAGGCTTTGCTCTTTGGCGAAGGTGCCCTCCAAATGTTGTTGAAGCTTCTCGAGTTCTTCAACTCGGACTCCTTGTGCTGGTTTGATTGTACGAGCTGCATTCTTCTCTGCTTGTTTCCTTTGCATGGCGGGCAGGCACAAGGTAGCTGTTTTGGTCTGATTCTTTCTTCAATCTTTCCAAGTGCCCACCTCTTGCTTTCTTTCTCCTTCCCTAGCTGAGGATGAATTGGCAAATTGTCTCCCCATGCTTCGAGGTCTCATTTTCACCTCCCTTACTTGTCCCCCAAGTAGATGTGGTAGACAAAACGGAAGCATAAGATGAAGAAGATGAGTACTCGAGAGCAAGGCTAGGTAAGCAATTAGGAAGGGGTTCCAGGCAGTTGGCTCCAGATCGGAAGATTGATACCAAATGCTGGCTGATTGCTCTCTTTCTCCTTGTCGGAAAACAAAGACAAGCAGAAGGACATGGAGAAAGCATGATATGAGATACTCTTGCTTTCAACCTTTATGATATGAAATACTTTTGCTTTGAATGGGTTGTTCGCAAGAGTATCCCAAGGAATGAGGAACACTGAGTAACTTAGGAGGATTCTTTTGGAATGCATTCTCGGAGATGAAGAAGTTTTGAGTGAGGCTACTTTGCAATGAAGTTTAACATTTAAAGAATTTTCTTAATGGCTGGTAGAGGTACTGTTCAATTAACCCAGGGTTACCGACACGAGTAGAAGAACAGTGCAACGTGCTTTCCCACTTCACCATAAATTTTTTTTTTGACCAGCTATTCGTGATTTTCGCAAAGCAGATTCTTCATTGATATCTGGAATCGGCGCATCGAGCTCTGAGCATCGTCGATTGTAGAGGTAGCATGTGACACGTGCGAATAAATCTGGAAAAGAAGATTTGCCCGTGGGTTGAAGCCCAGCTTTTGAGAAAGCTAGCGTGTCTTTGACTGTTGAATTTCCCTCTTCGATTTCTGAATTGGTGCTTCGACAAACTGCCCGAGATTTCCGCAAAGCTACCGGTTGCATGTGACGAGTGACAACACGTCTGGACAAATTGATCTTTTGAAATCCGGGGTTCGGCTCGTGGTTTCTGAGCAAGCCCAGCCTTTAAGAAATGAAACGCCTCTTTTGAGAAAAGAATCCGGCTTTTGAGAAAGGAAACTCCTCTTTTGAGAAAAGAATCAGGCGTTTGAGAACGGAGCCCCGACTCTTCGATTTGCGAGAGGACGCCTCTTCAATTTCTGAGGAGCGCCTCTTTGATTTCTTCTTTTTATAGAGGCGTTAATTTTGTTCCACAACACACTTGAGCTCCCTCCTGTAAACACTCCCTTCTTGCACTTGTTTAATCTTGATATGTCCGACTCTCTTCTTTCTTCACCACCTCTGAAAAATGTCTGGCCCTTCCGATCGTCGTTTTGACTTAAACCTTGGTGAAGAGGCAGCTCCGCCTTCACCAGACAACATATGGCGCCCATCCTTCATATCTCCTACCGGTCCTCTTACCGTGGGGGATTCGGTGATAAAAAATGACATGACCGCTGCGGTGGTGGCCCGGAACCTTGTCACTCCCAGAGATAACAGACTGCTCGCTAGACGGTCTGATGAATTGGCGGTTAAGGAGTCTCTGGCTCTTAGTGTGCAATGTGCGAGTTCTGTGTCCAACATAGCCCAACGCCTATATGCTCGAACACGTCATGTTGAGTCGTTGGTGGCTGAAATACAGAGTCTCAAACAAGAGATTAAAGGGCTCAAGCATGAGAATAAAGAATTGCACAAGCTCGCACACAGCTATGCCACCAGCATGAAGAGGAAGATTGACCAGATGCAGGACACCGATGGTCAAATTTTACTTGATCATCGGAGGTTTGTGGGTTTGTTCCAACAACATCTGCCTTCGTCTTCTGGAGCGGCACCGCGTAGTGAAGCTCCAACTGATCAACCTCTGTCGCCTCCTCCTTCCGTGGCCCCGCCGACTGCTGAAGCCCCGCCTACTACTGAAGCACCACCCGACCAATGAATACTATTAGTTTACATCATTGTAAAATATTTGTACTTTTTTTTTTTTATTTATTTTTTAATTTTTTATTATTATTTTTTTTTATGTATTTTTTTTTTCATTAATTTTAAATTTTATCTTTTTTTTATTTTTTATTTTTTTTTTTATATATGTAAATTAATGTAAAGAGACCTTGGTTAACCTTCCCCCACACTTAAACTAAATAACACAAACTCACAGAAATCAACCAAATAACACAACTAACTAAACAAAACAAAATGAAAGCAGTAAAGATAAGGGTGGAAGAATGCAAAGCTGATTGGGTTAGTGATTCCAAAGTCTCCCTTCGTTGAATGCTTGGGTTGCCTCCCAAGAAGCGCTTGATTTAACGTCTTTAGCCGGACGCATCTTTCCTTTAAATTTCCCTCGGCTCCATTTGAACCTAAAATCAAAGAAAGAAAAATAAATCAAATATCAAAAGTAAAATACACAAACACCAATATAAACATAAACAAAAACAAAAATAAAAGGATTAGCAAAGTTGCTAATCCCCGGCAACGGCGCCAAAAATTTGATGCGAATAATATAAGCACACAAATTAAACCCTCTTTTTGACAATTGTAGTATAGATGTAAGTAGGGTATCGTTCTAGGCCGGGGATTAGGAGGGCTTGCTAATAACCTCTCACTTGACTCAAAAATATAAGAAGAAGCTTAAAAACACAAAAGTAGGCTTTAAAACACTAAACTAGACTCAAAGAGTTCAAAACAAACTTAAGCACACTTTGATACAAGAAAATAAATGGGGGGTATTGGTTTTGGTTGTGATTGAGATAAAAAGTAAAACTAAATATATGGTTGATGGATTAGCTAGAGATCCATTCTTCACACATGACACACTTGAACATGAATTGATTTTCAGTTGCTTTTCGATAAGCTATTAATACTCAATGCCCCAAATTAACCGTGAATTGCACTAATTAACCCTCAGTTTTCCACAAGTTATTGGGTTGGATGATTGCATACGACAACCCAAAACATTCCCTACAAGTTCCCTACATGAGTTGCATAATAGAGATACAAGCAAGAATCATTAAGTTCTATGAAAAACATAAGCATTGACGAGACACTCGTTACTATGATTTGCATGAAACTTATGCCAAGAATTTACTTAACGTGATTGTGACTAGCAACCTTCACTACTTGTGAATATAAGTTCATAACGATTAGGTGAAACTCCCTTATATTCTAGCGTCAAATTCATAGATGAAAATTAAGCGTGCACTCTCAACCAACATACACAAATCAGTTTTTATACGAACGGATAAGTAAATTGAATTCACAACTTATAAATCACAACTGAAGGTAATCAATTCATATTACAAATATATTCATGGCTTTGAATTAACCTCTAGCCAAAATAAGTTTATTTACACATTATTAAAACAGAAATAAAATAGAAGTTTGGAAAGATTAAACCGAAAGAAGGTGATCTGTTGCGTTCGTGCCCGTGTGAACTGCGCCTCGCTGGCGCCCCCTCCTTTCCTGCAGCTTTCCCGTGTCTTATCCAGCTCATGCTGCCCTTCCACCTGCCCGCTGCTGTCAGTCCTTCTCTTCAGTTCACGCTGCCAAATGGCAGCTTTCATTTATTCTTTTGTTTTCTTTTTTTCCACCCAGGCAGCCAAGTGCTGCTTTTCCTCTTTTATTTTATTCTTCTTTTTGGCAGCCTTGCTGCTTCTTTTCTTTGTGCGTTACTCACCATTCCACCTGAAACATCTTTAAGTTTAATAAAAACCCCAGTGCAAACTCTGATTCCAACCTGACAAAATTTAGTGAGTAAATAACAAGTTTGTGCCATTTTTATTTTCTTTGCATAACAAATCCTATAAACACAAAAATAACGTAAATAGCTCAAAATTATAAGGAACTAACTAAGAAAAGACGAGTGAATTTGAAGTAAAAATATATATAAATATGATCCGATCAATTTTTCATACTTGTTTGTTTGTTTCAACTTCATCCAAATCAAAACCCCCCTTTTAGTTTCTTGTTTCAAAGTGTTTCAAATCTGTTTTAGTTGTGTTCTTAAGTGTTTTGATTCAAGTAAAAGTCAAATTTCGTCCAAAGTCATTCCTAGTGTCTAGTTTAAGTTTATTTGGTTTGTTTTAAGCTATTTTGAGTATTTTAAGTTTGCTTTGAGTCTTGTGAGTCTTGTTAAGTGTTTTTAAATTTAGTTTTATGTTTTTGAGTCAGTTTAAAGGTTATTAGCAAGCCCTCCTAATCCCCAGTCCAGAACAATCCCTACTTATACTTGTACTGCAATTGTCAAAAGAGGGTTAAATTTGTGTGTTCAGATAATTTTTGAACCATCTAGCATTGGTCATGTCTGCTTGAAAACTTCGCCCTTACTTCCAAGCACACTCTATCATCGTGCTTACAAATCATGCTCTTCGACAGATACTCCAAAGTCCTGACACTTTCGGGCGAATGATCAAATGGGCGATAGCATTGGGTGAGTTTGACATCTCCTACCAACCAAAGCTAGCTGAGAAGGGCCAAGTAGTGGCAGACTTCATCGCTGACTTCACATATCCTGTTAACATTGTTTCTACGCCTAAAGAAGTGGTTTCATTACCCTCGGAAGCTCAAAAAACAGAACCAACAGCCCCAGCATGGAGCCTATATGTTGATGGCTCGTCCAACCAACAAGGTTGTGGAGCAGGACTAGTCCTTACGACCCCTGACAAAGTGGCAATGGAGGATGCTCTTCGTTTCAAATTCAAGGCGTCGAACAATGAGGCCGAATATGAAGCCTTCCTAGTAGGCTTACGTTTTGCCAAACACCTTGGGGTTAAACGAATTGATATCTTCAGTGACTCCCAATTGTTGGTTAACCAGGTCACCAACAACTTTGACGCTAAGGATAGCTCCATGGCAGCATATTTGGCACAAACACAATTGTTGCTCAAGCACTTCCACTACCAGATCACCCAAATTCCACGAGCGGCAAACAGTCATGCAGATGTTTTGGCTCGCCTCACCTCAGCAGTGGAAGACAAGATTGGGAGAAAAATTCAGGTCGAATTATTGGTAGCACCAAGCACCATGGCTGTGGAAGTATGCAACTTACAATTGGGGGATAGTTGGATTACCCCGATTTATAGATTCCTTACTCATGGCACCCTTCCAAATGACAAAGGCCAAGCTAAACAAATTTGATACAAGGCTACCCATTACTTGATCAATAATGACCAACTCTACAAGCGAGGTTTTAACCTACCATACCTAAGATGCCTTACGCCCGCAGATCCGGAAACTGTCCTTCGGGAAAGACATGAAGGAGTCTGCGGAGATCATGTTGGATCTCGATCCCTAGCACACAAGGCTTTTCACCAAGGATATTATTAGCCAACACTCCACCAAGATGCCATCGGAATATCCCGCTCATGTGATAAGTGTCAACACTACGCAACTCTTCCTCACTCCCCTCCTGAGCCGCTCATTACTATGATCAGCCCTTGGCCCTTCGCCCAATGGGGACTTGATTTGATCGGCCCAATGCCTGCAGGGAAGGGTAAAGTTCGTTATGCAATCGTTGCAGTTGACTACTTCACAAAGTGGGCCGAAGTAGAACCCTTGGCAACCATTACTGAGGCAAAAATTGAAGACTTCGTATAGAAGAACATCCTTTATAGATTCGGCATTCCCAATACGATAGTCACTGACAACGGGTGACAGTTCGACAACAATAAGTTCAGGATGTTCTGCTCTAAGTTCAACATCAACTTCTGTTTTGCCTCCCCAGCTCATCCCCAGTCGAATGGACAAGTTGAAGCTATCAACAAAATAATCAAGCGAACTTTGAAAACCAGATTGGACAAGGCTAAAGGTTGTTGGCCAGAATTTGTACCCCAAGTTCTTTGGTCATACCGCACTTTGTATCGGACATCAACAGGAGAAACCCCATTCTCACTTGACTTTGGTACAGAGGCAGTTGTCCCAGTTGAGCTTGAGCAAGCAACGTTCCGAGTCCAGAACTACGTGCAAAGAGAAAATGACATACAACTTACCCTCAACTTAGATCTAGTCGAGGAACACAGAAACCAGGCTCACTTGAGGAATGTCGCCTACAAGTAGCCCATCTCCAACTACTATGACTCAAGGGTCAAACCTTGTTCTTTCAAAGTGGGGGACTGGGTATTGAAGAAAAGATTACTCTGCGACAGAGTCCTGAGTGAAGGAACACTTAGTCCAAACTGGGATAGACCGTTTGAAGTTGTTGGCATCAGTTGCCCTGGCTCCTACAAGCTTAGAAGCTCTGATGGCAAGACCCTTGGCCATCCATGGAACGCTGATCACTTGATGTACTATTACAAGTAAACTCACATTGTACAAGTGTTAAGCTTCAACCGTTCGGCATCCTATGTAACGAAGACTATTTGACATGAATTCAATAAAGAGGTGATTTAGACAACTCGGTCCTAATCCTCTTACATTCCTAGCAATGAAACACTCAGGTTCAAAGCTTCAACATGAATGCTTCCAACATGAAACAAAGTCTAAGTATATGTCAACAAGACTATACAAATAAACGAATAGCTTCACAGTATATTCGTTCAATCATACATTCCAACACATTCATACATAAGCTAACTGTCCTTTGAAAGGGTTCAACATACTTTGTGTCATTCGACACTTGTTACAATGTGCCTAGACACCTTGCCCTTATTCTCACCAACCAGGTGATGAAATGTGAAGAAAGAACTCATCTTCGTGCCACCAACCAGGTGATGAAATGTACAACCTGTACTCTCCTTCATGCCACCAACCAGGTGATGAAATGTACAACCCGTACTCTAATATCATTTGGCAACTTGCCACTCATGCCACCAACCAGGTGAAGAAGGAACTCATCTTCATGCCACTAACCAGGTGATGAAATGTACAACCCGTACTCTAATATCATTTGGCAACTTGCCACTCATGCCACCAACCAGGTGAAGAAGGAACTCATCTTCATGCCACTAACCAGGTGATGAAATGTACAACCCGTTCTCTAATATCATTTGGCAACTTGCCACTCATGCCACCAACTAAGTGAAGAAGGAACTTATCTTCATGCCACCAACCAGGTGATAAAATGTACAACGCGTACTCTACTATCATTTGGCAACTTTCCATTTATGCCACTAACCTGGTTATGAAATGTACAACCCGTTCTCTAATATCATTTGGCAACTTGCCACTCATGCCACCAACTAGGTGAAGAAGGAACTCATCTTCATGCCACCAACCAGGTGATGAAATGTACAACCCGTACTCTCCTTCATGCCACCAACCAGGTGATGAAATGTACAACCCGTACTCTAATATCATTTGGCAACTTGCCATTCATGCCAGCAACCAGGGGTAGAAGGAACTCATCCTAGTGCCACCAACCAGGTGATGAAATGTGATGAAAGGTGATGAAGGAACTCATCTTCGTACCACCAACCAAGTGATGAAAGCAACTTACCATTCATTCCACCTACCAGAAAACGAGTGGTACAACTTGTACATATGAACTCCTAGCATTCACAAATAATAAAAAACCCTCAAGCTTGACAACTCAACTAGGGAAGCACTTATTCCCAACAAGAGTTATAGTCACCAACAAAGTCTTATTGCAAGCCAACAACAACTTCAGTGCATGGCATACGAAGATCAAGCTATTCAGCCTTCTTGCATCTACTTCAAACATTTCCCCTCTTTAACAATGCAAACACTACAACTCGTAGAAAGCTTCACACACTCTTGATCAATACAGTGTGAAGCAAAACCAATTTATAGTGCCAACAAGAGCTTCATCAAAGGAGTTCAACCACAATTCTCAAAAGCTTCACACACTCTTGATCAAGATAATGTGAAGCAAAACCAATTTATGGTGCCAACAAGAGCTTCATCAATGGAGGGCAACCACAATTCTCAAAAGCTTCACACACTCTTGATCAAGACAGTGTGAAGAAAAACCAATTTATGGTGCCAACAAGTGCTTCATCAAAGGAGTTCAATCATAATTCTCAAAAGCTTCACACACTCTTGATCAAGACAGTGTGAAGCAAAATCAATTTATGGTGCCAACAAGAGCTTCATCAATGGAGGGCAACCACAATTCTCAAAAGCTTCACACACTCTTGATCAAGACAGTGTGAAACAAAACCAATTTATGGTGCCAACAAAAGCTTCATCAAAGGAGTTCAACCACAATTCTCAAAAGCTTCACACACTTTTGATCAAGACAGTGTGAAGCAAAACCAATTTATGGTGCCAACAAGAGCTTCATCAATGGAGGGCAACTACAATTCTCAAACTTTCGAAGCAAATTCAAGACTGTTCGAAGCAAATTCAATTTATATGGTTTATCCATACCTTCGACTACTACAAAGTGTGGCTTGCATCACAATCTCTTGCTCAACAGTGTGGAAGCAAAATTTGTATATGTTGTCTCTCCCACATTTTCAAATTTCTAGTTTCCCAAAAAAAAAAAGAAAAAAAAAAGGGAAATTCAACAAAGCTTCATCAATGGAGGACAACTACAAATTCTCAAAAGCTTCACACTATCGTGATCAAGATAGTGTGAAGCAAAATCAATTCATGGTACCCAACAAAAGCTTCAACTCCAAAGCTTCACCTACAAAACTTCAAATCCAAAGCTTCAACACAAAAGCTTGACCCACAAAAGCTTCACCCACAAAAGCTTGACCCACAAAAGCTTGACCCACAAAAGCTTCACCTACAAAAGCTTGACCCACAAAAGCTTCACCTACAAAACTTCAACACAAAAGCTTCACCTACAAAAGCTTCACACTATCTTGATCAAGATAGTGTGAAGCAAAATCAATTCATGATGCCCAACAAAGCTTCAACCTCAAAGCTTCACCTACAAAGCTTCACCTACAAAACTTAAAAATATATATATATATTTTCGGAAATTCGAAAATTCGAAAAAAAAAAATTTCGAAAATTTTAAAATTGAAAAAAAAATAAAAATTGCCTAGGCCTCCTCTTATTTGGGCCTAACAACTTTCATAACAAATATATATGAAAGAGGAGTTTTGGGCTACCACTTAGAAAGGAAATGCCTCATTTGTCAACTCCCTCGACCGGAGACTTGGGGGACACCTACCATATGCTACTGCACCTTGATACTCAGAAGTCTCATGACCACTCAATGACTTGGATTTTTCAAGTCTCCAACCGAGAAGTTTTCCTTACTCGGGAAATTAAGGGAGCACTACCTCAACATACATGCTTCACTGTCAAAGGTTCAACATACAAGCTTCAACAAAAGAAAAAAAATTCAAAGAACTTAGTGAAGAAGGCCTTGGTGTATTTAACACAATACGTTGAAATGAAGCAAAGCTTGTTTATTGATATCTCCGATAAGTTACAAATATGTACATATACATGAATCAAAATAAACAAACAAGAAGGAGCCTTCACAAAGGTTGCTCATGAGAAGTCTCAGCAGTCGACAGAGCCCCAGAAAGAGTAGGCACCGGAGGGTGATCATTCGGAGCCTCAGTACTGGGCAGAACCCCAGAAGGAGGAGACACCGAAGGTTGATCATTTGGAGCTTCATTACGCGGTACAGCCCCAGAAGATGAAGGCAATAAATGCCTTTGGATCAAAACCCACAAACCTCTGATGATCAAGCAAAATCTGACCATCAGATTCCTGCAGCTGGTCAAGCTTCCTCTTTATGTTTGTAGCATAGTCATGTGCGAGCCTGTGCAACTGTTTATTCTAATGCTTGAGCCTTCTGATATCCTGTTTGAGACTTATCACTTCAGCTGCCAATGATTCAACTTGGCGGGTTCGAGCAAATAGGCATTGGGCCATATTAGACACATAACCTACACATTGAACACTAAGAGCCAGAGAATCCTTAACAGCCAACTCATCAGACCTTTTGGAAAGTAGTCTGTTATCTTTAAGAGTGAGAAGGTTTTTGGCCACCACCACAACGGTCATATCACTCTTCATCACAGAGTCCCCAACGGTAAGAGGACCAGTAGGGGATAAGAAGGATGGGTGCCATATGCTGTCTTGAGAAGGCATGGCTGACTCTTCACCAAAGTTTAAGTCAAAACGACGGTCGGATGGGCCAGACACTCTCATAAATAATGAAGGAGAAATGACGTGCAATAAATCTCTGAAGTAAAGGGAAAATTCCTACAAGTAATAACTCTCTGAATGTACTTCTTGCACACAATTGGTGCCCTTATAAAAGAAAAGGCAACATGGTCGTTGGTTCAAAAATCGAAGAGGCACCACTTTCCACACGTAACATCAGCTCCTCGGGTACCACATATAACTTTGCCTAAGATCTCTGACAAAGTTTAGACACATAAATTTTGAAGGTCTAGCTACCCTACTATTACCCACAAAGGTAAAGGAACAGCACCACTGCTTGATAACTAGAAAGTCCTAATGTGTGTCAACCTCCATGCTCCGTAGCAAGGCAGACTGGCAAAAATGCCCAACCTTTACTCACATTCGAGAAAACACTCCCAACAAGATTGCTTGCTCAAAAATCGAAGAGGCACCACCCTCCGAATCTTGAAAGCCAAACTCCCAACAGGATTACTTTCTCAAAAATCGAAGAGACACTACTCTCCGAATCTCAAAAGTCAGACTCCCAACAGGATTGCTTGCTCAAAAATTAAAGAGGCATCGCCCTCCGAATCTCAAGAGCCAGACTCCCAACAGGATTACCTTCTCAAAAATCGAAGAGACACTGCTCTCCGAATCTCAAGAGTCAGACTCCCAACAGGATTACTTTCTCAAAAATCGAAGAGGCATAGCTCGCCGAATCTCGAGAGCCAAACTCCCAATAGGATTACGTGCTCAAAAATTGAAGAAGCACCGCCCTCCGAATCTCGAGAGCTAGACTCCCAATAGGATTACTTTCTCAAAAATTGAAGAGACACTGCTTTCCGAATCTCGAGAGCCAGACTTCCAACAAGATTGCTTTCTCAAAAATCAAAGAGGCACAGTTCTCTGAATCTCGAGAGCCAGATCCCCGACAGGATTGCTTGTTCGAAAATCGAAGAGGCACTGCTCTCCAAACTTTGAGAGCCAGATTTCCTTAGATAAAGCTTATGTGCAATCTTCACACGCAACATCAGCTTTCCAGATACCATAGACCACTTTTTCAAAGTGCTCTGACAAAGTTAAAACACGTGAAGCTTGCAGCTCCCACTACATTGCTATGACCAAGAAGGGTAAAGGAACAGCACTACTACTTGTTGTTAGGGAGACTCTTATATATGTCGACCTCCATCCTCCACAGCCAGGCAAACCAGCAAATAAAAAAACTGCTCAACTTTTCTTCACATTTGAGAGGGCACTCTCAGCAGAGTCTCTCGAAATACTCAGCTTCTTTTCCTCCCAATAATACCTCTGCAAACATGCCATACCAAAGCAAGAGTATCTCATATCATCAGGGTTAAAAGCAAGAGTATCCCATATCATGCTTTTTCCCTGTCTTTTCCTTTGGCCTTGTTCTTACCTGCTAGACAAGGAGAAAAAGAGCAATCAGTCAGCACTTGGAATTAAGCTTCCAGTTAGGAACTGACTGCCTGGAACCCCTTACCTGATTACTTACCCGGCATTGCTCTCGAGTACTCATCTTCAACATCTTATGCTTCCAGAGAAGATACCACATCTGCCTGAGGAACAGATATGGCAAGTGAGAAGGATACAAGGAAGCATGTAGAGACAAGAGTAACAGAACATGTGCCGATACATCCACTACTTTGTCAAAAGCAAAAGTATCCCATATCATCAGGGTCGAACGTACTTTAGATTTGATGGACTTGTTTTGACCCTCAAATTCTTAAGTCGGCCTTATACTCTGGAGGAAACTAGAAAACCCTCCAGCCTAGTTCAAGAATAAGCCTGTGGAAAGTTACTTCTTCAAAAGCAAAAGTATCTTATATCATCTCTTCTCCATTTGCTTATCCTTATCCTTGGTGCTATTTACAACGCAAGGAGAATGAGAACAATCAACCGGAAGCCAAAGTCGAACCTCCGATCCAGGTTACTTGCTTGGAAGTCTGATTATTTACCTTGTTTGTTACCCCCTTCGGCAAATCTCCTAGCTCAGCGACTTGGGGGACTACTACTATAGGGTTTGTATTGCACTTGACCAAGCTCGAAACTACAAGTAAGCTTCAAGTGAAATTGATACATTACCTTGTGCATCTTCATCGGTTAAAGATACCACCCCCGGATGGAGGAAAAGTACTTCCAAAGAAGATGCCACATCTACATATGAGATAGATAAGGTAAGTGAAAATGATACCACACTTCGGTACTTAGAAGTTTCGTGATTACTCAATAGCTTGGATCTTGCAAGTCCCCAACCGAGGAGTTTCCCTCACTCGGGAACTTAGGGGAGCACTGTTTGTACCATACTTGACCAATCCCGAAACTACTGAGCACGGATCAACGTTATACCGTCAATGACCAGGAGGACAATCATTGCACGACACGTGTCGAAATCAGAAGCCAATTATAGCACGACACGTGTCAACATCAGAAGCCAATCACAACACAACACGTGTTAATGTTAGGATGAAACTAGAAACTCTCTTCTATAAATAAAGATCATTCTCTCACAATATTTCCTAATGTCATTTGTACTAAATCATTCACTTGTACTCACTAAAGGAGAGCTTGAACCTATGTACTTGTGTAAACCCTTCACAATTAATGAGAACTCCTCTACTCCGTGGACGTAGCCAATCTGGGTGAACCACGTACATCTTGTGTTTGCTTCCCTGTCTCTATCCATTTACATACTTATCCACACTAGCGACCGGAGCAATCTAGTGAAGGTCACAAACTTAACATTTTCTGTTGTACCAAAGTCCTCGCTGATTTTGTGCATCAACATATTTCATACATTTATATTATCCATTCCTAGTCCCCTTGTGATATTTTTGAGTTAAGCTAGTTGCATTTTACCCTCTTTTGTGTTAGTGTGCAGCTAATTGTATTTTGGAGCTCAGTTGAGGACAAACAAGGCAAATTGGAGATATAAGTGGAGAATTGAATAAGGATGGTGATGTAGACAAAGAATTAAAAGTGGAAACTGAATATGGTGATGAATATGGCTCTTTATAAGACCAATAACAACAAAAAAAATGTGGGAATTAAATGCCCAATTACTGGGATGTATTGGCAATCTGTAACAGCCTCTTTAGCATCATAAAACCTAGCCTTTCAGCCACTTTTACACACACCTTTCATTCTAAGCTAATTTCACAACTCCAGTAACTATTTTTCTCTCTTTTCATCCACACTCAAAACACCACCCATTCTATACACTCCAAGATCACCGAGGACTCATCCTAACAGGCTGTTCTTGGAGAAGTTCAACATCAGAATTGCTTCCAGGGTTTCCTCTCTCTTTGATTTATTTTCACTCATGTTGTGTATTTCCAATTTCATCTCTATGAACATGATATGTAATTAAATTAATAGTTAGGGATTTTGATGTAACCTTGCATAACTGACCCATGTTTTTATGTTAAAGTATTCAATTCATCAATCTGTCTCTTGTTTCATTCACTGAATCTTTTGTTAAATTTGTTTGTTAATTTTAATGATTGATAACTCTTAGGATTTCTTACAGATCATTTGATCAAGATTATAGTAATCATCATGCTTAATCTTGGTAGACATGTGAATGAATGAAGAGAATGCTATGCAAACATCCTGCCATGTATTTTTTTTTTCTTTAATGTTTTCTTGCATGCTAAAGACTCTTAATTTGGAACTGAAGTTGAACATCCCAATTAGGTTGTAGATTAGGAGAATTTGATCAAAACCACACATCATATGGTTGATCATATATATGTAAAATGAACACTGGAAACAAGTTGGTAATTGAATATGGTTTAACTTTATAAACATGGATTTGGTTTTGTAATGGTGAACTCGAAATCCCTGGACCCATCCTCATCGTTTCTCAATTAACATATAATTCGTTGTTACATTTTTCTTGCATTTTTAGTTATTATCATTAATAGCACAAAACATACATTCAATATGTTATTTTTATTGTTTAGTTAGGGTTCCCTCAAGGCTAGTAATTTATAGAGGTCTAATCAGTCTCTTTGGTTCGACACCCTTACTTGTGCCATTATACTAACTATATATTGTACTCGGAAGGAACACAACACAAGGTGCTAGAGTTCAACCTTTACCGACAACACTCATACGTAGCTCTTCCAATTGCTTAAGTAATCGAAAACACACATGCTTTGAAGGTTGGGTTTTCCTTGTGTATGTTTTACTTGTGACATTCAAGCTGAAACGCATACCATTACATGCAATTTATCCATGATATTTGGATTAAATATAAACATGAGTGATTCATTAATCTTGGTGAAAATCCTTTTGTTAAACCATGTAATCCCTAAAAGTATGATATTTACCTTAGGAGAAATTACAATCCTCAATCACAAGAAGCATTACCAATTTTAACGTGACATTCATTCAAAATTGCATCCGATGACTTTTCCAAGCATCCTAATGGTGATCAAGCATCAAGGCACGTACATAGTTTAATTCAGTGATTGAAAATATCAAAGCAAGCATGTAACAATACTTAAGCAATTGAAAGAGAAATCTACGTAATCATGTTGAGGCTCATGGCCTCACTCTAGCAAAAGGAATTATCCATTAAAAATCAAAGAAAAAAAACAACCCTTTTTTACAAGATGAGCTCTTTGATCATATTCTCCTCAAAAAGTGGAGCATGCTTCTTCTTCTCTTCAAATTTGGAGTTGCGACACCCCTTCCATTTCCTGCTCTCTGTTCTCCCTCTGTTTTCTCCCTATTTTGATTCTCTCTACTCTCCTCTGCATTCTCTGCCTTGCTCTCTGTTGCCATGTGTTGCCTTATTTTATTAGTCAATGGAGTGGGCAGAGTAAATTTGCCCAAGCCCACAAAGAGAGAGCCCGAGAGAGTGTACACATATATGATGGTCTTCAGTCACCCAAGCTTGACCTTAGCCAACCATCTCAAACCCATTTACGTAACTGCTCATCTGGAGGGAGTGCCCTTCAAAAGGGTTTTGATTGATGGGGGAGCTGCGACCAATGTGTTGCCTTTCAAGCAAATGAAGTGGGTATGTAGAAGTGAGGAGGATCTCATCCCCACGGACTTAACAGTTTCTAGTTTTTCTGAGCCATCACTAGAACTCGTGGGATGTTGCCCTTGGAGGTTGACTTGGGTTCCAAGCAGATCATGTTAGCTTTCTTTGTTGTGGATAGTACTTCCACATATGGAGCTTTATTCGGCCAAGATTGGATTCACCAGAGTCTCTTGGTGCCTTCCACGCTGCATCAACAAGTGGCAGTTTACCACAAGGAATGAGCTATGGGACCTGGATTTTGGGAGATGGTGGAGGCCGAGTCATGACCATTCCTCCCCACTGCCAATCTGGCAGAAGCCAACTTTTATAATCCTAGTATTGGGATTCTCCAGTTCTTAGGAGCTGATGAAAACTACCACCTGACTAAGGTGACGGCCCAAAAGCTTTTGGAGCAAGGATTGTTCCTCATTCAGGAAGAATAGGATAGACCCCATATCGTCCTAACTCCCTAACACCAGTAATGTCAGAACAAAAAAGAAAGGACTAGGTAGTTACAGTCAGGTCCTTAATCAAAAAACTGTTGGTGTATGGAAGAGAGAGAAAGAAAGAAAGGGAGAGCTTGGAAAAAGAACAAGAGGAAGTAGCCTTAAGCACCCAGGACAGAGGTGAAGAAGAGTTTTTTGGGAAGGAGTTGGAGACAACCATACAAATGGCTGAATGGATATATGACCTGGATGGGCCAGAAGACATGCTCGAGAATCAAGAGTTAGTTGAGTTTTTGTGTGCAGAACCTAATAAGCCACCTCCAAAGGTATAAGACCCCTTAGAAACCATTGATTTTGGGACCAAGGAAGATCCAAGGCCTATACAAATCAGTGGCCTGCTAGAAGTGGAAGTTCGGGCAAAGATTGTCAACCTTCTATATGAGTTTAAAGACTGTTTTGCTTGGCATTACACTGAAATGTCAGGTTTAGATTCAACCTTAGTAGAACACATAATGCCTATTGAGGAAGGGTATAAACATGTGTAGCAAGCACCACAGAGGATGTCAAAAGAGATCGAAGAAAAGGTCAAAGAAGAAATTGAAAGCCTGGTAAAACCTGGATTTATTAGGCTTGTCAAATATGTCGAGTGGCTGGCCAACATTGTACCTGTATTAAAAGTTATAACTAAGGGGGTCCGATGTTGTGTTGACTATAGGAACATTAATGGAGCCACACCTAAAGATAAATATCTCATACCCATGGCTGACTTATCTATAGATGCAGTTGCCAAACACAAAGTCCTGTTTTTCATGGATGGGAATGCCGATTATAATCAGATAAAATTGGCTTAAAAAGATATACATAAAATAACTTTTAGGTTCCCAGGACATGTAGGAGCATATGAATGCTTAGTGATGCCCTTCGAGCTCAAAAAAGTCGGTGCAACATATCAAAGGGTGATGAATGTCATTTTTCATGACTTGATTGGCCATAACATGGAAGTATACATTGATGATATCGTGGTGAAGTCTAAAACTAAAGAGCAGCACTTGGTAGACCTTAAACAAGCCTTAACAAGAATGAGAATTCATAAGTTGAAAATGAATCCAAAGAAATGTGCTTTCGGGGTAAGGTTGGGCAACTTTTTGGGATTCCTTGTTCATCAAAGAGGTGTAGAGCTTGACAAGAACAAAGCACGGGCAATCATGGAATCACCTCCTCACACCAATAAAGTACAATTGTAGAGGCTACTAGGGAAGATCAATTTCTTGAGGAGATTCATTGCTAACTTGGCGAGCAAGATTCAGCCGCTAACTCCTCTGCTAAGATTGAAAGACAAGGAAGAATTTGAGTGGGGCTCACCACACCAAGAGGCTTTCGACAGAATAAAGGCTTGCTTAGCCTCTCCACCAATGCTCATGCCACCTCAGAGGGGGAAGCCTTTAAAACTTTATATTTCTGCCTTTGAAAAGTCAATGGGAAGCTGGTTGGCCCAAAACAATGAAAGTGGGAAGGAACAAGCAATATACTACCTCAGCAGAATCCTTATTGAGGTAGAGACGAGATATACACCAGTGGAGAGGTTATGTTTGGCTCTATACTTCACTGCCTGAAAACTAAGGCATTACATGTTGCCTTGCCACATCCACATCATTGCCAAGATAGCCACTATGTGGAGGTAGCCACTATGTGAAAACTAAGGAACTTTGGAGGTAGCCACTATGTGGATCCCATCGAGCAAAGCCTTCCAGGGCTGAGAAGAATGGATCCAGCAAGAGATAAAAAAAAGCTAGTCTTTGGATCACTCCTTGGAGACTGTATTTTGATGGTTCTTGCACTTAAACTACTACTGGAGCCGGGATTGTTATCATTGATGCCAATGGTGCTCATCATTGTTATTCATTTCTCCTAGACTATCAGGAGACTACCAACAATCGGGCAGGTACAGAGCGCTGATAATTGGCCTGGAGATCTTGATAGAGTTGGGGGCAACTAAAGTTAAAGTATTTGGTGATTCAGAGTTAGTGATCAATCAACTAAATGAAGAGTACAAGTGCAGACACATCACCATGGCAGGTTACTATTTGGCATCTACACAACTATTGAGCTATTGGGGAACTGAAATATTAATCACCCATATCCCCAAAGAGTCAAAGGCAATTGCCAATAAGATGACACAGTTGGCTTCTGGAGCACAAATCTAAGAAAGGAAGTTTGAAGGGGATATAGAAGTTCGAAGAAGAAATCTCCCTTCTATCTTCGAAAGGGGATTTAGCCTAGAGGTGTTGACTGAAAAGTTGGAGATAGGAGATTGGAAGACACCTATTGTTCAGTATTTGAAAGATCCATCCTTCCCCACAAGTAAGAAGAATTGGCGACAAGCAACTAAGTATGTTTTGTGAGAGGGAAATCTACTAAGGAAGACTAGAAATGGAATTTTGTTGAAATGCTTAGGCCATGAATAATCCATGAGGGTAATGGCTGAAGTACATGAAGGAATCTGTGGGGCACATCAGGCTGGAACCAAGATGAGATGGTTGCTTAAAAGATACGGATATTTCTGGCCCATGATGGAAAAATACCACAAGCCTTATGCTCGAGGGTGCGAAGAGTATTAAAGACATGGACCTTTCCAACATGTGCCCTCAGTGCCTTTGAACCCCGTGGTCAAGCCTTGGCCCTTCAGAGGATGGGCAATGGACTTCATTGGGCAAATCCATCCCGCTTCTAGTAAAGGGCATACATTCATAATTGTAGCAACAGACTACTTCACCAAATGGGTAGAAACTTCAGCGGTGAAGACCATAACCTCAACTGGGGTCAAGAAGTTCATTGAAACCAAGATCCTACACAGATATGGGGTGCTCGAGACAATTGTTATAGACCGCAGGCCATCTTTTATTTCAAAAGAGGTAGAAGAATTTGCAAGTAAATTCAAGATTAAGATGATCCAATCTAATCCTTACTAGTACCAGTCAAATGGTCAATCAGAAGCCAGCAAAAAAGTCTAAAAAAGTCTTAGTGAACATTATCAAAAGGATGGTGGCAGATAGTCCAGAGAAGTGACATGAAAAGTTGGGGGACACTTTGTGGGCTTACAGGACCTCCAAGAGGGCAGGAATTGGAACAACTCCTTATGCCTTAAACTTCGGGCAATATGTTGTACTCCCCATGGAGATTAATGTGAGTTATGTTAGGATTCAAAATCAATTTGGGTTACACAGTGAAGAATATATTCAAGCTATGTGTCAAGGAGTTGAAGATGTAGATGTAGCCCGAATCGATGCTCTAGATAAAATTCAAGAGGGGAAGAGAGCTGTTGCCCAAACATACAATAAGAAGGTGAAGTTGAAGAGCTTCGAGAAAGGAGAGTTAGTGTGGAAGGCAATTCTACCTTTAGGAGTTCAAGTTAGAGGCTTTGGGAAGTGGAGTCCGTTCATTATCAGCCAAGTACTAGACAAAGGAGGATATTACTTGGCAGATTTGGAAAGAAGCTTGTAGAGGCATCCAATTAATGCTAAGTTTTTGAAGAAATATCACCTAACCTTGTGAGGTGTTAGAGATTGCTACATTGAAGAAGTATAAATGTTGCAAATGGTCTAAAGTCAGATTATTTTCCCATTGTAGTTGAGTTTTAGAGAGGAAATGCAAGATAAAATGGATTGAAGAAGTCGTTTTCATTTCATTAAATGTTGAAGTTACATAAGAATCAGCAATAGTTTTACATCCTTGGTTAAAGTAGCTATCCTAGGATGGCTAATTGAGCTTCATCATCGTCAACTTCAACATTTACTTCCTTGACTTCTTCAATCTTCTGGTAAGGTAGTTTTGTATGGATGGTTATTCCTCGAACCTCTAAATTGCAGAAGACAGCTCTGCAATCCTTGCCTTCGTAGAAGAGCCTTCTTCCACAAGTCCTACCAAAGTCTTCGACATTATTGTGGTAGTTGATCCTGAAGCATACACCTATGATGATGAAGTGATCAAGAAAGCAGAAGCTATTGGAAGTCTGGGCTTGTGGATACCAGTGTAAGGGAAGAGAGCTTTATATTTACAAGAGGAATCTACTGTTGCAATTAAAACTGCCCGGCTACTCCTCAATGCCAAGAAGTCGTGAAACAAAAGTTGGAAGCCGTGCACCTTTCTGAGGATATTATAAAAATTGATTTCTCCTTGGCATATTATTTTCAACAGCAATTGGGACTTGAGAAGTCCATGCACCCAAGGAGTACACTCCTCCCTCCTCGAAGAAGAGTTCAGTGTGCAGGCTTGCCCGAGGGCGATGAAGGCCATTGAGAAGATATCGCATGGTGGAAATTCCCTTGCCAGTCTCACAGGGAGATTGGGTTCCTGTAGCTTTAGGTGCCATTGAGTAAAGTTGAAGGAGACTGAGAAAGCAAAAGAGGATTTTCTGGAAATTATGAAGGTTCCGAGAATGCTGGGAAATTCTGGGAATTCAAAGGCTTGGAATGGCTATGGTATTTTGCTAAAGGGTTTAGGAAAAGATTATATAGTAAGTGGCCAATTAAAAGTGAAGTTCGTGGGTTAGTGCAAAGGTCTTGTTAACCAACAGTTGCTTAAATGGTGCAAGTTCTGAGCAAAAGGGTGCTGATGTAAATTTAAACTAACCTAAATAATAGATTAATTTAAACCAAATTAAAAGCGCAAGCGCACGAATCAATTGTAATAATATATGCAAATACGAGGTCGATCCCACAAAGATTGCTTTTAATACCAATTCAACCAGTTGATTACGTAAAATTACTTAACTAGGAAACAAATGATCAATTAATTGATTATAAAAAAATAATTAAAACTTCAACTTAAAATTAAACTAGGAATATGAATAACGAACACACAACAAATGTAAGTTTGAAAGAAATTAATGTGATGAAAGCCTAAGGTTATGAATCCACCAATAACAAGCCTATTCCCTTTTCTTCAAACCAATTAGTATCCAATTACCATGCCAATATTTAAGGTTGTTCTTTCTAAGATATGAATTAATCCTTTGTCAGGCATCAACTCGTGTGCCTATACATGAAAACTATATCCTATTGGTTAGGCATA
Source organism: Malus sylvestris (assembly GCF_916048215.2). Taxonomy (NCBI): domain Eukaryota; kingdom Viridiplantae; phylum Streptophyta; class Magnoliopsida; order Rosales; family Rosaceae; genus Malus; species Malus sylvestris. Next base: position 40,179,460 of record NC_062272.1, on the reverse strand, counting down.
CAGTTAAACACATACAAACCCATTAAGCACAGAAGAATTATGTCAACCAAGTAGGACTAGTTTGATATTGGTCATCCTCACTAGTTTGTCTACTCTTCTTAATCTTAGTTCCAATAAACCTAATTGATATTGGTCATCCTCTCAGATTTATCTCATTATCTAGAAACAAGTTCACAATGATGGCCAGTCACAAGAACATTTGAAACTAGAATAGATTAAGCACAAAGATTAAGAACTAAACATGGCATGTGATCAGATAATAATCAACAAGAGACTTCGGAAATAATCATGTCATGGCTTCATCATAAACCTTAGAAAAGTAAATTAGTTCCACATAATCATCCACGAAATCACAAAAGAAATCATGGAAGAAAATAAAACCCGAAAAAAAAACTGGTAACACACGCTAAGAATCCTTTCTGCACTTTTTACGACTTTTTCTCTCTGTCCACCTTTTGAGACAACCTACGGCCCTTTTTATTTCCTCTAGTAAAACCCTGAAAAGTCTGATAAAAACTAACCAAAAAGAAAACAAACTCCTAAGTAATTAATGAAACAAACTAGGAAAGAGTCCTTTTTGACTTGGGAAATACGGCATCTGACTTGCACGCCAGATTTGGGGCCGATTTATCTTCTGGAAAAATATGTAAAAATATGGAAAACGTAGCTTTATCTCTTATCTTTCCAGGCATCTATCGCACGTCACTAGGAAAAATCGGGAAAGCCTCCAAATCTTCATTCTCCCATAGCTGTGCAATTCAGACGGGAAAGTTACTTATGCGGGATTGATTTGTAAAACTGGAACGTTTGGCTACATGAAAAATTACGAAATTTGGATACAATGATCTTCCACCTCTTAGCTTCCTTCTCCAATTAGCTTTGCATCAAAAATCCTCCAAAAAGTTGAATTATCCCCAAAAATGTTCTAAGTGCGCAGATTGGCTGAAACTGAGAAAATGAAAGTAATAAGGCTCTTTTATAATCAATTCCTTAACAAAACTTAGGGTTAATTAATATGAAAATATGATAAATAATGCACCTATCAAATACCCCCAAACTAAGCTTTTGCTAGTCCTTGAGCAAAACAAAAATAAAAGACAAGGAAAATAATAGACCTTCCAAAAAGTAGCCTCAAAGCAATCTAGAGATGGTCACCAAACTTAAGAGAATTAAACATTTTTCAAAATCAAATTAACCAAACCTTACACAACATTCTCAAGCATGATGAGTGACATAACCAATATCAATACAACTTACTCAACCCGGATAGGTATATGCAAACCAAAGCTTCCACTTCAAATCCTTTACCATGAATATCACTCACAGAGGAATCACACATTAAAGGGCAAAGTGTTTCACTCAAATCATGATATGCAAAATAAAACCCCATAAGCTCGCTCTTCATATCATGTCTCCACTAATGTAAATCAATGCAACACCAAAGATCAAATGTGTTAATAAGGGTTGTAACATTTGGCTAGGGTATGAGCTATCAAAGAATGGATAGGGAAAAACTAAAACTTAAGAAATACCAAGATCTCCTCATAATGTACTTTCGGTGGGTCCTCTTTTGAAACCTGAATTTCCTATTATTGGCGTCCAGGACTCATGTCATAAGGATGGAACAATTTCAAACTCTTATTTCATAACTTCTTTTGATATCTTTTCTTTTCTCTCTTTTTTTTTTTTTTTTTTTTTTTCAGGAATAAATAACAATAACAAAATAATACTACACATGGTACCTCGATACATGCCACATCTTTGTTGTAGAACCCAACCTTTATCTTCATTGAAGTCCCCTTGGTATTCCTTAAGCTATAGGGAATGGCTAATATAGGCTAAATGGTTAGGGATGAATGTGGGCGATGAAAGAAAAGGCATAAGTGTTTGGCTTCAAAAGGGTAACTAGGGATAATATAACATAAAGGGTTGGTTAGAAAGGCTCAAACGGTCCAAACATGGCCTTCATCATCTCCCTAATGTTGCATGACTTAGGATTTCGCCTCAAGAGATATTGAAGCAAGTTCTAGTGAATGATAATGCAATCATGAAACTCACAAGAAAGAATATGCAAGAGGCTCAAAATCTCACAAGGGTTCAATAAGTTTTCACTTAAAATCCACATATAATTCTCTAATAGGAGATAATCATACTGATATTGGTTATTGGTATAAAATAAACTTGAGAATGATCATGTAAGAATTAGATTAACCATATCAAGCAGTTGAATTTTCACATAAAAAGAACAAATTCAAATAAGTCGGTGACCTAAAAGAAAGCAACTTATTATCATTGACTTATGGAAGATCTAACAAAAGAAAACGACTCAAGAAAAAGAAAATCTTTTTGAATTTTTGACACTTTTTTATGATTTTTTTTTATTTTTTTTTTTTGTTTTTTTTTTATAAGACTTAAATAAAAGACAAAACATAGCACAAATAACCAAAGGAAAATATCATATGCCAACAGAAGTTGCAAACAGCACGGTGCAAGTATGATAAACCACAGGCATTTCAACCTTTAGACAAAGATTCGATCATAACTTTTGACAGAAAAATCCGATTTTCATAATCTTTATATGGCTGGAAAGAAGACAAAAAATTGAAGAGGACAACGTGGGAAAAATCTTCAAATTCCTTTCCAAGACTATGTCGGATGTCTAAGGAGTGACAGATGACAGGGCTTCAAAATAGGCAACTTCTTTGATTTCGGGTAAAGTTGCATCCAAGTAATGCTTGAGACGGTGCCCGTTAACCTTGAACAACTCTCCATTTTGCAGATTCTTGATTTCGATGGCACCATGAGGCATAACTTGAGTTACTTCGAATGGACCAATCCACTTAGAACGCAGTTTGCCTGGAAAAAGACGAAGTCTGGAGTTGTAGAGCAAAACTTTCTGACCAGGTACAAACTCCTTTCGAATAATGGCTTTGTCATGAAACTTTTTGGTGCGTTCCTTATAGATTTTGGCATTTTCATAGGCCTCGTTCCGCCATTCTTCAAGTTCATTTAACTGAAGCTTTCCCTTCTCTCCTGTAGCTTCCTGTAGCTTGGTACTCAAAGTTCAACCTCTTGATAGCCAAATAAGCTCTATGCTCCAATTCGACAGGAAGATGACAAGCCTTGCCATACACCAAACGGAAAGGAGACATTCCAATAGGCGTTTTATATGCTGTTCTATACGCCCACAATGCATCACTGAGCTTGAGAGACCAATCTTTGCGCGATGCATTTACCGTTGTTTCTAAACTCTTCTTGATCTTGCGGCATCTCATTTCTCTTTGATATGTTACCTAACCGTTGACATCGATCACAAGTAGAACAAAACAAATATGCATCCTTGAAGAGTGTAGGCCAGAAAAATCCACTTTGTAGAACTTTGGCAGCTGTCTTACTAGGCCCAAAGTGTCCTCCACATGCGTAACTATGGCAAAATTTCAGAATGCTTTCTTGTTCAGTAGCGGGCACACATCGTCTGATCACTTGATCTGAGCAGTATTTGTAGAGATATGGATCATCCCAGAAATAAAACTTCACTGTAGAGAGAAACTTGTTTCTGTGATGAGTGTTCATATCAGGTGGTAAGACTCCACGAACAAGGTAATTGGCGACGTCGGCATACCAAGGGACCACGTCATGAATGGCAAAAAGCTGTTCTTCTGGAAAACTTTCATTTAAGAGCAGCACGTCTTCTTCTTCATCTTGGACATGTGGAAGGCGAGATAAGTGATCTGCTACTACATTCTCAGCTCCCTTCTTGTCTCAAATGTCCAAATCAAATTCTTGCAGGAGCAACACCCACCGGATAAGGTGAGGTTTTGCATCTTTTTTCGCCAATAGGTACTTGAGTGCTCCATGATTAGTGTATACAATCACTTTTGAGCCAATGAGATACGATCGAAACTTCTCCAAAGCGAAGATTACAGCGAGCATCTCTTTCTCTGTGGTGGTGTATTTCAACTGCGCATCATTCAAAGTTCGACTTGCATAGTAGATGACATGAGGAAGCTTCTCTTTTCTTTGTCCTAAAACAGCACCCACTGCATAATCACTAGCATCACACATTAGTTCAAAAGGCAAGCTCCAATTCGGATCAATGATAATAGATGCAGAAGTGAGGAGTTGTTTCAAAGAATTAAAAGCATGTAAACAATCAGTATTAAAATCAAATGCAGTATCTTTGGCAAGAAGATTGCACAACAGACGACTAATCTTAGAGAAGTCATTGATAAAGCGTCGATAAAATCCGGCATGTCCAAGGAAAGACCTCACTCCCTTCACAGATGTAGGGGGCGGCAATTTAGATATCAAATCGATCTTTGCCTTGTCAACTTCAATGCCCTTGCTCGATATTAAATGGCCTAACACAATTCCCTATTTAACCATAAATTGACATTTCTCCCAATTCAAAACAAGGTTAGTTTCTTTACATCTTTCCAACACCAATTTCAAATTTGCCAAACAATGATCAAAAGAAGAACCATAAACAGAGAAATCATCCATAAAGATTTCAATAATTCTTTCAACCATATCAGAAAAAATACTTATCATGCATCGTTGGAATATGGATGGAGCATTGCATAAACCGAATGGCATGCGTCTATATGCAAAGGTTCCATAGGAGCATGTGAAAGTTGTCTTCTCTTGGTCCTCTGGAACAATTGGAATTTGATTATAACCTGAGTAACCATCAAGAAAACAATAATGTGAGTGACCTGCTAGCCGTTCAATCATTTGATCAATAAAAGGTGAAGGAAAGTGATCTTTGCGAGTAGAAGAGTTTAATTTGCCATAGTCAGTGCACACTCTCCACCCAGTTGTCTACCTTGTTGGCACCAATTCATTGTCTTCATTCTTGACCACGGTGATTCCGGTTTTCTTTGGAACTACTTGAATCAGACTAACCCACTTGCTATCCGAAATCGGGTAAATCACACCAACGTCTAAGAGTTTCAAAATTTCTTTACGCACAACCTCCTTCATGTTGGGATTTAATCTTCGCTGTGCTTCTATGCTTGGCTTGGAATTCTCCTCCAAAAAGATTTGGTGCATACACATGGTTGGGCTTATGCCCTTGATATCTGCAATAGTCCATCCCAGAACCATTTTATACTCTTTTAACACTTGTAACAGCTGCTCCTCTTCATAATTACTTAGGTCAGGTGCAATGATCACTGGAAGCGTCTTGGATTCACCAAGAAAAACATACTTTAAGTGCTCAGGCAACAACTTAAGTTCCAATGCATGAGCTTGCTCAATGGAAGGCAATATATGAGGTAACGCTGGTCCTAGAGGTTCCCATACTTGCTGCCATCTTAGTGCATGAATGGGGGACGAGTTCAGAGCTGCAATTACGTCCATGGCTACTTCTCCTTCCATATTGAACTCTGGGTATTCAATACATGTCTTCAACAAATCTGCCGAAACATTCTCCAAGAAATTGGCATTGACAATAGGAGGAATAAGCTCGATGTTGCTGCACTCCTCTACATCCGCTGGTAACTTAAGTGCTTCAAACATCTTGAATTCTATGGATTCTCCTTGAACTCGCAGCTTGAGTGTGCCTGCTTTGAAATCAATTAAAGCTCCAGCGGTTGCAAGGAAAGGACGACCAAGTAAGATAGGAATGTTTTGGTCTTCCTTCATATCAAGCACAAGGAAATCTGCTGGCAAGATGAATTGGTCTACTTTGATCAAAACATCCTCAACAAGGCCTTTGGGATAAGTCACTGATCGATCAGCCAATTGCAAAGAGACGGATGTTCTTCGTAGCTCTCCAATACCTAGTTGTTCATAAATAGAAAATGGCATGAGATTAACACTCGAACAAAGGTCTAAGAAAGCTTTATTAAATTTAAAATCACCAATAACACATGGGATAGTAAAACTCCCTGGATCTTGTAATTTTGGAGGCATCTTCGTGATCAAAACCTCGCTGCAACAATTGGTAAGCTCAATCTGCTCATGATCTGTAAACTTCCTCTTGTTTGTGCAGAGACCCTTCAAAAACTTTGTGTATGATGGAATTTGTGCTATAGCATCAAGTAAAGGAATGTTGATTTGAACCTTTTTAAATTGCTCCAGTATATCTAACATATTCTTGTCCTTTCTTTGCCTTTGAAATCTCTGCGGGAAAGGCATAGGAGGATCATAATTCGTCAACCTTGGAGCAGGAATAGGAGTAGCGAGTGGTGAAAAAGGTAGTGGAGCTGCTTCTTTGTCATTCACTTCTTGATCCTTTGGTTCTACGACTTCTTCCCTTCTATCATAAGGTTTACCACTCCTCAATGTTCTAATGGCATTAACTTGCTCTTTGCCTCTTGGATTAGCTTCGGATTGACTTGGAAAACACCCCGGTTCTCTTTCACCCATTGCAGCAGCGATTTGACCGACTTGTGCTTCCAATTTGCTAATGGCTTGACTATTAACTTGCTGCCCTTGCTGGAGAGCTTGCAAAACTTGCGAAACTTGCGAATTAGCTTGAGCCATTTGAGCAAAAGCTTCTTCCCAAGACGGTTTCTTGGTTTCTATAGGTGCTGCTCCTTGTTGCCATGACTTGGATCCTTGGTTAAAATTATTCTTCCAAGCTAAATGAGGATGCTCTCTCCACCCAGGATTATAAGTATTTGAGAAGGGGTCGTTTCGTTGACGATTAAACGCATTGACTTGATTAGCCACTTCAACTTCTGGACAAGTACCACTTTGTGGACAAAGATGAGTAGGATGAGTCTGAGTAGCACAAATCCCACACGGTTCTGCATTCCTGGATAATATAGTCACCACTGCATCTAATTTCCTTGATAGTGCAGCCACATCATTAGATGAACTTACTTCATATGCAGAATTCCGAGTTAACTCTCTACTATCCCATTGAGATGAATTTGCAACAACATTCTCAATGATAGTAGTAGCTTGATCTGGTTCTTTACCTAGTATATTCCCATCCGCTGCAGCATCCAATCTATGTCGACATTCATCACTCAAATGTTGGTAGAAGTATAAAATTAGTTGCCATGGTAAAAACTAATGGTGTGGACAACTAATTATCAAAGCTTTAAATCTCTGCCATGCTTGAAAAAGTGGTTCTCCCTTGTTCTGCCTAAAGTGAAATATGTGATCCCTCAACCTCTGAGTTCTAGATTGAGTGTAAAACTTTTGAATGAACTTACTAGAAAGTTGAGTCCAAGAGGTAATTGATCTCGCTGGCAGAGTCTTGAACCAAGTTCTAGCATCACCCATGAGAGAAAACGGGAAAAGCTTTAGGCGAATGAACTCATCGGAGACGCCTTTAATATTCTATGTCCCACAGATATCCAGAAAGTTATCTACATGTTCACTAGCATCTTGATTCTCATCACTAGAAAACTTGGGCAACATGTTAATAACATAATCCTTAATCTCATAAGAAGAAGTAGCATCAAGTTCAGGATAAACTATGCATAATTGTCGAGAAGAAAATTGCGGCATAGAGAAATCTTGAATAGTTCGGGGCACATCATCGTTATTGCCGTTTGCAGCCATCTCTTCCTGTTCGTTCTTCTCCTTAGTCTTCTCTTCTCTCTGTTCCTTGCGAATTTGCCTAAGCTTTTGGTCAATCTCTGGTTCGAGTTCCACAAGCGGACTGTTTGAGGAACGGGTAGCGATCATTCACCTGAAAGGAACTAAAGAATGATTTCAGTAATATGCTTACGAATGCGCTGCAGTAGAACTGATGATGATTAATACAACCAGCAATTAGTTTGAATGAACACAAAGAAAAAAGTGACCCAGAGAAGTCCAATTCCTAATAATACCCGGATTACACCACACCCACACGACTCCAACTAGCAAAAGGGGAATGAAAAGACACGGCCAACCGAGTGAGAAATTGATGTTGGTAAAAACAAAATTCCAATTGGAAGACTAGAAGACGCGGGATGAGAAAGGCAAGCTAAAAGCCAAAAGAAGAGGGTAGCTACGAGACAATGATAACCGAACAATAATAGTCAAACAAGGAGAAGTCTAATTGACAATTCAATTAGAGAATGCAACTAACGAATATTTTTTTTTTATAATAATATAAAAACGAAAATAAGGTAAAGAACATAAACAAAGGTAAAAATAAAATAACAGAAAATAAAATTAATAAAATCAACTAAGTAAAGGGTAATCAACAAGCCGAGTTGGGATTAAGGGACAATCCCCGACAACGGCGCCAAAAACTTGATGTAAATTTAAACTAACCTAAATAATAGATTAATTTAAACCAAATTAAACTCGCAAGCGCACGAATCAATTGTAATAATATATGCAAATACGAGGTCGATCCCACAGAGATTGCTTTTAATACCAATTCAACCAGTTGATTACGTAAAATTACTTAACTAGGAAACAAATGATCAATTAATTGATTATAAAAAAATAATTAAAACTTCAACTTAAAATTAAACTAGGAATATGAATAACGAACACACAACAAATGTAAGTTTGAAAGAAATTAATGTGATGAAAGCCTAAGGTTATGAATCCACCAATAACAAGCCTATTCCCTTTTCTTCAAACCAATTAGTATCCAATTACCATGCCAATATTTAAGGTTGTTCTTTATAAGATATGAATTAATCCTTGGTCAGGCATCAACTCGTGTGCCTATACATGAAAACTATATCCTATTGGTTAGGCATACAGTTAAACACATACAAACCCATTAAGCACAGAAGAATTATGTCAACCAAGTAGGACTAGTTTGATATTGGTCATCCTCACTAGTTTGTCTACTCTTCTTAATCTTAGTTCCAATTAACCTAATTGATATTGGTCATCCTCTCAGATTTATCTCATTATCTAGAAACAAGTTCACAATGATGGCCAGTCACAAGAACATTTGAAACTAGAATAGATTAAGCACAAAGATTAAGAACTAAACATGGCATGTGATCAGATAATAATCAACAAGAGACTTCGGAAATAATCATGTCATGGCTTCATCGTAAACCTTAGAAAAGTAAATTAGTTCCACATAATCATCCACGAAATCACAAAAAAAATCATGGAAGAAAATACAACCCGAAAAATAAACTGGTAACACACGCTAAGAATCCTTTCTGCACTTTTTACGACTTTTTCTCTCTGTCCGCCTTTTGAGACAACCTACGGCCCTTTTTATTTCCTCTAGTAAAACCCTGAAAAGTCTGATAAAAACTAACCTAAAAGAAAACAAACTCCTAAGTAATTAATGAAACAAACTAGGAAAGAGTCCTTTTTGACTTGGGAAATACGGCATCTGACTTGCACGCCAGATTTGGGGCCGATTTATTTTCTGGAAAAATCTGTAAAAATATGGAAAACGTAGCTTTATCTCTTATCTTTCCAGTAATCTATCGCACTTCACTAGGAAAAATCGGGAAAGCCTCCAAATCTTCATTCTCCCATAGCTGTGCAATTCAGACGGGAAAGTTACTTCTGCGGGATTGATTTGTAAAACTGGAACGTTTGGCTCCATGAAAAATTACGAAATTTGGATACAATGATCTTCCACCTCTTAGCTTCCTTCTCCAATTAGCCTTGCATCAAAATTCCTCCAAAAAGTTGAATTATCCCCAAAAATGTTCTAAGTGCGCAGATTGGCTGAAACTGAGAAAATGAAAGTAATAAGGCTCTTTTATAATCAATTCCTTAACAAAACTTAGGGTTAATTAATATGAAAATATGATAAATAATGCACCTATCAGGTGCGACGACTATTCAATTATTATTTACGCCTCGGTTTGCAGGCTCAACAAAGATTGAAGGGGGCACTGTTTGGGTTAATATTTGAACCTTGGGCTGCAAGTATGTGGAAGCCCAAAGATGCTGATTAAAAGAAAACTTGCCCGAAGCCCAGCATCAAGCCGAGAGACAAGTTGTCACCTTCCCATTAATGCATAGGCCATGTGCCTATGATTTAAAATGTCAAGTGATGAGGACTAACTCACAATCAGCCAAAAAGCACTTTTCAGTGGTAGCACAAATAAAAAGCTGATGACTCACTACCCTCCAAGTGCTTTTGGCAAGAGCAAAGTCATTGCAGTCGGGCTAATCTACCTATAAAAGGAGGAAGAGGCCCCAGAGACAAGGACACTCAACCAATCAAACAAACAAACATACAAACTCTGCTCTCAAGCCAAATTTGCATCCAAAAGCTGTAATCAGCCAAGATTTTAGTCCTTTTTAGGACCATTCCCTACAAAAGCCATCTTTTGTCTAGTTTAAAGCTCGGCTATCACCCCTAGTTGCGTAGTATCGATTCCCTTGTGTAAACTTGTTTATCATCCATCCCTTTTTAGCGAATAAATCCTGTAAACTGAAAAGAGAAGTGATTGCAAGAAGTTCAACCGTTCAACCTTACCCGACAAGGTGAAATCTTGCTCAAAACTCTTTGTTTGTTTTATAAGTTAATAGATCTACTACTTAATGTCTTCTCCAAGATGTATTCAAGTCATTTCCATCAATTTTCCCATTATAAGAGTTCCGTTTGCATCCAGATCTGGTTAGTTTAATGGACATGCTATCATTAAAATCAATCAAGAACCAAGTGGACTCCCTCCATTCGAACATACAAGACTATGAATTGAAAGTCCTTGTTCACAAGGCAAGTAAAAGAACTTAATGTGGACTTAACCCGTCCATGACAATCCTTTGATAACAAGAAGTTTGAGTAACTTGGAGCGCAAGTAATTGGCGAAACACAATCCTGTTCTACATCCGCTATACTGAGATAGCAGTGGCACGCCTAGCACTTGGTTAGTTTTGATTGCGAGCCTCAAGGCCTAAACAGAAGGCCCTACAAAGGCACCTTTCAAAACTAACTTTATCCTCTTCTTGTAACACATCAGTAGGCAAGAGCTTGACTACATATCCAAAGTGCCAATCCCTTGGGGAGCTGTGCTAAGAGCCGAGGAGCCCTCTTCGGAGAAATCTTCGGCCGAACAATAATGTCGGTGAAGTAATTTTTGTGACCTCAAAAACGAGTGCCATATGGCTTTTGGAACAAGATTCTTTGTCGAACTTCTTGTTTCTTCCTCTTTTCCCAATTGCAAGACCGAAATGCATATTCAGGTGAGGAATAACTATAATGATATAAGCTCATGAAGTACCGTTGTTCTTTACTTGCAGTTACCTTATGCTGACTTGCTCTTTCCATCTTTTATTTCTCAATCAAACAGGTTCATCTTCTCTTCCACCTAATGATGAAGATAAGAATGACGGAGATAAGAATTAAAATAAACCACTCAACAGTAAGATAAGGCATGGAAACTTCCACCCACAGCATACGTACTTTTTCAAACGCCAGCACCAAAACAAGTTACTTCCTTATTTAAAATCATGAATCATGGTTAATGTAGATAAAAAAGGACATCAGAGGCTGGGAAAAGAATCTATTACTAGCAGCTTCGTCAGGATGTCCTCAAAGTTCACTCTACGAAATCTAGATAAGTTATTTCTTCTTCTGCAGGCTGAGAAAAGAAAGTTATTTATTATCTCAACTATGCAATTGTTTCCAAGAGCACCAACTTTAAAACAACTATGCTATTGAAAATCTAGAGACAATATAAACTTCCAGTAAGTTGGCCTTGTGCTTGGTATTACATGTACTGAAGATTTATTAATAACTGAGCCAACCAGAACAAAATCCTATATGTCCTGGTAAAATGGTTAACATCTGGTATCCGTATCCCCTACATCTCCTCCTAGCTCTGTCATCAGATCTTGCAACTTGTTCAAGACCACATTCAGTGCATTCAATTCTGTTCTTAGCTCAAATGGTTTAAGGCTAGCAGCTCAGAGACTCTTCTTCGTCTTTAATCTCAATATAGTTGAATAATTAAAATTACTCAAGCAAAAGGTTAAGAATATTAATCAAAAGAATGAAAACAAACTCAAAGAGAACAAAATACAATCAAATATACTACATTTGAAAAAACACTGTTTCCATTTGATATCATGAATTGAATTAGTTGAAGCTGAGAGAAGAGGGTGTAATCTGAGCTAATTAGTTGATTTAGTGAATCTGCTCGACGCCTCGTGCTAATGATCTGGATTATTTTCAGTATGACTTTGATTAGAGATCCCACAGGATGCACAAGTTGGTTAATTAAAGTGGTCAAGTGAACCCGGAAGCTCATATTTATTTCTCAGTGACAATTTTGCACTCAGAATTTCTGAAATTAACAGGCATTACTTAAATACCCTGTTTTTCTTTCTGATTATCCCATTAGGTCAATAAACAGAAGAAAAAAAATAGTAACGTAGAAGGAACAATGTAACAAATTAATATTATAACCAAAAAGTATAACTAGCTACTAAATAATCATCCCTCCCTAACAAATTTGGCAAGATTACATCCGCCAGCAACAAAACAGAGCAGAGATGACATTAATCGGAGAAGTTAATGATTATGATAAGGTTGCCTCCCTCATTGTCGTCCCCATCAAATCATCAGAAAATGGAAGATCATCGTCTTCATCATTTTTAGCAAAAAGCATTAAGAAGTGCAAGTTGATCATAAAGACCCAAAATACAAACACCATTTCCCTAACAACCTTTACTAGCCGTCACACACACCTGAAATTACTAATATGAGAAGCAAGCTTCGATATTTCTTCATCACTCTCATCAAAACCTGCACAACCCCGGGCATCCAGAAACACAAGGTCTATGCAGCCTGACAGAATGGCAACAATATCATCCCGACTAAGCTGATCACAGTTCCTCAGAGTTAAGTACTTAATATTAGGCAGGAACTTGACAATTAACTTTAACTCATCTATACAAGGCCATCCTACCAAACCTAAAGCACAAAAGTTCTTGCAGTGAATGATGATCTGTTCAAAGATTTTCTCAAGATTAAATTGGCCTTCCAAATACAACTCCTCCAAAATTTTCCACTTGCATATGAGTTCTGGAAATATGCGGGAATTATCATCAAATAGCTTTTCGGCCGAAGACAAAGACTTGAGGCCAGGACACCTGAAAACAAAATTAAGGCAATTTAAGCACAACAACAAACAACAAAACAAAGTAGATTAAAAAATATATGGAGTTGGAGATGCAGCGAGCTTGCCTCGTTGGCCTCTTCTGTTAAACAACCCCATACTTGAGCGTGGCCCCCGTTTAATTATTTGAATCTTGTAATTGCAGGAGAGTGGACGGATAGAGATTAGAGAGAGAGAGAGAGAGAGCACGCGGGGAGGGAGAAGCTGGAAACGTTCGTTTGCCCTTCAATTTCTCTTGTCATCTCCCGCTTTGAGGCAGTGATTTTTTTACGTTTTCTTGCTGTCTTTTCCATCCGTACAATTTATCTCGTCGTTTGGTCGAGGGGCTTGAAAGTCCCAAGAGATTTAGTCCAACTAGTCAAGTTTGTTATATTACCCTACTTGTGGATACATATGTAATCTACGAACATTAAACAAAAGTAGTGTACTGGTCGATTCGATGTATTAATGAAATATTATTATTGCTTCTAATAAAATATTTTTATTTATATTATGCCCTCCGTGGTATGGTTTTTTGGGTTAACCCCTCCATGCACGCCGGGTGATTTTCAAATCTCTCCCACATACGTTGTAATGCTCATAAGTGTATTTTTGATCTCATCCAACATTTTGTTCATCTATTATTAACTTGCCTCAATCCCCTTAATTTGTAACTTGGAAGTTTCTCACCAAATATAGCCTTAATTTCTGTTGTCTTCTGCTTTTCCATATATAATAGGTTGAGAGTTCCATATTGCTTTGTTGTAGATGGAGGTTCAAAGAAGGTGGGAGGATTTACACATTGACTGCCTTGTGAATGTTTTTGGAAGAGTCTGCGTAGCGTCACTGGTCTGTGGTGTCCCTTTTGTATGCAAGTCATGGTTCAGAGCAACCCTCGAATTCAATATGAAATTAAAATGTGTAAATGTTCCACCACTGGTTTGATAGAGTTTGTCATCAACCGTAGCAAGGGTAAAGTTACTACTCTCAAGCTTCTTAAATGGTGCTTTGAAGAAGCCTTGATGTTTGTTGCGGATTCGTATGTTCTATTCTCAAGATTATTTTAACTGTGATTTACTGGATCTTGGTCTCTTGGGGTGCCAAAGTGGCATGGGGAATCACTGTTGGAGAACAATTCAGAAATAAATAAAATAATAGAACTCGAAATGGTAGAATATTTATTAATCAAAATACTTGTTGTGCAGAATGAAATACATAAATAAATACAAGAATATCAATGGTACTAACGTGATTACAGAAGGTAGAGGCTAGCGTAATAGCTATGTCTTTCGAACAGTATTTCCGTCCCACTCTTATGCTTGTGGTTCAACAACGTCTGCTCAACCATAATTCAACTACCTAATTCTACAACCCGCACTAGATTCTAGAATTGTAGCAAATTTGCTTTGTGTGCTTACTTTCTGGAAATTTTGTACAGAAGAAAGGAGGAAAAAAAAAGATGATTTGGAATGGAACTGAGGACTCCAGTTATATAGGCTCTTTCATACCTCTTCAAATACCTTTTGGATGTATCTGAAGCTATACAACTCTTTCCAAAGAGTTGTGTCTATTAATCAAAACGTTTTTAATTAATTTTAATTAAAAACTTAATTCGAAAATTAAAACTAATTGATCAGATTAATTTTAATTAGTAGGCCCCAAGTGCCCCAAGGCCCAAGGCCCTTGTCTTGATTAATTAATATTAATTTATATTAATATTATGGTATAATCATCAAGCCTAATCCACACAATTGGTGGCCCAAGGCCCTTGTCTTGATTAATTAATATTGTTGATGCACAAAACCGGAGGTCTTGGAACAATGTCAATCTGACCGTGAATCTGCAAGAAATGTAAATAACACAAGATGTATCGTGGTTCACCCGAAGGTTTGGGCTACATCCACACTGATATTGTATTTCTCTATTTGTGAGCGGATTGAGAGGGAGAGAGCTTCCTTATGTGAGGATGAGCTTCTCTGAATATGAGAGGGGATGTGAGGCTCTCTGGGGGTAAGGAGGCTTGCCTTAATTGTGAGGGTGAGGAGTCACTTTTATTGAAGGAAAAATTTTGTCCTAGCTAAGAACAAGTATGAACATTTGAATACACATGCAAGCCATTAACACTTTAAAATAGGCATGCATCCAAAAACAATTCATAAAACCCATGACTTTCAAAGCCTAGTATATGGTGAACCAAAATAAACTCTTTAACAACATTAAAGAGAAGTAAAGATTTAGTGATTCTTTACCCTTGAAGCTCATCCTTGATTACACAAGGGATTCACCCAAGTGGAGGGCCTTCAAGTCACCTCCAAGCTCCTTGAATCCTCCTTGTGTTTTCCTCCCTTTAGTGCTCCTTTGATGATTTGAGGAAAAATGATTTGTTCTCCAAAACACCAAAAGCTTGATGTCTCTAAGTCTCTTCACCAAGGATGTATCTTGTGAAGATGATATGGATGACTAAGGAAAGAAGAGATTGCTAGATGTCCCTCCCCTTAGTGGCCGGCCTCCTTAGAAGAAAATGGAGAAAATGTTTCACCCAATTTCAACAAGAAGAACCCTAATTAGAAAATAGCTATAAAGTTGTATTTATAACCTTTTCTTTGGTGAGTGCCAAACTTGTAATTAAGCAAACTTTGCCCATCCACCCTAATGGCCGGCCATCCTTTGTTATTGGGCTAATTTGCCCATTTTGTTTTAGTTGTCATACAACTTAAACATAATGGGCCTTGTGGACCAAAACGGTTTTGGGCCCCGAAACCCAAAACCAACATATAAGCCCAATACGAACCTTTCGTATAATTAATTAACTAATTAATTAATCTTGACCATTCTTCAATTAAACCATTTAATTGCTTATCCATCTCATTTAATTTCTTCACATACATCCTTACTCGGTGTACGATCCATTAGGTTCTATTTAGCGAGGCAGTGGGCGATGTTACTCTTAACGATCGATTGTGAATTGAAACCACATTTCAATTCTCCCTTTTTGTTGATTAGTGTTTGCTAACCATTAGGGCTTCCACAAACCATGAGTGACGCCTAGCAGCATATCATGATTACCCAAGCTAAGTAGAATTGGTTGGAGAACCTATCCAGTTACAACTACAATGCAATACGATCCTTCTCTAATACAATACTCTTAATCACATTGTTTAAGTGATAGTTTGTTTCATGTCTACTATCCAATGTGATACTTTCCTATATGATTCCCTTGAATATGATTTGGAACAAACTTCCTAAGTCATATTCATTTGCTTTGGCCAAAGACTTTAGAATCATATCTTAGAGTATTCTCCCTCCACCGTGGAAGGTTAGAGATCCCTTGTTGTGCATTCATATGCCTACATGACTAGATAGCTTGACCCCAACAATGCCATGGACACTCCAAAGGAATGTCGTTGACAGGATCAAAGATCAAGGACATAATCATTAGACATCGATGATGCCTCAGGTCAAAGGACTACTTTGCATATTGCAACCTTAGAGTTCATACATGACATGTATGTTCGAACTCTCTTTTGATCGTCGTTCAGTGAACTCGAGTACTCTTTCGAGCACCTATGTGTTTGTCTTAGTGTCCAACACCAAATGACTTGAGACTAGTTATACTCACGATTGAGTCAACATAACACATACTAGCCTTAGCGGATTGTCAATGCCCAATTAGCAATCCTATGGCTAGGAACGTTTTAGGAATGAACATAAGAGAAAGGTCTCGATAATCTAACTCATTAGATCACTTATCTCTTAGAACAAATACATTCCTTGGATTCCCTTATTGCTTAAACACATGATACAATAAATAGTGATTAACAATAAGATTTGCCCTTCATTAAACATATAAAAGTTTAATACAATAAGTATTCCAAAAAGCTATTACATCAAATGAGTGGCTTTGTGGGCATACTTCCAACAATCTCCCACTTGCACTCAAAGCCACCTTCCCATGTATCTAATACCCATCTTTTCCATATGACGGTCAAGCTGGATCTGAGACATTGGCTTTGTCAGTGGATCTGCTATGTTATCGGCTGAAGCAACTTTGAGGATGTTGATTTTCCCCTCGGCAGCATATCTTCTAATGATATTGAAGCGTCTGTCAATATGCTTGTTCTTTTGATGTGCCCTGGGTTCCTTGGCTTGAGCTATCGCCCCACTATTATCACAGTACAAAGTTACTGGTGATGTAATGGTTGGAACCACCCCAAGTTCAGTGATGAACTTCTTCATCCAGAACGCTTCTTTGCCGGCTTTAGCTGCAGCGACATATTCAGCCTCTGTCGTGGAATCAGCAATTACACTTTGCTTCTTGCTTTTCCAACTGACAGCCCCACCATTCAGAGTGAATACATATCCGAAGTTGGAACTTCTATCATCGACGTCAGATTGGAAATCTGCGTCTGTATAGCCTTCCACTCGTAACTCTGATGCTCCTCCATACACGAGGAACATGTCCTTAGTTCTTCTTAAGTACTTAAGGACCGTCTTGACAGCTCCCCAGTGTTCTGATCCTGGGTTAGATTGATATCGACTAGTAATGCTCACAGCATATGCAATATCTGGCCTTGTGCATATCATGGCATACATGAGACTTCCTATGGCTGAAGCATAAGGAATACAACTCATTTGCCGTATCTCTTCAGGAGTTTTAGGTTCCATGGATTTAGAAAGGTGAATTCCATGTCCAACAGGAAGAAAACCTTTCTTAGATTGTTCCATCTGGAACCTATTTAGCACCTTATCAATGTACATAGATTGGGATAATCCAATTAATTTTCTGGATCTATCACGATAGAGCTTTATCCCAAGTACATAAGATGCATCTCCTAAATCTTTCATGTGGAAGGTTTTGGACAACCACACTTTTACAGAAGAAAGTACTGCAGTGTCATTCCCGAATAGTAATATGTCATCTACATATAACACTAGGAATACAACTGCATCCCCAACGACCTTTTGATAAACACAATTGTCGTCTTCGTTTTGAGTAAAACCAAACGTTTTGATCTCATTGTCGAAACGAATGTTCCAGCTCCTGGAGGCTTGCTTAAGTCCATAAATGGACCTTTGAAGCTTGCATACCTTAGTCTTTTCAGACTTGGACACGAAACCCTCGGGTTGAGTCATATAGAGCTCTTCCTCTAGGTAGCCGTTCAGAAAGGCCGTCTTCACGTCCATTTGCCATATCTCATAATCATGGTACGCAGCTATCGCAAGCAAAATCCGAATGGACTTAATCATGGCTACAGGAGAGAAAGTTTCTTCATAGTCAATCCCTTCTCTTTGCCTGTAACCCTTGGCTACTAGTCTAGCCTTATAAGTCTCCACGTTCCCATCAACGCCTATCTTCCTCTTAAAGACCCATTTGTTTCCAACAGGTACAATACCTTCTGGAGGGTCTACAAGAGTCCAGACCTGATTTTGATACATGGAATCCATCTCGGATTTCATGGCCTCTTGCCATCTCTTTGAATCAATGTCAGACATTGCTTCAGTGTAGTCTCTAGGGTCCTCCTTTGTTTCATTGTCACCTAGAAGGTACAATTCATTAAAGTCATTGTCTAAGCCATACCTCTTAGGTGGCTTACTAACCCGTTCAGATCTACGTGGAGCTAGGGGTTCAGGAACAGGGTTGTCAACTTGTCGAGTTCTTGTTTCTGGTTCATCATTAATCTCATTCAATTCTATCTTGCTAGTTCCTTTAAGAACGAATTCATCTTCCATGAATATAGCAGTTCTGGCGACAAAGACTTTCTGGTCGTCAGGGTGATAGAATTCGTATCCATAAGTCTGTTTAGGATACCCCACAAAATAGCATTTAACGGATCTCGCTTCAAGCTTTCCAGCATCTTGTTTCTTAACATATGCTGGACAACCCCAAATCTTAAGATGTTTAAGACTTGGCTTCTTCCCATACCATATCTCATATGGTGTTTGTGGAACAGATTTAGAGGGCACTGCATTTAGCAAATAAGCTGCTGTATGTAGTGCATATCCCTAGAATGATATTGGTAGATCAGCGGAACTCATCATAGAACGAACCATGTTCATCAAGGTTCGGTTTCTCCTCTCAGAAACTCCGTTATGTTGAGGAGTTCCTGGTGGAGTCCACTGTGATACAATTCCACACTCTTTGAGATAATCTAGGAACTCGTTACTCAGATATTCACCGCCTCGATCCGATCTTAGGGTCTTTATCTGTTTCCCAGTTTGCTTCTCAACTTCATTCTTGAATTCTTTGAACCTTTCAAAGGATTCTGACTTGTACTTCATAAGATACACATAGCCAAACCGAGAGTGATCGTCGGTGAATGTGATATAGTAGGAAAAGCCTCCTCTCGACGTAGTAGACATAGGTCCACAAACGTCAGTGTGGATTAACCCTAGAATTTCAGTGGCACGCTCTCCTTTTCCGGTAAATGGAGATTTGGTAATTTTCCCTTTCAACCAACATTCACAAGTACCCATCCGGTCATTACCTAATGGGCAGATATATCCGTCTTTCGACATCTTGCGAATCTTATCAAGGTTCACATGTCCAAGTTTAAGATGTCACATCTTTTCTTGGTTAACTTCTTCTCTAGCCCTTTTGGGTTTTGAGGTATTCCCGCTTTCAATACAGTGCGTCCCACTATTCGTCTCTAGGTGAAAAAGTCCCTCTATCATATTACCATGAGAGATAATACGACCGTTCAAGTATAAAGTGCAACTCATTTTGTCAAACAATACTGAGTGCCCATCTCGTAAAAGCTTAGAGATAGAAATCAAATTCTTTATACATGAAGGAAAATATAAACAATTTTTTAAGTTCCAGGACTTCCCCAGAGGGTAGGTTAAGCATGTAGGTGCCTATTGCTTTTGCAGAGATTTTAGTGCCGTTCCCAACTCGTACAACCATCTCCCCATTGCGCAGTGACCTGCTCCCTGCTAGTCCCTGCAACGTATTGCAAATATGTTGACTAGCGCCTGAATCAAATATCCAGGAATTGGAGCTCACTGTAAAAGCACTCTCTATGACAGAAATAGTCTCTTCAAAAGTTCGTGTCATAAGGCTCGCAATGTGCACCCTGTATTTCTTCTTCCAACGTTCATCCTTTCCACAATGAAAGCATGTTCCTTTGGATTTCTTTGCCTTCTTCTTATGCAACCTTTTCCTTGTGTTTGCATTCTCACTCCCACTGTCCCTTTTGAAACCTTTTTCAAATTTACAGCACATGTCAATCATCTCTTTCAAAGAATGATCAAATCTATTCACTTTATAGTTTACAATAAACTTAGTGAAATCATCCGAGAGAGATGCAAGGAAAAAGTCTTGGGCCATTTTCCCATCGATGGAAGTTCCTAAACTTTTAAGATCTTTAAATATCTTTTCCATCTTTTGTCCATGTTTATGGACCGATGCCCCCTTTGCCATCTTGGCATTCATTAGACTACAAACATTTGAGAATCGTACATTACTAGTCTCAATGTCATGCATCTTATGCAAACTTTCAACCATGGCACAAGAAGTGTTCATGTGCTTATGTAGCTTCATAAGCTCCTCACTAAGTGAAGTGAGGATTAAGCATTTGGCTTGTAAGTCATCCTCATAGTGTCTAACATAATTTTGACACTCCTCCTTTGAAGCTAGTTTCGTAGGAAGTACATGAGGAGGGGATTGCTTAAGCACATACAATATGTCTTTCACCTTTGAGACATTCTCAATATGGCGATACCAAGCAAGGAAATGTTGGCCCTTAAGGCCCCTTTTGTCAAGTATAATGGTGGGTATAATTTTAGGCATGTCGTTCACTACATAACATAACAGAAATCGTATTAGATTGTTTGTTTAAAACTATTTGATTGGGTCTTTGAATCAAATAGTACCACCCACTATTTTTTGGCAAATTCCACATCCCTCAATAGAATTCGAGAGTTATATTGAACTCTTAGCGGGTTATGGGAGACTCACCATTACCAAGCCCACCTCAGAATTATATCATGTTGGTTAGCAAAAATAATGATGAGAGAATAACGCATTATTCATTTACAACTCTTGTAATTACCCATCTTGTTTGGCCTCTAGAGAATGATTACCTCAGAATTATATCATGTTGGCACCATTGCACTTAGTTAAGTCATTCCCACCATGCTTAGTTTATGTAGAGGTTCAAGCACAACCTCAGAATTATATCATGTTGGTCATACTCGTTGTCTACACTCACCTCATCATATGTTTATGGGTTCCTCCTGGATGTAAGCACATACTTTGTACTTCCCCATTATAGGGTGAAGCCGGTGCATGAGTCACAAACGATTGGATCCCACCATGGTGGAAGGCCTACGAAGAGATGTTCAAAGCATCTCTCGCTTATCAACTTAATATTCGTTTTGAGGGAGTAGTTTTGGGCTACATCAAAACATTTTAATCACATTAAAAGAACTTGGGCCTATCACAACCATTGGTCCAAGTTAATATGAATTAGTAGTTTATAATACTCCCACTATTTCGAAGAAACAAGCGAGACTATATAGAACTACTAACGAATGCATTGCATCCTCATATGGACTATATAGTCATATTAGGTTTTAGGATGATTATGAACCGTTCGATTTGATCCAACACGAGCCTTGTGTTGGACCTTGGGTTTAAGGTAGATAGTTGTTGATTTTAGTTACGCGTTTAATCTAATTAAACCGTTATTTCCTATTGGGCGTTGGACCCAACTATTCCATTTTGCATACATATAAACAAAAAGGAATACATGAAATAATAATAAGGGCTTATGCCCTTTTACAACACAAATCAAATGATGGACTTATGTCCATTTACAACAACTTGAATTAATCAAATTACATTCAAATCTACACTACCAAAACCCAAACATTCATAATGTAAAGCGGCCAATCACATAGCTCAATTATCGAGGCCTTTGGTTCATAATCACCCTTTTCTCAATTAATCACATTAACTAAGAAAGCAACTTAAACAATTGGTTTTTGGATCCATAGAATTGATTTAAATGGAACTAAATGAAATGAAAATCCAATTCTCATTAAAGAGACAAAACAATTTTGTTCTCATTTTATTTGGGCCAAAAGGAAACTATGACCACAACAATTGGGCCATAATGCAAATACAAAAACTTTTGGGGTCACTTTGTATAAACACAATAGTCCACAACTTCATGTAAATACAACTAGATCCCAAAATTTTAATAATGTAAAAACATCATTAAAGGATCAAAACAATTTGTCCTTTAGAGTTTTAGGGCCTAAATGTAAAAACGTAAACTTTTGGGCCAAAATGCAAAAAACACAAAAGTATCAAAACTTTATGTTAATTGCACAAAAGGCCCCAAAAGTACCCCCACTAGGGGTGGCCGGCCATTTGGAGTGAACAAGTGAAAAATTTAAATTTTTGAAAAAGTTTTTGCAAGTTGATTAAAGTACTTAAGCAAGTGGATTGGTTGGTGAAGAAAGTCTTTGCAAACTTTAAAGACTTGTAAGAAAATGTAAGAAAATGTTTTGTAAACATTAATGACATTTTCCTTTCTTCACCCTTAAGTTATAATACAAAATTAATAAACCAAAACTTTATGAAAAACATAAAACCTTTAAATCAAAACTTCAAAACTTTTTGTTCTTGGCAAGAACTTCAAGAACATGAAGAACAAACATGAAAAACTCATAATAGCTCCATGGATATTTTCATTCACCAAAACTCAATTTTTCACCACTCAAAAGAGGGCTAATATCCTAGGGTACTTAGGGGTTCCAAAAGTCACCTTAAAACCATTTTAACAAGACAAACATGAACCCAAAAAGTCACCCTAAGGATTTGGCCGAATTTCCCAAAACTCATGGCACCAAATTTTAGTTCCAGTATTCATGCTTAAATGAAATACATCTACAACATTTGAGATGCTAAATTTTCTAGCAAAATTTATATATTCAAAAGCAAGAACAAAGCTTGTAACATTTACAACATTTAAATCACAAAATATGAACATCACAAAACCCAAAAGGATTCACCATACACTAGGCCTAGGCTCTGATACCACTTGAAGGAAAAATTTTGTCCTAGCTAAGAACAAGTATGAACATTTGAATACACATGCAAGCTATTAACACTTTAAAGTAGGCATGCATCCAAAAACAATTTATAAAACCCATGACTTTCAAAGCCTAGTATATGGTGAACCAAAATAAACTCTTTAACAACATTAAAGAGAAGTAAAGATTTAGTGATTCTTTACCCTTGAAGCTCATCCTTGATTACACAAGGGATTCACCCAAGTGGAGGGCCTTCAAGTCACCTCCAAGCTCCTTGAATCCTCCTTGTGTTTTCCTCCCTTTAGTGCTCCTTTGATGATTTGAGGAAAAAGGATTTGTTCTCCAAAACACCAAAAGCTTGATGTCTCTAAGTCTCTTCACCAAGGATGTATCTTGTGAAGATGATATGGATGACCAAGGAAAGAAGAGATTGCTAGATGTCCCTCCCCTTAGTGGCCGGCCTCCTTAGAAGAAAATGGAGAAAATGTTTCACCCAATTTCAACAAGAAGAACCCTAATTAGAAAATAGCTATAAAGTTGTATTTATAACCTTTTCTTTGGTGAGTGGCAAACTTGTAATTAAGCAAACTTTGCCCATCAACCCTAATAGCCGGCCATCCTTTGTTATTGGGCTAATTTGCCCATTTTGTTTTAGTTGTCATACAACTTAAACATAATGGGCCTTGTGGACCAAAACGCTTTTGGGCCCCGAAACCCAAAACCAACATATAAGCTCAATACGAACCTTTCGTATAATTAATTAACTAATTAATTAATCTTGACCATTCTTCAATTAAACCATTTAATTGCTTATCCATCTCATTTAATTTCTTCACATACATCCTTACTCGATGTACGATCCATTAGGTTCTATTTAGCGAGGCAGTGGGCGATGTTACTCTTAACGATCGATTGTGAATTGAAACCACATTTCAATTCTCCCTTTTTGTTGATTAGTGTTTGCTAACCATTAGGGCTTCCACAAACCATGAGTGACGCCTAGCAGCATATCATGATTACCCAAGCTAAGTAGAATTGGTTGGAGAACCTATCCAGTTACAACTACAATGCAATACGATCCTTCTCTAATACAATACTCTTAATCACATTGTTTAAGTGATAGTTTGTTTCATGTCTACTATCCAATGTGATACTTTCCTATATGATTCCCTTGAATATGATTTGGAACAAACTTCCTAAGTCATATTCATTTGCTTTGGCCAAAGACTTTAGAATCATATCTTAGAGTATTCTCCCTCCACCATGGAAGGTTAGAGATCCCTTGTTGTGCATTCATATGCCTACATGACTAGATAGCTTGACTGAAGGAAAATTTTTGTCCTAACTAAGAACAAGTATGAACATTTGAATACACATGCAAGCTATCAACACTTTAAAGTAGGCATGCATCCAAAAACAATTCATAAAACCCATGACTTTCAAAGCCTAGTATATGGTGAACCAAAATAAACTCTTTAACAAAATTAAAGAGAAGTAAAGATTTAGTGATTCTTTACCCTTGAAGCTCATCCTTGTTTACACATGGGATTCACCCAAGTGGAGGGCCTTCAAGTCACCTCCAAGCTCCTTGAATCCTCCTTGTGTTTTCCTCCCTTTAGTGCTCCTTTGATGATTAGAGGAAAAAGGATTTGTTCTCCAAAAACATCAAAAGCTTGATGTCTCTAAGTCTCTTCACCAAGGTTGTATATTGTGAAGATGATATGGATGACTTAGAGAGATTTTAGATGCTAGTAAAAATCCTCTAAGTGGCCGGCCTCTATGTAGAAAAAGAGAGAAAATGTTTCACCCAATTTCTATTAGAAAACCCTAATGAGAAAATTGCTATAAAGTTGCTTTTATAACATTTTCTTTGGTGAGTGGCAAACTTGTAATTAAGCAAGCTTGCCCATTCACCCTAATGGCCGGCCTCTCCTTGTTATTGGGCTAATTTGCCCATTTTGTTTTAGTTGTCATACAACTTAAACATAATGGGCCTTGTGGACCAAAACACTTTTGGGCCCCGAAACCCAAAACCAACATATAAGCCCAATACGAACCTTTCGTATAATTAATTAACTAATTAATTAATCTTGACCATTCTTCAATTAAACCATTTAATTGCTTATCCATTTCATATAATTTCTTCACTAACATCCTTATGTGGTGTGCGATCCATTAGGTTCCAATTAGCGAGGCAGTGGGCAATGTTACTCTTAACGATCGATTGTGAATTGAAACCACATTTCAATTCTCCCTTAAGATTAGTGTTTGCTAATCTTCAGGGCTTCCACAAACCATGAGTGACACCTAGCAGCATATCATGGTTACCCAAGCTAAGTAGAATTGGTTGGAGAACCTATCCAGTTACAACTACAATGCAATTCGGTCCTTCTCTAATACAATACTCTTAATCACATTGTTTAAGTGATAGTTTGTTTCATGTCTACTATCCAATGTGATACTTTCCTATATGATTCCTTTGAATATGATTTGGAACAAACTTCCTAAGTCATATTCATATGCTTTGGCCAAAGACTTTAGAATCATATCTTAGAGTATTCTCCTTCCACCATGGAAGGTTAGAGATCCCTTGTTGTGCATTCATATGCCTACATGACTAGATAGCTTGACCCCAACAATGCCGTGGACAATCCGAAGGAATGCCATTGACATGATCAAAGATCAAGGACCTAACCATTAGACATCTATGATGCCTCAGGTCAAAGGACTACTTTGCATATTGCAACTTTAGAGTTCATACATGACATGTATGTTCGAACTCTCTTTTGATCGACGTTCAATGTACTCGATTACTTTTTCGAGCACCTATGTGTTTGTCTCAGTGTCCAACACCAAATGACTTGAGACTAGTTCACACTCACGTTTGAGTCAACATAACACATACTAACCTTAGCAGATTGTCAATGCCCAATTGGCAATCCTATGGCTAGGAACGTTTTAGGAATGAACATAAGAGAGAGGTCTCGATAATCTAACTCATTAGATCACTTCTCTCTTAGAACAAATACATTCCTTGGATTCCCTTATTGCTTAAACACATGATACAATAAATAGTGATTAACAATAAGCTTTGCCCTTCATTAAACATATAAAAGTTTAATACAATAAGTATTCCAAAAGCTATTACATCAAATGAGTGGCTTTGTGGGCATACTTCCAACATTGACCCCAACAATGCCGTGGACACTCCAAAGGAATGCCGTTGACAGGATCAAAGATCAAGGACCTAATCATTAGACATCGATGATGCCTCAGGTCAAAGGACTACTTTGCATATTGCAACCTTAGAGTTCATACATGACATGTATGTTCGAACTCTCTTTTGATCGTCGTTCAGTGAGCTCGAGTACTCTTTCGAGCACCTATGTGTTTGTCTTAGTGTCCAACACCAAATGACTTGAGACTAGTTATACTCACGATTGAGTCAACATAACACATACTAGCCTTAGCGGATTGTCAATGCCCAATTAGCAATCCTATGGCTAGGAACGTTTTAGGAATGAACATAAGAGAAAGGTCTCGATAATCTAACTCATTAGATCACTTATCTCTTAGAACAAATACATTCCTTGGATTCCCTCATTGCTTAAACACATGATACAATAAATAGTGATTAACAATAAGATTTGCCCTTCATTAAACATATAAAAGTTTAATACAATAAGTATTCCAAAAAGCTATTACATCAAATAAGTATTCTAAATGACTAGCATGCACATACAATTCAAAATTTATATACATGAGCAACGGAAGCAATTTATCAAATAAAATCAAAGCTATAGCCATGCAAATCCCCTTCAAGGTTCATAGGTTTATATATAATGCATCAAAACATTTTAGTAAAGAACAAAGTAAAAGTTTAGTCTTATACCTCTTGATCTAGACTTGAGACCAAAGATGGACCACCTCCAAGCCCTTTGTTCCTTGAAGTCCTTTAGCCTAGCCTCCCTCCTTGCCTCCTCCACTTTGTTAGTAAGAGTGCTCCAAGGTTCTCCTTAAGTCTCCAAATGAGAAGACCTCTAAAGATCCACACCCACTAGTGTAGTGAGATGGATGGAGGAATAACCAAAAAAGGGTGAAAGATTGTTAGTAAATTCACCCTCTAGGTGGCCGACCTTTGTGG
This sequence comes from Malus sylvestris, assembly GCF_916048215.2. Classification (NCBI taxonomy): domain Eukaryota; kingdom Viridiplantae; phylum Streptophyta; class Magnoliopsida; order Rosales; family Rosaceae; genus Malus; species Malus sylvestris. Next base: position 40,152,283 of record NC_062272.1, on the reverse strand, counting down.
TTTTAGAGAGCTATTTTCTTTTGCCTCTTTGTTGTTCAAAAACACACAAAAACCCTAATGAACTTTGTGCTATAAAGTTCCTTATATAGACAAAAAGAAACCTAGTCAACAACTTGACTAAATATCTCTCCCAAACCCTTTAAGTGGCCGGCCCTTTAGTATTTGGTTTGGGCTTTGGGCTTTTATTATTTCAAGTCATCCTATGCTTGAATAAAAGCCTAATGGGTTTAGGCCCAATGGGCCCAATTAAACCCGAACGTTTCTTTAAGCCCAAAACGATCTTTTATCGCTTTCATGATTTCTTTAGACTTTCTAAATTAATCACAACACTTAATTAATCCAATTAATTATTTCCTTCATCCATTAATTACTCACTACAAGAGTGTATCGGTGTACAATCATTTTAGGTTCTAATTAGCAAGGCAGTGAGGTGATTGACATCAATTCATTTGATTATATTTAATCCAATCACTTAGTGAATTAAAACTTCATTTTAATTCACCTTTCTTCTTTGATGATTACATTTAATCATCTAGAAGAACTCACAAGCTATGAGTGACATCTAACCATATGTCATAGCTACCCAAGCTAATGTAGAAGTTGTTCGGAGAACCTATTCAGTTGGAATTACAATGCAATTTTATCCTTCTCTAAAACAATACTCTCAATCACATTATTAGGGTATGGATATATTATGTCAAACCCCTAATGTGATTATTCCTTCTTATATGATTCTATTGAGTCGTATAGGAACGTTTTCCTTTATTACACTCGATACTTCGGCCGAAGATTCCCGAATCATATCTTAGAGTATTCTTCCTCTCTAATCGAGGATTAGAGATTCCTTGTTGCGCATTCACTTGCCTTCATGACTAAGTGGCTTAACCCCAATTATGCCGTGGACATCCGCGAATGGGGTGACTTTGACATAATCAAAGATTAAGTACTTAGCCACAAGACAACGACGATGCCTCAGGTCAAAGGACTACTTACATTATTCCAACCATTAGAGTTACTTGTTTGACATGTGAGTAGACCTCCATGCACGTACTCTCGTTCGATTGTGTTCAGTGAACTCATTCTCTTAATGAGCACCTACATACTTGTCTTAGTGTCACAACACGAATGGGATGAGACTTTCCATCCTTCCATTTGAAGCGGACACAGTATGTACCGGTCTAAGCATTGTCAGTTTCCCTCCGACAATCCAATGACTAGGAACCTTTTGGACATAATGGTTATGTGAAGAAGGTCTCTGTAGTCTAACATCATTAGATTACTTCTTCAATCAATCCATTATCCATGGATACACTATTTAGGACATATATCGTTTATTGAGATAGTCCTAATTCGTGTCTTTGCCATTTGATGTATAAGAGTCATCCATACATCGATTCATTTGTCCTGAAAGGTTTCTTCCAAAGATTGACTTTCAGGGCATATTTCCAATAAAGCTTTGAAGCTGGAGCTCTATAAATGAAGCTTTTGAAGCTAGAGCTTTTGTAAATGAAGCTTTTGAAGCTAGAGCTCTGTAAATGAAGCTTTTGAAGCTAGAGATTTTGTAAATAAAGCTTTTAAAGCTAGAGCTCTGTAAATGAAGCTTTTGAGGCTGATTGACATGAGTGATGCTCATGAATGTATATGCTGATTGATATGAGTGATGGTCATGAATGTTTATGTATGATTGATATGAGTAATGCTCATGTATAATTTTGAAGTAGTGGATGTACTTTTGATCACCTGATTGGTGATAATAGCGGTAGGGTGCCGAATAATTTTGGAGTATTGGACGTACTTTTGATCACCTGGTTGGTGATAAGGTGATAATAGCGGCAGGGTGCCAAATAAATTTGGAGTACTGGGCGTACTTTTGATCACCTGGTTGGTGGTAATAGTGGCAGGCTGCTGAATAATTTTGGAGTATTGGGCGTACTTTTGATCACCTGGTTGGTGGTAATAGCGGCAGGCTGCCGAATAATTTTTTGTAGTACTGAACGTACTTTTAATTACCTGTTTGGTGATAATAGAGGGCCTGGCTCTTTTTGGGCATATGGGCCTTCGCCCTCCACACAACATTCCAGCCCATTATTTTGGGCTTGCCGTTTTTTTATTTTTATTTTTTTTATTACCCTTTGATGGGGTTTATACAGATATCTGCGAGAGATAAGAAAAATAAATTACATCATTCAAAACAAAGGTTTCGACTCAAAAGCTTCGACAGTTGCAGATTGTTGGTGCGCACTGTACTTACTGCGTACTGGGTTGTTGCAGATCTTTTTCCATGTGCATATTGCGCCTACTGAACGTTTACCTTTTCATTTCTCTTTATTTTTCTTTCTTTTGACAGATGACAGACAAGGGAATAATGCCATTTCCTTTTATTTTATTTATTTATTTATTTTTTGCTTTTGCTTTTGCTTTCTTCTTTTCTCTTTCTTCTTTTCTTTTTTCAAAAAATGGGAACATGCGTATGATGAAAGTGTGGCCATCTTCTTTGGTCCAACACCACTCATTTGCTTTTCTTGATCGCTCCGCTCCTTCTCTGCCCATTTCTTCCCTTTTTCTTTTTCTGAAATATCATGGTGTCGTCTGTGAAGAGTGGGAACATGCACTCCTTCATGATGAGAGTCTTTGTCTTTTTTAGAATATTGATGGGCATCTTCTGACGAAATGCTTTGACGACAAGTGGAAAAGTTCCTTTCCCTCTAGATCTGTGTTCAACAACCAACATATTTCTCTTTGATTCCTCCAACTGTAGTAATTGGAGGCTCCGGGAGATGAACTGAATAATGCAGCTGGGTCGATGTTTTGAGTTCAAAACAACTAGCAGATCATCTACTTCAAGCAAACCTTCGAGGTCTCGTCCAATGTCTGAGTCATAAATGATATGACACTTCAGCGCAACAGGGAAGGCCATAATATATTGCAAAAGTGCCTTCTTGAGCTGTGCACCACTCGGATTCTCAACATTAGAAATGATTTGCCTCGCAAATCATTGGCCCCCTGCAATCAACTCAGTCCAAGCCTTCCTCTCTTCTTCAAATCTTGAACACGTAGCCTTTCTCCTAAACACCAGCAATAGCGCCAATGCCGGTACTGTGAGCTAGTACGGCAAAGATGAGGAACCTGCACACTGAGGTATCAAAGACAGGATGACTTCTGGATGATAGACTGGAAAACAAGTGGCGAAGATGGCGGTAGGAGTTGCATTTTGAAGGCAGAAACAACTGTCATGCCTGTAAGCTTCATCAATCAGTTATGTTATTCCTTTATTCTCAATGAATTTTTTTTTTATGGATGGAGTGTAGTGGATGGTGGTAAGAACCTTTGTTGATCTGAAACTTATGCTAGGATTCTCTCAATCAGATCATGTTTCCGCCCTTGCTTTGACGTACCTAACTGAGTCAGAACATCATTAAGGTCTGTGACTCGAAAGGATGCTTATTTTCTCTTGCACTCAGCCACCACATCCATTTATCTTTGCCCACCAAACACCAATCACTGAAACAATTTCGTTCCCAATTCGCAAATTCCACCGAAATCGAGCCCAACTCAGACTTGGTCGACCGTGACGCGGATGATTCGAATAGTTTACGAAATCAGTTTTGGGACTTGACGTCGAATCCAGGTTGGGATTGGGTGATTCGGCGCAAGCCCTCTGATTGGACGGGTGGGGACTTAAAGGTACGCGACGAAACACAATCACTTCGATGTTGTTGGAAGTGGTTTATATACGCAGCGATCTCTCTTCTTCCCTTTGTCTCACATGCACTCAGCAGCTATGGCGTTTAGGCCGTACGGCTGGTGGCTTTTCTTTGACTTGCTTTCACTCGATCAGTGGTGCTGGATGGCTCCTCGATGCTCCGGCGATGGCGCCGAGCTTCACTGGAACTCCGATGACTCCTAGCGACGGATGCCTCCGTGCCCAAAATGCACCCCGTCGTCTCAGCTCTCGGAGCTCCGGCGACCTATTCGGGGACAAAGATATCACGTTCTCACAGGAGCATCTCAAGAATGATTGCCGCTTTCAGAGCAAGAACAATAAGTCTTGGAAAATTCAAGCTTTCAGCAATAGCTCTTATGGGGAAGATTGTGATGGAGGAGTGAAAACTCTGAAGCAGCAGCCCCTTCCGTGAATCTGGCCAGCAGAAAGTGCATAAAGAGAAAGATAACTGAAAGAAACAGACCAAGTTTTTGAGTTGTGGGATTAAATTGGAAAATACTAAGATATAATAAAGAGTGGATCCGCCAAAACGAAGGGACGTTAATTGAAAAGATTGAAAAGTTGGGTTTTCTGGAAAAGTTTTGGGTTCTTAGTTTTTGTAGATTCACAGTGGTGAGATTTTATGAAAAAATTAAAGAGAACCGACATAGTTTTTCGTGTCGATTCCCACAGACGGCGCCAAATGTTGATGCACAAAACCGGAAGTCTTGGAACAACATAAATCCGACTGTGAATCTACAAGAAATGTAAATAACACAAGATGTATCGTGGTTCACCCTAAGGTTTGGGCTACGTCCACACTGATATTGTATTTCTCTGTTTGTGAGCGGGTTGAGAGGGAGAGAGAACTTCCTCATGTGAGGATGAGCTTCTCTGAATATGAGAGGGGATGTGAGGCTCTCTGGGGGTGAGGAGGCTTGCCCTAATTGTGAGGGTGAGGAGTCCCTTTTACATATTTGCCCCTTCCTTTATTACATAATTACATTTAAGTCCCCTGAGTATTTATACGAGATCTAAATATGGAGGCCCTAAGTATGGTACAAACAAATATTAATTTATATTAATATTACGGTATAATCATCAAGCCTAATCCACAAAATTGGTGGCCTAAGCCTCAATCCCCATTCCAAATGGTCCAACACCTAACTAATATTGTAGGGGACAAAACATATATAAAGGTCATTGGGAATCTTGTTTTCTCCAATGTGGGACAAGAGTCTCAAAACTCTAACAATCACAGCGGTGTGGGGGTCAGAAATCACCTTTGCAATTTGATTAGTACTCCACCTACCATCTATCAGAGACATGACACACTAACACATTTGAGTCTTATCTCCATTAGATCATCTCTAATTCTTGAGTTAAAACCTATTGGATTAAAACCTAAAATTTTTAGCCCAAAAAATTTAGGTTTTAATCCAAAAACAGTTTTTCTGCTCTAACCCTTATGGGCTAAAATTTTAGCACCAGATTATTAAAAAATTTCGTACTAAGAGCATTAACCACTACATTCGCATGACCAAGGTGATACTCAATCGTGCAATCATAATCACTAAGCAACTCAATCCACTTCCACTGCCGAAGATTAAGATCCCTCTAAGTAAAAAGATACTGAAGACTTTTATGATCTATGAAGATCTTACATTTCTCACCATAAAGATAATGTCTCAAAATCTTCAAAGCAAAGATGATAGCTGCTAACTCCAGATCATGAGTAGGGAAATTCTTCTCATGAGGCTTCAATTGTCGTGAAGCATAAGCAATCACCCTACCATGCTACATCAACACATAACCTAGACCATTTAAGGAAGCATCACTGTAAACCTCAAAATTACCACTATCATCTGGGAGTGCCAAAACAGGTGCATGAGTGAGATAATACTTCAACTGTTGAAAACTTTGCTCACAAATATCATCCCACTCAAACTTAACTTCTTTTCTAGTCAACCTCGTTAATGGCAAAGCAATGACTGAAAAATCCTTAACAAACCATCTATAATAGCCTGCTAGGCCAAGAAAACTCCGTACCTCAGTGAAGGTTCGAGGTTGCTCCCAATTCTCCACAGCTGCCACTTTTTGAGAATCCACTTGAATACCTTGAGCAGAAATGACGTGTCCCAAAAATGGTACTTGATTCAACCAAAATTGACCTTTGCTAAACTTAGCATAAAACTGATGTTCCCTTAATTTCTTCAACACCAAAGTAAGATGTCGAACATGCTCTGCTTTAGACTTAGAGTATACCAAAATGTCATCAATAAAAACAATGACAAACTTGTCTATAAATGGCTGAAATACTCGATTCATCAGATTCATGAAAGCTGCTGGTGCATTCGTTAATCCGAATGGCATCACAAGAAACTCATAATGACCATAACGAGTCCTGAAATCAGTCTTAGGGACATCTTCACTGCTAATCTTCAATTGGTAATAACCAGACCTCAAATCAATTTTAGAAAACACACAGGCACCTCGAAGCTGATCAAACAAATCGTCTATACGCGGTAATGGATAACGGTTTTTAATTGTTACCCGATTTAATTGCCTATAATCAATACATAGCCTCAAAGTCCCGTCTTTCTTCCTTACAAAGAAAACTGGAGCTCCCCAGGGTGAAGTACTAGGCTGAATAAAACCTTTATCAACCAATTCCTACAAATGGACTTTCAATTCCCTCAATTCAGCATGAGCCATTCTATATGGAGTCAAAGATATAGGATCCATACCTGGAAGCAAATCAATAGTGAACTCCACATCTCGGTCCGGCGGTAATCCAAATAAATCATCAGGGAATACATCAGGAAAATGCCTAACCACTCGAACATCCTCCACCCTACTAGAAGCAACATCATTCAGCACTACATGAGCTAAATATCCCTGGCAACCTTTTGACAACAACCTTTTCGCCCTTACAGCAGAAATAACGCTGTGCCTCACCCCACTATAATCACCCACAAAAGTAACTTCAGGTAATCCAGGATGATGGAAAGTAACTGTTTTCCCGTAGCAATCTATATTGGCACAATTATAATGCACCCAATCTGTGCTTAAAATCACATCAAAATCAACAATATCTAACTGGATAAGATTAGCTGGAATAACCACCTCCTCTACCATCACTGGACATCCTGGATATACATAATCAACATAACATCTCTCTTTTCTAGGCATAGTAAACTCTAAATCATACCCTAGAGGGGTAGGATGAGGTTGCGTCACTTGAGCAAATGTATGAGAAATGACAGAGTTCATAGCTCCACAAGCAGTTAAAACTCTAGCAAAGTGACCAAAAATGTTTAACGTACTCATGATCAAGTCCGGATGATTCTGAGCATCTTGTAGAGAGATATTATTAATACGTCCCTGGGCTTACTGTCGCCTTCCACAACCTCTACTAGCTTGATTACCTCGCCCCTGCACACCTTGTCCCTGACTCGGTTACCCAGATTGCCTTGAAGATCCTACACTACTAGAAGCAATCTTTACTTGTTGGGGCTGTCCTCCCTGGTACCATTGAAATTCACTAACTAGAATGGAAGGATACGGCGTATGCCCTCCAGGATACTAAGAATACCCACTCTGGTAATAGGGATTCTGCGAATACTGATACTGCCCTGAAGCATAAGGAGTGACATCACCCTGATAATGGTAAGCACCACCTTGACCCATCTGACCATAACTACCAGACCCTGGAACTTGCTGGATTGGTGTTGGTGGTGGCATAGAAGGCTGTTGAGGCCTCTGATGACTCTGAGGACAATTTATAACTCTATGCCCCATATGCCCACAAGTAAAACATCCACTGCTACCTTTCATACACTCCCTAAAATGCCTATTATTACATCTACAACATAAATGAGCACTTCCTCTTCCAACATCTCCCTGTCTTTGGAATCTAAGACTTCCTGAAAATCTACCACCTTTCCTTTGACCAGTGGCACTAAAACCTCCGCTAGAAGAATTGGAACTAGTTCCACTCCTTTTAAAGCTCCAAGTCTTGCGAGGTCTTTGAGAAAACTGACCTTTACCTTTATCATCTCTCCTCTGATTCCCATTCTTTTCTTCTTCATCTTCACTCTCACTGGGCATATTCTCTGAGTCCTCAATCCTTAACAAAATCTCATAAAACTCTTGGTAAGTAGCACAGGGAGTCGAGGTTGCTATAGAACGCCATTTCTTTTTTGTACCCAATCTGAAGCGACGAAGCATCTCAATCGGATTAGCAGCAACCTCTAGATGATAATGAGACAAGTCAGTGAATCTCCTATAATACTCATTTGCCGTCATCTTCCCCAGCTTTAATTGAGTAAACTCTTGCTTTTTGCGATCAATATACTCAGGGGGAATAAACCTTTTCTGAAACAATTGTTTAAACACTTCCCAATCAGCTGCTTCTTCGGGTGACAACTGATACGATTCTTGTGTCCACCAGGATGCAGGTTCCAAACCCAAAACTAGGTAGTCGTCTCGGCCCACCTATCAGGAGGAAGATTCCCCTGACTCTACATTACATGGAAAGTCTTATCAAGATGATTAATCTATTTCTCCGCTCCTTCATGTCCTTCATTCCCCATAAAATGATTCAGCTTCAGATTATACACAGTCTTAAGAGTTGTCCTTTGGGGAGGATGTAGCGAAGACTGAATGGCATTAGCTATAGCTTCCCCAAACTGAGCTATATTGGGGAAACTAGGCTTAATAGAGTGCTAGTACGAGATTAAGTGTGAAACACACAACCAGAGCATAAATATCCCAAGTGCAGTCAAGCAGGACAAGTATTAATTATACAACACCTAAAGGTGATCCTACATTAATGATGTTCTGTCAGAACCCCCATCAAAATCCTCATGATCCACCAAGCACTTCTACCTAAAACCTGGAGGGGCGCAAAACAGAAAGTGTGAGTGGACAAAAACAAAGCTTTTCAAAATCATTTCGTTTCTCAAAAGTTCTAACCCCTCACCGTAAAACCGACATAATTTCCCAGAAATAATAATAATAATAAGTTGTATCAGAAATCATACTCAAGATGAAAATCCATAGAAGTATACCATGCCAAAGTATCTCAATGCAATGCTATAAGTAATCCAGGCAAACTATATCAATGTCAAATATCGCATCAGCCAAATCCCTCTAACTCAATATGCACGGCTGAGTATATAGCTCATAACCAATCTCAATCATATCAAATCAAATCCTGCACATGAGCCAGAACCACCTAAAGTGGTCTGTATGACAAGACTAGGTGTAAAGTAAATATGCTCTAGTGCTACGATCACGTGAAGGCTGTGCGAATAATCGCAGGTCACCTATGAGTCGGAACCACCTAAAGTGGTATGTACGACAAGCCTGTGCACCTAACTTGGATCCAAGGTGAGCATATGGTGCGGGAGGTGAACATCACATGAAGGACTGTGCCTTAACTCTGGGCGGGAGCACTAACACCAGGGTGCAGGTTTATGAGCTTTCAATACATCACATCATATCTCACATAACTGAAGTAATCTCATACCTTTAATTTATGAACTTACCTGGTACTTACCTATGCGTCCGTAACACCAATCATAAATATATGCAACTACTAATGCATAAATAAAATAGGTAGATACTTTGCATGGCATTTCAAAACGTAATTACATTCAAATTCATTTTCTAGGAAAAATCAAGTATATAGGTATATACGGAAAACCAAAAGCCCACTCATTGATATGTCGAACGGTCATAGCCCCTGAGCATCGATTGATCGTGCTCATCCTCAGGACAAGTCTCACCCATATGCGAAATAACTGAGTAAATGTTATTTAAAGCACATAGACAAAACTAGGAAATAACTTCGCATACAAAGCCCAAATGGGGTATTCGATATACCACCATGATCTACTCAACCTCAGGAACATCCCCATATTTTTAGAAAAAAATTTCATGACTCTACGCTCCATCACGCACCGGCCAAGGCATGATCAGACTCGCGGCTCATGCGCAGGCACGTGCTTGGCACACCAAACGGATTCACTAACGACGTTAGGGAATATTCCTTTAAAAACTAGAATATGCTGTTAATTATACCTGATGGGAATAGAATATTCCGTCAACTTTGATGGAATATTCTCCTCCTTTTTCCTTGGTTTGTCGGAGTCCAGCACTAGTGCCACTGCTATCGCCATAAACTAGAAAATCTTAAAACTTCAATATCTTCTTCGTTTCCCAACCAAAATTCACAAAATTTAAACCAAATTGAAGCTTAAGATGAGAAGAACATATTCATACCACTTTCAAGCCTTAAAATCCATGAAATCTCGTCGGAGAACCCTCGATAATCCGGCCAAAATTTGAAACTCACGATTTGGGACTTCCCAACGTCGAAAACACTCCAACTTTCTTCCCCGAGCTTCGTGAAGATGTTTTAAGGCTTCCTATAACATTAAAACTCCCTGAAAACTTCAAAATCACGAGTACATGAACAATACATAATATCGGGGTTCTTGGGTTCTCAAGTTTTCGATGGTTTCACGTCCAACCAAAGGTATAGATGAGTTGTTTGACTTACAAGGAACACAAAGATATCTTCCAAAACCTTGATCCGTGACTGGAAGTGAAAGTTTAAAGGTTGTCCGTACGGTTGTACGGAAATGGAAGGAAATCTGAGAGAAGGAGGAGAGAGAAGGTCAACGGGAGTTTGGATGTGTGAGTGTGAGTGTGTGGTCCAGTTTTGGGTCACCAATCATAACCCAAAACCATCAACTTTATGTTCCAAAAATTTAGGAACTAATTTAAAACCCAAACTCAAGCCACAACACCACATAACATACTCGGCGTCCAAGGGAAAATTAGACATTTCACGCCATCGATAATAATAATTTGGGATGAGTTGTCATAGATATTGCAATTTGCTTGCAAATAGCTTTGCATGTTGAAGTGTGTGGAATTAGATATCATGGCTGGATGAGTTGTTTTAATATTAATGGAAGGCCACGTTATTGGGTTCGACATACGCGTTGCATTTCTATCAAGAAATTTAAGTTCACAAGGAGATCAAAAGGGATTTTGTTTGGTCACTGGTGGTATAACAAGAATATTCCGATAGCATCACACAGAGACTGGTGCAATTTGGAAAACACATTGGCAGGTCGCAGCTAAAGAGTATTAAGGAAACCTCCCTGCTATAAATATAAGACAACGTGCAAACTCTCGCTCTACGTGAAACCTCTTAACAATGTTGAGATTTTTAGTTTCTTTTTCCCGCCGACGCATCTTCAATTTGGATAAACAGCACTGTGAAGGCAACCAGCGACATCTTCAGTTTGGATAAACAACACTGGAGCCGTAGAATCAACCGATCAAGGAGCACCTTCTATTTGGATAAATCATGAAGATGATCTATCGAAGTCTCGGTCGACAAGGATTTTTGTGTCCTTGTTGGTAGAGGTCATCTCATCAGTCTTTTCGGCCAAGTGAGGTGTTACCAGGTTAGTACATTCGGCACATTGAAAGCCAAATCTGATATTGAACTTCGCCAAACTAGAAGCCTTGTCTTAAAGCTCTAGAATGGAAAGCCGAGACATGTTCCTTCCTTGGCTGTAGTCACAAGATCAAGAAGTTAACAGTGCGCTCAATGCAACATCAACACATTTTTCTCCTCGGTCGAGCTCGGCCGACAAGTTGGCACTCCCTGCACACAATCGAAAGACGCAGTTTGCTTATTAATTACTTGGCATGCGCGCCACGTAGACTTGGTAGTTTTTAGGGTCAACAACAATGTAAGAATATGAAACACATAATAGAGATGTATAAACACAAAACACATGAAACACACAAAACACATGTGAAATACATACAAAACACATGATAGAGATGTATAACACATGAACCACATGAAACATATACCAAATACATACGAAACACATGAAACACAAACCTCCAATCATCCTTTATAAAAACATATATTGAATATCTAACCATTATACAACATATTCACCAATCGTGGTTTTGTCACAAGGGGTTCATTTGTGCAGCATGATAACCAGAAGATGAAAGACTATTTCATCGAACATCCGAGATATCATCTTCATGATTTTTGGAGGCGGTGTCAGATGAGGAGATTGCTTTTTGAAAGCATCTTGAACGCAATTGTCTATCATGACCACTACTTTGTAAGGAAGATAGATGTTGTAGGCTAGCAAAGTCTATCACCTCATCAGAAGCTAACATCTGCATTTCGGATGCTAGCTAATGAGTGCTCTACAGACTTAACTAACAAATAATGTCGACTTGCAAAGAGTGCTGTAAGGCAAGTGAAGCAATATATGGAGCCACATACCTTTGAAAGCCAAATCGTGAAGACTTGAAAAGGCTTATACATAAGGCAGACAAAAGAGGCTTCTCTGACATGATAGGAAGTCTCAATTTTATGCATTGGGAGTGGAATAATTGTCCTACTACTTGTGCTGGCCAATTTAAGAACGGTCACAACAAGCCAACCATCGTGCTCAAGGCTGTGGCGTCTTACAACACTTGGATTTGGCATGCATTTTTCGGTGCTCCTAGATCAAACAACGATATCAACGTTCTTTAGTCTTCTCCTCTGTTCAATGATGTTGTTAATGGATGGGCACTAGAATGGAGGTACAAGGTAAATGGTAATAGGCATGAGTTAGGTTACTACTTAACTGATGGTATTTATCCTAGTTGGTCTAACTTTGTGAAAAGTTATTCTCATCCCGATAATGTGAAGAACAAATTATTTTCACAAAAAAAAAAAGTCTTACAGGAAAGATGTGGAGAGAATGTTCATGATCCTACAAGCTTGATGACGTCCCAAGCGTGATGCAACTTAAAAGCTTGATTTTTGGCGTAGTTCTTGTCTTGTAAATTGCCATTGCTTTGTCACCCTATGCAAGAAATACACTAATACAATTAGTTGCAAAATAAGATTATGTACATGACAAATAAAATATCAACAAAGAAACTCACCACTTCTATGGTGCTCCTTCCACTAGCTATGTCAACCATGGCTTTCTCCAAGCTTCCCTTCCATAAAGTGCACGCTTTGTTGATAACCTTCCACCGATCGTAAACACCACCAACTTCCCTTCAACCGGCGTTGGAGTTTTCATTGAACTTATCAACGATTTTAGCCCACAAAACCTTTTTATTTTGATTTGTGCCAACGACACCATCTTCGCTAATAAAAACCCATGCCAAGCATAAAGCAACATCTTCCTCACAGGACCAATTATGACCTCTAATATGATCTTTAGCCATCTAGAAAAATTTCAAAATTGGAAGAAATGCTTTTGGAAGATGGTAGAAAGAAGAATAGGAAGAATTGTAGAAGAAAAGTGAGTTTTGTGTGGATGTTTGAACAAACACCTAGGTATTTATAGAGTTTTTTGGTGAATGTCGAGTTAAATAATTTTTTTTAAATTATTTTAGCCGTTGGATTTAAATTTGGACCGTTAGATTTCATTATATTTGATCTCAGCCGTTGGATTCAATAAATATATAAATATAAAACTAAAAAAAAAGTTTGAATGTGGACTGTTGGATCAACCAACGGCCCATTTGAATCTGGCTGCACAATCAGAAAAATAGCAGTTAGGCTCATCAATGCAAGAAGACAAGTGGACGACAAGCCCACGTGGGTGAGATCGCTTCTCCTGCTGGGCTTGGCCCTTGTCGGGTGTGTACGCGTCCAAGCCTGGCCAGTGAGCTTTAAACGCCTGTTCTCACTCTCACTTGTGGGCTCCACCACTATCTTTGGCCTAAATCTTGGCCAAAATTTCGCATTTTTTTATTTATTTTTAACACATAACCCCATTTTAGCACAAGGGTTGAAATGAAATGGGGGGAATAGAAGAGAAATTTTGAGACTTCACCTAGGGTTGGAGTTGCTCTTAGAGAGAGGATAGAAATAGATAGTAAAAATAATTTTTTATTGTGATTTTCTTTTTCTTTTTTCTCTTTAGTTTCTAAAGATTTTAAAATAAATTAATGTGGTGCTTCTAAATGCTTATAAGAAATATTTTCTACATAAGTCGTTGAAAAAAAAAACAATGATTTAATATACAGGTTCTTTAAGACATGGAAACTTCCACCTGCACCATACATACATTTTCTAACGCCGGTACCAATACAAGTCTCTTCCTTATTTAACATTATGAGAGTGTTGACCCTAAAAACTACCAAGCCTACGTGGCGTGCAGGACAAGTAATTAATAAGATAACTATGTCGTTCAATTGTGTGCAGGACATACCAACTCGATGGCCGAGCTCGACCGGTGAGTAAAATGAGTTAATGTTGCGTTGGGCGTACTGTTGACTTTTGAATCTCTCAACTACGGCCTAGAAAGGAACATGTCTCGACCTTCGGGTTCTAGAGCTTGAAGACAAGGCTGCTAGTTCTGCGAAGTTCAATATCAAATTCGGCTCTCAAGGTGCCGAACGTAGTAACCTGATAACACATCACTTCGCCGAGAAGGCTGATGAGATGACATCGACCAACAAGAACTTGAAAATCCTTGTCGACCGAGAAGGTTGATGAGATGACCACTATTAGCTGATTCTATGGCTCTAGTGTTGTTTCTCCAAGCTGAAGATGTCGTCGGTTGCCTTCACAGTGCTATTTATCCAAACTGAAGATGTGTTGGCGGAAAAACAAAATAAAAATCTCGAAGTTGTTGAGACGTTTCGCGTCGAATGATTCACCCTTTTTCCTATTTATAGCAATCTCTCATAGCCGATCTAGAACCACTCTTAGATTAGGATTCCTCAACCTAATCTAACTAAAACTCGGCCAATCCTAATTCATCTAGGACTTTGAACCCACCTTTCAAACGAGCCAAATGCACTTCCCAAGTCCCAGTATCTCTGGGACTCCTTATCATACAAGGTCTCAACTATTTCACCTTTATCCGAAACAAACCTCCTCATAACAGGATTCGGCCAACCTTGATAAGGTCGACCCATGACAAGATTTTAAACAAATACCTTTGGGCCGAGGATATTTCTTAGCTCGGCCCAAAATAACATCTTGGGTCCAAACATTGCCCTTGCTTCTGAGGTCTTTGCCCTAAACACCTGGCCGAGCCTCTACCTTAAGGAAGTGAAATCAACAAAAATATTGATATTCCGTTCACTCAGGTGCATTTATGAAGCACGATTGCACGAGCTTAATTCTGTTAAATGTTCTGCCAAGTGGTGATCCCTCAACTTACTCGTCTGCATTTAGTAATGACTCTTGAATCGTGCAACCGTCGATACATCCTTTCACCATTAAACCTGTCATCACACGCAAACATGCATCCTCAATCCACAAGTTCTTCGGACTCTTTACCTGGATTTTTTTAATATTCATCACGATTACAAAATCCTCTGGTCAATTTTATCCCCTATTTTATAATACTAAACTATTGATCTTCCTACTCAACTCACCGTCATTCAAATTTTACACTCTCAAAATTCTCGAATCTCTTGCCAGTTGCTTCACAACCTAGAAATCTCCAACCCATAAAAACTTAAACCTAGAAAATCCCTCGAGTTTTCATCAATGGCTTCCAACACTTTTATTACCAAGATTTCTGAGGAGTGCACCAACTGCAAGGACTTCATCGACCGAAATGCTATCAAGACCCTACTGTTTGAAGGCAATTCAAATGCTACCCACCAAATCCTGGGACCACTTTTCAAAGATGTCATCCCAAAAGCAATCACGAACATGCTCAAGTTCCATTGCTTGAAACCCTTGCTCCAAGGGTATGATTGGTCGAAGTGGGATTTAGCCAAGCCTCAAGGAGCTTAGCCCTCAACCCCTACATCCTAGGCTGGGTTGAATGAATGGAAAAGTTCTTCAGTATGGAATGGAAAACTCTTGGCATTTATGATGCCATCAAGCTTTCGATTGTTGAAATTGTCATGGACTAGGAGATTCTCATGGTGGCCCTGAACTTTTAGTGATTGGCCACCAACATAATGGTACTCCTCTTCTGCCCCATTAGCTTGACCATGCTCGACATATCGGCCATCCTTGTCACCTTTCCATCTGGTCTTCCAGTTGATACTGTCCTTCCTGGGCATCAATTCGACTTAGACCTCAAATCTTTATTCGACGATTGTGTCGTCGAGGCCTTAAAGAAGAAAAACCAAGAAGCCCTAAAAGAAGAAGTCCATAAGTTGCACAAGAACTTCTTCAACTATAACACTCTCATCCACCACTTTGCTGGCCGAGGGGAAGAAGACCTACGGAAAGGGAACATAAAGCCTTCCTATTCTACTAGTACAAAAAATTTATTGTTTGTACCAAGTGAAACAAATGTTTGACCAAAAACATGCCAGTGGCCGAAGCCCTCGCCAGTGGTCACACCCTAGCTCTTAGTTCGACCATCCTTACCAACCTCATGCGTTGCTTAGCCGAAGCGATCATCACTAAAATTGACCCGCACCAGAACGGCCCACTATGGGTTTTCCAGCTTTGGCTGCAAGTCTACTTCACCACCCTGAGGCCAGAAATCCCTAGCTTCAAGTCCACTGAAGTGCTAGGTCTTCAATTGGCTTCTAGACCAGATTCTCCTCACTCGGCCGAAGAAGTCTTCAAGTACTTCTTTGGCCTAGAAGATCTTTCTGATGACGAATTCATGATCTGCTGTTGTTAGGGGTGCCCCTTTTCCATCAATCTTCCATCCTAGGCATGGGATGAGACCGAAGACGCCAATCTTTGATAAAACTGGGGGGCGTTCGTGCTAGCTTGCGACTTTCCACTCGGCTATGATGCTCGATGCGTGAATTAGTGTTGGAAATGTGCCCTAAAACCAATCATGTGATGATACTTTACGGACATTTCACATGTTAAACTAATCTAGTTTAATATAAAGGGCAAAGATTATTGTTTGAGCCGTCTCATATAAATGTTATATGCTTAAACGATAAAGTCCAAGGAATATGTGATTGGAAGAATGTAATCTAATGAAGTTAGATTCATGAGACCATTCTTTCGTAGACACATCCTAAATGTTCCTGATCATAGGATTGCCAATTGGGCATTGACAGTCCGTCAAGATCGGTACGTGCTATGTCTTCTCTCAGGGAGAGTGACTAGTCTCGAGTCATTGGTGTGTGTGACATCAAGACAAGTACGTAGGTGCTCAGTAGAGAATGAGTTCACTGAACACGATCAACGAAGAGTTCTCATACTCATGTCACATGAGAACTCATGTTTGGGATAATGCAAATTAGTCCTTTGACCTGAGGCATCACAGTTGTCTTGTGGTTAAGTACTTGATCTTTGATTATGTCAATGTCACCCCATCGGGGTGTCCACGGCATCGTTGGGGTTAAGCCACTTAGTCATGGAGGCAAGTGAATGCGCAACAAGGGATCTCTAACCTTCAAACCGTTTGAGGGAGAATACTCTATGATATGATTTAGAATCTCTGGCCAAAGTATGAATGAGATTTAGAAAAGTCGTTCTAAATCACATTCAAGGAAATCATATAAGAACACGAATCACATTGGATAGTAGACATGAATAAATAAACTATCAAACCAAACAATGTGGTCAGGAGTATTAGATTAGAGAAAGACCGTATTGCATTTGTAATCCTAAACTGAATAGGTTCTTAACCTCTTCTGATTAGCTTGGGTAACCATGACATACGGCTAGGTGTCACTCATGGTTTGTGGAAGCCCTAAAAGTGTATTATCACTAAAGGGAGAATTGAAAGTAAGTTTCAATTCATAATCGATTTGAAAGAGTTTTGATCGCCCACTGCCTCGCTAAAAGGAACCTAATGGATCGTACACCGTATAAGGTGGAGATGGATGAAACAAACTAAATGAGTAAGAACAATTGAATAGTTTAATTATTTATGGCAAGGATTAATTAATATGTTAATTAATCAAACGAATAAGTTCGTTAAAGACCTCGGGATAGGTTTTGGACCTTAAGGCCCAATGGGCTTCGAACGTCAAGCCCATTGACTTAAGTTGTATGACAACTTAATGAATAATGATTCACTAAGACCCAAAAGCCCAAACAACCCCCCATGGCCGGCCATATAGAGAAAGGGTAGTGAACTTGCTTTAATTACAAGTTTGCCACTCAAATGAATAAAGGTATAAATATGACTTTATAGCCTTTTATTCATAAGGGTTTGTTTTGGGGAAAATTGGTGAGAATTGTCTCTCCATTTCTCTCTAGAAAAGCCGGCCACCATGGAAGTTGTAGCTAGCCATCTATTCTTCCATGGTCACTCATTTATCATCCATGCTCTCCTTGGTGTAGATCCATCCAAATCCATGGATCTAAGATGCAAGGAATGAAGGCCCTATCTCTTGGGTGATTAGCCTTTGTTTAAATACAAAGAGGAATCTACAAAGGTATATATTTCAACTCACTTTGTTTTGAGTTGTTTATTGGTTCACCAATCTACTAGGCTTTGAATTTCATGGTTAATGTTTTGTTTTTAAGTGCATGCTAGCATGATTCCGCCTTTAATTGTTAATTGCATGCTATTTGATGTTGCTTAAATGAACATGTTTTCACAAAATATTCCTTCAAGTGGTATCAGAGCCTAGGTCTAGTAGTTGGTGAATCCTTTTGGGTTTTGTGGTTCATAGTTTGTGATTTAAAAGTTGTAATTGTTACAAGCTTTATTCTTGTTTCTTTGAATATAAATTTTGTTAGAAAATTTGCCATCTCAAATGTTGTAGATGTAGTTCATATGAGCATGAATATTGGAGCTAAAATTTGGTGCCATGACTTTGGGGATTTTCGGCCAAATACAAAGGGTGGATTTTTGGGTTCTTGTTTGACTTGTTAAAAGTGTTTTCAAGTGACTTTTGGAACCCTTATGTACCCTAGTTTGGTTAGATGTTATTTCCCTAAAGTTTGAATGGTTTTGGAATGTTTTTGGGTGGAAAAAGTTCATGAAAAATTTTGGGTTTTTCATGAATGTTCTTCATTGTTCTTGACATTTTTGCCAAGAACAAAAAGGTTTGTGTTTTGATTCAAAGTTTTGATTTATTACATAAAGTTTATGTTTTATGTTTTTCAAATGTTTTAATGCATAAGATATTTATTTGAAGGGTGATGGAAATGGTGATGGGTGTGTAAGGATTAATTTCCTTTCACACACACCACTTGCACCACTTGTTGCTTTATGTCTAAAACTCACAAATCAACACACACATCACTCTATCCTCTTCCAAAACCGGCCACCCTTGCAAGTGGGGTACTTTTGGGTCTTTTATGCAATTACATAAAGTTTTGATACTTTTGTGTATTTGCACTTTGGCCCAAAAGTTTACGTTTTTACGTTTAGGTCCAAAAACGCTAAAGGACAAATTGTTTTGTTCCTTTAATGAAGTTTTTGCATTGATTAAATTTTGGGTTCTATTGTAATTACATGAAGTAGTGGACTTTTGTGTCTTTACAAAGTGACCTCAAAAGTTTTGCAACATAGCCCAAAAGTTGAGGTTAATTGCATTATGACCCAAATAAGTTGTGGTTATTGCATGATGGCCCAAATTAGGTTGAGAACAAAATTGTTTTGTCTCTTTAAATGAGAATTGGATTTTCATTTTGTTTAGCTCCATTTAAATCAATTTTATGGATACAAAAACCAAATGAAAATGTTGCATTCAATTTAATTAGTTAAAGTGTTAATTAATTAAAGGGTGATTATGAACCTAAGCCTAATATAATTGAGCTATGTGATAGGCCGTTTCAAATCTGTTTGAACCATGGGAATGTGTAGATTAATTTTGGTTGTAATTTGATTTGATCAAATGTTGTAAAAGGGCTTAAGCTCTTCTTTACTTTAAAGTAATTTATTTTATGCAAATGTTGTAATGAGCATAAGCTCACCTTTACTTTGAAGTACTTCTTTCTTGCTTTATTTGATATGCATGAAAATGAAGTAGTTGGGTCCAACGCCCCTAAGACAACACGCCTTAATGTGATTAAACGCGTAACTAAAATCAATCACCATCCCTAGACCGAGATTCAACACAAGGCTCGTGTTGAATCTAAACAAAGGTTCATAATCATCCTAAGGCCCTAAGGCAACTATATAGTCCATCAAATGAATGCAAAGGTTATGTTAGTAGTATCATATACTCTTGCTTTAAAAACCGTTTTATAAGCATAGTGGGAGTATTATATACAACTAAAAACAATCATATGGACCAATAGTTGTAATAGGACCAAAATAGTTTTAATAGAGATTAAAATGTATGTTTATATGTGATGAGACCTAAAACCCTCAACCAAACAATTATTAAGTTGATAAGCGTGAGAGTGCTTAGAACACTCTTTCGTAGGCCTTCCACCGTGGTGGGCTCCAATCGTTTATGACTTGTACACCGGCTTCACCCTATCATGGGGGAGTACAAAGTGCATGCTTATACTCAGGAGGAATCCATAAACATATGATGAGGTTAGTGTAGGCAACGAGGATAGTCAATATCATATCATTGTGAGGCTATTCTTGAACCCCTTCACGAACTAAGCATGGTGGGAATGACTTAACTAAGTGCAATGGAGCCAATATCATATCATTGTGAGGTGACATTCTCTAGAGGCCAAATAAGATGGGTACTTGCATTAGTTGCAAATGAGTAAGCGTACTCTCTCATTATTATTAATGCTAGCCAATATCATATCATTGTGAGGTGGGCTTGGTAATAGTGAGCCTCCCATAACCTACTAAGAGTTTCATCCAAAACTCTCGAATTCCAATGAGGGATATGGAATTTGCCAAAAATAGTGGGTGGTGCTATTTGATTTAAAGACCCGAATCAAATAGCTTAAAATCAATCAATTTATATTCGTTATGTATTTGTTTACCAATATATTTGCAAACGCTATCCAACACTTGACAAATAAAACCGAATGTTTTAGTTTCCGGACTTGGTACCACAATCCCAAAGAATGTCTTAAAAGGATTGCATATATATCTAAGTAGTCTCATCCTCACAATCTTCCTAATGATAATGTATCATTGTAAGAACATGTTAGAAAAGTCTATCATGAAGAGGACAACACAAACAACCAATGCTTATTCCTTCGTTATATGAACAAAGGAACTTAAGAAGATTAGCATAATGACAAGGACACTTTTAGTGTTATTAGTTCTTCACTTACAAATCGTTGTATGAAGAAATAATAGTTGCTTTGAACAACCCTTAGTCAATGCAAACACTAGTGCTTGTTTCTTTGTTAAATGAACAAAGAACTTGAGAAGAAAGCACAAAGGCATGGACACTTAATGTGCCATGATTCTTCACTTACAAATTGTTGTATGAAGAAATGAGAGTTGCTTTGAACAACTCTTGAAGGTTTGTAATTATGTTTAGAACATAATGGTTGGTTGACAAAAATAGTCCATCAACATGGACTTATGATGATTTTGAATCATTGAGTGTTGAAGTATTAAAACACTTCTAGAGACGGGAACTAGGCAAGGACTTCACCTTTGTGTCCCTATCCTAATCGTTCACTAAGTTTATTGTAAACTATGTAGTGTACAATAAACCACATGCTCTCCAAAATGTTTGATGTGTATAACACAATTGAAATAAGTTTCAAGAGAGATAGTGGGAGTTTAGGGACCTTGACTATGGTAGTCAAAGGAGAAGTCAAATGAAGAAAGCGAAATAACTCCAAGGGAACAAACTTTCTTTATGAAAGGATGGACATTGGAAGGGGTATTTGCAAGAAATGTCTTGCAAGTGTCAAGAACACACCTTTTGAAGGCGTTGTAAATTGTTCTTGAATAGTTCAAAACAGTTGGTTCTTCTACTTGAATGCTTGATTCCGTATTAGTAACTAAGTTTTACAATCGTTGTAAAAGTATGGCTAATAAGAAGTAGAAGATATATGAGAGAAGAGAAAGTACTTCACATTCGGAAAGTGAATATAATATAGATTTCTGCGAAAGCAGATGGTACTTACTTCCTCATATGAATTACCAAAGAAATTGGAAAAACCAAAGATTGTCTTTACATTCCAATTTTAAGGAATTTAATTCCGTCACTATAGTAGAGATGGATGAATGTTTTGTTTGACAAAACATTGTTCTTTATTAATCAATGATTAGATTATTGTAATCTAATTAATTATCTCTATAGTAGAGATGATATGGTAGTGTTAACTGTTTAGAATATAATGATGCTTAAAAACCCAAAAGGTTGCAAAGTAGTGACTAATCCCAACTAAAGTTGTGATATCTCTAAAACATAAATTACGAGTTGGTCATAGATGGACGCTTTGGATCATTAGATCCGGATCCAATACCTTCTTGTTAAAATTGTATAGAGGCGAAATGTTCGAATCTTTATTCTTTTGGAAAGAAGAAAGAATCACAAAGTTGTTGAGGTTAATTCACTTAGATGTTAGTGGCACTTGTCCACAAACATAATACTACTCATGTTGGATAACATTCACCGAAGATCACTCTCGGTTGGACTATAGTTTATTTTTGAATAAACACAAGTCCGAATACTTTGCAAAATGTTTCAAAGAATTCAAGAAATGTAAGTTGATGAGTAAGACGTCTAAAGTATTTACATCCTCAGATTTGATCCAAGGAATGGTAACACTTTAGAATAATTTTCTTGAAAGATATCAAGGAAAGAAGCATCATAAGATAATGGATTTCTCCATTAGGAGAAGAACGAACTTGAATAAGATTTAGTTCGTTGGATATTATCAATTACCCATATATATAGGATATATACTTCTAAAAACAATATGATTGTCAATTAGAAGATCTTCCAAATTTTTCATGACTCCATAAGATGTAGTTGGAAAGAAAGACAAATCTTAAGCATGTTAAGATTTGGGGTTGTGTGTTAATACACAATATTTGTTTGATAACAATCTTGTAGGATATCCTTAAATTAACTTTTGGATATCGCTTCTATAAACCAACTAACAAATGTTGTTTTGTTGGGTAGTTCATTGTAATCCTACAATGTGATTTGCCTAAGAGCAAATGAACGAAGGATAGAACTCAAAGAATGGGTTCTTTGAGAGACAAGAAAGTAATCAACAAATATAACAACCTAGTTCCTATACCACAAGCTCCAAGGTAGTCGAGAAGGATTTATAAACCGTCTCAGTTGAATGGTTTGAACTTTATGACTATGTCATAGAGTTGCACCTCTTAATTCGAAAGAAATAAGAATGAAAATCCTTATGACTACATTGAGTGCATATATGATATATACTCATGGGAATGGTAAAGTACCATTTGACCCGAAATAATGAAACCTTCATAAGCTAATTGGTAGCTTAAGGTGACTACAATCAAAGAGAATGGTTGACTTTGAAGGAACCATTTTTGACGTAGTCTTAGTTTCAATTAATTCGAAGATTGCTAGCTACAATTAAATGGTGATTCAATGTTTGGACATAATATAGGTTTCCGAAACCATTATTAAGATAGTCTTGATAATATATGTCTAAAACTATGAATCACAAGACATGTAAGTTGTAGAGATCCATCCATCATGGATCTTAGCAAGCTAGTGGGAGCTATAAGCGTCTTATGAGAGAAAGGTCAAATCGTTTGCTTTCTCATAAAGATGTAAATGAATCTTTTGTTTACTAGGTTTACAAAAGATTAGTGGGAGTTAGTCATATTCCTAAATTTGTATGTATATATATATATAAATATATATGTGATATATGTGAATGTATATATGATTTATTAATTTTGGAAATGAAATGAATACTTCTTCGTTAAAGTTATGACTTTAAACATTCGTTAAAGTTATGACTTTAAACATTCTATAAAGATAGAATGTATATGGGAGACATAGTCTATATACATGGGATGGAAATCTATATTGATAGATTTTAGGATATAATTTGATTATATCAATCCCTAATAATAGACAAAAGATGCTAGGAAGTTTCTCATATGATGATAAACTTTAATCAGAAGAACAACTCTAGTGAGACTAGGAGGTAGCTCTTCTCAAAGGGAACGTACCCTTTGACTCCCAAAGAAATAATGCGTAAATAAGAATCCTTTATGCATACGCATAAAGGTGATTTATGTATTTCATATTGTATGAAAAACATTGATATGGGTTGTACCTAGATAGGTACAAGACGATATCAGTGCAAGCCCAGGATCAGAACCATGGCAACTGTCAAGTGAGTCCTTAAGTATTTAAGAAATACTAAAGGATAGATTCCTCAAAGAATGAGGAAGAATTAGAGTAACGTAATGGAAGCGTAAATGTATTAGATTATGAATCTAATCCATCATTGGATGTTTCTTCATTATGAATGAAGAGATAAACAGATATCTCTTTATTATGACTAAAGAGATATTTGGATGGAAACATTAAAGTAATGACTTTGGTGTGTTCCATTATGAATGCAAAATATATTGCCATATAGAAGTTTACAACAGTGTTGTTTGGATGGGAAAGTTCATTTAGTGAACTCTCTATTCGGTTCCAACCAGAAAGTGTATCTAGTGTACTGACACTATGACACTAATGGGGCGATAGCTCAAGCCAGGGAATCAAGGTCTCATCAAGGTCCGAACTCATATAAGAGACTGAACCACATGATTGAGAATCATGTATAATGGTGACGTCGTTATTCTCAAGGTTGCTTCTATGGATAACATATAGATATCCATTGCCTAGGCCTACTATTCAGCCATTTATGAAATGACTACAAAAGAGGTATCATCACTGATGACTAAGCTGATTGGCTCTAGTGCAAGTGGGAGATTGTTGGAAATGTGCCCTAAAACCAATCATGTGATGATACTTTACGGACATTTCACATGTTAAACTAATCTAGTTTAATATAAAGGGCAAAGATTATTGTTTGAGCCGTCTCATATAAATGTTATATGCTTAAACGATAAAGTCCAAGGAATATGTGATTGGAAGAATGTAATCTAATGAAGTTAGATTCATGAGACCATTCTTTCGTAGACACATCCTAAATGTTCCTGATCATAGGATTGCCAATTGGGCATTGACAGTCCGTCAAGATCGGTACGTGCTATGTCTTCTCTCAGGGAGAGTGACTAGTCTCGAGTCATTGGTGTGTGTGACATCAAGACAAGTACGTAGGTGCTCAGTAGAGAATGAGTTCACTGAACACGATCAACGAAGAGTTCTCATACTCATGTCACATGAGAACTCATGTTTGGGATAATGCAAATTAGTCCTTTGACCTGAGGCATCACAGTTGTCTTGTGGTTAAGTCCTTGATCTTTGATTATGTCAATGTCACCCCATCGGGGTGTCCACGGCATCGTTGGGGTTAAGCCACTTAGTCATGGAGGCAAGTGAATGCGCAACAAGGGATCTCTAACCTTCAAACCGTTTGAGGGAGAATACTCTATGATATGATTTAGAATCTCTGGCCAGAGTATGAATGAGATTTAGAAAAGTCGTTCTAAATCACATTCAAGGAAATCATATAAGAACACGAATCACATTGGATAGTAGACATGAATAAATAAACTATCAAACCAAACAATGTGGTCAGGAGTATTAGATTAGAGAAAGACCGTATTGCATTTGTAATCCTAAACTGAATAGGTTCTTAACCTCTTCTGATTAGCTTGGGTAACCATGACATACGGCTAGGTGTCACTCATGGTTTGTGGAAGCCCTAAAAGTGTATTATCACTAAAGGGAGAATTGAAAGTAAGTTTCAATTCATAATCGATTTGAAAGAGTTTTGATCGCCCACTGCCTCGCTAAAAGGAACCTAATGGATCGTACACCGTATAAGGTGGAGATGGATGAAACAAACTAAATGAGTAAGAACAATTGAATAGTTTAATTATTTATGGCAAGGATTAATTAATATGTTAATTAATCAAACGAATAAGTTCGTTAAAGACCTCGGGATAGGTTTTGGACCTTAAGGCCCAATGGGCTTCGAACGTCAAGCCCATTGACTTAAGTTGTATGACAACTTAATGAATAATGATTCACTAAGACCCAAAAGCCCAAACAACCCCCCATGGCCGGCCATATAGAGAAAGGGTAGTGAACTTGCTTTAATTACAAGTTTGCCACTCAAATGAATAAAGGTATAAATATGACTTTATAGCCTTTTATTCATAAGGGTTTGTTTTGGGGAAAATTGGTGAGAATTGTCTCTCCATTTCTCTCTAGAAAAGCCGGCCACCATGGAAGTTGTAGCTAGCCATCTATTCTTCCATGGTCACTCATTTATCATCCATGCTCTCCTTGGTGTAGATCCATCCAAATCCATGGATCTAAGATGCAAGGAATGAAGGCCCTATCTCTTGGGTGATTAGCCTTTGTTTAAATACAAAGAGGAATCTACAAAGGTATATATTTCAACTCACTTTGTTTTGAGTTGTTTATTGGTTCACCAATCTACTAGGCTTTGAATTTCATGGTTAATGTTTTGTTTTTAAGTGCATGCTAGCATGATTCCGCCTTTAATTGTTAATTGCATGCTATTTGATGTTGCTTAAATGAACATGTTTTCACAAAATATTCCTTCAATTAGGAAGTCTACCACCCCCATTTTACTGCTCGGCAATTTGGCATCCTCCAAGGATTCCATGTGCCTTTACTAACCTCCCAATCTCTTCTAAGTCGAGAACGTCTCTCTGGTTCATTAGAAAGAAAGTGTAGAGAGGCCGAGCGAGAATTTCAAGAGAGGTGTATGAAATTTCGTCTTCGGTTAAACGTCCTTGAAACTCATAGTACTAGCACCTTTGCTGATTGGTGGGATGTATACATCTAAGAATTCTTTGGCACACTGGTCGAGGATGTTGTCAAAAAACTTTTCGACGATCATCCAAGGAAAACTCCCGCCCCAAAATCCAAAGAAGCGGCCCAAGGTATACATCTTTTATTTATTTCTATTTCTTGCTCAAAACTATCAACCTAACTTGAGTTTATTTTTAGTGGGTTGTCCAATAAAGCGAGTTGACACGGCCACGACGGATGCAGCCAAAAAGAAGCCTGCTCCTCCAAAGAAAGCTGTAACTATTCAAACTCCTACGACCTCTCCTACTCTAGTGGCTACCACCACTGTGCCAGTCACATCGAGGAAACGGCCTCACCCAAAGATTGGAGTAGCTGGTAATGTTGCCCCACCCCAAAAACACATCAAAAAGAAGGCAAATAAGGGGGACTGAGAGATTCTTGTGATCTCAAGCCAAACAACAGGAGCAACTGCTCCTTGCATGTCTCTCTTTCCTCCTGCTGTCAATGCCTCAGTGAGAGGACCTTCAAGATCTTCCGATGGATCAAACGACTGAAGTTCGCCCCACCATTCCAGCCGTGGTCAAACCAGTCGTTGTTCCATTGGTTGAGGGTCCTGCAATTCTAAAGCCTGTTATTACTCTTGCGGTCAGCCCAATAGCTGCTGCTGTGGGGAAGGTGGCAACTCTGGATGAGAAAAACCCTTCCCCAAATCCAAAAAAGAAACCAATAATCGTTGTTGAAGAAGAAGTACGACCATTTTTGTTAGTAATCTTTCTTTTTAATTGGACCTCCCAACTAATGAACAAACCACTTTTGTCTAGGAGGATGAAAGCGACGAACCTTTGTTGGTGAAGTGCCCCCAACCGACCGAGCTGCCACCCACCATTCCTCAACCGGTGATCGAAACGGCTGGCCAAGTCAACCCTCTTGCTGCCAAAGCAAACGTGGGGCATGAAGCGGTTCTTTTTGTCGAAACTAGAGTGACGACAGAGATGCTGATTCATCCCCAAGATTAGAATCTCGACATTCTTCCACAGGAGGTTACTTTGGCCTTCGTAAGAACCTTCATTATCCTTTTATTAACTTTCTTCTTTAGAATTCTAAACCCAAAAAATATTAAATGTTAGGTGCCCAATTACTCGTTTCACTGAAAATTCTATGCACCGAAGGGTGTTATCTATATTTCCTGGCCGCCTCAGTGGTCGTCGAACATAGATAACCTTCATTAGCTGCGTGAATTAAGAAGCAGTTTTAAACACTGTGCTTGGCCATCAAGCTTTCTAGGTTTGAGCAATGAACCAAGGGACATGGCCGAAGTCTCTTCTCGGTAGGTTTAAAACAAATTCTCTCTACTATCTTCCTTACGATTTTCCTTTTTTCTGAAATCCTTTCATGTGTAGCTTTCATGGGAAGTTAAGCTCGACACTCTCCTCTCAAGTACTTCTGGAGTAGCCGGGCCTTCTGCCACATCGATCGAGCCTTCCACGACCATGGTCAAATCTAATGCCTTTACCAAGTTGGAGGGACTTCTATCCTTTTCGGCCTCACAAGCCCTTCAATGTAAAGGCCTCGACTTTGTCGGAGAGTGCCTGAACGATCTTGTAGCCGGTGGCTTGTTGAGCACCAAAAGTGTCGTCCGCTTATCCAATATCCTGGAGTGGACTCGGCAACACTTCACTACTTTTGAAAGGGCTCTCCAGGCTGAGGATGACCTAAAGGCTACAAAGATCGCTTATGAAGCCTATCGACCGAAAGTTGAGGCCATAAAAGCAAAGAAAACGTGGATGGCTGACCTTGATCATCAACTTGTCCAACTTCAACGTCAAGTTGCCGAACTTCAACAACAAAGGTAGTCTATTGCTTCAGAACTCAAAAAGGATTTTGAAGCGAATAGGACTTGACTGACAGATTTCGCAGCTGGCGCAAAGCAAATGCAGCAACTTCAACTGAATAAAAAAACAAGACAGGCCAAAGTCATAATGGGTGAAGTAAGGTGGTTGGAACTGAAAGCCGCTCTTGAAGCCTTCCTTCCCTCGACCCCTTAGGATTTTGGTTTTTTGTAATCAACTGTTGGAATTCTTTGTAACTTCACTTGTACACCCTTTTGCAAAGTTAATCAAATGAGCTTTTTATTCTTGCATCTCCCATGTTACTGGATAGTATTTCTTTAAAAATTTCCCATTGATTGGTAGTTTATGAATTAGACCAATTTGGTCTTTAAGATGGTATGCCCCCTTGCCGAGAACTTTGTGGACGATGAACTGTCCTTCCCAATTCGGCGACCATTTTCCAAATATAGGGTCTTTAATTCCTGCTAGTAAGACGATTTGCCAAACTAGCTCACCTTCGTCGAACGTCTTTTGTCGGACCCGTCGATTATAAGCTTGTTTGGCGATCTTTTTCTGTGCTACCAATAAATTGTAAGCATCAAGCCAAGCTTCCTATAAATCGTCTAACTCTTAGCTCATGGCCTGATTATATTCAGCACTACTCAAATTGCTTTGCTTGACTACTCGCAACGAGTTTATACTTAGTTCAACTGGTAACATCGTGTCGTGCCCATAGGTCAACGCATATGGGGTCGTCCCAGTTGCTAATCGGAGTGAAGTTGGATATGCCCATAAAGCCGCATTTAACTTCAAATGCCACATGCCAAGCTTTTCTTTTATCATTTTTGTTTTGAGGATGCCGATCAAAACTTTATTACTTGCTTCGGCCTATCCATTTGCTTGTGGATAATACGACGTGGACTGTTCGAGTCAGATTTTCAGGTTGGCCGTATATTCTTTGAACCTATCAACTGTGAAGATTGTGCCGTTGTCAATTATGATCGATTTTGGCATGCCGAATCTTGTCACAATATTTTCCTCCACGAAACTACAAACCTCTCTCAAGGTTAACTCGACGTATGACTTTGCCTTGACCAATTTGGTGAAATAATCGGTTGCTATGAGTATCCATGCATGCTTTGCTGATCCAGAGGACGGCGTAATTTTGCCGATTACGTCCATGGTCCATCCTTTGAACAACCAAGGTTTGGTGACCGAGTGAAGTAATTTGGCCAGGACTCTTTGTATAGGCCTATGAATTTGACATTCTACACATCCTTGTGCATACTCAATACAATCCTTCAATATACTGGGCCAAAAATAACCATGTCGTCGAAGCAGCCAACGCATCTTGCGTCCAAATTGATCGGCCCTATAAATTACTTCGTGTTCTTCTGCAATTGCTTGGGCAGCCTTATGAGGGCTGAGGCTTAATAACAATAAACCATCCTCACCTTTTTGGTATAACTCATTCTGATACAACACGTAATTTGTTGCATGGACCCTCATCCTGCGGTAGTGTTTGTCGCAGGGGTTATTGAGATATTGCATGATTAACCTTCTCCAGTCATCTGGTAATGTCTCGACAGCACACACGTCTACAACATCTCCTCGTTTCTAACAACGAAGGTAAGGACATCACTCATATATGGATCATGTGGTCATGTTGGAGAACTTGTCGATTAACCAAGTCCAAGTGCGATTATCGTAATACAGGTATCACTTGGCCTAGCGTGCCCCCCAAAAGTTGTGCTCCAGAGGCTATTTGAGCCAGTTCGTCTATGTCAGTGTTTTGAATGCGGGAGATATGTTTAAATGTGATACCATTTTAACGACTTGGCTAAATAGTTGGCAACCATGTGATAGGGCGCCAGAGTACAACTCATGTAATAGAAAGTTCCATTGAGTTGGTTAATCACAAGTTTTGAATCACCGAGGACTAGTACGCGGGCTACCCTCAAGTCATGAAGGATGTTAAGGCTGATAATCAGGGCTTCGTATTCGGCCTAATTATTTGTACAATCAAAATCAAGCTTTAGAGAGAAATACGAGTGGTGCTGATTTGCCCTCAAGTACTGGAGCCATCAAAATACATCGTCCAATAATTATCATGTGTTTCCACCATGCCGATTTCAACGTTAGTGCCCCTAAAACCATATGGAGAAAGGTGTTCAGCTAAGAAATCGGTAGTGCTTGCCCTTTGACGGCTCTCTGTGGCATGTATTGTAAACTTAATTCGAACAGTGCTATTGTCCATTTCCCAATTTAGCCTTTGACTATTGGTCAAGTGAGCCTATACCGAATAACATCGGTTTGGGTGATGACCTGAGTGATGGAAAGGAACATGTAATGCCGAAGTTTAGATGCGGTAAAAACCAAAGCCAAGTAGAGTTTTTCTACAACCGAATAATTGATTTTTGGTGAGTTAAGATTCCAACTGAGATAAAAGATGGCCTGTTCATGTCCGACATCATTCTCTTATGCAAGGAGGCAACCAATGGACTCCTCAGCCGCAAAAATGTATAGCTTAAGAGGTTTACTAGGTCGAGGCGGTACGAGGACATGTGGGGTTGTAAAGGAAACCTTGATTTGTGTGAAAGCCGCTTGATGTTCTTCACGCCACTCAAACTTGTCCAAATCCTTGAGTTTCAAAAGCATAAAGAATGACTTCATTTTTCCCGCCGAATTAGCTATGAAATAGCGGAGAAAATTTATCTTGCCGAGTAAAGATTGGAGTTGCTTTTTTGGTTGTCAAGGGTGGAGCGTCGATGATTGCGCGAACCTTATTTGTGCCCACCTTGATTCCACGGTGGTGTACAAAAACACCCAAGAAGTTACTAGCTGATACACCGAAGGCGCATTTGGTTGGGTTCATTTTGAGATTATATTGGCGCATATGAAGAAAAGCCTGCTAAAGATCATCTAGATACGTTCGGTAGCTCTTTGACTTAACTACCACATTGTCGATATATACTTCTATGATTGTACCAATCAAGTCATGAAAGATGGTGTTCATAGCATGTTGGTATGTGGCTCCAACATTTTTAAGGCCAAATGGCATGACTACCCACTCGTAGGTCCCGAGTGTCCCTGGGCAACAAAAGGCAGTTTTGTGAATATCAACTTCGGCGATAAAGATCTGGTTGTAGCCAGCATGGCCGTCCATGAAGGACAACATTTCATGACTACCTATGGCATCAATTAACAAATCTGAGATTGGCATCAGATATTCATCTTTTGGGGTTGCCAAATTCAAATTACGAAAATTGATGAAATGCGTAAAACGTCATTTTTTTAACACTGTTACGATATTTGCCAACCATTCAACATATCGATCGGTCTAAATAAACCTAGCTTTTAAAAGTTTAACTAGTTTGTCTTTTATGCTGAGTTGTACTTCAGTCGAGAATCGCTGAGGGGGTTGGCGAAAAGGCTTACAACGGGCTTTGATATGTGATTCATGCTCAATGAGAGTTTGATCTAGGCTAGGCATTTCATGGTAACTCCAAGCAAAACAATCTTTAAATTCATTTAGTAACTTACAAAGGTTGGTTTTCATGGGTTGGGGTAACAAAGCACTAATAAATAATGGCCGACGGTCATCAGCCGTTCCAACATTTATTTCCTTTAGTAGATCTTTGACTTAGGGCCGACTATCTTTGAGCTCGGCCAGGGCAACTTGGACTTTATCAAGGGAAAAGACGGGACCATTTTCTTATTCGGCAAGAAACTCCATGAGGTTTACGCCTGAATTCAATTGTTTGGAAATAATATACTAGTGGGCCAGCAATCGTTCCATGGTAGATGAAATTACGACTCGTCGTTCGACCTGTTTGGTGTCAGACATCGGGATCAATAATGAGGTCAGCCAACCTAAGTCTCATCGAATCTTGTGGCACCAACCTTGATGGCTTTCTGAACTGAAATCTGAGTCGGTTGTCCTTCATCATTGAAACTGTGCAAGGTGATGTAGCCGACATGGTCGTCATAGTAACGTGCTTGGATCATGTTAGCTTTGAATGGTTGATTGTGCACCACAACTGATTTGCCATCCCAGAAAATGAGAACTTGATATAAAGATGAAGGAATATAATATGTTTGATGAATCCAGTCCTGACAGAGCAATGCGTTATATTCGATCTTTGAATCAATTATGAAGAACGCGGTCTTGTGATTGCGACCTGCGATATTTACTTCTAACGGAAGTACCCCCTTGGTCTGGGACTTGTCACCGATGAAACTACTCATGGTGATCCCAGATGGAATAAGTTCATCGTTAGAGTGGCGTAGTGCCTTCATGATGGAGATGGGCATGATATTGACCATTGCTCCGCAGTCGACGAAGAATTTGGAAACTGGATACCCCTCGATATGAGCTGTAACATACAACGGCTTCAAATGATGGAGGTTGGTCGAAGAAGAACTAGGAAACAACTCGGTAATAGTTTCTTTGAGTTTGTCTTCCTTTGTGGTCAGCAAGATCTCTTCAGTGGCCACGAAATCGACTTTTGTGGCTTTTTCAGCAAGTACATCGCCATCCAAGAAATTTTGTTGGGAAGGGTTAGCTGGAACTCGGCGATAAGACATGAACCACGCTGATTTCCAAGTTGTCAGGGATTGAAGGACCCATTGGGTTGGAATCTACTTCCATATCCTCTGGCGACGTGTGTATAATGTTGGCTTGGTCTTCCTCGACTTGCGCTGGAGTATGTTCCTACGATATGTCTACAGGAGCCTTCTTTATCTGTTCATTAGCCTTGGAACTGTCAAAAGCTGGAATTGGGTATGGGACTTGTGTCGTGGTACAAGCTTGCTCCTGATATGTGATTCGGGCATTTCTGGTGTAGAGGTAAACATCTAATCGTGCAACGCGTTCTGTCTCGTTGGCCATAAGGCCAAAGAGGGAGACGGTGGAAAAGACTTTGAAATGGTATCGTAAATATTGGAGGTTCTCAAGAAAGAAAGGAAGTTCAGCCGCGTCAATATCAATGTATGGATCTACATCAAAGCCGATGACTCAAGCTCATATATATGCTGGAACCTAGCTTTCAAACCTGGGTCTAAAGTTCTTTGGAAGATTCGTTCAACATCTGGGCATGCCAGAATGAGGTCACTAGAATCTTGGCATGCTTTCGGTAAACTGTATAAGTCATTGGCCTAATGCTTTTTATGAAACGGTGGATGTAGATTTCGTCTGACTTTGATCAACGAGGAATGGTGGATGTAGATTTCGTCTGACTTTGATCAACGGTTCCTTTGTGGGTAACGGAGGAAGTTTGCTCTTTGCTTCCTTCCAAAAGTACTCGAGGCGAGCTTTTATTTTTCTAGACCGAACAAGGAGTTTGATCCACTTTTCGATTTCCTCAATCATGGTTTCAAAGTCATGATTGACTACCTATTTTCCCTGGAGCAATTTGGTCATAATCATCGGAGGTTGTTGTTCTTCTTCATTGCTGGCTATTTCCTTCGGCTACCACTTAGGGGCCAAAGTATCCTGGGCTGCTCGTCGACGAGCCATACAATCTATTCTTTGGAGCCGACATTTCTGTGATTTGGTCAGCGTAGTGTATACATCGTTAGAGGAATTATATGTATACCAATGTTGATCGTGTGGCTCAAGAGGTCTAAAGGTGCACTGGTTTACGGGTGAACTTGTACTACCAGAGTTCCGCGCATAATAATCTTCGTTATAAAACGGCGCGTCGGAATCAAGGCTTCATCCTGTAAAAGATGGCTTAGTATCTTGGACCTGAAGACCAAGCCTATCAAAGACCTTATGACGTTGGCCTATTCTGAGCACATGTTGGGGCATCATTGCAGCTGTGGGCACTTGTTGTGGTATTCCTATTTGAAGCGGTTTTTCTTTTGGCTCGACGTTTGCACCGACTACATAGGATCATCGGCTCTTCAATTTCCTCGGCACTAGAACTTGACATTGATTCGACAACAATTGACCGAGTTAAATCTTGAGGTGGCTCATTTGAGAATAAATCAATTTTCACTCATGGCCGAGAGTTCTGTTTTGGGACGAACTTTGCCTTTCCCTTTCCTTTATCACTAGGCAGATGAGCGTCTACCATGTTTATTGTCGTCGCTAAAATGGGTCGGTGTCGATGCCCATTTTCCTTTCTAGGAATTTGAGTTTACTATTGTTGATCTAGCTTTGGATGGCATCCCGAAACACAACGCAGTTGTTCATTGTATTCTTGTCTAAGTTGTGGTATTTGTAATAAATTTTCCCTTTTAAGTCGTCGGCCTAGGGAACATTATATCCCGGTCGAAGCTTGACAATTTTCGCGATCAGTAACTGGTCAAAGATGGCATTAGCCTTCGTTATGTCAAAGGTGTAGACCTTTGATTTTTTAACAGCTACTTCTACACTGGTCGAGCGGGTCTTGACATCTTTGGAGTTGGCGTGTGCCAATGCTTTGCATACATAAGGCTTATCAATCACTATCTCGGTCGCGTCTATGTTGACATATTGGGGTTCTTTAACTTCGACTGATGCATAACTGACTACAGGGTTCTTATAGATTGTCCTTCGAGATCTTTTCCTCTTATAATGGATAATCATATTGTTTGACATGTTGAGCCCACTCATACATATCTCAAAAGTTTACCCCGAGGAATTCCTTTTTGTATTCTATGTCTAGCCCATTCAAGGCGAGCCTAACAAATTTGACTTCAAGGAGAGGTACTCGGCACCAATTTTTGGCCGATTTAAACCTTGTAAGATAATCCATGGGTGACTCGTCAGATGCTTGAGCCATCCTGGCCAATGAAGAAACTAACATTTCCATTCCTAGGCAATAGAATTGCTCATGGAATTTTTCAACTAGTTCCTCCCAACTCTAGATGGAGTTAGGTGGAAGATTGATGTACCACGCAAATGCTGAGCCCGTTAATGAGAAGTTGAATAGTCGTAGTTTATGGAAGTCATTATTAACATCTTTTTATGGCACAGTGAACCAAGCTACATGTTCTAACGAAGACAGGGACGATTCTCCAGCAAAAAGGCTGAAGTCTGGGATTTTAAGGTCTTTAGGATATTAGAACTTTTCTACATAAGCTGGGTATGGATGGATGAATTTTGGGAACTTCGGCCCCTTTTCCAAGGCTAAATCGCTCATTCTTTGGACCTCAACCATATCGGCGAATGCCATTTTTGCTCCTTGGTCAAATTCGTCCGCCTTGCTGCTTAATCCACTCATTTTTTCCAGATCAATCATTTTGAGCCGACTAGATCCTATCTTGGCCGAAAATTCTGATATTGAATTGTTCTTTGGAATAGGCTGTCTGGATCGATCAGCATACATAATATTCTGAGTATTGCTAACTAGGACCTCGAGCAATCTACTATGCAAGACGCAATAACCATGTACTTCTTCGAGTATCCCTTTTATATCTTGGCAAAACGTTTGCTCAAACTGCCAAGATTGCTCATCAAGTTGTCTTTGAAAAAATGACCTAGTTGGTGGATCGGATGCTTCACCGTCTTTATCACAATCCTCTACTATTCCTTCCACAAAAATTCCTTTTGTCACTTTGGTGGTAATCTCTGAATCACGAGCTTGTCCGTCGGGACCGACTTCCTTTCCTCAGCATGTCGCACTTATGGTTTCAGGTGTGATGGCAGCATGAGGATTTTGTGGTTGTGACAAGCCATCATAATATGGGTTTTAGACCATAGGTGGAAGGTTAGTCGTTGATTTACCCATCCCTATTTTCATTTTTACTAACCGTGTCTCAATGGTCATGAACTTTGTAGCTTCTAGCATTTGGTCCCACTGGGCGTGCCAAAATGTTGACCCTAAAAACTACCAAACCTACGTGGTGGCAGGCTGAGTAATTAATAAGCTAACTACGTCCTTCGGTTGTGTGCGGGGCGTGCCACTCGACGGCCGAGCTCGACCGATGAGTAAAATAAGTTGATGTTGCATTAAGCGCGCTGTTGACTTTTAAATCTCACGACTATGCCCGAGAAAGGAACACGTCACGACCTTTGTGTTCTAGAGCCTGAAGACAAGGCTGCTAGTTATGCAAAGTTCAGTATCAAATTTGGCTCTCAGGGTGCTGAATGTAGTAACCTGGTAACACCTCACTTCACCAAGAAGGCTGATGAGATGTCCTCTACCAACAAGGATTTGAAAATCCATATCGACCGAGACTTGGATAAATAACCAGTTGGTCTCAAAGCAGTGTTGTTTATCCAAACTAAAGGTGTTCCTTGGTCGGCTGATTCTACAACTCTATTGCTGTTTATCCAAACTGAAGATGTCGTTGGTTGCCTTCACATGGGGGAAAAAGAAAATAAAAATCTCAAGGTTGTTGAGAGGTTTCACGTAGAGCGAGAGTTTGCGCAGGGTAGTTTTTATGTTGAATTGGAAGGGTCTGGAATGATTCACCCCCTTTCTTATTTATAGCAATCTCTTATAGCTAAGCTAGAACCACTCTTAGATTAGGATTCCTCAACCTAATCTAATTAGGACTTGGCCAATCCTAATTCAACTGGGACTTTGAACCCACCTTTTAAATAAGCCAAATTCACTTCTCGAGTCCCAGTATCTTTGGGAATCCTTATCATACCAGGTCTTGACTACTTCACCTTTATCTGAAACAAACCTCCTCATAATAAGATTCGGCCAACCTTGATAAGGCCGGCCCATGACAAGATTCTAAACAAACACCTTTGGGCTAGGGATATTTTTGAGAGGCTGGGTAAAGAATTTATTATGAGCAGCTTCATCAAGATGTCCTCAAAGTTCACTCTACGAAATCTAGACAAGTTATTTCACCTTTTGCAGGCTGATAAAAGAACGTTACTTATTATCTCAACTATAAAATTGTTTTTAATAGCACCAACTTCAAAACAACTATCCAATTGAAAATCTAGAAATAATATAAATCACTTGAATATGGTCGAATCAAATCTTATACGTCCTGGTAAATGGTTAACATCTAGTATCCATATCCCTTGCTTCTCCTCCTAGCTTTGTCATCAGATCTTCCATCTTGTTTGAGACCATATTCAGTGCTTCATTTCTGTTATTAGCTCGAATGGTTTAAGGCTAGTGGCTCAAAGAGTTTTCATCTTCCATCTCCTCCCACCCATTGAGCCACACAAGAGATATTAAAAGTACTCTAGCAACATGTTAAGAATATTAATCAAGAGAATGAAAAAAATCTCAAAGAGAACAAAATACAATCAAATATACGGCATTTTAAAAAACACTGTTTCCATTTGATATCTTGAATTGAATTAGTTGAAGATGAGAGAAGAGGGTGTAATCTGAGCTAATTAGTTGATTTAGTGAATTTGCTTGAGGCCTCATGCTAATGATCTGGATCACTTTCATTGGAAAATGGAAGATCGTCATCTTCATCATGTCAAGCAAAAAGCAATAAGAAGTGTAAGTTGATCATAAAGACCCAAAATACGAACACCACTTCCCGAACAACTGAGAGGAGCATCTTTATGCGACTTAGTTAGCTTGTTTCTTGGCATTTATGTTGTTAGTTCGTAGTTATTTTAGTTTTTAAGCTATTTTCGTGTGTTTGTAGGTCCAAAGGGTTAATGTGGCAAAGAAGTGCATTTTGGAGCATTTTTGGGCATGGAATGGATAGCATATGCTTGGAGCAAAAGGAATGGACGAAATTGGAAGTTTGTGCATCATCCTCTCCCTATAAATAACCATTTTAGCACACTCATTTCACCTAACACATCCACTCATTACAACCACCCAACACATTCACCTACCACTACATCCACCCATTTCACCTAACACATCCATTCACCTACCACTACATCCACTCATTTCACCCAACACATCCACTCATTACAACCACCCAACACATTCACCTACCACAACATCCACTCATTTCACCCAACACATCCACTCATAACAACACCCAACACATTCACCTACCACTACATCCACTCATTTCACGCAACACATCAACTCATTTCAACCACCCAACACATTCACCTACCACTACATCCACTCATTACCACCACCCACTACATCCTCTCCCTAGCCTATAAATATATCCATCCAAAGACACATCGAGGGGGGGACAGTTTAGGGAGAAGGGAGGAAGACACATTCTGCCGCAAGGCAGAGTCTTTTCTTCTTAACCATTCTACACATTCCCACAACAAAAACACAATTCCATGCACCTTCATTTCCCTTTCCTTGCTGTGACCTCCATCCAACCTAAACACATTTAGCCATTCCCTTCCATATATCCATATGCATCCATCAAACCACACCTTGTGCCGCAACAAAGAGAAGAATGAGGACCCTTGGACGTGCTTGCCATTCAAGTTGGATTGTTGGAGCGTTTTTAGGTGTTTTCATTCTTTTGTTTTCAATTTCTAAATTTGTTTATCTTTGCTTTGTGAGTATGAGGAACTAAACCGCCCTTAGCTAGGGGGGAATTCAAAGCCATGAACATACTTGCAATATGAATTGATTACCTTTAGTTGTGATTTTATAAGTTGTGAATTCAATTTGTTTAACTGCTTGATTGATAACTTAATCGTGTATGTTTATTAAGAGTGCACACTTAGTTTGC
Organism: Malus sylvestris; assembly: GCF_916048215.2. Classification (NCBI taxonomy): domain Eukaryota; kingdom Viridiplantae; phylum Streptophyta; class Magnoliopsida; order Rosales; family Rosaceae; genus Malus; species Malus sylvestris. The sequence continues at coordinate 40,113,427 of NC_062272.1, read as the reverse complement.
ATGCATGAATATGATGCTAGAGTATAAGGGAGTTTCAACTAATAGTTACAAACTTATATTCACAAGTAGTGGAGGTTGCTTATAAACGATCGCGTTAAATGAATTCTTGGCAGGAGTTTCATGCTCATCATAGTAACGAATGCCTCGTCAATACTTATAGTTTTCATAATGCTTAATGATCTTTGATTGTATCTTTATTGTGCTGTTAACGAAAAGGACTTTTGAAGAATGCTTGAATTGTTGTATGTGATTTCCCATCCAATTCAATAACTTAAGGAGAACTTGAAGGTTAATTTAAGCGGACTTAATTAACCTGGGGTGTTGAGTTTCATGATTTATCGAAAGAACAACCGAAAATTGGTTTATGTGTAAGTGTGTCATGTGTGGAGAAGAACTCTCTAGCTAGCCCATCATCCATAGGTTACCCAAATTCGTCCAAAATCTGTTTTAGTTTACAATCTGTTTGTTTTGTTTTCAAATTCGTCAAAATCAAATCCCCCTTTACTTTAAAGTGTTTTATTAGTCAAAATCTGTTTTGATTTGTGTTTTGAAGTGTCTTGAGTCAAGTTAGAACCTAATTTAATCCAAAACCATCCCTAGAGTCAGGTTAGAGTCTAATTCATTGTTCTAAGCTGTTTTGAGTCTTTTAAACTAGTTTTGAGTCTTTTTAGTTTGTATTGCATCTTCTGAGTCTTTTTAGTTTGTATTGCATCTTTTGAGTCTAGTTTAGTGTTTTAAACTTAATTTTATGTTTTTAAGTCAGTTTAGAGGTTATTAGCAAGCCCTCCTAATCCCCGGTCCAGAACGGTCCCTACTTACATTCTTTACTACAATTGATACAAGAGGGTTTAATTTGTGTGTGAAGTAATTTTTGCATCAAAATTTTGGCGCCGTTGCCGAGGATTAGGAACTTGCTAATCCCTTGTTATTTCTTTTTGTATATTTTCGTGTCTTTTGTTTTTAGTTACTAACTTTGTTTCTGTTTGTGTTTTTTTTTTTTTGTTTTACTTTTGATATTTGATTTAGTTTTGTTTCCTTGATTTCAGGTACTAGAGAAGTAAGACATGGATTTTTCTACCATTCAAGCTCACTTGGTGAAACTTACTTCTCAATTGTCACAATATCCCGAAAGGACCACAATGCAAAGTGTCCCTACATATGGTGTGTCCTATGGGCAAGGATATCCAACTCATCAATGTTCTCAATGCGCTGCGAATGAAGATGCTTGGGGTTGTCAAGGCCATAGCCAATCATGGGACAACATGTTTTCCAACGCTTACAATTCAGATTGGAGAGATTATTCAGATTACATGTGGGGAGAACCTCAACAATTCCAACAAGATGGATATTGGCAGCAAGAAGAGGAGTTTTATTCAAGACCTATGCAGCCACCACAACCTCTTCCACAACAATTCCAGTCAAATTCAAGTATGCTTATGAGTTATGATGAAATTCTTGATGTACTAACCTTGTTGACGTAGGGCTCACAACAAGAAGAATATTTGCCTCCATCGGATGAGTTCTATCACTGGCCATATGAACCATCATAGCCACCACAACAATCTGCCCAATTCAATTCAGGAACATCTTTGGATAATGATATGTTTAATAAGTTACTCACCTCTTTGAACCAGGAAGTAGAAAATCGAAACAAAGAGATGCAAAATCAAGCCAAGAAGACGGGTGAATTGGAAAAGCAAATTGGGCAGATTATGAAGTTCATGGCACAAATTCAAGAGCAAAGTGAACTCTCCAACTCAACCATTGAAAATTTGAAGGAAGATTTTGAAATCCATGATGCTATCACTTTGGGAAGTGCTATGGAGGTTGGAGGTGAACCCAAGACATCCAAACCAAGCCAAAACATGAATGAACAGCTGATGCTCGAAGAAGAGGAGAATAACAAGGCCACGACTAGGGAAGAACCACCCTTGCCGCAACCCCATATGCCCTCTATGCCATCCACTACAACCAAGGTAAGCCTAAATTCAATTTGTCCTGACCCCGTTTCACCAAATGTCCTTATTCCTTGCAGGATCATGCAATCCAAGGAAGAAGAGGGTGAGAAAGGCATCTTCAAAACCTTTCCAAAGAATCAAGAGTAAGAAGTGGATGGGGAATGTCTAGAATTCATCAAAGAAGATACACTTGAGACGAAAATTCCCAAAGAAGTTGGATTTTATGACACGGGAAAAGTCATAACTCTCAAAACACCAAATCTGGTCAAGTCCCATATCCCTGATGTGGTGTTCGTAATTGAGTTTGTGTTGGAGCAAGCAAGTAAGCCATCTTCTCCAACTTCGATTTTACTATATACTAACTTGCTGATTTTGATGATTCAGGCACCTACACTAGAATTTAAACCATTGCCAGATCACGTCAAATATCACCTTCCATTCAAGGATCAATTCCATGCTATGGGCCCTATCCAAGTTTAGAAGGAAGTTTCGTCCGACTGGAAGACGTTAAAGCAACCGCTTCTTGGGAGGCAACCCATGTATTCAAATAAGGAAGATTTTTGAATTGCTCCACGATTGGTTTTGCGTTCCTAAAAACCTTCCCTTTTCTGCAGTTTTATTTTGCCATGATTGTCATTTTTATTTGTTACTTGTTTAATTGTTTTTGGTGTGGGTTTATTTTTGAAACATTGACAGATATGCAAGGTATTTTACATTCATTTTCATAAAAAAAAGGGAACATTAAGCAGAAAAATACAAGAGAGAGCCTTCACAAAGGCTGTTTAGGAGAAGTCTCAGTAGTCGGCGAAGCCTCAGCAGTCAGTGGAGCCCCAGAAGGATGAGGCATCGGAGGTTGATCATTTGGAGATTCATTATGCGGTACAGCCCCATAAGACGAAGGCAAATGTTGTTGGAACAAACCCACAAACCTCTGATGATCAAGTAAAATCTAACCATCAGATTCCTGCGTCTGGTCAATCTTCCTCTTCATGTTTGTAGCAAAGTTATGTGCAAGCCTGTGCAACTGTTTATTCCCATGCTTGAGCCCTCTAATCTGCTGTTTGAGACTCATCACTTCAGCTGCCAATGATTCAACTTGACGGGTACGCGCAAATAGGCGTTGGGCCATATTGGACACAGAACTTGCACACTGCACACTGAGAGCCAGAGAATCCTTAACAGCTAACTCATCTGATTGTTTGGAAAGTAGTTTGTTATCTTTGGGAGTGACAAGGTTCCGGGCCACCACCACAGCGGTCATATCATTCTTCATTACCGAATCCCCAACGGTAAGAGGACCAGTAGGGGATATGAAAGATGGGCGCCATATGTTGTGTGGAGAAGGCATAGATGCCTCTTCACCAAGGTTCAAGTCAAAATGACAGTCGGAAGAGCCAGACATTTTCAAAAGTGTTGAAGAAAGAAGAGGTCGGACAAGTTAAGATCGTAGAAGTGCAAGAAGGGAGTTTCTACAAGCAGAAATTCAAGTGTGCTTTGAAACGTACTGCATACCTCTATAAAAATCAGCACTCGATGAGATTTCAGATATCGAAGAGGTGAGCTCAGAAATCGAAGAGGCCAATTTAAAAATCGAAAAGGCGCTAGCTTTCTCAAAAGCTGGGCTTGCTTAGAAACCACGGGCCAATCATCTTTTCCAGATTTGTTCGCACTTGTCACATGCAACCTCTGCACTCGACGAAGCTCAAAAATTGGAGAGGCATCTGCTTTTTCAGACGTGTCAGCGCCTATCACATACATACTCAACTTTGCGGAAATCACGGGCAGTTTGTCGAAGCACCGATTCCAGATATCGAAGAGGCATCAGCTTTATCCAGACGTGTCAGCATCTGTCACATACACACTCAGCCTTGCGGAAATTACGGGCAATCTGTCGAAGATTTCTGGTGAAGTAAAAAGCACGTGAAGTTTACTTTTCAATCATCCAACGGTTGCCGAAAAAAGTGAAAGAATAGTACCGGTTATTATTTCCTATAAATGTCGACCTTCACCCTCTATAGCAAGGCAGACATACATAACCTTCCGTCATCTCCGAGAATGCCTTCCCAACGAAGCCTTTCGAGTCACTCAATGTTCCTTATTCCTTGGGGTACCTCTACAAATAACTCGTCCAAAGAAAAAGTATTTCATATCATGAAGGTTGAAAGCAAGAGTATCTCATATCATGCTTTCTCCCGGTCTTTCTCCTTGTCGTTGTTTTCATCTGCGGGACAAGGAGAAAGAGAGTAATCAGTCAACACTTGGTATCAATCTTCTGATCTGGAACCGACTGCCTGGAACCTCTTCCTAATTGCTTACCTAGCCATGCTCTCGAGTACTCATCTTCAACATCTTATGCTTCCTCTTCGTCTACCACATCTGCCTGGGGAACAGATAAGGGAAGTGAAAATGATACCTCGAAGCATGTGGAGACAATGTACTAAATCATCCTCAGCTAGGGACAAGGAGAAAGAAAGCAAGAGGTGGGCACTTGGAAAGATTGAAGAAAGAAACAGACCATCACCTCTACCTCATGCCTGCCTGCCGTGCAGAAGAAACAAGCAGAGAAGAATGCAGACTGTACAATCAAATCAACCCAGCAGAAGGAGTCTGATTTGAAACCAAGGAACTCTTGCTCAGAATTCCAAACCAGTTCGAGATCAAAGTTGTGGAAAGACAACAAGATCATCTATCTCCAAAACCAGATTTACATTCTTAAACTCTACGCTATCTGGTTTTTACTTTGCCATACTTGTCATGTTTATTCGTTGTTTGTTTGATTGTTTGCTTGTGTTTGTGTGAGTTTATGCTTGAAACATTGAGGACAATGTTCGATTTAAGTGTGGGGGGGGGTAACCAAGTTGTTTTGCATGAAATTCGAGGGAGTTTATCACCCATTACTTCTAGTGTTGTTCCTTGCTGTTTTAAGTGTTTTTATGCTGTTTTGGAGTGTTTTAGTGTGTTTTGACATAAAAATCCGAAAATCTCATAAAAATTTGAAAAATTGTTTTGAAAAACCCAAAAAGAATTGTTTTTGTGTGTTTGTTTGTGTCTTAGGGTACCTTCCAACACAATGATGAGGATTTGGTTTTTAATTACATGACTATTAAAGAGAGTTATAAACATGGATGAAATTTGATTTGCTCTTTGGTGTATGCTTGGTTGTGGTTATAATTTATGAATTCACATGCAATCATAAAGGAAAAATCAGTTTTTGTAACATGCTTGAAAGAAGGAACTCAAATGAACGCTACAACCTTGTGAGACTTGAGCCTAAACGTTTATTTGGAGAGTTAATAATCTGTGCATCATTGTTTTTTAAAGTCGTTGCATGATCTCATTATTCTTTGCTTCGTTGCTACTTAGAAGGCGTTTCATCATTTAATTCCAAATGCTAGAACTAATGCCTATTTCATTCAAAGCATGCTATTGATTTGCATAACACATATTCACGATGAAGTTGTGTAGTGACCACCAAAGCCAAATTGCCGTGCCCCTATTTCATTATGTGTTTAAGTTTAACCCCATTGAGCCTTGTTAAGCCTATGTTCTTTGTTAACCCACACTATCCTTACCTAGCCTAGTATTAGGACCATCCATACACTTGTTCTTGAAGCATAGTAAAGCATGACTTAAAATGAACTCATTTTTTATCAATGTATTGCAGAAAGCAAGTGTGGGGGAAGTGATTCTTGTGTGTGTGTGTGTGCCAAAGTCCTTAATAAGGCACGGGTAGAAAAGAAAAAAAAAGAATTGAAAAAAAAAGTATGAAAAAGAGCTCTAAAGTGTTGTTTGTTAAAGAAAGGGTTCAAAACATTGAATTCGGCCCTAAGTGTTGCATATATCTTCTCTTTGTAATTAAAAGTTGATTATGCATTCTAAAGTGATTTCCAAGTGTCTATTTCATTGCTTTGCTTGCTATCGCTTTAAGAACGTTTGTTATCCCTATCCTTTCTTTGTTAGCCATTACCCCCAAGCCCTGTTACAACCCTTGACTTCAATCTTGAGTGTTGTGTGTTTCAATTTGTGGAGTTCGAAATTGGTATGAGCATATGGTGTCGCTAGTTCTCGCATCTAAGTAGTAGCATTCCATTCATGAGATCATATCTAAACATGCTTAATAACTCCATAAAATTGCTTTCTTTGTTATAACATATGTGAGTCCTAATCTTTTGTGTTTACATCAATCTTCTCACATATACTAGTGTAGGGTGCGTAGTCAGAAATGTGTGTGAAAATAGAGAGTATTTTGTAAGGAATTGAGCAAATTCTCTAAGGCATGTTACTACATTCAAAACATCGTTTTAATTGGTTAATTGTGAACTAGTAAGTGGTGACTGTGATTAAGTATGTGCTCAAGTGTGAGGATTACCAAAATCTGTGGGAATGATGATTTTTAAAACGTCATGTTTCATTGAAAATCCCTGAGGCAATTGTTGGAAGGTCTAGGTTGTGTTTTGTTTTGTTTTGTTTTGTTTGTTTTGTTTTGCTCGAGGACTAGCAAAAGCCAAGTGTGGGGGAATTTGATAGGAGCATATTTATGCGACTTAGTTAGCTTGTTTCTTGGCATTTATGTTGTTAGTTCATAGTTATTTTAGTTTTAAAGCTATTTTCATGTGTTTGTAGGTCCAAAGGGTTAATGTGGCAAAGAAGAGCATTTTAGAGCATTTTTGGGCATGGAATGGATAGCATATGCTTGGAGCAAAAGGAATGGACGAAATTTGAAGTTTGTGCATTATCCTCTCCCTATAAATAACCATTTTAGCACACTCATTTCACCCAACACATCCACTCATTACAACCACCAACACATTCACCTACCACTACATCCACTCATTTCACCCAACACATCCATTCACCTACCACTACATCCACTCATTTCACCCAACACATCCACTCATTACAACCACCCAACACATCCACCTACCACTACATCCACTCATTTCACCCAACACATCCATTCACCTACCACTACATCCACTCATTTCACCTAACACATCCACTCATTTCAACAACCCAACACATTCACCTACCACTACATCCACTCATTACCACCACCCACTACATCCTCTCCCTAGCCTATAAATATATCCATCCAAAGACACATCAAGGGGGGGACAGTTTAGGGAGAAGGGAGGAAGACACATTCTGCCGCAAGGCAGAGTCTTTTCTTCTTAACCATTCTACACATTCCCACAACAAAAACACAATTCCATGAACCTTCATTTCCCTTTCCTTGCCTTGACCTCCATCCAACCTAAACACATTTAGCTATTCCTTTCCATATATCCATATGCATCCATCAATCCACACCTTGTGCCACAACAAAGAGAAGAAGGAGGACCCTTGGACGTGCTTGCCATTCAAGTTGAATTGTTGGAGCGTTTTTAGGTGTTTTCATTCTTTTGTTTTCAATTTCTAAATTTGTTTATCTTTGCTTTGTGAGTATGAGGAACTAAACCCCACTTAACTAGGGGGAATTAAAAGCCATGACCATACTTGCAATATGAATTGATTACTTTCAGTTGTGATTTCATAAGTTGTGAATTCAATTTGTTTAATTGCTTGATTGATAACTTATTCGGGTATGTTTATTAAGAGTGCACACTTAGTTTGCATGCATGAATATGATCCTAGAGTATAAGGGAGTTTCACCTAATAGTTACAAACTTATATTCACAAGTAGTGGAGGTTGCTTATAAACGATCGCGTTAAATGAATTCTTGGCAGGAGTTTCATGCTCATCATAGTAACGAATGCCTCGTCAATACTTATAGTTTTCATAATGCTTAATGATCTTTGATTGTATCTTTATTGTGCTGTTCACGAAAAGGACTTTTGAAGAATGCTTGAATTGTTGTATGCGCTTTCCCATCCAATTCAATAACTTATGGAGAACTTGAAGGTTAATTTAAGCGGACTTAATTAACCTAAGGTGTTGAGTTTCATGATTTATCGAAAGAACAACCGAAAATTGGTTTATGTGCAAGTATGTCATGTGTGGAGAAGAATCCTCTAGCTAGCCCATCATCCATATTTTACCCAAATTCGTCCAAAATATGTTTTAATTTACAATCTGTTTGTTTTGTTTTCAAATTCGTCAAAATCAAATCCCCCTTTACTTTAAAGTGTTTTATTAGTCAAAATCTGTTTTGATTTATGTTTTTAAGTGTCTTGAGTCAAGTTAGAACCTAATTTCGTCCAAAACCATCCCTAGAGTCAGTTTAGAGTCTAATTCATTGTTTTAAGCTGTTTTGAGTCTTTTAAACTAGTTTTTAGTCTTTTTAGTTTGTATTGCATATTTTGAGTCAAGTTTGGTGTTTTAAACTTAATTTTATGTTTTTAAGTCAGTTTAGAGGTTATTAGCAAGCCCTCCAAATCCCCGGTCCAGAACGATCCCTACTTACATTCTTTACTACAATTGATACAAGAGGGTTTAATTTGTGTGTTAAGTAATTTTCGCATCAACAACCTTTACTAGCCGTCACACCTGAAATTACTAATATGAGAACCAAACTTTGATATTTCTTCATCACTCTCATCAAAACATGCACAACCCCGAGCATCCAGAAACACAAGGTCTTTACAGCCTCACAAAATTGCAACAATATTGTGGATGCAAATTTATTCCTCCTTGTTCTTGGACAAAATTGGACCTACTGTACAAATAACACAATAGGTCAAGGCCAAGAGCCTCACATGCCCACGATGAATTGGGGGGGGCTTTGGTCGAAGATCCTCAAATGCAAAAGTTAGAATTTTAAGGGAAAAGTGTTTGGAGAATTTAAAGAATTTTGCAAGAGTGTAGAACTTAGGTTTTGGAGAAAATGAGGTTGTTTATATAGGGTTGTGGCTGGCCCCTTTAGGCGGATGGGGACCGGCCACTTGGATGGTCTTTTGGGTGAGATTCATGATTTGTAGCTAATTAATAAATTAATTGAATAATAAATCAATGAATTAGCTAATTAATATAATTTGAAAGGAAAGATTTGGGGGTTACCTTGTGGAGAATATTTGTTGAGGATAGATGAAATAAGTTTTGAATAAATACCTATTTTGGATACTTTTGACTTGATTGAGGGATGGTTGTCCACTGCTCGCGCGTAGGAGTTTCGGTGTTTCTTGAGGGTAATTTTGTCCTTTTCACCCAAAAATCCACATGTCGCTTCCATATTTTTCTTGATTATTTTTGGCTCCACAAATGCCCCCACACTTCTTGGGTTACTCGCAGGAAAGCGGAGTAGATGTAGAGATCTTCTTGCTTTAGGAAACATAGGATTGTTTCCTATCTTGATGTAGATTCCCTCTTTAATAGGAACTTAGATCCTTTTAGGAAAGGGAAATAAATCACTTCTAAAGTCTATTTAAGTCTACCTTAAGTAGATGATTAAATCAACTTTAGAGTGCAATTTATTATACCCTGCAAGAGAGAGGAAACTAGAGGATATTTGTTCCCCCTTCCTTAGCAAACTTCTACACTTGCCTGTGCAAATGATCGTCTTTCATTGCTTTCTTCGTCATCTCCACGCTGCACTAAGGTAAGAAAATTTAACTTTCCTTGTCTTCATCTTGGATAATGCTGTCGTGGGGCAGCCGTCGGGGTGGTCCGGCACATCGGCTCGGCATGAGCCATGGGTAGCTTGTGCAGCTGGGGCCGTGGATTAAGGCGCTGGGGCGCAGTGCTAGGTGAGCCTCATGGCTCATATCTTTTGGGCTCTTGGTCCTGACGTGGGCTAGGCCGGTGATTGAGAGAAATGAGGAGGTTATGGGCCTTACGGGCTTCTGGAATGTTTGGCATGCAGGCCTTCTGCCTGCTGGTCTGAGAGAAAAAATTAGGGAAAAGCCAGTATGGGTTGAGCTCTCCTGCTGAGTACCGTGAATGGCATTTGGCAACTTAGTCCTCTTCGCGTGGAGAAATATGGGCTATTCCTGAAAGAGGAGGTAAAGAGGATCAAGGTGGATGCATTGGCTCATATGATCGCTGTTGTGGAGCCTACTGTGAATGAAGGTGGAAATAAGAGATCTTCCCCGCCTACTCAAGAGATGCCGGTGGAGAAAAAACTGAAGACTTCCTCCGCTACTCGTGAGGGTCTGCCTACTGTTGAAAGGCCTGTGATTAACATGACTTCTTCCAATAGGAAGAAAAATGAGGCTGCAAGATCTGAGCCTATGGCGCCTGCCATGTCAAGAATGTCTAGTATGATTGCTGATTGTATTACTTAGCGTATAGGTCATGTCATGCCCCAGTGCTGAAGTCTATACCAAGACGTCCGTTGGGAGTTAAGTCAAGTTCACTTTTGAAGAGGCTTGCTATTATGAAGAGCAATAAGGTGGACTCTGCTGCTAAAGTAGTGCCAAAGGCCACTCCCCCTTCTACTGAGATTGATTCGCCTACTAGGAAGGATGAGACTACTTGCGTGGGCAGCTGTGAGAAATCCACTAAGCCTGCTTTTGGGGAGGATGCTGAGATATGTGCGTTTCTGAAACCAAATCTGCTTGAAGACATGGACGCTTGTGCCAAGTTTGTCGATGGCGTTAGAGGGGTTGTTTTGCCCAAGTTCCTTTGCGAAGCATACGACCGAGTATAGGAAGACTGCCTTATTTTCCATGATGCAAAAGACATTTATTGTGGTAGCTGAGTCTATACTCCTTAACCAAAAGTATACCAAGGTTGCCAAGGAGCTGGCAAAAGTTGTGGCAACCAAAGCTTATTCTTCTACCAAGAAGATCAAGAGGCTGGAATCTGAGCTCGTTGCTTTGAAGGGGTGGGGTCTAATATCTCTGCCCCCTCTTCTCTGAAGCTTAAGACTACCCGCCAAGAGATCGTTGACTTAAAGACTAGGCTTGATGTGATCCAAGTTAAGTATGAAAGTGCAGAGAAGGAGATCGGATGTTACATACCTCAGAGTCAAGATCTTGAGCATGTCGTTTCTAAGCTTCGTTTTGTTGCTTATGCAAAGGATGAAGAGTTGATTGCTGCTTATAACCAAGTGATTCACTTCAAGAAGGTATTTGATAGGCTTGAACCCCAAGTGTTGGAACTCTAAGGTGTGTTGAAGATCAACGAAAGTTTAAATAAGTGGATGAGCTATAGCGCGTCCGTGTTGGTCTGCTTGAGGGGAATGAGCAGCTGAAAGGTGAGATGGTTGGGCTCGAGGCTTCATTCGTTCAAAGTCATGCCGATTTCTACAAGTTGGGTTATGTAGATCATCTCTTTGGTAGGCCGTTTGACTTTGAGATTGCTGGGAAAGACTTTGAAACCTTCTCTATTTCTCCGGAAGACTTGCTTGCCTTTACTTTTGAGGCTTCTATTGAAGAAGTAGTTGAAGAGGTTGATGCCCAAGTTGGGGCAGCTGGGGGTGAAGTGCTAGATGGTGTCGCTACTGAGAGCATCATGGCTGCTGAAGGTGTGGCATCCGAGTAGTCGTTAAATGTCCAAGCTGCTAAAGAGTAGTCTTCTAGGTAGCTTTAGGATTTTCTTTATTTTCCTTGTTGTTTTTGCTTTGCTTGAACTTCTTCGGTATTTGCTAGTTGTTTATCAATTTTGCTAGAAAATTTAATAAACTTGTTTCCTTCGCTTTTCTCTATCTTCGCTTCTTTTCTTCATTCCATAACCTTTAGACTCTATAGACTAGTGGCAAGCGTGCTACTTTTCTATAAGCGGACAGGCCTGCGTAGCCTACGCAACCGTAGGTGTTGGTGTAGAACATTGCAAAGTTGTTAGCCTTAGGGTTGGCAAGTCTACGCAGCCGTAGATGCCTTACTTACAAAAGCAGACAAGTCTGCGTAACCACTAGGCTATTAACCTTGGCTTTCTCCAATTTTGTAGGTTGCATAGCAAGTATCACAACACTTTAAGACTTGCTGTAGATCATTCAGCGCTTGGCTGAGGTGAAGTTTATCAACTACGTAGCAAGTCGGCAGTGGATAAAGCTTCATAGATGCACACTACCTTGTTTAACCTTTCACAAGAATGTCCAGTTGTATATGTCTAGCCTGGCTTTACTGCTCAAAAGGCAAGCCGTAGGCAGTATTCCAGAAACCGTAGGCTACCTTAGTGCACTCGGTAGCCACTTTAGGTTTCAAAGGGAGCCATCCATAAGGCGTACTGCGTAATGTGCCCCCTCTGTCTCTAGGGCCTGGTTCCCCGCCGATTAGGATAAGAGACCCAAAATCCTTCAATTAGCCAAGCCTTGAAAAAGACCATTTTGGCTACTTCTAGGAATCCCGGTACAAGCCATCATGCATCTAGGTATACTAGGGCAGCCTGGCTCATCCACGTATGGATATTCGTAGTGTAGAGTTTATCCTCTTGCTTTGGAGAGTAAACCCATGTGGGTGTTGAGGAATTAGTTTACCTTCTCGCACTGGAAAACATGGTACTTCCTTAGGTTGTAGGCATTCCATTGCTTCTCGATCTCTTTGTCATTCATAGTGGCGAGGGTGTAATTACCCTTGCAGCCTACTCTGCTGATGTTGTACAGACCTTCCCAGATGGGATCCATCTTTTTGGAGCCTTCTCTGCGAGTAGTGATGAAGGCTTTTCTTAGGATTAGATCTCTGAGTTCGAACTGCCGGATCTTGGCCCTTTTGTTGTAGTTGGAGAGGAACTGTTGCTGGTAGGTTGCGATGAAAGTAATGGTATGCTCGCACTTCTCCTCTACCATATCTAAACTTGTGGCCATTTCTTTACTATTATGCTCAATGCTTGGCAGTAAAGTGCTAATGCTTGGCACGATAATCTTGGGAGGAATAATTGCTTTCGAACCAAATGCCAAAGGGAAAGGAGTCTCACCAGTTGCTCGTCTTTTGGTGGTGCGATATGCCCATAGACATTCGAGGAGTTCATCATGCCATTTTCCCTTCTTGTCGGTGAGGGAATTCTTGAGGCAGTCGATGATCGTTTTGTTAGATGCTTCGGCCTGCCCATTGCCTTGAGGATATCTCGGTGTGGACATGTGATGCTTGAGGCCATACTTTTGGAAGAACTTTGCCAAATCTTTGCCTACGAATTGCGGGCCACTGTCAGTGACGATGGACTGAGGGATGCCAAATCAGAAAATGATGTTCCTCCATATAAAGCACTTTATGTTCGTCTGAGTCGTGGTTGTCATGATCATCATGCCTCTGCCCCTAGTAGCAGGCGACATAGGTCTTACCAGGTTGATTTCCTACTACATGAACGGCTAAGGACTCATCTGTGGGTGTATCTCGCTGACAAGTAGTGCTGTTACTGGCTTGTAGCATTGGCAGCAGTCACACTTTTGTACTAACTTCTTAGCATCTTAGTGCATTGTACTCCAGTAGTAGCCTGCATTAAGAGCCTTTTGTGCTAAGGATCGACCTCCGGAGTGGTTTCCACAAACACCTTCGTGGATTGAGCTTAGAACCTTTAAGTCATTGGGAAGCGTTAGGCAACGGAGATGTGGTCCGGTGTAAGATCTTCGAATGAGAATGTCGTTCCACATGTAATAGCATGCTACCTTTATTTGGAGTTTTCTATAATAGAACTTTGCCAGTTGGGAGTTAAACTAACCTGTGACACTTCGGTTGTCGGCTCCGTCTTTATGCTTGGCTTGTCTAGATACTCCACTAGAATAAAGCATTTGAGTTGGTGGTCGAGGGTGAAGCTTAAGCCGGCTAGCGCATCCGCATGGGTGTTGTCTGCCAGCGGAACTTGAGTAAGAGTGTAAGTCTGAAATGCCTTAAGCTGCTTGCGTACCTTCTCTAGGTATTGCGCCATCCTTGGATGTTTTGTCGTGTACTCCCAAGTAGTCTGGCTGGTGATTAGTTGGGAATCGGAATGAATTGCAAGCTTCTTCACGGTAAAGTCTTTTGCCATTCGGAGGCCTGCTAGTAGAGCCTCATAGTCTACTTCGTTGTTGGATGCTTTGAAGCCTAGAGTAATCACCTGCTCGAGCATTAAACCGTCTCGGGTGACAAGGAGCACACCTGCTTCTAAGCCTTTGTAGTTGGATGCATCGTAAACATGAAAATGCAGAAGTCTCCGTTGGCGGGAGCAGGTGCGGCTAAGGTATGCTTGGCTACTTCTGGGGCATCACTAGGCCGCTCTGTTGCATCGCCTAGACTAGGCGTGAATTCTGCTATGAAGTCCGCCAAGGCTTAGGCCTTTATCGTTGTGCAGGGTCAAAAAACTAAACCGTATTGGCCAAGTTCCAATGCCTACTTCATCACTCATTGATAAGCGTCTAGACCATGTAAGATTGATCGTAGAAGATACTGAGTTTCCAAGCTGCAACAATTAATGTCAAAATTAATTTTTTGATCTTCAGATATCTTGTTTCTGCATCGAGAGAGCTTTAGAAGTGTAGAATACCAACAGTTGGGCCCCCAGCTCTTCTCATATGAGGGCAAAGCTCACTACTACTTTAGAGACTGCCAAATAGATATATAAGTCCTCATCTGCTTCCGGCTTAGATAGTAAGGGAGGTGATGTAAGATACTTTTTCAAGTCTTAGAAAGCTCTTTCACACTCTTCATCCCATTTGTCTCGTTTTGCCCTTTTAATGGCCTTGAAAAAAGGGCTTGCATCGATTAATAGACCACGAGAGAAAGCAGTTGAGGGCGGCTGCTCGTCCGGTCAAGCTTTGGATCTCCTTTAAGGTAATGGGAGATTTCATCTCTAGGATCGCTTGGATTTGCTTGGGATGTTCTTCGATTCCTCGTTAGGTTACTAGTTACCCTAAGAATTTGCCTAAAGATAGACTATACGTCCAAGAAACTAAACAGCTGGTTCCCAGAAGTTGAATCTACTCGTAGACATGAGCCGATTCTAGCCGTCTTTTTCAGCTACTGGGGATCAAGAGTGATGTCTTCGACGTCCTCTTTGTGTTTCTATCCTATCTCGTCTGCTTCGGTGCCATCTTCATGATCCATTTGCTATAATTACTATTTGGTAGCTTCTTCGTCCCTTTGGACCTTGATAGCTTCTACGGGGGTAAAGGTTTTCTTCTTTGATTCCTTCAACACTTGGACAGTGCATCGTCGAGATGCGGCATGTTCAGATTTGATTTGTTCGACTCCTCCTCCTGGGATGCGGAATCAGATCTTCTGATACTTGACGGAAGTGACGACATCTAGCTTGATCAACCAAGGTCTCGTAAGATTCCTATTGTAGGGAGATGGGTTACTTACAATCATGAACGTCTACTTTGAGACAAATGGTGGTATTTTCACGTCAAGTGTGATGTGGCCAATGGCAGTTGAGGTGTGCCCGTTGAATTCAATGAGTACATATGCTCGGCGCATGACTATGCTTTCCAGGCCCATCTTCTGAATGATTAAGAGTTAAAGTGGGTCGATTGCACTTCCATTGTTGACCATCATTCTGTCAATTATGGCATGGGCCAGTTGGACAGATATTACTAGTGCGTCGTTGTGTGGAAAATCGACACCTTCTGCATCCTGCTTGGTGAAGCCAATGATGGGTCTAGGTTGGATGTCGACTGCTTGGACTTGTGAAACTAGTAGAGCCTGCTGGATCTCACTTTTTAAAGTTGTTGGTGGCCACCAAATGTTCAGATTTGGGGAAGATGTCATTGATTCGAATCTTCTTGGCTGGCGGCTCCTCGTCGTCATTTGTGTTCCTTTTAGGCTGCGCAGGTGGCTTGTCCAATTATCTGTTAACCTTGCCTTCTTTAACGAGCTTCTCTAGGTAGTTCTTCTAAGTGTAGCAGTCGTCAGTTGTGTGACCGGGACCTTAGTGAAATGCGCAGTATTTGGTGTGATCCAACTTGGAAGTATCTCCCTTTGATTGTTTCGGCAACTTGAACCATGGCTTGTTCTTGATGTCGCAGAGAATTTGGTGGATTAGAATTGAGAACTTAGAGTAGTTCTTGGTCGTCAAGCCTTCTTTGGTCATGGGTCGGTCCCTACGTTTGGCCTCCTGCCTACTTTTGCTGGACTGCTTCCCATCCTCCTTCTTTTGAGCCAATGCTAACTCTTTTTTAGGCTACTCGAGTGCCTTGTTTGCTCATCGAGCCTCGTCCCAAAGTGCATGCTTCTCTGTCAGAGCAAAGGAGTCTACTAGAGTTAGATCTTCTTTCATGATCGTTTCTCCGAACAATGGGTGGTCTGTGTGAGTCCTTTTTGGAAGGCTACACTTACTATTGAGTCGTCGCAACGAACGATCTTTGTCTTCTCTGCTTTGAGCCTCTTCACGTAGTCGTGGAGCGACTCATTTGTGGTTTTCTTCATGTTGAACAAGTGGTTAGACTTTTTCTTGATTAAGCGGTAGGATGAGTATTCATTAGTGAAAACCAAGGAAAGATCATCAAAACTATGAATGGATCATGGTGGCAAGGGGTGAAACCAATCTTGCGCTTCGCCTTGCAAAGTGGTGGCAAATATTTTGCACATAAGGGCATCATTATTTAGATAAAGGACCATCGTGCTTTGGTAGTGCTTCAAATGCCTCTCCAGATCTCCATCTCATTTGAAAGATGTGAAATGTGGCATGCTAAACTTCCATGGAGGCTCTGCCTGCTCGATCTCATCAGTGAAGGATGATTTGCTCATGTTGGTCATATCCCATCGTAGTGCTCCATTGGCCACTTCGTTGCGTTGGAAATCACGCAATCGTTCATTGACGAGCCTCTCTTTCTCTTTCTGAATTTGCCTTTGTTGGGGTAACGGAGCTCTCGGCTGCCCTCGGTCTTGTCCTGCTGGTTTAGATTGCTCTTGTACATACTCGACTCATCTATGCTGCGGCTACGGTGCATGAGGTAAATTCCTAACAGATAAGGGATTTCTTAGCAGGCATGCTCCTCCACTCGCTAAGATGGGAGTATACGCTATCTTGGCAGTCCAATTGGGAATGTACACTGCCCAAGCCCAAGGTTCGTGGCTGGTCGAATGGCTGCTTGTCGGGATACTGCTGGAGAGGTTCCTCGTCTACCCTTGTCCTACTTCAAGACACCTCGTCTGGGCCATATTGGATCTCGGTGCATTGCAAAAGCTGATTCACCAAGGTTGTTTGTTGTGCTAGGGTGCTTGTCAACTCTATGACTTGTCGGGACAAGTGTTGTTCTGTTGGAAATGTGCCCTAAAGCCAATCATGTGATGATACTTTACGGACATTTCACATGTTAAACTAATCTAGTTTTACATATAAAGGGCATAAATTATTGTTTGAGCCGTCTCATATAAATGTTATATGCTTAAACGATAAAGTCCAAGGAATATGTGATTGGGAGAATGTAATCTAATGAAGTTAGATTCATGAGACCATTCTTTCGTAGACACATCCTAAACGTTCCTGATCATAGGATTGCC
This sequence comes from Malus sylvestris, assembly GCF_916048215.2. Taxonomy (NCBI): domain Eukaryota; kingdom Viridiplantae; phylum Streptophyta; class Magnoliopsida; order Rosales; family Rosaceae; genus Malus; species Malus sylvestris. Next base: position 40,096,178 of record NC_062272.1, on the reverse strand, counting down.
AATTGGGCGTTGACAGTCCGTTAAGATCAGTACGTACTATGTCTTCTCTCAGGGAGAGTGATTAGTCTCGAATCATTGGTGTGTGTGACATCAAGACAAGTACGGTAGGTGCTCAATAGAGAATGAGTTCACTGAACGCGATCAACGAAGGGTTCTCATATTCCATGTCACATGAGAACTCATGGTTGGGATAATGCAAAGTAGTCCTTTGACCTGAGGCATCATAGTTGTCTTGTGGTTAAGACCTTGATCTTTGATTATGTCAAAGTCACTCCATCAGGAGGGTGTCCACGGCATCGTTGGGGTCAAGTGACTTAGCTATGGAGACAAGTGAATGCGCAACAAGGGATCTCTAACCTTCAAACCGTTTGAGGGAGAATACTCTATGATATGATTTAAATCTCTGATCAGAGTATGAATGAGATTAGGGAATGCGTTCCGAATCACATTCATGGTAATCATATAAGCACAAGACACACATTGGATAGTAGACATGAGAAAATAAACTATCAAACCAAACAATGTGGTCAAGAGTATTAGATTAGAGAAGGACCGTATTGCATTTGTAATCTCGAACTGAATAGGTTCTCTAACCTCTTCTGATTAGCTTGGGTAACCATGATATGCTGCTAGGTGTCACTCATGGTTTGTGGAAGCCCTAGACGTGTATAATCACTAAAGGGAGAATTGAAAATAGTTTCAATTCACAATCGATATAAAATGGTTTTAATCGCCCACTACCTCGCTAAAAGGAACCTAATGGATCGCACACCGTGAAAGGTGGAGATTGGAGATTAAACGGAGATGAGTAAGAATGATTAAATGGTTTAATCATTTATTTATGGCAAGGATTAATTAATATGTTAATTAATCAAACGAAAAAGTTCGTTAAAGACTTCGGGATAGTTTTGGACCTTAAGGCCCAATGGGCTTCGAACGTCAAGCCCATTAACTTAAGTTGTATGACAATTTAATGAATAAAGATTCATTAAAGCCCAAAAGCCCAAACATCCCTAAATGGCCAGCCATGATGAAATGAATTAGGGTTTTGGTTGTTTAGGTCACTTAAAGAAGTGACTATATAAATGACTTTATAACTAAAATTCATTAAGGAAATATTAAGGGTTTATTATGGGGGAAAATTGGTGAGAATTGTCTCTCCATTTTCTCTCTAAATAGGCCAACACCTTGGAGGGTACATCTAGCAATCCTACTACTCCAAGGTCACTCATTTCTTCTACAATCGAACCTTGGTGTCGAGAATTAGAGGTTCTCAATTTTGGGAACTTGGAGAACCTATTCTTCCATCCAAATCCATGGATCTAAGAAGCAAGGAATGAAGGCCCCTATCTCTTTGGGTGATTAGCCTTTGCTTATGCAAAGAGGAATCTACAAAGGTAAATTTATCAACTCACTTTGTTTTTGAGTTGATTATTGGTTCACCAATCTACTAGGCTTTGAATTTCATGGTCATGTTTTGTTTTTGAGTGCATACAAGCATGATTCCGCCTTTAATTGTTAAATTGCATGCTATATGATGTTGCTCAAATGAACATGTTTTTTCAAAATAATTCCTTCAAGTTGGTGAATCCTTTTGTGTTTTGTAGTTCATAAGTTTGTGATCTAAAAGTTGTAATTGTTACAAGCTTTATTCTTGCTTCTTTGAAAGTAAATTTTGTTGGAAAATTTGCTATCTCAAATGTTGTAGATGTTGTTCATATGAGCATGAATATTGGAGCTAAAATTTGGTGCCATGCTTTTGGGAAAATTCGGCCAAATCCAAAGGGTGGATTTTTGGGTTCTTGTTTGACTTGTTAAAAGTGTTTTAATGTGTTCTTTGGAACCCCTAAGTACCCTAGTTTGGTTAGATGTTATTTCCCTTAAGTAAGAATGGTTTTGGAATGTTTTTGGGTGGAAAAAGTTCATGGAAAAATTTGGGTTTTTCATGGATGTTCTTCATTGTTCTTGATGTTCTTGCCAAGAACAAAAAGGTTTGGTGTATTGATTCAAAGTTTTGAATTATTTCATAAAGTATATGTGATATGTTTTTAAATGATTTATTATGTATTTAAAGTGTTAGATATTTGTATAAATGATGATTGAAATAATTGTGATTGAATTATTTCATAAACTTATCTTACATACACTTGCATGTTTTTGACAAAACTCACAAATCAACACACACACCAACCTTATCCCTCCCCAAAACCAGCCACTCCCTCAAAGGGAGTACTTTTGGGGCTTTTATGCAATTACATAAAGTTTTGATACTTTTGTGTATTTGCACTTTCGCCCAAAAGTTTACGTTTTTACGTTTAGGTCCAAAAACGCTAAAGGACAAATTGTTTTGTTCCTTTAATGAAGTTTTTGCATTATTAAAAGTTTGGGTTCTAGTTGTATTTACATGAAGTTGTGACTTTTGTGTATTGTACAAGGTGACCCCAAAAGTTTTTGTTATTACAATATGGCCCAAAAGTTGAGGTTAATTGCATGATGGCCCAAATAGGATGAGAACAAAATTGTTTTGTCTCTTTAAATGAGAATTGGATTTTCATTTTGTTTAGCTCCATTTAAATCAATCTTATGGATACAAAAACCAAATGAAAATGTTGCATTCATTTAATTAGTTAAAGTGTTAATTAATTAAAGGGTGATTATGAACCTAAGCCTAATATAATTGAGCTATGTGAAAGGCGTTTCAAATTTGTTTGAACCATGGGAATGTGTAGATTAGATTTTGGTTGTAATTTGATTTGATCAAATGTTGTAAAAGGGCTTAAGCTCTTCTTTACTTTAAAGTAATTTGTATTATGCAAATGTTGTAATGAGCATAAGCTCACCTTTACTTTGAAGTACTTCTTTCTTGCTTTATTTGATATGCATGAAAATGAAGTAGTTGGGTCCAACGCCCATAAGACAACACGCCTTAATGTGATTAAACGCGTAACTAAAATCAATCACCATTCCTAGACCGAGATTCAACACAAGGCTCGTGTTGAATCTAAACAAAGGTTCATAATCATCCTAAGGCCCTAAGGCAACTATATAGTCCATCAAATGAATGCAAAGTTTATGTTAGTAGTATCATATACTCTTGCTTTAAAAACGTTTTAAAAGCATAGTGGGAGTATTATGTACAACTAAAACAATGAGATGGACCAATAGTTGTAATAGGACCAAAATTGTTTTAATAGAGATTAAAATGTATGTTTATATGTGATGAGACCAAAAACCCTCAACCAAATCATTATTAAGTTGATAAGCGCGAGAGTGCTTTGAACACTTTTTCGTGGCCTTCCACCGTGGTAGGCTTCAATCGTGTGTGACTCGTACAATGTATTCGTCCAGTTCTGGGGTTGCAAAGTATGTGCTTACATTCAGGAGAAGCCTATACACATATGATGAAGTGAAAGGTAGGCAACAAGTGTGGCCAATATGGAGTTCTTCTGAGGTCATTCTTGAACCCCTACTTGAACTAGCATGGTGGGAATGACTTAACTAAGTGCAATGGTGCCAATATGGAGTTCTTCTGAGGCATCATTCTCTAGAGGCCAAACGAGATGGGTACTTGCATTAGTTGCAAATGAGTAAGCGTACTCTCTCATTATTATTGTTGCTAGCCAATATGGAGTTCTTCTGAGGTGGGCTTGGTAATAGTGAGCCTCCCATAACCTACTAAGAGTTTCATCTAAAACTCTCGAATTCCAATGAGGGATATGGAATTTGCCAAAAATAGTGGGTGATGCTATTTGATTTAAAGACCCGAATCAAATGGCTTAAAATCAATCAATTTATATTCGTTATGTATTTGATTACCAATATATTTGCAAACGCTATCCAACACTTGACAAATAAAAACCGAATGTTTTAGTTTCCGTACTTAGGTACCACAATCCCAAAGAATGTCTTAAAAGGATTGCATATGTATCTAAGTAGTCTCATCCTCACAATCTTCCTATTGATAATGTATCATTAGAAGAATATGTTAGAAAAGGTCTATCATAAAGAGGACAACACTTTTAATGTCATAATTCTTCAATTACAAATTGTTGTATGAAGAAATAGGAGTTGCTTTGAACAACCCTTAGTCAATGCAAACACTTAGTGCTTGTTTCTTTGTTACATGAACAAGGAAATTGAGAAGAAAGCACAAAGGCATGGACACTTTATGTGCCATGATTCTTCACTTACAATTTGTTGTGTGAAGAAATAAGAGTTGCCTTGTACAACTCTTTAAAGTTTGTAATTATGTTTAGAACATAATGGTTGGTTGACAAAAATAGTCCATCAACATGGACTTATGATGATTTTGAATCATTGAGTGTTGAAGTGATAAACCACTTAACGAGACGGAAACTAGGCAAGGACTTCACCTTTGTTTCTCTATCCTAATCGTTCACTAAGTTTATTGTAAACTATGTAGTGAAAAATAACCACATGCTCTCCAAAATGTTTGATGTGTATAACACAATTGAAAAAGGTTTCAAGAGAGATAGTGGGAGTTTAGGGACCATGACTAATGTAGTCAAAGGTGAAAGTCAAATAAAGAAGATAAATAACTCCAAGGGAACAAACTTTCTTTATGAAAGGATGGACATTGGAAGGGGTATTTGCAAGAAATGTCTTGCAAGTGTCAAGGACACACCTTTCGAAGGTGTTGTAAATTGTTCTTGAATAGTTCAAAACAGTTGGTTCTTCTACTTGAATGCATGATTCCGTATTAGTAACTATGTTTTACAATCGTTGTAAAAGTGTGACTAATAAGAAGTAGAAGATATATGAGTGAAGAAAATGTGCTTCACATTCGGAAAGTGAATCAAATGAAGATCTCTGCGAAAGCAGATGGTACTTACTTCCTCATATGAACTACCAAAGAGATTGGAAAAACATAGATTGTCTTTATATTCCAATTTTAAGGAACTAAATTCCGTCACTATGTGAAATGGATAAATGTTTTGTTTGACAAAACAATGTTCTTTATTAATCAATGATTAGATTATGGTAATCTAATTAATTGTCTCTATAGTAGAGATAATATGGTAGTGTTAACTGTTTAGAAAATAATGATGCTTAAAACCCAAAAGGTTGCAAGGAAGTGACTAATCCCAACTAAGTTGTGATTCCTCTAAAAACATAAGTTATGAGTTGGTGAAAGATGGATGCTTTGGATCGTTAGATCCGGATCCAATACCTTCTTGTTAAAATTGTATAGAGGCGAAATGTTCGAATCTTTATTCTTTTGGAAAGAAGAAAGAATCACAAAGTTGTTGAGGTTAATTCACTAAGATGTTTGTGGCACTTGTCCACAAACATAATACTACTCATGTTGGATAACATTCACCGAAGATCACTCTCGGTTGGACTATAGTTTATTTTGAATAAACACAAGTCCGAATACTTTGTAAAATGTTTCAAAGAATTCAAGAAATGTAAGTTGATGAGTAAGGCATCTAAAGTATTTACCTCCTTAGATTTGATCCAAGGAAAGGTAACACTTTAGATGAGTTTCCTTGAAAGATATCAAGGAAAATAGCATCATAAGATAATGTATTTCTCCATTAGGAGAAGAACGAACTCGAATAAGATTTAGTTCGTTAGATGTTATCTATTACCCATATATAGGATATATACTTCTAAAACAATATGATTGTCAATGAGAAGATCTTCCAATATTTTCATAACTCCATAAGATGTAGTTTGAAAAGAAAGACAAATCTTAAGCATGTTAAGATTTGGAGTTGTGTGCTAATAAGCAATATTTGTTTGATAACAATCTTGCAGGATATCCTTAAATAACTTTTGGATATCGCTTCTATAAACCAACTAACAAATGTTGTTTTGTTGGGTAGTTCATTGTAATTCTACAATGTGATTTGCCTAAAAGCAAATGAACGAGAGATAGAACTCAAAGAATGGGTTCTTTGAAAGACAAGAAAGTAATCAACAAATATAACAACCTAGTTCCTATACCTCAAGCTCCAAGGTAGTCGATAAGGATTTATAAACCGTCTCAGTTGAATGGTTTTGAACTTTATGACTATGTCATAGAGTTGCACCTCTTAATTCGAAAGAAATAAGAATGAAAATCCTTATGACTACATTGAGTGCATATACGATATATACTCAAGGAAATGGTAAAGTACCATTTGACTCGAAATAATGAAACCTTCAAAGCTAATTGGTAGCTTAAGGTGACTACAATCAAATAGAATGGTTGACTTTAAAGGAACCATTTTTGACGTAGTCTTAGTTTCAATAAATTCGAAGATTGCTAGCTACAACTAAATGATGATTCAATGTTTGGACATAATATGGGTTTCTGAAACCATTATTAAGATAGTCTTGATAATATATGTCTAAAACTATAAATCACAAGACATGTAAGTTGTAGAGACCCATCCATCATGGATCTTAGCAAGTTAGTGGGAGCTATTTGCATTTTATGAGAAAAAGGATCAAATCGTTTGATTTCTCATAAAGATGTAAATAAATCTTTTGTTTACTAGGTTTACAAAAGATTAGTGGGAGTTAATCATGTTCCTAAAAATTAAATATATATGATATATTAATTTTGGAAATGAAAAGAATACTTCTTTGTTAAAGTTATGACTTTAATACATTATATGAAGATAGAATGTATATGGGAGATATAGTCTATGTACATGGGATGGAAATCTGTAATGATATATTTCATGATATAATTGGATTATATCAATCCCTAATAATAGACAATGGATGCTAGGAAGTTTCTCATATGATGATAAACTTCAATAAGAAGGACGATTCTAGTGAGACTAGCAAGTTGCCCTTCTCAAAGGGAATGTACCCTTTGACTCCCAAAGAAATAATGCGTAAATTGAATCCTTTATGCACTAGCAGAAAGGTGATTTATGTATTTCATATTGTATGAAAAACATTGATATGAGTTGTACCTAGAACGGTACAAGATGATATCAGTGCAAGCCCAGGATCAGAACCATGGCAACTGTCAAGTGAGTCCTTAAGTATTTAAGAAATATTAAAGGATAAATTCCTCAAAGATCGAGGAAGAATCAAAGTGACGTAATGGAAGCGTAAATGTATTAGATTATGAATCTAATCCATCATTGGATGTTTCTTCATTATGAATGAAGAGATAAACAGATATCTCTTTATTATGACTAAAGAGATATTTGGATGGAAACATTAAAGTAATGACTTTAGTGTGTTCCATTATGAATGCAAGATATATTGCCATATAGAAGTTTACAACAATGTTGTTTGGATGGGAAAGTTCATTTATGAACTCTCTATTCGGTTCCAACCAGAAAGTGTTTGACACTAATGGGGCGATAGCTCAAGCCTGGGAATCAAGGTCTCATCAAGATCCGAACACAAATGAGAGACTGAACCACATGATTGAGAATCATGTATAATGGTGACGTCGTTATTCTCAAGGTTGCTTCTGTGGATAACACATATAGATATCCACTGTCTAGGCCTACTATTCAGCCATTTATGAAATGACTACAGAAGAGGTATCATCAAGATGACCAAGCTGATTGGCTCTAGTGCAAGTGGGAGATTGTTGGAAATGTGCCCTAAAGCCAATCATGTGATGATACTTTACGGACATTTCACATGTTAAACTAATCTAGTTTTACATATAAAGGGCATAAATTATTGTTTGAGCCGTCTCATATAAATGTTATATGCTTAAACGATAAAGTCCAAGGAATATGTGATTGGGAGAATGTAATCTAATGAAGTTAGATTCATGAGACCATTCTTTCGTAGACACATCCTAAACGTTCCTGATCATAGGATTGCCAATTGGGCGTTGACAGTCCGTTAAGATCAGTACGTACTATGTCTTCTCTCAGGGAGAGTGATTAGTCTCGAATCATTGGTGTGTGTGACATCAAGACAAGTACGGTAGGTGCTCAATAGAGAATGAGTTCACTGAACGCGATCAACGAAGGGTTCTCATATTCCATGTCACATGAGAACTCATGGTTGGGATAATGCAAAGTAGTCCTTTGACCTGAGGCATCATAGTTGTCTTGTGGTTAAGACCTTGATCTTTGATTATGTCAAAGTCACTCCATCAGGAGGGTGTCCACGGCATCGTTGGGGTCAAGTGACTTAGCTATGGAGACAAGTGAATGCGCAACAAGGGATCTCTAACCTTCAAACCGTTTGAGGGAGAATACTCTATGATATGATTTAAATCTCTGATCAGAGTATGAATGAGATTAGGGAATGCGTTCCGAATCACATTCATGGTAATCATATAAGCACAAGACACACATTGGATAGTAGACATGAGAAAATAAACTATCAAACCAAACAATGTGGTCAAGAGTATTAGATTAGAGAAGGACCGTATTGCATTTGTAATCTCGAACTGAATAGGTTCTCTAACCTCTTCTGATTAGCTTGGGTAACCATGATATGCTGCTAGGTGTCACTCATGGTTTGTGGAAGCCCTAGACGTGTATAATCACTAAAGGGAGAATTGAAAATAGTTTCAATTCACAATCGATATAAAATGGTTTTAATCGCCCACTACCTCGCTAAAAGGAACCTAATGGATCGCACACCGTGAAAGGTGGAGATTGGAGATTAAACGGAGATGAGTAAGAATGATTAAATGGTTTAATCATTTATTTATGGCAAGGATTAATTAATATGTTAATTAATCAAACGAAAAAGTTCGTTAAAGACTTCGGGATAGTTTTGGACCTTAAGGCCCAATGGGCTTCGAACGTCAAGCCCATTAACTTAAGTTGTATGACAATTTAATGAATAAAGATTCATTAAAGCCCAAAAGCCCAAACATCCCTAAATGGCCAGCCATGATGAAATGAATTAGGGTTTTGGTTGTTTAGGTCACTTAAAGAAGTGACTATATAAATGACTTTATAACTAAAATTCATTAAGGAAATATTAAGGGTTTATTTTGGGGGAAAATTGGTGAGAATTGTCTCTCCATTTTCTCTCTAAATAGGCCAACACCTTGGAGGGTACATCTAGCAATCCTACTACTCCAAGGTCACTCATTTCTTCTACAATCGAACCTTGGTGTCGAGAATTAGAGGTTCTCAATTTTGGGAACTTGGAGAACCTATTCTTCCATCCAAATCCATGGATCTAAGAAGCAAGGAATGAAGGCCCCTATCTCTTTGGGTGATTAGCCTTTGCTTATGCAAAGAGGAATCTACAAAGGTAAATTTATCAACTCACTTTGTTTTTGAGTTGATTATTGGTTCACCAATCTACTAGGCTTTGAATTTCATGGTCATGTTTTGTTTTTGAGTGCATACAAGCATGATTCCGCCTTTAATTGTTAAATTGCATGCTATATGATGTTGCTCAAATGAACATGTTTTTTCAAAATAATTCCTTCATGTTCACCATTCGGGCTAGAAGAGCTTGGAAGGAATACACCTCCTTGAGCAGTGGAAGGATGGTAGACTTCGAGCGCGAGATTTGAGTTGGGAAATGTCAAATATGCGGAGAAAGGTAGTGAGAATGCCCCTGGCTCGATCGTAAGTTCAAAAATTTGAAGCCGGGATGGTTGGATTAATCTTGGGTCGACTTGGGCTGCTTGGGAAACCACAGGAGCAGGCTGAGCCACGAGAATGGGCTACTCGGCGTGTGGTGCACGTGGGTGCGAGGCTTGGGCTTGGCTTGACAACGCATTGGGCTCGCATTGGGCTTGGGCCCTTGAAGGTTGAACTGGTACGGCTCGAGCAGTGGTTGTGGTGCCATGAACCTTGTCGTGGGTGGTTACCATAGTAGCCACTATGGTGGTTGCCATGGTGGTTCTCGTGGGGGTGCCATTCCCCTCACCTCTATGTTAAGCCTTGTAGATCGCCATAGTCCTAATCCTTAAACGTTGGAATTTCCGTTCGTACAGGTTTCCGAATCTCTTACCATTGTACTTTTCTTTTACATTTTATCAAAGGATTTTTAGAAATAAAAATTCCTAGGATAAGAACGTACGAAAAATCTACAAATAAGCAAGGAAACGAAAAACCATAGATGCAAGAGTCTTCTATGAGTGTGTGACTCAACTCTCAATGAAAGCACCAATTTGTGGATGCAAATTTCTTCCTCCTTGTTCTTGGACAAAATTGCACCTACAAAACAAATAACACCTTAGGTCAAGGTCAAGAGCCTCACACACCGACGTTGAATGGGAGGGCTTTGGCCAATGAACCTCCGATGCCAAAGTTAGAATTTTGAGGGAAAAATGTTTGGAGAATCTAGAGAATTTTGCAAGAGTGTAGAACTTAGGTTTTGGAGGGTGTTTATATGTGGGTGTGGCCCGCCACTTTGGGAGGATGGGGACCGGCCTTTTGGATTGTTTTTTGGGAGAGATTCATGATTTGTAGCTAATTAATAAATTAAATGAATAATAAATCAATTAATTAGCTAATTAATATAATTTGAAAGGAAAGATTTGGGGGTTGCCTTGTGGAGAATATTTGTTGAGGATGGATGAAATAGGTTTTGAACAAATACCTATTTTGGGCACTTTTGACTTGATTGAGGGATGATTATCCACTGCTCGCGCGTAGGAGTTCCAGTGTTCCTCGAGGGTAATTTTGTCCTTTTCACCCAAAAATCCACAGGTCGCCTCCATATTTTTCTTGATTATTTTTTGCTCCATAAATATCATCCAGACTATGCTGATCACAGTTTCTTAGAGTTAAGCACTTAGTATTCGGCAGGAACTTGACAATTAACTTTAACTCATCTATACAAGCCCATCCTAGCAAACCTAAAGCACCAAAGTTCTTGCAGTGAATGTTGATATATTGTTAATGCTGTAAAACTTTTTATTGATTTTATACAAAATCACCCTTAATAAATCTTGCTTCTCGCATTGGTAATTTTATGTGCGAGGTTTGTAGAACTAGACGGTAGGAAGCCTGCTTTTACTTTCCTGACCTCTACGATCCAAGTTTTTGATGATTATGATGAACTTTCCTTTATTAGTGAAAAAACTTCCAGGAGACATCGGTACAACCATTTTCTTTCATTCATCTTTCTGACTGAGATAAGTTAAACTTGTCTATTTTCTTTCTCCGTAACTCTTGCTCTTGATCCACAACATTTCCTCTCGTCTTCTCTAGCTTTCGTTCTAGCTTCTTTAACCCAAGAAAAATACATATTCTCCTATTGTTGATGCTCTTAATCAACATTTCGTTGAAAGTTTAATTTCAAATTTCATATGATATTGATGTTGCTCTTTCTATGCTTCAATTGGCAATTGCTGATTTTGAAAAAATCCAACCTGGTCTCTATCTGCATTCACTGGTTAATGTATTATAACAAATTCCTCTTATGACTCAACTGGTGCATTTTCAAGTTTAACCTTGTTAGACCCACATGTGAATTTCAATTTGGGAACCTTTGGGCTCGAGTCAAGGTTTTCAACCCGAGAAGCTTCAACTGTAGCAGAGCATTCAAGTGTCATCTTGTTTGTCCGAGTTTTTGGCAAAGACCGACTAGATGGATTCAGACTAATGGATTTTCATGATGCGTTGTTCAGATGTTTTCCACACATATACTTGGGACAATTTTTGTTTGTTCTCATGTGTCCAATCTGACCACATGTTGTACATTTGAAACTTTCTCTTACCGACTTTTCCTTCTTCAACACCTCTACACCATCTATTGATATTTTCACTTTCTTATTCATTACACTCGAATGTATAGCAGCGACACTGTGCTTCATAATTTCTTCAAGTTTTCCAGTCTTGTTTCTATTTGGAAGATTATCAACCGTTTTCGCTTCGCCAATTGGATTCTTTTTTTAAGCAAAGGATCCACCAGGTTGGGGTGCACCAATTGTTTTCTGTTTTGGCCTACCATCATTTTTCAAACTTCTTGTTGAAGGAATGAAGTGTTTCTTGATGGGTTTAGGGTTAGCTTCTAGGGTTAGCTACCATGAGTGTATCTCTAGGGTAAGCTTAAGGTCATATTGTTGTAAATCAACTTTTCCTTAATTTAAGGGAAGTGACTGATTAGTGTAAAGTAGATAAAGCTTTTCCTTGATCTAAGGAAGATGACTGATTGGGTTAAGTAGGTGAGCTCTAGTTGGTTGTGATAGACAACCTTTTTTTCTTCCTTTTAGTTAGCTGCTTGTAGCAGCTAACTACCCAGACATCTCCTCCCTCTCTTATCTCATATATACCTTGTCACTTGTACATTTGAATACATGAAAAATACATTAAAACTCAATGCTAGAAAATCTATATGGTATTAGAGCAGGTTCTTCTATAACCTGTCTCTGCCATTCTTGCTACTGCGTTATCTTTTTCAAACTTTGAGCCATGGCGAAAGAAAGCTCAGTAAACCGCGATGAGGAAACTCAGCATAGCATCTCCCCAAATTTCTCAGATGTTGAGGTTAACACAAATCAACGTCTATGTTCAGTTCTCTTGAACGAGTTCAATTATCTTCCTTGGTCCCGAGTCGTTTCTCTTGCTTTCAGAGGCAGAGGGAAATTAGAGTTTGTCAATGGAAGCATGGAAGCTACAGACATCTCCTCATCTACATACAGTGCATGGCTTTGCAAGGATCAACTTGTCATGTCGTTACTCCTCAACACCATGGAGAAACATGTTGCTGAGATTTTTAGCTATTACAATTCATCACTTGAACTTTGGAAAGCCTTGCAAGATATGTATGGAAAGCAAAACAATTATGCACGAGTGTTTCAACTTAAGAAGGACATTGCCACTGCCTAACAAGACGAGAAAGCGTTGTTCAACACCTTAGGAGCCTCAAGGCCATGTGGAATGAGCTGGATGTATATTTTCCTCATACCACAGACCATACCATTTTTCTGAAACGAGCTGAGGAAGACAGAATATATCAGTTGTTAGGGAGTTTGAACCCAAAATACGAGGACCTAAGGAGTCACATCTTGATGAGTCAAGAACTGTCCACCTTCAACAATGTTTGTGCAACTACTCAGCGCAAGGAAGAAAGTGATGAATGTTGAGCATAACTCGAGGTTAACTGAGACTTGTGCATATGCCTCAAGTTACAAGAACTCAGAAGCAAAAGTGTACAAGGGTAGAAATGCACACCTAAAATGCAAATACTGCAATGGTGTTCGTCATGTGGAAGATAAATGTTGGGAACTTCATCTTGAACTCAAGCCTAAATTCAGCAAAGATGGAAAGATAATACCAAGGTCCTCACAACAATTTTACCCTCACACTAAGGCTCAACTTGCTAATGCTCACTCTCCTAATGTCTCACAAGGATCCATGGAATTCACTGCCAATCCATTGTCACTCATCAATGAATTTGCAACCTACCTTCAAAGTAAGAGCCACGGAGGAGGTTCACAAGGTCAAAGAAAGGATGAGGGCAGTCATACAACTATGTTAGGACAGTTTGCTGGCTTTCTTGCTGGAAATAAAAAAGTACCACATGAGGATGCACTAGGTATACTCAAAGCCTTCACTACTGCTCTATTAACTAGTACTAAAAATGATTATTGGATAATAAATTCAGGTGCCATAGATCATATGACAAACAAAGTCACAAACTTGCATCATTTTAAATGTTTTTCAAGTCCTTCACATGTTTCAGTTGCAAATGGAAAAAAATGTCTTAGTCTTGGGCAAAGGAGAAATAAACTTACTCTCACACAAAACTCCTTCCATTGCCATATATGTACCAACCTTTCCTTGCCAACTTCTGTCAATTGGAAAAATCACAAATACCCTAAATGGCCAAGCTATTTTCTCACCAGTGATGCGAAATATATAAGCACACAAATTAAACCCTCTTTTTATCAAATGTAGTAAAGTATGTAAGTAGGGATCGTTCTAGGCCGGGGATTAAGAGGGATTGCTAAATCACTTGGAAACTGACTTGAAAACGTAAAAACAAAGTTTAAGACACTAAACTAGACTCAAAGAATGCAAAACTATACTTTAAAATACTAAGATAAAGAAAAAGATTCAAAACAGCAAATAAACACTCAAAACTGCCTTAAAAACACTTTCTGGGCAGTTTTGAACACCTAACACTAAATTGGACGAAATTGGGTTATGACTTGACTCAAGACACTTAAAAACACAAACTAAAGTGATTACTGACTAATCTAACATTTTGAAATAAATGGGAGATTGGTTCTTCACGAATTTGAAAACAAAACAAACTTTGTAAAACAAAACAGATTGTAAATGAATTTGAATGAAACTTATGGATGGAAGGCTAGCTAGGAGGTTCTTCTCCACACATGTCACACTTGCATACAAAACGATTTCCAGTTCCTTTTCGATAAAATATGAATACTCAACGCCCCAAATTAACCGTGAATTGCACTAATTAACCCTCAGTTTTTCCACAAGTTATTAGGTTGGATGATTGCATACGACAACCCAAAACATTCCCTACAAGTTCCCTACATGAATTGCATAATAGAGATACAAGCAAGAATCATTAAGTTCTATGAAAAACATAAGCATTGACGAGGCACTCATTACTATGATTTGCATGAAACTTATGCCAAGAATTTACTTAACGTGATTGTGACTAGCAACCTTCACTACTTGTGAATATAAGTTCATAACGATTAGGTGAAACTCCCTTATATTCTAGCGTCAAATTCATGCATGAAGATTAAGCGTGCACTCTCAACCAACATACACAAATCAGTTTTTATACGAACGGATAAGTAAATTGAATTCACAACTTATGAATCACAACTGGATGTAATCAAATCATATTGTAAGCATGAACATAGTTTTGAATCACCCCCTAACTAAGAGGGGTTTAGTTCCTCATGCTCGCAATTACACAAAGATAACTTAAATTAAACATTGAAATCAAAGATAGAAAACACCTAGAAATGCTCCAACACTCCCAAGGCTTGGGCATAGGCACGGCACAAGATGTTCCTTCTCCTTTCTTCCTTGCAATAGTCACGGCATAAGAGATTTAGAACAGGTTTTGGGTGGTTTTTATGGTGTAGAATGGATGAGGAATGGTATGGAAAGGTTTAGGGTTGATAGGTGGTGTGGCTAAGGGTGGTGTTTGGCTGAATTTTTAGAGAATGGTGATGGAGAGGTGCGGCTAAGGTAAGGGATCAAAATCTGTTATCTTTGATGAATATGGGAGGTGGTATTTATAGGCTTGAGAGAGGACCACTCCATTTCCTTTGCATGTGCAGCTTGTGTGGGTGTGTGTTGTCATGTTTCCCCTTTACATTTACACACACAAGCTTCATCATTTCAACCACACAACACACACATTTTCTGCCATGCTTTCCTTTACATTTACACACACATGCTTCATCATTTCAACCACCAAACACCCACATTTTCTGCCCATGCTGTGTGCTCCATGTGTTTGCTGCCATGTTCTTTTCTTTGCCATGTGTTTGCTGCCATGTTATCATCCTAGCTATTACACTTGCACACACACATGTTCTTTGCATCATTTCAGCCACAAAACAAGCACAATTCCTTCCCCTTGCCGTGCCTTTCTTTCACTTTGCATGTGGGTGTCTTTGTATGTGTTTTCTCCCTCTCTTGCCGTGAGTTTGCATGTGTATGAGTTGTCATTGTTTACCCTTGCATTTGTACACACACACTTGCACACACATATGCCCAAAACGTCCATCCTCATGCATGCAATCCATTTCAGCCCAATTTTGATCCAAAATGCACCAAAATGCACTTTTCTTGCCAACGTTGTTATTAAGAGCTACAAACATACGAAAATGACTTTAAACGCTAAAATAACTAAGGAAACACAACGTAAACGCACGAGAACAAGCCAATTAAGTCGCATAAATATGCTCCTATCAACCAGATAAAGTGATTTTTCATGATGTTCTCACCATGAAGATGATTGGTGAAAGGGTCTTCATAAATGGACTTTACAACCTATGCAAGGATGCCTGTTTTCCTCAGGTGTTTCAAGCTCAAGCGAAGTCCATAGATGAAAACCAACTTTGTCATAAGAAATTAGCTCACCACTCAGACGTTGTTTTGTCTAAATTGTTTTCCCTTTTTTGTAAATCTCATCTTACATTTTATACTTGTCAATTTTCTAAGTTTACTAGACTACCTTTTGGTAATTCAATGTCTAGGACAAGTAAACCTTTTGAATGGTACACACTGATGTATGGGGACCAACAATTGAATTAATGGAAGGATTTAAGTATTTTGTTTTATTTGTTGATGACTTCTCTCGAATGAGTTTTTTATACCTTAAGGAATCAAAAAGTGAAGTCCCAAACATTTTCAAAGATTTTCACATGCATGTTAAAACTCAATTCCAATAAACATTAAAGTTTTAAGATCATGAATTTATATCCAACAACATGTGTCAATACATAAGTTCTCACGGCATCATACATCAAACTAGCTGTGTAGGAACTCCTCAACAAAATGGAGTAGCCGAGAGAAAGAATAGGGACCTCTTGGAGAAAACTCATGCTCTCATGCTTCACATGCATGTTCCCAAGAAGTTTTGGTCATTTGCTATTCTCACTACTACTTATCTCATCAACCGACTCCCAAGTTGTGTGCTAAAGTACAAATCTCCCTATGAAACACTCAAAGGTAGAAAAATTGATTTGACACACCTCAAGGTATTTGGATGTGTTTGCTTTGTTCATATTCAAGCCCTGAATTGTGACAAATTAGATGCCAGGGCTACCAAGTGTGTGTTTATAGGGTACTCTTCCACTCAAAAGGGATATAAGTGCTTCAATCCAGTCACTAAGAAGTGCATTGTGTCAAGAGATGTGAAGTTTGAAGAATATTATCCTTATTTCACTTCCAACGGCACTACTATTAATCAGGGGGAGGAATTGTTTGAATTATTTCCACTCCCTC
Source organism: Malus sylvestris (assembly GCF_916048215.2). Classification (NCBI taxonomy): domain Eukaryota; kingdom Viridiplantae; phylum Streptophyta; class Magnoliopsida; order Rosales; family Rosaceae; genus Malus; species Malus sylvestris. The sequence goes on along the minus strand of NC_062272.1, from coordinate 40,079,316 downwards.
AAAACTTTGATAATTCAGCGTTGGAAGACAACCTAGTCTCTATGAGTTCAGATGGAGAAGAAGTGCAAATCGACTCAATCACTCCTAGTCCAATTACTGCCAATGAAAGGGACAATGAGTTCCATTCTGATCACTTTTAACCTTTTATAGAGTCTCAAATGATTAAAAGAAACCCTCCTCGAACCAGGAAACCTCCAACTAGGTTGTAGGATTATGTTACTTATGCCTCACGGCATCCTATCACTGAAAGCCTCAGTTTTCATGATTTCTCTGCACCTCATCTTGCATTTCTTAGTGAAATTGATAAACACTATGAACGTAGGAGTTTCCAAGAAGCATCGCTTCTCCCACAATGAAATCAAGCCATGATAGATGTGCTTCATACACTGGAAGAAAACAAGACTTGGAGCTCAGTTTAACTACCACCAGGAAAAAGAGCTGTTGGAAGTCGTTGGATTTACAAGATAAAATTTAAGTCTGATGGTTCTATTAAGAGACACAAGGCTAGACTTGTGGCTTGAGGTTTCACCCAAACCCTTGAGGTAGATTATAAAGAAACATTTGCTCATGTGGCCAAGATGAATTCAGTGAGAGTCCTACTCTCAGTGGCTGTTAATTGTTGATGGCCCCTCTATCAAATGGATGTGAAGAATGCCTTTCTTCATAGAGAGTTACAAGAAGAAGTGTATATGCAACCTCTTCCAGGCTATAATGGTCTTAAAGACAACGTGGTGTGTAAATTGCACAAGGTAATATATGGATAGAAACAATCCTCGAGAGCTTGGTATGCCAAGCTCAGTTCAGTACTAGAGAAGGTTGGATTTGTTCGAAGTAATGCTGATTCCACACTGTTTGTAAGAACTGGTACTAGTGAGAAGTTGGTGGTTCTCATCTACGTTGATGATCTCATCATCACAGGGGATAATGCTGTTGAAATTGAGGCCTTGAAATGTTCTCTACATCAAATGTTTGCTATCAAAGATCCGGGGTGGCTCAAGTATTTTTTGGGCATTGAAATGGCAACTTCTTCAAATGGGTTGTTTCTCCATCAACGCAAATATGTATTGGATCTTCTTCAAGAAGCAAACATGCTTTACTGTAAATCTGCCATCACTCTCATGGATTGTAAACTGAGACTGAACATAGAGGGCGAAGCCATGCATGATGTGAGTTATTATCAGTGGTTGGTAGGGAAACTTATTTATCTCACAATCACTAGCCCAAATATCACATATACAGTGAGCTTCGCAAGTCAATTTATGCATTCTCCCACTATTAATCACCTTCACATTGTTAAGAGAATCCTACACTATCTTAAGGGTCAATAGGGCAAGGAATCATCATGCGCAACAATAAGTCCGAGGCCATTAGTGGCTACACGGATGTAGATTGGGCAGGGAATGCACTTGAGAGAAAATCTACCACAGGTATTGTACATTTATGGGTGAAAACCTTGTCACTTGGAAAAGCAAGAAGCAACAAGTCATTGCTCACTTTAGCACAAAGGCTGAATATTGAGCCATGGCAGCCACTACTTGTGAACTTATTTGGCTTAAAAGGCTCCTTTCAAACTTAGGGTTTTCTACTCCATCCTCAATGTCCCTCTTGTGCGATAATCATGTAGCCATGCACATTGCTGCCAACCTTGTGTTTCATGAAAGAACCAAACATATCGAAGTGGACTGCCATTTTATTTGAGCTCAAGTTCAAACTCAAGCCATACGAGCCATCTTCACACGAAGCCATGATCAATTGGCAGATCTGTTTACCAAGGCTCTGGCATCGGCTCTGTTTCATCATTTTTTGGGCAAGCTTGGCTCAATTAACCTCCTTGATCCAGCTTGAGGGGGAGTGTTGAAGGAATGGAGTGTGTCCCGATGTGTTTAGGGTTAGCTTCTAGGGTCAGCTACCATAAGTGTATCTCTAGGGTAAGCTTAAGGCCATATTGTTGTAAATCATCTTTTCCTTAATTTAAGGGAAGTGGCTGATTAGTGTAAAGTAGATAAAGCTTTCCCTTGATCTAAGGAAAATAACTGATTGGGTTAAGTAGGTGAGCTTTAGTTGGCTATGATAGATAACCTTCTTTTCTTCCTTCTTGTTAGCTGCTTGCAGCAGCTAACTACCCAAACATCTCCTCCCTCTTTTCTCTCATATATACCTTGTCACTTGTACATTTGAATTAATGAAAAATACATTGAAACTCAAAACTAGAAAATCTACACTTGTTCCCAAGGCTTGCTTTCCCATAGTTTCATCATTATCCATGAGCAACCTGCATAATTCAATGGCTCCATCTTCACATTCCTCTTCTGACAATGGCTTTCTCTTTCTAGGCCCTTTATCACCATCCTCTTTTCATGCTTGGATTTACGGTTACCTCCTAAGCCTACACATTCATCACTTTCCTTCGTTTCAAGCAGATTTTCTAAATCATCAACAAAGGAATCTAGATTCCTATTATTTACTTTACTGTCATTCTGTGACAACTTGTCCTTAACTTTATGATTTTAGAATTCTAAACATGTGAGTTGACCAAAATGTCCTTATAAAAGAGATTGTTGAATTTCTTTGATTGTCATTTCATGACATGTAAAAGCTTCTATTTTACCATATTCAAGAAGTACTCGGTGGTTCGAAGGTGTAGGCACAAGCATAATCAAAGTTGGAGCTACGATAAAGATTTTACAAAACTATGAAGTAGAAAGGCATTTTAGTAAATTCATTATTTAAGACTTTCACCCTTATTATTTTATTATTTTCTTATCGGACATCTGTGTTCGTGGGACCCATCCACATGGGTCTCATCTCCCCTTTGTCCTCGTGTCCTCTCATTTTGCCTCTCTTGGACATCTCTCTCTTCACCCACTCCACCTATCCCGTGTCCCCCCATTCTCTTGGACCTCTCATTTCCTGCTACCTCACATCTCTCAAACTCTCAACTCTCTCTCTCTTCTTCCTCGGCAAGCATCGAAAGGGTGTAATCGCCTCGAACCACCACCACTCGCCGACCTTCAAGTGACCACCAAATCTCTCCACATTGGTGAAGCTTATCAACGTTCCAGCCCAGAACTAGAACTAAAGTTAGGAACTCGAACCCTAGAACTTGACCTCCATATTTTCCGACGAGGACCTTTCAGATTTCAGTGTCAGTGAGTCTCGAAATTAACCGAAAACTTAGTGAACTGTGTTTTGGTTTGTATTTCTAGCTTTTTCTAAGGTTTTTGTTAGAAGTTTGGTGCATAAAGAAACATAGGAGGAAGTTCCCCAGTTTTCTTGAGAGAGATCTAGCGGCTTCGAGCGATTTTCCGGCCAATTCCAGCCACGACAGGACCCCATGTTGGTATATTTCTCTTCCTCTCCTTTCGAGCTTCAAATTGGTATATTAGATTACTAATTTTGGTGGACTTTCGAAGCTAGAGGAGCTGGAAACATTTCCCGGCCAAATTTCCCCAAGTTTAAGCAGTTATAATGGCAACCGGCTCGAGAAGAAGAAGAGAGAAAAAAAGTAAAGAAAGAAAAAAAGAAAGAAAGGGGCCTAAGCCCAAACCTAGCCTAAATCCCAGCCAAACAATTGGGCCACTGTACCAGCTCAGCCTAGTTCTGAAATAGGCTCAAAATATTATAAGAATATTCTTTGGAACATTCTCTAGAATATTCTTTGTATAGATTTTTTCGAAAATTTCTCAAAAACCCTTCTAGGCTAATTTTGACGTCCCGAGTTCATTTTTTGACATCCATTTAGTGAAATTTCAAAGCTTTAACGTACTTGACCACCTCGGCATCTCGGTTGACTTTTTAGGGTTGACCGTTCACTTTTTACGAAAATTGCCCGGAACCCTTCTTAGCGTATTTCGGCGGGCTGATTCAAAATCTGTACTCTGTTTTCCCAAACTTAATCAATTTAGTTGAGTTTTACTAATGGTACCTAATATTATGCTTAGGTGTGATTGTTGTCGGAGACTCCAGCTTTCCTAGTTCGAGCAGCTGTGATCTCACAAGTATCTGTGAGTGGGTCTTTTCTTTTATATAGTATATATAATTGTTGTTTCCATTTATACATTTCATAAAAATTTTCCCAAAATACGCCTAGATTAGAGTGACGTTTATAAGATTTAGCACATTGATAAAAATTATCACGTTATGCTAAGTCCAATGGGATGCACAGGTATGCGTATTATTATTGATGCCATAATTATATTTACGGCTATGAATGATATTATGTTGACTAGAATTATGGGATCACTGTGGCACGATTATATTTATGTTATCTGCTCATCGTTTGTTGCACTGGTGTTAGTACTCGCCTGGGCCAGGGCTAGTCTTTCACGTGCATGTGCATATCGCACCGTACGCTCACTTTAGATCCATTGAAGGTGACAATCTTGTCCTTGATTGCTATAGGCAATTAGGACTCGTATGTGTTGCGCATAGCGCCAGTCTTCACATGATTGTAGTATTAGAGCGCATGTCATTGTTACACCCAATCCTGTTCATGTCAAAATATCTCTGCATGAACTCATGTGTCAGCATGTGTTGATGAGCACTCGATATGATATGTTTGCTTATGCGAGATTATATGATTACGGACGTCATGTGTTTACTTATGAATATTATGCCATATTGAATTTTTGGGATATTACAGGCTATGGTAAGTATTTTCTTACTATACGTAGTATGTATTCTTAGGAAACTATACTTGTTTTACGACGATGGGTTATTATGTTTTCAAAAAGGTTTTTACAAAACTTTATTTTTAAGCCCACTCACCTTTGTTTTTCGCCCCTCTAGGTTTTAGTAGCTAAGCTTTCGTATCAATGAGTATTCTTGGTAAATCTTGGCATTGGAGATTACCTTCGATGGTAAAATTCTCATCCTACCTTACTGTACTTTACTTATGCTCTGATATCATGTGTGAAATGGGTTCATTCCCGTTAATCAGTGCACTCTTATATTTAGGCAATTTTAGGTTTTAAATTTATTCACATTTTCCACATAACTACACTTTATGGCTTTGTCACCCTTTGGGTGTCAGCCAGCACAGTTAGATTCGAAGTCTAGGTGGACATTCCGGATCAGGGTGTGTCAGTTTGGTATCAGAGCATATGTTTGGGCAGTATTGCGTGAAGGAAATTTTGTGAAAAACATGTTCATTTGAGCAACATCTATGGCATGCAATTAACATTTAAAGGCCAAATCATGCTTGTATGCACTCAAAAACAAAACATTACCCATGAAATTCAAAGCCTAGTAGAAAGGTGAACCAAGACTCAACTCAAGAACAAAGTGAGTTGAGATATTTTATACCTTTGTTGATTCCTCTTTGCATAAGCAAAGGCTAATCACCCAAGGAGAGTGTTGGAGATATGCCCTGAAAGTCAATCTTTGGAAGAAACCTTTCAGGACAATGAATGTGTGTATAGATGACTTTTATACATCAAAAAAGGGCAAAAATACTAATTAGGACTATCTCAATAAACGATATATATCCTAAATAGTGAATCCATGGACAATGGATCGATGGAAGAAGTAATCTAATGATGTTTGACTACAGAGACCTTTTTCACATAGCCATCATGTCCAAAAGGTTCCTGGTCATAGGATTGTCAGAGGGATACTGACAATGCATAGACCAGTACATACTATGTCCCCTTCAATTGGAAGGATGGAAAGTCTCATCCCATTCGTGTAGTGACACTAAGACAGGTATGTAGGTGCTCATTAAGGGGAATGAGTTCACTGAACACAATCGAATGAAAGTACTTGCATGGAGGTCTACTCACATGTCAAGCAAGTAACTCTAATGGTTGGAATAATGTAAGTAATCCTTTGACCTGAGACATCATAGTTGTCTTGGGGATACGTCGCTGATCATTTTGATAATGAGACGTGACCACACCTCATCTTGGGTGTGTTCTATGCATTGTTGGGGTCAGTGATTTATTCTCAGAGGCATGTGAATGATCAACAAGGGATCTCTAATCCTCGTTATGAGAGGATAAATACTCTAAGATATGATTCGGGAATCTTCGGCCGAAGTATCGAGCGTAATGATGGAAAGCGTTCCTATACGACTCAATTGAATCATATAACATGGAATAATCACATTAGGGGTTTGACATAATATATCCATACCCTAATAATGTGATTGAGAGTATTGTTTTAGAGAAGGATCGAATTACATTGTAATTCCAACTGAATAGGTTATCCGAACAAATTCTACATTAGCTTGGGTAGCCATGATATATGGTTAGATGTCACTCATGGCTTGTGAGTTCTTCTAGATGATTAAATAAGTAGTCGTCAAAGAAGAAGGAGATTAAAAGTAAGTTTTAATTCACTAAGTGATTGGATTAAATATAATCAATTGGATTGGTGCCAATCACCTCACTGCCTTGCTAATTAGAACCTAAAATGATTGTACACCGATACACTCTTGTAGTGAGACAACTAATGGATGATGGAAATAATTAATTGGATTAATTAAGTGTTGTGATTAATTAGAAAGTCTAAAGAAATCATAAAAGCGATAAAAGATCGTTCTGGGCTTAAAGAAAAGTTCAGGTTCATTTGGACCCATTGGGCCCAAACCCATTGGGTCCTTGATGTGATGAAAGTTAAGCACTCAAATTAAACCCTCTTGTTGTCAAATTGTAGTATAAATGCAAGTAGGGATCGTTCTAAACCGGGGATTAGGAGGGCTTGCTAAAACCTCTAAAACCTCTGAATAGACTCGAAGGACTCAAAACAGATTCTAAAGACGCAAAACAACTTAAAAACACAAACTGGGCAGATTTGACTCTAACACAATTTTGGACGAATTTAGTGTTTTGGCTTGAATCAAAACACTCAAAAACACAAACAAAATTGAAATTCAACGCTTTGAAACAAGAAAGTAAAATGGGGATTTTGGTTTTGATGAATTTGAAACAAACAAACAAGTTATAAAACTAGGTAGATTGTAAGACAAATTTGAGGAATACGATGATGGATGGATTAGTTAGAGGTCCGTTCTTCACACATGACACACTTGTACATGAATCGATTTCCAATTGCTTTTCAATAAACTATGATGCTCAACACCCCAGATTAATCGTGATGCACAAATTAATCCTCAGATTTTCCTTTACTCATTGAATTGGATGAATGCATGCGACAACCCAAATCATTCTCTAAAAGTCCCCTATATGAATGCATAATAGAGATACAATCAGAGATCATTACGTTCAATGAAAATCATAAGTGTTGACGAGGCAATTATAACTATGAATGCATGATACAATTGCCAAGAATTCAATTAACGCGATTGTGATAAACAACCTTCACTACTCATGAATATAAACTTGTAACGATTAGGTGAAACTCATTTATATTCTAGCATCTAATTCATGCATGAAAATTAAGTATGCATCCTTAATAAACATACAAGAATCAGTTATGAATAAAATAGATAATTGAATTGCAATCACAACTTATCAAATCACAATTGGAAGAAATCAATTCATATCTCAAGCATGTTCATGGCTTCAAACTTCCCCCTAACTAAATGGGGGTTTAGCCACTCATAATTGCAACAAAATCAGAAAATGAATTTAACATTGGAAACAAAAGAAAGAAAACACCTAAACGCTCCAATGATCCAAGTTGACAACACGCACGTCCAAGCACTTTCCTTTCCTTCCTTTGCTACGGCACAAGGTGTTGGTGAGTGTTTGAAGGTTTGTTTGTATGGAGGAATGGATGTAAATATGAAAAGATGTGTTTGGATGAAGGTTGTATTGAAATGGGAGTGAATGATCTAAAAAAATATGACCCCATTTATGTTACACACACTTCCTTTTATAGAGGAAGTGCAAGGCAAAGCATGGGTAAAATGGAGTAGTGTTGAAATGATTCAAAGGTGAAAGTGGAGTAATGATGCAAAGCATGGGTAAAATGGAGTGGTGTTGAAATGATTCAAAGGTGAAAGTGAAGTAATGATGCAAAGCATGGGTAAAATGGAGTGGTGTTGAAATGATTCAAAGGTGAAAGTGAAGTAATGATGCAAAGCATGGGTAAAATGGAGTGGTGATGAAATGATTCAAAGGTGAAAGTGAAGTATGAAGGAATTATTTTGTGAAAACATGTTCATTTGAGCAACATCATATAGCATGCAATTAACAATTAAAAGGCGGAATCATGCTTACATGCACTCAAATACAAAACATTAACCAAGAAATTCAAAGCCTAGTAGATTGGTGAACCAATAATCAACTCAAAACAAAGTGAGTTGAAATTAATACCTTTGTAGATTCCTCTTTGCATAAGCAAAGGCTAATCACCCAAAGAGATAGGGCCTTCATTCCTTGCTTCTTAGATCCATGGATTTGGATGGAAGAATAGGTTCTCCAAGTTCCCAAAATTGAGAACCTCTAATTCTCGACACCAAGGTTCGATTGTAGAAGAAATGAGTGACCTTGGAGTAGTAGGATTGCTAGATGTACCCTCCAAGGTGTTGGCCTCTTTAGAGAGAAAATGGAGAGACAATTCTCACCAATTTTCCCCCAAAATAAACCCATTTATCACTTAATGAATATTTGGCTATAAAGTCATTTATATAGTCACTTCTTTAAGTGACCTAAACAACCAAAAAACCCTAATTCATCTTCATGGCCGGCCATATAGAGAGATTTGGGCTTTTGGGCTTTAATGAATCTTTATTCATTAAATTGTCATACAACTTAAGTTAATGGGCTTGACGTTCGAAGCCCATTGGGCCTTAAGGTCCAAAACTATCCCGAAGTCATTTAACGAACTTATTCGTTTGATTAATTAACATATTAATTAATCCTTGCCATAAATAAATGATTAAACCATTTAATCATTCTTACTCATTTCCGTTTAATCTCCAATCTCTACCTTTCACGGTGTGCGATCCATTAGGTTCCTTTTAGCGAGGTAGTGGGCGATTAAAACCATTTTACATCGATTGTGAATTGAAACTATTTTCAATTCTCCCTTTAGTGATTATACACGTTTAGGGATTCCACAAACCATGAGTGACACCTAGCAGCATATCATGGTTACCCAAGCTAATCAGAAGAGGTTAGAGAACCTATTCAGTTCGAGATTACAAATGCAATACGGTCCTTCTCTAATCTAATACTCTTGACCACATTGTTTGGTTTGATAGTTTATTTTCTCATGTCTACTATCCAATGTGTGTCTTGTGCTTATATGATTACCTTGAATGTGATTAGGAACGCATTCCCTAATCTCATTCATACTCTGGCCAGAGATTCAAATCATATCATAGAGTATTCTCCCTCAAACGGTTTGAAGGTTAGAGATCCCTTGTTGCGCATTCACTTGTCTCCATAGCTAAGCGGCTTGACCCCAACGATGCCGTGGACACCCTCCTGATGGAGTGACTTTGACATAATCAAAGATCAAGGTCTTAACCACAAGACAACTATGATGCCTCAGGTCAAAGGACTACTTTGCATTATCCCAACCATGAGTTCTCATGTGACATGGAATATGAGAACTCTTCGTTGATCGCGTTCAGTGAACTCATTCTCTATTGAGCACCTACCGTACTTGTCTTGATGTCACACACACCAATGACTCGAGACTAATCACTCTCCCTGAGAGAAGACATAGTACGTACTGATCTTCACGGACTGTCAACGCCCAATTGGCAATCCTATGATCAGGAACGTTTAGGATGTGTCTACGAAAGAATGGTCTCATGAATCTAACTTCATTAGATTACATTCTCCCAATCACATATTCCTTGGACTTTATCGTTTAAGCATATAACATTTATATGAGACGGCTTAAACAATAATCTTTGCCCTTTATATGTAAAACTAGATTAGTTTAACATGTGAAATGTCCGTAAAGTATCATCACATGATTGGCTTTAGGGCACATTTCCAACAATCTCCCACTTGCACTAGAGCCAATCAGCTTGGTCATCTTGATGATACCTATTCTGTAGTCATTTCATAAATGGCTGAATAGTAGGCCTAGACAGTGGATATCTATATGTTATCCATAGAAGCAACCTTGAGAATAACGACGTCACCATTATACATGATTCTCAATCATGTGGTTCAGTCTCTCATTTGAGTTCGGATCTTGATGAGACCTTGATTCCCAGGCTTGAGCTATCGCCCCATTAGTGTCATACACTTTCTGGTTGGAATCGAATAGAGAGTTCATAAATGAACTTTCCCATCCAAACAACATTGTTGTAAACTTCTATATGGCAATATATCTTGCATTCATAACGGAACACACTAAAGTCATTACCTTAATGTTTCCATCCAAATATCTCTTTAGTCATAATAAAGAGATATCTGTTTATCTCTTCATTCATAATGAAGAAACATCCAATGATGGATTAGATTCATAATCTAATACATTTACGCTTCCATTACGTTACTCTAATTCTTCCTCATTCTTTGAGGAATCTATCCTTTAGTATTTCTTAAATACTTAAGGACTCACTTGACAGTTGCCATGGTTCTGATCCTGGGCTTGCACTGATATCATCTTGTACCGTTCTAGGTACAACTCATATCAATGTTTTTCATACAATATGAAATACATAAATCACCTTTGTGCGTATGCATAAAGGATTCAATTTACGCATTATTTCTTTGGGAGTCAAAGGGTACATTCCCTTTGAGAAGGGCAACTTGCTAGTCTCATTAGAATCGTCCTTCTTATTGAAGTTTATCATCATATGAGAAACTTCCTAGCATCCATTGTCTATTATTAGGGATTGATATAATCCAATTATATCATGAAATATATCATTATAGATTTCCATCCCATGTATATAGACTATATCTCCCATATACATTCTATCTTCATATAATGTATTAAAGTCATAACTTTAACGAAGAAGTATTCTTTTCATTTCCAAAATTAATATATCATATATATTTAAATTTTTAGGAACATGATTAACTCCCACTAATCTTTTGTAAAACTAGTAAACAAAAGATTCATTTACATCTTTATGAGGAATCAAACGATTTGATCCTTTTTCTCATAAAATGCAAATAGCTCCCACTAACTTGCTAAGATCCATGATGGATGGATCTCTACAACTTACATGTCTTGTGATTTATAGTTTTGGACATATATTATCAAGACTATCTTAATAATGGTTTCGGAAACCCATATTATGTCAAAACATTGAATCACCATTTTAGTTGTAGCTAGCAATCTTCGAATTAATTGAAACCAAGACTATCTCAAAGATGGTTTCTTCAAAGTCAACCATTCTCTTTGATTGTAGTCACCTTAAGCTACCAATTAGCTTTGAAGGTTTCATTATTTCGAGTCAAATGGTACTTTACCATTTCCTTGAGTATATATCGTATATGCACTCAATGTAGTCATAAAGTTCAAAACCATTCAACTGAGACGGTTTATAAATCCTTATCGACTACCTTGGAGCTTGTGGTATAGGAACTAGGTTGTTATATTTGTTGATTACTATCTTGTCTCTCAAAGAACCCATTCTTTGAGTTCTATCTCTCGTTCATTTGCTTTTAGGCAAATCACATTGTAGAATTACAATGAACTACCCAACAAAACAACATTTGTTAGTTGGTTTATAGAAGCGATATCCAAAAGTTATTTTAAGGATATCCCACAAGATTGTTATCAAACAAATATTGCTTATTAGCACACAACCCCAAATCTTAACATGCTTTAAGATTTGTCTTTCTTTCCAACTACATCTTATGGAGTCATGAAAATATTGGAAGATCTTCTCATTGACAATCATATTGTTTTAGAAGTATATATCCTATATATGGGTAATAGATAATATCTAACGAACTAAATCTTATTCGAGTTCGTTCTTCTCCTAATGGAGAAATACATTATCTTATGATGCTATTTTCCTTGATATCTTTCAAGGAAACTTATCTAAAGTGTTACCTTTCCTTGGATCAAATCTAAGGAGGTAAATACTTTAGATGTCTTACTCATCAACTTACATTACTTGAATTCTTTGAAACATTTTGCAAAGTATTCGGACTTATGTTTATTCAAAATAAACTGTAGTCCAACCGAGAGTGATCTTCGGTGAATGTCATTCAACATGAGTAGTATTATGTTTGTGGACAAGTGCCACTAACATCTAAGTGAATTAACCTCAACAACTTTGTGATTCTTTCTTCTTTCCAAAAGAATAAAGATTCGAACATTTCACCTCTATACAATTTTAACAAGAAGGTATTGGATCCGGATCTATCGATCCAAAGCATCCATCTTTCACCAACTCATAACTTATGTTTTTAGAGGAATCACAACTTAGTTGGGATTAGTCACTTCCTTGCAACCTTTTGGGTTTTAAGCATCATTATTTTCTAAACAGTTAACACTACCATATTATCTCTACTATAGAGATAATTAATTAGATTACCATAATCCAATCATTGATTAATAAAGAACATTGTTTTGTCAAACAAAACATTTATCCATTTCACATAGTGACGGAATTTAGTTCCTTAAAATTGGAATATAAAGACAATCTGTGTTTTTCCAATTTCTTTGGTAGTTCATATGAGGAAGTAAGTACCATCTGCTTTCGCAGAGATCTATATTTGATTCACATTTCCGAATGTGAAGTACTTTCTCTTCTCTCATTAATCTTCTACTTCTTATTAGCCACACTTTTACAACGATTGTAAAACATAGTTACTAATACGGAATCAAGCATTCAAGTAGAAGAACCAACTATTTTGAACTTTTCAAGAACATTTTACAACACCTTCGAAAGGTGTGTTCTTGACACTTGCAAGACATTTCTTGCAAATACCCCTTCCAATGTCCATCCTTTCATAAAGAAAGTTTGTTCCCTTGGAGTTATTTATCTTCTTTATTTGACTTTCACCTTTGACTACATTAGTCATGGTCCCTAAACTCCCACTATCTCTCTTGAAACCTTTTTCAATTGTGTTATACACATCAAACAATTTTGGAGAGCATGTGGTTTATTGTTCACTACATAGTTTACAATAAACTTAGTGAACGATTAGGATTGGGACACAAAGGTGAAGTCCTTGCCTAGTTTCCGTCTCGTTAAGTGGTTTATCACTTCAACACTCAATGATTCAAAATCATCATAAGTCCATGTTAATGGACTATTTTTGTCAACCAACCATTATGTTCTAAACATAATTACAAACCTTTAAGAGTTGTACAAGGCAACTCTCATTTCTTCATACAACAATTTGTAAGTGAAGAATCATGGCACATAATGTATTCATGCCTTTGTGCTTTCTTCTCAAGTTCTTTGTTCATTTAACAAAGAAACAAGCACTAAGTGTTTGCATTGACTAAGAGTTGTTCAAAGCAACTCCTATTTCTTCATACAACAAATTGTAATTGAAGAATTATGACATTTAAAAGTGTTGTCCTCTTTATGATAGACCTTTTCTAACATATTCTTCTAATGATACATTATCAATAGTAAGATTGTGAGGAAGAGACTACTTAGATACATATACAATCCTTTTAAGACATTCTTTGGGATTGTGGTACCAAGTCCGGAAACTAAAACATTCGGTTTTGTCAAGTGTTGGATAACGTTTGCAAATATATTGGTAAACAAATACATAACGAATATAAATTGATTGATTTTAAGCCATTTGATTCGGGTCTTTAAATCAAAATAGCACCACCCACTATTTTTGGCAAATTCCATATCCCTCATTGGAATTCGAGAGTTTTGGATGAAACTCCTAGTAGGTTATGGGAGGCTCACTATTACCAAGCCCACCTCACGATGATACGATATATGGCTAGCAACAATAATAATGAGAGAGTACGCTTACTCATTTGCAACTCATGCAAGTACCCATCTTATTTGGCCTCTAGAGAATGTAACCTCACAATGATATGATATTGGTTCCATTGCACTTAGTTAAGTTCTTCCCACCATGCTTAGTGCGTGAAGGGGTTCAGGAATAGCCTCACGATGATACGATATATAGCTATCCTCGTTGCCTACACTCACCTCATCATATGTATATGGATTCCTCCTGAGTATAAGCATGCACTTTGTACTCCCCCATGATAGGGTGAAGCCAGTGTACAAGTCATAAACGATTGGATCCCACCACGGTGGAAGGCCACGAAGAGATATTCTAAACATCTCTCGCTTATCAACTTAATATTGGTTTGGTTGAGGGTTTTAGGTCTCATCACATATAAACATTCATTTTAATCTCTATTAAAACAATTTTGGTCCTATTACAACTATTGGTCCATCTCATTGTTTTAGTTGTACATAATACTCCCACTATGCTTTTAAAACGATTTTTAAAGCAAGAGTATATGATACTACTAACATAAACTTTGCATTCATTTGATGGACTACATAGTTGCCTTAGGGCCTAAGGATGATTATGAACCTTTGTTTAGATTCAACACGAGCCTTGTGTTGAATCTTGGTCTAGGGATGGTGATTAATTTTAGTTACGCGTTTAATCACATTAAGGCGTGTTGTCTTAGGGGCGTTGTGTTGGAAATGTGCCCTAAAGCCAATCATGTGATGATACTTTACGGACATTTCATATGTTAAACTAATCTAGTTTTACATATAAAGGGCATACATTATTGTTTGAGCCGTCTCATATAAATGTTATATGCTTAAACGATAAAGTCCAAGGAATATGTGATTGGGAGAATGTAATCTAATGAAGTTAGATTCATGAGACCATTCTTTCGTAGACACATCCTAAACGTTCCTGATCATAGGATTGCCAATTGGGCGTTGACAGTCCGTTAAGATCAGTACGTACTATGTCTTCTCTCAGGGAGAGTGATTAGTCTCGAATCATTGGTGTGTGTGACATCAAGACAAGTACGGTAGGTGCTCAATAGAGAATGAGTTCACTGAACGCGATCAACGAAGAGTTCTCATATTCCATGTCACATGAGAACTCATGGTTGGGATAATGCAAAGTAGTCCTTTGACCTGAGGCATCATAGTTGTCTTGTGGTTAAGACCTTGATCTTTGATTATGTCAAAGTCATCCCACCAGGAGGGTGTCCACGGCATCGTTGGGGTCAAGCCGCTTAGCTATGGAGACAAGTGAATGCGCAACAAGGGATCTCTAACCTTCAAACCGTTTGAAGGAGAATACTCTCTGATATGATTTGAATCTCTGGCCAGAGTATGAATGAGATTTGGGAATGCGTTCCTAATCACATTCAAGGTAATCATATAAGCACAAGACACACATTGGATAGTAGACATGAGAAAATAAACTATCAAACCAAACAATGTGGTCAAGAGTATTAGATTAGAGAAGGACCGTATTGCATTTGTAATCCCAGACTGAATAGGTTCTCCACCTCTTCTGATTAGCTTGGGTAACCATGACATACGGCTAGGTGTCACTCATGGTTTGTGGAAGCCCTAAACGTGTGTAATCACTAAAGGGAGAATTGAAAATAGTTTCAATTCACAATCGATGTAAAATGGTTTTAATCGCCCACTACCTCGCTAAAAGGAACCTAATGGATCGTACACCGTGTAAGGTAGAGATGGACGAAATAAATGAAATGAGTAAGATTAATTGAATGGTTTAATTATTTATGGCAAGGATTAATTAATATGTTAATTAATCAAACGAATAAGTTCGTTAAAGACCACGGGATAGTTTTGGACCTTAAGGCCCAATGGGCTTCGAACGTCAAGCCCATTAACTTAAGTTGTATGACAATTTAATGAATAAAGATTCATTAAAGCCCAAAAGCCCAAAAATCCCTAAATGGCCGGCCATAAGGAATGAATTAGGGTTTTGGTTATTTAGGTCACTTAAAGAAGTGACTATATAAATGACTTTATAGCCAAATATTCATTAAGTGAAATAAGGGTTTATTTTTGGGGAAAATGGGTGAGAATTGTCTCTCCATTTTCTCTCTAAAGAGGCCAACACCTTGGAGGTGATTAGCTAGTCATCTAATCCTCCAAGGTCACTCATTCATCATCCAATCTCTCCTTGGTGTAGAGACTTAGAGGTTCTCAATTTTGGGAACTTGGAGAACCTATTCTTCCATCCAAATCCATGGATCTAAGAAGCAAGGAATGAAGGCCCTATCTCTTTGGGTGATTAGCCTTTGCTTATGCAAAGAGGAATCTACAAAGGTATTAATTTCAACTCACTTATTTTTGAGTTGATTATTGGTTCACCAATCTACTAGGCTTTGAATTTCATGGGTAAATGTTTTGTATTTGAGTGCATGTAAGCATGATTCCGCCTTTAATTGTTAATTGCATGCTATATGATGTTGCTCAAATGAACATGTTTTTCAAAATAATTCCTTCAAGTGGTATCAGAGCCTAGGTCTAGTAGTTGGTGAATCCTTTTGGGTTTTGTAGTTCATAGTATGTGATCTAAAAGTTGTAATTGTTACAAGCTTTATTCTTGCTTCTTTGAAAGTAAATTTTGTTGGAAAATTTGCTATCTCAAATGTTGTAGATGTTGTTCATATGAGCATGAATATTGGAGCTAAAATTTGGTGCCATGCTTTTGGGAAAATTCGGCCAAAATCAAAGGGTGAATTTTTGGGTTCTTGTTTGACTTGTTAAAAGTGTTTTAATGTGTTCTTTGGAACCCCTAAGTACCCTAGTTTGGTTAGATGTTATTTCCCTTAAGTAAGAATGGTTTTGGAATGTTTTTGGGTGGAAAAAGTTCATGGAAAAATTTGGGTTTTTCATGGATGTTCTTCATTGTTCTTGATGTTCTTGTCAAGAACAAAAAGGTTTGGTGTTTTGATTCAAAGTTTTGAATTATTTCATAAAGTATATGTGATATGTTTTTAAATGATTTATTATGTATTTAAAGTGTTAAATATTTGTATAAATGATGATTGAAATAATTGAGTTTGAATTATTTCAAAAACATATCTTATCTTACATACACTTGCATGTTTTTGACAAAACTCACAAATCAACACACACACCAACCTTATCCCTCCCTAAAACCAGCCACCCCCTCAAAGGGAGTACTTTTGGGGCTTTTATGCAATTACATAAAGTTTTGATACTTTTGTGTATTTGCACTTTGGCCCAAAAGTTTACGTTTTTACGTTTAGGTCCAAAAACGCTAAAGGACAAATTGTTTTGTTCCTTTAATGATGTTTTTGCATTATTAAAAGTTTGGGTTCTAGTTGTATTTACATGAAGTTGTGACTTTTGTGTATTATACAAAGTGACCCCAAAAGTTTTTGTATTTGCAATATGGCCCAAAAGTTGAGGTTAATTGCAAGATGGCCCAAATAGGATGAGAACAAAATTGTTTTGTCTCTTTAAATGAGAATTGGATTTTCATTTTGTTTAGCTCCATTTAAATCAATTTTATGGATACAAAAACCAAATGAAAATGTTGCATTCAATTAATTAGTTAAAGTGTTAATTAATTAAAGGGTGATTATGAACCTAAGCCTAATATAATTGAGCTATGTGAAAGGCGTTTCAAATTTGTTTGAACCATGGGAATGTGTAGATTAAATTTTGGTTGTAATTTGATTTGATCAAATGTTGTAAAAGGGCTTAAGCTCTTCTTTACTTTAAAGTAATTTGTTATATGCAAATGTTGTAATGAGCATAAGCTCACCTTTACTTTGAAGTACTTCTTTCTTGCTTTATACGATATGCATGAAAATGAAGTAGTTGGGTCCAACGCCCATAAGACAACACGCCTTAATGTGATTAAACGCGTAACTAAAATCAATCTTCATTCCTAGACTGAGGTTCAACACAAGGCTCGTGTTGAATCTAAACAAAGGTTCATAATCATCCTTAGGCCCTAAGGCAACTATGTAGTCCATCAAATGAATGCAAAGTTTATGTTAGTAGTATCATATACTCTTGCTTTAAAAATCGTTTTAAAAGCATAGTGGGAGTATTATGTACAACTAAAACAATGAGATGGACCAATAGTTGTTATAGGACCAAAATAGTTTTAATAGAGATTAAAATGTATGTTTATATGTGATGAGACCTAAAACCCTCAACCAAACCAATATTAAGTTGATAAGCGAGAGATGTTTAGAATATCTCTTCGTGGCCTTCCACCGTGGTGGGATCCAATCGTTTATGACTTGTACACCGGCTTCACCCTATCATGGGGGAGTACACAGTGCATGCTTATACTCAGGAGGAATCCATATACATATGATGAGGTGAGTGTAGGCAACGAGGATAGCTATATATCGTATCATCGTGAGGCTATTCTTGAACCCCTTCACACACTAAGCATGGTGGGAAGAACTTAACTAAGTGCAATGGAACCAATATCATATCATTGTGAGGTTACATTCTCTAGAGGCCAAATAAGATGGGTACTTGCATGAGTTGCAAATGAGTAAGCGTACTCTCTCATTATTATTGTTGCTAGCCATATATCGTATCATCGTGAGGTGGGCTTGGTAATAGTGAGCCTCCCATAACCTACTAGGAGTTTCATCCAAAACTCTCGAATTCCTATGAGGGATATGGAATTTGCCAAAAATAGTGGGTGGTGCTATTTTGATTTAAAGACCCGAATCAAATGGCTTAAAATCAATCAATTTATATTCGTTATGTATTTGTTTACCAATATATTTGCAAACGCTATCCAACACTTGACAAAACCGAATGTTTTAGTTTCCGGACTTAGGTACCACAATCCCAAAGAATGTCTTAAAAGGATTGCATATGTATCTAAGTAGTCTCATCCTCACAATCTTCCTATTGATAATGTATCATTAGAAGAATATGTTAGAAAATGTCTATCATAAAGAGGACAACACTTTTAATGTCATAATTCTTCAATTACAATTTGTTGTATGAAGAAATAGGAGTTGCTTTGAACAACTCTTAGTCAATGCAAACACTTAGTGCTTGTTTCTTTGTTAAATGAACAAAGAACTTGAGAAGAAAGCACAAAGGCATGAACACTTAAATGTGCCATGATTCTTCATTTACAAATTGTTGTATGAAGAAATGAGAGTTGCCTTGTACAACTCTTGAAGGTTTGTAATTATGTTTAGAACATAATGGTTGGTTGACAAAAATAGTCCATTAACATGGACTTATGATGATTTTGAATCATTGAATGTTGAAGTGATAAACCACTTAAACGAGACGGAAACTAGGCAAGGACTTCACCTTTGTTTCCCTATCCTAATCGTTCACTAAGTTTATTGTAAACTATATAGTGAACAATAACCACATACTCTCCAAAATGTTTGATGTGTATAACACAATTGAAAAAGGTTTCAAGAGAGATAGTGGGAGTTTAGGGACCATGACTAATGTAGTCAAAGGTGAAAGTCAAATAAAGAAGATAAATAACTCCAAGGGAACAAACTTTCTTTATGAAAGGATGGATATTGGAAGGGGTATTTGCAAGAAATGTCTTGCAAGTGTCAAGGACACACCTTTCGAAGGTGTTGTAAATTGTTCTTGAATAGTTCAAAACAGTTGGTTCTTCTACTTGAATGCATGATTCTGTATTAGTGACTATGTTTTACAATCGTTGTAAAAGTGTGGCTAATAAGAAGTAGAAGATAAATGAGAGAAGAGAAAGTACTTCACATTCGAAACGTGAATCAAATGTAGATCTCTGCGAAAGCAGATGGTACTTACTTCCTCATATGAACTACCAAAGAAATTGGAAAAACATAGATTGTCTTTGTATTCCAATTTTAAGGAACTAAATTCAGTCACTATGTGAAATGGATAAATGTTTTGTTTGACAAAACAATGTTCTTTATTAATCAATGATTGGATTATGGTAATCTAATTAATTATCTCTATAGTAGAGATAATATGGTGGTGTTAACTGTTTAGAAAATAATGATGCTTAAAACCCAAAAGGTTGCAAGGTAGTGACTAATCCCAACTAAAGTTGTGATACCTCTAAAAACATAAGTTATGAGTTGGTGAAAGATGGATGCTTTGGATCGTTAGATCCGGATCCAATACCTTCTTGTTAAAATTGTATAGAGGCAAAATGTTTGAATCTTTATTCTTTTGGAAAGAAGAAAGAATCACAAAGTTGTTGAGATTAATTCACTTAAATGTTAGTGGCACTTGTCCACAAACATAATATTACTCATGTTGAATTACATTCACCGAAGATCACTCTCGGTTGGACTATAGTTTATTTTGAATAAACACAAGTCCGAATACTTTGCAAAATGTTTCAAAGAATTCAAGTAATGTAAGTTGATGAGTAAGACGTCTAAAGTATTTACCTCCTTAGATTTGATCCAAGGAAAGGTAACACTTTAGATGAGTTTCCTTGAAAGATATCAAGGAAAATAGCATCATAAGATAATGTATTTCTCCATTAGGAGAAGAACGAACTTGAATAAGATTTAGTTCGTTAGATGTTATCTATTACCCATATATAGGATATATACTTCTAAAAACAATATGATTGTCAATGAGAAGATCTTCCAATATTTTCATGACTCCATAAGATGTAGTTGGAAAAGAAAGACAAATCTTAAGCATGTTAAAGATTTGGGGTTGTGTGCTAACAAGCAATATTTGTTTGATAATAATCTTGTAGGATATCCTTAAAATAACTTTTGGATATCGCTTCTATAAACCAACTAACAAATGTTGTTTTGTTGGATAGTTCATTGTAATTCTACAATGTGATTTGCCTAAAAGCAAATGAACGAGAGATAGAACTCAAAGAATGGGTTCTTTGAGAGACAAGAAAGTAATCAACAAATATAACAACCTAGTTCCTATACCACAAGCTCCAAGGTAGTCGATAAGGATTTAAAAACCGTCTCAGTTGAATGGTTTTGAACTTTATGACTATGTCATAGAGTTGCACCTCTTAATTCGAAAGAAATAAGAATGAAAATCCTTATGACTACATTGAGTGCATATACGATATATACTCAAGGAAATGGTAAAGTACCATTTGACTCGAAATAATGAAACCTTCATAGCTAATTGGTAGCTTAAGGTGACTACAATCAAAGAGAATGGTTAACTTTAAAGGAACCATTTTTGACGTAGTCTTAGTTTCAATTAATTCGAAGATTGTTAGCTACAACTAAATGGTGATTCAATGTTTTGACATAATATGGGTTTCCGAAACCATTATTAAGATAGTCTTGATAATATATGTCTAAAACTATGAATCACAAGACATGAAAGTTGTAGAGATCCATCCATCATGGATCTTAGCAAGTTAGTGGGAGCTATTTGCATTTTATGAGAAAAATGATCAAATCGTTTGATTTCTCATAAAGATGTAAATGAATCTTTTGTTTACTAGTTTTACAAAAGATTAGTGGGAGTTAATCATGTTCCTAAAAATTTAAATATATATGATATATTAATTTTGGAAATGAAAAGAATACTTCTTCGTTAAAGTTATGACTTTAATACATTATATGAAGATAGAATGTATATGGGAGATATAGTCTATATACATGGGATGGAAATCTATAATGATATATTTCATGATATAATTGGATTATATCAATCCCTAATAATAGACAATGGATGCTAGGAAGTTTCTCATATGATGATAAACTTCAATTAGAAGGATGACTCTAGTAAGACTAGCAAGTTGCCCTTCTCAAAGGGAACGTGCCCCTTTGACTCCCAAAGAAATAATGCGTAAATAGAATCCTTTTTGCATACGCAGAAAGGTGATTTATGTATTTCATATTGTATGAAAAACATTGATATGAGTTGTACCTAGAACGGTACAAGATGATATCAGTGCAAGCCCAGGATCAGAACCATGGCAACTGTCAAGTGAGTCCTTAAGTATTTGAGAAATACTAAAGGATAAATTCCTCAAAGATCGAGGAAGAATCAAAGTAACGTAATGGAAGCGTAAATGTATTAGATTATGAATCTAATCCATCATTGGATGTTTCTTCATTATGAATGAAGAGATAAACAGATATCTCTTTATTATGACTAAAGAGATATTTGGATGGAAACATTAAAGTAATGACTTTAGTGTGTTCCATTATGAATGCAAGATATATTGCCATATAGAAGTTTACAACAATGTTGTTTGGATGGGAAAGTTCATTTATGAACTCTCTATTCGGTTCCAACCAGAAAGTGTATGACACTAATGGGGCGATAGCTCAAGCCTGGGAATCAAGGTCTCATCAAGATCCGAACACAAATGAGAGACTGAACCACATGATTGAGAATCATGTATAATGGTGACGTTGTTATTCTCAAGGTTGCTTCTGTGGATAACACATATAGATATCCACTGCCTAGGCCTACTATTCAGCCATTTATGAAATGACTACAGAAGAGATATCATCATTGATGATCAAGCTGATTGGCTCTAGTGCAAGTGGGAGATTGTTGGAAATGTGCCCTAAAGCCAATCATGTGATGATACTTTACGGACATTTCATATGTTAAACTAATCTAGTTTTACATATAAAGGGCATACATTATTGTTTGAGCCGTCTCATATAAATGTTATATGCTTAAACGATAAAGTCCAAGGAATATGTGATTGGGAGAATGTAATCTAATGAAGTTAGATTCATGAGACCATTCTTTCGTAGACACATCCTAAACGTTCCTGATCATAGGATTGCCAATTGGGCGTTGACAGTCCGTTAAGATCAGTACGTACTATGTCTTCTCTCAGGGAGAGTGATTAGTCTCGAATCATTGGTGTGTGTGACATCAAGACAAGTACGGTAGGTGCTCAATAGAGAATGAGTTCACTGAACGCGATCAACGAAGAGTTCTCATATTCCATGTCACATGAGAACTCATGGTTGGGATAATGCAAAGTAGTCCTTTGACCTGAGGCATCATAGTTGTCTTGTGGTTAAGACCTTGATCTTTGATTATGTCAAAGTCATCCCACCAGGAGGGTGTCCACGGCATCGTTGGGGTCAAGCCGCTTAGCTATGGAGACAAGTGAATGCGCAACAAGGGATCTCTAACCTTCAAACCGTTTGAAGGAGAATACTCTCTGATATGATTTGAATCTCTGGCCAGAGTATGAATGAGATTTGGGAATGCGTTCCTAATCACATTCAAGGTAATCATATAAGCACAAGACACACATTGGATAGTAGACATGAGAAAATAAACTATCAAACCAAACAATGTGGTCAAGAGTATTAGATTAGAGAAGGACCGTATTGCATTTGTAATCCCAGACTGAATAGGTTCTCCACCTCTTCTGATTAGCTTGGGTAACCATGACATACGGCTAGGTGTCACTCATGGTTTGTGGAAGCCCTAAACGTGTGTAATCACTAAAGGGAGAATTGAAAATAGTTTCAATTCACAATCGATGTAAAATGGTTTTAATCGCCCACTACCTCGCTAAAAGGAACCTAATGGATCGTACACCGTGTAAGGTAGAGATGGACGAAATAAATGAAATGAGTAAGATTAATTGAATGGTTTAATTATTTATGGCAAGGATTAATTAATATGTTAATTAATCAAACGAATAAGTTCGTTAAAGACCACGGGATAGTTTTGGACCTTAAGGCCCAATGGGCTTCGAACGTCAAGCCCATTAACTTAAGTTGTATGACAATTTAATGAATAAAGATTCATTAAAGCCCAAAAGCCCAAAAATCCCTAAATGGCCGGCCATAAGGAATGAATTAGGGTTTTGGTTATTTAGGTCACTTAAAGAAGTGACTATATAAATGACTTTATAGCCAAATATTCATTAAGTGAAATAAGGGTTTATTTTTGGGGAAAATGGGTGAGAATTGTCTCTCCATTTTCTCTCTAAAGAGGCCAACACCTTGGAGGTGATTAGCTAGTCATCTAATCCTCCAAGGTCACTCATTCATCATCCAATCTCTCCTTGGTGTAGAGACTTAGAGGTTCTCAATTTTGGGAACTTGGAGAACCTATTCTTCCATCCAAATCCATGGATCTAAGAAGCAAGGAATGAAGGCCCTATCTCTTTGGGTGATTAGCCTTTGCTTATGCAAAGAGGAATCTACAAAGGTATTAATTTCAACTCACTTATTTTTGAGTTGATTATTGGTTCACCAATCTACTAGGCTTTGAATTTCATGGGTAAATGTTTTGTATTTGAGTGCATGTAAGCATGATTCCGCCTTTAATTGTTAATTGCATGCTATATGATGTTGCTCAAATGAACATGTTTTTCAAAATAATTCCTTCACGTTGGACCCAACTACTTCATTTTCATGCATATCATATAAAGCAAGAAAGAAGTACTTCAAAGTAAAGGTGAGCTTATGCTCATTACAACGTTTGCATATAACAAATTACTTTAAAGTAAAGAAGAGCTTAAGCCCTTTTACAACATTTGATCAAATCAAATTACAACCAAAATCTAATCTACACATTCCCATGGTTCAAACAAATTTGAAACGGCCTTTCACATAGCTCAATTATATTAGGCTTAGGTTCATAATCACCCTTTAATTAATTAACACTTTAACTAATTAAATGAATGCAACATTTTCAATTGGTTTTTGTATCCATAAAATTGATTTAAATGGAGCTAAACAAAATGAAAATCCAATTCTCATTTAAAGAGACAAAACAATTTTGTTCTCATCCTATTTGGGCCATCATGCAATTAACCTCAACTTTTGGGCCATATTGCAATAACAAAAACTTTTGGGGTCACTTTGTACAATACACAAAAGTCACAACTTCATGTAAATACAACTAGAACCCAAACTTTTAATAATGCAAAAACTTCATTAAAGGAACAAAACAATTTGTCCTTTAGCGTTTTTGGACCTAAACGTAAAAACGTAAACTTTTGGGCCAAAGTGCAAATACACAAAAGTATCAAAACTTTATGTAATTGCATAAAAGCCCCAAAAGTACTCCCTTTGAGGGAGTGGCCAGTTTTAGGGAGGGATAAGGTTGGTGTGTGTGTTGATTTGTGAGTTTTGTCAAAAACATGCAAGTGTATGTAAGATAAGTTTATGAAATAATTCAATCACAATTATTTCAATCATCATTTATACAAATATCTAACACTTTAAATACATAATAAATCATTTAAAAACATATCACATAAACTTTATGAAATAATTCAAAACTTTGAATCAAAACACCAAACCTTTTTGTTCTTGGCAAGAACATCAAGAACAATGAAGAACATCCATGAAAAACCCAAATTTTTCCATGAACTTTTTCCACCCAAAAACATTCCAAAACCATTCTTACTTAAGGGAAATAACATCTAACCAAACTAGGGTACTTAGGGGTTCCAAAGAACACATTAAAACACTTTTAACAAGTCAAACAAGAACCCAAAAATTCACCCTTTGGATTTGGCCGAATTTTCCCAAAAGCATGGCACCAAATTTTAGCTCCAATATTCATGCTCATATGAACAACATCTACAACATTTGAGATAGCAAATTTTCCAAGAAAATTTACTTTCAAAGAAGCAAGAATAAAGCTTCTAACAATTACAACTTTTAGATCACATACTTATGAACTACAAAACCCAAAAGGATTCACCAACTACTAGACCTAGGCTCTGATACCACTTGAAGGAATTATTTTGTGAAAACATGTTCATTTGAGCAACATCATATAGCATGCAATTAACAATTAAAAGGCGGAATCATGCTTACATGCACTCAAATACAAAACATTAACCAAGAAATTCAAAGCCTAGTAGATTGGTGAACCAATAATCAACTCAAAACAAAGTGAGTTGAAATTAATACCTTTGTAGATTCCTCTTTGCATAAGCAAAGGCTAATCACCCAAAGAGATAGGGCCTTCATTCCTTGCTTCTTAGATCCATGGATTTGGATGGAAGAATAGGTTCTCCAAGTTCCCAAAATTGAGAACCTCTAATTCTCGACACCAAGGTTCGATTGTAGAAGAAATGAGTGACCTTGGAGTAGTAGGATTGCTAGATGTACCCTCCAAGGTGTTGGCCTCTTTAGAGAGAAAATGGAGAGACAATTCTCACCAATTTTCCCCCAAAATAAACCCATTTATCACTTAATGAATATTTGGCTATAAAGTCATTTATATAGTCACTTCTTTAAGTGACCTAAACAACCAAAAAACCCTAATTCATCTTCATGGCCGGCCATATAGAGAGATTTGGGCTTTTGGGCTTTAATGAATCTTTATTCATTAAATTGTCATACAACTTAAGTTAATGGGCTTGACGTTCGAAGCCCATTGGGCCTTAAGGTCCAAAACTATCCCGAAGTCATTTAACGAACTTATTCGTTTGATTAATTAACATATTAATTAATCCTTGCCATAAATAAATGATTAAACCATTTAATCATTCTTACTCATTTCCGTTTAATCTCCAATCTCTACCTTTCACGGTGTGCGATCCATTAGGTTCCTTTTAGCGAGGTAGTGGGCGATTAAAACCATTTTACATCGATTGTGAATTGAAACTATTTTCAATTCTCCCTTTAGTGATTATACACGTTTAGGGCTTCCACAAACCATGAGTGACACCTAGCAGCATATCATGGTTACCCAAGCTAATCAGAAGAGGTTAGAGAACCTATTCAGTTCGAGATTACAAATGCAATACGGTCCTTCTCTAATCTAATACTCTTGACCACATTGTTTGGTTTGATAGTTTATTTTCTCATGTCTACTATCCAATGTGTGTCTTGTGCTTATATGATTACCTTGAATGTGATTAGGAACGCATTCCCTAATCTCATTCATACTCTGGCCAGAGATTCAAATCATATCATAGAGTATTCTCCCTCAAACGGTTTGAAGGTTAGAGATCCCTTGTTGCGCATTCACTTGTCTCCATAGCTAAGCGGCTTGACCCCAACGATGCCGTGGACACCCTCCTGATGGAGTGACTTTGACATAATCAAAGATCAAGGTCTTAACCACAAGACAACTATGATGCCTCAGGTCAAAGGACTACTTTGCATTATCCCAACCATGAGTTCTCATGTGACATGGAATATGAGAACTCTTCGTTGATCGCGTTCAGTGAACTCATTCTCTATTGAGCACCTACCGTACTTGTCTTGATGTCACACACACCAATGACTCGAGACTAATCACTCTCCCTGAGAGAAGACATAGTACGTACTGATCTTCACGGACTGTCAACGCCCAATTGGCAATCCTATGATCAGGAACGTTTAGGATGTGTCTACGAAAGAATGGTCTCATGAATCTAACTTCATTAGATTACATTCTCCCAATCACATATTCCTTGGACTTTATCGTTTAAGCATATAACATTTATATGAGACGGCTTAAACAATAATCTTTGCCCTTTATATGTAAAACTAGATTAGTTTAACATGTGAAATGTCCGTAAAGTATCATCACATGATTGGCTTTAGGGCACATTTCCAACAAAGTAATGATGCAAAGCATGGGTAAAATGGAGTAGTGTTGAAATGATTCAAAGTAATGATCCATGAAATCTGAAATGATGGAGGGAACAAGGAATGGAGTAGCAATTAAGTGCAAGGAGGGAACATGGATGATGATAAGGTAATCTTGACTCATGTTTCTTCTTTGGTTGTTGAGCTCTTTGTCATTTTTACATTAATTCTTCTTTCTTTTTAACACATTCCAAGCCTCTTTAGTCTTCAATTTCGTCCATCCACCTTGCTCCATGCATGTGCTATCCATTCCAAACCCAAAACTGCTCCAAAATGCACCAAAATGCACCTTATTGCTTTATAAGGCCTATGGACCTACAAACACACGAAAATAGCTTAAAATACATAATTAACTAAGAAATAACAACATAAATGCATGAGAACAAGCTAACTCAATCGCATAAACATGCTCCTATCAAATTCCCCCACACTTAGCTTTTGCTAGTCCTCGACCAAAACAAAACAACAAAACAAACAAAACATAACCTATACCTTCCAACATTTGCCTCAGGGATTTTCAATGAAACATGACATGCCAAAGATCACCACTCACATTGATTTAAGCGATCCTTACCGTCGAGCATACTTGATCATAGTCACCATTCACTAGCTCACATTTAATCAATTAAAATAGCATTTTGAATGTAGTAACATGCCTTAGAGAATTCCCTCAATTCCTTACCAGATACACTCTTATTTTCACACAAGAATTTTTTACTACACTCCTTATAATAGGTATATGTGAGAAGATTGATGTAAACAAGAAAACTAGTACTCACATATGTTTTTTGACAAAGAAACAATTTCTGGAATTATTAATGCATGCATATATATGATCTCATGAACGGATTGCCACTACTTAGAAGCGAGAACCAATGATATTATATGCTCATACCAATTTCAAACTCCACATATTGAAATACACAACACTCAAGATGGAAGTCAAGGGTTGTAACGGGGTTAAGGGCGTTGGCTAACAAAGAAAGGTAAGGGTAAACAAATGTTCTTAAAGCAATAGTGAGCAAAGTAATGATTAAGGTACTTAGAATTCACTTTAGAATGCAAATCAACTTTTAAATACAAAGGGAAGATATATGCAACACTTAAGGCCGAATTCAATGTTTTGGACCCTTTTTGAACGAACTTTTTTCTTTTCACTCTTTTTTTTTTTTTTCCTACCCGTGCCTTATTAAGGACTTTGGCACACACACACACACAAGAATCACTTCCCCCACACTTGCTTTCTGCAATGCATTGATAAAAAAGGAGTTCATTTTAAGTCATGCTTTACTATGCTTCAAGAACAAGGGTATGGATGGTCCTAAAACTAGGCTAGGTAAGGATATTGTGGATTAACAAAGAACATAGGCTTAACAAGGCTCAACGGGGTTAAACTTAAACACATAATGAAATAGGGGCACGGCAATTTGGCTTTGGTGGTCACTACACAACTTCATCTTGAATATGTGTTATGCAAATCAATAGCATGCTTTGAATGAAATTGGCATGAGTTCTAGCATTTGGAACTAAATGATGAAACGCCTTCTAAGTAGCAACCAAGCAAAGAATAATGAGATCATGCAACGACTTTAGGAAACAATGATGCACAAATTATTAACTCTCCAAATAAACGTTTAGGCTCAAGTCTCACAAGGTTGTAGCGTTCATTTGAGTTCCTTCCTTTAAGCATGTTACAAAAACTGATTTTTCCTTTATGATTGCATG
This sequence comes from Malus sylvestris, assembly GCF_916048215.2. Taxonomy (NCBI): domain Eukaryota; kingdom Viridiplantae; phylum Streptophyta; class Magnoliopsida; order Rosales; family Rosaceae; genus Malus; species Malus sylvestris. The sequence continues at coordinate 40,050,201 of NC_062272.1, read as the reverse complement.
TGAATTCATAAATTATAACCACAACCAAGCATACACCAAAGAGTAAATCAAATTTTCATCCATGTTTATAACTCTCTTTAACAGTCATGTAATTAAAAACCAAATCCTCATCATTATGTTGGAAGGTACCCTAAGACACAAATAAACACACAAAAATAACTCTTTTTGGGTTTTTCAAAACAATTTTTCAAATTTTTATGAGATTTTGGGATTTTTATGTCAAAACACACTGAAACACTCCAAAACAGCTTAAAAACACTTAAAACAGCAAGGAACAACACTAGAAGTAATGGGTGATAAACTCCTACAAATTTCATGCAAAGCAATGGTTACCCCCCCCCCCCCCCCCACACTTAAATCAAACATTGTCCTCAATGTTTCAAGCATAAACTCACACAAAAAACAAGCAAACAAACAAACAACGAATAAACATGACAAGTATGGCAAAGTAAAAACCAGACAGAGTAGAGTTTAAGAACGCAAATCTAGTTTTAGAGATAGTTGATCTTGTTGTCTTTCCACAGCTTTGATCTCGAACTGGTTTGGAATTCTGAGCGAGGAATATGAGAGTTCCTTGGTTTCAATTCAGATTCCTTCTGCTGGGTTGATTTGATTGTGCAGTCTGCATTCTTCTCTGCTTGTTTCTTCTGCACGGCAGGCAGGCACGAGGTAGAGGTGTTGGTCTGTTTCTTTCTTCAATCTTTCCAAGTGCCCACCTCTTGCTTTCTTTCTCCTTGTCCCTAGCTGAGGATGAATTAGCACATTGTCTCCACATGCTTCGAGGTATCATTTTCACTTCCCTTATCTGTTCCCCAGGCAGAAGTGGTAGACGAAGCGGAAGCATAAGATGTTGAAGATGAGTACTCGAAAGCAAGGCTAGGTAAGCAATCAGGAATGGGTTCCAGGTAGTCGGTTCCAAATCGGAAGATTGATACCAAGTGCTAGCTGATTGCTCTCTTTCTCCTTGTCCCGCAGATGAAAACAACGACAAGGAGAAGGACAGGGAGAAAGCATGATATGAGATACTCTTGCTTTCAACCTTCATGATATGAAATACTTTTGCTTTTGATGGGTTGTTTACAGAGGTATCCCAGGGAATAAGGAACACTGAGTGACTCGAGAGGCTTTGTTGGGAAGGCATTCTCGGAGATGAAGGGTTATGTATGTCTGCATTGCAAGGGAGGGTGAAGGTCTACATTTATATGAATTAATAACCGGTACTATTCTTTCACTCTTGTCGGCAACTGTTGGATGATTGAATAGTAATTCTTCACGTGCTTTCTACGTCACCAGAAATCTTCGACAGATTGCTCGTAGTTTCCGTAAAGCTGACTCTGCATGTGACAGATGCTAACACGTCTGGAAAAGCAGATGCCTCTCCGATATCTGGAATCGGTGCTTTGACAAACTACCTGTGATTTTCGCAAAGCTGACTCTGCATTTAACAGATGCTGACACGTGCATCTCCGATATCTGAGCTTGCCTCTTCGATCTCTGAAATCCCGTCGAGTGCAGAGGTTGTATGTGACAAGTGAGGACAAATCTGGAAAAGAAGATTGGTCGTGGTTTCTGAGCAAGCCCAGCTTTTGAGAAAGCTAGCGCCTCTTCGATTCCTGAGCTCGCCTCTTCGATCTCTGAAATCCCGTCGAGTGCTGATTTTTATAGAGATACGCAGGACGTTCAAAGCACACTTGAATTTCTGCCTGTAGAAACTCCCTTCTTGCACTTCTACGATCTTGACTTATCCGACCTCTTCTTTCTTTAACACCTCTGAAAATGTCTGGCCCCTCCGACCATCGTTTTGACTTGAACCTTGGTGAAGAGGCAGTCCCGCCTTCTGCAGACAACATATGGCGCCCATCCTTCATATCCCCTACTGGTCCTCTTATCGTTGGGGATTCGGTGATGAAGAATGATATGACAGCTGCGGTGGTGGCCAGGAAGCTTGTCACTCCCAAAGATAACAGACTACTTGCCAAACGGTCTGATGAGTTGGCTGTTAAGGATTCTCTGGCTCTCAGTGTGCAGTGTGCAGGTTCAGTGTCTAATTTGGCCCAACGCCTATTTGCTCAAACCCGTCTAGTTAAATCATTGGCGGCTGAAGTGATGAGTCTCAAAAAGGAGATTAGAGGTCTCAAGCATGAGAATAAACAGTTGCACAGGCTCGCACATAACTATGCTACAAACATGAAGAGGAAGATTGACCAAATGCAGGAATCTGATGGTCAGATTTTACTTGATCATCAGAGGTTTATAGGATTGTTCCAACAGCATTTTCCTTCGTCTTCTGGGGTTGTACCGCGTAATGAAGCTCCAAATGATCAGCCTCCGATGCCTCCTCCTTCTGGGGCTCCGCCAACTACTGAGACTTCTCCTAAGCAGCCTTTGTGAAGGCTTCCTCTTGTATTTTCTGCTTAATGTTCCTTTTTTCAATGAATTTTAATGTAAAATACCTTGCATATCTGTCAATGTTTCAAAAATAAACCCACACCAAAAACAATTAAACAAGCAACAAATAAAAACGACAATCATGGCAAAATAAAATTGCAGAAAAAGAAAGCTTTTTAGGAACGCAAAACATGGGTTGCCTCCTAAGAAGCGCTTGCTTTAACGTCTTCCAGCCGGACGATACCTCCTTTTAAGCTCCATTAGGGCTCACGGCATGGAGGGGTATTTCCTTCACGATATGCTCCTCAAACAGGTCGTAATAGGGCTTCAAACGATGCCCATTCAACTTAAATTCATGGCCGGTTTTCATGCTTTGAACTTGGACTGCACCATGGGAAAAAACATTAGTAATAACAAAGGGTCCAATCCACTTAGAGCGTAACTTACCGGGGAATAACCGAAGGCGAGAATCAAAGAGGAGCACTTTCTGCCCTTGGAGAATATCTTTGTACGAAGCATCTTGTCATGATACGCCTTGTTCTTATCCTTGTAAATCCGAGCATTCTCGTACGCCTCGTGCCTAATCTCCTCGAGTTCATTTAATTGGAGCTTTCTATGCACCCCGGTGGCATCTATATCCATGTTGAAGGTCTTCACAGCTCAATGTGCTTTGTGCTCTAACTCGACGGGCAAATGACATGGCTTACCATAGATGAGCCGAAAAGGGGACATGCCAAGGTGAGTTTTATAGGCCGTACGATAAGCCCACAATGCATCGTCTAAGCGCAAGCTCCAATCCTTCCTTATTGACCTTACAGTTTTCTCAAGGATTTGCTTGATCTCTCTGTTTGAAACCTCGGCTTGCCCATTGGTTTGAGGATGATAAGGTGTTGAAACCTTATGTGTAACGTTGTACTTTTTGAGCAAAGCCTCAATGGTTCGATTACAAAAGTGGGAGCCTCCATCACTAATGAGAACTCTAGGCATTCCAAACCTAGCAAAAATGTTAGTTTTCACAAAATCTGCAACAACCTTAGAATCATTAGTACGAGTGGCTTTTGCTTCCACCCATTTTGAAACGTAATCAACAGCTAGCAAGATATAAGTGAAACCATAAGATGGAGGGAAAGGACCCATGAAATCAATACCCCAAACGTCAAAAATTTCAACAAATGATAGGGGTTGCTGCGGCATTTGATCCTTGGTACCTATGTTTCCCATTCTTTGGCACCGATCACATGTTAGACAATAAGTTCTAGCATCTTTAAACAACGTGGGCCAATAAAATCCACATTCAAGAACCTTTAGTGCCGTTCTTTGAGTGCCAAAATGTCCACCACAAGCATAAGTATGACAAAATCTTATGATCGAAAGAAATTCACAATCATGCACACATCTACGCAAAATCTGATCAGAGCAATACTTCCACAAATAGGGATCATCCCAAACATAGAAACGTGCATCTTTTCAAAGTTTATCACATTGGTGCTTGGTGAGAGTGCTACGAATTTGTTTAGACACTAAGTAATTCACTAGATCAGCGTACCATGGTTCACTTACCTCAATGGACAGCAGCTGCTCATCGGGGAAAGTTTCAGGGATAGGCACGTTATGCTCATGCTCCTCATGGACCATTCAGCTTAAGTGGTCAACCACCACATTCTCGCTTCTTTTCTTGTCTCGGATTTCGATGTCAAACTCTTGAAGAAGAAGCATCCAACGAATGAGCCTCGGTTTTGCTTCCTTCTTCGTTAGTAAGTACTTTAAAGCTGCATGATCAATATAAACAATCACTTTAGTTCCAATTAAGTAAGATCGAAATTTATCTAAAGCAAAGACAACAGCTAGAAGTTCTTTGTCCGATGTGGAGTAGTTCAATTGGGCATCATTAAGAGTCCAAGAGGCATAGTATATAACATGTGGTTGCTTGTCTTTTCTTTGCCCCAAAACAGCGCCTAATGCATAGTCGGATGCATCGCACATAAGCTCGAAAGGAAGGCTCCAATCGGGAGGAACAATGATAGGGGCCGAAGTGAGCTTCTCTTTGAGCTGCTTGAATGCTGATTCACACTCCTCATCAAACTGGAAGGGCACATCTTTTTGAAGCAATCGGCAAAGGGGGTTGGATATTTTGGAAAAATCCTTGATGAAACGCCTGTAGAACCCTGCATGGCCAAGAAATGAACGAACCTCTCTAACCGAAGTAGGAGAGGGTAAGTGACGTACAAGGTCTATTTTTGATTTATCTACTTCAATTCCTTTTTCTGAAACAAAATGGCCTAAAACTATACCTTGTTTAACCATAAAGTGGCATTTTTCCCAATTCAAAACAAGGTTAGTTTTAACACATCGTTTCAAGATCAAGGTCAGATTATCCAAACAATTATCAAAAGACTCCCCAAATACACTGAAATCATCCATAAATACCTCAATTATCTTCTCAACATAATTGGAGAATATACTTACCATACACCTTTGGAAGGTTACAGGTGTGTTGCATAGGCCGAACGGCATGCGACGATAAGCAAAGGTACCGAATTGACATGTGAAGGTAGTCTTTTCTTGGTCATCGGGAGCTATCACAATCTGATTATAACCCGAATAGCCATCAAGAAAACAATAAAATGAATGACCGGCTAACCTTTCCAGCATTTGATCAATAAAGGGCAGCGGGAAGTGATATTTTCTTGTCGTAGCGTTGAGCTTTCGATAATCAATACAAACTCTCCATCCGGTTTGGATTCTGGTGGGCACAAGCTCATTATCTTCATTTTTTACCACAGTGACTCCGGACTTCTTAGGAACAACTTGGACCGGCGAAACCCAATGCTATCAGAAATTGGGTAAATCACTCCACAATCTAGTAACTTGATGATTTCCTTCTTCACAACGTCCATCATGGGTGGATTGAGCCGGCGTTGTGCTTCTCTAGATGGTTTGGCTCCTTCTTCTAAGAGTATTCGATGCATGCAAGTAGTAGGGCTAATTCCCTTGATATCGGCCAATGTCGACCCAATGGTAGTTTTGTATTCCCGAAGCACCCTTACCAACTTGTCCTTCTCTTGTGCAGTGAGTGAAGAAGAGATGATGACGGGCAGCGTCTCTTGTTCTCCCAAAAACACATATTTCAAATGGCTCGGCAATGGTTTAAGCTCTACGGAAGAGAGTTGGATTACAGAAGGAAGCAACTTGTTAGTTGAATTGGGAATTGAAATTAGGTTAGGAGACTTACCAATATGCCTTGGATTTGACTCTAGGGCAGCAACCATCTCCACCAATTCTTCTTGAATAGGCATGGCAAGATGTTCCTTGTTGTTGCCGTGTGCATGCCTAAGTGCTAACCCTTCTTTTTTGAGTCCAATACTTTGCGTGAGAGTCTTTTCAAGTGCATCCTCACTCAAATCATCAAGGAATTCCTACGCCCAAGAGTCAATCACATCAATAGAGAAACAAGAGTGACCATCATGATGATATCTCATAGCATCAGAAATATTGAAATCAATAATTTCCCCATCAAATTCCATAGTCAATGTTCCCTTGAATACATCTATCTTTGTACGGGCAGTCTTCGTGAATGGTCGGCCAAGTAATATTGGTAATTGAGGGGAATGGTTCGAGTCTTCCATTTCAAGCACGTAGAAGTCCGCTGGAAAGACTAGGTGATTCACCTGCACTAAAACATCCTCCAAAACACCTTTTGGATACGCATTAGATCTATCGGCCAGTTGAATGATCACTCCATCATTTTTTAATTCTCCAAGTTCATAGATGCATATATTGAATAAGGCATGACATTTATTGATGCACCTAGATCTAACATGGCAGATTCAAAGCGAGTATTTCCTATAACACAAGGAATTGTAAAACTGCCTGGATCTTTGCACTTAGGAGGTAATTTTCGTTGCAACACAGCTGAGACATTCTCACTTACCCTTACCACCTCTTTGTTCGAAGCCCTCTGTTGGAAATATGCCCTGAAAGTCAATCTTTGGAAGAAACCTTTCAGGACAAATGAATCGATGTATGGATGACTCTTATACATCAAATGGCAAAGACACGAATTAGGACTATCTCAATAAACGATATATGTCCTAAATAGTGTATCCATGGATAATGGATCGATTGAAGAAGTAATCTAATGATGTTAGACTACAGAGACCTTCTTCACATAACCATTATGTCCAAAAGGTTCCTAGTCATTGGATTGTCGGAGGGAAACTGACAATGCTTAGACCGGTACATACTGTGTCCGCTTCAAATGGAAGGATGGAAAGTCTCATCCCATTCGTGTTGTAACACTAAGACAAGTATGTAGGTGCTCATTAAGAGAATGAGTTCACTGAACACAATCGAACGAGAGTACTTGCATGGAGGTCTACTCACATGTCAAGCAAGTAACTTTAATGCTTGGAATAATGTAAGTAGTCCTTTGACCTGAGGCATCGTCGTTGTCTTGTGGCTAAGTACTTAATCTTTGATTATGTCAAAGTCACCCCATTCGCGGATGTCCACGGCATAATTGGGGTTAAGCCACCTAGTCATGAAGGCAAGTGAATGCGCAACAAGGAATCTCTAATCCTCGATTAGAGAGGAAGAATACTCTAAGATATGATTCAGGAATCTTCGGCCGAAGTATCGAGCGTAATAAAGGAAAGCGTTCCTATACGACTCAATAGAATCATATAAGAAGGAATAATCACATTAGGGGTTTGACATAATATATCCATACCCTAGTAATGTGATTGAGAGTATTGTTTTAGAGAATGATCGAATTACATTGTAATTCCAACTGAATAGGTTCTCCGAACAACTTCTACATTAGCTTGGGTAGCTATGACATATGGTTAGATGTCACTCATAGCTTGTGAGTTCTTCTAAATGATTAAATGTAGTCATCAAAGAAGAAAGGTGAATTAAAATGAAGTTTTAATTCACTAAGTGATTGAATTAAATATAATCAATTGGATTGAAGCCAATCACCTCACTCCCTTGCTAATTAGAACCTAAAATGATTGTACACTGATACACTCTTGTAGTGAGTAATTAATGGATGATGGAAATAATTAATTGGATTAATTAAGTGTTGTGATTAATTTAGAAAGTCTAAAGAAATCATAAAAGCGATAAATGATCGTTTTGGGCTTAAAGAAACGTTCGGGTTTAATTGGGCCCATTGGGCCTAAACCCATTGGGCTTTTATTCAAGCATAGGATGACTTGAAATAATAAAAGCCCAAAGCCCAAACCAAACACTAAAGGGCCAGCCACTTAAAGGGTTTGGGAGAGATATTTAGTCAAGTTGTTGACTAGGTTTCTTTTTGTCTATATAAGGAACTTTATAGCACAAAGTTCATTAGGGTTTTTGTGTGTTTTTGAACAACAAAGAGGCAAAAGAAAATAGCTCTCTAAAACCACAAAGGCCGGCCACCTAGAGGGTGATTTTACTAACAATCTTTCACCCTTTTGGTTATTCCTCCATCCATCTCACTACACTAGTGGGTGTGGATCTTTAGAGGTCTTCTCCTTTGGAGACTAAAGGAGAACCTTGGAGCACTCTTACTAACAAAGTGGAGGAGGCAAGGAGGGAGGCTAGGCTCAAGGACATCAAGGAACAAAAGGCTTGGAGGTGGTCCATCCTTGGTCTAAAATCAAGATCAAGAGGTATAGATCTAAACTTTCACTTTGTTCTTTACTAAAATGTTTTGATGCATTATATATAAACCTATGAACCTTGAAGGGGATTTGCATGACTATAGCTTTGATATTATTTGATAAATCGCTTCCGTTGCTCATGTATATAAATTTTAAATTGTATATGCATGCTAGTCATTTAGAAATCCCATGTGTTAAACTCATAATTTTCCCTTCACCCTCTTCCTTGTAGTGCACAGCTCCTTCAGGAACTTAGCATACTTGGGGACTTGTTTAATTGCATCTAGAAGTGGAATGTTGAGTTGCACCTTTCTGAATGTGTTAAGGATGTCTTTGTCACTCTCATCCTTCTTTGATTGCTTAAACCTGCGAGGAAAGGGTGCATTGGTTGGAATAGAATTAGAAGTCATGGAAATTGAACCCAACTTACCTTTGGTGGTCGAATTAAGGTGTGTAGGTGGCTGCGGCAAAGATTGCTCAATCCTTGCCAAGGGCAGGCCTTGTTCCTTCTCCTCAGATTGCATATTTCCATCCTCCTTTTGATTAGATTTAGATGGGCTGGGATCAGATCCAACTTCTTGTCCACTTCACAAGGTGGTAGCTTTGGCATATTCGAAGCCTCCCTTTGGATTCACATCCGTCGAACTAGGTAACTTACCTGGCTCTCTACTAAATTGCCCCATGAACTCAGCCATTTATCCCATCTGTCTCTTCAATTCAGTCACCTCTCGAGCTTGATTTTGCACTTCCTTGGCGTAATTGTGCATATCTTTGGCTTGATTTTCCTGACCCTTCGCCAACGTAGTTAGTAAATGAATAACTTGAGCATTATCAAAAGACGAACCTGAGTTATTTTGGGCAGGTTGTGTTTGGGGTTGTGCGGGTGCATACGGCCTTTGATAGAATCCCAGAGGTTGCTGTCTGAATGCACTTTGTTGTTGGGTTTGTTGGGGCTCCCTTCATTTGAAATTTGGATGATCTCTCCAACCTGGATTGTATGTATTCGAGAACGGATCATTCCTTGGTTGGTTTTGACTCCCAAAACCCACGGCGTTGGCAGATTCCCACCCTCCGTTCTCGATTAATTGAGGGCACTTATCTGTGAGATGTCCATTCATTGAGCACACACCACAAGCAGCTACACTTTGTTCTTTTGGTTTTTCAACCACCTGTGAAAGAAGAGGAGTAAGATTAGCCATTTGATTTTGAAGTTCGGAAATAGCATTTACCTCATTAACTTGTTGCTGCCGTGGGTTGTCTCTTTGATCAATGCCTTCATATTGTTGAGCATTCAATGCTCGGTTAGCAATTAAGGTCTTGGCAGCCATGGGTGTTTTGTCCACCAAAGCTCCTCCCGCTGAGGCGTCTAGCATTTGGCGTTCAATTGGTAGAAGCCCTTCGTAGAAATATTGAAGAAGAAGCTCCTCCTTCATCTGGTGCTGTGGACATGAAGCGATAAGGGTTTTAAAACGCTCATAGTAAGTGGGAAAGGATTCACCTTGGTTTTGCTGAATGCCACTAATCCTTTTGCGTAGTAGAATGACTCGAGAAGTTGGGAAAAACTTCTCCAAAAATGCCCGTTTCATACTCTCCCATGATGTGACAGTTCCGGGGGCTAGCTCATACAACCAATCTTTAGCGTTTTCCAAGAGAGAAAAGGGAAAAGCCTTCATTTTCAGAATGCTCCCATCAACATTCACAGGGGTCATGCTCGAACAAACAATCTCGAACTCCTTCAAATGTTTATTAGGATCTTCCATGGATAACCCATGGAACTTAGGAATATGGTGCAATAAACTGGACTTTAATTCGAACTTGTCGGTCTTGTTTTGGGCCGCCCTTGGATATTGAATGCATAAAGGCAGAGCATTGTCCAATCCCGAAGCGGAAAGCTCCTTGATTGTTCGATTGTCTACTGCCATATCATGGACTTCTTTAAAAGTCCTTGCCGTGGCCTCTTCTTGCTCTTCTACTTTGTCTTCTTCAAGATCTGGTGCAGGTTGAGATGTTTGGGGTTCTTGTTGATTCCTTGGTCGTCCCAAAGTTCGCTCAAAATCATCGTCAAAGTCAAAGATGTGCTTATGAACAAGTTGAGAACTTCGAGTCATAAACCACCTAAAACAAGAAAACAAGTAAAATCAGCAACTAGGAACAAAAACACATGAAAATAAACAAAAAGAAATAATAAGGGATTAGCAAAGTTGCTAATCCCCGACAACAGCGCCAAAATTTGATGCGATGAAAGTTAAGCACTCAAATTAAACCCTCTTGTTGCCAAATTGTAGTATAAATGCAAGTAGGGATCGTTCTAAACCAGGGATTAGGAGGGCTTGCTAAAACCTCTAAACTAACTCAAAGACATAAAAATAAAGTTAAAAATGTTTGAATAGACTCAAAGGACTCAAAACAGATTCTAAAGACGCAAAACAACTTAAAAACACAAACTGGGCAGATTTGACTCTAACACAATTTTGGACGAATTTAGTGTTTTGGCTTGAATCAAAACACTCAAAAACACAAACAAAATCGAAATTTAACGCTTTGAAACAAGAAAGTAAAATGGGGATTTTGGTTTTGATGAATTTGAAACAAACAAACAAGTTATAAAACTAGGTAGATTGTAAGACAAATTTGAGGAATACGATGATGGATGGATTAGTTAGAGGTCCGTTCTTCACACATGACACACTTGTACATGAATCGATTTCCAATTGCTTTTCAATAAACTATGATGCTCAACACCCCAGATTAATCGTGATGCACAAATTAATCCTCAGATTTTCCTTTACTCATTGAATTGGATGAATGCATGCGACAACCCAAATCATTCTCTAAAAGTCCCATATATGAATGCATAATAGAGATACAATCAGAGATCATTACGTTCAATGAAAATCATAAGTGTTGACGAGGCAATTATAACTATGAATGCATGATACAATTGCCAAGAATTCAATTAACGCGATTGTGATAAACAACCTTCACTACTCATGAATATAAACTTGTAACGATTAGGTGAAACTCATTTATATTCTAGCATCTAATTCATGCATGAAAATTAAGTATGCATCCTTAATAAACATACAAGAATCAGTTATGAATAAAATAGATAATTGAATTGCAATCACAACTTATCAAATCACAATTGGAAGAAATCAATTCATATCTCAAGCATGTTCATGGCTTCAAACTTCCCCCTAACTAAATGAGGGTTTAGCCACTCATAATTGCAAAAAAATCAGAAAATGAATTTAACATCGGAAACAAAAGAAAGAAAACACCTAAATGCTCCAACGATCTAAGTTGACAGCACGCACGTCCAAGCACTTTCCTTTCCTTCCTTCGCTACGGCACAAGGTGTTGGTGAGTGTTCGAAGGTTTGTTTGTATGGAGGAATGGATGTAAATATGAATGGATGTGTTTGGATGAAGGTTGTATTGAAATGGAAGTGAATGATCTAAAAAAATATGACCCCATTTATGTTACACACACTTCCCTTTATAGAGGAAGTGCAAGGCAAAGCATGGGTAAAATGGAGTAGTGTTGAAATGATTCAAAGGTGAAAGTGGAGTAATGATGCAAAGCATGGGTAAAATGGAGTGGTGTTGAAATGATTCAAAGGTGAAAGTGAAGTAATGATGCAAAGCATGGGTAAAATGGAGTGGTGATGAAATGATTCAAAGGTGAAAGTGAAGTAATGATGCAAAGCATGGGTAAAATGGAGTAGTGTTGAAATGATTCAAAGTAATGATGCATGAAATCTGAAATGATGGAGGGAACAAGGAATGGAGTAGCAATTAAGTGCAAGGAGGGAACATGGATGATGATAAGGTAATCTTGACTCATGTTTCTTCTTTGGTTGCTGAGCTCTTTGTCATTTTTACATTAATTCTTCTTTCTTTTTAACACATTCCAAGCCTCTTTAGTCTTCAATTTCATCCATCCACCTTGGTCCATGCATGTGTTATCCATTCCAAGCCCAAAACTGCTCCAAAATGCACCTTATTGCTTTATAAGGCCTATGGACCTACAAACACACGAAAATAGCTTAAAATACATAATTAACTAAGAAATAACAACATAAATGCATGAGAACAAGCTAACTAAATCGCATAAACATGCTCCTATCAGTCCTTTTATTCAAGCATAGGATGACTTGAAATGATAAAAGCCCAAAAGCCCAAACAACACAAAGGGGCCGGCCAAATAAAGGGAAAGGGAGAGAGAGGGAGTCAAGGAGTTGGCTAACTTTCTTTGAGATACAAAAGGAACTTTTAGTGAAAAGTTTCATTAGGGTTTTTTGTGAGTTTACTTTCACCAAAAATAGAGAAAACACAATCTCTCTCTCAACTCACAAGGCCGGCCACCAAGAGGAGATTTTAGCTAATCATCTTTTCTCCTTTTGGTCATTTCTCCCATCCATCTCACTACACTAGTGGGTGTGGATCTTTAGAGGTCTTCAACCTTGGAGACTAAAGGAGAACCAAGGAGCACTCATTCTAGCAAGGTGGAGGAAGCAAGGAGGGAAGCTAGGCTCAAGGAGTTCCAAGAACAAAGAGCTTGGAGGTGGTCAATCCTTGGTCTCAAGTCAAGATCAAGAGGTATAAAACTACACCTTCACTTTGTTCTTCAATAAAATGTTTTGATGCATCTCACATAAACCTATGCTTCTTGAAGGGTCTTTGCATGACTATAGCTTTGATATTATGTGATAACTTACTTCCGTTGCAAATGTATATAAATTTTGAATTGTATATGCATGCTAGTCACTAGAAATCCCAAATAAATCTCATTATTTTCCTTCAGAGAGGGCCTTCATTCCTTGCTTCTTAGTTCCATCGATTTCTTGGAGGAGGATGGTAGAAAGGATTCTCCAAGTTCCCAAAATTGAGAACCTCTAATTTTTCCATACCAAGGAGGGACTTGAAGAAGAGATGAGTGACCTTGGAGGATGAGAGATTGCTAGCTAATCTCCTCCAAGGGGGTCGGCCTCTTAGAGAGAAAAGGAGAGCATTGTGTTCTCATCCTTTCCCCAAAAGAAAACCCTAAGGATGAAATAGCTATAAAGTTGCCTTTATACCACCTCACAATGGAGTGGCAAACTTGCAATTAAAGCAAGTTCACTACCCTCCTCTATTTGGCCGGCCTTAAAGGTTTATTGGGCTTTCAAGCCCTTTGTTTATTCAAGTTGTCATACAAGTTGAGTTAATGGGCTTGACATTCAAATCCCATTGGGCCTTGCGGCCAAAAACTAACCCGAGGTCTTTAACGAACTTTATTCGTTTGATTAATTAACATATTAATTAATCATTGCCATAACTAATTAAACCATTTAATTATCCTTACTCATCTCCGTTGTTTCTTCAATCTCTACCTTACACGGTGTACGATCCATTAGGTTCCTTTTAGCGAGGTAGTGGGCGATTAGAACACTTTCAAATCGATTGTGAATTGAAACTTTCTTTCAATTCTCCCTTTAGTGATTATACACGTTTAGGGCTTCCACAAACCATGAGTGACACCTAGCAGTATGTCATGGTTACCCAAGCTAATCAGAAGAGGTGGAGAACCTATTCAGTTCAGGATTACAATCCAATACGGTCTTTCTCTAATACAATACTTTTGACCACATTATTTGGTTTGATAGTTTAATCATGTCTACTATCCAATGTGATTCATTTACTTATATGATTACCTTGAATGTGATTTGGAACGACTTCCGAAATCTCATTCATACTCTGGCCAGAGATTCTTAATCATATCATAGAGTATTCTCCCTCAAACGGTTTGAAGGTTAGAGATCCCTTGTTGCGCATTCACTTGCCTCCATGGCTAAGTCACTTAACCCCAACTATGCCGTGAACACCCTCTGACAGAGTGACTTTGACATAGTCAAAGATCAAGGACCTAACCACAAGACAACTATGATGCCTCAGGTCAAAGGACTACTTTGCATTATCCCAACTATGAGTTCTCATGTGACATGAGTATGAGAACTCCTCGTTGATCGTGTTCAGTGGACTCATTCTCTATTGAGCATCTACATGCTTGTCTTGGTGTCAATCACACCAATGAGTTGAGACCAGTCACTCTCCTTGAGAGAAAACACAGCACGTACTGATCTTAACGGACTGTCAATGCCCAATTGGTAATCCTATGATCAGGAACGTTTAGGATATGCATACGAAAGAGAATGGTCTCATGAATCTAACTTCTTTAAATTACATTCTCCTAATTACATATTCCTTGGACTTATCGTTTAATCATATAACATTTATATGAGACGGCTTAAAACAATAATATTTGCCCTTGATATTAAACTAGATTAGTTTAACATGTGAAATGTACGTAAAGTATCATCATATGATTGGTTTTAGGGCACATTTCCAACAATCTCCCACTTGCACTAGAGCTAATCAGCTTGGTCATCAATGATGATACCTCTTCTGTAGTCATTTCAAAAATGGCTGAGTAGTAGGCCTAGGCAATGGATATCTATATGTTATCCATAGAAGCAACCTTGAGAATAACGACGTCACCATTATACATGATTCTCAATCATGTGGTTCAGTCTCTCATTTGAGTTCGGATCTTGATGAGACCGTGATTCCCTGGCTTGAGCTATCGCCCTATTAGTGTCGTAGTGTCGGTACACTGGAGACACTTTCTGGTTGAAACCGAATAGAGAGTTCATAAATGAACTTTCCCATCTAAACAACATTGTTGTAAGCTTCTATATGGCAATATATTTTGCATTCATAATGGAACACACTAAAGTCATTACTTTTAATGTTTCCATCCAAATATCTCTTTAGTCATAATAAAAAGATATCTGATTATCTCTTCATTCATAATGAAGAAACATCCAATAATGGATTAGATTCACAATCTAATACATTTATACTTCCATTACGTTACTCTAATTCTTCCTCATTCTTGAGGAATCCATCCTTTATTATTTCTCAAATACTTAAGGATTCACTTGACAGTTGCCATGGTTCTGATCCTAGGCTTGCATTGATATAGTCTTGTATCGATCTTGGTACAACTCATATCAATGTTTTTCATACAATATGAAATACATAAATCACCTTTTTGCGTATACATAAAGGATTCTATTTACGCATTATTTCTTTGGGAGTCAAAAGGTACGTTCCCTTTGAGAAGAGCTACCTCCTAGTCTCACTAGAGTTGTTCTTCTGATTGAAGTTTATCATCATATGAGAAACTTCCTAGCATCTTTTGTCTATCATTAGGGCTTGATATAATCCAATTATATCCTGAAATCTATCATTATAGATTTCCATCCCATGTTTATAGACTATGTCTCCCATATACATTCTATCGTTATAGAATGTTTAAAGTCATAACTTTAACGAAGAAGTATTCATTTCATTTCCAAAATTAATATATCATATACGTGTTAAATTTTAGGAACATGATTAACTCCCACTAATCTTTTGTAAACTTAGTAAACAAAAGATTCATTTACATCTTTATGAGAAATCAATTGATTTGATCTTTCTCTCATAAGACGCTTATAGCTCCCACTAGCTTGCCAAGATCCATGATGGATGGATCTCTATAACTTACATGTCTTGTGATTCATAGTTGTAGACATATATTATCAAGACTATCTTAATAATGGTTTCGGAAACCCATATTGTTGGAAATGTGCCCTAAAACCAATCATATGATGATACTTTACGGACATTTCACAAAGTTAAACTAATGTAGTTTATATATAAAGGGGCAAAGATTATTGCTTGAGCCATCTCATATAAATGTTATATGCTTAAACGATAAGTCCAAGGAATATGTGATTGGGAGAATGCAATCTAAAGAAGTTAGATTCATGAGACCATTCTTTCGTAGACACATCCTAAACGTTCCTGATCATAGGATTGCCAATTGGGCATTGACAGTCCGTTAAGATCAGTATGTGCTGTGTCTTCTCTTAGGGAGAGTGACTAGTCTCGAGTCATTGGTGTGTGTGACATCAAGACAAGTACGTAGGTGCTCAATAGAGAATGAGTTCACTGAACACGATCAACGAAGAGTTCTCATATTCATGTCACATGAGAACTCATGGTTGGGATAATGCAAAGTAGTCCTTTGACCTGAGGCATCACAGTTGTCTTGTGGTTAAGTCCTTGATATTTGATTATGTCAAAGTCACCCCATCCGCGGGTGCCCACGGCATCGTTGGGGTTAAGCCACTTAGCCATGGAGGCAATTGAATGCGCAACAAGGGATCTCTAACCTTCAAACCGTTTGGGGGAGAATACTCTATGATATGATTGAAAATCTCTGATCAGAGTATGAATGAGATTTAGGAAGGCGTTCCAAATCACATTCAAGGTAATCATATAAGTAAACGAATCACATTGGATAGTAGACATGAATAAACTATCAAACCAAACAATGTGGTCAAGAGTATTGTATTAGAGAAAGACCGTATTGCATTTGTAATCCTAAACTGGATAGGTTCTCCACCTCTTCTTATTAGCTTGGGTAACCATGATATGCTGCTAGGTGTCACTCATGGTTTGTGGAAGCCCTAAACGTGTATAATCACTAAAGGGAGAATTGAAAGTAAGTTTCAATTCACAATCGGTTTGAAAGAGTTCTAATCGCCCACTACCTCGCTAAAAGGAACCTAATGGATCATACACCATGTAAGGTAAAGATTGAAGAAACAACGGAGATGAGTAAGAATAATTAAATGGTTTAATTATTTATGGCAAGGATTAATTAATATGTTAATTAATCAAACGAATAAGTTCGTTAAAAGACCACGGGTTAGTTTTGGGCCTCAAGGCCCAATGGGCTTCGAACTTCAAGCCCATTGACTTAAGTTGTATGACAACTTAATGACTATTAATTCACAAAGGCCCAAAAGCCCAATAAAACCCTTGTGGCCGGCCATGTTAGAAGAATGGCTTTTTGGTTCTTTAGGTCACTTATTTGAAGGGACTATATAAAGGACTTTATAGCCTAAATTCATTAGGGGTTTATTTTTAGGAAATTGGAGAGAACACAAAGCTCTCCTTTCTCTCTAAAGAGGCCGGCCACCCTAGAGGAAATTAACTAGCAATCTTGCTTCCTCTAGGTCACTCATTTCTTCATCAATCCAACCTTGGTGTGGAGACTTAGAGGTTCTCAATTTTGGGAACTTGGAGAATCTATTCTTCCATCCAAATCCATGGATCTAAGAAGCAAGGAATGAAGGCCATTCTCCTTGGGTGATTAGCCTTTGCTTATGCAGAGAGGAATCTACAAAGGTATAAATTTCTCAACTCACTTTGTTTTGAGTTGAGTCTTGGTTCACCAATCTACTAGGCTTTGAATTTCATGGGTAATGTTTTTTTTTTTAGTGCATGCTAGCATGATTCCGCCTTTAATTGTTAATTGCATGCTTATAGATGTTGCTCAAATGAACATGTTTTCACAAAATCTTCCTTCAAGTGGTATCAGAGCCTGGGTCTAGTAGTTGGTGAATCCTTTTGGGTTTTGTAGTTCATAGTTTTGATTTAAAAGTTGTAATATGTTACAAGCTTTATTCTTGTTTCTTTGAATGTAAATTTTGTTAGAAAATTTGCCATCTCAAATGTTGTAGATGTAGTTCATATGAGCATGAATATTGGAGCTAAAATTTGGTGCCATGTTTTTGGGAAAATTCGGCCAAATCCAAAGGGTGGATTTTTGGGTTCTTGTTTGACTTGTTAAAAGTGTTTTCAAGTGACTTTTGGAACCCCTATGTACCCTAGTTTGGTTATATGTTATTTCCATAAAGTTTGAGTGGTTTTGGGATGTTTTTGGGTGAAAAATGTTCATGGAAATTTTTGAGTTTTTCATGAGTGTTCTTCATTGTTCTTGACATTTTTGCCAAGAACAAAAAGTTTGGTGTTTTGATTCAAAGTTTTGATTTATTTCATAAAGTTTTTGTTTTATGATTTATCATATATTTAAATGTATTAGATATTTATTTAAAAGGTGTAAGAAATATTGGTGGGTGTGAAAGGATTAATTTCCTTTCACACACACCACTTGCATGACATTTATGTCATGCACCACTTGCATGCTTTATGTCTAAAACTACAAATCAACACACACATCACTCCCTTTGCTTCCTATAACCGGCCACTCCCTCAAAAGGAGTACTTTTGGGACTTTTATGCAATTACATAAAGTTTTGATACTTTTGTGTATTTGCACTTTGGCCCAAAAGTTTACGTTTTTACGTTTAGGTCCAAAAACGCTAAAGGACAAATTGTTTTGCTCCTTTAATGAAGTTTTTGCATTGTTTAAATTTTGGGTTCTAGTTGTAATTACATGAAGTAGTGGACTTTTGTGTTTTTACAAAGTGACCCCAAAAGTTTATGTTTTTGCAATATGGCCCAAAAGTTGTGGTAATTGCATTTTGGCCCAAATTAGGTTGAGAACAAAATTGTTTTGTCTCTTTAAATGAGAATTGGATTTTCATTTCATTTAGCTCCATTTAAATCAATTTTATGGTACAAAAACCAAATGAAAATGTTGCATTCAATTTAATTAGTTAAAGTGTTAATTAATTAAAGGGTGATTATGAACCTAAGCCTATGATAATTGAGCTATGTGATAGGCCGTTTCAAATTTGTTTGAACCATGGGAATGTGTAGATTAGATTTTGGTTGTAATTTGATTTGATCAAATGTTGTAAAAGAGCATAATCTCTTCTTTACTTTAAAGTAATTTGAATTATTCAAATGTTGTAATGAGCATAAGCTCACCTTTACTTTGAAGTACTTCTTTCTTGCTTTATTTGATATGCATGAAAATGAAGTAGTTGGGTCCAACGCCCCTAAGACAACACGCCTTAATGTGATTAAACGCGTAACTAAAATCAATCACCATCCCTAGACCGAGATTCAACACAAGGCTCGTGTTGAATCTAATCAAATGTTCATAGTCATCCTAAGGCCCTAAGGCAACTATATAGTCCATCAAATGAATGCAAAAGGTTATGTTAGTAGTATCATATACTCTTGCTTTAAAAACCGTTTTATAAGCATAGTGGGAGTATTATATACAACTAAAACAATCAAATGGACCAATAGTTGTAATAGGACCAAAATTGTTTTAATAAAGATTAAAATGAATATTTATATGTGATGAGACCTAAAACCCTCAAACCAAACCATTATTAAGTTTGATAAGCGTGAGAGTGCTTTGAACACTCTTTCGTGGCCTTCCACCATGGTAGACTCCAATCGTTTATGACTTGTACACCGCCTTCACCCTATCATGGGGGAGTGCAAAGTGCATGCTTATACTCAGGAGGAGTTTATTTAAAACATTTGATGAGGTTAAGGTAGGCAACGAGTGTGGCCAACATCGTATCATCGTGAGGTCATACTTAAACCCCTTTCTAAACCGGCATGGTGGGAAAGAACTTAACTAAGAGGAATGGAGCCAACATCATATCATTGTGAGGTAACATTCTCTAGAGGCCAAATAAGATGGGTACTTGCAAGAGATGCAAATGAGTAAGCGTACTCTCTCATTATTATTAATGCTAGCCAACATCATATCATTGTGAGGTGGGCTTGGTAATAGTGAGTCTCCCATACCCTACTAAGAGTTTCATCCAAAACTCTCGAATTCCAATGAGGGATATGGAATTTGCCAAAAATAGTGGGTGGTGCTATTTGATTTAAAGACCCGGATCAAATGGCTTAAAAATCAATCAATTTATATTTGTTTTGTATTTGTTTACCAATATATTTGCAAACGCTATCCAACACTTGACAAATAAAAGCCGAAAGCTTTAGTTTCCGGACTTGGTACTACAAAACCATAGATTGTCTATAATGGCTTGTAAATGTACCTAAGTAGTCTCATCCTCACAATCTTCCTATTGATAATGTATCATTAGAAGAATATGTTAGAAAAAGTCTATCATATAGAGGACAACACTTTTTTTTTATGTCATAATTCTTCAAATACAAATTGTTGTATGAAGAAATAAGAGTTGCTTTGAACAACCCTTAGTCAATACAAACACTTAGTGCTTGTTTCTTTGTTACATGAACAAGGAACTTTAGAAGTAAGCACAAGGGCATGGACACTTTATGTGCCATGATTCTTCACTTACAAATTGTTGTATGAAGAAATGAGAGTTGCCTTGTACAACTCTTGAAAGTTTGTAATTATGTTTAGAACATAATGGTTGTTTGACAAAAATAGTCCATTAACATGGACTTATGATGATTTTGAATCATTGAGTGTTGAAGTGATAAACCACTTAACGAGACGGAAACTAGGCTAGGACTTCACCTTTATGTCCCTATCCTAATGGTTCACTAAGTTTATTGTAAACTATGTAGTGAACAATAAACACATGCTCTCCAAAATGTTTGATGTGTATAACACAATTGAAATAAGTTTCAAGAGAGATAGTGGGAGTTTAGGGACCATGACTATTGTAGTCAAAGGAGAAGTCAAAAGAAGAAGATAAAATTAACTCCAAGGGAACAAACTTTCTTTATGAAAGGATGGACATTGGAAGGGGTATTTGCAAGAAATGTCTTGCAAGTGTCAAGAACACACCTTTCGAAGGTGTTGTAAATTGTTCTTGAATAGTTCAAAACAGTTGGTTCTTCTACTTGAATGCTTGATTCTGTATTAGTAACTATGTTTTACAATCGTTGTAAAAGTGTGACTAATAAGAAGTAGAAGATATATGAGAGAAGAAAAGGTGCTTCACATTCGGAACGTGAATAAAATATAGATCTCTGCGAAAGCAGATAGTACTTACTTCCTCATATGAACTACCAAAGAAATTGGAAAAACCAAAGATAGTCTTTACATTCCAATTTTAAGGAACTTAATTCCGTCACTATAGTAGAGATGGATGAATGTTTTGTTTGACAAAACATTGTTCTTTATTAATCAATGATTGGATTATAGTAATCTAATTGATTGTCTCTATAGTAGAGATGATATGGCAGTGTTAACTGTTTAGAATATAATGATGCTTAAAACCCAAAAGGTTGCAAGGTAGTGACTAATCCCAACTGAGTTGTGATACCTCTAAAACATAAATTACGAGTTGGTCATAGATGGATGCTTTGGATTGTTAGATTCGGATCCAATACCTTCTTGTTAAAATTGTATAGAGGCGAAATGTTCGAATCTTTATTCTTTTGGAAAGATGAAAGAATCACAAAGTTGTTGAGGTTAATTCACTTAGATGTTAGTGACACTTGTCCACAACATAATACTACTCATGTTGTATGACATTCACCGAAGATCACTCTCGGTTGGACTATAGTTTATTTTGAATAAACACAAGTCCGAATACTTTGCAAAAGGTTTCAAAGAATTCAAGAAATGTAAGTTGATGAGTAAGACGTCTAAATTATTCACATCCTTAGATTTGATCCAAGGAATGGTAACACTTTAGAATAGTTTTCTTGAAAGATATCAAGGAAAGAAGCATCATAAGATAATGAAATTCTCCATTAGGAGAAGAACGAACTCGAATAAGATTTAGTTCGTTGGTGAAGGAAAAATTTTGTCCTAGCTAAGAACAAGTATGAACATTTGAATACACATGCAAGCTATCAACACTTTAAAGTAGGCATGCATCCAAAAACAATTCATAAAACCCATGACTTTCAAAGCCTAGTATATGGTGAACCAAAATAAACTCTTTAACAAAATTAAAGAGAAGTAAAGATTTAGAGATTCTTTACCCTTGAAGCTCATCCTTGTTTACACAAGGGATTCACCCAAGTGGAGGGCCTTCAAGTCACCTCCAAGCTCCTTGAATCCTCCTTGTGTTTTCCTCCCTTTAGTGCTCCTTTGATGATTAGAGGAAAAAGGATTTGTTCTCCAAAAACATCAAAAGCTTGATGTCTCTAAGTCTCTTCACCAAGGTTGTATATTGTGAAGATGATATGGATGACTTAGAGAGATTTTAGATGCTAGTAAAAATCCTCTAAGTGGCCGGCCTCTATGTAGAAAAAGAGAGAAAAAATGTTTCACCCAATTTCTATTAGAAAACCCTAAAAGAGAAAATTGCTATAAAGTTCCTTTTATAACATTTTCTTTGGTGAGTGGCAAACTTGTAATTAAGCAAGCTTGCCCATTCACCCTAATGGCCGGCCTCTCCTTGTTATTGGGCTAATTTGCCCATTTTGTTTTAGTTGTCATACAACTTAAACATAATGGGCCTTGTGGACCAAAACACTTTTGGGCCCCGAAACCCAACACCAACTTATAAGCCCAATACGAACTTTTCGTATAATTAATTAACTAATTAATTAATCTTGACCATTCTTCAATTAAACCATTTAATTGCTTATCCATTTCATATAATTTCTTCACTAACATCCTTATGTGGTGTCCGATCCATTAGGTTCCAATTAGCGAGGCAGTGGGCGATGTTACTCTTAACGATCGATTGTGAATTGAAACCACATTTCAATTCTCCCTTAAGATTAGTGCTTGCTAATCTTCAGGGCTTCCACAAACCATGAGTGACACCTAGCAGCATATCATGGTTACCCAAGCTAAGTAGAATTGGTTGGAGAACCTATCCAGTTACAACTACAATGCAATACGGTCCTTCTCTAATACAATACTCTTAATCACATTGTTTAAGTGATAGTTTGTTTCATGTCTACTATCCAATGTGATACTTTCCTATATGACTCCTTTGAATATGATTTGGAACAAACTTCCTAAGTCATATTCATATGCTTTGGCCAAAGACTTTAGAATCATATCTTAGAGTATTCTCCTTCCACCATGGAAGGTTAGAGATCCCTTGTTGTACATTCATATGCCTACATGACTAGATAGCTTGACCCCAACAATGCCGTGGACAATCCGAAGGAATGCCATTGACATGATCAAAGATCAAGGACCTAACCATTAGACATCTATGATGCCTCAGGTCAAAGGACTACTTTGCATATTGCAACTTTAGAGTTCATACATGACATGTATGTTCGAACTCTCTTTTGATCGACGTTCAGTGTACTCGATTACTCTTTCGAGCACCTATGTGTTTGTCTCAGTGTCCAACACCAAATGACTTGAGACTAGTTCATACTCACGTTTGAGTCAACATAACACATACTAACCTTAGCGGATTGTCAATGCCCAATTGGCAATCCTATGGCTAGGAACGTTTTAGGAATGAACATAAGAGAGAGGTCTCGATAATCTAACTCATTAGATCACTTCTCTCTTAGAACAAATACATTCCTTGGATTCCCTTATTGCTTAAACACATGATACAATAAATAGTGATTAACAATAAGCTTTGCCCTCCATTAAACATATAAAAGTTTAATACAATAAGTATTCCAAAAAGCTATTACATCAAATGAGTGGCTTTGTGGGCATACTTCCAACAATCTCCCACTTGCACTCAAAGCCATCTTCCCATGTATCTAATACCCATCTTATCCATATGACGATCAAGCTGGATTTGAGACATTGGCTTTGTCAGTGGATCTGCTACGTTATCGGCTGAGGCAACTTTGAGGATGTTGACTCTCCCCTCGGCAGCATATCTTCTAATGATATTAAAGCGCCTATCAAAATGCTTGTTCTTTTGATGTGCCCTGGGTTCCTTGGCTTGAGCTATCGCCCCACTATTATCACAGTACAAAGTTACTGGTGATGTAATGGTTGGAACCACTCCAAGTTCAGTAATGAACTTCTTCATCCAGAACGCTTCTTTGCCGGCTTCAGCTGTAGCGACATATTCAGCCTCTGTCGTGGAATCAGCAATTACACTTTGCTTCTTGCTTTTCCAACTGACAGCCCCACCATTCAGAGTGAATACATATCCGGAGTTGGAACTTCTATCATCGACGTCAGATTGGAAATCTGCGTCTGTATAGCCTTCCACTCGCAACTCTGATGCTCCTCCATATACGAGGAACATGTCCTTAGTTCTTCTTAAGTACTTAAGGACCGTCTTGACAGTTGCCCAGTGTTCTAATCCTGGGTTAGATTGATATCGACTAGTAATGCTCACAGCATATGCGATATCAGGCCTTGTGCATATCATGGCATACATGAGACTTCCTATGGCTGAAGCATAAGGAATTCTACTCATATGCCTTATCTCTTCAGGAGTCTTAGGTTCCATGGACTTAGAAAGGTGAATTCCATGTCTTACAGGAAGAAAGCCTTTCTTACAATGTTCCATCTCGAACCTACTTAGCACCTTATCAATGTACATAGATTGGGATAATCCAATTAATTTTCTGGATCTATCACGATAGAGCTTTATCCCAAGTACATAAGATGCATCTCCTAAATCTTTCATGTGGAAGGTTTTGGACAACCACACTTTTACAGAAGAAAGTATTGCAGTGTCATTCCCGAATAGTAATATGTCATCTACATATAACACTAGGAATACAACTGCATCCCCAACGACTTTTTGATAAACACAATTGTCGTCTTCGTTTTGAGTAAAACCAAACGTTTTGATTTCAGTGTCGAAACGAATGATCCAGCTCCTGGAGGCTTGCTTGAGTCCATAAATGGACCTTTGAAGCTTGCATACCTTAGTCTTTTCAGACTTGGACACGAAACATTCGGGTTGAGTCATATAGAGCTCTTCCTCTAGGTAGCCGTTCAGAAAGGCCGTTTTCACGTCCATTTGCCAGATCTCATAATCATGGTACGCAGCTATAGCAAGCAAAATCCGAATGGACTTAATCATGGCTACAGGAGAGAAAGTTTCTTCATAGTCAATCCCTTCTCTTTGCCTGTAACCCTTGGCTACCAATCTAGCCTTATAAGTCTCCACGTTCCCATCAACGCCTATCTTCCTCTTGAAGACCCATTTGTTTCCAACTGGTACAATACCTTCTGGAGGGTCTACAAGAGTCCAGACCTGATTTTGATACATGGAATCCATCTCGGATTTCATGGCCTCTTGCCATCTCTTTGAATCAATGTCGGACATTGCTTCAGTGTAGTCTCTAGGGTCCTCATTTGTTTCATTGTCACCCAGAAGGTACAATTCATCAAAGTCATTGTCTAAGCCATACCTCATAGGTGGCTTACTAACCCGTTCAGATCTACGTGGAGCCAGGGGTTCAGGAACAGGGTTGTCAATATGTCTAGTGCTTGTTTGTGGTTCATTATTAATCTCATTAATTTCCATCTGTTTGCTTATAGTCCCTTTGAGAACGAATTCGTCCTCTAGAAACTTAGCAGTTCTGGCGACAAAGACTTTCTGGTCGTCAGGATGGTAGAACTCATATCCCATAGTTTCTTTAGGATATCCCACAAAATAGCATCTTACTGATCTCGCTTCAAGCTTAGTAGCTTCAAGCTTCTTGACATATGCTTCACAACCCCAAATCTTAATGTGTTTAAGACTTGGCTTTCTTTCATGCCATATCTCATAGGACGTTTGTGAAACTGATTTGGAAGGTACTCTATTAAGCAAGTAAGCTGCTGTATATAGAGCGTATCCCCAGAATGTTACTGGTAGATCAGCAGAACTCATCATAGAACGAACCATGTTCATCAAGGTTCGATTTCTCCTTTCAGAAACTCCATTGAGTTGTGGAGTTCCCGGTGGAGTCCACTGTGATATTATTCCACACTCTTTGAGGTAATCTAGGAACTCGTTACTCAGATATTCACCCCCTCGATCCGATCTTAGGATCTTTATCTGTTTCCCAGTTTGCTTCTCAACTTCATTCTTGAATTCTTTGAACCTTTCAAAGGATTCTGACTTGTACTTCATAAGATACACATAGCCAAACCGAGAGTGATCGTCGGTGAATGTGATATAGTAGGAGAAGCCTCCTCTCGACGTAGTAGACATAGGTCCACATACGTCAGTGTGGATTAACCCTAGAATTTCAGTGGCACGCTCTCCTTTTCCAGTAAATGGAGATTTGGTCATTTTCCCTTTCAAGCAACATTCACAAGTACCCATCCGGTCATTACCTAATGGGTGGATGTATCCGTCTTTCGACATCTTGTGAATCTTTTCAAGGTTCACATGTCCAAGTTTAAGATGCCACATCTTTTCTTGGTTAACTTCTTCTCTAGCCCTTTTGGGTTTTGAGGTATTCCTGCTCGCAATACAGTGCATCCCACTATTCGTCTCTAGGTGAAAAAGTCCCTCTATCATATTACCATGAGAGATAATACGACCGTTCAAGTATAAAGTGCAACTCATTTTGTCAAACAATACTGAGTGCCCATCTCGTAAAAGCTTAGAGATGGAAATCAAATTCTTTATACATGAAGGAAAATATAAACAATTTTTAAGTTCCAGGACTTCCCCAGAGGGTAGGTTAAGCATGTAGGTGCCTATTGCTTTTGCAGAGATTTTAGTGCCGTTCCCAACTCGCACAACCATCTCATTATTGCGCAGTGATTTGCTCCCCACTTGTCCCTGCATCGTATTACAGATATGTTGACTAGCGCCTGAATCAAATATCCAGGAACTGGAGCTCACTGTAAAAGCACTCTCTATGACAGAAATAGTCTCTTCAAAAGTTCGTGTCATAAGGCTCGCAATGCGCACCCTGTATTTCTACTTCCAACGTTCATCCTTTCCACAATGAAAGCATGTTCCTTTGGATTTCTTTGCCTTCTTCTTATGCAACCTTTTCCTTATTTTTGCATTCTCACTCCCACTGTCTATTTTGAAACCTTTTTCAAATTTACAGCACATGTCAATCATCTCTTTCAAAGAATGATCGAATCTATTCACTTTATAGTTTACAATAAACTTAGTGAAATCATCCGAGAAAGATGCAAGGAAAAAATCTTGGGCCATTTTCCCATCGATGGAAGTTCCTAAACTTTTAAAATCTTTAAATATCTTTTCCATCTTTTGTCCATGTTTATGGACCGATGTCCCCATTGCCATTTTGGCATTCATTAGACTACAAACATTTGAGAATCGTACATTACTAGTCTCAATGTCATGCATCTTATGCAAACTTTCAACCATGGCACAAGAAGTGTCCATGTGCTTATGTAGCTTCATAAGCTCCTTACTAAGTGAAGTGAGGATTAAGCATTTGGCTTGTAAGTCATCCTCATAGTGTCTAACATAGTTTTGACACTCCTCCTTTGAAGCTAATTTCGTAGGAGGTACATGAGGAGGGGATTGCTTAAGCACATACAATATGTCTTTCACCTTTGAGACATTCTCAATGTGGCGATACCAAGCAAGGAAACGTTGGCCCTTAAAGCCCCTTTTGTCAAGTATAATGGTGGGTATAATTTTAGGCATGTCGTTCACTACATAACATAACAGAAATCGTATTAGATTGTTTGTTTAAAACTATTTGATTAGGTCTTTGAATCAAATAGTACCACCCACTATTTTTGGCAAATTCCACATCCCTCAATAGAATTCGAGAGTTATATTGAACTCTTAGCGGGTTATGGGAGACTCACCATTACCAAGCCCACCTCACGATGATACGATGTTGGCTAGCAAAAATAATGATGAGAGAATAACGCATTATTCATTTACAACTTTTGTAATTACCCATCCGTTTGGCCTCTAGAGAATGTTGCCTCACGATGATACGATGTCGGCTTCATTGCACTTAGTTAAGTTATTCCCACCATGCTTAGTTTGTATAGGGGTTCAAGAATAGCCTCACGATGATACGATGTCGGCTATCCTCGTTGCCTACATTCACCTCATCATATGTATATGGATTCCTCCTGGATGTAAGCACATGCTTTGTACTTCCCCATGATAGGGTGAAGCCGGTGCATGAGTCACAAACGCTTGGAACCCACCACGGTGGAAGGCCTACGAAGAGATGTTCAAAACATCTCTCGCTTATCAACTTAATATTTGATTTGAGGGAGTAGTTTTGGGCTACATCAAAACATTTTAATCACATTAAAAGAACTTGGGCCTATCACAACTATTGGTCCAAGTCAATATGATTTAGTAGCATATAATACTCCCACTGTTTCGTTGAAACGAGCGAGACTATATGGAACTACTAACGAATGCATTGCATCCTCATATGGACTATATAGTCATATTAGGTTTTAGGATGATTATGAACCGTTTGATTTGATCCAACACGAGCCTTGTGTTGGACCTTGGGTTTAAGGTAGATAGTTGTTGATTTTAGTTACGCGTTTAATCCAATTAAACCGTTATTTCCTATTGGGCGTTGGACCCAACTATTCCATTTTGCATACATATAAACAAAAAGGAATACATGAAATAATAATAATAAGGGCTTATGCCCTTTTACAACACAAATCAAATGATGGACTTATGTCCATTTACAACAAATTGAATTAATCAAATTACATTCAAATCTATACTACTAAAACCCAAACATTCAAAATGTATATTGGCCAATCACATAGCTCAATTATCGTGGCCTTTGGTTCATAATCACCCTTTTCTTAATCAATCATATTAACTAAGAAAACAACTTTAAACAATTGGTTTTTGGATCCATAGAATTGATTTAAATGGAACTAAATAGAATGAAAATCCAATTCTCATTAAAGAGACAAAACAATTTTGTTCTCATTTTATTTGGGCCAAAAGGAAACTATGACCACAACAATTGGGCCATAATGTAAATACAAAAACTTTTGGGGTCACTTTGTATAAACACAATAGTCCACAACTTCATGTAAATACAACTAGATCCCAAAATTTTATTAATGTAAAAACATCATTAAAGGATCAAAACAATTTGTCCTTTAGCGTTTTAGGACCTTAACGTAAAAACGTAAACTTTTGGGCCAAAATGCAAAAAACACAAAATTATCAAAACTTTATGTAATTGCACAAAAGACCCCAAAAGTACCCCACTTGAGGGGTGGCCGGCCAAGGGAGTGTGTGAACAAGTGTGAAAGGGTTTTAGTGCATGCATGTGCAATATGCAAGTTGATTTTGGTGGGTGAGGTGAAATTGATGGTTTGTAAGAAAATGTTTTGTAAAAACATTAATGAGTTTAGACAAACATTAAAGCCAATTTTAATGCTTCACCAATATCCATCACCCATCAAAATTAAACCAAAACTTTATGAAAGACATAAAACTTTTGAATCAAAACTTCAAAACTTTATGTTCTTGGCAAGAACACCAAGAACAATGAAGAACACCATGAAAACTCATAATAGTTCCATGGATGTTTTCATTCACCAAAACTAAATTTTTCACCTCTCAAAAGAGGGCTAATATCCTAGGGTACTTAGGGGTTCCATAAATCACCTTAAAACCATTTTAACAAGACAAACATGAACCCAAAAAGTCACCCTAAGGATTTGGCCGAATTTCCCAAAACACATGGCACCAAATTTTAGTTCCAATATTCATGCTTAAATGAAATACATCTACAACATTTGAGATGCTAAATTTTCTAGCAAAATTTATATATTCAAAAGCAAGAACAAAGCTTGTAACATTTACAACATTTAAATCACAAAATATGAACATCACAAAACCCAAAAGGATTCACCATACACTAGGCCTAGGCTCTGATACCACTTGAAGGAAAAATTTTGTCCTAGCTAAGAACAAGTATGAACATTTGAATACACATGCAAGCTATCAACACTTTAAAGTAGGCATGCATCCAAAAACAATTCATAAAACCCATGACTTTCAAAGCCTAGTATATGATGAACCAAAATAAACTCTTTAACAAAATTAAAGAGAAGTAAAGATTTAGAGATTCTTTACCCTTGAAGCTCATCCTTGTTTACACAAGGGATTCACCCAAGTGGAGGGCCTTCAAGTCACCTCCAAGCTCCTTGAATCCTCCTTGTGTTTTCCTCCCTTTAGTGCTCCTTTGATGATTAGAGGAAAAAGGATTTGTTCTCCAAAAACATCAAAAGCTTGATGTCTCTAAGTCTCTTCACCAAGGTTGTATATTGTGAAGATGATATGGATGACTTAGAGAGATTTTAGATGCTAGTAAAAATCCTCTAAGTGGCCGGCCTCTATGTAGAAAAAGAGAGAAAAAATGTTTCACCCAATTTCTATTAGAAAACCCTAAAAGAGAAAATTGCTATAAAGTTCCTTTTATAACATTTTCTTTGGTGAGTGGCAAACTTGTAATTAAGCAAGCTTGCCCATTCACCCTAATGGCCGGCCTCTCCTTGTTATTGGGCTAATTTGCCCATTTTGTTTTAGTTGTCATACAACTTAAACATAATGGGCCTTGTGGACCAAAACACTTTTGGGCCCCGAAACCCAAAACCAACTTATAAGCCCAATACGAACTTTTCGTATAATTAATTAACTAATTAATTAATCTTGACCATTCTTCAATTAAACCATTTAATTGCTTATCCATTTCATATAATTTCTTCACTAACATCCTTATGTGGTGTCCGATCCATTAGGTTCCAATTAGCGAGGCAGTGGGCGATGTTACTCTTAACGATCGATTGTGAATTGAAACCACATTTCAATTCTCCCTTAAGATTAGTGCTTGCTAATCTTCAGGGCTTCCACAAACCATGAGTGACACCTAGCAGCATATCATGGTTACCCAAGCTAAGTAGAATTGGTTGGAGAACCTATCCAGTTACAACTACAATGCAATACGGTCCTTCTCTAATACAATACTCTTAATCACATTGTTTAAGTGATAGTTTGTTTCATGTCTACTATCCAATGTGATACTTTCCTATATGACTCCTTTGAATATGATTTGGAACAAACTTCCTAAGTCATATTCATATGCTTTGGCCAAAGACTTTAGAATCATATCTTAGAGTATTCTCCTTCCACCATGGAAGGTTAGAGATCCCTTGTTGTACATTCATATGCCTACATGACTAGATAGCTTGACCCCAACAATGCCGTGGACAATCCGAAGGAATGCCATTGACATGATCAAAGATCAAGGACCTAACCATTAGACATCTATGATGCCTCAGGTCAAAGGACTACTTTGCATATTGCAACTTTAGAGTTCATACATGACATGTATGTTCGAACTCTCTTTTGATCGACGTTCAGTGTACTCGATTACTCTTTCGAGCACCTATGTGTTTGTCTCAGTGTCCAACACCAAATGACTTGAGACTAGTTCATACTCACGTTTGAGTCAACATAACACATACTAACCTTAGCGGATTGTCAATGCCCAATTGGCAATCCTATGGCTAGGAACGTTTTAGGAATGAACATAAGAGAGAGGTCTCGATAATCTAACTCATTAGATCACTTCTCTCTTAGAACAAATACATTCCTTGGATTCCCTTATTGCTTAAACACATGATACAATAAATAGTGATTAACAATAAGCTTTGCCCTCCATTAAACATATAAAAGTTTAGTACAATAAGTATTCCAAAAAGCTATTACATCAAATGAGTGGCTTTGTGGGCTTACTTCCAACAGTTGGATGTTATCTATTACCCATATATATGATATATATACTTCTCAAACAATATGATTGTCAATTAGAAGATCTTCCAAAATTTTCATAACTCCATAAGATGTAGTTGGAAAGAAAGACAAATCTTAAGCATGTTAAGATTTGGGGTTGTGTTCTAATAAGCAATATTTGTTTGATAACAATCTTGTGGGATATCCTTAAATTAACTTTTGGATATCACTTCTATAAACCAACTAACAAATGTTGTTTTGTTGGGTAGTTCATTGTAATCCTACAATGTGATTTGCCTAAGAGCAAATGAACGAGAGATAGAACTCAAAGAATGGGTTCTTTGAGAGACAAGATAATAATCAACAAATATAACAACCTGGTTCCTATACCAAAAGCTCCAAGGTAGTCAAGAAGGATTTATAAACCGTCTCAGTTGAATGGTTTGAACTTTATGACTATGTCATAGAGTTGCACCTCTTAATTCAAAAGAAATAAGAATGAAAATCCTTATGACTACATTGAGTGTATATATGATATATACTCAAGGAAATGGTAAAGTACCATTTGACCCGAAATAATGAAACCTTCATAAGCTAATTGGTAGCTTAAGGTGACTACAATCAAAGAGAATGGTTGACTTTGAAGAAGCCATCTTTGAGATAGTCTTGGTTTCAATTAATTCGAAGATTGCTAGCTACAACTAAATGGTGATTCAATGTTTGGACATAATATGGGTTTCCGAAACCGTTATTAAGATAGTCTTGATAATATATGTCTAAAACTATAAATCACAAGACATGTAAGTTGTAGAGATCCATCCATCATGAATCTTAGCAAGCTAGTGGGAGCTATAAGCATCTTACGAGAAAAAGGATCAAATCGTTTGATTTCTCATAAAGATGTAAATGAATCTTTTGTTTACTAGGTTTACAAAAGATTAGTGGGAGTTAATCATGTTCCTAAAATTTAAATATATATGATATATTAATTTTGGAAATGAAAAGAATACTTCTTCGTTAAAGTTATGACTTTATGAAGGAAAAATTTTGTCCTAGCAAAGAACAAGTAAGAACATTTGAATACACATGCAAACTATTAACACATTAAAGTAGGCATGCATTAAAAAACAATTCATAAAACCCATGACTTTCAAAGCCTAGTATATGGTGAACCAATACACTCTTTAACAACATTAAAGAGAAGTAAAGATTTAGAGTTTCTTTACCCTTGAAGCTCATCCTTGTTTACACAAGGGATTCACCCAAGTGGAGTGCCTTCAAGTCACCTCCAAGCTCCTTGGATATTCCTTGTGATTTTCCTCCTTTTAGTGCTCCTTTGCTTCTTTGAGGATTTAAGGATTTGTTCTCCAAAACACCAAAAGTTTGATGTCTCTAAGTCTCTTCACCAAGGATGTATCTTGTGTAGATGATATGGATGACTTAGGGAAGAAGAGATTGCTAGATGTCCCTCCCCTAAGTGGCCGGCCTCTTTAGAGAAAAAGGAGAGAAAATGTTTCACCCAATTTCTTCAAGAAAACCTTTTTTTTCAAATAAAGCTATAAAGTTGCTTTTATACTGTTGGAAATGTGCCCTAAAACCAATCATATGATGATACTTTACGGACATTTCGCATGTTAAACTAATCTAGTTTAACTATAAAGGGCAAAGATTATTGTTTGAGCCGTCTCATATAAATGTTATATGCTTAAACGATAAAGTCCAAGGAATATGTGATTGGAAGAATGTAATCTAATGAAGTTAGATTCATGAGACCATTCTTTCGTAGACACATCCTAAATGTTCCTGATCATAGGATTGCCAATTGGGCATTGACAGTCCGTCAAGATCGGTACGTGCTATGTCTTCTCTCAGGGAGAGTGACTAGTCTCGAGTCATTGGTGTGTGTGACATCAAGACAAGTACGTAGGTGCTCAGTAGAGAATGAGTTCACTGAACGTGATCAACGAAGAGTTCTCATACTCATGTCACATGAGAACTCATGTTTGGGATAATGCAAATTAGTCCTTTGACCTGAGGCATCACAGTTGTCTTGTGGTTAAGTCCTTGATCTTTGATTATGTCAAAGTCACCCCATCGGGGTGTCCACGGCATCGTTGGGGTTAAGCCACTTAGCCATGGAGGCAAGTGAATGCGCAACAAGGGATCTCTAACCTTCAAACTGTTTGAGGGAGAATACTCTATGATATGATTTAGAATCTCTGGCCAGAGTATGAATGAGATTTAGAAAAGTCGTTCTAAATCACATTCAAGGAAATCATATAAGCACACGAATCACATTGGATAGTAGACATGAATAAATAAACTATCAAACCAAACAATGTGGTCAGGAGTATTAGATTAGAGAAAGACCGTATTGCATTTGTAATCCCAAACTGAATAGGTTTTCTTTACCTCTTCTGATTAGCTTGGGTAACCATGATATGCTGCAAGGTGTCACTCATGGTTTGTGGAAGCCCTAAACGTGTGTAAACACTAAAGGGAGAATTGAAAGTAAGTTTCAATTCACAATCGATATAAAATGGTTTTAATCGCCCACTGCCTCGCTAAAAGGAACCTAATGGATCGCACACCGTGTAAGGTGGAGATTGAAGAAACAATGGAGATGAGTAAGAATGATTAAATGGTTTAATCATTTATTTATGGCAAGGATTAATTAATATGTTAATTAATCAAACGAATAAGTTCGTTAAAGACCTCGGGATAGGTTTTGGACCTTAAGGCCCAATGGGCTTCGAACGTCAAGCCCATTGACTTAAGTTGTATGACAACTTAATGAATAATGATTCACTAAGACCCAAAAGCCCAAACAACACCCCATGGCCGGCCATTTAGAGGAAGGGTAGTGAACTTGCTTTAATTACAAGTTTGCCACTCAAATGAATAAAGGTATAAATATGACTTTATAGCCTTTTATTCATTAGGGTTTCTTTTAGAGAAAATTGGTGAGAACTTGTCTCTCCATTTTCTCTCTAGGAGGCCGGCCCCTTGGGGGGTGCATCTTGCAATCCCACTACTCCAAGGTCACTCATTTCTTCTCCAATCTCTCCTTGGTGAAGAGACTTAGAGGTTCCCTACTTTGGGAACTTGGAGAAACCTATTCTTCCATCCAAAAATATAGATTTAAGATGCAAGGAATGAAGGCCCTCTCTTTGGGTGATTAGCCTTTGCTTATGCAAAGAGGAATCTACAAAGGTATAAATCTCAACTCACTTTGTTTTGAGTTGATTAATGGTTCACCAATCTACTAGGCTTTGAATTTCTTGGTTAATGTTTTGTTTTTAAGTGCATGCTAGCATGATTCCGCCTTTAATTGTTAATTGCATGCTATATGATGTTGCTTAAATGAACATGTTTTCATAAAATTTTCCTTCAAGTGGTATCAGAGCCTAGGTCTAGTAGTTGGTGAATCCTTTTGGGTTTTGTCGTTCATAGTTTGTGATTTAAAAGTTGTAATTGTTACAAGCTTTATTCTTGCTTCTTTGAATGTAAATTTTGTTAGAAAATTTGCCATCTCAAATGTTGTAGATGTAGTTCATATGAGCATGAATATTGGAGCTAAAATTTGGTGCCATGACTTTGGGGATTTTCGGCCAAATCCAAAGGGTGGATTTTTGGGTTCTTGTTTGACTTGTTAAAAGTGTTTTAAGGTGACTTTTGGAACCCCTATGTACCCTAGTTTGGTTAGATGTTATTTCCCTAAAGTTTGAATGGTTTTGGAATTTTTTTGGGTGAAAAATGTTCATGGAAAATTTTGAGTTTTTTTTTTTTCATGAGTGTTCTTCATTGTTCTTGACATTTTTGCCAAGAACAAAAAGGTTTGTGTTTTGATTCAAAGTTTTGATTTATTTCATAAAGTCTTTGTTTTGTGCTTTATCAAATGTTTTAATGTGATAGAAATTGTGTAAGGTGATGGAAATGGTGATAGGTGTGTAAGAAGTACTTCTCTTACACACACATCACTTGCATGACTTTAAGTCACAAACCACTTGCATGAATTTATGTCACAAACCACTTGCAAAGCTTTATGAATTTGTTGAAAAATTTTCAAAATTTTTGTGGACTAACACTCCAAAACCGGCCACCCTATTATTAGGGTTCTTTTGGGTCTTTTATGCAATTACATAAAGTTTTGATACTTTTGTGTATTTGCACTTTGGCCCAAAGGTTTACGTTTTTACGTTTAGGTCCAAAAACGCTAAAGGACAAATTGTTTTGCTCCTTTAATGAAGTTTTTGCATTGATTAAATTTTGGGTTCTATTGTAATTACATGAAGTAGTGGACTTTTGTGTCTTTACAAAGTGACCCCAAAAGTTTTGCAATATAGCCCAAAAGTTGAGGTTAATTGCTTTATGGCCCAAAAGTTGTGGTTATTGCATATTGGCCCAAATTAGGTAGAGAACAAAATTGTTTTGTCTCTTTAAATGAGAATTGGATTTTCATTTTGTTTAGCTCCATTTAAATCAATTTTATGGATACAAAAACCAAATGAAAATGTTGCATTCAATTTAATTAGTTAAAGTGTTAATTAATTAAAGGGTGATTATGAACCTAAGCCTAATATAATTGAGCTATGTGAAGGCCGTTTCAAATTTGTTTGAACCATGGGAATGTGTAGATTAGATTTTGGTTGTAATTTGATTTGATCAAATGTTGTAAAAGGGCTTAAGCTCTTCTTTACTTTAAAGTAATTTGTTTTATTCAAATGTTGTAATGAGCATAAGCTCACCTTTACTTTGAAGTACTTCTTTCTTGCTTTATATGATATGCATGAAAATGAAGTAGTTGGGTCCAACGCCCCTAAGACAACACGCCTTAATATGATTAAACGCGTAACTAAAATCAATCACCATCCCTAGACCGAGATTCAACACAAGGCTCGTGTTGAATCTAAACAAAGGTTCATAATCATCCTAAGGCCCTAAGGCAACTATATAGTCCATCAAATGAATGCAAAGGTTATGTTAGTAGTATCATATACTCTTGCTTTAAAAACCGTTTTATAAGCATAGTAGGAGTATTATATACAACTAAAAACAATCATATGGACCAATAGTTGTAATAGGACCAAAATAGTTTTAATAGAGATTAAAATGTATGTTTATATGTGATGAGACCTAAAACCCTCAACCAAACCATTATTAAGTTGATAAGCGTGAGAGTGTTTAGAACACTCTTTCGTAGGCCTTCCACCGTGGTGGGCTCCAATCGTTTATGACTTGTACACCGGCTTCACCCTATCATGGGGGAGTACAAAGTGCATGCTTATACTCAGGAGGAATCCATAAACATATGATGAGGTTAGTGTAGGCAACGAGGATAGTCAATATCATATCATTGTGAGGCTATTCTTGAACCCCTTCACGAACTAAGCATGGTGGGAATGACTTAACTAAGTGCAATGGAGCCAATATCATATCATTGTGAGGTGACATTCTCTAGAGGCCAAATAAGATGGGTACTTGCATTAGTTGCAAATGAGTAAGCGTACTCTCTCATTATTATTAATGCTAGCCAATATCATATCATTGTGAGGTGGGCTTGGTAATAGTGAGCCTCCCATAACCTACTAAGAGTTTCATCCAAAACTCTCGAATTCCAATGAGGGATATGGAATTTGCCAAAAATAGTGGGTGGTGCTATTTGATTTAAAGACCCGAATCAAATAGCTTAAAATCAATCAATTTATATTCGTTATGTATTTGTTTACCAATATATTTGCAAACGCTATCCAACATTTGACAAATAAAACCGAATGTTTTAGTTTCCGGACTTGGTACCACAATCCCAAAGAATGTCTTAAAAGGATTGCATATGTATCTAAGTAGTCTCATCCTCACAATCTTCCTAATGATAATGTATCATTGAAAGAACATGTTAGAAAAGTCTATCATGAAGAGGACAACACAAACAACCAATGCTTATTCCTTCGTTATATGAACAAAGGAACTTACGAAGATTAGCATAGAGAAAAGGACACTTTTAGTGTTATTAGTTCTTCACTTACAAATCGTTGTATGAAGAAATAATAGTTGCTTTGAACAACCCTTAGTCAATGCAAACACTAGTGCTTGTTTCTTTGTTAAATGAACAAAGAACTTGAGAAGAAAGCACAAAGGCATGGACACTTTATGTGCCATGATTCTTCACTTACAAATTGTTGTATGAAGAAATGAGAGTTGCCTTGTACAACTCTTGAAGGTTTGTAATTATGTTAAGAACATAATGGTTGGTTGACAAAAATAGTCCATTAACATGGACTTAAGATGATTTTGAATCATTGAGTGTTGAAGTGATAAACCACTTAGCGAGACGGAAACTAGGCAAGGACTTCACCTTTGTTTCCCTACACTAATGGTTCACTAAGTTTATTGTAAACTATGTAGTGAACAATAACCACATGCTCTCCAAAATGTTTGATGTGTACAACACAATTGAAATAAGTTTCAAGAGAGATAGTGGGAGTTTAGGGACCATGACTAATGTAGTCAAAGGAGAAGTCAAATGAAGAAAGCGAAATAACTCCAAGGGAACAAACTTTCTTTATGAAAGGATGGACATTGGAAGGGGTATTTGCAAGAAATGTCTTGCAAGTGTCAAGAACACACCTTTCGAAGGCGTTGTAAATTGTTCTTGAATAGTTCAAAACAGTTGGTTCTTCTACTTGAATGCTTGATTCCGTATTAGTAACTAAGTTTTACAATCGTTGTAAAAGTATGGCTAATAAGAAGTAGAAGATATATGAGAGAAGAGAAAGTACTTCACATTCGGAAAGTGAATAAAATATAGATTTCTGCGAAAGCAGATGGTACTTACTTCCTCATATGAACTACCAAAGAAATTGGAAAAACCAAAGATTGTCTTTACATTCCAATTTTAAGGAATTTAATTCCGTCACTATAGTAGAAATGGATGAATGTTTTGTTTGACAAAACATTGTTCTTTATTAATCAATGATTAGATTATTATAATCTAATTAATTATCTCTATAGTAGAGATGATATGGTAGTGTTAACTGTTTAGAATATAATGATGCTTAAAAACCCAAAAGGTTGCAAAGTAGTGACTAATCCCAACTAAAGTTGTGATACCTCTAAAACATAAATTACGAGTTGGTCATAGATGGACGCTTTGGATCATTAGATCCGGATCCAATACCTTCTTGTTAAAATTGTATAGAGGCGAAATGTTCGAATCTTTATTCTTTTGGAAAGAAGAAAGAATCACAAAGTTGTTGAGGTTAATTCACTTAGATGTTAGTGGCACTTGTCCACAAACATAATACTACTCATGTTGGATAACATTCACCGAATATCACTCTCGGTTGGACTATAGTTTATTTTTGAATAAACACAAGTCCGAATACTTTGCAAAATGTTTCAAAGAATTCAAGAAATGTAAGTTGATGAGTAAGACGTCTAAAGTATTTACATCCTCAGATTTGATCCAAGGAATGGTAACACTTTAGAATAGTTTTCTTGAAAGATATCAAGGAAAGAAGCATCATAAGATAATAGATTTCTCCATTAGGAGAAGAACGAACCTGAATAAGATTTAGTTCGTTGGATATTATCAATTACCCATATATATAGGATATATACTTCTAAAAACAATATGATTGTCAATTAGAAGATCTTCCAAATTTTTCATGACTCCATAAGATGTAGTTGGAAAGAAAGACAAATCTTAAGCATGTTAAGATTTGGGGTTGTGTGTTAATACACAATATTTGTTTGATAACAATCTTGTAGGATATCCTTAAATTAACTTTTGGATATCGCTTCTATAAACCAACTAACAAATGTTATTTTGTTGGGTAGTTCATTGTAATCCTACAATGTGATTTGCCTAAGAGCAAATGAACGAAGGATAGAACTCAAAGAATGGTTCTTTGAGAGACAAGAAAGTAATCAACAAATATAACAACCTAGTTCCTATACCACAAGCTCCAAGGTAGTCGAGAAGGATTTATAAACCGTCTCAGTTGAATGGTTTGAACTTTATGACTATGTCATAGAGTTGCACCTCTTAATTCGAAATAAATAAGAATGAAAATCCTTATGACTACATTGAGTGCATATACGATATATACTCATGAAAATGGTAAAGTACCATTTAACTCGAAATAATGAAACCTTCATAGCTAATTGGTAGCTTAAGGTGACTACAATCAAAGAGAATGGTTGACTTTGAAGGAACCATTTTTGACGTAGTCTTAGTTTCAATTAATTCGAAGATTGCTAGCTACAACTAAATGGTGATTCAATGTTTGGACATAATATAGGTTTCCGAAACCATTATTAAGATAGTCTTGATAATATATGTCTAAAACTATGAATCACAAGACATGTAAGTTGTAGAGATCCATCCATCATGGATCTTAGCAAGCTAGTGGGAGCTATAAGCGTCTTATGAGAGAAAGGTCAAATCGTTTGCTTTCTCATAAAGATGTAAATGAATCTTTTGTTTACTAGGTTTACAAAAGATTAATGGGAGTTAATCATATTCCTAAATTTGTATATATATATATATATAAATATATATGTGATATATATGAATATATATATGATATATTAATTTTGGAAATGAAAAGAATATTTCTTCGTTAAAGTTATGACTTTAAACATTCTATGACGATAGAATGTATATGGGAGACATAGTCTATATACATGGGATAGAAATCTATAATGATAGATTTTTTAGGATATAATTGGATTATATCAATTCCTAATAATAGACAAAAGATGCTAGGAAGTTTCTCATATGATGATAAACTTCAATCAAATGGACAACTCTAGTAAGACTAAGAAGTTGCTCTTCTCAAAGGGAACGTGCCCTTTTAACTCCCAAAGAAATAATGCGTAAATAGAATCCTTTATGCATACGCACAAAGGTGATTTATGTATTTCATATTGTATGAAAAACATTGATATGAGTTGTACCTAGAACGGTACAAGACGATATCAGTGCAAACCCAGGATCAGAACCATGGCAACTGTCAAGTGAGTCCTTAAGTATTTAAGAAATACTAAAGGATAGATTCCTCAAAGAATGAGGAAGAATTAGAGTAACGTAATGGAAGCGTAAATGTATTAGATTATGAATCTAATCCATCATTGGATGTTTCTTCATTATGAATGAAGAGATAAACGAATATCTCTTTATTATGACTAAAGAGATATTTGGATGGAAACATTAAAGTAATGACTTTAGTGTGTTCCATTATGAATGCAAAATATATTGCCATAAAGAAGTTTACAACAGTGTTGTTTGGATGGGAAAGTTCATTTAGTGAACTCTCTATTCGGTTCCAACCAGAAAGTGTATCTAGTGTACTGACACTATGACACTAATGGGGCGATAGCTCAAGCCAGGGAATCAAGGTCTCATCAAGGTCCGAACTCATATGAGAGACTGAACCACATGATTGAGAATCATGTATAATGGTGACGTCGTTATTCTCAAGGTTGCTTCTATGGATAACATATAGATATCCATTGCCTAGGCCTACTACTCAGCCATTTATGAAATGACTACAGAAGAGGTATCATCACTGATGACCAAGCTGATTGGCTCTAGTGCAAGTGGGAGATTGTTGGAAATGTGCCCTAAAACCAATCATATGATGAT
The DNA here is from genome assembly GCF_916048215.2 of Malus sylvestris. Taxonomy (NCBI): domain Eukaryota; kingdom Viridiplantae; phylum Streptophyta; class Magnoliopsida; order Rosales; family Rosaceae; genus Malus; species Malus sylvestris. The sequence continues at coordinate 40,009,130 of NC_062272.1, read as the reverse complement.
ACTTTACGGACATTTCGCATGTTAAACTAATCTAGTTTAACTATAAAGGGCAAAGATTATTGTTTGAGCCGTCTCATATAAATGTTATATGCTTAAACGATAAAGTCCAAGGAATATGTGATTGGAAGAATGTAATCTAATGAAGTTAGATTCATGAGACCATTCTTTCGTAGACACATCCTAAATGTTCCTGATCATAGGATTGCCAATTGGGCATTGACAGTCCGTCAAGATCGGTACGTGCTATGTCTTCTCTCAGGGAGAGTGACTAGTCTCGAGTCATTGGTGTGTGTGACATCAAGACAAGTACGTAGGTGCTCAGTAGAGAATGAGTTCACTGAACGTGATCAACGAAGAGTTCTCATACTCATGTCACATGAGAACTCATGTTTGGGATAATGCAAATTAGTCCTTTGACCTGAGGCATCACAGTTGTCTTGTGGTTAAGTCCTTGATCTTTGATTATGTCAAAGTCACCCCATCGGGGTGTCCACGGCATTGTTGGGGTTAAGCCACTTAGCCATGGAGGCAAGTGAATGCGCAACAAGGGATCTCTAACCTTCAAACTGTTTGAGGGAGAATACTCTATGATATGATTTAGAATCTCTGGCCAGAGTATGAATGAGATTTAGAAAAGTCGTTCTAAATCACATTCAAGGAAATCATATAAGCACACGAATCACATTGGATAGTAGACATGAATAAATAAACTATCAAACCAAACAATGTGGTCAGGAGTATTAGATTAGAGAAAGACCGTATTGCATTTGTAATCCCAAACTGAATAGGTTTTCTTTACCTCTTCTGATTAGCTTGGGTAACCATGATATGCTGCAAGGTGTCACTCATGGTTTGTGGAAGCCCTAAACGTGTGTAAACACTAAAGGGAGAATTGAAAGTAAGTTTCAATTCACAATCGATATAAAATGGTTTTAATCGCCCACTGCCTCGCTAAAAGGAACCTAATGGATCGCACACCGTGTAAGGTGGAGATTGAAGAAACAATGGAGATGAGTAAGAATGATTAAATGGTTTAATCATTTATTTATGGCAAGGATTAATTAATATGTTAATTAATCAAACGAATAAGTTCGTTAAAGACCTCGGGATAGGTTTTGGACCTTAAGGCCCAATGGGCTTCGAACGTCAAGCCCATTGACTTAAGTTGTATGACAACTTAATGAATAATGATTCACTAAGACCCAAAAGCCCAAACAACACCCCATGGCCGGCCATTTAGAGGAAGGGTAGTGAACTTGCTTTAATTACAAGTTTGCCACTCAAATGAATAAAGGTATAAATATGACTTTATAGCCTTTTATTCATTAGGGTTTCTTTTAGAGAAAATTGGTGAGAACTTGTCTCTCCATTTTCTCTCTAGGAGGCCGGCCCCTTGGGGGGTGCATCTTGCAATCCCACTACTCCAAGGTCACTCATTTCTTCTCCAATCTCTCCTTGGTGAAGAGACTTAGAGGTTCCCTACTTTGGGAACTTGGAGAAACCTATTCTTCCATCCAAAAATATAGATTTAAGATGCAAGGAATGAAGGCCCTCTCTTTGGGTGATTAGCCTTTGCTTATGCAAAGAGGAATCTACAAAGGTATAAATCTCAACTCACTTTGTTTTGAGTTGATTAATGGTTCACCAATCTACTAGGCTTTGAATTTCTTGGTTAATGTTTTGTTTTTAAGTGCATGCTAGCATGATTCCGCCTTTAATTGTTAATTGCATGCTATATGATGTTGCTTAAATGAACATGTTTTCATAAAATTTTCCTTCATATACTTCATTACAAGTGAGTGGCAAACTTGTAATTAATCCTGGGCCATTTGCCCATTTTGTTTTAATTGTCATATAACTTAAACATAATAGGCCTTGTGGACCAAAACGTTTTTGGGCCCCGAAACCCAAAACCAACATATAAGCCAAATACGAACATTTCGTATAATTAATTAACTAATTAATTAACCTTGACCATTCTTCAATTAAACCATTTAATTGCTTATCCATCTCATTTAATTTCTTCACATACATCCTTACTCGGTGTACGATCCATTAGGTTCCAATTAGCGAGGTAGTGGGCGATTGTTACTCTTAACGATCGATTGTGAATTGAAACAACATTTCAATTCTCCCTTAATGATTAGTGTTTGCTAATCATTAGGGCTTCCACAAACCATGAGTGACACCTAGCAGTATGTCATGGTTACCCAAGCTAAGTAGAAGTGGTTGGAGAACCTATCCAGTTACAACTACAATGCAATACGGTCATTCTCTAATACAATACTCTTAATCACATTGTTTAAGTGATAGTTTGTTTCATGTCTACTATCCAATGTGATACTTATCTATATGATTCCCTTGAATATGATTTGGAACAAACTTCCTAAGTCATATTCATATGCTTTGGCCAAAGACTTTAGAATCATATCTTAGAGTATTCTCCTTCCACCATGGAAGGTTAGAGATCCCTTGTTGTGCATTCATATGCCTACATGACTAGATAGCTTGACCCCAACAATGCCGTGGACACTCCAATGGAATGCCGTTGACATGATCAAAGATCAAGGACCTAACCATAAGACATCTATGATGCCTCAGGTCAAAGGACTACTTTGCATATTGCAACTTTCGAGTTCTTACATGACATGTATGTTCGAACTCTCTTTTGATCGTTGTTCAGTGTACTCGATTACTCTTTCGAGCACCTATGTGTTTGTCTTAGTGTTCAACACCAAATGACTTGAGACTAGTCATACTCAAGCTTGAGTTGACATAACACATACTAACCTTAGCGGATTGTCAATACCCAATTGGCAATCCTATGGCTAGGAACGTTTTAGGAATGAACATAAGAGAATGGTCTCGATAATCTAACTCACTTAGATCACTTGTCTCTTAGATCAAATACATCCCTAGGATTCCCTTATTGCTTAAACACATGATACAATAAATAGTGATTAACAATAAGCTTTGCCCTTCATTAAACATATAAAAGTTTAATACATTAAGTATTCCAAAAAGCTATTACATCAAATGAGTGGCTTTGTGGGCATACTTCCAACAATCTCCCACTTGCACTCAAAGCCATCCTCCCATGTATCTAATACCCATCTTTTCCATATGACGGTCAAGCCGGATTTGAGACATTGGCTTTGTCAGTGGATCTGCTACATTATCGGCTGAAGCAACTTTGAGGATGTTGACTTTCCCCTCGGCAGCATATCTTCTAATGATATTAAAGCGCTTGTCAAAATGCTTGTTCTTTTGATGTGCCCTGGGTTCCTTGGCTTGAGCTATCACCCCACTATTATCACAGTACAAAGTTACTGGTGATGTAATGGTTGGAACCACTCCAAGTTCAGTGATGAACTTCTTCATCCAGAACGCTTCTTTGCTGGCTTCAGCTGCAGCGACATATTCAGCCTCTGTTGTGGAATCAGCAATTACACTTTGTTTCTTGCTTTTCCAACTAACAGCTCCACCATTTAGAGTGAATACATATCTGGAGTTGGAACTCCTATCATCGACGTCAGATTGGAAATCTGCGTCTGTATAGGCTTCCACTCGCAACTCTGTTGCTCCTCCATATACGAGGAACATGTCCTTAGTTCTTCTTAAGTACTTAAGGACCGTCTTGACAGCTGCCCAGTGTTCTGGTCCTGGGTTAGATTGATATCGACTAGTAATGCTCACAGCATATGCGATATCAGGCCTTGTGCATATCATGGCGTACATGAGACTTCCTATGGCTGAAGCATAAGGAATTCTACTCATATGCCCTATCTCTTCAGGAGTCTTAGGTTCCATGGACTTAGAAAGGTGAATTCCATGTCTTACAGGAAGAAAGCCTTTCTTAGATTGTTCCATCTCGAACCTACTTAGCACCTTATCAATGTACATAGATTGGGATAATCCAATTAATTTTCTGGATCTATCACGATAGAGCTTTATCCCAAGTACATAAGATGCATCTCCTAAATCTTTCATGTGGAAGGTTTTGGACAACCACACTTTTACAGAAGAAAGTACTGCAGTGTCATTCCCGAATAGTAATATGTCATCTACATATAACACTAGGAATACAACTGCATCCCCAACGACTTTTTGATAAACACAATTGTCGTCTTCGTTTTGAATAAAACCAAACGTTTTGATTTCAGTGTCGAAACGAATGTTCCAGCTCCTGGAGGCTTGCTTAAATCCATAAATGGACCTTTGAAGATTGCATACCTTAGTCTTTTCAGACTTGGACACGAAACCTTCGGGTTGAGTCATATAGAGCTCTTCCTCTAGGTAGCCATTCAGAAAGGCCGTCTTCACGTCCATTTGCCAGATTTCATAATCATGGTACGCAGCTATACCAAGCAAAATCCGAATAGACTTAATCATGGCTACAAGAGAGAAAGTTTCTTCATAGTCAATACCTTCTCTTTGCCTGTAACCCTTGGCTACTAGTCTAGCCTTATAAGTCTCCACGTTCCCATCAACGCCTATCTTCCTCTTGAAGACCCATTTGTTTCCAACAGGTACAATACCTTCTGGAGAGAGTCCAGACCTGATTTTGATACATGGAATCCATCTCGGATTTCATGGCCTCTTGCCATCTCTTTGAATCAATGTCGGACATTGCTTCAGTGTAGTCCCTAGGGTCCTCCTTTGTGTCATTGTCACCTAGAAGGTGCAATTCCGCAAAGTCATTGTCTAAGCCATACCTCTTAGGTGGCTTACTAACCCGTTCAGATCTACGTGGAGCTAGGGGTTCAGGAACATGGTTGTCAACTTGTCGAGTGCTTGTTTGTGGTTCATTATTAATCTCATTAATTTCCATCTCTTTGCTTATAGTTCCTTTGAGAACAAATTCGTCCTCTAGAAACTTAGCAGTTCTGGCGACAAAGACTTTCTGGTCGTCTGGATGGTAGAACTCATATCCCATAGTTTCTCTAGGATATCCCACAAAATAGCATCTTACTGATCTCGCTTCGAGCTTAGTAGCTTCAAGCTTCTTGACATATGCTTCACAACCCCAAATCTTAACATGATTAAGACTTGGCTTTCTTCCATGCCATATCTCATAGGGCGTTTGTGAAACTGACTTGGAAGGTACTCTATTAAGCAAGTAAGCTGCTGTATATAGAGCGTATCCCCAGAATGTTACTGGTAGATCAGCGGAACTCATCATATAACGAACCATGTTCATCAAGGTTCGATTTCTCCTTTCAGAAACTCCATTAAGTTGTGGAGTTCCCGGTGGAGTCCACTGTGATATTATTCCACACTCTTTGAGATAATCTAGGAATTCATTACTCAGATATTCACCCCCTCGATCCGATCTTAGGATCTTTATCTGTTTCCCAGTTTGCTTCTCAACTTCATTCTTGAATTCTTTGAACCTTTCAAAGGATTCTGACTTGTACTTCATGAGAAACACATAGCCAAACCGAGAGTGATCGTCGGTGAATGTGATATAGTAGGAGAAGCCTCCTCTCGACGTAGTAGACATAGGTCCACATACGTCAGTGTGGATTAACCCTAGAATTTCAGTGGCACGCTCTCCTTTTCCAGTAAATGGAGATTTGGTCATCTTCCCTTTCAAGCAACATTCACAAGTACCCATCTGGTCATTACCTAATGGGCGGATATATTCGTCTTTCGACATCTTGTGAATCTTATCAAGGTTCACATGTCCAAGTTTAAGATGCCACATCTTTTTTTTTGGTTAACTTCTTCTCTAGCCCTTTTGGGTTTTGAGGTATTCCCGCCTGCAATACAGTGCATCCCACTATTCGTCTCTAGGTGAAAAAGTCCCTCTATCATATTACCATGAGAGATAATACGACCGTTCAAGTATAAAGTGCAACTCATTTGTCAAACAATATTGAGTGCCCATCTCGTAAAAGCTTAGAGATGGAAATCAAATTCTTTATACATGAAAGAAAATATAAACAATTTTTAAGTTCCAGGACTTCCCCAGAGGGTAGGTTAAGCATGTAGGTGCCTATTGCTTTTGCAGAGATTTTAGTGACGTTCCCAACTCGCACAATCATCTCCCCATTGCGCAGTGACTTGCTCCCCGCTAGTCCCTGCATCGTATTACAGATATGTTGACTAGCGCCTGAATCAAATATCCAGGAATTAGAGCTCATTGTAAAAGCACTCTTTATGACAGAAATAGTCTCTTCAAAAGTTCGTGTCATAAGGCTCGCAATGCGCACCCTGTATTTCTTCTTCTAACGTTCATCCTTTCCACAATGAAAGCATGTTCCTTTGGATTTCTTTGCCTTCTTCTTATGCAACCTTTTCCTTGTGTTTGCATTCTCACTCCCACTGTCCATTTTGAAACCTTTTTCAAATTTACAGCACATGTCAATCATCTCGTTTAAAGAATGATCGAATCTATTCACTTTATAGTTTACAATAAACTTAGTGAAATCATCCGAGAGAGATGCAAGGAAAAAATCTTGGGCCATTTTCCCATCGATGGAAGTTCCTAAACTTTTAAGATCTTTAAATATCTTTTCCATCTTTTTTCCATGTTTATGGACCGATGCCCCCTTTGCCATTTTGGCATTCATTAGACTACAAACATTTGAGAATCGTACATTACTAGTCTCAATGTCATGCATCTTATGCAAACTTTCAACCATGGCACAAGAAGTGTCCATGTGCTTATGTTGCTTCATAAGCTCCTCACTAAGTGAAGTAAGGATTAAGCATTTGGCTTGTAAATCATCCTCATAGTGTCTAACATAATTTTGACACTCCTCCTTTGAAGCTAGTTTCGTAGGAGGTACATGAGGAGGGGATTGCTTAAGCACATACAATATGTCTTTCACCTTTGAGACATTCTCAATGTGGCGATACCAAGCAAGGAAACGTTGGCCCCTAAGGCCCCTTTTGTCAAGTATAATGGTGGGTATAATTTTAGGCATGTCGTTAACTACATAACATAACAGAAATCGTATTAGATTGTTTGTTTTAAAACTATTAGATTGGGTCTTTGAATCAAATAGTACCACCCACTATTTTTGGCAAATTCCACATCCCTCAATAGAATTCGAGAGTTATATTGAACTCTTAGCGGGGTATGGGAGACTCACCATTACCAAGCCCACCTCACGATGATACGATGTCGGTTAGCAAAAATAATGATGAGAGAATAACGCATTATTCATTTACAACCTTTTGTAATTACCCATCCGTTTGGCCTCTAGAGAATGTTGCCTCACGATGATACGATGTCGGCTCCATTGCACATAGTTTAAGTTATTCCCACCACGCTTAGTTTGTGAAGGGGTTCAAGAATAGCCTCACGATGATACGATGTCGGCTATCCTCGTTGCCTACACTCACCTCATCATATGTTTATGGACTCCTCCTGGATGTAAGCACATACTTTGAACTCCCCCATGATAGGGTGAAGCCGGTGCATGAGTCACAAACGATTGGAGCCCACCATGGTGGAGGGCCTACAAAGAGATGTTCAAAACATTTCTCGCTTATCAACTTAATATTCGTTTGTCGAGGGAGTAGTTTTTGGGCTACATCAAAATCATTTTAATCTTATTAAAAGAACTTGGGCCTATCATAACCATTGGTCCAAGTTAATATGAATTAGTAGCATATAATACTCCCACTGTTTCGTTGAAACAAGCGAGACTATATGGAACTACTAACGAACGCATTGCATCCTCATATGGACTATATAGTCATATTAGGTTTTAGGATGATTATGAACCATTAGATTTGATCCAACACGAGCCTTATGTTGGACCTTGGGTTTAAGGTAGATAGTTGTTGATTTTAGTTACGCGTTTAATCCAATTAAACCGTTATTTCCTATTGGGCGTTGGACCCAACTATTCCATTTTGCATATATATAAACAAAAAGGAATACATGAAATAATAAGAAGGGCTTATGCCCTTTTACAACACAAATGATGGACTTATGTCCATTTACAACAAATTGAATTAATCAAATTACATTCAAATCTACACTACCAAACCCAAACATTCATAATGTAAAGCGGCCAATCACATAGCTCAATTATCGAGGCCTTTGGTTCATAATCACACTTTTCTTAATTAATCACATTAACTAAGAAAGCAACTTAAACAATTGGTTTTTGGATCCATAGAATTGATTTAAATGGAACTAAATGAAATGAAAATCCAATTCTCATTAAAGATACAAAACAATTTTGTTCTCATTTTATTTGGGCCAAAAGGAAACTATGACCACAACAATTGGGCCACAATGCAAAAACATAAACTTTTGGGGTCACTTTAAAAAAACACAAAAGTCCACAACTTCATGTAATTTCAACTAGAACCCAAAATTTTAATAGTGTAAAAACATCATTAAAGGATCAAAACAATTCGTCCTTTAGAGTTTTTGGGCCTTAACGTAAAAACGTAAACTTTTGGGCCAAAGTGCAAATACACAAAAGTATCAAAACTTTATGTAATTGCATAAAAGGCCCCAAAAGTACCCCCACTAGGGGTTGGCCGGTTTTAGAGTAGTAAAGGAGTTTGAAAGGGTTTTATGCAAGTTGATTTTATTAGGTGAGATATAAAGGTGATATAGATAGGTTGTAAGAAATATTTATGTCAAACATTAAAGATATTTGTCTAACAATAAAGCCAATAATAATGCTTCACCAATAACCATCACCCATCAAAATTAAACCAAAACTTTATGAAAAACATAAAACTTTTGAATCATAACTTCAAAACTTTTTGTTCTTGGCAAGAACTTCAAGAACATTGAAGAACACCATGAAAACTCATAATAGCTCCATGAATGTTTTCACTCACCAAAACTCAATTTTTCACCTCTCAAAAGAGGGCTAATATCCTAGGGTACTTAGGGGTTCCAAAAGTCACCTTAAAACCATTTTAACAAGACAAACATGAACCCAAAAAATCACCCTTTGGATTTGGCCGAATTTCCCAAAATACATGGCACCAAATTTTAGTTCCAATATTCATGCTTAAATGAAATACATCTACAACATTTGAGATGCTAAATTCTCTAGCAAAATTTATATATTCAAAAGCAAGAACAAAGCTTGTAACATTTACAACATTTAAATCATAAATCATGAAAATCACAAAACCCAAAAGGATTCACCATAAACTAGGCCTAGGCTCTGATACCACTTGAAGGAAAAATTTTGTCCTAGCAAAGAACAAGTAAGAACATTTGAATACACATGCAAACTATTAACACATTAAAGTAGGCATGCATTAAAAAACAATTCATAAAACCCAGGACTTTCAAAGCCTAGTATATGGTGAACCAATAAACTCTTTAACAACATTAAAGAGAAGTAAAGATTTAGAGTTTCTTTACCCTTGAAGCTCATCCTTGTTTACACAAGGGATTCACCCAAGTGGAGGGCCTTCAAGTCACCTCCAAGCTCCTTGGATATTCCTTGTGATTTTCCTCCTTTTAGTGCTCCTTTGCTTCTTTGAGGATTTAAGGATTTGTTCTCCAAAACACCAAAAGTTTGATGTCTCTAAGTCTCTTCACCAAGAATGTATCTTGTGTAGATGATATGGATGACTTAGGGAAGAAGAGATTGCTAGATGTCCCTCCTATTGGAAATAAGCCCTGAAAGTCAATCTTTGGAAGAAACCTTTCAGGACGAATGAATCGATGTATGGATGACTCTTATACATCAAATGGCAAAGACACGAATTAGGACTATCTCAATAAACGATATATGTCCTAAATAGTGTATCCATGGACAATGGATCGATTGAAGAAGTAATCTAATGATGTTAGACTACAGAGACCTTCTTCACATAACCATTATGTCCAAAAGGTTCCTAGTCATTGGATTGTCGGAGGGAAACTGACAATGCTTAGACCGGTACATACTGTGTCCGCTTCACATGGAAGGATGGAAAGTCTCATCCCATTCGTGTTGTGACACTAAGACAAGTATGTAGGTGCTCATTAAGAGAATGAGTTCACTAAACACAATCGAACGAGAGTACTTGCATGGAGGTCTACTCACATGTCAAGCAAGTAACTCTAATGGTTGGAATAATGTAAGTAATCCTTTGACCTGAGGCATCGTCGTTGTCTTGTGGCTAAGTACTTAATCTTTGATTATGTCAAAGTCACCCCATTCGCGGATGTCCACGGCATAATTGGGGTTAAGCCACTTAGTCATGAAGGCAAGTGAATGCGCAACAAGGAATCTCTAATCCTCGATTAGAGAGGAAGAATACTCTAAGATATGATTCGGGAATCTTCGGCCGAAGTATCGAGCGTAATAAAGGAAAGCGTTCCTATACGACTCAATAGAATCATATAAGAAGGAATAATCACATTAGGGGTTTGACATAATAAATCCATACCCTAGTAATGTGATTGAGAGTATTGTTTTAGAGAAGGATCGAATTACATTGTAATTCCAACTGAATAGGTTCTCCGAACAACTTCTACATTAGCTTGGGTAGCTATGACATATGGTTAGATATCACTCATAGCTTGTGAGTTCTTCTAGATGATTAAATGTAGTCATCAAAGAAGAAAGGTGAATTAAAATGAAGTTTTAATTCACTAAGTGATTGAATTAAATATAATCAATTGGATTGATGCCAATCACCTCACTGCCTTGCTAATTAGAACCTAAAATGATTGTACACCAATACGCTCTTGTAGTGAGTAATTACTGGATGAAGGAAATAATTAATTGGATTAATTAAGTGTTGTGATTAATTTAGAAAGTCTAAAGAAATCATAAAAGCGATAAAAGATCGTTTTGGGCTTAAAGAAACGTTCGGGTTTAATTGGGCCCATTGGGCCTAAACCCATTGGGCTTTTATTCAAGCATAGGATGACTTGAAATAATAAAAGCCCAAAGCCCAAACCAAACACTAAAGGGCCGGCCCTTGCAAGTGGAAAGGGAGAGATATTTAGTCAAGTTGTTGACTAGGTTTCTTTTTGTCTATATAAGGAACTTTATAGCACAAAGTTCATTAGGGTTTTTTGTGTGTGTTTAAAACAACAAAGAGGCAAAAGAAATATCTCTCTAAAACACTACAAAGGCCGGCCACCTTGGGGGTGTTTTTACTAACACATTTTTCACCCTTTTGGTTATTCCTCCATCCATCTCACTACACTAGTGGGTGTGGATCTTTAGAGGTTTTCTACTTTGGAAACTTGGAGAGAACCTAGGAGCACTCTTACTAACAAAGTGGAGGAGGCAAGGAGGGAGGCTAGGCTCAAGGACTTCAAGGAGCAAAGGGCTTGGAGGTGGTCCATCCTTGGTCTAAAATCAAGATCAAGAGGTATAGATCTATTCCTTGACTTTGTTCTTAAGTTAAATGTTTTCGATGCATTATATATAAACCTATGAACCTTGAAGGGGATTTGCATGACTATAGCTTTGATATTATTTGATAAATTGCTTCCGTTGCTCATGTATATAAATTTTGAATTAGATATGCATGCTAGTCATTTAGAAATCCCATGTGTTAAGCTCATAATTTTCCCTTCACCTCCCCTAAGTGGCCGGCCTCTTTAGAGAAAAAGGAGAGAAAATGTTTCACCCAATTTCTTCAAGAAAACCCTTTTTTTTTCAAATAAAGTTATAAAGTTGCTTTTATACTTCATTACAAGTGAGTGGCAAACTTGTAATTAATCCAAGTTTGCATCATCCACCCTAATGGCCGGCCATATTAATGTTATTGGGCTATTTGCCCATTTTGTTTTAGTTGTCATACAACTTAAACATAATAGGCCTTGTGGACCAAAACGCTTTTGGGCCCCGAAACCCAAAACCAACATATAAGCCCAATACGAACATTTCGTATAATTAATTAACTAATTAATTAACCTTGACCATTCTTCAATTAAACCATTTAATTTCTTATCCATTTCATTTAATTTCTTCACATACATCCTTACTCGGTGTACGATCCATTAGGTTCCAATTAGCGAGGTAGTGGGCGATTATTACTCTTAACGATCGATTGTGAATTGAAACCACATTTCAATTCTCCCTTAATGATTAGTGTTTGCTAATCATTAGGGCTTCCACAAACCATGAGTGACACCTGGCAGTATGTCATGGTTACCCAAGCTAAGTAGAAGTGGTTGGAGAACCTATCCAGTTACAACTACAATGCAATACGGTCATTCTCTAATACAATACTCTTAATCACATTGTTTAAGTGATAGTTTGTTTCATGTCTACTATCCAATGTGATACTTATCTATATGATTCCCTTGAATATGATTTGGAACAAACTTCCTAAGTCATATTCATATGCTTTGGCCAAAGACTTTAGAATCATATCTTAGAGTATTCTCCTTCCACCATGGAAGGTTAGAGATCCCTTGTTGTGCATTCATATGCCTACATGACTAGATAGCTTGACCCCAACAATGCCGTGGACACTCCGATGGAATGCCGTTGACATGATCAAAGATCAAGGACCTAACCATTAGACATCTATGATGCCTCAGGTCAAAGGACTACTTTGCATATTGCAACTTTCGAGTTCTTACATGACATGTATGTTCGAACTCTCTTTTGATCGTTGTTCAGTGTACTCGATTACTCTTTCGGGCACCTATGTGTTTGTCTTAGTGCTCAACACCAAATGACTTGAGACTAGTCATACTCAAGCTTGAGTTGACATAACACATACTAACCTTAGCGGATTGTCAATACCTAATTGGCAATCCTATGGCTAGGAACGTTTTAGGAATGAACATAAGAGAATGGTCTCGATAATCTAACTCACTTAGATCACTTGTCTCTTAGATCAAATACATCCCTAGGATTCCCTTATTGCTTAAACACATGATACAATAAATAGTGATTAACAATAAGCTTTGCCCTTCATTAAACATATAAAAGTTTAATACATTAAGTATTCCAAAAAGCTATTACATCAAATGAGTGGCTTTGTGGGCATACTTCCAACACTTTAAACATTCTATAACGATAGAATGTATATGGGAGTTAATCATGTTCCTAAAATTTAATATATATGATATATTAATTTTGGAAATGAAAAGAATTCTTCTTCGTTAAAGTTATGACTTTAAAACATTATATGAAGATAGAATGTATATGGGAGATATAGTCTATATACATGGGATGGAAATCTATAATGATATATTTCATGATATACTTGGATTATATCAATCCCTAATAATAGACAATAGATGCTAGGAAGTTTCTCATATGATGATAAACTTCAATTAGAAGGACAACTCTAGTGAGACTAAGAAGTTGCTCTTCTCAAAGAGAACGTACTTTTTGACTCCCAAAGAAATAATGCGTAAATAGAATCCTTTATGCATACGCATAAAGGTGATTTATGTATTTCATATTGTATGAAAAACATTGATATGAGTTGTACCTAGAACGGTACAAGACGATATCAGTGCAAGCCCAGGATCAGAACCATGGCAACTGTCAAGTAAGTCCTTAAGTATTTAAGAAATACTAAAGGATAGATTCCTCAATAATTGAGGAAGAATTAGAGTAACATAAAAGAAGTGTAAATGTATTAGATTATGAATCTAATCCATCATTGGATGTTTCTTCATTATGAATGAAGAGATAATCGGATTTCTCTTTATTATGACTAAAGAGATATTTGGATGAAAACATTAAAAGCAATGACTTTAGTATGTTCCATTATGAATGCAAAATATATTGCCATATAGAAGCTTACAACAATGTTGTTTGGATGGGAAAGTTCATTTATGAACTCTCTATTCGGTTCCAACCAGAAAGTGTATCTAGTGTACTGACACTATGACACTAATGGGGCGATAGCTCAAGCCAGGGAATCAAGGTCTCATCAAGATCCGAACTCATATGAGAGACTGAACCACATGATTGAGAATCATGTATAATGGTGACGTCGTTATTCTCAAGGTTGCTTCTATGGATAACATATAGATATCCATTGTCTAGGCCTACTACTCAGCCATTTATGAAATGACTACATAAGAGGTATCATCACTGATGACCAAGCTGATTGGCTCTAGTGCAAGTGGGAGATTGTTGGAAATGTGCCCTAAAACCAATCATATGATGATACTTTACGGACATTTCACAAAGTTAAACTAATGTAGTTTAAATATAAAGGGGCAAAGATTATTGTTTGAGCCGTCTCATATAAATGTTATATGCTTAAACGATAAGTCCAAGGAATATGTGATTGGAAGAATGCAATCTAAAGAAGTTAGATTCATGAGACCATTCTTTCGTAGACACATCCTAAACGTTCCTGATCATAGGATTGCCAATTGGGCATTGACAGTCTGTTAAGATTAGTACGTGCTGTGTCTTCTCTCAGGGAGAGTGACTAGTCTCGAGTCATTGGTGTGTGTGACATCAAGACAAGTACATAGGTGCTCAATAGAGAATGAGTTCATTGAACACGATCAACGAAGAGTTCTCATATTCATGTCACATGAGAACTCATGGTTGGGATAATGCAAAGTAGTCCTTTGACCTGAGGCATCACAGTTGTCTTGTGGTTAAGTCCTTGATCTTTGATTAAGTCAAAGTCACCCCATCCGCGGGTGTCCACGACATCGTTGGGGTTAAGCCACTTAGCCATGGAGGCAATTGAATGCGCAACAAGGGATCTCTAACCTTCAAACCGTTTGGGGGAGAATACTCTATGATATGATTGAAAATCTCTGATCAGAGTATGAATGAGATTTAGGAAGGCATTCCAAATCACACTCAAGGTAATCATATAAGTAAACGAATCACATTGGATAGTAGACATGAATAAACTATCAAACCAAACAATGTGGTCAAGAGTATTGTATTAGAGAAAGACCGTCCTAAACTGAATAGGTTCTCCACCTCTTCTGATTAGCTTGGGTAACCATGATATGCTGCTAGGTGTCACTCATGGTTTGTGGAAGCCCTAAACGTGTATAATCACTAAAGGGAGAATTGAAAGTAAGTTTCAATTCACAATCGGTTTGAAAGAGTTCTAATCGCCCACTACCTCGCTAAAAGGAACCTAATGAATCATACACCATGTAAGGTAAAGATTGAAGAAACAACGGAGATGAGTAAGAATAATTAAATGGTTTAATTATTTATGGCAAGGATTAATTAATATGTTAATTAATCAAACGAATAAGTTCATTAAAAGACCACGGGTTAGTTTTGGGCCTCAAGGCCCAATGGGCTTCGAACTTCAAGCCCATTGACTTAAGTTGTATGACAACTTAATGACTATTAATTCACAAAGGCCCAAAAGCCCAATAAAACCCTTGTGGCCGGCCATGTTAGAAGAATGGCTTTTTGGTTCTTTAGGTCACTTATTTGAAGGGACTATATAAAGGACTTTATAGCCTAAATTCATTAGGGGTTTATTTTTAGGAAATTGGAGAGAACACAAAGCTCTCCTTTCTCTCTAAAGAGGCCGGCCACCCTAGAGGAAATTAACTAGCAATCTTGCTTCCTCTAGGTCACTCATTTCTTCATCAATCCAACCTTGGTGTGGAGACTTAGAGGTTCTCAATTTTGGGAACTTGGAGAATCTATTCTTCCATCCAAATCCATGGATCTAAGAAGCAAGGAATGAAGGCCATTCTCCTTGGGTGATTAGCCTTTGCTTATGCAGAGAGGAATCTACAAAGGTATAAATTTCTCAACTCACTTTGTTTTGAGTTGAGTCTTGGTTCACCAATCTACTAGGCTTTGAATTTCATGGGTAATGTTTTGTTTTTTAGTGCATGCTAGCATGATTCCGCCTTTAATTGTTAATTGCATGCTTATAGATGTTGCTCAAATGAACATGTTTTCACAAAATCTTCCTTCACATATTATGTCCAAACATTGAATCACCATTTAGTTGTTGTTGGAAGTATGCCCACAAAGCCACTCATTTGATGTAATAGCTTTTGGAATACTTATTGTATTAAACTTTTATATGTTTAATGAAGGGCAAAGCTTATTGTTAATCACTATTTATTGTATCATGTGTTTAAGCAATAAGGGAATCCAAGGAATGTATTTGTTCTAAGAGATAAGTGATCTAATGAGTTAGATTATCGAGACCTTTCTCTTATGTTCATTCCTAAAACGTTCCTAGCCATAGGATTGCCAATTGAGCATTGACAATCCGCTAAGGTTAGTATGTGTTATGTTGACTCAAACGTGAGTATGAACTAGTCTCAAGTCATTTGGTGTTGGACACTGAGACAAACACATAGGTGCTCGAAAAGGTAATCGAGTACACTGAACGTCGATCAAAAGAGAGTTCGAACATACATGTCATGTATGAACTCTGAAGTTGCAATATGCAAAGTAGTCCTTTGACCTGAGGCATCATAGATGTCTAATGGTTAGGTCCTTGATCTTTGACCATGTCAACGGCATTCCTTCGGATTGTCCACGGCATTGTTGGGGTCAAGCTATCTAGTCATGTAGGCATACGAATGCACAACAAGGGATCTCTAACCTTCCATGGTGGAAGGAGAATACTCTAAGATATGATTCTAAAGTCTTTGGCCAAAGCATATGAATATGACTTAGGAAGTTTGTTCCAAATCATATTCAAAGGAATCATATAGGAAAGTATCACATTGGATAGTAGACATGAAACAAACTATCACTTAAACAATGTGATTAAGAGTATTGTATTAGAGAAGGACCGTATTGCATTGTAGTTGTAACTGGATAGGTTCTCCAACCAATTCTACTTAGCTTGGGTAACCATGATATGCTGCTAGGTGTCACTCATGGTTTGTGGAAGCCCTGAAGATTAGCAAACAGTAATCTTAAGGGAGAATTGAAATGTGGTTTCAATTCACAATCGATCGTTAAGAGTAACATCGCCCACTGCCTCGCTAATTGGAACCTAATGGATCACACACCACATAACGATGTTAGTGCAGAAATTATATGAAATGGATAAGCAATTAAATGGTTTAATTGAAGAATGGTCAAGATTAATTAATTAGTTAATTAATTATACGAAAGGTTCGTATTGGGCTTATATGTTGGTTTTGGGTTTCGAGGCCCAAAAGTGTTTTGGTTCACAAGGCCCATTATGTTTAAGTTGTATGACAACTAAAACAAAATGGGCAAATTAGCCCAATAACAAGGAGAGGCCGGCCATTAGGGTGAATGGGCAAGCTTGCTTAATTACAAGTTTGCCACTCACCAAAGAAAATGTTATAAAAGCAACTTTATAGCAATTTTCTCGTTAGGGTTTTCTAATAGAAATTGGGTGAAACATTTTTCTCTCATTTTCTACATAGAGGCCGGCCACTTAGAGGATTTTTACTAGCATCTAAAATCTCTCTAAGTCATCCATATCATCTTCACAATATACAACCTTGGTGAAGAGACTTAGAGACATCAAGCTTTTGATGTTTTTTGGAGAACAAATCCTTTTTCCTCAAATCATCAAAGGAGCACTAAAGGGAGGAAAACACAAGGAGGATTCAAGGAGCTTGGAGGTGACTTGAAGGCCCTCCACTTGGGTGAATCCCTTGTGTAAACAAGGATGAGCTTCAAGGGTAAAGAATCACTAAATCTTTACTTCTCTTTAATGTTGTTAAAGAGTTTATTTTGGTTCACCATATACTAGGCTTTGAAAGTCATGGGTTTTATGAATTGTTTTTGGTTGCATGCCTACTTTAAAGTGTTAATAGCTTGCATGTGTATTCAAATGTTCATACTTGTTCTTAGCTAGGACAAAATGTTTCCTTCAAGTGGTATCAGAGCCTAGGCCTAGTGTATGGTGAATCCTTTTGGGTTTTGTGATGTTCATATTTTTTGATTTAAATGTTGTAAATGTTACAAGCTTTGTTCTTGCTTTTGAATATATAAATTTTGCTAGAAAATTTAGCATCTCAAATGTTGTAGATGTATTTCATAAAAGCATGAATATTGGAACTAAAATTTGGTGCCATGAGTTTTGGGAAATTCGGCCAAATCCTTAGGGTGACTTTTTGGGTTCATGTTTGTCTTGTTAAAATGGTTTTAAGGTGACTTTTGGAACCCCTAAGCACCCTAGGATATTAGCCCTCTTTTGAGAGGTGAAAAATTGAGTTTTGGTGAATGAAAACATCCATGGAACTATTATGAGTTTTCATGGTGTTCTTCATTGTTCTTGGTGTTCCTGCCAAGAACATAAAGTTTTGAAGTTTTGATTCAAAAGTTTTATGTTTATCATAAAGTTTTGGTATATAATTGATTTATTATTTGATGGGTGATGTTATTGGTGAGATGTGATGAAATGTTTTAATGTTTTGTCATAGACTTTAAGTTTTTCTTACAAACCATCACCTTCACCTTTAACCTCACCTAATAAAATCAACTTGCAAAAATTTTTTAGATTTTTTTTCATATCTTCCCAAAATGGCCGGCCACCCCTAGTGGGGGTCCTTTTCGGGCCTTTTGTGCAATTACATAAAGTTTTGATACTTTTGTGTTTTTGCATTTTGGCCCAAAAGTTTATGTTTTTACGTTTAGGCTTAAAAACTCTAAAGGACAAATTGTTTTGATCCTTTAATGATGTTTTTACATTATTAAAATTTTGGGATCTAGTTGTATTTACATGAAGTTGTGGACTATTGTGTTTATACAAAGTGACCCCAAAAGTTTTTGTATTTGCATTATGGCCCAATTGTTGTGGTCATAGTTTCCTTTTGGCCCAAATAAAATGAGAACAAAATTGTTTTGTCTCTTTAATGAGAATTGGATTTTCATTTCATTTAGTTCCATTTAAATCAATTCTATGGATCCAAAAACCAATTGTTTAAAGTTGTTTTCTTAGTTAATGTGATTGATTAAGAAAAGGGTGATTATGAACCAAAGGCCACGATAATTGAGCTATGTGATTGGCCGCTTTACATTATAAATGTTTGGGTTTGGTAGTGTAGATTTGAATGTAATTTGATTAATTCAATTTGTTGTAAATGGACATAAGTCCATCATTTGATTTATGTTGTAAAAGGGCATAAGCCCTTATTATTATTTCATGTATTCCTTTTTGTTTATGTGTATGCAAAATGGAATAGTTGGGTCCAACGCCCAATAGGAAATAACGGTTTAATTAGATTAAACGCGTAACTAAAATCAACAACTATCTACCTTAAACCCAAGGTCCAACACAAGGCTCGTGTTGGATCAAATCAAATGGTTCATAATCATCCTAAAACCTAATATGACTATATAGTCCATATGAGGATGCAATGCATTCGTTAGTAGTTCCATATAGTCTCGCTTGTTTCAACGAAACAGTGGGGGTATTATATGCTACTAATTCATATTGACTTGGACCAATAGTTGTGATAGGCCCAAGTTCTTTTAATGTGATTAAAATGTTTTGATGTAGCCCAAAACTACTCCCTCGACAAACGAATATTAAGTTGATAAGCGAGAGATGTTTTGAACATCTCTTCGTAGGCCTTCCACCATGGTGGGCTCCAATCGTTTTTGACTCATGCACCGGCTTCACCCTATCATGGGGGAGTACAAAGTATGTGCTTACATCCAGGAGGAGTCCATAAACATATGATGAGGTCAGTGTAGGCAACGAGGATAGCCGATATCATATCATTGTGAGGCTATTCTTGAACCCCTTCATGAACTAAGCATGGTGGGAATGACTTAACTAAGTGCAATGGTGCCGATATCGTATCATCGTGAGGCAACATTCTCTAGAGGCCAAACGGATGGGTAATTACAAAAGTTGTAAATGAATAATGCGTTATTCTCTCATCATTATTTTTGCTAACCAATATCGTATCATCGTGAGGTGGGCTTGGTAATGGTGAGTCTCCCATAACCCGCTAAGAGTTCAATATAACTCTCGAATTCTATTGAGGGATGTGGAATTTGCCAAAAATAGTGGGTGGTACTATTTGATTCAAAGACCCAATCAAATAGCTTTAAACAAACAATCTAATACGATTTCTGTTATGTTATGTAGTGAACGACATGCCTAAAATTATACCCACCATTATACTTGACAAAAGGGGCCTTAAGGGCCAACGTTTCCTTGCTTGGTATCGCCACATTGAGAATGTCTCAAAGGTTAAAGACATATTGTATGTGCTTAAGCAATCCCCTCCTCATGTACCTCCTACGAAATTAGCTTCAAAGGAGGAGTGTCAAAATTATGTTAGACACTATGAGGATGACTTACAAACCAAATGCTTGATCCTTACTTCACTTAGTGAGGAGCTTATGAAGCTACATAAGCACATGGACACTTCTTGTGCCATGGTTGAAAGTTTGCATAAGATGCATGACATTGAGACTAGTAATGTACGATTCTCAAATGTTTGTAGTCTAATGAATGCCAAAATGGCAATGGGGACATCGGTCCATAAACATGGACAAAAGATGGAAAAGATATTTAAAGATCTTAAAAGTTTAGGAACTTCCATCGATGGGAAAATGGCCCAAGACTTTTTCCTTGCATCTCTCTCGGATGATTTCACTAAGTTTATTGTAAACTATAAAGTGAATAGATTCGATCATTCTTTGAAAGAGATGATTGACATGTGCTGTAGATTTGAAAAAGGTTTCAAAATGGACAGTGGGAGTGAGATTGCAAACATAAGGAAAAGGTTGCATAAGAAGAAGGCAAAGAAATCCAAAGGAACATGCTTTCATTGTGGAAAGGATGAACGTTGGAAGAAGAAATACAGGGTGCGCGTTGCGAGCCTTATGACACGAACTTTTGAAGAGACTATTTCTGTCATAGAGAGTGCTTTTACAGTGAGCTCCAGTTCCTGGATATTTGATTCAGGCGCTAGTCAACATATCTGTAATACGATGCAGGGACTAGTGGGGAGCAAATCACTGCGCAATAATGAGATGGTTGTGCGAGTTGGGAACGTCACTAAAATCTCAGCAAAAGCAATAGGCACCTACATGCTTAACCTACCCTCTGGGGGAGTCCTGGAACTTAAAGATTGTTTATATTTTCCTTCATGTATAAAGAATTTGATTTCCATCTCTAAGCTTTTACGAGATGGGCACTCAGTATTGTTTGACAAAATGAGTTGCACTTTATACTTGAACGGTCGTATTATCTCTCATGGTAATATGATAGAGGGACTTTTTCACCTAGAGACGAATAGTGGGTTGCACTGTATTGAAAGCGGGAATACCTCAAAACCCAAAAGGGCTAGAGAAGAAGTTAACCAAGAAAAGATGTGGCATCTTAAACTTGGACATGTGAACCTTGATAAGATTCGCAAGATGTCGAAAGACGGATATTTCCGCCCATTAGGTGATGACCGGATGGGTACTTGTGAATGTTGCTTGAAAGGGAAAATGACCAAATCTCCATTTACTGGAAAAGGAGAGCGTGCCACTGAAATTCTAGGGTTAATCCACACTGATGTATGTGGACCTATGTCTACTACGTCGAGAGGAGGCTTCTCCTACTATATCACATTCACCGACGATCACTCTCGGTTTGGCTATGTGTATCTTATGAAGTACAAGTCAGAATCCTTTGAAAGGTTCAAAGAATTCAAGAATGAAGTTGAGAAGCAAACTGGGAAACAGATAAAGATCCTAAGATCGGATCAAGGGGGTGAATATCTGAGTAACGAGTTCCTAGATTACCTCAAAGAGTGTGGAATAATATCACAGTGGACTCCACCGGGAATTCCACAACTCAATGGAGTTTCTGAAAGGAGAAATCGAACCTTGATGAACATGGTTCGTTCTATGATGAGTTCTGCTGATCTACCAGTAACATTATGGGGATACGCTCTATATACAGCAGCTTACTTGCTTAATAGAGTACCTTCCAAGTCAGTTCCACAAACGCCCTATGAGATATGGCATGGAAGAAAGCCAAGTCTTAAACATGTTAAGATTTGGGGTTGTGAAGCATATGTCAAGAAGCTTGAAGCTACTAAGCTTGAAGCGAGGTCAGTAAGATGTTATTTTGTGGGATATCCTAAAGAAACTATGGGATATCAGTTCTACCATCCTGACGACCAGAAAGTCTTTGTCGCCAGAAATGCTATGTTTCTTGAAGAACAATTTGTTCTCAAAGGAACTGTAAGCAAACAGATGGAAATTAATGAGATTAATAATGAACCACAAACAAGCACTCGACATATTGACAACCCTGTTCCTGAACCCCTAGCTCCACGTAGATCTGAACGGGTTAGTAAGCCACCTAAGAGGTATGGCTTAGACAATGACTTTGATGAATTGTACCTTCTAGGTGACAATGAAACAAAGGAGGACCCTAGAGACTACACTGAAGCAATGTCCGACATTGATTCAAAGAGATGGCAAGAGGCTATGAAATCCGAGATGGATTCCATGTATCAAAATCAGGTCTGGACTCTTGTAGACCCTCCAGAAGGTATTGTACCAGTTGGAAACAAATGGGTCTTCAAGAGGAAGATAGGCGTTGATGGGAACGTGGAGACTTATAAGGCTAGATTGGTAGCCAAGGGTTACAGGCAAAGAGAAGGGATTGACTATGAAGAAACTTTCTCTCCTGTAGCCATGATTAAGTCCATTTGGATTTTGCTTGCTATAGCTGCGTACCATGATTATGAGATCTGGCAAATGGACGTGAAAACGGCCTTTCTGAACGGCTACCTAGAGGAAGAGCTCTATATGACTCAACCCGAAGGTTTCGTGTCCAAGTCTGAAAAGACTAAGGTATGCAAGCTTCAAAGGTCCATTTATGGACTCAAGCAAGCCTCCAGGAGCTGGAACATTCGTTTCAACACTGAAATCAAAACGTTTGGTTTTACTCAAAATGAAGACGACAATTTTGTTTATCAAAAAGTCGTTGGGGATGCAGTTGTATTCCTAGTGTTATATGTAGATGACATATTACTATTCGGGAATGACACTGCAATACTTTCTTCTGTAAAAGTGTGGTTGTCCAAAACCTTCCACATGAAAGATTTAGGAGATGCATCTTATGTACTTGGGATAAAGCTCTATCGTGATAGATCCAGAAAATTAATTGGATTATCCCAATCTATGTACATTGATAAGGTGCTAAGTAGGTTCGAGATGGAACAATCTAAGAAAGGCTTTCTTCCTGTAAGACATGGAATTCACCTTTCTAAGTCCATGGAACCTAAGACTCCTGAAGAGATAGGGCATATGAGTAGAATTCCTTATGCTTCAGCCATAGGAAGTCTCATGTACGCCATGATATGCACAAGGCCTGATATCGCATATGCTGTGAGCATTACTAGTCGATATCAATCTAACCCAGGATTAGAACACTGGGCAGCTGTCAAGACGGTCCTTAAGTACTTAAGAAGAACTAAGGACATGTTCCTCGTATATGGAGGAGCATCAAAGTTGCGAGTGGAAGGCTATACAGACGCAGATTTCCAATCTGACGTCGATCATAGAAGTTCCAACTCCGGATATGTATTCACTCTGAATGGTGGGGCTGTCAGTTGGAAAAGCAAGAAGCAAAGTGTAATTGCTGATTCCACGACAGAGGCTGAATATGTCGCTACAGCTGAAGCCGGCAAAGAAGCGTTCTGGATGAAGAAGTTCATTACTGAACTTGGAGTGGTTCCAACCATTACATCACCAGTAACTTTGTACTGTGATAATAATGGGGCGATAGCTCAAGCCAAGGAACCCAGGGCACATCAAAAGAACAAGCATTTTAATAGGTGCTTTAATATCATTAGAAGATATGCTGCCGAGAGGAAAGTCAACATCCTCAAAGTTGCCTCAGCCGATAACGTAGCAGATCCACTGACAAAGCCAATGTCTCAAATCCAGCTCGATCGTCATATGGATAAGATGGGTATTAGATACATGGGAAGATGGCTTTGAGTGCAAGTGGGAGATTGTTGGAAGTATGCCCACAAAGCCATTCATTTGATGTAATAGCTTTTGGAATACTTATTGCATTAAACTTTTATATGTTTAATGAAGGGCAAAGCTTATTGTTAATCACTATTTATTGTATCATGTGTTTAAGCAATAAGGGAATCCAAGGAATGTATTTGTTCTAAGAGATAAGTGATCTAATGAGTTAGATTATCGAGACCTTTCTCTTATGTTCATTCCTAAAACGTTCCTAGCCATAGGATTGCCAATTGGGCATTGACAATCCGCTAAGGTTAGTATGTGTTATGTTGACTCAAACGTGAGTATGAACTAGTCTCAAGTCATTTGGTGTTGGACACTGAGACAAACACATAGGTGCTCGAAAAGGTAATCGAGTACACTGAACGTCGATCAAAAGAGAGTTCGAACATACATGTCATGTATGAACTCTGAAGTTGCAATATGCAAAGTAGTCCTTTGACCTGAGGCATCATAGATGTCTAATGGTTAGGTCCTTGATCTTTGATCATGTCAACGGCATTCCTTCGGATTGTCCACGGCATTGTTGGGGTCAAGCTATCTAGTCATGTAGGCATATGAATGCACAACAAGGGATCTCTAACCTTCCATGGTGGAAGGAGAATACTCTAAGATATGATTCTAAAGTCTTTGGCCAAAGCATATGAATATGACTTAGGAAGTTTGTTCCAAATCATATTCAAAGGAATCATATAGGAAAGTATCACATTGGATAGTAGACATGAAACAAACTATCACTTAAACAATGTGATTAAGAGTATTGTATTAGAGAAGGACCGTATTGCATTGTAGTTGTAACTGGATAGGTTCTCCAACCAATTCTACTTAGCTTGGGTAACCATGATATGCTGCTAGGTGTCACTCATGGTTTGTGGAAGCCCTGAAGATTAGCAAACAGTAATCTTAAGGGAGAATTGAAATGTGGTTTCAATTCACAATCGATCGTTAAGAGTAACATCGCCCACTGCCTCGCTAATTGGAACCTAATGGATCGCACACCACATAACGATGTTAGTGAAGATATTATATGAAATGGATAAGCAATTAAATGGTTTAATTGAAGAATGGTCAAGATTAGTTAATTAGTTAATTAATTATACGAAAGGTTCGTATTGGGCTTATATGTTGGTTTTGGGTTTCGGGGCCCAAAAGTGTTTTGGTCCACAAGGCCCATTATGTTTAAGTTGTATGACAACTAAAACAAAATGGGCAAATTAGCCCAATAACAAGGAGAGGCCGGCCATTAGGGTGAATGGGCAAGCTTGCTTAATTACAAGTTTGCCACTCACCAAAGAAAATGTTATAAAAGCAACTTTATAGCAATTTTCTCGTTAGGGTTTTCTAATAGAAATTGGGTGAAACATTTTTCTCTCATTTTCTACATAGAGGCCGACCACTTAGAGGATTTTTACTAGCATCTAAAATCTCTCTAAGTCATCCATATCATCTTCACAATATACAACCTTGGTGAAGAGACTTAGAGACATCAAGCTTTTGATGTTTTTTGGAGAACAAATCCTTTTTCCTCAAATCATCAAAGGAGCACTAAAGGGAGGAAAACACAAGGAGGATTCAAGGAGCTTGGAGGTGACTTGAAGGCCCTCCACTTGGGTGAATCCCTTGTGTAAACAAGGATGAGCTTCAAGGGTAAAGAATCACTAAATCTTTACTTCTCTTTAATGTTGTTAAAGAGTTTATTTTGGTTCACCATATACTAGGCTTTGAAAGTCATGGGTTTTATGAATTGTTTTTGGTTACATGCCTACTTTAAAGTGTTAATAGCTTGCATGTGTATTCAAATGTTCATACTTGTTCTTAGCTAGGACAAAATTTTTCCTTCAGTTGTAGCTAGCAATCTTCGAATTAATTGAAACCAAGACTACGTCAAAGATGGTTTCTTCCAAGTCAACCATTCTCTTTTATTGTACTTACCTTAAGCTAACAATTAGCTATGAAGGTTTCATTACTTCGGGTCAAATGGTATTTTACCATTTTCTTGAGTATATGTCGTATATACACTCAATGTAGTCATAAGGATTTTCATTCTTATTTCTTTCGAATTAAGAGGTGTAACTCTATGACATAGTCATAAAGTTCAAACCATTCAACTGAGACAATTTATAAATACTTCTCGACTACCTTGGAGCTTGTGGTGTATGAACTAGGTTGTTATATTTGTTGATTATCATCTTGTCTCCCAAAGAACCCATTCTTTGAGTTCTATCTCTCGTTCATTTGCGCTTAGGCAAATTATATTGTAGGATTACAATGATCTACCCAACAAAACAACATTTGTTAGTTGGTTTATAGAAGTGATACCCATGTTGGAAATGTGCCCTAAAACAAATCATGTGATGATACTTTATGGACATTTCACATGTTAAACTAATCTAGTTTAATATCAAGGGCAAAGATTATTGTTTGAGCCATCTCATATAAATGTTATACGCTTAAACGATAAGTCCAAGGAATATGTGATTGGGAGAATGCGATCTAAAGAAGTTAGATTCATGAGACCATTCTTTCGTAGACACATTCTAAAAGTTCCTGATCATAGGATTGCCAATTGGGCATTGACAGTCCGTTAAGATCAGTACGTGTTGTGTCTTCTCTCAGGGAGAGTGACTAGTCTCGAGTCATTGGTGTGTGTGACATCAAGACAAGTATGTAGGTGCTCAATAGAGAATGAATTCACTGAACACAATCAACGAAGAGTTCTCATACTCATGTCACATGAGAACTCATGGTTGGGATAATGCAAAGTAGTCCTTTGACCTGAGGCATCATAGTTGTCTTGTGGTTAGGTCCTTGATCTTTAATTATGTCAAAGTCACCCCATCTGCGGGTGTCCACGGCATCGTCGAGGTGAAGCCACTTAGCCATGGAGGCAAGTGAATGCGCAACAAGGGATCTCTAACCTTCAAACCGTTTGGGGGAGAATACTCTATGATATGATTAAGAATCTCTGGCCAGAGTATGAATGAGATTTAGGAAGTTGTTCCAAATCACATTCAAGGTAATCATATAAGCACACGAATCACATTGGATAGTAGACATGAATAAACTATCAAACCAAACAATGTGGTCAAGAGTATTGTATTAGAGAAAGACCGTATTGCATTTGTAATCCTAAATTGAATAGGTTCTCAACCTCTTCTGATTAGCTTGGGTAACCATGATATGCTGCTAGGTGTCACTCATGGTTTGTGGAAGCCCTAAATGTGTATAATCACTAAAGGGAGAATTGAAAGTAAGTTTCAATTCACAATCGATTTGAAATGGTTTTAATCGCCCACTGCCTCGCTAAAAGGAACCTAATGGATCGTACACCGTGTAAGGTGGAGATTGAAGAAACAATGGAGATGTGTAAGAATAATTAAATGGTTTAATTATTTATGGCAAGGATTAATTAATATGTTAATTAATCAAACGAATAAGTTCGTTAAAGACCTTGGGATAGTTTTGGACCTTAAGGCCCAATGGGCTTCGAACGTGAAGCCCATTGACTTAAGTTGTATGACAACTTAATGAATAATGATTCACAAAGGCCCAATTAGCCCAATAACACCCTAAGGCCGGCCGTTTAGAAATGGAGTGAGTTTTGGACTTATTTACAAGTTTGCCACTCCAATGAATTAAGGTATAAATATGACTTTATAGCCAAAATTCATTTAGGGTTTTCTTTTGGGGAAAGGATGAGAACATAAGCTCTCCTTTCTCTCTAAAGTGGCCGGCCTCCTTGGAGGGTTTAGCTAGCAATCCTACTACTCCAAGGTCACTCATTTCTTCTCCAATCTAACCTTGGTGAAGAGACTTAGAGGTTCTCAATTTTGGGAACTTGGAGAACCATTTCATCCATCCAAATCCATAGATCTAAGATGCAAGGAATGAAGGCCCTCTCTTTAGGTGATTAGCCTTTGCTTATGCAAAGAGGAATCTACAAAGTTATAATTTCTCAACTAACAAATGTTGTTTTAAGTTGAGTCAAGGTTCACCAATCTACTAGGCTTTGAATTTCATGGGTAATGTTTTGTTTTTGAGTGCATACAAGCATGATTCCGCCTTTTAATTGTTAATTGCATGCTATAGATGTTATTCAAATGAACATGTTTTCACAAAATTATCCTTCAACCCAAAGGTTAATTTAACGATATCCACAAGATAATTCTCAAACAAATATTGCTTATTAGCACACAACCCCAAATCTTAACATGATTAAGATTTGTCTTTCTTTCCAACTACATCCTATGGAGTCATGAAAATTTTGGAAGATCTTCTAATTGACAATCATATTGTCTTAGAAGTATATATCCTATATATATGGGTAATTGATAACATGCAACGAACTAAATCTTATTCAAGTTCGTTCTTCTCTTAATGGAGAAATCCATTATCATATGACGCTTCTTTCCTTGATATCTTTCAAGGAAACTGTTCTAAAGTGTTACCTTTCCTTGGATCAAATCTAAGGAGGTAAATACTTTAGACATCTTACTCATCAACTTACATTTCTTGAATTCTTTGAAACCTTTTGCAAAGTATTCGGATTTGTGTTTATTCAAAATAAATGATAGTCCAACCGAGAGCGATCTTCGGTGAATGTCATACAACATGAGTAGTATTATGTTGTGGACAAGTGCCACCAACATCTAAGTGAATTAACCTCAACAACTTTGTGATTCTTTCTTCCTTTCCAAAAGAATAAAGATTCAAACATTTTGCCTCTATACAATTTTAACAAGAAGGCATTGGATCCGGATCTAACGATCCAAAGCATCCATCTATGACCAACTCATAATTTAAGTTTTAGAGGTATCATAACTCAGTTGGGATTAGTCACTACCTTGCAACCTTTTGGGTTTTAAGCATCGTTATATTCTAAACAGTTAACACTACCATATCATCTCTACTATAGGGATAATCAATTAGATTACAATAATCTAATCATTCATTAATAAAGAACAATGTTTTGTCAAACAAAACATTCATCCATCTCACATAGTGACGGAATTAAGTTCCTTAAAATTGGAATGTAAAGACCATCTTTGGTTTTTCCAATTTCTTTGGTAGTTCATATGAGGAAGTAAGTACGATCTACTTTCGCAGAGATCTACATTTGATTCACATTCCGAATGTGAAGTACTTTCTCTTCTCTCATTAATCTTCTCCTTCTTATTAGCCACACTTTTACAACGATTGTAAAACATAGTTACTAATACGGAATCAAGCATTCAAGTAGAAGAATCAACTGTTTTGAACTTTTCAAGAACAATTTACAACA
Source organism: Malus sylvestris (assembly GCF_916048215.2). Lineage (NCBI taxonomy): Eukaryota > Viridiplantae > Streptophyta > Magnoliopsida > Rosales > Rosaceae > Malus > Malus sylvestris. The sequence goes on along the minus strand of NC_062272.1, from coordinate 39,979,991 downwards.
CCTTCGAAATGTATGTTCTTGACACTTGCAAGACATTTCTTGCAAATACCCCTTCCAATGTCCATCCTTTCATAAAGAAAGTTTGTTCCGTTGGAGTTATTTCCTTTTCTTCATTTGACTTCTCCTTTGACTACAATAGTCATGGTCCCTAAACTCCCACTATCTCTTTTGAAACTTATTTCAATTGTGTTATACACATCAAACGATTTGAAGAGCGTGTGGTTATTGTTCACTATATAGTTTACAATAAACTTAGTGAACCATTTGGATAGGGACACAAAGGTGAAGTCCTTGCCTAGTTTCCGTCTCTAGAAGTGGTTTAACACTTCAACACTCAATGATTCAAAATCATCATAAGTCCATGTTGATGGACTATTTTTGTCAACCAACCATTATGTTCTAAACATAATTACAAACTTTCAAGAGTTGTTCAAGGCAACTCTCATTTCTTCATACAACAATTTGTAAGTGAAGAATCATGGCACACAAAGTGTCCATGTCCTTGTGCTTACTTCTTAAGTTCCTTGTTCATGTAACAAAGAAACAAGCACTAATGATTGCGTTAGCTAAGGGTTGTTCAAAGCAACTCTTATTTCTTCATACAACAATTTGTAATTGAAGATTTATGACATTAAAAGTGTTTTCCTCTTTATGATAGACTTATCTAACATGTTCTTCCAATGATACATTATCAATAGGAAGATTGTGAGGATGAGATTACTTAGGTACATATACAAGCCATTATAGACAATCTATGGGATTGTAGTACCAAGTCCGGAAACTAAAGCTTTCGGCTTTTCTTTGTCAAGTTTTTGGATAGCTTTTGCAACTATATTGGTAAACAAATACATAACGAATATAAATTGATTTTAAGCCATTTGATCCGGGTCTTTAAATCAAATAGCACCACCCACTATTTTTGGCAAATTCCATATCCCTCATCGGAATTTGAGAGTTTTGGAGGAAACTCTTAGTAGGGTATGAGAGACTCATCATTACCAAGCCCACCTCACAATGATATGAGAGAGTACGCTTACTCATTTGCATCTCTTGCAAATACCCATCTTATTTGGCCTCTAGAGAATGAAGCCTCACAATGATATGATGTTGGCTCCATTGCACTTAGTTAAGTCATTCCCACCATGCAAGTTCGAGTAGGGGTTCTAGAACAACCTCACAATGATATGATTTTGGTCATTCTCGTTGCCTACCTTCACAACATCATGTATGAATATAGAACTCCTCCTGAGTGTAAGCATGCACTTTGTACTCCCCCATGATAGGGTGAAGTCGGTGTACGAGTCACAAACGATCGAAGCCTACCACGGTGGAAGGCCACGAAAGAGTGTTCAAAGCACTCTCACGCTTATCAATTTAATAATGGTTTGGTTGAGGGTTTTAGGTCTCATCACATATAAGCATGCATTTTAATCTTATTAAAACAATTTGGTCCTATTACAACTATTAGTCCATGTGATTGATTTAGTTGTATATAATACTCCCACTATGCTTGTAAAACGGTTTTTAAAGCAAGAGTATATGGTACTACTAACATAAGGTTTGCATTCATTGATGGACTATATAGTTGCCTTAGGGCCTTAGGATGACTATGAACCCTTGATTAGATCCAACACGAGCCTAGTGTTGAATCTCGGTCTAGGGATGGTGATTGATTTTAGTTACGCATTTCATCATATTAAGGCGTGTTTTTCTTATTAGGCGTTGGACCCAACTACTCCAATTTCATGCATATCAAATAAAACAAGAAAGGAGTACTTCAAAGTAAAGAAGAGCTTATGCTCTTTTACAACATTTGTTCAAAACAAATTACTTTAAAGTAAAGAAGAGCTTATGCTCTTTTACAACATTTGATCATATCAAATTACAACCAAAATCTAATCTACACATTCCCATGGTTCAAAGAAATTTGAGACGGCCTTTCACATAGCTCAATTATCGTAGGCTTAAGTTCATAATCACCCTTTCTTTAATTGATTAACGCTTTAACTAATTAAACTTGAATGCAACATTTTCATTTGGTTTTTGTTTCCATAGAATTGATTTAAATGGAGCTAAATGAAATGAAAATCCAATTCTCATTTAAAGATGAAAAACTATTTTGTTCTCAACTAATTTGGGCCAAATGCAATAACCACAACTTTTTGGGCTATGTTGCAAAACACAAACTTTTGAGGTCACTTTGTAAGAACACAAAAGTCCACTACTTCATGTAATTACAACTAGAACCCAAAAATTTCATCAAATACAAAAACTTCATTGAAGGAGCAAAACAATTTGTCCTTTAGTGTTTTTGGGCCTTTACGTAAAAACGTAAACTTTCGGGTTAAAGTACAAATACACAAAAGTATCAAAACTTTATGTAATTGCATAAGAGCCCCAAAAGTACCTTATTTTAATAGGGTGGCCGGTTGGAGAGAGTGAAAAAGGAGGGGGGGAAAGGTTTTGGTGAAAAATTCAAAATTTGGAAGTGTTTTGTGCAAGTGGATAGGTAGGTGAGGAAAAGTTGATTGGGATGGGTTGTAAGAAAAATGTTTTGTCAAACAATAAAGGCATAAATCATCCATCACCAATCAATAATAAACCAAAACTTTATTCAAAGCAACAAACATATTGAATCAAAACACCAAAACTTTTTATTCTTAGTAAGAACATCAAGAACATTGAAGAACACACATGAAAACTCATAAGAGCTCCATGAATGTTTTCACTCCATAAAATTCAAAATTTCACTACTCAAAAGGGGGTTACCATCCTAGGGTACTTAGGGGTTCCGAAAGTCACCTTAAAACACTTTTAATAAGACAAACAAGAACCCAAAAAACCACCCTTTGGATTTGGCCGAATTTCCCCAAAAACATGGCACCAAATTTTAGCTTCAAAATTCATGCTCATATGAACTAACTACATCTACAACATTTGAGATGGCAAATTTTCTAACAAAATTTACATTCAAAGAAGCAAGAATAAAGCTTGTAACAATTACAACATTCAAATCAAAGACTATTACTACAAAACCCAAAAGGATTCACCAACTACTAGACCTAGGCTCTTGATACCACTTGAAGGAAATTTTGTGAAAAACATGTTCATTTGAGCAACATCTATGGCATGCAATTAACATTTAAAGGCAGAATCATGCTTGTATGCACTCAAAAACAAAACATTACCCATGAAATTCAAAGCCTAGTAGAAAGGTGAACCAAGACTCAACTCAAGAACAAAGTGAGTTGAGATATTTTATACCTTTGTTGATTCATCTTTGCATAAGCAAAGGCTAATCACCCAAGGAGAGGGCTTTCATTCCTTGCTTCTTAGTTCCATCAATTTCTTGGAGGAGGATGGTAGAAAGGATTCTCCAAGTTCCCAAAATGGAGAACCTCTAATTTTTCCACACCAAGGAGGGACTTGAAGAAGAGATGAGTGACCTTGGAGGATGAGAGATTGCTAGCTACTCTCCTCCAAGGGGGCTGGCCTCTTAGAGAGAAAATGAGAGCATTGTGTTCTCATCCTTTCCCCAAAAGAAAACCCTAAGGATGAAATGGCTACAAAGTTGCCTTTATACCACCTCACAATGGAGTGGCAAACTTGCAATTAAAGCAAGTTCACTACCCTCCTCTATTTGGCCGGCCTTAAGGGTTTATTGGGCTTTCAAGCCCTTTGTTTATTCAAGTTGTCATACAAGTTGAGTTAGTGGGCTTGACATTCAAATCCCATTGGGCCTTGCGGCCTAAAACTAACCTGAGGTCTTTAACGAACTTTATTCGTTTGATTAATTAACATATTAATTAATCCTTGTCATAAATAATTAAACCATTTAATTATCCTTACTCATCTCCGTTGTTTCTTCAATCTCTACCTTACACGGTGTACGATCCATTAGGCTCCTTTTAGCGAGGCAGTGGGCGATTAGAACTCTTTCAAATAGATTGTGAATTGAAACTTACTTTCAATTCTACCTCTAGTGATTATACACGTTTAGGGCTTCCATAAACCATGAGTGACACCAAGCAGTATGTCATGGTTACCCAAGCTAATCAGAAGAGGTGGAGAACCTATTCGGTTTAGGATTACAATGCAATACGGTCTTTCTCTAATACAATACTCTTGACCACATTGTTTGGTTTGATAGTTTAATCATGTCTACTATCCAATGTGATTCATTTACTTATATGATTACCTTGAATGTGATTTGGAACGACTTCCTAAATCTCATTCATACTCTGGCCAGAGATTCTTAATCATATCATAGAGTATTCTCCCTCAAACGGTTTGAAGGTTAGAGATCCCTTGTTGTGCATTCACTTGCCTCCATGGCTAAGTGACTTAACCCCAACTATGTCGTGGACATGCTCTGACAGAGTGACTTTGACATAGTCAAAGATCAAGGACCTAACCACAAGACAACTATGATGCCTCAAGTCAAAGGACTACTTTGCATTATCCCAACCATGAGTTCTCATGTGACATGAGTATGAGAACTCCTCGTTGATCGTGTTCAGTGGACTCATTCTCTATTGAGCACCTACATGCTTGTCTTGGTGTCAATCACACCAATGACTCGAGACCAGTCACTCTCCCTGAGAGAAGACACAACACGTACTGACCTTAACGGACTGTCAATGCCGAATTGGCAATCCTATGATCAGGAACATTTAGGATATGTATACGAAAGAGAATGGTCTCATGAATCTAACTTCTTTAAATTACATCCTCCTAATTACATATTCCTTGGACTTATCGTTTAAGCATATAACATTTATATGAGACAGCTTAAAACAATAATCTTTGCCCTTGATATTAAACTAGATTAGTTTAACATGTGAAATGTCCGTAAAGTATCATCATATGATTGGTTTTAGGGCACATTTCCAACATTGCGTTCATCACACACATGATGTAAGTATTCTTGGTACTCTAGCCTAATTTCTGAATCTTGCCACCTCGTCGAGTACGAAAAATGTATTAACATTTTCTAAGTTTTGAGTGACTTAGACGACTTATCGACATTCTAGAACATTGTCTTGGTGGACACCTCTATACTTAAACGAAGAACCTCCCTGCCAAGGAAAAATCCCGAATTGAGACAAGTTGATGGCCTTGAAGCAGAGCTAATGTATCAATAATTGTGTGCCACTAGAGATCTACCAATCAATCCCACTACCATCTAGTCATTTCTACCAACCCTTTTGAGATAGGAAACTAGAAGTAGTTTTGATTCTTTGGCAGTACCCGCTAAAATATCACCTATTAGAATTCCTACGAAGTTTACATCGTCAAGATTCTATAATTGTTTTGAACGACAACCTTGTGCTAATCTAGGCGATCCTTCATCAAGATTCTATAACATTTGTGGGGATAGCCACTTTTGGTCCAGGATAGCACTAATCTTTTCAAACGCACTAGTGATCATTCCGGATCTTCAAGAGGAAGATCAATTTCCATTTAAATCCATTCTAGGTAGGCTATTAGCAAATTTATTTTTCCAGCCTTAGGACATTCCAACCAATGACTAGTTTCTAGAATTTCTTTTGGTGTTGTACTCGTCATTTTGACGAGCATAGGCACAGGTGTACCAGTTGTTTTACCTATGGTCAGTAGAAGTTCCCGAAGTGGTAAGTATATTCCCTAGAATCAACGGAACCAACTCACAGGACCAATTCCTTACCAATCATCCGAAACTACCACCCGAGCGGGCTCTAGCTTGTCATTAACCTATGGTGGTGCTACTAATTGACGATACTATTCGATATCCAAGAACAATCAACCAGTATTCAGGCGGTGTGATTCCTGATACCGGACACATGCTAGTATCTGGGAGTGATACCCAGAACACCGGTTCACCGTTTCAAGGTAACGAACAATATCAAAAATATCAAAAGTATCATATATGCATTAATTAGTGGTGCAACTGATAGATTGATTAACAGTGACTGCTTGAGCCGAAGAAACTAAATGTTGAAAACTTAGGAGTAAACTTTGTTGGAGAACAATAAACTTGTAGTTGTTTTAACCATATTTTCCACTTAGGTAACCAAAACAACTTCGACCAGCCATATTTCCGATCACCTCAACAAGTAAATATTAGTTTGAAGCATGAATTAGTTCCCGTTGTAAGAGCGAATTGAGTATCAAGGAAGTTGTGAAGACCTATTAGCACATGGCATAGTGCAAGGAAGTAGTATGACACATTTTGAGGACGTATACCTTTGGCGTCATTTCTCAAAATTTTACTTGGGATATCACCAAGTGGTGAAGTGAAGTACACCATCGTTCCACTTTCTTGTACTACATCAGTTTTTCTTACATCTTTTTTATTAGGAACTTATTTAGAGAACTTAGTTACTAAAGCTTACCGATTAGGAATTCACCCAACCAAACACTTCACCGTAGGGAACCTCAAACCCAACCGCGAAGGCGAAAGACCAAACTTTAGGTTTGTAGCTAGACTTTAGCAACTTGATCGAGTGACGACAAAAAAAAAAACCATTAGCCCTTACTTTGAGTTGATGGTCTCTTCGACCAACTTTTAGGGCCCGAGTTTTCTTCCATAACCTGACGAATTTGTAGTAGCCTTGTCGACAACTTTCTCACTTATCCCAGCAACAAGATTAAATTCTCAAATCACTAGCAGTCAGCTTTATATCAAATTCTTCAAATGTTACCTTTGTTTTAGATGGGTACTTTTCCTGGGGGATGTGATCTTAGTGGGCGATATCCTTTTCTTTTTCCCAAAAGGTTGTAGCGAAAGAAAGTTGAAATTCTCAAAAGTGTTGTGAAATGCAAGATATCTTGGCCTTATCGATTTTATCGGTAGTCCGTTAGCGATTTTTCAGCTGTAGTGTTTTTCTATCCAAGTCAGTTGAGGAAAATCAATTTAGTTGAGACATGGAATATGATTAAAGTTGTGACAGCTGAGGTGACGTCTATTTTGACCATTGTTCATACGCTTCTCGATGACACTGATTATTTTGAAATCTACTATGATGTTCCACTGAATGCTTTGGCTACGTACCAATGTAGCATGACGGTGTATCGCTTATGTTTTCCAACGGTTGGGACGGTATGAAATGAACCACCTTACTTATGAACTGGACTCAACATTCATCATCTTTATTTGAAAACCAGATGACACTTCTATGTGGGGAAGCGTGTCCAAAATCCTTACCAACCTTAGACTTCTCAAATACATTTTCGTTTATAATGAGCTAAATTTCTGACAACGACGATGGAAGAACCAGATCAATGTCTACGCTTGCACTATCGTGTATTACCCTGATTGTGCAAATGTAATTAATGTTACAGCAGTAAAAGACATATCTACCCTTGAACATCGTTAGCTTGTCCTATCCCATTCTAGTTGGGATTCACGAGTATCGATTCAACGTTACTTACAAATGAGCAAGAATCGTTCAAGTGGTTATAATCACTTCCTAGATCTGTTTGGAGTTGGGAAATATCACCATAAGCTCTCGATACAAGGTATCTTGTACATGTGGAGATAATGATGATGTTTCAGTGATTATTGATCGACTTGACAAGTCAACTCACTCTTTGTTGGCCCAGAGTGACCACACTTTAGACCATTTGGTAAAATTACCCATTCTTGAATTCATCAGATTTTCTGGCATTTCGATCAGCATCTACTCTAATTATGATTCCATATTTACCTCTTGGTGTTGGAAGGCATTCCAGTCAACCGTGAGTACATAGATATTGCACTTTATATTAATTTTGAAGCAGATAAACCGTTTAGGTGAATCGTTCGACCATTTATATTTTAGTTATGACCATTAATTCCTCAATCACCGAACAAATACTTTGTTGAACGAATCGTTACCGTTGGTGATTAAATATTTCAAGAACTATGGTCATAGTAAGATGGACTTGTTTTGACCCTCAAATTCTTGAGTGTTCTTTTATCCTTCTTGACATAGTTTTTCACTAAATTCGAGAGAAATTCAATATGAATCTATTCATTATGGCTTTATGAACTGCATTGTTCGGCTATATGGTGTGTGTCATGACACGTGTTTCACTTCCAAGCCTTGGGAAGTCTTCTTGAAGGCTATGAGTACAAAATTGTTGTCTGGTATCACACTTCATCCTCAGATAAATGGCCAGTCTGAACGAACTATTAGGAACTTCGTGGCATGTTGCGTTTGCCCGTTATATAATTTTAGCATGATTGTAGTACACTTATCTTTGTTAGAGTTGCGTGTAACTACGGTTGCACTTTCGGTTTTTGGGTATGGCACCTTTTGAGACGTAGTACATAAATTCTATACATAATACATAATTGGCGGGTAAGTATTGCAAACAGGTATTCGAATGATCAAATTGCAAGGTAGCAAAATTGTACGTTACTAACAATGTTGGCCGAGAGGGTAGTGCTTGAGTGTGATTGAGGCATTAATCGGATGATTAGGTGTATTTCCCGATGAGGGGCATGATGGTACTATTGCATCCTTGGGAATTTGTCATTTGTGTATTGAGACAACAGTGAGTTGTTGGAATTGCGGGCTGCAAACCATAATATCGATGACTTATTCATTGGGTTTGTTAAGCAAGTGGATAAGTAGGCCGTCTACGTTAGTATTTTTATTTCTTCATTTAGTTATTTACGTAATGTTTGGACTTGACCCAAAGATACTACATGTATATCTTCAGATTAAGTGATGCTAGGAATACATAGGTGAAATTTTTTCTATGTTCAATTTTGATTTTGTAGAACTATTTTAACTTTACTTTATCATACACGTATTTTGACGTTATATTATTATTCATATATGTATCTTGGACTTTATGTTTTTATAAAGGTTATATCATAGTTTTGTACTGAAGGAGAATGAAAGTTTAAGTTTGGAGGCATGAAAGAGGAATCATTGCAATCCGAGACAGAAGGGCATTCTCTTCTATGCAGCCACTCTAACTTGATTTCTTCCTTATATATATTATTCTTCTTACTATTTTAGAGTATTTGATGTATAACAAGTGATTTCAAATTTCGGAAACGAAATTTTTTTAAGGTGGGTAGATTTTGACAACTCGTCCTTAACTTTACGATTTTATAATTCTAAAAGTGTGAGTTGGCCAAAATGCCCTTAGAAGAGAGATTGTTGACTTTCTTTGATTGTCATTTCATGATGTGTACGTGCTTCTCTTTTACCATATTCTCAAAGTACTCGGTGCTAAGAACGCATATTCTCAAAGTACTTGGTGGCACAAGTGGAATCGAAGTTGGAGCTACAATGAAGATTTTACGAAAATATGAAGTAGAAGGGCATTTTAGTAAATTCATTATTTAAGACTTTCACCCTTATTATTTTATTATTTTCTTATTAGACATCTGTGTCTGTTGGATCCACACACATGGGTCTCCTCTCCTTTTTGTCCCCGTGTCCTCTCCTTTGCCTCTCTCGGACATCTCTCTCTTCACCCACTCCACCTATCTCGTGTCCTCCCATTCTCTTAGACCTCTCATTTCCTGCCACCTCACATCTCTCAAACTCTCAACTCTCTCTCTCTTTCTTTTCTTCCTCGGCAAGCACTGAGAGGGTGAAATCGCCTCGAACCACCACCACTCGCCGTCTACGGCAAACCCAATCTTCAAGTCACTCGATGAAGGTTATCAACGTTCCAGCCCAAAACTAGAACTAAGGTTACTAACTCGAACCCTAGAACTCGACCTCCATATTTTCGGATGAGGACCTCTCGGATTTCAGTGTGGGTGAGTCTCCATATCTTTCTAAGGTTTTTGTATTTCTAGGAAGGTTTCCGAGAAATTTTCAAAAAAATCAATACAAAGAATATTCCAAGAATGTTCTAGAGAAAATTCTTAGAATATTTTGAGCCCTCACTGGGCCGAGCTGGAACAATGGCCTAATTGTTTTGGGTTAATTTGGAGACTCACCCACACTGAAATCCGAGAGGTCCTCATCTAAAAATATGGAGGTCGAGTTCTAGGGTTCGAGTTTGTAACCTTGACCGAGTGACTTGAAGATTGGGTTTGCCGGAGACGGTGACTGGTGGTGGTTCGAGGCGATTTCACCCTTTCAGTGCTTGCCGAGGAAGAAGAGAGAGAGAGAGAGAGAGAGAGAGAGAGTTGAGAGTTTGAGAGATGTGAGGTGGCAGGAAATGAGAGGTCTAAGAGAATGGGAGGACACGGGATAGGTGGAGTGGGTGAAGAGAGAGATATCCGAGAGAGGCAAAGGAGAGGACACAGGGACAAAAAGGAGAGAAGACCCATGTGTGTGGGTCCCACGGACACAAATGTCCAATAAGAAAATAATAAAATAATAAGGGTGAAAGTCTTAAATAATGAATTTACTAAAATGCCCTTCTACTTCATATTTTCGTAAAATCTTCATTGTAGCTCCAACTTCGATTCCACTTGTGCCACCAAGTACTTTGAGAATATGCGTTCTTAGCACCGAGTACTTTGAGAATATGGTAAAAGAGAAGCACGTACACATCATGAAATGACAATCAAAGAAAGTCAACAATCTCTCTTCTAAGGGCATTTTGGCCAACTCACACTTTTAGAATTATAAAATCGTAAAGTTAAGGACGAGTTGTCAAAATCTACCCACCTTAAAAAAATTTCGTTTCCGAAATTTGAAATCACTTGTTATACATCAAATACTCTAAAATAGTAAGAAGAATAATATATATAAGGAAGAAATCAAGTTAGAGTGGCTGCATAAAAGAGAATGCCATTCCGTCTCGGATTGCAATGATTCCTCTTTCATGCCTCCAATCTCAAACTTTCATTCCCCTTCAGTACAAAACTATAATATAACCTTTATAAAAACATAAAGTCCAAGATACATATATGAATAATAATATATCGTCAAAATACGTATATGATAAAGTAAAGTTAAAATAGTTCTACAAAATCAAAATCAAACATAGAAAAAATCTCACCTATGTATTCGTAGCATCACTTAATCCGAAGATATGCATGTAGTATCTTTGGGTCAAGTCCAAACAATATGTAAATAACTAAATGAAGAAATAAAAATACGTAAATAACTAAATGAAGAATTAATTTGGTCCCATATTATTTGGTCTAGCCAAGATTCTTTTAGCATCCCTTAGTTTTGTGAACAAATTTTGCGAATTAATTGGTGAACAAATTTTGTGAATTAATTGATGAAATCTGCTTTCCGACAAAGGAATTGATGAATTTCTTGAGCCAAAAGACTCAAAAGAACCGGATGAATCTCTTAGCAGAATCTCACAACTGCCAGCAAAAGTATCAGTTGCTAAAGGAGACTTACCCCAAATAATTTCGTTTTCCCAGTCTTGTAGATTAAGAGGGTAAAAGTTAAATCTCAAAAGCGATTGCTTTTCGCTTTCTGCATAAAAAATTACAGTTTGATCCCATCTCATTGGTTCATGAATGAAATGTGAATCCTTCATTTTTGCATAGTCCAAATCATTGTCATTGAATGAGAACTCAGACATGTCATGTTTCTCTTTTGAATGTGCTAGTGTCAAAGATTGAAACCCCTTTAAGAATGCCTCTTCATCATTCTCTTCAACAACAACACGAGAAACATTCAATGATTTATTATGCCTATTATGGTCTCTTTTTTGTTGTTCATCGTTCTAAAAAACATAACTAGTATCACCAAAGATTTTTGAAAGTCATAGTTTGTCGAACGCCATTCATAAATCCATCAAGTGATCGAATCTCTTTTTGGTCTTAACAACTACGTCGTCTATGTAACATTCTATGTTTTTGTGTAGCATGTCATTGAAGATTTTCTAAATTACGCGTTGATATGTAACCCCAGTGTTCCTTAAGCCAAAGGGCATTACCTTGTAGCAGTAGATACCTTTTAGAGCACGGAAGGTTGTTAGTTCCTCATCTTCGGGAGCCATGTAGATTTGATTGTATCCAGAGGAGTTGTCCATGAATGATAGTGCCGCGTGGCTAGTGGTTACGTCCACCATGATTTCGATGATTGGCAAGGGAAAGTCAACCTTCAGGCAAGCATCGTTGAGGTCAACGAAATCTACGTAAACACATATTTGTCCAGATTTCTTAAAGGCAAAGATGATGTTGGAGATCCATTTAGGGTATTGCACCTTTCGAATGAAGCATGCTTTGATTAGCTTGTCAATCTCGGTCTCAATTTGCGGGTTGAGCTCAGATCGATAACGACTTTGAGTTTGCTTTATCGATCATGTTCCCGGCTTGACTGCAAGACGATGCACGGTGATGGTAGGGTCAAAGCCGAGCATTTCTTTGTAGGTCCAAGAAAAGACGTCTTTGTAATCCAAGAGTAGTTAGTAGTACTCCTTGATCTCGTCCGCACTTAGTAGTGCACTTACGAAGATAGGCTTCGGTTCCTCACTTGTGCCTTAGTTGAGCAACTTGAGATCATCAACCGTGGCTTGCCCCCCATCCTCGAGTTGTGGTGGCGCAACAGGGACGTCATCCTTGGGGATTTCATCTTGTTTGTCCTCTTCAATTGTGATGTGGAAGACGTCTTGGACCTCCTTTTAGTATTGTCCTCTTGGGCTTGTTGGTGTGAAGATTGGCCAATGTGGACGATGGTGCACCTTCTTACCTTCAGTGGCCATTTTATGTCAACCTTCAATGTTGCTTAGCATTTCATAGCTTCGAACGTCGTCTTTTTCTGCTAGACCATTGAGTTTTCCTTCCTTTAGCATTGTCTTTCTCTTTCTAGAAGGCTTTTTAGTTTCTTCGAGTCTTTCCAAGGCTGACCATCACGGAGGAGAGCTAGCCATGTTGCTTTGTTTCTTAGGTTTTGACAACCTTTCAAAAACAGAGCTTTGGGGTGTTGGCGTGTTAAGCCTTTTGAAGACAGAGGTTTGGTCTTGACCACCAATGCAATCAAGTGCCGACATTCTGGGTTTTGAACGGTTTAGCCTATCAAAGACTGCATTCGAGGGGTAGGTTTATGCTCTTCTTGATTTTGTTCAACGCTTATGCTGATGTGTTGAGCGCTAGCGTTTTTTGCTTTTCTTGAAATCTTCACAAGCTTATTTGGTGTGAAGCCAAGTCCAGCTTTGTTATTGTCAACTCCGTAAGCATGCTCCTTCAACTTCTTTTGAGTCTCGGTGATGTCACGTTCTTTGTTGACGGTGTTTGAAACCTTATTTCCAAGATTCGAAGGGGAGGCAAAATTGTACCCAGCCTTTGACATGAGTTTATAGCCGTTTGGGTCGAAGCCTTCTTCAGTCCTCTTGGTTGGAAGATAGCTTGGTTTTGCCTCATTTGGCAGGGGTTTTATGAAACCTTGTGGTGGTTTTGAAACCTTAGCATCACCTAGCTATGTCAGAGGTAAAACGACATTTGTCTTGAGCAACATTACATCATCCATGAGCAGCTGTGTGTTAGCTTTGCTTGTTCTAGTTTCGAACAGGGATTGCCCATTCTTTCTTCTCAACATGGTGATGTATCAGATGACGGGTGTGTTTGATCCTTTTGAGGGTGTCACACTCTCTTTGTTTGTTATGGGTTTGGCAGGCTCATCATTCTTTGTTTTTGAAGATGGCACGACTTCCCCTTCTTGCTTCTTAGGCATAGCTTGCCACTCCTTCTTTTTAGGTGCGGCTTTGCCTGTGGATTTGATCTCATTTGGAAAAGCTTTAGGTATGATGTCTTTATCCATGTAGAACTTGGTATCCGCGAAGTATGGTTCGGCTTCAGTGAACGGCTTGGTGTCATCTTGTATCACCTTTACCCCTTCTTGGTAGAACTTTAGGCATTGTTGGAGGGTGGACGACATTACTCCATTCTCATGGATCCAAGGCCTTCCTAAGAGCAAGTTGTAGGAAAGTTCCTGCATCATGTGAAAGGACATGATTGACTTGAGTTCACCAATGGTCATCTCAGCTCGGATCATACCAATCGCTCTTTGTCTTCCTTGGTTAAAACCTTGGATTAGAAGACGACTTCGGGATAATTCTTCCACCTTAATGCTGATTGCGATCATTGTTGATTTTGGCCTGATGTTTATGGTCAATCCACCATCCACAAGCATGCAATTGACTTTGTGCCTGAAGCTTTAATCCTTTGTCCTTGCTTTCTTGTACCTCGTGGTTATCGGGACTCGCCAAGACCTAGGGCTTTTCATATCTCTTTGGGCAATCGCAACGCCTCCTCGATGCTAAAGTGTGCTGGCAGGCCTTCCTTGGCCGTCTACAGTTTTTCTTTACGCTTTCTTTTATGCAATTTTAGGAGACAGAGAGAATTGTTAGGGTTTTGAAGACTTTTTACTTGAAGGTGCTTTCAATCCTTTTCTTGAATATATTTTCTATGATTTCAATTATGAATATGCGGAACTAATTTCTGTTGCTAGGGCGAAGCCTTGAGCCTTAGCATGAATATGTGATTTTTATTTAATTGCTTATGATTGATTGCATGCGTACTTTGAATTGTTAATCACCGGGATAAAAACTATCTAATTGTCATAATGCCTGATCACCATTAGGATCGTTAGAAAAGTAATTTGATGCAATTTTGGTCGGAAGGTTCCCTGAAATTGACGCTGGCTTCTTGTGAATAATAATTGTAATTTCTCTTAGGATGAATATCACGTCTTAAGGATTGCATGGTTTTTCAAAGGATTTTCATAAAGCATAATGAGTCTTTCATGTTTAGATTTGATCCGAACGTCCGGACGGGTTGCATGTTAGATATACGTTCTATGTTGGAGGTTCCAAGTAGAATAGGAATTAGGAAAATCGAACCTTCGAAGTGGCATGTGTAGATTATAAGTAATTGGTAAAAATTCATAGGATTGCTAGGTGATGGTGGAACCCTAGTGCTTTCTTAATTTTATTCTCCCAAAACTGTTTTCTTTTCTCTCTAGCTCTAATATTGCAGATTGTTTATTTTAATTCATTAATTTCGTTTTTATTTTATTTAGGTTATAAAATCAATCACTTCAATTTCTATTTTACAATAATTAAATGGAATCTGATTAGTTCGAATTTTTTAATAATCCATGTGGAGACGACCTTGCGAGATCCGTTTATACTACAATAACCTTGTGATTCTTGCAAGTAAAATAGGAGATTTAAGCCCGTTCACATGAGTAGTAAAAATCCTATCAAGAAAATGGCCCCGTTGCCAGGGATTATTTAAAATAATCCCTACTAATCAGATTTTCAATTAGTTATTGCTGTTCATAAATATAAAAAAAATAAAAAATTAATTTTCGTTTTTATTTTATTTTTACAGATTACAACAGTACAACAGTGCAGATTTCAGAAATCTATGCATGGTCAGCACCCGTCCAACAGTGCAGAAATTGATTCCACTTGATCCAGAACTTGAGCAGAATTTAAAGAGGAAACGCAGGGAGCAAACTTTGCAGAAGGTTCGTCCTCTGCAGGAGACATTTCTGCAATCAGTCTTTTCTGGGGACCTGCACAACAAAGAAAAAATGGCTTTTGTAATTCTAGAGGCAGGTCTGCCCCTGGGTGATTCACTGACTGCCCATACCACAAATATACCAAGTTGCATTACTTATCCGGCAGTGGAGGAAGGGACTGCATTTGAAATAAAGCAGCACATGTTGAATATTCTACCTACATTTCATAGGTTATCATCTGATGATCCTAACATGCACATTGCAGAATTTTTAATGGGGTGCAAAAACATTTTGGTGAGGGGATTTTCAGCCGAATCTATTAAGCTGCGATTATTTCCATACACACTAAAAGATCAAGCAAAGAGATGGCTCCTCACACTCCCATCTGGAAGCATTAGTACTTGGGCCCAACTCAGTGAAAATTTTTTAAACAAGTATTATTCGGCTTCTAAGACTCTTGACATGAGAACTCAGATTTTATCTTTTGCCCAAAAACCAAATGAGGAGTTTCATGAGGCGTGGGAACGGTTCAAAGAGTTGATTAGAAAATGACCGCATTCGGGTATTAACACTACTCATCAAATGCATATATTTTTTAGAGGGTTGAATATGACTACAAAAACACTTGTCAACGCTTCATGCGGAGGTTCGTACAAAGACAAAAATGCACAAGAGGCTTGTTTGTTATTTGAAAAAATGGCAGCAGATACACAGCAGTGGGCAGTTAAGCAGCCACAATCTAGGTCTGTTTTTGAGATGTCTAACAGTTCTCCGTATGTTACAGCACAAATTGAAAAAATGGAGAAAAGGCTTGACGCAAAATTTGACATGTTATTACAGAGAATACCAGGTTCACAGGTTGCTGTACAGCAGCCCTTACAAGCTGTCTGCAGCATTTGCAACATGATAGCTCACGATTTTATGAGCTGCCCACATAAAGATGTTTCTCCAGATTTTACAGCAGAGCAAGTTAATGCATTTAACAATTTCCAACGCCCCCAATATGACCTGTATTCTAATTTCTACAACCCAGGTTGGAGAGATCATCCTAATCTAAGGTGGGACAAGGAACAGCACACTAGGCCTCAATTCCAACAGCAGGTACAACAACCTGCTGCACCTAAGGCTGCTTGGGAGGTTGCAATTGAAAAATTGGCAAATACTACCACTCAAGATATTCAAAATCTACAGGCAACAGTGAAAAACATGGAAAAACAGATAGGGCAGATTGCTTTGTAGGTTTCTGGAAGGGCACCAGGTACATTTCCCAATCAAACCGAACCAAATCCTAGGGGAGGTGCTGATTGCAAGGCAGTTAGAGTTCTACGTTCCGGCAAAAGTTTTGATAACAGGGATGAAAATTGCGTTCAAAATTCACGGGTGGCTTCACAGCCAAAAACAGATTCGGGGAATGTTGAAAAATCTGCCAATTCGAAAGATTCTGAACAGTCCTTGAACAGTTCCGAAAATGGTGCAAATATTGTTGCGGATCGCGTGTATGAGCCACCTATGCCTTATCCCGAAAGATTGAAGCCTAAAGTTAAAGATCAACAATTGACAGATTTTATGAAGACTTTGTCTAAGGTTCAGATTAATCTGCCGTTAATTGATGCCATCAAGAACATTCTGTCTTATGTTAAGTTTTTGAAAGATGTTTGCACAAAGAAAAAGAAGCTCGTTGATTTTGAGAAAGTGATTCTTACATAACAGTGCAGCGCTGTTCTGCTTCACAAGTTGCCCCCAAAGAAACAAGATCCAGGGAGTTTTACAATTTCATGCACAATTGGAAATTCTCATTTTAAACGTGCTTTAATTGATTTAGGTGCTAGTATTAATTTAATGCCTTTTTCTGTTTTTCAGAGACTAGGACAAGGAGAAATCAAGCCTACATCAGTTATTCTACAACTAGCGGACCGTTCAGTTGCTTATCCAAGGGGTATTATTGAATACCTAATTATTAAAGTGGATAATCTCTATCTTCCTGCATATTTTGTGATTTTGGATATGGATGAAGATATGCAAACACCGATTATTTTGGGATGTCCCTTCATGGAAACAGCTAGAACGTTAATTGATGAAGAGGCTGGAACACTTACACTTAGAGTGCAAGATCAATTTGTTGTGTTCAGTTTGTTTGAAGCTACTAAAAGGCCAGGTGATGTGCATGATTGTATGCGTATTGATGTGCTTGACAGCTTATTGCATGCTGAAATTATGCCACGTTTGACATCTGATCCATTGTTAAATGTGTTGCATGGGTTTGAGAAGAAAAATACAGAAGATGAAGAGGTTTTTGAGTATGTGTTGGCTTTGGAAAGTGTTTCATTTCAACCCCCACGTTGGAGGCATGTTTTTGAGAGTTTGGGGGAACCCAAAAAGCTGTTGCAGCCTTCTAAGGTACAGCCACCTAAACTGGAGTTAAAGGTGCTTCCATAACACTTGAAATATGCTTATTTGGGTGCAGATTCTTGGCTGCCAGTTATTATAGCTGCTGATTTATCATCAACAGAAGAAGATAAATTGTTGCGCATTTTAAGGAGTCATCAAGATGCAATTGGCTGGACTATAGCTGACATTAAAGGGATCAGCCTTACAATTTGTATGCACAAAATTTTGATGGAAGATGGAGTAAAGCCTGCCATTGACGCTCAACGTCTTTTGAATCCAATTATGAAAGAAGTTGTTCGTAATGAAGTTATGAAGCTTTTAGATGCTGGGATGATCTATCCCATTTCAGATAGTAAGTGGATTAGTCCAACTCAAGTAGTGCCAAAGCGTTCTGGTATTACAATTGTGAGGAATGATAATAATTAACTTGTACCTACTCGTTTGACTACTGGGTGGCGTATATGTGTTGATTATAGAAAGATCAATGCAGGTACTAGAAAATATCATTTTCCATTGCCATTCATTGATCAAATGTTGGAAAGGTTGGCTGGTCGTGCTTTCTATTGTTTCTTGGATGGCTATTCAGGGTATAACCAGATTCCAGTTGCCCTTGAGGATAAAGAAAAGACACCCTTTACTTGTCCTTTTGGGACTTTCGCATATAGAAGAATGCCTTTTGGTTTGTGCAATGCGCCTGCCACATTTCAGCGTTGCATGATGAGCATATTTACCGGGTTAGTTGAACATATAGTTAAGGTATTTATGAATGACTTTTCTATTTTTGGGGATTCTTTTGACCAATGTTTGCAGAATTTATCTCTAGTTCTTGAAAGGTGCATTAAGACCAACCTAGTTTTAAATTGGGAAAAGTGTCATTTCATGGTTAAGCAGGGAATTGTCCTAGGCCACTTGATTTCTAACAGGGGTATTGAAGTTGATAAGGCTAAAATTGATGCAATTGAAAAGTTGCCACCCCTAACAACTGTTAAGAGTGTTCAATCTTTTCTTGGTCATGCCGGGTTTTATAGATGGTTCATCAAAGATTTCTCCAAGATTAGCCGACCATTGTGTAATTTATTGGCTAAGGATGCACCTTTTGTTTTTTATGAGGCTTGTTTAGAGGCCTTCAAGAAGTTAAAGACACTCCTCACTACAGCACCCATTATTGCAGCTCCTAATTGGAGCCTACCTTTTGAATTGATGTGTGACGCATTAGATTATGCAGTGGGAGCAGTTCTTGGACAGCGGAAAGATAGACTTCCCCAAGTTATTTATTATGCTAGTCGAACCCTCAATGATGCACAACTAAACTATGCTACCACAGAGAAGGAATTGTTGGCAGTTGTTTTTGCATTGGAAAAGAGGCTAAGCCTCGATTGATACGTTGGATTCTTTTATTGCAAGAGTTTGACTTAGAAATCAAAGATAAAAAAGGTAGTGAAAATGTGGTGGCTGACCATTTATCTAGATTAATTATTCCCACAACTTCAGAAGAGGATTCCCTACCACTGAGGGAGAGTTTTCCAGATGAACAGCTATTTGCAGTCCAATTCTGTACACCATGGTTCGCTGATATTGTTAATTATTTGGTTAAAAGTGTAGTGCATCCAGAATTAACGTTGCAGCAGAAAAAGAAGTTTTTATCTGATGTCAAGCATTATTTCTAGGATGAACCATACCTATTTAAGTATTGCCCAGACCAGATTATTCGCAGGTGTATTCCTGAAGCCGAACAGGAAAGTGTTTTAAAGTTTGCTCATCATTTTGCTTGCGGGGGACATTTTGGATAGAAAAGGACAGCAGAGAAGATTTTGCAAAGTGGGTTATTTTGGCCTACACTTTTTAAAGAGGCACATAATTGGTGCAAGGCTTGTGATAGGTGTCAAAGAGTCGGCAACCAGTCCAAAAGGAATGAGATGCCCCAGCAAAGTATTTTGATTGTTGAATTATTTGATGTTTGGGGTATTGATTTCATGGGACCATTTCCATCTTCCCATGGGAACCAATATATTTTAGTTGCTGTGGAGTATGTTTCTAAGTGGGTCGAGGCCATTGCAGCACCAACTAATCAGGGATCAGTGGTCCTGAAGTTCCTCCAAGGGGTTATATTTCCGCGTTTTGGAATTCCACGCGTTATTCTTAGTGATGGGGGGAAGCACTTTATTAATAAACCATTTGCTAATTTGTTGGCAAAATATGGGATTAATCATCGTGTGGCTACACCTTATCATCCACAGACATCTGGTCAAGTGGAAGTTTCAAACAGAGAATTAAAACGCATTTTGGAGAAAACAGTTGGTTCAACACGTAAAGATTGGAGTTTAAAATTAAATGATGCATTGTGGGCCTACAGGACAACTTATAAAACTCCTATTGGGATGTCACCATTTCGACTCATTTATGGGAAAGCATGTCATCTACCTATGGAGCTTAAGCATAAGGCTTATTGGGCAATTAAAGAGTTAAATTTTTTGTATGACTCAGCTGGGGAACAACGTAAATTGCAGCTCAATGAGCTGGACGAAATTCGTCAGGCTGCTTATGAAAGTTCTCGCATCTACAAGGAAAGAACTAAAGCGTTTCATGATAGTCAAATTTTACGGAAAGAATTTCAGCCAGGGCAAAAGGTTCTGCTATTCAGTTCAAGGCTAAAGTTGTTTCCAGGGAAATTGAAATCTCGTTGGATTGGGCCATATCTAGTTACAAAAGTATTTTCTCATGGGGCAGTTGAAATAACTAATGAGGCCCAAGGCAACGCATTCAAGGTGAACGGTCACAGGCTGAAACCATACGTGGAGTCACCCTTTGATAATGCATACGAGTCTTTGACTCTGAAGGAACCAGTGATCTAGCCACCGGACATCCGCAACGTCTAGCTACAGATTTAAAATAAAGCGCTAATTGGGAGGCAACCCAATTTTTCTAAACTCTTTCCTAATTTTAAATTTCATTTGATTTTCTCTTTAATAAAAAAATAAATTAAAAAATAAAAAAACATACATAAAAAAAAAAAAAGAAAAAAAAAATGGAAGATTGCAGGTTGATTTTATTTACCCAGTTTATTTGATTTTATTTTAATTTTTTAACGCATATTGGTTAATTGCAGGTTGTGAACGTGGAAAATAAAGCGCGTCCTATGCTGGAATCCTGCACCCAGCAGCAAGTCTAACGTTCACATCAACCACATCTACACTATGCTGGAAATTTAAAGCACTCAACATAACAAGTCATTCACAGATGCAAGTTTGGGGGAGATTGTTGCAGATCCAGCACAGAGACATAATTTTGACCAGTTAATTTTCTGCAGCTCAGTTTTGCGATGAATGGAGGAGAACCACAGTTAAATCATAGATCCATACACCACAAAACTGAGTACAACTTTTATTACCAAATCTACAACAATTCAACTTGCAAGGATATGAAATTTTACCTCCCAGATTCACCGATCTGGGCTCTTGGAAGCTTGTGCCGTTTTTGTCTATTGAAGCTGATGTTTGTCCGTCCACTTTATTTCCCACGGATCTATCAGTGATCCACATTTCCTGAACAGTTCACAACAGAAAGACTAATGACACTTTGATTTTCATGATCCAGGTTATGTATCACTTAAAACACACAAACTTGTGAAAGTCATATTTTCTGAAGGTCTTATTCATGTTGTTATTTGTTCATCAGATCTGGGGTCCTTTACGTTTTAGGGTCCATATTTTTCGTGGTCATTTAGTCTTCGTTAAGTCTCCCACATTTCAAGTTCACTTTCATCATATCATGTTCGTCCGTATGTTGTTAGTTCGATTCATGTTCAAACCCGCATATACATATGGTTTTTGTTAACATTTTTCAAAGTTCCATAGACGAAATTAATCATGACATTTAAACAACAGCAGGGATGAGTTTATACCTTCATAATTGATAGATCAAGACTTTCATGATGTGCCATGCTTTATGTCCAGTGGATTTTCAGTGTGAGAGTTCTTTCTCCGGTCTGTCACGGATCTGAGTGTTGTGCACAAATACCACACCATTATAATTACATGCAGAGGTGATGAAGCTATTTTCTTACAACATGGGGTTCATTAACCTACGGAGTACAAGATTTTTACCTTTTGCAGGAACCAGATCTGCATTGTAGCTGGTTTTCATTTTTCTTGTCATGGTTAAGCTTCCAGATCGAGGACCTGTGCCCACAAACGAAATAAACATCAGTATACACATGCAGTATGGCATATCTGAGACATAAAGCCCATCATATGGAGCTGCTCGAGTAACGTTAAACAGATGCACATATCTTACCTTCACATTTCCATGGCAGAAGTTGAAGGGTTTCGGGTTTTCGCAGAGACAAGGGCGTGGTATAGGTCGGCTCGGATTTGCAACTCTTGGGGGTCCTCACACAGCTGAAACGACATACATGTGTTAGATCTCACTGCATTTCACTCATACACATAACTCCGAAACTGAACCCAAAAGATTTGTGAGGGATTTACCTTCCTGCATCTCAGCTTTTCCACTCCTGTCACCATGGTTGTGTTCGAGAAACATGGAGGTGTGTAGATAGCTGGGTTGTTGGTTGCAGCACGGAAGCCACGCTTAGTGAGGATGCAGAAGCAGCTGTGGAAATGACGGAAAAATGTGGGGGAAAGAGGTATTTTTCGTTTTACAGAGACATGGGATCCGAAAGAAATGAGAAAAACAATAAATGGGAGGAAGAAAGAGTTGCTGTGAAATGGAGAGAGTAAAAGCATTTTCAGACTTTTCTAGAGAGAGCTAGATGGGCATATGGGGTTGATCTTAACCCTTGATTTGGAATCCTATGGAGCTCCTCTTTCCGATGCATGATAAGTGGGCGCATCCTCTTCTTTTAGGCTCCCTAAGACACGGTTTGTGGGGAGAGAGCCGTTTGGGCTCTGTGTTTGATGACTGACAGAGACAAAAAAAAATAAAAAAATCGGCACGCCACTTTCACACGGCATGCTAGTTGCATGCCTTTCAAAAAGGGAATCCAAAGTTTTAAATTGTTGGTGCACGCCTGCTGTGGACATGGATTTTGTCCTATCTCAATCAAGTGGGTGTTGTGGCTGACAAGTTTATTTTAAAAAATCTGCATGCCAGCTGCCAGTCACTTTCAAAGAGGGAATCCAATGTTTTCAAGTTTTGGTGCACATGTGCCGTGTAACTTCATTATTCAACCTTTTCATTGGGCCACCTATTTGTTGGAAGTATGCCCACAAAGCCACTCATTTGATGTAATAGCTTTTTGGAATACTTAATGTATTAAACTTTTATATGTTTAATGGAGGGCAAAGCTTATTGTTAATCACTATTTATTGTATCATGTGTTTAAGCAATAAGGGAATCCAAGGGATGTATTTGATCTAAGAGACAAGTGATCTAAGTGAGTTAGATTATCGAGACCATTCTCTTATGTTCATTCCTAAAACGTTCCTAGCCATAGGATTGCCAATTGGGCATTGACAATCCGCTAAGGTTAGTATGTGTTATGTTGACTCAAGCGTGAGTATGACTAGTCTCAAGTCATTTGGTGTTGGACACTAAGACAAACACATAGGTGCTCGAAAGAGTAATCGAGTACACTGAACTACGATCAAAAGAGAGTTCGAACATACATGTCATGTATGAACTCTAAAGTTGCAATATGCAAAGTAGTCCTTTGACCTGAGGCATCATAGATGTCCAATGGTTAGGTCCTTGATCTTTAATCATGTCAACGGCATTCCCTCGGAGTGTCCACGGCATTGTTGGGGTCAAGCTATCTAGTCATGTAGGCATATGAATGCACAACAAGGGATCTCTAACCTTCCATGGTGGAAGGAGAATACTCTAAGATATGATTCTAAAGTCTTTGGCCAAAGCAAATGAATATGACTTAGGAAGTTTGTTCCAAATCATATTCAAGGGAATCATATAGGAAAGTATCACATTGGATAGTAGACATGAAACAAACTATCACTTAAACAATGTGATTAAGAGTATTGTATTAGAGAAGGACCGTATTGCATTGTAGTTGTAACTGGATAGGTTCTCCAACCAATTCTACTTAGCTTGGGTAACCATGATATGCTGCTAGGCGTCACTCATGGTTTGTGGAAGCCCTAATGGTTAGCAAACACTAATCAATAAAGGGAGAATTGAAATGTGGTTTCAATTCACAATCGATCGTTAAGAGTAACAATCGCCCACTGCCTCGTTAATTGGAACCTAATGGATCGTACACCGAGTAAGGATGTATGTGAAGAAATCAAATGAAATGGATAAGCAATTAAATGGTTTAATTGAAGAATGGTCAAGATTAATTAAATAGTTAATTAATTATACGAAATGTTCGTATTGGGCTTATATGTTGGTTTTGGGTTTCGGGGCCCAAAAGCGTTTTGGTCCACAAGGCCCATTATGTTTAAGTTGTATGACAACTAAAACAAAATGGGCAAATTAGCCCAATAACAAAGGAAGGCCGGCCATTAGGGTGAATATGGCAAACTTGGATTAATTACAAGTTTGCCACTCACTTGTAATGAAGTATAAATTCAACTTTATAGCTTTATTTTCATTTAAGGGTTTTCTTGTTGAAATTGGGTGAAACATTTTCTCTCCTTTTTCTTCCAAGAGGCCGGCCACTAAGGGGAGGGACATCTAGCAATCTCTTCTTCCCTAAGTCATCCATATCATCTTCACAAGATACATCCTTGGTGAAGAGACTTAGAGACATCAAACTTTTGGTGTTTTGGAGAACATATCCTCATTTCCTCAAATCTTCAAAGGAGCACTAAAGGGAGGAAAACACAAGGAGGATCCAAGGAGCTTGGAGGTGACTTGAAGGCCCTCCACTTGGGTGAATCCCTTGTGTAAACAAGGATGAGCTCCAAGGGTAAAGAAACTCTAAATCTTTACTTATCTTTAATGTTGTTAAAGAGTTTATTTTGGTTCACCATATACTAGGCTTTGAAAGTCATGGGTTTTATGAATTGTTTTTTAATGCATGCCTACTTTAAAGTGTTAATAGCTTGCATGAGTATTCAAATGTTCATACTTGTTCTTAGCTAGGACAAAATTTTTTCCTTCACTATTTATCCACCAGCAACGTCATTTTCAAAGCCCAGGTAGTCTTTTTCTTTTTCTTTGGTTTTGTTACTCATTTTCCCTTTTATAATTATTATATGTTAGTTTAAGTTTATTTCATTTTTGTCATTTGTTTTTTATTTTCCACACCTTGAGGACAAAGTGTGAAATAAGTTTGGGGGTGGGAAAATAACATTTTAGGTCTTTAATTTTTGTGTCGGTTAAAAGTTTTCATTCTTTTTAAGTTAATATCCATAGATTATTTTAAACGTTGGAACAAATGGACATGGTGAAGGTTAATCCCACATTAGAGTCTTTGCTATTTATCGTTGCTTAGACACTAATTCATGAATTATACTTTGAACTTTGCACATCACACCAACATGGTTTGTGGGGAGTGAGATTGAAACACTTGCTTTTAGTATAAGTTTATTTTTAATTTTTGTTTTAAGTAAAGTCAATTATTATTGTGAAAAAAAGTAATAATTGTCTCACTCGAGGTTTTGCCTAGTAACCGGGCCAGTCTTGCCTAATCAGCAGTGATTCTCGCGTCAAACGGTAGAGTTTTGGCATGGGGCAGGGTGGTTAGTTGGTTTCGTAGCCTTTTCAGCTCGGTTAATATGTCCTTAGGGGTGTTCTACACCTAGTGCCCTAAAGCCCTAGTGGTTTGGGAGTCATTGACCTAAAGCTCGCTACATGGGTTGGATCGAAAGCTTAAGTGAACCGACATTGCACGACCATTACTGTTACTGAGAAAAAAGAAAGAAGAGAAAAAGAAAAAGAAAAATAGTTATACTTAAAGTTAGTATGTGTGAAATAAAGAAGGACGAGAGATAAGGGTTTTAGTCGAGTCTCCTTAACTATGTGGTTCACTTTACACCAAAGGAAGTTTGTGAATTCTTTTCTAATTGATTCTAAATGGTTTAGACTCTGTGGTGGGATTAGTTGGAACTTTTGAAAAGATGTTCTAGTTTTTAAAATTTGCTATGGATTGCAACTTGAAGGTGGAAGTTTTGTCTTGGTTGAGTTTTAGCCAGTTGTCTAGTTTGTTAAGTTTTTATTTTTGTTTGAGTCTTGTTTTGCTTGAGGACAAGCAAAAAGCTAAGTTTGGGGGTATTTGATGAGTAGATTTTATATTATATATTTTACCCTAATCTTAGTATATTTTGGTTAATATATTGGAAGAATTTTGATACTTTGAATTGTATTTTCAATATAGGACTTCCGACTTCCTCTGGAATAAAACAGGACCAAATAGACGAATTTTGGAGTAATTCCAGTTTGAGGACGTTCCTGAGTCACTTAGCTTGATCGTATCAAAAATTGGGATTTTTCCACCAAGCGGTTATTTTCTGACGATGAAATAAAGAAGCAGTGCGCAGTGCTGGAAAATGACGTTTTTGGGCTTAAATTGCGTTTTTGGAGCCCAAGATGACCTCGGATGGGTTCGTGGCCTTCTGGAAAAGTGTTCAGAATATTCCAAACATTAAATCCAGCTATATTGGGCCAGTTTTGGAGCAGCTTATGGGTCAAAACGTGGCTGTTCAGATTTTAGACGAATTTTATCATTTAATTTAGGGTTATGTTTCCTAGGGTTTGTGTGGAGGCTTGGGAGATATATTGCTTGGCCGTCTACAGTTTTTCTTTACGCTTTCTTTTATGCAATTTTGGGAGACAGAGAGAATTGTTAGGGTTTTGAAGACTTTTTACTTGAAGGTGCTTTCAATCCTTTTCTTGAATATATTTTCTATGATTTCAATTATGAATATGCGGAACTATTTTCTGTTGCTAGGGCGAAGCCTTGAACCTTAGCATGAATATGTGATTTTTATTTAATTGCTTATGATTGATTGCATGCGTACTTTGAATTGTTAATCACCGGGATAAAAACTATCTAATTGTCGTAATGCCTGATCACCATTAAGATCTTTAGAAAAGTAATTTGATGCAATTTTGGTCGGAAAGTTCCCTGAAATTGACACTGGCTTCTTGTGATTAATAATTGTAATTTCTCTTAGGATGAATATCACGTCTTAAGGATTGCATGGTTTTTCAAAGGATTTTCATAAAGCATAATGAGTCTTTCATGTTTAGATTTGATCCGAACGTCCGGACGGGTTGCATGTTAGATATACGTTCTTTGTTGGAGGTTCCAAGTAGAATAGGAATTAGGAAAATCTAACCTTCGAAGTGGCATGTGTAGATTATAAGTAATTGGCATAAATTCATAGGATTGCTAGGTGATGGTGGAACCCTAGTGCTTTCTTAATTTTATTCTCCCAAAACTGTTTTCTTTTCTCTCTAACTCTAATATTGCAGATTGTTTATTTTAATTCATTAATTTCGTTTTTATTTTAATTAGGTTATAAAATAAATCACTTCAATTTCTATTTTACAGTAATTAAATGGAATCTGATTAGTTCAAATTTTTTAATAATCCCTGTGGAGACGACCTTGCGAGATCCGTTTATACTACAATAACCTTGTGATTCTTGCAAGTAAAATAGGAGATTTAAGCTTGTTCACATGAGTAGTAAAAATCCTATCAGGATCCAAACATAATCGTAGTAGTGTGAGTTGCAGCCGTGTCTTCAAGCTCAAGTTCAATTTGTCCTTGTTGTGTTAGCTTCATGATGAGCTCCTTGAGAACAAAATACTTGCCAACCGGATGACTCACGATACGATGGTATTTGCAGTACCTAAGATCGTTAACGTGATTCATATCTTTAGGTCACTTGCATTCAGGTAGCTTGATTACTTTCTTTTCTAACAAGTCGTCTAGCATTATGGCCACGTCAGAGTCCGAAAAAGGGTACGTCTTCTGGTCTTGTTCCCTCAAGGTGTTTTTATACCTATCTTAGGTGCGAGAAGGCTCACCTCTCTTCATCTCCTTTGCTTTGTTCTTGGAGGAGATCTTCACGAGCGCGAATGAGGTCTTGATGAGGGTAATGTTAACAGTAAAAGCTTCATTGGCGAGCTTCTTCCTAGTCTTATCCACCTTCGGAGCAAACACCTTGTCTTTCTTGAAGTCGTGATTGGCTCTTTTTCCCATGATTGTCGATACTTAACTCCATGTTGTGTCATTGAGTTGCCAACTCCTTAAAAATTCTTGGTTTTATGCCCTAGAGGATGTAATGTAACCTCCAGTGCATGCCTTGAACACACATCTCAATGGCGGAGGTTTCAAAAAGCTGATCTTTACAATCCAGACTTAATGAACGCCATCTGTTGATGAGATAGTCTCCCTCCGTCCCAGTATTGTTGCAGGTTTTGATGAAATGGGCAATATGTTGTTTAGGATTGCCCTTTCCATTGAATTGCATGAATTTTGGCAGCTAATAACCCATTGGCATCCTCAAGGTGTCAATCCTTTTAGAGTATGGCTTTGAGTATAGCACGGAATCATGCAAGCTTCCTTCGTACTACGCCTTGATCGTGCTTGTGATCATCTCTTGTAGCTGTTGGATAAAAAGATATCTCATGAGCATCGCAGCTCTATCCACCTCTAGCTTCTCTTCGGCTCTTTCCACCAGAGGCTTTTGTTCTCGTCAATTTTTTTCTTTGGTGGATCAACCTTTAGGTCAGCTTTCTCATCGTGATGCGCGTTTTGACGGTTGATGAGTGTAGCGATCTGCAAGCCTTTTTCCTCCACGGTCCTTATCAGCCTTGCAATTACTTTGCTCATTTATGCCAGCTACTCCTTGATGGAAGTCGCACCAATAGTCATGACTTGAATGGCTACAGATACGAACTGCTGCTTGATTCAGCATTGAAAGTCAATGACTCAGAGTACATGATCGGGCTTTCTTCCTTTGGTGCCCTTAGTGAGGCCAGGGTGATCATGGGCTCGTGTCTCAGGTGCTTTTGCTCATTCAGCAGAGTTGATGTAGGGGTGGAAGGCATGGCAGAGAGAGCTCTTGCTTTACTTCGGGTTGTGATGCCCAAAATTCCACCACTTGCAGCAAGGATGCTCTTGTTCTTCGTGTTGGTAACAGGAATAGCTTGATCATTTCTTGATGTCATTTGTGCTTTTTTGCTGGTTTAAAGACAGAGATGAGAGGCAGAGAGGTCCCACTGGGCATGCCAAATTTGTAAACATGAAAATTATGTAACGAATGAAACGAGAACACCTGTACAAAGTAGATTTCTATTGATTTGAATTTGTAGGTTACAATCTCTATTTACAATTTTCCTATGATTCAGTCTTCAAATTTCATGTAAATGCGTAGGTTGTTGATCCAAGGGCCACGATGAATTGATCTAGGACGAATGGTTGAATGATTGCTTTAAATTTTAAGCTTGAAACAATGCATGGATAGTCTTTACCTCAAGGTGCGGCAAAGATGATGTTGATGCGGGATTTCGTTGATTCAAGGGTCTTGGCAACTTGATCTTGAAATGAACGTCGTTACAAGTTTTAAGCTTGTAACAAAGTCTTGAAGCAATTGGCACAGGTGCTTGTTGATTCTTCAAGGGGAGTGCTTCGCTTTTAGTTGAAAGAAAGCTTCGGCTTTGGTTGTACGTTCTTCGAAAAGAGCTTTGGCAACATATTAGTCTTCAAAGATTTGTGCAATTTTCGACCCCTTTGTGTGTCTTAGATCCTTGTATTTATAGACTTCCAAAGCCATGCCTTTGGATGGATTTGGCTTTGATTTGTGTCTTGATTCATCCATGGGAGAATTTTGGCAATTTATGTGTCTTAATTTCAACCACCTTTCTCATATTGGCCGAAATTTATAGGCCTTGTTGCCTATTTGTGAGCAATCTTCAGTTCTTGCTTATTTTGTGAAAATGATTTGGCTTTCTTTTCGATTTTGAGAGATTTTGGGCCCCTTGACAATTTTAAGGGATACTTTCTCCCTTATGCCAAATTTTGGAAAGGTTATGTACTTCCTTTGCTTGATTTGTGCCACATGTCATTGATGACTTGTCCATTTGTGATGAATCATATGCCACGTGGAGCTTTGTGATGCATCAATTGCGTGCAACAAAATTTACATGTCTACAGTCCTTCCTGGTTGTTACAATGCATAAAACTTTGATCTTGGTAGCTGAGTCTATGCACGTTGATCAAGATGTTGTCGAGTGTGTTAAGGAGGTTGAGGTGGCATTGACGGCTCAGCTTTGCTTGGTTGCTAAAAAGATTGAGAAACTCAAATCTGAACTCGCCATTTTGAAAAGATCTAATGTCTTTGACTCAACTTTTGTGCAATTAGAGACCGTTCATTAGAAGGAAGTTGATTTGAGGCTAAGCTTAATTCGACTCGGGCAATGTTGGAAGCTACATAGAAGGAAGTCAATGACCTTAAGCAGGTCAATTCTAAGCTACTGTTTGCTTGTTTTTCCAAGGACGAGGAGATTGTCTTCATGCATGCTAAAGCATCTCGTCTCAAGGATATTAAAAGTAAGTTTGAGTCCAAGGCAGTGAATCTACAAGGTATGTTGTCTGCTAGCGAGAACCTGAATAATGAACTAGATAAGCTGCAGGATGCTCACACTAGGCTTTTTTAGGAGAATGTGCAGCTGAAGAATGAGAAGGACAATCACGAAGCGGTGCTTGCTTCTTGTTAGGCCGATTTCTACAAGCTTGGCTATGTAGACCATCTCCAGGGTAGGCCATCGAATTATGAGTTTTTCGAGAATGAGTTCGAGACTTTCTCCATTTCTCCAATTGATTTGCTTGACTTCTCGTTTGCATATGCCTTTGGTGAAGTAGTAAAAGGCCAGTCTATCCAGGTCAGGGAGGCTGAGGATGAACTAATGGAAGCTTTGGCTGCTGAGAGCGGTGTGGTTAATGAAGGTGTGGCAGTCAAGGAACCAGTGACTGTGCAGTCTGCCGATGAGTAGTCTTTTTGTTTAGACTGAAGAATTTTCTTCTTTTTTCTTTTTTTTTTTACTTTATTTGAACTTTGTCGACCTTCAAGCCAGTTTATCAATTTGCTAGAAATTTAACAAACAACTTTCCTTGCTTTAATTCATCCTTGCTATTTCGCCATGTCTCTTGCAGAACTTCACCATAGGACGGTCAGCTAGGCGAACTGCTTCAAGGAAGCAGTTGTTCCCACGTCGTCACATAGGTTTTAGTTTCAGCTTTGAGGCTTTGGGAGCCTTGCTTGCTTAAGGCATCTTGCAAAACTTTTTCCATAGGAAGGGCGGCTGGGTTGACTACTTCGATGAAGCAGTTGATCCCACGTCGTCATTTTAGGCTTTAGTATTGGCCTTGATGCTCAAGGAGCTTTACCTACAAGAGAAAATATGCAAGTTCCTAACTTATAGAACCGGCGGCCGGACTTGTGGCTTTTGTAGAAAGCAGACGAGTTCGCGTAACTGCTATAGTTGTGAACTTTGGCTTTTATGACTACGTGAGCCTTGGCCATGTTGCAAACTTTCTAACTTATAGAATCGGCGGCTGGACATGTGCTTCTTGTAGAAAGAAAAAGAGTTCGCGTTGCTGCTATAGTCGTAAATCTCAGCATTAACGGCTTAACGAGCCTTGGCCATCCCTTGGGATGTTGGAAAATTTCTAACTTATAAAGCTAGTAGCTGGACACGTGCTTCTCGTAGAAAGCAGAGGAATCCATATAGCCACTATAGTTATACATTTCAAATATTTGACATGCCAATGTAGGTGTAAGTCTTGACTTACAGATTACCTAGTAGGTGTAAGCATGACCACTTCAGGCGTTGTCCTTTGCTCTCGGAGGCATTTTAGGCTTAAGTTGTATGCAAAATCATGACTCGATGGCCATATCCTCAGGGTTGCTAGTCCCTTAATCTTCTAAGCTGCACGCAGCTCAATATGGTGAAGGAAATTTTGTGAAAAACATGTTCATTTAAGCAACATCTATAGCATGCAATTAACAATTAAAAGGCGGAATCATGCTTGTACGCACTTAAAAACAAAACATTAACCATGAAATTCAAAGCCTAGTAGTTGGGTGAACCAAGACTCAACTCAAAACAACATTTGTTAGTTGAGAAATTATACCTTTGTAGATTCCTCTTTGCATAAGCAAAGGCTAATCACCCAAAGAGAGGGCCTTCATTCCTTGTATCTCAGATCTATGGATTTGGATGGATGAAACGGTTTTCCAAGTTCCCAAAATTGAGAACCTCTAAGTCTCTTCACCAAGGTTAGATTGGAGAAGAAATGAGTGACCTTGGAGTAGTAGGATTGCTAGCTAAACCCTCCAAGGAGGCCAGCCACTTTAGAGAGAAATGAGAGCTTATGTTCTCATCCTTTCCCCAAAAAGAAAACACTAAATGAATTTTGGGTATAAAGTCATATTTATACCTTAATTCATTGGAGTGGCAAACTTGTAAATAAGTCCAAAACTCACTCCATCTCTAAATGGCCGGCCTTAGGGTATTATTGGGCTAATTGGGCCTTTGTGAATCATTATTCATTAAGTTGTCATACAACTTAAGTCAATGGGCTTGACGTTCGAAGCCCATTGGGCCTTAAGGTCCAAAACTATCCCGAGGTCTTTAACGAACTTATTCGTTTGATTAATTAACATATTAATTAATCCTTGCCATAAATAATTAAACCATTAATTATTCTTACTCATCTCCATTGTTTCTTCAATCTCCACCTTGCACGATGTACGATCCATTACGTTCCTTTTAGCGAGGCAGTGGGTGATTAAAACCATTTCAAATCGATTGTGAATTGAAACTTACTTTCAATTATCCCTTTAGTGATTATACACGTTTAGGAATTCCACAAACCATAAGTGACACCTAGCAGCATATCATGGTTACCCAAGTTAATCTGAAGAGGTGGAGAACCTATTCAGTTTAGGATTACAAATGCAATACGGTCTTTCTCTAATACAATACTCTTGACCACATTGTTTGGTTTGATAGTTTATTCATGTCTACTATCCAATGTGATTCGTGTGCTTATATGATTACCTTGAATGTGATTTGGAACGACTTCCTAAATCTCATTCATACTCTGGCCAGAGATTCTTAATCATATCATAGAGTATTCTCCCCCAAACGGTTTGAAGGTTAGAGATCCCTTGTTGTGCATTCACTTGCCTCCATGGCTAAGTGGCTTAACCCCGACGATGCCGTGGACACCCGCGGATGGGGTGACTTTGACATAATCAAAGATCAAGTACCTAACCACAAGACAACTATGATGCCTCAGGTCAAAGGACTACTTTGCATTATCCCAACCATGAGTTCTCATGTGACATGAATATGAGAACTCTTCGTTGATCATGTTCAGTAAACTCATTCTCTATTGAGCACCTACGTACTTGTCTTGATGTCACACACACCAATGACTCGAGACTAGTCACTCTCCCTGAGAAAAGACACAGCACGTACTGATCTTAACGGACTGTCAATGCCCAATTGGCAATCCTATGATCAGGAACGTTTAGGATGTGTCTACAAAAGAATGGTCTTATGAATCTAACTTCTTTAGATCGCATTCTCCCAATCACATATTCCTTGGACTTATCGTTTAAGCGTATAACATTTATATGAGACGGCTTAAACAATAATCTTTGCCCTTGATATTAAACTAGATTAGTTTAACATGTGAAATGTCCGTAAAGTATCATCATATGATTGGTTTTAGGGCACATTTCCAACAATCTCCCACTTGCACTAGAGCCAATCAGCTTGGTCATCTGTGATGATACCTCTTTTGTAGTCATTTCAAAAATGGCTGAGTAGTAGGCCTAGACAATGGATATCTATATGTTATCCATAGAAGCAACCTTGAGAATCACGACATCACCATTATACATGATTCTTAAGCATGTGGTTCAGTCTCTCAATTGAGTTCGGATCTTGATGAGACCTTGATTCCCTGGCTTGAGCTATCGCCCCATTAGTGTCATAGTGTCGGTACACTAGAGATACTTTCTGGTTGGAACCGAATAGAGAGTTCATGAATGAACTTTCCCATCCAAACAACATTGTTGTAAGCTTCTATATGGCAATATATTTTGCATTCATAATGGAACACACTAAAGTCATTACTATATGGCAATATATTCTGATTATCTCTTCATTCATAATGAAGAAACATCCAATGATGGATTAGATTCATAATCTAATACATTTACGCTTCCTTTACGTTACTCTAATTCTTCCTCATTCTTTGAGGAATTTATCCTTTAGTATTTCTTAAATACTTAAGGATTCACTTGACAGTTGTCGTGGTTCTGATCCTGGGCTTGCACTGATATCG
Organism: Malus sylvestris; assembly: GCF_916048215.2. Lineage (NCBI taxonomy): Eukaryota > Viridiplantae > Streptophyta > Magnoliopsida > Rosales > Rosaceae > Malus > Malus sylvestris. Next base: position 39,945,938 of record NC_062272.1, on the reverse strand, counting down.
TCTTGTACCTATCTAGGTACAACTCATATCAATGTTTTCATACAATATGAAATTCATAAATCACCTTTCTGCGTATGCATAAAGGATTCTATTTACGCATTATTTCTTTAGGAGTCAAAGAGTACGTTCTCTTTGAGACGAGCAACTTCTTAGTCTCACTAGAGTTGTCCTTTTTGATTGAAGTTCATCATCATATGAGAAACTTCCTATCATCTTTTGTCTATATTTAGGGCTTGATATAATCCAATTATATCCTAAAATCTATCAATATAGATTTCCATCCCATGTATATAGATTATGTCTCCCATATACATTCTATCTTCATATAATGTTTTAAATTCATAACTTTAATGAAGAAGTATTCTTTTCATTTCCAAAATTAATATATCATATATTTGTATATATATATATATATATTCAAATTTAGGAACATGATTAACTCCCACTAATCTATTGTAAACCTAGTAAACAAAAGATTCATTTACATCTTTATGAGAAATCAAACGTTTTGATCTTTCTCTCATAAGACGTTTACAGCTCCCACTAGCTTGCTAAGATCCATGATGGTTGGATCTCTACAACTTACATGTCTTGTGATTCATACTTTTAGACATATATTATCAAGACTATCTTAATAATGGTTTCGGAAACCCATATTATGTCCAAACATTGAATCACCATTTAGTTGTAGCTAGCAATCTTCGAATTAATTGAAACCAAGACTACGTCAAAGATGGTTTCTTCAAAGTCAACCAATCTCTTTGATTGTAGTCACCTTAAGCTACCAATTAGCTATAAAGGTTTCATTATTTCGGGTTAAATGGTACTTTACCATTTCCTTGAGTATATGTCGCATATACACTCAATGTAGTCATAAGGATTTTCATTCTTATTTCTTTTGAATTAAGAGGTGTAACTCTATGACATAGTCATAAAGTTCAAACCATTCAACTGAGATAGTTTATAAATCCTTCTCGACTACCTTGGAGCTTGTGGTATAGGAACTAGGTTGTTATATTTATTGGTTATCATCTTGTCTCTCAAAGAACCCATTCTTTGAGTTCTATCTCTTGTTCATTTGCGCTATCTTAGGCAAATCCTAGTTTAGGATTACAATGATCTACGCAACAAACAACATTTGTTAGTTGATTTATAGAAGTGATATCCAAATGTTAATTTAAGGATACCCACAAGATAATTCTCAAACAAATATTGCTTATTAGCACACAACCCCAAATCTTAACATGATTAAGATTTGTCTTTCTTTCCAACTACATCTTATGGAGTCATGAAAATTTTGGAAGATCTTCTAATTGACAATCATATTGTCTTAGAAGTATATATCCTATATATATGGGTAATTGATAACATCCAACGAACTAAATCTTATTTGAGTTCGTTCTTCTCTCAATGGAGAAATCCATTATCTTATGATGCTTCTTTCCTTGATATTTTTCAAGGAAACTGTTCTAAAGTGTTATCTTTCCTTGGATCAAATCTAAGGAGGTAAATACTTTAGACGTCTTACTCATCAACTTACATTTCTTGAATTCTTTGAAACCTTTTGCAAAGTATTCGGACTTGTGTTTATTCAAAATAAACTATAGTCCAACCGAGAGTGATCTTCGGTGAATGTCATACAACATGAGTAGTATTATGTTGTGGACAAGTGCCACTAACATCTAAGTGAATTAACCTCAACAACTTTGTGATTCTTTCTTCTTTCCAAAAGAATAAAGATTCGAACATTTCGCCTCTATACAATTTTAATAAGAAGGTGTTGGATCCGGATCTAATGATCCAAAGCATCCATCTATGACCAACTCGTATTTTATGTTTTTGAGGTATCACAACTCAGTTGGGATTAGTCACTACCTTGCAACCTTTTGGGTTTTAAGCATCATTATATTCTAAACAGTGAACACTATCATATCATCTCTACTATAGAGACAATCAATTAGATTACTATAATCCAATCATTGACTAATAAAGAATAATGTTTTGTCAAACAAAACATTCATCCATCTCTACTATAGTGACGGAATTAAGTTCCTTAAAATTGGAATGTACAGACAATCTTTGGTTTTTCCAATTTCTTTGGTAGTTCATATGAGGAAGTAAGTACTATCTGCTTTCGCAGAGATCTTTATTTGATTCACGTTCCGAATGTGAAGTACTTTTTTCTGCTCTCATGTATCTTCTACTTCTTATTAGTCACACTTTTACAACGATTGTAAAACATAGTTACTAATACGGAATCAAGCATTCAAGTAGAAGAACCAACTGTTTTGAACTATTCAAGAACAATTTACAACACCTTCGAAAGGTGTGTTCTTGACACTTGCAAGACATTTCTTGCAAATACCCCTTCCAATGTCCATTCTTTCATAAAGAAAGTTTGTTCCCTTGGAGTTAATTTTATCTTCTTCATTTGACTTCTCCTTTGACTACAATAGTCATGGTCCCTAAACTCCCACTATCTCCCTTGAAACTTATTTCAATTGTGTTATACACATCAAACATTTTGGAGAGCATGTGTTTATTGTTCACTACATAGTTTACAATAAACTTAGTGAACCATTAGGATAGGGACATAAAGGTGAAGTCCTAGCCTAGTTTCCGTCTCGTTAAGTGGTTTATCACTTCAACACTCAATGATTCAAAATCATCATAAGTCCATGTTGATGGACTATTTTTGTCAAACAACCATTATGTTCTAAACATAATAACAAACTTTCAAGAGTTGTTCAAGGCAACTCTCATTTCATCATACAACAATTTGTACGTGAAGAATCATGGCACATAAAGTGTCCATGCCCTTGTGCTTACTTCTAAAGTTCCTTGTTCATGTAACAAAGAAACAAGCACTAATGTTTGCATTTAACTAAGAGTTGTTCAAATCAACTCTTATTTCTTCATACAACAAATTGTAATTGAAGAATTATGACATTAAAAGTGTTGTCCTCTTTATGATAGACTCTTTCTAACATATTCTTCTAATGATACATTATCAATAGCAAGATTGTGAGGATGAGACTACTTAGGTACATTTACAAGCCATTAAAGACAATCTATGGTTTTGTAGTACCAAGTCCGGAAACTAAAGCTTTCGGCTTTTATTTGTCAAGTGTTGGATAGCGTTTGCAAATATAATGGTAAATAAATACATAACGAATATAAATTGATTGATTTTAAGCCATTTGATCCGGGTCTTTAAATCAAATAGCACCACCCACTATTTTTGGCAAATTCCATATCCCTCATTGGAATTCGAGAGTTTTGGATGAAACTCTTAGTAGGGTATGGGAGACTCACTACTACCAAGCCCACCTCACAATGATATGATATTGGCTAGCATTAATAATAATGAGAGAGTACGCTTACTCATTTGCATCTCTTGCAAGTACCCATCTTATTTGGCCTCTAGAGAATGTAACCTCACAATGATATGATATTGGCTCCATTGCACTTAGTTAAGTCATTCCCACCATGCAAGTTCTGGTAGGGGTTCAAGAACAACCTCACAATGATATGATATTGATCATTCTCGTTGCCTACCTTTCACAACATCAAGTATGCATATAGACTCCTCCTGAGTGTAAGCACGCACTTTGTACTCCCCCATGATAGGCTGAAGCCGGTGTACGAGTCACAAACGATCGGAGCCTACCACGGTGGAAGGCCACGAAAGAGTGTTCAAAGCACTCTCACGCTTCTCAACTTAATAATGGTTTGGTTGAGGGTTTTTAGGTCTCATCACATATAAATATTCATTTTAATCTTTATTAAAACAATTTTGGTCCTATTACAACTATTGGTCCATTTGATTGAATTTAGTTGTATATAATACTCCCACTATGCTTATAAAACGGTTTTTAAGGCAAGAGTATATGATACTACTAACATAAACTTTGCATTCATTTGATGGACTATATAGTTGCCTTAGGGCCTTAGGATGACTATGAACCTTTGTTTAGATTCAACACGAGCCTAGTGTTGAATCTCGGTCTAGGGATGGTGATTGATTTTAGTTACGCGTTTAATCATATTAAGGCGTGTTGTCTTATTGGGCGTTGAACCCCAACTATTCCAATTTCATGCATATCAAATAAAACAAGAAAAGGAGTACTTTAAAGTAAAGAAGAGCTTATGCTCTTTTACAACAATTGATCAAAACAAATTACTTTAAAGTAAAGAAGAGCTTATGCTCTTTTACAACATTTGATCAAATCAAATTACAACCAAAATCTAATCTACACATTCCCATGGTTCAAACAAATTTGAGATGGCCTTTCACATAGCTCAATTATCGTAGGCTTAGGTTCATAATCACCCTTTAATTAATTAACGCTTTAACTAATTAAACTTGAATGCAACATTTTCATTTGGTTTTTGTATCCATAGAATTGATTTAAATGGAGCTAATTGAAATGAAAATCCAATTCTCATTTAAAGAGACAAAACCATTTTGTTCTCAATCTAATTTGGGCCAAAATGCAATAACCTCAACTTTTTGGGCTATGTTGCAAAACTTAAACTTTTGAGCTCATTTTGTAAAAACACAAAAGTCCACTACTTCATGTAATTACAACTAGAACCCAAAAATTCAACAAATTGAAAAACATCATTAAAGGAACAAAACAATTTGTCCTTTAATGATTTTGGGCCTTTACGTAAATACGTAAACATTTGGGTCAAACTACAAATTACACAAAAGTACCAAAACATTATGTAATTGCATAAAAGCCCCAAAAGCTGTTGGAAATGTGCCCTAAAGCCAATCATATGATGATACTTTATGGACATTTCACATGTTAAACTAATCTAGTTTAACTATAAAGGGCAAAGATTATTGTTTGAGCCGTCTCATATAAATGTTATATGCTTAAACGATAAAGTCCAAGGAATATGTGATTGGGAGAATGCGATCTAATGAAGTTAGATTCATGAGACCATTCTTTCGTAGACACATCCTAAATGTTCCTGATCATAGGATTGTCAATTGGGCATTGACAGTTTGTTAAGATCGGTACGTGCTGTGTCTTCTCTCAGGGAGAGTGACTAGTCTCGAGTCATTGGTGTGTGTGACATCAAGACAAGTACGTAGGTGCTCAATAGAGAATAAGTCCACTGAACACGATCAACGAAGAGTTCTCATATTCATGTCACATGAGAACTCATGGTTGGGATAATGCAAAGTAGTCCTTTGACCTGAGGCATCACAGTTGTCTTGTGGTTAAGTCCTTGATCTTTGATTATGTCAAAGTCACCCTATCGGGGTGTCCACGGCATCGTTGGGGTTAAGCCACTTAGTCATGGAGGCAAGTGAATGCGCAACAAGGGATCTCTAACCTTCAAACCGTTTGAGGGAGAATACTCTATGATATGATTTAGAACCTCTGGCCAGAGTATGAATGAGATTTAGGAAAGCGTTCCAAATCACATTCAAGGTAATCATATAAGCACACGAATCACATTGGATAGTAGACATGAATAAATAAACTATCAAACCAAACAATGTGGTCAAGAGTATTAGATTAGAGAAAGACCGTATTGCATTTGTAATCCTAAACTGAATAGGTTCTCCACCTCTTCTGATTAGCTTGGGTAACCATGATATGCTGCTAGGTGTCACTCATGGTTTGTGGAAGCCCTAAACGTGTGTAATCACTAAAGGGAGAACTGAAAGTAAGTTTCAATTCACAATCGATGTAAAATGGTTTTAATCGCCCACTGCCTCGCTAAAAGGAACCTAATGGATCGTACACCGTGTAAGGTGGAGATTGAAGAAACAATGGAGATGATTAAGAATAATTAAATGGTTTAATTATTTATGGCAAGGATTAATTAATATGTTAATTAATCAAACGAATAAGTTCGTTAAAGACCTCGGGATAGTTTTGGGCCTCAAGGCCCAATGGGCTTCGAACGTCAAGTCCATTGACTTAAGTTGTATGACAACTTAATTCACAAAGGCCCAAAAGCCCAAACAAAACCCCATGGCCGGCCATTTAGAGGAAGGGTAGTGAACTTGCTTTAATTACAAGTTTGCCACTCAAATGAATAAAGGTATAAATATGACTTTATAGCCAAAATTCATTAGGGTTTCTTTTTGGAGAAAATTGGTGAGAACTTGTCTCTCCTTTTCTCTCTAAAGAGGCCGGCCCCTTGGAGGGTGTATCTAGCCATACTAACTACTCCAAGGTCACTCATTTCTTCTCCAATCTAACCTTGGTGAAGATACTTAGAGGTTCTCAATTTTGGGAACTTGGAGAAACCTTTTCATCCATCCAAATCCATAGATTTTAGATGCAAGGAATGAAGGCCCTCTCTTTGGGTGATTAGCATTTGCTTATGCAAAGAGGAATCTACAAAGGTATGATTTCAACTCACTTTGTTTTGAGTTGAGTTTTGGTTCACCAATCTACTAGGCTTTGAATTTCATGGGTAATGTTTAATTTTTGAATGCATGCTAGCATGATTCCGCCTTTTAATTGTTAAATGCATGCTATAGATGTTATTCAAATGAACATGTTTTCACAAAATAATCCTTCAAAAGCACCCCACTTCAACAAAGTCATAAAGCCATGCAAGTGGTGTGTGTGACATAAATTCATGCGAGTGGTGTGTGTGTAAGAGAAGTACTTCTTACACACCCATCACCATTTCTATCACCTTTCAAAATTTCAATCACATTAAAACATTTGATAAAGCACAAAACAAAGACTTTATGAAATAAATCAAAACTTTGAATCAAAACACCAAACTTTTTGTTCTTGGCTAAAATGTCAAGAACAATGAAGAACATTCATGAAAAACCCATAAAAGCTTCATGAACATTTTTCATCCAAAGACATCCCAAAAAAACACTCAAACTTAAGGGAAATAATATATAACCAAACTAGGGTACATAGGGGTTCCAAAAGTTACTTGAAAACACTTTTAACAAGTCAAACATGAACCCAAAAAATCACCCTTTGGATTTGGCCGAATTTTCCCAAAAACATGGCACCAAATTTTAGCTCCAATATTCATGCTCATATGAACTACATCTACAACATTTGAGATGGCTAATTTTCCAACAAAATTTACATTCAAAGAAACAAGAATAAAGCTTGTAACATATTACAACATTTAAATCAAAACTATGAACTACAAAACCCAAAAGGATTCACCAACTACTAGACCTAGGCTCTGATACCACTTGAAGGAAATTTTGTGAAAAACATGTTCATTTAAGCAACATCTATAGCATGCAATTAACAATTAAAAGGCGGAATCATGCTTGTATGCACTTAAAAACAAAACATTAACCATGAAATTCAAAGCCTAGTAGTTGGGTGAACCAAGACTCAACTCAAAACAACATTTGTTAGTTGAGAAATTATACCTTTGTAGATTCCTCTTTGCATAAGCAAAGGCTAATCACCCAAAGAGAGGGCCTTCATTCCTTGTATCTCAAATCTATGGATTTGGATGGATGAAATGGTTTTCCAAGTTCCCAAAATTAAGAACCTCTAAGTCTCTTCACCAAGGTTAGATTGGAGAAGAAATGAGTGACCTTGGAGTAGTAGGATTGCTAGCTAAACCCTCCAAGGAGGCCGGCCACTTTAGAGAGAAAGAGAGCTTATGTTCTCATCCTTTCCCCAAAAAGAAAACACTAAATGAATTTTGGCTATAAAGTCATATTTATACCTTAATTCATTGGAGTGGCAAACTTGTAAATAAGTCCAAAACTCACTCCATCTCTAAATGGCCGGCCTTAGGGTATTATTGGGCTAATTGGGCCTTTGTGAATCATTATTCATTAAGTTGTCATACAACTTAAGTCAATGGCCTTGACGTTCGAAGCCCATTGGGCCTTAAGGTCCAAAACTATCCCGAGGTCTTTAACGAACTTATTCGTTTGATTAATTAACATATTAATTAATCCTTGCCATAAATAATTAAACCATTTAATTATTCTACTCATCTCCATTGTTTCTTCAATCTCCACCTTGCACGGTGTACGATCCATTACGTTCCTTTTAGCGAGGCAGTGGGCTATTAAAACCATTTCAAATCGATTGTGAATTGAAACTTACTTTCAATTCTCCCGTTAGTGATTATACACGTTTAGGGCTTCCACAAACCATGAGTGACACCTAGCAGCATATCATGGTTACCCAAGCTAATCCGAAGAGGTGGAGAACCTATTCAGTTTAGGATTACAAATGCAATATAGTCTTTCTCTAATACAATACTCTTGACCACATTGTTTGGTTTGATAGTTTATTCATGTCTACTATCCAATGTGATTTGTGTGCTTATATGATTACCTTGAATGTGATTTGGAACGACTTCCTAAATCTCATTCATACTCTGGCCAGAGATTCTTAATCATATCATAGAGTATTCTCCCCCAAACGGTTTGAAGGTTAGAGATCCCTTGTTGCGCATTCACTTGCCTCCATGGTTAAGTGGCTTAACCCCGACGATGCCGTGGACACCCGCGGATGGGGTGACTTTGACATAATCAAAGATCAAGTACCTAACCACAAGACAACTATGATGCCTCAGGTCAAAGGACTACTTCGCATTATCCCAACCATGAGTTCTCATGTGACATGAATATGAGAACTCTTCGTTGATAGTGTTCAGTGAACTCATTCTCTATTGAGCACCTACGTACTTGTCTTGATGTCACACACACCAATGACTCGAGACTAGTCACTCTCCCTGAGAGAAGACACAGCACGTACTGATCTTAACGGACTGTCAATGCCCAATTGGCAATCCTATGATCAGGAACGTTTAGGATGTGTCTACGAAAGAATGGTCTCATGAATCTAACTTCTTTAGATCGCATTCTCCCAATCACATATTCCTTAGACTTATCGTTTAAGCGTATAACATTTATATGAGACGGCTTAAACAATAATCTTTGCCCTTGATATTAAACAAGATTAGTTTAACATGTGAAATGTCCGTAAAGTATCATCATATGATTGGTTTTAGGGCACATTTCCAACATATGGATCTCTAGGGTAGCAATTGTAACTGATTTCGCATGTCACTTGGCTAGTATTGCAACACTTTAGAGCCGAGTTACATTCATGAAGACTGCATGTCATGGTTGGACCATCTACTTAGACAAATCTTTCATGGGCAGGATTCTACACTTAGCGTCTCTTCTGGTTAAAGACTCGGGTTCCCGCAAAATTAAATCCTTCAGTCGACCAAGTCTTTTTAGGAAAAAGTCCATTGTGGCCAATTCTAGGAGTGTCCTAGCACAGGTAGTTGAAGAATTCAAAGGAACTGAGTAGTCAAACAACCCATCCACGTTTGGAGATCCCAAATCAGTTTACCCTCTCTTGATAGGAGAGCACACTCCATGTTTGCTAGGGCAGGGGAGTCTTCTGCTTTGGCAGGGGTGGTCAGTTGGGATGTTTATGCATTCGGCCCAGACTTGTAAATAATTCCTTCAATCTTTATTTAAAATAGAGAACTGTATTAACTTTGTTTGTAGGCAGAAATAGCATAACAACTGATAATCCTAGGCATGTGAGGTCTTCTTTGTTGAGCTGCTTGAGTCTTTGAACTTTATTTGTCTTGAATAGGGTCAAATGAATGGTGGGAGGTCACACGTAGTACTTTCTTAGGTTGTAGGCATTCCACTACTTTCTGATCCTTTTTGTTGCTCATAGTTGGTTATGAAGGCTTTTCTAATGACCAAGTCTCCTGGCTGAAACTGCCAGATCTTCGCCCTTTTATTGTGGTTGTAGAGGAGCTGCTGTTAATAAGCCGCAATGCAGGTGATAACCTTTTTGCGCTCTTCCTCTACCAAGTCTAACTTTAAAGCCATCTCATTCTCATTCTACATGGAATTCGAAAGTACAATGCTGATGCTGGGCACCATGATGTTTGGAGGAATGATCCCCTCAAAGCCAAATGGTAGGGAGAACGAAGTTTCACTGGTTGCTCATCTTATCCAGCCACTTGCTCTTTTTGTCTGAGAATGACTTCTTGAGGTAGTCAAGAATGGTCTTGTTGAATGCCTCGACCTGCCCATTGCTCTACGAATATTGGGGCGTGGTCTGTGATGATGGAGTAAGGGATGCCGAAGAAAATGAGTACTTCAAAGTAAGGGATGCCGAAGTAGCAAATGATGTTTTTCCATATGAAGTGCTCTATGTCCATCTGGGTAGTTGTAGTCATGGGTTCGACTTCGACCTATTTTGTGAAGTACTTGGTCGCTACGATCATCATGCATCTGCCCCAAGTGGTAGGTAGCATTGGTCCCACCAAGTCAATAGCCCACTGTATGAATGGTCAAAGGCTCGTCTGCGGCTGGAGTTTGTTAGTAAGTAATGCAGGCACGGGCTTGAAGCGTTGGCAGCTGTCGCACCTTTGTACATACTCATTGGCATCTTGATGCATGGTTGGCCAATAGTAGCCTACATTAAAAGCTTTTTGCACTAGAAAAGGCCTCCAAAGTGGTTTCCACAGACATCTTCGTGGATTGAGCTAAGTATCTTCAAGTTGTCGGGAGGCAATAGGCAGTGGAGATGTGGTCCTGAGAAGGATCTGCGAACAAGCATGCCATTCCACATATAATAGCATGCTACCTTCATCTAGAGCTTCTTAAACTCTAGTTTGTCTGTGGAAAGCGTTCCATTGTCTATTATAGTCGATGATGGGATCTTACCAACTCAGAGTTGTGTTGATATGCGCCACCTCAACTGTTAATTCCGCATCTATGCTCGACTTCTCCAAGTACTCGACCAGGATTGAGCGTTTAACCTGATGGTCTAAGTTAAAGCCTAGGCTTGCTAGTGCATCTGCATGGGCATTTTCAGTTAGTGGAACCTAAGTAAGTGTGTACACCTAGAACATCTCTAGCTACTCTCGTTCCTTCTCAAGGTATCGAGCCATCCTTAGTTACTTTGTTGCTTACTCCCCTAAGGTTTGGTTGATGATCAACTAGGAATCCGAATAAATAGTGAGCTTTTCAACCTCTAGGTCTTTAGCCAATTGAAGACATGTTAGTAGAGCTTCATACTCTCCTTTGTTGTTTGACACTTTGATTGCATGTTTGAGCATTGAATCGTTTGGGATAGTGAGGACTAGACCTATTCCCAAGCCTTGGTAGTTAAATGATCCGTTGACTTGTAGACACTAGAAATCTCCTACAAGTAGGGCTGGTGCGGATATAGTGTGCTCGGCTGCCTCTAGGTGTTTCTGAGCTAAGTTGCTGCGTCTTTTCGGCTTGGGGTGAATTCTACTACAAAATTCGCGAATGCCTGGGTTTTTATCACCGTACGAGGTTGGTATGCTAAGCCATATTGGCCAAGTTCCAACGCCCATTTCTTCACTCATTGAAAAACGTCTAGACTATGCAAAACTAATCACAATGGGTAATGGGTCATGACAATAACTGGATGTCCCTGAAAGTATGGTCTGAGCTTTCGAGCTACAACAACTAGGGCCAAAATTATCTTTTCAATCTTCAGGTATCTGGTTTCCACATCGATGAGAGCTTTGGATATGCAAAATACATGCAGCTGGGCCCTTAGATCTTTTCATATAAGGGCAGAGCTCACTGCTATTCTGATATCACCAGATAGATGTATAGGTTCTCCGCTGCTTCTGGCTTGGATAGTAAGGGAGGTGATGTTAGGTACTGCTTCAGGTCCTGAAATGCTTTCTTGCAGTCGTCGTCCCATTTATCTATTTTCACCCTCTTAATTGTCTTGAAGAAGGGCTTGCATTGATTGATGGATTGCGAGAGGAAATTGAAGGAGGATTTTGAGAAAACATGTTCATTTGAATAACATGTATAGCATGCATTTAACAATTAAAAGGCGGAATCATGCCTGTATGCATTCAAAAAACAAAACATTACCCATGAAATTCAAAACCTAGTAGATTGGTGAACCAAGACTCAACTCAAATCAAAGTGAGTTGAAAAATATATACCTTTGTAGATTCCTCTTTGCATAAGCAAAGGCTAATCACCCAAAGAGAGGGCCTTCATTCCTTGCATCTAAAATCTATGGATTTGGATGGAAGAATAGGTTTCTCCAAGTTCCCAAAATTGAGAACCTCTAAGTCTCTACACCAAGGAGAGATTGGAGAAGAAAATGAGTGACCTTGGAGTAGTAGTATGGCTAGATACACCCTCCAAGGGGCCGGCCTCTTTAGAGAGAAATGGAGAGACATGTTCTCTCCAATTTTCTCCAAAACAAACCCCTTTTCGAATTTTAGCTATAAAGTCATATTTATACCTTAATTCATTGGAGTGGCAAACTTGTAAATAAGTCCAAGTTCACTACCCTTCTCTAAATGGCCGGCCCTAGGGTTTTGTTTGGGCTTTTGGGCCTTTGTGAATTAAGTTGTCATACAACTTAAGTCAATGGGCTTGACGTTCGAAGCCTATTGGGCCTTAAGGTCCAAAACTATCCCCGAGGTCTTTAACGAACTTATTCGTTTGATTAATTAACATATTAATTAATCCTTTCCATAAATAATTAAACCATTTAATTATTCTTACTCATCTCCATTGTTTCTTCAATCTTCACCTTACACGGTGTACGATCCATTAGGTTCCTTTTAGCGAGGCAATGGGCGATTAAAACCATTTTACATCGATTGTGAATTGAAACTTACTTTCAATTCTCCCTTTAGTGATTACACACGTTTAGGGCTTCCACAAACCATGAGTGACACCTAGCAGCATATCATGGTTACCCAAGCTAATCAGAAGAGGTGGAGAACCTATTCAGTTTAGGATTACAAATGCAATACGGTCTTTCTCTAATCTAATACTCTTGACCACATTGTTTGGTTTGATAGTTTATTTATTCATGTCTACTATCCAATGTGATTCGTGTGCTTATATGATTACCTTGAATGTGATTTGGAACGCTTTCCTAAATCTCATTCATACTCTGATCAGAGGTTCTAAATCATATCATAGAGTATTCTCCCTCAAACGGTTTGAAGGTTAGAGATCCCTTGTTGCGCATTCACTAGCCTCCATGACTAGGTGACTTAACCCCAACGATGCCGTGGACACCCCGATGGGGTGACTTTGACATAATCAAAGATCAAGGACTTAACCACAAGACAACTGTGATGCCTCAGGTCAAAGGATTACTTTGCATTATCCCAACCATAAGTTCTCATGTGACATGAATATGAGAACTCTTCGTTGATCGTGTTCAGTGAACTCATTCTCTATTGAGCACCTACGTACTTGTCTTGATGTCACACACACCAATGACTCGAGACTAGTCACTCTCCCTGAGAGAAGACACAGCACGTACTGATCTTAACGGACTGTCCATGCCCAATTGGCAATCCTATGATCAGGAACGTTTAGGATATGTCTACGAAAGAATGGTCTCATGAATCTAACTTCTTTAGATTGCATTCTCCCAATCACATATTCCTTGGACTTTATCGTTTAAGCATATAACATTTATATGAGACGGCTCAAACAATAATCTTTGCCCTTTATAGTTAAACTAGATTAGTTTAACATGTGAAATGTCCGTAAAGTATCATCATATGATTGGTTTTAGGGCACATTTCCAACAATCTCCCACTTGCACTAGAGCCAATCAGCTTGGTCATCATGATGATACCTTTTTTGTAGTCATTTCATAAATGGCTGAGTAGTAGTCCTAGACAATGGATATCTATATGTTATCCATAGGAGCAACCTTGAGAATAACGACATCACCATTATACATGATTCTCAATCATGTGGTTCAGTCTCTCATTTGAGTTCGGACCATGATGAGACCTTGATTCCCTGGCTTGAGCTATCTCCCCATTAGTGTCAAACACTTTTTGGTTGGAACCGAATAGAGTGTTCATAAATGAACTTTCCCATCCAAACAACATTGTTGCAAACTTCTATATGGCAATATATTTTGCATCCATAATGGAACACACTAAAGTCATTACTTTAATGTTTCCATCCAAATATCTCTTTAGTCATAACAAAGAGATATTTGTTTATCTCTTCATTCATAATGAAGAAACATCCAATGATGGATTAGATTCATAATCTAATACATTTACGCTTCCATTACGTTACTCTAATTCTTCCTCGATCTTTGAGGAATTTATCCTATAGTATTTCTTAAATACATAAGGACTTACTTGACAGTTGCCATGGTTCTGATCCTGGGCTTGCACTGATATCGTCTTGTACCGTTCTGGGTACAACTCATATCAATGTTTTTCATACAATATGAAATACATAAATCACTTTTCTGCGTATGCAGAAAAGATTCTATTTACGCATTATTTCTTTGGGAGTCAAAGAGTACGTTCTCTTTGAGAAGAGCAACTTCTTAGTCTCACTAGAGTTGTCCTTTTGATTGAAGTTCATCATCATATGAGAAACTTCCTATCATCTTTTGTCTATTATTAGGAATTGATATAATCCAATTATATCCTAAAAATCTATCATTATAGATTTCCATCCCATGTATATAGACTATGTCTCCCGTATACATTCTATCGTTATAGAATGTTTAAAGTCATAACTTTAACGAAGAAGTATTCTTTTCATTTCCAAAATTACTATATCATATATATATTTAAATTTTAGGAACATGATTAACTCCCACTAATCTTTTGTAAACCTAGTAAACAAAAGATTCATTTACATCTTTATGAGAAATCAAACGATTTGATCCTTTTTCTCATAAAATGCTTATAGCTCCCACTAGCTTGCTAAGATTCATGATGGTTGGATCTCTACAACTTATATGTCTTGTGATTCATAGTTTTAGACATATATTATTAAGACTATCTTAATAATGGTTTCAGAAACCCATATTATGTCCAAACATTGAATCACCATTTAGTTGTAGCTAGCAATCTTCGAATTAATTGAAACCAAGACTATCTCAAAGATGGTTTCTTCAAAGTCAACCATTCTCTTTGATTGTAGTCACCTTAAGCTACCAATTAGCTTATGAAGGTTTCATTATTTTGGGTCAAATGGTACTTTACCATTTCCTTGAGTATATATCATATATATACACTCAGTGTAGTCATAAGGATTTTC
Source organism: Malus sylvestris (assembly GCF_916048215.2). Lineage (NCBI taxonomy): Eukaryota > Viridiplantae > Streptophyta > Magnoliopsida > Rosales > Rosaceae > Malus > Malus sylvestris. Next base: position 39,930,871 of record NC_062272.1, on the reverse strand, counting down.
ATTCTTAGTTCTTTCGAATTAAGAGGTGCAACTCTATGACATAGTCATAAAGTTCAAACCATTCAACTGAGACGGTTTATAAATCCTTCTCGACTACTTTGGAGCTTTTGGTATAGGAACTAGGTTGTTTATATTTGTTGATTACTTTCTTGTCTCTCAAAGAACCCATTCTTTGAGTTCTATCTCTCGTTTATTTGCTTTTAGGCAAATCACATTGTAGGATTACAATGAACTACTCAACAAAACAACATTTGTTAGTTGGTTTATAGAAGCGATATCCAAAAGTTAATTTAAGGATATCCCACAAGATTGTTATCAAACAAATATTGCTTATTAGCACACAACCCCAAATCTTAACACGATTAAGTTTTGTCTTTCTTTCCAACTACATCTTATGGAATCATGAAAATTTTGGAAGATCTTCTAATTGACAATCATATTGTCTTAGAAGTATATATCCTATATATGGGTAATTGATAATATCCAACGAACTAAATCTTATTTAAGTTCGTTCTTCTCCTTATGGAGAAATCTATTATCTTATGATGCTTATTTCCTTGATATCTTTCAAGGAAACTGTTCTGAAGTGTTACCTTATCTTGGATCAAATCTAAGGAGGTAATTACTTTAGACGTCTTACTCATCAACTTACATTACTTGAATTCTTTGAAACATTTTGCAAAGTATTCGGACTTGTGTTTATTCAAAATAAACTATAGTCCAACCGAGAGTGATCTTTGGTGAATGTCATACAACATGAGTAGTATTATGTTTGTGGACAAGTGCCACTAACATCTAAGTGAATTAACCTCAACAACTTTGTGATTTTTTCTTCTTTCGAAAAGAGTAAAGATTCGAACATTTCGCCTCTATACAATTTTAACAAGAAGGTATTGGATCCGGATCTAACGATCCAAAGCATCCATCTATGACCAACTCGTAATTTATGTTTTACAGGTATCACAACTTTAGTTGGGATTAGTCACTACCTTGCAACCTTTTGGGTTTTAAGCATCATTATATTCTAAACAGTTAACACTACCATATCATCTCTACTATAGAGACAATCAATTAGATTACTATAATCCAATCATTGATTAATAAAGAACAATGTTTTGTCAAACAAAACATTCATCCATCTCTACTATAGTGATGGAATTAAGTTCCTTAAAATTGGAATGTAAAGACAATCTTTGGTTTTTCCAATTTCTTTGGTAGTTCATATGAGGAAGTAAGTACTATCTGCTTTCGCAAAGATTTTTATTTTATTCACGTTCCGAATGTGAAGCACCTTTTTCTTCTCTCATATATCTTTTACTTCTTATTAGTCACACTTTTACAACGATTGTAAAACATAGTTACTAATACGAAACAAGCATTCAAGTAGAAGAACCAACTGTTTTGAACTATTCAAGAACAATTTACAACACCTTCGAAAGGTGTGTTCTTGACACTTGCAAGACATTTCTTGCAAACAGCCCTTCCAATGTCCATCCTTTCATAAAGAAAGTTTGTTCCCTTGGAGTTAATTTTATCTTCTTCATTTGACTTCTCCTTTGACTACAATAGTCATGGTCCCTAAACTCCCACTATCTCTCTTGAAACTTATTTCAATTGTGTTATACACATCAAACGATTTTGGAGAGTATGTGTTTATTGTTCACTATATAGTTTACAATAAACTTAGTGAACCATTAGGATAGGGAAACAAAGGTGAAGTCCTTGCCTAGTTTCCGTCTCGTTAAGTGGTTTAACACTTCAACACTCAATGATTCAAAATCATCATAAGTCCATGTTGATGGACTATTTTTTCAACCAACCATTATGTTCTAAACATAATTACAAACTTTCAAGAGTTGTACAAGGCAACTCTCATTTCTTCATACAACAATTTGTAAGTGAAGAATCATGGCACATTAAGTGTCCAAGCCTTTGTGCTTTCTTCTCAAGTTCCTTGTTCATGTAACAAAGAAACAAGCACTAAGTGTTTGCATTGACTAAGGGTTGTTCAAAGCAACTCTTATTTCTTCATACAACAATTTGTAATTGAAGAATTATGACATTAAAAGTGTTGTCCTCTTTATGATAGACCTTTTCTAACATAATCTTCTAATGATACATTATCAATAGGAAGATTGTGAGGAAGAGACTACTTAGGTACATTTACAAGCCATTAAAGACAATCTATGGTTTTGTAGTACCAAGTCCGGAAACTAAACTTTCGACTTTTATTTGTCAAGTGTTGGATAGCGTTTGCAAATATATTGGTAAACAAATACATAACGAATATAAATTGATTGATTTTAAGCCATTTGATTCGGGTCTTTAAATCAAAATAGCACCACCCACTACTTTTGGCAAATTCCATATCCCTCATTGGAATTCGAGAGTTTTGGATGAAACTCTTAGTAGGGTATGGGAGGCTCACTATTACCAAGCCCACCTCACAATGATATGATGTTGGCTAGCATTAATAATAATGAGAGAGTACGCTTACTCATTTGCAACTAATGCAAGTACCCATCTTATTTGGCGTCTAGAGAATGTCACCTCACAATGATATGATGTTGGCTCCATTGCACTTAGTTAAGTCATTCCCACCATGCTTAGTTCGTGAAGGGGTTCAAGAATAGCCTCACGATGATACGATGTCGGCCATCCTCGTTGCCTACACTCACCTCATCAAGTATGTATATAGACTCCTCCTGAGTATAAGCATGCACTTTGCACTCCCCCATGATAGGGTGAAGGCGGTGTACAAGTCATAAACGATTGGAGCCTACCACGGTGGAAGGCCACGAAAGAGTGTTCAAAGCACTCTCACGCTTATCAACTTAATAATGGTTTGGTTGAGGGTTTTAGGTCTCATCACATATAAACATACATTTTAATCTATATTAAAACAATTTTCGTCCTATTACAACTATTGGTCCATTTGATTGTTTTTAGTTGTATATAATACTCCCACTATGCTTATAAAACGGTTTTTAAAGCAAGAGTATATGATACTGCTAACATAAGGTTTGCATTCATTGATGGACTATATAGTTGCCTTAGGGCCTTAGGATGACTATGAACCTTTGTTTAGATTCAACACGAGCCATGTGTTGAATCTCGGTCTAGGGATGGTGATTGATTTTAGTTACGCGTTTAATCACATTAAGGCGTGTTGTCTTAGGGGTGTTGGACCCAACTACTTCATTTTCATGCATATCAAATAAAGCAAGAAAGAAGTACTTCAAAGTAAAGGTGAGCTTATGCTCATTACAACATTTGCATAAAACAAATTACTTTAAAGTAAAGAAGAGCTTATGCTCTTTTACAACATTTGATCAATCAAATTACAACCAAAATCTAATCTACACATTCCCATGGTTCAAACAAATTTGAAACGGCCTATCACATAGCTCAATTATCGTAGGCTTAGGTTCATAATCACCCTTTAATTAATTAACACTTTAACTAATTAATTTGAATGCAACATTTTCATTTGGTTTTTTGTATCCATAAAATTGATTTAAATGGAGCTAAACAAAATGAAAATCCAATTCTCATTTAAAGAGACAAAACAATTTTGTTCTCTACCTAATTTGGGCCATAAAGCAATTAACCTCAACTTTTGGGCTATATTGCAAAAACATAAACTTTTGGGGTCACTTTGTAAAAACACAAAAGTCCACTACTTCATGTAAATACAAGTAGAACCCAAAATTTAAACAATGCAAAAACTTCATTAAAGGAACAAAACAATTTGTCCTTTAGCGTTTTTGGACCTAAACGTAAAAATGTAAACGTTTGGGCCGAAGTGCAAATACACAAAAGTATCAAAACTTTATGTAATTGCATAAAAGCCCCAAAAGTACTCCCACTTGAGGGAGGGCCGGTTATGGAAGAGAAAAGGGGTGATGTGTGTGTTGATTTGTGAGTTTTGACATAAAGCATGCAAGTGATGCAAGTGGTGTGTGTGAAAGGAAATTAATACTTTCACACCCACCATAATATCTCTTACATCTCTTACACCACAACAACAACAACAACAAAGCCTTTTCCCACTAAGTGGGGTCGGCTATATGAATCCTAGAACGCCATTGCGCTCGGTTTTGTGTCATGTCCTCCGTTAGATCCAAGTACTCTAAGTCTTTTCTTAGAGTCTCTTCCAAACTTTTCCTAGGTCTTCCTCTACCCCTTTGGCCCTGAACCTCTGTCCCGTAGTCACATCTTCGAACCGGAGCGTCAGTCGGCCTTCTTTGCACATGTCCAAATCATCGGAGCCGATTTTCTCTCATCTTTCCTACAATTTCGGCTACTCCTACTTTACCTCGGATATCCTCATTCCCAATCTTATCCTTTCTCGTGTGCCCACACATCCCACGAAGCATCCTCATCTCCGCTACACCCATTTTGTGTACGTGTTGATGCTTCACCGCCCAACATTCTGTGCCATACAACATCGCTGGCCTTATTGCCGTCCTATAAAATTTTCCCTTGAGCTTCAGTGGCCTACGACGGTCACACAACACGCCGGATGCACTCTTACACTTCATCCATCCAGCTCGTATTCTATGGTTGAGATCTCCATCTAATTCTCCGTTCTCTTGCAAGATAGATCCTAGGTAGCGAAAACGGTCGCTTTTTGTGATCTTCGCTAGATTGCTCCGGTCATTAGTGTGGATAAGTATATAAATGGATAGAGATAGGAAAGCAAACACAAGATGTACGTGGTTCACCCAGATTGGCTACGTCCACAGAATAGAAGAGTTCTCATTAATTGTGAAGGGTTTACACAAGTACATAGGTTCAAGCTCTCCTTTAGTGAGTACAAGTGAATGATTTTGTACAAATGACATTAGGAAATATTGTGGGAGAATGATCTCGTAATCACGAAACTTCTAAGTATCGGAGTGTGGTGTCGTCTTGACTTGCCTTATCTGTCTCATAGGTAGATGTGGCATCTTCTCTGAAAGTACTCTTCCTCCATCCAGGGGTGGTATCTTTAACTGGTGGAGATGCACAAGGTAATGTATCAATTTCACTTGAAGCTTACTTGTAGTCTCAGGCTTGGTCAAGCGCGATACAAACCATGCAGTAGGAGTCCCCCAAGTCGCCGAGCTAGGGGGCCTGCTGAAAGAGGTGACAGACAAGGTAAGCAATCAGAGCTCCGACTGATTGTTCACCTTCTCCCCATCTTGCAGCAGCATGAAGGATAAAGAGAAGAAAAATGAGAAGAGATGATATGAGATACTTTTGCTTTTGAAGAAGTAACTTTCCACAGGCTTATTCTTGAACTGAGCTGGAGGGTTTTCTGGTTTCCTCCAGAGTATAAGGCCGACTGAAGAATTTGAGGGTCAAAACAAGTCCATCAAATCTAGAGTACGTTCCACCCTACTGATATGGGATACTTTTGCTTTTGACAGAGTAATGGGTGTATCGGCACGTGTGCTGTTACGCTTGTCTCCACATGCTTCCTTGTATCCTTCGCACTTGCCCTATCTGTTCCTCAAGCAGATGCAGAATCTTCCCTGGAAACATAAGATGTTGAAGATGAGTACTCGAGAGCAATGCCAGGTAAGTAATCAGGTAAGGGGTTCCAGGCAGTCAGTTCCTGGCTGGAAGCTTGATTCCAAGTGCTGACTGATTGCTCTCTTTCTCCTTGTCTTGCAGGTAAAAACAAGGCCAAAGGAAAAGACAGGGAAAAAGCATGATATGAGATACTCTTGCTTTTAACCCTGATGATATGAGATATTCTTGCTCTAGTATAGCTTGTTTGCAGAGGTATTATCGGGGGGAAAGAAAGCTGAATATTTCGAAAGGCTTCGTTGGGAGTGCCCTCTCATATATGATGAAGGGTTGAGCATTTTTGCAGGTCTGCCTGTCCGTTGGGGATGGAGGTCGACATATATAGGAGTCTCCCTAACAACAAGTAGTAATGCTATTCCTTTACCCTGCTTGGTCATAGCACGGTAGTGGGAGCTGCCAGTTGCAATGGTACTGTTCCTTTACCCTCTCTTCGCTTTTGAGAAAGTAGTAATGTTGGGAGTCTGGCTCTCGAGATTCGGAGGACGGTGCCTCTTCGATTTTGGAGCAAGCAATCTTGTTGGGAGTGTTTTCTCGAAAGTGAGTAAAGGTTGGGCATGTTTGCTAGTCTACCTTGCCACGAAGCACAGAGGTTGACACACAAGGACTTTCCAATTATCCAGCAGTGGTACTGTTCCTTTACCCTTGTGGGTAATAATATGGTAGCTAGACCTTCAACATTTATGTGTCTAAACTTTGTTAGTGCTGTTTCTTTGCTATTCTTTTACCTTTCTTGGTCAGAGCGATGTAGTGGGAGCTGCAAGCTTCACGTGCTCAACTTTGGCAGAGAACTTTGGCAAAGTTATCTGTGGTACCCATGAGCTATTGTTGCGTGTGGGAAGTGAGTGATTGAACAGTAAGATTCATGTGCTTTCTACTTCACCAGAAGTCTTCGACAGAATGCCCATAATTTCTGCAAAGCTGAGTGTGCGTGTGACAGGTGCTGACAAGGCTAGAAAAGTAGGTGCCTCTTCGATTTCTGAGATCGGCCCTCGTGGTCTCTGAGCAGCCCAGCTTTTGAGAAAGCGAGCGCCTCTTCGATTGATTCGGAGAACGATGCCTCATCGATTTTTGAGAAAGCAATCATGCTGGGGGTCTGGCTCTCGAAGATTCGGGGAGCAGTGTCTCTTCGATTTTTGAGAAAGTAATCACGTTGGGAGTCTGGCTCTCGGGATTCGAAGGGCGGTGCCTCTTCGATTTTGGAGCAAGCAATCTTGTTGGGAGTGTTTTCTCGAATGTGAGTAAAGGTTGGGCATGTTTGCTAGTCTACCTTGCCACGAAGCACAAAGGTTGACACACAGAGACTTTCCAATTATCCAGCAATGGTACTGTTCCTTTACCCTCTCTTCGATTTTTAAGAAAGTAGTCATGTTGGGAGTCTGGCTCTCGAGATTCGGAGGACGGTGCCTCTTCGATTTTGGAGCAAGCAATCTTATTGGGAGTGTTTTCTCGAATGTGAGTAAAGGTTGGGCATGTTTGCTAGTCTACCTTGCCACGAAGCACAGAGGTTGACACACAGGGACTTTCCAATTATCCAGCAGTGGTACTGTTCCTTTACCCTTGTGGGTAATAATATGGTAGCTAGACCTTCAAAATTTATGGGTCTAAACTTTGTTAGTGCTGTTTCTTTGCTATTCTTTTACCCTTCTTGGTCAGAGCGATGTAGTGGGAGCTGCAAGCTTCACGTGCTCAACTTTGGCAGAGAACTTTGGCAAAGTTATCTGTGGTACCCATGAGCTATTGTTGCGTGTGGGAAGTGGGTGATTGAACAGTAAGATTCATGTGTTTTCTACTTCCCCAGAAGTCTTCGACAGAATGCCCATAATTTCTGCAAAGCTGAGTGTGCGTGTGACGGGTGCTGACAAGGCTGGAAAAGTAGGTGCCTCTTCGATTTCTGAGATCGGCCCTCGTGGTCTCTGGGGAGCCCAGCTTTTGAGAAAGCGAGTGCCTCTTCGATTTCTGAGATCGGCCTTCGTGGTCTTTGAGCAGCCCAACTTTTGAGAAAGCAAACGCCTCTTCGATTTCTGAGATCAACCCTCGTGATCTCTAAGCAGCCCAGCTTTTGAGAAAGCAAACGCCTCTTCGATTTCTGAGCAGGCGCCTCTTCGATTTCTGAAGCTCCGTCGAGTGCAGATTTTTATAGAGGCTGACATTAAGTTCCAAAGCACACTTGAATCTCCACCAGTAGAAGCTTCATTCTTGCACTTCTAAGATCTTGATTTGTCCGACCTCTTCTCTCTTCAACACCTTTGAAAATGTCTGGCCCCTCCGACCGTCGTTTTGACTTGAACCTTGTTGAAGAGGCAGCCCCGCCTTCTCCAGACAACATATGGCGCCCATCCTTCGTCTCCCCTACTGGTCCTCTTACCGTTGGGGATTCCGTGATGAAGAATGATATGACCGCTGCGGTGGTGGCCAGGAACCTTCTCACTCCCAAAGATAACAGACTACTTTCCAAACGGTCTGATGAGTTAGCTGTTAAGGATTCGCTGGCTCTCAGTGTTCAGTGTGCAGGTTCTGTGTCTAATATGGCCCAACGCCTATTTGCTCGAACCCGCCAAGTTGAATCCTTGGCGGCTGAAGTGATGAGTCTCAAACAGGAGATTAGAGGGCTCAAGCATGAGAATAAACAGTTGCACCGGCTCGCACATGACTATGCTACAAACATGAAGAGGAAGCTTGACCAGATGAAGGAAACTGATGGTCAGGTTTTACTTGATCATCAGAGATTTGTGGGTTTGTTCCAAAGGCATTTATTGCCTTCGTCTTCTGGGGCTGTACCGCGTAATGAAGCTCCGAATGATCAACCTCTGATGCCTCCTCCTTCTAGGGTTTTGTCCAGTACTGAGGCTCCAAATGATCCCCCTCCGGTGCCTTCTCTTTCTGGGGCTCTACCGACTGCTGAGACTTCTCCTAAGCAACCTTTGTGAAGGCTCCGTCTTGTGTGTTTATTTTGACTCATGTATATGTACATATTTGTAGCTGATCGGGGATATCAATAAATAAGCTTTCCTTCATTTCAACGTATTGTGTTAAATACACCAAAGCCTTCTTCGCTAAGTTCTTTGAATTTTCTTTTGTTGAAGCTTGTATGTTGAAGCTTTCTGAGTGGAGCATGTAGGTTGGGGTAGTGTTCCCTTAATTTCCCGAGTGAGGAAAACTTCTCGGTTGGAGACTTGGAAAATCCAAGTCACTGAGTGGGATCGGCTATATGAATCTTAGAACGCCATTGTGCTCGATCCTGTGTCATGTCCTTCGTTAGATCCAAGTACTCTAAGTCTTTTCTTAGAGTCTCTTCCAAAGTTTTCCTAGGTCTTCCTCTACCCCTTCGGCCCTGAACCTCTGTCCCATAGTCGCATCTTCTAATCGGAGCGTCAGTAGGCCTTCTTTGCACATGTCCAAACCACCGTAACCGATTTTCTCTCATCTTTCCTTCAATTTCGACTACTCCTACTTTACCCCGGATATCCTCATTCCTAATCTTATCCTTTCTCGTGTGCCCACACATCCAACGAAGCATCCTCATCTCCGCTACACCCATTTTGTGTACGTGTTGATGTTTCACCGCCCAACATTCTGTGCCATACAGCATCGCCGGCCTTATTGCCGTCCTATAAAATTTTCCCTTGAGCTTCAATGGCATACGGCGGTCACACAACACACCGGATGCACTCTTCCACTTCATCCATCCAGCTTGTATTCTATGGTTGAGATCTCCATCTAATTCTCCGTTCTTTTGCAAGATAGATCCTAGGTAACGAAAACGGTCGCTTTTTGGTATTTCTTGATCTCCGATCCTCACCCCTAACTCGTTTTGGCCTCCATTTGCACTGAACTTGCACTCCATATATTCTGTCTTTGATCGGCTTAGGCGAAGACCTTTAGATTCCAACACTTCTCTCCAAAGGTTAAGCTTTGCATTTACCCCTTCCTGAGTTTCATCTATCAACACTATATCGTCTGCGAAAAGCATACACCAAGGAATATCATCTTGAATATGTCCTGTTAACTCATCCATTACCAACGCAAAAAGGTAAGGACTTAAGGATGAGCCTTGATGTAATCCTACAGTTATGGGAAAGCTTTCGGTTTGTCCTTCATGAGTTCTTACGGCAGTCTTTGCTCCTTCATACATATCCTTTATAGCTTGGATATATGCTACTCGTACTCCTTTCTTCTCTAAAATCCTCCAAAGAATGTCTCTTGGGACCCTATCATACGCTTTTTCCAAATCTATAAAGACCATGTGTAAATCCTTTTTCCCATCTCTATATCTTTCCATCAATCTTCGTAAGAGATAGATTGCCTCCATGGTTGAGCGCCCTGGCATGAACCCGAATTGGTTGTCCGAAACCCGTGTCTCTTGCCTCAATCTATGCTCAATGACTCTCTCCCAGAGCTTCATTGTATGACTCATTAGCTTAATACCCCTATAGTTCATGCAATTTTGTACGTCGCCCTTGTTCTTGTAGATAGGCACCAAAGTGCTCGTTCGCCACTCATTTGGCATCTTCTTCGTTTTCAAAATCCTATTGAAAAGGTCAGTGAGCCATGTTATACCTGTCTCTCCCAAAAGTTTCCACACTTCGATTGGTATATTGTCTGGGCCTATTGCTTTTTTATGCTTCATCTTCTTCAAAGCTACAACCACTTCTTCCTTCCGGATTCGACGATAAAAAGAGTAGTTTCTACACTCTTCTGAGTTACTCAACTCCCCTAAAGAATCACTCATTTCATGTCCTTCATTGAAAAGGTTATGAAAATAACCTCTCCATCTGTCTTTAACCGCGTTCTCTGTAGCAAGAACCTTTCCATCCTCATCCTTGATGCACCTCACTTGGTTTAGGTCCCTTGTCTTCTTTTCCCTTGCTCTAGATAGTTTATAGATATCCAACTCTCCTTCTTTGGTATCTAGTCGTTTATACATATCGTCGTAAGCCGCTAACTTAGCTTCTCTGACAGCTTTTTTCGCCTCTTGCTTCGCTTTTCTATACTTTTCACCATTTTCATCGGTCCTCTCCTTGTATAAGGCTTTACAACATTCCTTCTTAGCCTTCACCTTTGTTTGTACCTCCTCATTCCACCACCAAGATTCCTTTTGGTGTGGGGCAAAGCCCTTGGACTCTCCTAATACCTCTTTTGCTACTTTTCGGATACAACTAGCCATGGAATCCCACATTTGGCTAGCTTCCCCCTCTCTATCCCACACACATTGGGTGATTACCTTCTCTTTGAAAATGACTTGTTTTTCTTCTTTTAGATTCCACCATCTAGTCCTTGGGCACTTCCAAGTCTTGTTCTTTTGTCTTACTCTTTTGATATGTACATCCATCACCAACAAGCGATGTTGATTAGCCACGCTCTCTCCTGGTATAACTTTGCAATCCTTACAAGTTATACGATCCCCTTTCCTCATTAGAAGAAAATCTATTTGTGTTTTTGACGACCCACTCTTGTAGGTGATCACATGTTCTTCTCTCTTCTTAAAGAAGGTGTTGGCTAAGAAGAGATCATATGCCATTGCAAAATCCAAGATAGCTTCCCCATCCTCGTTTCTCTCCCCAAAACCATGGCCACCATGAAAACCTCCATAGTTGCCCGTCTCCCTGCCCACGTGTCCATTTAAATCTCCTCCTATAAATAACTTCTCCGTCTGAGCAATTCCTTGCACCAAGTCTCCAAGATCTTCCCAAAATTTCTCCTTCGAACTCGTATCCAACCCTACTTGAGGTGCGTACGCACTAATCACATTGATAAGTTCTTGTCCTATTACAATCTTGATTGCCATGATTCTATCTCCTACCCTCTTGACATCTACAACATCTTGTACCAAGGTCTTGTCCACGATGATGCCAACACCGTTTCTCGTTCTATTTGTGCCCGAATACCAAAGTTTAAACCCTGAGTTTTCTAGATCCTTTGCCTTACTACCAACCCACTTAGTTTCTTGTAGGCACATAATATTTATCCTTCTCCTCACCATAACTTCCACTACTTCCATAGATTTTCCCGTTAAGGTTCCTATATTCCACGTTCCTAAACGCATTTTGCTCTCTTGAACTCTACCCTTCTGTCCTAGCTTCTTCACCCTCCCCCGTCTAATAGGATCAAAGTACTTCTTTTGTGTGTCCCGGGTAAAGTTGATAGGAGCATATGCTCCCAAACAACTTTGAGTGGAGTCGTTCGAAAAGAAGTTTCTATGGCCCCCTTGCTCATTTAACACTGCATCCGGGTGCCGATGGAGATACAGCGACCCTTGCTCACTTATCACTGTGCTCAGGCCACACAGCGCGCCACTTACGGGTGACGCCCTAGCTTTAGCGCGATTTTGTTCTGGATTCATTTTCATAAGGATTCGACGTGATCATGGAGTGCCGGCTGTCGACTACCTGACGCCCTCCCCCTCCTCCTTTATCCGGGCTTGGGACCGGCCATGTAAGACATAGGCGGAGTTATTCAATAGTAGAACCATCTGACAATAAAAATACATGGTCAATCCATGCAAAAGAAGCATTACCCAGCAGCAGAAGCCATGACAAGAAACGCTTCACCTAGAAGATTGTGTTCACCACGAAGTAAAGAACCTTCTCTTTTCATATACGCCATGGTGTCGGCTATAGCCTTCATGTGAGGCAGAACACTTGTGTCAGCAGTTTTGGCTATACGAATAAACGATGTACAAATTTGCAACCTTGCATACCGTGCACTACTTGTGGATGGATCCTTAACAACAAAAGGAAGCGAGTTTAGGAGCTCAAATAATTTATTAATGACACTGCCCACTGCATCTGGAAAATACTTCAAAAATGAACCCATTGCATCCAAGTAGTGCCCAAGTACTTCTACAAGGGCTGGCTCAGTCCACCATTTAAACAAATATCTAACACATTAAATCATTTGAAAAACATAAAACAAAAACTTTATGAAATAAATCAAAACTTTGAATCAAAACACAAACCTTTTTGTTCTTGACAAAAATGTCAAGAACAATGAAGAACATTCATGAAAAACCCAAAAAATTTCCATGAACTTTTTTCACCCAAAAACATTCCAAAACCATTCAAACTTAAGGGAAATAACATATAACCAAACTAGGGTACATAGGGGTTCCAAAAGTTACTTGAAAACACTTTTAACAAGTCAAACAAGAACCCAAAAATCCACCCTTTGGATTTGGCCGAAAATTCCCAAAAGCATGGCACCAAATTTTAGCTCCAATATTCATGCTCATATGAACTACATCTACAACATTTGAGATGGAAAATTTTCTAACAAAATTTACATTCAAAGAAACAAGAATAAAGCTTGTAACATATTACAACTTTTAAATCACAAACTATGAACTACAAAACCCAAAAGGTTTCACCAACTACTAGACCTAGGCTCTGATACCACTTGAAGGAGGATTTTGAGAAAACATGTTCATTTGAATAACATGTATAGCATGCATTTAACAATTAAAAGGCGGAATCATGCTTGCATGCATTCAAAAAACAAAACATTACCCATGAAATTCAAAGCCTAGTAGATTGGTGAACCAAGACTCAACTCAAATCAAAGTGAGTTGAAAAATATATACCTTTGTAGATTCCTCTTTGCATAAGCAAAGGCTAATCACCCAAAGAGAGGGCCTTCATTCCTTGCATCTAAAATCTATGGATTTGGATGGAAGAATAGGTTTCTCCAAGTTCCCAAAATTGAGAACCTCTAAGTCTCCACACCAAGGAGAGATTGGAGAAGAAAATGAGTGACCTTGGAGTAGTAGTATGGCTAGATACACCCTCCAAGGGGCCGGCCTCTTTAGAGAGAAATGGAGAGACATGTTCTCTCCAATTTTCTCCAAAACAAACCCCTTTTCGAATTTTAGCTATAAAGTCATATTTATACCTTAATTCATTGGAGTGGCAAACTTGTAAATAAGTCCAAGTTCACTACCCTTCTCTAAATGGCCTGCCCTAGGGTTTTGTTTGGGCTTTTGGGCCTTTGTGAATTAAGTTGTCATACAACTTAAGTCAATGGGCTTGACGTTCGAAGCCCATTGGGCCTTAAGGTCCAAAACTATCTCCGAGGTCTTTAACGAACTTATTCGTTTGATTAATTAACATATTAATTAATCCTTTCCATAAATAATTAAACCATTTAATTATTCTTACTCATCTCCATTGTTTCTTCAATCTTCACCTTACACGGTGTACGATCCATTAGGTTCCTTTTAGCGAGGCAGTGGGCGATTAAAACCATTTTACATCGATTGTGAATTGAAACTTACTTTCAATTCTCCCTTTAGTGATTACACACGTTTAGGGCTTCCACAAACCATGAGTGACACCTAGCAGCATATCATGGTTACCCAAGCTAATCAGAAGAGGTGGAGAACCTATTCAGTTTAGGATTATAAATGCAATACGGTCTTTCTCTAATCTAATACTCTTGACCACATTGTTTGGTTTGATAGTTTATTGATGTGAGAATTACTTGACACACAAATTAAACCCTCTTTTTGACAATTGTAGTATAGATGTAAGTAGGGTATCGTTCTAGGCCGGGGATTAGGAGGGATTGCTAATCTATTCTAAATTAATTTAAAAATATTAAATAAGACTCAAGGACACAAAACTAGGCTAAAAACTGTAATAACTCGAAACACACTTAGAATGACTCAAAATAATGGAAACACTCAATTTAGACACTAGGAACTGAAATGGACGGAAATTGAATTAAAAGACTAACAACAATGAAAACTAACTAAATAATATAATTTAATAATGGGGGGGGTTTGGTTTTGACGAGAAGTAAATTAAACTTAAATAAATTACAGAATTGACAAAAGCATGAACTTAAGGTGAAAGGATAGGTGACAGACTAGCTAGAGGGTTCTTCTCCACACATGACACATATGCAACCTAAATTGATTTTCAGTTGTTCTTTCAATAAATTGTGAATGACAATGTTCCAAGTTAATTAGGTCCGCTTAAATTAACTCTTAGATTTCCCTAGATTCATTGGATTGAATGGAATACGCATTACAACCAAATTATTCCTCATCAAAGTCCCTAACTATGGAATACGCATGATAGAGACATTCAACAAAGATCATTAAGTTCAACGGAAATCATAAACATTGACTAGGCATTCATAACTATGGAATACGCATGTTAATCCAGCCTAGAATTCACTTAACACGATTGTGGATAACAACCTTCACTACTTGTGAATATAAGTTCATAACGATTAGGTGAAATTCACTTATATTCTAGCATCAAATTCATGCATGTAAATTAAGTATGCATTCTTAATCGACATACAAAAATAAGTTATCAATCAAGCAGTTAAGCAAATTAAATCACAACTCAGAAATCACAACTGAAGGTAATCAATTCATATTACAAATATATTCATGGCTTTGAATTAACCTCTAGCCAAAATAAATTTAGTTACACATTATTTTCAAATTAAACCAAAAGTAAAACATAGGTTTGAGAAGATAAAACCAAGAAAAATGGAGTGAAACTTTTTCTCCCTGCTCTCTGCCGTTGTCTCTGTCCTCCTCCCAGTCCGTGCTGCTCTCTCCTCACTGCTCCGCGCAAGCTTTCTGTTTTTCAAGGCTGCAAGGGCAGCCTTTTCTTCTCTGACCTCTCGCCCCGCAGTCCCGTACTCTCTGCCTTTCTCAAGCTGCCCAGGGCAGCTTTCCTTTTATTTTCTGCTTTTTGTTTTTCAAGGCTGCAAGGGCAGCTAAGCTTCCCCCCTAGGTTTCTCTTTTTCTTTTCTTTTCTGTCAGTCTCCTCCCGCCAGTGCACCATCCACTTCTTCTTATTCTTCTTTTCTTGCTTTTATGCCACCAGTTCGTGTCTCCCCTTTCCTGCACGCTGTCTCACCCCTTTTTCTACACGCTGTGCTCCTGTTTTATGCCTTTCTTCAATCTTTTGTTTATTTTTTTATTCTTTTCTTTTCTTTATTCCTTCTTTCTTCTTTGCCGTTCCTTTCTTCTTCTACAAAACATGAATCATGATGATGTTTCAAACATCATCATGACTTATCATTATTATTATTTTTATTAATTTTATTTAAAAGAAGATCTACACAGACAGTTTTGACGAATTTATTACATAACATTTCACTTGTTCTATTTTTATTTTCTTTGCTAGACAAATCCTATAATACGCAAAAACAAAGTAAATAGCTCAAAAATATAAGGAACTAACTAAGAAAAGACGAGTGAATTCGAAGTAAAAATATATATAAATATGATCCGATCAAATACCCCCACACTTAACTTTTGCTAGTCCTCGAGCAAACCAAAGAAAACAAGAACAAGAAGTAACAAGAAAAACATTAGCTTCCCCCTATGTGACCCTCATAGAATTTCATTCGAGAACACAAATCAACAAGAACCATAGCTGGCACCAAACAAGCTAATCCAAGTTCATCTTCCTTATTCAAATATTAGCAGTAATCTTTGAATCATCCTTGAAGTGTAGTGTGTGAGATAGCCATGCTAATGCAATTTCAAAATTTTTATATTTTTAAAATCATCATATGCAAACTAGCAACCTTCTCACGGGATATACACTCAATCACACATGTGTTTAGTTTAAATGTGTTTCGCTCAAAGAATCAAATGTGAAATTTCTACCATAAGCTTGCATAAAGATCTCATCTCCACAATCATAATTGCAAAACTTAAATCAAGAGGACTTTTATTGGATGTAATGAGGTTTAGGGAGAGGGTTATTGAAATGAAAGAATAGGTAAACACAAGTTCCAAGCTACATTGCAAGCAATTCTTTTGTTTAGATTTATAAGAACTCAATCTTTCCAGCGATTCTTCTAGCACCTCCAACCACACCCTTAACTGAAACTTGAAATTTTTTTATTTTTTTTTATTTTCATTTGTATACAATCTTTCTTTTTCTTTTCTTTTTTTTTTTTATTTTTTTTTATTTTTTTTATTTTTATTTTTTTATATACAAACATGAAATACCCCACACTTATTCTTTTGCCAAACACCTTCAAAGTACTTCATAAACGTTTCTCATAAGACAATCTCGCATTGCTCGCTTGGAAAGGGTAAGGAAAAATGTTTCAGGTATAAGGGTAGACATATCTGGTGATAAGAAATAAAAGGCTCAACATACACGGCTCAAATTGGCAATGTAATGATATCATTTTTCTGTGGGAAACATGGTTATTTGGGCCATAGTGGTAAACCTAATGCCTCTATCATTTCCAAGTTCATGCAGTCAATGACAAACATTTCGAAAGATCGTTACGCAAGTTCTAGAGATGTATCTCACATAAGTTCATCACACATGAAAGAATAGGAGTGTATGAAAAATGCACACACTTTCAATAGGCTCAAAAACTCACATAGGATGTATATGGTCACTAAATTCACATATGAAGCTTTAAGTCATGCTTTAGTTTCACATCAACAAGGCTATGTGCATTTGGTTTTTCAAAGATGGTCAAACATGTACAAAACTAACAAGAGAATTAGGAATTTCACAAAACACATGTTAACTAAGTTCTTGATGATCATGGTTCAAATTTGATCCAATTATATCATTGGGTCGGGAAACTAATAAAAAACTAATTCAAAACAATAAGGGAAACAAGACAATATTTTTGGATTTTTAAATTTTCCGATATTTTTTTTTTAAAAGAAAACAAAACTAATTAAGAAAACAAAAAGCAACAACATGGAAACAAATGAAACTCGTTCGTAGTTGAAGGTACAAAAAAAAATTTCAATTTGGTCATTTTTATACTCTTTACCCCCAAACTTAAACTGGACATTGTCCCCAATGTCAGAAAACACTATAATGCAAATAAAAATAAAATAAATAAATAATAAGAAACAAAATAAAGCAATTGGACTGAAAACTTCCCTAGTTTGCAGTAAAACCAAGCGATGACCCCCCCAAGCTAAAAATTCTGCAATCAACTTCAAGGGTGGAAATAACCAAAAATTCCTGCAAAGAAAAGAAATAATTCAGTTAAGTAACGCAAGAAAATGTAAAAAAAATTGCAAACGAAAAATTGAAAATCACGATAAAAGACACTGAATAGAACTAATAAGTGATCATTGGTCGTGCTTGTTGACTTTCCACAGCTTTCCTCTTGAACTGGGTGACACTTAGCTTTTTACTTGCAAGTGATGATTTGATGATATTGTACGGCGAGGCTTTGCTCTTTGGGAATGTTGCAGTTCCTTATTTGTTCTCCAAGCAGATGTGGCAGCTTCTCTAGTTCTTCATCTCAGACTCCTTCTGCTGGGATGATTGTGCAAGCTGCATTCTTCTCTACTTGTTTCTTCTGCACGACGGGCGGGCACGAGGTAAAGGTGTTGGTCTGTTTCTTTCTTCAATCTTTCCAAGTGCCCACCTCTTGCTTTCTTTCTCCTTGTCCCTAGCTGAATTGTCTCCACATGCTTCGAGGTATCATTTTCACTTCCCTTACACGTGAGAGACGAAGAGGAAACATAAGATGATGAGTACTCGAGAGCAAGTGCTGGCTGGAGAAAGGACAGGGAGAAAGCATGATATGAGATACTCTTGCTTTCAACCTTTATGATATGAAATACTTTTGCTCTGGATGGGTTGTTTACAGGGGTATCCCAGGGAATGAGGAATACAGAGTGACTCGAGAGGGTTCTTTGGGAATGCATTCTCGGAGATGAAGAAGTGCTGAGAGGGTGTGCCTTTGTTGTGGAAGGCGAAGGTAGATACTTATGGGACTTTTCTTCACAACCGGAACTATTCCCTCACTCATTGTCGGCAGCCGGTGGATGGATGAATAGTACAAATTACGCGCTTTCTGACAAAGCTGCCCGTAATTTCCGCAAAGCTGCAAGTTGCATGTGACGAGTGACGACACGTCTGGACAAATTGATCTTTTGAAATCTGGGGTTCGGCTCGTGGTTTCTGAGTAAGCCCATTTTTTTGAGAAATGAAACGCCTCTTTTGAGAAAAGAATCCGACTTTTGAGAAAGGAGCCCCGACTCTTCGATTTGCGAGAGGACGCTTCTCTGAGGAGCGCCTCTTTGATTTCTTCTTTTTATAGAGGCGTTAATTTTGTTCCACAACACACTTGAGCTCCCTCCTGTAAACACTCCCTCCTGTAAACTTCCAAAATCTTAATTTGTCCGATCTCTTCTTTCTCAACACTTTCAGAAAATGTCTGGCCCTTCCGATCGTCGTTTTGACTTGAACATTGGTGAAGAGGCAGCTCCGCCTTCACCAGACAACATATGGCGCCCATCTTTCATATCCCCTACCGGTCCCCTTACCGTGGGGGATTCGGTGATGAAAAATGACATGACTGCTGCGGTGGTGGCCCGGAATCTTGTCACCCCCAGAGATAACAGACTGCTCGCTAGACGATCTGATGAATTGGCGATTAAGGAGTCTCTGGCTCTTAGCGTGCAGTGTGCGGGTTCTGTGTCCAACATGGCCCAACGCCTATTTGCTCGAACCCGTCACGTTGAATCGTTGGTGGCTGAAATACAGAGTCTCAAAGAGGAGATTAGAGGACTCAAGCATGAAAATAAACAATTGCACAAGCTTGCACACAATTATGCCACAAACATGAAGAGGAAAATTGACCAGCTGCAGGAAAATGATGGTCAGATTTTACTTGATCACCGGAGGTTTGTGGGTTTCTTCCAACCGCATCTGCCTTCGTCTTCTGGGGCGGCACCGCGTAGTGAAGCTCCAACTGATCAACCTCCGATACCTCCTCCTTCCGTGGCCCCGCCGACTGCTGAAGCTCCGCCGACTACTGAAGCACCACCTGACCAATGAATGCTATTAGTTTACACATCATTGTAAAATATTTTTACTTTTATGTTTATTTTTTTATTTTTTTTATTTTATATGTAAATTAATGTAAAAAGACTTTGTTTAACTTTCCCCCACACTTAAGCTAAATAACACAAACTCACAGAAATCAACCAAATAACACAACTAACTAAACAAAACAAAATGAAAGCAGTAAAGATAAGGGTGTAAGTTGAATGCTTGGGTTGCCTCCCAAGAAGCGCTTGCTTTAACGTCCGCAGTCGGACGAATCTTTCCTTTAAACTCCCCTCGGCTCCAACGCATGGAATTTATCTTTTAATGGGAGGTGATACTTGAAATGATTCGGCAATGGTTTAAATTCAAGAGTGGGTGCCTGAATCATCAAAATCAGAAACATGTTAGTATAAATTAAAATTAAAATTGGAGAAGATGGCTTACTTTCTTTTTCCGACACAAACTCAATGACAAACACCGCATTTTTGAACATTTCCTGGACTTTGAACTTGGTCAGGTTTACTATGATGGTTGTGGCTTGTCCCATGTCATCAAACTCAACTGCTTTGGGCTTGATTGTCTCATGCACAGCCTCTTGGATGTATTCTTGATTTGCTTCAACCACTTCATTTTCTTGAATCCCTTTTCTTGGTGTGCAAGGTTCTTTGAACGTTTCAATACTATCGGGAACTTGTTTTGGTGCACCAAGAATTGGGATATCACTTTGCACCTTTGGAAGAGCTTCCACAATGTCTTTTTCACTCTCTTTGATATTTGGAATCAAAAACCTGCAAGGAAAAAGGACATTCGGTGGAATAATGTTAGAATGAAGTGAATTTAGAACTTCCTCACTTGAGTTGGATGACATAGGGATTTGAGGAGCTTGCAGCAAGAATTCTTCTAAACTGTCCAGGTCGTCCTCCTCCTCTTCTGCTTGCAGCAGCAATTCATCCATGTTCGGGCTGTGTTTGGATGGTTCTGGGACAGCTTCATCCTTCATGTCACCTTCCAAAGTGATGGCTTCATCGATTTCACTTTCTGCCTTTGAATTTGCAATGTTTGAGTTGGAAAGTTCACTTTGATCTCGAATCTGTGCCATGAATTCCACAATCTGCCCAACTTCCATATCCAATTCGTCCATTCTTTTGACTCGGTCTTGCATCTCCTGGTTTCGATTTTCTACTCCCTGATTCAAAGAGGTGAGTAACTTATTAAGTGTATCATTATCCAAGGACGTACCTGAATTGAATTGGGTTGATTGTTGTGGTGGCTGTGACGGTTCATATGGCCACTGATAGAACTCTTCCGATGGCGCCAATTGTTCTTCTTTTTGTGAACCCTGCGCCAAAGAAATTAGTCCTTCAAGAATTTCATTATAATTCACGGGCATACTTTGATTTGATTGGAATTGTTGTGGGGGATACTGTGGTGGCTACATAGGTCTTGAATAGAACTCGTCTTGCTGCCAATATCCACCTTGTTGAAATTGTTGAGGTTCCCCCCACATATAATCTGAATTACCTCTCCAATCTGAATTGTAAGTGTTGGAAAATATGTTGCCCCTTGTTTGGTTATAGCCTTGATATCCCCAAACATCTTCATTGGCAGAAAATTGAGGACTTTGATATCCTTGCCCATAGGGCACATCAAGTGTAGGGACACTTGGCATTGTGGTCCGTTCGGCATTATGAGTCAATTAAGCAGTGAGTTGTGCCAATTGAGCTTGAATGGTCGCAAGTGCCATGTCTCGCTCCATTTGTACCTAAAATCAAAGAAAGAAAAATAAATCAAATATCAAAAGTAAAATACACAAACACCAATATAAACATAAACAAAAACAAAAATAAAGGGATTAGCAAAGTTGCTAATCCCCGGCAACGGCGCCAAAATTTGATGTGAGAATTACTTGACACACAAATTAAACCCTCTTTTTGACAATTGTAGTATAGATGTAAGTAGGGTATCGTTCTAGGCCGGGGATTAGGAGGGATTGCTAATCTATTCTAAATTAATTTAAAAATATTAAATAAGACTCAAGGACACAAAACTAGGCTAAAAACTGTAATAACTCGAAACACACTTAGAATGACTCAAAATAATGGAAACACTCAATTTAGACACTAGGAACTGAATGTTGGAAATGTGCCCTAAAGCCAATCATGTGATGATACTTTACGGACATTTCACATGTTAAACTAATCTAGTTTTACATATAAAGGGCATAAATTATTGTTTGAGCCGTCTCATATAAATGTTATATGCTTAAACGATAAAGTCCAAGGAATATGTGATTGGGAGAATGTAATCTAATGAAGTTAGATTCATGAGACCATTCTTTCGTAGACACATCCTAAACGTTCCTGATCATAGGATTGCCAATTGGGTGTTGACAGTCCGTTAAGATCAGTACGTACTATGTCTTCTCTCAGGGAGAGTGATTAGTCTCGAATCATTGGTGTGTGTGACATCAAGACAAGTACGGTAGGTGCTCAATAGAGAATGAGTTCACTGAACGCGATCAACGAAGGGTTCTCATATTCCATGTCACATGAGAACTCATGGTTGGGATAATGCAAAGTAGTCCTTTGACCTGAGGCATCATAGTTGTCTTGTGGTTAAGACCTTGATCTTTGATTATGTCAAAGTCACTCCATCAGGAGGGTGTCCACGGCATCGTTGGGGTCAAGTGACTTAGCTATGGAGACAAGTGAATGCGCAACAAGGGATCTCTAACCTTCAAACCGTTTGAGGGAGAATACTCTATGATATGATTTAAATCTCTGATCAGAGTATGAATGAGATTAGGGAATGCGTTCCGAATCACATTCATGGTAATCATATAAGCACAAGACACACATTGGATAGTAGACATGAGAAAATAAACTATCAAACCAAACAATGTGGTCAAGAGTATTAGATTAGAGAAGGACCGTATTGCATTTGTAATCTCGAACTGAATAGGTTCTCTAACCTCTTCTGATTAGCTTGGGTAACCATGATATGCTGCTAGGTGTCACTCATGGTTTGTGGAAGCCCTAGACGTGTATAATCACTAAAGGGAGAATTGAAAATAGTTTCAATTCACAATCGATATAAAATGGTTTTAATCGCCCACTACCTCGCTAAAAGGAACCTAATGGATCGCACACCGTGAAAGGTGGAGATTGGAGATTAAACGGAAATGAGTAAGAATGATTAAATGGTTTAATCATTTATTTATGGCAAGGATTAATTAATATGTTAATTAATCAAACGAATAAGTTCGTTAAAGACTTCGGGATAGTTTTGGATCTTAAGGCCCAATGGGCTTTGAACGTCAAGCCCATTAACTTAAGTTGTATGACAATTTAATGAATAAAGATTCATTAAAGCCCAAAAGCCCAAATCCCTTAGAATGGCCGGCCATATTAGATGAATTAGGGTTTTGGTTGTTTAAGTTACTTAAAGAAGTGACTATATAAATGACTTTATAGCCAAATATTCATTAAGTGAAATTAAGGGTTTATTTTGGGGGAAAATTGGTGAGAATTGTCTCTCCATTTTCTCTCTAAAGAGGCCAACACCTTGGAGGGTACATCTAGCAATCCTACTACTCCAAGGTCACTCATTTCTTCTACAATCGAACCTTGGTGTCGAGAATTAGAGGTTCTCAATTTTGGGAACTTGGAGAACCTATTCTTCCATCCAAATCCATGGATCTAAGAAGCAAGGAATGAAGGCCCCTATCTCTTTGGGTGATTAGCCTTTGCTTATGCAAAGAGGAATCTACAAAGGTATTAATTTCAACTCACTTATGTTTTGAGTTGATTATTGGTTCACCAATCTACTAGGCTTTGAATTTCATGGGTAAATGTTTTGTATTTGAGTGCATGTAAGCATGATTCCGCCTTTAATTGTTAATTGCATGCTATATGATGTTGCTCAAATGAACATGTTTTCACAAAATAATTCCTTCAAGTGGTATCAGAGCCTAGGTCTAGTAGTTGGTGAATCCTTTTGTGTTTTGTAGTTCATAAGTTTGTGATCTAAAAGTTGTAATTGTTACAAGCTTTATTCTTGCTTCTTTGAAAGTAAATTTTGTTGGAAAATTTGCTATCTCAAATGTTGTAGATGTTGTTCATATGAGCATGAATATTGGAGCTAAAATTTGGTGCCATGCTTTTGGGAAAATTCGGCCAAATCCAAAGGGTGGATTTTTGGGTTCTTGTTTGACTTGTTAAAAGTGTTTTAATGTGTTCTTTGGAACCCCTAAGTACCCTAGTTTGGTTAGAAGTTATTTCCCTTAAGTAAGAATGGTTTTGGAATGTTTTTGGGTGAAAAAGGTTCATGGAAAAATTTGGGTTTTTCATGGATGTTCTTCATTGTTCTTGATGTTCTTGCCAAGAACAAAAAGGTTTGGTGTTTTGATTCAAAGTTTTGATTTATTTCATAAAGTATATGTGATATGTTTTTAAATGTTTTATCATGTATTTAAAGTATTAGATATTTGTATAAATGATGATTGAAATAATTGTGATTGAATTATTTCATAAACATATCCTTTCACATACACTTGCATGCTTTTGACAAAACTCACAAATCAACACACACACCAATGTTATCTTCCCCTAAAACAGGCCACTCCCTCAAAGGGAGTACTTTTGGGGCTTTTATGCAATTACATAAAGTTTTGATACTTTTGTGTATTTGCACTTTGGCCCAAAAGTTTACGTTTTTACGTTTAGGTCCAAAAACGCTAAAGGACAAATTGTTTTGTTCCTTTAATGAAGTTTTTGCATTATTAAAAGTTTGGGTTCTAGTTGTATTTACATGAAGTAGTGACTTTTGTGTATTATACAAAGTGACCCCAAAAGTTTTTGTATTTGCAATATGGCCCAAAAGTTGAGGTTAATTGCAAGATGGCCCAAATAGGATGAGAACAAAATTGTTTTGTCTCTTTAAATGAGAATTGGATTTTCATTTTGTTTAGCTCCATTTAAACCAATCTTATGGATACAAAAACCAAATGAAAATGTTGCATTCATTTAATTAGTTAAAGTGTTAATTAATTAAAGGGTGATTATGAACCTAAGCCTAATATAATTGAGCTATGTGAAAGGCGTTTCAAATTTGTTTGAACCATGGGAATGTGTAGATTAGATTTTGGTTGTAATTTGATTTGATCAAATGTTGTAAAAGGGCTTAAGCTCTTCTTTACTTTAAAGTAATTTGTATTATGCAAATGTTGTAATGAGCATAAGCTCACCTTTACTTTGAAGTACTTCTTTCTTGCTTTATTTGATATGCATGAAAATGAAGTAGTTGGGTCCAACGCCCCTAAGACAACACGCCTTAATGTGATTAAACGCGTAACTAAAATCAATCTTCATTCCTAGACCGAGATTCAACACAAGGCTCGTGTTGAATCTAAACAAAGGTTCATAATCATCCTAAGGCCCTAAGGCAACTATATAGTCCATCAAATGAATGCAAAGTTTATGTTAGTAGTATCATATACTCTTGCTTTAAAAATCGTTTTAAAAGCATAGTGGGAGTATTATGTACAACTAAAACAATAAGATGGACCAATAGTTGTAATAGGACCAAAATTGTTTTAATAGAGATTAAAATGTATGTTTATATGTGATGAGACCAAAAACCCTCAACCAAATCATTATTAAGTTGATAAGCGTGAGAGTGCTTTGAACACTCTTTCGTGGCCTTCCACCGTGGTAGGCTTCAATCGTGTGTGACTCGTACAATGTATTCGTCCAGTTCTGGGGTTGCAAAGTATGTGCTTACATTCAGGAGAAGCCTATACACATATGATGAAGTGAAAGGTAGGCAACAAGTGTGGCCAATATGGAGTTCTTCTGAGGTCATTCTTGAACCCCTACTTGAACTAGCATGGTGGGAATGACTTAACTAAGTGCAATGGTGCCAATATGGAGTTCTTCTGAGGCATCATTCTCTAGAGGCCAAACGAGATGGGTACTTGCATTAGTTGCAAATGAGTAAGCGTACTCTCTCATTATTATTGTTGCTAGCCAATATGGAGTTCTTCTGAGGTGGGCTTGGTAATAGTGAGCCTCCCATAACCTACTAAGAGTTTCATCTAAAACTCTCGAATTCCAATGAGGGATATGGAATTTGCCAAAAATAGTGGGTGATGCTATTTGATTTAAAGACCCGAATCAAATGGCTTAAAATCAATCAATTTATATTCGTTATGTATTTGATTACCAATATATTTGCAAACGCTATCCAACACTTGACAAATAAAAACCGAATGTTTTAGTTTCCGTACTTAGGTACCACAATCCCAAAGAATGTCTTAAAAGGATTGCATATGTATCTAAGTAGTCTCTTCCTCACAATCTTACTATTGATAATGTATCATTAGAAGAATATGTTAGAAAAGGTCTATCATAAAGAGGACAACACTTTTAAATGTCATAATTCTTCAATTACAATTTGTTGTATGAAGAAATAGGAGTTGCTTTGAACAACTCTTAGTCAATGCAAACACTAGTGCTTGTTTCTTTGTTAAATGAACAAAGAACTTGAGAAGAAAGCACAAAGGCATGAACACTTTATGTGCCATGATTCTTCACTTACAAATTGTTGTATGAAGAAATGAGAGTTGCCTTGTACAACTCTTGAAAGTTTGTAATTATGTTTAGAACATAATGGTTGGTTGACAAAAATAGTCCATTAACATGGACTTATGATGATTTTGAATCATTGAATGTTGAAGTGATAAACCACTTA
Source organism: Malus sylvestris (assembly GCF_916048215.2). Lineage (NCBI taxonomy): Eukaryota > Viridiplantae > Streptophyta > Magnoliopsida > Rosales > Rosaceae > Malus > Malus sylvestris. Next base: position 39,904,754 of record NC_062272.1, on the reverse strand, counting down.
ACGAGACGGAAACTAGGCAAGGACTTCACCTTTGTTTCCCTATACTAATCATTCACTAAGTTTATTGTAAACTGTGTAGTGAAAAATAACCACATGCTCTCCAAAATGTTTGATGTGTATAACACAATTGAAAAAGGTTTCAAGAGAGATAGTGGGAGTTTAGGGACCATGACTAATGTAGTCAAAGGTGAAAGTCAAATAAAGAAGATAAATAACTCCAAGGGAACAAACTTTCTTTATGAAAGGATGGACATTGGAAGGGGTATTTGCAAGAAATGTCTTGCAAGTGTCAAGGACACACCTTTCGAAGGTGTTGTAAATTGTTCTTGAATAGTTCAAAACAGTTGGTTCTTCTACTTGAATGCATGATTCCGTATTAGTAACTATGTTTTACAATCGTTGTAAAAGTGTGGCTAATAAGAAGTAGAAGATTAATGAGAGAAGAGAAAGTACTTCACATTCGAAGCGTGAATCAAATGTAGATCTCTGCGAAAGCAGATGGTACTTACTTCCTCATATGAACTACCAAAGAAATTGGAAAAACATATATTGTCTTTATATTCCAATTTTAAGGAACTAATTTCCGTCACTATGTGAAATGGATAAATGTTTTGTTTGACAAAACAATGTTCTTTATTAATCAATGATTGGATTATGGTAATCTAATTAATTATCTCTATAGTAGAGATAATATGGTAGTGTTAACTGTTTAGAAAATAATGATGCTTAAAACCCAAAAGGTTGCAAGGTAGTGACTAATCCCAACTAAAGTTGTGATACCTTTAAAACATAAATTACGAGTTGGTCATAGATGGACGCTTTGGATCGTTAGATCCGGATCCAATACCTTCTTGTTAAAATTGTATAGAGGCGAAATGTTCGAATCTTTATTCTTTTGGAAAGAAGAAAGAATCACAAAGTTGTTGAGGTTAATTCACTTAGATGTTAGTGGCACATGTCCACAAACATAATACTACTCATGTTGGATAACATTCACCGAAGATCACTCTCGGTTGGACTATAGTTTATTTTGAATAAACACAAGTCCGAATACTTTGCAAAATGTTTCAAAGAATTCAAGAAATGTAAGTTGATGAGTAAGACGTCTAAAGTATTTACCTCCTTAGATTTGATCCAAGGAAAGGTAACACTTTAGATGAGTTTCCTTGAAAGATATCAAGGAAAATAGCATCATAAGATAATGTATTTCTCCATTAGGAGAAGAACGAACTTGAATAAGATTTAGTTCGTTAGATGTTATCTATTACCCATATATAGGATATATACTTCTAAAACAATATGATTGTCAATGAGAAGATCTTCCAATATTTTCATAACTCCATAAGATGTAGTTGGAAAGAAATACAAATCTTAAGCATGTTAAGATTTGGGGTTGTGTGCTAATAAGCAATATTTGTTTAATAACAATCTTGTAGGATATCCTTAAAATAACTTTTGGATATCGCTTCTATAAACCAACTAACAAATGTTGTTTTGTTGGGTAGTTCATTGTAATTATACAATGTGATTTGCCTAAAAGCAAATGAACGAGAGATAGAACTCAAAGAATGGGTTCTTTGAGAGACAAGAAAGTAATCAACAAATATAACAACCTAGTTCCTATACCACAAGCTCCAAGGTAGTCGATAAGGATTTATAAACCGTCTCAGTTGAATGGTTTTGAACTTTATGACTATGTCATAGAGTTGCACCTCTTAATTCGAAAGAAATAAGAATGAAAATCCTTATGACTACATTGAGTGCATATACGATATATACTCAAGGAAATGGTAAAGTACCATTTGACTCGAAATAATGAAACCTTCAAAGCTAATTGGTAGCTTAAGGTGACTACAATCAAATAGAATGGTTGACTTTAAAGGAACCATTTTTGACGTAGTCTTAGTTTCAATAAATTCGAAGATTGCTAGCTACAACTAAATGGTGATTCAATGTTTGGACATAATATGGGTTTCCGAAACCATTATTAAGATAGTCTTGATAATATATGTCTAAAACTATAAATCACAAAGACATATAAGTTGTAGAGATCCATCCATCATGGATCTTAGCAAGTTAGTGGGAGCTATTTGCATTTTATGAGAAAAAGGATCAAATCGTTTGATTTCTCATAAAGATGTAAATGAATCTTTTGTTTACTAGTTTTACAAAAGATTAGTGGGAGTTAATCATGTTCCTAAAAATTTAAATATATATGATATATTAATTTAGGAAATGAAAAGAATACTTCTTCGTTAAAGTTATGACTTTAATACATTATATGAAGATAGAATGTATATGGGAGATATGGTCTATATACATGGGATGGAAATCTATAATGATATATTTCTTGATATAATTGGATTATATCAATCCCTAATAATAGACAATGGATGCTAGGAAGTTTCTCATATGATGATAAACTTCAATAAGAAGGACGATTCTAGTGAGATTAGCAAGTTGCCCTTCTCAAAGGGAATGTGCCCCTTTGACTCCCAAAGAAATAATGCGTAAATTGAATCATTTATGCATACGCAGAAAGGTGATTTATGTATTTCATATTGTATGAAAAACATTGATATGAGTTGTACCTAGAACGGTACAAGACGATATCAGTGCAAGCCCAGGATCAGAACCATGGCAACTGTCAAGTGAGTCCTTAAGTATTTAAGAAATATTAAAGGATAAATTCCTCAAAGATCGAGGAAGAATTAGAGTAACGCAGTGGAAGCGTAAATGTATTAGATTATGAATCTAATCCATCATTGGATGTTTCTTCATTATGAATGAAGAGATAAACAGATATCTCTTTATTATGACTAAAGAGATATTTGGATGGAAACATTAAATTAATGACTTTAGTGTGTTCCATTATGAATGCAAGATATATTGCCATATAGAAGTTTACAACAATGTTGTTTGGATGGGAAAGTTCATTTATGAACTCTCTATTCGGTTCCAACCAGAAAGTGTTTGACACTAATGGGGCGATAGCTCAAGCCTGGGAATCAAGGTCTCATCAAGATCCGAACACAAATGAGAGACTAAACCACATGATTGGGAATCATGTATAATGGTGACGTTGTTATTCTCAAGGTTGCTTCTGTGGATAACACATATAGATATCCACTGTCTAGGCCTACTATTCAGCCATTTATGAAATGACTACAGAAGAGGTATCATCAAGATGACCAAGCTGATTGGCTCTAGTGCAAGTGGGAGATTGTTGGAAATGTGCCCTAAAGCCAATCATGTGATGATACTTTACGGACATTTCACATGTTAAACTAATCTAGTTTTACATATAAAGGGCATAAATTATTGTTTGAGCCGTCTCATATAAATGTTATATGCTTAAACGATAAAGTCCAAGGAATATGTGATTGGGAGAATGTAATCTAATGAAGTTAGATTCATGAGACCATTCTTTCGTAGACACATCCTAAACGTTCCTGATCATAGGATTGCCAATTGGGCGTTGACAGTCCGTTAAGATCAGTACGTACTATGTCTTCTCTCAGGGAGAGTGATTAGTCTCGAATCATTGGTGTGTGTGACATCAAGACAAGTACGGTAGGTGCTCAATAGAGAATGAGTTCACTGAACGCGATCAACGAAGGGTTCTCATATTCCATGTCACATGAGAACTCATGGTTGGGATAATGCAAAGTAGTCCTTTGACCTGAGGCATCATAGTTGTCTTGTGGTTAAGACCTTGATCTTTGATTATGTCAAAGTCACTCCATCAGGAGGGTGTCCACGGCATCGTTGGGGTCAAGTGACTTAGCTATGGAGACAAGTGAATGCGCAACAAGGGATCTCTAACCTTCAAACCGTTTGAGGGAGAATACTCTATGATATGATTTAAATCTCTGATCAGAGTATGAATGAGATTAGGGAATGCGTTCCGAATCACATTCATGGTAATCATATAAGCACAAGACACACATTGGATAGTAGACATGAGAAAATAAACTATCAAACCAAACAATGTGGTCAAGAGTATTAGATTAGAGAAGGACCGTATTGCATTTGTAATCTCGAACTGAATAGGTTCTCTAACCTCTTCTGATTAGCTTGGGTAACCATGATATGCTGCTAGGTGTCACTCATGGTTTGTGGAAGCCCTAGACGTGTATAATCACTAAAGGGAGAATTGAAAATAGTTTCAATTCACAATCGATATAAAATGGTTTTAATCGCCCACTACCTCGCTAAAAGGAACCTAATGGATCGCACACCGTGAAAGGTGGAGATTGGAGATTAAACGGAAATGAGTAAGAATGATTAAATGGTTTAATCATTTATTTATGGCAAGGATTAATTAATATGTTAATTAATCAAACGAATAAGTTCGTTAAAGACTTCGGGATAGTTTTGGATCTTAAGGCCCAATGGGCTTTGAACGTCAAGCCCATTAACTTAAGTTGTATGACAATTTAATGAATAAAGATTCATTAAAGCCCAAAAGCCCAAATCCCTTAGAATGGCCGGCCATATTAGATGAATTAGGGTTTTGGTTGTTTAAGTTACTTAAAGAAGTGACTATATAAATGACTTTATAGCCAAATATTCATTAAGTGAAATTAAGGGTTTATTTTGGGGGAAAATTGGTGAGAATTGTCTCTCCATTTTCTCTCTAAAGAGGCCAACACCTTGGAGGGTACATCTAGCAATCCTACTACTCCAAGGTCACTCATTTCTTCTACAATCGAACCTTGGTGTCGAGAATTAGAGGTTCTCAATTTTGGGAACTTGGAGAACCTATTCTTCCATCCAAATCCATGGATCTAAGAAGCAAGGAATGAAGGCCCCTATCTCTTTGGGTGATTAGCCTTTGCTTATGCAAAGAGGAATCTACAAAGGTATTAATTTCAACTCACTTATGTTTTGAGTTGATTATTGGTTCACCAATCTACTAGGCTTTGAATTTCATGGGTAAATGTTTTGTATTTGAGTGCATGTAAGCATGATTCCGCCTTTAATTGTTAATTGCATGCTATATGATGTTGCTCAAATGAACATGTTTTCACAAAATAATTCCTTCACTGAAATGGACGGAAATTGAATTAAAAGACTAACAACAATGAAAACTAACTAAATAATATAATTTAATAATGGGGGGGGTTTGGTTTTGACGAGAAGTAAATTAAACTTAAATAAATTACAGAATTGACAAAAGCATGAACTTAAGGTGAAAGGATAGGTGACGGACTAGCTAGAGGGTTCTTCTCCACACATGACACATATGCAACCTAAATTGATTTTCAGTTGTTCTTTCAATAAATTGTGAATGACAATGTTCCAAGTTAATTAGGTCCACTTAAATTAACTCTTAGATTTCCCTAGATTCATTGGATTGAATGGAATACGCATTACAACCAAATTATTCCTCATCAAAGTCCCTAACTATGGAATACGCATGATAGAGACATTCAACAAAGATCATTAAGTTCAACGGAAATCATAAACATTGACTAGGCATTCATAACTATGGAATACGCATGTTAATCCAGCCTAGAATTCACTTAACACGATTGTGGATAACAACCTTCACTACTTGTGAATATAAGTTCATAACGATTAGGTGAAATTCACTTATATTCTAGCATCAAATTCATGCATGTAAATTAAGTATGCATTCTTAATCGACATACAAAAATAAGTTATCAATCAAGCAGTTAAGCAAATTAAATCACAACTCAGAAATCACAACTGAAGGTAATCAATTCATATTACAAATATATTCATGGCTTTGAATTAACCTCTAGCCAAAATAAATTTAGTTACACATTATTTTCAAATTAAACCAAAAGTAAAACATAGGTTTGAGAAGATAAAACCAAGAAAAATGGAGTGAAACTTTTTCTCCCTGCTCTCTGCCGTTGTCTCTGTCCTCCTCCCAGTCCGTGCTGCTCTCTCCTCACTGCTCCGCGCAAGCTTTCTGTTTTTCAAGGCTGCAAGGGCAGCCTTTTCTTCTCTGACCTCTCGCCCCGCAATCCCGTACTCTCTGCCTTTCTCAAGCTGCCCAGGGCAGCTTTCCTTTTATTTTCTGCTTTTTGTTTTTCAAGGCTGCAAGGGCAGCTAAGCTTCCCCCCTAGGTTTCTCTTTTTCTTTTCTTTTCTGTCAGTCTCCTCCCGCCAGTGCACCATCCACTTCTTCTTATTCTTCTTTTCTTGCTTTTATGCCACCAGTTCGTGTCTCCCCTTTCCTGCACGCTGTCTCACCCCTTTTTCTACACGTTGTGCTCCTGTTTTATGCCTTTCTTCAATCTTTTGTTTATTTTTTTATTCTTTTCTTTTCTTTATTCCTTCTTTCTTCTTTGCCGTTCCTTTCTTCTTCTACAAAACATGAATCATGATGATGTTTCAAACATCATCATGACTTATCATTATTATTATTTTTATTAATTTTATTTAAAAGAAGATCTACACAGACAGTTTTGACGAATTTATTACATAACATTTCACTTGTTCTATTTTTATTTTCTTTGCTAGACAAATCCTATAATACGCAAAAACAAAGTAAATAGCTCAAAAATATAAGGAACTAACTAAGAAAAGATGAGTGAATTCGAAGTAAAAATATATATAAATATGATCCGATCATTTATTTATTCATGTCTACTATCCAATGTGATTCGTGTGCTTATATGATTACCTTGAATGTGATTTGGAACGCTTTCCTAAATCTCATTCATACTCTGATCAGAGGTTCTAAATCATATCATAGAGTATTCTCCCTCAAACGGTTTGAAGGTTAGAGATCCCTTGTTGGCATTCACTTGCCTCCATGACTAAGTGACTTAACCCCAACGATGCCGTGGACACCCCGATGGGGTGACTTTGACATAATCAAAGATCAAGGACTTAACCACAAGACAACTGTGATGCCTCAGGTCAAAGGATTACTTTGCATTATCCCAACCATGAGTTCTCATGTGACATGAATATGAGAACTCTTCGTTGATCATGTTCAGTGAACTCATTCTCTATTGAGCACCTACGTACTTGTCTTGATGTCACACACACCAATGACTCGAGACTAGTCACTCTCCCTGAGAGAAGACACAACACGTACTGATCTTAACGGACTGTCAATGCCCAATTGGCAATCCTATGATCAGGAACGTTTAGGATGTGTCTACGAAAGAATGGTCTCATGAATCTAACTTCTTTAGATTGCATTCTCCCAATCACATATTCCTTGGACTTTATCGTTTAAGCATATAACATTTATATGAGACGGCTCAAACAATAATCTTTGGCCTTTATAGTTAAACTAGATTAGTTTAACATGTGAAATGTCCGTAAAGTATCATCATATGATTGGTTTTAGGGCACATTTCCAACAGAAATAGCTGATGTGCAAGGAAACCCAAGAAGTTGCATGTCGATACACCAAAGGCGCATTTGGCAGGGTTGATTTTAAGGTTATGTTGGTGCATACAAAGGAAAGCTCACTGAAGATCATCTAAATGTCTTCGACAGTGCTTCGATTTGACCATAACATCATCAATATATACCTCAACGACAGTGCCAATCAAGTCATGAAAATTGGTATTCATGGAGCATTGTTAATTGGCACCGGCGTTCTTAAGTCTGAAAGGCATGACGACCCATTCGTAGGTCCCGCCTATCCCAGGGCAACAAAAACTAGTTTTGTGGACATCGACCTCAATAATGAAAATCTCTTTGTACCCAGTGTTGATGCAAATTTTTGCCATCTTCAGTCTTGACAAAAATGCACTTGCAAAACAATCAACACATTTGATTCGATACCTAAGCCTCACGTGGCCACGAGGTGGGGGGTTAGGTTAACAGATCTCCAAAACTAAGTTAGTTTCTCTGAAAGAGTTAAGTGTTTAGGGCTTTTTAGGGTTGCAAAAGCTTTGAAAATTTGGTAGAATATAGGGTATTTATAGGGCTAAGGCCAGCCATATAGTGTTTAATGGAGAGATATTCTCTAAATATTCCCAAGATATTAAATAGGAAATAATATCTTGAGATAATGCTGTAATTATCCCTAATTTATTTAAATTAGGATTACTTACTTGATTGGAGTCAACCTTTAATTAGGAATGTATTAAAGATAGGATTTGGGTAATTAATCCTTATCTTTAATTTCTTGCCAAAGGCAGGTGAGATGCGGACAGTCATATTCAGCTGCTGAGACCTCCAGGGGTGTGAGCTGCGTGTGGAAGCATATGAGAAGTCTGCCCATTTATTGAGGGCAATCTTGTCTTTCTTGAATAAAAGTTCACATGTCGCCTCTAGAATATTTAGGATTATTTTTGGCTCCACACCCAGCATGGCCATCCATGAAAGATAACATCTCGTAATTTGCTGCAGCGTCGATTAACAAGTATGAAATTGGCATTGTGTATTCATCTTTAAAGGTTGCCAAGTTTAAATTACGAAAATCAATGCAAATACATAGAGCACCACTTTTCTTTAAAACTTGGACAATATTCGCCAACCATTCGACGTATCAAGTTGTCCGAATAAAACCAGCTTTTAAATGTCGAACGAGTTCATCTTTTATGCCGAGCTAAACTTCGATCAAGAATCATCGAGGGGGTTGGCGGAAAGGTTTATAACCAACCTTGATGCGTAATTCATGCTCAACTAGTGTTCGATTCATGCTCGACTAGTTCATTTAAGCAACATCTATGCATGCAATTAAGAATTAAAAGGCGGAACCATGCTTGTATGCACTCAAAAACAAAACTTTACCTATGAAATTCAAGGCCTAGTAATTGTGGTGAACCAAGACTCAACTCAAATCTTAAAGAAAGGAGTTGAGAAATTTTTATATCTTTGAAGCACCTATTTGCTTAGCACAGGATATTCACCCATGTGAGGGCCTTCTTTCCTTAGTCTCCTTGCTCCTTGACTCCATGGATGTGGATGGAGGAACTTTGCTTCTTGGCTCCATGACTTCTTGGATGGATGAAGGAATGGATTCTCCAAGCTCCCAAAATAGAGAACCTCTAAGTCTGCATGCCAAGGAGAGCATTGAGAAAGATATGAGTGACCTAGAGGAAGACAGATTGCTAGCTATTTTCCTCTTGGGTGGCCGGCCTCCTAAGAGAATAGAGAACTTTGTGTTTTCATCCTTTCTCTCTAGAAAACCCTAATGAACTTTTGGCTATAAAGTCCTCTATATAGTCACTTCACTTAAGTGACAAAAAGAACCAAAAACCCATTCATTTACAATACGGCTGGACTGTAAACACGAATACTCCTGCAATGAATGGGACAAGAACACGTGTACAAAATAATATTTGTATTAATGATTTAGGGGTTACAATCTCTTCTGCAAATTTATCCTCTGATTCGATCTTCGTAATGCGTAGATTTGTGGATTGTGTTGTTGATCCAAGGGCCATTGGGGCTTGATCTTGAAGGTTGATGAACGGATCTTCAAGGGGCTTTTGGGCTTGATTTTGAAGAACAGTTGTGCGGATTTCTTCAAGGGCTTTTGGGCTTAATCTTGAAGGTTGTTGGGTGAACGGATCTTCAAGGGCTTTTAGACTTGATCTTGAAAAACGGTTTGATGTGTGGATTTGTTGATGCTGTTGATCCAAAGGGCCATTGGGGCTTGATCTTAGGATGAACGGATGATGAATGATGAACACTTTCTTCAAGGGCTGGCGGGGCTTGATCTTGAATTGGTGGAAGTTCTTCAAGAGTTGTTGGGGCTTGATCTTGAAGGAGGATTTGACGAAGAACGAAGAAAGCTATCTTGATCCTTCGGGATTGGATTGGGACCTTTAGAAGCTTCGAGGTTTTGGTGTGATGTGAATTGGTGTCCTAAAATGAATGAAATGGCCTTGTATTTATAGATGTTTTTTCAAGGCCTAATTTTGAATATAATATTCAGATGAAATAAATCATTTCTACCAGGTGTTGACATGTGTCCTTATTTAATGACTTTTACGATTTATTTTGATTTTTCGTTTAGTCACACGCTACATGTAAAAATTTATGTGACACATGAGCGTTGAAATTGTAATTATTGGTTAACATTTATTTCACCAAAATTTCGATGTCTACAAATGCCCCCACTTCAAGGCGCGTCGTATACATGTGCTTGTCACGTGTAGGAGATGCGTTTTGAAGTCCTTTAATGTAGATGTTGATCCAAGGGCCATCGAGACTTGATCTTGAATTGGGCTGGAGATTTCTTCAAGGCCGTTGAGGCTTGATCTTGAATTGGGCTGGAAGTTTCTTTAAGGGCCATTGAGGCTTGTTCTTGAACTTTGTTTGAAATTTCTTCAAGGGCCGTCGAGGCTTGATCTTGAATTAAATTGGACCACAATGAGCTTCACGTGGTAGGTGATCTCTGGCTTTGGTAGTGGATGAATCGGCACGTATTTTGTTGCAATTGTTGACTTTCCACAGCTTTGATCTTGAACTGGGTTGGAGGATTTTCTGGTTTCCTCCAATTGTTGACTTTCCACATGCTTATTCTTAAACTAGGCTAGGGGTTTCTTCTGCTAGACTTACATCAAAATGTCTAGATTTACTCCTTTTATCTGGAGCTGAATTTGGTTCAAGGATGGTGGATACTTGATCTTGAATCGGACATGATTTCTTCAAGTTGGTGACTTGATCTTTAAGGATTTGATTCAAGGGTGGTGAATCGGCACGTGAAGCTCACAACACCTAGCGAGTCGACTTCAGAATTTGAGGGTCGAAACAAGTCCGCCAAATCTAGAGTATTTGCAACCCTGATGATATGAGATATTTTTGCTTTTGAAGAAGTAGCAGATGAATTGGCACGTGTTTTGCTATGCTTGTCTCTACATGCTTCAATGAATCATTTTCACTTGCCTTATCTGTTCTTCAGGCAGATGAGATATCTTCTGCTGCCTTGTCTGTTTCCTTGGCAAAGCGATGCTAGGTAAGTAATCAGGGAAGGGTTCCAGGCAGTCGGTTCCTGACTGGGAGTTTGACTTCAAGTTCCAACTGATTGCTCTCTTTCTTATTATCCTGCAGGTAAGAACAAGGACAAAGAAAAGGACAGGGACAAAGCATGATATGAGATACTCTTGCTTTCAAAGAAGTGGTGGCGATTTGACAGCATTGCACAACGAGGTTTTGCTCTTCGGCGATGGTGCCAACGAAAGGCTATTGAAGCTTCTCGAGCTCTTTGATGAGAGCAACGATGTCGAGCTTGGATTTGATTTAGACTCCTCCATCTGGGTTATGCGATTCTGCAAGGAAAGGCGTCATGCTGTAATGATTTATTCCAGCTCATCATTGATCTTTCTGCTTCAATCTCTTGCAGTATTTGCCCCCGATGCGTTCTGGCTCATCATTGATCCTTCTGCTTTGATCTCTTGCAGTATTTGCCCCCGATGCAGGAATGGAATGCAACCTTTGCATTTAAATGGTCCTTCAGAGCATTACTTCTTAGTGATGATGAATACTCGAGAGCAATGCAAGGTAAGTAACCAGGCAAAGGTTACGGGCAATCAATTCCAGATCAAAAGTTTGATTTCAGATTCCGACTAATTGCCTTCTTTCTCCTTGTCTTGCAGGTAAGAGCAAAGGTAAAAGAAAAGACAAGGAAAAAGCATGATATAAGATACTCTTGCTTTCTACCCTGATGATATGAGATACTTTTGCTTTGGTGTCATTTGTTTGCAGAGGTATTCCTGGAGAAGAAGAAAACTGAGTATTTCGAGAGGTTCTGCTGAGAGTGTACTCTCAAAGGTGAGGAAGAGTTGGGAATTTTTACAGGTTTGCTTTGCTATGGAGGATGAAGGTCGACAACCATTGGGTAATTAAAACAGTAAGATTCACGCGTTTTCGACTTTGTCAGAAATCTTTGACAAAGTTGCCCGTGCTTTCTGCAAAGCTGAGGTTACGTGTGGAAGGTGCTGACAAATCCTGAAAAGCCGATCCTTTTGAAATTAGGAAAATGGTGCCTCTTCGATCGCTGAACGGCCATGTTGCCTCTTTTTTTTATAGAGGCATTAATCGTGTTCGAAAACACACTTAGACAGTTGCCGCATGTAGGAATTTCCCTCTTTTTTTTTTTTTTTTTTTTTTTTTTATTTCTGAGAATTCAATTTACCCAACCTCTTCTTCCTTCATCATTTTTTTTGCAAAAGGCTTTCCAATCTGATCGTCGTCTTGATTTGAATGTTGGGGAAGATGTTGATATGTCTTTTCCAGACAATATATGTCACCCATCCTTGTTATCCGCCACCGATCCTCTTACAGTTGGGGACTTTATTATGAAGAATGACATAACCGCTATGGTGGTAGCTAGAAATCTTCTCACCCCCAAGGACAACAAGATCTTTTCCAGGCGGTCTGATGAGCTGGCTGTTCAGGACTCTCTGGCTTTCACTGTTCAGGACTCTCTGGCTTTCAGTGTTCAGTGTATGGGCCAACGCCTTCTTGCTCGAACTCGTCAAGTTGAGTCACTGAGGGCTAAGGTGGTGAGTATTAAGCAAGAGATTAGAGGGCTTAAGCATGAAAACAGAGAGTTGCACATGCTTGCTGAAGGGAAAATTATGAGATTCTAGCATGGGATTTCATAATGACTATCATGCATATACAAATCAAAAATTAATATACGAAAGCAGCGGAAGCATTTATAACATATTATCAAAGCTATAGTCATGCAAATCCCCTTCAAGGTTCATAGGTTTATATATAATGCATCAAAACAATTTTAGAATCAAGAACAAAGTGAAGGTTAGTCTTATACCTCTTGATCTAGACTTGAGACCAAGGATGGACCACCTCCAAGGCCTTTGCTCCTTGAAATCCTTGAGCCTAGCTTCCCTCCTTGCCTCCTCCACTTTGTTAAAAATGAGTGCTCCTAGGTTCTCTTCAAGTTCCCAAAGTAGGAAACCTCTAAAGATCCTCACCCACTAGTGTAGTGAGAAGGATGAAGGAATAACCAAAAGGGTGTAAGAGATGTTAGTAAAAACCCCTTTTGGTGGCCGGCCTTTGTGGTTCAAGATGGCTATTTTCTTTTGCCTCTTTTGTTGTTCAAAACTCACAAAAACCCTAATGAACAATATCTTATAAAGTTGCTTATATAGACAAAAAGAAAACCTAGTCAACACTTGACTAAATATCTCTCCAAAACCCACATAATATGGCCGGCCCTCTTGTGTTGTTTTTGGGCTTTGGGCTTTTATTATTTCAAGTCATCCAATGCTTGAATAAAAGCCCAATGGGTTTAGGCCCAATGGGCCTAATTAAACCCGAACGTTTCTTTAAGCCCAAAACGATCTTTATCGCTTTTATGATTTTTCTAGACTTTTCTAAATTAATCACAACACATAATTAATCTAATTAATTGTTTCCATCATCCATTAGTTACTCACTACAATAGTGTTGTGGTGAACAATCTTTTAGGTTCTAATTAGCAAGGCAGTGAGGTGATTGGCATTAATCCAATTGCTTATATTTAATTCAATCACTTAGTGAATTAAAACCTCATTTTAATTCACCTTTCTTCTTTGACGACTACATCTAATCATCTAGAAGAACTCACAAGCTATGAGTGACATCTAACCATATGTCATAGCTACCCAAGCTAATGTAGAAGTTTATTCAAAGAACCTAGTCAGTTGGAATGACAATGTAATTCAATCCTTCTCTAATACAATACTCTCAATCACATCATTAGGGTATGGATATTTCATGTCAAACCCCTAATGTGATTATTCCTTCTTATATGATCCAATTGAGTCGTTTAGGAACGCTTTCCTTTATTACGCTCGATACTTCGGCCGAAGATTCCCGAATCATATCTTAGAGTATTCTTCCTCTCTTATCGAGGATTAGAGATTCCTTGTTGCGCATACACTTGCCTTCATGACTAAGTGGCTTAACCCCAACTATGCCGTTGACATTCTGATAGAGTGACGTTGACATAATCAAAGATTAAGTACTTAACCACAAGACAACGACGATGCCTTAGGTCAAAGGATTACTTACATTATTCCAACCATTTGAGTTGCTTGCTTGACATGTGAGTAGACCTCCATGCAAGTACTCTGATTCGATTGTGTTCAGTGAACTCATTCCCTTAATGAGCACCTACATACTTGTCTTAGTGTCACAACACGAATGGGTTGAGACTTTCCATCCTTCCAATTGAAGCGGACACAGTATGTACCAGTCTAAGCATTGTCAGTATCCCTCTGACAATCCAACGACCAGGAACCTTTTGGACATAATGGTTATGTGAAGAAGGTCTCTGTAGTCTAACATCATTAGATTACTTCTTCAATCGATCCATTGTCCATGGATTCACTATTCAGGACATATTTCGTTTATTGAGATAGTCCTAATTAGTATCTTTGCCATTTGATGTATAAGAATCATCCATACATCGATTCATTTGTCCTGAAAGATTTCTTCCAAAGATTGACTTTCAGGGCATATTTCCAACACTTGCCAATAGTTACTCGACGAGCATGAAGAGAAAGCTTGACGAACTTCAGGAATCCGAAAGTCAGATTCAGAGTGACCATTATATGTTTGTGGCTTTACTCCAGAGGCACCTATTGCCTTCGTCCTCTAGAGTTTTATTGAGTGTTGAGGCTCCAAACAATCAACCTTCGACACCTCTTCTTCCTGGAGTTCCGCCGAGTGATGAGGCGCCACCTGATCAACCTTTGTGAAGGCTCCTTTCTTTTTTTTTTTTTTTTTACTCATGTAAAATGTACATTTATGTAAATTTTTAGAGAAATCAATAAATGAGTTTCGTTTCATTCAATGTATTTCTTTCTTTTTGTTTATTTTTAATTTATTATTATTTTTTTTACTTTATTATATATTTTTTTATTTTTTTGATTCATATGACACCATTTTTCAAAGCAATGATGGCCATCATTGCCTCTTTTTTTTGTTTTACCCTTTTTTTTTTTTATGTGTGAATCTGTTTCCTCATATTGTGATATTGTGATCATCTAATTGTTTTATTCAAGCAATGTTGATTCCATAAATTGGCCATAAACCAAATAGTACGGCCATAACTTGCTTCTGCCGTGGATGCTCTTCTTTGCTCTGCTACTTGCACTGCATCTTTCTGTTTGTCTCCATGCTCTTGCTTTCGGTGCTAAGACTTTTTTTTTTTTGTTATCCATCCAATTGCACTCAGCAAATTACAAAACAATTACAATAACTTTTGCTTTCTCAAAAGGGAAGAAAAGGTATCATCATTGCATTGTATCTTGTTGTCTGTCTCCATGCTCTTGCTTTTGGTGCTAAGACTCCACCTTTTTTTTGTTATCCGTCCAATTGCACTCAGCAAATTACAAAACAATTAAAATAATTTTTTCTTTCCCAAAAGGGAAGAAAAGGCATCATCATTGCATTGCATCTATCCGTCCAATTGCACTTAGCAAATTACAAAATAATTAAAATAACTTTTGCTTTCCCAAAAGGGAAGAAAAGGCATCATCATTGCATTGCATCTGTTCTACAATGTCGATCAAGTTTGTTGAATCCAGTCGTATATAAATAGACCCTCCTGTAAGGCTTTAAACAGGTATCTGATCCCCATCCAATTTCCTTTAAGTTGCAGAGTGCTTAGGTTGTGCCATGACTACCACTGATCACCTCTCGCTGCGATTTATTTATTACACTTATTGCCACAGGTTCAGATCTTGCAGTGAATTTTTTTTTCCTGCTGGGCACCGAAAGGATGTCATATATATAAACACACACACATGGTTCATTGTGCTTTTGATTTTGACTAGCATGTATGTGTACACACACACATGTTGGAAATGTGCCCTAAAACCAATCATATGATGATACTTTACGAACATTTCACATGTTAAACTAATCTAGTTTAATGTCAAGAGCGAAGATTATTGTTTGAAGCTGTCTCATATAAATGTTATATGCTTAAACGATAAGTCAAAGGAATATGTAATTAGGAGAATGTAATTTAAAGAAGTTAGATTCATGAGACCATTCTCTTTCGTATACATATCCTAAACGTTCCTGATCATAGGATTGCCAATTCGGCATTGACAGTCCGTTAAGATTAGTACGTGCTATGTCTTCTCTTAGGGAGAGTGACTGGTCTCGAGTCATTGGTGTGATTGACACCAAGACAAGCATGTAGGTGCTCAATAGGGAATGAGTCCACTGAACACGATCAACGAGGAGTTCTCATACTCATGTCACATGAGAACTCATGGTTGGGATAATGCAAAGTAGTCCTTTGACCTGTGGCATCATAGTTGTCTTGTGGTTAGGTCCTTGATCTTTGACTATGTCAAAGTCACTCCATCAGAGGGTGTCCACGGCATAGTTGGGGTTAAGCCACTTAGCCATGGAGGCAAGTGAATGCGCAACAAGGGATCTCTAACCTTCAAACCATTTGAGGGAGAATACTCTATGATATGATTAAGAATCTCTGGCCAAAGTATGAATGAGATTTAGGAAATCCTTCCAAATCACATTCAAGGTAATCATATAAGTAAGAGAATCACATTGGATAGTAGGCATGAATAAACTATCAAACCAAACAATGTTGTCAAGAGTATTTTATTAGAGAAAGACCGTATTGCATTGTAATCCTAAACTAAATAGGTTCTCCACCTCTTCTGATTAGCTTGGGTAACCATGACATACTGCTAGGTGTCACTCATGGTTTGTGGAAGCCCTAAACGTGTATAATCACTAAAGGGAGAATTGAAAGTAAGTTTCAATTCACAATCGATTTGAAAGAGTTCTAATCGCCCACTGCCTCGCTAAAAGGAACCTAATGGATCGTACACCAAGTAAGGTAGAGATTGAAGAAACAATGGAGATGAGTAAGGATAATTAAATGGTTTAATTATTTATAGGAAATACTCGCCAGTTTTACAATTACTTGTGTTATAGGAAATACTCGCCATAAATAATTAAACCATTTAATTATCCTTACTCATCTCCGTTGTTTCTTCAATCTCTACCTTACACGGTGTACGATCCATTAGGTTCCTTTTAGCGAGGTAGTGGGCGATTAGAACTCTTTCAAATCGATTGTGAATTGAAACTTACTTTCAATTCTCCCTTTAGTGATTATACACGTTTAGGGCTTCCACAAACCATGAGTGACACCTAGCAGTATGTCATTGTTACCCAAGCTAATCAGAAAAGGTGGAGAACCTATTCAGTTTAGGATTACAATGCAATACGGTCTTTCTCTAATACAATACTTTTGACCACATTGTTTGGTTTGATAGTTTAATCATGTCTACTATCCAATGTGATTCATTTACTTATATGATTACCTTGAATGTGATTTGGAACGACTTCCTAAATCTCATTCATACTCTGGCCAGAGATTCTTAATCATATCATAGAGTATTCTCCCTCAAACGGTTTGAAGGTTAGAGATCCCTTGTTGCGCATTCACTTGCCTCCATGGCTAAGTGACTTAACCCCAACTATGCCGTGGACACCCTCTGACAGAGTGACTTAGACATAGTCAAAGATCAAGGACCTAACCACAAGACAACTATGATGCCTCAGGTCAAAGGACTACTTTGCATTATCGCAACCATGAGTTCTCATGTGACATGAGTATGAGAACTCCTCGTTGATCATGTTCAGTGGACTCATTCTCTATTGAGCATCTACATGCTTGTCTTGGTGTCAATCACACCAATGACTCGAGCCCAGTCACTCTCCCTGAGAGAAGACACAACACGTACTGATCTTAACGGACTGTCAATGCCCAATTGGCAATCGTATGATCAGGAACGTTTAGGATATGTATACGAAAGAGAATGGTCTCATGAATCTAACTTCTTCAAATTACATTCTCCTAATTACATATTCCTTGGACTTTTCGTTTAAGCATATAACATTTATATGAGAGGGCATAAAACAATAATCTTTGCCCTTGATATTAAACTAGATTAGTTTAACATGTGAAATGTCCGTAAAGTATCATCATATGATTGGTTTTAAGGCACATTTCCAACAATCTTCCACTTGCACTAGAGCCAATCAGCTTGGTCATCAATGATGATACCTCTTCTGTAGTCATTTCAAAAATGGCTGAGTAGTAAGCCTAGGCAATGGATATCTATATGTTATCCATAGAAGCAACCTTGAGAATAACGACGTCACCATTATACATGATTCTCAATCATGTGGTTCAGTCTCTTATTTGAGTTCGGATCTTGATGAGGCCGTGATTCCCTAGCTTGAGCTATCGCCCCATTAATGTCGTAGTGTCGGTACACTGGAGACACTTTCTGGTTGGAACCGAATAGAGAGTTCATAAATGAACTTTCCCATCCAAACAACATTGTTGTAAGCTTCTATATGGCAATATATTTTGCATTCATAATGGAACACACTAAAGTCATTACTTTTAATGTTTCCATCCAAATATCTCTATAGTCATAATAAAGAGATATCTGATTATCTCTTCATTCATAATGAAGAAACATCCAATAATGGATTAGATTCATAATGAAATACATTTACGCTTCCATTACGTTACTCAAATTCTTCCTCATTCTTGAGGAATCCATCCTTTATTATTTCTCAAATACTTAAGGATTCACTTGACAGTGCCATGGTTCTGATCCTGGGCTTGCATTGATATAGTCTTGTATCGATCTTGGTACAACTCATATCAATGTTTTTCATACAATATGAAATACATAAATCATATTTTTGCGTATACATAAAGGATTCTATTTACGCATTATTTCTTTGGGAGTCAAAAGGTACGTTCCCTTTGAGAAGAGCTACCTCCTAGTCTCACTAGAGTTGTTCTTCTGATTGAAGTTTATCATCATATGAGAAACTTCCTAGCATCTTTTGTCTATCATTAGGGCTTGATATAATCCAATTATATCCTGAAATCTATCATTATAGATTTCCATCCCATGTTTATAAACTATGTCTCCCATATACATTCTATCGTTATAGAATGTTTAAAGTCATAACTTTAACGAAGAAGTATTCATTTCATTTCCAAAATTAATATATCATATATGTGTTAAATTTTAGGAACATGATTAACTCCCACTAATCTTTTGTAAACTTAGTAAACAAAAGATTCATTTACATCTTTATGAGAAATCAACTGATTTGATCTTTCTCTCATAAGACGCTTATAGCTCCCACTAGCTTGCCAAGATCCATGATGGATGGATCTCTATAACTTACATGTCTTGTGATTCATAGTTGTAGACATATATTATCAAGACTATCTTAATAATGGTTTCGGAAACCCATATTATGTCCAAACATTGAATCACCATTTAGTTGTAGCTAGAAATCTTCGAATTAATTGAAACCAAGACTACGTCAAAGATGGTTTCTTCCAAGTCAACCATTCTCTTTGATTGTAGTCACCTTAAGCTAACAATTAACTATGAAGGTTTCATTACTTCGGGTCAAATGGTATTTTACCATTTTCTTGAGTATATGTCGTATATACACTCAATGTAGTCATAAGGATTTTCATTCTTATTTCTTTCGAATTAAGAGGTGTAACTCTATGACATAGTCATAAAGTTCAAACCATTCAACTGAGACAATTTATAAATCCTTCTCGACTACCTTGGAGCTTGTGGTGTATGAACTAGGTTGCTATATTTGTTGATTATCATCTTGTCTCTCAAAGAACCCATTCTTTGAGTTCTATCTCTCATTCATTTGCGGTTAGGCAAATCATATTGTAGGATTACAATGATCTACCCAACAAAACAACATTTGTTAGTTGGTTTATAGAAGCGATACCCAAGGGTTAATTTAAGGATATCCACAAGATAATTCTCAAACAAATATTGCTTATTAGCACACAACCCCAAATCTTAACATGATTAAGATTTGTCTTTCTTTCCAACTACATCCTATGGAGTCATGAAAATTTTGGAAGATCTTCTAATTGACAATCATATTGTCTTAGAAGTATATATCCTATATATATGGGTAATTGATAACATGCAATGAACTAAATTTTATTCGAGTTCGTTCTTCTCTTAATGGAGAAATCCATTATCATATGACGCTTCTTTCCTTGATATCTTTCAAGGAAACTGTTCTAAAGTGTTACCTTTCCTTGGATCAAATCTAAGGAGGTAAATACTTTAGACATCTTACTCATCAACTTACATTTCTTGAATTCTTTGAAACCTTTTGCAAAGTATTCGGACTTGTGTTTATTCAAAATAAATGATAGTCCAACCGAGAGCGATCTTCGGTGAATGTCATATAACATGAGTAGTATTATGTTGTGCACAAGTGCCACTAACATCTAAGTGAATTAACCTCAACAACTTTGTGATTCTTTCTTCCTTTCCAAAAGAATAAAGATTCAAACATTTTGCCTCTATACAATTTTAACAAGAAGGCATTGGATTCGGATCTAACAATCCAAAGCATCCATCTATGACCAACTAATAATTTATGTTTTAGAGGTATCACAACTCAGTTGGGATTAGTCACTACCTTGCAACCTTTTGGGTTTTAAGCATCGTTATATTCTAAACAGTTAACACTACCATATCATCTCTACTATAGAGATAATCAATTAGATTACAATAATCTAATCATTCATTAATAAAGAACAATGTTTTGTCAAACAAAACATTCATCCATCTCTCATAGTGACGGAATTAAGTTCCTTAAAATTGGAATGTAAAGACAATCTTTGGTTTTTCCAATTTCTTTGGTAGTTCATATGAGGAAGTAAGTACGATATACTGTCGCAGAGATCTACATTTGATTCACATTCCGAATGTGAAGTACTTTCTCTTCTCTCATTAATCTTCTACTTCTTATTAGCCACACTTTTACAACGATTATAAAACATAGTTACTAATACAGAATCAAGCATTCAAGTAAAAGAACCAACTGTTTTGAACTTTTCAAGAACAATTTACAACACCTTCGAAAGGTATGTTCTTGACACTTGCAAGACATTTCTTGCAAATACCCCTTCCAATGTCCATCATTTCATAAAGAAAGTTTGTTCCCTTGGAGTTATTTCCTCTTCTTCATTTGACTTCTCCCTTGACTACAATAGTCATGGTCTCTAAACTCCCACTATCTCTTTTGAAACTTATTTCAATTGTGTTATACACATTAAATGATTTGGAGAGCATGCGGTTATTCTTCACCATATAGTTTGCAATAAACTTAGTGAACCATTTGGATAGGGACTCAAAGGTGAAGTCCTTGCCTAGTTTCCATCTCCTGAAGTGGTTTATCACTTCAACATTCAATGATTCAAAATCATCATAATTCCATGTTAATAGACTATTTTTGTCAATCAACCATTATGTTCTAAACATGATTACAAACTTTCAAGATTTGTTTAAGGCAACTCTCGTTTCTTCATACAACAATTTGTAAATGAAGAATCATGGCACATAAAGTGTCCATGCCTTTGTGCTTACTTCTCAAGCTCCTTGTTCATTTAATAAAGAAACAAGCACTAGTGTTTGCGTTAACTAAGGGTTGTTCAAAGCAACTCTTATTTCTTCATACAATGATTTGTAATGGAAGAATTATGACACTAAAAGTGTCCTCTTTATGATAGACTTATCTAACTTGTTCTTCTAATGATACATTATCAATAGGAAGATTGTAAGGATGAGACTACTTAGGTACATATACAAGCCATTCAAGACAATCTACGGGATTGTGGTACCAAGTCTGGAAACTAAAGCCATCGGCTTTTCTTTGTCAAGTTTTGGATAGCATTTGCAAATATATCAGTAAATAAATACATAACAAATATAAATTCATTGATTTTAAGTTATTTGATCTGGGTCTTTAAACCAAATAGCACCACCCACTATTTTTGGCAAATTCCATATCCCTCATCGGAATTCGAGAGTTCTAGAGGAAACTCTTAGTAGGGTATGGGAGGCTCACTATTACCAAGCCCCCCTCACAATGATATGATGTTGGCTAGCATCAATAATAATGAGAGAGTACGCTTACTCATTTACATCTCATGTCAGTACCCATCTTATTTGGCCTCTAGAGAATGATGCCTCACAATGATATGATGTTGGCCTCATTGCACTTAGTTAAGTCATTCCAACCATGCAAGTTTGGGTAGGGGTTCAAGAACAACCTCACAATGATATGATATTGATCATTCTCGTTGCCTACCTTCACAACATCATGTATGCGTATAGAACTCCTCCTGAGTGTAAGCACATACTTTGTACTCCCCATGATAGGGTGAAGTCGGTGTATGAGTCACAAATGATTGGAGCCTATCACGGTGGAAGGCCATGAAATAGTGTTCAAAGCACTCTCACGCTTGTCAACTTAATAACGGTTTGGTTGAGGGTTTTAGGTCTCATCGCATATAAGCATGTATTTTAATCTTATTAACACAACTTGGTCTTATTACAACTATTGGTCCATGTGATTGATTTAGTAGTATATGATACTTCCACTATGCTTGTAAAACGGTTTTTAAAGGAAGAGTATATGGTACTACTAACATAAGCTTTGCATTCATTGATGGACTATATAGTTGCCTTAGGGCCTTAGGATGACTATGAACCTTTAGTTCGATCCAACACGAGCCTAGTGTTGGATCTCGATCTAGGGATGGTGATTGATTTTAGTTACACGTTTAATCACATTAAGGCGTGTTTTCTTATTGGGCGTTGGACCCTACTACTCCAATTTCATGCACATCAAATAAAAGAAGAGCTTATGCTCTTTTACAACACTTGATCAAATCAAATTATTTTAATCATATCAAATTACAACCAAAATCTAGTCTACACATTCCCATGGTTCAAACAAATTTGAGAGCTCAATTATCGAGGCTTAGGTTCAGAATCACCATTTCTTTAATTAATTAATGCTTTAACTAATTAAACTTGAATGAAACATTGTCATTTGGTTTTTGTATCCATAGAATTGATTTAGATGGAGCTAAATGAAATGAAAATCCAATTCTCATTTAAAGATACAAAACTATTTTGTTCTCAACTAATTTGGGCCAAAATGCAACAACCTCAACTTTTTGGGCTATATTGCAAAACATAAACTTTTGAGGTCACTTTGTAAGAACACAAAAGTCCACTACTTCATGTAATTACAACTAGAACCCAAAAATTTGAACAAATGCAAAAACTTCATTAAGGGAGTAAAAAAATTTGTCCTTTAGTGATTTTGGGCCTTTATGTAAAAACGTAAACTTTCGGACCAAAGTACAAATACAGAAAAGTGTAATTGCAAAAAAACCCCAAAATTACCCCCATTATAGGGGTGGCCAGTCATGGTGAGTGGTGATGGGGTGTGTGAGTTGATTTGTTTGTTTGAAAGGTGATTGAAAGTTGTAAGTGATTGCTCTGGTGTGAATAGTGAAAGAAGTATGGGTGTTGTTTGAAAAATCATATCATCCATCACTTAACAAAAACAAATAAACAACCAAGCACCTTTTTGAATCAAAACAACAAGCTTTTTGTTCTTGGTATGAACAACAAGAACAAAGCAAGAACATCCATAAATATCCATAAGAGCTCCATGAATGTTTTCACTCAATAAAACTCAAATTTTCACTACTCAATAGAGGGTTAACATCCTATGGTACTTAGGGGTTCCAAAAGTCACTTTAAAACACTTTAACAAGACAAACATGAACCCAAAAATCCACCCATTGGATTTAGCCGAATTTCCCCATAAACATGGCACCAAATTTTTAGCTCCAAAATTCATGCTCATATGAACTACATCTATAACATTTGAGATGGCAAATTTTCAAGCAAAATTTACATTCAAAGAAGCAACAATAAAGCTTGTAACAATTACAACATTCAAATCAAAGACTATGAACTACAAAACCCAAAAGGATTCACCAAATACTAGACCTAGGCTCTGATACCACTTGAAGGAAATATTTGTGAAAACTAGTTCATTTGAGCAACATCTATGCATGCAATTAACAATTACAAGGTGGAATCATGCTTGTATGCACTCAAAATCAAAACTTTACCCATGAAATTCAAGGCCTAGTAGTTGTGGTGAACCAAGACTCAACTCAAATCTTAAAGAAAGGAGTTGATAAACTTTTATACCTTCGAAGCACCTCTTTGCTTAGCAAAGGATATTCACCCATGTGAGGGCCTTCTTTCCTTAGTCTCCTTGCTCCTTGACTCCATGGATGTGGATGGAGGAACTTTGCTTCTTGGCTCCATGACTTCTTGGATGGATGAAGGAATGGATTCTCCAAGTTCCCAAAATAGGGAACCTCTAAGTCTCCACACCAAGGAGAGCATTGAGGGAGAGATGAGTGACCTAGAGGAAGAAAGATTGCTAGCTATTTTCCTCAAGGGTGGCCGGCCTCTTAGAGAGAAAAGGAGAGCTTGTGTTCACTCCAATTTCCTCAAAAAAAACCCTAATGATGAAATGGCTATAAAGATGCATTTATACCACCTCACAATTGAGTGGCAAACTTGCAATTAAGCCAAGTTCACTACCCCTCACTCTTATGGCCGGCCTTGATATGTTTATTGGGCTTTCAAGCCCTTTGTGATTTCAAGTTGTCATACAACTTGATTTATTGGACTTGACATTCAAATCCCATTCGACCTTGAGGCCCAAAACTAACCAGACGTCTAATACGAACTTATTCATTTGATTAATTAACATATTAATTAATCCTAGCCATGAATAATTAAACCATTTAATTATCCATACTCATCTCTATTGTTTCTTCAATCTTTACCTTACATGGTGTACAATCCATTAGGTTCCTTTTAGCGAGGCAGATGACGATTAGAACTCTTCAAATCGATTGTCAATTGACACATACTTTCAATTCTCCCTTTACTGATTATACACCTTTAGGGCCTCCACAAACCATGAGTGACACCTAGCAGTATATCATGGCTACCCAAGCTAATCAGAAGAGGTGGATAACCTATTCAGTTTAGGATTACAATGCAATACGGTATTTCTCTAATACAATACTCTTGACCATATTGTTTGGTTTGATAGTTTATTCATGTCTACTATCCAATGTGATTCTTTTACTTATATGATTATCTTGAATGTGATTTGGAACGACTTCCTAAATCTCATTCATACTCTAGCCAGAGATTCTTAATCATATCATAAAGTATTCTCCCTCAAATGGTTTGAAGGTTAGAGATCCCTTGTTGTGCATTCACTTACCTCCATGACTAAGTGGCTTAACTCCAACTATACCGTGGACACCCTTTGACGGAGTGACTTTGACATAGTCAAAGATCAAAGACCTAACCACAAGACAACTATGATGCCTCAGGTCAAATGACTACTTTGCATTATCCAACCATGAGTTCTCATGTGACATGACTATGAGAAGTCCTTGTTGATCGTGTTCAGTGGACTCATTCTCTATTGAGCACCTACATGCTTGTCTTAGTGTCAGTCACACCAATGACTCGAGACTAGTCATTCTCTCTAAGAGAAGACATAGCACGTACTGATCTTAATGGACTGTCAATGCCCAATTGGCAATCCTATGATTAAGAATGTTTAGGATATGTATACGAAAGAGAATGGTCTCATGAATCTACACATTCTCCAAATTACATATTCCTTGGACTTATCGTTTAAGCATATAACATTTATATGAGACAACGTTAAATAATAATCTTTGCCCTTTATATTAAACTAGATTAGTTTAACATGTGAAATGTCCATAAAGTATCAACTTATGATTGACTTTAGGGCACATTTCCAACAAGAGGAATCATTGCAATCCGATCGCAACGGAATGATGTTCTCTTTTATGTAACCGCTCTAACTTGATTTTTTCCTTAAATATACATATATTTTTTTCCTATCTTTTTTGAGTATTTTATGTATAACAAGTGATTTCAAATTTCAAAGACAACACTTTTTTAAAGTGGGTAGATTGTAACAACCCGTCCCAAATTTTCCGGCTTCAATAATTTTAAAAGTGAATTGATAAAAAATGCCCCTAGTGGCGAAATTCTTGACTTTCATTGACCGTCATTTCGTGATGCGTACGAGCCACTATTTTACCGTATTCTTGAAGTACTCGACGGTACGAACGCGTTGGCACACGTGAAATTGGAATCGGAATTACAACGGAGGTTTTACGGAACTACAAATCCAAAAATTACTTTTGTAAAAATTACTATTTATTATTTTATATATTTCTCATAATTATTATATTATTATTTTAATTGTCACAGCCCGTCCCATTTGTTTTTTATTGTGTGAAATTACTTATTTACCCTTGGACGTTTTGTGTGGTTATGTGGGTTAAGTTTTATTTGGACCAATTCAAAGATTTTCCTAAGTTTTTGGAACACTTAAGACTTAAAGTGTTTGTTTTGTGTATTGAAAGACCATGTAGGAGCACCACACACCAACACACACACTCAATCTTTCCCCATGCTCTCTCTCTCCTCTCCCTTTCGATTATTCTGCAACGTTTGTACAAGTGTACAGACAAATCTCGAACCCTCTCATTCAGTCGTAGATTGACGTCAAGAAGGTAAGATTCGAACTCCTTACAAGCTTCTAAGTTCGTATATGCTATTTTTAGAACTTGAAAGCTTCAAAAACCCCGAGAACTCTAATCCCAAATTTCATGCACTAATTAATGTGAGGTTTTTAGGAGTTTTTAAGGACATAGGGAGCTTTGAATCATCCTCATGAAGCTCGGAGAAGAAAAACCAAGCGATTTGGACGTCGGGAAATCGAGTTCGACGAGTTTTAAGTTTTCACCGAATTATCGAGCTTTCTCTGGCGAGTTTTCGTGGATTTCAAGCCTTGAAATTGGTAAGGATGTGTTCTTCTAGTTATAAGCTTTAAATTGAGACCAATTTTATGAGTTTTGGTTAAGAAATGACGGCGACGGTCGCCGAAGTTCGAAGGTAGAAGACAGAGAATATTCCGTCAAACTTGACGGAATATTCTAATGCCGTCATGTAGAATTAACGGTTTCTGTTACTTTTTAACGGAATATTCCGAATGGCAGTTAGGATTCTGTCAGGGTTACCTGCGCGTTCGGGCGCGTCTGGTCGTGCCTTGGCCGGCGCGTGAGTGGTCGGAAAATTTTTCTAAAAATATGGGGATGTTCGTGAGGTTGTGTAGATCACGTTGGTATATTCAAACACCCCATTTGAGCAATGTATGAGAAGTTATTAGCTAGTATTGGTTATGTGCTTTAAATTAACGTTTTTATAGTTGTTTCGCATATAGGGGAGACTTATCCCAAGGACGAAAGCAGTCAAGGACGACTTAGAGGCTATGACCCTTCGACATACCAGTGAGTGGGCTTTTGGTTTTCAGTATATATTTATATACTCGATATTTTCCCAGAAAATGCGTTTAAATGAAAGTATGCTTTGAAATGCCATGCATATAAATTTATATTCAGAATATGAAATAGTATATGATGCATAATATATAATTGTGGTGCTGTGGACGCTCAGGTAAGCCCAGGTGAGTTTATGAATTGTGAATGTGAATAACAGTTGTGATTATTTGAGAAGCATAGAGCTCATAAACCTGCACCCCGAGTGATTGTGATTTAGCCAGAGATAAGGTACAGGCCTATTTATGATGTCACCTCCCTCACCCTATGCTCACATTGGATCCAATTTAGGTGCACAATCTTGTCGTACAGTCCATCATAGGTGGTTCCGACTCGTAGGTGACTAGCGAATTATCGCACAGCTATTATGAAATAGTAGCATTGAGCATAACTATATTTCACCTAGTTTTGTCGTACAGACCATTACAGTGGTGCCGACTTATGTGCAGTGTAGTGCCGTATAGAATAATGAGCTATGAATTTAGCCGTACAGACCTCGGTAGGGGTTCCGGCTAATATGTTATTTTTCTATGAAATTGTTATCACCTGAGTTGCTTATTCTGTTTTATATTTTGGCATGGCATACATATGAATATGGTTATGTGAAGCATGAATTGATATATATATATATATATATAACACACATATATATATATATATATATATTTATATTTCATTTCTGGGAAAATTATACATGTTTTACGGTGAGGGGTTAGAGCATTTGATAAATGAAATGATTTTGAAAAGCTTTGTTTTTGCCCACTCA
This sequence comes from Malus sylvestris, assembly GCF_916048215.2. Classification (NCBI taxonomy): domain Eukaryota; kingdom Viridiplantae; phylum Streptophyta; class Magnoliopsida; order Rosales; family Rosaceae; genus Malus; species Malus sylvestris. The sequence goes on along the minus strand of NC_062272.1, from coordinate 39,876,670 downwards.
CGTTTTCTATTTTGCACCCCTCCAGGTTTTAGATAAGCTTGTTCGTTGGTGGCTCCCGAGGATTGACTGGAGGTTCTGATAGACTATCACAAATGTAGGACATCTTTGGGTGTCGTTTAGTTAGTACTTATTTTCTGGACTAAACTTAGGCTTCTTATGCTCTGATTGTGTATTCACACATTTTCTAGTACTTACCTTAACTAGTACTCATATGAGTTGATTTTTAATTATTCATATTCTCTATTATCATTATTGCTTCCGTACAGTGCACATGTCTACGTCACCCTCACATGATGGCCAGCATGTCCTGATTAGGGTCGGGGTGTGTCATTAATATTATTTGGGGGATATTTTAAATATTTTATTAATTTATATTTGGGCTGTGGGGGCCACACATCCCAAACTCTCCACTTTCTTCTTGCCACATTTACTCTCTTCCACCAAAATCTGGGACTCTCTCTACATTATCCTTCACCTCTCCTGACGACAGTGTTGGAAATGTGCCCTAAAACCAATCATATGATGATACTTTACGGACATTTCACATGTTAAACTAATCTAGTTTAATATAAAGGGCAAAGATTATTGTTTGAGCCGTCTCATATAAATGTTATATGCTTAAACGATAAAGTCCAAGGAATATGTGATTGGAAGAATGTAATCTAATGAAGTTAGATTCATGAGACCATTCTTTCGTAGACACATCCTAAATGTTCCTGATCATAGGATTGCCAATTGGGCATTGACAGTCCATCAAGATCGGTACGTGCTATGTCTTCTCTCAGGGAGAGTGACTAGTCTCGAGTCATTGGTGTGTGTGACATCAAGACAAGTACGTAGGTGCTCAGTAGAGAATGAGTTCACTGAACGCGATCAACGAAGAGTTCTCATACTCATGTCACATGAGAACTCATGTTTGGGATAATGCAAATTAGTCCTTTGACCTGAGGCATCACAGTTGTCTTGTGGTTAAGTCCTTGATCTTTGATTATGTCAATGTCACCCCATCGGGGTGTCCACGGCATCGTTGGGGTTAAGCCACTTAATCATGGAGGCAAGTGAATGCGCAACAAGGGATCTCTAACCTTCAAACCGTTTGAGGGAGAATACTCTATGATATGATTTAGAATCTCTGGCCAGAGTATGAATGAGATTTAGAAAAGTCGTTCTAAATCACATTCAAGGAAATCATATAAGAACACGAATCACATTGGATAGTAGACATGAATAAATAAACTATCAAACCAAACAATGTGGTCAGGAGTATTAGATTAGAGAAAGACCGTATTGCATTTGTAATCCTAAACTGAATAGGTTCTTAACCTCTTCTGATTAGCTTGGGTAACCATGACATACGGCTAGGTGTCACTCATGGTTTGTGGAAGCCCTAAAAGTGTATTATCACTAAGGGGAGAATTGAAAGTAAGTTTCAATTCATAATCGATTTGAAAGAGTTTTGATCGCCCACTGCCTCGCTAAAAGGAACCTAATGGATCGTACACCGTATAAGGTGGAGATGGATGAAACAAACTAAATGAGTAAGAATAATTGAATAGTTTAATTATTTATGGCAAGGATTAATTAATATGTTAATTAATCAAACGAATAAGTTCGTTAAAGACCTCGGGATAGGTTTTGGACCTTAAGGCCCAATGGGCTTCGAACGTCAAGCCCATTGACTTAAGTTGTATGACAACTTAATGAATAATGATTCACTAAGACCCAAAAGCCCAAACAACCCCCCATGGCCGGCCATATAGAGAAAGGGTAGTGAACTTGCTTTAATTACAAGTTTGCCACTCAAATGAATAAAGGTATAAATATGACTTTATAGCCTTTTATTCATTAAGGGTTTGTTTTAGAGAAAATTGGTGAGAATTGTCTCTCCATTTCTCTCTAGAAAGGCCGGTCACCATGGAAGTTGTAGCTAGCCATCTATTCTTCCATGGTCACTCATTTATCATCCATGCTCTCCTTGGTGTAGATCCATCCAAATCCATGGATCTAAGATGCAAGGAATGAAGGCCCTATCTCTTGGGTGATTAGCCTTTGTTTAAATACAAAGAGGAATCTACAAAGGTATATATTTCAACTCACTTTGTTTTGAGTTGTTTATTGGTTCACCAATCTACTAGGCTTTGAATTTCTTGGTTAATGTTTTGTTTTTAAGTGCATGCTAGCATGATTCCGCCTTTAATTGTTAATTGCATGCTTATTGATGTTGCTTAAATGAACATGTTTTCACAAAATTATTCCTTCAAGTGGTATCAGAGCCTAGGTCTAGTAGTTGGTGAATCCTTTTGGGTTTTGTAGTTCATAGTTTGTGATTTAAAAGTTGTAATTGTTACAAGCTTTATTCTTGCTTCTTTGAATATAAATTTTGTTAGAAAATTTGCCATCTCAAATGTTGTAGATGTAGTTCATATGAGCATGAATATTGGAGCTAAAATTTGGTGCCATGCTTTTGGGAAAATTCGGCCAAATCCAAAGGGTGGATTTTTGGGTTCTTGTTTGACTTGTTAAAAGTGTTTTCAAGTGACTTTTGGAACCCTTATGTACCCTAGTTTGGTTAGATGTTATTTCCCTAAAGCTTGAATGGTTTTGGAATGTTTTTGGGTGGAAAAAGTTCATGGAAAAATTTTGGGTTTTTCATGAATGTTCTTCATTGTTCTTGACATTTTTGCCAAGAACAAAAAGGTTTGTGTTTTGATTCAAAGTTTTGATTAATTTCATAAAGTCTTTGTTTTGTGCTTTATCAAATGTTTTAATGTGATAGAAATTGTGTAAGGTGATGGAAATGGTGATAGGTGTGTAAGAAGTACTTCTCTTACACACACATCACTTGCATGTTTTTATGTCACAAACCACTTGCATGTTTTTATGTCACAAACCACTTGCAAGGCTTTATGAATTTGTTGAAAAATTTTCAAAACTTTTTGTGGACTAACACTCCAAAACCGGCCACCCTATTATTAGGGTTCTTTTGGGTCTTTTATGCAATTACATAAAGTTTTGATACTTTTGTGTATTTGCACTTTGGCCCAAAAGTTTACGTTTTTACGTTTAGGTCCAAAAACGCTAAAGGACAAATTGTTTTGCTCCTTTAATGAAGTTTTTGCATTGATTAAATTTTGGGTTCTAATGTAATTACATGAAGTAGTGGACTTTTGTGTCTTTACAAAGTGACCCCAAAAGTTTTGCAATATAGCCCAAAAGTTGAGGTTAATTGCTTTATGGCCCAAAAGTTGTGGTTATTGCATATTGGCCCAAATTAGATAGAGAACAAAATTGTTTTGTCTCTTTAAATGAGAATTGGATTTTCATTTTGTTTAGCTCCATTTAAATCAATTTTATGGATACAAAAACCAAATGAAAATGTTGCATTCAATTTAATTAGTTAAAGTGTTAATTAATTAAAGGGTGATTATGAACCTAAGCCTAATATAATTGAGCTATGTGATAGGCCGTTTCAAATTTGTTTGAACCATGGGAATGTGTAGATTAATTTTGGTTGTAATTTGATTTGATCAAATGTTGTAAAAGGGCTTAAGCTCTTCTTTACTTTAAAGTAATTTGTTTTATGCAAATGTTGTAATGAGCATAAGCTCACCTTTACTTTGAAGTACTTCTTTCTTGCTTTATATGATATGCATGAAAATGAAGTAGTTGGGTCCAACGCCCCTAAGACAACACGCCTTAATGTGATTAAACGCGTAACTAAAATCAATCTCCATCCCTAGACCGAGATTCAACACAAGGCTCGTGTTGAAACTAAACAAAGGTTCATAATCATCCTAAGGCCCTAAAGCAACTATATAGTCCATCAAATGAATGCAAAGGTTATGTTAGTAGTATCATATACTCTTGCTTTAAAAACCGTTTTATAAGCATAGTGGGAGTATTATATACAACTAAAAACAATCATATGGACCAATAGTTGTAATAGGACCAAAATAGTTTTAATAGAGATTAAAATGTATGTTTATATGTGATGAGACCTAAAACCCTCAACCAAACCATTATTAAGTTGATAAGCGTGAGAGTGCTTAGAACACTCTTTCGTAGGCCTTCCACCGTGGTGGGCTCCAATCGTTTATGACTTGTACACCGGCTTCACCCTATCATGGGGGAGTACAAAGTGCATGCTTATACTCAGGAGGAATCCATAAACATATGATGAGGTTAGTGTAGGCAACGAGGATGGCCGACATCGTATCATCGTGAGGCTATTCTTGAACCCCTTCACGAACTAAGCATGGTGGGAATGACTTAACTAAGTGCAATGGAACCAACATCATATCATTGTGAGGTGACATTCTCTAGAGGCCAAATAAGATGGGTACTTGCATTAGTTGCAAATGAGTAAGTGTACTCTCTCATTATTATTAATGCTAGCCAACATCATATCATTGTGAGGTGGGCTTGGTAATAGTGAGCCTCCCATACCCTACTAAGAGTTTCATCCAAAACTCTCGAATTCCAATGAGGGATATGGAATTTGCCAAAAATAGTGGGTGGTGCTATTTTGATTTAAAGACCCGAATCAAATGGCTTAAAATCAATCAATTTATATTCGTTATGTATTTGTTTACCAATATATTTGCAAACGCTATCCAACACTTGACAAATAAAAACCAAATGTTTTAGTTTCCGGACTTGGTACCACAATCCCAAAGAATGTCTTAAATGGATTGTATATGTACCTAAGTAGTCTCATCCTCACAATCTTCCTAATGATAATGTATCATTGGAAGAACATGTTAGAAATGTCTATCATGAAGAGGACAACACAAACAACCAATGCTTAATCCTTTGTTAAATGAACAAAGGAACTTACGAAGATTAGCATAATGACAAGGACACTTTTAGTGTTATTAGTTCTTCACTTACAAATCGTTGTATGAAGAAATAATAGTTGCTTTGAACAACCCTTAGCCAATGCAAACACTAGTGCTTGTTTCTTTGTTAAATGAACAAAGAACTTGAGAAGAAAGCACAAAGGCATGGACACTTTATGTGCCATGATTCTTCACTTACAAATTGTTGTTTGAAGAAATGAGAGTTGCTTTGAACAACTCTTGAAAGTTTGTAATTATGTTTAGAACATAATGGTTGGTTGACAAAAATAGTGCATCAACATGGACTTATGATGATTTTGAATCATTGAGTGTTGAAGTGTTAGAACACTTCTAGAGACGGGAACTAGGCAAGGACTTCACCTTTGTGTCCCTATCCTAATCGTTCACTAAGTTTATTGTAAACTATGTAGTGTACAATAAACACATGCTCTCCAAAATGTTTGATGTGTATAACACAATTGAAATAAGTTTCAAGAGAGATAGTGGGAGTTTAGGGACCATGACTATTGTAGTCAAAGGAGAAGTCAAATGAAGAAGATAAAATTAACTCCAAGGGAACAAACTTTCTTTATGAAAGGATGGACATTGGAAGGGGTATTTGCAAGAAATGTCTTGCAAGTGTCAAGAACACACCTTTCGAAGGTGTTGTAAATTGTTCTTGAATAGTTCAAAACAATTGGTTCTTCTACTTGAATGTTTGATTCCGTATTAGTAACTATGTTTTACAATCGTTGTAAAAGTGTGGCTAATAAGAAGTAGAAGATTAATGAGAGAAGAGAAAGTACTTCACATTCGGAAAGTGAATCAAATATAGATCTCTGCGAAAGCAGATGGTACTTACTTCCTCATATGAACTACCAAAGAAATTGGAAAAACATAGATTGTCTTTATATTCCAATTTTAAGGAACTAAATTCCGTCACTATGTGAAATGGATAAATGTTTTGTTTGACAAAACATTGTTCTTTATTAATCAATGATTGGATTATGGTAATCTAATTGATTGTCTCTATAGTAGAGATAATATGGTGGTGTTAACTGTTTAGAACATAATGATGCTTAAAACCCAAAAAGGTTGCAAGGTAGTGACTAATCCCAACTAAAGTTGTGATACCTCTAAAAACATAAATTACAAGTTAGTCATAGATGGATACTTAGGATCGTTAGATCCGGATCCAATGTCTTCTTGTTAAAATTGTATAGAGGCAAAATGTTTGAATCTTCATTCTTTTGGAAAGAATAAAGAATCACAAAGTTGTTGAGGTTAATTCACTTAGATGTTAGTGGCACTTGTCCACAACATAATACTACTCATGTTGTATGACATTCACCGAAGATCACCCTCGGTTAGACTATAGTTTATTTTAAATAAACACAAGTCCGAATACTTTGCAAAAGGTTTCAAAGAATTCAAGAAATGTAAGTTGATGAGTAAGACATCTAAAGTATTTACCTCCTTAGATTTGATCCAAGGAAAAGTAACACTTTAGATGAGTTTCCTTGAAAGATATCAAGGAAAATAGCATCATAAGATAATGTATTTCTCCATTTGGAGAAGAACAAACTCAAATAAGATTTAGTTCGTTAGATGTTATCTATTACCCATATATAGGATATATACTTCTAAAAACAATATGATTGTCAATTAGAAGATCTTCCAAATTTTTCATGACTCCATAAGATGTAGTTGGAAAGAAAGACAAATCTTAAGCATGTTAAGATTTGGGGTTGTGTGTTAATACACAATATTTGTTTGATAACAATCTTGTAGGATATCCTTAAATTAACTTTTGGATATCGCTTCTATAAACCAACTAACAAATGTTGTTTTGTTGGGTAGTTCATTGTAATCCTACAATGTGATTTGCCTAAGAGCAAATGAACGAAGGATAGAACTCAAAGAATGGGTTCTTTGAGAGACAAGAAAGTAATCAACAAATATAACAACCTAGTTCCTATACCACAAGCTCCAAGGTAGTCGAGAAGGATTTATAAACCGTCTCAGTTGAATGGTTTGAACTTTATGACTATGTCATAGAGTTGCACCTCTTAATTCGAAAGAAATAAGAATGAAAATCCTTATGACTACATTGAGTGCATATACGATATATACTCATGGGAATGGTAAAGTACCATTTGACCCGAAATAATGAAACCTTCATAAGCTAATTGGTAGCTTAAGGTGACTACAATCAAAGAGAATGGTTGACTTTGAAGGAACCATTTTTGACGTAGTCTTAGTTTCAATTAATTCGAAGATTGCTAGCTACAATTAAATGGTGATTCAATGTTTGGACATAATATAGGTTTCCGAAACCATTATTAAGATAGTCTTGATAATATATGTCTAAAACTATGAATCACAAGACATGTAAGTTGTAGAGATCCATCCATCATGGATCTTAGCAAGCTAGTGGGAGCTATAAGCGTCTTATGAGAGAAAGGTCAAATCGTTTGCTTTCTCATAAAGATGTAAATGAATCTTTTGTTTACTAGGTTTACAAAAGATTAGTGGGAGTTAGTCATATTCCTAAATTTGTATGTATATATATATAAATATATATGTGATATATATGAATGTATATATGATTTATTAATTTTGGAAATGAAATGAATACTTCTTCGTTAAAGTTATGACTTTAAACATTCGTTAAAGTTATGACTTTAAACATTCTATAAAGATAGAATGTATATGGGAGACATAGTCTATATACATGGGATGGAAATCTATATTGATAGATTTTAGGATATAATTTGATTATATCAATCCCTAATAATAGACAAAAGATGCTAGGAAGTTTCTCATATGATGATAAACTTTAATCAGAAGAACAACTCTAGTGAGACTAGGAGGTAGCTCTTCTCAAAGGGAACGTACCCTTTGACTCCCAAAGAAATAATGCGTAAATAAGAATCCTTTATGCATACGCATAAAGGTGATTTATGTATTTCATATTGTATGAAAAACATTGATATGGGTTGTACCTAGAAAGGTACAAGACGATATTAGTGCAAGCCCAGGATCAGAACCATGGCAACTGTCAAGTGAGTCCTTAAGTATTTAAGAAATACTAAAAGATAGATTCCTCAAAGAATGAGGAAGAATTAGAGTAACGTAATGGAAGCGTAAATGTATTAGATTATGAATCTAATCCATCATTGGATGTTTCTTCATTATGAATGAAGAGATAAACAAATATCTCTTTATTATGACTAAAGAGATATTTGGATGGAAACATTAAAGTAATAACTTTAGTGTGTTCCATTATGAATGCAAAATATATTGCCATATAGAAGTTTGCAACATTGTTGTTTGGATGGGAAAGTTCATTTATGAACTCTCTATTCGGTTCCAACCAGAAAGTGTATCTAATGTACTGACACTATGACACTAATGGGGCGATAGCTCAAGCCAGGGAATCAAGGTCTCATCAAGATCCAAACTCATATGAGAGACTGAACCACATGATTGAGAATCATGTATAATGGTGACGTCGTTATTCTCAAGGTTGCTTCTATGGATAACATATAGATATCCATTGCCTAGGCCTACTATTCAGCCATTTATGAAATGACTACAAAAGAGGTATCATCACTGATGACTAAGCTGATTGGCTCTAGTGCAAGTGGGAGATTGTTGGAAATGTGCCCTAAAACCAATCATATGATGATACTTTACGGACATTTCACATGTTAAACTAATCTAGTTTAATATAAAGGGCAAAGATTATTGTTTGAGCCGTCTCATATAAATGTTATATGCTTAAACGATAAAGTCCAAGGAATATGTGATTGGAAGAATGTAATCTAATGAAGTTAGATTCATGAGACCATTCTTTCGTAGACACATCCTAAATGTTCCTGATCATAGGATTGCCAATTGGGCATTGACAGTCCATCAAGATCGGTACGTGCTATGTCTTCTCTCAGGGAGAGTGACTAGTCTCGAGTCATTGGTGTGTGTGACATCAAGACAAGTACGTAGGTGCTCAGTAGAGAATGAGTTCACTGAACGCGATCAACGAAGAGTTCTCATACTCATGTCACATGAGAACTCATGTTTGGGATAATGCAAATTAGTCCTTTGACCTGAGGCATCACAGTTGTCTTGTGGTTAAGTCCTTGATCTTTGATTATGTCAATGTCACCCCATCGGGGTGTCCACGGCATCGTTGGGGTTAAGCCACTTAATCATGGAGGCAAGTGAATGCGCAACAAGGGATCTCTAACCTTCAAACCGTTTGAGGGAGAATACTCTATGATATGATTTAGAATCTCTGGCCAGAGTATGAATGAGATTTAGAAAAGTCGTTCTAAATCACATTCAAGGAAATCATATAAGAACACGAATCACATTGGATAGTAGACATGAATAAATAAACTATCAAACCAAACAATGTGGTCAGGAGTATTAGATTAGAGAAAGACCGTATTGCATTTGTAATCCTAAACTGAATAGGTTCTTAACCTCTTCTGATTAGCTTGGGTAACCATGACATACGGCTAGGTGTCACTCATGGTTTGTGGAAGCCCTAAAAGTGTATTATCACTAAGGGGAGAATTGAAAGTAAGTTTCAATTCATAATCGATTTGAAAGAGTTTTGATCGCCCACTGCCTCGCTAAAAGGAACCTAATGGATCGTACACCGTATAAGGTGGAGATGGATGAAACAAACTAAATGAGTAAGAATAATTGAATAGTTTAATTATTTATGGCAAGGATTAATTAATATGTTAATTAATCAAACGAATAAGTTCGTTAAAGACCTCGGGATAGGTTTTGGACCTTAAGGCCCAATGGGCTTCGAACGTCAAGCCCATTGACTTAAGTTGTATGACAACTTAATGAATAATGATTCACTAAGACCCAAAAGCCCAAACAACCCCCCATGGCCGGCCATATAGAGAAAGGGTAGTGAACTTGCTTTAATTACAAGTTTGCCACTCAAATGAATAAAGGTATAAATATGACTTTATAGCCTTTTATTCATTAAGGGTTTGTTTTAGAGAAAATTGGTGAGAATTGTCTCTCCATTTCTCTCTAGAAAGGCCGGTCACCATGGAAGTTGTAGCTAGCCATCTATTCTTCCATGGTCACTCATTTATCATCCATGCTCTCCTTGGTGTAGATCCATCCAAATCCATGGATCTAAGATGCAAGGAATGAAGGCCCTATCTCTTGGGTGATTAGCCTTTGTTTAAATACAAAGAGGAATCTACAAAGGTATATATTTCAACTCACTTTGTTTTGAGTTGTTTATTGGTTCACCAATCTACTAGGCTTTGAATTTCTTGGTTAATGTTTTGTTTTTAAGTGCATGCTAGCATGATTCCGCCTTTAATTGTTAATTGCATGCTTATTGATGTTGCTTAAATGAACATGTTTTCACAAAATTATTCCTTCAGACAGCACAGCAATGACGGCCACCACCATCGCCACCTCTCAGCTCCGACAACAGCGTCAAGTTCTACTCTTCTCCGTGAACGTTCACTATTTCCTTCAACGAACCACCAGCGAGTTCTCGATGATTTCAACCAAGGTAAAGGTTTGGACCACTCGATTTGCCTTCCCCGTCTTATTTTAAACATGATCAACTCATTATACGCGTGTTTTGGTGACGATCTAGTACATAAATCAACTCGGGGATTTTTTTCCCAAATTTCGACCAACTCGCAAGTTGTTGTAGGTATTTTCCAGCCACTTTTCAACCACGGCTGGTCCTCATGTTGGTAAATTCTTGTTCTTCTTTTCCTTAGCTTCAAATTGACTGAAAAATTTTCTAAAAATAGTCGAGAATCGAACTCGAACAAAGCTCGGGAAGTTCCTGGCCAAAATACCAATGTTCTTCTTCGTTGGGTCCGACGGGTTCAACCCGACCTGATATATAAAAAATAAAAAAGTCCCAAATCCAAATCTATGGGCCAGATCTGCCAAACTAACCCAGATCCCTTTCTGAAATTAGCTCCCAGTTAACTTTAACAAAAGAACAAGAATTTTGTTGACTTTTTTCGAAATTTTCTCGGATACCTTCCTAGACTATTTTTGAGATCCGAGTCCAATTTTGGCATCCATTTAGTGAAATTTCAAAGTTCTAACGTAGTTGACCGTCGGGGCGTCTCAGTTGACTTTTTAGGGTTGATTGTTGACTTTTCATCGACTTTTGATAAAATTTGCCCAAAACCTTTCATAGCGTATTTTGACGCCCTGATACTCAATCTGCACTCCATTTTCCCAAATTTGATCGTTTAAGTTGAGTTTTACTAATGGGTTCCAATATTGTGCTTAGGTACGATTACTATCAGAGACTCCAGCTTTCTTTGTTCGAGTGGCTACGATCTCGCAAGTATTTGTGAGTATGTCTTTTCTTTTATACAGTATACATATATTCATTTCGTTTCCATATATACTTAATAATGAATTTTCTATGTGATGTCATGATTAAATAACGTTTATAAGAAATGTCGTACTGTTGAGAAATTATGAAATAATCCTACGGGATGCACAAGTAAGTTTACTATAAGGGGATGCCTTAATTAGATTTACAGGCATGAATAGTATTATGTTGATTAGAACTATTATTTTCTCGTTGCACGATTATATATACGGTATATGCTCATCGGGTGTTAAACTGGTGTTTGTACCCGCGTAAACCAGGGTCAGGCTTCAAATGTATGTTCACATGACACACCGCGACCGAGATCAAGGCATGCTGGCCGTCACATGAGAGTGACGTAGCCATGTGTACAGTGCGGAAGCGATAATGATAAGAATTATACGAATAGTTGAAAACCAAATTACTATAGTGCACTACTAAACAGAACATGATAGGAGTTAGTTACAACAGTAAACACTCCTAATCAGAGCATAAAGTTTAGGTGCAGTCCAGTAGGACAAGTACTAGTTATACAGTACCAGGAATGTCCTACTATTATTTAGATAAGTCAGAATTGCCGACGTCCTCAAGCCACTAACAGCAAGCTTACTTAAAACCTGGAGGGGTGCAAAATAGAAAACGTGAGTGGGCAAAAACAAATGTTTTACAAAATCATTTTCTTTATCAACATATCTAACCCCTCACTGTAAAACATGTATAATTTTTCCCACAATCAGAATATGAGCATATACATAATATATATATATATATGAAATCATATCAATTCAATTCATGCTTCACATAATCATATTCAAATATATGCCATGCCAATATATAACAGAGTAAGCAATTCAGGTAAGAATAAATTCATAGAAATATAATATGTTAGCCGAAACCCTTACGGTAGTCTGTACGACTGAATTCATAGCTCTAAGTCAATCTAGCCGGAGTCACTATAATGACCTATATGGCAATATACTGCACATAAGTCGGAACCACTAAAAAGGGGTCTATACGACAAGATTGCGTGTAACATAATTATGCTCAATTCTATTCTCTCATAATACCCGGGCGATAAATCGCTAGTCACCTACGAGTCGAAACCATAAATAAGGTATGTACGACAAGACTGTGCACTTAAGTTGGATCCAATATGAGCATATAGTGTGGGAGGTGACATAAAGAAACAGGCTTGTACTTCATATCTCTAGCTAAATCACAATCACCCTAGGTGCAGTTTTATGAGCTCAACATTATTCAATCACATGTCATATCATCAATGATTCAAATAACCAAACATAACTTACCTGAACTTACATGTGCCCCCACAGCAAAATATTTATATATATATATATATATGCAACCATGAAATGCATATTCAGAATATAAAAGCATTTGGCATATTATTTCAAAGCATACTTTCCTTAAAAAAATGCATTTCTGGGAAATACATCAAGTATATTAATATATACTGAAAACAAAAGCCCACTCACTGGTATGTCGATGGGTAGTAACCCCCAAGTCGCCCGTGGATACGCGCGTCCTCGGAATAAGTCTCACCTATATGCGAATTAACTATCAAAACGTTATTTTAAAGCACATAGGCAAAACTAGCTAATAACTTCTCATACAATGCTCAATTTGGGTATATGAATATACCACAATGACCTACATAACCTCAGAATCATCCCCAAGTTTTCAAAATAATTTTCTGACCCCGCATGGGCCGCCACGCGCAGGCCAAGATACGACAATACGCACGGCCATGCGCAGGGGATCCTGACGAATTCCCTAACCGCCGTTGGGAATATTCCCCGAAATATTCCGTTAAGTCCAACGGTAACCATCCAAACTAACTGACTACATCAGCATATTCCGTCAAAACTGACGGAATATTCCCCTTTCTTCTCCGGTGAGTCGCCGGTCGCCGGCGACTTCGTCGGTTTCTGGGTAAAACTTTAAAATCACTATTCTCCTTCGATTCTTTACCATTTTTCATGAAATTGGTACCAAAATGAAGCTAATAACTTGTAGAATCACGTTATACAAGTTTCAAGGCTTAAATTCTACTAGATTTTTCCTGAGAAATGTCGAAAGTTTGGCTTACCTAGAAACACATCGATCTCAGTCTTCTGACGTCCAAATCCTTCCAACGAAGTACCCCTAGACTCGTGAGGACCTCCTTAAGCTTCCTATTTCCTTAGAATTCCCTGAAACACAAGGTTTTAAGTGTGCATGAACAATGCACAAAATCGGGGTTAAGGTTTCTCGGGTTTTCGAAGCATTCACGTCCAAACAAGGGTATCTATATACTCAGGAGGTTACAATGAGCAATAAACTTACCTTTAAAGCTTCGATCCATACTTGAAAGGGAAAGTTCAAAGCTTGTCCGTACGAAAGAGGGAAGAGAGAGAGTCCAAGAGATGAGAGAGAGAGCACGGGGAGGAAGATAAAGGATGTAGGAGTGATGTGCGGTCCAAAACAAGCCAACAACTCAATCACAACCGAAGTTTTTTAGTTCCTAAGTGGTTCCAAAAACTTAGGAAAAACTTAATTAATCCAATTCAAAATAAATCACACACCACACATTTTAACGTCCAAGGGTAAACTAGTCTTTTCACATTAACGATAACTGTTTCTCGGGACGGGCTATGACAATCTCCTCACCTTATAAAATTTCATCCTCGAAATTATACATAACAATTACATCAACTAATAATCATAAAACAAGCGTGGATACATCTTTCTCATCCGATCCTCTGTCTCCTAAGTAGCTTCTTCCACTGAATGATTTCTCCATAATACTTTCACCAAACGCATGGTCTTATTCCTTATTCTTTATCCTTCCAATCCAAAAGAGTCACTGGTTCCTCATCATAAGTCAAGTCCGGAATTATTTCCAAAGGTTGATGAGGAATCACATGTGAAGGATCTAAAACATAATGTCGAAGCATGGAAACATGAAATACATTGTGCACCTTGAACAACTTTAGAGGCAACTCAAGCCTATAAGCAACTTCACCGACTCGCTCAGTGATCATTTATGGTCCAATGTACCTAGGACTTAACTTTCCTTTCTTTCCAAATCGTACAGCACCTTTCCAAGGTGATAGCTTCAGAAATACCCAATCGCCTACATCATACTTCCGATCAGTGGCATGTTTGTCTGCTAAGCTCTTTTGTCGATCTTGAGCCGCTTTCAGGTTAGACTTAATTACCTGAACATTTTGAGTAGTCACATCCACAATCTCAGGGCCCACTAAAACTCTTTTGCCAACCTCTGACCAGCATAGAGGCGTACGACAAGATTTCCCATAAAGTGCCTCAAATGGTGTCATACCAATGCTCAAATGATAACTGTTGTTGTAGGCGAACTCCATCAAATCCAAACAATCATGCCAACTATCTCCAAACTGCAGCACAGAAGATCTCAACATATCCTCTAATGTCTGATTGGTCCTCTCAGATTATCTATCTGTCTGAGGATGATATGACGTACTATAAAGCAATCTCGTACCAAGAGCTTCTTGGAATGCTATCCAGAACTTGGAAGTAAATCTGGGATCCCGATCCGAGATAATATTAACTGGCACACCATGATACTTCACAATCTACGATATAAATAACTTAGCTAATTAGCTTAACGAATACTTCTCCCTTACTGGAATAAAATGTGCTGACTTCCTAAGTGATCAACTACCACCCAAATGCCATCATAACCATTCTGTGTACGAGGGAGCTTGTACACAAAATCCATAGTAATATTTTCCCATTTCCATTATGGAACGGGAAGTGGCTGCATCAACCCAAACGGCTTCTTTCTTTCAGCTTTAACCTGTTGGCAAATAGCACACCTACTCACATATTTGGCAATTCCTCTTTTCATACCTGGCCAATAATAAAATGGTCTAATGGTATGATACATCTTAGTGCCTTCTGGATGCATTGCATATGTCGAAATATGTGCTTCATCCAAAATTTCTTTCTTTAACTTTGCATTATTCAGCACATACATTCTGCTTTCCTACATAAGCATGCCATCAGTTTCTCAAATTCTAAAATCTTTCTTTTTGCCTTGGTTCCTTGCTTGAACTATTTCTTGAGTCTCTTCATCATTCATCTGAGTCTCAAGCACACGATCAATTAAAATTGGCCTAACTTGAAAATTAGCAACCAAAGCTTCTTCTCGATCTTCCACTCCTAACTCCACTCCAGTGGACCTTAAATCAGCTAGAAGAGGAATATGACAATCATAGATGGCATTAAGTCTGGTTGGAGTCTTTCTACTAAGTGCATCTGCCACTGCATTTGCACGACCAGGATGATACTCAATCGTGCAATCATAGGCACTAAGTAACTCAATCCACCCCCGCTGTCAAAGATTAAGATCTCTCTGAGTAAACAAATACTGAAGACTCTTATGATCTGTGAAGATCTTACATTTGTCACCATAAAGATAATGTCTCCAAATCTTCAAAGCAAAGATGATAGCTGCTAATTCCAAATCATGTGTAGGGTAATTCTTCTTGTGAGGTTTCAACTGTCTCGAAGCATAAGCAATTACCCAACCATGTTGCATCAATACACAACCCAAACCATTTAGAGAAGAATCACTATAAACCTCACAATTACCGCTATCATCTGGAAGTGCTAGAACAGGCGCATGAGTGAGGTAGTACTTCAGCTACTGGAAACTTTGCTCACATTTATTATCACACTCAAAATTAACATCCTTTCGAGTCAACCTCGTCAATGGCAAAGCAATCACTGAAAAATCCTTTCGAGTCACGTGAGAGTGACGTAGCCATGTGCACAATGCGGAAGCAATAATGATAATAATTATATGAATAGTTGAAAACCAAATTACTAGAGTGCACTACTAAACAGAACGTGATAGGAGTTAGTTCCAATAGTAAACACTCCTAATCAGAGCATAAAGTTTAGGTGCAGTCCAGTAAGACAAGTACTAGTTATATAGTACCAGGAATGTCCTACTATTATTTAGATAAGTCAGAACTGCCGACGTCCTCAAGCCACCAACAGCAAGCGTACTTAAAACCTAGAGGGGTGCAAAACAGAAAACGTGAGTGGGCAAAAACAAATGTTTTACAAAATCATTTTCTTTATCAACATATCTAACCCCTCGCTGTAAAACATGTATAATTTTTCCCAGAATCAGAATATGAGTATATACATAATATATGAAGGAAATTTTGTGAAAAACATGTTCATTTGAGCAACATCTATGGTATGCAATTAACAATTAAAGGTGGAATCATGCTTGTATGCACTCAAAACAAAACATTACCCATGAAATTCAAAGCCTAGTAGTTATGTGAACCAAGACTCAACTCAAGAACAAAGTGAGTTGAGAAATTTTATACCTTTGTTGATTCCTCTTTGCATAAGCAAAGGCTAATCACCCAAGGAGAAGGCCTTCATTCCTTGCTTCTTAGCTCTATGGATTTCTTGGATGAGGATGGTTGAAAGGATTCTCCAAGTTCCCAAAGTTGAGAACCTCTATGTCTCCACACCAAGGTAGGACTTGAAGAAGAGATGAGTGACCTAGAGGAAGTACGATTGCTAGTTAAAATCCTCTAGGTTGGCCGGCCTCTTAGAGAGAAAAGGGAGTTTGTGTTCTCATCTTTTTCCCAAAAGAAACCCAAAGGATGAAATAGCTATAAAGTTGCCTTTATACCACCTCACAATGGAGTGGCAAACTTGCAATTAAGCCAAGTTCACTACCCCTCTCTATATGGCCGGCCATTAAGGGTTCATTGGGCTTTCAAGCCCTTTGTGGTTTCATGTTGTCATACAACTTGAGTTAATGGGCTTGACATTCAAATCCCATTGGGCCTTGCGGCCCAAAACTAACCCGAGGTCTATAATGAACTTATTCGTTTGATTAATTAACATATTAATTAATCCTAGCCATAAATAATTAAACCATTTAATTATCCTTACTCATCTCTATTGTTTCTTCAATCTCTACCTTACACGGTGTACGATCCATTAGGTTCCTTTTAGCGAGGCAATGGGCGATTAGAACTCTTTCAAATCGATTGTGAATTGAAACTTACTTTCAATTCTCCCTTTACTGATTATACACCTTTAGGGCTTCCACAAACCATGAGTGACGCCTAGCAGTACGTCATAGTTACCCAAGTTAATCAGAAGAGGTGGAGAACCTATTCAGTTTAGGATTACAATGCAATACAGTCTTTCTCTAATACAATACTCTTGACCACATTGTTTGGTTTAATAGTTTATTCATGTTTACTATCCAATGTGATTCATTTACTTATATGATTACCTTGAATGTGATTTGGAACGACTTCCTAAATCTCATTCATACTCTGGCCAGAGATTCTTAATCATATCATAGAGTATTCTTCCTCAAACAGTTTAAAGGTTAGAGATCCCTTGTTGCGCATTCACTTGCCTCCATGGCTAAGTGGCTTAACCCCAACTATGTCGTGGACACCCTCGGATGGAGTGACTTTGACATGGTCAAAGATCAAGGACCTAACCACAAGACAACTATGATGCCTCAGGTCAAATGACTACTTTGCATTATCCCAACCATGAGTTCTCATGTGACATGACTATGAGAACTCCTTGTTGATTGCATTTAGTGAACTCATTCTCTATTGAGCACCTACGTACTTGTCTTGGTGTCAGTCACACCAATGACTCGAGACCAGTCACTCTCCCTAAGAGAAGACATAGCACGTACTGATCTGAACGGACTGTCAATGCCCGATTGGCAATCCTATGATCAGGAACGTTTAAGATATGTATACGAAAGAGAATGGTCTCATGAATCTAACTTCAGATCTCATTCTCCCAATTACATATTCCTTGGACTTATCGTTTAAGCGTATAACATTTATATGAGATGGTTTCAAACAATAATCTTTGCCCTTTAAATTAAACTATATTAGTTTAACATGTGAAATGTCCGTAAAGTATCATCATATGAATTGGTTTAGGGCACATTTCCAACAATATATATAAATATATATATATATATATATATATATATATGAAATCATATCAATTCAATTCATGCTTCACATAATCATATTCAAATATATGCCATGCTATATAACAGAGTAAGCAATTCAGGTAAGAACAAATTCATAGAAATATTATATGTTAGCCGGAACCCCTACGGTAGTCTGTACGGCTGAATTCATAGCTCAAAGTCAATCTAGCCGGAGTCACTACAATGACCTATACGGCAATATACTGCATATAGGTCGGAACCACTAAAAAGGGGTCTGTACGACAAGATTGGGTGTAATATAATTATGCTCAATTCTATTCTCTCATAATAGCCAGGCGATAAATCGCTAATCACCGACGAGTCGAAACCATAAATAAGGTATGTACGACAAGACTGTGCACTTAAGTTGGATCCAATATGAGCATATAAGGCGGGAGGTGACGTAAATAAACAGGCCTGTACTACATATCTCTAGCTAAATCACAATCACCCTAGGTGCAGTTTTATGAGTTCAACATTATTCAATCACATGTCATATCATCGATGATTCACATAACCAAACATAGCTTACCTGAACTTACCTGTGACCCCACAGCACCATATTTATATATATATGCAACCATGAAATGCGTATTCAGAATATAAAAGCATTTGGCATATTATTTCAAAGCATACTTTCCTTAAAAAAATGCATTTCTGGGAAATATATCAAGTATATTAATATATACTAAAAACAAAAGCCCACTCACTGGTATGTCGACGGGTCGTAACCCCCGAGTCGCCCGTGGATACGCTCGTCCTCGGAATAAGTCTCACCTATATGCGAATTAACTATAAAAACATTATTTTAAAGCACATAGGCAAAACTAGCTCATAACTTCTCATACAATGCTCAAATTGGGTATATGAATATGCCACAATGACCTACACAACCTCAGGATCATCCCCAAATTTTCAAAATAATTTTCTGACCCCGTACGCACTGCCACGCCCAGCCAAGGCACGGTAATACGCGCGGCCACGCGCAGGGGATCCTGATGGATTCCCTAACTGCCGTTAGGAATATTCCCCGGAATATTCTATTAAGTCTAACGGTAACCATCCAAACTAACTGACGGCGTCAGCATATTTCGTCAAAACTGACGGAATATTCCCCTTTCTTCTCCGGTGAGTCGCCAGTCGTCGGCGATTTCGTCGGTTTCTAGGTAAAACTTTAAAATCACTATTCTCCTTCGATTCTTTACCATTTTTCATGAAATTGGTACCAAAATGAAGCTAGTAGCATGTAGAATCACGTTATACAAGTTTCAAGGCTTAAATTCTACTAGATTTTTCCTGAGAAATGTCGAAAGCTCGGCTTACCTAGAAACACGTCGATCTTAATCCTCTAACATCCAAATCCTTCCAACGAAGTACCCCTAGACTCGTGAGGACCTCCTTAAGCTTCCTATGTCCTTAGAATTCCCTGAAACACAAGGTTTTACATGTGCATGAATAGTGCATAAAATCGAGGTTAGGGTTTCTCTGGTTTTCGAAGCATTCATGTCCAAACAAGGGTATCAATATACTCAGGAAGTTACAATGAGCAATAACCTTACCTTTAAAGCTTTGATCCGTGCCTAAAAGGGGAGAGTTCGAAGTTTGTCCGTACGAAAGAGGGAAGAGAGAGAGTCCGAGGGATGAGAGAGAGAGCACGAGGAGGAAGTGAGAGGATGGAGGAGCGATGTGTGGTCCAAAACTAGCCAACAACTCAATCAAAACCAAAGTTTCTTAGTTCCTAAGTGGTTCCAAAAACTTAGGAAAAACTTAATTAATCCAATTCAAAATAAATCACACACCACACATTTTTACATCCAAGGGTAAACTAGTCTTTTCACATTAACGATAACTGTTTCTCGGGACGGGCTATGACATCACATCGCACCGTTCACTTTGGATCCATTGTAGGTGTCATTCCTGTCCTAGATTGCTATAGGCAATTAGGACTCGTATGCGATGCACATAGCGCCAGTCTTCATGTGATTGTAGTACTAGAGCATAAATTATTTCTTTACACCTAGTCATGTTCATGTCAGAATACATGTGCATGAACTCGTGTGTCAGCATATGTCGATGAGCCCTTGATATGATATGTTTGTTTTGCGAGATTATGTGATTATCGAACGTTAGGTGTTTATTTACGAAATATATTGTGACGTGTTGAATTCTTGAGATATTGTAGGCGATGGTAAGTTTTTTCATACTATACGTAGTATGTATATTTTTGAAACTATACTTGCTTTACAGCGAGGGGTTATTATGTTTTCGAAAAGGTTTTTACAAAGCTTTACTTTTTGGCCCACTCACCCTTGTTTTTCACCCTCCAGGTTTTAATAGCTGAGCTTTCGTATCGATGAGGATTCTTGGCAAATCTTGGTATAGGAGGTTACCTTCGATGTTATAATTCTCAATTTACTTTATTGTATTTTACTTATGCTTTAACATCACGTGTGAAATGGGTTCATTCCCGCTCACTAACGCACTCTTGCATATAGGCACTTTTAGGTTTAAATTTACTCATATTTTCCACATCACTACACTTTATGGCTTCGTCACCCTCCGAGTGTCGGCCAACACAACTCGATTCGGAGTCCAAGTGGACATTCCGGGTCAAGGTGTGTCATCAATTTGGAATATATTAAAGATAGGATTTGGTAATTAATCCTTATCCTTAATGCT
Organism: Malus sylvestris; assembly: GCF_916048215.2. Taxonomy (NCBI): domain Eukaryota; kingdom Viridiplantae; phylum Streptophyta; class Magnoliopsida; order Rosales; family Rosaceae; genus Malus; species Malus sylvestris. The sequence continues at coordinate 39,855,711 of NC_062272.1, read as the reverse complement.
TTGACTTTTCCTTGCCAATGGTAGATGAGCTATGGGTAGTCGTATTCAGTTGCATGGACCTTCTGGGGTGTGAGCTGCGCATGGGAGTATCTGAGAAGCATGCCCATTTAATGAGGGCAATCTTGTCGTTCTTGAGCAAAAGTTCACGCGTCGCCTCTAGAATATTTGGCATTATTTTAGGCTACACAGTTAATATAATATGTATGTACCTTTTACACAATAAGGATGAAGATGTAATTTTTGCCTAACACACTGTAGACACATAAATTTTGGTGAAATGAATATTCACTGACAATTAAGTTTTGACATGCAAGCCTTACGTGGCGCTTGCCATGCTCTCACAAATTGCACACATAGCATGTGACTCACCAAAGTCGAACGAGTTATGGAGAATGACGTGTCAACATTTGGCGAAATACAAAAAATTCACCAGATTAAATTGACGGTGGAAACAATTGAGAAATTACCTTTTATCTGACTGATTTAAATTCAAACATAAATCATGTCAATTAATTTAATTGGTTATATTACCAAGTAAGTTAATTTGGTTCAAATTAATATCAAAGCATGGAAATTGGGCAAAAAAATGAGATTGGCCAGAAAATGAATACGTAAGGTTAATTGGTTAAATTATCAAGTAAATTGATTTGTTTAAATTAAGAGAACTGTTATTAGGACTCAAAAAATCTCATTCTACACTCCTTCACAAGTTAATTTTTTTTTCTAATTATAGAAAATTTGGAGTGCAAAATGAGATTTTTGAAGTGCCAATAACAATTTTCTAAATTAATACTAAATCAAATTCAAATCAAGTTTTAGTCAATGCAATTCATGAAGATAAATTCCATAAATCAAGGCCCACAAAAGAATTGACTCGATGCAAAGAATTGGTTCTCGTGGAGAATCAACAAGCACAACAAATACATGTATTCATTCATCCATAGTAATGTCACAGACCACCAACCATGTAAAATCACTCGTGGTCCCATTTTGTTCAAGATCAAGCCTCAATGGCCCTTGAAGAAATCTCGTCCGATTCAAGATCAAGTGCTTGCCACCCTTGGATCAAATATCAAGATTGGAGATTGGATCAGAGAAATATTCTTGTATAGAATAAAGCATAGATTTATAACCCTAAATACTCACTAATACAAATTTATTAATTTGTACAGGAAATTTGGTGTCTACACAAACGAACACGATGTAGTGTATCACCCTAAATTTTGAGGGGATTACGTCTTTCCTAAGTTAACAATGTACATGTTGAGCAGTGAAGTATCAATACATACACAAAATGAGGGTAGCAAAGATGAGAATGTTTCGTTGGATGTGTAGGCACACGAGAAAAGACAAGATTAGGTATTAGGATATCCGAGGAAAATTAGTAGTAGCCGAAATTGAAGATAAGATGAAAAAGAATCGGTTAAGGTGGTTTGGACATGTGAAACGAAGACCTACAGATACTCCGGCTAAAAGATACAAGTATAAGACAGAGATCCAAGGTCAAAAGGGTAGAGGAAGATCTATGAAGACCTAGAAATAGACTCTAAGAAAAGATTTGGACTACTTAGATCTAACATAAGACATAGCACAAAACCGAATGCAATGGCGTTCTAGGATTCATATAATCAACCTCACTTAATGAAATAAGATTTTATTGTTGTTGTCTGTTCAAAATCTATTTCTTTCTTCAATTAGGATTGTATTATTTCCCATTCTTCGTTACCCTCGTATCTCGTTTTCCTAAATCGAAATCCCAACGACCACCGTATCTTGTTTTTCTATAAATACCTCCTGGACATCCATCCCTATAGAGAACGATCCTATTAAAATGGGCAAAAGACGCAAAGATAGTGAAAAATCCAAATCCGAATCGAAGAGGGAAGCCCATAACTCCCAAAGGCAAGAGTTAACGGCTACAAAAATACCCACTTCCCCACTGCCCTGCCTTGCCTTGTCTCCCCAAACCCTTCCTCGCTTCTCCCTCTCTCCAAGTCTCTTAATAATCCATCACAACTGAACATAACACAACACAACAAAACCCTTCTCTGTCGCCTCTCTCTCTCTCTCTCTCTCTCTACAGTAACCTCTTTCTCTCTTAACAGGTGATCTCTCTGTCTCTCTCTCTACCTCTCAATTTTATATAATTGATTTATTTATATGAAATGGGATTGTTTGATTTCTAGATATTTCCGGGCTGTTGATGCTTTCATAAATTTTGCCTATTTTAGGGTACATTTTAATTATATTTTTTTAATATTTTTAATAGAGTTTTGACTGTTGTTAAATTTTAATTTCAAAATAAGATTAGGGGCTGTAGGGATGCGGGTGTTTTCAGTTTCAAGGGTTATAGATGAGTGGGACCCTCAATCACCACAATAGGGTTTTGGGCTTCAAAAATCCCATCGGACGGTGGCAGAGGTTTCTTCAATTTTAAGCTTTTTACTTGCATTGCGCAAATGATGTCACTAAAATTATGTCTTGGTTCCAAAAGAAAATATTTTCGCTTAATTGAGCATCTTTAAGCAGAGTGATTTTCTTTTGAAACCAATGACATTTTTTTAGTGACATCATATGTCAATAGATGTTTGTCATTCATCTAATAGATATTTGTCACATAACGTCTTTGATTACAAGAAAGTTTCTTTCCATGAGAGTACGCAAACGAGGTTAGTCTAGCCACATATCCAATTTACTCCCGCAAGGGAATATGCAAAGGGGTAGGCAAAGTACACCTACTTTATCCAAGTATGCATCTTTGCCTACTTCAAAACCTATGGAACATTGGGCGCCACATAATATAGAATTATTTTGTCTACTTGGTTTGCCTAGTCCACTAGAGTGACCAACATTTTCACGAGGCATAATGGTAGTCAACATTATAGTAAAATTTTGGTTACCTTGTTTAGATATTCACACGGAGGCGCATTAAGATATTGATATTAAGCTGTTGAGGTTACACCAAGTGGTGAGCGAGAGTACCCTTCAAAAGTTTTAGGCAATATTTGTTACTTAACTACATGTTTTTTTCCTTGCCCTAAAATTCATCACTTATTCACATGGCAGTCTGCATTAGTGTACTGTAAAACAAGGCATTAGCGAGGGAGCAAGACACTAAGACATTTCTTGACCGGAAAGAAAAGTTTTCTAACAATTTCTTGCATTATTTTCTTGGAAAATTTTTCTTCGAAACGTGAAAGAAAATCAAGATGGAGAACAATCCGAGAGAAAACGCATTGGTAAACATACTATGTTGATGCACAAATCAGTGAGGACTTTGGTACAACAGAAAATGTTAAGTTTGTGACCTTCGCTAGATTGCTCCGGTCACTAGTGTGGATAAGTATGTAAATGGATAAAGACAGGGAAGCAAACACAAGATGTACATGGTTCACCCAGACTGGCTACGTCCACGGAGTAGAGGAGTTCTCATTAATTGTGAAGGGTTTACACAAGTACATAGGTTCAAGCTCTCCTTTAGTGAGTACAGGTGAATGTTTTAGTCTAAATGACATTAGGAAATATTGTGAGAGAATGATCTCTATTTATAGAAGAGAGTTTCTAGTTTCTAGTTTCATTCTGACATTGACACGTGTCATGTTGTGATTAGCTTCTGATGTTGACACGTGTCACGTTATGCTTCTGATGTTGACACGTGTTACGCTGTGATTGGCCTCTTGGTTGGAGGGAAACTCTTCTGGGTCCTTGATAGTATAACGTTGACCGGTGCTCAGTAGTTTCAGGATTGGTCAAGTATGGTACAAACAATGCTCCCCTAAGTTCCCAAGTGAGGGAAGCTCCTCGGTTGGGGACTTGCAAGATCCAAGCCGCTGAGTAATCACAAAACTTCTAAGTACTGAAGTGTGGTATCGCTTTCACTTGCCTTATCTGTCTCATAGGTAGATGTGGCATCTTCTCTGAAAGTACTTTTCCTCCATCCAGGGCTGGTATCCTTAACCGATGGAGATGCACAAGGTAATGTATCAATTTCACTTGAAGCTTACTTGTAGTTTCAGGCTTGGTCATGCACGATACAAACCATGTAGTAGGAGTCCCCCAAGTCGTTGAGCTAGGAGATCCGCCGAAAGAGGTGACATACAAGGTAAGCAATCAGAGCTCCTAGCAATCAGTCCCAGATCAGAAGTTTGATTTCGAGTTCCGGCTGATTGTTCTCATTCTCCGTATCTTGCAGGCAGTAGGAAGGATTAAAAGAAGAAAAAGGAGAAGAGATGATATGAGATAATTTTGCTTTTGAAGAAGTAACTTTCCACAAGCTTATTCTTGAACTGGGCTGGAGGGTTTTCTAGTTTAAGGGTCAAAACAAGTCCATCAAATCAAGAGTGCGTTCGACCTAGATGATATGAGATACTTTTGTTGTTGACAAAGTAATAGATGAATCAACACGTGTTCTGTTGCGCTTGTCTCCACATGCTACCTTGTATCCTTCTCACTTGCTCTATATGTTCCTCAGGCAGATGTGGTATCTTTTCTGGAAGCATAAGATGTTGAAGATGAGTACTCGAGAGCAATGCCAGGTAAGTAATCATGCAAGGAGTTCCAGGTAGTCAGTTCCTGACTGGAAGTTTTATTCCAAGTGCTGACTGATTGCTCTCTTTCTCCTTGTCTTGCAGGTAAGAACAAGGCCAAAGGAAAAGACAGGGAAAAATCATGATACGGGATACCCTTGCTTTTAACCCTAATGATATGAGATACTTTGGCTCTGGTGTGGCTTGTTTACAGAGGTATTATCGGGGGTAAAATAAGCTGAGTATTTCGAGAGACTCTGCTGAGAATGCCCTCTCGGATGTGAAGAAAAGTTGAGCATTGTTTTTATTTGCAGGTTTGCCTGGTTGTGGAGGATGAAGGTCGACATATATAGGAATTGTCCCAACAGTGAGTAGTAACGTTGTTCCTTTACCTTTCTCAGTCATAGCAATGTAATGGGAGCTACAAGATTCACGTGTTTTAACTTTGTCAGAGCACTTTGAAAAAGTGGTCTGTGGTATCTGGAAAGCTGATGTTGCGTGTGAAGATTGCAAATAAGCTTTATCCAAGGAAATCTGGCTCTCGAAGTTCAAAGAGCGGTGCCTTTTCGATTTTCGAACAAGCAATCCTGTCGGGGACCTGGCTTTCGAGATTCAGAGAAAGGTGTCTCTTCGATTTTTGAGAAAACAATCCTATTGGGAGTCTATCTTTCTAGATTCGGAGAGCGGTGCCTCTTCAATTTTTGAGAAAGCAATCCTGTTGGGAGTCTGGCTCTCGAGATTTGGAAAGTAGTGCCTCTTTGATTTTTGAGAGCAATCCTAGTGGAAGTTTGGCTCTCGAGATTCGGAAAGCGGTGCCTCTTCCATTTTTGAGCAAGTAATCCTGTTGGGAGTGTTTTCTCGATGTGAGTAAAGGTTGGACATTTTTGCCAGTCTGCCTTGCCACGGAGCACGGAGGTTGACACACACAAGGACTTTCCAGTTATTAAGCAGTGGTGTTGTTCCTTTACCCTTATGGGTAATGGTAGAGTAGCTGGACCTTCAAAATTTATGTGTCTAAACTTTGTCAGAGATCTTTCGCAAAGTTATCTATGGTACCCAAGGAGCTAATGTTACGTGTGGGGATTGTCGACATATTTTATTCAGGAAAATCTGCTTCTCGAAATCCGGAGAGTGGTGCCTCTTCGATTTTTGAACCAACAACCCTGTTGCCCTTTCTTTTATAGGGGCACCAATTGTGTGCAAGAAGTACGATCAGAGAGTTATTGCTTGCAGGAATTTTTCGCTTATTTTTGTACTTCAAAGATTTATTGCACCTCTTTTCTCCTTCATCATTTCTGAGAATGTCTGGCCCATTCGACCGACGTTTTGACTTGAACTTTGGTGAAGAGGCAGCCATTGTTGGAAGTATGCCCACAAAGCCACTTATTTGATGTAATAGCTTTTTGGAATACTTATTGTGTTAAACTTTTATATGTTTAATGGAGGGCAAATCTTATTGTTAATCACTATTTATTGTATCATGTGTTTAAGCAATAAGGGAATCCAAGGAATGTATTTTTTCTAAGAGATAAGTGATCTAATGAGTTAGATTATCGAGACCTTTCTCTTATGTTCATTCCTAAAACGTTCCTAGCCATAGGATTGCTAATTGGGCATTGACAATCCGCTAAGGCTAGTATGTGTTATGTTGACATAATCGTGATTATAACTAGTCTCAAGTCATTTGGTGTTGGACACTAAGACAAACACATAGGTGCTCGAAAGAGTACTCGAGTACACTGAACTACGATCAAAAGAGAGTTCGAACATACATGTCATGTATGAACTCTAAGGCATCATAGATGTCTAATGGTTAGGTCCTTGATCTTTGATCATGTCAACGGCATTCCTTTGGAGTGTCCACGGCATTGTTGGGGTCAAGCTATCTAGTCATGTAGGCATATGAATGCACAACAAGGGATCTCTAACCTTTCATGGTGGAGGGAGAATACTCTACGATATGATTCTAAAGTCTTTGGCCAAAGCAAATGAATATGACTTAGGAAGTTTGTTCCAAATCATATTCAAGGGAATCATATAGGAAAGTATCACATTGGATAGTAGACATGAAACAAACTATCACTTAAACAATGTGATTAAGAGTATTGTATTAGAGAATGACCGTATTGCATTGTAGTTGTAACTGGATAGGTTCTCCAACCAATTCTACTTAGCTTGGGTAACCATGACATACTGCTAGGTGTCACTCATGGTTTATGGAAGCCCAAATGATTAGGTAACACTAATCATTAAAGGGAGAATTGAAATGTGGTTTCAATTCACAATCGATAGTTAAGAGTAACATCGCCCACTGCCTCGCTAATTGGAACCTAATGGATCGTACACCGAGTAAGGATGTATGTGAAGAAATTATATGAAATGGATAAGCAATTAAATGGTTTAATTGAAGAATGGTCAAGATTAATTAATTAGTTAATTAATTTTACGAAAGGTTCGTATTGGGCTTATATGTTGGTTTTGGGTTTCGGGGCCCAAAAGCGTTTTGGTCCAAAAGGCCCATTATGTTTAAGTTGTATGACAACAAAAAAAAAATGGGCAAATTAGCCCAATAACAAGGAGAGGCCGGCCATTAGGGTGAATGGGCAAGTTTGCTTAATTACAAGTTTGCCACTCACCAAAGAAAATGTTATAAAAGCAACTTTATAGCAATTTTCTCTCATTTTTCTCTAAGAGGCCGGCCACTAAGGGGAGGGACATCTAGCAATCTCTTCTTCCCTAAGTCATCCATATCATCTTCACAAGATACATCCTTGGTGAAGAGACTTAGAGACATCAAGTTTTTGGTGTTTTGGAGAACAAATCCTTATTTCCTCAAATCTTCAAATGAGGACTAAAGGGAGGAAAACACAAGGTGGATTCAAGGAGCTTGGAGGTGACTTGAAGGCCCTCCACTTGGGTGAATCCCTTGTGTAAACAAGGATGAGCTTCAAGGGTAAAGAAACTCTAAATCTTTACTTCTCTTTAATGTTGTTAAAGAGTTTATTTTGGTTCACCATATACTAGGCTTTGAAAGTCATGGGTTTTATGAATTGTTTTTTGATGCATGCCTACTTTAAAGTGTTAATAGCTTGCATGTGTATTCAAATGTTCATACTTGTTCTTAGCTAGGACAAAATTTTTTCCTTCAAGCCATGCCTTCTCAAGACAACATATGGCGCCTATCCTTCTTATCCCTTACTGGTCTTCTTACCGTTGGGGACTCTGTGATGAAGAATGATATGACTGCTGCGGTGGTGGTCAGGAACCTTTTCACTCCTAAAGATAACAGACTACTTTCCAAACGGTCTGATGAGTTGGTTGTTAAGGATTCTCTGGCTCTCAATGTTCAGTGTGCAGGTTTTGTGTCTAATATGGCCCAACGCCTATTTGCTCGAACCCGCCAAGTTGAATCATTGGCGGCTGAAGTGATAAGTCTCAAATAGGAGATCAGAAGGCTCAAGCATGAGAATAAACAGTTGCACAGGCTCGCACATGACTATGCTACAAACATGAAGAGGAAGCTCGACCAGCTGTAGGAATCTGATGGTCAGATTTTACTTGATCATTAGAGGTTTGTGGGTTTGTTTCAAAGGCATTTATTGCCTTTGTCTTCTCGGGCTGTACCACGTAATGAAGCTCCAAATGATCAACCCTTGGTGCCTCCTCCTTCTAGGGTTTTGCCTAGTACTGAGGCTCCAAATAATCACCCTCCGATGCATCCTCTTTTTGGAGCTCTGCCGACTGCTGAGACTTCACCTGAGCAAACTTTGTGAAGGCACCCTCTTGTTTGTTTATTTTGATTCATGTATATTTACATATTTGTAACTTATCGGAGATATAAATAAACAACCTTCGCTTGATTTCAACGTATTATGTTAAATACACCAAGACCTTCTTCACTAAGTTCTTTAAATTTTTTCTTTTGTTAAAGCTTGTATGTTGAAGCTTTGAGAGTGAAGCATGTATGTTGAGGTAGTGCTCCCTTAATTTCCCAAGTGAGGAAAACTTCTCGGTTGGAGACTTGAAAAATCCAAGTCACTGAGTGGTCGTGAGACTTCCGAGTATCAAGGTGTAGTAGCATATGGTAGGAGTCGCCCAAGTCTCCGGTTGAGGGAGTTGACGAATGAGGCATTTCTTTTCTAAGTGGTAGCCCAAAACTCCTCCTTCATTTCAACGTTTTGTGTTAAATACACCAAGGCCTTCTTCACTAAGTTTTTTGAATTTTTTCGAAGCTTGTATGTTGAAGCGTTGAGAGTGAAGCATGTATGTTGAGGTAGTGCTCCCTTAATTTCCCGAGTGAAGAAAACTTCTCGGTTGGAGACTTGAAAAATCCAAGTCACTGAGTGGTCATGAGACTTCCGAGTATCAAGGTGCAGTAGCATATGGTAGGAGTCCCCCAAGTCTCCAGACGAGGGAGTTGACGAATGAGGCATTTCCTTTCTAAGTGGTAGCCCAAAACTCCTCCTTCATATTTATTTGTTATGAAAGTTGTTAGGCCCAAAGAAGAGGAGGCCTAGGCAAATTTTTTTTTTTCAATTCTTTTTTTTCGAATTTTCAAATTTTCGAATTTACGAATTTCCGAATTTTTGAATTTTCGAATTTCCGAATATATATAAGCTTTGTAGGTGAAGCTTTGGTGTTGAAGCTTTGTAGGTGAAGCTTTGAGGTTGAAGCTTTGTTGGGTACCATGAATTGATTTTGCTTCACACTATCTTGATCAAGATAGTGTGAAGCTTTTGTAGGTGAAGCTTTTGTGTTGAAGCTTTGTAGGTGAAGCTTTTGTATTGAAGCTTTGTAGGTGAAGATCAAGAGTGTGTGAAGCTTTTGAGAATTGTGGTTGAACTCCTTTGATGAAGCTCTTGTTGGCACCATAAATTGGTTTTGCTTTACACTATCTTGATCAAGAGTGTGTGAAGTTTTTGAGAATTGTGGTTGCCCTCTATTGATGAAGCTCTTGTTGGCACCATAAATTGGTTTTGCTTCACACTGTCTTCATCAAGAGTGTGTGAAGCTTTTGAAAATTGTGGTTGCCCTCCATTGATGAAGCTCTTGTTGGCACCATAAATTGGTTTTGCTTCACACTGTCTTAATCAAGAGTGTGTGAAGCTTTTGAGAATTGTGGTTGAACTCCTTTGATGAAGCTCTTGTTGGCACCATAAATTGGTTTTGCTTCACATTGTCTTAATCAAGAGTATGTGAAGCTTTCTACGAGTTGTAGTGTTTGCATTGTTACAGAGGAGAAATGTCTGAAGCAGATGCAAGAGGGCTGAATAGTTTGATCTTCGTATGCCATGCACTGAAGTTGTTGTTGGCTTGCAATAAGACTTCGTTGGTGACTATAACTCTTGTTGGGCATAAGTGTTCCCCTTGTTGAGTTGTCAAGCTTGAGGATTTTTTATTATTTGTCAATGTTAAGAGTTCACATGTACAAGTTGTACCACTCATCTTCTGGTAGGTGGAATGAATGGTGAGTTGCTTTCATCACTTGGTTAGTGGTACGAAGGTGAGTTCCTTCATCATCTTTCATCACATTTCATCACGTGGTTGGTGGCCCGAAGATGAGTTCCTTCTTCACTTGGTTGGTGGCATGAATGGCAAGTTGCCAAATGATATTAGAGTACGGGTTGTACATTTCAACACCTGGTTGGTGGCATGAATAAGAGTACGGGTTGTACATTTCATCACCTGGCTGGTGGCATGAAGATGAGTTCCTTCTTCACATTTCATTACCTGGTTGGTGTCGAGGCACATTGTAGCAAGTGTCAAGTGACACAAAGTATGTTGAACCCTTTCGAAGCACAGTTGGCTTATGTATGAATGTGTTGGAATGTATGATTGAACGAATATACTGTGAAGCTGTTCGTTTATTTGTACAGTCTTGTTGACATATACTTAGACTTTGTTTTAGGTTGGAAACATTCATGTTGAAGCTTTGAACCCGAGTGTTTCATTGCTAGGAATGTAAGAGGATTAGGACCGAGTTGTCTAAATCACCTCTTTATTGAATTCATGCCAAATAGTCTTCGTTACATAGGATGCCGAACGGCTGAAGCTTAACACTTGTACAATGTGAGTTTACTTGTAATAGTACTTCAAGTGATCAGCGTTCCATGGATGGCCAAGGGTCTTGCCATCGGAGCTTCTAAGCTTGTAAGAGCTAGGGCGACTGATGCCAACAACTTCAAACAGTCCATCCTAGTTTGGACTAAGTGTTCCTTCACTCGAGACTCTGTCGTAGAGTAATCTTTTCTTCAATACCCAGTCCTCCACTTTGAAAGAATGAGGTTTGACCCTTGAGTCATAGTAGTTGGAGATGCGCTGCTTGTAAACGACATTCCTCAAGTGAGCCTGGTTTCTGTGTTCCTCGATTAGATCTAAGTTGAGGGTAAGTTGTTTGTCATTTTCACTTTGCACGTAGTTCTGGACTCGGAACGTTGCTTGCTCAAGCTCAACTGGAACAACTGCCTCTGTACCAAAGGCAAGTGAGAATGAGGTTTCTCCTATTGATGTCCAATACGAAGTGCGGTATGACCAAAGAACTTGGGGTACAAATTCTGGCCAACAACCTTTAGCCTTGTCCAAGCTGGTTTTCAAAGTTCGCTTGATCATTTTGTTGATGGCTTTGACTTGTCCATTAGATTGGGGATGAGCTAGGGAGGCAAAACATAAGTTGATGTTGAACTTAGAGCAGAACATCCTGAACTTATTGTTGTCGAACTGTCGCCCGTTGTAAGTGACTATCACATTGGGAATGCCGAATTTGCCTCAGTAATGGTTGTCAAAGGTTCTACTTCAGCCCACTTTATGAAGTAGTCAACTGCAACGATTGCATAGCGGACCTTGCCCTTCCCTGCAGGCATTGGGCCAATCAAATCAAGTCCCCATTGGGCGAAGGGCCAAGGGCTGATCATAGTAGTGAGTGGCTCGAGAGGGGAGTGAGGAATAGTTACGTAGCGTTGACACTTATCACATGAGCGAGATATTCTGATGGCATCTTGGTGGAGTGTTGGCCAGTAATATCCTTGGTAAAAAGCCTTGTGTGCTAGGGATGGAGATCCAGCATAATCTCCGCAGACTCCTTCATGTATTTCCCGAATGACAATTTCCGCCTCTGCGGGCGTAAGGCATCTTAGGTATGGTAGGTTAAAACCCCGCTTGTAGAGTTGGTCATTGATGATCAAGTAACGGGTAGCCTTGTATTGAATCTGCTTAGCTTGGACTTTATCATTTGGAAGTGTGCTATGAGCAAGGAATCTATAAATCGGGGTAATCCAACTATCCCCCTGTTGTAAGTTGCACACTTCTGCAGCCATAGTGTTTGGTGCTGCCAACAATTCGACCTAAATTTTTCTCCTAATCTTGTCTTCCACCGCTGAGGTGAGGCGAGCCAAAGCATCTGCATGACTATTTGCCGCTCGAGGAATTTGGGTGATCTGGTAGTGGAAGTGCTTGAGCAATAATTGTGTTTGTGCCAGATATGCTGCCATGGAGCTATCTTTAGCGTCAAAGTTATTAATGACCTGGTTAACCACCAATTGGGAGTCACTGAAGATATCAATTCGTTTAACCCCAAGGTGTTTGGCCAAATGTTAACCTGCTAAGAGGGCTTCATATTCGGCCTCATTGTTTGACGCCTTGAATTTGAAACGAAGAGCATACTTCATCGCCACTTTGTCAGGGGTCGTAAGGACTAGTCCTGCTCCACAACCCTATTGGTTGGACGAGCGATCAACATATAGACTCCATGCTGGGGCTGTTGGTTCTATTTTCTAAGCTTCTGAGGGTAATGAAACCACTTCTTTAGGCATAGAAACAATGTCAACATGATATGTGAAGTTGACGATGAAGTCTGCCACTGCTTGGCCCTTTTCAGCTGGCTTTGGTTGGTAGGAGATGTCAAACTCACCCAATACTATCGCCCATTTGATCATTCGCCCCGAAGTGTTAGGACTTTGGAGTATCTGTCAAAAAGGATGATTGGTAAGCACGATGATGGAGTGTGCTTGGAAGTAAGGGTGAAGTTTTCGAGCAAACATGACCAATGCTAGAGCCAATTTCTCAATGTTGGAGTATTGTGTCTCCACATCTTGTAAGGCCTTGCTAGCGTAGTAGACAGGCCGTTCGACATTACCATCATTTCGAATGAGAACAGAATTTACTGCTGAAGCCGATACCGACAGATAGATAATGAGAGTGTCACCAACCTTAGGTTTGAAGAGCAGAGGGGTTTTACTCATGTAGTCTTTAAGGTTCTTGAATGCCTCGACACATTCATCAGTCCATGTAATGTACTTCTTACTTCCCTTAAGTGCTTTGAAGAAAGGAGCACATCTGTTTGTGGCCTTAGAGATGAACCTAGTTAAGGCTGCCACCTAGCCGGTAAGGCTCTGGATGTCTTTTGAAGTTACCGGTTCCTTCATGTCGAGGATTGCTTTAATCTTCTCGGGATTAGCCTCAATGCCTCGTTGGCTTATCATGAAGCCTAAGAATTTGCCAGAGCCTACGCCAAAGGCACATTTGTTGGGGTTCAACCTCATTCGATACCTCTTCAGAATGGTGAAAGTTTCAGATAGGTTGGTGATGTGTTGGTTAGCATGTTTGCTCTTGACTAGCATATCATCAACGTAAACTTCCATGCTCTTCCCAATCTGTTCGGCGAACATTGAATTGACCAGTCTCTGATAAGTCACCCCTGCATTCTTTAGGCCAAAAGGCATGACTTTATAGCAATATAGTCCCTTATCAGTAGTGAAGGCTGTGTGTTCTTGGTCCAGAAGGTTCATGAGGATTTGGTTGTATTCTGAGTAAGCATCCATGAAGTTCAGGAGTTCATACCCTGCCGTAGAGTCTATAAGTCTGTCTATGAGAGGAAGAGGAAAGCTATCCTTCGGGCATCCTTTGTTTAAGTTAGTGTAATCGACACACATTCTCCATAAGACCTTTTGGAGCAGGAGACTTTCCTTGGTCAGATTTTTCTTAACAAGGACAACATTTGCTACCCACATTGGATAATTGACTTCGCGGACGAAGCCTATGCCTTTAAGTTTTTCAACTTCTACCTTCATTGCCTCGTACCGTTCAACGTCATAAGATCTTCGCTTCTGTCTCACTGGCTTGGTCTTGGGGTCAATACTTAAGTGATGACAGATGATATCGGGAGATATGCCTGGCTTGTCCTTGTATGACCAGGCGAAAACCTAAATGTTCTCTTGCAAGGTGGTGACAAGGTGGTGTCAATCTTCATCATGCGATCCGGATAATCTTTTGAGATAGAGAAATTCTTTAACTCTTCAGCGGGTTGTGCTTGTTGGGTAAAAGAGTCATCTCGAGGGTCGTCGGGTTGACTGTTGCCACCGTGAAGATCCAAGTTGGCTTCGTCTGGGCTGGTCTTTATGACTTGGTCATGTATAGAAAGGGTTTCCTTGGGCACAAGAAGGTGTTGTTGCTTGACAGAAGTGTTGTAACATGATCGTGCACTAAGTTGATCTCGTCTGATGTAACCATTGCCATAAGGGGTTGGAAATTTCATCAACAACATATGTGTGGATACCATGGCCTTGAGATCATTGATGCCTATGCGTCCGAATATGACATTGTATGTCGTTGGGCAACCAACCACCATGAAGTTAGTGGTAATTGTAGTTGTGTAAGGGCCTGTACTAATGGTGAAAGGTAAGTGTATGCTCCCCAAAGGTTGCACGATATCACCGGAGAAGCTTATCAGAGAAGAAATCGAGCGATCGAGCAAGTGTTCAGCTACATTAAGTGCCCTGGAAGCTTCAGCAAACATGATATTGGTCGAAGCCCCCGTGTCTACCAGGACTCGTCTTACTTCAAAGTTGGCTATGTGAGCTTCCACGATCAGTGGGTCGCTGTGAAGGTAGATGATACCTCTTTCTTCCTCAGGGTAGAAACATATTGGATCCTAGTTAGGCTTTTGATACTTGCCTCCCCTGATGTCTTCCATATGAAACACTTGGTGGCCAGGCCTTAAAGCTCGTTCGCTGTTTTTCATGGCCCTTTTGGAAGATTCAGATATGGGTGTGCCGCCACTTATGGAATATATCACATTCACTTGGCGTTGGTTACGGTTATCCCTTGAAGGGTGAAGGAGGAATCGATCAATTTTTCCTTCACGCGCCAAAGCTTCAATATGATCACGAAGGGTGATACACTTCTTGCCATCATGGCCATTATGCTCGTGGTAGCAGCAAAACGTGCCCGTGTTCTTCGTGGGCTTGTAACCCGACTGCCTGGGCATTGGCTTCGGTATCAGGTGTGCTATGCTGGGGTAAATGGCCACGCATGTGGTGTTCAAAGGTGTGTATGTCTCATACCTTGGGGTAGGGCCTGTCCTGACACGTGTTTGGCCCACTGCGTTAATTGCCTGGGGGCGGGTATTATCGTGGCGATACCTTTGGTTATCACGATAGTGTCCCTTACTCCTTTTACTAAAATGAGACTGGTGAGGATGGAAATCTTTCCTTTTACCCTGAGGTTCATATGTTTGTTGACTTAGCAAAGTATTAAGTAAGTCAGGGGGAGGCACTGATGTCGTTTGGAAGGTCGAGGTCTTCTCATTTGGTTAGATCTAGCTTCCACTCCCTACTTGTTGATAAGGGGTGGCTGTGGGGGGTTTCCCTTAATATGTCTTTGCCTCGGCGGAGGCATGGTTGTAAGCCTGTGCCATCACCTTAGAGTAAGTCTTCCAAGTGTTAGCATTGATCATGTACTTGAAGAAACAATCACGTAAGCCTGCCGTGAAAGCTTTGAAGGCAGTCTTGTCGTTTACCTCGACACAACGGGAATACTCATGGCTGAAGCGACCAGCATACATACGTAATGACTTGTCTGGCTTCTGGCGAATAGTGTACAAGTCATCCACAGAGTGCAAGTGATCGGTCTAGAAAATGTGTTGAGAAACAAACAGTTTCCTCAATTCCTCAAATGAGTCTACCGTCTCAGGTGGAAGACGGCAATACCAGTTTAGAGCTTCGCCAGAGAGGGTGGACGGGAAGAGAAGACATCACTGTTCGTCGGTGTGCATCTGGTATGCTATGGTGGACTCAAAGAGGTTAAGGTGTTCAATCGGGTCCTCCTTTCCAGTATAGAGTTGCAAGCCACGCTTCTGCTTTGTTTTTGCTTGGAGGGGGTGTCGAGGATCCTCCTTGTAAGAGGGCAATCAGGTATCTCAGCTTGTTGTTTGGCCTTCAACTTGTTTACTTCCTTAAAGAGCTGTAGGACAAAAGGGTCCTAAGTGGAGTCATGTACCGCTGGAGCTTCCTTTCGTAAATCTCCATCTCCTATTAGAAGTAAGAAGGTTTTATCAAGAGCATGTGATTTTTCCCTAGACTCGCTGTACTGACTTCTAAGGTATGTTTTTCGGAACATCTTTGAGTCCCCTATACCTTCGTGTTCCTCTAGGACTTGTTTCCCCTTCCCCAAATTAGTAGCTGGCCTGGGACATGGTAGGGGATCGAGTCTTTCAGAGACCCTTGGGTCATTGATCTTCGAGCTTACATGGATGGGATTATCTCGATGTTGCTTTAGGAAGTCTCGACAGTCGCGAAAGACGGCTTTCGATCCTTCCACTTCTTCTGTAAGGAGGTGCCTTCCTCCACTCCTCCTGCTTCGGGTCGAAGCAGCTGGGTTGAGAGAAGTCTTATGTTGGTCGCCATTTCGATGAATAGCTCGCTCCTTAATAGGAATACCCATGTCGAGGGAAAATGACCCTCCGTGTTGGGGGGCACCCAGTTGATGGTTGACTTCCACAAGGGTGATGAGCTCGTATGTTTTAGTATATCTAGCCTCGTGGAGCATCTCGAAGACCTTCTCATACTGCTCTTGGAGGATCTCATTCTTCATCGCTATCTTGTTGTTCTGAGCTTCCAGCTCATCAACTTTAGCCTGAAGAGCAAACTTCTTTTGTTCCTTCCTTCGTTGCTTCGCACCAGGTGCAAGAGGGGTGTCATTCTGTGTGCTGTGGCTTCCTTCGCTCCCCTTGTTAAAAAGGGATGCCTGGTCAAAAGAAAGGGTACAAATGGTGGAAACCAGCTTAACAAAGCTGAAGAGAGTGGGAATAAGTATCATTCCCACAGACGGCGCCAAATGTTGATGCACAAAATCAGTGAGGACTTTGGTACAACAAAAAATGTTAAGTTTGTGACCTTCGCTAGATTGTTCTAGTCACTAGTGTGGATAAGTATGTAGATGGATAGAGATAGGGAAGCAAACACAAGATGTACGTGGTTCACCTAGATTGGCTACGTCCACGGAGTAGATGAGTTCTCATTAATTGTGAAGGGTTTACACAAGTACATAGGTTCAAGCTCTCCTTTAGTTAGTACAAGTGAATGATTTAGTCCAAATGACATTAGGAAATATTGTGAGAGAATGATCTCTATTTATAGAAGAGAGTTTCTAGTTTCATTCTGACATTGACACATGTCATGTTGTGTTTGGCTTCTGATGTTGACACATGTCACGCTATGATTGGCTTTTGATGTCGACATGTGTCGCGCTGTGATTGGCCTCTTAGTTGGAAGGAAACTCTTCTGGGTCCTTGACAGTATAACGTTGATCGGTACTCTGTAGTTTCGGGATTGGTCAAGTATGGTACAAACATACTAAAACAATTACAAGGAGTTGAGCATTTCAAGGATGCTCAAGAGAAGTTACAAAGGAGCATATACGAGAGAGGGTTTTTTCTCTACAGAAAAGTTCGGAAAAACTTCAGAGTAATGACAAGTTCGTCAAGCAACTGCACTTGTATAGCAGTGGAGTTATAGATGTTTGTACAATACTTGACCAATCCCGAAACTACTGAGCACCGGTCAACGATATACCGTCAAGGACCCAGAAGAGTTTCCCTCCAACTAGGAGGCCAATCACAATGCGACACGTGTCGACATCAGAAGCCAATCACAGCGCGATACGTGTCAACATCAGAAGCCAATCACAACACGACACGTGTCAATGTCAGAACAAAGCTGGAAACTCTCTTCTATAAAAGAAGATCATTCTCCCACAATATTTCCTAATGTCATTTGTACTAAATCATTCACTAGTACTCACTAAAGGAGAGCTTGAACCTATGTACTTGTGTAAACCCTTCACAATTAATGAGAACTCCTCTACTCCGTGGACGTAGCCAATCTGGGTGAACCATGTACATCTTGCGTTTGCTTCCCTATCTCTATCCATTTACATACTTATCCACACTAGTGACCAGAGCAATCTAGCGAATATCACAAACTTAACACTTTCTGTTGTACCAAAGTCCTTACTGATTTTGTGTATCAACAATATATCTGACCAAGTTTTTGAATCTGGTCGATGATGTACTTCGAGCCGATCAAGATCTTATGAACGCGTTTGATGGTTTTCTCGAGCACTGTGAGAAGGAGCAAATGAATTGGTCGCTTAGGAGTGAAAGCTGTTGTAGAAACTTGTTAACCTGTTCTAGTTTTCGATTCGTGTTTGTATTAATGTATAGGGCAGGCAGGAACTAATTTAGATTCGTTATTAATGCGTTGATGTAGAATGTTAAATTTGAGTTAGTTAATGCACGTTAAATTAGATGATTAAAAGCATTTATCCTTGCATCTGGCGCCCACTGTTCGAGTGCCCCCTCTCCTTATCGCTCGTATGAAAACGAAAAGGAAAACTTCAATGAATTTTGGCAATGTTACTGGATAGCAACGCAACCTTTACTTGTTGCTCCTCTTTTCCAACTCAATTCCTTCGTTGTTTTCCAAATCTTATGAGTATGACTTGATTTTCATTACGAGAGACTTGATTTTCATTCCTCCCGCAATGAAAATCATTGTGGATCGCATCGTTACAATGGTAAAACTTCGCAAGAAGAAAACATTTTGGAAAGAACAACAGTATGTATGATCATAACACTACCCACCAGACCCCGACGAGGGTTACCAATATACCGAAATTGGGAGAAATCCAGTAGACAAGTCTCATGATCTGCATTTTTCTATCGATATAAAAATCTGGATTGGTATAAATAAAAGGTGCTGCACTAAAAACTTGCACCAGGGTAAGAATACAAATACTTCATTTACAAAGTCAAATTAACTTGCACCCAAAACTGGTATTGGAGATCTCACGTATATATATAATCTACAGACTGAATTGTCCTTACAAGCTCCTTCAAATTGGCTAGGACATGGCGCGGTCCTAAGCTCTTAACGCCAATGTAATTCAAAAGCTGCTCCAAATCCTACACTCACAAAAGCAACACTATGGTCAATATAGCCAAGCGTGACAATTTTAATGGTTAAGATAGTAAATGAAGCAAAGCAAAACAAAAAGAAGGTACAGTACAGATTTAGGTGGGTTAGCAGAAGAAAGACAAGTACGGAAGGATGACGTTAGAACACTAATACCATATTAAGTGTTTGCACAGGTCTTAAAACTAGATTCATGTTAATTTTTTATAAATTTGAATTAGAATGTAAGAATTGATGATTAATTCACTTATTTAACTATATATGAAATGATTCTGTATTTAATTATTAGGATCTATGGTGTTGTTTGAGTATATATCCAGGCATTAAGGTAATTTGTCAATTTGAGATTTGCCTATATAAATAGCCTTTCCGTAATCGGATTTCAGACTGGCATGTTTATCGATAATGATGGAGAATTTTGATTTACCAAAAAAGTCTACTTGTTCTAGTTATGCTTCTCTTCTCTCTAGGAATTGTTCTTAGCACTCCAAAATTGTCGTTGTTTCACTTTCCTTTATTTTTTCCAATACGGAGGAGTGCAGGATAAGTATTTTGGACTGCTAACAACAACTCCATTTCTCCCTCTCTTGTACTCTTTCTTCATCTCTTCTACTTTCTCTCTCTATTCTACATTAATTGGGTATCAGGGTAAACTTTGTTGTAAATAACTGAAGTTACCAAGGTTACCATTACCGAAAAGCCCATTCAAAAGGACAACTTTAGCGCACACAAATGCACAAATGTCAAACAAATGAAAACATAAAATCTACACGCCAAATAATAGGAATTACTCTAATCTGAATAGGTGTTATGGACCCCAAGGCAAAAGATATGAACAAATTTGTACCTTGTTTAGTAAGAATAGAGCATATGCGGCTCTTGTTGTGTCTTGGCCATCTAGAAAGAGAGGGAACTCCACATGCTTCACATCCGTTGAAACCACTGTATGTGACGACACATCAGATGAAGTAGGCTCCACGGATGGTCCATAATCAATAATATAGGAATGGGAACCACCCAAACGCAATGGATAACGCAATGGAACTTTTAAGTATGAAGCTATAAGTAAGACAGCCTGCATTCAAAATCAATATAAATAGAGCATTCTTATTTAAAACAAATGCGGCTAAACAAACAAAACAAATTGGCCCCTAAGTAATGCACTTGAACATGATAGCATCTTAAAGCAGAAGCTGCCAAATTCATCATGTTTGAATTAGTAACGTAATAGTTTGTATCAAGCAAAGTAAGCGTACTACGCACATGACCGACATATCCCAGGGCTGTTGCAGACCTCTGAACCTCCTTTTTGTCAGTGAAAAAACTCATCATTTTAAAAGGCAGCATTGTCAAATGGAGACCTAAAATTGTCAATGTTCCTTGATTTGCAGGTTTAAATCGAGCAGAATTACCTGTAAAATTTGAAGAAGAAACACAAGAAAAATATAATCTGAGTACAGAAGAATACATTACCAAAGGTTATTACCCTTGACATGAAGCACATAATGCTTATTTCAAAATAAATTTTCTTCAAGAGAAAATAAAACTGGATATGGATATTTTGATACTATAGCCAATTAAATCATTAAAAATATATATCTCTATCAAACAAATAGATAAAACATTGCCATAGTAAACAAATATGATGTACGTGAAAAGCTTCATGAGCAAACATGCGCAATGCAGACAGCCCTATTGTTCGAAAGGTACTGTGTTTTTTAATTTTCATTAAAAGTTTTGTTTGAGTTGAAACTTAGTTTATCCTTAAAGTGTACAATAGAGTTGAAGGGTTACAGTTTGTTTAGCTCTAGGGTGTAGGGCATTAGCCCAAACTTAAAATCTTAAACCATGGATGGAAGGGGAAATAACGTAAATATTAAATAGCACAGGACATTCCAGTGCCGATATCAGTTGAGAGGCAGCCTCAAGTTCTACTCACATACACGCGCACACGCACACACATAATCTATTTCTAAAACATGATCCTGCATTGAGGATTGTGCACCATCGACCAGCAAAAGATCCTGAAATCCGAGCAAGGGAAAGCTCACAATCCCAATCAGCAACACCATAAAGAATTGCCCATATTTTGAATAGAGATCTAGGTCATGCATTGAGAACTCGAAGAAACAATTTTAATAACAATACATTTATACTCAGACAACATTAACAAGTTAAACAAGCACTTATACAATTTAGGCACAAGAGAAACAAAAATTAAATAAAAATTAATTCAAATGAAAGCCACATCTTATGACAGTTGGGATGGCAAATGTTGCCATGATATCCAGAATTTCATGAATGTTGATAGATAACATAGGAAAGAGTTGTAGTGATTGCTTGAAACGTTAGCCTTTCTTTTCCTTCATTAAGCCATATGGGTATTTACTGATTTTTACCTCAGTTACTCTCTTTCAGATTTCACAAATTAAACAAGATATTGTAAGACATAAAACAATATCTCAGTAGCATTTACCTGATCTACTAGTGTTAGGAAATGATTCAAGTTCCTGTTCTTGTGCAGGACCCATAGTGAACTTTACAGGATATAGCAATGAAACTTGTGATATCATATGTTGTTGTCGCCTTCTTAGCATCTTTTGCAAGTTTTTAAGATGAACATACCCCTTGTCACTGGATGGTAGCTGATTTGACTCCTGTAACAAAAGCGTAAATCAGATTTCCATCAGACTGCATAAATCAATTACTAAAATGTAACAGTAACTTTTAAACATGAAAAGGTGCATTGAGAAGAAAAGTTATTGATTTTGAAGAAAAGTATAGCATGCCAAATTTGGATTTTTGGAAGTGATGAATCAGCCAGATGAAACGAAACAAAAATATAAAAATAATCAAGAATATGCATGTATATACACAACTACAACTAGTTTTTGATTTCAAAAGTGACCCAATCTAAGTAGTTAACAGTGCTTCCTAGTCATATATATTATTTACTAATGGTAAAACTTAAATTAGTCGCAATGAGATTTTGAAAGAGAATATGCAATGGCAAAAAGTTTTTGTTTTCCAATACACGTCACAACCCAAAAATGTCTAGAGTTTATAATTCCATTTTTTAGAAGAAACGATAACACTTTATTAAAATAATAACATGAATTACAAAATAGTGGATAAGAAATCCACCATCTAGCAAAACTAGCTAAGACCTCTCAAGTAGATATATTTACAAGTACATAACCTCAACCAAAATCATTTTAAGGCTGCTAAGACTACTTTATAATTCATAAGTATACAAACTCTCTTGCGCCCAACGACAGTTTGGTACATAATAATCATAATCAATTTTACCTCCAACTGCTTCCTAGCAACAGATAGAGCTGTCCCAGCAACCAAAAGTGACCTAAGCTCTATACTAAGTTGCTCCTCTTTCTTTTTTGTATCCTCCACAGCAAGCATAGAATGCCTTGACATGTTTCCCATCACCATTTTTCTGGCCTCCAGTTTCTGCTGCATCTCCTCAAGCTCATTTGAGCGTCTCAATGACTCAGCTTCAACCTGCCAACAACAATGCCGCCCGCTAACCCGCGGGCTAATCAATTAAGGCCCGATCAATCAAGTAACAACACAATGTGCTAGTGATGAGTCTGATGGCTTTGTGCACAATCAGAAAACAATTTCAATTAGTCCTCAATTTTCGTTTCTTACATCCACTCCGCAATCAAAGACAGAAATATTCTTTTATAGGATTAAATTACAACGTCCACAATTTCTACTTTCAGATCCTAATACCAGCAGTTTGGCTGAAACAAGATTAAATTATCAAAAATATAATCTAAAAATCGCCTTCTCATACTAATACCGGAACAGTTCTAACTAATTCCCCCAAGTTTGTTAATCCAGCAATCACAAAAACCAGTTATATCCAAATAACCAAGTAAAGAACTATTTGCACTTCAATTTCTAACTCCACAATAAATAAAATAAAACCTCCATAACCCTAATAAACTGCATTTTCTCAGAATATCAAAAGCACGAAAGTTGAGCATCCACTAGAACCCTACCTCAATTAGAGACTCGAGATTCCGCTGAATACTCTGCTTCTTCTCCTGAGCTTCGCTGAGAGCAGAAGAAAGACTCCATAACCTCACAATCTCTTGCTCGAATTCCTCCCATTCGATCACCTTCACATTTTCGACATCGCTCTTCTTCGGCTCTGCAGGCTGGGCTCGATCTCGTTCCATTAAAAGTTGGAGAGATAGTTTCGATGCGGCTTGAATTTCAGACAAGGCCAGGGGATAGACGTCATCGTCCCAGAATCACCAATTAGGGTTCAGGACACATTTTCTCGGGAAAATGTTTTGGGGGTTTTTTTTTCTCGGGAAAATTTGTGTTTATTTTGGGTCGAATCGAGAAAATTTTGATTAGGATTCTTAGACCAGTTTGAAAAATGGGTTTGATAAGCAAAGAATGACAAGTGGAAGGGAGATTGGAAATTGGCGAGGATTTAAATGTCATTTTAAGCCGACCAAGCAGATCGCTGTGCTAGTAAAGTGCACTATTTTGATGCACAACTAGCCGTGATGCACAGCTCCCAGAATACATTTTTTGAACAACGGTGTATTATGCACGATTTATACGTCTTAAATGTATTTATATGCATAAATTGACAAAAAGAAAGTCAAATATTTGTGTTGATACACAAAATCAGTGAGGACTTTGGTACAAAAGAAAGTGTTAAGTTTGTGACCTTCGCTAGATTGCTCCGGTCACTAGTGTGGATAAGTATGTAAATGGATAGGGGCAGGGAAGCAAACACAAGATGTACGCGGTTCACCCAGATTGGCTACGTCCACGAAGTAGAGGAGTTCTCATTAATTGTGAAGGGTTTACACAAGTACATAACTTCAAGCTCTCCTTTAATGAATACTATTGAATGATTTAGTACAAATGACATTAGGAAATATTATGAGATAATGATCTCTATTTATAGAAGAGAGTTTCTAGTTTCATTCTGACATTGACACGTGTTGTGTTGTGATTGACTTTCTGATGTTGACACGTGTCGCGCTATGATTGGCTTCTGATGTCGACACATGTTGCGCTGTGATTGGCCTCCTGGTTGGAGGGAAACTCTTCTAGGTCCTTGATGGTATAACGTGACCGGTGCTCAGTAGTTTCGAGATTAGTCAAGTATGGTACAAACAGTGCTTCCCTAAGTTTCCGAGTGAGGGAAGCTCCTCGGTTGGGGACTTGTAAGATCCAAGCCATTGAATAATCACAAAACCTCTAAGTACCGAAGTGTGGTATCATTTTCACTTGCCTTATCTGTCTTATATGTAGATGTGGCATCTTCTCTGGAACTACTTTTCCTCCATCCAGGGATGGTATCTTTAACCGATGAAGATGCACAAGGTAATGTATCAATTTCACTTGAAGCTTACTTGTAGTTTCGGGCTTGGTCAAGTGCGATACAAAACCCTATAGTAGGAGTCCCCCAAGTTGCCGAGCTAAGAGATTTTCCAAAAGAGGTAACAGACAAGGTAAGCAATCAGACTTCCAAGCAAGCAACCTGGATCAGACGTTCGACTTCGGCTTCCGGTTGATTGTTCTCCTTCTCCTTGTGTCGTAAACAGCAACAAGGATAAGGAGAAGCAAATTGAAAAGAGATGATATGAGATACTTTTTCTTTTGAAGAAGTAACTTTCCACAAACTTATTTTTGAACTGGGCTGGAGGGTTTTTTGGTTTCCTCCAGAGTATAAGGTTGACTTAAGAATTTGAGGATTAAAACAAGTCCATTAAATCAAGAATGTGTTCGACCCTGATGATAGGATATACTTTTGCTGTTGACGAAGTAATAGATAAATCTGCACGTGTTCTGTTGCGTTTGTCTCCACCTGCTTCCTTGTATCCTTCTCACTTACCCTATCTGTTCATCAGGCAGATGTGGTATCTTTTCTGGAAGCATAAGATGTTGAAGATGAGTACTCGAGAGTAATGCCAGGTAAGTAATCAGGCAAGGGATTCCATGCAATCAGTTCCTGGCTGGAAGCTTGATTCCAAGTGCTGACTGATTGCTTTCTTTCTCCTTATCTTGCAGGTAAGAACAAGGGCAAAGGAAAAGACAAGGAAAAAGCATGATATGGGATACTCTTGCTTTTGACCCTAATGATATGAGATAATCTTGCTCTGGTGTGGCTGGTTTGCATAGGTATTATTGGGGGGAAGAAAGCTAAGTATTTGGAAAGGCTTCGTTGGGAGTGCCCTCTCAGATATGAAGAAGGGTTGAGCATTTTTGCAGGTCTGCCTGTCCATGGAGGATGGAGGTCGACATATATAGGAGTCTCCCTAACAACAAGTAGTAATGCTATTCATTTACCCTTCTTGGTTGTAGCAATGTAGTGGGAGTTGCAAGCTTCACGTATTTTAACTTTGTCAGAGCACTTTGAAAAAATGGTATGTGGTATCTGGAAAGCTGATGTTGCATGTGAAGATTGCAGACAAGCTTTATCCAAGGAAATCTGGCTCTCGAAGTTCGGAGAGTGATGCCTCTTCGGTTTTCAAATAAGCAATCCTGTCCGGGATCTGGCTCTCGAGATTCGAAGAACGGTGCTTCTTCGATTTTTGAGAAAGCAATCCTGTTGAGAGTCTGGTTCTTGAGATTCGGAGAGCGGTGCCTCTTCGATTTTTGAGAAAGTAATCATGTTGGGAGTCTGGCTCTTAAGATTCGGAGAGCGATGCCTCTTTGATTTTTGAGCAAGTAATCTTGTTGGGAGTGTTTTCTCGAATGTGAGTAAAGGTTGGGCATTTTTGCCAGTCTACCTTGCCACGTAGCACGAAGGTTGACACACATAGGGACTTTTTAGTTATCAAGTAGTTGTGCTATTCCTTAACCCTTGTGGGTAATAGTAGGGTAGCTAGACCTTCAAAATTTATGTGTCTAAACTTTGTCAGAGATCTTTGGCAAAGTTATCTGTGGTACCCGAGGAGCTGATGTTGCGTGTGGAGAGTGGTGCCTCTTCGATTTTTGAACCAACGGCCCTGTTACCCTTTATTTTATAAGGGCACCAATTGTGTGTAAGAAGTACATGCAGAGAGTTATTGCTTGTAGGAATTTTCCCCTTATTTTTGTACTTAAGAGATTTATTGCACCTCATTTCTCCTTCATCATTTATAAGAATGTCTGGCCCATCCGATCGTCGTTTTGATTTGAACTTTGGTGAAGAGGCAACCATGCCTTTTCAAGACAACATATGGCGCCCATCCTTCTTATCCCCTACTGGTCCTCTTACCGTTAGGGACTCTGTGATGAAGAATGATATGACTGTTGCGGTGGTGGTCAGGAATCTTCTCACTCCTAAACATAACAGACTACTTTTCAAACGGTCTGATGAGTTTGCTGTTAAGGATTCTCTGGCTCTCAATGTTCAGTGTGCAGGTTTTGTGTCTAATATGGCCCAACGCCTATTTGCTCGAACCCGCCAAGTTGAATCGTTGGCGGCTGAAATGATAAGTCTCAAACAGGAGATCAGAGGGCTCAAGCATGAGAATAAACAGTTGCACAGGCTCGCACATGACTATACTACAAATATGAAGAGGAAGCTTGACCAGCTGCAGGAATCTGATGGTCAGATTTTACTTGATCATCAGAGGTTTGTGGGTTTGTTCCAAAGGCATTTATTGCCTTCGTCTTCTGGGGCTGTACCACATAATTGTTGGAAGTATGCCCACAAAGCCACTCATTTGATGTAATAGCTTTTGGAATACTTATTGTATTAAACTTTTATATGTTTAATGAAAGGCAAAGCTTATTGTTAATCACTATTTATTGTATCATGTGCTTAAGCAATAAGAGAATCCAAGGGATGTATTTGATCTAAGAGACAAGTGATTTAAGTAAGTTAGATTATCGAGACCTTTCTCTTATGTTCATTCCTAAAACGTTCCTAGCCATAGGATTGCCAATTGGGCATTGACAATCCGCTAAGGTTAGTATGTGTTATGTCGACTCAAGTGTGAGTACGACTAGTCTCAAGTCATTTGGTGTTGGACACTAAGACAAACACATAGGTGCTCGAAAGAGTAATCGAGTACACTGAACTACGATAAAAAAAGAGTTTGAACATACATGTCATGTAAGAACTCGATAGTTGCAATATGCAAAGTAGTCCTTTGACCTAAGGCATCATAGATGTCTAATGGTTAGGTCCTTGATCTTTGATCATGTCAAAGGCATTCCATTGGAGTGTCCACGGCATTGTTGGGGTCAAGCTATCTAGTCATGTAGGCATATGAATGCACAACAAGGGATCTCTAACCTTCCATGGTGGAAGGAGAATACTCTAAGATGTGATTCGAGAGTCTTTGGCCAAAGCATATGAATATAACTTAGGAAGTTTGTTCCAAATCTTATTCAAAAGAATCATATGGAGAAGTATCACATTGGATAGTAGACATGAAACAAACTATCACTTAAACAATGTGATTAAGAGTATTGTATTAGAGAAGGACCGTATTGCATTGTAGTTGTAACTGGATAGGTTCTCCAACCAATTCTACTTAGCTTGGGTAACCATGACATGCTGCTAGGTGTCACTCATGGTTTGTGGAAGCCCTGATGATTAGCAAACACTAATTTTAAGGGAGAATTGAAATGTGGTTTCAATTCACAATCGATCGTTAAGAGTAACAATCGCCCACTACCTCGCTAAATGGAACCTAATGGATCGTACACCGAGTAAGGATGAAAGTGAAGAAATTAAATGAAATGGATATGCAATTAAATGGTTTAATTGAAGAATGGTCAAGATTAATTAATTAGTTAATTAATTTTACGAAAGGTTCGTATTGGGCTTTTAAGTTGGTTTTGGGTTTCGGGGCCCAAAAGTGTTTTGGTCCACAAGGCCCATTATGTTTAAGTTGTATGACAACTAAAACAAAATGGGCAATAAGCCCAATCACAACAAATAGGCCGGCCCTGGTGAGGAGAGGGTGAAGGTTTGCTTAATTGCAAGTTTGCCACTCACCTAAGAAAAGTGTTATAAAAGCAACTTTATAGCTATTTTTCTCATAAGGGTTTTTCTTGTAGAAAAGAGGTGAAACCTATTCTCTCTTTTTCAACAAGGAGGCTGGCCACTTAGAGAAGATTTATCTAGCAATCTTTTCTTCTCTAAGTCATCCATTTCATCTTCACACCTTACCCTTGGTGTGGAGACTTAGAGACACCAAATCTTTGGTGTTTTGGAGATCCTTTCCTCACATCCTCAAGGACCAAAGGAGCACAAAAGGAGAAGGAAATCACAAGCAAGATCCAAGGAGCTTGGAGGTGACTTGAAGGCCCTCCACTTGGGTGAATCCCTTGTGTAAACAAGGATGAGCTTCAAGGGTAAAGAATCTTTAAATTCTTCATTCTCTTTAATGTTGTTAAAGAGTCTTTTGGTTCACCATTCACTAGGCTTTGAAAGTCATGGGTTTTATGAATTGTTTTTTAATGCATGCCTACTTTAATGTGTTAATAGTTTGCATATGTATTCAAATGTTCTTACTTGTTCTTAGCTAGGACAAAATTTTTCCTGCAGTAATGAAGCTCCAAATGATCAACCTTCGATGCCTCCTCCTTCTAGGGTTCTGCCCAGTACTGAGGCTCCGAACGATCACCCTCCGGTACCTACTCCATCTGGGGCTCTGCCGACTGCTGAGACTTCTCATGAGCAACCTTTGTGAAGGCTACCTTTTGTTTATTTATTTTGATTCATGTATATGTACATATTTGTAACTAGATATCATTGAACAATCTTTGCTTCATTTCAACGTATTGTGTTAAATACTCCAAGGCCTTCTTCACTAAGTTCTTTGAATTTTTTCTTTTGTTGAAGCTTGTATGTTGAAGCATTGAGAGTGAAGCACGTATGTTGAGGTAGTGCTCCCTTAATTTCCCTAGTGAGGAAAACTTCTCGGTTGGAGACTTGAAAAATCCAAGTCACTGAGTGGTCGTGAGACTTCTGAGTATCAAGGTGTAGTAGCATATGGTAGGAGTCTCCTAAGTCTCCGGTTGAGGGAGTTCACGAATGAGGCATTTCCTTTCTAAGTGGTAGCTCAAAACTCTTCCTTCATATATATTTGTTATGAAAGTTGTTAGGCCCAAAGAAGAGGAGACCTAAGCAATTTTTATTTTTTCAAATATTCGAATTTTCGAATTTCTGAAAAAAAAAATATATATATATATTTTAAGCTTTGTAGGTGAAGCTTTGAGGTTGAAGTTTTGTTGGGCACCATAAATTGATTTTGCTTCACACTATCTTGATCAAGATAGTGTGAAGCTTTTGTGTTGAAGCTTTGTAGGTCAAGCTTTTGTGGGTCAAGCTTTTGTAGGTCAAGATTTTATGGGTCAAGCTTTTGTGGGTCAAGCTTTTGTAGGTGAAGCTTTTGTGGTTCAAGCTTTTGTGGGTGAAGCTTTTGTGGGTGAAGCTTTTGTAGGTCAAGCTTTTGTGGGTCAAGCTTTTGTAGGTGAAGCTTTTGTGGGTGATGCTTTTGTGGGTGAAGCTTTTGTGTTGAAGCTTTTGTGGGTTAAGCTTTGGTGTTGAAGCTTTTGTGGGTGAAGCTTTTGTGTTGAAGCTTTTGTAGGTGAAGCTTTTGTGTTGAAGCTTTGTAGGTGAAGCTTTGGAGTTGAAGCTTTTGTTGGGTACCATGAATTGATTTTGCTTCACACTATCTTGATCAAAATAGTGTGAAGCTTTTTAGAATTTGTAGTTGTCCTCCATTGATGAAGCTTTTGTTGGCACCATAAATTAGTTTTGCTTCACACTGTCTTGATCAAGAGTGTGTGAAACTTTTGAGAGTTGTGGTTGCCCTCCATTGATGAAGCTCTTGTTGGCACCATAAATTGGTTTTGCTTCACACTGTCTTGATCAAGAGTGTGTGAAGCTTTTGAGAATTGTTGTTGCCCTTCATTGATAAAGCTTTTGTTGGCACCATAAATTGGTTTTGCTTCACACTGTCTTGATCAAGAGTGTGTGAAGCTTTTGAAAGTTGTGGTTGAACTCCTTTGATGAAGCTCTTGTTGGCATCATAAATTGGTTTTGCTTCACACTGTCCTGATCAAGAGTGTGTGAAGCTTTTAAGAATTATGGTTGCTTTCCATTGATGAAGCTCTTGTTGGCACCATAAATTGGTTTTGCTTCACACTGTCTTGATTAAGAGTGTGTGAAACTTTTGAGAATTATGGTTGCCCTCCATTGATGATGCTTTTGTTGGCACCATAAATTGGTTTTGCTTCACACTGTCTTGATCAAGAGTGTGTGAAGCTTTTGAGAATTATGGTTGAACTCCTTTGATGAAGCTCTTGTTGGCACCATAAATTGATGAAGCTAATGTGTTCACCTCCTCTCCCTTTTTTTTTTTTAGGGGGAGAGGGGGTGCTGCAAGTTTGAAATTTGAAAACTCCCTAGCTTGTGTGGAAGTTTGAAGACTTTCCATGTGGAGGTTTTCTCATGGTTTGAATTTTGAATTTTGAATGTCTTTGGCCATGTTGAACCCTATAAGAATGAGAAGGTTCCACTTTTTTCATTGTCTTCATTTGCTCATTTTGTAGTGATTTTTGGAGATAGAGTGCTCTTATAGTTAAGAGGGATTCCGGCATTGCTTTGCACCATCTTCAGGTTAGTAGTCTTCTCCACTAGATCACATGCTTTCATTCTCGTTGAATTGTTTGAGTGTTCATGTATTTAATTGAGAACATAATGAACTGATTGAGCTTTTCTCCATGCCCTAGGGACTTCCTTATGTTTCGATGTTTTATGTGGTGATAGAGTTTGTTTCTGTTTGTTGTAGATGTCAGAGTTTGGAAGTCCTAGTGATGGGGGCTCCCCTAACTCTAACTCTAGGTTTGAGCTTGCAATGTTGGAGTCTTGTACAAAAAAATCGAGATTGGGTGATCTTCGCAATTGCCAAGCCTTAACCAATATTGGTTCTTCCTCCTTCATGTCAGTGGGTGAGGGGGTTGTTTGTGACGCCATACCCATATTTCGCTCTGAGTTCACAACAGACCATTTAGTGCAAAACTTGTTAGATAGCGAAAAGTAGCTTGAGGCCCTAAGGCAATCATGTAGTATCCCCCGTAGTGTAGGAATGCATTTGGTGCATCATGAAGAATTGTCCTCTGAACCATCCAAGGGTCATGTTATGTTCTATACCTAGATATTATTGACGTTAGGGGTGAAGCTGCCTTTGCACCCGTGGTTGCAACGGATGATGTCTTTCATTGGATATGCGCCTGCGCAACTCTACCCTGGTTTTTGGGATACCTTGATCGGGTTTTATATTATTTGGATGGAATGTGGGTTAGGTGAGCCTTCCTTTCATCAATGGCGCTACTGCTATAAGATGCGCCCGGTGAAAGCATGCACTGGGTATGCCAAGTGTGCATGTCGGAGTGAGAGAGTGTATTGTCTTTGGTAAGAAAAAGGGGTACTGCACTTGGAAAAACCGTTGGTGTTTTCTTTATAATGATTGGGAGTATGCTAAAGGTGTCATGCCTGAGCAACGTGTTCCTACTCACTTTCAGACTGTAGGTTGTAATGTATTCATTATTTGCATTATTTGCTATTTGTTGTGATTTTCTCTTGCTTCTAACATTTTTTCTTCGTACAGTGACGCGAGGGACCATTAAGATGTCTGGACGGGAGCTAGCTGACGTAGAGAAGGTGTTGAGGGTGCCCAAAGAGGATAGGCATTTGGGCAAGCTACGTCCCTTATTTCGAAAGTACGGTTTCCAACCCCTAGTGTCGGAGTGCCAGAGACGAGCAAGTAAGTTGTGTCTTTCATTTCGCCCCCTCTTTCTTTTACAAAGTTGCATTCCTTACTTTGATTTTTCTTGTTCAGTGGAGAAAGTGGGCAAGAAAGTGGAGACTAACACCAAGAAAGGGAAAGCACCCATGTTAGTTCCCGTAGAAGACATTTTGTTTCACAAGGGAGCTCGTAAGCACCGAGTGAGGCCAACCCCTAAACCTAAGTCGCAAAAGGAGGTCCTCAAGATTGCTGCCTCAAAGAAGGCTGAAGCTGAGGCCATCGAGTGTGCTACTGCCATAGTTGCAGGGGAGGAGAGACGACTGTTGCCTCATCTTCCTACCATCAATCCCATATTTCCTCAAACCATAGAGTCTACTGACCAATAAGGTGGCCCTGGCTGTTGCCATAAGAGAAAGTACAAGGAAGAGGTTGGCAACATTCATTGGAAGAACTTGAAGGTTGCCATGCAGCCAAGTAGTTTTAGGTATGTCAATAATTGCTTGGCAGGACGTCGATCCACTGTTGATGAGCTTGGCGAGCCGCTAGATGAGAACGAATTAGATCGTGACCGGATGATGAGGCTATCTTCTTATGTAAGTGTTACTTTGTCATTTCTTTGCTTTCTCCCATCTTTTCCTGGTAGTGACGATTATTTTGTCATGTAGGCCATGACCGAGTACGATGACAGATTACAAGAAGTCGAGCGATATAAGGCAAAGTTTAAAGGGAATAAACATCTTGTGAATGACGCTAGAAAAACAAGCAAAGCTTTGGCTGATGCCATCCGCCTTAAGGATGAAAACTATGAGAGTTTGAAGAGGCGGAATGGTGAGAACGTGAGGCTCAAGAAACAATTGGAAGCGACTAAGGAACAATTTGAGACAAACATCCTTGAGGTTTCCAAGGTTAAAGGGGAGTTAGATAGTGCGTTGGTTGAGGTTTCTGGGCTGAAGAGGAGTATCCCAACTGAGAGGGATGATGCTGTGCAGGAGTTCTTAGGTTCCCAGGCCTTTCATGATGCTTTTAGACCTCACTGCATCTGAGCGACTAATTTTGAGAAAAGGAAATGGATGGCCGTCCTTGAACGTTACGACAATGGAAGCATTATCCAAAAGTATCGTGATGAGATGGATGAGTACTAACAAAAGGGTGAAGCCTTCGTCCTCGCAGTTGATCCTAGTAGTGATGATGACTCTGATAATGAGGCTCATATCAATGAGCAGTCTCAGGAGAGTGAGGATGGTCTTAGAGATGCTGAGGAAGGTGGTGATGGCGATGGGGTTGAAACGCAGAGTGATATTGTCTGGGGTTCGGCCTCAGATGAGGATGACTCATAGTGCCCTCTTTTTCTGCATGTACTCTGGATGTACGAATTTGTTGCTTGTGTGGCATGTGCCATGTACTCTGGATGTACTAGTTTATTGTTTGTATGGCATGTGCCATGTACTCTGGATGTACTAGTTTGTTGTTTGTGTGGCTTGTGTCATGTACTATGGATGTACTAGTTTGTTGTTTATGTGGCATGTGCCATGTACTCTGGATGTACTAGTTTGTTATTTGTGTGGCTTGTGCCATGTACTCTGGATGTACAAGTTTGATGTTTGTGTGGCATGTGCCATGTACTCTGGATGTACTACTTTGTTGTTTGTGTGGCATGTGCCATGTACTCTGGATGTACTAGTTTGTTGTTAATTACCAAGTATTTGCACTATCATTGATGAATGTCTGGCTATGTTTGAGCAAATCCTTTGTTTAGATATAAGCCATAACTTGGATGTACTAGTTTTGTCCAGTACTATTTGTTTATTTATATAGTCTTGTTGACATATACTTAGACTTGATTTCCTATTGGAAGCATTCATGTTGAAGCTTTGAACCCGAGTGTTTCATTGCTAGGAATGTAAGAGGATTAGGACCGAGTTGTCTAAATCACCTCTTTATTGAATTCATGCCAAATAGTCTTCGTTACATAGGATGCCGAACGGCTGAAGCTTAACATTTGTACAATGTGAGTTTACTTGTAATAGTACTTCAAGTGATAAGCGTTCCATGGATGGCTAAGGGTCTTGCCATCAGAGCTTCTAAGCTTGTAAGAGCCAGGGCGACTGATGCCAACAACTTCAAATGGTCCATCCCAGTTTGGACTAAGTGTTCCTTCACTCGGGACTCTGTCGCAGAGTAATCTTTTCTTCAATACCCAGTCCCCCACTTTGAAAGAACGAGGTTTGACCCTAGAGTCATAGTAGTTGGAGATGCGCTGCTTGTAGGCAACATTCCTCAAGTGAGCCTGGTTTCTGTGTTCCTCGATTAGATTTAAGTTGAAGGTAAGTTGTTTGTCATTTTTGCTTTGCACGTAGTTCTAGACTCGGAATGTTGCTTATTCAAGCTCAACTGGGACAACTGCCTCTATACCAAAGGCAAGTGAGAATGGGGTTTCTCCTGTTGATGTCTGATACGAAGTGCGGTATGACCAAAGAACTTGGGGTACAAATTCTGTCCAACAACCTTTAGCCTTGTCCAAGCTGGTTTTCAAAGTTTGCTTGATTATTTTTTTTATGGCTTCAACTTGTCCATTAGACTAGGGATGAGCTAGGGAGGCAAAACATAAGTTGATGTTGAACTTAGAGCAGAACATCCTGAACTTATTGTTGTCGAACTGTCGCCCGTTGTCAGTGACTATCTCATTGGGAATGCCGAATCTACAAAGGATGTTCTTCCATACGAAGTCTTCTGTTTTTGCCTCAGTAATGGTTGCCTAGGGTTCTACTTCGGCCCACTTTGTGAAGTAGTCAACTGCAACGATTGCATAGCGGACCTTGCCCTTCCCTGTAGGCATTGGATCGATCAAATCAAGTCCCTATTGGGCGAAGGGCCAAGGGCTGATCATAGGAGTGAGCGGTTCGGGAGGGGAGTGAGGAATAGTTGCGTAGCGTTGACAATTATCACATGAGCGGGATATTCTGATGGCATCTTGGTGTAGTGTTGGCCAGTAATTGAAGGGAAATCTATGAGATTCTAGCACGGGATTTCATAATGACTATCATGCATATACAAATCAAATTTAATATACGAAAGCAGCGGAAGCATTTATAACAATTTATCAAAGCTATAGTCATGCAAATCCCCTTCAAGGTTCATAGGTTTATATATAATGCATCAAAACAAATTTTAGAATCAAGAACAAAGTGAAGGTTAGTCTTATACCTCTTGATCTAGACTTGAGACCAAGGATGGACCACCTCCAAGCCCTTTGCTCCTTGAAATCCTTGAGCCTAGCTTCCCTCCTTGCCTCCTCCACTTTGAAAGAATGAGTGCTCCTAGGTTCTCTTCAAGTTTCCAAAGTAGGAAACCTTTAAAGATCCTCACCCACTAGTATAGTGAGAAGGATGAAGGAATAACCAAAAGGGTGAAAGATTGTTAGCTAAAACACCCCAATGGTGGCCGGCCCTTTGATGTGTTAGAGAGCTTTTTCTTTTGCCTCTTTGTTGTTTAAACACTTCAAAAAACCCTAATGAACTTTATCACTATAAAGTTCCTTATATAGACAAAAGAAAACCTAGTCAACACTTGACCAAATATCTCTCCTTCCCCACATAATATGGCCGGCCCTATTTGTGTTGTTTGGGCTTTGGGCTTTCATTTATTTCAAGTCATCCAATGCTTGAATAAAAGCCCAATGGGTTTAGGCCCAATGGGCCCAATTAAACCCGAACGTTTCTTTAAGCCCAAAACGATATTTATCGCTTTTATGATTTCTTTAGACTTTTCTAAATTAATCACAACACATAATTAATCCAATTAATTGTTTGCATCATCCATTAGTTACTCACCACAATAGTGTTTTGGTGAACAATCTTTTAGGTTCTAATTAGCAAGGCAGTGAGGTGATTGGCATCAATCCAATTGCTTATATTTAATTCAATCACTTAGTGAATTAAAACTTCATTCTAATTCACCTTTCTTCTTTGACGACTACATTTAATCATCTAGAAGAACTCACAAGCTATGAGTGACATCTAACCATATGTCATAGCTACCCAAGCTAATGTAGAAGTTTATTCGAAGAACCTAGTCAGTTGGAATTACAATGTAATTCAATCATTCTCTAATACAATACTCTCAATCACATCATTAGGGTATGGATATATCGTGTCAAACCCCTAATGTGATTATTCCTTCATATATGATTCATTTGAGTCGTATAGGAACGCTTTCCAATCAATACGCTCGATACTTCGGCCGAAGATTCTCGAATCATATCTTAGAGTATTCTTCCTCTCTTACCGAGGATTAGAGATTCCTTGTTGCGCATACACTTGCCTTCATGACTAAGTGGCTTAACCCCAATTATGCCGTGGACACCCTCGAATGGGGAGACTTTGACATAATCAAAGATTAAGTACTTAACCACAAGACAACGACGATGCCTCAGGTCTAAGGATTACTTACATCTTTCCAACCATTAGAGTTACTTGCTTAACATGTGAGTAGACCTCCATGCAAGTACTCTCGTTCGATTGTGTTCAGTGAACTCATTCCCCTAATGAGCACCTACATACTTGTCTTAGTGTCACAACACGAATGGGATGAGACTTTCCATCCTTCCAAATTGTAGCAGACATAGTATGTACCGGTCTACGCATTGTCAGTATCCCTCCGACAATAAAACGACCAGGAACCTTTTAGACATAATGGTTATGTGAAGAAGGTCTCTGTAGTCTAACATCATTAGATTACTTCTTCAATCGATCCATTGTCCATGGATACACTATTTAGGACATATTTCGTTGATTGAGATAGTCCTAATTCGTGTCTTTGCCATTTGATGTATAAGATTCATCCATACATCGATTCATTTGTCCTGAAAGATTTCTTCCAAAGATTGACTTTCAGGGCATATTTCCAACAGTAATATCCTTGGCGAAAAGCCTTATATGCTAGGGATCGAGATCCAGCATGATCTCAGCAGACTTCTTCATGTATTTCTCGAAGGACAGTTTTCACCTCTGCGGGCGTAAAGCATTTTAGGTATGGTAAGTTAAAACCCTATTTGTAGAGTTGGTCATTAATGATCAAGTAACGAGTAGCCTTGTATTGAATCTGCTTAGCTTGGACCTTGTCATTTGGAAGGGTGCCATGAGCAAGGAATCTATAAACCAGGGTAATCCAACTATCCCCCTGTTGTAAGTTGCACACTTCTGCAGCCATAGTGTTTGGTGCTGCCAACAATTCAACTTGAATTTTTCTCCCAATCTTGTCTTCCACTGCTGAGGCGAGGTGAGCCAAAACATTTGCATGATTGTTTGCCGCTCGAGGAATTTGGGTGATCTGGTAGTGGAAGTGCTTAAGCAACAAATGTGTTTGTGCCGGATATGCTGCCATGGAGCTATCTTTAGCGTCAAAGTTGTTAGTGGCCTGGTTAACCACCAATTGGGAGTCACTGAAGATATTAATTCGTTTAACCCCAAGGTGTTTAGCCAAACGTAAACCTGCTAGGAGGGCTTCATATTCAGCCTCATTGTTCGACGCCTTGAATTTGAAACGAAGAGCATACTCCATTGCCACTTTGTCAGGGGTCGTAAGGAGTCCTGCTCTACAACCCTGTTGGTTGGACGAGCCATCAACATATAGACTCCATGCTGGGGCTGTTCATTCTATTTTTTGAGCTTCCGAGGGTAATGAAACCACTTCTTTAGGCGTAGAAACAATGTCAACAGGATATGTGAAGTCGGCGATGAAGTCTGCCACTGCTTGGCCCTTCTCAGCTGGCTTTGGTTGGTAGGAGATGTTAAACTCACCCAATGCTATCGCCCATTTGATTATTCGTCCGGAAGTGTCAGGACTTTGGAGTATCTGTCGAAGAGGATGATTGGTAAGCACGATGATGGAGTGTGCTTGGAAGTAATGGCGAAGTTTTCGAGCAGACATGACCAATGCTAGAGCCAATTTCTCAATGTTGGAGTATCGTGTCTCTGCATCTTGTAAGGCCTTGGTTACGTAGTAGACATGCCGTTCGACATTGCCATCATTTCGAATGAGAACGAAACTTACTGCTGAAGCCGATACCGACAGATATATAATGAGAGTGTCACCAACCTTAGGTTTGGAGAGCAGAGGGGCTTTACTCATGTAGTCTTTGAGGTTCTTGAATGCCTCGACACATTCATCGGTCCATGTAATGTACTTCTTACTCCCCTTAAGTGCTTTGAAGAAATGAGCACATTTGTCTGTGGCCTTAGAGCTGAACCTAGTTAAGGCTGCCACCTTGCTAGGAAGGCTCTGGATGTCTTATGAAGTTACCGGTTCCTTCATGTCGAGGATTGCTTTGATCTTATCGGGATTAGCCTTAATGCCTCATTGGCTTATCATGAAGCCTAAGAATTTGCCAGAGCCTACGCCGAAGGCACATTTGTTAGGGTTCAGCCTCATTCGATACCTCTTCAGAATGGTGAAAGTTTCAGATAGGTTAGTGATGTGTTGGTTAGCATGTTTGCTCTTGACTAGCATATCATCAACGTAAACTTCCATGCTCTTTCCAATCTGTTCGGCGAACATTGAATTGACCAGTCTCTGATAAGTTGTTCTTGCATTCTTTAGGCTGAAGGGCATGACTTTATAGCAATATAGTCCCGTGTCAGTAGTGAAGGCTGTGTGTTCTTGGTCTGGAGGGTTCATGAGGATTTGGTTATATCCTGAGTAAGCATCCATGAAGCTCAGAAGTTCACAACCTGCTGTAGAATCTATAAGTCTGTCTATGAGAGAAAGATGAAAGTTATCCTTCGGGCATCCTTTGTTTAGGTCAGTGTAATCGACACACATTCTCCTCAAGACCTTTTGAAGCAGGAGACTTTCCTTGGTCGAATTCTTCTTAATAAGGACAACATTTGCTACCCACGTTGGATAATTAACTTCGCTATGCCTTTGAGTTTTTCAACTTCTACCTTCATTACCTCGTACCGTTTAGCATCATAAGATCTTCGCTTCTATCTCACTAGCTTGGTCTTGGGTCAATACTTAAGCGATGACAGATGATATCGGGAGAGATGCCTGGCATGTCCTCGTATGACCAGGCGAAGACCTCAGTGTTCTCCTGCAAAAAAGAGATCAATGCCAATCGAATAGGTGGTGACAAGGTGGTGCCAATCTTCACCATGCGATCCGAATAATGTTTTGAGATAGAGACCTTCTCTAACTCTTCAGCGGGTTGTGCTTGCTGGGTGAAAAAGTCATCTCGAGGATCGTCGGGTTGACTGTTGCCACCGTGAAGATCCAAGTTGGCTTCATCTATGCTGGTCTTTAAGACTTGGTCATGTATAGAAAGGGTTTCCTTGGGCACAGGCATGTGCTGTTGCTTGACCGAAGTGTTGTAACATGATCGTGCACTAAGTTCATCTTCTCTAATGTTACCATTGCCATAGGGGGTTGGAAATTTCATCAACAACATATGTGTGGATACCATGGCCTTGAGATCATTGATGCCTGTGCGTCCGAATATGACATTGTATGTCGTTGGGCAATCAACCACCAGGAAGTTAGTCGTAATGGTAGCTGTGTAAGGGCTTGTACCAATGGTGAAAGGTAAGTGTATGCTCCCTAAAGGTTGCACGATATCACCGGAGAAGTTTATCAGAGGGGAAATCGAGCGATCAAGCAAGTGAAACACTTGGTATTGACCGAAGCCCCCGTGTCTACCAGGATTCGTCGTAATTCAAAGTTGGCTATGTGAGCTTCCACGATCAGTGGGTCGTTGTGAGGGTAGATGATACCTCTTTTTTCCTCAGGGTAGAAACGTATTGGATCCCAGTTAGGCTTTTGATACTTACCTCCCCTGATGTCTTCCACGTGAAACACTTAGTGGCCAGACCTTAAAGCTCGTTCACTATTTTTCATGGCCTTGTTGGAAGATTTAGATATGGGTGTGCCACCACTTATGGAATATATCACATTCACCTGGCGTTGGTTACAGTTACCCCTTGGAGGGTGAATAAGGAATTGATCAATTTTCCTTCACGTGCTAAAGCTTTAATATGATCACGAAAGGTGATACACTTCTCACCCTTATGGCCGTTATGCTCGTGGTAGCAGCAAAACGTGCCTGTGTTCTTTGTGGGCTTGTAATCCGGGTGCTTTAGCTTTGGCTTTGGTATCAGGTGTGCTATGCTGAGGTAAATGGTCATGCATGTGGCGTTCAAAGGTGTGTATGCCTCATACCTCGGGGTAGGGGTTGTCCTAACACGTGCTTAACCCACTGTGTTGATTGCCTTGGGTCGGGGATTATCATGGCGATACCCTTGGTTATCACGGTTGTGTCCCTTACTCCTTTTACTAAAACGAGACTGGTGAGGATGGAAATCTTTCCTTTTACCCTGAGATTGATATGTCTGTTGACTTGGCAAAGTATTAAGTAAGGCGAAGTGAGGCACCGCTGCCATTTGGAAGGTCGAGGTCTTCTTATTTGGTTGGATCTGGCTTCCACTCCCTACTTGTTGATAAGGGGTGGCTGTGGGGGGTTTCCCTTGATAAGTCCTTGCCTCGACGGAGGCATGGTTGTAAGCCTGTGCCATCACCTCAGGGTAAGTCTTCCAAGTGTTGGCATTGATCATGTACTTAAAAAAACAATCACGTAGGCCTGCCGTGAAAGCCTTGTGGGCGGTCTTATCATCTGCCTCAGCGCAGCGACAATAGTCATGGCTGAAACGACCAGCATACTCTCGTAGTGACTCGTCCGGCTTCTGGCGAACAGTGTCCAAGTCATCTGTAGAATGCAAGCGATCGGTCTGGAAGATGTTTTGAGAGATATATAATTTCCTTAGTTCCTCAAATGAGTCTACTCTCTTAGGTGGAATACGGCAATACCAGTTTAGAGCTCCGCCAAAGAGGGTGGAAGGGAAGAGAAAACATTGCTCTTCGTCGGTGTGCATCTGATATGCCATGGTGGACTCAAAAAGGTTAAGGTGTTCAATTGGGTCCTCCCTTCTAGTATAGAGTTGTAAACCAAGCTTTTGTTTTGTCTTTGCTTGAAGGGGGTGTCGAGGATCCTCCTTGTGAGAGGGCCAGGCCTGGGTTGGTTCCAGTCAGGCATCTCGATCTGACATTCGGCTTTCAACTTGTTTACTTCCTCAAGGAGTTGTAGGACAATGGGGTCTTGAGTAGAGTCATGTATTACTGGGATTTTCTTTCGTAAGTCTTCATCACCTCTTGGAAGTAGGAAAGTTTGAGCAAGGGCGTGTGATTTTTCCTTGGACTCGCCATACTGACTTTTAGGGCGAGTCTGTCGGAATACCTCAGAGTCCCCTGTACCTTCATGTTCCTCTGGGACCTATCGTTCCTTCCCTAGATTGGTAGCTGGCCTGGGTCGTGGGAGGGGACCGAGTCTTTCAAAAACCCTTGGGTCATTGATCTTCAAGCATATGTGGAAGGGATTCTCTCAACGTTGCTTTAGGAAGTCTCAGCAGTCACGATAAACGGTTTTCGATCCTTCCAACTCTTCTGCAAGGAGATGTCTTCCTCCACTTCTACTGCTTCGGGTCGAAGCAGCTAGGTTGAGAGAAGTCTCATGTTGATCAATGTTTTGATGATTAGCTCGCTCTTCATCAGGGATACCCATGTCGAAGAAAGGTGACCCTCCGTGTTGGGGGGCACCCAGATGATGGTTGATGTCCACAGGGGCAACGAGCTCGCATGTTTGAGTGGGCCTAGTTTCGTGGAGCGTCTCAAAGAGCTTCTCATAGTGCTCTTGGAGGACCTCATTCTTCATTGCTATCTTGTTGTTCTGAGCTTCTAGCTTATCGACTTTAGCTTGAAGAGCAACCTTATTTCTTTTTTTCTTTCGTTGCTTCGGACTAGGTGTAAGAGAGGTGTCATTCTGTGTGTTGTGGCTTCCTTCGCTCCCCATGTTGGAGAGGGATGCCTGGTCAAAAAGAGTGTACGAATGGTGGAAACCAGCTTGACAAAGCTGAAGAGAGTGGGAATAAGTGTCGTTCCCACAGACAGCACTAAATGTTGATGCATAAAATCAATGAGGACTTTGGTACAACAGAAAGTGTTAAGTTTGTGACCTTCGCTAGATTGCTCCGGTCACTAGTGTGGATAAGTATGTAAATGGATAGGGACAGAGAGGCAAACACAAGATGTACGTGGTTCACCTAGATTGGCTACGTCCACGGAGTAGATGAGTTCTCATTAATTGTGAAGGGTTTACACAAGTACATAGGTTCAAGCTCTCGTTTAGTAAGTACTAGTGAATGATTTAGTACAAATGACATTAGGAAATATTGTGAGAGAATGATCTCTATTTATAGAAGAGAGTTTCTACTTTCATTCTGACATTGACACGTGTCGTGTTGTGATTGGCTTCTGATGTTGACACGTGTCGCGCTATGATTGGCTTCTGATGTCGACACGTGTCGCGCTGTGATTGGCTTCCTGATTAAAGGGAAACTCTTCTAGGTCCTTGATGGTATAACGTTGACTGGTGCTCAGTAGTTTCGAGATTGGTCAAGTATGGTACAAACAATTTGATGTTAATGAATAATTTTAAATCATGCTAGAAGAAATCAGTCATAAACCACTTAAAACAGCTGAATTCACATAATAAAATCAGTCTCTATAGAATTTACATTAAGAATAGAGAAAATAATATTTAATAAATAATTGATTGAATCACATTATTGCTAGCCCATTGTGAGGCTAAGCCCACCATCTCCCTCTTAGTGTAGATAATATCGTTTGTTAAAAAAAAAAAACAATAATTTGACAATTAATTTAATCACATTATTATCCGCGTGCAAAAGACCTTTTTTATAACCGGCATTATACGTCTCTTAAAATGTTTTGAACGTGTTTAAAAATAGAAAAAATAATATTTAATAAACAACTAATTAAAGCACATTATTGCTAGCATATTGTGAGGCTAAGCCCACACCCTCCTCCTTAGTGTAGATAATATCATTTGTTAAAAAAAATAATCATTTGACAACTTATTTAATCACATTATTATCTATGTGCGAAAGACCTTTTTTATAATCGGCATTACACGCTTCATAAGATGTTATGAACGTGTTTAAAAATAGAGAAAATAATATTGAATGAACAACTGATTGAATCATATTATTGCTAGCCCATTCGGAGGCTAAGCCCACTCTCCTCCCCTTTAGTGTAGATAATATCATTTGTTAAAAAAAAACAATCATTTGACAACTAATTTAATCACATTATTATCAGCATGTGAAAGATTTTTTTTATAACTGACATTACATGCCTCTTAAGATGTTTTGAATGACTTAGTGACACCAAAATCACTATTCACAACATCTGATTGAATCACATTAATGCTAACCTATTGTAAGGCACTAATTTTTTTTTAAAAAAAAACTTTACTAATCTATCACTGGCACTACGCACCTCTTAAAATGTTTTGAACACAATATTCATGATTTTTCTTATTTTTTATTATATTTTTCTTTCCCCTTCATGTGACAACTCGTCTTTAAAATTTCGTTTTTATTTATTTTAATCGTGGGAATTGACGAAAATGCCCTAGAGGCAAGGATTGTGACTTCTGTTGACCATCGTCTAGAGGAACGTATGACTTATTCTTTTGGCGTATTTGTGTAACACTCGTTGGTACGAATGTATAGGTGAAAGCCGTTCGCGAGTCCGGATTATAACGGTATAGTTACGGACATTTGAAGTTGTTTCACTAAATTATAGATTTAAAGGAAAATAAACTCCCACCATGTGGGAATTGTAACCAATTAGAAATTAGGGAGGAAGGAGTGGACCAATCAGACAAAAGGGCAAGGGACCAATTAGATGAATAAGAGGGCAGCCAATCAAGAAGGAGGATCCCCCTCTTCTCGTGCACTTCATGAACCAGGTATGATCTGGCCAAAATTCCGGCCAATTTCTACCATTTTTCAGTTGAATTTCGCACATCCATCACCTGCAATCTACTCCACCACCTTCCATCTACCATCTTCATCCAAATTTAAGGGTTTTTAAGTCTTAACCCGCGAGGAATTTCACCGGAGCACCGGAGGTGCTCGACGGCAATTCCTCAATTCCGGCGAGT
This sequence comes from Malus sylvestris, assembly GCF_916048215.2. Classification (NCBI taxonomy): domain Eukaryota; kingdom Viridiplantae; phylum Streptophyta; class Magnoliopsida; order Rosales; family Rosaceae; genus Malus; species Malus sylvestris. The sequence continues at coordinate 39,812,120 of NC_062272.1, read as the reverse complement.
TCCACCACCTAAAACTACCCTTAATCAACTTCCCTTGGACCTAGGAACAAGACCTAACCAGTAGTAGAGACGTTGGAACATCGAGGAAGGAGAATCGAAGTTCACCCATTTTACGGTTTCGGTGGGTTTGAGTGAAATTGGAGCCTTTCTTGGCCAAATTGGACTTGGTCACATGTATAAAATTTGCTCTACTATTTGAGATCTTCATTTTGTAAAATTTGAGAATTTTTGGAGATAGTTGAATTTTCAGACGAATCGAGGCAACCAACCGCCGTATGCGGCGGCGCCTGGCAGCGACACATAAGCCGAGTCACCCCCTAACCTTTCTAAGCTAAGTTTGACACCCCAATTCCTTAGGTGAAGTCCGATTGATGAAATCTCATCGTTTGAGCATAGTTTTGATAAAGACCGCTACTGGAACATTATGTGAACTGATTATCCGACCGTTGGATCGTCACCAAATTTTAATACATTATATTATGTAATATTTGAGCATATTAGAAATTTAAAAATTGGGAATCTGATTTATAGATTTTCCTGAATTGGATTTGTAAGTGCGTAAAATAAAACTTTGGGCACCACTTGAATTGGCAATTGGCGGAGATCCAACCGTTTGATCGTAATGAAACTTTAGTATGATGTTTTAGAAGCACAATGGGATTTTTGGAAGTAACGGATTAGAAATCCGAGATGCGGATCTTTTGGATTGAGTTACATAGGGTTGTAGACCCTACCATTGATCTTTGACCGACGGTTGACTTTTGGTCAATCAGTCTCAAATCATTCTAAAATGTCATTGGGATGTGTTTTATGTAAGTTATGTGTTCTATTGATAAGAGTTCTAATGACACACCTCGATCGAGGTCAAGGCATGCTGGCCGTCACGTGAGAGTGACGTAGCCATGTGCACAGTACGAAGGTGATAAAGATAGAAATTATACGAATAATTAAAAACCACATTTCTAGAGTGCACTATTAAACAGAAAGTGATAGGAGTTAGTTACAACTGCGAACACTCCTAATCAGAGCATAAAGTCTAGGTGCAGTCCAGTAGGACAAGTACTAGTTATAGAGTACCAGGAATGTCCTACTATTATTTATATAAGTCAGAACAACCGATGTCCTTGAGCCACCAACAGCAAGCTTACTTAAAACCTGGAGGGGCGCACAACAAAAAACATGAGTGGGCAAAAACAAATGTTTTACAAAAATCATTTTATTTATCAATATACTAACCCCTCGTTGTAAAACATGTATAATTTTTCCCAAAATCAGAATATAAGCATATACATAATTAGGTATGAAATATATCAACTCAATTCATGCTTCACATAATCATATTCATATGTATGCCATGCCAAAATATAACAAAGTAAACAATCCATGTAAGAATGATTTCGTAGAAATATGATATGCTAGCCGGAACCCCTGAGGTAGTCTGTACGGCTGAATTCATAGCTTAAAAGTCAATTTAGCCGGAGTCACTACAATGACCTATACGGCAATATACTACACATAAGTTGGAACCATTAAGAAGGTTCTGTACGACAAGATTGGGTGTAATGTAATTATGCTCAATTTTACTCTCTCATAATAGCTAGGCGATAAATCGCTAGTCACCTACGAGTCGGAACCATAAATAAGGTCTGTACGACAAGACTGTGCACTTAAGTTGGATCCAATATGAGCATATAGTACGGGAGGTGACGTACATAAACAGGCATGTACTTCTCATCTCTGGCTAAATCACAATCACCCTAGGTGCAGTTTTATGAGCTCAACATTATTTAATCATATATCACATCATCAATGATTAGCATAACCAAACGTAACTTACCTGAACTTACCTAGCCTCCACAACACCACCTTTATATATATATATACACACACATAACTATGAATGCATATTCAAAATATAAAAGCATTTGGCATTTTATTTCAAAGCATACTTTCTTTAAAATGCATTTCCGGGAAATATATCAAGTATATAAATATATACCGAAAACATAAGCCCACTCACTGATATGTCGAAGGGTCATAGCCCCCGAGTCGCCCGTGGATACGCTCGTCCTCGGGATAAGCCTCACCTATATGCGAATTAACTATAAAAACGTTATTTTTAAAGCACATAGGCAATACTAGCTAATAACTTCTCATACATTGCTCAAAATAGGTATATGAATATACCACAGTGATCCACACAACCTCAGGATCATCCCCATATTTTTAGAAATATTTTTGGACCTCCCACGCGCCACCACGCGCCGGCAAGGGCACCGCAAAACGCGCCCCCACGGGCGGCCCAAACCTGACGGATTCCCTAACCACCATTAGGGAATATTCCGTTAAAACCTAACAGATTCTGTTATATTTGACTGACGGCGTCAGCATATTCCATCCAAACTGATGGTATATGCCGTCATCTTCTCCGGCGAGTCGCTGGTCGCCAGAAAACTGGGTAAAACTTTAAACCCACTATTCTTACTCGGTTCTTAACCATTTTTCATAAAATTGGTACCAAAATGAAGCTTAGAGTGAGAAGAATGGCATTATACCTATTTGGAGCTTCAAATCTCACGAAATAACGTTGGGGAAGCTTCGAAATTCCAACCAAACCTGCAACTCTTCATTTCCCGCAATCCCGGCATCCAAATTCTTCAAATGGACTACCCCGAGACTCGTGAGGACCTCATTAAGCTTTCTATGAGCTTAGAATTCCCTGAAAACAACATATTTACGTGTGCATTGATCGGATCATATATATATATATTTTTACTTCAAATTCACTCGTCTTTTCTTGGTTAGTTCCTTATATTTTTGAGCTATTTACGTTATTTTTGTGTTTATAGGATCTGTTATGCAAAGAAAATAAAAATAGCACAAATGAGTTTTAAATAATAAAAAGAAAAGAAAGAACACGGCAGAGAAATAATATTGGCAGTTATCCACCACACCAAACTATGTGTTCTTTAATAATTACAATTAGCTAGCTTAGGATATAATTTTACTTTTGGTAATGGAATCATGATGAATCATTTACTTAAACTAATATTGGCAGGATGTTGGAAAAGGTATGGATGGTGAGGTGGGCTAATGAAAGCCTGAATAAAAAAACCAGCACATGCATATGCAAAGGGGGCAGCGCCAGAAAAATAAGAGGGAGAGAGGCGGAGAGAAGCGTGAGAGTCAGATAGCTGCTTTTGCAGCTGGGGGTGGAAGGGCAGGTCAGCAGGAATCGAGAAGGCTGCGAGATAGAAGAAACCGAGTGGGGGGAGCATAAGCTGCCAAGGCAGCGTGAATAAGTACAGCGCAGAAGGCGCGGGGAATAAAAAAAAAGACAGCTGCCTTTGGCAGCTGGAGAGACAGGTGGCGGGAAAGAGGCAGCAAAGCTGCCAGCGAAAAAGAAAAAAATAAATAAAGAAGCAGCTTAGCTGCCTTGCGGGAGGGAAGAAAAAGCAGAGCGGAAAGAATAAGGAAAGAAAAGAGGGCAGCAGAGAGAGGACAGCTGCCTAGCAGCTAGTGAGAGAAGGCAGAAACGAGAGAGAGGAAGGACAGCGGAAAAGGGAGTGACAGAACACAGTCCACACGGGAGGCAGAAAACGTGAGCTGGAGAAGGGGTCAGTAGGAGAATAAAAGGAGAAGTGGGAGGCTGCTTTAGGGGGAGAACGGACAGGACGCTGCCTTTGGCAGCGTGAGAGCAGCGTAAGACACGGGGAATTGGAAAGAGGGCAAGTCAGGGACTTGCTAGGCGCAGAAATAAGCACAGGGAAGAAGAGGAGCACAGAGGCAGAGGGCTTCACTCCGTTCTTATTGGTGTTATCTTCTCAAACTCATGATTTACGTTTGGTTTAATTTGTTAATAATGTGTAACTAATTTATTTTGGCTAGAGGTTAATTCGAAACCATGAATATATTTGTAATATGAATTGATTATCTTCAGTTGTGATTTCTGAGTTGTGATTTAATTTGCTTAACTGCTTGATTGATAACTTATTTTTGTATGTCGATTAAGGATGCATACTTAATTTACATGCATGAATTTGATGCTAGAATATAAGTGAATTTCACCTAATCGTTATGAACTTATATTCACAAGTAGTGAAGGTTGTTATCCACAATCGTGTTAAGTGAATTCTTGGCAAGAGTATCATGCTTTTCATAGTTACGAATGCCTCGTCAATGCTTATAGTTTTCACAAAGTTTAATGATCTTTGATTGTATCTCTATTGTGCTTTTCACGTAGGGGACTTTTGAAGAATGTTTTGAATTGTTGTATGCGTTTTTCCGTCCAATTCAATAACTTAAGGAAAACTTGAAGATTAAAAAAGTGTTGTTCACGGTTAATCTGAAGTGTTGAGATTCACAACTTATTGAAAGAACAACTGAAAATCAATTTAGGTTGCATATGTGTCATGTGTGGAGAAGAACCCTCTAGCTAGTCCGTCACCTATCATTTCACCTTAATTCATGTTTTTGTCAATTCTGTAATTTATTTAAGTTTAATTTACTTCTCGTCAAAACCAAACCCCCCCCATTATTAAATTATATTATTTAGTTAGTTTTCATTGTTGTTAGTCTTTTAATTCAATTTCCGTCCATTTTAGTTCCTAGTGTCTAATTTGATTGTTTTCATTATTTTGAGTCATTCTAAGTGTGTTTCGAGTTATTAGAGTTTTTAGCCTAGTTTTGTGTCCTTGAGTCTTGTTTAATATTTTTAAATTAATTTAGAATAGATTAGCAATCCCTCCTAATCCCCGGCCTAGAACGATACCCTACTTACATCTATACTACAATTGTCAAAAGAGGGTTTAATTTGTGTGTCAAGTTATTTTGCGCATCAAATTTTGGCGCCGTTGCCGGGGATTAGCAACTTTTCTAATCCCTTTATTTTTGTTTTTGTTTATGTTTATATTGGTGTTTGTGTATTTTACTTTTGATATTTGATTTATTTTTCTTTCTTTGATTTTAGGTACAAATGGAGCGAGACATGGCACTTGCGACCATTCAAGCTCAATTGGCACAGCTCACTGCTTAATTGACTCATAATGCCGAACGAACCACAATGCCAAGTGTCCCTACACTTGATGTGCCCTATGGGCAAGGATATCAAAGTCCTCAATTTTCTGCCAATAAAGATGTTTGGGGATATCAAGGCCATAACCAATCAAGGGGCAACATGTTTTCCAACGCTTGCAATTCAGATTGGAGAGGTAATTCAGATTATATGTGGGATGAACCTCAACAATTTCAACAATGTGGATATTGGCAGCAAGACGAGTTCTATTCAAGACCTATGCGGCCACCACAGCATCCCCCACAACAATTCCAATCAAATCAAAGTATGCCCATGAATTATAATGAAATTCTTGAAGGACTAATTTCTGTGGCGCAGGGTTTACGAAAAGAAGAACAATTGCCGCCATCAGAAGAGTTCTATCAGTGGCCATATGAACCGTCACAGCCACCACAACAATCAACCCAATTCAATTCAGGTACGTCCTTGGATAGTGATACACTTAATAAATTACTCACCTCTTTGAATCAGGGAGTAGAAAATCAAAACCAGGAGATGCAAGACCGAGTCAAAAGATTGGACGAATTGGATATGCAAGTTGGGCAGATTGTGGAATTCATGGCACAGATTCGAGATCAAAGTGAACTTTCCAACTCAAACATTGCAAATTCAAAGGCAGAAAGTGAAATCGATGAAGCCATCACTTTGGAAGATGACATGAAGGATGAAGCTGTCCCAGAACCATCCAAACACAGCCCGAACATGGATGAATTGCTGCTGCAAGCAGAAGAGGAGGAGGACGACCTGGGCAGTTTAGAAGAATTCTTGCTGCAAGCTCCTCAAATCCCTATGTCATCCAACTCAGGTAAGGAAGTTCTAAATTCACTTCATTCTAACATTATTCCACCGAATGTCCTTTTTCCTTGCAGGTTTTTGATTCCAAATATCAAAGAGAGTGAAAAAGACATTGTGGAAGCTCTTCCAAAGGTGCAAAGTGATATCCTAATTCTTGGTGCACCAAAACAAGTTCCCGATATTATTGAAATGTTCAAAGAACTTTGCACACCAAGAAAAGGGATTCAAGAGAATGAAGTGGTTGAAGCATATCAAGAATACATCCAAGAGGCTGTGCATGAGACAATCAAGCCCAAAGCAGTTGAGTTTGATGACACGGGACAATCCACAACCATCATAGTAAACCTGGCCAAGTTCAAAGTCCCGAAAATGTTCAAAGATGTGGTGTTTGTCATTGAATTTGTGTCGGAAAAAGAAAGTAAGCCATCTTTTCCAATTTTAATTTTTATTTATACTAACATTTTTCTGATTTTGATGATTCAGGCACCCACTCTTGAATTTAAACCATTGCCGAATCATTTCAAGTATCACCTCCCATTAAAAGATAAATTCCATGCTTTGGAGCCGAGGGGAGTTTAAAGGAAAGATTCGTCCGGCTAAAGACGTTAAATCAAGCGCTTCTTGGGAGGCAACCCAAGCATTCAACGAAGGGAGACTTTGGAATCGCTAACCAAATCAGATTTGCATTCTTACACCCTTATCTTTACTGCTTTCATTTTGTTTTGTTCAGTTAGTTGTGTTATTTGGTTGATTTATGTGAGTTTGTGTTATTTAGTTTAAGTGTAGGGGAAGGTTAAACAAAGTCTTTTTACATTGATTTACATATTTTACATTGATTTAAAAAAAAAAAAAAAAAAAAAAATAGAAATAAACATTTTTTTACAATGATGTGTAAACTAATAGCATTCATTGGTCAGGTGGTGCTTCAGTAGTCGGCGGAGCTTCAGCAGTCGACGGGGCCACGGAAGGAGGAGGTATCAGAGGTTGATCAGTTGGAGCTTCACTACGCGATGCCGCTCCAGAAGACGAAGGCAGATGCGGTTGGAACAAACCCACAAACCTCCGATGATCAAGTAAAATTTGACCATCAGTGTCTTGCAGCTGGTCAATTTTCCTCTTCATGGTTGTGGCATAGTTGTGTGCAAGCTTGTGCAATTGTTTATTTTCATGCTTGAGTCCTCTAATCTCCTCTTTGAGACTCTGTATTTCAGCCACCAACGATTCAACGTGACGGGTTCGAGCAAATAGGCGTTGGGCCATGTTGGATACAGAACCCGCACACTGCACGCTAAGAGCCAGAGACTCCTTAACCGCCAATTCATCGGACCGTCTAGCAAGCAGTCTGTTATCTCTGGGGGTGACAAGGTTCCGGGCCACCACCGCAGCGGTCATGTCATTTTTCATCACCGAATCCCCAACGGTAAGAGGACCAGTAGGGGATATGAAAGATGGACGCCATATGTTGTCTGGAGAAGGAGGGGCTGCTCCTTCATCAAGGTTCAAGTCAAAACGACGGTCGAAAGGGCCAGACATTTTTCAGAGGTGGTGAAGAAAGAAAAGAGATCGGACAGATTAAGATTTTGGAAGTGCAAGAAGGGAGTGTTTACAAGAGGAAGCTCAAGTGTGTTGTGGAACACAATTAGCGCCTCTATAAAAAGAAGAAATCGGAGAGGCGCTCATCAGAGAAGCGTCCTCTCGCAAATCGAAGAGTCGGGGCTCCGTTCTCAAACGCCTGATTCTTTTCTCAAAAGAGGAGTTTCCTTTCTCAAAAGCCGGATTCTTTTCTCAAAAGAGGCGTTTCATTTCTAAAAAAATGGGCTTGCTCAGAAACCACGAGCCGAACCCCGGATGTCAAAAGATCAATTTGTCCAGACGTGTCGTCACTCGTCACATGCAATTGGCAGCTTTGCGGAAATTACGGGCAGCTTTGTCAGAAAGCGCGTAATTTGTACTATTCATCCATCCACCGGCTGCCGACAATGAGTGAGAGAATAGTTCCGGTTGTGAAGAAAAGTTCTATAAGTATTTACCTTCGCCTTCCACAGCAAAGGCACACCCTCTCAGCACTTCTTCATCTCCGAGAATGCATTCCCAAAGAACCCTCTCGAGTCACTCTGTATTCCTCATTCCCTGGGATACCCCTGCTAACAACCCATCCAGAGCAAAAGTATTTCATATCATAAAGGTTGAAAGCAAGAGTATCTCATATCATGCATTCTCCATGTCCTTTTCCTTGTCTTTGTTCTAACCTGCAGGACATGGAGAAATTGCTCTCGAGTACTCGTCTTCCACTGCTGATGTACTTCCAAAGAAGCTGCCACATCTACCTGAAGAACAGATAAGGCAAGCGAAAATGACACCAGCAGCATGTGGAGACAACGTACAGAAGAAACAAGCAGAGAAGAATGCAGCTTGCACAATCATCCCAGCAGAAGGAGTCTGAGATGAAGAACTAGAGAAGCTGCCACATCTGCTTGGAGAACAAATAAGGAACTGCAACATCACCAAAGAGCAAAGCTTCGCCGTACAATATCATCAAATCATCACTTGCAAGTAAAAAGCTAAGTGTCACCCCGTTCAAGAGGAAAGCTGTGGAAAGTCAACAAGCACGACCAATGATCACTTATTAGTTCTATTCATTGTCTTTTATCGTGATTTTCAATTTTTCGTTTGCAATTTTTTTATATTTTCTTGTGTTACTTAACTGAATTATTTCTTTTCTTTGCAGGAACTTTTGGTTATTTCCACCCTTGAAGTTGATTGCAGAATTTTAGCTTGGGGGTCATCGCTTGATTTTACTGCAAATTAGGGAAGTTTTCAGTCCCATTGTTTTATTTTGTTTCTTATTATTTATTTATTTTATTTTTATTTGCATTATAGTGTTTTCTGACATTGGGGACAATGTCCAGTTTAAGTTTGGGGGTAAAGAGTATAAAAAATGACCAAATTAAAATTTTTTGTACCTTCGACTACGAACTGGTTTCATTTGTTTCTGTGTTGTTGCTTTTTGTTTTCTTAATTAGTTTTGTTTTCTTTAAAAAATAAAAATAAAAAAATAAAAATAAAAAATAAAAAATCGGAAAATTTAAAAAAAAATCCAAAAATATTGTCTTGTTTCCCTTATTGTTTTGAATTAGATTTTTGTTAGTTTCCCGACCCAACGATATAATTGGATAAAATTTGAATCATGATTATCAAGAACTTAGTTAACATGTGTTTTGTGAAATTCCTAATTCTCTTGTTAGTTTTGTACATGTTTGATTATCTTTGAAAAACCAAATGCACATAGCCTTGTTGATGTGAAACTAAAGTATGAATTAAAGCTTCATATGTGAATTTAGTGACCATATATATCCTATGTGAGTTTTTGAGCCTATTGAAAGTGTGTGCATTTTTCATACACTCCTATTCTTTCATGTGTGATGAACTTATGTGAGATACATCTCTAGAACTTGCGTAACGATCTTTCGAAATGTTTGTCATTGATTGCATGAACTTGGAAATGATAGAGGCATTAGGTTTACCACTATGGCCCAAATAACCATGTTTCCCAAAAAAAAATAATATCATTAGATTGCCAATTTGAGCCGTGTATGTTGAGCCTTTTATTTCTTATCACCAGATATGTCTACCCTTATACCTGAAACATTTTTCCTTACCCTTTCCAAGCAAGCTAGCGAGCAATGCAAGATTGTCTTATGAGAAACGTTTGTGAAGTACTTTGAAGGTGTTTGGCAAAAGAATAAGTGTGGGGGTATTTCATGTTTGTAATAAAAAAAAAAATAAAAAAATAAAAAAAGAAAGATTGTATACGAAGAAAATAAAAAGTTTTTCAAGTTTCAGTTAAGGGTGTGGTTGGAGGTGCTAGAAGAATCGTTGGAAATATTGAGTTCTTATAAATCTAAACAAAAGAATTGCTTGCAATGTAGCTTGGAACTTGTGTTTACCTATTCTTTCATTTCAATAACCTCTCCCTAAACCTCATTACGTCCAATAAAAGTCCTCTTGATTTAAGTTTTGCAATTATGATTGTGGAGATGAGATCTTTATGCAAGCTTATGGTAGAAATTTCACATTTGATTCTTTGAGCGAAACACATTAAAACTAAACACATGTGTGATTGAGTGAATATTCAGTGAGAAGGTCGCTAGTTTGCATATGATGATTTTAAAAATAAAAACTTGAAATTGCATTAGCATGGCTATCTCACACACTACACTTCAAGGATGATTCAAAGATTACTGCTAATATTTGAATAAGAAAGATGAAGTTGGATTAGTTCCTTGATGCTAGCTATGGTTCTTGATGATTTGTTTTCTTGAATGAAATTCTATGAGGGTCACATAGAGGGAAGCTAATGTTTTTCATGTTATTACTTTTTCATATTTTCTTTGTTTTGCTCGAGGACTAGCAAAAGCTAAGTGTGGGGGTATTTGATCGGATCATATTTATATATATTTTTACTTCAAATTCACTCGTCTTTTCTTGGTTAGTTCCTTATATTTTTGAGCTATTTACGTTATTTTTGTGTTTATAGGATCTGTTATGCAAAGAAAATAAAAATAGCACAAATGAGTTTTAAATAATAAAAAGAAAAGAAAGAACACGGCAGAGAAATAATATTGGCAGTTATCCACCACACCAAACTATGTGTTCTTTAATAATTACAATTAGCTAGCTTAGGATATAATTTTACTTTTGATAATGGAATCATAATGAATCATTTACTTAAACTAATATTGGCAGGACGTTGGAAAAGGTATGGATGGTGAGGTGGGCTAATGAAAGCCTGAATAAAAAAACCAGCACATGCATATGGGGCAGCGCCAGAAAAATAAGAGGGAGAGAGGCGGAGAGAAGCGTGAGAGTCAGATAGCTGCTTTTGCAGCTGGGGGTGGAAGGGCAGGTCAGCAGGAATCGAGAAGGCTGCGAGATAGAAGAAACCGAGTGGGGGGAGCATAAGCTGCCAAGGCAGCGTGAATAAGTACAGCGCAGAAGGCGCGGGGAATAAAAAAAAAGACAGCTGCCTTTGGCAGCTGGAGAGACAGGTGGCGGGAAAGAGGCAGCAAAGCTGCCAGCGAAAAAGAAAAAAATAAATAAAGAAGCAGCTTAGCTGCCTTGCGGGAGGGAAGAAAAAGCAGAGCGGAAAGAATAAGGAAAGAAAAGAGGGCAGCAGAGAGAGGACAGCTGCCTAGCAGCTAGTGAGAGAAGGCAGAAACGAGAGAGAGGAAGGACAGCGGAAAAGGGAGTGACAGAACACAGTCCACACGGGAGGCAGAAAACGTGAGCTGGAGAAGGGGTCAGTAGGAGAATAAAAGGAGAAGTGGGAGGCTGCTTTAGGGGGAGAACGGACAGGACGCTGCCTTTGGCAGCGTGAGAGCAGCGTAAGACACGGGGAATTGGAAAGAGGGCAAGTCAGGGACTTGCTAGGCGCAGAAATAAGCACAGGGAAGAAGAGGAGCACAGAGGCAGAGGGCTTCACTCCGTTCTTATTGGTGTTATCTTCTCAAACTCATGATTTACGTTTGGTTTAATTTGTTAATAATGTGTAACTAATTTATTTTGGCTAGAGGTTAATTCGAAACCATGAATATATTTGTAATATGAATTGATTATCTTCAGTTGTGATTTCTGAGTTGTGATTTAATTTGCTTAACTGCTTGATTGATAACTTATTTTTGTATGTCGATTAAGGATGCATACTTAATTTACATGCATGAATTTGATGCTAGAATATAAGTGAATTTCACCTAATCGTTATGAACTTATATTCACAAGTAGTGAAGGTTGTTATCCACAATCGTGTTAAGTGAATTCTTGGCAAGAGTATCATGCTTTGCATAGTTACGAATGCCTCGTCAATGCTTATAGTTTTCACAAAGTTTAATGATCTTTGATTGTATCTCTATTGTGCTTTTCACGTAGGGGACTTTTGAAGAATGTTTTGAATTGTTGTATGCGTTTTTCCGTCCAATTCAATAACTTAAGGAAAACTTGAAGATTAAAAAAGTGTTGTTCACGGTTAATCTGAAGTGTTGAGATTCACAACTTATTGAAAGAACAACTGAAAATCAATTTAGGTTGCATATGTGTCATGTGTGGAGAAGAACCCTCTAGCTAGTCCGTCACCTATCATTTCACCTTAATTCATGTTTTTGTCAATTCTGTAATTTATTTAAGTTTAATTTACTTCTCGTCAAAACCAAACCCCCCCCATTATTAAATTATATTATTTAGTTAGTTTTCATTGTTGTTAGTCTTTTAATTCAATTTCCGTCCATTTGAGTTCCTAGTGTCTAATTTGATTGTTTTCATTATTTTGAGTCATTCTAAGTGTGTTTCGAGTTATTAGAGTTTTTAGCCTAGTTTTGTGTCCTTGAGTCTTGTTTAATATTTTTAAATTAATTTAGAATAGATTAGCAATCCCTCCTAATCCCCGGCCTAGAACAATACCCTACTTACATCTATACTACAATTGTCAAAAGAGGGTTTAATTTGTATGTCAAGTTATTTTGCGCATCATGCATGAATAGTGCACAATTCGAGGGTTAGGTTTCACGAGGTTTTCAAAGGTTTCAGGTTCTAAAACTTGTACCAATGGACTCCTGAGGTCACAAGGAACACAAAATTGCTTACCTTGGTTTCGATCTGCAAGGTTTGAGATGGTTCCTAGATTTCCCGTACAAAAATGCCGAGAGGAAGAAAGAGAGAAGGTATGTGTGTGGTCCAAAAACTTAGGGAAAAATAATAAATGGGTCCAAATCCAACTTAAATCACACAATACACTTTAACGTCCAAGGGTAAAATTATCATCGAAAATAATCTTCCGGAACGGGATGTGACATCTGAGACGTGATTGAATAATTGTTCAAGGTGAGGATCATTCATGATTTCTCGATATTTGTGCTAAGGAGTCGTAACGCGGACCTTAGGTGAGTGGGTCTTTTCCTTTTATCGTATGTATATCATTGATAGTTCCACAAAACGCTTTTAAATTGATTTATGCATTTTATGCAATGTCATATATATATATATTTTTATATTCTAAAATACTATGATATGGTTGAGTTTTAGATTGCATTATGGTATAACCATATGCATATTACCTACATGTATTGTGAGTACCTTGAAGTGCTAAGGTGAACGTGGGACGTACAGGTAAGTTCAAGTGAGTTTATAGTATTACTTGAAATGATTAAGTTAGGGCATGACTATATTAATGTTTTGTGCATCTCCGACACTGTCGTACATGTTGCAATCATAGGTAACTTTGACACTATCGTACAGGTTGCAATAATAGGCAGCTCCGACACTGTTGTACAGGTTGCAATGATAGGAAACTCTGACACTGTTGTACATGTTGCAATGATAGGTAACTCTAACCCTGTCGTACAGGTTGCAATGATAGCAACTCCGACACTGTCGTACAAGTTGCCTATGAATCGCACAGGTTGCATTAGGCAACTCCGACTCAGGTGTTATCATGGATTGATTTATGAAACAGGTTGCATTAGGCAACTTCGACTCAGGTGTGATCATGGATTGATTTATGAGTCGTCCAGGTTGCGTTAAGGAACTCTGATTTATGGGTTACCATAGATTGATGAGCACTTGATTTATATTGTTGTTGCCAATATGTAGTGATTTGGAATATTCTTGGAGTTACTATTGATTTACATTTGATTTCATACTTATATGTAGTATGATTTCCTGGAACCTATACAGGTATTACGGCGAGGGGTTATATCATTTAAAAGGTCTATATTAAAGCTTTATATTCAGACTCATTCACTCTTATTTTTATCCCTCCAGGTTCTAGGAGTAGACTTTTCGTATCGACGATGATTCGTGGCAAGTCTTGGTATTGAAGATTACCTTCAACAGTATGATTTTCAATTAACTCTGTTGTACTTTACTTATGCTCTGACGTCATGTGTGAAATGGGGTCATTCCCGTTCACAGTGCACTCTCGTGTTTAGGCACTTTTTGGTTTAAATTTATTCACATAGTCCACATCACCACACTTTATGGTTTCGTCACCTTCCAAGTGTCGGCCATGACATCTCAATTCAGAGTCCTAGTGGACAATCCAGGACGGGATGTGTCAGTTTGGTATCAGAGCATAAGTTGGGCAGTATTGCGTTCATCACACAAGTGACGTAAGCATTCTTGATTCTTGAACCTGATTTCCGAATCTTCCCACCTCGTCGAATACAAAAAATGTGTTAGTTTTCCTAAGTTTGGGCAGTTTTGTCAACTTGTCGACGTTTTGAAGATCATTTTGGTGAATGCCTCTAAATTGTACGGGAAGAATTTCCCTGCCAAGGAAAGAGGTAGATTTGGGATAAGTTGACGGCCCTGAAGCAGGGCTACTATATTGATAGTTGTGTATCTCGTGAGGAGAATTTCCTATCAATTCCGCTACTATCTAGTCATTTTCCACTCTTTTCGAGTTAGGAAACCATTGATAGTCTTGATTCCTTGGTAGTACCAATTAATGTTTCACTTACTAGAATCTTTACAAAGTTTTAGTTTTCGTCGAAATTTTCAGAAAAGTCCGAGTGACAATGTAGTACTATAGGGGTAGCACTCGACAAAAGAACATCTTGGGATAATCACTTTTGGTCCTTGATAGCGCAAATTTTTCCAAACACACTAGTGATCATTCCAGATCTTCAAGGGGAAGATCGACTTCCGTTTAGGTCCGTTCTAAAGTAGATTACTAGAAAATTCTATTATTCGACTTTAGAACACTCCAACCAATACTAATTTTCCATGTTACTTTTGGTGCTATACCCATCATTTTGATGAGCCTTGGCACGGGAGTAAGAATTGTTATATCTACAGTCAGTAGAAATCTTCGAAATAGTAAGTATTTTCCTTAGAATTGTGGAACCAGTTCTTTACCAATAGACTGACTAATAGTTATTGCTGGTGTCACGCACCGATCCCGACATACTTCCAGAATTGACACGTGACGTCTCTAATACCCGTATCTCTAACATACCTCGCCTCCGAAATATGGCAAATCACAACTCGAAAATCGAATCGCATAGTAATTTTACGTATACTTTATGGCTGCATCTAACCTCCTCGTTAGATTGCCTACATACCCTCATTAGGGATCAAGCCATTCGTAGTTCGTCATTTCACTTCAATTGAACATTCAACACATAGACCACTATGTCTCAACATAATACCACAATTCAATCATGTAGCACCTAAAGGAACATTTAACAAAGCACAATAATAATTTTTAGTCATCTCGTCATTCATCCACCTATAAGCGTTCCCACACCATCCAATTATCACATCAATCAATAGAACTTGACAAGCATAAAATTCCTAGACTCAAGGTAACATAACAACCCACATGAAAAATCAAGATTTCCCTTCCATCCTTCATATAATTCATTCTGACTCAACATGATATCTCAATTCACAACATACATCATATTTAAGAACCGACAACGCACAAAACCATGCTCTAGCCACATTAATTAACTAATATGGTCAAAATAATAACGATTTTGGACTATCCCTCAACAGAATCCGAGTGGATACGATTTCGGACCATCACTCAACGGAATCGCGGAAGTCCAACACCATAATGTACGACGGCTCAAAGAAATGAGACAAGCACATGCTACTTAATTTACAAAAGCTCAACAAAGGGAAATTAGGCACAGTTACTAAATTTAGAACTAATCAACGAAGCGGGAAATGAAACAATATCGAAGCAACAAATCCCCATCATAATGGTTAACAGTCCACTCCTAGCCTCACATTTCATCACAACATACCAATCATACCAATCAACCCATATTTCAATTATACATGTCAAATCTCACTTCTTGAACATAAATTGATGGCTAACTATTAAAAATAACAATTCAATAAAAAAACATATTTATAAAACCAAGACATATCCTCACAAGATAATAATTATGAAACATGGGTAATCACCAATATAACATATATTAAAGTCACTCACATTTCTCCACATCACACTAATCCCTATGAATTATAACGTAGTCTCCTACACCATCAACTTCTCATGGCCACCAACTAATATATCACACAAGCATATAAGTTCTATAGAATATTTCAAATAGGATTCTAAAATCACATAGCCATAAATTATCATACTTATCATTCACATTACTAGAAATAATTAAACATCCATATATCACCATTATCATCAATACACAAGCCAAATCATGTTTAATAAACATAAGTCTATGGCTAAATATATGAAAATCACATTTCAATATAAATCATATTTATAAGTCCAATGCACATTTACAAATGATATTAATATAAGAAATTAAGGTAATAACCATATCACAATATTCAAGTCACTCTCCAACCAATGTAGGTCCACTAGACTTCACTTAAGTCTCCTGCAGTACTAATTTTAGTATTTGGAACGTTTCGAGGCATGTTGACCAAAAGTCAACTCTCGGTCAAAGGTAGGGTCCACAATTCAATCCGGAAGATCCACACATTGGATTTCAAATCCGTAACCTTATAAGGTCCACATTATGCTTCTAAAACAACTACCAAAATTTCATCATGATCCGACGGTCGGATCTTCGCTACTTACAAATTCAAGTGGCCGGCCAATGCTTGATTTTAAAACTTAGAAATCCAATTCAGGAAGATCCGTACGTTGGAATCCTGATCCGTCAGTTCCAGCTATCCTTAAATATTACGTTCTATAACGCATTAAAGTTTGGTGACGATCCAACGGTCGGATCGTTGATTCATATAAAGGTCAAGTGATGTATCGTAATGAAACTAAGTTCAAACAATCAAACCACATCATACGGATATCAATTATGAAATCATGGCATCTAATTGAACTTAAAAGAACATCGTCGGCCCACTAGTTAGGCCGTCGCCGCAGGTGGCGGTCGGCCGCCCCGACTTGCCAGAAAAATTCAACTATTTTTAAAAATTACCAAAATTTACAGAAATGAAGATCTCCATGAGTAGAGCAAGTTTTATACCTGTGGCCAAGTCCAATTTGGCAGGTAAAAGCCCTGATTTTGTCCATACCCACAGGAACCCTAGAAATTTGGGTGACTTTGATTCGGCTTCTCCGGTACTCCGCCACCCCTATAGTTGTTTGGGCTTTATTCCAGACCTCAAGAAGAGGCTATAGATGGTGGTAATCGAAGAAATTTGTTTCAAATTTGGGGAATCATCCTCTATGAACCCGCACACCCACCGGTGTAATTTTCCCAATTTCAAGGTTATTTTGAATGGAATTTGGGATGGAATAGGTAAAGGGGAAGATGAGAAATGATTTCAAAGTGATGAGAAACTTCAACTCGTTGGAAATTTGCTGGGAGACCACCCAATTCCAATGGCTCTGCCTGTTGGTTTTGCACGGGTTCAGTGACCCGTTTCTATCCCCCCTCCTTTTTGATTCCTTTCCCCCCTTTCCTCTTTTCTTCCACACGGCAGTTTCAAATTTTCTTCTTTTTTTTTTTTTTTTGAAGAAACTTCTAAAACATCCATAATGTTTCTTTCTCGTTCCGATTCACATATGGCCTTCGCTTAAGCGCTTGTGAGGTCGAGCCCAATTAAAAACATTAAGAGTGACCCTTGAAGGTCTAGGGATTTAATAATTATTTTCAAAAATTCAAACTTTGTAATTAGGTAATTAAAATCTAGAATTAATTTAAATTCACGAAAATATTATAAATCCCGCCCATATGAAATACGTAGATTACAATAGTGAAATTCAGGAACGGGATTTCACAGCTAGAGCCTAAGAAACTAAATTTAGGAAAGTTAGGGGCAAACTCTATATTTAGATAGTAAACTCACGGTTTGTTAACCATATTACCTATTTAGGTAATCAAAACTTCTTCGATTGGCCACCCTTGATCACTTCCACAGGTAGATAGTAGAATCGAAAGCCGAGATGATATCTCTGTTGGAGTGATTTGAGTGTCGAGAAAACTGTGAAGACTTTTTAGTTCGTGTTGTAAAGTTGGTTAGTAGTATAGTACGTTCTAAGGAGGTTTACCTTTGGCATCCATTCTCAAATTTTTACTTGGGAATCCACCAAATGTGAGAAGTA
Organism: Malus sylvestris; assembly: GCF_916048215.2. Taxonomy (NCBI): domain Eukaryota; kingdom Viridiplantae; phylum Streptophyta; class Magnoliopsida; order Rosales; family Rosaceae; genus Malus; species Malus sylvestris. Next base: position 39,794,157 of record NC_062272.1, on the reverse strand, counting down.
GAATACACCATTGATCCTGTAAACACGCGAATTCCTGCAATGAATGAGACAAGAATACGTGTACAAAATAATATTTGTATTAATGATTTAAGGGTTACAATCTCTTCTACAAATTTAGCCTCTGATTCGATCTTCGTAATGTGTAAATTTGTGGATTGTGTTGTTGATCCAAGGGCCGTTGGGGCTTGATCTTGAATTGGTGGAAGTTCTTCAAGGGCTGTTGGGGCTTGATCTTAAAGGAGGATTTCACGAAGAACGAAGAGGGCTTTCTTGATTCTTCGGGATTTGCTTGAGAGTAGAGAAAGTGTATGAAAATTTTCCTCCTTGATCCTTTGATGGAGAGGCCTATTTATAGGCTTTGAGAATGAATTACCACCATCCTTTTGTTTTGGTGGATGTTGTAGGTGGATTGGGTGGATTGTTGTAGGTGAATTGGGTGGATTGTTGTAGGTGAATTAAGTGTATGATGTAGGTGAAATGAGTGGATGTTGTCATTTTAATGCAATGGTCAACATTTATTTTACTAAAATTTCAATGTCTACAAATGTAATGCAATGACCAACATTTATTTCACCAAAATTTCAATGTCTACAGATCCACCTTATTAACATCACATTTATTCTCCTTATTTCTTGTCGAACAACTCCTATATCAGTTTTCCTTATGACTTTTCAAACAAGTCCTACTTCATTGAAAGAACTTAGTTATTAAACACTTTATCTTGAAAATCTCAAACTTATCTGCGAAGGTGAAAGACTGAGCTTCAGGATCGTGCCTAGATTTTAGCAACTCCCTTGAATGACGATTAGAAATCGTTGTCCCCTACTTTCAGTTGATGGTCTAATCGACCAACCTTTGTAAATCGAGTTTCCTTGTGTAGTTTGACGAATTCATAATAGTTTTGTAAGCCATTATCTCATCTACTCTAGTAATGGGATTAAATTCTCTAATCATCAAAAGTCAGCTTCACATCAAATTCCTCAAATATTACCTTTGTGTAAATTGGTACTTTACCTGGGAAATGTGATTTACGTAAATGATATTCTTTGCTTTTCTCCAAAAAAGGTAGTAGCGGAAGAAAGTTGGAATTCTCACAAAGTGTTGTGAAATCCGAGACAAACTTTGGTCTTGTCGACCTTATTGACAAATGGTTATTGATTTTTTGACTATAGTGTTTTTCTTCCCTTGTCGACCGAGGAAAAATTAGTTTGGTTTGGGATGTTAATTATGAATAAAGTTTCTGACAATGAACTGTTGTCTCACCTTACCTTTTCTTTACATTTTTCGATGACATTAATTATTTGAAAATCCATGATGACATGTTCTCTGGATGTTTCGACTGTGCTGAGTCAGCATGATGAAGAATCGCTTATACTTTCAAATGGTTAAAACCGTTCGAAATGAACCATCCTATTCTTGACTAGAATCAAGTTATTATCTTCATTTGAAACATCGGATGACACGAAGAACGAAGATGGCTTTCTTGATTCTTCGGGATTTGCTTGAGAGTAGAGAAAGTGTATGTAAATTTTCCTCCTTGATCCTTTGATGGAGAGGCCTATTTATAGGCTTTGAGAATGAATTACCACCATCCTTTTGTTTTGGTGGATGTTGTAGGTGGATTGGGTGGATTGTTGTAGGTGAATTGGATGGAGGTTGTAGGTGAATTGGGTGGATTGTTGTAGGTGAATTAAGTGTATGATGTAGGTTAAATGAGTGGATGTTGTTATTTTAATGCAATGGTCAACATTTATTTTACTGAAATTTTAATGTCTACAAATGTAATGCAATGGCCAACATTTATTTCACCGAAATTTCAATGTCTACAAATGCCCCCAGTTCAAGGCGCGTTGTATACATGTGCTTGTCATGTGTAGAAGATGCGTTTTGAAGTCCCTTAATGTAGATGTCAATCCAAGGGTTGTCGAGGCTTAATCTTAAATTGGGCTGGGAGTTTCTTCAAGTGCCGTTAAGGCTTGTTCTTGAATTTTTTTTTAAATTTCTTCAAGGGCCGTTGAGGCTTGAACTTGGATGAAATTTGGACCACAAGGAGCTTTATGCAGTAGATGATCTTTGGCTTTGGTAATGGATGAATTGGGACGTATTTTGTTGCGCTTGTTAACTTTCCACAGCTTTGATCTTGAACTAGGTTGAAAGGTTCTTTGGCTTGCTCCAATCATTGATTTTCCACAGGCTTAATCTTGAACTGGGCTGGAGGGTTTTCTGGTTTCCTCCAAAGGACTTTCCACAGACTTAATCTTGAACTGGATTTGATTCAAGGGTGGTGGACACTTGATCTTGAATCCGGCTTATGATTTCTTCAATGGCCGTTGGGGCTTGATCTTGAACTTAAACATGACCATGAGCGGTTTCAGGATTTGGACACATGGTAGGTAGGCACGAGATGGAGGTGATGGTATGTTTCTTTGTTCAATCTTTCCAATCCATATTGAAGAAGGTCAGGGGATAAGGTCAGATGCTGCAAACAATTTGCTTTGAAAGATCAAGGAAGTTCGCAGCATTTTCATATGAACCCTGAGCATTTTGGTTAACGGTATGATCTTCAAGGGTTGTCGAGACTTTACTCTTCGGCGACAGTACCAGCAAAAGGTTGTTGAAGCTTCTCGAGCTCTTTGATTATAGCAACGATGGCGGGCTTGGATTTGACTTAGACTCATCCGTCTAGATTATGCAGTTCTGCCGAGAGGGGTGTCATGCTATAATGATTTGTCCTAGCTCATCGTTTTGCATTCTTCTCTACTTGTTTCATTTGCATAGCAGAAGTGGTACGCAACCTTTTGCCTTTAAATGGTCCTTCAAAACATCATTTCTCAGTGACTCATCCATGCTTGGCAGCTTCAATGTAAAAAGCCAACATCATATCAATTGTCCTGAAATATTTGCTGAGGAAGTTCGAGACCCATCGACAATTGGAGATGTGCACTCGAGAGCAGTGCTAGGTAAGCAACCATGCAAAGGTTCCGGGCAATCAGTTCCCGATCGGAAGTTTAATTTCAGGTTCCGACTAATTTCAGGTTTCGATCGATCAGAAGTTTAATTTTGGTTGATGAATCAACAAACTGGTGACATGTTTGTCCACACACATTGCTGCTAAACCTCCTAACCGATTAAGGGTTCACCATCCTACTTATCCCATAAGGTCTAGGAGACTGGATAATGCCGAAGAGTTTACATAGATGGTTTTCAATAAAGTTTTGCATGTATTTTGGGTTTATAATTGAACATTGAATTCCCATGTTCACCCCAAATAGCCTGGCCTAGTGATCATAAAGCGCAATTTAAATGATCGCCCGAATTTTGGTAAACATACCAAGTTTTTAGTTTCTGCCTAGGGTTATGCAATCCTTGTACGCAATTATGTTGGTTCGCCTTGAGGCCCATTGCCACCCAACCTATATGACGTTACAGTTGGTTACTGGGTATGAACCTGACGATTTTTGTATTTACGCATTTGGATGTGCATTCCATGTGCCAATTTACGCCGCCGTAACGTACCACCATGGGTCCTCAAAGAAGGATATGTATCTTTTGTCGATCATGATTCTCCTTCACACTAGCTCTCTTCAAGCCCTTGCATGCGATCTTTTTACTGCTCATTTGCGGGTTGTCACTTTAATGAGACAGTCTTCCCGCCGTTAGGGGGAGATAAGAACGTCAACGTTCTTGTAGAACGGTGTGAATTTGCGTTGACGTTGCCCACTATGTCTCATCTCAATCCCCATACCGCACAAGTGTGATAAGCAAGTGCGATGAATTCTACATTTCATAATGTTGCTCCAGACGCATTCCTCTGATCTAGATAAAGTGACGAGATCATATACCAGCTGCAAACATGCCTGCAAGGATAGATGTACTTAACGAACATCAAGTCAACATCCTTGGAGGGTGTGCCACCCCTGTTGGACGGTTTGGATGCCCCTGTTGGATGGTCCGGTACACTGGCGGATAGCCAATCAATCTGACTTAGCCTAAAGCACCACAGATAATTCGGTTCGTAGGATTCACTTCCCTGGAAAAAGAAGACATAACACAATAATGAATCTAAACTCGATCGATGTCTCAAATCATTTCCATCTTATGAGAGATTCATCCGGATTACTCCTGAGACTTTAAGTTCTTGGTCCAATATACTAGTTTGGATGAGCTAAATGGAATTTGTTGATGCACAAAATTAGCAAGGACTTTGGTACAACAGAAAGTGTTAAGTTTGTGACCTTCGCTAAATTGTTCTGGTCACTAGTGTGGATAAGTAAGTAAATGGATAGGGACAAGGAAGCAAACACAAGATGTACGTGGTTCACCCAGATTGGCTATGTCCATGGTGTAGAGGATTTCTCATTAATTGTGAAGGGTTTACACAAGTACATAGGTTCAAGCTTTCCTTTAGTGAGTACTAGTGAGTGATTTAGTATAAATGACATTAGGAAATATTATGAGAGAATGATCTCTATTTATAGAAGAGAGTTTCTAGTTTCATTCTGACATTGACACATGTCGCGTTATGATTGGCTTCTGATGTTGACACGTGTCGCACTATGATTGGCTTCTGATGTCGACACGTGTCGCACTATGATTGGCCTCCTGGTTGGAGGGAAACTCTTTTGGGTCCTTAACGGTATATGTTGGAAATATGCCCTGAAAGTCAATCTTTGGAAGTAACCTTTCAGGACAAATGAATGGATGTATAGATGATTCTTATACATCAAATGGCAAAGACACGAATTAGGACTATCTCAATAAACGATATATGTCTTAAATAGTGTATCCATGGACGATGGATCGATTGAAGAAGTAATCTAATGATGTTAGACTACAGAGACCTTCTTCACATAACCATAATGTCCAAAAGGTTCCTGGTCATTGGATTGTCGGAGGGATACTGACAATGCTTAGACCGGTACATACTGTGTCTGCTTCAAATGGAAGGATGGAAAGTCTCATCCTATTCGTGTTGTGACACTAAGACAAGTATGTAGGTGCTCATTAAGGGAATGAATTCACTGAACACAATCGAACGAGAGTACTTGCATGGAGGTCTACTCACATGTCAAGCAAGTAACTCTAATGGTTGGAATAATTTAAGTAGTCCTTTGACCTGAGGCATCGTCGTTGTCTTGTGGCTAAGTACTTAATCTTTGATTATGTCAAAGTCATCCCATTCGCGGGTGTCCACGGCATGATTGGGGTTAAGCCACTTAGTCATGAAGGCAAGTGTATGCGCAACAAGGGATCTCTAATCTTCGATAAGAGAGGAAGAATACTCTAAGATATGATTCGGGAATCTTCGGCCAAAGTATCGAGCGTAATAAAGGAAAGCGTTCCTATACGACTCAATTGAATCATATAAGAAGGAATAATCACATTAGGGGTTTGACATAATATATCCATACCCTAGTAATGTGATTGAGAGTATTGTTTTAGAGAAGGATTGAATTACATTGTAATTCCAACTGAATAGGTTCTCCGAATAAACTTCTACATTAGCTTGGGTAGCTATGACATATGGTTAGATGTCACTCATAGCTTGTGAGTTCTTCTAGATGATTAAATGTAGTCATCAAAGAAGAAAGTTGAATTAAAAGGAAGTTTTAATTCACTAAGTGATTGGATTAAATATAATCAATTGGATTGGTGCCAATCACCTCACTGCCTTGCTAATTAGAACCTAAAAGATTGTTCACCAATACACTATTGTAGTGAGTAATTAATGGATGATGGAAACAATTAATTGGATTAATTAAGTGTTGTGATTAATTTAGAAAGTCTAAAGAAATCATAAAAGCGATAAAGATCGTTTTGGGCTTAAAGAAACGTTCGGGTTTAATTGGGCCCATTGGGCCTAAACCCATTGGGCTTTTATTCAAGCATTGGATGACTTGAAATAAATGAAAGCCCAAAGCCCAAACAACACAAAGAGGGCCGGCCACTTTAGGTGGAAAGGGTGAGATATTTAATCAAGTTGTTGACTAGGTTTCTTTTGTCTATATAAGGAACTTTATAGAGATATTGTTCATTAGGGTTTTTGTGTGTTTAAAACAACAAAGAGGCAAAAGAAATATCTCTCTAAAACACATCAAAGGCCGGCCACCTTGGGGTGATTTTACTAACACATCTTTCACCCTTTGGTTATTCCTTCATCTTTCTCACTACACTAGTGGGTGAGGATCTTTAGAGGTTTTCAACTTTGGAAACTTGAAGAGAACCTAGGAGCACTCATTCTTTCAAAGTGGAGGAGGCAATGAGGGAAGCTAGGCTCAAGGATTTCAAGGAGCAAAGGGCTTGGAGGTGGTCCATCCTTGGTCTTAAATCTAGATCAAGAGGTATAAGACTAAACCTTCACTTTGTTCTTGGTTCTCTATAAATGTTTTTGATGCATTATATATAAACCTATGAACCTTGAAGGGGATTTGCATGACTATTGCTTTGATTTTATTTGATAAATGCTTCCGTTGCTCATGTATATAAATTTTGAATTGTATATGCATGCTAGTCATTTAGAAATCCCATACATGAATCTCATAGATTTCCCTTCAGTATAATGTTGACTGTGCTCAGTAGTTTCGGGATTGGTAAAGTATGGTACAAACAGTGCTCTCCTAAGTTCCCGAGTAAGGGAAGCTTTTCGGTTGAGGACTTGCAAGATCCAAGCCATTGAGTAATCACAAAACTTCTAAGTACCAAAGTTTGGTATCATTTTCACTTGCCTTATATGTCTCATATGTAGATGTGGCATCTTTTCTGGAAGTACTTTTCCTCCATCCAGGGGTGGTATCTTTAATTGATGAAGATGCACAAGGTAATGTATCAATTTCACTTGGAGCTTACTTGTAGTTTTGGGCTTGGTCAAGTGCGATACAAACCCTATAGTAAGAGTTCCCCAAATCACTGAGCTAGGAGATTTGCTGAAGGAGGTAACAGGCAAGGTAAGCAATCAGACTTCCAAGCAAGCAACCTAGATCGGAGGTTCGACTTCGGCTTCTGGTTGATTGTTCTCCTTCTCCTTGTGTCGTAAATAGCAACAAGGATAAGGAGAAGCAAATGGAGAAGAGATGATATGAGATACTTTTGCTTTTGAAGAAGTAACTTTCCACAGGCTTATTCTTGAACTGGGCTAGAGGGTTTTCTGGTTTCCTCCAAAGTATAAGGCCGACTCAAGAATTTGAGGGTCAAAACAAGTCCATCAAATCTAGAGTACGTTCGACCCTTAAAAGCCCAATGAAACCCTATGGCCGGCCATTTTGTTAAAGGAGTGGGTTTTGGACTTAATTACAAGTTTGCCACTCCAATGAATAAAGGTATAAATATGACTTTATAGCCAAAATTCATTTAGGGTTTCTTTTAGAGAATTGGAGAGAACATATCTCTCTCTTTTCTCTCTAAAGTGGCCAGCCTCCTTGGAGGGTTTAGCTAGCAATCCTACTACTCCAAGGTCACTCATTTCTTCTCCAATCTAACCTTGGTGAAGAGACTTAGAGGTTCTCAATTTTGGGAACTTGGAGAACCATTTCATCCATCCAAATCCATAGATCTAAGATGCAAGGAATGAAGGCCCTCTCTTTGGGTGATTAGCCTTTGCTTATGCAAAGAGGAATCTACAAAGGTATAATTTCTCAACTAACAAATGTTGTTTTAAGTTGAGTCAAGGTTCACCAATCTACTAGGCTTTGAATTTCATGGTTAATGTTTTGTTTTTAAGTGCATACAAGCATGATTCCGCCTTTAATTTGTTAATTGCATGCTATAGATGTTGCTTAAATGAACATGTTTTTCACAAAATTTCCTTCAAGTGGTATCAGAGCCTAGGTCTAGTAGTTGGTGAATCCTTTTGGGTTTTGTAGTTCATACTTTTGATTTTAATGTTGTAATATGTTACAAGCTTTATTCTTGCTTCTTTGAATGTAAATTTTGTTAGAAAATTTGCCATCTCAAATGTTGTAGATGTAGTTCATATGAGCATGAATATTGGAGCTAAAATTTGGTGCCATGTTTTTGGGAATTTTCGGCCAAATCCAAAGGGTGGATTTTTGGGTTCTTGTTTGACTTGTTAAAAGTGTTTTCAAGTAACTTTTGGAACCCCTATGTACCCTAGTTTGGTTATATGTTATTTCCCTTAAGTTTGAATGGTTTTGGGATGTTTTTGGGTGAAAAATGTTCATGGAAATTTTTTGAGTTTTTCATGAGTGTTCTTCATTGTTCTTGATATTTTTGCCAAGAACAAAAAGTTTGGTGTTTTGATTTATTTCATAAAGTTTATGTTTTATATTTTTCAAATGTTTAAATGTGTTAGATATTTATTTAGAAAGGTGTAAGAAATATTGGTGGGTGTGTAAGGATTAATTCCCTTTCACACACACCACTTGCATGACATTTATGTCATGCACCACTTGCATGGCTTTATGTCTAAAACTACAAATCAACACACACATCACTCCCTTCTCTCCAAAACCGGCCACCCTACAAGTGGGGTGTTTTTGGGGCTTTTATGCAATTACATAAAGTTTTGGTACTTTTGTGTAATTTGTAGTTTGACCCAAAAGTTTACGTATTTACGTAAAGGCCCAAAATCATTAAAGGACAAATTGTTTTGTTCCTTTAATGAAGTTTTTGAATTTGTTGAAATTTTTGGGTTCTAGTTGTAATTACATGAAGTAGTGGACTTTTGTGTTTTTACAAAGTGACCCCAAAAGTTTATGTTTTTGCAACATAGCCCAAAAAGTTGAGGTTATGGCATTTTGGCCCAAATTAGGTTGAGAACAAAATGGTTTTGTCTCTTTAAATGAGAATTGGATTTTCATTTCATTTAGCTCCATTTAAATCAATTTTATGGATACAAAAACCAAATGAAAATGTTGCATTCAATTTAATTAGTTAAAGTGTTAATTAATTAAAGGGTGATTATGAACCTAAGCCTACGATAATTGAGCTATGTGAAAGGCCGTTTCAAATTTGTTTGAACCATGGGAATGAGTAGATTAGATTTTGGTTGTAATTTGATTTGATCAAATGTTGTAAAAGAGCATAAGCTCTTCTTTACTTTAAAGTAATTTGTTTTATTCAAATGTTGTATAGAGCACAAGCCCATCTTTACTTTGAAGTACTCCTTTCTTGTATTATTTGATATGCATGAAAATGGAGTAGAGGGTCCAACACCCCTAAGACAACACGCCTTAATGTGATTAAACGCGTAACTAAAATCAATCACCATCACTAGACCGAGATTCAACACTAGGCTCGAGTTGAATCTAAACAAAGGTTCATAGCCATCCTAAGGCCCTAAGGCAACTATATAGTCCATCAAATGAATGCAAAGTTTATATTAGTAGTATCATATACTCTTGCTTTAAAAACCGTTTTATAAGCATAGTGGGAGTATTATATACAACTAAATTCAATCAAATGGACCAATAGTTGTAATAGGACCAAAATTGTTTTAATAAAGATTAAAATGAATATTTATATGTAATGAGACCTAAAACCCTCGACCAAACCATTATTAAGTTGATAAGCGAGAGATGCTTTGAACATCTCTTCGTAGGCCTTCCACCATGGTGGGCTTCAATCGTTTGTGACTCATACACCGTATTCGTCCAGTTCTGGGGTATGCAAAGTATGTGCTTGTTGGAAGTATGCCCACAAAGCCACTCATTTGATGTAATAGCTTTTTGGAATACTTAATGTATTAAACTTTTATATGTTTAATGGAGGGCAAAGCTTATTGTTAATCACTATTTATTGTATCATGTGTTTAAGCAATAAGGGAATCCAAGGGATGTATTTGATCTAAGAGACAAGTGATCTAAGTGAGTTAGATTATCGAGACCATTCTCTTATGTTCATTCCTCAAACGTTCCTAGCCATAGGATTGCCAATTGGGCATTGACAATCCGCTAAGGTTAGTATGTGTTATGTTGACTCAAGCGTGAGTATGACTAGTCTCAAGTCATTTGGTGTTGGACACAAAGACAAACACACAGGTGCTCGAAAGAGTAATCGAGTACACTGAACTACGATCAAAAGAGAGTTCGAACATACATGTCATGTATGAACTCTAAAGTTGCAATATGCAAAGTAGTCCTTTGACCTGAGGCATCATAGATGTCTAATGGTTAGGTCCTTGATCTTTGATCATGTCAAACGGCATTCCATCGGAGTGTCCACGACATTGTTGGGGTCAAGCTATCTAGTCATGTAGGCATATGAATGCACAACAAGGGATCTCTAACCTTCCATGGTGGAAGGAGAATACTCTAAGATATGATTCTAAAGTCTTTGGCCAAAGCATATGAATATGACTTAGGAAGTTTGTTCCAAATCATATTCAAGGGAATCATATAGAGATGTATCACATTGGATAGTAGACATGAAACAAACTATCACTCAAACAATGTGATTAAGAGTATTGTATTAGAGAAGGACCGTATTGCATTGTAGTTGCAACTGGATAGGTTCTCCAACCAATTCTACTTAGCTTGGGTAACCATGACATACTGCTAGGTGTCACTCATGGTTTGTGGAAGCCCTAAATGATTAGCAAACACTAATCATTAAGGGAGAATTGAAATGTGGTTTCAATTTCACAATCGATCGTTAAGAGTAACAATCGCCCACTACCTCGCTAATTGGAACCTAATGGATCGTACACCGAGTAAGGATGTACGTGAGGAAATTAAATGAAATGGATAAGCAATTAAATGGTTTAATTGAAGAATGGTCAAGATTAATTAATTAGTTAATTAATTTTACGAAAGGTTCGTATTGGGCTTTTAAGTTGGTTTTGGGCTTCGGGGCTCAAAAGCGTTTTGGTCCACAAGGCCCATTATGTTTAAGTTGTATGACAACTAAAACAAAATGGGCAATTAGCCCAATAACAAAGGTAAGGCCGGCCATAAGGGTGAGGGTAGCAAACTTGGATTAATTACAAGTTTGCCACTCACTTGAAATGAAGTATAAAATCAACTTTATAGCTTTATTTCTACTTAGGGTTTTCTTAAAGAAATTGGGTGAAACACTTTCTCTCATTTTTCTCTAAAGAGGCCGGCCACTTAGGGGAGGGATATCTAGCAATCTCTTCTTCCCTAAGTCATCCATATTATCTTCACAAAATACATCCTTGGTGTGGAGACTTAGAGACATTAAACTTTTGGTGTTTTGGAGAACAAATCCTCGAATCCTCAAAGAATCAAAGGAGCACTAAAAGGAGGAAAATCACAAGGAATATTCATGGAGCTTGGAGGTGACTTGAAGGCCCTCCACTTGGGTGATGACCGGATGGGTACTTGTGAATGTTGCTTGAAAGGGAAGATGACCAAATCTCCATTTACTGGAAAAGGAGAGCGTGCCACTGAAATTCTAGGGTTAATCCACACTGACGTATGTGGACCTATGTCTACTACGTCGAGATGAGGCTTCTCCTACTATATCACATTCACCGACGATCACTCTCGGTTTGGCTATGTGTATCTTATGAAGTACAAGTCAGAATCCTTTGAAAGGTTCAAAGAATTCAAGAATGAAGTTGAGAAGCAAACTGGGAAACAGATAAAGACCCTAAGATCGGATCGAGGGGGTGAATATCTGAGTAACGAGTTCCTAGATTATCTCAAAGAGTGTGGAATTGTATCACAATGGACTCCACCAGGAACTCCTCAACATAACGGAGTTTCTGAGAGGAGAAACCGAACCTTGATGAACATGGTTCGTTCTATGATGAGTTCCGCTGATCTACCAATATCATTCTAGGGATATGCACTACACACAGCAGCTTATTTGCTAAATGCAGTGCCCTCTAAATCTGTTCCACAAACACCATATGAGATATGGTATGGGAAGAAGCCAAGTCTTAAACATCTTAAGATTTGGGGTTGTCCAGCATATGTTAAGAAACAAGATGCTGGAAAGCTTGAAGCGAGATCCGTTAAATGCTATTTTGTGGGGTATCCTAAACAGACTTATGGATACGAATTCTATCACCCTGACGACCAGAAAGTCTTTGTCGCCAGAACTGCTATATTCATGGAGGATGAATTCGTTCTTAAAGGAACTAGCAAGATAGAATTGAAAGAAATTAATGAGATTAATGATGAACCACAAACCAGCACTCAACAAGTTGACAACCCTGTTCCTGAACCCCTAGCTCCACATAGATCTGAACGGGTTAGTAAGCCACCTAAGAGGTATGGCTTAGACAATGACTATGCGGAATTGCACCTTCTAGGTGACAATGACACAAAGGAGGACCCTAGGGACTACACTGAAGCAATGTCCGACATTGATTCAAAGAGATGGCAAGAGGCCATGAAATCCGAGATGGATTCCATGTATCAAAATCAGGTCTGGACTCTTGTAGACCCTCCAGAAGGTATTGTACCTGTTGGAAACAAATAGGTCTTCAAGAGGAAGATAGGCGTTGATGGGAACGTGGAGACTTATAAGGCTAGACTCGTAGCCAAGGGTTACAGGCAACGAGAAGGGATTGATTATGAAGAAACCTTCTTTCCTGTAGCCATGATTAAGTCCATTCAGATTTTGCTTGCTATAGCTGCGTACCATGATTATGAAATTTGGCAAATGGACGTGAAGACGGCCTTTCTGAACGGCTACCTAGAGGAAGAGCTCTATATGACTCAACCCGAAGGTTTCGTGTCCAAGTCTGAAAAGACTAAGGTATGCAAGCTTCAAAGGTCCATTTATGGACTTAAGCAAGCCTCCAGGAGCTGGAACATTCGTTTCGACACTGAAATCAAAACGTTTGGTTTTACTCAAAACGAAGACAACAATTGTGTTTGTCAAAAGGTCGTTGGGGAAGCAGTAGTATTCCTAGTGTTATATGTAGATGACATATTACTATTCAGGAATGACACTGCAATACTTTCTTCTGTAAAAGTGTGGTTGTCCAAAACCTTCCACATGAAAGATTTAGGAGATGCATCTTATGTACTTGGGATAAAGCTTTATCGTGATAGATCCAGAAGATTAATTGGATTATCCCAATCTATGTACATTGATAAGGTGTTAAGTAGGTTCCAGATGGAACAATCTAAGAAAGGTTTTCTTCCTGTTAGACATGGAATTCACCTTTCTAAGTCCATGGAACCTAAGACTCCTGAAGAGATACGGCAAATGAATGTTATTCCTTATGCTTCTGCCATAGGGAGTCTCATGTATGCCATGATATGCACAAGGCCTGATATCGCATATGCTGTGAGCATTACTAGTCGATATCAATCTAACCCAGGACCAGAACACTGGGCAGCTGTCAAGACGGTCCTTAAGTACTTAAGAAGAACTAAGGACATGTTCCTCGTATATGGAGGAGCGGCAAAGTTGCGAGTGGAAGCCTATACAGACGCAGATTTCCAATCTAACGTCGATCATAGAAGTTCCAACTCCGGATATGTATTCACTCTGAATGGTGGGGCTGTAAGTTGGAAGAGCAAGAAACAAAGTGTAATTGCTGATTCCACAACAGAGGCTGAATATGTCGCTGCAGCTGAAGCCGGCAAAGAAGTGTTCTGGATGAAGAAGTTCATCACTGAACTTGGGGTGGTTCCAACCATTACATCACCAGTAACTTTGTACTGTGATAATAGTGGGGCGATAGCTCAAGCCAAGGAACCCAGGGCACATCAAAAGAACAAGCATTTTGACAGACGCTTTAATATCATTATAAGATATGCTGCCGAGGGGAAAGTCAACATTCTCAAAGTTGCTTCAGCCGATAACGTAGCAGATCCACTGACAAAGCCAATGTCTCAAATCCAGCTTGACCGTCATATGGATAAGATGGGTATTAGATACATGAGAGTATGGCTTTGAGTGCAAGTGGGAGATTGTTGGAAGTATGCCCACAAAGCCACTCATTTGATGTAATAGCTTTTTGGAATACTTAATGTATTAAACTTTTATATGTTTAATGGAGGGCAAAGCTTATTGTTAATCACTATTTATTGTATCATGTGTTTAAGCAATAAGGGAATCCAAGGGATGTATTTGATCTAAGAGACAAGTGATCTAAGTGAGTTAGATTATCGAGACCATTCTCTTATGTTCATTCCTAAAACGTTCCTAGCCATAGGATTGCCAATTGGGCATTGACAATCCGCTAAGGTTAGTATGTGTTATGTTGACTCAAGCGTGAGTATGACTAGTCTCAAGTCATTTGGTGTTGGACAATAAGACAAACACATAGGTGCTCGAAAGAGTAATCGAGTACACTGAACTACGATCAAAAGAGAGTTCGAACATACATGTCATGTATGAACTCTAAAGTTGCAATATGCAAAGTAGTCCTTTGACCTGAGGCATCATAGATGTCTAATGGTTAGGTCCTTGATCTTTGATCATGTCAAACGGCATTCCATCGGAGTGTCCACGGCATTGTTGGGGTCAAGCTATCTAGTCATGTAGGCATATGAATGCACAACAAGGGATCTCTAACCTTCCATGGTGGAAGGAGAATACTCTAAGATATGATTCTAAAGTCTTTGGCCAAAGCATATGAATATGACTTAGGAAGTTTGTTCCAAATCATATTCAAGGGAATCATATAGAGATGTATCACATTGGATAGTAGACATGAAACAAACTATCACTCAAACAATGTGATTAAGAGTATTGTATTAGAGAAGGACCGTATTGCATTGTAGTTGCAACTGGATAGGTTCTCCAACCAATTCTACTTAGCTTGGGTAACCATGACATATTGCTAGGTGTCACTCATGGTTTGTGGAAGCCCTAAATGATTAGCAAACACTAATCATTAAGGGAGAATTGAAATGTGGTTTCAATTTCACAATCGATCGTTAAGAGTAACAATCGCCCACTACCTCGCTAATTGGAACCTAATGGATCGTACACCGAGTAAGGATGTATGTGAGGAAATTAAATGAAATGGATAAGCAATTAAATGGTTTAATTGAAGAATGGTCAAGATTAATTAATTAGTTAATTAATTTTACGAAAGGTTCGTATTGGGCTTTTAAGTTGGTTTTGGGCTTCGGGGCTCAAAAGCGTTTTGGTCCACAAGGCCCATTATGTTTAAGTTGTATGACAACTAAAACAAAATGGGCAATTAGCCCAATAACAAAGGTAAGGCCGGCCATAAGGGTGAGGGTAGCAAACTTGGATTAATTACAAGTTTGCCACTCACTTGAAATGAAGTATAAAATCAACTTTATAGCTTTATTTCTACTTAGGGTTTTCTTAAAGAAATTGGGTAAAACACTTTCTCTCATTTTTCTCTAAAGAGGCCGGCCACTTAAGGGAGGGATATCTAGCAATCTCTTCTTCCTTAAGTCATCCATATTATCTTCACAAAATACATCCTTGGTGTGGAGACTTAGAGACATCAAACTTTTGGTGTTTTGGAGAACAAATCCTCAAATCCTCAAAGAATCAAAGGAGCACTAAAAGGAGGAAAATCACAAGTAATATTCAAGGAGCTTGGAGGTGACTTGAAGGCCCTCCACTTGGGTGAATCCCTTGTGTAAACAAGGATGAGCTTCAAGGGTAAAGAAACTCTAAATCTTTACTTCTCTTTAATGTAGTTAAAGAGTTTATTGGTTCACCATATACTAGGCTTTGAAAGTCATGGGTTTTATGAATTGTTTTTTAATGCATGTCTACTTTAAAGTGTTAATAGCTTGCATTTGTATTCAAATGTTCATACTTGTTCTTAGCTAGGACAAAAATTTTCCTTCAGTGCTTACTTTCAGGAGAAGCCTATAAACATATGATGAAGTGAAGGTAGGCAACGAGTATGGTCAATATGATATTCTTCTGAGGCCATTCTTGAACCCCTACTTGAACTAGCATGGTGGGAATGACTTAACTAAGTGCAATGGTGCCAATATGATATTCTTCTGAGACATCATTTTCTAGAGGCCAAATTAGATGGGTAATTACAAAAGTTGTAAATGGCTAAAGCGTTATCCTCTCATCATTATTGTTGCTAGCCAATATGATATTCTTCTGAGGTGGGCTTGGTAATGGTGAGTCTCCCATACCCTACTAAGAGTTTCATCCAAAACTCTCGAATTCCAATAAGGGATATGGAATTTGCCAAAAATAGTGGGTGGTGCTATTTGATTTAAAGACCCGAATCAAATGGCTTAAAATCAATCAATTTATATTCGTTATGTATTTGTTTACCTATATATTTGCAAACGCTATCCAAAACTTGACAAAGAAAAGCCGAATGCTTTAGTTTCCGGACTTGGTACAACAATCCCAAAGATTGTCTTAAATGGATTGTATATGTACCTAAGTAGTCTCATCCTCACAATCTTTCTATTGATAATGTATCATTGGAAGAACATGTTAGATAATTCTATCATGAAGAGGACAACACAAACAACCAATGCTTATTCCTTCGTTATATGAACAAAGGAACTTACGAAGATTAGCATAAAGACAAGGACACTTTTAGTGTTGTTAGTTCTTCACTTACAAATTGTTGTATGAAGAAATAAGAGTTGCTTTGAACAACCCTTAGCTAATGCAAACACTAGTGCTTGTTTCTTTGTTAAATGAACAAAGAACTTGAGAAGAAAGCACAAGGGCATGGACACTTTATGTGCCATGATTCTTCACTTACAAATTGTTGTATGAAGAAATGAGAGTTGCCTTGAACAACTCTTGAAAGTTTGTAATTATGTTTAGAACATAATGGTTGGTTGACAAAAATAGTCCATCAATATGGACTTATGATGATTTTGAATCATTGAGTGTTGAAGTGTTAAACCACTTCTAGAAACGGAAACTAGGCAAGGACTTCATCTTTGTGTCCCTATCCAAATGGTTCACTAAGTTTATTCTAAACTATATAGTGAACAATAACCACACACTCTCCAAATCGTTTGATGTGTATAACACAATTGAAATAAGTTTCAAGAGAGATAGTGGGAGTTTAGGGACCATGACTATTGTAGTCAAAGGAGAAGTCAAATGAAGAAAGCGAAATAAACTCCAAGGGAACAAACTTTCTTTATGAAAGGATGGACATTGGAAGGGGTATTTGCAAGAAATGTCTTGCAAGTGTCAAGAACACACCTTTCGAAGGTGTTGTAAATTGTTCTTGAATAGTTCAAAACAGTTGGTTCTTCTACTTGAATGCTTCATTCCGTATTCGTAACTATGTTTTACAATCGTTGTAAAAGTGTGACTAATAAGAAGTAGAAGATATATGAGAGAAGAAAAAGGTGCTTCACATTCGGAACGTGAATAAATAAAGATCTTTGCGAAAGCAGATAGTACTTACTTCCTCATATAAACTACCAAAGAAATTGGAAAAACTAAAGATTGTCTTTACATTCCAATTTTAAGGAACTTAATTCCATCACTATAAGGGATGGATGAATGTTTTGTTTGACAAAACATTGTTCTTTATTAATGAATGATTAGATTATTGTAATCTAATTGATTGTCTCTATAGTAGAGATGATATGGTAGTGTTAACTGTTTAGAATATAACGATGCTTAAAACCCAAAAGGTTCCAAGGTAGTGACTAATCCCAACTGAGTTGTAATACCTCTAAAACATAAATTACGAGTTGGTCATAGATGGATGCTTTGGATCGTTAGATCCGGATCCAATACCTTCTTATTAAAATTGTATAGAGGCGAAATGTTCGAATCTTTATTCTTTTGGAAAGAAGAAAGAATCACAAAGTTCTTGAGGTTAATTCACTTAGATGTTAGTGGCACTTGTCCACAACATAATACTACTCATGTTGTATGACATTCACCGAAGATCACTCTCGGTTGGACTATAGTTTATTTTGAATAAACACAAGTCCGAATACTTTGCAAAAGGTTTCAAAGAATTCAAGAAATGTAAGTTGATGAGTAAGACGTCTAAAGTATTTACCTCCTTAGATTTGATCCAAGATAAGGTAACACTTTAGAACAGTTTCCTTGAAAGATATCAAGGAAAGAAGCATCATAAGATAATGGATTTCTCCATTAAGAGAAGAACGAACTCGAATAAAATTTAGTTCGTTGGATGTTATCAATTACCCATATATATAGGATATATATACTTCTAAGACAATATGATTGTCAATTAGAAGATCTTCCAAAATTTTCATGACTCCATAGGATGTAGTTGGAAAGAAAGACAAATCTTAATCATGTTAAGATTTGGGGTTGTGTGCTAATAAGCAATATTTGTTTAAAATTATCTTGTGGGTATCCTTAAATTAACATTTGGATATCACTTCTATAAACCAACTAACAAATGTTGTTTGTTGGGTAGTTCATTGTAATCCTATACTAGGATTTGCCTAAGATAGCGCAAATGAATGAGAGATAGAACTCAAAGAATGGGTTCTTTGAGAAACAAGATAGTGATCAACAAATATAACAACCTAGTTCCTTCACCACAAGCTCCTAGGTAGTCGAGAAGGATTTATAAACCGTCTCAGTTGAATGGTTTGAATTATGACTATGTCATAGAGTTACACCTCTTAATTCGAAAGAAATAAGAATGAAAATCCTTATGACTAGATTGAGTGTATATACGATATATACTCAAGGAAATGGTAAAGTACCATTTGACACGAAATAATGAAACCTTAAATAGCTAATTGGTAGCTTAAGGTGACTACAATCAAAGAGAATGGTTGACTTTGAAGAAACCATCTTTGACGTAGTCTTGTTTTCAATTAATTCGAAGATTGCTAGCTACAACTAAAAGGTGATTCAATGTTTGGACATAATATGGGTTTCCGAAACCATTATTAAGATAGTCTTGATAATATATATATCTAAAACTATGAATCACAAGACATGTAAGTTGTAGAGATCCATCCATCATGAATCTTAGCAAGCTAGTGGGAGCTATAAGCGTCTTATGAGAGAAAGATCAAATCGTTTGATTTCTCATAAAGATGTAAATGAATCTTTTGTTTACTAGGTTTACAAAAGATTAGTGGGAGTTAATCATGTTCCTAAATTTGAATATATATATATATATATATACACATATATGATATATTAATTTTGGAAATGAAAAGAATACTTCTTCGTTAAAGTTATGACTTTAAACATTCTATAACGATAGAATGGATATGGGAGACATAGTCTATATACATGGGATAGAAATCTATAATGATATATTTCAAGATATAATTCGATTATATCAATCCCTAATAATAGACAGGAGATGCTAGGAAGTTTCTCATATGATGATAAACTTCAATTAGAAGGACGACTCTAGTGAGACTAGCAAGTTGCCCTTCTCAAAGGGAACGTACCCTTTGACTCCCAAAGAAATAATGCGTAAATAGAATCCTTTATGCATACGCAGAAAGGTGATTTATGTATTTCATATTGTATGAAAAACATTGATATGAATTGTACCTAGAAAGGTACAAGACGATATCAGTGCAAGCCCAGGATCAGAACCATGGCAATTGTCAAGTGAGTCCTTAAGTATTTAAGAAATACTAAAGGATAGATTCCTCAAAGAATGAGGAAGAATTAGAGTAACGTAAAGGAAGCGTAAATGTATTAGATTATGAATCTAATCCATCATTGGATGTTTCTTCATTATGAATGAAGAGATAATCAGATATCTCTTTATTATGACTAAAGAGATATTTGGATGGAAACATTAAAAGTAATGACTTTAGTGTGTTCCATTATGAATGCAAAATATATTGCCATATAGAAGCTTACAACAATGTTGTTTGGATGAGAAAGTTCATTTATGAACTCTCTATTCAGTTTTAACCAGAAAGTGTCTCTAGTGTATCGACACTACGGCACTAATGGGGCGATAGCTCAAGCCAGGGAATCAAGGTCTCATCAAGATCCGAACTCAAATGAAAGACTGAACCACATGATTAAGAATCATGTATAATGATGACGTCGTTATTCTCAAGGTTGCTTCTATGGATAACATATAGATATCCATTGTCTAGGCCTACTACTCAGCCATTTATGAAATGACTACAGAAGAGGTATCATCACTGATGACCAAGCTGATTGGCTCTAGTGCAAGTGGGAGATTGTTAGAAATGTGCCCTAAAACCAATCATATGATGATACTTTACGGACATTTCACATGTTAAACTAATCTAGTTTAATATCAAGGGCAAAGATTATTGTTTGAGCCGTCTCATATAAATGTTATACGCTTAAACGATAAGTCCAAGGAATATGTGATTGGGAGAATGTGATCTAAAGAAGTTAGATTCATGAGACCATTCTTTCGTAGATACATCCTAAACGTTCCTCATCATAGGATTGCCAATTGGGCATTGACAATCCGTTAAGATCAGTACGTGATGTGTCTTCTCTCAGGGAGAGTGACTCGTCTCGAGTCATTGGTGTGTGTGACATCAAGACAAGTACGTAGGTGCTCAATAGAGAATGAGTTCACTGAACACGATCAACAAAGAGTTCTCATATTCATGTCACATGAGAACTCATGGTTGGGATAATGCAAAGTAGTCTTTTGACCTGAGGCATCATAGTTGTCTTGTGGTTAGGTACTTGATCTTTGATTATGTCAAAGTCACCCCATCCGCGGGTGTCCACAGCATCGTCGGGGTTAAGCCACTTAGCCATGGAGGCAAGTGAATGCGCAACAAGGGATCTCTAACCTTCAAACTGTTTGGGGGAGAATACTCTATGATATGATTAAGAATCTATGGCCAGAGTATGAATGAGATTTAGGAAGTCGTTCCAAATCACATTCAAGGTAATCATATAAGCACACGAATCACATTGGATAGTAGACATGAATAAACTATCAAACCAAACAATGTGGTCAAGAGTATTGTATTAGAGAAAGACCATATTGCATTTGTAATCCTAAACTGAATAGGTTCTCCACCTCTTCTGATTAGCTTGGATAACCATGATATGCTGCTAGGTGTCACTCATGGTTTGTGGAAGCCCTAAACGTGTATAATCACTAAAGGGAGAATTGAAAGTAAGTTTCAATTCACAATCGATTTGAAATGGTTTTAATCGTCCACTGCCTCGCTAAAAGGAACCTAATGGATCGTACACCGTGTAAGGTGGAGATTGAAGAAACAATGGAGATGAGTAAGAATAATTAAATGGTTTAATTATTTATGGCAAGGATTAATTAATATGTTAATTAATCAAACGAATAAGTTCGTGAAAGACCTAGGGATAGTTTTGGGCCTCAAGGCTCAATGGGCTTCGAACGTCAAGCCCATTAACTTAAGTTGTATGACAACTTAATGACAAATAATTCACAAAGGCCTTAAAAGCCCAATGAAACCCTATGGCCGGCCATTTTGTTAAAGGAGTGGGTTTTGGACTTAATTACAAGTTTGCCACTCCAATGAATAAAGGTATAAATATGACTTTATAGCCAAAATTCATTTAGGGTTTTCTTGGAGGGTTTAGCTAAAGTGGCCGGCCTCCTCGGAGGGTTTAGCTAGCAATCCTACTACTCCAAGGTCACTCATTTCTTCTCCAATCTAACCTTGGTGAAGAGACTTAGAGGTTCTCAATTTTGGGAACTTGGAGAACCATTTCATCCATCCAAATCCATAGATCTAAGATGCAAGGAATGAAGGCCCTCTCTTTGGGTGATTAGCCTTTGCTTATGCAAAGAGGAATCTACAAAGGTATAATTTCTCAACTAACAAATGTTGTTTTAAGTTGAGTCAAGGTTCACCAATCTACTAGGCTTTGAATTTCATGGTTAATGTTTTTTTTTTAAGTGCATACAAGCATGATTCTGCCTTTAATTTGTTAATTGCATGCTCTAGATGTTGCTTAAATGAACATGTTTTTCACAAAATTTCCTTCACTTTTGAAACCAGATCTCTTGAAAACATGGACGCTTGTGCCAAGTTTGTTAATGGCGTCAGAAAGGTATTGCCCAAGCTCGTTTGCGAAGTATACGACCCAATTATAGAAGGACTGTTCTGTTTTCTATGATGCAGATATAGCAAGGCTGCTAAGGAGACGCAAATACTATGGCAGATTCTGAGCTTGTTGCTTTGAAGGGGCCTCATATGTCTTCCCCTATTCCTTTGCAGCTTGAGACCACTCGCCAAAAGACCGTTGACTTGAAAACTAGGCTTGACGCGATCCAAGTTAAGCATAAAAGTGCAGAGAAAGAGATTGGATGTTACATACCTCAGATTCAAGATCTTGAGTTTGCAGTTTCTGAGCTTTGTTTCGCTGCTTATGCAAAGGATGAAAAATTGATTGCTGCTTATAATCAAGTGATCCACTTCAAGAGAATCGTCGATAGGCTTAAACCCCAAGTGTTGGAACTTCAAGGTGTACTGAAGATCAACGAAAGTTTGAAGAAAGAAGTGGATGAGCTGCAGCGCGTCCATGTTGGTATTGGTGAAGTAGTTGGAGAAGTTAGTGCCCAGGCTGGAGTAGTCGGGGGTGATGCCGCTGCTAAGAGCTTCGCGGCTGCTGAAGGTGTGGCGACCAAATAGTCGAGGGATGTCCAGGCTGCTAAAGTGTAGTCATCTAGATAGCCTTTAAGATTTTCTTTGTTTTTCTTTATAGCTCTTGTTTTGCTTGAACTCCTTCGGCATTTGCTAGTTGTTTATAAACATGTTTTCCTTAGCTTTTCTACATTTTTGCTTCTTTTGTTCATGCCCTAACCTTTAGAATTGATAGACCAGTGGCAAGCATGCTACTTTTTTATAAGCAGACAAGCGCGCGTAGCCTATGCAGCCGTAGGTGTTGGTGTAGAACTTTGCAAAGTTGTTAGCCATTGGGTTGGCAGCCAGATGCCTTACTTACAGAAGCAGACAAGTCTGCGTAACCACTAGGCTATTAACCTTGACTTTCTCCAATTCCGTAGGTTGCGTAGCAAGTATCACAACACTTTAAGACTTGGTGTGGTTTGTTCTGTGCTTGGCAGAGGTGAAGCTTATCGACTACATAGCATGTCGGCAGTGGATAAAACTTTGTATATGCGTGCTAGCTTGTTTAACCTTTCACAAGAATGTACGGTTGTATAAGTCTAGTACGGTTTTACTGCTCGAATGGCAAGCCGTAGGTAGTCTTCCGGAATCCATAGGCTACCTTAGTGCACTCGGTAGCAGCTTTAGGATTCCAGGGCAGCCGTCCATCGGATGTACTGCGTAATGCGCCCTCTCCGTCTCTAGGGCCCGGTTCCCCACGGATTAGACCAAGAGACCTAAAATCCTTCAGTTAGCTAAGCCTTGAAAAAGACCATTGCGGTTACTTCTAGGAATCCCAGCGCAAGCCATCGTGCATCTAGTTATACTAGGGCAGCCCGGCTCATCCACGTCTGGATATTCAGAGTGTAGAGTTTATCCTCCCATTCTTGGAGAGCTAACCCATGTGGGTGTCGAGGAATTGGGTTACCCTCTCGTGTTGGAGAGCAATTAGTTTACCCTCTCGCACTGGAGAGCATGGTTGGTCCCTCGGGGGGCGTAATTCCTGCGGTAAGTCCCTAAGAAGGGCGCGGTCTTCTTTTAAAGTGCAGGAGTGATCAGTTGTTGTAAGCATGCAGCCAAGCCAAGTCATGATTACGTCTGAATTCCTCATTGAAAAACGAGTTAAACAAACGAGAACTTAGATGTAAGGTAAGAACTGCATAACAACTGGATAATCCTCGACTGGTGAGGTAGTGCCCGTCGAGCTGCTTGAGTCTTCGGGCTTTGATGTAGCGAGAGGTCACACGTGGTACTTCCTCATATTGTAGGCGTTCCATTGTTTTTCGATCTTTTTGTCGTTTTATGGTGGCGAGGTGTAATTGTTCTTGCCACTTACTCTGCTGATCTTGTACGGACTTTCCCAGATGGGATCCATAGTTTTGGAGCCTTTTCTGCTGGCAGAGATGAAGCTTTTTCTTATGACCAGATCTCCGGGCTGGAACTGCCAGATCTTGGCCATTTTGTTGTAGCTGGAAAGGAGCCGATGCTGATAGGCTGCAATGCGAGTGATAATTTGTTCGCGCCTCTCTTCTGCCAGATCTAAGTTTGTGGTCATCTCCTTTCGGTTGCTCGTCTTTTGGTTGTGCGATATGCCCATAGACATCCTTGGAGTTCGTATGGCCATTTTCTTTTCTTATTGGTGGGGGATTTCTTGTGGCAATCGAGGATCATCTTAGTGGATGCTTTGGCCCGCCTATTGCCTTGAGGATATCTTGGCGTAGACATGTGCTGCTTGATGCCATATTTTTTGAAGAACTTCGTTAAATCTTTGCCCACGAATTACGGGCCGTTGTCGGTGACGATGGATTAAGGGATGTCAAATCGGCAAATGATACTCCTTCATATGAAGCGCTCTATGTCCGTCTGAACCATGATCGTCATGGGCTCTGCTTCTACTTATTTGGTGAAGTAGTCGATTGCCACAATCATCATGCCTTTGCCCCTGGTAGTCTGGTTGGTGATTAGCTAGGACTCGGAATGAATGGAAAGCTTTTTCACCACCAAGTCTTTTTGTCATTCGACAGCCTGCTGATGAGGCTTCGTACTCTACTTCGTTGTTAGATGCTTTGAAGTTTAGAGTGATCGCCTACTTGAGCATTAAAACGTCTGGGGTGGCAAGAACCACGAATGCTCACGAGCCTTCGTAGCTGGATGCGCCGTCGACATGCAAACGCCAGAAATCTCCATTGAAGGAGCAAGTGTGACTAAAGTGTGCTCGGCTACCTTCGGGGCGTCGTTGGGCCGAGTTGTTGCGTTCATCAGAACACTTTGCATCTGCCAGGGTCTACGCCTTTATCGTCGTCGGTTTGGATTTGACGGAATAGTGCGTCATGATGATGACTGCTTGCGTTTGAAGGTAAAACTTAAGCTTTTGGGTTACAACAATTATCGCTAAAGTTAGCTTTTGAATTTTTAATAGCATCGAGGAGAGCTTTTGAACTGTAGAATACAGGTAGTCGAGCCCCCAGCTCTTCTCGCATGATGGTAGAGCTTATTGCTACTTTAGATACCGTCAAACATGCGAATAAGTCATCCGCTGCTTCTAGGGAGGTGATGTCAGGTACTTCTTCAAGTCCTTGAATGTGCATTGGCGAGCCTTATCCTAAAGTGCATGCTTCTCTGCCAAAGCAAAAGAGTCTGCCAGAGTTAGATATTCTTTCATGATCAATTTTTCGAATAACGGGTGGTCTGTTGGAAGTCTTTTTTGGAAAGCTACTCTAGCTATCGAGTCGTTGCATCTGACTATTTTTGCCTTCTCTACTTTGAACCTCCTCACATAGTCACGAAGCAACTCCTTTGGGTTCTTCTTGACGTCGAACAAATGGTCAGACTTCTTTTTGATCGAGCGATAAGATGAATATTCTTTGGTGAAAACCAAAGAAAGTTCGTATAAATTTCGGATGGATTATGGCGGTAGGGTGTAGAACCAATCTTGCGCCTCGCCTTGTAGAGTGGTGGTGAATATCTTGCATATGAGATCATCGTTGTTTAAATAAAGGATCATTGCGCTTCGGTAGCGCTTTAAGTGTCTCTCTGGGTCTTCATCCCCTTTGAAAGATGTGAAATGTGGCATGCTGAACTCGCGTGAAGGCTCTGCCTGCTCGATCTCGTCCGTGAAAGGTGACCTGCTTATGTTAGTCATGTTTCGTCGTAGTGCCTCGTCGGTGACCTCGTTGCGTTGGAAATCATGCAATTGCTTGGTCAATAGTCTCTCTACTTCTTCCTGAATTTGCCTTTGTTGGGGTAGTGGAGCTCTCGGCTGCCCCCAGCCATGACTTGCTGGTCTAGGCTGCTCTTCCATGTGTTTGGCTCGTCTATGCCACAGATGCAGTGCATGTGGTGCGTTCCTAATAGGCGAACGAGTTCTTCGTAGGCTGATGGTTGAACTTGAGCTAGATTGAGTGACTGCTTCTCTCCGTCTGTCGTGCTGCCTACTCCAATGTGAGGTGGAGGATGCTTCTTGCGGGCTTAGCCACGAATGAACACTTTGCCCGGAAGGTTGCTCATGTTGACTATCGGAGTGTGACCCTAACTGTGAATGTATGCTCATCTGTGGGCCTCGTCGAAAGTGCACGCTCCTCCGCACGCTAAAACGGGAGTATATGCTATCTCGGGGGCCTAATCGAGAATGTACACTGCCCGAACGCTCAGCTCGTGGCTGGTCGAGTGGCTGCTTGCCAGAACGCTACTAGAAAGGTTCGTTTGCCCTTGTCCTACTTCGGGATACCTCGTCCGGGGCACGTTGGATCCTGATGCGTTGCAAAAGTTGATTCACCAAGGTTGTCTGTTGTGCAAGGGCGCTCGTCAACTCTATGACTTGTCGAGACAAGTGTTGTTTGCCATTTGGATTGGAAGAGTTTGGAAGGAATGCGCCTCCTTGGGCAGTGGAATGGTGGTAGACTTCATGCGCGAGATTTGAGTTGGGAAATGTCAAATCCGTGAAAAAATATGGTGAGAATGCCCCCGGCTCAATGGTAAGTCCGGATGGTTGAGATAGTCTTGGGCCGACTTGGGCTGCTTAGAAAGCCACGAGAGCAGGCTGGGCCGTGAGAGTGAGCTGCTCGATGGGAGCAAGCTGGACCACGGGAGTGGGTTGCTCGTCGGGAGCAGGCTGCTCGGCGGGAGCAGGCTGAACCACGAAAGTGGGCTGCTCGTCGGGAGCAGGCTGGGCCACAAGAGTAGGTTGCTTGGCAGGAGCAGGCTGGGCCGCGAAAGTGGGCTGCTCATCGGGAGCAGGCTGGACCACGGGAGTGGGCTGCTCGTCGGGAGTAGGCTGCTCAGTGCGTGATGCATGCGAATGAGAGGCTTGGGCTCGGACGCGTGCAAGCTTGGATGTCACGGCTTGGGTCGTGGCTTTGGTGTCGTGAGCCTTGGATGGCACGGCTCAGGCCGTGGTGAAAGCACCATGGACCTCGCCACCGTGGTGGTTCCCATGGTGGAAACTCGTGGTGGTGGTGCCACTAACTTATTGTCGCATTTAGCCTCACAGATCTTTTTGTGCGAGAGTCTTCTACGAGTATGGATTTCAGCTCTCAATGAAAGCACCAATTTGTGGATGCAAATTTTCTCCTCCTCGATCTTGGACGATTTTGCACCTACAAAACAACTAGCACCTTAGGTTAAGGCCAAAAGCCTCACGCGCCCATGATGAATGGGGGGGGCTTTGGCCAAAGAACCTCCGATGCCAAAGTTAGAATTTTAGAGAGAAATAGTGTTTAGAGTATTTGGGATTTTTTGTAAGAGAATTGGAATGATCTTTTGGTGAAAATGGGAATCTATTTATAGGGATAGGGGTGGGCGGCCTAGCTAGGGTTTTTGTGTTCGATTTAGGTTTAATTAGCCAATTTATTTGGCTATTAAACATAAAATGAATGTTTTGGTGGTTTTTGGAATTAATTGGCTAGTTAATTAGGGTAATTAAAAAGGGAAAATAGTGGAAAATGTGGAGAATAAGATGGTTTACTTTTCTTGATGGGATTGGCCGGCCACTTTAGTAGTTTTAGGTTTGGATGGGTGTTTCAATTGATAATTAAGGGATTGATTAGGTAATTAATCCCTTAATTAGTCAATTATTATGATTTTAGGAAATATGAAAGGAATAAGTATATTATTTAGCTAATTGATTAGCTAAATAATGAAATGGGAAATATATGAATAAATTAGATTTTAAGTTGATACCTATTTTGGGCACTTTTGACTTGGTTGAGGGATAATTGCCTGCTGCTTGCGCGTAGGAATCCCGGTATGCCTCAAGGGTAGTTTTGTCTTCTTTTGTCAAAAATCCATGTGTCGCCTTGTGATTATTTTTTGCTCCACATGAACCATGTTGGTTGTAACACTTAGAATCACATACTTTGTGTCAAAGTACGCATGTTGAAGCTCTGATTTGGAGTATAAGGGTAGGTCAGCGTAGACCAAGTGTTCTAGTGCTAGGAACCCAAAAGACTCAAACGAAGTTGTATGAATTCCCTCTTCTTTAAATATTTGCCGAATGGCTTGTGTGACAAAAGATCTTAAGAAGTTGAGAGTCAAAACATTTGTAATGTGTATGCCTTCTTATAATAGCATTTCCTTCAGTACCTAGTCCTCCACTTTGAAAGAGTGAGGCTTAGCCCCATAGTCATAATAGTCGACGGTACATTCACCCCTAGTTGTCTTGATACGAACTTTTATCCCTTTTGTTGTAATGGGCTTGGTGAGAGTAAAAATCCTTCCTCTTACCAAGAGACAGATACGTTTGGTGACTTAGCGAGTAGCTAAATGAGGCAGGAGATGATGCAATGGGTGTCTGAATGACCAATATCTCCTCACTTGGTAGAACTTGACTTCCAATTCCCACTTGTTGATAGGGGTTAACCATATGGGGGTTCCTTTGGTATGTCCTTGATTCGGAGGAGGCGTGGTTGTAAGCCTGTGCCATCACCTCAAAGTAAGTCTTCCAAGTGTTGGCATTGATCATGTACTTGAAGAAACAATCAAGTAGGTCTGCCGTGAAGGCCTTGAGGGTGGTCTTGTCATCTACCTCAGCGCAGCGAGAATACTCATGGTTGAAGCGACCAGCATACTCTCTTAGTGACTCATCCGGCTTCTGACGAATAGTGTACAAGTCCTCTGCAGAATACAAGTGATCGGTCTAGAAGATGTGTTGAGAGACAAACAATTTCCTCAATTCCTCAAATGAGTCTATTATCTCAAGTGAAAGACAGCAATACCAGTTTAGAGCTTCGCCAGAGAGGGTGGAGGGGAAGAGAAGACATCGCTCTTCGTTGGTGTACATCTGATATGCCATGGTGGACTCAAAGAGGTTAAGGTGTTCAATTGGATCATCTCTTCCAGTATAGAGTTGTAAACCAAGCTTTTGTTTTGTCTTTGCCTGAAGGGGGTGTCGAGGATCCATCTTATGAAAGGGCCATGCCTGGGCTGGTTCCAGTCAGGTATCTCAGCCTGACGTTTGGCCTTTAACTTGTTTACTTCCTCAAGGAGCTGTAAGACAAAAGGGTCCTAAGTGGAGTCATGTGCCATTGGAATTTTCTTTCGTAAGTCTCCATCGCCTCTTAGAAGTAGGAAAGTTTGAGCAAGGGCATGTGGTTTTTTCTTAGACTTGCCGTACTGACTTCTAGGGCGAGTCTGTCGGAATACCTCAGAGTCCCCCGTACCTTCATGTTTCTCTGGGACATGTCATTCCTTCCCTAGATTGGCAGTTGGCTTGGGTCGTGGGAGGGGACCGAGTCTTTCAGAAACCCTTAGGTTATTGATCTTCGAGCATAAATGGAGGGGATTCTCTCGACGTTGCTTTAGGAAGTCTCGACAATCACGATAAACGGCTTTCGATCCTTTCAACCCTTCTGCAATGAGGTGTCTTCCTCCACTTCTTCTACTTCAGGTCGAAGCATCTGGGTTGAGAGAAGTCTCATGTTGATCAATGTTTTGATGATTAGCTCGCTCCTTATTAAGGATACCCATATCGAAGGGAGGTGACCCTCCGTGTTAGGGGGCACCTAGATAATGGTTGATGTCCACAAGGGCAACGAGCTCGCGTGTTTGAGTACACCTAGTTTTGTGGAGCGTCTCAAAGAGCTTCTTATACTGCTCTTGGAGGACCTCATTCTTCATTGCTATCTTGTTGTTCTGAGCTTCTAGCTCATCGACTTTAGCTTGAAGAGCAACCCTATTTCCTTCATTCTTTCGTTGCTTCGCACTAGGTGCAATAGGGGTGTCATTTTGTGTGTTGTGGCTTCCTTCACTCCCCATGTTGGAGAGGGATGCCTGGTCAAAAGAGAGTGTAGGAATGGTGGAAACCAGCTTGGCAAAGCTGAAGAGAGTGGGAATAAGTGTCGTTCCCACATACAGCGCCAAATGTTGATGCACAAAATCAGCGAGGACTTTGGTACAACAAAAAGTGTTAAGTTTGTGACCTTCGCTAAATTGCTCCGATCACTAGTGTGGATAAGTAAGTAAATGGATAGGGACAGGAAAGCAAACGCAAGATGTACATGGTTCACCCAGATTGGCTACGTCCATGGAGTAGAGGAGTTCTCATTAACTGTGAAGGGTTTACACAAGTACATAGGTTCAAGCTCTCCTTTAGTGAGTACTAGTGAATGATTTAGTACAAATGACATTAGGAAATATCGTGGGAGAATGATCTCCTTTTATAGAAGAGAGTTTCTAGCTTTGTTCTGACATTGACACATGTCATGTTGTGATTGGTTTCTAATGTTGACATGTGTCACGCTATGATTGGCTTCTGATGTCGACACGTGTCGCACTGTGATTGGCCTCCTGGTTGGAGGGAAACTCTTTTGGATCTTTGACGGTATAACGTTGACTGGTGCTCAGTAGTTTCGCGATTGGTCAAGTATGATACATACAGAATTGAAATGAGATTATCATCAATGATGTTTTCACTTAAATGGTAGCTACCGACATAAATGAAAAGCGATGATATCGAACCATGTACCGTTGATTAAGTGACAACGTAGAACTGATTGGACAACTAAAGTTACAGTCTAGGTCAAATTCCTTACTTAAGTGTGTTTGGACCTATCGTTCCTACACTGCCCAAGGTAACCCTCTTATGTTACAAATGGGAAAGGAAGTGTTAAGAGATGAATGAAACAATGCGATATGATGCACGCCTTACGACACAAGGTTTCTCTCAAACGTCATGTGATTGATAGCAGCATGATGAAATGTAGTTAGTATTTTCTCCATGGGGATATTGTTGGAAATGTGCCCTAAAGCTAATCATATGATGATACTTTACGGACATTTCACATGTTAAACTAATCTAGTTTAATATCAAGGGCATAGATTATTGTTTTAAGCCGTCTCATATAAATGTTATATGCTTAAACGATAAGTCCAAGGAATATGTAATTCGGAGAATGTAATTTAAAGAAGTTAGATTCATGAGACCATTCTCTTTTGTATACATATCCTAAGCGTTCCTGATCATAGGATTGCCAATTGGGCATTGACAGTCCATTAAAATCAGTACGTGTTGTGTCTTCTCTTAGGGAGAGTGACTGGTCTCGAGTCATTGGTGTGATTGACACCAAGACAAGCATGTAGGTGCTCAATAGAGAATGAGTCCACTGAACACGATCAACGAGGAGTTCTCATACTCATGTCACATGAGAACTCATGGTTGGGATAATGCAAAGTAGTCTTTTGACCTGAGGCATCATAGTTGTCTTGTGGTTAGGTCCTTGATCTTTGACTATGTCAAAGTCACTCTGTCAGAGGGTGTCCACGGCATAGTTGGGGTTAAGTTACTTAGCCATGGAGGCAAGTGAATGCGCAACAAGGGATCTCTAACCTTTAAACCGTTTGAGGGAGAATACTCTATGATATGATTAAGAATCTCTGGCCAGAGTATGAATAAGATTTAGGAAGTCGTTCCAAATCACATTCAAGGTAATCATATAAGTAAATGAATCACATTGGATAGTAGACATGATTAAACTATCAAACCAAACAATGTGGTTAAGAGTATTATATTAGAGAAACACTGTATTGCATTGTAATCCTAAACTGAATAGGTTCTTCACCTCTTCTGATTAGCTTAGGTAACCATGACATACTGCTAGGTGCCACTCATGGTTTGTGGAAGCCCTAAACGTGTATAATCACTAAAGGGAGAATTGAAAGTAAGTTTCAATTCACAATCGATCGTTAAGAGTAACAATTGCCCACTGCCTCGCTAAAAGGAACCTAATGGATCGTACACCGTGTAAGGTAGAGATTGAAGAAACAACGGAGATGAGTAAGGATAATTAAATGGTTTAATTATTTATGGCTATGATTAATTAATATGTTAATTAATCAAACGAATAAGTTCGTTATAGACCTAAGGTTAGTTTTGGGCCGCAAGGCCCAATGGGATTTGAATGTCAAGCCCATTAACTCAAGTTGTATGACAACTTGAATGAACAAAGGGCTTGAAAGCCCAATAAACCCTTAAGGCCGGCCAAATAGAGGAGGGTAGTGAACTTGCTTTAATTGCAAGTTTGCCACTCCATTATGAGCTGGTATAAAAGAAACTTTATAGCCATTTCATCCTTAGGGTTTTCTTTTGGGAAAGGATGAGAACACAATGCTCTCATTTTCTCTCTAAGAGGCCGGCCCCCTTGGAGGAGATTAGCTAGCAATCTCCTATCCTCCAAGGTCACTCATCTCTTCTTCAAGTCCTTCCTTGGTGTGGAAAAATTATAGGTTCTCAATTTTGGGAACTTAGAGAATCCTTTCTACCATCCTCCTCCAAGAAATCGATGGAACTAAGAAGCTAGGAATGAAGGCCCTCTCCTTGGGTGATTAGCCTTTGCTTATGCAAAGAGGAATCAATAAAGGTATAAAATATCTCAACTCACTATGTTCTTGGGTTGAGTCTTGGTTCACCTTTCTACTAGGCTTTGAATTTCATGGGTAATGTTTTGTTTTTAAGTGCATACAAGCATGATTCCGCCTTTAATTGTTAATTGCATGACATAGATGTTGCTCAAATGAACATGTTTTTCACCAAAATTTCCTTCAGATATAGTTACGGAGATTGACATGTAAGTTCCTAAAGAATTACATGGACTGGTTCAAATAGTTCCAAAACCACGGAACACCCTCTTAACTTGTTTTGAGGCGTTCACTACAATCTGACGGAAGTGGTATACCCGTCTAAGTGATTATTTGATCAATCAGGGATATGAATTATGCCCTTGCATGTTAAACTACATGTTAAACTATGAAGTCTTATTCCAAATTGCTAGAGTTACAGTTTATGTCGTTGACACGAACTCCGGAAGAGCTTGAGAAAACTGTTTCGCACCTGAAAAATGGAATTTGAGATGAAGGATCTTGGAAAAACTCGTTTATGCCTTGACCTGAAGTTGAAGCATTGTTCTGACGGTATTTTGATCTACCAGTCGAACTACACCATAAAGGTGTCACTTTTAAGTATACCTTTGATCGTCCCTACGTTATATGCAAATAAGACCCTTGAAGAGGTTATGGAATCCAAAATTCCATATCTAAAGTTCAACTTTGCGCTTTGTTGTACTTAGCTCATTGTATTTAGACAGGACATCTCCTTCGTTATTGATCTTGGTAAAGATGCAGCACCGCGCCTACACGCAATCACTAAATTGGTATTAAAGACGTACCATGAAGGTACTACGAGGGCAAATCCCAACGCATCTCGAGTGGGTCCAACCCCCCTGATCCTCGGAATGATGTTTGCCTTGTTTGTTATGCTGACGCAGGTTACTTATCAAACCTGCACAAGGCAAAATCCCTAAATGGTTATGTCTTTACAGTTAAAGATATTGCAATATCTTGGAGGTCCACGATATGACCTTAGTTGCAAAATCTTCGAATTGTTCCAAGACTCACCTCATGGGACTGATGGGCAGTTGACGGCGGACGAGGGCAGTCATTAATCGTTGCAGATCCATGATCCATGGTTCTTTGTTTTTGTGTTGTGTTGTTGGTTAATTTTCGTTTGCAGATTTTTTTTTTCAATTTCGTTGGTTCTGAACTTCTGATGAATTTGATCTGTAGCTTCTAAATTTCATGGTTTTGCAATTTGTTTTGGGTATGCTGGATTTGGTTAGGTAACTTCATTTATGAACACTATTAGACTATTAGTTGAGGTTTGATTAATTTGTGAGAGTACATACGGTTTGATTAATTTGTTTTGGGTATGCTGCTGCTGAAGCCTGGATTTGTTGTGGCTGTTTTGCATTTTTGGGAGGAAAAAAAAAAAAACCGAAAAAAAACCGAAACCGAACCGAAAAAAAAACCGAACCGAAAAAAACCGAAAAAAATTTGGGCCGAACCGAACCGAACCGAAATTTCGGTTTGGTTTCGGTTTTGGCAAAAAACCGAACCGATAAGAACCGAACCCAGCCCTAGCTGCTAGTGCCAAGAGAGCCGAGACTCCTGAGTTCCACCGACCGCCGAGAGTGGGTGTGAAAACGAAGACAATCATCAATGGCGGGCGTATCGCTCAATTGCGGCGACTGTGGGACTCTGCTGAGGTCGGTTGAGGAAGCCCAAGAGCATGCCGAGCTCAGCTCCCACTCCAACTTCTCTGAGTCCACGGAAGCTGTTCTCAATCTCGTTTGCTCTTCCTGCGGCAAACCTCGCCGATCCAAAACTGTATCTATACTTCCTTCATCTAATTTCGAGTTTTTTTTTTTTTTGGGTTATTTCAACTTTTTTATTTCAAAGGATTTGCTTATCTGGGTCAGCTTAATTTTCATATGCATTAGTTGGATTAAGATATTTGATGAATTTGCTAGTGGATTTCGGAACTTTTTATCGGATTTTATTCTCTATCGGAATTTCAATTGTTTTTTCTTTCAAATTTCGCCTTTTTCGTGATTTGTTTATCATGTTCGGTAGAATTTCAGCTTAATTTTCATTTGTATTAGTTTGAATTCAGTATTTCTATTGTTAGATTAAGATATGTATTGAATTTATCATTAAATTTTGAAACTTTTTATTTTATTGCTGGTGGATTAAAATTCAGTTTCATTTGGATTCGAGAGTTTTTTTGAAAGATCTTTTGGTTATTTGGGGTTAGAGATGAGATATGTAGTAGGGTACCGAGTTAAATGAGTGATTACAGCAGAGGTTTATATTTGGTCGATTGGAGATTAGAAGCCTGGGCAATAATGCAAATTGTTTTGGTGCTTTGATTGTGCAGGAAAGTGATTTGCACACCAAAAGAACAGGGCGTACTGAGTTTGTTGATAAGACTGCGGATGCAGCTAAACCAATAAGTTTGGAGGTTCCAAAGGCTACTCCTTCAGGGTCCGAAGAGGCTGTTTGTGCAAGTAGCCATGTGCCAGAAGGTACTTCTTCCAGTTCAGTGTGATGTAAAAGCATGAAATTTGTAGTTTAATTTTTTAGTTACAAATAGGTTGTTATTTGTACAGTTTTAGGTAGATCTTACATTTCTGTATGAGTTTGTTGACCTTTTGTAATGATAACTAGAGGTTTGCTGTTTGGATGTCTTACCACCCTAAAACGTAGCCACTCACCCGGGAATAATTCCTGCTCAGATCTTAATCTTAGACTTTTTCTCTTCTACGACATCCTTAGTCATGTGATTGTTACTTTCTTTGTGCCTTTTTGTGCATGGTTTCTTGCTGTTGGCAAGCCGGTTTTGTTTGAAGGGGCTTTGGTTCCTTTTGGATTGATTTTGTACCTTCGGTAGTCAATGACCTTTCACATTGGTTTTATTTTTTTCTTTTCAAGGCAGATCATGTAGTTATACTCAAATTAAGAATCTAAATATATGACACATGTAGTTCTAATTGTTGTTTTGTTAATGGTCTTTCTTCCTTTCAAAATATTAGCCATCTTTCTTCGAAATTATTCATCGGGAAGGTTGTCAAAGTCAGGGCTTAAAAGTAATGGCTGTAGATCAACATGGAGAATGAACTTTAGTTTTTCTACTCAATTCCTGAATCAGGCTTTATAATCTGTATATTTATGAATGGAAACATACTGCGATTGTTATTTTATTTCTTGATGTTTAGTTATTTTGGCTACTCTGGTTTATTAACTCTATTAGTACCTGATTTATTCATTATTTTTTTCATCTAGAAATGGTCGTCCCGGAGGTTGACAAAAAGCTGCTTGAGGAACTTGAAGGAATGGGCTTTTCAACACCACGGGCAACCCGTGCACTTCACTATTCTGGTGAGATGATGATGAAAATAAAATTTTCTTTCAATTTGACATTGAAGCTTCTGTCTCTAGGCTTGCTTTTAGTGGCTTTATTTTACTTTTCCCAATCTTTTGTTCCTTTGACAAAGATGGTGGGTTCCTATAATAATTAGGAGGCTTTTCATATCTATTATCATAAATATCGCCATTTCTAGGGGTTAAGTGTTGGAAAATATGATTTAACTTCTTTGGTTCTAGACTGAGGAGATGTCTTCTTGAGTAGAAAAGTTTTTTCAAAACTTAGAGTGTGATAGTGTCACAACTTCAGGATTTAGCTGTTCCTCTGATATTTAGGATGCAGCTTCATTTATTTATAATTTTGGGCCGTTCTTTCTCCAGCTGCCATTACACAACTGATGGTGGATTATATGAAATAAAACACATTTTATTTACAAAGAGGAATGAAGAAGCCTAAGAGGTCCATATAAGATAAAACCATAAACGTAGGCTTCAAAGAGGAAAGCACCAGAGTTTGAAGTTATGAAAGTTGCTTTGTGCATGACGCTCCGGTTAGAAGATGCGACTACGAGACAGAGGTTCAGGGCCGAAGGGGTAGAGGAAGACCTAGGAAAACTTTGGAAGAGACTCTAAGAAAAGACTTAGAGTACTTGGATCTAACGGAGGACATGACACAGGATCAAGCACAATGGCGTTCTAAGATTCATATAGCCGACCCCACTCAGTGACTTGGATTTTTTCAAGTCTCCAATTGAGAAGTTTTCCCCACTCGGGAAATTAAGAGAACACTACCTCAACCTACATGCTCCACTCACAAAGCTTCAACAAAAGAAAAATTCAAAGAACTTAGCGAAGAAGGCTTTGGTGTATTTAACACAATACGTTGAAATGAAACAAAGCTTATTTATTGATATCTCCAATAAGTTACAAATATGTACATATACATGAGTCAAAATAAACAAACAAGAGGGAGCCTTCACAAAGGTTGCTTAGGAGAAGCCTCAACAGTCGGTAGAGCCCCAGAAAGAGAAGGCACCGGAGGGGGATCATTTGGAGCCTCAGTACTGGACAGCACCTTAGAAGGAGGCATCGGAGGTTGATCATTTGGAGCTTCATTACGCGGTACAGCCCTAGAAGACGAAGGCAATAAATGCCTTTGGAACAAACCCACAAACCTCTGATGATCATGTAAAATCTGACCATCAGATTCCTTCATCTGGTCAAGCTTCCTCTTCATGTTTGTAGCATAGTCATGTGCGAGCCGGTGCAACTGTTTATTCTCATGCTTGAGCCCTCTAATCTCCTGTTTGAGACTCATCACTTCAGCCGTCAATGATTCAACTTGGCGGGTTCGAGCAAATAGGCGTTGGGCCATATTAGACACAGAACCTACACACTGAACACTGAGAGCCAGAGAATCCTTAACAGCCAACTCATCAGACCGTTTGGAAAGTAGTCTGTTATCTTTGGGAGTGAGAAGGTTCCTGGCCACCACCGCAGCGGTCATATAATTCTTCATCACGGAATCCCCAACGGTAAGAGGACCAGTAGGGGATAAGAAGGATGGGTGCCATATGTTGTCTGGAGAAGGCGTGGTTGCCTCTTCAACAAGGTTCAAGTCAAAACGACGGTCGGAGGGGCCAGACATTTTCAAAGGTGTTGAAGAGAGAAGAGGTCGGATAAATCAAGATCTTAGAAATGCAAGAAGGGAGCTTCTACTGGTGGAGATTCAAGTGTGCTTTGGAACTTAATACCAGTCTCTATAAAAATCTGCACTCGATGGAGCTTCAGAAATTGAAGAGGTGCCTGCTCAGAAATTGAAAAGGCGTTTGCTTTCTCAAAAGCTGGGCTGCTCAGAGACCACGAAGGCCGATCTCAGGAAACGAAGAGGCGTTTGCTTTCTCAAAAGTTGGGCTGCTTAAAGACCACGAAGGTCGATCGTAGAAATCGAAGAGGCGCTTGCTTTCTCAAAAGCTGGGCTGCCCAGAGACCACGAGGGCCGATCTCAGAAATCGAAGAGGCACCTGCTTTTTCAGCCTTGTCAGCACCTGTCACATGCACACTCGACTTTGCGGAAATTACGGGCATTATGTTGAAGATTTCTGGTGAAGTAGAAAGCACGTGAATGTTACTGTTCAATCATCCACTTTCCACACGCAACATCAGCTCACGGGTACCACAGATAACTTTGCCAAAAATCTCTGACAAAGTTTAGACACGTGAAGCTTGCAGCTCCCATTACATCGCTATGACCAAGAAGGGTAAAAGAATAGCAAAGAAACAGCACTAACAAAGTTTAGACACATAAATTTTGAAGGTCTAGCTACCATATTATTACCCATAAGGGTAAAGGAACAGGACCACTGCTGGATAATTGGAAAGTCCCTGTGTGTCAACCTCTGTGCTCCGTGGCAAGGTAGACTAGCAAACAGGCCTAACCTTTACTCACATTCGAGAAAACACTCCCAACAAGATTGCTTGCTTCAAGATCGAAGAGGCACCGCCCTTCGAATCTCGAAATCCAGACTCCCAACATGATTACTTTCTCAAAAAGCGACGAGACGCCGCTCTCCTAATCTCGAGAGCCAGACTCCTAGCAGGATTGCTTTCTCAAACATCGAAGAGGCACCGTTCTCCGAATCTCGAGAGACAAATCCCCGACAGGATTGCTTGTTATAAAACCAAAGAGGCACCGCTTTCTCAACTTCGAGAGCCCCTTAGATAAAGCTTGTCTGTAATCCTCACACCGCTTTCTCAACTTCGAGAGCCAGATCTTCTTGGATAAAGCTTGTCTGTAATCTTCACACGTAACATCAGCTTTCCAGATACCACAGACCACTTTTTCAAAGTGCTCTGACAGAGTTAAAACACGTGAAGCTGGCAGCTCCCACTACCGTGCTATGACCAAGCAGGGTAAAGGAATAGCATTACTCCTTGTTGTTAGGGAGACTCCTATATATGTCGACCTCCATCCTCAACGAACAGGCAGACCTGCAAAAATGCTCAACCCTTCCTCATATCTGACAGGGCACTCCCAACGAAGCCTCTCGAAATACTCAGCTTTCTTTCCCTCCGAGAATACCTCTGCAAACAAGCTACACCAGAGCAAGAATATCTCATATCATCAGGGTTAAAAGCCAGAGTATCCCATATCATGCTTTTTCCCTGTCTTTTCCTTTGGCCTTGTTCTTACCTGCAAGACAAGGAGAAAGAGAGCAATCAGTCAACACTTGGAATCAAGCTTCCAGTCCGGAACTGACTGCCTGGAACCCCTTACATGATTACTTACCTGGCATTGCTCTCGAGTACTCATCTTTAACATCTTATGCTTCCCGAGAAGATACCACATCTGCTTGAGGAACAAATAGGGCAAGTGAGAAGGATACAAGGAAGCATGTGGAGACAAGCGCAACAGAATCCACTACTTTGTCAACAACGAAAGTATCCCATATCAGCAGGGTCGAACGTACTCTAGATTTGATGGACTTGTTTTGACCCTCAAATTCTTCAGTCGGCCTTATACTCTAGCGGAAACCAGAAAACCCTCCAGCCCAGTTCAAGAATAAGCCTGTGGAAAGTTACTTCTTCAAAAGCAAAAGTATCTCATATCACCTTTTCTCCTTTTCTTCTCTTTATCCTTCATGCTGCCTGCAAGATAAGGAGAAGGATAACAATCAGCCAGAACTCGAAATCAAACTTCTGATCTGGGACTGATTGCTTGGAGCTTTGATTGCTTACCTTGTCTATCACCTCTTTCAGCATATCCCCTAGCTCGGCGACTTGGGAGACTCCTACTACATGGTTTGTATCGCACTTGACCAAGCCTGAAACTACAAGTAAGCGTCAAGTGAAATTGATACATTACCTTGTGCATCTCCACCAGTTAAAGATACCACCCCTGGAGGGAGGAAGAGTACTTCCAAAGAAGATGCCACATCTACGTATGAGACAGATAAGGCAAGTGAAGACGATACCACACTTCGGTACTTAAAAGTTTCGTGATTACGAGATTATTCTCCCATAATATTTCCTAATGTCATTTGTACTAAATCATTCACTTGTACTCACTAAAGGAGAGCTTGAACCTATGTACTGTGTAAACCCTTCACAATTAATGAGAACTCCTTTACTCCGTGGACGTAGCCAATCTGGGTGAACCACGTACATCTTGTGTTTGCTTCCTGTCTCTATCCATTTACATACTTATCCACACTAATGACCAGAGCAATCTAGCGAAGATCACAAACTTAATATTTAAGATGATATTCTTTGGTGTATGTTTTTCGCAAACAATATAGTGTTGATAGATGAAACGCAGGAAGGGGTAAACGCGAAGCTTAACCTTTGGAGAGAAGTGTTGGAATTTAAAGGTCTTCGCCTAAGCTGATCAAAGACAGAATATATGGAGTGCAAGTTCAGTGCAAACGGAGGCCAAAATGAGTTAGGGGTGAGGATCGGAGATTAGGAAATACCAAAGAGCGACCGTTTTCGCTACCTAGGATCTATCTTGCAAAAGAACGGAGAATTTGATGGAGATCTCATCCATAGAATACAAGCTGGATGGATGAAGTGGCAGAGTGCATCCGGCGTGTTGTGTGACCGTCGTAGGCCACTGAAGCTCAAGGGAAAATTTTATAGGACGGCAATAAGGCCGGCGATGCTGTATGGCACAGAATGTTGGGCGGTGAAGCATTAACACGTAGGTGTAGTGGAGATGAGGATGCTTCGTTGGATGTGTGGGCACACGAGAAAGGATAAGATTAGGAATGAGGATATCCGAGGTAAAGTAGGAGTAGCCGAAATTGAAGGAAAGAGGAGAGAAAATCGGTTACGGTGGTTTGGACATGTGGAAAGAAGGCCTACTGACGCTCCGGTTCGAAGATGTGACTACGGGACAGAAGTTCAAGGCCGAAGGAGTAGAGGAAGACCTAGGAAAACTTTGGAAGAGACCCTAAGAAAAGACTTAGAGTACTTGGATCTAACGGAGGACGTGACACAAAACTGAGCGCAATGGTGTTCTAGGATTCATATAGCCGACCCCACCTAGTGGGAAAAGGCTTTGTTGTTGTTGTTGTTGTATTCTTTTCTTTCACTTTCTTGATTTTAAATGATTGGATAGAAAAACCTGATGTGAACCAAAATGCGATTATGAGACAGAGGCTTAGGGAAAAAGGGGTAGAGCAAGACCTAGGGAGACTGTAAGAGACTTTAAGAAAAGACATGGGG
This sequence comes from Malus sylvestris, assembly GCF_916048215.2. Lineage (NCBI taxonomy): Eukaryota > Viridiplantae > Streptophyta > Magnoliopsida > Rosales > Rosaceae > Malus > Malus sylvestris. Next base: position 39,753,307 of record NC_062272.1, on the reverse strand, counting down.
TACTTGGAGCTAAAGGGAAGACTTGGCCCAAAACCGAGCTCAGTGGCGTTTTAGGATTCATACAGCTGATTCCACTTAGTGGGATAAGGCTTTGTTTTTGTTGTTGTTGGATCCCATAGTTTAGGCAATTCTTTGCATTCTGCTTAGTCTCGTAAAACTGGTGAGCAATAATTTTTTTTGATTGTTTATAGGGTTGTAAGCTTAATTTTCCTTTTGAAACTGTTAGACATGATATTAAGTTTGTGATCTTAAAATTTTAATTCTCTCTGCTTATAATTTTGGTTTTTTAGGCAACGCTAGCTTGGAGGCTGCTGTCAATTGGGTAGTTGAACATGAGAATGATCCGGACATTGATGAAATGCCTTCGGTATGATACATTTATTTCGATCCTTGTTTTGAAATATTGCATCTCTCTCTCTCTCTCTCTCTCTCTCGCACACTGTACATATGCATGTTGTTTTTCTTGTCTCTAAACTAATTTTATGAAGAAGAAAGAAGAACAATGAAAGAAAACGAGAGAAGTCGAAAAGGTGAAGCTCTTTGTAGAACAAAACTAACAGAGCATTTTTGGTTCCTTCATATCACTGTCTTAAAATTGCACACACTCGATGCTTACATTCAGTTAGAATCCAAGGTGTATTCACATTCATTACAAAGCAATCTCAACCCTTCATCTAGCTATATGTTAGGATCATGACACCTTGCATTATTTGCCTTACAACTATATATCTTCTCACTTAGAATTTTATCATAAGTGCATACACATTTTAATATCACAACTTATTTCAATAACAGCTATAGACTTATAGTTCAACACTCCCCTTTAAGTCTAAAGCTGATTTGACCCCAAGCTTGCTTCTGAGAAAATTAAACCGATCCTTGGCGAGAGACTTTGTAAAGATATCTGCCAATTGCTCTTATGTGGGACAATAGATCAGATCAATGATGCCTTCCTGCAGTGCATCTTTGATAAAGTGATACCTCCTGTCAATGTGTTTAGTCTTCTGATGAAATACAGAATTCTTAGTAATTGCAATAGCAGAAGTGTTATCACAGTGAAGAGGAGTAGCTTCAGTTTGTAATTCTCCAAAATCTTCCAAAACAAACCTCAGCCATATTGCTTGAGCCGTGGCTTCTGATGCACTTACATATTCAGCCTCTGCAGTTGAGAGTGCATAGTTTTGTTTGACAGAAGCCCAAGAAAATACACCACTACCAAATGAGAATGCATATCCTGATGTGCTTTTGCTGTCCTCCAATGAACCACCCCAATCACTGTCACAAAAACCAATTAAACAAGCTTTTCTTCCTTTTACACACTCTAGGCCATAATCCAAAGTCCCCTTGATGTACCTGAGCACCCTCTTTGCAGTTCCATAGTGCCTATTAGTAGGACAATGCATAAATCTTGCCAATAAACTTGCTGCATACATTATATCCGGCCTTGTAGCTGTAAGATATAAGAGACTTCCCACAATACTCCTATACATCTCCTCATTTGCAGATCCACTTCCATCATCTTTAGACAATTTCTCAGTAGCTACAAGAGGGGTTGAAACAGTCTTTGCTTCATTTAATCCAAACTTGCTCAGTAAAGAACTTGCATATTTCTTCGGATGAATGAAGATGCTAGAATCTGTTTGAATCACTCCCATCCCAAGAAAATGATGAAGAAGTCCCAGATCTGTCATTACATACTTCATCTTCATATCTTCCTTGAACTCTTCTAGCATTGACTTGCTACTACCAGTGTAGACTATATCATCTACATAGATGGAAACAATCAAAACATCTTCTCCCCTTGTCTTTATATATAGAGTTGGTTCACTCAAGCTTTTCTTGAAATCACACTGTGAGAAATGATTGTCAATTTCTCCATACCAAGCTCTTGGAGCTTGCTTTAGACCATAGAGAGCCTTATACAGCTTGTACACTTTGTCCTCCTTGCCTTTTACTACAAAGCCTTCAGGTTGCTCAACATAAACCTCTTCTTGCAATACTCCATTCAAGAAAGCTGATTTCACATCTAACTGATACAACTTCCAACTCTTTTGTGCAGCCAAGGCTATCAAAGTTCTGATAGTGTCTAATCTAGCAACCGGTGCATAGGTCTCATTGTAGTCTAGACTAGGCTTTTGTGCATACCCCTTTGCAACCAGCCTTGCTTTGTTCTTCAACACTGAGCCATCAAGATTTAACTTTGTTTTGTAGACCCATTTAACCCCTATAACAGGTTTTCCAGTTGGTCTGTCAACAAGCTTCCAGGTGCCATTCTTCTCAATCATGAATAATTCATCCTCCATAGCCTTTAACCAAGACTCATCTTGTTTGGCATCCTCATATTTCTCTGGATCCATGACACAGGTTGCATTGAGCCAACACATCACTCAGATTCCTCCACTTCAATGGTGTGTGATCATATGCTTGATTGACATCCTCATCCAAATTTAACATGCTTGCAGATTCCTCTGTAATGAGTGACTTGGATTGAACTTCAGAGTCTTCAATACTTAGCACTCTCCTAGATGGAGATAATGCAGATGATGTAGGAGATAGTACCAAACTGTCATCAATTCCTATGTTTGCATCATTATAAACAAAACTTCCTGTATTGTGAGTAATAGACTTTGAAGATTTTTCTTCCCAATTCCAGACAGCTTCTTCATCAAACACAATGTCTCTAAACAAAATTAGTTTCTTAGAGAGTGGATCAAATACCTTATACCCTTTTTCGCAGATTGCATATCCCACAGATACTCCTTTGAAGCTTTTGAGGTTCAAGTTTGTCTCTGTTTACTTGGAACATGAACATAACATAGAGATCCAAATACTCTCAGGTGGGCTATCCTTGGTTTTCTACCGGAATAAGCTTCAAAAGGTGTGATGTTGTTCAAAGCCTTTGTGGGACATCGATTTAGGATATATACAGATGTATGAACTGCTTCTGCCCAGAGAGAATATGGCATCCTCTTCTCATGCAACATAGATTTTGCCATTTCAATCACGGTTCTGTTCTTCCTCTCCACTACTCCATTTTGTTGTGGAGTATATGCAAGAGTAAGTTGTCTTTGTATTCCTTCCTTTTCACAGAACTGATAAAATTCTGATGACTTGAACTCCCCTCATCTATCACTTCTCAGAGTTTTAATCTTGAAATCACTTTGTAATTCTGCCATAGCTTTGAATTTCTTAAAACAGTTGAATGCATCAGACTTATATCTCAAGAAATAGACCCAAATCATTCTGGTAAAATCATCTATCAGCAGCATGAAATACTTATTTCCAGCAATTGACTCAGTCTTCATAGGTCCACACAAATCAACATGAATCAGTTCAAGTGGAGCAGTTGCTCTGTACTCTTGATTTCTTGGGAATTCTTCTCTGTGTTGTTTACCAAATTGGCAACCTTCACAGACTCCATTGTAGTCTGTAAGCTGTGGCAAACCATGTACCATTTCCTTGTCTCTCAATTGTTTGAGACCACCAAAGTGTAAATGTCCAAGTCTCCTGTGCCAAGTCTCAGTAGAGTGACACTAGCTTTCAACACCATTTGATTCTCAGAGAGCAAAGTCAGTGGATAACACCTATTCACTTTCTTTTTCACTCTCATAACCAAGCATTCCAGTGATGGACCATCATACACACTGCACATTCCACCTCCAAACACCAAGAAATATCCATGCTCATCCATTTGACCAACACTGAGTAAGTTCTCCTTTAAACCGGGAAGATACATTACTTCTCTAACATACTTTCTGCCTTTATTTGTATCAATAACCAATGATCCCATTCTTGCAACATTCACAAGATCTCCAGCCGGCATTTGAACTTTGCCAGCTACATTGGTTCTGACCTCAACAAGCAAATCTACATTTCCTGTCATGTGATTGCTACAACCACTATCTATATACCAATCTCCATTCACCTTTGATTCTGACTGTGTTGTTTGCATAAAACAGATTCCCTGTCATCTCCAATTGATTTGCACTGTTTGCCTTTTGCACTGTTTTAGCTGCAGTACATTCTCTAGCCCAATGCCCAAATTTGTCAAAATTGAAGCATTTTGGTTTCCCTTTGTATCTACACTCACCAAAATGATATTTAGAACACACTTTGCATTGAGGTTTTGTGACTTCTTGACTCATTGATCGAGATACATTCAAATTCTGATAAGTATTCAGAGGAGATTTCTACTGGAATTTAGGTTTTGATTCCCATTTCTTGCATTTAGAATTCCAGTTTCTCTGAGATCTGGATGAAACAGAGTAAACACCACTCTTATTTTGTTCCTTTTGATTCACAGAGAGAGAAGAGAATGCTCTCTCAGTTGCATTAACAGTATGCAAGTCAAACCGTTGTTCTTGGCTTTTTAAAATTGCAACTACCTCCTGCAACTCTACAGTCTCCAAACACTTTGTATTCTCGATAACTAGACATATGGGGTCATATGGTTTACTAAGGCTTATCAAGACCTTCTGTACTAATCTCTCATTTGAAAGAATTTCACCAAACGTTTTCATCTGATTTATCACATCATTTAGCCTAGTAAGATACCCAGACAGAGTTTCATCATCACGCATTTTGGCATACTCAAATTCACGTATCAGATTTTGCAATTTTACAGATCGTACCTGATCACCACCGTGACAGAGTTTCATCATCACGCATTTTGGCATACTCAAATTCACGTATCAGATTTTGCAATTTTACAGATCGTACCTGATCACCACCGTGATATTCTCCATACAGCAAATCCCAAGCCATCTTCGCTGATTCAGCATTAGCAATTCGAGGGAAGATCTGATCCGAGACTGCATTCTGAATGATTCCCAGAGCCTTTGCGTCTTGCATATATGCAGCCACAGTTTTCTCATCTTCTTCCTCTTCTGAACTTCCTTCAGCTTTCTTCTTCTCCTTTGAATCTGAGTTCGTAACTCCTTTTTCCACTAATCTCCATAACCCATGAGATTTGAAAATCGTCATCAACTTGATTCTCCAGAACTCGTAGTTCTCACTGGAGAAGATCAGAGTTCTCACCTCAGAACTTCCAGATCCAGCCATCTCTTAGCTTAGATGATACGAGCACAAATCAAAAAGCCGGTTCTATGGAATTCCGGCGACTGTTCACCTAGCTTCGAGTGAGCTTCGATTCAGCTAAGAGAAATCACAGATTTTCGCCCAGACTCAGATGATTGAACTAGGCTCTGATACCATGTTGTTTTTCTTGTCTCTAAACTAATTTTATGAAGAAGAAAGAAGAACAATGAAAGAAAACGAGAGAAGTCGAAAAGGTGAAGCTCTCTGCAGAACAAAACTAACAGAGCATTTTTGGTTTCTTCATATAACTGTCTTAAAATTGCACACACTCGGTGCTTACATTCAGTTGGAATCCAAGGTGGATTCACATTCATTACAAAGCAATCTCAACCCTTCATCTAGCTATATGCTAGGATCATGACACCTGGCATTATTTGCCTTACAACTATATATCTTCTCACTTAGAATTTTATCATAAGTGCATACACATTTTAATATCACAACTTATTTCAATAACAGCTATAGACTTATAGTTCAACAATGCAAACACTTTGCTATACAAAAGAATGAATAGAGTGGGTATGTGCTTGCATATCTTTTCGGTGATGACATTAGTTCTATAATATTGGTCAAGGAAATATATTAAAAAAAAAAAAAGGTGTCGGGTTTTGGAGATATAAGGGGGTTTGACATCCTAGTGCTAACAGTAATACAAATAAACTTGTATAAATTTATCTTCTGGAAGCTCACTAATTTTCTTTGAGTGGTTATGGATTGAAAATTACTTTTGCATTATTTTGCATCAAGCTAAGTCCAGGAAGTTTTTATTTGGTTTGTTGTTGTGGTGCTCTTTGAATAACTTTATGAGGCTATGAATATGAACTTCTTGAGTCTTTGAGGAGTTCTGTAATAATGGTGTGGTACATTCTATTACAAATGCAATTTTTAACTTAAATCCAAAACAAATATAATTTACTGAAAATTTTGACAAATATGATTTATTGAATTTTGAACTTGGCTCCTGCATCAGTAAGTGAAAAGAAAGGTTCGAAGAGAGATCGGTGGTAGGGATAATTTATGTTCGTTAAGAATTGTGATTTTGTTTGTGCTCAGGTACCAATAAACAGCAAATTTGAGGCTCCAAAACCTTCTCTCACGCAAGAACAATTGAAAGCCAAGCAACAAGAGCTTAGGTAGTGCTTCTTTATGCATTGTTAGTGTCATGGATGAGTTCGATCAGACCAAAAAAAATAAAGGATTAGAATTAGATTAGATCACTTGATGATACACAATTTTTGCTGATTTTAGTTTCTGCTTGTCAGAATATTGATCTCATTCTTTTTCACGGATGCTGTAGTTCCAGTTTTGCTTGTTGAAGCTGATAATATTAGTATGTGCAAGGTTTAGAATTTAGATTGAAGTTTCCATTTACTGCTTTCATCTTATAACTGAGAGCTAGCTAATCACTCAAAAATTCATTCCCCCTAATCTGAAAAATGTACTCTGCTATTGAACGTTTTAATTGATTTCCAAATTTCTTTTATTTGAACTTATCTTTTTCTTGTAGCTATCTTTCTAATATATGTTATGCCATGTTTGCAGCATTTTAAAATATAAATTCTATACTTTTGATTAATTTTTTTTCTTTGACACTGCGGTTCTGGGCAATACTCATGTTTGAAAATTGCTTTAGACTCGCTTGGTACTTCTCACTACTTAATTTTTGTCTTCTAATTCTTTCCAACCAACCTTAAGGGAGAAAGCCCGCAAGAAGAAAGAAGAAGAGAAGAGAATGGAAAGAGAGAGAGAAAAGTTACTTCTAAATGTCTGCCCACTTGTCTATACTTGCATTGTAGGAGTAATCTTTTGCAACTGTATATATGTGTGTGTGTGTGTCAGTCTCATCATAAAAAAATTGTATTGCAATCTTAAATACTCTCTCTGACCAAAAAGACAGATTCTTGGACATGCTTTTCCTTCTTCACCATTAAGTATTGTTTCTTCATGTGCCCCTATGAAATTTTTTAATCAAAATAATTGAGAATTTATAATATTTCTCCTTATTTTATCAAGACTGTCAATAAAAGAAGGATTTTCTGATGAGGTCGGAGACTCGGAGGTCCTTTTTTTTTTTGCTTGTGCAATTCAAGAAACATATGTTTAAATTTTAGTTTCCAAGATATGTATGCTCAAGTATTTCTGGTGGATTCATTTACTTCAAAAACTTATGAGGAACCTTCAGAAACCAGGACTATGTTTACGATATATGATACAGCCTATCAATTTTCAATTTTACTAGTGTTTTCATCAAGTGCAATCCTTTCCTCTGTATGTGGTTCTTCAGGTAAGGATTTGCGTGGGCAAGGAACTCCTAGAAGCGAAGAGAATAGAAGAAGACAAAGAAAGAAAACGGTTTATCTTCATCTACTGAATCTTGTGTGATTGATTATTTCTTGTGCTTGTTTTCCAATCTACCATTTAATGACATCAAATGTCATTTTCCCTCACATTACATGAATTTGTCTTCCATTGGCATGGAAATGTTTCTTTGTATTATTGCTTTGGGAAAAGCGGAGAAAGATGAAGAGAAAAGAGTTAGGGAAAGGATTCGTCAAAAGTTGGGGGAAGATAAAGTAAAGATATTTTTAACCACTGTTTAATATTTTACAGAAGTATTCAGTACTAAGTTTTTGGGTGAGTATTGTATTGTCAGACGTGTCCAGTGTTGGTTGTAAAAGGCTTTAAGTGAAATTTGGTAAATTTGTAGCTCTTTAATCACATGTCTATAACATTCCTTTAGGAGACTCTTGAGTCATACTAAAAGCATATGTTTTGTTTTGTTTTTCCAAATCGAGTCTGAAGTATATTAGCAGAAGAAACCTCAAATTGAGCGAAGCAGACGAATAAAGAACAGGTAGAGAAAAGCAATGTTTGAATTCTTAATTCAAGGAACATTAGGAGATTCTAAGAAAATTAGGTGTTAGTTTGAAGGCATATATAAGGAGATCTGTACTACCAGGCATGTTTGACATTAAAATCCTGACCTATTTTATAGGGCTTATGGAGTTTGGATTACAGTGGAAACTCTGAATATCTACATTCAGCTTTTAGAGAAACTTTTGCAAGAATTTTCGTCTTTGCAAGTGCCTTCGCCCATGAGCGGTAGGTCTCGGGTTCGAGACTTGGGAGCAGCCTCTCCATAAATGAGGGTAAGGCTAGCCGACATTCACCTCTCCCAGACCCTGCGTAAAGCGGGAGCCTTGTGCACTGGGTACGACCTTTTTTGTTTGATTCTCTGGGAGAGGTGTAAAGATTTCTTCTGATAACAAGGAGAGATGACTAGTGAAAGGATTGACTTTACTGGTGAATGGACCATCAATTAGACATTTTTAGTTGACATAAAATTTACTCTACTTTTGTGCCACTGGAAAGTATATGAAAGTGAGACCAATTGCATACAAGTCGAGTTATAATGTGCACTCAATCAATTTCCATAGTTGTTCTTATAAGCAGCTAATCTGAAAATTTCATGTCCTTTCATACTTTGGACTTTCTATATGGCAGGAGGGTTAGCATGCATCCTGAATGCATTTGGATTCATATACCACCTCCCGCCCACTCCTCCTTTTAAAGTGGATAGAAAACACTCACAACTCTCTTCAAGTATTACATTCACAGGAAAATACTACTTGTTAACTATGATGGCTTTATAATTAAGCCGTGCGACCATGGCTTTACAACTAAGCCTTGCTATATCTCACGTGACAAGTAATGAAAGAATCAAAGGTTTTAGGAATTGCTCCGCTCTTGTCAGTCTATCTATTTCTTATTATTCTTTTTGGTTTTATTTTTATGAAATATAAAGCAGTCTTCTTTTTTCTTCATCATTCTTTACAGGCAGAGAGGAGGAGGAGACTTGGGTTGCCACCAGAAGATCCTTCAACTGTAAAGTCTGCTGCACCTGTTGTGGAGGAGAAAAAGGCACGAGCTTGTTTGTATATGCTATTTACCTAGTGAATGCCACTCAGAAATTGTTTGAAATCTGTACTAACAACGGATCTCTGTCGTATTATTGTGTATGTATTGTGCAGAGCTCATTACCCATAAGGCCTGCCACAAAAGCAGAGCAAATGAGAGAATGTTTGCGATCTCTCAAGCAGAATCACAAGGTAAAAACAGTTGCTTGCAAGCTCAAATAATTCATCAAGAAAGAAACGATATTATATTTTCTTCATATTGAGCAACTTTCTAGAGAACCACATACAGGTCTGGTAAAAGACACCAAAAGTTAAGTGTCAATTGCTCATTTAGGCCTCATTTGGTGTCTAGGATTGAATTGGAATGGGTAACTTCAAGGAATATTGAAGGTAGAGGAGAATGATTTTTCATTTTGACAGGATTAGACGTGAAGAAAAACATCTCCGTTTTAGTCCTACCATTTTGGGGAGGATCGGAATGGATAAGTTTTCTTTTGAAGTAATTCATCTCCTACCTCCAAGTTGGTCACAGTTTTTTAGTTTCTTCTTTCAATGTACCTAAATAGTGGCTTATTCATTCATTTCCAGTCCTCCATATACCCAATGAAGCCTTGGGTATTTTTAATGTCACTCACACACTGACCCTTGAGTTTAACTGAAGTAGCTTTTTGAAGTGATAAAAAAAGAAACAAACAGAAATACAAAATGATATTGCTTGAAAAGAACTGCTCATTATTTATCTATTCAAAGTTTTGTTGTATGGATTGTGGAAAATGGTCTTACCTATATTTGCTTTCTGTATGTAGGAGGACGATGCAAAAGTGAAGAGAGCATTCCAGACTCTCTTAACTTTTGTAGGGAATGTTGCCAAAAATCCTAATGAGGAGAAGTTTAGAAAGATAACACTCACTAACCTGTTTTTCCAGGTAGAACAACTTATCTTGCACAGAACACAGCTCGCTTTTGAGTCTTTCCCCTTTACAGATTTTGTTCTCTTTCCCCTTCCCTGTTAAAGTTTGCATATACCGTTGTCACCACACTATTAACTATTGAAAAAAGAAGAAGTTTTACTTAGACCTGTCAATGGATTGGTTTTTGATCCGGATCTGATCTGAATCTGATGGAATTCATAAGATATGGATTGACATTCTCAATATCTCATAATCCGAATCCTGTAACCTGTTAGCTAACAAGTAACAAATCAGATATGGATTTGAGTTGTTCTAATCTGATAATAATACGATTGATAAATGATCGAGTGTGGATTAGGCCGATCCAATCAAAATCAGATCTGTTTACTGGTCTGGTTTACTGTTTTGATGTCCATGTTTCTTGATTTGGTCACCAACTCAAGTTTCTTTTCTTTTGTTGTCAAATCACTTATTGCCTACGCAGGAAAGGGTTGGTTCACTAAGAGGCGGCGTCGAGTTTCTTGAATTGGGCGAGTTTGAGAGAATGGAAGGGGGAGAGTTCTTGCTTCTTCCTAGGGAGAAGGTTGACATGGCAGTGCTGAACTCAGCTGGATCGAAGCTCGACTCTGCAATCAAGAATCCCTTTTTCGGTGTTCTTTAAGTCAAAAAGATTGATGTTTGGATTTGTTAACAACAGCACCATTTTTCTCCTTTTTGATTGGATAATTTTTTATTTATGTTTAATATGCAGAAACCTAAGACGCATTTCTTACTTTCATTTTATTGACATCGATAATCGTATCGGGTGTCAAGCCTCGTATTGTGAATGACCAATAATGCTTATTTTTTGTCAAAAAGAGCTGAGGGAAGGGGCATTCAACTTGGACAGCGATGCCACTTAGTACTACGGTTTAATAATATTCCTCTTTATTTGTAAGTAAGAGGTCTTAGATTTGATTCTCATCAAAGGCGAATTTGAATCATATTATTGCTAGTTCATTGTCAAGTTAATTTCACCCATTCTTTTTTAGTGTAAATAATATCGAGTTCAAAAAAAAAAAGGGCCAGTGGTAGCTTAGTTGCATGAAGTCATCTTCCTATTATATATGACCAATTCGGGAAAAGTATTATTATATTCCTTTTGTTAAAGTACATATTTCGTATCAATAGTTTGTTGAATCAGTGATGTTCTAACCTGAACGCTTCAATTGGAGGTGGAGCGAAAGCATTTGGAAGGGGTGAAGAAGAACCCGCATGGTCCAGTAATTCCCCATATTTTCTTTACTGATGACACTTACATTTTTGAAGGCCACTAGAATGAATTGTTGCAATTTGGTCAAAATCATAGAAGACTACTGTGAGGCTTCTGGCCAAGCAGTAAATCTACAAAAATCATGCGTTTTCTTCGATGCTAATATGTCGGTGACTGTGTCGACGGAGTTGGGACAAGTTCTTAATATGCTGAGTGGTTTCCGATCTGGGGACATATCTTTGTGTTCCTGCCATGTGGGGAAGATCAAAGTGGCAAGATCTTGCTTATGTCAAAGGTAGGATTTTACGGAAAATACAAGGGTGGAAGCAAAGCACTCTCTCTCAAGGGGGCAAAGAGGTACTAATTAAAGCAGTAGCTCAAGCGATTCCAGCATACCCTATGAATTTATTTAAGTTCCCGACGGCGGTGTGCAACGAGTTGGATTCTCTGATATTTGGATTTGGTGGGGGGCTGTTGGTGAGGAACGGAAAATTCATTGGTGTTTAAGAACACTTTGGGTCTCTCGAAGCTGGATGGGGGTATGGGGTTCATGACATTGATCCAACTCTTCATTTTGGTCTCTGAGTTTCAAAAATCAATAAATTTGGTCCTTAACTTTCAATACCGCATGTCAATTTGATCATTCCATTAGAGTTTCGTCAATATTTTTCGTTTGTGTGCTAATGTCACATCTTGGCTCGGGCCCCCACCACATCCAGGCTCGATTCTGCCGTAGCACGATATTGTCCACTTTGGGTCCTGACCACGCCCTCACGATTTTGTTTCTGGGAACTCACATGAGAACTTCCCAGTGGGTCACCCATCTTGAGATTGCTCTCGCGCGAACTTGCTTAACTTCGGAGTTCCGATGGAACCCGAAGCAAGTGAGCTCCCAAAAGGCCTCGTGCTAGGTAGAGATGAAAATATACATATAAGGCTTACAGGATCCACTCCCCTGTGTGATGTGGGATGTTACAATCCACCCTACCTGAGGGGCCCGACGTCCTAGTCGGCACACTCCTGGCCAAGGATTGGTTAATTGTTAAGACCCCACATCGCCCAGGGGAGTGGATCCTCTATGCCTTATATGTATTGTTGATGCACAAAATCAGTGAGGACTTTGGTACAACATAAAGTGTTAAATTTGTGACCTTCGCTAGATTGCTCCGGTCACTAGTGTGGATAAGTATGTAAATGGATAGGGACAGGGAAGCAAACACAAGATGTACGTGGTTCACGCATATTGGCTACGTCCACGAAGTAGAGGAGTTCTCATTAATTGTGAAGGTTTACACAAGTACATAGGTTCAAGCTCTCATTTAGTGAGTACTGGTGAATGATTTAGTACAAATGACATTAGGAAATATTGTGGGAGAATGATCTCCTTTTATAGAAGAGAGTTTCTAGCTTTGTTTTGACATTGACACATGTTGTGTTGTGATTGGCTTCCGATGTTGGCACGCGTCGCGCTATGATTGGCTTCTGATGTCAACATGTGTCACGCTGTAATTGGCCTCTTGGTTGAAGGGAAACTCTTCTGGGTCCTTGACGGTATAACGTTGACCGGTGCTCGGTAGTTTCGGGAATGGTCAAGTATGGTACAAGCAGTGCTCCCCTAAGTTCCTGAGTGAGGGAAGCTCCTCAGTTGGGGACTTGCAAGATCCAAGCCGCTAAGTAATCACGAAACTTCTAAGTACCGAAGTGTGGTATCGTCTTCACTTGCCTTATCTGTCTCATAGGTAGATGTGGCATCTTCTCTGGAAATACTTTTCCTCCATCCAGGGGTGGTATCTTTAACCGATGGAGATGCACAAGGTAATGTATCAATTTGACTTAAAGCTTACTTTTAGTTTCAGGCTTGGTCAAGCGCGATACAAACCATGTAGTAGGAGTCTCCCAAGTCACCGAGCTACGAGATTTGCCGAAAGAGGTGACAGATAAGGTAAGCAATCAGAGTTCCAAGCAATCAGTCCCAGATCAGAAGTTTGATTTCGAGTTCCGGCTGATTGTTCTCATTCTCCCTATCTTGCAGGCAGCAAGAAGGATAAAGAGAAGAAAAAGGAGAAGAAATGATATGAGATACTTTTGCTTTTGAAGAAATAACTTTCCACAGGCTTATTCTTGAACTAGGCTGGAGGGTTTTCTAGTTTCCTTCATAGTATAAGGCCGTCTCAAGAATTTGAGGGTCAAAACAAGTTCATCAAATCTAGAGTACATTCGACTCTGATGATATGGGATACTTTTGCTGTTGACAAAGTAGTGGATGTATCGGCACGTGTTCTATTATGCTTGTCTCCACATGCTTCCTTGTATCCTTCTCACTTGCCCTATATGTTCCTCAGGCAGATGTGGTATCTTCTTTGGAAGCATAAGATGTTGAAGATGAGTACTCCAGAGCAATGCCAGGTAAGTAATTAGGCAAGGGGTTCCAGGCAGTCAGTTCCTGATTGGAAGCTTGATTCCAAGTGCTGACTGATTGCTCTCTTTCTTCTTGTCTTGCAGGTAAGAACAAGGGCAAAGGAAAAGACAGGGAAAAGCATGATATGGGATTGATAGGAGCATATTTATGCGCCTTAGTTAGTTAGTTCTTATGCATTTATGTTGTGTTTTCTTAGTTAAGTTAGTCTTTTAAGCTATTTTCATGTGTTTTCAGGTTTTAAGGACAAAGTAAGCAAAAGGATGCAATTTGGAGCATTTTGGAGCAAAATTGAGCTAGAATGGAGTTCATGCATGTGGAGCACAAAGAATGGACGAATTTGAAGGATTGAAGAGCTAGGAATGTGTTTCAAAGTTGAAGACTTGAAGATGCAAAGTTTCCTAATTGAAGTGGGAAAGTGCTTAATTGAAGATGAAATCCTAGTCAAACATGGATTCCTAGTTGAATAAGGATTCCTAGTTGAGGAATGATTCCTAAGTGAAGTTGGATTCCTAGAAGATTGAAGTTTCCTACTCAAACAAGGTTTCCTACTTGAAGAAGGGAAGTTAAAGCCAAAGAATCAGCTCAAGTGAAGAAACCTTATCCAAAACATTATCCAAACCCTATCCTATCCAATCCTATCTTATCTTATCCTAATCCTAATCCACCTACATTTCAGCTACTTGGGAGGATTCCTAGCTAGATTAGGATGCTTAAAATCAGATTTCTAGAAAACCTAATCCTTTCCTACAAAAAATGGCGCCTAGAACCTTTCTAGAAGACCTTGGCCTTGAATTGCAAGTCAGCCACTTTCCCTCCACTTTGTGCCGTGAGTTTCACCCAATTCCCTTTGGATTTTGGTTTCTAGAAGCCCTTATCCCTTCCTGGTTTGGTGCCGCACCTTATCCCCTCATTCCCTTTGGATTTCTGATTTGTTTTCCTTCAAGGATTGTGTTTTATTTTCCTATGCAACTTAGGCCTTTAAATCCTTTTCCTTTGCTACCTAGGGGCTGGATTTTCAGCCTATAAATACAACCCTTTGCCGCACCATTTAGACACCACCCTCTACCAGATTTTCACTACATCATTCACCCAATCATCCCTTGTGTGCCGTGAGTTTGCAAAGGAGGAAGAAGGAGACTCTTGGAGCCATGCATGCCATTCAAGGAGCTTGGATTGTTGGAGCGTTTCTAGGTGTTTTCTATCTTTATGTCAATGTTTAGATTTATTTATCTTTGTTTATTTGCGAACATGAGGAACTAATTTCTTTATAGTTAGAGGGGAATTCAAAGCCATGATCATATGTTTTATATGACTTGATTTCCTCCAGTTATGATTTCATGAATCGTGAATGTGGTTTACTTATCTATTTGATTGATAACATGTTTATGTATGTTAATTAAGGATGCATACTTAGTTTGCATGCATAAATTTGATGCTAGAGTATAAGGGAATTTCACCTAATCGTTATTAACTTATATTCATAAGTAGTAAAAGTCGCTAGTCACGATTGTGTTAAGTAAATCCTTGGCAAGAGTAACATGCGTATTCCATAGTTATGAATGCCTCGTCAATGTTTATGATTTCCATTGAACTTAATGATCTTTGATATGTGTCTCTATCATGCGTATTCCATAGTTAGGGTCCTTGATAAGAATAATTTGGTTGTAATGCGTATTCCATTCAATTCAATGAATCTAGGGAAATCTGAGAATTAATTGGTGCAATCTAGTTAATTTGGGACATTGTCATTCATGGTTTGTTGAAAGAGTAACTGGAAATCGAGTCGTATGCATATGTTTCATGTGTGGAGAAGGAACCCTCTAACTAGCCTTTCACCATTCTTTTTCATCCAAAATCGTTTTCATTAAGTTTGTTTTTAAAGTTTATACTTTAAAGTCCAATTTCGTCAAAACCAACCCCCTTACTTTTAAGTCTTGTTTTTAGAGTCAAAACTTGTTTCTTTTAATTCTTTTGAGTCTTTGAAGTTCTATTTTCGTCCAAATCACTTGTTAGGTCTAGAATTGAGTCTTTTTGGTTGTTATTTGCTGTTTTGAGTGTTTTGAGTTAGTTTTGAGTCTATAGAGTCTAGTTTAGTGTTTTTGAGTCTTATTTGTGTTGATTAGCATCCCTAGTTAATCCCCGGTCTAGAACGATCCCTACTTGCATCATTACTACAATTGTCATCAATAGGGTTTAATTTGTGTGTCAACATAATTTTCACATCAAATTTTGACACATCAGGGATACTCTTTCTTTTGACCCTGATGATATGAGATACTCTTGCTCTAGTGTGGCTGGTTTGCATAGGTATTATTGGGGGGGGGGGGGAAAGAAAGCTGAGTATTTCAAGAGGCTTTGTTGGGAGTGCCCTCTCAGATATGAGAAAGGGTTGAGCATTTTTGCAGGTCTACTTGTTCGTGGAGGATGGAGGTCGACATATATAGGAGTCTCCCTAACACCAAGTAGTACTGCTATTCCTTTACCCTTCTTGGTCATAGCAATATAGTGGGAGCTGCAAGCTTCATGTGTTTTAACTTTGTCAGAGCACTTTGAAAAAGTGGTCTGTGGTATCTGGAAAGCTGATGTTGCGTGTGAAGATTGCAGACAAATTTTATCCAAGGAAATCTGGCTCTCGAAGTTCGGAGAGCGGTGCCTCTTCGGTTTTCGAACAAGTAATCCTATTGGGGGTCTGGCTCTCGAGATTCAGAGAGCGTTAGCTTTTCAATTTTTGAACAAGCAATCCTATTGGAGATCTGGCTCTCGAGATTTAGAGAGCGGTGCCTCTTCGATTTTTGAGAAAGCTATCCTGGTAAGAGTCTGGCTCTCGAGATTCAGATAGCGGTGCCTCTTCGATTTTTGAGAAATCAATACTGGTGAGAGTCTAGCTCTCAAGATTCGAGGAGCGGTGCCTCTTCGATTTTTGAGAAAGTAATCTTGTTGGGAGTGTTTTCTCGATGTGAGTAAAGGTTGGGCCTTTTTGCTGGTCTACCTTGCCACGGAGCACGAAGGTTGACACACATAGGGACTTTCCAATTATCAAGCAGTGGTGCTGTTCCTTTACCCTTGTAGGTAATGGTAGGGTAGCTGGACCTTTAAAATTTATATGTCTAAACTTTGTCAGAGATCTTTGGCAAAGTTATCTGTGGTACCCGAAGAGCTGATGTTACGTGTGGGAATTGTCAACATATTTTACTCAGGAAAATCTGCTTCTCGAAATCCGGAGAGTGATGCCTCTTCTATTTTTGAACAAACGGCCCTGTTGCCCTTTCTTTTATAGGGGCACCAATTGTGTGCAAGAAGTACATTCAAAGAGTTATTGCTTGTAAGAAATTTCCCCTTATTTTCGTACTTTAGAGATTTATTGGACCTCATTTCTCCTTCATCATTTCTGAAAATGTCTAGCCCATCCGACCGTCGTTTTGACTTGAACTTTGGTGAAGAGGCAGCCATGCCTCCTTAAGATAACATATAACGCCCATCCTTAATCCCTATTGGTCCTCTTACCGTTAGGGACTCTGTGATGAAGAATGATATGACCGCTGCGGTGGTGGCCAGGAACCTTCTCACTCCCAAAGATAACAGACTACTTTCCAAACGGTCTGATGAGTTGGCTGTTAAGGATTCTTTGGCTTTCAATGTTCAGCGTGTAGGTTCTGTGTCTAATATGGCCCAACGCCTTTTTGCTCGAACCCGCCAAGTTGAATCATTGGCGGCTAAAGTGATAAGTCTCAAACAGAAAATTAGAGGGCTTAAGCATGAGAATAAACAGTTGCACAGGCTGGCATATGACTATGCTACAAACATGAAGAGGAAGGTTGACCAGATGCAAGAATCTGATGGTCAGATTTTACTTGATCATCAGAGGTTTGTGAGTTTGTTCCAAAGGTATTTATTGACTTCGTCTTCTGGGGCTGTACCGCGTAATGAAGCTCCAAATGATCAACCTCTGATACCTCCTCCTTCTGGGGTTCTATCCAGTACTGAGGCTCTGCCGACTGCTAAGACTTCTCCTGAGCAATCTTTGTGAAGGCTCCCTCTTGTTTGTTTATTTTGATTCATGTATATGTACATACTTGTAACTTATCGGAGATATCAATAAATAAGTTTTGCTTCATTTCAACGTATTGTGTTAAATACACCAAAGCCTTCTTCACTAAGTTCTTTGAATTTTTTCTTTTGTTGAAACTTGTATGTTGAAGCTTTGTGAGTGAAGCATGTATGTTGAGGTAGTGCTCCTTAATTTCCCGAGTGAGGAAAACTTCTCGGTTGGAGACTTGAAAAATCCAAGTCACTGAGTGATCGTGAGACTTCCGAGTATCAAGGTGCAGTAGCATATGGTAGGAGTCTCCCAAGTCTCCGGTCGAGGGAGTTGACGAAAGTTTGTAGCCCAAAACTCCTCTTTCATATATATTGGTTATGAAAGTTGTTAGGCCTAAAGAAGCGGAGGCCTAGGCATTTTTTATTTTTATTTTTTTTCTTCGAATTTTCGAATTTCCAAAAAAAAAAAAAAAAAAATATATATATATATATATATATATATATATATATATATATATATATTTTTAAGCTTTGTTGGTGAAGCTTTGGTGTTGAAGCTTTGTAGGTGAAGCTTTGTGGGTGAAGCTTTTGTAGGTGAAGCTTTTGTGGTGGGTGAAGCTTTTGTAGGTGAAGCTTTTGTAATGGGTGAAGCTTTTGTGGGTGAAGCTTTTGTAGGTGAAGCTTTGGAGTTGAAGCTTTTGTTGGGTACCATGAATTGATTTTGCTTCACACTATCTTGATCAAGATAGTATGAAGCTTTTGAGAATTTGTAGCTGTCATCTATTGATGAAGCTTGGTTGAATTTCCCAATTTTCCTTTTTTTTTTTGGGAAAATTAGAAATTTGGAAGTGTGGGGGAGATAACATATACAAATTTTGCTTCCACACTGCTGAGTAAGAGATTGTAATGCAAGCCACATCTTGTAGTAGTCAAAGGTTTGGATGAACCATATAAATTGAATTTGCTTCGAACAGTCTTGATCAAGAGTGTGTGAAACTTCCTACGAGTTGTAATTGCCCTTTATTGATGAAGCTTTTGGCACCATAAATTGGTTTTGCTTCACACTGTCTTGATCAAGAGTGTGTGAAGCTTTTAAGAATTGTGGTTGAACTCCTTTGATGGGGCTTTTGTTGGCACCATAAATTGGTTTTGCTTCACACTGTCTTAATCAAGAGTGTGTGAAGCTTTTAAGAATTGTAGTTGCCCTCCATCGATGAAGCTTTTGTTGGCACCATAAAAATGGTTTTGCTTCACACTGTCTTGATCAAGAGTGTGTGAAGCTTTTGAGAATTGTGATTGCCTTCCATTGATGAAGCTCTTGTTTGGATTATAAATTGGTTTTTGCTGTACACTGTCTTGATTAAGAGTGTGTGAAGCTTTTAAGGATTTCCATTGTTGTGACAGATGGATTTGAGACCCTTTTGTTTTCCTCTGAATGTAAGGCTCAAGAAACAATTGGAAGTGACTAAGGAACAGTTGGAGACAACCATCCTTGAGGTTTCCAAGGTTAAAAGGGAGTTGGATAATGCCTTGGTTGAGGTTTCTGGGCTGAAGAGGGGTATCCCAACCGAGAGGGATGCTGCTGTGCAGGAGTTCTTAGGTTCCCAGGCCTTTCACGATGCCTTTAAACCTCACTGCATCCGGGCGGCTAATTTTAGAAAAGGAAATGGATGGCCGTTCTTGAACGTTACGACAATGGAAGCATTATTCGAAAGTACCGTGATGAGATGGATGAGTACTGACAAAAAGGTGAAGCCTTCGTCCTCACAGTTGATCCTAGTGGAAATGATGACTCTGATAATGAGGCTAGTATCAGTGAGCAGTCTCAGGAGAGTGAGGATGGTCCTGGAGATGTTGAGGAAGGTGGTGATGGCGATGGGGTTGAAACACATAGTGATATTGTTAGGGGTTCGGCCTCATATGAGGATGACTCGTAGTGCCCTTTTTTCTGCATGTACTTTGGATGTACGAGTTTGTTGTTTGTGTGGCATGTGCCATGTACTCTGGATGTACTAGTTTGTTGTTTGTGTGGCATGTGACCTGTATTCTGGATGTACTAGTTTGTTGTTTGTGTGGCATGTGCCATGTTGTAAGCCTGAGAGCTTTTTATTTATGGATGCTTACGACTTTGTACCGTATAGTTTGATGTTAATTACCAAGAATTTGCACTATCATTGATGAATGCCTGGCTATGTTTGAGCAAATCTTTTGTTTAGATATAAGCCATAACATAGGTCAGATTGAATGAATATACTGTGGAGCTATTTGTTTATTTGTATAGTCTTGTTGACATATACTTAGACTTTATTTCCTGTTGGGAGCATTCATGTTGAAGCTTTGAACCCGAGTGTTTCATTGCTAGGAATGTAAGAGGATTAGGATCGAGTTGTCTAAATCACCTCTTTATTGAATTCATGCCAAATGGTATTCGTTACATAGGATGCCGAACGGCTGAAGCTTAACACTTGTACAATGTGAGTTTACTTTTAATAGTACTTCAAGTGGTCAACGTTCCATGGATGGCCAATGGTCTTGCCATCGGAGCTTCTAAGCTTGTAGGAGCCTGGGCAACTGATGCCAACAACTTCAAACGGTCCATCCCAGTTTGGACCAAGTGTTCATTCACTCGAGACTCTGTCGTAGAGTAATCTTTTCTTCAATACCCAGTCCCTCACTTTGAAAGAACGAGGTTTGACCCTTGAGTCATAGTAGTTGGAGATGCGCTGCTTGTAGGTGACATTCCTCAAGTGAGCCTGGTTTTTGTGTTCCTCGACTAGATCTAAGTTGAGGGTAAGTTGGTTGTCATTTTCGCTTTGCACGTAGTTCTGGACTCGGAACGTTGCTTGCTCAAGATTAACTGGGACAACTACCTCTGTACCAAAGACAAGTGAGAATGTGGTTTCTCATGTTGACGTTCGATACGAAGTGCGATATGACCAAAGAACTTGGGGTACAAATTCTGGCCAACAACCTTTAGCCTTGTCCAAGCTGGTTTTCAAAGTTCGCTTGATTATTTTGTTGATGACTTCGACTTGTCCATTAGACTGGGGATGAGCTAGGGAGGCAAAACATAAGTCGATGTTGAAATTAGAGCAGAACATCCTGAACTTATTGTTGTCGAACTGTCGCCCGTTGTCAGTGACTATCACATTGGGAATGCCAAATCTGCAAAGGATGTTCTTCCATACAAAGTCTTTTATTTTTGCCTCAGTAATGGTTGCCAAGGGTTCTACTTCGACCTACTTTGTGAAGTAGTCAACTGCAACGATTGCATAGCGGACCTTGCCCTTCCCTGCAGGCATTGGGCCGATCAAATCAAGTCCCCATTGGGCGAAGGGCCAATGGCTGATCATAGGATTGAGCGGCTCGAGAGGGGAGTGAGGAATAGTTGTGTTACGTTGACACTTATCACATGAGCGAGATATTCTGATGGCATCTTGGTGGAATGTTGGCCAGTAATATCCTTGGCGAAAAGCCTTATGTGTTAGGGATCGAGATCCAGCATGATCTTCGAACACTCCTTCATGTATTTCTCGAATGACAGTTTCCGCCTTTGCGGGCGTAAGGCATCTTAGGTATGGTAGGTTAAAACCTCGTTTGTAGTGTTGGTCATTAATGATCAAGTAACGGGTAGCCTTGTATTGGATTTGCTTAGCTTGGATTTTATCGTTTGGGAGGGTACCATGCACAAGGAATTTATAAATCGGGGTAATCCAACTATCCCCCTGTTTTAAATTGCACACCTCCGCCGCCATGGTGCTTAGTGCCAACAATTCGACCTGAATTTTTGTCCCAATTTTGTCTTCCATTGCTGAGGCGAGGTGAGCCAAAGAGTCTGCATGACTGTTTGCCGCTTGAGGAATTTGGGTGATCTGGTAGTGGAAGTGCTTGAGCAACAATTGTGTTTGTGCCAGATATGCTGCCATGGAGCTATCCTTATCGTTAAAGTTGTTGGTGACCTGGTTAACCACCAACTGGGAGTCGCTGAATATATCAATTGGTTTAACCCCAAGGTGTTTGGCTAAACGTAAGCCTGCTAGAAGGGCTTCATATTAAACCTCATTATTTGATGCCTTGAATTTGAAACGAAGAGCATACTCCATTGCCACTTTGTTAGGGGTCATAAGGACTAGTCCTGCTCCATAACCTTGTTGGTTGGACGAGCCATCAACATATAGAGTCCATGCTAGGGCTGTTGGTTATATTTTTTGGGCTTCCGAGGGTAATAAAACCACTTCTTTAGGTGTAGAACAATGTCAACAGGATTTGTGAAGTCAGCGATAAAGTCTGCCACTGCTTGGCCCTTCTCAGCTGGCTTTGGTTGGTAGGAGATGTCAAACTCACCCAATGCTATCACCCATTTGATCATTCTCCCCGAAGTGTCAGGACTTTGGAGTATCTATCGAAGATGATGATTGGTAAGCATGATGATGGAATGTGCTTGGAAATAAGGGCGAAGTTTTCGAGCAGGCATGACTAATGCTAAAGCCAATTTCTCAATGTTGGAGTATCGTGTCTCCGCATCTTGTAAGGCCTTACTAGCGTAGTAGACAGGCCGTTCGACATTACCATCCTTTCGAATGAGAACATAACTTACTGCTGAAGCCTATACTGATAGATAGATAATGAGAGTGTCACCAACCTCAGGTTTGGAGAGCAGATGGGCTTTACTCATGTAGTCCTTGAGGTTCTTGAATGCCTTGGCACATTCATCAGTCCATGTAATGTACTTCTTACTTCCCTTAAGTGCTTTGAAGAAAGGAGCACATCTGTCTGTGGCCTTAGAGATGAACCTAGTTAAGGCTGCCACCTTGCCAGTAAGGCTCTGGATGTCTTTCGAAGTTATCAGTTCCTTCATGTCGAGGATTTCTTTGATCTTCTCGGGATTAGCCTCAATGCCTCGTTGGCATATCATGACGCCTAAGAATTTGCCAGAGCCTACGCCGAAGGCACATTTGTTGGGGTTCAACCTCATTTGATAGCTCTTCAGAATGGTGAAAGTTTCAGATAGGTTAATGATGTGTTGGTCAACATGTTTGCTCTTGACTAGCATATCATCAACGTAAACTTCCATGCTCTTCCCAATCTGTTCGGTGAACATTGAATTGACTAGTCTCTGATAAGTCGCTCCTGCATTCTTTAGGCCGAAGGGCATGAATTTATAGCAATATAGTCCCCTATCAGTAGTGAAGGCTGTGTTCTTGGTCCGGGGTTCATGAGGATTTGGTTGTATCCTAAGTAAGCATCCATGAAGCTCAGGAGTTCACACCTTGCTGTAGAGTCTATAAGTCTGTCAATGAGAGGAAGAGGAAAGCTATCTTTCGGGCATCCTTTGTTTAGGTCGGTGTAGTCGACACACATTATCCATAAGACCTTTTGGAGCAGGAGACTTTCTTTGGTCGAATTTTTCTTAACAAGGGCCACATTTGCTACCCATGTTGGATAATTGACTTCGCGGTCGAAGCCTCTGTCTTCGAGTTTTTCAACTTCTGCCTTCATTGCTTCGTATCGTTCAGCGTCATAAGATCTTCGCTTCTATCTCACCGGCTTGGTCTTGGGGTCAATACTCAAGCAATGACATATGATATCGGGAGAGATGCCTGGCATGTCCTCGTATGACCAGGCGAAGACCTCAGTGTTCTTTTGCAAAAAAGAGATCAATGCCAACCGAATAGGTGGTGACAATGTGGTGCCAATCTTCACCATGCGATCTGGATAATCTTTTGAGATAGAAACCTTCTCCAACTCTTCAGTGGGTTGTGCTTGTTGGGTGAAAGAGTCTTCTCGATGATCGTCGGGTTGACTGTTGCCACCATGAAGATCCAAGTTGGCTTCGTCTAGGATGGTCTTTATGACTTGGTCATGTATAGAAAGGGTTTCCTTGGGCAAAGGCAGGTGTTGTTGCTTGACCGAAGTGTTGTAACATGATCGTGCACTAAGTTGATTTCCTCTGATGTAACCATTGCCATAGGGGGTTGAAAATTTCATCAACAACATATGTGTGGATACCATGGCCTTGAAATCATTGATGCTTGTGCGTCCGAAGATGACATTGTATGCCATTGGGCAATCAACCACCAGGAAGTTAGTGGTAATGGTAGCTGTGTAAGGGCTTGTACCAATGGTGAAAGGTAAGTGTATGCTCCCCAAAGGTTGCACGATATCACCGGAGAAGCTTATCAGAGGAGAAATCGAGCGATCGAGTAAGTGTTCAGCTACATTAAGTGCCCTGAAAGCTGCAGCAAACATGATATTGACTGAAGCCCCCGTGTCTACCAGGATTTGTCGTACTTCAAAGTTGGCTATGGGAGCTTCCACGATTAGTGGGTCATTATGAGGGTAAATGATACCTCTTTCTTCCCCAAGGTAGAAACATATCGGATCCCAGTTAGGCTTTTGATACTTGTCTCCCCTGATGTCTTCCACGTGAAACACTTGGTGGCCAGACCTTAAAGCTCGTTCACTATTTTTCATGGCCCTGTTTGAAGATTTAGATATGGGTGTGATATGGAATATATCACATTCACCTGGCGTTGGTTACGGTTACCCTTTGGAGGGTGAATGAGGAATTGATCAATTTTTCCTTCAAGTGCCAAAGCTTCAATATGATCACGAAGGGTGATACGCTTCTCGCCGTCATGGCCGTTACGCTCGTGGTAGTAGCAAAACGTGCCCATGTTCTTCGTGGGCTTGTAATTCGGGTGTCTCGGCTTTGGCTTCGGTATCAGGTGTGCTATGCTGGGGTAAATGGCCACGCATGTTGCATTCAAAGGTGTGTATGCCTCATACCTCGGGGTAAGACCTGTCCTGACACGTGCTTGACCCACTGTGTTGATTGCTTGGGGTCGGGGATTATCGTGGTGATACCCTTGGTTATCGCGGTAGTGTCCTTTACTCCTTTTACTAAAATGAGATTGGTGAGGATGGAAATCTTTCCTTCTGCTCTGAGATTGATATGTCTGTTGACTTGGCAAAGTATTAAGTAAGGCAGAGGAAGGCACCGCTACCGTTTGGAAGGTTGAAGTCTTCTCATTTGGGTGGGTCTAGCTTCCATTCCCCATTTGCTGATAGGGGGATGGTTGTTGGGGGTTTCTCTTGGTATGTCCTTGCCTCGGCGGAGGAATGGTTATAAGCCTGGGCTATCACCTCAGAGTAAGTCTTCCAAGTGTTGGCATTAATCATGTACTTAAAGAAACAATCACGTAGGCCTGCCATGAAGGCTTTGAGGGCAGTCTTGTCGTCAGCCTCGGCACAAGGGGAATACTCATGGCTGAAGCGGCCAGCATACATACGTAATGACTGTTCTGGCTTCTGGCGAATAGTGTACAAGTTATCCGCAGACTGCAAGCGATCGGTCTGGAAAATGTATTGAGAAACAAACAGTTTCCTCAATTCCTCAAATGAGTCTACAGTCTCAGGTGGAAGACGGAAATACCAGTTTAGAGCGCCGCTAGAGAGGGTGGAGGGGAAGAGAAGACATCGCTCTTCGTAGGTGTGCATACGGTATGCCATGGTGGACTCAAAGAGGTTAAGGTGTTCAATCGGGTCCTCCTTTCCAGTATAGAGTTGCAAGCAAGCTTCTGCTTTGTCTTTGCTTGGAAAAGGTGTCGAGGATCCTCCTTGTAAGAGGGCCAGGCCTAGGTTGGTTCTAATCAAGTATCTGAGCTTGTTGTTCAGCCTTCAACTTGTTTACTTTCTTAAGGAGCTGTAGGACAAGAGGGTCCTGAGTGGAGTCATGTACCACTAGAGCTTTCTTTCGGAAATCTACATCTCATTTTGGAAGTAGGAAGGCTTGATCAAGAGCATGTGATTTTTCCCTGGACTCGCCTTACTGACTTTCAAGGTATGTCTATCGAAACATCTCTGAGTCCCCTATACCTTCGTGTTTATTTAGGACTTGTTGCCCCTTCCCCAAATTGGTAGCCGGCCTAGGACATGGGAGGGGACCGAGTCTTTTAGAGACTTACATGGATGAGATTGTCTCGACGTTGCTTTAGGAAGTCTCGATAGTTGAGAAAGAAGGCTTTCGATCCTTCCACTCCTTCTGTAAGGAGGTGCCTTCCTCCACTCCTCCTGCTTCAGGTCGAAGCAACTGGGTTGAGAGAAGTCTCATGTTGGTCGCCATTTCGATGAGTAGCTCGCTCTTCAACATGAATACCCATGTCGAGGGCAATTGACCCTATTTTGTTTTTGTATATCTAGCCTCGTGGAGCATCTCGAAGACCTTCTCATACTGCTCTTGGAAGATCTCATTCTTTATCGTTATCTTGTTGTTCTGAGCCTCAAGCTCATCGACTTTAGCCTAAAGAGCAAACTTCTTTTGTTCCTTCTTTTGTTGCTTCGCAGCGATGGGGGTGTCATTCTATGTGTTATAGCTTCTTCGCTCCCCATGTTGGAAAGGGATGCCTGGTCAAAAGATAGTGTACGAATGGTGGAAACCAGCTTAACAAAGCTGAAGATAGTGGGAATAAGTGTCGTTCCCACAGACGGTGCCAAATGTTGATACACAAAATCAGTGAAGACTTCGCTAGATTGCTCCGGTCACTAGTGTGGAAAAGTATGTAAATGGATAGGGACAGGGATGCAAACACAAGATGTACATGGTTCATCGAGATTCGCTACGTCCACGAAGTAGAGGAGTTCTCATTAATTGTGAAGGGTTTACACAAGTACATAGGTTCAAGCTCTCCTTTAGTGAGTACTAGTGAATGATTTAGTACAAATGACATTAGGAAATATTGTGGGAGAATGATCTCCTTTTATAGAAGAGAGTTTCTAGCTTTGTTCTGACATTGACACGTGTCGTGTTGTGATTGGCTTCCGATGTTGACATGGGTCGCGCTATGATTGCCTTTTGATGTCGACAAGTGTCGCGCTGTGATTGGACTCCTAGTTGGAGGGAAACTCTTATGGGTCTTTGATGGTATAACGTTGACCGGTGCTCGGTAGTTTCGGGATTGGTCAAGTATGGTACAAACATGTATATTCTCATCTCTACCTAGCACGAGGTATTTTGGGAGCGCACTGGTTTCGGGTTCCGTAAGAACTCTGAAGTTAAGCGAGAATGGGCCAAAGCATTCCCAGGATGGGTGACCCACTGGAAACTTCTGCTTGTGTGAGTTCCTAGAAACAAAACCGTGAGGGCGTGGTTTAAGCCCAAAGTAGATAATATCGTGCTACAGTAGAGTCGAGCCCGAATGTGGTGGGGGCCCGGACCGAGATGTGACTGATGTGGTCCCAAAGTCAAAAACCGTTGTGCAAAAATTAGCCTAACAAACCTTCATCACGCGCCAACCGTCGCGCCAAGGCAGTGAAAGTAGGGTTTGCGTGATGAAGAATTAACCTACGTCGCGCAAACTCTTTTTTTTTGGCAAAAATATTTTTTATTTAATTTTTAATAAATATTATAATTAAATTCTATGCAATAATTAATAAACCAAAAAAAAGTATTTAATTATAAAATATATGAAAATGTACATACAAGGTGTCCGAACAAAAAAGAAAAAACTACAAGAAGTAGTCTTCTAGGTTTGATGCTTAATGTTTTCTTCTATTACAAATTCTCTCCATGTAAGATTAATTGGTTAAACTGAATTATCAATTAAAATGTACTTTTATTGGTAATTTCAGCGATGTAACACGATCATAGGCATGCCATGCATGAGTTAATTCAACTTTAAGCTCATGCAATCGAGAAACATATTCCTGGCCTGTGATAAACTTGCCCCCCTTTTCTGCAAATTTTTCTGGATCTTCTAGTTCCTCCAAATGCAAACTTGTTGAAGATTTCTCATGTGCTGTAAATTCATATCAGTAAAACAAATCAAAGTGACTATCATAGCTGCTCAAGTTGGGCAACAAAAATACCTGTGAAAAGAATACTTGTTCCAAAAAATTATAGGGACAAAGCAAAGGAGGCTGACATATTTTTCCAAAGCAAAGGAGGCTGACATATTTTTCCTGCCTTTCGTCATGTCAGACATCTGTAAGTAATAAGAAAAAGGAAAATAAAAAGTTAGAAGATAGGGTACAACTTTCATTGAGAAACTTAAGGAAGTAAATAGCTCGATGAGAATAGAAGGTATGGAAAACAAAAATTTCCTTTCGAAATGTTAGATTCCACATCGCCCAGGGGTGAGAATCCTCTATGCCTTATATGTACATACCCACCTCCATTAGCACGAGGCATTTTGGGAGCTCACTGGCTTCGGGTTTCGTCAGAACTCCGAAGTTAAGTGAGTAGCGTCGAGAGCACTCCCATGATGGGTGACCCACTGGGAAGTTCTCGTCTGAGTTCTCAGAAACAAAACCGTGAGGGCATGGTCGGGGCCTAAAGCAAATAATATCGTGTTATGGCTGTGGAGCGGGCTCGAGATGTGGTGGACCCCAGGTCGGGATGTGACACGAAAACCTAAGAAAGGAAAACGCTTATAGAAACCAATATATGATAAGAACATTCTGAATACCCATATCATACTTCATGGTTTCGAAACCTAGCCAACAATAATTGGAGTAACATTCATCCAAGAAACGCAAAATTCAAACTCTATTTCAATATAGAAAAAATACAGAATATGAAAGTGAGGTCAGAACACAAGCCCCACCAGCTAAGATGCTTAACGGTTGTGTTTTGAAAAATAGCTAGCAACAATTGAAAAAGATTTCATCTAGGAATCTAGATATTGAACTCCATGTCATTACAAAATACACAGAAACGAAACTGATGTCACAAATAGGCTCCACAATCTAAGATACGACCAAACATGCTCGCTAGCTTGACAATTACGTAAGACAACATGAAGCCTCAAAAGATTGCATACTTTTGAATATAAAACACCATGTGGAACTAATAAAATCAAGAAGCGTGAAATGCTTATTAAATAAGTCAAAACTGTTTTGGAGACTGGAAACCTCTGCATCAGGGATCTCTTAAAAAAGGCCCATTCTTTAGACGGATTTTAAATAGAAGTTTCACCAGAGAGTCCTGCAGTAGAACTGGTTTCAATTTCCACCAAATCCTCTCTAGAAGCTTTGGCATTGTTATCCGACCTTCTGAGGGGGTCAAAGTGCTCCTATTCCCATCATCCACGACCTCAACCTATATTAAGATGCTGAACTTTGTAAATTCCAAAATTTTCATGTTAAAAACACCAAACAACCAATACATACACCATTAGCATTCGAGTTTCTTAATCTAATGCTATTTGTTTCCTTTTTAATCCCACATGTTTTCGTTACAAGGTACCAAACAAACACGTGAACTACAACGAAGTGAAGAGATGGCTATGCTAATTGACAAAGTAGGAAAATAGGAATCTAAACTAGGATGGTGGCAAATGACACGAAGGAACACTGTGACATCAGACTGCTAATCAACTGTATTCTAACACATTCAACATAAAGGGGAAGCAAAATTGAAAAGGTTTAAGAACTATTCATAAATGAACACATTATGCTTGAAAGTTGTATACAAATCAATTCAGGGTTGTGCACTGATGAGGATGACATTAACATCACTTACAGAGTTTCAACTTTTTAAAATATGTGGATACCACAGATTCCGGGTACAACTTTGTGGCGAGACAAGTTGGGAAGTTTTCGGGTTGTTCAATCCAGAGCTTGTGTGCTATGCCACCTGCTTTGAGCTTCTGTGACAAATTCACTATCTGGGGTTCTACCTTCACCTCAAGGGTAACCTGCAAAAAGTTCACAAGGATATCGTAAATTCGTAATCAACGAGGACATTGGTACAACATAAAGTGTTAAGTTTGTGACCTTCGCTAGATTGCTCCGGTCACTAGTATGGATAAGTATGTAAATGGATAGGGACAAGGAAGCAAACACAAGATGTACGTGGTTCACCCAGATTGGCTACGTCCACGGAGTAGAGGAGTTCTCATTAATTGTGAAGGGTTTACACAAGTATGTAGGTTTAAGCTCTCCTTTAGTGAGTACTAGTGAATGATTTAGTACAAATGACATTAGGGAATATTGTGAAAGAATGATCTCTATTTATAGAAGAGAGTTTCTAGTCTTATTCTGACATTAACACATGTCATGTTGTGATTGGTTTCTGATGTTGACACGTGTCACACTATGATTGGCTTCTGATGTCGACACGTGTCGTGATGTGATTGGCCTCCTGGTTAGAGGGAAACTCTTATGGGTCCTTGACGGTATAACGTTGACCGGTGCTTAGTAGTTTCGGGATTGGTCAAGTTTGGTACAAATAGTGCTCCCCTAAGTTCCCGAGTAAGGGAAGCTCGTTGGTTGGGGACTGGAAAGATCCAAGCTATTGAGTAATCATGAAACTTCTAAGTACCAAAGTGTGGTATCATTTTCACTTGCCTTATCTGTCTCATATGTAGATGTGGCATCTTCTCTGGAAGTACTTTTCCTCCATCCATGGGTGGTATCTTTAACTGATGAAGATACACAAGGTAATGTATCAATTTCACTTGAAGCTTACTTGTAGTTTCGGGCTTGGTCAAGTGCTATACAAACCCTATAGTAGGAGTCCCCCAAGTCGCCGAGCTAGGAGACTTGCCGAAGGAGGTAACAGACAAGGTAAGGAATCAGACTTCTAAGCAAGCAACCTGGATAGGAGGTTCGACTTTAGCTTCCGGTTGATTGTTCTCCTTCTCCTTGTGTCGTAAACAGCAACAAGGATAAGGAAAAGCAAATGGAGAAGAGATGATATAAGATACTTTTGCTTTTGAAGAAGTAACTTTCCACATGCTTATTCTTGAACTGGGCTGAAGGGTTTTCTGGTTTCCTTCAGAGTATAAGGTCATCTCAAGAATTTGAGGGTCAAAACAAGTCCATCAAATCTAGAGTACGTTCGACCCTGATGATATGTGATACTTTTGCTGTTGACAAAGTAGTGGATGTATCGGGACGTGTTTTGTAACGCTTGTCTCCACATGCTTCCTCGTATCCTTCTCACTTGCCCTATCTGTTCCTCAGGCATATATGGTATCTTTTCTGGAAGCATACAATGTTGAAGATGAGTACTCGAGAGCAATACCAAGTAAGTAATCAGGCAAGGGGTTCCAGGCAGTCAGTTCCTGACTGGAAGCTTGATTCCAAGTGTTGATTGATTGCTTTCTTTCTTTTTGTCTTGCAGGTAAGAACAAGGCCAAAGGAAAAGACAGGGAAAAAGCATGATATGGGATACTCTTGCTTTTAACCCTGATGATATGAGATAATCTTGCTCTGGTGTGGCTTGTTTGCAGAGGTATTATCCGGAGGAAAAGAAGCTGAGTATTTCGAGAGACTTTGCTGAGGGTGCCTTCTTGGATGTGAAGAAAAGTTGAGCTTTTTTTTTTATTTGCAGGTCTGCTTGGCTGTGAAGGATGGAGGTTGACATATATAGGAGTCTCTCTAACAACAAGTAGTAGTGCTATTCCTTTACCCTTCTTGGTCATAGCAATATAGTGAGAGCTGCAAGCTTCAAGTGTTTTAACTTTGTCAGAGCACTTTGAAAAAGTGGTCTGTGGTATCTGGAAAGCTGATGTTGCGTGTGAGGATTGCAGACAAGCTTTATCCAAGGAAATCTAGCTCTTGAAGTTCAGAAAGCGGTGCCTCTTCGATTTTTGAACAAGCAATCCTGTCGGGGATCTGGCTTTCAAGATTCAGAGAACGGTGCCTTTTCAATTTTTTAGAAAGCAATCCTGTTGGGAGTCTGACTCTTGAGATTCGAGAGCAGTGTCACTTTGATTTTTGAGAAAGTAATTCTGTTGGGAGTCTGGCTCTTGAGATTCGGAGGGCGGTGCCTCTTCGATTTTCGAGCATGTAATCCTGTTGGGAGTTTGGCTCTCGAGATTCAGAGAATGGTGCCTCTTCGATTTTTGAGAAAGCAATCCTGTTGGGAGTCTGACTCTTGAGATTCAGAGAACAATGTCTCTTCGATTTTTGAGGAAGTAATCATGTTGGTAGTCTGGCTTTTGAGATTTGGAGGGCGGTGCCTCTTTGATTTTTGAGCAAGCAATCTTGTTGGGAGTGTTTTCTTGAATGTGAGTAAAGGTTAGGCGTTTTTGCCAGTCTGCCTTGCCATGAAGCACGGAGGTTGACACACATTTGGACTTTCTAGTTATTAAGCAGTGGTGCTGTTCCTTTACCCTTGTGGGTAATAGTAGGGTAGCTGGACCTTCAAAATTTATGTGTCTAAACTTTGTCAGAGATCTTTCGCAAAGTTATCTGTGGTACCCGAGGAGCTAATGTTGCCTGTTGAAAGTGGTGCCTCTTTGGAATCCGGAGAGTGGTGCCTCTTCAATTTTTGAACCAACGGCCCTGTTGCCCTTTCTTTTATAAGGGCACCAATTGTGTGCAAGAAGTACATTCAGAGAGTTATTGCTTGTAGGAATTTTCCCCTTACTTCTGAGAATGTCTGGCCCATCCGACCGCTGTTTTGACTTGAACTTTGGTGAAGAGGCAGCCATGCCTTCTTAAGACAACATATGACGCCCATCCTTCTTATCCCCTACTGGTCCTCTTACCGTTGGGGACTTTGTGATAAAGAATGATATGATCGCTGCGGTGGTGGCCAGGAACCTTCTCACTCCCAAAGATAACAGACTACTTTCCAAACGGTCTGATGAGTTGGATGTCAAGGATTCTCTAGCTCTTAGTGTTCAGTGTGCAGGTTCTGTGTCTAATATGGCCCAACGCCTATTTCATTGGCGGCTGAAGTGATAAGTCTCAAACAGGAGATCAGAGGGCTCAAGCATGAGAATAAACAATTGCACGGGCTCGCACATGACTGTGCTACAAACATGAAGAGGAAGCTCGACTAGCTGCAGGAATCTGATGGTCAGATTATACTTGATCATCAGAGGTTTGTGGGTTTGTTCCAAAGGAATTTATTGCCTTCGTCTTCTGGGGCTATATCGCGTAATGAAGCTCTAAATGATCAACCTTCGATGCCTCCTCCTTCTGGGGTTCTGCCTAGTACTGAGGCTCTGAATAATCACCCTCTGGTGCCTCTTCTTTCTAGGGCTGTGCCGACTGCTGAGACTTCTCTTGAGCAACCTTTGTGAAGGCTCCCTCTTGTTTGTTTATTTTGATTCATGTATATGTACATATTTGTAACTTATCAGAGATATCAATAAACAAGCGTTGCTTCATTTCAACGTATTGTGTTAAACTACTTAATAAATACGCATACCATTCAATTTTTTAAGTGTTACACGTACAAAATAAATAAATTTAAAGCTTCTTAATATATATACCTTTGAACTTGATTGGATATGCACTGCACGATACTAGTTTCAACGATCGAACCACAAAACTTTTTTGTATATATTTCGAGATCGTATACGCCAAAAATCGCAAAAAACAAACATTTAGAGATAAAGTAACAGGACAAAACTTTTCGACGGTTATAAACTAAAAATCACGATTTAACGGTTATTTTAACTCTGATTTTGATGATTTTTTTACAGCCACACTCCTTGACCTTATATGAATACAATGAATGAACTTGATCTTCAATTTAAAATATTTACACTAGTGGATACCACAAAATCTTAGGTTATACTTAATGAAAGTATAAATAAACTCTGAAGTGTTAGTGAATCTTGTTTGTACCATACTTAACCAATCCCAAAACTACTGAGCACCGGTCAACATTATACGGTCAAGGACCTAGAAGAGTTTCCTTCCAACCAGGAGGCCAATCACAACGCGACACGTGTCGACATCAGAAGCCAATCATAGCACAACACGTGTCAACATCAGAAGCCAATCACAACACGACACGTGTCAATGTTAGAATGAAACTTGAAACTAGAAACTCTCTTCTATAAATAGAGATCATTCCCTCACAATATTTCCTAATGTCATTTGTACTAAATCATTCACTAGTACTCACAAAAGGAGAGCTTGAACCTATGTACTTGTGTAAACCCTTCACAATTAATGAGAACTCCTCTACTCCGTGGACGTAGCCAATCTGGGTGAATCTCGTACATCTTGTGTTTGCTTCCCTGTCTCTATCCATTTACATACTTATCCAAACTAGTGCCGGAGCAATCTAGCGAAGGTTACAAACTTGACACTTTCTGTTGTACCAAAGTCCTCACTGATTTTGTGCAGCAACATTTGGCGCCGTCTGTGGGAACGACACTTATTCCCACTCTCTTCATCTTTGCCAAGCTGATTTCCACCATTCGTACACTCTCTTTTGACCAGGCATCCCTCTTCAACATGGGGAGCGAAGGAAGCCACAACACACGGAATGACACCCCTCTTGCACCTAGTGCGAAGCAACAAAAGAAGGAAGGAAAGAGTGTTGTTCTTCAAGCTAAAGTCGATGAGCTAGAAGCTCAGAACAACAAGATAGCAATGAAGAATAAGGTCCTCCAGGAGCAGTATGAGAAGCTCTTTGAGACGTTCCATGAAACTAGGCGTACTTAAACACGCAAGCTCGTTGCCCCTATGGACATCAACCATCATCTGGGTGCCCTCTAACACAAAGGGTCACCTCCATTCGATATGGGTATCCCTGATGAGGAGCGAACTAATCATCAAAACATTGATCAACATAAGACTTCTCTCAACCCAGATGCTTCGACCTGAAGTAGAAGAAGTGGAGGAAGACACCTCCTTGCAAAAGGGTTGGAAGGATCGAATGCCGTTTATCATGACTGCCGAGACTTCCTAAAGCAACGTCGAGATAATCCCCTCCACATATGCTCGAAGATCAATGACCCAAGGGTTTCTGAAAGACTCGGTTCCCTCCCACGACCTAGGCCAGCTGCCAATCTAAAGAATGAACGACAAGTCCCAGAGGAACATGAAGGTACAGGGGACTCCGAGGTATTCCGACAGACTCGCCCTAGAAGTCAGTACGGCGAGTCCAAGAAAAAACCACATGCCCTTGCTTAAACTTTCCTACTTTCAAAAGGCGATGGAGACTTACAAAAGGAAATTCCAGTGGTACATGACTCCACTCAGGACCTTATTGTCCTACAACTCCTTGAGGAAGTAAACAAGTTGAAGGCTGAACGTTAGGCCGAGATACCTGACTGGAACAACCCAGGCCTGGTCTTCTCACAAAAAGGATCTTCAACACCCCCTTCAAGCGAAGACAAAACAAAAGCTTGGTTTACAACTCTATACAGGAAGGGAGGACCCAATTGAACACCTTAACCTCTTTGAGTCCACCATAGCATATCAGATGCACACCGACGAAGAACGATGTCTTCTCTTCCCCACCACCCTGTCTGGCGGAGCTCTAAACTGGTATTGCTGTCTTCCACCTGAGACAGTAGACTCATTTGAGGAATTGAGGAAACTGTTTGTCTCTCAACACATCTTCTAGACCGATCACTTGTATTCTGCAGATGACTTGTACATTATTCGCCAGAAGCCGGACTAGTCACTACGAGAGTATGCCGGTCGCTTCAGCCATGAGTATTCTCACTGCGCTGAGGCAGATGACAAGACCGCCCTCAAGGCCTTCACGGAAGGCCTACATGATTGTTTTTTCACGTACATGATCAATGCCAACACTTGGAAGACTTGCTACATGATCAATGCCAACACTTGGATGACTTGCTCTGAGGTGATGGCACAGGCTTACAACCACGCCTCCGCCGAAGCAAGGACATACCAAGGGAACCCTCATATGGTTAACCGCTATCAACAAATGGGAAGTGGAAGTCAAGTTCTACCAAGTGAGGAGATATTGGCCATTCAGACACCCATTGCATCATCTCCTGCCTCATTTAGCTACTTGCTAAGCCACCAAACGTATCTGTTTCTTGGTAAGAGGAAGGATTTTTACTCTCAGCAAGCCCATTACAACAAGAGGGATAAATGTTCGTATCAAGATAATCAGGGGTGAGTACCATCGACTATTATGACTATGGGGCCAAGCCTCACTCTTTCAAAATGGAGGACTAGGTACTGAAGGAAATGCTATTATAAGAAAGCATACACATTACAAATGTTTTAACTCTCAACCGCTTGAGATCTTTTGTCACACAAGCCATTCGGCAAATATTTAAAGAAGAGGGAATTCAGACAACTTCTTCTGAGTCTTTTGCGTTCCTAGCACTGGAACACTTGGTCTACGCTGACCTACCCTTATACTTCAACTCAGATCTTCAACATGCGTACTTTGACACAAAGTATGTGATACTAAGTGTTACAACCAACATGGTTCACATATCAAAAGCATGGATCCCTTCATGCATAGCAAAACATTCGTAAGCATCACTCATATCAATCAACATAAACATTATACATTCTAACACATTCATATTTAAACATCATACATTCCAACACATTCATACATAAGCATCATACATTCCAACACATCCATACATAAGCCAACTGTGCTTCGAAATGGTTCAACATACTTTGTGTCTTCGACACTTGCTACAATGTGCCCCGACACCTTGCCTTTATTCTCACCATCCAGGTGATGAAATGTGAAGAAGGAACTCATCTTCATGCCACCAACCAGGTGATGAATTGTACAACCTGTACTCTCCTTCATGCCACCAACGAGGTGATGAAATGTACAACCCGTACTCTAATATCATTTGGCAACTTGCCACTCATGCCACCAACCAGGTGAAGAAGGAACTCATCTTCATGCCACCAACCAGGTGATGAAATGTACAACCCGTACTCTCCTTCATGCCACCAACTAGGTGATGAAATGTACAACTGGTACTCTAATATCACTTGGCAACTTGCCACTCATGCCACCAACTAGGTGAAGAAGGAACTCATCTTCGTGCCACCAACCAGGTGATGCAATGTACAACCCGTACTCTCCTTCATGCCACCAACCAGGTGATGAAATGTACAACCCATACTTTAATATCATTTGGAAACTTGCCACTCATGTCACCAACCAGGTGAAGAAGGAACTCATCTTCATGCCACCAACCAGGTGATGAAATGTAGAACCCGTATTCTCCTTCATGCCACCAACCAAGTGAAGAAGGAACTCATCTTCATGCCACCAACCAGGTGATGAAATGTATAACTCGTACTCTCCTTCATGCCACAAACCAGGTGATGAAATGTATAACCCGTACTTTAATATCATTTGGCAACTTGCCATTCATGCCACCAACCAGGTGAAGAAGGAACTCATTATCGTGCCACCAACTAGGTGATGAAATGTGATGAAAGGTGATGAAGGAACTCACCTTCATACCACTAACCAAGTGATGAAAGCAAGTCACCATTCATTCCACCTACCAGAAGACGAGTGGTACAACTTGTACATGTGAACTCCTAGCATTCACAAATAATCAAAAACCCTCAAGCTTGACAACTCAACTAGGGGAGCACTTATGCCCAACAAGAGTTATAGTCACCAACAAAGTCTTATTGCAAGCCAACAACAACTTTAGTGCATGACATACCAAGATCAAGCTATTCAGCCCTCTTGCATCTGCTTCAGACATTTTCCCTCTGTAACAATGCAAACAATACAACTCGTAGAAAGCTTCACACTCTTGATCAAGACAGTGTGAAGCAAAACCAATTTATGGTGCCAACAAGAGCTTCATCAAAGGAGTTCAACCACAATTCTTAAAAGCTTCACACACTCTTGATCAAGACAGTGTGAAGCAAAACCAATTTATAGTGCCAACAAGAGCTTCATCAATGGAGGGCAACCACAATTCTCAAAATCGAAGAGGCACCGCCCTCCGAATCTCTAGAGCCAGACTCTCAACATGATTACTTTCTTAAAAATCGAAGAGACACTGCTATCCGAATCTCAAGAGTCAAACTCCCAACATGATTGCTTTCTAAAAAATCGAAGAGGCACCGTTCTCCGAATCTTGAGAGCCAGACTGCCAACAGGTTTACGTGCTCAAAAATCGAAGAGGCACCGCCCTCCGAATCTCGAGAGCCAGATCCCAACAAGATTATTTTCTCAAAAATCGAAGAGACACTACTCTCCGAATCTCAAGAGTCAGACTCCCAACAGGATTGCTTTCTCAAAAATCGAAGAGGCACCGTTCTCTAAATCTCGAGACCCAGATCCCCGATAAGATTGCTTGTTCCAAAACTGAAGAGGCACCGCTTTTCGAACTTCGAGAGCCATATTTCCTTGGATAAAGCTTGTCTGCAATCTTCACACGCAACATCAGCTTTCCAGATACCACAGACCACTTTTTCAAAGTGCTTTGACAAAGTTAAAACACGTGAAGCTTACAGCTCCCACTTCATTACTATGACCAAGAAGGGTAAAGGAATAGCACTACCACTTGTTGTTAGGGAGACTCCTATATATGTCATCCTCCATCCTCCACAGCCAGGCAGACCTACAAATATAAAAAAATGCTCAACTTTTCTTCACATCCGAGAGGGCACTCTCAGCAGAGTCTCTCGAAATACTCAGCTTCTTTTCCTCTCGATAATACCTCTGCAAACAAGCCACACCAGAGCAAGAGTATCTCATATCATCAGGGTTAAAAGCAAGAGTATCCCATATCATGTTTTTTCCCTGTCTTTTCCTTTGGCCTTGTTCTTACCTGTAAGACAAGGAGAAAGAGAGCAATCAGTCAGCACTTGGAATCAAGCTTCCAGTCAGGAACTGACTGCCTGGAACCCCTTGCCTGATTACTTACTTGACATTACTCTCGAGTACTCATCTTCAACATCTTATTCTTCTAGAGAAGATACCACATCTGCCTGAGGAACAGATAGGGCAAGTGAAAAGGATACAAGGAAGCAGGTGGAGACAAGCGTAACAGAACACGTGTCGATATATCCACTACTTTGTCAACAGCAAAAGTATCCCATATCATCAGGGTCGAACGTACTTTAGATTTGATGGACTTGTTTTGACCCTCAAATTCTTGAGTCGGCCTTATACTCTGGAGGAAGCCAGAAAACCCTCCAGTCCAGTTCAAGAATAAGCCTGTGGAAAGTTACTTCTTCAAAAGCAAAAGTATCTCATATCATCTCTTGTCCATTTGCTTCTCCTTATCCTTGTTGCTCTTTACGACACAAGGAGAAGGAGAACAATCACCCGGAAGCCGAAGTTGAACCTGCAATCCAGGTTGCTTGCTTGGAAGTTTGATTGCTTACCTTGTCTGTTACCTCATTCGGCAAATCTTCTAGCTCAGCGACTTGGGGGACTCCTACTATAGGGTTTGTATCGCACTTGACCAAGCCCGAAACTACAAGTAAGCTTCAAGTGAAATTGATACATTACCTTGTGCATCTTCATCGGTTAAAGATACCACCCCTGGATGGAGGAAAGGTACTTCCAAAAAAATGCCACATCTACATATGAGACAGATAAGGCAAGTGAAAATGATACCACACTTCGGTACTTAGAAGTTTCATGATTACTCAATAGCTTGGATCTTGCAAGTCCCCAACTGAGGAGCTTCCCTCACTCGGGAACTTAGGGGAGCACTGTTTGTACCATACTTAACCAATCCCAAAACTACTGAGCACCGGTCAACGTTATACCGTCAAGGACCCAGAAGAGTTTCCTTCGAACCAGGAGGCCAATCACAGCGCGACACGTGTCAAAATCAGAAGCCAATCATAGCCCAACACGTGTCAACATCAGAAGCCAATCACAACACGACATGTGTCAACGTCAAAATGAAACTAGAAACTCTCTTCTATAAATAGAGATCATTCTATCACAATATTTCCTAATGTCATTTGTACTAAATCATTCACTAGTACTCATAAAATGAGAGCTTGAACCTATGTACATGTGTAAACCCTTCACAATTAATGAGAACTCCTTTATTTCGTGGACGTAGCCAATCTGGGTGAACCACGTACATCTTGTGTTTGCTTCCCTGTCTCTATCCATTTACATACTTATCCAAACTAGTGACCGGAGCAATCTAGCGAAGCTTACAAACTTGACACTTTTTGTTGTACCAAAGTCCTCACTGATTTTGTGCATCAACAAATATATTGTTTTGATGGAATACGCATTCTACAAAGCTAATTTCAATGGTCCAACCGCCAAAATTGTTTGTATATATTTCGAGATCGCATATGCCAAAAATCGCAAAAAAAGACATTCAGCGATCAAGTAACGAGACAAAATTTTTTTACGGTTATAAACGAAAAATCACGATTGAACGGTTATTTTAACTCCGATTTTGATGATTTTTTACAGCTACACTCCTTGACCCTACATGAATACAATGAATGAAATTGATCTTCAATTTAAAATACTTACACTAGTGGATACCACAAAATCTTTTGTTATACTTAATGAAAGTATAAATAAACTCTTAAGTGTTAGTGAATCTATTGTTTTGATGGGATACGCATTCTACGAAACTAATTTCAACGATCCAACCGTCAAATTTGTTTGTATATGCTTCGAGATCGAGATCGTAAACGCCAAAAATTGCAAAAAATAAACATTTAGAGATCAAGTAACGGGACAAAAATTTTCGACGGTTATAAATGAAAAATCACGATTTAATGGTTATTTTAACTCCGATTTTGATGATTTTTTACAACTACACTCCTTGACCCTATATGAATACAATGAATGAACTCGATCTTCAATTTAAAATATTTACAAACTCTTAAGTGTTAGTGAATCTATTGTTTTGATGGGATACGCATTCTACGAAACTCGTTTCAACGATCCAACTGTCAAACATGTTTGTATATACTTCGAGATCACATACGCCAAAAATCGGAAAAAAAAAAAACATTCAGAGATCAAGTAACATGACAAAACTTTTCGACGGTTATAAAAAAAAAATCTCGATTTAATGGTAATTTAGCTCCGATTTTGATGATTTTTTTACAGCTACACTCCTTGATCCTATATGAATACAATGAACTAATTTGATCATCAATTTAAAATATTTACACAAGTGGACCACAAAAACCCTTTGCACGACGCAATTTGTTTGTCACGCAAACACCCTTTACGTGACGCATTGGTAGGTGCGTCACGCAAACAGTCTTTGCATAAAGTATTGGTTGCTACGTCGTGCAAGTTATATTTTAAAAAAAAATTATTTATAAAATTTACTGAAATGTGACTTTACTCCTTTCAAATGTACGTGTATTTTGGCTAGATATTGGTTTTAAAAAATCTTATTGAAAGATGTTTTGGTTGTCTTCAAGTTTACAAAGGATTGAGACTGAAAATGAATCCTGAATTACTTACTTGTACTAAAATTGGAAGACGATATTGATTTTCTACAAGGATTTAATAGGACAAGTGTAGCCATTGTTTATCTACATAAATATGGCATATGCTCACAAAAATCAACCCGCTCATTATATGGAAAGTACAGAAGTTCATCGAGAGTTGACAATAGCCTTTTTGTATTCTTGCAAAAGTTAGACCAACCCCAATGCCAAATTTTAAAATTTGGCACACAAAAAACTAATTTCAAGTTGCAAGAATATAACTTTAGTTTGAACTAACAAAAGTATTTATTGAGACACTTTATATCAATGTTATCTAGAATACTATGTATTGATATCGAGTACATACTGTGAGCCTTAGGCTCTTCATTTGAAATCTTTGATAAAGAATTTCATGGTATTTTCTTACTTTAAGAAATTGCTTCAAGATGTATACTTTATATACATGCCATAAGTCTCACGTTTAAAGAAACACTGTAATTATATGTGGCTATGTCTACAATGGGAGAATATACTACGAAGCCTTATACTATTAGTGATTTTATTTCACTATAGTACAAAAATCCAAGAATAATCTTTGGGGGTTCACGGTTCACATATTTCACGATTTTCAATGGCACTCAAAAATAAAAATTTCCTCTTTTCCAATTTGTTCAACCTTTTACTTTGTTGACAGTAATGGGAAAACGTGACCAAATAGCGTTTGATGATATGAATAGTTACTATAATCAAAATTATAGATTGTCTTCAGTTCGTGATCCAAAAATTCTCACTTGCATGCGCATGCTTAATTTATACATATCTCATTGCTCAAGGAATAATTTGTGAAAACAAGTTCATTTGAGCAACATCTATGCATGCAATTAACAATTAAAGGGGGAATCATGCTTGTATGCACTCAAAAACAAAACTTTACCCATGAAATTCAAGGCCTAGTAGTTGTGGTGAACCAAGATTCAACTCAAATCTTAAAGAAAAGAGTTAAGAAACTTTTATACCTTTGAAGCACCTCTTTGCTTAGTAGAGGATATTCACCCATGTGAGGGCCTTCTTTCCTTAGTCTCCTTGCTCCTTGGCTCCATGGATGTGGATGGAGGAACTTTGCTTCTTGGCTCCATGACTTCTTGGATATGGATGAAGGAATGGATTCTCCAAGTTCCCAAGAAAGGGAACCTCTAAGTTTCCACACCAAGGAGAGCATTGAGGAAGAGATGAGTGACCTAGGAAGAGATGGATGCTAGTCCATTCTTCTTAGGGTGGCCAGCCTCCTAAGAGAAGATAGAGCTTTTTTTATGTTTTTCTCCTTTCTCTCTAGAAAACCCCTTATGAGGGAATGTGTTATATTTTCCTTTCTATAGCAACTTGCATTGAGTGGTATAATTGAAATTAAAACCAATTCTCCCTCACACTCTCTATGGCCGACCATGTGGGTTCATTGGGCTTTCATGCCCTTTGTGTTTTCAAGTTGTCATACAACTTGAGTTATTGGACTTGACATTCGAAGCCCATTGAGCCTTGAGGCCCAAAACTAACCCGAGGTCTAAAACAAACTTATTCGCTTGATTAATTAACAGGAATCCTAGCCATAAATAATTAAAACATTTAATTGTCCTTACTCATCTCCGTTGTTTCTTCAATCTCTACCTTATACGGTGTACTTCAAATCAATTTAAACTTACTTTTCAATTCTCCCCTTAGTGATTATACACCTTTAGGGCTTCCACAAACCATGAGTGACACCTAGTAGTATGTCATGGCTACCCAAGCTAATCAGAAGAGGTGGATAACCTATTCAGTTTGGGATTACAATGCAATACAGTCTTTCTCTAATATAATACCCTTGACCACATTGTTTGATTTGATAGTTTATTCATGTCTATTATCCAATGTGATTCTCTTACTTATATGATTACCTTTAATGTGATTTGGAACCAATTCCTAAATCTCATTCATACTCTGGCCAGAGATTCTTAATCATATCAAAGAGTATTCTCCCTTAAACGGTTTGAAGTTTAGAGATCCCTTATTGTGCATTCACTTGTCTCCATGACCAAGTGGCTTAACCCCAACTATGCCGTGGACACCCTTTGATGGAGTGACTTTGACATAGTCAAAGATCAAAGACCTAACCATAAGGCAACTATGATGCCTCAGGGCAAAGGACTGCTTTGCATTATCCCAACCATGAGTTTTCATGTGACATGAGTGTGAAAACTCCTTGTTGATCGCGTTTAGTGAACTCATTCCCTATTAAGCACCTACATGCTTGT
The DNA here is from genome assembly GCF_916048215.2 of Malus sylvestris. Taxonomy (NCBI): domain Eukaryota; kingdom Viridiplantae; phylum Streptophyta; class Magnoliopsida; order Rosales; family Rosaceae; genus Malus; species Malus sylvestris. Next base: position 39,710,273 of record NC_062272.1, on the reverse strand, counting down.
CTTGGTGTCAGTCACACTAATGACTTGAGACCAGTCACTCTCTCTAAGAGAAGAGATAACACGTACTGATCTTAACAGATTGTCAATGCCCAATTGGCAATCATATGATCAGGAACGCTTAGGATATGTATACGAAAGAGACTGGTCTTATGAATCTAAATTCTCTCAATTACATATTCCTTGGACTTATCGTTTAAGCATATAAAATTTATATGAGACGGCTTTAAACAATAATATGTGTCCTTTATATTAAACTAGATTAGTTTAACATGTGAAATGTCCATAAAGTATCATCATATGATTGGCTTTAGGGCACAATTACCATGCCTCTTTGGAGCTTCCATTGTTACTTCTAGGATAAACATCTTAAGATGAACTAATTTATAGAATCAAATCATAACCTGCAATGGAGTGTTATTTTCAATAAGACGTGAACTTTATTAATCTCCACTTCTGGTGAATTCAAAGCTTAGAACCTAAGCATAATTTACATCATATACATAATATCCACCATATACATCAGCTTAGAGTGAGCTGGGACTCATACATAATATACATCATGTATTTAGCGAAAATGAAATTACAATAAAGGGTAACAAACCAGCTACACCCCTTGAAACCCTCTTCTTGAACCGCTACATATACTCTGTAAGAAACAACCCTACCATGTAAGAATGGTGCATGGGGCAAAATAAAACCTGGATAAGCTATGAAGTTGGTGTGAGTAACAATAATATGATATATGTATGTGAAAAGTCAATCAATCTCATTTATAAAACATTTCACAATTTTTTGCGTACAAAAATAATTCTCACTCACAAGATTAAATACAAACAAGCATTCAACCGACTTTTCTATTATGACCTGTACCTTAAATAAATGTATTTCATTACTGAGAAGTGTGAAATGACTAAAATACTCTTGGGGCGGGTATGTTCAATACATATAGACCTTTGAGTTTAAATTCATTTTTTTGTGTTTCTTATTTTATTCAATTAGTTTTCGTACTCACGAATGCGTGGGCAAAAGCGGAATTGAAAACAGACTTACAAAGCTAAGTTGTGATTTTGGGTTACAGAAGGGCAAAATGTTAATTCCATTTTGAGGAAATTTTTGAGTGGGTTTAGGACAACTCTCGGTCACTCTCTCTTCCTTCCTTATTCTTCCTCATGTTAACCTATATCAATTGAAGATCTTTGATGTATGTAATGAAGAACAATTTCTAGAGAGAGAGAGAGAGAGAGAGAGAGAGAGAGAGAGAGAGAGAGAGAGAGAGAGAGAGAGAGAGAGAGAGAAATATATATCTTTTCTTAATGAACAAGTAATACAAGGTACAATACTATTTATACACACCAATCTTAACTACCTAACTAACACAACTCCTAATCTTATGACAAGTGTAACAATCTTACACTCACTAACTCATACTCTAACATCCCTCCTCAATCTCTTGCTTTGATAAGCTAATCATGAGATTGTTACAATGAGTTTGAAATTAAGGAGCACTTAACCCTTTTGTCAATATATCTGCATATTGTTCTCTAGAGGAAACAAATTGCACAAAAAGCTGTTGTTTTGCCACTCTTTCCCTAACAAAATGCACATCAATCTTAATATGCTTTGTCTTTTGATGCTGAATCGGATTGAATGAGATAGCAATGGCAGACATATTGTCACAAAATAATACTGGAGCTTTAGAAATGTGATCATGCATAAACACAAGTAATTGTTTGATCCAATCGAGTTCAGCAGAGGTAGTAGATAAGGCACGATATTCAGCTTCAGTGGAGGACTTGGAAACAATTTGTTGTTTCTTAGAAGACCAAGACATAGGATTTGGTCCAAGAAATACAACTAATCCAGTAGTGGATTTTCGATCATTTGGGTCTCCTACCTAATCAGCATCACTGAATGCTGTTAAATTCAAATCTCCTTGATTATAACTAATTCCCAAGTGCATTGCTCCCTTTAAGTACCTCAAGATTCTCTTCACAGCTGTGAAATGGGCAACCATTGGATTTTGCATAAACTGGTTGACCTGATGCACAGAAAATGCAATATCAGGCCTGGTGAAAGTGAGATATTGCAATGCTCTTACAATGCTTTTGTACAAACTGGGGTTTCCATAAGGTTGACCATCATATTTAAACAATTTATTATAGGGTAGACATGGAGTATCACAAGGTTTTGACTCATTCATTTATTTCTTGACTAATAAATCTTGTACATATTTAGTTTGTGACAGAAATAACCCAGTTTTGGTATTGGAAATTTGTATTCCCAGAAAATAATGCAAGACCCCTAAGTCTTTTATCTCAAACTCAACTGTGAGAGATTGAATAACCTCTTGAATTGCATTGGATGTACTGCCAGTAATAATGATGTCATCAACATACAATAATAAAATGACAATCTCAGAATCCACTTGTTTCACAAATAAGGAAGAATCAGAGTATGTATTCTTGGACCCCAGTGTAGGTAGAGAAGTAGCAAACCTTTCATTCCAAGCTCTGAGAGCTTGTTTTAAACCATATAAGGATTTATAAAGTTTGCAGACCAAAGTTGGATGATTGGGATCCACAAATCCAGGAGGTTGAGTCATGTACAGTTCTTCTTGGAGAATGTCATGCAGAAATGCATTCTTTACATCTAACTACCTTAAATTCCAACCAAAATTTGCTACAAGTGCCAATAGAATCCTCATTGTAGTTGGCTTAACTACAAGACTAAAAGTTTCTCCATAATCTTGTCTTGGTTCTTGACTGAATCCTTTAGCCACTAATCTAGATTTGTGTCTAGCGATGGATCCATCTGCACGCTTTTTAATCTTAAATATCCACTTACACCCAACCAAATTCTTATTTGTAGGCAAGGACACCAAACACACACCACACTCACTCCCTCTTTCTTCCTTCCTGTACCCTCATCTCTCTCGGACTCGCTCTCTCTCTCTTCTTCCTCCTACGGACCAAGCTCAAAGTGAGCTTTCCAGTCGCAGATCAAAGATTTTAAAGGCACCATTGCATTCCTCGTGCCATTTTGAGTTGGGTTAGTACCCATTTCAGGTAAGGATTCATTCGAAATGTCAAGAACCCGAAACTCATTTTTCATGCACTATTTATGTAGACGTAAAACCTTGTGTTTCAGAAGGTTTCAAGCTCACAGGGACCTTTAGGAGGTCCTAAGGAAGCTCGGGGTAGTTGGTTGGAAGAGTTTGGATGTCGAAGGGCCGATATAGAAGGTTTTCAAAATTGGCCGGATTATCGAGCTTCCTCAGGTAAAATCTAGTAGATTTCAGGCTTAAAAATGGTATAACATGATTCTCTTCATTTTGGTACCAATTTCATGAAAACTTGTTGAGAAACAAGTGAGAATAGTGGGTTTGAAGTTTTACCCAATTTCCCGGTGACCGGCGACTCGCCGGAGAAGATGATGACATATTCCGTCAGTTTGGACGGAATATGCTGACGCCGTTTGTCAGTTTGAACGGAATCTGTTGGGTTTTAATGGAATATTCCTTAATGGTGGTTAGGGAATCCGTCAGGTTTGGCCGCACGTGGGGGAGCGTTTTGCCGTGCCCTTGACGGCGCGTGGTGGCGCGTGAGAGCTCGAAAATTTTTTCTAAAAATATCACGATGTTTGTGAGATTGTGTAGGTCACTATGGTATATTCATATACACATTTGGAGCAATGTATGAGAAGTTATTAGCTAGTTTTGTCTATGTGCTTTAAAATAATGTTTTTATAGTTAATTCACATATAGGTGAGACTTATCCCGAGGACGAGCATATCCACGGGCGACTTGGGGGCTACGATCCTTCGACATACCAGTGAGTGGGCTTTGTGTTCAGTAGATATTTATATACTTGATATAATTTCCATAAATGCATTTTTAGTAAAGTATGCTTTGAAATAATATGCCAATTGTTTTTATATTTTGAATATGCATTTCAAGGTTGCATATATATATATATATATATATATATATATATATATAAATGTGGTGCTGTGGAGGCACAGGTAAGTGTAGGTAAGTTATGTTTAGTTATGTGAGTCATCGATGATGTGATATGTGATTGATTGATGTTGAGCTCATAAAACTGCACCTAGGGTAATTGTGATTTAGCTAGAGAAATGAAGTATAGGCCTGTTTATTTATGTCACCTCTTGCACTATATGCTCATATTGGATCCAACTTAAGTGCACAGTCTTGTCGTACATACCTTATTTATGGTTCCGACTCGTAGGTGACTAGCGATTTATCGCCCGGCTATTATGAGAGAATAGAATTGAGCATAATTATATTTCACCCAATCTTGTTGTACAGACCGTCTTTAGTGGTTCTGACTTATGTGCAGTATATTTCCATATAGGTCATTGTAGTGACTCCGACTAGATTGACTTTTGAGCTATGAATTCAGCCGTACAGACTACCTCAGGGGTTCCGGCTAACATATCATATTTCTATGAAATCATTCTTACCTGGATTGTTTACTTTGTTATATTTTGGCATGGCATGCATATGAATATGATTATGTGAAGCATGAATTGAGTTGTTATGATTGCAGATATATATATATATATATATGTATATGCTTATATCTTAATTCTGGGAAAATTTTACATATTTTACAGCGACGGGTTAGTATATTGATAAATGAAATGATTTTGTAAAACATTTGTTTTTGCCCACTTACGTTTTCTATTTTGTGCCCCTCCAGGTTCTAAGTAAGCTTGTTGTTGGTGGCTTGAGATTGTCGGCAGTTCTGACCTATTTGATTAATAGTAGGACATTCCTGGTACTGTGTAACTAGTACTTGTCCTACTAGACTGCACCTAGACTTATTATGCTTTGATTAGGAGCGTTTACGGTTGTAACTAACTCTTATCACTTCCTGTTAGTAGTGCACTCTAGAAATGTGGTTTTTAATTATTCGTATGTTTGCTATCTTTATCGCTTCCGCATTGTGCACATGGCTACGTCACTCTCACGTGACGGCCAACATGCCTTGACCTCGGTTGGGGTGTGTCATACATTCTTCAAAACCACAAAAAAAAAAAGAAGATATTATGCTTAATAACATTAGTAAATTTCTTTGATTAAACTTGACATGGATACATTTTAAAATCAAAGAAAAAATAATGTACCCATATAAGTTTAAAAATGGATTAGAAAAAAATTGAATAGATTTTATATATATAAAAAAGGGTACATTTTACATATAACAAATTGGTATATTTAAGAATGAGTACATTTTATGATTAAAAAGTTTTACATGAATGGGTACATATAGTTAGCATGGGTACATTTAGACAAATAAAAAGTACAAATACCAAAAAAAATATATGGGTACAAATACAAATAAACTTTAAAAAATATGGGCACAAAAAGAAATTAATATATGGGTACAAATTAAAATTGAAAAGAAAATTGGTACAAGTTAAAAAAGAATTACAATTAAAAATGGGTACAAACTAAAACTAAAAATATATGATAAAAAATTTAGACATAAATATAAATATACTAATTGTAACATTTCAACATTAAATGAATATATTTAGAAATAAAAAAAACATTTTATTATTGAAATAATTAATGATGTTATTAATACCCAAGGACCTTGATCAAAAATTGAAAAGGAATAGGATTTTAATCAATGGACTAGCAAAACGAAGGATGACACACCCCGACCCGGAATGTCCACTGGGACCCCGAATCGAGTTGTGCTGGCCGACACTTGGAAGGTGACGAAGCCATAAAGTATTGTGATGTGGAAAAAGTGAATAAATTTAAACCTAAAAGTGCCTAAGTACACGAGTGCGCAGTGAGTGGGTATGGATCCATTTCACATGTGATTACAGAGCATAGGTAAAGTACAGTAAGGTAAGATAAGGCTTATACCATCTTAGGAAGCCACCTGTACTGGGATATGCCAAAAATCCTCATCGAAATGGAAACTTTGCTACTAGAACCTGGAGGGGCGCAAAACAAAAAATGTGAGTGGGCAAAAACAAAGCTTTTTAAAACCGTTTCACTTATCAAAGATAATAACCCCTTGCTGTAAAAACTGTATAATTTCTCAGAAAATAGCATGCATATCTATCTCAAAACCATACTCAAAATAGCAAATCCACAAATATGCCATGTCAAATATCTTAGCAAAGAAATAAGTAAGGCAGGTGAAATAAATCAATAAAAGATGGTATGTTAGCCGGAGTCACCTAACGTGACCTGTATGGCTGAGCCTATAGCTCCTCTAATAGTTCCCTGCATACAAGTCGGAACCACCTAAAGTGGTCTGTACTACAAGCTGGGTGTAAATAAATACGCTCAAGTGCTACAATCACGTGAAGGCTGTGCGAAGTATCACAAGTCACCTACAAGTCGGAACCACCTAATGTGGTATGTACAACAGGATGGCACCTGCTTTGGATCCAATGTGAGCGTGTCGTAAGGGAGGTGAACGATCACGTGAAGGCTAGGCCCTGTCCTCAGGCGGAGCACTAACACCGGGGTGCAAGATAATGAGCTATAAATGTGTCTCAACATAATCATACTCACTGCATCAATACTGAAGCTTACCTAAGGGTCCGCAACGTCAAGCAATCAAATATATAACCATACTAATGCATAATCAAACATAGAGAGCATTTGACATGGCATTTAAAAATATAAAACCATTTAAATAAGTTTTTTGGGAAAAAGACAAGTGTGTGTATATATATATACATATACTGAAAACCAAAGGCCCACTCTCCTGGAGTTCACGCTACAACTCCCTATCACACACTTAGAGGCATCATGAACGATCGGTGCCTAGAATAATTATCAAACCACATCTCAGAATTCTTATCAATATAATACATAATTTACATAAAACACCCCTATGATTCGATCCGGAAAATCTACTTCACAGATTTCTGATCCGTTACTTTAAAAGATCCACATTATGCTTCCAGAACAACTTCCTAAAGTTTCATTACGATCCAACGGTTGGATCTCCGCCAATTGCAAATTCAAGTAGCGGTTAACGTTTTATTTTATCAACTTACAAATCAAATTCGAGAAGATATGTGCATCAGATTCTTGATCCGTAAGTTTCTATGATCCTCAAATTTTATGTACTATAACATATCAAAGTTTGGTGACGATTCAACGGTCGGATCATCGATTCACATTTTTACCAAGTAACGTATCGTAATGAATTTAGGTTCAACGATCAACCTATGTTAAACGAATATCAAAACTGAATTTAAGACATCTAATTTAGCCTAAAAGTAGCATCGACGGTCCCCCAGCCACACGCCGCCACGGGTGGCGGTCGGCCGCCCCGACTCGTCGGAAAAATCAACTATTTCTAAAAATTACCAAATTTTACAGAATTGTAGGTCTCAATGAGTAGAGTAAACTTTATACCTGTGACTAAGGCCAATTTGGCCAGGGAAATCTCCAATTTTACTAAAATCCGTCGAAAACCCTAGGTTTTGGGTGTGTTCGATTCATCCTCAATTTGAACCCTAACGCCCCCAAACCTGTTTGGGCCTTGTTCCTGAGGTTGAGAGAAGTTGAATTGGGGTGGTGATGGTTGATGAAACTCGTCGGAATAGCAGATCATCACCAAGAACCTGCTGGTGTCCCCGTCACCAACTGTCACGGATTTGCCCCACTTTCCGTCGAAATTTGGTGTAAAATGAAGGAGAAGAGGTATGGTGATAATTGCAGGTGAAGGTGGGGTGAAAATCACCTAAAAATTCAGTGGATATCATCGAAAAACTCCACCGGTTCGAAGCCGGGTTGCTGTGGGTATATGGGTCAGACAGATTGGGTGTTCCACACCTCTATCCTTTCCCCTCCCTTCCTTCTCTTTGGTTGGTCAGCCTTCTTCCTCCTCTCCCGATTCGCCACCATCTCCCCTCATTTTTTTCCTTCTGAAACCCTCCCTCCTTACTCTTGCTGCCATTCGCCAGTTTCTAAATTTTTTTTTTTAGATAACCTCAAACTCATATAATAATATTTATGAAAATATATATAATAATAAATGGAAATCCTTAGAAACATAGTTTTTAGATTTGTAGCTCCGTAAAACTTCAACCGTAGCTCCAAATTTACTTCCTCTTACGTCAATGCGTTCGTAACACCGGGTACCACGCAAATACGCTAAAAGAATAAGTCGTATGTCTCACTAAATGTTGGTCAACAAAAGTCAATACCCTCAACTCTAGGGCATTTTTCGTAAAATAATTCTTTTAAAATTTGTAACAACATAAAATTAGGGATTGGTCGTCACAAAGGATGAGAACCTAATTTCTCCTTTTATAAAAGTACTTTTCAGATTTGTAATTCCGTAAAACCTCTGTCGTAACCCTAACTTCGATTTTGCTTGTGCCTACATGTTTGTACTTTCGAGTACTTCGAAAATACGATAATATAGTAACTCGTACACATCACGAAATGACGGTCAATTAAAGTCAACAATCTCGCCACTAGGAGCATTTTCGTCACTTCACACTTTTAAACTTAACAAGATCGTAAAATTAGGGTTGGGTTGTCACATAATAGCGAAAAATAGAAGAGTAATTCTTCCATTAGAAGTGTATATAGTCTCTCTCTCTCTCTCTCTCTCTTTTTATACATAGACACACTCACACATATAACATATGTTGTCTTCTAATTGGATTGCATAATATAGTAAGTGCTCTTTTCAATGGTTCATTTCCATTATTTTTGTTTCATCATGTAGTATTTTCCCTAACATCTTGGTATAGTCATTTGATTTTCAGGATGGGTTGTTAGGAAGCGGATGTGGGGTGGCACATTTGGTGAAGTGTGCAAAAAGGGAGTGCTTTCTGAGATTTCATGCTAAAATATGATTATTGTGGATTATTTTGATTTGGTACGATTTAGAAAGAAGTGTGACATATGAAGAAGGTAATGTGTCTGATGGCTAAATTAATGCTAACCAATTTGTTTTTGTTGTTTTACTTCACACTATAAAGTGATAGGTGAACTACGAATAGCTTGATCTAGTCTTAGGGTATGTAGGCAGTCTAACACAGAGGTGTAGCCATAAAATAAACAAATGAATACTACAATGCCAAATCATTGCTTGTTTTTGGTATTTCATATTGTGAGACTATGGGCTTGTTGAATTGATTCTTAGTATTTGTATTTTATAGAAGTACTGAATCCAACTTGATTTTATGTGATTGTTTCGATACGACTTAAGGTCACGTATGGATCCCGGATGTATCTCGAGATTGAGGCGCGACACCACAGGTTTTGGAGCCTAAGTTCCATACCTAAGTGTGAATGGCACTTTATTGTACTTAGATTAGTGCATTAGAATGGACATTTACTTCGCTATCAATTTTTTAGTAGGAGCAACCATGTGCCTACACGCAAACACTGGACAGGTGTTAAAGACATCTTTCGCTACCTCAACGTTATGATAGATTTGTGTTTGTTCTATCCCTACGAATCCTCAAGGAGGAGTTGCAGCCCTTCTCGGTTTTCGGGTTGATGCACGCGTTGTTGGTTGTGTTGACGCAGGGTACTTATCTAACTCGGACAAGGCACATTCTCAAATGAGTTACATCTTTATCGTTGGAGGAACTACAATATCTTAGAGGTTAACCAAACCTATCCTTAGTTGCTATTGGAATGTGCCCTAAAGCCAAGGATATGATGATACTTTAAGAACATTTCACATGTTAAACTAATCTAGTTTAATATAAGGGCAAAAATTATTGTTTAAAGCCGTCTCATATAAACGTTATGTGCTTGAACAATAAGTCCAAGGAATATGTAACTATGAGAATGTGATCTAATGTAGTTAGATTCATGAGACCATTTTTTTCGTATACATATCCTAAATGTTCCTGATCATATGATTGCTAATTGGGCATTGACAGTCCATTCAGACCAGTACGTGCTATGTCTTCTCTCTAAGAGAATGACTAGTCTCGAGTCATTGGTGCGACTGACACCAAGACAAGCATGTAGGTGCTCAATAGAGAATGAGTCCATTAAATGCGATCAACAAGGAGTTCTCATGCTCATGTTGCATGAGAACTCAAGGTTAAGATAATGCAAAGTAGTCCTTTGACCTGAGGCATCATAGTTGTCTTATGGTTAGGTTCTTGATCTTTGACTGTGTCAAAGGCACTCCATCAGAGAGTGTCCACGACATAGTTAGGGTTAAGCCACTTAATGTTGGAAATGTGCCCTAAAACCAATCATATGATGATACTTTACAGACATTTCACATGTTAAACTAATATAGTTTAATTTAAAGGGCAAAGATTATTGTTTGAAGCCATCTCATATAAAGGTTATACGCTTAAACGATAAGTCCAAGGAATATGTAATTGGGAGAATGCGATCTAAAGAAGTTAGATTCATGGGACCATTCTCTTCCGTATACATATCCTAAACGTTCCTGATCATAGGATTGCCAATTGGGCATTGACAGTCCATTAAGATCAGTATGTGTTATGTCTTCTCTTAGGGAGAGTGACTGGTCTCGAGTCATTGGTGTGACTGACACCAAGACAAGCATGTAGGTGCTCAATAGAGAATGAGTCCACTGAACACAATCAACAAGGAGTTCTCATACTCATGTCACATGAGAACTCATGGTTGGGATAATGCAAAGTAGTCCTTTGACCTGAGGCATCATAGTTGTCTTGTGGTTAGGTCCTTGATCTTTGACTATGTCAAAGTCACTCTGTCAGAGGGTGTCCATGGCATAGTTGGGGTTAAGCCACTTAGCCACGGAGGCAAGTGAATGCGTAACAAGGGATCTCTAACCTTCAAACTGTTTGAGGGAGAATACTCTATGATATGATTAAGAATCTCTGGCCAGAGTTTGAATAAGATTTAGGAAGTCGTTCCAAATCACATTCAAGGTAATCATATAAGTAAGAGAATCACATTGGATAGTAGACATGAATAAACTATCAAACCAAACAATGTGGTCAAGAGTATTGTATTAGAGAAAGACCGTATTGCATTGTAATCCTAAACTGAATAGGTTCTCCACCTCTTCTGATTAGCTTGGGTAACCATGACATGCTGCTAGGTGTCACTCATGGTTTGTGGAGCCCTAAACATGTATAATCACTAAAGGGAGAATTGAAAGTAAGTTTCAATTCACAATCGATTTGAAAGAGTTCTAATCGCCCACTACCTCGCTAAAAGGAACCTAATGGATCGTACACCGTGGAAGGTAGAGATTGAAGAAACAACAGAGATGGGTAAGGACAATTAAATAGTTTAATTGTTTATGGCAAGAATTAATTAATATGTGAATTAATCAAATGAATAAGTTCGTTTTAAACCTTGAGTTAGTTTTGGGCCTTAAAGCCCAAATTGGGCTTCGAGTCGTCAAGCCCAATAGCTTAAGTTGTATGACAACTTAACAAAATAAATTCAAGAAGCCCAAAACAGCCCAAAGGCTTGGGAAAACCGGCAATATATAGAGGGGTAGTGAACTTGGCTTAATTGCAAGTTTGCCACTCCATTGTGAGGTGGTATAAAGGCAACTTTATAGCCATTTCATCCTTAGGGTTTCTTTTGGAGAAAATTGGAGAGAACATGTCTCTCCCTTTCTCTCTAGGAGGCCGGCCCCTTGGAGGAGATTAGCTAGCAATCTTTCCTCCTCCAAGGTCACTCATCTCTTCTTCATGTCCTTCCTTGGTGTGGAAAATTAGAGGTTCTCAACTTTGGGAACTTGGAGAATCCTTTCAACCATCCTCATCCAAGAAATCCATGGATCTAAGAAGCAAGGAATGAAGGCCCTCTCCTTGGGTGATTAGCCTTTGCTTATGCAAGGAGGAACCAACAAAGGTATAAGATTTCTCAACTCACTTTGTTCTTGAGTTGAGTCTTGGTTCACCTTTCTACTAGGCTTTGAATTTCATGGGTAATGTTTTGTTTTTAGTGCATACAAGCATGATTCCGCCTTTAATTGTTAATTGCATGTCATAGATGTTGCTCAAGTGAAAATGTTTTTCACAAAATTTCCTTCACTTAACTATAGAGGCAGGTGAATGCACAACAAGGGATCTGTAACCTTCAAACCGTTGAGGGAGAATACTCTATGATATGATTAAGAATCTCTTGCTAGAGTATGAATTAGATTTAGGAAGTCGTTCCATATCACATTCATGGTAATCATATAAGTAAGAGAATCACATTGGATAGTAGACATGAATAAACTATCAAACTAAACAATGTGATCAAAAGTATTGTATTTGAAAAAGACCGTATTGCATTGTAATCTCAAACTGAATAGGTTCCTCCAACATCTTCTGATTAGCTTAGGTAGCCATGACACAGTGCTAGGTGTCACTCATGGCTTGTGGAAGCCCTTAACACTGTATAATCACTAAAAGGAGAATTGAAAGTAAGTTTCAATTCACAATCGATTGGTAAGAGTTCTAATCGCCCACTGCCTCACTAAAAGGAACCTAATGGATCGCACACCGTATAAGGTAATGATTGAAGAAAATAATGAAGATAAGTAAGGACAATTAAATAGTTTAATTGTATATGGCAAAGATTAATTAAAAGTTAATTAATCAAGAACGAAAGGTTCGTTTTATGCCTTAAGTTAGCTTCGGGTTTCGAGACTCAAAAGGGTTTTGGTCCACAAGGCACATAAGGTTAAGTTGTGTGATAACTAAAATAAAATGGGCAATTAACCCACTAACAATAGGGAGGCCGGCCATGCTTAAAGAATGCGTGGTTTTTGACTTACTACAAGTTTGCCACTCCAATGAGGGTAGGTGTAAAAGTAACTTTATAGCCTCTTCTTCATCAGGATTTTTCTTTGAGGAAAGATTAGAGAACACAAGCTCTCTCTTTCTCTCTAGAGAGGCCAGCCACCATGGGAGAACATTGCTAGCATTTTGTTCTTCCATGGTTACTCATCTTCTTTTTCAACCATCCTTGGTGTTGAAACTTAGAGGTCTCCAACTTGGGGACTTTTGGAGAACCCATTCCTCCATCCATATCAAAGAAGTCATGGAGCCAAGAAACAAAGTTCCACAATCCACAGAGCAAGGAGACAAAGGAAAGAAGGCACTCACATGGGTGAATATCCTTTGCTAAGCAAAGAGGTGCTTCGAAGGTATAAAAGTTTCTCAACACATTTCTTTAAGATTTGAGTTGAGAACCGGTTCACCCCAACTACTAGGCTTTTAATTTCATGGTTTAAGTTTTGTTTTAAAGTGCATAGAAACATGCTTCCACCATTTAATTGTTAAATGCATGTATTATGTTGCTTAATGAACATAGTTTTTCACAAATCTTCCTTCAGTTGCGACTTCTTCGAACCATACTGAAATTATAGTCCTACATAAAGCTGCGCATGAATGCTTTTGGTTGAGAGTAGTAATGGAACATATTCAAAGCACCTGTGAACTTTCTTTCGTTGTTGATGTTCCTACAACGACCTATAAAGGTAACACAGCATGTATCAAACATCTTAAGAAGGGATACATCAAAGGAGACAACACCAAGCTTGTTGCGCCGAAGTTCTGCTTCTCTCATCAGCAACAACAACATCAGAAGATTAAAGTCAAGCAAATCCGTTCCCAGGACAACCTGGCTGACCTCTTCACCAAATCACCAAATCATTGTCGAAGACTATTTTCTAGAAGCTTGTTCAAGGAATTGGTATGCAATGACGTTTTGTTATACATAAAAGCACTGCATAAGGAGAAATACACACAAAACTCCCTAAGCATTCTACCATCTCCACTCTCTCTCTTTGCGACAGCTAGGCCACAACAAAATTAACCCCTTTTTAACATAAGACTAACTGAAATATATATCTGGACCGTAATTGCTAATGGAGTTCAACACAAAAGTTTATTTAATAACTTTTATACCACAAGGGTTAGATTAAACGTATAGTACCACCACAGGAATCACCAAAAAATTTGGCCTTTTAATCTATGCACCAATTGAAAAGTCAACCAAAATAATTCTATAGAAGTTTTTATATTGGGTGGTGCTATCTACACACTTTTTTTTACTTCTCACGCACTTCTATTAATTTATGTCATTTGATCCTTATGGGCCCATGATTTTCTATGAATGGAGTAAGGCGGATCGAATTACACATATTTCAGAAGTCTGGTCAAGGACTCAACATCCTACGCAACAAAGCTGAATAAATGGGCCACCATCCTATTCCAGAATCAATGGAAGGCTTCGCTGAGATTGACCATGCTTGGTCCACAAGATACGGAAACCTAATCAACACGGAATCAGCAGGTTTCCTATAATCTTAGAGTCCTTACAATCTAAGGATTGACATACGCCGCAAGTAATTACACTTGTAAGAGGATGCAATATCATCTTCCTAGATATCATCGGGTAACACAATTAATGCATATTTATTCTCTTGCTCATTGCTTGAGTCTTATATTGCTTACTAACTTGATCGTGGAGAGCTTTTGACCAGCACACACCCCCCTTTTCTCTAGTCTTTGGCATGGTTGTGTACTCTTTACAAGTTACATGGATTTGTGCATCTTCACCTCCAACTCCTACAGCAGTGCGCGAATTTGGTTCCAACAATCACTTTTAATTTATTCAATTTAATGGCCGAAAAATTAAGAAGTATATGTGGAAAGTAAAAGAGAGTATGGATAGTATTGCCCTTTTATTTACACATAACCATTCATCTAATAAGTTCACACTAATTTTTATTTGTACCCAACAAAAACATTTTAAATTTGAACTTTTTTGAAAAACACTAAACGTGACATTTTGTTACCAAATTACCCTTAAACCCCAATACCCACCCTTTTGAGGGCATGTTTACTAATCTGTAATCAGATTGAGAAGAATTAAATTGAGGATGAATTGGATTGAGGAGGGATTGAAATGAGGTGAAATCAGAATCAGATTCATGTTAAAGTTGTTTACTAAAATTGTTTGGAATCGAAGTAGGGATGATGTTGAGTCCATATAAGTTGTTTACTAATTCACTTCAATCATAATTAAAACTAGGTTGATCACTTAATTGCCCTTACATAAATAAATTATTTTCATACTAATTAATTAAATTTATATAATAAAAATATATAAATAGGTTTTATTTATTTATTAAAAGATGATAATTTCCATCCATTTCTCACATCTCCATCTTTCCCACGCCTCCCTTTCATCCTGAATGTCCAGTTGCATTGCCTTCCACCTACTCGTACCTTTCATTGCCCTGTCTCTATCTTCCACCCTTTTCGCCTACATAGCCATCGCCCCATAGCTAGGCCATTCATGGTCCAGCGCAGAGCAGTCTCGTTGCCGTCTCGATCTTGATCCTCGATTAAGAGTGCAACGATCAAATTTAGGTAAGAGCCCAGCAATTCGGTGGAACGAATAGAGATTAGGCTAGGTATGTGATGCGGCCCTTCACGGCGGAGGGTGTGGTGTAAACAGAGATGGAGAATGAGCAGTGCTGGTTAAGTGTCAAATGAAGGGCAATGTTGGGATAATCAGAAACAAGTGAGGGCATAATTGGTAGAAAAAATCCATTCCGGATTCCTCAGGTGTCCAGGAATTGAAATACCTCCCTCATGTATGGAGTCCAATTCATCCAAAATAAGGAGAGGGATTCCCCAATTAGTGTGGACCCCACATGTATTTTGATTCCTCAAGATTACGTAAATAAAGGTGTATCCTGTAATCGGAATCTAATTTCGTAAATGAATTCATGTTACCGGTATGTAAACGTGCCCTGAGAGTTTTCCAATTAGATTCATCGCTTTGGTTGGTTCTTTTGGAGGCGTTGCATTGATGGAGCTAAGGATGGCAACTTCAGCAGATATGTTAAATTCGCCGATTTGTTTTCGCTTTTCGCCCTTAGACGGTAATACAAATTCAACTATTTTATTCCACATACGTAATATAACCTATTGTGGCCTTGACATTTAACCATATATAAGATCCTTGTCACTATCATTCCACATAAACAATTAATCATCTCCCTCTTTCTTATGTCTCCAAATTATGAACAATCATCTCCGTCTCCTCCTTCTTTAACCATATATATAATTCAGATCTCACTGTTCAGAACTTAAGTTCCAGGCAATTTGGACCATTCAAACTCTTTGTGATGGCCCACTTCACACAAACCAAGGGCTTCGATTTTCTGATTCTTTGGTTCCAAACACTAGGGTCTGAAGAGGATCCAAATTCATTATGTGTCTGTGTGTAAGGTCCTACAACATGTGCAGCACTACAAAAGTCATCTTCAAACAAAAGGTCAGTTGAATATCAGAATGCGCAACGAACGAGACTAACAAAATAATAGGAATATTATTAAACAAACAAGAATGCCGGAACGGCTACAAAACTCCAAGAGGCTACAATCACGCTATTTATAATAAACTAACTCTAATCCTAAAAGGTAAGAAATCAAAACCCTAATTCTAACGGGCTAAGCCTAGAAAAATAAATATTCAAATAAACTAAAATCCTAATATTTTCTAACACCCACCCCCCGGCAGTCAAACTCTTGGCGGTATATGACATGAGTTTGCAAACAAGTAAATGCGGACTGGCTCTGTTAGGCGGACTGGCAGGCATGCAAACTTGACTTGATTCGATTCTTGATTCTTGACTCTAGATTCTTTCTGGCATACTAATTCTGGTTCAAACTGATTCTGATCAGTGTTGAGAGTATGAAAAGAACCCGTCACTAAACGGACGAGATTTCTATATCTCAATTGAAGCAACGAATGAACAAACACAAACACTATCACTCACGTGGTCACAATACCAAGCACTCGAATGACGGTCATAAAACAATCTCAAACAAGCCAACAACTCGTGTGGCCTAAACACAAACTTAATCATGTTTTTTTCCTTTGGCCGTGTGGGCCTAAAACAAATAGCCAAATTTTCTTTTTCCTTTTTTCTTTTTTTTTCTTTCTTTTCTCCTGCCTTTCAACTTCTTCTTTTTTTTTTTTCTTTCTTTCTGGGCAGAGATTCCAACGGATTCAACATATGGCAAGGTGCAACAACTTCAAGGGAAATCTATGAGATTCATATGGGATTTCTAGTGACTAGCATGCATATACAATTCAAAATTTATATACGAAAGCAACGGAAGCATGTTATCAAATAATATCAAAGCAATAGTCACATAAATCCCCTTCAAGATTCATAGGTTTATGTAAGATGCATCAAAAACAAATTTATATAAGAACAAAGTTTAGGAGTAGTTTTATACCTCTTGATCTAGATCTTAGACCAAGGATGGACCACCTCCAAGACCTTTGCTCCTTGAGCTCCTTGAACTCCTTGAGCCTAGCCTCCTTCCTTGCCTCCTCCACTTTGTTTACAAATGAGTGCTCCTAGGTTCTCTTCAAGTCTCCAAAGTTGAAGACCTCTAAAGATCCTCACCCACTAGTGTAGTGAGAAGGATGAAGGAATAACCAAAGGGAGAAAAAGATGATTAGCTAAAATCTCCCTATGGTGGCCGGCCTTTGGTGTTGAAGAGAGAGTTATTTTCTTTTTCTCTTTTGTTGTTTTGAACACCCAAAAACCCTAATGAAAAATATCTCTATAAAGTTCCTTTTATAGAACAAAGAAACCTAGTCAACCATTTGACTTCCTCTCTCTCCCTTTCCCTTTATGTGGCCGGCCTCCTTAGTGTTGTTTGGGCTTTTATCATTTCAAGTCATCTTATGCTTGAATAAAAGCCCAATGGGTTTAGGCCCAATGGGCCCAATTAAACCCGAACGTTTCTTTAAGCCCAAAACGATCTTATATCGTTTTTATGATTTCTTTAGACTTTCTAATTAATCACAACACTTAATTAATCCAATTAATTATTTCCATCATCCATTAATTACTCACTACAATAGTGTATTGGTGAACAATCGTTTTAGGTTCTAATTAGCAAGGTAGTGAGGTGATTGGCACCAATCCAATTGATTATATTTAATCCAATCACTTAGTGAATTAAAACTTACTTTTAATTCACCTTCTTCTTTGACGACTACATTTAATCATCTAGAAGAACTCACAAGCCATGAGGGACATCTAACCATATATCATGGCTACCCAAGCTAATGTAGAAGTTGTTCGGAGAACCTATTCAGTTGGAATTACAATGCAATTCGATCATTCTCTAAAACAATACTCTCAATCACATCACTAGGGTATGGATATGTTATGTCAAACCCCTAATGTGATTATTCCTTCTTATATGATTCAATTGAGTCGTATAGGAACGCTTTCCTTTATAACGCTCGATACTTCGGCCGAAGATTCCCGAATCATATCTTAGAGTATTCATCCTCTCTTAACGAGGATTAGAGATTCCTTGTTGCGCATTCACTTGCCTTCATGACTAAGTGGCTTAACCCCGACTATGCCGTGGACACCCGCGGATGGGGTGACTTTGACATAATCAAAGATCAAGTACTTAACCACAAGACAACGATGATGCCTCAGGTCAAAGGACTACTTACATTATTTCAACCATTAGAGTTACTTGCTTGACATGTGAGTATACCTCCATGCAAGTACTCTCGTTCGATTGTGTTCAGTGAAATCATTCCCTTAATGAGCACCTACATACTTGTCTTAGTGTCACTACACGAATGGGATGAGACTTTCCATCCTTCTAATCGAAGCGGACATAGTACATACCGGTCTATGCATTGTCAGTATCCCTCCGACAATCCTATGACCAGGAACCTTTTGGACATGATGGTTATGTGAAGAAGGTCTCTGTAGTCTAACATCATTAGATTAGTTCTTCAATCGATCCATTGTCCATGGATTCACCATTTAGGACATATATCGTTTATAGAGATAGTCCTAAATAGTATCTTCGCCATTTGATGTATAAGAGTCATCTATACATCCATTTATTGTCCTGAAAGGTTTCTTCCAAAGTTGATTTTCAGGGCATATTTCCAACAATCTCCCACTTGCACTAAAGTCAATCACTAGTGTATCTTATACATGCTAGTTGAGAGAGCTTATGCTCGTAGGTTAACTTGGTTATGTATTAATCCTTTTTATTTAAAAGGGATTCACTTATCAAATGTTTCCAAAACATTTGATGATGTCTCTTTCTTGTGTTCGAATACTTTGATGAGACCTTGATTCCATGGCTTGAGCTATCTCCCCATTACGTCGTAGTATCCTACCAACGACCTTATGGTTTGGATTCAATCATTGGTTCTAAAAGAACCCCTTCCATTCAAAACACCTTTTGAAGTAGTTTCTAAAACAATATATCGTCATATATTTCGTTTGTATACTTTATACAAACTTTGCTCCAACCTTGAGACCATTGTAGTACAATACTTACAATACATTCATATGATTAGTACTTCATCCATTATGAAGCTCCATTTGTTAAAATGGGTTATTTTCACTTTGGTTAATAACCTGAGTGAATGCACGCTTCCAGAGTCCTACTCTGATGTTCCTTTCTTAAAGACAATAATACTTTATCAGTTGCTATGGTTCTGATCCTGGGATTTAGTAATATCTTAAAGTGACAACCCATGTGGTTTTTCACCTTTGGATATCATCTCACAAGTCCATACATGTGTCCCTTTTGTGATTTTATGACACATATCGTTATAAGGGTTATGAAAGTGATTCTCTATCATATAAGAAAATACTTTCTCAAATCTTCAACATTTGAGATTTAATTTCCCTATTAAACATTCTTGAGATAGCCTTGCTATATCATTAAGTCCAATTTCAAGTCTATACTTTAAAATTGACCGTGTCATGTTTTGTCAATTTTTCGAGTAACATCTATGTTCTATCAAGTCTATCAAATAGACTTTATTCATATCTTGTTGCTCAAATTATGACATCACTCCCACTGGCCTTGTTGTAACTTAGCATTCATTTAAAAAACTTAACAATTATATTTTCTTGATTTGAATGCATATTGCTCCCACTAACTTGTCTTGGATCTATTGACAATCATTAAGATCCATTAGCTTATTGATGATGTCTCAACTATTTTGAGACTATCAACAACTCTAGCTAACACAAGTTATTTAAACGAATCATACACAAAAGAATTCCCTCTCAAGTAATTCCTTTTGAAATGTGTGACTTGCTTTGTCAAGTCTATTCATTTAAATTATATGGTGTCATACACCATCCTACAAGTTTTAGTCATACTAAGACCTTTAATGTAGTCATATAAGAATTATCCAAGTCTTTAGTGGAAGCATGGCTCCTACTAAGGATATAGAAACTCAACCATTCCTTCCAGGTGGTGGATATAATTCTTTATCAAAACTACATAGAGCGTTATAGTTACATAAGATGTTGAATTTGGATTGTCTTGTTGTTAAACTATATGTTGTGACTCATTTTGAAACTATTCCCTTTTGTTTCATCAAATTTGTCCATGGGCTTTGTTATTAGCTTGTTCTCATAAAAGAGAATGATGGACAACTCCCAACATATAACCATTTTATGTTAGGTTGACGAAACCAACATTCAAAGATTATTCTTTAGAATGTTACACAACATAAAATTTTAACGTTTGAAGAGCTTGAGTCCTTTAACAATTAAAATTACAAACTCTTAATAATAGTCAAGTACTATTATTCTTTAGACAACTATAAACCAATCATATTTGAGTTTATATCCATTTTCACACCTCCCACTATTTCTCATGACTTTAATGAGAAATCACTTCATACATTCAAAATGTATAAACGTGGAGTATACGGGTAGAGGACATTGTGTAGTAGCTTTAAAACCTTTCAAGCTCGTTTGTTTCAATCTTCACTAAGTTAATGTCTCGTTATTAAGTGACTAAAGTCTTTAAACATTTTATAGATTTAGACACTTCTTTCTTGGTTTAATCACTAACACAATTGACATTTTAAAACAATTTAAAGAATGCCCAATTAGTTGTTCAAAACTACTAATTGAATCAAGAGTGATCTTGATTATTGTGGTTTAAGTGATAGCCATATAAGAAATGTTTTTCTTATTACTTATATCATTATAATGTGATCTTCCTTTTCTTCAAGAAGGGAATCTCTAGATCTTTGTCAATTCTTATAGAACTCATAGGTAGACAATTGGAACCAAATCTAAAGATTCATTGTATCCTTCTATGTCCTACATGTGAGATCTATCCATAATTGATAAGTCTAAAGTTTGGTCATCACATTACAATAAGTGATATAAATCTTGTATCTCAACTAGGATACAACAAGACAATATTCAATTCATAACACTACTTTAAGGAAATAATATATTAGAAGGCATTCTTCACATTACATTGATATGATAATTCAAACATTCATAATGTTTAATACAAAAAGAATTAGCTCTATACATTTAGAGTCTAATTATATACCTTCATGTAGGCACTAATAGTGGTCTTCCATCATATGAAGCCACTTAAAAGGTTCTTAACAAAATAAGAAAGTTTAAAGACTATCTTTAAATGCCTAACAAACTTCCTAAGTAGTAAACAAAAACATGGTGGCCGAACCCTTCTCCACACTTTTCTTTGCTTGTTCCTCTTCTACTTGGCTCCTCCACCTATATACAATTATACAAGTGATTAGCCCTTTATATCAAATATAAATATTTAGAAGATCTAACAATTAGAATTGAAGATAAGAACATAAACCATACCTTGTGGCTTGTCCTTAAGAGTTGCAAGGTATAACCTGCAATTCCTCTTCCAATGCCCCTCATTTCCACAGTGGTGGCAAGTCCCCTTGGGCTCCTTTGCCTTCTTTTTCCTCACTCCTCCTTGCGGCTTAGGAGTGGGAGACTTCTTCTCATTCCCTTTGCCTTTGCCTTGCAGCTTGGCCTTGGAAGATGATGGCTTGTTGTAGGCTACTACAGCAGTCCCTACAACGTTCTCTTTCTTCATAGTCTTCTCGGCAGTTACTAACATGTTTAGTAACTCATAGAGAGTACTATCCATCTTATTCATATTGTAGTTCATTACGAACTGCGAGAATGAATCAGAAAGAGAAGCCAATATGAAGTCCTGGGCCAATTCCCCGTCAAGTGGAGTACCTAGGTTCTCCAATTGTTCAATGAGTCCTATCATCTTCAGTACATGTTGATGTACTAGAGCCCCCTTGACCATCTTGGTCTTCACAAGTTCACTGACAGTGCTAAAGCGACGGTTGCGCGTCCCTTCACCATATAACTCCGTAAGATGGAGTAGATGGAAGATGCACTGTCCATGCCCTCGTGCTGTCTCTGTAGCTCCTCATTCATGGAAGCCAACAGATAGCCCTTGGCTTGTGTATCATCCTCAACGTGCTTGTCATACTTAGCACGTTCATCCTCAGTGGCCTCAGGGCCGAGAGGTATGTGAGGTGGGGCCTTGTCTAGCACGTAAATAATCTTCTCCAATGTTAGGCGAATCTTGACATTACGATACCATGATGGGAAATTGTGCCCCTCTAGGCAATGTTTGTCGAGTATTTTCGCGAGTGTGCTTCCAACCATATCTAAATACATAAACAATAAAATAATTAGTTTGATTGTTGATTAAGTCAAACGATTCAGGTCTTTAAACCGAATGACACCACCCACCATTTTTGGCAAATTCCATATCCCTCAAGATGGAATCCGGGAGATTTCAAAGAAGCTCCTAGCGGGTTATGGGAGGCTCACTATTACCAAGCCCACCTCACGATGATACAATGTCGGCTAGCAAAAATAATAATGAGAGGGTACAAGTACCCATTCACAACAACCTCTTGTGATTACCCATCTTTTTGGCCTCTAGAAAACAATGCCTCACGATGATACGATGTTGGCACCATTTCTCTTAGTTAAGTTCTTTCCCACCATGCCGGTTTAGATAGGGGTTCAAGTATGACCTCACGATGATACGATGTTGGCCACACTCGTTGCCTACCTTAACCTCATCAAATGTTTTAAATAAACTCCTCCTGAGTATAAGCATGCACTTTGCACTCCCCCATGATAGGGTGAAGGCGGCGTACAAGTCATAAACGATTGGAGCCTACCACGGTGGAAGGCCACGAAAAAGTGTTCAAAGCACTCTTACGCTTTCAACTTAATATTGTATGTTGGTTGAGGGATTTTAAGGTCTCATCAATTTTTATTTATTTAATCATATTCAAATAAATTGTCCTATTATAATTATTAGTCCAAAGTTAATGAAATTAGTAGCATATGATATCCCCACTATTTGTTTTCATAAAACAAATCAATATCAAAACATTTTTCAAAATATTGGAGATATATATAACTACTAATTGTATTCATTATAGTTAAGTAGCGTATGATACTCCCACTATTTGTTTTGAGAAAAACAAATCAATATCAAAAACGAATTTTTCAAATATTGGAAGTAACTACTACTACTTATGGTTTTTGCATTCCTTTGAATTTGGACTTTATAGTTATCTTAGGCTCTTGGATGACCATGGACTTATTAGGTTATTGCAACAACGAGCCAACATTGTTGAATAAGAACTCGGGGAGGTTGTGTCAATTTAATTACGTGCTTTTTCAATCCAATTAAAACATTTTCATTGAGCCATTAGAAATGAAAGACGATCATTCATTGCTAATTAGGGCGTTGTACCCATTTAATCTTTAATGTCATGTCAAAACCCTCTTTTAGTTATGTCTCCTTACCAATAGTTAAAGAAACTCTAGTCTAGCACTAGAGGGAATCAACTAACTAAAAGAGATTAAGAAGTAATAAGAATTACAAACCGATTTGTACAAATTCCTACAAATTACACATACTAAGAGGGAGAGATAGATTAATGTCCAAGGTGATAAGGTCCAATTGAAACAGTAATTAAAACACATTCCCAAGGTTCAAACAATTTGAGTTTAGCGCCTTATCTCATAGCTCAATTATCGTTTAAGGCATAAGTCCATAGTCACCCATTTTTCTAACTACTTAATCACATTAAATAATCATATGGAATGCAACATAAACATTTAGATTTAGTGCATATGGGCATAATAATATTATGAGTTCAAACAACCAATAAAATTAAAATCAAATATTTTAACTTTTCAAATAGTAGGGGCCTAAATGCAAATATGAAAAAGTTAGGGGTCAAACAGTAAATACTTAAAAGTATAAATATCAACTTTTCAAAGATTACAAAAAACCCCACAAGTGGGTAATCCACTAGGGGAGGCCGGCCACATTAAGGGGAGGATGGGAAGTCTCACCCATAATGCATTAAACCAAGTTAAAGTAGAAAAATTAAATTTTGCTTGTCACTTGGTTTTGGCTTTAAAGACTTTAGTGAAAAGGGGTGATGGAAATCTGCTAGTCAAGTCTAGGATTTTAATATTTTTGATATGGCTATGGATGGTATGTACATCATCCAAAACCACAAAACAATGCATGAAAACCAAATAAAACCATTTTCACCAAGAACAAAACTATGAACACATTTTCAAGATTTGTATATTCTTGGTGATTTTTCAAACACAAAAACAAAAGTGACAAGGTTTCTACTTTCTAGCTTTAAAGTGTGTGTGTGATTCAAAATAAAAACACAAACACATAGCCAAAAAAAAATTCTTTTAGCCGTGCCCTCCCTAAGAGTCAAAACCCCAAAATTTGTTCTAAACTCATTCTTCATTCATGCATACAAAACACTTTTGGAATACATATCTTTCTCAACTATTGATTCACATTTTTCAACTATTGAAAAACAAAAGATAAACATATTTTGAATGAAGCAACAACATGTCATACATAATATTAAAACCCGTATGCATAAAATCCAAAAGGACACATCATACATAAACCTTTGGCTCTGATACCACTTGAAGGGAAATCTATGAGATTCATATGGGATTTCTAGTGACTAGCATGCATATACAATTCAAAATTTATATACGAAAGCAACAGAAGCATGTTATCAGATAATATCAAAGCAATAGTCACATAAATCCCCTTCAAGATTCATAGGTTTATGTAAGATGCATCAAAAACAAATTTATCTAAGAACAAAGTTTAGGAGTAGTTTTATACCTCTTGATCTAGATCTTAGACCAAGGATGGACCACCTCCAAGACCTTTCCTCCTTGAGCTCCTTGAACTCCTTGAGCCTAGCCTCCTTCCTTGCCTCCTCCACTTTGTTTACAAATGAGTGCTCCTAGGTTATCTTCAAGTCTCCAAAGTTGAAGACCTCTAAAGATCCTCACCCACTAGTGTAGTGAGAAGGATGAAGGAATAACCAAAGGGAGAAAAAGATGATTAGCTAAAATCTCCCTATGGTGGCCGGCCTTTGGTGTTGAAGAGAGAGTTATTTTCTTTCTCTTTTGTTGTTTTGAACACCCAAAAACCCTAATGAAAAATATCTCTATAAAGATCCTTTTATAGAACAAAGAAACCTAGTCAACCACTTGACTTCCTCCCTCTCCCTTTCCCTTTATGTGGCCGGCCTCCTTAGTGTTGTTTGGGCTTTTATCATTTCAAGTCATCTTATGCTTGAATAAAAGCCCAATGGGTTTAGGCCCAATAGGCCCAATTAAACCCGAACGTTTCTTTAAGCCCAAAACGATCTTATATCGTTTTTATGATTTCTTTAGACTTTCTAATTAATCACAACACTTAATTAATCCAATTAATTATTTCCATCATCCATTAATTACTCACTACAATAGTGTATTGGTGAACAATCGTTTTAGGTTCTAATTAGCAAGGCAGTGAGGTGATTGGCACCAATCCAATTGATTATATTTAATCCAATCACTTAGTGAATTAAAACTTACTTTTAATTCACCTTCTTCTTTGACGACTACATTTAATCATCTAGAAGAACTCACAAGCCATGAGGGACATCTAACCATATATCATGGCTACCCAAGCTAATGTAGAAGTTGTTCGGAGAACCTATTCAGTTGGAATTACAATGCAATTCGATCCTTCTCTAAAACAATACTCTCAATCACATCACTAGGGTATGGATATGTTATGTCAAACCCCTAATGTGATTATTCTTTCTTATATGATTCAATTGAGTCGTATAGGAACGCTTTCCTTTATAACGCTCGATACTTCGGCCGAAGATTCCCGAATCATATCTTAGAGTATTCATCCTCTCTTAACGAGGATTAGAGATTCCTTGTTGCGCATTCACTTGCCTTCATGACTAAGTGGCTTAACCTCGACTATGCTGTGGACACCCGCGGATGGAGTGACTTTGACATAATCAAAGATCAAGTACTTAACCACAAGACAACGATGATGCCTCAGGTCAAAGGACTACTTACATTATTCCAACCATTAGAGTTACTTGCTTGACATGTGAGTAGACCTCCATGCAAGTACTCTCGTTCGATTGTGTTCAGTGAACTCATTCCCTTAATGAGCACCTACATACTTGTCTTAGTGTCACTACACGAATGGGATGAGACTTTCCATCCTTCTAATCGAAGCGGACATAGTACATACCGGTCTATGCATTGTCAGTATCCCTCCGACAATCCTATGACCAGGAACCTTTTGGACATGATGGTTATGTGAAGAAGGTCTCTGTAGTCTAAAATCATTAGATTACTTCTTCAATCGATCCATTGTCCATGGATTCACCATTAAGGACATATATCGTTTATAGAGATAGTCCTAAATAGTATCTTCGCCATTTGATGTATAAGAGTCATCTATACATCCATTTATTGTCCTGAAAGGTTTCTTCCAAAGATTGGCTTTTAGGGCATATTTCCAACACAACTATCGATGGAGGATGGTGGTGTTGCGTAGCAGGTCTGATGTGGGCGAGAGCAGCAGGCAGTGGGGCAGATTCTAGTGGGGAAGCAGCAGGCCATCAACACAATTGAAAAAATTAACACACTTTTTTTCCCTGCAAACTGTCAACAACAACTAGACAATCTGAACATGAACGACATCAGACACAAGCAAACGGATACCAACCTAAAACATATTAAATCCCAAAGGATGAAACTTGCTCTGATACCAAGTTGAATATCAGAGTGCACAACGAATGAGACGAACAAAATAATAGGAATATTATTAAACAAATAAGAATGTCGGAACGGCTACAAAACTCCAAGAGGCTACATTGTGATTGACTTGTTCTCAAATGAATAACAAGCACGCTATTTATAATAAACTAACTCTAATCCTAAAAGGTAAGAAATCAAAATCCAAATGCTAACGGGCTAAGCCCAAAAAACCAAATATTCAAATAAACTAAAATCCTAATATTTTCCAACAGCATCCACTCTTACAACCAACCTAACATGTTTCCTTCTAACATGCTGTCTTCCCATGTGGAATTCTCTCTCTCTCTTCCAGCTTTACATCCAATCATATCAACCTAAATCTATGTTTCTTTTTCTTTTTCTTTTTTTTATGATTAAATCTTGCACAGCATAATAACCAGAATCCTAAGCAGCCATGTTGTTATACAGCTTGGGGCATCATCTAAGCAGACACGTCAAAGATAACGAATCAATGAATAGTCAAAAGAAGAAAGAAAAATGGAAAAAGGAATATCATTAAACAATTCACTAATGAGTGTTATAAAAATATCATACAACAAAATTTCTTTCATTTCTTTCATTTTTTTCATTTTTTTCTTTCTCATGATCAGTAGCATCTCAATCAATATGCTAGCAATCCAAGAATCAATAACAGAAAGTTTTTAGAGGTTCTTGAGGTCTACTAACAAAGATCGTGGAAAGAACGAAAAAAAAAAAAAACCAATAAATACAATAAACTTGTGATACCTGCTGCTTTACTCGATCATATCTTCCTCATCCCAACCCTTTTGGGTTTCTTTTTCTAGGTTCCACAATGTTATGGTCTCTATTTCTTTTTTTTATCATCAACAATCCATTGAATCGAACGAGTCAGCAAATCCGGAAGGTTTTGAAGGGATGCTTGATTGAGTTTGAGAGAAGGACAAATCGTCAAACATCCTAGAAGTACCTTCATTGGCTTGCCATCTTTGTAACGCTTGCGGAAGGCTCATGTGCAGGTTGATGCCAGAGTTTTCTTCTTCTTCATGGGTGGTCGGTTTCCAGTGCTCAACAAGAGGACACAGGATGTTGACAGCATGTCCCATGTCTGGTCTCTGGTATGGCTCACGAGCAGTGCGGTTTCCTGCCAGCTCAGCAACTTTGTATAGGCTCTCCATTGTCTCCTCATCGGGGTCAAGAGTTTAGTCAATAGCCTTTGGAATGTTTTCTTTGTTGACAAGGACTCTGCGGAACCATGAGACCAAATGAGAGTATCATCTAGAGCTCTTCTACCACTCATTAACTCCATCAAAACCACTCCGAAAGCATAAACATCTACTTTTGTAGTGACTCTGCCAGTAGCTGATTATAGGAACACAAATCACATCAATGTTGTAGCATAACGACATAACTACAATTAAATCACAGACAAAAACGTAAATTCACAATTTTAAAGTGACAACAAATTGACAAAACTCTTTAATAGTAGCAGTTCCCAGTGATTCAAAAGTCCAGTTCAACAAATTACTGAAGGGTATTATATTGTCTCTTTTCCTTCCTCGTTTGAGGTTCTAAAATCTAGTTAAAACAAAACATGCAGTGGAGACAAATACTATTTTCTCCTCCGAAAGAATTAGATGACATGTTTGATGCAATTGAGTGGCAATATTAACTTGCAGATTTGCATACATATATAAGTTAGCTTAATGATGGAAGTCTGGAATGATTGAAGCTAGGCAAATGCACGATTCCTTCAATTCATAGATGAAAATCTAAATGTCCCAGCCAACCTTGTCTCAACAGAATACTTCCCGTCGGGGGCATTTTTAACCAAACCAAAGTCAGCAACCTTGGCCCTCATGTCATCCCCCAATAGTATGTTTGAGGACTTTAAATCTCTGTGAATAAAACTTTGTTGAGCCAAGCTGTGCAAATATTCCACTTCTCGTGCCACATCCAATGCTATTGTTACTCTCTGCTTCCAAGTTAGTGGAGGCACTCCAGTCTCACGCCATTCAAATAAATGTTGTGTTAAAGTCCCTTGTGGCATGTACTCATAGACCAAAAGTCTCTCGTTGCCATTGATACAGCATCCCAAAAGCGCAACCAGATGCCTATGCCTGACCTTAGTAAGGACCGCAATTTCTACCTGAAACTCGTTCAATCCCTTAGTTCCTACTGCCACAGATTCCATCCATTTGACGGCAATTTTAGTCCCATCATGCAATTCGACTTTATAAACAACTCCAAATCCTCCTCTGCCTAATATGTTGTCCTCGCTAAAATTGTTTGTCACTTGTCTAAGAACTTGGATCGAAATCGCAACATTTCCACCCTCAAAAACGTGAAGGTCACCACTGCTCTTGCTTTGCAGTTCACTTGTAACTCCATTGTACCCATTTACGCTACTCATAACATCACTCTTAGCAATTTCTGTCCCATTTGATGGATTATCCACCCTTCCAAATTTCCTATGCTTTTTACTAGTATAGCATTTGAAGGACACAAACAATACCACCACAATGAAAATTGTAACAGCAATAACTATACCAGCAATCATAGCAGGCAATACTGAAGAACCATTCGATACCAGAGTTGTACTCCCACTAGGAATAGTTCCATTAGAACCAGAACCCGACGGAGTACCTCATCCCCCTCCAGTGCTCGGAGTTGTCCCAATCAACACATTACCATTTGTAATTAACTTCACCGTAGATGGAAATTTTGGAATTGCCCCACTTAGATTGTTGTTGGAAACATCAAGAAGCTGAAGTTGAGCCAAGCTTAGCAAGCTATTTGGCATCGACCCAACCAAATTGTTACGACTCAACACCAAATTTTTCAACGATGTCAGATTAGCAAAAGCAGGGGAAACAGTCCCATTGAAATGCTTGTTCTCAAAATTCACTGTGAAAATTGTTTGCACCATACTTGACGGATCCTGAAACTACTGAACACCGGTCAACGTTATACTGTCAAGGACCCAGAAGAGTTTCCCTCCAACCAAGAGGCCAATCACAGCGCGAAATGTGTCGACATCAGAAGCCAATCATAGCGCGACACATGTCAACATCAGAAGCCAATCACAACACGACACGTGCCAATGTCAGAATGAAACTAGAAACTCTCTTCTATAAATAGAGATCATTCTTTCACAATATTTCCTAATGTCATTTGTACTAAATCATTCACTAGTACTCACTAAAGGAGAGCTTGAACCTATGTATTTGTGTAAACCCTTCACAATTAATGAGAACTCCTCTACTCCATGGACGTAGCCAATCTGGGTGAACCACGTATATCTTGTGTTAGCTTTCCTGTCTCTATCCATTTACATACTTATCCACACTAGTGACCGGAGCAATCTAGTGAAGGTCACAAACTTGACACTTTCTGTTGTACCAAAGTCCCCACTGATTTTGTGCATCAACATTTGGTGCCGTCTGTGTGAACAGCACTTATTCCCACTCGCTTCAGCTTTGTTAAGGTGGTTTCCACCATTCGTACGCTCTCTTTTGACCAGCTATCCCTTTCCAACATGGAGAGCGAAGGAAGCCACAACATGCAGAATGACACCCCTCTTGCACTTGGTGCGAGGCAACGAAAGAAGGAAGGAAAGAGGGTTGCTCTTCAAGCTGAAGTCGATGAGCTAGAAGCTCAGAACAACAAGATAGCAATGAAGAATGAGGTCCTCCAGGAGCAATATGAGAAGCTCTTTGAGACGCTCCACGAAACTAGGCATACTCAAACACGCGAGCTCGTTACCCTTGTGGAAATCAACCATCATCTAGGTGCCCCCCAACACAGAAGGTCACCTTCCTTCGACATGGGTATCCCTGATGAGGAGCACGCTAATCATTCGAACATTGATCAACATGAGACTTCTCTCAACCCAGCAGCTTCGACCTGAAGCAGGAGAAGTGGAGGAAGACACCTCCTTACAGAAGGAGTGGAAGGATCGAAAGCCGTCTTTCGCGACTGTCGAGATTTCCTAAAGCAACGTCGAGACAATCCCATCCATGTAAGCTCGAAGATCAATGACCCAAGGGTCTCTAAAAGACTCAGTCCCCTCCCATGTCCTAGGCCAGCTACCAATTTAGGGAAGGGGCAACAAGTCCTAGAGAAACACGAAGGTATAGGGGACTCAGAGATGTTCTGACAAACATACCTTGGAAGTCAATACGGCAAATCCAAGGAAAAACCACATGCTCTTGATCAAACCTTCATACTTCCAAGAGGAGATGGAGATTTACGAAAGAAAGCTCCAGTGGTACATGACTCCACTCAAGACCCTCTTGTCCTACAACTTCTTAAGGAAGTAAACAAGTTGAAGGCCGAACGACAAGCTGACATACCTGATTGGAACCAACCTAGGCCTAGCCCTTTTACAAGGAGGATCCTCGACATCCCCCTCCAAATAAAGACAAAGCAGAAGCTTGGCATGCAACTCTATACTGGAAAGGAGGACTCGATTGAACACCTTAACCTTTTTGAGTCCACCATGGCATACCAGATGCACACCGATGAAGATCGATGTCTTCTCTTCCCCTCTACCTGTTAGAAATGTGCCCTAAAACCAATCATATGATGATACTTTATGGACATTTCACATGTTAAACTAATATAGTTTAATTTAAAGGGCAAAGATTGTTGTTTGAAGCCGTCTCATATAAATGTTATATGCTTAAACGATAAGTCCAAGGAATATGTAATTGGGAGAATGCGATCTAAAGAAGTTAGATTCATGAGACCATTCTCTTTCATATACATATCGTAAACGTCCTTGATCATAGGATTGTCAATTGGGGATTGACAGTCCGTTAAGATCAGTATGTGCTATGTCTTCTCTTAGGGAGAGTGACTGGTCTCAAGTCATTGGTGTGACTGACACCAAGACAAGTACGTAGGTGCCCAATAAAGAATGAGGTCACTGAACACAATCAACAAGGAGTTCTCATACTCATGTCACATGAGAATTCATGGTTGGGATAATGCAAAGTAGTCATTTGACCTGAGACATCATAGTTGTTTTATGGTTAGGTCCTTGATCTTTGACTATGTCAAAGTCACTCCATCTGAGGGTGTCCATGACATAGTTGGGGTTAAGCCACTTAGCCATGTAGGCAAGTGAATGCGCAACAAGGGATCTCTAACCTTCAAACTGTTTGAGGGAGAATACTCTATGATATGATTAAGAATCTCTAGCCAGAGTATGAATGAGATTTAGGAAGTTGTTCCAAATCACATTCAAGGTAATCATATAAGTAAATGATCACATTGGATAGTAGACATGAATAAACTATCAAACCAAACAATGTGGTCAAGAGTTTTGTATTAGAGAAAGACCGTATTGCATTGTAACCCTAAACTGAATAGGTTCTCCACCTCTTCTGATTAGCTTAGGTTCTCCACCTAAGTTTCAATTCACAATCGATTTGAAAGAGTTCTAATCACCCACTGCCTCGCTAAAAAGAACCTAATGGATCGTACACCGTGTAAGGTAGAGATTGAAGAAACAACAGAGATGAGTAAGGATAATTAAATGGTTTAATTATTTATGGCTAGGATTAATTAATATGTTAATTAATCAAACGAATAAGTTCGTTATAGACCTCGGGTTAGTTTTGGGCCGCAAGGCCCAATGGGATTTGAATGTCAAGCCCATTAACTCAAGTTGTATGACAACTTGAAACCACAAAGGACTTGAAAGCCCAATGAACCCTTAATGGCCGGCCATATAGAGAGGGGTAGTGAACTTGGCTTAATTGCAAGTTTGCCACTCCATTGTGAGGTGGTATAAAGGCAACTTTATAGCCATTTCATCCTTAGGGTTTCTTTTGGAGAAAAGATGAGAACACAAGCTCCCTTTTCTCTCTAAGAGGCTGGCCACCCTAGAGGATTTTAGCTAGCAATCTTACTTCCTCTAGGTCACTCATCCCTTTTCATGGGTAATGTTTTGTTTTGAGTGCATACAAGCATGATTCCGCCTTTAATTGTTAATTGCATGTCATAGATGTTGCTCAAATGAACATGTTTTTCACAAAATTTCCTTCAAGTGGCATCAAGAGCCTAGGTCTAGTAGTTGGTGAATCCTTTTGGGTTTTGTATTTTCATAGTTTATGATTTGAATGTTGTAATTGTTACAAGCTTTATTCTTGCATCTTTGAATGTAAATTTTGTTAGAAAATTTGCCATCTCAAATGTTGTAGATGTGGTTCATATGAGCATGAATTTTGGAGCTAAAATTTGGTGCCATGTTTTTGGGGAAATTCGGCCAAATCCAAAGGGTGTTTTTTTTTGGTTCATGTTTGTCTTGTTAAAAGTGTTTTAAAGTGACATTAGGAACCCCTAAGTACCCTAGTATGGTAATATGTTTTTTCCCTTAAGTTTGATAGTTTTTGGGATGTCTTTGGGTGAAAAATGTTCATGGAGCTCTTATGGGCTTTCATGGATATTCTTCATTGTTCTTGTTATGTTTTTGGCAAGAACAAAGAGGTTGGGTATTTTGATTCAAAGTTTTTGGTTGTTTACATAAAGTTTTTGTTAGTGATGGATGGTTTGAATTTTCAATCAATACCCATACCTTGTTTCAAGGAACCATGTTTTATGGAAATCACTTTTTCAAACCTACCCACCACCTTTCACTTTTGTTGAAAAATTCAAAAGTTTTATGACACCCTTTCTCATCCAAAACCGGCCACCCTATTAAATGGGGGTACTTTTGGGGTTTTATGCAATTACATAAAGTTTTGATACTTTTGTGTATTTGTACTTTGACCCGAAATCACTAAAGGACAAAATGTTTTGCTCCTTTAATGAAGTTTTTGTATTTTGATGAAATTTTTGGGTTCTAGCTGTAATTACATGAAGTAGTGGACTTTTGTGTTTTTACAAAGTGACCTCAAAAGTTTGTGTTTTGCAATATAGCCCAATAGTTGAGGTTATTGTTTTTCGGCCCAAATTAGTTGAGAACAAAATAGTTTTGTATCTTTAAATGAGAATTGGATTTTCATTTCCTTTAGCTCCATTTAAATCAATTCTATGGATACAAAAACCAAATGAAAATGTTGCATTCAAGTTTAATTAGTTAAAGCGTTAATTAATTAAAGAAAGGGTGATTATGAACCTAAGCCTACGATAATTGAGCTATGTGAAAGGCCGTCTCAAATTTGTTTGAACCATGGGAATGTGTAGATTAGATTTTGGTTGTAATTTGATATGATCAAATATTGTAAAAGAGCAAAAGCTCTTCTTTACTTTAAAGTAATTTGTTTTTGATCAAATGTTATAAAAGAAGTACTTCAAAGTAAAGAAAACCCGCCTTAATGTGATTAAACGTGTAACTAAAATCAATCACCATCCCTAGACCGAGATTCAACACAAGGCTCGTGCTGGATCGAATCAAAGGTTCATAGTCATCCTAAGGCCCTAAGGCAACTATATAGTCCATCAATGAATGCAAACCTTATGTTAGTAGTACCATATACTCTTGCTTGAAAAACCGTTTTACAAGCATAGTGGGAGTATCATATACAACTAAATCAATCACATGCACCAATAGTTGTAATAGGACCAAATTGTTTTAATAAGATTAAAATACATGCTTATATGTGATGAGACCTAAAACCCTCAACCAAACCATTATTAAGTTGATAAGCGTGAGAGTTCTTTGAACACTCTTTCGTGGCCTTCCTCCGTGGTAGGCTCCGATCGTTTGTGACTCGTACACCGACTTCACCCTATCATGGGGGAGTACAAAGTGCGTGCTTACACTCAGGAGGAGTTCGATATGCATACATGATGTCGTGAAGGTAGGCAACGAGAATGATCAACATCATATCATTGTGAGGTTGTTCTTGAACCCCTACTTGAACTTGCATGGTGGGAATGACTTAACTAAGTGCAATGGAGCCAACATCATATCATTGTGAGGCTTCATTCTCTAGAGGCCAAATAAGATGGGTACTTGCAAGAGATACAAATGAGTAAGCGTACTCTCTCATTATTATTGATGCTAGCCAACATCATATCATTGTGAGGTGGGCTTGGTAACGATGAGTCTCCCATACCCTACTAAGAGTTTCCTCCAAAACTCTCAAATTCCGATGAGGGATATGGAATTTACCAAAAATAGTGGGTGGTGCTATTTGATTTAAAGACCCGGATCAAATGGTTTAAAATCAATCAATTTATATTCGTTATGTATTTATTTACCAATATATTTGCAAACGCTATACAAAACTTGACAAAGAAGAAGCCGAAAGCTTTAGTTTCCAGACTTGGTACTACAATCCCATAGATTGTCTTTAATGGCTTGTATATGTACCTAAGTAGTCTCATCCTCGCAATCTTCCTATTGATAATGTATCATTGGAAGAACATGTTAGATAAGTCTATCATAAAGAGGACAACACTTTTAATGTCATAATTCTTCAATTACAAATTGTTGTATGAAGAAGTAAGAGTTGCTTTGAACAACTCTTAGTTAACGCAAACATTAGTGCTCGTTTCTTTGTTACATGAACAAGGAACTTGAGAAGTAAGCACAAGGGCATGGACACTTTATGTGCCATGATTCTTCACTTACAAATTGTTGTATGAAGAAATGAGAGTTGCCTTGAACAACTCTTGAAAGTTTGCAATTGTGTTTAGAACATAATGGTTGGTTGACAAAAATAGTCCATCAACATGGACTTATGATGATTTTGAATCATTGAGTGTTGAAGTGTTAAACCACTTCTAGATACGGAAACTAGGGAAGGACTTCACTTTCGTGTCCCTATCCAAATGGTTCACTAAGTTTATTGTAAACTATATAGTGAACAATAACCACGCGCTCTCTAAATTGTGTGATGTATATAACACAATTGAAATAAATTTCAAGAGTGATAGTGGGAGTTTAGGGACCATGACTATTGTAGTGAAAGGAGAAGTCAAATGAAGAAGGCGAAATAACTCCAAAGGAACAAACTTTCTTTATGAAAGGATGGACATTGGAAGGGGTATTTGCAAGAAATGTCTTGCAAGTGTCAAGAACACACCTTTCGAAGGTGTTGTAAATTGTTCTTGAAAAGTTCAAAATAGTTGGTTCTTCTACTTGAATGCTGAATTCCGTATTAGTAACTATGTTTTACAATCGTTGTAAAAGTGTGGCTAATAAGAAGTAGAAGATTAATGAGAGAAGAGAAAGTACTTCACATTCGGAACGTGAATCAAATGTAGATCTCTGCAAAAGCAGGTAGTACTTACTTCCTCATATGAACTACCAAAGAAAATGGAAAAATAAAGATTGTCTTTACATTCCAATTTGAATAAAGGAACTTAATTCCGTATGAGAAATGGATGAATGTTTTGTTTGACAAAACTTAGTTCTTTATTAATGAGTAATTAGATTATTGTAATCTAATTAATTATCTCTATAGTAGAGATGATATGGTAGTGTTAACTGTTTAGAATATAACGATGCTTAAAACCCAAAAGGTTGCAAGGTAGTGACTAATCCCAACTGAGTTGTGATACCTCTAAAACATAAATTACGAGTTGGTCATAGATTGATGCTTTGGATCGTTAGATCCGGATCCAATGCCTTCTTGTTAAAATTGTATGGAGGCAAAATGTTTGAATCTTTATTCTTTGGGAAAGGAAGAAAGAATCACAAAGTTGTTCAGGTTAATTCACTTAAATGTTAGTGGCACTTGTCCACAACATAATACTACTCATGTTGTATGACATTGACCGAAGATTGCTCTCGGTTGGACTATCGTTTATTTTGAAAAAACACAAGTCCGAATACTTTGCAAAAGGTTTCAAAGAATTCAAGAATGTAAGTTGATGAGTAAGACGTCTAAAGTATTTACCTCCTTAGATTTGATCCAAGGAAAGGTAACACTTTAGAACAGTTGCCTTGAAAGATATCAAGGAACGAAGCATAATAAGATAATGGATTTCTCCATTAGGAGAAGAACGAACTTGAATAAGATTTAGTTTGTTGGATGTTATCAATTACCCATATATAGGATATATACTTCTAAGACAATATGATTGTCAATTAGAAGATCTTCCAAAATTTTCATGACTCCATAGGATGTGGTTGGAAAGAAAGATAAGTCTTAATCGTGTTAAGATTTGGGGTTGTGTGCTAATAAGCAATATTTGTTTGAGAATTATCTTGTGGATATCCTTAAATTAACCTTTGGATATCACTTCTATAAACCAACTAACAAATTTTGTTTTGTTGGGTAGTTCATTGTAATCATACAATATGATTTGCCTAAGCGCAAATGAACAAGAGATAGAACTCAAAGAATAGGTTCTTTGAGAGAGAAGATGATAATCAACAAATATAACAAACTAGTTCATACACCACAAGCTCCAAGGTAGTCGAGAAGGATTTATAAACCGTCTCAGTTGAATGGTTTGAACTTTATGACTATGTCATAGAGTTACACCTCTTAATTCGAAAGAAATAAGAATGAAAATGCTTATGACTACATTGAGTGTACATACGACATATGTTGGAAGTATGCCCACAAAGCCACTCATTTGATGTAATAGCTTTTGGAATACTTATTGTATTAAACTTTTATATGTTTAATGAAAGGCAAAGCTTATTGTTAATCACTATTTATTGTATCATATGCTTAAGCAATAAGGGAATCCAAGGGATGTATTTGATCTAAGAGACAAGTGATTTAAGTAAGTTAGATTATCGAGACCTTTCTCTTATGTTCA
This sequence comes from Malus sylvestris, assembly GCF_916048215.2. Taxonomy (NCBI): domain Eukaryota; kingdom Viridiplantae; phylum Streptophyta; class Magnoliopsida; order Rosales; family Rosaceae; genus Malus; species Malus sylvestris. The sequence goes on along the minus strand of NC_062272.1, from coordinate 39,672,556 downwards.
TTCCTAAAACCTTCCTAGCCATAGGATTGCCAATTGGGCATTGACAATCCGCTAAGGTTAGTATGTGTTATGTCGACTCAAGTGTGAGTATGACTAGTCTCAAGTCATTTGGTGTTGGACACTAAGACAAACACATAGGTGCTCGAAAGAGTAATCGAGTACACTGAACTACGATCAAAAGAGAGTTCGAACATACATGTCATGTAAGAACTTGATAGTTGCAATATGCAAAGTAGTCCTTTGACCTGAGGCATCATAGATGTCTAATGGTTAGGTCCTTGACCTCTGATCATGTCAAAGGCATTCCATTGGAGTGTCCACGGCATTGTTGGGGTCAAGCTATCTAGTCATGTAGGCATATGAATGCACAACAAGGGATCTCTAACCTTCCATGGTGGAAGGAGAATACTCTAAGATGTGATTCGAGAGTCTTTGGCCAAAGCATATGAATATGACTTAGGAAGTTTGCTCCAAATCTTATTCAAAAGAATCATATGGAGAAGTATCACATTGGATAGTAGACATGAAACAAACTATCACTTAAACAATGTGATTAAGAGTATTGTATTAGAGAAGGACCGTATTGCATTGTAGTTGTAACTAGATAGGTTCTCCAACCAATTCTACTTAGCTTGGGTAACCATGACATGCTGCTAGGTGTCACTCATGGTTTGTGGAAGCCCTGATGATTAGCAAACATTAATTTTAAGGGAGAATTGAAATGTGGTTTCAATTCACAATCGATCGTTAAGAGTAACAATCGCCCACTACCTCGGTAAATGGAACCTAATGGATCGTACACCGAGTAAGGATGAAAGTGAAGAAATTAAATGAAATGGATATGCAATTAAATGGTTTAATTGAAGAATGGTCAAGATTAATTAATTAGTTAATTAATTTTACGAAAGGTTCGTATTGGGCTTTTAAGTTGGTTTTGGGTTTCGGGGCCCAAAAGTGTTTTGGTCCACAAGGCCCATTATGTTTAAGTTGTATGACAACTAAAACAAAATGGGCAATAAGCCCAATCACAACAAATAGGCCGGCCATGGTGAGGAGAGGGTGAAGGTTTGCTTAATTGCAAGTTTGCCACTCACCTAAGAAAAGTGTTATAAAAGCAACTTTATAGCTATTTTTCTCATAAGGGTTTTTCTTGTAGAAAAGAGGTGAAACCTATTCTCTCTTTTTCAACAAGGAGGCCGGCCACTTAGAGGAGATTTATCTAGCAATCCTTTCTTCTCTAAGTCATCCATTTCATCTTCACACCTCACCCTTGGTGTGGAGACTTAGAGACACCAAACCTTTAGTGTTTTGGAGATCCTTTCCTCACATCCTCAAGGACCAAAGGAGCACAAAAGGAGAAGGAAATCACAAGCAAGATCCAAGGAGCTTGGAGGTGACTTGAAGGCCCTCCACTTGGGTGAATCCCTTGTGTAAACAAGGATGAGCTTCAAGGGTAAAGAATCTTTAAATTCTTCATTCTCTTTAATGTTGTTAAAGAGTCTTTTAGTTCACCATTCATTAGGCTTTGAAAGTCATGGGTTTTATGAATTGTTTTTGAATGCATGCCTACTTTAATGTGTTAATAGTTTGCATATGTATTCAAATGTTCTTACTTGTTCTTAGCTAGGACAAAAAAATTTCCTTCAAGTGGTATCAGAGCCAAGGCCTAGTTTATGGTGAATCCTTTTGGGTTTTGTGTATTTCATGATTTATGATTTAAGTGTTGTAAATGTTACAAGCTTTGTTCTTGCTTATTGAATAAGTTTTGTTTGAAAATTTTGCATCTCAAATGTTGTAGATGTAGTTCATTGAAGCATGAATATTGGAACTAAAATTTGGTGCCATGTATGTTGGGAAATTCGGCCAAATCCAAAGGGTGATTTTTTGGGTTCATGTTTGTCTTGTTAAAATGGTTTTAAAGTTATTTTTGGAACTCCTAAGTACCCTAGGATATTAGCCCTCTTTTGAGTAGTGAAAATTTGAGTTTTATTGCGTGAAAACATTCATGGAGCTCTTATGAGTTTTCATGAGTGTTCTTCAATGTTCTTGAGTTTCTTACCAAGAACAAAAAGGTTTGGAATTTTGATTCAAAGTGTTTGGTGTTTTTCATAAAGTTTTGGTTTATTTGGATGGGTGATGGATTATTGGTGAGGGTTGATAAATGCCATTAAAGTTTTACAAAACATTTTCTTACACATAAACCCATCACCTTTATCTTCACCTAACTAATCCACTTGCATGTTCTACTTGCATAAAACTTTATAAAACCTTTGATTGTTTCACCAAAACCCTTTCACACTCTTTTACACTCAAAAACCGGCCACCCCCTAGTGGGGGTACTTTTGGGGCCTTTTATGCAATTACATAAAGTTTTGATAGTTTTGTGTATTTGCACTTTGGCCCAAAAGTTTACGTTTTTACGTTAAGGCCCAAAAACTCTAAAGGACAAATTGTTTTGCTCCTTTAATGATGTTTTTACATTATTAAAATTTTGGGTTTTAGTTGTAATTACATGAAGTTGTGGACTTTTGTGTTTTTACAAAGTGACCCCAAAAGTTTATGTATTTGCATTGTGGCCCAATTGTTGTGGTCATTGTTTTATTTTGGTCCAAATAAAATGAGAACAAAATGGTTTTGTCTCTTTAATGAGAATTGGATTTTCATTTCATTTAGTTCCATTTAAATCAATTCTATGGATCCGAAAACCAATTGTTTAAAGTTGTTTTCTTAGTTAATGTGATTGATTAAGAAAAGGGTGATTATGAACCAAAGGCCTCGATAATTGAGCTATGTGATTGGCCGCTTTACATTATGAATGTTTGGGTTTAGTAGTGTAGAATTGAATGTAACTTGATTAGTTCTAATTTGTTGTAAATGGACATAAGTCCATCATTTGTGTTGTAAAAGGGCATAAGCCCTTCTTATTATTTCATGTATTCCTTTTTGTTTATATGTATGCAAATTGGAATAGTTGGGTCCAACGCCCAATAGGAAATAACGGTGTAATTGGATTAAACACGTAACTAAAATCAACAACTATCTACCTTAAACCCAAGGTCCAACACAAGGCTCGTGTTGGATCAAATCAAACGGTTCATAATCATCCTAAAACCTAATATGACTATATAGTCCATATGAGGATGCAAAGCATTCGTTAGTAGTTCCATATAGTCTCGCTTGTTTCATCGAAATAGTGGGAGTATTATATACTACTAAATCATATTAACTTGGACCAATGGTTGTGATAGGCCCAAAGTTCTTTTAATAAGATTAAAATGTTTTTGATGTAGCCCAACACTACTCCCTCAACAAAACGAATATTAAGTTGATAAGCGAGAGATGTTTTGAACATCTCTTCGTAGGCCTTCCACCGTGGTGGGCTCCAATAGTTTGTGACTCATGCACCGGCTTCACCCTATCATGGGGAAGTTCAAAGTATGTGCTTACATCCAAGAGGAGTCCATAAACATATGATGAAGTGAGTGTAGGCAACGAGGATGGCCGACATCGTATCATCGTGAGGCTATTCTTGAACCCCTTCACGAACCAAGCATGGTGGGAATAACTTGACTAAGTGCAATGGTGCCGACATCGTATCATCGTGAGGCAACATTCTCTAGAGGCCAAACAAGATGGGTAATTACAAAAGTTGTAAATAAATAAAGCGTTACTTTCTCATCATTATTTAAGCTAACCAACATCGTATCATCGTGAGGTGGGCTTGGTAATGGTGAGTCTCCCATACCCCGCTAAGAGTTCAATATAACTCTCGAATTCCATTGAGGGATGTGGAATTTGCCAAAAATAGTGGGTGGTACTATTTGATTTAAGACCCAATCAAGTAGTTTTGAAACAAACAATCTAATACGATTTCTGTTATGTTATGTAGTTAACGATATGCCTAAAATAATACCCACCATTATACTTGACAAAAGGGGCCTTAGGGGCCAACGTTTCCTTGCTTAGTATGGTCACATTGAGAATGTCTCAAAGGTGAAAGACATATTGTATGTGCTTAAGGAATCCCCTCCTCATGTACCTCCTACGAAACTAGCTTCAAAGGAGGAGTGTCAAAATTATGTTAGACACTATGAGGATGACTTACAAGCCAAATGCTTAATCCTCACTTCACTTAGTGAGGAGCTTATGAAGCTACATAAGCACATGGACACTTCTTGTGCCATGGTTGAAAGTTTGCATAAGATGCATGACAATGAGACTAGTAATGTACGATTCTCAAATGTTTGTAGTCTAATGAATGCCAAAATGGTAAAGGGGACATCGGTCTATAAACATGGACAAAAGATGGAAAGGATCTTTCAAGATCTTCAAAGTTTAGGAACTTCCATCGATGGGAAAATGGCCCAAGATTTTTTCCTTGCATCTCTCTCGGATGATTTCACTAAGTTTATTGTAAATTATAAAGTGAATAGATTCGATCATTCTTTAAACTAGATGATTGACATGTGCTGTAAATTTGAAAAAGGTTTCAAAAAGGACAGTGGGAGTGAGAATGCAAACACAAGGAAAAGGTTGCATAAGAAGAACGCAAAGAAATCCAAAGGAACATGCTTTCATTGTGGAAAGGATGAACGTTGGAAGAAGAAAAACAGGGTGCGCATTGCGAGCCTTATGACACGAACTTTTGAAGAGACTATTTCTGTCATAGAGAGTTCTTTTACAGTGAGCTCCAGTTCCTGGATATTTGATTCAGGCGCTAGTCAACATATCTGTAATACGATGCAGGGACTAGCGGGGAGCAAGTCACTGCGCAATGGGGAGATGGATGTGCGAGTTGGGAACGGCACTAAAATCTCTGCAAAAGCAATAGGCACCTACATGCTTAAACTACCCTCTGGGGAAGTCCTGGAACTTAAAAATTGTTTATATTTTCCTTCATGTATAAAGAATTTGATTTCCATATCTAAGCTTTTACGAGATGGGCACTCAATATTGTTTAACAAAATGAGTTGCACTTTATACTTGAACGGTCGTATTATCTCGCATGGTAATATGATAGAGGGACTTTTTCACCTAGAGATGAATAGTGGGATGCACTGTATTGAAAGCGGGAATACCTCAAAACCCAAAAGGGTTAGAGAAGAAGTTAACCAAGAAAAGATGTGGCATCTTAAACTTGGACATGTGAACCTTGATAAGATTCACAAGATGTCGAAAGACGGATATTTCCGCCCATTAGGTAATGACCAGATGGGTACTTGTGAATGTTGCTTGAAAGGGAAGATGACCAAATCTCCATTTACTGGAAAAGGAAAGCGTGCCACTGAAAATCTAGGGTTAATCCACACTGACGTATGTGGACCTATGTCTACTACGTCGAGAGGAGGCTTCTCCTACTATATCACATTCACCGACGATCACTCTCGGTTTGGCTATGTGTATCTTATGAAGTACAAGTCAGAATCCTTTGAAAGGTTCAAAGAGTTCAAGAATGAAGTTGAGAAGCAAATTGGGAAACAGATAAAGATCCTAAGATCGGATCGAGGGGGTGAATATCTGAGTAATGAGTTCCTAGATTATCTCAAAGAGTGTGGAATAATATCACAGTGGACTCCACCGGGAACTCCACAACTTAATGGAGTTTCTGAAAGGAGAAATCGAACCTTGATGAACATGGTTCGTTCTATGATGAGTTCCGCTAATCTACCAGTAACATTCTGGGGATATGCTCTATATACAGCAACTTACTTGCTTAATAGAGTACCTTCCAAGTCAGTTTCACAAACGCCCTATGAGATATAGCATGGAAGAAAGCCAAGTCTTAATCACATTAAGATTTGGGGTTGTGAAGCACATGTCAAAAAGCTTGAAGCTACTAAGCTTGAAGCGAGATCAGTAAGATGCTATTTTGTGGGATATCCTAGAGAAACTATGGGATATGAGTTCTACCATCCTGACGACCAGAAAGTCTTTGTCGCCAGAACTGCTAAGTTTCTAGAGGACGAATTTGTTCTCAAAGGAACTATAAGCAAAGAGATGGAAATTAATGAGATTAATAATGAACAACAAACAAGCACTCGACAAGTTGACAACCCTGTTCCTGAACCCCTAGCTCCACGTAGATCTGAACGGGTTAGTAAGCCACCTAAGAGGTATGGCTTAAATAATGACTTTGCGGAATTGCACCTTCTAGGTGGCAATGACACAAAGGAGGACCCTAGGGACTACACTGAAGCAATGTCCGACATTGATTCAAAGAGATGGCAAGAGGCCATGAAATCCAAGATGGATTCCATGTATCAAAATCAGGTCTGGACTCTTGTAGACCCTCCAGAAGGTATAATACCTGTTGGAAACAAATGGGTCTTCAAGAGGAAGATAGGCGTTAATGGGAACGTGGAGACTTATAAGGCTAGACTCGTAGCCAAGGGTTACAGGCAACGAGAAGGGATTGACTATGAAGAAACCTTCTCTCCTGTAGCCATGATTAAGTCCATTCGGATTTTGCTTGCTATAGCTGCGTACCATGATTTTGAGATATGGCAAATGGACGTGAAGACGGCCTTTCTGAACGGCTACCTAGAGGAAAAGCTCTATATGACTCAACCCGAAGGTTTCGTGTCCAAGTCTGAAAAGACTAAGGTATGCAAGCTTCAAAGGTCCATTTATGGACTTAAGCAAGCCTCCAGGAGCTGGAACATTCATTTCGATACTAAAATCAAAACGTTTGGTTTTACTCAAAACGAAGACGACAATTGTGTTTATCAAAAAGTCGTTGGGGATGCAGTGGTATTCCTAGTGTTATATGCAGATGACATATTACTATTCGGGAATGACACTGCAGTACTTTCTTCTGTAAAAGTGTGGTTGTCCAAAACCTTCCACATGAAAGATTTGGGAGATGCATCTTATGTACTTGGGATAAAGCTCTATCGTGATAGATCCAGAAAATTAATCGGATTATCCCAATCTATGTACATAGATAAGGTGCTAAGTAGGTTCCAAAAGGAATAATCTAAGAAAGGTTTTCTTCCTGTAAGACATGGAATTCACCTTTCTAAGTCCATGGAACCTAAAACTGCTGAAGAGATGCGGCAAATGAGTGCTATTCCTTATGCTTCCGCTATAGGAAGTCTCATGTATGCCATGATATGCACAAGGCCTAATATCGCATATGCTGTGAGCATTACTAGTCGATATCAATCTAACCTAGGATCAGAACACTGGACAGCTGTCAAGACGGTCCTTAAGTACTTAAGAAGAACTAAGGACATGTTCCTCGTTTATGGAGGAGCAACAGAGTTGCTAGTGGAAGCCTATACAGATGCAGATTTCCAATCTGACGTCGATGATAGAAGTTCCAACTCCGGATATGTATCACTCTAAATGGTGGGGCTGTCAGTTGGAAGAGCAAGAAACAAAGTGTAATTGCAGATTCCACGACAGAGGCTGAATATGTCGCTGCAACTGAAGCCGGCAAAGAAGCGTTCTGGATGAAGAAGTTCATAACTGAACTTGGAGTGGTTCCAACCATTACATCACCAGTAACTTTGTACTGTAATAATAGTTGGGCGATAGCTCAAGCCAAGGAACCCAGGGCACATCAAAAGAACAAGCATTTTGACAGGCGCTTTAATATCATTAGAAGATATGCTGCCGAGGGGAAAGTCAACATCCTCAAAGTTGCCTCAGCCGATAACGTAGCAGATCTACTAACGAAGCCAATGTCTCAAATCCAACTTGACCGCCATATGGAAAAGATGGGTATTAGATACATGGGAGGATGGCTTTGAGTGCAAGTGGGAGATTGTTGAAAGTATGCCCACAAAGCCACTCATTTGATGTAATAGCTTTTGGAATACTTATTGTATTAAACTTTTATATGTTTAATGAAAGGCAAAGCTTATTATTAATCACTATTTATTGTTTCATGTGCTTAAGCAATAAGGGAATCCAAGGGATATATTTGATCTAAGAGACAAGTGATTTAAGTAAGTTACATTATCGAGACATTTCTCTTATGTTCACTCCTAAAACGTTCCTAGCCATAGGATTGCCAATTGGGCATTGACAATCCGCTAGGGTTAGTATGTGTTATGTCGACTCAAGTGTGAGTATGACTAGTCTCAAGTCATTTGGTGTTGGACACTAAGACAAACACATAGGTGCTCGAAAGAGTAATCGAGTACACTGAACTACGATCAAAAGAGAGTTCGAACATACATGTCATGTAAGAACTCGATAGTTGCAATATGCAAAGTAGTCCTTTGACCTGAGGCATCATAGATGTCTAACGGTTAGGTCCTTGACCTTTGATCATGTCAAAGGCATTCCATTGGAGTGTCCACGGCATTGTTGAGGTCAAGCTATCTAGTCATGTAGGCATATGAATGCACAACAAGGGATCTCTAACCTTCCATGGTGGAAGGAGAATACTCTAAGATGTGATTCGAGAGTCTTTGGCCAAAGCATATGAATATGAATTAGGAAGTTTGTTCCAAATCTTATTCAAAAGAATCATATGGAGAAGTATCACATTGGATAGTAGACATGAAACAAACTATTACTTAAACAATGTGATTAAGAGTATTGTATTAGAGAATGACCGTATTGCATTGTAGTTGTAACTGGATAGGTTCTCCAACCAATTCTACTTAGCTTGGGTAACCATGACATGCTGCTAGGTGTCACTCATGGTTTGTGGAAGCCCTGATGATTAGCAAACACTCATTTGAAGGGAGAATTGAAATGTGGTTTCAATTCACAATCGATCGTTAAGAGTAACAATCGCCCACTACCTCGGTAAATGGAACCTAATGGATCGTACACCGAGTAAGGATGAAAGTGAAGAAATTAAATGAAATGGATATGCAATTAAATGGTTTAATTGAAGAATGGTCAAGATTAATTAATTAGTTAATTAATTTTACGAAAGGTTCGTATTGGGCTTTTAAGTTGGTTTTGGGTTTCGGGTCCCAAAAGTGTTTTGGTCCACAAGGCCCATTATGTTTAAGTTGTATGACAACTAAAACAAAATGGGCAATAAGCCCAATCACAACAAATAGGCCAGCCATGGTGAGGAGAGGGTGAAGGTTTGCTTAATTGCAAGTTTGCCACTCACCTAAGAAAAGTGTTATAAAAGCAACTTTATAGCTATTTTTCTCATAAGGGTTTTTCTTGTAGAAAAGAGGTGAAACCTATTCTCTCTTTTTCAACAAGGAGGCCGGCCACTTAGAGGAGATTTATCTAGCAATCCTTTCTTCTCTAAGTCATCCATTTCATCTTCACACCTCACCCTTGGTGTGGAGACTTAGAGACACCAAACCTTTGGTGTTTTGGAGATCCTTTCCTCACATCCTCAAGGACCAAAGGAGCACAAAAGGAGAAGGAAATCACAAGCAAGATCCAAGGAGCTTGGAGGTGACTTGAAGGCCCTCCACTTGGGTGAATCCCTTGTGTAAACAAGGATGAGCTTCAAGGGTAAAGAATCTTTAAATTCTTCATTCTCTTTAATGTTGTTAAAGAGTCTTTTGGTTCACCATTCACTGGGCTTTGAAAGTCATGGGTTTTATGAATTGTTTTTTAATGCATGCCTACTTTAATGTGTTAATAGTTTGCATATGTATTCAAATGTTCTTACTTGTTCTTAGCTAGGACAAAAATTTTCCTTCAGAAGATAGTACTAGTTGACCAAGATATGCTTGAGGTTGATATTTGGTGGTTTTGAGGACAGAATGAGAGGATGCTAGAGGGATGAGATAAAGTCCATTACTGTATAGCCCTTTGTAGAGAATCCTCCATGTGGCCTTGTCCTAAATCGAAAGGAAAAATGTATCAAAAATTAGCCAACAATTGTTATCCAAGCACATCCTATGAACTGACAACTAGTTTTGTGTCAATTTTGGAATATAGAGCACTAAATTCAAGTTTATTTGTTTCACTCTTGTATTAATAATAGATTTACCAATATGTGATACTAACAAACCTTCACCATTGACTGTTTGAATGGTTTCATTAGTTGGATAAGGAGTTGCTAAAGACATGTTAGACAGATCGGCAGTCATGTGGTTTGTTGCACCAGAATCAGTGAGCCATACTTGAGGTAGATTCTGAGATGTGGATGCCTAAGTGGGTTGTATTGCAATATGCATGGCTTTCATAGAAAATTGTTGAGACTGGTAGTGCTGAGATGAAGAATGTCCAACTGACTGAGAAGACATCTGAGGATAATTCTAATGTGAACCAACACCAACAAAATTCAGACCTTTGTCATTATAGAAGCAGTACCATGTGGTATGATTTATTTTTCCACAAATGTAACACTTGGATCTCTTAGGAGGCTTAGAACCACAAAATGGAGCAGTATGACCTTCACTGTTGCATAATTGACATGTAGGAATAAGAGGTGCATATGGTGAAGAGTAGTATGTAGTTGGTGATTGACCAAGAACAACTGGATTTGGTGTAGGCAACTTATGAGTTTGTGTATAAAACTGTTGTCTTGGATCTCTGACTTTGATTGAACTTTCCCTTACCCTTGTTTCTATTAAAAGACTTATAACCTCCATTAATATAAGAAGATTGTCCATGAGAACCATTAGACTACTGAAATGTTGGTGCTTAAGACATATTAGGTCTAGAGTTGGTAGCCATAGCAGTGAGATAAGATGGTACAACAGAGATATTATCCACAATACTTTCTTCAGCTATTAATTGATATCAAAATTCTTTAAGGGTAATAACACTCTCTCTACCCCTAACCACACATCTAAATGTATTATATTCAAGAGGGAGTCCATTCAAAGCTAGAATTACAACGTCTTCATCAACAAAGTACACACCTATAGCTGCCAAGTAATACCTAGCCTCTTTGATTTTATGCAAATACTGAGTTATAGTATAAGACCCTTTTCTGATGTTTTTCAAATTAGACTTCATTTGGAAAATGCTAGTTCTTGACACAGTGGAAAATTGTTCTTTTAAGGCAAATCCAAAGATCTTTAGAGCTTTTACTATCAATCGCACAAGACATAGCAACAACAGATAAAGTCGCAATAATAAGTTGCATAACAGCCCTGTCATGCATTTTCTATACTAGCAATTCATCATACTCCACAAAAGTAGAACAATCGGAAGAATTTATACCAGATTCAGCAGAGACAGTATTAGCAGGGCAAAGATTGGAGCCATAAGCAAATCCCATAATTCCATTGCTTTCCAGCATGAGTTGCATCTAAAAATGACAATTCAGGTAGTTTGAATCATCTAATTTCATGTTTACAGAAGTAGAAATCGTAGAAATTAGAGCCGTGATTGGAGATTGAAGAATCGTAAGTTGTGCTATGGTAGAGAACTGAACCAAATCGTTGTTCAAAGAAGAAAGTCACTGAAGACTAATCACAAACACTTGGACTGAACAATTCAGAGATATACAGAAGAAAATTGATCACAAATCAAGATCGAGCCAAACCCTAGAAAATGAGGGTTTCAAGAAGATGAAGAATCTTTGAAGATCCAGAAACAGAGATCTCCCTCTTTCTAACTCTGCAACTCTCACTCTCTCTCTCTCTCTCTCTCTCTCTAGCTCACCAAGAACACTCACCCAAACAACGACCAATCTTGACCAAATCTTAACTCCAAACTACCAAAATCAGAACCACCATGAGGAACTCAATGGTGGTCTTGCATGCGTGGTGGCAGGGAGGTGAAGAACTTGAACTCTAGTTCTAAGTGAGTTTTCTGGCGAAGTTTGTGGTGAAAATTGACGAGCTGGCCTTCAATTTAGCTTAGGATCATCTCTAATGGATCCCAAGTAACTTCAGTCACCGTGTGATGAATTTGAGCTATGAATCGAGGCTCTAACCTCTGCAACCCTCTATGTGTTGTTTTGCATTTTTCGATGAGGAAGTCTGGCCAAACCTTGGTAAACTTGAGGTGAATTCAGTCCCAAATCATCCTAATTTGTGTTTGGGTAAACTTTCGAACATTTTTGTGAAGTTTTGATTGAAAATTTTGTGACAACATGCTAATTCGAAGCTTTGTGCAATTTTTTAAAATTTGCAAAATTCGGCAACAGAGGATGGCAGCCGACAACAGATTTAACGGCGAAGAAGGTGGCTTTTGTTAATTCTAATGGAATCTTAGATGACGAAGGTATATTCCTTTATCCCTTTAGAATCAACCTCCACCTGACACGTGGCTGCGCCGGATTACAACTGCCATTGTTCTGGCGTAGCTAGACAACAACCACTGTGACAGTGGCGAGTACAGCAGTGCGTTTGCCCACAACAAGGATGAGGCCTCCACCAGCGACCAAGTGGCACGTGAAGTTTTTGGTCTTTTACAATGTGTCTGGCAACCTCAACTATATTGGTAAAATATAGGTTTGTACTAAAAAACTGAGCGTCTTTATTGTAAAAGTGGTTCAACCGCTTACGTGCCAAACTCTAAATGTACTTGGGAGTATCCGATCATAGAACACTCTACCTCACTAAGAAAGCTGATGAAGTGACCTCTTTCAGCGGAACAATCAAAGACTCTTTGACTACGACAACAACAACAACAACAAAACCTTATCCCACTAAGTGCAGTCGGCTACTACAAAACAATTCTTGAGTGACACCATACATGATACATATCCATCTATACCTCTGTTTGGGAAGTGTAATAATATGAAGTATGAAACACCTGGACCTTAAAAAGTTTAGTGAACAAATACTACAATCTGAACCTTCTAACACAGGGCCATTACTATAACGACATATTGCCCCGCAAATAACAATTTGTTGGAGTTTTTTGGATGACAACAAAACCTACCGATTCTGTAATATTCTTGAAATCTGGAAAGTATATGTATTCCCATTAATTTGTGGATCGTACAAAAAAGCTTCTGGAAAATGAAGAGATCGAAGAAATGAAAATAAAGAACCAAAATGGATTATATTGCCAAACGTGTCCTAACATAGAGTTTTATCAAGAAAGTTGTTAGAAATTTAGAAAGATAAGACTCACTAACCCATCTTTCCAGTCAGAACAACTTATCTTGCACAGAAAACACCTCACTTTTGAGTCCAATCTTTCCCCTTTATGGATTTTTGTTCTCTTTTCCCTCCCCTGCTAAAGTTTGCGTAATACTATACTATTAAGTTATACTTAGACCTACCAATGGATCGGTTTTTGTGGAAATTTAAGTTGATTGTTTGAACGTACAAGAGGGCATATATAAAATGAGGGAGATGGTTACAAGCAACTTTCCCTTGACAAACTCTACTAAGCGGGTAAACCCTAGAGCTGTCACCCCTTAAATTAAGGGAATCCAACAAATAACTAGCACACAAATATCAACAAGTCAACTAGTTGTCAATCTTCCTCAAATTAAGGAATTAGGCTTAATAATGAATCCCATGGAAAGAGGGAAACTGAGGACTGACAGCATGGGTACCAGTAGGGATGGGCAACGGTTATGGCGGGCGGGTAACCGCGATTATTTACCCATAACCGTTTATGTTCATACCCGCATAACCGTTTACCCGTTGGGTAATTACATAAATGGTTATACCCATAACCATAACCGTTTATAAACGATTATCCATACCCATAACCGTGTACCCATTTACCCATAACCATTTACCCATTTAACCATAACCATAACCATTTACCCGTTTACCCATTTTTTCGCCCGTTTATCATTTTTTATCCATTTACCTTTTTGTTCGCCCCGTCTACATTATTTTTTTTTAACAATTTGAAAATTACAAAAGAAAAATTTGTCATAAAACCCAAGCAAGCGCAAATGAAAACAGAGAGAGAGAGAGAGAGAGAGAGAGAGAGAGGGAGAGAGAGAGAACAAAAAGGATAACAAAATAGAACAAATGATTAGGTTGTAACTTGGCGGGTAGAGTTGTTGGTTCTATTTAAAGGCTCATACAAGAAGGTGTTGTATGAGATGTGTATCTGTGAAGTGTGAGTGAAGAGAGAGAGAGAATAAGCGGAGAATAATAAACAGAAAAGTTCGTTATTCTAACCCTTTTCTGTGTATCTGTGAAGTGTGAGTGACGGAGAGAGAGAGTGACGAAGTCGAGAGGCGGAGAGAGAGAGTGACGGAGTTGTAACTTATTCTTTGAGGGTTTTTAATTTTTTTTTATAATTTTACATATATTAAATTAAATGGGTAAATGGATACCCCGTTATAATTATGAATATTACCCATAACCGATGGATACCCGTTATAACTGCGGATAATACCCATAACCGCCCATTTAAATTTCATGGATAAACGGTTATACCCATAACCGTTTATTTGTCTAAACGGTTACCCATAACCATAACCGTCAACTTTAAATGGGCGGGTAACCGCGGTTACCATACCCATGGGTATTTTGCCCATCCCTAGGTACCAGTCACCCCATATCATAGCCCATATCGTCCAATAGTTTTTGATCCATATTTGATCTGAATCCGATGTGATATGGATTGATATTCTCAATGTGATGTTCCGAATCTGGTAACCTGTTAGCTAACAAATCAGATATGGATTTGAGTTGATACAATCCGATAAAATACCATTGATAAATGGATCAAATGTGGATTAGGCCGATCCAATCAGAATCAGATCCGTATACTGGTCTAGTTTACTCTTTTAATGTCCATGTTTCTTGATTTGGTCACTAACTTAGGTTTCTTTTCATTTGTTGTCAAATCACTCATTGCCTACGCAGGAAAGGGTTCGTTCAGTAAAAGGCGGCGTCGAGTTTCTTGAATTGTGCGAGTTTGAGAGAATGGAAGGGGGAGAGTTCTTGCTTCTTCCTAGGGAAAAGGTTGACATGGCAGTGCTGAACTCAGCTGGATCGGAGCTCGACTGTGCAATCAAGAATCCCTTTTTCGCTCTTCTTTAAGTTAAAAAGATTGATGTTTAGATTTGTTTATTACAGCACCATTTTTTTTCCTTTCTGATAGAATAATTTTTTTATATATGTTTAATATGCAGAAACCTAAGACGTATTTCTTGCATCATTTTATTGACATCGATAACTGTATCGGGTGAATGACCAATAATGTGTATTTTTTTTTGTCAAAAAGAGCCGAGGGAAGGGGCTTTTAACTTGGACAGTGGTGTCATTTAATACTACAGTCTACTAGTATTATTTTTTACTTGTAAGTAAGAGGTTTTAGGTTTGATTCTCGTCAAAAGTGAATTTGAACCATATTATTGTTAGTCCAATGTCAGGCTAAGTTCATCAATTCTTCTTTAATGTAGATAATATCGTTTGTTAAAAAAAAAATGACAGTGGTAGCATATTTGCATTAAGTCATCTTCCTATTATATATGACCAATTCGGGAAATGTAGTATCATATTCCTTTCGTTAAATTACATATTTCGTATCAATAGTTCATTGAATCATTTGCCATTAAAATGTATTAATGAGGATCAGCAGTCCAACCTTTAACAAATAACAAAAGGACAGTTAAACTTGCTTTTATCTTGATTTCCCTTTTTCATTGGTTCCAACTTCATGTCTTTTTCTAAAGTTCAAGGATTTGAATCCCATCCAGACTCAAATTGTGGTGATCTTAGGAATACATTCTAGTCATTCATTGTACATCATGTAAATATAAATTATTTGAACTTTTTTTTATTTAAAATTAGACACAAATAATACCTAACGAAAAATGATCGTACAATGTATGATGAACGACTAAGATGTGAGGATATCTAGGATCCCCACAAAGAATCCGGAGAAGATCCTCATCCAAAGTTAAAGTAATCTCTTTTCCTAAAGTTAAAGTAAAATCTCTTTTTGTAAACTTAAGAGTAATCTCTTTTCGTAAACTTAAAGTAATCTCTTTTTCTAAAGTTAAAAGTAATATGAACCCTTTTTTCTTAGGAGCATTTTTACTCACCATCATATATTATGATGTATGTTCACCATTTTATTTATCATCACTAGAAGAATTTGAATTTCGAGATTCGTGTAGTAGATAGGCATAAATCTTAAAATTTAAACTCATCTTACGGTGATAATAGAGTGATGAGCTTTACCACCACTT
Organism: Malus sylvestris; assembly: GCF_916048215.2. Classification (NCBI taxonomy): domain Eukaryota; kingdom Viridiplantae; phylum Streptophyta; class Magnoliopsida; order Rosales; family Rosaceae; genus Malus; species Malus sylvestris. The sequence continues at coordinate 39,656,547 of NC_062272.1, read as the reverse complement.
GAGAGTGGTGAGCAAAAAAGCATTTTTTTTCTTTCTTTGGTACCAACTTCATCTCTTTTCATAAAGTTAAAGTGACACGAAGCCTTTTTTCATGCAATTTCTTTCTCAAATTAAGTGTTCTAATTACTAGAGTTTTGAGCTCCCACGACCTTTAATGCCAATTGATTGCCTGTTATCCACACCTCTTTTGCTAGGATGGGCAAAACTGGAAACCGAAACACAGATCGAACTGAATTGCACTTAACAGTTCGATTTTTACAGTTTTAAAACGGTTTCGATTTGAAAACAACCACAAGCTAAAAAACGATTTAGTTTTGGTTCCTAATATATGGAACCAAAAGGGATCCTGTGACGACTTGTCCTTAGTTCTCATTGCAATTTCTTTTCCGTTGGTGTAATTTGACGATTTTACCCTTCTTTGGACAAAAGTGCAATCTGACGTGGACGTAGTTTTTCGAATGTTGTTTCTTTTTCCTGGTTTTGTACTTAAAAAGTACTCGTCGTTACGAACTCGTGATAGACTCAAATCATATCTGTAACGGAAAAGTTACACTTCGTTAAAGTACGTTAATCACGGGTATTTTTGTACACGCGCATACAAATTACCAGTGTTGGAAACACTGTCAAGGGAAAAGATTTTGTACATTTAAAATTGTACAAAATTCATCCATCCCTTCCCTAATTGGCGGATCCGGCCTCCCATTTCAAATCCCACCAATCACTTTCCTCAATTTCCTCTCATCCACTTCTTTTCCCCTCAAAACCCTCACAGCCAATCAAGCTCTCTCCCTCAAATTTGGCACCAGTCAGACTTCACTTCACCCTCACCACTCAACCAATCAGAAACCACAATTCTCTCTCTCTCTAATCCGAACTCTCTTCTCTATGCAACTAGCTAGATCGACATCAAAACTCACGTATCAAACCCTCAAACCACCACCGTTGTGTTCATCTCCTCACCACGAGCATAGTCGTACCCCCAGATCACGACTCGGCTCAGTTTTTCCCCGACGAGTTACAAGCGAGTTATAAGTTTTTAGGAATTCTAAAGGCCTCCACTCAACTCCCCGAGGTCTTTAGTGAAGGTTTGAAGAAGAAACAACCTTGAAAGACACGGTTTTGAGAAGTCAGAGTTTAACCTAAACCTTTCAAACCATTTTCAGGCCACCTCCGTCCACTTTTTGGACTTCCAAAAGGTACAATCGTGTTCTACTCTTCATAAGCTTCATTTACATTTAAATTTTGTGAAAAATGGTTGAGAAATGAACAAGTTATGAAGCTTTGAAATTTTACCCAGAAACCTTCAAAGATTTCCAGATTTTCGGCGAGTTCAGATAGCGGCGACCGGCGAGGACCACCGGAGAAGATGACGAAATACATCCTAACGATAGCGCCGTTACCATTTAATGGAATATTTCGTCACTTTAACGAAATATTCTTAATGACCGTTAGGGCCTCCGTCAGTCTCTGCCCATGTGTGGTGGCGTGTAGGGTCGTGCCCTAGGCAATGCGTGGCTGCGCGTCCGACCTTTAATCAGCTTTCTGTCAATTTGTGTAGGTCCGTGACATCGAGTAGATCAATTTCATATATTCAAACCCTATATGTGACCAAACTACAGAGGTTTTATTCCATATATGTGTTATTAAACTAATTGAATTAGTAATTTCACGTATACGAGAAACGTATCCTAAGGAAGTACAGGGTCAAACAAGCCTCGGAGGCTTCATTCCTGCTGTGTATCAGTGAGTGGCCATTTTGTTTTCATATATATATATATACACACATATATTGTATAGTTTCCACAAATGCTTTTAAATTGGTTTATGCATATTATGCCACGATTTACTTAATTTTAAAAATACCGTGTGTGGTTGAGTTTTACATTGTCATGGCATTTCATATGCATTTTTACCTGCTCATGAATATTGTACTGTTATGAAATGCTTTGGGACGCGCATGTAAGTTCATGTAAGCTTGTTATGTTGATTGGGATTATTGCATCATTATGGCATGCCTATATTCATATAGTTTGCTTATCATTGCTTCACCCCGGTATTAGTGCTCTCGCCCCATGCCAGGGCCAATCCTTCATGTGTATGTTCACCTTCCGCACTGCACGCTCACCTTGGATCCAAGTAGGTGACATTCCTGTCGTACAGGTCACATTAGGCGACTCCAATGTTGGAAATATGCCCTGAAAGTCAATCTTTGGAAGAAACCTTTCAGGACAAATGAATGGATGTATAGATGACTCTTATACATCAAATGGCAAAGATACTAATTAGGACTATCTCAATAAACGATATATGTCCTAAATAGTGAATCCATGGACAATGGATCGATTGAAGAAGTAATCTAATGATGTTAGACTACAGAGACCTTCTTCACATAATCATCATGTCCAAAAGGTTCCTGGTCATAGGATTGTCGGAGGGAAACTGACAATGCATAGACCGGTACATACTATGTCCGCTTCAATTGGAAGGATGGAAAGTCTCATCCCATTCGTGTAGTGACACTAAGACAAGTATGTAGGTGCTCATTAAGGGAATGAGTTCACTGAACACAATCGAACGAGAGTACTTGCATGGAGGTCTACTCACATGTCAAGCAAGTAACTCTTATGGTTGGAATAATGTAAGTAGTCCTTTGACCTGAGGCATCGTTGTTGTCTTGTGGTTAAGTACTTGATCTTTGATTATGTCAAAGTCACCCCATTCGCGGGTGTCCACGGCATAGTTGGGGTTAAGCCACTTAGTCATGAAGGCAAGTGAATGCGCAACAAGGAATCTCCAATCTTCGTTAAGAGAGGAAGAATACTCTAAGATATGATTCTGGAATCTTCGGCCGAAATATCCATACCCCAATGATGTGATTGAGAGTATTGTTTTAGAGAAGGATCGAATTACATTGTAAATCCAACTGAATAGGTTCTCCGAACAAATTCTACATTAGCTTGGGTAGCCATGATATATGGTTAGATGTCACTCATTACTTGTGAGTTCTTCTAGATGATTAAATGTAGTAGTCAAAGAAGAAGGTGAATTAAAAGGAAGTTTTAATTCACTAAGTGATTGGATTAAATATAATCAATTAGATTGGTGCCAATCACCTCACTGCCTTGCTAATTAGAACCTAAAATGATTGTACACCGATACACTCTTGTAGTGATACCACTAATGGATGATGGGAATAATTAATTGGATTAATTAAGTGTTGTGATTAATTAGAAAGTCTAATGAAATCATAAAAGCGATATAAGATCGTTTTGGGCTTAAAGAAATGTTCGGGTTTAATTGGGCCCATTGGGCCTAGACCCATTGGGCTTTTATTCAAGCATAGGATGACTTGAAATAATAAAAGCCCAAAGCCCAAACCAAACACTAAAGGCCGGCCACTTAAAGGGAAAGGGAGAGAGTGAAAGTCAAGTTGTTGACTAGGTTTCTTTTTGTCTATATAAGGAACTTTATAGAGATATTTTTACTTAGGGTTTTTGTGTGTTCAAAACAACTAAAGAGAAAAAGAAAATTACTCTCTCTTCAACACCAAAGGCCGGCCACCTTAAGGGTGATTTTAGCTAATCATCTTTTCACCCTTTTGGTCATTCCTCCATCCATCTCACTACACTAGTGGGTGTGGATCTTTAGAGGTCTTCTCTTTGGAGACTAAAGGAGAACCAAAGGAGCACTCATACTAACAAAGTGGAGGAGGCAAGGAGGGAGGCTAGGCTCAAGGAGTTCAAGGAACAAAGGGCTTGGAGGTGGTCCATCCTTGGTCTAAAATCTAGATCAAGAGGTATAGATCTATTCCTACACTTTGTTCTTTACTTAAATGTTTTGATGCATCATATATAAACTTATGAACCTTGAAGGGGATTTGCATGACTATAGCTTTGATATTATTTGATAACATGCTTCCGTTGCTTTCGTATATATAAATTTTGAATTGTATATGCATGCTAGTCATTAGAAATCCCACATGAATCTCATAGATTTCCCTTCATCCAACTCGTAGGTGACTCGCGCATAACAACAGTCTTCACGTGATCGTAGCACTAGAGCGATTATTACACCCAGTCTTGTCGTACAAGTCACATTAGGTGACTCTAACTCGTGTGCTAGCGTAGACTGATGAGCCATAGGTGCAGTCATACAGGTCACATTAGGTGACTCCGACTTGCATGCTAGTATATATTGTTGAGTACATAATTATATTGATATTGCCGATGACATATTGTCTCCCTTGATGTAACCCTTCTTGAGTTGTTCAATGCATGATGCCTTGTCTTCTTAGATCGTCGTCGGGACGTCAAAGACGAGGTAGAGATCGCAAGTGCTTCGAATATGGCCCACAATTGCTCTCAGCTAGAAACAGTCCCAAGTTGCTTTGTGTAAGGCGAGATTGTGGTCTATTTAGTTGACCTCTAAGAGTTTGTGGTGCCTATAACGGTAAAGACAAAACCCGTTTGAGAATGCGCCTTGTGCGGATTAGATAAGTATCATGCGTCGGCATAACCAACAAGGTGAGAATCAACTCGAGATAAGGGGTGAGTCATCACTCAAGGATCCGTAGGGATAGAACAGGTCCATTTCTGTAGTACTCTTAAGGTAACGAAAGATGTCTTTATCACAAGTCCAATGTCTGTGTGTTGGTGCATTACTGTACCTTGCTAAAAGATTAATAGCGAAGGAGATGTCGGGTCTAGTGCATTGAGCTAAGTACAATAAAGTGCCTATCGCACTTAGATAAGGAACTTCAAGCTCCAAAATCTCTTCATCATCATCCTTTAGACGAAAAGGGTCTCGTTTTGCATTTAGCGATTGAATGACCATAGGAGTACTCGAAGGTGTCATTTTATCCTCGTTAAAGCAGTGCAACACCTTTTGGGTGTAGTTCGATTGATGTACTACGATGCCATCCGAATGGTGCTCTATCTTAAGACCGAGACAATATTGAGTCTTTCCTAGATCTTTCATCTCAAATTCTGACTTAAGGTGCGCATCAGTTCTCTTAAGCTCTTCAGGAGTTCCGATGAGGTTCATGTCGTCAACATAAATTGCAACAATCGTAAAACCGAAATGTGACTTCTTAATGAACACGCAAGGGCATAGTTCATCGTTCACATATCCTTGACTAGTCAAATACTCACTCAGATGGTTATACCACATTCTTCCAGATTGCTTCACACTGTAAAGTGAACGCCTCAGCCGAATTGAGAGTGTGTTCTAGGGTTTGGAAATATTTGATCCAATTAATGTAAGTCCTTCGGGAACTTTCATATAAATTTTCGTATCAAGATCCCCATAGAGATATGCAGTTACTACGTCCATCAGCTGCATACTTAGTTTTTTCGAAAACTACCAAACTGATAAGGTAGCGAAAAGCAATCACATCAATAACGAGTGAACAAGTTTCATCATAATCAATCTCAAGGTGTTGTGAGAAGCCTTGCGCAACAAGATGAGCTTTGTAACGTACAATTTCATTCTTCTCATTTCACTTCCGAACAAAAACCCACTTGTGCGAACGAGCTTCACATGTAGAGGAGTAGGAGTTACAGGTCCAAACACCTTACATTTCACAAGCTAATTTAGTTCAACTTGGATTGCTTGTTTCCAGTTTGACCAATCAGTTCTATGTCGTCATTCATCAATGAGACGCGGTTCAGTGTCATCACTTAACATGATCTCAGTAGCTCTTGCATATGTTAATGTATCATCGAGGATCATCTCATTTCTACACCAAACATCATTCAAGCTAGCATAATGGACATAAATCCCTCGATTCTCAGAAGGTGGATTCGTCTCTTTAAGGACACTTCCGTAATCTAGAATTTCCTCATGAGTTGGATAGAATGAGTAGGCGACAGTCAGATTCACTGTAGGCTCAACAGGGGCCTATGAGTCCACGATAATTTACATCGTTCATCAGGAACGATGACGTTCTTATCTCTCCCTAGCAGTAGGAAGACTATCTCATAGAAGCGACAATCCGTAAAACGAGTGGTAAACAGATCACCTGTCAAAGGTTCTTAGTAACTAATAATTGAAGGAGAATCATATCCGACATAGATTCCCATCATTCGATAAGGCCCCATTTTCGTACATAAGGGCAGCGAAATCAGCACATAGACCGCACAACCAAAAACACGCAGATGCAATATGTTGGGTTCGTATTCGGTAACCAACTAAAAGGTGCTATATGGTTGGGTCACAACAAGCCTCAAGCAGACCAACATGGTTGCATGCAATATTGCATGGCCCCAAGCAGCGATCAGGAGCTTGGTACATTTGGCCAACAATCAAGCAATCATTTGTAAGCACTTAATGAATGCCTCTGCCAAGTCATTCTGGGTGTGAACATGGTGTACTGGATGTTCAAATTCAACCCCAACCTACATGCAATAGTCATCAAAAATTTTAGATGTGAATTCTCCATTATTATCCAATCGAATAGATTTGATCGGATAATCAGGGTGTTAAACCTTGAGCTTGATAACCTGAGCCATCAGTTTGGAGAATGCAGCGTTCCTTGTGGACAACAAGCACACATATGACCAACATGTGGAAGCATTAACCAAAACCATAAAATATCTAAATAGTCTGCATGGAGGGTGAATTGGTCCACCAATGTCCCCCTGAATCCTTGGTAGAAAAATAAGAGGATTTGAACAAATCTTGTCATAAGAAGGCTTAATAATAAGTTTTCCCATAGAGCAGGTTTCACATGCAATTCCTTAAATCGAACCTAAACTTCGGGTTAGTGGATGCCCATGTCAAGATTTGAGGATGAGGCACATCGCTATTCGTCAAGGTTTCCCAAACAATCATGCCAAAGTGTAATTTCGTGCGTGGTCCTTAAGGTAGGGCCGGCCACATAGTGGCTCTCTATAAGGCGTATGGTTGTAGTATACAGACCACTCGGGATATGCCCCATCTTCTCTAAAATACACTTCTGGCCATATTCGTAGGAAGTGATGCATAGAAATTGCACTTCATTTTCCACATAGGTTTTAGAGTGGTCAAGATTGTACCATTAGACAACATTATACGTGCTTTACCGTATCCTTCGATCAGGTTGGATGGTCATGAGAAGGTTGTCAGAGGTGTATTCTTAGGTACAAAGTTGATGAAATAAATGCGTTCACGCAAAACAATGTGTGTGGTTGCACTATCTGTCATACAACCAACTTTCTCACTAGTCATACCAAGAAATAAAAAATTAATTTGAATTGATTACATGCATAAAAGTTCTAAAAACAAATATCCATTCAAAATAATTTAAGTATTCAAGGATGGTAATTAAAAAAAAAACTTAATATCCAAAAACAAATCACCAACAAATAATCCAAACATAAAGGAAAATTGTTCAAATTTAAACCAAAAATAAAGAAGGGGTTCGGCCACTAGGTGGAATTCGGCCCCATGTGTTCTAAAATTCAACTAAAAATAGTTCATGCCTAATATTCTAATCTTCCATAGGGGTAATAGCCTCCTGAAAGTCAGAAACCTCCATCTTGGTACTCTCCAATTCATCTACTTGCATAAAGTTTGATTCAAACTTCTTACGATGAGAATGATATTCAGCTACAACCTTCAGGGGAGCACGGCAAACACGGGACCAATAGTCCTTTGAACCATAGCAGTAGCACATGTCTGCATCCATGGTGTCAGGTGCTTTACCCTTATTCTTGAAGTTCGAGGAATTAGGAGCAAGGTTAGAGCACTTTTGGGCTCGGTTTCCTCCCTTAGACGGGCCTTGGCTTTGTCAAGTAGGAGACTTCTCCTTTCGGTATAAATGTCCTTACTCTTATTTTACTGCAATTTACTTATGCTCTGAACATCACTTGTGTGAAATGGGTCAATCCCCCTCACATGCACACTCTAGAATTAGTTACTATATGTTTTTAATTTATTCACATTTTCCACATCACTATACTTTATAGCTTCGTTACCTTCTAGGAGTTGGCCAGCATATCGCGATTTAGGTGTCTAGGTAGACATTCTGAGTCGGGGTGTGTAAGTTTGGTATCAGAGCATAAGTTTAGGCAGTACTGCATTCATCACACATGTGATGTAAACATTTTCGATCCTTAAATTCTAACGTCATAGTTATACCACCTTATCGAACACGAAATATGCCAACTTTTCATGAACTTTGGGCAATTTGGAACGACTATCGCTGACACTTTTTGATGACTTACTGACCTTCTAGAAAAATACTTTGGGAGCTACCACTAGACTTTACGTGAAGAACCTATTTGCCAAAGAAAGTTCCGAAATGAAGACGTTTTGTTGACCCTGAAGCAGGGTCGTTATATCGACAATTGTGTACCACTAAAAATTAACCGATCAATCCCAACTACACTCTAGCCATCGTTACCAACCTTTCTTTGTTAGAAAATCGCAAGCGCTTTCATCCTTAGCAGTCTTTATTTATTGTGCCACATTCCAAAATTTCCTTGAGGTTTATCTTCACCTTGAAGTTTTTGAAAATTGTCTCGATGGACTATGTTAGTGCTGAAGTGGTTGCACTCAACGGAAGAACATCTGAGGGACAATCACATTTGGTCCCCGACAATGTCAATCTTTCAAACATATCAGTTATGATTTTGGATCTTCAGGAGGAAGATTGAATTTCGAAAAATCTCATTTTGAGGTAAAGTTAACCATAATTCCCATTCTCGAGCTTAGGGCAGTTTCACAAACACTAGTTTTTATAATTACATACCAAATTCAGTAATCAGTGTTCACAAAAGCGACAAAATCACCTCATAAGAGTAGCCTTCCTAGAAATCTTACTTACTCTTTCGATCGTGCCCTAGGTAGTAGCCAGTGATGCTAATTGCCACCAGAACGAGACTATCCTGTATCCGAAAGCTATCATCCATTATTTAGGTGGAATGATTTCTTTATATTGAAAATATAATGCAGTATATAGATATCATATCATTGCTAGGACACCGGCTCACTGTTCCATGGAGACAGACATTACTAGAATACCATAGAGACATTAAGTAGCAACACGGCCGACATCACACACCATCGTGAAAACTTAGGAGTAAGCCTTGCAGGAGAACACCAAACTCGTAGTCATGTCATCGACATTAACCACTAGTCAGTCATTGAAGGAAATTTTGTGAAAAACATGTTCATTTGAGCAACATCTATAGCATGCAATTAACAATTAAAAGGCGGAATCATGCTTGCATGCACTCAAAAACAAAACATTACCCATTAAATTCAAAGCCTAGTAGTTAGGTGAACCAAGACTCAACTCAAAACAAAGTGAGTTGAGAAATTATACCTTTGTTGATTCCTCTTTGCATAAGCAAAGGATAATCACCCAAGAGATAGGGCCTTCATTCCTTGCTTCTTAGATCCATGGATTTGGATGGAAGTATAGGTTTCTCCAAGTTCTCAAAATTGAGAACCTCTAAGTCTCCACACCAAGGTAAGATTTTAAGAAGAAATGAGTGACCTAGAGGAAGTAAGATTGCTAGCTATTTTCCTCTAGGGTGGCCAGCCCCTTTAGAGAGAAAAGAGAGCTTGTGTTCTCATCCTTTCCCCAAAAGAAAACCCTAAATGAATTTTGGCTATAAAGTCATATTTATACCTTCCTTCATTGGAGTGGCAAACTTGTAATTAAAGCAAGTTCACTACCCTCCTCTAAATGGCCGGCCTTAAGGGTTTATTGGGCATTCAAGCCCTTTGTTTATTCAAGTTGTCATACAACTTGAGTTAATGGGCTTGACATTCAAATCCCATTGGGCCTTGCGGCCCAAAACTAACCCTAGGTCTATAACGAACATATTCGTTTGATTAATTAACATATTAATTAATTCTAGCCATAAATAAATAATTAAACCATTTAATTATCCTTACTCATCTCCGTTGTTTCTTCAATCTCTACTTTACACGGTGTACGATCCATTGGGTTCCTTTTAGCAAGGCAGTGGGCGATTAGAACTCTTTCAAATCGATTGTGAATTGAAACTTACTTTCAATTCTCCCTTTAGTGATTATACACGTTTAGGGCTTCCACAAACCATGAGTGACACCTAGCAGTATGTCATGGTTACCCAAGCTAATCAGAAGAGGTGGAGAACCTATTCAGTTTAGGATTACAATGCAATACGGTCTTTCTCTAATACAATACTCTTGACCACATTGTTTGGATTGATAGTTTATTGATGTCTATTATCCAATGTGATTCATTTACTTATATGATTACCTTGAATGTGATTTGGAATGACTTCCTAAATCTCATTCATACTCTGGCCAGAGATTCTTAATCATATCATAGAGTATTCTCCCTCAAACGGTTTGAAGGTTAGAGATCCCTTGTTGCGCATTCACTTGCCTCCATGGCTAAGTGGCTTAACCCCAACTATGCCGTGGACACCCGCGAATGGAGTGACTTTGACATAATCAAAGATCAAGGACCTAACCACAAGACAACTATGATGCCTCAGGTCAAAGGACTACTTTGCATTATCCCAACCATGAGTTCTCATGTGACATGAGTATGAGAACTCTTCGTTGATCGTGTTCAATGAACTCATTCCTTATTGAGCACCTACGTACTTGTCTTGGTGTCAGTCACACCAATGACTCGAGACCAGTCACTCTCCATGAGAGAAGACATAGCACGTACTGATCTTAACGGACTGTCAATGCCCAATTGACAATCCTATGATCAGGAACGTTTAGGATATGTATAAGAAAGAGAATGGTCTCATAAATCTAACTTGTTTAAATTACATTCTCCTAAATACATATTCCTTGGACTTATCGTTTAAGCATATAACATTTATATGAGACGGCTTAAAACAATAATCTTTGCCCTTGATATTAAACTAGATTAGTTTAACATGTGCAATGTCCGTAAAGTATCATCATATGATTGGTTTTAGGGCACATTTCCAACAGTCATATTATCCTTGTTTGTTTAAATACTTCAATCACATGGTACCTTAGTCGGGTATGTCTCAAGAACTCCAATGCCATAAGGCAAGTCTATTATGTCCAGTGTGAGTGTAGTGGTTGCACCGTTTCTATTACCAATTCGGTAATGCCAGTTAATCTTATTTTGTTGGATATCATGGGATTCCATATAATCCAAGAGATGGGTCAACTACATTATTATTATTCCTTTACTGGAGCATCGACCTAAAGTAGTCATTTTTCGACGACTTGTCATCCCTATGGTCAGCTTCACTGGCAAACATCAGAAATTGAAGCACAACTTAATCCCCGCCATAAAGCAAAACATTTATTGAGAAAAGTTGTGAAGGCTTATTAGCACATGTTGTAGAGGAAGACGACAATCCAGTATAGCTAGAAATTGTGAACCCAGTCAAACTAAATTCCTGACATCATTCCTAAATATCTACCTGTGATACCACTAGATTGAGATGTGTAAGGCACCATTGGTCTACATCCACATATAACACCTATTTTCCTTGAACATTCATCGTAGAGACCTCTACTTCCATTCATGAAGAGCAAGGACCGAACCCTAAGATTGTACATTGTTTACTAACAATTCAATTGGGTGATGATTAAAAACCATTAATCCATATCTTGAATTGAAAATCTCTCTGACCAACTCTATAGAAACCGAGCTTTCTTCAAGATTGATATGAAGTTTTGTTGCAACTAGTTGAAGATCAGAAATGATAATGTTCCTAAGACTGCGTTCAAGACTCGACATGTTCATTATGAGTTCCTTGTGATGTCATGCAGGTTGACGAATGCTCCAATATCATTCTTGAACCTGACGGACCGTGCATTCCACCCATGTCCTGAAAGATTCGTGATAACCTGATCAAGAATTTCCTTGTTTACTCCAATAATGAAGTTAAACTTTCTAAACACTGATCATGTGATCTGAGCAATTTCAAAGCAAATTAACTCTACACTAAATTCCCCAAATGTCGGATTTGTTTAGATTATGTTTCTTTTTGGGAGAGCTCAGCAGATGACATTCTTGTCAATCCCTAAAACTGTTGTAGTTGTAAAAAATAAAAAATAAAAAAAATTGGAAATCTCCACAAGGTTTTGTGAAATACGAGCTATCCTTGGTCTTTTCGATTACCATTAATAGTATGTGTTAAATTTCTCCGCCATAGCCTTATTCCTTACAAAGTTGACCAACAAATAGGTTAGTTTCGTTTGACAAATGGATGTGAATAAGTTTCTAACAACTAAGGTGTTGTGTCTTTTCGACTATTGTTCTTATGTTTTTCGATGACACCAATAATTTCGAAATCTACATTGATACTTCACTGAATGAGGAAGAATATTTATAATCTTCCAAGCTTGCCACCTCACCTCTTCAATTTCAAAGGTCCCATAGGTGCTTTCCATGTGTCAAGCAATATGGAAATCTAATCTCTTTTCCTTTTGCTTTGTTTGTATCTTTCGGTTCTTATAACCATGTGTTGTCATGGTGTATTCACACCAACATCAGCCCTTTCCTTGCTAGTCGTTCTAGCTGCTATCCACGTGGCAAGTCATCCATACCTTGGCGTCCACTTGGCTTTCTAACATTCATCAGGCTTTAAATCTCATAAAAAATTCATTCGAGCTCCGAAAAATAATTCGAAAAATGCTACAAACTCGTGGCCTTGCCTACTTTCAACCTATCACCTCAAAATAACCCTTGATCTCATGTACAATTATCACCCATTCAAAATGAATTGTAAATTGTAAAATTCGAAGACATTTCAAAACTCATAACAACACTTTCTACGTACTTTAAAAATTCAAGGTCTCACATTCCACTCTCCTTGAAACAAATCTCATCCTCGAGATTTACTTTAAAGATTGAATTATTAACAAGTCCAGAGTTTCCACCTTTGATCGAATTGTCGTTTCCAAGTCAAGTTCGAAATCTTAAGCGTGCTGATTACGCATACTCGCATTTAACACTTAGTCGAACACACATAAACTCTCAAGAAAATTATGGGTACCTTTGAACAATTTTCTTAGCATCATATCCATTAAATTTTTTATATTCCTTAAATCAATGAACATTCCACTGTAGAGTATCAAAGATCCGGTGGCCAGTCGGTCCCTTAACTCGAGCAAATGACAATGATTACATGAATATCAAAAGAAACAGATAGCCAATACTTTCCCATCATGCCACTAAATAGTGAACTATTCTACAAATGTACGTGGATATATATTTGTCGGATTCCTATTTCCAAGTTGTTTCTTCAAGTCCATGGTATTGTCATTTACATTTCATAACCCGGTTTCTAAGATATTTCATTTCCCAATCAAATATGCATGTACGAAGCATATCCTCCAATACTTGAATTACTCGCTCTGACTATCCATCAGTCCGCAGATGATAAGTTGTACTTAAATCAAGGTGAGTTCCAAGCTCATATTGTAATTTATTCCAAAGCCATGATGTGAATCTCGGATCTCGATTTGAGACTATTGTCTTTGGAATTCCATGTAATCGAACAATCCATTCAATATACAATTCTGTGAAATAACCGATAGACCAATTCGTCTTTACAGGTAAAAAGTGAGCTACTTTAGTAAGTCTATAAACTATCACCCAAATACCATTTTGTTCTTTCTTTGATCTTTGTAAGCCGGTAATAAAATCCATCGTGATGTTGTCCCATTTCCATTATGGGATCGGTAGTGATGGTAGCATTCCAAACAGCTTCTGGTGTTCTTCCTTTTGTTGGCAGTCCAACATAAATAGCAACATCATGCTTCATACCTTTCCACCAATATTGCCTTTTCAAATCCTTGTACATTTTAGTACTTCTAGGATGCATAGCGAACTGCGTTTTATGAGCTTCATCTAATATTTTCTTTTTGACTTCTTCATTCTCAGGTACAATCAGTCAGTCTTTGTACCTCACACTACCATTTTCATGAAGCTTCCATTCATTAAGTGCTTCTTCTAAAACTATCTTCTGCCTTACTTTTTGTAGTTCAGAATCTTCATGTTGTTTTTGCTTTATATATTGATCCAACTGAGGTGCTAGACTAAGATTCACCAAATAAGCACTTATGTCATCATGTTGCACCTCTAGATCATAATCTTGTATTGTATCAAACATCTGTTTATCCACCAACATCAGACAAGACAAAGTGCTCCTGGTCTTTGTACTTAGCATCAACAACTACATTTTCTTTCCCATGATGATAGAACAATTCAAAATTATAATCCTTTATGTACTCCACCCATCTTCTTTGCCTCAAATTCAAATAACGTGGAGTAAATATATACTTAAGACTTTTGTGATCAGAATAAACATTGAACTTAATGTCGTACAAAGAACATCTTCAATGCATGTACTACGGTAGCTAGCTCCAAGTCATGTGTTGGATAATTCCTCTCGTAATTCTTTAACTGTCTTTGAAGCATAAGCTACAACTATTCTATAATAGCCAACTAATCCAAGAGAGCTTTGTATCTCTGAAACCCTCTTAGGTTGCCCCCAGTTCAATACCGCTTCTATCTTATTGGGATCCACACATCTTCCATCTCCAGATATCACATGTCCAAGGAATTGTATTTGTGTTAGCCAGAAATCACACTTCGACTTCTTAGCATACAACTAGTTGTCCATTAAAATATGTAAAACTATATGGAGATGCATTTCATGCTTCTTTTGAGTCTTAGAATCAATAAGGATATTATCAATAGAAAACAATAACAAACTTATCCAAATAAGGTTGGAATACTCGATTCATGAGATACATAAATGCAACTGGTGCATTTATCTCTAGTATATCCAAATTCATGGCAATTATAACATTCAATAGGTCCTGGCCTTCTACATCTATATCCACCACTGCCACTACCACTCCATTCTGGTTCCTCAAAAACTTCCTATTCATTTTTCTCAATCCTGACCCTTTATATTAATCTTACTCTAACTCGTAAACTGCTTCCACAATTTCATGATAAGTTTTAGGTCCTTGACCTACAATATGCCTTCAGATAAAGTCTTTAAACCCTTGTCTGAACTTAATTTCCGTTGTCTTCTAATCATTAGCAATACCATCAGAGTACTTACACAACTCAATAAATTTGGTGACATACTCAGCTACAGTCACATTCCCTTCCTTAAGATCAAGAATTTCTTGAATCTTAGTATGCTTCATTGAATCAGGAAAGTAACGCTTGAGAAAAAGTTACTCAAAATCATCAAAATTAATCTCTTCAATGTTATATTGAGCACGTATAGTACCCCACCATAAATCTGCTTCACCTTTGAAGACAGGTGAAGCTAGATTAACTTGAAGTTATGGTGGTACATGAAGAGTTCTCATCTTCTTCTTAATATGTTCCAACCAACTCTCAGCTTTTTCAGCTTTAGGTGCTCCCCAAAACTTGAGCGGCTTATTTTTCAAAAACGATCGAGATAAGACATCTATCGGTCATGCCCACACTTCTCATTGGTGCGCATATAAGCATTCATCGATGATTGAAAACTCCTAAACATTTTTGCTATTTGTTGTGCATCAAAAGATGCCCTGTTTTCTTTTGGACTTGTCGAATGACTAGGCATCTTGTCAACCGAATATGAACTGAAATGAGAGATATTGACTCAACAACTCATTCAAGATTTGACTCGACAACAGATGAAGTAGAAGTTTCAATTGAAAGGGCAAGGCAAAGTCAATCCAAAACTCAAATCGAAAGTGGAATTCAAAACTCTTTTTCGAACCATAACGATTTAAAATAAACAGGAACAACAAAAATCTTTAGAAGCGGATCAACTGTTGCTCTGATACCATTTTTCTATCACGCCCCAAAAAGGGGCACATAATAGTGCCACGCTCTATTAGTAGCACAATACTATAGTGTTAAATTCCAACACTATAACACTACATTCCTAACAGAACTTAAGGCTATTTGAGGGGAAGTAAAATCATTTATTTTTAAGCAGTACGGAAGCGGAAATCATTTTGGCAAAACGAAGAATAAAAAGGCAACTGAATTGATAATTTCTTTTTGTCATTAAGGATGAAGTTTACAATTTACAACAAAACCAACTCTTAGGTACGATTTGGAAAGTACAAAGCGCTAAGTTTAGCTATAAAAGATTCCTTCAAGATTGAGGGAATCAAGCATATGTACAAACAAAAACATGTGGAAAGCCAATTAGCAACTTAGAAGTTGACAAGTAACAAACATGTGGAAAGTCAAGCATATCGTCTAATTGTAGGTGCACCGGTCCTATAATAAAGTAGGGGTGAGCATAACAAACGTTCATCGCTCCCCCTCAGGGAATCCACCCAGCTAGGTTTGAAAATAGGGAATCCACCTAGCGAGGGAATCCACCCAGCGAAATGATTGATGCACAACAAAAGCTTTGTTTAATTTTGAAAATAGACTATATGCACACACAATTTCCTTTTTAAAGAAAACAGAGATCCTAATAAATAGCTACATGCCTGATAACTAGTCCAATGACCAACTACCCCCTTACCTGGACCAACTTCGAACAAACATACTTATGGTAAGGTGTAGCGAGAGTGTCCTTTAATGCTCTACCTTTAAATATCCTAGTACCTTTCCTAGAAAGGTAGCGGTACTAATCCCTTAGTAGTAGCCCCACCAGAGGTTTAGGGGATTGAAACCCAAGGCAGTCGCTATGCCCGCTTCACTCTCATCACTTTAATTTGTAGCATAAAACAACATGCATATCATGATATAAAACAAAACCATTTTTCCTCATGGTTCTATCACAGCAAAATATATGCAGCTTTCATAGGCCTTAGTATATTTACATATACGTACATTCACAAAATTCCATAACTAGGGTAAGTGAAGATTCCCCTACTTGGACTCCAAGCCAAGCAATCAATATTCCTCACCAATACCTTGATTAAATGCAAGCACAATGAGTAATTGGAGTCCATAGTTCAACAATTACAATATGTCACTATATGTCCATATATAATGACTCAACTTTATTCCATAACAACAATTATATCCAATAGGGACCTTCACTTAACCAGAATAAAAATTCTGTATTTGAACTTTTTATTATTTGAAATAGGTCCCCAAACTTTTGATAATTGCACTTTGGCCCCTAACTTTTTGAAAATTACACAATTGCAGTAATACCAAAACTGTTTTCGCAGTTCAGTCCCTGTTATGAAAACCAATGGCTTTGAGGTCTATTTTTCCCAGAATTTCAGCATATATCCCAAGACAAAACACAATCTATCAATAGTACAACTCATTTGTTTCATACAAACGTCCTTTAAAGTCTAAATTCGAAGTATTTTGAATCAAACATCATATTCTTCTATATCTCATTCAAATGAAACTTGTATAAAATCCCAGCAATTTGATTATGTGTAAATCTTTACCTTAATGTCTTAGAAATTGTTCTCCAGTCACCAAATAGGCTTCAAAGCCCTCAAATCGTGCAAGAACAAGCTTAAAATCGAAGATTTTAGTCTAATTAGTCACAAATCCCAATCTGAACGAATTATTCAAACTTAAGTAATAATTCTCAAAATTTACCTTTGAACATTGGGTTTGATTCACTGAGCATGTAGGCAAAAACCATTCCTCAGTCGGATTCCTGAATTGAAAGTTATGAATTTCGAAAGATTGAAGGAAATTTTTCCTATTGCTGTTTTCGTTTCAGCTTGCAGCATTGAACGAGGAAGAATATTTATAATCTTCCAAGCTTGCCGCCTCACCTCTTCAATTTCAGAGGTCCAATAGGTGCTTGCCATGTGTCAAGCAATATGGAAATCTAATCACTTTTCCTTTTGCTTTGTTCTTATCTTTCGGTTCTTATAACCATGTGTTGTCATGGTGTATTGCCACCACCATCAGCCCTTTCCTTGTTGGTCATTCTAGCTATTGTCCACGTGGCAAGTCATCCATACCTTGGCGTTCACGTGGCTTTCCAACATTCATTCGGCTTTAAAACTCATAAAAATTTCATTCAATATCCGAAAAATAATTCTAAAAATGCTACAAACTCATGGTCTCATCTACTTTCAACCTATCACCTCAAAATAACCCTTGATCTCATGTAAAATTATCACCAATTCAAAATGAATTGTAAATTGTAAAATTCGAAGGCAGTTCAAAATTCATAACAACACTTTCTAAGTACTTTAAAAATTCAAGGTCTCACAACCACTCTATTGAAGAGGCTGCATGGGAAATGGAGAAACATGTGAGAGATTTGTATACGTACTTCTTCTTTGATTAAATTCTTTTGTTTTAATTTCGAGGATTAAATTTTCTTAAGGAGGTAGATTGTGACATCCCATTCCGAAATTTATTGTATTTTATTCTTAGTAGTAGTGAAATTATCACAATGCCCCTGAGATGCCACGTAGGCCTTCCACGTGGACCTCAATTTTCCTTTCACTTCCCACTTTTACTTTACTATTTCTAAATAGTGCTCATTTTTACGAACTCATGAATGCAAGCGGAATTGAATTTAGAGTCTTTGTGATGTAGTTACTCTTCTTTTTGCAAGAAATACATTTGAAAGTTTATATTTTCTACCCTATAGCTATAATTGAGTGGTGGGACCCACGTTTAATTTTTAAATTGGGATTGGAAATCCCATTCCATGACTTCTTTTTAAATGTAGCAGATCCTCTTGTTTTTAATCATCACATCCATTTCCTTAGCTTTCTTTATTATTAGCAGAGAGCACACACTTTGTGTGTGTGTGTGTGTGAACAATTTCTCTTAATAAGTACATTTTTTTTATACTATTATTAAGAGAAGCCTCCTTGTCAACTTTTTCCCCCTTTTTTCCTATTTTGCCCTCCCACGTTCTCCTCAAGCGCAATTGCTTCAGTTCATTCAAACTATCCAAAAAACATCTTGATTTCACCTACATGCATGAAAAAATGATGGTGGGACAATTTCACTTAATAAGTGCATATTTTTTATCTTATGTAAATATTTCGATAAAAAAAATACTATTTTGCCCTCCTTATGTAAATATTGTGTATCAAAAGTGAGGGCAAAATAGGAAAAAAGGGGAAAAAGTTCAAAAGACACAAAATTACTATTTTACGGTCCTCATGCCAACATTGTGTATTCAAAAGTGAGGGCAAAATTGAAAGCAAATGGGGCAAAAAGTTGACAAGCCCTCTTCTCTTAATAATATAGATTTCTTTTTTCACTTCCACTCTTCCCTATGCTTCTACCTTTCTTCCCGATGCACTCTCTCTGTCTCTCTACCCACTCACTCAACAATTAATTTCCACTACAATACACTCAAACTCTTCCACACCTCTCAACTCTCTCTTGTAGCTCTCCCTCTCGGTGCACATCAAAACACCGCCATAACCAGCTCCAAAAATTCTCCATCTCCTCCAAGCTTCATCTAAAGCCACCCAAAAACTCTCAAAACACCAAGGAAACTCATCCAAAATTGTTTTGCATCTCGACGGAGTTCGACGAACCAAACCATACTAAACCACTTTCGTCTTGGTAAGCTTCCACTTTCTTTCTCAAGACTATCCTTCAAGTTCTAGTGGATTTTCAAGCATGCATGCAAGTATTGGTGTGCAGACATTGTCTAACCTCGTTATTTTTCCGGTAGTTGTAGGATTTTCCCAGCTAAACTTTGTTGATTTGGTCATATTTGGATGTGTAGGACAATTTCCCACAACCCCTAGACCATAAATTTGAGCTTGCATGCTCGAAACATGCTCTGTCTAGAAAGTCCCAATTATGGCAGTCGCTTTTAGGCCAATTTTCGATCACCTCTGGCCAAGTTTTGGTCCCCAAAGAGGTATAAAAATGTTCTCCTCGTCCTAAGCTTCATTTTGATACCTCTTGTGTGAAAAAATGGTTGAGCAATGACTATGTTGTACTATTTTAGAAATCTTCGACGAAAATCCCATTTTTGTTCAAACTAGGGGAAATTAAGTTGTTTATGTTAATTATTATTAGTTTAGTGATTAGTGTAGTAATTTTTCGTATAGGAGTAGACCACATGGAGGAGTACCGCGGACATAATAGTTAGACGGTTATGACCTACATTAGTGGGTCTTTTCGTTTTTACGTATATATATGTATATTTGATTTTCCTAACAACTACTTTTATATATTATGATGTGACATGCCATGTTTAGCTTTACAAATAGACTTTTCATACACTTAATGTTTTTAATACTATTTGTGAGCATAAACTTGTGGCATGATATCCTTATGTTTTATCTGCTCATTACACGGTGTCTTTTAGTTATTTGTACTATCCTGGGCCAAGGACCAGCTTCACGTGTAGTTCACATTCGCTTTGGATCTAGAGTTAGGTGCCAGCCTGTCCTTTTGTGTGATGTTTTAGACTCGTATATGATGTGACTAGTGCATCTCACGTGATGTAGTACTAGAATGTAAAACCTACACTCAGCCTGTCCCATTGTCTGAATATCTCTGCAATGGACTTGAGTGTCTACATAAATTAATGAGCATTGATTTCTTGTGACAACGATTCAAGATTTAATGTTGAGATACCTTGTTGTAGTGCCCTACATCCTTTGACTCACTTATGTTGCAGGGTACCTATTACATACTATCATTATAATATTTTTGGGAAACTATATACTTTTTTAAAGCGAGGGGTTACACATTTTTGAAAAGGTTAACAAAACTTTATTTTTCAAGCCCACTTATCCTTGTTTTTCGCCCCTCTAGGATTTTAGTGGCAGAAGATTCCTGTCGACTAGGATTGCTAATAAAAGATGTCATGTAGAAGACTTCTCCTTTCAATATAAATGTATGTACTCTTCTTTTAATGCAATTTACTTATGCTCTAAACATCACTTGTGTGAAATGGGTCAACCCCGCTCATATACGGACTCTAAAATTGGTTACTATATGTATTTCATTTACTCACATGCTGGAGTAAGCACGGGCTAATCGGCCCCAAAAAGAATTAGGCTGCGAGCCCAGTAGTAGCAAACAGGCTGCAGAAATAGGCCCATATGGGCTCTAATCAGTTGTGGCAAGAACCAAGGTAGGCCTTTCAGCCCACACGGAGGTATACTCTGGTGCTTTGCGGTGTGGTGCTGTCACAACCTAATCGGAGTATTAACTTAAAACTCTAATTAAGGCATGATTCACAATTTAATATGGAATATAATCTTTAAGCTTTAAGAACATATTAATCCATAGTTAAATAGTGAAGAAAGAAAAGAAAAAAAAAACTTATTTAGATGATATAAATTTGTTCAAACATAATTCACATTTATTCACCAAGAGATAATTCTCAAGTTTTACAAAGTACTCTTTACATAAATTTACATAAAGCTTCTTGTTCCATATTCAAACAAAAGAGCAAACACCACCAAGCTCTTTATTTTATTTCTATTTACACATATCATACAACAAGTAACATCTCTAGCACATGACTTAATTCTCTGGTTCCGATCCTGCACAAAATTTAAGTAGGGTGAGCATAAAGCTCAGTAGGGACATTATACCTCAATATATAACCATTAGTATATTATTTTTATGTAGTTAAAACGCATTAGAAAAATGATATGTATGAATGCACAAAGTTTCTCTCTTCAAACCTTATTAACTTGAACCCAAACACCATATTTTCCTTTTGTTAGTGCTCTTGCCTAATTCCCTTTCACCAGTCCCATATTACCCTTAAATTATTATGCACTTTGGGGCTGGCCTGAGACCTGGTACATGCCAAGAATTAGGCTCAACTACACAAAAGCCTTCTTCATTGCCCATTTCCCTATCTACTTCACAAGAATCTCAACCCAAGGTAATCAGTTCATTGTTTAACAAATGAATGAAAAACATGTATATCAATCCATCCAAGTAACTGTATAGGTAATGAGTTTATGAATCCAACCACATAGATAAATATCAATCAATATATATTAATCAGATAATAAAAGAATAAATATTTATAAGGTTTCCCAAGCACCCCTTACCTGGTTCCAAAGCTACAATGTCAGTCCACGTAACTGCCAAACTGATCAAGTATCTTGGTCCAACTCGTGAGTTCTTATTCAAAGTATAAACTATCACTATTTAAGAATACAATTTAGAATATAACTCGTATTATAAATAGATTTTGTAGAATACAAGTATATATAATAATAACCCAAACAACACATACTTCAGTTTTCTAGTAAAAATAGTTTTAAAACTAAAAGTTTTTGTATGGTGGAAATTTGTTATGCAAAATTAATTTTGGATATATGTACGAATCCACCAATAATATCTAAATATATTATTACAATCAGAACTCGTTTCTAACACCAAAATTTGTTTATTGAATTGGATGACTGGTTCAACAGTTTCATGTTTCAAAATTTCACCTTAAAATCCCTTCCTTCGTACCAATCCATAATCAAAACCTCAACATAAAAGACTCTTTCTTTTTGAGTTTATGAAAGCTCTCTGTTTTAAACAGTAACAAAACATAAATATATTTTGGAATAAAAAGGGAAACTGAACATTATATAATAAAATTATGAGGGTTTTTGGCTAAAAAAGATTGACTATTGATTAACCAACCTCTTCAAAGCCCCTCTAAAATAAAAATGAAACAAACAAAAGGAATGAGAAGTCTAACCAAAAGAAAAGTACTTCAACTCTTAGCACCCTTTCTCCTCAACAGCCTTCGGAAACTATAAAGCTTTTTGTCTGGCATTTCTATTACTATTGATTCTCAAGAGAACTATTAACTCCCTATTTATGCAGGTTTTTGTTTCATTTTAACTGGATAAAAACTCGTACTTATCCCTAACAATCATGATACCTAACTCTAGACTATTCACCACTTGCTTCTTAGACCTCCACCTCCTGCTTCCATGGACTCCACAAGTTCTCCTGGAACTCACACTCAGGTGACACAAGCCACCAAGCCACATAAATTGAACACCTCTTACTTGCTAGCAGTAAGAGGAGGATTTACCTGACTACCCACACGGTAACTAGATTGAGATGAAAATCCTAGCAAATGAAAATAACACACCTCCTAATTTCAAATTCGTACGTGGTGGTAAGAGAGAAAGAAGCATGTAAAACACAAGTTCAATGTACAGTCATAAGGAAACAAAAACAAACTTCATGAATTACTTGTTGGCTACTCTAATTTGACTCTAGATAAGTATGGAATTGAAGACTCGAAGACAAAAACTTATTTCTTGCTTATGAAATTCGAAGAGAGAAAAGCTAGGGTTTCTTTTTCCCCTTTTTAGACTAAAGGAGATAAGGAGATCGTGAACTCCTTATTGGGGTTGTCGTCCAGAAGAAGGAAAAAATAAAGTAACAACAAAATATTGTATCTGTCCCCCTTCCTTTTTTTTGGATGTATATAGTATATAATATATATATATATATATATATATATAATGAATCTAAAAAAAATATGAACCAATTTACATTTTAGTCTAATTATATAAATTAGAGAGTTAAATCAACACTTGCACCACTAACTAATTAAAAAAATTTCGGGTTCTCACAATCTACCCCCCTTGAGAAAAATTTCGTCCTCGAAATTTAAAAACTTGCCGGAGTGAAGGAAAAGTTCTACGTATTTTGTATGCATCTCACTCTCCAATTCCCATGTGGCTTCTTCTACATCACCATGTTGCCACAAAACTTTGACCAACGGAATAGTCTTCATTCGTAATGTATGTTCTTTGCGATCTAGAATACGAAATGCTCTCTCTTCATATGACAATTGTTCATCCATGCTTAGCTCTCCCCAATCAATGACATGAGATGGATCAGGTTCGTACTTCCGTAGCATAGAGACATGAAATACGTTGTGAATACCTGAAAGTTGAGGGGGCAACACTAGTCTATATGCCACTTCGCCAATTCGCTCTAGTATTTCAAAGGGTCCAATAAATCTTGGAGATAATTTTCCTGACTTCCCAAATCTTTTGACTCCTTTGCGAGGTGATACTTTCAAAAACACAAAATCATTGACCTCGAGCTTCAATGGTTTCATTCTTCAATCTGCATAGCTTTTCTATCGACTTTGAGCTGTTATAAGACGTTGCTTAACCGTCTTGATCTTTTCAGTAGTCTCTTGTACAAGGTCAAGTCCTAATATCACCTTTTCACCTATCTTTGCCCAACAATTAGGTGATCTATATGGTCTTCCATATAGTGCTTCATATGGTGCCATTTCAATGCTTGACTAGTAACTATTGTTGTAGGCGAATTCCGCGAGTGATAAATGATCTTCCCAACTTCCTCCAAAATCTAAAATAAGTGCCCTCAACATGTCTTCTAAGATTTGGATAGTTCTTTTGGACTATCCATCTGTCTGTGGATGAAAAGCAGTACTAAAATGTAGTTGAGTTCCTAAAGCTCGTTGCAAGGTTTCCCAAAACTTAGAAGTAAACTTGGAATCCCGATCAGACAAAATTGACATGGGAATTCCATGTAATCTTACTATTTCTCGAATGTAAAGCTTTCCAAGTGTTTCAATGGAATCCGTTGTCTTAACTGGTAAGAAATGTGCAAACTTGGTTAAACGGTCCACAATAACCCATATTGCATCTCGGCTCCTTCGTGATTTTGGTAGTCTTGTCACAAAGTCCATTGTGATATGATCCCATTTCCACTCAGCTACGGGTAGTGGTTGAAGTGAGCCTGATGGTTTTTTATGTTCAGCTTTCACTTGTTGACAAATTAGACACCTTGCTACAAAGATTGTTACATCTTTTTTCATACCATTCCACCAAAATTGATGTCGAAGATCATGATACATTTTTGTACCTCCAGGATGAATCGTGTAAGAAGAACAATGGTTTTCCTGAAGAACTTTATTCCTTAATTCAGGAATTTCAGGTACAAATAACCTTCCTAAGTATCTTAGTCCACTGTCTGAATGGATCTTCCAATCTTCATGTGCTTTTCCGCTTGCAATCTTAGCTTGGATTGACTTCAACAAAACATCATCTTTTTGCGCTTTAATAATCTTTCCCACCAAAAATGGTTGAGTAACCAAATTGCATAGATCAGCGCAATCCTTCTTTATTTCTACATGCAATTTAAACGCACAAAGAGTTTTGATCATTTTCCATATTTGAAGGCGCAAAGTTGCTACAGTTCCTCTTGATTTTCTACTCAAAGCATCTGCCACAATATTTGCTTTTCCTGGATGACAATGTAAATCGAAGTCATAATCTTCAAGGTATTCCATCTAACGCCTTTGCCTTAAATTCAAATCCTTCTGTGTGAATAAATACTTCAAACTCTTATGATCCAAAAAAAGTTCGAATCGCTCACCATAAAGATAATGTCTCCAGTTTTTCAATGCATGAACAATAGCTGCTAGCTCCAAATCATTTGTTGGATAGTTTCTTTCTTGCAGCTTCAGTTGTCGAGATGCATAGGCAACAACTCTATTTGACTGCATTAAAACACAACCTAATCCACGTAGTGAAGCATCAGTGTTTACCACATAACCTACATCTCGTTCATGAATAATTAAAACTGGAGCTGTAGTTAACCGCGTCTTTAATTCCTGAAATGATTCTTCACATTGGTTCTCCCACGTAAACTTAACTCCCTTCTTTGTCAATCTAGTTATTGGTGCAGCTATCCGAGAAAAATCTTGTATGAACCATTTATAATATCCAGCTAATCCCATAAAGCTTTGTATCTCATGAACATTTTTAGGTTGATCCCAATTCAAAACTACTTCAACTTTGGAAGAATCTATTGCAATTCCTTAGTTAGAAATTACATGTCCAAAAACTTTACTTCAGTCAACCAAAATTCACATTTGGTAAATTTAGCAAACAATTGGTGTTCCCTCAAAGACTACAAAATGATCTTCAAGTGTTCTTCATGTTCCTTCTTGGACTTAGAGTAGATGAGAATATGATCGATGAAAATGATCACAAATTGATCTAGATGACAACAAAAAATTCTATTCATTAAGTCCATGAATGCTGCTGGGGCATTTGTTAATCTGAAAGGCATGACCAAAAATTCATAATGGCCATAACGAGTTCTGAAAGTTGTCTTTGGTACATCTTCCGCCTTCACTCGGAGTTGGTGATAGCCAAAATGAAGATCAATCGTTGAGAAGAAACAAGCATCCCTTAATTGATCAAATAAGTCATCAATTCTTGGCAAAGGGTATTTATTCTTCACAGTAACTCTATTGAGTTGTCGATAATCTGTACACATACGAAGAGTTCCTTTTTTCTTCTTCACAAATAGAGCTGGTGCACCCCATGGTGATGTACTAGGACGAATGAATCCTTTCTCTTGTAGCTCCTGCAATTGTACCTTAAGCACTTTGAGTTCTGCAGGGGCCATACGGTATGGAGGAATAGAAATTGGTGTTGTGCCAGGATATACTTCAATGGAAAACTCCACTTCTCTTTTCAGTGGTAGTTCTAACAAATCTTCTAGAAATACATTAGTGAAGTCATTCATTATATCAATGAATTCCATTTGCAAGTTGTTTGTATCCTCCATTGCAATACTTGTTATTAAATTCAAGTAACTACCTTCTCTTGTATCCAAACTAAATTTGGGCTGAACTTTGTTTCCAACTCCATGGAAACTAAATGTTTCGCCATCAAGAATCTTAATAGTCACTCTTTTCTTACCGCAATCAATTATGGCATTGAAATGCGTAAGCCAATCCATCCCTAAGATGACATCATATTCTAGCATCTCTAATATGATAAGATCAAAGACAAGTCTATGATTTAATATCTCTATGCAACAAGATTTACACAATGTATTAACTTCCACACTATTTCCCATTGGAGATCCAATAACTAAAGGAGATGACATCATTTCAGACTCCAATCCAAGAATGGATGTAAATGATGTGGAAATGAAAGATTGTGTAGCACCAGAGTCAAACAATATTCTAGCCCATGAGTTGTAAACTAAGAATATACCTTCCACCACAGTATGATCATTTTGGTCTGGTGCAGGGTCATTTTGATCCATCACTTGTCCAACAGCATATACCTGGCCTTGAGCTAATTGCCCTGACTTTCTAGCTCCTCCAGGTGCCCTTGGTTTACCTTGAGCACGTGGTCCTGTTGGATGTTGTGGTAGTTGATTAACTGACCTATTGGCTGATTTTGTTGGGGTTGATAAGTAGGACGATATTGAGGCAGTGGAGCATTGAATTGTGGTTGCGGAGCAATGGTGGTGCTCGAGGTGCTAGATATGGCCGCAGTTGTGGACAATACCTCTGATAATGTCCAGTTTGCTTACAATAATAACATTGTCGTGCATTCTGAGCCATCTTGTATGATCCTTGTGGTTTCTGATATTTACGAGGAGTGAATTTGGAACGCTTATGACTTTGTCCTCCACCAGAATTCCTCACCTCCCAAGCTCTCTTGACTTCGGAAGTGCTTTGTTCAGCTATAAGAGCTCCTTCAAAAACATCATCATATTTAGTTAGCCTCAAAATATCCACCTTTTCCTTGATTGTTGGTTTCAGACCTTCCTCAAATCGTTGTGCTTTCTTGGCCTCATTAGGAATCATCTCAGGTGCAAAACGCATTAGCTCTTCAAACTTTGCTTGGTATTCAGCCACGGTCAAGTCTCGCTGAACAAGATTCATAAATTCTCTGCCCTTCATTGCCTTTATAGGACTAGGAAAAAATTTCTAAAGAAAAAATTTCTCAAACTCAATCCAAGTAGTTATCTCGGTGTTAGGCATAACCAAGACTGATTCCCACCAATGATATGCTTGTCCCTCCAAGTAAGTACAAGCAATAATCACTCTTAGATTTTCTGGAACAGATTGGTTATTCATTTTCCGCTTGATTTGGCGTAGCCACTCTTCGGCTGCCATAGGGTTCAGTTCGCCTCTGAATACCGGTGGTCGCGTCTTACGAAATTCTCCTTGAATTCTCATCACTTGATTATCTTCAGTTTCATGATTAGGTCCATGATTATTCTGAGTAGTTTCCCTTATAGCATTTGCCATTTCTTGAATAACAAAAATGATCCCAGCATTCCCATCAAAATCATTCTCATGTTGTTCATCTAATCCGGCCATCTTATCATAAAAAAAATAAACAACTACATTAATATTTAGTAAAATAGGCTTTTTTATTTTTTTTTATTTTGTGTTACTTAATCAAACATGAAAGCAAACATAGGCAGGAACAATTCAAGAACTAAATTATACAGGCTACAGTAATTTCCAACTAAAAAGTACAGGCTTTTGTATAGAATCAAACCAATGAAATCCAAAAATTCTTTGTCATTCATTAGAGTCCAATCATGTAATTTTTAGTAACCATATATATATATATATATACAATGTATCCTTTATATTATCAAACAGAGAATATGAATACATATATATTTTTGCATAAGTACCAAAGAAATATATATTTAGAAACACACATATTATACATCAACAAAAATTTACAACCTTATGCATATGTCAACTATTTTACAAATAAAAAAACCCATACATATTTGTTACGAGTTATATATTAGTTAGAGTGTAAATAGTAGTTTATTGTCCCACATTGGTGAAGTACATATGTAATACCAATTGTAACTCCTATATATACTCCACTTTGGAGATTAATGAAAATATAAGAAATTCTCAAATATTGTCATATATGTTTTTGGTATTTACCATGTTTAGTTCAATATGGCATCAGAGCAGTTCGCTCTTGGTGACCTGTGTGCTTTAATTTTGTGCCCACATTTTTCATGATTTCCTTCGTAAAAAAAAAAAAAGAAAAAAAAGAAAAAAAGAAAAAAGAAAAAAAGTGAATAGTGGCGCGCTACAGTACATGAACAGTGCTATGCTACAGTATCTGGTAAATTGTTTTCATTCCGCTGCGTATCTTTTGTGCCTTTATTGTTCGTGATTTTTGTTTAATGGCTCAATATAATCATAGTGTTGTTATGCATCTTGGTGGAACAAATAAATGGATAATAGATACTGGAGCCACTGATCATATGACTAGTGACCCTAGAGTGTTTGATGAATTATGTGACCATGTTCGTGATCTGTATGTTACTAGTGCAAATTGAGCACATTCCCATGTGAAGGGTGAAGGCACTATCTCTCTGACTCCAACCTTATCATTGGTATGTACTTTACTTGTTCCTGATCTTAAGTGCAATCTTTTGTCGGTAGGAAAACTTCTTGATACCTTATATTGTTCTGTTCACTTCTACCCTACGTATTGTTATTTTCAAGATATTCAAACTCAGAAGATAATTGGTCATGGTAAAAGAATAGGGGGTTTGTACATCTTGACTATGGAGGATACTGTTGTTTCTGGTTCAAATAATCATCAAGTTTTAAGTGCTAAAGTGGATGACAGACATCAAATTTGGTTGCGGCATCGACGATTAGGACATTCATCATTCAGCTATATGAAACATCTATTTCCTTCTTTGTTTCATACTTGTAGTGATTCAGAGTTCAAGTGTGAAACATGTGTTATGGCTAAGAGTCATCGTGCTTCATTTCCTGTAAGTGATTCTAAAACTACTTTTCCATTAGATTTGATACATTCTAATGTGTGGGGTCCAGCGAAAGTTACTTCTAATGGATTCCGTTGGTTTGTTACTTTTATTGATGATTGTACTCGGTTAACTTGGGTGTTCTTGATGAGAATAAGAGTGATGTTCCGTTACTTCTTCAAGAATTTTGTACAATTGTGTCTACTCAGTTTCAGGCCAAAGTTAAGGTCTTTAGGTCTAATAACGGAGGAGAATATATGAATCACACTTTGGCATGTTCTTTTCATGATCATGGTATTATTCACCAGACGACTACTCTGTTTACACCCCAACAAAATGGTGTATCCGAACGGAAGAATCGTCAAATAATGGAAGTTGCTCGCTCCTTGATGTTGGATAAATGTGTTCCTAATCATTTGTGGGTCATGCTGTTTTGGCTGCTGTGTATTTGATCAATCGTGTTCCAAGTAGGGTTCTTGATTTTCAGACACCGTTCGATGTGCTACAACAACATGTTTCTCTTGTTTGTGTATCAAAGCTTCCTCCGAAAGTGTTTGGGTGTATTGCGTACGTGCATGTCTACTCTCATCAGCGGAGTAAACTTGATGCATTTGCTCTCTGGTGTGTCTTTATTGGGTATGCTAACAATCAGAAAGGCTATAAATGTTATCATCCTCTGACTCAAAAAACTTATATTACCATGGATGTCACCTTCCATGAGGAAGTTTCGTATTTTGTGAAGCCCTCTTCCAACTCTCCACTTCAGGGGGAGAGGGGGAGTGAAATGTAGATTCGAAGAGATGGTATGGATGATGTGTTACAGGCAGAGTTGGGAACATAACCTATTATGTTGTGTGATACTGATCATTCGACTACAGATAGTGATCAGTCACCTGTTATTCCTGGAACTATTTCTACTGACGATAGATCAAATGTGCCCAGCGAGTTGCCTGTTAGTATGTCTGACGAATTGCCTTCTAATGATCGGTTGCTTGCTGCTGATATGTCTAACGAGTTGCCTGATGATGGTTCGTCCAGTGATGATTCTTCTAACAGTTTGGTACAGATGGTGGCATACATGAGGTAAATTCTGACGATTCTTCTACTTATCAGTTGCCTCCACAAGCTAATCTCGGAAAACCTAAAGTGCACCATGAGCCTGATATGCATGCCAAAGCCAAATATCCTATCAACAATTATGTGTCTACTCATCGTTTATCTAAACCATATGCATCTTACATATGTCAGCTATCTAGTGTATCAATTCCAACACAATTGCAAGATGCCTTGTCTGACCCTAAGTGGGTTAATGCTATGCAAGTTGAGATGGAAGCTTTGGAAAAGAATTCTATATGGTATTTGGTTCCTTTACCAAATGGAAAAAAAGTCGTTAGATGTAGATGGGTGTTTACTATTAAGCACAAAGCAGATGGTTCTATTGACCGGTATAAAGTTAGATTAGTTGCTAAGGGTTATACTCAAACCTATGGGGTGGACTATCAGGAGACATTTGCTCCTGTTGCCAAACTTAATACTGTGCTTGTTCTTTTATCCTTAGCAGCAAACCAGGATTGGCCTCTGTTACATTTTGATGTTAAGAATGCTTTCATTCATGGTGATCTTAAGGAGGAAGTGTATATGGATCTCCCACCTGGTATTGGAACATCTCCTGGAAAAGGTGTTGTATGCAGGTTACGAAAGGCTTTGTATGGTTTGAAACAATCTCCTATAGCGTGGTTTGGGAGGTTTACAAGTTCAATGAAGAAGTTTGGGTATATCCAGAGTCATTCAGATCATACTTTGTTTCTAAAGCCACAAAATGGTAAGCTAACTGCATTGATTATTTATGTTGATGACATGATAGTGACTGGTGATGATCAGAAGGAGATACAACGTCTTCAAAAGTACCTAGCTACTGAGTTTGAGATGAAAGAATTGGGTGAATTGAAGTATTTTCTAGGAATCGAGGTTGCACGATCCAAGCATGGTATTTTTCTGTCTCAACGGAAATATGTTCTTGATTTGTTAGCTGAAACAGGTATGTTAGATTGCAAACTTGTTGATACTCCGATTGAGCAGAATCATCGTCTGAGCTTATTTCCAGATCAAGTTCCTACTCATAAGGAACGATATCAGAGGCTTGTGGGGAGATTAATTTATTTATCTCACACTCGCCCTGACATTGCTTATGCAGTTAGTGTGGTAAGTTAGTTTATGCACTCACCTAGTGAAGCTCATATGGATGCAGTAACCCGTATTTTGAGGTACTTGAAGATGGCTCCTGGCAGAGGCCTGTTTTTCTCCAAGAATGGTCATTTGAATGTCCAAGGGTATACAGATGTAGATTGGACAGGTTCTATCACTGATCGGCGATCTACATCTAGATACTTTACGTTTGTGGGTGGTAATTTAGTTACTTGGAGA
The DNA here is from genome assembly GCF_916048215.2 of Malus sylvestris. Lineage (NCBI taxonomy): Eukaryota > Viridiplantae > Streptophyta > Magnoliopsida > Rosales > Rosaceae > Malus > Malus sylvestris. The sequence continues at coordinate 39,624,665 of NC_062272.1, read as the reverse complement.
AGCAAGAAACAAAAAGTGGTGGCTAGGTCAAGTGCAGAAGCTGAGTTTCGTGGTATGTTGCATGGTGTATGTGAGTTGTTGTGGTTGAAAAAATTGTTGAGAGATCTTGCGTTTAACCCCAAAGGTGCTATGAAACTTCATTGTGATAACAAGCACTGCTATTGAGATTACTCATAATCCAGTGCAACATGATTGAACAAAACATGTCAAGATTGATCGACATTTCATTAAGGAAAAATTGGATGCTGAAATTATTATGTTTCCGTTTGTGAGATCTGAAGATCAACTTGCTGATGCTCTTACTAAGGCTGTGTCTAATAGTGTGTTTTCCAACTCGCTTGACAAGTTGGGCATGCGTGACATCTTTGCACCAACTTGAGGGGGAGTGTTGCGAGTTATATATTAGTTAGAGTGTAAATAGTAGTTTATTGTCCCACATTGGTGAAGTATATATGTAATACCAATTGTAACTCCTATATATACTCCACTTTGGAGATTAATGAAAATATAAGAAATTCCCAAATATTGTGATATATATTTTTGGTATTTACCATTTTTAGTTTAATATTGGTATTTACCATGTTTAGTTCAATAATATTTACACTACACTTCCCCCCAAAAAGGCTGATTATACTATACACCAAAAAGTCAGCCTGAAATACTAATACTTAGGTAGTCATAGTTCATCTCATAAAACATTTATTCCTTATCAGACTCTGTTTTAACTGGAACATCAGGACTTTCTTCACATCAGATTCATCATCAGAACTTAGACATATAATTGAAGTGTATGGACTTGAGCTTTGATGGACCACAAACAAATTCAAAAGAGAGTATTGAATCTTCAGGTATATCTTCTAAAGCAGTTTCCAGATCAGTAAGCTAGAAGTTATCTGCCTGGAAGTTATCACATTGGAAGTCATCTCCATCGAAGTTAAACTGAAAATCATCACTTCGAAAATTTTCAAACTGAAAATTAGCAGCTGGAGAGTTGTTAGCGTTTAAATTCTCAATAGGAAGATTGTTGACATGTGAATTTTCTGGGTTGTTTTCAATTGGATCTTCAACCTGGGGTAAATATATCCCTGGTGGTGGCCAAGCTATATCTCCTTTGGCAATAATCTGATCTTGAAGACTATTATATATTTAATCATCCTTCAGCTTAGCTCTTGCTCGTCATATATCCTCCATTTTTTACTTAGGGCGATAATCAACACACTCTCTCTGCATTTCTGGTGTATAAAATATCTTTTCATTTCCAACTTTCCACATCTCGTTCCGTAGAATCTCGGTGGAATTCAGATCAGAAACATTGTCATAAATGGCATCATTTGCTGGAACGATACCATCCTTTCCCATATGATATCCTCCTTTGGTATCCACACTTCCAAATGAAACCATTATTCTACAACAAAGTAACATGTTAACAGAGACAAAGATAACTTCAAAATCAGATAATAGCAAGCAAACCACTTAAAACAAGTTGTACTAACCACAGAATGTTAACCTAGGGCTCTGATACCAATTTGTCACACCCTAATCGGAGTATTAACTTAAAACTCTAATTAAGGCATGATTCACAATTTAATATGGAATAGAATCTTTAAGAACAGATTAATCCATAGTTAAATAGTGAAGAAAGAAAAGGAAAAAAAATTATTTAGAAGATATAAATTTGTTCAAACATAATTCACATTTATTCACCAAGAGATAATTCTCAAGTTTTACAAAGTACATTTTATATAAATTTACATAAAGCTTCTTGTTCCTTATTCAAACAAAAGAGCAAACACCACCAAGCTCTTTATTTTATTTCTATTTACACATATCATACAACAAGTAACATCTCTAGCACATGACTTAATTCTCTGGTTCCGATCCTGCACAAAATTTAAGTAGGGTGAGCATAAAGCTCAGTAGGGACATTATACCTCAATATATAACCATTAGTATATTATTTTTATGTAGTTAAAACACATTAGAAAAATGATATGTATGAATGCACAAAGTTTCTCTCTTCAAACCCTATTAACTTGAACCCAAACACCATATTTTCCTTTTGTTAGTGTTCTTGCCTAATTCCCTTTCACCAATCCCGTATTACCCTTAAATTATTGTGCACTTTGGGGCTGGCTTGAGACCTGGTACCTGCCAAGAATTAGGCTCAACTACACAAAAGCCTTCCTCATTGCCCATTTCCCTATCTACTTCACAAGAATCTCAGCCCAAGGTAATCAGTTCATTGTTTAACAAATGAATGAAGAGCATGTATATCAATCCATCCAAGTAATGGGTAATGAGTTTATGAATCCAACCACATAGATAAATATCAATCAATATGTATTAATCAGATAATAAAGGAATAAATATTTATAAGGTTTCCCAAGCACCCCCTACCTGGTTCCAAAGCTACAACGTAAGTCCATGTAACTGCCAAACTGATCAAGTATCTTGGTCCAACTCGTGAGTTCCTATTCAAAGTATAAACTATCACTATTTAAGCATACAATTTAAAGGGTAAAAGACTGTTTACTACCCTCATGTTTCGTGGTTTTCAACATTTAGTACATCAAGTTTTTTTCGTCTTAGATTCATACCTAAAGTGTAAATTTTGGGACAGTCTCATACATCTGTTAGTTAAACTGTTAAGTTTTCTTTTAACTATGACGTGGCGCACTGACTGGGCGCCACGTGTCATCCGAGTTTTTTTCTTTTTTCTTTTTTTTCTTTTCTTCTTCCTTCTTCTTCGTCTTCTTCCTCCGACTGCAACTTTCTTTTCTTTTTTTCTTTTTTTTTCTTCCTCCTTCTCCTTCTTCCTTCCTTCCTCCTTCCTTCCCTTTCTTCCCCTTCTTCCTTCTTCTTCCTTCTCATTCTCCTTCTTATTCCTCCGAATCTGGGGAAGCTTTTTTTTTTTTTTTTTCTTCTTCTTCTTCCTTCTCTTTCCTCCTTCTTCCTTCTTCTTCTTCTTCTTCTTCTTCTTCTTCCTCTGAACCCAGATTCAGTTTTTTCTTTTTTTTCTTTTTTTTTTCTTCTGTCTTCTTCCTTCATCTTCTTCCTTCTTCTTCTTCCTCTGAATCTGCCCAGATTCAGTTTTTTTTTTTTCTTCCTCCTTCTTCTCCTTCTTCCTTCCCCTTCTTCGTTCTTCTTCTTCCTCCGAATCTGGGGGAAGATGAAAGTTTTTTTTTTTTTTTTTTTTTGAGGAAGAAGAAGAAGAAGAAGGAGGAAGGAAGGAGGAGGAAGAAGGGGAAGGAAGAAGGAGAAGAAGGAGGAAGAAAAAAAAAGGTTGCAGTCGGAGGAAGAAGAAGAAGAAGAAGAAGAAGAAGAAGAAGAAGAAGGAGGAGGAAGAAGAAGAAAGAAAAAAAAAACAAACAAACAAACTTCCCTAGATTTCGGAGGAAAAAGAAGAAGAAGGAGAAGGAAGAAGAAGGAAGAAGGGGAAGGAAGAAGGAGGAAGGAAGAAGGAGAAGGAGGAAGAAAAAAAAAGAAAGAAAGTTGCAGTCGGAGGAAGAAGAAGAATAAGAAGGAAGAAGAAAAGAAAAGAAAGAAAAAAGAAAAAAAAAAAAAACGTGAATGACACATGGCGCCCAATCAGTGCGCCACATCACAGTTAACAGAAAACTTAACAGTTTGACTAACGGATGTATGAGACTGTCCCAAAATTTACACTTTAGGTATGAATCTAGGACGAAAAAAACTTGATGTACTAAATGTTGAAAACCACGAAACATGAGGGTAGTAAACAGTCTTTTACCCCAATTTAAAATATAACTCGTATTATAAATAGATTTTGTAGAATACAAGTATGTATAATAATAACCAAAACAACACAAACTTCAGTTTTCTAAAAATAGTTTTAAAACTAAAAGTTTTTGTATGGTGGAAATTTGTTATGCAAAATTAATATTGGATATCTGTACGAATCCACCAATAATATCTAAATATATTATTACAATCAGAACTCATTTCTAACACCAAAATTTGTTTATTGAATTGGATGACTAGTTCAACAGTTTCATGTTTCAAAAATTTACCTTAAAATCCCTTCCTTCGTACCAATCCATAATCAAAACCTCAACATAAAAGACTCTTTCTTTTTGAGTTTATGAAAGCTCTCTGTTTTAAACAGTAACACAACATAAGTATATTTTGAAATAAAAGGGGAAACTGAACATTCTATAATAAAATTATGAGGTTTTTTGGCTGAAAGAGATTGACTATTAATTAACCAACATTTTCAAAGCCCCTCTAAAATAAAAATGAAACAAATAAAAGGAATGAGAAGTTTAACCAAAAGAAAAATACTTCAACTCTTAGCACCCTTTCTCCTCACTAGCCTTCGGAAACTATAAAGCTTTTTGTCTGACATTTCTATTACTGTTGATTCTCAAGAGAACTATTAACTCCCTATTTATGCAGGTTTTTGTTTCATTTTAACTGGATAAAAACTCATACTTATCCCTAACAATCATGATACCTAACTCTAGACTATTCACCACTTGCTTCTTAGACCTCCGCCTCCTACTTCCATAGACTCCACACGTTCTTCTGGAACTAACACTCAGGTGACACAAGCCACCAAGCCACAGAAATTGAACACCTCCTGCTTGCTAGCAGTAAGAGGAGGATTTACCTGACTACCCACACGATAACTAGATTGAGATGAAAATCCTAGCAAATGAAAATAGCACACCTCCTAATTTCAAATTCCTACGTGGTGGTAAGAGAGAAAGAAGCATGTAAAACACAAGTTCAATGTACAGTCATAAGGAAACCAGAACAAACTTACCTCATGAATTACTTGTTGGCTACTCCAATTTGACTCTAGATAAGTTTGGAATTGAAGACTCGAAGACAAAAACTTCGAAGAGAGAAAAGCTAGGGTTTCTTTTTCCCCTTTTTAGACTAAAGGAGATAAGGAGATCATGAACTCCTTATTGGGGTTGTCGTCCAAAAGAAGGAAAAAATAAAGTAATAATAAAATATTGTATTTGTATATAATATATATATATATATATATAATGAATCTAAAAAAATATGAACCAATTTACATATTAGTCTAATTATATAAATTAGAGAGTTAAATCAACACTTGCACCACTAACTAATTAAAAAAATTTCAAGTTCTCACAGGTGCACCAATGTTCCAACGTGGGCAGAATCCGGTGTGGCACGGTCAGATGAACCCAGGGAAGATGCAATCCAGTGCGTCATAGGACATGGGGACACCATAGCCACGGGCTGGTGTTGCGGGCTGAGTCCAACAAATGCCCAATTGGGCTCTATGTTGCAGGTCAAGAGAATCAAAGCCCAGGTGGGCTTAGGTCAAGTCCAAAACACCCCAGGTCTGAATTGGGTTATGTCGTCGTGGAAGGAGATCAATGTCGCTACTTCAGGCGGTAGGATTTTAGAACATGGTTCTCGATGCAGAGTCATGGGTTCGACGGTGAGCTAGTTCCTAGTGACAGAGGAAGGTACCTCGAAGTCAGGGAGAACGAAAGAAAACCCATGAAATTCAATCTCGAATTTCATCCAAATTCGATGAATTCTTCTGGAATTTCAATGATTTTGGTCCAAAATCAAGACATTGTGCCGTGAATTGCCAGAAAAACGTACGACAAAGTTGTGGCCTCATGGCAGGCGAGTTAGGGTTTCTGGGTTGGACGCCATAGGCGTCAAGTTTTCCAGGTGGAGCTGATGACTCTGTGGGTTGGCTCAGGTCATGGGTTGGAAGAACCCTAGAAAAATTATTTTTAATTTTTTTCAATTTCCAGATTAATTCAATGTATGAACAGATATTTGATGTAATTTATGGCAATATCAATTCACATAATTCAATAATTATGGATATAATGTATACACAGTTTATGTAGAAACTAAAATTCAAAAATCGTAAAGTTGGGTCATGCATTATGGTGAATGTTCATGCTATCAGGCTGTAAAAATATCAAGATAAAAACCATTGTTTTGGAAGAACCTGATTGCATGATGATATTGATGAACTGGTTTGATGCAGAAAAAAACTTTCACTTCAGATTCCTAAGTGCAGCAGTAGGAGCGTGTTGATAACGTGTTGTGGCTTATTTTATCTAACAGGGGAGAGGGAGTGCAAGGCAAAGAGAGTAGGGAGAGAGAGATGTGTTTGTAAGGTTGTGTAGATGATGTGTTATTTCCCCTTACACAATGCCTTTATTTATAGTAATAAAGAAGGGAAGAATCATTTTCCTCCAAGGAATACAAGTCCTAATAGGGAAGAATAACTAATATCAAACCTAATATAGGATTTACACAATCACACTTAAATACAGAGTTTATAACATCATTGCTATTGTGATGACCTGTCCCTAATTTTCCATGTAATTTCTCCCCAAGTGCGTAAATTGACGTTTATGCCCTTGTTTGCAAAGTGGCGTGGACATGGTTATTCGACTTTAAATTATTTTCTCATTATCGTAATTAAATAGTACTCATTGTTACGATCGCGTGAGTACGAATTAGACCCGAATCAGAGTGGTAACGAAAAGTTACATTACATTAAAGTACGTAAACAACGGGTAGATTTGTACACTTGTATTAATTATTCAGTGTTGGAAACACTATTTTAGATAGAAACTTAGATTACGTTTGATTTCGAATTGTACAAATTTTATCTCTTTTTCTCTTTAAAGTGGGATTCGTGTCCCCTTTCTTCACACTTTCACCAATCATAACCCCTAAAACTGTCACATTCACTTGTTTTTCCCTAAATCCCTCCTCACCAATCAAACTCACCCTCACTCTCACTTAACCAATTAGAAACACTGTCTCTCACTTCTCTTCCCCAATCAGAACACACTCATTCTCTCTCTCTTCTTCTCATTCTCTCTCTCACCGAACCTCTCTTTTCTCTGCAACAACAAAACTCACACCTTAAAAATCCTAGATCGGGCCTGAAAGTACCACCATTTAACATGTCCCAACCCCGATATTCTCTAAATACCCAGATAGGCACGTGCTAGCCGACACCTGAGGGTGACGAAAGCCATTTATTGATTACAAGAGTAATGATTAGGAGGAAGTATTCATGAATAAACATTAGAATCTAGAAGTAATAAACAAAGTTTAAGGAAGTGTCTAGAGTGCACATAACACATTCTAAAACAAGATTCATAAAAGGAAAGATCATTACAAGATATCACATAAGTGAGTGATAGATTGCTACTGGTAAGGGAATGTCTTGTATGTCGTGTCATAGTCCTCGTTTCTAAGACCTGAATGGGGGCGCAAAACAAAGGTGAGTGGACCAAGTTCATATATACAATAATAGCTGCTGTTGGTAGCTATGCATTTGGCATAAGAAAAGGATATCAAATTGGGGCACCCAGATCCACCATTTGCTCGTGTTCCAAGAATAGATGTTCCGGAATTAGCATGCATGTGTTCCAACAAGCTCTCTTCTCCTTGGGACCTAGTTTCCCCGCACTGGACCGAGAACCGAGCTATATGCTCAATAGTCGACTTCTTCTCCTCACCGGAAAAGAGACAGATCAATAGAATAGAAGGTATCATATTCACTAAATTCCTAAGAGAATCGCCCGCTTGATAAAATAGTTATCAATATACTAACCTCCACAGTTCATATAAAGAAAACTACTAGTATAATAAGTGATGGTTTTACTGAAAACCCTAGCATGCCAAAAATATCTCAACAGACATCGTAGAACACAAAATATCAAACGTCTCACAGATCGTCTTGTAATGCGATGTACTACTAGTAAGATCACTGAATGAATATATATATCTCCCGGCTCTATGCCAGTACCATGGTCTCTGCGCCCGTAGCCAGAGATTACCAACTCCCGGCCCAATGACTGTTCTGTGTCCCTCATCCCATAGCTAGGGATTATTTCTCCCGGCCTATCTGCCAACACCAGATCCTCGCCCCAGACGGCATAATGTCCACTAGGTACGCATAAATAGTTACGCCTTTCATAAATAACCACTTCATAGCATAAAGTCATCCATCGTCTATACTATAAAGAAGGGTTTCTAAAACATATTCTAGCATCCTATCGTCATCCATCAGATAGTCTACCAATTCATGGTTTTTATAGAAAATACGATATTTTAAAATATAGCTCAATATAGGCCAACAATTAATTCCTTACAAAATAACGAGATGATAATCAATATTTCAATAAATGTGCTTAACATAAAATCAGTTAATAACTCGTAAGGCATGCATTTCATTTATGCAATTAAACTATGAAATTATGCAAATTTTAGAAAGGGTCCACTCACAGATACTCCTTAGCAGTAGAGTTGTGTGGATAAGGATTAAGAATTTCCTCACTAGCAACTTCACCTAAGCACAAAAAGGTAACAAATAAATAAAAGGATTTTCTAAAGGATTTGGGCTTGAATTAAATAAAATAAAGGATTTGGGTTGAATGGGTTAAGGTCTAATGGGTTTTAGGATCCTAATGTTTTTGGGTTAAAAGGGTTTAAGGTGAAGAAGGGTGGTTTAGGCTTAAACCCAAACCCACACTCACACACATACGCCAGCACACACATACATACACACACGTGCACATGCTTACACACACACACCACACATGCACGAACACACACACACACACACACCACACATGCACGAACACACACACACACACAACACACATACGTATCACATAACACACACACGCACGGACACACACACAACCACACACATGCACGACCCACTTTCACATGCACACAACTCACACACATGCACGGCCCATGCAAGGCACAGCCCACATGCCAAATAATCAGAAGGGAAATGGGTCGGTTCAAGTATGGGTTGAGGCCCGTGGGTGAGTAAAAATGGCCTGATGGCCTGGTGGCTTTGGGTGTAGTCGGGGAAGAACACCGGAGCTGTTATAGCTCCAGTCGACGGCAAACGTTCAAACAACAGTCAAACCAAGTACCAAATTGAAGAGGGAAATAGCTGAAATGATGGGAACGGAATTATACCACTTAGAGTCTCAACTGCGGTCGAGAATGGCGAAGTGGATCTCGGAATTCGTCGGGTTTTCTCGCCGGGTTCTAGAAAACAAAAATATAAGGCATGCACTGATTAGAACCTCCCATTGAATTAAGAATAACTCAAAAAAACATACTAGAGAAGAGCACTCGCCTGAGTTCGAGTTTCAGAGGTTTGAAGCTCTCGGCTTCAATGGCAGAACACACAGAGGTGTTCTACCAACGCATGCAAGGTTATAACTGTATTCCTCAAGCTCCAAGGATTCTAGTTATTGGGTTAAACTGTTGGTTCTGATTAGTTTTCAGAGAGAAAGAAAACAAGAGCTCTCGGAGCTCTAAAGTACATGAGGGTTCCCGTGAGAGAGAGAGAGGTTTGAGATGGAAAGTGTTTCAGGAAGAGAGGGAAAAGAAGAGAGCCAGAGAGCTACCACATGGCAGTTTAGGATAAAAGAGGAATCTGGATCAACGATTAGGATTAAAAGAGATAAAGCGTTAAATTGATAGATTTAAAAATGTTCTAAGGAAAAACAAAAATAAAATGGAAATATGAGGGTGGTTGTAACACCATTACATTCCTCTCGAAACCACGAACCCAGTCGTACCAACAGATCGTCAAATGGACGAGTTTTGACTTGTCAACTCGGAAGCTCCGGCTTGGATGAGTTTGCTCCGAAGTGATCATGGCCGAGTTACAAGTTTTTGAAGGTAGTGGAAGCACCTAGTCAACTCCCTAGAGTCCCTAGACTAGGTGTGGAGTGGAGTTGACAAGAGAACACATGTTTTCAAGGAGTCGAGTTTTAGGCCGAGACTTTCAAGACATTTCCAAGCCTTTTCCCATCCATTTTTGGACTTCCAAAAGGTATAGACTTGTTTTACTCCTAAAGAGCTTCACTTTCATATAAATTTCTTCAAAAATGGTTGAGTAATGAGCAAGCTATGAGGTTTTGAAATTTTACCCAGAAACCGACGAACCAGACGGCGGCAGACAACAAGGCCTACTGGAGAAAACGAAGAATTCCGTCAAACTTGACGGAATATTCTAACGGCGTCATGTAATGCCGTTAAGTTCCGTTACTATTTAACTGTGTTGATGCACAAAATCAGTGAGGACTTTGGTACAACAGAAAATGTTAAGTTTGTGACCTTCGCTAGATTGCTTTGATCACTAGTGTGGATAAGTATGTAAATCGATAGGGACAGGGAAGCAAACACAAGATGTACGTGGTTCACCCAGATTGGCTACCTCCACGGAGTAGGGGAGTACTCATTAATTGTGAAGGGTTTACATTAGTACATAGGTTCAAGCCCTCCTTTAGTGAGTACTAGTGAATGATTTAGTACAAATGACATTAGAAAATATTGTGAGAGAATGACCTCTATTTATAGAAGAGAGTTTCTAGTTTCATTCTGACATTGACACGTGTCATGTTGTGATTGGCTTCTAATGTTGACACGTGTCGCACTATGATTGGCTTCTGATGTCGACACATGTCGCGCTGTGATTGACCTTCTGGTTGGAGGGAAACTCTTCTGGGTCTTTGACGGTATAACGTTGACCGGTGCTTAGTAGTTTCAGGATTGGTCAAGTATGGTACAAACAGTGCTCCCCTAAGTTCCCGAGTGAGGGAAACTTCTCGGTTGGGGACTTGCAAGATCCAAGTCATTGAGTAATCACGAAACTTCTAAGTACCGAAGTGTGGTATCATTTTCACTTGTCTTATCTGTTCATATGTATATGTGACATCTTCTTTGGAAGTACTTTTCCTTCATCCAGAGGTGGTATCTTTAACCGATGAAGATGCACAAGGTAATGTATCAATTTCACTTGAAGCTTACTTGTAGTTTCGGGCTTGGTCAAGTGTGATACAAACCCTATAGTAGGAGTCCCCCAAGTCGCCGAGCTAGGAGATTTGCCGTAAGAGGTAACAGACAAGGTAAGCAATCAGACTTCCAAGCAAGCAACCTGGATCGGAGGTTCGACTTCGGCTTCTGGTTGATTGTTCTCCTTCTCCTTGCATCGTAAACAGTAACAAGGATAAGGAGAAGCAAATGTAGAAGAGATGATATGAGATACTTTTGAAGAAGTAACTTTCCACAGGCTTATTCTTGAACTAGGCTGAAGGGTTTTCTGGTGACTCAATAATTTAAGGGTCAAAACAAGTCCATCAAATCTAAAGTACATTCGACCCTGATGATATGGGATACTTTTTCTATTGACAAAGTAGTGGATGTATCGACACGTGTTCTGTTATGTTTGTCTCCACATGATTCCTTGTATCTTTCTCACTTGCTCTATCTATTTCTCAGGCAGATGTGATATCTTCTCTAGAAGCATAAGATGTTGAAGATGAGTACTCGAGAGCAATGCCAGGTAAGTAATCAGGCAAGGGGTTCCAGGCAGTCAATTCCTGATTGGAAGCTTGATTCCAAATGCTGACTGATTGCTTTCTTTCTCCTTGTCTTGCAGGTAAGAACAAGGCCAAAGGAAAAGACAAGGAAAAAGCATGATATGGGATACTCTTGCTTTTAACCCTGATGATATGAGATACTCTTGCTCTGGTGTGGCTTGTTTGTAGAGGTATTATCGGGGAGAAAATAAGCTAAGTATTTCGAGAGACTCTACTGAGTGCCCTCTCGGATGTGAAGAAAACTTAAGCATTTTTTTTATTTGCAGGTCTGCCTGGCTGTGGAGGATGAAGGTCGACATATATAGGAATTGTACCAACAGCAAGTGGTAACGCTGTTCCTTTACCCTTCTCGGTCATAGCAATGTACTAGGAGCTGAAGGAAAAATTTTGTCCTAGCTAAGAACAAGTATGAACATTTGAATACTCATGCAAGCTATTAACACTTTAAAGTAGGCATGCATTCAAAAACAATTCATAAAACCCATGACTTTCAAAGCCTAGTATATGGTGAACCAAAATAAACTCTTTAACAACATTAAAGAGAAGTAAAGATTTAGTGAGTCTTTACCCTTGAAGCTCATCCTTGATTACACAAGGGATTCACCCAAGTGGAGGGCCTTCAAGTCACCTCCAAGCTCTTTGAATCCTCCTTGTGTTTTCCTCCCTTTAGTGCTCCTTTGATGATTTGAGGAAATAAGGATTTGTTCTCCAAAAAACATCAAAAGCTTGATGTCTCTAAGTCTCTTCACCAAAGATTTATATTGTGAAGATGATATGGATGACTTAGAGAGATTTTAGATGCTAGTAAAAATCTTCTAAGTGGCCGGCCTCTATGTAGAAAAATGAGAGAAAATGTTTCACCCAATTTCTATTAGAAAACCCTTGTGAGAAACAAAGCTATAAAGATGACTTTATACTTCATCTCTTAGGTTAGTGGCAAACTTGCAATTAAGCAAAAATTCCCACTACCCTTGCTATGGCCGGCCTCCTTTTGTTATTTGGCTAAACACCCATATTTGTTTTAGTTGTCATACAACTTAAACATAAATGGGCCTAGTGGACCAAAACAATTTTGGACCCCGAAGCCCAAACTAACTTAAAAGCCCAATACGAACCTTTCGTATAATTAATTAACTAATTAATTAACTTTGACCATTCTTCAATTAAACCATTTAATTGCTTATCCATTTCATATAATTTCTTCATTAACATCCTTATGTGGTGTGCGATCCATTAGGTTCCAATTAGCGAGGCAGTGGGCGATGTTACTCTTAACGATCGATTGTGAATTGAAACCACATTTCAATTCTCCCTTAAGATTAGTGTTTGCAAATCTTCAGGGCTTCCACAAACCATGAGTGACACCTAGCAGCATATCATGGTTACCCAAGCTAAGTAGAATTGGTTGGAGAACCTATCCAGTTACAACTACAATGCAATACGGTCCTTCTCTAATACAATACTCTTAATCACATTGTTTAAGTGATAGTTTGTTTCATGTCTACTATCCAATGTGATACTTTCCTATATGATTCCTTTGAATATGATTTGGAACAAACTTCCTAAGTCATATTCATATGCTTTGGCCAAAGACTTTAGAATCATATCTTAGAGTATTCTCCTTCCACCATGGAAGGTTAGAGATCCCTTGTTGTGCATTCATATGCCTACATGACTAGATAGCTTGACCCCAACAATGCCATGGACAATCCGAAGGAATGCCGTTGACATGATCAAAGATCAAGGACCTAACCATTAGACATCTATGATGCCTCAGGTCAAAGGACTACTTTGCATATTGCAACTTTAGAGTTCATACATGACATGTATGTTCGAACTCTCTTTTGATCGTCGTTCAGTGTACTCGATTACCTTTTTCGAGCACCTATGTGTTTGTCTTAGTGTCCAACACCAAATGACTTGAGACTAGTTCATACTCACGTTTGAGTCAACATAACACACACTAACCTTAGCGGATTGTCAATGCCCAATTGGCAATCCTATGGCTAGGAACGTTTTAGGAATGAACATAAGAGAATGGTCTCGATAATCTAACTCACTTAGATCACTTGTCTCTTAGATCAAATACATCCCTTGGATTCCCTTATTGCTTAAACACATGATACAATAAATAGTGATTAACAATAAGCTTTGCCCTTCATTAAACATATAAAAGTTTAATACAATAAGTATTCCAAAAGCTATTACATCAAATGAGTGGCTTTGAGGGCATACTTCCAACAATCTCCCACTTGCACTCAAAGCCATCTTCCCATGTATCTAATACCCATCTTATCCATATGACGATCAAGTTGGATTTGAGACATTGGCTTTGTCAGTGGATCTGCTACGTTATCGGCTGAGGCAACTTTGAGGATGTTGACTTTCCCCTCGGCAGCATATCTTCTAATGATATTAAAGCGCTTGTCAAAATGCTTGTTCTTTTGATGTGCCCTGGGTTCCTTGGCTTGAGCTATCGCCCCACTATTATCACAGTACAAAGTTACTGGTGATGTAATGGTTGGAACCACTCCAAGTTCAGTAATGAACTTCTTCATCCAGAACGCTTCTTTGCCGGCTTCAGCTGTAGCGACATATTCAGCCTCTGTCGTGGAATCAGCAATTACACTTTGCTTCTTGCTTTTCCAACTGACAGCCCCACCATTCAGAGTGAATACATATCCGGAGTTGGAACTTCTATCATCGACGTCAGATTGGAAATCTGCGTCTGTATAGCCTTCCACTCGCAACTCTGCTGCTCCTCCATATACGAGGAACATGTCCTTAGTTCTTCTTAAGTACTTAAGGACCGTCTTGACAGCTGCCCAGTGTTCTAATCCTGGGTTAGATTGATATCAACTAGTAATGCTCACAGCATATGCGATATCAGGCCTTGTGCATATCATGGCATACATGAGACTTCCTATGGCAGAAGCATAAGGAATCCTACTCATATGCCCTATCTCTTCAGGAGTCTTAGGTTCCATGGACTTAGAAAGGTGAATTCCATGTCTTACAGGATGAAAGCCTTTCTTAGATTGTTCCATCTCGAACCTACTTAGCACCTTATCAATGTACATAGATTGGGATAATCCAATTAATTTTCTGGATCTATCACGATAGAGCTTTATCCCAAGTACATAAGATGCATCTCCTAAATCTTTCATGTGGAAGGTTTTGGACAACCACACTTTTACAGAAGAAAGTATTGCAGTGTCATTCCCGAATAGTAATATGTCATCTACATATAACACTAGGAATACAACTGCATCCCCAACGACTTTTTGATAAACACAATTGTCGTCTTCGTTTTGAGTAAAACCAAACGTTTTGATCTCAGTGTCGAAACGAATGTTCCAGCTCCTGGAGGCTTGCTTAAGTCCATAAATGGATCTTTGAAGCTTGCATACCTTAGTCTTTTCAGACTTGGACACGAAACCTTCGGGTTGAGTCATATAGAGCTCTTCCTCTAGGTAGCCGTTCAGAAAGGCCGTCTTCACGTCCATTTGCCAGATCTCATAATCATGGTACGCAGCTATAGCAAGCAAAATCCGAATGGACTTAATCATGGCTACAGGAGAGAAAGTTTCTTCATAGTCAATCCCTTCTCTTTGCCTGTAACCCTTGGCTACTAATCTAGCCTTATAAGTCTCCACGTTCCCATCAACGCCTATCTTCCTCTTGAAGACCCATTTGTTTCCAACAGGTACAATACCTTCTGGAGGGTCTACAAGAGTCCAGACCTGATTTTGAAACATGGAATCCATCTCGGATTTCATGGCCTCTTGCCATCTCTTTGAATCAATGTCGGACATTGCTTCAGTGTAGTCTCTAGGGTCCTCCTTTGTTTCATTGTCACCTAGAAGGTACAATTCATCAAAGTCATTGTCTAAGCCATACCTCTTAGGTGGCTTACTAACCCGTTCAGATCTACGTGGAACTAGGGGTACAGGAACAGGGTTGTCAATATGTCTAGTGCTTGTTTGTGGTTCATTATTAATCTCATTAATTTCCATCTGTTTGCTTATAGTTCCTTTGAGAACGAATTCGTCCTCTAGAAACTTAGCAGTTCTGGCGACAAAGACTTTCTGGTCGTCAGGATGGTAGAACTCATATCCCATAGTTTCTTTAGGATATCCCACAAAATAGCATCTTACTGATCTTGCTTCAAGCTTAGTAGCTTCAAGCTTCTTGACATATGCTTCACAACCCCAAATCTTAATGTGTTTAAGACTTGGCTTTCTTCCATGCCATATCTCATAGGGCGTTTGTGAAACTGATTTGGAAGGTACTCTATTAAGCAAGTGAGCTGCTGTATATAGAGCGTATCCCCAGAATGTTACTGGTAGATCAGCAGAACTCATCATAGAACGAACCATGTTCATCAAGGTTCGATTTCTCCTTTCAGAAACTCCATTAAGTTGTGGAGTTCCCGGTGGAGTCCACTGTGATATTATTCCACACTCTTTGAGATAATCTAGGAACTCGTTACTCAGATATTCACCCCCTCGATCCGATCTTAGGATCTTTATCTGTTTCCCAGTTTGCTTCTCAACTTCATTCTTGAATTCTTTGAACCTTTCAAAGGATTCTGACTTGTACTTCATAAGATACACATAGCCAAACCGAGAGTGATCGTCGGTGAATGTGATATAGTAGGAGAAGCCTCCTCTCGACGTGGTAGACATAGGTCCACATACGTCAGTGTGGATTAACCCTAGAATTTCAGTGGCACGCTCTCCTTTTCCAGTAAATGGAGATTTGGTCATCTTCCATTTCAAGCAACATTCACAAGTACCCATCCGGTCATTACCTAATGGGTCGATGTATCCGTCTTTCGACATCTTGTGAATCTTTTCAAGGTTCACATGTCCAAGTTTAAGATGCCACATCTTTTCTTGGTTAACTTCTTCTCTAACCCTTTTGGGTTTTGAGGTATTCCTGCTTGCAATACAGTGCATCCCACTATTCGTCTCTAGGTGAAAAAGTCCCTCTATCATATTACCATGAGAGATAATACGACCGTTCAAGTATAAAGTGCAACTCATTTTGTCAAACAATACTGAGTGCCCATCTCGTAAAAGCTTAGAGATGGAAATCAAATTCTTTATACATGAAGGAAAATATAAACAATTTTTAAGTTCCAGGACTTCCCCAAAGGGTAGGTTAAGCATGTAGGTGCCTATTGCTTTTGCTGAGATTTTAGTGCCGTTCCCAACTCGCACAACCATCTCATTATTGCGCAGTGATTTGCTCCCCACTAGTCCCTGCATCGTATTACAGATATGTTGACTAGCGCCTGAATCAAATATCCAGGAACTGGAGCTCACTGTAAAAGCACTCTCTATGACAGAAATAGTCTCTTCAAAAGTTCGTGTCATAAGGCTCGCAACGCGCACCCTGTATTTCTTCTTCCAACGTTCATCCTTTCCACAATGAAAGCATGTTCCTTTGGATTTCTTTGCATTCTTCTTATGCAACCTTTTCCTTATGTTTGCATTCTCACTCCCACTGTCCATTTTGAAACCTTTTTCAAATCTACAGCACAAGTCAATCATCTCTTTCAAAGAATGATCGAATCTATCACTTTATAGTTTACAATAAACTTAGTGAAATCATCCGAGAGAGATGCAAGGAAAAAGTCATGGGCCATTTTCCCATTGATGGAAGTTCCTAAACTTTTAAGATCTTTAAATATCTTTTCCATCTTTTGTCCATGTTTATGGACCGATGTCCCCATTGCCATTTTGGCATTCATTAGACTACAAACATTTGAGAATCGTACATTACTAGTCTCAATGTCATGCATCTTATGCAAACTTTCAACCATGGCACAAGAAGTGTCCATGTGCTTATGTAGCTTCATAAGCTCCTTACTAAGTGAAGTGAGGATTAAGCATTTGGCTTGTAAGTCATCCTCACAGTGTCTAACATAGTTTTGACACTCCTCCTTTGAAGCTAATTTCGTAGGAGGTACATACAATATGTCTTTCACCTTTGAGACATTCTTAATGTGGCGATACCAAGCAAGGAAACGTTGGCCCTTAAGGCCCCTTTTGTCAAGTATAATGGTGGGTATAATTTTAGGCATGTCGTTCACTACATAACATAACAGAAATCGTATTAGATTGTTTGTTTAAAAACTATTTGATTGGGTCTTTGAATCAAATAGTACCACCCACTATTTTTGGCAAATTCCACATCCCTCAATAGAATTCGAGAGTTATATTGAACTCTTAGCGGGTTATGGGAGACTCATCATTACCAAGCCCACCTCACGATGATACGATGTTGGCTAGCAAAAATAATGATGAGAGAATAACGCATTATTCATTTACAACTTTTGTAATTACCCATCCGTTTGGCCTCTAGAGAATGTTGCCTCACGATGATACGATGTCGGCTTCATTGCACTTAGTTAAGTTATTCCCACCATGCTTAGTTTGTATAGGGGTTCAAGAATAGCCTCACGATGATACGATGTCGGCTATCCTCGTTGCCTACACTCACCTCATCATATGTATATGGATTCCTCCTGGATGTAAGCACATGCTTTGTACTTCCCCATGATAGGGTGAAGCCGGTGCATGAGTCACAAACGCTTGGAACCCACCACGGTGGAAGGCCTACGAAGAGATGTTCAAAACATCTCTCGCTTATCAACATAATATTTGATTTGAGAGAGTAGTTTTGGGCTACATCAAAACATTTTAATCACATTAAAAGAACTTGGGCCTATCACAACCATTAGTAGCATATAATACTCCCACTGTTTCGTTGAAACAAGCGAGACTATATGGAACTACTAACGAATGCATTGCATCCTCATATGGACTATATAGTCATATTAGGTTTTAGGATGATTATGAACCGTTTGATTTGATCCAACACGAGCCTTGTGTTGGACCTTGGGTTTAAGGTAGATAGTTGTTGATTTTAGTTACGCGTTTAATCTAATTAAACCGTTATTTCCTATTGGGCGTTGGACCCAACTATTCCATTTTGCATACATATAAACAAAAAGGAATACATGAAATAATAATAAGGGCTTATGCCCTTTTACAACACAAATCAAATGATGGACTTATGTCCATTTACAACAAATTGAATTAATCAAATTACATTCAAATCTACACTACTAAAACCCAAACATTCATAATGTATATCGGCCAATCACATAGCTCAATTATCGTGGCCTTTGGTTCATAATCACCCTTTTCTTAATCAATCATATTAACTAAGAAAACAACTTTAAACAATTGGTTTTTGGATCCATAGAATTGATTTAAATGGAACTAAATGAAATGAAAATCCAATTCTCATTAAAGAGACAAAACAATTTTGTTCTCATTTTATTTGGGCCAAAAAGAAACTATGACCACAACAATTGGGCCATAATGCAAATACAAAAACTTTTGGGGTCACTTTGAAAAAACACAAAAGTCCACAACTTCATGTAATTTCAACTAGAACCCAAAATTTCATTAATGTAAAAACATCATTAAAGGATCAAAACAATTTGTCCTTTAGAGTTTTTAAGCCTAAACGTAAAAACGTAAACTTTTGGGCCAAAATGCAAAAACACAAAATTTTCACAACTTTATGTAATTGCACAAAAGGCCCCAAAAGTACCCCACTTGAAGGGGTGGCCGGCCAAAAAGGTGTGTGAACAAGTGTGAAAGGGTTTTAGTGCATGCATGTGCAATATGCAAGTTGATTTTGGTGGGTGAGGTGAAATTGATGGTTTGTTAGAAAATGTTTTGTAAAACATTTATGAGTTTTGACAAACATTAAATCCTTTTAATCACTTCTCACCAATATCCATCACCCATCAAAATTAAACCAAAACTTTATGAAAAACATAAAACTTTTGAATCAAAACTTCAAACCTTTTTGTTCTTGGCAAGAACTTCAAGAACATTTGAAGAACACCATGAAAACTCATAATAGCTCCATGGATGTTTTCATTCACCAAAACTCAATTTTTTACCTCTCAAAAGAGGGCTAATATCCTAGGGTACTTAGGGGTTCCAAAAGTCACCTTAAAACCATTTTAACAAGACAAACATGAACCCAAAAAGTCACCCTAAGGATTTGGCCGAATTTCCCAAAACTCATGGCACCAAATTTTAGTTCCAATATTCATGCTTATATGAAATACATCTACAACATTTGAGATGCTAAATTTTCTAGCAAAATTTATATATTCAAAAGCAAGAACAAAGCTTGTAACATTTACAACATTTAAATCACAAAATATGAACATCACAAAACCCAAAAGGATTCACCACACACTAGGCCTAGGCTCTGATACCACTTGAAGGAAAATTTTTGTCCTAGCTAAGAACAAGTATGAACATTTGAATACTCATGCAAGCTATTAACACTTTAAAGTAGGCATGCATTCAAAAACAATTCATAAAACCCATGACTTTCAAAGCCTAGTATATGGTGAACCAAAATAAACTCTTTAACAACATTAAAGAGAAGTAAAGATTTAGTGATTCTTTACCCTTGAAGCTCATCCTTGATTACACAAGGGATTCACCCAAGTGGAGGGCCTTCAAGTCACCTCCAAGCTCTTTGAATCCTCCTTGTGTTTTCCTCCCTTTAGTGCTCCTTTGATGATTTGAGGAAATAAGGATTTGTTCTCCAAAAAACATCAAAAGCTTGATGTCTCTAAGTCTCTTCACCAAAGATGTATATTGTGAAGATGATATGGATGACTTAGAGAGATTTTAGATGCTAGTAAAAATCTTCTAAGTGGCCGGCCTCTATGTAGAAAAATGAGAGAAAATGTTTCACCCAATTTCTATTAGAAAACCCTTGTGAGAAACAAAGCTATAAAGATGACTTTATACTTCATCTCTTAGGTTAGTGGCAAACTTGCAATTAAGCAAAAATTCCCACTACCCTTGCTATGGCCGGCCTCCTTTTGTTATTTGGATAAACACCCATATTTGTTTTAGTTGTCATACAACTTAAACATAATGGGCCTAGTGGACCAAAACAATTTTGGACCCCGAAGCCCAAACTAACTTAAAAGCCCAATACGAACCTTTCGTATAATTAATTAACTAATTAATTAACTTTGACCATTCTTCAATTAAACCATTTAATTGCTTATCCATTTCATATAATTTCTTCATTAACATCTTTATGTGGTGTGCGATCCATTAGGTTCCAATTAGCGAGGCAGTGGGCGATGTTACTCTTAACGATTGATTGTGAATTGAAACCACATTTCAATTCTCCCTTAAGATTAGTGTTTGCTAATCTTCAGGGCTTCCACAAACCATGAGTGACACCTAGCAGCATATCATGGTTACCCAAGCTAAGTAGAATTGGTTGGAGAACCTATCCAGTTACAACTACAATGCAATACGGTCCTTCTCTAATACAATACTCTTAATCACATTGTTTAAGTGATAGTTTGTTTCATGTCTACTATCCAATGTGATACTTTCCTATATGATTCCTTTGAATATGATTTGGAACAAACTTCCTAAGTCATATTCATATGCTTTGGCCAAAGACTTTAGAATCATATCTTAGAGTATTCTCCTTCCACCATGGAAGGTTAGAGATCCCTTGTTGTGCATTCATATGCCTACATGACTAGATAGCTTGACCCCAACAATGCCGTGGACAATCCGAAGGAATGCCGTTGACATGATCAAAGATCAATGACCTAACCATTAGACATCTATGATGCCTCAGGTTAAAGGACTACTTTGCATATTGCAACTTTAGAGTTCATACATGACATGTATGTTCGAACTCTCTTTTGATCGTTGTTCAGTGTACTCGATTACCTTTTTCGAGCACCTATGTGTTTGTCTTAGTGTCCAACACCAAATGACTTGAGACTAGTTCATACTCACGTTTGAGTCAACATAACACACACTAACCTTAGCGGATTGTCAATGCCCAATTGGCAATCCTATGGCTAGGAACGTTTTAGGAATGAACATAAGAGAATGGTCTCGATAATCTAACTCACTGTCTCTTAGATCAAATACATCCCTTGGATTCCCTTATTGCTTAAACACATGATACAATAAATAGTGATTAACAATAAGCTTTGCCCTTCATTAAACATATAAAAGTTTAATACAATAAGTATTCCAAAAGCTATTACATCAAATGAGTGGCTTTGTGGGCATACTTCCAACAGGAGCTGCAAGATTCACGTGTTTTAACTTTGTTAGAAAACTTTGAAAAAGTGGTTTGTGGTATCTGGAAAGCTGATGTTGCGTGTGAATATTGTAGACAAGCTTTATCCAAGGAAATCTAGCTCTTGAAGTTCGAAGAGCGGTGCCTCTTCGGTTTTCGAACAAGCAATCCTATCGGGGATCTGGCTCTTGAGATTTGGAGAACGGTGCCTCTTTGATTTTTGAGAAAGTCATCTTGCTGGGAGTCTGGCTCTTGAGATTTGGAAAGCGGTGCCTCTTCGATTTTTGAGCAAGTAATCATGTTGGGAGTCTGGCTCTCGAGATTTGGAGAGATGTGCCTCTTCGATTTTTGAGCAAGTAATCCTGTTGGGAGTCTGAATCTCGAGATTCGGAGGGCAGTGCTTCTTCGATTTTTTAGCAAGTAATCATGTTGGGAGTCTGACTATTGAGATTTGGAGAGCCGTGTTTCTTTGATTTTTTAGAAAGTAATCCTGTTGAGAGTTTGGCTCTCGAGATTCGGAGAGCGGTGCCTCTTCGATTTTTGAGAAAGTAATCATGTTAGGATACTGCCTCTTGAGATTTGGAGAGCAGTGTCTCTTCGATTTTTTAGAAAGTAATCCTGTTTGGAGTCTGGCTTTTGAAATTTTGAGGGCGATGCCTCTTTGATTTTTGAGCATGTAATCCTGTTGGGAGTCTGGCTATCAAGATAGAGCTGTGCCTCTTCGACTTTTGAGCAAACAATCTTGTTAGGAGTGTTTTCTCGAATGTGAGTAAAGGTTAGGCATTTTTGTCAATCTGCCTTGCCACGGAGCACGGAGGTGACACACATTGGGACTTTCTAGTTACCAAGCAGTGGTGCTGTTCCTTTACCCTTGTAGGTAATAGTAGGGTAGCTAGACCTTCAAAATTTATGTGTCTAAACTTTGTCAGAGATCTTTGGCAAAGTTATCTGTGGTACCCGAGGAGCTGATGTTGCATGTGGAAAATGGTGCCTCTTCGGAATCCGAAGAGTGGTGCCTCTTCGATTTTTGAACCAACGACCCTGTTGCCCTTTCTTTTATAGGGGCACCAATTATGTGCAAGAAGTACATTCAGTGAGTTATTGCTTGTAGGAATTTTCCCCTTACTTCAGAGATTTATTACACCTCATTTCTCCTTCATCATTTCTGAGAATGTCTGGCCCATCCGACCGTCGTTTTGACTTGAACTTTGGTGAAAAGGCAGCCATGCCCTATCAAGACAACATATGGCGCCCATCCTTCTTATCCCCTACTGGTCATCTTACCATTGGGGACTCTCTAATGAAGAATGATATGAAAGCTACGGTGGTGGCCAGGAACCTTCTCACTCCCAAAGATAACAGACTACTTTCCAAACGGTCTGATGAGTTGGCTGTTAAGGATTCTCTGGCTCTCAGTGTTCAATGTACAGGTTCTGTGTCTAATATAGCCCAACGCCTATTTGCTCGAACCCGCCAAGTCAAATCATTGGCGGCTGAAGTGATAAGTCTCAAACAAGAGATCAAAGGGCTCAAGCATGAGAATAAACAGTTGCACAGACCCGCACATGACTATGCTACAAACATGAAGAGGAAACTCGACCAGCTGCAGGAATCTGGTTGTCAAATTCTACTTGATCATCAAAAGTTTGTGGGTTTGCTCCAAAGGCATTTATTGCCTTCATCTTCTGGGGCTGTACCGCATAATGAAGTTCCAAATAATCAACCTTCGGTGCCTCCTCCTTCTGGGGCCTAGTACTGAGGCTCCGAATAATCACCCTCTGATGCCTCCTCTTTCTAGGGCTCTGCCGACGCTGAGATTTCTCTTGAGCAACCTTTGTAAAGGCTCCCTCTTGTTTGTTTATTTTGATTCATGTATATGTACATATTTGTAACTTATCAGAGATATCAATAAACAAGCTTTGCTTCATTTCAACGTATTGTATTAAATACACCGAGGCCTTCTTCACTAAGTTCTTTGAATTTTTCCTTTTGTTGAATCTTGTATGTTAAAGCTTTGTGACTGAAGCATGTAAGTTGAGGTAGTGCTCCCTTAATTTCCCGAGTGAGGAAAACTTCTCGGTTAGAGACTTGAAAAAATCCAAGTTACTGAGTGGTCGTGAGACTTCCGAGTATCAAGGTGCAGTAGCATATGGTAAGAGTCCCCCAAGTCTCCGATCGAGGGAGTTGACGAATGAGGCATTTCTTTTCTAAATGGTAGCCCAAAACTCTTTCTTCATATATATTTGTTATGAAAGTTGTTAGGCCCAAAGAAGAGGAGGCCTAGGCAATTTTTTTTTCGAATTTGTTTTCTTTTCCGAATTTTTTTTTTCGATTTTTTTTTCTTTTCAAATTTTCGAATTTTTGAATTTCCAAATTTCCATAAAAATAAAATATATATATATATATATATTAAAGCTTTGTAGGTGAAGCTTTGAGGTTGAAGCTTTGTTGGGTACCATGAATTGATTTTGCTTCACACTATCTTGATCAAGATAGTGTGAAGCTTTTGTGTTGAAGCTTTGTAGGTCAAGCTTTTGTGGGTCAAGCTTTTGTGGGTGAAGCTTTTGTAGGTGAAGCTTTTGTGGGTCAAGATTTTGTGGGTCAAGCTTTGGAGTTGAAAATTTTGTTGGGTACCATGAATTGATTTTGCTTCACACTATCTTGATCAAGATAGTGTGAAGCTTTTGTAGGTGAAGCTTTTGTGTAAAAGCTTTGTAGTTGAAGCCTTTGTGGGTGAAGCTTTTGTGGTAGGTGAAGCTTTTGTTGGTGAAGCTTTTATGGGTGAAGCTTTTGTGGGTGAAGCTTTTGTGGTGGGGGAAGTTTTTGTGGGTGAAGCTTTTGTGGTGGGGGAAGCTTTTGTGGGTGAAGCTTTTATTGGTGAAGCTTTTATGGGTGAAGCTTTTGTTGGGTGAAGCTTTTGTGGTGGGGGAAGTTTTTGTGGGTGAAGCTTTTGTGGTGGGGGAAGCTTTTGTGGGTGAAGCTTTTATTGGTGAAGCTTTTATGGGTGAAGCTTTTGTTGGGTGAAGCTTTTGTGGGTGAAGCTTTTGTGGTGGGTGAAGCTTTTGTTGGTGAAGCTTTTATGGGTGAAGCTTTTGTGGTGGGTGAAGCTTTTGTGGGTGAAGCTTTTGTGGTGGGTGAAGCTTTTGTTGGTGAAGCTTTTATGGGTAAAGCTTTTGTAAGTGAAGCTATTGTGGGTGAAGCTTTTATAGGTGAAGCTTTGGAGTTGAAGCTTTGTAGGTGAAGCTTTGGAGTTGAAGCTTTTATTGGTGAAACTTTTATGGGTGAAGCTTTTGTGGGTGAAGCTTTTGTGGTGGGTGAAGCTTTTGTTGGTGAAGCTTTTATGGGTAAAGCTTTTGTAAGTGAAGCTATTGTGGGTGAAGCTTTTATAGGTGAAGCTTTGGAGTTGAAGCTTTGTAGGTGAAGCTTTGGAGTTGAAGCTTTTATTGGTGAAATTTTTATGGGTGAAGCTTTTGTTGGGTACCATGAATTGATTTTGCTTCACACTATCTTGATCAAGATGGTGTGAAGCTTTTGAGAATTTGTAGTTGTCCTCCATTGATGAAGCTTTTGTTGGTGAAGCTTTGTTGGGTACCACGAATTGATTTTGCTTCACACTATCTTGATCAAGATAGTGTGAAGCTTTTGAGAATTTGTAGTTGTCCTCCATTGATGAAGCTTTGTTGAATTTCCCTTTTTTCTTTTTTTTGGGAAACTAGAAATTTGAAAATGTGGGAGAGACAACATATACAAATTTTGCTTCCACACTGTTGAGCAAGAGATTGTGATGCAAGCCACAACTTGTAGTAGTCGAAGGTTTGGATGAACCATATAAATTGAATTTGCTTCGAACAATCTTGAATTTGCCTCGAAGGTTTGAGAATTGTAGTTGCCCTCCATTGATGAAGCTTTTGTTGGCACCATAAATTGATTTTGATTCACATTGTCTTGATCAAGAGTGTGTGAAGCTTTTGAGAATTGTGGTTGAACTCCTTTGATGAAGCTTTTGTTGACACCATAAATTGGTTTTGCTTCACACTGTCTTGATCAAGAGTGTGTGAAGCTTTTGAGAGTTGTGGTTGAACTCCTTTAATGAAGCTCTTGTTGGCACCATAAATTGGTTTTGCTTCACACTGTCTTGATCAAGAGTGTGTGAAGCTTTTGAGAGTTGTGGTTGAACTCCTTTGATGAAGCTTTTGTTGGCACCATAAATTGGTTTTGCTTCACACTGTCTTGATCAAGAGTGTGTGAAGCTTTTGAAAATTGTATTTGCCTTCCATTGATGAAGCTCTTGTTGGCACCATAAATTGGTTTTGCTTCACACTGTCTTGATCAAGAGTGTGTGAAGCTTCTGAGAATTGTAGTTGCTCTCCATTGATGAAGCTCTTATTGGCACCATAAATTGGTTTTGCTTCACACTGTCTTGATCAAGAGTGTGTGAAGCTTTTGTGAATTGTGGTTGAAATTTTTTGATGAAGCTCTTGTTGGCACCATAAATTGGTTTTGCTTCACACTGTCTTGATCAAGAGTGTGTGAAGCTTTTGAGAATTGTGGTTGCCTTCCATTGATGAAGCCCTTGTTGGCACCATAAATTGGTTTTGCTTCACACTGTGTTGATCAAGAGTATGTGAAGATTTCTACGAGTTGTAATGTTTGCATTGTTACAGAGGGGAAATGTTTGAAGCAGATGCAAGAGAGCTGAATAGCTTGATCTTCGTATGCCATGCACTGAAGTTGCTGTTGGCGTGCAATAAGACTTTGTTGGTGACTATAACTCTTGTTGGGCATAAGTGGTCCCCTAGTTGAGTTGTCAAACTTGAGGGTTTTTGATTATTTGTGAATGCTAGGAGTTCACATGTACAAGTTGTACCACTCATCTTCTGGTAGGTGGAATGAATGGTTAGTTGCTTTCATCATTTGGTTGGTGGTACGAAGGTGAGTTCCTTCTTCCCCTGGTTGGTGGCATGAATGGCAAGTTGCCAAATGATATTAGAGTACGGGTTGTACATTTCATCACCTGGTTAGTGGCATGAAGGAGAGTACGGGTTGTACATTTCATCACCTGGTTGGTGAGAATAAGGGTAAGTTGTCTAGGCACATTGTAGCAATTGTCAAATGACACAAAATATGTTGAACCCTTTCAAAGCACAGTTGGCTTATGTATGAATGTGTTGGAATGTATGATTGAACGAATATACTGTGAAGCTGTTCGTTTATTTGTATAGTCTTATTGACATATACTTAGACTTTGTTTCATGTTGGAAGCATTCATGTTGAAGCTTTGAACCCTGAGTGTTTCATTGCTAGGAATGTAAGAGGATTAGGATCAAGTTGTCTAAATCACCTCTTTATTGAATTCATGCCAAATAGTTTTCGTTACATAGGATGTCGAACGACTGAAGCTTAACACTTGTACAGTGTGAGTTTACTTGTAATAGTACTTCAAGTGATCAGCGTTCCATGGGCCAAGGGTCTTGCCATCGGAGCTTTTAAGCTTGTAGAAGCCAGGGCGACTGATGCTAACAACTTCAAATGGTTCATCCCAGTTTGGACTAAGTGTTCTTTCACTCGGGACTTTGTCGCAGAGTAATCTTTTCTTCAATACCCAGTCCCCCACTTTGAAAGAACGAGGTTTGACCCTTGAGTCATAGTAGTTGGAAATGCGCTGCTTGTAGGCGACATTCCTCAAGTGAGCCTGGTTTCTGTGTTCCTCGACTAGATCTAAGTTGAGGGTAAGTTGTTTTTCATTTTCGCTTTGCACGTAGTTCTGGACTCGGAACGTTGCTTGCTCAAGCTCAACTGGGACAACTACCTCTGTACCAAAAGCAAGTGAGAATGGGGTTTCTCCTGTTGATGTCTGATATGAAGTGCGGTATGACCAAAGAACTGTTGGAAATGTGCCCTAAAGCCAATCATGTGATGATACTTTACGGACATTTCACATGTTAAACTAATCTAGTTTTACATATAAAGGGCATAGATTATTGTTTGAGCCGTCTCATATAAATGTTATATGCTTAAACGATAAAGTCCAAGGAATATGTGATTGGGAGAATGTAATCTAATGAAGTTAGATTCATGAGACCATTCTTTCGTAGACACATCCTAAACGTTCCTGATCATAGGATTGCCAATTGGGCGTTGACAGTCCGTTAAGATCAGTACGTACTATGTCTTCTCTCAGGGAGAGTGATTAGTCTCAAATCATTGGTGTGTGTGACATCAAGACAAGTACGGTAAGTGCTCAATAGAGAATGAGTTCACTGAACGCGATCAACGAAGGGTTCTCATATTCCATGTCACATGAGAACTCATGGTTGGGATAATGCAAAGTAGTCCTTTGACCTGAGGCATCATAGTTGTCTTGTGGTTAAGACCTTGATCTTTGATTATGTCAAAGTCACTCCATCAGGAGGGTGTCCACGGCATCGTTGGGGTCAAGTGACTTAGCTATGGAGACAAGTGAATGCGCAACAAGGGATCTCTAACCTTCAAACCGTTTGAGGGAGAATACTCTATGATATGATTTAAATCTCTGATCAGAGTATGAATGAGATTAGGGAATGCGTTCCGAATCACATTCATGGTAATCATATAAGCACAAGACACACATTGGATAGTAGACATGAGAAAATAAACTATCAAACCAAACAATGTGGTCAAGAGTATTAGATTAGAGAAAGACCGTATTGCATTTGTAATCCCGAACTGAATAGGTTCTCTAACCTCTTCTGATTAGCTTGGGTAACCATGATATGCTGCTAGGTGTCACTCATGGTTTGTGGAAGCCCTAAACGTGTGTAATCACTAAAGGGAGAATTGAAAATAGTTTCAATTCACAATCGATGTAAAATGGTTTTAATCGCCCACTACCTCGCTAAAAGGAACCTAATGGATCGCACACCGTAAAAGGTGGAGATTGAAGATTAAACGGAAATGAGTAAGAATGATTAAATGGTTTAATCATTTATTTATGGCAAGAATTAATTAATATGTTAATTAATCAAACGAATAAGTTCGTTAAAGACCTTCGGGATAGTTTTGGACCTTAAGGCCCAATGGGCTTCGAACGTCAAGCCCATTAACTTAAGTTGTATGACAATTTAATGAATAAAGATTCATTAAAGCCCAAAAGCCCAAAATTCCTTAGGTGGCCGGCCATATGGTGATGAATTAGGGTTTTGGTTATTTAGGTCACTTAAAGAAGTGACTATATAAATGACTTTATAGCCAAATATTCATTAAGTGATAAATGGGTTTATTTTGGGGAAAATTGGTGAGAATTGTCTCTCCATTTTCTCTCTAAAGAGGCCAACACCTTGGAGGGTACATCTAGCAATCCTACTACTCCAAGGTCACTCATTTCTTCTACAATCGAACCTTGGTGTCGAGAATTAGAGGTTCTCAATTTTGGGAACTTGGAGAACCTATTCTTCCATCCAAATCCATGGATCTAAGAAGCAAGGAATGAAGGCCCCTATCTCTTTGGGTGATTAGCCTTTGCTTATGCAAAGAGGAATCTACAAAGGTATTAATTTCAACTCACTTTGTTTTGAGTTGATTATTGGTTCACCAATCTACTAGGCTTTGAATTTCTTGGTTAATGTTTTGTATTTGAGTGCATGTAAGCATGATTCCGCCTTTTAATTGTTAATTGCATGCTATATGATGTTGCTCAAATGAACATGTTTTCACAAAATAATTCCTTCAAGTGGTATCAGAGCCTAGGTCTAGTAGTTGGTGAATCCTTTTGTGTTTTGAAGTTCATAGTTTGTGATTTAAAAGTTGTAATTGTTACAAGCTTTATTCTTGCTTCTTTGAAAGTAAATTTTGTTGGAAAATTTGCTATCTCAAATGTTGTAGATGTTGTTCATATGAGCATGAATATTGGAGCTAAAATTTGGTGCCATGCTTTTGGGAAAATTCGGCCAAATCTAAAGGGTGAATTTTTGGGTTCTTGTTTGACTTGTTAAAAGTGTTTTAATGTGTTCTTTGGAACCCCTAAGTACCCTAGTTTGGTTAGATGTTATTTCCCTTAAGTAAGAATGGTTTTGGAATGTTTTTGGGTGAAAAAAAGTACATGGAAAAATTTGGGTTTTTCATGGATGTTCTTCATTGTTCTTGATGTTCTTGCCAAGAACAAAAAGGTTTGGTGTTTTGATTCAAAGTTTTGAATTATTTCATAAAGTTTATGTGATATGTTTTTCAAATGATTTATCATGTATTTAAAGTGTTAAATATTTGATTAAATGGCAATAGAAAAATCTATCATCAAAACATATATTAATTTTATGAAAGGTGATAGAAATAATTGTGATTGAATTATTTCAAAACTTATCTTACATACACTTGCATGATTGTTTGTGACAAAACTCACAAATCAACACACACACCAACCTTATCTCTCCCCCTAAAACCGGCCACTCCCTCAAAGGGAGTACTTTTGGGGCTTTTATGCAATTACATAAAGTTTTGATACTTTTGTGTATTTGCACTTTGGCCCAAAAGTTTACGTTTTTACGTTTAGGTCCAAAAACGCTAAAGGACAAATTGTTTTGTTCCTTTAATGAAGTTTTTGCATTATTAAAAGTTTGGATTCTAGTTGTATTTACATGAAGTTGTGACTTTTGTGTATTATACAAACTGACCCCAAAAGTTTTTGTTATTGCAATATGGCCCAAAAGTTGAGGTTAATTGCATGATGGCCCAAATAGGATGAGAACAAAATTGTTTTGTCTCTTTAAATGAGAATTGGATTTTCATTTTGTTTAGCTCCATTTAAATCAATTTTATGGATACAAAAACCAAATGAAAATGTTGCATTCAATTAATTAGTTAAAGTGTTAATTAATTAAAGGGTGATTATGAACCTAAGCCTAATATAATTGAGCTATGTGAAAGGCGTTTCAAATTTGTTTGAACCATGGGAATGTGTAGATTAAATTTTGGTTGTAATTTGATTTGATCAAATGTTGTAAAAGGGCTTAAGCTCTTCTTTACTTTAAAGTAATTTGTTATATGCAAATGTTGTAATGAGCATAAGCTCACCTTTACTTTGAAGTACTTCTTTCTTGCTTTATACGATA
This sequence comes from Malus sylvestris, assembly GCF_916048215.2. Classification (NCBI taxonomy): domain Eukaryota; kingdom Viridiplantae; phylum Streptophyta; class Magnoliopsida; order Rosales; family Rosaceae; genus Malus; species Malus sylvestris. The sequence continues at coordinate 39,594,001 of NC_062272.1, read as the reverse complement.
TGCATGAAAATGAAGTAGTTGGGTCCAACGCCCATAAGACAACACGCCTTAATGTGATTAAACGCGTAACTAAAATCAATCACCATTCCTAGACCGAGATTCAACACAAGGCTCGTGTTGAATCTAAACAAAGGTTCATAATCATCCTTAGGCCATAAGGCAACTATATATTGTCCATCAAATGAATGCAAAGTTTATGTTAGTAGTATCATATACTCTTGCTTTAAAAATCGTTTTAAAAGCATAGTGGGAGTATTATGTACAACTAAAACAATGAGATGGACCAATAGTTGTAATAGGACCAAAATTGTTTTAATAGAGATTAAAATGAATGTTTATATGTGATGAGACCAAAAACCCTCAACCAAATCATTATTAAGTTGATAAGCGTGAGAGTGCTTTGAACACTCTTTCGTGGCCTTCCACCGTGGTAGGCTTCAATCGTGTGTGACTCGTACAATGTATTCGTCCAGTTCTGGGGTTGCAAAGTATGTGCTTACATTCAGGAGAAGCCTATACACATATGATGAAGTGAAAGGTAGGCAACGAGTGTGGCCAATATGGAGTTCTTCTGAGGCCATTCTTGAACCCCTACTTGAACTAGCATGGTGGGAATGACTTTACTAAGTGCAATGGTGCCAATATGGAGTTCTTCTGAGGCATCATTCTCTAGAGGCCAAACGAGATGGGTACTTGCATTAGTTGCAAATGAGTAAGCGTACTCTCTCATTATTATTGTTGCTAGCCAATATGGAGTTCTTCTGAGGTGGGCTTGGTAATAGTGAGTCTCCCATAACCTACTAAGAGTTTCATCCAAAACTCTCGAATTCCGATGAGGGATATGGAATTTGCCAAAAATAGTGGGTGGTGCTATTTTGATTTAAAGACCCGAATCAAATGGCTTAAAATCAATCAATTTATATTCGTTATGTATTTGTTTACCAATATATATTTGCAAACGCTATCCAACACTTGACAAATAAAAACCGAATGTTTTAGTTTCCGGACTTAGGTACCACAATCCCAAAGAATGTCTTAAAAGGATTGCATATGTATCTAAGTAGTCTCATCCTCACAATCTTACTATTGATAATGTATCATTAGAAGAATATGTTAGAAAAGGTCTATCATAAAGAGGACAACACTTTTAAATGTCATAATTCTTCAATTACAATTTGTTGTATGAAGAAATAGGAGTTGCTTTGAACAACTCTTAGTCAATGCAAACACTTAGTGCTTGTTTCTTTGTTAAATGAACAAAGAACTTGAGAAGAAAGCACAAAGGCATGAATACTTTATGTGCCATGATTCTTCACTTACAAATTGTTGTATGAAGAAATGAGAGTTGCCTTGTACAACTCTTGAAGGTTTGTAATTATGTTTAGAACATAATGGTTGGTTGACAATAATAGTCCATTAACATGGACTTATGATGATTTTGAATCATTGAATGTTGAAGTGATAAACCACTTAACGAGACGGAAACTAGGCAAGGACTTCACCTTTGAGTCCCTATCCTAATCGTTCACTAAGTTTATTGTAAACTATGTAGTGAACAATAAACCACATACTCTCCAAAATTGTTTGATGTGTATAACACAATTGAAAAAGGTTTCAAGAGAGATAGTGGGAGTTTAGGGACCATGACTAATGTAGTCAAAGGTAAAAGTCAAATAAAGAAGATAAATAACTCCAAGGGAACAAACTTTCTTTATGAAAGGATGGACATTGGAAGGGGTATTTGCAAGAAATGTCTTGCAAGTGTCAAGAACACACCTTTCGAAGGTGTTGTAAATTGTTCTTGAATAGTTCAAAACAGTTGGTTCTTCTACTTGAATGCATGATTCCGTATTAGTGACTATGTTTTACAATCGTTGTAAAAGTGTGACTAATAAGAAGTAGAAGATTAATGAGAGAAGAGAAAATACTTCACATTCGGAACGTGAATCAAATGTAGATCTCTGCGAAAGCAGATGGTACTTACTTCCTCATATGAACTACCAAAGAAATTGGAAAAACATAGATTGTCTTTATATTCCAATTTTAAGGAACTAAATTCCGTCACTATGTGAAATGGATAAATGTTTTGTTTGACAAAACAATGTTCTTTATTAATCAATAATTGGATTATGGTAATCTAATTAATTATCTCTATAGTAGAGATAATATGGTAGTGTTAACTGTTTAGAAAATAATGATGCTTAAAACCCAAAAGGTTGCAAGGTAGTGACTAATCCCAACTAAAGTTGTGATACCTCTAAAACATAAATTACGAGTTGGTCATAGATGGACGCTTTGGATCGTTAGATCCGGATCCAATACCTTCTTGTTAAAATTGTATGGAGGCGAAATGTTCGAATCTTTATTCTTTTGGAAAGAAGAAAGAATCACAAAGTTGTTGAGGTTAATTCACTTAGATGTTAGTGGCACTTGACCACAAACATAATACTACTCATGTTGGATAACATTCAACGAAGATCACTCTCGGTTGGACTATAGTTTATTTTGAATAAACACAAGTCCGAATACTTTGCAAAATGTTTCAAAGAATTCAAGTAATGTAAGTTGATGAGTAAGACATCTAAAGTATTTACCTCCTTAGATTTGATCCAAGGAAATGTAACACTTTAGATGAGTTTCCTTGAAAGATATCAAGGAAAATAGCATCATAAGATAATGTATTTCTCCATTAGGAGAAGAACGAACTCGAATAAGATTTAGTTCGTTAGATGTTATCTATTACCCATATATATAGGATATATACTTCTAAAACAATATGATTGTCAATGAGAAGATCTTCCAATATTTTCATGACTCCATAAGATGTAGTTGAAAAGAAAGACAAATCTTAAGCATGTTAAGATTTGGGGTTGTGTGCTAATAAGCAATATTTGTTTGATAACAATCTTGTAGGATATCCTTAAAATAACTTTTGGATATCGCTTCTATAAACCAACTAACAAATGTTGTTTTGTTGGGTAGTTCATTGTAATTCTACAATGTGATTTGCCTAAAAGCAAATGAACGAGAGATAGAACTCAAAGAATGGGTTCTTTGAGAGACAAGAAAGTAATCAACAAACATAACAACCTAGTTCCTATACCTTAAGCTCCAAGGTAGTCGATAAGGATTTATAAACCGTCTCAGTTGAATGGTTTTGAACTTTATGACTATGTCATAGAGTTGCACCTCTTAATTCGAAAGAAATAAGAATGAAAATCCTTATGACTACATTGAGTGCATATACGATATATACTCAAGGAAATGGTAAAGTACCATTTGACTCAAAATAATGAAACCTTCAAAGCTAATTGGTAGCTTAAGGTGACTACAATCAAATAGAATGGTTGACTTTAAAGGAACCATTTTTGACGTAGTCTTAGTTTCAATAAATTCGAAGATTGCTAGCTACAACTAAATGGTGATTCAATGTTTGGACATAATATGGGTTTCCGAAACCATTATTAAGATAGTCTTGATAATATATGTCTAAAACTATAAATCACAAAGACATGTAAGTTGTAGAGATCCATCCATCATGGATCTTAGCAGATTAGTGGGAGCTATTTGCATTTTATGAGAAAAAGGATCAAATCGTTTGATTTCTCATAAAGATGTAAATGAATCTTTTGTTTACTAGTTTTACAAAAGATTAGTGGGAGTTAATCATGTTCCTAAAAATTTAAATATATATGATATATTAATTTTGGAAATGAAAAGAATACTTCTTCGTTAAAGTTATGACTTTAATACATTATATGAAGATAGAATGTATAAGGGAGATATAGTCTATATACATGGGATGGAAATCTATAATGATATATTTCATGATATAATTGGATTATATCAATCCCTAATAATAGACAATGGATGCTAGGAAGTTTCTCATATGATGATAAACTTCAATAAGAATGACGATTCTAGTAAGACTAGCAAGTTGCCCTTCTCAAAGGGAATGTACCCTTTGACTCCCAAAGAAATAATGCGTAAATAGAATCCTTTATGCGTAAGCAGAAAGGTGATTTATGTATTTCATATTGTATGAAAAACATTGATATGAGTTGTACCTAGAAACGGTACAAGACGATATCAGTGCAAGCCCAGGATCAGAACCATGGCAACTGTCAAGTGAGTCCTTAAGTATTTAAGAAATACTAAAGGATAGATTCCTCAAAGAATGAGGAAGAATTAGAGTAACGTAATGGAAGCGTAAATGTATTAGATTATGAATCTAATCCATCATTGGATGTTTCTTCATTATGAATGAAGAGATAAACAGATATCTCTTTATTATGACTAAAGAGATATTTGGATGGAAACATTAAAGTAATGACTTTAGTGTGTTCCATTATGAATGCAAGATATATTGCCATATAGAAGTTTACAACAATGTTGTTTGGATGGGAAAGTTCATTTATGAACTCTCTATTCGGTTCCAACCAGAAAGTGTTTGACACTAATAGGGCGATAGCTCAAGCCTGGGAATCAAGGTCTCATCAAGATCCGAACACAAATGAGAGACTGAACCACATGATTGAGAATCATGTATAATGGTGACGTCGTTATTCTCAAGGTTGCTTCTATGGATAACACATATAGATGTCCACTGTCTAGGCCTACTTTTCAGCCATTTATGAAATGACTACAGAAGAGGTATCATCATGATGACCAAACTGATTGGCTCTAGTGCAAGTGGGAGATTGTTGGAAATGTGCCCTAAAGCCAATCATGTGATGATACTTTACGGACATTTCACATGTTAAACTAATCTAGTTTTACATATAAAGGGCATAGATTATTGTTTGAGCCGTCTCATATAAATGTTATATGCTTAAACGATAAAGTCCAAGGAATATGTGATTGGGAGAATGTAATCTAATGAAGTTAGATTCATGAGACCATTCTTTCGTAGACACATCCTAAACGTTCCTGATCATAGGATTGCCAATTGGGCGTTGACAGTCCGTTAAGATCAGTACGTACTATGTCTTCTCTCAGGGAGAGTGATTAGTCTCAAATCATTGGTGTGTGTGACATCAAGACAAGTACGGTAAGTGCTCAATAGAGAATGAGTTCACTGAACGCGATCAACGAAGGGTTCTCATATTCCATGTCACATGAGAACTCATGGTTGGGATAATGCAAAGTAGTCCTTTGACCTGAGGCATCATAGTTGTCTTGTGGTTAAGACCTTGATCTTTGATTATGTCAAAGTCACTCCATCAGGAGGGTGTCCACGGCATCGTTGGGGTCAAGTGACTTAGCTATGGAGACAAGTGAATGCGCAACAAGGGATCTCTAACCTTCAAACCGTTTGAGGGAGAATACTCTATGATATGATTTAAATCTCTGATCAGAGTATGAATGAGATTAGGGAATGCGTTCCGAATCACATTCATGGTAATCATATAAGCACAAGACACACATTGGATAGTAGACATGAGAAAATAAACTATCAAACCAAACAATGTGGTCAAGAGTATTAGATTAGAGAAAGACCGTATTGCATTTGTAATCCCGAACTGAATAGGTTCTCTAACCTCTTCTGATTAGCTTGGGTAACCATGATATGCTGCTAGGTGTCACTCATGGTTTGTGGAAGCCCTAAACGTGTGTAATCACTAAAGGGAGAATTGAAAATAGTTTCAATTCACAATCGATGTAAAATGGTTTTAATCGCCCACTACCTCGCTAAAAGGAACCTAATGGATCGCACACCGTAAAAGGTGGAGATTGAAGATTAAACGGAAATGAGTAAGAATGATTAAATGGTTTAATCATTTATTTATGGCAAGAATTAATTAATATGTTAATTAATCAAACGAATAAGTTCGTTAAAGACCTTCGGGATAGTTTTGGACCTTAAGGCCCAATGGGCTTCGAACGTCAAGCCCATTAACTTAAGTTGTATGACAATTTAATGAATAAAGATTCATTAAAGCCCAAAAGCCCAAAATTCCTTAGGTGGCCGGCCATATGGTGATGAATTAGGGTTTTGGTTATTTAGGTCACTTAAAGAAGTGACTATATAAATGACTTTATAGCCAAATATTCATTAAGTGATAAATGGGTTTATTTTGGGGAAAATTGGTGAGAATTGTCTCTCCATTTTCTCTCTAAAGAGGCCAACACCTTGGAGGGTACATCTAGCAATCCTACTACTCCAAGGTCACTCATTTCTTCTACAATCGAACCTTGGTGTCGAGAATTAGAGGTTCTCAATTTTGGGAACTTGGAGAACCTATTCTTCCATCCAAATCCATGGATCTAAGAAGCAAGGAATGAAGGCCCCTATCTCTTTGGGTGATTAGCCTTTGCTTATGCAAAGAGGAATCTACAAAGGTATTAATTTCAACTCACTTTGTTTTGAGTTGATTATTGGTTCACCAATCTACTAGGCTTTGAATTTCTTGGTTAATGTTTTGTATTTGAGTGCATGTAAGCATGATTCCGCCTTTTAATTGTTAATTGCATGCTATATGATGTTGCTCAAATGAACATGTTTTCACAAAATAATTCCTTCAAGAACTTGGGGTACAAATTCTGGCCAACAACCCTTAGCCTTGTCCAAACTGGTTTTCAAAGTTCGCTTGATTATTTTGTTGATGACTTCAACTTGTCCATTAGACTAGAGATGAGCTGGGGAGGCAAAACATAAGTTGATGTTGAACTTAGAGTAGAATATCCTGAACTTATTGTTGTCGAACTGTCGCCCGTTGTCAGTGACTATCACATTGGGAATGCCGAATCTGCAAAGGATGTTCTTCCATACGAAGTCTTCTATTTTTGCCTTAGTAATGGTTGCCAAGGGTTCTACTTCGGCCCACTTTGTGAAGTAGTCAACTGCAACGATTGCATAGCAAACCTTGCCCTTCCCTGCAGGCATTGGGCCGATCAAATCAAGTCCCCATTGGGTGAAAGGCCAAGGGCTGATCATAGGAGTGAGCGGCTTGGGAGGGGAGTGAGGAATAGTTGCGTAGGGTTGACACTTATCACATAAGCAGGATATTCTGATGGCATCTTGGTGAAGTGTTGGCCAGTAATATCCTTGGCGAAAAGCCTTGTGTGCTAGGGATCGAGATCTAGCATGTATTTCCCGAATGACAGTTTCCGCCTCTGCGGGCGTAAGGCATCTTAGGTATGGTAGGCTTGTATCGAATCTGCTTAGCTTGGACTTTGTCATTTGGAAGGGTGCCATGAGCAAGGAATCTATAAATCGGGGTAATCCAACTATCCCCCTGTTGTAAGTTGCACACTTCCGCAACCATGGTGCTTGGTGCTGCCAGCAATTCGACCTAAATTTTTCTCCCAATCTTGTCTTCCACCGCTGAGGCAAGGTGAGCCAAAGCATCTACATGACTATTTGCCGCTTGAGGAATTTGGGTGATCTGGTAGTGCAAGTGCTTGAGCAACAATTGTATTTATGCCAGATATGCTGCCATGGAGCTATCCTTAGCGTCAAAGTTGTTGGTGACCTGGTTAACCACCAATTGGGAGTCACTGAAGATATCAATTCATTTAACCCTAAGGTGTTTGGCCAAACGTAAGCCTGCTAGGAAGGCTTCATATTCAGCCTCATTGTTCGACGCCTTGAATTTGAAACGAATAGCATACTCCATCGCCATATTGTCAGAGGTCGTAAAGACTAGTCCTGCTCCACAACCATGTTGGTTAGACAAGCCATCAACATATAGACTCCATGTTGGGGCTGTTGGTTCTATTTTCTGAGCTTCCAAGGGTAATGAAACCACTTCTTTAGGCTTAGAAACAATATCAATAGGATATGTGAAGTCAGCGTTGAAGTCTGCCACTGCTTGGCCCTTCTCAGCTGGCTTTGGTTGGTAGAAGATGTCAAACTCACCCAATGCTATTGCCCACTTCTTTAGGCGTAGAAATAATGTCAATAGGATATGTCAAGCACAATGGTGGAGTGTGCTTGGAAGTAAGGGCGAAGTTTTCGAGCAGACTTGACCAATGCTAGAGCCAATTTCTCAATGTTGGAGTATCGTGTCTCCGCATCTTGTAAGGCTTTGCTAGCCTAGTAGACAGGTCGTTCAACATTACCATCATTTTGAATGAGAACGGAACTTACTGCTGAAGCTGATACCGACAGATAGATAATGAGAGTGTCACCAACCTTAGGTTTGGAGAGCAAAGGAGCTTTACTCATGTAGTCTTTGAGGTTCTTGAATGCCTCAGCACATTCATCAGTCCATGTAATGTACTTCTTACTTCCTTTAAGTGCTTTGAATAAAGGAGCACATCTGTCTGTGGCCTTAAAGATGAACCTAGTTAAGGCTGCCACCTTGCCAGTAAGGCTCTGGATGTCTTTTGAAGTTATCGGTTCCTTCATGTCGAGGATTGCTTTGATCTTCTCAGGATTAGCCTCAATGCCTCGTTGGCTTATCATGAAGCCTAAGAATTTGCCAGAGCCTACGCTGAAGGCACATTTGTTGGGGTTCAACCTCATTCGATACCTCTTCAGAATGGTGAAAGTTTTAGATAGGTTGGTGATGTGTTGGTCAGCATGTTTGCTCTTGACTAGCATATCATCAACATAAACTTCCATGCTCTTCCCAATCTGTTCGGCGAACATTGAATTGACCAGTCTCTGATAAGTCGCTCTTGCATTCTTTAGGCCGAAGGCCATGACTTTATAGCAATATAGTCCCCTGTCAGTAGTGAAGGCTGTGTGTTCTTAGTCTGGAGGGTTCATGAGGATTTGGTTGTATCCTGAGTAAGCATCCATGAAGCTCAGAAGTTTACACCCTGCCGTAGAGTCTATAAGTCTGTTTATGAGAGGAAGAGGAAAGCTATCCTTCGGGCATCCTTTGTTTAGGTCGGTGTAATCGACGCACATTCTCCACAAGACCTTTTGGAGCAGGAGGTTTTCCTTGGTCGGATTCTTCTTAACAATGACAACATTTGCTACCCACGTTGGATAATTGACTTCACGGACGAAACCTATGCCTTTGAGTTTTTCAACTTCTGCCTTCATTGCCTCGTACCGTTCAGCGTCATAAGATCTTCGCTTTTATCTCACTGGCTTGGTCTTGGGGTCAATGCTTAAGCGATGACAAATTATATCGGGAGAGATGCCTAGCATGTCCTCGTATGACCAGGTGAAGACCCCAGTGTTCTCTTGCAAAAAAGAGATCAATGTCAACCGAATGAGTGGTGACAAGGTGGTACCAATCTTCACCATGCGATCCGGAATAGAGACCTTCTCAAACTCTTCAGCGGGTTGTGATTGCTGGGTGAAAGAGTCATCTCGAGGATCGTCGGGTTGACTGTTGCCACTGTGAAGATCCAAGTTGGCTTTGTCTGGGCTGGTCTTTATGACTTGGTCATGTATAGAAAGGGTTTCCTTGGGCACAGGCAGGTGTTGTTGCTTGACCGAAGTGTTGTAACATGATCGTGCACTAAGCTAATCTCCTCTGATGTAACCATTGCCATAGGGGGTTGGAAATTTCATCAACAACATATGTGTGGATACCATGGCCTTGAGATCATTGATGCCTGTGCGTCCGAAGATGACATTGTATGCCGTTGGGCAATCAACCACCTGGAAGTTAGTGGTAATGGTAGTTGTGTAAGGGCCTGTACCAATGGTGAAAGGTAAATGTATGCTCCCCAAAGGTTGCACGATATCACCGGAAAAGCTTATCAGAGGGGATATCGACCGATCGAGCAAGTGTTCAGCTAGATTAAGTACCCTGAAAGCTTCAGCAAACATGATATTGACCGAAGCCCCCGTGTCTACCAGGATTCGTCGTACTTCAAAGTTGGCTATGTGAGTTTCCACGATCTGTGGGTCATTGTGAGGGTAGATGATACCTCTTTCTTCCTCAGGGTAAAAACATATTGGATCCCAATTAGGCTTTTGATACTTACCTCCCCTGATGTCTTCCACGTGAAACACTTGGTGGCTAGACCTTCAAGCTCGTTCACTATTTTTCATGGCCCTGTTGGAAGATTTAGATATATGTGTGCCATCACTTATGGAATATATCACATTCACCTGGCGTTGGTTACAGTTACCCTTTGGAGGGTGAATGAGGAATTGATCAATTTTTCCTTCACGTGCCAAAGCTTCAATATGATCACGAAGGGTGATACACTTCTCGCCGTCATGGCCGTTATGCTCGTGGTAGCAGCAAAACGTGCCCGTGTTCTTCGTGGGCTTGTAATCCGGGTACCTTGGCTTTGGCTTCGGTATCAAGTGTGCTATGCTGGGGTAAATGGCCACGCATGTGGCGTTCAAAGGCGTGTATGCCTCGTACCTCGGGGTAGGGGTTGTCCTGACACGTGCTTGACCTACTGTGTTGACTGCCTGGGGTTAGGGATTATCATGGCGATACCCTTGGTTATCGCGGTAATGTCCCTTACTCCTTTTATTAAAATGAGACTGGTAAGGATGGAAATCTTTCGTTTTGCCCTGAGATTGATATGTCTGTTGACTTGCAAAGTATTAAGTAAGGCAGGGGAGGCACCGCTACCGTTTGGAAGGTCGAGGTCTTCTCATTGGGTTAGATCTGGCTTCCACTCTATACTTGTTGATAAGGGGTACTTTGTGGGGGGTTTCCCTTGATATGTCCTTGCCTCGGCGGAGGCATGGTTGTAAGCTTGTGCCATCACCTCAGAGTAAGTCTTCCAAGTGTTGGCATTGATCATGCACCTGAAGAAACAGTCACGTAGGTTTGCCGTGAAGGCTTTGAGGGCAGTCTTGTCGTCTGCCTCGGCACAACGAGAATACTCATGGCTGACGCGGCCAGCATACATACGTAATGACTCGTTTGGCTTATGGTGAATAGTGTACAAGTCATCCGCAGAGTGCAAGCGATCGGTCTGAAAAATGTGTTGAGAATAAACAGTTTCCTCAATTCCTCAAATGAGTGTACCGTCTCAGGTGGAAGACGGCAATACCAATTTAGAGCTCCACCAGATAGGATAAAGGGAAAGAGAAGACATCGCTCTTCGTCGGTGTGCACCCGGTATGCCATGGTAGACTAAAAAATGTTAAGGTGTTCAATCAGGTCCTCCTTTCCAGTATAGAGTTGCAAGCCGAGCTTCTTCTTTGTCTTTGCTTGGAGGGGGTGTCGAGGATCCTCCTTGTAAGAGGGCCAGGCCTAGGTTGGTTCCAATCAGGTATCTTAGCTTGTCGTTCGACCTTCAACTTATTTACTACCTTAAGAAGTTGTAGGACAAGAGCGTCCTGAGTGGAGTCATGTACCACTGGAGCTTTTCTTTTGTAAATCTCCATCTCCTCTTGGAAGTATAAAGGTTTGACCAAGAGCATGTGATTTTTCCTTGGCGCCGTACTGACTTCCTAGGTATGTCTGTCGGAACATCTCTGAGTTTCCTATACCTTCGTGTTTCTCTAGGACTTGTTGCCCCTTCCTCAAATTGGTAGCCGGCCTGGGACATGGGAGGGGACTGAGTCTTTCAGAGACCCTTGGGTCATTGATCTTCGAGTTTACATGGATGGGATTGTCCCGACGTTGCTTTAGGAAATCTCGACAGTCGCGAAAGACGGCTTTCGATCCTTCCACTCCTTCTGTAAGGAGGTTTCTTCCTCCACTTCTCCTACTTCGGGTCGAAGCAGCTAGGTTGAGAGAAGTCTCATGTTGATCAATGTTTTGATGATTAGCTTGCTCCTCATCAGGGATACCCATGTCGAAGGAATGCGACCCTCTGTGTTGGGGGGCACCCAGATGATGGTTGATGTCCACAAGGGTAACGAGTTCGCATGTTTGAGTACGCCTAGTTTTGTGGAGCGAGCATCTCAAAAAGCTTCTCATACTGCTTATGGAGGACCTCATTCTTCATTGCTATCTTGTTGTTCTGAGCTTCTAGCTCATCGACTTTAGCTTAAAGAGCAACCCTCTTTCATTCTTTCTTTCGTTGCCTCGCACCAAGTGCAAGAAGGGTGTCATTCTGCGTGCTGTGGGTTCCTTCACTCCCCATGTTGGAGAGGGATGCCTGGTCAAAAGAGAGTGTACGAATGGTGGAAACCAACTTAACAAAGCTGAAGAAAGTGGGAATAAGTGTCTTTCCCACAGACGGCGCCAAATGTTGATACACAAAATCAGTGAGGACTTTGGTACAATAGAAAATGTTAAGTTTGTGACCTTCGCTAGATTGCTCCAGTCACTAGTGTGGATAAATATGTAAATGGATTGGGACAGGGAAGCAAACACAAGATGTACGTGGTTCGCCCAGATTGGCTACGTCCACGGAGTAGAGGAGTTCTCATTAATTGTGAAAGGTTTACACAAGCACATAGGTTCAAGCTCTCTTTTAGTGAGTACTAGTGAATGATTTAGTACAAATGACATTAGGAAATATTGTGAGAGAATGATCTCTATTATAGAAGAGGGTTTCTAGTTTCATTCTGACATTGACACGTGTCGTGTTGTGATTGGCTTCTGATGTTGACACTCGTCGCGCTATGATTGGCTTCTGATGTCGACACGTGTTGCGCTATGATTAGCCTTCATGTTAGAGGGAAACTCTTTTGGGTCCTTGATGGTATAACATTGACTGGTGCTCAGTAGTTTCGAGATTGGTCAAGTATGGTACAAACAAACTAGATATTCCTTGGCTTCTGTCACCACTGACCTGTGTGTGGCTATGCGTGTGGTCGTGGGCTAGGCAGCGCATGATGGCGCGTTCGGCCTCCGGCAGGCGAGTGGTCGACACATACGGGTCCGTGACGTCATGTAGAGTGTTTTTGTATATTCAAACCTTCCGTTTGAGCAAACTATGGGGGGTTTTTCCTAGCTTTTAGTGTATGTTGTAATTAACTAATTATTATTAGTTGTTTCGTATATAAGGGAGATTTACCTTGAGGATGTATAAGGACAAGCGAGGATAGGGGGCCACAATCCATCGACGTATAAGTGAGTGGGCATTTGTTTTCATGTATATGTGTGTGTGTGTGTGTGTATATATATATATATATATATATATATATATATATATATATATATATATAAGGTTATAAGAAATGTTATAAGTGGGTGGGCATTTTGAATTGATTTATGCATATCATGCCATGATTAAATAACGTTATAAGAAATATTGTACTTTTGTGAAATGCTAAAATAATCCTACGGGATGTACAGGTAACTTTATTGTCAAGTATGATTATTATGTTGACTGGAATTATTGAATTGTATGACATGCTTATATTCATGTAGTTTGTTCATCATTGCTGCACCCTGGTGTTAGTGCTCGCCACGGACCTGGGCCAGTCTTTCACATGTATGTTCATCTCCGCACCACACGCTCGCCTTGGATCTAAGTAGGTGCCAGCCCTATCATACAAGTTGCATAAGGCAACTTCGACTTGTAGGTGACCGCGATTAGCATCAGTCTTCACGTGATTGTAGCACTAGAGCATATATTATGATTACACTCACTCTTGTCGTACAGGTCGTATTAGGCGACTCCGACTTATGTGCTAACATAGATTGATGAGCATTAGTTCAGTTGTACAGGTCGCATTAGGTGACTCCGACTTGTGTGCTAGTATAGATTGATTGAACCCTTGATTTTACTTATACTACTATTGAGATATTGTGATGTGGCATACTTATGGATTTACTGTTGATTGCATTTGATTTCATACCTATACGTAATATGATTTTCTGGAAACTATACATGTTTTACAGTAAGGGGTTAGTATGTTCAGAAAATAAATGGATTTTATAAACTTTTGTTTTTGTCCACTCACCCTTCTATTTTTCGTCCCTCCAGGTGCTAGATAGTTGAATTACTCTATGGCGTATGAGAATTAGCCGGCGATTCTGACATATCCCTGTTTAAATGTAGGAACTATTCCCGTTGTGTATTAAGTGCTTAACTAGTTTGGACTGCACTATTTGTCATCTATGCTCTGAACATTTGTATTATATGGGTTCTACCTACTACTGCGCATTCACTTTATTATTTTAAATAAGTTCTAGTTTCGGTTTTAATTTATTCACATTTTTACATCACTCACACTTTTGGTTACGTCACTTTCGGGTGACGGCCAACATGCCTCGACTCTGGTCGGGGTGTGTCAGCTATTATCATACCATGCCAACAGAAAATTTTGACATACCAAAATTTGGTTTACTGAAAGTTTAGTATGGTAATAGTAATGAATTTTTTCATACCAAATGTTTGGTATGATAATTGGTACAAGAGCTTTGGTATAGTAAACCTACCGAACCCACCCTTACAATTTAGCATCCAAAACTGATCAAATTACATTATACACCTTATAGTTTAGCTCATTTTCACTTAGATACAAAAATTTAAGAAATACTAGACAATAGGAAGTTTCCAAGTCCATACCCAAGTACTTATTACTTTGGGTCGTAATTGCTATTTTATTAGGGTCAGCTATTATAGCCATTTGTAATCCACAAACCATTCCTATTGATTAGGGTTTAGGGTTTAGTGGAGTGTGTTTGACTTACTTAAGTTTGAATCTTCTTCTTCATAATTTTTTGTATTTATGTTTAAAAAAAACCCAAAATGTTTATATATATAGTAGCCTATAGACATCTCTTACATTACGAAATAATTATCAAACACTCTGTATCATAATTTAATTGTAATAAACTTGGAAAACCAACAACAACAGTATGGCATGTGACGATTCAACTGTCAAGAAGGTCAGAGCACATGCCTTTCACTACTATGATCTAGTCGTATTCTTCTTCATTTATAAGTGAGAGATCTTAAGCGACGAATTTGAATTATATTATTATGACTGACTCATTATGAGGTTTAACACACTTTACAGGTAATATTATTTGTGAAAGAATAAAAAAATAAAAAGTCAAAGTACACACCTCACCTCAATCACTCTCTCTCCGTTCTCTGTCACCGGCCCTCGTCTTCCTTCCTCGGACAAGGGACTCGTGGCGACAAAACAAGCAGAAGAAAGAAGCTCCGTCGTCAGCTCACAGAAACACTCCAAAAAGAAATACAGAAACCCTAGAAATTCAATCCAATCGATCAAATTCCCCCAAACTGCATGTTTCACTCACCTCAAATGGTGAAGAAGCGAGTCCCCGAATGGCTCAACAGCTCGCTCTGGTCCTCCTCCACGCCCTCCCCTTCCATCGACGACGATCTCGTCCAACGTTACACCTCCAATCCCACCGCCGCCGCCACCACCACTCCAATTTCTAGTTATTCTGTCTCCGACTATGACCCGCCTTCCACGGTTGACCCCCCAATCCCTGTTGCCCCTCCCAAATCCACAAGAGAAGACAAGCATCTTCCCGAGCCCCAATTCTCAGATTCATTTCCGGATCACGAAGACAAGAGCAACAACACCGCTCCGTCCCCCGAGGATATCTCCAGACAGTCTCAACTCTTGGCCGAGGTTTGCCCCTCACTCTCTCTCCCTATGCATGTATTGCTGATGAATGATTGGGTTTTTCTTAATTTTGTGTTTGCAGCTGTCGAGGGAGGTGATTAATTTGCGCGAATTGCGGAGAATTTCATCTCAGGGCATACCAGATGGTGCTGGGATACGGTCTACAGTTTGGAAGGTGATAATGTTTCGGTTTTTTTATTTTTGTTTGATTTAATTTAGTGTTTAGGACGTGTTTGTTTCTAGAGAAAATGTAGGCAATTTCTCGTAAATTTAGCTTTATCATGGACAGAATGATGCTTGAGGACTTGAGAGTTACCCATCTAGCCGATGGAGCAGGACATAGTAAAAGAAGTGTGCAATTCTGATTTTACCTGTTGCAGCCAAGGAACTGGATTAGTTTTAATGGTTGATAATTGTTCCTTGCAGCTTTTACTCGGATATCTACCACCGGATCGGGGACTTTGGTTGTCTGAGTTAGCTAAAAAGAGGTCACAGTACAAGCATTTTAAAGACGAGCTTTTGATGAATCCTGTAAGTCATGTTCACTGTTTTATCACTGTCATTTTATCTACTTCTTTGGATTTTGAAGATCAAACAGAAAAGCTAGATTCATGACATAAGGTTAAGAGGTTGCTTTGATCTGAAGGGTAGCTAACGCTTTTCTATATTGGGCAAACATTTTTCTAGAAAGTTGCTACAAGTTTTAATCACAGTTGTTCAAATTCATAGAGATGTTGAAGAATAAAAAAAATTGATAAGATTCAAGCATCAGCTGGTAATCCTATTAGTGAAAAGATTGGTTAGCGGCCGATTTTTGTCCTGGAAAGACTACAACAACAACAACAACACCTTTTCCTACTAAGTGAGGTCGGCTATGTGAATCCTAGAACGCTATTGCGATCGGTTTTGTGTCATGTCCTCCGTTAGATCCAAGTACTTTAAGTTTTTTCTTAGGGTCTCTTCCAAAGTTTTCCTAGGTCTTCCTCTACCTCTTCGGCCCTGAACCTCTGTCCTGTAGTCACATCTTCGGACTGGAGCGTCAGTAGGCCTTCTTTGCACATGTCCAACCCACTCATTCCTAATCTTATCCTTTCTCGTGAGCCCACACCTCCAATAAGCATCCTCATCTCCGCTACACCCATTTTGTGTACGTGTTGATGCTTCACCGCCCAACATTCTGTGCCATACAGCATCGCCGACCTTATTGCCGTCCTATAAAATTTTCCCTTGAGCTTCAGTGGTATACGACGGTCACACAACACGCCGGATGCACTCTTCCACTTCATCCATCCCGTTTGTATTCCATATATTCTGTCTTTCATTGGCTTAGGCGAAGACCTTTAGATTCCAACACTTCTTTCCAAATGTTAAGCTTTGCATTTACTCCTTCCGAGTTTCATCTATCAACCCTATATCGTCTGCGAAAAGCATACACCAAGGAATAACATCTTGAATATGTCCTGTTAACTCATCCATTACCAATGCAAAAAGGTAAGGACTTAAGGATTGTTGATACACAAAATCAGTGAGGACTTTGGTACAACAGAAAGTATTAAGTTTGTGATCTTCGCTAGATTGCTCCGGTTATTAGTGTGGATAAGTATGTAAAAGGATAGAGATAGGAGAACAAACACAAGATGTACGTGGTTCACCCATATTGGCTACGTCCACGGAGTAGAGGAGTTCTCATTAATTGTGAAGGGTTTACACAAGTACATAGGTTCAAACTCTCCTTTAGTGGGTACAAGTGAATGATTTAGTACAAATAACATTAGGAAATATTTTGGAAGAATGATCTCCTTTTATAGAAGAGAGTTTCTAGCCTTGTTCTGACATTGACACGTGTCATGTTGTGATTGGCTTCCGATGTTGACACGTGTCGCGCTATGATTGGCTTCAGATGTCGACACGTATCGCTCTGTAATTGGCTTCCTGGTTGGAGGGGAAGCTCCTCGGTTGGGGACTTGCAAGATCCAAGCCGCTGAGTAATCACGAAACTTTTAAGTACCGAAGTGTGGTATCTTCACTTGTCTTATATGTCTCATAGGTAGATGTGGCATCTTCTCTGGAAGTACTCTTCCTCCGTCCAGGGATGGTATCTTTAACTGGTAGAGATGCACAAAGTAATGTATCAATTTCACTTGAAGCTTACTTATAGTTTCAGGCTTGGTCAAGTGCGATACAAACCATGTAGTAGAAGTCCCCCAAGTCGCCGAGCTAGGAGATCTGCTGAAAGAGGTGACAGACAAGGTAAGCAATCAGAGCTCCAAGCAATCAGTCCCAGATCAGAAGTTTGATTTCGAGTTCCGGCTGATTGTTCTCATTCTTCTTATCTTGCAGGCAGCATGAAGGATAAAGAGAAGAAAAGGAGAAGAGATGATATGAGGTACTTTTGCTTTTAAAGAAGTAACTTTCCACAGGCTTATTCTTGAACTGGGCTGGAGGGTTTTCTGGTTACCTCCAGAGTATAAGGCCGACTGAAGAATTTGAGGGTAAAAACAAGTCCATCAAATCTAAAGTACGTTCGACCCTGCTGATATGGGATACTTTTGCTGTTGACAAAGTAGTGGAAGTATCGGCACGTGTTCTATTACGTTTGTCTCCACATGCTTCCTTGGATCCTTCTCACTTGCCCTATCTGTTCCTCAGGCAGATGTGGTATCTTCTCTGGAAGCATAAGATAAGATGTTGAAGATGAGTACTTGAGAGCAATGTCAGGTAAGTAATCAGGTAAGGGGTTCTAGACAGTCAGTTCCTGATTGGAAGCTTGATTCCAAGTGCTAACTGATTGCTCTCTTTCTCCTTGTCTTGCAGGTAAGAACAAGGCCAAAGGAAAAGACAGAGAAAAAGCATGATATGAGATATTCTTGCTCTGGTGTAGCTTGTTTGCAGAGGTATTATCGGGGGGAAAGAAAGTTGAGTATTTCGAGAGGCTTCGTTGGGAGTGCCCTCTCAGATATGAGGAAGGGTTGATCATTTTTGCAGGTCTGCCTGTCTGTTGAGGATGGATGTCGACATATATAGGAGTCTCCTTAACAAGTAGTAATGCTATTCCTTTACCCTTGGTCATAGCACTGTAGTGGGAGCTGCCAGCTTCACGTGTTTTGACTCTGTCAAAGCACTTTGAAAAAGTGGTATGTGGTATCTGGAAAACTGATGTTGCTTGTGAAGATTACAGACAAGCTTTATCCAAGGAGATCTGGCTCTCGAAGTTGAGAAAGCGATGCCTCTTCGGTTTTCGAACAAGCGATCTTGTCGGGGATTTGGCTCTCGAGATTCGAAGAACGGTGCCTCTTCGAATTTTAAGAAAGCAATCCTGCTAGGAGTCTGGCTCTTGAAATTCTGAGAGCGGTGTCTCTTCGATTTTTGAGAAAATAATCCTGTTGGGAGTCTGGCTCTCGAGATTCGGAGGGCGGTGCCTCTTCGATTTTGGAGCAAACAATCTTGTTGGGAGTGTTTTCTCGAATGTGAGTAAAGGTTGGGCATTTTTGCTAGTGTACCTTGCCACGGAGCACAGAGGTTGACACACAGGGACTTTCCAATTATCCAGCAGTGGTGCTGTTCCTTTACCCTTGTGAGTAATAATATGGTAGCAAAATCTTCAAAATTTATGTGTCTAAACTTTGTTAGTGCTGTTTCTTTGCTATTCTTTTACCCTTCTTGGTCATAGCGATGTAGTGGGAGCTGTAAGCTTCACGTGTCTAAACTTTGTCAGAGATCTTTGGCAAAGTTATCTGTGGTATCCATGAGCTGATGTTGAGTGTGGAAAGTGGATGATTGAACAGTAAGATTCACGTGCTTTTTACTTCACCAGAAATCTTCGACAGATTGCCCGTAATTTCCGCAAAGCTGAGTGTGCATGTGACAGGTGCTGACAAGGCTGAGAAAGCAGGTGCCTCTTCGATTTCTGAGACCGGCCCTCGTGGTCTCTTAGCAGCCCCGCTTTTGAGAAAGCAAGTGCCTCTTCGATTTTTGAGATCGGCCCTCGTGGTCTTTGAACAGCCCAGCTTTTGAGAAAGCAAACGCCTCTTCGATCTCTGAGATCGGCCCTCGTGGTCTTTGAGCAACCCAGCTTTTGAGAAAGCAAACGCCTCTTCGATTTCTGAAGCTCCGTCGAGTGCAAATTTTTATAGAGGCTGGCATTAAGTTCCAAAGCACACTTGAATCTCCACCAGTAGAAGCTCCCTTCTTGCACTTCTAAGATCTTGATTTGTCCGACCTCTTCTCTCTTCAACACCTTTGAAAATGTCTGGCCCTTCCGATTGTTGTTTTGACTTGAACCATGGTGAAGAGGCAGCCGCGCCTTCTCCAGACAACATATGGCGCCCATCCTTCTTATCCCCTACTGGTCCTCTTACAGTTGGGGATTCCGTGATGAAGAATGATATGACCGCTGCGGTGGTGGCCAGGAACCTTCTCACTCCCAAAGATGACAGACTTCTTTCCAAACGGTCTAATGAGTTGGCTGTTAAGGACTCTCTGGTTCTTAGTGTTCAGTGTGCAGGTTCTGTGTCGAATATGGCCCAACGCCTATTTGCTCGAACCCGCCAAGTAGAATCATTGGCGGCGGAAGTGATGAGTCTCAAGTAGGTGATTAGAGGGCTCAAACATGAGAATAAACAGTTGCACAAGCTCGCACACTCATTAGCTTAATACCCCTATAGTTCATGCAATTTTGTACGTCGCCCTTATTCTTGTAGATAGGCACCAAAGTGCTCTTTCGCCACTCATTTGGCATCTTCTTCGTTTTCAAAATCCTATTGAAAAAGTCAGTGAGCCATGCTATACCTGTCTCTCCCAAGACTTTCCACACTTCGATCGGTATATCATCTAGGCCCACTGCTTTTCTATGCTTCATCTTCTTCAAAGCTACAACCACTTCTTCCTTCCTAATTCGACGATAAAAGGAGTAGTTTCTACACTCTTCTGAGTTACTCAACTCCCCTAAAGAAATACTCCTTTCATGTCCTTCATTGAAAAGATTATGAAAATAACCTCTCCATCTGTCTTTGACCGCGTTCTCTGTAGCAAGAACCTTTCCATCCTCATCCTTGATGCACCTCACTTGGTTTAGGTCCCTTGTCTTATTTTTCCTTGCTCTAGCTAGTTTATAGATATCAAACTCTCCTTCTTTAGTATCTAGTCGCTTATACATATCGTCATAAGCCACTAACTTAGCTTCTCTCACAGCTTTCTTCGCCTCTTGCTTCGCTCTTCTATACCTTTCACCATTTTCATCGGTCCTATCCTTGTATAAGGCTTTACAACATTCCTTCTTAGCCTTCACCTTTGTTTGTATCTCCTCATTCCACCACCAAGATTCCTTTTGGTGTGGAGCAAAGCCCTTGGACTCTCCTAATACCTCTTTTGCTACTTTTCGGATACAACTAGCCATGGAATCCCACCTTTGGCTAGCTTCACCCTCTCTATCCCACACACACTGGGTGATTACTTTTTCTTTGAAAATTGCTTGTTTTTCTCCTTTTAGATTCCACCATCTAGTCTTTGGGCACTTCCAAGTCTTGTTCTTTTTTCTGGCTCTTGTCATCCATGGCAGTACAGTTATCTTTGTTTCTCCTTGTAGTATTTCATATTGCATGTTTCTTGGTGACCGCTTAGCCAGCTTTGTGGGATTTTAATTTGTTAAGATAAATTGAAAAATGAAAGGTCATAATATGCTATGTGGTTCATACATTTTTGCATTTTTTAAATTCTGTGAGAAATGGCTTTCTGAATGTTTCCATTGGCTAGTCAGTCAGAAATCACAAGGAAGATGGATAACTGCACTACTTGTGACAATGATGAATTAAAATGTCAAGGCAAGGGGTTGCTATCAAGATCAGAAATACCTCATGGGGAGCATCCATTGAGTCTTGGGAAGTCCAGTGTCTGGAATCAATTCTTCCAGGTAATTACCCAATTGACTTGCTCAATTGATTTTCCGAGCAAACTTGCTCAATTGATTTATCGAGCAAACTTTCTTCCAATTCCATAATGTGCACAATGCAAAATAATGTTTTTTATAAGCCAACTCTGTAAATATATATTTTTCAGAGTAATAAAAATTATGGTACAAACAAACCAACTGTATTTTTGGCAGAATTGATAAGAAACGCAAGGTTTTCAAGTATAATTGGCATGTGCTTCAGTTGTAAGTCAAGAGCATAGCTTGTTTTGGCCATATGTCTGATGTAAACTCAAATTTCCAATTTTTTTGTGTAAATCTTAGTTCCTTGTCATGTTGTCGTTATAGAATGGTGGTAACAATTTCTGGTGCAAAACCTCATTTTTATATGTAACTCCAATTTTGGGTCATGTAGGACACAGAGATTATAGAACAAATTGACCGAGATGTAAAGCGCACAC
Source organism: Malus sylvestris (assembly GCF_916048215.2). Classification (NCBI taxonomy): domain Eukaryota; kingdom Viridiplantae; phylum Streptophyta; class Magnoliopsida; order Rosales; family Rosaceae; genus Malus; species Malus sylvestris. Next base: position 39,572,253 of record NC_062272.1, on the reverse strand, counting down.
ATCCAGACATGCACTTCTTCTCAGGAGACTCTCAAGATGCTAAATCTAATCAGGTTTTTCTTTGATGTCCGGCTCAAACTATGGTACAGACCAGCCGTAAGATTGGCAAATACAAGCCATTTGGCTGACTATGTATATAACAATTTCAGGATGCTTTGAAGACCATCCTGGTTATATTTGCAAAGCTAAATCCTGGTATAAGATATGTTCAAGGGATGAACGAAATTTTGGCACCACTGTTTTATGTATTAAAAAATGATCCCAACGAGGAAGATGCGGTAAGAGTGCCATATGTTTTTTCTATTTAGTTTACAAGCCACTCTATTTAAATTTCAGACCATAGCATGTTCTTATACGTGTTCATCTGTATGTGAGGTTTAAAATTTAGGTACTTGGTGTTTGGAGATGTTGACTTTCTGGTTGTCGTTCATTTAATTTGAAATGCATGTTCTTCTGGTATATATTTTCATATGGTATACATTTCCAGACTTGTAGGCTTAATTATGGAAAAAGGGTAACATGCACAAAATAAGGGGCAAATGTTGACCCCAACTCACAGGTGCCAGAATTTAATTCACCTGAAGAAAAAGAATTGAGAGCAGTTTATCATGAAAACTATTCAGCATTGCCTATGTTTTCTCTATAACAAAAGAAAATATTGAGCAACTGATTATAGTGTTGGCTGTGAACAATAAATTGTGTTAATGCGTGGACAAGGGATGGACACAATGATATACGTCAGTTTGTTGTCATTATGCTTTTGTGCAATAAACTTTCATTATCATTCTATTTATCGTATTTGGTCACTTTTGCTCATTGTTTCCAAATGCCAAGTTTTGTAGGCCTCTGCTGAAGCAGACACGTTCTTTTGTTTTGTTGAATTATTGAGTGGCTTCCGTGACCATTTCTGTCAGCAACTCGATAATAGTGTTGTTGGAATTCGTTCCACAATAACAATATTGTCACAACTTTTGAAGGAACATGATGAAGAGCTATGGCGTCATCTCGAGATCACAACCAAAGTAAGACATTCTCTATCTTTGAATATGTTTTTCTCTGAATCAAAATGGGTGGCTAATGGTCGAGTGGGGCACACTTGGGGTACCTTCTGTTTACTGATTTTTGTAGCTAGATAAGGTAATCATTGTGCATATGTTTTACAAATTTGAACAAAACCTTAAAGGTCGAATTATCTGTTATCAAAGTTTTTAATGTTAATTTTCTTTTCAATACACGCTTTATAACGCCTTGAATAAATATTGCCTTGAAACTAATTTGTTATTAGATTCTTTCTATTTCTGGGTCCAAGCTTATCCAGTGACTGCCTATCACTTTCTTTTACTAATCTCCTAAAAGATTTGATCAAAGTCTATAATTTTTCCAAGATGGCTGAGAGAATTATTGTGTCACCTGTTGACAGCCTTAGAAGTAGTAAAATACTGCTTAAATATTCATCATGTTAAGGTTTTCAAGGTGATTCGAGAATATCATATTTAGGTCGCTAGAATTCTTTATATAGGACTGACTGGGTTCTTATTTTAAATGACAGGTCAATCCCCAATTTTATGCATTTAGGTGGATCACTCTCCTCTTAACCCAGGAATTCAATTTCACAGACAGCCTTCACATTTGGGACACACTTTTAAGTGATCCCGAAGGTCCTCAGGTAGTACCATATCCTTTCCGACTTTAGGTTACTTATTATTTCTTCTCTTTTGTTTTCAGGGTGTTAACAGGGTGTTAATCACCACCCTTAGATTGTCAATAATATCTGACCAAATGAAAAACTATCAATCTTGCTTGTGGTTGAGGTCACTCCGCCCTTTTTGGGCTTGCCTTTGCTTTTGGCTGTCTTTTGTTTGTTCGTTCGTAGGCTAACGATGAATCTAACTAACAAATTGTAGGAAACCCTTCTTCGAGTATGCTGTGCAATGTTGATTCTCATTCGGAGGCGCTTACTAGCAGGTGATTTTACCTCAAATCTCAAACTACTGCAGAACTATCCTCCAACAAACATCAGCCATCTGCTCTACGTTGCCAACAAGTTGCGTGTACAATCCTCAGGCTAATTTACCTAACACACCATCACTCCCTTTTTATTTTTCTCTTCCATCATTTCGTGATTCAAATGTCCATGTTTTGTAAATGACTGGGTGTATATGCTCTTAGAGTAACAACTGATTGCTTTAAATTAATTAATTTGGTAGAGTAGTCTGAATAGTCCTCATCTTTACAAGGATGAATTGTTGAATGTGGATTTTTTTTTTGTTGGGACACTAGTCATACGACTTGTTCCGTGGTTTGTCGAATGGATTGCGGTTATTTTCTATATATTTCGTTTACACTTTGTTCTTTTATCAATATTTTATAAATTCGTATCGCTATGAACCGGTCGACCTATTGAATTTCAGTCGGACTTTAGTGGTAGCGAAACTAGCAGAGGTTCGGTATGGGATCCTAAACCAAAAATGAAATTTTGAATCCTAAACTGAAAATTTTCGGGAGGGAATTTGAAGATCAATTCCAAACCGAAATTTCGGTATTCCCAATTTTCAAAATTCCCGAAATATTTTTGGTATTCCGGGATGGTTCGGTATTAACCAAATTTTTTATAAATTGGAATACCAATCATTCATATCAAGTCAAATTAACATGGAACCAAATAAAATAAGTTAAGTAACAAACCCAGAAACAAAAAAATAAGTTACAAAATATGTTTGAAAACTAACCATACGATTTTTTGATTTCGTGTTGAAGAAATATACACATTTGGTTGAGAAGCAATAGTGCAAGGTGAGTGTGTGTGAGGTTTGTACCGGCATGTGGCGATAAAAGGTTATGGTTATTACCTGTAGACCAAATGGCAGAGTTAAAATTCTAGAAATCCAAGAGTTGGATGACAGCGTTGAACAAATGGAGCAAAGGGCTATGGTTACTACCTGTAGACCACACCAATTATATTGCTACTAGTGGTTTGCAACAATTCAAATGTCCTTTTTCAGTACTTGAATTCAACTTCAACTATAACATACATGCAACCAAAATAAAATCGGTTCCATATGTCATCCAGAAAATTTTGGGAATTTTAGTTTGGGACTTTTTGGTTTAATTCGGGAATTTTGGGAATTTTTTCCAACCCTAAGCAGAGTAGGGTTAGTTCAGATGTACCTATTTTGAGATTTGAGATTGGCAATGTGGGCTATTGGAATAGAGCTCATCCCAAATGGGTAGAACAAAAGGCTATTCAGGAGGAGATTTGAAATAGCCCCTATATTGACAAATCACTTGCGAACAACGTGAAATTATGTCCCAAGGCTGCAAATCACAATTTAACACATGCATAAAAAACAAGGTTAAGGCCGCCTCCTTCGAGCTTGGGAGATTTCAAAATGGACAGATATATCAACTCAAGTGCATAAGAACCAGAATGAGCATACCAAAAAATGTTAAAGTAATTGTGCATTTTGTTAAGGTATAGAAAAATCATTAGACTATCGCCATAAATGGCAGAATCATACAAGCAAGTCAAACCAATATATTACAATAAATCACATGCATTGTATATGTTTAGATCGGAGCATAACAAATTAGTCAACTATCGACGTGTCTCGTGTTGTGCATACTCCAGCCGCTTGAACATGATCAAGAAGAAAACAGAAATTCAGACTGGGTGAAAAATCATCAACTTGTATGATCAAGAGGAGCATGAAAGATGAGTAAATATCCGAATGATGAGTAAAACAACATGCAATTGTTTGTGAAAGAGGTCAAGAAAGGAAATTTCTTCAAAGGAAGTATTTAAACAGAAAGAAAATATGGATATTATGATTACCTCAAAGGCAGAGTAACAATCACCCGCTAAAAATCCTCCGACTACTTTCTCATCCTTCTGCCACAGATATTGTGGAATTTGATTCCAGGCCATCCATAACTTCACTCAACTGGCTGTCCAGAATTTCCAAAACATTATCCGGTGGACATTTATCTGCTGGATTCTTAGGAGACGTTTGGCAGAAACATTCCGGCCAAGAATTTGTATAGAAAGACTCAGGCGGGGTCCGCTTGTGCTTTCCTATCCGGTCTAATTGTGGTCCGGAAGCCATAATAGGGGCGGTGTCCAAGGAGATTGTTGGCAAAGTTGCTAGGGCCATCATATGTAGGTATAAAAATATCAGAGAGGAGGCAAACCATGTAGTCCACTGCAGACCCTAACAATCCCTGGGTGTTTTCTGCTAGCTCGAAACAGTTTCATGAATCTATGCCCACCAAATAGTTCACCAGCAGCTAGGTATATCCTGGTAGAATTGTTAAACCTCATTGCCGACCTGCATACAAAAGGGGAACAAGCTTGTTTGCATTTTATATACAAAATGTCATCTGGTATCTGTTGCTAAGAACAACATAAGCTTTTATATACAAAATGTCATCTGGTATCTGTTGGTAAGAACAATATAAGCTGCCGATGCAATGCAAGGTAATAATCTTTAATATTGATGGGCTCCATATACTGTAATATGCAAAATAAATAACAAGAAAGATAATATTACCTCTTCAGGAGTTAATGGGCATTTTCCTAGGGCTCTTCTTTCCTCATAGACAAGCTTCTTTGGCGCAAAATTTTCTTTTCGATACTTCTTCAAAATCTCTTGCTCTTTGGGGTTGAAAATATCAAAGCAGCTGCAGAGTTATCATACCAGATGTTAAGTCCTCACATAACATTATTTTTCAAAATCTGAACCCATGAACTATTTTGGTCTTCATCCAAAACAAAACAAAAAATAAAAAATTATTCAGTCATGAAACAAACAGATTGCGCCCCTTGCCTAGCTAGTCTAGTGGCCATGAAAGATGAAATTTCCACACATGATATAAAGGCCAACAATCTACTCATTATTCATTTTATGTAAGGATTTCGCTAATAACATACCTCATTTTTGTGAGACTATATAGATAACACTGTTGTGCTTGGAATCTTAGTTTTGACCAATTGACACTACGATAAAAGATAAAGTTCAGTTAAAGTAGTCGAGTTTAATTATGGTTCAACCTTTTTTTGTACCTCTTCTCTCTCCTTGTTCTGCTCAATTAGTATCAAACCAACCCATATCGTATGTCCCTTAAATCATTATTATGCTGGGAATTGGAAACTATGGCAGCATTGGTTAAAGGGAACCCCCATTCCCACTGACCCTAAATATTTTACAAAAGTACCATCAAATCTTTGACAAGTTTAACTCAAAGTACGCGTACACAAACATTTTTCTACAAGTAATTATGTGTATGGTTTGCTTCCGTTTTTTTCCGCTCCTATTACATCTTACCATATGCAACAAAGTCAATCATTCATCTCAGATCCGACCCTCCACCCCCATGCAGATGCAAACTTGAGCATAACAAGATAATCAGATAAGAACGTACCCAGCAAATGCCAGCATATCCATCTCAAAACGAAGATGTATGGACATGAAGTGACCTTGTGAGTGAAGCTTATCTACGATTGATTTACTTAACTTATATTTCACTTAAACCTCAGAGCATGATAGCTAACTCTGCATCTCAACCGTTGATACTCAGGGTTGTCAATCTCTTCTGCCAAGCGATGTGAAAAGGGAGTAAGATAAATAGCACTATGCTCCTTCATTTTCGCAAGTGCATCTGTAGTATACCAACTGATAGGAGAATCTCGAGGGGGACGAGCTGAGACAAGGTTTAGAGGAAGAGCGAGTCAACATTTCAAACATATTGAAGAACTCAAATTGATTTCTGATTATGAATTTGATGATAAAAATACTGATGTTATACCTGCACAGCTTTTATCTTCTTGGTCTTCCCATTTTTGCGAATTTCTGGTATTTTTTCTACAATTTTTACATCATACCTCAATGACTTGATAAAATGCTCAACATCATAGATACCGCCGAAACCACTGCACTTGAACATAATAATTTATAAACTTAACAGAAACAAGCGTACAATTAACCATGAGAGCACAGTAGACACATTACTCACAGTTCATCAAAACGAATTCCTTTTGCTTTTCCAAGAAAATATAATATTTATGTCATTACCATAAAATATGAAGGGAGCTATTCATATGAAACTGTGCAAAAAGATGCAAATGGCTGTACAGGAAAATCCGTTCATGCAGATATCTTGAAGCTTTCTCTTTCCATTCAACAAAGTTATAGACCAGTCACTAACATGTTTTCTAATTCCTCCATAATTATGAAAATGTTACAGACAGTGACTAATTATATGCGACATGTCTCCTATGTAGCTACGTGTTTATCACAATTTTATCTACCTTCTCTCTCTTGTCTTGGTTAATACTTAACAGCCTCAATCAGAAAATAAAAGTTTGTAAGTCTGTAAAATGTGAATTTGAATACTCCAAGAAACCAAATCTGCGTATGTGAATTACTGATTAGAGAACCATTGAAAATAGATACCTGTCATCATGCCAAAAAGAGTTCGCATCCAGTTCTGGCAGCACAAGTGTAGCGTTCATGATTCTTGCTGCACGGACAGCATTGCATACTAAAACATCCAAGAGAGTAATACAACAACAACAACAAAAAAGCCTTTTCCCACTAAGTGGGGTCGGCTATATGAATCCTAGAACGCCATTGCGCTCGGTTTTGTGTCATGTCCTCCGTTAGATCCAAGTACTCTAAGTCTTTTCTTAGGGTCTCTTCCAAAGTTTTCCTAGGTCTTCCTCTACCCCTTCAGCCTTGAACCTCTGTCCCGTAGTCACATCTTCGAATTGGAGTGTCAGTAGGCCTTCTTTGCACATGTCCAACCCACTCATTCCTAATCTTATCCTTTCTCGTGAGCCCACACCTCCAACGAAGCATCCTCATCTCCACTACACCCATTTTGTGTACATGTTGATGCTTCACCGCCCAACATTCTGTGCCATACAGCATCGCCGACCTTATTGCCATCCTAAAAAATTTTCCCTTGAGCTTCAGTGGCATACGACGGTCACACGACACGCCGGATGCACTCTTCCACTTCATCCATCCTGCTTGTATTCCATATATTCTGTCTTTGATCGACTTAGGCGAAGACCTTTAGATTCCAACACTTCTCTCCAAAGGTTAAGCTTCGCATTTACCCCTTCCTGAGTTTCATCTATCAACTCTATATCGTCTGTGAAAAGCATACACCAAGGAATAACATCTTGAATATGTCCTGTTAACTCATCCATTACCAAAGCAAAAAGGTAAGGACTTAAGGATTGTTGATGCACAAAATCAGTGAGGACTTTGGTACAACAGAAAGTATTAAGTTTGTGACCTTCGCTAGATTGCTCCGGTCATTAGTGTGGATAAGTATGTAAAACGATAGAGACAGGAGAGCAAACACAAGATGTACGTGGTTCACCCAGATTGGCTACGTCTACGGAGTAGAGGAGTTCTCATTAATTGTGAAGGGTTTACACAAGTACATAGGTTCAAGCTCTCCTTTAGTGGGTACAAGTGAATGATTTAGTACAAATGGCATTAGGAAATATTTTGGGAGAATGATCTCCTTTTATAGAAGAGAGTTTCTAGCCTTGTTCTGACATTGACACGTGTCGTGTTGTGATTGGCTTCCGATGTTGACACGTGTCGCGCTATGATTGGCTTCTGATATCGACACGTGTCGCTCTGTGATTGGCCTCCTGGTTGGAGGGGAAGCTCCTCGGTTGGGGACTTGCAAGATCTAAGCCGCTGAGTAATCACGAAACTTCTAAGTACCGAAGTGTGGTATCGTCTTCACTTACCTTATCTGTCTCATAGGTAGATGGGGCATCTTCTCTGAAAGTACTCTTCCTCCGTCCAGGGGTGGTATCTTTAACTGGTGGAGATACACAAGGTAATGTATCAATTTCACTTGAAGCTTACTTGTAGTTTCAGGCTTGGTCAAGCGCGATACAAACCATGTAGTAGGAGTCCCCCAAGTCGCCAAGCTACGGGATCTGCTAAAAGGGGTGACAGACAAGGTAAGCAATCAGTCCCAGATCAGAAGTTTGATTTCGAGTTCCGGCTGATTGTTCTCATTCTCCTTATCTTGCAGGCAGCATGAAGGATAAAGAGAAGAAAAGGAGAAGAGATGATATGAGATACTTTTTCTTTTAAAGAAGTAACATTCCACATGCTTATTCTTGAACTGGGCTGAAGGGTTTTCTGGTTACCTCCAGAGTATAAGGCCGACTGAAGAATTTGAGGGTCAAAACAAGTCCATCAAATCTAGAGTACGTTCGACCCTGTTGATATGGGATACTTTTGTTGTTGACAAAGTAGTGGAAGTATCGGCACGTGTTCTGTTACGCTTGTCTCCACATGCTTCCTTGTATCCTTCTCACTTGCCCTATCTGTTCTTCAGGCAGATGTGGTATCTTCTCTGAAACCATAAGATGTTAAAGATGAGTACTCGAGAGCAATGCCAGGTAAGTAATCAAGTAAGGGGTTCCAGGCAGTCAGTTGCTGACTGGAAGCTTGATTCCAAGTGCTGACTGATTACTCTCTTTCTCCTTGTCTTGCAAGTAAGAACAAGGCCAAAGGAAAAGACAGGGAAAAAACATGATATGGGATGCTCTTGCTTTTAACCCTGATGATATGGGATATTCTTGCTTTGGTGTAGCTTGTTTGCAGGGGTATTATCGAGGAGAAAAAAAGTGGAGTATTTCGAGAGGCTTCGTTGGGAATGCCCTCTCAGATATGAGGAAGGGTTGAGCATTTTTGCAGGTCTGCCTGTCCGTTGATGATGGAGGTCAACATATATAGGAGTCTCCCGAACAACAAGTAGTAATGCTATTCCTTTACCCTTCTTGGTCATAACACTGTAGTGGGAGCTGTCAGCTTCACGTGTTTTAACTCTGTCAGAGCACTTTGAAAAAGTGGTCTGTGGTATCTGGAAAGCTGATGTTGTGTGTGAAGATTACAGACAAGCTTTATCCAAGGAGATCTGGCTCTCGAAGTTGAGAAAGCGATGCCTCTTCGGTTTTCGAACAAGCGATCCTATCGGGGATCTGGCTCTCGAGATTCGGAGAACGGTGCCTCTTTGATTTTTAAGAAAGTAATCCTGTTGGGAGTCTGGCTCTCGAGATTCGGAGGGCGGTGCCTTTTCGATTTTGGAGCAAGAAATCTTGTTGGGAGTGTTTTCTCGAATGTGAGTAAAGGTTGGGCATTTTTGCTAGTCTACCTTGCCACGGAGCACAGAGGTTGACACACAGGGACTTTCCAATTATCCAGCAGTGGTGCTGTTCCTTTACCCTTGTGGGTAATAATATGGTAGCTAAACCTTCAAAATTTATGTGTCTAAACTTTGTTAGTGCTGTTTCTTTGCTATTCTTTTACCTTTCTTAGTCATAGCGATGTAGTGGGAGCTGCAAGCTTCACGTGTCTAAACTTTATCAGAGATCTTTGGCAAAGTTATCTGTGGTACCCATGAGCTATGTTGCGTGTGAAAAGTGGATGATTGAACAGTAAGATTCACGTGCTTTCTACTTCACCCGAAATCTTCGACAGATTGCCCGTAATTTCCGCAAAGCTGAGTGTGCATGTGACAGGTGCTGACAAGGCTGAGAAAGCAGGTGCCTCTTTGATTTCTGAGATCGGCCCTGGTGGTCTCTGAGCAGCCCAGCTTTTGAGAAAGCAAGCGCCTTTTCGATTTTTGAGATCGGCCCTCGTGGTCTTTGAGCAGCCCAACTTTTGAGAAAGCAAACGCCTCTTCGATCTCTAAGATTGGCCCTTGTGGTCTCTAAGCAGCCCAGCTTTTGAGAAAGCAAACGCCTCTTCGATTTCTGAGCAGGTGCCTCTTCGATTTCTGAAGCTTCATCGAGTACAGATTTTTATACAGGCTGGCATTAAGTTCCAAAGCACACTTGAATCTCCACCAGTAGAAGCTCCCTTCTTGCACTTCTAAGATCTTGATTTATCCGACCTCTTCTCTCTTTAACACCTTTGAAAATGTCTGGCCCTTCCGATTATCGTTTTGACTTGAACCTTGGTGAAGAGGCAGTTGCGCCTTCTCCAGACAACATATGGCGCCCATCCTTCTTATCCTCTACTGGTCCTCTTACCGTTGGGGATTCTGTGATGAAGAATGATATGATCGCTGCGGTGGTGGCCAAGAACATTCTCAATGCCAAAGATAACAGACTTCTTTCCAAATGGTCTGATGAGTTGGCTGTTAAGGATTCTCTGGCTCTCAGTGTTCAGTGTGCAGGTTCTGTGTCGAATATGGCCCAATGCTTATTTGCTCGAACCCGCCAAGTTGAATCATTGGCGGCTGAAGTGATGAGTCTTAAGCAAGAGATTAAAGGGCTCAAGCATGAGAATAAACAATTGCACATGCTCGCACATGACTATGCTACAAACATGAAGAGGAAGCTTGACCAGATGAAGGAATCTGATGGTCAGATTTTACTTGATCATCAGAGGTTTGTGGGTTTGTTCCAAAGGCATTTATTGCCTTCGTCTTCTGGGGCTGTACCGCGTAATGAAGCTCCAAATGATTAACCTCCGTGAAGGAAATTTTGTGAAAAACATGTTCATTTAAGCAACATCTATATAGCATGCAATTAACAATTAAAGGCACAATCATGCTTGCATGCACTCAAAACAAAACATTACCCATGAAATTCAAAGCCTAGTAGTTAGGTGAACCAAGACTCAACTCAAAACAAAGTGAGTTGAGAAATTTATACCTTTGTTGATTCCTCTTTGCATAAGCAAAGGATAATCACCCAAGAGATAGGGCCTTCATTCCTTGCTTCTTATCTCCATGGATTTGGATGGAAGAATTGGTTTCTCCAAGTTCTCAAAATTAAGAACCTCTAAGTCTCCATACCAAGGAAAGATTGATGAAGAAATGAGTGACCTAGAGGAAGTAAGATTGCTAGCTAAATTCCTCTAGGGTGGCCGGCCTCTTAGAGAGAAAAGAGAGCTTGTGTTCTCATCTTTTCTCCAAAAGAAAACCCTAAATGAATTTTGGCTATAAAGTCATATTTATACCTACATTCATTGGAGTGGCAAACTTGTAATTAAGTCCAAAATCCACTCCTTTATCAATATGGCCGGCCATAGGGTTTCATTGGGCTTTTTAGGCCTTTGTGAATTATTTTTCATTAAGTTGTCATACAACTTAAGTCAATGGGCTTGACGTTCGAAGCCCATTGGGCCTTGAGGCCCAAAACTAACCCGTGGTCTTTTAATGAACTTTATTCGTTTGATTAATTAACATATTAATTAATCCTTGCCATAAATAAATAATTAAACCATTTAATTATCCTTACTCATCTCCATTGTTTCTTCAATCTCTACCTTACACGGTGTACTATCCATTAGGTTCCTTTTAGCGAGGCAGTGGGCGATTAGAACTCTTTCAAATCGATTCTGAATTGAAACTTACTTTCAATTCTCCCTTTAGTGATTATACACGTTTAGGGCTTCCACAAACCATGAGTGACACCTAGCAGTATGTCATGGTTGCCCAAGCTAATCAGAAGAGGTGGAGAACCTATTCAGTTTAGGATTACAATGCAATACGGTCTTTCTCTAATACAATACTCTTGACCACATTGTTTGATTTGATAGTTTATTCATGTCTACTATCCAATGTGATTCATTTACTTATATGATTACCTTGAATGTGATTTGGAATGACTTCCTAAATCTCATTCATACTCTGGCCAGAGATTCTTAATCATATCATAGAGTATTCTCCCTCAAACGGTTTGAAGGTTAGAGATCCCTTGTTGTGCATTCACTTGCCTCCATGGCTAAGTGGCTTAACCCCAACTATGCCGTGGACACCCGCGAATGGAGTGACTTTGACATAATCAAAGATCAAGGACCTAACCACAAGACAACTATGATGCCTCAGGTCAAAGGACTACTTTGCATTATCCCAACCATGAGTTCTCATGTGACATGAGTATGAGAACTCTTCGTTGATCGTGTTCAGTGAACTCATTCCTTATTAAGCACCTACGTACTTGTCTTGGTGTTAATCACACCAATGACTCGAGACCAGTCACTCTCCATGAGAGAAGACACAGCACGTACTGATCTTAATGGACTGTCAATGCCCAATTGGCAATCCTATGATCAGGAACGTTTAGGATATGTATACGAAAGAGAATGGTCTCATAAATCTAACTTGTTTAAATTACATTCTCCTAATTACATATTCCTTGGACTTATCGTTTAAGCATATAACATTTATATGAGACGGCTTAAAACAATAATCTATGCCCTTGATATTAAACTAGATTAGTTTAACATGTGAAATGTCCGTAAAGTATCATCATATGATTGGTTTTAGAGCACATTTCCAACAATCTCCCACTTGCACTAGAGCCAATCAGCTTGGTCATCAGTGATGATACCTCTTCTGGAGTCATTTCAAAAAATGGCTGAGTAGTAGGCCTAGACAATGGATATCTATATGTTATCCATAGAAGCAACCTTGAGAATAACGACGTCACCATTATACATGATTCTCAATCATGTGGTTCAGTCTCTCATTTGAGTTCGGATCGTGATGAGACCTTGATTCCCTGGCTTGAGCTATCGCCCCATTAATGTCGTAGTGTCGGTACACTAGAGACACTTTCTGGTTGGAACCGAATAGAGAGTTCATAAATGAACTTTCCCATCCAAACAACATTGTTGTAAGCTTCTATATGGCAATATATTTTGCATTCACAATGGAACACACTAAAGTCATTACTTTTAATGTTTCCATCCAAATATCTCTTTTAGTCATAATAAAGAGATATATGATTATCTCTTCATTCATAATGAAGAAACATCCAATGATGGATTAGATTCATAATCTAATACATTTACACTTCCATTTCGTTACTCTCATTCTTTGAGGAATATATCCTTTAGTATTTCTTAAATACTCAAGGACTCACTTGACAGTTGCCATGGTTCTAATCCTGGGCTTGCACTGATACCGTCTTGTACCTTTCTAGGTACAACTCATATCAATGTTTTGATACAATATGAAATACATAAATCACCTTTCTACGTATACATAAAGGATTCTATTTACGCATTATTTCTTTGGGAGTCAGAGGGTACGTTCCCTTTGAGAAGGGCAACTTGCTAGTCTCACTAGAGTCGTCCTTCTAATTGAAGTTTATCATCGTATGAGAAACTTCCTAGCATCTTTTGTCTATTATAGGGATTGATATAATCCAATTATATCTTGAAATATATCATTATAGATTTCTATCCCATGTATTTAGACTATATCTCCCATATACATTCTATCGTTATAGAATGTTTAAAGTCATAACTTTAACGAATAAGTATTCTTTTCATTTCCAAAATTAATATATCATATATATTCAATTTTAGGAATATGATTAACTCCCACTAATCTTTTGTAAACTTAGTAAACAAAAGATTAATTTACATCTTTATGAGAAATCAATTGGTTTGATCTTTCTCTCATAAGACGTTTATAACTCCCACTAGCTTGCTAAGATCCATGATGGTTGGATCTCTACAACTTACATGTCTTGTGATTCATAGTTTTAGACATATATTATCAAGACTATCTTAATAATGGTTTCGGAAACCCATATTATGTCCAAACATTGAATCACCATTTAGTTGTAGCTAGCAATCTTCGAATTAATTGAAACCAAGACTACGTCAAAGATGGTTTCTTCCAAGTCAACCAATCTCTTTAATTGTAGTCACCTTAAGCTACCAATTAGCTATGGAGGTTTCATTATTTCGGGTCAAATGGTACTTTACCATTTCCTTGAGTATATGTCGTATATACACTCAATGTAGTCATAAGGATTTTCATTCTTATTTCTTTCGAATTAAGAGATGTAACTCTATGACATAGTCATAAAGTTCAAACCATTCAACTGAGACAGTTTATAAATCCTTCTCGACTACCTTGGAGCTTGTGGTGTAGGAACTAGGTTGTTATATTTGTTGATTATCATCTTGTCTCTCAAAGAACCCATTCTTTGAGTTCTATCTCTTGTTCATTTGCGCTATCTTAGGCAAATCCTAGTGTAGGATTACAATGAACTACCCAATAAACAACATTTGTTAGTTGGTTTATAGAAGTGATATCCAAATGTTAATATAAGGATACCCACAAGATAATTCTTTAAACAAATATTGCTTATTAGCACACAACCCCAAATCTTAACATGATTAAGATTTGTCTTTCTTTCCAACTACATCCTATAGAGTCATGAAAATTTTGGAAGATCTTCTAATTGACAATTATATTGTCTTAGAAGTATATATCCTATATATGGGTAATTGATAATATCCAACGAACTAAATCTTATTCAAGTTCGTTCTTCTCTTAATGGAGAAATCCATTATCTTATGATGCTTCTTTCCTTGATATCTTTCAAGAAAACTGTTCTAAAGTGTTACCTTTCCTTGGATCAAATCTAAGGAGGTAAATACTTTAGACATCTTACTCATCAACTTACATTTCTTGAATTCTTTGAAACCTTTTGCAAAGTATTCGGACTTGTGTTTATTCAAAATAAACTATAGTCCAACCGAGAGTGATCTTCGGTGAATGTCATACAACATGAGTAGTTTTATGTTGTGGACAAGTGCCACTAACATCTAAGTGAATTAACCTCAACAACTTTGTGATTCTTTCTTCCTTTCCAAAAGAATAAAGATTCGAACATTTCGCCTCTATACAATTTTAATAAGAAGGTATTGGATCCGGATCTAACGATCCAAAGCATCCATCTATGCCCAACTCGTAATTTATGTTTTAGAGGTATCACAACTCAGTTGGGATTAGTCACTACCTTGCAACCTTTTGGGTTTTAAGCATCGTTATATTCTAAACAGTTAACACTACCATATCATCTCTACTATAGAGACAATCAATTAGATTACAATAATCTAATCATTCATTAATAAAGAACAATGTTTTGTCAAACAAAACATTCATCCATCCCTTATAGTGATGGAATTAAGTTCCTTAAAATTGGAATGTAAAGACAATCTTTGGTTTTTCCAATTTCTTTGGTAGTTCATATGAGAAAGTAAGTACCATCTGCTTTCGCAGAGATCTACATTTGATTCACGTTCCAAATGTGAAGTACTTTCTCTTCTCTCATTAATCTTCTACTTCTTATTAGCCACATTTTTACAACGATTGTAAAACATAGTTACTAATATTGAATCATGCATTCAAGTAGAAGAACCAACTGTTTTTAACTTTTCAAGAACAATTTACAACACCTTCGAAAGGTGGGTTCTTGACATTTGCAAGACATTTCTTGCAAATACCCCTTCCAATGTCCATCCTTTCATAAAGAAAGTTTGTTCCCTTTGAGTTTATTTCGCTTTTTTCATTTGACTTCTCCTTTGACTACAATAGTCATGGTCCCTAAACTCCCACTATCTCTCTTGAAACTTATTTCAATTGTGTTATACACATCAAACGATTTGGAGAGTGTGTGGTTATTGTTCACTATATAGTTTACAATAAACTTAGTGAACCATTTGGATAGGGACACAAAGGTGAAGTCCTTGCCTAATTTTCCGTTTCTAGAAGTGGTTTAACACTTCAACACTCAATGATTTAAAATCATCATAAGTCCATGTTGATGGACTATTTTTGTCAACCAACCATTATGTTCTAAACATAATTACAAACTTTCAAGAGTTGTTCAAGGCAACTCTCATTTCTTCATACAACAATTTGTAAGTGAAGAATCATGGCACATAAAGTGTCCATGCCCTTGTGCTTTCTTCTCAACTTCTTTGTTCATTTAACAAAGAAACAAACACTAGTGTTTGCATTAGCTAAGGGTTGTTCAAAGCAACTCTTATTTCTTCATACAACGATTTGTAAGTGAAGAACTATGACATCAAAAGTGTTGTCCTTTTTATGATAGACTTATCTAACATGTTTTTCCAATGATACATTATCAATAGGAAGATAGTGAGGATTAGACTACTTAGGTACATATACAATCCATTTAAGACAATCTTTGGGATTGTGGTACCAAGTCCGGAAACTAAAGCATTCGGTTTTTCTTAGTCAAGTTTTGGATAGCGTTTGCAAATATATTGGTAAACAAATACATAACGAATATAAATTGATTGATTTGAAGCCATTTGATTCGGGTCTTTAAATCAAATAGCACCACCCACTATTTTTGGCAAATTCCATATCCCTCATCGGAATTCGAGAGTTTTGAAGGAAACTCTTAGTAGGGTATGGGAGACTCATCATTACCAAGCCCACCTCAGAATTATATCATTTTGGCTAGCAACAATAATGATGAGAGGATAACTCTTAGCCATTTACAACTTTTGTAATTACCCATCTGTTTTGGCCTCTAGAGAATGATTGCCTCAGAATTATATCATTTTGGCACCATTGCACTTAGTTAAGTCATTCCCACCATGCTAGTTGATGTAGGGGTTCAAGCACAACCTCAGAATTATATCATGTTGGTCATACTCGTTGTCTACACTCACTTCATCATATATGTTTATGGACTCCTCCTGGATGTAAGCACATACTTTGAACTTCCCCATTATAGGGTGAAGCCAGTGTATGAGTCACAAACGATTGGAGCCCACCACGGTGGAAGGCCACTTAAGAGTGTTCAAAGCACTCTCACGCTTATCAACTTAATAATGGTTTGGTTGAGGGTTTTAGGTCTCATCACATATAAATATACATTTTAATCTTATTAAAACAATTTGGTCCTATTACAACTATTGGTCCATGTGATTGACTTAGTAGTATATAATACTCCCACTAAGCTTGTAAAATGGTTTTTAAAGCAAGAGTATATGGTACTACTAACATAAAGTTTGCATTCATTGATGGACTATATAGTTGCCTTAGGGTCTTAGGATGACTATGAACCTTTGATTAGATCCAACACGAGCCTAGTGTTGAATCTCGGTCTAGGGATGGTGATTGATTTTAGTTAGGCGTTTAATCACATTAAGGCGTGTTGTCTTATTGGGCGTTGGACCCGCTACTCCAATTTCATGCATATCAAATAAAACAAGAAAAGGAGTACTTCAAAGTAAAGAAGAGCTTATGCTCTTTTACAACATTTGAATAATACAAATTACTTTAAAGTAAAGAAGAGCTTATGCTCTTTTACAACATTTGATCAAATCAAATTACAACCAAAATTTAATCTACACATTCCCATGGTTCAAACAAATTTGAAACGGCCTTTCACATAGCTCAATAATCGTAGGCTTAGGTTCATAATCGCCCTTTCTTTAATTAATTAACGCTTTAACTAATTAAACTTGAATGCAACATTTTCATTTGGTTTTTGTATCCATAGAATTGATTTAAATGGAGCTAAATGAAATGAAAATCCAATTCTCATTTAATGAGACAAAACCATTTTGTTCTCAACCTAATTTGGGCAAAAATGCAATAACCTCAACCTTTTGGGCTATGTTGCAAAACTTAAACTTTTGAGCTCATTTTGTAAAAACACAAAAATCCACTACTTCATGTAATTACAACTATGAAGGATAATTTTGTGAAAACATGTTCATTTAAGCAACATCAATAAGCATGCAATTAACAATTAAAGGCGGAATCATGCTAGCATGCACTTAAAAACAAAACATTAACCAAGAAATTCAAAGCCTAGTAGATTGGTGAACCAAAACTCAACTCAAAACAAAGTGAGTTGAAATTGTACCTTTGTAGATTCCTCTTTGCATAAGCAAAGGCTAATCACCCAAAGAGAGGGCCTTCATTCCTTGCATAATAAATCTATGGATTTGGATGGATGAATAGGTTTCTCCAAGTTCCCAAAATAGGGAACCTCTAAGTCTCTTCACCAAGGAGAGATTGGAGAAGAAATGAGTGACCTTGGAGTAGTGGGATTGCAAGATGCACCCCCCAAGGTGGCCGGCCTCTTTAGAGAGAAATGGAGAGACAAGTTCTCACCAATTTTCTCCAAAAGAAAACCCTTAATGAATTTTAGCTATAAAGTCATATTTATACCTTTATTCATTTGAGTGGCAAACTTGTAAATAAGTCCAAGTTCACTACCCTAAACATCATGGCCGGCCATTGGGATATTATTGGGCTATTATGCCCTTGTGAATCTTTATTCATTAAGTTGTCATACAACCTAAGTCAATGGGCTTGACGTTCGAAGCCCATTGGGCCTAAACGTCCAAAACTATCCTGAGGTCTTTTAACGAACTTATTCGTTTGATTAATTAACATATTAATTAATCCTTGCCATAAATAAATGATTAAACCATTTAATCATTCTTACTCATCTCCGTTTAATCTCCAATCTCCACCTCTTATGGTGTGCGATCCATTAGGTTCCTTTTAGCGAGGCAGTGGGCGATTAAAACCATTTCAAATCGATTGTGAATTGAAACTTACTTTCAATTCTCCCTTTAGTGATTATATACGTTTAGGGCTTCCACAAACCATGAGTGACACCTTGCAGCATGTCATGGTTACCCAAGCTAATCAGAAGAGGTAGAGAAAACCTATTCAGTTTGGGATTACAAATGCAGTACGGTCTTTCTCTAATACAATACTCTTGACCACATTGTTTGGTTTGATAGTTTATTTATTCATGTCTACTATCCAATGTGATTCGTGTGCTTATATGATTTCCTTGAATGTGATTCGGAACGCATTCCCAAATCTCATTCATACTCTGGCCAGAGATTCTAAATTATATCATAGAGTATTCTCCCTCAAACAGTTTGAAGGTTAGAGATCCCTTGTTGCGCATTCACTTGCCTCCATGACTAAGTGGCTTAACCCCAACGATGCCGTGGACACCCCGATGGGGTGACTTTGACATAATCAAAGATCAAGGACTTAACCACAAGACAACTGTGATGCCTCAGGTCAAAGGACTAATTTGCATTATCCCAAACATGAGTTCTCATGTGACATGAGTATGAGAACTCTTCGTTGATCACGTTCAGTGAACTCATTCTCTACTGAGCACCTACGTACTTGTCTTGATGTCACACACACCAATGACTCGAGACTAGTCACTCTCCCTGAGAGAATACATAGCACGTACCGATCTTGACGGACTGTCAATGCCCAATTGACAATCCTATGATCAGGAACATTTAGGATGTGTCTACGAAAGAATGGTCTCATGAATCTAACTTCATTAGATTGCATTCTCCCAATCACATATTCCTTGGACTTTATCGTTTAAGCATATAACATTTATATGAGACGGCTCAAACAATAATCTTTGCCCTTTATAGTTAAACTAGATTAGTTTAACATGTAAAATGTCCGTAAAGTATCATCATATGATTGGCTTTAGGGCACATTTCCAACAAACTAGAACCCAAAAATTTCAACAAATTTAAAAACTTCATTAAAGGAACAAAACAATTTGTCCTTTAATGATTTTGGGCCTTTACGTAAATACGTAAACTTTTGGGTCAAACTACAAAATACACAAAAGTATCAAAACTTTATGTAATTGCATAAAAACCCCAAAAACACTCCACTTGTAGGGTGGCCGGTTTTGGAGAGTGAAACCATCAAAATTTTGAAAATTTTGAAAATTTTGAAAACAAAGTCATAAAGCCATGCAAGTGGAAATAGGTTGGTGTGAATAAAGCCATGCAAGTGGTGTGTATGTAAGAGAAGTACTTCTTACACACCCATCACCATTTCTATCACCTTTCAAAATTTCAATAAATGTTTTTGTTGATAGATAAGTCACACCAACCAACACAAAACAAAGACTTTATGAAATTAACCAAAACTTTGAATCAAAACATCAAACTTTTTGTTCTTGGTAAGAACCTCAAGAACAATGAAGAACATCCATGAAAACCCATAAGAGTTCCATGAACATTTTCACTCAATAAAACTCAAATTTTCACTTCTCAAAATGGGGTTAACATCCTAGGGTACTTAGGGGTTCCAAAAGTCACCTTAAAACACTTTTAACAAGTCAAACAAGAACCCAAAAATCCACCCTTTGGATTTGGCCGAAAATCCCCAAAAACATGGCACCAAATTTTAGCTCCAAAATTCATGCTCATATGTAGACTTGGCATTCGTGTCGTGTTTTCCGTGTTCGTGTCGTTTTCGTGTCATACCCAATATCTTAACGGGTCGTGTCGTGTAACACCCGTTAAAATAAACGGGTAAAATGACCCGACCCGAAATCGACCCGATAATATTAACAGGTAATATGACCCGACCCGTTACCCGTTAAGGAAAATATATTTTAAACCAATAAATAATCAAATGAAAAACATAATACTAAATAAGTATATACATTCCATATTATCACATCCAAAACATAAAAACGCAATTTTGTTTTAAGTATATTTTCACTTACCTAAAGTCTTTAATAGTTTTTTAATTAATGTAGAAGTGTAAAAAAATATAGAAAAAAATATATAAACACTCGTAATGACAAGCTTTTTTCAACAATCCAACCGTCAAACTATTTTGTACACATTCCAAGATTGCATACGTAAAAAATTGTAAAAAAATAAACATTCAGAGATTACGTAACGGAACAAAAGTTATCGACGGTTATAAACGAAAAATCACAATTTAACGGTTATTTTAGCTCCAATTTTGATGATTTTTTACAGATATACTCCTCGACCCTATAAGAATGTAATGAATAAATTTGATCTTTAATTTAAAGTATTTACACTAGTAGATACCACAAAAACTTATTTTATACTTAATAGAAGTATAATATTAACTCTAAGTGTTTGTTTAATCTACTGTTTTGACGCAATATGCATTCTACAAAACTTTTTTCAACGATCCAACCGTCAAACTTATTTGTACACATTCCGAGATCGCATACATAAAAAATCGTAAAAAAAAACATTCAGAGATTACGTAACGGAACAAAAGTTTTCGACGGTTATAAACGAAAAATCACAATTTAACGGTTATTTTAGCTCCGATTTTGATGATTTTTTACAGATACACTCCTCGACCCTATAAGAATGTAATGAATAAATTTGATCTTTAATTTAAAGTATTTACACTAGTAGATACCACAAAAACTTATTTTATACTTAATAGAAGTATAATATTAACTCTAAGTGTTTGTTTAATCTACTGTTTTAACGCAATATGCATTCTACGAAACTTTTTTTAATGATCCAACCGTCAAACATATTTGTACACATTCCAAGATTTCATACGTAAAAAATCGTAAAAAAAAAACATTCAGAGATTACGTAACGGAACAAAAGTTATCGACGGTTATAAACAAAAAATCACAATTTAAGGGTTTTTTTAGCTCCGATTTTGATGATTTTTTACAGATACACTTCTCGACCCAATAAGAATGTAATGAATAAATTTGATCTTTAATTTAAAGTATTTACACTAGTGGATACCACAAAAACTTATTTTATACTTAATAGAAGTCTAATATTAACTCTAAGTGTTTGTTTAATCTACCGTTTTGACGCAAAATGCATTCTACGAAACTTTTTTCAACAATCCAACCATCAAAATTATTTGTACACATTCCGAGATTGCATACGTAAAAAATCATAAAAAATAAAGATTAAGAGATTACGTAACGGAACAAAAGTTATCGACGGTTATAAACAAAAAATCACAATTTAACGGTTATTTTAGCTCCGATTTTGATGATTTTTTACATATACACTCCTCGACCCTATAAGAATGTAATGAATAAATTTGATCTTTAATTTAAAGTATTTACACTAGTGGATACCACAAAACTTATTTTATACTTGATAGAAGTATAATATTAACTCTAAGTGTTTGTTTAATCTACTGTTTTGACGCAATATGCATTATACGAAACATTTTTCAACGATCCAACTGTCAAACTTATTTGTACACATTCCGAGATCGCATACGTAAAAAATCGTAAAAAACAAACATTCAGAGATTACGTAACGGAACAAAAGTTTTCGATGGTTATAAACAAAAAATCACAATTTAACGGTTATTTTAGCTCCGATTTTGATGATTTTTTACAGATACACTCCTCGACCCTATAAGAATGTAATGAATAAATTTGACCTTTAATTTAAAGTATTTACACTAGTAGATACCACAAAAACTTATTTTATACTTAATAGAAGTATAATATTAACTCTAAGTGTTTGTTTAATCTACTGTTTTAACGCAATATGCATTCTACGAAACTTTTTTTAATGATCCAACCGTCAAACATATTTGTACACATTCCAAGATTTCATACGTAAAAAAATCGTAAAAAACAAACATTCAGAGATTACGTAATGGAACAAAAGTTATCGACGGTTATAAACAAAAAATCACAATTTAAGGGTTTTTTTAGCTCCGATTTTGATGATTTTTTACAGATACACTTCTCGACCCTATAAGAATGTAATGAATAAATTTGATCTTTAATTTAAAGTATTTACACTAGTGGATACCACAAAAACTTATTTTATACTTAATAGAAGTATAATATTAACTCTTAAGTGTTTGTTTAATCTACCGTTTTGACGCAAAATGCATTCTACGAAACTTTTTTCAACAATCCAACCATCAAAATTATTTGTACACATTCCGAGATTGCATACGTAAAAAATCATAAAAAATAAAGATTAAGAGATTACGTAACGGAACAAAAGTTATCGACGGTTATAAACGAAAAATCACAATTTAACGGTTATTTTAGCTCCGATTTTGATGATTTTTTACAGATACACTCCTCGACCCTATAAGAATGTAATGAATAAATTTGATCTTTAATTTAAAGTATTTACACTAGTGGATACCACAAAACTTATTTTATACTTGATAGAAGTATAATATTAACTCTAAGTGTTTGTTTAATCTACTGTTTTGACGCAATATGCATTATACGAAACTTTTTTCAACGATCCAACTGTCAAACTTATTTGTACACATTCTGAGATCGTATACGTAAAAAATCGTAAAAAACAAACATTCAGAGATTACGTAACGGAACAAAAGTTTTCGACGGTTATAAACGAAAAATCACAATTTAACGGTTATTTTAGCTCCGATTTTGATGATTTTTTTACAGATACACTCCTCGACCCTATAAGAATGTAATGAATAAATTTGATCTTTAATTTGAAGTATTTACACTAGTGGATACCACAAAATCTTATTTTATACTTGATAGAAGTATAACATTAACTTTAAGTGTTTGTTTAATCTACTATTTTGACGCAATATGCATTCTACGAAACTTTTTTTAACGATCCAACCGTCAAACTTATTTGTACACATTCCAAGATTGCATACGTAAAAAATCGTAAAAAAAAAACATTCAGAGATTACGTAACGGAACAAAAGTTATCAACGGTTATAAACAAAAAATCACAATTTAACGGTTATTTTAGCTCCGATTTTGATTATTTTTTACAAATACACTCCTCAACCCTATAAGAATGTAATACATAAATTTGATCTTTAATTTAAAGTATTTACACTAGTGGATACCACAAAAACTTATTTTATACTTAATAGAAGTATAATATTAACTCTAAGTGTTTGTTTAATCTACCGTTTTGATGCAATATGCATTCTACTAAACTTTTTTCAACGATCCAACCGTCAAACTTATTTGTACACGTTCCGAGATTGCAAACGTAAAAAATCGTAAAAAACAAACTTTCAGAGATTACATAACAAAACAAAAGTTATCGATGGTTATAAACGAAAAATCACAATTTAACGGTTATTTTAGCTCCGATTTTGATGATTTTGTACATATAAACTCCTCGACCCTATAAGAATGTAATGAATAAATTCGATCTTTAATTTAAAGTATTTACATTTTTTATATATGAGTGATTGTATATATATTTTTTTACATTTTTTACACTTCTACAATAATTATTATTAATTTTGCCCTCAAATAAAAAACATTATTCATGAGGGTTTGAAGGATTTTAAGAATCTAAACGATAATATAAGTGTAACAATTATCTATTCGTAAAGGAATAATGATAAATCACAAGTGTTTATATATTCTTTCACATTTTTCATACTTGTATGTATGTATTCTTAGTTCTTGCATATACAAATACTATACTAGTATATTTTAATTTTGGACAAGAATATGTTATGTAAAATTTATCCTAGTAATGATAATAAGGAACTCTCATAATAAAAATAAATAATGACTAAAACTTTTCTTTATTTTTTTTATAATTTATATAGAACAATAATACAAAACTATATATTTAATATAGAATACATTGTATATATTAATATGACTATTGTATTTTATAATAAATCTTTTAGTAATTAAACTTTAAAATTATTAAAATAATTTTTTTTTAACGGGTCGAAACGGGTTACCCACGTGTTACCCGTGTGTATACCTGTTAAGAACCCGTTATTAACGGGTTCTTTACGGGTCACCCGATAGTGACCCGATAAGTTATCGTGTTGACCTGAAACCCGTTATTTTCGTGTCGTTTTCGTGTCATGTCACCGTGTCGTGTCAAAAACTGCCAAGTCTACTCATATGAACTACATCTACAACATTTGAGATGGCAAATTTTCTAGCAAAATTTACATTCAAAGAAGCAAGAATAAAGCTTGTAACAATTACAACATTCAAATCATAAACTATGAAAATACAAAACCCAAAAGGATTTACCAACTACTAGACCTAGGCTCTGATACCACTTGAAGGAAATTTTGTGAAAAACATGTTCATTTGAGCAACGTCTATATAGCATGCAATTAACAATTAAAGGCGGAATCATGCTTGCATGCACTCAAAACAAAACATTACTCATGAAATTCAAAGCCTAGTAGTTAGGTGAACCAAGACTCAACTCAAAACAAAGTGAGTTGAGAAATTTATACCTTTGTTGATTCCTCTTTGCATAAGCAAAGGATAATCACCCAAGAGATAGGGCCTTCATTCCTTGCTTCTTATCTCCATGGATTTGGATGGAAGAATTGGTTTCTCCAAGTTCTCAAAATTAAGAACCTCTAAGTCTCCATACCAAGGAAAGATTGATGAAGAAATGAGTGACCTATAGGAAGTAAGATTGCTAGCTAAATTCCTCTAGGGTGGCCGGCCTCTTAGAGAGAAAAGAGAGCTTGTGTTCTCATCTTTTCTCCAAAAGAAAACCCTAAATGAATTTTGGCTATAAAGTCATATTTATACCTACATTCATTGGAGTGGCAAACTTGTAATTAAGTCCAAAATCCACTCCTTTATCAATATGGCCGGCCATAGGGTTTCATTGGGCTTTTTAGGCCTTTGTGAATTATTTGTCATTAAGTTGTCATACAACTTAAGTCAATGGGCTTGACGTTCGAAGCCCATTGGGCCTTGAAGCCCAAAACTAACCCGTGGTCTTTTAACGAACTTTATTCGTTTGATTAATTAACATATTAATTAATCCTTGCCATAAATAAATAATAAACCATTTAATTATCCTTACTCATCTCCATTGTTTCTTCAATCTCTACCTTACACGGTGTACGATCCATTAGGTTCCTTTTAGCGAGGCAGTGGGCGATTAGAACTCTTTCAAATTGATTGTGAATTGAAACTTACTTTCAATTCTCCTTTTAGTGATTATACACGTTTAGGGCTTCCACAAACCATGAGTGACACCTAGCAGTATGTCATGGTTGCCCAAGCTAATTAGAAGAGGTGGAGAACCTATTCAGTTTAGGATTACAATGCAATACGGTCTTTCTCTAATACAATACTCTTGACCACATTGTTTGGTTTGATAGTTTATTCATGTCTACTATCCAATGTGATTCATTTACTTATATGATTACCTTGAATGTGATTTGGAATGACTTCCTAAATCTCATTCATACTCTGGCCAGAGATTCTTAATCATATCATAGAGTATTCTCCCTCAAACGGTTTGAAGGTTAGAGATCCCTTGTTACGCATTCACTTGCCTCCATGGCTAAGTGGCTTAACCCCAACTATGCCATGGACACCCGCGAATGGAGTGACTTTGACATAATCAAAGATCAAGAACCTAACCGCAAGACAACTATGATGCCTCAGGTCAAATGACTACTTTGCATTATCCCAACCATGAGTTCTCATGTGACATGAGTATGAGAACTCTTCGTTGATCGTGTTCAGTGAACTCATTCCTTATTGAGCACCTACGTACTTGTTTTGGTGTCAATCACACCAATGACTCGAGACCAGTCACTCTCCATGAGAGAAGACACAGCACGTACTGATCTTAACGGACTGTCAATGCCCAATTGGCAATCCTATGATCATGAACGTTTAGGATATGTATACGAAAGAGAATGGTCTCATAAATATAACTTGTTTAAATTACATTCTCCTAATTACATATTCCTTGGACTTATCGTTTAAGCATATAACATTTATATGAGACGGCTTAAAACAATAATCTATGCCCTTGATATTAAACTAGATTAGTTTAACATGTGAAATGTCCGTAAAGTATCATCATATGATTGGTTTTAAGGCACATTTCCAACACTCCGATGCCTCTTCCTTCTAGGGTTCTGTCCAGTACTGAGGCTCCGAGTAATCACCCTCTGGTGCCTTCTCTTTCTGGAGCTCTACCGACTGCTGAGACTTCTCCTAAGCAACCTTTGTGAAGGCCCCCTCTTGTTTGTTTATTTTTACTCATGTATATGTACATATTTGTAACTTATCGGAGATATCAATAAATAAGCTTTGCTTCATTTCAACGTATTGTGTTAAATACACCAAAGCCTTCTTCACTAAGTTCTTTGAATTTTTCTTTTGTTGAAGCTTGTATGTTGAAGCTTTGTGAATGAAGCATGTAGGTTGAGGTAGTGTTCCCTTAATTTCTCGAGTGAGGAAAACTTCTCGGTTGGAGACTTGAAAAATCCAAGTCACTGAGTGGGGTCGGCTATATGAATCTTAGAACACCATTGTGCTCGGTCCTGTGTCATGTCCTTCGTTAGATCCAAGTACTCTAAGTCTTTTCTTAGAGTCTCTTCCAAAGTTTTCCTAGGTCTTCCTCTACCCCTTCGGCCCTGAACCTCTATCCCGTAGTCGCATCTTCTAATCGGAGCGTCAATAGGCCTTCTTTGCACATGTCCAAACCACCGTAACCAATTTTCTCTCAGCTTTCCTACAATTTCGGCTACTCCTACTTTACCTCGGATATCCTTATTCCTAATCTTATCCTTTCTCGTGTGCCCACACATCCAACGAAGCATCCTCATCTCCGCTACACCCATTTTGTGTACGTGTTGATGCTTCACCGCCCAACATTCTGTACCATACAGCATCGCCAGCCTTATTGCCGTCCTATAAAATTTTCCCTTGAGCTTCAGTGGCATACTGCGGTCACATAACACGCCGGATGCACTCTTCCACTTCATCCATCCAGCTTGTAATCTATGGTTGAGATCTCCATCTAATTCTCCGTTCTTTTGCAAGATAGATCCTAGGTAGCGAAAGCAGTCGCTCTTTGGTATTTCCTGATCTCCGATCTTCACCCCTAACTCATTTTGGCCTCCATTTGCACTGAACTTGCACTCCATATATTCTGTCTTTGATCGGCTTAGGCGAAGACCTTTAGATTCCAACACTTCTCTCCAAAGGTTAAGCTTCACATTTACCCCTTCTTGAGTTTCATCTATCAACACTATATCGTTTGCAAAAAGCATACACCAAGGAATATCATCTTGAATATGTCATGTTAACTCATCCATTACCAACGCAAAAAGGTAAGGACTTAAGGATGAGCCTTGATGTAATCCTACAGTTATGGGGAAGCTTTCGGTTTGTCCTTCATGAGTTCTTACAGTAGTCTTTGCTCCTTCATACATATCCTTTATAGCTTGGATATATGCTACTCATACTCATTTCTTCTCCAAAATCCTCCAGAGAATGTCTCTTGGGACCCTATCATACGCTTTTTCCAAATCTATAAGGACCATGTGTAAATCCTTTTTCCCCTCTCTATATCTTTCCATCAATCTTCGTAAGAGATAGATTGCCTCCATGGTTGAGCGCCCTGGCATGAACCCGAATTGGTTGTCCGAAACCCGTGTCTCTTGCCTCAATCTATGCTCAATGACTCTCTCTCAGAGCTTCATTGTATGACTCATTAGCTTAATACCCCTATAGTTCATGCAATTTTGTACGTCGCCCTTATTCTTGTAGATAGGCACCAAAGTGCTCTTTCACCACTCATTTGGCATCTTCTTCGTTGTCAAAATCCTATTGAAAAGGTCAGTGAGCCATGTTATACCTGTCTCTCCCAAAACTTTCCACACTTCGATCGGTATATCATCTGGGCCCACTGCTTTTCTATGCTCGAGCCGTCATTTGAAAAAAAGCACTTCTTCATCGTTATAGCAACCTCCAAAAATCAAGCCGAAAAAGAAATGCTTAAACTACATACCAATCTCTACTCAGATTGAGATAAAAAAAACCACCGAATTCGGAAAAAACAGAGTAAAACCAAACAGACCAAACTTCTTCCAAGACTAAAATTGAACGGAGTAAATCCAAAAGCTCAGCTTCGAACTAACCTCGGAGCCAAAGCCAGATCCACCACCGCCGCCACCGCTATTGGTCGTGGTCATAACCAGAAACGAAATGCTGCAGATCAGGAGAACCACGACACCGATCAAAAGCCTGGTGGTGCGCTGATGAAACGCGTTGCTAACTTCTATATCGAGCGACTTTCAACTGAGGAAGGAACACTCTTGACCCAAGGTTCTGCGAACTTAAAGACATGGTTATGCCTTTTGTTGTGAATTCATTGTGGCTTTCAATGTGCCAAACACCAAGTAATGGAGAAATTTTTCCATGTGACCTGGAGTTCCACAAATAAAAATTTGACACGTACATATTTTTGTTATTAAAAATGCCAATTGTTTTAAGAAATTTTCGCTAAAAAAATCACAAGCTCACGAGCATCAATCTGAGACGTTGGTTAACCGCCCAGTGCACCGACCTTCATCACTGACCGGCAATTTAACTGGCGTCATCTATCCCGCTCTCTGTACTTTCTTTTCTTTCCTCTCTCTCCCACTCTTACTTCTACTACATGGAACCCAGAGATTGTTGGTGAGACTCCAACTCAGATCCGATGTCACCAAACCTGATCTATCAGCCGCTGAAGCAGCCTGCGTGTTCTTATTTTTGTGCAGGGAAGACAAGAAATAAAAAGGGGAAGGGAGACAGAAAGAAAGAGAAAGGGAGAGAGGTGAGAGGTAATGGCAGAATCAGTGGGGATGGGGCTTGATGGCGGGATGGCGTTTTACCTTCTTCTTTCTTTTCTTTTTTTATTATTTCAATAATTTTCTAAAAATGAATATATAGGGGTAAAATAGGTATTTCAATGAAATTCATTAATCACAATGCCATTTAAAAGTGATGAGACAGATGTCAGACAATTATTACTGGGGAATTCCATGTCACCTTGTGTGACCGGTACCTAGAAAAATTTCTCCAAGTAATGAAGTGACCTAGAGAGAATCAAAGACCCCTCATTAGCCGACACTTGAAAAGGTAATCAACCGAAATAGAAGTAATGCTTATCAACCAAACTGAAGTACTCCT
The DNA here is from genome assembly GCF_916048215.2 of Malus sylvestris. Classification (NCBI taxonomy): domain Eukaryota; kingdom Viridiplantae; phylum Streptophyta; class Magnoliopsida; order Rosales; family Rosaceae; genus Malus; species Malus sylvestris. The sequence continues at coordinate 39,542,696 of NC_062272.1, read as the reverse complement.
AGACAAACTGATTCAACGACTCCAATGATGTTTAACCAAACTGAATATGGCGTAGGTTTGTCAACTGAGTGATATTTAACCAAATTAAATATGTGATGATGGAGGGGTTTGTAAAGCAGTAGTATTTTCTCAGGGGTGTGAGAGGGTTTCACGTAGAACATTTGTTTGTGTATTGAGTTGAGGGTCTCTTTTACGTTACAGAACCACTTCTATTTATAGAGATGAATTTCATGATGATCAAGTATGCCGAGTTGTAAAATTCTGATAATATTCCAGTTCCTCGACATATTCTTTGAATATAATCAAAGTTATTCTTAGCTGAAACTTTAAAACCATCTTATCTCAAGATCTTCCACCTGTGTTAGGACTTTGAACTTGGCCTCATTATAAGATCAATTCATACTCGATCTAGAAACGAATCTTGATCTTAAAAAATTAATCTTAATCTTATCAGAAAGCAATTATGATTCTCGAATGGTTCCACTTCGATTAAGAGTTGGCCAAATTAGAAACCAATCTTTGAGTCGTCCTACTCTGTCCAAGATTTAGCTACTTTAGCAGCACTACTTTGTCGAGACTCAAATCGACCAAAAATGTTAATTTAGGCCCAAACATTGCCTTACAATTTCCTTGAGTTTTGGCATGTACGCCGAATAGTTAAGGAAATTAATCCTTTAACTGCTAGTGTCTTCAAGTCTCTCGGTCTAGAAGTACAAGACTGAAAATAAGATACTACGGAGCTCAGCCAAACAATGATATGAATATGTTTACCCTAAATATTACAAAGATTACATGGCACACAGGGTGAGTAATTATGACCTAACTACGTTTTTTTTTATTTTTGTTTTGTGAATGTGGGTGTGCCAACTCGCAATTGAGCTTGGTCGAACAAGTAGAATAGATGTGGTGATGGTCGTGTCGAATGCGCTGCTGACTTCTGTACTCAAATGATTACGATCGAGGAAGGAACACGTCTCGGCCTTGGGTTCTAGAATTTGAAGACAAGGTTGCCTAGATCACTGCTAAGTTCAAGATCTCTTGCAACAAGTTCAGTTGCCTCGACTATATTTTGATAATATAGGTGCGCCAAATTAGTGTCAAGCTACAAGGACACAAGTACTCAAAGGAAATGCACGCTTTGATGGTGAATGTGGTTCGGCCGTCTGAATGTCGAACTGCAAAATACACCTGAGAGTAATCAATCATAGAGCACTTCACTTAGCTAAGAAGTTGATGAAGTGACCTCTTTTGGTGAAGAAGTCAGAAACTATTAACAGACTAAGACTTGGACAGATAACCAACCAACTAGAAGCAACGAGTTCACCTGTCCAAACTGAAGGTGCTCCTAAATTGCCTGATTCTACTACTTCAGTGTTGTTCACTTATCCGAACTGAAGGTATCGCCGATTGCCACTGCCGGTTGCCAACACAGTACTATTAGTCCAAATTGGGGATGTGTTGATGAAAAAGGTTAGGATAGAAAGGTTTTGCGTAGAGCGTTTGAATTGTTTGTTGAGTTCAAGGGGCTTCTCTTTGTGCACGAAGTCTTGTATTTATGGGGTTGAATTTTCTTTGGTGGTCGTGCTATAGGATTACATGCGAGAGTATCATCTTATTTCTCCAAAAGACTAGCCTTGTCCAACTTCAACACCGCCATCTCACACGTTGCATGCCTGCATGCACACTCCATACTATAGCAATCTTATCACCCTTATCACTTTAACCATATTTGGTTGTGACTTGTCTCTTTAGTCTTATAACCCTTATCCTTGTGCAAAAATGTGATTAATTTAATAATCACATGGCTGCCCTCTCTTATCCATATCACTCCAACCATCAAAATCCTCATGCCAATGTGATAGAGTCCATGCAATTTGTTCGTCATACAACCAAAGATAACCTCAATTAGAGATAATTATTATGATAAAGCCATAATATATAATTAATATCTCTAAAAGCCATTGAAAGTTATCCTAATCGTTCTTCAATTCAACAATTCAAAATTCATGAGTTGAACGTGTAAAACCGGGGCTCTTCCTTCACCCAACGGACAATAGATTTTATTGTGGGATTAACCTTCACCATGTCCATTTGTTATAATGTTTAAAATAATTCATGGATATTAACTTAAAAAGAATGAAAATTTTTTATTGACTCAAAAATTAAAAATCTAAAATTCTATTTCCCACCCCCCAAACTTAAATCACACATTGTCCTCAAGGTGTGAAAAATAACGAAAGAAAACAAAAATATTAAAACCTTAAAAACTTAAAATAGCTAACAAGACAAAGAAAATAAATGAGGAAAATATAAATAGAAAATAAAATAATAAAAACAATAAAAGAAAGTATAAAATAAGAAAGAAAACAGAAAACAAAAGACAAAGAAACCGACACACCTGAGATTCGAAGCTGGGGAAAGGCGCTAGAAACAAAACATAAAAATGAGACCAAAATTTGCCATGCGTTAGGATCGAACTTGTGACCAGGGGCTTTGTGAAGATGCGCGGATCAACTCGTACGAGTCCACACTTGTGCCAATCTTGAGCACCAGCTAAGACATAAGCGGATTTAGCAGCTTCATGTTTCAATTCAAAAACCCTAGCATCTGCGACACTCCCTCTCTTGCCTTGAGCCCAGAGCCATGAGAGCTTTCAAACCATAGCCTCCATATTTCTCCAAAGATGAGATATCTCTCTCGCTCTCTCACTCATCTACAAGACTACAACAAAACAAAGAGGTTCATGGAGTTCATCATGCCTGCAAACAGAGATGCATGCCTCATTTCCATCCGATCCAAAAGCCAAAAGGTTCAAAGGTAAAACTCTCCACCAAACTTCTTTGTTTCAGTTTCGATTTGTGCATTGCAGTAAAATAAACCAAAACGAACACATGCATGTGGTCTTTATCTATGCAAGGAAACTTGAGTGACAAAGAGAAATCAAGCACCGATTTGTGGCATAACAGTTTTGGCAGAGTCCACAATTTTCAGATCCAAAAGGAAGGTAAATAGCTGACAACCCCCAAACTTATTCTGTTGTTTCTTGATCTGAATCTATGAAAGGTAGTCATTGGATCTATGTCTAATGTGATGCATCAGTATATTGCCCTTGGAATTTGTCCCTATGTCCATGTATCATGTATGACTAAATATTTTGCATGTCTCCTGATTATGAATGCCAAGGAAAATCTGCGCAAAACTTGATTTGCGATATATGGACCCTTCTGCACACTTGGATCCCCGATTGTAGAATCATTCATGTATTATATGTTTTCATATGGTCATGTATATTGATGAATGAACGGTGAATGTATGATTCCACATGTAGTTGAGATTAGACCGAATTAGTTCCGAATGCAGCCTGCAATCACAAATAAAAACCTAATTAGATAAGTCAAGAAAAATAACAAGAATTAAAAATTGTATATTTTTTTTCTTTCAATTTTCTGATTTTTTTTTTGTTGTGATTTTTGTAATTAGGAATAAAAATAGGAAAATAAAATAAACGAAAAAGAAAAAGAAGAGTTAGAAAAATTGGGTTGCCTCCCATTTAGCGCTTTAGTTAACGTCTATAGCTAGACAAATTTGAAGGAAATTGGTGATTACATGACTTGTTCTTTTAGAGTCAACCACTCTTTGATAGCATCAAAGGCTAATAGTAGGAACGAAATGAGATGTTGTTTGTCAATTATGCGTTTCAAGGAAGTGGTTGAATCTTTCATATCTGGCCTTCTTTGTGAATGAATCTTTGTAATCAAATAGAATTCCCTCTAGCAAGGTTTACGTCTTCGTCGAACTGACTTAAACCTTGTATTTAACACCCACAATTTCTACACTGGCCGAATTTCTTGACGAAGAATTTGGCTGCCATTAAGCTCTTTATGCTTCTTTTCCTTTTAGATTTTAGCTTGCTTGCAGGACTCGCCTAGATTTTCTTTAAATCTGAATGCTTGTACTGCTGGACTGTCCAATTCAGCAACATAAATTGTATCAGTCATCTGCTCTGTATCCAAGTCGATATGTGTGTTAGAGAGCTGATCATGTGACATGTTCGACGGCGTGAATTGATGAAAATACCCTTGGATGTTAGTTGTGTAATGTGGTTTAAGTGTGGTTTTGGGTCAATGTTCTTAAATCCTAATTGTTTGGAACCAATTAGGATTAAGTTATGGTATTTTTGATGGTTGACCAATCCTAGGCCACACACACACACACACTCTCTCTTCTCTCTCCCGTACCCTCTCATCTCTCTCGGACTCTCACTCTCTCTCTCTCTCCTTCAAACTCGTACGGACAAACACCCAAAGCCCTTGAAAATTCACGGATCGTGGTCAAAGTTGGCACCATTGTGTTCGTGAAGCTCAGACGAGTTGATTGGTACCCATTTCAGGTAAAGATACCTTCGAAAACCTTAGTTTTTCATATCCCCGATTTGTGCACTGTTCATGCACACGTAATTATGGATGTTTTTGGAAATTTGAAGCTTGTAGGAAGCTTAGTGAGGTCCCAAGGAAGCTCGAAGTGCTTCGCTTGAAGGTTTTGGATGTCGGGATCGTGTGGACGAAGTTTGGTAGGTTTTTCTTAGAATTCTCCAGTGAGATTCTGTGACTTTTAGAGCTTTAAATTAGTATGATTGTGTTCAACAAGTTAAGAGCTTCATTTTGGTATAAATTACGTGAAAAATGGATGAAAAACGAATGAGTTATAGAGTTTTGAAAATTTCCCAGTTTTCCAGCGATAGCGACGGTCGCCAGAACTGAAGGTAGAAGACGAGAAGATATTTCGTTAAGTTTAACGGAATATTCTAACGGCGTTAGGTCACACCGTTAAGTTTTGTTAAGGAATAACGGAATATTCCTGGAATATACCTAACAGCGTCAATTGACACCGTCAGTGTGCCTGGCACATGGTTGCGTGTGGGGGGGCGTATCTGGCCGTGCCATTGCCGGCGCGTGAGGCTTCCAAAAATTTTTCTAAAAATTTAGGGATGATCTTGAGGTTGTGTAGGTCACTGTGGTATATTCATATACCAATTTTGAGCTTTGTATGATAAGTTATTAGCTAGTTTTGCCTATCTACTTTAAAATAACGTTTTTATAGTTAATTCGTATATAGGTGAGACTTCTCCCGAGGACGAGCGTATCCACGGGCGACTCGGGGGTTACGACTCATTGACATACCAGTGAGTGGGCTTTTGTTTTCAGTATATATTTATATACTTGATATATTTCCCATAAATGCATTTTTTTAAGGAAAGTATGCTTTGAAATAATATGCCAAATGCTTTTGTATTCTGAATATGCATTTCATGGTTGCATATATATAAATGTGGTGTTGTGGAGGCACAGGTAAGTTCAGGTAAGTTATGTTTGGTTATGTGACTCATCGATGATTTGATATGTGAAATGATGTTGAGCTCATAAAACTGCACCTAGGGTGATTGTGATTTAGCCAGAGATATAAAGTACATGACTGTTTATTTATGTCACCTCCCGCACTATATGCTCATATTGGATCCAACTTAAGTGCACAGTCTTGTCGTACAGACCTTATTTATGGTTCCGACTCGTAGGTGACTAGCGACTTATCGCCCGACTATTATGAGAGAATAGAATTGAGCATAATTATATTACACCCAATCTTGTCGTACATACCCCTTTTTAGTGGTTCCGACTTATGTGCAGTATATTGCCGTATAGGTCATTGTAGTGACTCCGGCTAGTTTAACTTTTGAGCTATGAATTCAACCATACAGACTACCACGGGAGTTCCGGCTATCATATCATATTTCTATGAAATCATTCTGTTGACCCTAAAAACTACAAAGCCTACGTGGTTCGCAGGCCGAGTAATTAATGAGCTAACTACGTCCTTCGGTGAATGCGGGGCGTGCCAACTCGTCGGCCGAGCTCGGCCGAGAAGTAAATTTGTTGATGTTGCGTTGGGTCGCGCTACTGACTTCTGCGTCTTGCGATTGCGGCCGAGAAAGGAACACGTCTCGGCCTCTTGGGCTCTCGAACCTGAAGACAAGGTTACTATTCTTACGAAGTTCAATATCAAATTCGGCTTTCAATGTGCCGAATGTAATAACTGTAACACCTCACTTCGCCGAGAAGGCTGATGAGATGACCTCGACCAATAAGGATTTAGAAACCCTTCTCGACTGAGACTTGGATAGGCAATCAATCGTTCTCGCCGCAGTGCTGTTGATGCCAACGGAAGATACTGCGAGACCGGCTGACTCTACGGTGACAGAGCTATCTATGCCGACTTAAGATATCACCGGTTGCTTCCATAGTGCTGTTGATGCCAACGGAAGATGTGTCAGCGAAAAAGGAAAAAGAAAAATCACAAGTTGTGAGAGTTTGCGCAGGGCAATTTTGTATTGATTTTGTGGGGCGCAAAGTACAAATGAGAGAATTTCGGTATTTATAGGGTTGTGGAGGGAAGAGCAATCGTTCGAAATTCAAAACAAAGGGCAAAATCGACCGGAGGAATCGTTGATCATGATGAACATTTGGGAAATGCGGTTGAGAAGACCGACGGTTTTAGGTTTTGGGGGGCGCACGATCGCGTGTGACGGCGAAATTAATGACGAAAGACGTTTCGACACCTGCATGATGACAGGTGGACTCGCGGATTGAGGTAGTGGCTCGCGGATTGAGGTAGTGGTTAAGTTTAGCCATAAGGTCATGATGGCACGACGGTTCAGGCTGCCGCACGCCTTAGACGTCATTATTGGGGATTGGCCATGTTAGAAGACGCCACGTGGCGAGTGGTTTAGCAGGATCAAGATCGTGCGATCGTGTTCAATAAATGCGCCTTGGAACTCGGGTAATAGGATTCTGAGTGGTAGATTCGCTTCTTCAAGGCCGAAACTCGGCCGAAGGTTTCAGGCCGAGGACCTCAGAAGCGAGGGGGCAATGTTTGGGCCCAAAATAATAGTTTGGGCCGAGGGTAGAATCACTCTCGGCCCGAGAAGTCGTGCGGCGAAAGGGTCATGAAGCGTTCAGCTCATGGGCTTCCAAGCCTAAGTCGGTTAAATCAAAACGCAAGTCGAGTCTTAGTACAATAGGGACTCTCGACGAGATCAATAATCTAGAAAGCGAATCCGGCTCAGTTAAGGACTAGGTTCGTAGTCCTAGCGGAGATAGGACTGATCGAAGGGATGTTAATCCAGAGAAGGAAACCTAGTTCGAATAGGATTGGAACTCGAGCTCGATGTTCTGCTACTATAAATACAAGACATTCAGCAACAGAGGAAGCCCCCACAAAATCAATACAAAATTGCCTTGCTCAAACTCTCACAACTTGTGATTTTTCTTTTTCCTTTTTCGCTGACACATCTTCCGTTGGCATCAACAGCACTGTGGAAGCAACCGGTGATATCTTAAGTCGGCATAGATAGCTCTGTCACCGTAGAGTCAGCCGGTCTCGCAGTATCTTCCGTTGGCATCAACAGCACTGCGGCGAGAACGATTGATTGCCTATCCAAGTCTCGGTCGAGAAGGGTTTCTAAATCCTTATTGGTCGAGGTCATCTCATCAGCCTTCTCGGCGAAGTGAGGTGTTACAGTTATTACATTCGGCACATTGAAAGCCGAATTTGATATTGAACTTCGTAAGAATAGTAACCTTGTCTTCAGGTTCGAGAGCCCAAGAGGCCGAGACGTGTTCCTTTCTCGGCTGCAATCGCAAGACGCAGAAGTCAGTAGCGCGACCCAACGCAACATCAACAAATTTACTCCTCGGCCGAGCTCGGCCGACGAGTTGGCACGCCCCGCATTCACCGAAGGACGTAGTTAGCTCATTAATTACTCGGACTGCGAGCCACGTAGGCTTTGTAGTTTTTAGGGTCAACATTTTGGCACGCCCGGTGGGACCCAGTGCTAAACTACGAAGTTCATGCCAATTGAAACACGATCGGTAAAAAAGAAAACAACTATGGGAAAGTCGACAGCCGATTTGCCGAATCAGAGCCTGGGACAAAGCATGCCGCAGGCGTAGAATCCCCTTAGCGTTGTGACACCTGAGTCCACGAGCGCGACTCGCCGAGAGAGAGAAGTTAATCTCGGCGGTCAACTCCGTGGTTTAGAAATCCCTAACAGAAACACATGCGTTCTTAATGAAGGGATAGTAGAAGAGTGTGACGAGGATGGTGGCGAAGGATCTGATCCACCAACAAGGTCGTTTCTTCGAAAGCGACTGGACGAGCAGTCTCGGTCAGTCGAGCAGACGTTTAGTCGAGGCATTGACAAGCTGCATGACGCGATACTCAGTTCCAATGATCGAAAAACCAGGCTGCTCGAAATGCTGGTTAGTCAAGTTGGTGGCAGCAGGCCTTTCGATCTTCGCCAACATTGTTTACCAGGAAACAACCCGGTACCGATTGTACCGGCCGAGCCTATTCCTGCCCCGCTCAAACCAATTAACTTGGAGAAAGGAGGAGGGTCGAATAGTAGGTCAGACATGAAGGATTTATTTTGAAAAACATGTTCATTTGAGCAACATCATATAGCATGCAATTAACAATTAAAAGGCGGAATCATGCTTGCATGCACTAAAAAACAAAACATTACCATGAAATTCAAAGCCTAGTAGATTGGTGAACCAATAATCAACTCAAAACAAAGTGAGTTGAAATTAATACCTTTGTAGATTCCTCTTTGCATAAGCAAAGGCTAATCACCCAAAGAGATAGGGCCTTCATTCCTTGCTTCTTAGATCCATGGATTTGGATGGAAGAATAGGTTCTCCAAGTTCCCAAAATTGAGAACCTCTAAGTCTCTTCACCAAGGTTAGATTGTAGAAGAAATGAGTGACCTTGGAGTAGTAGGATTGCTAGATGTACCCTCCAAGGTGTTGGCCTCTTTAGAGAGAAAATGGAGAGACAATTCTCACCCATTTTCACCCAAAATAAACCCTTAATCACATTAATGAATATTTGGCTATAAAGTCCTTTATATAGTCACTTCTTTAAGTGACCTAAACAACCAAAACCCTAATTCATCACCATATGGCCGGCCACCTAAGGAATTTTGGGCTTTTGGGCTTTAATGAATCTTTATTCATTAAATTGTCATACAACTTAAGTTAATGGGCTTGACGTTCGAAGCCCATTGGGCCTTAAGGTCCAAAACTATCCCGAGGTCTTTAACGAACTTATTCGTTTGATTAATTAACATATTAATTAATCCTTGCCATAAATAAATGATTAAACCATTTAATCATTCTTACTCATTTCCGTTTAATCTTCAATCTCCACCTTTTATGGTGTGCGATCCATTAGGTTCCTTTTAGCGAGGCAGTGGGCGATTAAAACAATTTTACATCGATTGTGAATTGAAACAATTTTCAATTCTCCCTTTAGTGGTTATACACGTATAGGGCTTCCACAAACCATGGTTGACGCCTAGCAGCATGTCATGGTTACCCAAGCTAATCAGAAGAGGTTAGAGAACCTATTCAGTTCGGGATTACAAATGCAATACGGTCCTTCTCTAATCTAATACTCTTGACCACATTGTTTGGTATGATAGTTTATTTACTCATGTCTACTATCCAATGTGAATCGTTTGCTTATATGATTTCCTTGAATGTGATTTGGAACGCATTCCCCAATCTCATTCATACTCTGGCCAGAGATTCCAAATCATATCATAGAGTATTCTCCCTCAACTGTTTGAAGGTTAGAGATCCCTTGTTGCGCATTTACTTGTCTCCATAGCTAAGTGGCTTAACCCCAACGATGCCGTGACACCCCTAGGGGGTGAATTAGACATAATCAAAGATTAAGGACTTAACCACAAGACAACTGTGATGCCTCAGGTCAAAGGACTACTTTGCATTATCCCAACCATGAGTTCTCATGTGACATGGAATATAAGAACTCTTCGTTGATCACGTTCAGTGAACTCATTCTCTTATTGAGCACCTACGTACTTGTCTTGATGTCACACACACCAATGACTCGAGACTAGTCACTCTCCCTGAGAGAAGACACAGTACGTACTGATCTTAACGGACTGTCAATGCCCAATTGGTAATCCTATGATCAGGAACATTTAGGATGTGTCTACGAAAGAATGGTCTCATTAATCTAACTTCATTAGATTGCATTCTCCCAATCACATATTCCTTGGACTTTATCGTTTAAGCATATAACATTTATATGAGACGGCTCAAACAATAATCTTTGCCATTTATATGTTAAACTAGATTAGTTTAACATTTGAAATGTCCATAAAGTATCATCATATGATTGGTTTTAGGGCACATTTCCAACAAGACAGGACCGACCAGAGGGTCGAAGCAACACCTGTTGATATGACCGAAGTTCAGCGGATGATCGACTCGGCCATGAAGAAAGGGCCGAAGTTTCCCAAGTTTATTCATCCGTACCCAGCTTATGTGGAAACGTTTGGATACCCGAAGGGTTTCAAGATCCCAGATTTTAGTCTTTTTACCGGTGAATCGTCCCTGTCTTCGTTGGAGCACGTGGCTCGTTTCACCGCGCAATGCGGAGATGTTAATAGTGATTTCCACAAGTTACGGCTGTTCAATTTTTCATTGACCGGCTCGGCATTTGCCTGGTACATCAATCTCCCGCCTAATTCAGTCCAAAACTGGGAGGAGTTGGTCGAGAAGTTCCACGAGCAGTTTTATCGGCCGGGGATGGAGATGTCAGTCTCTTCATTAACACGGATGGCTCAAGCATCTGATGAGTCACCAATGGATTATCTTACCAGGTTCAAATCGGCTAGGAATTGGTGCCGAGTGCCTTTACCCGAAGTCGAATTTGTCAGGCTTGCTTTGAACTGCCTTGACGTCGAATACAAAAAGAAATTTTTGGGGGCAAATTTTCGGGATATGTACGAATTGGCCCAACATGTCGAGCAGTATGATTATTTGCTCCGCGAGGAAAAGACTTCGAAGACTCCAACTCGGGGAACGATTTACAAGAACCCTACTGTCAATTATGCATCAACTGAGGATGAATGTGTTAGTGTGGATGCGGCTGAGATAGTAATAGATAAGCCATACATTTGCAAGGCATTGACTCAGGTTGATTCTAGAGAAGCCAAAAGTCGCTCGGCCACTGAAGGAACATCGAAACCGTCAAAGGTTTATACTTTTGATATTACCAAGGCTGACGCAATTTTTGACCAACTGTTATCAGCAAGAATCATTAAGCTTCGGCCTGGTCATAACATTCCTAAGGCCGAAGAGCTTAAAGGAAAGGTGTATTGCAAATACCACAATTCGAGCAAACACACGACAAACAATTGCGTCGTATTTCGCGATAACGTCCAAAGCTGGATTGATAATGGCAAACTGAAGTTTCCCGAGAAGAGGATGAGTGTTGATACTGATCCGTTCCCCACGGCAACAGTAAACATGGTCGACGCGTACCTACCCAAGGACAAAGGGAAAGGCAAGGCTGAAGTGGTTGAGACACAACGCCCGCGGAATCAGAATGTTCGGCCACGGTTCATGGCCGATTTTCGTTCAAACAAACCACCTACGGCTTTAACGGGGCCCGCTATTGTCAAACCTATGATGGATTATAGCACCGATGAAGATAGTGGGATGGCGGTTTTGTGCAGGAAATGTAGAGCGAAGGTCGACAGTGAGCCAGAGGAGAAGCCTTCTTCGCAACCCGTGGCCGTAACTCGGCAAAAGATAGCCAATGAAGGCCAACATCATGGGGTTTTTGGGAGGCTCGGTCCTAAAGTACGGATGGAAGAGACACCCCCGGTCAGGCGGCGCCTCGATTTTGATGCTTCATTTTATGACGATGATTACTATAAGCGTAATTCTAGCAGTTCAGGATCATCACGGAGCCAAAAGACCTTCAAGCCTCCCGAGCCTAGAGATCAACGTTGGTATACATACCATTCTTCGAAGGGCGTCTACACCGCGTTGTCCAAATCTCAGAAACGCCGGCATCAACGGATAGATTGCATGGCTCGCCGACGAGCAGCCCAAGAAACTTCGGCCTCTAAGTGGCGGCCGAAGGATACAGTTGCCACTGATGAGGAGCGACCACCTCCAGCAATTATGACAGAGTTGGCTCAGGGGAAACGGCTGGTCGATCAAGATGTCGAGACCATGTTTGAAGAAGCTGATAAACGGATCAAACTTCTCATTCGACCAGGGGAAATGAAGGCACGCCTTGAACATTTCAGGCAAGAGGCCGAAAGCAAATTATCCCCGCCAGTTATACAAGAGCCTTTGGTCAAAATTCGACGGAATTTGCATCCCCCATTCCTCGGGGAGTCTTTGGAGTATATGCGAGAATTTCATAAGAATCATTCGGCCAACGATCTGTATGGTTTCCCGAAGGCATGCCAGGACACCATTGATATGATCCTGACTTGTCCGGATGCCGAGCGGATCATCCAGAAGACCTCAGATCCAGGATTGAAAGCAAGGTTCCAGCACTTACGAGAAGCTCGTGTCTTTGGATTTGAAGTTGACCCGTACACCGATATCAATGCAGCCGACCTTCCTTTCTCTCTGGAGGACCTTCAGTATTTACGATATCACTTTGAAGTATTTTCGGCGGTTTCTCTCTTCGGCCTTACGATCGATGAAATCGCACGTATTGCCCGTCTGGATGCTTATCTCGACACTAGGGATGCTCGGCTACACTACCAGGAGCAGGTTCAGGTCCTGACCCCAAGTTCATTGTCAATCTCAACCTTACCTGAGGCAGTCACGCAGAACCAACAAGTCGTCGAAGCAGCTCCGCCGAGTGACGTCATTGAAGAAGGGACAGAAGAGTCTCGTTGTCCGACTCTGACGACAACTGAGTCCGTAGTCGCCGACCAACCGAACGAGGAGGGTCTTGACCAGATGGGCCCTTCAATCCTGGATAATATGGAAATCAGTATGGTCCATGTGTTACCTGCCGATTTTCAATCAAGCACGGCTCAACCAAATTTCCTTGATGGAGATGTGGTTGCCGAGGAACCCGGCCATGTTGATTTTGTATCGATTACTGAAGGCGAGTCAACAGCAAAAGATGATAGTCTAAAGGCCGCTTTGGCCGAATTGTTCCCTCGTTCATCGTCGGCCAAGCTTCACCATTTAAAGCCACTGTATGTGACGGCCCACATCGAGGGATATCCAGTTTCTAAAGTTTTTGTCGACTGTGGAGCTACCGTTAATATCATGCCTCTGAACATCATGAAGGCCTTGCGCCGTTCAAATGACGAGCTTATTCCGTCAGGAATCACAATGAGTAGTTTTGTCGGTGACAAATCCCATACCAAAGGTGTACTACCGTTAACTGTAAATATTGTCGGTCGCACCCATATGACCGCCTTTTTTGTGGTTGATTCCAAAACCGAGTATAATGCATTGCTCGGCCGAGATTGGATTCATCAAACCAGTTGTATTCCTTCATCATTGTACCAAGTGCTTGTCTTTTGGGACGGCAAATCGGTCACTGTTCATCCAGCCGATAGCCAGCCCTTCGAAGCTAACATGATCCAAGCACGGTATTATGACGATCACGTCGGCTACATTACTTTGCAAGGCTTCAATGAAGAGGGACGGCCGACTCGAATTTCCGTTCAGAAAGCTATCGAGGTTGGCGCCGAGACTGTCCAGCAGGATTCGGCGAGACTCGGATTAGCTAACTTTCTTCCCGAAGCCGATGTTTGACACCGATCGGGAAGCACGCAGGGCCGCGGTTTCATCTACTATGGAACGACTGCTGGCCCATTGGTATACGATATCTAAACAACCAAATTCGGGCGTCAACCTCGTCGAGTTCCTTGCTGAGGGAGATAATGGGCCTGTATTATCTTTTGATAAAATTCGAGCCGCCCCAGCCGAACTCGAAGATCATCGGCCCCTTGTTAAGGACCCTTTGGAAGAGATTAATGTTGGGACGGTCGATGACCCACGACTTTTGTTTATTAGTGCGTTACTTCCCCAACGAATGAAAGACGAGTTTCGTACCTTGCTTAAGGAATTCAAAGATTGTTTTGCTTGGAGTTATCATGAAATGCCCGGCTTAGATCGTACTCTGGTCGAGCATGAATTACGTATTAAGCCCGGATTTAAACCTTTCCGTCAGCCACCTCGTCGATTCTCGACCGAAGTACAACTCAGTGTCAAGGACGAACTAGTTCGGCTTTTGAAAGCCGGATTCATTCGGACAGCTCGATATGTCGAATGGTTAGCAAATATCGTTCCTGTATTAAAGAAAAATGGGGCACTGCGCATCTGTACCGATTTTCGCAATCTGAATCTGGCAACTCCCAAAGATGAGTATACAATGCCGATTTCAGATCTGTTAATCGATGCCGCGGCAAGTCACACGATCTTATCCTTTATGGATGGACATGCCAGGTACAACCAAATATTTATTGCCGAAGCCGATGTGCACAAAACTGCTTTCCGTTGCCCGGGGGCACTCGGCACTTATGAATGGGTTGTCATGCCATTCGGCCTCAAGAATGCCGGCGCCACGTACCAACGGGCGATGAACACCATCTTCCATGATTTAATTGGTACCATCGTCGAAGTTTACATCGACGATGTTGTCGTCAAATCTAAACGCCGACGGACACATCTGGACGATCTCCGACAGGCTTTCCTTCGCATGCGTCAGCACAACCTCAAGATGAACCCTGCCAAGTGTGCCTTCGGTGTCTCGGCCGGGAATTTTCTTGGTTTTCTCGTACATCATCGGGGGATTGAAGTCGATGAGAATAAGGCACGTGCAATCATCAGTGCTCCACCACCGACTACGAAGAAACAACTACAGTCCTTACTCGGCAAGATAAATTTTCTCCGTCGATTTATAGCTAACTCGGCAGGAAAAATGAAAGCGTTTTCCACGCTTTTGAAACTTAAGGACTCGAATACATTTGCGTGGACGACCGAGCATCAGGCGGCATTTACACAAATCAAAGTCTCCCTCACAACGCCGCCTGTTCTTGTTCCACCTCGGCGCGGTAAATGAAGGGAAAATTATGAGATTCTAGAATGGGATTTCATAATGACTATCATGCATATACAAATCAAATTTAATATACGAAAGCAGCGGAAGCATTTATAACATATTATCAAAGCTATAGTCATGCAAATCCCCTTCAAGGTTCATAGGTTTATATATAATGCATCAAAACAATTTTTAGAAACAAGAACAAAGTGAAGGTTAGTCTTATACCTCTTGATCTAGACTTAAGACCAAGGATGGACCACCTCCAAGGCCTTTGCTCCTTGAAATCCTTGAGCCTAGCTTCCCTCCTTGCCTCCTCCACTTTGTTACAATGAGTGCTCCTAGGTTCTCTTCAAGTTCCCAAAGTAGGAAACCTCTAAAGATCCTCACCCACTAGTGTAGTGAGAAGGATGAAGGAATAACCAAAAGGGTGTAAGAGATGTTAGTAAAAACTCCCCTTTGGTGGCCGGCTTTTGTGGTTCAAGAGAGCTATTTTCTTTTGCCTCTTTTGTTGTTCAAAACTCACAAAAACCCTAATGAACTTTATCTCTATAAAGTTGCTTATATAGACAAAAAGAAAACCTAGTCAACACTTGACTAAATATCTCTCCAAAACCCACATAATATGGCCGGCCCTCTTGTGTTGTTTTTGGGCTTTGGGCTTTTATTATTTCAAGTCATCCAATGCTTGAATAAAAGCCCAATGGGTTTAGGCCCAATGGGCCTAATTAAACCCGAACGTTTCTTTAAGCCCAAAACGATCTTTATCGCTTTTATGATTTCTTTAGACTTTTCTAAATTAATCATAACACATAATTAATCCAATTAATTGTTTCCATCATCCATTAATTACTCACTACAATAGTGTATTGGTGAACAACCTTTTAGGTTCTAATTAGCAAGGCAGTGAGGTGATTGACATTAATCCAATTGCTTATATTTAATTCAATCACTTAGTGAATTAAAACCTCATTTTAATTCACCTTTCTTCTTTGACGACTACATCTAATCATCTAGAAGAACTCACAAGCTATGAGTGACATCTAACCATATGTCATAGCTACCCAAGCTAATGTAGAAGTTTATTCAGAGAACCTAGTCAGTTGGAATTACAATGTAATTCAATCCTTCTCTAATACAATACTCTCAATCACATCATTAGGGTATGGATATATCATGTCAAACCCCTAATGTGATTATTCCTTCTTATATGATCCAATTGAGTCGTTTAGGAACGCTTTCCTTTATTACGCTCGATACTTCGGCCGAAGATTCCCGAATCATATCTTAGAGTATTCTTCCTCTCTTATCGAGGATTAGAGATTCCTTGTTGCGCATACACTTGCCTTCATGACTAAGTGGCTTAACCCCAATTATGCCGTGGACACCCTCGAATGGGGAGACTTTGACATAATCAAAGATTAAGTACTTAACCACAAGACAACGACGATGCCTCAGGTCTAAGGATTACTTACATCTTTCCAACCATTAGAGTTACTTGCTTGACATGTGAGTAGACCTCCATGCAAGTACTCCCGTTCGATTGTGTTCAGTGAACTCATTCCCTTAATGAGCACCTACATACTTGTCTTAGTGTCACAACACGAATGGGATGAGACTTTCCATCCTTCCAATTGAAGCAGACATAGTATGTACCGGTCTACGCATTGTCAGTATCCCTCCGACAATCCAATGACCAGGAACCTTTTTGGACATCTGTTTATGTGAAGAAGGTCTCTGTAGTCTAACATCATTAGATTACTTCTTCAATCGATCCATTGTCCATGGATTCACTATTCAGGACATATTTCGTTTATTGAGATAGTCCTAATTAGTATCTTTGCCATTTGATGTATAAGAATCATCCATACATCGATTCATTTGTCCTGAAAGATTTCTTCCAAAGATTGACTTTCAGGGCATATTTCCAACAGTAAACCCCTCAAACTATATATTTCGGCGGCTGAAGAGTCCATCGGCTGCCTCCTTGCCCAAGACAATGATGCCGGGCGAGAGCAGGCTATTTTTTACCTCAGTCGAAATCTTAATCCACCGGAGATCAATTATTCCGCCGTGGAGAAGCTCTGTCTTGCCGTGTTCTTCGCCGCCTCCAAACTCCGGCATTACATGCTTCCGTCGGTCACACAAGTCATTGCCCAGACTGACGTCATCCGGTACATGCTTACCCGGCCGATCGTAAAAGGGAGAATTGGGAAGTGGACGATGGCGTTGTCCGAGTTTAGCCTACAATACGTGCCTCAGAAAGCTGTCAAAGGCCAAGCATTGGCCGATTTCCTGGCTCACCATCCTTCCCCCTATGGTTTTGGGGACACCGATGTCGAAATCGGCATGGTTGAAGCACGTGACAACTATTGGACGATGTATTTTGACGGGTCCAGTACTTCATCCTCGGCCGGCGTTGGAGTTGTCATTCAATCTCCTAATCATGATCGTTGGTATTTTTCGCTTAAGTTGGATTTTGACTGCACCAATAATCAGGCCGAATATGAAGCCTTAATCATCGGCCTTGGCCTCCTTCATGACTTGCGGGTCACCCGTGCCCTCGTCCTTGGTGACTCTGAACTTGTGATCAACCAACTTAATGGATCTTTTCGATGCATGAGTTGTACCCTGGCACCCTACCACATGGTTGCCAGCTATTTGGCCGAGTCCTTTGCCGGTATTACGTTCGAGCATGTTTCCCGGATCCATAATACCGACGCAGATGAGTTGGCTCAAATTGCCTCTGGTGCACAACTCCTGGGGGGCAAGCTAGGCCGAGAAATACCGGTGCTACGACAATTATACCCGGCCTTGGTCAACCAGCAAATCCTCCGGCGCGACGATGTAATACGCACTCGAGTCATGTCTTTACCTTCGTTGTTAGACCGACAAGATACTATAGAGGTTTGCACCGTCGAGGCAACACCAGATGATTGGAGAAAACCCATTATGCTGTACCTTGACAATCCCAATGGAAAACATAGTCGCAAGACACGAGTTCACGCCACGAACTATGTCACGTACCAGAACGAGTTATATCGAAAAGGGGAGGATGGATTACTACTGCTATGCCTCGGCCCCCAAGAGGGTGCTTGGGCGATCTCGGAAGTTCATGAAGGGGTTTGCGGAGCTCATCAATCCGGACGGAAAATGCGGTGGTTACTTCGACGGCACGGCTATTTTTTACCAAGGATACTAAAGGATTGTATCGAGTTTGCACGAGGATGCGTACAGTGCCAAATCCACGGGCCAATACAAAGGGTCCCGGCCGAATCGTTACATTCGGTCATTAAACCATGGCCGTTTAGAGGATGGGCCATTGACGTAATCGGCAAAATCACTCCGACTTCTGGAGCTGCTAAGCATGCATGGATAATAGTCGCAACTGATTACTTTACTAAGTGGGTCGAAGCAAAATCATACGCCGAGTTAACATCTAAAGAGGTTTGAGACTTTGTGGAGGAACACATTGTGACCCGGTTCGGTGTACCAGAAACGATCATAACCGACAATGGAACAATTTTCACAGCCGAAAGGTTTAAAGAATACACGGCAAATTTGAAAATTCGGTTGGAACAGTCCACACCGTATTATCCACAGGCGAATGGGCAGGCCGAGGCAAGTAATAAAGTGTTGATCGGCATCCTCGAAAAAATAATAAAAGAAAGGCCTGGCATGTGGCATTTGAAGTTGAACGAGGCATTATGGGCATACCGAACGTCGCCCCGGTCGGCGATCGCGACAACCCCATACGCATTAACCTACGGACACGATGTAATGTTACCAGTCGAGTTGAGCATAAATTCGTTGCGATTAATTGAGCAAAGTAGTTTGTTTAGCGTCGAATATAATCAGTCCATGAGACAGGAACTAGAAGATTTGGAAGAAGCGCGGCTTGACGCTTACAACTTGTTGGTGGCACAAAAACAGATTGCCGAGCGGGCCTATAATCAAAAGGTGCGACAGAAAACATTCGGCGAGGGTGATTTAGTGTGGAAAACGGTGTTGCCCGTAGGGCTAAAAGATCCTAGGTTCGGCAAGTGGTCGCCGAATTGGGAAGAGCCGTTCATTATGCATAAAGTATACGGAAAAGGGGCGTATCATCTTAAAGACCGAACCGGTGTAGTGCACAGATTACCGATCAATGGGAAGTTTTTGAAGAAATACTATCCGGTCACATGGGAAATGCGGGAATAAACAAAATTATTTCATTAAGATTGATGAGCAAATACAAGCTAAGTTAGTCAGGTTAAAACTAAGTACATTCAAGGGGAAGAAGGTAGAAGAGTGCTGAGCAGGGCCTTTAACTCCAACCACCGCACGTCCGCCATGATCATTTCAGCTTGCCGATTCTTCTTATCCAGCTTCAACCGCTCGACCCGCTTTGTTGTAGCCACGTACTCAGTGAGGCAATCCTTTCCACCCGACTCAAAGTCTTTAGCAAGCTCGGAAGCAATGGCCGACCGACGTTTTGCTAGTTCGGCCATCTGACGGTCAAGCTCGGCTAGTACTTCTCCTTTTGCCCTCAGATCATCGATTTTCGGGCGGAGAGTGTCTTGAACGGCCGTGGCAGCCTGTAGATCCTGTTCAGCCTTTAGAGCAGTCTGGAAGACACTAAATGTCTCCCGAACCTGCTCCAAGGCAGACGACGCCCGAACGATGGCCTCTCCACTTAGGCGACCGTCGGCCCCAAGATCATTTAGACAGGCACCAAGCAAATCAAGACCGTTGCGCTCAAGTACTTGCGATGTTGAAAGCGATAAGACTTCTCGCAACTGGGTTAGGACGCTTGGATCGGCAGTTTCGGTCGTAGCGGCCGAAGGACCGGACTCTGCAGTTGTACTGGAGAGGAGGGCTTTGAATTCAACCTCCCATGAAGCCTGCACATACAAACCAGGTTAAGTTTAAAAGAAGTCACGACAAGAATAGCAAGAAGGTTTCGTTTTTAACCTGTCGAGAGGAGACCTCGGCCATGTCTCCAGGATCGTTGCTCGAACCTAAAGAACTCAATGGCCGAGCCCAGTGTCTCAGATTGCTTCTCAGTTCACGCGGCCGATGGAGATTATCTACGTTTGATGGCCACGGAGGTGGCCAAGAAATATAGATAATGCCCTTCGGCGCGTAGAGTTGTCGGTGAAAAGAAGGTACAGGCACCTGACATTTAGTATTTTCCTCGTTTAGAATTTTAAAGCAGAAAAGCAATCAGGGAGAGAGTAGAAGGGACTTACGAAGGCCGAGGTAACCTCCTGTGGAGGGATATGGAAGCCCTGGTCTTGAGGATGAACGGGCGATTCCGCCGTCGCCTCAGGTTCCTCGAGCGGGCGTTTGCCACGGTCGGCTGCAGATGGGCCGATCGGAACAGCCGTTTCGGAGGAGGCAGGGACATCCTGATCCTGGGAAGGAGCGAGGGGTTCGGCCACCGCCGTTGGCTCCTCGACTGGGCGCTTGCCACGATCAGCCGCGGAGGGGCCGGCTTGAACCACCATCTCTGACCTTGGGGGAGGTTGCCGACGGGAGTGAGGGCGATTTGCCAGCGGAACCTCATCGCTCCCCTCACTCTCTTCCAGGATGAAGACCGAGGGTTTTGGATTTTCAGGGGCTGCTCTCTTGGTCGCAGAGACCACATTTTTTGGAATGGGTGCCTCCTCGACGGAGGGAGGCACAACTGGTGTATCAGCCCCAGAGACCGGTCACGGTCGAACTGTCTCTGCGGCCGGGACGGGTTGTTTCTCGACCGAGGGTTGAACAACGGCAGGAGAAGGGGAAACACTAGGAGTTGTCACCCCTGTAGTTTGACTGGAGATGACATGGATCTCCCGTGCGCCCTTCTTTGCCAGTTGTTTTACCCGCTTGGCAGGTGGCGGAGGTTCGACGGCCGGCTCGGCCTCTTGGCGAGGTCGTTTGGTTGGCACGGCCCGAACAGCAGCTTTATCCCTTTTAACCAGGGCTGATTTTTTCTCGACCGTGGCCGCGGCAACAGCTTCCGTTTTTCTCGAAGGCCGATTACCTGAGAAGATAAGAACAATTCAGTAAGGCAAATCGATATGCAAGGTTGGAAGGAACCGGTGATAAATGAAAAATTACCTTGAGTTTGGGGAGCCGAGGCCTTCTTCGGACGGTCACCGAAAAGTTTGTTTAGCACCTCTTCGACCGGAGCACCAAAGAACTCCTGGATGTAATTTTCCCACCATTCACCGAAGGTGTCAGTGCAATGGGTTTCCGGGGTGGCCGGTCGAAGGCGGAATTTTTGACAACGCTCTTGGAACTCCCTCACGGCAGTATTACATTCCGTCTCCGAGGAACGAGGTTCACGTCCATGGCTTAGGACTGTTCGGGAGGAGAGAAGGGGGACGGGGCAGCCCTGAAGATAGCCGAGTTGTCGGGCAAGGAAGTTCGGATGATATACTTCCCAACCCGACCGTTTCCCGTCACAGCCGAGAGGGAGGTCGCGAACAAGCACAAACGACCCCCAGGTCTGATGAAGATCGGCGTCCTCCTCTGCGCCCCATGTAGAGGTAGGCAGCCTGATGAAGGAAGGATAGTCTCGACGACGGCATATCAGGAACTCGTCATTGGAGAAGTCGTCGAGAGCGAAGAGGTACCGAAATACCTCTTCGGCTTGATGGGGAGGTATCGGTCGAGAGGCCAGTTGAGGTCCAAGCGCCTCCGTTGGTGTGAAGTCAGCTATGGCCGGCCGAAGGGAGGCAAAGTACACTTGTAACCAGAGTTGGAAGACCCAGAGGGGACCATTCTGGTGTGGGTCGACCTTATGGAGGGTTGCTTCGGCCAGGCAACGGAAGAGTTGGGCGAGAATGTTGGAACTCAGTGCCAGGACGTGACCACTAGCCAGGGCTTCGACTACCGGCATGTTCTCGACCAAACACTTGTTTGACTTGGTACAACAAATATATTTGTTGTACCAATAAAAGAGGAAGGCTTCATGCTCTCCTTCTCGCAGGTCCTCTTCTCCTCGGCCGGCGAAGTTAAGATAGAGGGTGTTGTAATTACAGAAGTTCTTGTGGAGCTTCTGAATGTCTTCCTTCGACGGGATATGACCATCACGGCTCAAGGTCTCGAAGGCTCGACGGTCGAAAAGCGTCTTCAGATCGATATTCGACGGGTGCCTAGAGAGAGTCGCGTCGACAGGGATCCCGGTTGCCGAAGTCCCCAGAATGGTGGTGATATCCAGGATGGTGGGACCAATGGGACCAAGAGGAAGAACCATTGTGTTGGTGGCCGAGCACCAAAAGCACAGAGCGGCCAGGAGAAGCTCCTTGTCGAGGACGACATCCATGGACGAGAGGAGGATGGCGTCGTAGATGTCGAGGGCCTTCCATTGATCGCCGAAAAGCCGTTCCATTCGAACGACCCAGGCTGCCCAGGTTGTGGTCGTCGAGGGCCAGGAGCCCTGGGGTTTCGTCGCGTCCCATCGCGACCATTCAAACCCTTGAAACAAGGGTGTTAGGCAGTGCTCCTGGAGAAGGCCGGTGATGGTCGGCGGTACTGCAGCTTTGAAGAGAGGACCCAGGATCTGGTGCTGAGTGCTCATGTCATTTTCAAACCGTATAGTCTTGATCGAGCTCCGATCAAGAATCTTCTGATGCTGGTCACATTCCTTGGAAAGCTTGGAGATGAAAGACGCCATTATAAGAAAGAATCACGGTGTAAAAGGATTTTCTGGGTTGGGGGTTTGAAGACGAAGACTTGGAATAGAGGAATGCACTAGAGAGCAATGGCAAGGGATTTCAGAAAATTTTGGGAGCGCAAAGTACAAATGAGAGAATTTCGGTATTTATAGGGTTGTGGAGGGAAGAGCAATCGTTCGAAATTCAAAACAAAGGGTAAAATCGACCGGAGGAATCGTTGATCATGATGAACATTTGGGAAATACGGTTGAGAAGACCGACGGTTTTAGGTTTTGGGGGGCGCACGATCGCGTGTGACGGCGAAATTAATGACGAAAGACGTTTCGACACCTGCATGATGACAGGTGGACTCACGGATTGATGTAGTGGCTCGCGGATTGAGGTAGTGGTTAAGTTTAGCCATAAGGTCATGATGGCACGACGGTTCAGGCTGCCGCACGCCTTAGACGTCATTATTGGGGATTGGCCATGTTAGAAGACGCCACGTGGCGAGTGGTTTAGCAGGATCAAGATCGTGCGATCGTGTTCAATAAATGCGCCTTGGAACTCGGGTAATAGGATTCTGAGTGGTAGATTCGCTTCTTCAAGGCCGAAACTCGGCCAAAGGTTTCAGGCCGAGGACCTCAGAAGCGAGGGGGCAATGTTTAGGCCCAAAATAATAGTTTGGGCCGAGGGTAGAATCACTATCGGCCCGAGAAGCCGTGCGGCGAAAGGGTCATGGAGCGTTCAGCTCATGGGCTTCCAAGCCTAAGTCGGTTAAATCAGAACGTAAGTCGAGTCTTAGTACAATAGGGACTCTCGACGAGATCAATAATCTAGAAAGCGAATCCGGCTCAGTTAAGGACTAGGTTCGTAGTCCTAACGGAGATAGGACTGATCGAAGGGATGTTAATCCGGAGAAGGAAACCTAGTCCGAATAGGATTGGAACTCGGGCTCGATGTTCTGCTACTATAAATACAAGACATTCAGCAACAGAGGAAGCCCCCACAAAATCAATACAAAATTGCCCTGCGCAAACTCTCACAACTTGTGATTTTTCTTTTTCCTTTTTCGCTGACACATCTTCCGTTGGCATCAACAACACTGTGGAAGCAACCGGTGATATCTTAAGTCGGCATAGATAGCTCTGTCACCGTAGAGTCAGCCGGTCTCGCAGTATCTTCCGTTGGCATCAACAGCACTGCGGCGAGAACGATTGATTGCCTATCCAAGTCTCGGTCGAGAAGGGTTTCTAAATCCTTATTGGTCGAGGTCATCTCATCAGCCTTCTCGGCGAAGTGAGGTGTTACAGTTATTACATTCGGCACATTGAAAGCCGAATTTGATATTGAACTTCGTAAGAATAGTAACCTTGTCTTCAGGTTCGAGAGCCCAAGAGGCCGAGACGTGTTCCTTTCTCGGCCGCAATCGCAAGACGCAGAAGTCAGTAGCGCGACCCAACGCAACATCAACAAATTTACTCCTCGGCCGAGCTCGGCCGACGAGTTGGCACGCCCCGCATTCACCGAAGGACGTAGTTAGCTCATTAATTACTCGGCCTGCGAGCCACGTAGGCTTTGTAGTTTTTAGGGTCAACACATTCTTACCTGGATTGTTTACTTTGTTATATTTTGGCATGGCATATGTTTATACCATACTTAGGGCCTCCGTATTTAGATCTCGTATAAATACTCGGGGGACTCAAATTTAATTATGTAATAAAGGAATGGGCAAATATGTAATAAGTGAAGAGTCCTTATTCTATAAAAGGATCCCTCACTCTCCTCATGGAGGGAGGCCAATTCCTAAGGCTCCTGACCCCCTTAAGCTCTCACTCTCAAAGCCTCTCCTATCTAGAGCAAAGCTCTCACACTCTCTCCTTCACAAATACTCTCAGAGAAATACAATTAGTGTGGACGTAGCCCAAACCTTGGGGTGAACCACGATACATCTTGTGTTATTTACATTTCTTGCAGATTCACGGTCGGATTTATGTTGTTCCAAGACTTCTGGTTTTGTGCATCAACATTTGGCGCCATCTGTGGGAAACGTCATGAAAAGTTATGTCGTTTCTCTTTCAATTTTTCATCTCACCACCGTGACAACCTCACCACCGTCCACCGTGGATCTGCAAAACCAAGAGACACTCTCTCTCTATCTCTCTCCCCCGCCCCTGTAGATCTTTCTTCTCATCTACCTCACTCTCAGTCTCTATTTTCTTCCACCCAGCAAATTAGCCAAGCCATATCACGTTTCAATCCATTGAATCCCCTATTTCCTGGATCAGAAGTTAGCAAAACCAAAACAAAACAAAAGAAGAAAGATCCTCCGCCACCTTTGGCCGTTATTGCCACTCCATTCAACCGACAAGAATTAAGTAAGGACAGACAACAAAACACAGAAAGAAAGAAGAAAGCAGAGTAACAACAGTTGAAGACGAAAGAAGACGAAGGCAAAAGGAAGAATGGCTTCAATTTCAGCAATGGCATGGTCGCCCTGCCTTTCCAGTCGAGCCTCCACACCCTATGCTTCTCTCACATTCCTCACCAGCTCAACTGCAAGGAAAAGCTCCGTGTCTCTCAGCGGTGGCGCCGTTGCGCGCTCCCCTTTGCTTCACTACTCCTCCATCGGTTCCGCTTCCATGTTCTCGGGTTTATCTTTGGTGTTGGATTTGAGATCTAATGTTGGGGTTGGAAGAAGAAAAGGCTCTGGCTTGGTGGTGAGGGCCGGGAAGGCTGCCCTATGTCTAACCAAAAGAAGTAGGTCCAGGAAATCCTTGGCTTGATCATGGCTTCCGTAGACGCATGAGAACCACTGGTGGGAGAGCAATGATGAAGTGCCGACATACTAAGGGGCGGAAGGTCCTCTACACGAAGAGCAATCCTAGAAGTGGAAAACGGGCCTGATTGCGTCTTTTCAAAACTGGCCTGATTGAGTTCTCTACGCCGCCCATGAGCCCGACCTCGCCTGCATCTCCTTTTCCTATTGCCTGCTCAATTACAATGGCTTCTTGGCCTGTCAGGAAGAGAGAGACTAGAGAAGCTTTTCTGGAAAAGCCGACGGGGACAGCACAATTGATTCTTAGATTGTAGATAAGACTCATTTTTCTTTATTATTTTGCTTTATCATGATTACTTCTCTAAGCCACCACCAGAGAATGATGAAATAACCCACTACTCAATCAGTCTCGGAGATAATTGCAGAAACCAAAAAGCAAAAGAGAAACCAAAAGCAAGGAATAAACACCCCACCAGAATGATGTGATTTACTTTTCTGGTTTTTGTATGATGTAATTTATTTTTCGTATCTTTCGGAGATATTTGTATAACCCCATCAGAGGGTAAAAAAAAAAAAGGCAAGCCCAAAATAATGGGCTGCAATGTCATGTGGAGGACGAAGGCCCATATGCCCAAAAGAGTCAGGCCCTCTATTATCACCAACCAGGTGATCAAAAGTACGCTTAGTACTCCACAATTATTCGGCAACCTGCCTCTATTATCACCAACCAGGTGATCAAAAGTACGCCCAGTACTCCAAAATTATTCGGCAACCTGCTGTTACTACCACCAACCAGGTGATCATAAGTACGCCCAATACTCCAAAATTATTCGGCAACCTGCCGCTATTACCACCAACCAGGTGATGAAATGTACAACCCGTACTCTAATATCATTTGGCAACTAGCCATTCATGCCACCAACCAGGTGATGAAATGTACAACCCGTACTCTCCTTCATGCCACCAATCAGGTGATCAAAAGTACGCCCAGTACTCCAAATTATACATGAGCATTACTCATGTCATTCATACATAAACATTCATGAGCATCACTCATGACAATCGTACATAAACATTCATGACCATCATTCATGTCAACATTCATGAGCATCACTCATGACAACATTCATGAGCATCACTT
Organism: Malus sylvestris; assembly: GCF_916048215.2. Taxonomy (NCBI): domain Eukaryota; kingdom Viridiplantae; phylum Streptophyta; class Magnoliopsida; order Rosales; family Rosaceae; genus Malus; species Malus sylvestris. Next base: position 39,516,190 of record NC_062272.1, on the reverse strand, counting down.
ATGACAACATCCATGAGCATCACTCATGTCAATCAACATAAACATTCATGAGCATCACTCATGTCAATCAGCTTCAAAAGCTTCATTTACAGAGCTCTAGCTTCAAAAGCTTCATTTACAGAGCTCTAGCTTCAAAAACTTCATTTACAAAAGCTCCAGCTTCGAAAGCTTCATTTACAAAGCTCTAGCTTCAAAGCTTCACTTGCAAAGCTTCACCTACAAAGCTTCAGTGCAGGGTATACAAATACCGCCTTCGAACAACCGCCACTTCGGCCTATACACGGATTCAATTTAAAGTCTCCAGCCAACAAACTCTATTGACCGAAGACTTGGGGGACTACATTATGTACCATATATTGGGCCTCAACTGGGCCTCATAAAAAATACTTGGGGGACTTAGCCCATTATCCATGTACTGAGGAGCGAGCCCTTATTCTATAAAAGGGACTCCCTTACTTTCATTAGAGAGCACTCATGAAAAATACTTGGGGGACTTAGCCCATCACTTATGTATTGAGGAGCGAGTCCTTATTTTATAAAAGGGACTTCTTCACCTTCGTTATAGAGCATCGCCGCCAGTTGAGCAATCGCTTCGCCATGAGCATCACTCCTAACCCATTATTCATGTACTGAAGAGCGAGCCTTTATTTTATAAAAGGGACTCCCTCACCTTCGTTAGAGAGCTTCGCCGCCAGTTGAGCAACCACCTCTCCGCGAGCATCACTCCTAACCCATCATTTATGTATTTAGGAACGAGCCTTTATTCTATAAAAAGGACTCCCTCACCATCATTAGAGAGCATCAACTCTAGCCCATCATTCATGTATTGAGGTGTGAGCCCTTATTCTATAAAAGGGACTCTCTCACCTTCAAACGCCACAAGCCGAGCCAACCAAGGCAACATAAGCCACGAGCCGAGCAGCCTCGTAACATGTGCTACTTCTAGTTGAGCATCATTTCAGATTGAGCACCACCTCATATCGAGCATCAGTTCAAGACAACATCTAGTTACTTCGGCCCATACATGGATTGAATTTTAAGTCTCCAGCCAAAAGACTTTCTTGACTGAAGACTTGAGGGACTACTGTTTATACCATACTTAGGGTCTCCGTATTTAGATCTCGTATAAATACTCGGGGGACTCAAATGTAATTATGTAATAAAGGAATGGGCAAATATGTAATAAGTGAAGAGTCCTTATTCTATAAAAGGACCCCTCACTCTCTTCATTGAGGGAGGATAATTCCTAAGGCTCCTGACCCCCTCAAGCTCTCACTCTCAAAGCCTCTCCTATCTAGAGCAAAGCTCTCACACTCTTTCCTTCACAAATACTCTCAGAGAAATACAATCAGTGTGGATGTAGCCCAAACCTTGAGGTGAACCACGATACATCTTGTGTTATTTACATTTCTTGCAGATTCACGGTCGGATTTACGTTGTTCCAAGACCTCTGGTTTTGTGCATCAACAACATACATATGAATATGATTATGTGAAGCATGATTTGAATTGTTATGAATTCATATATATATATATATATATATATATATATATATATATGTATATATTATGTATATGCTTATATCTTGATTCAGGAAAAATTATACATGTTTTATAGTGAGGGGTTAGATATGTTGATAAAGAAAATGATTTTGTAAAACATTTGTTTTTGCCCACTCACGTTTTCTATTTTGCGCCCTTCCAGGTTTTAAGTAAGCTTGCTATTGGTGGCTTGAGGACGTCGGCAGTTCTGACCTATCTAAATAATAGTAGGATATTCCTGGTACTGTATAATTAGTACTTGTCCTACTGGACTGCACCTAGACTTAATATGCTCTGCTTAGGAGTGTTTACTGTTGTAACTAACTCCTATCACTTCCTGTTTAGTAGTGCACTCTAGTAATTCAGTTTTTAATTATTCGTATAATTCTTATCTTTATTGCTTCCACACTGTGCACATGGCTATGTCACTCTCACGTGACGGCTAGCATGCCTTTATCTCGGTCGGGGTGTGTCATTAATAATTCAAAACTTGCATGCATAATATCGTAAGCAAATTGAAAAGAAACTACATATTCCTTTTAAGGTTCATGGCCTCGCCCTAGCAAATGAAACTAGTTATGAACAATCATAAAATAAAATATTATTAAATACATGGATAGAAAACACCTTGAAAATAAACTTGCATCGTCAAAAGCTCTCTAAAGCCAAAGTGCGTGTGTTCTCCCCTCTCCAACCTAATGGCTAAAAAGCCATATTTATACTACTACAAAATAAAACCCTAAAAGGTCTTAGAATAAAACTAGGAAACATAATAAAATAATAAAACAAAAAATAAAAGGTTTCCTAACGTCAATCTGGGAAAGCTGCGTGCTGGAGCTTCATTTCTTTGCCACGGTCAAACGGCTAAGTAGAAAAATCTGGAATTTTGACACAATCACTCCAATTGGAATCACTCCAAAATTCATCCGTTTGATCAATTTTTGCTCCAGAGGAAGTTGAATGTCCTACATTGAAAATATATAACAAAGTATCAAAATTCTACCAAAATAACCAATAAATTATAACTAAGATTAGGGTAAAATATATGGTATAATATCACCTCATCACCATGGTCTTTATTGTAATTAGTTAGAAGTGTTAAGGATAATTCTGTAAATGTCCACCAAGTCACAAATGTATATATAACAATTACTGTTGTAACTATCATTTAGTTAATGAAAGTGAGATTTCTTACAGAAGAATATATTTGAGATTCTTTATGGTATCTCTCGCTTACTGCTTCACCACCTCTTTGATCATCATCGCCTATTGCATCTTCTACCTTATGTGATGTTCACTTTGAGAGTCTCATTAAGTCTCTCCCTGTTCCAACTACATTTGAATTTGTAACTGACACAAGCACTGCACCTGCAACTGCTCCCATCTTTAGAAATATTCTTCCAATGATCACAAGATCCAAGGCAAGCATTCATAAACCCAAAGCGTATTTAGCTACAAAACATCCTTTATCTACCACAGCTGATGACTATGTTCCTAATACTTATCTTCAAGCATCTAAGTTCAGTCACTGGAGGCAAGCTATGCAAGAGGAATTCAATGCCCTTTTAACTATTGGAACATGGTCTTTAGTTCCATCAGTTGCTCATCAAAATGTAGTTGGATGTAAATGGGTTTTTAGGATAAAGAGAAAACTTGGTGGCACTATTGATAGATATAAAGCCTGCCTTGTGACTAAAGGCTTTCATAAACAAGTAGGCATAGATTATCAAGAGACCTTCAGTCTAGTTGCTAAGCCTGTCACAATTCAAATTCTTTTGTCTTTGGCAATACAACACAATTGGTTTCTTAATCAATTAGTTATTAGTAATGCATTTCTCCATGGTGAATTAAAGAAAGATGATTTTATGGAGCAACCACCTGGATTTCATGATCCATCATTTCCTTCTCATGTCTGCAAATTCAAGAAATCTCTATATGGCCTAAAATAGGATCCTAGAGCCTGGTTTGACAAATTATTCAAAGTCTTGCACTCTTTTGGGTTTCATCAATCCTCCTTTGATGCTTCATTATTTGTGATCAAAGCCCTTATGTTGGTCATCGTTCTTGTATATGTTGATTATATTTTGGTCACATGTCCTAATTCTACAATTTGTCAACAATTCATTGATAAACTTAGTTCTGTCTTTCCAGTGAAAGATCTTGGTTCATTACACTACTTCTTGGGGCTTGAAGTTCAAAGGACTGCTGTTGCATCAAGGAAAGTATCTTCTTGGTCTCCTTACAAGGAGCTAAGCTATGTTCTACCCCATTGAGTACCAAAAAACTGGATCATATTGGTCCTCTATTGTCTAATCCAACCGAGTATCGATCTATTGTTGGAGGTTTACAATACCTCACTTGGACTCGGCCTGACATATTTTTTGCAGTGAACCAAGTTTGTTAGTTCAGGCATGCTCCAAGGGAACACCATTTACAAGTTGCTAAAAGGATTTTGCATTTTCTCAAAGGCACACTTTCTCATGGCTTGTGGTTCAAGAAAGGATCACTTCATCTATCTGCATACTCTGATGCAGATTGGGCTGGCTACATCTTTGACAGATGATCCCCTAGTGGTTCTTGTATTTTTCTGGGATCTAACTTGATTAGTTGGAGTACAAAGAAACAGGCTACTATTGCACGATCATCAACAAAGGCTGAGTACTGGTCGTTACCTCACACAACATCAGAAATCGCATGGATTTGTAAAATCTTCAGTGATATTTGTTTTTCATTGCTTAAACTTCCTAAGCTCTGGTGTGATAATGTATCTGTGATTTCTTTAGCTTCCAATTTAGTGTTTCATGCACGGACCAAGCATATAGAAATCAATTATCATTACATCTTTTGGTAAAATTGCTCAAGGTTCAGTGCATATGCAGTGAGGACCAATTGGCTAACATACACCCAAAATCTCTCTCCAAAAATAGATTTCAGTTTCTTCAATCCAAGCTTTCTCTTTGACCTTTTGATTCCTCCAAGTTTAGCTTAAGGGGGTGTAAAGAGTGACACACCCCAACTTGGAATGTCCACTGGGACTCCGAATCAAGCTGTATTGGCCGACGCCTAAAAGGTGAAGAAGCCATAAAGTATGGTGATGTGGAAAATGTGAATAAATTTAAACCTAAAAGAGCCTAAAGACAAGAGTGCGCTGTGAGCGGGAATGAACCTATTTCACACGCGACGTCAAAGCATAAGTAAAGTACAGTAGTGTGGGTAAGGATCATACTCTCAGAGGTAGCCACTTATACTGAGATTCGCCAAGAATCCTTGTCGATACGAACTTTCAACAGCTAAAACCTGGAAGGGCGAAAAAACAGAAAATGTGAATGGGCAAAAATAAAGCTTTTTGAAACCATTTCTCTTTCCAAAAATAAAAACCCCTCACTATAAAACTCATATAATTTCCTAGAAAATAATAATGCATACATATATAGAAATCATGCTCGAGAGTAGTGAAAACCAAGTATATGTCATGTCAAGTATCTCAGCGATGAAAAAAGTAAGCCAAGTGAAATAAATCAATGTAAAATGATATGTCAGCCGGAGTCACCTAACATGACTTGTACGACTGAGCCTATAGCTCATTAACCAATTCCTGCACACGAGTTAGAACCACCTAATGTAGTATGTACGACAGGCTGGGTGTAAATAAATACGTTCAAGTGCTACGATCACGTGAAGGCTGTGCGAAGTCTCGCAAAAAGTCTCGCAAGTCACCTACGAGTCGGAACTACCTAATGTGGTATATACGATAGGTTGGCACCTGCCTTGGATCTAAGGTGAGCGTGTGGTGTAGGAGGTGAACGATCACGTGAAGGCTAAGCCCTGGCCTCGGGTGGAGCACTAATACCGAGGTGTAGGATAATGGGCTCTAAAAGCATCTAACATATCCATACACATTGCAATCACTATCATCAATATGCACTCACCTGAAACTTACCTAGGCGTCTGCAGCGTCATACAATAATATGCATATCTATACTAATGCATATACTAAACTGTAATGCAATTGACATGGCATTTAAAAATATAAATCCATTTAAAACAATTTCTGGGAAAATGGAAAACATATATATACGTATACATAAAAAACCAAAAGCTTACTTACTTGGAGTCCGCTCTACAACTCCTTAGCACAAAAATCGAGCCGTCACGAATGATCGGCGCCTAGAACAATTATCAAACCACATCTCATAATCCACATCAATAGAACACATAACTTACATAAAACATATCCCCAAGGACGTTGTAGAATAATTTGAGACCCATTCATCAAAAGTCAATTATCTATCAAAGATCGATGGTAGGGTGTACAACCTTACGTAACTTGATCCGGAAGATCCACACCTCGGATATCTGATCCGTAACTTCTAAATATTCACATTATGCTTCCAAAATATCATAATAAAGTTTCCTTACGATGCAACGGTTGGATCTCCGCCAATTGCCAAAACCAAGTGGCGGTTAACGTTTTCTTTTATGAACTTACAAATCCAATTCGGGAAGATCCACATGTCAGATTCCTGATCTGTATGTTCCAATGATTTTCAAATATTATGCACTATAACGTATTGAATTTTGGTGATGATCTAACGGTTGGATCATTGATTCATATAATTATCAAGTAACGCACCTTAATCAAACTAGATTCACAATAATCAAATCACAACATATGGATATCAAATCTGAGATCAAGATATCAATTTAGCGTAAAATATCATTGACGGCCCATTGGCCACGCACCGCCGCAGGTGGTGGTCGGCCGCCCCAACTCGTCAGAAAATTCAACTATTTTTAAAAATTCTCAAATTTTATAGGAATGAAGATCTCAATGAGTGGAGCAACTTTCATACCTGTGACTACGGCCAATTTGGTTAGGAAAAGCCTCAATTTCATGAAACCCGCAGGAACCCTAGGTTTGGGTGTGTTTTTATTCGACCTCCAAACTCACTCCAACGCCTCAAACATTACTTAGGATTTGTTCTTGGGGTTGAGGGGAGCCTATTGGTGGTGGTAATTTGCTGAGTTAACTTCACGATTTGCGGATCGTCGCCATTCACTCACACGAACCATCATCCGTTTCCCCCCAAAATTACCACCAATTTCTTCCTAATTATGGGTGGAAATGGAAGGGGAAGTAGCGGGATGGTGATTGGGCTTGAAAAATTGGTCCACTTTGATGGAAGGGGAAGTAGCGGGATGAAGAAAACTGGTTGGATGGCACGGGTCAAGGGGAACCCGATTTCTCCCTTATTCTCACCTTCCCTCATTTTCCTCCCTTCTTCTGTTTCTGATTGGTCACTTCTTTTCTTCTCTCTCCCTCATTGGCCGACTTCCCTCCCTTTTCTCTCCTTTATCTTCCATCTCAACTGCCCATCTTTCTTTCCTTCAATCTAGGCCACACAAGTGGCTCCATCAGATTATGCTCCAAAAATTCGGAGCATTCCAGAAAATAACCAATTTACTAAAATGCCCCCGACTTTAAACGTTAATAACTCCTTCATTATAACTCCAAAACACGTTTTGTTTGAACCCACGCGTTTGTAGTGACGAGTACTACTCAAATATGCCAGGAAAACAGATCTTACGTAACATGACAAGGCGGTTAATAAAAATCAACGTATTTGCCTCAAAGGGCATTTTTGTAATTTCTCATTTTAAAATTGTAAAAATCGTACTAATTGGGGACGGGTCGTTACAAAGAGAGTCAGTTAGAATGTGTAATGTATATGCCATTGTCTTTATTGTAATTAGTTAAAAGTGTTAGGGATAATTCTGTAAATGTCCACCAGGTCACAAATGTACATATAACAATTACTGTTGTAATTATCATTTCGTTAATGAAAGAGATTTCTTACAGAAGCAGATATTTGAGATTCTTTAAGTGGATCTTGTTAACAAACTAATTCCGCACTTTTTTTTTTATTCTCATTTCATATCTCTTGGATTAGATTGAATAAATCAAAGAATAATCAAGTGATAAACACAAGTGAGGAATGTAGGAGAAAGAAAACAAAAGTGTGAAAATCACTACACCAAAATTATTTTGTTCTTACGAGGTCCTAGCCCAAACACAAGGTTGAAGTTACGAATCCATATTATTAAGGGAACTTTAACGAAAAACTCCCGGTACTGTTCATTTTGACGAAAAACCATATTTTTACACTAAAAAGTCAATCATGGTACTATTCACTTCACCCCTTATTTTGTCCTTATCATTAAAATTCAAAGTTTTTAAGCTCTTTTCATTAGTTTTCCTTATTACTAACCCTTTTGTTAGTCCCGTTAAGTTAACAGGATGCAAAGTGTAAATGTTAAAAAAAAAGTGACAAGTATAATACAATCACTAAAATTACAATAAATATGTTTTATGTGACAGATATAACAGTAATCCGATCTTAGCTCAGTTGGTAGAGCGGAGGACTGTAGTTGTAGATAACAGACATCCTTAGGTCGCTGGTTCGAATCCGGCAGATCGGATATTTTTTTCTCTTTCTAATTTTATTTTTCTATAATTTCCTTAAAACGAACGCGCATGTTAGCAGTCGCTTGCAGATGTTACACTTTGAACCCCGCCGCGCCCCACCCCCCCCCCCCCCCCCTCTTCCCCTCTCCAATTGCTGATTTGCTTTCTCTCGCCAATGGCCATACATTGGCAGAAAAATCTCCTTTTCGTTTTCTGAACCACTCCTAATATGGTAAGCCCATCGGATCTTTGACGCCATTTTGTACTTTTTCTACTCTCTGTTTGGTTCCCGAGAAAGTGTATGTAACCCTTAAGAAAAATTTGATATCATTGCACCAAATTTTGCATCTCTAGGGCATACTATTCGCTTAATTTCCATTACCTGTTCATTGAAATTTTGTTTTACACTTTGTTTGTACTATACGTGACCAACCCCGAAACTACTGAGCACCAGTCAACGTTATACCGTCAAGGACCCAAAAGAGTTTCCCTCCAACAAGGAGACCAATCACAGCGCGACACGTGTCGACATCAGAAGCCAATCATAGTGCGACACGTGTTAACATCAGAAGCCAATCACAACATCACACGTGTCAATGTCAGAATGAAACTAGAAACTCTCTTCTATAAATAGAGATCATTCTCTCACAATATTTCATAATGTCATTTGTATTAAATCATTCACTAGTACTCACTAAAGGAGAGCTTGAACATATGTACTTGTGTAAACCCTTCACAATTAATGAGAACTCCTCTACTCCGTGGACGTAGCCAATCTGGGTGAACCACGTACATCTTGTGTTTGCTTCCCTGTCCCTATCCATTTACATACTTATCCACACTAGTGACTAAAGCAATCTAGCGAAGGTCACAAACTTAACACTTTCTGTTGTACCAAAGTCCTCATTGATTTTGTGCATCAACATTTGGCGCCGTCTGTGGGAACAACACTTATTCCCACTTTCTTCAGCTTTGCCAAGCTGGTTTCCACCATTCGTACACTCTCTTTTCACTAGGCATCCTTCTCCAACATGAGGAGCAAAGGAAGCCACAACACACAGAATGACACCCCTCTTGCACCTAGTGCGAAGCAACGAAAGAAGGAAGGAAAGGGGGTTGCTCTTCAAGCTAAAGTCGATGAGCTAGAAGCTCAGAACAACAAAATAGCAATGAAGAATGTGGTCCTCCAGGAGTAGTATGAGAAGCTCTTTGAGACGCTCCACGAAACTAGGCGTACTCAAACACGCGAGCTCGTTGCCCCTGTGGACATCAACCATCATCTGGGTGCCCCCCAACACGGAGGGCCACCTCCCTTTGACATGGGTATCCCTGATGAGGAGCAAGCTAATCATCAAAACATTGATCAACATGAGACTTCTCTCAACCTAGATGCTTCGACCCGAAGTAGAAGAAGTGGAGGAAGACACCTCCTTGCAGAAGGGTTGGAAGGATCAAAAGCCGTTTATCGTGACTGCCGAGACTTCCTAAAACAACGTCGAGAGAATCCCCTCCATATATGCTCGAAGATCAATGACCCAAGGGTTTCTGAAAGACTCGGTCCCCTCTCATGACCCAGGCCAGCTGCCAATCTAGGGAAGGAACGACAGGTACCAGAGGAACATGAAGGTATGAGGGACTTTGAGGTATTCCGACAGACTCGCCCTAAAAGTTAGCATGGCGAGTCCAAGAAAAAACCACATGCCCTTGCTCAAACTTTCCTACTTCCAAGAGGTGATAGAGACTTACGAAAGAAAATTCCAATGGTACATGACTCCACTCAGGACCCCCTTGTCCTACAGCTCCTTGAGGAAGTAAACAAGTTGAAGGCCGAACGTCAGGCCGAGATACCTGACTGGAACCAACCCAGGCCTGGCCCTCTCACAAGAAGGATCCTCGACACCTCTTTCAAGCGAAGACAAAACAAAAGGTTGGTTGACAACTCTATATTGGAAGGGAGGACCTGGTGTTAACTTGCAAGTGCACAAGATAGTCGTAATATAGCGTGTTGCAAGTCCAAGTATCGTTCCCACGAGGATTCTAATTAAATCTCCAATTTGATAAACTAAACCAAACTAATAATATTAATGACACACAACCCCAAACAACGAACTAGACTCGATCTTAATTAATAAATCAATCAAGGATGTAAAGAATTTGTTGTGATGATTTTATAAATGAACAAAAACAGAACCTTAAGTAAAAACTGAAATTAAAGAGAAGAAAATGTTGTGTTTTAAGGCAAGTGATGAAAAGTCTAGGGATTCGGAATCAACCACAAGCAATCTAATTTAGGTTTCAATGCATTCAATGGATCTTTCAATTCTTTAGATGATAATTCCCGTATCTAAGTCCTTGTCAGGCACATTAGACCATAGTTTTCCTTAAGTGAATGATTCTCTCCTAGTTCAGGCAGAGGTCGTATATCCTAACATGCAGTCTATCCTGGTTAAGGCATAAATTTAACAAGTAGGACTCTTTACGCTCTAGAAAACAAGGGAACCAAGCAAACCATTATTCTTTGTCAAGCAATAATGTAATTTACCACACTTAACCACAAGAAGCTAATTGAATTGTATTGCTAGTTCAGCCTCAAATTCATCTTCCAATCTTACTATATGCAAAGTCCTAAGGTGATCAATCAAAGAACTCAAACAAACAGTAACAATTCAAACAGTGATTAAGCATTCATCTAAAAGAAACTAGAAATCCAATGAATAACATTAAAAACCATAGACATTCATGCTAGGGCATCATCCTAACCCTAGAAAAAGAGTTTAGTTACTCATAAAATAAGAAAACATAATTAAAAGTATTAAGAACATGAAAAACTTAGGAAAGATGGAAAGCGGCTGCTGCTCCTCCAAAAACACGCAGAGAATCCCTCACCAGAGAACCCCCTTTGCTTCCTACAATCTCTCCCTTATAGATTCCTCAAAATCCTAGCATCCTTAGGTCTTTTTTTAATCTTTTCCTCATTTGTATTGGATAATTGATGATGTGGCAGGTAAGTTTCCCAAGTAAATTACTCCAGACCCATTTGAAATAGGACTAAAATCATCTCCAACGTTTTCTATCTTGGGCTTTGGGCTTCGACTGAATTATGACTTGAAAAACCCAACAGACTTTGCAATTTCCGCGTAGACTTGGCTGACCGACGTCTTGTACAAAAACTTTCATAACATCGTCTAGGAAACTCGAAATCACAGTCCGTAAAATTCCTCTGAAAGCTAACATCCATATCTTTCCAATGGTATAAGGCTCAACAGCTGGTTCATTCTGAGGAAGTACAGTTTATTCCGTCAAGTTGGCTGATCTGCACAAACAGCTTCTGCTTCCAGGGCACATAACTCACTTCAATCGCCAAAATGCTCATTTTTCTTCTTTCTTCATCTTCACTCTTCAAATCTAAGAAAAACATAAAACTAAATGAAACAAACTAAATTCACTAAAAAACATAACAAAAATCTAAACTAAAGGGCATTAAAATGTATGCAATATTGGTCGTATCAAATACCCCCAAACTTAGACTTTGCTTGTCCTCAAGCAAACACAACAAAGACTCAAAATTAAATTTAAACAAAACACAATGCAGTTAGACCTTCCAAATATATTTCTCAAAGATTGCATGGAAAATATAACTCAAAGAATAGAGAAACATTGTAAGAATTCTAAACATGATTCAAAAAAATTAACAACACCTTACACAACCATTCTTCTGGTACGTATATGACTAGCCAGTAGTTATCACAACGCTTGCAACTCGGATAGGTATATGCACACAAGTGTGGTATGATGATCTCTGGATAATGAATATATCGAACCCCATAGGCTTGCTCTTCATATCATCTCTCCACTAATGTAACTCAGTGCAACACCAAAGATCAAATGGACTTTACAAAGGTTGTAACGTTAGGCTAGGTTATTGGCTATGAAAGAAAGGGTAGGAAAAAAAACTAGAACCTGAGATATACCAAGACTTCTTCATATGTATTTCGGTCGAGCCGCTTTTGAAATATGATTCTTGGCGTCCAGGACTCATGTTAGGAATGGAACACTTTCAAACTTTTTATTTCTTTCTTTCTTTTTTTTTTTTTTTTTTTTTTTTTTTTTTTTTTTTTTCAAAACTGAATAGTAATATAACACAAAGTACATCGGTACACGCCACATCTTTGATGTACACTCAACCTTTATCGCTGTCTTCATCATCTTGGTATTCATCTCAAGCTATAAGGTATGGCTAATACTGGTTAAATGGGTAAGGATTAATGTGGGTAATGAAAGAAAAAGTTAAGTGTTTGGCTTCAAGGGGCTAACTAAGGATAACATAACATAAGAGGTTGGGTATATAAAGGCTCAAACGGTCCAAAAATGGCCAAAATCATCTCCCCAATATTGCATGATTTAGGATTTCGCCTCGAGAGATATTGAAGCAAGTTCTAGTGTTCGTTGAGATCTTAATGAGTACTTAATCTGCATATAATTCTCTAAGCAAGCAAACAATTGCATTAACCTTGGCTAAGTGCATGAGAAAGGTGTAAAGAATGATCTTATAAAGCATAGCTAACCAAAGAATCAAACAAAGAACACAAACAATGCTTATCAATTTCTTAGAACCATATTTAAGTGGCAACCGAGTTATTATCATTGGATTTGGAAAGGATTAACCAACAAGATTGAGAGGAGCAAAAAATAATTTTTATTTTTTTATATTTTTATTTTTTATTTTTATTTTTATTTTTATTTTTATTTTTAGACACTAATGAAAACAGGACAACTAACAAAAACAGAACAGGACAACTAACAAAAACTAACAGTCAAGACTTGAAAATGAAGACTTCATGCTCTGCAATAACCAATTTCTGACCTCTGTTCATTTTTTTACATATATCTTGCAAACTACTTGGTGGAATTCAACGTTCTTTATATGGTTGGATTCAGAACGAAAAATTAAAGAACACAGCGCGGACCAAAACTCAGAATCAGCAACAGATTGTTCCAGAATTTACTAAAACAGAGAGCCTACGTTTAATGACACAAAACAACTAACTGGAAAAACTATCAAAATGAGATCTCTCCCCCAAACTTGAATAACACATTGTCCTCAATGTGAAATGAAAAACAAGGCATGCAATGAGTTAAACGAATAAGGAAAAGTAGAACGGAATAAAAATAAGATGAAAAATAAAGAGTAAAGTTTAGGACTCCCCTGGTTAAGTGGTCGCTAAAGTCAGACTTGCCGCACATACCAACTCCATCTTCTTGCATCAAATGCTTGGGTTGCCTCCCAAGAAGCGCTAAATTTAAAGTCTTCAGCCGGACTTAGCGACCTTCAAATGAATGGAGAATCATTGAGGTACAAAACCTCCTCATTCATTTGTGGGATAGGGTCCAGGTATTGCTTCAAACGATGGCCATTCACCTTAAATATCAAACCACTCTTCATATCTTGAATTTCCACAACACTATGGGGATACGCTTGCACAACGAGATAAGGTCCAGTCCATCTAGATCGAAGCCTAGTGGGAAATAACTTGAACCTTGACTTTTTCCACAAAACCTTTTGGTTTGGTTCAAAATATTTCCGAGGTAAAGCTTTGTCAGGAGCAACCTCAAACTTCTCTTTCATTCGATCCACAACATCAATCTGAAAACAATCATGAGGATCCAAAGGACTCTTCAAAGCTTCAAAGATCTGAAATTTTACGGTAACGTCCTGCACAGTCATGGTTAGTAAACCAGCTTTTACATCAATTTTAGTACCTGCAGTAGCCATGAAAGGTCTACCAAGAATGAGAGGTAGCTCATTGCCTGGAATTTCAGCTTCTTCCATGTCCAAAACAATGAAGTCAGCAGGAAGAATGAATTGATCAACCTTGACAAGTACATCTTCAATAATGCCCCTTGGATATTTCATAGAACGATCTGCAAGTTGTAAAGACATGGAACAATGTTTTAACTCCCCCAAACTTAGATGTTTGTACGCAGAATAAGGCATAAGATTGACACTTGCTCCCAAGTCAAGTAAGGCTCGTTCAAATTTTCTTTCTCCAATAATGCACGAAACTGTAAAGCTTCCTGGATACTTGAGTTTTGGTGGCAATTTTCGTTGAAGCACTGCACTTACCGTTTCTGATAACATCACCTCTTCATATTTTCCATACTTTCGCTTGTGAGTACACAGTTCTTTCAAGAATTTTGCATATGATGGAATTTCTTTGATGGCTTCAAGCAATGGAATGTTGATTTGAACTTTCTTGAATTGGTCCAATATATGCCCCGAGTACTGATCTTTTCTTCCCTTCTTTGCACGCTGAGGGAATGGTAGAGGAGGATCATACACCACATCCTTAAGCATTGGATCAAATAAAGTTCTTTTCGGCTCAGATAGTGGCTGTTTTGAACTCTTAAAATAATGATTTTGCTGCTGGTCATTCATATCCGTTCCCCTCTCCTTCTCCTTTTCAACTTTCTCATGCATCTCTACTTTGTTGTCGATCATCTTCCCACTTCTCAAGGTTGTAATGGCCATCACATGCTCATTATTTCTTGGATTAATTTCTGTTTGGCTTGGAAATTGCCCTTGTGCTCGCTCCAATTTGTTCAAAGTAGTAGCTATTTGTCCCAATTGAATCTCAAAATTAGATTGAGCCTTTTCCAACACCGTCTGACTTTGTCTAAGCGATACAACTTCCTGTTCATACCGATCGGTTTTCTTTAAGAGTTGAGATAGCATGTCCTTGATAGAAGGGTCTTCTTGTTGAATTGGAGGAGCTTGATAAGGCTGCTGATATTGCTTTGTTGAATTGGATGGTCCCATGCTATTTTGGGAATCTCTCCAAGAAAAATTCGGGTGTTCTCTCCATCCCGGGTTATAATTATTTGAGTACGGATCATTTCGGGGCCTCCCACTAAATGCTTTGACCTCATGCATGCCTTCTAGATTAGGATTTGCTGGACAATGTTCCATGTCATGGGCGATGCTTGCACATAAGCTACATGGCTGCGTGGCTATCTTGCTTACTAGTGGTGTGAGAAGCTTCGTGAGAGCTGCTACTTGTGCCTCTAAACCCGTCCTTGTATCAACTTCATAAATGCCTCCTCTTTTTGTTGACGATGCAGTTGGAACTCTCGAATCTTTTGTAGGAAAATCCCAATGCTCAGAATTTTCACATATAGTTTCAAAGGCATGAATGGCATCTTCTGGAGTTTTGTCCATCAAGGTTCCACCAACTGTTGAATCAACCAAACTCCTACATTGAGAGTTCAAACCTTTGTAAAAATAATGAACCTTTTGCCAAGTGTTGAAACCATGATGAGGACATTGAAGAAACAAGTCCTTATATCGCTCCCAACTTTCATGAAACTGTTCACCTTCTTGTTGCCGAAAGCTCATGATTTCATTGATCAGAGCATTGGTTCTTCGAGCGGGGAAGAACTTGGACAAAAACTTCTTGGATAATTCTGTCCATGTGTCGATAGATGCTTCGGGAAGAGAATCCAACCAACTGCTTGCTTTATCCCTCAAAGAGAATGGGAATAACCGAAGTCGAATTTGCTCTTCAGTAACATTGGTGAATGTGAATGTGGAACATAGCTTGAAAAACGCCTTGATATGATGGTATGGATTTTCTTCCTCCTTCCCAAGAAATATAGGCAGCAACTGAAAGATTTGTGGACGAATCTCAAATCGCTGCGCAATTGGAGCCAAAACAATGCATGACGGTGCGTTGTACTCCGTTGGCTTTGTATAATCACGCATGAGCCTTGGTTGTGGTGGTGGCAATGGTGGAGGATTATCTCTACCATTATTGACTTCCCCCATGGCTGGTTCTTGAAACACTTGCTGCCTCCGCTGTTCTCTTAAAGTACTCTCAAGTTCTTGGTCTATATGAATCAACTCAAATTGCAACGAACGTCTACCTTGCATATACGACCAGACTGTGCTCCTTGTTTGACCACTGCTCAGTATTTTGTAAATTTCTTGCAGCTCAAAAATCCAATCATTGATCTGTTTGTTGGGTTGAAAACTAGACTTCTGGGGCTTTCCAACGATATACAATATGCCTGGTAAAAAATCGAATAGTTTAGTCCAAAACTGTGTCGAAACAGTGATACAGAAACTGAAATAAAACAGTGACGAAAATTACTTTTACTTATCTTAATAGTTATGACTCTTACTCGAAACTAGAGAACAAAACAAAATCAAATTGAATAATCTACAATAACTACTTATTAGATATGAAATAAAATATCAAATTGGGGGACTCAATTAGAGTCCCCGGCAACGGCGCCAAAAACTTGGTGTTAACTTGCAAGTGCACAAGATAGTCGTAATATAGCGTGTTGCAAGTCCAAGTATCGTTCCCACGAGGATTCTAATTAAATCTCCAATTTGATAAACTAAACCAAACTAATAATATTAATGACACACAACCCCAAACAACGAACTAGACTCGATCTTAATTAATAAATCAATCAAGGATGTAAAGAATTTGTTGTGATGATTTTATAAATGAACAAAAACAGAACCTTAAGTAAAAACTGAAATTAAAGAGAAGAAAATGTTGTGTTTTAAGGCAAGTGATGAAAAGTCTAGGGATTCGGAATCAACCACAAGCAATCTAATTTAGGTTTCAATGCATTCAATGGATCTTTCAATTCTTTAGATGATAATTCCCGTATCTAAGTCCTTGTCAGGCACATTAGACCATAGTTTTCCTTAAGTGAATGATTCTCTCCTAGTTCAGGCAGAGGTCGTATATCCTAACATGCAGTCTATCCTGGTTAAGGCATAAATTTAACAAGTAGGACTCTTTACGCTCTAGAAAACAAGGGAACCAAGCAAACCATTATTCTTTGTCAAGTAATAATGTAATTTACCACACTTAACCACAAGAAGCTAATTGAATTATATTGCTAGTTCAGCCTCAAATTCATCTTCCAATCTTACTAGATGCAAAGTCCTAAGGTGATCAATCAAAGAACTCAAACAAACAGTAACAATTCAAATAGTGATTAAGCATTCATCTAAAAGAAACTAGAAATCCAATGAATAACATTAAAAACCATAGACATTCATGCTAGGGCATCATCCTAACCCTAGAAAAAGAGTTTAGTTACTCATAAAATAAGAAAACATAATTAAAAGTATTAAGAACATGAAAAACTTAGGAAAGATGGAAAGCGGCTGCTGCTCCTCCAAAAACACGCAGAGAATCCCTCACCAGAGAACCCCCTTTGCTTCCTACAATCTCTCCCTTATAGATTCCTCAAAATCCTAGCATCCTTAGGTCTTTTTTTAATCTTTTCCTCATTTGTATTGGATAATTGATGATGTGGCAGGTAAGTTTCCCAAGTAAATTACTCCAGACCCATTTGAAATAGGACTAAAATCATCTCCAACGTTTTCTATCTTGGGCTTTGGGCTTCGACTGAATTATGACTTGAAAAACCCAACAGACTTTGCAATTTCCGCGTAGACTTGGCTGACCGACGTCTTGTACAAAAACTTTCATAACATCGTCTAGGAAACTCGAAATCACAGTCCGTAAAATTCCTCTGAAAGCTAACATCCATATCTTTCCAATGGTATAAGGCTCAACAGCTGGTTCATTCTGAGGAAGTACAGTTTATTCCGTCAAGTTGGCTGATCTGCACAAACAGCTTCTGCTTCCAGGGCACATAACTCACTTCAATCGCCAAAATGCTCATTTTTCTTCTTTCTTCATCTTCACTCTTCAAATCTAAGAAAAACATAAAACTAAATGAAACAAACTAAATTCACTAAAAAACATAACAAAAATCTAAACTAAAGGGCATTAAAATGTATGCAATATTGGTCGTATCAGGACCCAATTGAACACCTTAACCTCTTTGAGTCCACCATGGCATATCGGATGCACACCGACGAAGAGCGATGTCTTTTCTTCCCCTCCACCCTCTATGGCGGAGCTCTAAACTGGTATTGCCGTTTACCACCTGAGACAGTAGACTCATTTGAGGAATTGAGGAAACTATTTATCCCTCAACACACCTTCCAGACCGATCACTTGCATTCTGTAGATGACTTGTACACTATTCACCAGAAGTCGGACGAGTCACTATGAGAATATACCGGTCGCTTTAGCCATGAGCATTCTCGCTACGCTGAGGCAGATGACAAGACCGCCCTCAAGGCCTTCATGGCAGGCCTACATGATTGTTTCTTTAAGTACATGATCAATGCCAACACTTGGAAGACTTACTCTGAGGTGATGGCACAAGGGAACCACCATATGGTTAACCCCTATCAACAAATGGGAAGTGGAAGTCAAGTTCTACCAAGTGAGGAGATATTGGCTATTCAGACACCCATTGCATAATCTCCTGCCTCATTTAGCTACTCGCTAAGTCACCAAACTTATTTGTCTCTTGGTAAGAGGAAGGATTTTTACTCTCAGCAAGCCCATTACAATAAGAGGGATAAAAGTTCGTATCAAAACAACCAAGGGTGAGCGTACCGTTGACTATTATGACTATGAGGCCAAGCCTTACTCTTTCAAAGTGGAGGACTAGGTACTGAAAGAAATGCTATTATAAGAAGACATACACATTACAAAGGTTTTGACTCTCAATCGCTTGAGATCTTTTGTCACACAAGCAATTTGACAAATATTTAAAGAAGAGGGAATTCAGACAACTTCTTCTGAGTCTTTTGCGTTCCTAGCACTGGAACACTTGGTCTACGCTGACCTACCTTTATACTCCAACTCAGAGCTTCAACTGTTGGAAGTATGCCCACAAAGCCACTCATTTGATGTAATAGCTTTTGGAATACTTATTGTATTAAACTTTTATATGTTTAATGAAGGGCAAAGCTTATTGTTATTCACTATTTATTGTATCTTGTGTTTAAGCAATAAGGGAATCCAAGGAATGTATTTGATCTAAGAGATAAGTGATTTAAGTAAGTTAGATTAACGAGACCTTTCTCTTATGTTCATTCCTAAAACGTTCCTAGCCATAGGATTGCCAATTGGGCATTGACAATCCGCTAAGGTTAGTATGTGTTATGTCGACTCAAGCGCGAGTATGATGATAGGGATTTTTACTACTCATGTGAACGGGCTTAAATCTCCTATTTTACTTGCAAGAATCACAAGGTTATTGTAGTATAAACGGATTTCGCAAGGTCATCTCCACAGGGATTATTAAATAATTCGAACTAATCAGATTCCAATTAATGATTGTAAAGTAGAAATTGAAGTGATTGATTTTATAACCTAATTAAAATAAAAACGAATTTAATGAATTAAAATAAACAATCTGCAATATTAGGATTAGAGAGAAGAAAACAGTTTTGAGAAAATCAAATTAAGAAAGCACTAGGGTTCCACCGTCACCTAGCAATCCTATGAATTTTTACCAATTACTTATAATCTACACATGCCACTTTGAAGGTTAGATTTTCCTAATTCATATTCTACTTGGAACCTCCAACATAGAACGTATATCTAACATGCAACCCGTCCGGACGTTCGGATCAAATATGAACATGAAAGACTCATTATGCTTTATGAAAATCCATTGAAAAACCATGCAATCCTTAAGACGTGATATTCATCCTAAGAGAAATTACAATTATTAATCACAAGAAGCCAGCGTCAATTTCAGGGAACCTTCCGACCAAAATTGCATCAAATTACTTTTCTAAAGATCCTAATGGTGATCAGGCATTACGACAATTAGATAGTTTTTATCCCGGTGATTAACAATTCAAAGTACGCATGCAATCGATCATAAGCAATTAAATAAAAATCACATATTCATGCTAAGGCTCAAGGCTTCGCCCTAGCAATAGAAATTAGTTCCGCATATTCGTAATTGAAATCATAGAAAATATTCTTAAGAAAAGGATTGAAAACACCTTCAAGTAGAAAATCTTCAAAACCCTAGCACTTCTCTCTGTCTCCAATATTGCATAAAATAAAGCGTAGTAAAAAACTGTAGACGGCCAAGCAATATATTTGCTAAGCCACCCACCCAAACCCTAGCCAACTAAAATTAATAAAAACCCTAAATAAAAAATAGTAAAATTCGTCTAAAATCTGAACAGCCACGTTTTGGCCCATAAACTGCTCCAAAACTGGCCCAATATAGCTGGATTTGATGTTTGGAATATTCTGAACACTTTTCCAGAAGGCCACGAACCCATCCGAGGTCATCTTGGGCTCCAAAAACGTCATTTTCCAGCACTGCGCACTGCTTCTTTATTTCATCGCCAGAAAATAACCGCCTGGTGGAAAAATCCCAAATTTTGATACGATCAAGCTAAGTGACTCATGAACGTCCTCCAACTGGAATTACTCCAAAATTCGTCCATTTGATCCTGTTTTGCTCCAGAGGAAGTCGAAAGTCCTATATTGAAAATACAATTCAAAGTATCAAAATTCTTCCAAAATATTAACCAAAATATACTAAGATTAGGGTAAAATATATAATATAAAATCTACTCATCATATGACAAGTCTCAAGTCATTTAGTGTTGGACACTGAGGCAAACACATAGGTGCTCGAAAGAGTGATCGAGTACACTGAACAACGATCAAAAGAGAGTTTGAACATATATGTCATGTAAGAACTCGAGAGTTGCAATATGCAAAGTAGTCATTTGACTTGAGGCATCATAGATGTCTAATGGTTAGGTCCTTGATCTTTGATCATGTTAAAGGCATTCCATTGGAATGTCCACGGCATTGTTGGGGTCAAGCTATCTAGTCGTGTAGGCATATGAATGCACAACAAGGGATCTCTAACCTTCCATGGTGGAAGGAGAATACTCTAAGATATGATTCGAAAGTCTTTGGCCAAAGCATATGAATATGACTTAGGAAGTTTGTTCCAAATCATATTCAATTGAATCATATAGATAAGTATCACATTGGATAGTAGACATGAAACAAACTATCACTCAAACAATGTGATTAAGAGTATTGTATTAGAGAAGAAATTAAAAGAAATGGATCATTAAGAGTAACAATCGCCCATTACCTTGCTAAATGGAACCTAATGGATCGTACACCGAATAAGGATGTTGGTGAAGAAATTAAATGAAATGGATAAGCAATTAAATGGTTTAATTGAAGAATGGTCAAGATTAATTAATTAGTTAATTAATTATACGAAATGTTCGTATTGGGCTTATATGTTGGTTTTGGGTTTCGGGGCCCAAAAGCGTTTTGGTCCACAAGGCCTATTATGTTTAAGTTGTATGACAACTAAAACAAAATGGGCAAATTAGCCCAATAACAAGGTAAGGCCGGCCATAGGGTGAGGGGTTGCAAATTTGGATTAATTACAAGTTTGCCACTCACATGTGATGAAGTATAAATTCAACTTTATAGCTTTATTTTCATTTAGGGTTTTTCTTGGTGAAATGAGGTGAAACACTTTCTCTCATTTTCTCTAAAGAGGCCGGCCACTTAGAGGAGTTTTAGCTAGCAATCTATTCTTCTCTAAGTCATCCATTTCATCTTCACAATCACATCCTTGGTGAAGAGACTTAGAGACATCAAACATTTGGTGTTTTGGAGAACAAATCCTCAAATCCTCAAATAAGAAAATGAGCACTAAAAGGAGGAAAATCAC
Organism: Malus sylvestris; assembly: GCF_916048215.2. NCBI lineage: Eukaryota > Viridiplantae > Streptophyta > Magnoliopsida > Rosales > Rosaceae > Malus > Malus sylvestris. Next base: position 39,494,557 of record NC_062272.1, on the reverse strand, counting down.
AAGGAAGATCCAAGGAGCAAGGAGGTGACTTGAAGGCCCTCCACTTGGGTGAATCCCTTGTGTAATCAAGGATGAGCTTCAAGGGTAAAGAAACTCTAAATCTTTCCTTCTCTTTAATGTTGTTAAAGAGTTTATTGGTTCACCATATACTAGGTTTTGAAAGTCATGGGTTTTATGAATTGTTTTTGAATGCATGCCTACTTTAACGTGTTAATAGTTTGCATATGTATTCAAATGTTCTTACTTGTTCTTAGCTAGGACACAATTTTTCCTTCATCAACATGCGTACTTTAGCACAAAGTATGTGATACTAAGTGTTACAATCAACATGGTTCACATATCAAAAGCATGGATCCCTTCATGCATAGCAAAACATTCATAAACATCACTCATATCAATCAACATAAACATTATACAATCCAACACATTCATACATAAACATCATACATTCCAACACATTCATACATAAGCATCATACATTCCAACACATCCATACATAAGCCAACTGTGCTTCGAAAGGGTTCAACATACTTTGTGTCTTCGACACTTGTTACAATGTGCCTCGACATCTTGCCCTTATTCTCACCAACCAGGTGATGAAATATGAAGAAGGAACTTATCTTTATGCCACCAACCATGTGATGAAATGTACAACCCGTACCTCTTTCATGGCACCAACTAGGTGATGAAATGGATAACCCGTACTTTAATATCATTTGGAAACTTGCCACTCATGCCACCAACCAGGTGAAGAAGGAACTCATCTTCAAGCCACCAACCAGGTGATGAAATGTACAACTCGTACTCTCCTTCATCCCACCAACCAGGTGATGAACTGCACAACCCGTACTTTAATATCATTTGACATCTTGCCACTCATGCCACAAACCAGGTGAAGAAGGAACTCATCTTCGTGCTACCAACCAGGTGATGAAATGTAAAACCCGTACTTTCCTTCATGCCACCAACCAGGTGATGAAATGTACAACCTGTACTCTAATATCATTTGGCAACTTGCCATTCATGCCACCAACCAGGTGAAGAAGGAACTCATCTTCATGCCACAAACAAGGTGATTAAATGTACAACCCGTATTCTCCTTCATGCCACCAACCAAGTGATGAAATGTACAACCAGTACTCTAATATCATTTGGCAACTTGCCACTCATGCCACCAACCAGGTGAAGAAGGAACTCATCTTCATGCCACTAACCAGGTGATGAAATGTACAACCCGTACTCTCCTTCATGCCACCAACCAGGTGATGAAATGTACAACCCATACTCTAATATCATTTGGCAACTTGCCATTCATGCCACCAACCAGGTGAAGAAGGAACTCATCCTCGTGCCACCAACTAGGTGATGAAATGTGATGAAAGGTGATGAAGGAACTCACCTTCGTACCACTAACCAAGTGATGAAAACAACTCACCATTCATTCCACCTACCAGAAGATGAGTGGTACAACTTGTACATGTGAACTCCTAGCATTCATAAATAATAAAAAACCCTCAAGCTTGACAACTCAACTAGGGGAGCATTTATGCCCAATAAGAGTTATAGGCACCAACAAAGTCTTATTGCAAGCCAACAACAACTTCAGTGCATGGCATACAAAGATCAAGCTATTCAGCCCTCTTGCATCTGCTTCAGACATTTCCCTTTTGTAACAATGCAAACACTACAACTCGTAGAAAGCTTCACACTCTTGATCAAGACAGTGTGAAGCAAAACCAATTTATGGTGCCAACAAGAGCTTCATTAAAGGAGTTCAACCATAATTCTCAAAAGCTTCACACACTCTTGATCAAGACAGTGTGAAGGAAAACCAATTTATAGTGCCAACAAGAGCTTCATCAATGAAGGGCAACCACAATTCTCGAAAGCTTCACACACTCTTGATCAAGACAGTGTGAAGCAAAACCAATTTATGGTGCCAACAAAAGCTTCATTAAAGGAGTTCAACAACAATTCTCAAAAGCTTCACACACTCTTGATCAAGATAGTGTGAAGCAAAATCAGTTCATGGTATCCAACAAAAGCTTCAACTCCAAAGCTTCACCTACAAAAGCTTGACCCATAAAAGCTTCACCCACCACAAAAGCTTGACCTACAAAAGCTTCACCAACAATAGCTTCACCTACAAAAGCTTCACCCATAAAAGTTTCACCAACAAAAGCTTCACCCACCACAAAAGCTTCAACTCCAAAGCTTCACCTACAAAAGCTTCACCCACAATAGCTTCACCTACAAAAGCTTCACCCATAAAAGCTTCACCCACCACAAAAGCTTGACCTACAAAAGCTTCACCCACAATAGCTTCACCCACAAAAGCTTCACATACTACAAAAGCTTCACCTACAAAAGCTTCACCCATAAAAGCTTCACCAACAAAAGCTTCACCCACAAAAGCTTCACCCACAAAAGCTTCCCCCACCACAAAAGCTTCACCCACAAAAACTTCACCTACAAAAGCTTCACCTACAAAGCTTCAACACAAAAGCTTCACCTACAAAAGCTTCACACTATCTTGATCAAGATAGTGTGAAGCAAAATCAATTCATGGTGCCCAACAAAGCTTCAACCTTAAAGCTTCACCTACAAAGCTTCAACACCAAAGCTTAAAATATATATATATATATATATATATATATATATATATATATATTTTCGGAATTTCGAAAATTCAAAAATTCGGAAAATAAAAAAATTTCGAAAATTCGAAAAAACAAAAAAAAATTCGAAAAAAAAAAAAAAGCTTAATCAATTCATGGTAGCTAACAAAGCTTCAACCTCAAAGCTTCACCTACAAAGCTTCACCTATAAAGCTTAATATATATATATATATATATATATTTTCGAAAATTCAAAAATTTGAAAAAATAAAAAGCCTAGGCCTCATCTTCTTTGGGCCTAACAACTTTCATAACAAATATATATGAAGAAGGAGTTTTGGGCTACCACTTAGAAAGGAAATGCCTAATTCGTCAACTCCTTTGACCAGAGACTTGGGGGACTCCTACCATATGATACTACACCTTGATACTCGGAAGTCTCACGACCACTCAGTGACTTGGATTTTTCAAGTCTCCAAACGAAAAGTTTTCCTCACTCGGGAAATGAAGAGAGCACTACCTCAACCTACATGCTTCACTCACAAAGCTTCAACATACAAGCTTCAACAAAAGGAAAAATTCAAAGAACTTAGTGAAGAAGGCCTTGGTGTATTTAACACAATACGTTGAAATGAAGCAAAGCTTGTTTATTGATATCTCCGATAAGTTACAAATATGTACATATACATGAATCAAAATAAACAAACATGAGGGAGCCTTCACAAAGGTTGCTCAGGAGAAGTCTCAACAGTCGGTAGAGCCCCAGAAAGAAGAGGCACCAGAGGGTGATTATTAGGAGCCTCCGTACTAGGCAGAACCCCAGAAGGAGGAGGCACCGAAGTTTGATCATTTCGAGCTTCATTACGCGGTACAGCCCCAGAAGATGAAGGTAATAAATGCCTTTGGAACAAACCCACAAACCTCTGATGATCAAGTAAAATCTGACCATCAGATTCCTGCAGCTGGTCGAGCTTCCTCTTCATGTTTGTAGCATAGTCATATGCGAGCCTGGGCAACTATTTAGTCTCATGTTTGAGCCCTCTGATCTTCTGTTTGAGACTTATCACTTTAGCCGCCAATGATTCAACTTGGCGGGTTCGAGCAAATAGGCGTTGGGCCATATTAGACACAGAACCTGCACACTGAACACTGAGAGCCAGAGAATCCTTAACAGCCAACTCATCAGACCATTTGGAAAGTAGTTTGTTATCTTTGGGGTGAGAAGGTTCCTGGTCAACACCGCATCGGTCATATCATTCTTCATCATAGAGTCCCCAACGGTAAGAGGACCAGTAGGGGATAAGAAGGATAGGCGCCATATGTTGTCTTGAGAAGGCATGGCTGCCTCTTCACCAAAGTTCAAGTCAAAATGACGGTCGGATGGGCCAGACATTCTCAGAAATGATGAAAGAGAAATGAGGTGCAATAAATCTCTGAAGTAAGAGGAAAATTCTTACAAGTAATAACTCTCTGAATGTACTTCTAGTACACAATTGATGCCCTTATAAAAGAAAGGGCAACAGGGCTGTTGGTTCAAAAATTTAAGAGGCACCACTCTCCGGATTCTGAAGAGGCACCATTTTCCACACGCAACATCAGCTCCTCGGGTACCGTAGATAACTTTACCAAGGATCTCTGACAAAATTTAGACACATAAATTTTGAAGGTCCAGCTACCCTACTATTACCGACAAGGGTAAAGGAACAACACCACTGCTTGATAACTAGAAAGTCCCAATGTGTGTCAACCTCTGTGCTCCGTAGCAAGACAGACTGGCAAAAATGCCGAACCTTTACTCAGATTCGAGAAAACACTCCCAATAAGATTGCTTGCTCAAAAATTGAAGAGGCACAGCCCTCCGAATGTCGAGAGCCAGACTCCCAACAAGATTACGTGCTCAAAAATCGAATAGGCACCGCCCTCTGAATCTCAAGAGTCAGACTCCTAACAGGATTACTTTCTCAAAAATCGAAGAAACACTGCTCTCTAAATCTCAAGAGTCAGACTCCCAACCTGATTGATTTCTAAAAAATTGAAGAGGCACCGCTCTCCGAATCTCGAGAGCCAGACTCCCAACAGGATTACGTGCTCAAAAATCGAAGAGGCACCACCTTCCGAATCTCGAAAGCCAGACTGCCAATAGGATTACTTTTTCAAAAATTGAAGAGACACTGCTCTCCGAATATCAAGAGTCAGACTCCCAACAAGATTGCTTTCTCAAAAATTGAAGAGGCACCATTCTCTGAATCTCAAGAGCCAAATCCCCAACATGATTGCTTGTTCGAAAACTGAAGAGGTATCGCTCTCCGAACTTCGAGAGCCAGATTTCCATGGATAAAGCTTGTCTGCAATCTTCACACGCAACATCAGCTTTCCAGATACCACAGACCACTTTTTCAAAGTGCTTTGACAAAGTTAAAACACGTGAAGCTTGCAGCTCCCACTACATTGCTATGACCAAAAAGGGTAAAGGAATAACACTACTACTTGTTCTTAGAAAGACTCCTATACATGTCGACCTCCATCTTCCACAGCCAGGTAGACTTGCAAATAAAAAAAAATGCTCAACGTTTCTTCACATCCGAGAGGGCACTCTCAGCAGAGTCTCTCGAAATACTCAGCTTCTTTTCCTCCCGATAATACCTCTGCAAACAAGTGACACCAGAGCAAGAGTATCTCATATCATCAGGGTTAAAAGTAAGAGTATCCCATATCATGCTTTTTCCCTGTCTTTTCCTTGGGTCTTGTTCTTACCTGCAAGACAAGAAGAAAAAGAGTAATCAGTCAGCACGTGGAATCAAGCTTCCAGTTAGGAACTGACTGCCTGGAACCCCTTGCCTGATTACTTACCTGGCATTGCTCTCGAGTACTCATCTTCAACATCTTATGCTTCTAGAGAAGATATCACATCTGCCTGAGGAACATATAAGGCAAGTGAGAAGGATACAAGGAAGCATGTGGAGACAAGCGTAATAGAACACGTGCCGATGCATCCACTACTTTGTCAACAGCAGAAGTATCCCATATCATCAGGGTCGAACGTACTCTAGATTTGATGGACTTGTTTTGACCTTCAAATTCTTGAGTCGACCTTATACTCTAGAGGAAACCAGAAAACCCTCCAGCCCAGTTCAAGAATAAGCTTATGGAAAGTTAGTTCTTCAAAAGTAGAAGTATCTCATATCATCTATTCTCCATTTGCTTCTCCTTATCCTTGTTGCTGTTTACGACACAAGGAGAAGGAGAACAATTAACCGGAAGATGAAGTCGAACCTCCGATCCAGGTTGCTTGCTTGGAAGCCTGATTGTTTACCTTGTCTGTTACCTCCTTCGGCAAATCTCCTAACTCGACGACTTGGGGGACTCCTACTATAGGGTTTGTATCGCACTTGACCAAGCTCGAAACTACATGTAAGCTTCAAGTGAAATTGATACATTACCTTGGGCATCTTCATCGGTTAAAGATACCACCCCTGGATGAAGAAAAAGTACTTCCAGAGAAGATACCACATCTACATATGAGACAGATAAGGCAAGTGAAAATGATACCACACTTCGGTACTTAGAAGTTTTGTGATTACTCAATGGCTTGGATCTTGCAAGTCCCCAACCGAGGAGCTTCCCTTACTCGGGAACTTAAGGGAGCACTGTTTGTACCATACGTGACCAATCCCGAAACTACTGAGCACCGGTCAACGTTATACCGTCAAGGACCCAGAAGAGTTTCCCTCCAACCAGGAGGCCAATCACAGCGCAACACATGTCGACATCAGAAGCCAATCATAGCGCGACATGTGTCAACAGCAAAAGCCAATCACAACACGACACGTGTCAATGTCAGAGTGAAACTAGAAACTCTCTTCTATAAATAGAGATCATTCTCTCACAATATTTCCGAATGTCATTTGTACTAAATCATTCACTAGTACTCGCTAAAAGAGAGCTTGAACCTATGTACTTATGTAAACCCTTCACAATTAATGAGAAGTCCTCTACTCCGTGGACGTAGCCAATCTGGGTGAACCACGTACATCTTGTGTTTGCTTCGCTGTTCCTATCCATTTACATACTTATCCAAACTAGTGATTGAAGCAATCAAGCGAAGGTCACAAACTTAACACTTTCCGTTGTACCAAAGTCCTCACTGATTTTGTGCATCAACACACTTCTTTCTAACTCGATTAATCTCTTTTTTTTTTTTTTTTTTTTTTTTTTTTTTATTTGCTTTGCCAGTCGAACACATTGCGATTGTACTTGGCATGCATAAGGAACACTCTCGATGCCGCAATGTGCCTGCAGGTATTCACATTGTCAATAGTTTTTCGGGTCCAGTTTTATGCGCCAGCCGAGCCCTTTTAGCGTTGTTAATTTATGCGCCAGCTGATTTCTTCTCTGGCTGCCTGTTTTTCATGTTGAATATCTGTTATGTTTGTATGTAGAATAAAAAAGAATTGGGTAGATTGCACTTGTACCAGTATTCAGATGGGAATTGGTGAATTTTACAATGCCTGATTGATTCTATACCATGTGCGTGTGATACGCTGCTTGCAGAATTTTCCTTGTCAAGAAGTTGAAAGGCATAACAAGCCAGAAGTTGAGCTATAGTATGTTCACTTGCTGTCGCCTTAAATTCTTTAAATTAGTCGTTTCATATGAACAAGCCGGAAGTTGAGCTAAAGTTTGTTCACGTATAATTCATTACAGTTTAATGCTTACTGTTTTAAGAAATACTTAAATTAGTCGTTTCATATGGAAGTTTAATGCAAAGGGCTGGGAGAATGATGTAAGGAAATCCAAATTAGTCTTTAGGAACATTGTGCCATTGTTATTTGAGAGATCCCATTCCCTAAACTGTCAAAAGAAATAAAAAATGGAGCACTCTTAATCGTTGAAAAATCTTTGTAGCGCTTTACAGGCATGATACGTATTGGATATTGAGTTTACCTGATAATTCAGGATTTATGCTCGTTCCTTATTTTAATGGGAAACAAAGTTTTATTAAAACTACTCCAAAATATATTAAAAGATGTCTCCCCTAGGAAGATTTTCGAATTTCCTATGCCTCACCCTTGTCCTCTGTTGAAGCTTTCGTCCTTCAGTTTTCACTCTACGTGTTTTTGCAAGTATTCGTGCACATTTACAAGGTCTTACAGGAACAGTTTTGTTACTAACATAGAAATATTAACTAATGTGTTTTGCCAAGAAAGTTTTAATCTTCTCTAAAATGTTTTGCAGGACCAGCTCAGAACTTTTGCTAAATCCGGTAAGAACCATCGTTTTTGCATGATAAAGAACAGTCGTCGCCACCCTTTTTTTTCCTATTCTAATTTTTACGCTTAAAAAAGTTGGTTTTTTGCCTATACGATATATACGTGGATCCTAATGCCTTACACTATGTCAGGATTCACAGTTTTCTTTTCTACACCTAATTTAAACATGGCAGAATTTATGAAATTAGAATTAGAGATTTTGGCAAGGATACTTCACTTCCATTCCTAAACTTTATTCGTGACATTTTCCCCATTTTTGAGATGAATTCAGTACCAACAGATTATTGAATTAAAGCAAATTAAATATGGACAACTTGAACATGTAACTAATAACATGGACATAATCATGAGCATAGATTTGTTAGTAGTTCTACCCGTCCTCTTTTTACTTTGTATATAAAATGTAAAATATACTTTAAGATCCCATGCCATATGCTAGGAAACAGCTATTCTTGGTAGCTCTTCCAAAAAAGGAAAAAATTCTCTGTATGTTGTGTGTGTTAATAGTGAAACATCTAGACTTCATAGTTTATGGTTACAGGATATTAAAGTTGTCAATGAACATATGAACTCTGATGAGCCAGATACTCCTAAAAGGAATATGATTGATATCTTGAGCCCATATTACCAAGCTTTCGTTATTGTTTCCGTTAAAATTTGACATTGAGTTTTTTGTATTATTGCTGTCACAGGTTTTGATATGTCGAAATGAGGCTGAAAAATGCTGAATAGAGACTGTTTGTACCATACTTGATCAATCCCGAAAATACTGAGCACAGGTCAACGTTATACCGTCAAGGACCCAGAAGAGTTTCCCTACAACCAGGAGGCCAATCACAGCGCGACACGTGTCAACATTAGAAGCCAATCATAGCGCGACACATGTCAACATCAGAAGCCAATCACAACACGACACGTGTCAATGTCAGAATGAAACTAGAAACTCTCTTCTATAAATAGAGATCATTCTCTTACAATATTTCCTAATGTCATTTGTACTAAATCATTCACTAGTACTCACAAAAGGAGAGCTTGAACCTATGTACTTGTGTAAACCCTTCATAATTAATGAGAACTCCTCTACTCCGTGGACGTAGCCAATCCGGGTGAACCACGTACATCTTGTGTTTGCTTCCTTGTCTCTACCCATTTACATACTTATCCACACTAGTGACCGGAGCAATCTAGCGAAGGTCACAAACTTAACACTTTCTGTTGTACCAAAGTCCTCACTGATTTTGTGCATCAACATTTGGCGCCGTATGTGGGAACGACACTTATTCTCACTCTCTTCAGCTTTGTTAAGCTGGTTTCCACCATTCGTACACTCTCTTTTGACCAGGCATCCCTCTCTAACATGGGGAGCGAAGGAAGCCACAGCACACAGAATGACACCTCTCTTGCACCTAGTTCGAAGCAACGAAAGAAGGAAGGAAAAAGGGTTGCTCTTCAAGCTAAAGTTGACGAGCTAGAATCTCAAAACAACAAGATAGCAATGAAGAATGAGGTCCTCCAGGAGCAATATGAGAAACTCTTTGAGATGCTCCACGAAACTAGGCGTACTCAAACACGCGAACTCGTTACCCCTGTGGACATCAACCATCATCTGGATGCCTCCCAATAAGGAGGGTCACCTTCCTTCGACATGGGTATCCCTGATGAGGAGAGAGCTAATCATTAAAACATTGATCAACATGAGACTTCTCTCAACCCAGCTGCTTCGACCCGAAGTAGGAGAAGTAGAGGAAGACACCTCTTTGCAGAAAGGTTGGAAGGATCGAAAGCCGTTTATCGTGACTGCTGAGACTTCCTAAAGCAACGTTGAGAGAATCCCCTCCAAATAAGCTCGAAGATCAATGACCCAAGGGTTTCTGAAAGACTCGGTCCCCTCCCACGTCCCAGGCCGGCTACCAATTTGGGGAAGGGGCAACAAGTCCTAGAGAAACACAAAGGTATAGGAGACTCAGAGATGCTTCAACAGACATACCTTGAAAGTTAGTACGGCGAGTCCAGGGAAAAATCACATACTCTTGATCAAACCTTCCTACTTCCAAGAGGAGGTGGAGATTTACGAAAGAGAGCTCCAGTGGTACATGACTCCACTCAGGACCCTCTTGTCCTACAGCTTCTTAAAGAAGTAAACAAGTTGAAGGCTGAACGACAAGCTGAGATACCTGATTGGAACCAACCTAGGCCTGGCCCTCTTACAAGGAGGATCCTCGACACCCCCCTCTAAGCAAAGACAAAGCAAAAGCTTGGCTTGCAACTCTATACTGGAAATGAGGACTTGATTGAACACCTTAACCTATTTGAGTCCACCATGGCATACTGGATGCACACCGACGAAGAGTGATGTCTTCTCTTCCCCTCCACCCTCTTTGGCAGAGCTCTAAACTGGTATTGCTGTCTTCCACCTGAGACGATAGACTCATTTGAGGAATTGAGGAAACTGTTTGTTTCTCAACACATTTTCCAGACTGATCGCTTGCATTCTGAAGATGACTTGTACACCATTCGCCAGAAGCCGGACGAGTCACTACGAGAGTATGCGGGTCGCTTCAGCCATGAGTATTCTTGTTGCGCTGAGGCAGATGACAAGACTTCCCTTAAGGCCTTCATGACAAGCCTACGTGATTGTTTCTTCAAGTACATGATCAATGCCAACACTTGGAAGACTTACTCTGAGGTGATGTTACAGGCTTACAACCATGCCTCCGCCGAGGCAAGGACATATCAAGGGAAACCCCCCACAGCCACCCCTTATCAGCAAGTAGGGAGTGGAAGCCAGATCCAACCAAATGAGAAGACCTCGACCTTCCAAACGGCAGCGGTGCCTCCCCCTGCCTTACTTAATACTTTGCCAAGTCAACAGACATATCAATCTCAGGGAAAAAGGAAAGATTTCCATCCTCACCAGTCTCATTTTAGTAAAATGAGTAAGGGACACTACCGCGATAACCAAGGATACCACCACGATAATCCCTGACCCCAGGCAGTCAACATAGTGGGTCAAGCATAAGTCAGGACATCCCCTACCCCGAGGTATGAGGCATACACACCTTTGAACGCCACATGCGTGGCCATTAACCCCAACATAGCACACCTGATACCAAAGCCAAAGCCGAGGCACCCGGATTACAAGTCCACGAAGAACACGGGCACATTTTGCTGCTACCACGGGTATAACGGCCATGACGGCGAGAAGTGTATCACCCTTCGTGATCATATTGAAGCTTTGGCATGTGAAGGAAAAATTGATCAATTCCTCCTTCACCCTCCAAGGGGTAACCGTAACCAACGCCATGTGAATGTGATATATTCCATAAGTGGTGGCACACCCATATCTAAATCTTCCAACAGGGCCATGAAAAATAGTGAACAAGCTTTAAGGCCTGGCCACCAAGTGTTTCACGTGGAAGACATCAGGGGAGGCAAGCATCAAAAGCCTAACTGAGATTCAATATGTTTCTACCCGGAGGAAGAAAGAGGCATCATCTACCCTCACAACGACCTACTGATCGTGGAAGCTCACATAGCCAACTTTGAAGCACGACAAATCCTGGTAGACACGGGCGCTTCGATCAATATCATGTTTGCCGAAGCTTTCAGGGCACTTAATGTAGCTGAACACTTGCTCGATCGCTCGATTTCCCCTCTGATAAGCTTCTCCGATGATATCGTGCAACCTTTGGGGAGCATACACTTACCTTTCACCATTGGTACAGGCCCTTACACAGCTACCATTACCACTAACTTCCTGGTGGTTGATTGCCCAACAGCATACAATGTCATCTTGGGATGCACAGGCATTAATGATCTAAAGGCCATGGTATCCACACATATGTTGTTGATGAAATTTTGCAACTCCCTATGGCAATGGTTACATCAAAGGAGATCAACTTAGTGCACGATCATGTTACAACACTTCGGTCAAGCAACAACACCTGCATGTGCCCAAGGAAACCCTTTCTATACATGACCAAGTCATAAAGACCAGCCTAGACGAAGCCAACTTGGATCTTCATGGTGGCAACAGTCAACCCGACGATCCTCGAGATGACTCTTTCACCCAGCAAGCACAACCCGCTGAAGAGTTGGAGAAGGTCTCTATCTCAAAAGATTATCCGGATCGCATGGTGAAGATTGGCACCACCTTGTCACCACCCATTCGGTTGGCATTGATCTATTTTTTGCAAGAGAACACTGAGGTCTCCGCCTGGTCATACGAGGACATGCCAGGCATTTCTCCCGATATCATCTGTCATCGCTTAAGTATTGACCCCAAGACCAAGCCAGTGAGACAGAAGCAAAGATCCTATGACGCTGAACGGTACGAGGCAATGAAGGCAGAAGTTGAAATACTTAAAGGCATAGGCTTCGTCCGCGAAGTGAATTATCCAACGTGGGTAGCGAATGTTGTCCTTGTTAAGAAGAATCCGACCAAGGAAAGTCTCCTGCTCCAAAAGGTTTTGTGGAGAATGTGTGTCAATTACACCGACCTAAACAAAGGATGCCCAAATGATAGCTTTCCTCTTCCTCTCATTGATAGACTTATAGACTCTACAGCAGGGTGTGAACTCCTGAGCTTCATGGATGCTTACTCAGGATACAACCAAATTTTCATGAACCCTCGGGACCAAGAACACACATCCTTCACTACTGACAAGGGACTATATTGCTATAAAGTCATGCCATTTGGCCTAAAGAATGCAGGAGCAACTTATCAGAGACTGGTCAATTCAATGTTCGCCGAACAGATTGAGAAGAGCATGGACGTTTACGTTGATGATATGCTAGTCAAGAGCAAACATGCTGACCAACACATCACTAACTTATCTGAAACTTTCACCATTCTGAAGCGGTATCAAATGAGGTTGAACCCTAACAAATGTGCCTTCGGCGTAGGCTCTGGCAAATTCTTAGGCTTCATGATAAGCCAACGAGGCATTGAGGTTAATCCCGAGAAGATCAAAGAAATCCTCGACATGAAGGAGCCGGTAACTTCAAAAGACATTCAAAGCCTTATTGGTAAGGTGGCAGCCTTAACTAGGTTCATCTCTAAGGCCCCAGATAGATGTGCTCCTTTCTTCAAAGCACTTAAGGGAAGTAAGAAGTACATTATAGGACTGATGAATGTGCTGAGGAATTCAAGAACCTCAAAGACTACATGAGTAAAGCCCATCTGCTCTCTAAACCTGAGGTTAGTGATACTTTTATTGTCTATCTGTTGGTATCGGCTTCAGCAGTAAGTTCCGTTCTCAATCAAAAGGATGGTAATGTCGAACGACCTGTCTACTACACTAGTAAGGCTTTACAAGATGCGGAGACACAATACTCCAACATTGAGATATTGGCTCTAGCATTGGTCATGTCTGCTCGAAAACTTCGCCCTTACTTCCAAGTACACTTCATCATCGTGCTTACCAATCATCCTCTTCGACAGATACTCTAAAGTCCTGACACTTCCGGGCGAATGATCAAATGGACGATAGCATTGGGTGAGTTTGACATCTCCTACCAACCAAAGCCAGCTAAAAAGGGTGAAGCAGTGGCAGACTTCATCGCCGACTTCACATATCCTGTTGACATTGTTTCTACGCCTAAAGAAGTGATTTCATTACCCTCGGAAGCTCAGAAAACAGAACCAACAGCCCCAGCATGGAGCCTATATGTTGATGGCTCGTCTAACCAACAACGTTGTGGAGCAGGACTAGTCCTTAAGATCCCTAACAAAGTGGCAATAGAGTATGCTCTTCGTTTCAAATTCAAGGCGTCGAACAATGAGGCCGAATATGAAGCCCTCCTAGCAAGCTTACGTTTGGCCAAACACCTTGGGGTTAAACGAATTGATATCTTCAATGACTCCCAATTGGTGGTTAACCAAGTCACCAATAATTTTGACGCTAAGGATAGCTCCATGGCAGCATATCTAGCACAAACAAAATTGTTGGTCAAGCACTTCCACTACCAGATCACCCAAATTCCTCGAGCGGCAAACAGCCATGCAAATGCTGTGGCTTGCCTCGCCTCAGCGGTGGAAGATAAGATTGGGAGAAAAATTCAGGTCGAATTGTTGGCAGCACCAAGCACCATGGCTGCGGAAGTATGCAACTTACAACAGGGGGATAATTAGATTACCCCGATTTATAGATTCCTTACTCATGGCACCCTTCCAAATGACAAAGTCCAAGCTAAGAAAATTCGATACAAGGATACCAGTTACTTGATCACTAATGACCAACTCTACAAGCGGGGTTTTAACCTACCATACCTAAGATGCCTTACGACCGCAAAGGTGGAAACTGTCCTTCGGGAAATACATGAAGGAGTCTGCAGAGATCATGCTGGATCTCGATCCCTAGCACACAAAGCTTTTCGCCAAGGATATTATTGGCCAACAATCCACCAAGATGCCATTAGAATATCCCGCTTATGTGATAAGTGTGAACGCTACGTAACTATTCCTCACTCCCTTCCCGAGCTGCTCACTCCTATGATCAGCCCTTGGCCCTTCGCCCAATGGGAACTTGATTTGATTGGCCCAATGCCTGCAGGGAAGGGCAAAGTTCGCTATGCAATCGTTGCAGTTGACTACTTCACAAAGTGGGCCGAAGTAGAACCTGAAGGGAAATTGTGAGATTTCATGTGGGATTTCTAGTGACTAGCATGCATATACAATTCAAAATTTATATATGAAAGCAACGGAACCATGTTATCAATTAATATCAAAGCTATAGTCATGCAAATCCCCTTCAAGATGCATAGGTTTATGTAAGATGCATCAAAACTAATTTATTGAAGAACAAAGTGTAGGAGTAATTTTATACCTCTTGATCTAGACTTTAGACCAAGGATGGACCACCTCCAAGCCCTTTGTTGTTGGAACTCCTTGAGCCTAGCCTCCCTCCTTGCCTCCTCCACTTTGTTAGAATGAGTGCTCCTTGGTTCTCCTTAAGTCTCCAAAGTTAAAGACCTCTAAAGATCCTCACCCACTAGAGTAGTGAGAAGGATGAAGGAATAACCAAAAGGGTGAGAAGATGATTAGCTAAACCCCCTTTTGGTGGCCGGCCCTTTGAGTGTTGAGAGAGATATTTTCTTTTTCTCTTTTGTTGTTTTAACACTTCAAAAACCCTAATGAAACTTTGTGCTATAAAGTTCCTTTTATAACAAAAAAGAAACAAGTCAACATTTGACTCTCTCTCTCCCTCCTTTGGCCGGCCCCTTTAGTGTTGTTTGGGCTTTGGGCTTTTATTATTTCAAGTCATCCTATGCGTGAATAAAAGCCCAATGGGTTTAGGCCCAATGGGCCCAATTAGACCCGAACTTTTCTTTAAGCCCAAAACGATCTTTTATCGCTTTTATGATTTCTTTAGACATTCTAATTAATCACAACACTTAATTAATCCAATTAATTATTTACATCATCCATTAGTTACTCACTACAAGAGTGTATTGGTAAACAATCATTTTAGGTTCTAATTAGCAAGGCAGTGAAGTGATTGGCACCAATCCAATTGATTATTTTTAATCCAATCACTTAGTGAATTAAAACTTACTTTTAATTCACCTTCTTCTTTGACGACTACATTTAATCATCTAGAAGAACTCACAAGTCATGAGTGACATCTAACCATATATCATGGCTACCCAAGTTAATGTAGAATTTGTTCGGAGAACCTATTCAGTTGGAATTACAATGTAATTCGATCATTCTCTAAAACAATACTCTCAATCACATTACTAGGGTATGGATATATTATGTCAAACCCCTAATGTGATTATTCCTTCTTATATGATTCATTTGAGTCGTATAGGAACGCTTTCCTTTATTACGCTCGATACTTCGGCCGAAGATTCCCGAATCATATCTTAGAGTATCCATCCTCTCTTAACGAGGATTAGAGATTCCTTGTTGCGCATTCAATTGCCTCCATGACTAAGTGGCTTAACCCCAACTATGCTGTGGACACCCGCGGATGGAGTGACTTTGACATAATCAAAGATCAAGTACCTAACCACAAGACAACTATGATGCCTCAGGTCAAAGGACTACTTACATTATTCCAACCATTAGAGTTACTTGCTTGACATGTGAGTAGACCTCAATGCAAGTACTTTCGTTCGATTGTGTTCAGTGAACTCATTCCCTTAATCAGCACCTACATACCTGTCTTAGTGTCACTACACGAATGGGACGAGACTTTCCATCCTTCCAATTGAAGCGGACATAGTATGTACCGGTCTATGCATTGTCAGTATCCCTCCGACAATCCTATGACCAGGAACCTTTTGGACATGATGGTTATGTGAAGAAGGTCTCTGTAGTCTAACATCATTAGATTACTTCTTCCATCAATCCATTATCCATGGATTCACTATTTAGGACATATATCGTGTGTTGAGATAGCCCTAATTAGTATCTTTGCCATTTGATGTACAAGAATCATCTATACATCCATTCATTGTCCTGAAAGGTTTCTTCCAAAGATTGACTTTCATGGCATATTTCCAACAAAACCCTTGGCAACCATTACTGAGGCAAAAATAGAAAACTTCGTATGGAAGAACATCCTTTGCAGATTCAGCATTCCCAATGCGATAGTCACTGACAACGGGCGACAGTTCGACAACAATAAGTTCAGGATGTTCTTCTCTAAGTTCAACATCAACTTATGTTTTGCCTCCCCAGCTTATCCCCAGTCTAATGGACAAGTTGAAGCTATCAACAAAATAATCAAGCGAGCTTTGAAAACCAGCTTGGACAAGGCTAAAGGTTGTTGGCCAGAATTTGTACCCCAAGTTCTTTGGTCATACTGCACTTCGTATCGGACATCAACAGGAGAAACCCCATTCTCACTTGCCTTTGGTACAGAGACAGTTGTCCCAGTTGAGTTTGAGCAAGCAACGTTCCGATTCCAGAACTACGTGCAAAGCGAAAATGACAAACAACTTACCCTCAACTTACATCTAGTCGAGGAACACAGAAACTAGGCTCACTTGAGGAATGTCGCCTACAAGCAGCGCATCTCCAACTACTATGACTCAAGGGTCAAACCTCGTTCTTTCAAAGTGGGGGACTGGGTATTGAAGAAAAGATTACTCTGCGACAGAGTCTCGAGTGAAGGAACACTTAGTCTAAACTGGGATGGGCCGTTTGAAGTTGTTGGCATCAGTCGCCCTGGCTCCTACAAACTTAGAAGCTCCGATGGCAAGATCCTTGGCCATTCATGGAACGTTGATCACTTGAAGTACTATTACAAGTAAACTCACATTGTACAAGTGTTCAGCTTCAGCCGTTCGGCATCCTATGTAACGAAGATTATTTGGCATGAATTCAATAAAGAGGTGATTTAGACAACTCAGTCCTAATCCTCTTACATTCCTAGCAATGAAACACTTGGGTTCAACGCTTCAACATGAATGCTTCCAACATGAAACAAAGTCTAAGTACATGTCAACAAGACTATACAAATAAACAAACAGCTTCATAGTATATTCGTTCAATCATACATTCCAACACTTCATACATGAGCCAACTGTGCTTTGAAAGGGTTCAACATACTTTGTGTCATTTGACACTTGCTACAATGTGCATTGACACCTTCCCCTTATTCTCACCAACCAGGTGATGAAATGTACAACTCGTACTCTCCTTCATGCCACCAACCAAGTGATGAAATGTACGACCCGTACTCTAATATCATTTGGCAACTTGCACTCATGCCACCAACCAGGTGAAGAAGGAACTCATCTTCATGCCACCAACCAGGTGATGAAATGTACAACCCATACTCTCCTTCATGCCACCAACTAGGTGATGAAATGTACAACCTATACTCTAATACCATTTGGCAACTTGCCACTATTTCCATCAACCAGGTGAAGAAGGAACTCATCTTTATGCCACCAACCAGGTGATGAAATGTACAACCCGTACCCTCCTTCATGCCATCAACCAGGTGATGAAATGTACAACCCGTACTCTAATATCATTTGGCAACTTGCCATTCATGCCATCAACTAGGTGATGAAATGTACAACCTGTACTCTAATATCATTTGGCAACTTGCCACTCATGCTACCAACCAGGTGAAGAAGGAACTCATCTTTATGCCACCAACCAGGTGATGAAATGTAGAACCCGTACTCTCCTTCATGCCACCAACCAGGTGATGAAATGTACAACCCGTACTCTAATATCATTTGGTAACTTGCCATTCATGCCACCAACCAGGGAAGAAGGAACTCATCCTCGTGCCACCAACCAGGTGATGAAAGCTGATGAAGGAACTCACCTTCGTACCACCAACCAAGTGATGAAAGCAACTCACCATTCATTCCACCTACCAGAAGACGAGTGGTACAACTTGTACATATGAACTCCTAGCATTCACAAATAATAAAAAACCTTTAAGCTTGATAACTCAACTGGGGGAGAACTTATGCCCAACAAGAGTTATAGTCACCAACAAAGTCTTATTGCAAGCCAACAACAACTTCAGTGCATGGTATACGAAGATCAAGCTATTCAGCCCTCTTGCATCTACTTCAAACATTTCCCTTCTGTAACAATGCAAACACTTCAACTCGTAGAAAGCTTCACACACTCTTGATCAAGACAGTGTGAAGCAAAACCAATTTATAGTGCCAATAAGAGCTTCATTAAAGGAGTTCAACCACAATTCTCAAAAGCTTCACACACTCTTGATCAAGACAGTGTGAAGCAAAACCAATTTATGGTGCCAACAAGAGCTTCATCAATGGAGGGCAACCATAATTCTCAAAAGCTTCACACACTCTTGATCAAGACAGTGTGAAGCAAAACCAATTTATGGTGCCAACAAGAGCTTCATCAAAGGAGTTCAACCATAATTCTCAAAAGCTTCACACACTCTTGATCAAGACAGTGTGAAGCAAAATCAATTTATGGTGCCAACAAGAGCTTCATCAATGTAGGGCAACCACAATTCTTAAAAGCTTCACACACTCTTGATCAAGACGGTATGAAGCAAAACCAATTTATGGTGCCAACAAAAGCTTCATCAAAGGAGTTCAAGTACAATTCTCAAAAGCCTCACACACTCTTGATCAAGACAGTGTGAAGCAAAACCAATTTATGGTGCCAACAAAAGCTTCATCAATAGAGGGCAACTACAATTCTCAAACCTTCAAAGCAAATTCAAGACTGTTCGAAGCAAATTCAATTTATATGGTTCATCAAAACCTTTGACTACTACAAAGTGTGGCATGCATCACAATCTCTTGCTCAACAATGTGGAAACAAAATTTGTATATGTTGTCTCTCCCACATTTTCAAATTTCAAGTTTCCTAAAATAAGGGAAATTCAACAAAGCTTCATCAATGGAAGACAACTAAAAAATCTCAAAAGCTCCACACTATCTTGATCAAGATACTGTGAAGCAAAATCAATTCATGGTACCCAACAAAAGCTTCACCAAAAAAAGCTTCAACTCCAAAGCTTCACCAACAAAAGCTTCATCAATAGAGGACAACTATAAATTCTCAAAAGCTTCACACTATCTTGATCAAGATAGTGTGAAGCAAAATCAATTCATGGTACCCAACAAAAGCTTCAACTCCAAAGTTTCACCTATAAAAGCTTCAACACAAAAGCTTGACCCATAAAAGATTGACCCACAAAAGCTTCACCCACAAAACCTGCACCTACAAAAGCTTCGCCCACAAAAGCTTCGCCCACAAAAGCTTCACCCACAAAAGCTTCACCTACAAAAGCTTGACCCACAAAAGCTTGACCCACAAAAGCTTCACATACAAAAGCTTCCCCTACAAAAGCTTCACCCACAAAAGTTTTACCCACAAAAGCTTCACCCACAAAAGCTTCACCCACAAAAGCTTGACCCACAAAAGCTTCACCTACAAAGCTTCACCTACAAAGCTTCAACACAAAAGCTTCACCTACAAAAGTTTCACCTACAAAAGCTTCACCTACAAAAGCTTCACACTATCTTGATCAAGATAGTGTGAAGCAAAATCAATTCATGGTGCCCAACAAAGCTTCAACCTTAAAGCTTCACCTACAAAGCTTCAACACCAAAGCTTAAAAAAAAAAAAAAAAAAATATATATATATATATATATATATATATATATATATTCGAAATTTCGAAAACTCAAAAATTCGGAAAATAAAAAATATTTCGAAAATTCAAAAAAACAAAAAAAAAAAATTCGAAAATTCGAAAAAAAAAAAAATTGCCTAGGCCTCCTCTTCTTTGGGCCTAACAACTTTCATAACAAATATATATGAAGGAGGAGTTTTGGGCTACCACTTAGAAAGGAAATGCCTCATTCGTCAACTCCCTCGACCGGAGACTTGGGGGACACCTACCATATGCTACTGCTCCTTGATACTCAGAAGTCTCACGACCACTCAGTGACTTGGATTTTTCAAGTCTCCAACCGAGAAGTTTTCCTCACTCGGGAAATTAAGGGAGCACTACCTCAACATACATGCTTCACTCTCAAAGGTTCAACATACAAGCTTCAACAAAAGAAAAAAAATCAAAGAACTTAGTGAAGAAGGCCTTGGTGTATTTAACACAATACGTTGAAATGAAGCAAAGCTTGTTTATCGATATCTTTGATAAGTTACAAATATGTAAATATACATGAATCAAAATAAACAAACAAGAGGGAGCCTTCACAAAGGTTGCTCATGAGAAGTCTCAGCAGTCGGCAGAGCCCTAGAAAGAGTAGGCACCAGAGGGTGATCATTCGGGGCCTCCGTACTGGGCAAAACCCCAGAAAAAGGAGGCATCGAAGGTTGATCATTCGGAGCTTCATTATGCGGTACAACCCCAGAAGATGAAGGCAATAAATGCCTTTGGAACAAACCTACAAACCTCTGATGATCAAGCAAAATCTAACCATCAGATTCCTGTAGCTGGTCAAGCTTCCTCTTCATGTTTGTAGCATAGTCATGTATGAGCCTGTGCAACTGTTTATTCTCATGCTTGAGCCCTCTGATCTCCTGTTTGAGACTTATCACTTCAGTCGCCAATGATTCAACTTGGCGGGTTCGAGCAAATAAGCGTTGGGCTATATTAGACACAGAACCTGCACACTGAACACTGAAAGCCAGAGAATCCTTAACAGCCATCGTATCAGACCGTTTGGAAAGTAGTTTGTTATCTTTAGGAGTGAGAAGGTGTTGGAGATATGCCCTGAAAGTCAATCTTTGGAAGAAACCTTTCAGGACAATGTCTATATATGTGGAAAAACTCTAATACATCAAGAAGGCAAAGTCACTCATTAGGACTATCTCAATAATCGATATAGGTCCTAAAAGGTGAATCCATGGACAATGGATCGATGGAAGAAGTAATCTAATGATGTTAGACTACAGAGACCTTCTTCTCATAACCATGATGTCCAAAAGAGTTCCTGGTCATAGGATTGTCGGAGAGACACTGATAATACATAGACCAGTACATACTATGTCCCCTTCCAATGGGAAGGATGGAAAGTCTCATGCCATTCGTGTAGTGACACTAAGACAAGTATGTAGGTGCTCATTATGGGAATGAGTTCACTGAACACAATCAAACGAGAGTACTTGCATGGAGGTCTACTCACATGTCAAGCAAGTAACTCTACTGGTTGGAATAATGTAAGTAATCCTTTGACTTGAGACATCATAGTTGTCTTGGGGATACGTTGCTGATCATTTGATAATGAGACGTGACCACATCTCATCTTGGATGTGTTCTATGCATTGTTGGGGTCAGTGATTTATTCTCAGAGGCATGTGAATGATCAACAAGGGATCTCTAATCCTCGTTATGAGCTTCTTGAAGGGGATTTGCATGACTATAGCTTTGATATTATGTGATAACATGCTTCCGTTGCAAATGTATATAAATCTTGAATTGTATATGCATGCTAGTCACTAGAAATCCCACATAAATCTCATTATTCCCTTCAGAAGGTTCCTGGCCACCATCGCAGCGGTCATATCATTCTTCATCACAAAGTCCCCAACGGTAAGAGGACCAGTAGGGGATAAGAAGGATGGGCGCCATATGTTGTCTTGAGAAGGCATGGCTGCCTCTTCACCAAAGTTCAAGTCAAAACGACGGTCGGATGGGCCATACATTCTCAGAAATGATGAAGGAGAAATGAGGTGTAATAAATCTCTGAAGTAAAGGGAAAATTCCCACAAGCAATAACTCTCTGAATGTACTTCTTGCACACAATTGGTGCCCTTATAAAAGAAAGGGCAACATGGTCATTGGTTCAAAAATCGAAGAGGCACCACTTTCCGGATTCCGAAGAGGCACCACTTTCCACACGCAACATCAGCTCCTTGGGTACCACAGATAACTTTGCCAAAGATCTCTGACAAAGTTTAGACACATAAATTTTGAAGGTCCAGCTACCCTACTATTACTCACAAGGGTAAAGGAACATCACCACTGCTTGATAACTAGAAAGTCCCAATGTGTGTCAACCTCCGTGCTCTGTGGCAAGGCAGACTGGCAAAAATACCCAACCTTTACTCGCATTCGAGAAAACACTCCCAACAAGATTGCTTGCTCAAAAATCGAAGAGGCACCGCCCTCCGAATCTCGAGAGCTAGACTCCCAACATGATTACTTTCTAAAAAATTGAAGAGACAATGCTCTCCGAATCTCAAGAGTTAGACTCCCAATAGGATTTCTTTCTCAAAAATCGAAGAGGCACCGCTCTCCGAATCTCGAGAGCCAGACTCCCAACAGGATTACGTGCTTAAAAATTGAAGAGGCACCGCCTTCCGAATCTCGAGAGCCAGACTCCCAACAAGATTACTTTCTCAAAAATCAAAGAAACATTGCTCTCCGAATCTCGAGAGCTAGACTCCCAACAAGATTGCTTTCTCAAAAATTGAAGAGGCACAGTTCTCTGAATCTCGAGAGCCAAATCCCCGACAAGATTGCTTGTTCGAAAACCGAAGAGGCACCGCTGTCCGAACTTTGAGAGCCAGACTTCCTTAGATAAAGCTTATCTGCAACCTTCACACACAACATCAGCTTTCCAGATACCACAGACCACTTTTTCAAAGTGCTCTGACAAAGTTAAAACACGTGAAGCTTGCAGCTCCCACTACATTGCTATGACTAAGAAGGGTAAATGAATAGCACTACTACTTGTTGTTAGGGAGACTCCTATATATGTCGACCTTCATCCTCCACAGCCAGGCAAACCTGCAAATAAAAAAAAATGCTCAACTTTTCTTCACATCTGAAAGGGCACTCTTAACAGAGTCTCTCAAAATACTCAGCTTCTTTTCCTCTCGATAATACCTCTGCAAACAAGCCACACCAGAGCAAAAGTATCTCATATCATCAGGGTTAAAAGCAAGAGTATCCCATATCATGCTTTTTCCCTGTCTTTCCCTTTGGCCTTGTTCTTACCTACAAGACAAGGAGAAAGAGAGCAATCAGCCAGCACTTGAAATCAAGCTTCCAGTTAGGAACTGACTGCCTGGAACCCCTTGCCTGATTACTTACCTGGCATTTCTCTCGAGTACTCATCTTCAACATCTTATGCTTCCAGAAAACATACCACATCTGCCTGAGGAACAGATAGGGCAAATGAGAAAGATACAAGGAAGCATGTGGAGACAAACGTAATAGAACACGTGCCGATACATCCACTACTTTGTCAAAAGAAAAAGTATCCCATATCATCAGGGTCGAACGTACTCTAGATTTGATGGACTTGTTTTGATCCTCAAATTCTTGAGTCGGCCATATACTCTGGAGGAAACCAGAAAACCCTCCAGCCCAGTTCAAGAATAAGCTTGTGGAAAGTTACTTCTTCAAAAGCAAAAGTGTCTCATATCATCTCTTCTCCATTTCCTTCTCCTTATCCTTGGTGCTATTTACGACACAAGGAGAATGAGGTCAATCAACTGGAAGCCGAAGTTGAACCTCCGATCCAGGTTGCTTGCTTGGAAGTCTGATTGCTTACCTTGTCTGTTACCTCTTTCGGCGACTTAGGGGACTTCTACTATAGGGTTTGTATCGCACTTAACCAAGCCCAAAACTACAAGCAAGCTTCAAGTGAAATTGATACATTACCTTGTGCATCTTCATCGGTTAAAGATACCACCCCTGGATGGATACCTTGTGCATCTTCATCGGTTGAAGATACCACCCCTGGATGGAGGAAAAGTACTTCCAGAAAAGATGCCACATCTACATATGAGACAGATAAGACAAGTGAAAATGATACCACACTTCGGTACTTAGAAGTTTCGTGATTACTCAATAGCTTGGATCTTGCAAGTCTTCAACCGATGAGCTTCCCTTACTCGGGAACTTAGGGGAACACTGTTTGTACCATACTTGACCAAACTCGAAACTACTGAGCACCGGTCAACGTTATACCGTCAATGACCCAGAAGAGTTTCCTTCCAACCAGGAGGCCAATCACAACGCGACAGGTGTCGACATCAGAAGCCAATCATAGCGCGACACGTGTCAACATCAGAACCTAATCACAACACAACACGTGTCAATGTTAGAATGACACTAGAAACTATTTTCTATAAATAGAGATCATTCTCTCACAATATTTCCTAATGTCATTTGTACTAAATCATTCACTAGTACTCACTAAAGGAGAGCTTGAACCTATGTACTTGTGTAAACCCTTCACAATTAATGAGAACTCCTCTGCTCCGTGGACATAGCTAATCTGGGTGAACCACGTACATCTTGTGTTTGCTTCAATGTCCCTATCCATTTACATACTTATCCACACTAGTGACCGGAGCAATCTAGCGAAGGTCACAAACTTAACACTTTCTGTTGTACCAAAGTCCTCACCAATTTTATGCATCAACAGAGACATCAATAAATTCCCTTCGGATAAGCCTCAAGGTGAATATACCTTAACCTATAGTTGGTATGCTCAACAACAAATTTCTCTTGGATAAAAAATAAAAATAATAAAATAATAAAAATACAAAAAGCGAGAAGCTACGTATTGTGAATTGGGGCTCCAAGTTTGTAATCTATGTACTGTCTAATTTTTAGGATAGGTTACAGTCTCACCTGCAAGATTTGTTGTTGTATATAGATTCTTTGAATTGAAATCAATATCCCATATTTTTTCCCTTATCTCCTTTTTTGTGCGTTCTCTCTTTTTTGTGTGTTCTCTCTTGTATAGGTAAAGCAGGCAGATGAGCTTGAAAATATACTCACTAAAAAATTTCTTAGATTTTTGTCAATGAGAGCAGAAGCATTTCAGGTGTTAAGGAGAAAGCCAGTGCAGGTACTTTAATTCTTTCACGTAGTTCAAATTCAACTTTGTGAACTATATGGCTCGAAAAGCTGAAGTAGGTGGAATTAACTTTACTTTCGGAGTTGTTTTTCTATGGTAAAATGTGAATGGGAATTTTCATGATTGTTTAGTCAATAGGATAGCATATTTTGTAGATGAAGTCCCAAATTATTAGTCAGCCTTTTTTAATTTGCTATTGCAGGGTTACGATATTAGTTTTCTGGTAACAAATTATCATTGTGAGGAGATGTAGAGGCACAAGCTCATCGATTTTATTGTACAGTTCATGGAGGCAAGAATTTTTACAAACCCTATCAAATTGCATGATTTTATTGATTGCATGCTTAAACGGTTTCTCAATTTGTACTTGTTGACCCTACAAACTACCAAGCCTACGTGGCACGTAGACCGAGTAACTAATAAGCTAATAACGTCTTTCGGTTGTGTGCAGGGTGTGCCAACTTGACAGCCGAGGTTGGTCGGTGAGTAAAATTTATTGATGTTGCATTGGGAGTGCTGTTGACTTCTGAATCTCGTGACTGCGACCGAGGAAGGAACACGCCTCGGCTTTCCATATCAAATTCGGCTTTCAAGGTGCCAAATGTAGTAACTTGGTAACATCTCACTTCGCCAAGAAGGTTGATGGGATGCCCTTTGCCAATAAGGATTTGAAAATCCTTCTTGACCAAGACTTGGATAGATAACTAGTCGGCCTCGTCCCAGTGCTGTTTATCCAATCTGAATGTGCTTTGCGGTCAACTGATTCTACGACAACAGTGATGTTTATCCAAATTGAAGATGTTCGTCGGTTGCCTTCATAGTGCTGTTTATCTAATCTGAAGATGTGTTGGCGGAAAAGAAAATAAAAATCTCAAGGTGTTGAGAGGTTTCGCGTAGAGCGAGAGTTTGTGCAGGGCAGTTTGTGTGTTGAATGCGAGAAGGTAATTGTTGCCCGCAACTCAGTATTTATAGCATCCATACTTTTTCTTGGCACACCTGATAATTTTGTAGAGTCCAACTGCAACTCTTACTTGCGGAACTGAAATACTAATTTGTGGCATAGGCTAAAACCTATCTTCCAGATGACTATCCGTGACTTTCCATCAAAATAAAAGTTTATCCAACCAAAGACCTAGCCTACCTTGGTTTCTTGTGTCATCATCATAACCTAGCCTACCTCTTTTGCATAGATATATTCATCCTAATCACATCAAATCACTATCTCACAAATTCACTTTTATCCCATTTTTCCACGTGGTTCTGCATGCAAACCCATTCAAATATGGAACTGTTGCAACTGATTGGATACCAAGCTGCACAGCAAGCCTCCTATAGCTATCCTTACTGCAGCATTAATTGTAAAAGGTTGGCAAACAGCCAGCTGTGCAATCTCCTTTAATTTCTCTACCATCCGATAAAACTCTTGGTTATCTATAAAGGAATCCCATGCGTGTCTCCGCAAGCCTTAAGGATATTTTCAAGATAATTACTACGATTAAAATCAATAGTAATGCCAAGAAAAAATCTCTTAATTTTCATAATCATCCAACCGCTTCGATTGCTTGGGCCGAAAATGTAAAATCAGATAAGGAAATTAGGCAATTGAAGAACCTCTCGCATTATCGAAAATGAAGTGATTCGGTGCAGCAGAGGACACTCATGTGCACTCAACGATTATCAATTCGAAAAAAACCAACAATCGTACGTTCCCTGACCGCTGAGCATCTCTAAATGACACCGAGAAATAAATGGTCAAGAAAAAATGAACATCCACCGCCAAATAAAAATTCACTCAGCAGAAAGCTGTTCTGAATTCATCCCTTGTGGTGTATTCACTCCATAACTTGACATGTCAGTCATTTCTCACAGTAGTAGCTGTAAAGCTTTTGAAAAAACAAGTCCAAATCAACAATACATGTCCCTTCCATTTTCAAACAGGCTTTTAGGGGCACGGACTCCAAAGCTGGCCTCAATTTTTTTGTTCTGCCAAAACCACCATTGTGGGGATCCTTTTATTCGGCCAAACCACCATTGCGGGGATTCCAGCAGACATCTCAAAAAACACCACGGCTCACTAGCGTCTTCTTGATTAAATGTTTTGGAACTTGTATCCACATTCTGACCACAACATGGCACCATCGACAGCAGCGCTCGCCCCCTACTTTCTTGGCATCGGCTCGTTAGCCGAATGGTTAAGAAAATTAATTGTTCGTAGTCAACAAAATCCCATCATAACGCTGAAAAAGAGACTTTGTTCCTCGGCAATATCTTTTCCTTCATCAACCATCTAGTACCTATTAGACTTACCTTTGTCTTTTCCTTCAGAGCAGTTCCACCGGGGCTTGATAGCCTGGCACCCAGTTCCCCAAACAACCCGACACCCAGCTAAAAGCCTCCAGCCTAGCCTAATAGGCTAGCACCCAGCCCAAGCCAGGCAAGAGACTGGCCCAAAATTGACAGACCCATGGGACGGCCTACATGACGCAGGATGACGGAAGGAGAATGAGCCACAGAGGGAGAAGGATAGGAGGACGACAGCGTGGGATTTGGTGTGGAGATGCAGTAGTTGAAGCTCGTTGAGGGTGTAGAGGAGCTTGTTGTTAAGGTTGGCTTGGGATTTGAAGGACAGGAGGGTGACGACGGTGGAAATGGAAGGGAAGTGAAGGGGTGAATGGCAGTGGGGATGAGGAAGAAGTGTGGAAGGGATCTGCAACTGGCAATTTGGTCCTATGGATTTGAAGAACCCTTTTAATAATAATAATAATATTTTATTTTTTTATAAAGTCAGAAATTAAAAATAAAATTATTATTTTTTATTATTTTATAATAAAAAAATATTTTAATAAAATTGACTAGAATATTTTTTGTTAGGTGTAGAGATGCATTTGGCCTATTACTGTTCATTGGGGTCTATCACTGTTCACTAAGTGGATTAAATAGGCTGGGTGTTGGCGAATTTTTTTAGGGGCGGAATTGTTCTCAGCGTGCCTCTCTTCCCTTGCCTTGCTTCTCACGAACTCCCAACAATACTCTAGGTCGAGGAGTCCCTTGATGTAGTCCTTCAGCGTTAGACAACTCTGAGTTGTATGGCTGTTGTATTGGTGGAAAGAGCAATACTCATTCGGCCTTTTTTTAACCAAATGTTAAGGGAAGGGCTTCAACCACTTAAGAGCAACTCCATCCCTAAAAAATGAGTTGACCTAAAGTCCATTTAATCCACCCAAATGAATAGTAATTGACTGCAACAAACAAGTTCATAAAAATTGATCTCTTCCATCAAAACGGAAGCAGATTCTTCAGGGTCGAGGTAGGTATACTATCTTTATTCTTGAAGTTTAGGTCTTAGGTGTTAAGGATCATGCTTCTGATCGTGATGCTAGCCTCTAACAGGCCCTGATTATACCATATGTTGGAAAACAAACCCTAAAGTGGTTGGGAGAGAAAGAGAGAGAGACAGACCCAGACATGGGTTCGAAAGGTTCTAGCCGAAGCTGGGCTGGTACATTCGGCACTCTCTGGTCGAAGATAGATGGGCAGATTCTCTAAGCTTCTGTTGAATCAGAGCCTTCTGTCCAGTACACCTCTATCAAAGTAGAGCATGTCCTTTGGTACATCCCTTCGAAGAAGGACATGTTTTTTAGTGTGCTCCAACCGAAATTGGGTTAGACCATTCGATAGACTCCAACTGAAGCTAGGTCTATATTGTTCGGTACCTCCTTGTTAGTTCCCTTTGGAATTATGTCAAACTAAGAGGGAGTATCTTGAAGTATACTTGCTTGATCTTAATGTATTTTTTTTCCTATGATTCGGAGCATTTTTTCCTTTGGGTTTTTGCTACCTAACTAGGTTTTAATGAGGCACGTATCCTTTGTTGGCCATACCCTTGTGTACATCCCATAGACATTTAATTAGCTTTGCATTAACTCACATTTTTTCTCAACACTATGGGTTTTTGTCCCATATTGGCTTTTACCATAGCCGAATTGTGTGAGACTTATTTTCATATGCAAATTCCCTTATTTGAGACTAGCGTGTTCCCAATCAATGTTGACGATTCAACTTCCTCAACTTTACCTGATGGAGAATCTACTTGAGTATTTACACACTAAAAGGGGAGTACTATAGATATACATTAATTGTGATTGTGAAATCCTAGATAGATTTTGTTTCTATATTATCTATTATTCTAGTTATTCTTTTTCTATAGGATTGTTCTTTACTTGAAGGACAAGTGAATCCTATCCTCTTATTTTACTATAAATAAATGCAGTGACATAGGAAAGAAATACACACAAGAATCCCTAAGCATTCTTAAAATCTCCACTCACCCCCTCTCTCCCTTAGTTAAATAGCCACAACAAAGAATATATTGTTGAACTCACTTTAGGAGTGTGATTCCGGCCCACTCAAGGAAAGTGATTCCCATGAAGTTCTATGTATCACACTCACTTTTCCCAAACTAGTGTGGAACGCCTTAGTCTGCGTATTAACTATTACACCATTTTAGCACGGGTAAAATTATTTTCAAATCCAAAATATGCGTACCCCTTTTCATTTTGCTCCTAACAGAAGAGAAAACTAGTTTCCATTAACGAGCAAAACTTGATCAGCTACGGTTTTCCAAATTACCGAACACAAAATGTATAAATATAAGTACCATTGATCTAACAGACAATGATGACAAACAATGAAAAACTTCTTTTCCTTTTCAATCTTGAGTAATTGTGTCACATCACAGCCTGGGTCCATCACATCCCGGGCTCGTTCCACCACCGTAGCACGATATTGTCCGCTTTGGGCTTGCCATTCCCTCACGATTTTGTTTTTGGGAACTCACGAGCAACTTCTGAGTGGGTCACCCATCCTGGAAGTGCTCTGGCATCCTTCTCGCTTAACTTCGGAGTTCCTACGGAACCCGAAGCCAATGAGCTCCCAAAAGGCCTCGTCCTAGTTAGGGATGAGAATATACATTTAAGGATCACTTCCCAGGGCGATGTGGGATGTTACAATCCACCCCCCTTAGGGGCCCAACGTCCTTGTTGGCACACTTCTGGCCAGGGATTGGCTCTAATACCATTTGTCACATCTCGGGGTCCACCACATCACGAGCCCGTTCCACCACCGTAGCACGATATTGTCCACTTTGGGCTTACCATTCCCTCACGGTTTTGTTTTTGGGAACTCACGAGCAACTTCCTAGTGGGTCCCCCATCCTGGGAGTGTTCTGGCCTCCTTCTCGCTTAACTTCGGAGTTCCTACAGAACCCGAAGCCAGTGAGCTCCCAAAAGGCCTCGTGTGAGGTAAGGATAGGAATATAAATTTAAGGATCACTCACCTGGGCGATGTGGGATGTTACAAATTGTCTTTCTACTTCAAATTGGATCACTCCCCAGAGATCTCAGGTCAAATTCCCCCTTCCAAACTTCAAGCAATGTGTGCACGCTATTCTGCAAAGCCTCCTCCTTCTTGGCTGATAGACTCTGGTGCTACCTCGCACATTACCAATGACATCTCAATCATCAATTCTCCTACTTCTTACACTGGTGAAGAAAAAGTATACATCGGTGATGGTAAAGGTATGTCAATTACTCATGTTGGTTCTTCTAAGTTACGTACACCTAGAGCTTTATTTAAATTGAACAATGTTCTTCATGTTCCTCACATGAAACACAATTTGTTGTCTGCCTTTCAATTTCTTTGTGATAATTACTGTTCTTTGACACTTGACTCTGATGGATCCTTTGTCAAGGATCGTTCTACGAGGAAGATGCTTTTGCGGGGCTCAGTTAAGGATGGGTTCTATCCTTTGCACACTGTCTCTTCTATTAGTAAAGCTCCATCTTCCATTACTGCCTTGGCTTTTGTTAGTATTAAAGCTCCAGTCAAGATATGGCATAGTTGCTTGGGTCATCCCTCCTCATCTATATTTCACAAGGTTATAACTAGTAATAAACTTGTTGTGCAAGGTACATCTTCTGTGGACTTTTTCTGCTCTGATTATGCTATAGCCAAAAATCACAAGCTTCCTTTTAAAGTTGCAAGTTCGTCTGCTTCTCAAAGTTTCGCACTACTACACTGTGATGTTTGGGGACCTGCCCCTGTGCTTTCTGTTAGTGGCTTCCGGTATTACTTGTTGTTAGTAGATGATCATACTAAGTATAGTTGGTTCTTTCCCTTAACAGCTAAATCAGAGGTGTATTATACATTTGTAAGCTTCAAAACATATGTGGAAAACTCCGTTGGAAATAAAATAAAGGCTATACATTCATATTCAGGGGGTGAATTTGTTAGTACTTCTTTTCAAACATTTCTCAAATTGTATGGTATTTCTCATCAACTTAGTTGTCCACATACTCCTGAGCAAAATGGATGTGTGGAAAGAAAACACAGACATCTCATTGAGACAGCTCACACTCTATTGGTTGCATCTCATGTTCCACAACAGTATTGGGTGGAAGCTATCTCAACTGCTCTTTATTTGTTCAATCGCTTGCCTATTTCTGGTATTGTTCATTCTCCTTGGGAATTGTTGTTCCATTCATCTCCAGATTATACTAGGCTTTAGGTATTTGGCTGCAGCTGCTTTCCGTGGTTAAAACCATATGTTTCTTTAAAGTTAGATGGTAAAAGTAAGGAATGTGCTTTTCTTGGATATAGTATGCAACATAAGGGCTATAGGTTCTTGGATCCTCTCACTAGTCGAGTATACATCTCCAGGCATGTTTTATTCAATGATACAACATTTCCATTTCACCAAGGTCATCCTCTTTCCCGGTCCTCTTCTATATCTGCCACTATCCCTCCCATTATAGATCTTCATTTTTCCATTTCTCGACCCTCCTCTCCACCTATTAATCAATCATCTATCCCTCAACCTCAACCTCAATCACAAACCACCACTACTTCTGTTGAACCCTCATCCCATGTACCACTCCCCATCATTCATCCAATGGTTACTCGGTCTAAAAATGGTATTTTTTGACCCAAAGCCTATACTGCCACTAAACATTCTCTGCCACCTACTGTGGATTATGTTCCTACTACCTACAATCAAGTTGCCAAGTATAGTGAATGGTGTCTAGCTATGCAAAATGAGTTTAATGTTCTTCAATCCACTAGAACTTGGTCTTTAGTTCCCTCCTCACCATCTCAGAATGTGGTCAGTTGCAAGTGGGTGTTTAGAATTAAGAAAAAGCTTGATGGTTCCATTGATAGGTATAAGGCCCCATTGGTTGCCAAGGGTTTTCACCAACAAGAGGGGCTTGATTATTAGGAAACATTTAGTCCTGTAGCTAAGCATGTTACCATTCTATTTTGCTCACTTTTGTTGTTCAATTCAATTGGTTTTTGCATCAACTTGATATTAGCAATGCGTTTCTTCATGGAGACTTAAAAGAAGCAATGTTTATGCAACAACCTTCTGGCTTCAGTGATGCAACCTTGCCTAGTCATGTGTGTAAACTCAAAAAGTCCTTATATGGACTCAAGCAAGCTCCCAGGGCATGGTTTGATAAGCTTTTTCAAGCTTTTAAGTCCCTTGGTTTTACACTATCTTGTTCTGATGCATCTCTATTTGTTCTAAAGGATCATGTTCTAGTTATTGTACTGGTTTATGTCGATGACATATTGGTTAGTGGCCCTGATTCCTCTATCTGTAACTTGTTCATCAAAAAGCTTGGTTCTTTATTTCCAGTCAAGGATTTAGGTCATCTTCATTACTTTCTGGGATTAGAAGTTCAAAGATCGCAACAGGGTCTCTTTCTTCATCAAGGAAAGTATCTTCTGGATCTATTGCAGAAAACAAAAATGGAGGGTGCAAAACCATGTTGCACACCCCTTGGAACTACAAAATTGGATCACAGTGGCATTCCATTATCTAATCCCACTGAATATAGGTCTATTGTGGTTGCATTACAATATTTGACCTGGACTTGTCCTGATATCTCTTTTGCTGTAAACCAAGTCTGCCAGTTTATGCATCAACCTACTGATCTTCATCTGCAAGCAGCTAAAAGAATTCTCTGCTTTCTCAAAGGCACCGCTTCACATAGTCTTTGGTTCAAACAAGGTAATCTCAATCTCTCCGCCTTCTTTGATGTAGACTAGGCGGGTTGTACATTTGATCGTAGATCGACTAGTGGCTTTTGTGTGTTTCTTGGATCAAATTTAATAAGCTGGAGTGCTAAGAAGCAGCCTACAGTGGCTCGATCTTCCACTGAGGCTGAATATCGGTCTCTTGCTCACACTGCAGCTGAGGTTACCTGGATTTGGAAGGTTTTTCGTGACTTTGGCTTTCCTTTATCTCTCAAACCTACAATCTGGTGTGATAACATCTCTTCTATTTCTCTTGCTTCTAATCCGGTTTTTCATGCTCGGACCAAGCATATAGAAATCGATTATCATTACGTTAGAGAATTAGTTCTTTCTAATCTTGTTTGAGTTCAGTATGTCTACAGTGAGGATCAAATAGCTAACATTCATACCAAATCATTGTCTAATAACAAGTTTCTTTTCCTCCAATCCAAGCTATCACTTGGAACTTCAACTTCTTCCAAGCTCAGCTTGAGGGGGTGTAAAGATGAGGATGCCAAGTCATGACATATGTTTCTTAGATAGCAAATCATAATATGCCATATGAACAAAGTTTGTTTAGAATGTTAGAAAGAATATTGTAAATAGCTTTGGCTATATATATATTACATGTGATGTAATTATTTTTCATTGAATGAAAGAGGAATATTCAGAAAACATTGTGTTCTTAGTTTTCTATAATATTGGATTTAAATGTAAGAAATTACATGTCATTTGTATTTTTATGGCTAAAATAACATGATGGAGAGATATATCATAACTCTTGGATCTGTAAAGCTAGTCAAGTGAGTCTGATGCTTATTTTAAATGGCCATTTATCGTGCTCTAACTATATAACCATTTGTGCATTTGAAATATTAAAGGCCAAGACCACCATGTGCTAATTGATTGCAGGATGAGAAATATAGAAGAATATGTGGCCACAACGCTCACAAAAGGTTGCTCTTATTGTTTCATCTGCATAGAAGAGAGGAAAAAAAAAGAAAACTGCTGCTATCTTATAAATTTCTAAGGAGCAATCAATAGCAAGTAAAAGGCACGATATTATGTATTTCTTTATTGACAAATAAAAGAGGTGTGTAAATGCACAAAGTGGCCATCAAGGAATTCATTTGTCATCTCTTCCTTTACTGTCAACAATAAATTGATGTTAAGTATTCGTCAGTTACGGAGAAGGAAAGAAGGAAGAAGAAGAGGGAAGACAAAGGAAAAAAAGGAATGGTTGGGAGTTTTGTTTTGGTATTAAGGTATTAGTAATGGGGCTAAACATTAATGAGGATTCATAAAAGGGAGTACACGGAGAAGCAATGAGATCATCCAAACAAAAAAGGAAGGCTGAACAAGAAAAAGAATAGTAGTGAGGCAAAGCAAGGGATTTGTCAAGCTCTTCCAAACTTAGTTTTTTTTTTATGAATTCAATAATTTTTCCTATTATGTTTTGGAACTAATTACTTTTCGTTAGGGCTACAATGTAGCCTAACTATGAATTCTTAATTTCTCAGTTTAATTATTTATGAATTTTCATTCAAGTTGAGTATCATTTTGCTGTGTTTATGAGCTTGATTTTAATCTTGGTGATTGGCCACCATTTTGGTTTGAGTTGAGTGTATTTGATGCGAGTTAACACAGATTCCATGTTGTTAATTCGGTTTTAGCGTCTTGCAAATGGTACCATGAATTCCTTTATGTAGATGCCATACACTAGGTTTCATGCGGTCTCTTAAGTAGTTCTCAAATCGTTAATGAACTCGTGTGTGTTTAGTAATCTAGATGCCATAGATTGTTAGCACATATGAGCATACATAGTAATCTAAATGCCATGGATACTATATGAATTAGAGGAACTAGACCGTCAATTTGGATGATTACTCATTAATAATTGACTATAGGAATTGAGTTGGATTGGTTATGGTGAATCGGATGCTCTAGTTGTGGATGCAAATTTTCTCCTCTTCGATCTTGGACGATTTTGCACCTACAAAACAACTAGCACCTTAGGTTAAGGCCAAGAGCCTCACGCGCCCACGATGAATGGGGGGGGCTTTGGCCGAAGAACCTCCGATGCCAAAGTTAGAATTTTAGAGAGAAATAGTGTTTAGAATATTTGGGATTTTTTGTAAGAGAATTGGAACTAGTGTTTTGTGAAAATGGGACCCAATTTATAGGAGAGGAAATGGTGATTTATTTTGGGGGGTTATGGAGATAATGGGCTAGTTATTTTGGGGAGTTATGGAAATAATTGGCTAGTTAATTAGCAAATAGTAATAACCTAATTAACTAGCTATTTGAATGTCATAAAAAGGGGGAGAAAATGGCAGCAACAAACAGAAAATAAAGGGCATGGCCGGCCCTAGTGGGTTTTTGGTTATAATTTGGAGGTTTAATTGATAATTAAGGGATTGATTAGGTAATTAATCCCTTAATTAGTCAATTTTAGGAAATATGAAAGGAATAAGTATATTATTTAGCTAATTGATTAGCTAAATAATGAAATGGGAAATATATGAATAAATTAGGTTTTAAGTTGATACCTATTTTGGGCACTTTTGACTTGGTTGAAGGATAATTGTCTGCTGATTGCACGTAGGAATCCCGGTATACCTCAAGGGTAGTTTTGTCTTTTTTTGTCAAAAATCTACGTGTCGCCTTGTGATTATTTTTGGCTCCACACTAGTGTCTTTCGCAATTGATTTATAATTTGATTTCTTTGTTGTTCTTGTCATTTATTTAAGCTCATTTGATTTTTGTTTATGTTTACAATTTCAAAGTTCTTTCTCAAATCATCAATTTTTCCATTTCAATTAAAGTGCAATACAAATTAAGTTAGATAATTAGAATTATTTCAATCTTAGTTGGAACGATCTTGTGCTTGCCTACTATACTACTTAACGATTCGTACAATTGCGAACATTAAAATTTGGACTTAATTGGGTTGATTTCAGTTAATTTAATTTTGGAAACAAGGAGCAACACCTATAATCACCTGCCTACCAGCAGCATGTTTAACATAATGCTGTGAAAAATATCCTCATTATTCGATACCATGTCAAAGACCAAAAGTTAAAATTAGGTATCATCAAGATCCATATTAGTAGACTCCTTTGTTTGGTCACTCAAAGAGTGATCAATCATTAGCATAAAATCACTACAGTGATGCGTGGCTTAAGAAGAGCACATGAGATGCAAATACTATTAAAGGTGTACGGGGCTGCTTACTGTGGTGTGGTCACTGTTCGAAGCAGCAAGAACCGTTGCTTCTGACTTAATACCCCGCATGTTTGCTGGCTTCAGATTGCAAAGAACACATACTTTCCGGTTCTGCCACAGAACAATTAATATGAATAAACGTTGACAGAAATTGATGGTAACTTTATTATTAACAAATTGGTAGATGTAAACAAACCTGCATTTTATTGAGAGGTATATATTTGACAAGTCCACTGACCACTGTTCTTGTTTGTCCTTCACCAACATCAATATCCTCTACGTAAAGTGAATCAGCATCAGGATGCTTCTGAGCTTTAGTAATGAGGCCAACGCAGATGTCAAGCCTACTAATAGAAATCTCGGCTTCAGCTGCAGATTTTTTGGGCTGTCGCTTTTTCTTTCCACTACTGTCTGCTATAACAATGGCCTCTTAGAATAAATCCAGTTATGCCAGAATAAGTAATAAAGGGTATAATATTCTTTTCAAGTACAGGTACCCACACTCGGGATAAGTTATGTATTTTTTGTTTTCTAGTTACAAGGAGACGCTGTGTATTACTTGGTGAGAAGTATAACACCAAACGACGAAGATCAACACAGCATAAGAAAGATGTCTAGAAAACTGTTCAATAATAATAAGGATGCAAATCCTATTTGGGCAACAAGCACTACTGGCAGTCCTCAATAAAGACCCCTCGCATCATTCCATAAATCCTCATCACAACATAATATGTACAAAAGAAACAGGAAAAGATTATCCTGATAACAACAGAGCATGCAATAAAGAAGGGGTCTTCCTTTCACTGAACAGGACTGTTTCATTGAACAAGTTACCAACGTGCAGATCAAAAATGATAAAAGTTTAAACATTAGGGTTCAATGTTTCTTGAAATTGTAGTTTTAAAGTTCGCGAAGTAGTGAGTATAGTTTAAGTTACCAAAAACACCGCATTACTAAAGTCCTCAATTTGGGGTACTTAAAATCCACCACCACAACCACTCGTACTCACAACCTAAAATAGGATATATCATTCTTTTTACATGTGATTGTTTTTTTTTTTTGGTGTGTGTGGTGGGGTGGATTAGGAGTTTGCATAAGATTAAATGTACAAACCTTATTGTTTGGACCCGATTTTACACCATCGGCCCAAGTAATCGAGGCCGTTGGGTAAGCAATTTTAAAGGATAGTATAATGATTTTTATCGTAATATTTATCCGTTAATATTAATTACTTTTGGCATATTCTTATTATATTTTCAAGCAAGCAGTACAGTTCAAGTGGGCTAGGAATTCTTGTTATCAGATTGGGATAACATGATGGGTGTGATTAGAATTGTCAAGATGCATGGTTTTCTTCTATGCGTGGGATGCCAAGATGAAATCTCTGATAATGGAGCCGCTCATATCCTAGATGGGATAATTATTAGCATAAAAATATATGCTAATATATGCAAATTGGTGGGCTGACTCCATCAAATCCTACGGCCAAGGACCAATAAGGATGTGGAGATTTTGAATTAAACAAAGTTTTATTTGGTTGGATAACTGCATGATGACCTCATGCGATTATATTTGTTTGATCCCGTCAAACATGGATGCTTTTTCATGGTCTTTTTAAATTGATAATGATCCAATTTGAGATAAGGGCTGATGGGAGTTTAATCTGCACATGCAAACCACGCCACAGATCAAATACAATCCTTTGAAGATCAAGCCACGTCAGGCATGCTCGTCCCTATAAATACAAGGCTACAAACAATGGAAAGAGACCTCCGAATTCAACACAAAACTGCCCTGCGTAAACTCTCTCAACAACTTTGAGATTTTTTATTTTCTCTTTTCGCTAAAACATCTTCCATTGGCATCAACAGCACTGTGAAAGCAACCGGTGATATCTTAAGTCGGCATAGATAGCTGTCACCGTAGAATCAGTCGGTCTCGCAGCATCTTCTGTTGGCATCAACAGCACTACAGCGAGGACGGTTGATTACCTATCCAAGTCTCGGTCGAGAAGGATTCCTGAATCCTTATTGGTTGAGGTCATCTCATCAGCCTTCTCGGCAAAGTGAGGTGTTACAGTTATTACATTCGGCACATTGAAAGCCGAATTCGATTCGTGAACTTCATAAGAATAGTAGCCTTGTCTTCAGGCTCGAGAATCCAAGAGGCCGAGACGTGTTCCTTTCTCGGCCGCAATCGTAAGATGCAGAAGTCAGTAGAACGACCCAACGCAACATCAACAAATTTTACTCCTCGGCCGAGCTCGGCCGACGAGTTGGCACGCCCCGCATTCACTGAAGGACGTAGTTAGCTTATAGATTACTCGGCCTGCGTGCCACGTAGGCTTAGTAGTTTTTAGGGTCAACATTTTGGCACGCCCGGTGGGACCCAGTGCTAAAACTAC
This sequence comes from Malus sylvestris, assembly GCF_916048215.2. Taxonomy (NCBI): domain Eukaryota; kingdom Viridiplantae; phylum Streptophyta; class Magnoliopsida; order Rosales; family Rosaceae; genus Malus; species Malus sylvestris. Next base: position 39,455,657 of record NC_062272.1, on the reverse strand, counting down.
GAAGTTCACATGATCTATCTCGATCAGGCTTCAAGGGATGAGTGTCATCGCCTGTTAAAGAAGCAAAAACAACTTCTCGAGAGATTGGGAAGAATTTCTGAAAGGCAAGAGGCCAGGGGGCAAATTTCCACTCCAACCACAACCAATATTCGGCCTAAGAAAATTGTTAATTTAGCCGAAGAACAAAGACCACCTATTTTTTCGGTCGAGACTGGAAGTGTGGTAGGCCTAGAAGAAAATGTTCAAGTTGCTGAGCCACAAATTGACTCAAAAAATGATTCGTCAGAGGAGTGCTCCAATGACGAATAAGGCCGCAACATTGGCTTAGCCCAAGAAACTACGACAATTGATATGATTATTGGCGATAAAGCCGATATGGAGAAATCTCATTCGGCGAAGATGTTTGAATTAAAAGCCGAAATTATTATGCCCGAGGGGCATAGTAATTGTTCAATACATTCGGCAGCCGATGATAAAAAATATTTCGCCAAGTCGAAAATATTTGGAGGAAAATCTTTATTCGGCCTAGATCGAAATCAATGTGAAGATTTTGTTATTACAAGATCTCGACTTGGAATAAAGCATCGTTGGCCTCCTCCTAACTATGGTTCGGCCACTTTTCTTTTCGTTTGTTAAATATATATATATATATATATATATATATATATATATTGTTTTCTTAAACATACGGCTATGCAAGCCGATGCATAAGAAAATAAGGGGGCAACAACATTCTGGCCGAATAAAAAATTTTGGTCGAATACACTTGTTTGACTATTTTGGCCGAATGCATTTATTTGTGAACTTTGCTTACAAAAGCCTCGGTCTTGGCCCCATTATGAAACAAAGCCTCGGTCAAAACATATATATATATATGTAAAAAAAAAAAATGTGATAAAAATTTGCATGGCCGACAACATTATTCCAAGGCCAAGATTTGATTTTGTATATATATATATATGTATAGCTAATGGTGTTGGTCTTCGGCCACTCTAAGACCTCGGCCAACGATGAGTCCCTCGACCACTAAGCATATGGCTAATGATCCTCGGCCACTCAATAATAGACATCGGCCAGCGATGATGTTCCTCGGCCAAATTTTTGCCGATATATGTTAGCCAAGAGGGTTGGTCAATAACAGATACTGGGGAAATCGCCGAGTTGGGCACAAATGACTAATTTCCTTAACCGTTCGGCTTACGGGCCGAAGCTCAAGGAAACTGGGGGGCAATGTTTGGACCCGATTTTACACCATCGGCCCAAGTAATTGAGGCCGTTGGGTAAGCAATTTTAAAGGATAGTATAATGATTTTTATCGTAATATTTATCCGTTAATATTAATTACTTTTGGCATATTCTTATTATATTTTCAAGCAAGCAGTACAGTTCAAATGGGCTTGGAATTCTTGTTATCAGATTGGGATAACATGATGGGTGTGATTAGAATTGTCAAGATGCATGGTTTTCTTCTATGCGTGGGATGCCAAGATGAAATCTCTGATAATGGAGCCGCTCATATCCCAGATGGGATAATTATTAGCATAAAAATATATGCTAATATATGCAAATTGGTGGGCTGACTCCATCAAATCCTACGGCCAATGACCAATAAGGATGTGGAGATTTTGAATTAAACAAAGTTTTATTTGGTTGGATAACTGCATGATGACCTCATGCGATTATATTTATTTGATCCCGTCAAACATGGATGCTTTTTCATGGTCTTTTTAAATTGGTAATGATCCAATTTGAGATAAAGGCTGATGGGAGTTTAATCTGCACATGCAAACCACGCCACAGATCAAATACAATCATTTGAAGATCAAGCCATGTCAGGCATGCTCGTCCCTATAAATACAAGGCTACAAACAATGGAAAGAGACCTCCGAATTCAACACAAAACTGCCCTGCATAAACTCTCTCAACAACTTTGAGATTTTTTATTTTCTCTTTTCGCTGAGACATCTTCCGTTGGCATCAACAGCACTGTGAAAGCAACCGATGATATCTTAAGTCGGCATAGATAGCTCTGTCACCGTAGAATCAGTCGGTCTCGCATCATCTTCCGTTCGCATCAACAGCACTACGGCGAGGACGGTTGATTACCTATCCAAGTCTCGGTCGAGAAGGATTCCTGAATCCTTATTGGTCGAGGTCATCTCATCAGCCTTCTCGGCAAAGTGAGGTGTTACAGTTATTACATTCGGCACATTGAAAGCTGAATTCGATTCGTGAACTTCGTAAGAATAGTAGCCTTGTCTTCAGGCTCGAGAATCTAAGAGGCCGAGACGTGTTCCTTTCTCGGCCGCAATCCCAAGACGTAGAAGTCAGTAGAGCGACCCAACGCAACATCAACAAATTTTACTCCTCGGCCGAGCTCGGCCGACAAGTTGGCACGCCCCGCATTCACCGAAGGACGTAGTTAGCTTATAGATTACTCAGCCTGCGTGCCACGTAGGCTCAGTAGTTTTTAGGGTCAACACTTATACTTAAGAATGAACCGGAATGGTAAAAGGAAACCCTTGGTAGTGCATGTGTGACATTTTTACCTACTCAACTAAAAGTAAATAGACAACGAAATTCTAACCTAAAACTTTCATTTTTTTTAGTTGTGCAGCTACCTTTACCGCTTCAGCATCTACTCTCTCTTTTCTGTCAGGTTGACTTCCAGCAAACTTCTGCCTCCAGAATTCTACTTCTTCATCTTTTTGTGTGCAAATGTAACATTTCATTAAATGAGAATCTACGAATAGGCAGGTGATGCAACAATTATACTATAGAGAATTCAACTTTGAAAATCAAAACCAAATGGTAAGTATTCCTCAAATATTTTTTTTTCCTCATAACTCCCTTTCCAAATACTGTGACATACTGTGGCCAATTTGCTGATTTTATTTCCTTCATGTAGAAGAATTGGCAATTACAATCATTCCATCACTAATTTCCAATAAGATTCTTCCTCACTCATAACTCATCAGTGTAAATACATATATTGCATCAATAATAACAGGTGTAACAACAATAACAAAGCCTTTTCCCACTAAGTGGGGTCGGCTATAAAAATCCTAGAACGCCATTGTGCTCAGTTCTGTGTCATATCTTCCATTAGATCCAAGTATTCTAAGTCTTTTCTTAGAGTCTCTTCCAAAGTCTTCCTAGATCGTCCTCTAACCCTTCGGCCCTGAACCTCTATCCTGTAATTTCATCTTCTAACAGGAGCGTTAGTAAGCCTTCCTTTCACATGTCTAAACCACCGTAACCAATTCTTTCTTCTTTCATTCAATTTCGGCTACTCCTACTTTACCTCGGATATTGATAGGAGCATATTTATGCGACTTAGTTAGCTTGTTTCTTGGCATTTATGTTGTTAGTTCATAGTTATTTTAGTATTTTAAGCTATTTTTGTGTATTTGTAGGTCCAAAGGGTTAATGTGGCAAAGAAGTGCATTTTGGAGCATTTTTGGGCATGGAATGGGTGGCATATTCTTGGAGCAAAAGGAATTGACGAAATTTGAAGTTTGTGCATCATCCTCTCCCTATAAATAACCATTCTAGCACACTCATTTCACCCAACACATTCACTACACCCATTACATCCACTCATTACCAAACACTCATCCATTACACCCATTATATCCACCCACTACACCCATTACATCCACTCACCCACTACACCCATTACATCCACTCATTACCAAACATCCACCCACTACACCCATTACATCCACTCATTACAACTCCATACACTCCTCTCCCTAGCCTATAAATACATCAACCCTTCACCATAATTTGGGGGCCATCATCCAAAGACACTACATTTCACATCTCACAACTTCATTCACAAATACAATTTCCTTGCCGTGACCTCCATCCATTCATCTAGCCATACTACATCTCACCAATCCATTCCATCCATATATCCATACACATCCTAGACACTTGTGCTACAACAAGGTGGTGAAAACAAAGGTCCTTCACATCTCAAGCTTGGAACTTTGGAGCGTTTTAGGTGTACTCCGTTCTTGCTTTCAATGTCTACTATGTTATTTTCTAATTTTGTTACAATTATGAGTGGCTAAACCCCTATTTAGTTAGGGGGAAGTTTGAAGCCATGAACATCCTTGAGATTTGAATTGATTTCTTCCAATTGTGATTTGATAAGTTGTGATTGCAATTCAATTATCTATTTTATTCATAATTGATTCTTGTATGTTTATTAAGGATGTATACTTAGTTTTCATGCATGAATTAGATGCTAGAATATAAATGAGTTTCACCTAATCGTTACAAGTTTATATTCATGAGTAGTGAAGGTTGTCTATCACAATCGCGTTAATTGAATTATTGGCAATTGTATCATGCATTCATAGTTATAATTGCCTCGTCAACACTTATGATTTTCATTGAACGTAATGATCTCTGATTGTATCTCTATTATGCATTCATATAGGGGACTTTTAGAGAATGATTTGGGTTGTCGCATGCATTCATCCAATTCAATGAGTAAAGGAAAATCTGAGGGTTAATTTGTGCATCACGGTTAATCTGGGGTGTTGAGTATCATAGTTTGTTGAAAAGTAGTTGGAAATCGATTCATGTACAAGTGTGTCATGTGTGAAGAATGGACCTCTAACTAATCCATCCATCATTTTATTTCTCAAATTCATTTTATAATCTGCCTAGTTTTATAACTTGCTTGTTTATTTCAAATTCATCCAAATCAAAACCCCCATTTTACTTTCTTGTTCCAAAGTGTTTAAAATCTGTTTTGTTTGTGTTTTAGAGTGTTTTGATTTAAGTAAAAACTCTAAATTCGTCCAAAGTTGTGTTAGAGTCAAATCTGCCCAGTTTGTGTTTTTAGGCAGTTTTGAGTGTTTTTAAGTTGTTTTGAGTCTTTAGAATCTGTTTTGAGTCCCTTGAGTCTATTCAAACATTTTTAACTTTGTTTTTATGTTTTTGAGTAAGTTTAGAGGTTTTAGCAAGCCCTCCTAATCCCCGGTTTAGAGGTTTTAGCAAGCCCTCCTAATCCCCGGTTTAGAATGATTCCTACTTGCATTTATACTACAATTTGACAACAAGAGGGTTTAATTTGAGTGCTTAACTTTCATCGCATCAAAATTTGGCGCCGTTGCCAGGGATTAGCAATTTTGCTAATCCCTTGTTATTTCTTTTTGTTTATTTTCATGTGTTTTTGTTCCTAGTTGATGACTTTACTTGTTTTCTTGTTTTAGGTGGGTTATGACTCGAAGTTCTCAACCTATTCATAAGCACATCCGTGACTTTGACGATGATTTTGAACGAACTTTGAGACGAGCAAGGAATCAACAAGAACCCCAACCATCTCAACCTGCACCAGATCTTGGAGAAGACAAAGTAGAAGAGCAAGAAGAGCCCACGGCACAGGTTGTAAAGGAAAATCCCAACATGGCAGCGGACAATCGAACAATCAAGGAGCTTTCCGCTTCAAGATTGGACAATGCCGCTCCCCTATGCATCCAATACCCCATGGCTGCCCTAGGGAAGACGGACGAGTTCGAATTGAAATCAAGTTTGTTGCATCACATTCCTAAGTTCCACGGGATGTCCATGGAAGATTCTAATAAACACTTGAAGGAGTTTGAGGTTGTTTGCTCGAGCATGACCCCTGTGAACGTTGATGGAAGCATTCTGAAAATGAAGGCTTTTCCCTTTTCTCTCTTAGAAAAGGCTAAAGATTGGTTGTATGAGCTAGCCCTCAAAACTGTCACATCATGGGAGAGTATGAAATGGGCATTTTTGGAAAAGTTTTTCCCAACCTCTCGAGTCATTCTACTACGCAAAAGCATTAGTGGCATTCAGCAAAACCAAGGTGAATCCTTTCCCACTTACTATGAGCGTTTTAAAACCCTTGTTGCTTCATGTCCACAGCACCAGATGAAGGATGAGCTTCTTCTTCAATATTTCTACGAAGGGCTTCTACCAATTGAACGCCAAATGCTAGACGCCTCAGCGGGAGAAGCTTTGGTGGACAAAATACCCATGGCTGCTAAGACCTTAATTGCTAACCGAGCATTGAATGCTCAACAATATGAAGGCGTTGGTCAAAGGGACACCCCACGGCAGCAAGTGAATAAGGTAAGTTCCACATCCGACATTCAATCGCAATTAGCTAATCTTACTTCCATTGTGTCTCAGATGGCCGAAGGAATAAGGATGAAAGAACCAAGTGTATGTGGTGTGTGTGTTCTATCCAAGGACATGCCTCTGAAAAGTGCCCGCAATTGATTGAAAATGGTGGATGGGAAAGTGCCAATGCAATTGGATTTCAAAGAACGCCAAATGCTAGACGCCTCAGCGGGAGAAGCTTTGGTGGACAAAACACCCATGGCTGCTAAGACCTTAATTGCTAACCGAGCATTGAATGCTCAACAATATGAAGGCGTTGGTCAAAGGGACAGGGCCAACCGTGGCAAATGACTGGCCGAGGAACCAGAGGCAACGGCGGAAACGCCCATTCATCCTCAAGACCAGGACCTTAACATTCGTCCGCAGGAAGCTACTTCGGCATTCGTAAGTGCCTTCTATCGCCTTTCCTTGATTATTTTACTACCATAAAACTCTAAACCAGAAAAATACTGTCAGGTGCCTGCGTACTCTTTTCATCGAAACTTCTATGCGCCGAAGGGTGTTATCTATATTTCATGGCCGCCTCAGTGGCCATCGAACGTAGATAACCTCCATCGGCCGCGTGAACTGAGAAGCAATCTAAGACACTGGGCTCGGCCATTGAGTTCTTTAGGTTCGAGCAACGAACCTGAAGACATGGCCGAGGTTTCCTTTCGGCAGGTTAAAAGAAACGAAACCTTCTTGCTATCTTTTTATGATCTCTTCTGAGCTTAACCTGATTTGTGTGTGCAGGCTTCGTGGGAGGTCGAATTCAAAGCTCTTTTGTCCAGCACCACCGGAGGGTCTGGTCCTTCGGCCGCCACAACTGACACTGCTGATTCAACTGCTCTGACTCGGCTGCAAGAGGTCTTGTCGCTTTCGGCGTCGCAAGTCCTTGAGCACAAAGGTCTTGATGTGCTGGGTGCGTGTCCAAACAACCTTGGAGCCGACGGTCAACTGAGCGGCGAAGCTGTCGTTCGGGCGACAACCGCCTTGGAGTGGGTTCGAGAAACTTTCAGTATTTTTGAGAGCGCTCAAAGGGCCGAACAAGACCTGCAGGCTGCCATGGCCGTTCAAGATACTCTCCGTCCGAAGATTGACGCCTTAAAGGCAAAAGGAGAAGCCTTGGCCGACCTCAACCGTCAAATGGCTGAATTGGCGAAATGCCGGTCGGCCATTGCCTCCGAGCTTGCCAAGGACTTCGAGTCGGGCGGTAAGGTTTGTTTGACCGAGTATGCGGCGAACACAAAACGGGTCGAGCGGTTGAAGCTGGACAAGAAGAATCGGCAAGCCGAGGTCATCATGGGCGAGGTGCGGTGGTTGGAGCTGAACGCCCTGCTCGACACTCTTCTACCTTCTTCACCTTAAATGTATTTGAATGTAAACCGATCGACTTACTCATTTTGTACATGCTTATCAATCTGAATGAACTGGTTTTCTATTCCCGCATTTCCCATGTGACCGGATAGTATTTCTTCAAAAACTTCCCATTAATTGGTAATCTGTGAACTACACCGGTCCAGTCTTTAAGATGATACGCCCATTTTTCGTATACTTTATGCACAACGAACGACCCCTCCCAATTTGGCGACCACTTGCCGAACCTAGGGTCTTTTTGTCCTACGGGTAACACCGTTTGCCAAACCAATTCACCCTCGCCGAATGTTTTCTGACGCACCTTTTGATTATAGGCTTGCTCGGCAATCCGTTTTTGTGTCACCAGTAAGTTATAAGCGTCAAGTCGCGCTTCTTCCAAATCTTCTAATTCCTGTCTCATGGACTGATTATATTCGGCGCTAAACAAACTACTTTGTTCAATTAATCGCAATGAATTTATGCTTAACTCGACTGGTAACATTGCATCGTGTCCGTAGGTTAATGCATACGGGGTTGTCGCAGTCGCCGATCGGGGCGATGTTCGATATGCCCATAATGCCTCGTTCAACTTCAAATGCCACATGCCGGGTCTTTCTTTTATTATTTTTTCGAGGATGCCGATCAGCACTTTATTACTTGCCTCAGCCTGCCCATTCGCTTGTGGATAATACGGTGTAGACTGTTCGAGCTGAATTTTTAAATTTGCCGTATACTTTTTAAACCTTTCGGCTGTGAAGATTGTTCCATTGTCAGTTATGATCGTTTCTGGTACGCCAAATCTGGTCACAATGTGTTCCTCCACGAAGTCGCAAACTTCTCTAGACATTAGCTCGGCATATGATTTTGCTTCAACCCACTTAGTAAAGTAATCAGTTGCGACTATTATCCATGCGTGCTTGGCATCTCCGGAGGATGGCGTGATTTTGCCGATTACGTCCATGGCCCATCCTCTAAACGGCCATGGTTTAATGACCGAATGCAACGATTCGGCCGGGACCCTTTGTATAGGCCCGTGGATTTGGCACTGTACGCATCCTCGTGCAAACTCGATACAATCCTTTAGTATTCTTGGCCAAAAATAACCGTGTCGTCGAAGTAGCTATCGTATTTTTCGTCCGGATTGACGAGCTCCGCAAACCCCTTCATGGACTTCTGTGATCGCCCGAGCACCCTCTTGGGGGCCGAGGCATAGCAGTAGCAATCCATCCTCCCCTTTTCGATATAACTCGTTTTGGTACGTGACATAGTTTGTGGCGTGGACTCGTGTCTTGCGACTATGTTTTCCATTGGGATTGTCAAGGTACTGCATAATGGGTTTTCTCCAATCATCTAGTGTTGCCTTGACGGTACAAACCTCTATAGTATCTTGTCGGTCTAGCAACGAAGGTAAAGACATGACTCGGGTGTGTATTACATCGTCGCGCCGGAGGATTTGCTGGTTAACCAAGGCCGGGTATAGTTGTCGTAACACCGGTATTTCTCGGTCTAGTTTGCCCCCCAGGAGTTGTGCACCAGAGGCAATTTGAGCCAACTCGTCCGCGTCGGTATTATGGATCCTGGAAATATGTTCGAACGTAATAGCCTTGAAGGACTCGGCCAAATAGCTGGCAACCATGTGGTGGGGTGCCAGGGTACAACTCATGCAGCGGAAAGACCTATTAAGTTGGTTAATCACAAGCTCAAAGTCGCCGAGGACGAGGGCACGGGTGGCCCGCAAGTCATGAAGGAGGCCAAGGCCGATGATAAGGGCTTCATATTCGGCCTGATTATTGGTGCAGTCAAAATCCAACTTAAGCGAAAAATACCAACGATCGTGATTAGGAGATTGAATGACAACCCCAACACCGGCCGAGGATGAAGTACTGGAACTGTCAAAATACATCGTCCAATAGTTGTCGCATGTTTCAACCATGCCGATTTCGACATCGGTGTCCCCAAAACCATAGGGGGAGGGGTGGTGAGCAAGGAAATCGGCCAATGCTTGGCCTTTGACAGCTTTCTGGGGCACGTATTGCAAACTAAACTCGGACAACGCCATCGTCCACTTCCCAATTCTCCCTTTTACGATTGGCCGGGTAAGCATGTACCGGATAACGTCGGTCTGGGCAATGACTTGTGTGACCGACGGAAGCATGTAATGCCGGAGCTTGGAGGCGGTGAAGAACACGGCAAGATAGAGCTTCTCAACGGCGGAATAATTGATCTCCGGTTGATTAAGATTGCGACTGAGGTAAAAAATAGCTTGCTCTCGCCCGGCATCGTTATCTTGGGCAAGGAGGCAGCCGATGGACTCTTCAGCCGCCGAGATATATAGTTTGAGAGGTTTACCGCGCCGAGGTGGAACAAGGACCGGTGGTGTCGTGAGGGAGACTTTGATTTGTGTAAACGCCGCCTGATGCTCGTCCGTCCACGCAAATGTATCTGAGTCCTTAAGTTTCAAAAACCTCGAGAACGCTTTCATTTTCCCTGCCGAGTTAGCTATAAATCGGCGGAGAATATTTATCTTGCCGAGTAAAGATTGCAGTTGTTTCTTCGTAGTCAGGGGTGGAGCACTGATGATTGCACGTGCTTTATTTTCGTCCACTTCAATCCCACGGTGATGTACCAGGAAACCGAGAAAATTACCGGCCGACACACCGAATGCACATTTGGCAGGATTCATTTTGAGATTGTGTTGGCGCATACGAAGGAAAGCCTGTCGGAGATCATCCACATGAGTCCGCCGTTGTTTGGATTTAATTACAACATCGTCGATATAGACTTCGACGATGGTTCCAATTAAATCATGAAATATGGTGTTCATTGCCCGTTGGTATGTGGCGCCGGCATTTTTGAGGCCGAATGGCATAACAACCCATTCGTAAGTGCCGAGTGCCCCCGGGCAGCAGAAAGCAGTTTTGTGCACATCGGCTTCGGCAATGAAAATTTGGTTGTACCCGGCATGTCCATCCATAAAGGATAAGATCGCATGATTCGCCGCGGCATCGATTAACAGATCTAAAATCGGCATTGTATACTCATCTTTGGGAGTTGCCAGATTCAGATTTCTGAAATCGATGCAGATGCGCAGTGCACCATTCTTCTTTAAGACAGGAACGATATTCGCCAACCATTCCACATATCGAGCTGTCCGAATGAACCCGGCTTTCAAAAGTCGAACCAGTTCATCTTTGATGCCGAGTTGCCCTTCGGTCGAGAATCGACGAGGTGGCTGCCGGAAAGGTTTACATCCGGGCTTAATACGTAATTCATGCTCGACAAGAGTACGATCTAAGCCGGGCATTTCATGGTAGCTCCAAGCAAAACAATCCTTGAACTCCGTAAGCAAGGCACGAAGTTCGTCCTTCATTTGTTGGGGAAGGAAAGCACTAATAAACAAAGGTTGTGGGTCGTCGGCCGTCCCAACATTAATCTCTTCCAGGGGGTCCTTAACCTGGGGCTGATGATCTTCGAGCTCGGCCGGGGCGGCTCGAACTTTGTCAAGAGATAAGACAGGACCATTATTTCCTTCGGCAAGGAACTCAACGAGGTTAACGCCCGAATTTGGTTGTTTAGATATAGTATACCAATGGGCCAGCAGTCGTTCCATAGTAGATGAAACCGCGGCCCTACGTTCCTCCCGATCGATGTCAAACATCGGCTTCGGGGAGAAAGTTGGCTAATCCGAGTCTCGTCGAATCCTGGTGGACAGTCTCGGCACCACCTCGATAGCTTTCTGAACAGAAATTCGAGTCGGCCGTCCTTCATCATTGAAGCCTTGCAAAGTAATGTAGCCGACGTGGTCATCATAATACCGTGCTTGGATCAGGTTAGTTTCGAAGGGTTGGCTATCGGCCAGGTGAACAGTGACCGATTTACCGTCCTAAAAAACGAGCACTTGATACAATGAGGAAGGAATACAACTGGTTTGGTGAATCCAGTCTCGACCGAGTAGTGCATTATACTCGGTCTTGGAATCAACCATGAAAAAGGCGGTCATGTGAGTACGACCGGCAATATTCACTGTTAATGGAAGTACACCTTTGGTTTGGGATTTATCGCCGACGAAACTACTCATTATGATCCCTGACGGAATAAGTTTGTCATTAGAGCGACGTAAGGCTTTCATGATGTTCATAGGCATGATATTGACAGTAGCTCCACAGTCGACAAAAACTTTAGAAACTGGATATCCCTCGATATGGGCCGTCACATACAATGGCTTTAAATGATGGAGGTTGGCTGATGGTGAGCGAGGAAACCATTCGGCCAAAGCTGCTTTGATATTGTCATCTTTTGTTGTAGAGTCAACTTCAGCAACAGATACAAAATCAACATGGCCGGCTTCCTCGGCGACTACATCACCATCGAGGAAATTCGGCTGAGCTGTGCTGGATTGAAAAGCAGCGGGTAACACATGGACCATACTGATTTCCATGTTATCCAAGACTGATGGGCCCATCGGGTTAGGATCCTCCTCGCTAGCCTCATCTCTCGTCTAGTCGGCAACTACGGCTTCCGTTGTTGTCAGAGTTGGACAAAGAGACTCTTCTGCTCCTTCTTCAATGGTTTGATCCTGCGGTGCTGCTTCGGCAGCTTGTTGGTTCTGCGTGATTGCCTCAAGTGAGGTTGAGATCAACAGTATGCTTGGGGTCAAGATCCGAGCCTGCTCCTGGTAGTGTATCCGGGCATCCCTGGTGTCGAGATAAGCATCCAATCGCGCAACACGTGCTATTTCATCGGTCGTAAGGCCAAAGAGAGAAACAGCCGAAAATACTTTGAAGTGATATCGTAAATACTGAAGGTCCTCCATTGAGAAAGGAAGGTCGGCTGCATCGATATCAGTGTATGGGTCGACTTCAAATCCAAGGACACGAGCTTCTCGTATGTGCTGGAACCTTGCTTTCAATCCTGGGTCTGAGGTCTTCTGAATGATTCGCTCGGCATCAGGACAAGTCAGGACTAGATCAATTGTATCCTGACATGCCTTCGGCAAACCATACAGATCATTGGCCAAATGTTTCTTATGAAATTCTCGCATGTATTCCAAAGCCTCCCCGAGGAACGGTGGGTGCAAATTCCGTCGAATTTTGATCAAAGGTTCTTGTATGGCCGGCGGGGCTAATTTACTTTCGGCCTCTTGCCTGAAATGCTCGAGGCGTGCCTTCATCTCCCCCGGCCGAAGAAGAAGTTTGATCTGTTTATCAGCCTCTTCGAACGTGGTTTCGACATCTCGGTTGACCAGCCGTTTCCCTTGAACCAACTCTGTCATAATAGCTGGAGGTGGTCGTTCATCATCAGTAACAATTGTGTCCTTCGGCCGCCATTGAGGGACCGAAGTTTCTTGGGCCGCTTGTCGGCGGGCCATACAATCTATCCTTTGGTGCCGGCGTTTCTGGGATTTGGACAGTGCGGTGTAGACGCCTTTCGAAGAATGATATGTATACCAACGTTGATCGCTAGGTTTGGGAGGTTTGAAAGTTTTTTGGCTCCGCAATGATTCCGAACTGCTAGAATTACGTTTATAGTAGTCCTCGTCATAAAATGAAGCATCAAAATCAAGGCGCCGCCGGACTGAGGGTGCCTCTTCCATCCTCACTTTAGGACCGAGCCTATCAAAAACCCCTTGATGTTGGCCTACGTTGGCAACCTTTTGCTGGGTTGCGGCCGTAAATCGTTCTGTTATAAGCGAAGAGGGCTTCTCCTCTGGTTCACTGCCGACCTTTGCTCTACATTTACTGCACAAAACCGCTGTCCCACTGTCTTCATCGGTGGTATAATCCATCATAGGTTTGACAATAGCGGGTCCCGTTAAAGCTGTAAGTGGTTTGTTTGAACGAAAATCGGCCATGAAACGTGTCCGAGAATTCTGATTCCGAAAGTGTTGCATCGCAACATCTTCGGCCTTCCCTTTCCCTTTGTCTTTAGGTAGGCACGCATCGACCATATTTACTGTTGCCGTGGGGAACGGGTCAGTATCAACACTCATCTTCTTCTCTGGAAATTTCAGTTTGCCATTATCAATCCAGCTTTGGACGTTGTCTCGAAACACGACACAATTGTTTGTCGTGTGTTTGCTTGAATTGTGGTATTTGCAATATATCTTTCCTTTAAGCTCTTCGGCCTTGGGAATGTTGTGCCCAGGTCGAAGTTTGATGATCCTTGCTGATAACAGTTGATCAAAAATTGCATCGGCTTATGTAATATCAAAAGTATAAACTTTCGACGGTTTCAGTGCTCCTTCAGTAGCCGAGCGGGTTTTGACTTCCTTAGAGTCAACTTGAGTCAGTGCCTTGCAGACGTATGGCTTATCTATCATTATCTCAGCTGCATCCACACTAACGCATTCATCCTCGATTGATGCATAATTGACAGTAGGATTCTTGTAAATCGTCCCCCGAGATGGAGCTTTCGAAATCTTTTCCTCGCGGAGCAAATAATCATACTGCTCGACATGTTGGGCTAATTGGTACATATCCCGAAAGTTTGCCCCCAAGAATTTCTTTTTGTATTCGACGTCAAGACCGTTCAGAGAAAGTCTGACGAATTCAACTTCGGGGAGAGGCACTCGGCACCAATTCCTAGCTGATTTGAATCTAGTAAGATAATCCATTGGTGACTCGTCGGACGCCTGAGCCATCCTTGCTAGTGAGGATACTGACATTTCCATTCCCGGCCGATAAAATTGCTCATGAAATTTCTCGACCAACTCCTCCCAACTCTGGATGGAGTTCGGTGGGAGGTTAATATACCAAGCGAACGCTGAGCCGGTCAACGAAAAATTGAAAAGTCGCAGCTTGTGAAAGTCACTATTAACGTCTCCGCATTGTGCGGTGAAGCGAGCTACATGTTCTAACGAGGATAAGGATGATTTTCCGGCAAAAAGGCTAAAATCCGGGATCTTGAAACCTCTAGGGTATTCGACCTGTTCCACGTAAGCTGGATACGGGTGTATAAACTTAGGGAACTTCGGCCCTTTCTTCATGGCCAAATCGATCATCCGTTGAACTTCGGTCATATCGACGGGCGTTACTTCCACTCTCTGGTCGGATCCGTCTGACCTACTATTCGACCCTCCTCCTCTTTCCAATTGAAGTGGCCTGAGCTGAGCAGGAATTGGCTCGGCCGGTGCACTTAATAATAGATTATTCCTCGGCGGCAAGTGCTGGGCAAGATCGAAAGTTCTACCATCGCTGACCTTACTAACCAGTATTTCGAGTAATCTGGTTTGTGCTTCACTGGAATTGCGTATCATGTCATGAAGCTTATCGATTCCTCGACTCAATGTCTGTTCAACCGTCTGAGATTGCTCGTCAAGCCATTTTCGAAGAAACGACCTTGTGGGTGGATCAGATCATTCGCCACCATCTTCATCACAATCTTCTATTACTCCTTCATTGAGAACGCAAGTGTTCCTGTCGGGAATTTCAAGACTGCGAACCTAACCGCCGAGATTAACTTCCCTCTCTCGGCGAGTTGCGCTCGTGGACTCAGGTGTCACGGCGCTGATGGGATTCTGCGCTTGTGGCACATGGTGTCCTATGTTCTGATTTGGTAGATCGACTGTCGACTTTCCCATAGCTGTTTTCTTTTTTACCGATCGTGTTTCAATTGGCATGAACTTCGTAGTTTAGCACTGGATCCCACCGGGCGTGCCAAAATGTTGACCCTAGAAACTACTAAGCCTACGTGGCGCGCAGGCCGAGTAATCTACAAGCTAACTACGTCCTTCGATGAATGCGAGGCGTGCCAACTCGTCGGCCGAGCTCGGCCAAGGAGTAAATTTGTTGGTGTTGCGTTGGGTGCGCGGCTGACTTCTACGTCTTGCGATTGCGACCGAGGAAGGAACGCGTCTCGGCCTCTTGGGTTCTCGAACCTGAAGACAAGGTTACTATTCTTTACGAAGTTCACGAATCGTCGTCGTCGGATTCGGTCATAGTGATGTTATTCGTCAAAGTAAACTCTCGCCGAATCGACACCAAAGTGTAAGGGCACAAATACTCAAAGCGAATGTAAGTCTTTATAGTGAACATGGTTCGGCCGTCTGAATGCCGAACTCTGAATCCCACTTGAGAGTATCCAATCATAAAACAACTCGGCATGCAATGCGCCGAGCTCGATATACCATAACACCTCCTTCGCCAAGAAGGCTAATGAGATGACCTCAATCAATAAGGACCCGGAAATCCTCCTCGACCGAGACTTGGATAGGTAACCAACCGTTCTCGCCGTAGTGTTGTTGATGCCAACGGAAGATACTGCGAGATCGACTGATTCTACGGTGATAGAGCTATCTATGCCGACTTAAGATATCACCGGTTGCTTCCACAGTGCTATTGATGCCAACGGAAGATGTGTCAGCGAAAAAGAAGGAAAAAATCTCAAATTGTTGAGAGTTTGCGCAGGGCAGTTTTGTATTGATTTGCAGGGGCCTTGAATGATGCACAGCCTCCCCTATTTATATCACTGGATCTCTTTAAATCCAAGTTAAAACCCTACTCGGACTAGGTCTTCTCCTCCTGATCAACACCAACTCGACCAGTCCTATTTTCACTAGGATTGTGAACCTAGTCCCTAACCGAGCTGGATTCGCTTCCGGGTTATTAGTCCTGCCGAGACTCCTCATTGCACTAGGACTCGACTTCTTGCGTTATGACCTAGCCGACCTAGGTTTGGAGGCCCACGTACTGAACGATCCACGGCATTCTTGTCGCAAGGCCTTCCGGGCCGAGAATGATTCTATACTCGGCCCAAACTATTATTTTGGGCCCAAACAGGTTCATAATCACCCTTTTCTTAATCAATCACATTAACTAAGAAAACAACTTTAAACAATTGGTTTTTGGATCCATAGAATTGATTTAAATGGAACTAAATGAAATGAAAATCCAATTCTCATTAAAGAGACAAAACCATTTTTGTTCTCATTTTATTTGGGCCAAAAGGAAACTATGACCACAACAATTGGGCCACAATGCAAAAACACAAACTTTTGGGGTCACTTTGAAAAACACAAAAGTCCACAACTTCATGTAATTTCAACTAGAACCCAAAATTTTAATAATGTAAAAACATCATTAAAGGATCAAAACAATTTGCCCTTTAGAGTTTTTGGGCCTTAACGTAAAAACGTAAACTTTTGGGCCAAAGTGCAAATACACAAAAGTATCAAAACTTTATGTAATTGCATAAAAGGCCCCAAAAGTACCCCACTTGTTAGGGTGGCCGGCCAAGGAGTGAACAATTGAAATTTTTGAAAAAATTTTTGCAAGTTGATTTTGGTGGGTGAGGTAAAGGTGATTTGGATGGGTTGATAAGAAAACTTAAAGTCTATGACAAACATTAAAGCCATTTAATCACTTCTCACCAATAACCATCACCCATCAAATAATAAACCAAAACTTTATGAAAAACATAAATATTTTGAATCAAAACTTCAAAACTTTTTGTTCTTGGCAAGAACTTCAAGAACATTGAAGAACACTCATGAAAACTCATAATAGCTCCATGAATGTTTTCGCTCACCAAAACTCAATTTTTTCACCACTCAAAAGAGGGCAAATATCCTAGGGTACTTAGGGGTTCCAAAAGTCACTTTAAAACCATTTTAACAAGACAAACATGAACCCAAAAAATCACCCTTTGGATTTGGCCGAATTTCCCAACATACATGGCACCAAATTTTAGTTCCAATATTCATGCTTAAATGAAATACATCTACAACATTTGAGATGCTAAATTTTCTAGCAAAATTTATATTCAAAATCAAGAACAAAGCTTGTAACATTTACAACATTTAAATCACAAATCATGAAAATCACAAAACCCAAAAGGATTCACCATAAACTAGGCCTAGGCTCTGATACCACTTGAAGGAAAAAATTTGTCCTAGCTAAGAACAAGTAAGAACATTTGAATACATATACAAACTATTAAAAAACAATTCATAAAACCCATGACTTTCAAAGCCTAGTATATGGTGAACCAATAAACTCTTTAACAACATTAAAGAGAAGGAAAGATTTAGAGTTTCTTTACCCTTGAAGCTCATCCTTGATTACACAAGGGATTCACCCAAGTGGAGGGCCTTCAAGTCACCTCCTTGCTCCTTGGATCTTCCTTGTGATTTTCCTCCTTTTAGTGCTCCTTTGCTTATTTGAGGATTTGAGGATTTGTTCTCCAAAACACCAAAAGTTTGATGTCTCTAAGTCTCATCACCAAGGATGTGATTGTGAAGATGAAATGGATGACTTAGAGAAGAATAGATTGCTAGCTAAAACTCCTCTAAGTGGCTGGCCTCTTTAGAGAAAATGAGAGAAAGTGTTTCACCTCATTTCACCAAGAAAAACCCTAAATGAAAATAAAGCTATAAAGTTGAATTTATACTTCATCACATGTGAGTGGCAAACTTGTAATTAATCCAAATTTGCAACCCCTCACCCTATGGCCGGCCTTACCTTGTTATTGGGCTAATTTGCCCATTTTGTTTTAGTTGTCATACAACTTAAACATAATGGGCCTTGTGGACCAAAACTCTTTGGGCCCCGAAACCCAAAACCAACATATAAGCCCAATACGAACATTTCATATAATTAATTAACTAATTAATTAATCTTGACCATTCTTCAATTAAACCATTTAATTCCTTATCCATTTCATTTAATTTCTTCACCAACATCCTTATTCGGTGTACGATCCATTAGGTTCCATTTAGCAAGGTAGTGGGCGATTGTTACTCTTAACGATCGATTGCGAATTGAAACCACATTTCAATTCTCCCTTAAAATTAGTGTTTGCTAATCTTTAGGGCTTCCACAAACCATGAGTGACACCTAGCAGTATATCATGGTTACCCAAGCTAAGTAGAAGTGGTTGGAGAACCTATCCAGTTACAACTACAATGCAATACGGTCATTCTCTAATACAATACTCTTAATCACATTGTTTGAGTGATAGTTTTTTTCATGTCTACTATCCAATGTGATACTTATCTATATGATTCAATTGAATATGATTTGGAACAAACTTCCCAAGTCATATTCATATGCTTTGGCCAAAGACTTTCGAATCATATCTTAGAGTATTCTCCTTCCACCATGGAAGGTTAGAGATCCCTTGTTGTGCATTCATATGCCTACACGACTAGATAGCTTAACCCCAACAATGCCGTGGACATTCCAATGGAATGCCTTTAACATGATCAAAGATCAAGGACCTAACCATTAGACATCTATGATGCCTCAGGTCAAAGGACTACTTTGCATATTGCAACTCTCGAGTTCTTACATGACATGTATGTTCAAACTCTCTTTTGATCGTTGTTCAGTGTACTCGATCACTCTTTCGAGCACCTATGTGTTTGCCTTAGTGTCCAACACTAAATGACTTGAGACTTGTCATACTCGCGCTTGAGTCGACATAACACATACTAACCTTCGCGGATTGTCAATGCCCAATTGGCAATCCTATGGCTAGGAACGTTTTAGGAATGAACATAAGAGAAAGGTCTCGTTAATCTAACTTACTTAAATCACTTATCTCTTAGATCAAATACATTCCTTGGATTCCCTTATTGCTTAAACACAAGATACAATAAATAGTGATTAACAATAAGCTTTGCCCTTGATTAAACATATAAAAGTTTAATACAATAAGTATTCCAAAAGCTATTACATCAAATGAGTGGCTTTGTGGACATACTTCCAACACATACCACCAACCAGGTGATGAAATGTACAACCCGTACTCTAATATCATTTGGCAACTTACCATTCATGCCACCAACCAGGTGATGAAATTGTTGGAAATGTGTCCTAAAACCAATCATATGATGATACTTTACGGACATTTCACATATTAAACTAATCTAGTTTAATATCAAGGGCAAAGATTATTGTTTGAGCCGTCTCATATAAATGTTATATGCTTAAACGATAAGTCCAAGGAATATGTGATTGGGAGAATGCGATCTAAAGAAGTTAGATTCATGAGACCATTCTTTCGTAGACACATCCTAAACGTTCCTGATCATAGGATTGCCAATTGGGCATTAACAGTTCGTTAAGATCAGTACGTGCTGTGTCTTCTCTCAGAGAGAGTGACTAGTCTCGAGTCATTGGTGTGTGTGACATCAAGACAAGTACGTAGGTGCTCAATAGAGAATGAGTTCACTGAACACGATCAACGAAGAGTTCTCATATTCATGTCACATGAGAACTCATGGTTGGGATAATGCAAAGTAGTCCTTTGACCTGAGGTATCACGTTTGTCTTGTGGTTAAGTCCTTGATCTTTGATTATGTCAAAGCCACCCCATCCGCGGGTGTCCATGGCATCGTTGGGGTTAAGCCACTTAGCTATGGAGGCAAGTGAATGCGCAACAAGGGATCTCTAACCTTCAAACCGTTTGGGGGAGAATACTCTATGATATGATTTAGAATCTCTGGCCAGAGTATGAAAGAGATTTAGGAAAGTCGTTCCAAATCACATTCAAGGTAATCATATAAGCACACGAATCACATTGGATAGTAGACATGAATAAACTATCAAACCAAACAATGTGGTCAAGAGTATTGTATTAGAGAAAGACCGTATTGCATTTGTAATCCTAAACTGAACAGGTTCTCTACCTCTTGTGATTAGCTTGGGTAACCATGATATGCTGCTAGGTGTCACTCTTGGTTTTGTGGAAGCACTAAACGTGTATAAACACTAAAGGGAGAATTGAAAGTAAGTTTCAATTCACAATCGATTTTAAAGAGTTTTAATCGCCCACTGCCTCGCTAAAAGGAACCTAATGGATCGTACACCGTGTAAGGTGGAGATTGAAGAAACAATGGAGATGAGTAAGAATAATTAAATGGTTTAATTATTTATGGCAAGGATTAATTAATATGTTAAGGCCCAATGGGCTTCGAACGTCAAGCCCATTGACTTAAGTTGTATGACAATTTAATGAATAAAGATTCACAAAGGCCCAAAAGCCCAAATCCCTTATGTGGCCGGCCATGTGTGTTGAATTAGGGTTTTTGGTTCTTTAGGTCATTTAAAGAAGTGACTATATAAAGAACTTTATAGCCTAAAATTCAAAAAGGGTTCTTTTGGAGAAAATTGGAGAGAACATGTCTCTCCTTTTCTCTCTAGGAGGCCGGCCCCCTTGGAGGGTGTATCTAGCAATCCTACTCCTCCAAGGTTACTCATTTCTACTTAAATCTAACCTTGGTGTGGAGACTTAGAGGTTCTCAATTTTGGGAACTTAAAGAACCATATTCTTCCATCCAAATCCATGGATCTAAGAAGCAAGGAATGAAGGCCCTCTCTTTGGGTGATTAGCCTTTGCTTATGCAAAGAGGAATCTACAAAGGTATATATTTCTCAACTCACTTTGTTTTGAGTTGAGTCCTGGTTCACCAATCTACTAGGCTTTGAATTTCATGGGTAATGTTTTGTTTTTGAATGCATGCAAGCATGATTCCGCCTTTTAATTGTTAAATGCATGCTATAGATGTTATTCAAATGAACATGTTTTCACAAAATCATCCTTCAAGTGGTATCAGAGCCTAGGTCTAGTAGTTGGTGAATCCTTTTGGGTTTTGTAGTTCATAGTTTGTGATTTAAAAGTTGTAATATGTTACAAGCTTTATTCTTGTTTCTTTGAATGTAAATTTTGTTAGAAAATTTGCCATCTCAAATGTTGTAGATGTAGTTCTTATGAGCATGAATATTGGAGCTAAAATTTGGTGCCATGCTTTTGGGAATTTTCGGCCAAATCCAAAGGGTGGATTTTTGGGTTCTTGTTTGACTTGTTAAAAGTGTTTTCAAGTAACTTTTGGAACCCCTATGTACCTGTTTGGACCCAAATTTACACTATCGGCCCGTGTAATCGAGGCCGTAGAGTAAACATAGTTCTCAACCGTCGGATGGAAAAATGAAGATATTTTTGTTAAAAGATAATATTATGGTTTTTATCATAATTATCTTTTAATTTGAATTATCTTGACATATTCTTAAACGGGATGGATAGGATGCAAATTATATCCTAAAGTAAGAGGTACAGTTCAAATTAATTTGGATGTTTAGCAATGAACGTGCAGATTGAAAAAACTTGGGGATTTGATGATTTTAAAGTCATGGTCTTGGATAATGATGGGATAAGGAACCTAGGTAGACTAGGTCTTTTTACATGGTGATGGATGGTGTCAGATGGGGTTTTGATGATAAGAAGTTTAGGTGGGCTAGGCTTTTTATGAGATATGATAAAGCCTAACTTTTATTAGGTTTGAAAAGTCACAAAAGCTGGAGGATAGGCTTTGGCATTTCACACGGATCAATTTTGAAGGAGTCATAGTTGCAGTTCGTGCCAAGCAAGTACAAAATACTATAAATACAAGCTATTCTGCGACAGAAAAACCCCTGCAAATCAACACAAAAATTGCCCTGCGCAAACTCTCACAACTTGAGATCTTTTTCTTTTCCTTTTTCGCTGACACATCTTCCGTTGGCATCAACAGCACTGTGGAAGCAACCGGTGATATCTTAAGTCGGCATAGATAGCTCTGTCACCGTAGAGTCGGTCGGTCTCGCAGTATCTTCCGTTGGCATCAACAGCACTGCGGCGAGAACGGTCGATTGCCTATCCAAGTCTCGGTCGAGAAGGGTTTTCGAATCCTTGTTGGTCGAGGTCATCTCATTAGCCTTCTCGGCGAGGTGAGGTGTTACAGTTATTACATTCGGCACATTGCAAGCCGAATTCGGTTCGTGAACTTTGTAAGAAATAGCAGCCTTGTCTTCAGGCTCGAGAACCCAAGAGGCCGAGACGCGTTCCTTTCTCGGCCGCAATCGCAAGACGCAGAAGTCAGTAGCGCGACCCAACGCAGCATCATCAAATTTACTCCTCGGCCGAGCCTCGGCCGACGAGTTGGCACGCCCCGCAATCACCGAAGGACGTAGTTAGCTTAGAATATATTCGGCATGCGCGCCACGTAGGCTTTGTAATTTCTAGGGTCAACATTTTGGCACGCCCAGTGGGACCCAGTGCTAATACTACGAAGTTCATATGATATATCAAGATTCCAATCTGGCTCAACATAGCCGATTGTACGAGCTCCTAGAGGAATTGAAAAAACATAATGAGGAATGTAAAAAATCTTTGGAAGCAGAAAAAGTTCTTCGTGGCCATAGAGAGATGCAAAAGTCATTCGCTTGCATGTTGAAAATAAAAGCTCCTGTTACCCTACAAGAGCAATGGATAAACGAAGACAGGGCTCGATTTAATGTCTGGCTATCAAGAGAACATTTTCCTTACATTTTCGACTACCAATCAATTCCATTTAAAGAATGGTTGGTTGAAAAGACCAGGGGGCAATTTTTCGCTCCGACCATAACCAACATTCGGCCTAAGAAAATTATCGAAATGGCCGAAGAAAAACCTAGGCCACTTGTTGTTTCGGTAGAGACTGAAAATATAGTAGGCCTAGAAGAAAAAATTCAAGTCCCTAAGCTATATACAAAAATTGACTTGGAAAAAGATTCGTCAAAAGAATGCTCCAGTGACGAACGAGGCCGAGATATTGGCCTAGCCCGAGAAACTACGCCAATTGATATGATT
The DNA here is from genome assembly GCF_916048215.2 of Malus sylvestris. Classification (NCBI taxonomy): domain Eukaryota; kingdom Viridiplantae; phylum Streptophyta; class Magnoliopsida; order Rosales; family Rosaceae; genus Malus; species Malus sylvestris. Next base: position 39,432,551 of record NC_062272.1, on the reverse strand, counting down.
ATTGGCAATAAAGCCAATATGGAGAAATCATGTTCGGCTAAGTTATTTGAATTAAAAGCCGAAATTATGCCTGGGGGGCATAATAATTGTTCCACACATTCGGCGGCCGAAAATGCAAAATATTTGGTCGAGTCAAAAATATTTGGGCAAATTTTTTTATTCGGCTTTGGCAAATCTCAAAGTAAAATTTTTGATGTAAAAATATCTCGGCTTGGAATAAAACATCGGTGGCCTCCTCCATCTCATGGATCGACCACTTTTATTACCATATAGTAGATTGCAGTTTTCTTTTTATATATTCGTATTCATCTGGTTGTTTGAGCCGATGATGCATAAGAAAATAGGGGGCAACAAGCATTCTGACCTCGTAACAAAAATCGGTTGTCTAGGCCGAGAGGCCGAGAGAATCAAGATGATGCCCTGGGTTTAAAAGTTGTTTTAGCCGAGCCAATTTTGGACTTATAAGTTTATCTGGTATAATCGGCGATTGCTCGCTGAGAAAGATTATTCGACACATGCTGCGTATAAAAAGATAAAAGCAGTGTCGTGATTTTTGGCACGCCACAGAATGCCAATTCTTCATTTCCCCAGGTGGTATTCATAGAAGGTCTTAAAGCCGAATGATGGTGTAACCTCGACCCCATGCTTCTCGAATTCGGCTTATTTTTCTCGGCCCCATATGGTTCAGCCACTTCGACCCCATTTGGTTTTCATGGCCCTTAAAGTGGATGGCCTATGATAATGATAGCCGGTTGACTGTAGGAAATTCGACATCAGTTCGATGACAGTGGGGTGTAGGCCGAGATCGATGACATTTCTCGGCCATGTATTTCTCGACCAAGAAACTTGAGAAAGCAGTAGTCGAAGGAGTCAATCTGAAAGTTCAGCTCGGCAGCTTATATTTACGTGTGGCTTCTGCCAAAGAGACGAGTCAAAAAGCAATTCGTGAAATCAAGAGCCTACCGATGGATTGTGCAGAAACTTGGAGGTTCTTGACATTGGATGTTGTGGGGAGTTGATCCACCATGGGACTTTGCATTTGGTGGGGAGGTCTGTTCTCGACCATATATATTTGAATCAATTCGGTCGCCGGGAAAAAGTTTTTAGCATGCTGTCATTTTTAATATCGCTACCGACGCTATTCGTCCTACTCTTGTTGTCCCCACTAGCGACATGGCCGTGAGAGCTCGACTTCGGCGGCTCGACGAACCCATTGCTCTTTTTGGGGAGAGATGGAAAGGTGAGACAGATTAAATGTACAAGGCATATTTGGAAGATTGGAAGCCGAAGGCTGAAGGATCCAAGGTTTTCCATAATATCTCTATATGTCTCCAATTGCATCTGGTATGGAGCTATAAGGAGGAGTCTAATATTGTGATTAGACTCTAAAGTAGCTTTCCGCCGAATGATGGTTATTCGGTGATGGTTCTGATGTTGTTTCCTCGGCCATATGTTTTTGTAAGCATTCAATGATCGGTCTATTGTTTTGCTCCTTGATTTGAGGATTTCATTTGGTGATTTCTTATTTATTCGCGTGTGGGATATGTGGTAAACGACATGGTGTATCCAAATTTTGTCAACAACATCAAATATTGCATTTGGTCTGAAGGTTTCAACCAAGGATTTGGGATACTACACCATATATTTTGGTTCATGGAGAGGCCGAGTATGTTGTATACCGAATCAATATGTATTCGATGAAGTTATTTGGTAGCTGCAGAAGTTCAAATACAAGCATAAATTTCCTTAACCATTCGGCCCTCGGACCGAAGATCAAGGAAATTGGGGGGCAATCAATCGGCGGTTAAAGTTTTTTTTATCTAATCTTGCCGAGAATGATCGAGTCATAAAAGAGTTGCTTGGTGAAATTTGATACTTCGTGTAGAAAAGAAGGAAAAGGGAGGAATCATGATTTGCTTCTCAGAGATCATGGTTTTTGATGCACCATCTGAAGAAAGAAAAGATAGTCCATTGTTCATTTTGCTCAGAGATGAAACATCAGCCAATATGCAGAAACGACAGGTTCGATTTTCGAATGCCACAGCAAATCTAAGAGCTCTGTTGCCTGATCGAGCCATCCTTCTTGCCAATTGAATTTGTTGCCATTTAAAATAGTCGATATGGGGTGGTCTATATTGGTGGTTGATATCGACAATGATTTCTCGATTTTATTGTCCTTGGCCGTATAGCTCGGCTGAATCTCACTTTCGACCGAATCTTGGTGGTTACTCAATCCTTGATTATTGATGGTCTGATCATTCAAATAGACCGCATTTGATCGAATCCCACAACTGCCGATACTTCACCATTTTGAGGAACTTCATTATATATATATATATATATATATATATATATATATATATATATATGCATAGCCAACAATATCCCATCACATGAGGCAGAAAGAGAGATGGCATGCAAAAAAGATGACGACAGGTTCATGAAAGCCACCCATTTTAAGTGGTAGGCTTCCACGTGGGTTGGCCCTTTCATTCGGTGATGTTGTGATTCGGTGGAGTTTTTTCTAGGAACCGTGGATAACATGACGACTCGGTCTAAATGGTGATTACGTAATTAATATTCGGCTCAAGGAATTTTGTTTGGCGTTGAGGTATTTAGACAGCAAGACTTTGCATTGGCGTCCTGCCCATAGCATGGTGGTTATGGATATTAAGGAGGTGAATTTTTATTTGGCCGAAGTCGGTTTGTCGAGCTCGATGAAATATATTCTTCGGTCTTGTGTTTTTCGACCGAATGAAACTTTGAGAAAACAGGCCGTCAAAGTAATTTAAAAATTCTTCGGCCCAAATGAAAAGTTAGCAGGAGTTGCTTGGTGTGGCTTCGGTGATAAGCGTCTTCGGTGGAGTTGGAATCGTTGTGGCTTGGTGTTTCTCAGCTCCACTTTCTTTTGAATGGAGTGGATAGCCGAATACCATGTCAAACGGTTGAAAGCCAGGTACAACTGACTAATTTCCTTAACCATTCGGCTTACGAGCCGAAGTTCAAGGAAACTGGGGGGCAATGTTTGGACCCAAATTTACACTATCGGCCCGTGTAATCGAGGCCGTAGAGTAAACATAGTTCTCAACCGTCGGATGGAAAAATGAAGATATTTTTGTTAAAAGATAATATTATGGTTTTTATCATAATTATCTTTTAATTTGAATTATCTTGACATATTCTTAAACGGGATGGATAGGATGCAAATTATATCCTAAAGTAAGAGGTACAGTTCAAATTAATTTGGATGTTTAGCAATGAACGTGCAGATTGAAAAAACTTGGGGATTTGATGATTTTAAAGTCATGGTCTTGGATAATGATGGGATAAGGAACCTAGGTAGACTAGGTCTTTTTACATGGTGATGGATGGTGTCAGATGGGGTTTTGATGATAAGAAGTTTAGGTGGGCTAGGCTTTTTATGAGATATGATAAAGCCTAACTTTTATTAGGTTTGAAAAGTCACAAAAGCTGGAGGATAGGCTTTGGCATTTCACACGGATCAATTTTGAAGGAGTCAGAGTTGCAGTTCGTGCCAAGCAAGTACAAAATACTATAAATACAAGCTATTCTGCGACAGAAAAACCCCTGCAAATCAACACAAAAATTGCCCTGCGCAAACTCTCACAACTTGAGATCTTTTTCTTTTCCTTTTTCGCTGACACATCTTCCGTTGGCATCAACAGCACTGTGGAAGCAACCGGTGATATCTTAAGTCGGCATAGATAGCTCTGTCACCGTAGAGTCGGTCGGTCTCGCAGTATCTTCCGTTGGCATCAACAGCACTGCGGCGAGAACGGTCGATTGCCTATCCAAGTCTCAGTCGAGAAGGGTTTTCGAATCCTTGTTGGTCGAGGTCATCTCATTAGCCTTCTCGGCGAGGTGAGGTGTTACAGTTATTACATTCGGCACATTGCAAGCCGAATTCGGTTCGTGAACTTTGTAAGAAATAGCAGCCTTGTCTTCAGGCTCGAGAACCCAAGAGGCCGAGACGCGTTCCTTTCTCGGCCGCAATCGCAAGACGCAGAAGTCAGTAGCGCGACCCAACGCAGCATCATCAAATTTACTCCTCGGCCGAGCCTCGGCCGACGAGTTGGCACGCCCCGCAATCACCGAAGGACGTAGTTAGCTTAGAATATATTCGGCCTGCGCGCTACGTAGGCTTTGTAATTTCTAGGGTCAACAGTACCCTAGTTTGGTTATATGTTATTTCCCTAAAGTTTGAGTGGTTTTGGGATGTTTTTGGGTGAAAAATGTTCATGGAAATTTTTTGGGTTTTTCATGAATGTTCTTCATTGTTCTTGACATTTTTGCCAAGAACAAAAAAGTTTTGTGTTTTGATTCAAATTTTTGATTTATTTCATAAAGTTTATGTTTTATGTTTTTCAAATGATTTAATGTGTTAGATATTTGTTTAAATGGTGATAGAAATAATGGTGGGTGTGAAAGGATTAATTCCCTTTCACACACACCACTTACACCACTTGCTTGCTTTATGTCAAAACTCACAAATCAACACACACATCACTCCTTATCCTTCTCCAAAACTGGCCCTCCCTCAAGTGGGAGTACTTTTGGGGCTTTTATGCAATTACATAAAGTTTTGATACTTTTGTGTATTTGCACTTTGGCCCAAAAGTTTACGTTTTTACGTTTAGGTCCAAAAACGCTAAAGGACAAATTGTTTTGTTCCTTTAATGAAGTTTTTGCATTGTTTAAATTTTGGGTTCTACTTGTATTTACATGAAGTAGTGGACTTTTGTGTTTTTACAAAGTGACCCCAAAAATTTATGTTTTTGCAATATAGCCCAAAAGTTGAGGTTAATTGCTTTATAGCCCAAAAGGTTGTGGTTATTGCATGATGGCCCAAATTAGGTTGAGAACAAAATTGTTTTGTCTCTTTAAATGAGAATTGGATTTTCATTTCATTTAGCTCCATTTAAATCAATTTTATGGATACAAAAACCAAATGAAAATGTTGCATTCAATTTAATTAGTTAAAGTGTTAATTAATTAAAGGGTGATTATGAACCTAAGCCTACGATAATTGAGCTATGTGAAAGGCCGTTTCAAATTTGTTTGAACCATGGGAATGTGTAGATTAGATTTTGGTTGTAATTTGATTTGATCAAATGTTGTAAAAGAGCATAAGCTCTTCTTTACTTTAAAGTAATTTATTTTGATCAATTGTTGTAAAAGAGCATAAGCTCTTCTTTACTTTGAAGTACTTCTTTCCTGCTTTATTTGATATGCATGAAAATGAAGTAGTTGGGTCCAACGCCCCTAAGACAACACGCCTTAATGTGATTAAACGCGTAACTAAAATCAATCACCATCCCTAGACCGAGATTCAACACTAGGCTCGTGTTGAATCTAAACAAAGGTTCATAATCATCCTAAGGCCCTAAGGCAACTATATAGTCCATCAAATGAATGCAAAGGTTATGTTAGTAGTATCATATACTCTTGCTTTAAAAACGTTTTATAAGCATAGTGGGAGTATTATATACAACTAAAAACAATCATATGGACCAATAGTTGTAATAGGACCAAAATTGTTTTAATAGAGATTAAAATGTATGTTTATATGTGATGAGACCTAAAACCCTCAACCAAACCATTATTAAGTTGATAAGCGTGAGAGTGCTTTGAACACTTTTTCGTGGCCTTCCACCGTGGTAGGCTCCAATCGTTTATGACTTGTACACCGCCTTCACCCTATCATGGGGGAGTGCAAAGTGCATGCTTATACTCAAGAGGAGTCTATATACATACTTGATGAGGTGAGTGTAGGCAACGAGGATGGCCGACATCGTATCATCGTGAGGCTATTCTTGAACCCCTTCACGAACTAAGCATGGTGGGAATGACTTAACTAAGTGCAATGGAGCCAACATCATATCATTGTGAGGTGACATTTTCTAGAGGCCAAATAAGATGGGTACTTGCAAGAGATGCAAATGAGTAAGCGTACTCTCTCATTATTATTAATGCTAGCCAACATCATATCATTGTGAGGTGGGCTTGGTAGTAGTGAGTCTCCCATACCCTACTAAGAGTTTCCTCCAAAACTCTCGAATTCCAATAAGGGATATGGAATTTGCCAAAAATAGTGGGTGGTGCTATTTGATTTAAAGACCCAAATCAAATGGCTTAAAATCAATCAATTTATATTCGTTATGTATTTGTTTACCAATATATTTGCAAACGCTATCCAACACTTGACAAATAAAAACCGAAAGTTTAGTTTCCGTACTTGGTACTACAAAACCATAGATTGTCTTTAATGGCTTGTAAATGTACCTAAGTAGTCTCATCCTCACAATCTTCCTATTGATAATGTATCATTAAAAGAATATGTTAGAAAAGGTCTATCATAAAGAGGACAACACTTTTAATGTCATAATTCTTCAATTACAATTTGTTGTATGAAGAAATAAGAGTTGCTTTGAACAACCCTTAATCAATGCAAACATTAGTGCTTGTTTCTTTGTTACATGAACAAGGAACTTTAGAAGAAAGCACAAAGGCATGGACACTTAATGTGCCATGATTCTTCACTTACAAATTGTTGTATGAAGAAATGAGAGTTGCCTTGAACAACTCTTGAAAGTTTGTAATTATGTTTAGAACCTAATGGTTGGTTGACAAAAATAGTCCATTAACATGGACTTATGATGATTTTGAATCATTGAGTGTTGAAGTGATAAACCACTTAACGAGACGGAAACTAGGCAAGGACTTCACCTTTATGTCCCTATCCTAATGGTTCACTAAGTTTATTGTAAACTATATAGTGAACAATAAACACATACTCTCCAAAATCGTTTGATGTGTATAACACAATTGAAATAAGTTTCAAGAGAGATAGTGGGAGTTTAGGGACCATGACTAATGTAGTCAAAGGAGAAGTCAAATGAAGAAAGAAAAATTAACTCCAAGGGAACAAACTTTCTTTATGAAAGGATGGACATTGGAAGGGGTATTTGCAAGAAATGTCTTGCAAGTGTCAAGAACACACCTTTCGAAGGTGTTGTAAATTGTTCTTGAATAGTTCAAAACAGTTGGTTCTTCTACTTGAATGCTTGATTTCGTATTAGTAACTATGTTTTACAATCGTTGTAAAAGTGTGACTAATAAGAAGTAGAAGATATATGAGAGAAGAAAAAGGTGCTTCACATTCGGAACGTGAATAAAATATAGATCTCTGCGAAAGCAGATAGTACTTACTTCCTCATATGAACTACCAAAGAAATTGGAAAAACCAAAGATTGTCTTTACATTCCAATTTTAAGGAACTTAATTCCGTCACTATAGTAGAGATGGATGAATGTTTTGTTTGACAAAACATTGTTCTTTATTAATCACTGATTGGATTATAGTAATCTAATTGATTGTCTCTATTGTAGAGATGATATGGTAGTGTTAACTGTTTAGAATATAATGATGCTTAAAACCCAAAAGGTTGCAAGGTAGTGACTAATCTCAACTAAATTGTGATACCTCTAAAACATAAGTTACGAGTTGGTGAAAGATGGATGCTTTGGATCGTTAGATCCGGATCCAATACCTTCTTGTTAAAATTGTATAGAGGCGAAATGTTCGAATCTTTATTCTTTTGAAAGAAGAAAGAATCACAAAGTTGTTGAGGTTAATTCACTTAGATGTTAGTGGCACTTGTCCACAACATAATACTACTCATGTTATATGACATTCACCGAAGATCACTCTCGGTTGGACTATAGTTTATTTTAAATAAACACAAGTCTGAATACTTTGCAAAAGGTTTCAAAGAATTCAAGAAATGTAAGTTGATGAGTAAGACGTCTAAAGTATTTACATCCTTAGATTTGATCCAAGGAATGGTAACACTTTAGAATAGTTTTCTTGAAAGATATCAAGGAAAGAAGCATCATATGATAATGGATTTCTCCATATGGAGAAGAACGAACTTGAATAAGATTTAGTTCATTGGATATTATCAATTACCCATATATAGGATATATACTTCTAAAACAATATGATTGTCAATTAGAAGATCTTCCAATTTTTTCATGACTCCATAAGATGTAGTTGGAAAGAAAGACAAATCTTAAGCATGTTAAGATTTGGGGTTGTGTGCTAATAAGCAATATTTGTTTGATAACAATCTTGTGAGATATCCTTAAATTAACTTTTGGATATCGCTTCTATAAACCAACTAACAAATGTTGTTTTGTTGGGTAGTTCATTGTAATCCTTCAATGTGATTTGCCTAAAAGCAAATGAACGAGAGATAGAACTCAAAGAATGGGTTCTTTGAGAGACAAGAAAGTAATCAACAAATATAACAACCTAGTTCCTATACCAAAAGCTCCAAGGTAGTCGAGAAGGATTTATAAACCGTCTCAGTTGAATGGTTTGAACTTTATGACTATGTCATAGAGTTACACCTCTTAATTCGAAAGAAATAAGAATGAAAATCCTTATGACTACATTGAGTGTATATATATGATATATACTCAAGGAAATGGTAAAGTACCATTTGACCCGAAATAATGAAAACCCCATAGCTAATTGGTAGCTTAAGGTAACTACAATCAAAAGGATGGTTGACTTTGAAGAAACCATTTTGACGTAGTCTTGGTTTCAATTAATTCGAAGATAGCTAGCTACAACTAAATGGTGATTCAATGTTTGGACATAATATGGGTTTCCGAAACCATTATTAAGATAGTCTTGATAATATATGTCTAAAACTATGAATCACAAGACATGTAAGTTGTAGAGATCCATCCATCATGAATCTTAGCAAGCTAGTGGGAGCTATATGCATCTTATGAGAGAAAGTTCAAATTGTTTGATTTCTCATAAAGATGTAAATGAATCTTTTGTTTACTAGGTTTACAAAAGATTAGTGGGAGTTAATCATGTTCCTAAAATTTAAATATATATGATATATTAATTTTGGAAATGAAAAGAATACTTCTTCATTAAAGTTATAACTTTAAAACATTATATGAAGATAGAATGTATATGGGAGTTAATCATGTTCCTAAAATTTAAATATATATGATATATTAATTTTGGAAATGAAAAGAATACTTCTTCTTTAAAGTTATGACTTTGAAACATTATATGAAGATAGAATGTATATGGGAGATATAGTCTATATACATGGGATGGAAATCTATAATGATATATTTCATGATATAATTGGATTATATCAATCCCTAATAATAGACAATAGATGCTAGGAAGTTTCTCATATGATGATAAACTTCAATTAGAAGGACAACTCTAGTGAGACTAAGAAGTTGCTCTTCTCAAAGAGAACGTACTCTTTGACTCCCAAAGAAATAATGCGTAAATAGAATCCTTTATGCATACGCATAAAGGTGATTTATGTATTTCATATTGTATGAAAAACATTGATATGAGTTGTACCTAGAACGGTACAAGACGATATCAGTGCAAGCCGAGGATCAGAACCATGGCAACTGTCAAGTGAGTCCTTAAGTATTTAAGAAATACTAAAGGATAGATTCCTCAAAGAATGAGGAAGAATTAGAGTAACGTAAAGGAAGCGTAAATGTATTAGATTATGAATCTAATCCATCATTGGATGTTTCTTCATTATGAATGAAGAGATAATCAGATATCTCTTTATTATTATGACTAAAGAGATATTTGGATGGAAACATTAAAGTAATGACTTTAGTGTGTTCCATTATGAATGCAAAATATATTGCCATATAGAAGCTTACAACAATGTTGTTTGGATGGGAAAGTTCATTTATGAACTCTCTATTCGGTTCCAACCAGAAAGTGTATCTAGTGTACTGACACTATGACACTAATGGGGCGATAGCTCAAGCTAGGGAATCAAGGTCTCATCAAGGTCCGAACTCAAATGAGAGACTGAACCACATGATTGAGAATCATGTATAATGGTGACGTCGTTATTCTCAAGGTTGCTTCTATGGATAACATATAGATATCCATTGTCTAGGCCTACTATTCAGCCATTTATGAAATGACTACAGAAGAGGTATCATCACTGATGACTAAGCTGATTGGCTCAAGTGCAAGTGGGAGATTGTTGGAAATGTGCCCTAAAACCAATCATATGATGATACTTTACGGACATTTCACATGTTAAACTAATCTAGTTTAATATCAAGGGCAAAGATTATTGTTTGAGCCGTCTCATATAAATGTTATATGCTTAAACGATAAGTCCAAGGAATATGTGATTGGGAGAATGCGATCTAAAGAAGTTAGATTCATGAGACCATTCTTTCGTAGACACATCCTAAACGTTCCTGATCATAGGATTGCCAATTGGGCATTAACAGTTCGTTAAGATCAGTACGTGCTGTGTCTTCTCTCAGGAAGAGCGACAAGACTCGAGTCATTGGTGTGTGTGACATCAAGAAAAGTACGTAGGTGCTCAATAGAGAATGAGTTCACTGAACACGATCAACGAAGAGTTCTCATATTCATGTCACATGAGAACTCATGGTTAGGATAATGCAAAGTAGTCCTTTGACCTGAGGTATTACGTTTGTCTTGTGGTTAAGTCCTTGATCTTTGATTATGTCAAAGTCACCCCCTCCGCGGGTGTCCACGGCATCGTTGGGGTTAAGCCACTTAGCTATGGAGGCAAGTGAATGCGCAACAAGGGATCTCTAACCTTCAAACCGTTTGGGGGAGAATACTCTATGATATGATTTAGAATCTCTGGCCAGAGTATGAATGAGATTTAGGAAAGTCGTTCCAAATCACATTCAAGGTAATCATATAAGCACACGAATCACATTGGATAGTAGACATGAATAAACTATCAAACCAAACAATGTGGTCAAGAGTATTGTATTAGAGAAAGACCGTATTGCATTTGTAATCCTAAACTGAATAGGTTCTCTACCTCTTCTGATTAGCTTGGGTAACCATGATATGCTGCTAGGTGTCACTCTTGGTTTGTGGAAGCCCTAAACGTGTATAAACACTAAAGGGAGAATTGAAAGTAAGTTTCAATTCACAATCGATTTTAAAGAGTTTTAATCGCCCACTGCCTAGCTAAAAGGAACCTAATGGATCGTACACCGTGTAAGGTGGAGATTGAAGAAACAATGGAGATGAGTAAGAATAATTAAATGGTTTAATTATTTATGGCAATGATTAATTAATATGTTAATTAATCAAACGAATAAGTTCGTTAAAGACCTCGGGATAGTTTTGGACCTTAAGGCCCAATGGGCTTCGAACGTCAAGCCCATTGACTTAAGTTGTATGACAATTTAATGAATAAAGATTCACAAAGGCCCAAAAGCCCAAATCCCTTATGTGGCTGGCCATGTGTGTTGAATTAGGGTTTTTGGTTCTTTAGGTCATTTAAAGAAGTGACTATATAAAGAACTTTATAACCTAAAATTCAAAAAAGGTTCTTTTGGAGAAAATTGGAGAGAACATGTCTCTCCTTTTCTCTCTAGGAAGCCGGCCCCCTTGGAGGGTGTATCTAGCAATCCTACTCCTCCAAGGTCACTCATTTCTACTTAAATCTAACCTTGGTGTGGAGACTTAGAGGTTCTCAATTTTGGGAACTTAGAGAACCATATTCTTCCATCCAAATCCATGGATCTAAGAAGCAAGGAATGAAGGCCCTCTCTTTGGGTGATTAGCCTTTGCTTATGCAAAGAGGAATCTACAAAGGTATATATTTCTCAACTCACTTTGTTTTGAGTTGAGTCTTGGTTCACCAATCTACTAGACTTTGAATTTCATGGGTAATGTTTTGTTTTTTAATGCATGCAAGCATGATTCCGCCTTTTAATTGTTAAATGCATGCTATAGATGTTATTCAAATGAACATGTTTTCACAAAATCATCCTTCAGAAAGGTATAACCTATACTCTCCTTCATGCCACCAACCAGGTGAAGAATGAACTCATCTTCATGCCACCAACCAAGTGATGAAATGTACAACCCATACTCTCCTTCATGCCACTAACTAGGTAATGAAATGCACAACCCATACTCTAATATCATTTGGCAACTTGCCATTCATGCCACCAACCAGGGGAAGAAGGAACTTATCTTCGTGCCACCAACCAGGTGATAAAATGTGATGGAAGGTGATGAATGAACTCACATTCGTACCACCAACCAAGTGATGAAAACAACTCACCATTCATTCCACCTACCAGAAGACGAGTGGTACAACTTGTACATATGAACTCCTAGCATTCACAAATAATAAAAAACCCTCAAGCTTGACAACTCAATTAGGGGAGCACTTATGCCCAACAAGAGTTATAGTCACCAACAAAGCCTTATTGCAAGCCAACAACAACTTCAGTGCATGGCATACGAAGATCAAGCCATTTAGCCTTCTTGCATCTACTTCAAACATTTCCCCACTGTAACAATGCAAACACTACAACTCGGAGAAAACTTCACACACTCTTGATCAAGACAGTATGAAGCAAAATCAATTTATGGTGCCAACAAGAGCTTCATCAATGGAAGGCAACCACAATTCTTAAAAGTTTCACACACTCTTGATCAAGATAGTGTGAAGCAAAACCCAGTTATGGTGCCAACAAGAGCTTCATCAAAGGAGGGCAACCACAATTCTCAAAAGCTTCACACACTCTTGATCAAGACAGTGTGAACAAAATCAATTTATGGTGCCAACAAGAGCTTCATCAATGGAGGGCAACCACAATTCTCAAAAGCTTCACGAACTCTTGATCAAGACAGTGTGAAGCAAAACCAATTTATGGTGCCAACAAGAGCTTCATCAAAAGAGTTCAACCATAATTCTCAAAAGCTTCACACACTCTTGATCAACACAGTGTGAAGCAAACCCAATTTATGGTGCCAACAAAAACTTCATCAATGGAAGGCAACTACAATTCTCAAACCTTCGAAGCAAATTCATGACTGTTTGAAGAAAATTCAATTTATATGGTTCATCCAAACCTTCGACTACTACAAGGTGTGGCTTGCATCACAATCTCTTGCTCAACAGGGTGGAAGCAAAATTTGTATATGTTGTCTCTTCCAAATTTTCAAATTTCTAGTTTCCCAAAAAAAAAAAAGAAAAAAAAAAGGAAATTCAACAAAAGCTTCAACTCCAAAGCTTCACCAACAAAAGCTTCATCAATGGAGGACAACTACAAATTCTCAAAAGCTTCACACTATCTTGATCAAGATAGTGTGAAGCAAAATCAATTCATGGTACCCAACAAAAGCTTCAACTCCAAAGCTTCACCTACAAAGCTTCAACTCCAAAGCTTCACCTACAAAAGCTTCAACACAAAAGCTTCACCCACAAAAGCTTCACCCACAAAAGCTTGACCCACAAAAGTTTCACCTACAAAAGCTTCACCCATAAAAGCTTGACCCACAAAAGCTTGACCTACAAAAGCTTGACCCACAAAAGCTTGACCCACAAAAGCTTCACCGACAAAGCTTCAACACAAAAGCTTCACCTACAAAAGCTTCACATTATCTTGATCAAGATAGTGTGAAGCAAAATCAATTCATGGTGCCCAACAAAGCTTCAATCTCAAAGCTTCACCTACAAAGCTTCAACACCAAAGCTTCACCTACAAAGCTTAAAAAAATATATATATATATATATTTTCGGAAATTCGAAAATTCAAAACTTCAAAAATTCAAAAATTCAAAAATTCAAAAATTCAAAAATTCAAAAATTCAAAAATTCAAAAATTCAAAAATTCAAAAATTCAAAAATTCAAAAATTCAAAAATTCATCAAAAATTCGAAACGAAAAACAAATTCGAAAAAAAAAAATTGCCTAGGCCTCATCTTCTTTGGGCCTAACAACTTTCATAACAAATATATATGAAGGAGGAGTTTTGGGCTACCACTTAGAAAGGAAATGCCTCATTCTTCAACTCCCTCGACCGGAGACTTGGGGGACACCTACCATAGGCTACTGCACCTTGATACTCAAAAGTCTTATGACCACTTAGTGACTTGGATTTTTCAAGTCTCCAACCAAGAAGTTTTCCTCACTTGGGAAATTAAGGGAGCACTACCTCAACATACATCCTTCACTCTCAAAACTTCAACAAAAGAAAAAATTCAAAGAACTTAGTGAAGAAGGCCTTGGTGTATTTAACACAATACGTTGAAATGAAGCAAAGCTTGTTTATTGATATCTCCGATAAGTTACAAATATGTACATATACATGAATCAAAATAAACAAACAAGAGGGAGCCTTCATAAAGGTTGCTCATGAGAAGTCTCAGCAGTCGGCAGAGCGCCAGAAAGAGTAGGCACCGGAGGGTGATCATTCGGAGCCTCAGTACTGGGCAGAACCCCAAAACAAGTAGGCACCGAAGGTTGATCATTCGGAGCTTCATTACGCGGTACAGCCTCAAAAGACGAAGGCAATAAATGCCTTTGGAACAAACCCACAAACCTCTAATGATCAAGCAAAATCTGACCATCAGATTCCTGCAGCTGGTCGAGCATCCTTTTCATGTTTGTAGCATAGTTAAGGGCCAGCCTGTGCAACTGTTTATTCTCATGCTTGAGCCCTCTGATCTCCTGTTTGAGACTTATCACTTCAGCCGCCGATGATTCAACTTGGCGGGTTCGAGCAAATAGGCGTTAGGCCATATTAGACACAGAACTTGCACACTAAACACTGAGAGCCAGAGAATCCTTAACAACCAACTCATTAGACCGTTTGGAAAGTAGTCTGTTATCTTTGGGAATGGGAAGGTTCCTGGCTACCACTGCAGCGGTCATATCATTCTTCATCACAGAGTCCCCAACGGTAAGAGAACCAATAGGGGATAAGAAGGATGGGCGTCATATGTTGTCTTGAGAAGGCATGGATGCCTCTTCACCAAAGTTCAAGTCAAAACGACGGTCGGATGGGCCAGACATTCTCAGAAATGATGAAAGAGAAATGAGGTGCAATAAATCTCTGAAGTAAGGGGAAAATTCCTATAAGCAATAACTCTCTGAATGTACTCCTTGCACACAATTGGTGCCCTTATAAAAGAAAAGGCAACAGGGCCGTTGGTTCAAAAATCGAAGAGGCACCACTCTCCAGATTCCGAAGAGACACCACTCTCCGGATTTTGAAGACGCACCACTTTCCACATGCAACATCATCTCCTCGGGTACCACAGATAACTTTGCTAAAGATCTCTGACAAAGTTTAGACACATAAATTTTGAAGGTCTAGCTACCCTACTATTACCCACAAGGGTAAAGCAACAACACCACTACTTGATAACTAGAAAGTCCCAATGTGTGTCAACCTCCGTGCTCCGTGGCATGACAGACTGGCAAATGGGCCCAACCTTTACTCACATTCGAGAAAACACTCCCAACAAGATTGCTTGCTCAAAAATTGAAGAGGAACCACTCTCCGAATCTCGATAGCCAGACACCCAATATGATTACTTTCTCAAAAATCGAAAAGACACTGCTCTCAGAATCTCAAGAGTCAGACTCCCAACAAGATTGTTTTCTCAAAAATCGAAGAGGCACCATTCTCTGAATCTCAAGAGCCAGATCCCCGACAGGATTGTCTGTTCGAAAACCGAAGAGGCATCGCTCTTCGAACTTCGAGAGCTAGATTTCCTTGGATAAAGCTTGTCTGCAATCTTCACATGCAACATCAGCTTTCTAGATACCAAATACCACTTTTTCAAAGTGCTCTGACAAAGTTAAAACACGTGAAGCTTGCAGCTCCCACTACATTGCTACGACCAAGAAGGGTAGAGGAATAGCATTACTACTTGTTGTTAGGGAGACTCCTATATATGTCGACCTCCATCCTCCACAGACAGGCAGACCTATAAAAATGCTCAACTCTTCCTCATATCTAAAAGGGCACTCCCAACGAAGCCTCTCGAAATACTCAGCTTTCTTCCCCCCCAATAATACCTATGCAAACCAGCCACACCAGAGCAAGAGTATCTCATATCATCAGGGTCAAAAGCAAGAGTATCTCATATCATGCTTTTTCCCTGTCTTTTCCTTTGCCCTTGTTCTTACCTGTAAGACAAGGAGAAAGAAAGCAATCTGTCAGCACTTGGAATCAAACTTCCAGTCAGGGACTGACTGCCTGGAACCCCTTGCCTGATTACTTACCTGGCATTGCTCTCAAGTACTCATCTTCAACATCTTATGCTTCCAAAAAAGATACCACATCTGCCTGAGGAACAGATAGGGCAAGTAAGAATGATACAAGGATGCATGTGGAGACAAGCGCAACAGAACACATGCCGATTCATCTATTACTTCGTCAACAGCAAAAGTATCCCATATCATCAAGGTCAAATACACTCTTGATTTGATGGACTTGTTTTGACCCTTAAATTCTTGAGTCGGCCTTATACTCTGGAGGAAACCAGAAAACCCTCCAGCCCAGTTCAAGAATAAGCCTGTGGAAAGTTACTTCTTCAAAAGCAAAAATATCTCATATCATCTCTTCTCCATTTGCTTCTCCTTATCCTTGTTCCCGTTTACGACACAAGGAGAAGGAGAACAATCAACCGGAAGCCGAAGTCGAACCTCCGATCCAGGTAGCTTGCTTAGAAGTCTGATTGCTTAACTTGTCTGTTACCTCTTTCGGCAAATCTCTTAGCTCGGCGACTTGGAAGACTCCTACTATATGGTTCTGTATCGCACTTGACCAAGCCCGAAACTACAAGTAAGCTTCAAGTGAAATTGATACATTACCTTGTGCATCTTCATCGGTTAAAGATACCACTCCTGGATGGAGGAAAAGTACTTCCAGAGAAGATGCCACATCTACATATGAGACACATAAACCAAGTGAAAATGATACAACACTTCGGTACTTAGAAGTTTCATGATTACTCAATGGCTTGGATCTTGCAAGTCCCTAACCGAGGAGCTTCCTTCACTCAGGAACTTAGGGGAGCACTGTTTGTACCATACTTGACCAATCCTGAAACTATTGAGCACCGGTCAACGTTATACCATCAAGGACCCAGAAGAGTTTCCCTCCAACCAGGAGACCAATCACAGCGCGACACGTGTCGACATCAGAAGCCAATC
Source organism: Malus sylvestris (assembly GCF_916048215.2). Taxonomy (NCBI): domain Eukaryota; kingdom Viridiplantae; phylum Streptophyta; class Magnoliopsida; order Rosales; family Rosaceae; genus Malus; species Malus sylvestris. The sequence goes on along the minus strand of NC_062272.1, from coordinate 39,415,489 downwards.
ATAGCGCGACACGTGTCAGCATCAGAAGCCAATCATAACACGACAGTGTCAATGTCAGAATGAAACTAGAAACTCTCTTCTATAAATAGAGATCATTCTCTCACAATATTGTCGAATGTCATTTATACTAAATCATTCACTTGTACTCACTAAAGGAGAGCTTGAACCTATGTACTTGTGTAAACCCTTCACAATTAATGAGAACTCCTCTACCCCGTGGATGTAGCCAATCTGGGTGAACCACGTACATCTTGTGTTTGCTTCCCTATCTCTATCCATTTACATATTTATCTACACTAGTGACCGGAGCAATCTAGCGAAGGTCACAAACTCAACACTTTCTGTTGTACCAAAGTCCTCGCTGATTTTGTGCATCAACGCTTTGCATAATATTGCATGCTATTACGGAGGCCAAGGTAAGTTCAGGTGAATACACATGGTTGGTATGATTACATAGTAGTTAATGATGAGTTGTTGTGCGTAATTCATTGTCTTGCACCCCGGTGTTAGTGCTCCGCTCGAGGCCTGGGCCTAGCCTTCACGTGATCATTCACCTCCCGCACCGTACGCTCACCTTGGATCAAAGGCAGGTGCCAGCCTATCTTACAAACCACATTAGGTGGTTCAGACTCGTAGGTAACTTGTGATACTTCGCACAGCCTTCACGTGATCGTAGCATTTGAGCATATTCATTTACACATAACCTGTCGTACAGACCATAGTAGGTGGTTTCGACTCATGTGCAGGACTTGACTGATGAGTTATAGACTCAGCCGTACAGGTCATGTTAGGTGACTCAGGCTGATATGTCATTTTATATTGATTCATTTCACTTGGCTTACTTATGCATTATGGAGATGATTGACATGGCATATATGTGGATTTTGCTACTCTCGAGCATGGTTCTTATATTCTTACGTAGTACTATTTTCTGGGAAATTATACAGGTTCTATAGTGAGGGGTTATTACTTTTGGAAAGATAAATTGTTTTGAAACGCTTTATTTTTGCCCACTCACACTTTCTATTTTGCGCCCCTTCAGGTTCTAGATAGAAGTTCTTGTTGGTGGCTCACGAGGACTCCATGGCGGTTCTGACAGACATCCATCAGTGTAAGGTTTCTTTTATGATTTGTATAACTAGTAATTCGACTTTTGGATTGCATTTTGATAACTACGCTCTGGTTATGTGTGTACTACTCTCTAAACACTTTCCTCGCACTGATATGCTAGTCTAGTGTAAATTAGTTAGTTGTTTTTCATTTATCCGTATTTTTATATCACGCTCACTTCCGCACAGCAAACATGGCTACGTCACCATCATGTGACGGCCAACATGCCTCGATAGGGGTCGGGGTGTGGCAGTATGAGTAGCCAGTTAGTACTACAGTCTGGTGCTATTCCTCTTTACTCGTAAGTGAGAGGTTTTAGGTTTGAATCTCGTAGATAGCGAATTCGATACCAAATTAGGTTGCCCATTTTGTGGCTTAACTGAACTCCCCCTCCCCATAGTGTAAAATATATCTTGTACTAAAAAAAGGGTGAGTATTAAAACTCTAAATCAATTACTAATTTTTGTTATAAAAATTATGTAACTTACATGTAATTCATTAATATATTAATGTTAGGGACTTTGATCAAAATTTAAAAACTAATAAGATTTTTGTCAACAGATACTAATTTTTTCTTAATTTAAATTTAATATCGTAATATATAAAAAATAAATAAAACAAGAATTATGATGACAAATTAGACATGCAAAGGACTTAATGCAAATAAATATGAAAGATGAATGAAAATAAAGCAACATAAATAAATCATTAAGATGTTGGAAATGTGCCCTAAAACCAATCATATGATGATACTTTACAGACATTTCACAAAGTTAAACTAATGTAGTTTAAATATAAAGGGGCAAAGATTATTGTTTGAGCCGTCTCATATAAATGTTATATGCTTAAACGATAAGTCCAAGGAATATGTGATTGGGAGAATGCAATCTAAAGAAGTTAGATTCATGAGACCATTCTTTCGTAGACACATCCTAAACGTTCCTGATCATAGGATTGCCGATTGGGCATTGACAGTCCGTTAAGATCAGTACGTGTTGTGTCTTCTCTCAGGGAGAGTGACTAGTCTCGAGTCATTGGTGTGTGTGACATCAAGACAAGTACGTAGGTGCTCAATAGAGAATGAGTTCACTGAACACGATCAACGAAGAGTTCTCATATTCATGTCACATGAGAACTTATGGTTGGGATAATGCAAAGTAGTCCTTTGACCTGAGGCATCACAGTTGTCTTGTGGTTAAGTCCTTGATCTTTGATTATGTCAAAGTCACCCCATTTGGGGGTGTCCACGGCATCGTTGGGATTAAGCCACTTAGCCATGGAGGCAATTGAATGCGCAACAAGGGATCTCTAACCTTCAAACCGTTTGGGGGAGAATACTCTATGATATGATTGAAAATCTCTGATCAGAGTATGAATGAGATTTAGGAAGGCGTTCCAAATCACATTCAAGGTAATCATATAAGTAAACGAATCACATTGGATAGTAGACATGAATAAACTATCAAACCAAACAATGTGGTCAAGAGTATTGTATTAGAGAAAGACCGTATTGCATTTGTAATCCTAAACTGAATAGGTTCTCCACCTCTTCTGATTAGCTTGGGTAACCATGATATGCTGCTAGGTGTCACTCATGGTTTGTGAAAACCCTAAACGTGTATAATCACTAAAGGGAGAATTGAAAGTAAGTTTCAATTCACAATCGGTTTGAAAGAGTTCTAATCGCCCACTGCCTCGCTAAAAGGAACCTAATGGATCGTACACCGTGTAAGGTAAAGATTGAAGAAATAACGGAGATGAGTAAGAATAATTAAATGGTTTAATTATTTATGGCAAGGATTAATTAATATGTTAATTAATCAAAAGAATAAGTTCGTTAAAAGACCACGGGTTAGTTTTGGGCCTCAAGGCCCAATGGGCTTCAAACGTCAAGCCCATTGACTTAAGTTGTATGACAACTTAATGACTAATAATTCACAAAGGCCCTAAAAGCCCAATGAAACCCAATGGTCGGCCATTTAGAGATGGAGTGGGTTTTGGACTTATTTACAAGTTTGCCACTCCAATGAATTAAGGTATAAATGTGACTTTATAGCCAAAATTCATTTAGGGTTTCTTTTTGGAGAAAAGATGAGAACACCAAGCTCTCTTTTCTCCCTAAAGAGGCCGGCCACCCTAGAGGAAATTAACTAGCAATCTTGCTTCCTCTAGGTCACTCATTTCTTCATCAATCCATCATTGCTGTGGAAACTTAGAGGTTCTCAATTTTGGGAACTTGGAGAATCTATTCTTCCATCCAAATCAATGGATCTAAGAAGCAAGGAATGAAGGCCCTCTCCTTGGGTGATTAGCCTTTGCTTATGCAAAGAGGAATCTACAAAGGTATAAATTTCTCAACTCACTTTGATTTGAGTTGAGTCTTGGTTCACCAATCTACTAGGCTTTGAATTTCATTGTTAATGTTTTGTTTTTAAGTGCATGCAAGCATGATTCCGCCTTTAATTGTTAATTGCATGCTAATAGATGTTGCTTAAATGAACATGTTTTCACAAAATCTTCCTTCATAAGATGCCGACTTAACCTAACCAATCCCACTTGAAATCTATGGCATATTAACCTAGGCATGTTGACAATTGATTTACCCTAAATTATTTGATATTCCTTTCCAGCCTCAACTAAAAGTATTCCTGACTGACAACCAATTCTTTTCCAAGCAATGAATGTAGAAAAACAAGAACCCATTACCTATTATGGAAAATCCACAAGAAAAACTACATGAATTATGGTAGTCCATTTCTGGCATTCATTCAAGACATCACATTCACTACAAGAAGCTATATATTAGATATCTCGTTCCAATTTCAACCTAATTCTTCTAATCAAACAATTATTGACCAGTTAATTGCATGCACTAAAAATAGTAACGAACACTCAACAAATAAAAAATCAATATAATTATACACTTGGAGTATTCATGGCTAGGCTACATCTTAGCCGTAGCAAAATGAATTTAATTCATGAACATAGGATATATGTGGTTGCACCGGAACTACTCTACTTCTTTTAGGGGAATCTACTTTAAATAAGAGTGTGATAGAGTTTGACATCATAGAAAAAATACACCTAAACCACAGTCGCATAACACACCCAAAGGACTCTTCCACTTCATCCATCCAACTTATGCTCTATAATTGAGATCTCCATCCAATTCTCTGTTTTTTGCAACTCTTTGCTACTTCCTAATCTCCAATCCTCATTCCTATCTCATTTGGACCTTCGTTCCGGTCCACTGAACTTCCATTCCATATACTCTGTCTTTGATCTACTTAGGCGAAGATTTTTAAATTCCAACACTTCCCACCAAAGGTTAGGCTTCGCATTTACACCCTCATACGTTTCATCTATTAGCATTATTAATCTGTGAAAAACATACACCAAAGAATATTATTGTAAATATATCCCGTTAACTCATCCATTGTCAATGCAAAAAGGTAAGGACTTAAAGCAGCCTTAGTATAACCCTATGCTTACGGGAAAGCCTTCAGTTTGTCCTTCTTGAGCTCTTACTGCAGTTCTTCCTCCATCATACATATCATTTATTGCTTGGATATATGCTACTCGTACTCCTTTCTTCTCTAGGATCCTCAAAAGTATTTATGTTTGGACCATGTGCAAATTCTTTTGCATCTCTTGATAGGGATTTTTATTACCTACAAAAGTAGGGATAAAAAACACTAAAATACTTGCATGAGTATAAGGTAATTGTAGTATAGATGACTTTAGAAAGGTCGTTCTCCACAGGGATTGACTGAATAATTTGTATCAAACCAAATCTTATTAATTACTTAAAATGAAGTTTTGAAAAAAAAAGTGATTTTGTGATTTCAAATAATAAAAACGAATTTAATAGAAAATAATTAAATAAAGTGAAAAAAATAAAATAAACTAAAAGAAAACAGTTATTCAAAATTAAATTGTCAAAGCCTAGGATTCCGCCGTCACCTTCACAATTCTATGTAATTCTTTCTATTACTTATGAATTATACATGCATATTTTGAAGGTTAGGTTTTCCTAAAGTATGCCTACTTGGACCCCCAACATAGAGCGTATATCAAACATGCAACCTGTTTGTGATATTCAGATCAAATCTAAATATGCATGCTATTCATCCTAAGTGAACTTGCACATATTAACCACAAGAAGCCTTCATCAATTTCAGGGACCGTCCTCTGACCAAAATTGCATCAAATTACTTTTCTAAATATCCTAATGGTAGCTAAGCATTAAGATAATTAGATAGTTTAAACCGATGATTAATAATTCAAAACCTGCATGCATAATATCACAAGTAAATTGAAAACAAACTACATATTCTTGCTAAGGCTCGTGGCCTCACCCTAGTAAACGAAAAATAGTTACGAACAATCATAAAATAAAATATTATTAAAAACAAGGATAGAAAACACCTTGAAATACAAATCGTCAAAGCCTAGTAAAGTTCTCCAAATGTGTTATGTGTTCTTTTCCTTTCTTTTTCTTAAACCCTAATGGCTAAAAAGCCTTATTTATACTACTAGAAAATAAAACGGTACCTAGAAAAGGTCTTAGAATCATACTAAGAAACGAAATAAATTAAAATAAATTAGGGAAACATAATCCTAAATTGACTAGTAAATTTTGCCCAAATTCTGCACAGCCTCAAAATAGCCACGTTTCTGAATCTTCAAGGCTCCAAAACTGGCCCAAAATGACTAGAATTAAAGCTTGAGATGTCCCGAACATAATTGCAAAAGGTCTTAAACACAAAAGATTGCATCTTGGATGCCAAAAAGCCCACATAAGCCAAAATGTCACTTTGACAGCACTGCATGCTGCTCCTTTATTTCATCGCCATAAATAAACCGCTTTGTGGAAAAATCTAAAACTTTGATACGAACATGTCAACAGACTCACGAACATCCTCCACTTGGAATCACTTCAAAATTCATCCGTTTAACTACTTTTTTCTCAAGAGGAAATCAAATGTCCTACATTAGAAATATAATTCAAAGTATCAAAATCTCACCAAAATAACCAATAAATGAATACTAAGATAAGGGTAAAATATATAGTATAATATTGACTCATCATCTATCTATATCATTTCATCGATATCTATTAGAGATAGATTGCCTCCATTGTCGAGCACCCTGGCATGAACTCGAAGTGATTGTCTGAGATCAGTATCTCTTGCCTTAGTCTATGCTCAACGTTTGACTCATTAACTTAATAGCCCTATAGTTTATGTAATTTTGCATGTCGCCCTTATTCTTGTAGATATGCATCAAAGTGCTTTTTCTCCACTCATTTGGCATCTTCTTAGTTTTTTCAAAATCTTATTGAAAAAATTTGTGAACCATGCTATACACGACTCTCCCAAGACCTTCCACACTTTGATCGATACATCGTCAGGACCCACTGCTCTTCTATGCTTTATATTTTCCAAAGCTACAACCACTTTCTCTTTCCTAATTTGGCGGTAGAATGAGTAATTTCTACACTCTTCCGAGTTACTCATTTCACCTAAAGAAGTACTTATGGAGCCTAAAATAATCCCAAAAATTCTAGAAGCGACACGTGGACTTTTGCTTAAGAAAGACAAGATTGCCCTCAATAAATGGGCAGGCTTCTTAGATGCTCCCACTCATAGCTCGCACCCCTGAAAGTCCCAGCAGCTGAATACGACTACCCATAGCTTGCCTGCCCTTGGCAAGAAAAAGTCAAAGCATTAAAGATAAGGATTAATTACCCAATTTAAATCAATTAGGGATAATTACTCCATTATCTCAAGATATTTCTCCATAAACCCTAACACTATGGTCGGCCCTGTCCGTATAAATACCCCATATTCTACCAAATTTCGACAAGCTTTTTGCTACCCTAAAAAGCCATAAACACTTTATTCTCCTAAGAGAAACTGACTTAGGCATCGGAGATCCATTGGCCTAACCCCCACCACCTCGTGGGCACGTGAGGCTTATGTCCTTGATCAAAGGTGTTAATTGTTTTGCAGGTGCATTTCGTCAAGATCGAAGACGACGAAAATTTGCATCAATAAATTGGTGCTTTCATTTAGAGGGGATTCAAATACTCGAAGAAGCCTCTTACATTTGGTTTCTTGGAATTTTTTTGTTATGTTGAATTTCTCACATGTCGTATCAATTAATTTTTCCTAGAAAAGTTTCTTGATCAATCCCTGGAGAAAAGATACAATGGTAGGAAATTCAGAAACCACGATGAACGGAACTCCATACGTACAAGGATTTGGATCAGAGAGTGGAGATGAGGACGTAGCCCCACGATGGAGGTCCTTAAGGCTTAAGGTGATGGCAAGAGGAGCCTCACCACCACAGAGCCGCATCACCACCACTGCCATGACCCAGCAACCATGGCCTAGGCCCCCACATTGCTGCCCTTCCAGCGCAAGGACCAAAACCCTGAGCAGGAGGCCCAGGTCCATCCACTAGCCCATAGGCAGGTAGCCCATCCACTAGCCTAAGCCACAGTAGCCAAAGCCCATCCAATAGTTTAGACCACAACAACCTAGGCCTAGCTCGCTACCGAGGTAGTTCGAGCTTACATGGCTGCCAACCGAGCCCAAGCTTATGAGGAGCATGGCGCAGCCCAGCATCAGCAAGCCCACACATGACCCTAGCGCACCCCCGCATATGTGCCAGCCACCCAGCTGGGTTGGCCCACCCCGTGACCTACTCCGACGACCCGGCCTGCGGTCTAATCCAATCCAAGCCATCTCTTATGATCTAGGTTCTGACCACCGGTCCCGTGATCGATTCAGGGTTATTTTCACCCTATATTTTTACAGGAATGTTCACTCTGGGCTCAAGCTTTGTACCTGAGTTAGCGGATCGCTAATTTAATAAGCGCCCTCGCACAACAGACCACCTTAGTGAGCTAACTCCTCGAGCATATCAAGATACAACACGCCCTAGATGAGGTGTCCTGAAGCAGGACAAAGGCAGAAGAACGTGACTCATTCCAGCGACGTTCCAGCTCAGCCTGCCATGAACCATGTGTTTGGGTAGTATACATTCTTATTTAGGCCCTCAAGGAAACATCTTCTCTTGCCTAGATGTGCAGATAAGTGTTCATTCTCAACTCGACTCACGAGTCAGTGTGCATTCGAGGTTGGGTACACACTTCGACGAGCACTCAGGGCATTCTAGGATAAGCGTCCATACATGGCTAGGTCCACAAGAAGATCCTCCTACGAGGCATAGGAGTAGGCAACCACATGATGGACATAGAAAAGCATAAGAGCAGTCAAGCTCAAGTTCCACTGGCAGAACTCGCCTTACGCAACAGCGAACAGCACAGGATGAACCACGTGCACCACGACTGCGGCACAGGCAAGCAAGACATGCCGAAAAGCAACATGGACCCGCAGGTCAACACGAGGGGCAGCTCGAGGCTCTGTTGCCCCACCGGGCGCAAATCCAAGAGGAAGTACAAAGGCTCGTAGTAAAGCAGTTATGCGAATTCCAACGTATTGAACAGGTCATGTTCATAGATGAGATTGAGTAGACTGAACCATCACAGAAGTTTAGCTTGCCAAATTTCACTTTGAATGAAATGAAGATTTGGATAGGCACCTGATGCACTACCAGAGCATCATGACCCTCTACGCCAATGATGACGCTCTCATATGCAAAATTTTTGCAACAACGTTCCAAGGCAAGGCATAAGACCAGTTCCCTACCCTACCACCTCGATCAATCTGGAACTTCAGCGAACTTTCCTTGGTTTTCACTAAGAAATATTCGTCTTATTGCTCGATCAAGAAGAATTTTGACCACCTCTTCAACATGAAAAAAGACTCGAATGAGTCACTTCGCACTTACATTAAAAGGTTCAAGGTGAAGAACACAAAGATCATCCGATGCGATGACAACATTGCATGCTCAGCTTTCTAAAAGGGGCTCCTAGCAAATCACCCTTTATTTAGAAAATTGATCATGGGCGATGAGTTGACCCTGGCAGCTTTATATGCTTTGGTAGAGAAACACGCTCTGTGGGACAAGCATAGGGACCGTTCCCCAAACAGAGATGACATAACACCTAAGGCGTTCACCAAGTTCAGAGTTATGATTGGCCATATTCTCCATAAGCTCATGAATGAACCATGGTTCGAACTACCACCACCCATGAAGGGTGATCTTACCAAGCTGGATCAGACAAAGTATTGCGCATTCCACTAAGGGCTAGGTCACACTACCAATAACTGCCCGAAATGGAAGCGGTACCTCGAGGAGCTGACGAAGGAAGGCTGGTGCAATGAGTACCTTGACAAACCAGTTGCATGGCATATCCAAGTAGCGGAAGCCAACACTGAACCTCCATTAAAGATGATGCGGATTAATGGCATCTTTGCTAGGTCAGAGCACTATTGGTCCACATTTAGCAATGTGAAGGAATGCTTGGGAAAATCTCCCATTTGTTGGAAATGTGCCCTAAAACCAACCATATGATGATACTTTATGGACATTTCACATGTCAAACTAATCTAGTTTAATATAAAGGGCAAAGATTATTATTTGAAGTCGTCTCATATAAATGTTATATGCTTAAACGATAAGTCCAAGAAATAAGTAATTTGGAGAATGTGATCTAAAGAGTTAGATTCATGAGACCATTCTCTTTCTTATACATATCCTAAATGTTCATGATCATAGGATTGCCAATTGGGCATTGACAGTCCGTTAAGATCAGTACATGTTATGTCTTCTCTTAGGGAGAGTGACTGATCTCGAGTCATTGGTATGACTGACACCAAGACAAGTACGTAGGAACTAAATAGAGATTGAGTCCACTGAACGCGATCAACAAGCAGTTCTCATACTCATGTCACATGAGAACTCATGGTTGGGATAATGCAAAGTAGTCATTTGACCTAAGGCATCATAGTTGTCTTCTGGTTAGGTCCTTGATCTTTGACCATGTCAAAGTCATTCCGTCAAAGGGTGTTCACGGCATGGTTGGGGTTAAGCCACTTAGCCATGGAGGCAAGTGAATGCGTAACAAGGGATCTCTAACCTTCAAACCGTTTGAGGGAGAATACTCTATGATATGATTAAGAATCTCTGGCCAGAGTATGAATGAGATTTAGGAAGTCATTCCAAAGCACGTTCAAGGTAATCATATAAGTACGAGAATCACATTGGATAGTAGACATGAATGAACTATCAAACCAAACAATGTGGTCAAGAGTATTGTATTAGAGAAAGACCGTATTGCATTGTAATCCTAAACTGAATAGGTTCTCCACCTCTTCTGATTAGCTTGGGTACCCATGAAATACTTCTAGGTGTCACTCATGGTTTGTGGATGCCCTAAATGTGTATAAACACTAACGGGAGAATTGAAAGTATGTTTCAATTCACAATCGATTCGAAGAGTTCTAATCACCCAATGCCTCACTAAAAGGAACCTAATGGATCGTACACCGTGTAAGGTAGAGATTGAAGAAACAACGAAGATAAGTAAGAATAATTAAATGTTATTATTTATGACTAGGATTAATTAATTAATATGTTAATTAATCAAACAAATATGTTTGTTATAGACCTCGGGTTAGTTTTGGGCCGCAAGGCCCAATTGGATTTGAATGTCAAGCCGATTAACTCAAGTTGTATGACAATTTGAAAACACAAAGGGCTTGAAAGCCCAATGAACCCTTAAGGCCGGCCATATAGAGAAGGGTAGGAAACTTGCCTTTATTGAAAGTTTGCAACTCCATTGTGAGATGGTATAAAGGCAACTTCATAGCCATTTCATCATTAGGGTTTTCTTTGAGGAAATTGGAGAGAACACAAACTCTCCATTTCTCTCTAAGAGGCCAGCCACCCTCGAGGAACATAGCTAGCAATATTCCTTCCTCTAGGTCACTCATCTCCTCATCAATGCTCTCCTTGGTGTGGAAAAATTAGAGGTTCTCTAGTTTGGGAACTTGGAGAATCCTTTCAACCATTCTCCTCCAAGAAATCCATGGAGCTAAGAAGCAAGGAATGAAGGCCCTCTCCTTGGGTGATTAGCCTTTGCTTATGCAAAGAGGAATCAACAAAGGTATAAGATTTCTCAACTCACTTTGTTCTTGAGTTGAGTCTTGGTTCACCATAACTACTAGTCTTTGAATTTTGATGGGTTATAGTTTTGTTTTTGAGTGCATACAAGCATGATTCCACCTTTAATTGTTAATTGCATGTTGTAGATGTTGCTCAAATGAACTTGTTTTCACAAATTTTCCCTTCAAGTGGTATCAGAGACTAGGTTTAGTAGTTTGTGAATCCTTTTGGGTTTTGTAGTTCATAGTCTTTGATTTGAAAGTTGTAATTGTTACAAGCTCTAATCTTTCTTCTTTGAATGTAAATTTTGCTAGAAAATTTGTCATCTCAAATGTTGTAGATGTAGTTCATACGAGCATGAATTTTGGAGCAAAAATTTGGTGCATTGTTTCTGGGGAAATTTGGCCAAATCCAAAGGGTGGATTTTTGGGTTCATGTTTGTCTTGTTAAAAGTGTTTTAAAGTGACTTTTGGAACCCCCTAAGTACCCTAGGATGTTAACCCCCTTTTGAGTAGTGCAAATTTGAGTTTTATTAAGTGAAAACATTCATTGAGCTCTTATGGGTTTTCATGGATGTTCTTCAATGTTCTTGCCTTGTTCATACCAAGAACAAAAGGTTTGGTATTTTGATTCAAAGTTTTGGTTGATTACATAAAGTCTTTGTTTTGTGTTGGTTGGTGAGACTTTTCAATCACAAGAAATTTTTGAAAGTGTGATTGAAAGTTGAAAATATGTTTGAATTTTTTGTACATGATTGGTACTTATCTTACACACCCATACCTATTTTTTTCAACACCATACCCATCACCTTTTCAACATGCTTGACTTTAAGACTTTGTTTTTCATCAAAGACCACTCCCTCACACTACCATGACCGGCCACTCCTTCAAAGGGAGTACTTTTAGGGCATTTATGCAATTACATAAAGTTTTGATACTTTTGTGTTTTTGTGCTTTGACCCTAAAGTTTACGTTTTTACGTAAAGGCCCAAAATCACTAAAGGACAAATTGTTTTGCTCCTTTAATGAAGTTTTTTTATTTGATGAAATTTTTGGGTTCTAGTTGTAATTACATGAAGTAGTGGACTTTTGTGTTTTTACAAAGTGACCTCAAAAGTTTATGTTTTGCAATATAGCCCAAAAAGTTGAGGTTATTGCATTTGGCCCAAATTAGTTGAGAACAAAATAGTTTTGTATCCTTAAATGATAATTGGATTTTCATTTCATTTAGCTCCATCTAAATCAATTCTATGGATACAAAAACCAAATGACAATGTAGCATTCAAGTTTAATTAGTTAAAGCATTAATTAATTAAAGGGTGATTATGAACCTAAGCCTACGATAATTGAGCTATGTGAAAGGCCGTCTCTCAAATTTGTTTGAACCATGGGAATGTGTAGATTAGATTTTGGTTGTAATTTGATATGATAAAATGTTGTAAAAGAGCATAAGCTCTTCTTTACTTTAAAGTAATATGTTTTGATCAAATGTTGTAAAAGAGCATAAGCTCTTCTTTACTTTGAAGTACCATTTTCCTTGTTTTATTTGATATGCATGAAATTGGAGTAGTAGGGTCCAACACCCAATAAGAAAACACGCTTTAATGTGATTAAACGTGTAACTAAAATCAATCACCATTCCTAGACCGAGATCCAACACTAGGCTCGTGTTGGATCGAATCAAAGGTTCATAGTTATCCTAAGGCCCTAAGGCAACTATATAGTCCATCAATGAATGCAAAGCTTATGTTAGTAGTACCATATATTCTTGCTTTAAAAACCATTTTACAAGCATAGTGGGAGTATCATATACCACTAAATCAATCAAATGGACAAATAGTTTTGATAGGACAAAATTTTTTTAATGTGATTAAAATGCATGCTTATATGTGATGAGACCTAAAACCCTCAAGCAAACCATTATTAAGTTGACAAGTGTGAGAGTGCTTTGAACACTCTTTCGTGGCCTTCCACCGTGGTAGGCTCCAATCGTTTGTGACTCATACACCAACTTCACCCTATAATGGGGGAGTACAAAGTATGTGCTTACACTCAGGAGGAGTTCTATATACATACATGATGAAGTGAGGTAGGCAACGAGTTTAGCCAACATGATATAATTATGAGGCTAGGCTTGAACCCCTACACGAACTGGCATGGTGGGAATGACTTAACTAAGTGCAATGACGCCAACATAATATAATTCTAAGGCATCATTCTCTAGAGGCCAAACTAGATGGGTACTTACATGAGATGTAAATGAGTAAGTGTACTCTCTCATTATTATTAACGCTAGCCAATATCATATAATTGTGAGGTGGGGTTGGTAATAGTGAGCCTCCCATAATCTAGTAAGAGTTTCCTCCAAAACTCTCGAATTCCGATGAGGGATATGGAATTTTCCAAAAATAGTGGGTGGTACTATTTGATTTAAAGACCCGGATCAAATGGCTTAAAATCAATCAGTTTATATTTGTTATCTATTCATTTACCGATATATTTGCAAATGCTATCCAAAAATTGACAAAGAAAAGCTGAAGGCTTTAGTTTCTGGACTTGGTACCACAATCCCATAGACTGTCTTGAATGGATTGTATATGTACCTAAGTAGTCTCATCCTCACAATCTTCCTATTGATAATGTATCATTGGAAGAACATGTTAGATAAGTCTATCATAAAGAGGGCAACACTTTTAGTGTCATAATTCTTCACTTACAAATCGTTGTATGAAGAAATAAGAATTGCTTTGAACAACCCTGAGTTAACGCAAACACTAATGCTTGTTTCTTTGTTAAATGAACAAGGAACTTGAGAAGTAAGCACAAGGGCATAGACACTTTATGTGCCATGATTCTTCACTTACAAATTGTTGTATGAAGAAATAAGAGTTGCCTTGAACAACTCTTGAAAGTTTGTAATTATGTTTAGAACATAATGGTTGATTGACAAAAATAGTCCATCAACATGGACTTATGATGATTTTGAATCATTGAATGTTGAAGTGTTAAACCACTTCAAGAGACGAAAACGAGGCAAGGACTTCACCTTTGAGTCCCTATCCAAATGGTTCACTAAGTTTATAGTAAATTATATAGTGAAAAGTAACCGCACAGTCTCCAAATTGTTTGATGTGTATAAACACAATTGAAATAAGTTTCAATAGAGATAGTGGGAGTTTAGGGACCATGACTATTGTAGTCAAAGGACAAGTTAGATGAAGAAGGCAAAATAACTCCAATAGAACAAACTTTCTTTATGAAAGGATGGACATTGGAAGGGGTATTTGCAAGAAATGTCTTACAAGTGTCAAGAACACACCTTTCGAAGGTGTTGTAAATTGTTCTTGAATAGTTTAAAATAGTTGGTTCTTCTACTTGAATGCTTGATTTCGTATTAGTAACTATGTTTTACAATCGTTATAAAAGTGTGGCTAATAAGAAGTAGAAGATAAATGAGAGAAGAAAAGTACTTCACATTCGGAACGTGAATCAAATATAGATCTCTGCGAAAGCAGATTGTACTTACATCCTCATATGAACTACCAAAGAAATTGGAAAACAAAGATTGTCATTACATTTCAATTTGAATAAAGGAACTTAATTCCATCATGATACGAGATGGATGAATGTTTTGTTTGACAAAAAATTGTTCTTTATTAATGAATAATTGGATTATTGTAATCTAATTGATTGTCTCTATAGTAGAGATGATGTGGTAGTGTTAACTGTTTAGAATATAACGATGCTTAAAAACATAAATTACGAGTTGGTCATAGATGGATGCTTTGGAATCTAATTGATTGCAAGGTAGTGACTAATCCCAATGATAGGATTTTTAAAGTCTATGCAAATAGGGTCAAAATCACATGAAATACTTGCAAGAATACAAGGATATTGTAGTATAGATGCTCATGCAAGGTCGTTTTCCTTAAGGACTATTTGGATAATTTATGTAGAAACAATTCCTAATCAAAATACTTAGAATTAAAACTTGAGAAAATAGAGTTTGAGATTTGATGAATTAAAAACGAATTTTAATTAAAAACTAATATAATCGAAGAAAAGATTTTTAAATACTAATTTCTAAAGGCACTAGGGTTCCACCATCACCTAGCAATCTTATGAATTTCTACCAATTACTTACGATTTACACATGCTACTTCGAAGGTTAGGTTTTCCTAATATATATTCTCCTCGTGATATTCAAGCAAGAACATATATCTAACATGCAATCCGTCTGTGATATTCAGATCGAATATGAACATGCAAGACTCATGAAGTTTTATGAAAACCTTTTTAAGAACCATGCAACCCCTAAGAACGTGATATTCGCCTTAGGTGGAATTACAATTATTAATCACAAGAAGCAATACTCAATCCTCCGGTGATATTCCGACCGAATTGCATCCAATTACTTGTCTAAACATCCTAATGGTGGCCAATCATCAAGATAATTAGATAGTTTAAAACAGTGATCAATAATTCAAAGTGCGCACGCAGTCAATCGTAAGCAATTAAATAAAAATTACATATTCATGCTAAGGCTCAAGGCTTCGCCCTAGCAAAAGGAATTAGTTATGCATATTCATAATTGAAATCATAGAAAATATTATTACAAATAAAAGGAATGAAAGCACCTTGAAGTAGAAAATCTCCAAGAACCCTAGCCAAGTTCTTTGTCTCTGAAGTTGAATAATAATAAGCGTAGTCTAAAACTGTAGACGGCCCAAGCAATATATTTGCTCCGCCCCCACAAACCCTAAGACATAGGTTTTTTATTCCAACTAGGAAACTAAGAAAAATAATAAAATATCTTAGAAAATAAAACCCTAATTAAACTAGGAGAATCTGCCAAGTATTTGGCCAGCCACGTTTTAGCCTCAGATCTCCTCCCAATCCGGCCCAAGATATCTTGTTTTAAAGATAAGGACCTTCCGAACACATCTCCAGAAGGCCACGAAACCATCCGAGGTCATCTTGGGCTCCAAAAACGCACTTTAAGCCCAGAAACGTCATTTTCCAGCACCGCGCATCGCTCCTTTATTTTATCGCCAGCAAATAACCGCTTGATGGAAAAAATCCCAAATTTTGATACGACCAAGCTAAGTAACTCACGAACGTCCTCCAACTGGAATTACTCCAAAATTCGTCCATTTGTCCATGTTTTGTTATAGAGGAAGTCGAAAGTCCTATATTGAAAATACAATTCAAAGTATCAAAATTCTTCCAAAATATTAACCAAAATATACCAAGAATAGGGTTAAATATATAATATAAAATTCACTTATCAAAATACCCCCAAACTTAGCTTTTTGCTTGTCCTCAAGCAAAATAAAACTAGAAAACAAAAATAAAAACTAACAAACTGGACACTTAACTAAAACTTAGCTAAAACAAAATTCTCACTTTCAAGTTGCAATCCATAGAAAATGTTAAAAATCAGAACATCTTTTCAAAAGTTTCAACCAATCCCACCACAGAGTCTAAGCCATTTAGAATCAATTAGAAAAGAATTCACAAATTTCCTTTGGTGTAAAGTGAACCAACATAGTTAAAGAGACTCGACCAAAACTCTTACCTCTCATCCCTTTATTCATACTTCACATATATTAACTTTAAATATAACTATTTTTCTTTTTCTCTTCAATTGATTCCATTTTTTTTTTCAGTAACAGTAGTGGTCGTGCAATGTCGGTTCACTTAAGCTTTCTATCCAACCCATGTAGCGAGCTTTAGGTCAATGACTCCCAAACCACTAGGGCTTTAGGGCACTAGGTGTAGAACACCCCTAAGGACTTATTAACCCGAGCTGAAAAGGCTACGAAACCAACTAACCACCCTGCCTCATGCCAAAATTCTACCGTTTGACGCGAGAATCACTGCTGATTAGGCAGGACTGGCCCGGTTACTAGGCAGAACCTCGGGTGAGACAATTATTACTTTATAACACATACTAACTTTACTTTATTTAGAACAAAAATAAAAATACACTTGGACAAAAAGCAAGTGTTTCAATCTCACTCCCCACAAACCATGTTGGTGTGATGTGCAATTGTCAAAGTATAATTCGTGAATTAGTGTCTAAGTAACGATAAATAGAAAAGACTCTACTGTGGGTTTAATCTTTACAATGTCCATTTGTTCTAATGTTTAAAATAATCTATGGATATTAGCTTAAAAACTAAAAAATTTAACTGACACAAAATAAAAACCCTAAATTTTTACTACTTTCCCACCCCCAAACTTATTTCACACTTTGTCCTCAAGGTGTGGAAAATAAATATAAACTAAAAAAAACGAAAAGCAAAACTAGAAAAGATATAAACAAAAGTCTAGACCAAAAACTAAAAGAAAAAGAAGAAAATGAAATAAAAGAAAAAAATGAAACAAAGAAAAAAAATGAAATAAAGAATAGAACAAAAAAAACAAAGGAAAAAAAAAAAAAAATCACCTGACTTAACAAATCAAAAAGCCAACAAACCAAAAAGCCGAAAGGAACATTGGATGCTTATGTGAAATTGGAATGGCATGCAGCTGGCATGTGCATTGGAAAGTGGTAATGTGTGAGTTCCCATGTCTGAATAAGAAAAGACACGAGCAATCTTGTCCTTGTCAGTCAATGAGCCCAAACGGGTCTTTGCTTTTCACCAAATCGAGAGCCAAACGGCTTTGGAGTACCCCATTTCAAAACAATCCTCACAGAAATATACACAGAGCCACACGATGAAAACACATGTCATACATCCGTGTAAGGAACACCTTAGGATTCCAATGGAGACGCTGAAAGGGCACCCATTGTCATGTCAGATGGTTTTTCTTTTTAGAATCCATAAGCTGTATCATTTCTCACAAGCTATACCTCCAGAACAAAACCTTCTCTCTGAAATGAAAAAATTTTCCGTCTCCCTCTCTCTAGAAAAATCCAAAGAGACTCACGGAGCTCTTGCCATGTTCAAAACTCGCAACCCAACCAGTAAGTCAAACCGCCATGTCACAGCAACTCTTGCATCCTCTCGAAGAGCTGTCTCCGTAGTCTTCCAGAACCGCGACAAACAAACCTCTGTGAGTCCCGAGCCGTGGTAGAGTAAGCTGAAAAGGGAAGATGTTGAAGGTAAAAATCCTCCTCAATTTGTGTTACTTCCGTGTTAGCGTGATGTATTTGGGTGAAAGGAAACAAGATCTAACACATGCATGCATTTTGTTGTTGCGAGAGGCCACGGATCTACAACAAGGGAGACATATCAACACCCAAAAGTTATAGATCCAATGTCGATCATCCGAGACTCCTCTGTTCTGTAGGTAAAACAGTCACCCCCAAACTTCGGTTTTAATTTAGCGTTTGTGCTCCATTGTCGTGTATTTGCATGACCACAAGGCGAAGAAAGATAATACTTTAGTGTCTGATTTATGCACAGGAATTGACTCTGAGGGCTTGAAGAACGATAGCACACAAGAGAGAAAGGACACACATCGAAAACCAAAGGTAAATATACCTGCCCTTAAACGACTGTGCTAGTCTTGCATGTGTGAGATCTGTGTGTGGTTGCGGCGATTCTCGTATTTTCTACCTTGGCGATGCAAAGAATGGTGGAATGTCCCTGCATATCTGAAATGTCCGTCTCTGTGTATATGCAGCTCGGATGGAGTTGATAACCGAGAGAAGTACACACTCGAGCTGTAAATCCAACAAATCACAAAGGAAAAATCAACGGTCAAGCTCTTGTGACTGCAACAGGTATAAAACGCATCCCTCTGTTCTCATGTTACTTAGCGCATGTATGGCGTCAACACATCTTTCTGGTGATATTTCGAAACTGAGAATTGGAACTTTGAGAATGCGACAAGAAATAAAATGTTGATCTGGATGTGAATGATGATGGCGGACTTTTGAACATTGTCTCCCCGTAATAGAACTGAATAAAAATCTGGGCACCCCTGAACATATGTATGGACCATTTGGACTTGAACCGTGCTGAGGACAGAGAATGAACTACCCCCAAACTTAAATAATGGCATCCTTGGAACCTTCGAATATAAGAAAGATATAGGGTTAACTGCGACTGAACTCAAACATTTGATTGCATTGTGGCAGGAAATACCCCAGATCGGCAAAAGCAGCTGGATGACAAAACTCGAGTGGCCGCTTAGCAAATCAAGAAGGTATAACATCTCATCCCTGCTATGTGAATCACATATGTGGTTGATGTGAAGGTGGATCTGCTCAATGGATGCATGATTCAGGCTAAAATAATCTCTCTGTGCATTAATTCTTGTTGGTCTGGTTTGCCATGTTTGCTGTCTGCAAAGAAAAACCCAAGTGCTGAAATCAGGGATATAATGTAGAAGTACTATCAGTAGACTAAAATAAAACAAGTAAAAGTAATATTTTTGTTTTTTTTTTTTTTTTTGTGTTTTGTTTTGTTGTTTTTTTTTTTTTTTTTGGGGTACTTTTAATGAACGTGAAATGCAGCCTAGGAATTTAAATGCAACTAGAAATTGAAAGTAATGAAAGAAAAACGAAACAAAGTAAAGAAAAAGTTAGAAAGTTGGGTTGCCTCCCAATAAGCGCTTTATTTAAAGTCTGTAGCTAGACGTTGCAGAAATCTGGTGGCTAAGTCACTGGATCCCTCAGAGTTAATGACTCGCGTGCTGTGTCATAGGGTGATTCCAAGTATGGTTTGAGCCTGTGACCATTGACCTTGAATTCATGACCTGTGATCTCATTTTTTATCTCCATAGCCCCATGCGAATAAACTTTAGTGACCACATATGGCCCTGTCCAACGTGACTTAAGTTTGCCTGGAAACAACTTTAATCTGGAATTGAAAAACAACACCTTTTGCCCTGTGTAAAATTCCCTGCGAAGGATTTTACTATCATGAAATGCCTTAGTCTTGTCTTTGTAGATTTTTGAACTTTCATATGCATCATTACGAATCTCATAGAGCTCATTGAGCTCTAATTTACGCTTCTCCCCAGCTGAATCATATGCAAAATTTAGCTCCTTAATGGCCCAAAACGCTTTGTGCTCTAGTTCCATAGGTAAATGACATGTTTTCCCATACACAAGTCTAAATGGTGACATCCCAATTGGGGTTTTAAAAGCTGTCCTGTAAGCCCACAGCGCATCATTTAATTTTAAACTCCAATCCTTACGTGTAGAGCAAACTATTTTCTCCAAAATCCGCTTTAATTCTCTGTTTGAAACTTCCACTTGACCAGATGTCTGTGGATGATAGGGTGTGGCCACGCGATGAGTAATCCCATACTTTGCTAATAAAGCATCAAACTGTTTATTAATAAAATGCTTCCCCCCCATCACTAAGAATCACACGTGGAATTCCAAAACGTGGAAATATAACCCCCTGGAGGAATTTCAGTACCACTGATCCTTGATTAGTTGGTGTTGCAATAGCCTCGACCCATTTAGAAACATATTCCACATCAACTAAAATGTACTGATTCCTGTGAGATGATGGGAATGGTCTCATGAAATCAATACCCCAAACATCAACTAACTCAACAATTAGAATACTTTGCTGGGGCATCTCATTCCTCTTGGATTGGTTGCCGACTCTTTGACACCTGTCACAAGCTCTGCACCAATTATGTGCATCTTTAAATAATGTAGGCCAAAACAACCCACTTTGCAGAATTTTCTCTGCTGTTCTTTTCTGTCCAAAATGGCCCCCACATGCATATTGATGAGCAAAACGCAAAACACTGTCTTGTTCAGCCTCAGGAATGCACCTGCGAATAATCTAGTCGGGACAATACTTGTATAAGTATGGTTCATCCCATAAATAATGCTTGACATCAGACAAAAACTTCTTTTTCTGCTGAAATGAAAAATCGGGATGCACAACACCCGTTGCCAAATAATTAACAAGATTAGCAAACCAGGGTGTATTAATTTGGGCAGCAAAGAGCTGCTCATCTGGAAAACTCTCACTCAATGGTAGAGAATCTGCCTCCTTAGCTGCTGGAATAATTAATCTGGATAAATGGTCAGCCACCACATTTTCACTGCCTTTCTTGTCTTTAATCTCTAAGTCAAATTCTTGGAGTAAAAGAACCCATCGAATCAACCTAGGCTTTGCATCCTTCTTAGACAACAAGTATTTTAATGCAGCATGATCAGTATAAACTATTATTTTAGCCCCAACCAAATAGGACCGAAACTTCTCTAAGGCAAACACAACTGCCAACAATTCCTTCTCTGTGGTAGCATAGTTAAGCTGTGCATCATTGAGTGTACGACTTGCATAATAAATGACATGGGGAAGCTTGTCTTTCCGCTGTCCTAAAACTGCCCCAATAGCATAATCTGAAGCATCACACATTAATTCAAATGGTAAACCCCAATCGGGTGCAGCAATGATGGGTGCCGAAGTTAGGAGTGATTTCAACTTGTTGAACACTTCTAAGCAAGCCTCATTGAAGTTAAATGGTGCATCTTTAGCCAATAAATTGCACAAAGGTCGGTTGATCTTGGAGAAATCCTTGATAAACCGACGATAAAATCCTGCATGTCCCAAAAATGATCTAACACCTTTGACTGATGTAGGGGGTGGCAACCTTGCAATCACATCAATTTTAGCTTTGTCAACTTCAATGCCTTTGCTGGAAATTGAATGACCCAAAACAATTCCTTGTTTTACCATAAAATGACATTTTTCCCAATTCAGCACTAAATTTGTTTCTTGACATCTCTCAAGAACCAATGACAAATTATGTAGGCACTGATCAAACGAATCTCCAAACACAGAAAAATCATCCATAAAAACTTCCACAATTCTTTCAACTAAGCCAGAAAAGATACTCATCATACAACGCTGGAAAGTGGCGGGTGCATTGCATAATCCAAATGGCATCCTCCGATAGGCAAATGTCCCAAATGGGCATGTAAATGTTGTCTTCTCTTGATCCTCTGGTGCAATTGGAATCTGATTGTACCCAGAATAGCCATCCAAGAAACAATAAAAAGCCCTGCCAGCCAATCTTTCTAACATTTGGTCAGTAAATGGTAGAGGAAAATGGTATTTTCGTGTACCTGCATTTGGCTTCCTATAATCCACACACATATGCCAGCCTGTAGCTAGACGCGTAGGAATAAGCTCATTGTTGTCATTTTTAACTACTGTCATGCCAGTACGTTTAGGAACAACCTGCGTAGGACTCACCCATTTACTGTCTGAAATAGGATAAATCATACCTGCATCAAGTAATTTCATAACCTCTGTTCTGACCACCTCTTTCATAATTGGGTTAAGGCGGCGTTGAGCATCAACTGTTGGCTTCACATCGTCTTCCATTAAAATTCTATGCATACAAATTGCTGGGCTAATACCCTTGATGTCGGCAATTGTCCATCCTAGTGCATCTTGATATTTCCTCAAAACACGAAGCAATGTATCTTCCTCTGTGGGAGTTAAATCAGCTGCAACTATAACTGGCAGCGTTTCTGCAGCCCCTAAATGTGCATATTTTAAATGTTCTGGTAAGGGCTTTAGCTCCAATTTTGGTGGCTGCTGTCTGGACGGCTTAAGGGGCTATTTTGGCTCCCCTAAGCTCTCGTAAACATTTCTAAACCTTGGCAACTGTGTGGGCAGACTGTCCAATGCATGAATGTACTCAAGAACACCTTCATCTTCAGAATCTGTCCCAATTTTCCCTTGTAAAACGTGCAGCAACTGATCTGTAGTTGAACTGGCATAAAAACTATCTTGAACCATACTGTCTAACACATCAATGCGCATACAATCTTGCTGTTCAGCAGGACGTTTTGCTGCCTCAAACAAATTAAATACCACAGATTGGTCTTGAACTCGTAAAGTTAGTGTTCCAGCTTCCACATCAATTAAAGTCCTAGCTGTTGCCATAAACGGCCTCCCCAAAATGATAGGTGTGTGAAGGTCTTCATCCATGTCTAAAACCACAAAATCCACCGGGAGATAAAGATTGTCAACCTTAATAATAAGATCTTCAATAACACCTCTTGGATAAGTGATTAAACGGTCAGCTAGTTGAAGTATAATTGAGGTAGGCTTTAAATCTCCTTGTCCTAATCGCTGGAAAACAGAAAAAGGCATCAAATTAATACTTGCACCTAAATCAATTAAAGCACTTTTAAAATCAGAATTTCCAATAGTACAAGAAATATTAAAACTCCCTGGATGTTTTTTCTTAGGTGGTAGTTTGTGTAGCAAAACTGCACTGTTATGTCAAAACAACTTTGTCCAAATCTGCAAGCTTCTTTTTGCTGCTACAAACTTCTTTAAAAAATTTGGCATATGATGGTATTTTCTTGATTGCATCCAGCAATGGAATGTTGATTTGAACCTTGGATAATGTCTGCATAAAATCTTTGAGTTGCTGATCTCTTGCTTTAGGAATTACACGTTCAGGGTAAGACAGTGGAGGATCATAAACACGTTGAGAAATCTGTTTTGGGACTGTTTCTGTACTGTGCAGATTCTGTTTTTCTGCAGATTTGTCAGGTTCTGCGGTTGGCATTTCAGATTCTGCAGTAATCTGCACTGCAGGCAGATTCTGTTCAGTACAGTTTGCACGATTGTCATAACTTTTTCCACACCGTAAAGTCCGAACAACATTGCAGTCTTCATGTCCTCTTGGATTAGGCACTGTTTGACTAGGAAATTTGCCTTTTTCTCTGTTTGAAATTTGTGCAGCTAGCTGCCCAAACTGTTGCTCCAAACTTTTAATTGATGCTTCAACATTTTAAATTCTTTGATTGCTGCCTTCCATGAATGTTTGTGTTCTAGCTGCCAGTTTAGAAAGTTGATCTTCCAAGGATGGTTTTGATGGCACAAAAGGTTTTTGTACATGCTGGAATGGTTTTGAATTATTCTGATTATCACCCCATTTGAAATTAGGATGATCCCTCCATCCTGGATTGTAATGAGTTGCATATGCATCATTCCTAGGCCTTTGATAGCTGTTCATCATATTAACATGTTGCTCCACAAGCTCTGGGTAAGATTCTTTATGTGGACAGGCCAATATATTGTGTAGCCATGCTGCAGATAGTGCAAACTGTTGCTGCAGGTGGTTGCTGCTGTGTAGAATTTGCTATCTGTTGTAGAATAATATCAAACTTGGCATCAATTTTCTTCTCCATTTTTTCCATTTGTGCAGACATATTAGGAGAACCTGCTGATAACTCAAAAATGCCCTTTTTCTGTGAATGTTCTGCTGCCCATTGTTGAGATTCTGTAGCCATTGTATCAAATAATTCAAATGCTTCTCTTGCAGATTTATTTGACAATGAACCCCCAGCTGATGCATTAACATGGCTTTTGGATGTAGGATTAAGCCCATCAAAGAAAATATTCATTTGTGTATCTGGATCAATATTAACATGTGGACATTTTATATACATCTCTGTATATCTCTCCCATGCCTCATGAAATTCTTCGTTTGGCTTTTGAGTGAATGTCATAATCTCCCGCTTGTAATTCAACGTCTTGGATGCCGGATAATATTTGTTCAGGAATCTTGTATGCAATTGTTGCCAAGTAGTAATGTTATTCGTTGGTAGAGTGAATAACCAAGTTTCAGCCTTATCCTTCAAAGTAAAAGGAAAAAGACGTAACTTAATAGCCTCGGCAGAAAAACCCCTGATTAAAATATTTTTGCAACCCACGATAAATTTTGCAACATGTAAATTCGCATCCTCGTTAGGCAGCCCACGAAAAGTACGTAAAATTTCAAGCATATGGTGCTTGATCTCAAAAGAATCGCCATCTTCCTGGGCAGGATACACAATACAATTAGGAACATCGTTGGCTCGAGCAGCCAATGACTCTCTGAGTGGCCTGCCTGCAGCAGGCAATTGCAACGCCATTGTGATTTTATTGTCTACAAAACTAGTAAACAATTCTTGCAGAAACGTGCCTCAGTTCACAGTCCCAAACCAAATTATTTTCTCTCCTGTCTATGCAGTGTGCGTTCAGGTTCTGGATCAAACTGTGCAATCTGGGCAGTTCCTGATCTAGTCTGGACCATGCAGTTTACAGAATCTGCAATAACCCAAAAACGTTAAAATAAATTGATTTTTTTTTTTTGGCGAAAAATAATATAAAAAAAAAATTATCAGAAAAAGTTTAAACAAAATTTATCTAAAATAGTCCCCGGCAGGGCGCCAATTTCTTGATAGGATTTTTAACGTCTATGCAAATAGGGTTAAAATTACATGAAATACTTGCAAGAATACAAGGATATTGTAGTATAGATGCTCATGCAAGGTCGTTTTCCTCAAGGACTATTTGGATAATTTATGTAGAAACAATTCCTAATCAAAATACTTAGAATTAAAACTTGAGAAAATAGAGTTTGAGATTTGATGAATTAAAAACGAATTTTAATTAAAAACTAATATAATCGAAGAAAAGATTTTTAAATACTAATTTATAAAGGCACTAGGGTTCCACCATCACCTAGCAATCTTATGAATTTCTACCAATTACTTACGATTTACACATGCTACTTCGAAGGTTAGGTTTTCCTAATATATATTCTCCTCGTGATATTCAAGCAAGAACATATATCTAACATGCAATCCGTCTGTGATATTCAGATCGAATATGAACATGCAAGACTCATGAAGTTTTATGAAAACCTTTTTAAAAACCATGCAACCCCTAAGAACGTGATATTCGCCTTAGGTGGAATTACAATTATTAATCACAAGAAGCAATACTCAATCCTCCGGTGATATTCCGACCGAATTGCATCCAATTACTTGTCTAAACATCCTAATGGTGGCCAATCATCAAGATAATTAGATAGTTTAAAACAGTGATCAATAATTCAAAGTGCGCACGCAATGAATCGTAAGCAATTAAATAAAAATTACATATTCATGCTAAGGCTCAAGGCTTCGCCCTAGCAAAAAGAATTAGTTATGCATATTCATAATTGAAATCATGGAAAATATTATTACAAATAAAAGGAATGAAAGCACCTTGAAGTAGAAAATCTCCAAGAACCCTAGCCAAGTTCTTTGTCTTTGAAGTTGAATAATAATAAGCGTAGTCTAAAACTGTAGACGGCCCAAGCAATATATTTGCTCCGCCCCCACAAACCCTAAGACATAGGTTTTTTATTCCAACTAGGAAACTAAGAAAAATAATAAAATATCTTAGAAAATAAAACCCTAATTAAACTAGGAGAATCTGCCAAGTATTTATCCAGCCACGTTTTAGCCTCAGATCTCTTCCAAATCCGGCCCAAGATAGCTTGTTTTAAAGATAAGGACCTTCCGAACACATCTCCAGAAGGCCATGAAACCATCCGAGGTCATCTTGAGCTCCAAAAACGCACTTTAAGCCCAGAAATGTCATTTTCCAGCACCGCGCATCGCTCCTTTATTTTATCGCCAGCAAATAACCGCTTGATGGAAAAAATCCCAAATTTTGATACGACCAAGCTAAGTAACTCACGAACGTCTTCCAACTGGAATTACTCCAAAATTCGTCCATTTGTCCATGTTTTGTTATAGAGGAAGTCGAAAATCCTATATTGAAAATACAATTTAAAGTATCAAAATTCTTCCAAAATATTAACCAAAATATACCAAGAATAGGGTTAAATATATAATATAAAATTCACTTATCACCCAACTTAGTTGCGATACCTGTAAAAACATAAATTACAAGTTGGTCATAGATGGATGCTTTGGATCATTAGATCCGGATCCAATGCCTTCTTGTTAAAATTGTATAGGGACGAAATGTTTGAATCTTTATTCTTTTGGAAAGAATAAAGAATCACAAAGTTGTTGAGGTTAATTCACTTAGATGTTAGTGGCACATGTCCACAACATAATACTACTCATGTTATATGACATTCACCGAAAATTGCTCTCGATTGGACTATCGTTTATTTTGAATAAACACAAGTCGAAATACTTTGCAAAAGGTTTCAAAGAATTCAAGAATGTAAGTTGATGAGTAAGACGTCTAAAGTATTTACCTCCTTAGATTTGATCCAAGGAAAATTGACACTTTAGATGAGTTTCCTTGAAAGATATCAAGGAAGGTAGCATCATAAGATAATGGATTTCTCCATTGGGAGAAGAACGAACTCGAATAAGATTTAGTTTGTTGGATGTTATCAAATACCCATATATAGGATATATACTTCTAAAACAACATGATTGTCAATTAGAAGATCTTCCAAAATTTTCATGACTCCATAGGATATGGTTGGAAAGAAAGACGAGTCTTAATCGTGTTAAGATTTGGGGTTGTGTGCTAATAAGCAATATTTGTTTGAGAACAATCTTGTGGGATATCCTTAAATCAACCTTTGGATATCACTTCTATAAACCAACTAACAAATGTTGTTTGTTGGGTAGTTCATTGTAATCCTACACTAGGATTTGCCTAAGATAGAGCAAATGAACAAGAGATAGAATTTAAAGAATGGGTTCTTTGAGAGACAAGATAATAATCAACAATTATAACAACCTAGTTCCTACACCACAAGCTCCAAGGTAATCGAGAAGGATTTATAGACCGTCTCAGTTGAATGGTTTGAACTTTATGACTATGTCATAGAGTTACACCTCTTAATTCGAAAGAAATAAGAATGAAAATCCTTATGATTACATTGAGTGTATATATGAGATATACTCAAGGAAATGGTATAGTACCATTTGACCCGAAATAATGAAACCTACACAGCTAAATGGTAGCTTAAGGTGACTACAATCAACGAGATTAGTTGACTTGGATGAAACCATCTTTGATGTAGTCTAGGTTTCTATTAATTCGAAGATTGCTAGCTACAACTAAAAGGTGATTCAATGTTTGGACATAATATGGGTTTCCAAAACCATTATCAAGATAATCTTGATAATATATGTCTAAGACTAGGAATCACAAGACATGTAAGTTCTAGAGATCCATCCATCATGAATCTTAGCAAGCTAGTGGGAGCTATAAGCCTCTTATGAGAGAAAGATCAAATAATTTGATTTCTCATAAAGATGTAAATGAATCTTTTGTTTACTAGGTTTACAAAAGATTAGTGGGAGTTAATCGTATTCCTAAATTTGAACATATATATGATACATTAATTTTAGGAATTCTTCTTCATTAAATTTGTGACTTTTAACTTTCTATAACGATAGAATGTATATAGGAGACATAATCTATATACATGGGATGGAAATCTATAACGATAGATTTCAGGATATAATTGGATTATATCAAGCCCTAACGATAGACAAAATATGCTAGGAAGTTTCTCATATGATGATAAACTTCAATCAGAAGGACAACTCTAATGATACTAGGAAGTTGCTCTTCTCAAAGGGAACGTACCCTTTGACTCCCAAAGAAACAAAATGTGTGAATAGAATCCTTTATGCATACACAGAAAGGTGATTTACGTGTTTCATATTGTATGAAAAATATTGATATGAGTTGTACCTAGAACGGTACAAGATGATATCAGTGCAAGCTCAGGATCAGAACCATGGCAACTGTCAAGAGAGTCCTTAAGTATTTAAGAAATACTAAAGGATAGATTCCTCAAGGATGAGGAAGAATTAGAGTAATGCAAAGGAATCGTAAACATATTAGATTATGAATCTAATATCGTATCCAACATTGGATGTCCCTTCATTTTGAATGAAGAGATAATTAGATATCTCTTTATTATAACTAAAGAGATATTTGGGTGGAAACGTTAAAAGTAATGACTTTAGTGTGTTCCATCATGCAAAATATATCGCCATATCGAAGCTTACTTGGATGGGAAAGTTCATTTATGAACTCTCTATTCGGTTCTAACCAAAAAGTGTCTCTAGTGTGCCGATACTACGACATTAATGGGGCGATAGCTTAAGCCAAGGAATCAAGGTCTCATCAAGATCTGAACTCAAATGAGAGACGGAACCACATGATTGAGAATCATGTATAATGGTGACGTGGTTATTCTCAAGGAATTCTATGGATAACATATAAATATCCATTGTCTAGGCTTACTATTCAGCCATTTATGAAATGAATTTAGAAGAGGTATCATCACAAATGACCAACTTGATTGGCTCTAGTGCAAGTGGGAGATTGTTGAAAATGTGCCCTAAAACAAATCATATGAGGATACTTTACGGACATTTTACATGTTAAACTAATCTAGTTTAATATAAAGGGCAAATATTATTGTTTGAAGTTGTCTTATATAAATGTTATATGCTTAAATGATAATTCCAAGGAATATGTAATTGGGAAAGTGATCTAAAGAAGTTAGATTCATGAGACCATTCTCTTTCGTATACATATCCTAAATGTTCCTGATCATAGGATTGCCAATTGGGCATTGACAGTCTGTTAAGATCAGTACGTGCTATGTCTTCTCTTAGGGAGAGTGACTGGTCTCGAATCATTGGTGTGACTGACCAAGAAAAGTACGTAGGTGCTCAATAGAGATTGAGTTCATTGAACGCGATCAACAAGGAGTTCTCATACTCAAGTCACATGAGAACTCATGGTTGGGATAATGCAAAGTAGTCCTTTGACCTGAGGCATCATAGTTGACATGTGGTTAGATCCTTGATCTTTGACTATGTCAACATCACTCTGTAAGAGGGTGTCCATGACATGGTTGGGGTTAAGCCACTTAGCCATGGAGGCAAGTGAATGCGCAACAAGGGAACTCTAACCTTCAAACCGTTTGAGGGAGAATACTCTATGATATGATTAAGAATCTCTGGCCAGAGTATGAATGAGATTTAGAAAGTCGTTCCAAATCACATTCAAGTTAATCATATAAGTAAGAGAATCACATTGGATAGTAGACATGAATAAACTATCAAACCAAACAATGTGGTCAAGAGTATTGTATTAGAGAAAGACCGTATTGCATTGTAATCCTAAACTGAATAGGTTCTCCACCTCTTCTGATTAGCTTGGGTAACCATGACATACTGCTAGGTGTCACTCATGGTTTGTGGAAGTCCTAAATGTGTATAAACACTAACGGGAGAATTGAAAGTATGTTTCAATTCACAATCAAGTCGAAGAGTTCTAATCACCCACTGCCTCGCTAAAAGGAATCTAATGGATTGTACACCGTGTAAGGTAGAGATTGAAGAAACAACGAAGATGAGTAAGAATAATTAAATGGTTTAATTATTTATGGCTAGGATTAATTAATATGTTAATTAATCAAACGAATATGTTTGTTATAAACCTCGGGTTAGTTTTGGGCCGCAAGGCCCAATGGGATTTGAATGTCAAGCCCATTAACTCAAGTTGTATGACAACTTGAAAACACAAAGGGCTTGAAAGCCCAATGAACCCTTAAGGCCGGCCATATAGAGAAGGGTAGGTAACTTGCCTTAATTACAAGTTTGCCACTCCATTGTGAGATGGTATGAAGGCAACTTTATAGTCATTTCATCATTAGGGTTTTCTTTGAGGAAATTGGAGAGAACACAAACTCTCCCTTTCTCTCTAAGAGGCCGGCCATCCTAGGGGAAATTAGCTAGCAATCTTACTTCCTCTAGGTCACTCATCTCTTCATCAATGTTTTCCTTGAGTTGAGTCTTGGTTCACCCAACTACTAAGCTTTGAATTTCATGGCTAAAGTTTTGTTTTTGAGTGCATACAAGCATGATTCTACCTTTTAATTGTTAATAGCATGCATAGATGTTGCTCAAATGAACTTATTTTCACAAATTTTTCCTCCACTAAGAAGCAAGAAATGAATGCCCTCTCCTTGGGTGATTAGCCTTTGCTTATGCAAAGAGGAATCAACAAAGGTATAAGATTTCTCAACTTACTTTGCTCTTGAGTTGAGTCTTGGTTCACCATAACTACTAGGCTTTGAATTTCATGGATTAAAGTTTTGTTTTTAAGTGCATACAAGAAGAATTCGGATGACTAGATGGTCTATCCTGAATGTGCAAGTCTTCATGAATGTATCTTGGTTTTAAAGTGTTACAATACTAGTTAAGCGACCTGGGGGATCAAGCAACCACTCGGAAGGATACGGTTTTTGAAGCACGATTCTACCTACACCTTACACCTAAAACGCCTTCGAGAGCCAGGGATGTCGCCTAGAGTGGTCATGCAAGTCGTCTACTTCTGTAAGCAAGACGCCCAGCTGATGACCCAACAACTGGCAGCCTAAGGCAATCTGTAAGAAGAGACTTAGATTTGTTATGACTATGCGGACTCGTTTGCTTATTTAAAAGCAGTGTTTTCGGCTAACGGTCTACAGTTTAAGTTTTGCAAGAAATAAAGCTGAAGTACGACTATAGTGGCTATGCGGATTTCCTCTGCTTTCTATGAGAAACATGTGTCCGGCATCGAGCTCTATAAGTTAAAAACTTCGCAACACGCCTAGGGAGGGCCAAAGCTCAAGAAGCCACTAAAGTCGAGGTACGACTATAGCAGCTATGCTGATTTCCTCTACTTTCTACAAGAAGCAAGTGTCTGGCCGACGACTTTATAAGTTAAAAACTTCACAACATTCCTTGGGAGGGATGAAGCTCATGAAGCCACTAAAGCTAAGATTCACGACTATAGTAGGTACGCGAACTCGCATGCTTCCTACGAAGGCAACGAGTTCGGCTGCATGGTCTATAAGTTAAAAGTCTCGCACCTTTTTCCTTTTACAGGTAAAGTTCTAGAAGCCCCAAAGCTGAAACTAAAGCCTAAAATGATGACGTGGGATCGATTGTTCCATCGAAGTAGCCAGCATAACCGCCCGTCTTACGGTAAAGTTTTGCAAGGCGCCTCAAGCAGGCAAGGCTCCCGAAGCACCTAAGTTGAAACTAAAATCTAAGTGATGACATGGGAATGACTGCTTTGTTAAAGCAGCTTACCCAGCCGCCCGTCCCACAGTAAATTTTCACAAAAAACATGGCAAAATAGAATGATTGATGCAAAGCAAGGAAAGCTGTTTATTAAATTTCTACCAAATTGATAAACCGGCTCGAAGGCCAACAAAGTTCAAATAAAGCAAAAAAAAAAGGAAGAGAAGAAAATTCCTAAGTCTAAGCAAAATGACTACTCATTGGCAGCCTGCGCAACCATTGGTTCCTCAATTGCCACGACTTCAGCAGCCGTACCGCTCCTAGCAGCAAAAGCTTCCATCAGCTCATCCTCAGCTGCCCCTGCCTTGACTGCCTAACCCTCAATAGAGGAAGTCTTGAAGTCTTTCTCAGAAAACTCATAGTCCGACGACCTGTCCTGTAGATAGTCTACATAGCCAAGCTTGTAGAAATCAGCCTGACAAGAAACAAGTGCCACTTCATGATTGGCTTTCTCATTCTTTAGTTGCACATTCTCCTCAATAAGCCCAGTGTGAGCACCCTGCAGCTTATCCAGTTCCTTTCTCAAGTTCTCGCTAGCAGACAACACACCTTGCAGATCCACTTCCTTGGACTCTAGCTTATTGGCAACATCCTTGAGATGAGACACTATAGTATACATGAAGATAAAATCCTTGTCCTTGGTGAAACAAGTTGATCATAGCTTTGAATTGACACGTTCATGGTCCTCGACCACCGAAAAAACATGACTAACTTCTTTCTCTACAACTTCCAACATTGCCTGAGTCGTACTAAGCTTAGCCTTCAAATAGGTGACCTCCTAATGAGCGATCTCCAACTAGAAAGAAGTGAAGGCAGAGACACTAGACCCCTTCAAAACGGAGAGTTTAGATTCGAGCTTCTCGATCTTTTCAGTAACCGAGCAAAGCTCAGCCACCAACGCCACTTCGGCCTCTTTAGTACACTTGACAACATCCTGATCAACGCGCATAGACTCAGCTACCAGGATCAAAGTGTTATGCATTGTAACAATCAAGGAGGACATTCATCAAATAGGCAGGACGCTTCGCAAATGAGTCTGAGTGGATGATAACTTTCCTGACACTATCAACGAACTTGGCGTATGCATTAACGTCCTCAAGCAGGTCAGCCTTCAGCAGTGCACAAACCTTGGGAAACTCACCAACCTCAGACTCAGTAGAACTCTCACAACTGCTCGTGTTAGCAGATTTCTCGTTTCCAACATACGAGTCAACTGCTCGTGTTAGCAGATTTCTCGTTTCCAACATACGAGTCAATCACGGCAGAATAAGGAACAGGCCAGGCACCACTTTAGCAGCATAATCCACCATACCGCTCTTTATAGCGGCAAGCTTCTCAGAAGCCGAGCCAACCTTAGTTCCTGACAAATGCTTCGATACAAACCCAGACACTAGGGGCACCACCGAACCCTTCTACTGGGCAAGCCTCTCAGCAATGGATATGGTCACCTTTGGAGATGTAGGTTTCACAAGCTCATACTTAACGGACTTTTTTGTCCCCTTAGGAGAAGTCAGATCAATGACAAGCTTCATAGTAGCAGATGAACCCCCACGAGTAGTAGAAGAAGTATTTGGCTTCTTCTCGGCTGAAAGCTCACAAGTAGGTGAGGAAGATCTCTTCTTTACACCCTTATTGGCAGCAGGCTCTACAGCAGCGATCGGACGAGCAAGCTCATCATCCTTTATCCACTTTATCTCTTCCTTCAGAGATAGCTAGCCTTTCTCCCAACAAAAGGCTGAGCAGCCAACGCCACTCATGGTACTCAACAAGAATCCCAAGGCAATGTGCACTTTCTTCATATCTGCCAAAGTTCTTGGAGTTAAGCCAAATTATGAATCTACACAAAATACGAAAGACGATCAGTAAATTGAAGTCATGAAGTGACTCAACAAAAATTCAAGCAAGCCAGGAATGAAGCAGTTCACTTACCACTGATAAAGACAGTTGGAACGCGCAGATCATGAGAGGAGTCAACCTCCTAATCTCCACTTAGCTCCAAGGTGTCCCTCTCTTACTGATCATCACTTTTTCAAGGAGCATTGAGCAGCCTATGGTGAGATCTCAGCTGCCTCATGCCGTCCTTGTGGCCAATTTCCAAGAAGTACCAGAACTCACTTATGGTCAGGCCAAGATCAAAGAACCTACTCAAGTTTATAAACCCCACCATCGCACGAATTGCATTCAGGGAGCACTGAGAAAGCTTGCATTTCCTGGATTAGATAACTTCTTGGAAAAGGCACGACATGGGAAAGTGAATCCTAACACGAAGTAATACGGATGGAATTTGATAGCCCTCTTCCTAGCAGTGGCACATTCGTCGTACGGTTCATGGCCGCTATCATCCTTCACCAGCTTGATGCGAACCCCTAACGAAATCACATGTTTGTACACCTCAAGAAAATCCCAAAACAACTCATCAGAATTGATCTGGACATGCGTAGCCTTGAAATAGCCCACCTTGCCGGAAGAACCACCTTGACGGTACAAAAGTGGAGGATACTAGTCACTTATGCGATCAGAGGAAGACATCTCAAAGTGCCTGCAAAAAGTACGAAGAAAAATATTTAGAAGGCAGCTCACGACAAGAGAAACAAAAAATAAAAATAAAAGGATCGTGAGCCTAGCGTCCCTGCGCTAGGCCCCATGGCCCTCGCATTCTCTCGCAGCCTAGGCCCAAGTCGCAAGAGCCTAGTGGTAAGCCAGGCCCCACGACACTCTTCATTTCTTGCAAATAGCATGACCCAACATCCTCTTCCCTTTTCTTTCGCGCTCCATGCGCCTTAAGAAATAGGTCGAGGCCTTTCGACCCAAACCACCAAGGCCCGAGAGCCGGCCCCAACCGGTTTCTCCCATTCTATCACCTCACACTTGCATGGGTCCGTGCCTTGACACCTTGAAGGCTTGGCCCAAGCTGGCCTCTTCGTACCCTAACGCCTAGCCATTCTGAGCCAAACAACACGCCCCCAACACCTCGGCCCAAGCCGAGCTAACCCTGTACTGCATAGCCCACTATGCACATCAGCATTGTGGCACCCCTCCCACGTGTTCTACACGACCTCGGCCCCTATTGAGCCAATTTTTTCAATCCCCAGACTCCCAAAAAAATCAAGAAGAAGAAAATTCAAATTGTCTTAACCTTGGTGCAGCACGGGGAAGAAGAACTACAACGAGATGACTCTTTGCAAGGGCAAGAGAAGAAAAAAGCTAGGGGAGGGGGAAGAAAAATTTCCTCTAGCTTCTCTTCCTTGTCGGAATAATGATGGTTCTCCAAATTTATTTAATCTCCTGCTTAAGGCAGAATTAAATAGGTATTGGGGGCAATTGCTTTCCATTTCCTAGAAGAAGTCTATCTCCAAATCAAGAAAGGAGATCAAGTTCAAAATGGGAAACAACTTTACAAGCCTAAGTAGCTTGGGATTTCTACAACTACTGCCATTTTCCTATGTGCAGCCAAGTAGGTGTAGGGGCATTTATGGAGCCTAAAATAATCCCAAAAATTCTAGAAGCGACACGTGGACTTTTGCTCAACAAAGACAAGATTGCCCTCAATAAATGGGCAGGCTTCTTAGATGTTCCCACGCGCAGCTCGCACCCCTGAAGGTCTTAGCACTTGAATACAACAACCCATAACTCATATGCCCTTGGCAAGGAAAAGTCAAAGTATTAAAGATAAGGATTAATTATCCAAATCCGATCTTTAATACATTTCCAATTGAAGATTGACTCCAATCAAGTATGTAATCCCAATTTAAATCAATTAGGGATAATTACTCCATTATCTCAAGATATTATTTCCTATTTAATATCTTGAGAATATTTCTCCATAAACCCTAACACTATGGCCAGCCCTATCCCTATAAATACCCCATATTCTACCAAATTTTGATAAGCTTTTTGCAACCCTATAAAGCCTGAACACTTTATTCTCCTTTGAGAAACTAACTTAGGTATCAGAGATCCATTGCTCCTTGATCAAAGGTGTTAATTGTTTGGCAGGTGCATTTCGTCAAGACTGAAGACGGCGGAAATTTGCATCGACAATACTCAACTCACTCGAAGAAGTACTCCTTCGTGTCCTTCTTTAAAAAAAATATGAAAATAAGCTCTTCATCTGTCTTTAACAACATTCTTTGTAGCTAAAACATTTTCATTCCCGTCCTTGATGAACCTTACTTGGTTCAAGTTTCTTGTCTTCCTTTCCCTTACTCTAGCAAGTTTATAATTATCCAACTCTCCTTCTTTGCTATTTAATACTCTCACAGTTTTCATTGGTCCTATCCTTGATTTAGGCTTTACAACATTCTTACTTAGTCTTAACCTTTTCCTATACCTCCTTCCTTCGACCACTAAATTTTTTTGAAGTGGAGCAAAACCCTTGGACTCTCCTAATACCCCCTTCGTAACTTTTCGTATAATATCGACCTAACAAAATTACCATTAAAAGTTATATAGAACAAAATAGAAGAATCAAATATGCTAAACATATATATGTGTTTGAACTAATATACCCTAGAATTTAGCCATACTTTTGTAGAGTGTTTCATGAATTGTCCGGCACTCCGGAGTTGATCATAACCTTTCTATTGCTGATGCAAACCAACCAGAAGGAGTGGCGAAGGAAATTTATTCATTTCCACTTAATTATGTCTCATTTGTTTTGTTTCGGAAGCTTATGATTAAGGCCTTGCTCATCATTCTGGGAATTGGTCAGTATCAATCTTCCACTTTGTTGATTGTTGAAAACTGAAATAGAAAAGGAACGAAGTTACCCGAAAAATGTAGAAGCCTTGAGTGATGATTGATTCTTGGGATGAGTCGTGGACTAAGTCGCTTTCTTTAAGATGTTTCACGGCTCTGCCCAAAGTGTGCAAGCAGTTCACAAACACCATGTCGTCCCCAAGATAAACCAGCCCTGAACCTTCTTCTGATAAGTTCTTCCTTGCACAATGAAAGAACCTTCAAAGTCACACCCTTTTCTATATGTTGCTTTAAGAACTCATTTTTTCAAGAAAAATATATAGGCTGTTGATTTTGTCTGCCTTTCCTTCGATACAAGGGGCTTATATATATATATATATATATATACAGAAAGATAAAATGGATGTTGTGGGGTTGGGAGATTCAGGGGCTTGAAAATTGTAAAGAATCAAAGGGAAGAAATCAAAATGGACAAAATAAAAAACGTAAATATTCAAAACAGAGCAAACGCATGCATACAGACCTGATCTTCTTCTCTATTCAAAGAAAGAATCCCAATTATTTATGGTGAGAAGCTTTCTCACGTTTCAAGATTTAGTGGAGGAGATTACTCCTTATCAAAAGATAAGGTTAAAAAACAATTTACATTATATATATTTAATGGTTGTAATAAAACATAATATAAATATTTATATATATAAAAATTTAAATAAGAACATATTGCTTCTACAATCTCCCACTTGTTTTTGTTTAAATCTATAAATCAATCAATATATTATAAAGCTATGCATAAGTAAAGGTGTTTCTCAACTTGAACCTGTACATAGTGTTCGTGGTCCAGATTATACTAGAGTGACTTATACTTTCAAACTCTATCTTTGACAACACCACACACACACACAACTTTATTAATAGGAAGATTGTAATGGAAGAATTATGTCACTAAAAGTGTCCATGTCTTTGTGCTAATCTTCTCAAGTTCCTTCGTTCGTACAACAAAGGAATAAGCATTTGTTGTTTGTGTTGTCCTCTTTATGATGGCCTTATCTAACATGTTCTTCCTATGATACATTATCAATAGGAAGATTATGACGATCAGACTACTTAGGTACATTTACAATCCATTCAAGACAATCTATGGGATTGTGGTACCAAGTTAGGAAACTAAAGCCTTCGGTTTTTTCTTTGTCGAGTTTTGGATAGCTTTTGCAAATATATCCATAAATAAATACATAACAAATATAAATTGATTGGTTTTAAGCTATTTGATCTAGGTCTTTAAATCAAATAGCACCACCCACTATTTTTGTCAAATTCCATATCCCTTATTGGAATTCAAGAGTTTTGGAGGAAACTCTTAGTAGGGTATGGGAGGCTCACTATTACCAAGCCCACCTCACAATGATATGATGTTGGCTAGCATCAATAATAATGACAGAGTACTCTTACTCATTTACATCTCATGTAAGTACCCATCTTATTTGGCCTCTAGAGAATGATGCCTCGCAATGATATGATGTTGGCTCCATTGCACTTAGTTAAGTCATTTCCACCATGCAAGTTCGGGTAGGGGTTCAAGAACAACCTCACAATAATATGATGTTGATCGTTCTTGTTGCCTACCTTCACAATATCATGTATGCGTATAGAACTCCTCCTGAGTGTAAGCACATACTTTGTACTCCCCCATGATAGGGTGAAGTTAGTGTATGAGTCACAAATGATTGGAGCCTACCATGGTGGAAGACCACGAAAGAGTGTTCAAAGCACTCTCACACTTGTCAAATTAATAACGGTTTAGTTGAGGGGTTTTAGGTCTCATCACATATAAGCATGCATTTTAATCTCATTAAAACAATTCGATCCTATTACAACTATTGGTCCTTGTGATTGATTTAGTAGTATATGATACTTCCACTATGCTTGTAAAACGATTTTTAAAGCAAGAGTATATGGTACTAATAACAAAAGCTTTGCATTCATAGATGGACTATATAGTTGCCTTAGGGCCTTAGGATGACTATGAACCCTTGATTTGATCCAACAGAAGTCTAGTGTTGGATGTCGTTCTAGGGATGGTGATTGATTTTACTTACGCGTTTAATCACATTAAGGCGTGTTTTTTTATTGAGCATTGGACCCAACTACTCCAATTTCAGGCACATCAAATAAAACAAGAGAGGAGTACTTCAAAGTAAAGAAGAGCTTATGCTCTTTTACAAAATTTGATCATATCAAATTACAACCAAAAACTAATCTACACATTCCCATGGTTCAAACAAATTTGAGAGACGACCTTTCACATAGCTCAATTATCGTAGGCTTAGGTTCATAATCACCATTTCTTTAATTAATTAACGTTTTAACTAATTAAACTTGAATGCAACATTGTGATTTGGGTTTTGTATCCATAGAATAGATTTAAATGGAGCTAAATGAAATGACAATCCAATTCTTATTTAAAGAGACAAAACTATTCTGTTCTCAACTAATTTGGGCCAAAATGCAATAGCCTTAACTTTTGGGCTATATTGCAAAATACAAACTTTTTTAGGTCACTTTGTAAAAACACAAAAGTCTACTACTTCATGTAATTACAACTAGAACCCAAAAAATTCAACAAATACAAAAACTTCTTTAAAGGAGCAAAACAATTTGTCCTTTAGTGATTTTGGGCCTTTACGTAAAAACGTAAACTTTCGGGTCAAAGTGCAAAACACAAAAGTATCAAAACTTTATGTAATTGC
The DNA here is from genome assembly GCF_916048215.2 of Malus sylvestris. NCBI lineage: Eukaryota > Viridiplantae > Streptophyta > Magnoliopsida > Rosales > Rosaceae > Malus > Malus sylvestris. Next base: position 39,376,001 of record NC_062272.1, on the reverse strand, counting down.
ATAAAAGCCCCAATAGTACTCCCATTATAGGTGTGGCCGGTCATGGTGAGTAATAATGGTGTGTGTGAGTTAATTTGTGTGTTTGAAAGGTGATTGAAAGTTGTAAGTGATTGGTATGGTGTGAATAGTAAAAAAAAGTATGAGTGTTGTTTGAAAAATCATACCATCCATCACTAACAAAAACAAATATACAACCAAACACCTTTTGAATCAAAACAACAAACTTTTTGTTCTTGGTATGAACAACAAGAACAAAGCAAGAACATTGATGAACATCCATGAAAACCCATAAGAGCACCATGAATGTTTTCACTCAATAAAACTCAAATTTTCACTACTCAATAGAGGGTTAACATCCTAGGGTACTTAGGGGGTTCCAAAAGTCACTTTAAAACATTTTTAACAAGACAAACATGAACCCAAAAATCCACCCTTTGGATTTGGCCGAATTTCCCCATAAACATGGCACCAAATTTTAGATCCAAAATTCATACTCATATGAACTACATCTACAACATTTGAGATGACAAATTTTCAAGCAAAATTTACATTCAAAGAAACAAGAATAAAGCTTGTAACAATTACAAAATTCGAATTACAGACTATGAACTACATAACCCAAAAGGATTCACCAACTACTACACCTAGGCTCTGATACCACTTGAAGGAAAAAATTTTGAAAACAAGTTCATTTGAGCAACATTTATGCATGCAATTAACAATTAAATGCGGAATCATGCTTGTTGGCACTCAAAAACAAAACTTTACCCATGAAATTCAAGGCCTAGTAGTTGTGGTGAACCAAGACTAAACTCGAATCTTAAAGAAAAGAGTTGAGAAACTTTTATACATTTTAAGCACCTCTTTGCTTAGCAAAGGATATTCACCAATGTGAGGGCCTTCTATCCTTAGTGTCCTTGCTCCTTGGCTCCATGGATGTGGATTGAGGAACTTTGCTTTTTGGCTCCATGACTTCTTGGATATGGGTGAAGCAATGGATTCTCCAAGTTCCCAAGAAAGGGAACCTCTAAGTTTCCACACCAAGGAGAGCATTGAGGAAGAGATGAGTGACCTAGGAAGATATGGATGCTAGTCCATTCTTACTAGGGTGGCCAGCCTCCTAAGAGAAGAGAGAGTTTTTTTGTTCTTCTCTTTTCTCTCTAGAAAACCCTTAATGAGGGAATGTGCTATAATTTCCTTTCTATAGCCACTTACATTGAGTGGCATAATTGAAATTAAAACCAACACTCCCTCACACTCTCTATAGCCGGCCATGTGGGTTCATTGGGCTTTCATGCCCTTTGTGTTTTTCAAGTTGTCATACAACTTGAGTTATTGGACTTGGCATTCAAAGTCCATTGGGCCTTGAGGCCTAAAACTAACCCGAGGTCTAAAACAAACTTATTCGTTTGATTAATCAACATATTAGTTAATCCTAGCCATAAATAATTAAACAATTTAATTATCCTTACTCATCTTCGTTGTTTCTTCAATATTTACCTTACACGGTGTACGATCCATTAGGTTCCTTTTAGTGAGGCAATGGTGATTAGAACTGTTCAAATCAATTGTGAATTGAAACTTACTTTTCAATTCTACCTTTAGTGATTATGCACCTTTAGGGCTTCCACAAACCATGAGTGACACCTAGCAGTATGTCATGGCTACCCAAGCTAATCAGAAGAGGTAGAGAACCTATTCAATTTGGGATTACAATGCAATACGGTCTTTCTCTAATACAATACTCTTGACCACATGTTTGATTTGATAGTTTATTCATGTCTACTATCCAATGTGATTCTCTTACTTATATGATTACCTTGAATGTGATTTAGAACGAATTCCTAAATCTCATTCATATTTTGGCCAAAGATTTTTAATCATATCATAGAGTATTCTCCCTCAAACGGTTTGAAGGTTAGAGATCCCTTTTTGTGCATTCACTTGCCTCCTTGGCTAAGTGGCTGAACCCCAACTATGTCGTGGACACCCTTTGACGGAGTGACTTTGACATAGTCAAAGATTAATGACCTAACCATAAGACAACTATGATGCCTCGGGTCAAGGGACTACTTTGCATAATCCCAACCATGAGTTTTCATGTGACATGAGTATGAGAACTCTTTGTTGATTGCGTTCAGTGGACTCATTCTCTATTGAGCACCTACATGCTTGTCTTGGTGTCAGTCACACCAATGACTTGAGACCAATCACTCTCTCTAAGAGAAGACATGGCGAACTAATCTTAAGGGACTGTCAATGCCCAATTGGCAATCCTATGATCAGGAACATTTAGGATATGTATACGAAAGAGAATGGTCTCACGAATCTAACTTCTTTAGGTCACATTCTCCCAATTACATATTCCTTGGACTTATCGTTTAAGCATATAACATTTATATGAGACGGCTTTAAACAATAATCTTTGCCCTTTATATTAAACTAGATTAGTTTAACATGTGAAATGTCCGTAAAGTATCATCATATGAGTGGCTTTAGGACACATTTTGAACATCTTCTTGTAAGTTACATACATGAAAATCAAGCCCAAAATCTTTAGCTATTTGAGCTCTTTCACTTTTCCTAGGTTCTAATGCAGATTCACTATGTTCTACAACAGTAGGTGCATAAATTCTAGAAGAATTAGAACCCCCACTCTTTCGAAGATTAAAAGGAAATTTACTCTCATAAAAATCAGCATCAAGTGACTCAATCATGATATGGTTTTTCAAATCATAAAATCTATCCAATAAACACACATTGATATGCTCTACTAGCCAATTTCGATCTTTCTAGATCAGGTTTACGAACATAAGCTAAACAACCCCAACTTCTAAAATACAACACATTTGGTTTCTTATTTTTCCAAATTTCATAAGGAGAAATATTCATTTTTGAGTTAGGAATTCTATTTAACACATAACATATATATAGTCAACACAATTTCACCCCACTAATAAGAAGCAGTTCCAGAACTAAGTAATGTAGCAATAGTCAATTCACAAAGAGTTTGATTTTGTCTTTCCGCTTTACCATTCATTTCAGGAGAATAAGGAGCATTAGTTTCATGAATAATTCCATGAGACTTAAACAAAATAACAAATTTAGTGGATTCATATTCTTGTCCTCTATCACTACGAAATCTTTTAAGCTTATGATTAAATTGATTTTCAACTTCAGTCATGAAAGTTTTGAACATGTTAATAGCTTCACTTTTATTTTTCATAAGATAGACAAAACAGTAATTCGAACAATCATCAATAAAGGTAATAAAATAACGTTTTCCATTTCTAGTTAACACTCTATCAAATTCGCATATATCGGAATGAATTAAGTCAAGTGGTTCAAACTCTCTATTGATAGATTTATGTGAAGTTCTAGTGATTCTAGCTTGACTACAATATTCTCATTTTTCAAAATCATTCAATGAAAAGTTGGGTAAAAAGCCTAAGTTACTCATGTTCTTAACCAAGTGTTTGTTAACATGACAAAGTCTAGCATGCCAAGTATTAAAAGAAGACAACATGTAAGTAGAAGTAGACATTTTATTAGCATCAACATTCAATTTAAACATCCCATTAGTAGCATATCCCTTTCCCACAAAAACCCCATTTTTAGTGAGAGTATATGTATCTGCTCTAATGGTTTGAGTGAATCCAACCTTGTTGAGAAGAAAGCCCGAGACAAGATTTTTCCTTATTGTAGGAGCATGCATCACATCTTTTAGTATCATGGTTTTTCCAGAGGTGAACTTCAACTCCACCTCTTCGTCAATGCGAAGTCGAGTGACCAAGATTTCCAAAGAGAACTCTTTTGTCTTGTGGCAGAGTGAGTTCTTGAAATCTTTCCAGGTTGGTGGCAACTTATCAATGATGACGGCAACCTGAAATTGATCATCTAACACCACGCCTTCAGAAATAATTTCATGAGCAATTTTTTGTAATTCATGAGATTGTGCTTCAACAAATTTATCATCAACCATCTGATATTTCAAATAACGACTAACAGCAAATTTCTTAGCCCCAACTTCCTCAATGTCATATTTTTTCTGAAGTGCCTCCCATAAATCTTTAGCAATGCCATAATCAGAGTAGTAGTCATAAAGGTCATCAGACAATCCATTAAGAATATAATTCTTAGCAAGAAAATCATTATCCATCCAAGTTTGTGAAGCTTTGGTTTGTGCAATAGTGGGCTCTTCAAGGAGAGTTGGTTTTACAGTGGTCCAAAAGGAAGCCCATTTTTTTGTGGTGAGAAAAAATAACATCTTCTGTCTCCAACGCTTAAAGTGGAGACCCTCAAACTTTGAAGGCTTGTTAAGGTCGGGTGCGGTGTTGTTTTCAGATTCCATGGCAGATTGAGTTCATCTTAAAATTGTTGAAAATTGAAATAGAAAAGGAACGAAGTTACCCAAAAAATGTAGAAGCCTTGAGTGATGAATGATTCTTGGGATGAGTCACAAACTAAGTTGCTCTCTTTAAGACGTTTCGCAGCTCTGCCCAAAGTGTGCAAGCAGTTCACAAATACCACGTTGTCACCACCAGAACCTTCTTCTGATAAGTTCTTCCTTGCACCATGAAAGAACCTTTGAACTCACACCCTATTCTATATGTTGCTTTCAGAACTCAATTTTTTAAGAAAAATATATAAGATGTTCTTTTTGTCTGCCTTTCCTTCAATATAGGGGATCTATATATATACAGAAAGATAAAATAGACGTTGTGGGGTTGAGAGACTCAGGGGCTTGAAAATCGTAAAGAATCAAAGGGAAGAAATCAAAACGGACAAAATAAAAAACGTAAATATTCAAAACGGAGCAAAAGCATGTACTCAGACCTGATCTTCTTCTCTATTCAGAGAAGGGATCCCAATTACTTAAGGTGAGAAGCTTTCTCACGTTTCAAGATTTAATGGAGGAGATTACTCCTTATCAAAAGATAAGGTTAAAAAATAATTTAATATATATTTAATGGTTGTAATAAAACTAAAACTAAATATATTTAAATATTTAAATAAAAACATATTGCTTCTACAATCGTGTTGTTTATTTGTTGAATGGAGAATCCAGGAATTTGGAAGATAAAGAAAATCCAAGAGACGAAAGAGCGACATATATGGGCTAATAAGGTCATGAATAAACTCGTCCAGTGCACTTCTTTATACGAGTATCAAAATACCGGCCAAATCCCAAGGAAACTCTCCCAAGCAAACATAAAGAAGAATCTGAAGTTCCTAATTCCATCTTGCCAGAGAAAACATCCTCCTCGTCCCCGTCACCCGATCATGTACATGATCGCGAGCCTAAGCTCAACAACGGTAATGATAGGAAACACAAAAAGCTCGGGAGAGATAGCAAGAATGTAATTCATGAAGCAGATAAAAAGCAGACACCTAAATGAATTGCAGCAAAGATGGTAGTGACCGAAATAGTAGAAAAAATCCTCGACAAGTTTCTAGTAGCTCTCCAGGACGTGGATTCCGATGCAAATAATGTTGTTCTCTTAGCTGTTGAGAACAGGCAACCCCATGTATACAATCTCCTGCAGGTCAGTTGGACAACCAAGGTAACAGCGCATTGCATCTTGCCGCTACGTGTGGACAGTACCGACCTTGGCTTATTCCGGGCGCCGCAATGCAAATGCAATGTGAAATCAAGTGGTACAGGGTAAGTAACTATTTATTGATCTCCCATAAATACTTCAGGTTTTTACAATGTCGGAGAACAATTCAGAAATAAATAAAAATAACAGGAAAAACAGAACTTGAAATTCTAGCACTCTATTAACCAAAAATATTTTCTTATATAGAATGAAATATAGAAAGGAATATAGAAATTAAAATGGTACTAACTTGATTAACTACAGGTAGAGGCTAGCACAAAAGCTATGTCCTTCGAACAGTATTTCCGTCCCACTCTTGTGTTTGTTGTTCTACAATGTGTACTTGACCAAGATACAACTACCTAATTTTATAACCTGCACTGGATTTTAGAATTCTAGCGAATTGCTTTGTGTGTTTACTCTCTAGAAAGTTTGTACGAAAGAGGAGGAAGAAAAGATGATCTCACTTGGAAACCGTGATTGCAAATATATAGGTTGTTTCACATCCTTTCAAATACTTGTTCAGCGTATTTGAAAGTACACAAGTCCTTTAATCAAAACGTTTTTAATTAATAAATTAATTAAAAACTTAATCCTAAATTAAAATTAATGAATCTAATTAATTTTAACTTCCAAGTCCCCAAGTGCCCTCCCAAGTGCCCCAAGGCCCAAGGCCCTTGTCATGATTAATTAATATTAACTGTATTTAGGCTTTATTATACAAACCTAATCCACACAACCATAAGGCCCAAGCCTTCAATCCATTTCCAAATGGTCCACATTCTAATTACTAGAACAAAGGACTAGACCTATATAAATGGCAATGGGAAATAAAGGTTCCCCGATGTGGGACACCAAAAGTCTCAAAACTCTTACAATACCCCAAATTCTGAGATGACTATGTGGTCCTAGAGAAACTAAGATACAAAAGTAAACAATAGATGTGACATACATCAGGTGAGGTGTCTTTTGGACTTGAACCTACCTTAGTATATACTTATCGGATTTACTAGATGACGCAATGAATATAAAATCTTGAATTGTTCATCTCCGCAGTAAACCAAGACAATAAGCAAAACATATGCCACACCAACACATCATGAATTCATACGTTTGTGTTCTTTTTGGTCCTGAACAAATCCTGGATTCCTGAGAGCTTTAAAGAATGTAGCCATGTAATTCTCATAAATGCGACCCCACATTTACTCTCATATAGGTGATTTTGATTAAGAATAGGCTACTACTATTCCACTTGATTTACAAGTATCAATAACATTAAACTAAAGTATCCTACACCCATTAGTAGTCACCACACTTCTTCCATCATAGGAATGGGTATGTAAGTGGGTTTCTTCGTTGAATCTAGCCAAACCAGTTTGCCTATTGAACCTAGACCATGGGATCTCCAATCAATTAGGTTAGGTTTCCATTTAGCTGTTTCATTTTACGCTATTGGCTTTAAACCCATTCCCTTCGATTTATGCTTAACTTGCTCTCTAGACAAACCTTTAGTAAGCGGATCTGCAATATTATCTTTTGGCTTAATATAGTCAACAGAAATTACACCACTAGAGAGCCATTGCTTTATTGTATTATGCCTTCGTCTAATTTGTCTAGACTTCCCATTGTATACACTATTTTTAGCTCGATATTGTGTAGCTAAACTATCACAATGTATACATATTGTCGTTATAGGTTTAGGCCATATGGGAACATCTTCCAAAAAATCTCTTAGCCACTTAGCTTCTTCTTTAGCCTTATCGAGCGCTATAAATTCTGATTCCATTGTTGATCGGGCTATGCACATTTGTTTGGAAGATATCCAAGATATTGCTACTCCTCCCAAAGTAAATACATATCCACTTGTGGATTTTGTATCAATACTATCGGATATCCAATTTGCATCAGTATATCCTTCAAGCACAGGAGGATACCTCATATAATGCAATCCATAATTCATTGTATACTTTAAGTATCTTAATACTCGAATTAAAGCTTCCAAATAATCATGCCCAGGATTGCATGTATATCTACTCAGTCTACTCACTGAGTATGATATATCAGGCCTTGTACAATTCATAATGTACATAAGGCTTCCAATAACTTGTGAATATTCACGTTGAGATATAGCATCACCACTATTTTTCTTTAGTTTGCTATTGGCATCAAAATGAGTAATTGCATCTTTTCCTTCCAAATGACCATACTTAAGTGTAGCTTCTATATAATGGGATTGTGTAAGAATATAACCTTCTTGGTTTCTTTTGATTTTTATACCAAGAACCAAGATCTTTCATATCAAAACTTGATTTCAATGTTTTCTTGGTCCAATTTATTATCTCTTTGTTAGTTCCCATTATAAGCATATCATCTACCTATAAACACAACATAACACAAGCATTATTTCGAGTTTTTGTTAGACACACTTAACACACTCATTTATCCTAAACCCATGAGTGATTATAATATGGTCAAATTTTTCATGCCATTGCTCTGGAGCTTGTTTAAGCCCATATAGCGATTTCACAAGTTTACAAACTTTGTGTTCTTGACCTTTAACCACAAACCCCTTGGGATGTTCCATATATATTTTCCCATCTAAGTCTCCATTTAAGAACGCAGTCTTTACATCCATTTGATGAATTTCCATGTTATGGAGTGCAGCTATAGCAATCAACAATCTTATTGACATAATTCTCGTTACAAGTGAGTATGTATCAAAGAAATCCAAACCATGTTTTTTACTGTATCCTTTAGCTACCAAGCGAGCCTTATATTTGTCAATTGTACAATATGGTTTTAATTTCTTCTTAAAGTTCCATTTGTACCCAATTGGCTTATTGCCAGGGGGCAAATCGACTAATTCCCATGTATGATTTTTCATAATGGAATCTATCTCACTGTTAACTGCATCCTTCCAAAATGGAGCTTCAGGAGTGGACATGGCCTCCTTGAATGATTGAGACTCGGTGTCAGTTAATAAGGTCACAAAATCAGGCTAAAAGTCCTTTCGAATTTTTGTCCTTTTACTCCTTCTAGGTTCAAGTTCTTCTTCTTGAACTCTAAATGTGGATGAACCATCACCATGTTCACTAGATTTGTCATTAACCTCAGATACATCACCATGTAATCTCTTTTCCAAGATGTTAGACTTGCCCATTTTATATGGAAATATATCCTCAAAAAAATGTTGCATTTATAGATTCTATAATAGTATTGACATGTATATCACTTACTTCGGAATGGAAAACTAAGAATCTATAAATGAACTATTAGATACAAAACCAATAAAAACACAATCTATAGTTTTAGACCCTAATTTCGTTCTCTTTGGCAATTGGACTTGTACTTTTGCCAGGCAACCCCACACTTTAAGCAATTTAAACGTTGGGGGTTCTTCCTTTCCATAATTCATATGGTGATTCCTTCCTCGTTTTAGGTGAAATTCGATTCAAAATTTTATTTGCAGTAAGTACAGCTTCACCCCACAAATTGTGTGGAAGCCAAGAGCTATTCAACATGGAATTGATCATGTCTTTAAAAGTCCTATTTTTCGTTCGGCAACATCGTTTTGTTGCGGTGTATAGGGGGCTGTTGTTTGATGAATTATGCCATGTGTGGCACAAAATTCAGTAAAGGCATGAGACTAATGTTCTCCTCCCCTATTAGTGAAGGATTTATTTTGAAAAACATGTTCATTTGAATAACATCATATGGCATGCAATTAACAAATTAAAGGCGGAATCATGCTTGTATGCATTCAAAAACAAAACATTACCCATGAAATTCAAAGCCTAGTAGATTGGTGAACCAATAATCAACTCAAAACAAAGTGAGTTGAAATTAATACCTTTGTAGATTCCTCTTTGCATAAGCAAAGGCTAATCACCCAAAGAGATAGGGGCCTTCATTCCTTGCTTCTTAGATCCATGGATTTGGATGGAAGAATAGGTTTCTCCAAGTTCCCAAAATAGGGAACCTCTAAGTCTCTTCACCAAGGTTTGATTGTAGAAGAAATGAGTGACCTTGGAGTAGTAGTATTGCTAGATGTACCCTCCAAGGTGTTAGCTTCTTTAGAGAGAAAATGGAGAGACAATTCTCACCCATTTTCACCCAAAATAAACCCTTAATCACATTAATGAATATTTGGCTATAAAGTCATTTATATAGTCACTTCTTTAAGTGACCTAAACAACCAAAACCCTAATTCATACACATATGGCTGGCCATTTAGGGAGTTTTGGGCTTTTGGGCCTTAATGAATCTTTATTCATTAAATTGTCATACAACTTAAGTTAATGGGCTTGACGTTCGAAGCCCATTGGGCCTTAAGGTCCAAAACTATCCCGAAGTCTTTAACGAACTTATTCGTTTGATTAATTAACATATTAATTAATCCTTGCCATAAATAAATGATTAAACCATTTAATCATTCTTACTCATTTCCGTTTAATCTTCAATCTCTACCTTTTATGGTGTGCGATCCATTAGGTTCCTTTTAGCGAGGCAGTGGGCGATTAAAACAATTTTACATCGATTGTGAATTGAAACAATTTTCAATTCTCCCTTTAGTGGTTATACACGTATAGGGCTTCCACAAACCATGGTTGACGCCTAGCAGCATGTCATGGTTACCCAAGCTAATCAGAAGAGGTTAGAGAACCTATTCAGTTCGGGATTACAAATGCAATACGGTCCTTCTCTAATCTAATACTCTTGACCACATTGTTTGGTATGATAGTTTATTTACTCATGTCTACTATCCAATGTGAATCGTTTGCTTATATGATTTCCTTGAATGTGATTTGGAACGCATTCCCCAATCTCATTCATACTCTGGCCAGAGATTCCAAATCATATCATAGAGTATTCTCCCTTAACTGTTTGAAGGTTAGAGATCCCTTGTTGCGCATTTACTTGTCTCCATAGCTAAGTGGCTTAACCCCAACGATGCCGTGACACCCCTAGGGGGTGAATTAGACATAATCAAAGATTAAGGACTTAACCACAAGACAACTGTGATGCCTCAGGTCAAAGGACTACTTTGCATTATCCCAACCATGAGTTCTCATGTGACATGGAATATAAGAACTCTTCGTTGATCACGTTCAGTGAACTCATTCTCTTATTGAGCACCTACGTACTTGTCTTGATGTCACACACACCAATGACTCGAGACTAGTCACTCTCCCTGAGAGAAGACACAGTACGTACTGATCTTAACGGACTGTCAATGCCCAATTGGTAATCCTATGATCAGGAACATTTAGGATGTGTCTACGAAAGAATGGTCTCATTAATCTAACTTCATTAGATTGCATTCTCCCAATCACATATTCCTTGGACTTTATCGTTTAAGCATATAACATTTATATGAGACGGCTCAAACAATAATCTTTGCCCTTTATATGTTAAACTAGATTAGTTTAACATTTGAAATGTCCGTAAAGTATCATCATATGATTGGTTTTAGGGCACATTTCCAACAATTAGACCTTAAGACTTTAATCTTCTTATTAAGTTGATTCTCAACTTCTACCTTATATGTCTTAAACATATCCAAGGTATCATCTTTACTATGAAGTAAATAAACATAACAATACTAACTGAAATCGTCTATAAATGTTACATAATAGTTCTTTCCACCACGAGTTGGATATGATCTAAAATCACACAAGTCACTATGAATTAAATCTAACAAATCATTGGATTTTTCATGCACTGATTTAAAGCTTTGACTTGCAAATTTCGATTCGGTACAAGTCTCACATTTAATATTATTTAAATAATCATGTTTGGGCAACAAGCCTAAATTATGCATTCGAAAAAGAGAATGAAAGTTTACATGTCCTAGCCTAGAGTGCCATAAATTAGACAAATCAACAATATAAGCAGAAACATTATTTATTTCATTCATAGCATTAGCAAGTACATTTAGTTTGAATAATCCATCAGCAAGGTAACCCCTTCCCACAAACATTCCCCCCTTGGTTAATACAAACTTATTGGACTCAAAAACTAGTTTGAATACCTTATTATGAAGGATAGGACCAGAAACAAGATTCTTCCTTATATCGAGGACATGCAGCACATCAAGGAGGGTTAATTCCTTTCTAGAAGTGAATTTCAGAACACATTTCCCTATTTCAGCCACAACAGATGCAGATGCAGTTCCCATAAATAGCTACCCGTTCCCCTCAATTTTCTGGTACGAGGAGAACATATTTCTATCACCACTTACATGATGGGTCGCACTCGTATCTATCCACCAATCACCGTGGTCAGAATGTTGATTTCAGAAATCATTGCAGCCAAGGCATCCATATTATTTTCAATCAGGTTTGCACGGTTGTTGTTGCCTTGATTTCCAGGACCTTGATCCCTTTGATGGTGACATTGTTATGCTCTATGGCCTTGCTTTCCACAAACCCATCCCTTGATTTTCTTGAAGTCTTTGCCCTTCATACCAGGGACAAAATTCTTTTCCTTCTTCTTAGTTTTTTGGAATTTCGGCCTTTGCTTTGATGAACTTCCTTCAACAATATTCGCCTTGGCTTCCATACTCGAAACCAGGCCCTTCTCATTCTTTCTGTTATCTTCCTCAATTCTTAGCCTTACAATGAGATCCTCAAGAGTCATCTCTTTACGTTTGTGCTTGAGATAATTCTTGAACTCCTTCCAAGAAGGTGGCAATTTCTCTATAAAAGACTCCACCTGAAAAGACTCATTTATAACCATCACTTCAACATGAATGTCATGGATGATTTTCTGGAGATCTTTAGTTTGAGAGACAACGGACTTGTAATCCACCATTTTGTAGTCCAAAAATTTGCCCACGACAAATTTCTTTGAACCAGCATCCTCTGTTTTATATTTTTTCTCAAGTGATTCCCAAAGTTCCTTGCTTGTTTTGCATACCACATAGACATCATACAACGAATCATCTAATGCATTGAGAATATAATTTCTACAGAAGAAATCATTATGATTCCAGACATCTATAGCCGTCAAAGTTTCTGCATAAAAAATATTTTCTCCATCTGTAGTAGGCACAGTCTCGCACAGAACATTAGCCAAATTCAGATTTGTCAAATAAAACAGCATTTTATGTTGCCATCTTTTGAAATCTCCACCCTTAAATTTCTTAGACTTTTTACAATGAGGTTTAGCTCTTGATTGTTCCATACTGTTTGAAGATTGTTGGAGAACAATTCAGAAATAAATAAAAATAACAAGAAAAATAGAACTTGAAATTCTAACACTTTATTAACCAAAAATACTTGCTTATACATAATGAAATACAGAAACGAATACAAAAATTAAAATGGTACTAACTTCATTAACTATAGGTAGAGACTAGCGCAAAAGTTATGTCCTTCGAACAGTATTTTCGTCCCACTCTTGTGCTTGTGTTCTACAATGTCTGCTCAACCAGGATACAACTACTCAATTTTATAACCCGCACTGGATTATAGAACTCTAGCAAATTGCTTTGTGTGTTTACTCTCTGGAAAGTTTGTACGGAAGAGAAGGAGGAAGAAAAGATGATCTCACTTGGAAACTGTGATTGCAAATATATAGGTTGTTTCACACCCTTTCAAATACATGTTTTGCGTATTTGAAAGTACACAACTCTTCTAAGAGTTGTGTCTTTTAATCAAAACGTTTTTAATTTATAAATTAATTAAAAACTTAATCCTAAATTAAAGTCTGCTCGATCAGGATACAACTACCCAATTCTATAACCCGCACTGGATTATAGAATTCTAGCAAATTGCTTTGTGTATTTACTCTCTGGAAAGTTTGTACAGAAGAGAAGGAGGAAGAAAAGATGATCTCACTTGGAAAGTGTGATTGCAAATATATAGGTTGTTTCAAGGCCCCAAGTGCCCCAAGGCCCTTGTCTTGATTAATTAATATTAATTGTATTTAGACTATATTATATAAGCCTAATCCACACAACCATAAGGCCTAAGCCTTTAATCCATTTTCAAATGGTCCACGTTCTAATTACTAGAACAAAGGACTAGACCTATATAAATGGCAATGGGAACTAAAGGTTCCCCGATGTGGGACACCAAAAGTCTCAAAACTCTTACATACAACTCTTCACTTCGATAGTCTTGCAACATAAATGTATATATCTTTGACGAGTACTGTTATGTTAATTGAATGCACAGTTGGTCAAAAGCTCAATGCCTTGTCACTTCTTTGTTCGGTACAACAAAAGGGCTAGGCCACAAAGGAGATCTTCATACATACAGACCAAGGTCTTATAAAAGAAGGCAGCAATTGGCTTATCAAAACCTCGGAGTGATGCTCTGTTGTTGCAGCGCTCATTGCAACAGTTGCATTTGCTACATCAGCGACTGTACCAGGTGGACTTGATCAGAATACAGACGAACCAATTCTTAGGGGCAAGCCAGCCTTCAGTTCCTTTACCATCTCATCACTCATTGCTCTCTGCTTCTCAGTGACATTCCTGGTCCTGTTTCTTTCAATTCTCACTTCTATATAGGAAGAAAGTGATTTTTCAATGGACTTGCCTCGGAAACTTTTGATGTCTAACATCACTCTTCGCACCTATAGCTCCCATTATAGTCTCATTCTGAGCAGGGCATATCTTTGTCCTCAAACATCTACTGAAATTTGTGGCATATCCATTATATGCGGCAACTTCCTTGCCAGTCACCTTTTTCGCGGGGCCATCATCCGGAAGGTACCACCGCGGAGCTACGAGGTATTTACACACTAGGTCTTGATCAATTACGATACCAAGGTCCGTGTTATGCAGTGATCATCTTGAATGCTAAAATATGTTTGGTTTGAGAGTGAAGTTTAATCATGTGGAATTATTTGTATGTGAATATCAGCATTGTTGTCAGTGAGAATCCTTGAAGTAGTGCCTTGTGAGGTGGAACTGTTGGAAATATGGGCGATACGGATGCTACTTCTCCTACAACAAATCATGTTAAATTAATATTAGTACATCACAATTTTATTTTCACAAGTTATTAAATAAATAAGCCAAATAAGATAAAATACTTATCTTTTGGGTGGAGAACACTCTTCGTCGATCCTTGATTAGAATAACTATGTAGGTTGAGGTGTGTAATCATTGTCTTTAAGAGTAGATTTTGCCCCTCTAAGACAATGTTTCGGTGTAGCAGGTTATGACGTCCTACCCTCTACAATGATCGTTATAAGCATACTCGCAATACTTGAATCGAGTGAATAGCTCGATTCTTTCCTTTGGTATAGAAGTGAACAATGAAGTAGAAGGATTGAAGGCATAGAGAAGCGAAGAAGACTTGACTGGAACTACCATCTTCCTTTTGATTTATGCAATAGTAATTTATAGGGCTAATCACGATAAATAGTGGGATATCTCAAACCAAATAAAGTGGTCTCTTCCACAAAAAATGGGATATCTCAAACCAAACACAATTGTCTCTTCTATAAAGGGATATCACAACAATAGGCTCCAACAAAGTTGATCTCTTCCATATAAAATGGGATATAGCGAAGAGGTTGTTAAGCCTCAAATAAGTATCTTTTTCAAAGGCTATCAACTCATGTTCAATATTTACGATATTGAACCTGCAAATCTATTTAAGATATATATCTCCAAAAAATGATATTAGCACGTATAATATTTACGACAAACATCATTATACTATAAACATAATTGATAGTATCTTAAGTAAATTTAGTGCTCAAAATATACCTCTATAGGACTTCATTTCCACCAATTAAGTGTTATTCTAACAAGTCATGCATCATACTTAATTAAATATTAGTATCTCCTCATATGCTTATTAGTAATCCACATGGTTCGTATTTGAGTATACTTGCTCAATATGGTATTTGAAACATCTTGCAAACACATTAGATGCATAAAAAAGGTAGTTAGCACCACACGATGTAATATTAAGATTATCACAAAAATACATCAGTACTCAAGTATGGCTCTTCCAATAGCTTTTAATGAACCTTGGTGTTTAAGTACCTGCTAAATTTGTCCCATGCGTCCTTGTATCAAACCTTTTTTTTTTTTTTTTTTTTTGTACGAATGGCTCTCTAACCCCCACAATTTGAATGATGTCAAATAGCCCTTCTCGATCTTAGTGATAAAAAGGGTCATCACAAAAAGTATAATTTCTTCTTAATTTGTAGTAGCTCTAATGAAAGCATCACAAAAACTCAAACACAATTAATCAGCTCCATACAAACTTAGTATTACTTTCAAGCATTAAATATACATCAAAGTAAAGCCTTATCATTGTAACAACAAGGCTAATATGTAAATCAAAGTAATTCAATTCCATAAATAAATTGAATAAACAACCCCTACAAATGCAAGTGGCCCTTTACCACCGTGGTGGAAAGATGTTGAGCCATTGCATGATGACGTGAGTTGAAACCCCGCCAGTGACTAATCTAACATCTAATCTAACAAAATCTATCGTTTGACAAAAAAATAAAATAAAATATCAAAACATAATTTTCAAGTATTCAACACATATTTCATACATATTATAGCACCTGCTCAAGACACGAACTTAGCATACCCTCACATTTTCAAATACAATATTCTCAAGGCCAACAATGACTTTTGCACCAAGTTTGAAACAATTTACTTATCCAAAGGATATAAAGCCTTCTTGAGTAGCTCACTATAGTGTGTAATTACCACACATGAAGTGTCAATAAATTAATATTATTACGCAAAACTTGCTCTCATGACCACCCCCACAAATTTAGGAAAGTCTCAAATAACTATAGCAATAATCTACCTTAAAGTAGATGGTCATATAACAAAACGTAAATTTCTACAAAACCATTCATCATGAGGGGATGTGATGACTTCCAAAAACTATTCTAAACGTTTTTTAAATCACTTGATAAAACTCATTAGTGATAAAATGAAAATTACTTTTAGCTCCCATAAATTTGTATGAACACCTCCACAAATTCATAGTAATGAAATAATGTTAGAATATAATCGCATGTTGTAGTTCTCATTCAATATGAATAATCATATAATATGTGAATATAATAATTCAAAGTAATATTAATCAATATACTTAATTGGCATAAACTAATTAAAAATTGGTAGCCCCCATATTAAGGCTATTATACCTACTAATTAAACATTGGTAGCCCCTACATTAAAGCTATTTAACCAAAATGGAGACAACCCCCACAATTTCTAATTATATTTTAGGCTTAAATGTCAATATGGTCCCTGTGTTTTACTTTACGGCCAATTTAGTCCCTGTGTTTTAAATTCGGTCAAATTGATCCCTATGTTTATATTTATTAGCCAATTCAAGACAATCCGTTAAAGGACTGTTAAAATTGACATGTGCTAAGCACATAAGAGGATAAAATCGTAATTTTATTACAGCAACCCAACCATGGCTTCTCCACCGTCTTCCTCGCTGCTCTCCGGCGTCATCACAAATTAGAGCTTCTACCCTCTCTCTTTCTCCCGTAGCCGCTCCTCACTTATACCCTTTATTTCCTGTAGCCTCCATCACTCCCAAATCTCCACCGCCTCTCCCTTCCCTCTCCTTAATCTCCAGATCCTCTGCCTCATCGACTTCCTCTTCACTGGTCAGGACACTTCGACGTCATAGCTGTTGTGGGCGGTGACGCTGCTTGACTCGCACACGGAGGTCCTAGGGAAGGTCCGGTGGTGCTCCAGGTGATGAGGTACAGAACTCTGGCGACGATGATCCTGCATGGTGGTGCGCCAGGTGATGAGGTACAACCTCATCGATTCTCTCTCTCTCTCTCTCTCTCTCTAGCTGATGCAATTGTCTCTGTTTTATGTGATATATTTTGCGAATCGATCAACCACCCAAATCTTAATTTCATAAAAGACAACGACTTTTAGCTGAACCACTCAAGCTCCATATTAATCCGACCCATAAAGGTTTCCATATATATATATATATATTTTTTTTATATATATATTTTGGTTTTTTTGTTTTTTTCTGTGAATTTGTATAAGTTTATTAGAGTTGATTGCTTATGATGGTTGGTGTTTTAGGTTATCCTTGCTCGGGGAAGCTCTTATTTGTGACGACACCGGAGAAGCAGCAGGGAAGACGGTGGAGAAGCCATGGTTGGGTTGCTGCAATAGAATTACGTTTTTGTCCTCTCATGTGCCGTCAATTTTAACAGTCCTTTAACGGATTGTCTTGAATTGGCTAACAGATATAAACACATGGACCAATTTGGCAAAAAACAGGGACTAAATTGGTCGATAGCGTAAAATATAAAGACAATATTGACATTTAAGCCTATATTTTAATCAATATGAAATTCAGATGTCCATTAACTCTCTTGACAAACGTTAAATAATTATCATCTTCTTAATCAATGAGAAAAACTTCATCAATAAAATGCATGCCATATCTCAATAATTATCCATTAGCATATAAGCAACCAATAAATGCTTGTAAATATTTGCCTTAATCTGAAGGCGATCACTACATCCAGCACCTTTTGGATGTGACAAATTCACTTATAAACCAATAATTATAGGGAGCTTTAATGAAAAGGGCTTGCGCCAACAAATATTTAACCAAAAACCATCCCAAAATGTTATTTAACTAAAAGGACTCAAAGCTTAATAAAAAAAAACCATCTAAACTATTGTCCACGGGTCAAATTTACAAGCCCCAACCCGCTACAAATCTACACTTCCATACATACTCCTAAATGATTCAATATTGTCCTGACTCTTCACCAACCTCAACCCAACACGAAACCGCCATAATAACTCATTGTCTTCGTATCAAATTGAATCCCCCATTTCAAAAACAACCAAATCAAAGTTTAAATCAAAGTTGAAAAAGGAAGCATTCATCGGAACAAAGCCGCCGAAACAAGTTCAAAGAAGTTTAATGATAGAAATCGGCAAAAAAGTGTATGGAAAAAAAAAAAAGAACCAAAACATAAAACTGTTTCTGGAGAACCCAAAACATAACATTGTTTCTGGAAAAAAAAATTAGATACAATGTTTTTTTTGTCTGTGCACAAACAAACACTGACACACCCCGTCCCGAAGGAGGGCATGCTGGCCGTCACATGAGAGTGACGTAACCATTTACACAGTTCGGAAGCTTTTAAAATACAATTATTAAAAATGGAAACCCTCGAGGGTGAGTCCTACTTTTGTGAATTCTGTCAGAATACCGTTGGATTCCTTGTGGCCACCAAAACTCTGCTGTCAAGAACCTGGAGGGGCGAAAAACAAAATTGAGTGGGTCAGTAAAACCAAGCTTTTCAAAAACATTTCGCCAAAAATAATTCTAACCCCTCACTGTAAAACCTGTATACTTTTCCCAGAAAATAGTATAATAACATAATACTTTTCATAAATCTCGAATCATCAATTTTTCTTTAAAACCCGAAAGTATGCCATGTTTTAATTTCGAAAACAAAATAAATGATGCATCAATGTAACAGGTGAAAAGTTGAATTAACCGGAGACCCTGCAGTTGGTCCTGTACGGTTAATTCCATAGCTCAACATCCAATCCAACTGGAGTCACCTCGATGACCTGTACGGCACTACACTGCAGATAAGTCAGAACTACCTGAAGTAGTCTGTACGACATGGATGGTGTAATAATACGCTCTAGTGCTTCTCTCATCAATCATCTGTGCACATAATCTAAGGTCACCCACTAGTCGGAATCACCTCTACTAATCTATACGACTAGCATGTCGGAACCCTCACTTGGTCTGTAGGACATCCACCTACTTGGATCCAAGATGAGCGTGCGGTGTGGTGAATAATATAAGCACTAACACCATGATTGCAGGTTATGAGCTATCCACAATATACACATCAACAATGCACATGAATAATATAAAACTCACCTGATACTTACCTGTGCGTCCACAGCACCAATTCACATATATATATGCATCATACATCAATTCATGCTTTTCATATACTTCTATGCATGGCATTTCAAATCATACTTTTCATATAAATCTATCCATGGCATTTTAAATCATACTTTCATTTAAATTCAATTTCTGGGAAAACTCAATAGTATATAGGTAATACGAAAACAAAACTGCCCACTCACCTGGAGTTCGCCCTACAACTCCCTAGCACAACACATCAAGGCGTCATGACAATCGCCGCCTAGAACAATAATCAAATCCAACCTCAAAAATCATATCGATAGAATATAACTTATATAAAACACATCACTACGCAGTTCGATCCGAAAGATCTGCAACTCAGATTTTAAATCCATAACTTCCAGAGGTCCACAATATATCTCTAGGACAACATCCTGAAATTTCATTACCATCCAACGGTCGGATCTCCGTCAATTTCCAAAACTAAGTGACGGTTAACATTTTATTTTATGAACTTACAACTCCAATTCCGGAAGATCCGTAACTCGGATTCCCAATCCGTAAGTTCCAATAATCCTCAAATATTACGTATTACAACGTATCAAAGTTTGGTGACGATCCAACGGTCGGATCGTCAATTCACATTTTCACCTAAATGCGAAAACTATAAAACGTTATTTAAAGCACCTAACCAATAATCGTAATAACTTTCTCATACGGTGTTCAATTTGGGTAAATGAATATACCACAGTGATCTACTCGACGTCACGAACGTCAACATATTTTTAGATTATTTTTTTGATGTGCCACGCGCCCCCACGCGCCAGGACAAGCACGGGGACACGCGCCCCCACGCGCATCATCCCCAACCTTGGTTCGCCGGGCTGGTTTTTCCGGCGGCCGGTTTCCGGCCAAACTTCAAACGCCTTGTTCTCCTTCGTTTCTCAACCATTTTCTTCGTGTAATATATCAAATTGAAGCCCCAAACATGTAGAATCACAATACACTACTTTAAAGCTATAAAAACAACTAAATCTCACCGGAAAAATCCAAGTAAAACCGGCCAAAGTCGAACTTGACGATCCCGACGTCCAAATCCTTCAAACGAAGTACTCCGAGCCTCCTTAGGACTTCACTAAGCTCACTACAAGCTTAGAATTCCCTGAAACACGACATTTTACGTGTGCATGAACAGTAACTCAAAAATGGAGGTTCGGGTTTCACATGATTTCGAGGGTTTCACTTCCTAAAACTAGTACCAATGAACTCAGAACGTCGAAAAGATGAAGATGCATACCTTGGTTGCCTCGATCTGTCGAGTTTTTGGAGGGTTTGGGTGTGTGCCGTACACATTGGGTGTGTGTGTGTGAGGTCGAGGGAGAGAGATAGAGAGTGCTACGAGAGGGAGAGAAGACAGGGGGTGCGTGTGTGTGTGATTGTGTGGCCCAACACAATCCTCACCACCCATCCAAATCCCTAACCACAAAAATTCAAATTCCAAAAGTTTAATCCCAAAACTTACAAAATTAATTCAAATTATGTCACACACACACGTACCTTAATGCCCGCCAAGGGTAATTACGTCAATTCACGTCCCAGATATAAAAATCCCTAGACGGGCTGTGACAATCTCCCCTCCTTATAGAATTTCGTCCCCGAAATTCCCAGAACCAAATAACGCACTTAATACCCATAAAATAACCTTGGGTATATCTCTCTCATCCGATTTTCCGTCTCCCAGGTAGCTTCCTCAACATAATGGTTCTTCCACAACACCTTCAGCAAACTTACCGTTTTGTTCCTTAGAACCTTATCTTTCCAATCCAAAATCGTGATTGGTTCCTCATCATAAGTCAAGTCTGGATTAATCTCTAGCGGTTGAGGATGGATCACATGAGAAGGATCAGAAATATAATGTCGAAGCATAGAGACGTGAAACACATTATAGACCTTAGATAACTCCGGAGGCAGCTCCAACCGGTAGGCAACTTCACCAACTCTTTCGATGATCACATAAGGTCCAATGTATCTCGGACTTAGCTTTCCTCTTTTCCCAAATCGTACCACACCTATCCAAGGTGACAATTTCAAAAACACCCAATCACCCATATTATATACTCGATCAGTAGTATGCCGATCCGCTAAACTCTTCTGTCGATCCTGGGCTGCTTTTAGGTTTGACTTAATTACCTGAACATTTTGAGTTGTCTCAACTACAATCTCTGGGCCTTCTAATACCCTTTCACCAACCTCAGACCAACATAATGGCGTTCGACACACCCTACCATAAAGTGCCTCAATTAGTGACATACCAATGCTCGAGTGAAAACTGTTATTATAAGCAAACTCCATCAAGTCCAGACGATCATGCCAGGAATCACCAAGTTGTAATACTGAAGATCTCAACATATCTTCCAACGTCTGAATGGTCTTCTCTGATTGCCCATCAGTTTGAGGATGATAAGCGGTGCTATACAATAATTGTGTACCCAGAGCTTCCTGAAAAGCCACCCAGAATTTAGAAGTAAATCTCGGGTCTCGATAAGAGATAATATTTACTGGAACTCCATGATACCTCACAATCTTTGTGATGAACAACTTAGCCAATTTATTCAAAGGATACTTTTCTCCCACTGAAATGGAGTGTGCTGGCTTGGTAAGCCGATCTACAACCACCCAAACGCTATCAAATCCATTCTGTGTACGTGGAAGCTTATACACAGAATCCATAGTCATATTTTCCCATTTCCACTGAGGAACGGGAAGTGGCCGCATCCGACCAAAAGGTTTCTTTCTTTCTGCCTTCACTTGCTGGCAAATAATACATCTACTCACATACTCAGCAATTTCTCTTTTCATACCAGGCCGATAATAAAATGGTCGAATGGTATGATACATTTTAGTTCCTCCCGGGTGCATCGCATAAGCTGAACAATGCGCTTCATCCAAAATTTCCTTCCTCACTTTTCTAGGCGTCAAGTAGACAATCAACTAAAATCAGCCTAACTTGAAAATTAGCCAATAAAACTTCTTCTTAACTTTTACCTTAAGCTTCATCCCAGTAGGTCTCAAATCCGCAAGAAGGAAAACATAACAAGTATACAAAGCATCAATTCTTACTGGAGCTTTCCTACCAAGTGCTTTGGTCGAAAAAATTTCAAGATCACCCTAGTCGTGCAATCGTAATCACTAAGCAATCCAATCCATCTTCGTTGCCTAAGATTAGATTCATCTGAGTAAACAGATATTGGAGACTCTTATGATTCGTAGAAATCTTACACTTTTCTTCATAAAGATAATGTCTCCCAATCTTCCCAGCAAAGATGATAGTTGTTAATTCCAAATCACGAGTAGAGTAATTTATCTCATGAGGTTTCCATTTGTCGCGGAGCATAGACAATTACCTTAACATTTCCACTTTAACACATCCAACACCACTCAAAGAAGCATCATTAAAACCTTCAACAAACCATCTATAACACCCTGCTAAGCCAAGAAAATTCCAAACTTCAGCCACGGTTCGCGGTTGTTCCAAATTCTCAATCGCTGCTACCTTTTAAAATTTCGCTTGAATACCTTAAGCAAATATAACTTATCTCAGCAATGCTTCTTGATTCATCCCACATTAGCATTCGTTAAACTTGGCATACAATCGACGTTCCCTCAAACTTTGTAACACTGACTTAAAATATCTAACATGCTATGCTCTAGGCTTAGAGTATACCAAAATACCGTTAATGAAAACAATAACGACCTGTCAAGGCATTCCTAAAATACTTTATCCATCAAACTCATAAAAACAGGAGAATCCGTCAATCCGAATAACATCACTAAAATTCACAATGACCATAACGAGCCTCGAAAACAATCTTAGGAACATCATCACTCATAATCTTCAATTGGTAATGATCAGACCTCAAGTCAATCTTTGAAAATACATAGGTACCTCTGAACCGATCATATAAGTCATCAATACGCAACAATGGATAATGGTTCTCAATCGTTACCCGATTCAATTGCCTATAATCAAGGCATAACCTTAATGTCCATTATCTTCCTCACAAATAAACTGGTGTTCTCCCAACGTGATGTACTTTGGATAAAACCTTTATCAACTAATTCATGTAACCGAATTTCCAATTCTCTTAACTCATCATAAACCAATCTCTAGCATAAAATTGGTACATGGATACAAATCAACATTAAACTCTATCTCCGTCCGACGGCAATCCAGGTAATTCCTCAGGGAAAACATCGAGAAAATGTCTAACCACCTTTACATTTTCCAAAATACTAGAAGCACATCATTTAGCACCACACGAGCTAAGTATCCTTGGCAGCCTTTCGATAACAATCTCTTTGCTCTCACAACATAAATGATGGCCTAACTCAATCCACTTTGCTTAATCACAAAGGTAACCTTTGATAATCCATATTGGCAAGATTATAACCTAACCAATCTGTGCTTAAAATCACATCGAAATCCACAATGTCTAACAGGATAAGATTCACTGGCATAACTACTTCTTCCACCATCACTGGACACCCTGAAGGTGTAATATTATCATCTTGTTCTTCATTAGAAATACATAAATACGCCTCGATCGTGCTCCAACATTACTCTCTTTGGCAACATCGTCCATAATAAGAAATATATCAGCCGGAGTCAGCTAGAATGACCTGTACGGCTCACTCCTCAATTTTCCAAATAATATGTTTGCCGGATCCGCCTCTTGTGGCCTGTACGGCTGGACTTATAACTCATCAATTATCGCTGTACCCACCGCCAATCTGACCAAACTACTAAGTCCATAACCCTGCTGGATCGATACTGTGGTGTCAGGGAAGACTGCTGGGTAACAACTGATTCTAAAGACCATTCATAACTCTATGTCCCATCCGTCCACATGAACACATTCACTGATCCCCACACTCTCCAAAGTGTCTAATATTGTACATACGGTACAAAGGTACATTTCTCTTATTCAAATCACCTTATCTCTGATATCTGGGCTTACCAATAAATCTATCACTTCGCTTCTGACCAATGGCATTAAAATCTCAGCTGGAAGAATTAGTTCTAACTTCACTTCTTTTGAAGCTCTGAGTCTTTCGATGTCCTTGATATGACGAATCTTTAACTTTATCGTCTTTCCTCTAATTACCATTCTTTTCTTATTCTTCTTTACTCCCGCTGATCATACTCTCAGAGTCCTCAATTCTCAACATCTCGTAAATTCTTGGTAAATAGTACATTGGATAGTGGTCGCCAAAGAACACCACTTCTTCTTATTATCCAGCCAAAAATGACATAACACCTCGACCGGATTAACAACAACATCCGAATGGAAACAAGGCAAGTATGTAAACTTTCTATAATATTCATCCGTCGTCATTTTCCTTGTCTCACATCTGCAAATCCTTGCTTACTACTATCACAATATGTCGGAGGAATGAACTTTTCTTAAACAATTCTTTAAACAACTTCCAAACAATTGTCCTTTCGATATCATCGGATAACATTCCTATCTCCGTCAGAATGCAGATTCAACACTCAAAAACTAGGTAGTCATCTTGACCCACCTGTCGGAAGGAAGATTCCCTTAACTTTGCATAATCCGAAACGCCTTTTTCCAAATGATTAAGTCATCAATCTGCTCCCTTAGGTCCTTCATATCCCTAGAGGGATTCAAATTTAACTTATAACCAGTCTCAAAGGTTCCTTTAGATAATAGACTGAATCATAATGGCAATAATTTCCCCCCAACTACCATATCAGGGAAATTAGGCTCATCCGAACTACGTGGCTCGCTGCGAGGCGGTATCGTTCTGACAGAAGACACTAGGAATTTCTCAAGATGTCCAGAATTGCAACCTAGGCTCTGATACCAACTGACACACCCCGTCCCGAAGGAGGGCATGCTGGCCGTCACATGAGAGTGACGTAACCATTTACACAGTTCGGAAGCTTTTAAAATACAATTATTAAAAATGGAAACCCTCGAGGGTGAGTCCTACTTTTGTGAATTCTGTCAGAATACCGTTGGATTCCTCGTGGCCACCAAAACTCTGCTGTCAAGAACCTGGAGGGGCGAAAAACAAAATTGAGTGGGTCAGTAAAACCAAGCTTTTCAAAAACATTTCGCCAAAAATAATTCTAACCCCTCACTGTAAATCCTGTATACTTTTCCCAGAAAATAGTATAATAACATAATACTTTTCATAAATCTCGAATCATCAATTTTTCTTTAAAACCCGAAAGTATGCCATGTTTTAATTTCGAAAACAAAATAAATGATGCATCAATGTAACAGGTGAAAAGTTGAATTAACCGGAGACCCTGCAGTTGGTCCTGTACGGTTAATTCCATAGCTCAACATCCAATCCAACTGGAGTCACCTCGATGACCTGTACGGCACTACACTGCAGATAAGTCAGAACTACCTGAAGTAGTCTGTACGACATGGATGGTGTAATAATACGCTCTAGTGCTTCTCTCATCAATCATCTGTGCACATAATCTAAGGTCACCCACTAGTCGGAATCACCTCTACTAATCTATACGACTAGCATGTCGGAACCCTCACTTGGTCTGTAGGACATCCACCTACTTGGATCCAAGATGAGCGTGCGGTGTGGTGAATAATATAAGCACTAACACCATGATTGCAGGTTATGAGCTATCCACAATATACACATCAACAATGCACATGAATAATATAAAACTCACCTGATACTTACCTGTGCGTCCACAGCACCAATTCACATATATATATGCATCATACATCAATTCATGCTTTTCATATACTTCTATGCATGGCATTTCAAATTATACTTTTCATATAAATCTATCCATGGCATTTTAAATCATACTTTCATTTAAATTCAATTTCTGGGAAAACTCAATAGTATATAGGTAATACGAAAACAAAACTGCCCACTCACCTGGAGTTCGCCCTACAACTCCCTAGCACAACACATCAAGGCGTCATGACGATCGCCGCCTAGAACAATAATCAAATCCAACCTCAAAAATCATATCGATAGAATATAACTTATATAAAACACATCACTACGCAGTTCGATCCGAAAGATCTGCAACTCAGATTTTAAATCCATAACTTCTAGAGGTCCACAATATATCTCTAGGACAACATCCTGAAATTTCATTACCATCCAACGGTCGGATCTCCGTCAATTTCCAAAACTAAGTGACGGTTAACATTTTATTTTATGAACTTACAACTCCAATTCCGGAGGATCCGTAACTCGGATTCCCAATCCGTAAGTTCCAATTATCCTCAAATATTACATATTACAACGTATCAAAGTTTGGTGACGATCCAATGGTCGGATCGTCAATTCACATTTTCACCTAAATGCGAAAACTATAAAACGTTATTTAAAGCACCTAACCAATAATCGTAATAACTTTCTCATACGGTGCTCAATTTGGGTATATGAATATACCACAGTGATCTACTCGACGTCACGAACGTCGACATATTTTTAGATTATTTGTTTGATGTGCCACGCGCCCCCACGCGCCAGGACAAGCACGGGGACACGCGCCCCCAAGCGCATCATCCCCAACCTTGGTTCGCCGGACTGGTTTTTCCGGCGGCCGGTTTCCGGCCAAACTTCAAACGCCTTGTTCTCCTTCGTTTCTCAACCATTTTCTTCGTGTAATATATCAAATTGAAGCCCCAAACATGTAGAATCACAATACACTACTTTAAAGCTATAAAAACAATTAAATCTCACCGGAAAAATCCAAGTAAAACCGGCCAAAGTCGAACTTGACGATCCCGACGTCCAAATCCTTCAAACGAAGTACTCCGAGCCTCCTTAGGACTTCACTAAGCTCACTACAAGCTTAGAATTCCCTGAAACACGACATTTTACGTGTGCATGAACAGTAACTCAAAAATGGAGGTTCGGGTTTCACATGATTTCGAGGGTTTCACTTCCTAAAACTAGTACCAATGAACTCAGAACGTCGAAAAGATGAAGATGCATACCTTGGTTGCCTCGATCTGTCGAGTTTTTGGAGGGTTTGGGTGTGTGCCGTACACATTGGGTGTGTGTGTGTGAGGTCGAGGGAGAGAGATAGAGAGTGCTACGAGAGGGAGAGAAGACAGGGGGTGCGTGTGTGTGTGATTGTGTGGCCCAACACAATCCTCACCACCCATCCAAATCCCTAACCACAAAAATTCAAATTCCAAAAGTTTAATCCCAAAACTTACAAAATTAATTCAAATTATGTCACACACACACGTACCTTAATGCCCGCCAAGGGTAATTACGTCAATTCACGTCCCAGATATAAAAATCCCTGGACGGGCTGTGACAAACACTGTCTCTGGAAAGAAAAGAACCATAATCCAGAAACAGTGACTTAAATTCCAAAAACAGTGACTTAGATTCCAGAAACAGTCTATGTTTTAACCTTTGATTGTTTCTTTTCTTTCATGCATTAGTTGATTATATTTAAGAAACAGGGTGCTTATTTTGCTTCGAATCCAAATACAGTGAATTTCACTATTTTTTTTTTTCTAGCTTACATTTAAGAAACAATGTGTCTATTTCATTTGGATCTAGAAACAGTGACTTAGATTCCAAAAACAGTGTTACTTGAAATCCAGAAACAACTTATTTTTACTGTCTAGAAACAGTGACCAGTCGTTATTATTGAATAGCATGCAGATCTCAAATTTATTTTCTGGAGAAACAAACGATTAACTCCACTGATGAAGAAAATTTGAAAAACAGTACCTCGAATACTATGAATAATAACAATGATCACATTTCAACCAAATAATACAAAATATAAATTAAATAGCATGAGGATCTATATTTTTGTTTCAAAGAAAAAGAAGGTCTGCAAAACAACGATGAACTCCATTAACGACGAAAATCTGGAACTCAACCTAAAATGTAACGAACCGTCCCCAATTATTATGATTTTTATAATTTTAAAAAGTGAATTTACGAAAATGCCCTTCAAGGAAAATGTGTTGACTCTTGTTGACTACCTTGTCGAGTTACATAAGATTCATTTTCTTGGCGTATCCTCGTAGTACTCGTCGCTACGGATACGTGGGCGCAAACAAAACATGATTTGGAGTTATAACGAAGGAGATATTAGCAAATGAAGTTGTGGGAAAAATTGTAAATCCATTATTTTCTGGAATACTTTAGATTTTTGGAGTAAAGTCTGGAAAGCCATGTGTGTGGTCCAAATTAAAGGAAAAAAATGAGGGGCGATGGTGATCAAAGATAAAGGAGAGAAAGGAGGGAGGAGCCAGACCAATTAGGAAAGGAAGAAAAGGAGAGAACCAATAGGAGATGAGAGAAAGGAGGGGAAAGGAGAGGGAAGAGGTACACCAGATGACCTTGATTCATTTCCAACCCGTCGACCCGATTACTTGACCCGGTCTATCTCCTCCGTCCGAACTCCATTTTGGATGATCTTGGTGTCCATGGAAGCCCTTGATGAGCCCTACATCTCTGTAGTGTTAGATTACCCAATTTCTTTCCCATTTTTCCAGTTCAAACCCACAATGCCCACGACCTTTCTAGCGGCTTTGATTTTTTCTAGTGACTCCGGTGAGCTTCACCGTTGATGAAAACCACCAAAGACTTCTCTCAACTCCAGGAGAAATGCCCAAGCCTTGGTTGAGGTGTCGGAGCTTGTTTGGAGGACGAATCAAGAAATACCTAAATTCTAGGGTCTCGATGAGTTCATGGTGATTTAAGGCTCTTCTCGGCCAAATTGGACTTAGCCACAAGTATAAAACTTGCTCCATTCATTAAGATCTTCATTCTTGTAAAATTTGAGAATTTTTAGAAATAGTTGAATTTTCCAACAAGTCGGGGCGACCGACCGCCACTTGCGGTGGCGCGTGGCCAGTGAGCCACCGATGTTATTTTATATTAAATTGATATCCTGATCTCAAATTTGATATCCATATGATGTGATTTGAGCATTGTGAATCTAGTTTGATTAAGGTCCATTACTTGATAATTATATGAATCGACGATTCTACCGTTGGATCGTCACCAAACTTTGATACGTTATAATACGTAATATTTGAGGATATTAGAAACTTATGGATCGGGAATCTGACTTACAGATCTTCCCAAATAGGACATGTAAGTTATATGTTCTATTGATAAGAATTCTAAGACATGATTTGATATTTGTTCTAGGCGTCGTTCGTTCATGACGCCTTGATGTTTGTGCTAAGGAGTTGTAGCGCAGACTCCAGGTGAGTGGGCTTTTGGTTTTCTATATACACATATATATGTTTTACATTTCCCAGAAAACTATTTTGAAATGAGTGTATTCTTTTAAATGCCATGTCATGCTTGCATTTCATTTTATTATATGCATTGGTATGTATATGCATACTATTGTATGACACTGAGGAGGCCAGGTAAGTCTCAGGTGAGTATTGTATTATGTTAGTGGTTGCATTGGTTATGGTTATACGTAGAGGCATGTAGAGCTCATTATCCTACACCTCGATGTTAGTGCTCCCGCCCATGGCCAGGGCATAGTCTTTCACGTGAAGTTCACCTCCCACACCGCACGCTCACGTTGGATCCAAGTTTGGTGCATAGCCTTGTCGTACAGATCATATTAGGTTGTTCCGACTCGTAGGTGATCCATGATTATTCGCACAGCCTTCACGTGATTGTAGCACTCAAGCGTACTTATTTACACCTAACCCTATCTTACAGACCACAATAGGTGGTTCCGACTCGTGTGCAGGCATATTGGATGAACTATAGGTTCAGCTGTACAGGTCACGTTAGGTGACTCCAGCTGACATATCATTTTACATTGATTTATTTCACCTGACTTACTTATTTCATTGCTGAGATAATTGACATGGCATATATTTAGTTTTCATTACTCTCGAGCATGATTTCTATATACATATGTATTACTATTTTCTGGGAAATTATATGAGTTTTATAGCAAGGGGTTATAACGTTTTCAAAAGGTTTTTATTAAAAACTTTATTTTCAGGCCCACTCACCCTTGGTTTTGCGCCCCTCCAGGTTTAGCTACTGAAAGTTCGTATTGACGAGGAATTTTGCCAAATCTCAGTATAGGTGGCTACCTCCGAGGGTATGATCCTTACCCACATTACTATACTTTACTTATGCTCTGACGTCGCGTGTGAAGTGGGCTCATCCCCGCTCACAGAGCACTCTTGTCTTTAGGTACTTTTAGGTTTAAATTTATTCACATTTTCCAAATCATTATACTTTATGGCTTCGTCACCTTTCAGGTGTCGGCCAACACAGCTCGATTCGAAGTCCTAGTGGACATTCCGGGTCGGTGTGTGTCATAAAAAGTTAGGGGTAAAATCGAAAAATCATAATTTATTATAGTTGGACCATTTTTAGTTGGACTACTTTAATATGGGACTTGTACTAATCATTAAACAAAACTTATAACATGGTTTTTTATTAAAACTAAAACCTTTTAAGCCCTTTTCATTAGCCTTCCTATATTTATATGCCTTTCCCCTTGGCTATAATTATAAGGAATCATGCTCACAATAAATCATTATAATTTTTAATTATATTAAATAAATAAATAATTAATTAATAGCCAAGACAATGTGTCACAGTCCGTCCCGGAAGATATTCTTTGATGGTGTGAAATGTCTAAAGTGAAGGAAAATTTTGTGAAAACATGTTCATTTGAATAACATCTATAGCATGCAATTAACAATTAAAAGGCAGAATCATGCTTGTATGCACTCAAAAACAAAACATTACCCATGAAATTCAAAGCCTAGTAGATTGGTGAACCTTGACTCAACTTAAAACAACATTTGTTAGTTGAGAAATTATACCTTTGTAGATTCCTCTTTGCATAAGCAAAGGCTAATCACCCAAAGAGAGGGCCTTCATTCCTTGCATCTTAGATCTATGGATTTGGATGGATGAAATGGTTCTCTAAGTTCCCAAAATTGAGAACCTCTAAGTCTCTTCACCAAGGTTAGATTGGAGAAGAAATGAGTGACCTTGGAGTAGTAGGATTGCTAGCTAAACCCTCCAAGGAGGCCGGCCACTTTAGAGAGAAAGGAGAGCTTATGTTCTCATCCTTTCCCCAAAAGAAAACCCTAAATGAATTTTGGCTATAAAGTCATATTTATACCTTAATTCATTGGAGTGGCAAACTTGTAAATAAGTCCAAAACTCACTCCATCTCTAAATGGCCGGCCTTAGGGTATTATTGGGCTAATTGGGCCTTTGTGAATCATTATTCATTAAGTTGTCATACAACTTAAGTCAATGGGCTTGACGTTCGAAGCCCATTGGGCCTTAAGGTCCAAAACTATCCCAAGGTCTTTAACGAGCTTATTCGTTTGATTAATTAACATATTAATTAATCCTTGCCATAAATAATTAAACCATTTAATTATTCTTACTCATCTCCATTGTTTCTTCAATCTCCACCTTACACGGTGTACGATCCATTAGGTTCTTTTTAGCGAGGCAGTGGGCGATTAAAACCATTTCAAATCGATTGTGAATTGAAACTTACTTTCAATTCTCCCTTTAGTGATTATACACGTTTAGGGCTTCCACAAACCATGAGTGACACCTAGCAGCATATCATGGTTACCCAAGCTAATCAGAAGAGGTGGAGAACCTATTCAGTTTAGGATTACAAATGCAATACGGTCTTTCTCTAATACAATACTCTTGACCACATTGTTTGGTTTGATAGTTTATTCATGTCTACTATCCAATGTGATTCGTGTGCTTATATGATTGCCTTGAATGTGATTTGGAATTACTTCCTAAATCTCATTCATACTCTGGCCAGAGATTCTTAATCATATCATAGAGTATTCTCCCCCAAACGGTTTGAAGGTTAGAGATCCCTTGTTGCGCATTCACTTGCCTCCATGGCTAAGTGGCTTAACCCCGACAATGCCGTGGACACCCGCAGATGGGGTGACTTTGACATAATCAAAGATCAAGGACCTAACCACAAGACAACTATGATGCCTCAGGTCAAAGGACTACTTTGCATTATCCCAACCATGAGTTCTCATGTGACATGAGTATGAGAACTCTTCATTGATCATGTTCAGTGAACTCATTCTCTATTGAGCACCTACGTACTTGTCTTGATGTCACACACACCAATGACTCGAGACTAGTCACTCTCCTTGAGAGAAGACACAGCACGTACTGATCTTAACAGACTGTCAATGCCCAATTGGCAATCCTATGATCAGGAACGTTTAGGATGTGTCTATGAAAGAATGGTCTCATGAATCTAACTTCTTTAGATCGCATTCTCCCAATCACATATTCCTTGGACTTATCGTTTAAGCGTATAACATTTATATGAGACGGCTCAAACAATAATCTTTGCCCTTGATATTAAACTAGATTAGTTTAACATGTGAAATGTCCGTAAAGTATCATCACATAATTGGTTTTAGGGCACATTTCCAACATAAAGTACCCTTAGATGTTGTGTAGTAGTGTGGTTTAAGTTTCGGTTTTATACTAAGCTAGTTAGTTCCAAAGTTTTTGGAACTTAAAGTTGATGGTTTTGGTTGTTGTTAGTGACCGAAAACTAGACCACACACACACTCACTCACACCCAAACTCCCGTTGACCTTTCTCTCTCTTCCCTCTCTTGGTTTTCTTCCATTTTTCGTACAATACGTACGATCAACCTTCCAACCAGATCATTTCTTTGCGGATCGAGGTTTTGGAAGCCATCTTTGTGTTCCTTGTGAGCTCAGGAACACATCTTTACCATTTTTAGAACATGAGAGCTTGTAAAACCCGAGAACCCGAGAACATAAGAACCCCGATTTCGAGTACTGTTCATGCACTCGCGATTGTGAAGTTTTCAATGAGGTTTAAGGTTATAGGAAGCCTTAAAACATCTTCACGAAGCTCTGGGAAGAAAGTTGGAGTGTACGTCGAGAAGTCCCAGTTCACGAGTTTCAAATTTTGGCAGGATTATCGAGGTTTCTCCGGCGAGATTCCGTTGGTCTTAGGTCCCAAAAGTGGTAAGGTTTTGTTCTCTCATCCTAAGCTTCAATTTGGTATAAATATTGTGAATTTTTGTTGAGAATCGAAGAAGATATGAAGATTTGAAATTTTTCCAAAAATCGACGAGTGTAGCGGCGACCGGTGCCGGATTCCGGTGAACCAAGGAAGGAGAAGGGGAATATTTCGTCAAAGTTGATTGAATATTTTGACGCTGTTAGGTAAATATAACGGCATATTCTGATTTTTAATAGAATATTCCCTAATGCCGTTAGGGAATCCGTTTAGTGTGCCAGGCACGTGCCTACACTTGGGTTGCTCGTCTGGCCGTGCCTTGGCCGGCACGTGATGGCGCGTGGGTGCTCGGAAAATTTTTCTAAAAATATGGGGATGTTCGTGGTGTTGAGTAGATCGCGTTGGTATATTCAAACACCCCATTTGAACATTGTATGAGAAGTTATTTCCTAGTTTTGTGTATGTGCTTTAAATAACATTTATATAATTATTTCGCATATAGATTAGACCTATCCTGAGGAAGAGCGCCATAAATCGAGGCTCGGGGTCTACGACCCTTCGACATATCAGTGAGTGGGCTTTTGGTTTTTCGTATATACCTATATACTTGAGATTTTTCCCAGAAAATGAATTTAAATGATTATACGTTTTAAAATGCCATGCAAGTATCTGCCTATTTTATGTATTCATTAGTAGCTGCATACATTTTTTATTGGTGTTGTGGACGCACAGGTAAGTGCCAGGTAAGTTCATAAATTAAGGATATGAGATTGCTTCAGTTATGAGAGATATGATGTGATGTATTGAGAGCTTATAAACCTGCACCCCGGTGTTAGTGCTCCGGCCCAGAGTTAGGGCACAATCGTTCATGTGATCACCTCCCGCACCATATGCTCACCTTGGATCCAAGTTAGGTGCACAGGCTTGTCGTACAGACCATTATAGGTCGTTCCGACTCGTAAGTGACTCGCGATCATTCATACAATCTTCATGTGATCGTAGCACTAGATCATATTTATTTTACACCTAGTCTTGTCATACAGACCACTTTAGGTGGTTCCGACTCGTGTGCAGGATTTGATATAATTGAGATTCGTTATGAGTTACAGACTCAGTCGTGCAGGTCTCGTAGGTGGAGTCGGTTGATATGATATCTGGCATTGATATATTCTAATTGGATTACTTATAACATTTTATTGAGATACTTTGGCATGGTATATTTCTATGGATTTTCATCTTGAGCATGATTTCTGTTATAGCATATATTATATTTCTGGGAAATTCTACAGGTTTTATGGCGAGGGGTTAGAACTTTTGAGAAATGAAATGATTTTGAAAAGCTTTGTTTTTGCCCACTCACAC
This sequence comes from Malus sylvestris, assembly GCF_916048215.2. NCBI lineage: Eukaryota > Viridiplantae > Streptophyta > Magnoliopsida > Rosales > Rosaceae > Malus > Malus sylvestris. Next base: position 39,341,086 of record NC_062272.1, on the reverse strand, counting down.
TTTCTGTTTTGCGCCCTTCCAGGTTTTAGGTAAAAGTGCTTTGGTGGTTGTCGAGGATTTTGACGGTGGTTCTGACAAAACATCATAAATGTAGGATCACCTTTGGGTGTTGTATAATTAGTACTTGTCCAGTTGGACTGCACTTAGGCTATTTATGCTCTGATGGTATATTTTACACTTAATCTCGTACTAGCACCTTTTCTTAGCTAGTATTGCTGGTAGCTTGGTTTTTAGTTATTCGTAATTCCTTATATCATTATTACTTCCGCACTGTGCACATGATTATGTCACTCTCATGTGACGACCAGCATGCCCTAATTCAGGTCGGGGTGTGTCAGTTTGGTATCAAAACCTAGGTTTGCAGTCCTGTATATCTTGTGAAATTTCTAATTATTTTGGTGTCTTCTGTCAGAACTATGCCACCTCGTAGAGATCCACGTCCTTCTGTTGAGCCTAGTTTCCCTGATATTGTCCCCTAAAAGCTATTGCTAATGCTATTCAGTCTTTTCTTAGTCCTCCCCGAATGACACCTCTTGAGACCGTTCACAATTTAAAGTTGAGTCATTTCATGGGTAATGAAGGGTCTGAAGGAGCAGAGAAATAGATTAATCATATTGAGAAGACTTTCCGTTTGATGCATAGGCAGGGAAATCTTCCAGAGGATAAGTGGGTTGAGATAACTACCTGGTTTATAGGTGAGCAGCCTGCATCCTGGTGGAAACAGGACTCTTATCTATTGTCATCGGAGGAAGCTGCTGATTGGGAAGTTTTAAGCAGTTGTTTTATAAGAGAATTTCCTCTAAAGTATATAGATCGCAAGAAACAAGAGTTTACGAATCTGAAACAGGGGAAGATGACGGCGAATGAATATTATAGGAGGTTTACTGATTTATCTCTTTATCATCCGGAGGTTGCTGCTAATCCGGTTAAGATGCTTTGTCGCTTCAAATTGGGTGCTAAAAAAAAGTGGCGTTCTATGGCAACCACAACTTCTTGTGCTACTTATCAGGAGTTTTACAAAGTCCAAGATATGGATCCTATATCTTGGACTCCATATAGAATGACTCCTGTTGAATTGAGGGAATTGAAAGTCCAGTTGCGAGAATTAATCGATAAAGGTTTTATTGAGCCTAGTACTTCACCCTGGGGAGCTCCAGTTTTATTTGTAAGGAAGAAAGACAGGAATTTGAGGCTATGTATTGATTATAGGCAATTAAATCGGGTAACAATTAAAAACCGTTATCCGTTGCCGCGTATAGATGATTTGTTTGATCAGCTTCGAGGTGCCTGTGTGTTTTCTAAGATTGATTTGAGGTTTGGTTATTACTAGTTGAAGATCAGCAGTGAGGATGTCCCTAAGACTGCTTTCAAGACTCCTTATGTATCATTATAAGTTTCTTGTGATGCCATTCAGATTAACAAATGCGCCAGCAGCTTTCATGTATTTGATGAATTGAGTATTCCAACCATATATAGACATGTTTGTCATTGTTTTTATTGATGATATTTTGGTATACTCTAAGTCTAAAGTAGAGCATGTTCGACATCTCACTTCGGTGTTGAAGAAATTAAGAGAACATCAGTTATATGCTAAATTTAGCAAATGTCAATTTTGGTTGAATAAAGTGGCATTTTGGGACATGTCATTTCTACTCAAGGTATTCAGGTGGATTCTCAGAAAGTGGCAGCTGTGGAGAATTGGGAACAACCATGAACCGTCACTGAGGTACGAAGTTTTCTGGGCTTAGTAAGCTATTATAGATGGTTTGTTAAGGATTTTTCAGTCATTGCTTTGCCATTAATGAGGTTGACTAGAAAAAGGTTAAGTTTGAGTAGGATGATAATTGTGAGCAAAGTTTTCAGCAGTTGAAGTATTATCTCACTCATGCACCTGTTTTAGCACTCCCAGATGATAATGGTAATTTTGAGGTCTACAGTGATGCTTCCATAAATGGTCTGAGTTGTGTGTTGATGCAGCATGGTAGGGTGATTACTTACACTTCACGATAATTGAAGCCTCATGAGAAGAATTACCTTACTCATGATCTAGAGTTAGCAGCTACAATCTTTGCTTTGAAGATTTGGAGACATTATCTTTATGGTGAGAAATGTAAGATCTTCACAGATCATAAGAGTCTTCAGTATCTTTTTATTCAGAGGGATCTTAATCTTCGACAATGAAGGTGGATTGAGTTGCTTAGTGATTATGATTGCACGATTGAGTATCACCCTGGTCGTGCAAATGTAGTGGCTGATGCACTTAGTAGGAAGACTCCAGTTAGACTTAATGCCATTTATGATTGTCATGTTCCTCTTCTTGCGGATTTGAGATCCACTGGAGTGAAGTTAGGAGTGGAAGATCGAGAGGAAGCCTTACTTGCTAATTTTCAAGTCAGGCCAATTTTAATTGATCGTGTACTTGAAGCCCAGATGGATGATGAAGAGACCCAGGAAATAATTCAAGCAAGGAATCGGAGGAAGAAGAAAGACTTTAGAATTTGAGATACTGATGGCATGCTTATGCAAGAGAGTAGAATTTATGTGCCGAATAATATGGAATCAAAGCAAGTAATTCTTGATGAAGCATATATTTCAGCTTATGCAATGCATCTAGGAGGTACTAAAATGTATCATACCATTCGACCATTTTATTATTGGCCATGTATGAAAAGAGAAATTGCTGAATATGTGAGTAGGTGTGTCATTTGTCAGCAAGTCAAAGTAGAAAGAAAAAAGCCTTTTGGATTGATGCAACCACTTCCCATTGCATAGTGGAAATGGGAAAATATTACTATGGATTTTGAGTTCAAGCTTCCTCGTACACATAATGGTTATGATGGCATTTGGGTGATAGTTGATTGGCTTACTAAGTCAGCGCATTTTATTTCTTTGAGGGAGAAGTGCCGATTAGTTGAATTATTCATATCGAAGATTGTGAAGTACCATGGGATTCCAGTAAGTATTATCTCAAATCAGGATCCTAGATTTATTTCTAAATTTTGGACAGAATTCCAGGAAGCTCTAGGCTCGAGATTACTTTATAGTACATCATATCATCCTCAGACAGACGGACAATCAGATAGGACCATTCAGACGTTGGAAGATGTGATGAGATCTTTAGTATTGCAGTTTGGTGATGCTTCGCATAAGCGGTTAGATTTAATGGAATTTGCTTACAACAACAGCTTTCATTCAAGTATTGGTATGTCATCATTTGAGGCACTTTATGGTAAATCTTGTCGTACACCCTTATGTTGGTCGGAGGTTGGTGAAAGAATTTTGGTGGGCCCAAAGATCGTGGATGAGACTACGCAGAATGTTCAGGTGATTAAGTCTAACTTGAAAGCGGCCCAGGATCGATAGAAGAGTCTAGCAGACAGACATGCCACTGACCGGATGTATAATGTAGGTGATTGGGTATTTTTGAAGCTATCACCATGGAGAGGTGTGGTACGATTCGGGAAGAAAGGCAAGCTGAGTCCTAGGTACATTGGACCGTATATGATCACCGAACGAGTCGGTGAAGTTGCTTACAGGCTTGAGTTGCCTCCAGAGTTGTCTAAAGTGCACGATATTTTTCATGTCTCTATGCTTCATCATTATATTTGTGATCTGCGACATGTGATACCTCCTCAACCATTGGAAATTAATCCAAACTTGTCTTATGATGAAGAGCCAGTGACTATTTTGGATTGGAAAGATAAGGTTCTAAGAAATATGACAGTGTGCCTAGTGAAGGTTTTGTGGATAAATCATTCGGTGGAAGAAGCCACCTGGGAGACAGACGACTGAATAAGAGATATGTACCCAAGGTTGTTTTAGGATTATTAGTGGATTGTAATTATTGTATAGAAATTTCGAGGATGAAATTTTCTTAAGGGGGGTAGGTTGTCATAGCCCGTCCCGGAAGATATTATTTGATGGTGTCAAATCTCTAAAGTACCCTTAGACGTTGTGTAGTAGTGTTGTTTAAGTTTGGGTTTTATACTAAGCTAGTTAGTTCCTAAGTTTTTGGAACTTAAAGTTGATGTTTTTGGTTGTTGTTAGTGACCCAAAACTGGACCACACACACACTCACTCACACCCAAACTCCCGTTGACCTTTCTCTCTCCTCCCTTTCTTGGTTTTCTTCCATTTTTTGTACAATATGTATGGTCAACCTTCAAACCAGATCATTTCTTTATGGATCGAGATTTTGGAAGCCATCTTTGTGTTCCTTGTGAGCTCAAGAACACATCTATACCATTTTTAGAACGTGAGAGCTTGTAAAACCCGAGAACCCAAGAACCCCGATTTTGAGTACTGTTCATGCACTTGTGATTGTGAAATTTTCAAGGAGTTTTAAGGTTATAGGAAGCCTTAAAACATCTTCACGAAGCTCGGGGAAGAAAGTTGGAGTGTTTTTGACGTCGAGAAGTCCTAGTTCGCGAGTTTCACATTTTGGCTTGATTATCGAGATTTCTCCGGCAAGATTCCGTTGGTCTTAGGTCCCCAAAGTGGTAAGGTTTTGTTCCTCTTATCCCAAGCTTCAATTTGGTATAACTTTTGTGAATTTTGGTTGAGAATCGAAGAAGATTTGAAATTTTTCCAGAAACCGGTGACTGCAGCGGCGACCGGCGCCAGATTCCGATGAACCAAGGAAGGAGAAGGGGAATATTTGGTCAAAGTTAATGGAATATTTTGACACCTTCAGGTAAACAGAACGGCATATTCTGATTTTTAATGGAATATTCCCTAACGCTGTTAGGGAATCCGTTTGGTGTGCCAAGCACATGTCTACGCGTGGGCCGTGCGTCTGGTCGTGCCTTGGCTTATGCATGAGGGCACGTGGGTGCTCGGAAATTTTTTCTAAAAATATGGGGATGTTCGTGGTGTTGAGTAGATCACGTTGGTATATTCAAACACCCCATTTGAACATTGTATGAGAAGTTATTTCCTAGTTTTGTGTATGTGCTTTAAATAATGTTTATATAATTCTTTCGCATATAGGTGAGACCTATCCTGAGGCGTGTGCCATCAATCAAGGCTCGGGGGCTACGACCCCTCGACATATCAGTGAGTGGGCTTTTGGTTTTTGAATGATTATACGTTTTAAAATGCCATGCAAGTATCTGCCTTTTATTTATGCATTAGTAGTTGCATACATTTATGATTGGTGTTGAGGACGCATAGGTAAGTGCCAAGTAAGTTCATAAATTAAAGATATGAGATTGCTTCAGTCATGCGAGATATGATGTGATTATGATGTGATGTATTGAGAGCTCATAAACCTGCACCCCAGTCTCAGTGCTCCCACTCAGAGTTAGGGTACAATCCTTCACATAATGTTCACCTCCCGCACCATATGCTTACCTTGGATCCAAGTTAGGTGCACGGGCTTGTCGTACAAACCACTATAGGTGGTTTCGACTCGTAGGTGACATGTGATCATTTGTACAGTCTTCACGTGATCGTAGCACTAGAGCATATTTATTTTACACCTAGTCTTGTCGTACAGACCAATTTAGGTGGTTCGGACTCGTGTGCAGGATTTGATATGATTGAGATTCGTTATGAGCTACAAACTCAGTCATGCAGGTCTCGTAGGTGGAGCCGGCTGATATGATATCTGGCATTGATATATTCTAATTGGATTACTTATAGCATTTTATTGAGATACTTTGGCATGGTATATTTCTAGGGATTTTCATCCTAAGCATGATTTCTGTTATAGCATATATTATATTTCTGGGAAATTATAAAGGTTTTATGGCGAGGGGTTAGAACTTTTGAGAAATGAAATGATTTTGAAAAGCTTTGTTTTTTCCCACTCACACTTTCTGTTTTGCGCCCCTCCAGGTTTTAGGTAGAAGTGCTTTGGTGGCTCTTGGGGATTTTGACAGTGGTTCTGATAGAACATCATAAATGTAGGATCACCTTTGGGTGTTGTATAATTAGTACTTGTCCAGTCGGACTGCACTTAGGCTATTTATGCTCTGATGGTGCAGTTTACACTTAATCTCGTACTAGCACATTTTCTTAGCTAGTATTGCTGGTAGCTTGGTTTTTAGTTATTCGTAATTCCTTATATCATTATTGCTTCCGCACTGTGCACATGGTTACGTCACTCTCACGTGACGGCCAGCATGCCCTGATTCAGTCGGGGTGTGTCACAATGTGTGTCACTTATCTGTAAATTCCATATAGAATGAAATGAACTTCAATCCCAGCTTATTCGAATCCTCTGAGTAAGAGTTATCTTGTAGGCTCTCATTGACAATGAAAATTCTTGGATGCCAATTAATCAAGCGATACACGTGCATGCTTATCCTACCACAAGTTCAATCATACCCAATATTAATAAAGGATATAAAATACCAAAACTTATCTCATAGTGCAATATTGTCAATAATAACCCATAGATCATTACGAATTTATAATCAATTTTTTTTCAACTCGATATAGTGATACATGATCGTATAACTTTAACTTTGAAAAGAATGAGAAAGACCTCCAGCAAATAAGTGAAGAAAATAAATAGATTGAAAACAAGAATCTCAAAAGCATGATATATATATATATATATGTGTGTGTACATAATAATGACAATTACCATTTGAAATAGAAAAGTTAAATCAACATAAACATTTCATTCAATTGATCATAATTAAATCATGAAAACAATAGGCTATGTAAAGTAAATTCATAAAACAACATTTGTTTTCCTTGTATTCGAAACGAACAGAGAAGTAGCTTGCAAATCTACTCTTAAGATTATTGGAAATATTGGAGATATGGATGCTACTTCTCCTACAATAAGTCACATAAAATTAATATTAGTATATCATAATTTTATCTCCACAATTTATTAAATAAAATAAGCCAAATAAGATAAAATACTTATCTTTTGTAGGTAGAGAACATTCTTCGTCAATCTTTGATTAGAACAACTATGTAGGTTGAGCCATGTAATCACTGTTCTTAAGACTAGATTTTGCCCCTCTAAGACAATGTCTCGATGTAGCAGGTTATGATGCCCTACCCTCGACGATACAACAACCTATGATCCTTGTAAGCGTACACTCGCAATACTTGGACCGAATGAACAACTCGATTCTTTCCTTTGGTATAGAAGTGAACAATGAAGTAGAAGGATTGAAGACATGGAGAAGCGAAGAAGACTTGACTCGAACAACCATCCTCCTTTTGGTTTATGCAATAGTAATTTATAGGGCTAATCACGAACAAAAACGTTTGACCAAATAATGGGAATTCAAGTAGCATTATTGCATGGTCAAATGCTAACACTATATACCTCCTTTAATGCATCAGTTTTGGTTTTACAAATAAAACTGAAATTAGGATTCTAAAACAAATTGAATAATATTAAAGTTATTAATGAAGAGTTGTATTTTGAAATGACTTTTTATATTAGCATTCCATAAAATGTTGAATGCACCATACATTAAAATTTAATATTAATGACTTATTTACTCTACTATGCAATGACAATTTTGACCTTATTAGGTTTAAAAATAATAATAAAATTAACTTTTAACGTATTATTTATCTCCTTCAACTATCGAAACCCCTCACACCCTCCATTGTTGAATAAAATTCTAAACAATGAAACTACAAACATGTTGATTAAGAAAAATTATTTTTGACGAATGGAACACGAAATTGGTGTTTCGAAAGGTTTGAAATCATTATTATTGTTATTGAAAAACATTCAAATGAACCTAAACATTTTTTCAAATCATTCAATTTGAAATCATTCGGCAAACTAAAGTTTAGATGGTTTGAAATCATTGGGGAAAATTAAAAATGACTGTTATAAGATTTGAGAAATGTGGGGTGTATAAAAAATGTGGGGTGTGTATAGAAAATGGAAGGTTTATATTAAGAATGTGGGGTGTGAGGGTATTATGGGGAAGGAAGTGGGGTGTATTAAGATAATTTTTAATTGAAAAAGTAAATATGATGTGTATTAAGTATGTAGAGTTTATTCAACAATTTGTGGGGTGCTAATATAATAAGCCAATAAAATACCCAATTAAAATTCCAGCAGAAACTCAACTTCAATCAGAATAAAAAAACTCGGTTAATAAGTAAATGTGTTTGTAAACTAAAACATTGATGGGATATAAGTTAGAATGCTGACAATAGCAAACAACAATGAGATGAACCGGAATACGTACTGTTTGGATGGAGTGAGGCAACAAAAGTTTTAAAAAACAAAGTGGAGCGTGTGGATTTTTTGTGTGGAATGAATTGGATTATGGAAACATTAAGGGCTTCACTGTCACAGGGAACTAGACTGCGAAGACCATAGCAAGATGCACTCTAAAATATCAGATTTATGGGTACAGAAGTCTGCAACATCAAGCTGCAACCGGTTGACAGAATAATCTTTGAAACGACTTGCACTTAGGAAGTTTTTGTTGGAAGTTTTGAGGCTCTTGTCCTACATTGGAGAAAACAAGATTTCCAAGGGATTTTATATAGATTTAATGCTTTAGTCTAATAATTACAACATGGGCCATTTGGAAATGGATTGAAGGCTTGGGCCTTATGGTTGTGTGGATTAGGCTTGTATAATATAGCCTAAATACAATTAATATTAATTAATCAAGACAAGGGTCTTGGGCCTTTAGGGTTTGAAATACACTGAACATGTATTTGAAAGGGTGTGAAATAGCTTATATATCTGCAATCACAGTTTCCAAATGATCATCTTTTTTTTTCTTGCTCTTTCCTTCTGTACGAATTTTCTAGAGAGTAAACACACAAAAAGCAAATTCGCTAGAGTTCTAGAATCCAGTGCAGATTGTAGAATTAGGTAGTTGAATCCTGGTGGAGCAGACGTTATAGAACCACATGCACATGAGTGGGATGAAAATACTGTTCGAATGACATAGCTTTTACGTTAGCCTCTACCTTCTGTAATCAAGTTAGTAGCATTAATTTCTGTATTTATTGTGTATTTTCGTTTTGTATAGCAAATATATTTTGGTTAATAAAATATTAGAATTTGTGTTATTTTTGTTTATTTTTGAATTGTTCTCCAACAATCTTCGAACAATATAGAATAATCAAGAACTAAACCTCATTTTGAGAAGCCTGAGAAATTTAAGGGCGGAGATTTCAAAAGATGGCAGCAGAAGATGCTGTTTTATTTGACAACACTGAACTTGGCTAATGTTCTGCGTAAAACTGAGCCTACTGCAGATGGAGAAAATATATTTTCTGCAAAAACTTTAACGGCCATTGATGCCTGGAAACATAATGATTTCCTCTGCAAAAATTATATTCTCAATGCATTAGATGATTTGTTGTATGATGTTTATGTGGCATTCAAAACAGCCAAGGAACTTTGGGAATCACTTGAGAAAAAATATAAAACCGAGTATGCTGGTTCAAAGAAATTTGTCGTGGGCAAATTTTTGGACTACAAAATGGTGGATTCCAAGTATGTTGTCTCTCAAATTGAAGATCTCCAGAAAATCATCCATGACATTCATGTTGAAGGGATGGTAATCAATGAGTCTTTCCAAGTAGCATCCATTATAGAAAAACTGCCACCTTCTAAGAAAGAGTTCAAGAGTTATCTCAAACACAAATGTAAGGAGATGACCCTTGAGGATCTCATTGTAAGGCTGAGAATTGAGGAAGATAACAGAAAGAATGAGAAGGGCCTAGTTTCGAGTATGGAAGACAAGACGAATGTTGTTGAAGGAAGTTCATCAAAGCAAAGGCCGAAATTCCAGAAAACTAAGAAGAAGGAAAGCCACTTTTATCCCTAGTGCGAATGCAAATACTTCATGAAAATCAAGGGAAGTTGCTAGGTTTATGGAAAGCAAGGCCATAGGGCTCAAGAATGTCGCCATCGAAGGGATCAAGGTCCTGGAAATCAAGGCAAGAACAACCGCGCAAACCTGATTGAAAACAATGTGGATGCACTGGCTGCAATGATTTTTGAAATCAACCTTGTATTTGACCACGTTGATTGGTGGATAGATACCGGTGTAACTCGCCATGTATGTGGTGACAGAAATATGTTCTTTTCGTACCAGAAAATCGAGGGAAACGAGCAGCTGTTTATGGGAAATGCATCCACATCTGTTGTGGTTGGAATAGGGAAGTGTGTTCTGAAATTCACTTCTGGAAAGGAATTAACCCTTCTTGACGTGCTGCATGTCCCCGATATAAGGAAGAATCTTGTTTCTGGTCCTATCCTTAGTAATAAGGGATTCAAACTAGTTTTTGAGTCCAATAAGTTTGTACTAACTAAAAAGGGAATGTTTGGATTATTCAAGAGTTACCTTGCTGATGGATTATTCAAACTAAATATTCTTGCTAATGCTATGAATGAAATAAATAATGCTTCTGCTTATATTGTTGATTCGTCTAATTTATGGCACTCTAGGTTAGGACATGTAAATTTTCGTTCTCTTTTTAGAATGCATACTTTAGGTTTGCTGCTCAAAATTGATTATCTAGATAATGTTAAATGTGAAACTTGTACAGAATCGAAATTTGCAAGTCAAAGCTTTAAATCAGTGCATGAAAAATCCAATGATTTGTTAGATTTAATTCATAGTGACTTGTGTGATTTTAGATCATATACAACTCGTGGTGGAAAGAACTATTATGTAACATTTATAGATGATTTCAGTAAGTATTGTTATGTTTATTTACTTCATAGCAAAGATGAGACCTTGGATATGTTTAAGACATATAAGGCAGAAGTTGAAAATCAACTTAACAAGAAGATTGAAGTCTTAAGGTCTGATAGGGGAGGAGAATATGAGTCTCATGCATTTGCTAAATTTTGTGCCACACATGGCATAATTCATCAAAGAACAGCCCCTTATACACCACAACAAAACGGTGTTGCCGAATGGAAAAATAGGACCTGTAAAGACATGATCAATTCCATGTTGAATAGCTCTGGGCTTCCACACAATATGTGGGGCGAAGCTTTACTTACTGCAAATAAAATTTTGAATCGAATTCCACCTAAAACGAGAAAGGAGTCACCATATGAATATTGGAAAGGAAGAACTCCAACGTTTAAATTGCTTAAAGTGTGGGGTTGCCTTGCAAAAGTACAAGTTCCATTGCCAAAGAGAACAAAATTAGGGCCTAAAACTATAGATTGTGTTTTTATTGGTTTTGCATCTAATAGTTCAGCTTATAGATTCTTAGTTTTTCATTCCGAAGTAAGTGATATACATGTCAATACTATTATAGAATCTATAAATGCAATATTTTTTGAGGATATTTTTCCATACAAAATAGACAAGTCTAATTTATTGAAAAAGAGATTACATGATGATGTATCTGAGGTTACTAACGAACCTAGAGAACATGATGATAGTTCAACCTCTTCTAGAGTTCAAGAAGAAGAAGAACTTGAACCTAGAAGAAGTAAAAGGTCAAAAATTCGAAAGGACTTTGGGCCGGATTTTGTGACCTTATTAACTGAGACAAAACCTCAATCATTCAAGGAGGCCATGTCCACTCCTGAAGCTCCATTTTGGAAGTATGCAGTCAACAGTGAGATAGATTCCATTATGCAAAATCATACATGGGAATTAGTCGATTTGCCCCCTGGCAATAAGCCAATTGGGTACAAATGGATCTTTATGTAGAAATTAAAATCAGATGGTATAATTGACAAATATAAGGCTCGTTTGGTAGCTAAAGGATACCGTCAAAAACATGGTTTGGATTTCTTTGATACATACTCACCTGTAACGAGAATTACTTCAATAAGACTATTGATTGCTATAGCTGCACTCCATAACATGGAAATACATCAAATGGATGTAAAGACTGCGTTCTTAAATGGAGACTTAGATGAGGAAATATATATGGAACAACCCGAGGGGTTTGTAGTTAAAGGTAAAGAACACAAAGTGTGTAAACTTGTGAAATCGCTATATGGGCTTAAACAAGCTCCAAAGCAATGGCATGAAAAATTTGACCATGTTATGATCACACACGGTTTTAAGATAAATGAGTGTGATAAGTGTGTGTCCACAAAAAATCAAAATAATGCTTGCGTTATGTTGTGTTTATATGTAGATGATATGCTTATAATGGGAACTAACAAAGAGATAATAAATTGGACCAAGAAGATATTGAAGTCAAATTTCGATATGAAAGATCTTGGACTAGTTGATGTGATTCTTGGTGTAAAAATAAAAAGAAACCAAGAAGGATATATTCTTACGCAGTCCCATTATATAGAAGCTACACTTAGGAAATATGGTCATTTGGAAAGTAAATATGCAATTACTCCTTTTGATGCCAATAGCAAACTTAAGAAAAATAAAGGTGATGCTATATCTAAACGTGAATACTCATAAGTTATTGGAAGCCTTATGTACATTATGAACTTTACAAGGCCTATAGCATACTCCGTAAGTAGACTGAGTAGATATACATGCAATCCTGGGCATCATTGGGAAGCTTTAATTCGAGTTTTGAGATACTTAAAGGATACAATGAATCATGGATTGCATTATACGAGAAATCCTCCTGTACTTGAAAGATTTACTGATGCGAATTGGATATTGGATAGTACTGGTACGAAATCCACAAGTGGATATGTATTTACTTTGGGAGGAGCATCAATATCTTGGAAATCTTCCAAACAAACATGCATAGCCCGATCAACTATGGAATCAGAATTTATAGCTCTCGATATGGCTGGAGGAGAAGCTGAGTGGCTAAGAGATTTTTTGGAAGATTTTCCCATATGGCCTAAACCTATAACGACAATATGTATACACTGTGATAGTTTAGCTGCACAATATTGAGCTAAAAATAGTGTATACAATGGGAAGTCTAGACAAATTAGATGAAGGCATAATACAATAAAGCAATGGCTCTCTAGTGGTGTAATTTCTATTGACTATGTCAAGTCAAAAGATAAGACTGCGGATCCGCTTACTAAAGGCTTATCTAGAGAGCAAGTTAAGCAGACATCGAGGGGAATCGGTTTAAGGCCAATAGAGTAAAATGAAACTACTAAACGGAAACCTAACCTAGTTGATTGGTCCCATGGTCTAGGATCAATAGGCAAACTGGTTTGGCTAGATTCAAGAAGAAACACACTTACATACCCATTTCTATTATGGAAGAAGTGTGGTGACTGCTGATGGTATATGATACATTAGTTTAATGATATTGGTACTTGTAAATCAAGTGGAATAGTAGCAACCTATTCATAATCAATATCACCTATATGAGAGTAAATGTGGGGTCGCATTTATGAGAATTACATGGCTACATTCTCTAAAGCTCTCATGAATCCAGGATTTGTTCAAGACCAAAATGAACACAAATGTATGAATTTGCGATGTGTTGGTGTGACATATGTTTTGCTTATTGTCTTAGTTTATTGCGGAGATGGACAGTTCAAGATTTTATATTCACTGCGTCATCTAGTAAATCCGATAAGTATATACTAAGGTAGGTTCAAGTCCAAAAGACACCTCTTCCGATGTATGTCACATCCATTGTTTACTCTTGTGTCTCAGTTTTTCTAGGACCAACTAGTCGTCTCAAAATGTGGGGTATTGTTGGAAGTTTTGAGACTCTTGTCCGACATTGGGGAAAACAAGATTCCCAAGGGCCTTTATATAGATTTAATGCTTTAGTCTAGTAATTACAACATGGGCCATTTGGAAATGGATTGAAGGCTTGGGCCTTATGGTTGTGTGGATTAGGCTTGTATAATATAGCCTAAATACAATTAATATTAATTAATCAAGACAAGGGCCTTGGGCCTTTAGGGTTTGAAATACATTGAACATGTATTTGAAAGGGTGTGAAATAGCCTATATATCTGCAATCACAGTTTCCAAATGGATCATCTTTTTTTTTTCTTGCTCTTTCCTTCTGTACGAATTTTCTAGAGAGTAAACACACAAAAAGCAAATTTGCTAGAGTTCTAGAATCTAGTGCGGATTGTAGAATTAGGTAGTTGAATCCTGATCGAGCAGACGTTATAGGACCACAAGCACAAGAGTGGGACGAAAATACTGTTCGAAGGACATAGCTTTTACGCTAGCCTTTACCTTCTGTAATCAAGTTAGTAACATTAATTTCTGTATTTATTGTGTAATTTTCGTTTTGTATAGCAAGTATATCTTGGTTAATAAAATATTAGAATTTCTGTTATGTTTGTTTATTTCTGAATTGTTCTCCAACAGTTTTTATTGTCCATTATTATAAGTCTCAAAATCTACCATAAATAGTAGTTAAAGTTGAAAGGGTCTTATGGGAAATTAAGCTGCAGATGCCTAAGCCCCATCAAATCTCCTTTTTCAACTCACTTGAATTAGTAGAAAAAAAAAAGTTAGTAATTAGGATTAGGATGGCGAAAAAAGATTGGTGATGTAGTTTTCTCTTGGTCCTCAGTCGTACGCTGCTAAGATATACTTTGTCCACCTTTCCTCGACTGGAGTTGAAATACTGTATCTGCAAGTCCATGCATACAATTGCAGCAATTAATAAATGCACATTTGCTCACAAATCGGAACTATGCTTTCGCAATAAGCAGTCATGCGTGCAAATATCTCATTTTCATATTGCTGATGCACAAAGTCAGTGAGATTTTGGAAAAACGTAAAGTGTCAAGTTTGTGACATTCGCTTGGTTACTTTGGTCACTTAGCGAGGATAATATGTAAAAAGATGGAGATAGGGAAGCAAACACAAGATGTACGTGATTCACCCTAAGTTTTGGCTATGTCCACGGGGTAGAGGAGTTCTTATTAACAGTGAAGGATTTACACAATATATAGGCGGCGAGTCAATATTATACTATATATTTTACCCTATTCTTAGTATTAATTTATTGGTTATTATGTGTGAATTTTGATACTTTGATTTATATTCTTAATGTAGGACGTTCAACTTCCTCTGGAGCAAATAGTAGTCAAACGAATTAATTTTGGAGTGATTCTAATTGGACGATGTTCATGAGTCGATTGACTTGATCATGTCAAAGTTTCATAATTTTCTACTAGGCGGTTTATTTATGGTGATGGAATAAAGGAGCAGCGCACAGTGCTGTCAAACTGACGTTTTGGGATTCTTTGGGCTTTTTGGCACCCAAGATGATATCTTTTGGGTTCGAGGCCATCTGCAATTATGTTCGGGACATCTCAAGCTTTAATTCTAGCCATTTTGGGCCTGTTTTGGAGCCCTGAAGATCTAGAAACGTGGCTATTTTGAGACTATGCAGATTTAGGCAAATTTTACTATTCAATTTAGGATTATGTTTCCTAATTGATTTGGTTTCCTAGTTTTATTCTAAGACCTTTTCTAGGTAGGGTTTTATTTTCTAGTAGTATAAATAAGGTTTTTTAGAGATAGAGAGGAGAAAACGCATACATACTTTAGAGAGCTTTTGGATTCAAGGTGTTTTTCTATCTTTGTTTTTAGGGCAAAAGACTGTTTACTACCCTCAAGTTTCATGGTTTTCAACATTTAGTACATCAATTTTTGTTCGTCTCATAGTCATACCTAAAGTGTAAATTTTGGGACAGTCTCATACATTCGTTAGTCAAATTGTTAGTTCTCCCGTTAAGTGATGACGTGGCACCTATGTGGACAATGACTGGGCGCCACATGTCATTAAAAATATTAAAAAAATTAATTAAATAATTAAAATTAAAAAAAAAAATTAACAATCCATTTTCCCCATCTCCCCCGTGCCCCCAACCCAGAGGAAGAAGAAGGAGAAAAAAAAAAGAAAAAAAATAGCCGTTTGCAACCCAGAAAAAGAAGAAGGAGGAAGAAGGAAGAGAGGAAGAAGAGAGTTTCAGGAGAGAAAGGGGAGAGTTTCGGCCAAGGGGAGGAGGAGAGAGAAATGAGGTGGCGAATGAGGGAGGAGGAAAGGAGAGAAAGGAGGGAGGGGAGAAGGTGGGGAACGGCCGGGTCTCCTTGACCCGCGACCCGACCTGCATCATTCTTTGTTTTCCGACAAATTTTCACCCATTTTTCCGGCAAATTGCACTACCTAACCACCTAGAATCAACTTCATGACCTTCCCTCTACCTATTACATCCCAAATTTGGAGAGATTTGGTGGTGAAAATGGAAGAAACCGTGAGGGGTGCGGCGAAGGTGGTGTGACGGCGATCCTCAATTTTTGAAGTAAATCTCGTCAACCACCACCACCATTAGACTCCCGTAGAACCCAGGAACAAAGCCCAAGCAGTTGTGGAGGCGTTGGAACAAGTGGGTCGCCGGGGGGGTGGGGGGACGAATTCATCTTTGCTGATTCAGGTTTTTTTTTTCTTTCTTCTTCTTCTTCTTCTTCTTCTTCTCCTCCTTCTTCTTCTTCCTCCTCCTTCTTCCTCCTTCTTCTTCCTTTTCTTCTTCTTCTTCTGGGTTGGCAGATGGTTTTTCTTTTTTTTTTTTTTTTCTTCTCCTCTTTCTTCTTCTGGTGTTGCAGATTCTGTTTTTTGTTTTTTTTTTCTTTCTTTCTTCTTCTTCTTCTTCTTCTTCTTCTTCTCCTTCTTCTTCTCCTTCTTCTTCCTTCTTCTTCCTTCTTCTGGGTTGGCAGACAATTTTTTTTCTTTTTTTTTTCTCCTTCTTCTTCCTCTGGGTTGGGGGCGCGGGGGGAGAGGGGGAAAATGGTTGGTTTGTTTGTTTTTTTTTTTTTAATTTTAAAATTTAAAATTTTAATTATTTAATTAATTTTTTTAAATATTTTTAATGACACGTGGCACCCAGTCATTGTCCACGTGTGCGCCACGTCATCACTTAACGGGAGACTTAATAGTTTGACTAACGGATGTATGAAACTCTCCCAAAATTTACACTTTAGGTATGACTCTGAGACGAAAAAAAATTGATGTACTAAATGTTGAAAACCACGGAACATGAGGGTAGTAAACAGTTTTTTGCCCTTGTTTTTAATAATATTTCGTTGTATGATTGTGTTAACCCTAAAAACTACCAAACCTACGTGGCATGCAAGCTGAGTAATTAATGAGCTAACTACATCCTTCAGTTATGTGCGGGGCGTGCCACTCGACGGCCGAGCTCGGTCAGTGAGTAAAATGAGTTGATGTTGCGTTGAGCGCACTATTGATTTCTTGATCTTGCAATTGTGGCCGAGGAAGGAACACATTTTGGCCTTCGGATTCTAGAGCCTGAAGACAAGGCTACTATTCTGGCGAAGTTCACGGATCGTCAGCGCCAGGTTCGGTCACGGTGATTATATTCGTAAGAGTCTATGCACGCCGAACTGGCTCCAAACTATAAGGACACAAGTACTCAAAAGAGATATATGTCTTGATGGTGAATGTGGTTCGGCCATCAAAATGCCGAACTCAAAAACTTACTTGTGAATATCCAATCATAAAATAACTCGACGTTCAACGCGCCGAGCCCAGTAATCTGTAACACCTCACTTCCTCGAGAAGGCTAATGAGATGACCTATGCCAATAAGTATTCGAAAATCCTTCTCGACCGAGACTTGGATAAGTAACCAGTCAGTCTCGACGTAGTGCTGTTTATCCAAACTGAAGGTGCTTCGCAGTCGGTTGATTCTACGGCAACAGTGTTGTTTATCCAAGCTGAAGATGTTCACCGGTTGCCTTCGCAGTACTAATTATCCAAACTGAATATGTGTCGGCGAAAAAGAAAATAAAAATGTTAAGGCTGTTGAGAGGTTTCACGTAGAGCGAGAGTTTGCGCAGGGCAGTTTATGTGTTGAGTTGAAGGGCTCTAGAATGATGCACCCCCTTCTTATTCATAGCAGCCAATCTCACCATGGCCAAACCAGATCTATACTCGGATTAGGATTCTTTATCCTAATCTAACCAAGTCTCAGCCAATCCTACCTCCATTAGGACTTTGAACCAAAGTCTTTATCCGACCACATTCACTTCTCAAATCTCAGCATCCTCATTCCATTCAGACTCCTTATCACACTAGGACTCGACCCATTCACTCTTATCCAAATCAATCCTTCTTGCAATAGGACTTGACCGACCTGACTGGGCAGCTTATGACCACTGGACAACCCATAGTATTTTTTGGAAGAGCTTTGGGTCGAACATAAACCTATGCTCGGTCCAATAATATTATTTTGGGTCCAAACAGATTGCTAGTAACTAAATTTCGTTTGCAAGGGTGAGACCATGAGCCTTAGCAAGAATATGTAGTTTCTTTTCAATTTGCTTATGATATTATGTGTTCAGGTTGAATTATTAATCACCGGTTTATACTGTCTAATTATCTTAATGCTTAGCTACCATTAGGATCTTTAAAAAAGTAATTTCATGCATGTTTAGATTTGATTTGAATACCATAGACGGGTTGCATGTTTGATATACGCTCTATGTTGGGGGTCCAAGTAGGCATATATTAGTAAAACCTAACCTTCAAAATGTGCATGTGTAATTCATAAGTACTTGGAAGAACTACATAGGATTGTTAAGGTGACGGCGGAAACCTAGGTTTTTATAATTTACTTTTTCAAAAATTGTTTTCTTTTAGTTTATCTTATTTTATCACTTTATTTAATTATTTTCTATTAAATTCGTTTTTATTATTTTAAATCATAAAATCAACTTTTTCTCAAACTTTGTTTTAAATAATTAATTAAGATTCGATTTAACACAAATTATTCATTCAATCCCTGTGGAGAACGACCTTACTAGAGTTGACTTTACTACGATTACCTTGTACTCTTGCAAGTATTTAAAGTGTTTTTATCCCTACTTTTGCAGGTGGTAAAAATCCCTATCAAGAAATTTGCGCCTTTGCCGAGGATTGTTTTAAATAATTTGTGTTTATCAACACTTAGTTAATTGTTCAGGTAATAGTTTATTGATTTTGAGAGCATTGCAACAATTGATTGGTTTGGATCCTCACAAGGAGTACCCACAACTTGTGCAATTTGCAATTTGAATACTCATGATGTGTCACATCCCGAGCTCGACTCCACCGTAGCACGATATTGTCTGCTTTGGGCCTCGACCACGCCATCACAGTTTTGTTTCTGGGAAATTCATAGTATTCATAAGTCAATGAAAAATCTGCAAAAGCCGATCAAGAAATTCATAGTATTCATAAGTCAATGAAAAATCTAGAACGAAAAATTGGGCAGCTTGTGTAACGACCTGTTCGCAAAAGTTACAGTCTTTATAATTTTTAAATGTGATATTTCAAAAATGCCCTTCGAGGCAAATGCATTGACTTTTGTTGATTGCTGTGTCGTGTCATGTAAGATTCATTATCTTGGCGTATCCTCGTATTACTCGTTGCTACGAACGTAGAGGTGCAAACGGATCATGATTTGGAGTTATAATGAAGGAGATATTAATGTTTTAAGTTGGGGGCATTCTAGTAAATTAATTAATTTCAAGAAAGCTCTAGAATTTTAGAGCAAAATCTGGAAGCCATGTGTGTGGCCCAGATTAAAAGGAAGAAAGGATGGACGGTGGAGATGAAAAATAAAAGAGGGAAAGGAGGGGCGGGACGCCCAATCAGAAAGGAGAGAATGAGGAGAGTGACCAATGGGGAGAGAAGAAAGGAGGGGAAATGAGAAGGGTAAGAAGCACGTGATTATGGATCCCTTACTGGTTCTTTACGATCCGACCTGTGGAAACTGTGAAACCCAATGGGTTTTGATGGTCTTTCCATCTAATTTCCGACAATTTACGCCAAGTTATCATCTGGGAATTTCTCACCGGCCTTCCCTCTTCTATTTTCCACACAAATTTGACAAGATTTGGTCTTGGTTTTGTGGAAAGGGCACCGGTGGCACTGTGGTATTCTTGGAGGCAATCCGCCAATTTTTAAAGCCAATTCCTTCGATCTCTACCATCATTAGACCCTTCTTGAGTTCAGGAACAAAACCAAGGGTTTGTTGAGGTGTTAGAGCGAGTATGGAAGACGAATCGAAGCACACCTTTTATAGGGTTTCCGAGGGATTTTCCTGGAATTGGGGATTTTCCTGGCCAAATTGGCCTTAGTCATAGGTATGAAAGTTGCTCCACTCATTGAGATCTTCATTTCTGTGAAGTTTGAGAATTTTTAGAAATAGTTGAATTTTCCGGCGAGATGGGGTGGCCAACTGCCACTTGTGGCGGCACGTGGGCCGAGATGTCCCCTAATCTTCCTAGGCTAAAATTGAATACCATGATTCCATTGGTGAAGTCCAATTGATTAATCTCCATTATCTGACCATTGTTCCGTTAAGGTCCGCTGCTTGATTATTATAGCAATTGACGATCCGATCGTTGGATCGTCACCAAACTTTGATACGTTATAATATGTAATATTTAAGGATATTAGAACTGTACGGATCGGGAATCCGATGTATGGATATTCCCGAATAGGATATGTAAGTTATATGTTCTATTGATAAGAATTCTAAGACATGATTTGATAATTGTTCTAGGCACCGATCGTTCGTGACGCTTTGATGTTTGTGCTAGGGAGTTGTAGCGTGGACTCCAGGTGAGTGGGCTTTTGGTTTTCTATATATACATACATATAAATATATATATATATATATATATATATATATATATGTTTTTCCATTTTCCTAGAAATGGTTTTAAATGGATTTACGTTTTTAAATGCCATGTCAATTGCATTTCATTTTTGAATATGCATTAGTATAGATATGCATATTATTGCATAATGTTGTGGACGCCCAGGTAAGCTTTAGGTGAGTACAAATTATGATAGTGATTGCAGTGTGTATGGTTATGTTTGGATGCATTTAGTGCTCATTATCCTGCCCCCCGGTGTTAGTGCTCCGCCTGATGCCAAGGCCAACCTTCATGTGATCGTTCACCTCCCGCACCGTATGCTCACCTTGGATCCAAGGCAGGTGTCAGCCTGTCCTACAGACCATATTAGGTGGTTTCGACTCGTAGGTGACTTGCGATACTTCGCAAAGCCTTCACGTGATCGTAGCACTTGAGCGTATTTATTTACACCCAGCTTGTCCTACAGACCACATTATGTGGTTCCAACTCGTGTTCAAAAATTGGTTAATGAGCTATAGGTTCAGCCGTACAGGTCACATTAGGTGACTCCAGCTGGCATATCATTTTACATTGATTTATTTCACCTGGCTTAATTTTTTTCGTTGCTGAGATACTTGACATGGCATATACTTTCACTACTCTCAAGCATGACTTCTATATATGTATTATTATTATTTTTTGGAAAATTATACGAGTTTTACGGCAAGGGGTTATAACGTTTTCAAAAGGTTTTTATTAAAAACTTTATTTTCAGGCCCACTCACCCTTGTTTTTGCACCCCTCCAGGTTTTAGGTGCTGAAAGTTTGTATCGATAAGGATTCTTGGCAAATCTCAGTATAGGTGGCTACCTCTGAGGGTATGAACCTTACCCACACTATTGTACTTTACTTATGCTCTGATGTCGCGTGTGAAATTGGTTCATTCCCACTAACAGCGCACTCTTGTCCTTAGGCATTTTTAGGTTTGAATTTATTCACATTTTCCACATCACCATACTTTATGGCTTCGTCATCTTCTAGATGGCGACCAACACAGCTTGATTTGGAGTCCTAGTGGACCTTCCAGGTCGGGGTGTGTCAGCTTGCATATCAGGTGGCAGAACAAGACAACGATTCCAAGTCAAATTTTCCTACTCAACCAATTGCCAACCAATAGGGTTTAGAAGAGTGTTATGCATATCAAGCATTGAGATAGGTAAAAACCTACAATACTAGGATGGAAGAACCCCAATTTGATGACTTAAGCCCGAAGAAGGAAATAGCACCTGCCGATCTTGAAATTCCCACTGAACCACTTGCTACCCAAATCTATACGCCACACATACCCCTTCAAGAGGCTGCCAAGCAACCCACTGAGCTGCAAGAATGCATTGAAACTGACATGTTCAAAAGGGTTATTCTTACAAATTCAGAATCTGATCCACCACCTAACCAACACTTGACCAATCTGACAGATTTGAATATAGGGCAAATGATTACTAATATAGTTTTTGTTGCTGAACTAGACATTCTAGTAGCACAACCCATCAATTTTAAACCAAATCAAGGCAGGTCCTACGAGCAGGCTATGTTCTACATGGGAAAGAATGGGCAACTTAATAACAGCCCAATTCTTCGTCAAGAAATTCGGCCAATGCATAAATTGTGGGTGTTAAATATAAGGTTTAAATCAGTTCGATGGGGACAAAAGTCTCATTGGAAGGGAACTTATTTGATTTCAAAGAGACATTCTTATAGAAGGGTGGATATGAAAAACTAAATTTCATTGCACAGATCAAGTTAATCCATACCCGTTATTGCTATATGATACAACTATGGAGTGGTTAATTGTAGGAGAATGGTTTTCTTTTATAGTTGAGGAGAGTCTTCGACTTTCGTCCACGATCGATGTGGGACTCTAGGAGTTTTATTCTGACGTTGACATGTGTCGTGCTGTAATTAGCCTCCTGGTGGAAGGAAACTTTTATGCTTTAGCAGGGGTACCTCAGCATGAACCCCTCATTAGGTCCTTGAGGTTATGAAGTTGACCGATGCTTGGCAGTTTCAGGATTGGTTAAGTATGGTACAAACAGTGCTCCCCTAAGTTCCCGAGCGAGGAAAGCTTCTCAGTTGGGGACTTGAAAAATCTAAGTCACTGAGTAATCATGAAACTTATGAGTACCAAAGTGTAGTAGCATGTAGCGGGAGTCCTCCAAGTTTCCAAGCGAAGAGGATAGCCGGAGGAGGTGGCTTGATATTCTTGAGTCATTGAAGACTAAAAGACTTCAAAAATCCTCTCCTCTTTTTTTTTTTTTTTTTTTTTTTGGAGATTACTTGATATTCTTGAGTCATACAATGAATCTATGGGAGAGAGTAATTGAGCATAGACTGAGGCAAGAGACACGGGTCTCGGACAACCAATTCGGTTTCATGCCAGGGCACACAACCATGGAGGCAATTTATCTCTTATGAAGTTCGATGGAAAGATATAGAGATATGAAAAAGGATTTGCACATGGTCTTTATAGATTTGGAAAAAGCGTATGATAGGGTCCCAAGAGACATTCTTTGGAGAATTTTAGAGAAGAAAGGAGTATGAGTAGCATATATCCAAGCTATAAAGGATATGTATGATGGAGCAAGGACTGCCGTAAGAACTCATGAAGGATAAACCGAAAGCTTCCCCATAATTGTAGGGTTACATCAAGGCTTGTCTTTAAGTCCTTACCTTTTTTTATTGGTAATGGATGAGTTAACGAGACATATTCAAGATAATACTCATTGGTGTATGCATTTCATAGACAATATACTATTGATAGATGAAACTCAGGAAGGAGCAAATGTGAAGCTTAACCTTTAGAGAGAAGTGTTGGAATCTAAAGGTCTTCGCCTAAGTCGATCAAAGCCAGAGTATATGGAGTGCAAGTTCAGTGCAAATGGAGGCTCAAATAAGTTAGGTGTGAGGATTGGAGATCAGGAGGTACCAAAGGGTGACAACTTTCACTACTTAAGATCTATCTTGGAAAAGAACGAAGAGTTGGATGGAGACCTTAACCATATAATAGAAGTTGGATGGATGAAGTGGAAGAGTGCATCCAGCGTGTTTTGTGATTGTTGTATGCCACCGAAGCTCGAGGGAAAATTTTATAGGACGAAAATAAGGCCAACAATGCTTTATGGCATGGAATGTTGGGCGGTGAAGCATCAACATGTACATAAAATGGGTGTAGTGTAGATGAGAATGCTTCATTGGATGTCTGGGCACATGAGAAAGGATAATATTAGGAATGAGGATATCCGAGGTATAGTAGGAGTAGCCGAAAATAAAAGAAAGATGAGAGAAAATCGGTTATGGTGTTTTGGACATGGGTAACAAAGGCCTTGTGACACTCCGATTAGAAGATGCGATTACGGGACAGAGGTTCAGGGCCGAAGGGGTAGAGGAAGACCTAGGAAGACTTTGGAAGAGACTCTAAAAAAAGACTTAGAGTACTTAGATCTAACGGAAGACGTGACACAGAACTGAGCACAATGGCATTCTAGGATTCATATAGCCGACCCCACTTAGTGGGAAAAGGCTTTTTTGTTGTTGTTGTTGGATGTAGACCAAGTATATTTATTTTTTTCTTAAGCCAAATTCCTTCTTTCTTTTCGGTGAGAAAAGAAAATGTGGTTGAAACTTTTTCCTTTGTGTGTAGAACTTGAGTGGTTGAAGTTTTTTTCTTTAGACACATGGCTTGAATAGTTGAAGCTAGTCGTAGGACACCATAAATTGATTTTGCTTCACACTATTTTGATCAAGAGTGTGTGAAGCTTTCTACAAGTTGTAGTGTTGAAGCTTTTTAGGTGAAGCATTTTGGTTGTGGGTGAAGCTTTTTGGTTGAAGCTTTGTGGGTGAAGTTTTTTGGTTGAAGCTTTGTGGGTGAAGCTTTTTGGTTGAAGCTTTATGGGTGAAACTTTTTGGTTGGAGCTTTGTGGGTGAAGCTTTTTAGTTAAAGCTTTGTGGGTGAAGGTTCTGGGTTGGAAGCACATAGCTAGAATAGTCGAAGCTAATGGTAGGGCACCATAAATTGATTTTGCTTCACACTGTCTTAATCAAGAGTGTATGAACCTATCGACATGTTGTAGTTGCCTCCTATGCGTCGAAGCTTTGTTGGCCTTCTCCACATGTCATAATTAATAATTAATTAATTGCTTATTAATAATTAACAATTAATTAAAGAATTGTCGAAATAATTATTAATTAATTAATTTCAGAATTTTTTTGACATATTTTCCTTTTTGGCCTTTTTTTTAACTAGGGATATGAAAATGTGAGAAAGACCACACATATAGTTGTTGGAAATGTGCCCTAAAACCAATCATATGATGATACTTTATGGACATTTCACAAAGTTAAACTAATGTAGTTTAAATATAAAGGGGCAATGATTATTGTTTGAGCCGTCTCATATAAATGTTATATGCTTAAACGATAAGTCCAAGGAATATGTGATTGGGAGAATGCAATCTAAAGAAGTTAGATTCATGAGACCATTCTTTCGTAGACACATCCTAAACGTTCCTGATCATAGGATTGCCAATTAGGCATTGACAGTCCGTTAAGATCAGTACGTGCTGTGTCTTCTCTCAGGGAGACTGACTAGTCTCGAGTCATTGGTGTGTGTGACATCAAGACAAGTACATAGGTGCTCAATAGAGAATGAGTTAACTGAACACGATCAACGAAGAGTTCTCATATTCATGTCACATGAGAACTCATGGTTGGGATAATGCAAAGTAGTCTTTTGACCTGAGGCATCATAGTTGTCTTGTGGTTAAGTCCTTGATCTTTGATTATGTCAAAGTCACCCCATCCGCGGGTGTCCACGACATCGTTGGGGTTAAGCCACTTAGCCATGGAGGCAATTGAATGCCCAACAAGGGATCTCTAACCTTCAAACCGTTTGGGGGAGAATACTCTATGATATGATTGAAAATCTCTGATCAGAGTATGAATGAGATTTAGGAAGGCGTTCCAAATCACATTCAAGGTAATCATATAAGCACACGAATCACATTGGATAGTAGACATGAATAAACTATCAAACCAAACAATGTGGTCAAGAGTATTGTATTAGAGAAATACTGTATTACATTTGTAATCCTAAACTGAATAGGTTCTCCACCTCTTCTGATTAGCTTGGGTAACCATGATATGCTGCTAGGTGTCACTCATGGTTTGTGGAAGCCCTAAACGTGTATAATCACTAAAGGGAGAATTGAAAGTAAGTTTCAATTCACAATCGGTTTGAAAGAGTTCTAATCGCCCACTGCCTCGCTAAATGGAACCTAATTGATCGTACACCGTGTAAGGTAAAGATTGAAGAAACAACGGAGATGAGTAAGAATAATTAAATGGTTTAATTATTTATGGCAAGGATTAATTAATATGTTAATTAATCAAACGAATAAGTTCGTTAAAAGACCACGGGTTAGTTTTGGGCCTTAAGGCCCAATGGGCTTCGAACGTCAAGCCCATTGACTTAAGTTGTATGACAACTTAATTCACAAAGGCCCAAAAGCCCAATAAAACCCTTGTGGCCGGC
This sequence comes from Malus sylvestris, assembly GCF_916048215.2. Lineage (NCBI taxonomy): Eukaryota > Viridiplantae > Streptophyta > Magnoliopsida > Rosales > Rosaceae > Malus > Malus sylvestris. Next base: position 39,315,002 of record NC_062272.1, on the reverse strand, counting down.
CATGTTAGAAGAATGGCTTTTTGGTTCTTTAGGTCACTTATTTGAAGGGACTATATAAAGGACTTTATAGCCTAAATTCATTAAGGGTTTCTTTTGGAGAAAAGATGAGAACACAAAGCTCTCTTTTCTCTCTAAAGAGGCCGGCCACCCTAGAGGAAATTAACTAGCAATCTTGCTTCCTCTAGGTCACTCATTTCTTCATCAATCCATCCTTGGTGTGGAAACTTAGAGGTTCTCAATTTTGGGAACTTGGAGAATCTATTCTTCCATCCAAATCCATGGATCTAAGAAGCAAGGAATGAAGGTCCTCTCCTTGGGTGATTAGCCTTTGCTTATGAAAAGAGGAATCTACAAAGGTATAAATTTCTCAACTCACTTTAATTTGAGTTGAGTCTTGGTTCACCAATCTACTAGGCTTTGAATTTCTTGGTTAATGTTTTGTTTTTAAGTGCATGCTAGCATGATTCCGCCCTTAATTGTTAATTGCATGCTAATAGATGTTGCTTAAATGAACATGTTTTCACAAAATCTTCCTTCAAGTGGTATCAGAGCCTAGGTCTAGTAGTTGGTGAATCCTTTTGGGTTTTGTAGTTCATAGTTTTGATTTAAAAGTTGTAATATGTTACAAGCTTTATTCTTGTTTCTTTGAATGTAAATTTTGTTAGAAAATTTGCCATCTCAAATGTTGTAGATGTAGTTCATATGAGCATGAATATTGGAGCTAAAATTTGGTGCCATGTTTTTGGGAAAATTCGGCCAAATCCAAAGGGTGGATTTTTGGGTTCTTGTTTGACTTGTTAAAAGTGTTTTCAAGTGACTTTTGGAACCCCTATGTACCCTAGTTTGGTTATATGTTATTTCCCTAAAGTTTGAGTGGTTTTGGGATGTTTTTTGGGTGAAAAATGTTCATGGAAATTTTTGAGTTTTTCATGAGTGTTCTTCATTGTTCTTGACATTTTTGCCAAGAACAAAAAGTTTGGTGTTTTGATTCAATGTTTTGATTTATTTCATAAAGTTTTTGTTTTATGATTTATCATATATTTAAATGTATTAGATATTTATTTAAAAGGTGTAAGAAATATTGGTGGGTGTGAAAGGATTAATTTCCTTTCACACACACCACTTGCATGACATTTATGTCATGCACCACTTGCATGCTTTATGTCTAAAACTACAAATCAACACACACATCACTCCCTTTGCTTCCTATAACCGGCCACTCCCTCAAAGGGAGTACTTTTGGGGCTTTTATGCAATTACATAAAGTTTTGATACTTTTGTGTATTTGCACTTTGGCCCAAAAGTTTACGTTTTTACGTTTAGGTCCAAAAACGCTAAAGGACAAATTGTTTTGCTCCTTTAATGAAGTTTTTGCATTGTTTAAATTTTGGGTTCTAGTTGTAATTACATGAAGTAGTGGACTTTTGTGTTTTTACAAAGTGACCCCAAAAGTTTATGTTTTTGCAATATAGCCCAAATGTTGTGGTAATTGCATATTGGCCCAAATTAGGTTAAGAACAAAATTGTTTTGTCTCTTTAAATGAGAATTGGATTTTCATTTCATTTAGCTCCATTTAAATCAATTTTATGGATACAAAAACCAAATGAAAATGTTGCATTCAATTTAATTAGTTAAAGTGTTAATTAATTAAAGGGTGATTATGAACCTAAGCCTATGATAATTGAGCTATGTGATAGGCCGTTTCAAATTTGTTTGAACCATGGGAATGTGTAGATTAGATTTTGGTTGTAATTTGATTTGATCAAATGTTGTAAAAGAGCATAAGCTCTTCTTTACTTTAAAGTAATTTGAATTATTCAAATGTTGTAATGAGCATAAGCTCACCTTTACTTTGAAGTACTTCTTTCTTGCTTTATTTGATATGCATGAAAATGAAGTAGTTGGGTCCAACGCCCCTAAGACAACACGCCTTAATGTGATTAAACGCGTAACTAAAATCAATCACCATCCCTAGACCGAGATTCAACACAAGGCTCGTGTTGAATCTAATCAAAGGTTCATAGTCATCCTAAGGCCCTAAGGCAACTATATAGTCCATCAAATGAATGCAAAAGGTTATGTTAGTAGTATCATATACTCTTGCTTTAAAAACCGTTTTATAAGCATAGTGGGAGTATTATATACAACTAAAACAATCAAATGGACCAGTAGTTGTAATAGGACCAAAATTGTTTTAATAAAGATTAAAATGAATATTTATATGTGATGAGACCTAAAACCCTCAAACCAAACCATTATTAAGTTTGATAAGCGTGAGAGTGCTTTGAACACTCTTTCGTGGCCTTCCACCATGGTAGACTCCAATCGTTTATGACTTGTACACCGCCTTCACCCTATCATGGGGGAGTGCAAAGTGCATGCTTATACTCAGGAGGAGTTTATTTAAAACATTTGATGAGGTTAAGGTAGGCAACGAGTGTGGCCAACATCGTATCATCGTGAGGTCATACTTGAACCCCTTTCTAAACCGGCATGGTGGGAAAGAACTTAACTAAGAGGAATGGAGACAACATCATATCATTGTGAGGTAACATTCTCTAGAGGCCAAATAAGATGGGTACTTGCAAGAGATGCAAATGAGTAAGCGTACTCTCTCATTATTATTAATGCTAGCCAACATTATATCATTGTGAGGTGGGCTTGGTAATAGTGAGTCTCCCATACCCTACTAAGAGTTTCATCCAAAACTTTCGAATTCCAATGAGGGATATGGAATTTGCCAAAAATAGTGGGTGGTGCTATTTGATTTAAAGACCCGGATCAAATGGCTTAAAATCAATCAATTTATATTCGTTATGTATTTATTTACCAATATATTTGCAAACGCTATCCAACACTTGACAAATAAAAGCCGGAAGCTTTAGTCTCCGGACTTGGTACTACAAAACCATAGATTGTCTTTAATGGCTTGTAAATGTACCTAAGTAGTCTCATCCTCACAATCTTCCTATTGATAATGTATCATTAGAAGAATATGTTAGAAAAAGTCTATCATAAAGAGGACAACACTTTTTTATGTCATAATTCTTCAAATACAAATTGTTGTATGAAGAAATAAGAGTTGCTTTGAACAACCCTTAGTCAATGCAAACACTTAGTGCTTGTTTCTTTGTTACATGAACAAGGAACTTTAGAAGTAAGCACAAGGGCATGGACACTTTATGTGCCATGATTCTTCACTTACAAATTGTTGTATGAAGAAATGAGAGTTGCCTTGAACAACTCTTGAAAGTTTGTAATTATGTTTAGAACATAATGGTTGTTTGACAAAAATAGTCCATCAACATGGACTTATGATGATTTTGAATCATTGAGTGTTGAAGTGATAAACCACTTAACGAGACGGAAACTAGGCTAGGACTTCACCTTTATGTCCCTATCCTAATGGTTCACTAAGTTTATTGTAAACTATGTAGTGAACAATAAACACATGCTCTCCAAAATGTTTGATGTGCATAACACAATTGAAATAAGTTTCAAGAGAGATAGTGGGAGTTTAGGGACCATGACTATTGTAGTCAAAGGAGAAGTCAAATGAAGAAGATAAAATTAACTCCAAGGGAACAAACTTTCTTTATGAAATGATGGACATTGGAAGGGGTATTTGCAAGAAATGTCTTGCAAATGTCAAGAACACACCTTTTGAAGGTGTTGTAAATTGTTCTTGAATAGTTCAAAATAGTTGGTTCTTCTACTTGAATGCTTGATTCTGTATTAGTAACTATGTTTTACAATCGTTGTAAAAGTGTGACTAATAAGAAGTAGAAGATATATGAGAGAAGAAAAGGTGCTTCACATTCGGAACGTGAATAAAATATAGATCTCTGCGAAAGCATATAGTACTTACTTCCTCATATGAACTACCAAAGAAATTGGAAAAACCAAAGATAGTCTTTACATTCCAATTTTAAGGAATTTAATTCCGTCACTATAGTAGAGATGGATGAATGCTTTGTTTGACAAAACATTGTTGTTTATTAATCAATGATTGGATTATAGTAATCTAATTGATTGTCTCTATAGTAGAGATGATATGGTAGTGTTAACTGTTTAGAATATAATGATGCTTAAAACCCAAAAGGTTGCAAGGTAGTGACTAATCCCAACTGAGTTGTGATACCTCTAAAACATAAATTACGAGTTGGTCATAGATGGATGCTTTGGATCGTAAGATCCGGATCCAATACCTTCTTGTTAAAATTGTATAGAGGCGAAATGTTCGAATCTTTATTCTTTTGGAAAGAAGAAAGAATCACAAAGTTGTTGAGGTTAATTCACTTAGATGTTAGTGGCACTTGTCCACAACATAATACTACTCATGTTGTATGACATTCACCGAAGATCACTCTCGGTTGGACTACAGTTTATTTTGAATAAACACAAGTCCGAATACTTTGCAAAAGGTTTCAAAGAATTCAAGAAATGTAAGTTGATGAGTAAGACATCTAAAGTATTGACCTCATTAGATTTGATCCAAGGAAAGGTAACACTTTAGATGAGTTTCCTTGAAAGATATCAAGGAAAGAAGCATCATAAGATAATAAATTTCTCCATTAGGAGAAGAACGAACTCGAATAAGATTTAGTTCGTTAGATGTTATCTATTACCCATATATAAGATATATACTTCTAAGACAATATGATTGTCAATTAGAAGATCTTCCAAAATTTTCATAACTCCATAAGATGTAGTTCGAAAGAAAGACAAATCTTAAGCATGTTAAGATTTGGGGTTGTGTGCTAATAAGCAATATTTGTTTGATAACAATCTTGTGGGATATCCTTAAATTAACTTTTGGATATCGCTTCTATAAACCAACTAACAAATGTTGTTTTGTTGGGTAGTTCATTGTAATCCTACAATGTGATTTGCCTAAGCGCAAATGAACGAGAGATAGAACTCAAAGAATATAACAAATATAACAACCTAGTTCCTATACCAAAAGCTCCAAGGTAGTCGAGAAGGATTTATAAACCGTCTCAGTTGAATGGTTTGAACTTTATGACTATGTCATAGAGTTGCACCTCTTAATTCGAAAGAAATAAGAATGAAAATCCTTATGACTACATTGAGTGTATATATGATATATACTCAAGGAAATGGTAAAGTACCATTTGACCCGAAATAATGAAACCTTCATAAGCTAATTGGTAGCTTAAGGTGACTACAATCAAAGAGAATGGTTGACTTTGAAGAAACCATCTTTGAGATAGTCTTGGTTTCAATTAATTCGAAGATTGCTAGCTACAACTAAATGGTGATTCAATGTTTGGACATAATATGGGTTTCTGAAACCATTATTAAGATAGTCTTGATAATATATGTCTAAAACTATAAATCACAAGACATGTAAGTTGTAGAGATCCATCCATCATGAATCTTAGCAAGCTAGTGGGAGCTATAAGCATCTTATGAGAAAAATGATCAAATCGTTTGATTTCTCATAAAGATGTAAATGAATCTTTTGTTTACTAGGTTTACAAAAGATTAGTGGGAGTTAATCATGTTCCTAAAATTTAAATATATATGATATATTAATTTTGGAAATGAAAAGAATACTTCTTCGTTAAAGTTATGACTTTAAAACATTATATGAAGATAGAATGTATATGGGAGATATAGTCTATATACATGGGATGGAAATCTATAATGATATATTTCATGATATAATTGGATTATATCAATCCCTAATAATAGACAATAGATGCTAGGAAGTTTCTCATATGATGATAAACTTCAATTAGAAGGACAACTCTAGTGAGACTAAGAAGTTGCTCTTCTCAAAGAGAACGTACTCTTTGACTCCCAAAGAAATAATGCGTAAATAGAATCCTTTATGCATACGCATAAACGTGATTTATGTATTTCATATTGTATGAAAAACATTGATATGAGTTGTACCTAGAACGGTACAAGATGATATCAGTGCAAGCCCAGGATCAGAACCATGGCAACTGTCAAGTAAGTCCTTAAGTATTTAAGAAATACTAAAGGATAGATTCCTCAATAATTAAGGAAGAATTAGAGTAACGTAATGGAAGCGTAAATGTATTAGATTATGAATCTAATCCATCATTGGATGTTTCTTCATTATGAATAAAGAAATAATCAGATATCTCTTTATTATGACTAAAGAGATATTTGGATGGAAACATTAAAGTAATGACTTTAGTGTGTTCCATTATGAATGCAAAATATATTGCCATATAGAAGCTTACAACAATGTTGTTTGGATGGGAAAGTTCATTTATGAACTCTCTATACGATTCCAACCAGAAAGTGTATCTAGTGTACTGACACTATGACACTAATGGGGCGATAGCTCAAGCCAGGGAATCAAGGTCTCATCAAGATCCGAACTCATATGAGAGACTGAACCACATGATTGAGAATCATGTATAATGGTGACGTCGTTATTCTCAAGGTTGCTTCTATGGATAACATATAGATATCCATTGTCTAGGCCTACTACTCAGCCATTTATGAAATGACTACAGAAGAGGTATCATCACTGATGACCAAGCTGATTGGCTCTAGTGCAAGTGGGAGATTGTTGGAAATGTGCCCTAAAACCAATCATATGATGATACTTTACGGACATTTCACAAACTTAAACTAATGTAGTTTAAATATAAAGGGGCAAAGTTGTTTGAGCAGTCTCATATAAATGTTATATGCTTAAACGATAAGTCCAAGGAATATGTGATTGGCAGAATGCAATCTAAAGAAGTTAGATTCATGAGACCATTCTTTCGTAGACACATCCTAAACGTTCCTGATCATAGGATTGCCAATTGGGCATTGACAGTCCGTTAAGTGAAGGAAAATTTTTGTGAAAACATGTTCTTTTAAGCAACATCAATAAGCATGCAATTAAAAATTAAAGGCGGAATCATGCTAGCATGCACTTAAAAACAAAACATTAACCAAGAAATTCAAAGCCTAGTAGATTGGTGAACCATTAATCAACTCAAAACAAAGTGAGTTGAAATATATACCTTTGTAGATTCCTCTTTGTATTTAAACAAAGGCTAATCACCCAAGAGATAGGGCCTTCATTCCTTGCATCTTAGATCCATGGAAATGGATGGATCTACACCAAGGAGAGCATGGATGATAAATGAGTGACCATGGAAGAATAGATAGCTAGCTACAACTTCCATGGTGGCCGGCTTTTCTAGAGAGAAATGGAGAGACAATTCTCACCAATTTTCCCCAAAACAAAACCCCTATGAATAAAAGGCTATAAAGTCATATTTATACCTTTATTCATTTGAGTGGCAAACTTGTAATTAAAGCAAGTTCACTACCCTTTCTCTATATGGCCGGCCATGGGGGGTTGTTTGGGCTTTTGGGTCTTAGTGAATCATTATTCATTAAGTTGTCATACAACTTAAGTCAATGGGCTTGACGTTCGAAGCCCATTGGGCCTTAAGGTCCAAAACCTATCCCGAGGTCTTTAACGAACTTATTCGTTTGATTAATTAACATATTAATTAATCCTTGCCATAAATAATTAAACTATTCAATTGTTCTTACTCATTTAGTTTGTTTCATCCATCTCCACCTTATACGGTGTACGATCCATTAGGTTCCTTTTAGCGAGGCAGTGGGCGATCAAAACTCTTTCAAATCGATTATGAATTGAAACTTACTTTCAATTCTCCCTTTAGTGATAATACACTTTTAGGGCTTCCACAAACCATGAGTGACACCTAGCCGTATGTCATGGTTACCCAAGCTAATCAGAAGAGGTTAAGAACCTATTCAGTTTAGGATTACAAATGCAATACGGTCTTTCTCTAATCTAATACTCCTGACCACATTGTTTGGTTTGATAGTTTATTTATTCATGTCTACTATCCAATGTGATTCGTGTTCTTATATGATTTCCTTGAATGTGATTTAGAACGACTTTTCTAAATCTCATTCATACTCTGGCCAGAGATTCTAAATCATATCATAGAGTATTCTCCCTCAAACGGTTTGAAGGTTAGAGATCCCTTGTTGCGCATTCACTTGCCTCCATGACTAAGTGGCTTAACCCCAACGATGCCGTGGACACCCCGATGGGGTGACATTGACATAATCAAAGATCAAGGACTTAACCACAAGACAACTGTGATGCCTCAGGTCAAAGAACTAATTTGCATTATCCCAAACATGGGTTCTCATGTGACATGAGTATGAGAACTCTTCGTTGATCGTGTTCAGTGAACTCATTCTCTACTGAGCACCTACGTACTTGTCTTGATGTCACACACACCAATGACTCGAGACTAGTCACTCTCCCTGAGAGAAGACATAGCACGTACCGATCTTGACGGACTGTCAATGCCCAATTGGCAATCCTATGATCAGGAACATTTAGGATGTGTCTACGAAAGAATGGTCTCATGAATCTAACTTCATTAGATTACATTCTTCCAATCACATATTCCTTGGACTTTATCGTTTAAGCATATAACATTTATATGAGACGGCTCAAACAATAATCTTTGCCCTTTATATTAAACTAGATTAGTTTAACATGTGAAATGTCCGTAAAGTATCATCACATGATTGGTTTTAGGGCACATTTCCAACAATCTCCCACTTGCACTAGAGCCAATCAGCTTAGTCATCAGTGATGATACCTCTTTTGTAGTCATTTCATAAATGGCTGAATAGTAGGCCTAGGCAATGGATATCTATATGTTATCCATAGAAGCAACCTTGAGAATAACGACGTCACCATTATACATGATTCTCAATCATGTGGTTCAGTCTCTTATATGAGTTCGGACCTTGATGAGACCTTGATTCCCTGGCTTGAGCTATCGCCCCATTAGTGTCATAGTGTCAGTACACTAGATACACTTTCTGGTTGGAACCGAATAGAGAGTTCACTAAATGAACTTTCCCATCCAAACAACACTGTTGTAAACTTCTATATGGCAATATATTTTGCATTCATAATGGAACACACCAAAGTCATTACTTTAATGTTTCCATCCAAATATCTCTTTAGTCATAATAAAGAGATATCTGTTTATCTCTTCATTCATAATGAAGAAACATCCAATGATGGATTAGATTCATAATCTAATACATTTACGCTTCCATTACGTTACTCTAATTCTTCCTCATTCTTTGAGGAATCTATCCTTTAGTATTTCTTAAATACTTAAGGACTCACTTGACAGTTGCCATGGTTCTGATCCTGGGCTTGCACTGATATCGTCTTGTACCTATCTAGGTACAACCCATATCAATGTTTTTCATACAATATGAAATACATAAATCACCTTTATGCGTATGCATAAAGGATTCTTATTTACGCATTATTTCTTTGGGAGTCAAAGGGTACGTTCCCTTTGAGAAGAGCTACCTCCTAGTCTCACTAGAGTTGTTCTTCTGATTAAAGTTTATCATCATATGAGAAACTTCCTAGCATCTTTTGTCTATTATTAGGGATTGATATAATCAAATTATATCCTAAAATCTATCAATATAGATTTCCATCCCATGTATATAGACTATGTCTCCCATATACATTCTATCTTTATAGAATGTTTAAAGTCATAACTTTAACGAATGTTTAAAGTCATAACTTTAACGAAGAAGTATTCATTTCATTTCCAAAATTAATAAATCATATATACATTCACATATATCACATATATATTTATATATATATATACATACAAATTTAGGAATATGACTAACTCCCACTAATCTTTTGTAAACCTAGTAAACAAAAGATTCATTTACATCTTTATGAGAAAGCAAACGATTTGACCTTTCTCTCATAAGACGCTTATAGCTCCCACTAGCTTGCTAAGATCCATGATGGATGGATCTCTACAACTTACATGTCTTGTGATTCATAGTTTTAGACATATATTATCAAGACTATCTTAATAATGGTTTCGGAAACCTATATTATGTCCAAACATTGAATCACCATTTAATTGTAGCTAGCAATCTTCGAATTAATTGAAACTAAGACTACGTCAAAAATGGTTCCTTCAAAGTCAACCATTCTCTTTGATTGTAGTCACCTTAAGCTACCAATTAGCTTATGAAGGTTTCATTATTTCGGGTCAAATGGTACTTTACCATTCCCATGAGTATATATCATATATGCACTCAATGTAGTCATAAGGATTTTCATTCTTATTTCTTTCGAATTAAGAGGTGCAACTCTATGACATAGTCATAAAGTTCAAACCATTCAACTGAGACGGTTTATAAATCCTTCTCGACTACCTTGGAGCTTGTGGTATAGGAACTAGGTTGTTATATTTGTTGATTACTTTCTTGTCTCTCAAAGAACCCATTCTTTGAGTTCTATCCTTCGTTCATTTGCTCTTAGGCAAATCACATTGTAGGATTACAATGAACTACCCAACAAAACAACATTTGTTAGTTGGTTTATAGAAGCGATATCCAAAAGTTAATTTAAGGATATCCTACAAGATTGTTATCAAACAAATATTGTGTATTAACACACAACCCCAAATCTTAACATGCTTAAGATTTGTCTTTCTTTCCAACTACATCCTATGGAGTCATGAAAAATTTGGAAGATCTTCTAATTGACAATCATATTGTTTTAGAAGCATATATATCCTATATATGGGTAATTGATAATATCCAACGAACTAAATCTTATTCAAGTTCGTTCTTCTCCTAAAGGAGAAATTCATTATCTTGTGATGCTATTTTCCTTGATATCTTTCAAGAAAACTATTCTAGAGTGTTACCATTCCTTGGATCAAATCTAAGGATGTAAATACTTTAGACGTCTTACTCATCAACTTACATTTCTTGAATTCTTTGAAACCTTTTGCAAAGTATTCAGACTTGTGTTTATTCAAAATAAACTATAGTCCAACCGAGAGTGATCTTCGGTGAATGTCATCCAACATGAGTAGTATTATGTTGTGGATAAGTGCCACTAACATCTAAGTGAATTAACCTCAACAACTTTGTGATTCTTTCTTCTTTCCAAAAGAATGAAGATTCAAACATTTTGCCTCTATACAATTTTAACAAGAAGGCATTGGATCCGGATCTAACGATCCTAAGTATCCATCTATGACTAACTCGTAATTTATGTTTTTAGAGGTATCACAACTTAGTTGGGATTAGTCACTACCTTGCAACCTTTTTTTTTGGGTTTTAAGCATCATTATGTTCTAAACAGTTAACACCACCATATTATCTCTACTATAGAGACAATCAATTAGATTACCATAATCCAATCATTGATTAATAAAGAACAATGTTTTGTCAAACAAAACATTTATCCATTTCACATAGTGACGGAATTTAGTTCCTTAAAATTGGAATATAAAGACAATCTATGTTTTTCCAATTTCTTTGGTAGTTCATATGAGGAAGTAAGTACCATCTGCTTTCGCAGAGATCTATATTTTATTCACTTTCCGAATGTGAAGTACTTTCTCTTCTCTCATTAATCTTCTACTTCTTATTAGCCACACTTTTACAACGATTGTAAAACATAGTTGCTAATACGGAATCAAGCATTCAAGTAGAAGAACCAACTGTTTTGAACTATTCAAGAACAATTTACAACGCCTTCGAAAGGTGTGTTCTTGACACTTGCAAGACATTTCTTGCAAATACCCCTTCCAATGTCCATCCTTTCATAAAGAAAGTTTGTTCCCTTGGAGTTATTTCGCTTTCTTCATTTGACTTCTCCTTTGACTACCATAGTCAAGGTCCCTAAACTCCCACTATCTCTCTTGAAACTTATTTCAATTGTGTTATACACATCAAACATTTTGGAGAGCATGTGGTTATTGTTCATTTATATAGTTTACAATAAACTTAGTGAACCATAAGGATAGGGACACAAAGGTGAAGTCCTTGCCTAGTTCCCGTCTCTAGAAGTGTTTTAACACTTCAACACTCAATGATTCAAAATCATCATAAGTCCATGTTGATGGACTATTTTTGTCAACCAACCATTATGTTCTAAACATAACTACAAACTTTCAAGAGTTGTACAAGGCAACTCTCATTTCTTCATACAACAATTTGTAAGTGAAGAATCATGGCACATTAAGTGTCCATGCCTTTGTGCTTTCTTCTCAAGTTCTTTGTTCATTTAACAAAGAAACAAGCACTAGTGTTTGCATTGACTAAGGGTTGTTCAAAGCAACTATTATTTCTTCATACAACGATTTGTAAGTGAAGAACTAATAACACTAAAAGTGTCCTTGTCATTATGCTAATCTTCTTAAGTTCCTTTGTTCATATAACGAAGGAATAAGCATTGGTTGTTTGTGTTGTCCTCTTCATGATAGACTTTTCTAACATGTTCTTACAATGATACATTATCATTAGGAAGATTGTGAGGATGAGACTACTTAGATATATATGCAATCCTTTTAAGACATTCTTTGGGATTGTGGTACCAAGTCCGGAAACTAAAACATTCGGTTTTATTTGTCAAGTGTTGGATAGCGTTTGCAAATATATTGGTAAACAAATACATAACGAATATAAATTGATTGATTTTAAGCTATTTGATTCGGGTCTTTAAATCAAATAGCACCACCCACTATTTTTGGCAAATTCCATATCCCTCATTGGAATTCGAGAGTTTTGGATGAAACTCTTAGTAGGTTATGGGAGGCTCACTATTACCAAGCCCACCTCACAATGATATGATATTGGCTAGCATTAATAATAATGAGAGAGTACGCTTACTCATTTGCAACTAATGCAAGTACCCATCTTATTTGGCCTCTAGAGAATGTCACCTCACAATGATATGATATTGGCTCCATTGCACTTAGTTAAGTCATTCCCACCATGCTTAGTTCGTGAAGGGGTTCAAGAATAGCCTCACAATGATATGATATTGACTATCCTCGTTGCCTACACTAACCTCATCATATGTTTATGGATTCCTCCTGAGTATAAGCATGCACTTTGTACTCCCCCATGATAGGGTGAAGCCGGTGTACAAGTCATAAACGATTGGAGCCCACCACGGTGGAAGGCCTACGAAAGAGTGTTCTAAGCACTCTCACGCTTATCAACTTAATAATTGTTTGGTTGAGGGTTTTAGGTCTCATCACATATAAACATACATTTTAATCTCTATTAAAACTATTTTGGTCCTATTACAACTATTGGTCCATTTGATTGTTTTTAGTTGTATATAATACTCCCACTATGCTTATAAAACGGTTTTTAAAGCAAGAGTATATGATACTACTAACATAACCTTTGCATTCATTTGATGGACTATATAGTTGCCTTAGGGCCTTAGGATGATTATGAACCTTTGTTTAGATTCAACACGAGCCTTGTGTTGAATCTCGGTCTAGGGATGGTGATTGATTTTAGTTACGCGTTTAATCACATTAAGGCGTGTTGTCTTAGGGGCGTTGGACCCAACTACTTCATTTTCATGCATATCAAATAAAGCAAGAAAGAAGTACTTCAAAGTAAAGGTGAGCTTATGCTCATTACAACATTTGCATAAAATAAATTACTTTAAAGTAAAGAAGAGCTTAAGCCCTTTTACAACATTTGATCAAATCAAATTACAACCAAAATTAATCTACACATTCCCATGGTTCAAACAGATTTGAAACGGCCTATCACATAGCTCAATTATATTAGGCTTAGGTTCATAATCACCCTTTAATTAATTAACACTTTAACTAATTAAATTGAATGCAACATTTTCATTTGGTTTTTGTATCCATAAAATTGATTTAAATGGAGCTAAACAAAATGAAAATCCAATTCTCATTTAAAGAGACAAAACAATTTTGTTCTCAACCTAATTTGGGCCATCATGCAATAACCACAACTTATTTGGGTCATAATGCAATTAACCTCAACTTTTGGGCTATGTTGCAAAACTTTTGAGGTCACTTTGTAAAGACACAAAAGTCCACTACTTCATGTAATTACAATAGAACCCAAAATTTAATCAATGCAAAAACTTCATTAAAGGAACAAAACAATTTGTCCTTTAGCGTTTTTGGACCTAAACGTAAAAACGTAAACTTTTGGGCCAAAGTGCAAATACACAAAAGTATCAAAACTTTATGTAATTGCATAAAAGACCCAAAAGTACCCCACTTGCAAGGGTGGCCGGTTTTGGAAGAGGATAGAGTGATGTGTGTGTTGATTTGTGAGTTTTAGACATAAAGCAACAAGTGGTGCAAGTGGTGTGTGTGAAAGGAAATTAATCCTTACACACCCATCACCATTTCCATCACCCTTCAAATAAATATCTTATGCATTAAAACATTTGAAAAACATAAAACATAAACTTTATGTAATAAATCAAAACTTTGAATCAAAACACAAACCTTTTTGTTCTTGGCAAAAATGTCAAGAACAATGAAGAACATTCATGAAAAACCCAAAATTTTTCATGAACTTTTTCCACCCAAAAACATTCCAAAACCATTCAAACTTTAGGGAAATAACATCTAACCAAACTAGGGTACATAAGGGTTCCAAAAGTCACTTGAAAACACTTTTAACAAGTCAAACAAGAACCCAAAAATCCACCCTTTGTATTTGGCCGAAAATCCCCAAAGTCATGGCACCAAATTTTAGCTCCAATATTCATGCTCATATGAACTACATCTACAACATTTGAGATGGCAAATTTTCTAACAAAATTTACATTCAAAGAAACAAGAATAAAGCTTGTAACAATTACAACTTTTAAATCACAAACTATGAACCACAAAACCCAAAAGGATTCACCAACTACTAGACCTAGGCTCTGATACCACTTGAAGGAAAATTTTTGTGAAAACATGTTCTTTTAAGCAACATCAATAAGCATGCAATTAAAAATTAAAGGCGGAATCATGCTAGCATGCACTTAAAAACAAAACATTAACCAAGAAATTCAAAGCCTAGTAGATTGGTGAACCATTAATCAACTCAAAACAAAGTGAGTTGAAATATATACCTTTGTAGATTCCTCTTTGTATTTAAACAAAGGCTAATCACCCAAGAGATAGGGCCTTCATTCCTTGCATCTTAGATCCATGGAAATGGATGGATCTACACCAAGGAGAGCATGGATGATAAATGAGTGACCATGGAAGAATAGATAGCTAGCTACAACTTCCATGGTGGCCGGCTTTTCTAGAGAGAAATGGAGAGACAATTCTCACCAATTTTCCCCAAAACAAAACCCCTATGAATAAAAGGCTATAAAGTCATATTTATACCTTTATTCATTTGAGTGGCAAACTTGTAATTAAAGCAAGTTCACTACCCTTTCTCTATATGGCCGGCCATGGGGGGTTGTTTGGGCTTTTGGGTCTTAGTGAATCATTATTCATTAAGTTGTCATACAACTTAAGTCAATGGGCTTGACGTTCGAAGCCCATTGGGCCTTAAGGTCCAAAACCTATCCCGAGGTCTTTAACGAACTTATTCGTTTGATTAATTAACATATTAATTAATCCTTGCCATAAATAATTAAACTATTCAATTGTTCTTACTCATTTAGTTTGTTTCATCCATCTCCACCTTATACGGTGTACGATCCATTAGGTTCCTTTTAGCGAGGCAGTGGGCGATCAAAACTCTTTCAAATCGATTATGAATTGAAACTTACTTTCAATTCTCCCTTTAGTGATAATACACTTTTAGGGCTTCCACAAACCATGAGTGACACCTAGCCGTATGTCATGGTTACCCAAGCTAATCAGAAGAGGTTAAGAACCTATTCAGTTTAGGATTACAAATGCAATACGGTCTTTCTCTAATCTAATACTCCTGACCACATTGTTTGGTTTGATAGTTTATTTATTCATGTCTACTATCCAATGTGATTCGTGTTCTTATATGATTTCCTTGAATGTGATTTAGAACGACTTTTCTAAATCTCATTCATACTCTGGCCAGAGATTCTAAATCATATCATAGAGTATTCTCCCTCAAACGGTTTGAAGGTTAGAGATCCCTTGTTGCGCATTCACTTGCCTCCATGACTAAGTGGCTTAACCCCAACGATGCCGTGGACACCCCGATGGGGTGACATTGACATAATCAAAGATCAAGGACTTAACCACAAGACAACTGTGATGCCTCAGGTCAAAGGACTAATTTGCATTATCCCAAACATGAGTTCTCATGTGACATGAGTATGAGAACTCTTCGTTGATCGTGTTCAGTGAACTCATTCTCTACTGAGCACCTACGTACTTGTCTTGATGTCACACACACCAATGACTCGAGACTAGTCACTCTCCCTGAGAGAAGACATAGCACGTACCGATCTTGACGGACTGTCAATGCCCAATTGGCAATCCTATGATCAGGAACATTTAGGATGTGTCTACGAAAGAATGGTCTCATGAATCTAACTTCATTAGATTACATTCTTCCAATCACATATTCCTTGGACTTTATCGTTTAAGCATATAACATTTATATGAGACGGCTCAAACAATAATCTTTGCCCTTTATATTAAACTAGATTAGTTTAACATGTGAAATGTCCGTAAAGTATCATCACATGATTGGTTTTAGGGCACATTTCCAACATTAAGATCAGTACGTGCTGTGTCTTCTCTCAGGGAGAGTGACTAGTCTCGAGTCATTGGTGTGTGTGACATCAAGACAAGTACGTAGGTGCTCAATAGAGAATGAGTTCACTGAACATATCAACGAAGAGTTCTCATATTCATGTCACATGAGAACTCATGGTTGGGATAATGCAAAGTAGTCCTTTGACCAAAGGCATCACAGTTGTCTTATGGTTAAGTCCTTGATCTTTGATTATGTCAAAGTCACCCCATCCGCGGGTGTCCACGGCATCGTTGGGGTTAAGCCACTTAGCCATGGAGGCAATTGAATGCGCAACAAGGGATCTCTAACCTTCAAACCGTTTGGGGGAGAATACTCTATGATATAATTGAAAATCTCTGATCAGAGTATGAATGAGATTTAGGAAGGCGTTCCAAATCACATTCAAGGTAATCATATAAGCACACGAATCACATTGGATAGTAGACATGAATAAACTATCAAACCAAACAATGTGGTCAAGAGTATTGTATTAGAGAAAGACTGTATTGCATTTGTAATCCTAAACTGAATAGGTTCTCCACCTCTTCTGATTAGCTTGGGTAACCATGATATGCTGCTAGGTGTCACTCATGGTTTGTGGAAGCCCTAAACGTGTATAATCACTAAAGGGAGAATTGAAATTAAGTTTCAATTCACAATCGGTTTGAAAGAGTACTAATCGCCCACTGCCTCGCTAAATGGAACCTAATGGATCGTACACCGTGTAAGGTAAAGATTGAAGAAACAACGGAGATGAGTAAGAATAATTAAATGGTTTAATTATTTATGGCAAGGATTAATTAATATGTTAATTAATCAAACGAATAAGTTCGTTAAAAGACCACGGGTTAGTTTTGGGCCTCAAGGCCCAATGGGCTTCGAACGTCAAGCCCATTGACTTAAGTTGTATGACAACTTAATTCACAAAGGCCCAAAAGCCCAATAAAACCCTTGTGGCCGGCCATGTTAGAAGGATGGCTTTTTGGTTCTTTAGGTCGCTTATTTGAAGGGACTATATAAAGGACTTTATAGCCTAAATTCATTAAGGGTTTCTTTTGGAGAAAAGATGAGAACACAAAGCTCTCTTTTCTCTCTAAAGAGGCCGGCCACCCTAGAGGAAATTAACTAGCAATCTTGCTTCCTCTAGGTCACTCATTTCTTCATCAATCCATCCTTGGTGTGGAAACTTAGAGGTTCTCAATTTTGGGAACTTGGAGAATCTATTCTTCCATCCAAATCCATGGATCTAAGAAGCAAGGAATGAAGGCCCTCTCCTTGGGTGATTAGCCTTTGCTTATGCAAAGAGGAATCTACAAAGGTATAAATTTCTCAACTCACTTTGATTTGAGTTGAGTCTTGGTTCACGAATCTACTAGGCTTTGAATTTCTTGGTTAATGTTTTGTTTTTAAGTGCATGTCTTAATTGTTAATTGCATGCTAATAGATGTTGCTTAAATGAACATGTTTTCAAAAAATCTTCCTTCAATAGTAGTTGAAGTTTCGGAGGAACCATATAAATTGATTTTTCTTCGCACACTCCTGATCAAGAGTGTGCGAAGCTTTCTATGAGTTGTAGTGTTTGCAGTGTTACAGAGGGGAAATGTCTGAAGCATGTGCAAGAGGGCTAAAGAGCTTGATCATTGTATACCATGCACTGAAGCCTTTATTGTCTTGTAATAAGATTTATTGGTCACTATAACCCTTGTTGGGCATAAGTGTTCTCCCAGTTGGGTTGAGTTAAACTTGCTTATCCCTTTTTTGAGATGTAAGGCTTGAGGGTTTATGATTATTTGTGAATGTTGAGGGTTCATATGTACAAGTTGTACCATTCCTAACCTAGTTGGTGGGAAGAATGGTGAGTTGCCGAGGTAAACATGTTTATCAATAGTACTAGTTGTACTTTTCATCCCTTGGTTGGTGATACGAATGTGATTTCCTTCATCACCTAGTTGGTGGTAAGAATGGCAAGTTGCTGAAGGATATTAGAGTATGGGTTGTACCCTTCATCACTTGGTTGGTGATACGAAGGTGAGTTCTTTAATCAACTGGTTGGTGAGAATAAGGGCAAGTTGCCAAGGTACCATTGTAGCAAGTGTGGAATGGCAAAATGTATGTTGACACCCCTTTGAAGTGCAATTGGCTGATGTATAAATTTGTTGAAATGTATGACGTTTCTGTTGATTGACATGAGTGATAATTATGAATGTTTTGCTATGCATGAAGGAATCCATTGTTTAGATATGTGAACTATGTTGGTTGTAACACTTAGTTTCACTTACTTTGTGTCAAAGTACGCATGCTGAAGCTCTGTGTTAGATTATAGAGGTACGTCAGTGTAGACCAAGTGTTCCAGTGTTAGGAATGTAAAAGACTTAGACAAAGTTGTCTGAATTCCCTCTTCATTAAATATATGCCGAATGGCTTGTGTTAGAAAGGATGTCATACAGTTGAGGTCAAAACATTTGTAATGTGTATACCTTCTTGTAATAGCATGTCCTTCAACACCTAGTCCCCCACTTTGAAAGAGCTAGGATTGACCCCATGGTCATAATAGTTGAAGGTACGTTCACTCGTGGTTGTCTTGATACAAACCTTTATCCATCTTGTTGTAATGAGCTTGCTCAGAGTAAAAATCCTTCCCCTTGCCAAGAGACGAATACATTTGGCGACTTAGCGGGTAGCTAAGTGAGGCAGGAGAAGACGCAATGGGTGTTTAAATGGCCAAAACCTTTTCACTTGGTTGAACTTGACTTCCACTCTCCACTTGTTGATAGAGGTTAATCATAGAAGGGTTCCTTTGGTATGTTCTCACCTTGGCAAATGCATGATTGTAAACTTGCACCATCACTTCAGAGTAAGCCTTACAAGTGTTAACAGTGATCATGTACTTGAAGAAGCATTCACGCATGCTTACCGTGAAGGCCCTGAGTGCTGTTTTATCATCTCCCTTAGTGCATATTCACGTAGTGACTCGTTTGACTTCTGATAAATGGTATAGAACTCATTAGTAGAGTGTAAGCGATCAGCTTGGAAGATATGTTGAACCACGAAGAGTCTTCTAAGCTCAGCGAAGGAATCCACAGTATTTGGTTGAAGACGACAATACTAATTAAGAGCTCAATCAGAGAGAGTTAAGGGAACAATGAGACATCGTTCCTCATCATTGTGTATTTAATATGCCATTATGGATTCAAAGACGGGGATATGCTCAATTGGATCTTCCCTCCCAGTATAAGATTGTAAGCCAAGCTTTTGTTTTGTTTTCCCTTATATAAGGGTGCAGAGGATCCTCCTCATTAGATGGTTTAGCCTTGGCTGATTCCAGTCTGGTATCTGGCCTTGACACTCGCCCTTCAACTTGTTAACTTCCTCGAGGAGCTATAGGATAAGGGGGTCCTGAGTAAAGTAAGGCACCATTGTAACCCTCTTTTGTAAGTTTTCGTCATTTCTTGAAAGTAGGGAAGCTCGATCAAAGGTATGTTGCCTTTCCTTAGATTCAATGTACTATATATCAGGATGTGCTTCTTGAAAGTCCCAAGAGTCTCATACGCCCTATTGTTTCCCTAAGGTTTGTCGTTCCTTTCCTGAATTGGGGGCTAGCCTGGGTTGTGGTAGGGGACCAAATCCTTCGATAATCTTTGGGTCATTGATCCTTGAGCTTATGTGGATGGGGTTTTCTCGACACTACCACAAGAAGTCTCGACAGTCGCAATAAACAACCCTTGATCCTTCTACTCCTTTTACAAGGAGGTGCTTCCCTCCACTTCTCCTATTTTGAGTTGAAACAGCTGGGTTGAGAGAAGTCTTGCGTTGATCAACACATTGATGGGAAGGTCATTCTTCATTAGGAGCATCCAAGTTGAGGATAGATGACCCTTCGTATTAGGGGGTACCCATGTGATGATTAAGATTCACAAGGGCGATGGGCTCGTGAGATTTAGTTTGTCTAGCCTCGTGGAGCATCCCGAAGAGTATCTCAAACTATTCTTGGAGCTATCTTGTTGTTCTGAGCCTTTAGCTCTTCGACCTTGGCCTGGAGAGCAAACTTTTTTCTCTCCTTTCTTCGCTACTTCACACTAGGCACGAGGGGTGTGT
Organism: Malus sylvestris; assembly: GCF_916048215.2. Lineage (NCBI taxonomy): Eukaryota > Viridiplantae > Streptophyta > Magnoliopsida > Rosales > Rosaceae > Malus > Malus sylvestris. The sequence continues at coordinate 39,294,307 of NC_062272.1, read as the reverse complement.
CATTCTATGTGGTGAGGTTTCCCTCGCTCTCCATGTTGGAGAGGGATGCCTGATCAAAAGAGAGTGTATGAACAATAGAAACTAGCTTGACGAAGTTGGTGGGAGTAGGAATAAGTGCCATTCCCATAGACGGCACCAAATGTTGATAGACAAAATCAGTGAAACTTTGGAACAACATAAAGTGTCAAATTTGTGACCTTCACTCGATTGCTTCGGTCACCTAGTGAAGATAATATGTAAAGAGATAGAGATGGGGAAGCAAACACAAGATCTAAGCGGTTCACCCAAAGCTTTGGCTACGTCCACGGGGTAGATGAGTTCTTATTAACAGTGAAGGGTTTACACAATATATAGGTCCAAACATAATCATCATTACTGGGTTCTAATGATGAGTTGAAGTATAGTAATGGAATTAGTCTTTAATTGTAGGAGAATGGACTTCTTTTATAGTTGAGGAAAGTTTTCGACTTTCGTTCATTGTCGATGTGGGATTCTAGGAGATTTATTCTGACTTTGACACATGTGGTGCTGTGGTTAGCCTCCTGGTGGAGGAAAAATTTTGTGCTTCGGCAGGAGTGCCTCAGTATGAACCCCTCAGTGGGTCTTTGAAGGTATGAAGTTGACTGGTGCTTAATAGTTTCAAGATTGGTCAAGTATGGTACAAACACATATATTTTGTTGCTAAATTAAATTGGCTTAAAAGCTCATAGTTTAATAATGTAGTGTTAGTTTCAATAAATCATCTTTTTTATTCTATCCTGTTAGATTGTTTGTTGTTTATTTTTAATATTATAAAAATTAAATAAACTGTAATTGTCATTATTTGGTTGTTAGTGCGAAAGTAAGTTTATTTGTCATTATTTGTGGGTAGTGGGAAATAAAGATGGAGTATTTAGCTTTTCATCTTTTGTAACTATTTGTGTTTCTTATCCAATTCAGAAAGGGAGATAATAAACATATCATTCTTAACATTTTCCCATTCATGAACTTTTGTAAAACTGCAGTGGGCTTGAATGTCCTTAAAGAGAGTGAGATACCCGCATCTCAGCCTAATTGTCTACATGCTTCTTAGAAGAATATTACAATTTTCTTGTCATTTTCCCAACAATTATAAGGAGATTCAATTATGGAACCTGTACCTGAGAAGCCGTTCAACAATGTTGGGGATCTCAACAAGACATTTCATATCAAGGGAGCTCACTTCAAGAGGTGGAAGGGGAAAGTCCTGTTCTATCTCAATCTTCTCAAAGTTGCCTACATTCTCACCTATAAAAATTCAAACAAAGAGAGCACGGAGAACATAAATGAAGATGAGCTCTATGACAATGAAGACAAAGTCCAACAATATGAAAAAGATGAGTACAAGTGTCAGTTTCATCTCTTGAATTGTCTTGCTGATCATTTTTATGATAATTATGATACCACTTACTCTTCTGCAAAAAAGATATAGAAAGCTTTGTAGAGTAAATATGACACCAAGGAGGCACGTGAAAAGAAATACGTAGCAAGCTGTTTTTTCGTTACCAAATGGTGGATGAGAAATCAGTTGCAGAGCAAGTCCAAGATTTTCAAATGATTGTAGCAAAAGTCACACACGATGGTGTTAAGATTGGTGACAATCTCATTGTAGTTGGTATCATAGACAAATTACCACCTTCCTAGAGAGAGTTCCTAAACCCTAAATTTATGTGGAGACTTTGATTACACATATTCGTGTAGAGGAAGAGGCAAGAGGACAAGATGTTCTTATGCAAGAGAATAATGGTAATTCTACCAAGGTAAATCTAATCTTATCAAACAATAACATGCCCAAAAATAATTTTCCCAAAAATGGTCAATTTCAGCCTATGAAGAAAAATATGAAGAGATTTGGAAAACCTGACCAACAATATAAAGGAAACCCAAGCTATGTGAGTAAGAACCAACAATCTCTTTCATCTTGTTATGTTTGTGGCAAGAGTGGCCATATTGTTCGATTTTGCAGATACCGAAAATGTGAGCCTAATCCTAAAGCTCATGTTACCGAAGAACCGTTTGTTGCAATGATTACTGATGTGAACATGATTACAAGTGATGAAGGATGGTGGGCAGATTCTGGAGCCAATAGGCATGTTTGCTTTAAAAAAGGTTGGTGACTCACATGAAAGTGCTTGGAAGTGGTGAGGTTGATCTCAAATTTACCTCTGGAAAGACTTTAATTTTGAAAGATGTACTTCGTATATGCTCCTTCTATGAGGAAAAATCTTATGTCGAGTTATCTTCTTAATAAGGCTGGTTTTAAACAGACCATGGAATCTGATCAATATGTAATCACCAAAAAGGGTGTATTTGTGGGTAAGGGTTATGATTGTGATGACATGTTTAAGATGAATGTTGAGAATGATAATAAAGCTTCTACTTCACTTTATATGCTATCTTCTTTAAATTTTTTGCATGCATGTTTATGTCATATAAATAGCGAAGGCCAAATCGGACTAATGGTCCCTGTGGTAACATGATATTTGGAGGATAGTACCTGTGCTACAAAAATTTGGATTTAGACCCTTGTTGTAGAGATTGTTTAGAAAATTTGACCCAAAACTAACATTTCTGTCAAATATCAATTAAATGTAGGGATAAAATTGTAAAAACAGATCGATCGAAAGTCAGAAGAGTCGCATGTGATCAGGAACAGATGAAGATCGCGTTTCTCCAACTCACATCTTAAATCCGAGTCGGTCTCCTGCAAGTGTCCATCTATCTAATTTCTCTCATTTTCTCAAATTTCTTGCACCTATATCTGTATTTAATGGATACTTGGTGAAATGGGTGTCAGACCCAATAACGCGAAAAAGGTATCCGGCGATTTCGAGCTGGTTTTTCCAGAATTCCAGAGATTTTTTTTTTGGAGTTTTATGGTTGGTTTTTAGAAAGAGAGGAGAGAGAGAGAGAGAAGGGAGGGTGCTTTTCTGGAAAATCCTTATATTTTTTGCTTTCTTACTATGCTTTTGGGCTCTGAACACTCTGACTTGGGTTTGTATGTGCATGTGAGTTTCCTAACTTCTAGAGACATAGAAGAGGAGCAAAGGGAACCAAAATTTGCAGTCTTTGTGGGACTACAGTTTCTAGTCTTGCCCACTAACAAGACAAGATGTTTAGGGTTTAGGTGAGAGACATGATGTTGAAGGAAGTTTTTGCATCTTATAGACATGCAAAATTCGGTGAAAATAAATGATCACCAAACATATTAAATTTTGGCATGCGAGGGCTTATGTGGCATGCATGAGGGCTTACGTGGCATATACCTCATCAAGACCGGAAATTAATATTTGATTTTAATTAAAGCTAATAGAAATGCCAAATTGGGCAAGATTGGTTATTTAATTTTTATTTAAATTATATAATCAAGTCCAAATTCATCCATGGGCAAGGCTTGGACAATCTATAAATACAAGGCCCCAAGGCAAACGAAATGAACCTAGAAATCATTCAAGCACCCAGACGCTGTCAAAGCTTAAGCATCTAAATCCCCAAAACACTTAGAAGAATTTAGAAAGTTCTCTGTGTTCTTCACCAAAATTTTGAAGAATCATCAAGCACTACTACTCATGCCGATCCTACAAATCACCAACAGACCAAAACCTCACAGCAACCGTTCATCTAAGATCAAGTCATCACGACCCTTGGATCAACAACCTACACATCCACAGATGATGGAATAAGAGGAAACTTGTAAACAGAGATTGTAACCCTACAAATTCAATAATACTAATTTATTTTGTACACTTGTTCTTGTTTCATTTGTCATAGGAATTTATGTTTACAAATTTGGCACGTCCATTGGGACAATATCTGCCTCTCATCTCTTTCTTCGTTCGACAAACAAACACCAACAAAATCAATGGCATCAAAGAAGGGTTAAGTTGTTTCCGTAATCAAGGTGAAAAGCGTGACCATCACCATAAGGGGACTGGAGTGTCCCTTATGATGTCTGCAAGGGACTCTTATCATGTGATCATGCAAGTGATGACTACTGGCGCTACATCCACTAAGGAGCAGCTAGATCAAATGAATGAGGCAATTACAATGTTGACAAAGATCGTTGAAGAGAAGGACATGCATATTGCCACTTTCATGAATAGGTTGGAGACACAACATGAAAGGGAAGCCAACCCTAATCCGGAGAAGAATCAGCGAGACGAGGAGTCTGGCAAGAAAGAGGAGCGTCAGGTAGAGAAAGTAGGAGAAAGACAAAAGTCGGAGTCTGAAGTTACTTCGATGAGCTATCTTTTCATCCAGCAGCTCCAAGACATGATTTCTAATACCATCAGAGCACAAAACAGAGGTACTTTACAAGACACTATGTTGTATTCAAAGCCATGTACCAAGAGGATTGATGGCTTGTGGATGCCGACAGGATACCAGACACCCAAGTTCATGCAGTTTGACCGAAAGGGAAACCCAAAGCAACATAATTGCCTATTTTGTCGAGACTTGAAACAATGCCCGAACGAACCTAGAGCCCGAGTCTATTAACAATTAGGATCAGATGGTGGGGGAATTCTTGAACCGCTTCTATAGCACTCGTCGTACTGTCAGCATGATGGAGCTCGCAAGTTTGAAGTAGTGGAAGGATGAGCCAATTGTCGACTACATAAACCGATGACGCTCAATGAGTCTTGAACGTAAACACAGGCTTTCAAAAACCTTTATAATAGAAATGTGCGTATAGAGCATGAATTGGGGACTACACTACATCCTCCAAGACGTGAAGCCATGGACCTTTGAAGAGTTAGCTACCTGCGCCCATGACAGAGAGCTGGGCATTCCCAATCATAGGAAGAAAGAACCAATCGCGAACTACAAGAGGGACAAAATCTTCAGGCCAAAGGTAGAGAAGACTATGAAAAAGCCTACCAAGGAGGCAATGGTGATCAATACTACGCCCACCAAAATCTCTACACGAGACATTGTTCTTGTTAAAATCTCCTCGAAAGACAAGAAGAAAGAGGTCAAGTGTGAAGGAAGATTTTGTGAAAACATGTTCATTTGAGCAACATCATATAGCATGCAATTAACAATTAAAGGCGGAATCATGCTTGCATGCACTCAAAAACAAAACATTACCCATGAAATTCAAAGCCTAGTAGATTGGTGAACCAAAAGTACAACTCAAAACAAAGTGAGTTGAAATCATACCTTTGTAGATTCCTCTTTGCATAAGCAAAGGCTAATCACCCAAAGAGAGGGCCTTCATTCCTTGCATCTAAAATCTATGGATTTGGATGGATGAAAAGGTTTCTCCAAGTTCCCAAAATTGAGAACCTCTAAGTATCTTCGCCAAGGTTAGATTGGAGAAGAAATGAGTGACCTTGGAGTAGTTAGTATGGCTAGATACACCCTCCAACGGGCCGGCCTCTTTAGAGAGAAAATGAGAGACAAGTTCTCACCAATTTTATCCAAAAAAAAACCCTTAATGAATTTTGGCTATAAAGTCATATTTATATCTTAATTCATTGGAGTGGCAAACTTGTAAATAAGTCCAAAACCCACTCCATCTCTAATATGGCCGGCCATTGGGATATTTTTGGACTAATTGGGCCTTTGTGAATCATTATTCATTAAGTTGTCATACAACTTAAGTTAATGGACTTGACGTTCAAAGCCCATTGGGCCTTAAGGTCCAAAATTATCCCGAGGTCTTTAACGAACTTATTTGTTTGATTAATTAACATATTAATTAATCCTTGCCATATATAATTATACCATTTAATTATTCTTACTCATTTCCATTGTTTCTTCAATCTCCACCTTACACGGTGTACGATCCATTAGGTTCCTTTTAGCGAGGCAATGGGCGATTAAAACCATTTCAAATCGATTGTGAATTTGAAACTTACTTTCAATTCTCCCTTTAGTGATTATACACGTTTAGGGCTTCCACAAACCATGAGTGACACCTAGCAGCATATCATGGTTACCCAAGCTAATCAGAAGAAGTGGAGAACCTATTCAGTTTAGGACTACAAATGCAATACGGTCTTTCTCTAATACAATACTCTTGACCACATTGTTTGGTTTGATAGTTTATTTATTCATGTCTACTATCCAATGTGATTCGTGTGCTTATATGATTACCTTGAATGTGATTTGGAACGACTTCCTAAATCTCATTCATACTCTGGCGCTAGAGATTCTAAATCATATCATAGAGTATTCTCCCTCAAACGGTTTGAAGGTTAGAGATCCCTTGTTGCGCATTCACTTGTCTCCATGACTAAGTGGCTTAACCCCAACGATGCCGTGGACACCCCGATGGGGTGACTTTGACATAATCAAAGATCAAGGACTTAACCACAAAACAACTGTGATGCCTCAGGTCAAAGGACTACTTTGCATTATCCCAACCATGAGTTCTCATGTGACATGAATATGAGAACTCTTCGTTGATCGTGTTCAGTGAACTCATTCTCTATTGAGCACCTACGTACTTGTCTTGATGTCACACACACCAATGACTCGAGACTAGTCACTCTCCCCTGAGAGAAGACACATGACGTACTGATCTTAACGGACTGTCAATGCCCAATTGGCAATCCTATGATCAGGAACGTTTAGGATGTGTCTACGAAAGAATGGTCTCATGAATCTAACTTCTTTAGATCGTATTCTTCCAATCACATATTCCTTGGACTTATCGTTTAAGCATATAACATTTATATGAGACGGCTCAAACAATAATCTTTGCCCTTTATATTTAAACTAGATTAGTTTAACATGTGAAATGTCCGTAAAGTATCATCACATGATTGGTTTTAGGGAACATTTCCAACAATCTCCCGCTTGCACTAGAGCCAATCAGCTTGTTCATCAGTGATGATACCTCTTCTGTAGTCATTTCATAAATGGCTGAGTAGTAGGCCTAGACAATGGATATCTATATGTTATCCATAGAAGCAACCTTGAGAATAACGACGTCACCATTATACATGATTCTCAATCATGTGGTTCAGTCTCTCATTTGAGTTCGGACCTTGATGAGACCTTCATTCCCTGGCTTGAGCTATCGCCCCATTAGTGTCATACACTTTCTGGTTGGAACCGAATAGAGAGTTCATAAATGAACTTTCCCATCCAAACAACATTGTTGTAAACTTCTATATGGCAATATATTTTGCATTCATAATGGAACACACTAAAGCCATTACTTTAATGTTTCCATCCAAATATCTCTTTAGTCATAATAAAGAGATATCTGTTTATCTCTTCATTCATAATGAAGAAACATCCAATGATGGATGAGATTCACAATCTAATACATTTACGCTTCCATTACGTTACTCTAATTCTTCCTCGATCTTTGAGGAATTTATCCTTTAGTATTTCTTAAATACTTAAGGATTCACTTGACAGTTGCCATGGTTCTGATCCTGGGCTTGCACTGACATCGTCTTGTACCTGTTCTAGGTACAACTCATATCAATGTTTTTCTTACAATATGAAATACATAAATCACCTTTCTGCGTATGCATAAAGGATTCTATTTACGCATTATTTCTTTGGGAGTCAAAGAGTACGTTCTCTTTGAGAAGAGCGACTTCTTAGTCTTACTAGAGTTGTCCATTTGATTGAAGTTTATCATCATATGAGAAACTTCCTAGCATCTCTTGTCTATTATTTAGGGCTTGATATAATCCAATTATATCCTAAAATCTATCATTATAGATTTCCATCCCATGTTTATAGACTATGTCTCCCATATACATTCTATCGTTATAGAATGCTTAAAGTCATAACTTTAACGAAGAAGTATTCTTTTCATTTCCAAAATTAATATATCATATATATATTTATATTTTAGGAACATGATTAACTCCCATATACATTCTATCTTCATATAATGTTTTAAAGTCATAACTTTAACCAAGAAGTTTTCATTTCATTTCCAAAATTAATATATCATATATATATACTTAAATTTTAGGAACATGATTAACTCCCACTAATCTTTTGTAAACCTAGTAAACAAAAGATTCATTTACATCTTAATGAGAAATCAAACGATTTGATCCTTTTTCTCATAAGATGCTTATAGCTCCCACTAGCTTGCTAAGATTCATGATGGATGGATCTCTACAACTTACATGTCTTGTGATTCATAGTTTTAGACATATGTTATTAAGAATATCTTAATAATGGTTTCAGAAACCCATATTATGTCCAAACATTGAATTACCATATAGTTGTAGCTAGCAATCTTCGAATTAATTGAAACCAAGACTATCTCAAAGATGGTTTCTTCAAAGTCAACCATTATCTTTGATTGTAGTCACCTTAAGCTACCAATTAGCTTATGAAGGTTTCATTATTTTGGGTCAAATGGTATTTTACCATTTCCTTGAGTATATATCATATATACACTCAATGTAGTCATAAGGATTTTCATTCTTATTTCTTTCGAATTAAGAGGTGTAACTCTATGACATAGTCATAAAGTTCAAACCATTCAACTGAGACGGTTTATAAATCCTTCTCGACTACCTTGGAGCTTTTGGTATAGGAACTAGGTTGTTTATATTTGTTGATTACTTTCTTGTCTCTCAAAGAACCCATTCTTTGAGTTCTATCTCTCGTTCATTTGCTTTTAGGCAAATCACATTGTAGGATTACAACTACCCAACAAAACAACATTTGTTAATTGGTTTATAGAAGCGATATCCAAAAGTTAATTTAAGGATATCCCACAAGATTGTTATCAAACAAATATTGCTTATTAGCTCACAACCCCAAATCTTAACATGCTTGAGATTTGTCTTTCTTTCCAACTACATCTTATGGAGTCATGTAAAATTTGGAAGATCTTCTAATTGACAATCATATTGTTTTTAGAAGTATATATCCTATATATGGGTAATAGATAACATCTAACGAACTAAATCTTTATTCGAGTTCGTTCTTCTCCTTAATGGAGAAGATTATTATCTTATGATGCTTCTTTCCTTGATATCTTTCAAGGAGACTCATCTAAAGTGTTTCTTTTCCTTGGATCAAATCTAAGGAGGTAATTACTTTAGATGTCTTACTCATCAACTTACATTTCTTGAATTCTTTGAAACATTTTACAAAGTATTCGGACTTGTGTTTATTCAAAACAAACTATAGTCCAACCGAGAGTGATCTTCGGTGAATGTCATATAACATGAGTATGATTATGTTGTGGACAAGTGCCACTAACATCTAAGTGAATTAACATCAACAACTTTGTGATTCTTTCTTCTTTCCAAAAGAATAAAGATTCGAACATTTCGCCTCTATACAATTTTAACAAGAAGGTATTGGATCCGGATCTAACGATCCAAAGCATCCATCTTTCACCAACTCGTAACTTATGTTTTAGAGGTATCACAACTTAGTTGGGATTAGTCACTACCTTGCAACCTTTTGGGTTTTAAGCATCATTGTATTCTAAACAGTTAACACTACCATATCATCTCTACTATAGAGACAATCAATTAGATTACCATAATCCAATCATTGATTAATAAAGAACAATGTTTTGTCAAACAAAACATTCATCCATCTCTACTAGAGTGACGGAATTAAATTCCTTAAAATTGGAATGTAAAGACAATCTTTGGTTTTTCCAATTTCTTTGGTAGTTCATATGAGGAAGTAAGTACTATCTGCTTTCGCAAAGATCTATATTTTATTCACGTTCCGAATGTGAAGCACCTTTTCTTCTCTCATATTTCTTCTACTTCTTATTAGTCACACTTTTACAACAATTGTAAAACATAGTTACTAATACGGAATCAAGCATTCAAGTAGAAGAACCAACTGTTTTGAACTATTCAAGAACAATTTACAACACCTTAGAAAGGTGTGTTCTTGACACTTGCAAGACATTTCTTGCAAATACCCCTTCCAATGTCCATCCTTTCATAAAGAAAGTTTGTTCTCTTGGAGTTATTTTATCTTCTTCATTTGACTTTCACCTTTGACTACAATAGTCATGGTCCCTAAACTCCCACTATCTCTCTTGAAACTTATTTCAATTGTGTTATACACATCAAACATTTTGGAGAGCATGTGGTTTATTGTTCACTACGTAGTTTACAATAAACTTAGTGAACTATAAGGATAGGGAAACAAAGGTGAAGTCCTTGCCTAGTTTCCGTCTTGTTAAGTGGTTTATCACTTCAACACTCAATAATTCAAAATCATCATAAGTCCATGTTGATGGACTATTTTTGTCAACCAACCATTATGTTCTAAACATAATTACAAACTTTCAAGAGTTGTTCAAGGCAACTCTCATTTCTTCATACAACAATTTGTAAGTGAAGAATCATGGCACATAAAGTGTCCATGCCTTTGTGCTTTCTTCTAAAGTTCCTTGTTCATGTAACAAAGAAACAAGCACTAATGTTTGCATTGATTAAGGGTTGTTCAAAACAACTCTTATTTCTTTATACAACATTTTGTAATTGAAGAATTATGACATTAAAAGTGTTGTCCTCTTTATGATAGACTTTATCTAACATATTCTTCTAATGATACTTTATCAATAGGAAGATTGTGAGGATGAGACTACTTAGGTACATTTACAAGCCATTAAAGACAATCTATGGTTTTGTAGTACCAAGTCCGGAAACTAAAGCTTTCGGCTTTTATTTGTCAAGTGTTGGATAGCGTTTGCAAATATATTGGTAAACAAATACGTAACGAATATAAATTGATTGATTTTAAGCCATTTGATTCGGGTCTTTAAATCAAATAGCACCACCCACTATTTTTGGCAAATTCCATATCCCTCATTGGAATCCGAGAGTTTTGGAGGAAACTCTTAGTAGGGTATGGGAGACTCACTACTACCAAGCCCACCTCACAATGATATGATGTTGGCAAGCATTAATAATAATGAGAGAGTACGATTACTCATTTGCATCTAATGCAAGTACCCATCTTATTTGGCCTCTAGAGAATGTCACCTCACAATGATATGATGTTGGCTCCATTGCACTTAGTTAAGTCATTCCCACCATGCTTAGTTCATGAAGGGGTTCAAGAATAGCCTCACAATGATACGATGTTGGCCATCCTCGTTGCCTACACTAAAGGGAAAATTATGAGATTCTAGAATGGGATTTCAAATAGACTATCATGCATATACAAATCATATTGAATATACGAAAGCAGCGGAAGCATTTATAACATATTATCAAAGCTATAGTCATGCAAATCCCCTTCAAGGTTCATAGGTTTATATATAATGCATCAAAACAATTTAAAGAATCAAGAACAAAGTGAAGGTTAGTCTTATACCTCTTGATCTAGACTTGAGACCAAGGATGGACCACCTCCAAGCCCTTTGCTCCTTGAAATCCTTGAGCCTAGCTTCCCTCCTTGCCTCCTCCACTTTGATAGAATGAGTGCTCCTAGGTTCTCTTCAAGTTTCCAAAGTAGGAAACCTCTAAAGATCCTCACCCACTAGTGTAGTGAGAAGGATGAAGGAATAACCAAAAGGGTGTAAGAGATGTTAGTAAAAACCCCCTTTGGTGGCCGGCCTTTGTGTAGTTTAGAGAGCTATTTTTCTTTTGCCTCTTTGTTGTTTTTAACACACAAAAACCCTAATGAACAATATCTTATAAAGTTCCTTATATAGACAAAAGAAACCTAGTCAACACTTGACTAAATATCTCACCATTTCCACCTTAAAGTGGCCGGCCTCTTTGTTGTTTGTTTGGGCTTTGGGCTTTTATTATTTCAAGTCATCCAATGCTTGAATAAAAGCCCAATGGGTTTAGGCCCAATGGGCCCAATTAAACCCGAACGTTTCTTAAGCCCAAAAGGATCTTTATCGCTTTTATGATTTCTTTAGACTTTCTAAATTAATCACAACAATTAATTAATCCAATTAATTATTTCCATCATCCATTAGTTACTCACTACAATAGTGTTGTGGCGAAGAATCTTTTAGGTTCTAATTAGCAAGGCAGTGAGGTGATTGGCATCAATCCAATTGCTTATATTTAATTCAATCACTTAGTGAATTAAAACTTCATTTTAATTCACCTTTCTTCTTTGACGACTACATTTAATCATCTAGAAGAACTCACAAGCTATGAGTGACATCTAACCATATGTCATAGCTACCCAAGCTAATGTAGAAGTTTATTCGAAGAACCTAGTCAGTTGGAATTATAATGTAATTCAATCCTTCTCTAATACAATACTCTCAATCACATCATTAGGGTATGGATATATCATGTCAAACCCCTAATGTGATTATTCCTTCTTATATGATCCAATTGAGTCGTATAGGAACGCTTTCCTTTATTACGCTCGATACTTCGGCCGAAGATTCCCGAATCATATCTTAGAGTATTCTTCCTCTCTTATCGAGGATTAGAGATTCCTTGTTGCGCATACACTTGCCTTCATGACTAAGTGGCTTAACCCCAACTATGCCGTTGACATTCTGATAGAGTGACGTTGACATAATCAAAGATTAAGTACTTAACCACAAGACAACGACGATGCCTCAGGTCAAAGGACTACTTACATTATTCCAACCATTAGAGTTACTTGCTTGACATGTGAGTAGACCTCCATGCAAGTACTCTCTTTCGATTGTGTTCAGTGAACTCATTCCCTTAATGAGCACCTACATACTTGTCTTAGTGTCACAACACGAATGGGATGAGACTTTCCATCCTTCCAATTGAAGCGGACACAGTATGTACCGGTCTAAGCATTGTCAGTATCCCTCCGACAATCCAACGACCAGGAACCTTTTGGACATAATGGTTATGTGAAGAAGGTCTCTGTAGTCTAACTTCATTAGATTACTTCTTCAATCGATCCATTGTCCATGGATTCACTATTCAGGACATATATCGTTTATTGAGATAGTCCTAATTAGTATCTTTGCCATTTGATGTATAAGAATCATCCATACATCGATTCATTTGTCCTGAAAGATTTCTTCCAAAGATTGACTTTCAGGGCATATTTCCAACAATCTCCCACTTGCACTAAAGTCAATCACTAGTGTATCTTATACATCTTGTCGAGAGAGTTTATGCTCGTAGGTTAACTTGGTTATGTATTAATCTCTTTTATATTTAAAAGGGATTTACTTATCAAATGTTTCCAAGACATTTGATGATGTCTCTTTAATGTGTTCGAATACTTTGATGAGACCTTGATTCCATGGCTTGAGCTATCGCCCCATTACGTCGTAGTACTCTACTAACGACCTTATGGTTTGGATTCAATCATGGGTTCTAAAAGAACCCCTTTCATTCAAAACACCTTTTGAAGCAGTTTCTAAAACTTATATATCTACATATATTTCGTTTGTATACTTTATACAAATTTTGCTCCAAGCTTGAGACCATTGTAGTACAATACTAACAATTCATTCATATGATTAGTACTTCATCCATCATGAAGTTCCATTTGTTAAAATGGCTTATTTTCACCTTGGTTAACAACCTAAGTGAATGCACGCTTCCAGAGTCCCACTCTAATGTTTCTTTCTTAAAGGCAATAATACTCTATCAGTTGCTTTGGTTCTGATCCTGGGATATAGTAATATCTTAAAGTGATAAACTCAGTGGTTTCTTCACCTTTGGATATCTATTTCACAAGTCAACACATGTGTCCCTTTTGTGATTTTATGACACATTCATTATAAGGGTTATGAAAGTGATTTCCTATCACATAGGAAAATGCTTTCTTAAATCTTCAACATTTGAGATTTAATTCCCATATAACATTATTGAGATAGCCTTGCTATATCAGTAAGTCCAATTTCAAGTCTATACTTCAAAAGTGACCGTGTCATGTTTTGTCATTTTTCGAGTAACTTCTATGTTTCATCAAGTCTATCAAATAGCCTTTATTCACATCTTGTTGCTCAAATTATGACATCACTCCCACTGGTCTTGTTGTAACTTAGCATTCATTCAAAAATAACACTTATATTTTCTTGATTTGAATGCATGTTGCTCCCACTAACTTGTCTTGGATTTATTGACAATCATTAGAATCCATTAGCTTATAGATGATGTCTCAACAATTTTGAGACCATCATCAATGCTAGCTAACACAAGTTATTTAAACGAACATACACAAAAGAATTTCTTCTAAAGTAACTCTTTTGAAATGTGTGACTTGCTTTATCAAGTCTATTCATTTAAATTATATGGTATCGTACACCATACTTTAAGTTTTAGTCATACTAAGACCTTTTAATGTAGTCATATAAGAATTATCCAAGTCTTTAGTGAAGCATGGCTCCTACTAAGGATATAGAAACTCAACCATTCCTTCTAGGTGGTTGATATAATTCTTTATCAAAACTACATAGAGCAATATTGTTACATGAGATGTTGAATTTGGATTGTCTTGTTGTTAAACCATATGTTGTGACTCATTTTGAAACTTATTCCCTTTTGTTTCATCAACTTGTCCATATGCTTTGTTATTAGCATGTTCTCATAAAAGAGAATGATGGACAACTCCCAACATATAACCATTTTATGCTAGGTTGACGAAACCAACATTCAAAGACTATTCTTTAAATGTTACACAACATAGAATTTTAACGTTTGAAGAGCTTGAGTCCTTTGAACAATTAAAATTACAAACTCTTAATAATAGTCAAGTACTATTATTCTTTAGACAACTATAAACCAATTACATTCAAGTTTATATCCATTTTCACACCTCCCACTATTTCTCATGACTTTAATGAGAAATCATTTCATACATTCAAAATGTATAAAAGTGGATTATATTGGTAGAAGACATTGTGTAGTAGCTTTGAAACATTTCAAGCTTATTTGTTTCAATCTTCACTAAGTTTCTGTCTTGTTATTAAGTGAATAAATTCTTTAAACATTTTATAGATTTAGACACTTCTTTCTTGGTTTAATCACTAACACAATTGACATTTTAAAACCTTTTAAAGAATGTCCAATTAGTTGTTCAAAACTACTAATTGAATCAAGAGTGATCTTGATCATTGTGTTTGAAGTGATAACCATATAAGAAACGTTTTTCTTATTACTTATATCATTATAATGTGATCTTCCTTTTCTTCAAGAAAGGATTCTCTAGACTTTTGTCAATTCATATAGAACTCATAAGTAGACAAATGGAACCAAATCTAAAGATTCATTGTATCCTTTTATGTCCTACATGTGAGATCTATCCATAATTGATAAATCTAAAGTTTGGTTATCACATTATAATAAGTGATATAACTCTTGTATCTCATCTAGGATACAACAAGACAATTTTCAATTCATAACACTACTTTAAGGAAATAGTATATTTAAAAGGGCATACTTCACATTACATTAATATGATAGTTCAAACATTCATAATGTTTAATACATAAAGTATTAGCTCTATACATTTAGAGACTAATATAAATGCCTTTATACATTTAGGCACTAATAGTGGCCTTCCATCAAATGAAGCCATATAATTAGTTCTTAACAAAATAAGAAAGTTTAAAGACAATCTTTAAATGCCTAACAAAACTTCCTAAGTAGTAAGGAAAAAACATAGTGGCCGAACCCTTCTCCAAATTTTCTTTGCTTGTCTTTCTTCTACTTGGCTTCTCCACCTATATACAATTATACAAGTGATTAGCACTTTATATCAAATATAAATATTTAGAAGATCTAACATTTAGAATTGAAGATAAGAACATAAACCATACCTTGTGGCTTGTCCTTAAGACTTGCAAGGTATAACCTGCAATTCCTCCTCCAATGCCCCTCCTTTCCACAGTGGTGGCAAGTCCCTTTGGGCTCCTTTGCCTTCTTTTTCCTCACTCCTCCTTTCGGCTTAGGAGTGGGGGACTTCTTCTCCTTCCCTTTGCCTTTGCCTTGCGGCTTGGCCTTGGAAGAGGGTGGCTTGTTGTAGGCTACTGCAGCAGTCCCTACAACGTTCTCTTTCTTCATAGTCTTCTCGGCAGTTACTAACATGTTTAGTAACTCGGAGAGAGTACTATCCATCTTATTCATGTTGTAGTTCATTACGAACTGCGAGAATGAATCAGAAAGAGAAGCCAATATGAAGTCCTGGGCCAATTCCCCGTCAAGTGGAGTACCAAGGTTCTCCAATTGTTCAATGAACCCTATCATCTTCAGTACATGTTGATGCACTAGAGCCCCCTTGACCATCTTGGTCTTCACAAGTTCACAGACAGTGCTAAAGCGACGGTTGCGCGTCCCTTCACCATATAACTCCGTAAGATGGAGTATTATGGAAGATGCACTGTCCATGCCCTCGTGCTGTCTCTGTAGCTCCTCATTCATGGAAGCCAACAGATAGCACTTGGCTTGTGTATCATCCTCAACGTGCTTGTCATACTTAGCACGTTCATCCTCAGTGGCGTCAGGGCCAAGAGGTATGTGAGGTGGAGCCTTGTCTAGTACGTAAACAATCTTCTCCAAGGTTAGGAGAATCTTGACATTACGATACCATGATGGGAAATTGTGCCCCTCTAGGCAATGTTTGTCGAGTATTTTCGCGAGTGTGCTTCCAACCATATCTATATACATAAACAAATAAAATAATTAGATTGATTGTTGATTAAGTCAAACGATTTGGGTCTTTAAACCGAATGACACCACCCACCATTTTTGGCAAATTCCATATCCCCCATAATGGAATCCGGGAGATTTCAAAGAAAGCTCCTAGCGGGTTATGGGAGGCTCACTATTACCAAGCCCACCTCACGATGATACGATGTTTGGCTAGCAACAATAATAATGAGAGGGTACAATTACCCATTCACAACAACCTCTTGTGATTACCCATCTTTTTGGCCTCTAGAAAATAATACCTCACGATGATACGATGTTGGCATTATGTTTCTTAGTTAAGTTCTTTCCCACCATGCCGGTTTAGCTAGGGGTTCAAGCATGACCTCATGATGATACGATGTCGGACACACTCGTTGCCTACCTTAACCTCATCAAATGTTTTAAATAAACTCCTCCTGAATATAAGCATGCACTTTGTCACTTCCCCATGATAGGGTGAAGGCGGTGTACAAGTCATAAACGCTTGGAGCCTACCACGGTGGAAGGCCACGAAAAAGTGTTCTAAGAACTCTTACGCTTACAACTTAATATTGTTTGGTTGAGGGATTTTAAGGTCTCATCAATTTTATTTATTTAATCATATTCAAATAAATTGTCCTATTATAACTATTAGTCCAAAGTTAATGAAATTAGTAGCATATGATATCCCCACTATTCGTTTTCATAAAACAAATCAAAATCAAAACATGTTTCATAATATTGGAGATATATATAACTACTAATTGAATTCATTATAGTTTAGTAGCGTATGATACTCCCACTATTTGTTTTAAGAAAAACAAATCAATATCAAAAACGAATTTTTCAAATATTGGAAGTAACTACTACTACTACGGTTTTTGCATTCCTTTGAAATTGAACTTTATAGTTATCTTAGGCTCTTGGATGACCATGGACTTATTAGGTTATTGCAACAACGAGCCAACATTGTTGAATATAAACTCGGGGAGGTTGTGTCAATTTAATTACGTGCTTATCAATCCAATTAAAACCATTTTCATTGAGCCATTAGAAATGAAAGACAATCATCCATTGCTAATTTGGGCATTGGACCCTTTTAATCTTTAATCTCATGTCAAAACCCTCTTTTAATTATGTCTCCTTACCAATAGTTAAAGAAACTCTAGTCTAGCACTAGAGGGAATCAACTAACGAATAGAGATTAAGAAGTAATAAGAATTACAAACCGATTTGTACAAATTCCTATAAATTACATGTACTAAAAGGGGAGAGATAGATTAACGTCAAACGTGACAAGGTCCAATTAAACAGTAATTAAAACACATTCCCAAGGTTCAAACAATTTGATTTTAGCGCCTTATCATATAGCTCAATTATCGTTTAAGGCATAAGTCCAAAATCATCCATTTCATAACTACTTAAACACATTTAAATAATCATAAAGGAATGCAACATAGACATTTAGATTTAGTGCATATGGGCATAATATAATTATGAGTTTAAACAACTACCAAAATTAAAATCAAATATTTTAACTTTCTAGTTAGTAAGGGCCTAAATGTAAATATGAAAAGTTAGGGGTAAAAACGTAAATACTCAAAAGTATAAAATATCAACTTTTCAAAGATTACAAAAGACCCCTCAAGTGGATAAATCCACTAGGGTGGCCGGCCATTAAAGGGGGAAGGGGAAGTCTCATCCACATGCACAAATTTAATGCAAAGTAGAAAAAATCACAATTTTGCTTGTCACTTGGTTTTGGCATTGAATGGCTTTAATGAAAAAGTTTGATGGAAATCTCCTAGACAAGTCTAGGGTTTTAATAAGTTTTAATATAGTTATGGATGGTAAGAACATCACCCAAAACCATAAAACCATGCATGAAAACCAAATAAAACCATTTTCACCCAAAACCCAATTATGAACACCAAGAACAAAACCATGAACACTTTTTCAAGATTTGTGTATTCTTGGTGATTTTTCAAACCCAAAAAAACAAAAGTGACAAGGTTTCTACTTTCTAGCTTTAAAATGATGTGTGAGTGTCTTACAATAAAACACAAACACATGCTCAAAACCACCCCAAAACCGTGCCTACCCTAAGTAACAAAACCACAAATTTTGTTCATGACTTATTCTTCATTCATGCATACAAAACAACTTTTACATGCATATCTTTTACAACTCTTGATTTATATTTTTCAACCATTGAAAAACAAAAGATAAACATACTTTCAAATGAAGAAATAATATGTCATACTAGTCTTAAACTCATTTTTTTTTTATTCATGCATACAAAACACTTTTGCAAACATATCTTTCTCAACTTTTGACTAACATTTTTCAACTATTGAAAAACAAAAGATAAACATACTTTGAATGAAACAATAATTATGTCATGCATAATATTAATACCCATATGCATAAAATCCAAAAGGACACATTATACATAAACCATTGGCTCTGATACCACTTGAAGGGAAAATTATGAGATTCTAGAATGGGATTTCAAATAGACTATCATGCATATACAAATCATATTGAATATACGAAAGCAGCGGAAGCATTTATAACATATTATCAAAGCTATAGTCATGCAAATCCCCTTCAAGGTTCATAGGTTTATATACAATGCATCAAAACATTTTAAAGAATCAAGAACAAAGTGAAGGTTAGTCTTATACCTCTTGATCTAGACTTGAGACCAAGGATGGACCACCTCCAAGCCCTTTGCTCCTTGAAATCCTTGAGCCTAGCTTCCCTCCTTGCCTCCTCCACTTTGATAGAATGAGTGCTCCTAGGTTCTCTTCAAGTTTCCAAAGTAGGAAACCTCTAAAGATCCTCACCCACTAGTGTAGTGAGAAGGATGAAGGAATAACCAAAAGGGTGTAAGAGATGTTAGTAAAAACCCCCTTTGGTGGCCGGCCTTTGTGTAGTTTAGAGAGCTATTTTTCTTTTGCCTCTTTGTTGTTTTTAACACACAAAAACCCTAATGAACAATATCTTATAAAGTTCCTTATATAGACAAAAGAAACCTAGTCAACACTTGACTAAATATCTCACCCTTTCCACCTTAAAGTGGCCGGCCTCTTTGTTGTTTGTTTGGGCTTTGGGCTTTTATTATTTCAAGTCATCCAATGCTTGAATAAAAGCCCAATGGGTTTAGGCCCAATGGGCCCAATTAAACCCGAACGTTTCTTAAGCCCAAAAGGATCTTTATCGCTTTTATGATTTTTTTAGACTTTCTAAATTAATCACAACAATTAATTAATCCAATTAATTATTTCCATCATCCATTAGTTACTCAATACAATAGTGTTGTGGCGAACAATCTTTTAGGTTCTAATTAGTAAGGCAGTGAGGTGATTGGCATCAATCCAATTGCTTATATTTAATTCAATCACTTAGTGAATTAAAACTTCATTTTAACTCACCTTTCTTCTTTGACGACTACATTTAATCATCTAGAAGAACTCACAAGCTATGAGTGACATCTAACCATATGTCATAGCTACCCAAGCTAATGTAGAAGTTTATTCGAAGAACCTAGTCAGTTGGAATTATAATGTAATTCAATCCTTCTCTAATACAATACTCTCAATCACATCATTAGGGTATGGATATATCATGTCAAACCCCTAATGTGATTATTCCTTCTTATATGATCCAATTGAGTCGTATAGGAACGCTTTCCTTTATTACGCTCGATACTTCGGCCGAAGATTCCCGAATCATATCTTAGAGTATTCTTCCTCTCTTATCGAGGATTAGAGATTCCTTGTTGCGCATACACTTGCCTTCATGACTAAGTGGCTTAACCCCAACTATGCCGTTGACATTCTGATAGAGTGACGTTGACATAATCAAAGATTAAGTACTTAACCACAAGACAACGACGATGCCTCAGGTCAAAGGACTACTTACATTATTCCAACCATTAGAGTTACTTGCTTGACATGTGAGTAGACCTCCATGCAAGTACTCTCTTTCGATTGTGTTCAGTGAACTCATTCCCTTAATGAGCACCTACATACTTGTCTTAGTGTCACAACACGAATGGGATGAGACTTTCCATCCTTCTAATTGAAGCGGACACAGTATGTACCGGTCTAAGCATTGTCAGTATCCCTCCGACAATCCAACGACCAGGAACCTTTTGGACATAATGGTTATGTGAAGAAGGTCTCTGTAGTCTAACTTCATTAGATTACTTCTTCAATCGATCCATTGTCCATGGATTCACTATTCAGGACATATATCGTTTATTGAGATAGTCCTAATTAGTATCTTTGCCATTTGATGTATAAGAATCATCCATACATCGATTCATTTGTCCTGAAATATTTCTTCCAAAGATTGACTTTCAGGGCATATTTCCAACATACACTCACCTCATCAAGTATGTGTATAGACTCCTCCTGAGTATAAGCATGCACTTTGTACTTCCCCATGATAGGGTGAAGGCGGTGTACAAGTCATAAAAGATTGGAGCAACCACGGTGGAAGGCCACGAAGAGATATTCCAAACATCTCTCGCTTATCAACTTAATAATGGTTTGGTTAAGGGTTTTTAGGTCTCATCACATATCAACATTCATTTTAATCTATATTAAAACAATTTTGGTCCTATTACAACTATTGGTCCATTTGATTGTTTTAGTTGTATATAATACTCCCACTATGCTTATAAAACGGTTTTTAAAGCAAGAGTATATGATACTACTAACATAAGGTTTGCATTCATTGATGGACTATATAGTTGCCTTAGGGCCTTAGGATGACTATGAACCTTTGTTTAGATTCAACACGAGCCTTGTGTTGAATCTCGGTCTAGGGATGGAGATTGATTTTAGTTACACGTTTAATCACATTAAGGCATGTTGTCTTAGGGGCGTTGGACCCAACTACTTCATTTTCATGCATATCATATAAAGCAAGAAAGAAGTACTTCAAAGTAAAGGTGAGCTTATGCTCATTAGAACATTTGCATAAAACAAATTACTTTAAAGTAAAGAAGAGCTTATGCCCTTTTACAACATTTGATCAAATCAAATTACAACCAAAATCTAATCTACACATTCTCATGGTTCAAACAAATTTGAAACGGCCTATCACATAGCTCAATTATATTAGGCTTAGGTTCATAATCACCCTTTAATTAATTAACGCTTTAACTAATTAAATTGAATGCAACATTTTCATTTGGTTTTTGTATCCATAAAATTGATTTAAATGGAGCTAAATGAAATGAAAATCCAATTCTCATTTAAAGAGACAAAACAATTTTGTTCTCAAACTATTTGGGCCATCATGCAATAACCACAACTTTTTGGGCAATATTGCGAAAACATAAACTTTTGGGGTCACTTTGTAAGAACACAAAAGTCCACTACTTCATGTAATTACACTAGAACCCAAAATTTAAACAATGCAAAAACTTCATGAAAGGAGCAAAACAATTTGTCCTTTAGCGTTTTTGGACCTAAACGTAAAAACGTAAACTTTTTGGCCAACGTGCAAATACACAAAAGTATCAAAACTTTATGTAATTGCATAAAAGCCCCAAAAGTACCCTATAATGTAGGGTGGCCGGTTTTGGGAGAGGAAAGGAGTGATGTGTGTGTTGATTTGTGAGTTTTGACATAAAGCATGCAAGTGGTGCAAGTGGTGTGTGTGAAAGGAAATTAATCCTTACACACCCACCAATATCTCTTACACCATTTAAACAAATATCTAAAACATTTAAACATTTGAAAATCATAAAACATAAACTTTATGAAATAAATCAAAACTTTGAATCAAAACACAAACCTTTTTGTTCTTGACAAAAATGTCAAGAACAATGAAGAACATTCATGAAAAACTCAAAAAATTTCCATGAACATTTTTCACCCAAAAACATTCCAAAACCATTCAAACTTTAGGGAAATAACATATAACCAAACTAGGGTACATAGGGGTTCCAAAAGTCACTTTAAAACACTTTTAACAAGTCAAACAAGAACCCAAAAAATCATGGCACCAAATTTTAGCTCCAATATTCATGCTCATATGAACTACATCTACAACATTTGAGATGGCAAATTTTCTAACAAAATTTACATTCAAAGAAACAAGAATAAAGCTTGTAACATATTACAACTTTTAAATCACAAACTATGAACTACAAAACCCAAAAGGATTCACCAACTACTAGACCTAGGCTCTGATACCACTTGAAGGAAGATTTTGTGAAAACATGTTCATTTGAGCAACATCATATAGCATGCAATTAACAATTAAAGGCGGAATCATGCTTGCATGCACTCAAAAACAAAACATTACCCATGAAATTCAAAGCCTAGTAGATTGGTGAACCAAAAGTACAACTCAAAACAAAGTGAGTTGAAATCATACCTTTGTAGATTCCTCTTTGCATAAGCAAAGGCTAATCACCCAAAGAGAGGGCCTTCATTCCTTGCATCTAAAATCTATGGATTTGGATGGATGAAAAGGTTTCTCCAAGTTCCCAAAATTGAGAACCTCTAAGTATCTTCACCAAGGTTAGATTGGAGAAGAAATGAGTGACCTTGGAGTAGTTAGTATGGCTAGATACACCCTCCAAGGGGCCGGCCTCTTTAGAGAGAAAAGGAGAGACAAGTTCTCACCAATTTTCTCCAAAAAAAAACCCTTAATGAATTTTGGCTATAAAGTCATATTTATACCTTAATTCATGTTGGAAATGTGCCCTAAAACCAATCATGTGATGATACTTTACGGACATTTCACATGTTAAACTAATCTAGTTTAATATAAAGGGCAAAGATTATTGTTTGAGCCGTCTCATGTAAATGTTATATGCTTAAACTATAAAGTCCAAGGAATATGTGATTGGGAGAATGCAATCTAATGAAGTTAGATTCATGAGACCATTCTTTCGTTGACACATCCTAAATGTTCCTGATCATAGGATTGCCAATTGGGCATTGACAGTCCGTCCAGATCTGTACGTGCTATGTCTTCTCTCAGGGAGAGTGACTAGTCTCGAGTCATTGGTGTGTGTGACATCAAGACAAGTACGTAGGTGCTCAGTAGAGAATGAGTTCACTGAACGCGATCAACGAAGAGTTCTCATACTCATGTCACATGAGAACTCATGGTTGGGATAATGCAAAGTAGTCCTTTGACCTGAGTAATCACAGTTGTCTTGTGGTTAAGTCCTTGATCTTTGATTATGTCAAACGTCATTCCATTGGAGTGTCCACGGCATCGTTGGGGTTAAGCCACTTAGCCCCAAAATAGGGAACCTCTAAGTCTCTTCACCAAGGAGAGATTGGAGAAGAAATGAGTGACCTTGGAGTAGTGGGATTGCAAGATGCACCCCCAAGGTGGCCGGCCTCTTTAGAGAGAAATGGAGAGACATGTTCTCTCCAATTTTCTTCAAAAGAAAACCCTTAATGAATTTTGGCTATAAAGTCATATTTATACCTTTATTCATTTGAGTGGCAAACTTGTAAATAAGTCCAAGTTCACTACCCTAAACAATATGGCCGGCCATTAGGATATTTTGGACTAATTGGGCCTTTGTGAATCATTATTCATTAAGTTGTCATACAACTTAAGTTAATGGGCTTGACGTTCGAAGCCCATTGGGCCTTAAGGTCCAAAACTATCCCGAGGTCTTTAACGAACTTATTCGTTTGATTAATTAACATATTAATTAATCCTTGCCATAAATAAATGGCTAAGTGGCTTAACCCCAACGATGCCGTGGACACCCCGATGGGGTGACTTTGACATAATCAAAGATCAAGGACTTAACCACAAGACAACGGTGATGCCTCAGGTCAAAGGACTACTTTGCATTATCCCAACCATGAGTTCTCATGTGACATGAATATGAGAACTCTTCATTGATCGTGTTCAGTGAATTCATTCTCTATTGAGCACTTACGTACTTCTCTTGATGTCACACACACCAATGACTCGAGACTAGTCACTCTCCCTGAGAGAAGACACAGGACGTACTGATCTTAACGGACTGTCAATGCCCAATTGGCAATCCTATGATCAGGAACGTTTAGGATGTGTCTACGAAAGAATGGTCTCATGAATCTAACTTCTTTAGATCGTATTCTTCCAATCACATATTCCTTGGACTTATCGTTTAAGCATATAACATTTATATGAGACGGCTCAAACAATAATCTTTGCTCTTTATATTTAAACTAGATTAGTTTAACATGTGAAATGTTCTTAAAGTATCATCACATGATTGGTTTTAGGGCACATTTCCAACAAAGTGGAATGATCATTTCCATGGCCAGGAGAGGTATAAGAACACCTTAGAAGAACTAGAAGAGAAGACTTACCTGTTCCCTGACTCTGATGTGGCTACCATGTTAGAAGACTTGCTCAACAAGAAATTAATCGAGTTGCCTGAGTGCAAACGACTAGAAGAAATGAATGAAGTGAACAATCCGAAGTACTGCAAGTGTCATCACATCGTGACTCATTTAGTGGGCAAGTGCTTTGTCCTCAATGATTTAATCATGAAGCTCGACCAGGAAGGAAAAATTGAGCTAGATCTGGAAGAAGCAATAATAGTGTGAACACAACAACCATTATGTTTGTGTTCTTTAATCCCATACTTTTCTATGCATCACCCGTTAAGCCTCAGCCACGTTTGTCTATGGTGTGTTGTGAAATGGTTCGTGCAAGAGAAGCAAACACCTCGAAGGGAGCATGCCATCACAACTCATTTACCAATGATAATGAAGGGTGGACAATGGTGAGACAAAGGAAGGTGCAAAAACCACAGCTGCAAGCTATTCACTCAAGGAAGAAAGAGCAAAGAGGAAGCCCTTGCCACCATGCTGATAGGACCTTTCTAAAAGTAGCCATGAAGGTGACAAAGCTGACACTTGGAGAAAAGCCTAAGATTCGAAAGCTACGAGCTCCCAAAATTCTGCAAGAGTACTTTCCCAAAGGTTTTTTCAAACATAGTTCAACCACAGTTTTTTGCTACATGATCGAATGAGAAGAGCCCTTGAATGAGAAGGATATTGCTGATAAGGAAAAGGAGGATCCTTCGGTAGTGAAAGGCATACTTGCACGCTTTAGCTTGGAATAAGCATTACAGCTACTCGAATAAATACGAAGCGCTTTAGTGGAGGTGTTGATGAATCCTGACAACTACAAATCACAAACATACAAGGTTGGAGACTTGGAGCTTCGGCTTCACGAATGTGCCATGTGCTATGCCACATATGTTGCCATTAACTTCATCGATAAAGATCTGTTCTTGGGGTCGAAACCACACAATCGCCCACTCTTTTTCTTTGGTTATGCTAGAGAACAAAAGATTGGTTGCATGCTTGTTGATGGAGGTTCAACAATAAACATCATGCCAAAGTCAACAATGATGGAGATAGGGATTAAGATGGACGAGTTATCTCGTAGCTGCCTTCTAATCCAATGTTTCAACTAAGGCGGCCAAAGGGTAATGGGTATGCTCAGGATCGAGATGGAAATTGGAGAATTAAAGTCAAGTATGTTGTTTCACATTATTGATGCCAAGACCTCTTACAACTTGCTCTTAGGAAGGCCTTGGATTCAAATGGAGTCATACCATCAACCCTGCATCAGTGTCTAAAGTTCAACAGAGGTGGGATGAAGACAATACAAGGGGACACTATGCCATTTAGAGAAGCAAAGTCGCATTTCGTTGACGCCAAGTTTTACATGGATGAAGAATGGTGCCAGAGACCCTTCCCATAAAAATCCAATCAACAGGTAAAGCCGTGCCAAGGAAGGAAAAGCTATAAACAATGTCATCTCTAAAGAAAAGTGGCAACAAGTGTTCAGAGCACTTGACATCTAGAAAGAGTAGAGCATCCTCAAAAGGATCGAACACACCAGTCTTCCAATACATTATGGTATCACGAAGAAAGAATTGCAATCACCATTTGCGAAAGAGACAAACAAGAATCATGCAAGAAAACTGGAAAAATAAGACATAAAGCTTCTGAAGGCAGCCATAGTTATGCCACTACCCAAGTTAGAAAATCCAAGTGTTTCCAAGCCATCATCTCCGAGTTTTGTTAGACAAATGCAAAACATGATGGGCATGGCTTTCTTCCTACCAAGAGGACCGAGGAAGGCTTTGACCCCAACGCTCACAAGCTTACGTCAAAGGCTGGGTATGACTTTACCTTATCTTCAACACTCGGAAAAGAATGATCTAGGCATTATTGGTGAAAGGAAACGTGACCTCATTGAAACCCAGAGAAAGCTGAAGAAGCAAGGTTATGGAGTCAACTTTACGAAGGTAGGCCTTAGTTTCACACCTATTGCACCTATCAAGATTTCAAGCAAAGGGAAACATAAGAAGGTTAGTACTTCACACATCAGCGTGGATGTAATGAAAGATGAAGAATAGTCAAAGCCCATTCCATGAATGTTGGTGTTTGATCGTTTGATCAGCTCCACACCTTGAACTTATGCGTTGGAGTGCATTGGAAGTCAAGTTCAAACTCATATCTTCAATTGACCCGGTGTACCCACTGCACGAGCCTGTGTTCAACATAATGACTAGCTCTAGCAGACAGGAAAGTGTGGCTGGTTTTCCCACACGAAGGTCGACTTTGGAGAGACTCACAATGGCAAAAAATCTATCTAAAGAAAAGAAGACGATCTCAGCAAAAATGAGACATGTCAATTTAGCCAAAGATGGTGAGATTCAAAGTTTAATCCCCTCATGCATGAAGCGCCAATCAACACTAGACGTGAGTTTGGATGAACAACTGAAGGTGAAACGATGAACAATTACACACACCAGTCAATTCGCAAACTAGCAGATCAAAGAGGATGCCGAAGAAGAAATAGTCCAAAGCGTTTACCACATCGCAGTTAAAGAAGTCAATAAGGATGAAAATGCTGAGGGAGACATCAATGAGGCTCCACCGCGAGGACCTGGGGGGGGCAAGCGATTATAGATGAGCTAAAAGAGCTAAACTTGGGCACAAATGAAGACCCAAAGCCTATCTTTGTTAGTGCACTATTAAGTCCGGAAGAAGTGGAGGAATATTACCAACTGTTGCTGGACTACAATAACGTCTTCGCATGGACATACAAAGACATGCCAGGTCTAGATCTTGTCGTTACTGTGCATCACCTCTCGGTTATTGGAGACGTTATCAGTCAGAGCTCATTCCCCAAATCGAAGCTAAGATCGGTAAATTGATTGAGGTAGGTTTCATCAAGGAGGTAAAGTACCCCAAGTGGATCTTAAACATAGTCATCGTTCTTAAAAAATTGGGACAAATCCGCATTTGTGTAGACTTTCGCTACTTGAATGATGCTTGCCCAAAAGACAATTTTCCTTTGCCAATCATTGAAATCATGGTGGATACAACCACATGTCATAAAGCATTATCCTTCATAGAAGGTTCGTTCGGTTACAACCAAATAAGAATAGACCCAGAAGATGAAAAGTTGACAGCCTTTCACAATCCTAAGGGTATTTATTACTACGAAGTGATGCCCTTTGGTCTCAAAAATACTGGAGCAACCTATCAACGTGCCATGTAGAAAATCTTCAATGACATGCTCACAAGAATGTCGAGTGCTACATTGACGATTTGGTGGTCAAGACGAAGAAGAGGTCATATCACTTGAAAAACTTATGAATGATAATCAACCAGTTGTAAAAATACAATATGAAGATGAACCCATTGAAGTGCGCATTTGGTGTCACGTCAGGGAAATTCCTTGGCTTCATTGTCAAGCATTGTACATTAAGGTGGACCAGTCAAAGATTAAGGCCATCCAAAGCATGCTTGAGCCAAGAAACCTAAAAGAGTTGAAAAGCTTGGAAGGGCGAATCAGATGGTGCATCTCCAACCTAGTAGGGCATTGCCAACCCTTCAACAGACTAATGAAGAAGGACATGTTGTTCGTATGGGATATGGTCTACCATAATGCTTTTGAAAGCATAAAGAAGTACCTGTCCAGCCCGCCTATCCTAGGAACACCTCTGCCTAGAAGGCCATTCATATTGTACATCTCCATTTAGGAAAGTTCAGTTGGAACACTCGTGGCATAAGAGAATGAATCCCAAGAGGAAATAACACTTTACTACCTCAGTCAAACTCTCAATGGTGCTTAACTAAACTACTCCCTGATCGAGAAGATGTGTCTTGCTCTTGTATTTGCCATCTAGAAACTAAGGCATTACATGCTGCATACACCTAATAGCACGGGCCAACCTGGATAAGTATGTCATGTCGAACCCAGTCTTGATAAGGCGATTGGCTAAATGGGCGTTAGTTTTTAATCAATACGAGATTATCTACATCCCATCAAAGGCCGTCAAAGGACAAGCTTTAACATACTTCTTAGCAGGTTGCCTAATTCAATTTCATATGACCTGCCAAATGAAGAAGTGTTCCATGCCGATGTTCTTTGACAGGTCAGCAGGATTAGATGAAGCAGAGATAGGCGTGGTGTTCGTCTCACCACAAAAGCTGGTGTTACCTTACTCATTTTGCCTAAAGGAATTATGTTCTAACAACGTTGCTAAATACCAATCTTTGATCATCGAGGTATGAATGGTAGTTGAGATATAGATCTCAAAGTTGGAGGTATATGGGGATTTTAAGCTAGTAATCAATCAACTATTAATCGAGTATGAAGTGAGAAAGGATGATCTTGTCCCATACTACCGGTTGGCTACACATTTGCTTCAAAGGTCTGATGTTGTCATAGTGGAGCACGTTCCGAGGAAGGAGAACCAAATGGCAGATACTCTCGCCAACTTGGCTTCAAACATAGCTCTAAGAGAAGGAGAGGATGTGAACATTCTGATTTGTCAACGGTGGGTGGTCTTGCTCATCATTGAGTCACCATTGGAAGATGCAAATATCATCTCCATACTTCCTATTGATACAGAAGAATGGAGGCAACTATTGATTAACTATCTGGAACATGAAAAACTACCAGACAATCCTAGGCACCGTTTAGATGTTCAATGATGAGCACCTTGCTTCCTTTACTACAATGAGGCACTTTATCGATGTTCTTTCGAGGGAGTGCTTCTCAGATGCTTGGGAGAAGAAGAGGCCATCCAGGTGATGGAAAAGCTCACTCAAGAATATGCGGGGCACATCAATCTCGACCTAAGCTGCATTTCCAACTAAAGAGGATGGGCTACTACTGGCTGACAATGGTAAAAGACTGCCTCGACTACGCAAAGAGGTGCAAAGCTTGCCAATTTCATACATTAACTGCCAGAGCTGTTGCATCTGACAATTGCCTCATGGCCTTTCCACGTGTGGGGTTTGGATGTCGTTAGACTCGGTAGGGCAATCCTACATCTTAGTGATGACATACTACTTTTCCAAGTGGGAAGAGGCTATCCCATTGAAGGAAGTGAAGAAGGAAATCTTGGTTCATTTCATAAAAGCACATATCATTCATCGATATGGTGTGCCTGGCTACATAATCACAGTTAATGGGAAGCAGTTCTCCAATCTCCTAATGGACGAGCTTTGTGAGAAGTTCAAGTTTAAACAACATAGGTCTTCGATGTATCATGCCTGTACTTATAATTTCTCATATTCCTTCTTTAACGCCTCCATTCGTAAGTTCGTAGAAGCTAGGAAGTCTCCCATGAGATGATAACAATCGATGGCAGCTTGTTAAAACGATTGAGCCTGAGTAAGAGACAAGTCAATGGCCGCAAGCTGCTGGTCTCAAACCTCCGGAGTTAACTTCTTCGAAGAAATGACATGCAGAGAGGAGTACTTAGTCGAAGTAGTGATAAGCTTAGCAATTCGGACCCTCAAAAGCGAGGAATCTGCTCCAAGATTGTCGATTGTAGAACCTAATTTGGCTAAGTCATCTTTGAGCAACGTCAAGTCTTCCAAGGAACACTTCAAGATCTTCTTCTGAATATGGTTTCTCATATCAGCAACTGCTTGAAGGTTGATGCGGTAGCTAATTTGCTCAGTACCACCTGGATTAGGCCCTCTAAGCATCACCTCATAATTAGCCGACTAACTCATTAAACGTAAGATAGGCTCCTGTGCATGTACACATACGCTAGGCCCTCCCAGGATAGTAGTTGAGCTCAAAATAACCTCTGTCATAGGTGGATCACTGATTTCATCCTCTATAGGTAAGGTGCTTCTAAACACCATCTTAGCAAAAGTAGGACCCGTCATACTTGCCAAATCCACCAAACCAACAGGTACAGTCTGGGGCAAAGGTATGTGTCAAAAAATGAAGACAAAAGATGAAAAAAAAATGATGATGAGAAAAAGTCACAAGAAAAAGTACCTCATCGCCATGGATTGGTTGCAAAGATGAAAGGACACCGCCAAAGACGAAGTCACCAATAGGAAGTAAGTCATGATTGTCATGATGTGAAGGTTTTGAAGCCTTCTTTTGGTGTTTGAAGTTAACTTCGCTATCATCAAGAACATCCTCAAGTGGTCGCTTGTTGTGCAAAACGAGTTGATCCTCGTTTGAATCGACTACATCTCTTTCTTCTTCAGAGTCATCAGGACGTTGAGAGGAGCATGAAGACAAACTCAGAGGCTGAGGAAGTAAGGGCATTGGTCCAACTTTGGAAGAAGATGTACTGGTGCAATCAAGATGTGGCCTCACAAGAGCAAAGGGAAGGTCTTCTCTCAACATTTCATCTTGGAGACAAGAAGAATTTGTATTGCTCGTCGCCCTTGCAAAATCAAAGTGATGTACCTTTGACCACCAACCAACATAAGTGCGAGTAACGTTTTGAACTCATTTTTGGCGGGCATAATTATCAAAGAGTTGGTACCAGCCCAAGTGCAAGATTCCCAATACAGTTACACAAACTGCAATGAACCTGTTTGAATATCACTTTTTATCTTGCCAGGGACATGCTGAACAAAGTGAAACTTCTTACTACATTGGTGAGGGCTATAAGGTTGAATGATGCACCGATTCTCCTAATTCAAAGTAACATACCTAGAACCGAGGCTTATAAGGTAAGTTGACTCCGAAAGATGAAGTTTGAAGTCATTAATGAGTTTTTGGTGCCCCAAACCTACTCTAGCTAGACAATCCATTCGAAAGCTTTCACATTCTGTAAACAAAGTACGCTCTAGTAAATCATCAAGGCTCTTTGCAGAAAGTATTCCAAAATACTTAGTCATTTGAGGTGTGAACTTGTCGGAAGTTTGTGATGAGAAGTGAGTGCCGAAATATTCGTCCAACCAACCATACACATAATGGAAGGGGATGGTAGCTGTACAATCTTCGAGATTTACTAAATTCAAAATCTCGTTCAAGCCGTCATATATATTGGCCAATACCGAGATAGCGAGACTGAAGAGCTCACCTACGACCATTTTACTAGGACTTTAAACACCCCTTGGTAGATAAAATTGATGTTATCTTTGGGAAAAACAAATCTGTAGAGCCAGTGAGCAAGAAAGGTAACCAAATACGATTCCTCCACATGTTCAACAACTATACCTAACTCATCAAAGACCTTTTGTTCTATGGAAGTACGTCGTCTAGCCGACCCAATAACACCACTAAGATCAGAGTCACCTTTTAGCTTTGTGGTTTTGTTTCTTCCATTCTTTTTTAGTGGTTTTTTATACTTCATCATACCCCAATACCAAAATCATATCCACGAAGTGACCTTGACCCCAGATTTACTTTTGACCTCTTAAGAAAGCTTATGATATGTAAATAACAAATACCAACAACTAGTAGGTAGGCCTCGGCTATTTCGATGGGAAAACTCTTCAACACAAGGAACAACTTCGTCATAGAATTTCCCATGAATCAACAAACCACCAAGCTTGTGTAGATCCCAGAGCGAAACAGCTAGCTCCCCCCGTGAGGTATGAAGAGTGTTGTTTGCTAAACACCAATGTTCCAGGAAGGCACGACGACAGGAGGATGACGATCATAGCACAACAAAGAGGCGAACATGGTGTAACAAAGCCCCACACTCGTAAGAACAACTCTAGACCAACTCAGAACATCTTCAAGCCACTTCTAATAAAGCTTAAAAAATATGAACTCTCTAACTGTCGGAAGGTTGCCCCTCTAAGTCACGATCCTATTACGGATATGGTCACCAGGGAGTTTGAACGAGGCGGATAGGCTATCACGAACATGATGCAAAGAGTTTAAAATCAAAACGTTGGATGCACATTCCCTATCATTAGATCTCGACTGCCCGAAGTCAATTACCTCCCAAGTCACTTCATTAGTCTACGACTCAATATGCATAAAATTATCTTTTCCCAAACAGATAAGTGCCTTAGGAACAGTCAACGGTGCATAAAGGGGTAACGTGGTTCCCTTGTCTTGAGATTCCACATCCTTTGTAAGGATGGTGATAGTGTTATTCTTGAAGAACTTAAGGAACAACATAGTTGCATGAAATAAAATAAAAGGAAATATAAATAATAAATGATAAATGGAAAATACAAAACTACCTCGCACGGGTCAATGAATAAGGACAACTCAAGGCCATTCTCGCACCTTTTTCTCTCCAAAGCAACGAGCACAGTAGCTGGTAGCGTCTCAACACACGCAGGTAGTAGCAGTGACTGCAATGAAAAATAGCAATGACAATGTGAAGAAGAAAAAAAATGAATAGCAGTGGAAAGCAGTGACGGCAATGAAAAGCAGCAACGGTAATGAAAGCAGCGACATTAATGACAAGTAGGGACGACAATGAAAGCAGGGACGACAATGAAAATAAGTGATGACAATGAAAGCAAAGACGACAATGAAAGCAGCGATGGCTGACACGCCCCAATCCAGATGTTCTTGGAACATCTGAATGGTCACGTGCTGGCTGACACCCGAGGGGTGGCGAAAGCCATTTAATTAATGCAAATGCTAAGAACATGTGAACATGCATATAAATTGGGATTAATCATCCAATAAGAACGTAAAACACAATACTAAAGTTCAACTAGAGCATACCTCTAATACAGAGTACAAGTGGAAATTAAGATAAGGAAGTGTTCTTACAATAGGAGCCAAAACAGAGAGAATAAAGCACGAAGTCACTGGTAGGGGAATGCCTTGTAGCTTAGATCATAATCCTCGTTCCTATGTCCTGAAGGGGGCGCAAAACAAATATAAGTGGACCAAGTTGATATATATATATATATATATATATATATATATATTAAAACAGTTATCAGCATACTAACCCCCAGGTTTTATGAAAACACATATAGCATTATAAATAAAATAGGTTTTCCGAAACCTAGCATGTTGTGCAATGTCTAAAAACATAACTTATATATATTGTAATCGCTAGTGAATGTCCAATCTTACTCTAGGCCCCGTGCTAGCTCCCTGTCCCTATGTCAAATGCCGGAACATCACCTTCAGGCCCTATGCCAACACCGTACCCTCGCCCATGACAAAATGTATCCCTCACCCCGTTGCGGAATAGGGACCACTAAGTACGTACAAAACTATTTAACTTACATTTATTTGAAAGGCAACTTCATAGTATAAAGTCATCCATCATCTATACTATAAGGAGGTGTTCTAAACATGTTCTAAATATTATATCGTCATCCATCAAATATTCTATAAAGAACACGCGTTATAGGAAAAATAGTAACAATTCAAACTAGCCTCAGTAAGCATGTTATCTCGTAAAATGTTTCATAAAACGTAATCATTAAATCATGCTTTTCTTGTATGCATTACTACTGTTAAACATGCATTTTTAGAGGGGGTCCACTCACCATACACCGGTGGTGCAAAGCCGTGCCAAAAGGAATAACGGAAACCCCACTATTAATTGCACCTATGTGCATAAAGGGTACATTTAGTCAAACTCTACTCAAACAACTTAATTTGGGAAAATAGACATCAAAAACAGGTTCAAAATGTCGAAATTAGCCTAGGAGAGGTCTCGGATGAAAACCCGAAATGTCAACCTAAAAAGTCAAATTGACCGCTGACCGATCAAAGTCAACAGTCAAAGTCAGAGTCAACGGTCGAGTCAACCGGTTTGGTCAAATCAGGTCGTGCCGGTTTAGGGTTAGGGTTTAGGTCTTGTTTAGGCCTTGGGTTTAGGTAATTAGGTGGGCTAGGTTAGTGGGTTTAGGAAATGGGTTTTGGGAAGTGGACTTAGGGCCTGGCCCTAAGGCCAAGGGCCTAAGGAAAGAGAGACGGCTCGAAGGCCTTAAGCCTTTAAAGGCTTGGGTCTTTAAGGCACACAGGCCTGGGTTTTAAAGGAATGGCCCAAAAGGCATTTTGTTTGAAAATGAAAGAATGAAAAAAACTAAAAACAAAATGAAAAGAAAAGAAGGTTGGATTGGACTTGGCAAGAATGGCCTAAAGGCTTGAGGAGTTCCATGGGCTAGGTTTCATGCCGGAGAAGGAGGTCGGAGCCTACCAAGCTTCGGTCAACATCAACGTTCGAAACTACCCTCTGATCTGGGTACCAAAATGAAGTACAAGGTGAGGGGAAGTGTTTTCTTACCTTCAAACCACCGTGGAAGGGCCGAAGGTGGCTGGGTTTTGCCTCGAAAGCCCCGACCTTCGCTGGAGTTGGGTTTTTCCTTCCCGAGTTATTTCAGTTCTAAAATATCAATCCACAAGTATATTCTAGGTTAGAATTAAGTCACAAGGATGAAAATGAAAAGTTTTCAAGTATCTCGAGGCTTCGTCAAATCGGAGGGACGAGAAACCTCGCCAGAGTGTTTTCTGGGCTTCGCCACACGTCACAGCTATGAGCAAAAGAGAAGAAGAGACGATAAGGTGTTGATGGTGACACTGCACCGTCGTTGGGGTACCACGAAGGGTGTGTGTGTGTGTGTGAGTGAAGGAAGGGTGAGTGAGGGTTTCAAGAGAGAGAGAGAAAGAGAAGAAAGTTGAGAGAAGAGAGAATCTAAGAGGGTCTCGAGGAAAGAAAGGAACAACGAAATGGGGAAAGTTGGGGTACTACCACGTGGCAGCTTATGAGTGGAGAGGAAATCCCATTTATAGATCCAGATTAGGTAATGAACTAGAGACTAAATTGATAATTCCATTAAACTTTTGGGAAAATTACGAAATTATACATATAATTGGGGGTAGGGTGTAACAATCCACCCCTCTTATAAAAATTTCATCCCCAAAATTACAAACCCAACAAAATAAAAATGGGTATTGACTTCTTTTCAAATCCTCTGTTTCCCATGTCGCTTCCTCCATAGTGTGGTTCCTCTAAAGCACCTTCGCCAACGAAATAACTTTGTTCCTCAAAATTTTATCCTATCAGTCAAGGATAGCCATTGGTTCTTCAATATAACTAGGATCCTAATTTACTTCCAGTGGCTCTGACTGAATGACATGAGAGGGATTTGATACATATTTTCGAAGTATGGAAACATGGAAAACGTTGTTAATCAGTGACAACTTCGAGGGTAGCTCTTACCTATAGGCAACTGCACCAATTTTCTCAGTAACCTAGTTGGGACCAATGTATCGAGGACTCAGTTTTCCACGCTTACCAAAACAAACAACACCCTTCTAGGGAGACAACTTTAAGAACACAAAGTCACCAACCTTATACTCAAGGTCCTTGGAATGTTTATCCGCGACGCTTTTCTATCGTTCCTGTGCTGCCTTTAGGTTTCTCTTAATCAGCTGGATGTTATCATTGGTAATGTCCACAATCTCTGGCCCTATTAACACCCGTTCGCTGATCTCTGTCCAACACAGCGGCGTTCGACACGCTTTCCCATATAAAGCCTCAAAAGGTGCCATGCTGATACCCGAATGGTAGTTGTTATTGTATGCAAACTCAACCAACAACAAATAGCTATCCCAACTACCTTTCCACTGGAGAATAGACACTCTTAATATGTCCTCCAATGTCTAAATTGTCTACTTGGACTAACCATAGGTCTATGGATGGTAGGCAATGCTGTACAACAACTGAGTACCCATGGTAGTATTAAAAGCTCTCCAAAACCTGGAAGTAAACTTGGGATCTCTGTCTAAAACGATGAAGACGGGTACACCATGAAGTCTAGCAATATTATCAATGAACAACTTCGACAACTTCTCTAGTGAATAGGCATGTCGAACAAGCAAGAAGTGAGCGTTCTTAGTGAGTTAGTCCACAATCACCCATATGCCATCGAGTCTTGACTGTATCCTTGGCAGACCATACATAAAGTCTATAGTGATGTCTTCCCATTTCCCTGCGGGTATCAGAAGATTCTACAATAGTCGTCCAGGTGTTTGCCTCCCGGCCTTCACCTATTGACAAATGATGCATCTACTCACATAATTCGCCACATCTCATTTCATTCCAACTCAGTAATAGAATAGACTGATGGTGTGATATAGTTTGGTGTGATATAGTTTGGTGCTTCCCAGATGCATGGCATATGCTGAAATGTGCACTTCATCTAGGATCTCCTTGTTCACCACTTCATTATCCTTAAGCACATATAACCTGTTTCCTATTACTAAGGCACTATCCCTTCGGATACTAAAGTCTTTCCTCTTCCCCTTATGCATTTGGCTCTTTATATCTGCACATTTCGGATCAAGTTCTTGGGCTTCCCTAACCATATCCACCAAAACATATCTAACCTGGAAGTGTGCCAAGGAAGCTCCCTGATCATGTAACGCTGGTTTCTCGAAGAGAAAATAGTAGAGACACATGGATAGCTCTAAGGGAGGCAAGTTATCCATGATATTTCCGGCTAAAAGCATCCACCACTATTGCCTCAAGTTCAAATCCTTCTGCGTAAAGATATGTTTCAGGCTTTTGTGGTCAATGAAAATGCGGCACTTCTCGCCGTACAGGTAATGCCTCCAGATCTTCAGAGCAAACACCACTATACTGAGTTCCAAATCATGATTGGGATAGTTTCTCTTGTGAGTCTTAAGCTGGCAGGAAGCATAGGCAATGACCTTCCTATGCTCCATTAGTACACAACCCAAACCTGACAAAGATGTATTAGTGTAGATCTCAAACTCACCGCCATCATCCAAAAGTGCAAGGACGGGAGCTTGAGTAAGATGCTGCTTCAGGTCCTAAAAACTCTGTTCACAGTCTTCATCCCATTCGAACTTGACCCCCTTCCAAGTCAACTTAGTCAAAGACAGGGCAATTGCTAAGAAACCCTGAACTAATAGTCTGTAATAGCCAGCCAGACCTAGAAAGCTCCTCACTTCGGTAACATTCCTTGGTTGCTTCCATGTAGACATTACAGAAACCTTCTGAGGATCCACACTAATTCCCTAGCAGATACTACATGTCCAAGAAAGCTGATTTGGTTTAGCTAGAATTGACATTTGCTGAACTTAGCATTCAACTGCTTACTTCTCAACGTTTCCAACACCAACCTCAAATGTTTCCTATGCTCGGCGACACTCTTAGAATAAATCAGAATGTCATCGATGAACATAATCACAAACCAGTCCAAATACGGTCTGAAGACTTTGTTGATTAAATCCATGAACGCTGCAGGCGGATTCATTAATCCGAAAGGCATGACACGAAATTCAAAGTGTCCATACCTAGTGTGAAAGGCAGTCTTCGGTACATCTTCCTCCCGAATTAGTAGTTGGTGATAACATGAGCGAAGATCGATCTTAGAAAATACCTGAGCACCCTTCAACTGGTTAAACAGGTCATCAATCTGAGGTAAAGGATAATGGTTCTTCACCGTCACCCGATTCAGTTGTCCGTAGTCGATGCAAAGTCTCATCAACCCATCCTTCTTTTTGACAAACAAAACAGGAGCACCCCAAGGAGACATGCTAGGCTGGATGTAACCCTTATCCACTAGTTCTTGAAGTTGAATCTTTAATTCCCTCAACTCAGCTGGTGCCATTTGATATGGTGGTAAGAAGAT
Source organism: Malus sylvestris (assembly GCF_916048215.2). Taxonomy (NCBI): domain Eukaryota; kingdom Viridiplantae; phylum Streptophyta; class Magnoliopsida; order Rosales; family Rosaceae; genus Malus; species Malus sylvestris. The sequence goes on along the minus strand of NC_062272.1, from coordinate 39,255,858 downwards.
AGGGTCTATACCTGGAAGTAAATCGATGGGGAATTCAATTTCCCTCACAAGTGGTAACCCTAGTAAATCCTCCGAAAATACATCGGTGAATTTCTTCACCATTGGTACATCTTTAGGACTCAACGAAGGTTTATCCCTCGTCACTACATGGGCTATGAATCCCACACATCCATATGTAACAACTTTGTCGCCTGGATAGCAGAAATAATACTATTAGGAAGGGTTCATCGCTCACCCTCAAACATGATTGACAGTCGTCCAGGCCGATTGAACGTCATAAATTTCTCCCAACATGCGACATAAGCACAGTGCTTGGATAGCTAATCCATTCCCAATATGACATGGAACTCCGCCAAATTGAAAGGAACCAGATTAGCCTAAAAAATCTTCCTTTCCACTATTATTGGGTAATTTTTATACTACCACTATGCACAGAATAGATCTCCATGTGGAATTTGTACAAGCATATCAAAGCCAAGCAGTGTAGGTTGCGAATTTAAACTCCATGCAATAAGCATACCGGTAATGACTCGGGGATCCTATTCAGCCTTCTCCTGAGTTATGGCATTAATATGCCCATGGACCTGACATCATGTACTACTGTTACTGCAACCTTGAGTTCTTACACCCTGGTTGCTACGACCTGCTCGATTCCCTTGAGTGCGGCCACCCGAAGCTGTACTAAACAGCTGCAGTCTCTCTGTGTGGAAAACTGAGTATTCTGGATTCCACTTCCTCCATAGTTCTGAGTATAATTGCTGCCATAACTAGAACTCGAGTTACCCTATCCATCATAATTCAGAACAGAAGCATCACTCTCAGCTGGTCGCTCCGAATGGCAATCCCTGGCATAGTGCCCCGTGCCTCCACACCTGTGACATGTGACTGTTAATCTAAAGTGAGTGAATGATCACCTCCCTAATTCATTACCTGAACCCTAGCCCTATTGTTTGAAAGTATGAGAGTGTCTAATACCAAAGGGGTTAAAAAAGCTAGCAAGTTCCCTCATGCTTCGGGATTAAAAACCATGACCCCTTTGGTTCTGGTTTCGAGCTCAGTACTAACTCGGGGTTAGTCCTGAAACTGAGGCTGATCCTGAGTATTAGTGTCCCACCTAGACTGCTCGATCCTCAAGCAAGTCTCGATCATCTCCTCGTAACTTTTGTGTCTCTGTGCTGCCACTGCTTCACGATAGTATAGATTCAAGCAAATTAGTAACTGAATCATCATTTCACTCTGATTTCCATATGTCCCTGCATGATGTCTCAATAGGCTCCAAAAAGTATTATCAACTTTAGTGATACTCAAATCGCCCTGGCGAAACTCTAAGAATTGTTGTCTCATCCTTAACTGATAACTGGGGCTAAGAAAATGTGTTCTTAAAAATCTCCAAAACGTAACCTAAGTCATCGAAGTACTAGGTGGACGAGAATTCTTCACTGACTTCCACCAAGTATTAGCATCTCCCTTAAGAAAATAAGCTGCAGTCTCTACCCATTCACTTGTTGGGCATATCATACTCTCCAGGGTGTCTTCCACCTATTCCAACCATTCTTTATCCTTCAGACAGGCTCTAACTACTTGAAGATTGGGAACACCATGACTACAAAATGTAGGTGCGATTCGATCTACCGCCACCAGTAAGGGCATTCTGTAGAGCGTTGGTCAATTGTTGATTCCTCCCTCTATACCAGAATGAGCTCGACGAGGTACATTCTCACCAGCGGGGTCCATAATTCTGATAAGAGAGAAGCAAGATTTAGAACAACTAGAGATTAAGGATACAAGAAGAATTATGATTACCAAATGGTGGAATGAAATCCTAAGTATGCTCCGATACCAACCTGACACGCCTCAATCTTGATGTCCTTGAGACATCGGGATGGTCACATGCTAGCCGACACCCAAGGGGTGACGAAAGCCATTTAATTAATGCAAATGCTAAGAACATGTGAACATGCATATAAATTGGGATTAATCATGCAATAAGAACGTAAAATACAAAACTAAAGTTCAATTGCTAAAATAAATAATGGCCCTTTAATAAAATAAGGGCTCGCTCCTTAATAAATAAATAATGGGCTAAGTCCCTTTGATAAAATAAGGGCTCACTCCTCAATACATAAATAATGGGCTAAGTCCCCCAAGTATTTTTCATGAGGCCCAGTTAAGGCCCAATATATGGTACATAATGTAGTCCCCCAAGTCTTCGGTCAATAGAGTTTGTTGGCTGGAGACTTCAAATTGAATCCATGTTTGGGCCGAAGTAGCGGTTGTTCGGATGCAGTATTTGTATACCCTGCATTGAAGCTTTGTAGGTGAAGCTTTGCAAGTGAAGCTTTGAAGCTAGAGCTCTGTAAATGAAGCTTTCGAAGCTGGAGCTTTTGTAAATGAAGCTTTTGAAGCTTATTGACATGAGTGATGCTCATGAATGTTTATGTTGATTGACATGAGTGATGCTCATGGATGTTAACATGAGTGATGCTCATGAATGTTAACATGAGTGATGCTTATGAATGTTGACATGAATGATGCTCATGAATGTTTATGTATGATTATCATGAGTGATGCTCATGAATGTTTATGTATGAATGACATGAGTAATGCTCATGTATAATTTAGAGTACTGGGCGTACTTTTGATCACCTGGTTGGTGGCATGAAGGAGAGTACGGGTTGTACATTTCATCACCTGGTTGGTGGCATGAATGGCTAGTTGCCAAATGATATTAGAGTACGGGTTGTACTTTTCATCACCTGGTTTGGTGGCATGAATGGCTAGTTGCCGAATGATATTAGAGTACGGGTTGTACATTTCATCACCTGGTTTGGTGGCATGAATGGCTAGTTGCCGAATGATATTAGAGTACGGGTTGTACATTTCATCACCTGGTTAGTGGTAATAGCGGCAGGTTGCCAAATAATTTTGGAGTACTGGGCGTACTTTTCATCACCTAGTTGGTGGTAATAGCGGCAGGTTGCCGAGTAATTGTGGAGTACTGGGCGTACTTTTGATGACCTGGTTGGTGTTATTTTGGGCTTATGGGCCTTCGCCCTCCACACAACATTCCAGCCCATTTATTTTGGGCTTGCCGTTTTTTTTTTTTTACTACCCTCTGATGGGGTTTATACAGATATATCCGAGAGATTCGAAAAATAAATTACATCAAAAAATAAGAAAAGTAAATCACATCATTCTGGTGGAGTGTTTATTCCTTGCTTTTGCAGTGTGGGTGTTTATTCCTTGCTTTTGCTTTTCTCTAAAATGATAGCTGCTTGGACAACCTTGACACCACCCACTTGCTTTTCTCTGGCTTTCTCAAAAAATGGGAACCTGCATATGATGAAAGTGTGGGCATGGTCGTGTTGGAAGTATGCCCACAAAGCCACTCATTTGATGTAATAGCTTTTGGAATACTTATTGTATTAAACTTTTATATGTTTAATGAAGGGCAAAGCTTATTGTTAATCACTATTTATTGTATCATGTGTTTAAGCAATAAGGGAATCCAAGGGCTGTATTTGATCTAAGAGACAAGTGATCTAAGTGAGTTAGATTATCGAGACCATTCTCTTATGTTCATTCCTAAAACGTTCCTAGCCATAGGATTGCCAATTGGGCATTGACAATCCGCTAAGGTTAGTGTGTGTTATGTTGACTCAAACGTGAGTATGAACTAGTCTCAAGTCATTTGGTGTTGGACACTAAGACAAACACATAGGTGCTCGAAAAAAGGTAATCGAGTACACTGAACGACGATCAAAAGAGAGTTCGAACATACATGTCATGTATGAACTCTAAAGTTGCAATATGCAAAGTAGTCCTTTGACCTGAGGCATCATAGATGTCTAATGGTTAGGTCCTTGATCTTTGATCATGTCAACGGCATTCCTTCGGATTGTCCACGGCATTGTTGGGGTCAAGCTATCTAGTCATGTAGGCATATGAATGCACAACAAGGGATCTCTAACCTTCCATGGTGGAAGGAGAATACTCTAAGATATGATTCTAAAGTCTTTGGCCAAAGCATATGAATATGACTTAGGAAGTTTGTTCCAAATCATATTCAAAGGAATCATATAGGAAAGTATCACATTGGATAGTAGACATGAAACAAACTATCACTTAAACAATGTGATTAAGAGTATTGTATTAGAGAAGGACCGTATTGCATTGTAGTTGTAACTGGATAGGTTCTCCAACCAATTCTACTTAGCTTGGGAAACCATGATATGCTGCTAGGTGTCACTCATGGTTTGTGGAAGCCCTGAAGATTAGCAAACACTAATCTTAAGGGAGAATTGAAATGTGGTTTCAATTCACAATCGATCGTTAAGAGTAACATCGCCCACTGCCTCGCTAATTGGAACCTAATGGATCGCACACCACATAAGGATGTTAATGAAGAAATTATATGAAATGGATAAGCAATTAAATGGTTTAATTGAAGAATGGTCAAAGTTAATTAATTAGTTAATTAATTATACGAAAGGTTCGTATTGGGCTTTTAAGTTAGTTTGGGCTTCGGGGTCCAAAATTGTTTTGGTCCACTAGGCCCATTATGTTTAAGTTGGATGACAACTAAAACAAATATGGGTGTTTAGCCAAATAACAAAAGGAGGCCGGCCATAGCAAGGGTAGTGGGAATTTTTGCTTAATTGCAAGTTTGCCACTAACCTAAGAGATGAAGTATAAAGTCATCTTTATAGCTTTGTTTCTTACAAGGGGTTTTCTAATAGAAATTGGGTGAAACATTTTCTCTCATTTTTCTACATAGAGGCCGGCCACTTAGAAGATTTTTACTAGCATCTAAAATCTCTCTAAGTCATCCATATCATCTTCACAATATACATCTTTGGTGAAGAGACTTAGAGACATCAAGCTTTTGATGTTTTTGGAGAACAAATCCTTATTTCCTCAAATCATCAAAGGAGCACTAAAGGGAGGAAAACACAAGGAGGATTCAAAGAGCTTGGAGGTGACTTGAAGGCCCTCCACTTGGGTGAATCCCTTGTGTAATCAAGGATGAGCTTCAAGGATAAAGAATCACTAAATCTTTACTTCTCTTTAATGTTGTTAAAGAGTTTATTTTGGTTCACCATATACTAGGCTTTGAAAGTCATGGGTTTTATGAATTGTTTTTGAATGCATGCCTACTTTAAAGTGTTAATAGCTTGCATGAGTATTCAAATGTTCATACTTGTTCTTAGCTAGGACAAAATTTTTCCTTCAAGTCGACAAAAGCAAAAGTAGACAGGATAGCAATGCGACTGGAAATCACCCTGCCCAAGCTGACCAAACAAGCCATCTCCGCACATGAAAAGATCTATGCATCCCTTCCCCATGGCAGTATCTTCCCACCATTCTTTTTTATACAATTCAATCACAATTTTAATTTGTGTTTGTTTGGTAACTCTGTCTCTTTTCTTTACTTTTTTGCCTTTGCTTTTGCCTTTTCCTTTTTTACTTTCCGTTTTTTTTTTTTTTTTTTTTTGGGCTTAAAGTTTCCCACTATTAAAGTTATCATCGCTCTGTGACTTCCCCTTTCCCACGAGAAATCTGTAGCTTCCTTCATGGAAAAGTGCTTTTCTTCCCCACTAGAAGCACTTTCTTCCTCCCCGCAATAAAACCCATACCACCAAATCCATTTCTTTCACTCACAGAGTGTCAGAGCTTGCTTCCAATGGCAGAAAAGCAGAGGAGTAATGGGTTTGTGTGCATTGTGTTATTCCTCTGTTTGATTCAATGGAATCCCATTCCCATTCCTGTCGACGTCGCCATTCTTGACCCAGTTAATTTCCTGGCTCTGCAATCGATTCGGAAGTCGCTGGAAGACATGCCGAGATCAAATTACTTCTCCTCCTGGGACTTCAACTCAGACCCCTGCAACTTCGTTGGCGTCTACTATGACTCTGACAAGGTTATTTCCCTCAATCTCGGCTACCTAAGAGCCGGTGCGCCGGGTCTACCTCAACTAGCTTCTCCTCCAAGTGCCTGGCTTCTCCGGCGAACACAATCGGAGGAAAAGACTCGATGGTCCTGAGCACCGTCTCCAACTCGTTCACATCTGGGTACTCCGGAAGCTGTAGGTCCTTCTTGGATTTTCAGCTGTCCAAGCTCCATTTGTCGGAAACAGGCTTCGTGGAGGGTTTTTTTCTTGGAAGACTTACTAGTTACCGGTGAAGTTGCAGACCAGATAGGGTCGGAGGGTCTGCAAACTCGGCCACGACGGAGGACTTACTAGAGTCGACGACGCAGATGGGGTGGAGGGTCTTTTTCTTGGAAGGGAATGGGTAGAAAATGGGTTGGTGAGATCGAGATGGGTGGGAGGGGTGGGAGGGGAAAGAGTGTGAGTGTTGCAGATTGATTTGGAGGATAAGGTTGCTGGGTTTGTAAGAGCCATTGTTCTTATCTCTCCTGCTCTTCTTGTTTCTCTCTCCTACTGTCTGAAAATTGGAATATCTAGAGAGAGGAGTTTGGCGATGAGGCTCAGTGGGTTTTCTGGGAAAGCTTTGGGGTCGTTGAGTTTTTTGCAGATTCACGGCGGAGGTGAAAAATTGAGAGAAAATTGACATAGTTTTTCTTGTCGATTCCCACAGACGACGCCAAATGTTGATGCAAAAAACTGGAGGTTTTGGAACAACGTAAATCCGACCGTGAATCTGCAAGTAATGTAAATGACACAAGATGTATTGTGGTTCACCCCAAGGTTTGGGCTACGTCCACACTGATTATTGTATTTATCTGAGAGGTTAGAGAGAGAACCTCTGAATATGAGAAGGGATGTGAGAGGGGTGAGAAGGCTCCAAAAATGGTCTCCCCTAATTGTGAGGGTAAGGGGTCCTTTTATAGAATGAGGACTCCTCACTTATTACATATTTGCCCCTTCCTTTATCACATAATTACATTTAAGTCCCCTGAGTATTTGTACGAGATCTAAATACGAGGCCCTAAATATGGTATAAACAAGTTGTAGTTCAAGTCTAAGACCACTATTAACTCTGGAGTAGGAATTATTGCTTCACAAATGGAGGTTCAATGCATAGTCACACCTTCATGATGCATAATGGTCTGTCTTTGGCCATTATTATTTTCGTTCTTTTCTTCATAACTAATATTAAAAAAGAGTGGGGGAATGTTGGTTCATTTTTAATATGAAATAAATTATAATTTTCATTATTTAGTTGTTAGTGGGAAAGTAAGTTTATTTGTCATTATTCGTGATTAGTGGAAATTAAGTTGGAGTCGTTAGCTTTACATCTTTTGTAACCTTTTTCTTTGTTAATTTGTGTTTATTATCCTATTCACTAAGAGCATCTCCAATGGAGACCCTAAATGGAGTCCCTACAACCGTATAGTCCCTAAATATAGGGACAAATGACTTGCAATGGGTTGGAATTAAAGTCCTCAAAGTATCTCAATACATAGGGACTCGCCGGATACCTCAAAGAGTTTTCAAATATGAGGACTACATATAGGGACTCATATAGTGGACTCCATATTAATTTTAAGTAGGAATGGTGCTGCTCTTTATGTTTTTGTTCCTTGTTTTTTGAGCCCACCCAAGTGGGGCAAATTGTGACGACCCATCCCAAATTATTATATATATTTTCTCCCCTAGTGTGTAAAGTGATGATATTGCCCTTGTTGGCTTAGTGACATGGATGTACATATGTAGTTTTAAATTATTTCCTTGCCGTTGTAATTAAATCGTACTCGACGTCACGAGCACGTCGACGCGAGTTAGGGCCGAATTGGATTCGTAATGATTAATTGAATACGTAAATGGGTAAATCATGACCCAATTATATTAGCTTCTATTACCTCTAAACCAATCAGATTTTGGGCCTTTATCTTTCTTTGGGCCAATTGGAACTCTATTCCTCTCAAGGCAACCCAATCAGAAAATATTATTTTTTTATTCTAGCCAATCACACACACACGCACACATACACGTACACGTACACTCTCTCTCTCCTTCTCGGCTCTTCTCCTTTCTTCTTCCTTCTACACCGAGACACCCCACATGCACAAACCACACCAAAACAGCACGAATCGAACCTACTAAGACTACCATCAAACTCTTTACAAACTTATGAACCTAGCCATACCCTTAGGTTTCAGTTTTGGTGAGTTTTGACCATCGACTCATGAGCTCCAACAAGGAGCCAAGTTGCTCTGACGCAATCCCGGCGTGGTTTCGAGGTTTTAAGGCTTGGAAAGGTATCCGCACAACTTCCATAACACTTTGGAGTAGCTTTGGAGTGAAGCAAACGTCGGTATAGGCAAGTTTTGAAAGTTGCAGAATTGGCTGGATTTTCCAAGGAATTTTCTGACCATTTTTCGTAGGATTTTGAACTCCTGATAGGTACGAATGTGTTCTACTCTTCAAAACCTTCAAATCCATATAAATTTCATGGATTTTGGTTGAGAAATGAAGTAGATATTAAGCTTTGAAAATTTTCCAAAAACCGGCAAATTAGACTATGGGCGGCGAAGGTGGACGGCAGAGACCGGCGTGGTCCACTGAAGAAGACGAAGATTATTCCGTCAAAATTGATCGAATATTCTAATCGCATCAGGTAACACTATTAGAATTTAACAGAATATTCTGCTATTTTAACGGAATATTCCTAACACCGTTAGGGTTTCATCCCGTGTGCCAGACATGTGCCTGCGCATGGCTGGCGTGTCTGACATCCAAAAATTTTTCTAAAAATATGGGGGTCTTCGTGTTGTCGAGTAGATCACGTTGGTATATTCAAACACCCCATTTGAGCAACGTATGAGGAATTAATCCTAGGCTTTGTTTATGTGCTAATTAATTAACGTAAAAATAGTTGTATCGCATATAGGTGAGACATACCTTGAGGACGAAGGTGGAAAGCGAAGCAAGGGGCTATGATCCTACTACTTATGAATTGTATTGTGTGATGCTGCGAAGACTCAGGTAAGCTTTAAGTGAGTATTATGTGATTGAATGGGTTGTATTGCATTGGTATGCACACATTTATTTAAAGCTCATAATGGCTGCACCATGGTATTAGTGCTCCCGCCCGGGGCTAAGGCCAGCCTTCATGTGATTGTTCACCTCCTGCACCACACGCTCACCTTGGATCTAAGTCTGGTGCCAGCTTATCGTACAGACCACAATAGGTGGTTCCGACTCGTGGGTGACCAGTAAATTATCGCATAGCCTTCATGTGATCGTAGCTCTTGAGCGTACATATCTATACCCAACATGTTGTATAGGTCACACTAGGTGACTCCGACTCATGTGCTAGCCTAGATTGATGAGCTACAGGTCCAGTCGTATAAGTCACGTTAGGTGACTCCAACTGGCATACTATTTTATATTAGTTTCACACATAGCTTACAGTTATTATTGCTGAGATATTATGACATGGCATACTTCAGTTTTCGCTACTCTTGTGCATTGGTTTTCATACCTATGTAGTTGTATTTTCTAGAAACTATACGGGTTTTACAGAGAGGGATTATGTTCATAAAGATAAATACGTTTTCAAACGCTTTGTTTTTTGCCCATTCACCCTTCTGTTTTGCACCTTTCCAGGTTGTAGGTAGCTGTTCATCTTTGGTGGCTCACGAGGACTACACGGCGGTTCTGACGTTTTCATAAATAAAAGTAGGGGTCTTCTCTCTGTTTGGATAATTAGTACTTAGTTAGTTCGACTGCACCTTTGTTTTACCTATGCTTTGATATGCGTGTATCTTATACTTGATCACTTTCACACACTTACATACTATCTCTAGTTAAATAAGTTTAGTTTTGGTTTTTATTTATTCACATTTTCTTATTATTATCACTTCTGTTGCGCACTTGGCAACATCACCCTCAAGTGACAGCCAACACGTCTCGACTCCGATCGGGGTGTGTCACAACTTCTCATTTGCCTTTTATTTTTAATTCTTGATAAATCAATGGTAGAGATAGTTTTTTATTTTTATCAATGGTTACAACATTTTAATGAAATGGATAATAGGTTTTTAATATTTTAGTCCCTATATTTAGGGATTATACTATAAGGACATTTTCTTTGTAGACAATATTCTTTTAGGGACACGAATATTCCTCTAAAGCTCCTAAATGAGTCTTCAAAGGTGGTGGTTGAAGGAAATTTTGTGAAAAACATGTTCATTTGAGCAACATCAATGGCATGCAATTAACAATTAAAGGCGGAATCATGCTTGTATGCACTCAAAACAAAACATTACCCATGAAATTCAAAGCCTAGTAGAAACGTGAACCAAGACTCAACTCAAGAACAAAGTGAGTTGAGAAATCTTATACCTTTGTTGATTCCTCTTTGCATAAGCAAAGGCTAATCACCCAAGGATAGGGCCTTCATTCCTTGCTTCTTAGATCCATGGATTTCTTGGATGAGGATGGTTGAAAGGATTCTCCAAGTTCCCAAAGTTGAGAACCTCTAATTTTCCACACCAAGGAGGGACATGAAGAAGAGATGAGTGACCTTGGAGGAGGAAAGATTGCTAGCTAATCTCCTCCAAGGGGCCGGCCTCCTAGAGAGAAAGGGAGAGACATGTTCTCTCCAATTTTCTCCAAAAGAAACCCTAAGGATGAAATGGCTATAAAGTTGCCTTTATACCACCTCACAATGGAGTGGCAAACTTGCAATTAAGCCAAGTTCACTACCCCTCTCTATATGGCCGGTTTTCCCAAGCCTTTGGGCTGTTTTGGGCTTCTTGAGTTTTGTTTGTTAAGTTGTCATACAACTTAAGCTAATGGGCTTGACGATTCGAACCCCAATTTGGGCTTTAAGGCCCAAAACTAACTCAAGGTTTAAAAGGAACTTATTCGTTTGATTAATTAACATATTAATTAATTCTTGCCATAAACAATTAAACCATTTAATTGTCCTTACTTATCTCCGTTGTTTTTTCAATCTCTACCTTACACGGTGTATGATCCATTAGGTTCCTTTTAGCGAGGCAGTGGGTGATTAGAACTCTTTCAAATCGATTGTGAATTGAAACTTACTTTCAATTCTCCCTTTAGTGATTATACACGTTTAGGGCTCCACAAACCATGAGTGACACCTAGCAGCATGTCATGGTTACCCAAGCTAATCAGAAGAGGTGGAAAACCTATTCAGTTTAGGATTACAATGCAATACGGTCTTTCTCTAATACAATACTCTTGACCACATTGTTTGGTTTAATAGCTTATTCATGTCTACTATCCAATGTGATTCTCTTACTTATATGATTACCTTGAATGTGATTTGGAACGACTTCCTAAATCTTATTCATACTCTGGCCAGAGATTCTTAATCATATCATAGAGTATTCTCCCTCAAACAGTTTGAAGGTTAGAGATCCCTTGTTGCGCATTCACTTGCCTCCATGGCTAAGTGGCTTAACCCCAACTATGCCGTGGACACCCTCTGACGGAGTGACTTTGACATAGTCAAAGATCAAGGACCTAACCACAAGACAACTATCATGCCTCAGGTTAAAGGACTACTTTGCATTATCCCAACCATGAGTTCTCATGTGACATGAGTATGAGAACTCCTCGTTGATCGTGTTCAGTGAACTCATTCGCTATTGAGCACCTACATGCTTGTCTTGGTGTCAATCACACCAATGCTCAAGACTAGTCACTCTCTCTGAGAGAAGACACAGCACGTACTGATCTTAACGGACTGTCAATGCCCAATTGGCAATCCTATGATCAGGAACGTTTAGGATATGTATACGAAAGAGAATGGTCTCATGAATCTAATTTGTTTAAATTACATTCTCCTAATTACATATTCCTTGGACTTATCGTTTAAGCATATAACATTTATATGAGACGGCTTAAAACAATAATATGTGCCCTTGATATTAAACTAGATTAGTTTAACATGTGAAATGTCCGTAAAGTATCATCATATGATTGGTTTTAGGGCACATTTCCAACAATCTCCCACTTGCACTAGAGCCAATCAGCTTGGTCATCAGTGATGATACCTCTTCTGTAGTCATTTCAAAAATGGTTGAGTAGTAGGCCTAGACAATGGATATCTATATGCTATCCATAAAAGCAACCTTGAGAATAACAACGTCACCATTATACATGATTCTTAATCATGTGGTTTAGTCTCTCATTTGAGTTCAGATCTTGATGAGACCTTGATTCCCCGGCTTGAACTATCGCCCCATTAGTGTCGTAGTGTCGGTACACTGGAGACACTTTTTGGTTGGAACCGAATAGAGAATTCATAAATGAACTTTCTCATCCAAACAACATTGTTGTAAGCTTCTTTGTGGCAATATATTTCGCATGCATAATGGAACACACTAAAGTCATTACTTTTAATGTTTCCATCCAAATATCTCTTTAGTTATAATAAGGAGATATCTAATTATCTCTTCATTCATAATGAAGAAACATCCAATGATGGATTAGATTCATAATCTAATACATTTACGCTTCCATTACGTTACTCTAATTCTTCCTTATTCTTGAGGAATCCATCCTTTATTATTTCTTAAATACTTAAGGATTCACTTGACAGTTGCCATGGTTCTGATCCTGGGCTTGCATTGATATCGTCTTGTACCGATCTTGGTACAACTCATATCAACGTTTTTCATACAATATGAAATACATAAATCACCTTTCTACATATGCATAAAGGATTCAATTTACGCATTATTTCTTTGGGAGTCAAAGGGTACATTCCCTTTGAGAAGAGCTACCTCCTAGTCTCACTAGAGTTGTTCTTCTGATTGAAGTTTATCATCATATGAGAAACTTCCTAGCAGCTTTTGTCTATCATTAGGGCTTGATATAATCCAATTATATCCTGAAATCTATCATTATAGATTTCCATCCCATGTTTATAGACTATGTCTCCCATATACATTCTATCGTTATAGAATATTTAAAGTCATACCTTTAACGAAGAAGTATTCTTTTCATTTCCAAAATTAATATATCATATATGTGTATATACATATATATTCAAATTTAGGAACATGATTAACTCCCACTAATCTTTTGTAAACCTAGTAAACAAAAGATTCATTTACATTTTATGAGAAATCAAACGATTTGATCTTTCTCTCATAAGACGCTTATAGCTCCCACTAGTTTGCTAAGATTCATGATGGATGGATCTCTACAACTTACATGTCTTGTGATTCATAGTTTTAGACATATATTATCAAGACTATCTTAATAATTGTTTCGGAAACCCATATTATGTCCAAACATTGAATCACCATTTAGTTGTAGCTAGCATTCTTTGAATTAATTGAAACCAAGACTATGTCAAAGATGGTTTCTTCCAAGTCAACCATTCTCTTTGATTGTAGTCACCTTAAGCTATCATTTAGCTATAAAGGTTTCATTATTTCGGGTCAAATGGTACTTTACCATTTCCTTGAGTATATGTCGTATATACACTCAATGTAGTCATAAGGATTTTCATTCTTATTTCTTTCGAATTAAGAGGTGTAACTCTATGACATAGTCACAAAGTTCAAACCATTCAACTGAGATAGTTTATAAATCCTTCTCGAGTACCTTGGATCCTGTGGTGTAGGAACTAGGTTGTTATATTTGTTGATTATCATCTTGTCTCTCAAACAACCCGTTCTTTGAGTTCTATCTCTCGTTCATTTGCGCATAGGAAAATCATTTGTAGGATTACAATGAACTACCCAACAAAACAACATTTGTTAGTTGGTTTATAGAAGTGATATCCAAAGGTTAATTTAAGGATACCCACAAGATAATTCTTTAAACAAATATTGCTTATTAGCACACAACCCCAAATCTTAACATGATTAAGATTTGTCTTTCTTTCCAACTACATCCTATGGAGTCATGAAAATTTTGGAAGATCTTCTAATTGACAATCATATTGTCTTAGAAGTATATATCATATATATGGGTAATTGATAACATCCAACAAACTAAATCTTATTCAAGTTTGTTCTTCTCCTAATGGAGAAATCCATTATCTTATGATGCTTCTTTCCTTGATATCTTTCAAGGAAACTGTTCTAAAGTGTTACCTTTCCTTGGATCAAATCTAAGGAGGTAAATACTTTAGACGTCTTACTCATCAACTTACATTCTTGAATTCTTTGAAACCTTTTGCAAAGTATTCGGACTTGTGTTTATTCAAAATTAACGATAGTCCAACCGAGAGCGATCTTCGGTGAATGTCATACAACATGAGTAGTATTATGTTGTGGACAAGTGCCACTAACATCTAAGTGAATTAACCTCAACAACTTTGTGATTCTTTCTTCCTAAAAGAATAAAGATTCAAACATTTTGCCTCTATACAATTTTAACAAGAAGGCATTGGATCCGGATCTAACGATCCAAAGCATCCATCTATGACCAACTCATAATTTATGTTTTAGAGGTATCACAACTTAGTTGGGATTAGTCACTACCTTGCAACCTTTTAGGTTTTAAGCATCGTTATATTCTGAACAGTTAACACTACCATATCATCTCTACTATAGAGATAATCAATTAGATTACAATAATCTAATCATTCATTAATAAAGAACAATGTTTTGTCAAACAAAACATTCATCCATTTCTCATACGGAATTATGTTCCTTTATTCAAATTGGAATGTAAAGACAATCTTTGTTTTTCCATTTTCTTTGGTAGTTCATATGAGGAAGTAAGTACTACCTGCTTTCGCAGAGATCTACATTTGATTCACATTCCGAATGTGAAGTACTTTCTCTTTTCTCATTAATCTTCTACTTCTTATTAGCCACACTTTTACAACGATTGTAAAACATAGTTACTAATACGGAATCAAGCATTCAAGTAGAAGAACCAACTGTTTTGAACTATTCAAGAACAATTTACAACACCTTCGAAATGTGTGTTCTTGACACTTGCAAGACATTTCTTGCAAATACCCCTTCCAATGTCCATCCTTTCATAAAGAAAATTTGTTCCCTTGGAGTTATTTCGCCTTCTTCATTTGACTTCTCCTTTGACTACAATAGTCATGGTCCCTAAACTCCCACTATCTCTCTTGAAACTTATTTTAATTGTGTTATACACATCAAACGATTTGGAGAGAGTGCGGTTATTGTTCACTATATAATTTACAATAAACTTAGTGAACCATTTGGATAGGGACTCAAAGGTGAGGTCCTAGCCTAGTTTCCGTCTCGTGAAGTGGTTTAACACTTCAACACTCAATGATTCAAAATCATCATAAGTCCTTGTTGATGGACTATTTTTGTCAACCAACCATTATGTTCTAAACACAATTACAAACTTTCAAGAGTTGTTCAAGGAAACTCTCATTTCTTCATACAACAATTTGTAAGTGAAGAATCATGGCACATAAAGTGTCCATGCCCTTGTGCTTACTTCTCAAGTTCTTTGTTCATTTAACAAAGGAACAAGCACTAGTGTTTGCATTAACTAAGGGTTGTTCAAAGCAACTCTTATTTCTTCATACAACGATTTGTAAGTGAAGAACTATGACACTAAAAGTGTCCTTGTCTTTATGCTAATCTTCATAAGTTCCTTTGTTCATATAACGAAGGAATAAGCATTGGTTGTTTGTGTTGTCCTCTTTATGATAGACTTATCTAACATGTTCTTCCAATGATACATTACCAATACGAAGATTGTGAGGATGAGACTACTTAGGTACATATACAATCCATTTAAGACAATATATGGGATTGTGGTACCAAGTCCAGAAACTAAAGCATTCGGCTTTTCTTTGTCAAGTTTTGGATAGTGTTTACAAATATATCGGTAAACAAATACATAACAAATATAAATTGATTGATTTTAAGCCATTTGATCCGGGTCTTTAAATCAAATAGCACCACCCACTATTTTTGGCAAATTCCATATCCCTCATCGGAATTCGAGAGTTTTGGAGGAAACTCATAGTAGGGTATAGGAGACTCATCATTACCAAGCCCACCTCACAATGATATGATGTTGGCTAGCATCAATAATAATGAGAGAGTACACTTACTCATTTGCATCTCTTGCAAGTACCCATTTTATTTGGCCTCTAGAGAATGAAGCCTCACAATGATATGATGTTGGCTCCATTGCACTTAGTTAAGTCATTCCCACCATGCAAGTTCGAGTAGGGGTTCAACAACAACCTTACAATGATATGATGTTGATCATTCTCGTTGCCTACCTTCACGACATCATGTATCCATATAGAACTCCTCCTGAGTGTAAGCATGCACTTTGTACTCCCCCATGATAGGGTGAAGTCAGTGTACGAGTCACAAACTATCACAGCCTACCACGGTGGAAGGCCACGAAAGAGTGTTCAAAGCACTCTCACGTTTATCAACTTAATAATGGTTTGGTTGAGGGTTTTAGGTCTCATCACATATAAGCATGCATTTTAATCTTATTAAAACAATTTGGTCCTATTACAACTATTGGTCCATGTGATTGATTTAGTTGTATATAATACTCCCACTATGCTTGTAAAACAGTTTTTAAAGCAAGAGTATATGGTACTACTAACATAAGGTTTGCATTCATTGATGGACTATATAGTTGCCTTAGGGCCTTAGGATGACTATGAACCTTTGATTAGATCCAACACGAGCCTAGTGTTGGATCTTGGTCTAGGGATGGTGATTGATTTTAGTTACGCATTTAATCATATTAAGGCGTGTTTTTCCTATTGGGCGTTGGACCCAACTACACCAATTTCATGCATATCAAATAAAACAAGAAAGGAGTACTTCAAAGTAAAGAAGAGCTTATGCTGTTTTGTAACATTTGATCAAAACACCAAACCTTTTTGTTCTTGGTTAGAACATAACAAGAACAATGAAGAACATCCATGAAAACCCATAAGAGCTCCATGAACAATTTTAACCCAAAGACACCCCAAAAACTCTCAAACTTAAGGGAAAAAACATATTACCATACTAGGGTACTTAGGGGTTCCTAATGTCACTTTAAAACACTTTTAACAAGACAAACAAGAACCCAAAAATCCACCCTTTGGATTTGGCCGAATTTCCCAAAAAACATGGCACCAAATTTTAGCTTCAAAATTCATGCTCATATGAACTACGTCTTCAACATTTGAGATGGCAAATTTTCTAACAAAATTTACATTCAAAGAAGCATGAATAAAGCTTGTAACAATTACAACATTCAAATCAAAGACTATGAACTACAAAACCCAAAAGGATTCACCAACTACTAGACCTAGGCTCTTGATACCACTTGAAGGAAATTTTGTGAAAAACATGTTCATTTGAGCAACATCAATGGCATGCAATTAACATTTAAAGGCGGAATCATGCTTGTATGCACTCAAAACACAACATTACCCATGAAATTCAAAGCCTAGTAGAAACGTGAACCAAGACTCAACTCAAGAACAAAGTGAGTTGAGAAATCTTATACCTTTGTTGATTCCTCTTTGCATAAGCAAAGGCTAATCACCCAAGGAGAGGGCCTTCATTCCTTGCTTCTTAGATCCATGGATTTCTTGGATGAGGATGGTTGAAAGGATTCTCCAAGTTCCCAAAGTTGAGAACCTCTAATTTTCCACACCAAGGAGGGACATGAAGAAGAGATAAGTGACCTTGGAGGAGGAAAGATTGCTAGCTAATCTCCTCCAAGGGGCCGGCCTCCTAGAGAGAAAGGTAGAGACATGTTCTCTCCAATTTTCTTCAAAAGAAACCCTAAGGATGAAATGGCTATGAAGTTGCCTTTATACCACCTCACAATGGAGTGGCAAACTTGCAATTAAGCCAAGTTCACTACCCCTCTCTATATGGCCGGTTTTCCCAAGCCTTTGGGCTGTTTTGGGCTTCTTGAATTTGTTTGTTAAGTTGTCATACAACTTAAGCTAATGGGCTTGACGATTCGAACCCCAATTTGGGCTTTAAGGCCCAAAACTAACTCAAGGTTTAAAAGGAACTTATTCGTTTGATTAATTAACATATTAATTAATTCTTGCCATAAACAATTAAACCATTTAATTGTCCTTACTCATCTCCGTTGTTTCGCCAATCTCTACCTTACACGGTGCATGATCTATTAGGTTCCTTTTAGCGAGGCAGTGGGCGATTAGAACTCTTTCAAATCGATTGTGAATATAAACTTACTTTCAATTCTCCCTTTAGTGATTATACACGTTTAGGGCTCCACAAACCATGAGTGACACCTAGCAGCATGTCATGGTTACCCAAGCTATTCAGAAGAGGTGGAGAACCTATTCAATTTAGGATTACAATGTGTTTGGGTTGAAACTTAAACTTTGGGCTTAGAAGGGAGTTGGCCCAAAAAGAGAAGGAAAAGCCTGAAGCTCAGCCCAAACCTACAAAGCAGAAAGTGTTGGAAATGTGCCCTAAAACCAATCATATGATGATACTTTACGGACATTTCACATGTTAAACTAATCTAGTTTAATATCAAGGGCATAGATTATTGTTTTAAGCCATCTCATATAAATGTTATATGCTTAAACGATAAGTCCAAGGAATATGTGATTGGGAGAATACGATCTAAAGAAGTTAGATTCATGAGACCATTCTTTCGTAGACACGTCTTAAACGTTCCTGATCATAGGATTGCCAATTGGGCATTGACAGTCCGTTAAGATCAGTACGTGCTATGTCTTCTCTCAGGGAGAGTGACTAGTCTCGAGTCATTGGTGTGTGTGACATCAAGACAAGTACGTAGGTGCTCAATAGAGAATGAGTTCACTGAACACGATCAACGAAGAGTTCTCATATTCATGTCACATGAGAACTCATGGTTGGGATAATGCAAAGTAGTCCTTTGACCTGAGGCATCACAGCTATCTTGTGGTTAAGTCCTTGATCTTTGATTATGTCAAAGTCACCCCATCCGCGGGTGTCCACGGCATCGTTGGGGTTAAGCTACTTAGCCATGGAGGCAAGTGAATGCGCAACAAGGGATCTCTAACCTTCAAACCGTTTGAGGGAGAATACTCTATGATATGATTAAGAATCTTTGGCCAAAGTATGAATGAGATTTAGGAAGGCGTTCCAAATCACATTCAAGGTAATCATATAAGCACACGAATCACATTGGATAGTAGACATGAATAAACTATCAAGCCAAACAATGTGGTCAAGAGTATTGTATTAGAGAAAGACCGTATTGCATTTGTAATCCTAAACTGAATAGGTTCTCCACCTCTTCTGATTAGCTTGGGTAACCATGATATGCTGCTAGGTGTCACTCATGGTTTGTGGAAGCCCTAAACGTGTATAATCACTAAAGGGAGAATTGAAAGTAAGTTTCAATTCACAATCGATTTAAAAGAGTTTTAATCGCCCACTGCCTCGCTAAAAGGAACCTAATGGATCGTACACCGTGTAAGGTGGAGATTGAAGAAACAATGGAGATGAGTAAGAATAATTAAAAGGTTTAATTATTTATGGCAAGGATTAATTAATATGTTAATTAATCAAACGAATAAGTTCGTTAAAGACCTCGGGATAGTTTTGGACCTTAAGGCCCAATGGGCTTCGAACGTCAAGCCCATTGACTTAAGTTGTATGACAATTTAATGAATAAAGATTCACAAAGGCCCAAAAGCCCAAATCCCTAATGTGGCCGGCCATATGTGTTGAATTAGGGTTTTTTGGTTCTTTAGGTCATTTATAGAAGTGACTATATAAAGAACTTTATAGCCTAAAACTCATAAAGGGTTCTTTTGGAGAAAATTGGTGAGAACTTGTCTCTCCTTTTCTCTCTAGGAGGCCGGCCCCCTTGGAGGGTGGATCTAGCAATCCCACTACTCCAAGGTCACTCATTCCTTCTCCAATCTCTCCTTGGTGAAGAGACTTAGAGGTTCTCAATTTTGGGAACTTGGAGAAACCTATTCTTCCATCCAAATCCATAGATTTAAGATGCAAGGAATGAAGGCCCTCTCTTTGGGTGATTAGCCTTTGCTTATGCAAAGAGGAATCTACAAAGGTATAAATTTCAACTCACTTTGTTTTGAGTTGATTCATGGTTCACCAATCTACTAGGCTTTGAATTTCATGGGTAATGTTTTGTTTTTGAATGCATGCAAGCATGATTCCACCTTTTAATTGTTAAATGCATGCTATAGATGTTATTCAAAAGAACATGTTTTCACAAAATCATCCTTCAAGTGGTATCAGAGCCTAGGTCTAGTAGTTGGTGAATCCTTTTGGGTTTTGTGGTTCATAGTTTTGATTTAAAAGTTGTAATATGTTACAAGCTTTATTCTTGTTTCTTTGAATGTAAATTTTGTTAGAAAATTTGCCATCTCAAATGTTGTAGATGTAGTTCATATGGGCATGAATATTGGAGCTAAAATTTGGTGCCATGCTTTTGGGAATTTTCGGCCAAATCCAAAGGGTGGATTTTGGGGTTCTTGTTTGACTTGTTAAAAGTGTTTTCAAGTAACTTTTGGAACCCCTACGTACCCTAGTTTGGTTATATGTTATTTCCCTAAAGTTTGAATGGTTTTGGAATGTTTTTGGGTGAAAAATGTTCATGGAAATTTTTTGAGTTTTTCATGAATGTTCTTCATTGTTCTTGACATTTTAGCCAAGAACAAAAAGTTTTGTGTTTTGATTTATTTCATAAAGTTTATGTTTTATGATTTTCAAATGTTTAAATGTTTTAGATATTTGTTTAAATGGTGTAAGAGATATTGGTGGGTGTGTAAGGATTAATTTCCTTTCACACACACCACTTGCACCACTTGATTGCTTTATGTCAAAACTCACAAATCAACACACACATCACTCCATTTCTTCTTCCAAAACCGGCCACCCCCTAGTGGGGGTACTTTTGGGGCCTTTTATGCAATTACATAAAGTTTTGATACTTTTGTGTATTTGCACTTTGGCCCAAAAGTTTACGTTTTTACGTTTAGGTCCAAAAACGCAAAAAAGACAAATTGTTTTGCTCCTTTAATGAAGTTTTTACATTGTTTAAATTTTGGGTTCTAGTGTAATTACATGAAGTAGTGGACTTTTGTGTTCTTACAAAGTGACCCCAAAAGTTTATGTTTTTGCAATATTGCCCAAAGGTTGTGGTAATTGCATTTTGGCCCAAATTAGGTAGAGAACAAAATTGTTTTGTCTCTTTAATTGAGAATTGGATTTTCATTTCATTTAGCTCCATTTAAATCAATTTTATGGATACAAAAACCAAATGAAAATGTTGTATTCAATTTAATTAGTTAAAGTGTTAATTAATTAAAGGATGATTATGAACCTAAGCCTAATATAATTGAGCTATGTGAAAGGCCGTTTCAAATTTGTTTGAACCATGGGAATGTGTAGATTAGATTTTGGTTGTAATTTGATTTGATCAAATGTTGTAAAAGGGCATAAGCCCTTCTTTACTTTAAGGTAATTTGTTTTATGCAAATGTTGTAATGAGCATAAGCTCACCTTTACTTTGAAGTACTTCTTTCTTGCTTTATTTGATATGCATGAAAATGAAGTAGTTGGGTCCAACGCCCCTAACACAACACGCCTTAATGTGATTAAACGCGTAACTAAAATCAATCTCCATCCCTAGACCGAGATTCAACACAAGGCTCGTGTTGAATCTAAACAAAGGTTCATAGTCATCCTAAGGCCCTAAGGCAACTATATAGTCCATCAAATGAATGCAAAGTTTATGTTAGTAGTATCATATACTCTTGCTTTAAAAACCGTTTTATAAGCATAGTGGGAGTATTATATACAACTAAAACAATCATATGGACCAATAGTTGTAATAGGACCAAAATTGTTTTAATAAAGATTAAAATGAATATTAATATGTGATGAGACCTAAAACCCTCAACCAAACCATTATTAAGTTGATAAGCGTAAGAGTGCTTTGAACACTCTTTCGTGGCCTTCCACCATGGTAGCTCTGAAGGAAAATTTTTGTGAAAACATGTTCTTTTAAGCAACATCAATAAGCATGCAATTAAAAATTAAAGGCGGAATCATGCTAGCATGCACTTAAAAACAAAACATTAACCAAGAAATTCAAAGCCTAGTAGATTGGTGAACCATTAATCAACTCAAAACAAAGTGAGTTGAAATATATACCTTTGTAGATTCCTCTTTGTATTTAAACAAAGGCTAATCACCCAAGAGATAGGGCCTTCATTCCTTGCATCTTAGATCCATGGAAATGGATGGATCTACACCAAGGAGAGCATGGATGATAAATGAGTGACCATGGAAGAATAGATAGCTAGCTACAACTTCCATGGTGGCCGGCTTTTCTAGAGAGAAATGGAGAGACAATTCTCACCAATTTTCCCCAAAACAAAACCCCTATGAATAAAAGGCTATAAAGTCATATTTATACCTTTATTCATTTGAGTGGCAAACTTGTAATTAAAGCAAGTTCACTACCCTTTCTCTATATGGCCGGCCATGGGGGGTTGTTTGGGCTTTTGGGTCTTAGTGAATCATTATTCATTAAGTTGTCATACAACTTAAGTCAATGGGCTTGACGTTCGAAGCCCATTGGGCCTTAAGGTCCAAAACCTATCCCGAGGTCTTTAACGAACTTATTCGTTTGATTAATTAACATATTAATTAATCCTTGCCATAAATAATTAAACTATTCAATTGTTCTTACTCATTTAGTTTGTTTCATCCATCTCCACCTTATACGGTGTACGATCCATTAGGTTCCTTTTAGCGAGGCAGTGGGCGATCAAAACTCTTTCAAATCGATTATGAATTGAAACTTACTTTCAATTCTCCCTTTAGTGATAATACACTTTTAGGGCTTCCACAAACCATGAGTGACACCTAGCCGTATGTCATGGTTACCCAAGCTAATCAGAAGAGGTTAAGAACCTATTCAGTTTAGGATTACAAATGCAATACGGTCTTTCTCTAATCTAATACTCCTGACCACATTGTTTGGTTTGATAGTTTATTTATTCATGTCTACTATCCAATGTGATTCGTGTTCTTATATGATTTCCTTGAATGTGATTTAGAACGACTTTTCTAAATCTCATTCATACTCTGGCCAGAGATTCTAAATCATATCATAGAGTATTCTCCCTCAAACGGTTTGAAGGTTAGAGATCCCTTGTTGCGCATTCACTTGCCTCCATGACTAAGTGGCTTAACCCCAACGATGCCGTGGACACCCCGATGGGGTGACATTGACATAATCAAAGATCAAGGACTTAACCACAAGACAACTGTGATGCCTCAGGTCAAAGGACTAATTTGCATTATCCCAAACATGAGTTCTCATGTGACATGAGTATGAGAACTCTTCGTTGATCGTGTTCAGTGAACTCATTCTCTACTGAGCACCTACGTACTTGTCTTGATGTCACACACACCAATGACTCGAGACTAGTCACTCTCCCTGAGAGAAGACATAGCACGTACCGATCTTGACGGACTGTCAATGCCCAATTGGCAATCCTATGATCAGGAACATTTAGGATGTGTCTACGAAAGAATGGTCTCATGAATCTAACTTCATTAGATTACATTCTTCCAATCACATATTCCTTGGACTTTATCGTTTAAGCATATAACATTTATATGAGACGGCTCAAACAATAATCTTTGCCCTTTATATTAAACTAGATTAGTTTAACATGTGAAATGTCCGTAAAGTATCATCACATGATTGGTTTTAGGGCACATTTCCAACAATCTCCCACTTGCACTAGAGCCAATCAGCTTAGTCATCAGTGATGATACCTCTTTTGTAGTCATTTCATAAATGGCTGAATAGTAGGCCTAGGCAATGGATATCTATATGTTATCCATAGAAGCAACCTTGAGAATAACGACGTCACCATTATACATGATTCTCAATCATGTGGTTCAGTCTCTTATATGAGTTCGGACCTTGATGAGACCTTGATTCCCTGGCTTGAGCTATCGCCCCATTAGTGTCATAGTGTCAGTACACTAGATACACTTTCTGGTTGGAACCGAATAGAGAGTTCACTAAATGAACTTTCCCATCCAAACAACACTGTTGTAAACTTCTATATGGCAATATATTTTGCATTCATAATGGAACACACCAAAGTCATTACTTTAATGTTTCCATCCAAATATCTCTTTAGTCATAATAAAGAGATATCTGTTTATCTCTTCATTCATAATGAAGAAACATCCAATGATGGATTAGATTCATAATCTAATACATTTACGCTTCCATTACGTTACTCTAATTCTTCCTCATTCTTTGAGGAATCTATCCTTTAGTATTTCTTAAATACTTAAGGACTCACTTGACAGTTGCCATGGTTCTGATCCTGGGCTTGCACTGATATCGTCTTGTACCTATCTAGGTACAACCCATATCAATGTTTTTCATACAATATGAAATACATAAATCACCTTTATGCGTATGCATAAAGGATTCTTATTTACGCATTATTTCTTTGGGAGTCAAAGGGTACGTTCCCTTTGAGAAGAGCTACCTCCTAGTCTCACTAGAGTTGTTCTTCTGATTAAAGTTTATCATCATATGAGAAACTTCCTAGCATCTTTTGTCTATTATTAGGGATTGATATAATCAAATTATATCCTAAAATCTATCAATATAGATTTCCATCCCATGTATATAGACTATGTCTCCCATATACATTCTATCTTTATAGAATGTTTAAAGTCATAACTTTAACGAATGTTTAAAGTCATAACTTTAACGAAGAAGTATTCATTTCATTTCCAAAATTAATAAATCATATATACATTCACATATATCACATATATATTTATATATATATATACATACAAATTTAGGAATATGACTAACTCCCACTAATCTTTTGTAAACCTAGTAAACAAAACATTCATTTACATCTTTATGAGAAAGCAAACGATTTGACCTTTCTCTCATAAGACGCTTATAGCTCCCACTAGCTTGCTAAGATCCATGATGGATGGATCTCTACAACTTACATGTCTTGTGATTCATAGTTTTAGACATATATTATCAAGACTATCTTAATAATGGTTTCGGAAACCTATATTATGTCCAAACATTGAATCACCATTTAATTGTAGCTAGCAATCTTCGAATTAATTGAAACTAAGACTACGTCAAAAATGGTTCCTTCAAAGTCAACCATTCTCTTTGATTGTAGTCACCTTAAGCTACCAATTAGCTTATGAAGGTTTCATTATTTCGGGTCAAATGGTACTTTACCATTCCCATGAGTATATATCATATATGCACTCAATGTAGTCATAAGGATTTTCATTCTTATTTCTTTCGAATTAAGAGGTGCAACTCTATGACATAGTCATAAAGTTCAAACCATTCAACTGAGACGGTTTATAAATCCTTCTCGACTACCTTGGAGCTTGTGGTATAGGAACTAGGTTGTTATATTTGTTGATTACTTTCTTGTCTCTCAAAGAACCCATTCTTTGAGTTCTATCCTTCGTTCATTTGCTCTTAGGCAAATCACATTGTAGGATTACAATGAACTACCCAACAAAACAACATTTGTTAGTTGGTTTATAGAAGCGATATCCAAAAGTTAATTTAAGGATATCCTACAAGATTGTTATCAAACAAATATTGTGTATTAACACACAACCCCAAATCTTAACATGCTTAAGATTTGTCTTTCTTTCCAACTACATCCTATGGAGTCATGAAAAATTTGGAAGATCTTCTAATTGACAATCATATTGTTTTAGAAGCATATATATCCTATATATGGGTAATTGATAATATCCAACGAACTAAATCTTATTCAAGTTCGTTCTTCTCCTAAAGGAGAAATTCATTATCTTATGATGCTATTTTCCTTGATATCTTTCAAGAAAACTATTCTAGAGTGTTACCATTCCTTGGATCAAATCTAAGGATGTAAATACTTTAGACGTCTTACTCATCAACTTACATTTCTTGAATTCTTTGAAACCTTTTGCAAAGTATTCAGACTTGTGTTTATTCAAAATAAACTATAGTCCAACCGAGAGTGATCTTCGGTGAATGTCATCCAACATGAGTAGTATTATGTTGTGGATAAGTGCCACTAACAT
Organism: Malus sylvestris; assembly: GCF_916048215.2. NCBI lineage: Eukaryota > Viridiplantae > Streptophyta > Magnoliopsida > Rosales > Rosaceae > Malus > Malus sylvestris. The sequence goes on along the minus strand of NC_062272.1, from coordinate 39,229,815 downwards.
CTAAGTGAATTAACCTCAACAACTTTGTGATTCTTTCTTCTTTCCAAAAGAATGAAGATTCAAACATTTTGCCTCTATACAATTTTAACAAGAAGGCATTGGATCCGGATCTAACGATCCTAAGTATCCATCTATGACTAACTCGTAATTTATGTTTTTAGAGGTATCACAACTTAGTTGGGATTAGTCACTACCTTGCAACCTTTTTTTTTGGGTTTTAAGCATCATTATGTTCTAAACAGTTAACACCACCATATTATCTCTACTATAGAGACAATCAATTAGATTACCATAATCCAATCATTGATTAATAAAGAACAATGTTTTGTCAAACAAAACATTTATCCATTTCACATAGTGACGGAATTTAGTTCCTTAAAATTGGAATATAAAGACAATCTATGTTTTTCCAATTTCTTTGGTAGTTCATATGAGGAAGTAAGTACCATCTGCTTTCGCAGAGATCTATATTTTATTCACTTTCCGAATGTGAAGTACTTTCTCTTCTCTCATTAATCTTCTACTTCTTATTAGCCACACTTTTACAACGATTGTAAAACATAGTTGCTAATACGGAATCAAGCATTCAAGTAGAAGAACCAACTGTTTTGAACTATTCAAGAACAATTTACAACGCCTTCGAAAGGTGTGTTCTTGACACTTGCAAGACATTTCTTGCAAATACCCCTTCCAATGTCCATCCTTTCATAAAGAAAGTTTGTTCCCTTGGAGTTATTTCGCTTTCTTCATTTGACTTCTCCTTTGACTACCATAGTCAAGGTCCCTAAACTCCCACTATCTCTCTTGAAACTTATTTCAATTGTGTTATACACATCAAACATTTTGGAGAGCATGTGGTTATTGTTCATTTATATAGTTTACAATAAACTTAGTGAACCATAAGGATAGGGACACAAAGGTGAAGTCCTTGCCTAGTTCCCGTCTCTAGAAGTGTTTTAACACTTCAACACTCAATGATTCAAAATCATCATAAGTCCATGTTGATGGACTATTTTTGTCAACCAACCATTATGTTCTAAACATAACTACAAACTTTCAAGAGTTGTACAAGGCAACTCTCATTTCTTCATACAACAATTTGTAAGTGAAGAATCATGGCACATTAAGTGTCCATGCCTTTGTGCTTTCTTCTCAAGTTCTTTGTTCATTTAACAAAGAAACAAGCACTAGTGTTTGCATTGACTAAGGGTTGTTCAAAGCAACTATTATTTCTTCATACAACGATTTGTAAGTGAAGAACTAATAACACTAAAAGTGTCCTTGTCATTATGCTAATCTTCTTAAGTTCCTTTGTTCATATAACGAAGGAATAAGCATTGGTTGTTTGTGTTGTCCTCTTCATGATAGACTTTTCTAACATGTTCTTACAATGATACATTATCATTAGGAAGATTGTGAGGATGAGACTACTTAGATATATATGCAATCCTTTTAAGACATTCTTTGGGATTGTGGTACCAAGTCCGGAAACTAAAACATTCGGTTTTATTTGTCAAGTGTTGGATAGCGTTTGCAAATATATTGGTAAACAAATACATAACGAATATAAATTGATTGATTTTAAGCTATTTGATTCGGGTCTTTAAATCAAATAGCACCACCCACTATTTTTGGCAAATTCCATATCCCTCATTGGAATTCGAGAGTTTTGGATGAAACTCTTAGTAGGTTATGGGAGGCTCACTATTACCAAGCCCACCTCACAATGATATGATATTGGCTAGCATTAATAATAATGAGAGAGTACGCTTACTCATTTGCAACTAATGCAAGTACCCATCTTATTTGGCCTCTAGAGAATGTCACCTCACAATGATATGATATTGGCTCCATTGCACTTAGTTAAGTCATTCCCACCATGCTTAGTTCGTGAAGGGGTTCAAGAATAGCCTCACAATGATATGATATTGACTATCCTCGTTGCCTACACTAACCTCATCATATGTTTATGGATTCCTCCTGAGTATAAGCATGCACTTTGTACTCCCCCATGATAGGGTGAAGCCGGTGTACAAGTCATAAACGATTGGAGCCCACCACGGTGGAAGGCCTACGAAAGAGTGTTCTAAGCACTCTCACGCTTATCAACTTAATAATTGTTTGGTTGAGGGTTTTAGGTCTCATCACATATAAACATACATTTTAATCTCTATTAAAACTATTTTGGTCCTATTACAACTATTGGTCCATATGATTGTTTTTAGTTGTATATAATACTCCCACTATGCTTATAAAACGGTTTTTAAAGCAAGAGTATATGATACTACTAACATAACCTTTGCATTCATTTGATGGACTATATAGTTGCCTTAGGGCCTTAGGATGATTATGAACCTTTGTTTAGATTCAACACGAGCCTTGTGTTGAATCTCGGTCTAGGGATGGTGATTGATTTTAGTTACGCGTTTAATCACATTAAGGCGTGTTGTCTTAGGGGCGTTGGACCCAACTACTTCATTTTCATGCATATCAAATAAAGCAAGAAAGAAGTACTTCAAAGTAAAGGTGAGCTTATGCTCATTACAACATTTGCATAAAATAAATTACTTTAAAGTAAAGAAGAGCTTAAGCCCTTTTACAACATTTGATCAAATCAAATTACAACCAAAATTAATCTACACATTCCCATGGTTCAAACAGATTTGAAACGGCCTATCACATAGCTCAATTATATTAGGCTTAGGTTCATAATCACCCTTTAATTAATTAACACTTTAACTAATTAAATTGAATGCAACATTTTCATTTGGTTTTTGTATCCATAAAATTGATTTAAATGGAGCTAAACAAAATGAAAATCCAATTCTCATTTAAAGAGACAAAACAATTTTGTTCTCAACCTAATTTGGGCCATCATGCAATAACCACAACTTATTTGGGTCATAATGCAATTAACCTCAACTTTTGGGCTATGTTGCAAAACTTTTGAGGTCACTTTGTAAAGACACAAAAGTCCACTACTTCATGTAATTACAATAGAACCCAAAATTTAATCAATGCAAAAACTTCATTAAAGGAACAAAACAATTTGTCCTTTAGCGTTTTTGGACCTAAACGTAAAAACGTAAACTTTTGGGCCAAAGTGCAAATACACAAAAGTATCAAAACTTTATGTAATTGCATAAAAGACCCAAAAGTACCCCACTTGCAAGGGTGGCCGGTTTTGGAAGAGGATAGAGTGATGTGTGTGTTGATTTGTGAGTTTTAGACATAAAGCAACAAGTGGTGCAAGTGGTGTGTGTGAAAGGAAATTAATCCTTACACACCCATCACCATTTCCATCACCCTTCAAATAAATATCTTATGCATTAAAACATTTGAAAAACATAAAACATAAACTTTATGTAATAAATCAAAACTTTGAATCAAAACACAAACCTTTTTGTTCTTGGCAAAAATGTCAAGAACAATGAAGAACATTCATGAAAAACCCAAAATTTTTCATGAACTTTTTCCACCCAAAAACATTCCAAAACCATTCAAACTTTAGGGAAATAACATCTAACCAAACTAGGGTACATAAGGGTTCCAAAAGTCACTTGAAAACACTTTTAACAAGTCAAACAAGAACCCAAAAATCCACCCTTTGTATTTGGCCGAAAATCCCCAAAGTCATGGCACCAAATTTTAGCTCCAATATTCATGCTCATATGAACTACATCTACAACATTTGAGATGGCAAATTTTCTAACAAAATTTACATTCAAAGAAACAAGAATAAAGCTTGTAACAATTACAACTTTTAAATCACAAACTATGAACCACAAAACCCAAAAGGATTCACCAACTACTAGACCTAGGCTCTGATACCACTTGAAGGAAAATTTTTGTGAAAACATGTTCTTTTAAGCAACATCAATAAGCATGCAATTAAAAATTAAAGGCGGAATCATGCTAGCATGCACTTAAAAACAAAACATTAACCAAGAAATTCAAAGCCTAGTAGATTGGTGAACCATTAATCAACTCAAAACAAAGTGAGTTGAAATATATACCTTTGTAGATTCCTCTTTGTATTTAAACAAAGGCTAATCACCCAAGAGATAGGGCCTTCATTCCTTGCATCTTAGATCCATGGAAATGGATGGATCTACACCAAGGAGAGCATGGATGATAAATGAGTGACCATGGAAGAATAGATAGCTAGCTACAACTTCCATGGTGGCCGGCTTTTCTAGAGAGAAATGGAGAGACAATTCTCACCAATTTTCCCCAAAACAAAACCCCTATGAATAAAAGGCTATAAAGTCATATTTATACCTTTATTCATTTGAGTGGCAAACTTGTAATTAAAGCAAGTTCACTACCCTTTCTCTATATGGCCGGCCATGGGGGGTTGTTTGGGCTTTTGGGTCTTAGTGAATCATTATTCATTAAGTTGTCATACAACTTAAGTCAATGGGCTTGACGTTCGAAGCCCATTGGGCCTTAAGGTCCAAAACCTATCCCGAGGTCTTTAACGAACTTATTCGTTTGATTAATTAACATATTAATTAATCCTTGCCATAAATAATTAAACTATTCAATTGTTCTTACTCATTTAGTTTGTTTCATCCATCTCCACCTTATACGGTGTACGATCCATTAGGTTCCTTTTAGCGAGGCAGTGGGCGATCAAAACTCTTTCAAATCGATTATGAATTGAAACTTACTTTCAATTCTCCCTTTAGTGATAATACACTTTTAGGGCTTCCACAAACCATGAGTGACACCTAGCCGTATGTCATGGTTACCCAAGCTAATCAGAAGAGGTTAAGAACCTATTCAGTTTAGGATTACAAATGCAATACGGTCTTTCTCTAATCTAATACTCCTGACCACATTGTTTGGTTTGATAGTTTATTTATTCATGTCTACTATCCAATGTGATTCGTGTTCTTATATGATTTCCTTGAATGTGATTTAGAACGACTTTTCTAAATCTCATTCATACTCTGGCCAGAGATTCTAAATCATATCATAGAGTATTCTCCCTCAAACGGTTTGAAGGTTAGAGATCCCTTGTTGCGCATTCACTTGCCTCCATGACTAAGTGGCTTAACCCCAACGATGCCGTGGACACCCCGATGGGGTGACATTGACATAATCAAAGATCAAGGACTTAACCACAAGACAACTGTGATGCCTCAGGTCAAAGGACTAATTTGCATTATCCCAAACATGAGTTCTCATGTGACATGAGTATGAGAACTCTTCGTTGATCGTGTTCAGTGAACTCATTCTCTACTGAGCACCTACGTACTTGTCTTGATGTCACACACACCAATGACTCGAGACTAGTCACTCTCCCTGAGAGAAGACATAGCACGTACCGATCTTGACGGACTGTCAATGCCCAATTGGCAATCCTATGATCAGGAACATTTAGGATGTGTCTACGAAAGAATGGTCTCATGAATCTAACTTCATTAGATTACATTCTTCCAATCACATATTCCTTGGACTTTATCGTTTAAGCATATAACATTTATATGAGACGGCTCAAACAATAATCTTTGCCCTTTATATTAAACTAGATTAGTTTAACATGTGAAATGTCCGTAAAGTATCATCACATGATTGGTTTTAGGGCACATTTCCAACAAGCTCCAATCGTTTATGACTTGTACACCGCCTTCACCCTATCATGGGGGAGTGCAAAGTGCATGCTTATACTCAGGAGGAGTCTATATACATACTTGATGAGGTGAGTGTAGGCAACGAGGATAGCCGATATCATATCATTGTGAGGCTATTCTTGAACCCCTTCATGAACTAAGCATGGTGGGAATGACTTAACTAAGTGCAATGGAACCAATATCATATCATTGTGAGGTTACATTCTCTAGAGGCCAAATAAGATGGGTACTTGCAAGAGATGCAAATGAGTAAGCGTACTCTCTCATTATTATTAATGCTAGCCAATATCAGATCATTGTGAGGTGGGCTTGGTAGTAGTGAGTCTCCCATACCCTACTAAGAGTTTCCTCCAAAACTCTCGAATTCCAATGAGGGATATGGAATTTGCCAAAAATAGTGGGTGGTGTTATTTGATTTAAAGACCCGAATCAAATGGCTTAAAATCAATCAATTTATATTCGTTATGTATTTGTTTACCAATATATTTGCAAACGCTATCCAACACTTGACAAATAAAAGCCGAAAGCTTTAGTTTCCGGACTTGGTACTACAAAACCATAGATTGTCTTTAATGGCTTGTAAATGTACCTAAGTAGTCTCATCCTCACAATCTTCCTATTGATAATGTATCAGTAGAAGAATATGTTAGAAAATGTCTATCATAAAGAGGACAACACTTTTAATGTCATAATTCTTCAATTACAAATTGTTGTATGAAGAAATAAGAGTTGCTTTGAACAACCCTTAGTCAATGCAAACACTTAGTGCTTGTTTCTTTGTTACATGAACAAGGAACTTGAGAAGTAAGCACAAGGGCATGGACACTTTATGTGCCATGATTCTTCACTTACAAATTGTTGTATGAAGAAATGAGAGTTGCCTTGTACAACTCTTGAAAGTTTGTAATTATGTTTAGAACATAATGGTTGGTTGACAAAAATTGTCCATCAACATGGACTTATGATGATTTTGAATCATTGAGTGTTGAAGTGATAAACCACTTAACGAGACGGAAACTAGGCAACGACTTCACCTTTATGTCCCAATCCTAATGGTTCACTAAGTTTATTGTAAACTATATAGTGAACAATAAACACATACTCTCCAAAATCGTTTGATGTGTATAACACAATTGAAATAAGTTTCAAGAGAGATAGTGGGAGTTTAGGGACCATGACTATTGTAGTCAAAGGTGAAAGTCAAATGAAGAAGATAAAAATTAACTCCAAAGGAACAAACTTTCTTTATAAAAGGATGGACATTGGAAGGGGTATATGCAAGAAATGTCTTGCAAGTGTCAAGAACACACCTTTCGAAGGTGTTGTAAATAGTTCTTGAATAGTTCAAAACAGTTGGTTCTTCTACTTGAATGCTTGATTCCGTATTAGTAACTATGTTTTACAATCGTTGTAAAAGTGTGACTAATAAAAAGTAGAAGATATATGGGAGAAGAAAAGGTGCTTCACATTCGGAACATGAATAAAATATAGATCTCTGCGAAAGCAGATAGTACTTACTTCCTCATATGAACTACCAAAGAAATTGGAAAAACCAAAGATAGTCTTTACATTCCAATTTTAAGGAACTTAATTCCGTCACTATAGTAGAGATGGATGAATGCTTTGTTTGACAAAACATTGTTCTTTATTAATCAATGATTGGATTATAGTAATCTAATTGATTGTCTCTATAGTAGAGATGATATGGTAGTGTTAACTGTTTAGAATATAATGATGCTTAAAACCCAAAAGGTTGAAAGGTAGTGACTAATCCCAACTGAGTTGTGATACCTCTAAAACATAAGTTATGAGTTGGTGAAAAATGGATGCTTTGGATTGTTAGATCCGGATCCAATACCTTCTCATTAAAATTGTATAGAGGCGAAATGTTCGAATCTTTATTCTTTTGGAAAGAAGAAAGAATCACAAAGTTGTTGAGGTTAATTCACTTAGATGTAGGTGGCACTTGACCACAACATAATACTACTCATGTTGTATGACATTCACCGAAGATCGCTCTCGGTTGGACTATAGTTTATTTTGAATAAACACAAGTCCGAATACTTTGCAAAAGGTTTCAAAGAATTCAAGAAATGTAAGTTGATGAGTAAGACGTCTAAAGTATTTACCTCCTTAGATTTGATCCAAGGAAAAGAAACACTTTAGATGAGTCTCCTTGAAAGATATCAAGGAAAGAAGCATCATAAGATAATAAATTTCTCCATTAAGGAGAAGAACGAACTCGAATAAGATTTAGTTCGTTAGATGTTATCTATTACCCATATATAGGATATATACTTCTAAAAACAATATGATTGTCAATTAGAAGATCTTCCAAATTTTCATGACTCCATAAGATGTAGTTGGAAAGAAAGACAAATCTTAAGCATGTTAAGATTTGGGGTTATGTGCTAATAAGCAATATTTGTTTTGATAACAATCTTGTGGGATATCCTTAAATTAACTTTTGGATATCGCTTCTATAAACCAACTAACAAATGTTGTTTTGTTGGGTAGTTCATTGTAATCCTACAATGTGATTTGCCTAAGAGCAAATGAACGAGGGATAGAACTCAAAGAATGGTTCTTTGAGAGACAAGATGATAATCAACAAATATAACAACCTAGTTCCTATACCAAAGGCTCCAAGGTAGTCGAGAAGGATTTATAAACCGTCTCAGTTGAATGGTTTGAACTTTATGACTATGTCATAGAGTTACACCTCTTAATTCGAAAGAAATAAGAATGAAAATCCTTATGACTACATTGAGTGTATATATGATATATACTTAAGGAAATGGTAAAGTACCATTTGACCCGAAATAATGAAACCTTCATAAGCTAATTGGTAGCTTAAGGTGACTACAATCAAAGAGAATGGTTGACTTTGAAGAAACCATCTTTGAGATAGTCTAGGTTTCAATTAATTCGAAGATTGCTAGCTACAACTAAATTGTGATTCAATGTTTGGACATTATATGGGTTTCCGAAACCATTATTAAGATAGTCTTGATAATATATGTCTAAAACTATAAATCACAAGACATGTAAGTTGTAGAGATCCATCCATCATGGATCTTAGCAAGCTAGTGGGAGCTATAAGCATCTTATGAGAAAAGGATCAAATCGTTTGATTTCTTATAAAGATGTAAATGAATCTTTTGTTTACTAGGTTTACAAAAGATTAGTGGGAGTTAATAATGTTCCTAAAATTTAAAATATATATATGATATATTAATTTTGGAAATGAAAAGAATACTTCTCCATTAAAGTTATGACTTTAATACATTATATGAAGATAGAATGTATATGGAAGTTAATCATGTTCCTAAAATTTAAATATATATATTGAAGGATTATTTTGTGAAAACAAGTTCATTTAAGCAACATCAATAAGCATGCAATTAACAATTAAAGGCGGAATCATGCTTGCATGCACTTAAAAACAAAACTTTAACCATGAAATTCAAAGCCTAGTAGATTGGTGAACCAAAACTCAACTCAAAACATAGTGAGTTGAAATTTATACCTTTGTAGATTCCTCTTTGCATAAGCAAAGGCTAATCACCCAAAGAGAGGGCCTTCATTCCTTGCATCTTAAATCTATGGATTTGGATGGAAGAATAGGTTTCTCCAAGTTCCCAAAATTGAGAACCTCTAAGTCTCTTCACCAAGGAGAGATTGGAGAAGAAATGAGTGACCTTGGAGTAGTGGGATTGCAAGATGCACCCCCCAAGGGGCCGGCCTCCTAGAGAGAAAATGGAGAGACAAGTTCTCACCAATTTTCTCTAAAAGAAACCCTAATGAATAAAAGGCTATAAAGTCATATTTATACCTTTATTCATTTGAGTGGCAAACTTGTAATTAAAGCAAGTTCACTACCCTTCCTCTAAATGGCCGGCCATGGGGTGTTGTTTGGGCTTTTGGGTCTTAGTGAATCATTATTCATTAAGTTGTCATACAACTTAAGTCAATGGGCTTGACGTTCGAAGCCCATTGGGCCTTAAGGTCCAAAACCTATCTCGAGGTCTTTAACGAACTTATTCGTTTGATTAATTAACATATTAATTAATCCTTGCCATAAATAAATGATTAAACCATTTAATCATTCTTACTCATCTCCATTGTTTCTTCAATCTCCACCTTACACGGTGTGCGATCCATTAGGTTCCTTTTAGCGAGGCAGTGGGCGATTAAAACCATTTTATATCGATTGTGAATTGAAACTTACTTTCAATTCTCCCTTTAGTGATTACACACGTTTAGGGCTTCCACAAACCATGAGTGACACCTTGCAGCATATCATGGTTACCCAAGCTAATCAGAAGAGGTAGAGAAAACCTATTCAGTTTGGGATTACAAATGCAATACGGTCTTTCTCTAATCTAATACTCCTGACCACATTGTTTGGTTTGATAGTTTATTTATTCATGTCTACTATCCAATGTGATTCGTGTGCTTATATGATTTCCTTGAATGTGATTTAGAACGACTTTTCTAAATCTCATTCATACTCTGGCCAGAGATTCTAAATCATATCATAGAGTATTCTCCCTCAAACAGTTTGAAGGTTAGAGATCCCTTGTTGCGCATTCACTTGCCTCCATGGCTAAGTGGCTTAACCCCAACGATGCCATGGACACCCCGATGGGGTGACTTTGACATAATCAAAGATCAAGGACTTAACCACAAGACAACTGTGATGCCTCAGGTCAAAGGACTAATTTGCATTATCCCAAACATGAGTTCTCATGTGACATGAGTATGAGAACTCTTCGTTGATCACGTTCAGTGAACTCATTCTCTACTGAGCACCTACGTACTTGTCTTGATGTCACACACACCAATGACTCGAGACTAGTCACTCTCCCTGAGAGAAGACATAACACGTACCGATCTTGACGGACTGTCAATGCCCAATTGGCAATCCTATGATCAGGAACATTTAGGATGTGTCTACGAAAGAATGGTCTCATGAATTGATCGGATCATATTTATATATATTTTTACTTCGAATTCACTCGTCTTTTCTTGGTTAGTTCCTTATATTTTTGAGCTATTTACGTTATTTTTGTGTTTATAGGATCTGTTATGCAAATTTACCCTTTATTGTCACATGATAATACTAATTTACATTTTATAAACAATGTTTGTCCCTCTCATTATTATGATGTTTGCAAAGGAAGAGAAGAAAGAAGAATAAAATAAAGGGAATCCAAGAGAGGAGTGCGGGGAGGACAGCAAGTCAAAGTGGACAGCACGTTGGGGGAGTCAAAGTAGGAAAAAGAAGGCAGAAAACTGGAAGAGGGACACGGCATAATTAAAAGGAAGGAATCCAAACATGGCAGCTGGCAGCTAGGGCAGCGGAAGGAAAGAAAAGACGGGATCCGAGGAAATAAAAAGAAAATCTGAGGTCATAGGACGCAGAGGGGGGGGGTGAGATAGAAGAAAAAGGGGGAGCTGCCTTTGGGCAGCTCGCAGAGACGCAAGGGGGATAGCGGGGAGAAGAAAAGAGCTGCTTGAGCAGCGTCAAAGAAAAGAAAAAAATATAAAAAAAAATAAAGGAAGGAGCAGCGAAAAAGATGTGAGGCAAGCAAGGGAGATAGGCAGAGAGAAGGGGAGAGGCGCAGGAAGAGTGGGGAGAGAAGAGACTGGCAGCGTGCAGGGGACAGAGGACGGGACAGCAGAAAAAGCACAGAGGCTTGCCAGCGCAGAAACGCAGGGAGAGGGAAGTCAGGGAGTGAAGAAAGCTGCAAGCTGTTCTCTCTCTCGGTTTAAACTTTCCAAACTTCTATTTTATTTCTGTTTTAATAATATGTAAATAAACTGATTTTGGCTAGAGGTTAATTCAAAGCCATGATTATATCTGTAATATGAATTGATTACCTTCGGTTGTGATTTCATAAGTTGTGATTTCAATTTACTTATCCGTTCGTATAAAAACTGATTTGTGTATGTTGGTTGAGAGTGCACGCTTAATTTACATGCATGAATTTGATGCTAGAATATAAGTGAATTTCACCTAATCGTTATGAACTTATTTTCACAAGTAGTAAAGGTTGCTAGTCACAATCACGTTAAGTAAATTCTTGGCAAGAGTATCATGCTTTTCATAGTTACGAATGCCTCGTCAATGCTTATAGTTTTCACAAAGTTTAATGATCTTTGATTGTATCTCTATTGTGCTTTTCACGTAGGGGACTTTTGAAGAATGTTTTGAATTGTTGTATGCGTTTTCCCGTCCAATTCAATAACTTAAGGAAAACTTGAAGATTAAAAAAGTGTTGTTCACGGTTAATCTGAAGTGATGAGATTCACAATTTATTGAAAGAACAACTGAAAATCAATTTAGATTGCATATGTGTCATGTGTGGAGAAGAACCCTCTAGCTAGTCCGTCATTTATCATTTTACCTTAATTTCATGTTTTTGTCAATTCTGTAATTTAATTAAGTTTAATTTACTTTTCATCAAAACCAAACACCCATCCATTATTAAATTATATTATTTATTTAGTTTTCTTTATTGTTAGTCTTTTAATTTAATTTCCATCCATTTCAGTTCCTAGTGTTTAATTTAATTGTTTTCATTATTTTGAGTCATTTTAAGTGTGTTTCGAGTTATTAGAGTTTTTAGCCTAGTTTTGTGTCCTTGAGTCTTGTTTAATATTTTTAAATTAATTTAGAATAGATTAGCAATCCCTCCTAATCCCCGGCCTAGAACGATACCCTACTTACATCTATACTACAATTGTCAAAAAGAGGGTTTAATTTGTGTGTTAACTTATTTTACGCATCAAATTTTGGCACCGTTGCCGGGGATTAGCAACTTTGCTAATCCTTTTATTTTTGTTTTTGTTTATGTTTATATTGGTGTTTGTGTATTTTACTTTTGATATTTGATTTATTTTTCTTTCTTTGATTTTAGGTTCAAATGGAGCCGAGGGAAATTTAAAGGAAAGATGCGTCCGGCTAAAGACGTTAAATCAAGCGCTTCTTGGGAGGCAACCCAAGCATTCAACGAAGGGAGACTTTGGAATCACTAACCCAATCAGCTTTGCATTCTTCCACCCTTATCTTTACTGCTTTCATTTTGTTTTGTTTAGTTAGTTGTGTTATTTGGTTGATTTCTGTGAGTTTGTGTTATTTAGTTTAAGTGTGGGGGAAGGTTAACCAAAGTCTCTTTACATTAATTTACATATAAAAAAAAAAAAAAAAAAAGGATAAAATTTAAAATTAATGAAAAAAAAAAATAAAAAATACATAAAAAAAAAAAAAAAAAATGCAAATATTTTACAATAATGTAAACTAATAGTATTCATTGGTCGGGTGGTGCTTCAGTAGTAGGCGGGGCTTCAGCAGTCGGCGGGGCCACAGAAGGAGGAGGCGGCAGAGGTTGATCAGTTGGAGCTTCACTACGCGGTGCCGCCCCAGAAGACGAAGGCAGATGCGGTTGGAATAAACCCACAAACCTCCGATGATCAAGTAAAATTTGACCATCGGTGTCCTGCATCTGGTCAATCTTCCTCTTCATACTGGTGGCATAGCTGTGTGCGAGCTTGTGCAATTCCTTATTCTCATGCTTGAGCCCTTTAATCTCTTGCTTGAGACTCTGTATTTCAGCCACCAAGGATTCAACGTGACGGGTTCGGGCATATAGGCGTTGGGCCATGTTGGATACGGAACTCGCACACTGCACGCTAAGAGCCAGAGACTCCTTCACAGCCAACTCATCAGACCGTCTAGCGAGCAGTCTGTTATCTCTGGGAGTGACAAGGTTTCGGGCCACCACCGCAGCGGTCATGTCATTTTTTATCACCGAATCCCCCACGGTAAGAGGACCGGTAGGGGATATGAAGGATGGGCGCCATATATTGTCTGGTGAAGGCGGAGCTGCCTCTTCACCAATGTTCAAGTCAAAACGACGATCGGAAGGGCCAGACATTTTTCAGAGGTGGTGAAGAAAGAAGAGAGTCGGAATGATCAAGATTAAACAAGTGCAAGAAGGGAGTGTTTACAGGAGGGTGCTCAAGTGTGTTGTGGAACAAGCTTAACGCCTCTATAAAAAGAAGAAATCGGAGAGGCGCTCCTCAGAGAAGCGTCCTCTCGCAAATCGAAGAGTCGGGGCTCCTTTCTCAAAAGCTGGATTCTTTTCTCAAAAGAGGCGTTTCATTTCTTAAAGGCTGGGCTTGCTCAGAAACCACGAGCCGAACCCCGGATTTCAAAAGATCAATTTGTCCAGACGTGTCGTCACTTGTCACACGTAAATTGCTTTGCGAAATTCTCGGGCAGTTTGTCGAAGCACCAATTCAGAAATCGAAGAGGGAAATTCAACAGTCAAAGACACGCTAGCTTTCTCAAAAGCTGGGCTTCAACCCACGGGCAAATCTTCTTTTCCAGATTTATCCGCACGTGTCACATGCTACCTCTACAATCGACGTTGCTCAGAGCTCGAAGCGCCGATTCCAGATATCAATGAGGAATCTGCTTTGCGGAAATTACGGGCAGCTTTGTCAGAAAGCGCGTAATGTGTACTATTCATCCATCCACCGGCTGCCGACAATGAGTGAGAGAATAGTTCCGGTTGTGAAGAAAAGCCCTATAAGTATCTACCTTCGCCTTCCACAGCAAAAGCACACTCTCTCAGCACACCCTCTCAACACTTCTTCATCTCCGAAAATGCATTCCCAAAGAATCCTCCTAAGTTACTCTGTGTTCCTCATTCCTTGGGATACTCCTGCGAACAACCCATTCAAAGCAAAAGTATTTCATATCATGAAGGTTGAAAGCAAGAGTATCTCATATCATGCTTTCTCCCTGTCCTTTCTCCAGCCAGCACTTGCTCTCGAGTACTCATCATCTTGTGTTTCCTCTTCGTCTCTTACGTATAAGGGAAGTGAAGATGATACCTCGAAGCATGTGGAGACAACGTGCTGATTCATCCTCAACTAAGGACAAGGAGAAAGAGAGCAAGAGGTGGGCACTTGGAAAGATTGAAGAAAGAAACAGACCAACACCTCTCCCTCGTGCCTGCCCGCCATGCAGAGGAAACAAGCAGAGAAGAATGCAGCTTGCACAATCATCCCAGCAGAAAGAGTCTGAGATGAAGAACTAGAGAAGCTGCCACATCTGCTTGGAGAACAAATAAGGAACTGCAAAATCACCAAAGAGCAAAGCTTCGCCGTACAATATCATCAAATCATCACTTGCAAGTAAAAAGCTAAGTGTCACCCTGTTCAAGAGGAAAGCTGTGGAAAGTCAACAAGCACGACCAATGATTACTTATTAGTTTTATTCATTATCTTTTATCGTAATTTTCAATTTTTCGTTTGCAATTTTTTTTTAATTAATTTTCTTGCGTACTTAACTGAATTATTTCTTTTCTTTGCAGGAACTTTTGGTTCTTTCCACCCTTGAAGTTGATTGCAGAATTTTAGCTTGGGGGTCATCGCTTGATTTTACTGCAAATTAGGGAAGTTTTCAGTCCACTTGTTTTATTTTGTTTCTTATTATTTTTTTTATTTTTTTATTTTTTATTTGCATTATAGTGTTTTCTGACATTGGGGACAATGTCAAGTTTAAGTGTGGGGGTAGAAATCTCTAGAATTTCATTTGTTTCTGTGTTGTTGTTTTTTGTTTTCTTAATTAGTTTTGTTTTCTTTAAAAAAAAAAAAATTAAAAAAAAAAAATTCGGAAAATTTAAAAATAAAAAAATATTGTCGTTTTCTTTATTGTTTTAAATTAGATTTTTGTTAGTTTCCCGACCCAATGATATAATTAGATCAAATTTGAACCATGATCATCAAGAACTTAGTTAACATGTGTTTTGTGAAATTCCTAATTCTCTTGTTAGTTTTGTACATGTTTGACCATCTTTGAAAAAACCAAATGCACATAGCCTTGTTAATGTGAAACTAAAGCATGACTTAAAGCTTTATATGTGAATTTAGTGACCATATACATCCTATGTGAGTTTTTGAGCCTATTGAAAGTGTGTGCATTTTTCATACACTCCTATTCTTTCATGTGTGATGAACTTATGTGAGATACATCTCTAGAACTTGCGTAACGATCTTTCGAAATGTTTGTCATTGATTGCATGAACTTGGAAATGATAGAGGCATTAGGTTTACCACTATGGCCCAAATAACCATGTTTCCCAAAGAAAAATGATATCATTAGTTTGCCAATTTGAGCCGTGTTTGTTGAGCCTTTTATTTCTTATCACCAGATATGTCTACCCTTATACCTGAAACATTTTTCCTTACCCTTTCCAAGCAAGCTAGTGAACAATGTGAGATTGTTTTATGAGAAACGTTTGTGTAGTACTTTGAAGGTGTTTGGCAAAAGAATAAGTGTGGGGGTATTTCATGTTTGTATTTAAAAAAAAAAAAAAAAAAAAAAAAAAAAAAAAAAAAAAGAGAAAAGAGAAGAAAAAGAAAGATTGTATACAAATGAAATAAAAGTTTTTAAAGTTTCAGTTTAAGGGTGTGGTTGGAGGTGTTAGAAGAATTGTTGGAGAGCTTGAGTTCTTATAAATCTAAACAAAAGAACTGCTTGTAGCTTGGAACTTGTGTTTACCTATTCTTTCATTTCAATAACCCTCTCCCTAAACCTCATTACGTCCAATAAAAGTCCTCTTGATTTAAGTTTTGCAATTATGATTGTGGAGATGAGATCTTTATGCAAGCTTATGGTAGAAATTTCACATTTGATTCTTTGAGCGAAACACATTAAAACTAAACACATATGTGATTGAGTGTATATCCCGTGAGAAGGTTACTAGTTTGCATATGATGATTTTAAAAATAAAAACTTGAAATTGCATTAGCATGGCTATCTGACACACTACACTTCAAGGATGATTCAAAGATTACTGCTAATATTTGAATAAGGAAGATAAACTTGGATTAGTTTCTTGATGCTAGCTATGGTTCTTGATGATTTGTTTTCTTAAATGAAATTCTATGAGGGTCACATAGGGGGAAGCTAATGTTTTTCTTGTTACTTCTTGTTCTTATTTTCTTTGTTTTGCTCGAGGACTAGCAAAAGTTAAGTGTGGGGGTATTTGATCGGATCATATTTATATATATTTTTACTTCGAATTCACTCGTCTTTTCTTGGTTAGTTCCTTATATTTTTGAGCTATTTACGTTATTTTTGTGTTTATAGGATCTGTTATGCAAATTTACCCTTTATTGTCACATGATAATACTAATTTACATTTTATAAACAATGTTTGTCCCTCTCATTATTATGATGTTTGCAAAGGAAGAGAAGAAAGAAGAATAAAATAAAGGGAATCCAAGAGAGGAGTGCGGGGAGGACAGCAAGTCAAAGTGGACAGCACGTTGGGGGAGTCAAAGTAGGAAAAAGAAGGCAGAAAACTGGAAGAGGGACACGGCATAATTAAAAGGAAGGAATCCAAACATGGCAGCTGGCAGCTAGGGCAGCGGAAGGAAAGAAAAGACGGGATCCGAGGAAATAAAAAGAAAATCTGAGGTCATAGGACGCAGAGGGGGGGGTGAGATAGAAGAAAAAGGGGGAGCTGCCTTTGGGCAGCTCGCAGAGACGCAAGGGGGATAGCGGGGAGAAGAAAAGAGCTGCTTGAGCAGCGTCAAAGAAAAGAAAAAAATATAAAAAAAAATAAAGGAAGGAGCAGCGAAAAAGATGTGAGGCAAGCAAGGGAGATAGGCAGAGAGAAGGGGAGAGGCGCAGGAAGAGTGGGGAGAGAAGAGACTGGCAGCGTGCAGGGGACAGAGGACGGGACAGCAGAAAAAGCACAGAGGCTTGCCAGCGCAGAAACGCAGGGAGAGGGAAGTCAGGGAGTGAAGAAAGCTGCAAGCTGTTCTCTCTCTCGGTTTAAACTTTCCAAACTTCTATTTTATTTCTGTTTTAATAATATGTAAATAAACTGATTTTGGCTAGAGGTTAATTCAAAGCCATGATTATATCTGTAATATGAATTGATTACCTTCGGTTGTGATTTCATAAGTTGTGATTTCAATTTACTTATCCGTTCGTATAAAAACTGATTTGTGTATGTTGGTTGAGAGTGCACGCTTAATTTACATGCATGAATTTGATGCTAGAATATAAGTGAATTTCACCTAATCGTTATGAACTTATTTTCACAAGTAGTAAAGGTTGCTAGTCACAATCACGTTAAGTAAATTCTTGGCAAGAGTATCATGCTTTTCATAGTTACGAATGCCTCGTCAATGCTTATAGTTTTCACAAAGTTTAATGATCTTTGATTGTATCTCTATTGTGCTTTTCACGTAGGGGACTTTTGAAGAATGTTTTGAATTGTTGTATGCGTTTTCCCGTCCAATTCAATAACTTAAGGAAAACTTGAAGATTAAAAAAGTGTTGTTCACGGTTAATCTGAAGTGATGAGATTCACAATTTATTGAAAGAACAACTGAAAATCAATTTAGATTGCATATGTGTCATGTGTGGAGAAGAACCCTCTAGCTAGTCCGTCATTTATCATTTTACCTTAATTTCATGTTTTTGTCAATTCTGTAATTTAATTAAGTTTAATTTACTTTTCATCAAAACCAAACACCCATCCATTATTAAATTATATTATTTATTTAGTTTTCTTTATTGTTAGTCTTTTAATTTAATTTCCATCCATTTCAGTTCCTAGTGTTTAATTTAATTGTTTTCATTATTTTGAGTCATTTTAAGTGTGTTTCGAGTTATTAGAGTTTTTAGCCTAGTTTTGTGTCCTTGAGTCTTGTTTAATATTTTTAAATTAATTTAGAATAGATTAGCAATCCCTCCTAATCCCCGGCCTAGAACGATACCCTACTTACATCTATACTACAATTGTCAAAAAGAGGGTTTAATTTGTGTGTTAACTTATTTTACGCATCATGAATCTAACTTCATTAGATTACATTCTTCCAATCACATATTCCTTGGACTTTATCGTTTAAGCATATAACATTTATATGAGACGGCTCAAACAATAATCTTTGCCCTTTATATTAAACTAGATTAGTTTAACATGTGAAATGTCCGTAAAGTATCATCACATGATTGGTTTTAGGGCACATTTCCAACATATATGATATATTAATTTTGGAAATGGAAAGAATACTTCTTCGTTAAAGTTATGACTTTAAAACATTATATGAAGATAAAATGTATATGGGAGACATAGTATATATACATGGGATGGAAATCTATATTGATAGATTTTAGGATATAATTGGATTATATCAAGCCCTAAATATAGACAAAAGATGATAGGAAGTTTCTCATATGATGATGAACTTCAATCAAATGGACAACTCTAGTAAGACTAAGGAGTTGCTCTTCTCAAAGAGAACGTACTCTTTGACTCCCAAAGAAATAATGCGTAAATAGAATCCTTTATGCATACGCAGAAAGGTGATTTATGTATTTCATATTGTATGAAAAACATTGATATGAGTTGTACCTAGAAAGGTGAAAGACGATATCAGTGCAAGACCAGGATCAGAACCATGGCAACTGTCAAGTGAGTCCTTAAGTATTTAAGAAATACTAAAGGATAAATTCCTCAAAGATCGAGGAAGAATTAGAGTAACGTAAAGGAAGCGTAAATGTATTAGATTATAAATCTAATCCATCATTGGATGTTTCTTCATTATGAATGAAGAGATAATTAGATATCTCTTTATTATGACTAAAGAGATATTTGGATGGAAACATTAAAAGTAATGACTTTAGTGTGTTCCATTATGAATGCAAAATATATTGCCATATAGAAGTTTACAACAATGTTGTTTGGATGGGAAAGTTCATTTATGAACCCTCTATTCGGTTCCAACCAGAAAGTGTATGACACTAATGGGGCGATAGCTCAAGCCAGGGAATCAAGGTCTCATCAAGGTCCGAACTCAAATGAGAGACTGAACCACATGATTGAGAATCATGTATAATGGTGACGTCGTTATTCTCAAGGTTGGTTCTATGGATAACATATAGATATCCATTGTCTAGGCCTACTACTCAGCCATTTATGAAATGACTAAAGAAGAGGTATCATCACTGATGAACAAGCTGATTAGCTCTAGTGCAAGTGGGAGATTGTTGGAAATGTGCCGTAAAACCAATCATATGATGATACTTTACGGACATTTCACATGTTAAACTAATCTAGTTTAATATCAAGGGCATAGATTATTGTTTTAAGCCGTCTCATATAAATGTTATATGCTTAAACGATAAGTCCAAGGATTATGTGATTGGGAGAATACGATCTAAAGAAGTTAGATTCATGAGACCATTCTTTCGTTGACACATCCTAAACGTTCCTGATCATAGGATTGTCAATTGGGCATTGACAGTCCGTTAAGATCAGTACGTGCTGTGTCTTCTCTCAGGGAGAGTGACTAGTCTCGAGTCATTGGTGTGTGTGACATCAAGACAAGTACGTAGGTGCTCAATAGAGAATGAGTTCACTGAACACGATCAACGAAGAGTTCTCATATTCATGTCACATGAGAACTCATGGTTGGGATAATGCAAAGTAGTCCTTTGACCTGAGGCATCACAGCTGTCTTGTGGTTAAGTCCTTGATCTTTGATTATGTCAAAGTCACCCCATCCGCGGGTGTCCACGGCATCGTTGGGGTTAAGCTACTTAGCCATGGAGGCAAGTGAATGCGCAACAAGGGATCTCTAACCTTCAAACCGTTTGAGGGAGAATACTCTATGATATGATTAAGAATCTTTGGCCAAAGTATGAATGAGATTTAGGAAGGCGTTCCAAATCACATTCAAGGTAATCATATAAGCACACGAATCACATTGGATAGTAGACATGAATAAACTATCAAACCAAACAATGTGGTCAAGAGTATTGTATTAGAGAAATACCGTATTGCATTTGTAATCCTAAACTGAATAGGTTCTCCACCTCTTTTGATTAGCTTGGGTAACCATGATATGCTGCTAGGTGTCACTTATGGTTTGTGGAAGCCCTAAACGTGTATAATCACTAAAGGGAGAATTGAAAGTAAGTTTCAATTCACAATCGATTTGAAAAAGTTTTAATCGCCCACTGCCTCGCTAAAAGGAACCTAATGGATCGTACACCGTGTAAGGTGGAGATTGAAGAAACAATGGAGATGAGTAAGAATAATTAAAAGGTTTAATTATTTATGGCAAGGATTAATTAATATGTTAATTAATCAAACGAATAAGTTCGTTAAAGACCTCGGGATTGTTTTGGACCTTAAGGCCCAATGGGCTTTGAACGTCAAGCCCATTGACTTAAGTTGTATGACAATTTAATGAATAAAGATTCACAAAGGCCCAAAAGCCCAAATCCCTAATGTGGCCGGCCATATGTGTTGAATTAGGGTTTTTTGGTTCTTTAGGTCATTTATAGAAGTGACTATATAAAGAACTTTATAGCCTAAAATTCATAAAGGGTTCTTTTGGAGAAAATTGGTGAGAACTTGTCACTCCTTTTCTCTCTAGGAGGCCTTCCCCCTTGGAGGGTGGATCTAGCAATCCCACTACTCCAAGGTCACTCATTCCTTCTCCAATCTCTCCTTGGTGAAGAGACTTAGAGGTTCTCAATTTTGGGAACTTGGAGAAACCTATTCTTCCATCCAAATCCATAGATTTAAGATGCAAGGAATGAAGGCCCTCTCTTTGGGTGATTAGCCTTTGCTTATGCAAAGAGGAATCTACAAAGGTATAAATTTCAACTCACTTTGTTTTGAGTTGATTCATGGTTCACCAATCTACTAGGCTTTGAATTTCATGGGTAATGTTTTGTTTTTGAATGCATGCAAGCATGATTCCGCCTTTTAATTGTTAAATGCATGCTATAGATGTTATTCAAAAGAACATGTTTTCACAAAATCATCCTTCAGAAAGGGCCTTTCCCGACTAGGTGCAGATCATTTGCACCACTTGCTCACCTACCCAAGGGCCAAGTGGTATAAACCTTGCCCAACCTTCTTTATTTTTGTCTTTTCATTCATTAGCCTAGCAATATGTTGTATACTTCAAGTTGTATCCAAGTTATTTCTAGTAATATGGCTATTAAAAGACTCTCTTAGCGCTTGAATCCGATTTGAATATGTCTTCACAGTTTAAGCCAGATCTAAGCTCTAAGCCCTCGGGCATATAAGATTTGATCACCCTAAAAAGTCCTTGGCCTCAAGGCATAAAAAAGAACCTGATGTGGACTTAACCCATCCACGACAAGCTTTGATAAACAAGAAGTCCAAAGTTACTTGGGGCGCAAGTAATTAACCTGCCACTTAGTTTTATTTCTGTTATATTATGATGACCATATAACGTTCGAGTACATGATGAATTCTGATGGGAAGCCTCAAGGCCTATTCAAGGCCCCACAAAGGCACCTGTTTGGATTCATCCTATTTCTCGGGCAAGAACGTCGAGTACGGGATAAATTCTGATGGGAAGCCTCAAGGCCTATTCAAGGCCCCAAAAAGGCACCTATTTAGATTCATCCTATTTCTCGGGCAAGAACATTGAGTACAGAAGGGGTTCTGATGGGAAGCCTCAAGGCCTATTCAAGGCCCCACAAAGGCACCTATTTGGATTCATTCTGCTTTTTGAGCTCAGGTAATCAGAAGTATGATGGTTATAAGACCCATATAACCAACAAAAGGAACCTTATGTGTTTGAGTACTAAGTTAGTTATTTATGGGAAGCCTCAAGGCCTACACCTAAGGCCCCACAAAGGCACCTGTCAATAACTAACATAGTCTCTCGAATATATATAATTAAAACTCAAACATCCGTTCTACATCTGCCATGCTGAAGATGGTAGTGGCACGCTTGAGCAATTCAAAGTTAATCTTGATCGTGAGCCTCAAGGCCTACACCTAAGGCCTCACAAAGGCACCTTTCAAAGTTAACTCTATCCTTCTCTTTCACCCTTGCCCGATAGGCTTTGCCCGACATGCCCGCCAGTAAAGCAGAAGTCCGACAGAAAGCATCAGTCGGCGCCAACCTCTCAAGGAGCTGTGTGCTCGTCGGCCAGGAAGCATTCCCCACGGAAATTCCCACCACGAACATAATTTTGGCATGCCCGGTGGGACTATTTCCAAATTGCTTTGTTGCACATGCTACAAAGACTGGAGAATGTTTCTGCAGGCTCAAGAAAAGAAGATGACCCGGTTCTAAAACCACCTATCCCTATGTCTTTACCTCATCTTGGGGAGAAAGATGATAGGGAGAAGAGGGGCCTTAAAACCAATCAACTAGAAGAAGCTGCGGTGACGGATAAACATACGAATCCCTTCTTAGAGGCCCCTATAAATATGATCAGTATAGCCTGGGCGGAGAAGGGAAAAAAGTAGGTCACAAGAGAAGAAGAAAGAAGACTGGTTGACAAACCCATAAAGGGGGGGTTAACTTGCCTGAATATCCAAAAGTCGCCATATTCAAAGGAAGGGTGTTGTGCAGTAAGTGCCAATGCGAGTGTGAACTCGAAATACCGCCCGCAGGAGCCCTCATAGATCATGAACTGATCAGGAGGAATGAAGAACAAAAGAGAAAAGAGGCACAGGAGAAAGCTCGACGGACTGCAGGAAGGGATACCTCCCGAAGTGTCTTTTAGCGGTTAGGAGGCGATTCCCAACCAAGGGCTTTATCAGAAATATTTTGTAACCATGAAGTTTCTGAGGAGGCAGAGGATAAAGATGCCAAGAAGCCAAAAGAGAGAAGTGTAGGGCACTCTCAGTACGGCCATATGGGAAGAGAGGTCAGGAGGAATGACAGGATAACAAACCCCGTCACAAAAGATAATCCTACCCGCCTCGGGTGAAAATGGTATGTGGTTGGGAAAAATGGACAGCCCGTTAAGCAAATGGGTGCCTCCATGGTCAAAAGGGTTTAGAGGCAACACAAAGCTTACATGAATTCCTTGAAAACCCCAACGACGTCGGAAGCTTCCAAAAATCAAAAGTTAGAGAAAACGTCATCTGGGGGGAGTAGTCAGCTCCGCTGGAGAAGTAAGAAGGAGGTGGAAAAGGCTAATAGCAAGATTGAAGGCGAAGGAAATCATGTGCCACAAAGCCTACACCCTAGGAAATATAGAATCTTGAGGAGAGCTCAAGAAGATATGGTTATGGTGCCAACTCCCGGATGGAAGGCAGAGCAGCCTATTTGCGTTGGAACTATCTCCCCTGAGAATAAACAACCTTCTCTATCATTAGAGGATCCCTTCGGGGAAGTTCCAAAACAAACACCATGTTTAGGTGTGAATCAGCTAGAGGGGGCACCAGAACCATTGCTTCCACCAGATGCTATAGCGTGGTTGGATGAGTTCATGGACCAGATTGGGAGCAAAAAAGAGGAACTGCCAGAGCCTAGCAACTTTCATATAAACATGGCGTATGTGCTATCTGCTATGTTTGTTGCCCAACCTAATCAGCCCGCCGCCATGGAAGGAGATTATGTAACAATTGAGCCAATGATGGCTCATGTTAATATGGAGATAGCAGAAGAAGGAGAGTCGGGAAAAGCTGCATTATCTGAATCATCCAAAGAAGGTCCTTTAAGGATCTACACAGACAAAATGGTGTTCAATCGCCCGAACATTTCATTTGCCAATCATCTAAAGCCCATATATGTAACAGCTCATTTGGAGGGAGTGCCCTTCAAAAGGATTTTGATTGATGGAGGGGCAGCTATTAATGTATTACCAGCCAAGCAGATGAAAAAGTTGGGGAGAGGCACAGAGGATCTTATTCCTACAGACCTCACAGTTTCTAGTTTCTCGGGCGCTATCACCAAGACTCTTGGGATATTGCCTTTGGAAGTAGATCTGGGGTCTAAACAGATCATGTTGGCGTTCTTTGTGGTGGACTGCACCTCCACCTATGGAGCCTTACTTGGAAAAGATTGGATCCACCAAAGTCTTGTTGTACCCTCCACCCTACATCAACAAGTGGCTGTGTATCATGAGGCAAGCGCAGAAGGGCCAGGCTTTTGGGAGATGGTAGAGGCCAAATCACGGCCATTTCTTCCCCCAGCCAATATAGCGGAAGCAAGTTTCTACAATCCCAACGTAGGAATCTTGAAGTGTTTGGGAGCAAATGAGAACGGCCGCCCTACCAAGGTGACGGCCCAAAAGCTCCTAGAACAAGGGATGCTCCTTACTAGAGAGGAGTGGGATAGACTTTATATCATCCCAACACCCCTACACCATCAATGATAGAACAAAAAAGGAAAGATCAGGTAATGACAGTCAGATCCCTGATTAAACGACTGTTGGTGTATGGGAAAGGAAGAAGACAAGAAAATGAGCTCTTAGACAGAGAAGAGCAGGAATGGCAGGTAGGAGCTTCAACCAGCCAGGATGAAAGCAACGAGGAATCTTGTCTAGAAGAATTGGAAAGGGCCATTCAAATGGACGAGTGTATATATGACCTAGATGAGCCAGATGACTTGCCCAAGAGCCTGGAGCTAGTAGAATTTTTGTGTACAGAACCTGATAAGCCACCACCGGAGGTCCAAGATCCTTTGGAAGTTATTGAGCTAGGAACAAAGGAGGACCCAAGACTAATACAAATCAGTGGTTTATTGGAGAGTGAGGATCGGGCACAAATTATCTGTCTCTTGCAAGAATTCAGAGATTGTTTTGCTTGGCATTACACTGAGATGTCGGGTTTAGATGCAACCTTGGTGGAACACAGAATGCCCATCAAGGAAGGATATAAGCCGGTTAAGCAAGCACCACGAAGGATATCGAAGGAGATAGAAGATAAGGTCAAAGAAGAGATTGAGAGGCTCGTAAAAGCTGGATTTATCAGGCCAGCCAAATATGTGGAGTGGTTAGCCAACATTATACCCGTTTTAAAAGCCGTAACAAAAGCGGTACGATGTTGTGTTGACTACAAGAATATTAATGGTGCTACACCTAAAGATGAGTATCCCATGCCCATGGCAGATCTATCCATAGATGTAGTAACAAAACACAAAGTCTTATCTTTTATGGATGGAAATGCCAGGTATAATCAGATAAAGATGGCCCCGGAGGATATACATAAAACAGCTTTTAGGTGCCCTGGGCATGTGGGGGCATATGAATATCTGGTCATGCCCTTCGGGCTCAAGAATGCTGGTGCAACCTACCAAAGGGCAATGAATGCCATCTTTCATGATCTGATTGGCCATAATATGGAGGTATATATTGATGACATCATGGTGAAATCCAAGACTGAAGAACAGCATCTGATAGACCTTAGGTAGGCATTAACAAGAATGAGGATCCATAAATTGAAGATGAATCTAAAGAAGTGTGCGTTTGGAGTGAAAGCGGGCAATTTCTTGGGATTCCTGGTTCATCAAAGAGGGGTAGAAGTGGACAAAAATAAAGCTCGGGCAATAATGGAGTCGCCTTCACCCACCAACAAAGTGCAACTTCAGAGGCTGCTGGGTAAAATTAATTTCTTAAAAAGATTCATTGCCAATCTAGCGGGCAAGATCCAGCCGCTGACTCCTTTGTTAAGACCGAAGGATAAGGAGAATTTCGAGTGGGGACCACCGCACCAAGAGGCTTTCGATGATATCAAAGCTTATTTGACTTCCCCGCCAGTATTGGTACCACCTCAGAGGGGAAACCCCTTAAAGCTATATATCTCTGCTTCAGATAAATCAATTGGGAGTTTGCTAGCTCAGAATAATGAAGGCGGGAAAGAGCAAGCAATGTACTACCTCAGTAGAATTCTGACCGAGGTAGAAACAAGGTATTCCCCAGTAGAGAGATTATGCTTAGCTCTGTATTTTACTGCCAATAAGCTGAGGCATTACATGTTACCTTGTCATGTGCACATTATCGCCAAGACATATGTGATAAAGTACATGTTGTCAAAGCCAATGTTAACAGGAAGGATTGGGAAGTGGATTATAACATTATCAGAATTCAGCTTCCAGTATGTCCCCCAAAGGGCAGTAAAAGGCCAAGCAATTGCTGACTTCTTGGCGGAGCATCAAGAATCTCGAGATGAGATAATCAATATACCGGGAACCCTGGAAGTTACTAATGTTTGGATCCCGCCAGGCAAAGGGATCTCGGGCAAAGATGAGTGGATCCAACAGGAGATAAGAAGAGTGGCTGGTTTATGGATTACTTCTTGGAAGCTGTATTTCGATGGTTCTTATACTCAGAAGGCTTCAGGAGCTAGGATTGTGATTATCAACCCTCAAGGGATTTATCATTATTACTCATTTCTCTTGGATTATCAAGGGAATACCAACAATCGAGCAGAGTATGAGGCCTTAATAATTGGTTTGGAAATCTTAATGGATCTGGGGGCAATGGAAGTTGAGGTGTTTGGTGATTCAGAATTAGTAATAAACCAGCTAAATGAGGAGTTCAATTGCAGACTTATCACCATGGCCAGATACAATTTGACGGCCACACAATTGTTGAGTTATTGGGATTCTGATATATCGGTGAGTCATGTTCCCAGGGGAGCCAACCTAGCAGCTAATGAGATGGCGCAATTGGCCTCAGGCATGCCAATACAGGAAAAAAGATATGGGTTGGATGTCGAGATTCAAAGGAGAAATCTTCCTTCTATCCTGGAAAAGGGATTCAGCCTAGATGTAATGGTTCAGGAAACTGAGATAGAAGATTGGAGATCGCCCATCATCCATCATTTGAAATATCCCTTCAGCAAGAAGAATAGACAGCAAGCAACTAAGTATGTCTTATGGGCGAAAGACCTACTAAGGAAGACTCCAGACGGGTTATTATTGAAATGCTTAGGCCAAGAGGAGTCCATGAGAGTGATGGCCAAAGTACATGAAGGAGTATGTGGAGCACATCAGGCGAGGACAAAGATGAGGTGGTTACTTAGGCGATATGGTTATTTTTGGCCCGACATGGAAAAAGATTGCAAGTCCTATGCCCGAGGGTGTGAGGAATGTCAAAGGCACAGTCATCTTCAACATGTACCCTCTGTGCCTTTAAATCCAGTAGTCAAGCCCTGGCCCTTCAGAGGATGGGCAATGGACTTCATCGGGCATATTTACCCGGCTTCTAGCAAGGGGCACACTTTTATCATTGTAGCAATGGATTACTTTACCAAATGGGTGGAGGCCTCGGCGGTAAAAACCGTAACCTCAGCTGCGGTCAAAAATTTTATTGAGACCAAGATTCTGCATAGATTTGGGGTGCCCGAAACCATAGTGACTGATCGAGGGCCATCTTTTATTTCAAAAAAAGTTGAAGAATTTGCAAGCAAATACAAAATAAAGATGATCCGGTCCAGTCCCTACTACCCGCAGTAAAATGGCCAGGCAGAATCCAGCAACAAGATTTTGGTAAACATTATCAAAAGAATGGTGATAGATAGTCCGGAAAAATGGCATGAAAAGCTGGGGAATACTTTGTAGGCATACATAACTTCCAAGAGGGCAGGTACAGGGACAACTCCTTATGCTCTAACCTTCGGGCAAGATGCAATGCTTCCCATAGAGATCAATGTGAGTTCTGTCAGAATTCAAAATCAGTTTGGGTTACATAGCGAAGAATACATCGAAGCCATGTGTCAAGGGATTAAAGACTTAGATGTAGCTCGAATTGAAGCTCTGAACCAGATTCAGGAAGGAAAGAGAGCTGTTGCCCGAGCGTATAACAAAATAGTGAAAGAAAAATCTTACAAGGAAGGAGATTTGGTGTGGAAGACAGTTCTTCCTCTAGGAGCTCAGCTTAGGGGCTTTGGAAAGTGGAGCCCGACGTGGGAAGGTCCTTTCATGTTAAATTCTTGAAAAGGTATTGTCCTACATTATGGGATGTTAGGGATTGTTACATCGAGGAGGATGCAAAGTAAAGCAGGTTTCGGGATGCTAAAGTATAGTGTATATTCATCAGTCATTCAAGAAGACAGAAAGACACAAGATTGTTAAGATATTGTTTATTTCATTTTCGACAAAATGGTGAAGTTTACAACAAATTCAATTTAATCCCGATGTACTACGTACGACTCCTTCCAGGTGCAATGACATCTCAGCTGGTTTTCTGGTATCTTCATAGGTAGAATCCGGTCAGGTGATCAAGTTGTACGGCCAAGACGCGCCTGGTAGAAGATCCTCAGGCAGAGTCATCACCATATATGATGTGAAGCCTGACTTATCATGACGACGAGCGGGAAGGCAAGTCTTCATGGGAGCACCGCCTGACCAAGGGTGTTGGAGATAGCAGGGTGTCTGACCAAGGGTGTTGGGGATAGTGGTTATTTGATGAAAACTCTTTTTCTCACGAAAAGGGAGTTTTAGGAAACCCCATTTGAATCTTAAAGAGCTCATTTCTCAGTCTTGGGGAGAAAACTAAGAAGGCAAAAATACTCAGGGTTAATTGAAGCGAGGGTTAAAGGAATTTGGTTGACTGAGCAAGAGGCAAAATCAAACCTGAATTTATAGAAACCCCAGAGGGTAACCCAAAGGTCGTGAGAAGAGCAAGAGACGCATGGTCGTAGGCCTCCTGTCCAGAAAAACACAAGTTCCAAGAGCGAGTATACAAGCATGCGGATATTCAATCAATATTGGCGCCTGGAATTCCAGTCTGAATATTGATTGAAGGGGGCACTGTTTGGGTTGAAACTTAAACTTTGGGCTTAGAAGGGAGTTGGCCCAAAAAGAGAAGGAAAAGCCCGAAGCTCAACCAAGACCTAGAAAGCAGAAAGGGCCTTTCCCGACTAGGTGCAGATCATTTACACCACTTGCTCACCTACCCAAGGGCCAAGTGGTATAGACCAACCAGCTAATCAGCCCAAAAGTACTTTATGATGGCAATACAAGTAAATAGCTGATGAGTCACTATCCTTCAAACTGCATTCGGGCAAGATTATTGCTACAGGAAGCCAAGCCAAGGTGGCTATAAAAGGAGAAAGAGAAGTCAGAATCAAGGACACTCAAACAAACAAACAAAAGTACAAACTCTGTTCAAAGCCAGATTTGCCTTCAAAACGAAGCTGTAGTCAGCCCAAGCCTTCATCCCTTTTGGGACAAACCTTTTGTAATAGCTCTACTACCCTGTTTAACGCCTGCTGTAGTATTGATTTTCTTTCTGCAAACTCACCTCCCAACCCCTTTTCTAAGCTTTCAAACCTTCTGTTAACCCATAAAGATAGGAAGTTGCAAGACGATCAGCCTTGCTCGACCTTCTTTGTTTTTGTCTTTTCATTCATTAGCCTAGCAATATGTTGTATACTTCAAGTTGTATCCAAGTTATTTCTAGTAATATGGCTATTAAAAGACTCTCAGCGCTTGAATCCGATTTGAATATGTCTTCACAGTTCAAGCCAGATCTAAGCTCTAAGCCCTTGGGCATATAAGATTTGATCACCCTAAAAAGTCCTTGGCCTCAAGGCATAAAAAAGAAACTGATGTGGACTTAACCCATCCACGACAAGCTTTGATAAACAAGAAGTCCAAAGTTACTTGGGGCGCAAGTAATTGACCTGCCACTTAGTTTTATTTCTGTTATATTATGATGACCATATAACGTTCGAGTACGGGATGAATTCTGATGGGAAGCCTCAAGGCCTATTCAAGGCCCCACAAAGGCACCTATTTGGATTCATCCTATTTCTCAGGCAAGAACATTAAGTACAGAAGGGGTTCTGATGGGAAGCCTCAAGACCTATTGAAAGCCCCACAAAGGCACCTATTTGGATTCATTCTGCTCTTTGAGCTCAAGTAATCAGAAGTATGATGGTTATAAGACCCATATAACCAACAAAAGGAACCTTATGTGTTTGAGTACTAAGTTAGTTATTTATGGGAAGCCTCAAGGCCTACACCTAAGGCCCCACAAAGGCACCTGTCAATAACTAACATAGTCTCTCGAATATATATAATTAAAACTCAAACATCCGTTCTACATCTGCCATGCTGAAGATGGTAGTGGCACGCCTGAGCAATTCAAAGTTAATCTTGATCGTGAGCCTCAAGGCCTACACCTAAGGCCTCACAAAGGCACCTTTCAAAGTTAACTCTCTTTCAGCCTTGCCTGACAAGCCTTGCCCGACAGGCTTTGCCCGACATGCCCGCCAGTAAAGCAGAAGTCCGACAGAAAGCATCAACCGACGCCAACCTCTCGGGGAACTGTGTGCTTGTCGGCCAGGAAGCATTCCCCACAGAAATTCCCACCATGAACACAATGCAATACGGTCTTTCTCTAATACAATACTCTTGACCACATTGTTTGGTTTAATAGTTTATTCATGTCTACTATCCAATGTGATTCTCTTACTTATATGATTACCTTGAATGTGATTTGGAACGACTTCCTAAATCTTATTCCTACTCTGGCCAGAGATTCTTAATTATATCATAGAGTATTCTCTCTCAAACAGTTTGAAGGTTAGAGATCCCTTGTTGCGCATTCACTTGCCTCCATGGCTAAGTGGCTTAACCCCAACTATGTCGTGAACACCCTCTGACGGAGTGACTTTGACATAGTCAAAGATCAAGGACCTAACCACAAGACAACTATCATGCCTCAGGTCAAATGACTACTTTGCATTATCCCAACCATGAGTTCTCATGTGACATGAGTATGAGAACTCCTCGTTGATCGTGTTCAGTGGACTCATTCGCTATTGAGCACCTACATGCTTGTCTTGGTGTCAATCACACCAATGACTCGAGACCAGTCACTCTCCCTAAGAGAAGACACAGTACGTACTGATCTTAACGGACTGTCAATGCCCAATTGGCAATCCTATGATCAGGAATGTTTAGGATATGTATACGAAAGACAATGGTCTCATGAATCTAACTTGTTTAAATTACATTCTCCTAATTACATATTCCTTGGACTTATCGTTTAAGCATATAACATTTATATGAATGGCTTAAAATAATAATCTTTGCCCTTGATATTAAACTATATTAGTTTAACATGTGAAATGTCCGTAAAGTATCATCATATGATTGGTTTTAGGGCACATTTCCAACAGTTGTGGGAGTCCCTACTTAGGGACTCCTATCAGAGATGCTCTAAGGGTGATAATAAACATGTAAATATTAGCATTTTCCCGTTGTCATTTTATTTATGATTCCATTACCAATTTCCTAATAACTACAACTTTATTCCTCCATACTTTGTATCTTTTACTTATATTAGCGAAAGAAGGGTGTTCTTGTTGTGGAGCTTTGGACTCTTCTCTTTTAGTGCATAAAGGTTTGAGTTAAACACAATTTAGTTGAGTTGTTGTATCCTGGGGGGGACAAGTCAAGAGATATATTGCTGCACCAGTTCGTGAGCTTTTGTAAAACTGTAGTGGGCTTCAATCTCCTTAAATAGAGTGAGATACATGTGCCTCAACCTAATTGTCTACGTGCTTTCTTAAAAGAATACTACAATTTTATTGTAATTTTCTTGTAATTTTCCCAACATTGTCTACATAATATTGTGCTTCAATTGTACTCGCGTATTTCTGATCTCAAATTTAATTTTTGTCTTTAGGTGTTTAGCCATCTCTTCTGCCTTGAGCTTGTAGAAGACGTCAATGAAGTTATCTTTGGTCATTGTTCTGCTTCTTGTATCAAGGAGGATTGCTTCTCTGAAGCCGCTCTTCAACTTGAGAAATCATTAAAATTGGAACACCAGGAAACAAGCCAAAGCATTATTGTTGAAGTTTCGGTTTAAGTTTTCTTGTATTTCTAATAATGTGAATGTACAAGGATACACATATATAAAAGAAAAGAGAAGAATAGAAGAACCAGTTACATCCAGCAGTCCTTAGGCTAAACCCTAGAGACCAGCTATACTCCTTAATTGAAGAAGATTACACCAAACACTAGATATTAGCCGTACTCCTTAATTGAAGGAAACCAACTACAAGACTAAGAAGAGATTTACACATGATCTGTCAGGAAACACAGAAGGTGTCATAGAGCCTATGATGCACCCATGATTTCTGGATTTGCATAATCAATCCTATGCAGCATCAGTCAATACTCCCCTTCAAGCTGGATCAAGGAGTATAATTGATCCAACCTTGCTGAGAAGATGTTGAAAATGTGCAGACGAGAGAACCTTAGTGAACACATTTGCCAATTGATCATAACTACAACTGAAGACCATTTTGATGAGTTATGACTGAGCTTGAGCCCGGATGAAGTGATAATTAACTTCAACATGCTTGGTTCTTTCATGAAAAACTAGGTTTGTAGCAATGTGCATGGCTGCTTGATCATCACACATGAGAGATATAGGAGTTGTACTCGAGAACCCTAGGTCAAACAAAAGACTTTTAAGCCAAATCCATTCACATGTAGTGGCAGCCATTGTTCAATACTTCACTTCAGCACTAGAGCAGGCAATGACTTGTTGTTTCGTACTCTTCTAAATAACAATGTTGCCTGCAACAAATGTGCAATAACCAGTGATGGATTTTCTGTTGATTGCACTACTTGCCCAGTCAACATCAGTGTATGCATAAAGATACCCTTATCGTTGGAATGGTTATTACGCATGAGGATACCCCTATCGATTGACCCTTTGAGATAGCATAGAATCTTTTTAACAAAATTTAGATGTTCTACTATGGGTGCATGCATGAATTGACTGACTAAGCTCATAGCAAAGGTAATGTCTGGACGGGTGATAGTAAGATAGATAAGTTTGCCAACCAATCTTTGACAATAGGTGATATTCTTGAGTGCCTAACCATCAGTGGTAAGCTTAAGTTTACTGTCAATTGGGGTGACAACTGGCTTGCAATTGGTGAACTTAGCTTCCTCGAGTAGATCCATGGCATACTTGCGTTAGTTGAGAAACAAACCCCTTTGAGAGGTTGCCATCTCAATGCCAAGAAAATACTTCAACTTTCCAAGATCCTTGATGGCAAAGGTTTGATGTAAGGAGGCTTTCAAGGCTCTAATTTCATATGCATTGTCACATATGATAATAAGATCATGTACATAAATAAGGACCACTAACTTCCCACGGGCTCCATTATGTACAAACAAGGAAGAATCGGCATTACTTATGAGAAAACCTTCCCTTTCCAACACTGAACTAAGCTTGGCATACCAAGCTCTTGGTGATTGCTTCAAACCATAGATAGCCTTGTGTAGTTTGCACACCATGCCATCCTTTGCTGGAGAGTAACATGGATAGGACTGATGCTGCATAGGACTGATTATGCAATTCCAGAAATCATGGGTGCAACATGGGTTGCACGGCACCTTCTGTGTTTCCTGACAGATTATGTGTAAATCTCTTCTTAGTCTTGTAGTTGGTTTCCTTCAATTAAAGAGTATGGTTAATATCTAGTGTTTGGTGTAATCTCCTTCAATTAAGGAGTATAGCTGGTCTCTAGGGTTTAGCCTAAGGACCATTGGATGTAACTGGTTCTTTTCTTCTTCTCTTTTCTTTTATATAGGTGTATCCTTGTACATTCACATTATTAGAAATACAAGAAAACTTAAACCAAAACTTCAACATGGTATCAAAACAGTGTCATCCTTGACCTGTCTCTACCCAATTTTTTTTCTGCTGTTGTTCATCTTCAAGCTCCAGTAATGGCTGAAGAAGGCTAGGGTTTATCAATGTTAGAGTTGAAGCACCTGAGCCTTCCACTCAAGCACATGAAGCATGGTTATGCAAGGACCAACTGGTCATGTCTTTGTTACTCAACAACATGGAGAAGCATGTGGCTAAGATCTTTAGCTATGCTGAATCCTTACAAGATCGATGGAAGTCTGTGAAGGACATATATGGGAACTAGAATAATTATGCTCGTGTGGTCCAGTTGAAGAAAGATATTGCATGTATTCAACAAGAAGGAAGGACCTTTGTTCAACATCTTGGTGTCCTTAAAACCATGTGCAATGAGCTGGATGTGTATCTTCCTCATATCACTGATCCATCTATTCTTCTCAAATGTGCTGAGGAAGATAAGATATATTAGTTGCTAGGAAGTTTAAGCTCCGAGTATGAAGATCTCAGAAGTCATGTTTTAATGAGCACGTAGCTGCCATCTTTTCAAAATGTTTGTGCTACTGTGCAACGTTAAGAATAAGAAAAAGGGTGATGAACCAAGAGCCAAGCCACAAACTACCTGAGGCTCGAAAGTATGCTGCAAACTACAAGTAAACTGACAACAACGTGTAAAAGGGGAGGAATCCACACTTCAAGTGCAAATACTGCAATGCTACCGGACATGTGGAAGAAAGGTGCTGGGAATTACATCCAGAGTTGAAACCTAAGTTCAATAAGAATATTAGGTCAATCACTCCGAGAGCATCACAGATAAGCTCCTACAAAGCACAACATGTTGCAAATCATGCCTCGAGCTTGATTAACCATGGCTCATTTGACTTCACTACCAACCCCTTATCTCTTATCAACGAGTTTGCAGCATATCTTCAAAGCAAAGGGCATGGAAAGGTTGTACCAACTCCTAAGGTGAACAGTGACAACCACATTGCACTCTTGGCCAGTTTGCTTGGTTCCTTGCTAACCATGACCATGTTCATCCTGATAAAGCTTCAGGTATCTTCAATGCTTTCTCCACTGCACTTCAAACTGGTGTTGAACCTGATGGTTGGATAATCGACTCAGGTGCCAATGATCACATGACAAATAAAGTTTCAAACTTGCATGACTTTCATCCTTTTTCAAAGCCTTCTCAAGTGTCCATTGCAAATGGAACAAATGTTTCGGTGATGGGCAGAGGAAAATTAAATTTGATGTCAAAAAACATCGAGTCTAGTGCCCTATATGTTCCATCGTTTCCCTTTAAATTACTCTCCATAGGGCAACTCACCTCTACTTTAAAATGCACTACCACTTTCTCACCAACTAATGTGGTATTTCAGGATTGTATTACCAAGAAGATGATTGGTGAAGGTTTCTTTCTAAATGGCTGTGTTATTTTTGCAAGAAGTCCCATCTTCCTAAAGCTCTTCAAGCAAACTTAAGTAAACCCCAGGATCAATAACTTTAGCATCAAAGACTAGGTCATCCATCCGAAGTTGTTTTGTCAAAACTATTTCCCATGTTTTGTCACCCATATTTTAAGTGTGATACATGCCTTTTTTCCAAATTTGCTAGGCTACCTTTTGGTTCTTCAATGTCCAAGTCTAGTACACCATTTGAAATGGTACACACTGATGTATGGGATCCTACTTTTGAATCATTAGAGGGTTACAAGTATTTTGTTATATTTGTGGATGATTACACTCGAATCACTTTCCTTTATCTCATCAAATCTAAAAGTAAAGTTCCAACTATTTTTAAAGGTTTTCATAAGTTTGTTGTAACACAATTTCACTCAACTGTTAAAACCTTGAGATTAGACAATGGCACTGAGTTCTTATCCAAAATCATGACTCAATACTTAAGTTCACAAGGAATTATTCACCAAACAAGTTGTGTGGGAACCCCACAACAAAATGGGATAGCCAAGAGGAAGAATAGAGATCTACTTGAGAAGACTCGAGCACTCATGTTGCATGTGAATGTACCCAAAAAGTTTTGGTCATATGCAATCCTTACAGCCACCTATTTAATCAATGGGCTTCCTAGTCGTGTTCTAGGTTTCAGAACACCATATGAAACCCTTAAAGACAGACCAATAAACCTGTCACACTTGAAAGTTTTTGGTTGTACTTGTTTTGTACATGTGCAAACTCGACATCGTGACAAATTGGAAGCTAGGGCAGTCAAATACGTGTTTATGGGGGTACTCCTCCACCCAAAAAAGGTATAAATGTTTTAATCCTGTCACTAACAAGTGTGTTGTATCCAGAGATGTTCGCTTTGAGGAAGAAACTTCATTCTTTAAAAAGGGTTCTACTTCATGTAAGGGGGATCTTTTGTGTGACTTGTTTCCATTACCTATATACACTGAGTTTTTGCATCACGATGATTCCTTAAAAGGCAATGGCAGTCAAGAGCAAGAAGTCATGTTGAAAACGACAACTTCAATAGTTTCTCAACCCAACTCACAAGGAAATGGTGATCTTGAGGCTACACCTCAATCCTTCACTCATCAACCTTCTCAAGATGTTAGAATGAATCCACCTAGGGAAAGGAAGGCTCTTGCCAAGTTTGTAGACTACGTTACTTATGCTTCTAGACATCCCATCTTTGAAGCAATAAGTAATCACAGTTTTTCAAAATCTCATGTGGTATTTCTTACTGCAGTCTCAAATCTTGTAGAGCCTAACACTTTTCAAGAGGCCAATCTCATCCCTTATTGGAGGAAAGACATGTCTGAAGAACTTCAAGCTTTGGAGGAAAATTGTACTTGGAGTATCATTCAATTACCTCCAGGAAAGAAGGCAATTGGGAGTTGTTGGGTTTACAAAACTAAACTCAAGGCTGAAGGCTCAATAGAACGACACAAAGCTCGGCTTATTGCTTGTGGTTTCACCCAAATCTTTGGGATTGATTACAAAAAAAACCTTCGCTCCAATGGCAAAAATGAACAAAGTGCGTGTGCTACTTTCAGTTGCCGTCATTTATGGTTGGTTGTTATACCAGATGGATGTTATGCTTTCCTTCATGGAGAGCTTCAGGAGGAAGTTTACATGAAAATTCCCCTAGGTTACTCTCCAGCAAAGGATGGCATGGTGTGCAAATTACACAAGGCTATCTATGGTTTGAAGCAATCACCAAGAGCTTGGTATGCCAAGCTTAGTTCAGTGTTGGAAAGGGAAGGTTTTCTCATAAGTAATGTCGATTCTTCCTTGTTTTTACAGAATGGAACCCGTGGGAAGTTGGTGGTCCTTATTTATGTAGATGATCTTATTATCACATGTGACAATGTATTTGAAATTGGAGCCTTGAAAGCCTCCTTACATCAAACCTTTGCCATCAAGGATCTTGGAAAGTTGAAGTATTTTCATGGCATTGAGATGGCATCCTCTCAACGGGGTTTGTTTCTCAACCAACACAAGTATGTCATGGATCTACTCGAGGAAGCTTAGTTCACCGTTTGCAAGCCAGTTGTCACCTCAATTGATGGTAAACTTAAGCTTACCACTGATGGTGAGGCAGTCAAGTATGTCACCTATTATCAAAGATTGGTTGGCAAGCTTATCTATCTTACTATCACCCGTCCAGACATTACCTTTGTTGTGAGCTTAGTTAATCAATTCATGCATGCACCCACAGTAGAACATCTAAATATTGTTAAAATGATTCTACGCTATCTCAAAGGGTCCATCGATAAGGATATCCTCATGCATAATAACCATTCCACTGAGATTCATGCATACACTGATGTTGACTGGGCAGGCAGTGCAATCGACAGAAAATCCACCACTGGTATTGCACATTTGCTGGAGGCAACATTATTACTTGTAAGAGTAAGAAACAACAAGTCATTGCTCGCTATAGTGCTGAAGGCAACATTGTTACACCGAATTTCATACGTATAAACAATAATGCATAACCTTTACAAAAATGTAAATTCAATAATCATAAATATTTCATAAAAGCAATTTAAATAAATCCCAAATTCTCCGTAAAATAAATATAGAAATCCATAAGGCATAATATAAATCATGTTCAAATCCTGAAATATGAAATGCATGCTATACTAATAGGTATAAAATATTCAATTTGAGAAGGGGTCCACTCACAGTTATTCTACCACCGGGATGCCGCTTGAACTAGGGAAGACAAGGTCACTTCCTACCGATGCACCTAACCACAATTAGAGACCAATTAATAAAACTCTACTAGAACGGTAGAATTTGGGAAAATGGACAACGGATTCGGATTTGGCATGTAGAAAAACCTAAGGAGGGACCTCGAGTTCCACCACACGTCGTCACAGGGCAGCTGCCCGAAAGGCCACGTGCTGAGATAGGTCACCAAAAAAGTCATCGGCGGCGCCGTGGATGATGACGTACATAGTACCTTTAGTGGAGGTGCGTGTGCTCCATGCCCCGGCCATGGCAGCGCCCACGCGCTGATCGTTGCAAATGGGTTTCAGAGTTGGGTCGGGTCGGATATGGGCTTGGGTAGTTGGGTTGGGCCAGTTATTAGGTTAGGCCTGGGTTGGATCCAGGTTGAGTTAATGGGTTTGGGCCTGGCTAGTGGGTTAACAAATTTGGGCTGGATAATAGGTTGGGCTCAGTTTGGGTTACGGGTCAAATCTACCCGATTGGACTGGTGAGTCATTGGAGTTTCACCAGAAACTGCATAATTGCACCAAGAGTTTGCAGGGGGTGATCGCAATCCAAAATTCATGAATTACAAGTCAAAACTTATAGAAAACATCAATGCAAGGTTCGAGGACTTACTCATAGTAGATTTAGGAGAAATAATGGTCAAATCCACCTTGGATTCGACGAATTTTCCTCAAAGACCATTTGCTGGAAACAAAGACCACAAAATGCATAGAGGTTAGAAACCTTAGATTTCAACTCAAAATTCACATGCAGAGCAAGAGAACGATACCTAGTTTCCTTTTGGATTAATCTTAGTTCTAATTGGACTCAAACTCAAAGAGTTTTCACTTGGAGTTCACCAGAAAAACTGCACTAAGAGGAGCAGCTTAAGTTCTCCTTCTTCCTTGGCTTGATTCTCACACACAAGACCAACAAAAGATTCTTCAGACTGTGTTGATTCCAAATATGGTGATTCCGAATTTTTGTTTGATTGTAAAAGGAGGTGGTGGTTGGCTTCGGTGGTTTTAGAGACAATTAGAGAGGGAGGCTGTTACAGAAAAGAGAGGTGAGGGAGAGAGTTTGAGATATTAGAGGGAGAGAGCACGGGGAATGAGGAAAGTGGGGTGTGGCAAGCTTGGGTTCAAGAGTAGTGATGATGGTGCTCTCGGTTACTAAAGAGAAAGTTGTAGAGTATTGTTGAGAAGAGAGAGAGAGAGAGAGAGAGAGAGAGATAGAGAGGGTTCTAGATAGTGGAATGTGTCACAGAGAGAAAGAGAAGAAAGTGGCCCGGAAGACATTACCCAACATAAGGGTATATTTGTAATTTTATACATAATTTTTAAAAACAGGTTGTTATGCCTCAAGTTTGACGTAACTGAGTAGTGAATGACTTTTAGCATCAGACATATACTCTGCATCATGCATTCCCTAGGAATGGCGGGCATAGTCGGTTCTACATTGAAGTGACGTGAATTAGAGGAAATCTTAGTGGGATAAGTCTAGTTGAGATCAATTGAAGATCAGAGGCTATGATGGTCCTCTGGGATTTACGTTCCTTAGGAATGGCAGGTAGAGGCATACCTATTGGGAGATTACTCAAAACATCCGAAGTCTGTGTTAGAGAAAATTATGGAAGCACTAGTTATAGGCAAAGTTAGTAGGTATATGTGGGGTATACCGAATCTGTTTCTTCGGGCTTGTTGATTCCGCTGAGGGAATTGGTGTGGACCCTTAGGAAAATTTCCCGGTAATTGTTTTAGTGACAACATTCTTGCTTACTCCAACAATGAGGTTAGTTCAGTAAACCTCAACAACCAGCTTTATACCAAATTTCTCAAATGTCGACCTCTTAGATTTCGTACCTTTCTTGGGAGACAAGAGCGTAGCAGAAAATATTTTTACCAAATCCAAGGTTGTGATAGTTGGAAATAAAAAATTCTCTCGAGTGTCGTGAATGCTGAAATAACATTGGTCTTGTTGTATCTATCGACAGTTATCAACGATTCCTTGACCATATCTTTATTTCCATTTTCTTTGGCTAGGAAGAAGTCGATTTTGTTAAGATGTTGGTTGTGAACGAAGTCTTCAACAACTGAAGTGTTGTTTCACTTGACTATTATTCCTACACCTTTCGATGACGTCGATCAATTTCAAATCCTACAATGATGCTTTATCGAACGTGTAACTGTGAGCTGATGCAGCATGATTGTGTAATGCTCATGCCTTGACATTGGAACTGCATGAAGTGAACCATCCAATCTATGACCTAGAGTCTACAATTATCGTTCTTACTTGAAAACTCTCTGTGGAGAAATGTGTTAGATCTTTATCAACCTCGCAAACTTCCTATTTATTTTCACTTGGAAGGAAAAAAATCTTAGACAACAGTGATGGATAGGATATATCAATGACTACGATTGCACCATCGCGTACAACCCTGATTATGCAATTGTAGTTACTGACGACCGCATTAGAAAAACACATAGGTACCGAATGCTCTTCAATCAGTTCTATTTTCAACTTTTGCGGAACACTCGAATACTTTAGTGACACTGCTTTTTGATTATCAAGAAACCTTGTTAGCTAATTTTCAAGTTCTACCTTTCTACCTTTGGCTTGAGATGACAAGGAATTGTTTAGTCCTTTGGCATAATTCTTCATTATCGAATTTATCACTCTTTGACGTTTTGGGCTGCACTGGCTTTGTTTGTAATCCCAGATTCACCCCCTTGGTACTAAAAGATATTTTAGTCAATCTTGGGTCACTCATATGTTCTTTGTATCATTCTAAAGTAGATAGATTGACCAGGAGGACCACCAGACATTGAAGTTTTTAGTTGAGATCATCAGTCCTTGAATTGCCCAATTAGCAACTTAACGAATGAATCTTCACCATTGGTAATTTAATATTCTTGAAGCTACCGTTGTAACAAATTCTAGTATATTTTGGTTTGGGAAAAATCTAACTTTCAGTCCGTCAGCTTTCATTTGACTATCATTCAAGTTGAGTTATCGTTCGACCATTTCCATTGCTAGCACATAATCAAGTTAAGAAGTTACATGCATTCAAGCAGCATAGTTGTATATTCAAATCTAGATATCATGTACTCTAGAGTTAATGGACTTATCTTGACCATTGAACTTTCGAGTGTTCTTATAGCTTTCTCGACATGGTTTCTCTTAAAATCCGTGAAGAATTCACGATGGATCGACTCAGCTAAAATTCAGGCTCATGTTCATATCGGTTTTGATCGGAACGTTGGGGGCATAATCTTCTCACAAGCTTATCAGATTTACCGGGAAGAATTCTAAGTGATCTTGAGGTTTGTGCAGTATTTTAGTATGGAATTAGTGAAGGAAGAAATGTATTCTTTGAGCATGGTGATTGTGGGGCCAATTTTTGTGAAGGATTTGAAGCGGTAATCGTTATTCGAAGGAAGTGGTCATAGTGATAGTTCCTTTATTATAGGCTTCGAATCTTGTACATCTCAATCAAGATAGCAATCATCGTGGTTAGTCACGAAAGAAATGTTCTACGGCAAGTGTTTGTCTCTAAAGATTTTTTTAATTATTTCGTTCCGGGACTTGATGGTTCTTATGTACCTGGATGTCAAGGCACTTCCAGTAGTTATGATTGGTGCGTGTTGGGGTAGTGTGGGAACGCGATCGAGGTGTGAATCGAACAATCTAGGCATATTCTAACATGAGAGGTAAAATGGTATTTTGGCATCCTCAGAACTAGTCACTCGCTTACCGAGACAAAAATGAGTTATTAGTGTTATAGGTTGTAGACTGTAATATTGATTGCGTAATTGTTGGGTTCACTAAGTAAGTGGGCAAGTCGGCTCGTCTACGGCAGTAGTTATTGATTGGTTATGGTTTGGACTTGACTCGTGACACACACGCACACTCATTCTCAGAGTACATGACAGTTTGAATACAAAGGTGAGACCCATTTTCATTTCGGTTTTGACTTTTTAGCGAAAATATTTTGATTTACATTATTATATTTATAGATGTATTTTTTACATCGTAAATTTTTGGGTAGTCATTTTTACTTTCGGTTTTACTTTTATTACAAGTATTCTAATTCTATGTTATATATCTATTTTCGACGTTATCTTATTTTCCATGTATATTTTTGAACTTATACTTATATTTTTGACTTTATAGTTTTTATATGAGTACTTCACTGTATTATTATAATGGGGATGGAAGAATGTATGAGCTTGGAGGCATGAAGGAGAACTCATTACAATCCGATCGCGACGGAATGGCATTCTCTTTTATGCAACCTCTCTAACTTGATTTCTTCCATGTGTATATATACATATTTTCTCCCTCTTTTTCGAGTATTTTATGTATAGCAAGTTATTTCAAATTTCAAGGTTGAAATTTTCTTAATGGGGTAGATTGTAACAACCTGCAACTTTCTCTTTAGTAACCGAGAGCACCATCTTTAAAGTTAGAGCACCATCTTGTACACAATTCTGTTTTCTTAAGGGGTAGATAGTAACAACCTGTTTTTAAAAATCCTGTACACCATCCTGTTTTCTTAACGGGGTAGATAGTAACCCTCAACAATACTCTGCAACTTTCTCTTTAGTAACCGAGAGCACTATCCTGTCACACCCCACTTTCCTCCTTCCTCGTGCTCTCTCCCTCCAATATCTTGAACTCTCTCCTTCACCTCTCTTATCTGCAATAGCCTCCCTCTCTAACTATCTTTAAAACCACCGAAGCCAACCACCACCTCCTTTTACAATCAAACAGAAATTCGAAATCACCATATTTGGAATCAACATAGTCTAAAGAATCTTTTGTTGGTCTTGCATGTGAGAATCAAGCCAAGGAAGAAGGAGAACTTAAGCTGCTTCTCTAGGTGCAATTATTCCAGCGAACTCCAAGTGAAAACTCTTTGAGTTTGAGTCCGATTAGAATTAAGATTAATCCAAAAGGAACCCAGGTATCGTTCTCTTGCTCTGCATGTGAATTTTGAGTTGAAATACGAGATTTCTAACCTTTGTGTATTCTATGGTCTTCGTTTCCAGAATCCGGCAAATGGTATCTAAGGAAAATTGTCAAATCTAAGGTCGATTTGACACTCATTTCTCTTAAATCTACTATGAGTAAGTCCCCAAACCTTGCAGTGATGTTTTCTTTGAGTTTTGACTTGTAACTCATGAATTTTGGAATGAGACCACCCCCTACAAAGTCTCGGTGCAATTCTGCAGTTTCCAGGGAGACTCCGGCGACCCGCAAGTCCAATCAGGTCGACCCGACCAGCAACCTAAACTAAGCGCAACCTATTATCCAACCCAAATCTATTAACCCATTAGTCAGGCCCAAACCCATTAACTTAACCCGGATCCAACCCAAGCCCAGCCCAGCCCAACCCAACCACCCAAGCCCATATCTGACCCAA
This sequence comes from Malus sylvestris, assembly GCF_916048215.2. Taxonomy (NCBI): domain Eukaryota; kingdom Viridiplantae; phylum Streptophyta; class Magnoliopsida; order Rosales; family Rosaceae; genus Malus; species Malus sylvestris. Next base: position 39,186,117 of record NC_062272.1, on the reverse strand, counting down.
CCCGAGTTTGAAACCCATTTAACACAGTCAGCGCGTGGGCGCTGCCATGGCCGATGTGTGGAGCACACATGCCTCCGCCGGAGGTAATGTACTCCATCGCTATCCACGGTGGTGTCACCGACTTTTCCGACCAACTTTTTGGCAACCCAACTCGGAGTATGGCAGCATGTGCGGTGGTGTGTGGCCTTCAGGGCCACCACCTCGTGGCGACGCGTGGGGGAACCAGAGGTCCCTTCTTAGATTTTTCGACGTGCCAAATTAGAATCCGCTGTCCGTTTTCCCAAATTCTATCGTTCTAGTAGAGTTTTACTAATTTGTCTCTAATTGTGGTTAGGTGCATTGGCTGGAAGTGACCCCATCTTCCCTTGTTTGAGTGGCAACCCGATAGTGGAATAACTATGAATGGACCCCTTCTCAAATTGAATATTTTATAACTATCAGTCTAGCATGCATTTCATATTTCAGGATTTGAACATGTTTTATATTATGCCTTATGGATTTCTACATTTATGGTTACGGAGAATTGGGGATTATTTAAATTGCTTTTACGAAATATTTATGATTATTGAATTTACATTTTTCTAAAGGTTATGAATTATTGGTTTTATACGTATGAAATTCGGTGGATTTACGAATATGAATTAGCATGGATTTATTCGATGAGTTTTCGAGCCCTGATGTTTTGGCATGAGTTTTTGAGATATATTTTTCGTAAATATTTGGTGGGTTATTATACAGCACATCCACACAACATGGGTATGTAGACGTCTATGGCCATAGGACACAGTTGAGGATACTTATGTTATACCCCCAGCTTCACTGGCGAAACCAGTGTCGGACAGCTTCACTAGCCACGGCTAGTGTTGGTGTGTGATGTTATATGTATATGTTTCTTCTCTGGCATCACCCAGAGTTGTACAATTTCACCTTCAGGTAATGGGGCCTACCATGTTTCTTCACTAGCGTAACCTAGTGTCGTACAGCTTCACCTTTAGGTGATGGACATGTACTACCTTCAGGCAACTATGATACCCTTAGACATTTCAGTATTGATGAGATTTATGGATTTGCCTTTGGGCAACGACAAGACCATTATTGAGCTTTGTTTTGCGCATACTTGTTTTACGAATGATTTCATGGCATGCTAGAGTTTTCAAAAAACTTATTATATGTAGTATTATATATGTTTTCAAAATAGGGGGTTAGTATGTTCCTAAGAAATCGGTTTTCATATTATTAGTATTAACATAAATTATGGTCCACTCACCTTTTGCTTTTGCCCCCCTCAGGAGTTGGAAACGAGGCATTCGAGTCTTCTCAGTGTAGGTCTCATTCCTTGGTTCAGATCTTTGGTGTTTTTCTTGGTTAGTTATATGCTCTGAACACGATTCGGCATTGGTGTTTTATATTCTATTGACATATTTTTTTTTATTCATATGCATGTTTAAAATGGCTTCATCACCCTTGGGTGTCTGCCAACACGTGCTTATCCTGATATTGGGGGATATCGGAGTTGGGGCGTGTCACAACCCACTGACAGTAGAACCCCATCCTTAGTGTAAATTGACCAATCTGCCCCCAAATTCTATCTGTTGGATCTTAATTAAAGCAGGCAAAAGGGTAATTTGGTCTACCAACTAGGCAGCCCACTTTGAGCCCAAAACCCACCAGCCCAAATCAGGCAACAATGGCGCAACCCTAAACCTAAACCTATGGACACAATTACCCTCTTAACTTTTAATAATTACCCTCCAACGTAGACAAATTTGGTGGCTATGATGTAAATAAGGCAAAACCAAGGGTTAATCATTTGACTGTAGCTAAGCTACAGTCAAATGCCTTCTCAATTTTAGAATAGATAATTTCCCAAGCCTTTTGAGTTGTCCAAAGAGGTTGTAAATGGTTTATATAAATCATGTTTGTTAATCATTGTAATCATCTTTCAATCTTTCAATCAATTAATCAAATATTGTTTGGGATTTCCGTCAAAAACTGGTGGATTCTAGATTATCGTTTCTTGAAGGATATTGCGTCAGAAAGTTAGCAAAATTATTTTACAAAATTTGGTTACAAGGACAAGTCTGTTGCAAGGAAACTTTTCACGAACTATTCAATTTGTTGTAGGATGTTTTTTAATGAGGATAAATTGGAATTAAGTACACTTTACAGTTGATAGAGATCGAGATTTTTCCATAGTTGCTACGATTGTTTTCTTTCATTGCCAGCTTCAATATAATGTTATCTTTGGTTAAAACCTCGAAGTTGATATATGACAGATTGGGAGAAACACAGTTTTGTGGTCGGTAAATGTGATACAAACAACATTATTGACTCTTTCCTTGGATATAAACAGTCTTGTCCCCCTCTTGAGCACAACCGCGCTCTTTTGACGTCCAGTTTTTTGACCCCTCTTTGAATCAAGGTTGCCAAATCTCTAGGTATACAAAATTCGACTAATTACTTGTTGGACGGACAAAGAATAACTAATTTGGCACTTCTCCAACAGAAAACTAGATGATATTTGCGACATCCAATGCTCAGTTACCTTTGATAACCTTTCTTTTTATTTTCTTAATCTAGTTTAAAGCCTGTATTAAATTATGATTAACAAAAGTAAAGGGAGTGTGGGTTGTTCGCAACTTAAAGGGGTTGATTGAGAGCAAAAGGACGACTTGAAGGAGAAGAAATTAGGTTAAATAGGACGGCGACGGAGCAGTAATCCGACAAACTTTCAGTAAATATCAAGCTTTCTTGTTTTTCCTCGAGACTAATTACCTTTTACTTTTGCACACCGAAATTTAGTACACTTTGGTTAAAAAATGGCAAAGAATTAAAGACGAAACAAGTATCTTAATTCTTAAACATATTTTACTATATATGTTCTTTTTACTCGTTTTTAAAACTATGAATAGTAGAGTTATGACAATAGTCACTGACATTAGTTGAACGTGATGACATGATTTAATGGATAGTGTCATGTTTTATTTTGGTGTAATAAAACACTTTACACTACAAATACAAATCCAAATCCCTCATTTTTAATCATATTCCATCTAGATGAAGTCTCCATATACTAACAAAACTATTTGCGCCACAGTTGCTAATTATGCCGTGCGTGACATTCATATTCATGTTAGTAAATATGGTTCAATTGGCAGCACTTCAAACCATATATGATTGCTGTGTCACGGGATCTGCAAGTAAATATGGTTCAAACCGCTCAGCAAGTGTCCAGCACTAAGTGAAAACATGCACCGATATTGTCCCTAACTTAACCATTTACACCCGAATACCCAGAGTCCCAATAGACCTTAATTGAGAGGTTTTCAGAATACAATAAGAAGTAAACCACCTACATTTGAACTTTATTATATTGTATTATATTACTATTGTACTTCTTTGATGTGCCACTCGCTTCAGATCCTTATTGTATCGATCCAACTTACGCCAACAATGCTATCAGATATTGCATCTCATGGCAGTATAAATAAGCTGCAAAACTAGAGAAACAAGCCATCAATTAAGCCATGGCCTTAGAGGAGGAAGTAGATAGCTTGTTCGAAAGCGCCATGAAAGGGCAGTGGGGAAAGGTGGTGGAAGCCTACAAAAACAGTTCCAAGGCTCAAGAGGCCAAGATAACCAAATCAAAAGAGACTGCTCTGCACATTGCAATTGCAGATGGCCAAACAGAAATCGCAATCGAGTTGCTCAGCATCATTTCCCTCGGAGGAAATGCATCCAAAATATTCAACTTGGGGAATGAGAAAGGCAACACAGCTCTCCATCTGGCTGCCAGGCTTAATTACGTGCAACTTTGCGAAATCATGGCTACGAAGGATCAAAACCTCGTCTCCGTACGCAACCTGGACGGTGAGACCCCTCTCTTCTTGGCAGCTCATAATGGCAACATAAAGTCTTTCCTTTGTCTTCATTTTCACTGCCAAGAAAAGTTCCATTCCTTTAGAGACAACAATGGTGATACCATTCTCCATGCTGCTATCTCTGGTGAATACTTCTGTAAGTACACTCCCCTTTAGCCATCTGTGCTCCAGACTGACCGCAACTAACTATCCTAAAAATAAAAATGCCATTCATTCTGTACTTTTGTTTTGATAGGTCTGGCGTTTCAGATAATTCGATTGTACCCGGAACTCGCTAACTCTATGAATGAAAACGGTTTATCTCCGCTGCATATTCTGGCCGGAAAGCCTAATGCATTCAAAAGCAGTACTCGCCTTGGAATAGCTGATGAGATTATATACCGCTGTAAGATATTCTAACTAAAGATGTAAATTATCTTTTTGTTCATCGTTGCATGATCTTAGATTTAAACCGAACTTTTCGATTTCATTTGTCAGGTTTGATCATTGATAATCTCAAAATTGAAGCATATAATCATGAAGCTTGTCTGCACAAGGCAGGAGAACAAAACAGTTTGAAGTATCCGGCAAACTACGAAACTTGCATGAACTTCTTCCGGCATCTGAGAAGTCTGTTCAAAGTGTTAAGTGGGTGAATCTTGTCAAATATTTATGTTGCATTAATTCTCTTCACCGAACGTTTGCACTACAGGTCTAATTCAGTTTCTCAAATTGTAGCGAAATCACGGGGAAAAAAGAATTGTACCCAAGCTTTGCGCGTATACTGGAATAAACTGCGCTGCTCACTCCCTCAAGCTAATGGAGGAAACAGAAACAGAAATGGTATCAATGCAGCTGAAGATGAAGAGAATCCACGACCAATGAGCAGCTCAGTAATAGGTAAGCATCCTACTTGAGGGCACGTTTTGGGATCGCTTATGTAGGAATTACATTTTATTTTTTCTTTTGGAAAAACTTATGTAGGAATTACTTTTGCTCACTAGAAATGCTTTCATTAGAAACAAGTTCAAATTTTGTTAAAGTGCTTCCTGAAGAAGCATCTGTCTTGAAACTGCTTCTACGATCCAAAACACTTTAAACGTTTTCTGCCAAACACAATCCATCCTTGTGAATCTTCCGTCAGCGACTCTGCCAATATACGAATAAGTTAATTACTTTCATCTGATTAGTTATCCCAATAATTGCAGAGGCAAGTTCTGGAGCATCATCTTCTGATATCAAGTTAGAATCCAAAGAAATATTGGATACAACGAGTTCAAGATCAACTGATGGTAAACTTCTTTACCTAGATAGGGTCTATATATTATATACAATGTATATTATATAATTGTAAGTGCATAACATTGTCAAGTAATATAATAATAAGTAGAGTGTTCTTCCCACAAAAGTCTGATTAATTTAAATTTACTATCATGATAAATAAGACAAAAATTATGATGACAAATTAGATATGCAAAGAAACTAAATGCAAATAAATATGAAAGATGAATGAAAATAAAGCATGGTATATAAATTATTAAGACGCCGACTTAACCTAATTAACCAATCCCACTCGAAATCTATAGCATATGAACTTAGACATGTTGACAGTTGATTTTTTCTAATTTATTTGATAATCCCTGTACAGGCTCCTTCAAAAGTATTCCTGACTAACAACCAATTCTTTTCCAATCAACGAATATAGAAAGACCAAGAACCAATTACGTACTATGGAAAATCCTCAAGAAAATAGAATGTTAGTTCAATTCTTTTCCACTCAACGAATATAGAATGTTAGTTCATTCTTTGCACTCATTCAAGACATGACATTCGTTACAAGAAGCTATATATTAGATATCTCATTCAGATCTCAACTTAATTCTTCTAATCAAACAATTATTGAACAATTAATTGCAAGCATTAAAAACAGTAACAAATACTGAACAAATAAGAAATTAATATAATTATAAACTTGGAGTATTCATGGCTAGGCTACATCTTAAACCCTAGCAAAATGAATTTAATTAATTCATGAAAATTTAAATAAAAACATGATAGAATTTGAAAACAGAGAAAAAATACACCTAAATTTCAATTACGAACTCCAATTTATAGAATGAGTAATTTCTATACCTTTCCGAGATCAACTCCCCCAAAGAAGTAATCATTTTGTGTCCTTCATTAAAAAGATTATGGAAATAAGGTCTCCAGATGTCTTGAACCGCATTCTCTGCAGCTAAAACATTTCCATTCTCATCATTGATACACCTTACCTGGTTCAAGTCTCTTGTCTTCCTTTCCCTTGCTCTAGCAAGTTATAGACATCCAACTCGTCTTCTTCTCAATTTTATGCCTCTCATAGTTTCATTGGTTGTATTTTGTATAAGGCTTTACATTCCTACTTAGCCTTAACCTTTTACAATACCTCCTCCCTTCGACCACCAAAATTTCTTTTGATGTGGAGCAAAACTCTTGAACTCTCCTAATATCCCTTTTGCAACTTTTCATTTACAATTAACCATAGAATCTCATATATGATTAGCATTCCGTCTGTATCCGACATTTACCACAAAAAGTTATTTAGAATGAAACAGAACAGTCATATATGCAAACATATATTTGTGTTTGAACTAATGTACCCTCGAATTTAGCTCTACTTTTGTAGAGAGTTTCATGAATTGTACGGCACTCCAGAGTTGATCATAACCTTTCTGTTGCAGATGCAAACCAACCAGAAGGAGTGAAGGCGTTTCCACCGAATTATGCCTCGTTTGTTTTGTTTTGGAAGCTTATGATGAAGGCCTTGCTCATCATTCTGGGAATTGGTCAGTGTCAAACTTACGCTTCCTTTAATTACATATTTGTTTTGTCGATCGTAATGTTTGTTTCTTGAATGGAGAATCCAGGAATTTGGAAGATAAAGAAAATCCAAGAGAAGAAAGAGCGACATATATGGGCTAATCAGGTCATGAATGAACTCGTCCAGTGCACTTCTTTATACAAGTATCAAAATACCGGCCAAAATCCCAACGAAACTCACCCAAGCAAACATAAAGAAGAGTCTGAAGTTCCTAATCCCACCTTGCTAGAGCAAACCCCCTCCTCATCCTCATCACCAGATCATGTACATGATCACGAGCCTGAGCTCAACAACAGTAATGATAGGAAGCACAACAAGATCTCGAGAGACAAGAAGAAAGTAACTTATGATGAAGCAGATAAAAGGCAGACACCTATATTAATTGCAGCAAAGATGGGAGTGACCGAAATAGTAGAAAAAGTCCTCGACAAATTTCCAGTGGCTGTCCAGGACGTGGATTCCGATCAAAAGAATGTTGTGCTCTTAGCTGTTGAGAACAGGCAACCCCATGTTTACAATCTCTTGCAGAAGAGAAGGCTACTAAAAGAAAGCTTGTTGCGTCAGTTGGACAACCAAGGTAACAGCGCATTACACCTTGCCGCTACATGTGGACAGTACCGACCTTGGCTTATTCCGGGCGCCGCATTGCAAATGCAATGGGAAATCAAGTGGTACAAGGTAGGTTACTATTATTGATCTCCCATATATACTACAGTATTTTACAACTCTTCACTTTGGTAGTATTGCAATATGGATGTATATGTTGTCAAACTGTAAATGTAGACTGCACATTCAGATAAGAATCATGTTAATCACTAGTCTATGTTGAAATAGTACATGGAAACAGAACATTTTCGTTCAATTATATTATATAGCATTTGCCTACACACTTTGTGTGTATGAACACATTTTTTTTTAAATGAGAAGGAGAGAGGGTGAGAGAGAGAGAACGTGGGGGGAGTGGGAGGTTTTCGTTTTTCGTTTTTTTTTTTTAAATATTGGAGGTATTTTAACATCATCTGTAGGTTAGACTTCAATATAAAAAAGTAAAATTTGAGCCTGTGAAATTACATTATTGCCCATCAATTTTTTTTGTGTGATAGAAGAACAAGTAGTAATTTCACCCTCTTTTGGTTGACAAAGAGGGTTTCATTAATTAATAGAGATTACCGGCATTTGGTTAATCTTTGATGCTAAACTTCAAGCAAGTTTTTGAAGTATCTGAGCTACATCTTCTAAGAGTACTGTTATGTTAACTGATTGCACAGTTTGTCAAAAGCTCAATGCCTCATCATTTCTTTGCTCGCTACAACAAAAAAGGCCAGACCTCAAAGGAGATCTTCATACATACACACCGAGATCTTATGAAAGAAGGCAGCAAATGGCTTATCAAAACCTCGGAGTCATGCTCTGTTGTTGCAGCGCTCATTGCAACGGTTGCATTTGCAACATCGGCGACTGTACCAGGTGGACTTGATCAGACTACAGGAGAACCAATTCTTAAGAACAAGCCAGCCTTCAGTGCCTTCACCATCTCATCACTCGTTGCTCTCTGCTTCTCAGTAACATCCCTGGTCTTCTTTCTTTCAATTCTCACTTCTAGATACGAAGAAAGTGATTTTTCACTGGACTTGCCTCGGAAACTTTTGATAGGTCTAACATCACTCTTCGCATCTATAGCTTCCATTATAGTCTCATTCTGCGCAGGGCATATCTTTGTCCTCAAACATCAACTGAAATTTGTGGCATATCCATTATATGCGGCAACTTGCCTGCCAGTCACCTTTTTCGCAATTGCACAGCTGCCCCTCTACTTTGATCTCATGAGGGCCATTATCAAGAAGGTACCACAGCGGAGCTACGAGGTCTTTACACACTAGGTCTTCATCAGTTACGGTACCAAGGTCGGTGTTATGCAGCGATGATCTTGAGTGCTTAAGTATGTTTGGTTTCAGGGTGAGGTTTAATTATGTGGAATTATTACTTGTATGTGAACCATTCAAGGAGATTGTGTTCCAAATTTAGATTTTAAACGTTCGTTTGGTTGTTGGGAGAGTGCAGTGCTATAATGGCGGCTGGGTTTGGAGAAGGACTAAGGCTCCACATTTTGTCAAGTTCGAGGACCAAATTTAATAGATTTTAATTCATGGATTAAAGTTACAATTCAATTAAAGTTTAGGGACCATTTCTCTTCATTTACTTTTCTTTTTATTCGATTAAAATTCATGAATCAAAGCTGCAATCTGAATTTTGACTTTTCAACCAACTTTGGTCCAAACGGGACACTCCCCCTCGCCTAAATTAATGTAACAAATTTGAATCCTTCTGCATCCTAATAAAATAATAAAATAATAAAAAATAAAAAAAATAAAAAAATAACTCAATTTGTGTGGTGAGTTTGGTTTACGTACAGAATTGTTTAACAAATTAGTTTAGGATTTAATATGGTACTTGTGGAATGTTCCTGGATGTAAATATTAATATTTAGTGTCAATAGTGGCACCTTTATATAATACATTTGATATTAACTGCAATGAGGTGAAGGAGTAAGTTAAACCTCACAATAATGGCACATTGCAATTCTTCAATGTATATAATAGTTGAGAAGATTTCCAAAAGAAAATGCATCCCATGTAACGTTATGCATCAATCTCATTGATCTAACTATCTTAGATCATTTGTCTCTTAGGTTAATTACATTCATGGAATTCAATTATTGATTATATACATAATACGTAAGAATAGTGGATGACAATAAACATTGTCCCTCCATTAAACTAAATAAGAGTTTAACAGCATAAGTATTTCTAAAGCTGTTAAATCAAATGAGTGTTTTGTTCCTGCCTTCACTAATACAGCATTGATTCAATAACTTCATAATCACAACAAATTACAGCCTAATATTGTTGTCCCTCCTTCCTATACAGCCGCCGCCGCCACCACCTCCTCCTCTTCTCTCTCTCTCTCTCTAAAGGGCAAGAAAAGAAACGAAATGACCAAAATAACCTTGCCATGTAACACCAGTTGAACAAGGCAACCTGGTTCCTAGGGTAAATGAATGAACCAGTTTGATTGAGGACTGACTCAGAATATTTCTCTCAAAACTATTGCGTGCTACCTATACAAGGCTAACAAACTCAATCCGACTTCCAAATCTTCTGCAACTCTCTAAGGACTCGTTTGAAAATACTTTTAGAATGATTGAAAGCACTTTTGATGAAAACGTTTTTGAAACCAAGCTTAAATAAAAATCCAAGTAGATCCTTAAAAAACACTTTTAAAGTGCTTCTTGCAAGTAACCCATGTCCGATGCTTCTTTCAAAAAATACTTTATAAGTTTTTCAAAACCCTCCCCAAAAGCGTTTTCAATCATTTTAAAAGAAATTCCAAACAAGCCTTAACTCTAACGCGCTTTGAAGGACAGCACAATGGAAACAACTAAGTTCTGCCGTAATTACACACTTGAATGCCTTTAGGCAGAATTATTCATTAAAATTGCCTTCTTCTAATATATACATACATAAGCACATGTCCACTGTAGTATCATGCAGTTTAGAATGCCATAACAAAGTTATGGTCCATGGAGTATACTCAAACTTGTTTCTCTTATTTATAACCCTTGCCATTATGCGGCATCTATACAAGCATAATAACTGGCAAATTCAGCATGATAACAAGCACGCCCAACATGTGAATCACAATGCACGCGTTCTACCTCAGAAATACAAAGCTTAACCACTCCATTCTTCACCCCCATCTTCTTGTTAATGGTTCAGAACTGAGACAAACCAACTAATGATGATGACCTGCATCTTGCCTCAACTGCCAACGTCTTAACAACGCCTCGGCATGGGTCACCTCCAAAACTGATATTTGATATTTCAACTGAACAGCTATTCTTTCCCAGGCAACTCTGCAGAAGAGGGGAATATTATCAAAATAGGACTAGCAAACTCAAAAACAGGCATGAAACAACCACCGAAAAAAATCACATAATTTTCTAGCAGAATACTAGGAATTATCGAAAACCAAATTTACCTTGGAGACAATGGACAATGAATTGGTTGCATGGCAATTTCCCATAGAAAACTTCTGGCAGCTACCTTGAGGTGTTCCATAGCTGGCAAATTCTATGGAAGATATCGTAAACCCATCTTGACATTGCAAGTGCATTTCTGGTGTCAGATCGTTTACTGTAATTTTTTCATCCGCAGAGTCTGGATTGAACCACTTCTGAACAGGCGGGTAGTGAGACTCTGACACTTGAGCACAGAGGACTCTGGCTGATCGCAACTTGATTGAAATATCAAATGGATTCCCGCCAGTTTCCTCCAAAATAACAAGTAAATTACTTGAAGACTGTAACCATGACCTCGGTACATGGTACCTGGAGAAAAACCAATACTGGCTATATTAAACAACTAAACTCATTTCTTATTTAATTTCACGTGTAAATTACAAAGATCACCAAAAGTACAAAAATACATATGAAAGCATGACTTGCAAGTTTGCAATCAGATTTTAAAAGGAATACTTTCTTTAGTCGGGAAAAACAACAGATGCAGCTAGTTCACTTCACTTATCTCATGATACTGGGATAGAAACTTACAAGGTTTGAGTAGGCTTCCCACAATTAAATGAGCACTTATCGGAGTTGTATGCCCCACGGTAATCACAGATTTCTGGACATCCATCTTCTGGAGCAACAAGTGTCCAATATCGTCCTATATGGTGGCCATTGACCCAAGCCTGGCCCTTACCCATGCTTCCTAAATCAAGAGCAACTGGATCTGTGCCAGCAGGGCTATCAAAGTATGTCTGCTCAATAGAAACGACAAATATCTGTAAATAAATTATACTTTAAGAAATAAAAGAGTGACATATTATGCACTACTACCAATGTTTTAAAAGGTGAAGGCATAGGTGAGGCGTTTCATGGATAGCACTGCCTAGGCAAAAGCCTTGAGGCCATCTAAAATTTTTAAATAATATATTTTGTTATATTATATATATAATACTTTGTAAAACAAATTAACCAACAATCAAACAAGCAATCAAATTACTAGTGACCAAATTAAAATTGGAATAAAAAACTTACTTGAATTTTAAAACAAATTGTGGTGAGGTATGAGATTGGGATAAAATTGAAATATGGGATTGGGGAGAATTTAGGGTGCATTTGTTGCATCGGACTGTCTCGGACTGGACTAGCTTCAAGGACTAAACTGGACTGGCTTAGTGAAGCATTTGGTGCAATGTCAGACTAAAAAGTATACCAAACATGGGACAATAATCCTAGCTAGTCCAGTCCCACTTAAGAAGGTGAAACAAACACACCCTTAGGGTTTGAGGAATTGGGAAATTGGGGAATTGGGGAATTGGTAATTTGGGAATTGAGGATTGGGGATTGGCTGAATGTGAATGGGAGAATCGGGGGAGCTGCTAAGGTTTATAGAAAAACAAAAAAAATTAGGCATGGCCAACACAACGTCGCTTTGGGCCAAGTCATTTAAAAAATATTAAAAGAGTTGGCCAAAATGATGCTGTTTTGGGGCGAAGTGTTAAAAAAAAGCGCAGTCGTCTTCTTCATGAAGATGCTGCTGTATCATACACAGGCAGCCCGGTGTTCGACTTCAACCGTTCGACTTCAAGCAAGGATTTGGAGCGATGAAGGGTCTTGGGAACGCCCAATCAGCTGCCTCAGGCATGCCTCAACCACCTAAGCATGCCATAACCACGTCTAGGCGAGTTTAAGCCTTCTACCATTGGGCAGAGGCGTTTCCACCACTGCACCACCTCCAAAGCCGCCTCGGGTTTATTAAACAACCAACTACAACTTGAACCTTTTATTTCCACTCGAAAAGTAGCTACACCACTTGGTGCTCATGTGAAATAAAGCCATATGTTTTTCCTACCTTTCCTAGGGTCCGTTTGAACAAGGAATGGAGATTTACATTCCTATCTTTAAACCCAAGGAATTAAGTCCTCTACCCAAAATATGAAATTTGGTTTAGGTCAATAAATAATATATATTTCGGCATAGGTCATTTCATTTTATAGCATAGGTCAACAAAAATAATTGTCCCCTTCAACTATGGTCAATAAACTTAATACCACTTTATAAAATTTCCCTTTATTGACCTCTCCTGAAAAGCACAAAAAAGTCGATTTACCCCATCCTAAAATAGAAATTATTTCGTGACCTAGAACAAATTAACCCTAGACTATAGAGATTGGGATTGGAAAATCCCATCCCATCCAAATATTCCTCTTTCACCTCCTTACGAGGTGGCAAGTCTGTAAATTCTTCATACATGCACTCATACGTTTTTCACATTACTCTAGTGAACCACATATTGATTGTTATCTACGAATGAGGTAGTAGAATTGTTATCATTTTCTTTAACAAGAATAAAAGGACTTGTTGTGACACATGAATACACATTGAATTATACTACATCCAAAATAAGATTATAAAATGGAGACTCAGAGATACGACAAGATCGGTGGAAAGCATGGGTAATTTGCAATCGTTACATAAGCAATGAAAATTTACAGCAAAATAGATGGTAATATATGCCTCACACATGCGAATGAGATTATTTACCTTGTACCATATAAACGTGGATGGATCATCATCTGGCGATATCTCAGCCCAACTTGCCTTTTCATTTTCTTCTATGGTGTATATTTTCAAAAACTCGCCCTTAAGCCCAACCTATAATCAAAACAAATCAAACATCCACCTGATGATTTTAACACTTTTGATAGGCAACAGACTAGGAGAAAATTTATAATTTACAAATGGTGTTAGCCATGCTATTTTAAACAAGAGAAGATAAATGTGTATGCGAATAAGCGTCAAACCATTTCCAACTTTGTAAAACAGACTTGTCTAGGGTACATGCATTTACTTGATACATTCACATTTGGTTCTCTTGCTCCTCTCAAAACCTTTTTTCCCAACCATTGGATGTATTTGACGGTCAAGGGGGTGAATGTATTAAGTAAATGCGTGTACTGTAGCCAATCCCGAATTTGAAATAGCTATTTGACATCGAATTTATTCCATACAAATGTAATTCTTACCATTGCAATTACAAAACCCGAAGCTGAACTTTCCCTCAACTTTATTAAACTTAAGAATGTAACTTCACTATACTAATATATGAAGTATTGAAGGATTAGATCATGGACACTCTGTCCATTCAGATTCATATTCTGCCTGATAAATGTTTACAATACATTTAAAGAATTAAAAGGAAGTGCTGATACTGAAATGCCTGAATATATAGAAATTTGCTACCTACACAGGAATTTATATTTGAGCAAAAGCTCGGATAAATGTTATAATTTTGCAGCATACGAACAGTAGAAAATTAACCAAATACTTCAACATACAAGAATAACTTGGACAATGGATTTACTATTACACTCGAAATGGAGAGGGCAGAAACTTCAAAATTATAAATGTATACCTGGTAAGTCCATAGCAAATTTGACAAGTCAATATCACCATTTTTAAAGCCAGTAAGCTTAATCTGTCCTCTAAATCCTGCCCCATCTTTCTCCAGGAAAGCACCATAGTTCTGTATAATAATTTTCAAATCACAGAACATTGAATGGAATCAGTAACACCATCCCCCTAGGAGTATATAAGCCTGATGGTAGAAAGTGTGATCAAAATTGTCTGAATAGAAGGCACTGCTATCAACGATAAGCAAGCAAAAAAATTTAAGATAAAACTTGCAGAGTTTTATACACTACTTCTAAACCCAAAAAACAAAAACAAAGAAAACAGAATAATACACTTCAATGGAACGTGTTACCAAAATAAAGAATTCAGAAGGAAACTAACGCAGTAACAAAACCATAAAAAAATGAGGCCTAAACCAAGGCCTAGAATATGGGCTTATCCATCTAACAACTCTCTTCCCCAGCTTTTTTTTCGAAAACTAAGCTATTTTTACCGACCAAACAGCCTAAAAAGTTGCTGACTTACTGCACCTCCGCAAAACATTTTTCTTCCCTTCAAGAGTGGTAAGAAGAACCCAACTCAATATAGTTAAATGAAAAAAATTATACCACATTGTCAAACCACAGGACAATAAAGAAGAGATATGAAAGCCCTCTGAAGCCCCCTTATACACAGTGCATGAATGAAGAAATACACAACAAAAAAAAAGGTCACCTCCATCGAATGACCCGAGAGGGGGAAAAGATCGACTACAAAAACAGATAGAAAAAAGGGGGGGGAGAGGGCAAATGTAAGAACTGTTTTGAAATCAATGCAAAGCCCGCATGCAGAGAGAGAGCTTTAGACGAAAAGCTTAACATTTTACCTGCAAGCCCACTGTCTGAGTTAACAACACCAAATCATTGTATCCCTTCAGAAACTTAACAGGCTGCTCCACCTTGACCCAGTGACCAATGACACTGCCTTCAATAAAAAATGGAGGCAATAACACGTAGATTAGAGAACACAAAAGAATATGTTATAGAGAATATGAAGCAAAAGTATGCACTGGTTGTATGTTGATGCACAAAATCAGCAAGGACTTTGGTATAACAGAAAGTGTTAAGTTTGTGACCTTCGCTAGATTGCTCTGTCACTAGTGTGGATAAGTAAGTAAACGGATAGGGACAGAGAAGCAAACACAAGATGTACATGGTTCACCCAGATTGGCTACGTCCACAGAGTAGAGGAGTTCTCATTAATTGTGAAGGGTTTACACAAGTACATAGATTCAAGCTCTCCTTTACTGAGTACTAGTGAATGATTTAGTACAAGACATTAGGAAATATTGTGAGAGAATGATCTCTATTTATAGAAGAGAGTTTCTAGTTTCATTCTGACATTGACACGTGTCGTGTTGTGATTGGCTTCTGATGTTGACAGGTGTCGCGTTATGATTGGCTTCTGATGTCGACACGTGTCGCGCTGTGATTGGCCTCCTGGTTGTAGGGAAACTCTTCTGGGTCCTTGACGGTATAACGTTGACCAGTGCTCAGTAGTTTCGGGATTGGTCAAGTATGGTACAAATAGTGCTCCCCTAAGTTCCCGAGTGAGGGAAGCTCCTCGGTTGGGGACTTGCAAGATCCAAGCCATTGAGTAATCACGAAACTTCTAAGTACCGAAGTGTGGTATCATTTTTACTTGTCTTATCTGTCTCATACGTAGATATGGCATCTTCTCTGGAAGTATTTTTCCTCCATCCATGGGTGGTATCTTTAACAGATGAAGATGCACAAGGTAATGTATCAATTTCACTTGAAGCTTACTTGTAGTTTCGGGCTTGGTCAAGTGCGATACAAAACCTTATAGTAGGAGTCCCCAAGTCGCCGAGCTAGGAGATTTGCCGAAAGAGGTAATAGATAAGGTAAGCAATCAGACTTCCAAGCAAGCAACCTGGATCGGAGATTCGACTTCGGCTTCCGGTTGATTGTTCTCCTTCTCCTTGTGTCATAAACAGCAACAAGGATAAGGAGAAGCAAATGGAGAAGAGATGATATGAGATACTTTTGCTTTTGAAGAAGTAACTTTCCACAGGTTTATTCTTGAACTGGGCTGGACGGTTTTCTGGTTTCCTTCAGAGTATAAGGCCGACTCAAGAATTTGAGGGTCAAAACAAGAGTGCATTCGACCTTGATGATATGGTATACTTTTGCTGTTGACGAAGTAATAGATGAATCAGCATGTGTTCTATTGTGCTTGTCTCCACATGCTTCCTTGTATCCTTCTCACTTGCCCTATGTGTTCCTCAGGCAGATGTGGTATCTTTTCTGGAAGCATAAGATGTTGAAGATGAGGACTCGAGAGTAATGCCAGGTAAGTAATCAGGCAAGGGGTTTCAGGCAGTCAGTTCCTGACTGGAAGCTTGATTCCAAGTGCTGACTGATTGCTCTCTTTCTCCTTGTCTTGCAGGTAAGAACAAGGGCAAAGGAAAAGACAGGGAAAAAGCATGATATGGGATACTCTTGCTTTTGACCCTGATGATATGAGATACTCTTGCTCTACTGTGGCTGGTTTGCATAGGTATTATTAGGGGGAAGAAAGCTAAGTGTTTCGAGAGGCTTCGTTGGGAGTGCCCTCTCAGATATGAGAAAGGGTCGAGCATTTTTGAGAAAGCAATCCTGTCGGGGATCTGGCTCTCGAGATTCGGAAAGCGGTGCCTCTTCGATTTTTGAGAAAGCAATCATGTTGGGAGTCTGGCTCTTGAGATTCGGAGGACGGTGCCTCTTCGATTTTTGAGCAAGTAATAATGCTATTCCTTTACCCTTCTTGGTCATAGCAATGTAGTGGGAGCTGCAAGCTTCACATGTTTTAACTTTGTCAGAGCGCTTTGAAAAAGTGGTATGTGGTATCTGGAAAGCTGATGTTGCGTATGAAGATTGCAGACAAGCTTTATCTAAGGAAATCTGGCTCTCGAAGTTCAGAGAGCGGTGAGAGCGGTGCCTCTTCGATTTTCGAACAAGCAATTCTGTCGGGGATCTGGCTCTCGAGATTCAGAGAACGGTGCCTTTTCGATTTTTGAGAAAGCAATCTTGTTGGGAGTCTGACTCTTGAGATTCGGAGAGCAGTGTCTCTTCGATTTTTGAGAAAGTAATTCTGTTGGGAGTCTGACTATTGAGATTCGGAGAGCAATGTCTCTTCGATTTTTGAGAAAGTAAACCTGTTGGGAGTCTGGCTCTCGAGATTCGGAGAGTGGTTCCTCTTCGATTTTTGAGCAAGCAATCTTGTTGGAAGTGTTTTCTCGAATGTGAGTAAAGGTTAGGCATTTTTGCCAATCTGCCTTGACATGGAGCACGAAGGTTGACACACATTGGGACTTTCTAGTTATCAAACAATGGTGCTGTTCCTTTACCCTTGTGGGTAATAGTAGGGTAGCTGGACCTTCAAAATTTATGTGTCTAAACTTTGTCAGAGATCTTTGGTACCCGAGGAGCTGATGTTGCGTGTAGAAAGTGGTGATTCTTCGAAATCCGAAGAGTGGTGCCTCTTCGGAATCCGGAGAGTGGTGCCTCTTCGGAATCCGGAGAGTGGTGCCTCTTCGATTTTTGAACCAACGGCCCTGTTGCCCTTTCTTTTATAAGGGCACCAATTGTGTGCAATTACATTCAAAGAGTTATTGCTTGTAGGAATTTTCCCCTTACTTCAGAGATTTATTGCACCTCATTTCTCCTTCATCATTTTTGAGAATGTCTGACCCATCCAACCGTCGTTTTGACTTGAACTTTGGTGAAGAGGCAGCCATGCCTTCTTAAGACAACATATTGCGCCCATCCTTCTTATCCCCTACTGGTCCTCTTACCGTTGGGGCTCTGTGATGAAGAATGATATGACCGCTATGCTGGTGACCAGGAACCTTCTCACCCCCAAAGATAACAGACTACTTTCCAAACAGTCTAATGAGTTGGCTGTTAAGGATTCTCTGGCTCTCAGTGTTCAGTGTGCAGGTTATGTGTCTAATATGGCCTAACGCCTATTTGCTCGAATCCGCCAAGTTGAATCATTGGCGGCTGAAGTGATAAGTCTCAAACAGAAGATCAGAGGGCTCAAGCATGAGAATAAACAGTTGCACAGGCTCGCACATGACTATGCTACAAACATGAAGAGGAAGCTCGACCAGCTGGAAAAAATCTGATGGTCAATTTTACTTGATCATCAGAGGTTTGTGGGTTTGTTCCAAAGGCATTTATTGCCTTCGTCTTCTAGGGTTGTACCGCGTAATCAAGCTCCAAATGATCAACCTTCAGTGCCTCCTCCTTCTGGGGTTCTACCTAGTACTGAGGCTCCGAATAATCACCCTCTGGTGCCTCCTCTTTCTGGGGCTCTGCCGACTGCTGAGACTTCTCTTGAGCAACTTTTGTGAAGGCTCCCTCTTGTTTGTTTATTTTGATTCATGTATATGTACATATTTGTAACTTATCAGAAATGTCAATAAACAAGTTTTGCTTCATTTCAACATATTGTGTTAAATACACCAAGGCCTTCTTCACTAAGTTCTTTGAATTTTTCCTTTTGTTGAAGCTTGTATGTTGAAGGTTTGTGAGTGAGCATGTAAGTTGAGATAGTGCTACCTTAATTTCCCGAGTGAGGAAAACTTCTCATTTGGAGACTAGAAAAATCCAAGTCACTGAGTGGTCGTGAGACTTCCGAGTATCAAGGTGCAGTAGGATATGGTAGGAGTCCCCCAAGTCTTCGGTCGAGGGAGTTGACGAATGAGGCATTTCATTTCTAAGTGGCAGCCCAAAACTCCTTCATATATATTTGTTATGAAAGTTGTTAGGCCCAAAGAAGAAGAGGCCTAGGCAATTTTTTTTTTTTTCGAATTTTCGAATTTTTGAATTCCCGAATTTTTTAATTTTCGAATTTCTGAAAATATATATATATATTTTAAAGCTTTGTAGGCGAAGCTTTGAGGTTGAAGCTTTGTTGGGCACCATGAATTGATTTTGCTTCACACTATCTTGAACAAGATAGTGTGAAGCTTTGTAGGTGAAGCTTTGAGGTTGAAGCTTTATTGGGCACCATGAATTGATTTTGCTTCACAATATCTTGATCAAGATAATGTGAAGCTTTTGTAGGTAAAGCTTTTGTGGGTCAAGCTTTTGTAGGTGAAGCTTTTGTGGGTCAAGCTTTTGTGGGTCAAGTTTTTGTAGGTGAAGCTTTTGTGGGTCAAGCTTTTGTGGGTGAAGCTTTTGTGCTGAAGCTTTTGTAGGTGAAGCTTTGGAGTTGAAGCTTTGTAGGTGAAGCTTTGGAGTTGAAGCTTTCGTTGGGTACCATGAATTGATTTGCTTCACACTATCTTGATGAAGATAGTGTGAAGCTTTTGAGAATTTGTAGTTGTCATCCATTGATGAAGCTTTTGTTGGTGAAGCTTTGGAGTTGAAGCTTTTGTTGATGATGCTTTTATGGGTGAAGCTTTTGTGTTGAAGCTTTTGCAGGTGAAGCTTTGGAGTTGAAGTTTTGTAGGTGAAGCCTTGGAGTTGAAGCTTTTGTTGGGTACCATGAATTGATTTTGCTTCACACTATCTTGATAATGCCGAATCTGCAAAGGATGTTCTTCCATACAAAGTCTTCTATTTTTGCCTCAGTAATGGTTGCCAAGGGTTCTACTTCGGCACACTTTGTGAAATAGTCAACTGCAACGATTGCATAGCGAACCTTGCCCTTCCCTGCAAGCATTGGACTCATCAAATCAAGTCCCCATTTGGCGAAGGGCCAACAGCTGATCATAGGAGGGAGCGGCTCGGGAGGGGAGTGAGGAATAGTTGCGTAGCGTTGACACTTATCACATGAGCGGGATATTCTGATGGCATCTTGGTGGAGTGTTGGCCAGTAATATCCTTGGCAAAAAGCCTTGTGTGCTAGGGATCGAGATCCAGCATGATCTCCGCAGACTCCTTCATGTATTTCCCGAAGGACAGTTTCCGCCTCTGCGGGAGTAAGGCATCTCAGGTATGGTAGGTTAAAACCCCGCTTGTAGAATTGGTCATTAATGATCAAGTAACGGGTAGCCTTGTATCGAATCTGCTTAGCTTGAACTTTGTCATTTGGAAGGGTGCCATGAGCAACGAATCTATAAATCGGGGTAATCCAACTATCTCCTTGTTGTAAGTTGCAAACTTCCGCAGCCATGGTGCTTGGTGCTGCCAACAATTCGACTTGAATTTTTCTTCCAATCTTGTCTTCCACCGCTGAGGCGAGGTGAGCCAAAGCATCTGCATGACTGTTTGCCACTCAAGCAATTTGGGTGATCTGGTAGTGGAAGTGCTTGAGCAACAATTGTGTTTGTGCCAGATATGATGCCATGGAGCTATCCTTAGCGTCAAAGTTGTTGGTGACCTGGTTAACCACCAATTGGGAATTACAGAAGATATCAATTCGTTTAACCCCAAAGTGTTTGGCCAAACGTAAGCCTGCTAAGAGAGCTTCATATTCGGCCTCATTGTTCGACGCCTTGAATTTGAAACGAAGAGCATACTCCATCGCCACTTTGTCAGGAATCGTAAGGACTAGTCTTGCTCCACAACCCTGTTGGTTCGACCAGCTATCAACATATAGACTCCATGCTAAGGCTGTTGGTTCTATTTTCTGAGCTTCTGAGGGTAATGAAACCACTTCTTTAGGCGTAGAAATAATGTCAACAGGACATGTGAAGTCTGCGATGAAGTCTGCCACTGCTTGGCCCTTCTCAGCTGGCTTTGGTTGGTAGGAGATGTCAAACTCACCAAATGCTATCGCCTATTTGATCATTCGCTCGAAAGTGTAAGGACTTTGGATTATCGGTCGAAGAGGATGATTAGTAAGCACGATGATGGAGTGTGCTTGGAAGTAAGGGCGAAGTTTTCGAGCAGACATGACCAATGCTAGAGCCAATTTCTCAATGATGGAGTATCGTGTCTCCGCATCTTGTAAGGCCTTACTAGCGTAGTAGATAGGCCGTTCGACATTACCATCCTTTCGAATGAGAACGGAACTTACTGCTGAAGCCGATACCGACAGATAGATAATGAGAGTGTCACCAACCTCAGGTTTGGAGAGCAAAGGGGCTTTACTCATGTAGTCTTTGAGGTTCTTGAATGCCTCAGCACATTCATCAGTCCATGTAATTTCCTTCTTACTTCTCTTAAGTGCTTTGAAGAAAGGAGCACATCTGTCTGTGGTCTTAGAGATGAACCTAGTTAAGGTTGCCACCTTGCCAGTAAGGCTCTAGATATCTTTTGAAGTTACCGGTTCCTTCATGTCGAGGATTGCTTTGATCTTCTCGGGATTAGCCTCAATGCCTCGTTGGCTTATCATGAAGCCCAAGAATTTGCCAGAGCCTACGCCGAAGGCACATTTGTTGGGGTTTAACCTCATTCGATACCTCTTCAGAATGGTGAAAGTTTCAGATAGGTTGGTGATGTGTTGGTCAGCATGTTTACTCGACTAGCATATCATCAATGTAAACTTGCATGCTCTTCCCAATCTGTTCGGCGAACATTGAATTGACCAGTCTCTGATAAGTCGCTCATGCATGCTTTAGGCCGAAGGGCATGACTTTATAGCAATATAGTCCCCTGTCAGTAGTGAAGGCTGTGTGTTCTTGGTCCGGAGGGTTCATGAGGATTTGGTTGTATCCTGAGTAAGCATCCATGAAGCTCAGGAGTTCACACCCTGCCATAGAGTCTATATGTATGTCTATGAGAGGAAGAGGAAAGTTATCCTTCTGGCATCCTTTGTTTAGGTCGGTGTAATCGACACACATTCTCCACAAGACCTTTTGCAGCAGGAGACTTTCCTTGGTCGGATTCTTCTTAACAAGGACAACATTTGCTACCCAAGTTGGATAATTGACTTCGCGGACGAAGCCTATGCCTTTGAGTTTTTCAACTTCTGCCTTCACTGCCTCGTACCGTTCAGCGTCATAAGATCTTCGCTTCTGTCTCACTGGCTTGGTCTTGGGGTCAATACTTAAGCGATGACAGATTATATCGGGAGAGATGCCTGGCATGTCCTCATATGACCAGGCGAAGACCTCAGTGTTTTCTTGCAAAAAAGAGATCAATGCCAACCGAATGGATGGTGACAAGGTGGTACCAATCTTCACCATGCGATCCGGATAATCTTTTGAGATAGAGACCCTCTCCAACTCTTCAACGGGTTGTGCTTGCTGGGTGAAAGAATCATCTTGAGGATTGTCGGGTTGACTGTTGCCACCGGGAAGATCCAAGTTGGCTTCGTCTGGGCTGGTCTTTATGACTTGGTCATGTATAGAAAGGGTTACCTTGGGCACATGCAGGTGTTGTTGCTTGACCGAAGTGTTGTAACATGATCGTGCACTAAGTTGATCTCCTCTGATGTAACCATTGCCATAGGAGGTTGGAAATTTCATCAACAACATATGTGTGGATACCATGGCCTTGAGATCATTGATGCATGTGCGTTCGAAGAGGACATTGTATGCTGTTGGGCAATCAACCACCAAGAAGTTAGAGGTAATGGTAGTTGTGTAAGGGCCTGTACCAATGGTGAAAGGTAAGTGTATGCTCCCCAAAGGTTGCACAATATCACCGGAGAAGCTTATCAGAGGGGAAATCGAGCGGTCGAACAAGTGTTCAGCTACATTAAGTGCCCTGAAAGCTTCAGCAAACATGATATTGACCTAAGCCCCCGTGTCTACCAGGATTCGTCGTACTTCAAAGTTGGCTATGTGAGCTTTCACGATCAGCAAAACGTGCCCGTGTTCTTCATGGGCTTGTAATTCGGGTGCCTCGGCTTTCGCTTCGGGATCAAGTGTGTTATGCTGGGGTAAATGGCCATGCATGTGGCGTTCAAAGGTGTGTATGCCTCACTCCTCGGGGTAGGGGCTGTCCTAACACGTGCTTGACCCACTGTGTTGACTGCCTGGGGTCGGGGATTATCATGGCGATACCCTTGGTTATCGTGGTAATGTCCCTTACTCCTTTTACTAAAATGAGACTGGTGAGGATGGAAATCTTTCCTTTTGCCCTGATTTTGATATGTCTGTTGACTTGGCAAAGTATTAAGTAAGGCAGGGGGAGGCACCATTGCCGTTTGGAAGGTCGAGGTCTTCTCATTTGGTTGGATCTGGCTTCCACTCCCTACTTGCTGATAAGGGGTGGTTGTAAGGGGTTTCCCTTGATATGTCCTTGCCTCGGCAGAGGCATGGTTGTAAGCCTGTGCCTTCACCTCAGAGTAAGTCTTCCAAGAGTTGGCATTGATCATGTACTTGAAGAAACAATCGCGTAGGCCTGCCGTGAAGGCCTTGAGGGCGGTCTTGTTATCTGCGTCAGAACAAGGAGAATACACATGGCTGAAACGACCAGCATACTCTCATAATGACTCGTCCGGCTTCTGGCGAATAGTGTACAAGTCATCTGCAGAATGCAAGCGATCGGTCTGGAAGATGTGTTGAGAGACAAACAGTTTCCTCAGTTCATCAAATGAGTCTACTATCTCAGGTGGAAGACGGCAATACCAATTTAGAGCTCCGCCAGAGAGGGTGGAGGGGAAAAGAAGGCATTGCTCTTTGTCGGTGTGCATCCGATATGCTATGTTGGACTCAAAGAGGTTAAGGTGGTCAATTGGGTCCTCCCTTCCAGTATATAGTTGTAAACCAAGCTTTTGTTTTGTCTTCGCTTGAAGGGGGTGTCAAGGATCCTCCTTGTGAGAGTGTCAGGCCTGGGTTGGTTCTAATCAGATATCTCGGCCTGAAGTTCGACCTTCAACTTGTTTACTTCCTCAAGGAGCTGTAGGACAAGGGGGTCTTGAGTGGAGTCATGTACCACTGGGATTTTCTTTCGTAAGTCTCCATCGCCTCTTTGAAGTAGGAAAGTTTGAGCAAGGGCGTGTGATTTTCCCTTGGACTCGCCGTACTGACTTCTAGGGCGAGTCTGTCGGAATACCTCAGAGTCCCCTGTACCTTCATGTTCCTCTAGGACATGTCGTTCCTTCCCTAGATTGGCAGCTGGCATGGGTCGTTGGAGGGGACTGAGTCTTTCAGAAACCCTTGAGTCATTGATCTTCGAGCATATGTGGAAGGGATTCTCTCGACGTTGCTTTAGGAAGTCTCGGCAGTCACGATAAACGACTTTCGATCCTTCCAACCCTTCTGCAAGGAGTTGTCTTCCTCCACTTCTCCTGCTTCAGGTCGAAGCAGCTGGGTTGAGAGAAGTCTCATGTTGATCAATGTTGTGATGATTAGCTCGCCCCTCATTAGGGATACCCGTGTCGAAGGAAGGTGACCCTCCGTGTTGGGAGGCACCCAGATGATGGTTGATATCCACAGGGGCAACAAGCTCGCGTGTTTGAGTACGCATAGTTTCGTGGAGCGTCTCAAAGAGCTTCTCATACTGTTCCTAGAGGACCTCATTCTTCATTGCTATCTTGTTGTTTTGGGCTTCTAGCTCATCGACTTTAGCTTGAAGAGCAACCCTCTTTCCTTCCTTCTTTCGTTGCTTCGCACTAGGTGTAAAAGGGGTGTCATTCTATGTGTTGTGGCTTCCTTCGCTCCCCATGTTTACGAATGGTGGAAACCAGCTTGACAAAACTGAAGAGAGTGGGAATAAGTGTCGTTCCCCGAACGGCGCCAAATGTTGATGCATAAAATCAGCGAGGACTTTGGTACAACAGATAATGTTAAGTTTGTGACCTTCGCTAGATTGCTCCGGTCACTAGTGTAGATAAGTAAGTAAACGGATAGGGACAGGGAAGCAAACACAAGAAGTACATAGGTTCAAGCTTTTCTTTAGTGAGTACTAGTGAATGATTTAGTACAAATGACATTAGGAAATACTGTGAGAGAATGATCTCTATTTATAGAAGAGAGTTTCTAGTTTCATTTTGACATTGACACGTGTCGTGTTGTGATTGGCTTCTGATGTTGACACATGTCGCACTATGATTGGCTTCTGATATCGACACGTGTCGCTCTGTGATTGGCTTACTGGTTGTAGGGAAACTCTTTTGGGTCCTTGACGCTATAACGTTGACCGGTGCTCAGTAATTTCGGGATTGGTCAAGTATGATACAAACAAATATGTTATAGAGAATATGAAGGAAAAGTATGCACTGGTTGTATATTGAAATCAATCATTACAAACCCTCTGGCTCTAAAACATTGAAGAAGAAATATCTGCAGTAGTTTGGAAGCATGAAACTCCAAGCAGATAGTAGATTAATGCAGGTCAACTACATCTTCGTGGTGCCAAGAAAACAACCTCAACAAACAACAACTCCAACTACCTATTATTAGGTGTAACTTTAACAAGTATATTGTTATGACAGAAGTTCTTGCTCACCGCATAAACGCAAATACCCCCAAAAGATTAGTCACTAATAGGTCTAACCATAACCGCTCAAATAACCCCAATCAACTCAGCACAGAAAGTAGGACTTCACAACAAATGTGGTTCATACTCAACAGAAATGAAGTGGTACTTAGATTCCCTTTTTTGAGAAAGATAACAAATATTGCGCATACATTCCCTTTGTTTCATAATTCTATTGCTTTACATTGTCTACTAATATCCTCTTTCCTGGATGTTCATAAAAATGGTGGTTAAGTCATGATGAGAAATAAGCATCACCAGAAAAGCCCTTAAAAATGATTCCACAAAGCTATGGACTTTTCAGTAATTCTATTACATATCTTTCTTAGTTCATTCCATCCATTCCATAAAGAACATATTTATCTCGCTCACCAATAGATATACCTATATTTATATGGGATGCATAATAGTCAAATTATTAACTTCAATCACCTGTAAGCTGGCCATTAACAAATACACGCAACACGTCGCGCATGCTATCAATTGAGACTGCTGGGCTAATATTGTTTTTCTCCCAAAAAGATATGTCATCCTCTGAAACAAAAATCCTATATTCCAAAAAGGCATCAAATAGGTATTGAATGATATCAAATATAGTTTTAAAAATTGACATGCATTGATTTAAAACAGTTAGTACATTAAACCCTAATAGTCATCCCATCAGAGACACGAAATTCAACATAATGATTGTTTGTTATGCCACATACAACTCCGGAGTAAAAAAATGAACTTTTCAAAGATAGTAATAAAAACCAATGAGAGGTCTTTTTTTTATTAATCTTTTTTTCCAAAGTCTCATTTTTTGTATGAAAGAGTGCATCCGGCGTGTTGTGTGACCGTCGTAGGCCACTAAAGCTCAAGGGAAAATTTTATAGGACGGCAATAAGGCCGGCGATGCTGTATGGCACAAAATGTTGGGCGGTGAAGCATCAACACGTACACAAAATGGGTTTGGACATGTGCAAAGAAGGCCTACTGACGCTCCGGTTTGAAGATGTGACTATGGGATAGAGGTTCAGGGTCGAAGGGGTAGAGGAAGACCTAGGAAAACTTTGGAAGAGACCTTAAGAAAAGACTTAGAGTGCTTGGATCTAACGGAGGACATGACACAAAACCAAGCGCAATGGCATTCTAGGATTCATATAGCCGACCCCACTTAGTGGGAAAAGGCTTTGTTGTTGTTGTTGTTGTCTCATTTTTTGTATATTAAAAGGACCTCTACTAAGTAAAAAATTGAACTTTTTGAAGATAATAGTCAACTGACTAGAAATACGACAGTTATGTTGTGTGCCACATATAACTCTTATCCAAACAATCTCATCCAGCAGTAGCTCTATTCAATAAAATAAATATACCTGGTTATATGCCATAAGTAATCAGACTGGTCTTTTGTTACATTCAAATGCTCCAATATTCCTTGGACCGTAAAATTGTTTTCACTCCAAACACCAACTGGCTCTTTTACAGTCATCCATGATTCGGTGATAAACAAATCATCATTCTTGGTAATGAATTGTTGCTGTGAAGAAATACCTGAATAAAGGGGCAAATCAAACTCTACTGTTTTGATGGAAGTTTGTGCACCAACCTGCCCAAGCATTGGAAAACAGAAGACTCAGACAAACACTTCAGATTGGAAAATTGTTTCACATTTTCACAAGTTCAGATTCCGAAGAAGAACCACGTAAAAGCTCATTAAAGTTTGAGATGAGGACAACTGTGATAACATCCTCACTTAGAGATATGCAGAATTATTTAGAGATACACAGAACTAAACTTCATTGAAGTATCTGACTGATAAAAGGAGACATGAAACTGACCACAAACTGAATAATTGTATGTTATCATATTTCCAGTACAGATCTGGAACCATTAGGCTAAAGTTGTTTATGGTTTCACTTCGGCTCGTCATGACTGCCTGGCTGTTGAGCTCAATTTCAAGCATCAACAAAATTATTAAATCTCTCTCATTAATAATTAGTTTCAGGAATTTGAGGAGGGAACAATACATTTTCCTAAGAATTCTATTGTTATTTACGTTCACCATCAATTATGGCAGCTCCAGTAAGATTTCACACAGTGGCAATGGTTATATAGAGTATTCAGTTACAACATAGATAGCACAAGATATAATTTACAAAATAATTTTTTTGGTATGATTTATATAAGAAAGAAGTACGAACCCCAGAGAATTAAAATTTATAATTCAAGTCTTTGTAATGAACCATAGAGAGGTAAACCTATAATTTAAGTATTTGGTATGAGTGTTTCTATGTAAGAACCACAGAGAGTTACAATTCATAATGTAAGATTTTGGTTCAAGTGTTTATATGTAAAAACCAAAGAGAATAACATTAAAAAACAGATTATTTAAGATTGGTCATAAACTACCAGCTAACAAGTAAAGAGTAAGCTTACCGAGTCTGAAAAATAATATACAAATTAAATTTGGCTTTCACATATGCGAACAGAATAATAGCAAGTTGAGACATATACACAATTGATCCAGCTCATATTCTGTGATATATGTTGCCAGAAAGTTCTTAATGTTGCAGTCATCAACATGTGCAATGTCAAATGATGCAATCATACCTTGGCAGTGTTGTACACCACGTTCCGGCAGTCTGGCAAAATACTGACTGACCATGGTGGTAGATTATACTTTTGACCAAGGAATGTTACAGAAGCTGCTTTATGTTCATCAATGTTTGCAAGGAATGCGGAGCAACTGATTTGACTTCCATACGAAGTAATGTTCGGGCCTTTGGTGTGAGAATTCATGCAGTACACGTGTGCCTGAATACATAACAGAAATTAGTTTGCAGGTAGAACTAATAAACTCCAAAAAGAGCAATAGAAAAATGATTCCAATATACATAATTGTTTCTAACACTAGTCACATGTAAGAGATATTCAACTGAGGATGGAATAGTAAATTATTTGGTAACTTCTATAGGGACTTATGGACTTATGTCACTCTAGATGGGCAATTGTCCAAAAGGGATAAAACATTAAAAAGTAGAGGACAGTTTTAACAGACAATATAATCTCCAATTACTTATTTCATTTCAAATAGGATTCAGGAACACAAGTGCTCGAAGAAGATCCAACCTATGAAAGACACAATAAACTGAGACTTCAATGAAAACGTAAACTATTAAAATCATAGACATAGCGGAGATGAGGATGCTTCGTTGGATGTGTGGGCACACGAGAAAGGATAAGATTAGGAATGAGGATATCCGAGGTATAGTAGGAGTAGCCGAAATTGTAGGAAAGCTGAGAGAAAATTGGTTACGGTGGTTTGGACATGTGCAAAGAAGGCCTACTGACGCTCCGGTTAGAAGATGCGACTACGGGATAGAGGTTCAGGGCCGAAGGGGTAGAGGAAGACCTAGGAAAACTTTGGCAGAGACTCTAAGAAAAGACTTAGAGTACTTGGATCTAACGGAGGACATGACACAGGACCGAGCACAATGGCGTTCTAAGATTCATATAGCCGACCCCACTCAGTGACTTGGATTTTTCAAGTCTCCAACCGAGAAGTTTTCCTCACTCGAGAAATTAAGGGAACACTACCTCAACCTACATGCTTCACTCACAAAGCTTCAACATACAAGCTTCAACAAAAGAAAAATTCAAAGAACTTAGTGAAGAAGGCTTTGGTGTATTTAACACAATACGTTGAAATGAAGCAAAACTTATTTATTGATATCTCCGATAAGTTACAAATATGTACATATACATGAGTCAAAATAAACAAACAAGAGGGGGCCTTCACAAAGGTTGCTTAGGAGAAGTCTCAGCAGTCGGTAGAGCCCCCAGAAAGAAAAGGCACCGGAAGGTGATCACTCGAAGCCTTAGTACTGGACAGAACCCTAGAAGGAAGAGGCATTGGAGGTTGATCATTTGGAGCTTCATTACGCGGTACAGCCCCAGAAGACGAAGGTAATAAATGCCCTTGGAACAAACCCACAAACCTCTGATGATCAAGTAAAATCTGACCATCAGATTCCTTCATTTGGTCAAGCTTACTCTTCATGTTTGTAGAATAGTCACTGAGAGCCAGATAATCCTTAACAGCCAAGTCATCAAACCGTTTGGAAAGAAGTCTATTATCTTTAGGAGTAAGAATGTTCCTAGCCACCACCGCAGCGGTCATATCATTCTTCATCACGGAATCCCCAACGGTAAGAGGACCAGTAGGGGATAAGAAGGATGGGCGCCATATGTTGTCTGGAGAAGGCGCGGCTGCCTCTTCACCAAGGTTCAAGTCAAAACGACGGTCAGAAGGGCCAGACATTTTCAAAGGTGTTGAAGAGAGAAGGTCGGACAAATCAAGATCTTAGAAGTGCAAGAAGGGAGCTTCTACTGGTGGAGATTCAAGTGTGCTTTGGAACTTAATGACAGCCTCTATAAAAATCTGCACTCGACGGAGCTTCAAAAATCGAATAGGCGCCTGCTCAGAAATCGAAGAGGCGTTTGCTTTCTCAAAAGCTAGGCTGCTCAGAGACCACGAGGGCCGATCTTAGAGATCGAAGAGGCGTTTGTTTTCTCAAAAGCTGGGCTGCTCAAAGACCACGAGGGCCGATCTTAAAAATCGAAGAGGCGCTTGCTTTCTCAAAAGCTGGGAGAAAGAGAGCAATCAATCAGCACTTGGAATCAAGCTTCCAGTCAGGAACTGAGTGCCTGAAACCCCTTACCTGATTACTTACCTGGTATTGCTCTCGAATGCTCATCTTCAACATCTTATGCTTCCAGAGAAGATACCACATCTGTCTGAGGAACAGATAGGGCAAGTGAGAAGGATACAAGGAAGCATGTGGAGACAAGCGTAACAGAACATGTGCCGATACTTCTACTACTTTGTCAACAGCAAAAGTATCCCTTATTAGCAGGGTCGAACGTACTCTAGATTTGATGGACTTGTTTTGACCCTCAAATTCTTCAGTCGGCCTTATACTCTGGAGGTAACCAGAAAACCATCCAGCCCAGTTCAAGAATAAGCCTGTGGAAAGTTACTTCTTCAAAAGCAAAAGTATCTCATACCATCTCTTCTCCTCTTCTTCTCTTTATCCTTCATGCTGCCTGCAAGATAAGGAGGATGAGAACAATCAACCGGAACTCGAAATCAAACTTCTGATCTGGGACTGATTGCTTGGAGCTCTGATTGCTTACCTTGTCTGTCACCTCTTTCAACAGATCCCCTAGCTCAGCGACTTGAGGGACTCTTACTACATGATTTGTATCGCGCTTGACCAAGCCTGAAACTAAAAGTACGCTTCAAGTGAAATTGATACATTACGTTGTGCATCTCCAACAGTTAAAGATATTACCCCTGGATGGAGGAAGAGTACTTTCAGAGAAGATGCCACATCTACCTATGAGACAAATAAGGCAAGTGAAGACGATACCACACTTCGGTACTTAGAAGTTTCGTGATTACTCAGCGGCTTGGATCTTGCAAGTCCCCAAGCGAGGAGCTTCCCCTCCAACCAGGAGGCCAATCACAAAGCGACACATGTCGACATCAGAAGCCAATCATAGCGCGACACATGTCAACATCAGAAGCCAATCACAACACGACACTTGTCAATGTCAGAACAAGGCTAGAAACTCTCTTCTATAAAAGGAGATCATTCTCCCAAAATATTTCCTAATGCTATTTGTACTAAATCATTCATTTGTACCCACTAAAGGAGAGCTTGAACCTATGTACTTGTGTAAATTCTTCACAATTAATGAGAACTCCTTTACTCCGTGGACGTAGCCAATCTAGGTGAACCACATACATCTTGTGTTTGCTCTCCTGTCTCTATCCTTTTACATACTTATTCACACTAATGACCGGAGCAATCTAGCGAATGTCACAAACTTAATATTTTTTGTTGTACCAAAGTCCTCACTGATTTTGTGCATCAACAATCCTTAAGTCCTTACCTTATTGCATTGGTAATGGATGAGTTAACAGGACATATTCAAGATGTTATTCCTTGGTGTATGTTTTTCGAAGACAATATAGGGTTGATAAATGAAACTCAGGAAGGAGTAAATACGAAGCTTAACCTTTGGAGAGAAGTGTTGGAATCTAAAGGTCTTCGCCTAAGCCGATCAAAGACAGAATATATGGAATGCAAGCGGGATGGATGAAGTGGAAGAGTGCATCCGGCGTATTGTGTGACCGTCGTATGCCACTGAAGCTCAAGGGAAAATTTTATAGGGCGGCAATAAGGTCGGCGATGCTGTATGGCACAGAATGTTGGGCGGTGAAGCATCAACACGTAGACAAAATGGGTGTAGCGGAGATGAGGATGCTTCGTTGGAGGTGTGGGCTCACGAGAAAGGATAAGATTAGGAATGAGTGGGTTGGACATGTGCAAAGAAGGCCTACTGATGCTCCAGTTCGAAGATGTGACTACGGGACAGAGGTTCAGGGCCGAAGGAGTAGAGGAAGACCTAGGAAAACTTTGGAAGAGACCCTAAGAAGTACTTGGATCTAACGGAGGACATGACACAAAATCGAGCGCAATGGCGTTCTAGGATTCACATAACGGACCCCACTTAGTGGGAAAAGGCTTTGTTGTTGTTGTTGTTGCGTACAAGTGCATGCAAGTTTTGGGACACTACTGCAAATACAAGCGGTTAAGAGCTGGATCGTTATATTAATAGTTATTCCCAAATGAAGAAAAAACATTTATTATATAATATCATCAAGACCAGAAAATCCTGTTTGTGAGCACACATATTAAAGTGTGAACAAACATAACTCAAGGTTTGGCTCAAACCTCTTGTTTTGGTCCCAACTTTATATAATTCGGAGAATCAGCAGCAACAAGAGCAGGTTCGCAGAGCTTTATAGCAGCATGTAGATCCTTCAAATGTCCCCATTTTGGCTCACTCAGCAGACCTAGTTAATAAATCAGTACTTTTATTGATTGGATTCAGTAATGTAACACCCATGCTAACTTTTCCATAGAAGATATCCATATGAAACTCATTAACTCATTACAACTCGATCACAGGGACTTGGACACAAAAAGCAAGAAAATGAACCAGCCATATAATAAAGTTATCTCCGACCAAAAAAAAAAAAATATATATATATATATATAACAAAGTTATCATTTAGACCCATTAACCTACCATATTCATCAATTGGAGCATCATAATCATAACTAGTAATATAAAACGGGCCCCCAGAAGTCCGCCCAAAGTTTGTTCCACCAAAATACTGCACACAAGCAGCAAGCTTGTTAAGATTTATAAGGGACATAAATAAGACATAACACATTGACATGTTATCTGACAGTGAACAAATCAGGGAAATGAGTAATATTTTATCTTTACATATTACCTATATTGCCAAAAAAATAATAAACTGTAAAATGGAACTTTTGGCTGTTGTCCCATGGTGATATTAGTTGTTCCACATTTATCAAGCTATAGAAACCGAAATTTTGAATTTCTCTTGCCAAAATCAAAAGCACTGAAGAGAATTATGGAAACAAATTTGGCCCAAAGGGAAACAGAACAATGTAGTCACATTAAAGAAATTTCTTTTTTAGAAGAAAGAGCAAAGAAATGAAAAATAACGTTT
Source organism: Malus sylvestris (assembly GCF_916048215.2). Lineage (NCBI taxonomy): Eukaryota > Viridiplantae > Streptophyta > Magnoliopsida > Rosales > Rosaceae > Malus > Malus sylvestris. Next base: position 39,152,960 of record NC_062272.1, on the reverse strand, counting down.
TAGCACATAATGACACCACTGAAGACATGTCAAACAAATCTATGTATGATTTTTTTTTTATTTGGTGTACACCACACAATACCATACTATTTATGAACTAAATCAGCAGTGCACATATGGGTTGTCTTTGTACCATATAATAATTCTGAAAGCTCCCTCCACGTTGGTAAAAGCGTGCTACTGCAAATGCAAGATCTTCAACAGGCCTGTGAGGCAATCTTCCACCCCATGATGCATACCTCAGAAAGTCGTGTAAAAGATTAGACTACAATTTCAAGAAGCAAAATTTGCAAAACCACAAGTAAATCTGCAATTATCTCCCTTTAAATAAAATAAAATATAAAATCCTAAAGCCACAAAATTTGACATAAGATTCTTTCACACTTTACTGGTTTTCTTAACTACTTATTCTTTCTTCAACCCTTAGAACATCAAAACTAGCTCAAACAATTAGGGTGGAAGAGGCTTTCAAAATTCTTGAACCCCAGAATGTCTGTTTTATAGGATCTAGTCGTACCCAGTGCACAAGGCTCCAGCTTTACGCAGGGTCTGGGAGAGGTGAATGTCGGTTAGCCTTACCCCCATTTATGGAGAGGCTGCTCTCAAGTCTCGAACCCGAGACCTACCGCTCATGGGCGAAGGCACTTGCCATCGCACCAAGTGCGACCTCTGTTTTATAGGATCTAGTGGCTGAGGAAATTATTAAAGGATTGGACAGTTGGAAAAGGGCTTACTTGTGCATGGGTGGAAGGTGATAAACTGGTAATTCATGCGGACTGGAAGGTGGTAAACTGGAAATTCATAAGCTTTCTCTTGTTCAGCCTCAGCTGTTTCGCAATTTTACTTGGGTTAATACTGACAATTGTATGACTTTAGTAGTAGATGGATGGTTGGTTTTTTAATACAGCTTGTCCACTATGTTTGTAGTACCTTTAGAGTTTAGTTATAGCATACTAATAGAATTTTTTTTCTCTCTCTCGTAAAAAATGTTAATAGGATACATAGATGTGCAGAGAGTCAAGGCGACAAATTCACAGGGATTCAGCATACCATCCATCCCAATCTTCTGTCCACATTGTTGGTTTGTTATAGGAATTTGGTTTGTAACCATCACAATAGTAGCCGTTGCATGCATCTATCTGTAAAAAACCAAAAGCTATTTATATATACATGACCGCAATGAAATGATATGTTGAAATGTTTAAACGTTAGGACCTTCCCATGAAATGAACTGCATTTAATATGTCGTCTTAGCCATTGCATCCTGTTGACTTTTACTACTTGCCATTTTGCATTTTCCAGTGCAATATAATATTCATAAGAACTAATTCAGAAACTTAGATGTGCATGCATGACAAACGGAGGCATAAGACAAGCTAAGGGCCTTACAATACTTCCTGGAGCATCAACTTGCTTGCACATGACCCATGGAACCCCAGCACCGAGACCTAAAGCCATCTCAGCAGCCCACTTAATATATTCTTTCCCTTTCTGACCAAATTGCCCTTCAATATTTCCATATTCATTTTCAATCTGATAAAAATTTCATAGCAGCATCAGTATACATGGCTAAGAGCACATATATCAGGGAAAATACAGCCTGTTGAAAAAATATATTAGTAAAGACACAGAAATGGTAAGAAAATAAACACATTATTAAGGCTGAATGTCTGATCACCGATGAGCTAACTTAAACAAATACTCAACCTGCAGTCATACTGCGTAACCAGAAATCGAGAAATTACATAATTAAACAACTGAAATGGTAATGGAAGCGTGTACGCAGTGTGTAAAAGTGGGAAATATTGCCGGAATTTTTTAAGAGGTACATGCATATAAGTCATGCTTATAGAATGGCCCTCAGACCAGACATATGCATGACCCCAGTTACACTCTGAGAATAATGCATGATAGACAGAATACAATACCCACAAATTATAACAATTCTATAATTTCTATGATGCTTCTTTTCACTTTCAATTCTCATGATCCAAACAGGGCCCTAAGATCTCATCTACAAACAAGCTCAAATGGCCAATCTATGAAATATTCCGAATCAACTAAAAAATTTGCTTACAACCTGCAGCATGATAATTGGACCACCTTGCCAAGATAATAGTTCTTCCTCTTGCATCAGATCCACCATCTTTTTAACAAACCGCTGCATCTCCTCCTGTCGAAAATCAAAGCAACGTAAAGATGTCAAAGCCACCACTTTAAACTGCAGTTTACAGACTGGCTAACTCAATTTGAAAATTTAACTGGTCAAGAAAGGCCAGTTGTAATGCTATATTTATATAAACCCCTACAACACTAGAGAAACTCAAAGAAACTTCAGCTGTAGAAAACCCAAATCTAAGAGACTAAAATTAAACAGAACACACAAAAGATACTGAAGAGAAAATTACACGCCAAAATCACTATAGAAATGCGACTTCAAAAGTTATCATGGAACATTTTTGCTTTGTATAAAGGTTAAAAAAAAAAAAAGACCTGGCGGGAAATTCGAAGCACTATGTTATCAGCTTCAAGAATATGATACCTTCCTCAAGAAGAAAAAAGTTTAGTGAGTTTACAAAAATTGTTTGCTTCACTGAAAGAGAAAATCAAAAGAACAAAAAGAAAAACTTTTAAGTGCTAAGGGTTTAGCATCCCTCAAAGGGGTAGGCAGCAGCTAGTATGGTGTTACAGAAGTAAACTTATGACTGTCATTGTCACCCATGTTATCGTAAGTGTGGGAAATGTACTACAAAAAGAGCAATAGGACTGCATATGAGAAAGTGGAAGGATTGCTTTTACCTCTAAGAGATTCAATGGGAAAATCCACAATTCTAAAGAAACATTACATACAACTGCCCACATTAAAATATTGGTTATCTGGTGCAACCAAATCTGTGTTACAATCAGGAGTATGCTGTGGATTAGTATTTATATGGATGCACCTGTATATGTACAAATGATTTAGCAATTAGGGGACGGAAAAAGAAATCTAGACATTTAATTCCTTGTTGCATAACGTCGCTGGATGGAGTTTTGGATACACAGGGCAGTTTGAAATATTTAAATAAAATGATTACAACAGAAATTAAAAATAAAAATAAAGTAAAAAAAAAAACCTGCAAAATTCCAAAATTTATATATATGTGCAATTGTAGAAGCTTAGGGGCATTGAACCTTAAAAAGCGCATTGTTTGTTCGAAACTCTATTCCAGGGATGTCACGCAACCACACGGGGAAGCCACTGCAATGTAACCAGTGGAATACTAACTATTGTATGTTATGCAATGCATAAATAGAGACAGAAAAACAAGGCACCATGTTAAAAGTAGGGGAACTTGTAAAAACAGAAGAAAAGAACAGTTGAGACAATGAGACCCGAAGTTCCACTCAGCGCAGACATAGGGCCCTATGCGTAGATGGAGATAGAGTCCACTGGCTCCCACTAAATTTGCAAACTTGACAATATCATATCTCCCTTCAAAGTTGTACTGAGCAATTTATCCAGAACACATATTAGTTTTCAGCAAAAAATAAATGATTTTATTTAAGCCAACCAGAAGCCTATCACCCCAAACTAGCTGTAGAAAACGTTATGGCACCTGTCCTCTCACTGGCTCATGGCCGCTCCAAAATGCATAAGTTTGGATCACATCCGCCCCGCCTTCCTTGCTTTTTGCGATCAGATCAGGCCACATCTGACATCAAATCCCAGGCTTAAAATTTGTTCACAACAAATAATTACACAGCACTCTAGTCTGGCTCTACAGCGGCGTATTAAGATTTCCGCTCGCCAGATGCCACATTTTACAAAATTCCCATATGGTTATGCGAATGATGCAATAAACCAATAAGAAATTTTTTGTTGATTTCTTCTTTCTGTCACTTCAAAGTGACCCAAGAGCAGTTAATTACTCTTAGTCAAAGTACCACGCCAGCATTCCAGTGTTTGTAAGGAATATTCTGGAAGTTTACTTAAGGTTGTTGAATGCAGTAAGTCGCCGATCATTAGTTTTCTGTTCCTATTAATTAGTAACTAATCACAGATTAGTGAAATTATCATTACTAATATCATCCAAAAAAATGAATTATCATTCATTTAGAACCCTACTTCCTCACAATCATTGAAATTGTCAGTGCTGTTAAACCATTAGCATGCAGAAGCAGAGAAGCTATGGCGGAATCGAGAGAGCGTAGTACCTCAGGAGTGGCGCGGGGGTAGTGGATTCCGGCGGAGACGAGCATGCGGCGCTTGCCGTCGATGATCAGAGCTCGGTGGTCGTAGCTGACGTTGAATGGCTTGAAGTACTCGGCGGCCGCCTCCAGAGCAAATTGAACTGCCAGGCAGAGGAAGAAACATCGGAGCCCCCATGGGCTGCCTCTTTGGGCAACCATTTGCCACTCACTGCCTCCGCTGTGCTTTCTCTCTGTGCGTGGAAAAGAGATGGAGGAGAGAGAGTTGGGGAAGAAGACTGACTGTATCATCGCAGGAAGCTAAGAAGTGGTTGTACCATCTTTGTCGCCCGCAAAATATGTTGACACGTGTCAGCTCCAACAAAAGGGAAACAGAAAATTTCGGACCAAGTCGCCAAAATATTGGGCCAACTACAGAGAGATTTTTCTGTGTTACCGTCCCTTAGGTGGTAGATCACCTATTTCTATATAAATGTTGATTATGTATGTTAAAAGGTTAATAACTTAAAAATTAAAAATTTTCACCATTTGTATAAAAACACGTAGTGTACCAAGTTTCCGTCATAACTAAAAATTTCTCTAAACTAGGAACTGTTATGTATTTTTTATTGGGAATTTTAACAAAAAAAATTCTCGATATTGTTCACTTTAACGAAAAATCATATTTTTACACTAAAAAGTCAATCCTGGTACTATTCACTTTACCATTTATTTTATCCTAAAAACTTAAAATTTTCAAACCATTTTCATTGGTTTTTTTTTTATTTGTTTCGGATGGGAGAGGTGAATACACAAGGAAATAAGTGAAAAAAACTTGTGTGATTTCCTTCTGCTGTGCTTTGCGCTTTGCTGCTCACAAGGGAAAAGGTGGAGTTGGCTTCTCGCTTTGCGTTTGGGGTCTCAAACTTACCCCTTTACATAGAAAAAGTTCACCCACAAAATATATACAGACTCGCACAACCATACGCTAAGAGTGCTGCAGTAGGGAGTTTTAACGAAAATGTTGATCAGTCCCACTTACGTGTCCTGGATTTTCTACTCCTAATGTACTACTTTCTTCTGCTGGATTACATTCTTCTTTCAATTCTAATAAATTATTATATTCTTTTGATCCTAAAATATTTTTACTCCTATTTCTAAAATTAATTTTTTCATCCCTTCATCCGAAATTCTATGTAGTCCTAAATCATATGTCCTATATTTTTCTAAAAACTCTTCTTCATTTAAATGGTCAATATCTTCCATAAGCTTATCTACAATATGATAAAAAAAATCAACTAAATTAATATGTAAATTATCAAAAGTCATATGTATACTCTTATTTTCGATCTCACTTTCATCCTCTTCTATTTTTTTCTAGTTGCTTGTAATTACTAAACCTAATTGTTGTTTGCCTTGTACTAGTTTCATATATTTATATTTTATCTGGTTGTCTATTTCTTGTTACTTGTAAATTAGGTAACGTCCACTGAGTTTCTTCTAAAAAGCTATTATCTACGGGTTTTGCTTCTATCATACTATCAAATGTTTGAACTAAATTTTGAAATTCTAAATTAAACTTATGATTGTATTTATCAGACACTTTACCAATATACATTAAGCTACTGGACAACTAACCAAAACCCCCCAAAAACTTTCATTTTAATCATAAGGACAAAACAATTCAATAATACCCAAAATGTGCATGTAAAAGAGACAAGGGAGAGAGCATTTTAAGGGAAAAAGCATTTTAGGGATATCACATGCAAAATGAGACAAGCAAATTGTCACAGCTCATCCCGAATTATTTGATCATCAGTGTGAAATGTCTATTTTGCCCTTGGACGTTGAGGTGTGTTGTGTGTGACATACTTTTAGAGGTGGTCGAATATGTTAAGTTTCTAAATTTTTGGACCCAATTAGAACTAAAGGTTCTAATTGTTTTGGTTGGTTGTAAGAAAATCTGGACCACAAACACACACCTATACCCAATCCCCTTGACCTCTCTCTCTATCCTCTCTCTCGGTTTTTCTCCATCTTCCGTACAATATGTACAGACAAACCTCAAACCAAGCAATTTCTTCACTAATCGAGGTTTTCGAAGTCATCTTTGTGTTCTTTGTGAGCTCAGAAACACATCTATACCGTTTTTAGAACGTGAAGAGCTCATTTTCCTAAGAACCCAGTTTTGGGTTACTGTTCATGCACTCGTGATTTCGAAGTTTTTAGGAGATTTTAAGCTGCTAGTGAGCTTTAGGACATCTTCACGAAACTTGGAGAAGAAAAACAAAGTGAATTAGATGTCAGGAAGTTGAGTTTGGCAAGTTTCAAGTTTGTATCTGTCTATTTTATTATACATTAGTAGTTGCATATATTTATGATTGGTGCTGCGGATGCACAGGTAAGTGACAGGTAAGTTTATAAATTAAAGTTATGAGATTGTTTTAGTTTGATGTGATGTATTGAGAGCTCATAAACCTGCACCTCGGTGTTAGTGCTCCGGCCCAGAGTTAGGGCACAGTCCTTCACGTGATGTTCACCTCCCGCACCATATGCTCACCTTGGATCCAAGTTAAATGCACAAGCTTGTCGTACAGACCATTATAGGTGGTTCCGACTCGTAGGTGACCAGCGATCATTCATACAGTCTTCACGTGATCGTAGCACTAGAGCATATTTATTTTACACCTAGTCTTGTCGTATAGACCACTTTAGGTGGTCCCGACTCGTGTGTAGGATTTGATTTGATATGATTGAGATTGATTATGAGTTATAGACTCAGCCATACAGATTGAATTAGAGGGATTTGGCTGATGTGATATCTGACATTGATATATTTTGTCTGGATTACTTATGGTATTGCATTGAGATACTTTGGCATGGTATACTTCTATGGATTTTCATCTTGAGTATGATTTCTGATACAGCTTATTATTACTATTATTTTCTGGAAAATTATACAGGTTTTACGGCGAGGGGTTAGAACTTTTGAGAAATGAAATGATTTTGAAAGGTTTTGTTTTTGCCCACTCACACTTTCTATTTTGCGTCCCTCCAGGTTTTAGGTAGAAGTGCTTGGTGGATCACGAGGATTTCGACGGGGGTTCTGGCAGAACATCATTAATGTAGGATCACCTTTAGGTGTTGTATAATCAATACTTGTCCTGTTTGAGGATATTTATGCTCTGGTTGTGTATTTCACACTTAATCTTGCACTAGCACTTTATCTTAGCTAGTACTCTAGTTGATTTGGTTTTTGTTTATTCGTAATTCCTTTTATCTCTATTGCTTCGGCATTGTGCACATGGTTACGTCATCCTACATGACAGCCAGCATGCCTCGATCTAGGTTGGGGTGTGTCACAAGTTCACATGCAAAGCAAAAATCAGGCCACGTTTCAGAAACAGTGTTGAAAATTTCAGCAACAGTAGAAACATAGTGACAAATGACAAGTACCAAGGAGATGTCCACACCATTTATTTTTAATTCCATTGTATCCTCATTCAGTCTATATATATGGGGAGTTTCATTCATTGAAAAGATACCACAACCACTCAACACCTGAACACTCTACTCTCATACTCACACCATCTTCGTGCTCTCAAGCATCCGTAGTCTTCATAGCATCCTTGTAAACACTTCCTTGTAAACACTTTGTTGTAAACGACTATCTTTGTAAACATTCCATATATCAATAAAAGTTCAAATGTACATATTCAAGCAATCTCAAAGTCTTAAGTAAGCTTTCTTTACTTTCTTTAGAGTGTTTGTTAAATTCGACTTCTAGTCCAAAACCCGTAGATAATAGCTTTTTAGAAGGAAAATAGCAAGAAATAGACAACCAGATAAAGTACAAATATATGAACCTAGTACAGGTCAAGCAACAATTAGGTTTACTAATTACAAGTAACTAGAAAAGTAGAAGAGGATGATAGTGAGATTGAAAATGAGAGTATACATATGGCTTTTGATAATTTAGATATTAATTTAGTTGAGAAATTTTTTTATCATATTGTAGATAAGCTTATAGAAGATATTGACCGTTTAGATGAAGAAGAGTACTTAGAAAAATATAGGACATATGATTTAGGACTACATAGAATTTCAGATGAAGAGATGAAAAAACTTAATTTTAGAAATAGGAGTAAAACATATTTTAGGGTCAAAATAATATAATAATTTATTAGAATTGAAAGAAGAATGTAATCCAGCAGAAGAAAGTAGTACATCAGAAGTAGAAAATCCAGGACAACAAGTAAGATTGATCAACAATTTTTTAGACCAACAAATGAACAATATAATGAAAAAGCAAAAGTAGATTACATAGAAGAAAGTATGATAAAACCACCTAGAAAAAAATAGGATTCCATATTTGAGAGGGTTAGAACAAATAAATATAGCAGGCAACATATTAAATTTAGATAATGTAGATCCCCAAGATTGGGAGAGAACTATTGAGAGATGGGAGAAAGGTTGCGTACGTGCAGCATTAATGTTAGATTTTAGCAATTCACAAAATATGTTAGATTACTTTGAACATACTTTGGATGGTTTAGTTTTTGATTATTTCCAGTCATGGAAAGTCCAAAATCCAGAATAGCACCAGGCGGCTAAAACACAATTTAATATAGATGGTTTTTTTACTTTAGTTAAACAAAAAATTTTAGATCATAATAGGTTAGATGACAGAAGTGAACAAGAACAAATAAGAGCAATTATAAATTTAGAAAAATTACAAAGCAGCATCTCATCCTATGCAAAAGTCTTCAATGAATCGTAAAGACTCGCATGACATCAATTCTTACAACACTCCTTCTTGGATGCCCATGCATTATTGATTAGTTGCTTAATTAAAACCTTGCTAGAAAAAAACCCAGTAGGAAAAATCCTCGTCGAAAGAAAAAGAATTCAACTTTGTTTGGATTATTAATGTAGTGTTGAGTGCGCTTTTGTTGCCTCGTTAAAACCTTGCTATGAAAAACCCAATGGGAAAAATCCTAGTTGAAGGAAAATGAGTACAACACGCATGTGTTGTAGACTTGCAGTGATAAGAGCATATTTATGCGACTTAGTTAGCTTGTTCTTATGCATTTATGTTGTTATTTCTTAGTCAATTATGTATTTTAAGCTATTTTCGTGTGTTTGTAGGTTCAAATAACAAGGTTAGCAACAAAGTCCTATTTGGAGCATTTTGGAGCATTTTGGAGCATTTTTGGGCCAAGATTGGATAGTGGAAGCATGGAGACATGAGGATGGACGTTTTTGAAGATTTGAAGGTTAGAAATCAGCATGTGTGTGTGCAAGTGTGTTGACCTATAACTCCAAACATCCATCCACTACACCCATTACATCCACTCATTACCAAATATCCATGCACTACACCCATTACATCCACTTATTACCAAACATCCACCCACTACACCCATTACATCCACTCATTACCAAACACTCATCCACTACACCCATTACATCCACTCATTACCAAACATCCATCCACTACACCCATTACATCCACCATTACCAAACACTCACCCACTACACCCATTACATCCACTCATTACCAAACACTCATCCACTACACCCATTACATCCACTCATTACCAAACATTCATCCACTACACCCCTTACATCCACCATTACCAAACACTCACCCACTACACCCATTACATCCACTCATTACCACAACATACACCACTACCACCTTAATTAGATGGTGGTCCTCTCCCTAGCCTATAAATACATCCACCCTTCACCATAACAAAGGGGAAAAGACAATCCACCCATCCACCCTTCACCATAACTCACCTATATCCATCCACCACCATAATTTACCACTCATCCATCAAACCACACTTTGTGCCACAACAAAGAGAAGAAGGAGGACCCTTGGACGTGCTTGCCATTCAAGTTGGATTGTTGGAGCGTTTTTAGGTGTTTTCATTCTTTTGTTTTCAATGTCTAAATTTGTTTATCTTTGCTTTGTGAGTATGAGGAACTAAACCCCCCTTAGCTAGGGGGAATTCGAAACCATGGTCATGCTTGCAATATGATTTGATTACCTTCTGTTGTGATTTCATAAGTTGTGAATTCAATTTGTTTAACTGCTTGATTGATAACTTATTCGTGTATGTTTATTAAGAGTGTACACTTAGTTTGCATGCATGAATATGATGCTAGAGTATAAGGGAGTTTCACCTAATAGTTACAAACTTATATTCACAAGTAGTGGAGGTCGCTTATAAACGATCGCGTTAAATAAATTTTTGGCAGGAGTTTCATGCTCATCATAGTAACGAATGCCTCATCAATACTTATAGTTTTCATAATGCTTAATGATCTTTGATTGTATCTTTATTGTGCTGTTCACGTAAAGAACTTTTGAAGAATGCTTGAATTGTTGTATGCGCTTTCCCATCCAATTCAATAACTTAAGGAGAACTTGAAGGTTAATTTAAGCGGACTTAATTAACCTGGGGTGTTGAGTTTCATGATTGATCGAAAGAACAACTGAAAATTGGTTTATGTGCAAGTATGTCATGTGTGGAGAAGAACCTCCGAGCTAGCCTTCCATCATTTCAATTTACTCAAATTCGTGCAGATTTCATTAGTTCTTTAATTTACTTGTTTTGTTTTCAAATTCGTCAAAACCAAAACCCCTTTACTTTAAAGTGTTTTATTAGTCAAAATCTATTTTGATTTGTGATTTTAGGTGTCCCAAAAGTGTGTTAGAGTCCAAATCTGCCCAGTTTGTGTTTTTAGGCAAATTTGAGCGTTTTTAGCTTGTTTTGAGTCCTTTGAGTTTGTTTTAAGTTCTTTGAGTCTAGTTTAGTGTTTTTAACTTTGTTTATATGTTTTTAAGTCAGTTTAGAGGTTTTAGCAAGCCCTCATAATCCTCGGTTTAGAACGATCCCTACTTACATTCTTTCCTACAATTGACAACAAGAGGGTTTAATTTGTGTGTTAAGTTAAAATTCGCATCAAATTTTTGGCGCCGTTGCCGAGGATTAGCAACTTTGCTAATCCCCCGTTGTTTCTTTTTCATGTCTTTTATTTTAGTTACTGACTTTGTTTCTATTTGTGTCTTTTATTTTTACTTATGATATTTGATTTAATTTTGTTTCCTTGGTTTCAGGTACTAGAGAAGTAAGACATGGATTTTGCTACCATTCAAGCTCAATTGGCGAAACTTACTTCTCAATTGTCAAAATATGCCGAAGGGACCACAATGCAAAGTGTCCCTACATATGGTGTGTCATATGGGCAAGGATATCCAACTCATCAATGTTCTCAATTCGCTGCGAATGAAGATGCTTGGGGTTATCAAGGCCATAGCCAATCATGGGACAACATGTTTTCCAACGCTTACAATTCGGATATGAGAGATTATTCAGATTACATGTGGGGAGAACCTTAACAATTCCAACAAGATGGGTATTGGGAGCAAGAAGAGGAGTTCTATTCAAGACCTATGCAGCCACCACAACAATCTACCCAATTTAATTTAGGTACGTCTTTGGATAATGATATGTTTAATAAGTTACTCACCTTTTTGAACCAGGAAGTAGAAAATGGAAACAAAGAGATGCAAAATCAAGCCAAGAAGACGGGTGAATTGGAGAAGCAAATTGGGCAGATTATGGAGTTCATGGCACAAATTCAAGATCAAAGTGAACTCTCTAACTCAACTATTGAAAATTTGAAGGAAGATTTTGAAATCCATGATGCTATCACTTTAGGAAGTGCTATGGAGGTTGGAGGTGAACCTAAGACATCCAACCAAGCCAAAACATGGATGAACAACTGATGCTCGAAGAAGAGGAGAATACCAAGGCCACGACAAGTGAAGAACCACCCTTGCCGCAGCCCCATATGTCCTTTATGTCGTCCATTACAACCAAGGTAAGCCTAAATTCAATTTGTCCTGACCCCGTTTCACCAAATGTCTTTATTCCTTGCAGGATCATGCAATCCAAGGAAGAAGCGGGTGAGAAAGGCATCTTCGAAACCTTTCCAAAGAATCAAGAGCAAGAAGTGGATGGGGAATGTCTAGAATTCATCAAAGAAGATACACTTGAGACAAAAATTCCCAAAGAAGTTGGATTTTATGACACGGGACAAGTCATAACTCTCAAAACACCAAATCTGGCCAAGTCCCATATCCCGGCAACCTTCAAAGATGTGGTGTTCGTAATTGAGTTTGTGTTGGAGCAAGCAAGTAAGCCATCTTCTCCAACTTCGATTTTATTATATACTAACTTGCTGATTTTGATGATTCAGGTACCTACACTAGAATTTAAACCATTGCCAGATCATGTCAAGTATCACCGTCCATTCAAGGATCAATTCCATGCTATGGGCCCTATCCAAGTTTAGAAGTTTCGTCCGGCTGGAAGACGTTAAAGCAAGCGCTTCTTGGGAGGCAACCCATGTATTCAAATAAGGAAGATTTTTGAATTGCTCCATGATTGGTTTTGCATTCCTAAAAACCTTCCCTTTTATGTAGTTTTATTTTGCCATGATTGTCATTTTTATTTATTGCTTGTTTAATTGTTTTTGGTGTGGGTTTATTTTTAAAACACTGACAATTATGCAAGGTATTTTTACATTCATTTTCATAAAAAAAAAAGAACATTAAGCAGAAAAAAGCTACAAGAAGGAGCCTTCACAAAGGCTGCTTAGGAGAAGTCTCAGTAGTCGGCGGAGCCTCAGCAGTCGGCGGAGCCCCAGAAGGAGGAAGCATCGGAGTTTGATCATTTGGAGCTTCATTACGCGGTACAGCCCCAGAAGACGAAGGCAAATGCTGTTGGAACAAACCCACAAACATCTGATGATCAAGTAAAATCTGACCATCAGATTCCTGCATATGGTCAATCTTCCTTTTCATGTTTGTAGCATAGTTATGTGTGAGCCTGTGCAACTGTTTATTCTCATGCTTGAGCCCTCTATTCTCCTGTTTGAGACTCATCACTTCAGTCGCCAATTATTCAACTTGACGGGTTCGAGCAAATAGGCATTGGGCCATATTAGACACAGAACCTGCACACTGAGAGCCAGAGAATCCTTAACAGCCAACTCATCAGACCATTTGGCAAGTAGTCTGTTATCTTTGGGAGTGACAAGGTTCCTGGCCATCACCGCAACTGTCATATCATTCTTCATCACCGAATCCCCAACGGTAAGGGGACCAGGAGGGGATATGAAGGATGTGCGCCATATGTTGTCTAGAGAAGGCGGGACTGCCTCTTCACCAAGGTTCAAGTCAAAACGACGGTCGGAGGGGCCAGACATTTTCAGAGGTGTTAAAGAAAGAAGTGTGATTTAAACGTCCTGCGTACCTTTATAAAAATCAGCACTCGACGGGATTTTAGAGATCGAATAGGCGAGCTTAGAAATCGAAGAGGCAAACTCAAAAATCGAAGAGGCGCTAGCTTTCTCAAAAGCTAGGCTTGCTCAGAAACCACGGTCAATCTTCTTTTCCAGATTTGTCTGCACCTGTCACATGCAACCTTTGCACTCGATGGGATTTCAGAGATCGAAGAGGCAAGCTCAAATATCGAAGAGGCATCTGCTTTTCCAGACGTGTCAACATCTGTCACATGGAGAGTCAGCTTTGCGAAAATCACGGGCAGTTTGTCGAAGCGTCGATTCCAGATATCGGAGAGGCATCTGCTTTTCTAGACGTGTCAGCATCTGTCACATGCAGAGTCAGCTTTGCGAAAATCATGAGTAGTTTGTTGAAGCGCCGATTCCAGATATCAAAGAGGCACTTGCTTTTCCAGACGTGTCAGCGCCTGTCACATGCACACTCAGCTTTGCGGAAATCATGGGCAATTTGTCAAAGATTTCTGGTGAAGTAGAAAGCACGTGAAGTTTACTATTTAATCATCCAACGGTTGCCGACAAGAGTGAAAGAATAGTACCGGTTATTATTTCCTATAAATGTCGACCTTCACCCTCCATAGCAAGGAAGACATACATAACCTTCCGTCATCTCCGATAATGCCTTCCCAACGAAGCCTCTCGAGTCACTCAATGTTCCTTATTCCTTGGGGTATCTCTGCAAACAACTCATCCAAAGCAAAAGTATTTCATATCATGAAGGTTGAAAGCAAGAGTATCTCATATCATGATTTCTCCCTGTCCTTCTCCTTGTCGTTGTTTTCATCTGCGGGACAAGGAGAAAGAGAGCAATCAGCCAGCACTTGGTATCAATCTTCCGATCTGAAACCGACTGCCTGGAACCCCTTCCGGATCACTTACCTAGCCCTGCTTTCGAGTACTCATCTTCAACATCTTATGCTTCCTCTTCGTCTACCACATCTGCCTGGGGAACAGATAAGGGAAGTGAAAATGATACCTCGAAGCATGTGGAGACAAGGTACTAATTCATCCTCAGCTAGGGACAAGGAGAAAGAAAGCAAGAGGTGGGCACTTAGAAAGATTGAAGAAAGAAACAGACCATCACCTCTACCTTGTGCTTGCCTGCCGTGTAGAAGAAACAAGCAGAGAAGAATGCAGACTGCACAATCAAATCAACCCAGCAGAAGGAGTCTGATTTGAAACCAAGGAACTCTTGCTCAGAATTCCGAACCAGTTCGAGATCAAAGCTGTGGAAAGACAACAAGATCACCTATCTCTAAAACCAGATTTGCGTTCTTAAACTCTACTCTGTCTGGTTTTTACTTTGCCATACTTGTCATGTTTATTCGTTGTTTGTTTGTTTGCTTGTTTATGTGTGAGTTTATGCTTGAAACATTGAGGACAATGTTTGATTTAAGTGTGGGGGGGGGGGGGTAACCAAGTTGTTTTGCATGAAATTCGTAGGAGTTTATCACCCATTACTTCTAGTGTTGTTCCTCGCTGTTTTAAGTGTTTTTAAGTTGTTGATCGGATCATATTTATATATATTTTTACTTCGAATTCACTCGTCTTTTCTTAGTTAGTTCCTTATATTTTTGAGCTATTTACGTTATTTTTGTATTTATAGGATTTGTTATGCAAAGAAAATAAAAATAGAACAAGTGAAATTTTATGTAATAAATTCGTCAAAAGCAAATTTAAATTACAATTTTGCTGACCCATTGTGACGCTAAATGATAAACCAATATTTAAACTATATTTCATCCTTTTATATTTCTTTTCTTGTCTAATTTAGTTGGAAGCTTTAAGTATTTATGATACTTTTGATATATTGTGTTTGTAGGAGTAACATGATCGAAAGAACTTATTTTTCTGCTATGTGAGGCTGCTAGAAACTAAATGAAAATAAAAGGAAAGACAGCGAGAATCCAAGGGAAAGAAGTGTGAAAGCTGCTTGGCAGCTGGGGGGTGAAAGGGAGCGGAATAGAAAAGAAAAAGGAGGAGCAGAACCAAGGGGGGAGAAAACAGAGAGCACCGCTGCCCTTGCAGCGTGTGCGCCAGAGAAGAAAATAAAAGCAGCTGCCTTTGTGCAGCGAAGAACGGGAAGCAAAGCAAAGGGAAGAAGCAGCAGAAGGCTGCTTTGCGGCAGCAGAAACCGAGGAAGGACGTGATTTTGGGGGAATTAGCAAGCTGCCTTGCGCAGCTTGAGCCTTGGGGAAAAAGAGGTCAGAGTGCGACAGCCAGGGAAGAAGAGGAGCACAGAGGCAGAGGGCTTCACTCCGTTTTTATTGGTGTTATCTTCTCAAACTCATGATTTACGTTTGGTTTAATTTGTTAATAATGTGTAACTAATTTATTTTGGCTAGAGGTTAATTCGAAACCATGAATATATTTGTAATATGAATTGATTACCTTTAGTTGTGATTTCTGAGTTGTGATTTAATTTGCTTAACTGCTTGATTGATAACTTATTTTTGTATGTCGATTAAGGATGCATACTTAATTTACATGCATGAATTTGATGCTAGAATATAAGTGAATTTCACCTAATCGTTATGAACTTATATTCACAAGTAGTGAAGGTTGTTATCCACAATCGTGTTAAGTGAATTATTGGCAAGAGTATCATGCTTTTCATAGTTACGAATGCCTCGTCAATGCTTATAGTTTTCACAAAGTTTAATGATCTTTGATTGTATCTCTATTGTGCTTTTCACGTAGGGGACTTTTGAAGAATGTTTTGAATTGTTGTATGCGTTTTTCCGTCCAATTCAATAACTTAAGGAAAACTTGAAGATTAAAAAAGTGTTGTTCACGGTTAATCTGAAGTGTTGAGATTCACAACTTATTGAAAGAACAACTAAAAATCAATTTAGGTTGCATATGTGTCATGTGTGGAGAAGAACCCTCTAGCTAATCCATCACCTATCCTTTCACCTTAATTTCATGTTTTTGTCAATTCTGTAATTTATTTAAGTTTAATTTACTTTTCATCAAAACCAAACCCCCCTCATTATTAAATTATATTATTTAGTTAGTTTTCATTGTTGTTAGTCTTTTAATTCAATTTCCGTCTATTTCAGTTCCTAGTGTCTAATTTGATTGTTTTCATTATTTTGAGTCATTCTAAGTGTGTTTCGAGTTATTAGAGTTTTTAGCCTAGTTTTGTGTCCTTGAGTCTTGTTTAATATTTTTAAATTAATTTAGAATAGATTAGCAATCCCTCCTAATCCCCGGCCTAGAACGATACCCTACTTACATCTATACTACAATTGTCAAAAAGAGGGTTTAATTTGTGTGTCAAGAAATTCTCACACCAGTTGTTTTGGAGTGTTTTAGTGTGTTTTGATATAAAAATCCGAAAATCTCATAAAAATTTGAAAAGTTGTTTTGAAAAACCCAAAAAGAGTTGTTTTTGTATGTTTATTTATGTCTTAGGGTACCTTCCAACACAATGATGAGGATTTGTTTTTTAATTACATGACTGTTAAAGAGAGTTATAAACTTCGATAAAAATTTGATTTACTCTTTGGTGTATGCTTGGTTGTGGTTATAATTTATGAATTCACATGCAATCATAAAGAAAAAAAAAATCAGTTTTTGTAACATGCTTGAAAGAAGGAACTCAAATGAACGCTACAACCTTGTGAGACTTGAGCCTAAACGTTAATTTGGAGAGTAAATAATTTGTGGTTTTCTAAAGTCGTTGCATGATCTCATTATTCTTTGCTTGCTTGCTATTTAGAATGCGTTTCATCATTTAGTTCCAAATACTAGAACTCATGCCTATTTCATTCAAAGCATGTTATTGATTTGCATAACATATATTCAAGATGAAGTTGTTTAGTAAGCCAAGAGCCAAAAAGCCTATCCCGTTCATTATGTGTTTAACTGATAAAGGTTTCATTCAACCTAGTACTTCACTGTGGGGAGCTCCAGTGTTGTTTATAAGAAAGAAAGATGGAACTTTGAGATTATGTATTGATTACAGGCAATTGAATCGGGTAACGATTAAAAACCGTTATCCATTGCCTCGTATCGATGATTTGTTTGATCAGCTTAAAGGTGCGTGTGTGTTCTCTAAGATTGATTTGAGATCTGGCTATTATCAGTTGAAGATTAAAGATGAAGATGTACCTAAAACGGCTTTCAGGACCCATTATGGACATTATGATTTTTGGTGATGCCATTTGGATTAACTAATGCACCTGCAGCTTTCATGAGACTAATGAATGAAGTGTTCCAGCAATATCTTGATAGGTTTGTCATTGTTTTTATTGATGATATTTTGGTATACTCTAAGTCGAAAGCAGATCATATTCGACATCTCAACTTGGTATTAAAGAAATTGAGGGAACATCGGTTGTATGCCAAGTTTAGCAAATGCCAGTTTTGGTTGAATCAAGTGGCATTTTTGGGACATGTAGTCTCGGTACAAGGAATTCAAGTAGATCCTTAAAAGATTGTAGCAGTGGAGAATTGGGAACAGCCACGAACTGTCACTGAGGTGCGGAGTTTTCTTGGTCTAGCAGGTTAATAACGACAGTTTGTTCAAGATTTTTCTATGATTGCTTTACCACTAACGAAGTTAACTAGGAAGGATGTTAAGTTAAAGTGGGATGAGAATTGTGAGCAAAGTTTCCAGCAGCTGAAATATTGCCTCACTCATGCTCCAGTGTTGGTACTTCCTGACGATAGTGGTAACTTTGAGATTTACAGTGATGCTTCCTTGAATGGTTTGGGATGTGTTTTGATGCAGCATAATAGAGTGATCGCCTATGCTTCTCGACAATTGAAGATTCATGAAAGGAATTATCCTACTCACGATCTTGAGTTGGCAGCCATTGTCTTTGCTTTGAAGATTTGGAGGCATTATCTCTATGGTGAGAAATGTAAGATCTTCACAGATCATAAGAGTCTTCAGTATCTTTTTACTTAGCATGATCTTAATCTTCGTCAGCGAAGGTGGATGGAGTTACTAAGTGATTATGACTGCATTATTGAGTATCATCCGGGTCCTGCAAATGTGGTAGCTAATGCACTGAGTAGGAAACCTCAAGGTCGAATTAATGCTTTCTATGCTTGTTGTGTTCCTCTTCTTGCAGATTTGAGAGCTACTAGAGTAAAGTTGGAGTTAGAAGAACGAAGAGAAGCTTTTCTTGCTGTTTCCAAGTCAGGCCAGTTTTAGTCGATCGTGTACTTGAAGCTTAGATGGTTGATGAAGAGATCCAAGAAATGATCCAATTGAGAAATGAAGGGAAAAAGAAAGACCTCAGGATTCGAGAATCGGATGGCATGCTTATGCAGGAGACCAGAATGTATGTGTCGAATAATGAGGAATTAAAGAAATAAATTTTGGATGAAGCACATTGTTCGGCTTATGCGATGTATCCAGGAGGAACTAAGATGTACCATACCATTCGACCATTTTATTATTGGCCGGGTATGAAAAGGGAAATTGCAGAATATGTAAGTAGGTGTATTGTTTGTCAGCAAGTCAAAGCAGAAAGAAAGAAGCCTTTTGGACGGATGCAACCACTTCCTGTTCCTAAGTGGAAATGGGAAAATATAACTATGGATTTTGTGTATAAACTTCCACGTACACATAATGGATTGGATGGCGTTTGGGTGATTATAGATCGGCTTACCAAGTCAGCACACTTCATTCCAGTGAGGGAAAAGTATCCCCTGAATAAATTGGCTAAGTTGTTCATCACGAAGATTGTGAAGTATCATGGAGTTCCAGTGAATATTATTTTTGATCGAGATCCAAGATTTACTTCTAAGTTTTGGATAGCTTTTCAGGAAGCTCTTGGTACAAAACTGCTTTACAGCACTGCTTATCATCCTCAAACAGATAGACAATCAGAGAGGACTATTCAAACGTTAGAGGATATGCTGAGATCTTCAGTGTTACAGTTTGGTGATTCTTGGCATGATCGCCTAGACTTGATGGAATTTGCCTACAATAATAGTTTTCATTTGAGCATTGGTATGTCACCATTTGAGGCACTTTATGGTAGAGCTTGTCGTACGCCATTGTGTTGGTCAGAGGTTGGCGAGAGGGTGCTAGAGGGCCCAGAGATTGTGGATGAGACTACTCAAAATGTTCAGGTGATTAAGTCTAACCTGAAAGCGGCCCAGGATTGACAAAAGATTTTAACAGATAGACATGCTATTGATCGAGTATATGATGTGGGTAATTTGGTATTTTTGAAATTGTCACCTTGGAGAGGTGTAGTGCGGTTTGGAAATAAAGGCAAGCTAAGTGAAGGAAAATTTGTGAAAAACATGTTCATTTGAGCAACATCTATATAGCATGCAATTAACAATTAAAGGCGGAAACATGCTTGTATGCACTCAAAACAAAACATTACCCATGAAATTCAAAGCCTAGTAGTTAGGTGAACCAAGACTCAACTCAAAATAAAGTGAGTTGAGAAATTTATACCTTTGTTGATTCCTCTTTGCATAAGCAAAGGATAATCACCCAAGAGATAGGGCCTTCATTCCTTGCTTCTTAGCTCCATGGATTTGGATGGAAGAATTGGTTTCTCCAAGTTCTCAAAGTTGAGAACCTCTAAGTTTCCACACCAAGGAGGGATTGATGAAGAAATGAGTGACCTAGAGGAAGTAAGATTGCTAGCTATGTTCCTCTAGGGTGGCCGACCTCTTAGAGAGCAAAGAGAGCTTTTGTTCTCATCTTTTCTCCCAAAAGAAACCCTAATGATGAAAAGGCTATAAAGTCATATTTATACCTACCTTCATTGGAGTGGCAAACTTGTAATAAGTCCAAAACCCACTCCATTATTAATATGGCCGGCCATAGGGTGTTATTGGGTTGTTTGGGCCTTTGTGAATATTTAGTCATTAAGTTGTCATACAACTTAAGTCAATGGGCTTGACGTTTGAAGCCCATTGGGCCTTAAGGCCCAAAACAAACCCTAGGTCTTTTAACGAACTTTATTCGTTTGATTAATTAACATATTAATTAATCCTTGCCATAAATAATTAAACCATTTAATTATTCTTACTCATCTCCGTTGTTTCTTCAATCTTTACCTTACATGGTGTACGATCCATTAGGTTCCTTTTAGCGAGGCAGTGGGCGATTAGAACTCTTTTAAATAGATTGT
This sequence comes from Malus sylvestris, assembly GCF_916048215.2. Classification (NCBI taxonomy): domain Eukaryota; kingdom Viridiplantae; phylum Streptophyta; class Magnoliopsida; order Rosales; family Rosaceae; genus Malus; species Malus sylvestris. Next base: position 39,132,294 of record NC_062272.1, on the reverse strand, counting down.
GAATTGAAACTTACTTTCAATTCTCCCTTTAGTGATTATACACGTTTAGGGCTTCCACAAACCATGAGTGACACCTAGCAGTATGTCATGGTTACCCAAGCTAATCAGAAGAGGGGGAAAACCTATTCAGTTTAGGATTACAATGCAATATGGTCTTTCTCTAATACAATACTTTTGACCACATTGTTTGGATTGATAGTTTATTCATGTCTACTATCCAATGTGATTCATTTACTTATATGATTACCTTGAATGTGATTTGGAATAACTTCCTAAATCTCATTCATACTCTGGCCAGAGATTCTTAATCATATCATAGAGTATTCTCCCTCAAACGGTTTGAAGGTTAGAGATCCCTTGTTGCGCATTCACTTGCCTCTATGGCTAAGTGGCTTAACCCCAACTATGCCGTGGACACCCTCGAATGGAGTGACTTTGACATAGTCAATGATCAAGGACTTAACCACAAGACAACTATGGTGTCTCAGGTCAAAGGACTACTTTGCATTATCCCAACCATGAGTTCTCATGTGACATGAGTATAAGAACTCCTCATTGATTGTGTTCAGTGGACTCATTCGCTATTGAGCACCTACATGCTTGTCTTGGTGTCAATCACACCAATGACTCGAGACTAGTCACTCTCCATAAGAGAAGACACAGCACGTACTGATCTTAACGGACTGTCAATGCCCAATTGGCAATCCTATGATCAGGAACGTTTAGGATATGTATACGAAAGAGAATGGTCTCATAAATCTAACTTGTTTAAATTACATTCTCCTAATTACATATTCCTTGGACTTATCGTTTAAGCATATAACATTTATATGAGACGGCTTAAAACAATAATCTTTGCCCTTGATATTAAACTAGATTAGTTTAACATGTGAAATGTCCGTAAAGTACCAATCAGCTTGGTCATCAGTGATGATACCTCTTCTTTAGTCATTTAAAAAATGGCTAAGTAGTAGGCCTAGACAATGGATATCTATATGTTATCCATAGAAACAACCTTGAGAATAACGACGTCACCATTATACATGATTCTCTATCATGTGGTTCAGTCTCTCATTTGAGTTCGAATCTTGATGAGACCTTGATTCCCTGGCTTGAGCTATCGCCCCATTAGTGTCGTAGTGTCGGTACACTAGAGATACTTTCTTGTTGGAACCAAATAGAGAGTTCATGAATGAACTTTCTCATCCAAACAACATTGTTGTAAGCTTCTATATGGCAATATATTTTGCATTCACAATGGAACACACTAAAGTCATTACTTTTAATGTTTCCATCCAAATATCTCTTTAGTCATAATAAAGAGATATCTGATTATCTCTTCATTCATAATGAAGAAACATCCAATGATGGATTAGATTCATAATTTAATACATTTACGCTTCCATTACGTTATTCTAATTCTTCCTCATTCTTTGAGGAATCTATCCTTTAGTAGTTCTTAAATACTTAAGGACTCACTTGACATTTGCCATGGCTCTGATCCTGGGCTTACACTGATATCGTCTTGTACCGTTCTAGGTACAACTCATATAAATGTTTACATACAATATGAAATACGTAAATCACTTTTCTGCGTATGCATAAAGGATTCTATTTACGCATTATTTCTTTGGGAGTCAAAGGGTATGTTCCCTTTGAGAAGAGCTACCTCCTAGTCTTACTAGAGTTGTTCTTCTGATTGAAGTTTATCATCATATGATAAACTTCCTAGCATCTTTTGTCTATCATTAGGGCTTGATATAATCCAATTATATCCTGAAATCTATCATTATAGATTTACATCCCATGTTTATAGACTATGTCTCCCATATACATTCTATCATTATAGAATGTTTAAAGTCATAACTTTAACGAAGAAGTATTCTTTTTCATTTCCAAAATTAATATATCATATATTTGTATATATATATATATATATATATATTCAAATTTAGGAACATGATTAACTCCCACTAATCTTTTGTAAACCTAGTAAACAAAGGATTTATTTACATCTTTATGAGAAATCAAACGATTTGATCTTTCTCTCATAAGACATTTATAGCTCCCACTAGCTTGCTAAGATCCATGTTGGATGGATCTGTACAACTTACATGTCTTGTGATTCATAGTTTTAGACATATATTATCAAGACTATCTTAATAATGGTTTCGGAAACCCATATTATGTCCAAACATTGAAACACCATTTAGTTGTAGCTAGCAATCTTCAAATTAATTGAAACCAAGACTACGTCAAAGATGGTTTCTTCCAAGTCAACCAATCTCTTTAATTGTAGTCACCTTAAGCTACCAATTAGTTATAAAGGTTTCATTATTTCGGGTCAAATGGTACTTTACCATTTCCTTGAGTATATGTCGTATATACACTTAATGTAGTCATAAGGATTTTCATTCTTATTTATTTCGAATTAAGAGGTGTAACTCTATGACATAGTCATAAAGTTCAAACCATTCAACTGAGACAGTTTATAAATCCTTCTCGACTACCTTGGAGCTTGTGTCGTAGGAACTAGGTTGTTATATTTGTTGATTATCATCTTGTCTCTCAAAGAACCCATTCTTTGAGTTCTATCTCTTGTTCATTTGCGTGAGGCAAATCATATTGTAGGATTACAATGAACTACCCAAGAAAACAACATTTGTTTAGTTGGTTTATAGAAGTGATATCCAAAGGTTAATTTAAGGATATCCACAAGATAATTCTCAAACAAACATTGCTTATTAGCACACAACCCCAAATCTTAACATGATTAAGACTTGTCTTTCTTTCCAACTACATCCTATGGAGTCATGAAAATTTTGGAAGATCTTCTAATTGACAATCATATTGTCTTAGAAGTATATATCCTATATATGGGTAATCGATAACATCCAACGAACTAAATCTTATTTCGAGTTCGTTCTTCTCTTAATGGAGAAATCCATTATCATATGATGCTTCTTTCCTTGATATCTTTCAAGGAAACTGTTCTAAAGTGTTACCTTTCCTTGGATGAAATCTAAGGAGGTAAATACTTTAGACATCTTACTCATCAACTTACATTTCTTGAATTCTTTGAAACCTTTTGCAAAGTATTCGGACTTGTGTTTATTCAAAATAAATGATAGTCCAACCGAGAGCGATCTTCGGTGAATGTCATACAACATGAGTAGTATTATGTTGTGGACAAGTGCCACTAACATCTAAGTGAATTAACCTCAACAACTTTGTGATTCTTTCTTCCTTTCCAAAAGAATAAAGATTCGAACATTTCGCCTCTATACAATTTTAATAAGAAGGTATTGGATCCGGATCTAACAATCCAAAGCATGTTGGAAATGTGCCCTAAAGCCAATCATATGATGATACTTTACGGACATTTCACATGTTAAACTAATCTAGTTTTACATATAAAAGGCAAAGATTATTGTTTGAGCCGTCTCATATAAATGTTATATGCTTAAACGATAAAGTCCAAGGAATATGTGATTGGGAGAATGTAATCTAATGAAGTTAGATTCATGAGACCATTCTTTCGTAGACACATCCTAAATGTTCCTGATCATAGGATTGTCAATTGGGCATTGACAGTCCGTAAAGATTGGTATGTACTATGTCTTCTCTCAGGGAGAGTGATTAGTCTCGAGTCATTGGTGTGTGTGACATCAAGACAAGTACGTAGGTGCTCAATAGAGAATGAGTACACTGAACGTGATCAACGAAGAGTTCTTATATTCCATGTCACATGAGAACTCATGGTTGGGATAATGCAAAGTAGTCCTTTGACCTGAGGCATCACAGTTGTCTTGTGGTTAAGTCCTTGATCTTTGATTATGTCAAAGTCACCCCCTCGGGGTGTCCACGGCATCGTTGGGGTTAAGCCACTTAGCTATGGAGACAAGTGAATGCGCAACAAGGGATCTCTAACCTTCAAACAGTTGAGGGAGAATACTCTATGATATGATTTGGAATCTCTGGCCAGAGTATGAATGAGATTAGGGAATGCGTTCCAAATCACATTCAAGGAAATCATATAAACACACGAATCACATTGGATAGTAGACATGAATAAATAAACTATCATACCAAACAATGTGGTCAAGAGTATTAAATTAGAGAAGGACCGTATTGCATTTGTAATCCCGAACTGAATAGGTTCTCTATCCTCTTCTGATTAGCTTGGGTAACCATGATATGCTGCTAGGTGTCACTCATGGTTTGTGGAAGCCCTAAATGTGTGTAATCACTAAAGGGGGAATTGAAAAATAGTTTCAATTCACAATCGATGTAAAATGGTTTTAATCGCTCACTGCCTCGCTAAAAGGAACCTAATGGATCGCACACCATAAAAGGTGGAGATTGAAGATTAAACGGAAATGAGTAAGAATGATTAAATGGTTTAATCATTTATTTATGGCATGGATTAATTAATATGTTAATTAATCAAACGAATAAGTTCGTTAAAGACCTCGGGATAATTTTGGACCTTAAGGCCCAATGGGCTTCGAATGTCAAGCCCATTGACTTAAGTTGTATGACAACTTAATGAATAAAGATTCACAAAGGCCCAAAAGCCCAAAAATCCTAAGGTAGGCTTGCCATGTAGATGAATTAGGGTTTTTGTTCTTTAGGTCACTTATTTGAAGGGACTATATAAAGGACTTTATAGCCAAATATTCATTAATGTGATTAAGGGTTTATTTTGGGTGAAAATGGGTGAGAATTGTCTCTCCATTTTCTCTCTAAAGAGGCCAACACCTTGGAGGGTACATCTAGCAATCCTACTACTCCAAGGTCACTCATTTCTTCTACAATCAAACCTTGGTGAAGAGACTTAGAGGTTCTCAATTTTGGGAACTTGGAGAACCTATTCTTCCATCCAAATCCATGGATCTAAGAAGCAAGGAATGAAGGCCCTATCTCTTTGGGTGATTAGCCTTTGCTTATGCAAAGAGGAATCTACAAAGGTATTAATTTCAACTCACTTTGTTTTGAGTTGATTATTGGTTCACCAATCTACTAGGCTTTGAATTTCATGGGTAATGTTTTGTTTTTGAATGCATACAAGCATGATTCCGCCTTTAATTTGTTAATTGCATGCTATAGATGTTATTCAAATGAACATGTTTTTCAAAATAATTCCTTCAAAGCATCCATCTATGACCAACTCGTAATTTATGTTTTAGAGGTATCACAACTCAGTTGGGATTAGTCACTACCTTGCAACCTTTTGGGTTTTAAGCATCGTTATTTTCTAAACAATTAACACTACCATATCATCTCTACTATAGAGACAATCAATTAGATTACAATAATCTAATCATTCATTAATAAAGAACAATGTTTTGTCAAACAAAACATTCATCCATCTCTTATAGTGATGGAATTAAGTTTCTTAAAACTTGGAATGTAAAGACAATCTATGGTTTTTCAAATTTCTTTGGTAGTTCATATGATGAAGTAAGTACCATATGCTTTCGCAGAGATCTACACTTGATTCACGTTCCGAATGTGAAGTACTTTCTCTTCTCTCATTAATCTTCTACTTTTTATTAGCCACACTTTTACAACGATTGTAAAACATAGTTACTAATACGGAATCAAGCATTCAAGTAGAAGAACCAATTGTTTTGAACGTTTCAAAAACAATTTACAACACCTTCGAAAGGTGTGTTCTTGACACTTGCAAGACATTTCTTGCAAATACCCCTTCCAATGTCCATCCTTTCATAAAGAAAGTTTTTTCCCTTGGAGTTTATTTCGTTTTCTTCATTTGACTTCTCCTTTGACTACAATAGTCATGGTCCCTAAACTCTCACTATCTCTTTTGAAACTTATTTCAATTGTGTTATACACATCAAACGATTTGGAGAGTGTGTGGTTATTGTTCACTATATAGTTTACAATGAACTTAGTGAACCATTTGGATAGGGACACAAATGTGAAGTCTTTGCCTAGTTTCCGTTTCTAGAAGTGGTTTAACACTTCAACACTCAATGATTCAAAATCATCATAAGTCCATGTTGATGGACTATTTTTGTCAACCAACCATTATGTTCTAAACATAATTACAAACTTTCAAGAGTTGTTCAAGGCAACTCTCATTTCTTCATACAACAATTTGTAAGTGAAGAATCATGGCACATAAAGTGTCCATGCCCTTGTGCTTTCTTCTCAAGTTCTTTGTTCATTTAACAAAGAAACAAGCACTAGTGTTTGCATTAGCTAAGGGTTGTTCAAAGCAACTCTTATTTCTTCATACAACGATTTGTAAGTGAAGAACTATGACATTAAAAGTGTTGTCCTTTTTATGATAGACTTATCTAACATGTTCTTCCAATGATACATTATCAATAGGAAGATTGTGAGGATTAGACTACTTAGGTACATATACAATCCATTTAAGACAATCTTTGGGATTGTGGTACCAAGTTCGGAAACTAAAGCATTCGGCTTTTCTTTGTCAAGTTTTGGATAGCGTTTGCAAATATATTGGTAAACAAATACATAACGAATATAAATTGATTGATTTTAAGCCATTTGATCCGGGTCTTTAAATCAAATAGCACCACCCACTATTTTTGGCAAATTCCATATCCCTCATCGGAATTCAAGAGTTTTGGAGGAAACTCTTAGTAGGGTATGGGAGACTCATCATTACCAAGCCCACCTCACAATGATATGATGTTGGCTAGCATCAATAATAATGAGAGAGTACACTTACTCATTTGCATCTCTTGCAAGTACCCATCTTATTTGGCCTCTAGAGAATGAAGCATCACAATGATATGATGTTGGCTCCATTGCACTTAGTTAAGTCATTCCCACCATGCAAGTTCGAGTAGGGGTTCAAGAACAACCTCACAATGATATGATGTTGGCTATTCTCGTTGCCTACCTTCACAACATCATGTATGCATATAGATATCTTCCTGAGTGTAAGCACGCACTTTGTACTCCCCCATGATAGGGTGAAGTCTGTGTACGAGTCACAAACGATTGGAGCCTACCACGGTGGAAGGCCACGAAAGAGTGTTCAAAGCACTCTCACGCTTATCAACTTAATAATGGTTTGGTTGAGGGTTTTAGGTCTCATCATATATAAACATACATTTTAATCTTATTAAAACAATTTTGGTCCTATTACAACTATTGGTCCATGTGATTGATTTAGTAGTATATAATACTCCCACTAAGCTTGTAAAACGGTTTTTAAAGCAAGAGTATATGGTACTACTAACATAAGGTTTGCATTCTTTGATGGACTATATAGTTGCCTTAGGGCCTTAGGATGACTATGAACCTTTGATTAGATCCAACACGAGCCTAGTGTTGAATCTCGGTCTAGGGATGGTGATTGATTTTAGTTACGCGTTTAATCATATTAAGGCGTGTTTCTCCTATTGGGCGTTGGACCCAATTACTCCAATTTCATGCATATCAAATAAAACAAGAAAATGAGTACTTCAAAGTAAAGAAGAGCTTATGCTCTTTTACAACATTTGATCAAAACAAATTATTTTAAAGTAAAGAAAAGCTTATGCTCTTTTACAACATTTGATCATATCAAATTACAACCAAAATCTAATCTACACATTCCCATGGTTCAAACAAATTTGAGACGGCCTTTCACATAGCTCAATTATCGTAGGCTTAGGTTCATAATCACCCTTTCTTTAATTAATTAACGTTTTAACTAATTAAACTTGAATGCAACTTTGTCATTTGGTTTTTGTATCCATAGAATTGATTTAAATGGAGCTAGATGAAATGAAAATCCAATTCTCATTTAAAGAGACAAAACCATTTTGTTCTCAACCTAATTTGGGCCAAAATGCAATAACCTCAACTTTTGGGCAATATTGCAAAACATAAACTTTTGAGGTCACTTTGTAAAAACACAAAAGTCCACTACTTCATGTAATTACAACTAGAACCCAAAAATTTCAACAAATTCAAAAACCTCATTAAAGGAACAAAACAATTTGTCCTTCAGTGATTTTGGGCCTTTACGTAAGAAACGTAAACTTTCGGGTCAAAGTACAAATACACAAATGTATCAAAACTTTATGTAATTGCATAAAAGCCCCAAAAGTACTCCCATTGAGGGAGTGGCCGGTTTTGGAGTAGTGTGAAGCCATAAAAATTTTGAAATTTTTTCAACAAAGTCATAAACCCATGCAAGTGGAAATTGGTTGCTGGGAAACATGTGTGTAAGAAGAAAATCAATTATGTACATAAATTCAAACACTCTATCAACATTTTCAATCACCTTTAATTAATTAAATGTCTTGTTGATAGAAAATTCACACCAACCAACACAAAACAAAGACTTTATAAAATCAACCAAAACTTTGAATCAAAACACCAAACCTTTTTGTTCTTGGTAAGAACCTCAAGAACAATGAAGAACATCCATGAAAACCCATAAGCGTTCCATGAACATTTTCACTCAATAAAACTCAAATTTTCACTACTCAAAATGGGGTTAACATCCTAGGGTACTTAGGGGTTCCAAAAGTCACCTTAAAACACTTTTAACAAGACAAACAAGAACCCAAAAATCCACCCTTTGGATTTGGCCGAATTTCCCCAAAAACATGGCACCAGATTTTAGCTCCAAAATTCATGCTCATATGAACTACATCTACAACATTTGAGATGGCAAATTTTCTAACAAAATTTACATTCAAAGGAGCAAGAATAAAGCTTGTAACAATTACAACATTCAAATCAAAGACTATGAACTACAAAACCCAAAAGGATTCACCAACTACTAGACCTAGGCTCTGATACCACTTGAAGGAAAATTTGTGAAAAACATGTTCATTTGAGCAATATAGCATGCAATTAACAATTAAAGGCGGAAACATGCTTGTATGCACTCAAAACAAAACATTACCCATGAAATTCAAAGCCTAGTAGTTAGGTGAACCAAGACTCAACTCAAAACAAAGTGAGTTGAGAAATTTATACCTTTGTTGATTCCTCTTTGCATAAGCAAAGGATAATCACCCAAGAGATAGGGCCTTCATTCCTTGCTTCTTAGCTCCATGGATTTGGATGGAAGAATTGGTTTCTCCAAGTTCTCAAAGTTGAGAACCTCTAAGTCTCCACACCAAGGAGGGATTGATGAAGAAATGAGTGACCTAGAGAGTAAGATTGCTAGCTATGTTCCTCTAGGGTGGCCGGCCTCTTAGGGAGCAAAGAGAGCTTTTGTTCTCATCTTTTCTCCCAAAAGAAACCCTAATGAAGAAAAGGCTATAAAATCATATTTATACCTACCTTCATTGGAGTGGCAAACTTGTAATAAGTCCAAAACCCACTCCATTATTAATATGGCCGGCCATAGGGTGTTATTTGGTTGTTTGGGCCTTTGTGAATATTTAGTCATTAAGTTGTCATACAACTTAAGTCAATGGGCTTGACGTTCGAAGCCCATTGGGCCTTAAGGCCCAAAACTAACCCTAGGTCTTTTGACGAACTTTATTCGTTTGATTAATTAACATATTAATTAATCATTGCCATAAATAATTAAACCATTTAATTATTCTTACTCATCTCCGTTGTTTCTTCAATCTTTACCTTACACGGTGTACGATCTATTAGGTTCCTTTTAGCGAGGCAGTGGGCGATTAGAACTCTTTCAAATCAATTGTGAATTGAAACTTACTTTCAATTCTCCCTTTAGTGATTATACATGTTTAGGGCTTCCATGAAGGAAAAATTTTGTCCTAGCAAAGAACATTTGAGAATATTTGAACACATATGCAAACTATAAACACATTAAAGTAGGCATGCATTCAAAAAACAATTCTAAAAACCCATGACTTTCAAAGCCTAGTGAATGGTGAACCATAAGACTCTTTAACAACATTAAAGAGAAGGTAAGATTTAGAGATTTATTACCCTTGAAGCTCATCCTTGTTTACACAAGGGATTCACCCAAGTGGAGGGCCTTCAAGTAACCTCCTAGTTCCTTGGATCTTCCTTGTGATTTTCTTCCCTTTTTGTGCTCCTTTGCTCCTTGAGGATATAAGGAAAGGATCTCCAAAAACACCAAAGGTTTGGTGTCTCTAAGTCTCCACACCAAGGATGAGGTGTGAAGATGAAATGGATGACTTAGAGAAGAAAAGATTGCTAGCTAAATCCTCTCTAAGTGGCCGGCCTCCTTGTAGAGAAAAGAGAGAAAATGTTTCACCTCTTTGCCTCAAAGAAAAACCCCTAATGAGAAAATAGCTATAAAGTTAACTTTATACTACATCACATTTGAGTGGCAAACTTGTAATTAATTCAAGTTTGCATCCACTCTCCCTTATGGCCGGCCTTGTCATTGTTATTGGGCTAATTGCCCATTTTGTTTTAGTTGTCATACAACTTAAACATAATGGGCTTTGTGGGCCAAAACACTTTTGGGCCCCGAAACCCAAAACCAACTTAAAAGCCCAATGATCGAATTTAGGAAATGGACAGCGGATTCGGATTCGGCCTGTCAAAAATCCTAAGGATCTTAGGGTTCCCCTACGCACTGCTGCACGCGCTGCCACGGGGCGACTGCCCAGGTCAACATGCGCTACCACACACCGAGATGGGTCGTCTAAAAAATTGTCAGCGTTGTTGTAGACGGCAGTGGAGCACAGTGCCTCCAGTGGAGGCGCATGCACTCCATGTGCCACCCAAGACAGTCCCACGTGTAGCCTCATGCGCCACCCCACAATTTTTGGAATTTTTCCATATTTTTCCACCAACTTTAAGAGCTCATTCGAGCTCGATATAAGTCTAAATTGAGTGATTCAAAAGCTAAAATGTAGTTAAAAATATGGAGAAGAGATTCATACCCTTAGGAAGCCCAACAGAGATCGGAGTTGGCTGGAAAAATGGCTAGAAGATGGCCAAACGACCACAATTTCAAACTTTCAAATTTTGCACAGTGACTTCCCTTGTATTTTTCGAGTTCCTGCACGACCAAAAACACCCAAAAACTTATTAATCATGAACCTAGACACGATCTACAATGATAAAGACCAATTTCGAGGCTTACCTTTACCAGAAATGGCGAGAACTCGCTGAAGAAAAGTGATGCACAATGAAGGTTACTGTGCAAATGAAAGAGAGAAATTATTGGTGGTTTCGTCCCCTTCCAAAGCTCGCTAAAGTGCTAAGGTACTTGTGATGGTGGTGATTAGAATGTAGGTGTGTGTGTGGGTGTTGCTCGGCCAAGAGAGGGAGAGAAAGAATGAGATATGAGTGAGGTGAAGAAGAAAGGAAGGAAATAATAGAGAGAAAGAAAGGGGACTCAGGATAGAAAAGAACTCCCCAGAAAAATGGGGAATCTGCCACGTGTCAAACAGGGGATGGTCCAAAATGGAGAAATATCCCCACTTGTGAAATTACCAAAATGCCCTTAACATTCAAAGATTCGTAAAAACTTCATTTTAGCTCTGAATTTGATTTCGTTCACACCCATGCGTTCATATCCACAAATGCTATGTGAATAAATTAAAAGAAAATTTCCTATGTGTCATAGAGCGAAAGTCAATGAAAGTCAATGCTTTTGTTGTTAAGGGTATTTTCGTAAATTTAACTAATTAAAACGTAAAATTTAAAACGGGTTGTTACAGCTAATAGCTCACAGGCCTCTTTCCTTACTTTTTCAAGAATTCTTCTTGCTTCAAAAAAAATTTCTATGCTCCTCAAAAGTTTTCTTTCCTCCTCAAGGCGTTTTTTAAGTAGGCGACAAATCTTGTCTAATGGAGCATGATCGAGATCTTAATACATCATGTGAACTTTGTAGTTTTTGCATTGGGTCCCACTGGGCGTGTTAAAATGTTGACCCTAAAAACTACCTAGCTTACGTGGTACGCAAGCTGAGTAATTAATAAGCTAACTATGTCATCGGTTGAATACGTGACATGTCAACTCGTCGACCAAGTTCAGTTAGGGAGTAAAATATGTTGATGAGGCGTTGCGTGAGCTGCTGACTTCTTGATCTTATGACTGCAGCATAGGAAGGAACACATCTTGGCCTTTGATTGTAGAGCCTGAAGACAAGGTTGCTAGTTCTGCAAAGTTCAATATCAAATTTAGCTTTCAATGTGCCGAATGTAGTAACTTGGTAAAACCTCACTTAGGCGAGAAGGCTAATAAGATGACCTATTCCAACAAAGACTCAGAAATCCTTGATGATCGAGACTTAGATAAATAACTAGTCGGTCTCGAAGTAGTGTTGTCTATCCAAACTGAAGGTGCTCCTTGATCGACTAATTCTACAGCTCCAATGGTGTTTATCCAAACTAAAGATGTTGTTGATTGCCTACACAGTGCTATTTATCCAAATTAAAGATGTGTTGGTACGGAAAAAAAATAAAAATCTCAAGATGTTTGAGAGGTTTGCGCATGGCAGTTGTATGTTGAATTGGAGGGGCTTTTATGTCGTCACTGCATCTGTACTTATAGTACTGCAAAAGTTCGATGATACCACATAACAAATTGTTACCGTGAATCCTACTTTCACTATAATATTCCTGAGAATATTGTATTTCAAAGCAACCATATCCACGCGGAAGCCATCTTTATCCCCTTGCTTTGTGAAAATCAATATGTATCCAAGTACTTGATGGCCTTCTAATACCACGTGCTGGAACCAAAGCATGCAAGTTTACCTTCTAGCCATGCATTTCAATATGTATCCAAGTACTTCATGTAAACTTCTTCTTCGATATCCCCATGCAGGAATGGATTTTTAACATCCACTTGATACATTAACCATCCCTTATTTACAACAACTGAGAGAAGTACCCTCACTGAGTTCATTTTGGCAACAGGAGCAAAGGTTTCCTTGTAGTCCAAATCAAGGGTTTGTGTGAATCCATGAGCTACCAATCTTGCTTTATGTCTTTCAATTAATCCATTTGAATTGAACTGGATCTTATATATCCATCTGCATCCCACATCCTTCTTCCCTTTTGGTAACTTTACAATGCTCCAAGTGTTGTGTTGATCGAGAGCATGTAACTCATCATGCATAGCTTTCCTCCACACTTCAGATTCACTAGCATTATGGAAATTTTGAGGTTCTGTGAGCTCAGAAACCTTGTTGAGAAATGCATTATGAGCAGGTGCAAGCTTGTGATAGGAAACATAATTGGAGATTGGATGTCATGGCTTGTAAGTCTCACAATCAAGCAATCTTGCAGGCAGTTGTCTCTTTCTTGCAGGGTTGCATCGAGGTGCAATAGGTTCCATTGCTTCTAAAGTCACACTTTGCAAGTTTTCACACTCTTCATCAGTTGTATTGCTAGGAGACTAGCCTTCATTAATTTGTTCACTCGAAGAAAGAGTTACTTGAGTAGGTACATTGACACTTGAAGTTGGGACCTCAGTGATCATGACATCTGTTTTTGGTAAGGGAAACAGATCCAAGTAGTTCTCCCCCTGAGTGGTAACTTCAAGATTCTTACTGAAAAAAAGGGTTAGTTTCATGAAACCTAACATTCTTATATACAATAAGTTTCTTAAGTTGAGGGTTATAACACTTGTATCCTTTTTTAGTTGAAGAATGCCCAAGAAAGATGCACTTTGCTGCCCGAGGATCTAGTTTATCTCGATATAGAGATTGAATGTGCACAAAACATATGCATCCAAAAACTTTAAGGTGTGAGAGATCAACTTTTCTTCCTTTTATTATCTCCATTGGAGACTTGAACTTTAACACTTTATTAGGCTATCTGTTAATCAAATAAACAGCTGCCATAACACCATGTGACCAAAAATTTTTAGGCACATTCATCTACAACATTAATGCCCTAGTTTTCTCCAATAAGTCACGATTTTTTCTCTCAGCAATGCCATTTTGTTGTGGTGTTCCCACACAACTAGTTTGATGCATAATGCCATCATTGCTCAAGTATTGTGTCAGGATTTGAGACATGTATTCTGAGCCATTATCAGACCTTAGAGTTTGAATGTTTAAAGAGAAATGATTTTTGACAAGATTATGGAAATCTTTAAACATATCCATTACTTGATTTTTTTTTATTTCAAAAGATACAACCATGCAACCCTTGAATAATCATTAACAATGGTTACAAAATACTTGTAACCATCAATAGATTCACTAGTTGGTCCCCATATATCTAAGTGTACAAGCTCAAAAATCTTGCTAGCCCTAGAAACTAACTCTCCCAAAAGTAACCTAGTAGCTTTGGACATATGGCAAGTTTCACACTCGATTGCTTCTTTGCTTGACTTGGGAAACAAGGTTGACAAAATAGGTTGGGAAGGATAAACTAGACGTTGATGCCACAAAAGGTTGTCTTGGTTGGAAACTGACTTGACTTGAAATGCACTTGGACTGTTTTTTGAGATGTAATATAGACCACCAAGGAAAAAGCCCTCACCAATCATCTTCTTGGTGATACAATCTTGAAAAATGACACTTTGTGGTGAAAAAATGACCAAACAGTTCAAAGTACCTGTGATTCTTCCCACAGATAAAAGCTAAAAAAGAAATGAAGGTACATACAACGCCATAGACTCAATTTTATCTGAAATCAGGTGAACTTTTCCCTTTCCTACAACCTCGACCCCTTCACCATTTGCAACTGACACTTGTGATGGTTTATGCAATTTTTCAAACTCTTTGAGTTTCGATACTTTGTTAGTCATGTGGTATGTGGCTCCAGAATCAACAATCCAAAAATCATGCAACAAATTGACATTTAGAGCAGTTTTGGAAGCATTCAAAATACCTTGAAGGTCTTGCTTTGGCATATGATCAGCATTGGCTAAAAATCCAGCAAACTTGCCCAACAAGACCGTGGTATTTCCATCTTCATGAACAACATCTTGATCAAATTCTTCTCTTCTTGTTTCCTTGTGTATGAAGGTTACAAACTTGTTTATAAGGTCTACAAGATTGGCCGTGAACTACTTGCAAGGATCATGACTGTTGATAGATGAAGATGAAGCCATGTTGGCTCAGTGGGAAGGTTGCTGAGGTTGAGGTCACCTTGGTGCACCTTTGTCTTTCAAGAAGTCTAGTTTCAACTCTGGATGCAAGATCCAGCACATCTCCTTTACGTGACCATTGTAGTGGCAATGCTGACACTTCAAGTTAGGGTTTTTACCTCTGTATCTCTTCTCAGTTGTCATGTAGGCTCGAGCTTCAATATCATTGTCTTTTGTTCCAACATTCATAACCTTCCTTCTCACTTCTTCTCATTGAATGGTAGCACAGATGCTTGTGAAGGTTGGCAGCTCAAGATTCATGAGAATGTGACTTCTCAGATCCTCATAATCTACACTCAAGCTGGATAATAGCTAGAAGATTTTATCCTTCTCATCCATTTTTAAGAGAACTGTGGAATCAGTAGTATGTGACATGTAGACATCCAGTTTATTCCACATACTTTTTAGAGATCCAAGATGCTAAATAAAGCTCTTACCTTCTTGCTGGATAACGGACATATCTCTTTTAAGTTGAAACACACGAGCGGAATTGTTTTGGTTCCCATACATCTCCTTCACCATTGTCCATAGCAAGAGAGAAGACTTTGAGTAGTTGAAGATCTCAGCTATTTTCCTTTCCATGGAGTTGAGCAACCATGCAATAACAAGTTGATTTTTACATAGCCAACCTTCATAATTTGAGGACGTATTTTTTGGGGCTGGCACATTACCATGGATGAACCCGAGTTTGTTTCTTCCACCAAGAGCAAGAGTAACTACCCTTGACCATGGGAGATAATTGAACTTATACAGTAGTACTGAGTTGAGCCTTTGGTTGGGATTGATATCCACTTTTAAAAGCTTCTCAGGCTGAGAAGTAATGGTGTTGTCAACTTCCTGGTTAACTGAGTTTTCTTGACACATCCCAGTCTCGGCTCCGTCGTAGCACAATATGCCTGCTTTGAGCCTTAGCCACTCCCTCACGGTTTTGTTTCTGGGAACTTAGACGAGAACTTCCCAGTGGGTCACCCATCCTAGGATTGCTCTTGCATGAACTCGCTTAACTTCGGAGTTATGATGGGATCCGAAGCCAGTGAGTTCCCAAAAGGCCTCATGCTATATAGAGGTGGGCATGTACATATAAGGCACATCACCCCCTCTCCGTTGGTCGATGTGGGATGTTACAATCCACCCCCTTCCAAGTGTAGTTCTATCTTGTATTGCAAAGTAAAATCATGAGGTTACAAAAAGGAGGAAGAGATATTTAAGAAGGATTCGGTGCACATTGCAGTGCACGAAGACATCCAGGAAACTCCTTGAAACACCCCACAAAGGCTAGTCTAGTAGTCTTACATCAACATACCTCAATCTCCCTAAATCAAGGAGTCTAGAGACCATAGACTAATCTCCTTAAATCAAGGAGTTGACAACAAGGAAATGACTTATACCAATCTCCTTAAATCAAAGAGAAAAAGACTACTTACAAAAAGATAAAGTAAGATAAACCCTAGAACCTATAGCAACCCTAATAACCACCATTCCTTCAATATGTATCAATATTTACTTTCTTTATTCCATCTTTCTTTCCAACTAAATGCAAACCATGCATTATCAAAAAGTTCAACCTGATCACATCTCCCATTTCTGCATCCTGTCTTATCCCTAAATTCTTATAAGTAGCACTTTTCCATGTTGATCAGGACGCGAACCAACCAAGCTGCATAATGCGTAACCACACAGAATCCTTGTACAATGCTTTCATTTATTTGACTCTCAAGCTGCAACTATAAGGTAATTCCCATTTTAATAAATTCCTAATAAAATGGTAATATCAATTATGGCCTCTCTCATCCAACAACTTAAAGTATCACGGCCGAGTGCGTGCAAAATCACAGCCTCTTAATATTCAGAGTCATCTGATGGCCTAAAATTCTGCTCATTTAACGGTCTCAATCGCTCAGACTGATTGTGTAATTTTGGGTCCAAACAGGTACCATGGACAACCAAGAGAGTAAAGGGAAGAGTTTGATTGCATAATTACTCGGAAAAATAAGTTTATGCATTAACTATTCTGATTAAATTGATAAGATACATTTGAGGACAGGAATGTTTACGATTAAGATCACTTTTATATGTTACTTAATTGTTATAGTAATTTTTTCCCTCATGTTGTCAAATGAATTATTGTTTTTTTTTTAATTTTAGGAATACGAAAATTTTTCAACTGGAGTTCGACATATCAAGTATGTAAGTACATGATAGGAGCAATGTATCAAAGTGACCTTACCTACTTTACTTTTATATTGATTGGGATTTTAGTATTTTTCTGCTTAACATTTCAATTTTTATTTTGTTTACATAAGTATTTTCATTTTTTTTTAAATTAAAATTCATTGTCTGTTGTAATTTCTACATAAAGATCGACAATGAGAAAGTTCGATTTGGACAAACAAATGTTCACAATTCTCAACTGTCAAAGCAAAGGTATCATAGGAGCAATCAACAAATACAAAGACGATAGTCTATGAATTCATTACAGCGGGCTCAAATTTCCTTCATTTGGGGTTTTGTCTCACTGGGTACAAATAAAGTTTCAATTCTGTCACAAATATTCTCCCTCAACTTCTGTGAATTTCTCCCTATATTATGTGACATGATGATTACCTTTCTTTTATATTTCTAATATGTCTCATAAAGAAATAAAATAATGAAATAATAAATAAATGAAGCAATCCACGCAAATAAATACGTTTAAATGTATTTGCTCAAAAAAAAAATGTGAGTCAAATGTAGCACACTGTGATTAAAAAATAGTCTTTTACACGCGCGGAAGCACGTGAAAGAAGACTAGTACACACAATAAGTAAGTTGCCCTTTTAATGATTTTGCTGCTCAAAACACATCCAAATCATCATTTTTCTTTTCACTCGTTCTAATATGCTGAGTGTACAAAAGCTTTTTTATCACTATTTTTGTTTTCATCTGAATGAAATAGTTAATACAGTCCGACATTTATACTATACAAACAAAATCATAAATTTTTGTTTCACATTCTAAACCCTAAAAGTAATCAACCCAAAACTAAAATTGTACAATCCCAAAATAACCAAAGCCAAATCCTAAAATATGGTTCGGGGTTCCTATTGATCAATGTACTTAAACACACAATTTCAAGTCAATTTATTAAAATAAAACTAGTATTTCACAAAATTGCATAACAAAAATTGCAATGTAGTTTCTCATCTGGCAGTGGAGGCATACAAAAATTAGAGGAGCCATCCTCAGGCCACCGATAACGGAAGACAAGGACGTCCGTCCTGTGAAAGTACCAGAATCAAGGAGGGAGGGGGCGTGGAAGCCCATGGAAGTGTCTCACCCTTGAGTTGGCAAGTGCAGCTGCCATATGCATGACTATACATGCATCTAATCTGACAAACATTTGAGAGTTCATTATATATAAACAGAGCAGAGACCAATTATACTTCGTAAAATCAACACACTTGAATCAAGATGACATCAAGATGACGCCGGTTACTCAGGGCTCCGCAGGAGATCAAGTTCCAGGTCAGTTTTATAATTTTATCCGCTGTTCGAATCCCTTGATAAAAGAAGATGTCACTTATATATCGACTATAGAAATGCTAATCCTAATCCTCCTCTTTTCAACATATGCAAAAGACACACCAGTGCATGCATGTATTGCTCATTACAAGCAAAATCATACACACAATCATACTAAAGGTAGGTGGAATGCCAGAGTTACAACATCAAAGTGTTCTACTTGAGAAAAAAATAGAAAAATTCCGACAGAGATCTACAAAATGCTCAAAGTGTAAGTATGGTCTCTCGGAGTACTTATTTCTTTAGACTAACAGAATAAAGGACAGTAAGAACAAAACTAATTTCTTCTGACACGAACCTAGGTTGCGGCCAAAAAGAGCTTTATCTGAAAGGTAGAAGTCACAATACTGATCAAAACAGCTTGATTTCACACTCATAATTCCAACACATTATTGAGGGATAAAGAAAATTTATTCAATTTGAACAAGATAATTACATAAAAATTTCGAGTTGGGAATCCATAGTCCTTATTGACTTGATTTCAAGCTCAACAGATCAGTCAATAATCTTATCTAATTGAACAAAGTACAAATCGGAGTGCATTAAACAATTTTCTAACCTTTATATTTCTCACTACACTGCAGACATTCATACATACAGAGCAGAGAGCAGTTTCTTCAAGGTAAAGCATTATCCATCGACAATGAATTGATCATCTTGATTTTCTCCTTCAACCCTAGCATCGTCATGAACCAAACTATTCACATGGTGCAAGTTCTGCATCATTTGTGGTAAATAATGGTTACTAGCATTTGTATGATCAGACAATCCAGCTGGATGAGCAGTCCACTGGGAGACAATCCCAAGTAACTGGCTCATAAGGTTTTGTTGCTCATGAAGAATACGAGTCTGCATCTGGCCCATCTCTGCCCGGTGGTGACCCAACATTTCGTCAATCCTCGTCTTCCATTCTGTTCTCCTCCTATTCATCCTCTCCTCCCATTCCCTCTCATGAATCAACTCTTCCTCTTTCCTTCTTATTTCTCTTTGTTCACTCTCCTTCTCCAATTCGTCCCATTCTAAAATCCTCTGCTTCTTTAACTTCTCTCTTGTCTTCCCCTTCATCTCCTTTTTATTTGCCCATTCCTCCCATTTCCATTCTCGTTCTTGCTCACACTCCATTCTAAAATTCTCACTCCTCTGTCTGTCCCGTTCTCTCGCTGCCTCGCGACGCTCAAATTGTGCCTCCATTTCCTTCAACTTGCCCAGTTGGTTACATAGAAAGGCCCATGCCTTCTTCTTTCCCAACCCCGTCGACACCTCCCTCTTCTTCTTCTTCCTCTTCTTTAAATTATGACCACTTTGCTCCACTCCTTCGCACACAAACTTGTCATCTCCATTCTGCCTCAACCGATCATTACTATTAAAATTCTCCTCTCCCTCCTCCCTGTCGTACTCAAATCCCAAACCCATCACTCCATTCTCAACCCCATCAATCCCCGCCCCAAAATCCCCATCCGAATGCCCCAATTGCCCAAACTCCAGAAGCCCCATTCCCCTTCCACTCTCCACAAACCCCCCACCATTCTCACCATCCCCATTCACAGACACCATCAAATCATTACCCCTATTACTCACAATCTCCACATCCCCAAAAACGTCTTTATACCTCAAAAAATTTGACCAATGAGCGAGGCCCTCCATCCAATCAAACTCCTCCTCACTACACTCCCCACTCCCACCACGACCACCACCACGACCACCACCCCCCGAATTACACTCGGGTTGCTGTTTCTTAATCTTCTGTTTCACAAGCATATACTGGTGCCTCATGTTCTGGACCTTGGTGGAAACATCCTTCCAAGACCACTGCCAACGATACGCGATCGAGTCTCGAAGATGGTGCACAGAATTCACATAGCAGGCAATGGGTTTAAACTTTTTCTCTCTAGTTTTCATCTTAGCAAGGGTCCCATGAGCGATCATCTCTCCGTATCTGTCGATCAGAGTTCTCTCCTCGGACTCTGTCCACTTCTTTCTTCTCGAGGACATCATTTTTGTGCCCACTAACCAATCTTGACTGTGCAAAAACAACCTCAAATATCCCAGAGGCTAATGACAAACACCTAAAATCTGACAGACCCAGATCGAGAAAACATGAGAAACGAGCAGCAAAGTAGAGAGAATGGAGTGAGTGCTTACCTTGAGATGGAGATTGAGAACCTGTGGTGGGAATTTTCTCGGGAAAATTGGTAGAGAAAGTGAGGGGAGGTTGTGGGTGTGTGATCGGTGGGGTTTAGTGTAGTTTTCTGAATCTTTTGACTCGGGTAGTTAGTAGGAGAACCAACAGTTTTAACTGCGGTCTTGAAAAATTTTGTGTCCAACTACCGGAGTAGATAAACCAGATACAACGTGAAGCAGATTTCCTTGTCCGAAATTGTTTTCTGCTTTTATTTTCTTTTTTCTTTTTTCTTTTATTTTTTATTTTTTTACTCTTTTTGTTTTTTAATTTCAAAGTTTTAAGAAATGACCTATTTACAAATTCGCCCTAAAACTTATTTTTACCCACTCACGCTTATAATGGCTTAAAATTGAAGATGTGTTTGTAGACATTGAAATTTCGGTGAAATAAATATTGGCCATTGCATTAAAATTATTTGTAAACTTTGAAATTTCAGTAAAATAAATGTTGACCATTTGATCAAAATTACAACATCCACTCATTTCACCTACATCATACACTTAATTCACCTACAACAATCCACCTAATTCACCTACAACCTCCACCCAATTCACCTACAATAATCCACCCAATCCACCTACAACATCCACCAAAGCAAAAGGATGGTGGTAATTCATTCTCAAAGCCTATAAATAGGTCTCTCCATCAAATGATCAAGGGAGAAAATTTACATACACTTTCTCTACTCTCAAGCAAATACTGAAGAATCAAGAAAACCCTCTTCGTTCTTCGTGAAATCCTCCTTCAAGATCAAGCCCTAACGGCCCTTGAAGAACTTCCACCAATTCAAGATCAAGCCCCGACGGCCCTTGAAGAAAATGTTCATCATTCATCAATCGTTCATCCAGGATCAAGCCCCGACGACCCTTGGATCAACAACACAATCCAAAAATTTACACATTACGAAGATCGAATCAGAGGCTAAATTGGTAGAAGAGATTGTAACCCTTAAATCATTAATACAAATATTATTTTGTACACGTATTCTTGTCTCATTCATCGTAGGAATTCTCGTGTTTACAAATTTGGCACGCCTAATGGGACAATCTCTACCACTCATCTCTATCTTTGTAATCAGTAAAAAGCAAAAATGGCATCAAGGAAGGCTCAAGCCGTTCTCGCAACCAATGCAAGGAACAAGAGCGTCATCGTGCAGGTGGTGTCACTTCAAGCATCATAACCCGAAGCAAGGCAAAGGCTCTTTTTGCCACCTCTTCCACCCCTGCATCAGCTCCGCTAAAGGCAGAATACCACCCGAGGCACGAACCCGTGATCACCCTGGCCTCACTAAGGGTGCCAAGAAAGGAAAGCCCGAGAAAGTACTCGGAGCCCTTACTTTTAGATGTCGACTCAAGAAACAGCATAGCCATGCAAGTCATGACTACCAGAGCAACTTCAATCGAAGAGCAGCTGGCTCAAATGAATGAAGCGATCGCAAAACTCACACGGACTGTGGAGGAGAAAGACCTGCAAATCACCGAACTCGTCAACCAACTAGATACGAAGCCCAACGTGAAAGTCGAGCAAGGGGATAATCCAGTAAAGAAGGAAAATGACGAGGATGAGGAGCCTTCTGCGGAGAAAGTCGAAGAGAAGCTAAAGCCAAACCAATCAGCAACATTCATGGGATCTCTCATTATCCAGCAGCTGCAGGAGATGATCACTAGCACCATCAAGGCACAATACGAAGGAAGCTCCCATGACTCCGTGCTGTACTCAAAGCCCTACTCCAAGAAGATTGACGCTTTGAAGATGCCGAGGGGTTATCAGCCACCAAAATTCATGTCGTTCGATGAAAAAGGAAACCCAAAACAACATGTTGCCCATTTCATTGAAACTTGCAACAATGTTGGAATGGAGGGAGACTACCTCATCAAGCAGTTTGTGCGCTCGTTGAAAGGTAACGCCTTTGACTGGTACAACGACCTCGAGCCTAAATCTGTCAACAATTAGGATCAACTAGAAAGGGAATTCCTCAACCGCTTCTACAGCACGCGCCACACAGTAAGCATGCTGGAGCTGACCAGTACGAAACAGTGGAAGGATGAACTTGTCGTCGACTACATCAATATATGGCGTTCGTTAAGTATGGATTGCAAAGATCGGCTTTCCGAAACCTCCGCCATTGAGATGTGCGTTCAAGGCATGCACTGGGGGTTACATTACATCCTTCAAGGCATAAAACCGAGAACATTTCAAAAGCTAGCAACTCATTCCTACAACATGGAGTTGAGTATCGCCAACCACGGGAAGAGGGAACCGATCACCGACTTCAAGAAGGATAAGCTGTTTTCCCCAAATGTAGACAAGACTGGGAAGAAACCCCCCAAGGAAGCGTTCACCGTCAACACTACGCTCATCAAGACCTCTTTCGCGCCCATTAAGACCTCCTCTGCGCCTATCAAGATCTCCTCCAAGACCAAAGCAAAGGAGATAAAGAGAGGTGAGCCTCCTCGCACCCAAGACAAGTACAAAAACACCTTAAGGAATTGAAGCAGAAGGTGTACCCTTTTCTTGACTCAGACATGGATGCAATGTTAGACGACTTGCTGAAAAAGAAGGTGCTCAAGTTACCGGAATGCAAACGCCTTGAAAAGATGAATCGCGTAAAGTACCATTGTATCGTGAGCCATCATGTTGGCAAGTGCTTTGTCCTTAAATAACTCATCATAAAGTTAGCGCAACAAGGTTAAATCGAGCTCGACCTTGAAGACACGGCAGCAACACATACTACTACAATTGCATTTGGATCTTTCAATCCCGTGCCTCTCCACGTGACACCTGACCATTTCCGTCAATGCTCAAGCTGCATGGCACCTTCTGCACAACCATCACTAGGGGCAAGCGACCAAGATGCACATATCGATGATGAAGAAGCATGGACATTGGTGACTTACAAAAAAAACAAGGAAAACAAAACCACAAGCCACAAGACTAAAGGTGGAACAAGGGAGAAAACACCGTCGCCGCAACAGTAGGAAGCCTAAAAGAAACGGAAAAGCTGCTAAGTGAACGTATGCTGGGAAACCTATGGAGCAAGAGCCACGCATTCCTGTCTCCTTGCACGAGTACTTCCCGAAGGACTTTTTCCAACAGTGCGCTACCGTCGCCTGTCACATGGTTGAAGTAGAGATGGAAGAGCCCTTAAAAGGCAAAGTTATCGCCACTGAGGGGGGAAAAACTCTCACGCTCGAAGAAGGTCTGCCAACACACTTTAGCATCGAGAAAGCACTACGATTGCCAAAGAAGATGCGAAGAGCACTTGCAGCGGTCTTGGTAAGTTTCGACGACCACGAAGTGCAAGAAAGCAGGAACGAAGGCTTGAAGCTTCGGCCACATGAATGTGCCACATGCTGTGCCGCCGAGGACGCAATCTGCTTCACCGACGAAGACTTGCTGCTAGGATCCAAGCTTCACAACTATCCTCTCTTTGTCTCTGGGTACGTAAGGGAGCACAAAGTCAACCACATGCTTGTGGATGGTGGATCAGCCATAAACATCATGCCAAAGTCAACAATGACTACAATCAGCAACAAGGCAGAGGAACTGTCCCTAAGTCGTCTACTAATCCAAGGTTTTAATCAAGGAGGACAAAGAGCGATAGGCATGATCCAAGTGGAGATGACTATTGGTGAACTCAAGTCAAGCATGATATTCCACGTGATTGATGCAAGAACTTTCTACGGCTTGCTCTTAGGAAGGCCTTGGATCCATGCGAATGGAGTAGTACCATCCACCCTTCACCAATGTTTAAAATTCTATCGAAAAGGAGTGAAGGTGATCTATGGCGACACCAAACCATTTACCAAAGCCGAATCACATTTTGCAAACGCCAAGTTCTACATGGATGAAGACATGGTGCCCAAAACTCTTCCAAAAGAGATCAAATCCATGAGCAAAGCAACACCTAAAAAGCGGGAGTGGCAACCCTTGCCCAAGAAGCAAGAAGAATAAGCTATGCCGTCTTCAAGCAAGAACGATGATGAGCTTGCTAAACCTGCAACAACCAAAGGGAGTAGGATGCCTTTAAATGGACCAAACACACCCGTCTTCCGATACATCCCGATGTCGAGAAGAAAGAATGGTCAATCTCCGTTCGAAACAGGAGCAAGCAAAGTCGATGCACAGCAGCACAGGCATAATGTAAAGTTGCTCAAGATGAATGCAGTTTTGCCTCTGACATAGCTAAGCGACGCTAAGGTTGCAAGACTACCACAAGGCTTCATAAAAGCTCTACCAAAGGGGGTGGAACCAAGCTTTCTCCCAACCAAGAGGACCGAAAAAGGTTTTGATCTAAATGCCTACAAACTCATGTCGAAAGTTGGGTACGACTTCGCTTCGTCTTCGAATTGTGGAAAGAAGGTTTCAAACACCGTCAACAATAAAAAACGTGACCTCACTGAGACTCAAAAGAAGTTAAAGAAGAATGGTTACGGAGTTGACAACAACAAAGCTGGACTTGGCTTCACACCAAATGCACTCGTGAAGATTTCAAGCAAAGCGAAAAATAGTAGCACTCAACACATTAGCGTAAGCATTGAACAAGATCAAGAGGAGCCTAAATCTGCCCCTCGGACGTCAGTCTTCGATAGGATGAATCGTTCAAGACCCAGAACCTCAACATTTAATCGCATTGGTGGTCAAAACTGAACCTCCATCTTCAAGAGGCTTAACATGCCAACATCCTAAAGCTTTGTTTTTGAAAGATTGTCAAAACCTAAGAGGCTAAGCAACACGGCTAGCTCTCCTTCTCGTCGGTCAGCTTTGGAAAGACTTGAAGACAACAAGAAGCTTTCTAGAAATAGGGAGACAACGTCAAAGGAAGAAAAGCTCGATGGGCTAGTAGAAAAAGGCGATATTCGAAGCTTGATTCCTTCAAGGATGAAGCGCCAAGCAACTTTGGAGGTTGACACAAAAGGACCACTAAAGGTAAGGAGGCGCCATCATCAACACCGGCCAATCTTCACACTAACAAACCCAAGAGGACGACATTGAAGAGGAGGCCCAAAAAGACAAAGAAGACGAAATCCCAGAAGAAGACGTCGCTTCTGGCTCTATCAACTCAAAATCTTCACCTCAATCGCTGGGGGCATGCTCCAAAACCATGCCAATCAAGCCGAGTAAAATTGAAGGATGGACTCATGTCACTCCAAAGAAACTGCACAAGAGGCATATGTCTTCTCCATAAGTACCCCAATCGGAAAGGGGGCAAAGCAGCTTTTGCCAACCTCCAAAGTGACATGAAAGTGTTGAAGATGAGGAAATTTCGACACAAAGATCGACCATGCGCGATCTCTTCTTCCTCAAAAAATTATTCAGCTACTCAGTCAAGGCTCATTGCTATGAAGATTACAAGGAACGACTCTCCCGGATCGCTTGACAAACACCAAAGCTCCTTGCCTGCACGAGCTGAAACTGCAATACGGCAACCAAAATGCTCCTTGTTCGCACGAGCCTAAACTGCATGAACTAACGCTTCTGGCCCACAAGAGCACAACTGTGTATGGTAAAATCATCATCAAAATCACCATTAAAACCATAAAAAAAAAATCATCGCTCATTTGAACTACGTCATAACTTGATCCCTCCTCAACCGAGGGTACGTAGGCAACTTGAAACTTCAAAACTTCGAGTACAGTCACATCATCAACAAAAAACACAAACACTTTGAAGAATAAAAAAAAAAGCAAATTCAAAATATGAATACTTTATTTCTTTAAAGGAATGATTTGGTTACAAAGCCATATTACAAAGGGAGAACATCACACCAACATCACCACCGAGGAAAGTTATGACCAAAAAGCACTACACAGCATAAACTTGCTGCAATCTTTTGCATAACCCCACACGGTAAAGGTGACGCACTGGAACAAGCTCCAAGCAGCAGCGACAAAGAGCCCACGGCAAGCAGCAAGGTCAATGTGCACGGCAACGTCACCATTGAGGAAAGTTGTGACCAAAAGGCACTACACAGCATAAACTCACTGCAGTCTTTTGCACAACCCCACACTGTAAAAGTGACACGCTAGAACAAGCTCCAAGCAGCACGGCAAATAGGGCAGCTATAAGACGGTCCTTCAAAGCACGCTACAGGGGTAGAGGAAACCAAAATGCTACACAATCGCACTACGCAAACCTACAGCGACTACGCAAGAAGTTTCTTGCACCGCATGTCGACGTCACCACCAAGAAAAAATTGAGACCAAAGACATTACACAGTGAAACCCCGCTGCAGTCTCTTGCACAACACCACACGACAGCGCACCACTAAGGGAAACTGTTATCAAAAGGCACTACACAGCGAAACCTCGTTGCAGTCTCTTGCACAAGCACTAGGTAGCAAGTACACCCACGTCTTTGAAAAGCTTCGTGAGGATCCCAGCATCCTGCTCTACCTTCTCAAAATTAAAGAATTATAGCATTGCAGCAAAGAAATCCATCAGTGGGGTACACATATATCATATACAAATAAACACATTATATATATATATATATATATATATATATATATATATATATATATATATACACGACACACACACACATGGTGATAGGACAACTTACGTATGTGCATATATATATATGTGCATGACAAAGTTGTCCTCAGCTTCAAACCTGCACTTGCAGCCTTCGTGTCTTCCTTCACCGCAGCCTTCAAACATGCACTTGAAGCCACTTTTTTTCCAGCACCGAGTTCAACAGGCAGCAGACGAGGATTCTCCAAATACAGAAGGCACGTTGTTAGTAGTAGCAGTAGCAGTCGAGGATCCTCTTGATACAATAGGCGCACTGTTAGTAGTAGGAGCAATGGAGGATGCTACGTAAGAAAGTCCAGTCGACGAAGATGTAGAGTTGAAAGCGGTAGCAAATACAAGAGACTTACCAGGCGGCAGACGCGGGGAAAACAGGAAGCGGTGCATGCAGTCGTGATTGCAGCCAGACAACAGCTGTCTAGTGAATGTGCAGTGCCCTATGTGTGTATGTGTGCGCGTATGCCTATATATATATACAACGATCTTAACAGTTGCAAAAGAAATTGATCCGCATGTGGTGCAGTGACTGTGCAGCCCTATATATGCATATTGATCTCCCAAGTGAAACTGATCCGCATATGCAACAGTAGTGCGGTGACTGTGTAAATGATAGTCTCCAAAGAACCAAGTGAAAATAGTCCGCATGCGGGGAAGAATGCAGTACAGTAGCTGTGTAAACAGTGATCCGCATGCAGAGAAAAAACGCAGAGAAGAATGGTGCAGTGACTGTGCAAAAAAAAAAATGATGAAAGGTGTTTGGTGCGTCAGGTAACATCCATCAAAACACACACACACATATATATATAGTGAAATCTTGGTGCATGGTACTATTCTGAAAAAAAAAAAAAAAAAAGAGGGAAGTAACACATCTTAGTGAGATATGTGTTTCAACACAATACGCTGGATAAAATAAAGTCTATTTATTGATATCTCCGAGAAATTACAAGTACAAAAAAAAAAAGGAAACTTCACAACGATTACTCACGTGAAGCCTCAGCACTCGGCAGAACCCTAGAAGAAGAAGGCACTAAAGATTGATTAGGTGGTGCCTCAATACTTGGTCGAACGCCAGAAAGCGAAGCCAAAAGGTGCCTCTGGAAGACAGCCACAAACTTCTGATGGTCGCTTTGAATTCAACCTTCAGATTCCTACAGATGATCAAGCTTTCTCTTCATGCTCGTCGAATAATCATTTGCAAGCATACGTAACTCTCGATTCTCATGCTTGAGACGTTTGATCTTTCTTCCAAGACTTTCCACCCCGATCGTCAATGATTCAACTTGGTGAGTTCGAGCAAGTAGGCGTTAGCCCATGTTGGACACATAGCCCGCACACTAAACACTAAGAGCCAGGGAGTCTTGGACAGCCAACTTATTGGTCCACCTTGAAAGCAACCTATTATCTCTAGGAGTGAGGAGGTTCCTAGCTACAACCATAGCCATTGTCACTCATCACAGAGTCTTCAACTGTAAAAGGGCCATCAGAAGATAAGAAGGATGGGCACCATATATTACCCTGACGCGGCACACCTGTGTTATTGCTGAGACTCAAATCTAAGAAAATGTTAGATGGGTAAGCCATATTCAAAAATGTTAAAAGAAAAGGGTTGGATAGAGTAAAAGCTTAGAAATACACCGGAGATGATTTTCACGAGCAGGCAATCTTCAAAGTGTGCATGTTGAATACAATTGACACCTCTTTAAAAGGAGAGGCAACACAACCACTTGTTCAAAAAATCAAAGAGACACCACTCTTCGAATTTCAAAAGTCGAATTTTCCTGCGTAAAGTCCGTCAACACTTTTCAGACGCAATCTCAGCTTTTCAGCTATCACGTGCAATTTTGTCAAAGATCTCTGACATAGTTGAAAACGCGTGAAGGTCATTATTCCAACTACCACACTTTTGGTCGACAAGCGTGGATGACAAAGCCACATCCGCACTACCACTTGCTATTGGGAAATCACTATATAGTTCGACCTTCATCCTATATGGCAAGGCACATATCCAAAACGCCTGACTCTTCTTCCTTGCCAAATGCATCTGTAACCAAACCCTTCAACATACTCAGTTTTCTTCCTCCCTGGAAACACTTCTACAACCAAGTCACACCAGAGCAAAAGTATCTCATATCACTAAGGTTGAAAGCAAGACTATCTCATAGCATGTTTTCTTTCTATCCTTTTCTTTGTCCTCGTTCTTCTCTGCAGGGCAAGGAGAAAGAGAGCAATCAGCCAGCGCTTGGAATCAGCCTTCTGATTTGGAACCGACTGCCTGGAATCCCTTCCCTGATTGCTCGCCTAGCACTGCTCTTAAGTACTCATCTTCAACTGTTGATGTGATGCCGAAGAAGATACCAGATGCCTGGAGAACAGATGAGGCAAGTGAAAATGATGCATCGAAGCATGTGGAGACAAGCGCAACAAATACATGTGCTGATCATCCGCTACTTCTTCAAAAGCAAAAGTATCTCATATCATCAGGGTTGAAAGCAAAGGCATCTCATATCATGCCTTTCCCCTATCCTTTCCTTTGCCCTTGCTCTTGCCTGTAGAACAAGGAGAAAGGAAGCAATCAGTCGGAACCTGAAATTAAACTTCTGATCGGGAACTGATTGCTCCGAACCTTTGCCTGGTTGCTTACCTAGCACTACTCTCGAGTGCTCATCTCCAACAATCGACGGGTCTCGAACTTCCTCAGCAAATACTTCAGGACAGTTGATATGATGTTGGCTCTTTACACTGAAGCTGCCAAGCATGGATAAGTAGCTGAGAAGTGATGCTCTGAAGGACCATTTAAAGGTAAAAGTTTGCGCACCACTTCTATTACGCAAAATAAACAAGCAGAGAAGAACGCAGAATGATGAGCGGGAACAAATCACTGTAGCATGACGCCCTTCCCTGCAGAACCACATAATCCAGGTGGAGGAGTTTAAGTCAAATTCAAGCCCGGTACCGTTGCTCTAATCAAAGAGCTCGAGAAGCTTCAACAACCTTTTGTTGGCACCGTCACCGAAGAGCAAAGCCTCGTCGCGCAATGCTGTCAAATTGCCAGGACTTCTTCAAAAGAAAAAGTATCTCATATCATCAAGGTCGAAAGCGAGAATGTCTCATATCATGCTTTCTCCATGTCCTTTTGTTTGTCCTTGTTCTTACTTGCAAGACAATAAGAAGGAGAGTAATCAGTTGGTACTTGGAGTCAGCCTTCCGATCTGGAACCGACTGCCTGGAACCTCTTCCCTGATTGCTTACCTAACATTGCTCTCGAGTAGTCGTCTTTAATGGTCGATACACTTCCAGAGAAGATGCCTCATCTGCCTGAAGAACAGATAAGACGAGTGACAATGAAACATCAATCTTGTGGATCATCAGCAAACGCGACAACTGCAAATGTTGATTCATCCCCTAACCCTGAAGCCATCACCTCTGCCTCGTGCTTGCCTGCCATATGTCTGAACCTTGAAGTCGCTTGTAGTTCTATTTAAATTCAAGATCAAGCCCAACGACCCTTGAAGAAATCACAAGTCCAATTCAAAATCAAGTGTCCACCACCCTTGAATCATAATCAACTCCAGATAAAAGGAGTAAGTTCGAACCTCTGGAGGAAGCCAAAACACCCTCCATCCCAGTTCAAGATCAAGCTTATGGAAAATCAACAATTGGAGGAAACCAAAAAACACTCCAACCTAGTTCAAGATCAAAGCTGTGGAAAGTCAACAAGCGCAACAAAATACGTGTCGATTCATCCATTACCAAAGCCAAAGATCATCTACCACATGAAGCTCCTTGTGGTCCAAATTTCATCCAAGATCAAGCCTCAACGGCCCTTGAAGAAATTTCAAACAAAATTCAAGAACAAGCCTCAACGACACTTGAAGAAACTCCCAGCCCAATTCAAGATTAATCCTCAACAGCCCTTGGATCGACATCTACATTAAGGGACTTCAAAATGCATCTTCTACACGTGACAATCACATGTATACAATGCGCCTTGAAGTAGGGGCATTTGTAGACATTGAAATTTTGATGAAATAAATGTTGGCCATTGCATTAAAATTACATTTGTAGACATTGAAATTTCGGTAAAATAAATGTTGACCATTGCATCAAAATTACAACATCCACTCATTTCACCTACATCATACACTTAATTCACCTACAACAATCCACCCAATTCACCTACAACCTCCACCCAATTCACCTACAACAATCCACCCAATCCACCTACAACATTCACCAAAGCAAAAGGATGGTGGTAATTCATTCTCAAAGCCTATAAATAGACATCTCCATCAAAGGATCAAGGGAGAAAATTTACATACACTTTCTCTACTCTCAAGCAAATACCGAAGAATCAAGAAAGCCCTCTTCGTTCTTCGTGAAATCCTCCTTCAAGATCAAGCCCCAACGGCCCTTGAAGAACTTCCACCAATTCAAGATCAAGCCCCGATGGCCCTTGAAGAAAGTGTTCATCATTCATCAATTGTTCATCCAGGATCAAGCCCCGACGGCCCTTGGATCAACAACACAATCCACAAATTTACACATTACGAAGATCGAATCAGAGGCTAAATTGGTAGAAGAGATTGTAACCCTTAAATCATTAATACAAATATTATTTTATACACGTGTTCTTGTCTCATTCAACGTAGGAATTCCCATGTTTACAGTGTTGAAATAAATATTAGAAAAATATTTGTAAACATATTTTTTTATAAAAAAAATTCATCTTTAAACTATCAACCTTGAACTTAAATTTACAACCTCATACCCTTAAATACTTAATTTCACAAATCAACTAAAAGTCTCATAATTCTGAGTGTTAAGAGGGACGACCGTCAAATCTAGTGGCTTCTGTTCCTTGACAATTACTTTACAATTTTTTTTTGTTTGTTTTAAGGGGTAAAGGGAAATTCCAAAAATATTTTGGGTGGGAAGAGATATTGGGTTTAAATAGAAGCTTCCTAAATTTAACGTGAATAAAAATGGCGATTTGGATGCAAACATCCGCCGTCTCTTCTTTTTATGAAAATGCAGCTGCAAAATAATAACACTTGAGATTTAGGTCAAAAGCCTCACATGCCCACGATGAATGGATAGGGCTTTAGCCGAAGAATCTCCGATGCCAAAGTTAGAATTCTAAAAAGAATGTGTTTAGGAGTTTATGTGTCACAGCCCGTACCGAAAATTCAGTTATCATGGATGTGATTTGACGGAATTACCCTTAAAGGTTACTAAGGAATGTGTGACTTGTTTAATTTGAATAATTCATACATTCCTAAGTTTTTGGAAAAATTGAGTTGGATTAAAAATTGGTTTGCATTTTGTGTGGTTAGGGGAAGGACACACACACTCAAAACAAACCTCACACTCTCTCTCCTCTCCCGTGCCCTCTCTCTCTTCCCTCTCAGTTCACTCTTCCTTACTCTCCCTCTCGAACTCGTACGGACAAGAATAAAAAACCCTCAAATCTTCACGGATCGACGTCAAAAAGGTCAGTTCCTTCATCCTTGCAACCCCCCAGTTTTCTAGTGTCGGCGAAACCAGTCCGGTGACTAGAGGAAGGAGATGACGCGTGTGGGGGCGCGTGCGGCATTGAAATTATTTTCTAAAAATACCTCGACGTCCGTGACGTCGAGTAGGTCACTGTGGTATATTCATATACCCAAATTGAGCATCGTATGAGAAGTTATTACGTATTGTTGGTTATGTGCTTTAAATAACGTTTTTATAGTTGTTTCGCATATAGGTGAGACCTATCCCGAGGACGAGCGCGTTCAAGGGCGTCACGGGGGTTATGACCCTTCGACTTAACAGTGAGTGGGCAGTTATTTTCTGTATATACCTATATACTACTGATTTTTCCCAGAAATTGAATATAAATGAAAGTATATTTTAAAATGCCGTGCATGCATATTATATGAAATATATGAGTTATTATTTGATGCATATATGTGAAATGGTGCTGTGGACGCACATGTGAATATCAGGTGAGTTTTATGTTCATATGGTTTATTGATGATGTGATTTGAGTTGAGAGCTCATAACCTGCACCCCTGGTGTTAGTGCTTATATTATTCACCCCACACCACATGCTCACCTTGGATCCAAGTAGGTGCATGTCGAATAGACCATTAGAGGTGGTTCTGACATGTCGTACAGACTATTAGAGGTGGTCCCGACTTGTAGGTGACTTTAGATTATTATACAGTTGTTGATGAGAGAAGCACTAGAACGTATTCTTACACCATTCTTACCGTACATACTACTTCAGGTAGTTCCGATTTATCTGCAGAGTAGTGCTGTACAGGTCACAGTGGTGACTATGGTTGGGTTGGATATTGAGCTATAGAATTAACCATACAGGACAGCTGCAGGGTCTCCGGTTGATTCATTATTTCACCTGTTATATTGATGCATCCTTATCATGTTTTGAATCATAGCATGTCATATTCTTGAAAAGTGTTAAAAACTTGTGATTTGAGTTTTGCTGTGATATATGATTATGTATATACTATTTTTCTGGGAAAGTATACAGGTTTTACAGTGAGGGGTTAGAAGTGTTATTTAATGAAATATTTTTGAAAAGCTTTGTTTTACTGACCCACTCAATCTTGTTTTGCGCCCCTCCAAGTTCTAGTTAGCAGCGTTGGTGGCCCACGAAGATTCCCACGGCGTACTGACAGACTACTTAAATGTAGGACTCACCTTCGGGTGTTGTAATTTAGTTATGGTCCTACTTGACCGCACTTAGTACTTATGCTCTGAATATGTGTGTTTCACACTTAAACTCACTCTAGCATGCTAGTTGGATATTATTGCTAGTGGTTGGTTTTTATTCCTTCGTATTTCTTTTATCTTTTGCTTCCGCATCGCACTTTTGGTTACGTCATGCCCACGTGACGGCTAGCACACCTTGATTCTAGGATCAAGGTGTGTCATTATGGGTAGCAAATGGCTTAGCATTTTGATGAGATAATAGAGGTATATATAGGAGAGTAGCCAGGCCTATTGGTGGAGAATGGTCGGCCATATATGGTGTAATTGGGTGAATAATTGCAAGATGTTATGTGAAATAATATCTTGCAATTGATATGACAATTATTCCTAAATTAAATAGGAAGTTTTGAGAGTTACCTTTTGAGTAAAATCAATAAGTGATTGATGAGGAGTGATGAGAGGGATTTGAATAAATACCATATTGATCACCTTTGACTCTTCCTTGATTGAGTTGTTATTGTCTGTTGCATGCATGTGAGAATCCCGGTATGCCTTAAGGGTAATTTTTTTCATTTTCATCCAAAAGTCCACGTCTCACCTCCATAATTTTTTGGATTCTTTTTGGCTCTATAGGCGCAAATGTGTTTGAAAAACAATGAATATGGTTCAATTGCAGAAAGTGGGTCTAACGACTAATTGATTAAGTTTTAAAACCAAAATTTGTATATAATGTGGTTGTTGTTGATTGAATTATTACTTAAGTGTTGATTAGTATGTTTATTTTCCATTTGTGACAAATCATATGATTTGTAAATTTAGACTAAAGATTTGGTCTACCTAGCATCACTTGCAAGATAAGTGTTCATGCAACGACCAATGAGAACACATGACACATCCGACCCCAATATCCTCCAAACACCAAGGTAGACACGTGCTGGCCGACATCCAAAGGTGACAAAGACATACTAACATGCATAAGAGCTATGAAGAGAGAACGAACATAAATAAAAATCGTAAATTTAACTATAATGAATATGCAATTGTGGAACGTATTCAGAGTATAAAACTAATCCAGAACATTGTAAAAGGAATATTATGAAACTGTATGAACAAAGGAGTGGGTCCTACACCAAGAGGACTCTAAGATACTGACGCGGGAATGCCCTGACGTCGGGATTTTACACCTCGATTCTAAGTCCTGATGAGGCGCAAAACAAAACATGAGTGGACCAAGTTTATATATATAGTAATACTAAAACAATTATACATCAACGTACTAACCCCCAGTTTATAAAACTCATATAGCATAATAAGTAATAGGTTTTCCGAAAATCCTAGCATGCCATAAAACCTTCGTAGAACATATATCATATAGTATTCTTAGTAGTGGTATCACAATCACCCGAGGGCACTACAT
Organism: Malus sylvestris; assembly: GCF_916048215.2. NCBI lineage: Eukaryota > Viridiplantae > Streptophyta > Magnoliopsida > Rosales > Rosaceae > Malus > Malus sylvestris. The sequence continues at coordinate 39,096,872 of NC_062272.1, read as the reverse complement.
CTCCCGACTGAAGCCATATATAAGTATCTTCCGCTCGTAGGCACTACATCTCCTAGCCGAAGCCAAAAATAAGTATCTTCCACCTGTAGGCACTACATCCCCTGGCCAAAGCCATATATAAGTATCATTCACCCGTAGGCACATAGTATGAATAACCACTAAGTAAGCACAACAATCATGAACATAATATTTCCAAAATATATCTCATAAATCATATCATAAATCATATTCGTAAATATCTCAGTAACGTAAATTCGATAAAGCATGATAATTCATAAAGCGTAAATCTGATAACTCATACACGTTTCATAAAATGTAGTCATAAAATCATGATTTTCATGTATGCATTTCTAATAGTAAAAACATGCATTTTGAAAGGGGTCCACTCACAGATAGTCGGTCATCAAAGAGCCGTGCAATCTAAAGTAGACGGAAACACCACTAACAAACGCACCTAAGCATAATAAAGGGACCAATTAATTAAACTCTGGCTAAATCACAATCACTGGGGTGCAAGTTTATGAGCTTTATGCTAAATCATAAACAGGCATGTACCTTATCTCTGGCTAAATCACAATCACTGGGGTGCAGGTTTATGAGCTCTATGCTTCTCAAATAATCACAACCGTTATTCACATTCACAATTCATAAACTCACTTGGCTTACCTGAGTGTCCACAGCACCACAATTATATATTATGCATCATATACCATTTCATATTCTGAATATAAATTTATATGCATTGCATTTCAAAGCATACTTTCATTTAAACACATTTTATGGGAAAATATTGAGTATATAAATATATACTGAAAACCAAAAGCCCACTCACTGGTATGTCGAAGGGTCGTAGCCCCGGAGTCGTCCTTGACTGGGCTCATCCTCGGGATAAGTCTCACCAATTTCAAGCTCCAAAAATCACAGAATTTCGCCGAAGAAGACATGATAGTTTTGGCCAACTTTCAAACTCACCAAACTCGACTTCCCGACGTCCAATTTGCTTGGTTTTTGTCCTCCGAGCTTCGTAAGAATGTCCTAAAGCTTCCTACAAGCTTAAAATCCCCTGAAACAACCATAATTACGACCATGTGAACAGTACTCAAATCGGGGGTGATGGTTTCTCGGGTTTTACAAGCTTTCAAGTCCTAAAAATGGTACGAATGGACTTAGAAGCTTGTAGGGAACAAGAACATTACCTTTTTAACGTCGATCCGTGCGTGAAAGCTTGAGTTCAAAGTTTGTCTGTACGGTTTGTACGGAAAATAGAAAGAAGTCTGAGAGGGAGGAGAGAGAGAAAGCACATGAGTGATGGAGTGTGTGTGTGTGTGTGTGTCCACATGGGTCACCCACCAAAAACCACAAAACTAAATCCTTTTTAGTTTGCCTTAGTTCTAAACTTAGGAAAATAATGGATGGATCCAAAAATCTAAGTACACAACACACACAACACACTATAACGTCCAAGGGTATTTTAGTAACTTCGACGCTCGAGACCAATTAATATTCCAAAATTTCGGGACGGGCTGTCACAATAAAGAATAAGGAGAAGCACAAAGAATCGTTAAGAACTATCGATAGAAATTGACAAGACCAAAGATATTTCTATTTCACAACACCTTGTGCGGATTTCAAATTCCAACGATCGCAACCCTTTTGGAAATTGATAAGAATAGCGTCTGCTACAAAAAATTCTCTCAAAAAAAAAAAATATATATATATATAATCTAAACAAAACCAACGTTTGAAGAATTTGGTGTAAAGCTGATTGTCGATGTTTAGTGAACTTGACCTCGTTGTTGGAGTAAGCAAAAAGGTTATCGAAAAGATAATCACGAAACCGTCAAAAAAATGTGGGAACAACCGGTCAGTTAGGTTCATAAACGTCGCTGGAGCATTCGTCCACATGAATTCCCCCAGCATAAACAACAAGCTTGAGGACATTAATTTGGTCTAACCAAACTAACAGTTGCTAAACTATGCAACAACTAACACTTACTCGCTTTTTCCAACACGCACTTTGAATGTTTCAAGCAATTTCCATAAAGATATGACTCTGCCCGCCATTTCTAGGGAACGTATGTCGCAGAGTAACATCACCATTTTAGAACACTCCAGCTGGTATGGTCCAAACTTTAACCCACTAAGATTTTTCTGTTTCACAACACTCCAATGTAGATTCAACTCTTCCCGCCATTTCTAAGGACGCATATTAACATCACTGATTCAAATCTTCAGTTGGTCTTAACCAAACTTCCTCTTACTAAGATTTTCTATTTCACACCATTTCAATGTAAATCCGACTCTACCTGCCATTCCTAGGAAACACATGTCGCAGAGTATTGGTCCATTGTTCGAAGATGCCCATCATTCCATTTCATCACCGATGAGGCACAATCCTGAAACAAATTCTTACACTCCAAGAAGAATGTGGCAATTCAAATAGAAAAAGGTTTGCACAACTATGCCGAATGACAACAAATCCGAAAGTCGTCACATCCAAATGATGTCAAGGTCGACACACTACTACAGTAACAGAAGATCCTAAGTATGCTCTGAACAACCATGCTCTAATACCAAATTGACATGCCTGATCCCAATATCTTCCAAACACTAGGGTAGGCACATGTTGGCCGACACCCAAAGGTGACAAAGACATTCTAACATGCATGAGAGCTATGAAGAGAGAACGAACATATATAAAAATCATAAATTTAACTATAATGAATATGCAATTATGGAACGTGTTCAAAGCATACAACTAATCCAGAACATTGTAAAAGGAATATTATGAAACTATACGAACAAAGGAGTGGGTCCTACACCAAAAGGACTCAAAGATACTGACGCGGGGATTGTATGCTTCGATTCTAAGTCCTGAAGGGGCACAAAACAAAACATGAGTAGACCAAATTTATATATATAGTAATACTAAAACAGCTATGCATCAACGTACTAACCCCGAGTTTAGAAAACTCATATAGCATAATAAGTAATAGGTTTTCCGAAATCCCTAGCATGCCATAAAACCTTCGTAGAACATATATCATATAGTATTCTTAGTAGTGGAATCACCCGAGGGCACTACATCTCTCGACCGAAGCCATATATAAGTATCTTCCGCTCGTAGGCACTACATCTCCCAACCGAAGCCAAAAATAAGTATCTTCCACCTGTAGGCACGACATCCCCTGGCCAAAACCATATATAAGTATCATTCACCCGTAGGCACATAATATCTCAGTAACGTAAATTCGATAAAGCATGATAATTCTGATGCGAGAATTACTTGACACACAAATTAAACCCTCTTGTTGACAATTGTAGTATAGATGTAAGTAGGGTATCGTTCTAGGCCGGGGATTAGGAGGGATTGCTAATCTATTCTAAATTAATTTAAAAATATTAAACAAGACTCAAGGACACAAAACTAGGCTAAAAACTCTAATAACTCGAAACACACTTAGGATGACTCAAAATAATGAAAACAATCAAATTAGACACTAGGAACTGAAATGGACGGAAATTGAATTAAAAGACTAACAACAATGAAAACTAACTAAATAATATAATTTAATAATGGGGGGTTTTGGTTTTGACGAGAAGTAAATTAAACTTAAATAAATTACAGAATTGACAAAAGCATGAAATTAAGGTGAAAGGATAGGTGACGGACTAGCTAGAGGGTTCTTCTCCACACATGACACATATGCAACCTAAATTGATTTTCAGTTGTTCTTTCAATAAATTGTGAATGACAATGTTCCAGGTTAATTAGGTCCGCTTAAATTAACTCTTAGATTTCCCTAGATTCATTGGATTGAATGGAATAGGCATTACAACCAAATTATTCCTCATCAAAGTCCCTAACTATGGAATACGCATGATAGAGACATTCAACAAAGATCATTAAGTTCAACGGAAATTATAAACATTGACTAGGCATTCATAACTATGGAATACGCATGATACTCTTGCCAAGAATTCACTTAACACGATTGTGGATAACAACCTTCACTACTTGTGAATATAAGTTCATAACAATTAGGTGAAATTCACTTATATTCTAGCATCAAATTCATGCATGTAAATTAAGTATGCATTCTTAATCGACATACAAAAATAAGTTATCAATCAAACAGTTAAGCAAATTAAATCACAACTCAGAAATCACAACTGAAGGTAATCAATTCATATTACAAATATATACATGGCTTTGAATTAACCTCTAGCCAAAATAAATTTAGTTACACATTATTATCAAATTAAACCAAAAGTAAAACGTGGGGTTGAGAAGATAAAACCAAGAAAAGAAGATCTGCCGTGTGTCCGTGCCTCTGTGATCTGCTGATTCCCTCTTCCTGCGCACTGCTTTCTGTCCTTCACGCTGCCAAAGGCAGCCTTTTTTTCTTTCCCTGGCAGCTTTGCTGCTTCTCTTTCTGCGCTCTCGTCTCACCCAGTCCGAGTCCTCCTCGGTTTTCTGCTGCCGCAAGGCAGCTGTCTGCTTCTCTTGGTCTCTCCTTGCTTCTGACAGTCTTTCTCCTTTCTCCGCACAGTTTTCTGTGCAGCTTCTCTCACTAGCTGCCAGGCAGCTGTCCTTCTTCTCTTGCTGCCTTATTCCCCCCGTAACCTCTCACTGCCCTCTGCTCTGCCCACTGCGCCTGCCAATCCTCTCTCGCCTGCCGTGCCTCTGCTGCTTCCGTGTCAGTCTCCCCTCTGCCCTTACTGCTCTCTCCGCCTCCTGTCTCTCATGCTGCCAAAGGCAGCCTGTATTCCCCCCCGACTCCGCGTGTCTCCTCACTTTTATTCTTTTCCGCCCTCTTGTCCACACTCTCTCCACTTCATTCCTCCACTTCCTTTCTTTATTTCTCCATTATTCCCATACCTTCCCACTTCTTTATTTTCTCCACCATTCGTGTCTGCCACTTCTTTATTTCTTTTTTTTATTTTTCCTTTGCTGCTTGCTGTCAGTCTTTTCAACATCTCAGTTACCATCAGGTCGGGTGACAACATTCCACATATAACTAAAGATATCTTCACACAATTTACTGATACAATTGAGCAAACACAACCACAAATACATTTCAACAATGATTACTTAAAAGATACAACTTCCATGGCACCGAAAGTAAGCAATATCAGATAAAACGATTATTTTAGCATATACATGAATCATGATTATTTTTCTTTTTTTTAATTTTATTTAAAAGCTGATCTACATAGACAGTTTTGACGAATTTATTACATAAAATTTCACTTGTTCTATTTTTATTTTCTTTGCATAACAAATCCTATAAACACAAAAATACGTAAATAGCTCAAAAATATAAGGAACTAACTAAGAAAAGACGAGTGAATTCGAAGTAAAAATATATATAAATATGATCCGATCAAATTCATAAAGCATAAATGTCACAGCCAGTCCCGAGATTTTATTATCGAGGTTGTGAAATTGACGAAATTACCCTTGTCAGTTACTAAGGTACGTGTGGCGTTATTTGAATAAATACCTACTCTCCTAAAGTCTTGGAAAATAATTGGAGTTGGATTAAAAGTTTGTTATATATGTTTTGTGTGGTTAGGGATTAAATAATTGGAATGTATGGTTTTGGTTGGACCACACACATGCACAGGACCCCCTTTCCTTTCCCTCGTGCTCTTTCTCTCCTCTCTGTTTCAATCTCTCTCTCCCTTTCAAAATTGTACGGACAAGGGCCAAACCCTCGAACTTTCATGGATCGACGTTAAAAAGGTAAGATTCTTCATCCTTTCAACCTCCTGAGTCGTTTGGTACTAGTTTTAGAATGAGAAACCTTAGAAATCACGTTGAAAACCCGAGGTCTGATTTGAGTACTGTTCATGCATTCGTGATGTGTTGATTTTCAGGGAATTCTAAGCTTATAGTGAGCTTAGTGAGGTCCTAAGGAAGCTCGGAGTGCTTAGTTTGAAGGTTTTGGACTTCGGGATTGTTGAGTTCGAAGTTGGCCGGTTTTCTTGGAATTTCTCCGGTGAGATTGCGTAGTTTTTAGAGCCTTAAGGTAGTGTAACATGAAACTACATGCTTAGGGCTTCATTTTGATATAAAATACGAAGAAAATGGTTGAGAAATGACGGAGAACAAGAAGATTGAAAAATCTCCAGTTTTCCGGCCACCGGAAAAACCAGTCCGACGAGCCCAAGGTAGGAGACGCGCGTGGGGGCGCGTGGACCCGTGCCTGTCCAGGCGCATGGGGGCGCATGACAAGCCCAAAATTTTTTCTAAAAATATGCTGACGTTCGTGACGTCGAGTAGGTCACTGTGCTATATTCATATACCCAAATTGAGCACCGTATGAGAAGTTATTTCGAATTGTCGGTTATATGCTTTAATTAATGTTTTTATAGTTGTTTCGCATATAGGTGACACCTACCCCGAGGACGAATGCATCCAGGGACGTCACGGGGGTTACGACCCATCGACTTACCAGTGAGTGGGCAGTATTTCTGTTTATACCTATATACTATTGATATTTTTCCCAGAAATTGAGTTTAAATGAAAGTACGTTTTAAAATGCCATGCCTGCATATTATGAGATATATGAATTGATAATTGATGCATATATATATGTGAATTTTTGTTGTGGACGCACAGGTGAGTATCAGGTGAGTTTATGTTATTCATGTGAATCATTGATGATGTGAATTGCGTTGAGAGCTCATAACCTGCACCCCTGGTATTAGTGCTTATAATATTCACCGCACCGCACGCTCACCTTGGATCCAAGTAGGTGCATGTCGTACAGACCATGAGAGGGTTCCGACATGCTAGTCGTACATATCACTAGAGGTGGTTCCGACTGGTAGGTGACCTTAGATTATGTGCACAGATGATTGATGAAAGAAGCACTAGAGAGTCTTATTATACCATTCTTGTCGTACAGACTACTTCAGGTAGTTCCGACTTATGTGCAGAGTAGTGCCGTACAGGTCAACGTGGTGACTCTGGTTGGTTTGGATATCGAGCTATGGAATTAACCGTACAGGACCAACTGCAGGGTCTCCAGGTGATTCATTACGTCACATGTTATATTGATGCATTCTAAATCTGTTATTGACATTTATGGCATGGCATATTTTCTGAGTTTTGATAAGAATTGGGATTTGAAATATTTGAAGATTATATGTATATTATATACTATTTTCTGGGAAAGTATACAGGTTTTACAGCGAGGGGTTAGAAATGTTTTAATTGAATTGTTTTAGAAAGCTTTGGTTTTACTGACCCACTCTATTTTGTTTTGCGCCCCTCCAGGTTCTAGTTAGCAGCGTTGGTGGCCCACGAGGATCCCCACGGTGTACTGACATACTACATAAATGTAGGACTCACCTGCGGGTGTTGTAATCTAGTTATGGTCCTACTTGACTGCACCTAGTTCTTAGGCTCTGAATATGTGTGTTTCACACTTAAACTTATTCTAGCACGTTACTTGGTTGTTACTGCTAGCATTTGGTTTTTATTATTCGTATGCTCTTATCTATTGCTTCCGCGTCGCACTTTTGGTTACGTCACGCCCACGTGACGGCCAGCACGCCTTGATTCTAGGATCGGGGCGTGTCAGTAAATCCGATAAATCATAAATGTTTCATAAAATGTAGTCATAAAATCATGCTTTTCATGTATGCATTTCTAATAGTAAAAACACGTATTTTGGAAGGGGTCCACTCACAGATACTCTGTCATTGAAGAGTCGTGCAATCTAGAGAAGACGGAAATGCCACTAACAAACGCACCTAAGCACATAAAGGGATCAATTAATAAAACACTACTAAACTGATTGAATTTGGGAAAACAGAGTGCAGATTTAGAATCAGGGCATCCAATTACCCTAAGAAAGGTCCTGGGCAAATTTCGTAAAAGTCAACACAGAATATTCCATCCACGTTAGGTCAGATTTGGGTCAGATCCGGTTCCGATCTGGGTCAAGTCGAAATTGAGTTTGGGCTTGACTAAAGGGTTGGGCTCAGTTTGTTAGGTTGGGCCTAGGTTAAAGGGTTGGGCCTTGTTTTTGGGTTTAGGCCCAGAGTTGGGTTTTAGGCTGGGTTCGGATTTGATTTTGGATTTGATTTTGGTTTTGGGTCAGGTCAACCCGATTTCAGGTTGTGGGTAGACCAAAATATGGGAAATTGGCCAGGAAACAAAATGGAGTCCGACTAGCTCTATTTCACAGCAACCACAAGCATGCCATAAATGATATTGAACCTACGAAGGAAAGGAATTGAGTTATACCAATTTTTGGTCCGACTGTCGCCAAGAAGTTGCCAAAAAATCCATGTAAAGTTGCGAGCCCATCGCCGGAGAATGGGGTTGCGTTCTTTGGGTGCTTTCTACACCCATCCTTCTCAAAACCAATTACCAGGGTCAAAGACAGGACTAAATCGCCTAAAATGAAAACATTTAAATGGTCTTGAGGGTTACCCCAAGTTGGGAAGTCAAGAACTCGCCGGAGGTGGTGGCTCTGCCGCGATGGTGAGTTGCAGGGTTAAGAGGGGTGAGAGAGATTGATGGAGTCCAAAAGGGATGGGGGGAAGAGAAGACCCACATGGTGGTGGTTTGTGGTGCTTGCCAAAGAGGAGGGTGGTTGGGTTGGTATCTTTACATTTGCAAAGATGAAGAGACGAGAGCAACTTGGGAGAGTTTTGAGAGTGAGGGTTACATAGAAAGAAAAAAGATTGGGAAAAGAGAGAGAGTGCCGAGGACTAAAAAGCAAAGGTGGGCCCCACTGGCACATCAAATAAGATCAAAAGCAACCATTTACAAAATCTCTCCCAACCAAAGTGAAATTACAAAATTGCCCTTCCATTTTGTAAAAATTTGAAACGTGTCGTTACAACACATGCCCCATGTGTACCTCCATAAGCACCAATCATACTCACCAAAAACAGTATAATAGATCTTCACCTTCAACCTTTAAAAGGTAATTGTTGCTATGCAAAGAAATCATAATTATGAATTCTCATTCATTTTCTTAATCTAACTTGGCCATCCAAAAATCTTAGGCTAAGGTAATTATTTCTAAACCGAGGAACCATAATCATGAATTCTCATTCATTTTTTAAATCTAACTTAGATACTTGAAAACTTTAAGCTCACACTACATTGGTGGGACAAAGACTCACTTGTCTATCCGAAGATCTTGCCAAAGTGGTGTATGGGAGTTATCATACCATACACCTCATATCATATCATTTTAGGGTAGTTTTGGGGTGAAGGATTTGCTAGTATCAAAGGGTTTATGAAACTTTTTTTTTTTTTAATAAAACGATATTATCTACAATAAGGGGTGAGAAAGTGGACTAAGTCTCACAATAGGCTAGCAATAATGTGGTTCAAATTCATCTTTGGCAAGAATTAAACCCAAGACCTCTCACTTACAAGTGAAGAGGAAAACCCAACCGCTTAGTAGGCAGAATCATTTGCAAACGTCTCTCAATGCATTGTATCTAGGGATGGCAACGGGGCGGATTGGGTTCGGATGTGTCATCCACATACCCAAACCCGTTTATTTTCTCCGAACCCAAACCCGTAGAATCCCCGAACGGGATTTCCCCATAACCGAACCCGTCGGGTGAAGGATTTTTTTATCAGAGAACGGTTTTCCCCATTATGATATTTATATATTTATTTATATTATTAACTAAATGAAGAATATTAAAAATCAATATTAAATAAATTGCTATTATTAATACAATTGATACAATGCATCTAATAAGTAATATTAAAAATTTATATTACTAAGAAAACATTTACACTCTTGAAAATTATAAGCATATAATTCCTATTATTAATGATATAAAAGTAAATAATTAATTTCATATTTAATAATGCATGATTATTAACAACCCCTTTTTCATATAATAAATATTTATATTTTTTATTCATAGATGAAATAGTTCGGTTTCGGGTATGGGTTTGGGGCAGATACCCCAATAACCATAACTGAACCCAAAATCAAAAAATTTACCCAACAGTTACCCATAACTGTAAAATACCCGAAATTTTATGCTTGAAACCGAACCATTCGGATTGGTTACTTGCGGGGATCAGATTTGACGGGTTAAATTGCCATCCCTAATTGTATCTAATAAATTTCTTATCCCTATATGAAATATTTCTTAGTACCTTTTTAACTTAGGCTAAATTCTTGTACTTGCAAATCCTTCATCTAAACATATTTTGTTTTTTAATCACAATATATTCAGTGCTTATGACTAGTCATGTGTTGCGTATGAACAACCATTAGGCCATCTCCAACAAAGAGGGTTAAAGGTACAAAGCCAAAAAATTGCCTAATTTGCCTAAAAACTCATCTCCAACCGATGACTAGGCTATAATTTTGTAAAGTCCACCAGGCCATTATTTGAACAAAGGGCCATCAGGTTAACCAAACATAGCCTCCTCTTAGCACTTTTTTTGGGCATAGCTCCTCAACTGCAATAATTAATTCAAATTTAATGACTTGATTTGAAAACATCTAAAGGTAGTTTAATTAAATTAACTAATAAATTTAAAGTATGAACTTAAAACTAATAAATTATTGTGGGGGCTATGTTTAACCTCTTTAGTTGGAGATGGTCTTAGGCCATCTCTATGCTATAGCCAGAAATGAGAAAAAAAAATCATCTCCAATGAAAGGATGGGCCAAAGGAGAAAAGGACCCACCGGGCCAAGGAGAAGCCTAATAGCCATCGGGCTCGGCAAATCCAGCTAGGCAGGCAGCTCATTTTGAGAGCCCAGCTTGCTGTAACCAATAGTCACATGACGTCATTTAGCCGTTGGATTTTTTTTCTAAGGACGAAAATTTAAAAAAAAAAATTCTAATTTTTTTTTCTATAAATACCTAAGCCTTTTCTACACCGTTTCTCACATCATTTTCACCATTCCATACTATCTTACCTCTTACATACTATGAGTTCTATGAAGGCACCACTCCACTGAACCCCATAAATCACGAGAGTTGTTCTTCAAAATGGAAAAAAAACTTCATCGAAGGTTGAACAAAGGGAATCAAGCCTTGATAAAGATAAGGAATATGGAGAGTTACTCACTTTAGAGACACGTGTCACTCGAAATCCTCTCCGAAAAATTATTGAGATTATATAAAGATAAAAAAATCCGAAGGCTTAACCATTTAGGGAGAAGTGGCATTCAAAATATGTCTAGAAACCTTATTTTAATATGGTAGTTTAATGTAATTAACCAATAAAATTAAAGAACAAAATTAAAATAATAAATTATTGGATAAATTACGTAATACCCCTTCAGGTTTGAGGTCTATTACAATCTCATACAACATCTTTAAAACATTTCACTTTCATACCTCACCTACTATTTTATTTCAATATAGTACTTCTGTTACATTTTTCATCCATTGATCCTTTAAGAGTTGATGTGATTGCCACATTTGTACCACATGGCAAAAAAAAATATTTTAATTTTTTTTTTAAAACCTGAATCTTCTCAAAAAAAAAAAAAAAAAAAAAAAAAAAAAAAACGCAAAACCCACCCCACTTTCCTCGCAACCCCTCCCCACCCCTCTTCTCCCTCCCTCCCGAGCCTCCCAACCACCTCCCTCATCTCCAACCCCTTCTCTCTTCTCACCCTCATCTCCCTCAGAACCCCCGCCAAGCCGATATGGCCTCGTTTTGACTTTTCTCCTACGCCAAGCACATCGACATCAACTCTCCCACCGCGTACTCCATCACCCGGTCCGAGATCTTCATAATCATCTTCACCAGTAGCAGCACAGTCAGCCCATGTGCCGCAAACGCCACATAACCCTCGAGGACTCTGCATAGCAACTCGATCGTTGCGAGTGCACGCTCCGAGTAGCATTTCTCAAAATCTGCCAATACGTTGATTTTGAGGGCACATGAGTAGGCGATCGGATTTGGGAGAATTAAAACGACGTCGTGGTGGATTTCGTCCACGTTGCTAAGGGGTGATGGGAGATGGGGAAGGGTGGGAGCCAATGAAGGTGAGGCAGTCGACGACTCTGTGGGATCTGAGGAGGAAGGCGCCATTTTTATGGGTGTGAGTTCTTCTGGGCATCAGTTGTGGATAGAGAAGAGAGCGAGGGAGAGAGTGAGGGTGGGGTGCAGGAAAGGGAGGTGAGTTGGGGGGGGAAGATGGATTCTGGGAAGGAGAAGATGGGTGGGAAGGGGTTACGGGGGAAGGTGGGGGTGGGTTATGCGTTTTTCAATTTTATTTTATTTTATTTTTTTGTTGAGAAGATTCAGTTTTTTTTTTTAATTAAAAAATTATTTTTTTTGTCATGTGGCACACAGGTGGCAGTCACATGGTACAAATGTGGCAGCCATGTCAACTCTTAACGAATTAATGGATGGAAAATGTAACGGAGATACTATATTAAAATAAAATAGTAGGTAAGGTATGAAAGTGAAATGTTTTAAAGATATTTTATGAGGTTGTAAGAGACCTCACCTAAGAAGGTATTATGTAATTTACCCTAAATTATTGAGGGGTTATTTTATAGCCCCCTTCAGTTGGAGATGGTTTATAAATATGGTCTAACACTGTTCATTAAACAATAATTCTTGCATCGCTGTACTAGGGTTAAATATAGCCCATTCGGTTGGAGATGGCCTTAATGACACACTCCGACCCAAAATGTCCACTAGGACCCCGAATCGAGTAGTGATGGCCAACAACTCTAGGGCATAATAGAAAATGTGAGTGGGCAAAAATAAAGCTTTTCAAAATCATTTCATTTATCAAAAGTTATAACCCCTCGTCGTAAAACCTGTATGGCTCGAGCCCACACCACATCCCGAGCCAGGATGTGACACTTAAATCATTGGTTTAGGGCATGTTTGGGTTTTTGCATTGGTTGGATTTTTTTTTTATGAAATTAAAGGTTCGTTTGAAAATGTTTCTTTAAATTATTTTTGCTCAGAAGCACTTTTGTTTTTTAAAAAGAAAAAAAAAAGGGACAACTGGTGGCAAGCCACGGTTATCCACCCCTTTCGGGGGCCAGGAAGACTCACATAGGCATTTCAGCCACCTCCTAGCCATAAGTCTGGCTTCCACACCAGCAACGGGTTTCAAACCCGAGACCTCCAGTTTTTAGTTTTAAGGAAGCCTCGTAATCCGTCATTTATTACTGGGCCACCAGTTCATGGTTGCTCATAAGCTCTTTGATCTGAAAACACTTTTATTTGAAGTACATTAAATTTTTTTTTTTAAATGCAAGTGCATTTTGAAAAAGCACACAACATATTGTCTTCATCAAAAGAATTTATAAATTTTATTATTTCCTGTAATTTAACCTCATCAGTAATAGATTCCCCCAATATGTTGTAAATCTTATTTAATCAACCATACCCTACAAACAACAAACTGCATCCTGGTTGCCTGTAGACCTCGCCATCCATAAAAATGTATCTTTTTGCTAAGATAGAGTTCCAAAACCTGAAGGATGATGCTGTACCAGTGCATAAACTTCACTATCTGCAGCTATCGGGAATTCGTGGGGGAATCCACATGGCTCGGACTTTGCACGACGAGGGGTTCCTTAGGCGAGTCATCTCCCATGTCCTTTGTTTTGTGAAGGAGAAATGTACCGGATAATATAGTGATGAAACCACACAGTTCAGTCACTATCTGTGATCCATTTTGTGACACCCCGTCCTGCAACCGAAGGGAGGGTAAAAATTGGTTTAGTATCCGTAGAAATGATTCTCATTGATACCAAAAGAACGAGACAACTCAAAACATTACAAACATTTTGCAAGTAAATGTACCTTAAACAAGATCACACTGGCAAGAATGGTGAATGTTGTAAACATAACGTAGTAGACTGGAGATATAACGGCAGTGTTAAACGTGTCAAGAGCCTGCAAAAATTGCATTAGACAATATAGATTAAGCATTCGCCGGATAACTACAAGATTTAGAGTCATTTAAGTGCACGGTATCTAACACTAAATAACTGATTCTTCAGAACCCCAACTCTCTGTGTTTCTATACAGCATAGGTTTGAGTTAAAGGTGACAAAATGTGCATTCCTGTCATAAGAATGAAAAGTTAAACTAAACTCCGTTGAATGAGCAGAGTATTCGGAAAATATCACAACTTAAGAGTCTGTTAGATTCTATAGCTATTGGTGTATGATTTTTGTACTGCAAGCCAGAATCAACAAGAAATTGAAAAACGAGTTGCAGAACAATGAATGAGAGTGAGAGGAAGAAGATGGAGTCGTTGCTCCAGTTTCCTTGATGCACGGATTCTCTAACTTTGTAGATAACGGAAACTATAATGGTGACCAGGAAAAAAGGACTTTAACATAATCAGGCATAGAACCGAATGAATGTAATTTCTTGGGAACCATATACCTTGTTTAAGTAGTTGACCTGAAAAAGACAGCATACCGCCAGTACCAACACAAAAAACCAAGTCTCGAAGTATTTAAATTGATTTGTTCCGGAAAATGTCAGCTTCAAAGCTATTCCCACTGCTTTCACACTCATAACCTACAGATGAATCAGATATAGTCGAAGGATTGCTTTAGGTACACCTAAATTAATAACATTAACAAGCTTCAAAATTTAGAAACAGACCGTAAGAGATCCCATGAGTGAACAAATACCAACATATACGATCATGTGGGTATGCCCATAGCGTGGCACATACCAGAAAATGAGGACAGCAACCAGAATCAATACTATACATGTGTAGATGATGAAACCTGTGAATAACAAAATTAGTTGTACTAACTCCGTCTTGGATGTTCATAAACTAAGAGGCTAGGATGTTCATAAACTAAGAGGCTAAAGTAAATCTGCAAATACCTGGCTGCGTAGCATGCTGCCACACTTGCTTAACAGAATGTATCGGTGTCTCTTGTGGAGCATGCAATACAATACTTGTAGAACCCACCACGCAAAGAACGCAACCAAGCACACCAAAGATATGCAATTTTTCCTCCAAAACAAAATGAGCAAGCACTGCACTGAATAAAAATATCGTCCTTATAAAAACACTCACACGCAAGCACTGCTACCACAACAGCAGGTGCATCCACATGCACACGCCCATATGTTTAATACATGAACTGGTAGACAAATGACTTAACAAGAATAGACAACGAGGGCAGTGTCCAGATGTTTCATACCTGACAATAATACTTAAAGCTCCCAAGGGAGTTACGAGAATCGCTGGAGCAAACGCATAAGCAGCAAAGTTAGCAATCTCCCCAACAATCACTGAGAAAGAGATTAACCTCAGAATTAGTAAATGAGCATTAACCACAGTAATTCTCTGATAAAAATAACAGGAATAATGAAAAGGCTAGGAATTTCTGATTTGGATTTGCAAGATAAACTAGTGCCTTTAATATTCAGAGCCTGAAGAATATTTCCCTACTTATTCAAATAGTTGGAGAAATCCAAATGCAATTCTGACATTGTTTGCAATAATTTGAAAAAAAACAAAATTCCCTCTTAAAAGGACATCTATAACATTGGATGAAAACACCAATTGGATAATCCCTTCGATTTTACATAGATTTTCCAAGCAAAAATGTAATTTATGGACTGAAAATTTGAGGCAGTAAATGAAACCGCAGTATCAGCCCCTCGTTCCAAATAATAATTGCATACTTCCCACTGAGAAACAAAGTCAATGTTGTCGCTGTTCCGTTTTCTCCCACATATAGCCCTTCGGCCTAGACTAAAAGTTATATCTAAATATAATGTAAAAGATCCAGACAATGTCAGTTGAATATCATGTAAAATGGCGTGATCAAAAGCACTCCTAATCCTTGACCCAAAGCCACCTTTTCTACAGAAAGAATCATGAAGCAAATGCTTCCTGATCGGATCAAGGTGAATGTAATTGTTTAACCATTTCGTGCACAACTTTCTGTCCATCAGCATCATTACTATCTGCATTTCCGACCGTCGGAGCAAAGCTCACAAATGAATTTCTCGAGTATAACCACAGAAAGTGAAGAAATATCTCGTTCTTTTGGTCTGCCTCTATTTTAATGTTTGGGCATATAAATTAATATAACTACTACAAGGAAGGCTTCCCAATATGACATCAGCTATTTCTATCCATGTAAAGATTTTGATTTGTGCCTTTAGTGTGGTCTAATAAAGCCCCATAATCTCAAATTTTTGAAGTTTGATATCGACAGTTGGCCAAAACTCCTCCAAAGTTGTGTCCTGACAAAAGAATGCCTACTATCGATCTGGCTGACTTTGATATTTGAAGAGCTGATGCCGATAGCGTTTAAGGAGGCTAGGAGACTCATCACTATCCAAATCCATATTCAAATTTGGTACTGAATGAACTTATCAAACAAAGCCGAGCAGTATAAGCCCTTCTCCAGCCTTGGAAAAGCAGCAAACTGTAGAAGCTAGGGCATTGTTCGCTTTGGATATGAACTCTAGTCCGTTCTTAGTGGAAACCCACCGCAGAGATTGAATGTTGACTTGGCTTATTCCGCTATAAATATGTCGTCTGGATACTCTACCTTGGCCATGCAGCCGACATATTACAGGTTGCACAGCCACACTGCTATATTGTGTAGCAAAGCACAGCAACAAACAACATAAAAAATTGCAAATAACTAAATGACGATGGCAGATGCAGCCTTTCATTGCAAGGAGAGAAACAAACTCATCGCACACAAAAAAATTGGCAGGCAGCATAAGAATTTTTGGTTGAGAGTAGTTTTTTAACTAGTTAATTGGTGGAAAGAGGCAAAAGAAGGGCTGCATTTAGAAACACATCCAACAAGAATCCAGAAAAAGAACCAAAATATAACTTAAAGAATGCAACAATGCTAACAAAGCAATTAGAAGAAGAGATGATTAAACTTACTTGCTATCATCCCAGCCCACCACAAGGGTTCATACAAGTACGTATATCCTCCTAATCCTGATTCCGAAAATCCACAAACTCGGTTAGCAAAATATCGATGAAAACAATACAATTCAGTAAAAGTTACATAAACACAAAATTGTAGGCCAATTTCCAAGATATTTGGGATTCAAGACTCTAGATAACGATGAAGATGCAATGGAAAAGGGAATGAAACCTGCTCTGGTTCCAGTAGTGCCGGCTTTTTTAAGACCTTTCTTCTTGATGATAAAACTAGTGCCAATAAAAATGCTTGAAGAAACCGCGAGAGTGAGTCCATGAATATTGTCAGGCGATAATCCCATTGATCACACAAAATATGGAGAAAGACTTTGCAGGGCCAAGGAATATTATATCCAAAATTCCAAACTAATTTCCTGAATCCAAAAAATAAGGCCAAACAGATCACACAAATAACACAAGCAATCCCGTAATAAATACATGCATTTACAAAAACACATTAAAATAAATATATAAATCATAAATGTAAAAAGCATACCTTCTTGGCACGCTGCAAAAGAAGGCAATGGGAGTTAAAACCCATCACCACCATGATGTCTGTAATTTTTTTTTTTTTTACATGCGACGTAAAGAAAGTGATTGAATTGATGAAGATGGTAATGGGGTTTCTGGGAAGAGAGAGAGAGAAGAGAGTGAGAGAGATTTGGTGGATTATTGTGAGGCTGAGGCAACGGTATGTCCGTTACGTTGGCGTCTGAGAAACGAATGCCCTCCGCATCCCGCGTTCTTCTTTAAATAAAATGCCTTTATGCTGTGTTTTTTTTTTTTCGCCTTGTGCCGTTATTTCAAATGGAAGGTTAGATTTTAGCTTGCCTTTATCAATACAGCTTTGAATAGCATCACGGAACACGATGCAGTTCTTTGTGGTATGCTTATTCGAGTTATGGTACTTGGAATACGTTTTTCCTTTCAACTCTTCGGCCTTAGGAATGTTGTGTCCTGGCCGAAGTTTGATAATCTTTGACAGCAACAACTGGTCAAAAATTGCATCGGCCTTGGTGATATCAAAAGTGTAAACTTTTGATGTTTTAATTGCCTCTTCAGAGGCCAATGCTTTGCAAACGTACGGTTTATCTATCACTATCTCGACTACGTCCACACTTACGTATTGGGAATCCTCACTTTCGGCCGATGCGTAGCTAACCGTGGGATTTTTGTAAATCGTTCCCTGGGATGGGGACTTCGAGATTTTTTCCTCTGGGAGCATATAATCATATTGCTCGACGTGCTGGGCCAGTTCGTACATATCTCGGAAGTTTGCCCCCAAGAATTTCTTTTTATATTCCACATCCAAGCCGTTCAGAGCGATTTTGACAACTTCAACTTCAGGGAGAGGTACTCAGCACCAGTTTTTGGCCAATTTGAACCTCTTTAAGTATTCCATTGGCAATTCGTCAGACGCCTGAGCCATCCTAGCCAGTGATGAGATTGACATTTCCATCCCCGGCTGATAGAATTGTTCATGGAACTTTTTAGCCAGTTCCTCCCAACTCTGGATGAAATTAGGCGGGAGGTTGATGTACCATGCGAATGCCGAGCCTGTCAATGAGAAGTTGAATAGTTGCAGTTTATAGAAGTCACTTTTCACATCTCCACATTGCGCAGTGAACCGGGCCACCTGCTCTAATGAGGACAGGGACGATTCTCCAGCAAAAAGGCTGAAGTCAGGGATCTTAAAGCCTTTGGCATACTCGAACTTTTCCACATAAGCTAGGTATGGATGGATGAATTTCGGGAACTTTGGCCCCTTACTTTTCCACATAAGCTAGGTATGGATGGATGAATTTCGGGAACTTTGGCCCCTTTTTCAAGGCTGAATCGATCATCCTCTGGACCTCAATCATATCGATGGATGTTGTTTCCACTTTTTGGTTGGATCCGTCTGTCCTGCTGCTTGATCCTCTTCTTTTTTTCCAAGTTAATTGCTTTGAGCCAAGTAGACCATGTTTCGGCCTGTAGCGGATTACTCTTAAGTGGAAGTTGTCAGGACTGATCAACGAGCCCACCTTCGAAGGCTCTACTCACCAACATTTCGAGCAATCTGGTGTGTGTATCACCATTATTTCGTATCACCTCGAGCAAATTGTTCATTTTTTGGTTAACTGTCTGTTCAACCTGTCGAGATTGCTCATCAAGTCGTCTTCAAAGAAATGACCTATTTAGGGGACTAGAGCCATCCCCACCATCTTCATCGCAGTCCTCCACTATCCCTTCAATGAAAACACATGCGGTTTTGTTGCGAATTTCTATGTTGCGAGGTTGGGTACCGAGATAAACTTCCTTTTCTCGGTGTGTTACACTTGCAGCCTCTGATGTCACAGCAACAAGAGGATTTTGCGCATGTGACAAATTTTGTCCGGGGCTCTGAACTGGTAGGTCGGTCATTGACTTTCCCATGATTGTTTTCTTTTTAACCGATCATGTTTCGACGGGCATGAACTTTGTAGTTTTAGAACTGAGTCCCATCGAGCGTGCCAAAATGTTGACCCTAAAAACTACCAAGCCTACGTGGCGCACAGGCCGAGTAACTAATGAGCTAACGACGTCATTCAATTATGTGTGGGGTGTGCCAACTCGTTGACCGAGCTCGGCCAGGGAGTAGAATGTGTTGCGTGGCGTTGGGCGCACTGCTAACTTCTTAATCTTGCGACTGCGGCCGAGGAAGGAACACGTCTCGGCCTTCAGGTTCTAGAGCCTGAAGACAAGGCTGCTAGTTCGGCGAAGTTCGAAAATCGACAGCGCCAGATGTTGGAAGTATGCCCACAAAGCCACTCATTTGATGTAATAGCTTTTGGAATACTTAATGTATTAAACTTTTATATGTTTAATGAAGGGCAAAGCTTATTGTTAATCACTATTTATTGTATCATGTGTTTAAGCAATAAGGGAATCCAAGGAATGTATTTGATCTAAGAGATAAATGATTTAAGTAAGTTAGATTAACGAGACCTTTCTCTTATGTTCATTCCTAAAACATTCCTAGCCATAGGATTGCCAATTGGGCATTGACAATCCGCTAAGGTTAGTATGTGTTATGTCGACTCAAGCGTGAGTATGACTAGTCTCAAGTCATTTAGTGTTTGACACTAAGACAAACACATAGGTGCTCGAAAGAGTAATCGAGTACACTGAACAACGATCAAAAGAGAGTTCGAACATACATGTCATGTAAGAACTCGATAGTTGCAATATGCAAAGTAGTCATTTGACCTGAGGCATCATAGATGTCTAATGGTTAGGTCATTGACCTTTGATCATGTCAAAGGCATTCCATTGGAGTGTCCATGGCATTGTTGGGGTCAAGCTATCTAGTCATGTAGGCATATGAATGCACAACAAGGGATCTCTAACCTTCCATGGTGGAAGGAGAATACTCTAAGATATGATTCGAGAGTCTTTGGCCAAAGCATATGAATATGACTTAGGAAGTTTGTTCCAAATCATATTTAATTGAATCATATAGAGAAGTATCACATTGGATAGTAGACATGAAACAAACTATCATTCAAACAATGTGATTAAGAGTATTGTATTAGAGAAGGACCGTATTGCATTGTAGTTGTGACTGGATAGGTTCTCCAACCACTTCTAATTAGCTTGGGTAACCATGACATGCTGCTAGGTGTCACTCATGGTTTGTGGAAGCCCTAAAGATTAGCAAACACTAATTTTAAGGGAGAATTGAAACGTGGTTTCAATTCACAATCGATCGTTAAGAGTAACAATCGCCCACTACCTCGCTAAATGGAACCTAATGGATCGTACACTGAGTAAGGATGAAAGTGAAGAAATCAAATGAAATGGATATGCAATTAAATGGTTTGATTGAAAAATGGTCAAGGTTAATTAAATAGTTAATTAATTATACGAAATGTTCGTATTGGGCTTTTAAGTTAGTTTTGGGCTTTGGGGCCCAAAAGCGTTTTGGTTCACAAGGCCCATTATGTTTAAGTTGTATGACAACCAAAACAAAATGGGCAATTAGCCCAATAACAAAGGGAAGGCCGGCCATTAGGGTGAATGTTGCAAACTTGGATTAATTACAAGTTTGCCACTCACTTGTAATGAAGTATAAAAGCAACTTTATAGCTTTATTTTCATTAGGGTTTTCTTTGAGGCAAAGAGGTGAAACATTTTCTCTCTTTCTCTCTACAAAGAGGCCGGCCACTTAGAGGAGATTAATCTAGCAATCTTTTCTTCTCTAAGTCATCCATTGCATCTTCACACCTCACCCTTGGTGTGGAGACTTAGAGACTGAAGGAAAAATTTTGTCCTAGCCAAGAACAAGTATGAACATTTGAATACAAAGGCAAGCTATTAACACTTTAAAGTAGACATGCATTCAAAAACAATTCATAAAACCCATGACTTTCAAAGCCTAGCATATGGTGAACCAATAAACTCTTTAACAACATTAAAGAGAAGTAAAGATTTAGAGTTTCTTTACCCTTGAAGCTCATCCTTGTTTACACAAGGGATTCACCCAAGTGGAGGGCCTTCAAGTCACCTCCAAGCTCCTTGAATCCTCCTTGTATTTTCCTCCCTTTAGTGCTCCTTTGAAGATTTGAGGAAATAAGGATATGTTCTCCAAAACACCAAAAGTTTGATGTCTCTAAGTCTCTTCACCAAGGATGTATCTTGTGAAGATGATATGGATGACTTAGGGAAGAAGAGATTGCTAGATGTCCCTTCCCTTAGTGGCCGGCCTCTTGGAAGAAAATGGAGAGAAAATGTTTCACCCAATTTCAACTAGAAAAACCCTTAAAGAAAATAAAGCTATAAAGTTGAATTTATACTTCATTACAAGTGAGTGGCAAACTTGTAATTAATCCAAGTTTGCCCATCCACCCTAATGGCCGGCCTCTTTGATGTTATTGGGCTATTTGCCCATTTTGTTTTAGTTGTCATACAACTTAAACATAATGGGCCTTTTGGACCAAAACGCTTTTGGGCCCCGAAACCCAAAACCAACATATAAGCCCAACACGAACCTTTCGTAAAATTAATTAACTAATTAATTAATCTTGACCATTCTTCAATTAAACCATTTAATTGCTTATCCATTTCATTTGATTTCTTCACATACATCCTTACTCGGTGTACGATCCATTAGGTTCCAATTAACGAGGCAGTGGGCGATTGTTACTCTTAACGATCGATTGTGAATTGAAACCACATTTCAATTCTCCCTTTATTGATTAGTGTTTGCTAACCATTAGGGCTTCCACAAACCATGAGTGACGCCTAGCAGAATATCATGGTTACCCAAGCTAAGTAGAATTGGTTGGAGAACCTATCTAGTTACAACTACAATGCAATACGGTCCTTCTCTAATACAATACTCTTAATCACATTGTTTAAGTGATAGTTTGTTTCATGTCTACTATCCAATGTGATACTTTCCTATATGATTCCCTTGAATATGATTTGGAATAAACTTCCTAAGTCATATTCATTTGCTTTGGCCAAAGACTTTAGAATCATATCTTAGAGTATTCTCCTTCCACCATGGAAGGTTAGAGATCCCTTGTTGTGCATTCATATGTCTACATGACTAGATAGCTTGACCCCAACAATACCGTGGACACTCCGATGGAATGCCGTTTGACATGATCAAAGATCAAGGACCTAACCATTAGACATCTATGATGCCTCAGGTCAAAGGACTACTTTGCATATTGCAACTTTAGAGTTCATACATGACATGTATGTTCGAACTCTCTTTTGATTGTAGTTCAGTGTACTCAATTACTCTTTCGAGCACCTATGTGTTTGTCTTAGTGTCCAACACCAAATGACTTGAGACTAGTCATACTCACGCTTGAGTCAACATAACACATACTAACCTTAGCGGATTGTCAATGCCCAATTGGCAATCCTATGGCTAGGAACGTTTTAGGAATGAACATAAGAGAATGGTCTCGATAATCTAACTCACTTAGATCACTTGTCTCTTAGATCAAATACATCCCTTGGATTCCCTTATTGCTTAAACACATGATACAATAAATAGTGATTAACAATAAGCTTTGCCCTTCATTAAACATATAAAAGTTTAATACATTAAGTATTCCAAAAAGCTATTACATCAAATGAGTGGCTTTGTGGGCATACTTCCAACAGAGACACCAAACCTTTGGTGTTTTGGAGATCCTTTCCTTACATCCTCAAGGACCAAAGGAGCACAAAAGGAGAAGGAAAGCACAAGCAAGATCCAAGGAGCTTGGAGGTGACTTGAAGGCCCTCCACTTGGGTGAATCCCTTGTGTAAACAAGGATGAGCTTCAAGGGTAAAGAATCTCTAAATTCTTCATTCTCTTTAATGTTGTTAAAGAGTCTTTTGGTTCACCATATACTAGGCTTTGAAAGTCATGGGTTTTATGAATTGTTTTTTAATGCATGCCTACTTTAATGTGTTAATAATTTGCATGTGTATTCAAATGTTCTTACTTGTTCTTAGCTAGGACAAAATTTTTCCTTCAAGTGGTATTAGAGCCTAGGCCTAGTTTATGGTGAATCCTTTTGGGTTTTGTGTATTTCATGATTTATGATTTAAGTGTTGTAAATGTTACAAGCTTTGTTCTTGCTTATTGAATAAGTTTTGTTTGAAAATTTTGCATCTCAAATGTTGTAGATGTAGTTCATTGAAGCATGAATATTGGAACAAAAATTTGGTGCCATGTATGTTGGGAAATTCGTCCAAATCCAAAGGGTGATTTTTTGGGTTCATGTTTGTCTTGTTAAAATGGTTTTAAAGTGACTTTTGGAACCCCTAAGTACCCTAGGATGTTAACCCTCTTTTGAGTAGTGAAAATTTGTGTTTTGGTGAGTGAAAACATTCATGGAGCTATTATGAGTTTTCATGAGTGTTCTTCAATGTTCTTGAAGTTCTTGCCAAGAACAAAAAGTTTTGAAGTTTTGATTCAAAAGTTTTATGTTTTTCATAAAGTTTTGGTTTAATTTTGATGGGTGATGGTTATTGGTGAAGCATTATTATTGGCTTTAATGTTTGACAAAGTTTTAATGTTTGACATAAATTTTTCTTACAACCTATATATATCACCTTTATATCTCACCTAATAAAATCAACTTGCAAAAACTTTTTAGAAATTTTTTCACTCGTTCACTCAATGGCCGGCCACCCCTTAGTGGGGGTACTTTTGGAGCATTTTCTGCAATTACATAAAGTTTTGATACTTTTGTGAATTTGCACTTTGGCCCAAAAGTTTACGTTTTTACGTTAAGGCCCAAAAAACTCTAAAGGACAAATTGTTTTGCTCCTTTAATGATGTTTTTACATTAATAAAATTTTGGGTTCTAGTTGTAATTACATGAAGTTGTGGACTTTTGTGTTTTTACAAAGTGACCCCAAAAGTTTTTGTTTTAGCTAAATGGCCCAAAAGTTGTGGTCATTGTTTTTGGCCCAAATAAAATGAGAACAAAATTGTTTTGTCTCTTTAAATGAGAATTGGATTTTCATTTTGTTTAGTTCCATTTAAATCAATTCTATGAATCCGAAAACCAATTGTTTAAGTTGCTTTCTTAGTTAATGTGATTGATTAAGGAAAGGGTGATAATGAACCAAAGGCCTCGATAATTGAGCTATGTGATTGGCCGATTTACATTATGAATGTTTGGGTTAAGTAGATTAGATTTGAATGTAATTTGATTAATTCAATTTTTTGTAAATGGACATAAGTCCATCATTTGTGTTGTAAAAGGGCATAAGCCCTTATTATTATTTCATGTATTCCTTTTTTTTTATATGTATGCAAATTGGAATAATTGGGTCCAACGCCCAATAGGAAATAACGGTTTAATTAGATTAAACGCGTAACTAAAATCAACAACTATCTACCTTAAACCCAAGGTCCAACACAAGGCTCGTGTTGGATCAAATCAAACGGTTCATAATCATCCTAAAACCTAATATGACTATATAGTCCATATGAGGATGCAATGCGTTCGTTAGTAGTTCCATATAGTCTCGCTTGTTTCAACGAAACAGTGGGAGTATTATATGCTACTAATTCATATTAACTTGGACCAATAGTTGTGATAGGCCCAAGTTCTTTTAATAAGATTAAAATGATTTTGATGTAGCCCAACACTACTCCCTCAAACAAAACGAATATTAAGTTGATAAGCGAGAGATGTTTTGAACATCTCTTCGTAGGCCTTCCACCGTGGTGGGCTTCAATCGTTTGTGACTCATACACCGTATTCGTCCAGTTCTGGGGTATGCAAAGTATGTGCTTACATTCAGGAGAAGCCCATAAACATATGATGAAGTGAAAGTAGGCAACGAGTATGGCCAATACGAAATTCTTCTGAGGCCATTCTTGAACCCCTACTTGAACTAGCATGGTGGGAATGACTTAACTAAGTGCAATGGTGCCAATATGATATTCTTCTGAGGCATCATTCTCTAGAGGCCAAACTAGATGGGTAATTACCAAAAATGTAAATGGCTAAAGCGTTATCCTCTCATCATTATTGTTGCTAGCCAATATGATATTCTTCTGAGGTGGGCTTGGTAATGGTGAGTCTCCCATACCCCGCTAAGAGTTCAATATAACTCTCGAATTCCATTGAGGGATGTGGAATTTGCCAAAAATAGTGGGTGGTACTATTTGATTTAAGACCCAATCAAGTAGTTTTAAAACAAACAATCTAATACGATTTCTGTTATGTTATGTAGTTAATGACATTCCTAAAATAATACCCACCATTATACTTGACAAAAGGGGCCTTAGGGGCCAACATTTCCTTGCTTGGTATCGCCACATTGAGAATGTCTCAAAGGTGAAAGACATATTATATGTGCTTAAGCAATCCCCTCCTCATGTACCTCCTACGAAACTAGCTTCAAAGGAGGAGTGTCAAAATTATGCTAGACACTATGAGGATGACTTACAAGCCAAATGCTTAATCCTCACTTCACTTAGTGAGGAGCTTATGAAGCTACATAAGCACATGGACACTTCTTGTGCTATGGTTGAAAGTTTGCATAAGATGCATGACATTGAGACTAGTAATGTACGATTCTCAAATGTTTGTAGTCTAATGAATGCCAAAATGGCAAAGGGGACATCGGTCCATAAACATGGACAAAAGATGGAAAAGATATTTAAAGATCTTAAAAGTTTAGGAACTTCCATCGATGGGAAAATGGCCCAAGATTTTTTCCTCACATCTCTCTCGGATGATTTCACTAAGTTTATTGTAAACTATAAAGTGAATAGATTCGATCATGCTTTAAACGAGATGATTGACATGTGCTGTAAATTTGAAAAAGGTTTCAAAAAGAACAGTGGGAGTGAGAATGCAATTACAAGGAAAAAGTTGCATAAGAAGAAGGCAAAGAAATCCAAAGGAACATGCTTTCATTGTGGAAAGGATGAACGTTGGAAGAAGAAATACAGGGTGCGCATTGCGAGCCTTATGACACGAGCTTTTGAAGAGACTATTTCCGTCATAGAGACTGCTTTTACAGTGAGCTCCAATTCCTGGATATTTGATTCAGGCGCTAGTCAACATATTTGCAATACGTTGCAGGGACTAGCAGGGAGCAGGTCACTGCGCAATGGGGAGATGGTTGTGCCAGTTGGGAACGGCACTAAAATCTCTGCAAAAGCAATAGGCACCTACATGCTTAAACTACCCTTTGGGGAAGTCCTGGAACTTAAAAATTGTTTATATTTTCCTTCATGTATAAAGAATTTGATTTCTATCTCTAAGCTTTTACGAGATGGGCACTCAGTATTGTTTGACAAAATGAGTTGCACTTTATACTTGAACGGTCGTATTATCTCTCATGGTAATATGATAGAGGGACTTTTTCACCTAGAGACGAATAGTGGGATGCACTGTATTGAAAGCGGGAATACCTCAAAACCCAAAAGGGCTAGAGAAGAAGTTAACCAAGAAAAGATGTGGCATCTTAAACTTGGACATGTGAACCTTGATAAGATTCGCAAGATGTCGAAAGACGGATATATCTGCCCATTAGGTAATGACCAGATGGGTACTTGTGAATGTTGCTTGAAAGGGAAGATGACCAAATCTCCATTCACTGGGAAAGGAGAGCGTGCCACTGAAATTCTAGGGTTAATCCACACTGACGTATGTGGACCTATGTCTACTACGTCGAGAGGAGGCTTCTCCTACTATATCACATTCACCGACGATCACTCTCGATTTGGCTATGTGTATCTTATGAAGTACAAGTCAGAATCCTTTGAAAGGTTCAAAGAATTCAAGAATGAAGTTGAGAAGCAAACTGGGAAACAGATAAAGACCCTAAAATCGGATCGAGGGGGTGAATATCTGAGTAACGAGTTCCTAGATTATCTCAAAGAGTGTGGAATAGTATCACAGTGGACTCCACCAGGAACTCCTTAGCATAACAGAGTTTCTGAACGGAGAAATCGAAGCTTGATGAACATGGTTCGTTTTATGATGAGTTCTGCCAATCTACCAGTAACATTCTGGGGATACGCTCTATATACAGCAGCTTACTTGCTTAATAGAGTACCTTCCAAGTCAGTTTCACAAACACCATATGAGATATGGCATGGCAAAAGCACAAATCTTAATCATATTAGGATTTGGGGTTGTCCGGCTTACGTTAAAAGGCTTGAAGCTGACAAGCTTGAAGCAAGATCTGTTAAGTGCTACTTTGTGGGGTATTCCAAACAGACTTTGGGATACGAATTCTATAACCCTGACGACAAAAAAGTCTTTGTCGCCAGAACTGCTATGTTCCTTGAGGACGAATTCGTTCTCAATGGAAGTAGCGAGAAAACGATAGAATTGAAGGAAATTAATGAGATTAATGATGAACCACAAACAAGCACTCGACAAGATGACAACCCTGTTCCTGAACCCCTAGCTCCACGTAGATCTGAACGGGTTAGTAAGCCACCTAAGAGGTATGGCTTAAACAATGAATTTGCGGAATTGCACCTTCTAGGTGGCAATGACACAAAGGAGGACCCTAGGGACTACATTGAAGCAATGTCCGACATTGATTCAAAGAGATGGCAAGAGGCCATGAAATCCGAGATGGATTCCATGTATCAAAATCAGGTCTGGACTCTTGTAGACCCTCCAAAAGGTATAGTACCTGTTGGAAACAAATGGGTCTTCAAGAGGAAGATAGGCGTTGATGGGAATGTGGAGACTTATAAGGCTAGACTAGTAGCCAAGGGTTACAGGCAAAGAGAAGGGATTGACTATGAAGAAACCTTCTCTCCTGTAGCCATGATTAAGTCCATTTGGATTTTGCTTGCTATAGCTGCGTACCATGATTATGAAATCTGGCAAATGGACGTGAAGACGGCCTTTCTGAATGGCTACCTAGAGGAAGAGCTTTACATGGCTCAACCCGAAGGTTTCGTGTCCAAGTCTGAAAAGACTAAGGTATGCAAGCTTCAGAGGTCCATTTATGGACTCAGGGCTAGTTTGGTATTGCTGTGATTTGAAAAAAAGCTGCTGTGAGAATAAGCGGCTGTGCTGTGAGAATAAGCGGCTGTGAAATAAATCAGCAGAGCGTTTGGTAAACTTTTTTGTAAAAGAGCTTTTGGAAAAAAAAAACAGTCTGATAGTGGGTCTTTTCATTAAAGGAGCACTGTAGCTCAGTGTGCTTTGAAAAAAAGCCAGTTTTCCAAAGCTGCAAATAGCAGCTTCAGCTTTTTCCTTTGATTTCAGCTTATTTTCAATGCAGCTTCCAAAATAAGCCATTTTTTTTTCAGTTTACCAAACACCTAAAACCCTCACAGCTTTTTTTCATAGGTGCTTTTTTTTTAAGCACCTCACTCCCAAACTAGGTCTTAAGCAAGCCTCCAGGAGCTGGAACATTCGTTTTGATACTGAAATCAAATCGTTTGGTTTTACTCAAAACGAAGACGACAATTGTGTTTATCAAAAGGTCATTGGGGATGCAGTTGTATTCCTAGTGTTATATGTAGATGACATATTACTATTCGGGAATGACACTGCAGTACTTTCTTCTGTAAAAGTGTGGTTGTCCAAAACCTTCCACATGAAAGATTTGGGAGATGCATCTTATGTACTTAGGATAAAGCTCTATCGTGATAGATCCAGAAAATTAATTGGATTATCCCAATCTATGTACATAGATAAGGTGCTAAGTAGGTTCCAGATGGAACAATCTAAGAAAGGTTTTCTTCCTGTAAGACATGGAATTCACCTTTCTAAGTCCATGGAACCTAAGACTCCTGAAGAGATACGGCAAATGAGGGCTATTCCTTATGCTTCTGCCATAGGAAGTCTCATGTATGCCATGATATGCACAAGGCCTGATATCGTATATGCTGTAAGCATTACTAGTCGATATCAATCTAACCCAGGATCAGAACACTGGACTGCTGTCAAGACGGTCCTTAAGTACTTAAGAAGAACTAAGGACATGTTCCTCGTTTATGGAGGAGCGACAGAGTTGAGAGTGGAAGCCTATACAGACGCAAATTTCCAATCTGACGTCGATTATAGAAGTTCCAACTTCGGATATGTATTCACTCTGAATGGTGGGGCTGTCAGTTGGAAAAGCAAGAAACAAAGTGTAATTGCTGATTGCACGACAGAGGCTGAATATGTCGCTGCAGCTGAAGCCGGCAAAGAAGCGTTCTGGATGAAGAAGTTCATCACTGAACTTGGAGTGGTTCCAACCATTACATCACCAGTAACTTTGTACTGTGATAATAGTGGGGCGATAGCTCAAGCCAAGGAACCCAGGGCACATCAAAAGAACAAGCATTTTGACAGGCGCTTTAATATCATTAGAAGATATGCTGCCGAGGGGAAAGTCAACATCCTCAAAGTTGCTTCAGCTGATAACGTAGCAGATCCACTGACAAAGCCAATGTCTCAAATCCAACTTGACCGTCATATGGAAAAGATGGGTATTAGATACATGGGAGGATGACTTTGACTGCAAGTGGGAGATTGTTGGAAGTATGCCCACAAAGCCACTCATTTGATGTAATAGCTTTTGGAATACTTAATGTATTAAACTTTTATATGTTTAATAAAGGGCAAAGCTTATTGTTAATCACTATTTATTGTATCATGTGTTTAAGCAATAAGGGAATCCAAGGAATGTATTTGATCTAAGAGATAAGTGATTTAAGTAAGTTAGATTAACGAGACCTTTCTCTTATGTTCATTCCTAAAACGTTCCTAGCCATAGGATTGCCAATTGGGCATTGACAATCCGCTAAGGTTAGTATGTGTTATGTCGACTCAAGCGTGAGTATGACTAGTCTCAAGTCATTTAGTGTTGGACACTAAGACAAACACATAGGTGCTCGAAAGAGTAATCGAGTACACTGAACAACGATCAAAAGAGAGTTCGAACATACATGTCATGTAAGAACTCGATAGTTGCAATATGCAAAGTAGTCCTTTGACCTGAGGCATCATAGATGTCTTATGGTTAGGTCCTTGACCTTTGATCATGTCAAAGGCATTCCATTAGAGTGTCCACGACATTGTTGGGGTCAAGCTATCTAGTCATGTAAGCATATGAATGCACAACAAGGGATCTCTAACCTTCCATGGTGGAAGGAGAATACTCTAAGATATGATTCGAGAGTCTTTGGCCAAAGCATATGAATATGACTTAGGAAGTTTGTTCCAAATCATATTTAATTGAATCATATAGAGAAGTATCACATTGGATAGTAGACATGAAACAAACTATCATTCAAACAATGTGATTAAGAGTATTGTATTAGAGAAGGACCGTATTCCATTGTAGTTGTAACTGGATAGGTTCTCCAACCACTTCTAATTAACTTGGGTAACCATGACATGCTGCTAGGTGTCACTCATGGTTTGTGGAAGCCCTAAAGATTAGCAAACACTAATTTTAAGGGAGAATTGAAATGTGGTTTCAATTCACAATCGATCGTGAAGAGTAACAATCGCCCACTACCTCGCTAAATGGAACCTAATGGATCGTACACCGAGTAAGGATGTAAGTGAAGAAATCAAATGAAATGGATATGCAATTAAATGGTTTGATTGAAAAATGGTCAAGGTTAATTAAATAGTTAATTAATTATACGAAATGTTCGTATTGGGCTTTTAAGTTAGTTTTGGACTTCGGGGCCCAAAAGCGTTTTGGTCCACAAGGCCCATTATGTTTAAGTTGTATGACAACCAAAACAAAATGGGCAATTAGCCCAATAACAAGGGGAAGGCTGGCCATTAGGGTGAATGTTGCAAACTTGGATTAATTACAAGTTTGCCACTCACTTGTAATGAAGTATAAAAGCAACTTTATAGCTTTATTTTCATTAGGGTTTTCTTTGAGGCAAAGAGGTGAAACATTTTCTCTCTTTCTCTCTACAAAGAGGTCGGCCACTTAGAGGAGATTAATCTGGCAATCTTTTCTTCTCTAAGTCATCCATTTCATCTTCACACCTCACCCTTGGTGTGGAGACTTAGAGACACCAAACCTTTGGTGTTTTGGAGATCCTTTCCTTACATCCTCAAGGACCAAAGGAGCACAAAAGGAGAAGGAAATCACAAGCAAGATCCAAGGAGCTTGGAGGTGACTTGAAGGCCCTCCACTTGGGTGAATCCCTTGTGTAAACAAGGATGAGCTTCAAGGATAAAGAATCTCTAAATTCTTCATTCTCTTTAATGTTGTTAAAGAGTATTTTGGTTCACCATATACTAGGCTTTGAAAGTCATGGGTTTTATGAATTGTTTTTGAATGCATGCCTACTTTAATGTGCTAATAATTTGCATGTGTATTCAAATGTTCTTACTTGTTCTTAGCTAGGACAAAATTTTTCCTTCACCAGATTCGATCACAATGATTATATTCATAAGAGTATAATCACGCTGAATCGACACCAAACTATATGGGCACAAGTGCTAAAAGCAAATGTACTTCTTAATCATAAATGTAGTTCAGCCATCAGAATGCTGAACTCTAAATCCCACTTATGAGTACCCAATTATAAAACAACTCGACGTTCAATGTGCCTAGCCCGGTAACTTGTAACACCTCACTTCGCTGACAAGGCTAATGAGATGACCTCTGCCAACAAGAACTCGAAAATCCTTCTTGGCCGAGACTTGGATAAGTAACTAGTCAACCTCGACGCAATGTTGTTTATCCAAACTGAATGTGCTTTGTGGTCGGCTGATTTGAAGGGGAATCTATGAGATTCATGTATGGGATTTCTAAATGACTAGCATGCATATACAATTCAAAAGTTTATATGCATGAGCAACGGAAGCATTTATCACAAATTATCAAAGCAATAGTCATGCAAATCCCCTTCAAGGTTCATAGGTTTATATATAATGCATCAAAAACATTTTAGAGAACCAAGAACAAAGTGAAGGTTTAGTCTTATACCTCTTGATCTAGACTTAAGACCAAGGATGGACCACCTCCAAGCCCTTTGCTCCTTGAAATCCTTGAGCCTAGCCTCCCTCCTTGCCTCCTCCACTTTGAAAGAATGAGTGCTCCTAGGTTCTCTTCAAGTTTCCAAAGTTGAAAACCTCTAAAGATCCTCACCCACTAGTGTAGTGAGAAGGATGAAGGAATAACCAAAGGGTGAAAGATGTGTTAGTAAAATCACCCCAAGGTGGCCGGCCTTTGATGTGTTTTTGAGAGATATTTCTTTTGCCTCTTTGTTGTTTTAAACACACAAAAATCCCTATTGAACAATATCTCTATAAAGTTCCTTATATAGACAAAAGAAACCTAGTCAACAACTTGACTAAATATCTCACCCTTTCCACCTAAAGTGGCCGGCTCTCTTTGTGTTGTTTGGGCTTTGGGCTTTCATTTATTTCAAGTCATCCAATGCTTGAATAAAAGCCCAATGGGCCCAATTAAACCCGAACGTTCCTTTAAGCCCAAAACGATCTTTATCGCTTTTATGATTTCTTTAGACTTTCTAAATTAATCACAACACTTAATTAATCCAATTAATTGTTTCCATCATCCATTAATTACTCACTACAATAGTGTATTGGTGAGCAATCTTTTAGGTTCTAATTAGCAAGGCAGTGAGGTGATTGGCACTAATCCAATTGATTATATTTTATCCAATCACTTAGTGAATTAAAACTTCCTTTTAATTCACCTTTCTTCTTTGATGACTACATTTAATCATCTAGAAGAACTCACAAGCTATGAGTGACATTTAACCATATGTCATAGCTACCCAAGCTAATGTAGAAGTTTATTCGGAGAACCTATTCAGTTGGAATTACAATGTAATTCAATCATTCTCTAAAACAATACTCTCAATCACATTACTAGGGTATGGATATATTATGTCAAACCCCTAATGTGATTATTCCTTCTTATATGATTCAATTGAGTCGTATATGAACACTTTCCTTTATTACGCTCGATACTTCGGCCGAAGATTCCCGAATCATATCTTAGAGTATTCTTCCTCTCTTATCGAAGATTAGAGATCCCTTGTTGCGCATACACTTGCCTTCATGACTAAGTGGCTTAACCCCAATCATGCTGTGGACACCCGCGGATGGGATGACTTTGACATAATCAAAGATTAAGTACTTAGCCACAAGAGAACGACGATGCCTTAGGTCAAAGGACTACTTACATTATTCCAACCATTAGAGTTACTTGCTTGACATGTGAGTAGACCTCCATGCAAGTACTCTCGTTCGATTGTGTTCAGTGAACTCATTCCCTTAATGAGCACCTACATACTTGTCTTAGTGTCACAACACGAATGGGATGAGACTTTCCATCCTTCCATTTGAAGCAGACACAGTATGTACCGGTCTAAGCATTGTCAGTATCCCTCCGACAATCCAATGACCAGGAACCTTTTGGACATTATGGTTATGTGAAGAAGGTCTCTGTAGTCTAACATCATTAGATTACTTCTTCAATCGATCCATTGTTCATGGATGCACTATTTAAGACATATATCGTTTATTGAGATAGTCCTAATTCGTGTCTTTGCCATTTGATGTATAAGAATCATCTATACATCCATTCATTTGTCCTGAAAGGTTACTTCCAAAGATTGACTTTCAGGGCATATTTCCAACATGATTCTACGGCAAAAGTGTTGTTTATCCAAATTGAAGGTGTTCACCAGTTGCCTTCACAATGTTGTTTATCCAAACTGAAGATGTGTTAACAAAAAAGAAAATAAAAATCTCAAGATGTTTGAGAGGTTTCGCGTAGAGCGAGGGCTTGCGCATGACAGTTTGTGTGTTGAATTTGAGGGGCTTAGAATGATGCACCCCCTTCTTATTTATAGCAACCAATCTCATCATGGCTGAACCAGGACTATACTCATATTATGATTCTCTATCCTAATCTAACCAAGTCTCGGCCAATCCTACCTCCACTAGAACCTTGAACCAAGCTCTTTATCTGGCCACTTTCACTTCTCAAATCCTGGCATCCTCATTCCATTAAGACTCCTTATCATGCTAAGACTCGGCCCATTTCCTTTTATCCAGATCAATCCTTCTTGCAATAGGACTCGACCGACCTGACTGGGTGGCTCATGACCACAGGATGACCCATAGTATTCTTGGAAAAGCTTTGGACCGAACATAAACCTACGCTCGGCCCAATAATATTTGTTGATGCACAAAATCAATGAGGACTTTGGTACAACAGAAATTGTTAAGTTTGTGACCTACGCTAGATTACTCCGGTCACTAGTGTGGATAAGTATGTAAATGGATAGAGATAGGGAAGCAAACACAAGATTGGCTACGTCCACATAGTAGAGGAGTTCTCATTAATTGTGAAGGGTTTACACAAGTACATAGGTTCAAGCTCTCTTTTAGTGAGTACAAGTGAATGATTTAGTACAAATGACATTAGGAAATATTGTGAGAGAATGATCTCTATTTATAGAAGAGAGTTTCTAGTTTCATTCTGACATTGACACGTGTCGTGTTGTGATTGGCTTCTGATGTTGACACATGTCGCATTATGATTGGCTTCTAATGTCGACACGTGTCGCGCTGTGATTGGCCTCCTAGTTGGAGGAAAACTCTTCTGGGTCCTTGAAGGCATAACGTTAATCGGTACTCAGTAGTTTCAGGATTGGTCAAGCATGGTACAAACAGTGCTCCCTTAAGTTCCCTAGTGAGGGAAGCTCCTCGGTTGGGGACTTGCAAGATCCAAGCCATTGAGTAATCAAGAAACTTCTAAGTACCGAAGTGTGGTATCATTTTCACTTGCCTTATCTGCCTCATATGTAGATGTGACATCTTCTCTGGAAGTACTTTTTCTCCATCCAGGGGTGGTATCTTTAACCGATGAAGATGCACAAGGTAATGTATCAATTTCACTTAAAGCTTACTTGTAGTTTCGGGCTTGGTCAAGTGCGATACAAACCCTATAGTAGGAGTCCCCCAAATCGTTGAGCTAGGAGATTTGCCGAATGAGGTAATAGACAAGGTAAGCAATTAGACTTCCAAGCAAGCAACCTGGATTGGAGGTTCGACTTCGGCTTCCGGTTGATTGTTCTCCTTCTCCTTATGTCTTAAACAATAACAAGGATAAATAGAAGCAAATGGAGAAGAGATGATATGAGATACTTTTGCTTTTGAAGAAGTAACTTTCCACAAGCTTATTCTTGAACTAGGCTGGAGTGTTTTCTGGTTTTCTCTAGAGTATAAGGCCGACTCAAGAATTTGAGGGTCAAAACAAGTCCATCAAATCTAGAGTACGTTCGACCCTGATGATATGGGATACTTTTGTTGTTGACAAAGTAGTGGATGTATCGGCACATGTTCTGTTACGTTTGTCTCTATATACTTCCTTGTATCCTTCTTACTTGCGCTATCTATTCCTCAGGCAGATGTGGTATCTTCTCTGGAAGCATAAGATGTTGAAGATGAGTACTCGAGAGCAATGCCAGGTAAGTAATCAGGCAAGGGATTCCAGGCAGTCAGTTCCTGATTGGAAGCTTGATTCCAAGTGCTGACTGATTGTTCTCTTTCTTCTTGTCTTGCTGGTAAGAACAAGGCCAAAGGAAAAGACAGGGAAAATGCATGATATGGGATACTCTTTCTTTTAACCCTGATGATATGAGATACTCTTGCTCTGCTGTGGCTTGGTTGTAGAGGTATTATCGAGAGGAAAAGAAGCTAAGTATTTCGAGAGACTCTGCTGAGAATGCCCTCTCGGATGTGAAAAAAAGTTGAGCATTTTTTTTATTTGCAAGTCTGTCTGGTTGTGGAGGATGGAGGTCAACATATATAGGAGTCTCCCTAACAACAAGTAGTAGTGCTATTCATTTAACCTTCTTGATCATAGCAATGTAGTGGGAGCTACAAGCTTCACGTATTTTAACTTTGTCAGAGCACTTTGAAAAAGTTTTCTGTGGTATTTGGAAAGCTGATGTTGCAAGTGAAGATTGCAGACAAGCTTTATCCAAGGAAATCTGGCTCTTGAAGTTCGAAGAGAGATGCCTTTACGGTTTTCGAACAAGCAATCATGTCGGGGATCTGGCTCTCGAGATTTAGAGAACGGTGCCTCTTCGATTTTTGAGAAAGCAATCCTATTGGGAGTCTGACTCTTGAGATTTGGAGAGCAGTGTCTCTTCGATTTTTGAGAAAGTAATCCGGTTGGGAGTCTGGCTCTTGAGATTCGGAGGGCGGTGCCTCTTCGATCTTTTAGCACGTAATCCTGTTAGGAGTCTGGCTCTCGAGATTCGGAAAACGGTGCCTCTTCGATTTTTGAGAAAGCAATCCAATTGGGAGTCTGACTCTTGAGATTCGGAGACCAGTGCCTCTTCGATTTTTGAGAAAGTAATCCTGTTAGGAGTCTGGCTCTCAAGATTCAAAGGGCGGTGCCTCTTCGATTTTTCAGCACGTAATCCTGTTGGGAGTCTGGCTCTCGAGATTCAGAGGGCGGTGCCTCTTCGATTTTTGAGCATGTAATCCTGTTGGGAGTCTGGCTCTCAAGATTCGGAGAGCTGTGCCTCTTCGATTTTTGAGCAAGCAATCTTGTTGGGAGTGTTTTCTCGAATGTGAGTAAAAGTTGGGCATTTTTGCCAGTCTGCCTTGCCACGAAGCACGGAGGTTGACACACATTGGGACTTTCTAGTTATCAAGCAGTGGTGTTGTTCCTTTACCCTTGTGGGTAATAGTAGGGTAGCTGGACCTTCAAAATTTATGTGTCTAAACTTTGTCAGACATCTTTGGCAAATTTATTTGTGGTACCCGAGGAGCTAATGTTGCGTGTAGAGAGTGGTGCCTCTTCGAAATCCGAAGAGTAGTGCCTCTTCGATTTTTAAACCAACCGCCATGTTACCCTTTCTTTTATAAAGGCACCAATTATGTGCAAGAAGTACATTCAGGGAGTTATTGCTTAGGAATTTTCCCCTTATTTTTGAGCTTAAGAGATTTATTGCACCTTATTTCTCCTTCATCATTTCTAAGAATGTCTGGCCCATCCGATCGTCGTTTTGACTTGAACTTTGGTGAAGAGGTAGCCATGCCTTCTCAAGATAACATATGGCACCCATCCTTCTTATCCCCTACTGGTCCTCTTACCATTGGGGACTCTATGATGAAGAATGATATGACCGCTGCGATGGTGGCCAGGAACCTTCTCACTCCTAAAGATAACAGACTACTTTCCAAACGGTCTGATGAGTTGGCTGTTAAGGATTCTCTGGCTCTCAGTGTTCAGTGTGTAAGTTCTATGTCTAATATGGCCCAACGCCTATTTGCTCGAACCCGCCAAGTTGAATCATTGGCAGCTGAAGTGATAAGTCTCAAACAGGAGATCAGAGGGCTCAAGCATGAGAATAAACAATTGCACAGGCTCGCACATGACTATGCTACAAACATGAAGAGGAAGCTTAACCAGCTGCAGGAATCTGATGGTCAGATTTTACTTAATCATATGAGGTTTGTGGGTTTGTTCCAAAGGCATTTATTGCCTTCGTCTGCTGGGGTTGTACCGTGTAATGAAGCTCTAAATGATCTGCCTTCGGTGCCTCCTCCTTCTGGGGTTCTGCTCAGTATTGAGGCTCCGAATGATCACCCTCCGGTGCCTACTCTTTCTGGGGCTCTGCCGACTGCTGAGACTTCTCCTGAGCAACCTTTGTGAAGGCTCCCTCTTGTTTATTTATTTTGATTCATGTATATATACATATTTGTAACTTATTGAAGATATCAATAAACAAGCTTTGCTTCATTTCAACGTATTGTGTTAAATACACCAAGGCCTTCTTCACTAAGTTATTTGAATTTTTTCTTTTGTTGAAGCTTGTATGTTGAAGCTTTGAGAGTGAAGCATATATGTTGAGGTAGTGCTCCCTTAATTTCCCGAGTGAGAAAAACTTCTCGGTTAGAGACTTGAAAAATCCAAGTCACTGAGTGGTCGTGAGACTTCTGAGTATCAAGGTGCAATAGCATATGGTAAGAGTCCCCCAAGTCTCCGATCGAGGGAGTTGATGAATGAGGCATTTCCTTGCTCAGTGGTAGCCCAAAACTCCTCCTTCATATATATTTGTTATGAAAGTTGTTAGGCTCAGATAAGAGAAGGCCTAGGCATTTTTTTTTTCGAATTTTTCAATTTTTTTTTCTTCGAATTTTTGAATTGTCGAATTTCCGAAAAATATATATACACACATTAAGCTTTGTAGGTGAAGCTTTGGTGTTGAAGCTTTGTAGGTGAAGCTTTGAGGTGGAAGCTTTGTTGGGCACCATGAATTGATTTTGCTTCACACTATCTTGATCAAGATAGTGTGAAGCTTTTGTGGGTGAAGCTTTTGTAGGTGAAGCTTTTGTAGGTGAAGCTTTTGTGGGTCAAGCTTTTGTAGGTGAAGCTTTTGTGGGTCAAGCTTTTGTGGGTCAAGCTTTTGTAGGTGAAGCTTTTGCGGGTCAAGCTTTTGCGGGTCAAGCTTTTGTGGGTCAGGCTTTTGTGTTGAAGCTTTTGTGGGTGAAGCTTTTGTGTTTAAGCTTTTGTGGGTGAAGCTTTTGTGTTGAAGCTGTTGTGGGTGAAGCTTTTGTCGGTGAAGCTTTTGTGTGAAGCTTTTGTAGGTGAAGCTTTGGAGTTGAAGCTTTGTAGGTGAAGCTTTGCTAGG
Organism: Malus sylvestris; assembly: GCF_916048215.2. Lineage (NCBI taxonomy): Eukaryota > Viridiplantae > Streptophyta > Magnoliopsida > Rosales > Rosaceae > Malus > Malus sylvestris. Next base: position 39,057,828 of record NC_062272.1, on the reverse strand, counting down.
TGAAGCTTTGGAGTTGAAGCTTTGTAGGTGCAGCTTTGGAGTTGAAGTTTTGTAGGTGAAGTTTTTGTAGGTGAAGCTTTGGAGTTGAAGCTTTGTAGGTGAAGCTTTGGAGTTAAAGCTTTTGTTGGGTACCATGAATTGATTTTGCTTCACACTATCTTGATCAAGGTAGTGTGAAGCTTTTGAGAATTTGTAGTTGTCCTCCATTGATGAAGCTTTGTTGAATTTCTCTTTTTTTTCTTTCTTTTTTTGGGAAACTAGAAATTTGAATATGTGGGAGAGACAACATATACAAAATTTGCTTCCATATTGTTGAGCAAGAGATAGTGATGCAAGCCATACCTTGTAGTAGTCGAAGGTTTGGACGAACCATATAAATTGAATTTGCTTTGAACAGTCTTGAATTTGTTTCGAAGGTTTGAGAATTGTAATTGCCCTCCATTGATGAAGCTTTTGTTGGTGCTATAAATTGGTTTTGCTTCACACTATCTTGATCAAGAGTGTGTGAAGCTTTTCAGAATTGTGGTTGCCCTCCATTGATGAAGCTCTTGTTGGCACCATAAATTGGTTTTGCTTCACACTGTCTTGATCAAGAGTGTGTGACGCTTTTGAGAATTGTGGTTGAATTCCTTTGATGAAGCTCTTGTTTGCACCATAAATTGGTTTTGCTTCAAACTGTCTTAATCAAGAGTGTGTGAAGCTTTTGAGAATTGTGGTTGCCCTCCATTGATGAAGCTCTTGTTGGCATCATAAATTGGTTTTGCTTCACACTGTCTTGATCAAGAGTGTGTGAAGCTTTTGAGAATTGTGGTTGCCCTCCATTGATGAAGCTCTTGTTGGCACCATGAATTGGTTTTGCTTCACACTGTCTTGATCAAGAGTGTGTGAAGCTTTAGAGAATTGTGGTTGCCCTCCATTGATGAAGCTCTTCTTGGCACCATAAATTGGTTTTGCTTCACATTGTCTTGATCAAGAGTGTGTGAAGCTTTTGAGAATTGTGGTTGCCCTCCATTGATAAAGCTCTTGTTAGCACCATGAATTGGTTTTGCTTCACACTATCTTGATCAAGTGTGTGTGAAGCTTTTGAGAATTGTGGTTGCCCTCCATTAATGAAGCTCTTGTTGGCACCATGAATTGGTTTTCCTTCAATTGTCTTGATCAAAAGTGTGTGAAGCTTTCTACGAGTTGTAGTGTTTGCATTGTTACAGAGGAAAAATGTCTGAAGCAAATGCAAAAGGGCTAAATAGCTTGATCTTCGTATGCCATGCACTGAAGTTGTTATTGGCTTGCAATAAGACTTTATTGGTGACTATAACTCTTGTTGGGCATAAGTTCTCCCCTAGTTGAGTTTTCAAGCTTGAGGGTTTTCGATTATTTGTGAATGCTAGGAGTTCACATGTACAAGTTGTACCACTCATCTTCTGGTAGGTGGAATGAATGGTGAGTTGCTATCATCACTTAGTTGGTGGTACGAAGGTGAGTTCCTTCATCACCTTTCATCACATTTCTTTACCTGGTTGGTGGCACGAGGATGAGTTCCTTCTTCACCTGGTTGGTGGCATGAGTGGCAAGTTGCCAAATGATATTAGAGTACGGGTTGTACATTTCATCACCTGATTGGTGGCATGAAAGGCTAGTTGCCAAATGATATTAGAGTACGGGTTGTACATTTCATCACCTGGTTGGTGGCATGAAGGAGAGTACGGGTTGTATATTTCATCACCTGGTTGGTGGCATGAAGATGAGTTCTTTCTTCACCTGGTTGGTGGCACGAGTGGCAAGTTTCTAAATGATATTAGAGTACAGGTTGTACATTTCATCACCTGGTTGGTGGCATGAAGGAGAGTACGGGTTGTACATTTCATCACATGGTTGGTGGCATGATGATGCGTCAAATAAGTTAACACACAAATTTAACCCTCTTTTTGACAATTGTAGTATAAGTTAACATAAATTGAATTAAAAGACTAACAACAATGAAAACTAACTAAATAATATAATTTAATAATGGCGGGGGTTTGGTTTTGACGAGAAGTAAATTAAACTTAAATAAATTACAGAATTGACAAAAGCATGAAATTAAGGTGAAAGGATAGGTGACGGACTAGCTAGAGGGTTCTTCTCCACACATGACACATATGCAACCTAAATTGATTTTCAGTTGTTCTTTCAATAAATTGTAAATCTCAACGCCCCACATTAACCGTGAATTGCACTAATTAACCCTCAGTTTTTCCACAAGTTATTGGGTTGGATGATTGCATACGACAACTCAAAACATTCCCTACAAGTTCCCTACATGAATTGCATAATAGAGATACAAGCAAGAATCATTAAGTTCTATGAAAAACATAAGCATTGACGAGGCACTCGTTACTATGATTTGCATGAAACTTATGCCAAGAATTTACTTAACGTGATTGTGACTAGCAACCTTCACTACTTGTGAATATAAGTTCATAACGATTAGGTGAAACTCCCTTATATTCTAGCGTCAAATTCATGCATGTAAATTAAGTATGCATTCTTAATCGACATACAAAAATAAGCTATCAATCAAGCAGTTAAGCAATTTAAATCACAACTCAGAAATCACAACTGAAGGTAATCAATTCATATTACAAATATATTCATGGCTTTGAATTAACCTCTAGCCAAAATAAATTTAGTTACACATTATTAAAACAGAAATAAAATATAAGTTTAGAAAGATTTAACCGAGAGAGAAGGCAGCTTGCTGCTTCTGTCTGTCCGTGCCTTTTCTCCGTTCTTTCTATTTTCTTCTCACGTCTGACTGCTCTCTGCCCTCACTGCTTTCTTTATTTTCTGCCTTCCCCCCCAGTCTTCTCTCTCTCTGCCCGTGTTATCTGTCCTCACTTCTTTTATTTTTTATTTTTTTTATTTCTTTTTTTTTTATCCTTTCTTTTATTGCTGTCTGCCATTCTTTGCTTTTATCATTTTCTGTTTTTCTTTCCGCCATTCCTTTCTTCTTTCTTTCCTCCACCATTCCTTTCTTTATGTTTCTTTTATTCCTCCATCATTCCATGTCTCCCCTCTTATTTATTTTCTTATTCTTCTTTCTCCACACAGTCCGCAAGTCTCTCCCTTTCCTCTTTTATTATTCAATTTCTTGATAGTCCACTTCCTTCCTTTGTTTAATGCCGTGTTGCACTCTGTCTTTTCTCTATTCTTTTCTGCCCATTTTGTTTGAAATTAATCCTACAACAAAATTAACTGTACATTAACACAAGGTAAGGTAAAATGCCACAATTTTAACACAAAAACATCCAAAGACTTTAGAAATGAATGGTATAAATGCATGAAATATATGAGTGATCAAATACCCCCAAACTTACATTTTTGCTAGTCCTCTAGCAAAACAAAGAAAACATGAAAAAGTACTAACATGAAAAACATTAGTTTCCCCCTATGTGACCCTCATAGAATTTCATTCAAGAAAACAAATCATCAAGAACCATAGCTAGCACCAAACAAACTAATCCAAGTTCATCTTCCTTATTCAAATATTAGCAGTAATCTTTGAATCATCCTTGAAGTGTAGTGTGTGAGATAGCCATGCTAATGCAATTTCAAAAATGTTGCTTTTTTTTTTTTTTTTTTTTAATTTTTAAAATCACCATATGCAAACTAGCAACCTTCTCACGGGATATACACTCAATCACACATGTGCTTAGTTTTAATGTGTTTCGCTCAAAAAATCAAATGTGAAATTTCTACCATAAGCTTGCATAAAGATCACTTCTCCACAGTCATAATTGCAAAACTTAAATCAAGAGGACTTTTATTGGATGTAATGAGGTTTAGGGATAGGGTTATTGAAACGATAAAATAGGAAAACACAAGTTCCAAGCTACATTGCAAGCAATTCTTTTCTTTAGATTTATAAGAACTCAAGCTCTCCAGCAATTCTTCTAGCACCTCCAACCACACCCTTAACTGAAACTTGAAAAACTTTTTATTTTCTTTGTATACAATCTTTCTTTTTCTTTTCTTTTTTCTTCTCTTTTCTTTTTTTATTTTTTTTATTTTTTTTTATACAAACATGATATACCCCCACACTCCCACACTTATTCTTTTGCCAAACACCTTCAAAGTACTTCACAAACATTTCTCATAAGACAATCTCACATTGCTCACTAGCTTGCTTGGAAAGGGTAAGGAAAAATGTTTCAGGTATAAGGGTAGACATATCTGGTGATAAGAAATAAAAGGCTCAACATACACGGCTCAAATTGGCAATCTAATGATATCATTTTTATTTGGGAAACATGGTTATTTGGGCCATAGTGGTAAACCTAATGCCTCTATCATTTCCAAGTTCATGCAATCAATGACAAACATTTCGAAAGATCGTTACGCAAGTTCTAGAGATGTATCTCACATAAGTTCATCACACATGAAAGAATAGGAGTGTATGAAAAATGCACACACTTTCAATCGGCTCAAAAACTCACATAGGATGTATATGGTCACTAAATTCACATATGAAGCTTTAAGTCATACTTTAGTTTCACATTAACAAGGCTATGTGCATTTGGTTTTTCAAAGATGGTCAAACATGTACAAAACTAACAAGAGAATTAGGAATTTCACAAAACACATGTTAACTAAGTTCTTGATGATCATGGTTCAAATTTGATCCAATTATATCATTGGGTCGGGAAACTAACAAAAATCTAATTCAAAACAATAAGGGAAACAAGACAATATTTTGGATTTTTAAATTTTCCGATTTTTTAATTTTTTTTTTTTTAAAAGAAAACAAAACTAATTAAGAAAACAAAAAGCAACAACATGGAAACAAATGAAACTCGTTCGTAGTTGAAGGTACAAAAAAAATTTCAATTTGGTCATTTTTATACTCTTTACCCCCAAACTTAAACTGGACATTGTCCCCAATGTCAGAAAACACTATAATGCAAATAAAAATAAAATAAATAAATAATAAGAAACAAAATAAAGCAATTGGACTGAAAACTTCCCTAGTTTGCAGTAAAACCAAGTGATGACCCCCCAAGCTAAAATTCTGCAATCAACTTCAAGGGTGGAAATAACCAAAAGTTCCTGCAAAGAAAAGAAATAATTCAGTTAAGTAACGCAAGAAAATGTAAAAAAAAAAAAAAAAAAAAAAATTGAAAATCACGATAAAAGACAATGAATAGAACTAATAAGTGATCATTGGTCGTGCTTGTTGACTTTCCACAGCTTTCCTCTTGAACAGGGTGACACTTAGCTTTTTACTTGCAAGTGATGATTTGATGATATTGTACGGCGAGGCTTTGCTCTTTAGCGAAGGTGCCCTCCAAATGTTGTTGAAGCTTCTCGAGTTCTTGGATTTAACTCGCACTCCTTTTGCTGAGTTCTTCTCTGCTTGATTCTTCTATATGGCAGGCAGGCACAAGGTAGCTTGTGTTGGTCTGATTCTTTCTTCAATCTTTCCAAGTGCCCACCTCTTGCTTTCTTTCTCCTTGTCCCTAGCTGAAGATGAATTGGCAAATTGTCTCCACATGCTTCGAGGTATCATTTTCACTTCCCTTACTTGTCCCCCAAGTAGATGTGGTAGACAAAATGGAAGCATAAGATGATGAAGATGAGTACTCGAGAGCAAGGCTAGGTAAGCAATCAGGAAGGGGTTCCAGGCAGTTGGCTCCAGATCGGAAGATTTATACCAAGTGCTGGCTGATTGCTTGCTTTCTCCTTGTCATAAAACAAAGACAAGGAGAAGGACAGGGAGAAAGCATGATATAAGATACTCTTGCTTTCAACCTTCATGATATGAAATACTTTTGCTTTGGATGGGTTGTTTGCAGAGGTACCCCAAGGAATAAGGAACACAGAGTAACTTGAAAGGTTTCTTTAGGAATACATTCTCGGAGATGAAGAAGTGTTGAGAGGGTGTGCCTTTGCTGTGGGAAGGCGAAGGTAGATACTTATAGGACTTTTCTGCACAACCGGAACTATTCTCTCACTCATTGTCGGCAGCCGGTGGATGGATGAATAGTACAAATTACGCGCTTTCTGACAAAGCTACCTGTAATTTCCGCAAAGCTGCCAGTTGCATGTGACGAGTGACGACACGTCTGGACAAATTGATCTTTTGAAATCCGGGGTTCGGCTCGTGGTTTCTGAGCAAGCCCAGCTTTTGAGAAAGGAAACGCCTCTTTTGAGAAAAGAATCCGGCTTTTGAGAAAGGAGCCCCGACTCTTCGATTTGCGAGAGGACGCTTCTTCGATTTCTGAGGAGCGCCTCTTCGATTTCTTCTTTTTATAGAGGCGCTAATTTTGTTCCACAACACACTTGAGCTCCCTCTTGTAAACACTCCCTTCTTGCATTTTTTTTTTTTTAATCTTGATTAGTCCGACTCTCTTCTTTCTTCACCACCTCTGAAAAATGTCTGGCCCTTCCGACCGTCGTGTTGACTTGAACCTTGATGAAGGAGCAGCCCCTCCTTCTCCAGACAACATATGGCGCCCGTCCCTCATATCCCCTACTGGTCCTCTCACCGTTGGGGATTCGGTGATGAAAAATGACATGACCGCTGCGGTGGTGGCTCGGAACCTTGTCACCCCCAGAGATAACAGACTGCTCGCTAGACGGTCTGATGAATTGGCGGTTAAGGAGTCTCTGGCTCTTAGCGTGCAGTGTGCGGGTTCTGTGTCCAACATGGCCCAACGCCTATTTGCTCGAACCTGTCACGTTGAATCGTTGGTGGCTGAAATACAGAGTCTCAAAGAGGAGATTAGAGGACTCAAGCATGAAAATAAACAATTGCACAAGCTTGCACACAATTATGCCACAAACATGAAGAGGAAAATTGACCAGCTGCAGGAAAATGATGGTTAGATTTTACTTGATCACCGGAGGTTTGTGGGTTTGTTCCAACCGCATCTGCCTTCGTCTTCTGGGGCGGCACCGCGTAGTGAAGCTCCAACTGATCAACCTTCGAAACCTCCTCCTTCCGTGGCCCCATGAACTGCTGAAGCACCGCCTGACCAATGAATGCTATTAGCTTACACATCATTGTAAAATATTTTTACTTTTATGTTTATTTATATATATATATATATTTTTTTTTTAGGTGTGTTTTTTTTTTTTATTTTTTTTTTTATTTTTTTTTAAATCAATGTAAAATATGTAAATCAATGTAAAAAGACTTTGTTTAACCTTCCCCCACACTTAAACTAAATAACACAAACTCACAGAAATCAACCAAATAACACAACTAACTAAACAAAACAAAATGAAAGCAGTAAAGATAAGGGTGTAAGAATGCAAATCTGATTTGGTTAGCGATTCCAAAGTCTCCCTTCGTTGAATGCTTGGGTTACCTTCCAAGAAGCGCTTGATTTAACGTCTTTAGCCGGACGAATCTTTCCTTTAAACTCCCCTCGGCTCCAAAGCATGGAATTTATCTTTTAATGGGAGGTGATACTTGAAATGATTCGGCAATGGTTTAAATTCAAGAGTGGGTGCCTGAATCATCAAAATCAGAAACATGTTAGTATAAATTAAAATTGAAATTGGAGAAGATGGCTTACTTTCTTTTTCCGACACAAACTCAATGACAAACACCACATCTTTGAACATTTCCGGGACTTTGAACTGGGCCAGGTTTACTATGATGGTTGTGGCTTGTCCCGTGTCATCAAACTCAACTGCTTTGGGTTTGATTGTCTCATGCACAACCTCTTGGATGTATTCTTGATATGCTTCAACCACTTCATTCTCTTGAATCCCTTTTCTTGGTGTGCAAGGTTCTTTGAACGTTTCAATACCATCGGGAACTTGTTTTGGTGCACCAAGAATTGGGATATCACTTTGCACCTTTGGAAGAGCTTCCACAATGTCTTTTTCACTCTCTTTGATATTTGGAATCAAAAACCTGCAAGGACAAAGGACATTCAGTGGAATAATGTTAGAATAAAGTGAATTTAGAACTTCCTCACCTGAGTTAAATGACATAGGGATTTAAGGAGCTTGCAGCAAGAATTCTTCTAAACTGCCCAGGTCGTCCTCCTCCTCTTCTGCTTGCAGCAGCAATTCATCCATGTTCGGGCTGTGTTTGGATGGTTCTGGGACAGGTTCATCCTTCATGTCACCTTCCAAAGTGATGGCTTCATCGATTTCAACTTCTGCCTTTGAATTTGCAATGTTTGAGTTGGAAAGTTCACTTTGATCTTGAATCTGTTCCATGAATTCCACAATCTGCCTAACTTGCATATCCAATTCGTCCACTCTTTTGACTCGGTCTTGCATCTCCTGGTTTTGATTTTCTACTCCCTGATTCAAAGAGGTGAGTAACTTATTAAGTGTATCATTATTCAAGGACGTACCTGAATTGAATTGGGCTGATTGTTGTGGTGGCTGTGACGGTTCATATGGCCACTGATAGAACTCTTCTGATGGCGGCAATTGTTCTTCTTTTTGTGAACCCTGCGTCAAAGAAATTAGTCCTTCAAGAATTTCATTATAATTCACAGGCATACTTTGATTTGATTGGAATTGTTGTGGGGGATGTTGTGGTGGCTGCATAGGTCTTGAATAGAACTCGTCTTGCTGCCAATATCCACCTTGTTGAAATTGTTGAGGTTCATCCCATATATAATCTGAATTACCTCTCCAATCTGAATTGCAAGCGTTGGAAAACATGTTGCCCCTTGATTGGTTATGGCCTTGATATCCCCAAACATCTTCATTTGCAGAAAATTGAGGACTTTGATATCCTTGCCCATAGGGCACATCAAGTGTAGGGACACTTGGCATTGTGGTCCATTCGGCATTATGAGTCAATTGAGCAGTGAGCTGTGCCAATTGAGCTTGAATGGTCGCAAGTGCCATGTCTTGCTCCATTTGTACCTAAAATCAAAGAAAGAAAAATAAATCAAATATCAAAAGTAAAATACACAAACACCAATATAAACATAAACAAAAACAAAAATAAAGGGATTAGCAAAGTTGCTAATCCCCAGCAACGGCGCCAAAATTTGATGCGTAAAATAAGTTAACACACAAATTTAACCCTCTTTTTGACAATTGTAGTATAGATGTAAGTAGGGTATCGTTCTAGGCAGGGGATTAGGAGGGATTGCTAATCTATTCTAAATTAATTTAAAAATATTAAACAAGACTCAAGGACACAAAACTAGGCTAAAAACTCTAATAACTCGAAACACACTTAGAATGACTCAAAATAATGAAAACAATCAAATTAGACACTAGGAATTGAAATGGACGGAAATTGAATTAAAAGACTAACAACAATGAAAACTAACTAAATAATATAATTTAATAATGGCGGGGGTTTGGTTTTGACGAGAAGTAAATTAAACTTAAATAAATTACAGAATTGACAAAAGCATGAAATTAAGGTGAAAGGATAGGTGACGGACTAGCTAGAGGGTTCTTCTCCACACATGACACATATGCAACCTAAATTGATTTTCAGTTGTTCTTTCAATAAATTGTAAATCTCAACGCCCCAAATTAACCGTGAATTGCACTAATTAACCCTCAGTTTTTCCACAAGTTATTGGGTTGGATGATTGCATACGACAACCCAAAACATTCCCTACAAGTTCCCTACATGAATTGCATAATAGAGATACAAGCAAGAATCATTAAGTTCTATGAAAAACATAAGCATTTACGAGGCACTCGTTACTATGATTTGCATGAAACTTATGCCAAGAATTTACTTAACGTGATTGTGACTAGCAACCTTCACTACTTGTGAATATAAGTTCATAACGATTAGGTGAAACTCCCTTATATTCTAGCGTCAAATTCATGCATGTAAATTAAGTATGCATTCTTAATCGACATACAAAAATAAGCTATCAATCAAGCAGTTAAGCAATTTAAATCACAACTCAGAAATCACAACTGAAGGTAATCAATTCATATTACAAATATATTCATGGCTTTGAATTAACCTCTAGCCAAAATAAATTTAGTTACACATTATTAAAACAGAAATAAAATATAAGTTTAGAAAGATTTAACCGAGAGAGAAGGCAGCTTGCTGCTTCTGTCTGTCCGTGCCTTTTCTCCGTTCTTTCTATTTATCTCTCACGTCTGACTGCTCTCTGCCCTCACTGCTTTCTTTATTTTCTGCCTTCCCCCCCAGTCTTCTCTCTCTCTGCCCGTGTTATCTGTCCTCACTTCTTTTATTTTTTATTTTTTTTATTTCTTTTTTTTTATCCTTTCTTTTATTGCTGTCTGCCATTCTTTGCTTTTATCATTTTCTGTTTTTCTTTCCGCCATTCCTTTCTTCTTTCTTTCCTCCACCATTCCTTTCTTTATGTTTCTTTTATTCCTCCATCATTCCATGTCTCCCCTCTTATTTATTTTCTTATTCTTCTTTCTCCACACAGTCCGCAAGTCTCTCCCTTTCCTCTTTTATTATTCAATTTCTTGATAGTCCACTTCCTTCCTTTGTTTAATGCCGTGTTGCACTCTGTCTTTTCTCTATTCTTTTCTGCCCATTTTGTTTGAAATTCATCCTACAACAAAATTAATTGTACATTAACACAAGGTAAGGTAAAATGCCACAATTTTAACACAAAAACATCCAAAGACTTTAGAAATGAATGGTATAAATGCATGAAATATATGAGTGATCACATGAAGATGAGTTACTTCTTCACATTTCATCACCTAGTTGGTGAGAATAAGGGCAAGGTGTCTAGGCACATTGTAGCAAGTGTTGAATGACACAAAGTATATTGAACCCTTTCAAAGCACAGTTGGCTTATGTATGAATGTGTTGGAATGTATGATTGAACGAATATACTGTGAAGCTGTTTGTTTATTTGTATAGTCTTGTTGACATATACTTTGACTTTGTTTCATGTTGGAAGCATTCCTAATGAAGCTTTGAACCCGAGTGTTTCATTGCCAGGAATGTCAGAGGATTATGATCGAGTTGTCTAAATCACCTTTTTATTGAATTCATGCCAAATAGTCTTCGTTACATAGGATGCTGAACAGCTGAAGCTTAACACTTGTACAGTGTAAGTTTACTTGTAATAGTACTTCAAGTGATCAGCGTTCCATGGATGGCCAAGGGTCTTACCATCGGAGCTTCTAAGCTTGTAAGAGCCAGGGCGATTGATGCCAACAACTTCAAATGGTTCATCCCAGTTTGGAGTAAGTGTTCCTTCACTCGGGACTCTGTCGCAGAGTAATCTTCTCTTCAATACCCAATCCCCCATTTTGAAAGAACGAGGTTTGACCCCTGAGTCATAGTAGTTGGAGATGCACTGCTTGTAGGCAACTTTCCTCAAGTGAGCCTGGTTTCTGTGTTCCTTGACTAGATCTAACTTGAGGGTAAGTTGTTTGTCATTTTCGTTTTGCACGTAGTTCTGGACTCGGAATGTTGCTTGCTCAAGCTCAACTGGGACAACTACCTCTATACCAAAGGCAAGTGAGAATGGGGTTTCTCTTGTTGATGTCCGATATGAAGTGCGGTATGACCAAAGAACTTGGGGTACAAATTCTGGCCAACAACCTTTAGCCTTGTCCAAGCTGGTTTTCAAACTTCGCTTGATTATTTTGTTAATGGCTTCAACTTGTCCATTCGACTTGGGATGATCTGGGGAGGCAAAACATAAGTTGATGTTGAACTTAGAGTAGAACATGAGCTGGGAATGCCAATGGTTCTACTTTGGCTCACTTTGTGAAGTAGTCAACTGCAACGATTACATAGCGAACCTTGCCCTTCCCTGCAGGCATTGGGCTGATAATATGAGCGGGATATTCTGATGGCATCTTGGTAGAGTGTTGGCCAGTAATATCCTTGGCGAAAAGCCTTGTGTGCTAGGGATCGAGATCCAGCATGATCTTCGCAGGCTCCTTCATGTATTTCCCAAATGACAGTTTCCGCCTCTGCGGGCGTTAGGCATCTTAGGTATAGTAGGTTAAAACCCTGCTTGTAGAGTTGGTCATTAATGATCAAGTAACGGGTAGCCTAGTATCGAATTTGCTTAGCTTGGACTTTGTCATTTGGAAGGGTGCCATGAGTAAAGAATCTATAAATCGGGGTAATCCAACTATCCCCCTGTTGTAAGTTGCACACTTCCGCAGCCATGGTGCTTGGTGCTGCCAACAATTCAACTTGAATTTTTCTCCCAATTGTGTCTTCCACCGTTGAGGCAAGGCGAGCCAAAGCATCTGCATGACAGTTTGCCGCTCAAGGAATTTGGTGATCTGGTAGTGGAAGTGCTTAAGCAACAATTGTGTTTGTGCCAGATATGCTGCCATGGAGCTATCCGTAGCGTCAAAGTTGTTGGTGACCTGGTTAACCACCAATTGCGAGTCACTGAAGATATCAATTCGTTTAACCCTAAGGTGTTTTGGCAAAACATAAGCCTGCTAAGAGGGCTTCATATTTGGCCTCATTGTTTGACGCATTGAATTTGAAATTAAGAGCATACTCCATTGCCACTTTGTCAGGGGTCGTAAGGACTAGTCCTGCTTCACAACCCTGTTGGTTGGACAAGCCATCAACATATAAGCTCCATGCTGGGGCTGTTGGTTCTGTTTTCTGAGCTTCTGAGAGTAATGAAACCACTTCTTTAGGCGTAGAAACAATGTCAACAGGATATGTGAAGTCAGCGATGAAGTCTGCCACTACTTGGCCCTTCTCAGTTGGCTTTGGTTGGTAGGAGATGTCAAACTCACCCAATGCTATCGCCCATTTGATCATTCGCCCGGAAGTGTCAGGGCTTTGGAGTATCTATCGAAGAGGATGATTGGTAAGCACGATGATGGAGTGTGCTTAGAAGTAAGGGCGAAGTTTTCGAGCAGACATGACCAATGCTAGAGCCAATTTCTCAATGTTGGAGTATCGTGTCTCCACATCTTGTAAAGCCTTGCTAGCGTAGTAGACAGGCCGTTCGACATTACCATCCTTTCAAATGAGAACAAAACTTACTGCTGAAGCCGATACCGACAGATAGATAATAAGAGTGTCACCAACCTCAGGTTTGGAGAGCAGAAGGGCTTTACTCATGTAGTCTTTGAGGTTCTTGAATGCCTCAGCATATTCATTAGTCCATGTAATGTACTTCTTACTTCCCTTAAGTGCTTTGAAGAAATGAGCACATTTGTCTGTGGCCTTAGAGATGAACCTAGTTAAGGCTGCCACCTTGCCAGTAAGGCTTTGGATGTCTTTTGAAGTTACCGGTTCCTTCATGTCGAGGATTGTTTTGATCTTCTCGGGAATAGCCTCAATGCCTTGTTGGCTTATCATGAAGCCTAAGAATTTGCCAGAGCCTACGCCGAAGGCACATTTATCATCAACCTCATTCGATACCTCTTCAGAATGGTGAAAGTTTGAGATAGGTTGGTGATGTGTTGGTCAGCATGTTTTCTCTTGACTAGCATATCATCAACGTAAACTTCCAAGCTCTTCCCAATCTGTTCGGCGAACATTGAAATGACCAGTCTCTGATAAGTCACTCTTGCATTCTTTAGGCCGAAGGGCATAACTTTATAGCAATATAGTCCCCTGTCAGTAATGAAGGCTATGTGTTATTGGTCCGGAGGGTTCATGAGGATTTGGTTGTATCCTAAGTAAGCATCCATGAAGCTCAGGAGTTCACACCCTGCTGTAGAGTCTATAAGTTTGTCTATGAGAGGAAAAGGAAAGTTATCCTTCGGGCATCCTTTGTTTAAGTCGGTGTAATCGACACACATTCTCCACAAGACCTTTTGGAGCAAGAGACTTTCCTTGGTCGGATTCTTCTTAACAAGGATAACATTTGCTACCCACGTTAGATAATTGACTTCGCGGACGAAGCCTATGCCTTTGAGTTTTTTAACTTCTACCTTCATTGCCTCATACCGTTCTGCGTCATAGGATCTTCACTTCTGTCTCACTGGCTTGGTCTTGGGGTCAATACTTAAGCGATGACAGATGATATTAGGAGAGATGTCTGGCATGTCCTCATATAACCAGGCGAAGACCTCAGTGTTCTCTTGCAAAAAAGAGATCAATGCCAACCGAATAGGTGGTGACAAGGTGATGCCAATCTTCACCATGCGATCCGGATAATCTTTTGAGATAGAGACCTTCTTAAACTCTTCAGCGGGTTGTGCTTGCTGGGTGAAAGAGCCATCTCGAGGATCGTCGGGTTGACTGTTGCCACCGTGAAGATCCAAGTTAGCTTCGTCTGGGCTGGTCTTTATCACTTGGTCATGTATAGAAAGAAAGGGTTTCCTTAGGCACAGGCAGGTGCTGTTGCTGGACCGAAGTGTTGTAACATGATCATGCACTAAGTTGATCTCCTCTAATGTAACCATTGCCATAAGGGGTTGGAAATTTCGTCAACAACATATGTGTGGATACCATGGCCTTGAGATCATTGATGCCTGTCCGTCCCAAGATGACATTGTATGCCGCTGGGCAATCAACCACCAGGAAGTTAGTGGTAATGGTAGCTATGTAAGGGCCTGTACCAATGGTGAAAGGTAAGTGTATGCTCCCCAAAGGTTGCACGATATCACCAGAGAAGCTTATCAAAGGGGAAATCGAGTAATCGAGCTAGTGTTCAGCTACATTAAATGCCCTGAAAGCTTCAGCAAACATGATATTGACCGAAACCCCCGTGTCTACCAGGATTCATCGTACTTCAAAGTTGGCTATGTGAGCTTCCATGAGCAGTGGGTCCTTGTAAGGGTAGATGATACCTTTTCTTTCTCAGGGTAGAAACATATTAGATCCTCATTAGGCTTTTGATACTTGCCTCCCCTGATGTCTTCCACGTGAAACACTTGGTGGCCAGACCTTAAAGCTCGTTCACTATTTTTCATGGCCCTGTTGGAAGATTTAGATATGGGTGTGCCACCACTTATGGAATATATCACATTCACCTAGCGTTGGTTACGGTTACCCCTTGGAGGGTGAAGGAAGAATTGATCAATTTTTCCTTCACGTGCCAAAGCTTCAATATGATCACGAAGGGTGATACACTTCTCGTCGTCATGGCCGTTATACTCATGATAGCGTGCCCATGTTCTTCGTGGACTTGTAATCCAGGTGCCTCGGCTTTGGCTTCGGTATCAGGTGTGCTATGCTGGGGTAAATGGCCATGCATGTGGCGTTCAAAGGTGTGTATGCCTCATACCTCGGGGTAGGGGCTGTCTGGACACGTGTTTGACCCACTGTGTTGACTATCTAGGGTCGGGGATTATCGTGGCGATACCTTTGGTTATCGCGGTAGTGTCCCATACTCCTTTTACTAAAATGAGACTAGTGAAGCTGGAAATCTTTCCTTTTGCCCTGAGTTTGATATGTCTGTTGACTTGGCAAAATATTAAATAAGGTAGGGGGAGGCACCGCTGCCGTTTGGAAGGTCGAGGTCTTCTTATTTGGTTAGATCTGGCTTCCACTCCCTACTTGCTGATAAGGGGTGGTTGTGGGGGGTTTCCCTTGATATGTCCTTGCCTCGGCGGAGGCATGGTTGTAAGCCTGTGTCATCACCTCAGAGTAAGTCTTCCAAGTGTTGGCATTGATCATGTACTTGAAGAAACAATCACGTAGGCCTTCTGTGAAGGCCTTGAGTGCAGTCTTGTCATCTACCTTAACGCAGCGAGAATACTCATGGCTGAAGCAACCAGCATACTCTCGTAGTGACGCGTTCGGCTTCTGGTGTACAAGTCATCTGCAGAATGCAAGCGATCGGTCTGAAAAATGTGTTGAGAAACAAACAGTTTCCTCAATTCCTCAAATAAGTCTACTGTCGCAGGTGGAAGACGGTAATACCAGTTTAGAGCTCCGCTAGAGAGGGTGGAGGGGAAGAGAAGACATCACTCTTTGTCGGTGTGCATCCGGTATGCCATGGTGGACTCAAAGAGGTTAAGGTGTTCAATCGGGTCCTCCTTTCCAGTATGGAGTTGCAAGCCAAGCTTCTGTTTTATCTTTGCTTGGAGGGGTGTCGAGGATCCTCCCTGTAAGAGGGCCAGGCCTAGGTTGGTTCCAATCAGGTATCTTAGCTTGTCGTTCAGCCTTCAACTTGTTTACTTCCTTAAGAAGTTGTAGGACAAGAAGGTCATGAGTGGAGTCATGTACCACTGGAGCTTTCTTTCATAAATCTTCATCTCCTCTTAGAAGTAGGAAGGTTTGATTAAGAGCATGTGATTTTTCCTTGGACTCGCTGTTGGAAGTATGCCCACAAAGCCACTCATTTAATGTAATAGCTTTTTGGAATACTTATTGTATTAAACTTTTATATGTTTAATGAAGGGCAAATCTTATTGTTAATCACTATTTATTGTATCATGTGTTTAAGCAATAAGGGAATCCAAGGAATGTATTTGTTCTAAGAGATAAGTGATCTAATGAGTTAGATTATCGAGACCTTTCTCTTATGTTCATTCCTAAGACATTCCTAGCCATAGGATTGCTAATTGGGCATTGACAATCCGCTAAGGCTAGTATGTGTTATGTTGACTCAATCGTGAGTATAACTAGTCTCAAGTCATTTGGTGTTGGACACTAAGACAAACACATAGGTGCTCGAAAGAGTACTCGAGTTCACTGAACGACGATCAAAAGAGAGTTCGAACATACATGTCATGTATGAACTCTAAGGTTGCAATATGCAAAGTAGTCCTTTGACCTGAGGCATCATCGATGTCTAATGATTAGGTCCTTGATCTTTGATCCTGTCAACGGCATTCCTTTGGAGTGTCCACGGCATTGTTGGGGTCAAGCTATCTAGTCATGTATGCATATGAATGCACAACAAGGGATCTCTAACCTTCCATGGTGGAGGGAGAATACTCTAAGATATGATTCTAAAGTCTTTGGCCAAAGCAAATGAATATGACTTAGGAAGTTTGTTCCAAATCATATTCAAGGGAATCATATAGGAAAGTATCACATTGGATAGTAGACATGAAACAAACTATCACTTAAACAATGTGATTAAGAGTATTGTATTAGAGAAGGATCGTATTGCATTGTAGTTGTAACTGGATAGGTTCTCCAACCAATTCTACTTAGCTTGGGTAATCATGATATGCTGCTAGGCGTCACTCATGGTTTGTGGAAGCCCTAATGGTTAGCAAACACTAATCAACAAAAAGGGAGAATTGAAATGTGGTTTCAATTCACAATCGATCGTTAAGAGTAACATCGCCCACTGCCTCGCTAAATAGAACCTAATGGATCGTACACCGAGTAAGGATGTATGTGAAGAAATTAAATGAGATGGATAAGCAATTAAATGGTTTAATTGAAGAATGGTCAAGATTAATTAATTAGTTAATTAATTATACGAAAGGTTCGTATTGGGCTTATATGTTGGTTTTGGGTTTCGGGGCCCAAAAGCGTTTTGGTCCACAAGGCCCATTATGTTTAAGTTGTATGACAACTAAAACAAAATGGGCAAATTAGCCCAATAACAAAGGATGGCCGGCCATTAGGGTGGATGGGCAAAGTTTACTTAATTACAAGTTTGCCACTCACCAAAGAAAAGGTTATAAATACAACTTTATAGCTATTTTCTAATTAAGGGTTCTTCTTGTTGAAATTGGGTGAAACATTTTCTCCATTTTCTTCTAAGGAGGCCGGCCACTAAGGGGAGGGACATCTAGCAATCTCTTCTTTCCTTAGTCATCCATATCATCTTCACAAGATACAACCTTGGTGAAGAGACTTAGAGACATCAAGCTTTTGGTGTTTTGGAGAACAAATCCTTTTTCCTCAAATCATCAAAGGAGCACTAAAGGGAGGAAAACACAAGGAGGATTCAAGAAGCTTGGAGTTGACTTGAAGGCCCTCCACTTGGGTGAATCCCTTGTGTAATCAAGGATGAGCTTCAAGGGTAAAGAATCACTAAATCTTTACTTCTCTTTAATGTAGTTAAAGAGTTTATTTTGGTACACCATATACTAGGCTTTGAAAGTCATGGGTTTTATGAATTGTTTTTTGGATGCATGCCTACTTTAAAGTGTTAATAGCTTGCATGTGTATTCAATTGTTCATACTTGTTCTTAGCTAGGACAAAATTTTTCCTTCACTCGTTGTACTGACTTTCAAGGTATGTCTGTCGAAACATCTCTGAGTCCCTTATACCTTCATGTTTCTCTAGGACTTGTTGCCCCTTCCCTAAATTGGTAGCTGACCTGGGACGTTGGAGGGGACCGAGTCTTTCAGAAACCCTTGGGTCATTGCTCTTCGAGCTTATGTAAAAGGGATTCTCTCAACATTGCTTTAGGAAGTCTCGGCAGTCACGATAAACGGCTTTCAATCCTTCCAACCTTTCTGCAAAGAGGTGTCTGCGTCCACTTCTCCTGCTTCAGGTCGAAGCAGCTAGGTTGAGAGAAGTCTCATGTTGATCAATGTTTTGATGATTAGCTCACTCCTCATCAGGGATACCCATGTCGAAGGAAGGTGACCCTCCATGTTGGGAGGCTTCCAGATGATTGTTGATGTCCACAAGGGTAACGAGTTCGAGTGTTTGAGTACGCCTAGTTTCATGGAGCATCTCAAAGAGCTTCTCATACTACTTCTGGAGGACCTCAGTCTTCATTGCTATCTTGTTGTTTTGAGATTCTAGCTCATCGACTTTAGCTTGAAGAGCAACCATTTTTCCTTCCTTCTTTCGTTGCTTCGCACTAAGTGCAAGAGGGGTGTCATTCTGTGTGCTGTGGCTTCCTTCGCTCCCCATGTTGGAGAGGGATGCCTGGTCAAAAGAGAGTGTACGAATGGTGGAAACCAGCTTAACAAAGCTGAAGAGAGTGAGAATAAGTGTCATTCCCACAGACGGCGCCAAATGTTGATGCACAAAATGAGTGAGGACTTTGGTACAACATAAATTGTTAAGTTTGTGACCTTCGCTAGAGTACTCCAGTCACTAGTGTGGATAAGTATGTAAATGGATAGAGATAGGGAAGCAAACACAAGATGTACGTGGTTCACCCAGATTGGCTACGTCTACGAAGTAGAGGAGTTCTCATTAATTGTGAAGGGTTTACACAAGTACATAGGTTTAAACTCTCCTTTAGTGAGTACAAGTGAATGATTTAGTACAAATGACTTGGTTAAAAAAAAAAAAAAAAAAGTACAAATGACATTAGGAAATATTGTGAGAGAATGATCTCTATTTATATAAGAGAATTTCTAGTTTCATTCTGACATTTACACGTGTCGTGTTGTGATTGGCTTCTGATGTTGACACGTGTCGTGCTATGATTGGCTTCTGATGTCGACATATATCGCGCTGTGATTGGCCTCCTGGTTGGAGGGAAACTCTTCTGTGTCCTTGACGATATAACGTTGACCGGTGCTCAGTAGTTTTGGGATTGGTCAAATATGGTACAAACAATATTATTTTGGGCCCAAACACACCTTTTAAGGTAAGTTTCTACGTGACATCCACTTTAAAAGTGTGACCAAAACCTAATACACAAGTAGAGGAAAAGATTTTGTTTTTGGACGAGTAGGAAAGTTGGAAACAGAGGCTTCCTTGCAAGTTGGTAACATCATTTCTGGTGGTCTTTACCAAAAAAAGAAAAATTTAATTTGGTAGGAATTTGAATTAAATAGGAGCTCTCTTATTTTAAGAAAAAGTATAAATCTCTTGTATTTCTTTTTATTTTTTATTTATTTTTTTGTCGAACATCTCTTGTGTTTCTAAGACAAGGATATTAATTGACCAAAAAAGACAAGGATATTAAAGCACCGAAACGTCATGTCGCAAGAACAAAATTAACAAATTGCCCATTGGAACGGAAGCCCATAGTAATATAAATATCGATACGGGGAATTATTGATATGTAAATTTGTGGATTATAAATAGGTATATTGAATATTGGTTGCTTTCAATTAAAATTATAGAAATTTAAAATGAAATTATAAGGATTCTCAAACATTACTTTGGATGAAATATAAGAGTTTCTCCATGTGTTAGAAATATCGATGATATGTGTTGATTTTAGCCTAAATTTAAGAGTTTTCCGATATGAGATTAAGTTTAAACTTCACACCCTAGTTTCATTTCTTTCTTTGATTTTTTAAATATTTTCATATAAATATCAATCGTATCCAAGAAATTTTAAACACTGATATCCACTCCACAAGTATAAAACTTTCCATTTCCTTTCTATTTTTTCTGAACATTTTCGATTCTAATTTTCTCCCCAATCCATAGTAAATAAACAAAATAATTTTTATCACAAATGGTTTCTAAAATTTACCTATCTTATCAAGATGGTATCTGAAATTAAAAATCGATTAATGTAATCCCTGAAAATGGATGTGGCAAATAATATGATCATTTCGTTACAATTCCATAAAAAAGTTTATTATGTGCTGACGTGGCATATAAATGGATCCCACACATTTAATTTAAACAATAAAAAACATTTTTTATGTTTTTATAATTAAAAACTTTGAAAAAGAAAAAGAAGATCTGGGTTCAGAAGAACAGCGTTTCTAGGTTTGGTCGCTGGGTTCGAAGTCGGAGTCCGGTCTTATGGGCCTATGGCGTCCGGTCTTGATAATGCGATAAGCCTGGTACGCAATTCGAAATTGGAGTCCAGTCTTGGATGAAGAAGAAGGCGAGGGCGATAAGCCTTGGGATTGGATCTCCGAAGGCGGAGAAATCGGCGGCGGAAGTCAGCGTTTTCGTGAGGATGGAGGCGCCAAGGAAAATGGAGAGAAATGGGCACGCTTTTATGGCTTCTGGGTTTTGACAGGAGGTTAAATTCGAAGAGTGAAGAAGAAGTAGAGAGTTGGTGGCTGTCGAACAGAGAGGAGAAAGGAGGGACGGTGAGGGAGGAGGAAAGGGAAAGCAATGAACAGTGTTTAATATGGTGGACTCCATTGCCCCAAATTCACGGGAAATAAAATGATGAACAGTCAATCATCTTTTTTTTTTCTTTTTTTTTCTCTTTAAAGTTTTTAATTATAAAAAAAATAAAATTTGATTTTTTATTAGGCTTATTATATTAGCATCCTATAAATTGTTGAATAAACCTCACGTACTTAATACACCCCACATTTACTTTTTCAATTAAAAATTATCTTAATACACTAAACTTCATTCCCCATAATACCCTCACACCCTACATTCTTAATATACATCTTACATTTTCTACACACACCCCACATTTTTTATACATCTCATATTTCTCAAATCTTATAACACTCATTTTTAAGTTTGCCGAATGATTTCAAACTATATGAACTTTAGTTTGCCGAATGATTTCAAATTGAATGATTTAAAAAAAAATGTTTAGACTCATTTGAACATTTTTCAATAACAATAATAATGATTTCAAAACTTTCGAAACACCGATTTCGTGTTCCATTCGTCAAAAATAATTTTTCTCAATCAACATGTTTATAGTTTCATTGCTTAGGGAGAATGAGAGGAATTTTGATAGTTGAAATAAATAAATAATACGTTAAAAGAGATTTGTAGTGTATTTATAAAAAAAATTATTATTTTTTAAACCTAATAAGGTCAAAATTGTCATTACATAGTAGAGTAAATAAGTCATTAATATTAAATTTTAATGTGGGTTGCATTCAACATTTTGTGGGGTACTAATATAAAAAGCCTTTTATTATTTAAATATTTTTAATTCACATAATAATATATCTATCATCTATATTCTATATATTCTATATATATATATATATATATATATATAAATAAAGGGAGAATGCTAGTTTGGTGAAGCATTCGGAAATACCAAGAAAGCCTTTTTGTTTTCTTCACAATTGAAATCCCAAAAAAGGAAAAAATTACGACAAACTAGTAAAAATAACTTTAACTGAAATAGAGATAAAAGCATCCAAACGGAGAGTTCAACAAGCTCTGCGAACGTGGGATTCAACAGTTTCCACGTTCTGCAACCTACCAACACCATCTCCACTAACTTTCCAAGCAGTTTTCTCCACAACCATTGACACAAACATGTTCAGTTTTCAAACTGATATTTGGAAACACAGAGAGAGACATGCCATGCTATTTGAATTAATTTGGTGAGATTCTTGACTCAAAAGGTTTTTCCCAACCATTCATATCCATCTTCTGTTAAATCTTGGTGCTTTTTATTTTAGTTTTCGTAATTCTTTCTCTCTCCTTTTTGTTATAGGGTTAAGACGATTCTATTAGGCTCCAAAGTTCAAAGGTTTGAGTAACTTTGGGTAAATCTCAATCTAAATTTACCTTTTCAATTTTTAGGTTTTTTTTTACGGTTTATCCTTTAGGTGATGAATTTGATGCGCTCTACTGCAGCTTTGAGGATGTATATATGAATTTGTATTTAGTATTTCCAAGTCAATTTTAGTTTGTATTTATTGACACGAATTGAAGAACAAAGTTTATCATAATCAAGGGTTCAGGATATCGTGTTGATTTGTTTTAAAGGTGTTTGTACCATACTTGACCAATCCTGAAACTACTGAGCACCGGCCAACGTTATACCGTCAAGGACCCAGAAGAGTTTCCCTCCAACCAGGAGGCCAATCACAGTGCGACACGTGTCAACATCAGAAGCCAATCACAACACGACACGTGTCAAAGTCAGAATGAAACTAGAAACTCTCATCTATAAATAGAGATCATTCTCTCACAATATTTCCTAATGTCATTTGTACTAAATCATTCACTAGTACTCACTAAAGGAGAGCTTAAACCTATGTACTTGTGTAAACCCTTCACAATTAATGAGAACTCCTCTACTCCGTGGGCGTAGCCAATCTGGGTGAACCACGTACATCTTGTGTTTGCTTCCCTGTCCCTATCCATTTACATACTTATTCACACTAGTGACCATAGCAAACTAGCGAAGGTCACAAACTTAACATTTTATGTTGTACCAAAGTCCTCATTGATTTTGTGCATCAACATTTGGCGCAATTTGTGGGAACGACACTAATTCCCACTCTCTTCAGCTTTGTCAAGCTGGTTTTCACCATTCGTACACTTTCTATTGACCAGGCATCCATCTCCAACATGGGGAGTGAAGGAAGCCACAACACACATAATGACACCCATCTTGCACTTAGTGTAAAGCAACGAAAGAATGAAGGAAAGAGGGTTTCTCTTCAAGCTAAAGTCGATGAGCTAGAAGCTCAAAACAACAAGATAGCAATGAAGAATGAGGTCCTCCAGGAGTAGTATGAGAAGCTCTTTGAGACGCTCCACGAAACTATGCGTACTCAAACACGCGAGCTTGTTGCCCCTGTGGATATCAACCATCATATGGGTGCCCCTCAACACGGAGGGTCACCTTCCTTCGACACGGGTATCCCTGATGAGGAGCGAGCTAATCATCAAAACATTGATCAACATGAGACTTCTCTCAACCCAGCTGCTTCGACCCGAACCAGGAAAAGTGGAGGAAGACACCTCCTTGCAGAAGGGTTGGAAGGATCGAAAGCCATTTATCGTGACCGCCGAGACTTCCTAAAGCAACGTCGAGAGAATCCTCTCCACATATGCTCGAAGATCAATGACCCAAGGGTTTCTGAAAGACTCGGTCCCCTCTCACGGCCCAGGCCAGCTGTCAATCTAGGGCAGGAACAACATGTCCTAGAGGAACATGAAGGTACAGGGGACTCTGAGGTATTCCGGCAGACTCGCCCTAGAAGTCAGTACGGCGAGTCTAAGAAAAAATCGCACGCCCTTGCTCAAACTTTCCTACCTCAAAGAGGCGATGGAGACTTATGAAAGAAAATCCCAGTGGTACATGACTCCACTCAAGACCCCCTTGTCCTACAGCTCCTTGAGGAAGTAAACAAGTTGAAGGCTGAACGTCAGGCCGAGATACCTGACTGGAACCAACCCAGGCCTAGCCCTCTCACAAGGAGGATCCTTGACACCCCCTTCAAGCGAAGAAAAAACAAAAACTTGGTTTACAACTCTATACTGGAAATGAGGACCCAATTGAACACCTTAACCTCTTTGAGTCCACCATGGCATATCGGATGCATACCGACGAAGAGCGATGTCTTCTCTTCCCCTCCACCCTCTCTGGCATAGCTCTAAACTGGTATTGCCGTCTTCCACCTGAGACAGTAGACTCATTTGAGGAACTGAGGAAACTGTTTGTCTCTCAACACATATTCCAGACCGATCGCTTGCATTCTGCAGATGACTTGTACACTGATCGCCAGAAGCCGGACGAGTCACTACGAGAATATGCTGGTCGTTTCAGCCATGAGTATTCCTGCTGCGCTGAGGCAGATGACAAGACCGCCCTCAAAGTCTTAACGGCAAGCCTACGTGATTGTTTCTTCAAGTACATGATCAATGCCAACACTTGGAAGACTTACTCTGAGGTGATGGCACAGGCTTACAACCATGCCTCCGCCGAGGCAAGAACATATCAAGGGAAACCCCCCACAACCACCCCTTATCAGCAAGTAGGGAATGGAAGCCAGATCCAATCAAATGAGAAGACCTCGACCTTCCAAACGGCAGCGGTGCCTCCCCCTGCCTTACTTAATACTTTGCCAAGTCAACAGACATATCAACCTCAAGGCAAAAGGAAAGATTTCCATCCTCACCAATCTTATTTTAGTAAAAGGAGTAAGAGACTCTACCGCGATAACCAAGGGTATCGCCATGATAATCCCCGACCCCAGGCAGTCAACATAGTAGGTCAAGCACGTGCCAGGACAGCCCCTACCCCGAGGTATGAGGCATACACACCTTTGAATGCCACATGCGTGACCATTTACCCCAGCATAGCACACTTGATACCGAAGCCAAAGCCGAGGCACCCGAATTACAAGCCCACGAAGAACACGGGCACATTTTGCTGCTACCACGAGCATAACGGTCATGACGGTGAGAAGTGTATCACCCTTCGTGATCATATTGAAGCTTTGGCAC
This sequence comes from Malus sylvestris, assembly GCF_916048215.2. Lineage (NCBI taxonomy): Eukaryota > Viridiplantae > Streptophyta > Magnoliopsida > Rosales > Rosaceae > Malus > Malus sylvestris. The sequence continues at coordinate 39,032,947 of NC_062272.1, read as the reverse complement.
GTGAAGGAAAAACTGATCAATTCCTCATTCACCCTCCAAGGGGTAACCGTAACCAACGCCAGGTAAATGTGATATATTCCATAAGTGGTGGCACACCCATATCTAAATCTTCCAATAGGGCCATGAAAAATAGTGAACGAGTTTTAAGGTCTGGCCACCAAGTGATTCACGTGGAAGACATCAGGGAGGTAAGTATCAAAAGCCTAACTGGGATCCAATATGTTTCTACCTTGAGGAAGAAAGAGGTATCATCTACCCTCACAACGACCCACTGATCGTGGAAGCTCCCATAGCCAACTTTGAAGTACGACGAATCCTGGAAGACACAGGGGCTTCGGTTAATATCATGTTTGCTGAAGCTTTCAGGGCACTTAATGTAGCTGAACACTTGCTCGACCGCTCGATTTCCCCCTGATAAGCTTTTCCGGTGATATCGTGCAACCTTTGGGGAGCATACACTTATGTTTCACCATTGGTACAGGCCCTTACACAGCTACCATTACCACTAACTTCCTGGTGGTTGATTGCCCAACGGCATACAATGTCATCTTCGGACGCACAGGCATCAATGATCTCAAGGCCATGGTATCCACACATATGTTGTTGATGAAATTTCCAACCCCATATGGTAATGGTTACATCAGAGGAGATCAACTTAGTGCACGATCATGTTACAACACTTTGGTCAAGCAACAACACATGCATGTGCCCCAGGAAACCTTTTTTATACATGACCAAGTCATAAAGACTAGCCCAGACGAAGCCAACTTGGATCTTCACGGTGGCAACAGTCAACCCGATGATCCTCGAGATGATTATTTCACCCAAGAAGCACAACCCGCTGAAGAGTTGGAGAAGGTTTCTATCTCAAAGATTATCCTGATCGCATGGTGAAGATTGGCACCACCTTGTCACCACCTATTCGGTTGGCATTGATCTCTTTTTTGCAAGAGAACACTGAGGTCTTCGCCTGGTCATACGAGGACATGCCAGGCATCTCTCCTGATATAATCTATCATCGCTTAAGTATTGACCCCAAGACCAAGCCAGTGAGACAGAAGCGAAGATCTTATGACGCTGAACGGTACGAGGCAATGAAGGTAGAAGTTGAAAAACTCAAAGGCATAGACTTCGTCTGCGAAGTCAATTATCCAACCTGGGTAGCAAATGTTGTCCTTGTTAAGAAGAATCCGACCAAGGAAAGTCTCCTACTCCAAAAGGTCTTGTGGAAAATGTGTGTCGATTACACCGACCTAAACAAAGGATGCCCGAAGGATAGCTTTCCTCTTCCTCTCATAGACAGACTTATAGACTCTACGGTAGGGTATGAACTCCTAAGCTTGATGCTTACTCAGGATATAACCAAATGCTCATGAACCCTCCGAACCAAGAACACACAACCTTCACTACTGACAGGGGACTATATTGCTATAAAGTCATGCCTTTCGGCCTAAAGAATGTAGGAGCGACTTATCAGAGATTGGTCAATTCAATGTTCACCGAACAGATTAGGAAGAGCATGGAAGTTTACATTGATGATATGCTAGTCAAGAGCAAACATGCTGACCAACACATCACCAACCTATCTGAAACTTTCACCATTATGAAGAGGTATCGAATGAGGTTGAACCCCAACAAATGTGCCTTCGGCGTAGACTCTGGAAAATTCTTAGGCTTCATGATAAGCCAACAAGGCATTGAGCTAATCCCGAGAAGATCAAAGCAATCCTCGACATGAAGGAACTGGTAACTTCAAAAGACATCTAGAGCCTTATTGGCAAGGTGGCAGCCTTAACTAGGTTCATCTCTAAGGCCACAAACAGATGTGCTCATTTCTTCAAAGCACTTAAGGGAAGTAATAAGTACATTACATGGACTGATGAATGTACTGAGGCATTCAAGAACCTCAAAGACTACATGAGTAAAGCCCCTTTACTCTCCAAACCTGAGGTTGGTGATACTCTCATTATCTATCTGTCGGTATCGGCTTCAACAGTAAGTTTCGTTCTTATTCGAAAGGATGGTAATGTCAAACGGCCTGTCTACTACGCTAGCAAGGCCTTACAAGATGCGGAGACACGATACTCCAACATTGAGAAATTGGCTCTAGCATTGGTCATGTCTGCTCGAAAACTTCGCCCTTACTTCCAAGCACACTCCATCATCGTGCTTACCAATCATCCTCTTCAACAAATACTCCAATGTCCTGACACTTCTGGACGAATGTGTTGGAAGTATGCCCACAAAGCCACTCATTTGATGTAATAGCTTTTGGAATACTTATTGTATTAAACTATTATATGTTTAATGAAGGGCAAAGCTTATTATTAATCACTATTTATTGTATCATGTGTTTAAGCAATAAGGGAATCCAAGGAATGTATTTGATCTAAGAGAGAAGTGATTTAAATAAGTTAGATTAACGAGACCTTTCTCTTATGTTCATTCCTAAAACGTTCCTAGCCATAGGATTGCCAATTGGGCATTGACAATCCGCTAAGGTTAGTATGTGTTATGTCAACTCAACCGTGAGTATGACTAGTCTCAAGTCATTTAGTGTTGGACACTAAGACAAACACATAGGTACTTGAAAGAGTAATCGAGTACACTGAACAACGATCAAAAGAGAGTTCGAACATACATGTCATGTAAGAACTCATAAGTTGCAATATGCAAAGTAGTCCTTTGACCTGAGGCATCATAGATGTCTAAAGGTTAGGTCCTTGATCTTTGATCATGTCAAAGGCATTCCATCGAGAGTGTCCACGACATTGTTGGGGTCAAGCTATCTAGTCATGTAGGCATATGAATGCACAACAAGGAATCTCTAACCTTCCATGGTGGAAGGAGAATACTCTAAGATATGATTCAGGAGTCTTTGGCCAAAGCATACGATTATGACTTAGGAAGTATGTTCCAAATCATATTCAATTGAATCATATAGAGAAGTATCACATTGGATAGTAGACATGATACAAACTATCACTTAAACAATGTGATTAAGAGTATTGTATTAGAGAAGGACCGTATTGCATTGTAATTGTAACTGGATAGGTTCTCCAACCAATTCTATTTAGCTTGGGTAGCCATGACATGCTGCTAGGTGTCACTCATGGTTTATGGAAGCCCTGAAGATTAGCAAACACTAAAGTTAATCAAAGGGAGAATTGAAATGTAGTTTCAATTCACAATCGATCTTTAAGAGTAACAATTGCCCATTGCCTCGCTAATTGGAACCTAATGGATCGTACACCGAGTAAGGATGAAAGTGTAGAAATGTAAATGAAATGGATAAGCAATTAAATGGTTTAATTGAAATATGGTCAAGATAAATTAATTAGTTAATTAATTATACGAAAGGTTCGTATTGGGCTTTTAAGTTAGTTTTGGGCTTCGGGGTCCAAAAGGGTTTGGTCCACTAGGCTTATTATGTTTAAGTTGTATGACAACTAAAACAAATATGGGCAAATAGCCCAATCACTTAAAAGAGGCCGGCCATAGTGAGGGAGTGGTAAGTTTTGCTTAATTGCAAGTTTGCCACTCACCCAAGAAAAGAGATATAAAAGCATTTTTATAGCTTTTACCTCATTAGGGTTTTCTTGAGGCAAAGATGAGAAACTTTTTCTCTCTTTTTCTCTAAAGGAGGCCGGCCACTTAGAGAAGATATAGCTAGCAATCTTTTCTTCTCTAAGTCATCCATTTCATCTTCACACCTCATCCTTGGTGTGGAGACTTAGAGACACCAAATCTTTGGTGTTTTTGGAGATCCTTTCCTCACATCCTCAAGGAGCAAAGGAGCATCAAAAGGAAGAAAATCACAAGGAAGATCCAAGGAGCTAGGAGGTGACTTGAAGGCCCTCCACTTGGGTGAATCCCTTGTGTAAACAAGGATGAGCTTCAAGGGTAATGAATCTCTAAAACCTTCTTTCTCTTTAATGTTGTTAAAGAGTCTTGTGGTTCACCATTCACTAGGCTTTGAAAGTCATGGGTTTTAGAATTGTGTTTGAATGCATGCCTACTTTAATGTGTTAATAGTTAGCATATGTGTTCAAATATTCTCACATGTTCTTAGCTAGGACAAAAAGTTTTCCTTCAAGTGGTATCAGAGACTAGGTCTAGTTTATGGTGAATCCTTTTGGGTTTTGTGTTTTTCATGGTTTGTGATTTAAATGTTGTAAATGTTACAAGCTTTGTTCTTGCTTTTGAATATAAATTTTGCTTGAAAATTTAACATCTCAAATGTTGTAGATGTAGTTCATTTAAGCATGAATATTGGAACTAAAATTTGGTGCCATGTATGTTGGGAAATTCGGCCAGATCCAAAGGGTGGATTTTTGGGTTCATGTTTGTCTTGTTAAAAGAGTTTTAAAGTGACTTTTGGAACCCCTAAGTACCCTAGGATGTTGACCCTCTTTTGTGTAGTGAAAATTTGAGTTTTATTGTGTGAAAACATTCATGGAGCTCTTATGGGTTTTTCATGTGTGTTCTTCAATATTCTTGATGTTCTTACCAAGAACAAAAAGGTTTGGAGTTTTGATTCAAAATGTTTGGTGTTTTTCATAAAGTTTTGGTTTATAATTAATTGGTGATGGATGATTTATGTTTTTATTGTTTGACAAAACATTTTCTTACAACCTATACCTATCAACTTTTCCTCACCTACCTATCCACTTGCACAAAACACTTTCAAATTTTGAATTTTTCACCAAAACCTTTTCTCCCTCCTTTTTCACTACCAAAACCGGCCAACCCTTAATGGGGGTACTTTTGGGGCCTTTTATGCAATTACATAAATTTTTTATACTTTTGTGTATTTGTACTTTGGCCCAAAAGTTTACGTTTTTTCGTTAAGGCCCAAAAACGCTAAAGGACAAATTGTTTTGCTCCTTTAATGAAGTTTTTGCTATTGTTGAAATTTTTGGGTTCTAGTTGTAATTACATGAAGTTGTGGACTCTTGTGTTTTTACAAAGTGACCCCAAAAGTTTATGTTTTAACCTTATGGCCCAATTGTTGTGGTCATTGTTTTTCGGCCCAAAAGATGATGAGAACAAAATGGTTTTGTCTCTTTAATGAAAATTGGATTTTCATTTCATTTAGTTCCATTTAAATCAATTCTATGAATCTGAAAACCAATTGTTTAAGTTGCTTTCTTAGTTAATTTGATTGATTAAGAAAAGGGTGATTATGAACCAAAGGCCTCGATAATTGAGCTATGTGATTGGCCGCTTTACATTTTGAATGTTTGGGTTAAGTAGTTTAGATTTGAATGTAATTTGATTAGTTCAAATTTGTTGTAAAAGGACATAAGTCCTTCTAATTTGTTGCAAAAGGACATAAGTCCTTCTAATTTGTTGTAAAAGGGCATAAGCCCTTCTCTTTATTTCATGTATTCCTTTTTGTTTATATGTATGCAAATTGGAATAGTTGGGTTCAACCTCCAATAGGAAATAATGGTTTAATTAGATTAAATGCATAACTAAAATCAACAACTATCTACCTTAAACCTAAGGTCCAACACAAGGCTTGTGTTGGATCAAATCAAATGGTTCATAATCATCCTAAGACCTAATATAACTATATAGTCCATATGAGGATGCAATGCATTCGTTAGTAGTTCCATATAGTCTCACTTGTTTCATCAAAATAGTGGGAGTATTATATACTACTAATTCATATTAACTTGGACCAATGGTTGTGATAGGCCCAAGTTCTTTTAATAAGATTAAAATAAAATTGATGTAGCCCAACATTACTCCCTCAACAAAACAAATATTAAGTTGATAAGCGAGAGATGCTTTGAACATCTCTTCGTAGGCCTTCCACCATGGTGGGCTCCAATCGTTTGTGACTCCTACACCGGCTTCACCCTATCATGGGGAAGTTCAAAGTATGTGCTTACATTCAAGAGGAGTCCATATGTACATACATGATGTGGTGAGGTAGGCAACAAGGATGGCTGACATCATATCATTGTGAGGCTATTCTTGAACCCCTACACGAACTAGCATGGTGGGAATAACTACACTAAGTGCAATGGTGCCAACATCATATCATTGTGATCATTCTCTAAAGGCCACCTAGATGGGTAATTATAAGAGTTGTAAATGACTAAAGCGTTATTCTCTCATTATTATTTTTGCTAACCAACATCGTATCATCGTGAGGTGGGCTTGGTAATGGTGAGCCTCCCATACCCCGCTAAGAGTTCAACATAACTCTCGAATTCCATTGAGGGATGTGGAATTTGCCAAAACTAGTGGGTGGTACTATTTGATTTAAGACCTAATCAAGTAGTTTTAAAATCAACAATCTAATACGATTTCTGTTATGTTATGTAGTTAACGACATGCCTAAAATTACACCCACCATTATACTTGACAAAAGGGGCCTTAGGGGCCAACGTTTCCTTGCTTGGTATCGCCACATTGAGAATGTCTCAAAGGTGAAAGACATATTGTATGTGCTTAAGCAATCCCCTCCTCATGTACCTCCTACGAAACTAGCTTCAAAGGAGGAGTGTCAAAATTATGCAAGACACTATGAGGATGACTTACAAGCCAAGTGTTTAATCCTCACTTCACTTAGTGAGGAGCTTAAGAAGCTACATGAGCACATGGACACTTTTTGTGCCATGGTTGATAGTTTGCATAAGATGCATGACATTGAGACTAGTAACGTACGATTCTCAAATGTTTGTAATATATTGAACGCCAAAATGGCAAAGGGGGCATCGGTCCAAAAACATGGACGAAAGATGGAAAGGATCTTTCAAGATCTTGAAAGTTTAGGAACTTCCATCGATGGGAAAATGGCCCAAGACTTTTTCCTTGCATCTCTCTCGGATGATTTCACTAAGTTTGTTGTAAACTATAAAGTGAATAGATTCAATCATACTTTTACCGAGATGATTGACATGTGCTGTAAGTTTGAACAAGGTTTCAAAAAGGACAGTAGGAGTGAGACTGCAATCACAAGGGAAAGGTTACATAAGAAGAAGGCAATAAAATCCAAAGGAACATGCTTTCATTGTGGAAGGGATGAACATTGGAAGAAGAAATACAGGGTGCACATTGCGAGCCTTATGACACGAACTTTTGAAGGGACTATTTCTGTCATAGAGTGCTTTTACAATGAGCTCCAATTCCTGGATATTTGATTTAGGCTCTAGTCAACATATCTGCAATTCGTTGCAGGGACTAACAGGGAGCAGAACATTGCGCAATGGGGAGATGATTGTGCGAGTTGGGAACAGCACTAAGATCTCTGCTAAAGCAATAGGCACCTACATGCTTAAACTGCCCTCTGGAGAAGTCTTGGAACTTAAAAATTGTTTATATTTTCCTTCATGTATAAAGAATTTGATTTCTATCTCTAAGCTTTTACGAGATAGGCACTCAATATTGTTTGACAAAATGAGTTGCACTTTATACTTGAACGGTCGTATTATCTCTCATGGTAATATGATAGAGGGACTTTTTCACCTAGAGACAAGTAGTGGGATGCACTGTATTGAAAGCGGGAATACCTCAAAACCCAAAAGGGCTAGAGAAGAAGTTAACCGAGAAAAGATGTGGCATCTTAAACTTGGACATGTGAACCTTGATCAGATTCGCAAGATGTCGAAAGACGGATATTTCCGCCCATTAGGTAATGACCAAATGGGTACTTGTGAATGTTGCTTAAAAGGGAAGATGACAAAATCTCCATTCACTGGGAAAGGAGAGCGTGCCACTGAAATTCTAGGGTTATTCCATACTGACGTATGTGGACCTATGTCTACTACGCCGAGATGAGGCTTCTCCTACTATATCACATTCACCGACGATCACTCTCGGTTTGGCTATGTGTATCTTATGAAGTACAAGTCAGAATCCTTTGAAAGGTTCAAAGAATTCAAGAATGATGTTGAGAAGCAAACTGGGAAACAGATAAAGATCCTAAGATCAGATCGAGGGGGAGAGTATCTAAGTACCGAGTTTCTAGATTATCTCAAAGAGTGGAATAATATCACAGTGGACTCCACCGGGAACTCCACAACTTAATGGAGTTTCTGAAAGGAGAAATTGAACCTTGATGAACATGGTTCGTTCTATGATGAGTTCCGCAGATCTACCAGTAACATTTTGGGGATACGCTCTATATACAGCAGCTTACTTGCTTAATAGAGTACCTTCCAAGTCAGTTTCACAGACGCCCTATGAGATATGGCATGGAAGAAAGCCAAGTCTTAATCACATTAAGATTTGGGGTTGTGAAGCATATGTCAAGAAGCTTGAAGCTACTAAGCTTGAAGCGAGATCAGTTAGGTGCTATTTTGTAGGATATCCTAGAGAAACTATGGGATATGAGTTCTACCATCCTGACGACCAAAATGTTTTTGTCGCCAGAACTGCTAACTTTCTAGAGGACGAATTTGTTCTCAAAGGAACTATAAGTAAAACGATGGAAATTAATGAGATTAATGGTGAACCACAAACAAGCACTCGACAAGTTGACAACCCTGTTCCTGAACCCCTAGCTCCACGTAGATCTGAAAGGGTTAGCAAGCCACCTAAGAGGTATGGCTTAGATAATGACTTTGGGGAATTGCACCTTCTCGGTGACAATGACACAAAGGAAGACCCTAGAGACTACACTGAAGCAATGCCCGACATTGATTCAAAGAGTTGGCAAGAGGCCATGAAATCCGAGATGGATTCCATGTATCAAAATCAGGTTTGGACTTTTGTAAACCCTCTAGAAGGTATAGTACCTGTTGGAAACAAATGGGTTTTCAAGAGGAAGATAGGCGTTGAAGGGAACGTGGAGACTTTTAAGGCTAGACACGTAGCCAAGGGTTAGTGGCAAAGAGAAGGGATTGACTATGAAGAAATATTCTTTCCTGTAGCCATGATTAAGTCTATTCGGATTTTGCTTGCTATAGCTGCGTACCATGATTATGAGATATGGCAAATGGACGTGAAGACGACCTTTCTGAACGGCCACCTAGAGGAAGAGCTCTATATGAATCAACCCGAAGGTTTCGTGTCCATGTTTGAAAGGACTAGGGTATGCAAGGTTCAAAGGTCCATTTATGGACTTAAGCAAGCCTCCAGGAGCTGGAACATTCGTTTTGATACTAAAATCAAAACGTTTGGTTTTACTCCAAATGAAGACGACAATTGTGTTTATCAAAAGGTCGTTGGGGATGCAGTTGTATTCCTAGTGTTATATGTAGATGACATATTACTATTCGGGAATGACACTGCAATACTTTCTTCTATAAAAGTGTGGTTGTCCAAAACCTTCCACATGAAACATTTGGGAGATGCATCTTATGTACTTGGGATAAAGCTCTATCGTGATAGATCCAAAAAATTAATTGGATTATCCCAATCTATGTACATAGATAAGGTGCTAAGTAGGTTCTAGATGGAACAATCTTAGAAAGGTCTTCTTCTTGTGAGACATGGAATTCACCTTTCTAAGTCCATGGGACCTAAGGCTTCTGAAGAGATATGGCAGATGAGTGTTATTCCTTATGTTTCCGCCATAGGAAGTCTCATGTATGCCATGATATGTACAAGGCCTGATATCGCATATGTTGTGAGCATTACTAGTCAATATCAATCTAACCCAGGATCAGAACATTGGGCAGCTGTCAAGACGGTCCTTAAGTACTTAAGAAGAACTAAGGACATGTTCCTCGTTTATGAAGGAGCAACAGAGTTATGAGTGGAAGCCTATACAGACGCATATTTCCAATTTGACATCGATGATAGAAGTTCCAACTTCGGATATGTATTCACTCTGAATGGTGGGGCTGTTAGCTGGAAAAGCAAGAAACAAGATGTAATTGCTGATTCCACGACGGAGGCAGAATATGTCGCTGCAGCTGAAGCCGGCAAAGAAGCATTCTGGATGAAGAAGTTCATTACTGAACTTGGAGTGGTTCCAACCATTACATCACCAGTAACTTTGTATTGTGATAATAGTGAGGCGATAGCTCAAGCCAAGGAACCCAAGGCTCATCAAAAGAACAAGCATTTTGACAGGCGTTTTAATATCATTAGAAGATATGCTGCAGAGGGGAAAGTCAACATCCTCAAGGTTGCCTCAACCGATAACGTAGCAAATCCACTAACAAAGCCAATGTCTCAAATCCAACTTGACCCCCATATGGAAAAGATGGGTATTAGATACATGGGAAGGTGGCTTTGAGTGCAAGTGGGAGATTGTTGGAAGTATGCCCACAAAGCCACTCATTTGATGTAATAGCTTTTGGAATACTTATTGTATTAAACTATTATATGTTTAATGAAGGGCAAAGCTTATTGTTAATTACTATTTATTGTAAGCAATAACGGAATCCAAGGAATATATTTGATCTAAGAGAGAAGTGATTTAAATAAGTTAGATTAACGAGACCTTTCTCTTATGTTCATTCCTAAAACGTTCCTAGCCATAGGATTGCCAATTGGGCATTGACAATCCACTAAGGTTAGTATGTGTTATGTCAACTTAAGCGTGAGTATGACTAGTCTTAAGTCATTTAATGTTAGACACTAAGACAAACACATGGGTACTTGAAAGAGTAATCAAGTACACTGAACAACGATCAAAAGAGAGTTCGAACATACATGAGTAATCGAGTACACTGAACAACGATCAAAAGAGAGTTCGAACATACATGTCATGTAAGAACTCATAAGTTGCAATATGCAAAGTAGTCCTTTGACCTAAGGCATCATAGATGTCTAATGGTTAGGTCCTTGATCTTTGATCATGTCAAAGGCATTCCATCGAGAGTGTCCACGGCATTGTTGGGGTCAAGCTATCTAGTTATGTAGGCATATGAATGCACAACAAGGTGGAAGGATAATACTCTAAGATATGATTTGGGAGTCTTTGGCAAAAGCATACGATTATGACTTAGGAAGTATGTTCCAAATCATATTCAATTGAATCATATATAGAAGTATCACATTGGATAGTAGACATGATACAAACTATCACTCAAACAATGTGATTAAGAGTATTGTATTAGAGAATGATCGTATTCCATTGTAATTGTAACTGGATAGGTTCTCCAACCAATTCTATTTAGCTTGGGTAGCCATGACATGTTGCTAGGTGTCACTCATGGTTTGTGGAAGCCCTGAAGATTAGCAAACACTAATGTTAATCAAAGGGAGAATTGAAATGTAGTTTCAATTCACAATCGATCTTTAAGAGTAACAATCGCCCACTGCCTCGCTAATTGGAACCTAATGGATCGTACACCGAGTAAGGATGAAAGTGAAGAAATATAAATGAAATGGATAAGCAATTAAATGGTTTAATTGAAATATGGTCAATGTTAATTAATTAGTTAATTAATTATACGAAAGGTTCGTATTGGGCTTTTAAGTTAGTTTTGGGCTTCGGGGTCCAAAAGGGTTTGGTCCACTAGGCCCATTATGTTTAAGTTGTATGACAACTAAAACAAATATGGGCAAATAGCCCAATCACTTAAAAGAGGCTGGCCATAGTGAGGGAGTAGTAAGTTTTGCTTAATTACAAGTTTGCCACTTACCTAAGAAAAGAGATATAAAAGCATCTTTATAGCTTTTACCTCATTAGGGTTTTCTTGAGGCAAAGATGAGAAACATTTTCTCTCTTTTTCTCTAAAGGAGGCCAGCCACTTAGAGAAGATATAGCTAGCAATCTTTTCTTCTCTAAGTCATCCATTTCATCTTCACACCTCATCCTTGGTGTGGAGACTTAGAGACACCAAATCTTTGGTGTTTTTGGAGATCCTTTCCTCACATCCTCAAGGAGCAAAGGAGCATCAAAAGGAAGAAAATCACAAGGAAGATCCAAGGAGCTAGGAGGTGACTTGAAGGCCCTCCACTTGGGTGAATCCCTTGTGTAAACAAGGATGAGCTTCAAGGGTAATGAATCTCTAAAACCTTCTTTCTCTTTAATGTTGTTAAAGAGTCTTGTGGTTAACCATTCACTAGGCTTTGAAAGTCATGGGTTTTAGAATTGTGTTTGAATGCATGCCTACTTTAATGTGTTAATAGTTTGCATATGTGTTCAAATATTCTCACATGTTCTTAGCTAGGACAAAACTTTTTCCTTCAGAATGATCAAATGGGTGATAGCATTGGGTGAGTTTGACATCTCCTACCAACCAAAGCCAGCTGAGAAGGGCCAAGCAGTGGCAGACTTCATCGCCGACTTCACGTATCCTGTTGACATTGTTTCTACGCCTAAAGAAGTGGTTTCATTACCCTCGAAAGCTCAGAAAATAGAACCAACAGCCCCAGCATGGAGTGTATATGTTAATGGCTCGTCCAACCAACAGGGTTGTGGAGCAGGACTAATCCTTACGACCCCTAACAAAGTGGCGATGGAGTATGCTCTTCGTTTCAAATTCAAGGCGTCGAACAATGAGGCCGAATATGAAGCCCTCTTAGCATGCTTACGTTTGGCCAAACACCTTGGGGTTAAACGAATTGTTATCTTCAGTGACTCCCAATTGGTGGTTAACCAGATCACCAACAACTTTGACGCTAAGGATAGCTCTATGGCAGCATATCTGGCACAAACAAAATTGTTGCTCAAGCACTTCCACTACCAGATCACCCAAATTCCTCGAGCGGCAAACAGTCATGCAGATGCTTTGGCTCGCCTCGCCTCAGCGGTGGAAGACAAGATTGGGAGAAAAATTTAGGTCGAATTGTTGGCAGCACCAAGCACCATGGCTGCGGAAGTGTGCAACTTACAACAAAGAGATAGTTGGATTACCCCGATTTATAGATTCCTGGCTCATGGCACCCTTCCAAATGACAAAGTCCAAGCTAAGCAGATTCGATACAAGGCTACCCGTTACTTGATCATTAATGACCAACTCTACAAGTAGGGTTTTAACCTACCATACCTAAGATGCCTTATGCCTGCAGAGGCGGAAACTTTCATTCAGGAAATACATGAATGAGTTTACGAAGATCATGCTGGATCTCGATCCCTAGCACACAAGGCTTTTCGCCAAGGATATTACTAGCCAACACTCCACCAAGATGCCATCAGAATATCCCGCTCATGTGATAAGTGTCAACGCTACGCAACTATTCCTCACTCCCCTCCTGAGCTGCTCACTCCTATGATCAGCCCTTGGCCCTTCGCCCAATGAGGACTTGATTTGATCGGCCTAATGCCTGCAGGGAAGGGCAAGGTTCACTATGCAATCGTTGCAGTTGACTACTTCACAAAGTGGGCCGAAGTAAAACCCTTGGCAACCATTACTGAGGCAAAAATAGAAGACTTCATATGGAAGAACATCCTTTGTAGATTCGGCATTCCCAATGCGACAGTCACTGACAACGGGTGACAGTTCGACAAAAATAAGTTCAGGATGTTCTGCTCTAAGTTCAACATCAACTTATGTTTCGCCTCCCCAACTCATCCCCAATCTAATGGACAGGTTGAAGCTATCAACAAAATAATCAAGCGAACTTTGAAAACCAGCTTGGACAAGGCTAAAGGTTGTTGGCCAGAATTTGTACCCCAAGTTCTTTGGTCATACCGCACTTCGTATCGGACATCAACAGGAGAAACCCCATTCTCACTTGCCTTTGGTACAGAGGTAGTTGTCCCAGTTGAGCTTGAGCAAGCAACGTTCCGAGTCCAGAACTACGTGTAAAGCAAAAATGACAAACAACTTACCCTCAACTTAGATCAAGTCGAGGAACACAGAAACCAGGCTCACTTGAGGAATGTCGCCTACAAGCAGCGCATCTCCAACTACTATGACTCAAGGGTCAAACCTCGTTCTTTCAAAGTGGGGGACTGGGTATTGAAGAAAAGATTACTATGCGACAGAGTCTCGAGTGAAGGAATACTTAGTCCAAACTGGGATGGACCGTTTGAAGTTGTTGGCATCAGTCGCCCTGGCTCCTACAAGCTTAGAAGCTTCGATGGCAAGACCCTTGGCCATCAATGGAATGCTGATCACTTGAAGTACTATTACAAGTAAACTCACATTGTACAAGTGTTAAGCTTCAGCCGTTCGGCATCCTATGTAATGAAGACTATTTGGCATGAATTCAATAAAGAGATGATTTACACAACTCGATCCTAATCTTCTTACATTCCTAGCAATGAAACACTCGGGTTCAAAGCTTTAACATGAATGCTTCCAACATGAAACAAAGTCTAAGTATATGTCAACAAGACTATACAAATAAACGAACAGTTTCACAGTATATTCGTTCAATCATACATTCCAACACATTCATACATAAGCCAACTATTCTTTGAAAGGGTTCAACATATTTTGTGTCATTTATCACTTGCTACAATGTGCCTAGACACCTTACCCTTATTCTCACCAACCAAGTGATGAAATGTGAAGAAGGAACTCATCTTCATTACACCAACCAGGTGATGAAATGTACAACCCGTACTCTTCTTCATGCCACCAACCAGGTGATGAAATGTACAACCCGTACTCTAATATCATTTGGCAACTCGCCACTCATGCCACCAACCAGGTGAAGAAGGAACTCATCTTCATGCCACCAACCAGGTGATGAAATGTACAACCCGTATTCTAATATCATTTGGCAACTCGCCATTCATGCCACCAACCAGGTGATGAAATGTACAACCCGTACTCTCCTTCATGCCACTAACCAGGTGAAAAAGGAACTCATCTTCATGCCACCAACCAGGTGATGAAATGTACAACCTGTACTCTCCTTCATGCCACCAACCAGGTGATGAAATGTACAACCCGTACTCTAATATCATTTGGCAACTTACCATTTATGCCACCAATGAGGGGAAGAAGGAACTCACCTTCGTACCACCAACCAAGTGATGAAAGCAACTCACCATTCATTCCACCTACCAGAAGACAAGTGGTACAACTTGTACATGTGAACTCCTAGCATTCACAAATAATCAAAAACCCTCAAGCTTGACAACTCAACTAGGGGAGCACTTATGCCCAACAAGAGTTATAGTTACCAACAAAGTCTTGCAAGCCAACAACAACTTCAATGCATGGCATACGAAGATCAAGCTCTTCAGCCCTCTTGCATCTGCTTCAAACATTTCCCCTCTGTAATAATGCAAACACTATAACTCGTAGAAAGCTTCACACACTCTTGATTAAGATAGTGTGAAGCAAAACCAATTTATGGTGCCAACAAGAGCTTCATCAATGAAGGGCAACCACAATTCTCAAAAGCTTCACAGACTCTTGATCAAGACAGTGTGAAGCAAAACCTATTTATGGTGCCAACAAGAGCTTCATCATTGGAGGGCAACCACAATTCTCAAAAGCTTCACACACTCTTGATCAAGACAGTGTGAAGCAAAACTTATTTATGGTGCCAACAAAAGCTTCATCAATGGAGGGCAACCACAATTCTTAAAAGCTTCACACACTCTTGATCAAGACAGTGTGAAGCAGAACCAATTTATGGTGCTAACAAGAGCTTCATCAAAGGAGTTCAACCACAATTCTTAAAAGCTTCACACACTCTTGATCAAGACAGTGTGAAGCAAAACCAATTTATGGTGCCAACAAGAGCTTCATCAAAGGAGTTCAACCACAATTCTCAAAAGCTTCACACACTCTTGATCAAGACAGTGTGAAGCAAAACCAATTTATGGTGCCAACAAGAGCTTCATCAATAGAGGGCAACCACAATTATCAAAAGCTTCACACACTCTTGATCAAGACAGTGTGAAACAAAACCTATTATGGTGCCAACAACAAGAGCTTCATTAATGGAGGGCAACCACAATTCTCAAAAGCTTCACACACTCTTGATCAAGACAATGTGAAGCAAAACCAATTTATGGTGCCAATAAGAGCTTCATCAAAGGAGTTCAACAATAATTCTCAAAAGCTTCACACACTCTTGATCAAGACAGTGTGAAGCAAAACCAATTTATGGTGCCAACAAAAGCTTCATCAAAGGAGTTCAACCACAATTGTCAAAAGCTTCACACACTCTTGATCAAGACAGTGTGAAGCAAAACCAATTTATGGTGCCAACAAAAGTTTCATCAATGGAGGGCAACTACAATTCTCAGACCTTTGAAGCAAATTCAATTTATATGGTTCATCCAAACCTTCGACTACTACAAGGTGTGGCTTACATCACAATCTCTTGCTCAACAGTGTGGAAGCAAAATTTGTATATGTTGTCTCTCCCATATTTTCAAATTTCTAGATTCCCAAAAAAAAAAAAAAAAAAAAAGAAGGGAAGTTCAACAAACTTCGTCAATGGAGGACAACTAACAAATTCTCAAAAGCTTCACACTATCTTGATCAAGATAGTGTGAAGTAAAATCAATTCATGGTACCCAACAAAAGCTTCAACTCCAAAGCTTGACCCACAAAAGCTTCACCTACAAAAGCTTCACACTATCTTGATCAAGATAGTGTGAAGCAAAATCCATTCATGGTGCCCAACAAAGCTTCAACTCCAAAGCTTCACCTACAAAAGCTTCAACACAAAAGCTTCACCCACAAAAGCTTCAACACAAAAGCTTCACCCACAAAAGCTTCACCAAAGCTTCAACTCCGAAGCTTCACCTACAAAAGCTTCAACACAAAAGCTTCACCCACAAAAGCTTCAACACAAAAGCTTCATCCACAAAAGTTTGACCCACAAAAGCTTGACCCACAAAAGCTTAACCCACAAAAGCTTAACCCACAAAAGCTTGATCCACAAATGCTTAACCTACAAAAGCTTAACCCACAAAAGCTTCTCCTACAAAAGCTTGACCAACAAAAGCTTGACCAACAAAAGCTTCACCTACAAAAGCTTGACCCACAAAAGCTTGACCCACAAAAGCTTCACCTACAAAACTTCAACACAAAAGCTTCACACTATCTTGATCAAGATAGTGTGAAGCAAAATCAATTCATGGTGCCCAACAAAGCTTCAACCTCAAAGCTTCACCTACAAAGCTTCAACACCAAAGCTTCACCTATAAAGCTTTAAAATATATATATATATATATATACATTTAATTTCTTTTTCAGAAATTCGAAAATTCAAAAATTCGGAAATTCAAAATTTCAAAAATTTGAAAATTCGAAAAATTTTGGAAAAAAAAAAAAATTGCCTAAGCCTCGTCTTCTTTGGGCCTAACAACTTTCATAACAAATATTTATGAAGAAGGAGTTTTGGGCTACCACTTAGAAAAGAAATGCCTCATTCGTCAACTTCCTCGACCGGAGACTTGGGGGACTCCTACCATATGCTACTGCACCTTGATACTTGGAAGTCTCACGACCATTCAGTGACTTGGATTTTTCAAGTCTCCAAACGAGAAGTTTTTCTCACTCTAGAAATTAAGGGAGCACTACCTCAACCTACATGCTTCACTCACAAAGCTTCAACATACAAACTTCAACAAAAGGAAAAATTCAAAGAACTTAGTGAAGAAGGCCTTGGTGTATTTAACACAATACGTTGAAATGAAGCAAAACTTGTTTATTGATATCTCCGATAAGTTACAAATATGTACATATACATGAATCAAAATAAACAAACAAGAGGGAGCGTTCACAAAGGTTGCTGAGGAGAAGTCTCAGCAGTCGGCAGAGCCCCAGAAAGAGAAGACACCAGAGGGTGATTATTCGGAGCCTCAGTACTATGCAGAACCCCAGAAAGATGAGGCACCGAAGGTTGATCATTTGGAGCTTCATTACGCAGTACAGCCCCAGAAGACGAAGGCAATAAATGCCTCTGGAACAAACCCACAAACCTCTGATGATCAAGTAAAATCTGATCATCAGATTCCTACAGCTGGTCGAGCTTCCTCTTCATGATTGTAACATAGTCATGTGCGAGCCTGTGCAACTGTTTATTCTCATGCTTGAGCCCTCTAATCTCTTGTTTGAGACTTATCACTTCAACCGCCAATGATTCAACTTGGCGGGTTTGAGCAAATAGGCGTTGGGCCATATTGGACACAGAACCTGCACACTGAACACTGAGAGCCAGAGAATCCTTAACAGCCAACTCATCAGACTGTTTGGAAAGTAGTCTGTTATCTTCGGGAGTGAAAAGGTTCATGGCCATCACCGCAGCGGTCATATCATTCTTCATCACAGAGTCCCCAACGGTAAGAGGACCAGTAGGAGATAAGAAGGATGGGTACCATATGTTGTCTTGAGAAGGCATTGTTGCCTCTTCACCAAAGTTCAAGTCAAAACGACGGTCGGATGGGCCAGACATTCTCAGAAATGATGAAGGAGAAATGAGGTGCAGTAAATCTTTGAAGTAAGAGGAAAATTCCTACAAGCAATAACTCTCTGAATGTACTTCTTGCACACAATTGGTGCCCTTATAAAAGAAATGGCAACAGGGCCGTTGGTTCAAAAATCGAAGAGGCACCATTCTCCAAATTTCGAAGAGGCACCACTTTCCACACGCAACATCAGCTCCTCGAGTACCACAAATAACTTTGCCAAAGATCTCTGACAATGTTTAGACACATAAATTTTGAAGATCCAGCTACCCTACTATTACCCACAAGGGTAAAGGAATAGCACCATTGCTTGATAACTAGAAAGTCCCAATGTGTGTCAACCTCCGTGCTCCGTGGCAAGGCAGACTGGCAAAAATGCCTAACCTTTACTCACATTCAAGAAAACACTCCCAACAAGATTGCTTGCTCAAAAATCGAAGAGGCACAACTCTTCGAATCTCGAGAGCCAAACTCCCAACAGGATTACTTTCTCAAAAATCGAAGAGACACTGCTATCCGAATCTCAAGAGTCAGACACCCAACAGGATTGCTTTCTCAAAAATCGAAGACGCACCGTTCTCTGAATCTCGATAGCCAGATCCCCGACAGGATTACTTGTTTGAAAACTGAATAGGCACCGCTCTTCGAACTTTGAGAGTCAGATTTCCTTGGATAAAGCTTGTCTGCAATCTTCACACGTAATATCAGCTTTCCAGATACCACAGACCACTTTGTCAAAGCGCTCTGACAAAGTTAAAACATGTGAAGCTTGCAGCTCCCACTACATTGCTATGACCAAGAAAGGTAAAGGAATAGCATTATTACTTGCTCAAAAATTGAAGAGGCACCGCCCTTCAAATCTCGAGAGACAAACTCCCAACAGGATTACTTTCTCAAAAATCGAAGAGGCATTGCTCTCCAAATCTCAAGAGCTAGACTCCCAATAGGATTGCTTTCTCAAAAATCGAAGAGGCACCGTTCTCCGAATCTCGAGAGCCAAATCCCCGACAAGATTGCTTGTTCAAAAACCGAAGAGGGATCGCTTTCTAAACTTCGAGAGCCAGATTTCCTTGGATAAAGCTTTTCTGCAATCTTCACACGCAACATCAAGTTCCCAGATTCCACATATTTCAAAGTGCTCTGACAAAGTTAAAACACGTGAAGCTTGCATCTCCCATTACATTGCTACGACCAAGAAGGGTAAAGGAATAGCATTACTACTTGTTGTTAGGGAGACTCCTATATATGTCAACATCCATCCTCCACGGATAGGCAGACTTGAAAAAATGCTCAACCCTTCCTCATATATGAGAGGGCACTCCCAACGAAGCCTCTCGAAATACTAAGCTTTCTTCCCCCCCCCCAATAATACCTATGCAAACCAGCCACACCAGAGCAAGAGTATCTCATATCATAAGGGTCAAAAGCAAGAGTATCCCATATCATGCTTTTTCCCTGTCTTTTCCTTTGGTCTTGTTCTTACCTGCAAGACAAGAAGAAATAGAGCAATCAGTCAGCACTTGGAATTAAGCTTCCATTCAGGAACTGATTGCTTGGAACCCCTTGCCTGATTACTTACCTGTCATTGCTCTCGAGTACTCATCTTCAACATCTTATGCTTCCAGAGAAGATACCAGATCTGCTTGAGAAACAGATAGGGCAAGCGAGAAGGATATAAGGAAGCATGTGGAGACAACCGTAACAAAACACGTGCCGATACATCCACTACTTTGTCAAAAGCAAAAGTATCCCGTATCATCAAGGTCGAACGCACTCTTAATTTGATGGACTTGTTTTGACCCTCTAGCCCAGTTCAAGAATAAGCCTGTGAAAAGTTACTCCGTCAAAAGCAAAAGTATCTCATATCATCTCTTCTCCATTTGCTTCTCCTTATCCTTGGTGCTATTTATGACACAAGGAGAATGAGAACAATCAACTGGAAGCCGAAGTCGAACCTCTGATCCAGGTTGCTTACTTGGAAGTCTGATTGCTTACCTTGTCTGTTACCTCCTTCGGCAAATCTCCTAGCTCGGCGACTTGGGGGACTCCTACTATAAGGTTTGTATAGCACTTAACCAAGCCCGAAACTACATGTAAGCTTCAAGTGAAATTGATACATTACCTTGTGCATCTTCATCGGTTAAAGATACCACACCTGGATGGCGGAAAAGTACTTCCAGAGAAGATGCCACATCTACATATGAGACAGATAAGGCAAGTGAAAATGATACCACACTTCGGTACTTAGAAGTTTCGTGATTACACAATAGCTTGGATCTTGCAAGTCTCCAACCGAGGAGCTTCCCTCACTCAAGAACTTAGGGGAGCACTGTTTGTACCATCCTTGACCAATCCCGAAACTACTGAGCACCGGCCAACGTTATACCGTCAAGGACCCAGAAGAATTTCCCTCCAACCAAGAGGCCAATCATAGCGTGACACGTGTGTCAACATCAGAAGCCAATCACAACACGACACGTGTCAATGTCAGAATGAAACTAGAACCTCTCTTCTATAAATAGAGATCATTCTCTCACAATATTTCCTAATGTCATTTGTACTAAATCATTCACTAGTACTCACTAAAGGAGAGCTTGAACCTATGTACTTGTGTAAACCCTTCACAATTAATGAGAACTCCTCTACTCCGTGGGCGTAGCCAATCTGGGTGAACCATGTACATCTTGTGTTTGCTTCCCTGTCCCTATCCATTTACATACTTATTCACACTAGTAACCGGAGCAATCTAGCGAAGGTCACAAACTTAACATTTTCTGTTGTACCAAAGTCCTCACTGATTTTGTGAATCAACAAAAGGTTTTGATTTATCTCTATTTTTCTTTGTGTCTAAACTGCTTTTATTTCGTTAAAATAAATAAATAAATAAAATTCTTCATATTCTATGGGGTTTTATGCAGGCATGAAATTTGATTCCTTTCAAACCAAAATTTATCTACTCCAACCCCTTTGCGATGGGAACGACAACTTGCAAAAGTAGGGATGAAGAGTACTTCTCCTTCGACACATTCGTGGAATAAGTGTGCAATTGTCAGTTGCATTGAATATCATCAGGTATGAAGGAATGAGTGTGTGCGTTTGATTGTACTTATTAATTTATCAGTAGTAGATTGGAGGGGGAAAGAGATTTTTATTTTTTTGTGGGATTGTTGGTTTCTTTTGAATTGGATATTAATGTAAGGTTTTCAAATGTGTAGAGATTGTTTCAGTAAGGAAAACCTTCAAAGAGACCTTCACATGGCCAATGAAGGAATAACGATGGTTAAAACGTTCAATGTAACTACCCGAGAGATGTTACAAAAAGCCAGTGAAGACGTCATATGCAACCTTGGGTGGGTTAATCAATCGGCATTTACAGGTCTCACAGTTTATCAAATTCGATTTGTATTTTCTTTCATCTTTAGTTCCCGATTCCTTGAATTATATATTTTCTGAGATCAGTTCCAGTTGGAGCGAGTTCAAATATTGGAGAGAAGCATCCACAACTCCATCAATATATGGGTTCAATTACAAAGGAGACATTTTGTAGGTGAATGTGCTTATTTTCAACTGGGTTTATAAACATTTTAATGAGAGACTGAGAATCTTGCTGGATGAAACGCATACTCCCTCTTTTACATCTGAAAACCCACAAACCCCTAAATTCGCTAACCTTCAAGAACGATTTGGTAAGCATTCTCCAATCTTTACATTTAAAAGTTGCTGAGCTCATATTGAAATATATTATATGGATGTGATTTTGAAAGCCGAATACAATTTTGTGTGGAAAATATACATGATACTGTATTAGATAAACTTTTATATTCCTCTGCGTAAGAGTTTTGCTTGCATTATGGGTGTGTTTGAGTTTCCTTATAGTAATGGTGACCATTCACGGTAATTCATTGTTTGCATGATCATCCTTATCACAAAATAAGGATAAATATGTCCCACGCTTGATTAGTAAAAGTGTTTGCACCAGGTCCTATAGTTTAACGTTAATACCATTATTGTTTACTCATTCATGAAACATATGTAAAGTGATGTTTAGGTGTTCATATAGCGTCGGTGATAAAATTAGATTCAGTTTGGAAATAACAAGATTCTCAGTTTCTAATCCATGAAAATGGAAACTGTGGTGAGAAATTTTGAATTGATCAATATAGAGTTCTGTTACAAACCTAAATGAATATTGACTGTTAGGAGACACGAATAATCACACTCTTTACATGTGTTGATGCACAAAACCGGAAGTCTTGGAACAACGTAAATCCGACCGTGAATCTACAAGAAAGTAAATAACACAAGATGTATCGTGCTTCACCCCAAGGTTTGGGCTACGTCCATACTGATTATTGTATTTCTCAGAGATGTTGAAGAGGGAGAGAGAGCTTCTCTGTTATCCCGTGGGATGAGAGCTTTGAGAGGATGAGGGGGCTTAAGAAATTGCCTCCCCCAATTAGGAGAGTGAGGAGTCCTTTTATAGAATAAGGGCTCCTCACTTATTACATATTTGTTCCTTCCTTTATTACATAATTACATTTGAGTCCCCTGAGTATTTATACGAGGTCTAAATACGGAGGCCCTAAGTATGGTATAAACACTAGTCCCCCAAGTCTTCAGTTATGGTATAAACAGTAGTCCCCCAAGTCTTCAGTCAAGAGAGTCTTTTGGCTGGAGACTTGAAATTCAGTCCATGTGTGGGCCGAAGTAACTAAATGTCGTCTTGAACTGATACTTGATATGAGGCGGTGATCAAAGAGAAATGATGCTCAAGTAGCACATGTTGCGAGGCTGCTCTGCTTGTGGCTTATGTTGCCTTGGTTGGTTTGGCTTGTGGCGTTAAAGGTGAGGGAGTCCCTTTTATGGAATAAAGGCTAGCTCCTCAATACATAAGTGATGGGTTAAGAGTGATGCTTGTAGCGAGGCGGTTGCTCAGCTGGCGGCGATGCTCTCTAATGAAGGTGAGGGAGTCCCTTTTATAAAATAAGAGCTCGCTCCTCAATACATGAATAATGGGTTAGGAGTGATTCTCACGGCGAGGCAGTTGCTCAGTTGGCGGCGATGCTCCCTAATGAAGGTGAGGGAGTCTTTTTTATAAAATAAGGGCTCGCTCCTCAATACATGAATAATGGGTGCTCTCTAATGAAAGTGAGGGAATCCCTTTTATAGAATAAGGGCTCGCTCCTCAGTACATAAATAATGGGCTAAGTCCCCCAAGTATTTTTCATGAGGCCCAGTTGAGGCCCAATATATGGTACGTAATGTAGTCCCCCAAGTCTTCAGTCAATAGAGTATGTTGGCTGGAGACTTCAAATTGAATACATGCATGGGCCGAAGAGGCGATTGTTCGGAGGCGGTATTTCTATACTCTGCACTGAAGCTTTGTAGGTGAAGCTTTGCAAGTGAAGCTTTGAAGTTGGAGCTCTGTAAATGAAGCTTTTGACGCTCGAGCTTTTGTAAATGAAGCTTTTGAAGCTAGAGCTCTGTAAATGAAGATTTTGAAGCTAGAGCTTTGGTAAATGAAGCTTTTGAAGCTATAGCTTTTGTAAATGAAGCTTTTGAAGCTGGAGCTTTGTAAATGAAGCTTTTGAAGCTAGAGCTTTTGTAAATGAAGCTTTTGAAGCTATAGCTCTGTAAATGAAGCTTTTGAAGCTAGAGCTTTTGTAAATGAAGCTTTTGAAGCTAGAGCTCTGTAAATGAAGCTTTTGAAGCTGATTGACATGAGTGATGCTCATGAATGTTTATGTTGATTGATATAAGTGATGCTCATGGATGTTGACATGAGTGATGCTCATGGATGTTGACACGAGTGATGCTCATGAATGTTCACATGAGTGATGCTCATGAATGTTTATTTATGATTGATATGAGTAATGCTCATGAATGTTTATGTATGATTGACATGAGTAATGCTCATGTATAATTTAAGTACTGGGTGTACTTTTGATCACCTGGTTGGTGATAATAGCGGCGGGGTGCCGAATAGTTTTTTGTAGTACTGGACGTACTTTTGATCACCTGGTTGGTGATAATAGAGGGCCTGGCTATTTTGGGCCTATGGGCCTTCGCCCTCCACATAACACTCCAGCCCATTATTTTGGGCTTGACATTTTTTTTACACCCTCTGATGAGGTTTATACAGATGTCTCCGAAAGATAAGAAAAATAAATTACATCATTAAAAAATAAAGGCTTCGACACAAACGCTTTGACAGTTGCAGATCGTTGGTGCGTTGCTTTTGCTTTTGCTTTTGTTTTCTGCTTTGCTTTTGCTTTCGTTTTCTACTTTGCTTTTGTTTTTCCATCGCACTTTCTCTGTTTCTTCACTTGTCAGAAAAAATGAATCATAATAATAGGAAGCTTATCTTTTGCTTTTCTTCTTTTCTCTTTTCCTTTATTCCACTTTTGCTTTCTCAGAAAATGATTTGCTACCACCCTGTAAAGAAGATGCAGGGAATGGGTCGCGATTGAGCACTTATGGGTGGTACTGCAACCCATAAGACCTTCTGGTCGGGCTCTCAATTGCAGCCACCGATCCTTGCTGTCATCGTGCCAAGTTGAAGAGCTTGGGCTGCTGTGCATTATGTAACAAGATCTAGGGCTTGTTACTTTCTTGCTTCCTTGTCTCTATCCATTATGTCCAGTAGCAAGCTTGTCTACCTTCAACAGTGCAGCGCCACGATCGAGGGCCAGGCTTAAATAACTGGTTTTCGACGATGACCTGATGAATCTCATCCTCAAACACCTTGTAGAAACACTCCCTGCAAATCTGCTCTAGGGTTTTGGGTCTCTTGAAGGTAGCCTGTCTCTCATGACATATGCAACACTGGCGGCCCCCCGCCTTCTTCTGCTTGCCGTCGGCTGATGACTCCATTGAACATGATGACAGCTTAGGATAATTTTGGACCATTTGTTTTTTGTGATTGAAATGGGGGAGACTGGACCAGGGCCCCCCACTCGACGGAGAAGTCCTCCACCGTCTGATAGGCCAGCGGCACGAACATCGAAACGTTAGGATTCAGATTCGACGACATCGTCGTGGTCCTGAAAATGACGTCCATCTCCGGTCTGGTAATTACCTGATACTGTAAATCTCGAAACGACGTCGCAACCAAGAGAGAGAGAGTGAGAATGCCTACAAAAGTATAAGGGTTGAAAGTGATGAATCAGTGGATCCACAATGATAAATCAGCAGAAGTAGAAAAGAGAGCCATGCTTAGGTAAAAGCCTATTTCTCAGGACACCCATCAATGGTGTTGGCGAATCCCCTTATTGCCCCTGACACAGGGTTCTTGGGAGGGTTTAGAGAAAACCCAGTTGGTTTGTTCTTATTCCTTTGGTTCTTCTGAACGATGTCTGGAGTCTAGCCACATTAGGCTAATCTCAGAGAACCAGCAGGGAATAACAGCAAAGACAGAATTCGGTTCCTTGCCACCGTCAGTCTTCATGGACAGGGCTGAAGCAGTAGCTTCCGCGCCGTTTTCGTCTTCCTCCCTAGGCCTCTTCACAGACAAATTAGCGAATCCACCACAATCTCGTCTGCCATAGCCAAACACATCAAAGTAATGAACCAACGAAACCTAAGGAGGCGATATGAATGAGCGAGCCGCTAGCGAGCGAGTTTCTAAGCGATTTAAGGACACTCGGAGGTACTGACTCTGCTTCCCAAAGAAAATGGTGGGACGCTTTTCGGTGTATTTTGGGTTTTTTTGCAGATTCACAGTGAAGGTGAAAAAATAAAGAGAACCGACATAGCTGTTTGTGTCGATTCCCACAAACGACGCCAAATGTTGATGCACAAAATCGGAAGTCTTGGAACAACGTAAATCCAACCGTGAATCTGCAAGAAAGTAAATAATACAGGATGTATCGTGTGTTGGAAGTATGCCCACAAAGCCACTCATTTGATGTAATAGCTTTTGGAATACTTATTGTATTAAACTTTTAGATGTTTAATGAAGGGCAAAGCTTATTGTTAATCACTATTTATTGTATCATGTGTTTAAGCAATAAGGGAATCCAAGGAATGTATTTGATCTAAGAGATAAGTGATTTAAGTAAGTTAGATTAACGACACCTTTCTCTTATGTTCATTCCTAAAACGTTCCTAGCCATAGGATTGCTAATTGGGCATTGACAATCCGCTAAGGTTAGTATGTGTTATGTCGACTCAAGCGTGAGTATGACTAGTCTCAAGTCATTTAGTGTTGGACACTAAGACAAACACATAGGTGCTCGAAAGAGTAATCGAGTACACTGAACAACGATCAAAAGAGAGTTCGAACATACATGTCATGTAAGAACTCGATAGTTGCAATATGCAAAGTAGTCCTTTGACCTGAGGCATCATAAATGTCTAATGGTTAGGTCCTTGACTTTTGATCATGTCAAAGGCATTCCATTGGAGTGTCCACGGCATTGTTGGGGTCAAGCTATCTAGTCATGTAGGCATATGAATGCACAACAAGGGATCTCTAACCTTCCATGGTGAAAGGAGAATACTCTAAGATATGATTCGAGAGTCTTTGGCCAAAGCATATGAATATGACTTAGGAAGTTTGTTCCAAATCATATTCAATTGAATCATATAGAGAAGTATCACATTGGATAGTAGACATGAAACAAACTATCATTCAAACAATGTGATTAAGAGTATTGTATTAGAGAAGGACCGTATTGCATTGTAGTTGTAACTGTATAGGTTCTCCAACCACTTCTAATTAGCTTGGGTAACCATGACATGCTGCTAGGTGTCACTCATGGTTTGTGGAAGCCCTAAAGATTAGCAAACACTAATTTTAAGAGAGAATTGAAATGTGATTTCAATTCACAATCGATCGTTAAGAGTAACAATCGCCCACTACCTCGCTAAATGGAACCTAATGGATCGTACACCGAGTAAGGATGAAAGTGAAGAAATCAAATGAAATGGATATGCAATTAAATGGTTTGATTGAAAAATGGTCAAGGTTAATTAAATAGTTAATTAATTATACGAAATGTTCGTATTGGGCTTTTAAGTTAGTTTTGGGCTTCGGGGCCCAAAAGCGTTTTGGTCCACAAGGCCCATTATGTTTAAGTTGTATGACAACCAAAACAAAATGGGCAATTAGCCCAATAACAAAGGGAAGGCCGGCCATTAGGGTGAATGTTGCAAACTTGGATTAATTACAAGTTTGCCACTCACTTGTAATAAAGTATAAAAGCAACTTTATAGCTTTATTTTCATAAGGCCTCAAAGAGGTGAAACATTTTCTCTCTTTCTCTCTACAAAGAGGCTGGTCACTTAAAGGAGATTAATCTAGCAATCTTTTCTTCTCTAAGTCATCCATTTCATCTTCACACCTCACCCTTGGTGTGGAGACTTAGAGACACCAAACCTTTGGTGTTTTGGAGATCCTTTCCTCACATCCTCAAGGACCAAAGGAGCACAAAAGGAGAAGGAAATCACAAGCAAGATCCAAGGAGCTTGGAGGTGACTTGAAGGCCCTCCACTTGGGTGAATCCCTTGTGTAAACAAGGATGAGCTTCAAGGGTAAAGAATCTCTAAATTCGTCATTCTCTTTAATGTTGTTAAAGAGTCTTTTAGTTCACCATATACTAGGCTTTGAAAGAAAATCTCTAAATTCGTCATTCTCTTTAATGTTGTTAAAGAGTCTTTTGGTTCACCATATACTAGGCTTTGAAAGTCATGGGTTTTATGAATTGTTTTTGAATGCATGTTGGAAATGTGCCCTAAAACCAATCATGTGATGATACTTTACGGACATTTCACATGTTAAACTAATCTAGTTTAATATAAAGGGCAAAGATTATTGTTTGAGCCGTCTCATATAAATGTTATATGCTTAAACGATAAAGTCCAAGGAATATGTGATTGGGAGAATGCAATCTAATGAAGTTAGATTCATGAGACCATTCTTTCGTTGACACATCCTAAATGTTCCTGATCATAAGATTGCTAATTGGGCATTGACAGTCCGTCAAGATCGGTACGTGCTATGTCTTCTCTCAGGGAGAGTGACTAGTCTCGAGTCATTGGTGTGTGTGACATCAAGACAAGTACGTAGGTGCTCAGTAGAGAATGAGTTCACTGAACGCGATCAACGAAGAGTTCTCATACTCATGTCACATGAGAACTCATGGTTGGGATAATGCAAAGTAGTCCTTTGACCTGAGTCATCACAGTTGTCTTGTGGTTAAGTCCTTGATCTTTGATTATGTCAAACGTCATTCCATTGGAGTGTCCACGGCATCGTTGGGGTTAAGCCACTTAGCCATGGAGGCAAGTGAATGCGCAACAAGGGATCTCTAACCTTCAAACTGTTTGAGGGAGAATACTCTATGATATGATTTAGAATCTCTGGCCAGAGTATGAATGAGATTTAGAAAAGTCGTTCTAAATCACATTCAAGGTAATCATATAAGCACACGAATCACATTGGATAGTAGACATGAATAAATAAACTATCAAACCAAACAATGTGGTCAAGAGTATTGTATTTGAGAAAGACCGTATTGCATTTGTAATCCCAAACTGAATAGGTTTTCTCTACCTCTTCTGATTAGCTTGGGTAACCATGATATGCTGCAAGGTGTCACTCATGGTTTGTGGAAGCCCTAAACGTGTGTAATCACTAAAGGGAGAATTGAAAGTAAGTTTCAATTCACAATCGATATAAAATGGTTTTAATCGCCCACTGCCTCGCTAAAAGGAACCTAATGGATCGCACACCGTGTAAGGTGGAGATTGAAGAAACAATGGAGATGAGAAAGAATGATTAAATGGTTTAATCATTTATTTATGGCAAGGATTAATTAATATGTTAATTAATCAAACAAATAAGTTCGTTAAAGACCTCGGGATAGTTTTGGACCTTAAGGCCCAATGGGCTTCGAACGTCAAGCCCATTAACTTAAGTTGTATGACAACTTAATGAATAATGATTCACAAAGGCCCAATTAGTCCAAAATATCCTAATGGCCGGCCATATTGTTTAGGGTAGTGAACTTGGACTTATTTACAAGTTTGCCACTCAAATGAATAAAGGTATAAATATGACTTTATAGCCAAAATTCATTTGGGGTTTGTTTTGGAGAAAATTGGAGAGAACATGTCTCTCCATTTCTCTCTAAAGAGGCCGGCCACCTTGGGGGTGCATCTTGTGTTGGAAATGTGCCCTAAAACCAATCATGTGATGATACTTTACGGACATTTCACATGTTAAACTAATCTAGTTTAATATAAAGGGCAAAGATTATTGTTTGAGCCGTCTCATATAAATGTTATATGCTTAAACGATAAAGTCCAAGAAATATGTGATTGGAAGAATGTAATCTAATGAAGTTAGATTCATGAGACCATTCTTTCGTAGACACATCCTAAATGTTCCTGATCATAGGATTGCCAATTGGGCATTGACAGTCCGTCAAGATCGGTACGTGCTATGTCTTCTCTCAGGGAGAGTGACTAGTCTCGAGTCATTGGTGTGTGTGACGTCAAGACAAGTACGTAGGTGCTCAGTAGAGAATGAGTTCACTAAACGCGATCAACGAAGAGTTCTCATACTCATGTCACATGAGAACTCATGTTTGGGATAATGCAAATTAGTCCTTTGACCTGAGGCATCACAGTTGTCTTGTGGTTAAGTCCTTGATCTTTGATTATGTCAATGTCACCCCATCGGGGTGTCCACGGCATCGTTGGGGTTAAGCCACTTAGTCATGGAGGCAAGTGAATGCGCAACAAGGGATCTCTAACCTTCAAACCGTTTGAGGGAGAATACTCTATGATATGATTTAGAATCTCTGGCCAGAGTATGATTGAGATTTAGAAAAGTCGTTCTAAATCACATTCAAGGAAATCATATAAGAAAACGATTCACATTGGATAGTAGACATGAATAAACTATCAAACCAAACAATGTGGTCAAGAGTATTGTATTAGAGAAGGACCGTATTGCATTTGTAATCCTAAACTGAATAGGTTCTTAACCTCTTCTGATTAGCTTGGGTAACCATGACATACGGCTAGGTGTCACTCATGGTATGTGGAAGCCCTAAAAGTGTATTATCACTAAAGGGAGAATTGAAAGTAAGTTTCAATTCATAATCGATTTGAAAGAGTTTTGATCGCCCACTGCCTCGCTAAAAGGAACCTAATGGATCGTACACCGTATAAGGTGGAGATGGATGAAACAAACTAAATGAGTAAGAACAATTGAATAGTTTAATTATTTATGGCAAGGATTAATTAATATGTTAATTAATCAAACGAATAAGTTCGTTAAAGACCTCGGGATAGGTTTTGGACCTTAAGGCCCAATGGGCTTCGAACGTCAAGCCCATTGACTTAAGTTGTATGACAACTTAATGAATAATGATTCACTAAGACCCAAAAGCCCAAACAACCCCCCATGGCCGGCCATATAGAGAAAGGGTAGTGAACTTGCTTTAATTACAAGTTTGCCACTCAAATGAATAAAGGTATAAATATGACTTTATAGCCTTTTATTCATTAAGGGTTTCTTTTAGAGAAAATTGGTGAGAACTTGTCTCTCCATTTTCTCTCTAGGAGGCCGGCCCCTTGGGGGGTGCATCTTGCAATCCCACTACTCCAAGGTCACTCATTTCTTCTCCAATCTCTCCTTGGTGAAGAGACTTAGAGGTTCCCTACTTTGGGAACTTGGAGAAACCTATTCTTCCATCCAAAAATATAGATTTAAGATGCAAGGAATGAAGGCCCTCTCTTTGGGTGATTAGCCTTTGCTTATGCAAAGAGGAATCTACAAAGGTATAAATCTCAACTCACTTTGTTTTGAGTAGTTTAATGGTTCACCAATCTACTAGGCTTTGAATTTCTTGGTTAATGTTTTGTTTTTAAGTGCATGCTAGCATGATTCCGCCTTTAATTGTTAATTGCATGCTATATGATGTTGCTTAAATGAACTTGTTTTCACAAAATTTTCCTTCAAGTGGTATCAGAGCCTAGGTCTAGTAGTTGGTGAATCCTTTTGGGTTTTGTAGTTCATAGTTTGTGATTTAAAAGTTGTAATATGTTACAAGCTTTATTCTTGTTTCTTTGAATGTAAATTTTGTTAGAAAATTTGCCATCTCAAATGTTGTAGATGTAGTTCATATGAGCATGAATATTGGAGCTAAAATTTGGTGCCATGACTTTGGGGATTTTCGGCCAAATCCAAAGGGTGGATTTTTGGGTTCTTGTTTGACTTGTTAAAAGTGTTTTCAAGTGACTTTTGGAACCCCTATGTACCCTAGTTTGGTTAGATGTTATTTCCCTAAAGTTTGAATGGTTTTGGAATGTTTTTGGGTGAAAAATGTTCATGGAAAATTTTGAGTTTTTTCATGAGTGTTCTTCATTGTTCTTGACATTTTTGCCAAGAACAAAAAGGTTTGTGTTTTGATTCAAAGTTTTGATTTATTTCATAAAGTCTTTGTTTTGTGTTTTATCAAATGTTTTAATGTGATAGAAATTGTGTAAGGTGATGGAAATGGTGATAGGTGTGTAAGAAGTACTTCTCTTACACACACATCACTTGCATGACTTTAAGTCACATTCCACTTGCATGAATTTATGTCACAAATTCCACTTGCATGAATTTATGTCACAAATTCCACTTGCAAGGCTTTATGAAATTGTTGAAAAAATTTCTAAAATTTTGTGGACTTATCTCCACTCCCTTTCCCTCTCTAAAACCGGCCCTCCCTCAAGTGGGAGTACTTTTGGGGCCTTTTATGCAATTACATAAAGTTTTGATACTTTTGTGTATTTGCACTTTGGCCCAAAAGTTTACGTTTTTACGTTTAGGTCCAAAAACGCTAAAGGACAAATTGTTTTGCTCCTTTAATGAAGTTTTTGCATTGATTAAATTTTGGGTTCTAGTGTAATTACATGAAGTAGTGGACTTTTGTGTCTTTACAAAGTGACCCCAAAAGTTTTGCAATATAGCCCAAAAGTTGAGGTTAATTGCTTTATGGCCCAAAAGTTGTGGTTATTGCATGATGGCCCAAATTAGGTTGAGAACAAAATTGTTGTCTCTTTAAATGAGAATTGGATTTTCATTTTGTTTAGCTCCATTTAAATCAATTTTATGGATACAAAAACCAAATGAAAATGTTGCATTCAATTTAATTAGTTAAAGTGTTAATTAATTAAAGGGTGATTATGAACCTAAGCCTAATATAATTGAGCTATGTGAAAGGCCGTTTCAAATTTGTTTGAACCATGGGAATGTGTAGATTAGATTTTGGTTGTAATTTGATTTGATCAAATGTTGTAAAAGGGCTTAAGCTCTTCTTTACTTTAAAGTAATTTGTTTTATGCAAATGTTGTAATGAGCATAAGCTCACCTTTACTTTGAAGTACTTCTTTCTTGCTTTATTTGATATGCATGAAAATGAAGTAGTTGGGTCCAACGCCCCTAAGACAACATGCCTTAATGTGATTAAACGCGTAACTAAAATCAATCACCATCCCTAGACCGAGATTCAACACAAGGCTCGTGTTGAATCTAAACAAAGGTTCATAGTCATCCTAAGGCCCTAAGGCAACTATATAGTCCATCAAATGAATGCAAAGGTTATGTTAGTAGTATCATATACTCTTGCTTTAAAAACCGTTTTATAAGCATAGTGGGAGTATTATATACAACTAAAAACAATCATATGGACCAATAGTTGTAATAGGACCAAAATAGTTTTAATAGAGATTAAAATGAATATTTATATGTGATGAGACCTAAAACCCTCAACCAAACCAATATTAAGTTGAAAAGCGTGAGAGTGCTTTGAACATTCTTTCGTGGCCTTCCACCGTGGTAGGCTTCAATCGTTTGTGACTCATACAAAGTATTCGTCCAGTTCTGGGGTTGCAAAGTATGTGCTTACATTCAGGAGAAGCCTATAAACATATGATGAAGTGAAAGTAGGCAACGAGTATGGCCATTATGGAGTTCTTCTGAGGCCATTCTTGAACCCCTACTTGAACTAGCATGGTGGGAATGACTTAACTAAGTGCAATGGTGCCAATATGGAGTTCTTCTGAGGCATCATTCTCTAGAGGCCAAATAAGATGGGTACTTGCATTAGTTGCAAATGAGTAAGCGTACTCTCTCATTATTATTGTTGCTAGCCAATATGGAGTTCTTCTGAGGTGGGCTTGGTAATGGTGAGCCTCCCATAACCTACTAAGAGTTTCATCCAAAACTCTCGAATTCCAATGAGGGATATGGAATTTGCCAAAAATAGTGGGTGGTGCTATTTGATTTAAAGACCCGAATCAAATGGCTTAAAATCAATCAATTTATATTCGTTATGTATTTGTTTACCAATATATTTGCAAACGCTATCCAAAACTTGACAAAGAAAAGCCGAATGCTTTAGTTTCCGGACTTAGTACTACAAAACCATAGATTGTCTTTAATGGCTTGTAAATGTACCTAAGTAGTCTCATCCTCACAATCTTCCTATTGATAATGTATCATTAGAAGAATATGTTAGAAAAGTCTATCATAAAGAGGACAACAATTGGAAATGTCATAATTCTTCAATTACAAATTGTTGTATGAAGAAATAGGAGTTGCTTTGAACAACTCTTAGTCAATGCAAACACTTAGTGCTTGTTTCTTTGTTAAATGAACAAAGAACTTAAGAAGAAAGCACAAAGGCATGGACACTTTATGTGCCATGTTTCTTCACTTACAAATTGTTGTATGAAGAAATGAGAGTTGCCTTGTACAACTCTTGAAGGTTTGTAATTATGTTTAGAACATAATGGTTGGTTGACAAAAATAGTCCATTAACATGGACTTATAATGATTTTGAATCATTAAGTGTTGAAGTGATAAACCACTTAATGAGACGGAAACTAGGCAAGGACTTCACCTTTGTGTCCCTATCCTAATCGTTCACTGAGTTTATTGTAAACTATATGGTGAACAATAACCACATGCTCTCCAAAATGTTTGATGTGTATAACACAATTGAAATAAGTTTCAAGAGAGATAGTGGGAGTTTAGGGACCATGACTATTGTAGTCAAAGGAGAAGTCAAATGAAGAAGATAAAATTAACTCCAAGGGAACAAACTTTCTTTATGAAAGGATGGACATTGGAAGGGGTATTTGCAAGAAATGTCTTGCAAGTGTCAAGAACACACCTTTCGAAGGCGTTGTAAATTGTTCTTGAATAGTTCAAAACAGTTGGTTCTTCTACTTGAATGCTTGATTCCGTATTAGTAACTATGTTTTACAATCGTTGTAAAAGTGTGACTAATAAGAAGTAGAAGATATATGAGAGAAGGAAAAGGTGCTTCACATTCGGAAAGTGAATCAAATATAGATCTCTGCGAAAGCAGATGGTACTTACTTCCTCATATGAACTACCAAAGAAATTGGAAAAACATAGATTGTCTTTATATTCCAATTTTAAGGAATTTAATTCCGTCACTATAGTAGAGATGGATGAATGTTTTGTTTGACAAAACATTGTTCTTTATTAATCAATGATTGGATTATAGTAATCTAATTGATTGTCTCTATAGTAGAGATGATATGGTAGTGTTAACTGTTTAGAATACAACGATGCTTAAAACCCAAAAAGGTTGCAAGGTAGTGACTAATCCCAACTAAAGTTGTGATACCTCTAAAACATAAATTACGAGTTGGTCATAGATGGACGCTTTGGATTGTTAGATCCGGATCCAATACCTTCTTGTTAAAATTGTATAGAGGCAAAATGTTTGAATCTTCATTCTTTTGGAAAGAATAAAGAATCACAAAGTTGTTGAGGTTAATTCACTTAGATGTTAGTGGCACTTGTCCACAACATAATACTACTCATGTTGTATGACATTCACCGAAGATCACCCTCGGTTGGACTATAGTTTATTTTAAATAAACACAAGTCCGAATACTTTGCAAAAGGTTTCAAAGAATTCAAGAAATGTAAGTTGATGAGTAAGACGTCTAAAGTATTTACATCCTTAGATTTGATCCAAGGAATGGTAACACTTTAGAATAGTTTTCTTGAAAGATATCAAGGAAAGAAGCATCATAAGATAATAGATTTCTCCATTAGGAGAAGAACGAACTTGAATAAAGATTTAGTTCGTTGGATATTATCAATTACCCATATATAGGATATATACTTCTAAAAACAATATGATTGTAAATTAGAAGATCTTCCAATATTTTCATGACTCCATAAGATGTAGTTGGAAAGAAAGACAAATCTTAAAACATATTAAGATTTGGGGTTGTGTGCTTATAAACAATATTTGTTTGATAACAATCTTGTAGGATATCCTTAAATTAACTTTTGGATATCGCTTCTATAAACCAATTAACAAATGTTGTTTTGTTGGATAGTTCATTGTAATCCTACAATGTGATTTGCCTAAGAGCAAATGAACGAGAGATAGAACTCAAAGAATGGGTTCTTTGAGAGACAAGATAATAATCAACAAATATAACAACCTAGTTCCTATATCAAAAGCTCCAAGGTAGTCGAGAAGGATTTATAAACCGTCTCAGTTGAATGGTTTGAACTTTATGACTATGTCATAGAGTTACACCTCTTAATTCGAAAGAAATAAGAATGAAAATCCTTATGACTACATTGAGTGCATATACGATATATACTCATGGGAATGGTAAAGTACCATTTGACCCGAAATAATGAAACCTTCATAAGCTAATTGGTAGCTTAAGGTGACTACAATCAAAGAGAATGGTTGACTTTGAAGGAACCATTTTTGACGTAGTCTTAGTTTCAATTAATTCGAAGATTGCTAGCTACAACTAAATGGTGATTCAATGTTTGGACATAATATAGGTTTCCGAAACCATTATTAAGATAGTCTTGATAATATATGTCTAAAACTATGAATCACAAGACATGTAAGTTGTAGAGATCCATCCATCATGGATCTTAGCAAGCTAGTGGGAGCTATAAGCGTCTTATGAGAGAAAGGTCAAATCGTTTGCTTTCTCATAAAGATGTAAATGAATCTTTTGTTTACTAGGTTTACAAAAGATTAGTGGGAGTTAGTCATATTCCTAAATTTGTATGTATATATATATATAAATATATATGTGATATATATGAATGTATATATGATTTATTAATTTTGGAAATGAAATGAATACTTCTTCGTTAAAGTTATGACTTTAAACATTCGTTAAAGTTATGACTTTAAACATTCTATAAAGATAGAATGTATATGGGAGACATAGTCTATATACATGGGATGGAAATCTATATTGATAGATTTTAGGATATAATTTGATTATATCAATCCCTAATAATAGACAAAAGATGCTAGGAAGTTTCTCATATGATGATAAACTTTAATCAGAAGAACAACTCTAGTGAGACTAGGAGGTAGCTCTTCTCAAAGGGAACGTACCCTTTGACTCCCAAAGAAATAATGCGTAAATAAGAATCCTTTATGCATACGCATAAAGGTGATTTATGTATTTCATATTATATGAAAAACATTGATATGATTTATGTATTTCATATTATATGAAAAACATTGATATGAGTTGTACCTAGAACGGTACAAGACGATATCAGTGCAAGCCCAGGATCAGAACCATGGCAACTGTCAAGTGAGTCCTTAAGTATTTAAGAAATACTAAAGGATAGATTCCTCAAAGAATGAGGAAGAATTAGAGTAACGTAATGGAAGCGTAAATGTATTAGATTATGAATCTAATCCATCATTGGATGTTTCTTCATTATGAATGAAGAGATAAACAGATATCTCTTTAAAGAGATATTTGGATGGAAACATTAAAGTAATGACTTTGGTGTGTTCCATTATGAATGCAAAATATATTGCCATATAGAAGTTTACAACAGTGTTGTTTGGATGGGAAAGTTCATTTAGTGAACTCTCTATTCGGTTCCAACCAGAAAGTGTATCTAGTGTACTGACACTATGACACTAATGGGGCGATAGCTCAAGCCAGGGAATCAAGGTCTCATCAAGGTCCGAACTCATATGAGAGACTGAACCACATGATTGAGAATCATGTATAATGGTGACGTCGTTATTCTCAAGGTTGCTTCTATGGATAACATATAGATATCCATTGCCTAGGCCTACTATTCAGCCATTTATGAAATGACTACAAAAGAGGTATCATCACTGATGACTAAGCTGATTGGCTCTAGTGCAAGTGGGAGATTGTTGGAAATGTGCCCTAAAACCAATCATGTGATGATACTTTACGGACATTTCACATGTTAAACTAATCTAGTTTAATATAAAGGGCAAAGATTATTGTTTGAGCCGTCTCATATAAATGTTATATGCTTAAACGATAAAGTCCAAGAAATATGTGATTGGAAGAATGTAATCTAATGAAGTTAGATTCATGAGACCATTCTTTCGTAGACACATCCTAAATGTTCCTGATCATAGGATTGCCAATTGGGCATTGACAGTCCGTCAAGATCGGTACGTGCTATGTCTTCTCTCAGGGAGAGTGACTAGTCTCGAGTCATTGGTGTGTGTGACGTCAAGACAAGTACGTAGGTGCTCAGTAGAGAATGAGTTCACTGAACGCGATCAACGAAGAGTTCTCATACTCATGTCACATGAGAACTCATGTTTGGGATAATGCAAATTAGTCCTTTGACCTGAGGCATCACAGTTGTCTTGTGGTTAAGTCCTTGATCTTTGATTATGTCAATGTCACCCCATCGGGGTGTCCACGGCATCGTTGGGGTTAAGCCACTTAGTCATGGAGGCAAGTGAATGCGCAACAAGGGATCTCTAACCTTCAAACCGTTTGAGGGAGAATACTCTATGATATGATTTAGAATCTCTGGCCAGAGTATGATTGAGATTTAGAAAAGTCGTTCTAAATCACATTCAAGGAAATCATATAAGAAAACGATTCACATTGGATAGTAGACATGAATAAACTATCAAACCAAACAATGTGGTCAAGAGTATTGTATTAGAGAAGGACCGTATTGCATTTGTAATCCTAAACTGAATAGGTTCTTAACCTCTTCTGATTAGCTTGGGTAACCATGACATACGGCTAGGTGTCACTCATGGTATGTGGAAGCCCTAAAAGTGTATTATCACTAAAGGGAGAATTGAAAGTAAGTTTCAATTCATAATCGATTTGAAAGAGTTTTGATCGCCCACTGCCTCGCTAAAAGGAACCTAATGGATCGTACACCGTATAAGGTGGAGATGGATGAAACAAACTAAATGAGTAAGAACAATTGAATAGTTTAATTATTTATGGCAAGGATTAATTAATATGTTAATTAATCAAACGAATAAGTTCGTTAAAGACCTCGGGATAGGTTTTGGACCTTAAGGCCCAATGGGCTTCGAACGTCAAGCCCATTGACTTAAGTTGTATGACAACTTAATGAATAATGATTCACTAAGACCCAAAAGCCCAAACAACCCCCCATGGCCGGCCATATAGAGAAAGGGTAGTGAACTTGCTTTAATTACAAGTTTGCCACTCAAATGAATAAAGGTATAAATATGACTTTATAGCCTTTTATTCATTAAGGGTTTCTTTTAGAGAAAATTGGTGAGAACTTGTCTCTCCATTTTCTCTCTAGGAGGCCGGCCCCTTGGGGGGTGCATCTTGCAATCCCACTACTCCAAGGTCACTCATTTCTTCTCCAATCTCTCCTTGGTGAAGAGACTTAGAGGTTCCCTACTTTGGGAACTTGGAGAAACCTATTCTTCCATCCAAAAATATAGATTTAAGATGCAAGGAATGAAGGCCCTCTCTTTGGGTGATTAGCCTTTGCTTATGCAAAGAGGAATCTACAAAGGTATAAATCTCAACTCACTTTGTTTTGAGTAGTTTAATGGTTCACCAATCTACTAGGCTTTGAATTTCTTGGTTAATGTTTTGTTTTTAAGTGCATGCTAGCATGATTCCGCCTTTAATTGTTAATTGCATGCTATATGATGTTGCTTAAATGAACTTGTTTTTACAAAATACTCCTTCATCTTGCAATCCCACTACTCCAAGGTCACTCATTTCTTCTCCAATCTCTCCTTGGTGAAGAGACTTAGAGGTTCTCAATTTTGGGAACTTGGAGAAACCTATTCTTCCATCCAAATCCATAGATTTAAGATGCAAGGAATGAAGGCCCTCTCTTTGGGTGATTAGCCTTTGCTTATGCAAAGAGGAATTTACAAAGGTATAAATTTCAACTCACTATGTTTTGAGTTGATTCTTGGTTCACCAATCTACTAGGCTTTGAATTTCTTGGTTAATGTTTTGTTTTTAAGTGCATGATAGCATGATTCCGCCTTTAATTGTTAATTGCATGCTTATTGATGTTGCTTAAATGAACTTGTTTTCACAAAATAATCCTTTCAATGCATGCCTACTTTAATGTGTTAATAGTTTGCATGTGTATTCAAATGTTCTTACTTGTTCTTAGCTAGGACAATTTTTTTCCTTCAAGTGGTATCAGAGCCTAGGCCTAGTTTATGGTGAATCCTTTTGGGTTTTGTGATTTTCATGATTTGTTATTTAAATGTTGTAAATGTTACAAGCTTTGTTCTTGCTTTTGAATATAAATTTTGCTTGAAAATTTAGCATCTCAAATGTTGTAGATGTAGTTCATTTAAGCATGAATATTGGAACTAAATTTGGTGCCATGAATGTTGGGAAATTCGTCCAAATCCAAAGGGTGATTTTTTGGGTTCATGTTTGTCTTGTTAAAATGGTTTTAAAGTGACTTTTGGAACCCCTAAGTACCCTAGGATGTTAACCCTCTTTTGAGTAGTGAAAATTTGTGTTTTGGTGAGTGAAAACATTCATGGAGCTATTATGAGTTTTCATGAGTGTTCTTCAATGTTCTTGAAGTTCTTGCCAAGAACAAAAAGTTTTGAAGTTTTGATTCAAAAGTTTTATGTTTTTCATAAAGTTTTGGTTTAATTTTGATGGGTGATGGTTATTGGTGAAGTATTATTATTGGCTTTAATGTTTGACAAAGTTTTAATGTTTGACATAAATTTTTCTTACAACCTATCTATATCACCTTTATATCTCACCTAATAAAATCAACTTGCAAAAACTTTTTAGAAAATTTTTCACTTGTTCACTCTATGGCCGGCCACCCCTTAGTGGGGGTACTTTTGGGGCCTTTTATGCAATACATAAAGTTTTGATACTTTTGTGTATTTGCACTTTGGCCCAAAAGTTTACGTTTTTACGTTAAGGCCCAAAAACTCTAAAGGACAAATTGTTTTGCTCCTTTAATAATGTTTTTACATTAATAAAATTTTGGGTTCTAGTTGTAATTACATGAAGTTGTGGACTTTTGTGTTTTTACAAAGTGACCCCAAAAATTTTTGTTTTAGCTAAATGGCCCAAAAGTTGTGGTCATTGTTTTTGGCCCAAATAAAATGAGAACAAAATTGTTTTGTCTCTTTAAATGAGAATTGGATTTTCATTTTGTTTAGTTCCATTTAAATCAATTCTATGAATCCGAAAACCAATTGTTTAAGTTGCTTTCTTAGTTAATGTGATTGATTAAGGAAAGGGTGATTATGAACCAAAGGCCTCGATAATTGAGCTATGTGATTGGCCGATTTACATTATGAATGTTTGGGTTAAGTAGATTAGATTTGAATGTAATTTGATTAATTCAATTTGTTGTAAATGGACATAAGTCCATCATTTGTGTTGTAAAAGGGCATAGGCCCTTATTATTATTTCATGTATTCCTTTTTGTTTATATGTATGCAAATTGGAATAGTTGCGTCCAACGCCCAATAGGAAATAACGGTTTAATTAGATTAAACGCGTAACTAAAATCAACAACTATCTACCTTAAACCCAAGGTCCAACACAAGGCTCGTGTTGGATCAAATCAAACGGTTCATAATCATCCTAAAACCTAATATGACTATATAGTCCATATGAGGATGCAATGCGTTCGTTAGTAGTTCCATATAGTCTCGCTTGTTTCAACGAAACAGTGGGAGTATTATATGCTACTAATTCATATTAACTTGGACCAATAGTTGTGATAGGCCCAAGTTCTTTTAATGAGATTAAAATAAATTTGATGTAGCCCAACACTACTCCCTCAACAAAACAAATATTAAGTTGATAAGCGAGAGATGTTTTGAACATCTCTTCGTAGGCCTTCCACCGTGATGGGCTTCAATCGTTTGTGACTCATACACCGTATTCGTCCAGTTCTGGGGTATGCAAAGTATGTGTTTACATTCAGGAGAAGCCCATAAACATATGATGAAGTGAAAGTAGGTAACGAGTATGGCCAATATGATATTCTTCTGAGGCCATTCTTGAACCCCTACTTGAACTAGCATGGTGGGAATGACTTAACTAAGTGCAATGGTGCCAATATGATATTCTTCTGAGGCATCATTCTCTAGAGGCCAA
The DNA here is from genome assembly GCF_916048215.2 of Malus sylvestris. Taxonomy (NCBI): domain Eukaryota; kingdom Viridiplantae; phylum Streptophyta; class Magnoliopsida; order Rosales; family Rosaceae; genus Malus; species Malus sylvestris. The sequence continues at coordinate 38,991,267 of NC_062272.1, read as the reverse complement.
ACTAGATGGGTAATTACAAAAGTTGTAAATGGCTAAAGCGTTATCCTCTCATCATTATTGTTGCTAGCCAATATGATATTCTTCTGAGGTGGGCTTGGTAATGGTGAGTCTCCCATACCCCGCTAAGAGTTCAATATAACTCTCGAATTCCATTGAGGGATGTGGAATTTGCCAAAAATAGGGGGTGGTACTATTTGATTTAAGACCCAATCAAGTAGTTTTAAAACAAACAATCTAATATGATTTCTGTTATGTTATGTAGTTAACGACATGCCTAAAATAATACCCACCATTATACTTGACAAAAGGGGCCTTAGGGGCCAACGTTTCCTTGCTTGGTATCGCCACATTGAGAATGTATCAAAGGTGAAAGACATATTGTATGTGCTTAAGAAATCCCCTCCTCATGTACCTCCTACGAAACTAGCTTCAAAGGAGGAGTGTCAAAATTATGCTAGACACTATGAGGTTGACTTACAAGCCAAATGCTTAATCCTCACTTCACTTAGTGAGGAGCTTATGAAGCTACATAAGCACATGGACACTTCTTGTGCCATGGTTGAAAGTTTGCATAAGATGCATGACATTGAGACTAGTAATGTACGATTCTCAAATGTTTGTAGTCTAATGAATGCCAAAATGGCAAAGGGGACATCAGTCCATAAACATGGACAAAAGATGGAAAAGGTATTTAAAGATCTTAAAAGTTTAGGAACTTCCATCGATGGGAAAATGGCCCAAGATTTTTTCCTTGCATCTCTCTCGGATGATTTCACTAAGTTTATTGTAAACTATAAAGTGAATAGATTCGATCGTGCTTTAAACGAGATGATTGACATGTGCTGTAAATTTGAAAAAGGTTTCAAAAAGGACAGTGGGAGTGAGAATGCAATTACAAGGAAAAAGTTGCATAAGAAGAAGGCAAAGAAATCCAAAGGAACATGCTTTCATTGTGGAAAGGATGAACGTTGGAAGAAGAAATACAGGGTGCGCATTGCGAGCCTTATGACACTAACTTTTGAAGAGACTATTTCCGTCATAGAGATTGCTTTTACAGTGAGCTCCAATTCCTGGATATTTGATTCAGGCGCTAGTCAACATATCTGCAATACGTTGCAGGGATTAGCAGGGAGCAGGTCACTGCGCAATGGGGAGATGGTTGTGCGAGTTGGGAACGGCACTAAAATCTCTGCAAAAGCAATAGGCACCTACATGCTTAAACTACCCTCTGGGGAAGTCCTGGAACTTAAAAATTGTTTATATTTTCCTTCATGTATAAAGAATTTGATTTCTATCTCTAAGCTTTTACGAGATGGGCACTCAGTATTGTTTGACAAAATGAGTTGCACTTTATACTTGAACAGTCGTATTATCTCTCATGGTAATATGATAGAGGGACTTTTTCACCTAGAGACGAATAGTGGGATGCACTGTATTGAAAGCGGGAATACCTCAAAACCCAAAAGGGCTAGAGAAGAAGTTAACCAAGAAAAGATGTGGCATCTTAAAAGACGGATATATCCGCCCATTAGGTAATGACCAGATGGGTACTTGTGAATGTTGCTTGAAAGGGAAGATGACCAAATCTCCATTCACTGGGAAAGAAGAGCGTGCCACTGAAATTCTAGGGTTAATCCACACTGACGTATGTGGACCTATGTCTACTACATCAAGAGGAGGCTTCTCCTACTATATCACATTCACCGACGATCACTCTCGGTTTGGCTATGTGTATCTTATGAAGTACAAGTCAGAATCCTTTGAAAGGTTCAAAGAATTCAAGAATGAAGTTGAGAAGCAAACTGGGAAACAGATAAAGACCCTAAGATCGGATCGAGGGGGTGAATATCTGAGTAACGAGTTCCTAGATTATCTCAAAGAGTGTGGAATAGTATCACAGTGGACTCCACCAGGAACTCCTCAGCATAACGGAGTTTCTGAACGGAGAAATCAAACCTTGATGAACATGGTTCGTTCTATGATGAGTTCTGCCAATCTACCAGTAACATTCTGGGGATACGCTCTATATACAGCCCCAGCATGGAGTCTATATGTTGATGGCTCGTCCAACCAACAGGGTTGTGGAGCAGGACTAGTCCTTACCACCCCTGACAAAGTGGCGATGGAGTATGCTCGTCGTTTCAAATTCAAGGCGTCGAACAATGAAGCCGAATATGAAGCCCTCCTAGCAGGCTTACATTTGGCCAAACACCTTGGGGTTAAACGAATTGATAGCTTCAGTGACTCCCAATTGGTGGTTAACCAGGTCACCAACAACTTTGATGATAAGGATAGCTTCATGGCAGCATATCTGGCACAAACACAATTGTTGCTCAAGCACTTCCACTACCAGATCACCCAAATTCCTCGAGCGGCAAACAGTCATGCAGATGCTTTGGCTCACCTCGCCTCAGCGGTGGAAGACAAGATTGGGAGAAAAATTCAGCTCGAATTGTTAGAAGCAACAAGCACCATGGCTCCGAAAGTATGCAACTTACAATTGGGGGATAGTTGGATTACCCCGATTTATAGATTCTTTGTTCATGGCACCCTTCCAAATGACAAAGTCCAAGCTAAGCAAATTTGAAACAAGGCTACCCGTTACTTGATCATTAATGACCAACTCTACAAGCGGGGTTTTAACCTACCATACCTAAGATGCCTTACGCCCACAGAGGCGGAAACTATCCTTCAAGAAATACATGAAAGAGTCTGCGGAGATTATGCTGGATCTCGATCCCTAGCACACAAGGCTTTTCGCCAAGGATATTACTAGCCAACACTTCACCAAGATGCCATCAGAATATCCCGCTCATGTGATAAGTGTCAACGCTACATAACTATTCCTCACTCCCCTTCTAAGTCGTTCACTCCTATGAGCAGCCCTTGGCCCTTCGTCTAATGGGGACTTGATTTGATCAGCCCAATACTTGCAGGGAAGGGCAAGGTTCGCTATGCAATTGTTGCAGTTAACTACTTCACAAAGTGGGCCGAAGTAGAACCCTTGGCAACCATTACTGAGGCAAAAATAGGAGACTTCGTATGGAAAAACATCCTTTGTAGATTCGACATTCCCAATGCAATAGTCACTGACAACGGTCAACAGTTCGACAACAATAAGTTCAAGTTGCTCTGCTCTAAGTTCAACATCAACTCATGTTTTGCCTCCCCCAGTCTAATGGACAAGTTGAAGCCATAAAAAAAATAATCAAGCGAACTTTGAAAACTAGCTTGGACAAGGCTAAAGATTGTTGGCTAGAATTTGTACCCTAAGTTCTTTGGTCATACCGCACTTCATATCGGACATCAATAGGAGAAACCCCATTCTCACTTGCCTTTGGTACAGAGGCAGTTGTCCCAATTAAGCTTGAGCAAGCAACGTTCCGAGTCCAGAACTACATGTAAAGCGAAAATGACAAACAACTTACCCTCAACTTAGACCTAGTCGAGGAGCATAGAAACCAGGCTCACTTGAGGAATGTTGCCTACAAGCAGCGCATCTCCAACTACTATGACTCAAGGGTCAAACCTCATTCTTTAAAAGTGGGGGACTGGGTATTGAAGAAAAGATTACTCTGCGACAGAGTCCCGAGTGAAGGAACACTTAGTCCAAACTGGAATAGACCGTTTGAAGTGGTTGGCATCAGTCGCCCTAGCTTCTAGAAGCTTAGAAGCTCTGATGGCAAAACCCTTGGCCATCCATGGAACGCTAATCACTTGAAGTACTATTACAAGTAAACTCACATTGTACAAGTGTTAAGCTTCAACCGTTCGGCATCCTATGTAACGAAGACTATTTGGCATGAATTCAATAAAGAGGTAATTTAGACAACTTGGTCCTAATCCTTTTACATTCCTAGCAATGAAACACTCGGGTTCAAAGCTTTAACATGAATGCTTCCAACATGAAACAAAGTCTATGTCAACAAGACTATATAAATAAACGAACAGCTTCACAGTATATTCGTTCAATCATACATTCTAACACATTCATACATAAGTCAATTGTGCTTCGAAAGGGTACAACATACTTTGTGTCATTCGACATTGCTACAATGTGCCTCAACACCTTGCTCTTATTCTCACCAACCAGGTGATGAAATGTGAAGAAGGAACTCATCTTCATGCTACAAACCAGGTGATGAAATGTACAACCTATACTCTCCTTCATGCCACCAAGCAAGTGATGAAATGTACAACCCGTACTCTCCTTCATGCCACCAGCCAGGTGATGAAATGTACAACCCATACTCTAATATCATTTGGCAACTTGACATTCATGCCACCAACTAGGTGATGAAATGTACAATCCGTACTCTTCTTCATGCCATCAACCAAGTGATGAAATGTACAACCTATACTCTAATATCATTTGGCAACTTGCCACTCATGCCACCAATGAGGTGAAGAAGGAACTCATCTTCATGCCACCAACCAGGTGATGAAATGTACAACCCGTACTCTAATATCATTTGGCAACTAGCCATTCATGCCACCAACCAGGTGAAGAAGGACCTCATCCTCGAGCCACCAGGTGATGAAATGTGATCAAATGTGATGAAGGAACTCGCATTCGTACCACCAACCAAGTGACGAAAGCAACTCACCATTCATTCCACCTACCAGAAGACGAGTGGTACAACTTGTACATGTGAACTCCTAGCATTCACAAATAATCAAAAACCCTTAAGCTTAACAACTAAACTAAGAGGGCACTTATGCCCAACAAGAGTTACAGTCACCAACAAAGTCTTATTGCAAGCCAACAACAACTTCAGTGCATGGCATACGAAGATCAAGTTATTCAGCCCTCTTGATCAAGACAGTGTGAAGCAAAACCAATTTATGGTACCAATAAGTGTTTCATCAAAAGAGTTTAACCACAATTCTCAAAAGCTTCACACACTCTTGATCAAGACAGTGTGAAACAAAACCAATTTATGGTGCCAACAAGAGCTTCATCAATGGAGGGCAACCAAAATTCTCAAAAGCTTCACACACTCTTGATCAAGACAGTGTGAAGCAAAACCAATTTATAGTGCCAACAAGAGCTTCATCAATAGAGGGCAACCACAATTCTCAAAAGCTTCACACTGCCAACAAGAGCTTCATCAATGGAGGGCAACCAAAATTCTCAAAAGCTTCACACACTCTTGATCAAGACAATGTAAAGCAAAACTAATTTATGGTGCCAACAAGATCTTCATCAATGGAGGGCAACCACAATTCTCAAAAATTTCACACACTCTTGATCAAGACAGTGTGAAGCAAAACCAATTTATGGTGCCAACAAGATCTTCATCAATGGAGGGCAACCACAATTCTCAAAAGCTTTACATATTCTTGATCAAGACAGTGTGAAGCAAAACCAATTTATGGTGCCAATAAGAGCTTCATCAATGAAGGGCAACTACAACTCGTAGAAAGCTTCACACACTCTTGATCAAGACAGTGTGAAGCAAAACTAATTTATGGTGCCAACAAGATCTTCATCAATGGAGGGCAACCACAATTCTCAAAAACTTCACACACTCTTGATCAAGACAGTGTGAAGCAAAACCAATTTATGGTGCCAACAAGAGCTTCATCAATGGAGGGCAACCACAATTCTCAAAAGCTTTACACACTCTTGATCAAGACAGTGTGAAGCAAAACCAATTTATGGTGCCAATAAGAGCTTCATCAATGAAGGGCAACTACAACTCGTAGAAAGCTTCACACACTCTTGATCAAGACTATTCGAAGCAAATTCAATTTATATGGTTCGTCCAAACCTTCGACTACTACAAGGTATGGCTTGCATCACAATCACTTGCTCAACAGTGTGGAAGCAAAATTTGTATATGTTGTCTCTCCCACATTTTCAAATTTCTAGTTTCCAAAAAAAAAAAATTAGGAAATTCAACAAAGCTTCATCAATGGAGGACAACTACAAATTTTCAAAAGCTTCACACTATCTTGATCAAGATAGTGTGAAGCAAAATCAATTCATGGTACCCACTAAAGCTTCACCCACAATAGCTTCACCTACAAAAGCTTCACCCATAAAAACTTCACCCACAAAAGCTTCACCCACCACAAAAGCTTCACCTATAAAAGCTTCACCCACAAAAGTGTCACCCACCACAAAAGCTTCACCTACAAAAGCTTCACCCATAAAAGCTTCACCAACAAAAGCTTCACCCACCATAAAAGCTTCACCTACAAAAGCTTCACCCACCACAAAAGCTTCACCCACAAAAGCTTCACCTATAAAGCTTCAACATAAAAGCTTCACCTACAAAAGCTTCACACTATCTTGATCAAGATAGTGTGAAGCAAAATCAATTCATGGTACCCAACAAAGCTTCAACCTCAAAGCTTCACCTACAAAGCTTCACCTACAAAGCTTATATATATATATATATATATATATATATATATATATATATATATTTTTTTTTTTTTTCGAAAATTCGAAAATTCAAAAAATAAAAAATCGAAAATAAAAAATTCGAAAAACAAAATTAGAAAAAACAAAATTGCCTAGGCCTCCTCTTCTTTGGGCCTAACAACTTTCATAACAAATATATATGAAAGAGGAGTTTTGGGCTACCACTTAGAAAGGAAATGCCTCATTCGTCAACTCCCTCGACTGGAGACTTGGGGGACTCCTACCATATGCTACTGCACCTTGATACTCGGAAGTCTCACGACCACTCAATGACTTGGATTTTTCAAGTCTCCAACCAAGAAGTTTTCCTCACTCGGGAAATTAAGGGAGAACTACCTCAACATACATGCTTCACTCACAAAGCTTCAACATACAAGCTTCAACAAAAGAAAAAATTCAAAGAACTTAGTGAAGAAGGCCTTGGTGTATTTAACACAATATGTTGAAATGAAGCAAAGCTTGTTTATTGATATATCCGCTAAGTTACAAATATGTACATATACATGAATCAAAATAAACAAACAATAGGGAGCCTTCACAAAGGTTGCTCAGAAGAAGTCTCAGCAGTCTGCAGAGCCCCAGAAAGAGGAGGCATCGGAAGGTGATTATTTGGAGCCTCAGTACTAGGCAGAACCCCAGAAGGAGGAGGCACCGAAGGTTGATCATTTGGAGCTTCAATACACGGTACGGCCCCAAAAGATGAAGGCAATAAATGCCTTTGGAACAAACCCACAAACCTCTGATGATCAAGAAAAATCTGACCATCAGATTCTTGCAGCTGGTCGAGCTTCCTCTTCATGTATGTAGCATAGTCATGTGTGAGCTTGTGCAACTGTTTATTCTCATGCTTGAGACCTCTGATCTCATGTTTGAGACTTATCACTTCAGCCGCCAATGATTCAAGTTGGTGGGTTCGAGCAAATAGGCATTGGGCCATATTAGACATAGAACCTGCACACTGAACACTGAGAGCCAGATAATCTTTAACAGCCAACTCATCAGACCATTTGGAAAGTAGTCTGTTATCTTTGGGAGTGAGAAAGTTCCTGGCCACCACCGCAACTGTCATATCATTCTTCATCATAGAGTCCTCATCGGTAAGAGGACCAGTAGGGGATAAGAAGGATAGGCGTCATATGTTGTCTTGAGAGGGCATGGCTACCTCTTCACCAAAGTTCAAGTCAAAACGACGGTCGGATGGGCCAGACATTCTCAGAAATGATGAAGGAGAAATGAGGTGCAATAAATCTCTGAGGTACAAAAATAAGGGGAAAATTCCTACAAGCAATAACTTTCTGAACATACTTCTCGCACACAATTGGTGCCCTTATAAAAGAAAGGGCAACATGGTCGTTGGTTAAAAAATTGAAGAGGCAACACTCTCCGGATTTCGAGAAGCAGATTTTCCTGAGTAAAATATGTCGACAATCCCCACATGCAACATCAGCTCCTCGGGTACCACAGATAACTTTGCCAAAGATCTCTGACAAAGTTTAGACACATAAATTTTGAAGGTCTAGCTACCCTACTATTACCCACAAGGGTAAAGGAACAGCACATTTGCTTGATAACTAGAAAGTCCCTATGTGTGTCAACCTCCGTGCTCCGTGTCAAGGCAGACTGGCAAAAATGCCCAACCTTTACTCACATTCAAGAAAACACTCCCAACAAGATTGCTTGCTCAAAAATCAAAGAGGCATATCTCTCCGAATCTCGAGAGCCAGACTCCCAACAGATTACTTGCTCAAAAATCGAAGATGCACCACCCTCCGAATCTCGAGAGCCAGACTCCCAACAGGATTACTTGCTCAAAAATCGAAGAGGCATATCTCTCTGAATCTCAAGAGCCAGACTCCCAACAAGATTACACTCCTAACAGGATTACTTGCTAAAAAATTGAAGAGGCACCGCTATCCGAATCTCAAGAGCCAGACTCCCAACAAGATTGCTTTCTTAAAAATCGAAGAGGCACCGCTCTCCGAATCTCGAGAGCCAGATCCCCGACAGGATTACTTGTTCGAAAACCGAAGAGGCACCACTCTCTGAACTTCGAAAGCTAGATTTCCTTGGACAAAGCTTGTCTGCAATCTTCATACGCAACATCAACTTTGCAGATACCACAGACCATTTTTTCAAAGTACTCTAACAAAGTTAAAACACGTGAATCTTGCAGTTCCCAGTGATTGCTATGACCGAGATGGGTAAAGGAACAGCGTTACCACTCGCTGTTGGGACAATTCCTATATATGTCAACCTTCACCCTCTACAGCCAGGCAGACCTGCAAATAAAAAAAATGCTCAATTTTTCTTCACATCTGAGAGGGCACTCTCAGCAGAGTCTCTCGAAATACTCAGCTTATTTTCCCCCCGATAATACCTCTGCAAACAAGCCACACCAGAGCAAGAGTATCTTATATCATCAAGGTTAAAAGCAAGAGTATCCCATATCATGTTTTTTCCCTATCTTTTCCTTTGGCCTTGTTCTTACCTACAAGACAAGGAGAAAGAGAGCAATCAGTCAGCACTTGGAATCAAGCTTCCAGTCAGGAACTAACTGCCTGTAACCGCTTGCCTGATTACTTACCTGGCATTGCTCTCGAGTACTTATCTTCAACATCTGCCCGACGAGCAGATAGGGCAAGTGAGAAGGATACAAGGAAGCATGTGGAGACAAGCGTAATAGAACACGTGCCGATACATCCACTACTTTGTCAACAGCAAAAGTATCCCATATCATCAGGGTCGAACGTACTCTATATTTGATGGCCAAAAGTATCCCATACCCTCAAATTCTTGAGTCGGCCTTATACTCTAGAGGAAACCAGAAAACCCTCTAGCCCAGTTTAAGAATAAGCTTGTGGAAAGTTACTTCTTCAAAAACAAAAGTATCTCATATCATCTCTTCTCATTTTTCTTCTCTTTGTCCAGAATAAGCTTGAGAACAATCAGCCGGAACTCAAAATCAAACTTCTGATCTGGGACTGATTGCTTAGAACTCTGATTGCTTACCTTGTCTGTCATCTCTTTCGGCAAATCTCCTAGCTCGACGACTTGGGGGACTCCTACTACATGGTTTGTATGGCACTTGACCAAGCCTGAAACTACAAGTAAGCTTTAAGTCAAATTGATACATTACCTTATGCATCTCCACGAGTTAAAGATACCACCCCTGGATAGAGGAAAAATACTTCCAGAGAAGATGCCACATCTACCTATGAGATAGATAAGGCAAGTGAAGACGATACCACACTTCGGTACTTAGATGTTTCGTGATTACTCAGCGGCTTGGATCTTGCAAGTCCCCAACCGAGGAGCTTCCCTCACTCGGGAACTTAAGGGAGCACTGTTTGTACCATACTTGACCAATCCCGAAACTACTGAGCACCGGTCAACGTTATACCGTCAAGGACCCAAAAGTGTTTCCCTCCAACCAGGAGGCTAATCACAGCGTGACACATGTCGATATCAGAAGCCAATCATAGTGCGACATGTGTCAACATCGGAAGCCAATCACAACACGACATGTGTCAATGTCAAAACAAAGCTAGAAACTCTCTTCTATAAAAGGAGATCATTCTCCCACAATATTTCCTAATGTCATTTGTACTAAATCATTCACTTGTACTCACTAAAGGAGAGCATGAACCTATGTACTTGTGTAAACCCTTCACAATTAATGAGAACTCCTCTACTCCGTGGACGTAGCCAATCTGGGTGAACCACATACATCTTGTGCTTGCTTCCCTATCTCTATCCATTTACATACTTATCCACACTAGTGTCCAGAGAAATCTAGCGAATGTCACAAACTTAACACTTTCTATTGTACCAAAGTCCTCACTGATTTTGTGCATCAACATATATAAAGTGAGAATGACAAAATGGTGAAACATTCCGAAATGCCAAGAATGTCCTCACTTCACACACACAGCTAACGTATAACTGCTCATAGAAATAAGGTCAAAATGATAATATTATAGCATTCATAAATTATCTACAAAAAGCGGAATGCTCCGCATATATGCCTATCTTAACCATGAACATTCTGGACCACCAAATGAAAACACCCACAATTTAAAATTCATTGTCACCCCTTAGATTGATCTTCTTATAACTACTACATCGCACTCTAATCTTTTCACCATAAAAACAAAAAACAAAAAACAAAAAAAAAAAAAAAACACAAAAATAGTAAATAAAAAAATAAAAGAAAACCACTCCAGATGGAACCGAAACTTTCCATACTTCCACTTAGAACAGCAGTTGCCAATACTGGAGAAGGAACCGCCATTTACCGCACGTTCTAAAGTTCTCAAATCATCACTGAACCCCTACAAAAAGTAAACAAACTCATTTTCGTCTTCTGCATGGACTCATCTCCTCCAAGTGGTTTTACGAAGTTTCTTCTAAATTTCATTAGATCTCTCCCGTCGGTTAGAATCATCTCACATTGGTATGACTTACTCTTTCTCCGAAGTGAATTTCAGTTTCGTTGGATTCTATTTAGTTGCCAAGAATCATCTCACACTGGTACGAATTATATACTGGTTTTTAGTGTAATATGTTTTGAATCTTATCCTGCAGCCTGCAGTTTTACCAGATCATTCTGTTTGTGCATATCCCAACAACCCAACCACAACCCATATTTTCTTTTCGTTTTCTATGTAGATTTTCGCTCTCTGAGTATTTTCTTAGTTTCCAATGGCTCGAAGCTCTTCAATGTTCATCAAGTGTGTGACTCTGGGATATTGGGCTGTGGGGAAGGCCTTTATGCTTATTTGCTACAACAACAACAACAACAACAAAGCCTTTTCCCACTAAGTGGGGTCGGCTATATGAATCCTAGAACGCCATTGTGCTCGGTTTTGTGTCATGTCCTCCGTTAGATCCAAGTACTCTAAGTCTTTTCTTAGGGTCTCTTCCAAAGTTTTCCTAGGTCTTCCTCTACCCCTTCGGCCCTGAACCTCTGTCCCGTGGTCACATCTTCGAACCGGAGTGTCAGTAGCCTTCTTTGCACATGTCCAAACCACCGTAACCGATTTTCTCTCCTCTTTCCTTCAATTTTGGCTACTCCTACTTTACCTCGGATATCCTCACAATTAATGAGAACTCCTCTATTTCGTGGACGTAGCCAATATGGGTGAACCACGTACATCTGGTGTTTGCTTTCCTATCTCTATCCATTTATATACTTATCCACACTAATGACTGGAGCAATCTAGCGAAGATCACAAAAAGCGACCGTTTTCACTACCTAGGATCTATCTTGCAAGAGAACGGAGAATTAGATGGAGATCTCAACCATAGAATACAAGCTGGATGGATGAAGTGTAAGAATGCATCCGGCGTGTTGTGTGACCGTCGTAGGTCACTGAAGCTGAAGGGAAAATTTTATAGGACGGCAATAAGGCCAGCGATGTTGTATGGCACAGAATGTTGGGCGGTGAAGCATCAACACGTACACAAAATGGGTGTAGCGGAGATAAGGATGCTTTATGGGATGTGTGGGCACACGAGAAAGGATAAGATTGTGAATGAGGATATCCGAGGTAAAGTAGGAGTAGCCAAAGTTGAAGGAAAGATGAGAGAAAATCGGTTACAGTGGTTTGGGACATGTGCAAAGAAGGCCTACTGACGCTCCGGTTCGAAGATGTGACTACGGAACAGAGGTTCGGGGCCGAAGGGGTAGAGGAAGACCTAGGAAAACTTTGGAAGAGACCTAAGAAAAGACTTAGAGTACTTGGATCTAACGGAGGACATGACACAAAACCGAGCGCAATGGCGTTCTAGGATTCATATAGCCGACCCCACTTAGTGGGAAAAGGCTTTGTTGTTGTTGTTGTTGTGTTCTTTTCTTGGGCAGTTTAAGGATTTGTCTAATAACCAGTTCGTTTTTCTATTTTTAGTTCACATTTTTTATGTTTTTTTTAAGCAAACAGTAGGGTGGACTTGGTTTGACGTTTGTTTTCTTTCCAGCCCTTGGTGATAGGATACGACCACTTCTTCTTCGATGTCGTCGTCGAATAAGGTCTGAGGTGACCATGGTGTGCAGATTACTAGACTCTGACACGGTGATGAGTGAGATTAAGATAAGAGAGGGTCAAGTATAACAAGAATCTGGGCATTGTACTCTATATACCAATTGTAATTAGAGATTGGGTTTTTATTATAAATGGTCCCTGAAATTAACCCATCCAATCAAGATGGTCCCTGAAATTGAAAATCGATCAATATAGTCCCTGAAAATGGCTGTCATAAATAAATGTGGTCCTTCCATTACAATTCCATTAAAAATTATGTTAAATGCTGATGTAGCACATAAATGAGACCTACAAATTTAATAAAATATTATTATGTGAATAAAAATATTTAAATAATAAAAAACAATTGTTATTATTTATAATTAAAATCTAAAAAAAAACAGAAAAAAAAGAGTGTTTGGGTTAAAACTTAAACTTTGGGCTCAAAAGGGAGTTGGCCTAAAAAGAAGAGAGAATCCTGAAGTCAAGCCCAAAGCCCAGAAGACAGAAGAGGCCTTTTTCGACTAGGTACAGACCATTGGCACCACTTGCTCACCTACCCAAAGACCAAGTGGTATAGATCAACCAGCTAATTAGCCCAAAAGTACTTTACAGTGGCAGTACAAGTAAATAGCTGATGAGTCACTATCTTTCAAACCGCATTCGAGCAAGATTGCTGCTACAGGAGGCCAAGCCAAAGTGTCTATAAAAGAAGAAAGAGAAATCAGAGTTGGAGACACTCAAACAAACAAACACTCAAACACTCAGACACTCAAACAAACAAAAAAATACAAGCACAAACTCTGCTCAAAAGCCAGATTTGCTTTCAAACGAAGTTGTAGTCAGCCCAAGCCTTCATCCCTTTCGGGATAAACCCTCACTCAAGCCTTTGTAATAGCTCTGCTACCCTGTTCAACTCTTGCTGTAGTGTCGATTACTTTCTGTAAACTCATCTCCCTACAGATACAATAATAATAAAACAGTTGTCAAGATACTAACCCCCACAGTTTATATAAAGAGAACTATTAGCATAATAAGTGATAATTTTACTGAAAACCCTAGCATGCCAAAAACATCTCAAAAGACATATAGTGGAAAAGCATCGCGGAAATCAAAATAGCAAACGTCTCACAGATCGTCTCGTAAGCGCGGTGTGCTGCCAGTAAGATCACTGAATAAATATAACTCCTAGCCCTATGCCTGCTCCATGTCCTTCAGCCCGTAGCTAGGGATTATTTCTCCCAGTCTAACTGCCAACACCAGATCCTCGCCCCAGGCGGCATAGTGTCCACTAGGTACGCACAAATAGTTACGCCTCTCATAAATAACCACTTCATAGTATAAAGTCATCCATCGTCTATACTATAAAAAGGGGTTTCTAAAACATGTTCTAGCATCCTATCATCATCCATCAGATAGTCTACCAGTTCATGGTTTTTATAGAAAATACGATATGTCAAACTATAGCTCAATATAGGCTAACAATTAATTCCTTACAAAATAACGAGACGATAATCAACATTTCAATAAATCTGCTTAACATAAAATCAGTTAATAAACTCGTAAGGCATGCATTTCATTTATGCAAATAAACTATAAAATTATGCAAAATTTTAGAAAGGGTCCACTCACATGTATTCCACTATTGGAGAGCCACTTGAATTAGGATGGATTGGATCACCTCCCACAGTTGCACCTAAACACCAATAGGGTTAGGTTTAAATAATTGGCTTAAGTGTTTAATTATTACAACCCAAAGTTTAGGCTGGGTCCCTAAAATGTTATTGGACTTAATCCAATAACCAAAGCCAATCAAATGAGCTAGGATTTTAGCATGTGGGTTGGGTCCTTAAAGATTTTGGGCTTAAATAGTTTAGGAACAAAAAGGGTGGTTTGGGCTTGAGCCCAAACCCACATAACACACATACACACATGCCAGCACACACACACATATGCACAGCACACATGCATAGCACACATGCACACACATATGCACTCACATAAGCACACACATTACACGCACACACCCACACACACGTACGGCACAAAACACACATACACACGTGCACCACACACACTCACACGCACTCACCATACACATACACACCCACACGGACACACACACACACACACACTGTACACGTACACACCCAACACAACACACACCCACGAACTCACTAGAGTTCGTCGTCGGAACCAGACATGCATGCATATAGGATGGCAGGGGTTAGGGCTTGAATAAAGGGTTCAAAACCTCACAAATATACATAAGAACTCACCCAGATGCATTGCAGCAAGTTTTTGGGACGAGATAGACCTCGAACTCGCCGGAGTTCGTCCTCCTTCTCTTGCCAGATTTTGGAAACAAAGGACAAAGAGTAGGTATGTAAGTTTCACCTAGTTTTCCAGTTAAAACACATATGCAAAGAAGTATTTAGTTACATAGAATCGGTCTCAGGTGAGTCTGTGCACCACCAGTCACAAACTCGTCGGGATTTGGTCAGATTTTCTTGTTGGAATTTGGGAAGCATACACAGAGAGACACATGGGTTAAACCTTCGAACCCCCAACTAAAATTCAGTCACCAATCCTCACGAAAACAAGTAAAGAATGTAAATTTATATGTTTGAGTTCATAAGCCTCACCTGAGTCTCGAAATGGGAACTTAGAGCTCTCGAGCTTGACCTCTTCCACTTCACTGATCACACCTGCAAGGGTACCAGCAAAATACCACCAAACATCCATCCTACACCGCCTGCTCGCAGCCCTAAACCATCACCACCCCATCTTGGCCCTTTTAAACGGTTGACCCCTGTTAAGGTTCAGGACAAAATCCATAAACGGGAATGCTTTCACTGCACTGAACCCTACATCCCCGGGCATAAGTGCAAAGTCCCCATGATCGTATTGCTTAACGCAACCACCACAAAGGATGATACCACCGAGTTTCAAGATTGCACATCAGAGGACGACCCCACTCCCGAACCTTTGTGCCACATGTAAGACCTCTTCACCATTCCTGGTATTAACTTTGGTCACCAAATGCGACTATAAGGTTCCATTGCATCCACCTTCATCCAGGTCCTCATTGATTCCAGGCGCGGCATGCAATCTACTCCATACTAAGGTTGCCCACAACTTGGGATTGCCAATCAAAACTATTGATCCAGTTCACTTCACCACCACCTCTCACAAAAAAGCCTCTGCTTCCTCGCGAGTTACCGATGTGGAAATCAACTTGCAGGGCTATGTACTGCGAGGCTCTTTCTTCATTCTAGACATACCAAGTTATGACTTGATCCTTGATTCTGAGTGGCTAGAATCCCTTGGTTTTATTGGTTGGCATTTCAAACATAAGACCATGATCTTTTCAGTTGGGGGCTCTACCCACGCTCTCCAAGGCCTCGTCACAGCTCCACCACCATTCCAACCTTGTCACTCTCTCCATTACACGTCTCCTCACCCCGACCCGTCCCTTCACTCCATAACACCCGACTTCACATCCCTGTCTCCACCTCCTCACACCCACCCAACCCTTCTTTCCCTTTTAACCACTTACCAACACCTTTTCTCCATTCCCAAAGGCCTTCCACCACCACGCCAAATCGACCACAAAATTCCCCTACCTCCTTATACCACACCAATCAACGTCCGGCCCTACAGATACCCTCATTCCCAAAAAGCTAAAATCAAGAAACAAGTCCAGGAACTCCTAGACTCGGGTGTCATCCGTAACAGCCGCATCCTCTTTTCCTCCCCCATCATACTTGTAAAAAAAGGATGATTCTTCGCGCTTATGTATTGATTATAGAGCTTTGAATGCAGCCACTATCAAAGATCGTTTCCCAATCCTGGTTGTTCATGAGTTGCTTGACGAATTGCATGGAGCAGCAATTTTTTCTAAACTCAACCTCCACTTTGGATACCACCAGATCCGAATGCACTCTAAGAACATTGCCAAAACAGCCTTTTGTACACATGACCACTTTGAGTTCTTGGTCATTCCATTTGGCTTATCCAATGCTCCCTTAACTTTTCAAGCATGGATGAATTCAATATTCAAACCTTACTTGCATAAGTTTGTCTTAGTTTTTTTTTATGATATACTTGCTTATAGTCCTACATTGGCTACTCACCTCTCCCATTTGGAGACTGTTTTTCAAGTGTTGTCCACTCACAGCATGAGAGTCAGGCTCAACAAATGTTCATTTGGCCAAGACAAAGTAGATTATTTGGGTCACTCTATTTCAGGCCACGGAGTCGCAGTCGACAATTCCAAAATTCAAGCCATAGTCGACTGGCCAAAACCAACCACCATCACAGACCTTTGACGATTCTTGGGTTTAACCGGCTACTATCGCAAATTCATCCGTCATTATGGATTAATAGCCAAGCCCTGGACCACTATGCTTCAACACATCAATTTTTCATGGAACACAGACTTCTTGATTGCCTTCGAAAAGCTTAAGCAAGCTTTAATCTCCGCACCCGCTCTTGCGCTGCCAAATTTCACTAAGCAATTTATGGTGGAAACTGATGCTTCAGATCTTGGTATAGGGGTTGTCCTATATCAAGAAAGGCATCCCATCGCCTATCTTAGTAAGGCACTTTCAGGCCGCAACCTCCATCTCTCTATATATGACAAAGAGATGCTTGCGGTTGTCTTCGTTGTGCAAAATTGGCGGCATTACTTACTTGGTCAACAATTTCGTATCGTCACCGATCACAAACCACTCAAGCACTTCCTTGAACAGTGCATTACTACCCCTCAGCAACACAAATGGTTTGTGAAATTACTTGGATACAACTACTCTGTTGATTATCGGCCCAGTTCGTAAAATAGTGGTCCAAATGCCCTCTCCCTCAAATGTGAGTTGTTGTTGCTCATGGGCTTATCCTCTCCCATTTTTGATTGCATCCCAGACTTGCAACAGTCATATACAACTCATCCACAAGCCCAAGGAGTCTGGTCTTCCTTGAACCAAACACCTCATGCTGCCATCCGGGGTTTCTCCTTAGTTAATGGTGTTCTCTATTACAAGCAGCGCATCTTTGTCCTTGCTACATCCTAGTGGCGTCCACAAATCCTTCAGGAGTTTCACTCTTCATTATAAGGCGGTCATTCTGGTTTTCTACGTACCTACCATCGCATATCAAGGAATTTTCTATGGTTGGGTATTCGTAAGGACGTTAAGACCTTTGTCTCCCCCTGCCATGAGTGCCAATGCCAAAACAATGAGACTATACACCCGCCAGGTTTCTTACAACCTTTGCCCATTCCCAACAACATTTGGTAGGATATTGCTCTTGACTTTGTGGAGGGTTTACCGCCTTTAAATGGTTACACCGTAATCCTGGTCATCATGGATAGACTGACTAAATACGGTCACTTTATCCCGATAAAACATCCATATACTGCAGCTTCCATTGCTGACACCTTCATCAAGGAAGTCTTCCGTCTACATGGCATGCCTAAGTCCATTGTATCTAATCATGACCCCACATTTGTTAGCAGCTTTTGGCAAGAGTTTATCAAGCAATAGGGCAGCAAACTATGTCACAACTCGGCCTACCACCCTCAATCCGATGGCCAGTCAGAAGTCCTCAACCGGACCTTAGAACACTTCCTCAGGTGCTTCTTGGCTGATCGACCCCATAAATGGGCATCACTCCTACCTTGGGCTGAATGGTGGTATAACACCAGTTTCCAATTTGCAATCAAAATGTCGCCATTCCAAGCGTTGTATGGTGTCCCTCCTCTATCCATTCAAACCTACATGCCTGGCACTACGGCCATGCACTTTGTCAACCAAGCCCTACAGGACCGTGACCAATTACTCCATCTTTTGCGTGCTAACCTGCAGTTGGCACAGAATTGAATGAAACAAACTTATGATAAAGGACGCATAGAAAGATAATTCAATGTGGGTGACTGGGTATACCTCAAACTCTAGTCGTATCGCCAGCAATCAGTTGCAACTCGGCAATTCAATAAACTGGCGCCCAAATTTTATGGACCATTTCAAGTGCAGGCTCGCATCGGCTCCGTCGCGTACCGCCTTGCTCTCCTACCTACCTCCAAGATTCACCCTGTCTTCCATGTGTCTTTGCTCAAGAAGCACATTGGAACTTATATATCCCCTAATCCCACTCTTCCACCCATCGATTCCACAAGCTCCTTACAGTGGCAACCAGAGCAAATCTTGGATCGTGGCATGTTCAAAAGGAGGAACTCAGCGGTAACAAAATGGCTGATCAAGTGGTCCGGTATTTTAGCAGAGGATGCCACATGGGAGGAAGCTGATGAAATCCTCGCCCGCTACCCCGATTTTACTACCTGAGGACAAGCCTCGTTTCAAGAGGGGGGAGTTGTTAGGACCACTGGTTGGGCCCATCAGCTATAGCCCAGCCCACTCTTAAAAGTCTTTGACTTGTTTTTATGTTACTCTTGGCCCAGGCCTCTTTTAGCTAGGGTTTACCTTCTTGCTTGAATATAATCAATGTAATGCCTTCTGGAGGGGGGATATGAATGAATGAATGAAGCTTTCCTTTCTTTGCCTTGAATTTCTCGTCCTTTTTCTCTTTAATTTACTTGCACTGTTTACAACTATTGCTAAAGGAAAAAAAATCACTAAAAAGAAAAAGGCAGAAAAATGTAGGGCATTCTTCCGAAGGCAACAAATCTAACATTCTTGGAAAGAAAATTCGATCACGAATTGAAAAAAAAAAAGTGAAAGAGAGAGACGAACCTTCATATGGAGGCTAGCGATCCGGAGCTCGAGAAATCTGTGGAAGCAAATGGAAGAGCCCTGATTTTCCATATTTCTTCCGTTCTAGGATGAGAGAAACAGAAGAAAGAGTTGTGGCTTCTAGAATTTGAGGAGGACAGAAACAGGAAGAGTGAGAGATGAGAGAGGGCTCGCGTGGGAGAGAGAGGAAGAGTGAGAGATGAGAGGGGAGCGCACGCGTGTAGCCCAGCAATCTGTGCGAACAAAATTACCCTCTAAACTTTTGAGAATTACACTCCCAACCCAACTCCATTCGGCTGGTATTGTTGTAAATAGGATGAAATTGAGTGGCTCCGTGCTAAACCATATGGACAAAACCACCCTCTAAACTTTTGAGAATCACCCTCCCAACCCAGCCACATTCGGCTGGCATTCTTGTAAATAAAGCAAAATAAAAAATAAAATAAAAACAATGTATGCCCCCTTCTACTTTAGAATAGATAATTTATTGGTTATTTTGGTGAGATTTTAATACTTTGATTTATATCCTTAATGTAGGATATGCAACTTCCTCTTGAGCACAAAGTGATCAAACAAATGAATTTTGGGGTGATTCTAAGTGGAAGATGTTCGTGAGTCTTTCAACTTGTTCGTATCAAAATTTCATATTCTTCTACCAAGCGGATACTTTATGGCGATGAAATAAAGGACCAGCGCGTGAAGCTCTCAAAGTGGCGTTTTGGGCTTATTTGGGCCCTTTAGCGTCGAAGATGGTGTCTTTTGGATTCTAGCGCATATGGAAATATGTTCAAGGCATCTCAAGTTTCAAAAAGAGTCATTTTGGGCCTGTTTTGGAGATGTCTAAGAGCATCTGCAAAGGAGACGTCAAATTCAAAACATCAAATTTCAATTTGATGGCTGACTTAGAAATTGAAATATTGTCAATATTTTCCTTTCACCCGATTGCCAAAATTTATTTCTTCATTTATGCTTTTTTAAACAAAAATAGTAAAAGTTAGGTTGTTATTGGTTTAAAAATAATAAAATAATACTTAAATATGCTAGCATTTAAGGTAAGATAAGTGGAATGCCTTTGGAAATAGCAAAACCCATATTTGAAGGCAACTTCAAATTTGACATCTTTTTGTCTATGTCAGCTTAGCCTTCTTTCCATGTCAGCTTTGACATCTCGGTTGGAGTATATGGTATGTCATTTGTTATGTTATATGTCTATGTGGCATTTTTGACATTTTCTTTAGAGATGGTCTAAGGCCTAGAACGTAGCTGATCAGTTTGTTGGTAGATTTCTCCGTGCTTGACTAGAAGATTGTTTCCTTGTTTCTCTTAATTTATTTTGTTTCATAGTATATTCTAAGACCTTTTCTAGGAAGGATTTTATTTTGTAGTAGTATAAATAAGGCTAATTAGCCATTACAGTTATCTACGCACTACTTTGGAGAATTCGGCTTAGAGAGTTTTTGACAATTCAAGTTTATTTTCAAGGTGTTAAAAAAAAAAAAAAATCCTACTGGATGGAAGGTAAAGATCATCATTGCTAATGAGACTAAACCTTAACTTGTAATTGAGAGGTTTTAAGTTCAAATTTTGAAAACAGCAAGTTCATAATTAATTTATTCTCCTATCCCTTGTGACACTCCCCGACCTAAATTAGGGCATGCTGGCCATCACGTGAGGGTGACGTAGCCATGTGCACAGTGCGGAAGCAATAGAGATATAAGGAATTACGAATAAACAAAAACCAAATCAACTAGAGTACTAGATAAGATAAGGTGTAAGTGCGAGATTAAGTGTTAAATACACAATCAGAGCATAAATAGCCTAAGTGCAGTCAAGCAGGACAAGTACTAATTATACAACACCTAAAGGTGATCCTACATTTATGGTGTTCTGTCAAAACCACCGTCAAAATCCCCGTGAGCCACAAAGCACTTCTACCTAAAACCTAGACGGGCACAAAATAGAAAGTGTGAGTGGGCAAAAACAAAGCTTTTCGAAATCATTTCATTTCTCAAAAGTTCTAACCCCTTACCGTAAAACCTATATAATTTCCCAAAAAATATAATATATGCTATATCAGAAATCATGCTCAGGATAAAAATCTATAGAAATATACCATGCCAAAGTATCTCAATGAAATGCTAGAAATAATCCAATTAAAATGTATCAATGCCATATATCATATCAGCCAATTGGAGTTTTCCTACTAAGTGCATCAGCCACTACATTCGCACGACCAGGGTGATACTCAATCTTGCAATCATAATCACTAAGCAACTCAATCCACCTCCGCTGCCGAAGATTAAGATCCCTCTGAGTAAAAAGATACATAAGACTCTTATGATCTGTGAAGATCTTACATTTCTCACCATAAAGATAATGTCTCCAAATCTTCAAAGCAAAGATGATAGCTGCTAACTCCAAATCTTGAGTAGGGTAATTCATCTTATGAGGCTTCAATTGTCGTGAAGCATAAGCAATCACCCTACCATGTTGCATCAACACACAACCCAGGCCATTCAAGGAAGCATCATTGTAAACCTCAAAATTACCACTATCATCTTGGAGTGCCAGAACAGGTGCATGAGTGAGATAATACTTTAACTGCTGAAAACTTTGCTCACAATTATCATCTCGCTCAAAATTAACTTCTTTTCTAGTCAACCTCGTTAATGGCAAAGCAATGACTGAAAAATCCTTAACAAATAGTCTATAATAGCCTGCTAGGCCAAGAAAACTCCGTACCTTAGTGACGGTTTGTGGTTGTTGCCAACTTTCCACCGCTACTACCTTTTGAGAATCCACTTGAATACCTTGAGCAGAAATGACATTTCCCAAAAATGCCACTTGAGGCATTTGCTAAACTTAGAATACAACTGATGTTCTCTTAATTTCTTCAATACCAGAGTAAGATGTCAAACATGTTCTGCTTTAGACTTAGAGTATACCAAAATGTCATCAATAAAAACAATGAAAAACCAGTCTATATATAGCTGGAATACTCGATTCATCAAAACCATGAAAGCAGTCTTAGGGACATCCTCATTGCTGATCTTCAACTGGTAATAACCAGACCTCAAATCAATCTTAGAAAACACACAGGCACCTCGAAACTGATCAAACAAATCATCTATACGTAGCAACGGATAACGGGTTTTAATTGTTACTCGATTTAATTGCCTATAATCAATACATAGCCTCAAAGTCCCGTCTTTTGCTTACAAACAAAAATGGAGCTCCCTAGGGTGAAGTACTAGGTTGAATAAAACCTTTATCGATTAATTCTTGCAACTGGACTTTCAATTCCTTCAATTGAGCAGGAGCCATTCTATATGGAGTCAAAGATATAAGATCCATACCTGGAAGAAAATCAATAGTGAACTCCACATCTTGATCTGGCAGCAATCCAGGTAAATCATCAGGGAATACATCAAGAAAATGCCTGACTACTCGAACATCCTCCACACTACTAGAAGCAACATCATTCAGCACTACATGAGCTAAATATCCTTGGCAACCTTTCGATAACAACCTTTTTGGTCTTACAGCATAAATAACACCGTGCTTCACCCTACTACGTTGACCCACAAAAGTAACTTCAGGTAATCCAGGACGATGGAAACAATTGTTTTCCCGTAGCAATCTATCTTGGCATGATTATAATGCAACCAATACGTGCCTAAGATTACATCAAAATCAACAATATCTAACGAGATAAGATTAGCTAGCATAACCACATCCTCTATCATCACTGGATATCCTGGATATTCACAATCAACATAACATTTCTCCCCTCTAGGCATAGCAAACTCTAAATCATACCCTAGAGGCGTAGGATGAGGTTGCGTCACTTGAGCAAATGTATGATAAATGACAGAATGCGTAGCACCACAATCAATTAAAACTCTAGCAAAGTGACCAAGAATGTTTAACGTACCCATGATCAAGTCCGGATGATTCTGAGCATCCTGTAGAAAGATATTGTTAATACGTCCTTGGGCTTGTTGTCGTCCCCCACTACCTTTATTAGCTTGATTACCTCGTCCCTGCACACCTCGCCCTTGATTTGGCTGACCAGATTGCCTTGAAGATCCTGCACTACTATAAGTAATCTCTACCTACTAGGGTTGTCCTCCCTGGTACCAATGAGATCCACTAGCTGGAATGGGAGGATACAGTGTATACCCTATAGGATATTGAGAATACCTACTATGGTAATAAGGATCCTGCGAATACTGATACTACCCTGAAGCATAAGGAGTGGCATCACCCTGATAATGGTAAGCACCACCTCAACCCATCTGACCATAACTACCAAACCATGGAACTTGCTGGATCGGTGCTAGGGTGGCATAGCAGGTTGCTGGGGCTTCTGCTGACTCTGGGGACAATTTATAGCTTTATGTCCCATCTGCCCACAAGTAAAACATCCACTGCTGCCTCTCCTACACTTCCCAAAATGGCTATTCTTACATCTGCAGCACAAATGAGCACTTCTTCTTCCAGCATCTCCCTGCCTCTGGAATCTACGACCTCTTAAAAATCTACCACCTCTCCTCTGACCAGTGGCACTAAAACCTCTTGTTGGAAGTATGCCCAAAAAGCCACTCATTTGATGTAATAGCTTTTGGAATACTTATTGTATTAAACTTTTATATGTTTAATGAAGGGCAAAGCTTATTGTTAATCACTATTTATTGTATCATGTGTTTAAGCAATAAGGGAATCCAAGGGATGTATTTGATCTAAGAGACAAGTGATCTAAGTGAGTTAGATTATCGAGACCATTCTCTTATGTTCATTCCTAAAACGTTCCTAGCCATAGGATTGCCAATTGGGCATTGACAATCCGCTAAGGTTAGTATGTGTTATGTTGACTCAAACGTGAGTATGAACTAGTCTCAAGTCATTTGGTGTTGGACACTAAGACAAACACATAGGTGCTCGAAAAAGGTAATCGAGTACACTGAACGACGATCAAAAGAGAGTTCGAACATACATGTCATGTATGAACTCTAAAGTTACAATATGCAAAGTAGTCCTTTGACCTGAGGCATCATAGATGTCTAATGGTTAGGTCCTTGATCTTTGATCATGTCAACGGCATTCCTTCGGATTGTCCACGGCATTGTTGGGGTCAAGCTATCTAGTCATGTAGGCATATGAATGCACAACAAGGGATCTCTAACCTTCCATGGTGGAGGGAGAATACTCTAAGATATGATTCTAAAGTCTTTGGCCAAAGCAAATGAATATGACTTAGGAAGTTTGTTCCAAATCATATTCAAATGAATCATATAGGAAAGTATCACATTGGATAGTAGACATGAAACAAACTATCACTTAAACAATGTGATTAAGAGTATTGTATTAGAGAAGGACCGTATTGCATTGTAGTTGTAACTGGATAGGTTCTCCAACCAATTCTACTTAGCTTGGGTAACCATGATATGCTGCTAGGTGTCACTCATGGTTTGTGGAAGCCCTGAAGATTAGCAAACACTAATCTTAAGGGAGAATTGAAATGTGGTTTCAATTCACAATCGATCGTTAAGAGTAACATCGCCCACTGCCTCGCTAATTGGAACCTAATGGATCGCACACCACATAAGGATGTTAGTGAAGAAATTATATGAAATGGATAAGCAATTAAATGGTTTAATTGAAGAATGGTCAAAGTTAATTAATTAGTTAATTAATTATACGAAAGGTTCGTATTGGGCTTTTAAGTTAGTTTGGGCTTCGGGGTCCAAAATTGTTTTGGTCCACTAGGCCCATTATGTTTAAGTTGTATGACAACTAAAACAAATATGGGCATTTAGCCCAATAACAAAAGGAGGCCGGCCATAGCAAGGGTAGTGGGAAATTTTGCTTAATTGCAAGTTTGCCACTAACCTAAGAGATGAAGTATAAAGTCATCTTTATAGCTTTGTTTCTCATTAGGGTTTTTCTAATAGAAATTGGGTGAAACTTTTTCTCTCATTTTCTACATAGAGGCCGGCCACTTAGAGGATTTTTACTAGCATCTAAAATCTCTTTAAGTCATCCATATCATCTTCACAATATATATCTTTGGTGAAGAGACTTAGAGACATCAAGCTTTTGGTGTTTTGGAGAACAAATCCTTTTTCCTCAAATCATCAAAGGAGCACTAAAGGGAGGAAAACACAAGGAGGATTCAAGGAGCTTGGAGGTGACTTGAAGGCCCTCCACTTGGGTGAATCCCTTGTGTAATCAAGGATGAGCTTCAAGGGTAAAGAATCACTAAATCTTTGCTTCTCTTTAATGTTGTTAATGAGTTTATTTTGGTTCACAATATACTAGGCTTTGAAAGTCATGGGTTTTATGAATTGTTTTTTGGTGCATGCCTACTTTAAAGTGTTAATAGCTTGCATGTGTATTCAAATGTTCATACTTGTTCTTAGCTAGGACAAAATTTTTCCTTCACCTCCGCTAGAAGAGCTGGAACTAGTTCCACTCCTCTTAAAGCTCTGAGTCTTGCGAGGTCCTTGAGAAGACTAACCTTTACCTTTATCATCTCACCTCTGATTCCCATTCTTTTCTTCTTCATCGTCACTCTCATTGGGCATATTTTCTGAGTCCTCAATCCTCAACAAAATCTAATAAAACTCCTGGTAAGTAGCATAGGGAGTCGAGGTTGCTATAGAACGCCATTTCTTTTTAGTACCCAACCTGAAACGATGGAGCATCTCAACCGGATTAGCAGCAACCTCCGGATGATAGCAAGACAAGTCAGTGAATCTCCTATAATACTCATTTGCCATCATATTCCCCTGCTTTAATTGAGTAAACTCCTGCTTTTTGCTATCAATATACTTAGGGGGAATAAACCTTTTCTGAAACAACTTTTTAAACACTTCCCAATTAGCTGCTTCCTCTGGTGACAACTGATAAGACTCTTGTCTCCACCAGGATGTAGGTTCCGAACCTAGAAACCAGGTAGTCATCTTGACCCACCTATCAGGATGAAGATTCCCCTGACTCTGCATTACACGAAAAGTCTTCTCAAGATGATTGATCCATTTCTCCGCTCCTTCATGTCCTTCATTCCCTATAAAATGATTTAGCTTCAGATTATACACAGTCTCAAGATGTGTCCTTTGGGGAGGACGAAGTGAAGACTGAATGGCATTAGCTATAACTTCCCTTAACTGAGCTATATTAGGGAAACTAGGCTCAACAGAAGGACGTGAAACTCTACGAGGCGGCATAGTTCCAACAGAAGACATTAAATTAATTAGAAATTTCACAAGATATGCAGGACTTCAAACCTAGGCTCTGGTACCAAACTGACACACCCCAACCTAAATCAGGGCATGCTGGCCATCACGTGCGGGTGATGTAGCCATGTGCACAGTGTGGGAGCAATAGAGATATAAGGAATTACGAATAAACAAAAACCAAATCAACTAGAGTACTAGATAAGATAAGGTGTAAGTGCGAGATTAAGTGTGAAATACACAATCAGAGCATAAATAGCCAAAGTGCAATCAAGCATGACAAGTACTAATTATACAACACTTAAAGGTGATCCTACATTTATGGTGTTTTGTCAGAACCACCGTCGAAATCCCCGTGAGCCACTAAAGCATTTCTACCTAAAACCTGGAGGGGCGCAAAATAGAAAGTGTGAGTGGGCAAAAACAAAGCTTTTCGAAATCATTTCATTTCTCAAAAGTTCTAACCCCTCGCCGTAAAACCTGTATAATTTCCCAGAAAATATAATATATGCTATATCAGAAATCACGCTCAGGATGAAAATCTATAGAAATATACCATGCCAAAGTATCTCAATGAAATGCTATAAATAATCCAATTAAAATGTATCAATGCCAGATATTATATCAGCCAAATCCACTTATGTGACCTGCACGACTGAGTCTATAGCTCATAACCAATCTCAATCATATCGAATTCTGCACATGAGTCTATAGCTCATAACCAATCTCATAGCCCTTAAAGTGGTTTGTACGACAGGACTAGGTGTAAAATAAATATGATCTAGTGCTGCGATCACATGAAGACTGTGTGAATGATCGCGGGTGATCTACAAGTCGGAATCACCTAAAGTGGTCTGTATGACAAGCCTGTGCACTTAACTTGGATCCAAGGTGAGCATATGGTGCGGGAGGTGAACATCACGTGAAGGATCGTGCCCTAACTCTAGGCGGGAGCACTAACACCGAGGTGCAGGTTTATGAGCTTTCAATACATCACATCATATCTCGCATAACTAAAGCAATCTCATATCTTTAATTTATGAACTTACTTGGCACTAACCTACGAGTCTGCAACACCCATCTTAAATATATGCAACTACTAATGCATAAATAAAATAGGCATATACTTTGCATGACATTTCAAAACGTATAGTCATTCAAATTCATTTTCTAGAAAAAATCTCAAGTATATAGGTATATACGGAAAACCACAAGCCTACTCACTGATATGTCGAAGGGTTGTAGCCTGCGAGCCTCGATTGATGGTGCTCGTCCTCAGGATAGGTCTCAACCATATGTGAAATAACTGAATAAACGTTATTTAAAGCACATACACAAAACTAGGAAATAACTTCTCATACATTGCTCAAATGTGGTATTTGAATATACCACCATGACCTACTCAACCTCAGGAATATCCCCATATTTTTAGAAAAAAATTTCATGACCCCACGTGCCCTCACGCACTAGCCAAGGCACAGCCAGACGCGCGGCTCACGTGCAAGCACGTGCCTGGTACATGGTACAGGGGACATAATAGTTAACGCCATTAGGGAATATTCCGTTAAAAACTAGAATATGCCGTTAATTATACTTGACGACGTTAGAATATTTCATCAACTTTGATGGAATATTCTCCTCCTTCTTCCTTAGTTCGCTGGAGTCCGGCGCCGGTGCCGCTGCGATCACCGGAAACTGGAAAATCTTAGAACTTCAATATCTTCTTCATTTCTCAACCAAAATTCATGAAATTTGTACCAAAATGAAGCTTGTGACGAGTAGAACAAAACCTTACCAATTTTAAGCCCTAAAATCCACGGGATCTCGCCGCAGAAACCTTGATAATTCGGCCAAAACTTGAAACTCACAAACTGTGACTTCCTGACGTCCAAAACACTCCAACTTTCTTCCTTGAGCTTCGTGAAGACGTCCTAAAGCTTCCTAAAACCTTAAAATTTGCTGAAAATTCCACGATCACGACTGCATGAACAGTACTCAAAATATGAGATTCTGAGTTCTTGGGTTTTCGAAGTTTTCACGTCCAACCACCACCACCACCATTCGACTCCTGAGCTTGCAAGGAGTCCAAAAACAGCAATCACAACCTCGATCCGTGAAGTTGAAAGGGTTTTGAGGGTTGTCCGTATAGGTTGTACGAAAATGGTAAGAAAATCCAAGAGAGGGATGAGAGAGAGAGGTCAACGGGTAAGGGTGTGTGTGTGAGTGTGTGGTCCAGTTTGTCACCAACCAAAACTAGGGAAAATTTAGTTCTAGTTGGGTCCAAAAACTTAGGAACTTAACATATAGGTCCACAACCAAAACCTAAACCACACAACACCACAAGCGTTCAAGGGTACTTTAGACATTTCACACTAACGACAAAAATAATTCGGGACGGGCTGTGACACCTTTGGTGTAAATATATCGTTGTGTTAAAAATTGAAAATTAATTTGGGAAATTTCAGAACTTTATAATTTGATTCATAAGAAACGTTTGTGCTGCCCTTCAATAATTTTGTATTCTTTAAATTCTTCTTGGAATTCCTACTCAAATTGTTCGTGCTCAATTCCCATAATTTCGTGTATATGATCAAAACTGTTCATATTATAAATTACTTTGTAAAGATCATATTATTGTATTATTTAAATTCTTCGTTGAATTCCTCCTCAAATTCTTCGTGCCCAGTTCAGAGAATTTCGTTCTTATGATCAAAATTGTTCATATTATAAATTACTTTGTAAAGATCATATTATGAGCCACTGTAGTCCCAATCAATTGTCATATAGTTAGAAGACTAAACAATCTCATATTATTAATTTTTTTTTTTTTACAGAGTGATTGATAATATGATCGGTTTCAATCATAGGTACAAAATTATGTGAATCGGCCACAATGAACCATGAGTAGAAATTATCGCCCTGTAGTCTACTACATTTCAAGTGCACCAACTTTGAAACTAATTCTACTTGTAAACTCTTCTTCTATCTGATATTTCATGTAAATAGGAGCTGTTCTATGTTACAAATCAAAATTGTGGCGGAGTTGCAAATATACCACATCTAGTTTTCTCTTAAACGCACAGTTAGAGTGGGCTTATCAGCTGCCAACCAAATCACAACAAAAAATGCACAAGCCTTATATATATATATATATATATATCTCCCTTTCTACGCAAACCCCCTTCACTTGGTCGCGTTATGAAACTTTCCGTTTTCAATGAATTAACTGTTGGGGAACCACCCCTGGAACCCAAATAGCTGGCCCGGTCCCGGAGCATGTCCTGACGTGTTGAGTGTGTCCGGTGGCGTTTGAGTGACATTTGTGTTTGAGACGTGTTGAGTCATGATCACTGCAACAGTGCTATCACATATGAATGCAGCTAAAAAACTCAAAACAATCCAAGGTGCCCAGACGCCTTTCTAGCTTCACCCTCGTGTGGTCCTATCAAGGGTTTGCCCGCACCAGAGTTATGAGTTGAAACATGCCCATTTGAGTTGTTCAATATGGAATGACATACGGCAGAGCATGCACATCAGCTGACTCTACCCGCAGGACCTCTGACCATACCTTAGGTGTCTCCTCAACCCTTGAAGATTCCACCTTGGGTTTCTTTAATTGGGCATCACTGCACCCAAACAACCAATCTTGGTCGTCATGATCAGGCATTTCATCCAATTTCGGAACCAAATACACATGGCTTAGATATCTGGAATCCGGATGGGGTGGTTTCATGCATGCTTCAGCAATAGGAACAGCCTGTGTAGCAGTAGATGTCGGCTTTGTAGTGGAGACGGCCAATGACGGAGCTTCACCACTACCATTTATCTTGAAGTCCTTAACGTCCACCTTAATGTTATTTGCTGCACCCAGCCTATCTGACACATATGGGATGGAATTTTGGCAAGGTTCCAGTGTTCTTCCATTTACTGGCAATTGATGAGAGGAAGAAGGTGGTCTCGACAGTTTACTGGGCCTAATATCATCGGCTGTAAGATGAGAAAGGGAAGCATCAATAGTCAACTAAGAATAAAAATTACCAAAGTTTGAACCTGCTAGACAAAATTGATTCAATAACACTGCCAATCGACTGATACCAAACTGAAAAACATTATTATTCTGAATCAAAGGAAAGAAAGGATAGCAAAGTGGACCTACAACCTCCCTCAGTTGCAGGCAAAAAGAGGCCAACTTGTGTTTGACAACTACATTGCATGATTGGGCTGCAACTATGATACTTAACGTCATAAAAAAGAGCTCACCATGCACAACTCCATTCATCTGTATGTCCTTTCGTTTCTTAAGATTTCCATCAGCACCAGCAGTTTTGTTGCTGTCCTCTGGAAGCTGGGAGGTTATAACACTATGGGAATCTATGTGATCCTCTTTATTGCTCTTTCTTAATTTATCTGGCTCTGCATTCTTAGTTTCATTTTTCTCCTTTGCTTTCTCTTCCTTTTTCTTCTCTTTATATGACTCTCCTTTCTTAGATTCAATTTTCTCCTTTCCTTTCGCTTCATTTTTCTTCTCTTTATCTTTGTCCTTGTCTATCCCTTGTTTTTTCTTCTCTCTATGTTTGTCCTTGCATTTGTCACCACCTTCCTTCTCTTTGGTCTTTTCTTTTCCAACAATCTTTCTATCCATGTTGCTCGCCAATGGTCTGGAAAGTCCAACTTTAGGTTCAACCACACCAAGAAGGTTCTGAACCATCGTGTTCCCACTAACCTGTGCTGCCCCCCTGACTCCTTGCCCATCTGTCCTTCTGTCATCAACTCTCCTATCCTTGTTCTTTTCCTTAACTTTGGCCAAAATGTCAGTACCCTTGGTCAGCAATCCAACCATCCCCTCATCCTTGTTTCCGTCTAATTCAGTAATCTTCTCAACCAGATGGTTACCAATTGCCCTGGCCTCATGTTTACTCGTTGTACCCAACTCCACCGATACAGAATTCTGGTTTTGCTCAGCCAGATAACAGTACTGACCGAGTTTCTCTGCCTGATAACCTCCAATTTTTCCCATAATTCTCTTGTCAATACAGTTGCCCTTGTACTCTTTCTGAATGTATCTCTCTTCACCATGACCCTTGTTTTTTCCTGGAACTCTCTTCTCATCTGAGGTACTAATTTTGTCTTTAACCAGGTCCTTGTCTTTCTCCTTATCCTTCCATTTGTCTCTCTTTTTTTCCTTCTTGTCTTTCTTTTCCCGATGCTTTCCATCACTTTTTTCTTTACTCTGTCTCTTCTCTTTGTCCTTCTTTTCCTTCTTATGCTTCTTTTCTCTGTGCTTCTCCTGTAATTATTGAACAGTTATAAAAGATAAAAGGTAAGGAGATATATGATCAAGAATCATAAAACATACGACTATTAGTATTACTAGGGAGAACTGTGTTCCAAGTTAGTTTATAAAAGATTTAATAGATAATAAGGACTTGCTTACAAGAAATGCTACAAAAATGAACCATAACTAAACCTGACGTCAACTGACATGTCCACCTTCCAAAGGTACCCCATACCTGTAAATATCCTTACATTCCTTTTCAAAAGATCCCAAAAACCAGAAATGAAGAAAGGATAACAAATGTTCGCAGTTTTCAAATAGTCAAATACATAGTTTTTGAATGGTACAAAGCAGTGTCACTCTAGTGCATTGGAAGCACAAAATTGTACTATGCCAAGAACCACGACCCACTAAATCATTGCAACGTGAGAACCACAATAAGATTGTTTCATCACAAACAAAATTTCAACATTTAAATAGAAGGAGAAGAAAAAAGCAAGATGGTGCAGAAATAAGACATACAAAGGCAATCCACCCCAAAACCAAAGTTCAAGACCACCAAACAGGAAAAACAACCAAGAAAGAAAATTAGAACATTTTAAATACATACCAAAGGCAATCCACCCCAAAACCAAAGTTCAAGACGAGCAAAACAGGAAAAACAACCAAGAAAGAAAATTAGAACATTTTAAATACAATTACAAACCAATAATAAAAGACTGATCATCAAAAAAACCATTATCACCAAGATAAAGGAGGTGCAATGGCATGGAAACTTCTTTGGTTCATAGCCAGCTTCCTACGCAGTGTCAACAACAGAATATAGTTTACAATTATCCATACTCCCCAGTCTCCCAGTCATCAATCATATCCTATCCTACCATATAAAAAGAACCAGCAATCCAAAGACTTCTAGTTACACTATCAACTGCCTTTCGGCATTGATTTATTATTATAAAGAACTTTGCCTTTCGTCAACAAACAAAAAATAAAGATCCGTGCCTTTTCTAACCCTAAATTTAATGCAAGCATTTTGCAGTGGTAATTTATCACTATAAGTAAAACTGTATTTAAATAACACACAATAGAAAGAAAAAGGGGTTACAAGCAAGCCCAAGGAAGTATGGAAACTGAACCCTAAAGAGCGAATACCAGAAGGGAAAGAGCTCCGTATATTCTAAAACTATGGAAAGCAAAATCTTCCCAACGCATTCAACCGATCAACATAGCTATTAAACTAGTATCAAATTATCAAACACTGAGAGGAGCCAGAGCTAATCAACTTGAGAGATTAAAGTTCATTTAATATGCATTCAACACCTCCACACTACAATGTGGGAGTAATGCCATGCTAATTAAATGTAAAACTCCATTTGTCATCAACAACATTAATATTGATTTGTCTCTTTGCCTGAAACTCCTGATCAGAAACTTCAAAAGCTAGCAGCTGCCTTCGGACTTTCAAAAGCCTCCTCTTCAATAAGTACGCCTAAAAAAGAACAAACAAAATTCTCAAGCAAAAATACACCAAACCTTGGGATATCTCCTTCAAAGTCGCATGCAAAAATTTCTAGCTTAAAAATGGTCAAAAACCACCTGACTTCAATTCTCGTTCTTAAACTCCCTAACACTGTCAGTTTTGAAGGCCACGAGCCAAACAAATATCATGACAAACAAAATGCTTGTTAGGCCACTTGGTGAGTAATGCAATATCTTTTTATTTCAAGTTTTAAAACAAGGTTTATATTCTTATAACAGTTCCCTTCAATGGTGAACCAGGAGCAGAAAATGATAATGATCAGACATTGGCTGTCAGAACTATAGAATCACCAAAAGAAGGGTATAAAAGCATAAGGAAGATTATTGGTCAATTTGCTGTACTTTATGTGGAAAACTATTTAGCACAAAAAAAGAGTAATTAAAAACCAAAATTTCAAAGAAACCAGTAAAGGCAAGAGAAAAGCATTGATAAAAGAAAAATGTCTAGCTCATCTGACGATCCAAAAAACTGTTCTGTTTCCGTACACCTTTCTCATTTTCGTCTTTTCTCATTTACTTTGAGTATATACCTATACTCTTTTTTTTTTCACTCTCCAATCACAGAGCCGCTCTTCATCTTCTGTTTTCTACCTTTTTCCACTTATAGACAAACCAACCAATAAGGACTTTGCTTTAAGGAAAACATTTTATTGTGATTCATCAGAATCCGCTTCCGGAAAAAAAAATCTTAAAACAAAAACTCCTACAAAATCACATAACACCTAAAAGTCACCGCTGTCAAATGCACACATAAAACACAGGCACCAATTGCAATGTCTATTGAACATTAATTTAGGATTAACTTGTGCTAGATATTTAACTTTCTTTACTCTTCATATGAAGCAGTTATGGATCAATATAATGAAGAAGAAACCCAGTTTCTTAGGTTTTCCCAGTTTAGTGGACCATCATAACACGTCCCCGTTCCAACGTCCCAATTGAACTCGGGTGAGTAGGAACGGGGATGTGGTGTGAGCCATTCCAAAGAAAGGAACTTCAAAGGAAAAAAAAAAAAGGTGGTAATCGGATCTAAAGGAAACTCCAGTGACAAGGTTTCTAACACCTTATCCTCTGAATATGAAATAAAAGAAAACAGAGGCAATCATCAACCAGTTAAACGTTATACAGCAAGTTAACATATCCTTCATATGATAACAACAAGCAGCAACTAGAATTTAGAGCAATTTACCAGGGATACAAATTATACAAGATAGGATGAACAATATATATGGTTACTAAAGAAGGCAAACTCCAGGGGGGGACAAAGAAAGGAGGATGAAGAAATCAAGACAAGTAAATAGGGAATGAGAAAACAGAAAAGAAAGGAAGACTGTACAACATGATAAAGGCCGCAATTCACAAAGTACAGAAGAATAAAAAAAAGGGGTGTGCTATCCACACACCCATTTTTACTTCTCACACACCCCTTGTTAATTTCTGTCCATTGATCTTCTTCAATTCATCTGATCCGACAGCTGAAAACTAAAAAGGTGTGGAAGCAGTAAAACGGGGTGTGTGGATATCACACCCCTAAAAAAAATTACAGATCATTCCAAGTTTTGGTTTAAAAGAAAATCACGGAACCCAACAGTAATGGCCACCAGCAATGGCAGGCTAGCATAATGTTAAACAGTGACCCTCAATCTAAATATCAAAGTTGCAAAAGGCTTAAGTTGGCACGATAATCTCAGAGAACGCAACTCAGGAAGAGCAACAAGAAAAAGGCAACAATTCAAGGCTTAAGTTGACACGATAATCTCAGAGAACGCAACTCAGGAAGAGCAACAAGAAAAAGGCAACAATTCAAAGTAATTATAGCCAGGCCCAATTAGCATCCTACATGTTTTAACTCTGTGTCTGCTAATTTCAAATTGTACAGTTGCCAATTTGTACTCTAAAATTCTGTCAACAATCATTCTCCCCATCTCTGCCAAGGCTTTAAAGGTGTGTTTATTGCACCGGACTGTCTCAGATTGGACTAGTTGCAGGGACTAAGTTGGATTGGCTTAGACTAGACTAAGCTGGACTAAATTAGTGATGCATTTGGTGTACTATCCGACTAAATAACTAAAATAATAATTAAATCTTATCTTTTACATTTTTTTTCTTTTTTTTTTCCCCTTTTCTAGAAAACTCTCCCAGTCCCGAAAGCTCTCCATCTTTTCTCCTGCCCCTCCAACTCCCTCTCACTCTACTTTCCCCTTCATCGTCAAACTCCATTCATTTTCACTATTATCAGAAAAAGCCATCTTTTGGATGTTGAAATTGCAGACCATCAATCTCCATTCCTTTTCACTATTATCATCAAACTCCACCCTTTTCACAACTCAAGCATTTTTGAAGAATATAATATGGGTTTTGTAATTGATTTTTGTTTTTTGGGTTTTGGCAGATTCGTATCTGTGTTTTGGTGGGGCGTCATGGAATTTGGTGACGGTGTCGTGGTGGATGAAGGTGCAGTCGAGCAAGCCAAGGATCTAAGCAGAGGAGAATTGTTGCCTCTCGACTGCAAGATTGATGATAAACACGAGATGCGCGGTGCAGTGAGTGACAAATCTGCCTGATTTTGGGTTTGAGTTCAGGACGAGGAGAGAGGATAGAGAGTGAAACAGAGAGCAGGGAGAGGTCTTAGCTAGTCCCATGGTTTCCGGGGCCTCTCGCTAAGAACCTGTAGTGAAGCCTCTAGTGTAGGCGAGTCCGGGCTAGTTTCATTAACACTAGTCCCGGATGATAACAAACACTGGACTGGACTAATAGTTAGTCCAGTCTAGTCTAGTGACAGTTAGTGAGGGCAAACAAACGCCCCCTAAGAGGACATACAAATTTCTGCACCAGAAGATTGTGCTAACCAAACAATTGGGAGAATTATTGTTTTATGCCAAAAAGTGGTATTCAATCTTAGAAAAATACAAACTCAAATAGAAAACAAACGCCGACATCAAAACACATATGTGACATATCCTAGAGTTCTTTGTGGAGCACATTCTTGGGACAGTTTTTTCATGTTCTTGTTTTCTCTCCTTGGTTCTACTTTTAAGAGAAATGGAAAGACAAGGAGAAAGAGAACAATCAGTCAGCACTTGGAATCAAGCTTCTAGTCAGGAAGTGACTGTCTGGAACCCCTTACCTGATTACTTATCTGGCATTGCTCTCGAGTACTCATATTCAACATCTTATGCTTCCAGAGAAGATACCACATCTGCCTGAGGAACAGATAGGGAAAGTGAGAAGGATACAAGGAAGCATGTGGAGACAAGCGTAACAGAACACGTGCCGATACATCTACTACTTTGTCAATAGCAGAAGTATCCCATATCAGCAGGGTCGAACGTTCTCTAGATTTGATGGACTTGTTTTGACCCTCAAATTCTTCAATCGGCCTTATACTCTGGAGGAAACCAGAAAATCCTCTAGCTCAGTTCAAGAATAAGCCTGTGGAAAGTTACTTCTTCAAAAGCAAAAGTATCTCATATCATCTATTCTCATTTTCTTCTCTTTGTCCTTCATGCTGCCTGCATGATAGGGAGAATGAGAACAATCAGCCGGAACTCGAAATCAAACTTCTGATCTGGGACCGATTGCTTGGAGCTCTGATTGCTTACCTTGTCTGTCGCCTCTTTCAGCAGATCCCCTAACTCGGCGACTTGGGAGACTCCTACTACATAGTTTGTATCGCGCTTGACCAAGCCTAAAACTACAAGTAAGCTTCAAGTGAAATTGATACATTACCTTGTGCATCTCCACCAGTTAAAGATACCAACCCTGGATGGAGGAAGAGTACTTCCAGAGAAAATGCCACATCTACCTATGAGACAGATAAGGCAAGTGAAGACGAGAGCTTGAACCTATGTCATTTGTACTAAATCATTCACTTGTACTCACTAAAGGAGAGCTTGAACCTATGTACTTGTGAAACCCTTCACAATTAATGAGAACTCCTCTACTCCGTGGACGTAGCCAATCTGGGTGAACCATGTACATCTTGTGTTTGCTTTCCTGTATCTATCCATTTACATACTTATCCACACTAATGACCAGAGCAATCTAGCGAAGATCACAAACTTAATACTTTCTGTTGTACCAAAGTCCTCACTGATTTTATACATCAACAATCCTTAAGTCCTTACCTTTTTGCGTTGGTAATGGATGAGTTAATAGAACATATTCAAGATGATATTCCTTGGTGTATGCTTTTCGCAAACGATATAGTGTTGATAGATGAAACTCAGGAGGGGTAAATGCGAAGCTTAACCTTTGGAGAGAAGTGTTGGAATCTAAAGGTCTTCGCCTAAGCCGATCAAAGACAGAATATATGGAGTGCAAGTTCAGTGCAAATGGAGGCCAAAATGAGTTAGGGGTGAGGATCGGAGATCAAGAAATACCAAAGAGCGACCGTTTTCACTACCTAGGATCTATCTTGCAAAAGAATGGAGAATTAGATGGAGATCTCAACCATAGAATACAAGCTGGATGGATGAAGTGGAAGAGTGCATCCGGCGTGTTGTGTGACCGTCGTAGGCCACTAAAGCTCAAGGGAAAATTTTATAGGACGGCAATAAGGCCGGCGATGCTGTATGGCACAGAATGTTGGGTGGTGAAGCATCAACATGTACACAAAATGGGTTCGGACATGTGCAAAGAAGGCTTACTGACGCTCCGGTTCGAAGATGTGACTACGGGATAGAGGTTCAGGGTCGAAGGGGTAGAGGAAGACCTAGGAAAACTTTGGAAGAGACCCTAAGAAAAGACTTAGAGTACTTGGATCTAACGGAGGACATGACACAAAACCGAGCGCAATGGCGTTCTAGGATTCATATAGCCGACCCCACTTAGTGGGAAAAGGCTTTGTTGTTGTTGTTGTTGTTGTTGCTCAGGATCTAAGTAGAAAATATAGTGTCAAGCTGTCCAGCAGAATGCATAAAAACCCCTACCGACCAGCCACATAACAGAATACAGAAAACAACGTCCAATGGTAACATTATAGCGAAAAATCTAAGCTAGAGAGAGAGAGAGAGAGAGAGAGAGAGAGAAATTAAAATATTTGTGAACACCCCACATGAATAAGGACAAAAAACATTCTTCCAAAAAATCCAGGAAATTTGAGCCTACTGAGGCCCAAAACAAATTCTATCCAAGAACCTCTCCATTTCCTCACCCTAAATTTTTCTTTTTTGCCTATAAAAAAAAAAAACTTTGTTGCAACAAAGACAATAAAACAACAAATGAAAAAGTGGTCAAGAGGCCACTAAAGGAAAACAGAAACGCATGAGGGAGACAAACCCCTCCTAAGATCTGAAAAATTAACAGGCCTACACCATGGACTTCCCATCAAATTAGTAGAGAAAGGAATAAGTCTAAATTCATCAGATAGACTCCAGAGCAGACCAAAACTGGACCTTATTCCATAGCTCCTCAGCCCCCACTCCACCATAGCTTTCAAAAGCCCTTATTTCTTTTCGTCCAGATCACACAAATCAAAGCAAGAACCAAACATCTCAATATAACTCTGGCCTTCTTGCCCCTACTAATACTCAATAAAAGGCAGCAAAGAGAGAAATTCCTCCATTTCAGCTTCATTCAGATTCCTTCCCCTAATATTTTCAAAACCCTATTACTTCTCAAAAACAAATGCATAATTGTGATATCACCAAATTCACACTAGCTCTCGAAAACAGTTTGTGTGCCAAGTTTTAATATAATCATATGACCAGGAATAGATGATCTATACTTTCAGGTTCTTTTTGCACATGATGCATCAATGCTGGGCAAGACTAGGCCTCCTTTGAATAATGTCACAAGTATTGGCTCCACTTTGAGAAATAATTCAGGCCTATAAGATGAAATTGGGGACTGGACGAATATGACTTGAGGGTATGTTTGACTAGATGGTGATTTGTATTGGAATCATAAAACTAAGCGAGACCCATCGGCATTGTTCAGGATAACTTCAGTTTATGCATCAAACATGAATAGAAAATGTAAACTATTGCTGATTCAACATGACCCCATTGAACATGAATAGAAAATGTTCTCCTGGTCACCAGGTGACCAAGGAATGGATGGACACTAACCCTTCGATTTGATATTGAAGGTTGAGAATAAACCATGAAAACCGCCACCATCTATTCTCTGTCCCCGATAACAAATCCAAAGGTGGGTACCATAAATCCTTGGTAAGAGCAGGACTCAAACATGAATGGGAGTAAACACATCAACCTAATAGTCGGTAATTAGTGGAAAACATTTTATGTTTCTCAATTAGCTCCTCATTTTCACACTCCAACAAATTGAACAAGTAGTTGTTAAAAAAAGGTCGTACCCAGTGCACAAGGCTCCCGCTTTACGCAGGGTCTGGGAGAGGTGAATGTCGGCTAGCCTTACCCCCATTTATGGAAAGGCTGCTCCCAATGAACAAGTAGTTGTTAATCCAATAAATTTTCACTTCAACACAAATGTAATTTATTACAAATTAGGACAAAATGACCAGTTTTTCCCAGCAATTACTGGACTCTAACTGGCACCTATATCTTTACTTACTCCATATTTACAAATTTTATGTGTTCCTAAACCACAGCATTATTTTAATCGACAATTTTCAG
This sequence comes from Malus sylvestris, assembly GCF_916048215.2. Lineage (NCBI taxonomy): Eukaryota > Viridiplantae > Streptophyta > Magnoliopsida > Rosales > Rosaceae > Malus > Malus sylvestris. The sequence goes on along the minus strand of NC_062272.1, from coordinate 38,951,414 downwards.
GCATGACAGACAGAAACTTTGCATATCGATAAGTAAGCCATACTAGTTTAACTGCAGGAAGTAATCATATTCACTTGTATGTGCCTAACGAATGATTATTTCATTTAACCTTTTTTATCTTTTCGATAAATCATGTCCATAATGAATGCTATACGAATTAAAAGATATTAATGAAAAAATAAAAGGAGAGAATTTTAACCTTTTTCAGCAAGTCCACATCATCTGTCCTAGCCTTTTTTTCATATCCGGGTGGAGGAAATGGAAAGCAGCGCGACATTGCATAAAGCCTGACAGTACCAAAAACCAGTATCTTCCAAAGAAGAAAACTCCTGAATTAGTTTCCAGTAACACTGTTCCAGAAAGGGAACGAACCAGCAACTATGCTCCTGTCCATGCACCATGTCCCCGCATTCATTCCCAGCACAAAAAATCTGCTATTAGCTTCTCAGTCACTTCAACCAATCCTTTAATCCTTTCTACACAGATGTGTAGGCAGGTAAATCAGATATCACACCAAACTTACTTGAAAAATCAAGGCTCAACACAAGCACCACCTCAATGTAAACAACTGAACACAAATCTGAACGAAAATCCAACAAAAAAACCAAATGGACTAACTACTGGAGAAGCTTTTCTAAGAATTTTGTTCAAACTAAGTTAACCCGAACGGTTTCTTGAGAAACGAACACAGTCCACTACAATCTAATCCTCTATGTCGCCTTATGGGCCAATACAGTATCATCAGCTCGTCCTCATTACCAAATCCTAAAACCAAATTCATTCGCAGCTGAAGATCAAGCATGTAAAAGCAGTGAAAACCCAGATACCCTTTTGCTCCAAAACACCGATTTGGCAAGTCTCTGATCACTCCTGCACCGAATTCAATATGTGCAATCTTCTTCCATGCTCAGAAAAACAGTGCTTTCCATAATTCTATGCAATCTCAGAGTTTCATGTACTCACCCCGGCACTGCCCAATGCACAATTCCATTCCCCGAAAGATGGGAACTTATGGTCATTTGATGCGGGGCCGCAATGATCCCAATACTACCCAGTTCCTTGCACTGGACAAACCCTAATTAGTCCAAAACTGCAGAATTGGAGCAGTACCCAGTTGCGATCTAACAAAAACCCTAGAAAATTCCACCAAGACAGGAAACACCCACTATCAAAAACCCTAACCCTAACCCTCAAACAACTAATTAAGGGCAAAACTTCAAAATTTCAAGAAAAAGAAAAAAGAGAATCGACCCACTTTACAATTTCAATTTTTATTTTGTGGGTATCGATCAAAAGGGCAAAAGAGAGTGGATTCAAAGCTTCAATGAGAAAATCTTCGAAACCTGAATTCTGGATATTTGGGAAATAACTGGTGAGATTACCTCGTCCACTACAAAGTCGGCAATGCAGAATGACAGGAGATGTCTCTCTTTCTCTCTTCCTCTAAATAATATAAGATACAAAAAGAAGAATGGGATAGATGATGATAAAGATAGCAGATTTGTTCTGTGTTTCGCTCTACTCCTCACTCTTGAGAGTCTTTCTGGTACTTTGTATTTTATAGGTGCTGTCCGAGCCTGAGTCTGTCCGACCCTCTCCGCGTGTTGTTCTTGTGGGATTTTGGTGTTTTAATAGAGAGAGAGAGTGGGCTCTCTATTTTGTGTTCGGAAGTAACACGCGACGCGAGAGTTGAGAATTGCGAAGTGGGGGAGTCTAAGAGAGAGATCAGGAGGGCAGTCATTCTGTCCCAATACTCTGTGTGAGAATTTCGGAAATCTTTTAATTGTATTTGTTCATTATATATTATATGGTCGTAAATTATTTATTTAAAATTAAATGCAAACAATACTTTATAAAAATTGACCGTACAATGTATGATGAACAAACACGATTAAAGGATTCCAAAATCCTCACAAGTAGGATTCGGAGAGGATCAGGAGAAGATCCTCCTTCGGCAGTAGAGGGATTGAAGCACATGTATAAATTGGCAATGGAATTCACATGGTTTTGAGAGAGGGAGAGAGCGTTAGATATTGGAGCTCCATAAATCCAAATCAAGTTCCACGCTCTCGATGCATTGTTTGTATTCCAAACCTTTGGATAGGACATAGGAGGGATAGTCAAAGCCAAGCTGTGTCCTAACTTCATGACTTGTACTTAAGTTGGATGCTTTCTTTCCAAACTTCAATTTTGGCTTGATTCAACTTTCTTTGTGACATAATCTCAACACTAATGACACTAGTTTTCTTGAGTTATTCTTCACTTTTGCAAAGCAGAAACTGGGTATTAATTGTGTTTAAATGAACGGAAATTTATAGTTCCTCATTAACATTAGTAATGGCAAGACACAATTTTCTTGGAAAATTAAGTTTACTATTGAAAAACTATTCACCTCAAGAACTTAGTTTTATAAATAGCGTTCACACATATGTTTCGCGGAGCCAACATGACAGTTGATGTGGTCACTGAATGTAGACATCAGTGTAATCATAATTGTATTTGGTGTTTTCACAATTTTCTAGTTACATTACAAATTATGTACTACTATTATATGTCTATAAAGACTCTAGAGAATCCTTCTTGTAAATTCAAGCTTGTTCAAAAATTAGAAAATTAAAAATTAAAAGAACATTATTAATTAGAAAACTCGAAAAATAGTTTTTATTTTCTTTTTCGAAAACTAAAAGTTGTTACTAAATGAGTTTTTTTTTCCGTTTTTCAGAAAGAAAAAAAAACTAAAAACTAAAATGTAATAGTTATTAAATTGCTCCAAATTTACGATTAAGTTGGCTTGACCCGAACACGATCATTTCTTCTACGCATCTCTAGCTATATTGTCACACCCTGACCCGGAATGTCCACTAGGACTCCGAATCGAGCTGTGCTGGCCAACATCAGGAAGATGACGAAGCCATAAAGTGTAGTGATGTGGAAAATGTAAATAAATTTAAACCTAAAAATGCCTAAAGATAAGAGTGCACTGTGAGCGGGAATGAACCCATTTCACATGCGACATTAGAGCATAAGTAAAGTACAGTAGTGTGTGTAAGGATCATACCCTCAGAGGTAGCCACCTATACTGAGATTCACCAAGAATCCTTATTGATACGAACTTCCAGCAGCTAAAACCTGGGGGGGGCGAAAAAAAATGATGAGTGGGCCTGAAAATAAAGTTTTAATAAAAACATGTTGATGCACAAAATCAGCGAGGACTTTGGCACAATAGAAAGTGTTAAGTTTGTGACCTTCGCTAGATTGCTCCGGCCACTAGTGTGGATAAGTAAGTAAATGGATAGGGACAGGGAAGCAAACACAAGATTTACGTGGTTCACCCAGATTGGCTACGTCCACGGAGTAGATGAGTTCTTATTAATTATGAAGGGTTTACACAAGTACATAGGTTCAAGCTCTCCTTTAGTGAGTACTAGTGAATGATTTAGTACAAATGACATTAGGAAATATTGTGAGAGAATGATCTCTATTTATAGAAGAAAGTTTCTAGTTTCATTCTGACATTGACACGTGTCGTGTTGTGATTGGCTTCTGATGTTGACACGTGTCACGCTATGATTGGCTTCTAATGTCGACACGTGTTGCGCTGTGATTGGCATCCTGGTTGGAGGGAAACTCTTCTGGGTCCTTCAAGGTATAACGTTAACCGGTCTCAGTAGTTTCGGGATTGGTCAAGTATGGTACAAATGGTGCTCCCCTAAGTTCCCGAGTGAGGGAAGCTCCTCGGTTGGGGACTTGCAAGATCCAAGCTATTGAGTAATCACGAAACTTCTAAGTACCAAAATGTGGTATCATTGTCACTTGCCTTATCTGTCTCATATGTAGATGTGGCATCTTCTCTGGAAGTACTTTTCCTCAATCCAAGGGTGTTATCTTTAACTGATGAAGATGCACAAGGTAATGTATCAATTTCACCTGAAGCTTATTTGTAGTTTCGGGCTTGGTCAAGTGCGATACAAACCCTATAGTAGGAGTCCCCCAAGTCGCCGAGCTAGGAGATTTGCCAAAGGAGGTAACAGACAAGGTAAGCAATCAGACTTCCAAGCAAGCAACCTGGATCGGAGGTTCGACTTCGGCTTCCTGTTGATTGTTCTCCTTCTTCTTGTGTCGTAAACAGCAACAAGGATAAGGAGAAGCAAATGGAGAAGAGATGATATGAGATACTTTTGCTTTTGAAGGTGTAACTTTCCACAGGCTTATTCTTGAACTGGGCTAGAGGGTTTTCTGGTTTTCTCCAGAGTATAAGGCCGACTCAAGAATTTGAGGGTCAAAATAAGTCCATCAAATCTAGAGTACGTTCAACCCTGATGATATGGGATAGTTTTGCTATTGACGAAGTAATGGATGTATCGGCACGTGTTTTGTTACGCTTGTCTTCACATGTTTCCTTGTATCTTTCTCACTTGCCCTATCTGTTCCTCAAGTAGATGTGGTATTTTCTCTAGAAGCATAAGACGTTGAAGATGAGTACTCGAGAGAAATGCCAGGTAAGTAATCATGCAAGGGGTTCCAGGTAGTCAGTTCCTGACTGGAAGCTTGATTGCAAGTGCTGACTGATTGCTCTCTTTCTCCTTGTCTTGCAGGTAAGAACAAGGCCAAAGGAAAAGACAGGGAAAAAGCATGATATGGGATACTCTTGTTTTTAACCCTGATGATATGAGATACTTTTGCTCTGGTGTGGCTTGTTTGCAGAGGTATTATCAGGAGGAAAATAAGCTGATTATTTCGAGAAACTCTGCTGAGAGTGCCCTTTCGAATGTGAAGAAAAGTTGAGCATTTTTTTTTATTTGCAAGTCTGCCTGGCTGTGGAGGATGAAGGTCGACATATATAGGAGTCTCCCAAACAACAAGTAGTAGTGCTATTCCTTTACCCTTCTTAGTCATAGCAATGTAATGGGAGCTGCAAGCTTCACGTGTTTTAACTTTGTCAGAGCACTTTGAAAAAGTGGTATGTGGTATCTGGAAAGCTAATGTTGCGTGTGAAGATTGCAGACAAGCTTTATCCAAGGAAATCTGGCTCTTGAAGTTTGGAGAGCGGTGCCTCTTCGGTTTTCGAACAAGCAATCCTGTCGAGGATCTGGCTCTCGAGATTCAGAGAACGGTGCCTCTTCAATTTTTGAGAAAGCAATCCTGTTGGGAGTCTGACTTTTGAGATTCAGAGAGCTGTGTCTCTTTGATTTTTGAGAAAGTAATCCTGTTGGGAGTTTAGCTCTCGAGATTCGGAGGGCGGTGCCTCTTCGATTTTTGAGCACGTAATCCTGTTAGGAGTCTGACTCTCAAGATTCGAATAGCAGTGCCTCTTCGATTTTTGAGAAAGCAATCCTATTGAGAGTCTGACTCTTGAGATTCGAAGAGTAGTGTCTCTTCGATTTTTGAGAAAGTAATCCTGTTGGGAGTCTGGCTCTCGAGATTCGGAGGGCGGTGCCTTTTCGATTTTTGAGCAAGCAATCTTGTTGGGAGTATTTTCTCGAATGTGAGGAAAGGTTGGGCATTTTTACCAGTCTGCCTTGCCATGGAGCACGGAGGATGACACATATTGGGACTTTCTAGTTATCAGACAATGGTGTTGTTCCTTTACCCTTGTCGATAATAGTAGGGTAGTTGGACCTTCAAAATTTATGTGTCTAAACTTTGTCAGAGATCTTTGGCAAAGTTATATGTGGTACCCGAGGAGCTGATGTTGCGTGTGGAAAGTGGTGCCTCTTCGGAATCCGGAGAGTGGTGCCTTTTTGATTTTTGAACCAACGGCCCTGTTGCCCTTTCTTTTATAAGGGCACTAATTGTGTGTAAGAAGTACATTCAGAGAGTTATTGCTTGTAGGAATTTTCCCCTTACTTCAGAGATTTATTGCACCTTATTTCTCCTTCATCATTTCTAAGAATGTCTGGCCTATCTGACCGTTGTTTTGACTTGAACTTTGGTGAAGAGGCAGCCATGCCTTCTCAAGACAACATATGGCGCCCATCCTTCTTATCCCTTACTGGTCGTCTTACCATCGAGGACTCTGTGATGAAGAATGATATGACCGCTGCGGTGGTGGCCAGGAACCTTCTCACTCCCAAAGATAACAGATTACTTTCCAAACGGTTTGATGAGTTGGTTGTTAAGGATTCTCTGGCTCTCAGTGTTCAGTATGCAGGTTCTGTGTCTAATATGGCCTAACGCCTATTTGCTTGAACCCGCCAAGTTGAATCATTGGCGGCTGAAGTGATAAGTCTCAAACAGGAGTTTAGAGGGCTCAAGCATGAGAATAAACAGTTGCATAGGCTCGAACATGACTATGCTACAAACTTGAAGAGGAAGGTCAACCAGCTGCAGGAATCTGATGGTCAGATTTTACTTGATCATCAGAGGTTTGTGGGTTTGTTCCAAAGGCATTTATTGCCTTCGTCTTCTGGGGCTATACCGCATAATGAAGCTCCAACTGATCAACCTTCGGTGCCTCCTTCTTCTAGGGTTCTGCCTAGTACTAAGGCTCTGAATAATCACCCTCTGGTGACTCCTCTTTCTGGGGCTCTACCGACTGCTGAGACTTCTCCTGAGCAACCTTTGTGAAGGCTCCCTCTTGTTTGTTTATTTTGATTCATGTATACGTACATATTTGTAACTTATCGGAGATATCAATAAACAAGCTTTGCTTCATTTCAACGTATTGTGTTAAATACACCAAGGCCTTCTTCACTAAGTTCTTTGAATTTTTCCTTTTGTTGAATCTTGTATGTTGAAGCTTTGTGAGTGAAGCATGTAGGTTGAGGTAGTGCTCTCTTAATTTCCCGAGTGAGGAAAACTTCTCGGTTGGAGACTTGAAAAAAATCCAAGTCACTGAGTGGTCGTGAGACTTCCGAGTATTAAGGTGCAGTAGCATATGGTAGGAGTCCCCCCAAATCTTCGGTCGAGGGAGTTGACGAAAGAGGTGTCTTGCTAGTAGCCAAGTTTCCAAAGTAACAAAACTTCACCATTTTCCTTTCTAAGTGGTAGCCTAAAACTCCTCCTTCATATATATTTGTTATGAAAGTTGTTATGCCCAATGAAGATGAGGCCTAGGCAATTTTTTTTTTGAATGTTTGAATTTTCTAATTTTTTAATTTTTGAATATTCGAATTTTCGAAAATATATATATATTTAGCTTTATAGGTCAAGCTTTGAGGTTGAAGCTTTGTTGGGTACCATGAATTGATTTTGCTTCACACTATCTTGATCAAGATAGTGTGAAGCTTTTATAGGTGAAACTTTCGTGTTGAAGCTTTGTAGGTGAAGCTTTTGTCGTGGGTGAAGCTTTTATTGGTGAAGCTTTTGTGGTGGGGGAAGCTTTTGTGGTGGGGGAAGCTTTTGTGGGTGGAGCTTTTGTGGGGAGGGGGGAAGCTTTTGCGGGTAAATCTTTTGTTGGTGAAGCTTTTATGGGTGAAGCTTTTGTAGCTGAAGCTTTTGTGGTGGGTGAAGCTTTTGTGGGTGAAGCATTTGTCTTGAGTGAAGCTTTTGTGGGTGAAGCTTTTGTGGTGGGGGAAGCTATTGTGGGTGAAGCTTTTGTTGGTGAAGCTTTTATGCGTGAAGCTTTTGTAGTTGGTGAAGCTTTTGTGGTTGAAGCATTTGTGGTGGGTGAAGCTTTTATGGGTAAAGCTTTTATAGGTGAAGCTTTTGTAGGTGAAGCTATTATGGGTGAAGCTTTTGTAGGTGAAGCTTTTGTGGTGGGTGAAGCTTTTATGGGTGAAGCTTTTGTAGGTGAAGCTATTGTGGGTGAAGCTTTTGTAGGTGAAGATTTGGAGTTGAAGCTTTGTAGGTGAAGCTTTGGAGTTGAAGCTTTTGTTGGGTACCATGAATTGATTTTGCTTCACACTATCTTGATCAAGATAGTGTGAAGCTTTTGAGAATTTGTAGTTGTCCTCCATTGATGAAGCTTTGTTGAATTTCCTTTTTTTTTTTTTTTTTTTTTGGGAAACTAGAAATTTGAAAGTGTGGTTGAGACAACATATACAAAAGCTTCACTGATGAAGCTTATGTGCCTCCTCCATTGATGAAGCTTCGGTGCCTCCTCCTTCTGGGGTTCTGCCTAGTATTGAGGCTCCGAATAATCACCTTCTGGTGCCTCTTCTTTCTGAGGCTCTGCCGACTATTGAGACTTTTCCTGAGAAACCTTTGGGAAGGCTCCCTCTTATTTGTTTATTTTGATTCATGTATATGTACATATTTGTAACTTATCGAAGATATCAATAAACAAGGTTTGCTTCATTTCAACGTATTGTGTTAAATACACCAAGGCTTTCTTCACTAAGTTCTTTGAATTTTTCTTTTTGTTGAATCTTGTATGTTGAAGCTTTGTAAGTGAAGCATGTAGGTTGAGGTAGTGCTCCCTTAATTTCCCGAGTGAGGAAAACTTCTAGGTGGGAGACTTGAAAAAAATCCAAGTCACTGAGTGGTCGTGAGACTTCCGAGTATCAAGGTGCAGTAGCATATGGTAAGAGTCCCCCAAGTCTTCGATCGAGGGAGTTGACGAAGGAGATGTCTTGCTAGTAGCCAAGTTTCCAAAGTAACAAAACTTCACCATTTTCCTTTCTAAGTGGTAGCCCAAAACTCTTCCTTCATATATATTTGTTATGAAAGTTGTTAGGCCCAAAGAAAAGGAGGCCTAGGCAATTTTTTTGTTTTTGAATTTTCGAATTTTCAAATTTTCAAATTTCTGAATTTTTGAATTTTTGAATTTTTGAATTTTCGAATTTCCAAATATATATATATTTTAAGCTTTATGGGTGAAGCTTTGTAGGTGAAGCTTTGAGGTTGAAGCTTTGTTGGGTACCATGAATTGATTTTGCTTCACACTATCTTGATTAAGATAGTGTGAAGCTTTTATAGGTGAAGCTTTTGTGTTGAAGCTTTGTAGGTGAAGCTTTTGTGGGTGAATCTTTTGTGGTGGGTAAAGCTTTTGTTGGTGAAGCTTTTGTGGTGGGGGAAGCTTTTGTGGGTGAAGCTTTTGTGGTGGGGGAAGCTTTTGTTGGGGAAGCTTTTATGGGTGAAGCTTTTGTAGGTGAAGCTTTTGCGGTGGGTGAAGCTTTTGTTGGTGAAGCTTTTATGGGTGAAGCTTTTGGTGGTGAAGCTATTGTGGGTGAAATTTTTGTAGGTGAAGCTTTTGTGGTGGGTGAAGCTTTTATGGGTGAAGATTTTGTAGGTGAAGCTATTGTGGATGAAGCTTTTGTAGGTGAAGCTTTGGAGTTGAAGCTTTTGTTGGGTACCATGAATTGATTTTGCTTCACACTATCTTGATCAAGATAGTGTGAAGCTTTTGAGAATTTGCAGTTGTCCTCCATTGATGAAGTTTTTGTTGGTAAATCTTTGTTGGGTACCATGAATTGATTTTGCTTCACACTATCTTGATCAAGATAGTGTGAAGCTTTTGAGAATATTTAGTTATCTTCCATTGATGAAGCTTTGTTGAATGTCTTTTTTTTTTCTTTTTTTCTTTTTTTTTTTGGGGAAACTAGAAATTTGAAAGTGTGGGAGAGACAACATATACAAATTTTGCTTCCACATTGTTGAGCAATAGATTGTGATGCAAGCCACACCTTGTAGTAGTCGAAGGTAATATAAATTGAATTTGCTTCGAATAGTCTTGAATTTGCCTCGAAGGTTTGAGAATTGTAGTTGCCCTCCATTGATGAAGCTTTTGTTGGCACCATAAATTGGTTTTTCTTCACACTGTCTTGATCAAGAGTGTGTGAAGCTTTTGAGAATTGTGGTTGAACTCCTTTGATGAAGCTTTTGTTGGCACCATAAATTGGTTTTGCTTCACACTGCCTTGATCAAGAGTGTGTGAAGCTTTTGAGAATTGTGGTTGCCTTCCATTGATGAAGCTCTTGTTGGCACCATAAATTGGTTTTGCTTCACACTGTCTTGATCAAGAGTGTGTGAAGCTTTTGAGAATTGTGGTTGAACTCCTTTGATGAGGCTTTTGTTGGCACCATAAATTGGTTTTGGTTCACACTGTCTTGGTGAAGAGTGTGTGAAGCTTTTGAGAATTATGGTTGCCCTCCATTGATGAAGCTCTTGTTGGCACTATATGTACCATTCGTCTTTTGGTAGGTGGAATGAATGGTGAGTTGCTTTCATTACTTTGTTGGTGGTACGAATGTGAGTTCCTTCATCACCTTTCATCACATTTCATCACCTGGTTGGTGGCACGAGGATGAATTCCTTCTTCACCTGATTGGTGGCATGAATGGCAAGTTGCCAAATGATATTTGAGTACGAGTTGTACATTTCATCACCTGGTTAGTGGCATGAAGGAGAGTACGGTTGTACATTTCATCACCTGGTTTGTGGCATGAAGATGAATTCCTTCTTCACCTAGTTGGTGGCATGAGTGGCAAGTTGCCAAATGATATTAGAGTACTGGTTGTACATTTCATCACCTGGTTGGTGGCATGAAAGAGAGTACGGGTTGTACATTTCATCACTTGGTTTGTGGCATGAAGATGAGTTGGTTGGTGGCATGAGTGACAAGTTGCCAAATGATATTAGAGTACGGGTTGTACATTTCATCATCTGGTTGGTGGCATGAAGGAGAGTACGGGTTGTACATTTCATCAACCTGGTTGGTGGCACGAAGGTGAGTTCCTTCATCACTTGGTTGGTGGCACGAAGATGAGTTCCTTTTTCACCTGGTTGGTGGCATGAGTGGCAAGTTGCCAAATGATATTAGAGTACGGGTTGTACATTTCATCACCTGGTTGGTGGCATGAAGATGAGTTCCTTCTTCACTTGGTTGATGGCATGAGTGGCAAGTTATTAAATGATATTAGAGTACGGGTTGTACATTTCATAACCTGGTTGGTGGCATGAAGGAAAGTACAGGTTGTACATTTCATCATCTGGTTGGTGGCATGAAAATGAGTTCCTTCTTCACTTGGTTGGTGGCATGAGTGGCAAGTTGCCAAATGATATTAGAGTACGGGTTGTACATTTCATCACCTGGTTGGTGGCATGAAGGAGAGTACGGGTTGTACATTTCATCACCTGGTTAGTGAGAATAAGGGCAAGGTGTCGAGGCACATTGTAGCAAGTGTCGAAGACACAAAGTATGTTGAACCCTTTCGAAACACAGTTGGCTTATGTATGGATGTGTTGGAATGTATGATGTTTATGTATGAATGTGTTAGAATGTATGATGTTTATGTATGAATGTGTTGGAATGTATGATGTTTATGTATGAATGTGTTGGAATGTATAATGTTTATGTTGATTTATATGAGTGATGCTTATGAATGTTTTGCTATGCATGAAGGGATCCATGCTTTTGATATGTGAACCATGTTGGTTGTAACACTTAGTATCACATACTTTGTGTCAAAGTACGCATGTTGAAGCTCTGAGTTTGAGTATAAAGGTAGGTCAGCGTAGACCAAGTGTTCCAGTGCTAGGAACGCAAAAGACTCAGAAGAAGTTGTCTGAATTCCCTCTTCTTTAAATATTTTCTGAATGTCTTATGTGACCAAATATCTTAAGCGGTTGAGAGTCAAAACATTTGTAATGTGTATGCCTTCTTATAATAGCATTTCCTTCAGTACCTAGTCCTCCACTTTGAAAGAGTGAGGCTTGGCCCCATAGTCATAATAGTCGACGGTATGTTCACCCCTGGTTGTCTTGATATGAACTTTTATCCCTCTTGTTGTAATGGGCTTGCTGAGAGTAAAAATCCTTCCTCTTACCAAGAGACAGATACGTTTGGTGACTTAGCGAGTAGCTAAATGAGGCCGGAGATGATGCAATGGGTGTCTGAATGGCCAATATCTCCTCACTTAGTAGAACTCGACTTCAACTTCCCATTTGTTAATAGGGGTTAACCATATAGGGGTTCCTTTGGTTTGTCCTTGCTTCAGTGGAGGCGTGGTTGTAAGCTTGTGCCATCACCTCAGAGTAAGTTTTCCAAATGTTGGCATTAATCATGTACTTGAAGAAACAATCACGTAGGCCTGTCGTGAAGGCCTTGATGGCGGTCTTGTCATCTGCCTCAGCGCAACGAGAATACTCATGGCTGAAGCGACCGACATACTCTCGTAGTGACTCGTCCGACTTCTGGCGAATAGTGTATAAGTCATCTGCAGAATGCAAGTGATTGGTCTAGAAGATGTGTTGGGAGACAAATAGTTTCCTTAATTCCTCAAATCAATCTACTGTCTCAGGTGGAAAATGGCAATACCAGTTTAGAGCTCCGCCAGAGAGGGTGGAGGGGAAGAGAAGACATCGCTCTTCGTCGGTGTGCATCCGATATGCCATGGTGGAATCAAAGAGGTTAAGGTGTTCAATTGGGTCATCCCTTCCAGTATAGAGTTGTAAACCAAGCTTTTGTTTTGTCTTCGCTTGAAAGGGGTGTCGAGGATCCTTCTTGTGAGAGGGCCAGACCTGGGTTGGTTCCAGTCAGGTATCTCACCTTGACGTTCGGCCTTCAACTTGTTTACTTCCTCAATGAGCTGTAGGACAAGGGGGTCATGAGTGGGGTTATGTATCATTGGAATTTTCGTTCGTAAGTCTCCATCGCCTCTTGGAAGAAGGAAAGTTTAAGCATGGGCATGTGGTTTTTTCTTGGACTTGTCGTACTAACTTCTAGGGCGAGTTTGTCAGAATACCTCAGAGTCCCCCGTACCTTCATGTTCCTCAAAGACCTGTCGTTCCTTCCCTAGATTGGCAGCTGGCCTGGGTCGTGGGAGGGGACCGAGTCTTTCAGAAACCCTTGGGTCATTGATCTTCGAGCATATGTGGAGGGGATTCTCTCGATGTTGCTTTATGAAGTCTCGGTAGTCACGATAAACGGCTTTCGATCCTTCCAACCTTTCTGCAAGGAGGTGTATTCCTCCACTTCTTCTACTTCGGGTCGAAGCATCTGGGTTGAGAGAAGTCTCATGTTGATCAATGTTTTGATGATTAGCTCGCTCCTCATCAGGGATACCCATGTCGAATGGAGGTGACCCTCCGTGTTGGGGGCACCCAGATAATGGTTGATGTCCACAGGAGCAACGAGCTCGCGTGTTTGAGTACGCCTAGTTTCGTGAAGCATCTCAAAGAGCTTCTCATACTGCTCCTAGAGGACCTCATTCTTCATTGCTATCTTGCTGTTCTGAGCTTCTAGCTCATCGACTTTAGCTTAAAGAGCAACCCTCTTTCCTTCATTCTTTCGTTGCTTCGCTCTAGGTGCAAGAGATGTGTCATTCTATGTGCTGTGGCTTCATTCGCTCCCCATGTTAGCAAGAGATGCCTGGTCAAAAGAGAGTGTACGAATGGTGGAAACCAGCTTGGCAAAGCTGAAGAGAGTGGGAATAAGTGTCGTTCCCACAGACGGCGCCAAATGTTGATGCACAAAATCAGCGAGGACTTTGGTACAACAGAAAGTGTTAAGTTTGTGACATTCGCTAGATTGCTCAGGTCACTAGTGTGGATAAGTAAGTAAATGGATAGGGACAGGGAAGCAAACACAAGATGTACGTGGTTCACCCAGATTGGCTACGCCCACGGAGTAGAGGAGTTCTCATTAATTGTGAAGGGTTTACACAAGTACATAGGTTCAAGCTCTCCTTTAGTGAGTACTAGTGAAAGATTTAGTACAAATGACATTAGGAAATATTGTGAGAGAATGATCTCTATTTATAGAAGAGAGTTTCTAGTTTCATTCTGACATTGACACATGTCGTGTTGTGATTGGCTACTGATGTTGACACGTGTCGCGTTATGATTGGCTTCTGATGTCGACACGTGTCATGTTGTGATTAGCTAAAGGAAATTTTGGGAAAACATGTTCATTTGAGCAACATCTATGGCATGCAATTAACAATTCATGCTTGTATGCACTCAAAACAAAACATTACCCATGAAATTCAAAGCCTAGTAGTTATTTGAACCAAGACTTAACTTAAGAACAAAGTGAGTTGAGAAATTGTATACCTTTGTTGATTCCTCTTTGCATAAGCAAAGGCTAATCACCCAAGGAGAGGGCCTTCATTCCTTGCTTCTTAGCTCCATGGATGTCTTGGATGAGGATGGTTGAAAGGATTCTCCAAGTTCACAAAGTTGAGAACCTCTAAGTCTCCACAACAAGGTAGGACTTGAAGAAGAGATGAGTGACCTAGAGGAAGTAAGATTGCTAGCTAAAATCCTCTAGGGTGGCCGGCCTCTTAGATCTTAGAGAGAAAAGGGAGCTTGTGTTCTCATCTTTTCTCCAAAAGAAACCCTAAGGATGAAATGGCTATAAAGTTTCCTTTATACCACCTCACAATGAAGTGGCAAACTTGCAATTAAGCCAAGTTCACTACCCCTCTCTATATGGCCGGCCATTAAGGGTTCATTGGGCTTTCAAGCTCTTTTTGGTTTCAAGTTGTCATACAACTTGAGTTAATGGGCTTGACATTCAAATCCCATTGCGCCTTGCGACCCAAAACTAACCTGAGGTCTATAACGAACTTATTCATTTGATTAATTAACATATTAATTAATCTTAGCCATAAATAATTAAACCATTTAATTATCCTTACTCATCTCTGTTGTTTCTTCAATCTCTACCTTACATGGTGTACGATCCATTAGGTTCCTTTTAGCAAGGCAGTGGGCGATTAGAACTCTTTCAAATCGATTGTGAATTGAAACTTACTTTCAATTCTCCCTTTAGTGATTATACACGTTTAGGGCTTCCACAAACCATGAGTGACACCTAGCAGTATGTCATGGTTACCCAAGCTAATCAGAAGAGGTGGAGAACCTATTCAGTTTAGGATTACAATGCAATACGGTCTTTCTCTAATACAATACTCTTGACCACATTGTTTGGTTTGATAATTTATTTATGTCTACTATCCAATGTGATTCATTTACTTATATGATTACCTTGAATGTGATTTGAAACGACTTCCTAAATCTCATTCATACTCTGGCCAAAGATTCTTAATCATATCATAGAGTCTTCTCCCTCAAACAGTTTGAAGGTTAGAGATCCCTTGTTATGCATTCATTTGCCTCCATGGCTAAGTGGCTTAACCTCAATTATGTCGTGGACACCCTTGGATGGAGTGACTTTGACATAGTCAAAGATCAAGGATCTAACCAAAAGACAACTATGATGCCTCAGGTTAAATGACTACTTTGCATTATCCCAACCATGAGTTCTCATGTGACATGAGTATGAGAAGTCCTTGTTCATCACATTCAGTGAACTCATTCTCTATTGAGCACCTACGTACGTGTCTTGGTGTCAGTCACACCAATGACTCGAGACCAGTCACTCTCCCTAAGAGAAGACATAGCACGTACTGATCTTAACGGACTGTCAATGCCCAATTGGCAATCCTATGATCAAGAACGTTTAGGATATGTATATGAAAGAGAATGGTCTCGTGAATCTAACTTCTTTAGATCGCATTCTCCCTATTACATATTCCTTTGACTTATCGTTTAAGTGTATAACATTTACATGAGACGGCTTCAAATAATAATCTTTGCCCTTTAAATTAAACTATATTAGTTTAACATGTGAATGTCCGTAAAGTATCATCATATGATTGGTTTTAGGGCACATTTCCAACAATCTCCCACTTGCACTAGAGCCAATTAGCTTGGTCATCAATGATGATACCTCTTCTATAGTCATTTCAAAAATGGCTGAGTAGTAAGCCTAGACAATGGATATCTATATGTTATCCGTAGAAGCAACCTTGAGAATAATGACGTCACCATTATACATGATTCTTAATCATGTGGTTTAGTCTCTCATTTGAGTTCGGATCATGATGAGACCTTGATTCTTTGGCTTGAGCTATCGCCCCATTAGTGTCGTAGTGTCAGTACACTAGAGACACTTTCTGGTTGGAACCGAATAGAGAGTTCATGAATGAACTTTCTCATCCAAACAACATTGTTGTAAGCTTTTACATGACAATATATTTTACATTCACAATGGAAGACACTAAATCATTACTTTTAATGTTTCCATCCAAATATCTCTTTAGTCATAATAAAGAGATATCTGATTATCTCTTCATTCATAATGAAGAAACATCCAATGATGGATTAGATTCATAAGCTAATACATTTACGCTTCCATTACGTTACTCTAATTCTTCGTCATTCTTGAGGAATCCATCCTTTATTATTTCTCAAATACTTAAGGATTCACTTGACAGTTGCCGTGGTTCTGATCCTGGGCTTGCATTGATATCGTCTTGTACCGATCTTGGTACAACTCATATCAACGTTTTTCATACAATATGAAATACATAAATCACCTTTCTGCGTATACATAAAGGATTATATTTACGCATTATGTTTCTTTAGGAGTCAAAAGGGTACGTTCCCTTTGAGAAGAGTTACCTCCTAGTCTCACTAGAGTTGTTCTTCTGATTGAAGTTTATCATCATATGAGAAACTTCCTAGCATCTTTTGTCTATCATTAAGGCTTGATATAATCCAATTATATCCTGAAATCTATCATTATAGATTTCCATCCCATGTTTATAGACTATGTCTTCCATATACATTCTATCGTTATAGAATGTTTAAAGTCATAACTTTAACGAAGAAGTATTCTTTTCATTTCCAAAATTAATATATCATATATGTATGTGTGTGTGTATATATATATATATATTCAAATTTAGGAACATGATTAACTCCCACTAATCTTTTGTAAACCTAGTAAACAAAAGATTCATTTACATCTTTATGAGAAATCAAACGATTTGATCTTTCTCTCATAAGACGCTTATAGCTCCCACTAGCTTGCTAAGATTCATGATGGATGGATCTCTACAACTTACATGTCTTGTGATTCATAGTTTTAGACATATATTATCAAGACTATCTTAATAATGGTTTTGGAAACCCATATTATGATCAAACATTGAATCACCATTTAGTTGTAGCCAGCAATCTTTGAATTAATTGAAACCAAGACTACGTCAAAGATGGTTTCTTCCAAGTCAACCAATCTCTTTGATTGTAGTCACCTTAAGCTATCAATTAGCTATTAAAGGTTTCACTATTTCGGGTCAAATGGTACTTTACCATTTCCTTGAGTATATGTCGTATGTACACTCAATGTAGTCATAAGGATTTTCATTCTTATTTCTTTCGAATTAAGAGGTGTAACTCTATGACATGGTCATAAAGTTCAAACCATTCAACTGAGACGGTTTATAAATCCTTCTCAACTACCTTGGACCTTGTGGTGTAGGAAATAGGTTGTTATATTTGTTGATTATTATCTTGTCTCTCAAAGAACCCATTCTTTGAGTTCTATCTCTCATTCATTTGCGCTTAGGCAAATCATATTGTAGGATTACAATGAACTACCCAACAAAACAACATTTGTTAGTTGGTTTATAGAAGTGATATCCAAAGGATAATTTAAGGATATCCACAAGATAATTCTCAAATAAATATTGCTTATTAGCACACAACCCCAAATCTTAACACGATTAAGACTTATCTTTCTTTACAACTACATCCTATGGAGTCATGAAAAATTTGGAAGATCTTCTAATTGACAATCATATTGTCTTAGAAGTATATATTGTATATATGGGTAATTGATAACATCCAACAAACTAAATCTTATTCGAGTTCGTTCTTTTCCTAATGGAGAAATCCATTATCTTATGATGCTTCTTTCCTTGATATCTTTCAAGGAAACTGTTCTAAAGTGTTACCTTTCCTTGGATCAAATCTAAGGAGGTAAATACTTTAGACGTCTTACTCATTAACTTACATTCTTGAATTCTTTGAAACCTTTTGCAAAGTATTCGGACTTGTGTTTATTCAAAATAAACGATAGTCCAACTGAGAGCAATCTTCGGTAAATGTCATACAACATGAGTAGTATTATGTTGTGGACAAGTGCCACTACAATCTAAGTGAATTAACCTCAACAACTTTGTCATTCTTTCTTCATTTCCAAAAGAATAAAGATTTAAACATTTTGCCTCTATACAATTTTAACAAGAAGGGATTGGATCCGGATCTAACCATCCAAAGCATCCATCTATGACCAACTCGTAATTTATGTTTTAGAGGTATCACAACTCAGTTGGGATTAGTCACTACCTTGCAACCTTTTGGGTTTTAAGCATCGTTATATTCTAAACAGTTAACACTACCATATCATCTCTACTATAGAGATAATTAATTAGATTACAATAATCTAATTATTCATTAAGAAAGAACAATGTTTTGTCAAACAAAACATTCATCCATTTCTCATACGGAATTAAGTTCCTTTATTCAAATTGGAATGTAAAGACAATCTTTATTTTTCCATTTTCTTTGGTAGTTCATATGAGGAAGTAAGTACAACCTGCTTTCGCAGAGATCTACATTTGATTCACGTTCCGAATGTGAAGTACTTTCTCTTCTCTCATTAATATTCCACTTCTTATTAGCCACACTTTTACAACTATTGTAAAACATAGTTACTAATATGGAATCAAGCATTCAAGTAGAAGAACCAACTGTTTTGAACTTTTCAAGAACAATTTACAACACCTTCGAAAGGTGTGTTCTTGACACTTGCAAGACATTTCTTGCAAATACCCATTCCAATGTCCATCCTTTCATATAGAAAGTTTGTTCCCTTGGAGTTATTTCACCTTCTTCATTTGACTTCTCCTTTAACTACAATAGTCATGGTCCCTAAACTTCCACTATCTCTCTTGAAACTTATTTCAATTGTGTTATATACATCAAACAATGTGGAGAGCGTGTGGTTATTGTTCACTATATAGTTTACAATAAACTTAGTGAACCATTTGGATAGGGACACGAAAGTGAAGTCCTTCCCTAGTTTCCATCTCTAGAAGTGGTTTAACACTTCAACACTTAATGATTCAAAATCATCATAAGTCCATGTTGATGGACTATTTTTGTCAACCAACCATTATGTTCCAACCACAATTGCAAACTTTCAAGACTTGTTCAAGGCAACCCTCATTTCTTCATACAACAATTTGTAAGTGAAGAATCATGGCGCATAAAGTGTCCATGCCCTTTTGCTTACTTCTCAAGTTCCTTGTTCATGTAACAAAGAAACGAGCACTAATATTTGCGTTAACTAAGGGTTGTTCAAAGCAACTCTTACTTCTTCATACAATAATTTGTAATTGAAGAATCATGACATTAAAAGTGTTGTCCTTTTTATGATAGACTTATCTAACATGTTCTTCCAATGATACATTATAAATAGTAAGATTGCGAGGATGAGACTACTTAGGTATATATACAAGCCATTAAAGACAATCTATGGGATTGTAGTACCAAGTCCGGAAACTAAAGCTTTCGGCTTTTTCTTTGTCAAGTTTTGGATAGCGTTTGCAAATATATTGGTAAATAAATAAATAACGAATATAAATTGATTGATTTTAAGCCATTTGATCCGGGTCTTTAAATCAAATAGCACCATCCACTATTTTTGGCAAATTCCATATCCCTCATCGGAATTCCAGAGTTTTGGAGGAAACTCTTAGTAGGGTATGGGAGACTCATCATTACCAAGCCCACCTCACAATGGTATGATGTTGGCTAGCATCAATAATAATGAGAGAGTACGCTTACTCATTTGCATCTCTTGCAAGTACCCATCTTATTTGGCCTCTAGAGAATGAAGCCTCACAATGATATGATGTTGACTCCATTGCACTTAGTTAAGTCATTCCCACCATGCAAGTTCGAGTAGGGGTTCAAGAACAACCTCACAATGATATGATGTTGATCATTCTCGTTGCCTACCTTCACAACATCATGTATGCATATAGAACTCCTCCTAAGTGTAAGCACGCACTTTGTACTCCCCCATGATAGGGTGAAGTCGGTGTACGAGTCACAAACGATCGGAACCTACCACGGTGGAAGGCCACGAAAGAGTGTTCAAAGCACTATCACGCTTATCAACTTAATAATGGTTTGGTTGAGGGTTTTAGGTCTCATCACATATAAGCATGCATTTTAATCTTATTAAAACAATTTGGTCCTATTACAACTATTGGTCCATGTGATTGATTTAGTTGTATATGATGCTCCCACTATGCTTGTAAAACGGTTTTTAAAGTAAGAGTATATGGTACTACTAGCATAAGGTTTGCATTCATTGATGGACTATATAGTTACCTTAGGGCCTTAGGATGACTATGAACCTTTGATTCGATCCAACACGAGCCTAGTGTTGAATCTTGATCTAGGGATGGTGATTGATTTTAGTTACGCGTTTAATCACATTAAGGCGTGTTTTCTTATTGGGCGTTGGACCCTCTACTTCATTTTCATGCATATCAAATAAAGCAAGAAAGAAATACTTCAAAGTAAAGAAGAGCTTATGCTCTTTTACAACATTTAATCAAAAACAAATTACTTTAAAGTAAAGAAGAGCTTATGCTCTTTTACAATATTTGATCATATCAAATTACAACCAAAATCTAATCTACACATTCCCATGGTTCAAACAAATTTGAGACGGCCTTTCATATAGCTCAATTATCGTAGGCTTAGGTTCATAATCACCCTTTCTTTAATTAATTAACGCTTTAACTAATTAAACTTGAATGCAACATTTTCATTTGGTTTTTGTATCTATTGAATTGATTTAAATGGAGCTAAATGAAATGAAAATCCAATTTTCATTTAAAGATACAAAACTATTTTGTTCTCAACTAATTTGGGCCGAAAAACAATAACCTCAGCTATTGGGCTATATTGCAAAACACAAACTTTTGAGGTCGCTTTGTAAAAACACAAAAGTCCACTACTTCATGTAATTATAACTAGAACCCAAAAATTTCATCAAAATACAAAAACTTCATTAAAGGAGCAAAACATTTTGTCCTTTAGTGATTTTGGGCCTTTACATAAAAATGTAAACTTTCGGGTCAAAGTACAAATACACAAAAGTATTAATACTTTATGTAATTGCATAAAAACCCCAAAAGTACTCTATTTAATAGGGTGGCTGATTTTGGATGAGAGAAGGTGGCATAAAACTTTTGAATTTTTCAACAAAAGTGAAAGGTGATGGGTAGGTTTGAAAAAGTGATTTCCATAAAACATGGTTCCTTGAAACAAGGAAAATGTGTAAGTGATTGATATGGTGTGAATAGTAGAAAAAGTATGGGTATTGATTGAAAATTCAAATCATCCATCACTAACAAAAACTTTATGTAAACAACCAAAAACTTTGAATCAAAATACCCAACCTTTTTGTTCTTGCCAAAAACATAACAAGAACAATGAAGAACATCCATGAAAACCCATAAGAGCTCCATGAACATTTTTCACCCAAAGACACTCCAAAAAACTCTCAAACTTAAGGGAAAAAACATATTACCATACAAGGGTACTTAGGGGTTCCTAATGTCACTTTAAAACACTTTTAAGAAGACAAACATGAACCCAAAAAACCACCATTTGGATTTGGCCGAATTTCCCCAAAAACATGGCACCAAATTTTAGCTCCAAAATTCATGCTCATATGAACTACATCTACAACATTTGAGATGGCAAATTTTCTAACAAAATTTACATTCAAAGAAGCAAGAATAAAGCTTGTAACAATTACAACATTCAAATCATAAACTATGATAATACAAAACCCAAAAGGATTCACCAACTACTAGACCTAGGCTCTGATACCACTTGAAGGAAATTTTGTGAAAAACATGTTCATTTGAGCAACATCTATGGCATGCAATTAACAATTAAAGGCGGAATCATGCTTGTATGCACTCAAAACAAAACATTACCCATGAAATTCAAAGCCTAGTAGTTATGTGAACCAAGACTCAACTCAAGAACAAAGTGAGTTGAGAAATTTTATACCTTTGTTGATTCCTCTTTGCATAAGCAAAGGCTAATCATCCAAGGATAGGGCCTTCATTCATTGCTTCTTAGCTCCATGGATTTCTTGTATGAAGTAAGATTGCTAGCTAAAATCCTCTAGGGTGGCCGGCCTCTTAGAGAGAAAAGGGAGCTTGTGTTCTCATCTTTTCTCCAAAAGAAACCCTAAGGATGAAATGGCTATAAAGTTGCCTTTATACCACCTCACAATGGAGTGGCAAACTTGCAATTAAGCCAAGTTCACTACCCCTCTCTATATGGCCAACCATTAAGGGTTCATTGGGCTTTCAAGCTCTTTTTGGTTTCAAGTTGTCATACAACTTGAGTTAATGGGCTTGACATTCAAATCCCATTGCGTGAGAGGGTAGTTCACGAGCACGATCGAGGCTTTGACCAGACGATTTATGTGTATTTCTCAATGGGGGCATGATGGTAAAATTGCACCCTCGGGATTTTGTTACTTACTTATCGGGACAACAGTGAGTTGTTGGTATTACGGGCTGCAGACTGTAATATTGATAACTTATTTGTTGAACTCATTGAGTAAGTGGACATTTAGATCCGTTTACGTTAGTATTTTAGTTATTTATACGTTTAGTTACTTATTTATTATTTGGGCTTTATCCAAAGATACTACATACATACCTTCGGAGTACAATACGCTACAAGTGCGTAGGTAAAATTTGTTTATGCTCAGTTTTGATTTCAGTACAACTATTTCTATGGTATTACGTATACGTATTTGGACATTATGCTTTTATACGTTTATTTTTGTCCCTATGTTTTTATAAAAGTATTAGATTTTAGTATTGTGCTAATGGAGAAGGAAAGTATGAGCTTCGAGGCATGAAAGAGGAATAATTGCAATCCGATTGCGACAAAATGACATTCTCTTTTATGCAGCCGCTCTAACTCGATTTCTCCTTGTATATGTATTTATATACATATTTTCTCCTAGTTTTTTAGGATTTTACATTTAACAAGTTATTTTAAATTTTAGGGACGAAATTTTTCTTGAGGGGTTACTATGTTCTAAAAAGATAAATGTGTTTCAAACGCTTTGTTTTCGCCCACTCACCCTTCTGTTTTGCGCCCCTCCAGGTTCTAGGTAGCTGATCATCTTTGGTGGCTCACAAGGACTTCCCGGCAGTTCTGACATTTCATAAATAAGTGTAGGGATTTTCTGACACACCCCGACCGAGGTCGATACGTGTTGGCGGTCATGTGAGAGTGACGTAGCCAAATTGCGCAACATAAGTGATAATAAAAGAAATGCGAATAAATATAAACCTAAAACCAAACTTATCTAAACTAAGATAATATAAGTGAGTGAAGGTGACCAAGCAAGTTATACGAATATCAGAGCATAGGTAAATGAAAGTGCATTCGAACCAACTAAGTACTAATTATACAAAAAGGGAAAAGATCTCTACTTATTTATAGAGATGTCAGAACTATCGTGAAAGTCCTCATGAGCCACCAAAAATGACCAGCTACCTAGAATCTGGAAGGGAACAAAACAGAAAACGTGAGTGGGCAAAAACAAATCTTTCAAAAACACAATTGTCTTTATGAACATACTAACCCCTCACTGTAAAAACCGTATAATTTCCTAGAAAATAATAACACGTAGGTACATAAGGATAATCCTTAGAAGCAGTCGAAACAAAGGTATGCCATGTCAAGATGTTCAACCATAAAATGTGTAAGCCACGTGATACGAATCAATGTAAAATAGTATGCCAGCCGGAGTCACTTAATGCGACCTGTACGGCTGAATCTATAGCTCATCAAGTATATCTACACACGAGTTGGAACCACCTATTGTAATCTGTACGACAAGGATGGGTGTAAAAAAGTATGCTCAAGTGCTACGATCATGTGAAGGTTATGCGAATAATCGAATAATCGCGGGTCACCTATGAGTCAGAACCACCTATTATGGTATGTACGACAAGGGTGTGCACTAAACTTGGATCCAAGGTGAGTGTACGGTGCAGAAGGTGAACATCACATGAAAGACTGTGCCCTGGCCATGAGCAGGAGCACTAACACCGAGGTGCAGGATAATGAGCTCAAAATGCATCAACGTATAACCACACACAACGCAACCAATACCATCATGATGTACTCACCCGAAGCTTACCTGAGCCTCTGCAGTCTCATCCAATACTATGCATAGCTATACTAATGCATAGCTATACTAATGCAATACTAACACATAATGCACACATGACATGGCATTTAAAACATACGTTCATTTAAAATAGTTTCTGGGAATCATGAGCATATATACATTTATATATAGAAAACAAAAGCCCACTCATTGGTAAGTAGCAGGATCGTAGCCCCCAAGTCTCGCTTGACCACGCTCGTCCTTCGTGTACGTCTCACCTATATGTGAAATAACTAATTTTTCATTAATTTTAAAGCACATACACAAACCCTAGAAATAACTTCTCATACGTTGCTCAAATGGGGTGTTTGAATATACCAACGTGACCTTCTCAACAACACGAACACCCCGATATTTTTAGATTAATTTCTTGACATCTCATGTGCCCTCACGCGCCGGCCAAGGCAAAGCCACATGCTCCTGCCACGCGCAGGCATGTGCTTGGCATGTTGACGGAATCCCTAACAACGTTAGGGAATATTTCATTTAAAAACTAACAGAGTTACCTGACGTCGTCAGTATATTCCCTCAAAGTTGACAGAATATTCTCCTCATTCTCCAGTGGCTTTGCCGGAATCCACAGCCAGCCGTTGTCTGTGTCATTGGTTTCTGGAAAATCTTAAAACTTTAATATGTTCATCATTTTTCAACCAAATTCAACGAATTTTATATGGATTTGAAGCTCTCAACTAGAAGTACACAATCTTACCTATTTGAGGTCCTAAAACCGACGAAAAATGGTCGAATAATTCTTGGAACAACCGGCCAACCTACAACTCTGTGTTCTCGCCTATTCCAATGTTTGAATTGCTCCAAAACTAATCTAGGGTCCCTATAAAGTTGATTAGGACCCACCTTGAGCTTTTAAACCTTAGAAAAAGACCACGATCACGATGTAGAAAAATACACCTTGCCAGAGCTCGTGAGTTCTCGAATTTCTGATGTCTATTCCTTGACCTAAGGGTACCAATGAGTTCGTGGGGTCGAGGTGAGTGCGATTGTAGTGATTTCCAATTCGATTCGTGATGTTTTGATAATGATTGTGAGGTCAGGGTGGCTCGGGTGTACGGAAGGAGAAGAAAGAAAAAGAAGGTCCGAGAGAAGAGAGAGAGTGAGGGTGCGTGCGTGCGTGCGTGCGTGATTGGGCAGAAGGAAAAAGGAGAGAGATTTTTAATTTAATTGAGCCAAAGAAATTAAGAACTAAGGTAATTGGTGAGGTAAGGTATAGCTAAACCAAATTAATATTTCCACCAAGTCTCGCTCTAAAATCATCGTAACATTTTCGTTAAGGAATCGATTCGACCCTAACTCGCGTCAATACTCGTGATTGAGCAGAAATTCATGAAGTCACTCCTGCTCATATCAGCACTGATAATTCTCAACTCACTGAGGGTGTAACTGATGCAGTGCCAAGCTCTTCTGAACCATCAGAAGCTCAACCAAATCAGCAAGCTATAAGTGCACCAAGAAGAAATCCTACACGAGATAGACATCCACCAGTGAGGTTACAAGAGTATGTTACTTACACTGCAAGGCATCCTATCTCTGCAGCCATTTCTTATCACAAATTGTCTCTTCTCATACTTCTTTCCTTAACAAAGTGTCCCACACTTTCGAACTAAGGAATTTTCATGAAGCCACATGCATGCATGAGTGGCAAGATGCTATGACTAAAGAGCTTCAAGCTTTGAATGACAACCAGACATGGAGTGTGGTGGATCTTCCAAATGGCAAGAAGGTTGTGGGAAGTAGGTGGATATATAAGACCAAATTCAACTCCAATGGAAGCATTGAAAGACACAAGGCACGGTTAGTAGCTCAAGGCTTTACTTAAACCTAAGGCATTGACTATAAGGAGACCTTTGCTCCTATTGCCAAAATGAACACAGTGAGGGTATTGTTGTCTATGGCAATCAATAATGCATGGCCCTTATTCTAAATGGATGTGAAGAATGCATTTCTTCATGGGGATCTTGAAGAAGAAGTGTACATGAAGTTGCCTCCTGGTCATCCAAGAGAAAATGAACCCAAAAAAGTCTGCAGACTTCACAAAGCCATATATGGTCTCAAACAGTCCCCTCAAACTTGGTATTCGAAGCTTAGTTCAGTCCTTGAAGCTGCAGGGTTCAAAAGGAGTCATGCTGACTCTTCTTTGTTTGTTCGAAGTAGTATTGCTGGCAAATTGGTTATGCTTATATATGTTGACGACCTAATTATTACAGGTGACAATATAAGTGAAATCAAGACGCTTAAGCAGTCACTTCACCAAAAATTTGCCATTAAAGACTTGGGGCCCTTGAAATACTTTCTTGGAATTGAGGTGGCTACCTCTTTAAAGGGATTGTTCTTGAATCAAAGAAAGTATGTTCTCGATCTTCTAGATGAAGCTAACATGATGGAATGTAAATCAGCTCGGATACCCCTAGCTAGCAAACTTCAGTGGCATGAAAAAGGTGAACCTCTCTCAGACCCTAATGTTTATCAACGAATAGTTGGGAAACTTATTTATCTCACCATTACTAGGCCTGATATCTCATATTCAGTTAGCCTAGCCAGTTAGTTCATGCACTCTCCTACTCTAGTTCACTGGGAAATCATTAAGAGAATACTTCGATATCTCAAGGGCTCAGTAGGAAGGGGGATAATTATGAAGAACAATGGATCAAATCACATCTTGGCCTACACAGATGCTGACTGGGCTGGAAATGCCCTTGATAAAAAATCCATAACAGGTTTTTGCACATTTGTTGGAGGGAACCTTGTCACTTGGAAGAGCAGGAAACAAACAGTTATTGCTCGATCTAGTGCTGAAGCTAAGTATTGGGCTATGACAGCAACAACCTGTGAACTTATATGGTTGAAAGGTCTTCTTTCCGAGTTCGGATTCACAAGCATGGCACCTATGTCGTGATAACCAAGCTGCCATGCACATTGCCTCCAATCCAGTATTCCATGAAAGGACCAAACATATTGAAGTTGATTGCCATTATATTCGTGCTCAAGTTCAATCTAAGGTGATAGACATCGTGTTCACACGCAACCACGATCAACTTGCTGATTTATTCACAAAAGCACTAGACTCTACTCAGTTTCAGCGTTTGTTGTGCAAGCTTGGATCAATCAATCCCATTGATCCAGCTTGAGGGGGTGTATTGAAACCGGTTTGTATGGATGAGTTGTATGTATTGAAGGAAAAAATTTGTCCTAGCTAAGAACAAGTATGAACATTTGAATACACATGCAAGCTATTAACACTTTAAAGTAGGCATGCATCCAAAAACAATTCATAAGACCCATGACTTTCAAAGCCTAGTATATGGTGAACCAAAATAAACTCTTTAACAACATTAAAGAGAAGTAAAGATTTAGAGTTTCTTTACCCTTGAAGCTCATCCTTGTTTACACAAGGGATTCACCCAAGTGGAGGGCCTTCAAGTCACCTCCAAGCTCCTTAAATCCACCTTGTGTTTTCCTCCCTTTAGTGCTCCTTTGAAGATTTGAGGAAATAAGGATTTTTTCTCCAAAACACCAAAAGCTTGATGTCTCTAAGTCTCTTCACCAAGGATGTATCTTGTGAAGATGATATGGATGACTTAGGGAAGAAGAGATTGCTAGATGTCCCTCCCCTTAGTGGCCAGCCTCTTAGAGAAAAATGAGAGAAAATGTTTCACCCAATTTCAACAAGAGAACCCTAATGAGAAAATTGCTATAAAGTTGCTTTTATAACATTTTCTTTGGTGAGTGGCAAACTTGTAATTAAGCAAACTTGCCCATTCACCCTAATGGCCGGCCTCTCCTTGTTATTGGGCTAATTTGCCCATTTTGTTTTTGTTGTCATACAACTTAAACATAATGGGCCTTTTGGACCAAAACGCTTTTGGGCCCCGAAACCCAAAACCAACATATAAGCCCAATACGAACCTTTCGTAAAATTAATTAACTAATTAATTAATCTTGACCATTCTTCAATTAAACCATTTAATTTCTTATCCATTTCATATAATTTCTTCACATACATCCTTACTCGGTGTACGATCCATTAGGTTCCAATTAGCGAGGCAGTGGGCGATGTTACTCTTAACTATCGATTGTGAATTGAAACCACATTTCAATTCTCCCTTTAATGATTAGTGTTACCTAATCATTTGGGCTTCCACAAACCATGAGTGACACCTAGCAGTATGTCATGGTTACCCAAGCTAAGTAGAATTGGTTGGAGAACCTATCCAGTTACAACTACAATGCAATACGGTCCTTCTCTAATACAATACTCTTAATCACATTGTTTAAGTGATAGTTTGTTTCATGTCTACTATCCAATGTGATACTTTCCTATATGATTCCCTTGAATATGATTTGGAACAAAATTCCTAAGTCATATTCATTTGCTTTGGCCAAAGACTTTAGAATCATATCTTAGAGTATTCTCCCTCCACCATGGAAGGTTAGAGATCCCTTGTTGTGCATTCATATGCCTACATGACTAGATAGCTTGACCCCAACAATGCCGTGGACACTCCAAAGGAATGCCGTTGACATGATCAAAGATCAAGGACCTAACCATTAGACATCTATGATGCCTCAGGTCAAAGGACTACTTTGCATATTGCAACCTTAGAGTTCATACATGACATGTATGTTCGAACTCTCTTTTGATCATAGTTCAGTGTACTCGAGTACTCTTTCGAGCACCTATGTGTTTGTCTTAGTGTCCAACACCAAATGACTTGAGACTAGTTATACTCACGATTGAGTCAACATAACACATACTAGCCTTAGCGGATTGTCAATGCCCAATTAGCAATCCTATGGCTAGGAACGTTTTAGGAATGAACATAAGAGAAAGGTCTCGATAATCTAACTCATTAGATCACTTATCTCTTAGAACAAATACATTCCTTGGATTCCCTTATTGCTTAAAAACATGATACAATAAATAGTGATTAACAATAAGATTTGCCCTCCATTAAACATATAATAGTTTAACACAATAAGTATTCCAAAAAGCTATTACATCAAATGAGTGGCTTTGTGGGCATACTTCCAACATGTATGAGTTGTCATCCTCACTTTAGCTAAGTCATAGGCTAAAGTCACTTTCCATAGCTTGTCATTCACCTTACATCAACCTCACTTTCCATAGCTTGTCATTCACCTTACATCAACCTTTCCATAGCTTGTCATTCACCTTACATCAACCTTTCTTAGTTGCTTGTAAAAGCTTCTTTACTTGTAATTTGGTTTTTTGCTTTTCCACTTGTTAGGGCATATTTTAGGGATTGTGTTTGTGTAGTTATCATACAATCTATTGTAGCTTTCTTTTGGCTCTCTATAAGAGTTGCCTTCACTCTCTTGTAACATTCATAATGAAATATAAAACAAATATTGAAACCAAAACTCAACATTTTCATATAGTAATGTTGATGGATATGGTGAACTTGACATGGTCTCTTAAATTGGCTAGTTGCTAAAAAGCCAACTTGCAACTTACACAGATAGAAGTCAAACTCTCCGTTTTTCCGGTTTCGGAAGGGAACTGTACTCGGGAATGGGAGCGGTTGTCTTCTTATTTTGCGAACAATGTTACGGAGCACAAATACTTAAATTAAAGTTCGATCGATCAATCAATACTACATACATAAACAATGTTACGAAGCACAAATACTTATTGGGCAGCATTGCAATTAGGAAACATGACAAAGTTGATTGCATATATGTTCTTGAAACTAGTGTACCTAAACGGATGACATATGGTCATTGAAAAGTGACACCAGAAATCAACATATATGTGAAATTCTCCCTCGGTGTTGAACTTGTCATCAATCACCACATGTTTTTTTCCACCTCAATGAGAGAAAGTCGAGCAGCTTCCCAATCTCTTTGCCATTGCTTCCTTATGAACTCATTCGCCTTGGCCATCTCATCAACTTTGAACTTGGCAATGATTGAAACCAAGTTTGAATCCTTATCTTCCTCTGAGAAAACAAAACCAAGATCCATAAACCCTTTTAGCTCTTCAAACTGAACGTCCATCAAGCTCTTGCTCTCACTCTTCTTCTTTCTTCTCCTCCTCATTTCAACTTTCTTTTGTGGTTCTTCTTCTGAATATATCTATTCTGGGTTTCCGATTTCCCTGGTTCTTCTTTTGATCAAACTCTACAACATTAAACATCACAAAAAGCTTTCACTAAACCCCCAAATAAAGAAACCATGGTACACTAGAAACAAAATCACATTTAAAAATTATGACTTTTCAAACCCTTTATGCAGATATATCGAATCTCCATCGTTTTAACAAAAGATTGAAACTTTACAACAAGTAATCTACTTCCGTCAACGTAACTAGAAAAGAAGTTACCTTGAGGCAAAAAGATCAAATCAAACAGTACAAAGTGTCTAAAACAGTAAGAAATACTATCCTTATTCACCTAAATATGTAAATAATCAGACTCACCACACCAGAGCTATTCACAAAGCAGAGACAACACCCCACCAAGGAAAAAAATGGAAGATCATTCCAGCAAGTTCTTCGCCACCTTCGCTCCCGAAGCCGTTCTCTTTCTTTTGCCCCTACTGCAGATTATCCAATAAATAAACAACTTTCTGTGAGACATAATGGGGAAATTTGGATTGCTTAATTATCTAATAAGGCTTCAAAATTTGCAGCGAATTGGTGAAAATTACACAGACATCTGATTGTGATTGTTGACGTCGATGAATCTTTGCCGTATGAGAATTAGTTGAGATTGTGGTAGTCCACACTAACGTGAAAAAAACTAGGATGAAAAAAAAATGGCGTTGAAGAAGAAATGGGGGAAGGAGCAAATTGAATGGGGAAGGAAGGAAAAGACTCCTCGTATGCCACAATCACCATTTAATTCCAACATTTTTTTTTAATTATGGGTTTATTAAATGATTTTTAGTTTAAATTAAATTATGATTAATTTTAATGTTGTGAATGTCCACATCATATGCCATATAAGGTGGTATAAAAATAGGGTAATAATAGCATTACTGGTGTATTTAAGGAACACAAAGGCATAGAAAAGTCAAATACTTGCATTATGTTGATAATGGTATTAAATATCCAAACCTATTTTCAGTTAAACATGAGCTCAAATATACAAAACATCAATTAAAAATAAGTTTTTCACATATATTTATATGCATGATAGTTGTTGATGCACAAAATCAGTGAGGACTTTGGTACAACAGAAAGTGTTAAGTTTGTGACCTTTGCTAGATTGCTCCAGTCACTAGTATGGATAAATATGTAAATGGATGGAGATAGGGAAGCAAACACAAGATGTACGTGGTTCACCCAGATTGGCTACGTCCACGGAGTAGAGGAGTTCTCTTTAATTGTGAAGGGTTTACACAAGTACATATGTTCAAGCTCTCCTTTAGTTAGTACAAGTGAATGATTTAGTACAAATGACATTAGGAAATATTTTGAGAGAATGATCTCTATTTATAGAAGAGAGTTTCTAGTTTCATTCTGACATTGACACGTGTCGTGTTGTGATTGGCTTCTGATGTTGACATGTGTCGCGCTACGATTGGCTTCTAATGTCAACACGTGTCGCGTTGTAATTGGCCTCCTGGTTGGAGGGAAACTCTTCTAAGTCCTTGACGGTATAACGTTGACCGGTGCTCAGTAGTTTCAGGATTGGTCAAGTATGGTATAAACAGTGCTCCCCTAAGTTCCTGAGTGAGGGAAGCTCCTCGGTTGAGGACTTGCAAGATCTAAGCCATTGAGTAATCACGAAACTTCTAAGTACCGAAGTGTGGTATCATTTTCACTAGCCTTATCTACCTCATACGTAGCTGTGACATCTTCTCTGGAAGTATTTTTCCTCCATCCAGGGGTGGTATCTTTAACCGATAAAGATACACAAGGTAATGTATCAATTTCACTTGAAGCTTACTTGTAGTTTCGGGCTTGGTCAAGTGCGATACAAAACCCTATAGTAGGAGTCCCCCAAGTCGCCGAGCTAGGAGATTTGCCGAAAGAGGTAACAGACAAGGTAAGCAATCAGCCTTCCAGGCAAGCAACCTAGATCGGAGGTTTGACTTCGGCTTCCGGTTGATTGTTCTCATTCTCCTTGTGTCGTAAACAGCAACAAGGATAAGGAGAAGCAAATGGAGAAGAGATGATATGAGATACTTTTGCTTTTGAAGAAGTAACTTTCCACAGGCTTATTCTTGAACTGGGCTGGAGGGTTTTCTGGTTTCCTCCAGAGTATAAGGCCGCCTCAAGAATTTGAGGGTCAAAACAAGTCAATCAAATCAAGAGTGCATTCGACCTTGATGATATGGGATACTTTTGCTGTTGACGAAGTAATAGATGAATCGACATGTGTTCTGTTGCGCTTGTCTCCACATGCTTCCTTGTATCCTTCTCACTTGCCCTATCTGTTCCTCAGGCAGATGTGGTGTCTTTTCTGTAAGCATAAGATGTTGAAGATGAGTACTCGAGAGCAATGCCAGGTAAGTAATCAGGTAAGAGGTTCCAGGCAGTCAGTTCCTGACTGGAAGCTTGATTCCAATTGCTGACTGAATGCTCTCTTTCTCCGTATCTTGAAGGTAAGAACAAGGGCAAAGGAAAAGACAGGGAAAAAGCATGATATAGGATACTCTTACTTTTAACCCTAATGATATGAGGTACTCTTGCTCTGGTGTGGCTGGTTTGCATAGGTATTATTGGGGAGGAAGAAAGCTGAGTATTTCGAGAGGCTTCGTTGGGAGTGCCCTCTCAAATATGAGGAAGGGTTGAGCATTTTTGCAGATCTGTCTGTCCGTGAAGGATGAAGGTCGACATATATGAGTCTCCCTAACAACAAGTAGTAACGCTATTCTTTTACCCTTCTTGGTCGTAGCAATGTAGTGGGAGCTACAAGCTTCACATGTTTTAACTTTGTCAGAGCACTTTGAAAAAGTGGTACGTGGTATCTAGAAAGCTGATGTTGCGTGTGAAGATTGCAGACAAGCTTTATCCAAGGAAATCTGGCTCTCGAAGTTCGGAGAGTGATGCCTCTTTGGTTTTCAAACAAGCAATCCTATCGGAGATCTGGCTCTCGAGATTCGGAGAGCGGTGCCTCTTCAATTTTTAAGAAAGCAATCCTGTTGGAAGTCTGGCTCTTAAGATTCAGATAGCGGTGCCTCTTCAATTTTTGAGAAAGTAATCCTGTTGGGAGTCTAGCTCTCGAGATTCGGAGGGCAGTGCCTCTTCGATTTTTGAGCAAGTAATAATGCTATTCCTTTACCCTTCTTGGTCATAGCAATGTAGTGGGAGTTGCAAGCTTCACATGTTTTAACTTTGTCAGAGCGCTTTGAAAAAGTGGTCTGTGGTATCTGGAAAGCTAATGTTGCGTGTGAAGATTGCCGACAAGCTTTATCCAAGGAAATCTGGCTCTCGAAGTTCGGAGAGCAGTGCCTCTTCGATTTTCGAACAAGCAATCATGTCGAGGATTTGGCTCTCGAGATTCAGAGAACAGTGCCTCTTCGATTTTTGAGAAAGCAATCCTGTTGGGAGTCTGGCTCTTAAGATTCGAAGAGCGGTGCCTCTTCGATTTTTGAGAAAGTAATCCTGTTGGGAGTCTGGCTCTCGAGATTCGGAGAGTAGTTCCTATTCAATTTTTGAGCAAGCAATCTTGTTGGGAGTGTTTTCTCGAATGTGAGTAAAGGTTGGGTATTTTTGTCAGTCTACCTTGCCACGGAGCACGGAGGTTGACACACATTGGGACTTTCTAGTTATCAAGCAGTGGTGCTGTTCCTTTACCCTTGTGGGTAATAGTAGGGTAGCTGGACCTTCAAAATTTATGTGTCTAAACTTTGTCAGAGATCTTTGGTAAAGTTATCTGTGGTACCCGAGGAGCTGATGTTACCTGTGGAAAGTGGTGCCTCTTCGAAATCCGGAGAACGGTGCCTCTTCGGAATCCAGAGAGTGGTGCCTCTTTGATTTTTAAACCAACGGCTCTGTTGCCCTGTCTTTTATAAGGGCACCAATTGAGTGTAAGGAGTTCATTCAGAGAGTTATTGCTTGTAGGAATTTTCCCCTTACTTCAGAGATTTATTGCACCTTATTTCTCTTTCATCATTTCTGAGAATGTCTAGCCCATCCGACCGTCGTTTTGACTTGAACTTTGGTGAAGTGGTAGCCATGCCTTCTCAAGACAACATATAGCGCCCATCCTTCTTATCCCCTACTGGTCCTCTTACCGTTCGGGACTCTGTGATAAAGAATGATATGACCGTTGCGGTGGTGGCCAGGAACCTTCTCACTCCAAAGATAATAGACTACTTTCCAAACGGTCTGATGAGTTGGCTGTTAAGGATTCTCTGGCTCTCAGTGTTCAGTGTGCAGGTTCTGTGTCTAATATGGCCCAATGTCTATTTGCTCGAACCCGCCAAGTTGAATCATTTGCCGCTGAAGTGATAAGTCTCAAACAGGAGATCAAAGGGCTCAAGCATGAGAATAAATAGTTGCACTGGCTCGCACATGACTATGCTACAAACATGAAGATGAAGCTCGATCAGCTGCAGGAATCTGATGGTCAGATTTTACTTGATCATCAAAAGTTTGTGGGTTTGTTCCAAAGGCATTTATTGCCTTAGTCTTCTGGGGCTGTACCGCGTAATGAAGCTCCAAATGA
This sequence comes from Malus sylvestris, assembly GCF_916048215.2. NCBI lineage: Eukaryota > Viridiplantae > Streptophyta > Magnoliopsida > Rosales > Rosaceae > Malus > Malus sylvestris. The sequence continues at coordinate 38,916,728 of NC_062272.1, read as the reverse complement.
TCAACCTTCGGTGCCTCCTCCTTCTAGGGTTCTCCCTAGTACTGAGGCTCCGAATAATCACCCTATGGTGCCTCCTCTTTCTAGGGCTCTGCCGACTGCTGAGACTTCTCCTGAGCAACCTTTGTGAAGGCTCCCTCTTGTTTGTTTATTTTGATTCATGCATATGTACATATTTGTAACTTATCGGAGATATCAATAAACAAGTTTTGCTTCATTTCAACGTATTGTGTTAAATACACCAAGGCCTTCTTCACTAAGTTCTTTGAATTTTTCTTTTTGTTGAAGCTTGTATGTTGAAGCTTTGTAAGTGAAGCATGTAGCTTGAGGTAGTGCTTCCTTAATTTCTCGAGTGATGAAAACTTCTCGTTTGGAGACTTGAAAGATCCAAGTCACTGACTGGTTGTGAGACTTCCGAGTATCAAGGTGCAGTAGCATATGGTAGGAGTCCCCCAAGTCTCCGGTCGAGGGAGTTGACGAATGAGGCATTTCCTTTCTTAGTGGTAGCCCAAAACTCCTTCTTCATAAATATTTGTTATTAAAGTTGTTAGGCCCAAAGAAGAGGAGGCCTAGGCAATTTTTTTGTTTTTTTTTGAAATTTTTTTTTTTGATTTTTTTTTTTGAATTTTCAAATTTTCGAAAAAAAAATTAAATATATATATATATATACATATATATTTTAAAGCTTTGTAGGTGAAGCTTTGGTGTTAAAGCTTTGTAGGTGAAGCTTTGAGGTTGAAGCTTTGTTGGGCACCATGAATTGGTTTTGCTTCACACTATCCTTGATCAAGATAATGTGAAGCTTTTGTGTTGAAGGTTTGTAGGTGAAGCTTTTGTGGGTGAAGTTTTGTGGGTCAAGCTTTTGTGGGTGAAGCTTTTATGGGTGAAGCTTTTGTAGGTGAAACTTTTGTGGGTACCATGAATTGATTTTGCTTCACACTATCTTGACCAAGATAGTGTTAAGCTTTTGAGAATTTGTAGTTGTCCTCCATTGATGAAGCTTTGTTGAATTTCCCTTTTTTTTTTTTTTTTTTTTAGGAAACTAGAAATTTGAAAATGTGGGAGAGACAACATATACAAATTTTGCTTCCACACTGTTGAGCAAGAGATTGTGATGCAAGCCACACCTTGTAGTAGTCGAAGTTTTGGATGAACCATATAACTTGAATTTGCTTCGAATGTTTGAGAATTGTAGTTGCCCTCCATTGATGAAGCTTTTGTTGACACCATAAATTGGTTTTGCTTCACACTGTCTTGATCAAGAGTGTGTGAAGCTTTTGAGAGTTGTGGTTGAACTCATTTGATGAAGCTTTTGTTGGCACCATAAATTGGTTTTGCTTCACACTATCTTGATCAAGAGTGTGTGAAGCTTTTGAGAATTGTGGTTGCCCTCCATTGATGAAGCTCTTGTTGGCACTATATATTGGTTTTGCTTCACACTGTCTTGATCAAGAGTGTGTGAAGCTTTTGAGAATTGTGGTTGAACTCCTTTGATGAAGCTCTTGTTGGCACCATAAATTTGTTTTGCTTCACACTGTCTTGATCAAGAGTGTGTGAAGCTTTTGAGAATTGTGGTTGCCCTCCATTGATGAAGCTCTTATTGTTGGCACCATAAATTAGTTTTGCTTCACACTATCTTGACCAATAGTGTGTGAAGCTTTTGAGGATTGTGGTTGCCCTCTATTGATGAAGCTCTTGTTGGCACCATAAATTGGTTTTGCTTCACACTGTCTTGATCAAGAGTGTGTGAAGCTTTTGAGAATTGTGGGGGTTGAACTCCTTTGTTGAAGCTCTTGTTGGCACCATAAATTGGTTTTGCTTCACATTGTCTTGATCAAGAGTGTGTGAAGCTTTTGAGAATTATGGTTGAACTTCTTTGATGAAGCTCTTGTTGGCACCATAAATTGGTTTTGCTTCACACTATCTTGATCAAGAGTGTGTGAAGCTTTCTACGAGTTGTAGTGTTTGCATTGTTACAGAGGGGAAATGTTTGAAGCAGATGCGAGAGGGCTGAATAGCTTGATCTTCGTATGCCATGCACTAAAGTTGTTGTTGGCTTGCAATAAGACTTTGTTGGTGACTATAACTCTTTTTGGGCATAAGTGCTCCTCTAGTTGAGTTGTCAAGCTTGAGGGTTTCTGATTATTTGTGAATGCTAGGAGTTCACATGTACAAGTTGTTCCACTCGTCTTCTGGTAGGTGGAATGAATTGTGAGTTGCTTTCATCACTTGGTTGGTGGTACGAAGGTGAGTTCTTTCTTCCCCTGGTTGGTGGCATGAATGGCAAGTTGCCAAATGATATTAGAGTACGGGTTGTACATTTCATCACCTGGTTGGTGGCATGAAGGAGAGTACAAGTTGTACATTTCATCACCTGGTTGGTGGTATGAGGATGAGTTCCTTCTTCACCTGGTTGGTGGCATGAGTGGCAAGTTGCGAAATGATATTAGAGTATGGGTTGTACATTTCATCACCTGGTTGGTGCCATGAAGAAGAGTATGGGTTCTACTTTTCATCGCCTGGTTGGTGGCATGAATGGCAAGTTGCCAAATGATATTAGAGTACGGGTTGTACATTTCATCACCTGGTTGGTGGTATGAAGGAGAGTACGGGTTGTACATTTCATCACCTGGTTGGTGGCATGAAGATGAGTTCTTTCTTCACTTGGTTGGTGGCATGAGTGGCAAGTTGCCAAATGATATTAGAGTATGGGTTGTACATTTCATCACCTGGTTGGTGGCATGAAGGAGAGTACGGGTTGTACATTTCATCACCTGTTGGTGGCATGAAGATGAGTTCTTTCTTCACTTGGTTGGTGGCATGAGTGGCAAGTTGCCAAATGATATTAGAGTACGGGTTATACATGTCATCACTTGGTTGATGGCATGAAGGAGAGTATGGGTTGTACATTTCATCACTTGGTTAGTGGCATGAAGATGAGTTCCTTCTTCACATTTCATCACTTGGTTGGTGAGAATAAGGGCAAGGTGTCTAGGCACATTGTAGCAAGTGTCGAATGACACAAAATATGTTGAACCCTTTCAAAGCACAGTTGGCTTATGTATGAATGTGTTGGAATGTATGATTGAACGAATATATTGTGAAGCTGTTCATTTATTTGTATAGTCTTGTTGACATATACTTAGACTTTGTTTCATGTTGGAAGCATTCATGTTGAAGCTTTGAAGCTGAGTGTATCATTGCTAGGAATGTAAGAGGATTAGGATCGAGATGTCTAAATCACCTCTTTATTGAATTCAAGCCAAATAGTCTTCGTTACATAGGATGCTGAACGGCTAAAGCTTAACACTTGTACAATGTGAGTTTACTTGTAATAGTACTTCAAGTGATCAGCATTCCATGGATGGCCAAGGGTCTTACCATTGGAGCTTCTAAGCTTATAGGAGCCAGGGCCACTTATGCCAACAACTTCAAACGGTCCATCCCAATTTGGACTTAGTGTTCCTTCACTTGGGACTTTGTCGTAGAGTAATATTTTATTCAATATCCAGTCCCCCACTTTGAAAGAACGAGGTTTGACCCTTGAGTCATAGTAGTTGGAGATGCGCTGCTTATAGGCGACATTCCTCAAGTGAGCCTGGTTTCTGTGTTCCTCGACTAGATCTAAGTTGAGGGTAAGTTGTTTGTCAATTTCGCTTTGCACGTAGTTCTGGACTCAGAACGTTGCTTGCTCAAGCTCAACTGGGACAACTGCCTCTGTACCAAAGGTAAGTGAGAATGGGGTTTCGCCTGTTGATGTCCGATACGAAGTGCGGTATGACCAAAGAACTTGGGGTACAAATTCTGGCCAACAACCTTTACCCTTGTCCAAGCTGGTTTTCAAAGTTCGCTTGATTATTTTGTTGATGGCTTCAACTTGTCCATTAGACTAGGGATGAACTTGGGGAGGCAAAACATAAGTTGATGTTGAACTTAGAGCAGAACATCCTGAACTTATTGTTGTCGAACTGTCACCCGTTGTCAGTGACTATCGCATTGGGAATGTCGAATCTGCAAAGGATGTTCTTCCATACGAAGTCTTCTATTTTTGCCTCAGTAATGGTTGCCAAGGGTTCTACTTCGGCCCACTTTGTGAAGTAGTCAACTGCAACGATTGCATAACGAACCTTGCCCTTCCCTGCAGGCATTGGGCCGATCAAATCAAGTCCCCGTTGGGCGAAGGGCCAAGGGCTGATCATAGGAGTGAGCGGTTTGGGAGGGGAGTGAGGAATAGTTGCGTAGCATTGACACTTATCACATGAGCGGGATATTATGATAGCATCTTGGTGGAGTGTTGGCTAGTAATATCCTTGGCGAAAAGCCTTGTGTGCTAGGGATCGAGATCCAGCATGATCTCCGCAGACTCCTTCATGTATTTCCCGAATGACAGTTTCCGCCTCTGCGGGCGTAAGGCATCTTAGGTATGGTAGGTTAAAACCCCGCTTGTAGAGTTGGTCATTAATGATCAAGTAACGGGTAGCCTTGTATCAAATCTACTTAGCTTGGACTTTGTCATTTGGAAGGGTGCCATGAGCAAGGAATCTATAAATCGGGGTAATCCAGCTATCTCCTGGTTGTAAGTTGCACACTTCCGCAGCCATGGTGCTTTGTGCTGCCAACAATTTGATTTGAATTTTTCTCCCAATCTTGTCTTCCACCGCTGAGGCAAGGCGAGCCAAAGCATCTGCATGACTGTTTGCCGCTCGAGGAATTTGGGTGATCTGGTAGTGGAAATGCTTGAGCAACAATTGTGTTTGTGCCAGATATACTGCCATGGAGCTATCCTTAGCGTCAAAGTTGTTAGTGACTTGGTTAACCACCAATTGGGAGTCACTGAAGATATCAATTCGTTTAACCCCAAGGTGCTTGGCCAAGCGTTAGCCTGCTAGGAGGGCTTCATATTCGACGCATTGAATTTGAAACGAAGAGCATACTCCATCACCACTTTGTCAGGGGTCGTAGGACTAGTCCTGCTCCACAACCCTGTTAGTTGGACCAGCCATCAACATATAGACTCCATGCTGGGGTTATTGGTTTTATTTTCTGAGCTTTCGAGGGTAATGAAACCACTTCTTTAGGCGTAGAAACAATGTCAACAGGATATGTGAAGTCGGCGATGAAGTCTGCCACTGCTTGGCCCTTCTCAGCTGGCTTTGGTTGGTAGGAGATGTCAAACTCACCCAATGTTATCGCCCATTTGATCATTCGCCCAGAGGTGTCAGGACTTTGGAGTATCTGTCGAAGAGGATGATTGGTAAGCACAATGATGAAGTGTGCTTAGAAGTAAGGGCGAAGTTTTCAAGCAGACATGACCAATGCTAGAGCCAATTTCTCAATGTTGGAGTATCATGTCTCCGCATCTTGTAAGGCCTTGCTAGCGTAGTAGACAGGCCGTTCGACATTACCATAATTTCGAATGAGAACGGAACTTACTACTGAAGTCGATACCGACAGATAGATAATGAGAGTGTCACCAACCTCAGGTTTGGAGAGCAAATGGGCTTTACTCATGTAGTCTTTGAGGTTCTTGAATGCCTCAGCACATTCATCAGTCTATGTAATGTACTTCTTACTTCCTTTAAGTGCTTTGAAGAAAGGAGCACATCTGTCGGTGGCTTTAGAGATGAACCTAGTTAAGGCTGCCACCTTGCCAGTAAGGCTCTGGATGTCTTTTGAAGTTACCGATTCCTTCATGTCGAGGATTGCTTTGATTTTCTCGAGATTAGCCTCAATGCCTCGTTGGCTTATCATGAAGCCTAAGAATTTGCCAGAGCCTATGCCGAAGGCACATTTGTTGGGGTTCAACCTCATTCGATACTTCTTCAGAATGGTGAAAGTTTCAGATAGGTTGGTGATGTGTTAGTCAACATGTTTGCTTTTAACTAGCATATCATCAACGTAAACTTCCATGCTCTTCCTAATCTGTTCGACGAACATTGAATTGACCAATCTCTGATAAGTTGCTTCTACATTCTTTAGGCCGAAGGGCATGACTTTATAGCAATATAGTCCCCTGTCAGTAGTGAAGGCTGTGTGTTTTTAGTCCGGAGGGTTCATGAGGATTTGGTTGTATCCTGAGTAAGCATCCATGAAGCTCAGGAGTTCACACCCAGCCGTAAAGTCTATAAGTCTGTCTATGAGAGGAAGAGGAAAGCTATCCTTCGGGCATCCTTGTTGAGGTCGGTGTAATCCACACACATTCTCCACAAGACCTTTTGGAGCAGGAGACTTTCCTTGGTCGGATTCTTCTTAACAAGAACAACATTTGCTACCCACGTTGGATAATTGACTTCGCGGACGAAGCCTATGCCTTTGAGTTTTTCAACTTCTACCTTCATTGCCTCGTACCGTTCAGAGTCATAAGATCTTCTCTTCTGTCTCACTGGCTTAGTCTTGGGGTCAATACTTAAGCAATGACAGATTATATTGGGAGAGATGCCTGGCATGTCCTCATATGACCTTCTCTAACTCTTCAACGGGTTGTGCTTGCTGGGTGAAAGAGTCATCTCGAGGATCGTTAGGTTGACTGTTGCCACCGTGAAGATCCAAGTTGGCTTCGTCTGGGCTGGTCTTTATGACTTGGTCATGTATAGAAAGGGTTTCGTTGGGCACATGCAGGTGTTGTTGCTTGACCGAAGTGTTGTAACATGATCGTGCACTAAGTTGATCTCCTCTGATGTAACCATTGCCATAAGGGGTTGGAAATTTCATCAACAACATATGTATGGATACCATGGCCTTGAGATCATTGATGCCTGTGCGTCCGAGATCATTGATGCCTGTGCGTCCGAAGATGACATTGTATGTCGTTGGGCAATCAACCACCAGGAAGTTAGTGGTAACGATAGCGGTGTAAGGGCCTGTACCAATGGTGAAAGGTAAGTGTATGCTCCCCAAAGGTTGCACGATATCACCGGAAAAGCTTATCAGAGGGGAAATCGAGCGGTCGAGCAAGTGTTCAGCTACATTAAGTGCCCTGAAAGCTTCAGTAAACATGATATTGACCGAAGCCCCCGCGTCTACCAGGATTCGTCGTACTTCAAAGTTGGCTATGTGAGCTTCCACGATCAGTGGGTCGTTGTGAGGGTAAATGATACCTCTTTCTTCCTCAGGGTAGAAAGATATTGGATCCTAGTTAGGCTTTTGATACTTACCTCCCCTAATGTCTTCCACGTGAAACACTTGGTGGCCAGACCTTAAAGCTCGTTCACTATTTTTCATGGTCTTGTTGGAAGATTTAGATATAGGTGTGCCACCATTTATGGAATATATCACATTTACCTGGCGTTGGTTACGGTTACCCCTTGGAGGGTGAAGGAGGAATTGATCAATTTTTCCTTCACGTGCCAAAGCTTCAATATGATCACGAAGGGTGATACACTTCTTGCCGTCATGGCCGTTATGCTCGTGGTAGCAGCAAAACGTGCCCGTGTTCTTTATGGGCTTGTAATCTGAGTGTCTCGGCTTTGGCTTCGATATCAAGTGTGCTATGCTAGGGTAAATGGCCACACTTGTGGCATTCAAAGGTGTGTATGCCTCATACCTTGGGGTAGGGGCTGTCCAGACACGTGCTTGACCCACTGTGTTGACTGCCTGGGGTCGAGGATTATCAAGGCGATACCCTTGGTTATCACGTAGTGTCCCTTACTCTTTTTACTAAAATGAGACTGGTGAGGATGGAAATCTTTCCTTTTGCCTTGAGATTGATATGTCTGTTGACTTGGCGAAGTATTAAGTAATGCAGGGGAAGGCACCGCTGCCGTTTGGAAGGTCGAGGTCTTCTCATTTGGTTGGATCTGGCTTCCACTCCCTAGTTGCTGATAAGGGGTGGTTGTGGGGGGTTTCCCATGATATGTCCTTGCCTCGGCGGAGGCATTGTTGTAAGCCTGTGCCATCACCTCAGAGTAAGTCTTCCAAGTGTTGGCATTGATCATGTACTTGAAGAAACAATCACGTAGCCCTGCCGTGAAGGCCTTGAGGGCAGTCTTGTCATCTGCCTCAGTGCAGCGAGAATACTCATGGCTGAAACGACCAGCATACTCTCGTAGTGACTCGTCCGGCTTTTTGGCGAATAGTGTACAAGTCATCTGCAGAATGCAAGCGATCGGTCTGGATGATGTGTTGAGAGACAAACAATTTCCTTAGTTCCTCAAATGAGTCTACTGTCTCAGGTGGAAGATGGAAATACCAGTTTAAAGCTCTGCCAGAGAGGGTGGAGGGGAAGAGAAGGCATCGCTCTTCATCAGTGTGCATCCGATATGCCATGGTGGACTCAAAGAGGTTAAGATGTTCAATTGGGTCATCCCTTCCAGTATAGAGTTGTAAACCAAGCTTTTGTTTTGTCATCGCTTGAAGGAGGGTGTCAAGGATCCTCCTTGTGAGAGGGCTAGGCCTGGGTTGGTTCCAGTCACGTATCTCGGCCTGACGTTCGGCCTTCAACTTGTTTACTTCCTCAAGGAGCTGTAGGACAAGGGGGTCTTCAGTGGAGTCATGTACCACTGGGATTTTCTTTCGTAAGTCTTTATCGCCTCTTTGAAGTAGGAAAGTTTGAGCAAGGGCGTGTGATTTTTCCCTGGACTTACCGTACTGACTTCTAGGGCGAGACTGTCAGAATACCTCAGAGTCCCTTGTACCTTTATGTTCCTCTATGACATGTTGTTCCTTCCCTAGATTGGCAGCTGGCCTGGGTCGTGGGAGGGGACCGAGTCTTTCAAAAACCCTTGGGTCATTGATCTTTGAGCATATGTGGAGGGGATTCTCTCGACGTTGCTTTAGGAAGTCTTGGTAGTCACGATAAACGGCTTTCGATCCTTCCAACCCTTCTGCAAGGAGGTGTCTTCCTCCACTTCTCCTGCTTTGGGTCGAAGCAGCTGGGTTGAGAGAAGTCTCATGTTGATCAATGTTTTGATGATTAGCTGGCTCCTCATCAGGGATACCCATGTCGAAGGAAGATGACCCTCCGTGTTGGGGGGCACCCAGATGATGGTTGATGTCAATAGGGGCAACAAGCTCGCGTGTTTGAGTACGCATAGTTTCATGGAGCGTCTCAAAAAGCTTCTCATACAACTCCTAGAGGACCTCATTCTTCATTGCTATTTTGTTGTTTTGAGCTTCTAGCTCATCGACTTTAGCTTAAAGAGCAATCCTCTTTCCTTCCTTCTTTCGTTGCTTCGCACTAGGTGCAAGAGGGGTGTCATTCTGTGTGCTGTGGCTTCCTTCGCTCCCCATGTTGGAGAGGGATGCCTGGTCAAAAGAGAGTGTACGAATGGTGGAAACCAGCTTGACAAAGCTGAAGAAAGTGGGAATAAGTGTCGTTCCCCCAGACGGTGCCAAATGTTGATGCACAAAATTAGTGAGGACTTTGGTACAACAGAAAGTGTTAAGTTTGTGACCTTCGCTAGATTGCTCCGGTCACTAGTATGGATAAATATATAAATGGATAAAGATAAGGAAGCAAACACAAGATGTACGTGGTTCACCCAGATTGGCTACGTCCACGGAGTAGAGGAGTTCTCATTAATTGTGAAGGGTTTACACAAGTACATAGGTTCAAGCTCTCCTTTAGTGAGTACAAGTGAATGATTTAGTACAAATGACATTAGGAAGTATTGTGAGAGAATGATCTCTATTTATAGAAGAGAGTTTCTAGTTTCATTCTGACATTGACACGTGTCGTGTTGTGATTGGCTTATGATGTTGACATGTGTCGCGCTATGATTGGCTTCTGATGTCGACACGTGTCGCGTTGGAATTGGCCTCCTGGTTGGACGGAAACTCTTCTAGGTCCTTGACGGTATAACGTTGACCGGTGCTTAGTAGTTTCGGGATTGGTCAAGTATGGTACAAACAATAGTTATGATTTATTTTATATAAAAAGTTGAAATTGTGAGTATAATATTGTTATTTTTTTTAAGTACATCGATATTTTTACACTAAGTATAACATTGTTAACATACATACACAATCTAATCTAGGTCTTGTCCTTATACTAAAGGCATGTTGGCTTAACAAAAATGAAAAAAAATAAAGGAATCAAAGAATTTAAAAATAAGGAAAAAAGGAAAGAAGATTGGATTAACTACTCTCCTCTAGTTGATTTGCTTCCTTGTTTTTAGGTATTTGATTACGGATTTCAAACGAAAACTTAAGATAAAGTTCTCTCGTATCTTGATTCTGATACTCACATTTTCGTGACGCAGTAAACTCAATAATCAAAATAATTCTAATTTCGATTCCTTATAAGTAAGTAGTGACACACCCTGACTTGGAATTTTCACGCTTACACCCGAGTTCAAGACATGTTAACCAACACCTGGAAGACAACGAAGCCATAAAACATAGTTGATGTGGAAAATGTGAACAAATTAAAACTTGAAATGAATAAAGAAAAAGTGTGCAATGTGAGCATATTGGAACCCCTTATTACAGAACCACAGTGTCAGAGCATGGTGTAGTAAAGTAAAAGCATTCATATCCTCGATATGATGGGTAATTTAAATCATTTAAAGTAATTATAGTATAGTTTATGGGGATGATTACTGGTGTCACATCCCAGACTCGACTCCACCGTAGCACGATATTGTCCGCTTTGGGCCACGGCCACACCCTCAAGGTTTTGTTTCTGGGAACTCACACAAGAACTTCCCAGTGGATCACCCATGCTGGGATTGCTCTCGCTCGAACTCACTTAACTTCGGCGTTATAATGGAATTCGAAGCCAGTGAGTCCCCAAAAGGCCTCGTGTTATATGGAGGTAGGCATGTACATATAAGGCACATCACCCCCTCTCCATTGGTCGATGTGGGATGTTACAACTGGTGCTTTGCAACCAAAGGTCATGCTTGAAGGTATCTTGTATGAGATTAGGCGATTAAAACAACAAATGAGGTCGGTAGAATTTTTGTGTTGCTCCCTGTGATTGTGATAGGGCAGCGCATCTAATGGCTTCTTTTGTTTCAAAAATGGGTGGCCTTATAGGTGGGACCTTTTTAGAGTCAAAGTGATTGTAATAGGACAACGCATCTAGTGGCTTCTGTTGTTTCAAAAATGGGTGGTCTTCATAGATAGGACTTTTTTGATGTAAATGTCTCCATTCGTATTTAATCAAATCTTTTATCGTTTGACAAAAAAAAAATAAAAGGGCAATTTTATTTGAACCCATGAAACCTCTTTCTACACCCAAATTAAATTTAAATTGTTAATTGTCTATTTTACCCTATTGCATAATTACTATTCAGTACAAAATGAAATTAATAATAAAACTTGTTGATGCACCGGAGGGGTTTTGGAACAACGTAAATCCGACTGTGAACCTGCAAGAAATGTAAATAACACAAGATGTATCGTGGTTCACCCCAATGTTTGGGCTACGTCAAAACTGATATTGTATTTTTTAGGGAGAGAGAGAGCTCTGAATATGAGAGTGAGAGCTATGAGAGGATGAGGGGTTGGGCCTAAGAATTGGCATTTGAGGGTGAGAGTGAGGCCTCTCCCTAATTGTGAGGGTGAGGGGTCATTTTATAGAATAAGGGCTCCTCACTTATTACATATTTGCCCCTTCCTTTATTACAAAATTACATTTAAGTCCCCGAGTATTTATACGAGATCTAAATACGGAGGCCTTAAGTATGGTATAAACAAAACTCAAATTTATTAATAAACCAATTAAACCCTACCATCACTTCTTTTTTATCCTACGTTCATTCTGGCTAAAACCCTAATAGGTTTTGTAGAGAAAAACAAGCTTTTTTTTATTTTTTTTTATTGATAGATGGTGATTTGAAGTTTTGAATCCTCCAACTAAGTAATGGCTCAATTTATGAATATTTTGTTCGTTTGATTTCAATTTTTTAAAAGTCTAAAAGATGAGTGTTTGGGTTTGTTGATCCTAAAAACTACCAAGCCTACGTGGCGCGCAAGCCGAGTAATTAATAAGCTAACTACGTCCTTCAGTTGTGTGCGGGGCGTGTCAACTCGTCGGCCGAGCTCAGTCGGGGAGTAAAATATGTTGATGTGGCGTTGGGCGTGCTCCTGACTTCTTGATCTTGCGATTGCGGCTGAGGAAGGAACACGTCTCGACCTTTGGGTTCTAGAGCTTCAAGACAAGGCTGCTAGTTCTGCGAAGTTCAAATATCAAATTCGGCTTTCAATGTGCCAAATGTAGTAACCAGGTAACACCTGACTTCGCCGAAAAAGTTGATGCGATGACCTCTACCAACAAGGACTCGAAAATCCTTGTAGACCAACACTTGGATAGGTAATTAGTTGGTCGAGAAGCAGTGCTGTTTATCCAAACTGAAGGTGCTCCTTGATCAGTTGATTCTACGACTCCAATGCTGTTTATCCAAACTAAAGATGTCGCCGGTTACCTTCACAGTGTTGTTTATCCAAACTGAAGAAGTGTTGGCGGGAAAAAGAAAATAAAAATCTCAAGGTTGTTGAGAGGTTTCGTGTAGAGCGAGAGTTTGCACAGGGAAGTTTATGTGTTGAATTGGAGAGGCCTGAAATGTTGCACTGTGACTTGTATTTATAGCAACGATCCAGCTCTTGATTGAACTAGAGATGTACTCTAATAGGCGTCAGGCCAAAAAGAGACACAGCTGAGAAGACTTCAAAATGGTATCATAAATATTGGAGGTCCTCGAAGGAGAAAGGAAGCTCGGTGGTATCTATATCAGTATGTGGATCAACCTCGAAGTCGAGTACTCGAGCTTCACATATATGCTAGAACCTAGCCTTCATCCCTGGATCAGTGGTCTTTTGAATAATCTGTTCGGCATCAGGGCAAGTTATTGCCAGGTTAAAAGCCTCTTGACAAGCCTTTAGTAAGTCGTACAGGTCATTAGTAGAATATTTCTTGTGAAATGCCCGCATGTACTCCAAGGCTTCACCAAGAAATGGGGGGTGTAGATTTTATTACTCTTATTAATGGCTATTGTGAAGGCAACAGAGGAAGTTTGCTTTCCGCTTTCTTCTTGAAGTGTTCAGAATGAGCTTTTATCTCCCCAGGCTGAAGAAGGAGTGTGATGCACTTCTTAGATTCTTCTATTGTGGTATCAAAGTCATGATTGATCACCATCTTTCCCTGAAGTAATTCGGCCATGATTGTTGGGGCTTGTTGGTCATCTTTGTTACTTGTTATTTCTTACGGCTGCCATTTGGTAACCAAGGTAGCCCGAGTCGTTTGTTGGTGGGCCATGCAGTTTATTTGTTGATGCTGACGTTTCTGGGATTTAGAGAGTGTGGTATACACGCTGGTAGGAGAATTATAATTATACCACCGTTGGTCCATGGATCAGGCGGTTTGAAGGTTTTTTGGCTCGCGAAAGAACTCAAGTTACTAGAGTTGCGCGCATAATAGTCCTCGTTATAAAACAATGTGTCAAAATCAAGGCGTTGTCAGGCTGAAGGTGGCCCGTCAATACATGTTTGAAGGCTAAGCCTATTGAAAACTCCCTGATGTTTGCCTGCGCTGAGCACCTTTTGCGGTGTCGTTATGGCCATAGGAGATGGGTCTTATATTCTAGCCTATGGTGGTTTTTCCTTTGGCTCGGTGAAGATGATGTTTGCTTTACACTAACTACATAAAACCACCGACCCATCCTCTTCCTTTTTGCTGAAGTCTAACATGGGCTCGACGATAGCTGGTCCAGAAAAATCTTTAGGCGGCTCGTTTGAAAATAAATCAATCTTGAGTCGTGGTCAAGAGTTCTGCTTTGGGATGTGTTGCAATGGAATGAACTCGACCTTTCCTTTTCCTTTATCCCCAGGCAGACGAGCATCTACCATGTTTATTGTCGCCGTAGGAAATGGGTCGATGTCGATGCCCATTTTCTTTTCTAGGAACTTGAATTTGCCATTGTCAATCAAGTTTTGGATGACATCTCAAAACACAACGCAGTTGTTCATTGCATGCTTATCTGAGTTATGGTATTTGCAATAAATTTTCCCTTTTAAGTTGTCGGCCTTGGGAATATGATGTCTTGGCTGAAGCTTGACAATTTTCACGATTAGTAACTGGTTGAAGATGGCGTCGGCCTTAGTTATGTCGAAGGTGTAGAGTTTCGATAATTTAACAACCGCTTCTACACTGGCTGAGCGGGTTTTGACATCCTTGGAGTTGGTGTGTGCCAATGCCTTGCATACATAGGGTTTATCAATCACGATCTCGGCTGTGTCTATGTTGACACATTGGGGTTCTTTAACTTTGACCGACGCATAACTGATTGTAAGGTTCTTATAGATCGTCCCTCGAGATGAGGACTTTGAGATCTTTTCTTGTCGGAGTAGATAATCATATTGTTCAATGTGTTAAGCCAACTCATACATATCTCAAAAATTTGCCCCCAGGTTTTTCTTTTTGTATTCCATGTCTAGCCATTCAAAGTGAGCTTGACAAATTCGACTTCAGGGAGAGGTACTCGCCAACAGTTTCTGGCCTTCCTTCCTTCAACCCCCTAGGATTTTGGCTTTTGGGAATCTTTTGTAACTTCACTTGTACGTCCATTTGCAAAATCAATGAAATGATCTTTTATTCTCGCATCTCCCTAGTGACTGTGAACTAAACAAGTCTGATCCTTGAGGTTGTATGCCTCCTTGCAGAGGAATTTGTGAATGACAAACGGTCTTTCCTAATTCGGTGACCATTTGCCGAACCTGGATCTTTAATCCCTACGGGCAGCACAATTTGCCAAACCAACTCGCCCTCTCCGAATGTTTTTTGTCTGACTCACTGATTATAAGCTCGCTCAGGAATCTTCTTCTGTGCCACCAATAAATTATAAGCGTCAAGCCGAATTTCTTCCAAGTCTTCTAACTCTTGTCTCATGGCCTGACTGCAATTGACATTGAACAAACTACTTTGTTCGATCACTCGCAACAAATTTATACTTAGCTCAACCGGTAACATAGCATCGTGGCCATAGGTTAACGCGTATGGAGTCATTCCTGTTGCCGATCAGAGTGAAGTTCAATAAGCCCACAACGCTTCGTTTAACTTTAAATGCCACATACCAGGCCTTTCTTTTACCATTTTCTCGAGAATACCGATTAAAACCTTATTACTTGCTTCGACCTGTCCATTCGCCTGCGGGTAATATGGTGTAGACTACTCGAGTCAAATTTTTAGATTTGCCGTATACTACTGAAACCTGCCGGATGTAAAGATCGTACCATTATCTGTTATGATTATTTATAGTATGCCGAATCTGGTGACGATGCTTTCTTCTACAAAATTACAAATTTCTTCAGACGTTAACTCAGCATATGACTTGGCTTCGACCTATTTGGTAAAGGAATCTGTTACGACAAGTATCCAGGCATGCTTTGCTGTCCCGGAAGATGGTGCAATTTTGCCAATTACATTCATGGCCCATCCTCTGAATGGCCATGGTTCGGTAACCGAATGGAGTGATTCAGTCGAAACTCTCTGTATAGGCCCATGAATTTGATACCGTACACATCCTCGTGCGAACTCGATACAATCCTTCAATATACTTGCCCATAAATAACCGTGTCGACGAAGCAACCATCGCATCTTTCGTCCAGACTGATGAGCCCCACAAATACCTTTATGGACCTTTACGATTGCTTCAACAACCTTCTCAGGGCCGAGGCATAACAGTAATAGGTTGTCCTCACCCCTTCGGTAGAATTCATTTTGGTACATTACATAATTCGTGGCGTGAAACCTTGTCTTATGGTCACGTTTGCCATTGGGATTGTCAAGATACTGTATAATTGACTTTCTCCAATCATCTGGCATTGCCTCGATTGCGCAAACCTCTATAGGGTCCTTCCTCTCTAACAACGATGGTAAAGACATGACTCGTGTACAGATCACACAATTGTATTGGAGAACTTGTTGATTAACTAAGGCCAGGTATGCTCGTCGTGACACAGGTATTTCTCGGAGGCTATTTGAGCTAATTCGTCGACGTCAGTGTTTCGAACTCATGAAATGTGTTTGAAGGTAATGCCAAAGACTCGGCCAAATAGCTGGCAACCATGTGATAGGGCGTCAGAGTACAACTCATGCAATGAAAAGTCCCATTAAGTTGGCTAATCATAAGTTTGAAATCACCGAGTATAAGGACACGAGCTGCCAGTAAATCGTGAAGGACACCAAGGCCGATGATGAGGGCTTCGTATTCAGCCTAATTATTTGTGCAATCGAAATCGTGCTTGAGAGAAAAATACTAGCAGCTCGGATTTAGGGATTGAATAACGATCCTAAAGCCAGCTGAGACTGAAGTACCAAAACCATCAAAGTACATCGTCCAGTAATTGTCATATGTTTCCACCATGCCGATTTCCACATCATTGCCCCCAAAAGTATATGGTGAGGGATGTTGGGCCAAGAAATCGACCAACGCTTAGCATTTGACAGCTTTCTAGGGCACATATTGCAAACTGAATTCAAATAGCGCCATTGTCCACTTTCCAATTCGGCCTTTAACTATCAGTCGAGTAAGCATGTAACGAATGACATTAGTCTGGGTGATGACCTAAGTGACTGACAGGAGCATGTAATCCCTAAGTTTTAATGCAGTGAAAAATAAGGTTAGGCAGAGTTTCTCAACGATCGAGTAATTAATCTCTAGTGGGTTGAGATGTCGGCTAAGATAAAAAATTTCCTGTTCTCGCCCAACATCATTGTCTTGTGCGAGAAGGCATCTGATGGACTCCTCGGCCATGGAGATGTATAGCTTGAGAGGTCTGCCACGTCGTGATGGGACAAAGAATCATGATGAAGACCTTCATTTGTGTAAACAGCTCTTGGTGTTCGGCACGCCATTCGAATGTGTCATTATCCTTAAGTTTCAAAAGCTAAGATAAGACTTTCATTTTTCCCATCGAGTTAGCAATGAATCGACGAAGAAAGTTAATTTGCCGAGCAATAACTGTAGTTGTTTCTTCATAGTCAGGGGTGGAACGTTGTTGATTGCTCATGCCTTATTCTTATCCACCTCAATACCACGATGATGTACAAGGAATCCTAAAAAATTGCCGGCTGATACACTGAAAGCACATTTGGCAGGATTCATTTTAAGGTTGTGCTGACGCATACGCAGGAAGGCTTGTCAGAGATCGTCTAAATGTGTCTGCCGACATTCTGATGTAATTACAACATCATCATTGTAAACTTCGACGATGGTACCAATCAAATCATGGAATATAGTATTCATGGCTCATTGGTATGTGGCACCTGCGTTCTTGAGGTTGAATGGCATGACAACCCATTCGTATGTGCCAAGTGCCCCTGGAAAACAAAAAGTGGTCTTATGGACATCGTCTTTAGCGATGAAAATCTGATTATAACCAGCATGTCCATCCATAAACGATAAGATCTCATGATTTGCTGCAGCGTCGATTAACAAATCTGAAATTGGCATTGGATATTCATTTTTGGGAGTTGCCAAGTTCAAATTTTGGAAATAAATACAGATACGCAGGGCACCACTTTTGTTTAATACTGGGACGATATTTGCCAACCATTCGACGTATCGAGCCGTCTGAATAAACCTAGCTTTTAAAAGTCGAACGAGTTCATCTTTTATGCCGAGTTATACTTCGGTTGAGAATCATCGAGGTGGTTGATGGAATGGTTTACACCCAGATTTGATGCGTAATTCATGTTCAACCAATGTTTGATCCAAACCAGGCATCTCATGGTAACTCCAAGCAAGACAATCCTTAAATTCTTTAAGTAAATTACAAAGCTCAGTTTTCACATGTTAGGGTCCTAATGAAACCTTCTAAATACCATAGTTATTCTTTTGATTTGACCAAGGCCTTAGAGATCTATGAGTTAGTACGGGCAAGAGTAATTGTGCCAAACAGCACAAAAAAGATACCTGGGAAATGAAAGCAGAAAGAAGACAAGTTGACAAGCCAATAGAAGGAACTATCAAGCTGCCCGAGAAACCCAAAGCAAGCATAGTTAAAGGACTGGTACTGTGTAGTAAGTGCCAGTGTGAATGTGAGCTAGAAGTACTAGCATCAGGAGCTATTATTGATAAAAAAAAAGAGAAAAAAAAACACTTCCTAGAAGCCCCAATAAACATGATCAACCTAACTTGGGCTAAGAAAGGGAAGGGAAAAGCTACCTGGGAAGTGAAAGCAGAAAGAAGACAAGTTGACAGGGTAACAGAAGGAACTATTAAGCTGCCGAGAAACCCAAAGCAGCCATAGTTAAAGGGCTGGTATTGTGTAGCAAGTGCTAGTGTGAATGTGAGCTAGAAGTACCAGCATCAATAGCTATTATTGATCAAAAGTTGATAAAAAAAAAAGAGACATCCAGGAATGTTTTCCAAAGGTTGAGAAGGGATTCTCAACCAAAGGGCTTGTCAGAAATGTTTAGAGATTACGAAGCCTCTTAAGAAGTCGAAGACAGTGAAGCCAAAATACAAAAATGGGCGGACATAAGACCTCCCCAGCCAAGTTATGTAGGTGGAGATGTCAGGATAAAGGAGAGGATAGTGAATCCAGTCACAAAAAAGAATCACGGCCGACTCAGGTGAAAATGGTATGTAGTTGGAAAAGATGGAATGCCTGTCAAGGAGATGGGATCTTCCATGATTATGAGAGTCCACAGGCAGCACAAAGCTCATATGAACTCACTCAAAGTCCCTACTACATCAGAAACCTCTGAAAATGTGAAATTTGAGAAAGTACCTCATGGGGGAAGAAATCAACTTCACTCGAGAAGCAAAAAAGAGGTAGAAAGAGCTAATAGCAAGACTGAAGGGGAAAGAGATGGTGATGATGCCAACCCTTGATCTTTGAAGATGGATTTGAGCGGATCTTCAAGGAGGCGTTGGGGCTTGATCTTGAGGATGAGTGTTTCTTCAAGGGCCGTTGAGGCTTGATCTTGAATAACGGTGATGAACGGATCTTCAAGGGCTTTTGGGCTTGATCTTGAAGAACGGTGATGAACGGATCTTCAAGGGCTTTTGGGCTTGATCTTAAAGAATGGTTGGATGTGTGAATTTGTCGACGTTGTTGATCCAAAGGGCCGTTGGGGCTTGATCTTAGGATGAACGGATGATGAACGATGAACACTTTCTTCAAGGGCCGTCGGGGCTTGATCTTGAATTGGTGGAAGTTCTTCAAGCGCCTTTGGGGCTTGATCTTGAAGGTGGATGATTGTTGATCCAAGGGCCGTCGGGGTTTGATCTTGGAAGAACGATGAACGAAGAACGAAGAAGGCATTCTTGATTCTTCGGGAACCTGGATGCCTGAGAGCTTCAGAGTTTCAGAGCTTCAAGGTGTAATATGAATTGGTTTCCTAAAATGAATGAAATGCCTTATATTTATAGAATTTTCCAATGCCTAATTTTGAATATAATATTCCAGATGAAATAAATCATCTCTGCCAGGTGTTGACACGTGTCATATTTGATGCCTTTTCTGACTCATTTCAATTTTTCATCGTGTCACACGTACATGTAAAATTTATGTAATACATGAGCGTTGAAATTGTAACTATTGGTCAACATTTATTTCACCAAAATTTCGATGTCTACAAATGCCCCCACTTCAAGGCGCGTCGTATACATGTGCTTGTCACGTGTAGGAGATGCGTTTTGAAGTCCCTTAATGTAGATGTCGATCCAAGGGCCGTCGAGGCTTGATCTTGAATTGGGCTGGAGATTTCTTCAAAGGCCGTTGAGGCTTGATCTTGAACTTCGTTTGAAATTTCTTTAAGGGCCGTTGAGGCTTGTTCTTGGACTTTGTTTGAAATTTCTTCAATGACCGTTGAGGCTTGATCTTAAATCGGGCTGAAAATTTCTTCAAGGGTCGTTGAGGCTTGTTCTTGAACTTTGTTTGAAATTTCTTCAAGGGTCGTCGATGCTTGATCTTGAAGGTTGAAATTGGACCACAAGGAGCTTCATGTGGTAGATGATTTTTAGCTTTGGTAGTGGAGGAATTGGCACGTATTTGTTTTTACGCTTGTTGACTTTCCACAGCTTATTCTTGAACTGGATTTGATTCAAAGGTGGTGGACACTTGATCTTGAATCGGACTTGTGATTTCTTCCAGGGCCGTCGAGGCTTGATTTTGAATTTGGCTGGAACTTCTTCAAGGGCCGTTGAGGCTTGATTCTTGAAGGTTGACTCGAACACATGGCAAGCAGGCACGAGGGGAAGGTGATGACTTGTTGCTTTGTTCAATCTTTCTAATTCACACCTGAGCAGTTTTGGTCAACAGTATGATCTTCAAGATTGATGGGCTCTTCTTCCAGTTGGTGACTTGATCTTTAAGGATTTGATTCAAGGGTGGTGACTCGGCACGTGCAACCCACAACGCCTAGCGAGTCGACCCAAGAATTTGAGGGTCAAAACAAGTCCTCCACCCAGAGTGATTGCAACCCTGATGATATGAGATACTTTTGATTTTGAAGAAGTAGCGGATGAATCGGCACATGCTTTGTTGTGCTTGTCTCCACATGCTTCAATGTATCATTTTCCCTTGCCTTATCTATTCTTCTGGCAGAATGTGGCATCTTCTCGAGTTCCTCAGCTCAGACTCCTTCTGCTGAGTTGACTGTGCAGGCTGCATTCTTCTCTGCTTGTTTCTTCAGGCAGATGTGGCAGCTTCTTGAGTTCCTCAACTCAGACTCCTTCTACTGAGTTGACTGTGCAGGCCGCATTCTTCTCTGCTTGTTCCTTCTGCATGTTGTCTCCACATGCTGCAAGGTATCATTTTCACTTGCCTTATCTGTTCTTCAGGCAGATGTGGCAGCTTCTTTGGAAGTACAGCAGCAGTGGAAGACGAGTACTCGAGAGTAATACCATGTAAGCAACCAGGCAAAGGTTCCAGGTAGTCGATTCCTTACCCGAGTTTGAGTGGAGGTTCTGACATATTGCTTTCTTTATCCTTGTCTTTGCATGTTGATGAGTAGATTTTATATTATATATTTTACCCTAATCTTAGTATATTTTGGTAAATATTTTGGAAGAATTTTGATACTTTGA
The DNA here is from genome assembly GCF_916048215.2 of Malus sylvestris. NCBI lineage: Eukaryota > Viridiplantae > Streptophyta > Magnoliopsida > Rosales > Rosaceae > Malus > Malus sylvestris. Next base: position 38,895,753 of record NC_062272.1, on the reverse strand, counting down.
ATTGTATTTTCAATATAGGACTTCCGACTTCCTCTTGAGCAAAATAGGACCAAATGGACGAATTTTCGAGTGATTCTAGTTGGAGGATGTTCGTGAGTCACTTAGCTTGATCGTATCAAAATTTTGGATTTTTCCATCAAGCGGTTATTTTCTGGCGATAAAAGAAAGAAGCAGTGCGCAGTGCTGGAAAATAACGTTTTTGGGCTTAAATTGCGTTTTTGGAGCCCAAGATGACCTCGGATGGGTTCGTGGCCTTCTGGAGAAGTGTTCAGAATATTCCAAACATTAAATCCAGATATATTGGGCCAGTTTTGGAGCAGCTTATGGGTTCAAAACGTGGCTGTTCAGATTTTGGGCGAATTTTACCATTTAATTTAGGGTTATGTTTCCTTTTTTATTTGGATTAGGGTTTGTGTGGTGGCTTAGCAAATATATTGCTTGGCCGTCTACAGTTTTTCACTACGCTTTTTTTTTATGCAATTTTGGAGACAGAGAGAATTGCTAAGGTTCTTGGAGATTTTCTACTCTAAGGTGTTTTCAATCATTTTCTTAGTAATATTTTCTATGATTTCAATTAGGATTATGTCCAACTAATTTCTTTTGCTAGGGCGAAGCCTTGAGCCTTAGCATGAATATGTGATTTTTATTTAATTGCTTATGATTAATTGCATGCATACTTTGAATTGTTAATCACCGGGATTAAAACTATCTAATTGTCTTAATCCCTAATCACCATTAGGATCTTTAGAAAAGTAATTTGATGCAATTTTGGTCGGAAGGTTCCCTGAAATTGACGCTGGCTTCTTGTGATTAATAATTGTAATTTCACTTAGGATGAATACCACGTCTTAAGGGTTGCATGGTTTTTCAAAGGGTTTTCATAAAGCATAATGAGTCTTTCATGTTAGATATACGTTCTATGTTGGAGGTTCCAAGTAGAATATGAATTAGGAAAACCTAACCTTCAAAGTGGCATGTGTAGATCATAAGTAATTGGTAAAAGTTCATAGGATTGCTAGGTGATGGTGAAACCCTAGTGCTTCTTAATTTGATTTCTCCCAAAACTATTTTCTTTTCCTTCTAGTTTTTAATATTGCAGATTGTCTTATTTTTATTAATTAAATTCATTTTTAATTTAAGTAGTTTATAAAATCAGTCATCTCAATTTCTACTTTACAATAATTAATTAGAATTTGGTTTATTTCGAATTATTTAATAATCCATGTGGAGAATGATCTTGCGAGATCCGTTTATACTACAACAACCTTGTGATTCTTGCAAGTAAAATAGGAGATTTAAGCCCGTTCACATGAGTAGTAAAAATCCTATCAAGAAAATGGCGCCGTTGCCGGGGATTATTTAAAATAATTCCTACTAATCAGATTTTCAATTAGTTATTGCTGTTTATACATATAAGGAAAAAAAAATTAATTTTCGTTTTTGTTTTATTTTTCTCAGATTACAACAACTCTTAGTTAATTATTTTTGTATATATCTTTTTATTTAATTGCTGATTTTGTTCGGTAGGTTACAATTTGTTTCTTTTTGAGCAGTGCAACAATGGAATTTGCAGTTCCCCCTGAATTCAATCTAACACCCGGTGGACCACCTCTTTGGGTATCATTAGCAGAAAAGGGTTATTATGGATTTAAGCCTACAGTTTGTGCTCTTTGTAATTCAAATACTCATGATATTTTGCAATGTCCTGAGAGAGAATATTTTCCAGATTATGTCCAGGAGTATATAAATATGAGAAACGATTCAAAATGGACTGGAACAATCCCCATTCAGAGTTCTACACTCAAAGTTTGAAAGAGCATCTTGGGCAGTATTTTGAGCAGCTTAATGTGCCACAAGAGCTTTCAGTGGAGGACAAGCTCTCTAAATTGTTGGAATTAACTGACTTATACATTGAAATAACCAATGACGGATTTCTGATTCAAGCATTAAATTATGGGAAGAGCTTTAATGATCAAGAGGAGATTGGTGCAAGAATTGAAGAGCAATCTGCTACCCAGTCATGCCCAAGGGAGGAAACACCACCTGCTGATCGTGAAACAATTTCCCTACAATCTTTTCCTCCCTAAGTTTATGTGCCACCAGAACCCTTCACAACAAGGCTGCACGAATGCACAAGAATTGATATGTTAGAAGCTGTTCATTCAAAATCAGTACATCAGACATCACATGATCAGCTTTTGACTACTCTGACCATTTTGGATTCGGAGCAACAGGCTACTGATCAGAAAATTTTGGTTGCTGAATTGGACATGCAAACGTCGCAATTCATCAAATTTAAAGAAAATCAGGATCAATTCCGTGACAGCCAAATTCCTCATAGAGAAATTCTACCAGTGCAGAGGTTGTGGGTGTTAAATACAAGGTTCAAGGCAGCTCGATGGAAACATAAACCTCACTGGAAACAACCTTATTTGATCACAAAGATTCATTCACATAGAAGTGCACTTATGAAGAATTCAACCACTAATAAACAACAACTCATTCCATACCTAATGTTGTCGTATGATGCTATCAAGAAGTGGTTAACTCGAAGGGAACAAGTGACGTGATCTTCAATTCTTCCCTCTACGTCTAGCTATAGACGTTAACTAAAGCGCTAATTGGGAGGCAACCCAATTTTTCTAACTCTTTTCTTTTTATTTCGTTTATTTTATTTTCCTGTTTTTATTCCTAATTACAAAAATCACAAAAATAAAAAAATCAGAAAATTGAAAAAAAAAATTGCAGTTTTTATTTCTTGTTATTTTTCTTTACTTATCTAATTAGGTTTTTTATTGCAGGTTGCATTCAGAACTGATTCGGCCTAATCCCAACTAAGGGGGTGCAATCAACATTTATTCCCCCAGCACATTCATCATCAATTCATCATCAATTCCTCTACATTCATGAGATTAGGCAGTGCGGAGTGCAGAAACAAAGTTGAGGGATCTAAGTGGCACAGAGAATAAGACATGATGAATTTATAGATCTCTTCATGCATGACGAACAAGCCAATTCAACATACTGAGGCACTAAGACCATATACAAATTTTTATTCACAGATTCTTATCAAACATAGTTGCAAGGATATAGAAGCATACCTTTTCAATGAGGATCTATGAGTCTCGATTTTTCCATGGAAACACACATGCATTGGGCAATTTTCATTCATTTTTCCCTAATCTAAGCACTTGAGACAAAAATCGAAGGGAGATGGAGATAAAAACTACCTGTGAGTGTGTCAGACTAGAGCAGGATGCGATCTGTGGTTTCATCTGAGCAAGTTGTTGGTCTTGCTGCTCGAGGTGCTGGATTTCCGAGACACGGCGGTGTGTAGATAGCTGGGATATTTATTGGTTGCAGCACAGATGCAACGCTTAGCAAGGATGAAAGAGCAGCTATGGAAATGAGAGAAAAATGTGGGGGAAGGATGGCTATTTTTCATTTTAAAGAGATATGGGGTCTGAGTGAAACAGAGAGGGAGGGTTGAATTTCTAAAGAGACAGACGGGTTCTAAAGAGACAGACGGGTCTTGCGGTTTTGAGAGTCATGCAGAAGAGAGAGAGATAGAGCACAGATGGATGGGTTTGAAATGAAAGCAATGAATGAGAGATGTCTCTCATTTTTCTAGAGAGAATGAGAGGCTTTGGGGTTTGCAAATCACATTATTATCCCTCTCCGTCTAACAAGGGGATGGGACTGGACAGAAGAGAGCCGTTTGGCTCTATGATCGAGGCTAGTTTAAGGGAATCCAAAGCGTGTTCGAGAATAGCTCGGGTTTTTCAAATGAAAAATGTAGCTGTTGTCCCAGCTTATATTGTAATTGTTGCCAGGATTTGACACATGTGGGGTTTATACGTGTTGGCTAGCGCGTATTCGCAAGTTCCCAGCTACCAGGTCCTGCTTTCGAATCCCCGAAGTGTCCACTAGTGTTTTACTTCTCCACATTTTTGTCAGCGCACCTCAGCAATTGCAGTTCCACCCTCCAACTCTCTGGTGTGTCAATTTTTAATACTTTTCCTTTTCTTTTATTATCTGTTTTCTGTTTTACTTTATTTTATTTTATTGTTTTTCTATTTCTTTTTCCTATTTTCTTTTCTTAGGATATATATATTTTTTTCTTTATCTTTGATTTTGCGTTCTGCATTTTCTAGGATTTTGTAGTTTTGTTTTTGTTCTTATTTCTTTTGTTTATTTTCCACACCTTGAGGACAAAGTGTGAAATAAGTTTGGGAGTAGGAAAATAACATTTTAGGATTTTAATTTTTATGTCAGTTAAAAATTTTCATTATTTTTAAGTTAATATCCATAGATTATTTTAAACGTTAGAACAAATGGACACGGTAAAGATTAATCCCACAGTAGAGTCTTTTCTATTTATCGTTGCTTAGACACTAATTCATGAATTATACTTTGAACTTTGCACATCACACCAACATGGTTTGTGGGGAGTGAGATTGAAACACTTGCTTTTAGTCTAATTTTAATTTTAATTTTTGTTTTAAGTAAAGTTAGTTATTATTGTGAAAAAAGTAATAATTGTCTCACCCGAAGTTTTGCCTAGTAACCGGGCCAGTCCTGCCTAATCAGCAGTGATTCTCGCATCAAACGGTAGAGTTTTGGCATGGGACAGGGTGGTTAGTTGGTTTCGTAGCCTTTTCAGCTCGGGTTAATAAGTCCTTAGGGGTGTTCTACACCTAGTGCCCTAAAGCCCTAGTGGTTTGGGAGTCATTGACCTAAAGCTCGCTACATGGGTTAGATCGAAAGCTTAAGTGAACAGACATTGCACGACCACTACTGTTACTAAAAAAAAAATAAAAATTGTTATATATGAAAAAAAAAAAAGAGAAAAAAATTGAAGAGAAAAAGAAAAAGAAAAATAGTTATATTTAAAGTTAGTATGTGTGAAATAAAGAAGGATGAGAGGTAAGAGTTTTAGTTGAGTCTCCTTAACTATGTTAGTTCACTTTACACCAAAGGAAGTTTGTGAATTCTTTTCTAATTAATTCTAAATGGCTTAGACTCTGTGGTGGGATTGGTTGGAACTTTTGAAAAGATGTTTTAGTTTTTAAAATTTGCTATGGATTGCAACTTGAAAGTTTTTATTTTTGTTCGTTAATTTTAGCTAGGTGTCTAGTTTGTTAAGTTTTTATTTTTGTTTGAGTCTTATTTTGCTTGAGGACAAGCAAAAAGCTAAGTTTGGGGGTATTTGATGAGTAGATTTTATATTATATATTTTACCCTAATCTTAGTATATTTTGGTAAATATTTTGGAAGAATTTTGATACTTTGAATTGTATTTTCAATATAGGACTTTCGACTTCCTCTGGAGAAACATAGGACCAAATGGACGAATTTTGGAGTGATTCCTATTGGAGGATGTTCGTGAGTCACTTAGCTTGATCGTATCAAAATTTGGGATTTTTCCATCAAGCGGTTATTTTCTGGTGATAAAAGAAAGAAGCAGTGCGCAGTACTGGAAAATAACGTTTTTGGGCTTAAATTGCGTTTTTGGAGCCTAAGATGACCTCGGATGGGTTCGTGGCCTTCTGGAGAAGTGTTCAGAATATTCCAAACATTAAATCCAGCTATATTGGGCCAGTTTTGGAGCAGCTTATGGGTCCAAAACGTGGCTGTTCAGATTTTGGGCGAATTTTACCATTTAATTTAGGGTTATGTTTCCTTTTTTATTTGGATTAGGGTTTGTGTGGTGGCTTAGCAAATATATTGCTTGGCCGTCTACAGTTTTTCACTATGCTTTTTTTTATGCAATTTTGGAGACAGAGAGAATTGCTAGGGTTCTTGGAGATTTTCTACTCTAAGGTGTTTTCAATCCTTTTCTTAGTAATATTTTCTATGATTTCAATTAGGATTATGTCTAACTAATTTCTTTTGCTAAGGCGAAGCCTTGAGCCTTAGCATGAATATGTGAGTTTTATTTAATTGCTTATGATTAATTGCATGCATACTTTGAATTGTTAATCACCGGGATTAAAACTATCTAATTGTCTTAATGCCTGATCACCATTAAGATCTTTAGAAAAGTAATTTGATGCAATTTTGGTCGGAAGGTTCCCTGAAATTGACGCTGGCTTCTTGTGATTAATAATTGTAATTTCACTTAGGATGAATACCACGTCTTAAGGGTTGCATAGTTTTTCAAAGGGTTTTCATAAAGCATAATGAGTCTTTCATGTTCAGATTTGATCCGAACGTCCGGATGGGTTGCATGTTAGATATACGTTCTATGTTGGAGGTTCCAAGTAGAATATGAATTAGGAAAACCTAACCTTCAAAGTGGCATGTGTAGATCATAAGTAATTGGTAAAAGTTCGTAGGATTGCTAGGTGATGGTGAAACCCTAGTGCTTCTTAATTTGATTTCTCCCAAAACTATTTTCTTTTCCTTCTAGTTTTTAATATTGCAGATTGTCTTATTTTTATTAATTAAATTCATTTTTAATTTAAGTAGTTTATAAAATCAGTCATCTCAATTTCTACTTTACAATAATTAATTGGAATTTGGTTTATTTCAAATTATTTAATAATCCCTGTGGAGAATGACCTTGCGAGATCCGTTTATACTACAACAACCTTGTGATTCTTGCAAGTAAAATAAGAGATTTAAGCCCGTTCACATGAGTAGTAAAAATCCTATCACATGTAAGAACAAGGACAAAGGAAAGGACGGGGAGAAAGCATGATATGAGATACTCTTGCTTTCTACCCTGGTGATATGAGATACTTTTGTTTTGGTGTCATTTGTTTACAGAGGTACCCCAAGGAATAAGGAACACTGAGTGACTCGAGAGGCTTCGTTGGGAAGACATTCTCAGAGATGAAGAAAGGTTTTGTATGTCTACCTTGCTATGGAGGGTGAAGGTGGACAGTTGTAGGAAGTTCTTTAATACCTGTAGAGGTACTATTCTTTCACTCATGTCGACAACCATTGCGTGATTGATTAGTATGGCTTCACGTGTTTTCTTCTTTATCAGAAATCTTCGACAAATTGTCCGTAATTTCCGCCAAGCTGAGTGTGCATGTGACAGGTGATGACGAAACTGAAAAAGACTGGCGCCTCTTCGATATCTGGGATCGGCGATTCGACAAATTGCCCGTGATTTCCGTAAAGCTGAGTTTGCATGTGACGGGTGCTGACGCGTCTGGAAAAACAAGATGCCTTTCCGATTTCTGAGCTTGCCTCTTCGATTTGAATTGGCCTCTTCGAATTCTGAGCTCGCCTCTTCGATCTCTGAAATCCCATCGAGTGCTGATTTTTATAGAGGCACGCAGTTCGTTTCAAAGCACATTTGAATTTTCGCTTGTAGAAACTCCCTTGTTGCATTTCTAAGATCTTTGATTTGTCCGACCTCTTCTTTCTTCAAAACCTTTGAAAATGTATGGACCCTCCGATCGTCGTTTTGACTTGAACCTTGGTGAAGAGGTAGTCCCTTCTTCTCCAAACAACATATGGCACCCATTCTTCATATCCGCTACTGGTCCTCTTACCGTTGGGGATTCGGTGGTGAAGAATGATATGACCGCTGCGGTGGTGGCCAGGAACCTTGTCACTCCCAAAGATAACAGACTACTTTCCAAACGGTCTGATGAGTTGGCTGTTAAGGATTCTCTGGCTCTCAGTGTGCAGTGTGCAGGTTCTGTGTCTAATATGGCCCAACGCCTATTTGCTCGAACCCGCCAAGTTGAATCATTGGCGGTTGAAGTGATGAGTCTCAAATAGGAGATTAGAGGGCTTAAGCATGAAAATAAACAGTTGCATAGGCTCGCACATAACTATGCTACAAACATGAAGAGGAAGATTGACCAGATGCAGGAATCTGATGGTCAGATTTTACTTGATCATCAGAGGTTTGTGGGTTTGTTCCAATAGCATTTGCCTTCGTCTTCTGGGGCTGTACCGCGTAATGAAACTCCAAATGATCAACCTTCGGTGCCTCCTCCTTCTAGGGTTCCGTCGAGTGATGAGGCTCTAAATAATCACCCTCTGGTGCCTCTTCGATCTGGGGCTCTGCCGACTGCTGAGATTTTTCCTGAGCAACCTTTGTGAAGTCTCATTCTTGTTCGTTTGTTTGTTTGTTTTTTTTTTTTTTTAACTTATGTAAAACGTACATTTATGTAAATTTTTTAGAGGAATTAATAAATAAGCCTTATTTCATTCTCTGTGTGTGTGTGTATATATATATTTCGGGACACTTTGGATGCGGTCCCTAACTATCAATATTATTTGATTAAAACCTTGTTAGTTTTTTATTGAGGTCCCTGATATTAATGTAATAATGTAAGTTACAATATTTTTTTAATTAAAAATTAAAAATTGAAATTTGTAATTGTTTATATTAATGAGATTTTAAATAAAACCCATAATTTATGGGATTAAAAATAATAAAATATAAATTATTCTCTCTATTATATTGTGTGTGTGTGTGTGTGTGTGTGTGTACATATATGTATGGGTACATTAACCAAAATTAACAAAAAAAGTTATTGTACCAAAACATGGATACATTCTCAAATCAACGAAAAAGAATGTACCCATATAAGTTTAAACATGGATTAAAAAATTTGAATGGATTTTATATTAAAAAAAGGTACATTTTACATATAACAAATTGATATATTTGAGAATGGGTACATTTAAGATTAAAAAAATTGAAAAATTATATGAATGGGTACATTTAAGATTAAAAAATTGAGAATCTTTTTATATATAAAAAAAAAACTAATAGGTACAAACTTAATTTAATTTAATTTTTTATTATTTTGGAAATGTTTGAATTGAAAATTAATTAGAAGTTTAATAAAGGTGTGAGTATTAAACCCTAAATTAATTACTAATTTTTATATTAAAAAAATATATAATAAACATGTAAATTCATTATCACATTAATGCTAGGGACTTGAATCAAAATTTGAGAATTAATAAGGTGTTAGTCAATGAACAGTAAAAACTAGGGACCGGATACTAATTTTTCCATATATTTCTTAGTGCCAAAAGCATAAAGATTTTTTTTTTTTCAATGGTGAAGACCCAGAATCCACTATATATATATATATATATTTTCACATGATGCCCATGCCGACACCACCATTTCATTCTCCTCTTTTTTATTTATTATATATATACTTTTTTTTCTTTTGACTGGCACTACCACTACCACTCCCTTCTCATTTTTTTTATTTATTATTTTTTTCTTCTTTTTGCTGGCACTACCGCTATCACTCAATTTTTTTTTCTTTTTTTCTTTTTGCTGGCACATGGTGCCAGATGCACCATCCATTTATATATATATATATATATATATATATATATATTATTATATTTTTTATTTTTATTTTTATTTTTCCTTTGCACATGGTACCTGATGCACCCCCTTTTTTTTTTACGTAGTGCCAGCACCACTTTGCTCCACCATCCCCCTTTTTGTGTGTTTTTTTTTTAATATATTTTTTCTGTATAAATTTGGGTGGTGGGTAGAGGAATTTGCAGGGAGCGAAGCAAGGAGGCCGAGAAGATGGTGCTTCGAGCTTCACGACCGGCTAGTCGTTTGACGGCGGTCGTTGAAGTTCTTTGCTATCATGGTGGCCATAGTGACGAGCTCGAGGGAGGCCAGGCGCTGCGGTGGAAGATAGGCAGAAAGGGCAGAGAATCCAAGAGAGGAGCGGTGCAACCTTGGAGGGTCAGAGGTAGTGGAGTGAAGACAAATGAGGAGCTCGCAGAGGCAAAGGAAGAAATACCCCTCGAAGCACTGAATAGCCCCTGCCACGAACACCACCCACGGCTCACCAATCCGGCGATCGTCAATTTCAATTCCTGGTCCTACCTCATTGTCTCCGGTTCTTTTGACGAAATAATGCGTATTTGGGAGATCAAAACCGGGAAATGCTTCCATGCTATCCAAGCCCATTCATCTTCTCTGCTTGACTGGACTTCCCACCAAACAAACAGTTTCTCTCTCTTTCCGATTCAAACCCTAACGCTTATCAACCTGACAGTCTCAGAGGATCAACTTCCAGCTCCAATGGCGGCCTCGCAACGTCACTGATAAAGTAGTTTGGGCTGGGAACACAATAGTTGGATTGGCACTAAATTATACCGAGAAACTTGGCCACGGCGGCGATGAAGCTTGATTTTTCGATGCCTGACGGCCCGTATAGCATAAAGCACCATTTCCAGACCCAACCCGGTCAGTGATAGCATTGCTTTGCCTTGAGAAATGACTCCAAATCAGATTTGACTTTCAACTTAAGGTCGGACTCCATTGACATGGTCTCCGAGGTTGATGGGTGAGTGAAGGAGGTTGTAAACCGTGTCTTCGTAGATGCCAATGACAGAGTCGGACTGGCGGAGCAGCTCGGCCTGGTCTGGATCTTAGGAGGCGGCGAAGCCGTGGTAAGCGTCGGTGTAGGTGTAAAGGAGGGAATCTGATTCGGAAGAGATGGACTGGAGGCTGGCGGAGTACCAGTCATGGTGGGTCACGTAGGATTCCGGCTTGGAGTGTTGGTTCATGTGCACAATGTAAGTCTGCTTCGCCATGGCGAAGAGACATGGGAGAAGAAGAAGCAGAGCTCCGAACCAAAAGGCCTCGGATGCCATGGCTAAAAAGCTTGAGCTGGGTAGATTTAGTATATCCAAATGTGGAAGATGAAGAGAGAGTGAGAGAGTACAGTCGCTCTGAAGCCGCGACTGCCAGAAAGGGATAGAAGAGGGTAGCTACTCAAACCAGAACGTGGGTTGGGTGCTATTGTTGCGCTGCTACAAGAGCTGGGCCTTGGCTAGGCTTGGAGTCGAGTAAGGATGGGCAACTAGGCTTGTCTGGACCATTGTTGGCCCAATAGCATTGTTGATGCTGGAGCTTGGTGTTGGGCTGAGACATATATATATATATATATATATGTTTCCCTTTTTTTTTCTTTTTTTCTTTTTTTGTAAATACATAATAACATATGTATTCATTTTTTTTTCGAAGGAACTGTAATTTAATTTGTACAAAGAAATTGTAATAACATCAAACTTTTAATAAAAAAATTCTTATTCTCTATTTTAATGTGACTGAACTCGAAGTTGAATGTTCGAGATGCCTACGTACCCTTCTAATGAAGAGATCAAGTCATAACGTAGTTCAAATACATGCCGTACGCAGTTTATGCTTTTGCGGGCCAAGAACGATTGGTGTCGTGTTGCAGTTTCAGCTCGTGCAGGCAAGGAGCAATTGGTGCCATTTTGCAGTTTCAGCTCATGCAGGCAATGAGCTTTGTTATGTCGCCTTTTATGCTCGTGCGGACCAAGAGCGTTGGTGTTGCCTTTTATGCTTGTGCGGACCAAGAGCTTTGGTGTCCTGCAGTTTAGGCTCTTGCGGACAAGGAGCAATTGGTGTCGTGTTGCAGTTTCAGCTCGTGCAGGCAAGGAGCGTTTGGTGTTGCCTTTTATGCTCGTGCAGACCAGGAGCTTTGGTGTCCTACAGTTTAGGCTCTTGCGGACAAGGAGCATTAGTGTTGCCTTTTATGCTCGTGCAGACTAGGAGCTTTGTGCCATGCAGTTTAGACTCATGCGGGCGAGGAGAATTGGTGAATTTGTCAAGCAATTTTGGAGAGGCGTTCCTCACAATCTTCATAGTAAGGAGCCTTAACCGCGTGATTGAAGAAGTCTTCGGGTAAGAAGTCGCGCATCGTGATGGCAACGGACGATCTTTGGGTCGCAATTTCATCATCTTCAACACGTTCATGTTGCTTTGAAGGTTGATAGGAGCTGCTTTGCCCCCTTTCCGATTGGCGGACTTGTGGAGGAGACGTATGCTTCTTGTGCAATTTCTTAGGAGTGACTTGAGTCCATCCTTCAACTTTACTTGTCTTGGAGGATGCCCCCGGAGGTTGAGGTAAAAACTTTGAGTCGGATGAGCCAGAAGTGATGGTGGTATAGTTTGACTTCACCATATCGTCAAGATCTAGCTCGATGATTCCTTTCTGAGCCAACTTCATGATGAGATCTTTCAGCACGAAGCACTTTTCTGTCGGATGACTGATGAAGCAGTGGAATTTACAGTACCTTAGACTATTGGTGCGATTCATCTCTTCTGGCCGTCTGCACTCAGGCAAGCCGATCACCTTCTTTTCCAGCAAGTCTTCTAACATGGCAACCACATCAGAGTCGGGGAATGGATAAGTCTTCTCCTCAAGCTCCTTCAAAGTGCATCTACGTATCTCTTGATCACGAAAAGCTTCAGCTTGAATCGCCTTGCCTCGTGTAGGGATTTTGACGAGAGTTGTGTTGACCGTCATTGCTTCCTTGGTGGATTTCCACGCAGCATTCTCCACCTTTGTCTTAAGAACTTTGTCATTCTTGTAGTCGGCGATCGGTTCCTTCTTCCCATGATGGACGATGCTCAACTCCATGTCATGGGCGCGGGTGGCTAGCTTTTCGAAGGTCCGTGGTTTGATGCCTTAAAGGATGTATTGCAAACCCCATTGCATGCCTTGGATGCACATCTCGATTGAAGAGGTTTCCGAGAGCCTGTCTTTGCAGTCGAGGCTTAGAGTGCGCCATCCGTTGATGTAGTCAATGACCGGCTTATCTTTCCATTGCTTTGTACTTGTTAGCTCCAACATGCTTACAGTGCGGCGGGTGCTGTAGAAGCGATTAAGGAATTCTCTTTCCAATTGCTCCCAGTTGTTGATGGACTCAGACTCTAGATCCGTGTACCACTCAAAGGCGTTTCCTTTCAGCGAGCGCACAAACTGCTTGGCGAGGTAGTCTCCCTCCGTCCCCACGTTGTTGCAAGTTTCGACGAAATGTGCAACATGCTGCTTTGGGTTTCCTTTTCCATCAAGCTGCATGAACTTTGGTGGTTGATAACCCCTTGGCATCTTCAGGGCATCAATCTTCTTGGAGTAGGGCTTCGAGTAGAACCCGGAGGTATTTGAGCTCCTTTCTTACTGTGCCTTGATGGTGTTGGTGATCATCTCCTGCAGCTGCTGGATAGAAAAAGATCCCATAAGTGCTGCTTCTTGGTCTGGCTCCGGCTTCACATCGATTATCTCCACCGGAGGCTTATCTTCTTCGCCAGCTTCTGTTTTTAGTGGATCATCTTCTGGGTTGGGGTTCTCGCCGTCCTGTGGCTCCAGTCGGCTGACAAGTGCAGCGATTTGCAAGTCTTTTTCTTCCACAATCTGTGTTAGCCTTGCAATCGCTTCATTCATTTGAGCCAGTTGTTCTTCGATGGAGGTAAAGTCGATGGTCATGACTTGTGCAACCAATAGACGTGACTTTCCTTTAGACATCCAGGATGCTGACGAAGAACGTCGTTGGCTGCTTTGGGATGTCATCTTGTGTGCCTCAGCATCATGTTTCGGTGCCTCTAGCGAGGTCAGGTTGATGACGGACTCGCGCCTTTGATGCTCCCCTTGCTCCTTTAGCGGCACCAACTTTGAAGTGGCATGTTAAGGAGTGGTTGTGGCGCCAATGGATGCTCCGTTCAAGGCGGAAGTGCTCAGGCTTCTTCCCTTTGTGAGAACGGCTTGTCCTTTGCTTGATGCCATTGATTTTGGAAGTGTGCTTGAATTTCTTGAACGGAGAAAGAGATGAGAGGTAGAGAAAGTCCCACTGGGCGTGCTAAATTTGTGAAGACGAAAATTTCCTGAAAGGAAAAAGACAAGAACACGTGCACAAAATAATATTTGTATTTGATGATTTTGGGGTACAATCTCTCTCAAATTTGATCCTCTGATTCGATCTCCGTAAGGTGTTGATTTGTGGATGTGCGATTGATCCAAAGGGCCGTTGGGCTTGATCTAAGGATGAACGTTCTTCAAGGGCCGTGGGCTTGATCTTTGAAGGTGGATTTGAGCGGATCTTCAAAGAGCCGTTAGGGCTTGATCTTGAGGATGAGTGTTTCTTCAAGGGCCGTTGACGCTTGATCTTGAATAACAGTGATGAACGGATCTTCAAGGGCTTTTGGGCTTGATCTTGAAGAACAATGATGAACGGATCTTCAAGGGCTTTTGGGCTTGATCTTGAAGAACGGTGATGAACGGATCTTCAAGGGCTTTTGGGCTTGATCTTGAAGAACGGTTGGATGTGTGAATTTGTCGACGTTGTTGATCCAAAGGGTCGTTGGGGCTTAATCTTAGGATGAACGGATGATGAACGAATGATGAACGATGAACACTTTCTTCAAGGGCCGTCGGGGCTTGATCTTGAATTGGTGGAAGTTCTTCAAGGGCCTTTGGGGCTTGATCTTGAAGGTGGATGATTGTTGATCCAAGGGCCGTCGGGGTTTGATCTTGGAAGAATGATGAACAAAGAACGGAAAAGGCTTTCTTGATTCTTCGGGAACCTAGATGCTTGAGAGCTTCGGAGTTTCAGAGCTTCAGAGCTTCAAGGTGTAATATGAATTGGTTTCCTAAAACGAATGAAATGGCTTCTATTTATAGAATTTTCTAAGGCCTAATTTTGAATATAATATTCCAGATGAAATAAATCATCTCTGCCAGGTGTTGACACGTGTCATATTTGATGCCTTTTCTGACTCATTTCAATTTTTCGTCAAGTCACACACTACGTGTAAAATTTATGTAATACATGAGCGTTGAAATTGTAACTATTGGTCAACATTTATTTCACCGAAATTTCGATGTCTACACTTACTCCTAACACTTCCTATTTAGTAGTGCACTCTAGCAGTTTTGGTTTTTAATTATTCATATATTTCTTATCTTTATTGCTTCCGCACTGTGCATATGGCTACGTCACCTTCACATGATGGCCAGCATGCCTTGATCTCGGTAGGGGTGTGTTAATAAATCATTTAAAATTTAAAATTTAAAATTAAATATAAATAGTAACTAACGAAAAATGACTGCACGATATAAGATGAATGATCACAATCACAAAATTTTCAGAATCCCCAAGAAAATGATCCGGCGAAGATCTTTTCTCACTTTCAAACCAACAAGTGGAATTTTCTTTTCCAACTAAAATAAAAGTGAGTGGACCTTTTTTGGCTTGGCCGCAACTCACCAAACATGCACCAACCCCAACTACATTCCTACTGCTACCGGGAGAGGAGTTATTGGCAAGTCACGTAATCTCTCCAGCAAGGTAGGAATTAGGAACAATATATAAGAATGTGTGCAACAATGGAAAGTTATTTCAGAATGCTTCATCTTAGGGTAGGCACGAGCTGGGCCGGATCCAAATTTGGAGGAGTCAGACTTGACCTGTTTGAAAATGAAACAGGGCGGAGCAAGTCATCATATTTTCAAAAATAAAACCAGACCTAACCCAACCTATTTGAAACGGGCCAATTCCTACGGATCCAAAGTTTTTTTTTTTAAATTTATTATGTGCAATTTTCATTTTTGCAAAAAGTTACAGAAAGATTAGCTAGTTCAACGCCATCGATGCAAAAGGCTAGAAAAGATACCTAGATGCATCAACAAGACTTCAAACGATCAATCATGGCAACAAGAAAGCATCAAATTTAGGCGATTACAAATCATTGGATCTAAATGTTCTGTGATCACCCTCCAACCATCTCTGCTCATCCATTTGCAATTTGATTACAACTTTATTCACCGATCCAAGGTGTTTTCTAAGAGGGATCCAATTTAAAAGAATGGTCTATTAAAAGTTTAAAAATCAAAACCCTTAAAAGTTTAAAACCCAGAAAACCCAATTAAAAGTTTAAAACCCAGAAAACCCAGTTAAAATTTTCAAACCTAGAAAACTTTCAACTCAATAAAACAAACCAACCTCATATCAGACCCCTAGAGAGATTGCAGAGACTGAATTCAGTAAATTACCTTAATTTGGGGAGGAGATGAGACGATGGTGGTGGCCGATTTCGATTCATAGGACGAACAAACGGAGAGAAAGACAAACTAAAGGAGTATTTGAACAGAGCTCAAGTTGATGGAGAGAGAGATGAACTGACAGAGAGAAAGAACAACGAAGTCGAGCAGTAGCAGTTCAATTTGGGACTTGGGTTGGGAGAGACGAGAGAAAAGTCGAGAGACTCGTGAGTCTGAGAGACGGAGATAGACGGAGAGAGACTGTGAGAGATGGGCTTCCAACCATTGAGATTTAATCTCACAATTTCCAACGGCTGAAACGGTCCAATCCAGGTACCCGTTTAACATTATTTTTGTACCTACCTCAAATTGAATTTTACGGCTTAATTTTCTTGTATTGCATAATTGAGAATATAATACATACAATCCTTGTTCTCCAAGGTAAACCAAAAAAGGACATAAGAAATATCCTTTCTAATAAAGGACTCTAGTATTTACACAATATTTACATTCATATTCTAAAACCAACTCACGCAACACTCCTCCTCAAGTTGGAGCATAGATGTCACACATGCCCAACTTGACAAGTGAGTTACCAAAAACTCTACTACACACGGCATGAGTGAGGATATCGGCAAGCTGCTCTTCTAAGTTCACAAATGGTACTGACACAATCTTCTTCTCAAACTTTTCCTTAATGAAATGTCGATCAACCTCCACATGCTTCGTTCTGTCATGTTGTACCGGGTTCTCTGCAATTTCTCGTGCCAACTTATTGTCACAATACAACTTTGTAGCCTCGTTTTGTTTGAAACCAAGACCCCAAAGCAACTTACGTAACCAAAGAACTTCACACACTCCATGTGCCATACCTCTTAATTCAGCCATCGCAGAAGACCTAGACACCACATTCTGTTTCTTACTTCTCCAAATAACCAAATTTCCACCAACGAATGTAAAATATCTAGAAGTAGAACGCTTATCAGTCACATCACCAGCCCAATCAACATCAATGAACCCCTCAATTTTTAGATGACCAAAATTTCTATACAAGATTCCTTTCCCTGGGATCGACTTTAAATACGCCAAGATACGCATAACAGCAGCCATATGATCCACACTTGGTGAGTGCATAAATTGACTCACCACACTCACTGCATATGCTATATCTGGACAGGTATGAGCTAAATAAATTAGTCTTCCTACCAGCTGATGCAATGAAAGTTAAGCACTCAAATTAAACCCTCTTTTGACAATTATAGTATATGTATAAGTAGGGATCATTCTTAAACCGGGGATTAGGAGGGCTTGCTAAAACCTCTAAACTTACTCAAAAACATAAAAATAAATTAAAAACGTTTGAATAGACTCAAGGGACTCAAAATAGATTCTAAAGACTCAAAACAACTTAAAAACACTCAAAATTGCCTAAAAACAAAGACTAGGCAGTTTCTGACTCTAACACACAACTTTGGACGAAATTTGGTTTTTGACTTGACTCAAAACACTCTAAAACACAAACAAAACAGATTTTAACAATTTGAAACAAGAAAGTAAAAGGGGGGTTTTAGTTTTGATGAATTTGAAACAAACAAACAAACAACTTCTAAAATTAGACAGATTGTAAAACGAATTTAAGAAATGAGATGATGGATGGATTAGTTAGAGGTCCGTTCTTCACACATGACACACTTGTATGTGAATCGATTTCCAATTGCTTTTCAATTAACTATGATGCTCAACACCCCAAATTAACCGTGATGCACAAATTAACCCTCAGATTTTCCTTTACTCATTGAGTTGGATGAATGCATGCAACAACCCAAATCATTCTCTAAAAGTCCCCTATATGAATGCATAATAGAGATACAATCAGAGATCATTACGTTCAATGAAAATCATAAGTGTTGACGAGGCAATTATAACTATGAATGCATGATACATTTGCCAAGAATTCAATTAACGCGATTGTGATAAACAACCTTCACTACTCATGAATATAAACTTGTAACGATTAGGTGAAACTCATTTATATTCTACCATCTAATTCATGCATGAAAACTAAGTATGCATCCTTAATAAACATACAAGAATTAGTTATGAATAAAATATATAATTGAATTGCAATCACAACTTATCAAATCACAATTGGAGGAAATCAATTCAAATCTCAAGCATGTTCATGGCTTCAAACTTCCCCCTAACTAAATAGGGGTTTAGCCACTCATAATTGCAACAAAATTAGAAAGTAATAAAGTAGACATTGAAAGCAAGAACGAAGTACACCTAAAACGCTCCAAAGTTCCAAGCTTGAAACGCCAAGGACCTTTGTTTTCAGCACCTTGTTGTAGCACAAGTGTCTAGGATATGTATGGATATATGGATGGAATGGATTTGCACGGCTAAGAGATGAAAGTGTACGGATTGGTGAGATGTAGTATGGCTAGATGAATGGATGGAGGTCACTACAAGGAAATTGTGTTTGTGAATGAAATGAAGCTCTTTTGATGGATCAAGATTGTACCCCTTTGGAAGGGGGGTGGTGGATGTATTTATAGGCTAGGGAGAGGACCACTCCATTTCCTTTGCATGTGCAGATTGCATGGGTGTGTGCTGTCCATGTTTCTCCTTTCCTTTTGCACACACATGCTTCATCATTTCAGCCACCAATCCACCCATTTTCTGCCCATGTTTCTCCTTTCCTTTGCATGTGGGTGTGTCTTCTCTTTCTAGCTGTGCATTTCCACTTGCTCCAAAGCCAAATGAGTGCAATCATAACCCCATTTGCTGCTGAGTGTTGATGACAAAGAAAAACACAAAACAAGTGCCTTTACTTTCTCATTTTATTAGCCAAATCTGCTTAGCCCTTTTCTAACCTTTCAGTGTTACAATGCCCATAACTTCTTCTAGAAAAATGATATTAACAATCCGTAAATTTCTCCAGAAAGTAGATATCCGTAGATTTCCAAGCATATAAGGCTCATTCTCTCATTCATTCGGAGTTGTTCGTAACATGCTTCCAAAGTCAGCTAATCTGCACAGGCAGTTTTGACGAATTTGTTGGCTGTCCATGTTTCTTTTTTGCACATGCCTTGTATAATGTTATCTCCATGTTCTTGTGGCAGAAATGTTAAGTAATGATGAAGGGTTGCTGCTGCACAAGTGTGAAGGATGGTGCTCAAGGCCTCTTTGCATGTGTGTGTATGTCCATGTAATCATCATTTCCACATCTTCATTCTTCATTTTCTGATTTCCTGCTGCCCATGCCGTGTGTTTCCTTGCATTCCCATGTGTGTGTGCTACCATCTAGTCATCATTTCCACATGTACAAGCTGTCACACTTGCACACACACATGCTCTTCATTATTTCAGCCACAATTCAACTCATTTCCTGCCCATGCCGTGCCTTTCTTTCCCATGTGTGTGCTGCCATGCTTTCTTCCATGTGCCGTGCCTTTCTTGCTGTTTTCTTCTTTGCATGTGTGTGTTGTCATCTTTGTTTCTCCCTTGCACATGACATGTGCTATCCATGTTTAGATCCCCTTTGCATTTGCACACACTTGCTTCAACATTTCAGCCACAAACCACTATACTTTCACTCCATGCCGTGTGTGTGTTGTCTTTGCATGTGGGTGTCTTTGCATGTACCTTACATGATGTTGTCTCCATCACATGGCAGCTATGATGTTTGTTAGTTGTAGGTCACACACTTACACACATATGCTGAATTCTAATCTTCCCAAAATGTCCATCCTCATGTCTCCAAGTACATGCAATCCATTTCATCCCAAAATTGCTCTAAAATGCACCAAAATGCACTTTTCTTGCCATCTTTGTTATTAGGACCTACAAACATACGAAAATGGTTTAAAACACTCTTATAAGCAATAACTAACTAAGTAAGTGTAAGAAAACATGTTAACTAAGTCGCATAAATATGCTCCTATCAAATTCCCCCACACTTAGCTTTTGCTAGTCCTCGAGCAAAATAAAGAAAACAAACAAACAAACAAAACAAAGTAAAAAAACACATTCTAATCCTTCCAACATTTGCCTCAGGGATTTCCAATGCACATGACATGTTAAAAATCATTATTCCCACAGATTTTAGTTATCTTCACACTTGAGCACATACTTAATCACAGTCACCACTTACTAGTTCACATTTAACCAATTAAAATGATGTTTTGAATGTAGTAACATGCCTTAGAGAATTTGCTCAATTCCTTACAAGATACTCTCTATTTTCACACATTTTCTGACTACACACCCTACACTAGTTATATGTGAGAAGATTGATGTAAACATGGAAACGAACACTCACATATATGTGTTACAAAGAAAGCAATTTCTGGAGTTATTAAGCATGTTTAGATATGATCTCATGAATGGAATGCTACTACTTAGATGCGAGAACCAGTGACACCATATGCTCATACCAAATTCAAACTCCACAAATTGAAACACATAACACTCAAGATAGAAGTCAAGGGTTGTAACGGGGCTTGGGGTAATGGTTAACAAAGGAAAGATAGGGATAACAAACGTTCTTAAAGCAATAGCAAGCAAAGTAATGAAATCGAAACTTAGAATTCACTTTAGAATGCAGAAATCAACTTTTAACACAAATGGAAGATTTAAGCAACACTTAGGGCCGAATTCAATGTTTTGGACCCTTTCTTCAACAAACAACACTTTAGAACTCTTTTTCATACATTTTCACAACTTTTTTTTTTTTTTTTCGACCCGTGCCTTATTAAGGACTTTGGCGCACACACACACACAAGAATCACTTCCCCCACACTTGTTTTCTGCAATACATTAACAAAAAATAATTCAATTTGAGTCATGCTTTACTATGCTTCAAGAACAAGGGTATGGATGGTCCTAATCTAGGCTAGGTGAGGATAGTGTGGGTTAACAAAGAACGTAGGCTAAACAAGGCTCAATGGGGTTAAACTTAAACATATAATGAATGGGATAGGCTTTTTGGCTCTCGGCTCACTAAACAACTTCATCTTGAATATGTGTTATGCAAATCAATAACATGCTTTGTATGAAATAGGCATGAGTTCTAGCATTTGGAACTAAATGATGAAACACCTTCTAAGTAGCAACCAAGCAAAGAATAATGAGATCATGCAACGACTTTAGAAAACAATGATGCACAGTTTATTAACTCTCCAAATAAACGTTTAGGCTCAAGTCTCACAAGGTTGTAGCGTACATTTGAGTTCCTTCTTTCAAGCATGTTACAAAACTGATTTTTTCTTTATGATTGCATGTGAATTCATAAATTATAACCACAACCAAGCATACACCAAAGAGTAAATCAAATGTTCATCCATGTTTATAACTCTCTTTAGCAGTCATGTAATTAAAAACCAAATCCTCATCATTGTGTTGGAAGGTACCCTAAGACACATACAAAAACAACTCTTTTTGGTTTTTTTTTTTCAAAACAATTTTTCAAATTTTTATGAGATTTTCATGTCAAAACACACTAAAATACTCCAAAATAGCTTAAAAACACTTAAAACAGCAATGAACAACACTAGAAGTAATGGGTGATAAACTCCTACGAATTTCATGCAAAACAACTTGGTTACCCCCCCCCCCCCCCACACTTAAATCAAACATTGTCCTCAATGTTTTAAGCATAAACTCACACAAAAACAAGCAAACAAACAATTAACGAATAAACATGACAAATATGGCAAAGTAAAAACCAGACAGAGTAGAGTTTAAGAATGCAAATCTGGTTTTGGAGATAGATGATCTTGTTGACTTTCCACAGCTTTGATCTCGAACTGGTTTGGAATTCTGAGCGAGAAATATGAGAGTTCCTTGGTTTCAAATCAGACTCCTTCTGCTGGGATGATTTGATTGTGCAGTCTGCATTCTTCTCTGCTTGTTTCTTTTACATGGCGGGCAGGCATGAGGTAAAGGTGTTGGTCTGTTTCTTTCTTCAATCTTTCCAAGTGCCCACCTCTTGCTTTCTTTCTCCTTGTCCCTAGCTAAGGATGAATTGGTAAATTGTCTCCACATGTTTCGAGGTATCATTTTCACTTCCCTTATCTGTTCCCCAGGCAGATGTGGTAGACGAAACGGAAGCATAAGATGATGAGGATGAGTACTCGAGAGCAAGGCTAGGTAAGCAATCAGGAAGGGGTTCCAGGCAGTCGGTTCTAGATCGGAAGATTGATACCAAGTGCTGGCTGATTACTCACTTTCTCCTTGTCCTAAAACAACGACAAGGAGAAGGACAAGGAGAAAGCATGATATAAAATACTCTTGCTTTCAACCTTCATGATATGAAATACTTTTGCTTTAGATGGGTTGTTTGCAGAGGTACCCCAAGGAATAAGGAACACTGAGTGACTCGAGAGGGTTTGTTAGAAAGGCATTCTCTGAGAAGAAGAAGGGTTATGTATGTCTGCCTTGCAATTGAGGGTGAAGGATGACATTTATAAAAATCAATAACCGGTACTAGTCTTTCACTCTCGTCAGCAACCGTTGGATGATTTAATAGTAAACTTCACGTGCTTTCTACTTCACAAGACGACAGATTGCCCGTAATTTCCGGAAAGCTGACTCTGCATGTGACAGATGTTGACACGTCTGAAAAAACAGATGGTTGGAATCGACGCTTTGACAAACTGCCCGTGATTTCCGGAAAGCTTACTCTGCATGTGACAGATGTTGACACGTCTGGAAAAGCAGATGGTTGGAATTGGCGCTTCGAAAAACTACCCGTGATTTCTGTAAAGCTTACTCTGCATGTGACAGATGTTGACAAATCTGGAAAATAAGATTGGCCGTGGTTTCTGAGCAAGCTTAGCTTTTGAGAAAGCTAGCGCCTCTTTGATTTTTTAGTTGGCCTCTTCGATTTCTGAGCTCGCCTCTTCGATCTCTGAAATCCCATCGTGTGCTGATTTTTATAGAGGTATGCAGGACGTTCAAAGCACACTTCAATTTCTGCTTGTAAAAACTCCCGTTTTGCACTTCTACAATCTTGACTTGTCCGATCTCCTCTTTCTTTAACACCTCTGAAAAATGTCTGGCCCTTCCGACCGTCGTTTTGACTTGAACCTTGGTGAAGAGGCAGCCCCGCCTTCTCCAGACAATATATGGCGCCCATCCTTCATATCCCCTACTGGTCCCCTTACCGTTGGGGATTCGGTGATGAAGAATGATATGACAGCTGCGGTGGTGGCCAGGAACCTTGTCACTCCTAAAGATAACAGACTACTTGCCAAATGGTCTGATGAGTTGGCTGTTAAGGAATCTCTGGCTCTTAGTGTGCAGTGCGCAGGTTCCGTGTCCAATATGGCCCAACGCCTATTTGCCCGAACCCGTCAAGTTGAATCATTGGCGGCTGAAGTGATGAGTCTCAAGCAGGAGATTAGAGGGCTTAAGCATGAAAATAAACAATTGCACAGGCTCGCACATAATTATGCTACAAACATGAAGAGGAAGATTGACCAGATGCAAGAATCTGATGGTCAGATTTTACTTGATCATCAGCGGTTTGTGGGTTTGTTCCAACAGCATTTGCCTTCGTCTTCTGGGGCTGTGCCGCGTAATGAAGCTCCAAATGATCAACCTCTGATGCCTCCTCCTTCTGGGGCTCCGCCGACTACTGAGACTTCTCTTAAGCAGCCTTTGTGAAGGCTCCCTCTTGTATTTATCTGATTAATGTTCCTTTCTTTTTTTATGAATGTAAAAATACCTTGCATAATTGTCAGTGTTTCAAAAATAAACCCACACCAAAAATAATTTAAACAAGCAACAAAATAAAAATGACAATCATGGCAAAATAAAACTACAGAAAATGGAAGGTTTTTAGAAACGCAAAACTGATTGTGGAGCAATTCAAAAATCTTCCTTATTTGAATACATGGGTTGCCTCCCAAGAAGCGCTTTCTTTAACGTCTTGCAGCCGGACGATACCTCATTTTAAGCTTCATTAGGGCTCACGGCATGGAGAGGTATTTCCTCCACGATATGCTCTTCAAACAGGTCGTAATAGGGCTTCAAACGATGCCCATTCACCTTAAATTCATGGCCAGTTTTCATGCTTTGGACTTGGACTGCACCATGGGAAAAAACATTAGTAATAACAAAGGGTCCAATCCACTTAGAGCGTAACTTACCGGGGAATAACCGAAGGCGAGAATCAAAGAGAAGCACTTTCTGCCCCTTGGAGAATGTCTTTGTACGAAGCATCTTGTCATGATACGCCTTGGTCTTATCCTTGTAAATCCAAGCATTCTCGTACGCCTCATGCCTAATCTCCTCGAGTTCATTTAATTGGAGCTTTCTATGCACCCCGGCAGCATCTATATCCATGTTGAAGGTCTTCACAACCCAATGTGCTTTGTGCTCTAACTCGACGGGCAAATGACATGGCTTACCATAGATGAGCCGAAAAGGGGACATGCCAAGGGGAGTTTTGTAGGCCATACGATAAGCCCACAATGCATCGTCTAAGCGCAAGCTCCAATCCTTCCTTGTTGGCCCCACAGTTTTCTCAAGGATTTGCTTGATCTCTTTGTTTGAAACCTCGGCTTGCCCATTGGTCTGAGGATGATAAGGTGTTGAAACCTTATGTGTAACATTGTACTTTTTTAGCAAAGCCTCAATGGTTCGATTACAAAAGTGGGATCCTCCATCACTAATGAGAACTCTAGGCATTCCAAACCTAGCAAAAATGTTAGTTTTCACAAAATCTGCAACAACCTTAGAATCGTTAGTATGAGTGGCTTTTGCTTCCACCCATTTTGAAACGTAATCAACAGCTAGCAAGATATAAGTTAAACCATAGGATTGAAGGAAAGGACCCATGAAATCAATACCCCAAACGTCAAAAATTTCAACAAAGGATAGGGGTTGCTGCGGCATTTGATCCTTGGTACCTATGTTTCCCATTCTTTGGCACCGATCACACGTTAGACAATAAGTTCTAGCATCTTTAAACAACGTGGGCCAATAAAATCCACATTCAAGAACCTTTAATGCCGTTCTTTGAGTGCCAAAATGTCCACCATAAGCATAAGTATGACAAAATCTTAGAATCGAAAGAAATTCACAATCATGCACACATATACACAAAATCTGATCAGAGCAATACTTCCACAAATAGGGATCATCCCAAACATAGAAGCGTGCATCTTTTCGAAGTTTATCACATTGGTGCTTGGTGAGAGTGCTAGGAACTTGTTTAGACACTATGTAATTCACTAGATCGGCATACCATGGTTCACTTACCTCAATGGACAGCAACTGCTCATCGGGGAAAGTTTCAGGGATAAGCACGTTATGCTCATGCTCCTCATGGACCATTCAGCTCAAGTGGTCAGCCACCACATTCTCGCTTCCTTTCCTGTCTCGGATTTCGATGTCAAACTCTTGAAGAAGAAGCATCCAACGAATGAGCCTCGGTTTTGCTTCCTTCTTCGTTAGTAAGTACTTTAAAACTGCATGATCAGTATAAACAATCACTTTAGTTCCAATTAAGTAAGATCGAAATTTATCTAAAGCAAAGACAATAGCTAGAAGTTCTTTTTCCGTTGTGGAGTAGTTCAATTGGGCATCATTGAGAGTTCGAGAGGCATAGTATATAACATGCGGCTGCTTGTCTTTTCTTTGCCCCAAAACAGCGCCTAATGCATAGTCGGATGCATCGCACATAAGCTCAAAAGGAAGGCTCCAATCGGGAGGAACAATGATAGGGGCTGAAGTGAGATTCTCTTTGAGCTGCTTGAATGCTGATTCACACTCCTCATCAAACTGGAAGGGCACATCTTTTTGAAGCAATCGGCAAAGGGGGTTGGATATTTTGGAAAAATCCTTGATGAAACGCCTGTAGAACCCTACATGGCCAAGAAACGAACGAACCTCTCTAACCGAAGTAGGAGAGGGTAAGTGACGTACACGGTCTATTTTTGATTTATCTACTTCAATTCCTTTTTCTGAAACAATATGGCCTAAAACTATACCTTGTTTAACCATAAAGTGGCATTTTTCCCAATTCAACACAAGGTTAGTTTTAACACATCGTTTCAAGATCAAGGTCAGATTATCCAAACAATTATCAAAAGACTCCCCAAATACACTGAAATCATCCATAAATACCTCAATTATCTTCTCAACATAATCAGAGAATATACTTACCATACACCTTTGGAAAGTGGCAAGTGCGTTGCATAGGCCGAATGGCATGCGACGATAGGCAAAAGTTCCAAAGGGACATGTGAATGTGGTCTTCTCTTGGTCATCCGGTGCTATTACAATTTGGTTATATCCAGAATATCCATCAAGAAAACAATAAAAAGCACGACCGGCTAACCTTTCAAGCATTTGGTCGATGAATGGCAAAGGACAGTGATCTTTCCTCGTTGTAGCATTTAGCTTCCTATAGTCAATACAAACACGCCATCCAGTTTGAATTCGTGTAGGTACCAACTCGTTCTCATCATTCTTGACAACAGTAACTCCAGACTTCTTGGGAACGACTTGAACTGGTGAAACCCAATGGCTATCGAAGATAGGATAGATCACGCCACAATCTAAGAGCTTGATTATTTCCTTCTTCACAACTTCCATCATAGGAGGGTTAAGACGGCGTTGAGCCTCTCGGGATGGTTTAGTCCCCTCCTCAAGAAGTATGCGATGCATGCAAGTGGTGGGGCTAATTCCCCTAATGTCGGCCAAGGTCCACCCCATGGCTGTTTTGTGCTCTCGTAGCACTCTCACAAGCTTTTCTTCTTCATGTGTCGTGAGACTTGAAGAAACAATGACGGGCAATGTCTCATCATTTCCCAAAAACACATATTTCAAATGGTCCGGCAACGGCTTAAGTTCAAGAGTAGGTGCCTGATCAACAGAAGGTAACATCTTAGTAGAAACTGAACTTGAAATTGAGAGCGGAACCTTACCATATTGTCGTGGAAGCGACTCAAGGGCAGCCACAACCTCCACAACTTCCTCATTAAAGGGCACGACATTGGGCTCCCCAATTTGGCCGTGGGTTTGCATTGCCCTAAGTTCTTGGTTTTTTAGTTCTATGCCCTTCGTAATGGCTATTTCAAGGGCATCCTCGTTCAATTCCTCAAGATACTCCTGCGCCAAAGAATCAATAACATCAATAGAAAAGCAAGAGTGATCATCAACAGGATATCTCATAGTTTCAGAAATATTAAAATTGATAACTTCCCCATCAAATTCCATCGTCAAAGTTCCTTTGTATACATCAATCTTTGTACGGGCTGTCTTCATGAATGGCCTACCAAGAAGAATTGGCAAAGAGGTGGAATGGACTGAATCTTCCATGTCTAAAACATAAAAATCAGCCGGAAAGATCAAATGGTTCACCTGTACTAAAACATCCTCCAAAACACCTTTTAGGTATGCGTTAGAACGATCAGCCAATTGTATAATCACACCATCCTTTTTCAATTCACCCAAGTTCATAGATGCATATATAGAGTAAGGCATGACATTTATAGATGCACCTAAATCTAGCATTGCATTTTCAAATCGAGTATTGCCAATCACATAGGGAATCGTAAAACTTCCGGGGTCTTTGCATTTAGTGGGCATTTTACGTTGCAATACGGCTGAAACATTTTCACTTACCTTAACTACCTCTTTGTTCGACATTCTTCTCTTGGTTGTGCATAACTCTTTGAGAAATTTGGCATATTTCAGGACTTGTTTAATTGCCTCAAGGAGTGGAATGTTTACTTGCACTTTCCGGAATGTTTCAAGAATGTCTTTCTCACTCTCATCCTTCTTCGATTGCATGAACCTACGAGGAAAATGAACATGAGTCATATTAGTATTAAGTGAATTTGAACTCAACTTACCTTGTTTGGCCGATTTATGAATGATAGGGGCCTGGGGCAATGGTTGATTCACTCTTTCCGTGGGTGTGCTAGTGCTCCCCTCCTCATTTTGCAGCTTTTCATCCTCTTTTTGGGCAGATTTAGGAGTGTCGGACTCACTTCCAACTTCTTTTCCACTACGCAACATGATGGCTTTGGCGAATTCGAATCCGCCCTTTGGATTCACATTTGTTGAACTTGGTAACTTGCCTTGTTCTCTACTGAATTGCCCCATGAATTCAGCCATTTGTCCCATTTGTTTTTTCAAATCTTCCACCTCCTTGGCTTGATTTTGCATGCCCTGCGCCACATTGGTTAGCAATTGAACAAGTTGATCATTATCCATGGGCGAACTTGTTCTCGGTTGGGCCGAGGGTGGTTGATTTTGTTGATATGGCCGTGGGAACCCAGGGGGGTTTTGCCTAAATCCCCCTTGTTGTGCAGGTTGTTGGGGCTCTCTCCACTTCATATTAGGGTGATCTCTCCATCCGGGGTTGTCTGTGTTCGAGTATGGATCGTATCTGGTTTGATTTTGGCCTTGGAATCCAATAGCATTGGCAGATTCCCATCCACCATTCTCGATCAACTGAGGGCATTTCTCGGATGAATGCCTTTGGATGGAGCACACGGTGCAAACTTGATTTTCTTGTGGTTTTGACCCAATTACAACCTGAGACACAAGAGAGGTAAGATTAGCAAGTTGTGATTGAATTTCAAAAATTGCATTTACCTCATTCACACTATGTTGTCGTGGGCCTTCTCTTTGTCCAACACCCTCATATTGTTGTGCATTGTGTGCTCGGTTTGCAATTAAAGTCTTGGCAGCCACCGGAGTCATGTCAACCAACGCACCACCCACCGAGGCATCTAGCATTTGACGTTCAATGGGGAGGAGTCCTTCGTACAAGTATTGAATGAGCAGCTCCTCCTTCATTTGGTGCTGTGGACATGAAGCAACAAGAGTTTTATAACGTTCATAATATGTGGGAAACGATTCACCTTGATTTTGTTGAATCCCACTAATCTTCTTCCTCAAGAGAATGACTCTCGAAGTGGGGAAGAACTTCTCTAAAAACGCCCTCTTCATGCTTTCCCAAGACGTGACCGTTCCGGGTGCTAACTCATAAAGCCAATCTTTAGCCCTTTCCAAAAGAGAGAATTGAAAGGCCTTCATCATCAAAATGTTCCCATCGACATTGATGGGAGTCATGCTCGAACAAACCACTTCGAACTCTTTAAGATGCTTGTTTGGATCTTCCATGGACAGCCCATGGTATTTAGGAATGTGATGCAACAAGCTTGACTTCAATTCGAACTCATTGGTCTTGCCTTGAGCAGCCATAGGGTATTGAATGCAAAGGGGTGCGGCATTTGCCAACCCCGAGGCCGAGAGTTCTTTGATTGTACGATTGTCCGTTGCCATGACTTCTTCTTCTTTTTCTTCAAATTCAGATTCGGCCTCTGAACTTGAACTAGGTTCACTAGGTTCTGGATGCCTCTTCTTTCTTCTCAAAGTTCTTTCAAAATCGCCGTCGAACTCCGAGATGTTTGCACTAATATGTTGAGAATTACGAGTCATAAACTAGAACCTAAAAATAAGAAATAAACCCAATCAGCAAACTAAAATAAAAACAGACAAAAATAAATAAAAAGAAACAACGAGGGAATAGCAAAGTTGCTAATCCCCGGCAACGGCGCCAAAATTTGATGCAATGAAAGTTAAGCACTCAAATTAAACCCTCTTTTGACAATTGTAGTATATGTATAAGTAGGGATCGTTCTTAAACTGGGGATTAGGAGGGCTTGCTAAAACCTCTAAACTTACTCAAAAACTTAAAAATAAATTAAAAACGTTTGAATAGACTCAAGGGACTCAAAACAGATTCTAAAGACTCAAAACAACTTAAAAACACTCAAAACTGCCTAAAAACAAAGACTAGGCAGTTTCTGACTCTAACACAACTTTGGACGAAATTTGGTTTTTGACTTGACTCAAAACACTCTAAAACACAAACAAAACAGATTTTAACACTTTGAAACAAGAAAGTAAAAGGGGTTTTTAGTTTTGATGAATTTGAAACAAACAAACAAACAAACAACTTATAAAATTAGACAGATTGTAAAACGAATTTAAGAAATGAGATGATGGATGGATTAGTTAGAGGTCCGTTCTTCACACATGACACACTTGTATATGAATCGATTTCCAATTGCTTTTGAATTAACTATGATGCTCAACACCCCAAATTAACCGTGATGCACAAATTAACCCTCAGATTTTCCTTTACTCATTGAGTTGGATGAATGCATGCAACAACCCAAATCATTCTCTAAAAGTCCCCTATATGAATGCATAATAGAGATACAATCAGAGATCATTACGTTCAATGAAAATCATAAGTGTTGACGAGGCAATTATAACTATGAATGCATGATACATTTGCCAAGAATTCAATTAACGCGAATATGATAAACAACCTTCACTACTCATGAATATAAACTTGTAACGATTAGGTGAAACTCATTTATATTCTAGCATCTAATTCATGCATGAAAACTAAGTATGCATCCTTAATAAACATACAAGAATTAGTTATGAATAAAATAGATAATTGAATTGCAATCACAACTTATCAAATCACAATTGGAGGAAATCAATTCAAATCTCAAGCATGTTCATGGCTTCAAACTTCCCCCTAACTAAATAGGGGTTTAGCCACTCATAATTGCAACAAAATTAGAAAGTAATAAAGTAGACATTGAAAGCAAAAACGAAGTACACCTAAAACGCTCCAAAGTTCCAAGCTTGAAACGCCAAGGACCTTTGTTTTCACCACCTTGTTGTAGCACAAGTGTCTAGGATGTGTATGGATATATGGATGGAATGGATTTGCACGGCTAAGAGATGAAAGTGTATGGATTGGTGAGATGTAGTATGGCTAGATGAATGGATGGAGGTCACTACAAGGAAATTGTGTTTGTGAATGAAATGAAGCTCTTTTGATGGATCAAGATTGTACCCCTTTGGAAGGGGGGTGGTGGATGTATTTATAGGCTAGGGAGAGGACCACTCCATTTCCTTTGCATGTGCAGATTGCATGGGTGTGTGCTGTCCATGTTTCTCCTTCCTTTTGCACACACATGCTTCATCATTTCAGCTACCAATCCACCCATTTTCTGCCCATGTTTCTCCTTTCCTTTGCATGTGGGTGTGTCTTCTCTTTCTAGCTGTGCATTTCCACTTGCTCCAAAGCCAAATGAGTGCAATCATAACCCCATTTGCTGCTGAGTGTTGATGACAAAGCAAAACACAAAACAAGTGCCTTTACTTTCTCATTTTATTAGCCAAATCTGCTTAGCCCTTTTCTGAACCTTTCAGTGTTACAATGCCCATAACTTCTTCTAGAAAAATGATATTAACAATCCGTAAATTTCTCCAGAAAATAGACATCCGTAGCTTTCCAAGCATATAAAGATCATTCTCTCATTCATTCGGAGCTGTTCGTAACATGCTTCCAAAGTCAGCTAATCTGCACAGGCAGTTTTGACGAATTTATTGGCTGTCCATGTTTCTCTTTTGCACATGCCTTGTATAATGTTGTCTCCATGTTCTTGTGGCAGAAATGTTAAGTAATGATGAAGGGTTTCTGCTGCACAAGTGTGAAGGATGGTGCTCAAGGCCTCTTTGCATGTGTGTGTATGTCCATGTAATCATCATTTCCACATCTTCATTCTTCATTTTCTGATTTCATGCTGCCCATGCCGTGTGTTTCCTTGCATTCCCATGTGTGTGTGCTGCCATCTAGTCATCATTTCCACATGTACAAGCTGTCACACTTGCACACACACATGCTCTTCATTAATTCAGCCACAATTCAACTCATTTCCTGCCCATGCCGTGCCTTTCTTTCCCATGTGTGCGCTGCCATGCTTTCTTCCATGTGCTGTGCGTTTCTTGCTGTTTTCTTCTTTGCATGTGTGTGTTGTCATCTTTGTTTCTCCTTTGCAAATGACATGTGCTATCCATGTTTAGATCCCCTTTGCATTTGCACACACTTGCTTCAACATTTTAGCCACAAACCACTATACTTTCTCTCCATGCCGTGTGTGTGTTGTCTTTGCATGTGGGTGTCTTTGCATGTACCTTGCATGATGTTGTCTCCATCACATGGCAGCTATGATGTTTGTTAGTTGTAGGTCACACACTTACACACATATGTTGAATTCTAATCTTCCCAAAACGTCCATCCTCATGTCTCCAAGTGCATGCAATCCATTTCATCCCAAAATTGCTCTAAAATGCACCAAAATGCACTTTTCTTGCCATCTTTGTTATTAGGACCTACAAACATACGAAAATAGTTTAAAACACTCTTATAAGCAATAACTAACTAAGTAAGTGTAAGAAAACATGTTAACTAAGTCGCATAAATATGCTCCTATCACCAGCCTCTGATATCTGCCTTTATCCACTGGTTCTTGATCTGGATAAATCCCTAAGTGATGTTTCTCCACAATAGGCGTATCCACAGGTTTACACTCAAGCATACCTATTTCCTTTAACAAATCAAGAACATAGTTCCTTTGAGACAAGAAAATACCTTTGGACGAACGAGCAACCTTAACTCCCAAAAAATACTTTAAGTCACCCAAACTCTTCATCTCGAACTCGGCCGCAAGGTTCTTCTCCAATTTGACAATCTCATCTGAATCATCCCCTGTTATTATCATATCTTCCACATAAATAATTAAGGCTGCTACTTTACCAATCCTCCATTTCACAAATAGAGTATGATTAGAATGACTCTGATAATACCCATTCTTTCTCATGGTCTGAGTGAATCTTCCAAACCATGCACGAGGTGACTGCTTTAGCCCATAAAGAGACTTCCGCAATCGACACACTCCCTTTTGCCCTCCATTATCATATCCTAGAGGAAAATTCATGTACACTTCCTCCTCCAAATGTCCATGAAGAAATGCATTTTTTACATCAAACTGTTTCAATGGCCAATTCAAATTCGCAACTAATGAGATTAGAACTCGTACCGTGTTCATCTTAGCTACTGGAGAAAAAGTTTCCTAGTAATCAACACCATACATTTGAATATATCATTTTGCTACCAACCGCGCCTTATACCTGTCGAGTGAACCGTCAGCTTTGTATTTAATTGTAAAAACCCATCAGCACCCAACTGGCTTCTTCCCTTTCGGGAACTCCACTACTTCCCATGTATTATTTTTCTGTAGTGCCTTCATCTCTTCATCCATTGCCTCCACCCATTCTCGACTCTTCAAAGCTTCCTCTACTCGAGTTGGCACTTGAATTGACTCCATATTGTTCACCCAAGCTTGACGTTCAGGTGAAAGGTTTTCACACGACACATAATTTGCTATGGGATACTTTCCTTTTCCTTCTGGAGATAACTTGTCAGGAGGTACACCACGATTTTGCCTTGGTGGTAGTTTATATATACTTATAACATCATTAGTTACATGAGTATCACTAGCACTTACATTAGGGATATTCAAAGAAGACGTATTGGACGATGGCATGATCGAGCTAGAGAGAGGGGAGGAAGCTTCGGTACAAATCTCATGGCTGCTAGCTTCGGCAAATGCTTGTGGTGAGGCTGGCTCGCCCTCGGTAGCAGGTGGTTGAACACCATCTACAACACAGGGGTTCTCGGTACAAGTTTCCTTAGCGGAAATCAGTGGCTACCTATCTATATTATCTTCGGTAGGAAGCAGCCAAGACTCTGCTTCCTCCCTTGGTACGGTATTGTCATCTTGTGCTTTCTCCCTTGGCACGGTATTGTCATCTCCCCCTGAATGATGCACGTCTTGGACATCCAACCACCCAAACACACCATCAAGATCACAAATAACACTCTCCCCCTTGGGATCGGAATGTGGGAATATGAGAGTATAAAAACACTCGGATTCAGAGAAAGTCACATCCATGGTGACGTACATGTGGCGGGCCTCAGGGTGATAGCATTTATAACCTTTCTGTTGGGATGCAAAGCCAAGAAAAACACACCGAAGAGCATAAGGATCCAATTTACTACGATGAATCTTGTGGATATGAACGTAAGCAATGCAACCAAACACTCGAGGAGTAAGAGTGTTGGTAGAGACAACTAGAACATGTTCTGTCAGAACTTGGAGTAAAGTACAGAATTCTACAACCCGAGATGGCATGTGATTGATGACATACACGGCATACGTAACGGCGTTCGGCTAAAAACTCTTAGGTACAGATGCGCCAATAAGCAATGCACGAGCAGTTTCCAAAATATGACGGTTCTTCCTTTCAGCCACTCCATTTTGTTGCGGGGTATAAGGACAAGTGGTCTCATGGAGAATTCCTTGATCTCGGAAAAAAAGAAGAAAGCTCAGAGTTAACATATTCACCCCTGTTATCAGAACGAAGAACCTGAATAATGGAGGAATATTGTGTAGCCACCATCTGAGAGAAAGACCGAATAATCATACTAACATCACTTTTATGTTTCAACAGATAAACCCATGTCATACGAGTGCAATCATCAACAAATGTAATAAACCATTTAATTCCCGAAGTAGTACTAATGGGGGAAGGCCCCCACACATTAGAGTGTACTAGCGCAAATGGAGAAGATGTTCTATTCATACTTGAAGGGAATGAAGCACGATGACTTTTGGCTAGAATACATACTTCACATTTCAATTTTGAGTCTTCAATACCACTGAACAAATCAGGTAATATATGTTTCAAATAACCAAACGATGCATGCCCCAAACGATGATGCAATAACAATACCTTCTGTAGATTACTATTATGTGATACACGAACCAAATTAGCTCTTCCAGGAACCACGTCATCCACATAATATAACCTTTCTCTCTTGGTGCCACGCCCAATGATCTCCTTTGTCTGAATATCCTGAAGCAAGCAAAATGAAGGATACATTAATACAACATAATCCAATTGTTCAGTGACTTGAGGCACAGACAATAAGTGATGGGACAATGACGGAACCAATAAACAATTATGTAAGGGGAGAGGGTGTTAGAGACACTGTTCCCGCTCCAACAACAGCAGCAGTAGAACCATTGGCAGTTGCCACATACTTTCTATGAGGACGTGTCATAGATTGAAATAAGGTTTTATCATACGTCATATGATCTATTGCACCGGAATCCAAAATCCAACCTATATTCACCATTGTAATAACTCACGAGACACTAATGCACGACAATCACAACACCACACCAATTATAGAACCACATGCTGCAAGTAAAAAACAAGCAGCAGCACTTTAAAGACAAAAAAAAATTGGACTGCACGCTGCAATTCAAGTAGCAGCCAGTCCTTTTTTTTATTATCAACTAGCAGCAAATCCTTCTCGGCACAGCACAATACACATACGTACACAACACACAATTAGGTTTGCTGAAGGAATGCAGCGACACCAACTGAATACCTACTGTGAGTTTTGTTCCCCATCGACAGTAATAATACAGCACATACGGGCAGCAGTCTTGGCTTGCTGTAGGATACGGCAGAGACCAGACTTGCCGGATATTTTGTATTTTCTTTCCTGGTTTCACTGTAGCAGCGATACGGTGGGAGCCTTAGGGTTACGGTTGGCTCTGATGCCAAATTGAATTTTACAGCTTAATTTCATGTATTGCATAATTGAGAACATAATACATACAATCCTTGTTCTCCAAGGTAAACCAAAAAAGGACATAAGAAATATCCTTCCTAATAAAGGACTCTAATATTTACACAATATTTACATTCCTATTCTAAAACCAACTCACGCAACACCTCATCCCACTTATTTCCTAAACCCGCCCCGTTTTGTATTCATAAATTTTGGACCCGCCATGACCTGCGGGTCTAAGGCCCGTTTACCCACCCCTACTTGATCTTAATGATTTAGTCTTTCTAACAACATTACACCACAAGCTTCACGATGCAGTATGGTATTGTTGACCCTTCTTAGCTTATGTGGCGCGCAAGTCGAATAGCTAATGAGCTAACTTCGTCTTTCGGTTGAACACAAAGTGTGCCAACTCGTCGGTCGACCTGGATCGAAGAGTGAATAAGTGTCGTAGTTACGTTAGGCATGTTAATGACTTCTAAATCTTGCGACTACAGCCGAGGAAGGAACATGTCTCAGCCTTCGGGTTATAGAGCCTAAAGACAAGGCTGCTAGCTACTATGAAATTCAATATTAGATTCGGTTTTAGTGTGTCGAATGCTGAGCAATCTGATGACACCCCAACTCGCTGAAAAGCTAATGGGATGACCTCTTCCAACAAGGACTTAGAACCCTTGTTGATAGAGACTTGGATAGGTAGTCAACCAACCCAAAAACAATGCTGCTTATCCAAACTAAAGGTGTTTCTCGGTTGCCTGACTCTACGATTCCAGTGTTTATCCAAACTGAAGATTGTTAATTTGGGTCCAAACAGAGTCAAATGTAGAATTCACTTACATACTGAAATTCACCAAAAATTTAGAAAACCTCAAGGTTTATTATTAAATGATATGAAGGATACCAAAAAAGGTCATGAAATCTTATTCTGTTTTGGATTAGTAAACAATAGAATTTGGTCAAATGGCCATACATCTCGACAAAATTATGTGTCTTGTTTGCCTCGTCTCTTTGAAACAGTGGGTCATGTGTCCAAATCAAACACTAGAGCCACAAATCTACAATAGTTAGGCCTCAATGTTGCCTTTATGTCTTTTCAACTATTCTTCGATCCTTTCAGCCATATGTTCTACATCATTTCGATAAAAATAAAAAAAAATAAAAAAAAGTAGAAATTTAAGTAATGAAAATTGAAGGTTTAAATTATTCTTTTTTTTTAATGAAGGTTTAAATTATTCTTTATATCTCTAAAGTTCATAATTAATAAGAAAAACAACACTATTTGATTGACTGCCCATGCTCACAGCTCGCTGGCTACTTTCTTTCTTTTTTTTGGGTCAAATACTCCCTAGCTACTTCATATTTAAGAAGCAAACACCTCGCCTCACATGGCATGCTCTGTAATTGAAATTTTTGCCTCAGAAGGATAACTCTTAAGCAAACCAAGTACGCAAACAAAACAAAAATCATATACCTTGTTTTATTTTATTTTATTTTTATCATATCTTTATTATATTAAGAAGATCAAGACCTTCTTTGTCAACCGAAAAGAGAAAGAAAAGACAATGTATTTTAGTTATCTTTCATATTTCGGTAAAAATATTATAAAAGAAAAATAACAAGGTTTAAGATAATTTCACACAAAAATAATTTTTATGTTTTCTTTTATCTTTTCTCACTCACAAATAACTATAATTTTCCTCCTCCACTTTCTCTCTCCCATTTCCTACTTTTTTTCTTTTTTATTTTCGTTTCCTTTTAATTAAAACTCCATTTTAATTCTTTTTTTTATTTTTTATTTACAGACACATGGTGTGACTTTTGTCTAGTACTTTGTTAATTGGTTGACTGTTGTTCCTTTCTTGCCTACAACAATATCAACACATTTGCTTGTCAAATGCAAGTATGCACTTAGAGGTCCCCACGTCTTCCCCGACCGTGAGAACTTCATCACCCTAGCTCCACTCTTTCACTTAAAAACCACGGTTGCATAAAGATGTGTAGATACAATAAAAGTAGCAAAAACTTGTACTATGTTTCGATGTAAGACATTGTATTAGTCGAATGAGGAATGTCAACTATTCAAGACCAAAGATTGAAAGACTAAAATTCCGATGCATGCTACATAAATATAACGATAGAAATAGATAAATGTTAAGGAGATTCTCTTAAAGTGTGACTCTTCATGGATTCTTTGTCACCTCATAGTTTTTGCACAATATTTATATTATTGAAACGAGAATTGTGTCAAAAATATAAGGTGATGGATAGTCCATAAAAAGTTCCCATTTTAAGAGAGTCTCCATTGCATTCCCCATAGAAATAACATCCACTAAACCAAGGTCCAAAATATGCATG
Organism: Malus sylvestris; assembly: GCF_916048215.2. Classification (NCBI taxonomy): domain Eukaryota; kingdom Viridiplantae; phylum Streptophyta; class Magnoliopsida; order Rosales; family Rosaceae; genus Malus; species Malus sylvestris. Next base: position 38,858,049 of record NC_062272.1, on the reverse strand, counting down.
CATGCAATTTCCCGATACTAATTTTAGAATGTGTTCTATTTGTTGACTCCAAGCTGAGAGTAAACCTATTTTGGTTTTAGACTTTGTTTTGGTATATTCCCTAACCACCGACGACGCCTCCTCATTACCAAAAATTATTATATTTTGGGAAGTCAGATCCAATCCAATCACCAAAAAGAGAAGGTTAGATCCAAAGATTTAATTACTCCTAATTCTAACATCTCATCACATCCGGTTGGTAGGAAAAAGACCACAGATGCAATCCAGAATTTACTAACACAATATTTAAAATTAATCACTTATTATCTTACAAAAATGTTTCTGTAACATATTTAATTAAAATGAATGTACGACACTAATATTTTGTTGTATGTAAGTGTAGAGCCAAAAATATTTTAAAAAATTCAGAAGATAAAATTGTCCTTATTAAATGAACGGGGCCCACAAATATTCTCACACTCACTCTTTTCAAAAGATAAGATTGTCCTCATTGGCCAACCATAATCCCACCTATTGGGCGGCGTAGCTTTGGCTTTAACCAAAGATGTTGATTGTTTTGTAGGTATAAATTTGTCAAGACTAAAGACGACAAACTTTTTGTTACCACAAATTGGTGCATTCATTAAGAGCCTGATTTAAATACTTGAAGAAGGCTTTCACATTCGATCTTCGGAATTTTTAGTCAAGTTGTATTCCAGTACGCTCATAGTCATTAAATTTTTCATAGAAAAGTTCATTGATTAGTCCCTAGGGAAAGGACACAATAGTAGGAAATTCTGAAACCACGACAAACGAAACGTCCTACGTCGAAGGATACGGACATAGATCAAGACGTGGCCCCATGTAGATATCTTCAAGGCTTAACCTGATGACATGAGGAACTCCACTGCAGTGCACCACCACCAGGGCCACACCCTAAGCGATGCCTTGCAAGCCCTAGTGTCCACTGCAACAACAGCAAGCCGTGCTTAGCACGCTCGACCCCGATATCCTCCAAACAACAGGGTAGGCACATGCTGGGCGACATCCGAAGGTGACGAAGCCATACTAACATGCATGCAAACTATGAAGAAGGAACAAACATAAATAAAACTCATAAATTTAACTAAAAACGAATATGCAATTATGAAACATGTTCAGAGCACACAACTAATCCAGAACATATAATAAAGACTATTATACAAATGTACGAACAAAGGAAAGGATCCTACACCAAGAGGACTCGAAGATACTGATGTGGGAGTGCCTTGATGCCAGGATTGTACGTCTCGATACTAAGTCCTAAGGGGGCGCAAAACAAAACATGAGAGGACTAAGTTTAAATATATAGTAATACTAAAACAGTTATTCTTCAACGTACTAACCCCCAGTTTAGAAAACTCATATAGCATAATAAGTAATAGGTTTTCTGAAAACCCTAGCATGCCATAAAACCTTTCATAAAACATATATCGTATATAGTGTGCTTAGTAGTGGTATCACAATTGCCCGTAGGCACTACATCTCTCGATTGAAGCCATATATAAGTATCTTCTGCCCATACACACTACATCTCTCGGCCGAAGCCATATATAAATATCTTCCGCCCGTAGGCACTACATCTCCCGCCTGAAGCCATATATAAATATCTTCCGCCCGTAGGCACTATAGGCACTACATCTCCCGCCTGAAGCCATATATAAATATCTTTCGCTCGTAGGCACTACATCTCCCTGCCAAAGCCATATATAAATATCATTCGACCGTAGGAACATAGTCTGAATAACCACTAAGTAAGCACAAAAATCATGAACATAAAATTTCCAAAATATATCTCATCGGAGCTCAATAACTCAAACATCATATCATAAATATCTCAGTAAACAATTATTCGATAAAGCATGATATTTCATAAAGCGTAAATCCAATTTACTCATAAACGTTTCATAAAACATAGTCATAAAATCATGCTTCTCATGTATGCATTTCTAGTAATAGAATCATGCAGTTTGGAAAGGGTCCACTTACCTTAATTTGTCATCGAAGAGCCGTGCAAACTAGAGAAGATGGAAACGCCACTAACAAACTTACCTAAGCACATAAAGGGACTAATTAATAAAACTTTACTGAAATGGTTGAATTTCAGAAAACGAAAGTCATAAACGGATTCAAGATGTCGAAAAACCTAAAGGGGAACCTCGGGTACCCCCACGCGCCGCCACATGCCGCTATGGGGCAGCGGCCCTGAAGGCTACGTGCCACCGCACGCACCAAGTTGGGTTGTCGAAAAGTTAGCCAAAAAAGTCATCGGCATTGCCGTGGACGACGACAGAGCATAGTACCTCCGGCGGAGGTGCATGTGCTCCACGCATGGGATTTGGTTGGATCTGGGTTTTAGGTTTTCTGAGTTGGGTTGGTTTTAAGTTCGGGTTTGGGCTTGGTTTAGTAGGCCGAAGTTCTGGGTTGGGCCGGTAGCATGTCCTAAAGGTTTCGACCGGGTAGTAGTTGGGTTTAAGTCCTGGTTCATGGGTGGCGAGTCAGGTCGACACGGTTTCAGGCCATGGGTTCAAATGGAATCTGGGCAAGGTTTCCCGAGCTCCGTTTGAGTTCATTTCTACACTATTTTCAACATACAAGCTATGGAAATGAAGCTTAGAGAGAGAGAAAGAGGTTTGTACTAGTTTGGAGAGAGAGAAAGAGGTTTGTACCAGTTTGGAGTCGGGTCGTGGCTGGAGTTGGTCGAAAAATGGCCTGGAAGGCTCGAGTTCTCGTCAGAAAACTGGGTTTGATTACTTCCTTCATTCCTATGCGATCCCGTCATTCACAAGGCCTAAACTACGTTCGAACAGAACCACAATGACGAACAAAGAATGATCTAAGTTCTTTGAGGCTTACCCCACATCGGGAAAATCGAGAACTCACCGGGTTTCATTTGGGGACGATGATGAACAGTGTATAACATGCTGCAAGGTTTGAGATCTCAGGCTAGATCTCAATGTTGAACATTGGTGGTGGTGTTGCCGTCGTCGTCGATGTTGTTTGTGTGTATGTGTGTGTGTGCTGCTCGGGGGATGAGAGGATGCAACAAGGGAAATAGAGAGAGAGAGAGAGAGAGAGTGAAAAGAGAAGATAGAGGTTCGAGAGAAAGTCACGAGGAGAGGAGAAAGGAAGAGGAAGTAGGTTGGGGGACCAAAAAGGAAGTGGGCCCCACATGGCACACCAAACAAGACCCAAAAAGCAAACCTTACAAAATATCTCCCAACCAAAGTGAAATTACAAAATTACCATTCCGTTTCGTAATATCCAGGACGGGTCGTTACAGTGTTAGCTAGCAAGCCTAGTCCTACATGTAAGTAGCAGAGCTGGCCCAACTAACAGGAAAAGCCCACGGGCATGAGGCACCACGTGCTACCCAAGAAGAAGGGGAAATATTTTCAAATTTTTCTTACCTTGGTGCGGCACGGAGGAGACAAAAATGATGCTTGACTCTTTGCGAGGACAAACAAAGAAGAAAACTAAGGGAGGGTTTTACAATATCCTCTAGCCTTTTCTCTCTTTCTTGGTGGGTGAAAAATTGGTCTCTAGATTTATTTAACCCCCTGCTTAAGGTAGGCTTAAATAAGTTATTGGAGACAATTGCTTTCCCTTTCCTAAAAGATTTACACTCCAAGTCAAAGTAGAGAATCTACATCAACTCAGGAAACAACTCTCAGCTCGCCTACTTAGCTTGGGATTTTTAAACCTATTGCCTTTTTATGTGTGCAGCCTATCATGTGTGGGGGCATTTGTGGAGCTAAAAATAATCCAAAAAATTTAGAGACTGCATGTGAACTTTTCTCAAAGAATGACACACCCCGATCCTAGAATCAAGGCGTGCTGGCCGTCACGTGAGCATGACGTAACCAAAAGTGCGATGCAGAAGCAAAAGATATGAGAAATATGAAGGAATAAAAACCAACTACTAGCAATAATATCCAACTAGCATGCTAGAGTGAGTTTAAGTGTGCAATACACAATTTCAGAGCATAAATACTAGGTGCAGTCAAGTAGGACTATAATTAAATTACAACACCCACAGGTGAGTCCTATATGCAGGAAGTCTGTCAGAACGCCGAAGAAAACCTTGTGAGCCACCAACTGCTAACTAGAACCTGGAGGGGCGCAAAACAAAATTCAGTGGGTCAGTAAAACCAAAATTTTCCAAAACATTTCATTTAAAACAATTCTAACCTCTCACTATAAAACCTGTATACTTTCCCAGAAATAACATAATAGCATAATATTTGTTCAAATCTCTCAAAACATTAATCTTTATCAAAATCCAGCAAGTATGTCATGCTATAAATGTCAATGACAGAATATGGATGCATCAATATAACAGGTGAAATAAGAAATCAACCGGAGACCCTGCAATTGGTACTGTACAGTTAATTCTATAGCTCAATATCCAACCCAGCCGAAGTCACCACGGTGACCTGTACAGCGCTACTCTACACATAAGTTGGAACTACCTGAAGTAGTCTGTACAACGAGAATGGTGAAATAATACGCTCTAGTGCTTCTCTCATCAATCATCGGCGCGCATAATCCAAGGTCACCTACTAGTCGGAACCACCTCTAGTGATCTATACGACTAGCATGTCGGAACCCTCTCATGGTCTGTACGACATGCACCTACTTGGATCCAAGGTGAGCGTGCGGTGAGATGAATAATATAAGCACTAACACCAGGGGTGCAGGTTATGAGCTCTCAACATAATTCACATCATCAATGATTCACATGAATAATATAAAACTCACCTAATACTCACCTGTGCGTCCACAACACCAATTCACATATATATATATATGCATCAATTATCAATTCATATAATTCACAATATGCATGCATGGCATTTTAAAACATACTTTCATATAAATTCAATTTATGAGAAAAATCAATAGTATATAGGTAAATACAGAAAATAACTGCCCACTCACTGATAAGTCGAAGGGTCGTAACCCCCGTAACGTTCCTGGATGCGCTCGTCCTCGGGATAGGTATCACCTATATGCGAAACAACTAAAATAACGTTATTTAAAGCACATAACTGACAATTCGTAATAACTTCTCATACGATGCTCAATTTGGGTATATGAATATACCACAGTGACCTACTCGACGTCACAGACGTCAACATATTTTTAAAATAATTTTTGGGCTTGTCACGCGCCGGGACAGGCACGGGTCCACGCGCGTCTCCTACCTTGGGCTCGCCGGACTGGTTTTTCCGGTGGCCGGAAAACTGGAGATTTTTCAATCTCCTTGTTCTCTGTCATTTCTCAACCATTTTTCACGTATTTTATATCAAAATGAAGCCCTAAGCATGTAGATTCATGTTACACTACTTTAAGGTTCTAAAAACTACGAAATCTCACCGGAGAAATTCCAAGAAAACCGGCCAACTTCAAACTCAACGATCCTGACGTCCAAAACCTTTAAACTAAGTACTCCGAGCTTCCTTAGGACCTCACTAAGCTCACTATAAGCTTAGAATTCCGTGAAAATCAACACATCACGAATGCATAAACAGTACTCAAATCGGACCTCGGGTTTTCAACGTGATTTCTAAGGTTTCTCGTTCTAAAACTAGTACCATTCAACTCAGGAGGTCAAAAGGATGAAGAATCTTACCATTTTGGCGTCGATCCGTGAAGGTTCGAGGGTTTGGTGCTTTGTCCGTACAATTTCGAGAGGGAGAGAGAGACTGAAACGGAGAGGAGAGAGAGAGAGAGCACGGGGAAGAAGGGGGTTGTACCGTGTGTGTGTGTGTGGTCCACCCAAAAACAAGTCATAATCCCATTTCTTAAAATCCCTAACCACACAAATCATACATACCAACTTTAATCCAACTTAAATTATTTTTCCAAAAGTTTAGGAATATATGAATTTAGTCCAATAATATGTCACACACACATACCTTAGTAACCGCTAAGGGCAATCCCGTCATTTCACGTCCTCGATAAATAAAATCCCGGGACGGACTGTGATAATCTTCCCCCCTTATAGAATTTCGTCCTCAAAATTCAGACAACCAATCAAACCACTTAATACTCATAAAACAACCTTGGATAAATCTCTCTCATTCAATCTTTTGTCTCCCAAGTAGCTTCTTCCACTGAGTGGTTCCTCCATAATACTTTTACTAAGCTCACTGTCTTATTCCTTAGAACCTTGTCTTTCCAATCCAAGATAGTCACTGGTTCTTCATCATACGTCAAATTCGGATTAATCTCCAAATGTTGAGGCGGAATCACATGTGAAGGATCTGAAACATAATGTCGAAGCATCGAGACATGAAACACATTATGTACCTTAGATAACTCCAGAGGCAACTCCAATCTGTAAGCAACTTCACCAATCTTCTCAGTGATCTCATAAGGTTCTATGTACCTAGGACTTAGTTTGCCTCTCTTTCCAAACCACACTACACATCTCCAAGGTGACAATTTCAAGAATACCAAATTACCCACATCATAAACTCGATCAGTAGCATGTCTATCTGCTAAACTCTTTTATCGATCCTGGGCCGCTTTCAGGTTAAACTTAATAACCTGAACATTTTGAGTAGTCTCATCTACAATCTCTAGGCCCTTAAGCACTCTTTCACCAACCTCTGACCAACACAATGGCGTACGACAAGCTCTACCATAAAGTGCCTCAAATGGTGACATACCAATGCTCGAATGAAAACTATTATTGTAGGCAAATTCCATCATGTCTAGGCAATCTTGCCAAGAATCACCACACTGTAACATTGAAGATCTCAACATATCCTCCAACATCTGAATAGTTCTCTCTGATTGACCATCGGTTTGAGGATGATAAGCAGTGCTATAAAGCAATTTCGTACCAAGAGCTTCCTGAAAAGCTATCCAAAACTTAGAAGTAAATCTTGGATCTCGATCAGAAATAATATTCACTGGAACTCCATGATACTTCACAATCCTCGTGATGAACAACTTAGCCAATTTATTCAGAGGATACTTTTCCCTCACTGGAATGAAGTGTGCTGACTTAGTAAGCCGATCTACAATCACCCAAACACCATCAAATCCATTTCGTGTACGCGGAAGCTTATACACAAAATCCATAGTTATATTTTCCCATTTCCACTGAGGAACGGGAAGTGGTTGCATCCGACCAAAAGGCTTCTTTCTTTCAGCTTTGACTTGTTGACAAACAATACACCTACTTACATATTCTGCAATCTCCCTCTTCATACCCAGCCAATAATAAAAAGGTCGAATGGTATGATACATCTTAGTCCCTTCTGGATGCATCACATAAGCTGAACAATGTGCTTCATCCAAAATTTCCTTCTTTAATTCCTCATTATTCGGCACATACATTCTACTCTCCTGTATAAGCATGCCATCTGATTCCCGAATCCTGAGGTCTTTCTTTTTCCCTTCATTTCTCAATTGGATCATTTCTTGGATCTCCTCATCAACCACTTGAGCTTCAAGTACACGATCAACCAAAACTGGCATGACTTGGAAACTAGCAAGAAAAGCTTCTCTTCGTTCTTCTAACTCCAACCTTACTCCAGTAGCTCTCAAATCTGCAAGAAGAGGAACACGACAAGCATACAAGGCATTGAGTCGACCTTGAGGTTTCCTAGTCAGTGTATCAACTACCACATTTGCACGACCCGGATGATACTCAATAGTGCAGTCATAATCACTTAGTAACTCCATCAACCTTGGTTGACGAAGATTAAGATCATGCTGAGTGAAAAGATACTGAAGACTCTTATGATCTGTGAAGATTTTACACTTCTCACCATAAAGGTAATGCCTCCAAATTTTCAAAGCAAAAACAATGGCTGCCAACTCAAGATCGTGAGTAGGATAATTCCTTTCATGAATCTTCAACTGTCGAGAAGCATAGGCAATCACTCTATTATGCTGCATCAAAACACATCCCAAACCATTTAAAGAAGCATCACTGTAAATCTCAAAGTTACCACTATCATCAAGAAGTACCAATACTGGAGCATGAGTGAGGCAATATTTCAATTGCTGGAAACTTTGCTCACAATTCTCATCCTAATCAAACTTAACATCCTTCCTGGTTAACTTCGTTAGTGGCAAAGCAATCATAGAAAAATCTTGAACAAACCGTCGATAATAACCTGCTAGACCCAGAAAACTCCGTACCTCAGTGACGGTTCGTGGTTGTTCCCAATTCTCCACTGCTGCTATCTTTTGAGGATCTACTTGAATTCCTTGTGCCGATACTCCATGCCCCAAAAATGCTACTTCATTCAACCAAAACTGACATTTGCTGAACTTGGCATACAACTGATGCTCCCTCAATTTCTTTAATACCAAATTAAGATGTCGAATATGATCTGCTTTAGACTTAGAGTATACCAGAATATCATCGATAAAAACAATGACAAATCTATCAAGATATTGCTGAAATACTTCATTCATTAGCCTCATGAAAGCTGTAGGTGCATTAGTCAATCCAAATGGCATCACCAAAAACTCATAATGTCCATAACGGGTCCTGAAAGCCATCTTAGGTACATCATCTTCTTTAATCTTCAACTGATAATAACCAGATCTCAAATCAATCTTAGAGAACACACATGCACCTTTAAGCTGATCAAACAAATCATCGATACGAGGCAAGGGATAACGGTTTTTAATCGTTACCCGGTTCAATTGCCTGTAATCAATACATAATCTTAAAGTTCCATCTTTCTTTCTCACAAACAACACCGGAGCTCCCCAAGGTGAAGTACTAGGTTGAATGAAACCTTTATCAGTTAATTCCTATAACTGAATTTTCAACTCTCTCAATTCAGCTGAAGCCATTCTATATGGAGTCAAAGATATAGGATCCGTACCTGGAAGCAAATCAATAGAAAACTCCACATCTCTGTCTGGCGGCAATCGAGGCAAATCGTCTGGAAATACATCAGGATAGTGCCTGACTACTCCAACTTCCTCCACACTGCTAGGAACAACATCATTTAACACCACATGTGCTAAGTATCCTTGACAACCTTTCGATAACAACTTATTTGCTCTCATGGCAGAAATAACACCATGTCTCACCCCACTGCTTTCACCCATAAAAGTAACCTCTGGTAATCTAGGACGATGAAAAGTAACAGATTTCCCGTAACAATATATATGGGCACGATTAAAATGCAACCAATCTGCCCCTAGAATCACATCAAAATCCACAATATCTAACGGGATAAGATTAGCTGGCATAACTACACCATATACCATCACTGGACACCCTGGATAAACACTATCAACATAACATTTGTCCCCTCTAGGCATAGCAAACTCTAAATCAAATCCTAGAGGTGTAGGGTGAGGTTGAGTCATTTGAGCAAACGTATGAGAAATCACAGAATGTGTAGCACCACAATCAATCAAAACTCTAGCAAAGTGACCAAGGATATTTAACGTACCCATAATCAAGTCCGGATGATTCTGAGCATCTTGCATTGAGATGTTATTAACACGTCCATGAGCTTGCTGTCATCCACCACGACCTCTGTTGCCTTGGTTACCTCGCCCCTGATAAGTACGTCCCTTTCCTGACTGACTAGACTGCTGATCACTCATATATTTCATGCATTTATACCATCCATTTCTAAAGTTTTTGTGATGTTTTTATGTTAAAATTGTAGCAATTTATCTTACCTTGTATTAATGTACAGTTAAATTTGTTTTAGGATTAATTTGAAACAAAATGGACTGACAAAGAAAATAAAAGACAAGAGAGCAGAAATAATGGATTGATGCATGAATAATTAAAGGAAAAGAAGAAGAATAAAAAGGGAGAGAGAAGTGCTGGACGGCAAGAATAACAGAAAAGAAATAATAAGAAAGAGCAGTGGAGGGCAGGCTGGCAGAAACAAAACAAAAGAAAATAAAAGGCAGAGAAAATGGAAGGCAAAAGACGGAAAAGAAATAAAATAAGAGAATAGTGGGAAGGAAGTGGGTACACACTGACAAAGAAAATAAAAGAAGAGGAGACTGACAGCAAGAAGGGAGGCGCTGCCTTTGGCAGCGAGAAAGGGGCGCAGAAAACCAAGAAGAAAAATCGGAGGGAGAGTGGGGGAGCTGCCTTTGGCAGCGTGAGAAAAGAAAGAAAGAAAAAAACAGAATAAAAAAATAAAAGAAAGGCAGACTGCTGCCTTGCGGCAGCAGAAAACCGAAGAGGAGAGAAGCAGAAAGCTGCCTTAGGCAGCGTGAGGGCAGAAGAACAGAGGCAAGAGAGGACTGCGCGTCAGCCAAGGGAGAGAAGACGTCAGGGAGCACAGCGCCAGGAGGTCAGACGGCAGCAGAAGAAGAAAAGGGTTGTATATTTTCTCAAACTTATGTTTTACTTTTGGTTTAATTTGATAATAATGTGTAACTAAATTTATTTTGGCTAGAGGTTAATTCAAAGCCATGAATATATTTGTAATATGAATTGATTACCTTCAGTTGTGATTTCTGAGTTGTGATTTAATTTGCTTAACTGCTTGATTTATAACTTATTTTTGTATGTCGATTAAGGATGCATACTTAATTTACATGCATGAATTTGATGCTAGAATATAAGTGAATTTCACCTAATTGTTATGAACTTATATTCACAAGTAGTGAAGGTTGCTAGTCACAATCACGTTAAGTAAATTCTTGGCATAAGTTTCATGCAAATCATAGTAACGAGTGCCTCGTCAATGCTTATGTTTTTCATAGAACTTAATGATTCTTGCTTGTATCTCTATTATGCAATTCATGTAGGGAACTTGTAGGGAATGTTTTGGGTTGTCGTATGCAATCATCCAACCCAATAACTTGTGGAAAAACTGAGGGTTAATTAGTGCAATTCACGGTTAATCTGAAGTATTGAGATTTACAATTTATTGAAAGAACAACTGAAAATCAATTTAGGTTGCATATGTGTCATGTGTGGAGAAGAACCCTCTAGCTAGTCCATCACTTATCCTTTCACCTTAATTTCATGCTTTTGTCAATTCTGTAATTTATTTAAGTTTAATTTACTTCTCGTCAAAACCAAACACCCCCCATTATTAAATTATATTATTTAGTTAGTTTTCATTGTTGTTAGTCTTTTAATTCAATTTCCGTCCATTTCAATTCCTAGTGTCTAATTTGATTGTTTTCATTATTTTGAGTCATTCTAAGTGTGTTTCGAGTTATTAGAGTTTTTAGCCTAATTTTGTGTCCTTGAGTCTTATTTAATATTTTTAAATTAATTTAGAATCAATTAGCAATCCCTCCTAATCCCCGGCCTAGAACGATACCCTACTTACATCTATACTACAATTGTCAAAAAGAGGGTTTAATTTGTGTGTCAAGTAATTCTCGCATCAACTGCCTAGGTAGTCCTGCACTGCTAGCAGCAACCTCTCCCTGTCGGGGCTGACCTCCCTGATGCCACTGAGATTCACTAGCTGGGACAGAAGAATAAGAAGTATACGGAAGAATAAGAAGTATAACCTCCAGGGTCTTGGGAATACCCAGTCTGAGAATAAGGATCCTGGGAATACTGATACTATCCGAAAGCATAGGGAGCAGTATCACCCTAGTAATGGTAAGCACCTGATGCGTAAAATAAGTTAACACACAAATTAAACCCTCTTTTTGACAATTGTAGTAAAGTATGTAAGTAGGGTATCATTCTAGGCCGGGGATTAGGAGGGATTGCTAATCTATTCTAAATTAATTTAAAAATATTAAACAAGACTCAAGGACACAAAACTAGGCTAAAAACTCTAATAACTCGAAACACACTTAGAATGACTCAAAATAATGAAAACAATCAATTGAGACACTAGGAACTAAAATGGACGGAAATTGAATTAAAAGACTAACAACAATGAAAACTAACTAAATAATATAATTTAATAATGGGGGGGGGGGTTTGGTTTTGACGAGAAGTAAATTAAACTTAAATAAATTACAGAATTGACAAAAGCATGAAATTAAGGTGAAAGGATAGGTGACGGACTAGCTAGAGGGTTCTTCTCCACACATGACACATATGCAACCTAAATTGATTTTCAGTTGTTCTTTCAATAAATTGTAAATCTCAATACTTCAGATTAACCGTGAACAGCACTTTTTTTAATCTTCAAGTTTTCCTTAAGTTATTGAATTGGACGGAAAAACGCATACAACAATTCAAAACATTCCCTACAAGTTCCCTACATGAATTGCATAATAGAGATACAAGCAAGAATCATTAAGTTCTATGAAAAACATAAGCATTGACGAGGCACTCGTTACTATGATTTGCATGAAACTTATGCCAAGAGTTTACTTAACGTGATTGTGACTAGCAACCTTCACTACTTGTGAATATAAGTTTATAACGATTAGGTGAAACTCCCTTATATTCTAGCGTCAAATTCATGCATGTAAATTAAGTATGCATTCTTAATCGACATACAAAAATAAGTTATCAATCAAGCAATTAAGCAAATTAAATCACAACTCAGAAATCACAACTGAAGGTAATCAATTCATATTACAAATATATTCATGGCTTTGAATTAACCTCTAGCCAAAATAAATTTAGTTACACATTATTAAAACAGAAATAAAATATAAGTTTGGAAAGATTTAACCGAGAGAGAAGGCAGCTTTGCTCCTTCTGTTTTTTTCCCTGCTTTCTGCCTTGCTCTCTCCCTGCGCCTTCTGTTCCTCGTTCCTCTGACCTCTGACCTGCCTCTCTTTGCTCTCCTGTCCGTGCCTCTCTTCTCTTTCTCGCTGCAAAGGCAGCTTTTCTTTCTCTCCCCTGGCGCTGTGCTCCTGTCCTCCTCTTATTCTTCTTTCATATATTTTTTTATTCCTTTTTCTTCCCAACCCGGCAGCTAAGCTGCTTCTTTCTTCTTTTGTTTTCTGTTCTCTTCTCCCTTGTCCGAGTCTTCCTCTCCTCTGTCCAAAAAAATATCCTCTTATCATTCCTTTCTTTTTCTTTTCTCTTTATTTTCCTTTTTTTATTTCTTTTCTTATCTTCTGCCGTGCATTTTCTTCTCCCTTCACAACATGAATCATGATGATGTTTCAAACATCATCATGACTTATCATTATTATTTTTTTTTTAATTTAATTTAAAAGCTGATCTACACAGACAGTTTTGACGAATTTATTACATAAAATTTCACTTGTTTTATTTTTATTTTCTTTGCATAACAAATCCTATAAACACAAAAATAACATAAATAACTCAAAAATATAAGGAACTAACTAAGAAAAGATGAGTGAATTCGAAGTAAAAATATATATAAATATGATCCGATCAGCACCACCACGACCCGTCTGACCATAACTGCCTGATCCAAAGTTCTGTTGAATCAGTGCTGGAGGTGGCATAGCAGACTGCTGAGATCTCTGCTGACTCTGGGGACACTGGGCAGCTCTATGTCCCATTTGTCCACAAGTGTAGCAAGCACCACCACTTCTCTTACACTCTCCATGATGTCTGAAATTACAACGGTGGCACAACGGAGCACCAGAACCACCAGCACCACCAAAATCTTTTTGTTTCTGAAACCTGGGTCCACCAGCAAATCTTCCACCTCTCCTCGGGCCTGTGACACTAAATCCTCCACTGGAAGAACTCGAGCTCGCTCAACTTTTCTTGAAATTCTGTGTCTTACGGGGTCCCTGAGTGGAGATACCTTTACCTCTATCCTCTTTCTTCTGATTATCATTCTTATCTTTATCATCTTCACTGTTACTAGGAAGGTTGTTGGAATCCTCCATCCGAACCAAAAACTCAGAAAACTCATGATAATCGGTGCAGGGAAGCGCACTAGCAAAAGTCCGCCATTTCTTCTTAGTTCCCAGCTTAAAACGGTGAAGCATCTCTGCCTGATTACCAGCTGTATCAGGATCATAACGATATAAATCTGTAAATTTCCTGTAATACTCATGCACCGACATATCCTTTTGCTTTAGATGAGTAAACTCCTGTTTCTTACGATCAATGTACTCTGGCGGAACAAATCTTTTCATAAAATGCTCTTTGAATACTTCCCAATCAGCTGCCATCTCAGGTGACATAAACTTAGTTTGATTAACCCACCAATCTGCTGGCTCTCGTCCTAAAAACCAAGTAGTGGTCTCCACCCATCTATTAGCAGGAAGGTTCCCTTGACTCAGCATCACTTGTAAAGTCTTCTCAATATGGTCTAACCACTTTTCTGCCCCTTCATGACCCTCATTACCCATGAAACGGTCCAATTTCAGATTATACATAGTCTCCAAGGGTGTTCTCTGAGGAGGAGGAGGAGGATGACGGATTGCATTCTGAAAGGCATGGGCTATCGCTTTCCCTAATTGAGTAATATCAGGGAAATTAGGCTCAGAAGCACGGCGTGATTCTCTACGAGGCGACATAGTTATGACAGAAGACATCAAAAGATCATTAGAACATTAACAATTTATACAGGACTGCAACCTAGGCTCTGATACCAAACTGACACACCCCAATCCTAGAATCAAGGCGTGTTGGCCGTCACGTGAGCGCGATGTAACCAAAAGTGCGATGCGGAAGCAAAAGATATGAGAAATACGAAGGAATAAAAACCAACTACTAGCAATAATATCCAACTAGCATGCTAGAGTGAGTTTAAGTGTGCAGTACACAATTTCAGAGCATAAATACTAGGTGCAGTCAAGTAGGACTATAATTAAATTACAACACCCACAGGTGAGTCCTACATGCAGGAATTCTATCAGAACGCCGAAGAAAACCTCGTGAGCCACCAACTGCTAACTAGAACCTGGAGGGGCGCAAAACAAAATTCAGTGGGTCAGTAAAACCAAAATTTTCCAAAACATTTCATTTAAAACAATTCTAACCCCTCACTGTAAAACCTGTATACTTTCCCAGAAATAACATAATAGCATAATATTTGTTCAAATCTCTCAAAACATTAATCTTTATCAAAATCCAGCAAGTATGCCATGCTATAAATGTTAATGACAAAATATGGATGCATCAATATAACAGGTGAAATAAGAAATCAACTAGAGACCCTGCAGTTGGTCTTGTACAGTTAATTCTATAGCTCAATATCCAACCCAGCCGAAGTCACCACGGTGACCTGTACGGCGCTACTCTGCACATAAGTCGGAACTACCTCAAGTAGTCTATACGACGAGAATGGTGAAATAATACGCTCTAGTGCTTCTCTCATCAATCATCAGCGCGCATAATCTAAGGTCACCTACCAGTCGAAACCACCTCTAGTGATCTATACGACTAGCATGTCGGAACCCTCTCATGGTCTGTACGACATGCACCTACTTGGATCCAAGGTGAGCGTGCGGTGCGGTGAATAATATAAGCACTAACACCAAGGGTGCAGGTTATGAGCTCTCAACACAATTCACATCATCAATGATTCACATGAATAATATAAAACTCACCTGATACTCACCTGTGTGTCCACAACACCAATTCACATATATATATATATATGCATCAATTATCAATTCATATAATTCACACTATGCATGCATGGCATTTTAAAACATACTTTCATATAAATTCAATTTTTGGGAAAAATCAATAGTATATAGGTAAATACAGAAAATAACTGCCCACTCACTGATAAGTCGAAGGGTTGTAACCCCCGTGACGTCCCTGGATGCGCTCGTCCTCGGGATAGGTATCACCTATATGCGAAACAACTAAAATAACGTTATTTAAAGCACATAACTGACAATTCGTAATAACTTCTCATACGATGCTCAATTTGGGTATATGAATATACCACAGTGACCTACTCGACGTCACAGACGTCAACATATTTTTAAAATAATTTTTGGGCTTGTCATGCGCCCCCACGCGCCGGGACAGGCACGGGTCCACGCACGTCTCCTACCTTGGGCTCGCCGGACTGGTTTTTCCGGTGGCCAGAAAACTGGAGATTTTTCAATCTCCTTGTTCTCCGTCATTTCTCAACCATTTTTCACGTATTTTATATCAAAATGAAGCCCTAAGCATGTAGATTCACGTTACACTACTTTAAGGCTCTAAAAACTACGAAATCTCACCGGAGAAATTCCAAGAAAACCGGCCAACTTCGAACCCAACGATCCCGACATCCAAAACCCTCAAACTATGTACTCCGAGCTTCCTTAGGACCTCACTAAGCTCACTATAAGCTTAGAATTCCCTAAAAATCAACACATCACGAATGCATGAACAGTACTCAAATCGGACCTTGGGTTTTCAACGTGATTTCTAAGGTTTCCCGTTCTAAAACTAGTACCATTCAACTCAGGAGGTCAAAATGATGAAGAATCTTATCATTTTGGCGTCGATCCGTGAAGGTTCGAGGGTTTGGTGCTTTGTCCGTACAATTTCGAGAGGGAGAGAGAGACTGAAACGGAGAGGAGAGAGAGAGAGCACGGGGAAGGAGAGGGTTGTCCCGTGTGTGTGTGTGTGGTCCACCCAAAAACAAGTCACAATCCCATTTCTTAAAATCCCTAACCACACAAAACATACATACCAACTTTAATCCAACTTAAATTATTTTTCCAAAAGTTTAGGAATATATGAATTTAGTCCAATAATATGTCACACACACATACCTTAGTAACCGCTAAGGGCAATCCTGTCATTTCACGTCCTCGATAAATAAAATCCCGGGACTGGCTGTGACAAAGAAGACAAGATTGCCCTTATTAAATACAGGGCCCACAAATATTACCTCACACAGCTCAACATCCCTAGATACTTGAGTAGCTGCCTACAACACCACCAAGCTTATTTGCTCGTGGCATGGAAAAGTCAAAGGCATTAAAGATAAGATTAATCACCAAATCCTATTTTTAATGCATTCCTAATTGAAGATCAACTCGAACAAGTAAGGAATCCTCATACAATCAATCAAGGATACTTACACCATCATCCCAGTATATTATCTCCTAATTAATATATAATATTCTTTCCTCATTCATCCCACAGATGACTCAACTTAGCCAATCGGAAGCCGTCATGTGTAGGTCAAACCATACACCAGGTTCGGCCATCTCTCTATAAATACCTCATTTCTACCAGTTTCTTGTACGCACTTAAGCTCTAAACACTCAATCTTTTCAGATTTATTGACTCAAGAATTGTAGATCCATTAGCGCTCCCCCTCCCCCGCCCAACACCTCGTGGACGCGTATGGTTTTAGCTTTGATCAAAGGTGTTAATTGTTTTGTAGGTACAAATTTTACAAGCCTTAAGAAAAGAGACTTCTGCTACCACAATAAATTTCTCTCCAAATTGGTAGTATTGTGCGTGTTGCGAAAGGAGGGCCATTATACATGAGTGGTCAAAGATTTAGTTTCATAAGTACTTGAACGTACGTACCATAATACATTGATATATACGTTCAAATCAAGTAGTTTGTGAAGGTAAAAGGAAGGGGTATGGCCCATAACTATTGCTCTCGCCACCGTCGTCTTCATCATCAGTCACACATGTCTATTTTTATCATTATCACAGCTGTAGCATTTTTACATTAAAATTTATCTAACGCTTTACACTATTTTTCATACTCACCACTTTTACAATTATA
This sequence comes from Malus sylvestris, assembly GCF_916048215.2. Classification (NCBI taxonomy): domain Eukaryota; kingdom Viridiplantae; phylum Streptophyta; class Magnoliopsida; order Rosales; family Rosaceae; genus Malus; species Malus sylvestris. The sequence continues at coordinate 38,840,455 of NC_062272.1, read as the reverse complement.
TATCTTCTTTCTTCATTAAATTATGATAATTACCCCCCAAAAACAAGTATTTACTGCACTATCATTGTCAGTCTGTCCTCTACATCATCATCATTTTAATTGAGGAATGAGGAGATCCAACATTTCATCAAACAACAGTTGAGTGCAAGGCATTCCACGGTATACAATCGTTCACCAACCCACACTGGACCACGTGTCACGTAGCTCGGACCCTTATCTGCCATCGATGAATGATCATCCAAAGAGAACCACGTCCCACAAAGGCTGGGTCCCGCATCAGCTTCCGTCTACTACGCCAAATTTCGTTTCGCTCTCATTTACCAGATCCACCAACTCCTCCCACCACGAAATCACCACCGTCCATCTCACGCTCCCTCCCTATTTATAACCCCTCACTCTCTCACTCTACCCTCGCTCTAATCCCTCCCTCGCAAAAACAAACCCTACTTTTTGCAGTGTGAGTGTGAGAGAGATTACCACCAGTCTCCACCACCCCCACCCACCAACAATGGCTCTCTCCGTCGAGAAAAGTAGCAGCGGCCGCGAGTACAAGGTCAAGGACATGTCCCAGGCCGACTTCGGCCGCCTCGAGATCGAGCTCGCTGAGGTCGAAATGCCCGGCCTCATCTCCTGCCGCACCGAATTCGGACCCTCCCAACCCTTAAAGGGGGCCCGCATCACCGGTTCCCTCCACATGACCATCCAAACCGCCGTCCTTATTGAAACCCTTACCGCCCTCGGCGCCGAGGTCCGCTGGTGCTCCTGCAACATTTTCTCCACCCAGGACCACGCTGCCGCCGCCATCGCCCGCGATAGCGCCGCCGTCTTCGCCTGGAAGGGCGAGACCCTCCAGGAGTACTGGTGGTGCACCGAGCGCGCCCTCGACTGGGGCCCCGGTGGCGGACCCGATCTGATCGTCGACGACGGCGGTGACGCCACCCTCTTGATCCACGAGGGAGTCAAGGCTGAGGAGGAGTTCGAGAAGTCCGGTACCCTCCCCGACCCATCTTCCACCGATAACCAGGAGTTCCAGCTGGTTCTGACCATCATCAGAGATGGCTTGAAGACCGACCCCAAGAGGTACCACAAGATGAAGGACAGGTTGGTCGGAGTTTCGGAGGAGACCACAACCGGCGTCAAGAGGTTGTATCAGATGCAGGCTAGCGGCGCTCTGTTGTTCCCTGCCATTAATGTCAATGATTCTGTTACAAAAAGCAAGGTATGTGTGTCTTGGAACTGTGATTTGGCTATCAATTCTGCAATATTATTTAGATCTGATTTTTTCGGTGATCATGGATTTGTGCATTGCTGATTTGGATCTGATGGGTTTTTGCTTTTATGTGTAAATTTTATCTGTGTTTTGCCTTAGATCTCAGTAGATCCATGATTATATGATTACTTAGTGAATTAAGTGAAGTAGGAAGTAGGAATGCTGCTTTGATTAGCTTGATTATTTGTGTTTGTTGTTTCTGAACAATGCAATTAACTTGGAAGTAAGAAATTTGTCTTATTGTGTCTGGTTTCAATGAACCAGCTTCATGTAAATGCTTGATTGCTTGACAATTTCAACAATTGAATACTTCTTGTGGTTTTGTTCTGTGCATAACAGTTTGACAACTTGTACGGATGCCGTCACTCTCTCCCTGATGGTTTGATGAGGGCCACGGATGTCATGATTGCCGGAAAGGTTTCCGTTGTCTGTGGATACGGAGATGTTGGAAAGGGTTGTGCTGCTGCCCTCAAGCAAGCAGGATCTCGTGTGATTGTGACTGAGATCGATCCAATTTGTGCCCTCCAGGCTCTTATGGAAGGCCTTCAGGTTCTTCCTCTTGAGGATGTTGTCTCTGAGGCTGATATCTTTGTTACCACCACCGGTAACAAGGACATCATCATGGTTGACCACATGAGGAAGATGAAGAACAATGCCATTGTTTGCAACATTGGTCACTTTGACAATGAGATTGACATGCACGGTCTTGAGACATACCCCGGAGTGAAGCGCATCACCATTAAGCCTCAAACTGACAGGTGGGTCTTCCCAGAGACCAACACTGGCATCATTGTGTTGGCTGAGGGCCGTCTCATGAACTTGGGATGTGCCACTGGACACCCCAGCTTTGTGATGTCCTGCTCTTTCACCAACCAAGTGATTGCTCAGCTTGAGTTGTGGAACGAAAGGAAGTCTGGCAAGTACGAGAAGAAGGTGTATGTCTTGCCTAAGCACCTTGACGAGAAGGTTGCTGCCCTTCATCTTGGAAAGCTTGGAGCTAAGCTCACCAAGCTCAGCAAGGAACAAGCTGACTACATCAGTGTGCCGGTCGAGGGTCCATACAAGCCAGCTCACTACAGGTACTGAAGAGGGATTGTCAATGAGACAAGAAATGAGGAAAAAAACAATTATATCTGGACGAAGAGTTGTTTTTTAATTTTTTATTTTTATTTTTTACATTCTGATGAAATGTTGTAGAATTTTTAGGTTTTTAAATTTTAGTAGGAGTGTGTTGGCGGGTTTTGGAGGGTATGTGATGAAGGAAAGGGATGATTTGGGTCTAAGTGGAAGACCTTGGGGTTTGAATAAGGGAATGGGATGGGGTTGTGTGTGATGACATCTGCTGCAGCATCACTTGTGTGCTGCGTCTGCTTGTCATTTTTACCAGCAAGAAATGGATCCAAAAAATATGAACTATTTTACCTTCATTCTCCAGTTTTGGTTGGATTCGTCCTCGGCCTTACAATTAGTTAGTTTCACTTCGTTTACTTTGCATTTTAATATCCGATTGCTTTTGGCGTGTGAATTTAAATGGCATTGCATTAGGGTAATAATTCTGACATCGGATCTTCGGATCCTACTCCCTTCTGGTTTCTCCTTTTGCACTACTCTCGTGGTTCCCAAGGCGGACTGGACGGGTGTGCATGAGAAGAAAATGGGAGCGTGAAAATTGTTTCTCGTTGCATTACATTGAATTCTTGGTAACCCAGGAAGGTTTACTAGAGCTCCGTGGAATTCAGAAGTTAGAATTAGTTGAATAGCAACAATTGTTGAATTTAGGATCACTTGAATTGCAATTGCATCGTGTTTGTTTTTCTATGTTCAAATTACGTTTCTTGGACGACATTGACAAAATATTGATTTGAGTTGAGACATTTCTGTTGGTGTTGGTGGCGCCGGGGGGTGGGTGAGTTGAGAAACTGACTGGGTGGGTGATAAGTAAAGCAGCGACTATTATACCTTGTTCTTTTGAACTTTGTCTTGTCATTCGTTAACTTATGAATTCGTTTCAGTGTAAGATCATGAATTCGTCTCAGTGTAGGATCTCGGTTGGTCAATCTATTAATTGACTGTTAGATGATGATGTGAAAAGTGTAGGGGACATATATTTGTGCTGTGTGAACAAAAGTAAATAAAATTTCGACAAAAAAAAGAAAAAGAAAAAGAAAAGATTAATTATGTAAAAATATCACTCCAAATTATAAAAAAAGAAAAAAAAAGGGAATCCACTATTTTATCCCTCATGCTACGCCCTTCAGCAGAAACCCAGCACATCCCTTCCCAAAATCCTTCACCGCCCCAGCCCTACCCCTGCCATCCCACCATCCCAACCCAGACCTGATGAACCAGATCAGAAGAAAATTCAAAGCCCTGGAATTTCTGTGATATGCGAAGAAGCTCCAAATGCCTAGAATCTCAGTGCGTTTCTGTTTTGGTTGACGATTAACAAACAGAAATCATGAACGCCCAAAGCGAACACGACGACAAGTCGTCGAAGCTGGGAGACGACGTTGACGACAATGAAGCCAGCTGCCTACTGCACCCAACGACGAAGCTAAGATTTTTATGTGTGGGACGGCCTACACATACATAGGTAATTTGAACTCAAAACAATAGAAATTAGAGAATTTGCATAAAAATTGAAAGACCTAAATTGAAAAGGGAGAACTAAAAACATTGCAGAAACCAAGAAAATCCGAATATAAGGTCGATAACCACTTTTTTTTTTTTTTTTTTTTTAAAGGTTACCAAATAAAAGTTAATAGAATAAGAAGGGGAATTGAATACTGCACCGCAATAGGAGGGATGACGAGAAAAATGAGGTATGGCCTGCAACAACATAATTTGTTATGGTAGTAAGGCCGGATGGGCCCAGGATCATTCTGATCCCTTAGTGGCTTTGCAACTGTAGCCATAGTTCCTGTCTTTGTCGTCGTTGCTTGATGCAATTGCAATCCCTGTCATTGTCTTCTTGTCAAATGCTTGTTGATTTGTTCTTGAATTTTGGTTTTTACTGCTTAATTATGCTAATTTCACATAGGAAAGAGATGTTGATGTGGTGGGTAGGAGAGAGTGGTTGCGGGTTTGGGAGACAGAGGGAGAAGATCTTCTCAACCATTTTTTTTTGTTGGAAATGTGCCCTAAAACCAATCATATGATGATACTTTACGGATATTTCACATGTTAAACTAATCAAGTTTAATATAAAGGACAAAAAATATTGTTTAAAATCGTCTCATATATATGCTTAAACGATAAGTCCAAGGAATATGTAATTGGGAGAATGTGATCTAAAGAAGTTATATTCTTGAGGCCACATACATATCCTAAACATTCCTGATCAAAGGATTGCCAATTGGGCATTGACAGTCTGTTAAGATCAGTATGTGTTATGTCTTCAATTAGGGAGAGTGACTGGTCTTGAGTCATTGGTGTGACTGACACCAAGACAAGCATGTAGGTGCTCAATAGAGAATGAGTCCACTAAAAACGATCAACAAGGAGTTCTCATACTCATGTCACATGAGAACTCATGGTTGGGATAATGCAAAGTAGTCATTTGACCTAAGGCATCATAGTTGTCTTATGGTTAGGTCCTTGATCTTTGACTATGTTAAAGTCACTCCATCAAAGGGTGTCCACGACATAGTTGGGGTTAAGCCACTTAGCTATGGAGGCAAGTGAATGCACAACAAGGGATCTTTAACCTTCAAACCGTTTGAGGGAGAATACTCTATGATATGATTAAGAATCTCTGATCAGAGTATGAATGAGATTTAGGAAGTCGCTCCAAATCACATTCAAGGTAATCATATAAGTAAGAGAATCACATTAGATAGTAGACATGAATAAACTATCAAACCAAACAATGTGGTTAAGAGTATTGTATTAGAGAAAGACCGTATTGCATTGTAATCCTAAACTGAATAGGTTCTCCACCTTTTCTGATTAGCTTGGGTAGCCATGACATACTGCTAGGTGTCACTCATGGCCTCACTAAAAGGAACCTAATGGATCGTACACCGAGTTAGGTAGAGATTGAAGAAACAACGGAGATGATTAAGGATAATTAAATGGTTTAATTATTTATGGCTAGGATTAATTAATATGTTAATTAATCAAATGAATATGTTCGTTATAGACCTCGGGTTAGTTTTGGGCCGCAAGGCCCAATGAGATTTGAATGTCAAGCCCATTAACTCAAGTTGTATGACAACTTGAATACACAAAGGGCTTGAAAGCCCAATGAACCCTTAATGGCCGGCCATATAGAGAGGGTTTGTGAATGTGGCTTAATTGCAAGTTTGCCACATCATTGTGAGGTGGTATAAAGGCAACTTTATAGCCATTTGATCCTTAGGGGTTTCTTTTGGAGAAAAGATGAGAACACAAGCTCCATTTTCTCTCTAAGAGACCGGCGACCCTAGGAAGGTTTTACTAGCTTCTAAATCTTCCTAGGTCACTCATCTCTTCATCAATGCTCTCCTTGGTGTGGAAAAATTAGAGGTCCTCTATTTCCTTTTGAGTGCATACAAGCATGATTTCGCCTTTTAAGTGCATACAAGCATGATTCCGCCTTTTTTAACAAACGATGTTATCTACACTAAGGGGAGGGAGTGGGCTTAGCCTCACAATGGGCTAGCAATCAGTTGTTTATTAAATATTATTTTTCTAATCTTTATGTAAATTCAATAAAATATAGATGGAAATTGAAAACATGTAAATACATTTAATGTATTTATTATTCATTTTCATCTACATTAATAAATACATTTAAAACATGTAAATCGTGCGTAGCACATGATTTAAAAAATGTCTTCTGCATGCATGTGAGCGCGTGCATGAAGGCTAGTATATTTTAAATAAGTTTTCTGTTTTCTCATTCTTAAATAATTAAATTTTTTGAAAATTATTTTTTGGCAATGTGTACTTAAATAATTAAATCTTTTGAAAATTATTTTTTGCAATGTGACCCAAATTTGATGATCACTATTAGTGTGGAGTAAAAAATAATCCCAAAAATTACAGAGCTGACACGTGAATTATTTCCCAATAAAGACAAGCCTCATTAAATGAGTAGGAGCAGCCTCATTCACCACGCGCAGATGAGGTAGAGCAGACAGAGATCAACGACTGATCAAGGCATCCCAGTAGGAAAAGTCAAATGCATTATGATAAAATAATCCCTTATTATTATCATAAATACATTTCTAATCAGAGAAGACATCTTTCAATTAAGTTATCCTAATTCCATTTATTTAGGATATTTATCTAATTATTCTAAGATATTTATTTTCACCTAAAATTCCACCCTAAGGCTGGCCACCTCTAAACCCTAGAGGGCTGGCCCAGCTCCTCATTTTCTCCTATAAATACTCCATTTATCTCCAAAATTTGAAGAAGCTTTTGCTACCCCTAAGGAGGCTTTTTGTTTCCCACAAACACTCAAACACATTCTTTTCAGAATTCTAACTTTGGCATCGGAGATTCTTCAGCCAAAGCCCCCCATTCTTCGTGGGGGAGTGAGGCTTTTGGCCTTAATCTTAGGTGTTATCATTTTTCAAGTGCAGATTCGTCAATCAAGGAAAGGCGGAAATTTGCATCCACAAATTAGTGCTTTCATTGGGAGCTCTGATTCAAACACTCGAAGTAGACTCTCTCTTTCAACTTCCTTCGTTTGTATATCCATGACTACGATGGCAGGAAATTCAGAAACTACAACCAATGAGACCTCCTATGTTGAAAGACATGGACCAACCAACGGAAATCGAGATGTGGCTCCACGCCGTCACTCCTCAAGGCTCACCACGGCAAGGACTGCACCTTTACCACCACAAGGTACCGTGGCCATGCTAGCAAAGGTTGCTACAGCTGTAATGGCCCACAGTTAGCCTTCGCTCAACGCAAGGAAACCCTAGGGCAGAAGGCCCACAGTGCAAGCAGCCAACAAACGCAAACTCAAGCAGCTGCTCATCATCACCAACAACCTTTAGCACCTGCCACATTTACTTGGACATGAGTTGCCCAAAGCAAGGTAGCCCAAGCCACGCTAATCGAGGCAGCCCAGCGCCCGTGTGCCCGACCTGCTACAACATCGTCCTAAACCAGTTTAACCAGCCCAGATCTAGATTTCGTGGCTGACGGTCGATCCAAGGGTACTTTCACCCTACCTTATGGCAGATTTAACCTATCATGTATCAAGCTTTGAATCGGAGTCCATTACACTTCCACTACTCAAGCAGACGTCTACTGTCCCAGCTCTTCCACTCTAAACGATGAACAACACCTATCCCGACAAGTCGTTGAACTGACAAGCACCCTCACACAGTAGACTACCTTGGTGAATCAGCTCTTGTAGCACACCAAGATGCAGTGTGCCCTAGAGGTGTCCTGAAGCTAATAGGAGCATATTTATACAACTTAGTTAGCTTGTTTTCTTGCATTTTTATTATAGTAATTTAAGTTATTTTCGTGTGTTTGTAGGTCCAAATGACAAAGTTGGCAAGAAAGTTCAATTTAGAGCAATTTGGAGCAGTTTTAGACCAAGAATGGATAGCATATGAATGGAGTACGGTGGATGGACGTTTTTGAAGTTCAAGAGGCTAGAAATATGCTGAAGAGATGAAAATAAATTCAAGACAAAGAAGATAAGGAATTAGCTAAAAGGAAGGAACATTATCCAAAACCTTATCTAATCTTATCTTATCCAAACTAACCTTATCTTATCTTATCCTATCCTAATCTTATCCTACCTTAATTCCAACTGCAATGGGGACTTATTTTCATATTAGGATACCTACAAATTAGGTTTCTAGAAGCCAAAACCTTATCCCTAAATTGGTGCCGCACCTAGCCCTTCTAGAAGCTCTATTTCCTGATGCAAAGACTACTCTTTTTCCTCCCTAGAATCTGATGAGAAGTGTCCTCTTTCCTTGCTAATTTGGAGTCCTAATCCTCTTCTTTCACACCCTTGCCGTGCCTTCCCTCTCTCTATAAATATATTGTGCTGCAACCCCCACCCACTTACCATCACAATTTCGTGCCATACATCCACCAGACACATAAGAGCCATAAACTCAGAAAATCCCCATTGTGCCGCAGCTGTGCAAGGAAGGAGAAGAAGAAGCCACATGGAGCCGTGCTTGCCATTCAAGACGTTGGATTGTTGGAGCGTTTCTAGGTGTATTCTATCTTTGTTTTCAATGTTTAAATTTAATTGTCTTTGTTTAATTGCGAACATGAGGAACTAATTTCGTTTTAGTTAGAGGTGAATTCAAAGCCATGAACATATATGTGATATGAATTGATTACATCCAGTTATGATTTCATGAATCATGAATGCAATTTACTTATCTGTTTGATTGATAACTTATTCTTGTGTGTTAATTAAGGATGCATACTTAGTTTGCATGCAGGGATTTAATGCTAGAATATAAGGGAATTTCACCTAATAGTTATGAACTTATATTCACAGGTAGTGGAGGTTGTTAGTCACGATCGTGTTAAGTGAATTCTTGGCAGGAGTATCATGCAGTTCATAGTTACGAATGCCTTGTCAATGCTTATGATTTTCATAGAACTAAATGATCTTTGATATGTATCTCTATTATGCAGTTCATGTAGGGAACTTGATAAGAATAATTTGGTTGCGTCGCTAAGCCCAATTCAATGAAATTAGGAAAATCTGAAAGTTAATTTGTGTTTCTCATGATTAATTTGGGGCATTGTCATACATGGTTTATCGAAAGAATAACTGGAAATTGATTCGTATGCATATGTGTCATGTGTGGAGAAGGACCCTCTAACTAGCCATTCACCCATTCAATTCACCAATCTCGTTTCAAATTACTTAGAGTCTTAAATCTACTTGTTTTTACTTTAAATTCGTCAAAAACCCAATCCCCTTTACTTTATTGTGTCAAATTATTTAGAATCTGTCTAAACTTGTGTTTTTAAGTGTTTTGAGTCTTACTAGTCTTAAATTCATCCAAATAATTCCCTAGAGTATGTTTTGAGTTTGTTTAGTGTGTTGTGAGTTTTTAGAGTCTAGTTAAGTGTTTTTAAGTCTAGTTTTGTGTTTTTGAGTCATATTTGTGTAGATTAGCATCCCTGGTTAGTCTCCGGCCTAGAACAATCCCTACTTTCATATACTACATCTATCTTAATAGGGTTTAATTTGTGTGCTAGTTTATATCACATTAGAAGCAGGATAAGGGCATGTGATGATGTTTCTCTCCAACAGCGTCTCGGCAAGCAGCCTCTTGACCAGCTACGAACCGAGCATTTTGGAAGTGCACACTCTCGGCTGGGGCCCCAAGATACCGTAGACTTTCGTCTTAGCGCGCAGAGGAAGTGCACTCTTGGTTAGGCCTCTGGACGAGCATACATTCATGGTTAGGGCCACACTCCGATAATCAACATGGACAACCTTCTAAGCGAAGTGTTCATATGCAGCTAGGCCTTCAAGGAGCATCTTCCACCTCACATTGAAGTTGGCAGCATGGCGGACGGGGAGAAGCAGTCGTACAATCCAGCTCAAGTTCAACTGGCAACCTACGAGTAATCCGCTCACCTGCCAGGAACGTACTACATGCATAACAGCTGCGACATAGATGAACCGAGCATAGGGAAGAGTAGCCGAGACCAGCAGGTCATGGCCATGGGCAGCCGGAAGCTCCACTGCCCCGACAGACGCAAATTAAGGAAGAAGTAGAGAGGCTCCTAACTAAGCAATTGCGTGGATTCTAACATATCGAGACCACAAAAGAAGCCATTTGTATGGATGTGGCTCACATGGGTAGATCACCTTTCACGGACGAGATCGAGCAGACGGAGCCCCCACGTAAGTTCAGTACGCCGTATTTCACCCTATTTAAGGGGGATGAAGACTCGGAAAGGCACTTGAAGCACTACCGCAGCGCGATGATCCTCTACAGATTCAACAACGCTTTAATGTGTAAGATATTCGCCACTACTTTGCAGAACGAGGCGCATAATTGGTTTCATACCCCTGTCTCTACAGTCCATCTAGAGTTTCGACAAGCTTTCTGTAGTTTTCACCAAGGAATACTCATTATATCGCTCGATCAAGAAGAAGTCCGATCATCTCTTCAACATCAAGAAGAATCCGAAAGAGTTGCTCCGTAATTATGTCAAGAGGTTCAAAGCGGAGAAAAGGAAGATAGTCGGCTGCAATGATTCGATTGCCAGTGCAGCCTTCCAAAAGGGACTCCCAGCAGATCATCCCCTATTTGGAGAATTGATTATGAAGGAAGACCTAACTCTACCAGACTCATTCGCTTTAGCAGAGAAGCATACGCTTTGGGATGAGGCCCAATAAGCAAACAAGGCACCTAAGTAGCCTCAGAAAGAGTTTGAGGCAGCCTAGAAGAAGGTGGACAAGAAGTAGTCCAACGACTGAAGCAGGCAAAGGGCCAAGCGTAGAAACTGGTCCCCAAATTCTCGATCTCGGGCAACTAGATCCTTTGCAACCTTAAGAGTGAGCCTTGGTTCAAGTTGCCAAGACAATCTAGAGGAGACACCTTTAAGCTGGATCATATTAAGTATTGTGCGTTCCACTGAGGTCCTAGTGACATGACCGACACTTGTTATATCTAGAGAGAATACCTAGAGAAGTTGGTGAATGAGGGTAAATGCAACAGATGCCTGGACAAGCTAGCTATGCAGCCTAAAAGGAATGCAGATGCAGATGAGGAGTCGCCTGCCAAGACCATCAGAATTAACGACATCTTCGCCGAGTCCGAATACTTAAGGGCCACAAACAACTCCAAGAAAAGGAAGATCCAGCAGGCTATAGCAATCTCCCAGGTTTAGGTAGCTTACGCCAAACCTGGATCCATTGTTGGTTTCACCAAGTAGGAAGCTAAAGGAGTTGACTTCCCACACGACGATGCTCTAATAGTGTCTGTTCCACTGGCACATGTTATAGTCGACATAGTGATGGTGGACAAGGGTAGCACATTAAATCTACTTCAGCTATCCGTCATTTAGAAGATGGCCTGGAAAGCATAATAATATGCCGAGTAGAGGTACTCACCGGATTCAATGGATACACCTCGGCTGCTATTGGCAACATCACACTTGATGTGAGAACACCACCAGTAGTCTCTAAGAAGACGTTCATTATAGTCACCAACTCGTCTCCCTATAACGAGATTATGGGAAGGCCTTGGCTAGTGAAACTGGGCGCCGTAACCTCCGTCGAGTACCAAAAAATTTGATTATGTATCCTGGGAAGAAGAGTTAGATAAATTAAGTCTGATCAGGCCGCATCCCGATGATGCACAATGCAAATGCTGAAGAAGTTAAAGAAGAAGTCCTTCAGCCCCGTAAGAGCTACCAAGGTTGAGAAGGACGAGCCTGTTACCAAATAGCAACTACAGCAGGAAGATCAAGATGATGGCGCTCAGGAGGACATATCGAAAGAGGAAAAAGGATGGAATCTAGAAGATGACGCATAATACATCATTCTTGATCCCGAGCAGCCAGAAAAGACTACTAGAATCAGCTGACGACTGAGCCCAAAGGAAAAATAAGAGTTCACGACATTCCTTAGGGAATATCATGATGTTTTTGCATGGTCAACCTCTGACATGCTTGGCATTGATCCTAAGGTAGCCTACCACAAGCTATATGTCGACGTTACTGCTAAACCGGTGATCCATAAATAGATAAGCTATTAGCAGCCGAATTCATCAAGGAAGTAACGTATTCATCATGGTTAGCCAACGTCGTGCTAGTAATGAAGAAAGAGAAGGACAAGTGGAGAGTATGCGTAGACTACACCAACCTCAACAAGGCTTACCCGAAAGATCTGTTCCTTATCCCTCGAATTGACTTACTGGTGGACTCAACTGTAAGGAACCAGTTGTTCAGCTTCTTGGACCCATATTTCGATTACAATCAGATAGCCATGCTTAAGCCTGACAAAGAGAAAACTGCGTTCGTGATCGAGCGAGTCACCTACTGCTACAAGGTTATGCCTTTTGGCCATAAGAACGCATGAGCTACCTATCAAAGGTTAGTAAACATGATGTTCAAGAAGCATATTAGGGTTACCATGAAGGTCTACATCGATGACATCATGGTAAAAGGAAATTAGGGGTCAGACCACCTCAGAAACTTGGCAGAGACATTCAGTATCCTTAAGGAGTACAAGATGAAGCTCAACCCTGCCAAATGCACCTTTGGGGTCTCCTCATGCCGATTCTTAGGGTACCTCGCAACCCAGTGAGGAATTGAGGCGTATCCTAAGCAGATCAAAGCAATCTTGGAGATGAAATCCCTAACAACTTTGAAAAAGATCCAAAGTCTGACCAGACGAGCAACCGCACTCAACCGATCGATGCAAGCCTTTTTTCAAGGTCATCAAGAAGGCGCAAAAAGAGAAGTGGGACAACGAGTGCGAGAAAGCATTTCAAGACTTAAAGAGATATTTGACATCCCCTCCGCTACTATCCAAGCCGAAAGCAGCCGAGGAATTATGCATCTACTTGGCAGTCTCAAACGTAGAAGTAAGCTCTGCTTTCATACGAGAATAGCTGGAGGCCCAACTGCCAGTATTCTACACTTCTAAAGCTTTCATCGATATGGAAACAAGATACCTGAGGATCAACAAGATAATTTTAGCATTAATTGTTGCAGTTAGAAGCTCAGACCATACTTTTAGGCACATACGGTCGTCATCATGACTCAATATCCCCTACGATCTATCCTACATGGTCTAGAGGCTTCTCAACGATTAATGAAGTGGGCGTTGGAACTCAGCCTATACGGCTTGGTTTACCGACCCCACACGACAATAAAAGCCCAGGTCTTGGTAGACTTCATAGCAGAGTACACTCTTGGCCTAGAAGATGCAACGACACAGCCCAAAGACGTCATCGAGCATGCCTTGGCCGAACCAACCCTTTTTTACAAAGACTTTTGGAGCCTGCACATCGATGGTTCATCTAACTACAAAGGTTCTAGAGCAGGCTTGGTTCTCATCACCCCAGAAGGCCCGATGCTCGAGAAAGCAATCACTCTAGGCTTTAAGGCATCAAACAACGAAGCAGAGTACGAGGACTTATTGGCAAGCCTTTAAATGGAACAAGATCTGGCAGTCAAGGAGTGTGCAATCCATTCTGATTCTCAGCTTATCACTAACCAGACTACCAGGAGTATGTAACAAAGCATCCAAGGATAGCACTATAGCTCGAGAAGATACGAAAGCAGCTTGAGGTTTTTCAGACTTACACCCTCACATAGGTGCCACGGGTAAACGACGCTCATGCAGATGCCCTGATAGCCTTAGGCTCTGCTTTGGACTACCAGTTCAGACGCTCCATCTCGATCGAGTATTTGGGAAAACCGAGTGAAGAAGAAGAACCAGCAGTCAAGATGTTACAAGTCAATATAACCCCAAGCTGGCAAGACCCTATCATCGACTACCTACTCAATGAGACATTCCCTGTAGAAAGATTAGAAACTAGGAAGCTCCAAATAATGGCGGCACGTTACTCTATGTGGAACGACATTCTCGTCTGAAGGTTTTTTTCAGGCCCCCATCTCCGCTGCCTAGCGCCTCCTGAAGACTTAAAAGTTCTGAGCTCGATCCACGAAGGAGTTTATGGAAACAACTCAAGAGGCCAATCCTTAACACAAAAGGTCTTCAACACCGGCTACTACTAGCTTACACGTGCATTAAGACGCTAAGGAATTTGTTCAAAAGTGCGATAGCTGCCAACGCTTCAAGCTTGTACCTACACTACCTGTCAGCGAGCTCCACCCCAAACAAGCCTATGGCCATTCATATAGTGGGCAATCAACCTGGTAGGGCCAAAGTCGCCTATTGCTAGTGGTAAGGGCATGATGATCATGGCCACCGACTACTTCGCCAAGTGGGTAGAAGCCAAGCCTATGACCACCACTACTCAATCAGTGCTTCATATGGAGGAACTTCATTTGCAATTCGGCATCCCTTAATATATCGTCATCGACAACGCCCCATAATTTGTTGGCAAAGACTTAGCGAAGTTCTTCCATAAATATGGCATCAAGCAGCCCATGTTTACACTTAGATATCCCCAAGGCAACAGGTAGGCGGAGGCACCCAACAAGACAATCCTGGACTGCCTTAAGAAATCCCTCACAGACAAGTAGGGAAAGTGGCCAGACGAACTTCCTAGTGTCTTATGGGCGTATCGCATGACCAAACGATGAGCAACCGGTGAAACTCCTTTCTTATTGGAATTTTGTTCAAAAGAAATCATCCCTCCTAACATCATCATATTGAGCATTAGCAATGTCATCATGTTGAGCATCAGCACTATACTAGCAACTTTGGAGCATAACAAAAAGGAGATGGCCGCAAATCTAAATCTGGCAGAGGATGAACGCGAGAAGGTCATCACCCACATTGCAACCTACCAGTAGTAGTTCCTCTCCAGCTATAGCAAAAGGTCAAAAATCTGGCGGTTTCAGCCTCGAGATTTGGTCATAAGAAAAGCATTCATCATTGCCTGAAGAAAAGGTTCCAAAAAGATGAATCCTATATGGGAAAATCCATACAAAGTTAGCGGAGCAGGCGGTAAGGGTAGCTACACCCTCACCATCATAAACGACAAAGAGATTGACAAGCAGTGAAATGCCTACAACCTACAGAAGTACTACATATGACCTTCCAAGCAGCTCAGTGAGCACTATTTCGCAAGCCGAGGACTACCAGTTCGATATCCTTGATCTCATTTTTCAACGAAGATTTCCAAAGCTATATATCACTTGGCTTGACTGCGTATCTGCAACAACTGTCTACTCATGCTCTGATTGAAAATCGCGCCCATTCAGGGACTTATCGTATAAATTATGCCCCCCGAGGATCAACCTTGTTCTCCCCTGTGAGAGGTTAAATTACGCATTCCGAATATCTAGACGTGGATGGGTCAGGCTACCCTGGTGTAACTAGACCACGATGGCCTGCATCGACATCCCTAAAAGTAGCCATAATGGTCTTTTTCAAGGCTTAGCTAGAGTGAAGGATTTTAGGCCTTTGGCTTGATCTGCGGGGACCCAAGCCAAAGAGACGAATGAGGCACACTGCGCAGCTTGCCTTTTGGATGGTTGCCCATGAAGATGGACCATAGTTAGGCATCCTTGATGTGACCAGTTGTTGTCAACCCCGATTGAGCATTCTGTATGTGACCAACTAGTGATCTTCGTGTTACGAAATAGTATTCCCTCTACCCGTTAGAGGAACATCCCTTTTGAGCATCCGCGATGTGACTAGCAAGCATTCGCAATTGAGTATCCCTGGTGCAATACATAGGTGATCTCTGTGAGGATACAAAATTCTAGCTCTAGCTACACATATAGGGTGCACGCGGTTGAGCATCCTTGATATGACCAGCTAGCGTAAGGATCTGAGCATCTTGTATGTGACCAACAAGCGATCTCTGCGTATCCTTGGAAACCTAAAGTTGCTGCCAATTTAACAAGCAGCCTATGGTCTTTGGAAGATCCCTGGAAAGCTAAAGTCGTTGCCTATTCAACGAGCAGCATACGGTTTCTAGAAGGTACCTAGGAACCTAAAGCTACTGCTAATTCAACGAGTAGCCTACGAATTCTGGAAGATCCTTAGGAACCTAAAGTCGCTACCAACTCAACGAGCAGCCTACAATTTTTAAAAGACTGCCTACGATACACCCTTCGAGCAGCTAACCGGATAAAACTATACAACCGCACAATCTTGTCACAAGTTAACAGGTTAACGCGAACATGCACTGCCTAGCACAAAATAACCCCTTGGGTACACTGATTCCTAAAATGCTATGCTCCTATGGAATTGGTTACATAAAGTGCAAAGAGTTTTTTTGAACCACTGCCCACGAAATTCCATAGAACCACACACTTTTGATGTGTAAGGTTAGTGAATTTCGTGTCCTAATAATTTTTAGTATGTTGTAATGCAGGCCACGCAGCTCAAAGGATTGGAGAAATGATGACTAGCTAAGCAGCCTATGGTTAGGGGGCAACAATGAGAGATAAAGCTCAGCAGTTCAAAGCCCTAGAA
The DNA here is from genome assembly GCF_916048215.2 of Malus sylvestris. Classification (NCBI taxonomy): domain Eukaryota; kingdom Viridiplantae; phylum Streptophyta; class Magnoliopsida; order Rosales; family Rosaceae; genus Malus; species Malus sylvestris. Next base: position 38,824,115 of record NC_062272.1, on the reverse strand, counting down.
GATCAAAGTTAACAACCGAGCAGTCATGCAGACTTGCCTGCTTCTGTAAGTAAAACGCTTGGCTGCTAATTCTCTAGTTAACAACTTTGCAGAGGTCCTAAGCCTATATCAGCAGTCACATAGGTTATGCAATCCCGTCTGCTTATTGAAAATAGCGTGCTTCGCTGACGACCTTGTGATTAAAGATCTAGTGGACTACCGATACAAAATATGCAACCATGTAGGTCATTCGACCCTGTAAGTTAGAAGTTTCAAAAGATGCCTCAAGCAAGCGAAGATTCGCACCCGACAACCCTGAGTTGGCACTTAAAGCAATAAAGATAGGCTTGACTGCTTTGTTCAAAGCAGCCTGCTTATTTGTTCATTCTACGTTTAAAGCTTGAAGCAAGGCAAAGAGACAAAAATGAAGTAAAGTGAAGAAAAAAAGTTTATTAATTTCTAACAAATTGGTAAATGGCACAAAGGCCAATAGAGTTCAAACAAAGGAAAAAGCAAAGCAAGAAAGGAAAAGAAGGTAAATCCTAAAGTCTATTTAAAAAAACTACTCCTCAACAGCTTAGACATCTTCAGCAGCCGCATTGCTCCCAATAGCATCAACCTCCCGCGCTTCATCTGCAGCTGCCCCATCCTGGGTAGCACTATCATCAGCCGCCCCTGCCTGGTGGCACTACCTTCGGCTGCACCTACCTGGGCAGCCTAATCCTCAGCTGCTCCACTAACAGCGCTCTCGAAGGAAAACTTAAGCAAATCCTCAGAAGAAATAGAAAAACGTTTGAGGTCCTTATCACAGAAGGCGTAGTTAGATGGCATGTCAAGGAAATTATCAATATAGCCAAGCTTGTAGAAGTCAGCTTGACCTTGGGCAAGAACAACCTAAAGACTGGACTTCTCACTCTTCAGCTGGTTATTCTCCTCAATCAGGTCACTACGAGCATTCTATAACTCATCTAGTTCATTCTTCAGGTTCTCGCTAACAGATGACGCTCCTTACAACTCCAATTCCTTGGACTCAAGTCTAGTGACGACCTTCTTAAGTCGAACAGCGTCATTATGTATAGCGAACAGCTCAACATCTTAGGCATCACATGCAATATGAAATTCTGAAATGGCACGCTCAAGGTCTTACATTAGCAACGCTTAGACTTCAATCTCCTTCTTTGCAACGCCAAACTTCCCCGAGATCTCGTCAAGCTGAGCCTTCAAGTCACTGATCTTTTGGCGAGCAATCTTAAGTTACTGAGTAGTGGGGGCAGAGACATCAGATCCCTTTAAAAAGGCAAGTTCAAACTCCAGCTCTTTAATTTTTATCAACAGCTAAGCAAGCCTCTGCTACCATGGCTACCACTATCTCCCTAACAGCCTTGGCATCATCCTGCTCCATACGAGTGTACTCGATTACAAAGATCATAGATTTACATCATATCAAGTAGGGAACCCCTTTACAATTAAGCCTCACACCTCGCAAAGAAACTAGAGTCAACAACTTTGATCACGCCATCAACAAACTTGGCACATGCTTCTGTGTCCTCAAGCAGATCAAGCTTCAACAGGGCATGGATCTCAAAAAAGTCCTCTAAGGCTGGTTTGGTATGCTGATCACGGCTACTTATGCGGGCAAGTGCTTCATTCTCAATAAAAGGGGCCAGCCCTAGCACTGCCTTGGCTCACCTTCATCACTCTTTGTCGCTGCACGTACCTCTGAGGCACAAAAAGTTGTCTAGAAAAAAACCAAGGCACATGGGGCACGACAGAACTTCTCCATTGTGCAATCCTGTTAGTAACAGTTCTAGCAATCCTTGGAGCAGCAGGATTCACATGCTTAGATCCAGCAGCCTCTTTCTTCCCTTTTGGAGAAGTTAAGTCAATCACCAGCCTCCCAACAATGGACAAACCTTAGCGAGCAACAGAGTAAGTCTTCAATTTTTTCTCCACCAACGGCTCTCCAGCAGGCGACGAAGATCTCTTTCTCCCGCATTTGCTTGCAACAAGCTCCACAGTGGCAATCAGACTAGCAAACGCCTCACCCTTGATCTTCTTAATCTCTTATAATAGGGGTAGCCCACCTTTCTCCCTACGAAGATGACTGAGTAGCCAACACCATTCATGGTACTCAACAGAGATCCTTAAAGCGATGTGCACCTTCTTCATGTCTGGAGAAGTCTTGGGAGTTGAATCAAATTTTGAATCTATATAAACAAATGATGACAAATCAAAAGGCAGCTCAGCAAAAGTATAAAGCAACTTAGAGACTAAGCAACCTATTTACCATTGATGAAGGCAATCAGAACGATCAACCCAGGTGAGGAGTCAGATTCCCACTATCTCTAAAGGCTCTCCCTAGTCATGATCCCTTTTGCTAGAGTGATCGAAGAGCCTATGGCTGGTCCTCAACTACCCAACACCATCGATGTGACCTATGTCAAAGAAGTACCAAAACTCGTTGGTAGTTAGGTCCAAGTCAAAGAACCTACTCAAGTTATGGAACCCCATAATCAAGCTAACCGCATTCGGAAAGCACTGAGCAGGAGCACACTTCATGGAGCAGATCACCTTTTAGAAGAACTGAGGCATGGGAAAGGTGAACCCCAACACGAAGTAGTAAGGGTGAAACTTGATAGCTTTCATAGTTTTACACAGCTCACGATTACTACCATCCTTGGCCCGCTTCATGCGAACCCCAAATAGAATTGCATGCTTAAGCATCTCAAGGAAGTCCTGAACTGCTTATCGGAACCTACCTTGACGTGTGCAGCCCTGAAGTAGCCTAGCTTACTTCAGATCTGCCTTAATGGTTCAACGGCGAAATAAATTCAACATTCTTGTGGCTTGAGGAAAACATGTTCTAAAATCCTACAACAGGCCAAGGAAAAATTATTAGAAGGTTGCTAAAAAAAGAAACAAAAAAAAAGGAAAAAATTAAATGGAGCAACGCGCCAGGCCGCAGCCCAGCTGGCTGCCTCACAGACCCAGCACACTAGACAGAAGACACGGGCCCATCACGCCAGGCCTTCATCTCGGCCCAATCTCATGCCAAGCTCCAACCCAGCAAGCCTTCACGACCCAATTCAAATGGAATGGGGCTGGCGTCCCTGCACTTCCCTCCCACGTTAAACAGGCCCAAGCCCAACAACCCCTTCAGCCACACGTGCCTGCACCTAGTGTCCCATCTCGAGCAGCCCAAGGCTAGCGCCCCAGCGCCTAGGTCCACACGCATCTCGACCCACGCCGAGCTGAGTCTACCTACAGCAACCCAGCTACCGCAACAGCAGCATGGCAGCCCCACTGCTGCACAATTTCCCAAGTCCTCGACCCCCGTCAAGCCGAAACGCAAGCCCCAAGGTTTTGAAAAATCAAGAAGAAAGAGAAAATTAATTTTTTCTTACCTTGGAAAAAAAGAAAACCAACGAAACATAATTTTTTGCACGGGCAAGCAAAGAAGATTGCTAGGGGAAGGGGAACAAATATCCTTTGGCTTTCTCTTTCTGGCAAGGTTTTAATTGCACTGCAAATTTATTTAACCCCCTGCTTGACACAGACTTAAATAGGTTTTGGTAGCAATTACATTCTCTTTCCTAGAAGAATTTAAATTCCAAGTCAAAGAAGGAATCTATATCAAATTGGGACACAAACTCCATTGTAGCTTTGGATTCCTACACCTCTTTCCCTTTCCTATGAGCAGTCCAGCAGGTGTAGGGGGCATTTGTGGAGCTAAAAATAATCCCAAAAATCGTGGAGCTGATAGGTGGATTATTTCCCAAGAAAGACAAGATTGCCCCTATTACATGAGTGGGGAGCAGCCTCATTCACCACATGCAGCAGAGGTAGAGTAGGCAAAGATCAACGACTGCTCAAGGCACCCCTGCCCGTAGGAAAAGTCAAAGTTATTTATGATAGAATAATCCCTTATTCTTATCATAAATACATTTCTAATTAGAGAAGACCTCTTTCAAGTAAGTTATCCTAATTCCTTTTATTTAGGATATATATCTAATTATTCTAAGATATTTATTTACCCAAATATCTTAGAATATTCTCACCTAAAATTCCACCCTAGGGCCGGCCACTTCTAAACCCTAAAGGGCCGGCCCATCTCCTCCTTTTATCCTATAAATACTCCATTTATCTCCAAAATTTGGGGAAGCTTTTGCTACCCCTAAAGAGGCTTTTTGCTTTTGTACAAATACTCAAACACATTCTTCTCAGAATTCTAACTTTGGCATAAAAAATTCTTCGGCCAAAGACCTCTCCCCCATTCATTGTGCGCGCGTGAGGCTTTTGGGTTTAATCTTAGGTGTTATTATTTTGCAAGTGCAGATTCGTCAATCAAGGAAAGGCGGAAATTTGCATCCATAGTTAGCATAATGTGAGACTTACATTTGTCACATCATTAATTAAATGACAAATTGACGGATTTTTTAACGGAGGTTTGAAATTGCAATGAATACGTAAGTTGATGTATGACATTGTAATGTTCAAAAGATGAAGTATAATTTTGTTATGTGACCTAAAGTTGAGGTGGTAAAATGTGATTTACCTTATTAATGTTATTGTTGTTATTATTATAGCTTTAGTGATTGGATACCCCAAGCATCATAATACAAGTGGTTGGAGATTTGAATTTTTTTCTTCAACCACTTGTATGATGACATGGTGTACTAGACCGTATTTTCAGCACATTAAAAAAATCTCTTTAACATCTGTATTTGATATTTTCTTCGTTTTTGATGATGGGAATGTGGCAGGAATCCCCCTAAAAATACCCTTAAGGATGCTAAAAATAGTAGTGGATATTTTCTGGATCTCTCTCTCTCTGTGCTCACTCTCACGCATGCTTCTTGCTTCGTTAATCGATTGCGTTGATGGAAGCCGAACGAGTCCCACCCCCCCACCTAGGGGTGGGTTCGGTTCAAATCGGTTCGGTTTTTTGCCAAAACCGAAACCGAACCGAAATTTCGGTTCAGTTCAATTTTTTTTCGATTTTTTTCAGTTCGGTTTTTTTTCGGTTCGGTTTTGGTTTTTTTTTTTCAAAAAATGAGAAAATTTGAAATCTTAAATTTTAACATATCCAACACAATCATAACATAAATATTCCGACTAGACTTAAAAATAATGAAAATAAACATTTAAAGTTCAACTAGAATTATAACATAAAGGTTTTTTTTTAAATATTTTGGGTTTAAAGTTTAACTGTAAATAGATTTCCTTTTAGACGATGATGATGGATTACGACCTTATTCATTCCTCTCTTTCTCTCAATCTCTCTCTCTCTCTCTCTCTCTCTCTCTCTCTCTCTCTCTCTTTCTCTCTCTCTCTCTCTCTCTCTATATATATATATACATACATGTATTCTTCACTAGCAATAAGATAAACATTCTATAATATACTATTTATTTTGATTATTGTCTAGGTAACAATTTTTGATATTTTCTTTATCTTTATGGTCCGAATTTTTTTTCTCCATATATGTGGTTACATAATATAATTTCTACATTCTGTGTTCAACTTCTACCACCAGCAAATTTTGAAGAGGTGTTCATCAATATTTTTGAATATATTGATATACTTTTCAAAATTGTTAGGCCAGGGAAGCTACTATACTTGGCCATAGGTGAGAAAGTTTGAATTTTGTTTTTGATCTCGTAGTGTTTAATAAACTCATGAGACTTTTATACGCTGTTTGCTTTCCCTAATCAACTGCAGTGCAGTTGAGATATGTGTTCTTATATATGTGTTGCACTTAATGATATAAACTATAAATATTGCATGTAATGGTATAAGTTCTAATTTTTGTTGTAGATGGAGAAGGTGAGAAGACAATTTGAATTGGAAAGCAAACAAGTCCTACCAAAGCAGCAGTCCGAAGTATCATATTCTAATATAATAAAATCAAATAATTAAATAAATAAAATTTAAAAAATATTAATTTAATTATTTCGGTTCGGTTAGGTTCGGTTCGGTTTCTAGACCACCAAAACCGAACCGAACCAAAAGAGTTCAGTTAGGTTCGGTTTTTTCAATTCGGTTCGGTTTTTTTCGTTCGGTTCCGTTTTTTCAGTTTCGGTTCGGTTCGGTTCGGTTTTCGGTTTTTTGAACCCACCCCTACGCCCGCCCGCACCACCACCCCCCCCCCGGGCGGCGGGCCACCAACGATGCATATACCTTGAGTATAGGGATGAAGGCGTTCCAATGAGTATGAGTTCGAAAAGGAGTCATTCCATGAAAATCCTGCGAGATGGGCATGGGTAAGCCCATTAAGCTATCATGTGGGTATGAATCAATTTGTAGCCCATCAGCTCTTTCTGTTTAATGTGCATGAGACAGAGGCCTTTCCCGGAGGGTTTGGCTTTGTTGGTTTTCCTAATGGACTTCCGGCGGAGTGCTTCCGGGAAGGTACATCGATCCGAATCTTAGGAAAAAGGTTCTAAAGTATTGTTAACACAATGTGCTCAAACTAATTTTAGATAACTTGCTACTACTAGGAAATCTGATTCTGATGGTGGTGGAATAGCATATATAAGAAAGGTTTTTTTAAAGAAAATGATCCTTGAGATTAACATAACTTTTGATTTTGGTTCATAAGATTTTAAATTGATAGAGCTGGTCCTGAGTTTGTCTACCATCAATTAGTGGTCATTCTATGAAAAAAAATCTCCGATAAACAAAGATAAAATGATAAAAATACTCAAGGGACCACTTCTATTAGTTTCAAATCTCAGGGGATCATTTTGGCTAGGCCTAATTGGATAAATTATCCTCATGATGACAGAGTATTTAGAAGATAACCTATGTGGTAAAAAAATTCGGATTTAAACCCTTATGGTGAAGTCCGTTAAAAATTAAGCCCAAATTCAAAATTTCCATTATTTTCTGTGTTAAGCTGTGAAAGCTGAGCTGAAGCCTCCACTCGTGATGTTCTAGTTCAAACGAAGCTGACAGTAACGGCTTAGTTGTTCCTGCAGCCGATAAAAATGGTGATAAGCTGTCTAACAATGAGCCAAAAGTACCACCAGGAATTTCTTTCTCTGGCAATCACCATGAAAACAATAGCGCTGAGCTACAACTACCTCTACCTCATGTAAAAGGAGCCATGGATAAACGGAAGGAAAGTTCATTTCGTCCACTTATACAATGACACGCCGCTTGTGTACCTGGCACTAGGGAAAAATCTCTCAGAATTAAGGCCAGATATTTTGGAAGGGCATTTGCTCGACTTTAATCATGTTTGAGCTTGGTTGCGGTTGGAAGATAACGTTTTCAACAATTAGCAATGTTTGCTCAACTAAAGCTTCAGGTGTGGCATTCTAGTGATTATTTTACAAACTGAATTTCTCCAACATATTCTGATGAGAACAAAGGCGTAGGCATCCGAAATCTTAAACTGAAGCCCTGAAGGCTGCACAGCATGATCATCTTCTGCTACGATGATAACCGGAAATTTGAGGATTTAAGCTAAGACCTCTCACTTACAGGTAAACAAAGAAGTATAGGTAGACGGGTAGTTGAATAGATTCTAATTGTATATATGCAGTGCACCAATAGGAGAATGGGTCCGTCACTTTGACCTACAACAATGTGGACAAAATCCATCTAGTAGTACAAGAATTTGATCTTCCCTTCCCTTTTGTCCATTGATGCCATCCTTCTGTCATCCACTCAGACTAACCGTCAGTCTTCCTCTCAAGAAAATATCCAACACCATTATGCACTGTAATTTGTTAAGCACCCACTTACCTACCCACCTCCTAGCTCTCTCTTGCATATTTTCATTTGGAAAGTGATTTTCTTGTTTCTATCCCTTGATGATTCTCGCTTCGTTTATTCAATTTGAAGGCTAAATCATTTTCCCCAATAACTAGTCTCCATTATTTACCATTTTTGCATCCTTAAGCTTGTTCTTTGTAGAAATCCATCAATCTAATCTCTCTTTTGTGGGTTTATTTTCTCTCACAAACTAAGCAAAATTGCATTAGGAAAAAGCATAATTTTATCCCTCACACAAGAACATGTATCATTGGAACATCTATCAATCCCACATCCATATATATATATATATATATATATGAATGTGGGATTAATAGGGTTTAGGGAAAACCAAAGTCAGATGTCCAGTAAAATTCATGCTAATCATACATGATCTAGTACAACATTTCAAAACAAGGGTTCTCAAATATACATTCATACCCAAAACACCCCCATCACAATACACCATTAACATTTAACAGATTTGAATGAAATCAGCAGTTCCATTCTCTCCAAACTAGGGTTCCACATCCTGTAATTATATCAAGTTTCCATGTCAATTACCTCTTGCACATCTTGTGATGACCTCACACCCTCTGTTGTAAGGATTCGCCGCCGCAGCGTGACAATTGTAGTAGGAAGCCCCTGGTTTTCCACAGGGAACCAAGTCCCTGTTGAGAGTCCCATAGCTTATGTACTTCTTCTGCATTGCCAGAATTCTCCTGCTGCTCTCTGACTCCATCTCTGGCTCTGTCAAGCACTCCCCAATCTTCTTGCTGCAGGCGCTTCTTCCCCCCATGGCAGCCTCGATTTCGCTTCCTTTGAGTGGATGATTCAGGTCAAGAACTGAAACCCCATTGCAGATTGAGAAGTGGATGTGGATTAAAAGGAGAGATAGGTAGAGAATTAGAGTGGGATTGGCTCTTCTGCTTCTGGGTTTGGACATTTTTTCTTTGTTTGTGGCTTTTGTTTTGTGGGTTCTTTGCTTTAGTGAAGGGTCGGTGGACTCTGGAAAGAAGGAAGTGAGATTCTTAGTGGTTGGAGGGGTCATTGAATGGGCTGTGATACATGATCATAGCTTTTGGCATAAGCTTCCAAAGTGATATGCATGTATGGCTATATAGCCTATACATACACTATAGCAAAGACATGTCATGTGAAACATGTCATGTCATGAAGGAATTAATGGCAACTCAACACCTCGTGAACCTTGTAACATTCCACATCGTCCAGAGGAGTGATCCTGAAATGTATATTCTCATCCCTACCTAACACGAGACATTTTGGGAGCTCACTGGCTTCGGGTTCCATAAGAACTCCGAAGTTAAGCGAGAAGGAGGTCAGAACACTCCCAGGATGGGTGATCTCCTGGGAAGTTGCTCGTGAGTTCCCAAAAACAAAACCGTGAGGAAATGGTAAGCCAAAAGCAGACAATATCATGCTACGGTGGTGGAACGGGCTCGAGAAGTGATCCGCCTCGGGCCGGGATGTGACAAAATGGTATCAAAGCCAATCCCTGGTTAGAAGTGTGCCGACGAGGACGTCAGGCTCCTAAGGGGGGTGGATTGTAACATCCCACATCGCCCAGGGGAGTAATCCTTAAATGTATATTCTCATCCCTACCTAAGACGATGCCTTTTGGGAGCTCACTGGCTTCGGGTTCCATAGGAACTCCGAAGTTAAGCGAGAAGGAGGCCAGAGCATTCTCAGGATGGGTGACCCATTGGGAAGTTGCTCTTGAGTTCCTAAAAATAAAACCGTGAGGGAATGGTAACCCAAAGCGGACAATATCATGCTACGGTGGTGGAGTGGGCCCGGAAAGTGGTCTGCCTTGGGCCGGGATGTGACAAACCTTCTCTGATAAGAGTTGCTCAACAATTATCATTTAGTACTATGATCTAGTATTATTCTTCTTTATTTGTAAGTAAGAGGTTTTAAGTTCGATTCTCGCTAAAAGATGAATTTGAACCGTATTATTGTTGCTAGCCTAGTTTGAGGCTTAGCACATTTCCTAACCCTTACTCTAGATATTATTGATTGTTAAAAATAAAAAATTAAAAAAATTAAAAAAAACTGCTAAACAATTAGAAGTAGTTATTGTTAAAATGTCAATGTCGCTCCTCCTTAGTTTGACACGTCTAGTTTTTTTTCTCTTTTTTTTGTTTAAAAAAAATGATTCAATATTAAAAATAACCATGTAAAAGATTAGAATGTGTTGTGAAATCGAGGATACGTATGTAGTAAAATAAAAAGTAAATAAGGCACAAAAATTATGAGGTTCGACAAGTGTGCCTACGTCCTCGGCTTACCAATAGTACTTTATTTCATTATCTGAAATAATAAGAGTACAAAATAACTCCCGTTGTTTTCTAAGGCTAGTTCGATAATAGGATCCCGGATCGACAATGGGATCCCGAATCCTAAACTGACCTTTTTCGGGACATGAATTCGAATACTGATCCCAAACCGAAATTTCAATATTCCCGAAATGTTTTCAATATTTCGAACAAATCAAGATTAAATTTTGGTCTTTTGGGCTGAAATTTGAGATTTTGGGCTTTTGGCCTAAAATTTCTGTTAGCCCAGTTTCTTACTAATTGAAAATGTAAAAAATTAAAGAAAATTATAACAAATGACCAAGGATCAGACACTACCAAAGTATTAAATATCGATGATATCGGTAGTCCAAAAACACGGAAATATCGATGGAAATATCGGGATATTATCGATATCGATAAAAATAATATGGAAACCACGGAAATTGGAAGAAAAACTTGGAAATTTTTATTGAAACTTTGCAGGATGTTTATTTAGTCAATTATCTATTAGTTTATCACAAAAAATTGGAAGGAAATGCATTGCATGATGGATTTAACTGATTTAAGTTGATTATATAGCGAGCTGGCAAACATTGTGAGTGTGGAAAATATGTAGTAATTAATGAAAGATGTTTAACTTTAAACACACCATAATCATTTATATATAATTTTTAATTAATCTCGTTGTACAATTTTCTATTAAAAATTATTTTTATTTTTTCTTTTCACATGGTGCAGCACACCATTCCAAAATCTTTATTTTTTTATTATTATTTCTTCTTCTTCTTCTTTTGTTTTTTTTGGCAAACATTTTTTCTTCTTGTTTTCAGATGGTGCCAACGCACCACTTCTTTTTCTTCTTCTTTTCAGATCGTGCCAACGCACCAATCCAAAACCCTTTTTTTTCTTCTTCTTTTCAGACACTTCCACCCGTGTCCTCACCGCCCCCCCCAACGCACCCCCTCGCCTCTCTTCCAAAAAGCCCTTTTAGACCGCCTCAGAATAGCAACCAAAACCAAATATCCTCCCTAGAGAGACCAGAAATCTTCGACACCTCGCACACCCCTCCCATAGCCGATCGCCATGTCAGGACTCAGGAGGACCCATCACGCAGGACTGGGAGCCCGTCGTCATCAGGAAGAAGGCACCCAACGCCGCTCGCCGCTCCGGAGCTGGGATCAAAACCCTCAAGAAAGGTTTTGTGTGTTTCCCCCTTCCCCAATCCCTCGAACCTTCTCCCTCATTCCTCTCCTTGGCAGCTGCGACAACGAAGCCTCGGTTGCAGTTGCGACGATGACGCCTCCGGCGATATTATCGATAATATCGCGATATATTTCCGATAATTAAGTGTATACGTTTGAAAATATAGCCTACTAAAAAAAACGATATTATCGGCGATATTTCGCCGATAATATCGATATTTTGGTCATTGGACACTACATAGTTGAGAAATATAAAGGATGGCAATCCTAGAACAATAATATATGAACAAATGTAGAGACTGGGTAATTGGACTTAATCTGGGAAAGTCCAGAAAAATAAAGGATGGCAAGCCAATAACAATAATATATGAACAAATGTAGAGACTAGGTAATTGGACTTAATCAGGGAAAGTCCAAGATTAAGGCAAAAATCACAAATCAAACTCCATAAATCAGCCCCACACACAAACTCACAACAACAACAACACAGAACACACACAAAACAAACCCCACACATTGCATATATAATAATACATAGATTCAAACTCACACCAACGTTCCATTTTCATAAATATGAAGACTGGGTGTAGCCAGAACTAACCTTACCTAACAACCCATACTTTATGCACTACGGTACACAAACACATACAAAGACATGCATATGTAGGTTGGCAGTACAAGGAAGGAAGAAAGAAAGGCGTTGAAATATAGACATCTTCCTCCCAAATGCCACGTTACATGTTTTCAACAAACAAATCATTTGAGAAGAGAAAAGCAACCAGAAGAAAAAGAGAAGAAAAGATCCTCTCTCTCTCTCCTTAATATCTTTCCTTGAGCTATATATGGTTTCTTCGGGTGGAAAACGATGTTTAATTAATATACATACATACATACATACATACATATACATATACATATATGAATGAAAGATTAATTTTAACTATAATTAAAAAATAAATACATATAAAAAGTTTCGGTTCGGTTCGGGCTTATTGATAGGGATTTTGCTACACACGTGAACGGGCTAAAACTTCCTATAATACTTGAAAGAATTACAAGGTTGTTGTAGTACAAACGGGCAAGGTCGTTCTCCACAGGGATTATTAAATAATTCGAAACAAATCAAATTCTATTTAATTATTGTAAAGCAGAAATTGAGATGATTGATTTTATAACCTACTTAAATTAAAAAATGAATTTAATTAATAAAAGTAAACTAATCTGCAATATTAAAGCTGAAAGAAAAGGAACTAGTTTTGGAGAAATCAAATTAAGAAAGCACAAGGGTTCCACCATCACCTAGCAATCTTATGAACTTTTACCAATTACTTATGATCTACACATGCCACTTTGAAGGTTAGATTTTCCTAATTCACGTTCTACTTGGAACCTCCAACATAGAACGTATGTTTAATAAATATGCAACTCGTCCGGACGTTCGGATCAAATATGAACATGTAAGACTCATTATGCTTTATGAAAACCCTTTGAAAAACCATGCAACCCTTAAGACGTGGTGTTCATCTTAAGTGAAATTACAATTATTAATTACAAGAAGCCAACGTCAATTTCAGGGAACCTTCCGACCAAAATTGTATCAAATTACTTTTCTAAAGATCCAAATGGTGATCAGGCATTAAGACAATTAGATAGTTTTAATCCCGGTAATTAATAATTTAAAGTATGCATGCAATCAATCATAAGCAATTAAATAAAAATCAGATATTTATGCTAAGGCTCAACGCTTCGCCCTAGCAAAAGGAATTAGTTACGCATATTCATAATTAAAATCATAGAAAATATTATTAAGAAATGGATTGAAAACACCTTAAAGTAGAAAATCTCCAAGAACCCTAACAATTCTCTCTGTCTCCAAAGTTGCATAAAAGAAAGCGTAGAACAAAACTAAGAACGGAAAAGCAATACATTTGCTAAGCCATCCACAAACCCTAAAACATAGGTCTCTTATTCCAATTAGGAAACTAAGAAAAATAATAAAATATCTTAGAAAATAAAACCCTAATTAAACTAGGGGAAACTGCTAGGTACTTGTTCAGCCACGTTTTAGCCTCAGATCTCCTCCAAATCCGGCCCAAGATAGGTTTTTTTAAATATTAGGACGTTCCGAACACATCTCCAGAAGGTCACGAAACCATCCGAGGTCATTCTAGGCTCCAAAAATGCAATTTAAGCCCAGAAACGTTATTTTCCAACACCGTGCATCGCTCCTTTATTTTATCGCCAGAAAATAACCGCTTGGTGCAAAAATCCCAAATTTTGATACGATCAAGCTAAGTGACTGACGAACGTCCTCCGACTGGAATTACTCCAAAATTCGTCCATTTGGTCCTGTTTTTCTCCAGAGGAGTCCAAAGTCCTATATTGAAAATACAATTCAAAGCATCAAAATTCTTCCAAAATATTTACCAAAATATACTAAGAATAGGGTAAAATATATAATATAAAATCTACTCATCACTTACCAAACTATTGAACGGGCAATACCTCGTATGAATGGTTAAGTATTGGTTCAAGATGAGGGAGTCAATCTGAGGAGTCTAGGAAGCTCAAAAGCTTGTGCCCTGTTGTAGAATCTACTTGCAAGTCAATCTGATGGAGTGGATAAGGATCCTTGGGACATACTTTGTTCAAGTATGTGAAGTCCACACAGCCTCTCCACTTCCATTCTTTGTTTGCACGAGTACCATGTGTTGTCAACCAGTCTAAGTGGTGAACTTCAACAATAAAGTTGGCACCCTTGAGCTTATCAAATCTTTTTCTCAATGATCTTGCTTCGCTCTATTCTATTATTACGCTTTTGCTGGATAACCGTCGTTGCAGTTGGGTTCAGATGGAGAGGCTAATTCCTGGTATATCATATGTGAACCAAATAAACACCTCTTTGTTGGCCCACAAAAAGGTAGTAAACAATTCATTCTCTCAATCAGACATCTTCGATTTGATTATGGCTTTGCTTTCTGGTTTTGAGGCTCGAGGTTGATGTAAACTCTTTATCTGCCTCAGACTCCAAAGTGTCGTTGTCTTGGGTGTCAAGATCTAGGTTGAATTCCTTGTAGCTTGTCTGTTGAACCCCAAACTGTGATTGCTATGCCAACTCATCCATGAGAGCAGTAGAGCTCCGTTCTCCCTTGCTGAACATATTCATGCTCTCTTTTACTTTGCCTAGTGTGGGGTAACAGAGTAATCGGTAATAAGATGAAGGGATTGTCCTCATCTTATGAAGCCAATTCCGGCCAAGTATGGTGTTGTGAGGAGTTGGGCAATCCATGACATGAAAGGCCACCAGATAGTTATACATTTTTGCTTGAACTGCGAGTTTTACTATTCCAAATGACCAGATGCTAGTACAATTGAAGGTATGAAGAGTGGCCTTACTTTATTAATGTTGTCCAGGATCCCTATCCTCTTTGTTGCGTCCTTGAAGAAGATGTTGACCCCATATACATTGTCCAACAGAACATGACTAAATAAGACATTGGAAATCTGTACCTGAATGACCAAGGCATCGTTGTAGGGCGAGTGGACATCTTCCAAATTCCAATTAGAGAACATCAGATGTTAGAGTCGATTAGAATGGGCTTATTAATGGAAACCACCATCCTAGGCTTCTTGCAGGCTGCCTTCCTCTCATTCTTGATCTTACCAGGTACTCTTAATCTCTGTAGATATAGTTGACGTTGAGAACTGGTCTTTACATCAAGCCTTGACTTCCATAAGATCATTGGGAGTGGGGCTTCGGACTTCACCCACTACTCCAGAATGGGTTGATGGTTACATAGATGCTCTGTCTGTGCAGCCCTATTATGAAAGCTAAAGTCCATGACCGGACTTTTGATGTTTTCGTATTTCGATCCACCTTACCCGGCCTTAAAAAATCATGGTCCCACAACAACAAAAAACAAAATGGTTAACAAATGGAACATTTCTCTCACAAAGAGAAGGCTCTACTTTGGGATACTGTTTGTCCTGGAGGCCAAATGTTGTTTCATGTGGTATAAGGCTCATGGAAGGGAAATTCATCTTCTATCAATGTATGGTAGGATACCTCCTAATTTTTTTTTTTTTAATCTAGAAAATGATGATATTGTAATTTTCATCCCAATTTATCTATCTACATCGCGCCCATAACATGAGTAGAAGTTACTAGTACGTTTTTATTTCAAGTATTATATTTATATCTAAAAAAAAGGACAGTAAATAATGTTTTTACATCTTTTTAGTAGGTAAGTTATCTCAGCTTACAACTAAATTATGTAATTCATTTCATTTCTTACTTGTTTTGACAATGACTGTTGATGTTTTCTAAAAAGTTGAAACAGATTCCCAAGTTTAAATCACCCATGCCATTGTTATAAAAAAAAAAAATAAATAAAAGAGAGAGAGACTGAAATGCATGTAAATCTAAATCAAATAGACCACCTTGGAAATGCTATCGACGTCTTTTTTGTGGCCATATGGAAGGTAAAAGTCCTTGTACATATGTTTGATTTGAGTCGAATTTTTTTACTTGTTTGCCATGTGCTTTCTACAATGAAGACAATATAACTTTTAAAACGAGTTGGACGAAAATGCCCCCAGTCGCGCCAATCGTGCAATCGCTTCGTTTGCTTTCCTCTTGAATAGAAGAATCTTGGGATTTTGAGAGATCAAAAAAAGGTATTTAAACACTATTTTGTATTCATGATCTCTTATTATTTCCATGCTTAACATTGTTTATTAATGGGGTTTGAATGTGCATGTGGTTAAATATTGTAGTAAATGAAATGTTGGGCTTCTACCTATGCATCTCGGATTTTCAAAACTCTCTTTGTTTCAAATGACCGTCTCCTTTACATGGACTACAAAGCATTGAATGATAATGATGCTTATGTTCCGAAAAGAAAGCTTGCTTGTCCCTCTGTAACGACCTCGGAAATATTTGTTAATCTTCTGGGTTCTTACAATCGCTTGGTATGTCTAGCAATTGAAGACAGCGACGATTACGCCAACATTATCTTATGGAACCCCTCTACCGGAGATAGCACTGTCTTACCAAAACCTCCGTTTAACAAACGATTTTACGAGTTGGGATCCGACGACAAGCTGTTTTATGGATTGGGATATGATTCCTACAATGAAGACTACAAGGTAATATTGGGCAGTCGAGATACAACCGAAACAAATCCTTTCCAAACTGCGATAAACGTCTTCACAGTGAAAACAAATTCATGGACAACTTGTCAAGAAGAAGAAATCAATTTCCTTAAAGGGTAGGGGTGTGCAGGCTTGCTTCTTAAATGGAGCTCTTCATTGGGTACAACCTGAGATGATGAGTTCTATCATTTCTTTTGATTTAGCAGATGAAAAACTAGCTCAGACACTGCCATTGCCGGATTCCAACAATGGAGAAGTCTTCGTGGGAGTTGGTACTACCGGAAATTGTCTCTTCACATTTACTATCCCGATCGATAGCATTGGTTTTCAGTATGGATTATGAAGGAATCTTGGACTCAAGTGGCAAAAATTTCTTCAAGGGAATTGGCCAAAGAAGTTTCAATGCATCTCCCAAAAAATCAGATTGGATTTGACACAATCTTAATGCATCTCTACACATCAGGAAACCAAATTGAATCTAGAGAGTGGGTGTTGACCGAATAAGGGGCCAAGCAAATGGTGTTTACAAGCATAGAAACTAATTATCAACATGACTGCTTGGAAAATCCGTGTATTCCGATTGTTAGAAAGTAGAACACAGACAACTGTAAAATAAAAATGAAAATGACGATATAACTTAAAGATTAAAAGATCAGATTTTAGCATATCCTCAAAATTGTTTTGATAGAAGCAATCATAAAATGGATTCAGTATGAGTTAACAGACCATCACAAAACATCAAATTTCAGGTTGAGATCGGTATTTTGTTTTTCTAAGTGGCCACTTAACGTAAACAAAAATTTAGCACGAGAAATGGATACATGAAGCATAGGTACACAAACAGAACCTCATGTCAGACTGATTGTGAATTGCCTAACTATTTATAGTTGTTAGTAATCTATAACCACGCACTAAAAGTGTGTTACAACGTATGTATCAATACTACACTGCTAAATGCGGCTATATCAGAATACACTAACATGCCAATGAACACTAGCCAGTGATGACTATGAACTAATTGCTATTTGGTGCATGAACTCATTCCAATCAATAACAGGCAGTTCATGTCAAGTTTCAGAATTATATAAGGTGAATCTTATAAATCAAGGGAGACTGGAGAGCGCTTTCTTGTGAACCTGGATCAGGGCTTCGCCACGACTCTGGTACTCAAAGAGTGAGTGTTTCCGCATCCTCGACATTTCTGGACATTCCATGGTCTAACCTTCCATCATCTTGCTCATCAAATGGATTTCCCCTATAATTAGAACTTGCTTCTTCATTCTCTGAACAGCCAGGTCTTTCAGTTAGGAACTGTTCCCAGAAAACATCGTTTACTCTAACTGGAACCAGTGGGGGCGCTTGATTGTTATGTGTGGCTTCTCGGGAGGAAGTTTTGAGTTTGTCGTTGTCAGCTATATTTTTGTTTGTAAAGGCTCTTAAATCCGAATCTTTTCCATTTTCATTTAGCTCTGATGCTGCAGATTCGTTGATATCCTGACCTACTTGGGGTACTGTAGCTAAACAAGGACTATTATTAACTTGCAACGGAGTAGATGCTAAAGTGAGATTTAAGTGGCAGGATATATGGCCATCACCTTCTTCATTAGAAGGCAAACCTGGCTGCAAGGAATGACGTCTAGGGCTTCCAACAGTTGGTGCTTTCCGCGATAACAACGAATCCATTTTGAATGCAAAAGATGTTCCAGTATCTGAAAGTTCTAAGGTTTCAGGTGCAAATAAAACGCCTTCTGGTCTCATCTGTGCACCTTTAAGTTCTTCAGATATTTTCCTAGTTGAACTACCCCCATCTTCATTGGAACTCTGCGTGCTAAGTGATACCAAATTCATGTCTGAAACAGCTGGTGATAATTCAAGTCTAAGTTTACTTGAGAAGTCTTGGTGGAAAATATTTCCAAACTCAGATCTAGAACTACTTCGGTTATCCACAAAACCATTCTCCACGACTGGCTGTAGATGGTCAATGTCAGGCAATCGCCTTTTCTTATGATATGCTGAGAAATCCATAGATTCAATTTTTCTAGTGAGATGTTCAACAAAATTAGGGTTGTGAACAGCCCTATCTAAGAATGTCACCAAATTCTTCTGCCGTTGTTCCATACCATTCACCCGTTGTGTTAAGTCTTCCAACTGAAGCTTTGCCGCAGATCGCTGCTGCTTGAACCTTGAAATATTTGCCTCGAGTGCAGCTTTATCATGTGAAAGCTTCTCTATTTCGTCATCAAGAGCTGCTCTTTCTGAATCAACCATAGAACCTTGAGGATTGCTGTGGCTGTGAATGGGTTTTCTGCGGTGGATATTCTTAAGAAGATGCTTTTGATCTTGTATGAAGTCTTCATTAGCAAATTCCCATCTCTCAGGATCAATCTTTCGAAATCCCTGTGACAAATTCATGTCCAAACATACTAAGTTGAATATATCGATAGTCACTTCCAACAATATAAAAATGATGATCACCTAGAGATGATACAGAATTATTGTACAATGCATCTGAAAGAGGGTGAGTGCCAGAAATACTGAAAGTTGGTTCATGAGAGAGAGAATGAGTTGCTCACTACAAGCCAGGAAAATTATCAAGAAAATTAATGCATTGGAAAATACAACCAAGGACCGATCTATAGTTAAATTAAACATATATATCAGAGAAATTTGGAATATACAATGCAATATAGCAACTTCAAGGAATACGATGAACTAGAATAGGTTGATGAAAGGAGAAAAAAGAAATGGAATCTGCTTAATGTGATACATTCTAGGAGGTTACCATCTGGTATCGCATTAGAGCTCATTTTTTGCCGTTTGATGAAAATATGACTTTAGCGTGGAAAAAAGGAAATGTACTGCATATGTGAAAATTGTGAAACTTTTCATCCGTCAATTCTGTCCCTGCATATAAAATTGTGTCTAACAAAACTCCTCTACAAAATTGTTTGACTCAGACTCTAAGGACATAACATAACCATCAAAACATATCTGACTCCTCATCCAATGTCGCATGTTGAGCCCAAACGGTAAAAAACTAATATTGTAAAGATATCAACTTTCTGCCTTCTGCTTGCTGCATCACTTAAAAGCAAGTATTGATATAACCATAAGAATGTGCAGAGACTTGAATGAAACTATAAAGTAACAATTTTGCACTGCATTGCATTTTATTTCAATTAGATGGAACTTGTTTTAAGTTATCAAAAGTTGACTTCTCCTCCTTATTTCCGATTGTAATGATTTATGATAATAAATGCTGAATACGAAAAAACCAACATGTTTCTAATATCCAAATTACAATCATTTGAAGAAAATATGTGATTAACAAACAGTTTAAAAGGCAGTGCTAGTAGGAGATAAGGAGGATCATCTTATATTCAAGTTTGATAGTTAATTGTGTATAGGTTAAGTTCATAATTTGGATAAGTTTGGAAGTTTCAAATTTGTTCAAGCACCTTGGTTAGGCATTCGACAGTAAAAAAACCTGGTCAACTACATAAAAATTGAGCATCAGCGGTCATACATTTAGAAAATACCATTCATTTAACTTTATGTGCATACATTTATGTTGAATTTATTTTTTCACAATGAAACAATCAACCTAAAGCAAGTCGGTTCATATGTCTTGATACAGAACCACTTGGCACTTGCATATGAAAAATGGTGCACTGCATTCTGTTTTCAGTCCAACGATTAGCACACATTTCACCAGCAACACAATTACAAAAAATAAGTACATAACTTTACAACACAAATGTTTGATGAGCAAGACTTTCTATACATATCACAACAAGAACGAACTACTCACCAAAAACAGTGCATCCTAATTTTTTGCATTTTCTTTGATTACCTCCTACTTAAATTAGGGCATTCTCAAGGCATCAAAACACTATCTTTCAAACTCCCCTTTCCTGCCTCAAATCAAGGTCAATTAAATTAAAATAGGGTCCGATTCCAGGTAAAAAACTTCATTGACAGTAGCCCGATAGCTCAATAGTATCAGTTAGCACCATCCACCATACATAATCCTTGATGTGCTTTAATCTAGATTATAAGTTGAACCTTCTAGAACTCTAACCTAGTTGCATTGTGGTCTTCAACTTATCCTTACGAAACCAAGCTGCAAGGGAAGGACACCAAAGAAGTCATAGACTCATATGTGGTCCTTGACTATTCTATTGTTCAATATGGCACATTTAAGATACCATTGCCAAGGCACGGTCTTCCCGTAACCTCTTGTTGTTTGAAAACCTCAATAGGTAGCTGAAGCATATTTAATAAATCCAAATCTCATTTGTATCACTAAAAATGTACTAAAGGTTTCATGGTCCAGACTGCAAGACAATGTATTCTTCTAAAAGCGGAACAAAAAAGGGAAAGAGGTACGGAGAATTTTGAAAATAGTTTCATTAATCAACAACTTAGAAATATACATTGAGCTTTTTGAATGCGCTCCCACGTAATCGTCACCTCAGAACTAACATCTCCCTCTTTTTCCTTAATTTTTTATGACGAAGAAATTGTATTGGAATTTGGAACCAACAAAAAATACAAATTACATTCACAATCAAGCTTACAACTAAATAAAAACCATTGTAGCTTCTGCAAAATTAGAAGGAAGACAGTCTCCCTGAAATCGGAGCAACCGAAAAGCCCTGCAATTTCCTAAAAAATGCTAATACTTGGAAACAGGAAAGTGCAAACTAGCAACAATCCAAACAAAGAAGAGAGTAAATTTCCAATCACCCAAACACAGAATTACCAAAACACGAAAATTCTCCGGGATGCATCCAAACAGAACCAATCCAAATTGGGACAAAAATGTACAATGCTTTCAATTTTTTCAAGAATTTAACAATTAACCTAAATCAAAATATTAAGAGGCAAAGAGCTTACGTATGTATTGAGCTGACGAATGAAGCTGGAGAAGTTGTTGTGCTTGAAATAGGTGGGGAGCAGAACCCGAGCAAACTCGGGCGGGTTCCAGACGATGAAGCTTTTCTTATTCGAGCTCCACGACACGATCTCGTCCGTCGCGGAATCGTCCACCATGTCGTACGTCTTCAGCAGAAACGGCGCCGGGCCACCGCCTCCGCCGGCCGTCGAAGGTCCTTCCATGATGGACACTCGTGTCAGGATTTGGGCGGACCCGATTGGAATCGGTTTTGGGATCCGATTGGAACGTTCGAGAGAAATAGAACAAATTTGACGACAGACTGGAGACAGAGAGGGAGAGAGAGGGAAAGTGGGGGAGAGACGCGCCGGTTGCCAGAGTTGACTGGAATGTATAGGGGTTTAAAATGTACGGTTTTGGTAAGTGTCGCCACGTCAGCATTCAAATACAGAAAAATCTAAACTTAGCGGAAATTTTTTCCAAGTGCCCGCTTGAATCATGTGTAAGAAAATAAGGAAAAGGACATGAAAAAAATATATAATTTCATTCACGTATATTATAATATGTAAAATATCGTTTGATTGCATAATATTTAGAGAGTTTAAACTCGAATGTTGTAGGTTGTAAAGTAAAATTCTAATCAACAGGACAATTCGTTATTTATAATTTTTTGTATTGGTGGCAAAATTTATATTTCTCTCTCAAAAAAAAAAAAAGCCTTAGAAAAGATTTTTTTTTTCTTCGGGGGAATATAAAGACAAAAGCATGATTTGTTGAACTAAATGTTGATTGGATCACTTTTTGTCAAATTCGAATCAGTCTAAAATTCTTCTATTTCATTACTTTTAGTCAGAAGAGATTCACATGTCCTATATTAGAAATACAAAACACAGTATCCAAAAGATACTAAGAATGGGGTGAAATATGCAAACTTGACTCATCAACCACCACCTCAATGTTGGATGAATGTCCTAAAAGGCAATCATATGAAGATAAAACTTTAAGCACGATACCATTAATTAGTCTATAATCTAATCAAGGGGTTTCTTTCATAAAAAATAAAAAAAATCTAATCAAGGGGCAAAACCACTTGAATATTAGGAAATTAATATGAAATAGTGTAGTTTAAAAAAAATGTGAAAGAGGAGAGGGAGATTTTAGGTCCCGTTTGGTTTTGTTTTTATTTTTATTTTTTTACCAAAACTGCTTCATTTTAAAGTTAAGCTATATAAGAGTGTAAAATATCCTATTTATTTTAAAAGTGTGGAGCGAAAAATAATCACAAGGCGACACGTGGATCTTTGGATAAAAAAGGACAAGAATACCCTTGAGGCACATTGGGATTCCTACGCGCGAGTAGCGAATAAACATCTTTAACCAAGTCAGAAATGCTCAAAATAGGTAACAATTCAAAACCTATCTCATTTCATATATTTTTACCTCACTTTCCCTCCTAGCCAAATAATTAAATAACCATTCTATAACCTACCAAATATTCCACATAAATTGAGTTAATTGACAAATTAATGAGATTATTACCTAATAAACTCATTAATTTTCAATTAAATTATCAATTACAAGCCAAAAATCACCCTAAAAGCTGTTGGTCCTTCTCCAAAATGGGGGCCGGCCATTCCCTTTGATTTCCTACCACAATTTGCCCTTTTTACATTGGTTAGCTAATCTTTTCAACCATTATTTGATTGATTAGCTGATCATGCCATGAAAGTCATAAAAACATTCCCTTTATATTGATAATTAACCAATTAATATATTATTCTTAATTAATATATTAATTGCTAAATTAAGCCACCTCCTATCCCTATATATATGCTCCCATTTCCACCAAAAACCCATTCCAACACTTCGGCAAAAATCCCAAATTTCTCTAAACACTCTTTCTCTCTAAATTCTAACTTTGGCATCGGAGGTTCTTCGGCTAAAGCCTCCCCCATTCATCGTGGGCGCGTGAGGCTCTTGGCCTTAACCTAAGGTGTTAATTGTTTTGTAGGGGCAAAATTGTCCAAGATCAAGGAGGAAGAAATTTGCATCCACAAAAAGCAATAGCCTTTAGACAACATTTTTTAGAAGCAGCATGTAGGTGCGTTTAAAAGCTATTTTCATAGAAAGCGAAGTTGAGTTTTTCATCAATATTTTGAATTACTATAATAATTTTTTTAAAATGACATTATTTATTATTCTACACACATTTTATCCTTTGGAGATAAAGTGATATCACCTAACACTAAATATTAACCCTACACCACCATTGCCATTACCACCACTATTGTTGCCATCACCACCACAATCATCACCACCGCTACCATTGCCACAAAAAACAATGATATGATACATTCTCATTCAGTCTAGATACTTTAAGGTGAACATATTACATATTCTTATTCTTCATTTGCAATCCTTTCTCTCAATACCTTTTTATGTCTAATGGTTCAAACATCAACGAATGCAAAAAGGAAATAAAACCCAATCTCATGAGTTAGGCCATACCTTCAAAATTTTACAATAATTTTCATAATTGTGGTATATCTCTCAAAGATGGTATTATCTCCAGCACTACTCAGATGAAACCAAAACCCCGCAAGAAAGAGTGGAAAAAAAATATGTGCAACAAATGAAAGAAAAAAATAATAGCACAGTACAACATTTAATTACATTTTCAAAAGATTCAATGTAAAAGGGTGATGACACACCCCGACCGAAGTCGAGGCATGCTGGCCGACACCCGAAGGTGACGTAACCAAAAGGAAAGTGATGCATAAAATATGGATAAATTTAAACCAGGCTAGCATTTATTTAAGCTAATAAAGAGAGTGCGCAGTAGTGGGAAGAACCCATAAAACATAAGTAGTTAGAGCATAGATGACAGTCTGACCTAAGTAGAGTAGTCGAAACTAGTTAAGGTACTTATTATACAACCAAAAATAAGCTCCTATATTTATTTATGGAAATGTCATAACTACCAAAGATCCCTCCTACATCATAGAGAATTCAGCTAACTAAGTCCTGGAGGGGCGAAATCATAATATACGCTCTAGTACTACAATCACGTGAAGACTAGCGCTAGGCGCATCACATACGAGTCCTAGTTGCCTATTGCAAACTAGGATAGGACTGGCACCTACAATGGATCCAGGGTGAGTGTGCGGTGCGATGTGAACATATACGTGAAGCCTGACCCTGGCCCGGGGCGAGTACTACACCGGTGCAAACATGCATGATGAGCAAGTATAATGTAGATGAACATGCCATGACAATATATAAATCTCAACAATATAATAGTATTTTTAAAATTAAATAAATCATGGCATGATAGGCATAATATCAATCCAAAAGCATTTGGGGAAACTATAAAACTTTATATATATAATATATAAAAACAAATGCCCACTCACTGATACATAGTCGGATTGTAGCCTCCTAGCCTTTTTTGACCTCGTACCTCCTCGGGATAATTCTCTCCTATATGTGAAACAACTATAGTAATTAATTAATTAGGACATACACTAAAAGGCTAGGAAAATCCCCCATAGTTTGCTCAAACGGAGGGTTCAAATATACAAAAACATTCTACTTGATGTCACGGAGCAGTACACGTCGACCACATGCTGACACGAGATCTCACGTGCCGCCAGGTCGCAGCCACATGTGTGCTCACGCGCTGGCGGATTCCAGGCAATTTTTCGTCAGATTTGATGAAATATTCCATTAAATCTAACAACGTCAAAATATTCTGTCAACTTAACGAAATATTCCTCCTTCTTCTCCGGTAGATCTCTATCGCCGTCTGGTTTGTCGAAAACTAGAAAATTTTGCCAAGATTTTGTAAAAACTTTAAAAATTCAGAACTTTCTCATTTCTCAACCATTTTCAACGTACTTTATATAGAAATGAAGCTTGGAAAGAGAAGAACAAGATTGTACTTTTTAAAAGTCCAAAAAGTGTATAGAAATGGAGTGTAAACAACTCGAAATTCTCGAAACTAACTCTAACTTACCAAAGTTGCGTGTTTACATGTTGGCTCGACTTCAAACTTAGGCTAGGGAGTTGTGTAGTTGCACCTAGACCAACCAAAACCTTGTAACTCGAACGAAAAGTTGTCGGAGAACTTACACCCAAGTCGGAGCTCTGAGTTGCTTCGAGTTGGAAGCTCAAAACTTGGAAATTTTAGAATCAGTTCGTACGAATGGACTCGTGGTGATGAAGGGAGTATGATGGTGGTGGTTTGAGGTCCAATCCGTGAGGTTTGATAATGGTTCTTAGTGGTTGCAGAGGGAAGGGAGACACGGCCTGAAATAGAGGGAAGGAAAAGAAGAAAGAGAGAGAGAGAGAGATAGTTTCTGATTGGCTGAAAAAGTGAGCGAAGTGAAGTGATTGGTAAGTGAGTATGGTCATGGGACATATTTTAAAGAGAGAAGGTGATAAGATTTGGTACAATTTAAAATTACACAATCCGGCTCACCTTATCAAAAACAGTATTCCCAACTCTAAACAATTGGCAACTCGTGAACAATTTTACTCGTTGTTAACGCACTTTAACTAAGCGTAACGTTTTTGTTACAAATCCAATTTGGGTCTAACTCGTGCTCACGCATTCATAACAACAATTACAATTTAATTATGATAATAGGAAAAATAAATTAAAAGCCGATTAACTACGTCCACGTCAGTTTCCACTTTTCTAAAAAGGGCATACTCATCATAATACACACTCAGGAAGGAAATTACATAGAAAATTAAGGATAGGTCGTCACAACCTACCCCCCTTAAGAAAATTTCATCCTCGAAATTTCAACGCTACTGAAGATCATAGTTAAAGAACAAACGTGGATAAAGATCTCACATACGCTCATCTGTCTCCCAGGTAGCTTCCTCAACATAGTGGTTTCTCCATAAGACTTTCACTATGCAAACGGTTTTGTTTCTAAGGACCTTGTCTTTCCAATCAAGAATTGTCACTGGAACGTCATCATAAGTCAAATCTGGGTTAATCTCTAAAGGCTGAGGATGAATCACATATGACAGATAAGAGACATATCTCCGTAGCATAGACATGTGGAGCACATTATGCACTCTTGACAATTCTGGAGGTAGATCAAGTCGGTACGCAACTTCACCAACTCGCTCAATGATCTGATTATTAATAGTATATGGTGGTGTATTTGTGTCATTTTAATGTATTTGTACACATCAGCAAAGGTAGTTAGATTTCTTAGTCATTAAGTTTGACAGCTACTATAAACATGTTGGAAGTATGCCCACAAAGCCAATCATTTGATGTAATAGCTTTTGGAATACTTATTGTATTAAACTTTTATATGTTTAATGAAGGGCAAAGCTTATTGTTAATCACTATTTATTGTATCATGTGTTTAAGCAATAAGGGAATCCAAGGAATGTATTTGATCTAAGAGACAAGTGATTTAAGTAAGTTAGATCAACGAGACCTTTCTCTTATGTTCATTCCTAAAACGTTCCTAGCCATAGGATTGCCAATTGGGCATTGACAATCCGCTAAGGTTAGTATGTGTTATGTCGACTCAAGCGTGAGTATGACTAGTCTCAAGTCATTTGGTGTTGGACACTAAGACAAACACATAGGTGCTCGAAAGAGTAATCGAGTACACTGAACTACTATCAAAAGAGAGTTCGAACATACATGTCATGTAAGAACTCGATAGTTGCAACATGCAAAGTAGTCCTTTGACCTGAGGCATCATAGATGTCTAATGGTTAGGTCCTTGACCTTTGATCATGTCAAAGGCATTCCATTGGAGTGTCCACGGCATTGTTGGGGTCAAGCTATCTAGTAATGTAGGCATATGAATGCACAACAAGGGATCTCTAACCTTCCATGGTGGAAGGAGAATACTCTAAGATATGATTCGAGAGCCTTTGGCCAAAGCATATGAATATGACTTAGGAAGTTTGTTCCAAATCTTATTCAATAGAATCATATGGAGAAGTATCACATTGCATAGTAGACATGAAACAAACTATCACTTAAACAATGTGATTAAGAGTATTGTATTAGAGAAGGACCGTATTGCATTGTAGTTGTAACTGGATAGGTTCTCCAACGAATTCTACTTAGCTTGGGTAACCATGACATGCTGCTAGGTGTCACTCATGGTTTGTGGAAGCCCTAATGATTAGCAAACACTAATTTTAAGGGAGAATTGAAATGTGGTTTCAATTCACAATCGATCGTTAAGAGTAACAATCGCCCACTACCTCGCTAAATGGAACCTAATGGATCTTACACCGAGTAAGGATGAAAGTGAAGAAATTAAATGAAATGGATATGCAATTAAATGGTTTAATTGAAGAATGGTCAAAGTTAATTAATTAGTTAATTAATTATACGAAATGTTCGTATTGGGCTTTTAAGTTGGTTTTGGGCTTCGGGGCCCAAAAGCGTTTTGGTCCACAAGGCCCATTATGTTTAAGTTGTATGACAACTAAAACAAAATGGGCAATTAGCCCAATAACATCAACATGGCCGGCCATAGGGTGAGTGGATGCAAACTTGGATTAATTACAAGTTTGCCACTCACATGTGATGAAGTATAAATTCAACTTTATAGCTTTATTTTCATTTAGGGTTTTCTTGATGAAAAGAGGTGAAACATTTTCTCTCTTTTTCTCTATAGAGGCCGGCCACTTAGAGAAGTTTTAGCTGAAGGAATATTTTAGGGAAAACATGTTCATTTAAGCAACATCAATAAGCATGCAATTAACAATTAAAGGCGGAATCATGCTAGCATGCACTTAAAAACAAAACATTAACCAAGAAATTCAAAGCCTAGTAGATTGGTGAACCAAAACTCAACTAAAAACAAAGTGAGTTGAAATTGTACCTTTGTAGATTCCTCTTTGCATAAGCAAAGACTAATCACCCAAAGAGAGGGCCTTCATTCCTTGCATAATAAATCTATGGATTTAGATGGATGAATAGGTTTCTCCAAGTTCCCAAAATAGGGAACCTCTAAGTCTCTTCACCAAGGAGAGATTGGAGAAGAAATGAGTGACCTTGGAGTAGTGGGATTGCAAGATGCACCCCCAAGGTGGCCGGCCTCTTTAGAGAGAAATGGAGAGACATGTTCTCTCCAATTTTCTCCAAAACAAACCCTAATGAATTTTGGCTATAAAGTCATATTTATACCTTTATTCATTTGAGTGGCAAGCTTGTAAATAAGTCCAAGTTCACTACCCTAAACATCATGGCCGGCCTTGGGGTATTTTTGGGTTGTTTGGGCCTTTGTGAATCATTATTCATTAAGTTGTCATACAACTTAAGTTAATGGGCTTGACGTTCAAATCCCATTGGGCCTTAAGGTCCAAAACTATCCCGAGGTCTTTAACGAACTTATTCGTTTGATTAATTAACATATTAATTAATCCTTGCCATAAATAAATGATTAAACCATTTAATCATTCTTACTCATCTCCATTGTTTCTTCAATCTCCTCCTTACACGGTGTGCGATCCATTAGGTTCCTTTTAGCGAGGCAGTGGGCGATTAAAACCATTTTACATCGATTGTGAATTGAAACTTACTTTCAATTCTCCCTATAGTGATTACACACGTTTAGGGCATCCACAAACTATGAGTGACACCTTGCAGCATATCATGGTTACTTAAGCTAATCAGAAGAGGTAGAGAACCTATTCAGTTTGGGATTACAAATGCAATACGGTCTTTCTCTAATCTAATACTCTTGACCACATTGTTTGGTTTGATAGTTTATATGTTCATGTCTACTATCCAATGTGATTCGTGTGCTTATATGATTTCCTTGAATGTGATTTAGAACGACTTTTTCTAAATCTCATTCATACTCTGGCCAGAGATTCTAAATCATATCATAGAGTATTCTCCCTCAAACCATTTGAAGGTTAGAGATCCCTTGTTGCACATTCACTTGTCTCCATGACTAAGTGGCTTAATCCCAATGATGCCGTGGACACCCCGATGGGGTGACTTTGACATAATCAAAGATCAAGGACTTAACCAAAAGACAACTGTGATGCCTCAGGTCAAAAGACTAATTTGCATTATCCCAACCATGAGTTCTCATGTGACATGAGTATGAGAACTCTTCGTCGATCACGTTCAGTGAACTCATTCTCTATTGAGCACCTACGTACTTGTCTTGATGTCACACACACCAATGACTCGAGACTAGTCACTCTCCCTGAGAGAAGACATAGCACGTACCGATCTTGATGGACTGTTAATGCCCAATTGGCAATCCTATGATCAGGAACATTTAGGATGTGTCTACGAAAGAATGGTCTCATGAATCTAACTTCATTAGATTACATTCTCCCAATCACATATTCCTTGGACTTTATCGTTTAAGCATATAACATTTATATGAGACGGCTCAAACAATAATCTTTGCCCTTTATATTAAACTAGATTAGTTTAACATGTGAAATGTCCGTAAAGTATCATCATATGATTGGCTTTAGGGCACATTTCCAACATTAGCTAGCAATCTATTCTTCTCTAAGTCATCCATTTCTTCTTCACAATATATCCTTGGTGAAGAGACTTAGAGACATCAAGCTTTTGGTGTTTTGGAGAACATATCCTCAAATCCTCAAAGAAGCAAAGGAGCACTAAAAGGAAGAAAATCACAAGGAAGATCCAAGGAGCAAGGAGGTGACTTGAAGGCCCTCTACTTGGGTGAATCCCTTGTGTAATCAAGGATGAGCTTCAAGGGTAAAGAATCTCTAAATCCTTTATTCTCTTTAATGTTGTTAAAGAGTTTATTGGTTCACCATTCACTAGGCTTTGAAAGTCATGGGTTTTATGAATCATTTTTGAATGCATGCCTACTTTAATGTGTTAATAGTTTGCATATGTATTCAAATATTCTCACATGTTCTTAGCTAGGAGAAAATTTTTCCTTCAAAACAGAGCTGGATAATATTGTAATTGGTGATTTTTTTAGTCAATACTGATAGCTTCTTTTGCAAGTTTCTTTTCTCTCTCTTTCTCTCTCTCTCTCTCTCTTTCTCTTTGTCTGTGATTTTCATAGCTTCATATTTTCAAGCTTTTCTGTATGTTTCAATGGCTGAAACTGCCATAGTTATGATGGTATCAAGAGCTTAGGTTTGGTGAATCTGTGAAGAGGATCTTGGTGAGCTCATCAGGTTTTGGAATTTGTGTTTTTGCGAAGGCTTTGTAAGTTTTGCACGGTGGTTTCTGTTTTCGTTGGAAAGGTGTTGGTTTTGGTCTGTTGTTGAAAAATCAGGTTCTATCTGTTTGATTCTTGTGTTTTCTGATGAATATTCTCTTGAATTTATGTTCAATTTCATGCTGTAGCTATGGATCTACGATTTGTTGCTATGATAAATGTTAGGGCACGAAGCCTATTGTGAATTGAATATTCTGATTGATGAATTGATGATTGTTTTAAGCACGAAGATCCTTAGTGTTTAGGCACAAAGCCTTGATTCTTTCTGATTGATGAATTGATGATTGTTTTGAGCATGAAGCTCTTTACTGTTTGGGCACAAAGCCTATTGTGAATTGATTCTGTTTGAGGGATATGATTTATTTCATCACTTTGATGGCACAGCTGTGTGTCCATCGAAGTTCTGTTCACTAAAGATGGTGGTATAACCGCTGAGATTACAACAGCATGTAAGAAATGGATTAAACTAGACGAGCTCTTGTTAGTCTTCCTCTTGCTACACTAGGAGATGAGGCAGTGGAATATGTTGTAGGATGTAAAACTGCATATGAAGCTTGGATGAATATGCAGGACAAATATGTTACAGTTTCAAGAGCAAGAGTGAATCATCTTAAAACTAAATTATTGACTATCAAGAAAGGGTCTGATAGTGTTGAACAATATATGTTGAGGCTTAAGGTCTTAAAGATCAGCTTATGGTAGTAGGTGAAGTAGTGTCTGAGAATGACCTTATTGTTGCTGCTCTTGTTGGTTTACCAACTGAGTTTAATATGATTCGTACTGTGATTGTGGCTTGTGAAACTCCTATTTCTTTGAAAGAATTTCGAGCATAATTGTTGGCAGCTGAGAGGATAGCTGAAGATTCATAGGCTACTTTGAATTTTCCCATGTCAGCCATGTATTGTTAAGGAGAATCATCTAATGCTCATTCATCACAAGATCAAGGAGTTCTCAATATTTTTCTAGTGGCTATGGTTTTGTTAGTGAAGCTAATAATTCTTCTCAGAGTAATGCTCACAGACCAACTGGAGGCATTGTTTCTCAGGCTTTTTTGCCTCAGCTTCATCAACAAAGGAATGGGACTTTTCAGAACAATAGGGGATATCAAAATCATGGAGGCAACAATGGAAGGTTTAACAATAGGTCCAGATACAATGGGCATAATAATGGCAGATTCTCTGGCAATGGTTTCTCTAGACGTTTAAACAATAATGGTTTTTCTGGTAGTTCTAAAGGAGGATCAACTTGGCAGAATTGGAATGGCAGTGGTGGGTCTAATACAACATTGATTCCTGAATGTCAGATATGTAATAAAAAAGGACACACAGCTCCTAATTGCTACTCAAGGTATGATGCAAGCTCAAACTCAGTCCCTTCAATTCTAGAATGTCAAATATGTGGGAAGAAAGGTCATTCTACTCTTAATTGTTATCATCGAGGAAATTATGCATATCAAGGTGCTCAACCTTCTTCTTCTTTGATTGCTCTCACTACACAAGCTCAGTAAAACTTTGCTTCTTCTTCACAACAAAATTGGGTGCTTGAAATAAGGGCTACACACCATATGACAGTTGATCTGGATCATTTAACACTTGTCACTCCTTTTGAAGGCAATGAAAGGATCACAGTGGGCAATGGAGAAGGTCTAAATGTGCCCAATACTAGTTTGGGTTCTTTTTTAACTTCTTCCAAACCTTTAGCTCTTTAAATGGTTTTACATATTCCTCAATTAGCAGCTAGTTTATTATTTGTGTATAGAGCAAAGATAATCACTGTTGTGTTATACTTGATGAACTTGGTTTTTGGGTGCAGGACAAGGCAACAAAGAAAATTCTAATGAGAGGAAGGAGTAATAGTAGTGGCTTGTATTACATTCCTTAGCAGCAGTTTTTCAAATATTCTCAGCTAGTAAATAATACACCTCAGGCTCTTTTGGGACAACTTGTGAAGATTTCAATCTGGCATTAAAGACTTGGGCATCTTACCAATGAAGTTCAGTTGAAAATGTTGAAGGAGTCTTAGATATCTATTTCTTTAGATAAACGTCCACAATTATGTTTAGCTTGTATTAGGGGTAAGATGACTAGACAACCATTTCCTTCTAAATGTAATAAGTCTAGTGTTCCTTTTGAGAAAGTGCATACTGATGTATGGGGACCCTCACCCATTATGTCTCTTGAAGGTTAAATATATTATGTAATCTTTGTAGATGAATGCACAAGGTTCACTTGGATATTTCCTCTTGTTAATAAATCTGATGTCTATACTGTGTTTGTTAAGTTTCATGCATTTGTTATGAATCATTTCAAATGCAATATTAAGACACTACAATCTAATGGAGGAGGAGAGTATATGAGT
The DNA here is from genome assembly GCF_916048215.2 of Malus sylvestris. Taxonomy (NCBI): domain Eukaryota; kingdom Viridiplantae; phylum Streptophyta; class Magnoliopsida; order Rosales; family Rosaceae; genus Malus; species Malus sylvestris. Next base: position 38,791,219 of record NC_062272.1, on the reverse strand, counting down.
AGGTTGTTTAAACAATTTCTAGATACAAATGGGATTTTACATCTTGTCTCTTGCCCTTATAACACTCAACAGAATGGGCTGGTAGAAAGGAAAAATAAGCATATTATTGAGACTACTATGACATTATTGAGTGCTGCAGGGTTACCTCAAAATTTTTGGTTTCATGCTTGTAGGTATGCAGTGTTTTTAATTAATAGAATGCCTTACCAAAACTTAGATATGATGTGTCCTTATCTTAAGTTGTTTGAACAATCTCCATCTATGATTTCCTTGAAGATTTTTGGTACTGCATTTTATCCCTACTTAAGACCTTATAATGCCAATAAGTTACAAGTTAGAAGTGATGAATGTGTGCTTCTGGGTTATTCCGTTGGATATAAAAGAGTGTTATGTTATAATAGGAATACACAAAGGTTACTGTTATTAAGGAATGTAATCCATGATGAAAGTGTGTTTCCTTCTAAGAAGTCTTCATCTTCTTCTATCAATGTTTCTTTGCTTGTTACAATACCACAAAGAGAGTTGCCAAGGATGGTATCGATTGTGTTGCCTAGTTCATCTGAACAAACAAGAGAAGTAAGTAGTGAAAGTGGTCAATCCATGGATTTGCATTCTATTTCATCTTAGCCTTCAAGTTCATCTTCAAGTCAAGTCCTCTGTGGTTTCATTGCTGTTCTCAATATTCATTGTTGAGCAAAAATTGTACATAATATGTAAACAAATAATTCCCTCGACACAATTTCACCCTCGTTTATTTTTTTTAAGATGGTTTTATTAGTTTGAGTTCGACCCATTCTAGGCTACGCGCCTATTAATTACAACATTTCTTTTGGGAAAGGAATACCCTTTGATTCTAATATGAAGAAATCGTAACTTGAGGGTTTGGGTGTTTATTTGATTTTTTTACTGCGTCTAGGTAGAGCCCTAGATTGCCTACGTACCCTCGTTGAGGGATCAAGTCACTCGTAGTTCCTTGTATGCTTGATACTTATTTGGATTTTGATGGCTTGTGCAATTTTAGCTAATGCGGGTGAGGACTTTGCACCATTGGAGTGTTTGTGCCTTGTGCAGTTTAGGCTCTTGCAGGCGAGGACTTTAAGCTATTGGAGCTTTTGATTCGGTTTCATGCCATTTGAGATTTTTCTTCAGCTTCATGCCTTTTGGGATTTGACGCAGCTTCATGCCATTTGGAATTTGATGTGGCTTCGTGCCATTTGTAATGTGAAATGGCTTTGTACCATTTGAAGCGGCTTCGTGTCATTCGTAATTTGAACCGGCTCGCTTCTCTTTTACTCTTCATAGAATTTGTAATTAGAAGTGAATTTAGTTTATATAAACCAGGGATTCGTCTTGATTTCATGGTTGCGTCTATAATTTGATATCAGACTGTCTATGTATCCTTAACGGAATCAAACCGGCGTAGTTCATAAATGCTTGATTTGAGACTCATCGCGGCTTTGTGTCATTTGAGATTTTTCTTCAGCTTCATGCCTTTTGGGATTTGACGCGGCTTCATGCCATTTGTGTCTTGTAAATTTAATAGGAATATTTGATCCATTTGAGCAGTTGATGCCTTATGCAGTTTTAGCTTGTGCGGGTGAGGACTTTAAACCATTGGAGCTTTAATAATTAATAGGTAAACGACCCATTAATTAGAATTTGAGTATAACAATCTAGAAGGGTTTTAGAGCCCTTGAATTTGGCTCAAACGAATTTTGAATTTGATTGAATTGGTGGGTAACCCATTGAAGAATTTTCGTGGTTTCGTACCACTAGAATTTGGTTTATTCAATTAGCTTCACGATTTGGAGACAAGCAACAGCTAAACTTAATATGGTCTAGCATCAGACTAATGTTTAGCATGGTGCATTTTGATGGTTTTGGATATACTCTACTTTTGGCAAAAGAATTGGATATTTTGATTGCCACGTCACATTCACCAAATTGATAATGCTTTGACTTCTTTTCTCCTATTTTTTGTTTGGTGTCATGAGATGGGTTGCCTATCTTATTTTCCTTGTTTTTTTTTCTTTGTCCCGTGACCTTGTCAGTTTGTCTCCATTCCTTAATTATAAATACAACCCATAATTTCGGTGGGGGTAATGACTCTCTTTTGCTCTCCACATGAGCCACGTGAGGTGTAGACTTCATTAGTACTCACACCCCCCGTGAGATGCTTCAGCAATCCCTTTTCTCTTAGCTCTGAAAACCTGGTGGTTTCCCCCCAAAAGCAAGAAGCTATTTCGATATACTTGGGCTCCCGTGAATTTCATTATGTTTCAAACTTCTACTTGGATTGGGTATCTGTTGATTTCAGAGCGAGGATGGGTAAGGTTTGTTGGAGCTCAGATTCTTTATTCAAATTACTTCAATTTTCCGCTATTTCCCCCAAATTGTAGAGCTCCCTTTTTGTGCAGGTCACGGAACTTTCATTTTTTTTCCTGCATCATTCTTTTGTTTCTTGCCACTTGTGCTTTTCTTTTTTGTGGATCGAAGACTTGAAATGAAGAGGGCAGGGGGTGTCAAGCAGGTTACCCATTTTTGTTTTCTTTATGTTCTGGGTTTGCTTATGTATTTGGAGTGAAATGAAGCTTTAACTGCGATGAACTTGTCAATTCTTTCGTGCATGCTTCATTGGCAACAACATCTCTTCGACTTTGTTGTTGCTATGTCTTTTAGGTAATGAACTTCATTGAATTGTCCATACCCTTTTTTTTTTGTTTATTGATTGATGATAAACCCCACTTGTTGTTGGTAGCTTTTGTAGCCTAAATTCTTCTAGCTTTTCCTTTATCACGAGTAGCTTTTCGGTATTGGTTTGACTTGGCTTTTGATATGGTTGCTGGACAAACTGTTTTGCAGTATGAGTTCATTGAAGACAAGTGTTGATCCATGGCTCCAAAGGTGAGAATTGCACTCTGAATTTTGTAGTAATGCATCCCTCATATTTGTTGTATTTTGAATGAGTTTTGATGTACTTGAGTGTAAATACTCTCTGGCATTTCTGTTTCCACAGGGGAAATTATTTGATTGGTCTTGACAATGGGAATTTGGACACCCTTTTTTGTGTTCCCATTTGTATTTTGTCTTGGATACTTGCCATATTTTCCAATTAACACTTGTACAAAGAAATGCTTTTCCCAAAATCTTTTGTAGTTTTGACTTGTCTTCTAGTTCCTTGGGTGTTTACCATGTGAATGAGTTTCCTAAATAATTTGGCAGCAAGCTTTTCCTTCTTTGTAGACTTGGGACGACAAGTGTTTAATATAAAGGCTTTGAACCTTCTTTTAAATGTTTGTGGCAGAGAAGCAGGTGAAAATTTTGACACAATGAATATCTTTGTCCCATCTTCACGTGACAAAGAAGACTTTGAGCCTTCTTTTAGCTTTGACAGGAACTTTTCTTCCTTTAGTCACTCATTTTTGTCAACATATGCACCTTTTCCTTGTTCTCTTGTCTCTTTTATCCAATATGATGGCCATGTGCATGGTTTTTATGTTATAAAAACAAACTTTTCTTCTTCCTTTTCTTCACGTGAATGACTTTGAGATGGCACCTTAGATTTTAAATTCCTCCTTTTCCTTGGACTCTTATCCCAAATAGGTTTTCATAGCATTTTAGCCAAGGGCATCCTCCATGTCTACTACCCGTGAGTAGCAAAAACACCAAATAGAATAATTTCTTTTCTTTCTTGTGTTGCATCTTTGTATATGTTGTTTACTTTGTCTTACTTCTCAGGACTTAAGCTTTAGAACTTTGAAACTGCACTTGACAATCTGGCGAGGGGGTATAGACCATTTAGACTTGGTTAAAATATCACGGGGTGGTCTAAGCCACCTCGAAGAAATTCATGGGATTCTTGGAGATTAGTTCTGCTGCTTGTCAGTGGGGAACTGGTAGATTGTTCAGAGTCTCCACCTCTATCTGTTTGGTGCAGGAAAATACCAAACAAAGAAACAAAAGCTAAAAGGCTAAAAGAAAGATTAGGAAAAACAAATCATTTGTCGTGGACCTCTGCATGTTCTTCCCCTTTCTTTTATTTTTTCCTTCTATTTGTTTCTCTATGGTGGTCTATGTCGCAACGCTTTTTGTGTTGCTCTGCTTTTGTTCTTTTTGCAACGAAACAAGAGACAAATAATAATTTAAATAGAACATGTTTCATACCTGGTGATGAATATTCTTCTTTGGTTCTTGCCTTGAAAGCATGAAGGTTGAACTGCTTGCTCACTTTTCCGGTAGCACTTCGTTGCTTTTGGTATTTTCTCTCAAAGTTGCTCTTATTTTCTGTAGAGTTTCTCCGCTCTTTTTTCTGTCCCCTTCTCTTGTTGCAGTTGATGCCTATTTATAGGCATCATAGGAGGGTTCTAGAGCTTGTTACGTGGGGGGGGGGGGAGAAATGGAGGGCATGACTTCCTGCCACTCTCTCTTAACCTCTCTTAACTGTCCCTACGTTTTTTTGTTGCAGGAAAGGGGGGAACCTGTTTATTACTTCCCCCTTTTGTAGGAAATTTTCCTTATTTACTTATTTATATTTTATTTATTTGTTTATGGATATTTGGTTTGTATGTAAAGCCCATTCTTAACTTTTGGGCTGGTTTACATCTTTGTTTTGCCTTGTAGTCTGACCCAATTTGTATGGACTCTATTTTTTATGTTGTATATTTTTGTTGTTCAACATTCATGATTCATTAGAACCTTCTCATTATAAGCAAGCTGTTCTTTTTGAGGATTGGAGAAATGCTATGAAGGAAGAGTTTGAGGCTTTACAGAAACAAGGTACTTGGGAGTTATTACCACCTCCAATTAATAGGAACGTGATAGGAAGCAAATGGGTGTATAAGATCAAGAAGGATCAAGATGGCAAAGTGTCAAGACATAAAGCACGTTTAGTTGCATAAGGATATAGTCAAGAACAAGGGCTAGACTATGAAGAGACCTTTAGTCCAGTGGTAAGACATACAACAATAAGCCTGGTTTTGTCACTTGCTATTATGAACAGAGTAATAAGATGTGAAGAATGCTTTTCTTCATGGAGAGTTACAAGAAGAAGTCTTTATGAAACAACCTAAGGGTTTTCAAGTTCCTAGGAATCCTACTTGAAGGAAATTTTGTGAAAAACATGTTCATTTGAGCAATATCTATTGCATGCAATTAACATTTAAAGGCGGAATCATGCTTGTATGCACTCCAAAACAAAACATTACCCATGAAATTCAAAGCCTAGTAGAAAGGTGAACCAAGACTCAACTCAAGAACAAAGTGAGTTGAGAGATTTTATACCTTTGTTGATTCCTCTTTGCATAAGCAAAGGCTAATCACCCAAGGAGAGGATGGTTGAAAGGATTCTCCAAGTTCCCAAAATTGAGAACCTCTATTTTTTCCACACCAAGGAAGGACTTGAAGAAGAGATGAGTGACCTTGGAGGATGAGAGATTGCTAGCTAATCTCCTCCAAGGGGGCCGGCCTCTTAGAGAGAAAGGGAGAGACATTGTGTTCTCATCTTTTCTCTAAAAGAAACCCTAATGAAGAAAAGGCTATAAAGTCATATTTATACCTACCTTCATTGGAGTGGCAAACTTGTAATAAGTCCAAAACCCACTCCTTTATCAATATGGCCGGCCATAGGGTGTTATTAGGTTGTTTGGGCCTTTGTGAATATTTAGTCATTAAGTTGTCATACAACTTAAGTCAATGGGCTTGAGGTTTGAAGCCCATTGGGCCTTGAGGCCCAAAACTAACCTGAGGTCTTTAACGAACTTTATTCGTTTGATTAATTAACATATTAATTAATCCTTGCCACAAATAATTAAACCATTTAATTATTCTTACTCATCTCCGTTGTTTCTTCAATCTCTACCTTACACGGTGTACGATCCATTAGGTTCCTTTTAGCGAGGCAGTGGGCGATTAGAACTCTTTTAAATCGATTGTGAATTGAAACTTACTTTCAATTCTCCCTTTAGTGTTTATACACGTTTAGGGCTTCCACAAACCATGAGTGACACCTAACAGTATGTCATGGTTACCCAAGCTAATCAGAAGAGGTGGAGAACCTATTCAGTTTAGGATTACAATGCAATACAGTCTTTCTCTAATACAATACTCTTGACCATATTGTTTGGTTTGATAGTTTAATCATGTCTACTATCCAATGTGATTCATTTACTTATATGATTACCTTGAATGTGATTTGGAACGACTTCCTAAATCTTATGCATACTCTGGCCAGAGATTCTTAATCATATCATAGAGTATTCTCCCTCAAACGGTTTGAAGATTAGAGATCCCTTGTTGCGCATTCACTTGCCTCCATGGCTAAGTGGCTTAACCCCAACTATGCCGTGGACACCCTCTGACAGAGTGACTTTGACATAGTCAAAGATCAAGGACCTAACCACAAGACAACTATGATGCCTCAGGTCAAATGACTACTTTGCATTATCCCAACCATGAGTTTTCATATGACATGAGTATGAGAACTCCTTGTTGATCGTGTTCAGTGCACTCATTCTCTATTGAGCACCTACATGCTTGTCTTGGTGTCAATCACACCAATGACTCGAGACCAGTCACTCTCACTGAGAGAAGACACAGCACGTACTGATCTTAACGGACTGTCAATGCCCAATTGGCAATCCTATGATCAGGAACGTTTAGGATATGTATACGAAAGAGAATGGTCTCATGAATCTAACTTCTTTAAATTACATTCTCCTAATTACATATTCCTTGGACTTATCGTTTAAGCATATAACATTTATATGAGACGGCTTAAAACAATAATCTTTGCCCTTGATATTAAACTAGATTAGTTTAACATGTGAAATGTCCATAAAGTATCATCGTATGATTGGTTTTAGGGCACATTTCCAACAATCTCCCACTTGCACTAGAGCCAATCAGCTTGGTCATCAATGATGATACCTCTTATGTAGTCATTTCAAAAATGGCTGAGTAGTAGGCCTAGACAATGGATATCTACATGTTATCCATAGAAGCAACCTTGAGAATAATGACGTCACCATTATACATGATTCTTAATCATGTGGTTTAGTCTCTCATTTGAGTTCGGATCATGATGAGACCTTGATTCCCTGGCTTGAGCTATCACCCCATTAGTGTCGTAGTGTCGGTACACTAGAGACACTTTCTGGTTGGAACCGAATAGAGAGTTCATAAATGAACTTTCTCATCCAAACAACATTGTTGTAAGCTTCTTTATGGCAATATATTTTGCATGCATAATGGAACACACTAAAGTCATTACTTTTAATGTTTCCATCCAAATTTCTCTTTAGTCATAATAAAGAGATATCTAATTATCTCTTCATTCATAATGAAGAAACATCCAATGATGGATTAGATTCATAATCTAATACATTTACGCTTCCATTACGTTACTCTAATTCTTCCTCATTCTTGAGGAATCCATCCTTTATTATTTCTCAAATACTTAAGGATTCACTTGACAGTTGCCATGGTTCTGATCCTGAGCTTGCATTGATATTGTCTTGTACCGATCTTGGTACAACTCATATCAACGTTTTTCATACAATATGAAATACATAAATCACCTTTTTGCGTATACATAAAGGATTCTATTTACGCATTGTTTCTTCGGGAGTCAAAGGGTACGTTCCCTTTGAGAAGAGCTACCTCCTAGTCTCATTAGAGTTGTTCTTCTGATTGAAGTTTATCATCATATGAGAAACTTCCTAGCATCTTTTGTCTATCATTAGGGCTTGATATAATCCAATTATATCCTAAAATCTATCATTATAGATTTCCATCCCATGTTTATAGACTATGTCTCCCATATACATTCTATCGTTATAGAATGTTTAAAGTCATAACTTTAACGAAGAAGTATTCTTTTCATTTCCAAAATTAATATATCATATATGTGTTAAATTTTAGGAACATGATTAACTCCCACTAATCTTTTGTAAACTTAGTAAACAAAAGATTCATTTACATCTTTATTAGAAATCAATTGATTTGATCTTTCTCTCATAAGACGCTTATAGCTCCCACTAGCTTGCTAAGATTCATGATGGATGGATCTCTACAACTTACATGTCTTGTGATTCATAGTTTTAGACATATATTATCAAGACTATCTTAATAATGGTTTCGGAAACCCATATTATGTCCAAACATTGAATCACCATTTAGTTGTAGCTAGCAATCTTCGAATTAATTGAAACCAAGACTACGTTAAAGATGGTTTCTTCAAAGTCAACCAATCTCTTTGATTGTAGTCACTTTAAGCTATCAATTAGCTATAAAGGTTTCATTATTTCGGGTCAAATGGTACTTTACCATTTCCTTGAGTATATGTCGTATATACACTCAATGTAGTCATAAGGATTTTCATTCTTATTTCTTTCGAATTAAGAGGTGTAACTCTATGACATAATCATAAAGTTCAAACCATTCAACTGAGACAGTTTAAAAATCCTTCTCGACTACCTTGAAGCTTGTGGTATAGGAACTAGGTTGTTATATTTGTTAATCACTATCTTGTCTCTCAAAGAACCCATTCTTTGAGTTCTATCCCTTGTTTATTTGCTCTATCTTAGGCAAATCCTAGTGTAGGATTACAATGAACTACCCAACAAACAACATTTGTTAATTGGTTTATAGAAGTGATATCCAAATATTAATTTAAGGATACCCACAAGATAATTCTTTAAACAAATATTGCTTATTAGCACACAACCCCAAATCTTAACATGATTAAGATTTGTCTTTCTTTCCAACTAAATCCTATGGAGTCATGAAAATTTTGGAAGATCTTCTAATTGACAATCATATTGTCTTAGAAGTGTATATCTTATATATGGGTAATTAATAACATCCAACAAACTAAATCTTATTTGAGTTCGTTCTTCTCTTAATGGAGAAATCCATTATCTTATGATGCTTCTTTCCTTGATATCTTTCAAGGAAACTGTTCTAAAGTGTTACCTTTCCTTGGATCAAATCTAAGGAGGTAAATACTTTAGACATCTTACTCATCAACTTACATTTCTTGAATTCTTTGAAACCTTTTGCAAAGTATTCGGACTTGTGTTTATTCAAAATAAATGATAGTCCAATCGAGAGTGATCTTCGGTGAATGTCATACAACATGAGTAGTATTATGTTGTGGACAAGTGCCACTAACATCTAAGTGAATTAACCTCAACAACTTTGTGATTCTTTCTTCCTTTCCAAAAGAATAAAGATTCAAACATTTTGCCTCTATACAATTTTAACAAGAAGGCATTGGATCCGGATCTAATGATCCAAAGTATTCATTTATGACCAACTCGTAATTTATGTTTTAGAGGTATCACAACTCAGTTGGGATTAGTCACTACCTTGCAACCTTTTGGGTTTTAAGCATCGTTATATTCTAAACAGTTAACACTACCATATCATCTCTACTATAGAGATAATCAATTAGATTACAATAATCTAATCATTCATTAATAAAGAACAATGTTTTGTCAAACAAAACATTCATCCATCTCTCATAGTGGCGGAATTAAGTTCCTTAAAATTGGAATGTAAAGACAATCTTTGGTTTTTCCAATTTCTTTGGTAGTTCATATGAGGAAGTAAGTACGATCTGCTTTCGCAGAGATCTACATTTGATTCACGTTCCGAATGTGAAGTACTTTCTCTTCTCTCATTAATTTTCTACTTCTTATTAGCCACACTTTTACAACGATTGTAAAACATAGTTACTATACGGAATCAAGCATTCAAGTAGAAGAACCAACTACTTTGAACTTTTCAAGAACAATTTACAACACCTTCAAAAGGTGTGTTCTTGACACTTGCAAGACATTTCTTGCAAATACCCCTTCCAATGTCCATCCTTTCATAAAGAAAGTTTGTTCCCTTGGAGTTATTTCCCCTTCTTCATTTGACTTCTCCTTTGACTACAATAGTCATGATCCCTAAACTCCCACTATCTCTCTTGAAACTTATTTCAATTGTGTTATACACATAAAACGATTTGGAGAGCGTGTGGTTATTGTTCACTATATAGTTTACAATAAACTTAGTGAACCATTTGGATAGGGACACAAAGGTGAAGTCCTTGCCTAGTTTCCGTCTCTAGAAGTGGTTTAACACTTCAACACTCAATGATTCAAAATCATCATAAGTCCATGTTGATGGACTATTTTTGTCAACCAACCATTATGTTCTAAACATAATTACAAACTTTCAAGAGTTGTTCAAGGCAACTCTCATTTCTTCATACAACAATTTGTAAGTGAAGAATCATGGCACATAAAGTGTCCATGCCCTTGTGCTTACTTCTCAAGTTCCTTGTTCATGTAACAAAGAAACATGCACTAATGTTTGCGTTAGCTAAGGGTTGTTCAAAGCAACTCTTGTTTCTTCATACAACAATTTGTAATTGAAGAATTATGACATTAAAAGTGTTGTCCTCTTTATGATAGACTTATGTAACATGTTCTTCCAATGATACATTATCAATAGGAAGATTGTGAGGATGAGACTACTTAGGTACATATACAAGCCATTATAGACAATCTATGGGATTGTAGTACCAAGTCCGGAAACTAAAGCTTTCGGCTTTTTCTTTGTCAAGTTTTGGATAGCGTTTGCAAATATATTGGTAAATAAATACATAACAAATATAAATTGATTGATTTTAAGCCATTTGATCCGGGTCTTTAAATCAAATAGCACCACCCACTATTTTTGGCAAATTCCATATCCCTCATCGGAATTCGAGAGTTTTGGAGGAAACTCTTAGTAGGGTATGGGAGACTCATCATTACCAAGTCCACCTCACAATGATATGATGTTGGCTAGCATCAATAATAATGAGAGAGTACGCTTACTCATTTGCATCTCTTGCAAGTACCCATCTTATTTGGCCTCTAGAGAATGAAGCCTCACAATGATATGATGTTGGCTCCATTGCACTTAGTTAAGTCATTCCCACCATGCAAGTTCGAGTAGGGGTTCAAGAACAACCTCACAATGATATGATGTTGGTCATTCTCGTTGCCTACCTTCATAACATCATGTATGCATATAGAACTCCTCCTGAGTGTAAGCACGCACTTTGTACTCCCCCATGATAGGGTGAAGTTGGTGTACGAGTCACAAACGATCGGAGCCTACCACGGTGGAAGGCCACGAAAGAGTGTTCAAAGCACTCTCACGCTTATCAACTTAATAATGGTTTGGTTGAGGGTTTTAGGTCTCATCACATATAAGCATGCATTTTAATCTTATTAAAACAATTTGGTCCTATTACAACTATTAGTCCATGTGATTGATTTAGTTGTATATAATACTCCCACTATGCTTGTAAAACGGTTTTTAAAGCAAGATTATATGGTACTACTAACATTAGATTTGCATTCATTGATGGACTATATAGTTGCCTTATGGCCTTAGGATGACTATGAACCTTTGATTAGATCCAACACGAGCCTAGTGTTGAATCTCGGTCTAGGGATGGTGATTGATTTTAGTTACGCGTTTAATCATATTAAGGCGTGTTTTTCCTATTGGGCGTTGGACCCAATTACTCCAATTTCATGCATATCAAATAAAACTAGAAAGGAGTACTTCAAAGTAAAGAAGAGCTTATGCTCTTTTACAACATTTGATCAAAACAAATTACTTTAAAGTAAAGAAGAGCTTATGCTCTTTTACAACATTTGATCATATCAAATTACAACCAAAATCTAATCTACACATTCCCATGGTTCAAACAAATTTGAGACGGTCTTTCACATAGCTCAATTATCATAGGCTTAGGTTCATAATCACCCTTTCTTTAATTAATTAATGCTTTAACTAATTAAACTTGAATGCAACATTTTCATTTGTTTTTTGTTTCCATAGAATTGATTTAAATGGAGCTAAATGAAATGAAAATCCAATTCTCATTTAAAGATACAAAACTATTTTGTTCTCACCTAATTTGGGCCAAATGCAATAACCACAACTTTTTGGGCTATGTTGCAAAACACAAACTTTTAAGGTCACTTTGTAAGAACACAAAAGTCCACTACTTCATGTAATTACAACTAGAACCCAAAAATTTCATCAAATACAAAAACTTCATTAAAGGAGCAAAACAATTTGTCATTTAGTGTTTTTGGGCCTTTACGTAAAAACGTAAACTTTCGGGTCAAAGTACAAATACACAAAAGTATCAAAACTTTATGTAATTGGATAAAAGCCCCAAAAGTACCCTATTTTAATAGGGTGGCCGGTTGGTGAGAGTGATAAAGGAGGGGGGGGGGGAAGGTTTTGGTGAAAAATTCAAAATTTGAAAGTGTTTTGTGCAAGTGGATAGGTAGGTGAGGAAAAGTTGATTGGGATGGGTTGTAAGAAAAATGTTTTGTCAAACAATAAAGGCATAAATCATCCATCACCAATCATCCATCACCAATCAATAATTAACCAAAACTTTATTCAAAGCAACAAACATATTGAATCAAAACACCAAAACTTTTTGTTCTTGGTAAGAACATCAAGAACATTGAAGAACACACATGAAAACTCATAAGAGCTCCATGAATGTTTTCACTCAATAAAATTCAAAATTTCACTACTCAAAAGGGGGTTAACATCCTAGGGTACTTAGGGGGTTCCAAAAGTCACCTTAAAACACTTTTAACAAGACAAACAAGAACCCAAAAATCCACCCTTTGGATTTGGCCGAATTTCCCCAAAAACATGGCACCAAATTTTAGCTCCAAAATTCATGCTCATATGAACTACATCTACACATTTGAGATGGCAAATTTTCTAACAAAATTTACATTCAAAGAAGCAAGAATAAAGCTTGTAACAATTACAACATTCAAATCATAAACAATGAAAATACAAAACCCAAAAGGATTCACCAACTACTAGACCTAGGCTCTTGATACCACTTGAAGGAAATTTTGTGAAAAACATGTTCATTTGAGCAACATCTATTGCATGCAATTAACATTTAAAGGCGGAATCATGCTTGTATGCACTAAAAAACAAAACATTACCCATGAAATTCAAAGCCTAGTAGAAAGGTGAACCAAGACTCAACTCAAGAACAAAGTGAGTTGAGAGATTTTATACCTTTGTTGATTCCTCTTTGCATAAACAAAGGCTAATCACCCAAGGAGAGGATGGTTGAAAGGATTCTCCAAGTTCCCAAAATTGAGAACCTCTAATTTTTCCACACCAAGGAAGGACTTGAAGAAGAGATGAGTGACCTTGGAGGATGAGAGATTGCTATCTAATCTCCTCCAAGGGGGCCGGCCTCTTAGAGAGAAAGGGAGAGACATTGTGTTCTCACCTTTTCTCTAAAAGAAACTCTAATGAAGAAAAGGCTATAAAGTCATATTTATACCTACCTTCATTGGAGTGGCAAACTTGTAATAAGTCCAAAACCCACTCCTTTATCAATATGGCGGGCCATAGGGTGTTATTAGGCTGTTTGGGCCTTTGTGAATATTTAGTCATGAAGTTGTCATACAACTTAAGTCAATGGGCTTAAGGTTCAAAGCCCATTGGGCTTTGAGGCCCAAAACTAACCTGAGGTCTTTAACGAAATTTATTCGTTTGATTAATTAACATATTAATTAATCCTTGCCACAAATAATTAAACCATTTAATTATTCGTACTCATCTCCGTTGTTTCTTCAATCTCTACCTTACACGGTGTACGATCCATTAGGTTCCTTTTAGCGAGGCAGTGGGCGATTAGAACTCTTTCAAATCGATTGTGAATTGAAACTTACTTTCAATTCTCCCTTTAGTGTTTATACACGTTTAGGGCTTCCACAAATCATGAGTGACACCTAGCAGTATGTCATGGTTACCCAAGCTAATCAGAAGAGGTGGAGAACCTATTTAGTTTAGGATTACAATGCAATACGGTCTTTCTCTAATAGAATACTCTTGACCACATTGTTTGGTTTGATAGTTTAATCATGTCTACTATCCAATGTGATTCATTTACTTATATGATGACCTTGAATGTGATTTGGAACGACTTCCTAAATCTCATTCATACTCTGGCCAGAGATTCTTAATCATATCATAGAGTATTCTCCCTCAAACGGTTTGAAGGTTAGAGATCCCTTGTTGCGCATTCACTTACCTCCATGGCTAAGTGGCTTAACCCCAACTATGCTGTGGACACCCTCTGACAGAGTGACTTTGACATAGTCAAAGATCAAGGACCTAACCACAAGACAACTATGATGCCTCAGGTCAAAGGACTACTTTGCATTATCTCAACCATGAGTTCTCATATGACATGAGTATGAGAACTCCTCGTTGATCGTGTTCAGTGGACTCGTTCTCTATTGAGCACCTACATGCTTGTCTTGGTGTCAATCACACCAATGACTTGAGACCAATCACTCACCCTGAGAGAAGACACAACACGTACTGATCTTAACGGACTGTCAATGCCCAATTGGCAATCCTATGATCAGGAACGTTTAGGATATGTATACGAAAGAGAATGGACTCTTGAATCTAACTTCCTTAAATTACATTCTCCTAATTACATATTCCTTGGACTTATCATTTAAGCATATAACATTTATATGAGACGACTTAAAACAATAATCTTTGCCCTTGATATTAAACTAGATTAGTTTAACATGTGAAATGTCCATAAAGTATCATCATATGATTGGTTTTAGGGCACATTTCCAACACTACTCATGTGTGCAAGCTTATCAAGTCATTATATGGCCTTAAGTAGGCTCTAAGGGCTTGGAATGCCAAGTTTACAAGTTATTTTCCTTCTTTAAACTTTCAGTCATCTCATTCCAATCGTAGTTTGATATGAAGGACATGTGCAAGCTTACTTATTTTTTGGGACTTCAGATCACTTACAGAGAAAATGAAGATATTTTCATTAAATAGTCAAACTATGTGACTGATCTACTCAACAAGGCAAGAATGATGAATTGCATACCTTGTTCAACTCCAAGTCATACTTAATTGGTGGGGAACCACTATCTGATCCAACAATTTACAGAACTTTAGTTGGTGCATTGCAATATCTCACATTTATAAGGCCTGATATTGCATATGCTGTTAACTATGCTTGCCAATTTATGACAACACAATCTGAAGCTCATTTATATTTGATTAAAAGAATCCTCAGATATTTGAAAGGTACTTTGTAGTGTGGTTTAACTTTGCTCAAGGAGACATGGATTTATTTGCTTATAGTGATGCTGATTGGGCAGCAGATATAAATAC
Organism: Malus sylvestris; assembly: GCF_916048215.2. Classification (NCBI taxonomy): domain Eukaryota; kingdom Viridiplantae; phylum Streptophyta; class Magnoliopsida; order Rosales; family Rosaceae; genus Malus; species Malus sylvestris. The sequence continues at coordinate 38,775,961 of NC_062272.1, read as the reverse complement.
CAGGAGGTCTACCACTGGTTGTATTGTTTTTCTGGGCTCAAATCCTATGTCCTGGCAATCTAAGAAACAAGGCAGTGTTTCTCGAAGTTCCATTGAGGCTGAATATAAAGCCTTAGGTATGCATCATCAGATATGGCTTGGATACAATTAGTTCTTAAAGATCTTAATGTTTTTCTTCCTTCAGTACGTCTGTTACATTGTGATAATCTTTCTACCTTATCATTGTGTTCTAATCCAGTATTTCATACTAGAATTAAACACTTAGATACCGATTTTCATTTTGTTCGTGAAAGGGTACAAAAAGGTGATTTGCATGTGCAGTATATTCCCACTGAGGCTTAGATTGCATATGTGTTAACAAAAAGGTTACATAATCCTTTGTTTGTTCATCATTGTTCCAATCTCAAATTGGGATATCTTAGCTGAGATTGAGGGGGAGTATTAATAGTATATGGTGGGGTATTTGTGTCAATTTAATGTATTTGTACACATCAGTAAAGTTAGTTACTTAGATTTGTTGGATTTCTTAGTCATTAAGTTTGACAGCTATTATAAATAGAGCTGGATAATATTGTAATTGGTGATTTTTTTCAATCAATACGTCAACTTTTTTTTTCTCTCTCTCTCTTTTTGTCTATGCTTTTCATAGCTTCATATTTTCAAGCTTTTCTGTATATTTCAATGGCTAAAACTGCCATAGTTATGACTGATATGGTCCGATGTAACGAGGACTTAGCTTCCCTTTCTTCCCGAAACGTACAACACCCTTCCATGGTGACAGCTTTAAGAATACCCAATCTCTAACTGCATATACCCTATCTGTCGAATGTCTATCTGCTATACTTTGTTATCGATCTTGTGCTGCTTTCAGATTGCCCTTTATCCCTTGGATATTCTGTGTTGTCTCATCTACAATTTCGGACCAACACAAAGGTGTACAATAAGGTTTCCCATACAGCGCCTCAAATGGTGACATACTAATGCTGGAGTGGAAGTTGTTATTGCAGGCGAATTCTATCAAAGGTAAGTGTTTGTGCCATTCATCTCCGAACTACAGGACTGAAGATCTTAGCTTGTCTTCCAGCGTGTAAATAGTTCTCTATGACTTTCCATCGGTCTGAGGATGATAGGCGGTGTTGTAGAGCAATTTCGAACCTAAAGCTTCTTGTACAGTTACCCTAAATTTTGAAATAAATTTAGGGTTCCGATCAGAAATAATACTAATTGGAACACCATGATACTTGACAATTTCAGAAATGAAGAGTTTAGCCAACCAACTTAGCTGGTAATTTTCACGAATAGGTAGGAAATGCGCTGACTTGGTAAGTTGATCTACAATCACCTAGATACCATCATAGGCATTACGCGTGCAAGGAAACTTATACACGAAATCCATTGTGATATATTTATATTCCCATTTCCACTGAGGTACATGAAGTGGCTGGAGCAACCCAAATGGTTTCTTTCTTTCTGCTTTGACTTGCTGACAGACCGGACAACGACTCACGTGCTCCATCTCTTTTCATTCCTGGCCAATAGTAGAAAGGTCGGATGGTATGATACATTTTAGTACTCCCGAGATACATCCCATAAGCTAAGATATGCATTTCATCGAGAATTTCTTTCTTTAGTTCTTCCACATTCGGTACATACATTCGATCGTTTTGCACAAGCATACCATCAGGTCTTCGAATTCTGAGATATCCCCTATTATCGTTCAACACTACTTACTTTAACTCCTGGGTTTTTGAGTCATTCATCTAAGCCTCGAGAACACGATCCAATAAAACTGGTCTTACTTGAAAGTTGGCTAGTAAGGCTCCCTAGTGATCCACTCCTAAAGTAGTTCCAGTAGATCTTAAGTCGATCAGAAGAGGAACACGGCATGCATAAAGAGCACTAAGTTGACCGTGAGATTTCTTGCTGAGAGCATCCGCTACAGTATTCGCACGATCAAGGTGATTTTCAATAGTACAGTCATAGTCCCTGATCAATTACATCCATCCACGTTGCCGAAGATTAAGTTCTTTATGAGTAAAGATATACTTGAGGCTTTTATGGTCAGTGAAGATTCGACAAGTTTCCCCTTAGGGATAGTGCCGCCAAATTTTTAGAGCAAAAACAATAGCTGCCAATTCAAGATCATGAGTAGGGTAGTTCATTTCATGGGGTTTTAATTGTCGTGAAGCATAAGCGATCACTTTTTCGTGTTGCATTAACACACAACCCAGACCATTCAGAAAGGCATCATTGTAGATCTCGAAATTCCCACTGTCATCGGGAAGTGCTAGAACAGGTGCATGAGTGAGGCAATATTTCAACTGTTGAAAACTCCATTCACAATCATCACTCCATTCAAATTTAACTCCTTTCATGGTCAACCTTGTCAGAGGTAGTGCTATGACTGAGAAGCCTTTCACAAAGTGTCGATAGTAGCTAGCAAGACTAAGAAAGCTTCGTACTTCAATGACAGTATGAGGTTGCTCCTTATTTTCCACTATTGCTACTTTTTGAGGATCCACGAGAATACCCTAAGATGATATCATATGTATCAAGAATGACACTTGATCCAGCCAGAACTTGAAGGGAAATCTTAGAGATTAATATGGGATTTTGAAATGACTAGCATGCATATACAATTCAAAAATAATATACATAAGCAACGGAAGCATGTTATCAAATAAAATCAAAGCTATAGTCATGCAAATCCCCTTCAAGGTTCATAGGTTTATATATAATGCATCTAAAACATTTAAGTTAAGAACAAAGTGAAGGAATAGATCTATACCTCTTGATCTAGATTTTAGACCAAGGATGGACCACCTCCAAGCCCTTTGCTCCTTGAACTCATTGAGCCTAGCCTCCCTCCTTGCCTCCTCCACTTTGTTGGTAAGAGTGCTCCTAGGTTCTCCTTTAGTCTCCAAAGGAGAAGACCTCTAAAGATCCACACCCACTAGTGTAGTGAGATGGATGGAGGAATAACCAAAAGAGTGAAAAAGGATAAGCTAAATCACCCTTAAGGTGGCCGGCCTTTGTGTAGTTTTAGAGAGATATTTCTTTTGCCTCTTTGTTGTTTTAAACACACAAAAACCCTAAGGAATAAATCTCTATAAAGTTCCTTATATAGACAAAAAGAAACCTAGTCAACAACTTGACTTAATATCTCTCCCTCTCCACTTTAAATGGCCGGCCCCTTTGTGTTGGTTTGGGCTTTGGGCTTTGGGCTTTAATTTATTTCTAGTCATCCAATGCTTGAATAAAAGTCCAATGGGTTTAGGCCCAATGGGCCCAATTAAACCCGAACATTTCTTTAAGCCCAAAACGATCTTTTATCGCTTTTATGATTTCTTTAGACTTTCTAAATTAATCACAACACTTAATTAATCCAATTAATTATTTCCATCATCCATTAATTACTCACCACAAGAGTGTATCGGTGTACAATCATTTTAGGTTCTAATTAGCAAGGTAGTGAGGTGATTGACATCAATCCAATTGATTATATTTAATTCAATCACTTAGTGAATTAAAACTTCCTTTTAATTCACCTTCTTCTTTGATGACTACATTTAATCATCTAGAAGAACTCACAAGCTATGAGTGATATCTAACCATATATCATAGCTACCCAAGCTAATGTAGAAGTTGTTCGGAGAACCTATTCAGTTGGAATTACAATGTAATTCGATCATTCTCTAAAACATTACTCTCAATCACATTACTAGGGTATGGATATATTATGTCAAACCCCCAATGTGATTATTCCTTCTTATATGATTCAATTGAGTCGTATAGGAACGCTTTCCTTTATTATGCTCGATACTTCGGCCGAAGATTCCTGAATCATATCTTAGAGTATTCTTCCTCTCTTATCGAGCATTAGAGATTCCTTGTTGCGCATTCACTTGCCTTCATGACTAAGTGGCTTAACCCCAATTATGCCGTGGATACCCACGAATGGGGTGACTTTGACATAATCAAAGATTAAGTACTTAGCCACAAGACAACGACGATGCCTCAGGTCAAAGGACTACTTACATTATTCCAACCATTAGAGTTACTTGCTTGACATGTGAGTAGACTTCCATGCAAGTACTCTCGTTCGATTGTGTTCAGTGAACTCATTCCCTTAATGAGCACCTACATACTTGTCTTAGTGTCACCACATGAATGGGATGAGACTTTCCATCCTTCCATTTGAAGCAGACATAGTATGTACCGGTCTAAGCATTGTCAGTATCCATCCGACAATCCAATGACCAGGAACCTTTTTGGACATTATGGTTATGTGAAGAAGGTCTCTGTAGTCTAACATCATTAGATTACTTCTTCAATCGATCCATTGTCCATGGATTCACTATTTAGGACATATATCGTTTATTGAGATAGTCCTAATTAGTATCTTTGCCATTTGATGTATAAGAATCATCTATACATCCATTCATTTGTCCTGAAAGGTTTCTTCCAAAGATTGACTTTCAGGGCATATTTCCAACAATCTCCCACTTGCACTAAAGTCAATCACTAGTGTATCTTATACATGCTAGTTGAGAGAGCTTATGCTCGTAGGTTAACTCGGTTATGTATTAATCCCTTTTATTATTTAAAAGGGATTTACTTATCAAATGTTTCCAAAACATTTGATGATGTCTCTTTCTTGTGTTCGAATACTTTGATGAGACCTTGATTCCATGGCTTGAGCTATCGCCCCATTACGTCGTAGTATCCTACTAACGACCTTATGGTTTGGATTCAATCATTGGTTCTATAAGAACCCCTTCATTCAAAACACCTTTTTGAAGCAGTTTCTAAAACAATATATCGTCATATATTTCGTTTGTATACTTTATACAAACTTTGCTCCAACCTTGAGACCATTGTAGTACAATACTAACAATTCATTCATATGATTAGTACTTCATCCATTATGAAGTTCCATTTGTTAAAATGGCTTATTTTCACTTTGGTTAACAACCTAAGTGAATGCACGCTTCCAGAGTCCCACTCTGATGTTTCTTTCTTTAAAGGCAATAATACTCTTTCAGTTGCTTTGGTTCTGATCCTGGGATTTAGTAATATCTTATAGTGACAACCCCTGTGGTTCTTCACTTTTGGATATCTACTTCACAAGTCCATACATGTGTCCCTTTTGTGATTTTGTGACACATTCATTATAAGGGTAATGAAAGTGATTTCCTATCACATAGGAAAATGCTTTCTTAAATCTACAACATTTGAGATTTAATTTCCCTATTTAATATCCTTGAGATAGCCTTCCTATATCAATAAGTCCAATTTCAAGTCTATACTTCAAAATTGACCGTGTCATGTTTTGTCATTTCTCGAGTAACATCTATGTTTTGTCAAGTCTATCAAATAGACTTTATTCACATATTGTTGCTCAAATTATGACATCACTCCCACTGGCCTTGTTGTAACTTAGCATTCATTCAAAAATAACAATTATATTTTCTTGATTTGAATGCATATTGCTCCCACTTAACTTAAATGAATCATACACAAAAGAATTCCTTCTCAAGTAATTCCATTTGAAATGTGTGACTTGTTTCATTAAGTCTATTCATTTAAATTATATGGTGTCATACACCATACTTCAAGTTTTAGTCATACTAAGACCTTTAATGTAGTCATATAAGAATTATCCAAGTCTTTAGTGGAAGCATGGCTCCTACTAAGGATATAGAAACTCAATCATTCATTCTAGGTGGTTGATATAATTCTTTATCAAAACTACATAGAGCGTTATAGTTACATGAGATGTTGAATTTGGATTGTCTTGTTGTTAAACCATATGTTGTGACTCATTTTGAAACTATTTCCCTTTTGTTTCATCAACTTGTCCATATGCTTAGTTATTTAGCTTGTTCTCATAAAAGAGAATGATGGACAACTCCCAACATATAACCATTTTATGCTAGGTTGACGAAACCAACATTCAAAGACTATTCTTTAGAATGTCACACAACATAGAATTTTAACGTTTGAAGAGCTTGAATCCTTTTAACAATTAAAATTACAAACTTTTAATAATAGTCAAGTACTATTATTCTTTAGACAACTATAAACCAATCACATTCAAGTTTATATCCATTTTCACACCTCCCACTATTTCTCATGACTTTAATGAGAAATCATTTCATACATTCAAAATGTATAAAAGTGGAGTATATTGGAAGAAGACATTGTTTAGTAGCTTTAAAACATTTCAAGCTTATTTGTTTCAATCTTCACTAAGTTAATGTCTTGTTATTAAGTGACTAAAGTCTTTAAACATTTTATAGATTTAGACACTTCTTTCTTGGTTTAATCACTAACACAATTGACATTTTAAAACCTTTTAAAGAATGCCCAATTAGTTGTTCAAAACTACTAATTGAATCAAGAGTGATCTTGATCATTGTATTTCAAGTGATAACCATATAAGAAACGTTTTTCTTATTACTTATATCATTATAATGTGATCTTCCTTTTCTTCAAGAAAGGATTCTCTAGACTTTTGTCAATTCATATAGAACTCATAGGTAGACAAATGGAACCAAATCTAAAGATTCATTGTATCCTTTTATGTCCTACATGTGAGATCTATCCATAATTGATAAATCTAAAGTTTGGTTATCACATTACAATAAGTGATATAACTCTTGTATCTCATCTAGGATACAACAAGACAATTTTCAATTCATAACACTACTTTAAGGAAATAGCATATTAAAAAGGCATTCTTCACATTACATTAATATGATAATTCAAACATTCATAATGTTTAATACAAAAAGTATTAGCTCTATACATTTAGAGACTAATTTAAATACCTTTATACATTTAGGCACTAATAGTGGTATTCCATCATATGAAGCCACATAATAAGTTCTTATCAAAATAAGAAAGTTTAAAGACAATCTTTAATGCCTAACAAACTTCCTAAGTAGTGAGCAAAAAACTTAGTGGCTGAACCCTTCTCCACATTTTTCCTTGCTTGTTCCTCTTCTACTTGGCTCCTCCACCTACATACAATTATACAAGTGATTAGCCCTTTATATCAAATATAAATAGTTAGAAGATCTAACATTTAGAATTGAAGATAAGAACATAAACCATACCTTGTGGCTTGTCCTTAAGAGTTGCAAGGTATAACCTACAATTCCTCTTCCAATGCCCCTCCTTTCCACAGTGGTGGCAAGTCCCCTTGGGTTCCATTGCCTTCTTTTTCTTCACTCCTCCTTTCGGCTTAGGAGTGGGTGACTTCTTCTCCTTCCCTTTGCCTTTGCCTTGCGGCTTGGCCTTGGAAGAGGATGGCTTGTTGTAGGCTACTGCAGAAGTCCCTACAACGTTCTCTTTCTTCATAGTCTTCTCGGCAGTTACTAACATATTTAGTAACTTAGAGAGAGTACTATCCATCTTATTCATATTGTAGTTCATTACGAACTGCGCGAATGAATCAAAAAGAGAAGCCAATACGAAGTCCTGGGCCAATTCCCCGTCAAGTGGAGTACCAAGGTTCTCCAATTGTTCAATGAATCCTATCATCTTCAGTACATGTTGGTGTATTGGAGCCCCCTTGACCATCTTGGTCTTCACAAGCTCACAGACAGTGCTAAAGCGACGGTTGCGCGTCCCTTCACCATATAACTCCGTAAGATGGAGTATTATGGAAGATGCACTGTCCATGCCCTCGTGCTGTCTCTGTAGCTCCTCATTCATGGAAGCCAACAGATAGCACTTGGTTGTGTGTCATCCTCAACGTGCTTGTCATACTTAGCATGTTCATCCTCAGTAGCCTCAGGGCCGAGAGGTATGTGAGGTGGAGCCTTGTCTAGTACGTAAACAATCTTCTCCAATGTTAGGAGAATCTTGACATTACGATACCACAATGGGAAATTGTGCCCCTCTAGGCAATGTTTGTCAAGTATTTTCGCGAGTGTGCTTCCAACCATATCTAAATACATAAACAATAAAATAATTAGTTTGATTGTCGATTAAGTCAAACGATTCGGGTCTTTAAACCGAATGACACCACCCACCAATTTTGGCAAATTCCATATCCCTCAAGATGGAATCCTGGAGTTTTCAAAGAAAGCTCCTAGCGGGTTATGGGAGGCTCACTATTACCAAGCCCACCTCACGATGATACGATATTGGCTAGCAAAAATAATAATGAGAGGGTACACTTACCCATTCACAACAACCTCTTGTGATTACCCATCTTTTTGGCCTCTAGAGAACAATGCCTCACGATGATACGATGTTGGCATCATTTCTCTTAGTTAAGTTCTTTCCCACCATGCCGGTTTAGATAGGGGTTCAAGCATGACCTCACGATGATACGATGTTGGCCACACTCGTTGCCTACCTTAACCTCATCAAATGTTTTAAATAAACTCCTCCTGAGTATAAGCATGCACTTTGCACTCCCCCATGATAGGGTGAAGGCGGTGTACAAGTCATAAACGATTGGAGCCTACCACGGTGGAAGGCCACGAAAAAGTGTTCAAAGCACTCTTACGCTTTCAACTTAATATTGTATGTTGGTTGAGGGATTTTAAGGTCTCATCAATTTTATTTATTTAATCACATTCAAATAAATAATGTCCTATTACAACTACTAGTCCAAAGTTAATGAAATTAGTAGTATATGATATCCCCACTATTCGTTTTCATAAAACAAATCAATATCAAAATATTTTTCAAAATATTGGAGATATATATAACTACTAATTGTATTCATTATAGTTTAGTAGCGTATGATACTCCCACTATTTGTTTTAAGAAAAACAAATCAATATCAAAAACGAATTTTTCAAATATTGGAAGTAACTTCTACTACTAAGGTTTTTGCATTCCTTTGAAATTGGACTTTATAGTTATCTTAGGCTCTTGGATGACCATGGACTTATTAGGTTATTGCAACAACGAGCCAACATTGTTGAATATAAACTCGGGGAGGTTGTGTCAATTTAATTACGTGCTTTTCAATCCAATTAAAACATTTTCATTGAGCCATTAGAAATGAAAGACAATCATTCATTGCTAATTAGGGCATTGGACCCATTTAATCTTTAATCTCATGTCAAAACCCTCTTTTAGTTATGTCTCCTTACCAATAGTTAAAGAAACTCTAGTCTAGCACTAGAGGGAATCAACTAACTAAAAGAGATTAAGAAATAATAAGTATTACAAACCGATTTGTACAAATTCCTACAAATTACACATACTAAGAGGGAGAGATAGATTAATGTCAAACGTGACAAGGTCCAATTAAAATAGTAATTAAAACACATTCCCATGGTTCAAACAATTTGATTTTAGCGCCTTATTGTTGGAAATATGCCCTGAAAGTCAATCTTTGGAAGAAACCATTCAGGACAATTGAATCGATGTATGGATGACTCTTATACATCAAATGGAAAAGATACTAATTAGGACTATCTCTATAAACGATATATGTCCTAAATAGTGTATCCATGGACAATGGATCGATTGAAGAAGTAATCTAATGATGTTAGACTACAGAGACCTTCTTCACATAACCAAATGTCCAAAAAGGTTCCTGGTCATTGGATTGTCAGAGGGATACTGACAATGCGAAGACCGGTACATACTGTGTCCGCTTCAATTGGAAGGATGGAAAGTCTCATCCCATTCGTGTTGTGACACTAAGGCAAGTATGTAGGTGCTCATTAAGGGAATGAGTTCACTGAACACAATCGAACGAGAGTACTTGCATGGAGGTCTACTCACATGTCAAGCAAGTAACTCTAATGGTTGGAATAATGTAAGTAGTCCTTTGACCTGAGGCATCGTCGTTGTCTTGTGGTTAAGTACTTGATCTTTGATTATGTCAAAAGTCACTCTATCAGAATGTCAACGACATAGTTGGGGTTAAGCCACTTAGTCATGAAGGCAAGTGTATGCGCAACAAGGAATCTCTAATCCTCGATAAGAGAGGAAGAATACTCTAAGATATGATTCGGGAATCTTCGGCGGAAGTATCGAGCGTAATAAAGGAAAGCGTTCCTATACGACTCAATTGAATCATATAAGAAGGAATAATCACATTAGGGGTTTGACATAATATATCCATACCCTAGTAATGTGATTGAGAGTATTGTTTTAGAGAAGGATTAAATTACATTGTAATTCCAACTGAATAGGTTCTCCGAATAAACTTCTACATTAGCTTGGGTAGCTATGACATATGGTTAGATGTCACTCATAGCTTGTGAGTTCTTCTAGATGACTATGGACTTATGCCTTAAACGATAATTGAGCTATGAGATAAGGCGCTAAAATCAAATTGTTTGAACCTTGGGAATGTGTTTTAATTACTGTTTAATTGGACCTTATCACGTTTGACGTTAATCTATCTCTCCCCTTTTAGTATATGTAATTTATAGGAATTTGTACAAATCGGTTTGTAATTCTTATTACTTCTTAATCTCTATTCGTTAGTTGATTCCCTCTAGTGCTAGACTAGAGTTTCTTTAACTATTGGTAAGGAGACATAACTAAAAGAGGGTTTTTGACATGAGATTAAAGATTAAAAGGGTCCAATGCCCAAATTAGCAATGAATGATTGTCTTTCATTTCTAATGGCTCAATGAAAATGTTTTAATTGGATTGATAAGCACGTAATTAAATTGACACAACCTCCCCGAGTTTATATTCAACAATGTTGGCTCGTTGTTGCAATAACCTAATAAGTCCATGGTCATCCAAGAGCCTAAGATAACTATAAAGTCCAATTTCAAAGGAATGCAAAAACCCTTAGTAGTAGTAGTTACTTCCAATATTTGAAAAATTCGTTTTTGATATGGATTTGTTTTTCTTAAAACAAATAGTGGGAGTATCATACGCTACTAAACTATAATGAATACAATTAGTAGTTATATATATCTCCAATATTTTGAAAAATGTTTTGATATTGATTTGTTTTATGAAAACGAATAGTGGGGATATTATATGCCACTAAAATTCATTAAACTTTGGACTAGTAGTTGTAATAGGACATTATTTATTTGAATGTGATTAAATAAATAAAATTGATGAGACCTTAAAATCCCTCAACCAACATACAATATTAAGTTGAAAGCGTAAGAGTGCTTTGAACACTTTTTCGTGGCCTTCCACCGTGGTAGGCTCCAATCGTTTATGACTTGTACACCGCCTTCACCCTATCATGGGGGAGTGCAAAGTGCATGCTTATACTCAGGAGGAGTTTATTTAAAACATTTGATGAGGTTAAGGTAGGCAACGAGTGTGGCCAACATCGTATCATCGTGAGGTCATGCTTGAACCCCTATCTAAACCGGCATGGTGGGAAAGAACTTAACTAAGAGAAATGATGCCAACATCGTATCATCGTGAGGCATTGTTCTCTAGATGCCAAAAAATGGGTAATCACAAGAGGTTGTTGTGAATGGGTAAGCGTACCCTCTCATTATTATTTTTGCTAGCCAACATCGTATAATCGTGCGGTGGGCTTGGTAATAGTGAGCCTCCCTTAACCCGCTAGGAGCTTTCTTTGAAATCTCCCAGATTCCATCATGAGGGATATGGAATTTGCCAAAAATGGTGGGTGGTGTCATTCGGTTTAAAGACCCGAATCGTTTGACTTAATCAACAATCAATCTAATTATTTTATTTGTTTATGTATATAGATATGGTTGGAAGCACACTCGTGAAAATACTCGACAAACATTGCCTAGAGGGGCACAATTTCCCATCATGGTATCGTAATGTCAAGATTCTCCTAACATTGGAGAAGATTGTTTACGTACTAGACAAGGCCCCACCTCACATACCTCTCGGCCCTGAGGGTACTGAGGATGAACGTGCTAAGTTTGACAAGCACGTTGAGGATGACACACAAGCCAAGTGCTATCTATTGGATTCCATGAATGAGGAGCTACAGAGACAGCACGAGGGCATGGATAGTGCATCTTCCATAATACTCAATCTTACGGAGTTATATGGTGAAGGGACGCGCAACCGTCGCTTTAGCACTGTTTGTGAACTTGTGAAGACCAAGATGGTCAAGGGGGCTCTAGTACACCAACATGTACTGAAGATGATAGGATTCATTGAACAATTGGAGAACCTTGGTACTCCACTTGACGGGGAATTGGGCCAGGACTTTATATTGGCTTCTCTTTCTGATTCATTCGCACAGTTCGTAATGAACTACAATATGAATAAGATGGATAGTACTCTCTCTGAGTTACAAAATATGTTAGTAACTGCTGAGAAGACTATGAAGAAAGAGAACGTTGTAGGGACTTCTGCAGTAGTCTACAACAAGCCATCCTCTTCCAAGTCTAAGCCGCAAGGCAAAGGCAAAGGGAAGGAGAAGAAGTCACCCACTCCTAAGCCTAAAGGAGGAGTGGAGAAAAAGAAGGCAATGGAGCCCAAGGGGACTTGCCACCACTGTGGAAAGGAGGGGCATTGGAAGAGGAATTGCAGGTTATACCTTGCAACTCTTAAGGACAAGCCACAAGGTATGGTTTATGTTCTTATCTTCAATTATAAATGTTAGATCTTCTAAATATTTATATTTGATATAAAGGGCTAATCACTTGTATAATTGTATATAGGTGGAGGAGCCAAGTAGAAGAGGAACAAGCAAGGAAAAGGTGGAGAAGGGTTCGACCATTATGTTTTTTGCTCACTACTTAGGAAGTTTGTTAGGCATTAAAGATTGTCTTTAAACTTTCTTATTTTGATAAGAACTTATTATGTGACTTCATATGATGGAAGACCACTATTAATGCCTAAATGTATAAAGGTATTTAATTAGTCTCTAAATGTATAGAGCTAATACTTTTTGTATTAAACATTATGAATGTTTGAACTATCATATTAATGTAATGTGAAGAATGCCTTTTTAATATACTATTTCCTTAAAGTAATGTTATGAATTGAAAATTGTCTTGTTGTATCCTAGATGAGATACAAGAGTTATATCACTTATTGTAATGTGATAACCAAACTTTAGATTTATCAATTGTGGATAGATCTCACATGTAGGACATAAAAGGATACAATGAATCTTTAGATTTGGTTCCATTTGTCTACTTATGAGTTCTATATGAATTGACAAAAAGGCTAGAGAATCCTTTCTTGAAGAAAAGGAAGATCACATTATAATGATATAAGTAATAAGAAAAACGTTTCTTATATGGTTATCACTTGAAACACAATGATCAAGATCACTCTTGATTCAATTAGTAATTTTGAACAACTAATTGGGCATTCTTTAAAAGGTTTTAAAATGTCAATTGTGTTAGTGATTAAACCAAGAAAGAAGTGTCTAAATCTATAAAATGTTTAAAGACTTTATTCACTTAATAACAAGACATTAAACTTAGTGAAGATTGAAACAAATAAGCTTGAAATGTTTTAAAGCTACTACACAATGTCTTCTAGCAAAATACTCCACTTTTATACATTTTGAATGTATGAAATGATTTCTTATTAAAGTCATGAGAAATAGTGGGAGGTGTGAAAATGGATATAAACTTAAATATGATTGGTTTCTAGTTGTCTAAAGAATAATAGTATTTGACTACTATTAAGAGTTTGCAATTTTAATTGTTAAAAGACTCAAGCTCTTCAAAAGTTAAAATTCTATGTTGTGTGACATTCTAAAGAATAGTCTTTGAATGTTGGTTTCGTCAATCTAGCATAAAATGGTTATATGTTGGGAGTTGTCCGTAATTCTCTTTTATGAGAACAAGCTAAATAACCAAGCATGTGGACAAGTTGATGAAACAAAAGGGAATAAGTTTCAAAATGAGTCACAACATATGGTTTAACAACAAGACAAACCAAATTCAACATCTCATGTAACAATATTGCTCTATGTAGTTTTAATAAAGAATTATATCAACCACCTAGAAGGAATGGTTGAGTTTCTATATCCTTAGTAGGAGCAATGCTTCCACTAAAGACTTGGATAATTCTTATATGACTACATTAAAGGTATTAGTGTGACTAAAACTTAAAGTATGATGTATGACACCATATAATTTAAATGAATAAACTTGATAAAGCAAGTCACACATTACAAATGGAATTACTTGAGAAGGAATTCTTTTGTGTGTGATTCATTTAAGTTAGTGGGAGCAATATGCATTCAAATCAAGAAAATATAATTGTTAATTTTGAATGAATGCTAAGTTACAACAAGGCCAGTGGGAGTGATGTCATAATTTGAGCAACAAGATGTGAATAAAGTCTATTTGATAGACTTGATAAAACATGGATGTTACTTGAGAAATGACAAAACATGACACGGTCAATTTTAAAGTATAGACTTGAAATTGGACTTATTGATATAGCAAGGCTATCTCAATAATGATTATGGGAATTAAATCTCAAATGTTGTAGATTTAAGAAAGCATTTTCCTATGTGATAGGAAATCACTTTCATAACCCTTATAATGAATGTGTCATAAAATCACAAAAGTGAAAAATAAGCCATTTTAACAAATGGAACTTCATAATGGATGAAGTACTAATCATATGAATGATTGTTAGTATTGTACTACAATGGTCTCAAGGTTGGAGCAAAGTTTGTATAAAGTATACAAACGAAATATATGACGATATATTGTTTTAGAAACTGCTTCAAAAGGTGTTTTGAATGGAAGGGGTTCTTTTAGAACCAATGATTGAATCCAAACCATAAGGTCGTTAGTAGGATACTACGACGTAATGGGGCGATAGCTCAAGCCATGGAATCAAGGTCTCATCAAAGTATTCGAACACAATAAAGAGACATCATCAAATGTTTTGGAAATATTTGATAAGTGAATCCCTTTTGAATAATAAAAGGGATTAATACATAACCAAGTTAACCTATGAGCATAAACTCTCTCAACAAGATGTATAAGATACACTAGTGATTGACTTTAGTGCAAGTGGGAGATTGTTGGAAATATGCCCTGAAAGTCAATCTTTGGAAGAAACCATTCAGGACAATTGAATCGATGTATGGATGACTCTTATACATCAAATGGCAAAGATACTAATTAGGACTATCTCTATAAACGATATATGTCCTAAATAGTGTATCCACGGACAATGGATCGATTGAAAAAGTAATCTAATGATGTTAGACTACAGAGACCTTCTTCACATAACCAAATGTCCAAAAAGGTTCCTGGTCATTGGATTGTCGGAGGGATACTGACAATGCGAAGACCGGTACATACTGTGTCCACTTCAATTGGAAGGATGGAAAGTCTCATCCCATTCGTGTTGTGACACTAAGGCAAGTATGTAGGTGCTCATTAAGGGAATGAGTTCACTGAACACAATCGAACGAGAGTACTTGCATGGAGGTCTACTCACATGTCAAGCAAGTAACTCTAATGGTTGGAATAATGTAAGTAGTCCTTTGACCTGAGGCATCGTCGTTGTCTTGTGGTTAAGTACTTGATCTTTGATTATGTCAAAAGTCACTCTATCAGAATGTCAACGGCATAGTTGGGGTTAAGCCACTTAGTCATGAAGGCAAGTGTATGCGCAACAAGGAATCTCTAATCCTCGATAAGAGAGGAAGAATACTCTAAGATATGATTCGGGAATCTTCGGCCGAAGTATTGAGCGTAATAAAGGAAAGCGTTCCTATACGACTCAATTGAATCATATAAGAAGGAATAATCACATTAGGGGTTTGACATAATATATCCATACGCTAGTAATGTGATTGAGAGTATTGTTTTAGAGAAGGATTAAATTACATTGTAATTCCAACTGAATAGGTTCTCCGAATAAACTTCTACGTTAGCTTGGGTAGCTATGACATATGGTTAGATGTCACTCATAGCTTGTGAGTTCTTCTAGATGATTAAATGTAGTCGTCAAAGAAGAAAGGTGAATTAAAATGAAGTTTTAATTCACTAAGTGATTGAATTAAATATAATCAATTGGATTGATGCCCATCACCTCACTGCCTTGCTAATTAGAACCTAAAAGATTGTTCACCAATACACTATTGTAGTGAGTAACTAATGGATGATGGAAATAATTAATTGGATTAATTAAGTGTTGTGATTAATTTAGAAAGTCTAAAGAAATCATAAAAGCGATAAAGATCGTTTTGGGCTTAAAGAAACGTTCGGGTTTAATTGGGCCCATTGGGCCTAAACCCATTGGGCTTTTATTCAAGCATTGGATGACTTGAAATAAATGAAAGCCCAAAGCCCAAACAACACAAAGAGGGCCGGCCATTTTAGGTGTGGAAAGGGTGAGATATTTAGTCAAGTTGTTGACTAGGTTTCTTATGTCTATATAAGGAACTTTATAGTGATATTGTTCATTAGGGTTTTTGTGTGGTTAAAAACAACAAAGAGGCAAAAGAATATCTCTCTAAAAACTACACAAAGGCCGGCCACCTTGGGGTGATTTTACTAACATATCTTTCACCCTTTGGTTATTCCTTCATCCTTCTCACTATTCTAGTAGGTGAGGATCTTTAGAGGTTTCCTACTTTGGAAACTTGAAGAGAACCTAGGAGCACTCATTCTATCAAAGTGGAGGAGGCAAGGAGGGAAGCTAGGCTCAAGGAGTTCAAGGAACAAAGGGCTTGGAGGTGGTCCATCCTTGGTCTCAAGTCTAGATCAAGAGGTATAAGACTAAACCTTCACTTTGTTCTTTTCTCTAAAATTTTATTTGATGCATTATATATAAACCTATGAACCTTGAAGGGGATTTGCATGACTATAGCTTAATTAATATGTTATAAATGCTTCCGCTGCTTTCGTATATTAAATTTGATTTGTATATGCATGATAGTCATTTAGAAATTCCATCCATGAATCTCATAGATTTCCCTTCACTTATCTCATAGCTCAATTATCGTTTAAGGCATAAGTCCATAGTCACCCATTTTTCTAACTACTTAATCACATTAAATAATCAAATGGAATGCAACATAAACAATTAGATTTAGTGCATATGGGCATAATAGTATTAAGAGTTTAAACAACTAACAAAATTAAAATCAAATATTCTAACTTTCTAGTTAGTAGGGGCCTAAATGCAAATATGAAAAAGTTAGGGGTCAAACCGTAAATACTCAAAAGTATAAAATATCTTTTTCCAAATTACAAAAAACCCCACAAGTGGATAAATCCACTAGGGTGGCCGGCCACATTAAGGGGAGATGGGAAGTCTCACCCATCTTGCTTTAATTCAATGCAAGGTAGAAAAATCCAAATTTGCTTGTCACTTGGTTTTGTCATTAAAACTTAGGTGAAAAGGGTGATGGAAATTTCCTAGTCAAGTCTAGGATTTAAAAAATTTTGGGAAGGCTATGGATGATAAGTATATCATCCAAAACCATAAAACAATTTATTAAAACCAAATAAAACCATTTTCACCCAAAAACAAACCATGAACACCAAGAACAAAACCATGAACACTTTTTCAAGATTTGTGTATTCTTGGTGATTTTTCAAACCCAAAAAACTAAAGTGACAAGGGCTCTACTTTCTAGCTTTAAAATGATGTGTGAGTGTCTTACAATAAAACACAAACACATGCCCAAAAAACCCCCTTAATGCCGTGCCTACCACAAGGAAAAAAACCCCAAATTTTGTTCAAAACTTACTCTTCATTCATGCATCCAAAACACCTTTTACATGCATATCTTTTTCAACTCTTGATTTATATTTTTCAACCATTGAAAAACAAAAGATAAACATACTTTAAATGAAGAAATAATATGTCAAACTAGTTCAAAACTCAATTTTCATTCATGCATACAAAACATCTTTTGCATACATATCTTTCTCAACTATTGACTAACTTTTTTCAACTATTGAAAAACAAAAGATAAACATATTTTGAATGACGCAATAATTATGTCATACATAATATTAATACCCATATGCATAAAATCCAAAAGGACACATTATACATAAACCTTTGGCTCTGATACCACTTGAAGGGCAATCTTAGAGATTAATATGGGATTTCGAAATGACTAGCATGCATATACAATTAAAAAATAATATACATAAGCAACGGAAGCATGTTATCAAATAAAATCAAAGCTATAGTCATGCAAATCCCCTTCAAGGTTCATAGGTTTATATATAATGCATCTAAAACATTTAAGTTAAGAACAAAGTGAAGGAATAGATCTATACCTCTTGATCTAGATTTTAGACCAAGGATGGACCACCTCCAAGCCCTTTGCTCCTTGAACTCCTTGAGCCTAGCCTCCCTCCTTGCCTCCTCCACTTTGTTGGTAAGAGTGCTCCTAGGTTCTCCTTTAGTCTCCAAAGGAGAAGACCTCTAAAGATCCACACCCACTAGTGTAGTGAGATGGATGGAGGAATAACCAAAAGAGTGAAAAAGGATAAGCTAAATCACCCTTAAGGTGGCCGGCCTTTGTGTAGTTTTAGAGAGATATTTCTTTTGCCTCTTTGTTGTTTTAAACACAAAAAAACCCTAAGGAATAAATCTCTATAAAGTTCCTTATATAGACAAAAAGAAACCTAGTCAACAACTTGACTTAATATCTCTCCCTCTCCACTTTAAATGGCCGGCCCCTTTGTGTTGGTTTGGGCTTTGGGCTTTGGGCTTTTATTTATTTCTAGTCATCCAATGCTTGAATAAAAGTCCAATGGGTTTAGGCCCAATGGGCCCAATTAAACCCGAACGTTTCTTTAAGCCCAAAACGATCTTTTATCGCTTTTATGATTTCTTTAGACTTTCTAAATTAATCACAACACTTAATTAATCCAATTAATTATTTCCATCATCCATTAATTACTCACCACAAGAGTGTATCGGTGTACAATCATTTTAGGTTCTAATTAGCAAGGTAGTGAGGTGATTGACATCAATCCAATTGATTATATTTAATTCAATCACTTAGTGAATTAAAACTTCCTTTTAATTCACCTTCTTCTTTGATGACTACATTTAATCATCTAGAAGAACTCACAAGCTATGAGTGACATCTAACCATATATCATAGCTACCCAAGCTAATGTAGAAGTTGTTCGGAGAACCTATTCAGTTGGAATTACAATGTAATTCGATCCTTCTCTAAAACAATACTCTCAATCACATTACTAGGGTATGGATATATTATGTCAAACCCCTAATGTGATTATTCCTTCTTATATGATTCAATTGAGTCGTATAGGAATGCTTTCCTTTATTACGCTCGATACTTCGGCCGAAGATTCCCGAATCATATCTTAGAGTATTCTTCCTCTCTTATCGAGGATTAGAGATTCCTTGTTGCGCATTCACTTGCCTTCATGACTAAGTGGCTTAACCCCAATTATGCCGTGGATACCCACGAATGGGGTGACTTTGACATAATCAAAGATTAAATACTTAGCCACAAGACAACGACGATGCCTCAGGTCAAAGGACTACTTACATTATTCCAACCATTAGAGTTACTTGCTTGACATGTGAGTAGACCTCCATGCAAGTACTCTCGTTCGATTGTGTTCAGTGAACTCATTCCCTTAATGAGCACCTACATACTTGTCTTAGTGTCACCACACGAATGGGATGAGACTTTCCATCCTTCCATTTGAAGCAGACACAGTATGTACCGATCTAAGCATTGTCAGTATCCCTCCGACAATCCAATGACCAGGAACTTTTTTGGACATTATGGTTATGTGAAGAAGGTCTCTGTAGTCTAACATCATTAGATTACTTCTTCAATCGATCCATTGTCCATGGATTCACTATTTAGGACATATATCGTTTATTGAGATAGTCCTAATTAGTATCTTTGCCATTTGATGTATAAGAATCATCTATACATCCATTCATTTGTCCTGAAAGGTTTCTTCCAAAGATTGACTTTCAGGGCATATTTCCAACAGAACTGGCATTTATTAAATTTAGCGTACATTTGATTCTCCTTTAGCTTCTTTAAGACCAAATGTAGATGTCTAGCATGGTCAACCTCGCTCTTGGAATACACTAGAATGTCATCAATGAAGACAATTACAAACCTGTTACGGTATAGATGGAATACTCGATTCATCATGTTTATAAAAGTTGCTAGAGCATTAGTTAACCCGAATGGCATCATAAGAAACTCGTAATGACCGTATTGAGTTTGGAATGCTATTTTTGAAACATCATCACTTCTAATCTTCAACTAATAATAACCGGACCTTAAATTGATTTTCGAGAAAACACAAGCACCATGAAGCTGATAAAAAAGATCGTCGATACGAGGCAACAGATAATGGCTTTTAATCATCACCCGATTCAGCTATCTATAATTGATACATAGCCTCAACATTTCGTCTTTCTTCCTCACGAACAAGATTGTAGCTCCCCAAAGGGAAGTGCTCGGCTGAATAAACCTTTATCCACAAGTTCTTGCAACTGAGCTTTTAATTCTCTGAGCTCCGCAGGAACCATAAGATAAGGAGCTAGAGAAATAGGGTTGGTACCTGGAATTAGGTCGATGGTGAACTCCACTTCATGATCCGGTGGTAGCCAGGTAAATCATTGGAAAAAAGATCAGGAAAGTGTTTGATTACCCGAACGTCTTCCACAAGTACATGAGGCTCCTTAATCATCACTACATGAGCTAAATAGCCTTGACAACCCTTTATCAACATTCACTTTGCCCTCATGGCAACAAAAGTTACAATAAGCATCCTGGTCGATGGAAAGTAACAATTTTCTAGCCACAGTTCAACATGGCATAATTGTAATCTAATTAATCCATGCCTAAGATAACATCAAAGTCAACGATATCCAAAGGAACAAGATTAGTTGACATCACTACATCCTCGATAAGAACGAGACATCCTCAATACTCCTAACTAACATAACAAATTTCACCCCTAGGCATCGAGAACTCCAAATTATAACCAAGGGGAGTGGGGTGATGTTGAGTCTTTTGAGCAAACATATGGGAAATAACCGCGTGAGTAGCACCTGAGTCAATTAAAATTCTAGCAAATTGGCCTAGAACATTCAACGTACCCATGATTAAGTCGGGGTTACTCTGAGCATCCTATATGGTGATATTATTAACGCAACCCTGCACTTGGTGTGTACCTCCACGACCTCTGTTTGCCTAATTTTGATTGCCATGTCCTTGATTGCCTCTGTGGATGCAAATTTCTTCCTCTTTGCTTTTGGACAAAATTGCACGTACAAAACAAATAACACCTTAGGTCAAGGCCAAGAGCCTCACGCACCCACGATGAATTGGGGGTGGGGGGGCTTTGGCTGAAGAACCTCCGATGCCAAAGTTAGAATTTTGAGGGAATAGTGTTTGGAGAATTTAGAGAATTTAGCAAGAGAATTGGAGTTGAGTTTTGGAGAGAATAAGGTAGTATATATAGGGGTGTGGCCGGCCCCTTTAGGAGGAGGAGCGGCCACTTGGTTGGTATTTTGGGTGAGGTTCATGATTTGTAGCTAATTAGGAATGATTGAATAATAAATCAATTAATTAGCTAATAAATATAATTAAAAAGAAACGATTTGGGGGTTACCTTGTGGAGAGGACTTGATGAGGATGGATGAAATAGGTTCAAAAATAAATACCTATTTGGGCATTTTTGACTTGATTGTGGAATGATTGTCCACTACTCGTACATAGGAATTTCAGCGTGCCTTGAGGGTAATTTTGTCCTTTTTTTCCCAAAAATCCACGTGTCGCCTCTTGATTATTTTTGGCTCTACAGCCTCGACCCTGGTTGGTTTGGTTTGTCTACCAGCCCGAGTTGCCACTGCTAGAAGCTACATCGAGATTCTGATACTGTCCTCCAATATACCACTATGCTACACCACCCTGATACGGTGTACAACCTCCCTGGTACTGCTGATAGCTACCCTGGTAATATGGAACGCCAGGTGGGTACTGATACGCTCATCCTGGATACTGGGATATGTCGCCCTAATAGTGGAAAACACCACCATAACCTATTTGCTGGTAGTTACTAGGTCCCAGAATCTGCTGTAGAGGAACTGCAGGAGGTAGTGTAGGAGGCTAATTTTTCTGATTCTGAGGACATTGACTAGACTTGTGCCTCATCTGACTGCATGTGTAACATCTATTATTTCCCCTCTTACATTCACCGTAATGACGGTTATTGCATATGTGATACAGCTGAGCACTAAAATTGTTGGAGTTCCTTTGATTCTGGAAACAGGAATTGCGAGTGAATTTACTGCCCATTCTAGATGTATTGGAATTTGAACCCCCACTAGACGATCCAGAACTGTTACCACTTTTCTTGAAATTCAAAATCTTTAAAATCCAAAGGATGATTGCCCCATGTTGTTATTCTTTTGAGTAATACTATTATCCTCATCATCATTATCGTTATTGGGGCCATTTTCAGAATCTTCAACACAAAGCAAAATCTCAAAGAATTCTTGATAGATGGAGCATGGAGTAGAAGCCACCAAAGAACGCAGTTGCTTACGAGTCTTAAACTGATGAAGCATCTCTTTGGTATCTCAACAATAACAAGACAATAAAGAGATAAATCAGTGAACTTCCGGTGATACTCTGTTGCTGACATTTTACCCTGCTTCAACTCTGTAAACTCGTTTCTTCTTCGATCCTTGTATTCAGGAGATGTGAACCTAGCCTTAAATAAGCGCTTGAAAACATCCCAGTTCATGGCATCTTATGTAGATGATAGAAGCATATTTATGCAACTTAGTAGCTTGTTCTTGTGCATTTATGTTGTTATTTCTTAGTTGATTTAGTATTTCAAGCCATTTTCGTGTGGTTGTAGGTACAAAGGGTTAAAGAGGCAAAGAAGTGCATTTTGGTGCCTTTTGGAGCAGTTTTGGGCATGGAATGGATATCACATGCATGGAGCAAAATGGTTGGATGAAATTAAAGATCTAAAGAAGCTAGGAATGTCCAAGGAAAGGAAAAAAATAAATTGAGGACCAAGGAAGACAAGGAAACCATTAAGAATGAGGAAAGACTAGTCAAACTTGCCTTATCTTGTCTTTACCTTTCTTAATCCTAAATTACCAAACATTTAGTGACACGAAGGGTTCCTAAATACTTTGGGACATTTCATTACATATTCTACAAGTCCTAAACCTACCCTAAAAGTCCAAGCCATACCATCCTTCACCATTTCTCTTCCTTGCCGTGCAAGGGAACCATTCCTTTCCTATTTTCTGCCATAAATCACTCCAATTTACCACCTATGCCGTGCACCACCCTTGTCTCCTTCATTATTTATGATTTCATACACCAAAACATTGAATCATTGCACTCAATTGATGCACATTCCTTGTCCCCTTCACCCATCAGATTTCATACAACTTTTACCTCCACTACATGAACTCATTGATGCACCATCCACCACATTTGGAATCCCATGCCGTGCATCATGAGTCTTGCTGCACCTTTGACTCATTTATGCACCATTCCACCTCTCTTTCATTTCTCTACCATGTGCACAATCATTCATGTTCCCTACTTGCATTCAGAGCTGCAACACCACTCCATTTCACCCCTATGCTCTGTATCATCACTTCACTTTCACCTTTGAATCATTTCAAACACCACTCCATGCAATCATTGCACACACCACCAATTTCCTTCCATTGCCGTGCACTTCCTCTATAAAATGAAGTGTGTGTGTCAGCCATATAGTTCAGTTTTTGCTTGATCATTCATCCCTATTTCAATACAACCTTCATCCAAACACATCCATTCATCTTCACATCCATTCCTCCATACAAACAAACCTTCAAACACTCACCAACACCTTGTGCTGTAGCAAAGGAAGGGAAGGAAAGTGCTTGGACGTGCTTGTTGTCCAACTTGGATCGTTGGAACGTTTAGGTGTTTTCTTTCTTTTGTTTCCAATGTTTTAATTAATTTTCTTTCGTTTTGTGGTGAACATGAGTGGCTAAATCCCTCTTAGCTAGGGGTGATTTCAAAGCCATGATTATGTGTGTAATATGATTTAATAAATTCCAGTTATGAACTCTTGAATTGTGAATGCAATTGGCTTAACTATTTAATCGATAACTTATTTGTATTTGTTGATTAAGGATCGACACTTAATTGGCATGCATAAATCCGATGCTAGAATATAAGAAAGTTTCACATAATCGTTACAAACTTATATTCATAAGTAGTGGAGGTCACTTATAAACGATCGCGTTAAGTTTAATTCTAGCATGAGTGACATGATGTCATAGTTGCAAGTACTTTGTCAATGCTTATGATTTTCAATAAACGTAATGATCTTTGATTGTATCTCTATTATGATGTCATGTAGGGAACTTTTGAAGAATGTTTTGGGTTGTCGAATGATGTCATCCAATCCAATAAAACAAGGAAAATCTGAGCGTTAACTAGTGATGTCATAGTTAATTTGGGGCATTGTAGTTCATAATTCAACGAAGTAGTAACTGGAAATCGAGTTGTTTGCATACATGTCATGTGTGGAGAAAAAGCCTCTAGCTATCCCATCCATCATCTTATTTCTCAAATTTATTTTACAATGTGTCTAGGTTTTCATACTTGTTTGTTTGTTTCAACTTCATCCAAATCAAAACCCCCCTTTTAGTTTCTTGTTTCAAAATGTTTCAAATCTATTTTAGTTTGTGTTTTTAAGTGTTTTGATTCAACTAAAAGTCAATTTTCGTCCAAAGTCATTCCTAGTGTCTAGTTTAAGTTTATTTGGTTGTTTTAAGCTATTTTAAGTTTGCTTTGAGACTTGTGAGTCTTGTTAAGTGTTTTTAAGTTTAGTTTTATGTTTTTGAGTCAGTGTAGAGGTTATTAGCAAGCCCTCCTAATCCCCGGTCCAAAACGATCCCTACTTATACTTGTACTACAATTGTCAAAAGAGGGTTAAATTTGTGTGTTAAGTTAATTTTCGCATCAAGTTTTTGGCGCCGTTGCCGGGGATTAGCAACTTTACTAATCCCTTGTTATTTATTTTTGTTTATTTTCTTGTGTTTTTGTTTCTAGTTGCTGATTTTACTTGTTTTCTTGTTTTAGGTGGTTTATGACTCGAAGTTCTCAACTTGTTCATAAGCACATGCTTGACTTTGACGACGATTTTGAACGAACTTTGAGACGAGCAAGGAATCAACAAGAACCCCAACCATCTCAACATGCACCAGATCTTGAATACGACAAAGTAGAAGAGCAAGAGGAGGCCACGACAAGGGCTTTTGAAGAAGTCTAAGATATGGCAGTAGACAATCGAACAATCAAGGAGCTTTCCGCTTCGGGATTGGACAATGCTCTGCCTTTATGCATTCAATATCCAAGGGCGGCCCAAAATAAGGCCGACGAGTTCGAATTAAAGTCCAGTTTATTGCACCATATTCCTAAGTTCCATGGGTTGTCCATGGAAGATCCTAATAAACATTTGAAGGAGTTCGAGGTTGTTTGTTCGAGCATGACCCCTGTAAATGTTGATGGGAGCATTCTAAAAATGAAGGCTTTTCCTTTTTCTCTCTTGGAAAAGGCTAAAGATTGGTTGTATGAGCTAGCCCCCGGAACTGTCACATCATGGGAGAGTATGAAACAGGCATTTTTGGAGAAGTTTTTCCTAACTTCTCAAGTCATTCTACTACGCAAAAGGATTAGTGGCATTCAACAAAACCAAGGTGAACCTTTCCCACTTACTATGAGCGTTTTAAAACCCTTGTTGCTTCATGTCCACATCACTAGATGAAGGAGGAGCTTATTCTTCAATATTTCTACGAAGGGCTTTTACCAATTGAATGCCAAATGCTAGACGCCTCAGCGGGAGGAGCTTTGGTGCACAAAACACCTATGGCTGCCAAGACCTTAATTGCTAACCGAGCATTGAATGCTCAACAATATGAAGGCGTTGGTCAAAGAGACAACCCACGGCAGCAACAAGTTAATGAGGTAAGTGCTATTTCCGAACTTCAAAATCAAATGGCTAATCTTACTACTCTTCTTTCACAGGTGGTTGAAAAACCAAAAGAACAAAGTGTAGCTACTTGTGGCGTGTGCTCAATGAATGGACATCTCATGGATAAGTGCTCGCAATTGATCGAGAATGTAGGGTGGGAATCTGCCAACGCCGTGGGTTTTGGGAGTCAAAACCAACCAAGGAATGATCCGTTCTCGAATACATACAATCCAAGCTGGAAAGATCATCCAAATTTCAAATGGAAAGAGCCTCAACAAATCCAACAACAAAGTGCATTTAGACAGCAACCTCCGAGATTCTACCAAAGGCCGTATGCACCCACACAACCCCAAACACAACCTGCCTAAAATAACTCAGGTTTGTCTTTTGATAATGCTCAAGTTATTTAGTTACTAAATACGTTGGTGAAGGGTCAGGAAAATGAAGCCAAAGATTTGCACAATTATGCAAAGGAAGTGCAAAATCAAGCTCGAGAGGTGACTGAATTGAAGAGACAAATGGAACAAATGGCTGAATTCATGGGGCAATTTAGTAGAGAACAAGGTAAGTTACCTAGTTTGACGGATGTGAATCCAAATAGAGGCTTCGAATCTGCCAAAGCCATCACCTTGCGAAGTGGAAAAGAAGTTGGATCTGATCCTAACCCATCTAAATCCAATCAAAAGGAGGACAAAAACATGCAATTTGAAAAGAAGGAACAAGGCCTGCCCTCGGCAAGGATTGAGCAATCTTGGCCGCAGCCACCTACACACCCTAATTGGACCACCAAAGGTAAGTTGGGTTCAAATTCCATGACTTCTAATTCCATTCCACCCAATGCACCATTTCCTCGCAGGTATATGCAATCAAAGAAGGATGAGAGTGACAAAGACATCCTTGACACATTTAGAAAGGTGCAAGTCAACATTCCACTTCTAGATGCAATTAAACAAGTCCCCAAGTATGCTAAATTCCTGAATGAGCTGTGCACTACAAGGAAGAGGGTTTTGAACAAAGAGGTGGTAAGGGTAAGTGAGAATGTCTCAGCTGTGTTGCAACGAAAATTACCTCCTAAGTGCAAAGATCCCGGCAGTTTTACAATTCTTTGTGTTATAGGAAATACTCGCTTTGAATCTGCCATGTTAGATCTAAGTGCATCAATAAATATCATGCCTTATTCAATATATCCATCTATGAACTTGGGAGAATTAAAAAAAAATGATGGAGTGATCATTCAACTGGCCGATAGATCTAATGCATATCCAAAAGGTGTTTTGGAGGATGTTTTAGTGCAGGTGAATCACCTAGTCTTTCCGGCGGACTTCTACGTGCTTGAAATGGAAGACTCGAACCATTCCCCTCAATTACCAATCTTACTTGGCCGACCATTCATGAAGACTGCCCCGTACAAAGATAGATGTATTCAAGGGAACATTGACCATGAAATTTGATGGGGAAGTTATTGATTTCAATATTTCTGATGCTATGAGATATCCTCATGATGGTCACTCTTGTTTCTCTATTGATGTGATTGACTCTTGGGCGCAGGAATTCCTTGATGATTTGAGTGAGGATGCACTTGAAAAGACTCTCACACAAAGCATTGGACTAAAAAACGAAGGGTTAGCACTTAGGCATGTACACGGCAACAACAAGGAACATCTTGCCATGCCTATTCAAGAAGAATTGGTGGAGATGGTTGCTACCCTATTGTCAAATCCAAGGCATATTGGTAAGTCTCCTAACCTAATTTCAATTCCCATTTCGACTAATAAGTTGCTTCCTTTTGTAATCCAACCCCCTTCCCTAGAGCTTAAACCATTGCCTAGCCATTTGAAATGTGTTTTGGGAGAACAAGAGACATTGTCTGTCATCATCTCTTCTTCACTCATTGCACAAGAGGATGACAAGTTGGTGAGGGTACTTCGGGAATACAAAACTGCCATTGGGTGAACATTGGCCGATATCAAGGGAATTAGCTCTACCACTTGCATGCATCGAATACTCTTGGAAGAAAGAGCCAAACCATCTAGAGAAGCACAACGCCGACTCAATCAACCCATGATGGGCGTTGTGATGAAGGAAATCATCAACCTACTAGATTGTGGAGTGATTTACTCGATTTCTGATAACCATTGGGTATCGCCGGTCCAAGTTGTTCCTAAGAAATCCGGAGTCACTGTGGTAAAAATTGAAGATAATGACCTTGTGCCCACCTGAATCCAAAATGGATGGAGAGTTTGTATTGACTATCGGAAGCTCAACGCTACGACAAGAAAAGATCACTTCCCGCTGCCTTTTATTGATCAAATGCTGGAAAGGTTAGCCGGTCATTCATTTTATTGTTTTCTTGATGGCTATTCGGGTTATAATCAGATTGTGATAGCTCCCGATGACCAAGAAAATACTACCTTCACATCTCCCTTTGGTACCTTTGCTTATCGAAGCATGCCATTTGGGCTATGCAACGCACCAGCCACATTCCAAAGGTGTATGGTAAGTATTTTCTCAGAATTTGTGGAAAAGATCATTGAAGTGTTTATGGATGACTTTAGTGTTTTTGGTGACTCATTTGATGCATGCTTGAATAATCTTACTTTGATCTTACAATGATGCATCGAAATTAATCTTGTCTTGAATT
Source organism: Malus sylvestris (assembly GCF_916048215.2). Taxonomy (NCBI): domain Eukaryota; kingdom Viridiplantae; phylum Streptophyta; class Magnoliopsida; order Rosales; family Rosaceae; genus Malus; species Malus sylvestris. Next base: position 38,747,410 of record NC_062272.1, on the reverse strand, counting down.
GGGAAAAGTGCCATTTTATGGTAAAACAAGGTATAGTTTTGGGGCGTATCATATCAGAAAAAGGGATTGAGGTTGATAAATCTAAAATAGATCTTGTACTTCACTTACCCTCTCCCACTTCGGTGAGGGAGGTTCGTTCTTTTCTTGGCCATGTAGGATTTTATAGGAGATTTATCAAGGATATCTCTAAAATCGCCCAACCCCTTTGCCGTTTACTCCAAAAGGAAATAGCCTTCGAGTTCAACAAGGAGTGTGAGACCGCTTTCAAAACCCTAAAGGACATGTTGACTTCGGCCCCCATCATCATGCCACCAGATTGGAGCCTTCCATTTGAGCTAATGTGTGATGCATCCGATTATGCCATTGGTGCTGTTTTAGGCCAAAGGAGGAACAAACAACCCCCACGTCATCCATTACACTTCCCGGACCCTAAATGATGCTCAATTGAATTATTCTACCACTGAGAAAGAACTTCTTGCAGTTGTATTTGTTTTAGATAAATTTTGTTCATACTTACTTGGCACTAAAGTGATTGTATATTCTGACCATGCAGCGTTGAAGTATCTTCTCACCAAGAAGGAGGCCAAACCAAGGCTGATTCGTTGGATGCTCCTACTTCAAGAGTTCAACATTGAAATAAGAGACAAAAAAGGGAGTGAAAACGTGGTGGCTGACCACCTCAGCTGTTTAGTGCACGAGGAGGACTCCTTACCCATTCCAGAGACATTCCCTGACGAGCAATTGTTGTCCCTAGAGGTAAGTGAGCCCTGGTATGCTGATTTGGTCAATTATTTGGTCACAAAACAAGTTCCTAGCACTCTAGATAAATACAAGCGTGATAAACTCAGAAATAATGCACGATTTTATGTGTGGGATGATCCATATTTGTGGAAGTATTATCCTGACCAGATTATTCGTAGATGTGTGCACAATTCCGAGTTTAATTCAATTCTTGCATTTTTTAAGGTTTTAGAGAGTGGTTTCTATTGGCCTACATTGTTTAAGGATGCTAGAACATTTTGTATAACTTGTGATAGATACCAAAGAACAGGTACAACAGGTGTCAAGGACCAAATGCCGCAAACCCCCATCTTTATTGTGGAGATCTTTGATGTATGGGGTATGGATTTCATGGGACCCTTTCCGTCCTCATATGGTTTTACTTATATTTTACTAGCCGTTGATTATGTGTCGAAATGGGTGGAAGCCAAAGCCACCCGTACTAACGATTTTAGAGTGGTGGCAGATTTTATCAAGGCTAACATCGTTTCCAGATTTGGCATGCCGAGGTTGTTCATAAGCGATGGAGGCTCCCACTTTTCCAATCGCACCATTGAGGCGCTGTTTAAAAAGTACAATGTGAAGCATCGGGTTTCCACGCCATACCACCCTCAAACAAGTGGCCAAGTCGAAGTCTCGAATAGAGAAATCAAGTAAATCTTGGAGAAGACTGTTGGGCCAAACCGGAAGGATTGGAGCTTATGTTTAGATGATGCACTATGGGCATATCGTACTGCCTACAAAACACCTCTAGGGATGTCTTCATTTCAACTAATCTATGGCAAGCTATGTCACCTACCTGTGGAGCTGGAGCATAAAGCGCACTAGGCTGTGAAAACATTCAATTTGGACTTAGATACTGCTGGAATGAATAGGAAGCTCCAATTGAATGAACTTAAGGAGATACAGAATGAAGCCTATGAGAATGCATGAATTTACAAAGAGAAAACAAAGACGTTTGATGATAAAATGATTCGGTGAAAAACATTCTCAATTGGACAGAAAGTGCTACTATTCAATTCCTGTCTACGATTGTTCCCTGGTAAGTTACGGTCTAAGTGGATTGGGCCATTTGTTGTCACTAATGTTTTTCCCGATGGTGCAGTCGAAGTTAAAAGCTTAAGGAACGGCGACGAATTCAAAGTGAACGGGCATCGTCTTAAGCTGTACTATGAGAGTGATATGGGGCAGATTGTGGAAGAAATCCCACTCAGTGCCGTGGGCCCTATCCAAGCTTAGAAGGAAGTTTTGTCCAGTTGCAAGACGTTAAAGCAAGCGCTTCTTGGGAGGCAACCCATGTTTTGCGTTCCTAAAAACCTTCCCTTTTCTGCAGTTTTATTTTGCCATGATTGTCATTTTTATTTGTTGCTTGTTTAATTGTTTTTGATGTGGGTTTATTTTTGAAACATTGACAGATATGCAAGGTATTTTTACATTAAAATTCGTTGAAAATGAACAGGAGACAGAAAAATACAAGAGGGAACCTTCACAAAGGCTGCTTAGGAGAAGTCTTAGTAGTCGGTGGAGCCTCAGCAGTCGGCGGAGCCCCAGAAGGAGGAGGTATCGAAGGTTGATCATTTGGAGCTTCATTACACGGTACAGCCCCATAAGACGAAGGCAAATGCTGTTGGAACAAACCCACAAACCTCTAATGATCAAGTAATATCTGACGATCAGATTCCTGCATCTGGTCAATCTTCCTTTTCATGTTTGTAGCATAGTTATGTACAAGCCTGTGCAACTGTTTATTCTTATGCTTAAGCCCTCTAATCTCCTGTTTGAGACTCATCACTTCAGCCGCCAATGATTCATATTGACGGGTTCGAGCAAATAGACATTGGGCCATATTAGACACAGAACCTGCACACTGCACACTGAGAGCCAAAGAATCCTTAACAGCCAACTCATCAGACCATTTGGAAAGTAGTCTGTTATCTTTGGGAGTGACAAGGTTCCAGGCCACCACTGCTGCGGTCATATCATTCTTCATCACCGAATCCTCAACGGTAAGAGGACCAGTAGGGGATATGAAGGATGGGCGCCATATGTTGTCTGGAGAAGGCATGGATGCCTCTTCACCAAGGTTCAAGTCAAAACGACAGTCGGAGGGGCCAAATATTTTCAAAGGTGTTGAGGAAAGAAGAGGTCAGACAAATCAAGATCTTAGAAGTGCAATGAAGGGAGTTTCTATAGGCGGAAATTCAAGTGTGCTTTTAAACGAACTGCGTGCCTCTATAAAAATCAGCACTCGACGGGATTTTAGAGATCGAAGAGGCGAACTCAGAAATCGAAGAGGCCAATTCAAAAATTGAAGAGGTGTTAGCTTTCTCAAAAGTTGGGCTTGCTCAGAAACCACGGGCCATCCTTTTTTCCAAATTTTTCCACACTTGTCACATGCAACCTCTGCACTCGACGGAGCTCAGAAATCGAAGAGGCAAGCTCATAAATCGGAGAGCATTTACTTTTCTAGACGTGTCACCATCTGTCACATGCACACTCAGCTTTGCGGAAATCACGGGCAATTTGTCGAAGCGCCGATTTCAGATATCGAAGAGGCACCTGCTTTTCCAGACGTGTCAGCACCTGTCACATGCACACTTAGCCTTGCGGAAATTACGGGCAATTTGTCAAAGATTTCTGGTGACGTAGAAAGCATGTGAAGTTTACTGTTCAATCATCCAACGGTTGCCAACAAGAGTGAAAGAATAGTATCGGTTATTAATTCATATAAATGTCAACCTTCACCCTCCATTGCAAGGCAGACATACATAAACCTTTTTCATCTTCGAGAATGCCTTCCCAACAAAACCTCTCGAGTCACTCAGTGTTCCTTATTCCCTGGGATACCTCTACAAACAACCCATCAAAAGCAAAAGTATTTCATATCATGAAGGTTGAAAGCAAGAGTATCTCATATCATACTTTCTCCCTGTCTTTCTCCTTGTCGTTGTTTTCACCTGCGGGATAAGGAGAAAGAGAGCAATCAGCCAACAGTTGGTATCAATCTTCCGATCTGGAACCGACTGCCTAGAAACCCTTCCTGATTACTTACCTAGCCTTGCTCTCGAGTACTCATCTTCAACATCTTATGCTTCCTCAAAAGCTACCACATCTGCCTGGAGAATAGATAAGGGAAGTGAAAATGATACCTCGAAGCATGTGGAGACAATGTGCTAATTCATCCTCAGCTAGGGACAAAGAGAAAGAAAGCAAATGGTCGGCACTTGGACAGGTTGAACAAAGAAACAGACCAACACCTCTACCTCGTGCCTGCCTGCTAATAGGGATTTACTACTCATGTGAACAAACTTAAATCTCCTATTTTACTTGCAAGAATCACAAGGTTATTGTAGTATAAACGGATCTCGCAAGGTCGTCTCCACAGGGATTATTAAATAATTCAAAACTAATCAGATTCCATTTAATTATTGTAAAGTAGAAATTGAAGTGATTGATTTTATAACCTAATTAAAATAAAAACGAAATTAATGAATTAAAATAAACAATTTGCAATATTAGAGCTAGAGAGAAAATAAAACAGTTTTGGGAGAATCAAATTAAGAAAGCACTAGGGTTCCACCATCACCTAGCAATCCTATGAATTTTTACCAATTACTTATGATCTACACATGCCACTTTGAAGGTTAGATTTTCCTAATTCATATTCTACTTGGAACCTCCAACATAGAACGTATATCTAACATGCAACCCGTCCGGACGTTCGGATCAAATCTGAACATGAAAGATTCATTGTGCTTTATGAAAATCCTTTGAAAACCCATGCAATCCTTAAGACGTGATATTCATCCTAAGTGAAATTACAATTATTAATCACAAGAAGTCAGCGTCAATTTCAGGGAACCTTCCGACCAAAATTGCATCAAATTACTTTTCTAAAGATCCTAATGGTGATCAGGCATTAAGACAATTAGATAGTTTTTATCCCGGTAATTAACAATTCAAAATATGCATGCAATCAATCATAAGCAATTAAATAAAAATCACATATTCATGCTAAGGCTCAAGGCTTCGTCCTAGCAAAAGAAATTAGTTCCGCATATTCTTAATTGAAATCATAGAAAATATTCTTAAGAAAAGGATTGAAAACACCTTCAAGTAGAAAATCTCCAAAACCCTAGTAATTCTCTCTGTCTCCAAAGTTGCATAAAATAAAGCATAAAGAAATATGGTAGATGGCCAAGCAATATATTTGCTAAATCCCCTCACAAACCCTAAAAACAGGTCCTTTCTTCCCACTAGGAAACTAATAATAATAATTAAATAAAATAGGAAACATAACCCTAAATTAAATGGTGAAATTCGCCTAAAATCTGAACACCCACGTTTTGGACTCATAAGCTGCTCCAAAACTGGCCCAATATAGCTGGATTTAATGTTTGGAATATTCTGAACACTTCTCCAAAAGGCCACGAACCCATCCGAGGTAATCTTGGGCTCCAAAAACGCCATTTAAGCCCAAAAACGTCATTTTCGAGCACTACACACTGCTTCTTTATTCCATCACCAGAAAATAACCGCTTGGTAAAAAAATCCCAAATTTTGATATGATCAAGCTAAGTGACTCACGAACGTCCTCCAACTGGAATTACTCCAAAAGTCGTCCATTTCGTCCTATTTTGCTCCAGAGGAAGTCGGAAGTCCTATATTGAAAATACAATTCAAAGTATCAAAATTCTTCCAATATATTAACCAAAATATACTAATATTAGGGTAAAATATATAATATAAAATCTACTCATCACCTGCCCTGGAAAAGAAACAAGAAGAGAAGAATGCAGACTGCACAATCAAATCAACCCAGTAGAAAGAGTCTAATTTGAAACCAAGGAACTCTCATATTCCTCGCTCAGAATTCCATACCAGTTCAAGATCAAAGCCGTGGAAAGTCAACTAGATCATCTATCTCCAAAACCAGATTTGCGTTCTTAAACTCTACTCCGTCTAGTTTTTACTTTGCCGTACTTGCCATGTTTATTCGTTGTTTTTTTGTTTGCTTGTTTTTGTGTGAGTTTATGCTTGAAACATTGAGGACAATGTTTGATTTAAGTGTGGAGGGTTAACCAAGTTGTTTTGCTTGAAATTCATAGGAGTTTATCACCCATTACTTCTAGTGTTGTTCCTTGCTATTTTTAAGTGTTTTTAAGCTGTTTTGGAGTGTTTTAGTGTGTTTTGACATAAAAATCTGAAAATCTCATAAAAATTTGAAAAATTGTTTTGAAAAACCCAAAAAGAGTTTTTTTGTGTGTTTGTTTGTGTCTTAGGGTACCTTCCAACACAATGATGAGGATTTGGTTTTAATTACATGATTGTTAAAGAGACTTATAAACATGGATGAAAATTTGATTTACTCTTTGGTGTATGCTTGGTTGTGGTTATAATTTATGAATTCACATGCAATCATAAAGGAAAAATCTGTTTTTGTAACATGCTTGAAGGAAGGAACTCAAATGAATGCTACAACCTTGTGAGACTTGAGCCTAAACGTTCATTTGGAGAGTTAATAATCTATGCACCATTGTGTTCTAAAGTCGTTGCATGATCTCATTATTCTTTGCTTGGTTGCTACTTAGAAGGCTTTTCATCATTTAGTTCCAAATGCTAGAACTCATGCCTATTTCATTCAAAGCATGCTATTGATTTGCATAACACATATTCAAGATAAAGTTGTGTAGTGACCACCAAAGCCAAATTGCCGTGCCCCTATTTCATTATGTGTTTAAGTTTAACCCCGTTGATCCTTGTTAAGCCTATGTTATTTGTTAACCCACACTATCCTTACCTAGCCTAGTTTTAGGACCATCCATACCCTTGTTCTTGAAGCATAGTAAAGCATTGTTGGAGATATGCCCAGAAAGTCAATCTTTGGAAGAAACCTTTCAGGACAATGAATGGATGTATGGATGATTCTTATACATCAAATGGCAAAGATACTAATTAGGACTATCTCTATAAATGATATATGTCATAAATCGTGAATCCATGGACAATGGATTGATGGAAGAAGTAATCTAATGATATTAGACTACATAGACCTTCTTCACATAACCATCATGTCCAAAAAGGTTCCTGGTCATAAGATTGTCGGAGGGATACTGACAATGCATAGACCGGTACATACTATGTCCGCTTCAATTAGAAGGATGGAAAGTCTCATCCCATTCATGTAGTGACACTAAGACAGGTATGTAGGTGCTCATTAAGGGAATGAGTTCACTGAACACAATCGAACGAGAGTACTTGCATGGAGGTCTACTCACATGTCAAGCCAGTAACTCTAATGGTTGGAATAGTGTAAGTAGTCCTTTGACCTGAGGCATCATCGTTGTCTTGTGGTTAAGTACTTGATCTTTGATTATGTCAAAGTCACTCCATCCGCGGGTGTCCACGGCATAGTCGGGGTTAAGCCACTTAGTCATGAAGGCAAGTGAATGTTCAACAAGGAATCTCTAATCCTCGTTATGAGATGATGAATACTCTAAGATATGATTCGGGAATCTTCGGCCGAAGTATCGAGCGTAATAAAGGAAAGCGTTCCTATACGACTCAATTGAATCATATAACATGGAATAATCACATTAGGGGTTTGACATATTATATCCATACCCTAGTGATGTGATTGAGAGTATTGTTTTAGAGAAGGATCGAATTGCATTGTAATTCCAACTAAATAGGTTCTCCGAACAACTTCTACATTAGCTTGGGTAGCCATGATATATGGTTAGATGTCACTCATGGCTTGTGAGTTCTTCTAGATGATTAAATGTAGTCATCAAAGAAGAAGGTGAATTAAAAGTAAGTTTTAATTCACTAAGTGATTGGATTAAATATAATCAATTGGATTGGTGCCAATCACCTCACTGCCTTGCTAATTAGAACCTAAAACGATTGTTCACCAATACACTCTTGTAGTGAGTAACTAATGGATGATGGAAATAATTAATTGGATTAATTAAGTGTTGTGATTAATTAGAAAGTCTAAAGAAATCATAAAAGCGATATAAGATCGTTTTGGGCTTAAAGAAACGTTCGGGTTTAATTGGGCCCATTGGGCTTTTATTCAAGCATTGGATGACTGGAAATAAATAAAAGCCCAAAAGCCCAAACAACACTAAGGGGGCCGGCCATATAGAGTGAAAAGGAGAGATAGGAAGTCAAGTTGTTGGCTAGGTTTCTTTGTGTTATAAAAGGAACTTTATAGTGAAAAAGTTCATTAGGGTTTTGTGTGTTGTTTTTCACAAAAGGAAGAAACCATCTCTCTCTCTCAAAACTCACACAAGGCCGGCCACCATAAGGGTGATTTAGGTAATCATTTTCTCACCATTTTGGTTATTCCTTCATCCTTCTCACTACACTAGTGGGTGAGGATCTTTAGAGGTTTTCAATTTTGGAAACTTGAAGAGAACCTAGGAGCACTCATTCTAAACAAAGTGGAGGAGGCAAGGAAGGAGGCTAGGCTCAAGGAGTTCAAGGAGCAAAGGTCTTGGAGGTGGTCCATCCTTGGTCTAAGATCTAGATCAAGAGGTATAAAACTACTCTTAAACTTTGTTCTTTTATATGAATTTGTTTTTGATGCATCTTACATAAACCTATGCATCTTGAAGAGGATTTGCATGACTAGAGCTTTGATATTATTTGATAACATGCTTCCGTTGCTTTCGTATATAAATCTTGAATTGTATATGCATGCTAGTCACTAGAAATCCCACATGAAATCTCATAAATTTCCCTTCAAGTGGTATCAGAGCCAAAGGTTTATGTAAGAAATGTCCTTTTGGATTTTATGCATATGGGTTTTAATTTTATGTATGACATATTATTGCTTCATTCAAAGTATGTTTATCTTTTGTTTTTCAATGGTTGAAAAATGTAAATCAATAGTTGAAAAGATATGCATGCAAAAGTGTTTTGGATGCATGAATGAAGATTGAGTTTAGAACTAAAATTTGGGGTTTTTATTCCAAATGGGAGGGCACGGTTTTGGGGGTGGTTTTGGGTTGTGTTTGTGTTTTATTGTAAACCACTCTCACATCCTTTTAAAGCTAGAAAGAAGAGTTCTTGTCACTTTTGTTTTTGGGTTTGAAAAATCATCAAGAATGTACAAATCTTGAAATTGTGTTCATGGTTTTGTTCTTGGTGTTCATGGTTTTGGTTTTGGTGAAAATGGTTTTGTTTTGTGTTCATGCATTGTTTTGAGGTTTTGGATGATGCACATACCATCCATAGCCTTCCCAAAAATTTAATTCAATCCTAGACTTGACTAGGTGAATTTCCATCACCCTTTTCTTAAAGTCCTTAAAGCAAAACCAAGTGACAAGCAAAATTTAATTTTTTCTTCATAATGTTGAATTAATGCATGTTGTGTAAGAAACCTCTCATCCCCATTAAGTGGCCGGCCTCCCTAGTGGATTTTTCCACTTGTGGGGCTATTTTGTAATCTTTGAAAAGTTGATATTTACTTTCAAGTATTTACGGTTTGACCCCTAACTTTTCATATTTGCATAATAGGCCCCATCCATATAAAAAGTTAAAATATTTGATTTTAATTTTATTGGTTGTTTAAATTCATAATATTATTATGCCCATATGCACTAAATCTAATTGTTTATGTTGCATTCCATATGATTATTTAATGTGATTAAGTAGTTAGAAAAATGGATGACTATGGACTTATGCCTTAAACGATAATTGAGCTATGAGATAAGGCGCTAAACTCAAATTGTTTGAAACTTGGGAATGTGTTTTAATTACTGTTTCAATTGGACCTTGTCACCTAGGACATTAATCTATCTCTCCCTCTTAGTATGTGTAATTTGTAGGAATTTGTGCAAATCGGTTTGTAATTCTTATTACTTCTTAATCTCTTTTAGTTAGTTGATTCCCTCTAGTGCTAGACTAGAGTTTCTTTAACTATTGGTAAGGAGACATAACTAAAAGAGGGTTTTGACATGAGATTAAAGATTAAATGGGTCCAACGCCCTAATTAGCAATGAATGATTGTCTTTCATTTCTAATGGCTCAATGAAAATGTTTTAATTGGATTGAAAAGCATGTAATTAAATTGACACAACCTCCCCGAGTTCTTATTCAACAATGTTGGCTCGTTGTTGCAATAACCCAATAAGTCCATGGTCATCCAAGAGCCTAAGATAACTATAAAGTCCAATTTCAAAGGAATACAAAAACCGTAGTAGTAGTAGTTACTTCCAATATTTGAAAAATTCGTTTTTGATATTGATTTGTTTTTCTTAAAACAAATAGTGGGAGTATCATACGCTACTAAACTATAATGAATACAATTAGTAGTTATATATATCTCCAATATTTTGAAAAATGTTTTGATATTGATTTGTTTTATGAAAACAAATAGTGGGGATATCATATGCTACTAATTTCATTAACTTTGGACTAATAGTTATAATAGGACAATTTATTTGAATATGATTAAATAAATAAAAATTGATGAGACCTTAAAATCCCTCAACCAACATACAATATTAAGTTGAAAGCGTAAGAGTGCTTTGAACACTTTTTCGTGGCCTTCCACCATGGTAGGCTCCAATCGTTTATGACTTGTACACCGCCTTCACCCTATCATGGGGGAGTGCAAAGTGCATGCTTATACTCAGGAGGAGTTTATTTAAAACATTTGATGAGGTGAAGGTAGGCAACGAGTGTGGCCAACATCGTATCATCGTGAGGTCATACTTGAACCCCTATCTAAACCGGCATGTTGGGTCAAAACTTAACTAAGAGAAAAGGTGCCAACATCGTATCATCGTGAGGCATTTTTCACTAGAGGCCAAAAAGATGGGTAATCACAAGAGGTTGTTGTGAATGGGTACTTGTACCCTCTCATTATTATTTTTGCTAGCCGACATCGTATCATCGTGAGGTGGGCTTGGTAATAGTGAGCCTCCTGTAACCCGTTAGGAGCTTTCTTTGAAATCTCCCGGATTCCATCTTGAGGGATATGGAATTTGCCAAAAATGGTGGGTGGTGTCATTCGGTTTAAAGACCCGAATCGTTTGACTTAATCAACAATCAAACTAATTATTTTATTATTTATGTATTTAGATATGGTTGGAAGCACACTCGCGAAAATCTCAACAAACATTGCCTAGAGGGGCACAATTTCCCATCATGGTATCGTAATGTCAAGATTCTCCTAACATTGGAGAAGATTGTTTACGTGCTAGACAATGCCCCACCTCACATACCTCTTAGCCCCGAGGCCACTGAGGATGAACATGCTAAGTACGACAAGCACGTTGAGGATGATACACAAGCCAAGTGCTATCTGTTGGCTTCCATGAATGAGGAGCTACAGAGACAGCACGAGGGCATGGACAGTGCATCTTCCAGCATACTCCATCTTACGGAGTTATATGGTGAAGGGACGCGCAACCGTCGCTTTAGCACTGTCAGTGAACTTGTGAAGACCAAGATGGTCAAGGGGGCTCCAGTGCATCAACATGTACTGAAGATGATAGGACTCATTGAACAATTGGAGAACCTAGGTACTCCACTTGAAGGGGAATTGGCCCAGGACTTCATATTGGCTTTTCTTTCTAATTCATTCTCGCAGTTCGTAATGAACTACAATATGAATAAGATGGATTGTACTCTCTCTAAGTTACTAAACATGTTAGTAACTGCCGAGAAGACTATGAAGAAAGAGAACATTGTAGGGACTGCTGCAGTAGCCTACAACAAGCCATCCTCTTCCAAGGCCAAGCCGCAAGGCAAAGGCAAAGGGAAGGAGAAGAAGTCTCCCACTCCTAAGCCACAAGGAGGAGCAAGGAAAAAGAAGGCAAGGAGCCCAAGGGGACTTGCCACCACTGTGGAAAGGAGGGGCATTGGAAGAGGAATTGCAGGTTATACCTTGCAACTCTTAAGGACAAGCCACAAGGTATGGTTTATGTTCTTATTGTCAATTCTAATTGTTAGATCTTCTAAAATTTATATTTGATATAAAGGGCTAATCACTTGTATAATTGTATATAGGTGGAGGAGCCAAGTAGAAGAGGAACAAGCAAGGAAAAATGTGGAGAAGGGTTCGGCCACTATATTTTTTTTGCTTACAACTTAGGAAGTTTGTTAGGCATTTAAAGATAGTCTTTAAACTTTCTTATTTTGTTAAGAACCTATAATGTGGCTTCATATGATGGAAGACCACTATTAGTGCCTACATGAAGGTATATAATTAGTCTCTAAATGTATAGAGCTAATTCTTTTTGTATTAAACATTATGAATGTTTGAATTATCATATCAATGTAATGTGATGAATGCCTTCTAATATATTATTTCCTTAAAGTAGTGTTATGAATTGAATATTGTCTTGTTGTATCCTAGTTGAGATACAAGATTTATATCACTTATTGTAATGTGATAACCAAACTTTAGACTTATCAATTATGGATAGATCTCACATGTAGGACATAAAAGGATACAATAAATCTTTAGATTTGGTTCCAATTGTCTACCTATGAGTTCTATATGAATTGACAAAGGTCTAGAGATTCCTTTCTTAAAGAAAAGGAAGATCACATTATAATGATATAAGTAATAAGAAAAACGTTTCTTATATGGTTATCACTTAAATCACAATAATCAAGATCACTCTTGATTCAATTAGTACTTTTGAACAACTAATTGGGCATTCTTTAAATTGTTTTAAAATGTCAATTGTGTTAGTGATTAAACCAAGAAAGAAGTGTCTAAATCTATAAAATGTTTAAAGACTTTAGTCACTTAATAACGAGACATTAACTTAGTGAAGATTGAAACAAACGAGCTTGAAAGGTTTTAAAGCTACTACACAATGTCCTCTACTCGTATACTCCACGTTTATACATTTTGAATGTATGAAGTGATTTCTCATTAAAGTCATGAGAAATAGTGGGAGGTATGAAAATGGATATAAACTTGAATATGATTGGTTTATAGTTGTCTAAAGAATAATAGTATTTCACTATTATTAAGAGTTTGTAATTTTAATTGTTAAAAGACACAAGCTCTTCAAAACGTTAAAATTCTATGTTGTGTAACATTCTATAGAATAGTGTATGAATGTTGGTTTCGTCAACCTAGCATAAAATGGTTATATGTTGGGAGTTGTCCATCATTCTCTTTTATGAGAACAAGCTAATAACAAAGCATTTGGACAAGTTGATGAAACAAAAGGGAATAGTTTCAAAATGAGTCACAACATATAGTTTAACAACAAGACAATCCAAATTCAACATCTTTTGTAACTATAACGCTCTATGTAGTTTTGATAAAGAATTATATCAACCACCTAGAAGGAATGGTTGAGTTTCTATATCCTTAGTAGGAGCCATGCTTCCACTAAAGACTTGGATAATTCTTATATGACTACATTAAAGGTCTTAGTATGATTAAAACTTGTAATATGGTGTATGACACCATATAATTATAATAAATGAGCTTGATAAAGCAAGTCACACATTTCAAATGGAGTTACTTTAGAAGGAATTCTTTTGTGTATGTTCGTTTAAATAACTTGTGTTAGCTAGCGTTGTTGATAGTCTCAAAATTGTTGAGACATCATCAATAAGCTAATGGATCCCAATGATTGTCAATAGATCCAAGACAAGTTAGTGGGAGCACTATGCATTCAAATCAAGAAAATATAATCGTTAAGTTTTTGAATGAATGCTAAGTTACAACAAGGCCTGTGGGAGTGATGTCATAATTTGGGCAACAAGATATGAATAAAGTCTATTTGATAGACTTGATAGAACATAGATGTTACTCGAAAATTGACAAAACATGACATGGTCAATTTTAAAGTATAGACTTGAAATTGGACTTATTGATATAGCAAGGCTATCTCAAGAATGTTTAGTAGGGAAATTAAATCTCAAATGTTGAAGATTTGAGAAAGTATTTTCTTATATGATAGAAAATCACTTTCATAACCCTTATAACGATATGTGTCATAAAATCACAAAAGGGACACATGTATGGACTTGTGAGATGATATCCAAAGGTGAAAAACCACATGGGTTGTCACTTTAAGATATTACTATATCCCAGGATCAGAACCAAAGCAACTGATAGAGTATTATTGCCTTTAAGAAAGGAACATCAGAGTGGGACTCTAGAAGCGTGCATTCACTTAGGTTATTAACCAAAGTGAAAATAACCCATTTTAACAAATGGAACTTCATAATGGATGAAGTACTAATCATATGAATGTATTGTAAGTATTGTACTACAATGGTCTCAAGGTTGGAGCAAAGTTTGTATAAAGTATACAAACGAAATATATGACGATATATTGTTTTAGAAACTGCTTCAAAAGGTGTTTTGAATGGAAGGGGTTCTTTTAGAAACAATGATTGAATCCAAACCATAAGGTCGTTAGTAGGATAGTACGACGTAATGGGGCGATAGCTCAAGCCATGGAATCAAGGTCTCATCAAAGTATTCGAACACAAGAAAGAGACATCATCAAATGTTTTAGAAACATTTGATAAGTAAATCCCTTTTATAAATTAAAAGGATTAATGCATAACCAAGTTAACCTACGAGCATAAGCTCACTCAACTAGCATATATAAGATATACTACTGATTGACTTTAGTGCAAGTGGGAGATTGTTGGAGATATGCCCTGAAAGTCAATCTTTGGAAGAAACCTTTCAGGACAATGAATGGATGTATGGATGATTCTTATACATCAAATGGCAAAGATACTAATTAGGACTATCTCTATAAATGATATATGTCATAAATAGTGAATCCATGGACAATGGATTGATGGAAGAAGTAATCTAATGATGTTAGACTACAGAGACCTTCTTCACATAACCATCATGTCCAAAAAGGTTCCTAGTCATAAGATTGTCGGAGGGATACTAACAATGCATAGACCGGTACATACTATGTCCGCTTCAATTAGAAGGATGGAAAGTCTCATCCCATTCGTGTAGTGACACTAAGACAAGTATGTAGGTGCTCATTAAGGGAATGAGTTCATTGAACACAATCGAACGAGAGTACTTGCATGGAAGTCTACTCACATGTCAAGCAAGTAACTCTAATGGTTGGACTAATGTAAGTAGGCCTTTGACCTGAGGCATCATCGTTGTCTTGTGGTTAAGTACTTGATCTTTGATTATGTCAAAGTCACTCCATCCGCGGGTGTCCACGGCATAGTCGGGGTTAAGCCACTTAGTCATGAAGGCAAGTGAATGTTCAACAAGGAATCTCTAATCCTCGTTATGAGAGGATGAATACTCTAAGATATGATTCGGGAATCTTCGGCTGAAGTATCGAGCGTAATAAAGGAAAGCGTTCCTATACGACTCAATTGAATCATATAACATGGAATAATCACATTAGGGGTTTGACATATTATATCCATACCCTAGTGATGTGATTGAGAGTATTGTTTTAGAGAAGGATCGAATTGCATTGTAATTCCAACTGAATAGGTTCTCCGAACAACTTCTACATTAGCTTGGGTAGCCATGATATATGGTTAGATGTCACTCATGGCTTGTGAGTTCTTCTAGATGATTAAATGTAGTCATCAAAGAAGAAGGTGAATTAAAAGTAAGTTTTAATTCACTAAGTGATTGGATTAAATATAATCAATTGGATTGGTGCCAATCACCTCACTGCCTTGCTAATTAGAACCTAAAACGATTGTTCACCAATACACTCTTGTAGTGAGTAACTAATGGATGATGGAAATAATTAATTGGATTAATTAAGTGTTGTGATTAATTAGAAAGTCTAAAGAAATCATAAAAGCGATATAAGATCGTTTTGGGCTTAAAGAAACGCTCGGGTATAATTGGGCCCATTGGGCTTTTATTCAAGCATTGGATGAATTGAAATAAATAAAAGCCCAAACAACACTAAGGGGGCCGGACATATAGAGTGAAAAGGAGAGATAGGAAGTCAAGTTGTTGGCTAGGTTTCTTTGTGTTATAAAAGGAACTTTATAGTGAAAAAGTTCATTGGGGTTTTGTGTGTTGTTTTTCACAAAAGGAAGAAACCATCTCTCTCTCTCAAAACTCACACAAGGCCGGCCACCATAAGGGTGATTTAGGTAATCATTTTCTCACCATTTTGGTTATTCCTTCATCCTTCTCACTACACTAGTGGGTGAGGATCTTTAGAGGTTTTCAATTTTGGAAACTTGAAGAGAACCTAGGAGCACTCATTCTAAACAAAGTGGAGGAGGCAAGGAAGGAGGCTAGGCTCAAGGAGTTCAAGGAGCAAAGGTCTTGGAGGTGGTCCATCCTTGGTCTAAGATCTAGATCAAGAGGTATAAAACTACTCCTAAACTTTGTTCTTTTATATGAATTTGTTTTTTATGCATCTTACATAAACCTATGCATCTTGAAGGGGATTTGCATGACTAGAGCTTTGATATTATTTGATAACATGCTTCCATTGCTTTCGTATATAAATCTTGAATTGTATATGCATGCTAGTCACTAGAAATCCCACATGAAATCTCATAAATTTCCCTTCAAGCATGACTTAAAATGAACTCCTTTTTTTATCAATGTATTGCGGAAAGCAAGTGTGGGGGAAGTGATTCTTGTGTGTGTGTGTGCCAAAGTCCTTAATAAGGCATGGGTAGAGAAAAAAAAAGTATGAAAAAGAGCTCTAAAGTGTTGTTTGTTAAAAAAAAAGGTCCAAAACATTGAATTCGGCCCTAAGTGTTGCATGAATCTTCCCTTTGTATTTAAAAGTTGATTCTGCATTCTAAAGTGAATTGCAAGTGTCTATTTTGCTTTGCTTGCTATCGCTTTAAGAACGTTTGTTATTCCTATCCTTTCTTTGTTAGCCATTACCCCCAAGCCCTGTTACAACCCTTAACTTCAATCTTGAGTGTTGTATGTTTCAATTTGTGGAGTTCGAAATTGGTATGAGCATATGGTGTCACTGGTTCTCGCATCTAAGTAGTAGCATTCCATTCATGAGATCATATCTAAACATGCTTAATAACGCCATAAAATTGCTTTCTTTGTTATAACATATGTGAGTCCTAGTCTTTCGTGTTTACATCAATCTTCTCACATATAACTAGTGTAGGGTGTGTAGTCAGAAAATGTGTGTGAAAATAGAGAGTATCTTGTAAGGAATTGAACAAATTCTCTAAGGCATGTTACTACATTCAAAACATCGTTTTAATTGGTTAATTATGAACTAGTAAGTGGTGACTGTGATTAAGTATGTGTTCAAGTATGAAGATGACCAAAATCTATGGGAATGATGATTTTTAACATGTCATGTGCATTGGAAATCCCTGAGGAAAATGTTGGAAGGTTAGGTTGTGTTTTGTTTGTTTTGTTTCGTTTTGTTTCTTTTGTTTTGCTCGAGGACTAGCAAAAGCTAAGTGTGGGGAATTTGATAGGAGCATAATTATGCGACTTAGTTAGCTTGTTCTTGTGCATTTATGTTGTTATTTCTTAGTTGATTTAGTATTTCAAGCCATTTTCTTGTGGTTGTAGGTTAAAAGGGTTAAAGAGGCAAAGAAGTGCATTTTGGTGCCTTTTGGAGCAGTTTTGGGCATGGAATGGATATCACATGCATGGAGCAAAATGGTTGGACGAAATTAAAGATCTAAAGAAGCTAGGAATGTGGCAAGGAAAGGAAGAAAATAAATTGAGGACCAAGGAAGACAAGGAAACCATTAAGAATGAGGAAAGACTAGTCAAACTTGCCTTCTCTTGTCTTTACCTTTCCTAATCCTAAATTACCAAAGATTTAGTCACACGAAGGGTTCCTAAATACTTTGGGACATTTCATTACATATTCTACAAGTCCTAAACCTACCCTAAAAGTCCAAGCCATACCATCCTTCACCATTCCTCTTCCTTGCCGTGCAAGGGAACCATTCCTTTCCTATTTTCTACCATAAATCACTCCATTTTACAACCCATGCCGTGCACCACCCTTGTCTCCTTCATTATTTCTAATTTCATGCACCAAAACATTGAATCATTGCACTCAATTACTGCACATTCCTTGTCCCCTTCACCCATCAGATTTCATACAAATTTTACCTCCACTACATGCACTCATTGATGCACCATCCACCACATTTGGAATCCCATGTCGTACATCATGAGTCTTGCTGCACCTTTGACTCATTTCTGCACCATTCCACCTCCCTTTCCTTTCTATACCATGTGCACAATCATTTATGTTCCCTACTTGCATTCATAGCTGCAACACCACTCCATTTTACCCCCCATGCTTTGCATCATCACTTCACTTTCACCTTTGAATCATTTCAAACACCACTCCATGCACTCATTGCACACACCACCAATTTCCCTCCATTGCCGTGCACTTCCTCTGTAAAAGGAAGTGTGTGTGCCAGCCATATAGTTCAGTTTTTGCTTGATCATTCATCCCCCATTCAATACAACCTTCATTCAAACACATCCATTCATCTTCACATCCATTCCTCCATACAAACATACCTTCAAACACTCACCAACACCTTGTGCCATAGCAAAGGAAGGGAAGGAAAATTCTTGGACGTGCTTGCTGTACAACTTGGATCGTTGGAGCTTTTAGGTGTTTTCTTTCTTTTGTTTCCAATGTTTAAATTCATTTTCTTTCATTTTGTGGTGAACATGAGTGGCTAAACCCCTCTTAGCTAGGGGTGATTTCAAAGCCATGATTATGTGTGTAATATGATTTGATAAATTCCAGTTATGAACTCTTGAATAATGAATGCAATTGGCTTAAGTATTTAATTGATAACTTATTTGTATTTGTTGATTAAGGGTCGACACTTAATTGGCATGCATAAATCCGATGCTAGAATATAAGAAAGTTTCACATAATCGTTACAAACTTATATTGATAAGTAGTGGAGGTCGCTTATAAACGATCGCATTAAGTTTAATTCTAGCATGAGTGACATGATGTCATAGTTGCAAGTGCTTTGTCAATGCTTATGATTTTCAATAAACGTAATGATCTTTGATTGTATCTCTATTATGATGTTATGTAGGGAACTTTTGAAGAATGTTTTGGGTTGTCAAATGATGTCATCCAATCCAACAAAACAAGGAAAATCTGAGGGTTAACTAGTGATGTCACAGTTAATTTGGGGCATTGTCGTTCATAATTCAATGAAGTAGTAACTGGAAATCGAGTTGTTTGCATACATGTCATGTGTGGAGAAAAAGCCTCTAGCTATCCCATCCATCATCTTATTTCTCAAATTTATTTTATAATCTGTCTAGTTTTTCATACTTATTTGTTTGTTTCAACTTCATCCAAATCAAAACCCCCCTTTAGTTTGTGTTTTTAAGTGTTTTGATTCAAGTAAAAGTCAATTTTCGTCCAAAGTCATTCCTAGTGTCTAGTTTAAGTTTATTTGGTTGTTTTAAGTTGTTTTGAGTATTTTAAGTTTGCTTTGAGTCTTGTGAGTCTTGTTAAGTTTTTTTAAGTTTAATTTTAGGTTTTTGAGTCAGTTTAGAGGTTATTAGCCAGCCCTCCTAATCCCCGATCTAGAACGATCCCTACTTATACTTATACTACAATTGTCAAAAGAGGGTTAAATTTGTGTGTTGTGTTAATTTTTGCATCAGTAGAGAACGGGCGTGACTCTTGAGCCCACCATGACTTTGATCCCTTATGAAGGAACCACATCGTTGTTTCAACCCATAGTTCCGCTGGAATATTCCCTTGTCGTTGCTGAAGGAAAAATTTTGTCCTAGCTAAGAACAAGTATGAACATTTGAATACACATGCAAGCTATCAACACTTTAAAGTAGGCATGCATCCAAAAACAATTCATAAAACCCATGACTTTCAAAGCCTAGTATATGGTGAACCAAAATAAACTCTTTAACAAAATAAAAGAGAAGTAAAGATTTTGAGATTCTTTACCCTTGAAGCTCATCCTTGTTTACACAAGGGATTCACCCAAGTGGAGGGCCTTCAAGTCACCTCCAAGCTCCTTGAATCCTCCTTGTGTTTTCCTCCCTTTAGTGCTCCTTTGATGATTAGAGGAAAAAGGATTTGTTCTCCAAAAACATCAACAGCTTGATGTCTCTAAGTCTCTTCACCAAGGTTGTATATTGTGAAGATGATATGGATGACTTAGAGAGATTTTAGATGCTAGTAAAAATCCTCTAAGTGGCCGGCCTCTATGTAGAAAAAGGAGAGAAAATGTTTCACCCAATTTCTATTAGAAAACCCTAATGAGAAAATTGCTATAAAGTTCCTTTTATAACATTTTCTTTGGTGAGTGGCAAACTTGTAATTAAGCAAGCTTGCCCATTCACCCTAATGGCCGGCCTCTCCTTGTTATTGGGCTAATTTGCCCATTTTGTTTTAGTTGTCATACAACTTAAACATAATGGGCCTTGTGGACCAAAACACTTTTGGGCCCCGAAACCCAAAACCAACATATAAGCCCAATACGAACCTTTCGTATAATTAATTAACTAATTAATTAATCTTGACCATTCTTCAATTAAACCATTTAATTGCTTATCCATTTCATATAATTTCTTCACTAACATCCTTATGTGGTGTGCGATCCATTAGGTTCCAATTAGCGAGGCAGTGGGCGATGTTACTCTTAACGATCGATTGTGAATTGAAACCACATTTCAATTCTCCCTTAAGATTAGTGCTTGCTAATCTTCAGGGCTTCCACAAACCATGAGTGACACCTAGTAGCATATCATGGTTACCCAAGCTAAGTAGAATTGGTTGGAGAACCTATCCAGTTACAACTACAATGCAATACGGTCCTTCTCTAATACAATACTCTTAATCACATTGTTTAAGTGATAGTTTGTTTCATGTCTACTATCCAATGTGATACTTTCCTATATGACTCCTTTGAATATGATTTGGAACAAACTTCCTAAGTCATATTCATATGCTTTGGCCAAAGACTTTAGAATCATATCTTAGAGTATTCTCCTTCCACCATGGAAGGTTAGAGATCCCTTGTTGTGCATTCATATGCCTACATGACTAGATAGCTTGACCCCAACAATGTCGTGGACAATCCGAAGGAATGCCATTGACATGATCAAAGATCAAGGACCTAACCATTAGACATCTATGATGCCTCAGGTCAAAGAACTACTTTGCATATTGCAACTTTAGAGTTCATACATGACATGTATGTTCGAACTCTCTTTTGATCGACGTTCAGTGTACTCGATTACTCTTTCGAGCACCTATGTGTTTGTCTCAGTGTCCAACACCAAATGACTTGAGACTAGTTCATACTCACGTTTGAGTCAACATAACACATACTAACCTTAGCGGATTGTCAATGCCCAACTGGCAATCCTATGGCTAGGAACGTTTTAGGAATGAACATAAGAGAGAGGTCTCGATAATCTAACTCATTAGATCACTTCTCTCTTAGAACAAATACATTCCTTGGATTCCCTTATTGCTTAAACACATGATACAATAAATAGTGATTAACAATAAGCTTTGCCCTTCATTAAACATATAAAAGTTTAATACAATAAGTATTCCAAAAAGCTATTACATCAAATGAGTGGCTTTGTGGGCATACTTCCAACAATCTCCCACTTGCACTCAAAGCCATCTTCCCATGTATCTAATACCCATCTTATCCATATGACGATCAAGCTGGATTTGAGACATTGGCTTTGTCAGTGGATCTGCTACGTTATCGGCTGAGGCAACTTTGAGGACGTTGACTTTCCCCTCGGCAGCATATCTTCTAATGATATTAAAGCGTCTATCAAAATGCTTGTTCTTTTGATGTGCCCTGGGTTCCTTGGCTTGAGCTATCGCCCCACTATTATCACAGTACAAAGTTACTGGTGATGTAATGGTTGGAACCACTCCAAGTTCAGTAATGAACTTCTTCATCTAGAACGCTTCTTTGCCGGCTTCAGCTGTAGCGACATATTCAGCCTCTGTCGTGGAATCAGCAATTACACTTTGCTTCTTGCTTTTCCAACTGACAGCCCCACCATTCAGAGTGAATACATATCCGGAGTTGGAACTTCTATCATCGACGTCAGATTGGAAATCTGCGTCTGTATAGCCTTCCACTCGCAACTCTGATGCTCCTCCATATACGAGGAACATGTCCTTAGTTCTTCTTAAGTACTTAAGGACCGTCTTGACAGTTGCCCAGTGTTCTAATCCTGGGTTAGATTGATATCGACTAGTAATGCTCACAGCATATGCGATATCAGGCCTTGTGCATATCATGGCATACATGAGACTTCCTATGGCTGAAGCATAAGGAATTCTACTCATATGCCTTATCTCTTCAGGAGTCTTAGGTTCCATGGACTTAGAAAGGTGAATTCCATGTCTTACAGGAAGAAAGCCATTCTTACATTGTTCCATCTCGAACCTACTTAGCACCTTATCAATGTACATAGATTGGGATAATCCAATTAATTTTCTGGATCTATCACGATAGAGCTTTATCCCAAGTACATAAGATGCATCTCCTAAATCTTTCATGTGGAAGGTTTTGGACAACCACACTTTTACAGAAGAAAGTATTGCAGTGTCATTCCCGAATAGTAATATGTCATCTACATATAACACTAGGAATACTACTGCATCCCCAACGACTTTTTGATAAACACAATTGTCGTCTTCGTTTTGAGTAAAACCAAACGTTTTGATTTCAGTGTCGAAACGAATGTTCCAACTCCTGGAGGCTTGCTTGAGTCCATAAATGGACCTTTGAAGCTTGCATACCTTAGTCTTTTCAGACTTGGACACGAAACCTTCGGGTTGAGTCATATAGAGCTCTTCCTCTAGGTAGCCGTTCAGAAAGGCCGTCTTCACGTCCATTTGCCAGATCTCATAATCATGGTACGAAGCTATAGCAAGCAAAATCCGAATGGACTTAATCATGGCTACTGTTGGAAATGTGCCCTAAAACCAATCATATGATGATACTTTACGGACATTTCAAATGTTAAACTAATCTAGTTTAACATATAAAGGGCAAAGATTATTGTTTGAGCCGTCTCATATAAATGTTATATGCTTAAACGATAAAGTCCAAGGAATATGTGATTGGGAGAATGCAATCTAATGAAGTTAGATTAATGAGACCATTCTTTCGTAGACACATCCTAAATGTTCCTGATCATAGGATTACCAATTGGGCATTGACAGTCCGTTAAGATCAGTACGTACTGTGTCTTCTCTCAGGGAGAGTGACTAGTCTCGAGTCATTGGTGTGTGTGACATCAAGACAAGTACGTAGGTGCTCAATAAGAGAATGAGTTCACTGAACGTGATCAACGAAGAGTTCTTATATTCCATGTCACATGAGAACTCATGGTTGGGATAATGCAAAGTAGTCCTTTGACCTGAGGCATCACAGTTGTCTTGTGGTTAAGTCCTTAATCTTTGATTATGTCTAATTCACCCCCTCGGGGTGTCACGACATCGTTGGGGTTAAGCCACTTAGCTATGGAGACAAGTGAATGCGCAACAAGGGATCTCTAACCTTCAAACAGTTGAGGGAGAATACTCTATGATATAATTTGGAATCTCTGGCCAGAGTATGAATGAGATTGGGGAATGCATTCCAAATCACATTCAAGGAAATCATATAAGCAAACGATTCACATTGGATAGTAGACATGAGTAAATAAACTATCATACCAAACAATGTGGTCAAGAGTATTAGATTAGAGAAGGACCGTATTGCATTTGTAATCCCGAACTGAATAGGTTCTCCACCTCTTCTGATTAGCTTGGGTAACCATGATATGCTGCTAGGTGTCACTCATGGTTTGTGGAAGCCCTAAACGTGTGTAATCACTAAAGGGAGAATTGAAAATAGTTTCAATTCACAATCGATGTAAAATGGTTTTAATCGCCCACTACCTCGCTAAAAGGAACCTAATGGATCGCACACCGTAAAAGGTAGAGATTGGAGATTAAACGGAAATGAGTAAGAATGATTAAATGGTTTAATCATTTAATTATGGCAAGGATTAATTAATATGTTAATTAATCAAACGAATAAGTTCGTTAAAGACTTCGGGATAGTTTTGGACCTTAAGGCCCAATGGGCTTCGAACGTCAAGCCCATTAACTTAAATTGTATGACAATTTAATGAATAAAGATTCATTAAAGCCCAAAAGCCCAAACATCCCTAAATGGCCGGCCATATTAGATGAATTAGGGTTTTGGTTGTTTAGGTTACTTAAAGAAGTGACTATATAAATGACTTTATAGCCAAAATTCATTAAGGAAAAATTAAGGGTTTATTTTGGGGGAAAATTGGTGAGAATTGTCTCTCCATTTTCTCTCTAAAGAGGCCAACACCTTGGAGGGTACATCTAGCAATCCTACTACTCCAAGGTCACTCATTTCTTCTACAATAAAACCTTGGTGAAGAGACTTAGAGGTTCCCTATTTTGGGAACTTGGAGAAACCTATTTTTCTATCCAAATCCATGGATCTAAGAAGCAAGGAATGAAGGCCCTATCTCTTTGGGTGATTATCCTTTGCTTATGCAAAGAGGAATCTACAAAGGTAATAATTTCAACTCACTTTGTTTTGAGTTGATTATTGGTTCACCAATCTACTAGGCTTTGAATTTCATGGTAATGTTTTGTTTTTGAGTGCATGCAAGCATGATTCCGCCTTTAATTGTTAATTGCATGCTATATGATGTTGCTCAAATGAACATGTTTTTAAAAATAATTCCTTCAAGTGGTATCAGAGCCTAGGTCTAGTAGTTGGTGAATCCTTTTGGGTTTTGTAGTTCATAAGTTTATGATTTAAAAGTTGTAATTGTTACAAGCTTTATTCTTGCTTCTTTGAATGTAAATTTTGTTTGAAAATTTGCCATCTCAAATGTTGTAGATGTAGTTCATATGAGGATGAATATTGGAGCTAAAATTTGGTGCCATGATTTTAGGGATTTTCGGCCAAATCCAAAGGGTGATTTTTTGGGTTCATGTTTGTCTTGTTAAAAATGTTTTAAGGTGACTTTTGGAACCCCTAAGTACCCTAGGATGTTAGCCTCATTTTGAATGATAAAAATTTGAGTTTTATTGCATGAAAACATTCATGGAGCTCTTATGGGTTTTCATGGATGTTCTTCATATGTTCTTGATGTTCTTGCCAAGAACACAAAGGTTTGTGTTTTGATTCAAAGTTTTGATTTATTTCATAAAGTTTATGATATATGTTTTTCAAATGATTTATCATGTATTTAAAGTGTTAAATATTTGTATAAATGATGATGGAAACATCAATCATCAAAACATATATTATTTTTTATGAAAGTATTTAAAGTGTTAAATATTTGTATAACTGATGAAAGAAATATCAATCATCAAAACATATATTATTTTTATGAAAGGTGAAAGCACTACTTGATTGTTTTTTGACAAAACTAATAAATCAAAACACCCACCACTCCTTTTTATCCCTAAAAACCGGCCACCCTAATAAAATAGGGTATTTTTGGGGCTTTTATGCAATTACATAAAGTTTTGATACTTTTGTGTATTTGTACTTTGACCCGAAAGTTTACGTTTTGACGTTAAGGCCTAAAAACGCTAAAGGACAAATTGTTTTGCTCCTTTAATGAAGTTTTTGAATTTATTTAAATTTTGGGTTCTAGTTGTATTTACATGAAGTAGTGACTTTTGTGTTTTTACAAAGTGACCCCAAAAGTTTATGTTTTCGCAATATGGCCCAAAAAGTTGTGGTTATTGCATGATGGCCCAAATAGGATGAGAACAAAATTGTTTTGTCTCTTTAAATGAGAATTGGATTTTCATTTTGTTTAGCTCCACTTAAATCAATTTTATGGATACAAAAACCAAATGAAAATGTTGCATTCAATTAATTAGTTAAAGCGTTAATTAATTAAAGGATGATTATGAACCTAAGCCTAATATAATTGAGCTATGTGAAAGGCGTTTCAAATTTGTTTGAACCATGGGAATGTGTAGATTAGATTTTGGTTGTAATTTGATTTGATCAAATGTTGTAAAAGGGCATAAGTCCTTCTTTACTTTAAGGTAATTTGTTTTATGCAAATGTTGTAATGAGCATAAGCTCATCCTTTACTTTGAAGTATTTCTTTCTTGCTTTATATGATATGCATGAAAATGAAGTAATTGGGTCCAACGCCCCTAAGACAACACGCCTTAATGTGATTAAACGCGTAACTAAAATCAATCTCCATCCCTAGACCGAGATTCAACACAAGGCTCGTGTTGAATCTAAACAAAGGTTCATAGTCATCCTAAGGCCCTAAGGCAACTATATAGTCCATCAAATGAATGCAAACCTAATGTTAGTAGTAACATATACTCTTGCTTTAAAAACCGTTTTAAAAGTATAGTGGGAGTATTATGTACAACTAAAACAATCATATGGACCAATAGTTGTAATAGGACCAAAATTGTTTTAATAGAGATTAAAATGTATATTGAAATGTGATGAGACCTAAAAACCCTCAACCAAACCAATATTAAGTTGATAAGCGAGAGATGTTTAGAATATCTCTTCGTGGCCTTCCACCGTGGTGGGATCCAATCGTTTATGACTTGTACACCGGCTTCACCCTATCATGGGGGAGTACAAAGTGCATGCTTATACTCAGGAGGAATCCATATACATATGATGAGGTGAGTGTAGGCAACGAGGATAGCTATATATCGTATCATCGTGAGGCTATTCTTGAACCCCTTCACGCACTAAGCATGGTGGGAAGAACTTAACTAAGTGCAATGGAACCAATATCATATCATTGTGAGGTTACATTCTCTAGAGGCCAAATAAGATGGGTACTTGCATTAGTTGCAAATGAGTAAGCGTACTCTCTCATTATTATTGTTGCTAGCCATATATTGTATCATCGTGAGGTGGGCTTGGTAATAGTGAGCCTCCCATAACCTACTAAGAGTTTCATCCAAAACTCTCGAATTCCAATGAGGGATATGGAATTTGCCAAAAATAGTGGGTGATGCTATTTGATTTAAAGACCCGAATCAAATGGCTTAAAATCAATCAATTTATATACGTTATGTATTTGTTTACCAATATATTTGCAAACGCTATCCAACACTTGACAAATAAAAGCCGAACGTTTAGTTTACGGACTTGGTACTACAAAACCATAGATTGTCTTTAATGGCTTGTAAATGTACCTAAGTAGTCTCATCCTCACAATCTTCCTATTGATAATGTATCATTAGAAGAATATGTTAGAAAAGGTCTATCATAGAGAGGACAACACTTTTAATGTCATAATTCTTCAATTACAAATTGTTGTATGAAGAAATAGGAGTTGCTTTGAACAACCCTTAGTCAATGCAAACACTTAGTGCTTGTTTCTTTGTTAAATGAACAAAGAACTTGAGAAGAAAGCACAAAGGCATGGACACTTAATGTGCCATGATTCTTCACTTGCAAATTGTTGTATGAAGAAATGAGAGTTGCCTTGTACAACTCTTGAAAGTTTGTAATTATGTTTAGAACATAATGGTTGGTTGACAAAAATAGTCCATTAACATGGACTTATGATGATTTTGAATCATTGAGTGTTGAAGTGTTAAACCACTTAACGAGACGGAAACTAGGCAAGGACTTCACCTTTGTTTCCCCTATCCTAATGGTTCACTAAGTTTATGGTAAACTATGTAGTGAACAATAACCACATACTCTCCAAATTGTTTGATGTGTATAACACAATTGAAAAAGGTTTCAAGAGAGATAGTGGGAGTTTAGGGACCATGACTAATGTAGTCAAAGGTGAAACTCAAATAAAGAAGATAAATAACTCCAAGGGAACAAACTTTCTTTATGAAAGGATGGACATTGGAAGGGGTATTTGCAAGAAATGTCTTGCAAGTGTCAAGAACACACCTTTCGAAGGTGTTGTAAAATGTTCTTGAAAAGTTCAAAACAGTTGGTTCTTCTACTTGAATGTATGATTCCGTATTAGTAACTATATTTTACAAATGGTTGTAAAAGTGTGACTAATAAGAAGTAGAAGATATATGAGAGAAGAAAAGGTGCTTCACATATGGAACGTGAATAAGATATAGATCTCTGCGAAAGCAGATAGTACTTACTTCCTCATATGAACTACCAAAGAAATTGGATTATAGTAATCTAATTGATTGTCTCTATAGTAGAGATGATATGGTAGTGTTAACTGTTTAGAATATAATGATGCTTAAAACCCAAAAGGTTGCAAGGTAGTGACTAATCCCAACTAAATTGTGATACCTCTAAAACATAAGTTACGAGTTGGTGAAACAAGGATGTTTTGGATCGATAGATCCGGATCCAATACCTTCTTGTTAAAATTGTATAGAGGCGAAATGTTCGAATCTTTATTCTTTTGGAAAGAAGAAAGAATCACAAAGTTGTTGAGGTTAATTCACTTAGATGTTAGTGGCACTTGTCCACAACATAATACTACTCATGATATATGACATTCACCGAAGATCACTCTCGGTTGGACTATAGTTTATTTTGAATAAACACAAGTCCGAATACTTTGCAAAAGGTTTCAAAGAATTCAAGAAATGTAAATAGATGAGTAAGATATCTAAAGTATTTACCTCCTTAGATTTGATCCAAGGAAAGGTAACACTTTAGATGAGTTTCCTTGAAAGATATCAAGGAAAATAGCATCATAAGATAATGTATTTCTCCATTAGGAGAAGAACGAACTTGAATAAGATTTAGTTCGTTAAATGTTATCTATTACCCATATATAGGATATATACTTCTAAAACAATATGATTGTCGATGAGAAGATCTTCCAATATTTTCATGACTCCATAAGATGTAGTTGGAAAGAAAGACAAATCTTAAGCATGTTAAAGATTTGGGGTTGTGTGCTAACAAGCAATATTTGTTTGATAATAATCTTGTAGGATATCCTTAAAATAACTTTTGGAAATCGCTTCTATAAACCAACTAACAAATGTTGTTTTGTTGGGTAGTTCATTGTAATTCTACAATGTGATTTGCCTAAAAGCAAATGAACGAGAGATAGAACTCAAAGAATGGGTTCTTTGAGAGACAAGATAGTAATCAACAAATATAACAACCTAGTTCCTATACCACAAGCTCCAAGGTAGTCGATAAGAATGAAAATCCTTATGACTACATTGAGTGCATATACGATATATACTCAAGGAAATGGTAAAGTACCATTTGACTCGAAATAATGAAACCTTCATAGCTAATTGGTAGCTTAAGGTAACTACAATCAAAGAGAATGGTTGACTTTGAAGAAACCATCTTTGAGGTAGGCTTGGTTTCAATTAATTCGAAGATTGCTAGCTACAACTAAAATGGTGATTCAATGTTTTGACATAATATGGGTTTCCGAAACCATTATTAAGATAGTCTTGATAATATATGTCCAAAACTATGAATCACAAGACATGTAAGTTGTAGAGATCCATCCATCATGGATCTTAGCAAGCTAGTGGGAGCTATTTGCATCTTATGAGAAAAAGATCAAATCGTTTGATTGCTTATAAAGATGTAAATAAATCTTTTGTTTACTAGGTTTACAAAAGATTAGTGGGAGTTAATCATGTTCCTAAAATTTAAAATATATATGATATATTAATTTTGGAAATGAAATGAATTCTTCTTCGTTAAAGTTATGACTTTAAGCATTCTATAAACGATAGAATGTATATGGGAGATATAGTCTATATACATGGGAATGAAATCTATATTGATAGATTTTAGGATATAATTGGATTGTATCAATCCCTAATAATAGACAAGAGATGCTGGGAAGTTTCTCATATGATGATAAACTTCAATCAAATGGACAATTCTAGTAAGACTAAGAAGTTGTTGACTCCCAAAGAAATAATGCGTAAATAGAATCCTTTATGCGTAAGCAGAAAGGTGATTTATGTATTTCATATTGTATGAAAAACATTGATATGAGTTGTACCTAGAACGGTACAAGACGATATCAATACAAGCCCAGGATCAGAACCATGGCAACTGTCAAGTGAGTCCTTAAGTATTTAAGAAATACTAAAGGATAAATTCCTCAAAGATCGAGGAAGAATTAGAGTAACGTAATGGAAGCGTAAATGTATTAGATTATGAATCTAATCCATCATTGGATGTTTCTTCATTACGAATGAAGAAATAAACAGATATCTCTTTATTATGACTAAAGAGATATTTGGATGGAAACATTAAAGTAATGACTTTAGTGTGTTCCATTATGAATGCAAGATATATTGCCATATAGAAGTTTACAACAATGTTGTTTGGATGGGAAAGTTCATTTATGAACTATCTATTCGGTTCCAACCAGAAAGTGTATGACACTAATGGGGCGATAGCTCAAGCCTGGGAATCAAGGGCTCATCAAGATCCGAACACAAATGAGAGACTGAACCACATGATTGAGAATCATGTATAATGGTGACGTCGATATTCTCAACGTTGCTTCTATGGATAACATATAGATATCCATTGTCTAGGCCTACTTTTCAGCCATTTATGAAATGACTACAGAAGAGGTATCATCACTGATGACCAATGCTGATTGGCACTAGTGCAAGTGGGAGATTGTTGGAAATGTGCCCTAAAACCAATCATATGATGATACTTTACGGACATTTCAAATGTTAAACTAATCTAGTTTAACATATAAAGGGCAAAGATTATTGTTTGAGCCGTCTCATATAAATGTTATATGCTTAAACGATAAAGTCCAAGGAATATGTGATTGGGAGAATGCAATCTAATGAAGTTAGATTAATGAGACCATTCTTTCGTAGACACATCCTAAATGTTCCTGATCATAGGATTACCAATTGGGCATTGACAGTCCGTTAAGATCAGTACGTACTGTGTCTTCTCTCAGGGAGAGTGACTAGTCTCGAGTCATTGGTGTGTGTGACATCAAGACAAGTACGTAGGTGCTCAATAAGAGAATGAGTTCACTGAACGTGATCAACGAAGAGTTCTTATATTCCATGTCACATGAGAACTCATGGTTGGGATAATGCAAAGTAGTCCTTTGACCTGAGGCATCACAGTTGTCTTGTGGTTAAGTCCTTAATCTTTGATTATGTCTAATTCACCCCCTCGGGGTGTCACGACATCGTTGGGGTTAAGCCACTTAGCTATGGAGACAAGTGAATGCGCAACAAGGGATCTCTAACCTTCAAACAGTTGAGGGAGAATACTCTATGATATGATTTGGAATCTCTGGCCAGAGTATGAATGAGATTGGGGAATGCGTTCCAAATCACATTCAAGGAAATCATATAAGCAAACGATTCACATTGGATAGTAGACATGAGTAAATAAACTATCATACCAAACAATGTGGTCAAGAGTATTAGATTAGAGAAGGACCGTATTGCATTTGTAATCCCGAACTGAATAGGTTCTCCACCTCTTCTGATTAGCTTGGGTAACCATGATATGCTGCTAGGTGTCACTCATGGTTTGTGGAAGCCCTAAACGTGTGTAATCACTAAAGGGAGAATTGAAAATAGTTTCAATTCACAATCGATGTAAAATGGTTTTAATCGCCCACTACCTCGCTAAAAGGAACCTAATGGATCGCACACCGTAAAAGGTAGAGATTGGAGATTAAACGGAAATGAGTAAGAATGATTAAATGGTTTAATCATTTAATTATGGCAAGGATTAATTAATATGTTAATTAATCAAACGAATAAGTTCGTTAAAGACTTCGGGATAGTTTTGGACCTTAAGGCCCAATGGGCTTCGAACGTCAAGCCCATTAACTTAAATTGTATGACAATTTAATGAATAAAGATTCATTAAAGCCCAAAAGCCCAAACATCCCTAAATGGCCGGCCATATTAGATGAATTAGGGTTTTGGTTGTTTAGGTTACTTAAAGAAGTGACTATATAAATGACTTTATAGCCAAAATTCATTAAGGAAAAATTAAGGGTTTATTTTGGGGGAAAATTGGTGAGAATTGTCTCTCCATTTTCTCTCTAAAGAGGCCAACACCTTGGAGGGTACATCTAGCAATCCTACTACTCCAAGGTCACTCATTTCTTCTACAATCAAACCTTGGTGAAGAGACTTAGAGGTTCCCTATTTTGGGAACTTGGAGAAACCTATTTTTCTATCCAAATCCATGGATCTAAGAAGCAAGGAATGAAGGCCCTATCTCTTTGGGTGATTAGCCTTTGCTTATGCAAAGAGGAATCTACAAAGGTAATAATTTCAACTCACTTTGTTTTGAGTTGATTATTGGTTCACCAATCTACTAGGCTTTGAATTTCATGGTAATGTTTTGTTTTTGAGTGCATGCAAGCATGATTCCGCCTTTAATTGTTAATTGCATGCTATATGATGTTGCTCAAATGAACATGTTTTTAAAAATAATTCCTTCAGCTACAGGAGAGAAAGTTTCTTCATAGTCAATCCCTTCTCTTTGCCTGTAACCCTTGGCTACCAATCTAGCCTTATAAGTCTCCACGTTCCCATCAACGCCTATCTTTCTCTTGAAGACCCATTTGTTTACAACTGGTACAATACCTTCTGGAGGGTCTACAAGAGTCCAGACCTGATTTTGATACATGGAATCCATCTCGGATTTCATGGCCTCTTGCCATCTCTTTGAATCAATGTCGGACATTGCTTCAATGTAGTCTCTAGGGTCCTCCTTTGTTTCATTGTCACCTAGAAGTTACAATTCATCAAAGTCATTGTCTAAGCCATACCTCTTAGGTGGCTTACTAACCCGTTCAGATCTACGTGGAGCCAGGGGTTCAGGAACAGGGTTGTCAATATGTCTAGTGCTTGTTTGTGGTTCATTATTAATCTCATTAATTTCCATCTGTTTACTTATAGTCCCTTTGAGAACGAATTCGTCCTCTAGAAACTTAGCAGTTCTGGCGACAAAGGCTTTCTGGTCGTCAGGATGGTAGAACTCATATCCCATAGTTTCTTTAGGATATCCCACAAAATAGCATCTTACTGATCTCGCTTCAAGCTTAGTAGCTTCAAGCTTCTTGACATATGCTTCACAACCCCAAATCTTAATGTGTTTAAGACTTGGCTTTCTTTCATGCCATATCTCATAGGGCGTTTGTGAAATTGATTTGGAAGGTACTCTATTAAGCAAGTAAGCTGCTGTATATAGAGCGTATCCCCATAATGTTACTGGTAGATCAGCAGAACTCATCATAGAACGAACCATGTTCATCAAGGTTCGATTTCTCCTTTCAGAAACTCCATTGAGTTGTGGAGTTCCCGGTGGAGTCCACTGTGATATTATTCCACACTCTTTGAGGTAATCTAGGAACTCGTTACTCAGATATTCACCCCCTCGATCCGATCTTAGGATCTTTATCTGTTTCCCAGTTTGCTTCTCAACTTCATTCTTGAATTCTTTGAACCTTTCAAAGGATTCTGACTTGTACTTCATAAGATACACATAGCCAAACCGAGAGTGATCGTCGGTGAATGTGATATAGTAGGAGAAGCCTCCTCTCGACGTAGTAGACATAGGTCCACATACGTCAGTGTGGATTAACCCTAGAATTTCAGTGGCACGCTCTCCTTTTCCAGTAAATGGAGATTTGGTCATTTTCCCTTTCAAGCAACATTCACAAGTACCCATCCGGTCATTACCTAATGGGTGGATGTATCCGTCTTTCGACATCTTGTGAATCTTTTCAAGGTTCACATGTCCAAGTTTAAGATGCCACATCTTTTCTTGGTTAACTTCTTCTCTAGCCCTTTTGGGTTTTGAGGTATTCCTGCTCGCAATACAGTGCATCCCACTATTCGTCTCTAGGTGAAAAAGTCCCTCTATCATATTACCATGAGAGATAATACGACCGTTCAAGTATAAAGTGCAACTCATTTTGTCAAACAATACTGAGTGCCCATCTCGTAAAAGCTTAGAGATGGAAATCAAATTCTTTATACATGAAGGAAAATATAAACAATTTTTAAGTTCCAGGACTTCCCCAGAGGGTAGGTTAAGCATGTAGGTGCCTATTGCTTTTGCAGAGATTTTAGTGCCGTTCCCAACTCGCACAACCATCTCATTATTGCGCAGTGATTTGCTCCCCACTAGTCCCTGCATCGTATTACAGATATGTTGACTAGCACCTGAATCAAATATCCAGGAACTGGAGCTCACTGTAAAAGCACTCTCTATGACAAAAATAGTCTCTTCAAAAGTTCGTGTCATAAGGCTCGCAATGCGCACCCTGTATTTCTTCTTCCAACGTTCATCCTTTCCACAATGAAAGCATGTTCCTTTGGATTTCTTTGCCTTCTTCTTATGCAACCTTTTCCTTATGTTTGCATTCTCACTCCCACTGTCTATTTTGAAACCTTTTTCAAATTTACAGCACATGTCAATCATCTCTTTCAAAGAATGATCGAATCTATTCACTTTATAGTTTACAATAAACTTAGTGAAATCATCCGAGAGAGATGCAAGGAAAAAATCTTGGGCCATTTTCCCATCGATGGAAGTTCCTAAACTTTTAAGATCTTTAAATATCTTTTCCATCTTTTGTCCATGTTTATGGACCGATGTCCCCATTGCCATTTTGGCATTCATTAGACTACAAACATTTGAGAATCGTACATTACTAGTCTCAATGTCATGCATCTTATGCAAACTTTCAACCATGCCACAAGAAGTGTCCATGTGCTTATGTAGCTTCATAAGCTCCTTACTAAGTGAAGTGAGGATTAAGCATTTGGCTTGTAAGTCATCCTCATAGTGTCTAACATAGTTTTGACACTCCTCCTTTGAAGCTAATTTCGTAGGAGGTACATGAGGAGGGGATTGCTTAAGCACATACAATATGTCTTTCACCTTTGAGACATTCTCAATGTGGCGATACCAAGCAAGGAAACGTTGGCCCTTAAGGCCCCTTTTGTCAAGTATAATGGTGGGTATAATTTTAGGCATGTCGTTCACTACATAACATAACAGAAATCGTATTAGATTGTTTGTTTAAAACTATTTGATTGGGTCTTTGAATCAAATAGTACCACCCACTATTTTTGGCAAATTCCACATCCCTCAATAGAATTCGAGAGTTATATTGAACTCTTAGCGGGTTATGGGAGACTCACCATTACCAAGCCCACCTCACGATGATACGATGTTGGCTAGCAAAAATAATGATGAGAGAATAACGCATTATTCATTTACAACTTTTGTAATTACCCATCCGTTTGGCCTCTAGAGAATGTTGCCTCACGATGATACGATGTCGGCTTCATTGCACTTAGTTAAGTTATTCCCACCATGCTTAGTTTGTATAGGGGTTCAAGAATAGCCTCACGATGATACGATGTCGGCTATCCTCGTTGCCTACATTCACCTCATCATATGTATATGAATTCCTCCTGGATGTAAGCACATGCTTTGTACTTCCCCATGATAGGGTGAAGCCGGTGCATGAGTCACAAACGCTTGGAACCCACCACGGTGGAAGGCCTACGAAGAGATGTTCAAAACATCTCTCACTTATCAACTTAATATTTGATTTGAGGGAGTAGTTTTGGGCTACATCAAAACATTTTAATCATATTAAAAGAACTTGGGCCTATCACAACTATTGGTCCAAGTCAATATGATTTAGTAGCATATAATACTCCCACTGTTTCGTTGAAACAAGCGAGACTATATGGAACTACTAACGAATGCATTGCATCCTCATATGGACTATATAGTCATATTAGGTTTTAGGATGATTATGAACCGTTTGATTTGATCCAACACGAGCCTTGTGTTGGACCTTGGGTTTAAGGTAGATAGTTGTTGATTTTAGTTACGCGTTTAATCCAATTAAACCGTTATTTCCTATTGGGCGTTGGACCCAACTATTCCATTTTGCATACATATAAACAAAAAGGAATACATGAAATAATAATAAGGGCTTATGCCCTTTTACAACACAAATCAAATGATGGACTTATGTCCATTTACAACAATTGAATTAATCAAATTACATTCAAACCTATACTACTAAAACCCAAACATTCATAATGTATATCGGCCAATCACATAGCTCAATTATCGTGGCCTTTGGTTCATAATCACCCTTTTCTCAATTAATCACATTAACTAAGAAAGCAACTTAAACAATTGGTTTTTGGATCCATAGAATTGATTTAAATGGAACTAAATGAAATGAAAATCCAATTCTCATTAAAGAGACAAAACAATTTTGTTCTCATTTTATTTGGGCCAAAAGGAAACTATGACCACAACAATTGGGCCATAATGCAAATACAAAAACTTTTGGGGTCACTTTGTATAAACACAATAGTCCACAACTTCATGTAAATACAACTAGATCCCAAAATTTTAATAATGTAAAAACATCATTAAAGGATCAAAACAATTTGTCCTTTAGAGTTTTAGGGCCTAAACGTAAAAACGTAAACTTTTGTGCCAAAATGCAAAAAACACAAAAGTATCAAAACTTTATGTTAATTGC
Source organism: Malus sylvestris (assembly GCF_916048215.2). Lineage (NCBI taxonomy): Eukaryota > Viridiplantae > Streptophyta > Magnoliopsida > Rosales > Rosaceae > Malus > Malus sylvestris. Next base: position 38,711,118 of record NC_062272.1, on the reverse strand, counting down.
ACAAAAGGCCCCAAAAGGACCCCCACTAGGGGTGGCCGGCCATTTAATGAAAAATTGAAAAAATTTCTAAAAAGTTTTTGCAAGTTGATTTTATTAGGTGAGGTTAAAGGTGAAGGTGATGGTTTGTAAGAAAAACTTAAAGTTTATGACAAAACATTAAAACATTTCATCACATCTCACCAATAACATCACCCATCAAATAATAAATCAATTATATACCAAAACTTTATGATAAACATAAAACTTTTGAATCAAAACTTCAAAACTTTATGTTCTTGGCAAGAACACCAAGAACAATGAAGAACACCATGAAAACTCATAATAGTTCCATGGATGTTTTCATTCACCAAAACTCAAATTTTCACCTCTCAAAAGAGGGCAAATATCCTAGGGTACTTAGGGGTTCCAAAACACATGGCACCAAATTTTAGTTCCAATATTCATGCTTAAATGAAATACATCTACAACATTTGAGATGCTAAATTTTCTAGCAAAATTTATATATTCAAAAGCAAGAACAAAGCTTGTAACATTTACAACATTTAAATCACAAAATATGAACATCACAAAACCCAAAAGGATTCACCATACACTAGGCCTAGGCTCTGATACCACTTGAAGGAAAAATTTTGTCCTAGCTAAGAACAAGTATGAACATTTGAATACACATGCAAGCTATCAACACTTTAAAGTAGGCATGCATCCAAATACAATTCATAAAACCCATGACTTTCAAAGCCTAGTATATGGTGAACCAAAATAAACTCTTTAACAAAATAAAAGAGAAGTAAAGATTTTGAGATTCTTTACCCTTGAAGCTCATCCTTGTTTACACAAGGGATTCACCCAAGTGGAGGGCCTTCAAGTCACCTCCAAGCTCCTTGAATCCTCCTTGTGTTTTCCTCCCTTTAGTGCTCCTTTGATGATTAGAGGAAAAAGGATTTGTTCTCCAAAAACATCAAAAGCTTGATGTCTCTAAGTCTCTTCACCAAGGTTGTATATTGTGAAGATGATATGGATGACTTAGAGAGATTTTAGATGCTAGTAAAAATCCTCTAAGTGGCCGGCCTCTATGTAGAAAAAGGAGAGAAAATGTTTCACCCAATTTCTATTAGAAAACCCTAATGAGAAAATTGCTATAAAGTTCCTTTTATAACATTTTCTTTGGTGAGTGGCAAACTTGTAATTAAGCAAGCTTGCCCATTCACCCTAATGGCCGGCCTCTCCTTGTTATTGGGCTAATTTGCCCATTTTGTTTTAGTTGTCATACAACTTAAACATAATGGGCCTTGTGGACCAAAACACTTTTGGGCCCCGAAACCCAAAACCAACATATAAGCCCAATACGAACCTTTCGTATAATTAATTAACTAATTAATTAATCTTGACCATTCTTCAATTAAACCATTTAATTGCTTATCCATTTCATATAATTTCTTCACTAACATCCTTATGTGGTGTGCGATCCATTAGGTTCCAATTAGCGAGGCAGTGGGCGATGTTACTCTTAACGATCGATTGTGAATTGAAACCACATTTCAATTCTCCCTTAAGATTAGTGCTTGCTAATCTTCAGGGCTTCCACAAACCATGAGTGACACCTAGCAGCATATCATGGTTACCCAAGCTAAGTAGAATTGGTTGGAGAACCTATCCAGTTACAACTACAATGCAATACGGTCATTCTCTAATACAATACTCTTAATCACATTGTTTAAGTGATAGTTTGTTTCATGTCTACTATCCAATGTGATACTTTCCTATATGACTCCTTTGAATATGATTTGGAACAAACTTCCTAAGTCATATTCATATGCTTTGGCCAAAGACTTTAGAATCATATCTTAGAGTATTCTCCTTCCACCATGGAAGGTTAGAGATCCCTTGTTGTGCATTCATATGCCTACATGACTAGATAGCTTGACCCCAACAATGCCGTGGACAATCCGAAGGAATGCCATTGACATGATCAAAGATCAAGGACCTAACCATTAGACATCTATGATGCCTCAGGTCAAAGAACTACTTTGCATATTGCAACTTTAGAGTTCATACATGACATGTATGTTCGAACTCTCTTTTGATCGACGTTCAGTGTACTCGGTTACTCTTTCGAGCACCTATGTGTTTGTCTCAGTGTCCAACACCAAATGACTTGAGACTAGTTCATACTCACGTTTGAGTCAACATAACACATACTAACCTTAGCGGATTGTCAATGCCCAACTGGCAATCCTATGGCTAGGAACGTTTTAGGAATGAACATAAGAGAGAGGTCTCGATAATCTAACTCATTAGATCACTTCTCTCTTAGAACAAATACATTCCTTGGATTCCCTTATTGCTTAAACACATGATACAATAAATAGTGATTAACAATAAGCTTTGCCCTTCATTAAACATATAAAAGTTTAATACAATAAGTATTCCAAAAAGCTATTACATCAAATGAGTGGCTTTGTGGGCATACTTCCAACAATCTCCCACTTGCACTCAAAGCCATCTTCCCATGTATCTAATACCCATCTTATCCATATGACGATCAAGCTGGATTTGAGACATTGGCTTTGTCAGTGGATCTGCTACGTTATCGGCTGAGGCAACTTTGAGGACGTTGACTTTCCCCTCGGCAGCATATCTTCTAATGATATTAAAGCGTCTATCAAAATGCTTGTTCTTTTGATGTGCCCTGGGTTCCTTGGCTTGAGCTATCGCCCCACTATTATCACAGTACAAAGTTACTGGTGATGTAATGGTTGGAACCACTCCAAGTTCAGTAATGAACTTCTTCATCTAGAACGCTTCTTTGCCGGCTTCAGCTGTAGCGACATATTCAGCCTCTGTCGTGGAATCAGCAATTACACTTTGCTTCTTGCTTTTCCAACTGACAGCCCCACCATTCAGAGTGAATACATATCCGGAGTTGGAACTTCTATCATCGACGTCAGATTGGAAATCTGCGTCTGTATAGCCTTCCACTCGCAACTCTGATGCTCCTCCATATACGAGGAACATGTCCTTAGTTCTTCTTAAGTACTTAAGGACCGTCTTGACAGTTGCCCAGTGTTCTAATCCTGGGTTAGATTGATATCGACTAGTAATGCTCACAGCATATGCGATATCAGGCCTTGTGCATATCATGGCATACATGAGACTTCCTATGGCTGAAGCATAAGGAATTCTACTCATATGCCTTATCTCTTCAGGAGTCTTAGGTTCCATGGACTTAGAAAGGTGAATTCCATGTCTTACAGGAAGAAAGCCATTCTTACATTGTTCCATCTCGAACCTACTTAGCACCTTATCAATGTACATAGATTGGGATAATCCAATTAATTTTCTGGATCTATCACGATAGAGCTTTATCCCAAGTACATAAGATGCATCTCCTAAATCTTTCATGTGGAAGGTTTTGGACAACCACACTTTTACAGAAGAAAGTATTGCAGTGTCATTCCCGAATAGTAATATGTCATCTACATATAACACTAGGAATACTACTGCATCCCCAACGACTTTTTGATAAACACAATTGTCGTCTTCGTTTTGAGTAAAACCAAACGTTTTGATTTCAGTGTCGAAACGAATGTTCCAACTCCTGGAGGCTTGCTTGAGTCCATAAATGGACCTTTGAAGCTTGCATACCTTAGTCTTTTCAGACTTGGACACGAAACCTTCGGGTTGAGTCATATAGAGCTCTTCCTCTAGGTAGCCGTTCAGAAAGGCCGTCTTCACGTCCATTTGCCAGATCTCATAATCATGGTACGAAGCTATAGCAAGCAAAATCCGAATGGACTTAATCATGGCTACTGTTGGAAATGTGCCCTAAAACCAATCATATGATGATACTTTACGGACATTTCAAATGTTAAACTAATCTAGTTTAACATATAAAGGGCAAAGATTATTGTTTGAGCCGTCTCATATAAATGTTATATGCTTAAACGATAAAGTCCAAGGAATATGTGATTGGGAGAATGCAATCTAATGAAGTTAGATTAATGAGACCATTCTTTCGTAGACACATCCTAAATGTTCCTGATCATAGGATTACCAATTGGGCATTGACAGTCCGTTAAGATCAGTACGTACTGTGTCTTCTCTCAGGGAGAGTGACTAGTCTCGAGTCATTGGTGTGTGTGACATCAAGACAAGTACGTAGGTGCTCAATAAGAGAATGAGTTCACTGAACGTGATCAACGAAGAGTTCTTATATTCCATGTCACATGAGAACTCATGGTTGGGATAATGCAAAGTAGTCCTTTGACCTGAGGCATCACAGTTGTCTTGTGGTTAAGTCCTTAATCTTTGATTATGTCTAATTCACCCCCTCGGGGTGTCACGACATCGTTGGGGTTAAGCCACTTAGCTATGGAGACAAGTGAATGCGCAACAAGGGATCTCTAACCTTCAAACAGTTGAGGGAGAATACTCTATGATATAATTTGGAATCTCTGGCCAGAGTATGAATGAGATTGGGGAATGCATTCCAAATCACATTCAAGGAAATCATATAAGCAAACGATTCACATTGGATAGTAGACATGAGTAAATAAACTATCATACCAAACAATGTGGTCAAGAGTATTAGATTAGAGAAGGACCGTATTGCATTTGTAATCCCGAACTGAATAGGTTCTCCACCTCTTCTGATTAGCTTGGGTAACCATGATATGCTGCTAGGTGTCACTCATGGTTTGTGGAAGCCCTAAACGTGTGTAATCACTAAAGGGAGAATTGAAAATAGTTTCAATTCACAATCGATGTAAAATGGTTTTAATCGCCCACTACCTCGCTAAAAGGAACCTAATGGATCGCACACCGTAAAAGGTAGAGATTGGAGATTAAACGGAAATGAGTAAGAATGATTAAATGGTTTAATCATTTAATTATGGCAAGGATTAATTAATATGTTAATTAATCAAACGAATAAGTTCGTTAAAGACTTCGGGATAGTTTTGGACCTTAAGGCCCAATGGGCTTCGAACGTCAAGCCCATTAACTTAAATTGTATGACAATTTAATGAATAAAGATTCATTAAAGCCCAAAAGCCCAAACATCCCTAAATGGCCGGCCATATTAGATGAATTAGGGTTTTGGTTGTTTAGGTTACTTAAAGAAGTGACTATATAAATGACTTTATAGCCAAAATTCATTAAGGAAAAATTAAGGGTTTATTTTGGGGGAAAATTGGTGAGAATTGTCTCTCCATTTTCTCTCTAAAGAGGCCAACACCTTGGAGGGTACATCTAGCAATCCTACTACTCCAAGGTCACTCATTTCTTCTACAATAAAACCTTGGTGAAGAGACTTAGAGGTTCCCTATTTTGGGAACTTGGAGAAACCTATTTTTCTATCCAAATCCATGGATCTAAGAAGCAAGGAATGAAGGCCCTATCTCTTTGGGTGATTATCCTTTGCTTATGCAAAGAGGAATCTACAAAGGTAATAATTTCAACTCACTTTGTTTTGAGTTGATTATTGGTTCACCAATCTACTAGGCTTTGAATTTCATGGTAATGTTTTGTTTTTGAGTGCATGCAAGCATGATTCCGCCTTTAATTGTTAATTGCATGCTATATGATGTTGCTCAAATGAACATGTTTTTAAAAATAATTCCTTCAAGTGGTATCAGAGCCTAGGTCTAGTAGTTGGTGAATCCTTTTGGGTTTTGTAGTTCATAAGTTTATGATTTAAAAGTTGTAATTGTTACAAGCTTTATTCTTGCTTCTTTGAATGTAAATTTTGTTTGAAAATTTGCCATCTCAAATGTTGTAGATGTAGTTCATATGAGGATGAATATTGGAGCTAAAATTTGGTGCCATGATTTTAGGGATTTTCGGCCAAATCCAAAGGGTGATTTTTTGGGTTCATGTTTGTCTTGTTAAAAATGTTTTAAGGTGACTTTTGGAACCCCTAAGTACCCTAGGATGTTAGCCTCATTTTGAATGATAAAAATTTGAGTTTTATTGCATGAAAACATTCATGGAGCTCTTATGGGTTTTCATGGATGTTCTTCATATGTTCTTGATGTTCTTGCCAAGAACACAAAGGTTTGTGTTTTGATTCAAAGTTTTGATTTATTTCATAAAGTTTATGATATATGTTTTTCAAATGATTTATCATGTATTTAAAGTGTTAAATATTTGTATAAATGATGATGGAAACATCAATCATCAAAACATATATTATTTTTTATGAAAGTATTTAAAGTGTTAAATATTTGTATAACTGATGAAAGAAATATCAATCATCAAAACATATATTATTTTTATGAAAGGTGAAAGCACTACTTGATTGTTTTTTGACAAAACTAATAAATCAAAACACCCACCACTCCTTTTTATCCCTAAAAACCGGCCACCCTAATAAAATAGGGTATTTTTTGGGCTTTTATGCAATTACATAAAGTTTTGATACTTTTGTGTATTTGTACTTTGACCCGAAAGTTTACGTTTTGACGTTAAGGCCTAAAAACGCTAAAGGACAAATTGTTTTGCTCCTTTAATGAAGTTTTTGAATTTATTTAAATTTTGGGTTCTAGTTGTATTTACATGAAGTAGTGACTTTTGTGTTTTTACAAAGTGACCCCAAAAGTTTATGTTTTCGCAATATGGCCCAAAAAGTTGTGGTTATTGCATGATGGCCCAAATAGGATGAGAACAAAATTGTTTTGTCTCTTTAAATGAGAATTGGATTTTCATTTTGTTTAGCTCCACTTAAATCAATTTTATGGATACAAAAACCAAATGAAAATGTTGCATTCAATTAATTAGTTAAAGCGTTAATTAATTAAAGGATGATTATGAACCTAAGCCTAATATAATTGAGCTATGTGAAAGGCGTTTCAAATTTGTTTGAACCATGGGAATGTGTAGATTAGATTTTGGTTGTAATTTGATTTGATCAAATGTTGTAAAAGGGCATAAGTCCTTCTTTACTTTAAGGTAATTTGTTTTATGCAAATGTTGTAATGAGCATAAGCTCATCCTTTACTTTGAAGTATTTCTTTCTTGCTTTATATGATATGCATGAAAATGAAGTAATTGGGTCCAACGCCCCTAAGACAACACGCCTTAATGTGATTAAACGCGTAACTAAAATCAATCTCCATCCCTAGACCGAGATTCAACACAAGGCTCGTGTTGAATCTAAACAAAGGTTCATAGTCATCCTAAGGCCCTAAGGCAACTATATAGTCCATCAAATGAATGCAAACCTAATGTTAGTAGTAACATATACTCTTGCTTTAAAAACCGTTTTAAAAGTATAGTGGGAGTATTATGTACAACTAAAACAATCATATGGACCAATAGTTGTAATAGGACCAAAATTGTTTTAATAGAGATTAAAATGTATATTGAAATGTGATGAGACCTAAAAACCCTCAACCAAACCAATATTAAGTTGATAAGCGAGAGATGTTTAGAATATCTCTTCGTGGCCTTCCACCGTGGTGGGATCCAATCGTTTATGACTTGTACACCGGCTTCACCCTATCATGGGGGAGTACAAAGTGCATGCTTATACTCAGGAGGAATCCATATACATATGATGAGGTGAGTGTAGGCAACGAGGATAGCTATATATCGTATCATCGTGAGGCTATTCTTGAACCCCTTCACGCACTAAGCATGGTGGGAAGAACTTAACTAAGTGCAATGGAACCAATATCATATCATTGTGAGGTTACATTCTCTAGAGGCCAAATAAGATGGGTACTTGCATTAGTTGCAAATGAGTAAGCGTACTCTCTCATTATTATTGTTGCTAGCCATATATTGTATCATCGTGAGGTGGGCTTGGTAATAGTGAGCCTCCCATAACCTACTAAGAGTTTCATCCAAAACTCTCGAATTCCAATGAGGGATATGGAATTTGCCAAAAATAGTGGGTGATGCTATTTGATTTAAAGACCCGAATCAAATGGCTTAAAATCAATCAATTTATATACGTTATGTATTTGTTTACCAATATATTTGCAAACGCTATCCAACACTTGACAAATAAAAGCCGAACGTTTAGTTTACGGACTTGGTACTACAAAACCATAGATTGTCTTTAATGGCTTGTAAATGTACCTAAGTAGTCTCATCCTCACAATCTTCCTATTGATAATGTATCATTAGAAGAATATGTTAGAAAAGGTCTATCATAGAGAGGACAACACTTTTAATGTCATAATTCTTCAATTACAAATTGTTGTATGAAGAAATAGGAGTTGCTTTGAACAACCCTTAGTCAATGCAAACACTTAGTGCTTGTTTCTTTGTTAAATGAACAAAGAACTTGAGAAGAAAGCACAAAGGCATGGACACTTAATGTGCCATGATTCTTCACTTGCAAATTGTTGTATGAAGAAATGAGAGTTGCCTTGTACAACTCTTGAAAGTTTGTAATTATGTTTAGAACATAATGGTTGGTTGACAAAAATAGTCCATTAACATGGACTTATGATGATTTTGAATCATTGAGTGTTGAAGTGTTAAACCACTTAACGAGACGGAAACTAGGCAAGGACTTCACCTTTGTTTCCCCTATCCTAATGGTTCACTAAGTTTATGGTAAACTATGTAGTGAACAATAACCACATACTCTCCAAATTGTTTGATGTGTATAACACAATTGAAAAAGGTTTCAAGAGAGATAGTGGGAGTTTAGGGACCATGACTAATGTAGTCAAAGGTGAAACTCAAATAAAGAAGATAAATAACTCCAAGGGAACAAACTTTCTTTATGAAAGGATGGACATTGGAAGGGGTATTTGCAAGAAATGTCTTGCAAGTGTCAAGAACACACCTTTCGAAGGTGTTGTAAAATGTTCTTGAAAAGTTCAAAACAGTTGGTTCTTCTACTTGAATGTATGATTCCGTATTAGTAACTATATTTTACAAATGGTTGTAAAAGTGTGACTAATAAGAAGTAGAAGATATATGAGAGAAGAAAAGGTGCTTCACATATGGAACGTGAATAAGATATAGATCTCTGCGAAAGCAGATAGTACTTACTTCCTCATATGAACTACCAAAGAAATTGGATTATAGTAATCTAATTGATTGTCTCTATAGTAGAGATGATATGGTAGTGTTAACTGTTTAGAATATAATGATGCTTAAAACCCAAAAGGTTGCAAGGTAGTGACTAATCCCAACTAAATTGTGATACCTCTAAAACATAAGTTACGAGTTGGTGAAACAAGGATGTTTTGGATCGATAGATCCGGATCCAATACCTTCTTGTTAAAATTGTATAGAGGCGAAATGTTCGAATCTTTATTCTTTTGGAAAGAAGAAAGAATCACAAAGTTGTTGAGGTTAATTCACTTAGATGTTAGTGGCACTTGTCCACAACATAATACTACTCATGATATATGACATTCACCGAAGATCACTCTCGGTTGGACTATAGTTTATTTTGAATAAACACAAGTCCGAATACTTTGCAAAAGGTTTCAAAGAATTCAAGAAATGTAAATAGATGAGTAAGATATCTAAAGTATTTACCTCCTTAGATTTGATCCAAGGAAAGGTAACACTTTAGATGAGTTTCCTTGAAAGATATCAAGGAAAATAGCATCATAAGATAATGTATTTCTCCATTAGGAGAAGAACGAACTTGAATAAGATTTAGTTCGTTAAATGTTATCTATTACCCATATATAGGATATATACTTCTAAAACAATATGATTGTCGATGAGAAGATCTTCCAATATTTTCATGACTCCATAAGATGTAGTTGGAAAGAAAGACAAATCTTAAGCATGTTAAAGATTTGGGGTTGTGTGCTAACAAGCAATATTTGTTTGATAATAATCTTGTAGGATATCCTTAAAATAACTTTTGGAAATCGCTTCTATAAACCAACTAACAAATGTTGTTTTGTTGGGTAGTTCATTGTAATTCTACAATGTGATTTGCCTAAAAGCAAATGAACGAGAGATAGAACTCAAAGAATGGGTTCTTTGAGAGACAAGATAGTAATCAACAAATATAACAACCTAGTTCCTATACCACAAGCTCCAAGGTAGTCGATAAGAATGAAAATCCTTATGACTACATTGAGTGCATATACGATATATACTCAAGGAAATGGTAAAGTACCATTTGACTCGAAATAATGAAACCTTCATAGCTAATTGGTAGCTTAAGGTAACTACAATCAAAGAGAATGGTTGACTTTGAAGAAACCATCTTTGAGGTAGGCTTGGTTTCAATTAATTCGAAGATTGCTAGCTACAACTAAAATGGTGATTCAATGTTTTGACATAATATGGGTTTCCGAAACCATTATTAAGATAGTCTTGATAATATATGTCCAAAACTATGAATCACAAGACATGTAAGTTGTAGAGATCCATCCATCATGGATCTTAGCAAGCTAGTGGGAGCTATTTGCATCTTATGAGAAAAAGATCAAATCGTTTGATTGCTTATAAAGATGTAAATAAATCTTTTGTTTACTAGGTTTACAAAAGATTAGTGGGAGTTAATCATGTTCCTAAAATTTAAAATATATATGATATATTAATTTTGGAAATGAAATGAATTCTTCTTCGTTAAAGTTATGACTTTAAGCATTCTATAAACGATAGAATGTATATGGGAGATATAGTCTATATACATGGGAATGAAATCTATATTGATAGATTTTAGGATATAATTGGATTGTATCAATCCCTAATAATAGACAAGAGATGCTGGGAAGTTTCTCATATGATGATAAACTTCAATCAAATGGACAATTCTAGTAAGACTAAGAAGTTGTTGACTCCCAAAGAAATAATGCGTAAATAGAATCCTTTATGCGTAAGCAGAAAGGTGATTTATGTATTTCATATTGTATGAAAAACATTGATATGAGTTGTACCTAGAACGGTACAAGACGATATCAATACAAGCCCAGGATCAGAACCATGGCAACTGTCAAGTGAGTCCTTAAGTATTTAAGAAATACTAAAGGATAAATTCCTCAAAGATCGAGGAAGAATTAGAGTAACGTAATGGAAGCGTAAATGTATTAGATTATGAATCTAATCCATCATTGGATGTTTCTTCATTACGAATGAAGAAATAAACAGATATCTCTTTATTATGACTAAAGAGATATTTGGATGGAAACATTAAAGTAATGACTTTAGTGTGTTCCATTATGAATGCAAGATATATTGCCATATAGAAGTTTACAACAATGTTGTTTGGATGGGAAAGTTCATTTATGAACTATCTATTCGGTTCCAACCAGAAAGTGTATGACACTAATGGGGCGATAGCTCAAGCCTGGGAATCAAGGGCTCATCAAGATCCGAACACAAATGAGAGACTGAACCACATGATTGAGAATCATGTATAATGGTGACGTCGATATTCTCAACGTTGCTTCTATGGATAACATATAGATATCCATTGTCTAGGCCTACTTTTCAGCCATTTATGAAATGACTACAGAAGAGGTATCATCACTGATGACCAATGCTGATTGGCACTAGTGCAAGTGGGAGATTGTTGGAAATGTGCCCTAAAACCAATCATATGATGATACTTTACGGACATTTCAAATGTTAAACTAATCTAGTTTAACATATAAAGGGCAAAGATTATTGTTTGAGCCGTCTCATATAAATGTTATATGCTTAAACGATAAAGTCCAAGGAATATGTGATTGGGAGAATGCAATCTAATGAAGTTAGATTAATGAGACCATTCTTTCGTAGACACATCCTAAATGTTCCTGATCATAGGATTACCAATTGGGCATTGACAGTCCGTTAAGATCAGTACGTACTGTGTCTTCTCTCAGGGAGAGTGACTAGTCTCGAGTCATTGGTGTGTGTGACATCAAGACAAGTACGTAGGTGCTCAATAAGAGAATGAGTTCACTGAACGTGATCAACGAAGAGTTCTTATATTCCATGTCACATGAGAACTCATGGTTGGGATAATGCAAAGTAGTCCTTTGACCTGAGGCATCACAGTTGTCTTGTGGTTAAGTCCTTAATCTTTGATTATGTCTAATTCACCCCCTCGGGGTGTCACGACATCGTTGGGGTTAAGCCACTTAGCTATGGAGACAAGTGAATGCGCAACAAGGGATCTCTAACCTTCAAACAGTTGAGGGAGAATACTCTATGATATGATTTGGAATCTCTGGCCAGAGTATGAATGAGATTGGGGAATGCGTTCCAAATCACATTCAAGGAAATCATATAAGCAAACGATTCACATTGGATAGTAGACATGAGTAAATAAACTATCATACCAAACAATGTGGTCAAGAGTATTAGATTAGAGAAGGACCGTATTGCATTTGTAATCCCGAACTGAATAGGTTCTCCACCTCTTCTGATTAGCTTGGGTAACCATGATATGCTGCTAGGTGTCACTCATGGTTTGTGGAAGCCCTAAACGTGTGTAATCACTAAAGGGAGAATTGAAAATAGTTTCAATTCACAATCGATGTAAAATGGTTTTAATCGCCCACTACCTCGCTAAAAGGAACCTAATGGATCGCACACCGTAAAAGGTAGAGATTGGAGATTAAACGGAAATGAGTAAGAATGATTAAATGGTTTAATCATTTAATTATGGCAAGGATTAATTAATATGTTAATTAATCAAACGAATAAGTTCGTTAAAGACTTCGGGATAGTTTTGGACCTTAAGGCCCAATGGGCTTCGAACGTCAAGCCCATTAACTTAAATTGTATGACAATTTAATGAATAAAGATTCATTAAAGCCCAAAAGCCCAAACATCCCTAAATGGCCGGCCATATTAGATGAATTAGGGTTTTGGTTGTTTAGGTTACTTAAAGAAGTGACTATATAAATGACTTTATAGCCAAAATTCATTAAGGAAAAATTAAGGGTTTATTTTGGGGGAAAATTGGTGAGAATTGTCTCTCCATTTTCTCTCTAAAGAGGCCAACACCTTGGAGGGTACATCTAGCAATCCTACTACTCCAAGGTCACTCATTTCTTCTACAATCAAACCTTGGTGAAGAGACTTAGAGGTTCCCTATTTTGGGAACTTGGAGAAACCTATTTTTCTATCCAAATCCATGGATCTAAGAAGCAAGGAATGAAGGCCCTATCTCTTTGGGTGATTAGCCTTTGCTTATGCAAAGAGGAATCTACAAAGGTAATAATTTCAACTCACTTTGTTTTGAGTTGATTATTGGTTCACCAATCTACTAGGCTTTGAATTTCATGGTAATGTTTTGTTTTTGAGTGCATGCAAGCATGATTCCGCCTTTAATTGTTAATTGCATGCTATATGATGTTGCTCAAATGAACATGTTTTTAAAAATAATTCCTTCAGCTACAGGAGAGAAAGTTTCTTCATAGTCAATCCCTTCTCTTTGCCTGTAACCCTTGGCTACCAATCTAGCCTTATAAGTCTCCACGTTCCCATCAACGCCTATCTTTCTCTTGAAGACCCATTTGTTTACAACTGGTACAATACCTTCTGGAGGGTCTACAAGAGTCCAGACCTGATTTTGATACATGGAATCCATCTCGGATTTCATGGCCTCTTGCCATCTCTTTGAATCAATGTCGGACATTGCTTCAATGTAGTCTCTAGGGTCCTCCTTTGTTTCATTGTCACCTAGAAGTTACAATTCATCAAAGTCATTGTCTAAGCCATACCTCTTAGGTGGCTTACTAACCCGTTCAGATCTACGTGGAGCCAGGGGTTCAGGAACAGGGTTGTCAATATGTCTAGTGCTTGTTTGTGGTTCATTATTAATCTCATTAATTTCCATCTGTTTACTTATAGTCCCTTTGAGAACGAATTCGTCCTCTAGAAACTTAGCAGTTCTGGCGACAAAGGCTTTCTGGTCGTCAGGATGGTAGAACTCATATCCCATAGTTTCTTTAGGATATCCCACAAAATAGCATCTTACTGATCTCGCTTCAAGCTTAGTAGCTTCAAGCTTCTTGACATATGCTTCACAACCCCAAATCTTAATGTGTTTAAGACTTGGCTTTCTTTCATGCCATATCTCATAGGGCGTTTGTGAAATTGATTTGGAAGGTACTCTATTAAGCAAGTAAGCTGCTGTATATAGAGCGTATCCCCATAATGTTACTGGTAGATCAGCAGAACTCATCATAGAACGAACCATGTTCATCAAGGTTCGATTTCTCCTTTCAGAAACTCCATTGAGTTGTGGAGTTCCCGGTGGAGTCCACTGTGATATTATTCCACACTCTTTGAGGTAATCTAGGAACTCGTTACTCAGATATTCACCCCCTCGATCCGATCTTAGGATCTTTATCTGTTTCCCAGTTTGCTTCTCAACTTCATTCTTGAATTCTTTGAACCTTTCAAAGGATTCTGACTTGTACTTCATAAGATACACATAGCCAAACCGAGAGTGATCGTCGGTGAATGTGATATAGTAGGAGAAGCCTCCTCTCGACGTAGTAGACATAGGTCCACATACGTCAGTGTGGATTAACCCTAGAATTTCAGTGGCACGCTCTCCTTTTCCAGTAAATGGAGATTTGGTCATTTTCCCTTTCAAGCAACATTCACAAGTACCCATCCGGTCATTACCTAATGGGTGGATGTATCCGTCTTTTGACATCTTGTGAATCTTTTCAAGGTTCACATGTCCAAGTTTAAGATGCCACATCTTTTCTTGGTTAACTTCTTCTCTAGCCCTTTTGGGTTTTGAGGTATTCCTGCTCGCAATACAGTGCATCCCACTATTCGTCTCTAGGTGAAAAAGTCCCTCTATCATATTACCATGAGAGATAATACGACCGTTCAAGTATAAAGTGCAACTCATTTTGTCAAACAATACTGAGTGCCCATCTCGTAAAAGCTTAGAGATGGAAATCAAATTCTTTATACATGAAGGAAAATATAAACAATTTTTAAGTTCCAGGACTTCCCCAGAGGGTAGGTTAAGCATGTAGGTGCCTATTGCTTTTGCAGAGATTTTAGTGCCGTTCCCAACTCGCACAACCATCTCATTATTGCGCAGTGATTTGCTCCCCACTAGTCCCTGCATCGTATTACAGATATGTTGACTAGCACCTGAATCAAATATCCAGGAACTGGAGCTCACTGTAAAAGCACTCTCTATGACAAAAATAGTCTCTTCAAAAGTTCGTGTCATAAGGCTCGCAATGCGCACCCTGTATTTCTTCTTCCAACGTTCATCCTTTCCACAATGAAAGCATGTTCCTTTGGATTTCTTTGCCTTCTTCTTATGCAACCTTTTCCTTATGTTTGCATTCTCACTCCCACTGTCTATTTTGAAACCTTTTTCAAATTTACAGCACATGTCAATCATCTCTTTCAAAGAATGATCGAATCTATTCACTTTATAGTTTACAATAAACTTAGTGAAATCATCCGAGAGAGATGCAAGGAAAAAATCTTGGGCCATTTTCCCATCGATGGAAGTTCCTAAACTTTTAAGATCTTTAAATATCTTTTCCATCTTTTGTCCATGTTTATGGACCGATGTCCCCATTGCCATTTTGGCATTCATTAGACTACAAACATTTGAGAATCGTACATTACTAGTCTCAATGTCATGCATCTTATGCAAACTTTCAACCATGCCACAAGAAGTGTCCATGTGCTTATGTAGCTTCATAAGCTCCTTACTAAGTGAAGTGAGGATTAAGCATTTGGCTTGTAAGTCATCCTCATAGTGTCTAACATAGTTTTGACACTCCTCCTTTGAAGCTAATTTCGTAGGAGGTACATGAGGAGGGGATTGCTTAAGCACATACAATATGTCTTTCACCTTTGAGACATTCTCAATGTGGCGATACCAAGCAAGGAAACGTTGGCCCTTAAGGCCCCTTTTGTCAAGTATAATGGTGGGTATAATTTTAGGCATGTCGTTCACTACATAACATAACAGAAATCGTATTAGATTGTTTGTTTAAAACTATTTGATTGGGTCTTTGAATCAAATAGTACCACCCACTATTTTTGGCAAATTCCACATCCCTCAATAGAATTCGAGAGTTATATTGAACTCTTAGCGGGTTATGGGAGACTCACCATTACCAAGCCCACCTCACGATGATACGATGTTGGCTAGCAAAAATAATGATGAGAGAATAACGCATTATTCATTTACAACTTTTGTAATTACCCATCCGTTTGGCCTCTAGAGAATGTTGCCTCACGATGATACGATGTCGGCTTCATTGCACTTAGTTAAGTTATTCCCACCATGCTTAGTTTGTATAGGGGTTCAAGAATAGCCTCACGATGATACGATGTCGGCTATCCTCGTTGCCTACATTCACCTCATCATATGTATATGAATTCCTCCTGGATGTAAGCACATGCTTTGTACTTCCCCATGATAGGGTGAAGCCGGTGCATGAGTCACAAACGCTTGGAACCCACCACGGTGGAAGGCCTACGAAGAGATGTTCAAAACATCTCTCACTTATCAACTTAATATTTGATTTGAGGGAGTAGTTTTGGGCTACATCAAAACATTTTAATCATATTAAAAGAACTTGGGCCTATCACAACTATTGGTCCAAGTCAATATGATTTAGTAGCATATAATACTCCCACTGTTTCGTTGAAACAAGCGAGACTATATGGAACTACTAACGAATGCATTGCATCCTCATATGGACTATATAGTCATATTAGGTTTTAGGATGATTATGAACCGTTTGATTTGATCCAACACGAGCCTTGTGTTGGACCTTGGGTTTAAGGTAGATAGTTGTTGATTTTAGTTACGCGTTTAATCCAATTAAACCGTTATTTCCTATTGGGCGTTGGACCCAACTATTCCATTTTGCATACATATAAACAAAAAGGAATACATGAAATAATAATAAGGGCTTATGCCCTTTTACAACACAAATCAAATGATGGACTTATGTCCATTTACAACAATTGAATTAATCAAATTACATTCAAACCTATACTACTAAAACCCAAACATTCATAATGTATATCGGCCAATCACATAGCTCAATTATCGTGGCCTTTGGTTCATAATCACCCTTTTCTCAATTAATCACATTAACTAAGAAAGCAACTTAAACAATTGGTTTTTGGATCCATAGAATTGATTTAAATGGAACTAAATGAAATGAAAATCCAATTCTCATTAAAGAGACAAAACAATTTTGTTCTCATTTTATTTGGGCCAAAAGGAAACTATGACCACAACAATTGGGCCATAATGCAAATACAAAAACTTTTGGGGTCACTTTGTATAAACACAATAGTCCACAACTTCATGTAAATACAACTAGATCCCAAAATTTTAATAATGTAAAAACATCATTAAAGGATCAAAACAATTTGTCCTTTAGAGTTTTAGGGCCTAAACGTAAAAACGTAAACTTTTGTGCCAAAATGCAAAAAACACAAAAGTATCAAAACTTTATGTTAATTGCACAAAAGGCCCCAAAAGGACCCCCACTAGGGGTGGCCGGCCATTTAATGAAAAATTGAAAAAATTTCTAAAAAGTTTTTGCAAGTTGATTTTATTAGGTGAGGTTAAAGGTGAAGGTGATGGTTTGTAAGAAAAACTTAAAGTTTATGACAAAACATTAAAACATTTCATCACATCTCACCAATAACATCACCCATCAAATAATAAATCAATTATATACCAAAACTTTATGATAAACATAAAACTTTTGAATCAAAACTTCAAAACTTTATGTTCTTGGCAAGAACACCAAGAACAATGAAGAACACCATGAAAACTCATAATAGTTCCATGGATGTTTTCATTCACCAAAACTCAAATTTTCACCTCTCAAAAGAGGGCAAATATCCTAGGGTACTTAGGGGTTCCAAAACACATGGCACCAAATTTTAGTTCCAATATTCATGCTTAAATGAAATACATCTACAACATTTGAGATGCTAAATTTTCTAGCAAAATTTATATATTCAAAAGCAAGAACAAAGCTTGTAACATTTACAACATTTAAATCACAAAATATGAACATCACAAAACCCAAAAGGATTCACCATACACTAGGCCTAGGCTCTGATACCACTTGAAGGAAAAATTTTGTCCTAGCTAAGAACAAGTATGAACATTTGAATACACATGCAAGCTATCAACACTTTAAAGTAGGCATGCATCCAAATACAATTCATAAAACCCATGACTTTCAAAGCCTAGTATATGGTGAACCAAAATAAACTCTTTAACAAAATAAAAGAGAAGTAAAGATTTTGAGATTCTTTACCCTTGAAGCTCATCCTTGTTTACACAAGGGATTCACCCAAGTGGAGGGCCTTCAAGTCACCTCCAAGCTCCTTGAATCCTCCTTGTGTTTTCCTCCCTTTAGTGCTCCTTTGATGATTAGAGGAAAAAGGATTTGTTCTCCAAAAACATCAAAAGCTTGATGTCTCTAAGTCTCTTCACCAAGGTTGTATATTGTGAAGATGATATGGATGACTTAGAGAGATTTTAGATGCTAGTAAAAATCCTCTAAGTGGCCGGCCTCTATGTAGAAAAAGGAGAGAAAATGTTTCACCCAATTTCTATTAGAAAACCCTAATGAGAAAATTGCTATAAAGTTCCTTTTATAACATTTTCTTTGGTGAGTGGCAAACTTGTAATTAAGCAAGCTTGCCCATTCACCCTAATGGCCGGCCTCTCCTTGTTATTGGGCTAATTTGCCCATTTTGTTTTAGTTGTCATACAACTTAAACATAATGGGCCTTGTGGACCAAAACACTTTTGGGCCCCGAAACCCAAAACCAACATATAAGCCCAATACGAACCTTTCGTATAATTAATTAACTAATTAATTAATCTTGACCATTCTTCAATTAAACCATTTAATTGCTTATCCATTTCATATAATTTCTTCACTAACATCCTTATGTGGTGTGCGATCCATTAGGTTCCAATTAGCGAGGCAGTGGGCGATGTTACTCTTAACGATCGATTGTGAATTGAAACCACATTTCAATTCTCCCTTAAGATTAGTGCTTGCTAATCTTCAGGGCTTCCACAAACCATGAGTGACACCTAGCAGCATATCATGGTTACCCAAGCTAAGTAGAATTGGTTGGAGAACCTATCCAGTTACAACTACAATGCAATACGGTCATTCTCTAATACAATACTCTTAATCACATTGTTTAAGTGATAGTTTGTTTCATGTCTACTATCCAATGTGATACTTTCCTATATGACTCCTTTGAATATGATTTGGAACAAACTTCCTAAGTCATATTCATATGCTTTGGCCAAAGACTTTAGAATCATATCTTAGAGTATTCTCCTTCCACCATGGAAGGTTAGAGATCCCTTGTTGTGCATTCATATGCCTACATGACTAGATAGCTTGACCCCAACAATGCCGTGGACAATCCGAAGGAATGCCATTGACATGATCAAAGATCAAGGACCTAACCATTAGACATCTATGATGCCTCAGGTCAAAGAACTACTTTGCATATTGCAACTTTAGAGTTCATACATGACATGTATGTTCGAACTCTCTTTTGATCGACGTTCAGTGTACTCGGTTACTCTTTCGAGCACCTATGTGTTTGTCTCAGTGTCCAACACCAAATGACTTGAGACTAGTTCATACTCACGTTTGAGTCAACATAACACATACTAACCTTAGCGGATTGTCAATGCCCAACTGGCAATCCTATGGCTAGGAACGTTTTAGGAATGAACATAAGAGAGAGGTCTCGATAATCTAACTCATTAGATCACTTCTCTCTTAGAACAAATACATTCCTTGGATTCCCTTATTGCTTAAACACATGATACAATAAATAGTGATTAACAATAAGCTTTGCCCTTCATTAAACATATAAAAGTTTAATACAATAAGTATTCCAAAAAGCTATTACATCAAATGAGTGGCTTTGTGGGCATACTTCCAACAGTTGCATAATGCAAAAAGTATTTTCAACATGCTCAATCCAAGCCTCAAAAAACTTGGGTCCTTTGTTGCCAAAGAAATTATTTATCTGAAGATGGGATGCGGTCTCTAAGGTAGTCCCTTGGGGAGGACGAATTGTTAATTGAATGGCACTGGCGATAACCTCACCGACCCAAAAGCAGGAACGTTTGCCTTAAAAGAGACATGTGGCTTTCTACGAGGTGGCATGATTCTGACATAAGAGACCAAAAATTATTAGGACTTCAAACACGTATGAGGAATTCAGGACTGCCAAAACCTATGCTCTGATACCAAACTGACACACCCCGATAATGCGAAAATTAACTTAACACATAAATTTAACCCTCTTTTAACAATTGTAGTATAAGTATAAGTAGGGATCGTTCTGGACCGGGGATTAGGAGGGCTTGCTAATAACCTCTAAACTGACTCAAAAACATAAAACTAAACTTAAAAACACTTAAAAAGACTCACAAGATTCAAAGCAAACTTAAAATACTCAAAACAGCTTAAAACAACTAAATAAACTTAAAGTAGACACTAGGAACGACTTTGGACGAAAATTGACTTTTACTTGAATCAAAACATTTAAAAACACAAACTAAAACAGATTTGAAACACTTTGAAACAAGAAACTAAAATGGGGGTTTTGATTTGGATGATCTTGAAACAAACAAACAAGTATGAAAAACTAGACAGATTGTAAAACAAATTTGAGAAATAAGATGATGGATGGGATAGCTAGAGGCTTTTTCTCCACACATGACATGTATGCAAATAACTTGTTTTCCAGTTACTACTTCATTGAATTATGAACGACAATGCTCCAAATTAACCGTGACATCACTAGTTAACTATCAGATTTTCCTTGTTTTATTGGATTGGATGACATCATTCGACAACCCAAAACATTCTTCAAAAGTTCCCTACATGACATCATAATAGAGATACAATCAAATATCATTACGTTTAATGAAAAACATAAGCATTGACAAAGCACTTGCAACTATGACATCATGTCACTTATGCTAGGAATTGAACTTAACGCGATCGTTTATAAGCGACCTTCACTACATGTGAATATAAGTTTGTAACGATTATGTGAAACTTCCTTATATTCTAGCAACGGATTTATGCATGCCAATTAAGTGTCGACCCTTAATTAACAAATACAAATACTCAAATAGTTAAGCCCATTTCATTCACGATTCAAGAGTTCATAACTGGAATTTACCAAATTATATTGCACACATAATCATGGCTTTGAAATCACCCCTAACCAAGAGGAGTTTAGCCACTCATATTTACAACAAAACGAAAGGAAATGAATTTAAACATTAGAAACAAAAGAAAGAAAACACCTAAACGCTCTAACGATCCAAGTTGGACAGCAAGCACGTCCAAGCACTTTCCTTCCCTTCATTTTGCTACGGCACAAGGTGTTGGTGAGTGTTTGAAGGTTTGTTTATATGGAGGAATGGATGTAAAGATGAATGGATGTGTTTGGATGAAGGTTGTGTTGAAATGGGAACGAATGATCTAACCAAGTATGAACTAAATTTATGTTACACACACTTCCTTCTATAGAGGAAGTGCATGGCAATGGAAGGGAACATGGAGTGGTGTAGCAATTAAGTGCAATGATTCAATGTAATGATGCATGAAATCTAAAATGATGGAGGGAACAAGGAATGGTGTAGCAATTGAGTGCAATGATTCAATTTAATGATGCATGAATTTGAAATGATGGAGGGAACAAGGAATGGTGTAGTAATTGAGTGCAATGATTCAATGTAATGATGCATGAAATCTGAAATGATGGAGGGAACAAGGATGATTATGCATGGCATGGGTGGAAAGGTGAGTAAGTGGTGAATCAATGAGTGCAAGGAGGTGAAAGGATATTGTGCACATGGTAGACAAAGGAAAGGAAGTGGAATGATGCAACAAATGAGTCAATGGAGGGAACATGGATGATGATGCACGACATGGAATCCAAAGGGAGTGCAATGGTGGTGCACGGGAATGATGGAAAGGTGAATGGTGGAGTGACACCCCTTTGTGGCTGAGCTCTTTGTCCTTTTTACATTACTTCTTCTTTCTCTTTAACACATTCCTAGCCTCTTTAGTCTTCAATTCCGTCCATCCACCTTGCTCCATGTATGTGTTATTCATTCTAAGCCCAAAACTGCTCCAAAATGCACCAAAATGCATCTTATTCTTTATAAGGCCTATGGACCTACAAACACACGAAATAACTTAAAATACATAATTAGCTAAGAAATAACAACATAAATACATGAGAACAAGCTAACTCAGTCGCATAAATATGCTCCAATCACCCGACCGGAGTCGAGGCATGCTGGTCGACACCTGAAGGTGGCGTAACCAAAAGGAAAGTGATGCATAAAATATGGATAAATTTAAGCCAAGCTAACATTTATTTAAGCTAATAAAGAGAGTGTGTAGTAGTGGGAAGAACCCATAAAACATAAGTAGTCAGAGCATAGATGACAGTACGACCTAAGTAGAGTAGTCAAAACTAGTTAAGGTACTTATTAAACAACCAGAAATAAGCTCCTATATTTATTTATGAAAATGTCAGAACCGCCAGAGATCCCTCGTACGCCATAGAGAATTCAGCTAACTAAGTCCTAGAGGAGAGAAAAACAGAAGGTGTGAGTGGGAAAAAACAAAGGTTTATAAAACACAGTTATTTTTTGAACATACTAACCCTTCGCCGTAAAACAAGTATAGTTTCCAGAAAATCATACTACATATAAGTATGAACTCAAATGTAATTCAACAATAATCCAAGAAATACAAAAATCACAATATCTCAACCATAGCATAAGAAAATCAAGTGCTTATTAATCTATGTTAACACAGGAGTTGATTCAGAGGAATTCTGACATGAACAGGACTAGGTGTAATCATAATATACGTTCTAGTACTACAATCACGTGAAGATTGGCTCTAGGCGCATCACATACAAGTCCTAGTTGTTTATTGCAACCCAGGACAGGACTGGCACCTGCAATGGATCTAGGGTGAGCGTGCGGTGTGATGTGAACGTACACGTGAAGCTTGGCCCTGGCTCGGGGCAAGTACTACATCGGTACAAGCATGCATGATGAGCAAGTATAATGTATATGAACATGCCATGACAATATATAAATCTCAACAATATAATACTATTTTTAAACTTAAATAAATCATGGCATGATAGGCATAATATCAATCCAAAAGCATTTGTGGAAACTATAAAAGTTTATATATAAAATGAATGGCCACTCCCTGATACGTAGTCGGATCGTAGCCTCCTAGCCTTGCTTGACCTCATACCTAGGGATAATTCTCTCTTATATGTGAAGGAACTATAGTAATTAATTAAATAGGACATACACTAAAAGGCTAGGAAAATCTCCCATAGTTTGCTCAAATGGAGGGTTTAAATATATGAAAACATTCTACTTGATGTCACGGAGCCGAACACGTTGACCACGCGCCACCAGGTCGTTGTCACATGCGCGCCGGCCACGCGCCTGCATGCGCTGGCAGATCCTAAGGAATATTTGGTTAGATTTGATGAAAATTCCGTTAAATCTAACGGGGTCAATTAATACCTTAACGGCATAAGAATATTCCATCAACTTAACAAAATTTTCATCCTTCTTCTTCGTTAGACCTCTGCCGCCGTCTGGTTCCTTGGAATTGGAAAATTTTGCTGAGATTTTGTAAAAACTTTACAACTTCATGGCTTTCTCATTTCTCAACCATTTTCAACATACTTTATATGGAAATGAAGCTTGGGAAGAGAAGAACAAGATTGTACCTTTTAAAAGTCCAAAAGGTGGATGGAAATGGGTTGAAAATAGCTCGAAAGTCTCGGACCTAACTCCAACTTCCCAAAGCCACGTGTTTACACGTTGGCTTGACTTCAAACTTAGGCTAGGGACTCCAAGGAGTTGTGTAGTTGCATGTAGACCAACCAAAACCTTGTAACTTGAATGAAAAGTCATCGGAGAACTTACACCCAAGTCGGAGCTCCTAGCTGGAAGCTCAAAACTCAATCATTTTAGAATTGGTTCATACAGATGGACTCGTGGTGATGAGGGGAGTACGATGGTGGTGGTTTGAGGTCCGATTAGTGAGGTTTGATAATGGTTCTTAGTGGTTGCAGAGGGAAGAGACACACAACCTGAAAGAGAGGGAAGGGGAAGAAGAGAGAGAGAGAAAGAAAGAGACAGTTTCTGATTGGCTGAAAAGGTGAGGGATGTGAAGTGATTGGTGAGTGAGTATGGTCATGGGACAAATTTAAAAAGAGAGAAGGTGATAAGATTTGGTACAATTTAAAATTACACACTCCGACTAACCTTATCAAAAACAGTATTACCAACTCTAAATAATTGGCACATGCGTGAACAATTTTACCCGTTGTTAACGCAATTTAACTAAGCGTAACTTTTTCGTTACAAATCCAATTCGGGTCTAACTTGTGCTCCTGCATTCATAACAATGAGTACAATTTAATTACGATAATAGGAAAAATAAATTTAAAGCTGAAAATTACGTCCACATCAGTTTCTTCTTTGCCAAAAAGGGCATACTCGTCATAGTACACACTCGGGAAGGAAATTACATAGAAAATTAGGGACGGGTCATCACAGGTGAAGTAATTGTTAGACACTTTGCAATTTTTTGCCTATGAGAAATACAAATGGAGGAAAATAATGAAACTACGAGGAACAACCCTTTTAGTATGCAAAGGTATGAGGATCAGATGGTTCTAAGTGTGGAGCAAAAAAATAATCCCAAAAACCATGGAGCTGACATGTAGATTATTTCTCAAAAAGGACAAGACTGTCCTTATTAAATGAGCAAGGAGCAACGCGCAACTGAGGTAGAGATCAACCACTGCTCAAGGCACCCATGCCTGTAGGAAAAGTCAAATGTATTTATGATAGAATAATTCCATATTCTTAATATAAATACATTCCTAATCAAAGAAGACTTCTTTTAAGTAAGTAATCCTAATTCCATTTATTTAAGATATTTACCTAATTACTCCAAGATATTTATTTACACAAATATCTTGAAATATCCCCACTCACCCTAGGGCTAGCCACCCCTAAACCCTAGAGGCCCGGCCAACTTTCTCCTTCTCTCTTATAAATACCCACTTTATCTCCAAAATTTAGGAGAATTTTTGCTACCGACAAACTCCCAAACACATTCTAGGATTTGTGTAGTCTTCATATAAATTTCCACTGATTGTAATGAGTTTCATTATGTTAAACTAATCTAGATGCCATGGATGGTTGACTATTGGACTATACGTAATAATTTAGATGCCATAGATATTACATGAGTTAGGGAAATATGGATATCAATGAGATTGAGTACTTGTTAATAAACTACTGCAGAAAATAAGTTGGATTGGTTATGGTGAGTCGGACGCTCTAGTGCTTTACTCGACTAAATTATCATTTGCTTTCTTGGCTACAACGTTTTGCGTTGTTTTCAAACATTTTTGTCTTCATTTGTTTTTACTATTAGTTTCAATTTTGAAATCCATCTTTCATCAATATTTGTTAAATTTGACTGACTTTGCAATTGGATTTAAGTTAGTTGATAAGAATTAAATTAATTTATGTGGGACGAGATTAAGTGCTTTCTTTCTATACTATGGAAAGACTCGTACGCTTGCGAGCATAAAATTTGGAACTAAGTTGGACTGATTTGGGATTAGTTTAATTTTCGCAACAAAACCTCATCTCCCAACCGACCTAAAGATCTCGACAGATTACCTACCTACAAATAAAGAAATAATCTTCAGAGAGACCCAAATAGATAGGAAAAATTTACTTAGAACTTAAAGACTGATTCTTGCTTCATTTGTCTTGCAGTTTGGTGTTAAGTTTGAGGGAACATGGTGGAATAAAACTGCTACTCTTACTTGGCTATGAGGCTTTGAAAACAAAAAAAAACAAAAAATTGTTTTGTAAAATTACTTTAATGCCCATTTTTTTTTTTAAATATTTTATTTCAATTATATTTTAAAGAATATAATTGTTATTTCATTAGATTCTTGTCGACAAATGAAATTCTATTAATCTATCTATATCTCTATTAGTTAATGAAACCCTCTTTGTTAACCAAAAGAGAGTGAAAAGACAACTTGTCTTCTATCACAAAAAAAAAATGATGGGCAATAATGTAATTTCACATAGCCAAATTTTACTTTTTTATTGAAGCCTCACCTATAGGTGATGTTAAATTATCTCTAATATTTAAAATTAAAAAAAAAACAAAAACAAAAACCTCCCACTTACATTCTCTCTCTCTCTCTCTCTCTCTCTCTCTCTCTCTCTCATCTTCTAAAAGAATGTGTTCATACACACAAAGTGAATATATAACTGCCCAAAAAATAGGGTCAAAAATGTAATATGATGCAACAAAAAAATGGAATTTTCGGCTGGGAAAAATATACGGACCATCTCAACAACGAGAATTCCCAACCACTGGATGAAAATACCAACACTTTGAATTCATTGTCACCCTTTAGATTGTTTATCCTATAACTACTTCGTCACCATTAGAAAAACAAGTAAACAAATAAAAAAGGTGAAATCCAAATTAGCTGGAAACTCCCCCCACACATCTACACAGTCCCAGCGGTTATCGGAGATGGAACCACAATTAACTCCACGTTCTCGATCCCCACAGTGCATACTATGGAGCCAAAAATAATCCCAAAAATTCTAGTGGCGACATGTGGACTTTTATTCAAGAATGACAAGATTGCCCTTAATAAATGGGCAGGCTTCTCAGATTCTCCCACGCGCAGCTCACATCCTTGAAGGACTCAGCAGCTGAACACC
Source organism: Malus sylvestris (assembly GCF_916048215.2). Lineage (NCBI taxonomy): Eukaryota > Viridiplantae > Streptophyta > Magnoliopsida > Rosales > Rosaceae > Malus > Malus sylvestris. Next base: position 38,684,336 of record NC_062272.1, on the reverse strand, counting down.
ACTGTCCATAGCTCACCTGCCCATGGCAAGGAATTAAAGATAAGGATTAATTACCCAAATCCTATCTTTAATACATTTCTAATTAAAGATTGACTCCAATCAAGTAAGTAATCCTAATTTAAACCAATTAAGGATTATTACCCTATTATCTCAAGATATTATCTCCTACTAAATATCTTGGGAATATTTAGAGAATATCTTCTCCATTTAACTCTTTATGGCCGGCCCTAGCCCTATAAATACTCCATATTCTACCAATTTCTTAAAGCTTTGGACAACCCTAAAAAGCCTCAAAACACTTTACTCTCTTAGAGAAACTAACTTAGGCATCGGAGATCTGTTGACCTAACCACCCCCACCTCGTGGGCGCGTGAGGCTTAGGTCTCTGATCAAAGGTGTTAATTGTTTTGCAGGTGCATTTTCGTCAAGACTAAAGACGGAGGAAATTTGCATCCATAAATTGGTGCTTTCATTGAGAGTTGATTCAACATACCCGAAGAAGCCTCTCGCATTTGGTTCTTGAATTTTCTGTTACGTTGAATTTCTCACACGTGGTATCAATTAATTTTTCCTAGAAAAGTTTCTTGATCAATCCCTGGAGAAAGGATACAATGGTTGAAAATTAAGAAACTACGACAAACGGAACACCGTACGTGCCAGGATTTGGACTGGAGAGTGGAGATAAGGACATAGCCCTATGACGGAATTCCTCAAGGCTCAACACGACAGCAGGAGGAACCCTACCGTCGCGAATCCGTGTCACCACCGTTACCACCGTGACCTAGCAACCACGGCAAGGCCACCAGGCCACAACACCATTTCCACCTAACCTTAGGCAACCAAACCCTAGGTAGGAGGCCCAGGTCCATTTCCAAGCCCGTGGGCAGGAGGCCCAGAACTTGGCAACTACCACATTGAGCCTTGGGCAGGAGACCCAGCCCAATGCAATAACTGGCCTTGTCACATAGCAGGCCCAAACCCGATCCCAGAATTCGGTAGTTGTTGCTAGCCAAGCAGCTTAGCGGGCCTAAGCCCTAGCCATTCACCCAACAGGCCAAGATGTGGTAGCCCAACGGCCATGAGGGCCTAGGACCATGCAGATCCAAGGACTGGCCCCTATGGGCTCAAGCTTTGTACCTGCAGTTTACTATACTTCCACCACATATAGAGATGCCCATCATCCAGGCTTTTCCAATCCAAATGGCGAGCGCCACCTGCCCCAATAGGTCACCAATTTAAAGAATGCCCTCGTGCAGCAGACCACCTTGGTGAACCAGCTCCTCGAGCGCATCGAGATGCAGCGCGCCCCAGACGAGGTGTCCCGAAGGCGAAAGAACTTGACTCATTCCAACAACGTCCTGGCAAAAAGCCGCTCAACCAGCCAAGAACTGAGCGTTCGGGTAGTGTAGACTCTTTGGGCCCTTGGGGAATTTCTTCTCCCACTTAGTGAAGGAAAAAATTTGTCCTAGCTAATAACATGTGAGAATATTTGAACACATATGCAAACTTTTAACACATTAAAGTAGGCATGCATTAAAAAACAATTCTAAAACCCATGACTTTCAAAGCCTAGTGAATGGTGAACCAAGAGACTCTTTAACAACATTAAAGAGAAAGAAGATTTCAGAGATTCATTACCCTTGAAGCTCATCCTTGTTTACACAAGGGATTCACCCAAGTGGAGGGCCTTCAAGTCACCTCCTAGCTCCTTGGATCTTCCTTGTGATTTCCTTCCTTTTGATGCTCCTTTGCTCCTTGACGATGCGAGGAAAGGATCTCCAAAAACACCAAAGATTTGGTGTCTCTAAGTCTCCACACCAAGGATGAGGTGTGAAGATGAAATGGATGACTTAGAGAAGAAAAGATTGCTAGCTAAATCTTCCCTATGTGGCCGGCCTCCTTGTAGAGAAAAGAGAGAAAATGTTTCACCTCTTTGCCTCAAAGAAAACCCTAATGAGAAAATAGCTATAAAGTTAACTTTATACTACATCACATTTGAATGGCAAACTTGTAATTAATTCAAGTTTGCATCAACTCACCCTTATGGCCGGCCTTGTCTTTGTCATTGGGCTAGTTGCCCATGTTTTTTTAGTTGTCATACAACTTAAACATAATGGGCTTTGTGTGCCAAAACACTTTTGGGCCCCGAAACCCAAAACCAACTTAAAAGCCCAATACAACTTTCGTAAAATTAATTAACTAATTAATTAATCTTGACCATTCTCAATTAAACCAGTTAATTGCTTATCCATCTCATTTATATTTCTTCACTTTCATCCTTACTCGGTGTACGATGCATTAGGCTCCAATTAGCGAGGCAGTGGGCGATTGTTACTCTTAACGATCGATTGTGAATTGAAACAACATTTCAATTCTCCCTTTGTTGAAGATTAGTGTTTGCTAATCTTCAGGGCTTCTACAAACCATGAGTGACACCTAGCAGCATGTCATGGCTACCCAAGCTAAATAGAATTGGTTGGAGAACCTATCTAGTTACAATTTCAATGCAATACGGTCCTTCTCTAATACAATACTCTTAATCACATTGTTTGAGTGATAGTTTGTTTCATGTCTACTATCCAATGTAATACTTATCTATATGATTCAATTGAATATGATTTGGAACATACTTCCTAAGTCATATTCGTATGCTTTGGCCAAAGACTCCCGAATCATATCTTAGAGTATTCTCCTTCCACTATGGAAGGTTAGAGATCCCTTGTTGTGCATTCATATGCCTACATGACTAGATAGCTTGACCCCAACAATGCCGTGGACACTCTCGATGGAATGCCTTTGACATGATCAAAGATCGAGGACCTAACCATTAGACATCTATGATGCCTCAGGTCAAAGGACTACTTTGCATATTGCAACTTACGAGTTCTTACATGACATGTATGTTCGAACTCTCTTTTGATCGTTGTTCAGTGTACTCGATTACTCTTTCAAGCACCTATGTGTTTGTCTTAGTGTCCAACACTAAATGACTTGAGACTAGTCATACTCACTCTTGAGTTGACATAACGCAAACTAACCTTAGCGGATTGTCAATGCCCAATTGGCAATCCTATGGCTAGGAACGTTTTAGGAATGAACATAAAGGAAATGTCTCATTAATCTAACTTACTTAAATCACTTCTCTCTTAGATCAAATACATTCCTTGGATTCCCTTATTGCTTAAACATATGATACAATAAATAGTGATTAACAATAAGCTTTGCCCTTCATTAAACATATAATAGTTTAATACATTAAGTATTCCTAAAGCTATTACATCAAATGAGTGGCTTTGTGGGCATACTTCCAACAATCTCCCACTTGCACTCAAAGCCACCTTCCCATGTATCTAATACCCATCGTTTCCATATGGCGGTCAAGTTGGATTTGAGACAATGGCTTTGTCAGTGGATCTGCTATGTTATCTGCTGACGCAACCTTGAGGATGTTGACTTTCCCCTCGGTAGCATATCTTCTAATGATATTAAAGTGCCTGTCAAAATGCTTGTTCTTTTGATGAGCCCTGGGTGCCTTGGCTTGAGCTATCGCCCCACTATTATCACAGTACAAAGTTACTGGTGATGTAATGGTTGGAACCACTCCAAGTTCAGTAATGAACTTCTTCATCCAGAACGCTTATTTGCAGGCTTCAGCTGCAGCGACATATTCTACCTCCGTCGTGGAATCAGCAATTACATCTTGTTTCTTACTTTTCCAGCTAACAACCCCACCATTTAGAGTGAATACATATCCGGAGTTGGAACTTCTATCATCGACGTCAGATTGGAAATCTGCGTCTGTATAGGCTTCCACTCGCAACTCTGTTGCTCCTCCATAAATAAGGAACATGTCCTTAGTTCTTCTTAAGTACTTAAGGACCGTCTTGACAGCTGCCCAGTGTTCTAATCCTGGGTTAGATTGATATCGACTAGTAATGCTCACAGCATATGCGATATCAGGCCTTGTGCATATCATGGCATACATGAGACTTCCTATGGCGAAAGCATAAGGAATAGCACTCATCTGCGGTAACTCTTCAGGACTCTTAGGTCCCATGGACTTAGAAAGGTGAATTCCATGTCTCATAGGAAGAAGACCTTTCTTAGATTGTTCCATCTGGAACCTACTTAGCACCTTATCTCTGTACATAGATTGGGATAATCCAATTAATTTTCTGGATCTATCACGATAGAGCTTTATCCCAAGTACATAAGATGCATCTCCTAAATCTTTCATGTGGAAGGTTTTGGACAACCACACTTTTACAGAAGAAAGTACTGTAGTGTCATTCCCGAATAGTAATATGTCATCCACATATAACACTAGGAATACTACTGCATCCCCAACGACTTTTTGATAAACACAATTGTCGTCTTCGTTTTGAGTAAAACCAAACGTTTTGATTTCAGTATCGAAATGAATGTTCCAGCTCCTAGAGGCTTGCTTAAGTCCATAAATGGACCTTTGAAGCTTGCATACCTTAGTCTTTTCAGACTTGGACACGAAACCATCTGGTTGAGTCATATAGAGCTCTTCTTCTAGGTAGCCGTTCAGAAAAGCCGTCTTCACGTCCATTTGCTGATGCGAATAATATAAGCACACAAATTAAACCCTCTTTTGACAATTGTAGCAAAGTATGTAAGTAGGGATCGTTCTAAACCGGGGATTAGGAGGGCTTGCTAAAACCTCTAAACTGACTCAAAAACAAAAAGAAACAAAGTTAAAAATGTAAACAAAAGATTTTAAAACAAGAAAGTAAAAGGGGGATTTGAGTTTGGTGAAGTTGAAAGTAAAAACGAATAAACTAATAACTTAAATAGATTTTAAACAATTTTGGGTTGAATGGATAATGGAAGGCTAGCTAAGGGGTTCTTCTCCACACATGTCTTGCTTGCATACAAAATGATTTCCAATTGCTCTTCGATAAGTTATGAATACTCAACGCCCCAAATTACCGTGAATTGCACTAATTAACTCTCAGTTTTTCAACAAGTTATTAGATTGGATGATTGCATACGACAACCCAAAACATTCCCTACAAGTTCCCTACATGAATTGCATAATAGAGATACAAGCAAGAATCATTAAGTTCTATGAAAAACATAAGCATTGACGAGGCACTCGTTACTATGATTTGCATGAAACTTATGCCAAGAATTTACTTAACGTGATTGTGACTAGCAACCTTCACTACTTGTGAATATAAGTTCATAACGATTAGGTGAAACTCCCTTATATTCTAGCGTCAAATTCATGCATGAAAATTAAGCGTGCACTCTCAACCAACATACACATATTAGTTTTTATACGAACGGATAAGTAAATTGAATTCACAATTCAAGAAACGCAATTGGAAGTAATCAAATCATATAGCAAGCATAAACATGGTTTTGAATCCCCCCCTAGCCAAGGGGGGTTTAGTTCCTCATTATTACAAAACAAAGATAAACAAATTTAACCATTGAAAAACAAAGGGAAGAAAGCACCTAAACGTTCCAACGATCCATGTTGGATAGCAAGCGCGTCCAAGGACTTTTCTCCTTCTCCTTGCCGCCACAACAAGGTTGGAATGATGTTGAAGGGTTGGTTATTTGGAGGAATGGATGGGAAGGGGTTTAGATATGTAGGAGAGGCAAGGAAAGGCTTGGAGAATGGTTAATTTCTGGATGAATTCAATGAGGTTGCTGCATGGTATTTATAGGGAGATGATGGACTTGTTTAAGCACAAATTTCTGGTGGAATGGGTAGGTAAGTCACGGCAAGAGTGGGAATTGTTGTTGGGGTAGGTTTTGAGTCATCCACTCACATGTCATGGTTAGCTAAGCATTGCATCATCCACTCACATGTCATGGTTAGCTAAGCATTGCATCATCCACTCACATGTCATGGTGATTTAAGCATTGCATCATCCACTCACATGTCATGGTGATTTAAGCATTGCATCATTACTCAAATTTCTGGTGGAGGTGGAAGTAAAAGTCACGGCATATGTGTTTTGAGTGAAGTTTTGGCCAATCCTTTTAGAAATTTATCCCTTCTTGCAACTTGTATTTGTTTCACCAGATTTTTAGCATGTTCTTAGCCTCTTTTGTCTTCAAATTCGTCCATCCATCTTGCTCATATCATATGTAATCCATTCCAAGCTCAAAACTGCTCCAAAATGCACCAAAATGCACTTTCTTGCTACCTTAGCCCTTTGGACCTACAAACACACGAAAATGGCTTAAAGTACTAAAATAACTAAGAACTAATAACGTAAATGCAAGAAAACTAGTTAACTAAGTCGCATAAATATGCGTCTATCATTTGCCATATCTCATAATCGTGGTACGCAGCTATAGCAAGCAAAATCCGAATGGACTTAATCATGGCTACAGGAGAGAAGGTTTCTTCATAGTCAATCCCTTCTCGTTGCCTATAACCCTTGGCTACTAGTCTAGCCTTATAAGTCTCCATGTTCCCATCAACGCCTATCTTCCTCTTGAAGACCCATTTGTTTCCAACAGGTACTATACCTTCTGGAGGGTCTACAAGAGTCCAGACCTGATTTTGATACATGGAATCCATCTCGGATTTCATGGCCTCTTGCCATCTCTTTGAATCAATGTCAGACATTGCTTCGGTGTAGTCTCTAGGGTCTTTCTTTATGTCATTGTCACCTAGAAGGTGCAATTCCCTAAAGTCATTATCTAAGCCATACCTCTTAGGTGGCTTGCTAACCCTTTCAGATCTACGTGGAGCTAGGGGTTCAGGAACAGGGTTGTCAACTTGTCAAGTGCTTGTTCGTGGTTCATCATTAATCTCATTAATTTCCATTATTCTACTTATAGTTCCTTTGAGAACAAATTCGTCCTCTAGAAACTTAGCAGTTCTGGCGACAAAAACCTTTTGGTCGTCAGGATGGTAGAACTCATATCCCATAGTTTCTCTAGGATATCCCACAAAATAGCACCTAACTGATCTTGCTTCAAGCTTAGTAGCTTCAAGCTTCTTGACATATGCTTCACAACCCCAAATCTTAATGTGATTAAGACTTGGCTTTCTTCCATGCCATATCTCATAGGGCGTCTGTGAAACTGACTTGGAAGGTACTCTATTAAGCAAGTAAGCTGCTGTATATAGAGCGTATCCCCAGAATGTTACTGGTAGATCGGCGGAACTCATCATAGAACGAACCATGTTCATAAAGGTTCGATTTCTCCTTTTAGAAACTCCATTAAGTTGTGGAGTTCCCGATGGAGTCCACTGTGATATTATTCCACACTCTTTGAGATAATCTAGGAACTCGCTACTTAGATACTCTCCCCCTCGATCTGATCTTAGGATCTTTATCTATTTCCCAGTTTGCTTTTCAACTTCATTCTTGAATTCTTTGAACCTTTCAAAGGATTCTGACTTGTACTTTATAAGATACACATAGCCAAACCGAGAGTGATCGTCGGTGAATGTGATATAGTAGGAGAAGCCTCCTCTCGACGTAGTCGACATAGGTCCATATACGTCAGTGTGGATTAACCCTAGAATTTCATTGGCACGCTCTCCTTTCCTAGTGAATGGAGATTTGGTCATCTTCCCTTTTAAGCTACATTCACAAGTACCCATTTGGTCATTACCTAATGGGCGGAAATATCCGTCTTTTGACATCTTGCGAATCTTATCAAGGTTCACATGTCCAAGTTTAAGATGCCGCATCTTTTCTTGGTTAACTTCTTCTCTAGCCCTTTTGGGTTTTGAGGTATTCCCGCTTTCAATACAGTGCATCCTACTACTTGTCTCTAGGTGAAAAAGTCCCTCTATCATATAACCATGAGAGATAATACGACCGTTCAAGTATAAGGTGCAACTCATTTTGTCAAACAATACTGAGTGCCCATCTCGTAAAAGCTTAGAGATAGAAATCAAATTCTTTATACATGAAGGAAAATATAAACAATTTTTAAGTTCCAAGACTTCCCAGAGGGTAGTTTAAGCATGTAGGTGCCTATTGCTTTAGCAGAGATCTTAGTGCCGTTCCCAACTCGCACAATCATCTCCCCATTGCGCAATGTCCTGCTCCCTGTTAGTCCCTGCAACGAATTGTAGATATGTTGACTAGCGCCTGAATCAAATATCCAGGAATTGGAGCTCATTGTAAAAGCACTCTCTATGACAGAAATAGTCCCTTCAAAAGTTCGTGTCATAAGGCTCGCAATGCGCACCCTGTATTTCTTCTTCCAACGTTCATCCTTTCCACAATGAAAGCATGTTCCTTTGGATTTTCTTGCCTTCTTCTTATGCAACCCTTTCCTTGTGATTGCATTCTCATTCCCACTGTCCTTTTTGAAACCTTGTTCAAACTTACAGCACATGTCAATCATCTCGGTAAAAGTATGATTGAATATATTCACTTTATAGTTTACAATAAACTTGGTGAAATCATCCGAGAGAGATGCAAGGAAAAAATCTTGGGCCATTTTCCCATCGATGGAAGTTCCTAAACTTTCAAGATCTTGAAAGATCCTTTCCATCTTTTATCCATGTTTATGAACCGATGTCTCCTTTGCCATTTTGGCATTCAATAGACTACAAACATTTGAGAATCGTACATTATTAGTCTCAATGTCATGCATCTTATGCAAACTTTCAACCATGGCACAAGAAGTGTCCATGTGCTCATGTAGCTTCATAAGCTCCTCACTAGGTGAAGTGAGGATTAAGCATTTGGCTTGTAAGTCATCCTCATAGTGTCTATCATACTTTTGACACTCCTCCTTTGAAACTAGTTTCGTAGGAGGTACATGAGGAGGGGATTGCTTAAGCACATACAATATGTCTTTCCCTTTGAGACATTCTCAATGTGGCGATACCAAGAAAGGAAACGTTGGCCCCTAAGGCCCCTTTTGTCAAGTATAATGGTGGGTGTAATTTTAGGCATGTCGTTAACTACATAACATAACAGAAATCGTATTAGATTGTTAATTTTAAAACTACTTGATTGGGTCTTAAATCAAATAGTATCACCCACTATTTTTGGCAAATTCCACATCCCTCAATGGAATTTGAGAGTTGTGTTGAACTCTTAGCGGGGTATGGGAGACTCACCATTACCAAGCCCACCTCATGATGATACAATGTTGGTTAGCAAAAATAATGATGAGAGAATAACGCTTTAATCATTTACAACTCTTGTAATTACCCATCTTGTTTGGCCTCTAGAGAATGATGCCTCACAATGATATGATGTTGGCACCATTGCACTTAGTTAAGTTATTCCCACCATGCTAGTTCGTGTAGGGGTTCAAGAATAGCCTCACAATGATATGATGTCAGCCATCCTCGTTGCCTACCTCACTACATCATGTATGTATATATGGACTCCTCTTGAATGTAAGCACATACTTTGAACTCCCCCATGATAGGGTGAAGTCGTTGTAGGAGTCACAAACGATTGGAGCCCATCATGGTGGAAGGCCTACGAAGAGATGTTCAAAACATCTCTCACTTATCAACTTAATATTCGTTTTGTTGAGGGAGTAGTGTTGGGCTACATCAATTTTATTTTAATCTTATTAAAAAGACCTGGGCCTATCACAACCATTGGTCCAAGTTAATATGAATTAGTAGTATATAATACTCCCACTATTTCGATGAAACAAGCGAGACTATATTGAACTACTAACGAATGCTTTGCATCCTCATATGGACTATATAGTCATATTAGGTCTTAGGATGATTATGAACCATTTGATTTGATCCAACACGAGCCTTGTGTTGGACATTGGGTTTAAGGTAGATAGTTGTTGATTTTAGTTGCGCGTTTAATCTAATTAAACCGTTATTTCTTATTGGGCGTTGGACCCAACTATTCCAATTTGCATACATATAAACAATAGGAATACATGAAATAAAGAGAAGGGCTTATGCCCTTTTACAACACATTTGATGGACTTATGTCCATCTACAACAAATTTGAACTAATCAAATTACATTCAAATCTAAACTCCTAAACCCAAACATTCATAATGTAAAGCGGCCAATCACATAGCTCAATTATCGAGGCCTTTGGTTCATAATCATCCTTTTCTTAATCAATCACATTAACTAAGAAAGCAACTTAAACAATTGGTTTTCGGATTTATAGAATTGATTTAAATGGAACTAAATGAAATGAAAATGCAATTCTCATTAAAGAGACAAAACCATTTTGTTCTCATCTTATTTGGGCCAAAAACAATGACCTCAACAATTGGGCCATTATTCAATAAACATAAACTTTTGGGGTCACTTGGTAAAAACACAAGAGTCCACAACTTCATGTAATTACAACTAGAACCCAAAATTTTAACAATAATAAAAACAACATTAAAGGAGCAAAACAATTTGTCCTTTAGAGTTTTTGGGCCTTAACGTAAAAACGTAAACTTTTGGGCCAAAATACAAATATACAAAAGTATCAAAACTTTATGTAATTGCATAAAAGGCCCAAAATTACCCCCACTTGGGGTTGGCCGGTTTTAGAAGTGAAAAAGGAGTGTGAAAAGGTTTTGGTGAAAAATCAAAGTTTGAAAGTGTTTTATGCAAGTGGATTATGCAAGTGGAAAGGTAGGTGAGGATAAAGGTGATGGGTATAGGTTGTAAGAAAATGTTTTGTGAAACATTAATGGCATATATCATCCCTAACCAATAATCCATCACCCATCAAAATTAAACCAAAACTTTATGAAAAACACCAAACATTTTGAATCAAAACTCCAAAACTTTTTGTTCTTGGTAAGAATATCAAGAACATTGAAGAACACACATGCAAACTATTAACACATTAAAGTAGGCATGCATTCAAAAACAATTCTAAAACCCATGACTTTCAAAGCCTAGTGAATGGTGAACCAAGAGACTCTTTAACAACATTAAAGAGAAAGAAGGTTTTAGAGATTCATTACCCTGAAGCTCATCCTTGTTTACACAAGGGATTCACCCAAGTGGAGGGCCTTCAAGTCACCTCCTAGCTCCTTGGATCTTCCTTGTGATTTCCTTCCTTTTGATGCCCCTTTGCTCCTTGAGGATGTGAGGAAAGGATCTCCAAAAACACCAAAGATTTGGTGTCTCTAAGTCTCCACACCAAGGATGAGGTGTGAAGATGAAATGGATGACTTAGAGAAGAAAAGATTGCTAGCTAAATCTTCCCTATGTGGCCGGCCTCCTTGTAGAGAAAAGAGAGAAAATGTTTCACCTCTTTGCCTCAAAGAAAACCCTAATGAGAAAATAGCTATAAAGTTAACTTTATACTACATCACATTTGAGTGGCAAACTTGTAATTAATTCAAGTTTGCATCAACTCACCCTTATGGCCGGCCTTGTCTTTGTTATTGGGCTAATTGCCCTTTTTTTTTAGTTGTCATACAACTTAAACATAATGGGCTTTGTGGGCCAAAACACTTTTGGGCCCCGAAACCCAAAACCAACTTAAAAGCCCAATACGAACTTTTCGTAAAATTAATTAATCTTGACCATTCTCAATTAAACCATTTAATTGCTTATCCATCTCATTTATATTTCTTCACTTTCATCCTTACTCGATGTACGATCCATTAGGTTCCAATTAGCGAGCCAGTGGGCGATTGTTACTCTTAACGATCGATTGTGAATTGAAACAACATTTCAATTCTCCCTTTGTTGAAGATTAGTGTTTGCTAATCTTCAGGGCTTCCACAAACCATGAGTGACACCTAGCAGCATGTCATGGCTACCCAAGCTAAATAGAATTGGTTGGAGAACCTATCCAGTACAATTTCAATGCAATACGGTCCTTCTCTAATACAATACTCTTAATCACATTGTTTGAGTGATAGTTTGTTTCATGTCTACTATCCAATGTAATACTTATCTATATGATTCAATTGAATATGATTTGGAACATACTTCCTAAGTCATATTCGTATGCTTTGGCCAAAGACTCTCGAATCATATCTTAGAGTATTCTCCTTCCACTATGGAAGGTTAGAGATCCCTTGTTGTGCATTCATATGCCTACATGACTAGATAGCTTGACCCCAACAATGTCGTGGACACTCTCGACGGAATGCCTTTGACATGATCAAAGATCAAGGACCTAACCATTAGACATCTATGATGCCTCAGGTCAAATGACTACTTTGCATATTGCAACTTACGAGTTCTTACATGACATGTATGTTCGAACTCTCTTTTGATCGTTGTTCAGTGTACTCGATTACTCTTTCAAGCACCTATGTGTTTGTCTTAGTGTCCAACACTAAATGACTTGAGACTATTCATACTCACGCTTGAGTTGAAATAACACAGACTAACCTTAGCGGATTGTCAATGCCCAATTGGCAATCCTATGGCTAGGAACGTTTTAGGAATGAACATAAGAGAAAGGTCTCGTTAATCTAACTTACTTAAATCACTTCTCTCTTAGATCAAATACATTCCTTGGATTCCCTTATTGCTTAAACACATGATACAATAAATAGTGATTAACAATAAGCTTTGCCCTTCATTAAACATATAATAGTTTAATACATTAAGTATTCCAAAAGCTATTACATCAAATGAGTGGCTTTGTGGGCATACTTCCAACACTTAGATGAGCAGAGAATCGTTCATTCCCGACTTGACTCACGAGACAATGTGCATTCAAGGTTGGGTCCACACTCTGACGAGCACTCAAGACCTTCTGGGAGAAACATCCACACAAGGCTAGGCCCGCAAGGAAATTCTCCTACGAGGCAACGGAATAGGTAGCCGCATGAAGCCTAGAGAAGATCACGTGAGCAGTCTAGCTCAAGTTCCACTAGCATCCCCCGCCCATAGAGATGACGTGCAGCACAAGGTGAACTTCGTGCACCCCAATCACGGTACAAACAAGCAGGACAAGCCGAAGAGCAACATGGACCAACGGGTCAACACCGGGGGCAGCCGGAGGCTCCGCTGCCCCACGAGGTGCAAATCCAAGAGGAAGTACAAAGGCTCATAGTAGAGCAGATGTGTGGATTCCGACACATTGACACTACCAACGATGCCCTCCGTAGAGACGTGGCCAACTTGAGCAGGTCACCATTCACATACGAGATCGAGTGGACAGAACCACCGTGGAAGTTCAACGTACCACATTTCACCTTGTTTAGGGGAGATGAAGATCTGGATAGACACTTGATGCACTACCGAAGTGCCACAACCCTCTACACCAACAATAATGCTCTCATGTACAAGATCTTTGCCACGATGCTACAAGGCGAAGAGCAAGACTGGTTCCAAAATCTGCTACCACGCTCAATCCAGAACTTCGATGAACTTTCCTTGGTTTTCACCAAGGTATTAAATATCGATAATATTGGAAATATCGGTAGTCCGAAAACACGGAAATATCGATGGAAATATCGGGATAATATCGATATCGATAAAAATAATATGGAAACCACGGAAATATCGATGGAAATATCGGGATAATATCGATATCGATAAAAATAATATGGAAACCACGGAAATTGTAAGAAAAACTTGGAAATTTTTATTGAAACTTTGTGGGATGTTTATTTAGTCAATTATCTATTAGTTTATCACAAAAAATTGGAAGGAAATGCTTTGCATGATGGATTTAACATTTATCAAGTTGATTATATAGTGAGCTGGCAAACATTGTGAGTGTAGAAAATATGTAGTAATTAATGAAAGAAGTTTAAACACACCATAATAATTTATATATAATGAATTAGTACAATATTTTACACTTTATACATTGCATGGTAAGATACATGAGTGACTTAGTACCACATAGAGTTCCTATGAGGTTCAAATTTTTCACTATCTTCATCATCTCTATGTGTAGAGTGAGTGTATTGTGAAGAGTAGTTATCAAATGATAAATCTCCAAAATAGTTTTGCATGTAATTGTTAACAAGCCACCCATATGGATCCGAGATTGGTTGACCTTGTCCATAAGCAAAATCATTTGAAGATTAAGTCTCGGATTGTTTCCATAAGTCACTCGATTCCATCCCAACAGGAATCGGATATGAAGGGTAGGGAAATGGTTGGTTATGAGTATAACCATAGTTACTACTTCCCAATCCAACAGAGTCCAAAGTTATAGATAACGAGTCATCTTCTTGACTTGACAAAATCCCCTTGCCTCTTTCTCTACGAGTATAGTCCTTCCCTATGGCACCAATTCCTGGTCCTGCCTGCCTACTACCATGGTCCTCATCCTGTGTTGCATGCGTGAAGTTTGCCTCACCAGTGAAGGAGCTCATAAATCCGGGAGGTGGTTCAACATAGTTTCCATATCCACCACCACTACCTCCAGCTCCACTATATCCTTCATCATTCCCACCTCCGGTGGTAGGTGAGTCTCCTCCTGATCTTGTACTAGAGCTATCATTAGTATTAGCATGATGTTGTGGTTGTGTAGGATTGGAAGAAGGTGGAATTCTAGTATTTCTTGGTCTTGGGCACAAAAGTTCTTCCAAAGAGTCAGCGCTGCTAGATCCCACCTCCTCTGCTAATACTCTTTCTACATTTATCCCTTCATTACATACTTTTTTAGCAACTCTGGGAGCTGGGTTGCCTTCATCATCATCTAAATGAAGAGGTATAATCCATTGATAAAGTTGGTTACCCTCTATATCATCATCTTCAGCAACAATATCAAACACATCTAGTCGGTCACCACGGTCGACTTGATCTATTTCTGCTTCCTTATCTCGAATTTGAAGCTTCATGTTGTAGTAGTAATAAACTAATTTTTCCAACCTACTATGAGCCAACCTATTTCTTTGCTTTGTGTGTATGAGTGCAAATGTGCTCCAATTTCTTTCACAAGCAGATGAGGAAGCTGTTTGTGATAATACTTTGATTGCTAACTTTCTCACAGTTGGTGCATCGGTCCCATACATGATCCACCATTCAGCTACAATGAAAAACAATGTTGATAAGCCTAATAACTCCAACAAATTCTATTATAAACTTATCGTGAAATATGTTTACACTCACTAGGAGACATTTTTGTTCGAGCAGCAACTGATGTTAGTTCTCCAAAAGTTCTTCTTGCATCTTTAAACCATGTTCGCTGAATTCAATAAATCGTGTTAGTTTAATCCACAAAGTAATTATTATAATTTAAGTAATTGTGTACCTCATTTCCAAATTGGCCAACTGATGGTGATGCAGGGTCTAATTTAGAGTATACATTATGTACAGCACGTATAAGGGTACCATCATCTTCAACACTGGGTCTATATTGGTATTGAGGATTCAAATAATATGTTGTTCAAAGAAACACCTACTCTAATAAGAGAATTAATACTTATGCAACTAAAGAAATGAATTGCAAATTATGATATAATTTATACCTGCTGCATGCAAATCGTGGTATAATGTTTTATACCATCGGTCTTCAATTATCGTTATGACCCACCTTGCACCATGTTTTCTTTCCAATTCATCCTTCACTACACGCATCAACTCATATATTGCCCCCATAGTAGGATACACTTCTGTGTCAACGATCCGTAAAACTTTGTAAAGAGGTTCAAACACTTGGCACACATGTTCTGATTGAGTCCAAAAAGCATGATCAAGCACTATACTTTCCACCATACGACCTGTATTTGAGCGGCTGAAATTGTGGTTGGCCCAATCGTCACTAGTGAATAGTTGCTTCAACCCTGCTTTCTTCTTAAGTAGGATGTCTAATACAATATAGTTGGTGGCGAATCGAGTGGTAGCTGGACAAATAATTTCTCCTTTGCAAAATTCACGCATCTTTGCCAACAACCAACCGTGATTGTAAATATAATTTGTGATCGTTCTAGCTCTTTTTACCATAGTAGGAACATTCTCTCTCTTCCCCATTGCCTCAAACATGAGATCAATACAATGTATTGCACATGATGTCCAAAACACATTATGATGCTTCATTAACTTTTTTCTAGCTTTGACAAATGCAGAACCGTTGTCGGTCACGACTTGGACAACATTATGCTCTCCCACCTCCTTGATTACATCCCTCAATAATTTGTAAATATACTTGTAGTTCTTTATATGGTCTGAAGCATCAACAGACTTCAAAAAAATTGTCTTTCCCTTGGAGTATACCATGAAGTTTATGATAGACAATCTGGTCGGGCCGGTCCATCCGTCACACATGATTGTGCAACCATTAGTTTCCCACTTTGACCTCAACTTGTTAACATACTCGCCAATGTCTTTATACTCCATATCCAAATATTTGTTTCTTATCTCATAGGGAGTGGGAGGTTGTACTCCAACACCGGCCTGTTGACATCTCACTACCATATTTTTGAAATGATGTGATGATGCTTTCTCAGCAGGGACATTTTCATAGATAAAGAACTTGCTAATTAGACGCCGCATTCCCTCCTTCACATTACCTCCAATGAAATAACTCCAAACACTCTTTTGACGTGCTTTGGATGACTTATATAAACTTGGGGCTATTGGTGGTGTTGGTTGTGATTCTCTAAGACTGCCTCCCCGTCTCATTTGTGCACCACCACTTGTACCGGAACCTTGTGCTCTATTAGGAATTTTATGAAGGTGTTCTCTTTCCCATGCTTATTGTTTGGAGGCATGTAATGCTTGTTTCAAACTGCGTCGTTCTTCAGGTCCCATGTCATCATCACATTCGTCCTCATCGTCATCATCATCACTGTTAACCGCTTGGCCATAGACTTCTCCCCGTAGCCCAACTCGAATATTTTCCATGAAGGATTATTTTGTGAAAACATGTTCATTTAAGCAACATCTATAAGCATGCAATTAACAATTAAAGGCGGAATCATGCTAGCATGCACTTAAAAACAAAACATTAACCATGAAATTCAAAGCCTAGTAGATTGGTGAACCAAAACTCAACTCAAAACATAGTGAGTTGAAATTTATACCTTTGTAGATTCCTCTTTGCATAAGCAAAGGCTAATCACCCAAAGAGAGGGCCTTCATTCCTTGCATCTTAAATCTATGGATTTGGATGGAAGAATAGGTTTCTCCAAGTTCCCAAAATTGAGAACCTCTAAGTCTCTTCACCAAGGAGAGATTGGAGAAGAAATGAGTGACCTTGGAGTAGTGGGATTGCAAGATGCACCCCCCAAGGGGCCGGCCTCCTAGAGAGAAAATGGAGAGACAAGTTCTCACCAATTTTCTCTAAAAGAAACCCTTAATGAATTTTGGCTATAAAGTCATATTTATACCTTTATTCATTTGAGTGGCAAACTTGTAAATAAGTCCAAGTTCACTACCCTAAACAATATGGCCGGCCATTAGGAAATTTTGGACTAATTGGGCCTTTGTGAATCATTATTCATTAAGTTGTCATACAACTTAAGTTAATGGGCTTGACGTTCGAAGCCCATTGGGCCTTAAGGTCCAAAACTATCCCGAGGGCTTTAACGAACTTATTCGTTTGATTAATTAACATATTAATTAATCCTTGCCATAAATAAATGATTAAACCATTTAATCATTCTTACTCATCTCCATTGTTTCTTCAATCTCCTCCTTACACGGTGTGCGATTCATTAGGTTCCTTTTAGCGAGGCAGTGGGCGATTAAAACCATTTTACATCGATTGTGAATTGAAACTTAATTTCAATTCTCCCTTTAGTGATTACACACGTTTAGGGCTTCCACAAACCATGAGTGACACCTTGCAGCATATCATGGTTACCCAAGCTAATCAGAAGAGGTAGAGAAAACCTATTCAGTTTGAGATTACAAATGCAATACGGTCTTTCTCTAATCTAATACTCCTGACCACATTGTTTGGTTTGATAGTTTATTTATTCATGTCTACTATCCAATGTGATTCGTGTGCTTATATGATTTCCTTGAATGTGATTTAGAACGACTTTTCTAAATCTCATTCATACTCTGGCCAGAGATTCTAAATCATATCATAGAGTATTCTCCCTCAAACGGTTTGAAGGTTAGAGATCCCTTGTTGCGCATTCACTTGCCTCCATGACTAAGTGGCTTAACCCCAACGATGCCGTGGACACCCCGATGGGGTGACTTTGACATAATCAAAGATCAAGGACTTAACCACAAGACAACTGTGATGCCTCAGGTCAAAGGACTAATTTGCATTATCCCAAACATGAGTTCTCATGTGACATGAGTATGAGAACTCTTCGTTGATCGCGTTCAGTGAACTCATTCTCTACTGAGCACCTACGTACTTGTCTTGATGTCACACACACCAATGACTCGAGACTAGTCACTCTCCCTGAGAGAAGACATAGCACGTACCGATCTTGACGGACTGTCAATGCCCAATTGGCAATCCTATGATCAGGAACATTTAGGATGTGTCTATGAAAGAATGGTCTCATGAATCTAACTTCATTAGATTACATTCTTCCAATCACATATTCCTTGGACTTTATCGTTTAAGCATATAACATTTATATGAGACGGCTCAAACAATAATCTTTGCCCTTTATAGTTAAACTAGATTAGTTTAACATGTAAAATGTCCGTAAAGTATCATCATATGATTGGCTTTAGGGCACATTTCCAACATTCCATTCCATGTGTTATCTTTTCCTTCTGCTGTTTTTTATTTTTTAATAATGTGCTGATGAATGCCTTCACTTCTGGGGGGACATTATCGCATCGTTGGACATTTTTTGCTGGATCTAATCCACTAAGATGGTACTTAAGTCGTGTCACTCCGCCACTCTTCATTACCCGACCACAATATTTGCAAATTGTGCCATGTTTGTTTCCATCTATTGGGTCTCCATGTTCCCAAGCTGGATCACGTTTAGTAACTCCACTGAACATCTTAAACGTATCTATATTTATTTTTCATGAAAATTAGGCAATTATTTTTTGGCCAAAAAATATAGTAGTGATGACGGTTATATAAGAGAACCTAAATAATAAAGTTATTCTACAGAAGAATTAAATACGAAGAAAAGAAATGATTGTAAAAATTTAAGTAATTATAAAAATAATATGGAATAATAAAATCTAATATTAATGAATAATAATCCAATTTGATAAAAAAATAATCCTAATATAAAACATAGTGATGAATAATAATCCAATTTGATAATAATCCAATTTAATGAATAATAATCCAATTTGATAATAAAAAAACCCAATATTAATGAATAATAATCCAATTTGATAATAAAACCTAATATTAATAAAATAATAAATAACATTAAACATATTAAAATTATCCTAGGGAATAATTATACAACATTACTTAATTACTTAAAAAAATTAACATGTAATTGTTAACATTACTTAATTACTTACAAAAACTAACATGCAAGTATTAATTACTTAAAAAAATTAACATACGAGTCCACACAAATTTGTTTGTTGTTGTATAAATTACAATAATATAAATATAAGTTTGTAAACTTACTTTAAATATGGAATCCTTTGTGTTCAAGCTCTGGAATGAATCTGGAATGGCTTTGAAAGGGGTAAGGGAAGAAGAAGAAACGAAAATGCTCTGAATGGCTCTGATACTCCACCTCTTGAAAGAATATCGGCACACGGTTTTGAATGAAACCACCATCCATGGTCTGAAATTGTACAAGTTATAATTGTAAAAGTGGTCTGAAATTGTGAAAATAATTGTAAAAGTTGTCAAGAATCCTGAGTGAGTCATGTGTCCTCCTGATAGGAGGAACCCCACACACACACACAACGCACGCAACCACACACGCACACAGACACGACCTCTGTCTCTCTCTCTCGATCATTCTCTATTCTCTCCATTCTCCACTCCCACACACACACACACATAGATCTCTCGATCTCTCTTCTCCCTTCTCCCACACACACACACAGAGATCTCTTGATCTCTCTTCTCCCTTCTCCCACACACACACCACGACGTTCTGCTCCTCCCTCTCCTTTCTCTTTGCACCGAGACCCATACACATACCACGACCTTCTGCTCCTCCCTCTCCTT
This sequence comes from Malus sylvestris, assembly GCF_916048215.2. Taxonomy (NCBI): domain Eukaryota; kingdom Viridiplantae; phylum Streptophyta; class Magnoliopsida; order Rosales; family Rosaceae; genus Malus; species Malus sylvestris. The sequence goes on along the minus strand of NC_062272.1, from coordinate 38,664,381 downwards.
TCTCTCTACACTGAGACCCACATACACCTCTTCTTTCTCTCTGCACCGAGACCCACACGCACACCATCGCACCTGCTCCGACGAGTTCCTTCAATTTCTCCGGTTAGGTAAGCTTCGGGTTTTTCTTTTTTCTGTTCTAGATCGAAGCTTAGATGTGAAATTGAAGTTCTATCTCGTGTTTTTGCAAGGTTTTTGGGATGAAATCTACTCGGGAATAGGCACACCCATCTTCGCCGAGGCCGTGGGTGTCGACGAACTTTCCGAACACCTCCGGTCGTTTCACGACAAACGGATGTTATAAAAATGTTCCTCTCGTCTTCTATTTCATTTTCATACCTAGATCGGAGTCTAGGGGGCTGTTTTACAGTCGACCGAAGCTGTAGAAGCTCCGGCGCTTGTCTCCGACTTGCACAGTTCCAAAATTTCGTGATAATATCGTGATATTTTGATGAAAACCCTTTGGATACCTATTAAAATATCGGTCCGGGGAAAAACCGATAATATTGGCGATAGGCATTTTGTTCCTTGGTTTTCACCAAGGAGTATTCGTCTTGCCGTTCGATTATGACAAGATTTGACCACCATTTCAGCATGAAAAAGGACCTGAAGGAGTCACTCTGTACTTATGTCAAGAGATTCAAAACAGAAAAAGGCAAAAATTGTCGGATGCGATGATAACATCGCATGCTCATTTTTCCAAAAGGGACTCCCAGTAGATCACCCACTTTTTAGAGAATTGATTATGGGCGAGAACCTGTCCTTGGCAAACTCTTATACTTTGGCAGAAAAGCACTCCCTCGAGGACAAGGAAAAGCGCTCCCAGAAGCTACCTGAGTAGCCACGCAGAGCTGCGGAACCGATTCAAAAGAAGGCGAGTGATAAACCGCTCAACATCAAAACCAAGCCAGGAGACAAGCGCAGGAACCGGTCACCAGTGAAGGAAGGCACGGCGCCCAAGTTGTACATTAGGTTTTAAGTCCCGGTCAGCCAAATCCTTCGCGACCTCAAGGATAAGCCATGGTTTAAGCTGCCGCTGCCTATAAAGGGTGACATCTCAAAGATGGACTAGACCAAGTATTGTGCATTTCACAAGGGTTCTGGGCACACAACCAATGAGTGCACCACATGGAGGAGGTATCTCGAGAAACTCGTAAAGGAAAGCAAGTGCGACCAGTATATCGACAGACTGGTTGCCCAGCCAAGGCGAGAAGCAAATGTCAATGTCGAACCCCCAACCAAGACAATCTGAATCAATGGAACCTTTGCCGAATCTGAACATCTAGGGGCCACCAATAACTCCAAGAAGAGGAAAATCCAGCACGCGAGATCGGTCAATCAGGTTCAAGCCATATATGCTATACTTGGACCAATCATCGGCTTCACCGAGCAGGACGCTGAAGGAGTAGACTTTCTCCATGACGACGCCCTGGTGATTTCTGTACAATTGGCCCATACCATCGTTGCCAGAGTCATGATGGACAACGGCAACTCGGTCAACCTCCTACAACTATCAGTCATCTAAAAGATGGGCCTGGAAAACACTGTCAACGCAAAGCATAGGTCTTGACCGGAATACACTATCACACTAGACGTAACCAGCCTGCCGATCATCTCGTCACAAACCTTCATGATTGTCAGCAACCCATCTCCTCACAACGGGTTATTGGGTTGACCATGGCTAGTGAAGATTGGAGCTGTAACCTCGGTCGAGTATCAGAAAATTCGATTTCGCATCCTGGGAGGGGCAGTTGGAGAAATCAAAGGCAACAAAACCATGTGCAGGTGATGCACTATACAAGTTCTCAATGAGTTAAATAAGAAATCTTTAGCCCCAGTAGTAGCAGTTGAAGTGCAGAAAGACGACTCTACCTCTGCCAAATAGCAATTACAGTAGGCAGGACTATAAGATGGTGTTAAGGTCGACAATGCCGTAGAAGATGAGTCAGGATGGAAACCTGAAGAAGATGCCGAAAGTATCACTCTTGACCCCTACTACCCGAAAAAGACGGCTAGAATCGGCTAACGTCTGAGTCCAACAGAAAAGGAAGAACTAACGGCTTTCCTTAGGGAAAATCGTGACGTCTTCATATGGTTACCCTCTGACATGCCCGACATTGATCTAGCGATGCTTGTCACAAGCTGCATATCGACCCCGCTGCCAAACCTGTGATCCAAAAAAGGTGACATTTCGCACCCGAGCGAGTAGCGATTATTGAGGCAGAGATCAACAAGCTACTGGAGGCCGGATTCATGAGGAAGTGGCACATTCAGTATGGCTAGCCAACGTCGTGCTAGTAATGAAAAGAGAGAAGGACAAATGGAGAGTATGCATGGATTACACCGACATCAACGAGGGATGCCCTAAAGACAACTACCCAGTTCCCCGAATCAACATCCTCGTTGACTCAACATTCGGGAACTAGCTGCTCAGCTTCTTGGACACATATTCAGGCTACAATCAGATTGCCATGCACAAGCCTGACAAAGAAAAAACTGCATTCGTGATCGAGCGAGGCACATACTGCTACAAGGTCATGCCTTTTAGCCTCAAGAATGCAGGAGCAACCTACCAGCCGCTCGTAAACACGATGTTCAAGAAGCAAATCGGGGTCACCATGGAAGTCTACGTCGACGACAACATGGTGAAAGGTAAGCAAGGGTCAAACCATATTCGCAACTTGGCAAAAACTTTTGCCATTCTTTGAGAGTACAACATGAAGCTCAACCTAGCCAAGTGCACATTTGGCGTCTTCTCAGGTTAATTCTTAGGGTACCTTGTAACCCAACGAGGAATCGAGGCTCATCCAAGACAGATCAAAGTGATCTTGGACATGAAATCACCCTCAACTCTGAAGGAGATCCAAAGTCTGATCGGACGAGCAGCCGCACTCAATCACTTCCTTTCGCGGTCTACCGACTAATGCAAGCCGTTCTTCAAGGCAATAAAAAAGGTGCAGAATGACAAATGGGACGATGAGTGCAAAAAAGCATTTCAGGACCTGAAGCAGTAACTGACATCAGCTCCACTACTATCCAAACCAGAAGCAGCGGAGAACCCAACATCTATCTGGTGGTATCAGAAGTAGCAGTAAGCTTTGCCCTCATACGAGAAGAGTTGAGGGCCCAACTGCCTATATTCTACACATCCAAAGCTCTATTCGATGCGGAAACCAGATACCCGAAGATTGAAAAACTAATTTTGGCACTAGTTGTTGCAGCTTGGAAGCTCAGACCTTGCTTCCAAGGGCATCCAATCATCGTCATGACCCAATACCCACTGCGATTAGTTTTACATAGTCCTGATGCTTTTCAGCGAGTAATGAAGTAGACGTTGAAACTTGGTCAATACGGCTTAGCATACCAACCCCGTACGGTAATAAAAGCCCAGGCACTGGCAGACTTCATAGCAGAATTCACCCCGAGCCTGAAGGATGCAGCAACATAGCCCAAAAGCTCCTCGAAAGTAGCCGAGCATGCTATAGCCCTACCTGCCCCACTTGATGGAGATTTTTGGCGTTTACAAGTCGATGGGTCATCCAACCATCAAGGATCAGGAGCAGGCCTAGTTCTTACTACCCCAGACGGCTCAATACTCGAGCAGGTGATCACTTTGACCTTCAAAGCATCGAACAACGAAGTAGAGTACGAAGCCCTACTAGCAGGTCTCCGATTAGCAAAAGACCTAGCTGTGAAGAAGCTCGCAATCTATTCTGATTCGCAGCTGATCACCAACCAAAATTCAAAGGAGTACGCAGCAAAACATCCAAGGATGGCTCGATACCTCGAGAAGGTACGAGAGTAGCTAGCGACATTCCAAGCATACACACTTACTCGAGTTCCACGGGCAGAAAATGCCCATGCAGATGCACTGGCAAGCCTAGGCTCCGCATTAGACCATTAGCTCAGATGCTCAATCCTGGTCGAGTACCTGGAGAAACCAAGCATAGATGATGAACGAGCAAGCGAAGTGGCGCAGATCAGCACGACCTCAACTTGGCAAGATCCCATCATCGACTACATAGTCAATGGAACGCTCCCCGTAAACAGATTGGAGTCTAGGAAGCTCCAAATAAAGGAAGCACGCTACTACATGTGGAACGACATGCTCGTTCAAAGATCCTTTTCAGGACCATATATCCGCTGCCTATCGCCTCCCGACGACTTGAAGATTCTTAGCTTAATCCAAGAAGGCGTTTGTGGAAACCATTATGGAGGCCGATCCTTGGTGCAGAAAGCTCCCAACGCTGGTTATTGTTGGCCGACCATGCATCAAGACACCAAGGAGTATGTACAAAAGTGCGATAGCTGCCAGCGCTTCAAGCCTGTGCCCGCACTACCTGCTAACAAACTCCATCCGCAGACAAGCCCATGATCATTCATTCAATGGGCGATCGACTTAGTAGGACCAATGTCGCCTACTATTGGGGGCAAAGGCATGATGATCGTAGTGACCGACTACTTCATAAAATGGATCGAAGCCGAACCCATGACCGCAACTACCCGGACGGACATAGAGCGCTTCATATGGAAAAACATCATCTATCATTTTGGCATCCTACACGCCATCGTCACTGATAATGGCCCACAGTTCGTGGGTAAAGACTTGGTAAGATTCTTCAAAAAATATGGCATCAAGTAGCATATTTCCATGCCCGATACCCACAAGGCAATGGGCAGGCTGAAGCGTCCAACAAGATTATCCTCAATTGCCTTAAGAAAACCCTCTCAGATAAGAAGGGCAAGTGGCCAGACGAGCTCCCCGGTGTTCTATTGGCATATCGCACCACCAAAAGGTGAGCAACTGGCGAGACTCCATTCTCCTTGGCATATGGTTCTGAGGCGATCATTCCTCCCAACATCGTAGTGCCAAGCATCAGCACTGTATTGCAGAACCTCAAGCAGAACGAAAAGGAGATGGCCACCAACTTGGACCTAGCAGAGGAAGAGCGCGAGAAGGTTATCACCCGCATCGTGGCCTATCAACAGCATCTCCTCTCCAGCTACAACAAAAGGACAAAAACTCAGTAGTTCCAGCCAGGAGACCTAGTCCTTAGGAAAGCCTTCATCACCGCCCGACGGGAAGACCCCAAAAAGATGGCACGCATCTGGGAAGGTCTGTACAAAATCAACCGAGTAGGCGGAAAGGGAAGCTACACCCTTACCACCATGAACGACAAAGAAATCGACAAGCAGTGGAATGCCTACTGATAGGATTAAAAGCACACCACAAAGTAGCACACAAATGTCCTATTGATTTTCCTTATTAACACTAAGATTTGTCAATTGTAGCATATGAAAATAAGGGTCTTTCCCACAGAAGATTGTTTTATCTAACTACTTAAAATGTCACAAAAACTAGGCTACTGTCCCTACTGACCAGCCACCAAAAAATAATTCTTAGACTGACTTACAGTTATCTACAATCTACAACATTTTGTATGAAGACACTAGACACACAAAGCTACACTCACACAAATTGTTGGAATTTTTGGAGTTTATTTGATATTTAAATTAAATCGAACAAAAACAGGACAAAAACATATTTTAAGTAGTTCACAAATTAAGAAAAACGAGTTAGGGGAAGTGCTATCCACCACCAAATAATCATACAAACATGTTATGTTTCATTCAAATTCCTTTTATTTCCAGATGAAGATGTTCAAGTTGGCTCAATGTTAGAACTCAACCTATTACTCTTTCTTATGTAGTATGTTAAGAGAATGGCGTTTTCAACTTAACTTAGTCCCTAGCATGCAATCTAGAATGGCGTGTTCATAGATTTAACAAGTAGAAATCATTAAGAACGAAAAGAGTTTGAGTCATCACAAGGTATCATAAGTACTGGCTTTGTCTGACTTATCTTAGAAATTGGTTCACATGTTAATCGCAATTAACAAGTACTACTCTAGAACATATGTAGGTCCTCATTCGACAAGGGCAGGCACACACATATTCATAGCTTTAGAATCCTAGATATGCTTACTAAGTATGCATCCGTAGAAAACACATAAAGAATTCATCAATGAGACAAGTAGTGAATCAATTTTCATCCATTCATACAAGTAATTTAAACAAAATGCCATAACAAACTTGCAATCATATTCGGGGCTTCAAAACAGCCCCTAACTACTAAAATTTAGTTACACACAATCCTTAAGTTAAAACAAAAGATAGACATGAGTTTGAGAAGATAAAACTGAAAGAAATCGATTGAGGCCTCCTCCCCCACTTTCCTTCCTTCCCCAACGCTGCTTTTAAACCAATTCTTGCTGCATCATTTTCTTCTCCTTAACTCGCCCACTAATATCCATTTAGTGATGACAATAAGTGTGAGGAAATGGTAAAATGGTCATAACTTCTTCTAGAAAAACGATATTAACAATCCGCGAAATGCTCCAGAAAATAGACATCCGTAGCTTTCTAAGCATATAAGGCTCATTCTCTAATTCATTATGAGCTGTTCGCAACTTGCTTCCAAAGTCAGCTGATCTGCACAGGCAGTTTTGACGAATTTGTCACTTAAAATCCCACGTGTGTTATTTTTCTTTTCTTTGCTTGAAAAATCCCACAAAACACAAAAAAAAATTAAGTAGCTCAAAAATATAGGGAACTAACTAAGAAAAGACAAGTGAATTTGATGTAAAATATATATAAACATGAGCTTATCATCTACAACCTGAGAAAATACTACGTGTGACGTCCCATCATCCATTGGACCACGTTTGAGATGAAAGGTTCGAAGACTCAAGCAGCTCGATGGACGGAGACCTCGCATGCCGAGGATGATCAATTGTTATGACATTATTGATGTGATATAAAATAGCACACAAATTAAAACCCTTTTTTTGATAGTTGTAGTATGTGTAAGTAGGGATCGTTCTAGGCCGGGGATTAGGAGGGATGGTAATCTACACAAATTTAACTCAAAACACAAAACTAGACTCTAATAACTCAAAATTGACCAGATTGACTCCAAACAACACAAAATAAACAAATTGACTCAAAACAAGAACTAAAGGGTGATTTAGACGAATTCTAAACTTGACTCAAAATACCAAAGGGGGGTTGTTTTGACCAATTTAAGACTAAAACTAAGTAACTTGCAGAAAACAAACAAATTGATACAAAATTGGGGTGAATGAAGGGGGTGAAAGGCTAGCTAGAGGGTCATTCTCCACACCTGACACATATGCATACAAATCAATTTCCAGTTATTCTTCCTATAAACCATGAATGACAATGCCCCAAGTTAATCGTGAACTGCACAAATTAACCATCAAATTTTCCTCAATTCATTGAATTGGACTCAGCGACACAACCAAATTATTCTTATCAAGTTCCCTACATGGACTACATAATAGAGATACATATCAAAGATCATTAAGTTCTGTGAAAATCATAAGCATTGACATGGCATTCGTAACTATGAACTGCATGATACTCCTGCCAGGAATCTACTTAACGCGATCGTGACTAGCAACCTCCACTACTTGTAAATATAAGTTCATAACTATTAGGTGAAACTCCCTTATATTTTAGCATCAAATCCTTGCATGCGAACTAAATAGGCCTCCTTAATCAACATCCAAGAATAAGTCATCAATCAAATAGTTAAGTAAATTGCATTCACGATTTATGAAACAATAACTAGATGTAATCAATTCATATGACACATATGTTCATGGCTTTGAATTCACCCCTAACTAAAACAAAATTAGTTCCACATGTTTGCAATTAAACAAAGACAATTAAAATTAAACATTGAAAACAAAAGATAGAACACACCTAGAAACGCTTAAACAATCCAAAGGTCTTGAATGACAGGCACGGCTTCAAGCTTCTTCTTCTCCTCCCTTGCAAAGCTGCGACACTCTGTATATATTTTTATCTCTAAATTTCTCTCCAAAAGCTCCCCCCTGAATTCTGCGGCAAGGGTGTCTATTTATAAGGCAGATACACGACATTGTTTGTGGAGGAAAAGGATTAGTTGTTAGCATTGTTTTAGGACTCCTAGAAATTAGATAAGAGGTGGTTTAATATGAAAAGGAGTCCCCCTTGCAGCTGGAAATAGGGTAGGATAAGATTAGGATAAGATAAGATAAGATAAGGTTAGTTTGGATAATGTTGGATAAGATAAGATTGGTTAAGATAATGTTCCTTCTTTTTAGCTGATTCCCTATCCTCCAAGTCTTGATTTGATTTCTCCAGATTTGTAGCACATTCCTAGCCTCTTTAAACTTCAAAAACATCCATCCACCTTGCTCCATTCATATGCTATCCATTCCAAGCCGAAAACTGCTCTAAAATGCTCCAAATTGCCTTTTCTTGCCATTTTTGCCATTTGAACCTACAAACACATGAAATTAGCTTGAATTACTATAATAAACAAAAAATAACTCACTAAATGCAAGCAAACAAGCTAACTAAGTCGCATAATTATGCTCCTACCAATTATTGCCTATGAGCAAAGTTAATAAAAGCCTCTATTTTCAATGTAAATTGAAGGAATAATTCACAAGCATGGGCCAAATGCATAAACAAATTGATTACCTCCTGCGATAAGCAAAAAACACCCTTTGCCGGACAGACATGGTGCAAGACACCCGCCGTCCGGCAGATGATGAGTATATTTTATATTATATATTTTACCCTAATCTTAGTATATTTTGGTTAATATTTTGGAAGAATTTTGATACTTTGAATTGTATTTTCAATATAGGACTTTCGACTTCTTTTGGAGCAAAACAGGATCAAATGGACGAATGTTGGAGTAATTCTAGTTGGAGGACGTTCGTGAGTCACTTAGCTTGATCGTATCAAAATCTGGGATTTTTCCACCAAGCGGTTATTTTCTGGCGATAAAATAAAGGAGCGATGCGCAGTGCTGAAAAATGACGTTTTTGAAGCCCAAGATGACCTTGGATGGGTTCATGGCCTTTTGGAGAAGTGTTCAAAATGTTCCAAACATTAAATCCAGCTATATTGGGCCAGTTTTGGAGCAGCTTATGGGTTCAAAACGTGGCTGTTCAAATTTTAGACGAATTTTACCATTTAATTTAGGGTTATGTTTCATATTTTATTTGATTACTATTTTTAGTTTCCCAGTAGGAATAAAGGACCTATTTTTAGGGTGTGTGTGGGGGCTTGGCAGATATATTGCTTGGCCGTCTACAGTTTTTCATGATGCTTTATTTTATGCAATTTTGGAGATTTTCTACTTGAAGGTGTTTTCAATCCTTTTCTTAATAATATTTTTTATGATTTCAATTGTGAATATGCGTAACTGATTCCTTTTGCTAGGGCGAAGGCTTGAGCCTTAGCATGAATATGTGATTTTTATTTAATTGCTTATGATTTATTGCATGCATACTTTGAATTGTTAATCACCGGGATAAAAACTATCTAATTGTCTTAATGCCTGATCACCATTAGGATCTTTAGAAAAGTAATTTGATGCAATTTTGGTTGAAAGGTTCCCTGAAATTGACGCTGGATTCTTGTGATTAATAATTGTAATTTCACTTAGGATGAACACCACGTCTTAAGGGTTGCATGGTTTTTCAAAGGATTTTCATGAAGCATAATGAGTCTTTCATGTTCAGATTTAATCCGAATGTCCGGACGGGTACGTTCTATGTTGGAGGTTCCAAGTAGAATATGAATTAGGAAAATCTAACCTTCAAAGTGGCATGTGTAGATCATAAGTAATTGGTAAAAGTTCATAGGATTGCTAGGTGATGGTGAAACCCTAGTGCTTTCTTAATTTGATTTCTCCCAAAACTGTTTTCTTTTCCTTCTAGTTTTCAATATTGCAAATTGTTTATTTTAATTAATTAATTTCGTTTTTTATTTTAAGTAGGTTATAAAATCAATCACCTCAATTTCTACTTTACAATAACTAATTGGAATTTGGTTTGCTTCGAATTATTTAATAATCCCTGTGGAGATTGACCTTGCGAGATCCGTTTATACTACAACAACCTTGTGATTCTTGCAAGTATAATAGGAGTTTTTAGCCCATTCACATCAGTAGTAAAATCCCTATCAACAGACATGGTGAAAGACACCCTCTGCCCGGCAGACATGGTGCAAGACACCCGCTGCCCTGCAGACATGGTGAAAAACACCCTTTGCCCGGCAAACATGGTGTAAGACACTCACTGCCCTGTAGACATGGTAAAAAATACCCTCTGCCCGGCATACATGGTGTAGAACACCCGTTGCCCTGCATACATGGTGAAAGACACCCTCTGTTAGACAGACATGGTGCAAGACACCCGCTGACTTGCAAACATGGTGAAAAACGCCATCTGCCCAGCAGACATGGCGTGAAAACACCCTCTGCCCTGCATATATGGCGTAAGATACTTTTTGCCCTGCAAACATGGCATAACCACCCCTGTGATAAGCAGAAGGCGCCTTTTGCAGGTTCAGACATGGCGTATCCCGAATATCCAGACGTGGATGGGTAGTACGACTACTCAGTTTCCCCTAATGTTAGCGACCACCTGAGCCGAATGACTCCTAGAATTGGCCAAAATAGTCCTTCCACATGAATGGACTTAGCCAACTGAAGGATTCAATTCTGTAGGACCCTGATCTCTAACCGGAAGAGACAGTTAAGCGCAGGACAACTGCCCATAAAAGATCTCACGTGAACAAGATGATTCGTCTTCGACGTGTAGATCTTTATGAAGTGGCTTGATTTTAAAGTGTTGCAATACTAGTCAAGCAACCTAAGGGAGCAAAGCTGCAACTCGAAAGGATATGTCCTCTGAGGGGCGACTTCGCCTGCACCTCACACCAAAGAATGCCTCCGAGAGCCAGGGATGAAGCCTGAAGTGGTCACGCGGGTCGTTTGCTTCTGTAAGTAAGAAGCTTGGCCGACGACCCTACGACTATAAGCCCAAGGCAGCCCATAAGCCGGAACTTACGTCTGCCTTGACTACGCAGACTCGCCTGCTCACTTATAAGCAGCGCTTCCGAGCGACGGTTTATGGTTTAAGTTTTGTTGGGATAAAGTCGAGTGTCACGACTATAGTAGCTGCACGGACGTCCTCTGCTTCCTATGAGAAGCACGAGTCCGGCCAACGGCTCTATAAGTCAAAAATCTCGCAACATACCTCGAGAGGGCCAAAGCTCAAGAAGCCACTAAAGTCGAGTGTCACGACTATAGTAGCTGCGCGAACCTCCTCTGCTTCCTACGAGAAGCACGAGTCCAGCCAACGACTCTATAAGTCAAAAATCCCGCAACATGCGCTGGCAAAGCCAAGGCTCAAGAAGCCACTAAAGTTGAGTGTCACGACTATAGTAGCTGCGCGGACCTCATCTGCTTCCTACGAGAAGCACAAGTCCGGCTGACTGCTCTATAAGTCAAAAATCTCGCAACATACCCCAGGAGGGCCAAGGCTCAAGAAGCCATTAAAGTCGAGTGCTATGAATACAGTAGCTGTGCGGACCTCATCTGCTTTATACGAGAAGCATGAGCTCGGCTAACAGTTCTATAAGTTAAAAATCTCACACTTTTTTCCTCTTGCAAGTAAAGCTTACGAAGCTACCCAAAGCCTAAAGTGACCACGTGAGTCAACTGCTCCATCGGAGTAGCCTACACAACTACCTGTCCTACGGTAAAGTTTTGCAAGACGCCACAAGCAGGCAAGGCTTATGAAACCCAAAAGCCGAAACTTAAACCTAAGTAATGACATGGGATCAGCTGCTTCGTTGAAGCAACTCATCTAGCCGCCAGTCCTACGGTAAAGTTTTGCAAAAGACATGGCGAAATAGAAGGATGAAGCAAAAACAAAGAAAGCTGTTTATTAAATTTCTAGCAAATTAATAAACCGGCTCGAAGGCTAACAAAGCTCAAGCAAAGAAGAACAAAAAGGAAAAAAAAGAAAAATTCCTAAGTTTAAGCAAAAAGACTACTTCTTAGTAGCTTGCGCAACCACTGGTTCCTTAACTGTCGTGCCTTCAGCAGCTGTGCCATTCCATGCAGCTAAAGCTTCCATTAACTCATCCTTAGCCGCCCCTGCCTGACCTTCAGTTGTTCCACCAAAGGCAGCCTCAAATGAGAAATCAAGCAGATCAACTGGAGAAATGGAAAAAGTCTCGAAGTCCTTCTTGGAAAATTCATAATTCAACGGCCTGCCCTGAAGATGGTCTACATGGCCAAGCTTGTAGAAATCGACCTGACAAGAAGCAAGCACCACTTCGTGACCATCTTTCTCATTCTTTAATTGCATATTCTCGTCAATAAGCTAGTGTGAACACCCTGCAGCTCATCCAGTTCCTTTTTTAGGTTCTCGCTAGCAAACAACGCGCGTTACAGATCCATATTTTTTTACTCAAGCTTACTGGCAATCTCCTTGAGAAGAGACTTCATCATGCATGAAGATAAGCTCCTCGTTCTTGGAAAAACAAGTAGATCGTAGCTTCAAATTGACACACTCAAGGTCATCGACAACCAGAGAAACACAAATGATTTCCTTCTTTGCAACTTTCAACATCCCCCGAGTTACACTAAGCCTAGCATTCAAATGGGTGGCCTCTTGATGAGCAATCTCCAACTGCAAAGAAGTGGGGGCAGAGACATCAAACCCCTTCAAAACTAAAAGTTTAGATTCGAGCTTCTCGATCTTTTCAGCAAACGAGTGAAGCTAAGCCACCAATGTCACTTCGGCCTCCTTAGCAGACTTGCTTGCATCCTGATCAACGCGCATAGACTCAGCTGCCAGAATCAAAGTCTTATGCATTGTAGCAATCAGGGAGGACCTCATCGAGTTGGTAGGATGCTTCGCAAACAAGTTTGAGCGGATGATAAGTTTCCCAACATTGTCAGCGAACTAGGTGCATACATTGACGTCCTTAAGCAGGTTAGCCTTCAGCAGTGCACAAACCTCAGGAAATTCTCTAGCCTCAGACTCGGTGGATCTCTCAAAATTGCCCGTGCAAGTAGATTTCAACTTCTCAGCGGACGCGTTAGTGACAATAGAAGGAGGAGTGGGCCCAAGCACCACTTTAGCAACAGAATCCACCTTCCCGCTCTTCATAGCAGCGAGCCTCTCAGAAGCCTATTCAGACTTAGCTCCTAACGGACGCTTCGATACAAACCGGATACCTGAGGCACCACCGAACCCTTCCGCTGGGCAAGTCTCTTAGCAATAGATGTAGTCGCCTTCGAAGTAGTAGGTTTCATAGGCTCAGGCTCGACGGTCTTCCTCACCACCTTGGGAGAAGTTAGATCAATGACGAGCTTTTTGGCAGCAGACGAGCTCCTACGAGCAACAGAATAAGTCATTGGCTTTTTCTCGCCGAAGGCTCATGCAGGTGAGGAAGATCTTTTCTTTCCACCCTTGTTGACAGCAGGCTCTATAGCAACGATCGGGTGAGCCAACGCCTTATCCTTTATCTGTTTTATCTCTTCTTTCGGAGGCAAACCACCTTTCTCCCGACGAAGAGGGCTAAGCAGCCAGCGCCACTCATAGTACTCTGCAGGAGTGCCCAAGGCGACGTGCACTTTCTTCATATCTACTAAAGTCCTTGGAGTTGAGCCAAACTCCGAATCTACACAAAATAAGAAGATGATCAATAAATTGAAGTCATGGAGCCGCTCAACAAAAATTCAAGCAGGACAAGAATGAAGTAGTTATCTTAGCACTAATAAAGGTAGTCGGGACACGCAGCTCAGGAGAAGAGTCAGACTCCCACTCTCCGCTCACCTTCAAGGTGTCTCTCGCCCAATCATGATCACCTTTGCTAGAAGCATCGAACAGACTATGGCAAGACCTTAGCTGCCCCATACCTTCCTTATGGTCGATCTCAAAGAAATACCAAAACTCATTTATGGTCAATCCAAGATCAAAGAACCTGCTCAAGTTCAAAAATCCCACCATCGCACAAACTGCATTTGGAGAGCACTGAGCAGGTGCGCATTTCATGGAGCAGATCACCTATTGATAAGGACGTGGCATGGGAAAAGTGAATCCCAACACAAAGTACTACGGGTGGAATTTGATGGCTTTTTTCTTAGCAAAGGTATTCTCTGCACATGGTTCATGGCCACTATCATCTTTCACCCGCTTGACGCGAACCCCAGATGAAATCACATGCTTGTACACCTCAAGAAAATCTTGAAATAGCTCGTCGGAATTGTTCTTGACATGCGCAGCCTTGAAGTAACCCACCTTGCTAGAAGAACCACCTTGATGATACAAAGGTGGAGGATATTCGTCACTTTTACAGTCGGAGGAAGACATCTCAAAGTCTCTACAAAAAAGTACAAGAGAAAATACTTAGAAGGAGGCTCAAAAAAAAAAAAAAAGAGATGTATGCGCGCATATATATATATATATATATATATATATATAGGGCCTAGCAATACAGAAGCCATGCGGACACAGCTTAAGGCCTTGCGGCCCAAGCTGCATGCATTAGCAAGAGGACCAGCCCGAGTCGGCCTCTTCTCCTCTCCAACCTTCAGCGGGCCCGAGCCTAATGCGCTAGCCAAAGAGATCTGGTAGTGCCGATCTCTCTCTCCCTCTCGTCGACCACTTGGCCAGCGCTAGCTCACCTCATGCCGCATAACTCTGTTGTCTTTTCATGCACAATTGCCCACGACATCCATGCCGTGTGTCACCAACAACCAGGACACCCATCCAGCCAAGCCCCAAGGCTCCCAAAAATTCAAGAAGAAAAAATTCAAATTTTTCTTACCTTGGCAAGGGCAAGAAATGACTCTTCGCAAGGGCAAGAAATGAAGAACGTTAGGGGAGGAGGAAGAAAAAATATCCTCCGACTTGTCTTTCTTGTTGGAATAATGATTGTTCTCCAAATTTATTTAATCCCCTGCTTAAGATAGAATTAAATAGGTATTGGGGGCAATTATTTTCCTTTTCCTAGAAGAAGCCTATCTCCCAATCAAGGAAAAAGATCAAGTTCAAATTCGGAAACAACTCTACAACCCAAGCAGCTTGGGATTTCTACACCTACTGCCCTTTCCATGTGAGCAGCACAGTAGGTGTAGGGGCATTTGTGGAGCCAAAAATAATCCCAAAAATTCTAGTGGCGACATGTGGACTTTTATTCAAGAAGGACAAGATTGCCCTTAATAAATGGGCAGGTTTCTCAGATTCTCCGACGCCCAGTTCACATCCCTGAAGGACTCAGCAGTTGAACACCACTGCCCACAGCTCACCTGCCCATGGCAAGGAATTAAAGATAAGGATTAATTACCCAAATCCTATCTTTAATACATTCCTAATTAAAGATTGACTCCAATCAAGTAAGTAATCCTAATTTAAACCAATTAAGGATTATTACCCTATTATCTCAAGATATTATCTCCTATTAAATATCTTGGGAATATTTAGAGAATATCTTCTCCATTTAACTCTTTATGGCCGGCCCTAGCCCTATAAATACTCCATATTCTACCAATTTCTTAGAGCTTTGGACAACCCTAAAAAGCCTCAAAACGCTTTACTCTCTCAGAGAAACTAACTTAGGCACCGGAGATCCGTTGACCTAACCCCCACCCCCACCTCGTGGGCATGTGAGGCTTACATCTCTGATCAAAGATTTTAATTATTTTGCAGGTGCATTTTCGTCAAGACTGAAGACGGCGAAAATTTGCATCCACACATCAAAAGATGAAACTCAATGATTTTCTCCAAATCACTTTGGTCTTCTGTTCAGACCCCTCCTCGACACCTTTTTTTGGAGTTTCTTCTGCATCTACCATCAATCATCATTCTCTGGCGATTCTGTACGTAAACAAGTCTCCATTTGTATTGTTAATTACTTGGTTTCTTTACATTAACCTTAATTAAGAGTTAAAGATACTTTGTTGCGTGGAACTTGCTTGTGTGGTCCAAATCCTGAAAGTTAGGCTTTCGTATTTCAGCTTTATAGCTTTTTGTCGAGTGCCAACTGCCAAGGTACTTACAAAAATCATGAGTTCATGGCCATGGTTTTGTTCCACAAACAAAGTACACAAAACCAAAGTATGGATTAACAACTTCAATTTTTATGTTTTCCGTTTTGGTAGTATGGCAGTTTGCCCTCATTGCTTAGAGGCCAACTCAAACTCAAGTCCATAAGAGTAAACATCTAAGAAATTCGCAACATCGTTCCATCATGATGCTTCTTTTGTCACCCTGTTTTTCCATAACTTAACCTGTTAACTCATTTACGAATTAAATTATTTATTTGAATAAAAATTGTTTATATGAGTTGTGATAATGATATATTTACACTAAGAGTGTGGAGAATAAATTGGTATCGAGCTCTCTATTCATAAGATTCGAATCTGAGACCTCTCACTCGCAAGTAAAACGGAATATCATTAGATTGTCAAACAAAACGGTGACTTTTGTCTTTTATTTTGAAGAGATTCAACTTTTGTTTCTTCAAGAAAGGACACAACCTTTATGAAGTGTTGCATAAGGGTGAGTTCGGTTTCATTCGGTTCAGTTCAATCTTAGTTTAGTTCGGCTTTTTTCGATTTGGTTAAGTTTTTTTATAAAATTGGAAAATTATAATTAGTTTTTAAAATCTGAAAATTCGTTCTAGAGTCGAAGGCGAAGATGCGGGAAGTGGAGGCCCAATTTCTTGGAAAATTATAATTATTTTTAATGGATTGTGTCGTGCTAAACCCGTTGAATGGGTAATGTGACCTGATTCGAACTTGACCCATTGAAATTAATGAGTAATATGACTCGACCCGTTACTCGTTAATGAAATTATATTTTACTTTAATAATAAATCAAATGAAAAACGTCATCCTAATTAGTATCTACATACCACATTGTCACTAAATTAGTATCCACATACCCCAAGCCCTAAAACCCTAATCCTAAAAATCCAAACGATGATGTAATGTCAAAGCATAGAGAATGCGATCACAAGCATTCACATAGTTTTTTCACTTTTTATTATGAATTATTATACATTTTCAACTCCACCTAAAAAATTAGGGTTTGGAGGGTTTGAAAATTTAAACAACAATGTACCCATCGTCAAAGAGTAAAGGATGTGATCACGAGCGTTTGCATATTTGTTTCACATTTTTCGCACTTATAAATTAGTTATTATGAATTTTAACGTAGTTTTATTTTTCCTACAAAAAATACAAAAGCACATTAAAAGAATAATTAATTTACAAGTGTGAAAATGTCAAAAGATATGCAAACGCTCATGATCACATCCACTACATTTTGACGATGGGTATATGGTTGTTTGAAATTTTAAAACCTCCAAACCCTCATGAACAGTGTTTTTTTGGGAGTTCAGAATAAATAAAAATTCATAATAATTAATTTACAAGTGTGAAAAATATGCAAACACTCGTGATTACATCATTTATTGTGACAACCCGTCCCTAATTTTTAGTTTTATAAATTTTAAAATAGTGATTTTATGAAAATACTCTTGGAGGCAAGGATGTTTGACTTTCGTTGACCATTCAAAGTCATAATTAATGTTTCCAAATAGATCTTGAAGCTATGAACACATAGACGAAAGCCATTTGCAAGTCCAGATTATAGTGGTATAGTAATGGACATTTAAAGTCTTCTTACTAAACTATAGATTTTAAATTAATTAAAACTCCCACCTTGTGGGAATGGTAACCAATCAAAGGTGAAGACCGGCACAATCAGTTACAAGTTTAAGGGGACCAATCAGCTACAAGGACAAGTGACTAATCAAATTAAAGGAGCCAAGGACCAATCAGAAAATAGAGGGAAAGAGAGAGCCAAGAGAGAGAGTGTACCACTCTTCTTCCTGTCTACCCATCCCCGTGACCTCCCATTTTCCATCGCTGATTCCAGCCAACTCCAGTGGAATTTTTCGACATCACCACCACCCTCTTGAAGCTCTCACTCTACAAAACCCAACCAAGAACCACCTTGATTAACCTATATATGTGGTGGTGTGAGGCCACAAAATCCAATGAAAACAAATGGTGCTCCGGCCACCCTTTTCATTTTTCCGATGAATCGACAAAGCAATGGCTGACAACACCACTTGTTTTTTGTAGCCCATCA
The DNA here is from genome assembly GCF_916048215.2 of Malus sylvestris. NCBI lineage: Eukaryota > Viridiplantae > Streptophyta > Magnoliopsida > Rosales > Rosaceae > Malus > Malus sylvestris. The sequence goes on along the minus strand of NC_062272.1, from coordinate 38,646,337 downwards.
TCCCATGAGTAAATCCCAACCAACCTTGACCCTGTTGGACCATCATAGGCGACGAATCGACGCCGGGAAGCTTTAGACACCCGCCGGCTTTATCAGAGAAATTGATCATCTTTCGTCCACTTTTGGACTTCATGGCAGGTATAAAACTTGTTGCTCTTGTTGAGCTCTATCTTCCTACAAATTTTGGTAGAATTTGGAGTTAGTCGAAAAAGTGGGTTTTCTATTGCCGAAAACCGCCACGTACGGCAGCGTGTGGCTTGAGACCCGACCTACCCATCCTAGGTTAATTTATTTGCCCTGATTCCATATTTGACACCTAATTGATGGAATTCCATTATTTGAGTATAATTTCGTTGAAGTCCACCACTTGAATATTATAACAATCGACGATCCGATCGTTGGATCGTCACTAAATTTGAATACATTGTAGTACGTAATATTTAAGGACCATAGGAACTTATGGATTAGGAATCCAACGTATGGATCTTCCCAAATTAGATTTGTAAGTTTGTAAAATAAAACGTTAACCGTCACTTGAATTTGCAATTGGTGGAGATTCAACCGTTGGATTGTAATGAAACTATAGTATGATGTTCTAGGAGAATACTGTGGATCTTTGGAAGTTACAGATCAAAAATCCAAGGTGCGGATTTTTTGAATTGAGTTACGTAGCGTTATGGACCCTACCATTGACCTTTGCCCGACAGTTGACTTTTGGTCAATGGGTTTCAAATCATTCTAGAACGTCCTTGGGGGATGTGTTTTATGTAAGTTAAGTGTTCTATCGATAAAAATTCTGAGACGTGATTTGATATTTATTCTAGGCGACGATCGTTCTTAACGTCTCGATATTCATGCTAGGAAGTTGTAGCGTTGACTTCAAGCGAGTGGGCATTTTATGTGTGTATATATATGTTGTATAGTTTCCATAAATTCTTTTAAGTTGATTTATGCATGTTATGCCACATTTTACTTACTTTTATAATAATGCCGTGGTGGTTGAGATTTATATTTGATCATGGTATATTCATATGCATTTTACCTGCTCATAAATACTATGTTGTTATGAAATGCTAACTGACACGCAGGTAAGTTCAGGTGAATTATTGTGTTGTTTGGTATGTTTGAGTTATGGCATGCTCATTTTCATATAGTGGCTCATCATTGCTACACCCGATGTTAGTGCTCCTGCCCCGAGCCAGGGCCAATCCTTCACGTGATGTTCACCTCGCACCGCACGCTCGCCTTGGATGCATGTAGGTGCTAGCCCTGTCATATAGGTCGCATTAGGTGACTCTGACTTGTAGGTGATGCACATAGCGCTAGCCTTCACGTGATCGTAGCACTAGAGCGTATATTATTACACCTAGACATGTCATACAAGTCACATTAGGTGACTCCGACTCGAGTGTTAGCATAGATGGATGAGCAATAGGTGCAGTCGTACATTTCACATTAGGTGACTCCGACTTGCATCCTAGTATCGACAGTCGAGCACGTGATTATATTTACATTGCTGTTGACATATTATGTTGTGGCATGCTTCTGATTCAATTGTGGGTGTGCATTTTATTTCATACTTATACGTAGTATGATTTTCTAGAAACTATACGTATTTTACAGTGAGGGGTTAGTATGTTTAGAAAGCAAATGGTTTTTTAAAACTTTTATTTTTATGCCCACTTGCCCTTTTATTTTTTGCCCCTCCAGGTTTTAGTAGCTGAGCTTTCATATCGACAAGGACTTATGGTAAATCTCAGTCTAAGTGGTTATCTCCAAGGGTATAATTCTCAATCCACTCTACTGTACTTTACTTATACTCTGACGTCACGTGTGAAATGGGTTCATTGCCGCTCACGCACCACACTCTTGTATTTAGGCACTTTTAGGTTTAAATTTGTTGATGCACAAAATCAGTGAGGACTTTGGTGTAACAGAAAATGTTAAGTTTGTGACCTTTGCTAGATTGCTCCGGTCACTAGTGTGGATAAATATGTAAATGCATAGAGACAGGGAAGTAAACACAAGATATACATGGTTCACCCAGATCGGCTACGTCCACGGAGTAGAGGAGTTCTCATTAATTGTGAATGGTTAACACAAGTACATAGGTTCAAGCTCTCCTTTAATGAGTACTAGTGAATGAGTTAATACAAATGACATTTGGAAATATTGTGGGAGAATGATCTCCTTTTATAGAAAAGAGTTTCTAGCTTTGTTTTGACATTGACACGTGTCATGTTGTGATTGGCTTTTGATGTTGACACATGTCGCGCTATGATTGGCTTTTGATGTCGACACATGTCGCGTTGTGATTGGCCTCCTGGTTGGAGGGAAACTCTTCTGGGTCCTTGACGGTATAAAGTTGACCGGTGCTTAGTAGTTTCAGGAATGGTCAAGTATGGTACAAACAGTGCTCCCCTAAGTTTCCGAGTGAGGGAAGCTCCCCGGTTGGGGACTTGCAGGATCCAAGCCATTGAGTAATCACGAAACTTCTAAGTATCGAAGTGTGGTATCATTTTCACTTGCCTGATCTGTCTCATATGTAGATGTGGCATCTTCTCTGGAAGTACTTTTCCTCCATCCAGGAGTGGTATCTTTAACCGGTGGAGTTGCCCAAGGTAATGAAGGAAGATTTTGTGAAAACATGTTCATTTGAGCAACATCATATAGCATGCAATTAACAATTAAAGGCGGAATCATGCTTGCATGCACTCAAAAACAAAACATTACCCATGAAATTCAAAGCCTAGTAGATTGGTGAACCAAAACTCAACTCAAAACAAAGTGAGTTGAAATCATACCTTTGTAGATTCCTCTTTGCATAAGCAAAGGCTAATCACCCAAAGAGAAGGCCTTCATTCCTTGCATCTAAAATCTATGGATTTGGATGGATGAAAAGGTTTCTCCAAGTTCCCAAAATTGAGAACCTCTAAGTATCTTCACCAAGGTTAGATTGGAGAAGAAATGAGTGACCTTGGAGTAGTTAGTATGGCTAGATACACCCTCCAAGGGGCCGGCCTCTTTAGAGAGAAAATGAGAGACAAGTTCTCACCAATTTTCTCCAAAAGAAAACCCTTAATGAATTTTGGCTATAAAGTCATATTTATACCTTAATTCATTGGAGTGGCAAACTTGTAAATAAGTCCAAAACCCACTCCATCTCTAATATGGCCGGCCATTGGGATATTTTTGGACTAATTGGGCCTTTGTGAATCATTATTCATTAAGTTGTCATACAACTTAAGTTAATGGACTTGACGTTCAAAGCCCATTGGGCCTTAAGGTCCAAAACTATCCCGAGGTCTTTAACGAACTTATTTGTTTGATTAATTAACATATTAATTAATCTTTGCCATATATAATTAAACCATTTAATTATTCTTACTCATTTCCATTGTTTATTCAATCTCCACCTTACACGGTGTACGATCCATTAGGTTCCTTTTAGCGAGGCAGTGGGCGATTAAAACCATTTCAAATCGATTGTGAATTTGAAACTTACTTTCAATTCTCCCTTTAGTGATTATACACGTTTAGGGCTTCCACAAACCATGAATGACACCTAGCAGCATATCATGGTTACCCAAGCTAATCAGAAGAAGTGGAGAACCTATTCAGTTTAGGACTACAAATGCAATACGGTCTTTCTCTAATACAATACTCTTGACCACATTGTTTGGTTTGATAGTTTATTTATTCATGTCTACTATCCAATGTGATTCGTGTGCTTATATGATTACCTTGAATGTGATTTGAAACGACTTCCTAAATCTCATTCATACTCTGGCGCCAGAGATTCTAAATCATATCATAGAGTATTCTCCCTCAAACGGTTTGAAGGTTAGAGATCCCTTGTTGCGCATTCACTTGTCTCCATGGCTAAGTGGCTTAACCCTAACGATGTCGTGGACACCCCGATGGGGTGACTTTGACATAATCAAAGATCAAGGACTTAACCACAAGACAACTGTGATGCCTCAGGTCAAAGGACTACTTTGCATTATCCTAACCATGAGTTCTCATGTGACATGAATATGAGAACTCTTCGTTGATCGTGTTCAGTGAACTCATTCTCTATTGAGCACCTACGTACTTGTCTTGATGTCACACACACCAATGACTCGAGACTAGTCACTCTCCCTGAGAGAAGACACAACACGTACTGATCTTAACGGACTGTCAATGCCCAATTGGCAATCCTATGATCAGGAACGTTTAGGATGTGTCTATGAAAGAATGGTCTCATGAATCTAATTTCTTTAGATCGTATTCTTCCAATCACATATTCCTTGGACTTATTGTTTAAGCATATAACATTTATATGAGACGGCTCAAACAATAATCTTTGCCCTTTATATTTAAACTAGATTAGTTTAACATGTGAAATGTCCGTAAAGTATCATCACATGATTGGTTTTAGGGAACATTTCCAACAGGTAATGTATCAATTTCACTTGAAGCTTACTTGTAGTTTCAGACTTGGTCAAGCACGATACAAACCATGTAGTAGGAGTCCCCCAAGTCACCGAGCTAGGAGATTTGTCGAAAGAGGTGACAGACAAGGTAAGCAATTAGAGCTCCAAGCAATCAGTCCCAAATCAGAAGTTTGATTTCGAGTTTCGGCTTATTGTTCTCATTCTCCTTATCTTGCAGGCAGCATGAAGGATAAAGAGAATGAAAAGGAGAACAGATGATATGAGATACTTTTGCTTTTGAAGAAGTAACTTTCCACATGCTTATTCTTGAACTGGGCTGGAGGGTTTTTTGGTTTCCTCCATAGTATAAGGCCGACGAAAGAATTTGAGGGTCAAAACAAGTCCATCAAATCTAGAGTACGTTTGACCCTGATGATATGGGATACTTTTGTTGTTGACAAAGTAGTGGACGTATCGGCACATGTTCTGTTATGCTTGTCTCCACATGCTTCCTTGTATCCTTCTCACTTCCCTATCTGTTCCTCAGGCAGATGTGGTATCTTCTCTAGAAGCATAAGATGTTGAAGATGGGTACTCGAGAGCAATGCCAGGTAAGTAATTAGTCAAGGGGTTCCAGGCAATCAGTTCTTGACTGGAAGCTTGATTTCAAGTGCTGATTGATTGCTCTCTTTTTCCTTGTCTTGCATGTAAGAACAAGGGCAAAGGAAAAGACAAGGAAAAAGTATAATATGGGATACTCTTGCTTTTGACATATATAAGAGTAGAATAAGAGTCTCCCTAACAACAAGTAGTAATGCTATTCCTTTACCCTTCTTGGTCACAGTAATGTAGTGGGACACGTGTTTTAACTTTGTCAGAGCACTTTGAAAATGTGGTCTGTGGTATCTGGAAAGTTGATGTTGCGTGTGAAGATTGCAGACAACCTTTATCCAAGGAAATCTGGCTCTCGAAGTTCGGAGAACGGTGCCTCTTCTGTTTTCGAACAAGTAATCCTGTCGGGGATCTGGCTCTTGAGATTCGGAGAGCAGTGTCTTTTTTATTTTTGAGAAAGTAATCCTGTTGGGAGTCTGTCTCTCGAGATTTGGAGAGTGGTGACTTTTCGATTTTTGAGCAAGCAATCTTGTTGGAGTGTTTTCTCGAATGTGAGTAAAGGTTGGGCATTTTTGCTAGTATGCCTTGCCACGGAGCATAGAGGTTGACACACATAGGGACTTTCCAGTTATCAAGCAATGGTGTTGTTCCTTTACCCTTGTGGGTAATAGTAGGGAAACTGGACCTTCAAAATTTATGTGTCTAAACTTTGTCAGAGATTTTTGGCAAAGTTATTTGTGGTACCTGATGAGCTGATGTTGCATGTGGAAAGTGGTGCCTCTTTGAAATCCGGAGAGTGGTGCCTCTTCGATTTTTGAACCATCGGCCATGTTGCTCTTTCTTTTATAAAGGCACCAATTGTGTGCAAGAAGTACATTCAGAGAGTCATTGCTTGTAGGAATTTTCCCCTTATTTTTGTACTTCAAAGATTTATTGCACCTCATTTATCCTTTATCATTTATGAGAATGTCTGGCCCATCGAACTGTCGTTTTGACTTGAACTTTGGTGAAGAGGCAGCCATGCCTTCTCAGGACAACATATGGCGTCCATCCTTTTTATCCCTTATTGGTCATTTTACCGTTGAGGACTCTGTGATGAAGAATGATATGATCGCTGCGGTGGTGGCCAGGAACCTTCTCCCTCCCAAAGATAACAAACTACTTTCCAAACAGTCTGATGAGTTGGCTTTTAAGGATTCTCTGGCTCTCAGTGTTCAGTGTGCAGGTTCTGTGTCTAATATGGCCCAACGCCTATTTGCTCGAACCTGCCAAGTTGAATCATTGGCGGCGGAAGTGATAAGTCTCAAATAGGATATCAGAGGGCTCAAGCATGAGAATAAACAGTTGCACAGGCTCGCACATGACTATGCTACAAACATGAAGATGAAGCTCGACCAGCTGCAGGAATCTAATGGTCAAATTTTACTTGATCATCAGAGGTTTGTGGGTTTGTTCCAAAGGCATTTATTGCCTTCAGTGCCTCCTCCTTCTGGGGTTCTGCCCAGTACTGAGGCTCCGAATAATCACCCTTCAGTGCCTCATCTTTCAGGGGCTCTGTCGATTGCTGAGACTTCTCTTGAGCAACCTTTGTGAAGGCTCCCTCTTGTTTGTTTATTTTGATTCAGGTATATGTATATATTTGTAACCTATCAGAGATATCAATAAACAAGCTTCATTTCATTTCAACATATTGTGTTAAATACACCAAGGCCTTCTTCACTAAGTTCTTTGAATTTTTTCTTTTGTTGAAGCTTGTATGTTGAAGCTTTGTGAGTGAAGCATATATGTTGAGGTAGTGCTCCCTTAATTTCCCAAGTGAGGAAAACTTTTCGACTGGAGACTTGAAAAATCCAAGTCACTGAGTGATCGTGAGACTTCCGAGTATCAAGGTACAGTAGCATATGATAGGAGTCCCCCAAGTCTCCGATCGAGGGAGTTGACGAATGAGGCATTTCCTTTCTAAGTGGTAGCCCAAAACTCCTCTTTCATATATATTTGTTATGAAAGTTGTTAGGCCCAAAGAAGAGGAGGCCTAGGCAATTTTTTTTTCCTAATTTTTTTTCTCAAATTTTTTTTTTCGATTTTTTTTTCGATTTTTTTTTTTTTGAATTTTTTAATTTTCGAATTTCCGAATATATATATATATATATATATATATATATATATATATATATATATATATATATTTTAAGCTTTGGTGTTGAAGCTTTGTAGGTTAACCTTTGAGGTTGAAGCTTTGTTGGGTACCATGAATTGATTTTGCTTCACACTATCTTGATCAAGATAGTGTGAAGCATTTGTAGGTGAAGCTTTTGTGGTGGGTGAAGCTTTTGTTGGTGAAGCTTTGTAGGTGAAGCTTTTGTGGATGAAGCTTTTGTGGTGGGTGAAGCTTTTGTTGGTGAAGCTTTTATGGGTGAAGCTTTTGTGGGTGAAGCTTTTGTGGGTGAAGCTTTTGTAGGTGAAGCTTTTGTGGTGGGTGAAGTTTCTGTGGGTGAAGCTTTTGTAGGTGAAGCTTTTATGGGTGAAGCTTTTGTGGTGGGTGAAGCTTTTGTGGGTGAAGCTTTTATAGGTGAAGCTTTTGTGGGTGAAGCTTTTGTGTTGAAGCTTTGTAGGTGAAGCTTTGGAGTTGAAGCTTTGTAGGTGAAGCTTTGGAGTTGAAGCTTTTGTTGGGTACCATGAATTGATTTTGCGTCACACTATCTTGATCAAGATAGTGTGAAGCATTGGAGAATTTGTAGTTGTCCTCCATTGATGAAGCTTTTGTTGGTGAAGATTTTGTGGTGAAGCTTTGTTGGGTACCATGAATTGATTTTGCTTCACACTATCTTGATCAAGATAGTGTGAAGCTTTTGAGAATTTATAGTTGTCCTCCATTGATGAAGCTTTGTTGAATTTCCCTTTTTTTTTTTTGGAAAACTAGAAATTTGAAATGGTGGGAGAGACAACATATACAAATTTTACTTCCACATTGTTGAGCAAGAGGTTATGATGCAAGCCACACCTTGTAGTAGTTGAAGGTTTGGATGAACCATATAAATTGAATTTGCTTCGAACAATCTTGATCAAGAGTGTGTGAAGCTTTCTACGAGTTGTAGTTGCCCTTCATTGATGAAGCTTTTGTTGGCACCATAAATTGGTTTTGCTTCACACTGTCTTGATCAAGAGTGTGTGGAGCTTTTGAGAATTGTGGTTGAACTCCTTTGATGAAGCTTTTGTTGGCACCATAAATTGGTTTTGCTTCACACTGTCTTGATCAAAAGTGTGTGAAGCTTTTGAGGTTTGTGGTTGCCCTCCATTGATAAAGCTCTTGTTGGCACCATAAATTGGTTTTGCTTCACACTGTCTTGATCAGGAGTATGTGAAGCTTTTGAGAATTGTGGTTGAACTCCTTTGATGAAGCTCTTGTTGGCACCATAAATTGGTATTCCTTCACACTGTCTTGATCAAGAGTGTGTGAAACTTTTGAGAATTATGGTTGCCCTTCATTGATGAAACTCTTGTTGGCACCATAATTTGGTTTTGCTTCACACTGTCTTGATCAAGAGTGTGTGAAGCTTTTGAGAATTGTGGTTAAACTCATTTGATGAAGCTTTTGTTGGCACCATAAATTGGTTTTGCTTCACACTGTCTTGATCAAGAGTGTGTGAAGCTTTTGAGAATTGTGGTTGCCCTCCATTGATGAAGCTCTTGTTGGCACCATAAATTTGTTTTGCTTCACACTGTCTTGATCAAGAATGTGTGAAGCTTTCTACGGGTTGTAGTGTTTGCATTGGTACAGAGGAGAAATGTCTGAAGCAAATACAAGAGGGCTGAATAGCTTGATCTTCGTATGCCATGGACTAAAGTTGTTGTTGGCTTGCAGTAAGACTTTGTTGGTGACTATAACTCTTGTTGGGCATAAGTGCTCCCCTAGTTGAGTCGTAAAACTTGAGGGTTTTTTATTATTTGTGAATGCTAGGAGTTCACATGTACAAGTTGTACCACTCATTTTCTGGTTGGTGGAATGAATGGTGAGTTGCTTTCATCACTTGGTTGGTGGTACGAAGGTGAGTTCCTTCATCACCTTTCATCACATTTCATCACCTGGTTGGTGGGACGAAGATGAGTTTCTTCTTCACCTGGTTGGTGGCATGAATGGCAAGTTGCCAAATGATATTAGAGTACGGGTTGTACATTTCATCACCTGGTTGGTGGCATGAAGGAGAGTATGGGTTGTACATTTTATCACATGGTTGGTGGCACGAAGATGAGTTCCTTCTTCACCTGGTTGGTGGCATGAGTAGCAAGTTGCCAAATGATATTAGAGTACGGGTTGTACATTTCACTACCTGGTTGGTGGCATGAAGATGAGTTCCTTCTTCACCTGGTTGGTGGCATGAGTGGCAAGTTGCCAAATGATATTAGAGTATGGGTTGTACATTTCATCACCTGGTTGGTGGCATGAAGGAGAGTACCGGTTGTACATTTCATTACCTAGTTGGTGGCATGAAGATGAGTTCCTTCTTCATATGGTTGGTGGCATGAGTGGCAAGTTGCCAAATGATATTAGAGTATGGGTTGTACATTTCATCACCTGGTTGGTGGCATGAAGGAGAGTACGGGTTGTACATTTATCACCTGGTTGGTGGCATGAAGATGAGTTCTTTCTTCACCTGGTTGGTGGCATGAGTGGCAAGTTGCCAAATGATATGAGAGTACAGGTTGTACATTTTATCACCTAGTTGGTGGCATGAAGATGAGTTCCTTCTTCACCTGGTTAGTGGCATGAGTGGCAAGTTGCCAAATGATATTAGAGTAAGGGTTGTACATTTCATCACCTGGTTTGTGAGAATAAGGGCAAGGTGTCGAGGCACATTGTAGCAAGTGTTGAAGACACAAAGTATGTTGAACCCTTTCGAAGCACAGTTGGCTTATGTATGGATGTGTTGGAATGTATGATGTTTATATTGATTGATATGAGTGATGCTTATGAATGTTTTGCTATGTATGAAGGGATCCATGCTTTTGATATATGAACCATGTTGGTTGTAACACTTAGGATCATATACTTTGTGTCAAAGTACGCATGTTGAAACTTTGAGTTGGAGTATAAGGGTAGGTTAGCGTAGACCAAGTGTTCCAGTGCTAGGAATGCAAAAGACTCAGAAGAAGTTGTCTGAATTCCCTCTTCTTTAAATATTTGCCGAATGGCTTGTGTGACAAAAGATCTCAAGCGGTTGAGAGTCAAAACATTTGTAATATGTATATAATAGCATTTCCTTTAGTACCTAGTCCTCCACTTTGAAAGAGTGAGGCTTGGCCCCATAGTTATAATAGTCGACAGTACGTTCACCCCTAGTTGTCTTAATACGAACTTTTATCCCTCTTGTTGTAATGGGCTTGCTGAGAGTAAAAATCCTTCCTCTTACCAAGAGACAGATACGTTTGGTGACTTAGTGAGCAGCTAAATGAGGCAGTAGATGATGTAATGGGTGTCTGAATGGCCAATATCTCCTCACTTGGTAGAACTTAACTTTCGCTTCCCACTTGTTGATAGGGGTTAACCATATGGGGGTTCCCTTGGTATGTCCTTGCTTCGGCGGAGGCGTGGTTGTAAGCCTGTGCCATCACCTCAGATTAAGTCTTCCAAGTGTTGGCATTGATCATGTACTTGAAAAAACAATCATGTAGGCCTGCTGTGAAAGCCTTGAGAGCGGTCTTGTCATCTGCCTCAGCGCAGCGAGAATACTCATAGCTGAAGCGACCGGCATACTCTCGTAGTGACTCGTCCGGCTTCTGACGAACGGTGTACAAGTCATCTACAGAATGCAAACAATTAGTCTGGAAGATGTGTTGAGAGACAAACAATTTCCTCAGTTCATCAAATGAGTCTACTGTCTCAGGTGAAAGACGGCAATACCAGTTTAGAGCTCCGCCAGAGAGGGTGGAAGGAAGAGAAGACATCGCTCTTCGTCGGTGTGCATCCGATATGCCATGGTGGACTCAAAAAGGTTAAGGTGTTCAATTGGGTCCTCCCTTCCAGTATAGAGTTATAAACCAAGCTTTTGCTTTGTCTTTGCTTGAAGGGGGTGTCGAGGATCCTTCTTGTGAGAGGGCCAGGCCTGGGTTGGTTCCAGTCAGGTATCTCGGCCTAACGTTCGGCCTTTAACTTATTTACTTCCTCAATGAGCTGTAGGACAAAGGGGTCCTGAGTGGAGTCATGTACCACTGGAATTTTCTTTCATAAGTCTCCATCACCTCTTGGAAGTAGGACAGTTTGAGCAAGGGCGTGTGGTTTTTTCTTGGACTCACCGCACTAACTTCTAAGACGAGTCTGTCAGAATACCTCAGAGTCCCCTATACCTTTATGTTCCTTTGGGACCTATCGTTCCTTCCCTACATTGGCAGCTGCCTAGGTCGTGGGAGGGGACCGAGTCTTTCAGAAACCCTTGGGTCATTGATTTTCGAGCATATGTAGAGGGGATTCTCTCGACGTTGCTTTAGGAAGTCTCAGCAGTCATGATAAACGACTTTCGATCCTTCCAACCCTTATGCAAGGAGGTGTCTTCCTCCATTTCTTCTGCTTCGGGTTGAAGTATCTAGGTTGAGAGAAGTCTCATGTTGATCAATGTTTTGATGATTAGCTCGCTCCTCATCAGGGATACCCATGTCAAAGGGAGGTGACCCTTCGTGTTAGGGGCCACCCAAATGATGGTTGATGTCTATAAGGGCAACGAGCTCGCGTGTTTGAGTGCGCCTATTTTTGTGGATCGTCTCAAAGAGCTTCTCATACTGCTCCTGGAGGACCTCATTCTTCATTGCTATCTTGTTGTTCTGAGCTTCTAGCTCATCGACTTTAGCTTGAAGAACAACCTTATTTCCTTCCTTCTTTCGTTGCTTCGCACTAGGTGTAAGTGGGGTGTCATTCTGTGTGCTGTGGCTTCCTTCGATCCCTATGTTGGAGAGGGATGCCTGGTCAAAAAAGAGTGTACGAATGGTGGAAACCAGCTTGGCAAAGCTGAAGAGAGTGGGAATAAGTGTCGTTCCCATAGACGGCGCTAAATGTTGATGCACAAAATCAGTGAGGACTTTGGTACAACAGAAAATGTTAAGTTTGTGACCTTCACTAGATTGCTCCAGTCACTAGTGTGGATAAGTATGTAAATGGATAGAGACAGGGAAGCAAACACAAGATGTACGTGGTTCACCCAGATAGGCTACGTCCACGGAGTAGAGGAGTTCTCATTAATTGTGAAGGGTTTACACAAGTGCATAGGTTCAAGCTCTCCTTTAGTGAGTACTAGTGAATGATTTAGTACAAATGACATTCGAAAATATTGTGGGAGAATGATCTCCTTGAAGGATTATTTTGTGAAAACATGTTCATTTAAGCAACATCAATAAGCATGCAATTAACAATTAAAGGCGGAATCATGCTTGCATGCACTTAAAAACAAAACATTAACCATGAAATTCAAAGCCTAGTAGATTGGTGAACCAAGACTCAACTCTAATCAAAGTGAGTTGAGAAATATATACCTTTGTAGATTCCTCTTTGCATAAGCAAAGGCTAATCACCCAAAGAGAGGACCTTCATTCCTTGCATATTAAATCTATGGATTTGGATGGAAGAATAGGATTCTCCAAGTTCCCAAAATAGAGAACCTCTAAGTATCTTCACCAAGGTTAGATTGGAGAAGAAATGAGTGACCTTGGAGTAGTGGGATTGCTAGATGCACCCTCCAAGGGGGCCGGCGTCTTTAGAGAGAAATGGAGAGACATGTTCTCTCCAATTTTCTCCAAAAAAAAACCCATAATGAATTTTGGCTATAAAGTCATATTTATACCTTTATTCATTTGAGTGGCAAACTTGTAAATAAGTCCAAGTTCACTAGCCTTAACCATATGGCCGGCCTTAGGGTGTTGTTTGGGCTTTTGGGCTTTTTTTAATTAAGTTGTCATACAACTTAAGTCAATGGGCTTGACGTTCGAAGCCCATTGGGCCTAAACGTCCAAAACTATCCCGAGGTCTTTAACGAACTTATTCGTTTGATTAATTAACATATTAATTAATCCTTGCCATAAATAATTAAACCATTTAATTATTCTTACTCATCTCCATTGTTTCTTCAATCTCCACCTTACACGGTGTACGATCCATTAGGTTCCTTTTAGCGAGGCAGTGGGCGATTCAAACTCTTTCAAATCGATTGTGAATTGAAACTTACTTTCAATTCTCCCTTTAGTGATTATACACGTTTAGGGCTTCCACAAACTAAGAGTGACACCTAGCAGCATATCATGGTTACCCAAGCTAATCAGAAGAGGTGGAGAACCTATTCAGTTTAGGATTACAAATGCAATACGGTCTTTCTCTAATACAATACTCTTGACCACATTGTTTGGTTTGATAGTTTATTTATTCATGTCTACTATCCAATGTGATTCGTGTGCTTATATGATTACCTTGAATGTGATTTGGAACGCATTCCTAAATCTCATTCATACTCTGGCCAGAGATTCTAAATCATATCATAGAGTATTCTCCCTCAAACAGTTTGAAGGTTAGAGATCCCTTGTTGCGCATTCACTTGCCTCCATGGCTAAGTGGCATAACCCCAACAATGTCGTGGACACTCCAATGGAATGACGTTTGACATAATCAAAGATCAAGTACTTAACCACAAGACAACTGTGATGCTTCAGGTCAAAGGACTACTTTGCATTATCCCAACCATGAGTTCTCATGTGACATGAATGTGAGAACTCTTCGTTGATCGTGTTCAGTGAACTCATTCTCTATTGAGCACCTACGTACTTGTCTTGATGTCACACACACCAATGACTCGAGACTAGTCACTCTCCCTGAAAGAAGATACAGCACGTACTGATCTTAACGGACTGTCAATGCCCAATTGGCAATCCTATGATCAGGAACGTTTAGGATGTGTCTACGAAAGAATGGTCTCATGAATCTAACTTCTTTAGATCGCATTCTCCCAATCACATATTCCTTGGACTTTATCGTTTAAGCATATACATTTATATGAGACGGCTCAAACAATAATCTTTGCCCTTTATAGTTAAACTAGATTAGTTTAACATGCGAAATGTCCGTAAAGTATCATCATATGATTGGTTTTAGGGCACATTTCCAACAATCTCCCACTTGCACTAGAGCCAATCAGCTTGGTCATCAGTGATGATACCTCTTATGTAGTCATTTCATAAATGGCTGAATAGTAGGCCTAGACAATGGATATCTATATGTTATCCATAGAAGCAACCTTGAGAATAACGACTTCACCATTATACATGATTCTCAATCATGTGGTTCAGTCTCTCATATGAGTTCGGACCTTGATGAGACCTTGATTCCCAGGCTTGAGCTATCGCCCCATTAGTGTCATAGTGTCAGTACACTAGATAAACTTTCTGGTTGGAACCGAATAGAGAGTTCATAAATGAACTTTCCCATCCAAACAACATTGTTGTAAGCTTCCATATGGCAATATATTTTGCATTCATAATGGAACACACTAAAGTCATTACTTTAATGTTTCCATCCAAATATCTCTTTAGTCATAATAAAGAGATATCTGTTTATCTCTTCATTCATAATGAAGAAACATCCAATGATGGATTAGATTCACAATCTAATACATTTACGGATTACGTTACTCTAATTCTTCCTCATTCTTTGAGGAATCTATCCTTTAGTATTTCTTAAATACTTAAGGACTCACTTGACAGTTGCCATGGTTCTGATCCTGGGCTTGCACTGATATCGTCTTGTACCGTTCTAGGTACAACTCATATCAATGTTTTTCATACAATATGAAATACATAAATCACCTTTGTGCGTATGCATAAAGGATTCTATTTACGCATTATTTCTTTGGGAGTCAAAGAGTACGTTCTCTTTGAGAAGAGCAACTTCTTAGTCTTACTAGAGTTGTCCATTTGATTGAAGTTTATCATCATATGAGAAACTTCCTAGCATCTCTTGTCTATTATTAGGGATTGATATAATCAAATTATATCCTAAAATCTATCATTATAGATTTCCATCCCATGTATATAGACTATGTCTCCCATATACATTCTATCTTCATATAATGTTTTAAAGTCATAACTTTAACGAAGAAGTATTCTTTTCATTTCCAAAATTAATATATCATATATATTTAAATTTTAGGAACATGATTAACTCCCATATACATTCTATCTTCATATAATGTATTAAAGTCATAACTTTAACGAAGAAGTATTCATTTCATTTCCAAAATTAATATATCATATATATTTAAATTTTAGGAACATGATTTAACTCCCACTAATCTTTTGTAAACCTAGTAAACAAAATATTCATTTACATCTTTATGAGAAATCAAACGATTTAATCCTTTTCTCATAAGATGCTTATAGCTCCCACTAGCTTGCTAAGATCCATGATGGATGGATCTCTACAACTTACATGTCTTGTGATTCATAGTTTTAGACATATATTATCAAGACTATCTTAATAATGGTTTCGAAAACCTATATTATGTCCAAACATTGAATCACCATTTAGTTGTAGCTAGCTATCTTCGAATTAATTGAAACCAAGACTACGTCAAAAATGGTTTCTTCAAAGTCAACCATCCTTTTGATTGTAGTTACCTTAAGCTACCGATTAGCTTATGAAGGTTTCATTATTTCGGGTCAAATGGTACTTTACCATTTCCTTGAGTATATATCATATATATACACTGAATGTAGTCATAAGGATTTTCATTCTTAGTTCTTTCGAATTAAGAGGTGCAACTCTATGACATAGTCATAAAGTTCAAAACCATTCAACTGAGACGGTTTATAAATCCTTATCGACTACCTTGGAGCTTGAGGTATAGGAACTAGGTAGTTTATATTTGTTGATTACTTTCTTGTCTTTCAAAGAACCCATTCTTTGAGTTCTATCTTTAGTTCATTTGCTTTTAGGCAAATCACATTGTAGGATTACAATGAACTACCCAACAAAACAACATTTGTTAGTTGGTTTATAGAAGCGATATCCAAAAGTTAATTTAAGGATATCCCACAAGATTGTTATCAAACAAATATTGCTTTTAGCACACAACCCCAAATCTTAACATGCTTAAGATTTGTCTTTCTTTCCAACTACATCTTATGGAGTCATGAAAATATTGGAAGATCTTCTAATTTACAATCATATTGTTTTAGAAGTATATATCCTATATATGGGTAACAGATAACATCTAACGAACTAAATCTTATTCGAGTTCGTTCTTCTCCTAAAGGAGAAATTCATTATCTTATGATGCTATTTTCCTTGATATCTTTCAAGAAAACTATTCTAAAGTGTTACCATTCCTTGGATCAAATCTAAGGATGTAAATACTTTAGATGTCTTACTCATCAACTTACATTTCTTGAATTCTTTGAAACCTTTTGCAAAGTATTTGAACTTGTGTTTATTCAAAATAAACTATAGTCCAACCGAGAGTGATCTTCGGTGAATGTCATATAACATGAGTAGTATTATGTTGTGGACAAGTGCCACTAACATCTAAGTGACTTAACCTCAACAATTTTGTGATTCTTTCTTCTTTCCAAAAGAATAAAGATTCGAACATTTCGCCTCTATACAATTTTAACAAGAAGGTATTGGATCCGGATCTAACGATCCAAAGCATCCATCTATGACCAACTCGTAATTTATGTTTTAGAGGTATCACAACTTTAGTTGGGATTAGTCACTACCTTGCAACCTTTTGGGTTTTAAGCATCGTAGTATTCTAAACAGTTAACACTACCATATCATCTCTACTATAGAGACAATCAATTAGATTACTATAATCCAATCATTGATTAATAAAGAACAATGTTTTGTCAAACAAAACATTCATCCATCTCTACTATAGTGATGGAATTAAGCTCCTTAAAATTGGAATGTAAAGACAATCTTTGGTTTTTCCAATTTCTTTGGTAGTTCATACGAGGAAGTAAGTACTATCTGCTTTCGCAGAGATCTTTATTTTATTCACGTTCCGAATGTGAAGCACCTTTTTCTTCTCTCATATATCTTTTACTTCTTATTAGTCACACTTTTACAACAATTGTAAAACATGAGGGAAACTCTTCTGGGTCCTTGACGGTATAATGTTGACCGGTGCTCAGTAGTTTCGGGATTGGTCAAGTATGGTACAAACAAAATTTATTCATATTTTCACATCAATACACTTTATGGCTTCGTCATCTTCCAGGTATCAGCCAGCACAGCTCGATTTGAAATCCAAGTGGACGTTCCGGGTCGGGATGTGTCATTTATGCTTGGAGATAGTTACGCCATAATTTTGATTTTTAATTAAAGCCCTCCAATCCCACATGAATTGTGGTTTTTGTCTGAGTTTAAATTAATACAAATTCATAATAATTAATGTACAAGTGTGAAAAATGTATATATATATATACACACACACACAAACACACACATATACATACAAATATGCCTAATGACAAGCTCTACAACTTTTGTGGAGATGTCAACTCCGAAATTCAACATTATAATCTATAAATCCTAGATTTATATTTAATCATCAATTTTACATTTATAATCCATTATTCTTACTGAATTTCGCTTGTTCATATTTTCATTTTTCAAAACATGATCTTTTAGTGAATTCAAAAAGATGAATTGTTTGGATCGTTGACATCACGTTCAAATTTTTACAATTAGTGAAAATACTGCTTGGAGTTTATAAAGTTTATAGAAATTATATAACATTGACTCATATTTTAGTTAACCGTAAATATCGGAAC
Source organism: Malus sylvestris (assembly GCF_916048215.2). Lineage (NCBI taxonomy): Eukaryota > Viridiplantae > Streptophyta > Magnoliopsida > Rosales > Rosaceae > Malus > Malus sylvestris. The sequence continues at coordinate 38,628,503 of NC_062272.1, read as the reverse complement.
CTGATATCAACAATCTGAACTGTTTGTAAAGGAAGCATTAAAGCATATGGCAAGGGGCCATAAGTAGATAGTCTTCAATGGAGTCTAGAAATTCAAGACCTTAGAGGGCATTCGATTCAACAAACAAAAAAACAATAATAACCACAATATTATTCCAATAACTATGAGGAGCATGTCCAATAAGTAAAGCACGTGCAGTTTCAAGAATATGTCGAATTATACCCTCTACCAGACCATTTTGTTGGAATGTTTGAGAGCAAGTCGTCTCATGTAAAACGTCATGAGCCCCAAACTAGTGTTCAAAATCGTGATTTACACACTCTCCGCACGCACGGAGGCATTTTTGCATCATGGGTGCTACGCGCCCATAAAGATGTATTGTGTTAGTTTTTTTTCATTGTAATTGTCAAGATATATTTTAAATGTATTGTCCAAAGTGACTTTTTCTTTACCATTCACGTCCTAAAAAGTTGTCATGTTTTTCGTTTTCACTTTGCGTAAATTAATAATTTAAATAGACAGAAATATATGAAGTTTTCAACTAATTTTTGTTCTCTTTTTCTACACAGTAATATGTGTCACTTTGCAATGATTATGGCTACATGTTGATTAGTTTGCTCTCCATTGTACAGGGTGAAATATTTTTCTATGAGATTTGTCAAGCAACGGATGGGAAAAAAGATCCTCATTGTCTAATGTCAACATTTCCTATTGCACCAGTGAGATATGTTTCCTGTCGAGTTAGCGTAATGTGAATGTCTCTAATTTATATATGGACATTATATAATTGTCAAATATTTAAAAGTCAAGTTTGTATGGTAACATGATTAGGTTACGTTTTCACATTGAATGTGACACACCCCGACCGAGGTCAAGGCATGCTAGCCGTCACGTGAGAGTGACGTAGCCATGTGCACAATGCGGAAGCGATAAAGATTGCAAACATACGAATAATTAAAAACCATATTAAAAGAGTGTACTACTAGCAGGAAGTGATAGGAGTTAGTTACAACTGTAAACTCTCCTAATCAGAGCATAAAGTCTAGGTGCAGTCTAGTAGGACAAGAACTAGTTATACAGTACCAGGAATGTCATACTATTATTCAAATGGGTCAAAACTGCCGACGATCTCGAGCCACCGACTGCAAGCTTACTTAAAACCTGGAGGGGCGCAAAATAGAAAACGTGAGCGGGCATAAACAAATGCTTTACAAAATATCTAGCCCTTCGCTGTAAAACATGTATAATTTTTCCAGAATCAAGATACAAATATATGCATATATATATATACACACGAATATGAACATATATCAATTCAAATCATGCTTTATGTAACTATATTCACATGTATATAAGCCATGCCAAGATATAACAGAGTAAGCAATTCAGGTAAGAATAAATTCATGGAAATATGATATGATAGCCAGAACCCCTGAGGTAGTCTATACGGCTGAATTCATAGCTCAAACTCAATTTAGCCGGAGTCACTTCTATGACCTATACGGCAATATACTGCACATAAGTTGGAACCACTGGAATGGTCTGTACAACAAGGTTGGGTGTGATATAGTTATGCTCAAAGCTACGCCCTCATGCTAGCTGTGCGATAAATAGTTAGTCACCTACGAGTCGGAACCACCTATAGTGGTCTATGCCACAAGACTGTGCACCTAATTTGGATCCAATGTGAGCATATGGTGCGGAAGGTGACATAATATACAGGCCTGTGCCAACTCTCTGGCTAGATCGCAATCACCCGGGGTGCAGGTTTATGAGCTCATCGTTTCTCAATCATATCTCATATAGACAATCAACATGTTCATCTCATTTATTGAATAGCTGCACCTAACCTTTCGTTAGACTGCCTACGTACCCTAAATAGGGATCAAGCCGTTCATAGTTCAACTAGATCAAACATAACTTACATGCACTTACCTGTGCCTCCACAGCACCACCATTATATATATATATATATATATATATATATATATATATATATATATATATGTATGCAACCATGAAATGCATATTCATAATATAAAGGCATTTGGCATATTATTTCAAAGCATACTTTCATTTAAAACACATTTCTGGGAAATATATCAAGTATATAATTATATACTGAAAACAAAAGGCCACTCACTGATATATCGAAGGGTCGTAGCCCCCGAGTCAGCCGTGGATACGCTCGTCCTCGGGATAAGTCTCACCTATATGCGAATTAACTATAAAAACGTTATTTTAAAGCACATCAGTAAAACTAGCTAATAACTTCTCATACATTGCTCAATTTGGGTATATGAATATATCATAGTGATCTACACAACCTCAGGATCATCCCCATAATTTTAGAATTATTTTTGGACCTCCTACGCGCCGTCACGCGCCGGAAAAGGCACGGCAAAACGTGCCCCCATGAGCGGCCCAAACTTGACGGATTCCCTAACCATCGTTAGGGAATATTCTGTTAAACCTAACAGATTCTGTCAAACTTGACTAACATCGTGAGAATATTCCATCAAACTTGACGGAATATTCTCCCATCTCCTACCTCGAGCTCCAGCGACTGTTGTTGGCGCCAGAAACTAGGCAAAACTTCAAACTATTCGCCTTCGTTTCTCAACCATTTTTCATGCAATTGGTACCAAAATGAAGCTAGGAACTTCTACAATCATGATATACCATTTTAAAGCTCTAAAAATCACGGGATCTCACCAGAGATTTCCAAGAAAACTGGCCAAACTTCGTCCACACGATCCCGACGTCCAAAACCTTCAAACGAAACACTCCGAGCTTCCTTGGGACCTCACTAAGCTTCCTACGAGCTTGAAATTTCCAAAAAAATAAGATTTAACGTTTGCATGAATAGTACCCCAAATCGGGGTTATGGTTTCGACATGAAAACGAAGCTATCCTTACCTAAAAATGGTCTAGATGTGATCCTGAGCTTGCAAGGAACACAATGGTACCTTTAACGTCCTCGATCCATCACGATTCAATGGGTTTTGGGTTTGAGTTCGTACGGAAGAGAAGAGAGAGAGATAAAGAGAGTTCGAGGGACAGAGAGAGAACACGGGAGGGAAGAGAGAGAAAGGAGAAGTGATATGCATGGTCCAACTAGTCAACACCCAATCAAAATCAAAGTTCTTAGTTCCTAAGTGGTTCCAAAAACTTAGGGAAAAAAATTCAAATAATTCGATTTCAAAACAATTCACACACCACACACTTCTTAATGTCCAAGGGTAATCCAGTCTTTTCACATTAGCGATAAATATTTCTCGGGACAGGCTATGACAATCTCCCTAACTTAGAAAATTTCATCCTTGAAATTACATATAACCAATACATCCACTAATAATCATAAAACAAGCGTGGATACATCTCTCTCATCCGATCCTCTGTCTCCCAAATAGCCTCTTCCATTGAATGATTTCTCCATAACACTTTAACTAGACGAACTGTCTTGTTCCTCAGTTCTTTATCCTTCCAATTCAATAAAGTCACTGGTTCCTCATCATAAGTCAAGTCCGAATTGATTTCCAAGGGTTGAGGAGGAATCACATGTGAATGATTTGAAACATAGTGTTGAAGCATCGAAACATGAAACACATCATGTACCTTGGATAACTCTGGAGGCAACTCAAGTCTGTAAGCAACCTCAACGACTCGCTCGGTGATCAAATACGGTCCAATGTACTTAGGACTCAATTTTCCTTTCTTTCCAAGGTGATAGCTTCAAAAATACCCAATCACCTACACCATACTTCCGATTAGTGGCATGCTTGTCTGCTAGGCTCTTTTGTCGATCTTGGGCCGCTTTCAGGTTAGACTTAATTACCTGAACATTTTGAGTAGTCACATCCACAATCTCAAGGCCCACCAAAACTCTTTCGCCAACCTCTGATCAACATAGAGGCGTACGACAAGATTTCCCATAAAGTGCCTCAAATGGTGCCATACCAATGCTTAAATGATAACTGTTGTTGTAGGCAAATTCCATCAAATCCAAAAAATCATGCCAACTATCTCCAAACTGCAGCACTGAATATCTCAACATATCCTCTAATGTCTGAATGGTCCTCTCAGATTGTACATCTGTCTGAGGATGCTATGTCGTACTATAAAGCAATCTTGTGCCAAGAGCTTCCTAGAATGCTATCTAGAACTTGAAAGTAAATTTGCGTTCCTAAAACCCTTCTCTTTGTTGATTCTTTCTAATCTGCCCAGTTTATTTGTTTAGTTGCTGTTTGCTTGTTTACTTGTGTTTTGTGTGAATTTAAGCTTGAAACATTGAGGACAATGTTTGATTTAAGTGTGTGTGTGTGGGGGGGGGGGGTAATTAAGTGTTTTTGATGCAAATTCGCAGGATTTTATCACCCATAACTTCAAGTGTTGTTCCTTGCTGTTTTAAGTGTTTTTAAGCTGTTTTGGTGTGTTTTAGTGTATTTTGTTTTAAAAATCCGAAAATCTCATAAAAATTTGAAAAATTGTTTTGAAAAAGCCACAAAGAGTTGTTTTTGTGTGTTTGTTTGTGTCTTAGGGTACCTTCCAACACAATGATGAGGATTTGGTTTGTAATTGCATGGCTGTTAAAGAGAGTGATTAACATGGTTGAAAGTTTGATTTACTCTTTGTTTATGCTTGGTTATGGTTATAGTTTATGAATTCACATGCAATCATAAAGGAAAAATCAGTTTTTGTAACATGCTTGAAGGAAGGAACTCAAATTAACGCTACAACCTTGTGAGACTTGAGCCTAAACGTTTATTTGGAGAGTTGATAATCTGTGCATTATTGTTTTTTTAAGTCGTTGCATGATCTCATTATTCCTTGCTTGGTTACTACTTAGAAGACGTTTCATCATTTAGTTCCAAATGCTAGAACTCATGCCCATTTCATTCAAAGCATGCTATTGATTTGCATAACACATATTCAAGATGAAGTTGTGTAGTTACCACCACCTTAGCCAAAATGCCGTGTGCCCTACTTCATTTTATGTTTAAGTTTAACCCCGTTGAGCCTTGTTAGCCTACATTATTTGTTAACCCACATTATCTTCACCTAGCCTAGTTTAGGACCATCCATACCCTTGTTCTTAAAGCATAGTAAAGCATGATTCAAATTGAATTCCTTTTGATTATTGTTTGGCAGAAAGCAAGTGTGGGGGAAGTGCTTCTCATGTGAGTTAATGTGCCATAGGCACGGGAAGAAAGAATGAAAAAAGAAAAGTGTGAAAAGTATGAAAAGAAAAGAGTTGAAAAGATGTAAAAAAGAGTTCTAAAGTGTTGTTTGTTGAAGAAAGGGTCCAAAACATTGTATTCGGCCCTACGTATTGCTTTATTCTTCCCTTTGTGTTCAAAGTTGATTTCTGCAATCTAAGTGAATTCTAAGTTTCAATTTCATTACTTTGCTTGCTATTGCTTTAAGAACGTTTGTTATCCCTATCCTTCTTTTGTTAACCAATACCCCAAGCCCCGTTGCAACCCTTGACTTCAATCTTGAGTGTTATGTGTTTCAATTTATGGAGTTTGAATTTGGTATGAGCATATGGTGTCACTGGTTCTCGCGTCTAAGTAGTAGCATTCCATTCATGAGATCATATCTAAACATGCTTATTAACTCCAGAAATTGCTTTCTTTGTGATACAAATATGGGAGCGTTCATTTTTATATCTACATCAATCTTCTCACATATAAGTAGTGTCCCTTACTTCTTTTACTAAAATGAGACTGGTGAAGATGGAAATCTTTCCTTTTGCCCTGAGGTTGATATGTCTGTTGACTTGGCAAAGTATTAAGTAAGGCAGGGGGAGGCACCGCTGCCGTTTGGAAGGTCGAGGTCTTCTCATTTGGTTGGATCTGGCTTCCATTCCCTACTTGCTGATAAGGGGTGGCTGTGGGGGTTTTCCCTTGATATGTCATTGCCTCGACGGAGGCATGCTTGTAAGCTTGTGCCATCACCTCAGAGTAAGCCTTCCAAGTGTTTGCATTGATCATGTACTTGAAGAAACAGTCACGTAGGCCTACCGTGAAGGCCTTGAGGGTGGTCTTGTCATCTGCCTCAGCGCAGCGAGAATACTCATAGCTGAAAAGACCAGCATACTCTCGTAGTGACTCGTCCGGCTTTTGGCGAATAGTGTACAAGTCATCTGCAGAATGCAAGCAACCAGTTTGGAAGATGTGTTGAGAGATAAACAGTTTCCTCAGTTCCTCAAATGAGTCTACTGTCTCAGGTGGAAGACAGCAATACCAGTTTAGAGCTCCGCCAGAAAGGGTGAAGGGGAAGAGAAGACATCGCTCTTCGTCGGTGTGCATTTGATATGCCATGGTGGACTCAAAGAGGTTAAGGTGTTCAATTGGGTCATCTCTTCCAGTATAGAGTTGTAAACCAAGCTTTCGTTTTGTCTTCGCTTGAAGGGGGTGTCAAGGATCCTCCTTGTGAGAGGGCCAGGCCTGGGTTAGTTCCAGTCAGGTATCTCGGCCTGACGTTCGGCCTTCAACTTGTTTACTTCCTCGAGGAGTTGTAGGACAAAGGGGTCTTGAGTGGAGTCATGTACCACTAGGATTTTCTTTCGTAAGTCTCCATCGCTTCTTAAGTTGAGTCATGTACCACTAGGATTTTTCCTTGGACTCGCCGTACTGACTTTTAGGGCGAGTCTGTCGGAATACCTCAGAGTCCCCTGTACCTTCATGTTCCTCTAGGACATATCGTTCCTTCCCTAGATCGGCAGCTGGCCTGGGTCGTGGGAGGGGACTGAGTCTTTTAGAAACCCTTGGGTCATTGATCTTCGAGCATATGTGGAGGGGATTCTCTCGACGTTGCTTTAGGAAGTCTCGGCAGTCACAATAAATGAATTTCGATCCTTCCAACCCTTCTGCAATGAGGTGTCTTCCTCCACTTCTCTTGCTTCGGGTCGAAGCAGCTGGGTTGAGAGAAGTCTCATGTTGATCAATGTTTTGATGATTAGCTCGCTCCTCATTAGGAATACCCATGTCGAAGAAAGGTGACTCTCCGTGTTGGGGGGCACCCAGATGATGGTTGATGTCCACAGGGGTAACAAGCTCGCATGTTTGAGTATGCATAGTTTCGTGGAGCGTCTTAAAAAACTTCTCATACTGCTCCTGGGGGACCTCATTCTTCATTGCTATCTTGTTGTTTTGAGCTTTTAGCTCATCGACTTTACCTTGAAGAGCAACCCTCTTTCCTTCCTTCTTTCGTTGTTTCACACTAGGTGCAAGAGGGGTGTCATTTTGTGTGCTGTGGCTTTCTTCGCTCCCCATGTTGGAGATGGATGCTTGGTTAAAAGAAAGTGTACGAATGGTGGAAACTAGCTTGACAAAGTTGGAGAGAGTGGGAATAAATGTCGTTCCCACAGACGGCGCCAAATGTTGATGCACAAAATCAGTGAGGACTTTGGTACAACAGAAAGTGTTAAGTTTGTGACCTTCGCTAGATTGCTCCTGTCACTAGTGTGGATAAGTATATAAATGGATAGGGACAGGGAAGCAAACACAAGATGTACGTGGTTCACCCAGATTGGCTACGTCCACGGAGTAGAGGAGTTCTCATTAATTGTGAAGGGTTTACACAAGTACATAGGTTCAAGCTCTCCTTTAGTGAGTACTAGTGAATGATTTAGTACCAATGACATTAGGAAATATTGTGAGAGAATGATCTCTATTTATAGAAGAGAGTTTCTAGTTTCATTATGACATTGACACGTGTCGTGTTGTGATTGGCTTCTGATGTTGACACGTGTCGCGCTGTGATTGGCCTCCTGGTTAGAGGGAAACTCTTTTGGGTCCTTGACAGTATAACGTTGACCGGTGCTCAGTAGTTTCAGGATTGGTCAAGTATGGTACAAACAAATTATATTGTGACATATTGAATTCTTGAGAAATTGCAGACTACGGTAAGTATTTTCATACAATACGTATTATATATATTTGGAAACTATACTTATTTTATGACAAGGGGTTATTACATTTTGAAAAGGTTTTACAAAGCTTTATTTTTAGGCCTACTCACCCTTATTTTTCACCCCTCTGGTATTGGTGATTTCCTTAGATGGTATAATTCTTATCCTATCTTTACTGTACTCAACTTATGCTCGACATCACGTGTGGAATGAGTTCATTCCCCCTCACTAGCGCACTCTTACATTTAGGCATTTTTAGGTTTAAATTTATTCACATTTTCCACCTCATTACACTGTATGACTTCCTCACTTTTCGAGTGTCGGCCTATACAGCTTGATTTGGAGTCCAGGTGGATATTTCGGATCAACGTGTGTCAATCTACCTCTAATATGATTAACATGTTTAAATTCTTCTCTAATGCGATAAATAGTTCACCTTACTTTTTATTTTCTGCATATGATTGCGATCACTTATATCTAATACGGACGATTGACACTCAATTCAATTTTATATTCAAAGCAAGCCATTCAATTTATATTCATAGCGTCACTATTTTATCTTGGTACATTTTTTCTGCATTTTGTATTGTAATTGCAGTCGTACGCATCCCTTTGCTACACCAACTTCATAGTGAATTAAGGTTTTTTTTTGTTTACTGGCTTTTTGATGTCTGGCTTAATTAAATGAAAAATCACGAAATGGCATTATCAAGATTAATTTCTATGTTTTTTAATTATAGTTAGGCTTAATGTGTATGATATTGTTTCTGTTCCTTGCAGCAAATCACACTACACAAGTAAGGCAATTTTTCTCACCATATTTTATATCGCCATTTGAATAGTTGAAATAAATAAACGAAAATTATTTGTAATAGACAAATTGTGTAAGAAATTCTTTCCCTTTTCAAAAATCAGAATGATTCAAAAAAATCTCTTTACTCCCTTCTCCTCTTTTTTCTATTGTGTTTCAAATCACATCCTTGATTTTGTGCAAGAAATTTTATACTACAAGAAAACTGCCAAAATAAGCTTCTTTTTTTTTGGTTGGGAAAAGTCTAACTGTAGCAAGCTACAGTCAAAACTCCTTCAACTTTTATTAAAACAACAAGCCCAAATTTACAAGCAAACCAAAGGCCCAACTTAAAAATATGCATAACCAGAAAAGGGCCAAAAACAACAGAAAACTAGAAAGAGGGCCCAACAACAGTGAAGCCCAAAAAACACACAACAGCTGAGAAGCTTCTACCGAAATCCCTACATCGACAGAGATCCAGGCCAACCAATTGAAAACATCAACCACCAACAAGTATAGCTGCCTCAGACACCACCTCCAACCCCGTACAACAACCAGATCACAGCCATTAACAAGAGATAATCGGCACCAAAGAGGGATTAGCTAACTACCAGTAAGAAGCTTAGGGAAACCCACAAGCAACTTTTATTAAAACTGCCAAAATAAGCTTTTTATCTTCTAGGTTTTGGGTTTTGCTCAAAAGAAAGGTTCTCCGTTTCTCCTGGCCCTGATGTCCAAGTTCTTTTTTTTTTCTTTTTTTAAATATAATGTACACATTCATTTTAGTTGTACTCTATTTGTAGTGTGTTGATGTTGCATAATTTATTGTCATTTTTGAATAACGGATTTCAATGACAACAATATTTGTGCATTTTATCTTTGTTAATAGTCGGAGAAATTCAGAATTCATACCTATTTGTTTTGGTGCGTGTGATAAAAAAAACACTCTTGCATGTGGCACCAATGATAAAAAAATAATAACGGTGGCTAGAAATTGGCATACGTGGTTTCGACATATGTAAAAGTTCTTTGGGTGTAATCCCCGGAATTACAGAAAAATAAGCCTTGACTATGTGCGTTAATTAGAAAGCATGGTTATCATAATAATAGTTTGTAATACAATCATAGAGAAAAAGAATCACAAGGAGATGCTTGAAAAAAAAAATAAGAAGAAATTGTTATGACATGCTAAATTACTCATGTAAGAAATAAGAAAACAATAAAAACAACACATCTTTAAAGACACTTAATTCTTGTAATGTAAAAATGCATCTCGCATGCATGTGAACACGTGCGGAGAGGCTAGTATGTAGTTTAAATAAATATTGAATACTCCCTACCATTTCATTGATGTTTATAGGGGAGTATGATTCTCTCCCCTTTTTTTTTTCTTTCCCTCCCCACCCCTTTTATTTGAACGGTCACGATTAAGTCATGTCAACATCTTATATTAATTTTTTATAAAATGAGAAAGACAAAATAGAGAATGTAAGAAGAAAAAATGAGAGGGAATAAAAAAAATAAAGAAAAAGAATCCTAATCCATTTATAGGTCACATTTATAATAAAGAGGTACACTAGTGTTGTGACCAAATCATTTACACACGTGTAACCTTAATACGGAAATCACCCGACAAACAAACGGATGTTACTCCATCAGTTAACGTTTCGCAGATCTCCAAAAGATGACGTCATCATCGTCCAACTAACAACACCTATATGGATCAAATCAAACTGTCCCCATGATTTCTCTAAAGTTAATTTGTACTTTGTATCACGTATGACTCGTTGGGTCCCATGAATACTATGTGTTTTCGATCGAGGATTGTGTTCGGAATGTCATGGTTACCCAAGCTAATCAGAAGAGGTGGAGAACCTATTCAGTTTAGGATTACAATGCAATACGGTCTTTCTCTAATACAATACTCTCGACCACATTGTTTGGTTTGATAGTTTATTCATGTCTACTATCCAATGTGATTCATTTACTTATATGATTACCTTGAATGTGATTTGGAACGACTTCCTAAATCTCATTCATACTCTGGCTAGAGATTCTTAATCATATCATAGAGTATTCTCCCTCAAACAGTTTGAAGGTTAAAGATCCCTTGTTGCGCATTCACTTGCCTCCATGGCTAAGTGGCTTAACCCCAACTATGCCGTGGACACCCTCTAACGGAGTGACTTTGACATAGTCAAAGACCTAATCACATGACAACTATGATGCCTCAGGTCAAAGAACTACTTTGCATTATCTCAACCATGAGTTCTCATGTGACATGAGTATGAGAACTCCTTGTTAATCGCGTTCAGTGAACTCATTTTCTATTGACCACCTACGTACTTGTCTTGGTGTCAGTCACACCAATGACTCGAGACCAGTCACTTTCCCTAAGATAAGACATAGCACGTACTGATCTTAACGGACTGTCAATGCCCAATTGGCAATCCTATGATCAAGAACGTTTAGGATATGTATACAAAAGAGAATAGTCTCATGAATCTACCTTCTTTAGATCGCATTGTCCCCATTACATATTCCTTGGACTTATCGTTTAAGCGTATAACATTTATATGAGACGGCTTCAAACAATAATCTTTGCACTTTAAATTAAATTATATTAGCTTAATATGTGAAATGTGTGTAAAGTATCATCATATGATTGGTTTTAGGGCACATTTCCAACATGTTATTCCTTCCTCCTAGATTATCAAGAAACTACCAACAATCGGGTAGAATATGAGGCCTTAATAATTGACCTAGAGATCTTGATAGAGTTGGGGGCAACCAAAGTTGAGGTATTTGGTGATTCAGAGTTGGTGATCAATTAGTTAAATGGAGAGTACAAGTGTAGACACATCACCATAGCCGGCTATTACTTAGCGGCCACCCAATTGTTAAGCTATTGAGGCGCTGAAATATCAGCCAACTACATTCCTAGAGAAGCAAATGCAATGGCCAACGAGACGGAACAATTGGCCTCTGGAGTACAAATCTAGGAGAGGAAGTTTGAAGAGGATATAGAAGTACAGAGAAGAAATCTCCCTTCTATCTTAGAAAGGGGATTCGGCCTAGATGTGATGACTGAAGAGATGGAGACTGAAGATTGGAGGACACCTATTCTTCGATATTTAAGAGATCCATCCTTCCCCACAAGTAAGAAGAATAGATAGCAAGCAACTAAGTACGTCTTGTGGGGAGAAAATTTACCAAGGAAGATTCCAGATGGATTAATGCTAAAATGCCTAGGCCAAGAAGAATCGATTAGAGTAATGGTTGAAGTACATGAAGGGATCTATGAAGCACATCAGGCAGGAACCAAGATGAGGTGGCTAATTAGGAGATACGGTTATTTCTGGCTCGAGATAGAGAAGGATTGCAAAGCTTATGCCTGAGGGTGTGAAGAATGCCAAAGACATGGACCACTCCAATATGTACCCTCAGTACCCTTAAACCCTGTAGTTAAGCCTTGTCCCTTCAGAGGATGGGCAGTGGACTTTATCAGGCAAATTTACCCAGCTTCTAGCAAAGGACATACATTCATAATCATGGCAATAGATTACTTCACCAAGTGGGTAGAAGCTTCAGCAGTAAAGACTATGACTTCAACTGCAATTAAGAAATTCATTGAAACCAATATCTTACATCGATTTGGGGTGCCCGAGACAATTGTCATAGACCGTAGACCATCTTTTATTTCAAAGAAGTAGAAGAGTTTGCCAGTAAGTTCAAAATAAAGATGGTCCAGTCTAGTCCTTACTACCCCCAGTCAAACAGGTAGGCTGAAGCCAGTAATAAGATCTTGGTAAACGTTATTAAAAGAATGGTGACCGGGAATCCAGAGAAATGGCATGAGAAGTTGGGAGATACATTGTGGGCATATAGGACTTCCAAAAGAGCAGCAACTGGAACTACTCCTTACGCTCTGACTTTCGGGCAAGGTACTATGATTCCTATGGAAATTAATGTGAGTTCAGTTAGAATTCAAAATCAATTTGGGCAACACAGTAAAGAGTACATTCAGGCTATGTGTCAAGGAATTGAATACCTTGATATAGCCCGAATCGAAGCTCTAAATAAAATTCAAGAAGGAAAGTAGGTTGTTGTTCGAGCCTACAATAAAAAGCTCAAGTGGAAGAACTTCAAAGAATGAGAGTTGGTATGGAAGGCAATTCTTCCTTTGGGAGCTCAGATCAAAGGCTTTGGAAAATGGAGCCCGACTTGTGAAGGTCCCTTCATTGTTAACCAAGTATTGGGTAAAGGTGGCTATTACTTAGCAGATTTGGAATGAGACTTACAAAAGCATCCAATCAATGTTAAATTTCTAAAGAAATATCACCCAACTTTGTGGGATGTTAGGGATTGCTATATAGAAGAAGGAAGTACAAGCGTTGCATGAAATCTAAACCCAGTTTTGCACTCATCATGAATCGCAAGGAAAATGCAAGACAAAGTAATTTACCCTAGAATAGTGGGTCTACATTTTGTCCGACTCTGCCTAAACATTGTTACTATTGGCTAAATAGATTTTAGCATATCCAACTTCCATTTGCTATCTCAATTCCTTTGAGTCTTCTATGCCTTCACCCGAGAGCACGACCGATGAAGTCGTGATAGTTGATCCCAAAGCATACACCTATGATGATAAAGTGATCAAGAAAGCAGAAGCTATGGGGAAGTCTGGGCTTATGAATATCAACACAAATGGAATCTACCAGTGTGATTAAGGCTGCTCGGTTACTCCTCAATGCCATAGAAGTCTTGAAAAGGAAGCAGGGAGTAGTGCGCCTTTTTGATGATTTTATAAGAACTAATTTCTCCTTAGGCATGCTATCTCCAACAACAATTGAAACCTGAAAAGTCTATGCAGGTTCCAAGGGATGCATTCTTCCCTCTTTAAAGGAGAACCCAGTATAAGGACCTACCCGAGGACGATAAGGGCTATTGAGAAAATAATGCATGGTGGAAATCCTTTCACCAGTCGCAGAAGAAAATTGGATTCATGCAGCTTCAAGTACCTTTGAGAAGATGGGAAGAAAGTTGGCATTATAGGGGTCTGAAACTGTCTAAGAATTCTAGGTGATCCTGGAAAATTTTAAGGACTCAAGTTCATTAAAATCTTTGGCCAAGGAATGGAGTTGAAGGGAGTTTTATAGCGAAGGATCGGGTGACGGTTGGAATTCATGGGTTAATGCAAGGGTCTCAGAAAAGCACCGGTTGCTTTTGAAACGGTGCAAGTTCCGAGAAAAAGTGTGCGACAATGGTTAATGAAAGGCAGTTGTTCAATCATTATTAGCCCCTCGGTTTGCAGGCTTAACAACAATTGAATGGGGCACTGTTTCGGTTAATATTTAAGTTTGGGCATAAAGGGAAGGAAACCCAAAAGAACTCAATAAAGGAGATTTTGCTCGAGGCCCAGAGTCAAGCCCAGATACCTATCTTGAGATAATATGATGGCTCCTCGTTAAATGCAAAGGTTAAGTGCTTACAAAGGAAGTGACAATCGATGGAAATCAACCAACTCTCAGCCCAAAAGCACTCTCCGAGTGGCAAAACATGTAAAAATGTTGATGACTCACTACCCTCCTATTGCTTTCGAGCAAGAGCAGAAGCAGCACAGTTGGGCTAATTCGCTTATAAATAGGGGAAGAGGGCCCAGAGACAAGGACACTCAACCAATCAAACAAACAAACATACAACTTGCCTCTCAATCAAGCAAATATCCAGAAAAGCTGTGCTTTGTCTAGATTCTGCACCCATTTAGCTTTAGACTTCCTTTAGAAAAAAACATCTTTTGTTTATGTAAAAGATCTACTACCTTCTTCAAATGTTGCAGTATCGATTCTCTTGTGTAAACCCATTTACGTTTCATCCCTCTTTCAGTACCCAACCTTTAGAACTAAAACAAAGAGATTGCAAGACGTTTAACCTTACCCGACAAGGTGAAATCTTGCCTGCGTCTCATTGTTTTGTCATTCAATTAATAGATCTATTGTTATAATGTATTCCTTAGTTATATTCAAGTCATTTCTAGTATTTTTATGATCCAAAGTTCCATCAGTTCTCAGATATGGTTCACTTAATGGTTCTATGGTCATAAGAAGATTAAAAGTGATTAAAACTAATGACTTGATCAAATCTTGATCTTCACCCTTTAAGCATACAAGATAAAGAACTAAAAGTCCTCGATCTCAAGGCACAAAAAATAACTTAATGTAAACCTAACCCATCTATGACAATCCTTTGATAATAAGAAGGCATAATAACTTGGGGCTCAAGTAATCGGCTTAAATACACTTGTTCTACATCTACCATACAGAGATGGCAATGGCACGCCTTAGCACTTAGTTAGTTTTGATTGTGAGCCTCAAGGCCTACACCTAAGGCCCCATAAAGGCACCTTTTAGAACTAACTTTATACTCCTCTTGCAGCATCTTAGCAAGTCGGAGCCCGACAATCAACCAAAGTGCCAACTCATAGGGGAGCTATGTGCTCGAGCTAGGGACCACTTCCCGCGAGATTTCCTGCCCGAACACTTTGTACTTTTTTCCTTATATAATAGGTTTTAATTGTTTTCATTTTTTTCCATTTATGTTTAGCTTTAGAGAAAAAAGGTGCTGACTTGGAAGAACTCACTCAAGATATTTTTGACATGAGCGTTAATGAAAACTCGGGACAATGCTCCAATAGTATTAGTCTTGATTAAGCATCGTATGTATTTTAACTAGTTCTTTTAAAGATATTTTTCTGTGATGTTTAATGATTAGTTCCAATTTAGTCCGTTGCATCATTTTATTACATCTCTTCTTGCTCTCTAACTAAATACTTTATACCATAAAGGTGAATGTTGAAGGCAAAAAAGCAGCAAAGGATGTAATGCAAGAAGAAAGAGATCCACTGTAGACTATGTAGTGAGACATTGATTCAGACTGGAGAAAGAGAATTACTGTGTTTTACTTAAACAATTTCCGATCTATGTTAAGATTTGGAGACACATGTAATTGATAGAAAGTTAAATTCTACTATATAAATTATACTATAAAAAAAACACAATCACATTGTCCAAAATCCATGCAACTCTCTCTCTCTCTCTCTCTCTCTCTCTCTCTCTCTCTCTCTCTCTCTCTCTCTCTCTCTCTCTCTCTCTCTCTCTCTCCAATCAATGCCTTATCTAAGCAAAACCAAAAAGCTTTCAACTTCCTAAAAAGCCACACTATGAGCAAAGCAACACAAAAGAACAGAGAGAGAGACTCAGAGACAAGCTTAAGAGTTAAGGTGCTCACCGCTCTCCACCTCGAAGCTCTCGAAGCCCACAATCTTGCCGAAGCAAAACTTTTTTTTTTTTTTTGATGAAATGTTACAAAAAAAAAAGGTTAACAGGTTGGGTTCAGGTGATCTGTTAAAATAACAGGTCGGGTTGAACTCGACCCAAACCCAGTAAACCCGACCTGTTTATAGGTCTACTTACACTGATTCTTGGATGAGAAGGTCTTGAATAATAGCTGGAGGCTTCTCAATCCAAACTAGTTTTGAACCCCTAGACAATGCTACCTTTGCCAAACAATGGGCAATCCCATTATTAATCCTATAAATAGAACTAATCTTTGAAGCAGTAAAAAAATTGCTCTATGAAGTACATCCCCTGCTAACAAATCCATTTTGGATGCACGATCCAGACAAATGTTGATGATGGATATGACTTGGAAGGAGTCACTCTCAATTCATACCTTTGGAAACCCTAAATGTGATGCAAATTCGACCCATGAAGGATCCACACAAGTTTTTATTTTATTTAAAAGCTTAAAAATTG
Source organism: Malus sylvestris (assembly GCF_916048215.2). Lineage (NCBI taxonomy): Eukaryota > Viridiplantae > Streptophyta > Magnoliopsida > Rosales > Rosaceae > Malus > Malus sylvestris. Next base: position 38,611,978 of record NC_062272.1, on the reverse strand, counting down.
TTTTGTAAAGGTTTTTTTATTTTTAGTTTTCAAAATTGTAAACTAAAAACAAAAACAAGTTTGCTGTTTTTAGAAAAGGTGACAACAAAATTTAAAAATGAGTTGATTATCAAACGCCGAATGTCTTTCCTGCAACCAATTAATGAATATATTTACTCCATTTCAAGTGTGATTGTGAAATTACTCAGATACTATAAAAGGCTCCTCCTTGGTTGAAGCCTCATCTCCAATGTGTGATGTATACCTTGCTTAGTTGAATGAAATTGCTTTAGCTATTAAATATAATATGTAACATGTATAATATACGCACACACACATGGTGGGTTGCTTTTATTTGTGTCTTGCTTTTGAGTGTGTTGCTTAGAGGAATGAAGCCGAAATGGTGGCTTGTGTTTACATGAATTTGAAATTGCAAAGTTAATTTGGGGTATAAGAGTGAATGTTGTTGTTAACTAATTGGACGCTACATGACATTAGGCGTGGTTCGGTTTGGGATCACGAACCGAAACCCAAAGCTCGAATTCCAAACTAATAATTTTCAAAATTGAATTTTATAATCCGAAACTGAGCCGAATTGTCGGGATTTCCAAATTTTAGGATACTTAAAAAATTTTCAAGATTTCGGGTAGGTTTGGGATTGGGCCTTCAAGCCCAAATTGTTGGGCTTTTAAATTTTTTTGGATTTTGAACGGAATGAAAGTTAGCACACTTATTTGTGATAGACCATTAAGTGTAAAAAGTAAGTCTAGAAGCCATAATTGCATGCCAAAGTTCACAATTTCATACCAATGTTCACAATCTCATAAATTCATACAATGCCAAATTCTCTTGTCTACCAAACTAAAATTAAAAGTGCATGCAATTAATTCTAACAATCTCATAATTTCGGTTTAGTTTGGGATTTCCGAATCATTAAATAGGCAATTCTGAATCTCATACCGAATGGCTCGAAATTAGCTCAATATGACATTTTGAAAATTTTGAAAATTCCGATTTAGAACTTTCTTAATTTAAGATCAAATTTTTTTCGATTTGACTTAGAATGTTCAGGAATTTTTTTTGAGCCCTACATGACTTCCACTACTTTTCAAGCTTTCATTTTCATCATTACGTACTCTCAAACACTTCTTCTTTTATTCTTAATATTAATTTCTACTTTGGTCAAAACATAAAAAAATGTACCTTTTTCTTCTTCAACAACACAAACAATTCTTCACGTTGATAGTTTCCTATTTGGCCGCTATTTAATAAATGAATTAAACAAAAAAAAAATTGTCAACCCTTTTTGAACACGTGGCCGTAAACCAACTGAGAACAGACCGTTGAGCTATAGTTGAGGCTGATTTGTAGGAAACTGACTCGTGTCATTGCCATTGGCTAGAATGACAAACATATCTATTCCAGGCTCCCACCTACGAATTTTTTTTTCTTGTGCTCGTGACAAAAGTGATACACCACATGATGTTATAAGTGGTGAATTTTTATTTTTTATGTGATTACTTTTTTAACACAAGAATTTCATCATTTATATAGAAACACATGGTATAACATCTCGTATTCCGAGCACATCGAAAATTTTCTCCCCACCAAGAGGCGGATGCATTGAGGGGCATATGGATAACTTGAGTGCTGACTCTCCGAACTTTGATGAATATCCATGGATAACTTGGATGGTGCCCCTTTAAAGATTAGATTTGGCTTCATACATGTCATCCAATTGTAAGAGTGGCTCCTTCTTTTTTTTTAATAAATATTACTTTGTCAAAACGACATAGTTTTGGACCCTTAGTATGATAAAAATAAATAAACACAAGAGCTGAAAATATAAACACATGGATGATGGATATGTTACTCGGGGGAGATCACGGTGTAGAGCTCAAAGAATCACAAACTTCCATCTTTTATCATGTGGAGCTCTTTGTTGCAATCATTGATCAACAACTTGTGGAATTAAATAGTTGCTTGATGAGATAAATATAGAGTTCCTTCTTTGTTTAGGAAGTTTGAGCCCGGATAATTCATTCTCGGCTTTTGATGAACAAAATCTAATTTGTTTTGCTCATTTTATCCGAATGAATTTACTGCTTGTCAACTCTTAGCACTTGAAGATCGACTTGGGATATGCATTCAAGTAGTGAATTTTCTCAATTGAAAGGAATTGGTAGTCTTGCACAAGAAAAATGGTGGAGACGGGAAGGAATAGGTATATAATCATGTGTATTTGCTAATTACATTGGCTTTGGTTCTACCAGTTGCTACTGCTTCAATGGAGATAGCTTTTTTTGCTATGAATATTGTGAAGATTCAATTGCTTAACCGAATGGGAGATCAATGATTGAGTGATAGCATGATGGTTTGTATTGAGAGCAATGTTTTTTTTTTCATTGACAATGAAGCTATAGCGCAACGTTTTCAAAACATGAAAACACGTCGGGGACTATTGTAACTTGTATTGTTATTTGTTTTATAAGTTATGAATGATGGAACTATGGTTTAATTTTTAAAATTATTATATTTCTAAAAAATATTTGTTACATGTGATCTCCTGAAATATTTTTCCTGAATTTGTCTCTGTGGAATTTTCATTCGGATTCTGTAAAAAAATAAAATTAATAAAAAAAATATAATAAAATAATGTCATTCTTCTTCTTCTCTTTGCTTGAACCCTTCTCCCTCCCATGCCCTAAAGTGGACCCCACCTTGATGCAATCCTCTCCTAAAAGACCAACAGTACCCCTCCAACATGTATGTCATTCCGGACACAATAGCAAGTATTTTTCTGTATAGAAATTTGTGATTCATGTGATGTTAATGGTGTTGTGTCACAGCCCGTCCCGGAGTTGTGTATTATTTATTTATCAACGGCGTGAAATTACCTAAATACCCTTAGACGTTGAGAATTATTATGGAAGGTTGTGGTTTAGAATTAAGAGTGTGGACCAATTAGCTATATTCCTCTATTATTGGACCCAATTAAAACTAAGTGTTCTCTTAGTTGTGATTGGTGGCTTTTGGACCACACATACCCACCTACCCTCTCTCTCCTTCCCGTGCCCTCTCTCTCATCTCTCGGACTCTCTCTCTCTTCCCTCTTTCGTACGGACAAGCTTCAAACTCCCCATTTCAGGCATGGATTGAAGTGAAGGAATATTTTGTGAAAACATGTTCATTTAAGCAACATCAATAAGCATGCAATTAACAATTAAAGGCGGAATCATGCTTGCATGCACTTAAAAACAAAACATTAACCATGAAATTCAAAGCCTAGTAGATTGGTGAACCATTAATCAACTCAAAACAAAGTGAGTTGAGATTTATACCTTTGTAGATTCCTCTTTGCATAAGCAAAGGCTAATCACCTAAAGAGAGGGCCTTCATTCCTTGCATCTTAAATCTATGGATTTGGATGGAAGAATAGGTTTCTCCAAGTTCCTAAAATTGAGAACCTCTAAGTCTCTTCACCAAGGAGAGATTGGAGAAGAAATGAGTGACCTTGGAGTAGTGGGATTGCTAGATGCACCCTCCAAGGGGCCGGCCTCTTTAGAGAGAAATGGAGAGACATGTTCTCTCCAATTTTCTCCAAAACAAAACCTTAAATGAATTTTGGCTATAAAGTCATATTTATACCTTTATTCATTTGAGTGGAAAACTTGTAAATAAGTCCAAGTTCACTACCCTTAACCATATGGCCGGCCTTAGGGTGTTGTTTGGGCTTTTGGGCTTTTTTGAATTAAGTTGTCATACAACTTAAGTCAATGGGCTTGACGTTCGAAGCCCATTGGGCCTAAACGTCCAAAACTATCCCGAGGTCTTTAACGAACTTATTCGTTTGATTAATTAACATATTAATTAATCCTTGCCATAAATAAATAATTAAACCATTTAATCATTCTTACTCATCTCCATTGTTTCTTCAATCTCCACCTTACACGGTGTGCGATCCATTAGGTTCCTTTTAGCGAGGCAGTGGGCGATTAAAACCATTTTACATCGATTGTGAATTGAAACTTACTTTCAATTCTCCCTTTAGTGATTATACACGTTTAGGGCTTCCACAAACCAAGAGTGACACCTAGCAGCATATCATGGTTACCCAAGCTAATCAGAAGAGGTGGAGAACCTATTCAGTTTAGGATTACAAATGCAATACGGTCTTTCTCTAATCTAATACTCTTGACCACATTGTTTGGTTTGATAGTTTATTTATTCATGTCTACTATCCAATGTGATTCGTGTGCTTATATGATTACTTTGAATGTGATTTAGAACGACATTTCTAAATCTCATTCATACTCTGGCCAGAGGTTCTAAATCATATCATAGAGTATTCTCCCTCAAACGGTTTGAAGGTTAGAGATCCCTTGTTGCGCATTCACTTGCCTCCATGGCTAAGTGGCTTAACCCCAACGATGTCGTGGACACTCCAATGGAATGACGTTTGACATAATCAAAGATCAAGTACTTAACCACAAGACAACTGTGATGCCTCAGGTCAAAGGACTACTTTGCATTATCCCAACCATGAGTTCTCATGTGACATGAATATGAGAACTCTTCGTTGATCGTGTTCAGTGAACTCATTCTCTATTGAGCACCTACGTACTTGTCTTGATGTCACACACACCAATGACTCGAGACTAGTCACTCTCCCTGAGAGAAGACATAGCACGTACTGATCTTAACGGACTGTCAATGCCCAATTGGCAATCCTATGATCAGGAACATTTAGGATGTGTCTACGAAAGAATGGTCTCATGAATCTAACTTCATTAGATCGCATTCTCCCAATCACATATTCCTTGGACTTTATCATTTAAGCATATAACATTTATATGAGACGGCTCAAACAATAATCTTTGCCCTTTATATTAAACTAGATTAGTTTAACATGTGAAATGTCCGTAAAGTATCATCATATGATTGGCTTTAGGGCACATTTCCAACATGAAGCTTTAAAGGTAATGTTCTTGCTCATTGTAACTTCCTGAGTATATTGGTACCCTTGTTTAGACATGAATGCTTCGAAAATCCGAGAAACCCTAACCTCGATTTTGTGCACTGTTCATGCACACGTAAAACCTTGTATTTCAGGGAATTCTAAAGACATAGGAAGCTTAAGGAGGTCCTCACGAGTTTCGGGGTACTTCGTTGGAAGGATTTGGACGTCGGAGGACTGAGATTGACGTGTTTCTAGGTAAGCCGAGGTATTGACCTTTCTTGGGGAAAATCTAGTAGAATTTAAGCCTTGAAACTTGTATAACGTGATTCTACATGTTATTAGCTTCATTTTGGTACCAATTTCATGAAAAATGGTGAAGAAACGAAGGAGAATAGTGGTTTTAAAGTTTTACCCAAAAACTCGCGAAGTCGCCGGCGACTGGCTACTCACTGGTGAAGAAAGGGGAATATTCCGTCAGTTTTGATGGAATATGCTAACGCCGTCAGTTAGTTGGACGGTTACTGTTGGGTTTTAACGAAATATCCCTATGCGTGGCTGCGAGTCTTGCCCTACCCTCGCTGGCGCGTGGCGGCGCGTGAGGGGTCCAAAAATTAATCTGAAAATTTAGGGATGGTCCTGAGGTTGTGTAGGTCATTGTGGTATATTCATATACCCATTTTGAGCTATGTATAAGAAGTTATTAGCTAGTTTTGCCTATGTGCTTTAAAATAACGTTTTTATAGTTAATTCGCATTTAGGTGAGACTTATCCCGAGGACGAGGGTATCCGAGGGCAACTCGGGGGCTACGACCCTTCGACTTACCAGTGAGTGGGCTTTTGGTTTTCAATATATATTATATACTTAATATTTTCCCAGAAATATGTGTTTAAATAATAGTATGCCATAAATGCCATGCATATAAGTTTATAATTCATACATGATTTGGTATGTGATGCTTTATATATATAAATGTGGTGCTGTGGATGCTCAGGTAAGCTCAGGTAAGTTCAGGTAAGTTGTGTTTGGTTATGTGAATCATCGATGATGTGACATGTGATTGAATAAGGTTGAGCTCATAAAACTGCACTTAGGGTGATTGTGATTTAGCCATAGATATGGCACAAGCCTGTTTATTATGTCACCTCCCACACCATATGCTCATATTGGATCCAATTTAGGTGCACAGTCTTGTCGTACAGACCTTATTTATGGTTCCAACTTGTAGGTGACTAGCGATTTATCGTCCAGCTATTATGTGAGAGTAGTGTTGAGCATGATTATATTACACCCATTATTGTCGTATAGACCTTTCTATTTGGTTCCGACTCTTGTGCAATATGTTGCCGTATAGGTCATTGTAGTGACTCCGGCTAGAGTGACCTTTGAGCTATCAATTCAGCCGTACAGACTACCACAGGGGTTTCGGCTAATATGTTATATTTCTATGAAATTATTCTTACCTGAATTGCTTACTTTGTTATATCTTGGCATGGCATACGTATGAATATGATTATGTGAAGCATGAATTGAGTTGATATGATTTCATATATAATTATGTATATGCTTATATTTTGATTTTGGGAAAAATTATACATGTTTTACAGTGAGGGGTTAGATATGTTGATAAATGAAATGGTTTTGTAAAACATTTGTTTTTGCTCACTCACGCTTTCTGTTTTGCGCCCCTCCAGGTTTTAAGTAAGCTTGCTGTTGGTAGCTTGAGGACGTCGTCAGTTCTGACCTATCTAAATAATAGTAGGACATTCCTGGTACTGTAAAACTAGTACTTATCCTACTGGACTGCACCTAGACTTATTATGCTCTAATTAGGAGTGTTTACTTTTGTAACTAACTCCTATCACTTCCTATTTAGTAGTGCACTCTAGTAGTTCGGTTTTTAATTATTCATATATTTCTTATCATTATTGCTTCCGCACTGTGCACATGGCTACGTCACTCTCACGTGATGGCCAGCATGCCTTGATCTCGGTCGGGGTGTGTCATGTTGGCTATCCCACATCGGTGAGAGAAGAAGAAAGAAATAATTTAAATATAATTATCCTATTTTAATTAATATTGAAGTCATTTATGATAAAATTTCACATTTGATGGTTTGAACAGATGACAATTATTAAATTGGGAACAATATCAATCTTATAAAAGTAGAGCCTCCGGCCGGTTGACTTAAAAAATTCAACCAATGGTGGCAGAGTTGTAAATATCTGCAGTTGCAAGGTTGTTTATCATCTTGTTCCTGTTGGCTAATCCAACAGGGACACTTGTTAAAGAATAAACTTCAGATCTTTGAGTGTTTTGAAAGTATATCAAAGGAATCATATTCTTAATTACGTAGTAAATGTAAATATACATTTGGCTGTTAAAAACATATCGAGTCTTTATAAAGTGATTCCATTGCGTGATCGTTTTTCATTGATATTTTGTTGTCTTTTCGTTTTTTGGCCTCTCTCTCCTCTTGACCACTTACCATGCACATCCCATCCTAATCATATTACCCTTCCTTTCTTTCTCATTTTCAATCAGTATATTGCTGTCCCAATTAATAGTTCCATATGCTCAAATTCTCCCACACCGTATATTTTTTTTCCATTCCTCATAAAGTTGTAATTCAAAAAGGAGTGGTTTACTACCATTGTTTCTGAATTTCCAAAATTTTCATGTGTTTCCGTCTCTCATCTGCCTTGAGACAATTCCAGTGAATCCGCCACCACCGGAGATATATTCTCCCGGCACGTGTGATCGAAGAAGGTCAAATGGAGAAACTACTCGCCGGAAAGTGCTACAGAGAAGTCTGGTTTGGTGTACTAGTCTCATTTTTCTTGTTCTTTGTATTGCTTTGCTTTGATTATTCAACTTCAATATTGGATGTCTACCATGGGGTTGATTTTTTAGTCATTCAACATGTTCGTCCATTCTACATCAAAGATTCGTGTTTCGGCCGCTATATTTACATCCACGATCATCTTCCCGCAAGGTTCAACTATGATCTCCTCGCAAACTGCCATTCTCTTTCGACAGGGAGCAAGTCCCTTAGTGATCAAGGTGCTAATACTAGCGACAATATGTGTCCTCACCTTGTGAATTCGGGTCTTGGTCCTCAAATCGAAAAACCCGGAAACGTTTTGGCAAACAAGAGTTGGTTCCTCACCAATCCCTACTTGTTAGAAGTTATATTCCACAACAAGATGAAGACGTACAAATGCTTGACGAACAACTCCAATCTGGCTTCGGCCATTTATGTACCGTCCTATACTGGCCTCGATGCAAGTCTCCACCTGTGGAATTTTGATCTCAAAGTCAGGGACGCTTCTGCGAAAGATCTTGTGAATTGGCTTTCGAGGAGGCCCGAGTGGAAGAAAATGTGGGGGAGAGATCATTTTTTTGTTACCGGGAGGACTTCTTGGGATTTCAGGAGGACCTCGGACAATGGTTCTGATTGGGGTACTAATTTGAGGTTTTTGCCGGAATCATTGAACATGAGTATGCTGTCGGTTGAAGGAAGTTGTTGGAGAAATGACCTTCCTATACCGTACCCCACAAACTTTCATCCTGCGAGCGACAGTGAGGTTGTTCAATGGCAGAACAGAGTGAGGAAGTACAAAAGGCATCACTTGTTCTCTTTCGTGGGCGCGCCGCGGCCTGGCATGCAAAATTCCATTCGGGGCAAACTCATTGATCAATGCCAAGCTTCGAGTAATTGCAAATTCGTGCATTGTGGTTCTCCTGGGATTAATTGTAACGACCCGGTTACAGTTATGAGGGTATTCGAGAAGTCGGTCTATTGCTTGCAGCCTCCGGGGGACTCACATACTAGGAGATCAGCATTTGATTCTTTACTTGCTGGTTGTATTCCGGTCTTCTTCCATCCTGCGACTGCGTACACGCAGTACTTATGGCATTTGCCGGAGAAACATACCAAGTATTCGGTGTTTATTCCGGTGAAGGAAGTGGAAGATTTGAAAGAAGGCATGATTGAAAAAACATTGCTTGGAATTTCAAATGAGAAGGCATTGGCAATGAGGGAGGAGGTCATAAGGCTGGTACCAAAGCTGGTGTACGCAGATCCTAGGTCGAGATTAGAGAGCGAAGACGCGTTCGATTCAGCTTTACAGGGAGTTCTTGAGAGGATAGAGAATGTTAGGAAGGTGATTAGAGAAGGCAAGGATCCTAGTACTGGTTTTGCAGATGAGGATTGGACTAAATTCATGCTTGCTGAGGCGCCAGAACAATAAAAGAGAGAGAATATGCAGAAATATTCATATAATCATGATTTATTGCCGTTTGCTTGTAGAAAATTATAGAGTAAACTGTCGGTTTACCCCTGAACTTTCACCTCACTTTCAATTTCCCCCTGAACTTTTCCATTGGAAAATTAAGGACTCAAACTAATTTTTTTAGCCAATTTGCCCCCTACCGTTAGTTTTTCATATATTTCATCCATATTTCCGTTAAGTGAGACCATGTGCACAACATGTGAGGGTAGTTAAGTTATTTTACTCTTAAAAATGATTAAAAAACTGAAAATAATAAAAAAAGCAAAACTTTCCCTCTATTTTTTCCCGCTAATTCCTATCCTCGATTTTATTTTTCCCTCTCATTCCTATGCATGAGAAATGACATATGGTGTTATTGTCTACCATTTTTATTTTCTCTAACAAATTAATAATTTGACAAATGCTAATGGTGCTATTGTCTCCAAAGCAGTGCATTAATATAAGAAACTCTAGTCTTTTTTATGGACATGTTTCTTATATTAATGCACTGCTTTGGAGACAATAACACCATGAGCATTTGTCAAATTATTAATTTGTTAGAGAAAATAAAAATGGTAGTACATGCTTCAAAAAAAAGATTAACTTAGCTACTTATGAAGACAATAACACCATATGTTATTTCTCATTCATAGGAATGAGAGGAAAAATTAAAATTGATGATAGGAATTAGCGGGAAAAAATAGAGGGAAAATTATTATTATTATTTATTTTCAGTTTTTAATCATTTTTAAATTGAAATGACTTAACTATCCTCACATGTTATGCACATGGTCTCACTTAACGGAAATATGGATGGAATATATGAAAAACTAACGGTAGGGGGCAAATTGGCTAAAAAAATTAGTTTGAGTCCTTAATTTTCCAATAGAAAAGTTCAGGGGGGAAATCGAAAGTGAGGTGAAAGTTCAGGAGATAAACCGACAGTTTACCCAAAATTATATGATGAGACTGTTTTCCTTGTGAGTAATTATTCCACCAATCAATAAAGGATTTACTGTTTTCCTTTATATACAGCGTAAAAGTGAAGTTATTATATTCTTACTTTTTCATGTTTGATCATTATGATGTCTTCTTTTTCAAAGTCTCATTAAAAATCAGTACTTCTTGTCCTGTGCAGACTGTTGTTAATTACTGCGGTTGTAGAAAATAATTATGTCCATGTATTACTGTGGGTTTAATTTTCACCGATATATTCTCTTTAACAACTAATTGTTTAATCTCCTAACCCTATCACTCTACTATAAAAATAATCCTTCTACTAATTCCGCTGGCTGATAATATCATGAGTTTGACAAAGTCATATAACAAAAATTGTTTAGCTCCTTACATTTCTACTTGTCCGCAAAACATATATACAGATAGTACTTACTAAATACAGCACAAAAAGGAAAAGAATTTGATGTACACATAGACTTGGCATTCGTGTCGTGTTTTCCGTGTTCGTGTCGTTTTCGTGTCATACCTGATATCTTAACGGGTCGTGTCGTGTAACACCCGTTAAAATAAATGGGTAAAATGACCCGACCCGAAATCGACCCAATAATATTAACAGGTAATATGACCCGACCCGTTACCCGTTAAGGAAAATATATTTTAAACCAATAAATAATCAAATGAAAAACATAATACTAAATAAGTATATACATTCTGTCACAGCCCGTCCCGGAGGTACTTTTGACGGGAATGTGAAATGACAGAATTGCCCTTATTGGACATTAAGGTACGTAGGTACATAGCGTTATTTTGAAAATAGCATTGGTTGGATGGGATTTTATTGGAAATTGATTTTTGGTATGTTTGGTTAGGATGAAATGGAGGGTGTGGATTAATTTGGACCACACATGACCTTCCTCTCTCCCTCTCCTTTCCCCGTGCTTTCCCTATCTCTGTCTCTCTCGAACTCACACCCACACACACCCATATCGTACGGACCACCATCAAAACCCTTCAAAACTTGGCGGATCGGGGCAAATAAGGTATGTATCTTCATCGTTTTGACGTCCTGAGTTCATTGGTGCTAGTTTTAGGAAGTGAAACCTTCGATTTCATGTGAATCCCGAACCTCCATTTTTGAGGTACTGTTCATGCGAACGTAAAATGTTGTGTTTCAGGAGATTTCAAGCTTGTGGTGAGCTTTAGGAGGTCCTAAGGAAGCTCGGGGACGTTCGTTGGAGAGTTTTGGACGTCGGGATCGTAGGTTTCAAGTTTGGCCGAATCCTTGGTTTTTGCAAGGTGAGATTTCGTAGTTTTTAGGCCCTAAAACTAGTCCAACGTGATAGTACACTCTTAGGGCTTCAATTTGGTATAAAATACGAAGAAAATGGGTGAAAAACGAAGGAGAACAGTGAGTTTGAAAATCGGCCGGAGTTCGGCCGGAGTCCGGCCACCGGAGAACCAGTCCGGCGAGGCCCTGCGAAGAAGACGACACGTGCGCTGCACGTGCTGCGCGTGGCCAGCGCGTGGACCGTGCCACGTGTGGCGCGTGGGGGCGCGTGGGGCTTCCAAAATTTTTTCTGAAAATTTCTCGACGCTCGTGACGTCGAGTAGGTCGATGTGGTATATTCATATACCAAAATTGAGCATCGTATGAGAAGTTATTTCGAATTATTGGTGATATGCTTAAAATTAATGTTTTTATAGTTGTTTCGCATATAGGTGAGACGTATCCCGAGGACGACCGCATCCAGGGACGCCACGGGGGTTACGACCCGTCGACTTATCAGTGAGTGGGCAGTTTTGTTTTCGTATTACCTATATGCTATTGTTTTCCCAGAAAATGCATTTATATGAGAAAACGTTTTTAAAATGCCATGCATAGAATTATTTGGAAAAGGTGAATTTCACATGAGTTATATGATTGATATATGATGCATACATGTTGCATGGTGCTGTGGAGGCACAGGTAAGTCAGGTGAGTTCATTTATTCATTGAATTGTTGTTGTTGAGATGTGTTGAGCTCATAATCTGCACCCTAGGTGTTAGTGCTTATATTATTCACCACACCGCACGCTCGCCTTGGATCCAAGTAGGTGGATGTCGTACAGACCATGTGAGGGTTCCGACATGCTAGTCGTACAGATCACTAGGCGTGATTCCGACTAGTGGGTGATCTTAGTTATGCGCGCTGATGATATGATGAGAGAAGCACTAGAGCGTATTTTTACACCTTTCATCGTATAGACTACCTTACGTAGTTCCGAGTGATGTGCAGAGTAGGGCCGTATAGGTCACTGTGGTGACTCCGGCTTAGTGAGATATTGAGCTATTGAATTAATCGTATAGGACCAACTGCAGGGTCTCCGATTGATTCCTTATTTCACCTGATTTATATTTTGATTTATGGCATGCCATGTTTCTTGAAAATGTTAAAGATTTGAGATTTAAGTTTTGAGATTTTATATGGTTATATATATTTCTGGGAAAGTATACAGGTTTTTACGGCGAGGGGATATAATTGTTTTAATGAAATGTTTTGGAAAACTAATTTGTTTTACTGACCCACTCATTTTGTTTTGCGCCCCTCCAGGTTCTAGTTTAGCGGTGGTTGGCTCACGAGGTCCTTTCCGGCTTTCTGACAGATTTGGGACATGTAGGACTCACCTGAGGGTGATGTATTCTTATTTTAGTCCTACTTGACTGCAGATAACCTATGCTCTGAACTTATGTGGTTACTTGTAAACTCGTCCGGTTATGTCCGTATGTGGTTATGTTGAGTTTGGTTTGAATTTCTGTTGTTATATGTTGTTATTACGCTTCCGTGTCGTGCTTATGGTTACGTCACGCCCACGTGACGGCCAGCACACCTGGATCCTCCGGATCAGGGTGTGTCACATTCCATATTATCACATTCAAAACATAAAAACACAATTTTGTTTTAAGTATATTTTCGCTTACCTAAAGTCTTTAATAGTTTTTTAATTAATGTAGAAGTGTAAAACAATATATAAACACTCGTAATGACAAGCTTTATAACTTTCATGAAAAGCTTAACTTCGAAATTCGCCACTATAATCATATAATTCATAAATTAAAATTTAACCGTTGATTGTTGTTTACATTTATGCTTCATTGTTCTCATCAAATTTCGTTTTTTTAGATTTTCTTTTTTGAAATCATGATCTATTAGAGGGTGCAGGTAGATGAACGGTTTGGATCGTTGATATTAGATTTACAGTTTTACGGTTATTGAAAATATTGTTTGATGTTTATAAAGTTTCTACAAATTATATGACATTGACTCATATTTCAGTTAACCGTAAATACCGAAACGTGATATCATCTTCTTACATCCGCCAGATGATCATGTTTTCAAAAAATAAAATTTTAAAAATGAAATTCAGTAAGAAGAATAAAGCGTAAATGACAATCGACGGTTAAATAAATTTAAGGTTTCAGTACTACAAAATTATCTATTGCTGGCGGTCCAAAAACTTTTTTCAACGATCCAACCGTCAAACTTATTTGTACACAGTCCAAGATTGCATACCTAAAAAATCGTACAAAACAAACATTCAGAGATTACGTAACGAAACAAAAGTTTTCGACGGTTCTAAACGAAAAATCACAATTTAACGGTTATTTTAGCTCCAACTTTGATGAATTTTTACAGATACACTCCTCGACCCTATAAGAATGTAATGAATAAATTTGATCTTTAATTTAAAGTATTTACAATAGTGGATACCACAAAAACTTATTTTATACTTAATAGAAGTATAATATTAACTCTAAGTGTTTGTTTAATCTACCGTTTTGACACAATATGCATTCTACGAAATTTTTTTCAACGATCCAACCGTCAAACTTATTTGTACACATTCCGAGATCACATACGTAAAAAATCGTAAAAAACAAACATTCAGAGATTACGTAATGGAACACAAGTTTTCGACGGTTATAAACGAAAAATCACAATTTAACGGTTATTTTATCTCCGATTTTGATACTTTTTGACAGATAGACTCCTCGACCTATAAGAATGTAATTAATAAATTTGATCTTTAATTTAAAGTATTTACACTAGTGGATACCACAAAAACTTATTTTATATTTAATAGAAGTATAATATTAACTCTAAGTGTTTGTTTAATTTACTGTTTTGACGCAATATGCATTCTACAAAACTTTTTTCAACGATCCAACCGTCAAACTTATTTGTACACATTCCAAGATCGCATACGTAAAAAATCGTAAAAAACAAACATTCAGAGATTACGTAATGGAACAAAAGTTTTCGACGGTTATAAATGAAAAATCATAATTTAACGGTTATTTTAGCTCCGATTTTGATGATTTTTTACAAATACACTCCTCGACCCTATAAGAATGTAATGAATAAATTTGATCTTTAATTTAAAGTATTTACACTAGTGGATACCACAAAAACTTATTTTATACTTAATAGACGTATAATATTAACTCTAAGTATTTGTTTAATCTACCGTTTTGACGCAATATGCATTCTACGAAACTTTTTTCAACGATCCAACCGTCCAACTTATTTGTACACATTCCAAGATCGCATACGTAAAAAATCGTAAAAAACAAACATTCAGAGATTACGTAATGGAACAAAAGTTTTCGACGGTTATAAATGAAAAATCACAATTTAACGGTTATTTTATCTCTGATTTTGATGATTTTTTACAGATACACTCCTCGACCCTATAAGAATGTAATGAATAAATTTGATCTTTAATTTAAAGTATTTACACTAGTGGATACCACAAAAACTTATTTTATACTTAATAGAAGTATAATATTAACTCTAAGTGTTTGTTTAATCTACCGTTTTGATGCAATATGCATTCTACGAAACTTTTTTCAACGATCCAACCGTCAAACTTATTTGTACACATTCCGAGATCGCATACGTAAAAAATCGTAAAAAACAAACATTCAGAGATTACGTAATGGAACAAAAGTTTTCGACGGTTCTAAACGAAAAATCACAATTTAACGGCTATTTTATCTCCGATTTTGATGATTTTTTACAGATACACTCCTCGACCCTATAAGAATGTAATGAATAAATTTGATCTTTAATTTAAAGTATTTACACTAGTGGATACCACAAAAACTTATTTTATACTTAATAGAAGTATAATATTAACTCTAAGTGTTTGTTTAATCTACTGTTTTGACGCAATATGTATTCTACAAAACTTTTTTCAACGATCCAACCATCAAACTTATTTGTACACATTCTGAGATCGCATACGTAAAAAATCATAAAAAACAAACATTCAAAGATTACGTAATGGAACAAAACTTTTCGACGGTTATAAACGAAAAATCACAATTTAACGGTTATTTTATCTCCGATTTTGATGATTTTTTACAGATACACTCCTCGACCCTATAAGAATGTAATGAATAAATTTGATCTTTAATTTAAAGTATTTACACTAGTGGATACCACAAAAACTTATTTTATACTTAATAGAAGTATAATATTAACTCTAAGTGTTTGTTTAATATACCGTTTTGACGCAATATGCACTCTACGAAATTTTTTTCAACGATCCAACCGTCAAACTTATTTGTACACATTCCGAGATTGCAAACTGAAAAAATCGTAAAAAACAAACATTTAGAGATTACGTAACAGAACAAAAGTTTTCGACGGTTATAAACGAAAAATTACAATTTAACGGTTATTTTAGCTTTGATGATTTTGTACATATACACTCTTCGACCCTATAAGAATGTAATGAATAAATTTGATCTTTAATTTAAAGCATTTACATTTTTATATATATGAGTGATTGTATATATATATTTTTACATTTTTTACACTTCTACAATAATTATTATTAATTTTATTAATTTTTCCCTCAAATAAAAAACATTATTCATGAGGGTTTGAAGGATTTTAAAAATCTAAACGATAATATAAGTGTTACAATTATCTATTCGTAGAGGAATAATGATAAATCACAAGTGTTTATATATTCTTTCACATTTTTCATACTTGTATGTATGTCTTCTTAGTTCTTGCATAAACAAATACTATACTAGTATATTTTAATTTTGGACAAGAATATGTTATGTAAAATTTATCCTAGTAATGATAATAAGGAACTCTCATAATAAAAAAAAAAATGACTAAAACATTTTTTTTATTTTTTTTATAATTTATATAGAACGATAATACAAAACTATATATTTAATATAGAATATATTGTATATATTAATATGACTATTGTATTTTATAATAAATCTTTTAGTAATTAAACTTTAAAATTATTAAAATAATTTTTTTCTTAACGGGTCGAAACGGGTTACCCACGTGTTACCCGCGTGTATACCTGTTAAGAACCCGTTATTAACGGGTTCTTAATGGGTCACCCGATAGTGACCCGATAAGTTATCGTGTTGACCCGAAACCCGTTATTTTCGTGTCGTGTCACCGTGTCGTGTCAAAAACTGCCAAGTCTATGTACACATATCATATTATGAGGATTTGAATTCCATCTAGATCATTGTGATGATTTTAGGAATCATTACATCTTATTTCTTCATCGTAAATCATGAAGTTATAAATTATTTTGATTTTATTTAAAAAACAGTACTTAACAAAAATTGATCGCAAAATATATAATGAATAAATGAAGAAGAATCTCATCCATATTATGATTGGTTGCTACGAAAAATGACCGACTTGTTTACATGTACTTGTTTTGCCCTATGCAGTCATTGAATCATCGTAAGAGTAATGCATGGTGACCAAATTGACCACTTGGGGATTGATGTCAATACGTTTCTCCTTACCTTAACAGTGTTCACCCGTTTACCAATGACCAATCTTATTAGTCATTCGGTTGAAACATTATCTTCATCACACCTGTCACCATTACAACCAACCCTATTTGATTCTTAGATTATTGTCCATAATTTTTCAGCAGGCCGGATCCTCTTTGTGAGAATCATGAGGATTCTCAAATCACATCCGTTTATTGTATATCGTGTGGACAAAAATTATTGTAATTTTTTTTTATTTACAATTGAATATAAACATTACCTGACAAAAACTGACTGCACAGTGTATGATGAACGAATGTGATTAGAGGATTCTCAATTTTCTATTTTCTAAACATTGTGACATTTATTAACAGGCTAATTAAAGAGACATGTAAGAAGGAGTTGAAACTTAATGACACTTTCCAAATAAGAATATACAAATCCATCTTACATATTTTTGTAATGCTCATAAACCGTTTGTAAATCCTCCTATCTGATATGGGTTTTTGTTAAAGCATCTCTTGCATAACAAGAAATTGGTGGGTTTATTGGGTTGTTAGCACGGTTGCATCGTATTGTTTGGTACCATTCACTAAACTCTTTACTTTTTGTCTTTTCTACACATGATGCCAACTGAAATGATAGCTGAATTTTGCAATCGTGACATTTTAATGCAATGCAAGTATATTGCTTGGTTATATTTTATATGTGTTCGGGCGAAGATTTCTCTGGAGAAGGATCCTCGGACCTCAGCACAGCTCCCCAAGGGATTGGCACTTTGGATGTGTAGTTGGGCTCTTGCTTGTTGATATGCTACAAAAAGATGACAAAGTTAGTTCTGAAAGGTGCCTTTATGGGGCCTTAGGTGTAGGCCTTGAGGCTCGCAATCAAAACTAACTGAGTGCTAGACGTGCCATTACTATCTCAATATAGCAGATGTAGAACAAGAGTGTTTTAAGTCGATTACTTGCGCCCCAAGTTACTCGAACTTCTTGTTATCAAAGCATTGCCGTGGATGGGTTAAGTCTACATTAAATTATTTTTCTTGCCTTTTAAACAAGGACTTTTAGTTCATAGTCTTGTATGTTCGAATGAAGGGAGTCCAGATCCCCTTAAGTCATTTGTTTGGTCCTAGATTGCTTTTAATGAAGACATATTCATTAAACTAACCAGATCCAAATGTAAATAAGACTCGTAAAGTAGGAAAGCAGGTGGATATGACTTGAATACATACTGGAGAATGCATTAAGTAATAGATCTACAAATTTAGAAAACAAACAAAGAGCCTCGGGCAAGATTTCACCTTGTTTGGCAAGGTTGAACCTCTTGCAATCGCTTCTCTTTGAATTAACAAGGGTTTATGTGCTAAAAAGGGATGGATGGTAAACAAGTTTACACAAAGGAATCGATACTACGTGACTGAGGAAGATAGCAGAGCTTTAAACTGAACAAGAGATAGCTTGTTGCTAAAAAGGACTAAATCTGGGTTAATTTCAGCTTTTGGATGCAAATCTGGCTTGAGAGCAGAGTTTGTACGTTTGTTTGTTTGACTGGTTGAGTGTCCTTGGCTCTGGGCCTCTTCCTCCTTTTATAGGCAAATTAGCCCCATTGTTGTAACTTTGTTCTTGCCCGAAAGCACTTGGAGGGTAGTGAGTCATCACCTTTTTACTTAGAATGCTACTAGAAAGTGTTTTTTGGCTAGTTGTAGGTTAGTCTCCATCACTTGTCACTTCAGTGGCAAACACGTGGCTTGCATTTTGGCTGAGAAGGCTTCAATTTGCTTTTGGGCTTAGTGCTGGGCTTCGGGCAAGTTTTCTTTAATTAGGTATTCTTGGGCTTTTCTTCATCTAAGTCCAATGTTCAAATATTAACCCAAACAGTACCCCCTTTAATCATTGTTAAGTCTACAACCCGAGACGCTAATAATGATTAAATAGCCGCCACACGCCTTCACTCGGGACTTGTGCCATTTAAAACAGCCGTTGTGAACTAAACCTTTGCACTAAACCACGAATTCCATCGTTAATTAACTGCTCACTATATAATTCTCACTTAGACCCTTTGGCTAAATACCTTAGCAACTTAAAACCTTCGAATTCCCAAAACTTCCCAGAATTCTCAGAGCCTTCAGACTTTCCAGAAACCTCTCTCATTCTTCAGTTCTTGCCCCTTAATTCCAATTTTCTTCCCATCTTCTCCTCAAAATCATCCAATGGCACCCAAAGCTGCTCGAACTCAATCTTCTTGCGAGACTGGTGAGGGGATTTCCACCATGCATCGCTTGCTCAACAACTTTCATCGCCCTCGGGCAGGCCTGCACACTAAACTCTTCTTCGATGAGGGAAGAGTTCACTCCTTGGGACCTACATGGACTTTTCCAGTCTTAATTGTCATTGAAAACAACATGCCCAAGGAGAAATGGTTCACCCTAAACCCATTTTTGGCCGAGTCAGGCATTTCTTCCTCCAAATGGTCAAACCACCGCTGTGGGTTCTCTCTAATGAAGGATGAAGGATGAAGGATGGACACAATGGATAAATGAGCTCGAGCCAACCTTCAAGCAAAAATGGATGAACAATGGTATTTATGAGCTGATAATGCTTTCCAAGACCACGGTCATTGCCAAGCCCGAGTTGCTCACAACGGCTTTCCTCTTCTGGAATTCGGGGACAAACACTAATTTTAGGATGGGTCCTATGTCCCTGACCATTCTCGATATGGTACAAGTCTTCGGGTTTAGGCCCTCCGGCAGAGTTATAAACGTTACCTACGACTGGGCTCCACCTTCTTGCTCGACTACTGAGAGCTCGGGCAGCCCTGGTTCCATAATTCATTTGAAGTATAATTCTATGACTTTGAAGTATAATTCATTTGAAGTCATATAATTCTTGCTCGACTACTGAGAGCTCGGGCAGCCCTGGTTCCATAATTCATTTGAAGTATAATTCTATGACTTTCAAGAGTTATGGGACTTCATTCACGAGTTTTATTCCGTTTGTGAAAAAGGAATTTGGCCCCTCATCTTCCAACACCAACATAGATCAGAAGCATATGTATTTTCTACTATACTAACTCAAGAAGCATGTTTTCCCCAACAAGTCCAAGGGAGTAAAAGTCGAGCGGATCCCTCTAGTGGAAGCTCTGTATAATTTTGATGATATGCAAACAGGCCCATTCCTTCTTGCTCATCTCTATCACCTCATGTATGAGATTTCCAAGGGTGGACCATTTGAAAACAACCTTAATGGTCCTACTTGGATGATTTTACTTTGGCTTCAATGGTATTTCCCCGAGTTTCGGGCTCCTAACCTTGAATTCCCCAAGGGTGTTGCTCCTGCCCGAATTCTAGCCGAAGGTTCTCCAACCAATCACTCCACGTTTTCCTGCCTTTACTTCTTTAGAGTCTTCAGGACTCAGGTAGATCTAGAATGGGGGGCCTTCGTGCTTAGGAGATACCCTTGGTTTTTTGTACGAAGCCTTCCAAGATGCCTCTGGAGAAGTGGCTAGTCCCTTATGCAGAGAGAGATTTGTCAATTGTATTCAGTCAAGGGACCTAGCTTGGGGAGTAAGGAGTGACCGCTATGAACGTGGGTTGGAGGTTTACCACCGCAACTTCTGTGCTGGACAGTTGGGTTTTAGACAAACTATCCTGGTGCCCTCCTTCGATTATGTTCGTTGCAGTACCTCCTATCATATTCACTCTCCATAAGGAGTCATATTCAGAGCTGCTGATAGGAGCATATTTATGCGATTGAGTTAGCTTGTTCTCATGCATTTACGTTTTTATTTCCTAGTTAATTATGTATTGTAAGCTATTTTTGTGTGTTTGTAGGTTCATAGGCCTTATAAAGCAATAAGATGCATTTTGGTGCATTTTGGAGCAGTTTTTGGCTTGGAATGGATAACACATGCATAGAGCAAGGTGGATGGACGAAATTGAAGAATAAAGAGGCTAGGAATGTGTTAAAGAGAAAGAAGAATTAGTGTAAAAAGGACAAAGAGATCAGCCACAAAGGGGTGTCACTCCACCATTCACCTTTCCATCATTGCCGTGCACCACCATTGCACTCCCTTTGGATTCCTATGCCGTGCATCATCATCCATGTTCCCTCAATTGACTCACTTGTTGCATCATTCCACTTCCTTTCCTTTGTCTACCATGTGCACAATATCCTTTCACCTCCTTGCACTCATTGATTCACCACTTACTCACATTTCCACCCATGCCATGCATAATCACCCTTGTCCCCTTCATGCACCAGATTTCTTGCACTCATTTCATGCACCATTACACTCATTACACTTCATTGCCGTGCACCACCCTTGTCTCCTTAATTATTTCTGATTTCATGCATCAATACATTGAATCATTTCACTCAATTGCTGCACACTCCTTGTTCCCTTCACCCATCAGATTTCATACAACTTTTACCTCCACTACATGCACTCATTGATGCACCATCCACCACCTTTGGAATCCCATGTTGTGCATCATGACATTTGCTGCACCTTTGACTCATTTCTGCACCATTCCACATCTCTTTCCTTTCTATACCATGTGCACAATCATTCATGTTCCCTAGCTGCAATACCACTCCATTTTACCTCCATGCTTTGCATCATTACTTCATTTTCACCCTTGAATCATTACACACACCACCAATTCACCTTCCTTGCTGTGCATTTCCTCTATAAAAGGAAGTGTGTGTGGCAGCCATAGAGCTTAGTTTTTGCTTGATCATTCATCCCTATTTCAATACCACTTCATCCAAACACATCCATTCATCTTCACATCCATTCCTCCATACAAACAAACCTTCAAACACTCACCAACACCTTGTGCCGTAGCAAAGGAAGGGAAGGAAAGTGCTTAGACGTGCTTGCTGTCCAACTTGGATCGTTGGAGCGTTTATGTGTTTTCTTTCTTTTGTTTCTAATGTTTAAATTCATTTCCTTTCGTTTTGTTTTAAATATGAATGGCTAAACCCCTCTTAGCTAGGGGTGATTTCAAAGCCATGATTATGTGTGCAATACAATTTAATAAATTCCAGTTATGAACTCTTGAATCGTGAATGCAATTGGCTTCACTATTTGATTGATAGCTTATTTGTATTTGTTGATTAAGGGTCGACACTTAATTGGCATGCATAAATCCGATGCTAGAATATAAGGAAGTTTCACATAATCGTTACAAACTTATATTCATAAGTAGTGGAGGTCGCTTATAAATGATCGCGTTAAGTTCAATTCCTAGCATAAGCGACATGATGTCATAGTTGCAAGTGCTTTGTCAATGCTTATGATTTTCATTAAAGGTAATGATCTTTGATTGTATCTCTATTATGATGTCATGTAGGGAACTTTTGAAGAATGTTTTGGGTTGTCGAATGATGTCATCCAATCCAATAAAACAAGGAAAATCTGAGATTTAACTAGTGAAGTCACGGTTAATTTGGAGCATTGTCGTTCATAATTCAATGAAGTAGTAACTGGAAATCGAATTATTTGCATACATGTCATGTGTGGAGAAAAAGCCTCTAGCTATCCCATCCAGCATCTTATTTCTCAAATTTGTTTTACAATCTGTCTAGTTTTTCATACTTGTTTGTTTGTTTCAACTTCATCCAAATCAAAACCCCCCTTTAAGTTTCTTGTTTCAAAGTGTTTCAAATCTGTTTTAGTTTGTGTTTTTAAGTGTTTTGATTCAAGTAAAAGTCAATTTTCGTTCAAAGTCATTCCTAGTGTCTAGTTTAAGTTTATTTGGTTGTTTTAAGCTGTTTTGAGTATTTTAAGTTTGCTTTGAGTCTTGTAAATCTTGTTCAGTGTTTTTAAGTTTAATTTTATGTTTTTGAGTCAGTTTAGAGGTTATTAGGAAGCCCTCCTAATCCCCGGTCCAGAACGATCCCTACTTATACCTATACTACAATTGTCAAAAGAGGGTTAAATTTGTGTGTTAAGTTAATTTTCGCATCAAGTTTTTGGCGCCGTTGCCGGGGATTAGCAACTTTGCTAATCCCTTGTTATTTCTTTTTGTTTATTTTCATGTGTTTTTGTTCCTAGTTGCTGATTTTACTTGTTTTTTTGTTTTCGGTGGTTTATGACTAGAAGTTCTCAACCTGTTCATAAGCACATCTTTGACTTTGACGACGATTTTGAACAAACTTTGAGATGAGCAAGGAATCAACAAGATCCCCAACCATCTCAACCTGCACCAGATCTTGAAGAAGACAAAGTAGAAGAGCAAGAGGAGGCCACGACAAGGACTTTTAAAGAAGTCCAAGATATGGCAGTAGACAATCGAACAATCAAGGAGCTTTCTGCTTCGGGATTGGACAATGCTCTGCCTTTATGCATCCAATATCCAAGGGCAGCCCAAAACAAGACCGACGAGTTCGAATTAAAGTCCAGTTTATTGCATCATATTCCTAAGTTCCATGGGTTGTCCATGGAAGATCCTAATAAACATTTGAAGGAGTTCGAGGTTGTTTGTTCGAGCATGACCCCTGTGAATGTTGATGGGAGCATTCTGAAAATGAAGGCTTTTCTCTTTTCTCTCTTGGAAAAGGCTAAAGATTGGTTGTATGAGCTAGCCCCCGGAACTGTCACATCATGGGAGAGTATGAAACAAGCATTTTTGGAGAAGTTTTTCCCAACTTCTCGAGTCATTCTACTACACAAAAGGATTAGTGGCATTCAGCAAAACCAAGGTGAATCCTTTCCCACTTACTATGAGCGTTTTAAAACCCTTGTTGCTTCATGACCACAGCACCAGATGAAGGAGGAGCTTCTTCTTCAATATTTTTACGAAGGGCTTCTACCAATTGAACGCCAAATGCTAGACGCCTCAGCGGGATGAGGTTTGGTGGACAAAACACCCATGGCTGCCAAGACCTTAATTGCTAACCGAGCATTGAATGCTCAACAATATGAAGGCGTTAGTCAAAGAGACAACCCACGGCAGCAACAAGTCAATGAGGTAAGTGCTATTTCCGAACTTCAAAATCAAATGGCTAATCTTACTACTCTTCTTTCACATGTGGTTGAAAAACCAAAAGAACAAAGTGTAGCTGCTTGTGGCGTGTGCTCAATGAATGGACATCTCACGGATAAGTGCCTTCAATTGATCGAGAACGGAGGGTGGGAATCTGCCAACCCGTGGGTTTTGGGAGTCAAAACCAACCAAGGAATGATCCGTTCTCGAATACATACAATCCAGGTTGGAGAGATCATCCAAATTTCAAATGGAGGGAGCCCCAACAAACCCAACAACAAAGTGCATTCAGACAGCAACCTTCAAGATTCTATCAAAGGCCGTATGCACCCGCACAACCCCAAACACAACCTGCCCAAAATAACTCAGGTTCGTCTTTTGATAATGCTCAAGTTATTCAGTTACTAACTACGTTGGTGAAGGGTCAGGAAAATTAAGCCAAAGATATGCACAGTTACGCCAAGGAAGTGCAAAATCAAGCTCAAGAGGTGACTGAATTGAAGAGACAAATGGGACAAATGGCTAAGTTCATGGGGCAATTTAGTAGAGAACTAGGTAAGTTACCTAGTTCAACGGATGTGAATCCAAAGGGAGGCTTCAAATCTGCCAAAGCCATCACCTTGCGAAGTGGAAAAGAAGTTGGATCTGATCCCAGCCCATCTAAATCCAATTAAAAGGATGACGAAAAGATGCAATCTGAGGAGAAGGAACAAGGCCTGCCCTTAGAAAGGATTGAGCAATCTTTGCCGCAGCCACCTACACACCCTAATTCGACCACCAAAGGTAAGTTGGGTTCAAATTCCATTACTTCAAATTCCATTCCAACCAATGCACCCTTTCCTCGCTGGTTTATGCAATCAAAGAAGGATGAGAGTGACAAAGACATCCTTGACACATTCAGAAAGGTGCAAGTCAACATTCTATTTCTAGATGCAATTAAACAAGTCCCCAAGTATGCTAAGTTCTTGAAGGAGCTGTGCACTACAAGGAAGAGGGCTTCGAACAAAGAGGTGGTAAGGGTAAGTGAGAATGTCTCAGATATGTTGCAACGAAAATTACCTCCTAAGTGTAAAGATCCAGGCAGTTTTACAATTCCTTGTGTTATAGGAAATACTCACTTTGAATCTACCATGTTAGATCTAGGTGCATCAATAAATGTCATGCCTTATTCAATATATGCATCTATGAACTTGGGAGAATTAAAAAATGATGGAGTGATCATTCAACTGGCCGATAGATCTAATGCGTATCCAAAAGGTGTTTTGGAGGATGTTTTAGTGCAAGTGAATCACCTAGTCTTTCCGGCAGACTTCTACATGCTTGAAATGGAAGACTCGAACCATTCCCCTCAATTACCAATATTACTTGGCCGACCATTCATGAAGACTGCCCGCACAAAGATAGATGTATTCAAGGGAACATTGACCATGGAATTTGATGGGGAAGTTATTGATTTCAATATTTCTGATGTTATGAGATATCCTCATGATGGTTACTCTTGTTTCTCTATTGATGTGATTGACTCTTGGGCGCAGGAATTCCTTGATGATTTGAGTGAGGATGCACTTGAAAAGACTCTCACGCAAAGCATTGGACTAAAAAACGAAGGGTTAGCACTTAGGCATGCACACGGCAACAATAAGGAACATCTTGCCGTGCCTATTCAAGAAGAATTGGTGGAGATGGTTGCTGCCCTAGAGTCAAATCCAAAGCATATTGGTAAGTCTCCTAACCTAATTTCAATTCCCAATTTGACTAACAAGTTGCTTCCTTCTGTAATCCAGCCCCATTCCCTAGAGCTTAAACCATTGCCGAGCCATTTGAAATATGTGTTTTTTGGGAGAACAAGAGACGTTGCCCGTCATGATCTCTTCTTCACTCATTGCTCAAGAGGAGGACAAGTTGGTGAGGGTGCTTCGGGAATACAAAACTGCCATTGGGTGGACATTGGCCGATATCAAGGGAATTAGCCCTACCACTTGCATGCATCGAATACTCTTGGAAGAAGGAGCCAAACCATCTAGAGAAGCACAACGCCGGCTCAATCCACCCATGATGGACGTTGTGAAGAAGGAAATCATTAAGCTACTAGATTGTGGAGTGATTTACCCAATTTCTGATAGCCATTGGGTCTCGCCGATCCAAGTTGTTCTTAAGAAGTCTGGAGTCACTGTGGTAAAAAATGAAGATAATGAGTTTGTGCCCACCCGAATCCAAACCGGATGGAGAGTTTGTATTGACTATCGGAAGCTCACGCTATGACAAGAAAAGATCAATTCCCATTGCCCTTTATTGATCAAATGCTGGAAAGGTTAGCCGGTCATTCGTTTTATCGTTTTCATGATGGCTATTCGGGTTATAATCAGATTGTGATAGCTCCTGATGACCAAGAAAAGACTACCTTCACATGTCCCTTTGGTACCTTTGCTTATCGACGCATGCCATTTGGGCTATGCAACGCATCAGCCACATTCCAAAGGTGTATGGTATATATTTTCTTAGAATTTGTGGAAAAGATCATTAAAGTGTTTATGGATGACTTTAGTATTTTTGGTGACTCATTTGATGCATGCTTGAATAATCTTACTCTGATCTTACAACGATGCATCGAAACTAATCTTGTCTTGAATTAGGAAAAGTGCCATTTTATGGTAAAACAAGGTAGAGTTTTGGGGCATATCATATCAGAAAAAGGGGTTGAGGTTGATAAATCTAAAATAGATCTTGTACGTCACTTACCCTCTCCCACTTCGGTGAGGGAGGTTCGCTCTTTTCTTGGCCATGAAGGATTTTATAGGAGATTTATCAAGGATTTCTCAAAAATTGCCCAACCCTTTTGCCGTTTACTCCAAAAAGAAGTAGCCTTCGAGTTCAACAAGGAGTGTGAGACCACTTTCAAAACCCTCAAGGACATGTTGACTTCGGCCCCCATCATCATGCCACCAGATTGGAGCCTTCCATTTGAGCTAATGTGTGATGCATCCGATTATGCCATTGGTGCTGTTTTAGGCCAAAGGAGGAACAAACAGCCCTACGTCATCCACTACGCTTCCCGGACCCTAAATGGTGCTCAATTGAATTATTCTACCACTGAGAAAGAACTTCTTGCAGTTGTATTTGCTTTAGATAAATTTCTTTCATACTTACTTGGCACTAAAGTGATTGTATATTCTGACCATGCAGCATTGAAGTATCTTCTCACCAAGAAGGAGGCCAAACCAATGCTGATTTGTTGGATGCTCATACTTCAAGAGTTCAACATTGAAATAAGAGACAAAAAGGGGAATGAAAACGTGGTGGCTGACAACCTCAGCTGTTTAGTGCACGAGGAGGACTCCTTACCCATTCTAGACACATTCCCTGACGAGCAATTGCTGTCCCTAGAGGTAAGTGAGCCCTCGTATGCTGATTTGGTCAATTATTTGGTCACAAAACAAGTTCCTAGCACTCTAGATAAATACAAGCATGATAAACTCAGAAATGATGCACGATTTTATATGTGGGATGATCCATATTTGTGGAAGTATTGTCCTGACCAGATTATTCATAGATGTATGCACAATTCCGAGTTTAATTCAATTCTTGCATTTTGCTATAGTTATGCATGTGGGGGTCATTTTGGCACCCAAAGGACAGCCCTTAAGGTTTTAGAGAATGGTTTCTATTGGCCTACATCGTTTAAGGATGCTAGAACATTTTGTATAATTTGTGATAGATGCCAAAGAACAGGTACAATAGGTGCCAATGACCAAATGCCGCAAACCCCCATCTTTAATGTGGAGATCTTTGATGTATGAGGTATGGATTTCATGTGACCCTTTCCACCCTCATATGGTTTTACTTATATTTTGCTAGCCGTTGATTATGTGTCGAAATGGATGGAAGCCAAAGCCACCCGTACTAACGATTCTAGAGTGGTGGTAGATTTTATCAAGGCTAACATCTTTTCCAGATTTGGCATGCCGAGGGTGTTCATAAGCGATGGAGGCTCCCATTTTTGCAATCGCACCATTGAGGCGCAGTTTAAAAAGTACAATGTGAAGCATTGGGTTTCCACGCCATACCACCTTCAAACAAGTGGCCAAGTCGAAGTCTCAAATAAAGAAATCAAGCAAATCTTGGAGAAGACTGTTGGGCCAAACCGGAAGGATTGGAGCTTGTATTGCACTATGGGCATATCGCACTGCATACAAAACACCTCTAGGGATGTCTCCATTTCGACTAATCTACGGCAAGCCGTGTCACCTACCTGTGGAACTGGAGCACAAAGTGCACTAGGCTGTGAAAACATTCAATTTGGACTTAGATGCTGCTGGAATGAATAGGAAGCTCCAACTGAATGAACTTGAGGAGATACGGAATGAAGCCTATGAGAATGCACGAATTTACAAGGAGAAAACAAAGGCGTTTTATGACAAAATGATTCGGGGAAAAACATTCTCAATTGGACAGAAAGTGCTACTATTCAATTCCCGTCTACGATTGTTCCCTGGTAAGTTACGGTCTAAGTGGATTGGACCATTTGTTGTCACTAATGTTTTTTCCCATGGTGCAGTCCAAGTTAAAAGCTTAAGGAACGGCAACAAATTCAAAGTGAACGGGCATCGTTTGAAGCTATACTATGAGAGTGATATGGGGCAGATTATGGAAGAAATCTTACTCAGTGCCATGGGCCCTATTCAAGCTTAGAAGGAAGTTTCGTCCGGCTGCAAGACGTTAAAGCAAGCGCTTCTTGGGAGGCAACCCATGTTTTGCGTTCCTAAAAACCTTCCATTTTCTGCAGTTTTATTTTTCCATGATTGTCATTTTTATTTGTTGCTTGTTCAATTATTTTTGGTGTGGGTTTATTTTTGAAACATTGACAGATATGCAAGGTATTTTTACATTAAAATTCGTAAAAAATGAACAGGAGGTAGAAAAATACAAGAGAGAGCCTTCACAAAGGCTGCTTAGGAGAAGTCTTAGTAGTCGGCGGAGCCTCAACAGTTGGCGGAGCCACAGAAGGAAGAGGTATCAGAGGTTGATCATTTGGAGCTTCACTACGCAGTACAACCCCAGAAGGATAAGGCAAATGCTGTTGGAACAAACCCACAAACCTCTGATGATCAAGTAAAATCTAACCATCAGATTCTTGCATCTGGTCAATCTTCCTCTTCATGTTTGTAGCATAGTTGTGTGCAAGCCTGTGCAATTGTTTATTTTCATGCTTGAGCCCTCTAATCTCCTATTTGAGACTCATCACTTCAGCCGCCAATGATTCAACTTGACGGGTTGGAGCAAATAAACGTTGGGCCATATTGAACACAGAACCTGCATACTGCACACTGAGAGCCAGAGAATCCTTAACAGCCAACTCACCAGATTGTTTGGAAAGTAGTCTATTATCTTTGGGAGTGACAAGGTTCCGAGCCACCACTGCAGCGGTTATATCATTCTTCATCACCGAATCCCCAACGGTAAGAGAACCAGTAGGGGATATGAGGGTGCGTTTGGTACGCGGACGGGACGGAACGGAACGGGACGGGACGGGACGGGACGGAACGAAGGTGTAATTTTTGAAAAAGACATGGGGTATATTTGTCTTAAAATGGTAAAACATTGTGTTCCACAGACGTGGAACAAACCCGTTCCAGGGGGGAGAGGTGGAACGCAAAAACACCCAAAATCTGTCCCGTGGAACAACCCGTTGCACCCATTTTTAGCGCACCAAACACGGGACGGAACGCCTCGTTCCGTTCCGTCCCGTCCCGTCCCACGTACCAAACGCACCCTGAAGGATGGGCGCCATATGTTGTCTGGAGAAAGCATGGATGCCTTTTCACCAAGGTTCAAGTGAAAACGACGGTCGGAGGGGCCAAACATTTTCAAAGGTGTTAAAGAAAGAAAAGGTCGGATAATCAGGATCTTAGAAGTGCAAGAAGGTAGTTTCTACAGGCGGAAATTCAAGTGTACTTTGAAACGAACTGCATGCCTCTATAAAAATCAGCACTCGACAGGATTTTAGAGATCTAAGAGGCGAGCTCAAAAATCGAAGAGGCGAGCTCAGAAATGGAAGAGGCGAATTCAAAAATCGAAGTACTCATTTTCAACATCTTATGCTTCCTTAAGCTACCACATCTGCCTGGAGAACAGATAAAGGAAGTGAAAATGATACCTCGAAGCATGTGGAGACAATGTGCTAATGCATCCTTAGCTAGGGACAAGGAGAAAGAAAGCAAATGGTCGAGACTTGGAAATATTGAAAAAGGAAATAGACCATCACCTCTACCTCGTGCCTGCCTATCGTGCAGAAGAAACAAGCAGAGAAGAATGCAGACTGCACTACCAAGGAACTCTAATATTCCTCGCTCATAATTCTTAACCAGTTCGAGATCAAAGCTGTGGAAAGTCAACAAGATCATCTATCTCCAAAACCAGATTTGCGTTCTTAAACTCTACTCTGTCTGGTTTTTACTTTGCTATACTTGTCATGTTTATTCGTTGTTGTTTGTTTGATTGTTTTTGTGTGAGTTTATGCTTGAAACATTGAGGACAATGTTTGATTTAAGTGTGGGGGGGGGGTAACCAAGTTGTTTTGCATGACATTCGTAGGAGTTTATCACCCATTACTTCTAGTGTTGTTCCTTGCTGTTTTTAAGTGTTTTTAAGCTGTTTTGGGGTGTTTTAGTGTGTTTTGACAAAAAAATCCGAAAATCTCACAAAAATTTGAAAAATAGTTTTGAAAAACCTAAAAAGAGTTGTTTTTGTGTGTTTGTTGTGTCTTAGGGTACCTTCCAACACAACGATGAGGATTTGGTTTTTAATTACATGACTGTTAAAGAGAGTTATAAACATGGATGAAAATTTGATTTACTCTTTGGTGTATGCTTGGTTGTGGTTATAATTTATGAATTCACATGCAATCATAAAGGAAAATTCAGTTTTTGTAACATGCTTGAAGGAAGGAACTCAAATGAACGCTACAACCTTGTGAGACTTGAGCCTAAAACGTTTATTTGGAGAGTTAATAATCTGTGCACCATTGTGTTCTAAAGTCGTTGCATGATCTCATTATTCTTTGCTTGGTTGCTACTTAGAAGGCGTTTCATCATTTAGTTCCAAATGCTATAACTCATGCCTATTTCATTCAAAGCATGCTATTGATTTGCATAACACATATTCAAGATGAAGTTGTGTAGTGACCACCAAAGCCAAATTGCCGTGCCCCTATTTCATTATGTGTTTAAGTTTAACCCCGTTAAGCCTTGTTAAGCCTATGTTCTTTGTTAACCCACACTATCCTTACCTAGCTTAGTTTTAGGACCATCCATACCCTTATTCTTGAAGCATAGTAAAGCATGACTTAAAATGAACTCCTTTTTTATCAATGTATTGCATAAAGCAAGTGTGGGGGAAGTGATTCTTGTGTGTGTGTGTGTGCCAAAGTCCTTAATAAGGCACAGGTAGAAAAGAAAAAAAAAAGAATCGAAAAGAGTATGAAAAATAGCTCTAAAGTGTTGTTTGTAAAAAAAAAAGGGGTCCAAATCATTGAATTCGGCCCTAAGTGTTGCATGAATCTTCCCTTTGTATTTAAAAGTTGATTCTGCATTCTAAAGTGAATTCCAAGTTTCTATTTCATTGCTTTGCTTGCTATCGCTTTAAGAACGTTTGTTATTCCTACCCTTTCTTTATTAGCCATTACCCCCAAGCCCTGTTACAACCCTTGACTTCAATCTTGAGTGTTGTGTGTTTCAATCTGTGGAGTTCGAAATTGGTATGAGCATATGGTGTCACTGGTTCTCGCATCTAAGTAGTAGCATTCCATTCATGAGATAATATCTAAACATGCTTAATAACTCCAGAAAATTGCTTTCTTTGTTATAACATATGTGAGTCCTAGTCTTTCGTGTTTACATTAATCTTCTCACATATACTAGTGTAGGGTGTGTAGTAAAAAACTGTGTGTGAAAATAGAGAGTATCTAGTAAGAAATTGAGCAAATTCTCTAAGGCATGTTACTACATTCAAAACATCGTTGCAATTGGTTAATTGTGAACTAGTAAGTGGTGACTGTGATTAAGTATGTGCTCAAGTGTAAAGATGACCAAAATCTGTGGGAATGATGTTTTTTAACATGTCATGTTTCATTAAAAATCCCTGAGGCAAATGTTGGAAGGTCTAGGTTGTGTTTTGTTTGTTTTGTTTGTTTTGTTTCGATTGTTTTGTTTTGCTCGAGGACTAGCAAAAGCTAAGTGTGGGGGAATTTGATAGGAGCATATTCATGCAATTGAGTTAGCTTGTTCTCATGTATTTACGTTGTTATTTCTTAGTTAATTATGTATTGTAAGCTACTTTCGTGTGTTTGTAGGTCCATAGGCCTTATAAAGCAATAAGATGCATTTTGGTGCATTTTGGAGCAGTTTTGGGCTTGGAATGGATAGCACATGCATGGAGCAAGGTGGATGGACGAAATTGAAGAATAAAGAGGCTAGGAATGTGTTAAAGAGAAAGAAGAATTAGAGTAAAAAGGACAAAGAGCTCAGCCACAAAGGGGTGTCACTCTACCATTCACCTTTCCATCATTGTCGTGCACCACCATTGCACTCCCTTTGGATTCCTATGCCGTGCATCATCATCCATGTTCCCTCAATTGACTCATTTGTTGCATCATTCCACTTCCTTTCCTTTGTCCACCATGTGCACAATATACTTTCACCTCTTTGCACTCATTGATTCACCACTTACTCACCTTTCCACCCATGCCATGCATAATCACCATTGTCCCCTTCATGCACCAGATTTCTTACACTCATTTCATGCACCATTACACTGATTACACTTCATTGCCGTGCACCACCCTTGTCTCCTTCATTATTTCTGATTTCATGCATCAATACATTGAATCATTACACTCAATTGTTGCACAGTCTTTGTTCCCTTCACCCATTAGATTTCATACAACTTTTACCTCCGTTACATGTACTCATTGATGCACCATCCACCACCTTTGGAATCCCATGCCGTGCATCATGACATTTCCTGCACCTTTGACTCATTTCTGCACCATTCCACCTATCTTTCCTTTCTATTCCATGTGCACAATCATTCATGTTCCCTAGCTGCAACACCACTCCATTTTACCCCCCATGCTTTGCATCATTACTTCATTTTCACCCTTGAATCATTGCACACACCACCAATTCACCTTCCTTGCCGTGCACTTCCTCTATAAAAGGAAGTGTGTGTGGCAGCCATAGAGCTTAGTTTTTGCTTGATCATTCATCCCCATTTCAATACCACTTCATCCAAACACATCCATTCATCTTCACATCCATTCCTCCATACAAACAAACCTTCAAACACTCACCAACACCTTGTGCCGTAGCAAAGGAAGGGAAGGAAAGTGCTTGGACGTGCTTGCTGTCCAACTTGGATCGTTGGAGCGTTTATGTGTTTTCTTTCTTTTGTTTCTAATGTTTAAATTAATTTCCTTTCGTTTTGTTGTAAATATGAATTGCTAAACCCCTCTTAGCTAGGGGTGATTTCAAAGCCATGATTATGTGTGCAATATAATTTGATAAATTCCAGTTATGTACTCTTGAATCGTGAATGCAATTGGCTTAACTATTTGATTGATAGCTTATTTGTATTTGTTGATTAAGGGTCGACACTTAATTGTCATGCATAAATCCGATGGTAGAATATAAGGAAGTTTCACATAATCGTTTCAAACTTATATTCATAAGTAGTGGAGGTCGCTTATAAATGATCGCGTTAAGTTCAATTCCTAGCATAAGCGACATGATGTCATAGTTGCAAGTGCTTTGTCAATGCTTATGATTTTCATTAAAGGTAATGATCTTTGATTGTATCTCTATTATGATGTCATATAGGGAACTTTTGAAGAATGTTTTGGGTTGTCGAATGATGTCATCCAATCCAATAAAACAAGGAAAATCTGAGATTTAACTAGTGATGTCACGGTTAATTTGGAACATTGTCGTTCATAATTCAATGAAGTAGTGACTGGAAATCAAATTATTTGCATACATGTCATGTGTGGAGAAAAAGCCTCTAGCTATCCCATCCATCATCTTATTTCTCAAATTTGTTTTACAATCTGTCTAGTTTTTCATACTTGTTTGTTTGTTTCAACTTCATCCAAATCAAAACCCCCCTTTTAGTTTCTTGTTTCAAAGTGTTTCAAATCTGTTTTAGTTTGTGTTTTTAAGTGTTTTGATTCAAGTAAAAGTCAATTTTCGTTCAAAGTCATTCCTAGTGTCTAATTTAAGTTTATTTGGTTGTTTTAAGCTGTTTTGAGTATTTTAAGTTTGCTTTGAGTCTTGTGAATCTTGTTAAGTGTTTTTAAGTTTAGTTTTATGTTTTTGAGTCAGTTTAGAGGTTATTAGCAAGCCCTCCTAATCACCGGTCTAGAACGATCCCTACTTATATTCATACTAAGTTAATTTTCGCATCAGCTGCCCATCAAAGTCTTGAGGTACTAAGCAAAGTTGCCCGCAAACCTATGGCTCTTAATTTTGAATGCACCTCGACCTTCTCTTCCTGGTGGGAAGCAAAATGGAGCAAGAAGTATAGAGGAAACCTGCATGAGGCTCATGATTGCCTTTTTCAAGTAACTCACAATCAAATCCCATCCAAAGCCAAGTGAACTTGAAGATTGGAAGGAGATGATTCATCAGAAGAACCAACTACTTCTAATAGGTATCCCTTACTTCTTCAACTTGTAATTTATGAAATTTTCCTGAATCTGCCCTTTTTAATCCTTTCCTTGGTTTCTTTACACTTGCAGCCCAAGGCAATCCCACAAAGCTGGAGGTCGGGGAAGATGAAGATGCTACGAATGCCTTTGCGCTTCAAGAAGCTGCGGCCAAAGCTGAGAGACAAAGTGTTGGAAAAGGCAGGGATGTCTCTGAGCTGCTTAGGGACTCGGAGGGAGAGACAAAGCCTGCAGTGGAGCCTCATGCTACGCGTCGGACAAGGGCATTGGTGATTGATTCTTCAAAGTCCAAGCCCAAAGAGCGACCTTGAGCTCAACTCTCTATTCCTGGTCAATGAGCAACCCCAATAAAGAAAAGAACAAGGGCACATACCACCAAATCCTCCAAGTCTTCCACTTCTCATCCCGTTGAAGCGGACAGAAAAAAGCAAAAGGTTTCTAGTAAGTGAACTTTGTTTCAATCCTCCCTTCTTACTTGCATTTTGTGTTTAAGAGCTAATAACTCCATTTTCCTCGAATCTAGGGTCTCAAGCAACCAAAAAGTTGACTGTCGTCTCAAGGGAAGATCCTTTGGGGGCTGAGATGTATCAAAAGGCCAAGAATCTGCAAGATTCCACTCTTGAAGCTCTAGAAGTATGGCCTACATCTCAAGTTTACTCTTTTGAGTTTTTCCTTTATCTTTTCTACTTTCTTCTTAACTCTTTGCCCGATTTCTAAAACAGGTCATAAGGGAGGAAAATATCTTTCCATCCGAGGCCTCTTCACTTTCAGCCTGAATGGTAAAAACTTCCTCTTCTCGTGCTAAATCTTCGGAGGTATATCTCTTTTCATTCTTTAAACCTGTATCTTCACCAATTTCATCATTTTAAAAATTGACTTTCACTTTTTGTAGGCGAAGGTTGGAGAGCCCACCTCTCAAGTTGGGCAAGGTTATTCTTTTACTCCTTCAACCTCTCATCCTTTGGTGGTGGCTCCTACCTCTTAATTTGATCCAAGCACTTAAGAGATACTACACTTTGTAGAAGACATAGCAACCCAGTGAGTACTTATCTTGTCCTTCTTATGTTCAGAGTTCTTTTGTTATACTATACTTATCTTCTTTTGCCATTTTTCTTTTTAGCTTGCCCCATCACAAATATCTCATCAACCAGCCGCTTTTGCTATTGGGGATCCCGTAGTCCCTGAGATCTATATGGTCTCAAAGGCGACTAGCCCGTGGGCTTTTTAGGCAGCTTCTCCAGATGTAGTTGTTGCTCCCGAAGTGCCCATCTCTCAACCTCTGGTACTTTTTCTGTTTAGGGTTTTTACCTTTTGTTTTATAAACCATATTACTAACACTTGTCTTTTCTTTTGACATGTGTAGGTATTTGGTAAAGGTTTGGGAAACGTCCTTCCATTTCCAAGCGAGAAAGATTCCTCCCAGCAACCAAGAGAAACAACTTCTCATCTTCCTTTTAAAACTTCGAGTTCGACCCAGGTATACCAGCTTCCTTCTCTAAATTTGTTTCAACTTAAACTAGAGACTTTCTTCTCAATGAGCTCTTCTTGGTGGGCAAGGCAGATCTTCCAAGGCCTCCCTTGGCCCTTGGGGTGACAGGGATTCCCATTCCTCGGCCTATGAGGAAGACCAAAGTTGCTGCCACTACTTCATTTTCTACTTTTGTTCTTGAGATCTTTCCTCCTCCGTCAATTGGAACTGTCCATTTTTCTATTACTGAAGAGATGCCCCCAACCCCATCAGTAGCATCATTGCCCGAACTTGTCAAGAAATTTGGGCAACTCAAAACCAAGCTGCAATCTCCTCCACCTTCAGCCGAGTCTCTCATTCTCCAAAATGCTCGTTAAATTTTCAAGGATTGGATGAAGAAGAATTTCACAGTTTTCTTCAGAGCTCAGTACGAGACCTTAAGGTTTTTTGTGATGCTGAGACGGCCCTTATCGAGCTCTTCAAAGCTCAGTACAAGTCATTTGTCAGTTTATTTGAGAATCTACGGGCATTAAGGTACCAGCATAAAAAAGCGGAGAGGGCATCCAACAAAGTGAAGTGTTTTCAAGAGAAACATGTGAACACCTCAGCCATTCTCCAGCAGTTGGTGGAGGAAGGATCAGTTATGAAAGATAGGATTGCAATGGTTGACGCTGAGATTCAAAGATTGGAAGAGCAACTTTCTTCTTTGAAGGCTGAGAAGATGACCCTTGTTACTCACCTCTCCCAGAAAGTAGAAGAAATGGAGAAGATTTCTCGAGAAGTGGAGGATTCAAAGGCCCAACTCACCAATAGCAATATGTATCTAGGAGAACCAAGCCGAATTTTCACCATTATGCAAACTTATTATTCTAGAATAGTTGCCTTGGCCGAGGATGCAAAGTTGTTAAGCTAGGATCTCTTGTAAACCTTTTTACATGAAATGAAAATGTACTTTCTTCTTCATCTTTACTTATCTCAATTCTTGCTTTACATTGAAGTTTTACCAATAGTAATTTAACTCCAACTCCTCTCAACTTGCTTAGGCTTCCTCAATATAACAATGTCTCACATCCCATAAAGTTGGATGGTATTTCTTTAGCATTAACTAGATGTTTTTACAAGTTTCCCTCCATATCTGTTAGGTAATATCTTCCCTTATCCAGTGCTTGGTGAATAATAGAAAGACCTTCCCAAGTAGGGCTCCATTTCCCAAAGCCTCTCTCGTGAGCTCCTAATGCCAAAACTGCTTTCCAAACTAATTCTTTTTCCTTAAAGTTTTTCAACTTCACCTTCTTATTGTATGCTAGGGTAACAGCTATCTTCCCTTCTTGAATTTCTCCCTCTTCCATACACCAACAATCTTTTGATTAAAAACCTGACTGCAACTACTTGGTCATTCTTTCTTTGTTTTGACATTACTGGTGTTGGGGAGTTAGGACAATATGGGGTCTATCCTATTCTTCCCTGGTGAGGAACAATCCTTGCTCCAAAAGCTTTTGGGTCGTCACCTTAGTTAAGTGGCCGTTCTCATCAGCTCCTAAGCATTGGAGAATCCCAATACTATGATTATAAAAGCTGGCTTCTGCCACATTGGCAGTGGGGAGGAATGGTCGTGACTCGGCCTCCACCACCTCCCAAAATCCTGGTCCCATGGCTCATTCCTTGTGGTAAACTGGTACTTGTTGATGCAGAGTGAAAGGCATAGAGAGACTCTGATGTATCCAAACTCGACCTAGTAAAACTCCATAGGTGGAAGTACTATTTACAACAAAGAAGGCTAGCATGGTTTGCTTGGAACCCAAGTCAACCTCCAGGGGCAATATTCCATGAGTTTTGGTGATGGCTCCAGAGAAACTGGAAACTATTAGATCTGATGAGATCCTTCTCACTTCTACACACCCATTTCATTTGCTTATACAGCAACACACTGACAGTAGCTCATTCATCAATCAAAACCCTCTTGAATGGTACTCCCTCCAGATAAGTAGTTACATATATAGGTTTAAGATGGTTAGCTAGAGCCAAGCTTAGGCGACTGAAGGCCATTATGTCTGAGTACACCCATTCAGGCTATTTTTTTGTGAATTCAGGCAAACCTACTCTGCCCGACTCCTAATTTCCTATTTCTTCAACATTATCAAGTGCCATTATAGGTTCTGTTGCCAAGTAATCACCCTCCATTATGGTAGGTTGATTCGACTTGGCCCAAAACATGGTAGATGAAACATGTCAGGTTTATGTGGAAGTTACTAGGTTCAGGTAAGTTCTACTTCTTGCTCCTAATGTGGCCCATGAATTCATCTAACCAAGCCTGTGCTTCTTTGGGTAGCATTAGTTCGGGCAGTGCTTTCTCTTGAGTTATGCCAAAGTTTGGCATTAGTCTTGGAACTTCACAAAGAGTATCGACCAACAATGGTGAGGGTATCCCCCTCTCAGGAGAGATTGTTCCAAAACATATTGGCTTTGGGCTCCATCTTGGTGTTGGTATCATTACCATGTCCTCTTGAGCTCTCCTTAGAATTATGTACTTCCCAGGATGTGGGTTTTATGGCACATGATCTCCTTCCCCCTCAATCTTGTTAATTGCCTTTTCTACCTCCTTTTTGTTCTCCAATGAAGTTGGTTTCTTTCCCCATGAAACACTTTCTCAAACATCACATTTTCAGAGGTTTCTGATGTAGCAGGGAATTTTAATGAGTTCATGTGGGCTTTGTGCTGCCTATGAACTCTCTTGATCATAGAGGCTCCCATTTCTTTGACGAGTCTCCCATCCTTTCCAACCACGTACCATTTTCGCCCGAGTCGGGCAGGATTTTTCTTCATGACTGGATTTACTATCATCTCCTTTATTCTAACATCTCCACTGACATAGCTTGGTTGGGGTGGCCTCACATCCACCCATTTTAGTATTTTGGCTTCTCTGTCTTCCCCTTCTTCAGAGGCTTCATAATTTTTGAATACCTATGATAAACCCTTTGGTTGAGAATCTCCGCCCAACCTTTGGAAAACAATTCTAGAGGTTTCTTTCTCAACTGCCCACATGATACTTCTATGGGCTTCTTGTTCCTCTTTCTCTCTTCTTCTTATCAATATTTGATCAATAATGGCTCCTGATGCTGGCACCTTTAGTTCACATTCACACTGGCACTTGCTACACAACATTAACCCTTTAACTATGGCTACTTTGGGTTCCTCGGGCAGCTTGATAGTTCCTTCTGTTGGTCTATCAACTTCCCTCCTTTCTGCTTTCACTTCCCAAGTGGCTTTTCCTTTCCTTTTTCAGCCCAAGTCAAGTTGATCATGTTTATTCGGGCTTCTTGGAAGGGATTCATGTCAATCATCATGTTCGCTTGTGGTTTTTCCAACAGAAACTTTCCCTTCACTATTAGGTCTTGTATCCAATCCCTGAACTGGACACCATTGGTTATGGAGTGATTGAAGGTATAATGCAGCTTGCAATACTTCTTTCCTCTTAGGTCTTCTGGTTTAGGCATCTTTTTGGTGCTATCGGGCACAATCATTCTTGCCCGTACCAACTCTTCAAAAATCTCTGAGGCCTTATTTAAATCAAAAGAATAATTCTGCTATTTAGGGGGTTTTATAAGGACAAAACCACCATCATTCATCACCACTTTCTGATCTTTGACTGGTTGGACTAACCCCTTCACTATTAAAGGTTTGAAGGGGGTAGTCATCCCTGTCGCACACAAGTTTATCCCTTCTCTTCCATGGCCATCATTTTGTTTTGGATCAGCTTATTCAAACTCCACTTGGTGAATTGCAGCTTTATTTTTGTAAAAAGGAGAAGCCTTAGACTTGATGTTCCTCAAGCAACAACTTTTCTTACTTTGTGGCAGCAATTACCAACTCTTGTCCTTCTGAACCTCATCATGAAGTCTTCTGTAGACTTATCTAAGGCTCTTCCTTTTGAGCAATGGATATGAGTTGGATATGATTGATAGGGAATTGGCACCTTATTCTTGTCCTTCTAAACCTCGTCATGAAGTTTTCTGTAGACTCATGTTCATATTACTTTACCTTCACTAGGTCATTGATAGACATTGCAGGCTCTATCCTATAGAACTACTTATGGGAAGCCATCTCCATTTACCCCCAGTTAGCAATAGAATTAGGGGGCAACAGAGAATACCCTTAAGATGCTAAGCCAACCAACGAGTTCCCAAACAATCTTAACTTATAATTACAATTGTCTTCACATGCCACGCAATGATTGGAGAACTTGAAGATGTGATGTCTAGAGGATACATTGCTATCATCCCCACTAAAAATGGGAAACGCAGTCTTGAAGTTGAGTAGAAAATGATTCTGCTCATCAATATACTCCGGGTATGGCTTCTGGTAAATGATCATGAACAGCGAACGAGCCTGAGGTTAAGCATGTTGGGCCACCATCCTTCTTAACCTAGCTAACTCATCTCTAAGCTACTGGTTAGTTGTATTGTTGTATGGGGTATGAGGAGGTTCCCACTTCGAGCTACGATCGTTGCCCGAGAAAGTCTCTTTCCTTGGTTCGGGCTTCCTCCATTTGGACCCTCATCCCTTATTAGCCAATGGTGGTGGCCTATAAGATGGAGGTTTGTCCGCAGTTGTGAGCTCACCTTTCCCACTGGATTCTCCGATTAACTAGGGCATCCATAATTTCGCTCTTTCTTTTTACGCTTTGCCTCTACTACCTAGTGAAAATAATAGGGGGTCAGACAACTCTGTTTCCAAGATCTCCTCCAATACTGGCTGACTGGCTCCAAATCCTTCCTTTGTTTTTCCTTTATCCTTCTTTTCCTCAAGCATAGAAAATAGGGGATAACTGGTTCTTTCTTCAAGCTCTTTTCCCTCAACATTTCCCTGGCATAACCATTCTTTGGAGTAGGGTACTCCAGATCTAATCTTCTTTGCAGACTCCTTGTTAAGGAACAGAGTCTGCTTACTTCTCCTCTAGTTTCCAGAGTGATCTTCTCCATACTTTTCAGTACTTGTGGTGGCTTGCAAATCTTCATTGGTTACCTTTCCTCCTGACTTCTCAGATGAAATCGGGCTTTCTAGAATAGCTGGTCCTTACAGAGAAGGAAAATCCTCTGGATGATTTGTCATGCTTGATCTTGGTAGACACTAGGGTGGCCCGTACTCTGTGTTCCACCTGAAGGTTTTCTCCTTCCTTTTTTTTCTTGGCATACAAGATTATGAATGTCCTACCGAGCGTGCAAAAACTATGTTCAGGAGAAAATTTCTCTAAAGAAGGATCCTCGGACCTCAGCATAGCTCCCCAAGAGATTGGCACTTTGCATGTGTAGTCGAGCTCTTGCTTGTTGATATGCTACAAGAAGATGACAAAGTTAGTTATGAAATGTGCCTTTGTGGGGCCTTAGGTGTAGGCCTTGAGGCTCGCAATCAAAACTAACTGAGTGTTAGGCGTGCCACTCCTATCTCAGTATAGTAGATGTAGAACAAGAGTGTTTTAAGTCGATTACTTGTGCCTCAAGTTACTCGAACTTCTTGTTATCAAAGGACTATCGTGGAGAGGTTAAGTCCACATTAAGTTCTTTCTTTTGCCTTATAAAAAGGACTTTCGGCTCATAGTCTTGTATGTTCGAATGAAGGGAGTCCAGATCCCCTTAAGTCATTTGTTTGGTCCCAGATTGCTTTTAATGACGACATATTCATTAAACTAACCAAATCCAAATGCAAATAAGACTCTTAAAGTAGGAAAGCAGGTGGATATAACTTGAATACATACAGGAGAATGCCTTAAGTAATAGATCTACAAATTTAGAAAACAAACAAAGAGCCTTGGGCAAGATTTCACCTTGTCTGGCAAGGTTGAACCTCTTGCAATCTCTTCTCTTTGAATTAACAGGGGTTTATGTGCTAAAAGGGGATGGATGGTAAACAAGTTTACACAAGGGAATCGATACTACGCCACTAAGGGAGATAGCAGAGCTTTAAACGAACAAGAGTGTCGCTAAAAAGGACTGAATCTAGGTTGATTTCAGCTTTTGGATGCAAATCTGGCTTGAGAGCAGAGTTTATATGTTTGTTTGTTTGATTGGTTAGGGATGGTTTGGTATTGCAGTGCATTGAAAAAAAAGCTGCTTCTGTTGTGCTGTGAGAATAAGCGGCTATGAAATAAAGCAGCACAGTGTTTGGTAATTTTTTTGTAAAAGTGCTTTTGGAAAAAAAGCAGTATGATAGTGTTTAGTAAACTTTTATGTAAAATAGCTGTGACCTGCCTCTTGAAAAAAAAGATGGTTTTGAGAAGCTGCATTTTGCTGCTTCAGCTTTTTGCCACTTTTCAGCTTAAAATGACAGTGACTTTGAAAATAAGCTGAGTTACCAAACACAAATTTTACTCTAGCTTTTTTTCATCCTAGCTTTTTTTTAAATCACCTGAATCCCAAACTGGGGCTAAGTGTCCTGGCAATCTCAAACAGGCAATCTATATTGTGCTTCTCTTCCTCTTTGCATTTGCATTTGGTATGCCTCGTTGGAATGGAGTCTATCAGTTTCCCTTTCTTTCCATTTTTTCCAAATTATATTAGGAATCAGCTTTTGCTTCCTAATAGATGCACCTCTTTAATCATGTACTCATGTATACAAGTAGAAGTGCTATGAAAGGCAAAGTATTAACTCGTATTAGAGTTTATTAATTATATGTTAGGAGGATGGTCAAGCACGATTAATGGCCCCTTAATTTTCCAGGATGTCATTCCTGAAATAGGTGACACCACTGTGGTGTTTTTATCTACTCCGCCTACCTGCACTTGTGTGGGCATGTTTTTCGTCATAGAGGTCATTATCGGTGGTTGGACGACGTCGTTATCGGTGGTTGGGGTTGAACATGCCAAAGTGAAATTGATTAAAACATCTTTATTTGTCTATAATTCAATAAAACTTATCGTTTGACAGACAGAAACGAGAAAAGAGAAAAGCTGGCTGTTAAAATCACAACACATGACACAAAGAACATGTATATAAGTGCAATCCACATCAATCAACAACTAAGATAATTCAAAGAA
Source organism: Malus sylvestris (assembly GCF_916048215.2). Taxonomy (NCBI): domain Eukaryota; kingdom Viridiplantae; phylum Streptophyta; class Magnoliopsida; order Rosales; family Rosaceae; genus Malus; species Malus sylvestris. Next base: position 38,568,795 of record NC_062272.1, on the reverse strand, counting down.
TTACAACAACAACAAAGCCTTTTCCCACTAAGTGGGGTCGGCTATATGAATCCTAGAACGCCATTGCGCTCGGTTTTGTGTCATGTCCTCCGTTAGATCCAAGTACTCTAAGTCTTTTCTTAGAGTCTCTTCCAAAGTTGTCCTAGGTCTTCCTCTACCCCTTCGGCCCTGAACCTCTGTCCCGTAGTCACATCTTCGAACCGGAGCGTCAGTCGGCCTTCTTTGCACATGTTCAAAATCACCGGAGCCGATTTTCTCTCATATTTCCTACAATTTCGGCTACTCCTACTTTACCTCGGAGATCCTCATTCCCAATCTTATCCTTTCTCGTGTGCCCACACATCCCACGAAGCATCCTCATCTCCTCTACACCCATTTTGTGTACGTGTTGATGCTTCACCACCCAACATTCTGTGCCATACAACATCGCTAGCCTTATTGCCGTCCTATAAAATTTTCCCTTGAGCTTCGGTGGCCTACGACGGTCACACAACACGCCGGATGCACTCTTTCCATCCAGCTCGTATTCTATGGTTGAGATCTCCATCTAATTCTCCGTTCTCTTGCAAGATAGATCCTAGGTAGCGAAAACGATTGCTTTTTGTGATCTTCGCTAGATTGCTCCGGTCATTAGTGTGGATAAGTATATAAATGGATAGAGATAGGAAAGCAAACACAAGATGTACGTGGTTCACCCAGATTGGCTACGTCCACGGAATAGAAGAGTTCTCATTAATTGTGAAGGGTTTACACAAGTACATAGGTTCAAGCTCTCATTTAGTGAGTACAAGTGAATGATTTAGTACAAATGACATTAGGAAATATTGTGGGAGAATGATCTCGTAGTCACGAAACTTCTAAGTATCGGAGTGTGGGTACATGTTCTTGTTGGAACTTTTGTTCATATGTGGGATTGGGAGTCCCACATCGCCCATTTCCCATTTTAAAGTCATCTTTATAAGTGTGTCCTCACACTTATGGTTTGAAAAGAATTGAGCCAAGGCCATGAACCTTGGGCCTTAGACTTGGAGGGTTTGGGTGTATATATTAAATGTCAAAGATGGGCCTTGGGCCTTGGGCCTCTTAGGCTTGGATGGACGAAAAGACAAGTTACATTTTTTATTTTTTTGGATTCAATTTTTTTTGAAAGGATAAAACTGATTGAACAGTTATGTTTGTTCAATTTATGCCATTATATATATGGTAGTAAGATCAGAAACTTAACATAGAATTTCCAATGCTTCCTTTTCATTTTACATAGAGAAACGCACAACCAATTCCCCACGAATCCAAGTTCGAGGCAAGAACTTGGATTAGATAGTTGTATCCTGCAATGTAGACGTCCGTTGAACTACTGCATGGGTGTAGGGGCGAATTTCTGTCTTAGGTGATTGCATTTGCAAGCCTTTATCTTCAAGAACAAGTCAGTGATTTGTGATTTTATATGCAATTTACTTGAGTGTTTGTATTTTGATATTCATAGTATTTCTTGTTGAATTTCGCATTCGAAATAAACTATGCAAAATATATATTGTGTCAGTGACATTCGATTGGTTTCTAACAGTTCTGAAGGAGAAGTATGAAATAGGAACCTCTAGCATAACATTTTGCTTTCTATCTTTGTGTTGACCCCAAAAACTACCAAGCCTACATGGCGCGCAGGCCAAGTAATCTATAAGCTAACTACTTCCTTCTGTGAATGCTGGGTGTGCCAACTCGTCGGCCGAGCTGGACCGAGGAGTAAATTTTGTCGATGTTGCGTTGGGTGCGCGGCTGACTTCTGCGTCTTACGATTGCGACCGAGAAAGGAACACGTCTCGGCCTCTTGGGCTCTCGAACCTGAAGACAAGGTTACTATTCTTACGAAGTTCAATATCAAATTCGGCTTTCAATGTGTCGAATGTAATAACTGTAACACCTTACTTTGCCGAGAAGGCTGATGAGATGACCTCGACCAATAAGGATTCAGAAATCCTTCTCGACTGAGACTTGGATAGGTAATCAACCGTCCTCGTTGCAGTGTTGTTAATGCCAACGGAAGATGCTGCGAGACCGGTTGATTCTACGGTGACAGAGCTATCTATGCCGACTTAAGATATCACCGATTGCTTTCACAGTGCTGTTGATGCCAACGGAAGATGTGTAAGCGAAAAGAGAAAATAAAAAATCTCAAAGTTGTTGAGAGAGTTTGCGCAGGGCAGTTTTGTGTGTTGAATTGGAGAGCTTAAATGATGCACAACCTATTCTATTTATAGCAACGGATCCCCCAAGGTCGAGTTAAAACCCTATTCGGACTAGGACTTCTTCTCCTGGTCAAACACTGACTCGACCAATCCTACTTTCATTATGACTGTGAACCTAGTCCTTTATTGATCCGGATTCGCTTTCAGGTTATTAATTCTGCCGAAACTCCTTATTGCACCAGGATTCGACTTGTCCTACGTCATGACCTAGCCGACCTAGGTTTGGAGGCCCACGTACTGAACGATTCATAGCACCCTTGTCGCAAGGCCTTCCGGGCCGAGAATGATTCTATACTCAGCCCAAACTATTATTTTGGGCCTAAACATTGCCCCTTCGCTTCTGAGGCCTTCGGCCTGAACCCTCTGGCCGAGCTCCTGCCTTGAAGAAGCGAAATTAAAGATCAAACCTCAAATGCTCTCATTCCGAGGTGCATTTATTGAACATGATTACACGATCTTGATTCTGCTAACCACCATTCCACGTGGCATTCTTCTATAGGGCTAATCCCTAATAATGACATTTGGAGCGTGCAGCTCCTTGAACCGTCATATCATCATGGTCTTGTTGTTGAACACCACCATGCCACCTCGATCTGCGAACCATTCAACATCATGCAGAGGCCGAACCGTCTTTCACCATAAATCTCGCCGCCACACGCAATCGTGCGTCCCCCGAAACACGAAACCCTTGGTCTTCTCAACTGGATTTTCTGAATGTTCATAATGATTAGCGAATTTCTCGGTCGATTCTACCTCTCATTTCAAATTTCGAACGATTGCCCTTCCCTCCATCGTCCTATAAATACCGAAATCCTCTCATTTGTACTTTTACGCGTTCAAATTTTCTGAATTTCTTGCCATTGCTCTCTAGCGTATTTCTTTTTCCCAGGTCTTCATCTTCAAGTCCCCCAACCTAGAAAACCCCTTTCGCATCGTACTTTTTAACCCTCCTACAATGGCCTCCTTCATCTCTAAGCTTTCCAGGGAATGTGATCAGTGTCAGAAAATTCTTGGTCGAAGCACAATCAAAACCATACGGTTTGAAAGTGACATGAGCGCTTCTCACCAAATCTTGGGTCCTCTTTTTAAAGCGGCAGTACCACCAGCCATTACCGGACTTCTCCAAGAGCATTGCCTATCACCCTTGCTCCAAGGGTTTGAATGGTCGAGATGGGATGCGGCAAGGCCTCAAGGCTCTTGGCCTTCGACCACTACAACCTGGGCAGCTTGGGTTGTATGAATGGAAAAGCTCTTCGGCGAGCAATGGAAAGCCTTAGGTATCTACGACGCCATTCTCCTCTCGTCTATGGATGTCGTTCTCGACAAGGAGCTTCTCCTAGCCGCCCTATGCTTCTGGTGTTCGGCCACCAACACCATGGTCCTCCCTCTTGGTCCCGTTGGCCCCATCATTCTTGATATCACCACCATTTTAGGAACTTCAACATCTGGAATCCCCATCGATGCTGCCCTCTCTGGGTACCCGTCGAACCTGGACCTGAAGACGCTTTTCGGCAGACGGGCTTTTGAGACGTTGAGCAGTGAGGGTCAAACCCCTTCGAAAGAAGATGTTCAGAAACTCCACAAGAACTTCTTCGACTATAACACCCTTTATCTCCATTTTACCGGCCGAGGAGAAGAGGCTCTGCGAGAAGGGGAACATGAGGCTTTCCTCTTCTATTGGTACAACAAGTACATTTGTTGTACCAAATCTAACAAATGCTTGGTCGAGAGCATGCCGGTGGTCGAGGCCCTGGCTAGTGGTCACGCCCTGTCACTTAGCTCCAACATTCTTGCCCATCTCTTCCGCTGTCTGGCTGAGACGACCCTTCACAAGATCGACCCATATCAGAATGGTCCCCTCTGGGTCTTTCAACTCTGGCTGCAAGTTTACTTCGCCTCCCTTCGGCTGGCAATCGTCGATTTCTTACCAACGGAAGCGCTTGGGCCTCCGCTGGCCTCCCAACCAACACCCCCTCACCAAGCCGAAGAGGTATTTAGATACTTTTTCGCCCTTGATGACCTTTCCAACGACGAGTTCTTGATATGTTGTCGTCGAGAATATCCTTCCTTTTCTATTGGTACAACAAGTACATTTGTTGTACCAAATCTAACAAATGCTTGGTCGAGAACATGCTGGTGGCCGAGGCCCTGGCTAGTGGTCACGCCCTGTCACTTAGCTATAACATTCTTGCCCATCTCTTCCGCTGTCTGGCTGAGACGACCCTTCACAAGATCGACCCATACTAGAATGGTCCCCTCTGGGTCTTTCAACTCTGGTTGTAAGTTTACTTTGCCTCCCTTCGGCCGGCAATCATCGATTTCTTGCCAACGGAAGCGTTTGGGCCTCAGCTGGCCTCCCGACCAACACCACCTCACCAAGCCGAAGAGGTATTTAGATACTTTTTCGCCCTTGATGACCTTTCCAACAACGAGTTCTTGATATGTCGTCATCGAGAATATCCTTCCTCAATCAAACCTACATCAATGTGGGGCGCGGACGAAGACACCGACCTTCGTCAGTCCTGGGGGTCATTCGTGCTCACTCGCGACCATCCTCTCGGCTGTGATGGGAAACGAGCGGGCTGGGAAGTGTACCATCATAACTACCTAGCTCGACAGCTTGGCTACCTCCAAGGCTGCCCGGTCCCCATTCTCTCCTCATGAACTGTCCTAAGCTATGGACGCGAGCCTGGTTCTTCGGAGAAGGAATGCAATATTGCCAAGAGGGAGTTTCAAGAGCAATGCCAAAGTTTCCGCCTCCGTCCGGCCATCCCAGAAACACTTAGTACCGATACTTTTGGCGAGTGGTGGGAAAAGTATACCCAGGAGTTCTTTGGTGTTCTGGTCGAAACTGTTTTGGACAAACTTTTCGGTGATCGACCTAAGAAGGCTTCTGTCTCCCAAGCCCAAGGTAACTGTTTATTTCCCCCATTTTACTTTCAATTTTGAACTATTGATCGGTTTTGCTGATTTGCTGTTACGTTCTCAGGTAGTCGACCGTTGAAAAAGGTAGAGGCGGTCGCGGCAGCTGTGGCCAAGAAAAAATCGGTCGTCTCTAAAAAGACAACGGTTGCCACGCAGGCTTTGCCGAGTAAATGGCCTCGTCGAGAAGTCGAGTCGACCGTCGAACCCCCTCAGCCCGCCAAACGGGTCAAAAGGTTGGCGAGGAAAGGAGAACGGGAGATTCACATCATTTATAGTCAAACCATGGGAGCGACGAGCCCCAGCGTTTCCCCTTTTCCCCCCGTCGCCCAAGCCTTGGTCGAGAATCAGCCAATACCGGCCCAGGAAGCAGTCCAAGCGCGGCCTGTTTCTAAGGTTGGGAAACCAGTTGTTGTTCCCTTGGTCGAGGCTGCATCTGTCTTAGAAAAGGCAGTCCCCTCGACCGAGAAAACTTCTTCTGCAAAACCCTCGGTCGTCGTTCTGGAAGAGAATGAGGGGAGCGACGAAGTGCCTCTGGCGAGTCCCTCTCATTCCCATCGTCAACCTCATTCCGTGTCCGAGGCGGCTGTCCAAGTTGGCCTTACTACGGCCGACCATAGCAAACCACCGGCCGGAGAGCCAGCAGCGGTGGCGGAAACTCCTATTCACCCGCAAGACCAGGACCTCCACTCCGTGCTTGAAGCTGCTGTCCGAGTCGGCCCGTCTACGGCTGACCGCGGTAAACGACCTGTCGGAGAGCCAGAAGCATCGGCGGAGACGCCCGTTCATCTGCAGGACTAGGATCTCAATATTCCTCAGCAAGAGGTTACTTCGGCCTTTGTAAGTACCTCATTCCGCCTTTTCTTGGTTAGTTTTCTGCCGTAAAAACTCTAAACCAGGAAAATACTAAATGTCAGGTGCCTGCACACTCTTTTCATCGAAAATTCTATGCGCCGAAGGGTGTTATCTATATTTTTTGGCCGCCTCAGTGGCCATCGAATGTAGATAACCTCCATCGGTCGCGTGAACTGAGAAGCAGCCTAAGACACTGGGCTCGGCCATTAAGCTCTTTAAGTTCGAGCAACAATCCTGAAGACATGGCCGAAGTCTCCTCTCGGCAGGTTAAAAGAAACGAAACCTTCTCGCTATCTTTTTAGGATTTCTTTAAGCTCAACTTTATCTTTGAGCCTCGCCGCTTCATGGAAAGTCGAATTCAAAGCCCTCCTGTCCAACACAACTGGAGGGGCTGGTCCTTCGGTTGCCGCGACTGACGCTGCTGATTCAACTGCTCTAACTCGGTTGCAAGAGGTCTTGTCGCTTTCGGCGTCGTAAGTACTCGAGCGCAACGGTCTTGATTTGCTTGGTGCATGTCTAAACGACCTAAAAGCTGACGGTCACCTGAGCGGCGAGGCTATCGTTCATGCGTCGTCTGCCTTGGAGCGGGTTTGGGAGACCTTTAATATCTTCCAGAATGCTCTGAAAGCCGAACAAGACCTGCAAGCTGCCACGGCCGTCCAAGATACTCTCCGTCCAAAGATCGATGCTTTAAAGGCAAAAGGAGAGGCCTTGGCCGACCTCGACCGTCAAATGGCCGAGTTGGCAAAACGCAGGTCGGCCATTGCCTCCGAGCTTGCTAAGGACTTTGAGTCGGGCGGCAAAGCTTGCTTAACCAAGTATGCGGCGAACACCAAACGGATCGAGCAGTTGAAGCTGGAGAAAAGAACCGGCAGGCCGAGGTCATCATGGGCGAGGTGCGGTGGTTAGAGCTGAAGGCCCTGCTCGACACTCTTCTACCTTCTTCGCCTTGAATTTATTTTGACTTTTATGTAAACCGATCGACCAGCTCACTTTGTATACTTTATCGGTTTTAATGAAATGAATTTTTTACTCCCGCATTTCCCAAGTGACCGGATAGTACTTCTTCAGAAACTGCCCATTGATTGGTAATTTATGAACTAGACCGGTCCGATCTCTAAGATGATATGCTCCTTTGCCGTATACTTTATGTACGACAAACGACCCTTCCCAATTTGGCGACCACTTACTGAACCTAGGGTCTTTTAGTCCTACGGGCAATACAGTTTGCCAAACCAATTCTCCCTCGCCGAATGTTTTCTGCCGTACTTTTTTATTATAGGCTCGTTTGGCAATTCGTTTTTGTGCCACCAACAGGTTGTAAGCATCAAGCCGCACTTCTTCCAAATCTTCTAACTCTTGTCTCATGGACTGATTATATTCGGCGCTAAACAAACTACTTTGTTCAATTAACCGCAACAAATTTATGCATAACTCGACTGGTAACATTGCATCGTATCCGTAGGTTAGTGCATACAGGGTTGTCGCAGTCGCCGATCGGGGCGATGTTCGATATGCCCATAATGCCTCATTCAACTTCAAATGCCATATGCCAGGCCTTTCTTTTATTATTTTCTCGAGAATGCCGATCAACACTTTATTGCTTGCCTCGGCCTGCCCATTTCCTTGTGGATAATACGGTGTAGACTGTTCGAGCTGAATTTTCAAATTTGTTGTATACTCTTTAAACCTCTCGGCTGTAAAGATTGTGCCATTGTCAGTTATGATCGTTTCTGGCACGCCAAATCTGGTCAAAATGTGTTCCTCCACAGAGTTGCAAACTTCTTTAGATGTTAGCTCGACCCACTTAGTAAAGTAATCGGTTGCTACTATTGTCCATGCGTGCTTGGCAGGCCCGGAAGATGGTGTAATTTTACCGATTACGTCCATGGCCCATCCTCTAAACGGCCATGGTTTAATGACTGAATGCCACGATTCGGCCGGGACCCTTTGTATAGGCCCGTGAATCTGGCACTGTATGCATCCTCATGCAAACTCGATACAATCCTTTAGTATTCTTGGCCAAAAATAGCCGTGTCGTCGAAGTAGCCATCGCATTTTCCGTCCGGATTGATGAGCTTCGCAAATCCCTTCATGTACTTCTGTGATCGCCTGAGCACCCTCTTGGGGGCCGAGGCATAGTAGTAGCAGTCCATCCTCGCCTTTCCGGTATAACTCATTTTGATACATGACATAGTTCGTGGCGTGGACTCGTGTCTTGCGACTATGTTTGCCATTGGGATTGTCAAGGTACTGCATAATGGGCTTTCTCCAATCATCTGGTATTGCCTCGACAGCACAAACCTCTATAGAGTCTTGTCGATCTAACAACAAAGGTAAGGACATGACCCTGGTGCGTATCACGTTGTCACGTCGGAGGCTTTGCTGGTTAACGAAGGCCGGGTATAACTGTCGTAACACCGGTATCTCTCGGCCTAGCTTGGCCCCCCAGGAGTTGTGCACCGGAGGCAATTTGAGCCAACTCATCTGCGTCGGTATTATGGATCCGAGAAATATGCTTGAACGTAATACCGTCGAAGGACTCAGCCAAATAGCTGGCAACCATGTGGTAGGGTGCCAGAGTACAACTCATGCAGTGGAAAGACCCATTAAGTTGGTTAATCACAAGTTCAGAATCGCCGAGGACGAGGGCATGGGTGGCCCGCAAGTCATGAAGGAGGCCAAGGCCGATGATAAGGGCTTCGTATTCGGCTTGATTATTGGTGCAGTCGAAATCCAACTTGAGCGAAAATTACCAACGATCGTGGTTAGGAGATTGAATGACGATGCCAACGCCGGCCGAGGACGAAGTACTGGAACCATCAAAATACATCGTCCAGTAGTTGTCGCGTGTTGCAACCATGCCGATTTCGACATCGGTGTCCCCAAAACCGTAGAGGGAAGGGTGTTGAGTAAGGAAGTCGGCCAACGTCTGGCCTTTGACAGCTTTTTGGGGCACGTATTGCAAGCTAAACTCGGACAACGCTATCGTCCATTTCCCAATTCGGCCTTTTACGATTGGCCGGGTAAGCATATACCGGATAACGTCAGTCTGGGCAATGACTTGTGTGACCGACGGAAGCATGTAATGTCGAAGCTTGGAGGCGACGAAGAACACGGCAAGACAGAGCTTCTCAACAGCAGAATAATTGATTTCGGGTTGATTGAGATTTCGACTGAGGTAAAAAATAGCCTGCTCCCGCCCGGCGTCGTTATCTTGGGCGAGGAGGCAGCCGATGGATGCTTCAGCCACCGAAATATATAGTTTGAGAGGTTTACCGCGCCGAGGTGGAACAAGAACAGGTGGCGTCGTGAGGGAGACTTTGATTTGTGTAAACGCTGCCTGATGCTCGTCGGTCCACTCAAACTTATCTCAGTCCTTAAGTTTCAAAAGCGTCGAGAACACTTTCATTTTACCCGCCGAGTTAGCTATAAATCGACGGAGAAAATTTATCTTGTCGAGTAAAGACTGCAGTTGTTTCTTCGTCGTCGGGGGTGATGCACTAAAAAACCGAGAAAATTACCGACCGACACACCGAATGCACATTTGGCAGGATTCATTTTGAGATTGTGTTGACGCATACGAAGGAAAGCTTGTCGGAGATCATCCAGATGAGTCCGCTGTTGTTTGGATTTAATTACAACATCGTCGATATAGACTTCGACGATGGTTCCAATTAAATCATGAAATATGGTGTTCATTGCCCGTTGGTATGTGGCGCCGGTGTTTTTGAGGTCGAATGGCATGACAACCCATTCGTAAGTGCCGAGTGCCCCCGGGCAGCGAAAAGCACTTTTGTGCACGTCAGCTTCAACAGATCCGAAATCAGCATTGTATACTCATCTTTGGGAGTTGCCAGATTCAGATTTCTGAAATCGATGCAAATGCGCAATGCACCATTTTTCTTTAAAACAGGAACGATATTGGCCAACCATTCAACATATCGAGCTGTCCGAATGAACCCGACTTTCAAAAGCCGAACTAGTTCATCCTTGATACCGAGTTGCACTTCGGTCGAGAAGCGTCGAGGTGGTTGACGGAAAGGTTTACATCCAGGTTTAATACGCAACTCATGCTCGACGAGAGTACGATCTAAGCCAGGCATTTCATGATAGCTCCAAGCAAAACAATCTTTAAATTCCTCAAGCAGGGCACGAAGTTCGGCCTTCATAGGTTGGGGAAGTAAAGCACTAATAAATAAAGGTCGTGGGTCATCGGTCGTCCCAACATTAACTTCCTCCAAGGGATCTTTGACTTGGGGCCGATTATCTTCGAGCTCGACCGGGGCGACTTGAATTTTGTCAAGTGACAGGACACGACCATTATCTCATTCGGTGAGGAACTCGACGAGGTTAACGCTCGAATTTGGTTGTTTAGATATAGTATACCAATAGGCCAGCAGTCGTTCCATAGTAGATGAAACCGCGGCCCATCAGGGTCGGGGATGAAATTAGCTAAACCGAGTCTCGCCGAATCCTGATGGACAGTTTCGGCGCCAACCTCGATAGCTTTTTGAACAGAAATCTGGGTCTGTCGTCCTTTGTTATTGAAACCCTGTAGGGTAATATAGCCGACGTGGTCATCATAATACCGTGCCTAGATCATGTTGGTTTCGAAAGGCTGACTATCGGCCGGGTGAACAATGACCGACTTGTCGTCCCAGAAAACTAGCACTTGATATAATGATGAAGGAATACAGCTGGTTTGATGAATCCAGTCTCGACCGAGCAGTGCATTATACTCGGTCTTGGAGTCGACGATAAAAAAGGCGGTCATGTGATTACGGCCGGTAATATTTACCGCTAAAGGAAGCACCCTTTTGGTTTGGGATTTGTCCCCAACGAAACTGTTCATTGTGATCCCGGAGGGAATGAGTTCGTCGTTGGACCGACGTAACACCTTCATAATGTTTACAGGCATGATATTGACAGTGGCTCCGCAGTCGACAAAAACTTTGGAGACTGGATACCCTTCGATATGGGCCGTGACATACAATGGCTTTAAATGATGAAGGTTAGTCGATGATGAGCGAGGAAACAGTTCGGCCAAAGCTGCTTTGATGTTGTCATCCTTTGTTGTCGAGTCCTCGTTAGCAATAGTTACAAAATCAATGTGGCCGGTTTCCTCGGCAATTACGTCACCATCAAGGAAATTTGGTTGGGATGTACTCGACTGAAAATCAGCAGGCAAAACATGGACCATACTAATTTCCATGTTATCCAAGACCGATGGACCCATCGGGTTATAATCATCATTTTCAACCTCTTCTTTTTCCTGGTCACCGACTGCGGCATCTGTTCCCGTCAAAGTTGTACTAAGAGATTCCTCTGTTCCTTCAATGGTTGGTTCCCGCGGTGTCTTCTCGGAAGCCTGTTCGTTCTGTGTACGTGCCTTAGGTGCCCCTGAAATCGAAATTGTATCTGGGATTGATGCTAGGATACAAGCTTGTTCCTGATACATTATACGGGCATCCCTAGTATCGAGATAGGCATCTAACCGTGCCACTCGTGCTATCTTATCGGCCGTGAGGCCGAAGAGAGAAACGGTCGAAAAGACCTCGAAGTGGTATCGTAAATATTGAAGATCCTCCATGGAGAAGGGAAGGTTGGCTGCATCAATATCAGTATATGGGTCGACTTCAAAGCCAAGAACTTGAGCTTCTCATATGTGCTGGAGCCTAGCTTTCAATCCTGGGTCTGAGGTCTTATGAATAATTCCCTCGGCATCCGGGCAAGTTAAGACGAGATCAATTGTATCTTGACATGTTTTCGGCAAACCATATAGATCGTTGGCCGAATGATGTTTATGAAACTCTTGCATATATCCGAAGGCCTCCCCGAGAAATGGTGTATGTAAATTCCGTCGAATTTTGATCAAAGGTTCTTGCGGGGTTGGTGGGGACAGTTTGCTGTCTGCTTCTTTCTTGAAGTGATCGAAGCGTGCCTTCATTTCTCCAGGCCGAAGAAGAAGTTTGATCCGTTTATCAGCCTCCTAAAACATGGTCTCAACATCTTGATTGACTAGCCGTTTTCCTTGAACTAGCTCTGTCATAATAGTTGGAGATGGTCGTTCATCATCGTTGGCAATTGTTTCCTTCGGCCGCCATTTAGGGACCGAAGCTTCTTGGGCTGACCGTCGGTGCGCCATGCAGTCTATTCTTTGGTGCCTACGTTTCTGGGACTTGGACAATGCAGTGTACACACCTTTCGAAGAATGATACGTATACCAACGCTGGTCTTGAGGCTCGGGAGGTTTGAAAGTCTTTTGGCTCTTCGATGATTCCGAACTCCTAGAATTGCGGACGTAATAATCTTCATCATAAAACGGGGCATCAAAATCTAGGCGCCGTCTGACTGGAGGTGTTTCTTCCACCTGCACCTTAGGGCCGAGCCTATAAAAAACCCTGTGACGTTGGCCTACGTCGAGCACCTTCCGCTGTGCTGCGGCTGTGGGTTGCTTTATCATTGCCGGAGGTGATTCGTCCTTCGGCTCGGCGTTAATATTTTCTTTACATTTCTTGCATAGAACCTCCGACCCTCTTTCTTCATCCGTGCTATATTCTGTCATGGGCTTAACAACAGCAGGGCCCGTGAGAACTGTAGGTGGTTTGTTTGAATGGAAATCAATATTGAAACGTTGCCGAGAATTCAGATTCAGCACGCGTGGTATTGGAATGTCCTCGACTTTCTCTTTTCCTTTGTCCCTTGGTAGGCGAGCGTCTACCATACTTACTGTCGCCGTGGGAAATGGGTCGGTGCCAACGCTCATTTTCTTCTCCGGAAATCTGAGTTTGCCATTATTGATCCAGCTTTGGATGTTGTCTCGAAACACGACGTAGTTATTCGTTGTATGTTTGCTCGAATTATGGTATTTGCAATAGATCTTTCCTTTAAGCTCTTCGGCCTTGGGAATGTTATGCCCAGGCCGAAGTTTGATAATCTTTGCTGATAACAATTGATCAAAAATTACATCGGCCTTTGTAATATCGAAAGTATAAAGTTTTGATGTTTTCATTGTTTCTTCAGTGGCCGAGCGGGTTTTGACTTCCTTAGAATCAATTTGGGTCAGCACTTTGCACACATATGGTTTATCTATCACTATCTCAGCTGCATCCACGCTAACACATTCACCTTCGGTTGATGCGTAGCTGACCGTGGGATTTTTGTAGATCGTCCCCCGAGCTAGCGCCTTCGAAATCTTTTCTTCACGGAGCAATTAATCATACTGCTCGACGTGCTGGGCTAGTTCATACATATCCCGAAAGTTTGCCCCCAAGAATTTCTTTTTATATTCTACGTCGAGTCCGTTCAGAGCAAGTCTGACGAATTTGACTTCGGGCAGAGGTACTCAGCACCAATTCCTGGCCGATTTAAATCTGGTAAGATAATCCATTGGTGACTCGTCGGATGCTTGAGCCATCCTTGCTAACGAGGACACTGACATCTTCATTCCTGGCCGATAGAATTGTTCATGAAATTTCTCGACCAACTCCTCCCAGCTCTGGACAGAATTCGGTGGGAGGTTGATATACCAAGTGAATGCTGAACCAGTCAGTGAAAGGTTGAAAAGTCGCATCTTGTGAAAGTCGCTATTGACGTCTCCGCATTGCGCGATGAACCTAGCCACATGTTCCAACGAGGATAAGGATGATTCTCGTGCGAAAAGGCAAAAATCTGGGATTTTGAAACCTCTAGGCTATTCTAATTGTTCCACATAAGCGGGATAGAGATGTATAAACTTAGGGAACTTCGACCCTTTCTTCATGGCCAAATCGATCATCCGCTGAACCTCGGTCATATCTACAGGTATTGCTTCCACTCTCTGGTTGGACCTGTCTGACTTACTGTTTGATCCTCCTCTTTTTTCCAAGTCGATTGGTTTGATCCGAGCAGGGATTGACTCGCCCCGTGCACTTGGTAACAGATTATTCCTCGGTGGTAAGTGTTGGGCAAGATCGAAAGACCTACCGTCGCTGACCTTACTAACCAGTATTTCAAGTAATCTAGTTTGTGCTTCACTGATATGGTGTATCACGTCATGAAGTTTGTTGATTCCTTGACTAAACGTTTGTTCAACCGTCCGAGATTGCTCGTCGATTAGTTTCCGTAGAAACGATCTTGTTGGTGGATCAGATCCTTCGCCACCATCCTCGTCACAATCCTCTATTATCCCTTCAGTGAGAACGCAAGTATTCCTGTTAGGGATCTCAAGGCTACGAAACTGACCGTCGAGATTAACTTCCCTTTCTCGACGGGTCACGCTCGTGGACTCAGGTGTTACGGCGTTGATGGGATTCTGCGCCTGTGGCATATTTTGTCCTATGTTCTGAATTGGAAAATCGGCAGTTGATTTTCCCATAGCTGTTTTCTTTTTTACCGATCGCGTTTCAATTGGCATGAACTTCGTAGTTTAGCACTGGGTCCCACTGGGCGTGCCAAAATGTTGACCCCAAAAACTACCAAGACTACATGGCGCACAGGTCGAGTAATCTATAAGCTAACTACGTCCTTCGGTGAATGCGGGGCGTGCCAACTCGTCGGCCGAGCTCGGCCGAGGAGTAAATTTTGTTGATGTTGCGTTGGGTGCGCGGCTGACTTCTGCGTCTTGCAATGGCGGCCGAGAAAGGAACACGTCTCGGCTTCTTGGGCTCTCGAACCTGAAGACAAGGTTACTATTCTTACGAAGTTCAATATCAAATTCGGCTTTCAATGTGCCGAATGTAATAACTGTAACACCTCACTTTGCCGAGAAGGCTGATGAGATGACCTCGACTAATAAGGATTTAGAAATCCTTCTCGACCGAGACTTGGATAGGTAATCAACCATCCTCGCCGCAGTGCTGTTGATGCCAACGGAAGATGCTGCAAGACCGGCTGATTCTACGGTGACAGAGCTATCTATGCCGACTTAAGATATCACCGGTTGCTTTCACAATGCTGTTGATGCCAACGGAAGATGTGTCAGCGAAAAGAGAAAATAAAAAATCTCAAAGTTGTTGAGAGTTTGCGCAGGGCAGTTTTGTGTGTTGAATTGGAGAGCTTAAATGATGCACAGCCTCTTCTATTTATAGCAACGGATCCCCCAAGGTCGAGTTAAAACCCTATTCGGACTAGGACTTCTTCTCCTGGTCAAACACTGACTCGACCAATCCTACTTTCATTATGACTGTGAATCTAGTCCTTTATTGATTCGGATTCGCTTTCGGGTTATTAATCCTGCCGAAACTCCTTATTGCACCAGGATTCGACTTGTCCTACGTCATGACCTAGCCGACCTAGGTTTGGAGGCCCACGTACTAAACGATTCATAGCACCCTTGTTGCAAGGCCTTCCGGGCCGAGAATGATTCTATACTCGGCCCAAACTATTATTTTGGGCCTAAACACTTTGATAATCGTTTTGCAGCTGCACTAATGACCTGGAAAGCAAGAACTGGCACTGCTTCCTCTTCTATCTTATTTTGTTTTTCAAACAGAAGGAACAATCCAATCAAGTTTATTCTTGTTTTTTATGAAACGTGTACTTGTAGCTATCCTCATCTGCGAAACCAATACTCGGATCATTCCCTTCCCTAATCGCCTTCCTTACATCCTCAATCCTCTCAAGAATTCCCTTGATGGCTAAATTGAATGCGTCCTCAATCTTTAATCTAGACCTCGGATCCGCATATATCAGATTTGGTATTAGCCTTATAACCTCCTCTCTAATGGCCAATTCTTTCTCCTTTGAAATTCCAAGCAAGATTTCCTCAATGCTTCTTGGCATATCATCCACAAATATTGGGAATAAGCAGCACCAGGGTGAAAGAAAACCGGAATACAACCTGCCAGAATAGAATCAAAAGTTGATCTCCTGGTGTATGAATCCCCTCCAGGCTGCAAGCAATAAACCGAGCTCTGAAACACCCTCATAACACTCGACGGGTTGTCACAATCTATGTTACCACCCAAACTGCAATCTATCAACTTGCATCTACTCGAAGCTACGCACTGATCAATAATCTTCCCTCGAATTGAACTCTGCTAGTCAGGCCTCGGTGCCCCAGCAAAAGTGAACAAGTAAGGCCTTTCTAGTTTCCTCATTCTGCTCTGCTATTGAACCAAATCAACATCCTCCGCGGGATGAAAATTTGTCGGATAAGGTATAGCAATGTCATTGTTCCAAGAGCTTCCTTCGACCGACAACATAGTCATGTTCAAAGACTCAGGCAACTACCTGAGCTTACTACTCCAATCCGAAACATCATCTGTCTGCCTCCTGAAGTCCCAAGAAATTCTCCCGGCAACCAAGAAATGGTCCCTCCCCCACATTTTCGCCCACTCGGGTTTTCTTGCCAGTCAACTAACAAGTTGTTTCGCCGAAGCGTCTCTAACCGTGAAATTAGAATCCCACAGATGGAGGCTCGCATCAAGACCGGCATAAAACGGGACATAAACTGCCGAAGCCTGACTGGAGACTTTCGTCAGACACTTATAGTGCTTCATCTCGTTGTGGAATTTGAACTCCAGCAAGAACTGGTTCGTGGAAAACCAACTCTTGTTAGACAAAACCCCTTCCGAGTTTTCGATTTTGGGACCGAAACCATAATTCTCAAAGTAGATGCAAAAATTTGGCTCGTCAGTTCCCCTGGTGAGAAATTTACAGTTTTTTACCAAGTCGGAGTTAAATATTTCAGGAAGATCGTCGTGCATATAAACGTAACTTCCAAAGCATGATGAATCTGTGATAGAGTTGTTCGAAACCCCAATTAGGTTGACTTGTTTGTTGAGCAAAAGATTGAGACTGGAGAAAGTATTGGAAAATATTAGTATTTTAGTTTATTTGAATTTTTTGTTTTATAGGCTTAGTCCGTTAGAATTCGGTTTTGTTAGGGATTAGGGTTTATTTAAATATGGTGCTTTGTTATTCATTAGGTCAAGCTATTCACAATGTAGTCTCTTAGGGTCTTGTAGTCATTTCGGCATTCTCTGTTTGATATCAATAATATTTCTAGTTTTGTAATCCGTTTGTTCATTCATTATGGTATGCGCACTCTGATATTCAACTTGGTATCAGAGAAGGTTTGATCCTTCGGAATTTGATCTGCTTTGGGTTGGTATCTGTTTGCTCATTTCCGTTGTCGTTCATGTTCAGATTGTTAGTTGGTATTGATTGTTTGCAAGAAGAAAAAAATTGTTCATTCGTTTTTTGTCCCATGACTCTGCTTCTGCACCTTTGAAAGCCGCAGCCTGGAGGAGTATCTGCAAGTCTGTATTGCTGTAAAGGAAAAAAAGGGGAGTAAAAAAAAAAAAAAAAAAAAAGGAAGAAACAAGAAAAAATTGGTTGCTTGTTTGAGGCCCATGCGGGCAAAGGAAAAAAAAATTTGGTTGGATTTTTTGTTTGTTTGTTCGGAAGTTGGCATCGGCATTGGTATCGGCATTGTTATTGGCATTGGTATTGGCATTGGCATCGGTATTGGTATTGGCATCGGCATCGGCATCGATATTGGCATAGGAATTTGGAGGCTTGCATCCACATCTGCTTGTTGGCAAACTCATGTCATGTACCGTCATGAGTTTGATGAGGGGTGTTGGAAAATATTAGTATTTTGGTTTATTTGAACTTTTGGTTGGGCTTAGCCCGTTAGAATTAGATTTTGTTAGGGATTAGGGTTAGTTTATTATAAATAGGGTGCTTTGTTATTCATTTGGTCAAGCTATTCACAATGTAGTCTCTTAGGGTTTTGTAGCCGTTTCAGCATTCTCTATTTGATATTAATAATATTTCTAGTTTTGTAATCCGTTTGTTCATTCATTGTGGTATGCGCACTCTAATATTCAACTGAAAGTAGAGTAATCAAAGGAAAGAAAAACAATGCACAAAGCTAAGGAGATGAGAAGGCCAAACCAGAGTTATTGAGAGCACTTTACCGTCGGTAACTTCTCCATGGGTGTTTGCTGCTATGGACAAAAACCTGCAGTCGCTCATAGCGAGAGAGAGAGAGAGAGAGAGAGAGAGAGAGAGAGAGAGAGAGAGAGAGAGAGAGAGAGAGAGAGAGAGAGAGAGAGAGAGAGAGAGAGATAAAAAAATGGAAAGTAATTAAAAGAAAGGCCCCCATTGCATTGCATTAATAATGTGATGCGTATTGATAGGGCCAGCGTTGGCGTTGGTGTAAAACAAAATTAACTTTAGACAACATCATTTCCAAGTTGTTATTGTTGGTTGGATGATGACAAATGAATGGTGGAAGAACCAGATTACTCAAAGATAAGTAAGAATTCATACTCAAAACTCTTAGTGTTTTAATCACAGAGCTTTGGACTTATGATCAGAACCGTTCATACTATAAATCACATTATAAAGATCATCTTTGCAAAAAATAAATTAAAACTAATGTCGTTTGGTCAATCTTTTGTAGCAAATATGTAAGATCCCGAGAATTTATTATTGAAGAAGATAAATATTTGAAAAAAAAAAAATGTTGTGCTTATTTATTGAGAAGATAGTGGACGTCATTAAGAGTTCGTAGCATTTTTCGGATTACCTTTTAGAACTAAGATGAATTTTTCAGGTGATTTACATATTGGACCAATGAGTAAGTGACACGTGGCAACCAATAAGTAGCTTGCCACATGACAGCTACTCGAGATAGACAACAAAGGGCTGGTCTAACCGGTTAGCGACAATTTAGCCACATGGGAAGTGATTATTGGACCCAAAGAAATGGGTGATTAGTAAACACTCTATTGTGCTGATTTTTGCAAGGTTATGGAATTGGACGTGTCATGCATATTAGCTATGCAATTGACACCTAGTACATACAATGCCTTAGTCATCTTTGGTTGCAAACCATCCAGCTGGAAGCAAGTTTGACACCGCCTAATTCTACTATAAATACAGGGTTGCATTTCATTCTTTCATTCACTACTTTTCGAAACATATGTTGGCTACTGAGAAGCCATGAATGTATGCATGCATGGTTTGTGTATACGTGTGTGTATACGTTAGAGAGAGAGATTAGAAAAAAAAAAATAGAGTGGAAGAAATACATGGCATTATGAGTGATCAAGGAGCTTGCTCAAGTACATGGAGCTTAGCTATTGCAATAGTGACGTGGATCATCGTTTTAGCTTTGAAATCAAGGGCTTTGATGCCTATTTGATGACTGGACAATGATTTCTGAGACATTAAGGTAAAGATTTACATATGATCAGATTTCTGGGATTTTGTACCACTTTCATATGGATGAGATTTAGAGAAATTTTATGTTTGACTCGAAATTCATCAAATTTGGTCTTTAAAGGACGTTTGTATGGAAGAAATGAGTTGTACTATTGATGATTATGCTTTGGCTTGAAAGATATGTTGAATTTCTAGGAAAACAAACCTCAAAGCTACTGGTTTCATACCAAGGATTGAACTGTGAAAATAGTTTTAGTTTTGGGGTAATTTTGTAAATTACCAGAAGTTCAGGGGCCAAAGTGCAATTATCAAAATTTTGGGGACCTATTTGAAATAATAAAAAGTTCAAATACATAATTTTTATTTTGGTTAAGTGAAGGTCCCTATTGGATATGGTTGTTGTCATGGGAATAAAGTTTAGTAATTATATATGAACATATAGTGACATATTGTAATTGTTGAACTAAGGACATTCGAATTCTTCTAGAGCAAAAAGTGAACAAACGGATAAATTTTGGAGTAGTTCCAATTGGAGGATGTTCGTGAGTCTTTCAAGATTATTGTATCAAAATTCTAGATTTTTCTACATAGCCGTTTGACCGTGGCAAAGAAATGAAGGTCCAGCGCGCAACTTTCCTAGATAAACGTTTATGGACATTGTGAGTATTTTGAAGGTCAAGAAGGCATATTTTAAGGAATATTCCTTCTGAGGATATGTAGGGGACATCTTTAGCTTCAAAAGAGACATTTTGGAACCAAATTGAAGTTGATTTGGTCGGTCATAAGACTAATTTTCTGAGAACTCCGAATTTTAGTTCAAATACAAAACCATTTATTTTCTGTTTTATTATTTTATTATGTTTCCTAGTATTATTTTAAGACCTCTTCTAGTAAGGGTTTTATTTTGTAGTAATGTAAATAAGGCTTTTTAGCCATTAGGTAGAAGAGGGGGAGAACACACGCATTTGGCTTTAGAGAGCTTTTGACAATTCAAGTTTATTTTCAAGGTGTTTTCTATCCATGTTTTTAATAATATTTTGTTTTATGGTTGTTAGTAACTAGTTTCGTTTATTGGGGCGAGTCTACAAGCCTTAGTAAGAATATGTAGTTTCTTTTCAATTTGCTTATAATATTATGCATACGGGTTTTGAATTATTAATCACTGGTTTAAACTATCTAATTGTCTTGATGATTGGCCATCATTTGGATATTTAGAAAAATAATTTGATGCAATTTTGGCGGAGGTCTGTCCCTTGAATTGGCTTTGGCTTCTTATGGTTAATGTGTAACTTCTTAGGATGGACACGTCTTAAGGGTTATATGGTTTTTCAAAAGGTTTTCACAAAACTTAATGAGTCTTGCATGTTCATATTCGATTTGAACACTACGGACGAGTTGCATGTTAGATATACGTTCTATGTTGGAGGTTCCAAGTAGGGCATACTTTAGAAAAACCTAACTTTCAAATATATGTGTGTAAGTCATAAGTAATTGAAAGAACTACGTAGGATTGTTAAGATGACGGCGGAACCCTAGTGCTCAAATTTATTTTCAAAACTATTTTAATTAAATTTGTTTTTAATATTTTTGGTCATAAAATCAACCTCTTCCAAACTTTATTTTCAAATAATTAATTAAGATTTAATTTTAACATAAATTATTCATTCAATCTATGTGGAGAACGACCTTGTTTGAGCTGCTATACTATGACAACCTTATACTCTTGCAAGTATTTTTAAGTGTTTTTATCCTTACTTTTGCAGGTGGTAAAAATTTCTATCAAGAAATTGGTGCCGTTGCCAGGGATTGTTTCAAATAATTTGTGTTTATCAGCTCTTAGTTAATTATTTTTGTATATATCTTTTTATTTACTTGATTTTGATTTTATTTTATATTGATTTTGAGAGCATTGCAACAATGGATTAGTTTGGTTCCTCACAAAGAGCACCTACAGTTTGTGCTCTTTGCAATTTGAATACCCATGATATTATGTATTGTCCTCGAAGGTAGTATTTTCCAGATTTGTGCAGCACCATGTTAATATAAGGAACAATCTTCAAAGGCCTAGGTGCGATCCCTACTCAAATTTTTATAATCCATCATGGCCAGAGCATCAAAATCCTATGTGGGAACCTAGTCATCAGCTTTTTGGACAACCTATTGTGCCAACAAAAGCTGATTGAGATATTGCAATCGAAAACATGGCTAAATCCTTTGAAAGCAACCATCGTGAGATTCAGGATACCCACCGTATGATTCAGGATACCTAGCCTTCATTAGATAATCTAGTGCAACAAGTTGGGCAGCTCATGCATCAACGGGACGAACACGAGGAAGACGAGTTTCCTTGTCAACAAATTGATAGCCCACAAGATTCAAAGGAATGGTGTGTAATTCAAACACCGCAATGTGTAGAGAGTTATGACTACATACAGGAAGACACTAAAATTGAGGAGCCACCAGGCATTGACTCTCGCCCAATGGAGGAAACTGCTAATCTTGAAATTTCCACAGAACCCCTTGCTACCCAAATCTATATGCCACACATTTAATATCCCGAGGTTGCAAAGCCACCAACAAAGCTGCATGAAGTCATTGAAACTGACATGTTTGAAGGGCTTATTCATACAAATTCAAAATCTGATCCAACACATGACCAACAGGGCAAATAGATAAAGATAAAATAATTTTTGCTGCTGTAACAGACAGTGCACCTGCGCAACCAATAAAACTCAAAGAAATTCAAGATGAGTCCTACCATAAGGATAAGTTCTACGTGGAAATGAAGAAAAAGTTTAATGGCAGCCCTATTCTTCATCAAGAAATTTGACTAGTGCAGAAATTATGGGTGTTAAATACAAGGTTTAAGTCAGTTCAACGGAGATGCAAGCCTCACTTGAAGGGGCCTCTTTGATTATAAGAATTCATTCACATAAAAGAGCATACATTAAGGACACAACCACAACATTTAAATACTCAGTCAATAAACATCAAGTCACTCCTTACCTACTAATACCCTATGATGCTGCTAAGGAGTCGTTGACTCTAAGAGAACAAGTGACGTGATCATCAATTCATTCCTCTACGTCTAGCTATAGACGTTAACTAAAGTGCTAATTGGGAGGCAACCAAGTTTTTCGAACTCTTTTCTTTTTGTTTCGTTTATTTTAATTTCCTGCTCTTATTCCAAATTACAAAAATCACAAAAAAATAAAAAATCAGAAAATTAAAAAAAAAATTGCAATCTTTAATTCTAGTTATTTTTCTTTACTTATCCAATTAGGTTTTTAATTTGTGATTGTAGGCTGCATTCAGAATTGATTCGGTCTAATCTCAACCACGTGTGGATTCATACATTCATCGTTCATTCACCAATAAACATGACCATATGAAAGCCTATAATACATGCATGATTCTACAATCGGGGTTCCAAGTGTGCAGAAGGGTCCATATTTCGCAGATCAAGTTTTGCGCAGATTTTCCTCGGCATTCATAATTAGGAAACATGCAAAATAAACTTAGTCATACACGATACATGAAGACAGAGATAATTCCAAAGGACATTATACTGATGCATCGCATTATACACAGATCCAGGACTACCTTTCACAGATTTGGATCAAGAAACAACGAAATAAGTTTGGGGGTCGTCCGCTATTTACCTTCCTTTTGGATCTGAAAATCCTGGACTCTGCCAACTGTTCTGCCACAAATCGGTGCTTGATTTCTCTTTGTTACTCAAGTTTTCCTGTGCAAAGAAAGACCACATGCATTTGTTAGTTTTGGTTTATTTTACTGAAATGCACAATCGAAACTAAAACAAAGAAGTTTGGGGAGTTTTCTCTTTGTACCTTTAAGCTCTTGGATGGGATGAAAATGAGGCCTACAAGTCCATTTGTAAGTGCGATGCACTCCATCAACCTTTTTACTGTGTTGTTGACGAGTGGGAAAGTGAGAGAGACTTCTCATTTTTGTAGAAGAGAAGGCTAGAGAGAAAAGTCTAGAGAAGGGAAGACATTCGTTTGGCTCTGGGCTAGAGATGGTTCTCAGCCATAAGAAATTATGGCAATGGGGTGTGTTTTCATTTTTCTAGTGGAGCTTTAGGGTGTGTTTGTTTGACATCCTTAGCTCTCACTAGACTGAACTGGACTAACAGCCAGTGTAGTCCAGTGTTTGGCAAAGCAAAGGATTAGCTTTACTGACGCTAGCTCGGACTCGCCTCGACTCCGGGCCTCATTAGCTGTTGTTAGCTAATCCTAACCAAAAGCATGGTATTAGCTAGGACTAGATGTCACTGCCTTCTTCTCTCCAAATTCGTCTCAAGTAGCCTTCTTCAATGACCGCAGCCCCCCACGACCTAAAATCTTAGAATCTGGTGACCACCCATAATCTAATTACCACTCAGGGAGTTGGACATGAAAAGAGGCAAAGGGAAGAGAGAGAGGGATTTGAATGGAAAAACAAAGGGAAGAAAGAGAGGAACCTGAATAGGAAAACTCACCATGGCTGCCATTGAATTGGCGATGCTAAGCTTAAGAGTGCAGGGTGTTTTGGGGGAAGGCATATCTCCATTTTTTATGATTTTAATTCGAATCGTCTGTGAAACAGAGGGAGAAAAGGAGCCAAGAAACTTGGATACATAGAGGGAGGAAAATATTAGAGGTTAGATGGAGAGGGGAGAGCGACGGTGGAGAAAAAAAAATGAGAAGTTAGATGGAGAGAAAGATGATTCCCGGATGATTCTAGAAAATAAGAAAAAGATAAATTAATAATATAATATTAATAAATATATATTAAGTTAATAATAAAATATTATAGATATATATTAAATAATATAATATTAGAGTCTTACTTCTTAGTCCGCCACTACACCAAACGCTTCACTAAATCAATCCAATTTAGTATAGTCTAAGCCAATCCAACTTAGTCCTGAAGCTAGTCCAGTCCGAGATAGTTTGGTGCAACAAACGCACCCTTAGGGTTTCAGTCACCCATGTGCATTGCACGTGTGCCAGGCGTGTGACTTCTGTTTGTGATGTCTGCAATCACGCGGGCTGGTTTTCAAATGGGTGCATGGATATTTCCAAGGCCTAGTGTCTTTTGGTTTCAATGGCTGCCACTCTTGCTCCATGTTTCCTTGCATCAGGCCCCATGTCCAATGCTAGGTCCACATTTTCAACCCAGGTGCCTTCTTTTCTTTTCTTTCTTTCTTTATTTATTTTGTCACTTTTCATTTTGTTTTTTTTGTTTGTCTTTACTATCTTTTAATTATTGTTAGGTTTAGTTACGTTTCGGTTTAGTATTTAATTTTCTTTTAAGGGTTGTTTCTTTGATTTCATTTATTTTTCACACCTTGAAGACAATGTGTGATTTAAGTTTGGGAGTGGAAAATAAGAAATTTTAGATTTTTACTTTTTGAGTCAAATAAAATTTTCATTCTTTTGAAGTTAATATCCATAGTTAATTTTAAACGTTAGAACAAATGGACATGGTGAAGGTTAATCCCATATTGGAGTTTTTTCTATTTATCATTGTTTAGACACTAATTCATGAGTTATAATTTGAAAATTTGCACATTTCACACCAACATGGTTTGTGGGGAGTGAGATTGAAACACTTACTTTTCATCTAAGTGTATTTTAATTTTTGTTCTAAGTAAAGTAAAGTTAGTTATTGTTAAAAGTAATAATTGTTCCACCCGATGACACACCCCGATCCTAGAATCAAGGCATGCTGGCCGTCACGTGGGCGTGACGTAACCAAAAGTGCGAGGTGGAAGCAATAGATAAGAGAAATACAAATAAACAAAAACCAAATACTAGCAATAATAACCAAGCAACGTGCTAGAGTAAGTTTAAGTGTGAAACACACAAATTCAGAGTATAAGTACTAGGTGCGGTCAAGTAGGACCATAACTAAATTACAACACCCACAGGTGAGTCCTACATTTATGTAGTCTGTCAGTACGCCGTGGGAATCATCGTGGGCCACCAACGCTGCTAACTAGAACCCGCAAAACAAAATTGAGTGGGTCAGTAAAACCAAAGTTTTTCAAAAACATTTCATTTAAAACATTTCTAACCCATCGCTGTAAAACCTGTATACTGTCCCAGAAAATAACATAATATGCATATAATCTTCGTATATCTCAAATCACAATTCTTTATCAAAACCCAGAAAATATGCCATGCCATAAATGTCAATAACAGATTAAGAATGCATCAATATAACAGGTGACATAATGAATCAACCGGAGACCCTGCAGTTGGTCCTATACGGTTAATTCCATAGCTCAATATCCAAACCAACCGGAGTCACCACGGTGACCTGTACGGCACTACTCTGCACATAAGTCGGAACTACCTGAAGTAGTCTGTACGACAAGAATGGTGTAATAATACGCTCTAGTGCTTCTCTCATCAATCATCTGTGCACATAATCTAAGGTCACCTACCATTCGGAACCACCTTTAGTGATCTGCACGACTAGCATGTCGGAACCCTCTCATGGTCTGTACGACATGTACCTACTTGGATCCAAGGTGAGCGTGCGGTGTGGGTGAATAATATAAGCACTAACACCAGGGGTGCAGGTTATGAGCTCTCAACGCAATTCACATCATCAATAAACCATATGAATAACATAAAACTCACCAGATACTCACCTGTGCGTCCACAACACCATTTCACATATATATGCATCAATTACTAATTCATATAACTCACAATATGCATGCATGGCATTTTAAAAACATACTTTCATTTAAATTCAATTTCTGGGAAAAATCAATAGTATATAGGTAAATACAGAAAATATTGCCCACTCACTGGTAAGTCGAAGGGTCGTAACCCGTGTGACGTCCCTGGATGCGCTCATCCTCGGGATAGGTATCACCTATATGCGAAACAACTATAAAAACGTTAATTAAAGCACATAACCGACAATTCGTAATAACTTCTCATACGGTGCTCAATTTGGGTATATGAATATACCATAGTGACCTACTCGACGTCACGGATGTCGACATATTTTTAGAAAAAAAATTTGAGGCTGCACGCGCCCCCACGCGCCGGGAGAGGCACGGACCCACGTGCGTCATCTTCTTCCTCCAGTCATCGGACTGGTTTTTCCGGTCGCCAGAAACTGGAGATTTTTCAATCTCCTTGTTCTCTGTCATTTCTCAACCATTTTCCATGAAATTTTCACCAAAATGTCCTAAATCACGAGGGGAAGAAGGCTATCCCTCTTTGGAGTCTCAAAACCTTCGAAAATCACGTCGGGAAACTTCACCAAAACCGGCCACCTTCGAACTAGGGTGTCCCGACGTCCAAAACTTCCAAACGAACATCCCCGAGCTTCGTGGGAACTTCCTAGAGCTCACTATGAGCTTGGATTGTCCTAAAAACTAACCATTACAAAGTTCATGAATAGTACCCAATTCGGACCTTGAATTTTCAACGTGAAAACGAAGGGTTTCTTACCTGAAAATGGAACCTTTGAGTTCGTAGGGCACTCACGAACACAATGGTGCTAATCTCCACTTTGATCCATGAAGTTTCAAGGGTTTTTGGGTCGGTCTGTACAGTTTCGAGAGGGAGAGAGTGAGAGTGATAGAGAAGGAGGAGAGAGAGAGGGCACGGGGTGAGGGTATCCCGTGTGTGTGTGTGTGGTCCATCCCAAAATAAGTTCAACTTCTTTCCCTAACCACACAAAACACATACAACCTTTAATCAAAATTCAAACTTTTCAAAACTTAGGGAAAATGCATTGTTCAATAATATGTCACACACCTACCTTGGCACCCGTCAAGGATAATTTCGTCATTTCACAACCTCGATAAAAAGAATCACGGGATGGGCTGTGACACCCGAGACTTTGCTTAGTAACCGGGCCAGTCCTGTCTGATCAGCAGTGATTCTCGTGTCAAACGGTAGAGTTTTGGCATGGGGCAGGGTGGTTAGTTGGTTTCGTAGCCTTTGTAGCTCAAGTTAATAAGTCCTTAGGGGTGTTCTATACGTAGTGCCCTTTAGTGGTTTGGGAGTCATTGACCTAAAGCTCACTACATGGGTTGGATCAAAGGCTTAAGGAAATTGACATTGCACGGCCACTACTGTTACTGAAAAAAAAAATGAAAAAAATTGTCTTAGTCATGTTTAGTTGGAACTTTTGAAAGTATGTTCTAACTCTTGAATCATCGACAGCTTAAGGGAACTAACATGGCTTGGACTTTGGGGTGGGATTAGTTGGAAGTTTTGAAAATATGTTCTAATTTTTAACGTTTTCTATGGCTTGCGACTTAAAGTGAAAATTGTCTTAGTCAAGTTTAGTTAAGTTTCTAGTTTGTTAGTTTTTTTTTTTGTTTTCTAGTTTTGTTTTGCTTGAGGACAAGCAAAATGCTAAGTTTGGGGGTATTTGATGAGTCGATATTATACTATATATTTTACCCTAATCTTAGTTATAGTTTATTAGTTATTTTGGTAGAATTTTGATACTTTGTTATGTATTTTCAATGTAGGACATTCGATTCCTCTAGAGCAACAACCGATCAAACAGATGAATTTTGGAGTGATTCCAATTGGAGGATGTTCGTGAGTGTTTCAAGATGATTGTATCAAAATTACAGATTTTTCTACATAGCCGTTTGACCGTGGCAAAGAAATGAAGGCCCAGCACGCAGATTTCCCAAATTGACATTTCTGAACATTTTGGGTATTTTGAAGATCAAGATGGCATATGTTAAGGAATATTCCTTCTGAGGATATGTAGAGGACGTCTTCAGCTTTCAAAAGAGACCTTTTGGGACCAAATTGGAGTTGATTTAGTCGGTCAAAAGACTAATTGTCTGAGAACTCCGAATTTTAGTTCAAATAGGAAACCTTTTATTTTCTGTTTTATTATTTTATTATGTTTCCGAGTTTTATTCTAAGATGTTTTCTAGTAAGGATTTTATTTTGTAGTAGTATAAATATGGCTTTTTAGCCATTAGGGAGAAGTGGGGGAGAACGCATGCATTTTGGCTTTAGAGAGCTTTTGATGATTCAAGTTTATTTTCAAGGTGTTTTCTATCCATGTTTTTAATAATATTTTGTTTTATGGTTGTTAGTAACTAGTTTCGTTTGCTAGGGCGTGGTCACGAGTCTTAGTAAGAATATGTAGTTTCTTTTCAATTTGCTTATGATTATACAAGCGGGTTTTGAATTATTAATCACCAGTTTAAACTATCTAATTGTCTTGATGATTGGCCACCATTAGGATATTTAGAAAAGTAATTTGATGCAATTTTGGCGGAGGGCTATCCCTGAAATTGGCGCTGGCTTCTTGTGGTTAATATATATAACTTCTTAGGATGGACGACATGTCTTAAGGGTTATATGGTTTTCAAAAGGTTTTCACAAAACTTAATGAGTCTTGCATGTTCACATTCAATTTGGACACCACAGACAGGTTGCATGTTAGATATACATTCTATGTTGGAGGTTCCAAGTAGGGCATACTTTAGGAAAACCTACCTTCAAATATGCATGTGTAAGTCATAATTAATTGAGAGAATTACGTAGGATTGTTAAGTTGACGGCTGAACCCTAGTGCTCAAATTTATTTTCAAAACTATTTTCTTTTGTTTTCTTTACTTTCCCAATTTATTTAATTGTTTTTAATTAAAACAAACAAAACAATTTTCTTTTATCCCTATTTTTGCATGTGGTAAAAATTCTCATCAGCATACAATTTATTTTCAAAACAAACAAAACTTTTGTTGTGCATCAATCATTTTCCTATAATATATATAGTGTCGTATACTATTTTCAAACCTAGCTAGGGTGGATTCCCTGAGAGGGAGTGATGATCGTTTATGATGCTCACCCCCACTTTATTATAGGACCGATGCACCTACAAATAGACAATATGAACTAAAGTTGGGACAATTGTTTGTTACTTGTCAACTTCTTAGTCGATCATTGAGTTTCCATAGGTTTTTAGTTTGTACATATGCTTGATTCCCTTACCATCTTGAAGGAATCTTTGTAGCCAAACTCAACAGTTTGCATTTTCAAATCGTACTAAAGAGTTGGTTTAGTATGATAATTACCTCAAACTCTTTGGTTTTGTTGTAGATTGTGAAGTTCTTTTTCAATGTAAAATTTTTATCCAAATTCAGTTGCCCTTTTATTCTTCGTTTTACCAAAATGATTTCCGCTTCCGTACTGCTTAAAAATAAATTATTTTATTCCCCTGAAATAGCCTTACATTCTATTAGGAATGTAGTGCTATAGTGTTGGATTTTAACACTATAGTATTGCGTTACTAATAGAGCATGGCATTGTTATGTGCCCCTTTTTGGGGTGTGACAAAATACATAGACAGTTTGTAATGCTTTTATCAATTTCGTTCATTTGTTTTCAAATAGTTTGATGACCAAACAACCTTAGTTTTAATTGACTTTCTACAGACGCGATCTTTATAGGGTGATTTATAATATGAACGGTTTTGATTATAAACATGAAGTTCTATAAATTGACAATGAACAATTATGAGAAATTTTGAGTATGAGTTCTTACTCATCTTTGAGTAGTAGACTATTGTTCATAATGGAATGAGAATTACAGGTTTTTTTGGGTGGTCTAAGTAATAGTACTTTTTAAAGGTATTTTAGTTAAAATGGTCTTTAAGATTGTCATAACTCTTTATTTCGATCTCTGAGATTTAAAACGATGGTAGTGGTCTCTGAAATAATCTACTGTCAATTATTTGGGTCATTCTGTGAAAAATATTTGTTAAATTGAAGAAGCCACTAGTTCAAGTGGAATGATTGATTTGACAAAGATTGAAGAAGCCACTATTTAACGGAGATTTTTTCTGAATGACCAAAATCATTGACGATAGACAATCTCAAAGACCACTTCTATCGATTTTAAATTTCAAGGATCAAAGTAATGAGTTATATGCCAATCTCAAAGACCATTTTAGCTAAAAAAAATCCCTTTTAAATAATATTCACTTTTTGATTTCTTAGATTCAATTGTTCAAATTGTTAGAGTCAATCTTCACCATTCATTTTCTAAACCACGCAGTAGTTTTGGATAAGGGAAAGTAAATAAAATGCATTATGCCAATCTCAGGGACCATTTTAGCTAAAATAAAAAATAAAAAATCATTTTTAAATGATATTCACCTTTTGATTTCGTAGAGTCAATTGTTCAATTTTTTCATTTCAATCTTCACCATTCATTTTTTGAACCACGTAGTAGTTCTAGATAAGGGTGAGCATGGGCCAGGCTGGGTCCAAATTTGGAGGGTCCGGACCAAATTCCTTTTAAAATGCAATGTGACAGGCTGAGCCGAGAATTAAAATTATAAGATTTGGAACCAGACCTAATCCGACTCGTTTAAAATGGGCCGGTTCGAAACGGGCCCACGATCCAAATCGAAAAACAATAAGCTTCTGTTTCTTTTGAAGAAGAAATCCTTCATCCCATCAATGTTTGTACAAGATTCACACCCAGAAGCTGCTTCTCTTTTAAGATTTGTCAATATCACTCTCCGAAATGCAGTTGCCCTCCTTTCTAGAGATCTCTTCTTTTTGGGAAGGATGATCAGGACCGATGAAAACTCGAGAATTGTTTTCTTATTGGGTCTCGTTCTCTGGTTTCTTCCTTCGAACTATCGGAAAAGAATCATCGTCAAATTTCCATCTCTTAGCAACACATAAGTGGATGAAATTTGCAACAACGTAAAATTTATAAAAAAAATCTACCTTTTCCTTCCTCCCCAATTCCAAAGGACCACCGTAACCTCAAACAAAAAACCCAGAAAATTCAAAATTCTGATCCATCTCATACACCCAAAAGACCCAAAACCAGAGCGATGAATTCGCAAATCTGGAAAGTATGCATGGGTTTTTGGATCTGTGGCGACGGAAGACTTCGAGTTCAAATTGCTTAGAAATTGTGCCTGGGTATTCTAGTGAGGAAGAAGTGAGAGAGTTGTGATGGAGAGTGACTCTGACAGTGGAGAAGAATACAGTGGAAAAGAAGACCAGTTGGGACCTTGTTTCCTCAGATGGTGGATGGAATGGCGAAGAACGCTGGAGATGGGATTGTGAGAAACAATCCAGGTTAAGGCCTCATATCCTCAAATATTTGGACTCGCCCTGCCTCATTAATTTCTTAGATCTGTCTCCTTTGTTGTGAATATGTGGATGGCCCACATGAATGGTTTGTTACTATTTGTGCACAGTATTTTTACTATTCATTTGTGGAAAATTTGTAAAGTGAATTGTGTTCTCTTTACTTATAAAATAAATGAGAGGTGAAGAATGAGGATAGAAGCAACATGGCTGAGAAAAGAGAAAAGAGAGGAAGAGGAGAGGAGATAATAAAGAGTTATATTTGTACTCTTATTATTCCCAATTATAATGAAAGCACCACTGCTACCCTGATGACGTACTTCAGTCACATTGACTGTAGAGGAACCTCGTAAATTTTGTGTCTTGTTTCATTTATTCCATTGCACACACTGTTAATTTTACAACACATTATCAGCACAAAAAACTCTCATGTCAGTGGAAAGCATAAAGCCATAAATCCGATGAAGCATTACCTACCTCACACCTCTGCCAGCCAAAATCTCACAGAATAAAAGGTATGTCCATTTTCTATCTCTTCCACTGAGCCAGAAGCTCCCCACCGAATACCGGTGAAAATTGAAATTTACAACGACCTGCAGTCGTTACGAGATGAGAAAACTCGTACTTGACAACTGGTTTCTAGAGATCCAGAAGAATCTCATCAAACTTGGAAACCCAGATCGCGTCATTTTCGACGGATCTTGAGAACTCCCATGAATACTCAATTGTCTGAGATGGTGATGGAAGGACTAACTTTACATAGGCTTCCCTCTCTTGTACCTCCATCAGCTCCGACGTCATCTATGTTCCTGTATGGAGGTTCTTGCTTCGCGATGCCATGTTCTATGGACCATGCAAGGAAAAATGAAGAAAACAAGGGGATGGGAAATGGTATTCCTTATCTGGCCTCTCCCATGGAAGAAGTAACAGACTGTGGGTTTTTGCAGAAAAAAAGGGACAAAAGCAATGGAATGATACATCAACACCTTTTGAAAAGGCATAAGACAAAATAATAAAATAAAAGGAAAACGGATGGTACATCAAGCACCATGTGGAAACCAAGAAATAGAACTGATGAGCTTGAAAAAAAAAAGTAAAAAGCAAAGGAATTGTGCAGCATGTGAGAAAAGGTTTTGAAGTTTGGTGCTGACAGAGAAAAAAAAATTAATTAATTAATTAGCAAATAAAAGGGACAAAAGGAAGTGGCAAAATAAAAGGTTCTGATACTTTTTATTTATGTGAATGGTGTTGGCTTAAAACACTTTCACAAGTTCTATTTACTTTAAAGCAATTTATTTATCATGGATGGTTTTACCACCTACTGCTTTAAGTTTTGATTTTTGTGAATGGTGCTGAATTAAAGCCCTTGTCACAAGTTTCATTTACTTAAATGCAATTTATTTACTATGACTGGAATTACCGTCTATTGATTTAATTTATTTATTGTACTTATCTTTTGTTACGTTGAGTATAACAAGGACACGAAGTTCCTTAAACAGAACAGAACTTGCAGTTTCTTGATCCTCATCATATAAAAATGATTGGACTTGAAGTTCCATCATGCAAAAAGATCGGGCATGGAGTCCCTTGATCCTCAAGATCAAGACATGAAGTTCTTTGATGAGTACCATAAGTTTGAAGTGTCGCAGTCCCTCAACTTAATTATAATAAAATCCATAAGAGTCTGAGTCCACAGACTATTAAATAAGGACCAGAAGTTCCTTGATTTATGTAAATGTTGATATAATGCATATTCGCTGGAGAGTTTACATCTCAAAGTTTTGATCATTATTGCATGTCATTGGGCATTGATGTTGAACACCATGTTCCTCATGTCCATACCCAAAATGGTTTAGCAGAAGCATTTATTAAGCGGATGAAATTGATTACCCGCACTCTGCTCATGAAAACAAAATTGCCAGTTTTTACATGGGTACATGCAATTTTGCATGATGCATTATTAATTCAGTTGAGACATGTTACCAACCATCAATACTTCTCAATACAACTCGTGTTTGAAAACCAGCCAAACATTATACATTTACGAGTTTTTTGTTGTGTTATCTATGTGCCTATTGCACTGCCACAATGTACTGAAATAAGGCATCACCTCGGATTAGGCATTGATGTTGAACACCATCTATCATTCAATATTTAGAACCCTTGACTGGGGATATGTTTACCGCGTGGTTTGCTGACTGTCAATTTGATAAGACAATTTTCCTGCCGTTGGGGGAGAAAATAACATTGCTCCAGAAGAACGATGAGAAAATATCATTCCAGAAGAATGATGAGAAAAGATCGTTCCAGAAGAACAAGGAGAATATGTCTTATTTTGATTCACGAAGCAATCAACCTAAAAATGAAGTAAGAATAATTGAATGATGCAATGATGTATCAATCAAATGCCATATGCATTTAATGATGCAACGAAAAGTGATGAAATCACATATATTTGCTGCAAATGTGCCTACAAGAATTAATGTCCTTGTTGGACAAAAATAATGAGGTAGCAAATGATTTATCTTTTGCACGCCTGAAGCGTGGCAGACCCTCAAACTCAGAAAAGATTCAGTCTTCCGAAAGAGGAAGAATATGGCACTCCTAAGCTATTGCATTCCCAAAGCATAACTGTTGCATGTCAGAAGTTTCCTCGTTTTCAGCAGACAGCCCAGACGTGGCAGCCCAAACAATTACCTATTCCACGCCATTTCCTCGGCCCATGCCGAACCAATCCTTTGCTTTAATCAAGCCGAGCTACTCAAGCAATGGCCCCTGCCACATCACCTCCTTGGCCCATGCCAAACCGACTTCTGGCCCCTGCCAGCTAATGTGCCGCACCACCCCGACGACTGCCCCGTGGCAGCACCACCCAAGAAGAAGACAAGAAGAAATTAAATTTTTATTACATTGGTTCGGCATGAAGAAGACGAACAAAGAAACAAAAGACAGTCCTTTGCACTGGCAAGATGGAGAAGATTGCTAGAGGAGGGGGAACAAATATCCTCTAAGCTCTCTTTGTCTTTCTCTCTCTTGTAGGGTAGAATAAATCACTCTCCAAAGTTGATTTAATAACCCACTTAAGGTGGACTTAAATAGGTTATGAGAGAAATTTATTTCCTTTTCCTAAAAGGATCTAATTTCATATTAAAGAGGGAATCTATATCAAAACAGGAAGCAGTCCTAAGTTTCCTAGAGCAAGAAGATCTCTACACCTGCTGCCCTTTCCTATGAGTAGCCCAGCAGGTGTGGGGGCATTCGTGGAGCCAAAATTAAGCACAAGGTGACACGTGGATTTTTGATAAAAATGACAAAGTTATCCCTGAGACACACCAGCTGTCCTACGCGCAAGCAATGGACAATCATTCTTTAATCAAGCCAAGAGTGTCCAAAAAAGGTAACCAATTCCAAATTACCTCATCCATCCCCATCTTAAGTAATTACCTCATAACCTACAAATTATTCCATATAAATGGAGATTAATTGGCTAATTAATGGATTAATTCCTAACTAGTCCATTAATCACCAATTAAATAACCCATTTTCACACACAAAAACCTCTAAGGGCTAGCCACCTCCATTCCCTATATATATGACCCTATTTTTTTCTAAGAAATGAGGTTCACACTCTTGCAAAACTCCCAAAAACTCTCCAAACACTTTTCTCTCAATTCTAACTTTGGCATCGGAGGTTCTTCGGCCAAAGCCCCCCTCATTCATCATGGGCGTGTTAGGCTCTTGGCCTTGACCAAAGGTGTTGATTGTTTTGTAGGTACAATTTTGTCAAAGAAGGAAAAGGCGAAAATTTGGATCCACAATAGGGTCATATATATAGGGAATGGTGGTGGCCAGCCCTTAGAAGTTTTTTGTGTGAAAATTGGTGATTTAATTGGTGATTAATGGATTAATTAGGAATTAATCCATTAATTAGCCAATTCATCTCCATTTATATGGAATAATTTGTAGGTTATGAAGTAATTACCTAAGATGAGGATGGATGAGATAATTTGGAATTGGTTACCTTTTTTGGACACTCTTGGCTTGATTAAAGAATGATTGTCCACTGCTCAAGCGTAGGACACCTGGTGTGTTTCAAGGGTAACTTTGTCATTTTTACCAAAAATCCACGTGTCGTCTTATGATTATTTTTGGCTTCACAAATGCCCCCACACTTACTGGGCTGTATATGAGAAAGGGCAGCAAGTGTAGAGACCTTCTTGCTGAGAAACTTAGGACTGCTTCCTGTTTTGATGTAGATTCCCTCTTTAATATGAAATTTGATCCTTCTAGATAAGGGAAATAAATTTCTCTCAAAGCCTATTTAAGTCCACCTTAAATGGGTTGTTAAATCAACTTTGGAGAGTGATTTATTCTACCTTACAAGAGAGAGAAGGCTTAGAGGATATTTGTTCCCCCTCCCCTAGCAATCTTCTACACTTTCCCATGGAAAGGATCGTCTTTCGTTGTCTCGTGAAGTTGGGAAAACCTTCTCCAAAAATGCCCGTTTCATACTCTCCCATGATGTGACAGTTCTAGGGGCTAGCTCATATAACCAATCTTTAGGCTTTTCCAAGAGAGAAAAGGGAAAAGCCTTCATTTTCAGAATGCTCCCATCAACATTCACAAGGGTCATGCTCGAACAAACAACCTCGAACTCCTTTAAATGTTTATTAGGATCTTCCATGGACAACCCATGGAACTTATGAATATGATGCAATAAACTGGACTTTAACTCGAACTCGTCGATCTTGTTTTGGGCCGCCTTTGGATATTGAATGCATAAAGGCAGAGCATTGTCCAATCCCAAAGCGAAAAGGTCCTTGAGTGTTCGATTGTCTACTGCCATATCTTAGACTTCTTCAAAAGTCCTTGTCGTGGTGTCCTCTTGCTCTTC
Organism: Malus sylvestris; assembly: GCF_916048215.2. NCBI lineage: Eukaryota > Viridiplantae > Streptophyta > Magnoliopsida > Rosales > Rosaceae > Malus > Malus sylvestris. The sequence continues at coordinate 38,532,596 of NC_062272.1, read as the reverse complement.
TACTTTGTCTTCTTCAAGATCTGGTGCAGGTTGAGATGGTTGGGGATCTTGTTGATTCCTTGCTCGTCTCAAAGTTCGTTCAAAATCGTCGTCAAAGTCAGAGATGTGCTTATGAACAGGTTGAGAACTTCGAGTCATAAACCACCTAGTACAAGAAACAAGTAAAATCAGCAACTAGGAACAAAAACACATGAAAATAAACAAAAAGAAATATTAAGGGATTAGCAAAGTTGCTAATCCCCGGCAACGACGCCAAAAACTTGATGCGAAAATTATCTTAACACACAAATTTAACCCTCTTTTGACAATTGTAGTACAAGTATAAGTAGGGAACATTATGGACCGGGGATTAGGAGGGCTTGCTAATAACCTCTAAACTGACTCAAAAACATAAAACTAAACTTAAAAACACTTAACAAGACTCACAAGACTCAAAGCAAACTTAAAATACTCAAAACAGCTTAAAACAACCAAATAAACTTAAACTAGACACTAGGAATGACTTTGGACGAAAATTGACTTTTACTTTAATCAAAACACTTAAAAACACAAACTAAAATAGATTTGAAACACTTTGAAACAAGAAACTAAAAGGGGGGTTTTGATTTGGATGAAGTTGTAACAAACAACAAGTATGAAAATCTAGACAGATTGTAAAACGAATGTGAGAAATAAGATGATGGATGGGATAGCTAGAGGCTTTTTCTCCACACATGACATGTATGCAAATAACTTGATTTCCAGTTACTACTTCATTAAATTATGAACGACAATGCTCCAAATTAACCGTGACATCACTAGTTAACTCTCAGATTTTCCTTGTTTTATTGGATTGGATGACATCATTCGACAACCCAAAACATTCTTCAAAAGTTCCCACATGACATCATAATAGAGATACAATCAAAGATCATTACGTTTAATGAAAATCATAAGCATTGACAAAGCACTTGCAACTATGACATCATGTTACTTATATTAGGAATTGAACTTAACGCGATCGTTTATAAGCGACCTTCACTACATGTGAATATAAGTTTGTAACAATTATGTGAAACTTCCTTATATTCTAGCAACAGATTTATGCATGCCAATTAAGTGTCAATCCTTAATTAACAAATACAAATAAGTTATCAATCAAATAGTTAAGCCAATTGCATTCCCGATTCAAGAGTTCATAACTGGAATTTATCAAATTATATTGCACACATAATCATGGCTTTGAAATCACCCCTAGCCAAGAGGGGTTTAGCCACTCATATTTACAAGGAAATGAATTTAAACATTAGAAACAAAAGAAAGAAAACACATAAACGCTCCAACGATCCAAGTTGGACAGCAAGCACGTCCAAGCACTTCGTTCCCTTCCTTTGCTACGGCACAAGGTGTTGGTGAGTGTTTGAAGGTTTGTTTATATGGAGGAATGGGTGTGAAGGTGAATGGATGTGTTTGGATGAAGGTTGTATTGAAATGGGGATGAATGATCTAACAAAGTTTGAACTAAATTTATGTTACACACACTTCCTTTTATAGAGGAAATGCATGGCAATGGAGGGGAACATGTAGTGGTGTGGCAATTGAGTGCAAAGATTCAATGTAATGATGCATGAAATTTGAAATGATGGAGGGAACAAGGAATGGTGTAGCAATTGAGTGCAATGATTCAATGTAATGATGCATGAATCTGAAATGATGGAGGGAACAAGGAATGGTGTATCAATTGAGTGCAATGAGTGGTGTTTGAAATGATTCAAAGGTGAAAGTGAAGTGATGATGCAAAGCATAGGGGTAAAATGGAGTGGTGTTGCAGCTAGGGAACATGAATGATTGTGCACGTGTTAGAGAAAGGAAAGGGAGGTGGAATGATGCAACAAATGAGTCAATGGAGGGAACATGGATGATGATGCATGGCATAGGAATCCAAAGGGAGTGCAATGGTGGTGCACGGCAATGATGGAAAGGTGAATGGTGGAGTGACACCCCTTTGGGGCTGAGCTTTTTGTCCTTTTTACATTAATTCTTCTTTCTCTTTAACACATTCCTAGCCTCTTTAGTCTTCAATTCCATCCATCCACCTTGCTCCATGCATGTGCTATTCATTCCAAGCCTAAAACTGCTCCAAAATGCACCAAAATGTATTTTATTGCTTCATAAGGCCTATCGACCTAAAAACACACGAAAATAGCTTAAAATACATAATTAACTAAGAAATAACAACATAAATGCATGAGAACAAGCTAACTCAGTCGCATAAATATGCTCTTATCAAGCCCCAGAAGATGAAGGCAATAAATGCCTTTGGAACAAACCCACAAACCTCTGATGATCAAGCAAAATCTGACCATCAGATTCCTGTAGCTGGTCTAGCTTCCTCTTCATGTTTGTAGCATAGTCATGTACGAGCTTGTGCAACTGTTTATTCTCATGCTTGAGCCCTTTGATCTCATGTTTGAGACTTATCACTTCAATTGCTAATGATTCAACTTGGCGGGTTCGAGCAAATAGGCGTTGGGCCATATTAGACACAGAACCTGTACACTGAACACTGAGAGCTAGAGAATCCTTAACAGCCAACTCATTAGACCGCTTGAAAAATAGTATGTTATCTTTGGGAGTGAGAAGGTTCCTGGCCACCACTGCAGCGGTCATATCATTCTTCATCGCAGAGTCCCCAACGGTAAGAGGACCAGTAAGGGATAAAAAGGAAGGGCGCCATATGTTGTCTTGAGAAGGCATGGCCGCCTCTTAACCAAAGTTCAAGTCAAAACGACGGTCGGATGGGTCAGGTATTCTCAGAAATGATAAAGGAGAAATAAGGTGCAATAAATCTCTGAAGTAAAGGGAAAATTTCTACAAGCAATAACTCTTTGAATTTACTTTTTGCACACAATTGGCGCCCTTATAAAAGAAAGGGCAGCATGGTCGTTGGTTCAAAAATCGAAGAGGCACCACTCTCCAGATTCTGAAGAGGCACCATTTTCCACACGCAATATCAGCTCCTCGGGTACCACATATAACTTTGCCAAAGATCTCTGACAAAGTTGAGACACATAAATTTTGAAGGTCCAGCTACCATACTAACCTACAAGGGTAAAGGAACAGCACCACTGCTTGATAACTAGAAAGTTCCAATGTGTGTCAACCTCCGTGCTCCGTGGTAAGGCAGACTGGCAAAAATGCCCAACCTTTACTCACATTCGAGAAAACCTCCCAACAAGATTGCTTGCTCAAAAATTGAAGAGGCACCGCCCTCCGAATCTCGAGAGCCAGACTCCCAACAGGATTACTTTTTCAAAAATTGAAGAGACACTGCTCTCCGAATCTCAAGAGTCAGACTCCCAATAGGATTGCTTTCTCAAAAATAAAAAAGGCACCGCTCTTCGAATCTCGAGAGCCAGACTCCCAACAGGATTACGTGCTCAAAAATCGAAGAGGCATCGCCCTTCGAATCTCGAGAGCCAGACTTCCAACAGGATTACTTTCTCAAAATCAAAGAGACACTGCTCTCCTAATCTCGAGAGCCAGACTCCCAACAAGATTGCTTTCTCAAAAATCGAAGAGGCATAGTTCTCTGAATCTCGAGAGCCAGATCCCTGACAGGATTGCTTGTTCGAAAACAGAAGAGGCACCGCTATCCGAACTTCGAGAGCCAGATTTCCTTGGATAAAGCTTATTTGCAATCTTCACACGCAACATCAGCTTTCCAGATACCACATACCACTTTTTCAAAGTGCTCTAAAAAAGTTAAAACACGTGAAGCTTGCAGCTCCCACTACATTGCTTTGACCAAGAAGGGTAAAGGAATAGCACTTGTGGATGCAAATTTCTTCCTCCTCAATCTTGGACGATTTTGCACCCACAAAACAATTAACACCTTAGGTTAAGGCCAAGAGCCTCACGCGCCCACGATGAATGGGGGGGGCTTTGGCCGAAGAACCTCCGATGCCAAAGTTAGAATTTAGAGAGAAAGAGTGTTTAGAGAATTTTGGGATTTTTGCCAAAGTGTTGGAATTGATTTTTTGATGAGAATAGGTGCCTATTTATAGAGTTAGGAGGTGGCTAGGGTTTTTAGGTTTAATTAGCCAATTTATTTGGCTATTTAAACATAAAATGAATGTTTTGGTGGTTTTTGGAATTAATTGGCTAGTTAATTAGGGTAATTAAAAAGGGAAAATGGTGGAAAATGTAGAGAATATGATAGGCTCTTTTTGGATGGGAATGGCCGGACCTTGGTGTGATTTTGGGGTGATTTGGTGATGTAAATAGCCTTTAATATATTGATTATATTAATTGGTTGAGGATGTTATGGAATGTTTGAAATAAATGGCTAATTGAATAAGGAAAAAATGAGGTAAAAACATATATGAAATAGGTTTTGAATTGTTACCCATTTTGGGTACTCCTGACTTGGTTGATGGATGATTCTCCACTGCTCGCGTGTAGGAGACCCGGTATGCCTCGAGGGTATTTTTGTCCTATTTTGTCCAAAAATCCATGTGTCGCCTAGTGAATATTTTTGGCTCCACAGCACTACTACTTGTTGTTAGGGAGACTCCTATATATGTCGACCTCCATCCTCCATAGCCAAGCAAACTTGCAAATAAAAAAAACATGCTCAACTTTTCTTCACATCCGAGAGGGCACTCTCAGCAGAGTCTCTCGAAATACTCAGCTTCTTTTCCTCCCGATAATACCTTTGCAAACAAGCCATACCAGAGCAAGAGTATCTCATATCATCAGGGTTAAAAGTAAGAGCATCCCATATCAAGCTTTTTCCCTGTCTTTTCCTTTGGCCTTGTTCTTACCTGCAAAACAAGGAGAAAGAGAGTAATCAGTCAGCACTTGGAATCAAGCTTCCAGTCAGAAACTGACTACCTAGAACCCCTTGCCTGATTACTTACCTGGCATTACTCTCGAGTACTCATCTTAACATCTTATGCTTTCAGAGAAGATACCATATCTGCCTGAAGAACAGATAGGGTAAGTGAGAAGGATACAAGGAAGCATGTGGAGACAAGCGTAACAGAACATGTGCCGATACATCCACTACTTTGTCAAAAGCAAAAGTATCCCATATCATCATGGTCGAACATACTCTAGATTTGATGGACTCGTTTTGACCCTCAAATTCTTGAGTCGGCCTTATACTCTGGAGGAAACCAGAAAGCCCTCAAGCCTAGTTCAAGAATAAGCCTGTGGAAAGTTACTTCTTCAAAAGAAAAAGTATCTCATATCATCTCTTCTCCATTTGTTTCTCCTTATCCTTGGTGTTATTTACGACACAAGGAGAATGAGAACAATTAACCGGAAGTCGAAGTCGAACTTCTGATCTAGGTTGGTTGCTTGGAAGTCTGATTGCTTACCTTGTCTGTTACCTCATTCAGCAAATCTCCTAGCTTGGCGACTTGGGGGACTCCTACTATAGGGTTTGTATCGCACTTGACCAAGCCCGAAACTACAAGTAAGCTTCAAGTGAAATTGATACATTACCTTGTGCATCTTCATCGGTTAAAGATACCACCCTTGGGTGGAGGAAAAGTACTTCCAGAAAAGATGCCGCATCTACATATGAGACAGATAAGGCAAGTGAAAATGATACCACACTTAGGTACTTAGAAGTTTCGTGATTACTCAATAGCTTGGATCTTGCAAGTCCCCAACCGAGGAGCTTCCCTCACTTGGGAACTTAAGGGAGCACTATTTATACCATAATTAACTAATCCCGAAACTGCTGAGCACCGGTCAACGTTATTCCGTCAATGACCCAGAAGAGTTTCCCTCCAACTAGGAGGCCAATCACAGCGTGACAAGTGTCTACATTAGAAGCCAATCATAGCGCGACATGTGTCAACATCAGAAGCCAATCACAACACGACACGTGTCAATGTCAGAATGAAACTAGAAACTCTTTTCTATAAATAGATATCATTCTCTCACAATATTTCCTAATGTCATTTGTACTAAATCATTCACTAGTACTCACTAAAGGAGAGCTTGAACCTATGTACTTGTGTAAACCCTTCACAATTAATGAGAACTCCTCTACTCTATGGACGTAGCCAATCTGGGTGAACCACGTACATCTTGTGTTTGCTTCCCTGTCCCTATCCATTTACATACTTATCCAGACTAGTGACCGGAGCAATCTAGCGAAGGTCACAAACTTACACTTTATGTTGTACCAAAGTCCTCACTGATTTTGTGCATCAACAAATGTTTTAGGAATGAACATAAGAGAAATGTCTCATTGATCTAACTTACTTAGATCACTTCTCTTTTAGGTTGTATACATTCCTCAAATTTTGTTATTACTTGAACACATGATACAATAAGTAGTGATTAACAATAAGCTTTGCGCTTCCATTAAACAAATAAGAGTTTAATCATAATCAAGATTCTAAAAGACACTAGGCGTTAGTCGCCGGGGGGGGGGGGGGGGTAGGGTTGTTGGGGCCTACACGATAATGAAGTGGGTTTTTGGGGCCTAACACGACTTGTTAACTCGACACGATACAAAATTAAATAAGTTTTCGGGTCAACACGATAATGAAGCATGTCGTTATCGGGTAACCCGATAAACACATGTTATGATAACGGGTCAGTCTAGGTATACAAGTGAGTAACCCATTACACAATAAGAAAAATATTAATTTTATAATTTTATACCACTAAAAAGAAACACTATAACTAACTACAGTAAGATTTAACCCCGAATTGAACTAAAAGTTTATATATATATATATATATATATATATATATATATATTTTTTAAAATTGAATTTAGAAAATTGATGACCAATGGATTGATTGAGATTTAATGTCGGTCATCCAATGTTTTTCTCAGCCCTAAATCAGACTTTCTCTCATTCTCGATGGCTCGAATTGAAGTAGCTGCTCTATCTCTCTCCCTCGAACTGAACTCTTGAATCTTAGTCTTGAACCTCAACTCCGGCTAGCCATGAGTCCACGACCACCCTCTCCAGTCCCCTTCCACCACACCACGTCACCACATATGACCTAGTAACCCACCACCAGTCGATATACTACTTTTGTCTTTGATTCTCTCTCTCTAGATCAAGCGAATTCGAGCCTAATCGAGGTAATTGTTGATTCTTTTGAATTAATTTCAAAATATATGGTTTTGCTTCGAATTCAGATTGGTTCATTTCTTCAATTTGGGGTTTTTCGTTTCTAGGATTTGTGAAAATTGGGGTGTTTAGTTTCGAATTAGTTTTTGAGGTAATATTATGTGGCAATGTGGTATGTGCAAATTTAGAAAGAAAAATATTTTTCTTAATGGGTCATAACGGGTCGGGTCATTTTATCCAACCTATTAAGAAACTGTTAAGATAATGGGTATGACATGATACGATATGTTAAGATAACATGTGTTACACGAACCCAACAAACACGACCTGTTTGCCAGGCCAACTAGCACCTAGGCGACTAGGCAGGTTGTAGGCGGATTTAAGTAAATTTATTATATATTGTGCAAATAAGTGCCTATTTATACTTAAAAAAAATACATAATTGTATTTAGATGCATAAATTGCAAAATAAAATGACATATAAATTAAAGAATTATAACATATATAAAATATGGAGACAAGCATATAGTGAGTGTTCATCTAAGTATTCAACAAGTCTCTTACCACCATTTATTGAACAAAAATATAATGCAAAATAAATGTTATTGATTTTCTATCTAAGTGAGAGTTACGAACTAGATGGGTCTAGGCAGCCTAGACGGACACCTAGGCAATTTAGATGGGTGCTTAGACGGGCTAGGCAGACGCCTAAGGAGGACTAGGCATCCTTTCTTGATTTTCAAATACCTAGGTATTAATCGGGGTGGTCGCTAAACGCCTAGCGCCTAAGCGGGGCCTAGATGGTGCTAGGCATGGGTGTTTAGAATAGTGATCATGATGAGTATTTTAAAAGCTATTACGTTGGCTTTATAGGCATACTTCCAACATATATTCCTTGCATGTTTACACTGCGAGGTGTAATAGAATCAGATCGAATCCAAGGGAGAAATGTACTCCACTTTCTTCCTCCATTGTTCTTTGCAATTTCAGCTTTTTGAGCTAATCAATTTTTTGTTGATTTCATTTCTAAATCTCACCAAAACTATCTACAAACTCATACAAACACTAACATTCATGAGCTATAGAAAAAGGAATATCAGCTTCAGCAGCAAAGTCCACACCAAAATATGTGCTCATTTGCAAGACCACCTTTCTCAGCATCAACATCAAGATCAACCTGTTTTGGAATGTGAGGTGTGAAGGATTATTTTGTGAAAACATGTTCATTTGAATAACATCTATAGCATGCTAATAACAATTAAAAGGCGGAATCATGCTTGCATGCATTCAAAAACAAAACATTAACCAAGAAATTCAAAGCCTAGTAGATTGGTGAACCATTAATCAACTCAAAACAAAGTGAGTTGAGATTTATACCTTTGTAGATTCCTCTTTGCATAAGCAAAGGCTAATCACCCAAAGAGAGGGCCTTCATTCCTTGCATCTTAAATCTATGGATTTGGATGGAAGAATAGGTTTCTCCAAGTTCCCAAAATTGAGAACCTCTAAGTCTCTTCACCAAGGAGAGATTGGAGAAGAAATGAGTGACCTTGGAGTAGTGGGACTGCAAGATGCACCCCCAAGGTGGCCGGCCTCTTTAGAGAGAAATGGATAGACATGTTCTCTCCAATTTTCTCCAAAACAAACCCTTTTTGAATTTTAGGCTATAAAGTCATATTTATACCTTTATTCATTTGAGTGGCAAACTTGTAAATAAGTCCAAGTTCACTACCCTTAGCATCATGGCCGGCCATTAGGATATTTTAGACTAATTGGGCCTTTGTGAATCATTATTCATTAAGTTGTCATACAACTTAAGTTAATGGGCTTGACGTTCGAAGCCCATTGGGCCTTAAGGTCCAAAACTATCCCAAGGTATTTAACGAACTTATTCGTTTGATTAATTAACATATTAATTAATCCTTGCCATAAATAAATGATTAAACCATTTAATCATTCTTACTCATCTCCATTGTTTCTTCAATCTCCACCTTACACGGTGTGCTATCCATTAGGTTCCTTTTAGCGAGGCAGTGGGCGATTAAAACCATTTTATATCGATTGTGAATTGAAACTTACTTTCAATTCTCCGTTTTGTGATTACACACGTTTAGGGCTTCCACAAACCATGAGTGACACCTTGCAGCATATCATGGTTACCCAAGCTAATCAGAAGAGGTAGAGAAAACCTATTCAGTTTGGGATTACAAATGCAATACGGTCTTTCTCTAATCTAATACTCCTGACCACATTGTTTGGTTTGATAGTTTATTTATTCATGTCTACTATCCAATGTGATTCGTGTGCTTATATGATTTCCTTGAATGTGATTTAGAACGACTTTTCTAAATCTCATTCATACTCTGGCCAGAGATTCTAAATCATATCATAGAGTATTCTCCCTCAAACAGTTTGAAGGTTAGAGATCCCTTGTTGCGCATTCACTTGCCTCCATGGCTAAGTGGCTTAACCCCAACGATGCCGTGGACACCCCGATGGGGTGACTTTGACATAATCAAAGATCAAGGACTTAACCACAAGACAACTGTGATGCCTCAGGTCAAAGGACTAATTTGCATTATCCCAAACATGAGTTCTCATGTGACATGACTATGAGAACTCTTCGTTGATCACGTTCAGTGAACTCATTCTGTACTGAGCACCTACGTACTTGTCTTGATGTCACACACACCAATGACTCGAGACTAGTCACTCTCCCTGAGAGAAGACATAGCACGTACCGATCTTGACGGACTGTCAATGCCCAATTGGCAATCCTATGATCAGGAACATTTAGGATGTGTCTACGAAAGAATGGTCTCATGAATCTAACTTCATTAGATTACATTCTTCCAATCACATATTCCTTGGACTTTATCGTTTAAGCATATAACATTTATATGAGACGGCTCAAACAATAATCTTTGCCCTTTATAGTTAAACTAGATTAGTTTAACATGCGAAATGTCCGTAAAGTATCATCATATGATTGGTTTTAGGGCACATTTCCAACAATCTCCCACTTGCACTAGAGCCAATCAGCTTGGTCATCAGTGATGATACCTCTTATGTAGTCATTTCATAAATGGCTGAATAGTAGGCCTAGGCAATGGATATCTATATGTTATCCATAGAAGCAACCTTGAGAATAACGACGTCACCATTATACATGATTCTCAATCATGTGGTTCAGTCTCTCATATGAGTTCGGATCTTGATGAGACCTTGATTCCCAGGCTTGAGCTATCGCCCCATTAGTGTCATAGTGTCAGTACACTAGATACACTTTCTGGTTGGAACCGAATAGAGAGTTCACTAAATGAACTTTCCCATCCAAACAACATTGTTGTAAACTTCTATATGGCAATATATTTTGCATTCATAATGGAACACACTACAGTCATTACTTTAATGTTTCCATCCAAAAATCTCTTTAGTCATAATAAAGAGATATTCTTTTATCTCTTCATTCATAATGAAGAAACATCCAATGATGGATTAGATTCATAATCTAATACATTTACGCTTCCATTACGTTACTCTAATTCTTCCTCGATATTTGAGGAATTTATCCTTTAGTATTTCTTAAATACTTAAGGACTCACTTGACAGTTGCCATGGTTCTGATCCTGGGCTTGCACTGATATCATCTTGTACCGTTCTAGGTACAACTCATATCAATGTTTTTCATAAAATATGAAATACATAAATCACCTTTATGCGTATGCATAAAGGATTCTTATTTACGCATTATTTCTTTGGGAGTCAAAGGGTACGTTCCCTTTGAGAAGAGCTACCTCCTAGTCTCACTAGAGTTGTTCTTCTGATTAAAGTTTATCATCATAAGAGAAACTTCCTAGCATCTTTTGTCTATTATTAGGGATTTATATAATCAAATTATATCCTAAAATCTATCAATATAGATTTCCATCCCATGTATATAGACTATGTCTCCCATATACATTCTATCTTCATATAATGTTTAAAGTCATAACTTTAACGAAGAAATATTCTTTTCATTTCCAAAATTAATATATCATATATACATTCATATATATCACATATATATATATATATATATATATATAAATTTAGGAATATGATTAACTCCCACTAATCTTTTGTAAACCTAGTAAACAAAAGATTCATTTACATCTTTATGAGAAAGCAAACGATTTGACCTTTCTCTCATAAAACGCTTATAGCTCCCACTAGCTTGCTAAGATCCATGATGGATGGATCTCTACAACTTACATGTCTTGTGATTCATAGTTTTAGACATATATTATCAAGACTATCTTAATAATGGTTTCGGAAACCTATATATGTCCAAACATTGAATCACCATTTAATTGTAGCTAGCAATCTTCGAATTAATTGAAACTAAGACTACGTCAAAAATGGTTCCTTCAAAGTCAACCATTCTCTTTGATTGTAGTCACCTTAAGCTACCAATTAGCTTATGAAGGTTTCATTATTTCGGGTTAAATGGAACTTTACCATTTCCTTGAGTATATATCATATATACACTCAATGTAGTCATAAGGATTTTCATTCTTATTTCTTTCGAATTAAGAGGTGCAACTCTATGGCATAGTCATAAAGTTCAAACCATTTAACTGAGACGGTTTATAAATCCTTATCGACTACCTTGGAGCTTTTGATATAGGAACTAGGTTGTTTATATTTGTTGATTACTTTCTTGTCTCTCAAAGAACCCATTCTTTGAGTTCTATCTCTCGTTTATTCGCTTTTAGGCAAATCACATTGTAGGATTACAATGAACTACCCAACAAAACAACATTTGTTAGTTGGTTTATAGAAGTGATATCCAAAAGTTAATTTAAGGATATCCCACAAGATTGTTATCAAACAAATATTGCTTATTAGCACACAACCCCAAATCTTAACATGCTTAAGATTTATCTTTCTTTCCAACTACATCTTATGGAGTCATGAAAAATTTGGAAGATCTTCTAATTGACAATCATATTGTCTTAGAAGCATATATATCCTATATATGGGTAATTGATAATATCCAACGAACTAAATCTTATTCAAGTTCGTTCTTCTCCTAATGGAGAAATCTATTATCTTATGATGCTTCTTTCCTTGATATCTTTCAAGAAAACTATTCTAAAGTGTTACCATTCCTTGGATCAAATCTAAGGATGTAAATACTTTAGACGTCTTACTCATCAACTTACATTTCTTGAATTCTTTGAAACCTTTTGCAAAGTATTCGGACTTGTGTTTATTTAAAATAAACTATAGTCCAACCGAGGGTGATCTTCGGTGAATGTCATACAACATGAGTAGTATTATGTTGCGGACAAGTGCCACTAACATCTAAGTGAATTAACCTCAACAACTTTGTGATTCTTTATTCTTTCCAAAAGAATGAAGATTCAAACATTTTGCCTCTATACAATTTTAACAAGAAGGCATTGGATCCGGATCTAACGATCCTAAGTATCCATCTATGACTAACTTGTAATTTATGTTTTTAGAGGTATCACAACTTTAGTTGGGATTAGTCACTACCTTGCAACCTTTTGGGTTTTAAGCATCGTTGTATTCTAAACAGTTAACACTACCATATCATATCTACTATAGAGACAATAAATTAGATTACTATAATCCAATCATTGATTAATAAAGAACAATGTTTTGTCAAACAAAACATTCATCCATCTCTACTATAGTGACGGAATTAAATTCCTTAAAATTGGAATGTAAAGACAATCTTTGGTTTTTCCAATTTCTTTGGTAGTTCATATGAGGAAGTAAGTACCATCTGCTTTCGCAGAAATCTATATTTTATTCACTTTCCGAATGTGAAGTACTTTCTCTTCTCTCATTAATCTTCTACTTCTTATTAGCCACACTTTTACAACGATTGTAAAACATAGTTACTAATACGGAATCAAACATTCAAGTAGAAGAACCAACTGTTTTGAACTATTCAAGAACAATTTACAACACCTTCGAAAGGTGTGTTCTTGACACTTGCAAGACATTTCTTGCAAATACCCCTTCCAATGTCCATCCTTTCATAAAGAAAGTTTGTTCCCTTGGAGTTATTTCGCTTTCTTCATTTGACTTCTCCTTTGACTACCATAGTCAAGGTCCCTAAACTCCCACTATCTCTCTTGAAACTTATTTCAATTGTGTTATACACATCAAACATTTTGGAGAGCATGTGTTTATTGTACACTACATAGTTTACAATAAACTTAGTGAACCATTAGTGTAGGGAAACAAAGGTGAAGTCCTTGCCTAGTTTCCGTCTCGCTAAGTGGTTTATCACTTCAACACTCAATGATTCAAAATCATCATAAGTCCATGTTAATGGACTATTTTTGTCAACCAACCATTATGTTCTAAACATAATTACAAATTTTCAAGAGTTGTACAAGGAAACTCTCATTTCTTCATACAATAATTTGTAAGTGAAGAATCATGGCACATTAAGTGTCCATGCCCTTGTGCTTTCTTCTTAAGTTCTTTGTTCATTTAACAAAGAAACAAGCACTAAGTGTTTGCATTGACTAAGGGTTGTTCAAAACAACTCATTATTTCTTCATACAACGATTTGTAAGTGAAGAACTAATAACACTAAAAGTGTCCTTTTCTTTATGCTAATCTTCGTAAGTTCCTTTGTTCATATAACGAAGGAATAAGCATTGGTTGTTTGTGTTGTTCTCTTCATGATAGACTTTTCTAACATGTTCTTCCAATGATACATTATCATTAGGAAGATTGTGAGGATGAGACTACTTAGGTACATATGCAATCCTTTTTAAGACATTCTTTGGGATTGTGGTACCAAGTCCGGAAACTAAAACATTCAGTTTTTATTTGTCAAGTGTTGGATAGCGTTTGCAAATATATTGGTAAACAAATACATAACGAATATAAATTGATTGATTTTAAGCCATTTGATTCGGGTCTTTAAATCAAATAGCACCACCCACTATTTTTGGCAAATTCCATATCCCTCATTGGAATTCGAGAGTTTTGGATGAAACTCCTAGTAGGTTATGGGAGGCTCACTATTACCAAGCCCACCTCATAATGATATGATGTTGGCTAGCATTAATAATAATGAGAGAGTACACTTACTCATTTGCAACTAATGCAAGTACCCATCTTATTTGGCCTCTAGAGAATGTCACCTCACAATGATATGATGTTGGTTTCATTGCACTTAGTTAAGTCATTCCCACCATGCTTAGTTCGTGAAGGGGTTCAAGAATAGCCTCACGATGATACGATGTCGGCTATCCTCGTTGCCTACACTAACCTCATCATATGTTTATGGATTCCTCCTGAGTATAAGCATGCACTTTGTACTCCCCCATGATAGGGTGAAGCCGGTGTACAAGTCATAAACGATTGGAGCCACCACGGTGGAAGGCCTACGAAAGAGTGTTCTAAGCACTCTCACGCTTATCAACTTAATAATGGTTTGGTTGAGGGTTTTAGGTCTCATCACATACAAATATTCAATTTTAATCTCTATTAAAACAATTTTGGTCCTATTACAATTATTGGTCCATCTCATTGTTTTTAGTTGTATATAATACTCCCACTATGCTTATAAAACGGTTTTTAAAGCAAGAGTATATGATACTACTAACATAACCTTTGCATTCATTTGATGGACTATATAGTTGCCTTAGGGCCTTAGGATGATTATGAACCTTTGTTTAGATTCAACACGAGCCTTGTGTTGAATCTCAGTCTAGGGATGGTGATTGATTTTAGTTACGCGTTTAATCACATTAAGGCGTGTTGTCTTAGGGGCGTTGGACCCAACTACTTCATTTTCATGCATATCATATAAAGCAAGAAAGAAGTACTTCAAAGTAAAGGTGAGCTTATGCTCATTACAACATTTGCATAAAACAAATTACTTTAAAGTAAAGAAGAGCTTAAGCCCCTTTACAACATTTGATCAAATAAAATTACAACCAAAATCTAATCTACACATTCCCATGGTTCAAACAAATTTGAAACGGCCTTTCACATAGCTCAATTATATTAGGCTTAGGTTCATAATCACCCTTTAATTAATTAACACTTTAACTAATTAAATTGAATGCAACATTTTCATTTAGTTTTTGTATCCATAAAATTGATTTAAATGGAGCTAAATAAAATGAAAATCCAATTCTCATTTAAAGAGACAAAACAATTTTGTTCTCTATCTAATTTGGGCCAATATGCAATAACCACAACTTTTGGGCCATAAAGCAATTAACCTCAACTTTTGGGCTATATTGCAAAACTTTTGGGGTCACTTTGTAAAGACACAAAAGTCCACTACTTCATGTAATTACACTAGAACCCAAAATTTAATCAATGCAAAAACTTCATTAAAGGAGCAAAACAATTTGTCCTTTAGTGTTTTTGGACCTAAACGTAAAAACGTAAACTTTTGGGCCAAAGTGCAAATAAACAAAAGTATCAAAACTTTATGTAATTGCATAAAAGGCCCCAAAAGTACCCCCACTAGGGGGTGGCCGGTTTTGGAAGAGGATAGAGTGATGTGTGTGTTGATTTGTGAGTTTTAGACATAAAGCAACAAGTGGTGCAAGTGGTGTGTGTGAAAGGAAATTAATCCTTACACACCCATCACCATTTCCATCACCATTCAAATAAATATCTAATGCAATAAATCATTTGAAAAACATAAAACATAAACTTTATGAAATAAATCAAAACTTTGAATCAAAACACAAACCTTTTTGTTCTTGGCAAAAATGTCAAGAACAATGAAGAACATTCATGAAAAAACCCAAAATTTTTCCATGAACTTTTTCCACCCAAAAACATTCCAAAACCATTCAAACTTTAGGGAAATAACATCTAACCAAACTAGGGTACATAGGGGTTCCAAAAGTCACTTGAAAACACTTTTAACAAGTCAAACAAGAACCCAAAAAACCACCCTTTGGATTTGGCCGAAAATCCCCAAAGTCATGGCACCAAATTTTAGCTCCAATATTCATGCTCATATGAACTACATCTACAACATTTGAGATGGCAAATTTTCTAACAAAATTTACATTCAAAGAAACAAGAATAAAGCTTGTAACAATTACAACTTTTAAATCACAAACTATGAACCACAAAACCCAAAAGGATTCACCAACTACTAGACCTAGGCTCTGATACCACTTGAAGGATTATTTTGTGAAAACATGTTCATTTGAATAACATCTATAGCATGCTAATAACAATTAAAAGGTGGAATCATGCTTGCATGCATTCAAAAACAAAACATTAACCAAGAAATTCAAAGCCTAGTAGATTGGTGAACCATTAATCAACTCAAAACAAAGTGAGTTGAGATTTATACCTTTGTAGATTCCTCTTTGCATAAGCAAAGGCTAATCACCCAAAGAGAGGGCCTTCATTCCTTGCATCTTAAATCTATGGATTTGGATGGAAGAATAGGTTTCTCCAAGTTCCCAAAATTGAGAACCTCTAAGTCTCTTCACCAAGGAGAGATTGGAGAAGAAATGAGTGACCTTGGAGTAGTGGGATTGCAAGATGCACCCCCAAGGTGGCCGGCCTCTTTAGAGAGAAATGGAGAGACATGTTCTCTCCAATTTTCTCCAAAACAAACCCTTTTTGAATTTTAGGCTATAAAGTCATATTTATACCTTTATTCATTTGAGTGGCAAACTTGTAAATAAGTCCAAGTTCACTACCCTTAGCATCATGGCCGGCCATTAGGATATTTTAGACTAATTGGGCCTTTGTGAATCATTATTCATTAAGTTGTCATACAACTTAAGTTAATGGGCTTGACGTTCGAAGCCCATTGGGCCTTAAGGTCCAAAACTATCCCGAGGTCTTTAACGAACTTATTCGTTTGATTAATTAACATATTAATTAATCCTTGCCATAAATAAATGATTAAACCATTTAATCATTCTTACTCATCTCCATTGTTTCTTCAATCTCCACCTTACACGGTGTGCGATCCATTAGGTTCTTTTTAGCGAGGCAGTGGGTGATTAAAACCATTTTATATCGATTGTGAATTGAAACTTACTTTCAATTCTCCCTTTAGTGATTACACACGTTTAGGGCTTCCACAAACCATGAGTGACACCTTGCAGCATATCATGGTTACCCAAGCTAATCAGAAGAGGTAGAGAAAACCTATTCAGTTTGGGATTACAAATGCAATACGGTCTTTCTCTAATCTAATACTCCTGACCACATTGTTTGGTTTGATAGTTTATTTATTCATGTCTACTATCCAATGTGATTCGTGTGCTTATATGATTTCCTTGAATGTGATTTAGAACGACTTTTCTAAATCTCATTCATACTCTGGCCAGAGATTCTAAATCATATCATAGAGTATTCTCCCTCAAACAGTTTGAAGGTTAGAGATCCCTTGTTGCGCATTCACTTGCCTCCATGGCTAAGTGGCTTAACCCCAACGATGCCGTGGACACCCCGATGGGGTGACTTTGACATAATCAAAGATCAAGGACTTAACCACAAGACAACTGTGATGCCTCAGGTCAAAGGACTAATTTGCATTATCCCAAACATGAGTTCTCATGTGACATGACTATGAGAACTCTTCGTTGATCACGTTCAGTGAACTCATTCTCTACTGAGCACCTACGTACTTGTCTTGATGTCACACACACCAATGACTCGAGACTAGTCACTCTTCCTGAGAGAAGACATAGCACGTACCGATCTTGACGGACTGTCAATGCCCAATTGGCAATCCTATGATCAGGAACATTTAGGATGTGTCTACGAAAGAATGGTCTCATGAATCTAACTTCATTAGATTACATTCTTCCAATCACATATTCCTTGGACTTTATCGTTTAAGCATATAACATTTATATGAGACGGCTCAAACAATAATCTTTGCCCTTTATAGTTAAACTAGATTAGTTTAACATGCGAAATGTCCGTAAAGTATCATCATATGATTGGTTTTAAGGCACATTTCCAACAAGGTGGTGATCGAAACTCACTTCTTGTCCACACTTAACTGGATCATTTGCTGCATCCCTGGATCGAAGACATAAACTCATCATCTGTAAATAAAATTTATCTACATGAGAATTTTGATTAAGTACAACAAAGGAACGTGTGCCTATTTATCTAAACTACCTATTAACAGAGTTTTTTTTGTCAATCACAAAAGAGTGAAAAGACAATTTGGTCTTATGTCACTGTTTGAGCCTGAAATACCGGATTTGGGCTAAGAAAAGATTACTCAAGTTGTAAGGCCATGATTCATGGCCCATTAATTATTTCTCATGCCAATTGGCTCCCAACCCAAGATAGCGTTGAGTCAATGAGTCCTAATAAGAATAGGACTATTAAGGGATCAAGCCTAGGCATGGCTCGGTAGATTCTTAACTGAATGAAGATTGCTAAGGATCAAGATGGGTTTTAATATGATTCACATTATACTATGAATTAGAACCTATGCATGATCAGATGAGAATGAATTAATTGCACAAAGGAACTAGGTTCATAATCTTGGTTCAAGTCAAAGAGGTCGAGACTAGATAGAGATTGAGTTTTGGACAAAGAAGGGATTATGGGGGATAAATAGAGGATATCTAGGTAAGTGACAAGGAGGCATAGTCAAATCAGGTCTCTACCTCGATAAACCTGTTTATCACGAAGTTCACGCTTATAAATAGAAGAGGTTGTGCAACGTGAGAAGCCCCTTCAACTGAGCAAACAACTCAAAATGCTCTACGCGCAACCTTTCTCACAACCTTGAGAAAAATACTAATCATCATAATCCTTTCATCAACACATCTTCAGTTTGGATAAGTAAACAACATTGTGTTCACTGTCACGTCCAAATCTTGACATATGTCCAGAATCGACGTGCGACGACAGAATGTAGGGGGATGCCATAAAATACAATTGAAACATTGAATAGAAATTAAGAATATTTACAAACAACTAAGCTATAAAAATAACTCTCACTAGGGACAACGCCCATAGGCTCCCAAAATAAAGTAAAAAAGAAATATGAGGAAAGGTACAAGGAAAGGTATCGGGGTAACCTAAAACTCCAAGCACTCTGAACTCTGTCTGCTACCCTAAAGCTCCACGTATCAACTAAAACCTGTATAATCACCCCTACACTGTGGGAATGGTGCATCTAGCAAATCAATAACTTGGATAAGCTGTGAAGCTCATGTGAGTGACAATACTTTGACTTATGTGGTAATCATAAAAACAAATCTATCGATCTAAAATTATAAACGTCATTCGTAAAATCATACTTTATGAAATCATAATCAAACCAATGAAAATTCTGAATGAGTCACACAGACATCCATCAGCCTTTCTAAAACAACTCAAAAAACGTCACAATCAATAATTCATACAATACACTGAAAAGTAGGGCTAGAGCGACACAGTTCGGCTAAAGCCTACATCTCTGAAGCTTTCTCATTTATACCAATTTCGAGGAATCAACAAATCAACGAAGTTAAGGAATGCATTTTCGGACCACTTAACGGAATCCAACATCATCGGGTTTTGGACCACTCAATGGAACCAAAATACAAAGACGGATTCCGAAACACTCAACAGAATTTGAATAGGATACGATTCCAGAACACTCAACAAAATTGCGGAGTAGAAGGGATTCTGGACCACTCAATGCAATCCGAGTGGATATGATTTTGGACCACTCAACGGAATCACGGAGTACAAGGGATTTTAGACCACTCAACGAAATCAAAAGCAGAATATGATTCCAAACCACTCAACGGAATCCAATTCTGGACCATCAACAGAACCGAGCGGAGGTCCAAGAAATATAACGGAAAAAGGCTCGAAGAAATAACAAAGCACAAGTTACTCAATTTACAACAGCTCAAAAAAGTGAGAAATGGCACAATGAAACGAAATATGAAACAAGTTCAAAGCAACAAATCTTTATCAGGATGGGTTATCGGTCCACTACTGGCGCTTACATTTCACAAACAATTCAACATGCATTTCAAATCACATTTCACAAATATTTCCAATACTCAAGTCAAATCACATTTCATAAAAATAGATTGATGGCTAAATATAAAATCACATTTATAAAATCAAGTCATATCCACAATGGATACTAACATAAGAATTTCAGAGTAATAACCATTACCACATATATCGAGGCGTCCACATGATCGTTGCCTATTCGGACGCCAAATTGTGGTTAGAAGTAGCCGAAAAATGGCCTGAAAGTTAACAGAACCACTGGAAACAAGGAAGCTCGCCGGGAAACTGGAAAAATTTTAAACGTCCATAACTTTGTCATTTTTCAACCAAATCACATGATCCAAATATGGAAATTCATCTACGGAACATGAGGAATCGATTTATCTTGCTTTAAGTCCAAAAGATCACTTAAATTGTCTGAATCACACCTAGAAGTCTTTGCCCAAAACCTTGTTATTGGAATCGCGTTTGTGTACAAATTTTCAAGAAATAAATGATGTTTTCTCATTTCTAGGGTCAAGAGAAGGGATTTGATGATGGTTTTGGTGTTCAAGTAATCAAAATTTGGTGATGGTGATGCTATGGTTTCATGAGGAAGACGAGAGAGAGGAGAGAGACGAGAAAGTTGAGAGACTGAGAGAGAAGACTGTCACGGGACGGAAAATGGGAGCGAAAGCATTCCAAAAGATTGGGAACTCCTCCCTAGGTCCCATGTGGTACCCAAAACACAGCCACATGTGTTCCAAATAAATGGTAAATTATTAAAATACCCTTGGTTTCAAAGCCTCATAAAATCTTTGTTATAACTTCAAATTACATTTTGTCTGCACCCATACGTTCATATCGACGAGTACCATTTGAAAATGCCAAGAAACATGGAAAATAAGAAAGGATCAATTACGTCCATGAAGAATTTTGTTTAGTCCATTAGGGTCTTTTTTATCTTTTTACTTATCAAAAAAAATATATGCCATAAATATAAATGCATCGTAACTACGAATATGAAGTACAAAACACGTAATTTTAAACAGTGAAATCCAGAAACGGGATTTCACATTGACAACTGGCAACATCTTCAATTGGGATAAGTAAACAGCACTAGAGCCGTAGAATCATACAACTGAGGAGCATCTTCAGTTTGGACAAGTAAACAACATTACTTCTGGTTGGTTGATTATCTATCCAAGTCTCAGTAGGCGAAGATTTTTCAATTCTTTCGCCTAAAAAAGTCACTTCACTAGCCCCGATGAAGTGAGATGTTCAATGATCGGTCACTTCCAAGTGCACTTCATAGTTCGAAATTCAGATGGCCCACCAAAGTTCACCATAAAGACTCATATCCTTTGAGTATCTTTACCCATATAGCCTGATATCGATTTGGCGCATTTATCTAGTTAAAATAGTGGGTAGTAATATAATTTCGTACCAACCAAATTTTGTTTTTTTTTTCTCAAATCCCACCCTCATGTCATGAGAACATCTCTAATTCAGAAAAGCTCACATTTTCCATATATTTTTTTTCTTTTTAAATTTTTTACATTTACATACACATGGTATGTAGACTTCATCTAATATGTTGTTGAATACCTCCTATATTAAAAAAACCAAAAAGGTAATGACTTCGGTTACAAAAGATATTTTTTATTTCAGAGGTTTTGATATGGACGGTGTGGTTTAGGCTTTTTAGGCTTTTGGTAATTGTCTTGTTGGAATCTTGACAAATCACATGGCTGGAGATCTGTCATGATATAGGAACGAAGTAGAAATGAAATATTCTCAAGATAATAATTAGGACATAAGATCTCAAGATAATGGTGGAAGTATTCGTAATTGATTCAAATAGGGATTATTTATTTGATGGAGTTGATCTTCAATTAGGAATGTATTAAAGATAGGATTTGGTAATTAATCCTCATATCTAATACCTTTGACTTTCCATGCCACAAGCAGGAAAACTATAGACAATCATAGTCAACTGCTTAGAATTCTAGGGATGCTCAGCTGCGCATGGGAGTATTTAAGAGCCCTAGCCATTTAATGAGTCAATCCTGTCTTTTTTGAGTAAAAGTTCACGTGTCGCCTCTATGATTTTAGCTATGTAGAGAGTTGTTTCCCAATTTGATGTAGATCTTCCACCTTGTTTAGTATATATAGTGTTCTTGGGAAAAGGAAAGCAATTGCCAGCAAGAATTATTTAAGCCTGTCCTAAGTGGAGGCTATATAAATTTCAAAACAATTTTTTCCTAACAAGAAAGAAAAACCAGAGGATATTGTGAACCCCTCCCCTCGTTTTCTTTGCATCACCTTGCGAAAAGTTGATCGTCATCATTGTTTTTCTTCTCTGCGCTATACCAAGGAAAGAAAAATTTAATTTTCTTTCTTCTTTATTTTTCCTGGAGCCTACTGGAATGGTGCAGTGAGGCCGAGGACGGTACCGAGGCAGCCACGGGGTTAATGTGCAGGTGGGCAACAATTGCAGGTGGTGTGGTACGGCTGGTTTGCATTGGCAGATGCTCGACTCGACTAGGGTAGAGGTGGATGGCGTGCTGGGCGAGTTGCTTGGATCGACCCTTTTAGGTTTGGGCCTGGCGTGGACCAGGCAAGAGGAAGGCGAGGGCCGGGTGTGCAGGTGCTGGGCTTAGGAATGACTTCTTTGAATATGGCTCCCTTGAGTTGTCAAGGTGATAAATGTCCTCCACTATTGTATCGATTGGGCAGATTTTTCGGCAAAGTGGGTTACTTCATGACTGCTGAATCGTTTCGGGATTTCCTTTATACGTACAAACATGTGATTCCATCGGGAGTTCTTGTAAAGTGAGTGAAGGATGATAACGAACCATGTATTGAGGCTGCAGAGGCTAGGAAGAGTGCTATCAAATTCCACCCATACTACTTTGTGTTGAGATTCACCTTTCCCATGTCACACCTGCTCAATGCACTCTGAATGTAGGTTGCGTAATGGTAATGTTCATAAACTTAAGCAAGTTTTTTGATATGGGCTTGATCG
This sequence comes from Malus sylvestris, assembly GCF_916048215.2. NCBI lineage: Eukaryota > Viridiplantae > Streptophyta > Magnoliopsida > Rosales > Rosaceae > Malus > Malus sylvestris. The sequence goes on along the minus strand of NC_062272.1, from coordinate 38,509,487 downwards.
TCAATGAGTTTTGATACTTCTTTGGGATCGGCCACAAAGATGGTGTGGGTCAACTAAGGTATCGCCATAGATTGTTTGATGATTCGAGCAAAGGCAATCATGGGTGGGCGAAGGATACCTTGGAGGTTAGCGGGGAGTGGGAGTCCGCCTTCTTGCCTGAGCTGCATGTTCTAAGTGAGTTCATCACTGGTAAGTGAACTATTTCTTGTCTAGTATGCTTGGAATTTTTGTTGAGCTACTTTTGACTTCAATTTATTGAACGTCCTCTCTACTTTGTGTAGATTCAGAATTTAGCTTAACTCCAAGAACTTCTCTGAAGAAGGTGCACATTGTCGTGGCCATTCCTACTGAGCACCATGTGTGAAGCTGGTTGCTCAGTCCTCTTTGTTGGGAGAAAGGTGGACTGCCTCCAAGAGAAGAGGTTAAGTGGATCAAGGAGGTGGCCATTGCTTTTCTGATTCCTGCTATGGAGCTGCCCGCAAGGTTGTAAAAGATGCTAAGCGCTAGTTAGGTGGTGGGCTAGGGTTTAAGGCCCAGGCTAGGCGAGGGCCTAGGTGGACTAGGCGGAAGACACGACCTAAGTGATAGGATTAAAAGCACACCACAAAGTAGTACAAAAATCTCCTATTGATTTTCCTTATTGATGCTAGGATTTGTCAATGGTAGGATATGAAAATAAGGGTCTTTCCTGGAGAACATTGTTTTACCTAACTACTTAAAACATCACAAAAACTGGGCTGCTGTTCCTACTAACCAGCCACTGAAAACTAATTATAAGACTATCTTATGCTTATCTAACTTCAACGAAATTTTATATGTAGACACTAGACACATAGAGGTATACTCATACAAAAGTTTGGGATTTTTGGAGTTGATTTACTATTTTAATTAAATCCAACAAAACAGGACAAAAACAAAAATAAAATAATGAAAACCAATTTTAGTTCATCAATTAAGAAAATGAGTTAGGGGAATTGCTATTCACCACCGAATAATCATGCAAACATGTTATGTTTTATTCAAATTCCTTTTATTTGCGGATGAAGATGCTCAAGTTGGCTCACTGTTAGAACTCAACTTATTACTCTTTATTAAGTAGTATGTTAAGAGAATGACATTTTCAACATAACTTAGTCCTTAGCATGCAATTTAGAATTGCGTGTTCATAGATTTAACAAGTAGAAATCATTAAGAACAAAAAGAGTTTGAGTTATCACAAGGCATGTGACAGCCCGTCCCTAATTTTAAGAATTTTTAAAGTTTTAATAAAGGATTTTACAAAAATGCCCTTTGAAGGTACGTGCATTATTCGAGGTTAATCACCATGTCGTGCCATCTAAGATTTGTTTTCTTGACATATCCCCGTAGTACTCGTCGTTACGGACGCGTGGGCGCAGACGGTTCGTGATTTGGAGTTATATCGAAGAAGTTATTAAAGTTTGAAGTTGGGATTTTAAGGAATTATAATTTTAGTAAAATATAGAAATTCTTTTATGAAAATGGACGGCCCAGATTTAATGATAAATGAAATGGATGGTTGGGATGAGAAAAATGAAAGTTTTGTGTGGGTGTGTGCGTGGGAAGGAGAAGAAAACAGAAAGGAAGGAAGAGACTGGGCAGAAATGCCCAATCGGAGAAGAAGAAGATGAGAGCGAATCAGAGGAAGAGAGAGGAAGAAACTGACCAACCAGGGGAAGGAAGGAGGGAAAGGAGGGAGAGTGGTGCACGGGGGAACATGAGGAATGGGTCACCCTTGACCCGCGCGACCCAAGCTTCCAAATCGGCGGGTTTTCGCCATTTCCGTCCAAATTTCCGACGAATTGAGTCAAGGTACCACTCCTAATCATCATCTAGGCCTTCCCTCTTTACGTTTCACCCCAAGAATCATTGAATTTCGTTGTGATTTCGCGAAGAACACCCCTACGGGTGCCGCGACCCTTTTGTTTAAATTCTCCAAATTTTGAAATGTTTTCTTTCAATTACTAACACCTTTAGCATTCCTTTAGGACCTAGAACAAAGCCCAAGAGGTAATTGAGGCGTTGGAACAAGTTTGAAGGTCGAATTGGAAACACCCAAATTCTAGGGTTCTTCACGGTTTTGGTGAAATTGAAGCACTTCCAGGCCAAATTGGCCTTGGTCTCAGGTATGAAAGTTGTTCTACTCATTGAGATCTTCAAATCTGCAAATTTTGGTAATTTTTGGAAATAGTTGAATTTTCCGGCGAGCCGGGGGCGGCCAACCGCCACCCGCGGCGGCCCACGCGGCGGCGCGTGGCCAATGGCCCGCCAATGTCATTATTAGCTTGTGATTAAGGTTCTAGGTTCTGTTTTGATAATTGATGGACGTAAATTGAATAATTGAACCTAAGTTGGTTACGATTCGTGGTTAAGTGAAAATGTGAATTGACGATCCGACCGTTGGATCGTCATCAAACTTTGATACGTTGTAATACGTAATATTTGAGGATTATAGGAACTTACGGATTGGGAATCCGATTTACGGATATTCCGGAATTGAAGTTGTAAGTTCATAAAATAGAATGTTAACCGTCACTTAGTTTTGGAAATTGACGGAGATCCGACCGTTGGATGGTAACGAAATTTTAGGATGTTGTCCTAGAGGTATATTGTGGACCTCTGGAAGTTTCGGATTTGAAATCTGAATTGCAGATCATCCGGATCGAACTACGTAGTGACGTGTCTTATATAAGTTATGTATTCTATCGGCAGGATTTCTGAGGTTGGGTTTGATTATTGTTCTAGGCGCTAATCTTCATGACGCCTTGATGTGTGGTGCTAGGGAGTTGTTGAGCGAACTCCAGGTGAGTGGGCAGTTTTGTTTTCGTATTACCTTTATACTATAAATTTTTCCCAGAAGATGAATTTATACGAAATTATGTTTTGAAAATGCCATGCATAGAATTATTTGGAAAATGTGAATTTCATATGAGTTATATGATTGATATATGATGCATACATGTTGCATGGTGCTGTGGAGGCACAGGTAAGTCAGGTGAGTTCATTATTCATTTAATTGATTGTTGATAAGATGTTTCAAGCTCATAACCTGCACCCTAGGTGTTAGTGCTTATTTTATTCACCACACCGCACGCTCGCCTTGGATCCAAGTAGGTGGATGTCGTACAGACCATGTGAGGGTTCCGACATGCTAGTCGTATAGATCACTAGGCGTGATTCCGACTAGTGGGTGATCTTAGTTATGCGCGCTGATGATTGATGAGAGAAGCACTAGAGCGTATTTTTACACCTTTCATCGTACAGACTACCTTACGTAGTTCCGAGTGATGTGCAGAGTAGGGCCGTATAGGTCACTGTGGTGACTCCGGCTTAGTGAGATATTGAGCTATTGAATTAATCGTATAGGACCAACTGCAGGGTCTCCGATTGATTCCTTATTTCACCTGATTTATATGTTGATTTATGGCATGGCATGTTTTTCTTGAAAAATGTTAAAGATTTGGGATTCAAGTTTTGAGATTTCATATGGTTATATATATATTTTTCTGAAAAGTGTTAAAGGTTTGAGATTTGAGATTTTTGCTTATATATATGTTTATATATATGCTATTTTCTGGGAAAGTATACAGGTTTTACGGTGAGGGGTTAGAAATATTTTAAATGAAAAGTTTTCGAAAAACTTTGTTTTACTGACCCACTCAATTTTGTTTTGCGCCCCTCCAGGTTCAAGTTAGCAGAGCTTTGGTGGCCACGAGGAATCCAACGGTGTTCTGACAGAATTCACAAAAGTAGGACTCACCCTCGGGTGTGTCATCTTAGTAATTGGAAATTTTTTTTTTAAAGCTTCTGAACTATGTAAATGGTTACGTCACTCTCACGTGACGGCCAGCACGCCCTCCTTCGGGACGGGGTATGTCAGTTGGTATCAGAGCCTAGGTTGCAATTCTGGACATCTTGAGAATTTCCTAGTGTCTTCTGTCAGAACTATACCGCCTCATAGCGAGCCACGTAGTTCGGATGAGCCTAAATTCCCTGATATAGTAGTTTGGGGGGAAATTATTGTCACTATGATTCAGTCTATTATCTAAAGGAACCTTTGAGACTGATTATAAGTTAAATTTAAATACAGACTTGCCTTGTTTCCATTCGGATGTTGTTACTAATCCGGTCGAGGTGTTATGTCGTTTTTGGCGGGATAATAAGAAGAAGTGACGTTCTTTGGCGACCACAATCCATTGTACTTTTTACCAGGAGTTTACGAGATGTTGTTGGGCTTTGAGGACTTTGAGAATATGATCAGCGAGAGTAAAGAAGAATAAGAAAAGAATGGTAATTAGAGGAAAGGTGAGAAAGTTAAAGATCCGTCATATCAAGGACGTCGAAAGACTCAGAGCTTCAAAAGAAGTGAAGTTAGAACTAATTCTTCCAACTGAGGTTTTAGTGCCACTGGTCCGAGGCGAAGTGATAGATTTACGGGTGATCCCAGATCTTAAAGACAAGGTGACTCGAGTAAGGGAAATGTACCTTTGTGCCATAGGTATAATATTAGACACTTTGGAGAGTGTGGGAATCAGTGAATGTGTTCATGTGGACGGATGGGACATAGAGGTATGAATTGTCCCTGGAATCAGTTGTTACCCAATAGTCTTCCTTAACATATCACTTGGAAATATTGACGAGTAAGTCGTACAGGTCACTATATGTGACTCCGACTTATGTGCTAGCATGGATGGTCGAGTTGTAGACTCAGTCGTACAGGTCATTCTAGCTGACTCCGGCTGATATATTTCTTATTATGGTCGATGTTGCCAAAGAAAGTAATGTTGGAGCACGATCGAGGCGTATTTATGTATTTCTAAGGAAGAACAAGATGATAATATTACACCCCTCAGGAATTGTTACTTAGTTATCGAGACAACAGTGAGTTATTTGTATTGCGGGCTGCAGACCGTAATATTTATAACTTATTTGTTGGATTCGTTAAGTAAGTAAACAAGTAAGGCACTTTATGTTGATTTGGTTTATTAAGGGTGTCCAGTGATGGTGAAAAATGTCATGTCAGTGAATTTTATTCCGTTGGATATTATGGATTTTGAGGTGATTTTTTTGGCACCAGTGGGTGCAGTATAATTGTGTCAAGCTAGATTGCTATGGGGAATCAGTTAATTTTTGTTGACCTGGATGACCAGAGGTTACTTTTGGGGGTAAGTAAAGTGGAGTGAGTTATGCCATTATTCCTGTTGAGAGAGCAAAGAAGATTGTTATCAAAAGGCTGCCAAGATATTGAGTTCATATGGTGCTAAATGATGTTGATCCTAATAGTATGGAAGATGTAAAGATGGTTAGACATTTTCTTGGTGTATTCCCAGATGACTTACCTAGATTGCCGCCAGGCAGAGATGTGGGTTCCATTATTGAATTGTTTTTAGGTACAAATCCTATGTTAGAAATTGGTTCAGGTTGAGTTAAAAGTTCCATTCAACTTATTATATCACATTGGAAAAGCTCCGGTTTATTTGTGAGGAAGAAAGTGGACATTAAGGCTAGGCATTGATATTAGGTAATTGAATCGGGTAACGATTGAGAGCTGTTATCCATTGTTGTGTATTAATGATTATTTGATCAGCTCTGAGGCGCCTGGGTACTTTCTGAGATTGACTTGAGGTCTGAATGATATTAGTTGAAGATTAACAGTGGGGATGTCCATAAGACTGAATCCAGGACTCGTTATGGTCATTTCAAGTTGGGATGCCATACGGAGTGACGAATGCACCTGCTACTTTTATGAGCTTACTGAAGGAAGTATTCCAGTGATATCTAGATCGGTTTGTTGTTGTTGCCATTGACGAGATTGATAAGATTAGAGCAGTGCATGCTAGATATTTAAAGTTGGTGTTGCAAAGATTGAAGGAACGTTGATGTATGCTAAGTTTAGCAAATGCTAATGTTGGATAAATTAATTATATCTACTTAAGGTATTCAAGTGGATTCTTAAAAGAGTAGCAACGATTGAGAATTTGGAACAATTGCGAACCGTGACTGAGGTTCAGAGTTTTCTCGGATTAGCAGGATATTGTCGATAGTTCGTCCAAGATTTTAATTATTGCTTCGCCCTTGGCGAGATTGATGAGAAAAGAGGTTAAGTTTGAGTGGGATGAAAAATTGTGAGTAGAGCTTCAGCAAGTAAAGTATTCCCTCACTCATGCATCTGTTTTCGCACTCCCAAACGATAGTGGTAATTACGTGGTCTATAGTAATACTTCTTTGAATGTTCTTGAATGCGCGTTGATGCAACATGGTAGGATGATTGCCTATGCTTCATGGCCATTGGGATCTCATAAGATGAATTACCCTAATTATAATTTGGAATTAGCAGCTATCATCTTTGCTTTGAGAATTTGGAGACATTGTCTTTATGAGAAGAAAAGTGCATGATTGTTACAAATCAAAAGAGTACCCAATATCTGTTTATTCAGAGGTATCTTAATCTTAGGCAACAAAGGTGGAATGAGTTGCTTAGTGATTATGATTGTGTGACGAGGGTGGTCAAGCTAATGTTGTGGCTGATGCATTTAGTAGGAAGACCCCAGTGAGAATTAATGCTTGGTATGCTTGCTATGTTCATCTTCTTGTGGATTTGAAATCTACTGGAGTAAAGTTGAGTATCAAAAATCGAGAAGAAGCCTTACTTGCTAATTTCTAAGTTGGACCCATTTGGTAGATCGTACTCGAGACTCAAGCGTTTGACGAAGAAATTCAAGAATTTATTTAAAGCAAGGAATAACGGGAAAAAGAAAGACCTTAGAGTTAGAGAATCAGATGGCAAGCTTATACAAGGGAACAAAGTGTTTATGCCTAATGGTGTGGAATTAAATAAAGCAATTTTGACGATGTACATTATTCCACTTCTACAATGCATCCCAAAAGTACTAAGATTTATCATACCATTCGTTCATGTACTATTGACGGGTATGAAAAGAGGAACGGCGAAGTATGTTAGTAGGCGTATCATCAGTCATCAGGTTAAAGCAGAAAGAAATAAGTCTTTTGGAATAATGTAGTCATTTCCCATTCCACGGCGGAAATGGGAGAATATTACTATGGATTTCATGGACAAGCTTCCTCGTATACCAAATAGTTAGGTTGGAGTTTGAATAATAATTGATCGACTTGTGACGTCAGCGCATGTTACTACAGTATGAGAACATCAACCTTTCCAGATAAGCGCAACAGTTATTTATTTGTTTTATGGAAAAAGGAGATTGGGATCTGTTAAACTTCTTGGGTATGTTGGTTCCCTAGAGTAACGCCATAAGGCCGTGGAAAGCTATGTCTTGTGTTTCGAAATTGTTAGAATTGGGGACGGATGATATTCAAGACTCTGAGTTTGGTGAAAATTTATGGAGGAATCTTTCAGTGGAAGAAACTACTTGAAAGTCAAAGAATCGAATGAGAGAGATGTGTTTCGGGCTGTTTCATGGATATTGATGGATTGTAAAGATTGTGTAAATTTCGAGGACGAAATTTCTGTAAGGTGGGTAGATTGTGACAGCCCGTCCCTAATTTTAAGAATTTTTAAAGTTTTAATAAAGGATTTTACAAAAATGCCCTTTGAAGGTACGTGCATTATTCGAGGTTAATCACCATGTCGTGCCATCTAAGATTTGTTTTCTTGACATATCCCCGTAGTACTCGTCGTTACGGACGCGTGGGCGCAGACGGTTCGTGATTTGGAGTTATATCGAAGAAGTTATTAAAGTTTGAAGTTGGGATTTTAAGGAATTATAATTTTAGTAAAATATAGAAATTCTTTTATGAAAATGGACGGCCCAGATTTAATGATAAATGAAATGGATGGTTGGGATGAGAAAAATGAAAGTTTTGTGTGGGTGTGTGCGTGGGAAGGAGAAGAAAACAGAAAGGAAGGAAGAGACTGGGCAGAAATGCCCAATCGGAGAAGAAGAAGATGAGAGCGAATCAGAGGAAGAGAGAGGAAGAAACTGACCAACCAGGGGAAGGAAGGAGGGAAAGGAGGGAGAGTGGTGCACGGGGGAACATGAGGAATGGGTCACCCTTGACCCGCGCGACCCAAGCTTCCAAATCGGCGGGTTTTCACCATTTCCGTCCAAATTTCCGACGAATTGAGTCAAGGTACCACTCCTAATCATCATCTAGGCCTTCCCTCTTTACGTTTCACCCCAAGAATCATTGAATTTCGTTGTGATTTCGCGAAGAACACCCCTACGGGTGCCGCGACCCTTTTGTTTAAATTCTCCAAATTTTGAAATGTTTTCTTTCAATTACTAACACCTTTAGCATTCCTTTAGGACCTAGAACAAAGCCCAAGAGGTAATTGAGGCGTTGGAACAAGTTTGAAGGTCGAATTGGAAACACCCAAATTCTAGGGTTCTTCACGGTTTTGGTGAAATTGAAGCACTTCCAGGCCAAATTGGCCTTGGTCTCAGGTATGAAAGTTGTTCTACTCATTGAGATCTTCAAATCTGCAAATTTTGGTAATTTTTGGAAATAGTTGAATTTTCCGGCGAGCCGGGGGCGGCCAACCGCCACCCGCGGCGGCCCACGCGGCGGCGCGTGGCCAATGGCCCGCCAATGTCATTATTAGCTTGTGATTAAGGTTCTAGGTTCTGTTTTGATAATTGATGGACGTAAATTGAATAATTGAACCTAAGTTGGTTACGATTCGTGGTTAAGTGAAAATGTGAATTGACGATCCGACCGTTGGATCGTCATCAAACTTTGATACGTTGTAATACGTAATATTTGAGGATTATAGGAACTTACGGATTGGGAATCCGATTTACGGATATTCCGGAATTGAAGTTGTAAGTTCATAAAATAGAATGTTAACCGTCACTTAGTTTTGGAAATTGACGGAGATCCGACCGTTGGATGGTAACGAAATTTTAGGATGTTGTCCTAGAGGTATATTGTGGACCTCTGGAAGTTTCGGATTTGAAATCTGAATTGCAGATCATCCGGATCGAACTACGTAGTGACGTGTCTTATATAAGTTATGTATTCTATCGGCAGGATTTCTGAGGTTGGGTTTGATTATTGTTCTAGGCGCTAATCTTCATGACGCCTTGATGTGTGGTGCTAGGGAGTTGTTGAGCGAACTCCAGGTGAGTGGGCAGTTTTGTTTTCGTATTACCTTTATACTATAAATTTTTCCCAGAAGATGAATTTATACGAAATTATGTTTTGAAAATGCCATGCATAGAATTATTTGGAAAATGTGAATTTCATATGAGTTATATGATTGATATATGATGCATACATGTTGCATGGTGCTGTGGAGGCACAGGTAAGTCAGGTGAGTTCATTATTCATTTAATTGATTGTTGATAAGATGTTTCAAGCTCATAACCTGCACCCTAGGTGTTAGTGCTTATTTTATTCACCACACCGCACGCTCGCCTTGGATCCAAGTAGGTGGATGTCGTACAGACCATGTGAGGGTTCCGACATGCTAGTCGTATAGATCACTAGGCGTGATTCCGACTAGTGGGTGATCTTAGTTATGCGCGCTGATGATTGATGAGAGAAGCACTAGAGCGTATTTTTACACCTTTCATCGTACAGACTACCTTACGTAGTTCCGAGTGATGTGCAGAGTAGGGCCGTATAGGTCACTGTGGTGACTCCGGCTTAGTGAGATATTGAGCTATTGAATTAATCGTATAGGACCAACTGCAGGGTCTCCGATTGATTCCTTATTTCACCTGATTTATATGTTGATTTATGGCATGGCATGTTTTTCTTGAAAAATGTTAAAGATTTGGGATTCAAGTTTTGAGATTTCATATGGTTATATATATATTTTTCTGAAAAGTGTTAAAGGTTTGAGATTTGAGATTTTTGCTTATATATATGTTTATATATATGCTATTTTCTGGGAAAGTATACAGGTTTTACGGTGAGGGGTTAGAAATATTTTAAATGAAAAGTTTTCGAAAAACTTTGTTTTACTGACCCACTCAATTTTGTTTTGCGCCCCTCCAGGTTCAAGTTAGCAGAGCTTTGGTGGCCACGAGGAATCCAACGGTGTTCTGACAGAATTCACAAAAGTAGGACTCACCCTCGGGTGTGTCATCTTAGTAATTGGAAATTTTTTTTTTAAAGCTTCTGAACTATGTAAATGGTTACGTCACTCTCACGTGACGGCCAGCACGCCCTCCTTCGGGACGGGGTATGTCAAGGCATCATAAATATTAACGTTGTCTTACTTATCCTAGAAATTGGTTTGCATGTTAATCGCAATTAACAGTACAACTCTAGAACATATGTAGATCCTCATTCAGTAAGGGCAGGCACACACATTCATAGCATTAAAAATCTTAGATATGCTTACTGAGTATGCATCCATAGAAAACACATAAAGAACTCATCACTGACATAAGTAGTGAACCAATTTTCATCTTTCATAAAAAGAAATTCAAACAAAATGTCATAACAAACTTGCAATCATATTTGGGGCTTCAAAATAGCCCCTAACTTCTGAAAATTTAGTTACACATAATTCTTAAATTAAATCAAAAGAAAGACATGAGTTTGAGCAGATAAAACTGAAGGAAGAGAATGAAGTCCCTTCTCCTTTGATTCTCCTCCCTGCTACCTTTGCTGCCTATTTGTTCCTTTTTTTCCTTTGGTTTTTGTTCTATTTGTTTCTGTTCTTCATAACTCATAAAAACTTATTGCCCCTTTATTGTCATAAAAGAGAGAATATGGAAATACAATTTTAAAGGGTAGCAAAAGTCCATGAAAGGCTAAAGAAACTAAAGAAATTTGATATAATTATTTAAAGGGTTTTTATCACAAATAGTCCCTGAAATTGACCCACTCCATCAATATGGTTTCTGAAATTGAAAATTGATCAATGTAGTCCCTGAAATTGGGTGTCGCAAATCAATGTAGTCCTTCTGTCACAATTTTGTAAAAAATTATGTTATGTGTTGATGTGCCACATATATGGTTCCCACAAATTGAATTAAATATTATTACGTGAATTAAAAAAAATTAAATAATAAAAATAATTTTTATTTTTATAATTAAAAAAAATCACCACCCAATCAATTAAAAAATGAAGAGCTTCAAACCAGCTTCAACAAACCCAATTGTCCTTCTATTTCAGGTCTCTCTCTCTCTCATTCTCTCCTTTGTTTACTATTTATATTTTTTCTTCTTTTGGGTTTTTGGTTTAAGGAGTATGAGAAATGGTTTGTGGGAAAAAAAAAACATAAAGTCCTAAAAATTATGGAAGTGTACAGATTTTTAGCAGTACAAAATAACCCAGTTGCTCTTTTTTCTTGTGCAGTGTGAAAAAACAGGGGAGACGATAGTGACCAGAATTAAACATGTTTTGTGGATCTTGGAGAGCTTGAGCAATTTGCTACCGCCTTCCCTCACGACGGCTGCACTCCAAAGATACACACAACTTCATAGGAGAGGGATATTCAATCATCTCCTTCTTCTTTTTTTTTTCTATTTTTTATTTTTTAAGATTTTAATTATAAAAAATAACAATTGTTTTTTATTATTGAAATGTTTTTTATTCACATAATAATATTTAATTAAATTTGTGGGACCCATTTATGTGCCACATCGACACTTAACAGAATTTTTAACGGAATTGCGATAGAATGACCATATTGATTTGTGATAGCATTTTTCATGGACAACATTGATCAATTTTCAATTTCAGGGACCATCTTGATTGGATGGGTCAATTTCAGGGACCATTTGTGATAAAAATCTTATTTAAATTTTTACTCTAATCACAAAAAATATAAACACATGCCTTGACCTAAATTAATGGTTAACTTATCACTAGACAAGGTAGCTTTTAGGGATAAAATAAATAGTAAAATAAGGACTCATCACTAGGCCTGTTCAGGCGTGCTAGAAAGACACCTAAGTGTCTTTAGGAGCACTTCTTAATTTTCAAACACCTAGGGACTAATCGGGGCGGTCGCTAGCTGCCTAGCGCTTAGGCAAGGCCTAGGCGATGCTAGGTGGAGATTTTTAGAACAATGGTTGCCAGTGGGGGCCCCGTCTGCTGCTAAAAGCTTGTCATTGAGTTGACTTCTCCCAAGGGGAAGAAAAAGACTGTTGAGTTTGAGCGTGTGAAGCCTGCTGCTCCAAAGGTGGCTACAACCATTGCTGAGAGGATTGGCCATCGTCAGAGTTCTATGGTACCCCTTGTGTACGAATTTGCATCGAGGCATCCATCTAGAGCTAAGTTAGTTCGGCTTCCAAGAGGCTTACCGCTATGAAGAGCGACAAGGTGGATTTTGCTGCTGAGGTGAAGCCTAGGCCTGCTTTTCTTCTTGCTGATGTAATTGATCTACGTATTGAGAAGGAAGAAACTGCTCCCATTGGCAGTGGTGAGAAGTCCAGTGAGTCTACTTATGGAGAGTTCCCTTGAATTTGTGCGTTACTGAAGGTTGACCTGCTTAAGGACCTTGATGATTGGGAAAAGTTTGTTCATAGTGTTGGGAAGGTAGTTCGTTAGGGTTCCTTTATGAGACATCCAGCTAGCTTGAGAAGGGTTTCTCTGCTCACTACTCTGCAAAAGACCAGTAGCCAAAAGCGTTGCTTTAAAAAAAAAAATAGACGAGTCCATGTAGTTACCATTGTCCTGAGCTTCAGCTTTGTGACTTGCAAAACTTTTAGCCATAGGCCATCGGCCGGACGCGCTGTTTTTGAATAAGCAAATAGGTCCACATAGCTATAGAGGGTGTAAGTTTTGGCTTAGAGATTTATAGAGCTGCTAGCTGTAGGGTCATCGTCCGAGTGTTTTACTTACAGAAACAAATGAGTCTACGCGACCACTTTAGGCGTTAGCCCTGGTCTTCTGAGGAACTGATTCCCTAATCCTTTGAGTTATGTGCTTGCATCACAGCTCAATAAAGATTTATGGGACATGAAATTCCCTAGCCAAGCTTTTTATGTGGTATAACCGCTGCTTAGGGTCAAGAAAGATGTGTTCGGCGTCTTCTTCAAGTTCCCATCTTGATTCGTTTGCCAACGGATCATCTTGGGCACCATTTTCTTGAAGTGCTTGCTGTAATTGCTATTCAGAGGGGGTAGAATAATTATTTTTTCAATTTAGCTACATCTGCTAAGGTGAAAAACTTCTTCTTCGACTTCTTGAGAACTTGTCTGGTGTATCATGAAGAAGTTTCTTGGTCAGACTTTATTTCTCTAAGTGCTCTTCCAGGATGCAGAATCAAAATTTTTTATACTCGATCGAGGTCATAGCACTGATGTCGAGTGTAATAATACCAATGGCAGTTAAGGTAATTTCATTAAATACGGTCAAGACCTCTACTTTGCGTCATATTCTGCTCTCAGTCCATCTTCTGGATTACTGACAATGTAGGTTGTGGACTTTATAAGTCATATATTTCATGCATTTATACCATCTATTTCTAGCGTCTTTTTTTATGTTTTTGAGTTAAACTGGTTGCATTTTACCTTATTTTGTGTTAGCGTGCAATTACATGTACTTTAGGATCAATTTGAAGGCAAAAGAATTGAAAACATGCCATTTTTAGAGTTAACCCTTATTCAAATGTGGAGAGAAGTTTAGTGGCCTGTTTTGGACCCCAAATAAAGTTGTTACCTGTTTTGAAGTCCAAATAAAGAGTCCAAATCGAATATGGCTGGTTAGGAGACCAAGAGCAGAATGGGAAAGGAATTGGAATATCTAGCTTGATTTGGAGGAGCCAAATAAGGAAAAATGTTCAAAACTTTGGCTTAATGGTTATGATCACCTTGCAATTAGTTGCAACCCCATTTAGCATATAAATACTAGGGTTTCAGATCACTTTTATAGAAGCCCCATGCCACGCCCCAATCCCGACATACATCCAGGATCGACACGTGACGTTACCAAATACTCGTATCTTAACATACCCTGTCTCCTATTAATAGGGCAAATCATAACTCAAGAATCAAATTGCATAGTTATTTTTCCATATACTTTATGGCTGCATCTAACCTCCTCGTTAGACTGCCTACATACCCTTATTAGGGATCAAGCCATTCCTAGTTCGTCCTTTTGCTACACTCGAACATTCATCACATAAACCACTGTATCTCAACATAATCCCACAATTCAATTATGTAGCACTTCAAGGAGCATTTAACAAGGCACAATATTAATTTCTATTCATATCATCACTCATCCACACATATGCATTCCATCACCATCCAATTGTCACATCAATTAATAATGCCAATCATCATATCATCAATAACACATATAATTCATTGAACTACAGGGCTAGAGCGACACAGTTTGGCCGAAGCCTACATCTCTGAAGCTGTCTCAAATGATGTGATTTCGAACCACTCAACAAAATCCATCATCATCGGGTTCCGGACCTCTTAACGGAACCAGGACACCAAAGGGGATTCTGGACCATCACTTAATGAAATCCATCATCATCGGGTTTCAGACTTCTCAACGGAACCAGGACACCAAAGGGGATTCCAGACCATCACTCAACGAAATCCAAATTGGGATACAATTCCTAACCATCACTCAACGGAATCGCGGAGTAGGAAGGATTCCAGACCATCACTCAACGGAATCCAAACCAAGATACGATTTCGGACCATCACTTAACGAAATCGCGAAGTAGAAAGGAATTCCGGACCATCACTCAACGGAATCCAACCAAGCATATGATTCCGGACCATTACTGAACGGAATCACATAATAGAAGGGATTCCGGACCATCACTCAACGGAATCCAAGAAAGCATATGATTCCTACCAAATGTACTAGGTATATCTAAACCTCATCATCTACATAATTACAACGTAGTCACTTACACATTCACTTCTTGTGACCACCAACTAATATGTCACACAAGCATATAAGTTTTACAGAATACTTCTAATAGGAATATACGATCACATTATCACCACATTTATCGGACTTACCTTTCACATTACTAAAAGATAATTAAACGCACATATATCACAATCACCACCCGTACACAAGCCAATTCATGTTTAATAAACATAAGTCTATGGCTATATATATATATATAAATCATATGTCAATAGAAATCCTATTTATATGACCAATTCATATTCACAATTAATACCAATATAAGAAATTAAGATAAAAACAATATCACAAGTATTCAAGTCACTCACCAACCAATGTAGTCCCACTAGACTTCACTTAAGTTTCCCATAGTACTAATTTTAGTAATTAGGACGCTTCATGACATGTCAACTCTCGATCAACAATATGGTCCACAAACTTACGTAATTTGATTCAGAAGATCTGTACCTTGGATTTCCAATCCGTAACTTTCCAAAGTCCACATTATGCTCAAATAACAACATACTAAAATCTCAACACGATCCGACGGTCGGATCTCCGCCAATTTCAAAATTCAAGTGACGATCGACATTTAATTTTACAAACTTAAAAATCCAATTAGGCAAGATCCGTATGTCGGATTCTTGATCTGTAAGTTTCTATGATCCAAAAATATTATGTTCTATCACACATTAAGGTTTGGTAACGATCCAACGGTCGGATCGTCGAATCATATTTTTGACCTAACCACGTATCGTAATGAAATTAGGTTCAAACAATCAAACCATATCACAAAGATATCAATTATGAAACTAGGGCATATAATTGAACTTAAAAGGACATCGTCGGCCCACCGGCCATGCCGCTGCTGCACGCGCCGCTGCGGGTGGCGGTTGGGCGCCCCGACTTGTTGAAAAATTCAAATATTTTTAAAAAGTACCAAAAATTACAGAAATGAAGATCTCAAAGAGTAGAGCAAACTTTATACCTGTGGCCAAGTACAATTTGGCCGGGAAACACTTCAATTTCACTCAAACCCGCCGAAAACACTTGAATTTGAGTGTTCTTGATTCGACTCCAAAGCTACTCCGACGCCTCAACCATTACTTGGGCTTTGTTCCAGGATTCAAGAGGAGTCTAATGGTGGTGGCAATTTGATGAAATCGTTTCGGATTTGGGTGATTCAAACACAACACCACCGCACCCTACCGTACGGATTTACCCATTTTCAAGGCCAAAACCCTTGATTTTTGAGGTGCAAGAGGAAGAAGGAAGTTTGTGGGAAAGTTTTCAATTGAGTTTTTGGTGGAATTCACTGGAAAAACCGTTGGAAAGCCGAAGGGTGGCCGGAGTTCACGGGTCCGTTCGACCTGACCCCTTTTCCCTTCTTCATCTGTTTTTTTCCTTTCCCTCCTTTCCCATCCTTTCCTCGCTCTCTAATTCGCCACTTCCTTCCTCTCTCCTCTTCTGATTCGTCCCTCCTCTTGCTCATTTCTCTCCCGCACCTCCTTTTCTTTTCTTCTTCCTCCCCCCTTTCAGCCAGTCCCTATGGCTTTTTTTCTTAAAATTTTTTTTTCTTTCTTTAGCTACCATTTGGCAGCTGAATTTCTTAACATTAATATTATTATTAATATTTTTTTTCCAACAATATGCGATCGAGGGGCTTCTCATAAAAAAAAAACATGCGTTGTACATATAAATGCGTTGCAATTAATAATACGAAAATATGTACCTTAAAACAGTGAAATTCGGAGACGGAATTTCACACCCAACTTAGGGTTGCATAGAGCTCTCTCTCTCTTCTCTTTCTTTGACCTTTCTTCCAAAAACAGAACCCTATTTCCCTTCGCCATCCGCTGCCATTGAAGAAACCACGCAGCCGCGTTGTTCTTGAAGGATTTCCACATCATAATTGCTTCAAGGGTTTTCTTCTATGAATTTTAATTTCACGCATGTTCTTGATATTTATATATTATGTAATCATGTTGTGTAATTAAGTTCATAGTTGGGGATTTCAATGTGGGCTTGCAAAGCTACTCTATGTTATTAAGTTAAAGTATTCAAACTACCAATTTGTGTTCTTGTTTCATTCATTGGTTTTATAGTTTAATTTTTTTGTTAATCTTCATGTTTGATCCTGGTGGACATGTGAATGAATGAAGAAACTGCTATGCATACATCCTGACATGTGATTTCTTTGGTTCTTTGAAGTTTTCTTGTTCTTAATGGATTCTTACTTGCTAATTTAAGTTGACCATCACAACTATGTTGCATATTAGGAGTACTTGATCACAACCACACATCAAATGGATGATCATAAATAAGTAAAACGAACCTTAGTTGCTGATTGGAGAGCTGAATGCATTTTGACTTAATTTTCATGGAATTGACTTGTAATGGTGAAATCGGTATCCCTAGTTTCATACCCATCGTTTCTGAATCAATCTATCATTCATCTTTATCTTGTCTTGCATTTTAAGTTACTTTAGCTTTCAAAACAAAAATCTAAATTCAGTTTTCATTTTCATAGCTTAGTTAGGGTTCACATAAAGCTAGTAATTTGTAGAGTTCTAATCAGGCCCTTTGGTTCAACACCCTTACTTGTGCCATTATACTATCCTTATATTTGCACTTGAAAGGAACACAACAAAATTTTGGCGTCATTGCCGGGGATTGATTTTAGTCCCCTCTAATTGCTTGCTTTATAAACCCTATCTGTTTTTGTTTTCTTAGTTTAGATTTTTCATTTACAATTTAGTTTGTTTTGATTTTCAGTTTGTAACCAAGATGTATGGTGAATGTCAGTTATGTGCTAACATTGGCCATCCCCTTGAATTATGCCCGAGGAGAGATGAGTTTCCTACATTTGTTCGAGAGCATTCACATCGCACGTGTTTCTCTAACCAAGGGCCACTGCAACCATTGCCAAATACATACAGCCCCGCTTGGAGAAACTCTCATCATGACTCTTGGAACAACATACAAGCTCTAAATCAAGCATTTGCACCTCCACCACAGCAAGAATCCTTTGACACTACATTGGAGGACACTTTGAAGCTACTCACTCAAAACAATTTGCAATTTCAACAATCAACGAGTAGCATTATTCAGAACCACTATTTAGCACTAACTAAGTTGGAAATTCAAGTGGGTCAGATTGTCCAAGCTATAAATGAACATCAAATTGGTGGTGATGATCAAGAAGTGAAGGAGGAACAACCAAAGGAAGCTTTCTGTGCATATTTTCATAGTGAGGTTCTTGTGTTTTACAAAGATGAAGAGTCTTACACTCCTCCTAATCCATATGTTCCACCAATTCATTTTCCAGGGAGATTTGTCAAACAAAAGCATGATGAGCCACCCATAGATGTGCTTGAAGATATTGTGCCAGACATAGTAATTGAAGCTCTTCTTCAATCTTCTAACTCAATTGAATCTTTTTCAAAATCTATGTCGGATTCTCCACGTTGTTTTAAATCTTTTCAAGTGCAATATTTGGAGTCTTTGGAATATGATTTGCTGCCATTTCAAGATGAAAAAGAATTGAAGTTAGATAATGAGACCTTGTTGCCATCCCAAACAAAGGAAGAGGATATGGTCTCGCATTTTATTCACAAGGAGAGATGAAAACGCCATCATAATCGAGGCCTTGTGGAAATTCAACGCACCATATTCAAAGTCCCTCGAAAGAACTCACTTCTTCTGACTAAGGTTCGGAGGTACCTTGACTTCTTGCCACCCTAGGTGTTCATCTGTCATGATATCATGTCTTGCCTAGACATTAAACAAAGCGCTTGCTAGGAGGCAACCTAGCTGGGTTTTTGTTCTTTCCTTTTATTCATGTCTTTTAGTTTTATTTTATCTCCATTCCACACAGTTTTCCTATTTGCATTATTGCATTCCATTCATTGTTTACGCATTGAAGACAATGCTCAGTTTAGGTTTGGTGGTGTGAGATTGAAAGTTTTCCTTTGTTTTTAGTTTTGGTTAAGTTTGCTCTTGCTTACTAATGTGAATGTATATGAGGGCTATGTTTACAAACAAAACTACAGTGTTGTCATGAGAAAGTTTTGCATCTTATTTTCTTTTACAAAGCTGTTACTCTTGGAATTATGATGGTAAAGTACCATGCTCAAATTCTAGAAGGAGAATAGTGGAGACTACCCTAGTGAGTTATTTTGAGCCTATTTGCTTCTTTGAGAGGGTTTAAAGTGTTTCTGCTCCTAACTTTTTCTTTTAATATCACTTTAAATGATCTCATTATTTCTCTTTGATTGAATGCTAAGAATAATCCTGTGTTGCAGATACCATGTGTTTACTATCACCTATGAATGAACTCATTGAGACGATGTTAGGCTATGCATGTTTTAACCACTAAAAGGCCTAATTCCTATCCCATTGTGTGCTCCATTCACCCTTGTTACAGCCAAACACTTTTAGCCTAGTTCTTTCATCTCCCATACCAAACTCTATCAATTTTAGCCCAGTACAACCATAGTTTATAGTTTGGGGAATACTAAAGTGATGAAGACATAGATAGATGAAGCTTTAGATCAAGAATGTGGTGTGTACCAAGGTAACATATGCTGGTATTGCAAATAAATAAAAAAGTTACAGAAAAAAAAATCATGCATGGGTCCTAGATGCCAAGAACAAATAATGTTGATGCACAAAATCAGCGAGGACTTTGGTACAACAGAAAGTGTTAAGTTTGTGACTTTCACTAGATTGCTCCGGTCACTAGTGTGGATAAGTATGTAAAGGGATAGAGATAGGGAAGCAAACACAAGATGTACGTGGTTCACCCAGATTGGCTACGTCTATGGAGTAGAGGAGTTCTCATTAATTGTGAAGGGTTTACACAAGTACATAGGTTCAAGCTCTCCTTTTGTGAGTACTAGTGAATGCATTTAGTACAAATGACATTAGGAAATATTGTGAGAGAATGATCTCTATTTAAAGAAGAGAGTTTCTAGTTTTATTCTGACATGGACACGTGTCATGTTGTGATTGGCTTCTGATGTTGACCCGTGTCGCGTTATGATTGGCTTCTGATGTCGACACGTGTCGCGCTGTGATTGGAGGGAAACTCTTCTAGGTCCTTGACGGTATAACGTTGACCGGTGCTCAGTAGTTTCGAGATTGGTCAAGTATGGTACAAACAGTCCTCCTCTAAGTTCCCGAGTGAGAGAAGCTCCTCGGTTGGAGACTTGCAAAATCCAAGCCATTGAGTAATCACGAAACTTCTAAGCACTAAAGTGTTGTATCATTTTCACTTGCCTTATCTGTCTCATACGCAGATGTGGCATTTTCTCTGGAAGTACTTTTCCTCCATCCAGGGGTGGTATCTTTAACCAATGAAGATGCATAAGGTAATGTATCAATTTCACTTGAAGCTTACTTTTAGTTTCGGGCTTGGTCAAGTGCGATACAAAACCCTATAGTAGGAGTCCCCCAAGTCGCCGAGCTAGGAGATTTGCCGAAAGAGGTAACAGACAAGGTAAGCAATCGAACTTCCAAGCAAGCAACCTGGATCGGAGGTTCGACTTTGTCTTCCAGTTGATTGTTCTCCTTTTCCTTGTGTCGTAAATAGCAACAAGGATAAGGAGAAGTAAATGGAGAAGAGATGATATGAGATACTTTTGCTTTTGGAGAAGTAACTTTCCACATGCTTATTCTTGAATTGGGCTGGAGGGATTTCTGGTTTCCTCCAGAGTATAAGGCCGACTCAAGAATTTGAGGGTCAAAATAAGTCCATCAAATCAAGAGTGCGTTCGACCTTGATGATATGGGATACTTTTGCTGTTGACGAAGTAATAGATGAGTTGGCACGTGTTCTGTTGCACTTGTTTTCACATGCTTCCTTGTATCATTCTCACTTGCCCTATTAGTTTCTCAGGTAGATGTGGTATCTTTTCTGGAAGCATAAGATGTTGAAGATGAGTACTCGAGAGCAATGCCAGGTAAGTAATCAGGCAAGGGGTTTCAGGCAGTCAGTTCCTAACTAGAAGCTTGATTCCAAGTAATGACTAATTGCTCTCTTTCTCCTTTTCTTGCAGGTAAGAACAAGGGCAAAGGAAAAGACAGGGAAAAAACATGATATGGGATACTCTTGCTTTTGACCCTGATGATATGAGATACTCTTGCTCTGGTGCGGCTGGTTTGCATAGGTATTATTGGGGGGAGGGGAAGAAAGCTGAGTATTTCGAGAGGCTTGGTTAGGAGTGCCCTCTCAGATATGAGGAAGGGTTGAGCATTTTTGCAGGTCTGCCTGTCCGTGGAGGATGGAGGTCGACATATATAGGAGTCTTCCTAACAACAAGTAGTAATGTTATTCCTTTACTCTTCTTGGTCGTAACAATGTAGTGGGAGCTGCAAGCTTCACGTGTTTTAACTTTGTCAGAGCACTTTGAAAAAGTGGTATGTGGTATCTGGAAAGCTGATGTTGCGTGTGAAGATTGCAGACAAGCTTTATCCAAGGAAATTTGGCTCTTGAAGTTCGAAGAGCGATGCCTCTTCGGTTTTCGAACAAGCAATCCTGTCGGGGATCTGGCTCTCGAGATTCGGAGAACGGTGCCTCTTCAATTTTTGAGAAAGCAATCCTGTTGGGAGTCTGGCTCTCGAGATTCGGAGGGCGGTGCCTCTTCGATTTTTGAGCAAGTAATAATGTTATTCCTTTACCCTTCTTGGTCATAACAATGTAATGGGAGCTGCAAGCTTCACATGTTTTAACTTTGTCAGAGCGCTTTGAAAAAGTGGTCTGTGATATCTGGAAAGTTGATGTTGCGTGTGAAGATTGCAGACAAGCTTTATCCAAGGAAATATGGCTCTTGAAGTTTAGAGAGCAGTGAATCTTCAGTTATCGAACAAGCAATCCTATCGGGGATCTGGCTTTCGAGATTTAGAGAACGGTGCCTTTTCGATTTTTGAGAAAGCAATCCTGTTGGGATTGTTTTCTCGAATATGAGTAAAGGTTGGGCATTTTTACTAGTCTGCCTTGCCACAGAGCACGGAGGTTGACACATATTGGGACTTTCTATTTATCAAGCAGTGATGTTGTTCCTTTACCTTTGTGGGTAATAGTAGGGTAGCTGGACCTTCAAAATTTATGTGTCTAAACTTTGTCAGAGATCTTTGGCAAAGTTATCTGTGGTACCCGATGAGCTGATGTTGCATGTGGAGAGTGGTGCCTCTTCGAAATTCGAAGAGTGATGCCTCTTCGATTTTTGAACCAATGACCCTGTTACCCTTTCTTTTATAAGGACACCAATTGTGTGCAAGAAGTACATTAAGAGAGTTATTGCTTGTAGGAATTTTCCCCTTATTTTTATACTTAAGATATTTATTGCACCTCATTTCTCCTTCATCATTTATGAGAATGTTTGGCCCATCCGAACGTCGTTTTGACTTGAACTTTGGTGAAGAGGCAGCCATGCCTTCTCAAGACAACATAAGGGGCCCATCCTTCTTATCTCCTACTGGTCCTCTTACAGTTGGGGACTCTGTGATGAAGATTGATATGACCGCTACGGTGGTGGCCAGGAACATTCTCACTCCTAAAGATAACAGACTACTTTCCAAACGGTCTGATGAGTTGGCTGTTAAGGATTTTCTGGCTCTCAGTGTTTAGTGTGCAGGTTCTATGTCTAATATGGCCCAACGCCTATTTACTCGAACCCGCCAAGTTGAATCATTGGCGGCTGAAGTGATAAGTCTCAAACAGGAGATCAAAGGGCTCAAGCATGAGAATAAACAGTTGCATAGGCTTGCACATGACTATGCTATAACCATGAAGAGGAAGCTTGACCAGTTGCAGGATCTGATGGTCAGATTTTGCTTGATCATCAGAGGTTTGTGGGTTTGTTCCAAAGGCATTTATTGCCTTCGTCTTCTGGGGCTGTACTGCGTAATGAAGCTCCAAATGATCAACCTTCGGTGCCTACTCTTTCTGGGGCTCTGCCAACTGCTGAGACTTCTCATGAGCAACCTTTGTGAAGGCTCCCTCTTATTTGTTTATTTTGATTCATGTATATGTACATATTTGTAACTTATCGAAGATATCAATAAACAAGCTTTGCTTCATTTCACTGTATTGTGTTAAATACACCAAGGCCTTCTTCACTAAGTTCTTTGAATTTTTTTCTTTTGTTGAAGCTTGTATGTTGAAGCCTTAAGAGTGAAGCATGTATGTTGAGGTAGTGCTCGCTTAATTTCCCGAGTGAGGAAAACTTCTCGGTTGGAGACTTGAAAAATCCAAGTCACTGAGTGGTCATGAGACTTCTGAATATCAAGGTGCAGTAGCATATTGTTGGAGTCCCCCAAGTCGCCGGTCGAGGGAGTTGACGAATGAGGCATTTCCTTTCTAAGTGGTAGCCCAAAACTCCTCCTTCATATATATTTGTTATGAAAGTAGTTAGGCTCAAAGAAGAGGAGGCCTAGGCAATTTTTTTTTTCGAATTTTCAAATTTTTGAATTTTTGAAGCTTTGTAGGTAAAGCTTTAAGGTTGAAGCTTTGTAGGTAAAGCTTTAAGGTTGAAGCTTTGTTGGGCACCATGAATTGATTTTGCTTCACACTATCTTGATCAAGATAGTGTGAAGCTTTTGTAGGTGAAGCTATTGTGTTGAAGCTTTGTAGGTGAAGATTTTGTGGGTCAAGCTTTTGTGGGTCAAGCCTTTGTGGGTCAAGCTTTTGTAGGTGAAGCTTTTGTGGGTCAAGCTTTTGTAGATGAAGCTTTTGTTAGTCAAGCTTTTGTAGATGAAGCTTTTGTTGGTCAAGCTTTTGTAGGTCAAGCTTTTGTGGGTGAAGCTTTTATAGGTCAAGCTTTTGTGGGTGAAGCTTTTGTGGGTGAAGCTTTTATAGGTCAAGCTTTTGTGGGTCAAGCTTTTGTGGGTGTTTGTGGGTCAAGCTTTTGTGTTGAAGCTTTTGTGGGTGAAGCTTTTGTGTTGAAGCTTTTGTAGGTGAAGCTTTAAAGTTGAAGCTTTGTAGGTGAAGCTTTGGAGTTGAAGCTTTTGTTAGGTACCATGAATTGATTTTGCTTCGCACTATCTTCATCAAGATAGTGTGAAGCTTTTGAGAATTTGTAGTTGTCTTCCATTGATGAAGCTTTTGTTGGTGAAGCTTTTGTTGGGTACCATAAATTGATTTTGCTTCACACTATCTTGATCAAGATAGTGTGAAGCTTTTGAGAATTGTAGTTGCCCTTCATTGATGAAGCTTTTGTTGGCACCATAAATTGGTTTTGCTTCACACTGTCTTGATCAAGAGTGTGTCAAGCTTTTGAGAGTTGTGGTTGAACTCCTTTGATGAAGCTCTTGTTGGCACCATAAATTGGTTTTGCTTCACACTATCTTGATTAAGAATGTGTGAAGCTTTTGAGACTTGTGGTTGCCCTTCATTGATGAAACTCTTGTTGGCACCATAAATTGGTTTTGCTTCACACTGTCTTAATCAAGAGTGTGTGAAGCTTTTGAGAGTTGTGCTTGTCCTCCATTGATGAAGCTCTTGTTGGCACCATAAATTGGTTTTGCTTCACATTGTCTTGATCAAGAGTGTGTGAAACTTTTGAGAATTGTAGTTGCCCTTCATTGATGAAGCTTTTGTTGGCACCATAAATTGGTTTTGCTTCACACTGTCTTGATCAAGAGTGTGTGAAGCTTTTGAGAGTTGTGGTTGAACTCCTTTGATGAAGCTCTTGTTGGTACCATAAATTGGTTTTGCTTCACACTGTCTTGATCAAGAGTGTGTGAAGCTTTTGAGAATTGTGGTTGCCCTCCATTAATAAAGCTCTTGTTGGCACCATAAATTGGTTTTGCTTCATACTGTCTTGATCAAGAGTGTGCGAAGCTTTTGAGAATGTGGTTGCCCTCCCTCCATTGATGAAGCTCTTGTTGGCACCATAAATTGGTTTTGCTTCACACTGTCTTGATCAAGAGTGTGTGAAGCTTTTGAGAATTATGATTGAACTCCTTTGATGAAGCTCTTGTTGGCACCATAAATTGATGAAGGTAATGTGTTCACTTCCTCCCTTTGTTTTTTTTTGGGGGGGTGGGAGAGGGGGTGCTGCAAGTTTGAAATTTGAAAATTCCCTAGCTTGTGTGGAAGTTTGAAGACTTTCCATGTGGGGTTTTCTCATGGTTTGAATTTTGAATTTTGAATTTCTTTGGCCATGTTGAACCCTATAAGAATGAAAAGTTTCCACTCTTTTCATCGTCTTCATTTGCTCATTTTGTAGTGATTTTTGGAGATAGAGTGGTCTTATAGTTGACAGGGATTCCGACATTGCTTTGCACCATCTTCAAGTTGGTAATCTTCTCCACTAGATCACATGCTTTCATTCTTGTTGAATTGTTTGAGTGTTCATGTATTTGGTTGAGAACATAATGAACTGATTGAGCTTTTCTCCACGCCCTAGAAACTTCCTTATGTTTTGATCTTTCATGTGGTGATAGAGTTTGTTTCTGTTTGTTGTAGATGTCAGAGTTTGGAAGTCCTAGTGATGAGGGTTCCCTTAACTCTAACTCTAGGTTTGAGCTTGCAATGTTGGAGTCTTTAAGGTCTTTGTTGGAGTCTTGTACAAAAAATTCGAGATTGGGTGATCTTCACAATTGCCAAGCCTTAGCCAATATTGGTTCTTCCTCCTTAATGTCAGTGGGTGAGGGGGTTGTTTGTGACGCCATGCCCATATTTCGCTCTGAGTTCACAGCAGACCATTTAGTGCAAAACTTGTTAGATAACGAAAAGCAACTTGAGGCCTTAAGGCAGTCATGTAGTATCCCCCGTAGTGTAGTAATGCGTTTGGTGCATCATGAAGAATTGTCCTCTGAACCACCCAAAGGTCATGCTATGTTCTATACCCATATATTATTGACTTTAGGGGTGAAGCTGCCTTTGCACCTGTGTTTGCAACGGATGCTGTCTTTCATTGGATATGCGCCTGGCCAACTCTACCTTGGTTTTTGGGATACCTTGATCGGGTTTTATATTATTTGGATGGAATGTGAGTTAGGTGAGCCTTCCTTTCATCAATGGTGCTACTGCTATAAGATGCGCCTGGTGAAAGCATGCATTGGGTATGCCGAGTGTGCATGTCGGAGTGAGAGAACGTATTGTCTTTGGTAAGAAAAATGTGTACTGCACTTGGAAAAACCGTTGGTGCTTTCTTTATAATGATTGTGAGTATGCTAAAGGTGTCACGCCTGAGCGACGTGTTCCTACTCATTTCCAAACTGTAGGTTGTAATATATCCATTGTTTGCATTATTTGCTATTTGTTGTGATTTTCTCTTGCTTCTAACATTTTTTCTTCGTTTAGTGACGCGAGGGACCATCAAGCTGTCTGGACGGGAGCTAGCTGACATAGAGAAGGTGTTGAGGGTACCCAAAGAGGATAGACATTTGGGCAAGCTACGACCTTTATTTAAAAAGTACGTTTCCAGCCCCTAATGTTGGAGTGCTAGAGATGAGCAAGTAAGTTGTGTCTTTAATTTCGCCCCCTCTTTCTTTTACAAAGTTGCATTCCTTACTTTGATTTTTCTTGTTCAGTGGAGAAAGTGGGCAAGAAAGGGGAGACTAATGCCAAGATAGGGAAAGCACCCATGTTAGTTCCCGTATACGACATTTTATTTCACAAGGGAGCTCGTAAGCACCAGGTGAGGCCAACCCCTAAACCTAAGTCGCAAGAGGAGGTCCTTAAGATTGCTGCCTCAAAGAAGGCTGAAGCTGAGGTTATCGGGTGTGCTTGAAGGAAGATTTTGTGAAAACATGTTCATTTGAGGTACATCATATAGCATGCAATTAACAATTAAAGGCGGAATCATGCTTGCATGCACTCAAAAACAAAACATTACCCATGAAATTCAAAGCCTAGTAGATTGGTGAACCAAAACTCAACTCAAAACAAAGTGAGTTGAAATCATACCTTTGTAGATTCCTCTTTGCATAAGCAAAGGCTAATCACCCAAAGAGAGGGCCTTCATTCCTTGCATCTAAAATCTATGGATTTGGATGGATGAAAAGGTTTCTCCAAGTTCCCAAAATTGAGAACCTCTAAGTATCTTCACCAAGGTTAGATTGGAGAAGAAATGAGTGACCTTGGAGTAGTTAGTATGGCTAGATACACCCTCCAAGAGGCCGGCCTCTTTAGAGAGAAAAGGAGAGACAAGTTCTCACCAATTTTCTCCAAAAGAAACCCTTTATGAATTTTGGCTATAAACTCATATTTATACCTTAATTCATTGGAGTGGCAAACTTGTAAATAAGTCCAAAACCCACTCCATCTCTAATATGGCCGGCCATTGGGATATTTTTGGGCTAATTGGGCCTTTGTGAATCATTATTCATCAAGTTGTCATACAACTTAAGTTAATGGACTTGACGTTCAAAGCCCATTGGGTCTTAAGGTCCAAAACTATCCCGAGGTCTTTAACAAACTTATTTGTTTGATTAATTAACATATTAATTAATCCTTGCCATATATAATTAAACCATTTAATTATTCTTACTCATTTCCATTGTTTATTCAATCTCCACCTTACACGGTGTACGATCCATTAGGTTCCTTTTAGCGAGGCAGTGGGCGATTAAAACCATGTCAAATCGATTGTGAATTTGAAACTTACTTTCAATTCTCCCTTTAGTGATTATACACGTTTAGGGCTTCCACAAACCATGAGTGACACCTAGCAGCATATCATGGTTACCCAAGCTAATCAGAAGAAGTGGAGAACCTATTCAGTTTAGGACTACAAATGCAATACGGTCTTTCTCTAATACAATACTCCTGACCACATTGTTTGGTTTGATAGTTTATTTATTCATGTCTACTATCCAATGTGATTCGTGTGCTTATATGATTACCTTGAATGTGATTTGGAACGACTTCCTAAATCTCATTCATACTCTAGCGCCAGAGATTCTAAATCATATCATAGAGTATTCTCCCTCAAACGGTTTGAAGGTTAGAGATCCCTTGTTGCGCATTCACTTGTCTCCATGGCTAAGTGGCTTAACCCCAACGATGCCGTGGACACCCCGATGGGGTGACTTTGACATAATCAAAGATCAAGGACTTAACCACAAGACAACTGTGATGCCTCAGGTCAAATGACTACTTTGCATTATCCCAACCATGAGTTCTCATGTGACATGAATATGAAAACTCTTCGTTGATCGTGTTCAGTGAACTCATTCTCTATTGAGCACCTACGTACTTGTCTTGATGTCACACACACCAATGACTCGAGACTAGTCACTCTCCCTGAGAGAAGACACAGGACGTACTGATCTTAACGGACTGTCAGTACCCAAATGGCAATCCTATGATCAGGAACGTTTAGGATGTGTCTACGAAAGAATGGTCTCATGAATCTAACTTCTTTAGATCGTATTCTTCCAATCACATATTCCTTGGACTTATCGTTTAAGCATATAACATTTATATGAGACGGCTCAAACAATAATCTTTGCCCTTTATATTTAAACTAGATTAGTTTAACATGTGAAATGTCCGTAAAGTATCATCACATGATTGGTTTTAGGGCACATTTCCGACAATCTCCCACTTGCACTAGAGCTAATCAGCTTGATCATCTGTGATGATACCTCTTCTGTAGTCATTTCATAAATGGCTGAGTAGTAGGCCTAGACAATGGATATCTATATGTTATCCATAGAAGCAACCTCCAGAATAACGACGTCACCATTATACATGATTCTCAATCATGTGGTTCAGTCTCTCATTTGAGTTCGGACCTTGATGAGACCTTGATTCCCTGGCTTGAGCTATCGCCCCATTAGTGTCATACACTTTCTGGTTGGAACCGAATAGAGAGTTCATAAATGAACTTTCCCATCCAAACAACATTGTTGTAAACTTCTATATGGCAATATATTTTGCATTCATAATGGAACACACTAAAGTCATTACTTTAATGTTTCCATCCAAATATCTCTTTAGTCATAATAAAGAGATATCTGTTTATCTCTTCATTCATAATGAAGAAACATCCAATGATGGATTACATTCACAATCTAATACATTTACGCTTCCATTACGTTACTCTAATTCTTCCTCGATCTTTGAGGAATTTATCCTTTAGTATTTCTTAAATACTTAAGGATTCACTTGACAGTTGCCATGGTTCTGATCCTGGGCTTGCACTAACATCGTCTTGTACTGTTCTAGGTACAACTCATATCAATGTTTTTCATACAATATGAAATACATAAATCACCTTTCTGCGTACGCATAAAGGATTCTATTTACGCATTATTTCTTTGGGAGTCAAAGAGTACATTCTCTTTGAGAAGAGCAACTTCTTAGTCTTACTAGAGTTGTCCATTTGATTGAAGTTTATCATCATATGAGAAACTTCCTAGAATCTCTTGTCTATTATTTAGGGCTTGATATAATCCAATTATATCCTGAAATCTATCATTAAGATTTCCATCCCATGTTTATAGACTATGTCTCCCATATACATTCTATCGTTATAGAATGCTTAAAGTCATAACTTTAACGAAGAAGTATTCTTTTCATTTCCAAAATTAATATATCATATATATATTTATATTTTAGGAACATGATTAACTCCCATATACATTCTATCTTCATATAATGTTTTAAAGTCATAACTTTAACCAAGAAGTTTTCATTTCATTTCCAAAATTAATATATCATCATATATATATACTTAAATTTTAGGAACATGATTAACTCCCACTAATCTTTTGTAAACCTAGTAAACAAAAGATTCATTTACATCTTTATGAGAAATCAAACGATTTGATCCTTTTTCTCATAAGATGCTTATAGCTCCCACTAGCTTGCTAAGATTCATGATGGATGGATCTCTACAACTTACATATCTTGTGATTCATAGTTTTAGACATATGTTATTAAGACTATCTTAATAATGGTTTCGGAAACCCATATTATGTCCAAACATTGAATTACCATTTAGTTGTAGCCAGCAATCTTCGAATTAATTGAAACCAAGACTATCTCAAAGATGGTTTCTTCAAAGTCAACCATTCTCTTTGATTGTAGTCACCTTAAGCTACCAATTAGCTTATGAAGGTTTCATTATTTCGGGTCAAATGGTATTTTACCATTTCCTTGAGTATATATCATATATACACTCAATGAAGTCATAAGGATTTTCATTCTTATTTCTTTCGAATTAAGAGGTGTAACTCTATGACATAGTCATAAAGTTCAAACCATTCAACTGAGACGGTTTATAAATCCTTCTCGACTACCTTGGAGCTTTTGGTATAGGAACTAGGTTGTTATATTTGTTGATTACTTTCTTGTCTCACAAAGAACCTATTCTTTTGAGTTCTATCTCTCGTTCATTTGCTCTTAGGCAAATCACATTGTAGGATTACAATGAACTACCCAACAAAACAACATTTGTTAGTTGGTTTATAGAAGTGATATCCAAAAGTTAATTTAAGGATATCCCACAAAATTGTTATCAAACAAATATTGCTTTTAGCGCACAACCCCAAATCTTAACATGCTTAAGATTTGTCTTTCTTTCCAACTACATCTTATGGAGTTATGAAAATTTTGGAAGATCTTCTAATTGACAATCATATTGTTTTTAGAAGTATATATCCTATATATGGGTAATAGATAACATCTAACGAACTAAATCTTTATTCGAGTTCGTTCTTCTCCTTTATGGAGAAGATTATTATCTTATGATGCTTCTTTCCTTGATATCTTTCAAGGAGACTCATCTAAAGTGTTACTTTTCCTTGGCTCAAATCTAAGGAGGTAATTACTTTAGATGTCTTACTCATCAACTTACATTTCTTGAATTCTTTGAAACATTTTACAAAGTATTCGGACTTGTGTTTATTCAAAACAAACTATAGTCCAACCGAGAGTGATCTTCGGTGAATGTCATATAACATGAGTATGATTATGTTGTGGACAAGTGCCACTAACATCTAAGTGAATTAACCTCAACAACTTTGTGATTCTTTCTTCTTTCCAAAAGAATAAAGATTCGAACATTTCGCCTCTATACAATTTTAACAAGAAGGTATTGGATCCGGATCTAACGATCCAGAGCATCCATCTTTCACCAACTCGTAACTTATGTTTTAGAGGTATCACAACTTAGTTGGGATTAGTCACTACCTTGCAACCTTTTGGGTTTTAAGCATCATTATATTCTAAATAGTTAACACTACCATATCATCTCTACTATAGAGACAATCAATTAGATTACTATAATCCAATCATTGATTAATAAAGAACAATGTTTTGTCAAACAAAACATTCATCCATCTCTACTATAGTGACGGAATTAAATTCCTTAAAATTGGAATGTAAAGACAATCTTTGGTTTTTCCAATTTCTTTGGTAGTTCATATGAGGAAGTAAGTACTATCTGCTTTCGCAGAGATCTATATTTTATTCACGTTCTGAATGTGAAGCACCTTTTCTTCTCTCATATATCTTCTACTTCTTATTAGTCACACTTTTACAACGATTGTAAAACATAGTTACTAATACGGAATCAAGCATTCAAGTAGAAGAACCAACTGTTTTGAACTATTCAAGAACAATTTACAACACCTTCGAAAGGTGTGTTCTTGACACTTGCAAGACATTTCTTGCAAATACCCCTTCCAATGTCCATCCTTTCATAAAGAAAGTTTGTTCCCTTGGAGTTAATTTTATCTTCTTCATTTGACTTCTCCTTTGACTACAATAGTCATGGTCCCTAAACTCCCACTATCTCTCTTGAAACCTTTTTCAATTGTGTTATACACATCAAACAGTTTGGAGAGCATTTGTTTATTGTTCACCACATAGTTTACAATAAACTTAGTGAACCATTAGGATAGGGACATAAAGGTGAAGTCCTAGCCTAGTTTCCATCTCGTTAAGTGGTTTATCACTTCAACACTCAATGATTCAAAATCATCATAAGTCCATGTTAATGGACTATTTTTGTCAACCAACCATTATGTTCTAAACATAATTACAAACTTTCAAGAGTTGTTCAAGGCAACTCTCATTTCTTCATACAACAATTTGTAAGTGAAGAATCATGGCACATTGAGTCCATGCCTTTGTGCTTTCTTCTAAAGTTCCTTGTTCATGTAACAAAGAAACAAGCACTAATGTTTGCATTGATTAAGGGTTGTTCAAAGCAACTCCTATTTCTTCATACAACAAATTGTAATTGAAGAATTATGACATTAAAAGTGTTGTCCTCTTTATGATAGACCTTTTCTAACATATTCTTCTAATGATACATTATCAATAGGAAGATTGTGAGGATGAGACTACTTAGGTACATTTACAAGCCATTAAAGACAATCTATGGTTTTGTAGTACCAAGTCCGGAAACTAAAGCTTTCGGCTTTTATTTGTCAAGTGTTGGATAGCGTTTGCAAATATATTGGTAAACAAATACATAACGAATATAAATTGATTGATTTTAAGCCATTTGATTCTGGTCTTTAAATCAAATAGCACCACCCACTATTTTTGGCAAATTCCATATCCCTCATTGGAATCCGAGAGTTTTGGAGGAAACTCTTAGTAGGGTATGGGAGACTCACTACTACCAAGCCCACCTCACAATGATATAATATTGGCTAGCATTAATAATAATGAGAGAGTACGCTTACTCATTTGCATCTCTTGCAAGTACCCATCTTATTTGGCCTCTAGAGAATGTCACCTCACAATGATATGATATTGGCTCCATTGCACTTAGTTAAGTCATTCCCACCATGCTTAGTTCATGAAGGGGTTCAAGAATAGCCTCACAACGATATGATGTTGGCCATCCTCGTTGCCTACACTCACCTCATCAAGTATGTATATAGACTCCTCCTGATAGGGTGAAGCCGGTGTACGAGTCACAAACGATCGGAGCTACCACGGTGGAAGGCCACGAAAGAGTGTTCAAAGCACTCTCACGCTTATCAACTTAATAATGGTTTGGTTGAGGGTTTTAGGTCTCATCACATATAAATATTCATTTTAATCTTCATTAAAACAATTTTGGTCCTATTACAACTATTGGTCCATTTGATTTGTTATTAGTTGTATATAATACTCCCACTATGCTTATAAAACGGTTTTTAAAGCAAGAGTATATGATACTACTAACATAAACTTTTGCATTCATTTGATGGACTATATAGTTGCCTTAGGGCCTTAGGATGATTATGAACCTTTGTTTAGATTCAACACGAGCCTTGTGTTGAATCTCGGTCTAGGGATGGTGATTGATTTTAGTTACGCGTTTAATCACATTAAGGCGTGTTGTCTTAGGGGCGTTGGACCCAACTACTTCATTTTCATGCATATCATATAAAGCAAGAAAGAAGTACTTCAAAGTAAAGGTGAGCTTATGCTCATTACAACATTTGATCAAATCAAATTACAACCAAAATCTAATCTACACATTCCCATGGTTCAAACAAATTTGAAACGGCCTATCACATAGCTCAATTATATTAGGCTTAGGTTCATAATCACCCTTTAATTAATTAACGCTTTAACTAATTAAATTGAATGCAACATTTTCATTTGGTTTTTGTATCCATAAAATTGATTTAAATGGAGCTAAATGAAATGAAAATCCAATTCTCATTTAAAGAGACAAAACAATTTTGTTCTCAAACTATTTGGGCCATCATGCAATAACCACAACTTTTTGGGCAATATTGCGAAAACATAAACTTTTGGGGTCACTTTGTAAGAACACAAAAGTCCACTACTTCATGTAATTACACTAGAACCCAAAATTTAAACAATGCAAAAACTTCATTAAAGGAGCAAAACAATTTGTCCTTTAGCGTTTTTGGACCTAAACGTAAAAACGTAAACTTTTGGGCCAAAGTGTAAATACACAAAAGTATCAAAACTTTATGTAATTGCATAAAAGCTCCAAAAGTACCCTATAATGTAGGGTGGCCGGTTTTGGGAGAGGAAAGGAGTGATGTGTGTGTTGATTTGTGAGTTTTGACATAAAGCATGCAAGTGGTGCAAGTGGTGTGTGTGAAAGGAAATTAATCCTTACACACCCACCAATATTTCTTACACCATTTAAACAAATATCTAAAACATTTAAACATTTGAAAATACATAAAACATAAACTTTATGAAATAAATCAAAACTTTGAATCAAAACACAATACTTTTTGTTCTTGGCAAAAATGTCAAGAACAATGAAGAACATTCATGAAAAACCCAAAAAATTTCCATGAACATTTTTCATCCAAAAACATCCCAAAACCATTCAAACTTTAGGGAAATAACATATAACCAAACTAGGGTACATAGGAGTTCCAAAAGTCACTTGAAAACATTTTTAACAAGTCAAACAAGAACCCAAAATTTCACCCTATGTATTTGGCCGAAAATCCCCAAAATCATGGCACCAAATTTT
The DNA here is from genome assembly GCF_916048215.2 of Malus sylvestris. NCBI lineage: Eukaryota > Viridiplantae > Streptophyta > Magnoliopsida > Rosales > Rosaceae > Malus > Malus sylvestris. The sequence goes on along the minus strand of NC_062272.1, from coordinate 38,475,218 downwards.
AGCTCCAATATTCATGCTCATAAGAACTACATCTACAACATTTGAGATGGCAAATTTTCTAACAAAATTTACATTCAAAGAAACAAGAATATAGCTTGTAACATATTACAACTTTTAAATCACAAACTATGAACTACAAAACCCAAAAGGATTCACCAACTACTAGACCTAGGCTCTGATACCACTTGAAGGAAGATTTTGTGAAAACATGTTCATTTGAGCAACATCATATAGCATGCAATTAACAATTAAAGGCGGAATCAAGCTTGCATGCACTAAAAAACAAAACATTACCCATGAAATTCAAAGCCTAGTAGATTGGTGAACCAAAACTCAAATCAAAACAAAGTGAGTTGAAATCATACCTTCGTAGATTCCTCTTTGCATAAGCAAAGGCTAATCACCCAAAGAGAGGGCCTTCATTCCTTGCATCTAAAATCTATGGATTTGGATGGATGAAAAGGTTTCTCCAAGTTCCCAAAATTGAGAACCTCTAAGTATCTTCACCAAGGTTAGATTGGAGAAGAAATGAGTGACCTTGGAGTAGTTAGTATGGCTAGATACACCCTCCAAGGGGCCGGCCTCTTTAGAGAGAAAAGGAGAGACAAGTTCTCACCAATTTTCTCCAAAAGAAACCCTTTATGAATTTTGGCTATAAACTCATATTTATACCTTAATTCATTGGAGTGGCAAACTTGTAAATAAGTCCAAAACCCACTCCATCTCTAATATGGCCGGCCATTGGGATATTTTTGGACTAATTGGGCCTTTGTGAATCATTATTCATTAAGTTGTCATACAACTTAAGTTAATGGACTTGACGTTCAAAGCCCATTGGGCCTTAAGGTCCAAAACTATCCCGAGGTCTTTAACAAACTTATTTGTTTGATTAATTAACATATTAATTAATCCTTGCCATATATAATTAAACCATTTAATTATTCTTACTCATTTCCATTGTTTCTTCAATCTCCACCTTACACGGTGTACGATCCATTAGGTTCCTTTTAGCGAGGCAGTGGGCGATTAAAACCATTTCAAATCGATTGTGAATTTGAAACTTACTTTCAATTCTCCCTTTAGTGATTATACACGTTTAGGGCTTCCACAAACCATGAGTGACACCTAGAAGCATATCATGGTTACCCAAGCTAATCAGAAGAAGTGGAGAACCTATTCAGTTTAGGACTACAAATGCAATACGGTCTTTCTCTAATACAATACTCTTGACCACATTGTTTGGTTTGATAGTTTATTTATTCATGTCTACTATCCAATGTGATTTGTGTGCTTATATGATTACCTTGAATGTGATTTGGAACGACTTCCTAAATCTCATTCATACTCTGGCGCCAGAGATTCTAAATCATATCATAGAGTATTCTCCCTCAAACGGTTTGAAGGTTAGAGATCCCTTGTTGCGCATTCACTTGTCTCCATGGCTAAGTGGCTTAACCCCAACGATGCCGTGGACACCCCGATGGGGTGACTTTGACATAATCAAAGATCAAGGACTTAACCACAAGACAACTGTGATGCCTCAGGTCAAAGGACTACTTTGCATTATCCCAACCATGAGTTCTCATGTGACATGAATATGAGAACTCTTCGTTGATCATGTTCAGTGAACTCATTCTCTATTGAGCACCTACGTACTTGTCTTGATGTCACACACACCAATGACTCGAGACTAGTCACTCTCCCTGAGAGAAGACACAGGACGTACTGATCTTAACGGACTGTCAATGCCCAATTGGCAATCCTATGATCAGGAACGTTTAGGATGTGGTACGAAAGAATGGTCTCATGAATCTAACTTCTTTAGATCGTATTCTTCCAATCACATATTCCTTGGACTTATCGTTTAAGCATATAACATTTATATGAGACGGCTCAAACAATAATCTTTGCCCTTTATATTTAAACTAGATTAGTTTAACATGTGAAATGTCCGTAAAGTATCATCACATGATTGGTTTTTGGGCACATTTCCAACAGTGCTGCTCCCATAGTTGCAAGGGAGGAGAGACGACTGTTGCCTTCTATTCCTACCATCAATCCCATATTTCCTCCAACCATGGAGTATATTGACCAAGAAGGTGGCCCTAGTTGTAGCCGTAAGAGAAAGTACAAGGAAGAGGTTGGCAGCATTCATTGGAAGGACTTGAAGGTTGCCATGCAACCAAGTAGTTTTAGGTAAGTCAATAATTGCCTGGCAGGATGTTGATCCACTGTTGATGAGTTTGGCGAGCCGCTAGATGAGAACGAATCAGATCATGACCGGATGATGAGGCTATCTTCTTATGTAAGTGTTACTTTGTCCTTTCTTTGCTTTCTCCCCTCTTTTTTCCTGGTAGTGACGACTATCTTGTCATGTAGGTCATGACCGAGTACGATGATAGATTACGATAAGTCAGCGGTACAAGGCAAAGTTTAAAGAGAATAAGCAGCTTGTGAATGACGCCAGAAAAATGAGCAAAGCTTTGGTTGATGCCATCCGCCTAAAGGATGAAAACTTTGAAAGTTTGAAGAGGCGGAATGGTGAGAATGTGAGGCTCAAGAAACAATTGGAAGCGAGTAAGGAACAGTTGAAGACAACCATCCTTGAGGTTTCCAAGGTTAAATGGGAGTTGGATATTGCCTTCGTTGAGGTTTCTGGGCTGAAGATGAGTAGCCCAACTGAGAGGGATGCTGCTATGCAGGAGTTCGTAGGTTCCCAGGCCTTTCATGATGCTTTTAGACCTCACTACATCCGAGTGGCTAATTTTAAGAAAAGGAAATGGATGGCCGTCCTTATGCGTTACGACAATGGAAGCATTATCTGAAAGTACTGTGATGAGATGGATGAGTACCAACAAAAGGGTGAAGCCTTCGTCCTCGCAGTTGATCCTAATAGTGATGATGACTCTGATAATGAGGCTAGTATCAGTGAGCAGTCTCAGGAGAGTGAGGATGGTCCTGGAGATGCTAAGGAAGGTGGTGATGACGATGGGGTTGAAACGCAGAGTGATATTGTCAGGGATTCGGCCTTAGATGAGGATGACTCGTAGTGCCCTCTTTTTCTGCATGTATTCTGGATGTACGAGTTTGTTGTTTTTGTGGCATGTGCCATGTACTCTGGATGTACTAGTTGGTTCTTTGTGTGGCTTGTGCCATGTACTCTGGATGTACTAGTTTGTTGTTTGTGTGGCTTGTGCCATGTACTCTGGATGTACTAGTTTGTTGTTTGTGTGGCATGTGCCATGTACTTTGGATGTACTAGTTTGTTGTTAATTACCAAGTATTTGCACTATCATTGATGAATGCCTGGCTATGTTTGAGCAAATCCTTTGTTTAGATATAAGCTATAACTTGGATGTACTAGTTCTGTCCAGTATTGATTGTTTATTTGTATAGTTTTGTTAACATATACCTAGACTTGATTTCATGTTGGAAGCATTCATGTTGTAGCTTTGAACCCAAGTGTTTCATTACTAGGAATGTAAGAGGATTAGGACCGAGTTGTCTAAATCACCTATTTATTGAATTCATGCCAAATAGTCTTCGTTACATAGGATGCCAAACGGCTGAAGCTTAACACTTGTACAATGTGAGTTTACTTGTAATAGTACTTCAAGTGATCAGCGTTCCATGGATGGCCAAGGGTCTTGCCATCAGAGCTTCTAAGCTTGTAGGAGCCAGGGCGACTGATGCCAACAAATTTAAACGACCCATCCCAGTTTGGACTAAGTGTTCCTTCACTCGGGACTCTGTTGCAGAGTAATCTTTTCTTCAATACCCAATCCCCCACTTTGAAAGAACGAGGTTTGACCATGGAGTCATAGTAGTTAGATATGCGCTGCTTGTAGGCGACATTCCTCAAGTGAGCCTCGTTTCTGTGTTCCTCGACTAGATCTAAGTTGAGGGTAAGTTGTTTATCATTTTCGCTTTGCACATAGTTCTGGACTTGGAACGTTGCTTGCTCAAGCTCAACTGGGACAACTGCCTCTGTACCAAAGGCAAGTGAGAATGGGGTTTCTCCTGTTGATGTCTGATACGAAGTGCGGTATGACCAAAGAACTTAGGGTACAAATTCTGGCCAACAACCTTTAGCCTTGTCTAAGTTGGTTTTCAAAGTTCGCTTGATTATTTTGTTGATGGCTTCAACTTGTCCATTAAACTGGGATGAGCTGGGGAGGCAAAACATAAGTTGATGTTGAACTTAGAGCAGAACATCCTGAACTTATTGTTGTCAAACTATCACCCGTTGTCAATGACTATCGCATTGGGAATGCTGAATCTGCAAAGGATGTTCTTCCATATGAAGTCTTCTATTTTTGCCTCAGTAATGGTTGCCAAGAGTTCTACTTCAACCCACTTTGTGAAGTAGTGAACTGTAATAATTGTATAGCGAACCTTGCCTTTCCCTACAGGTATTGGGCCGATCAAATCAAGTCCCCATTGGGCGAAGGGCCAAGGCTGATCATGGGAGTGAGCGGCTCGGGAGAGGGGTGAGGAATAGTTGCGTAGTGTTCACACTTATCACATGAGCAGGATATTCTGATGGCATCTTGGTGGAGTGTTGGCCAGTAATATCCTTGGCGAAAAGCCTTGTGTGCTAGGGATCGAGATCCAGCATGATCTCCGCAAACTCCTTCATGTATTTCCTGAATGACAGTTTCCGCTTCTGCGGGCGTAAGGTATCTTAGGTATGGTAAGTTAAAACCCCGTTTGTAGAGTTGGTCATTAATGATCAAGTAATGGGTAGCCTTATATCGAATCTACTTAACTTAGACTTTGTCATTTAGAAGGGTGCCATGAGCAAGGAATCTATAAATCGGGGTAATCTAACTATCCCTCTGTTGTAAGTTGCACACTTCCGCAACCATGGTGCTTGGTGCTGCCAACAATTCGACTTGAATTTTTCTCCCAATCTTGTCTTCCACCGCTGAGGTGAGGCAAGCCAAAGCATCTGCATGACTATTTACCGCTCGAGGAATTTGGGTGATCTGGTAGTGAAAATGCTGAAGCAACAATTGTGTTTGTGCCAGATATGCTGCCATAGAGCTATACTTAGCATCAAAGTTGTTGGTGACCTGGTTAATCACCTATTGGGAGTCACTAAAGATATCAATTTGTTTAACCCCAAGGTGTTTGGCCAAACGTAAGCCAGCTAGGAGGGCTTCATATTCGGCCTCATTGTTCGACGCCTTGAATTTGAAACGAATAACATACTCTATTGCCACTTTGTCAGGGGTTGTAAGGACTAGTTTTGCTCCATAACCCTGTTGGTTGGATGAGCCATCAACATATAGACTCCATGCTAGGGCTGTTGGCTCTATTTTCTGAGCTTCCGAGGGTAATGAAACCACTTCTTTAGGCGTAGAAACAATGTCAATAGGATATGTGAAGTCGGCGATGAAGTCTGCCACTGCTTGGCCCTTCTCAGCTGGCTTTGGTTGGTAAGAGATGTCAAACTCACCCAATGCTATCGCCTATTTGATCATTCACCTGGAAGTGTCAGGACTTTGGAGTATCTGTTGAAGAGGATGATTGGTAAGCATGATGATGGAGTGTGCTTGGAAGTAAGGGCCAATTTCTCAATGTTGGAGTATCGTGTCTCTGCATCTTGTAAGGCCTTGCTAGCGTAGTAGACAGGTCATTCGACATTACTATCCTTTCGAATGAGAACGGAACTTACTGCTGAAGCCAATACCCACAGATAGATAATGAGAGTGTCACCAACCAAAGGTTTGGAGAGCAGAGGGGCTTTACTCATGTAGTCTTTGAGGTTCTTGAATGCCTTAGCATATTCATCAGTCCATGTAATGTACTTCCTACTTCCCTTAAGTGCTTTGAAGAAAGGAGCACATCTGTCTGTGGCCTTAGAGATGAACCTAGTTAAGGCTGCCACCTTGCCAATAAGGCTTTGGATGTCTTTTGAAGTTACCGGTTCCTTCATGTCGAGGATTGCTTTGATCTTCTCGGGATTAGCCTCAATGTCTTGTTGGCTTATCATGAAGCCTAAGAATTTGCCAGAGCCTACGCCGAAGGCACATTTGTTAGGGTTCACCACATTCGATACCTCTTCAGAATGGTGAAAGTTTCAGATAGGTTAGTGATGTGTTGGTCATCATGTTTGCTCTTGACTAGCATATCATCAATGTAAACTTCTATGCTCTTCCCAATCTGTTCAGCGAACATTGAATTGACTAGTTTCTAATAAGTCGCTCCTGCATTCTTTAGGCCGAAAGGCATGACTTTATAGCAATATAGTCCTCTGTCAGTAGTGAAGGCTGTGTGTTCTTGGTCCGGAGGGTTCATGAGGATTTGGTCGTATCTTAAGTAAGCATCCATGAAGCTAAGAAGTTCACACCCTACCGTAGAGTCTATAAGTCTGTCTATGAGAGGAAGAGGAAAACTATCCTTCGGGTATCCTTTATTTAGGTCGGTGTAATCGACACACATTCTCCACAAGACCTTTTGGAGCAAGAGACTTTCCTTGGTCGGATTCTTCTTAACAAGGACAACATTTGCTACCCATGTTGGATAATTAACTTTGCGGACGAAGCCTATGCCCTTGAGTTTTTCAACTTCTGCCTTCATTGTCTTGTACCGTTCAGCATCATAAGATCTTCGCTTCTGTCTCACTGGCTTGGTCTTGGGGTCAATATTTAAGCGATGACAGATGATATCAGGAGAGATGCCTGGCATGTCCTCGTATGACCAAGCGAAGACCTCAGTGTTCTCTTGTAAAAAAGAGATCGATGCCAACCAAATGCATGGTGACAAGGTGGTGCCAATCTTCACCATGTGATCCGGATAATCTTTTGATATAGAGACCTTATCCAACTCTTCAGCGGGTTGTGCTTGCTGGGTGAAAGAGTCATCTCGAGGATCGTTGGGTTGACTGTTGCCACCGTGAAGATCCAAGTTGGCTTCGTCTGGGCTGGTCTTTATGACTTGGTCATGTATAGAAAGGGTTTCCTTGGGCACAGGTAGGTGTTGTTGCTTGATTGAAGTGTTGTAACATGATCGTACACTAAGTTGATCTCCTCTGATGTAACCATTGCCATAGGGGGTTGGAAATTTCATCAACAACATATGTGTGGATACCATGGCCTTGAGATCATTGATGCATGTGCGTCTGAAGATGACATTGTATGCGGTTGGGCAATCAACCACCAGGAAGTTAGTGGTAATGGTAGCTGTGTAAGGGCCTGTACCAATGGTGAAAGGTAAGTGTATGCTCCCCAACGGTTGCACGATATCACCGGAGAAGCTTATCAGAGGGGAAATCGAGCGATTGAGCAAGTGTTCAACTACATTAAGTACCCTGAAAGCTTCAGCAAACATGATACTGACCGAAGCCCCCGTGTTTGCCAGGATTCGTCGTACTTCAAAGTTGGTTATGTGAGCTTCCACGATCAGTGGGTCATTGTGAGGGTAGATGATACCTGTTTCTTCCTCAAAGTAGAAACATATTGGATCCCAGTTAGGCTTTTAATGCTTACCTCCCCTGATGTCTTGCACGTGAAACACTTGGTGGCCAGACCTTAAAGCTCGTTTGCTATTTTTCATGGCCCTGTTGGAAGATTTAGATATGGGTGTGCCACCACTTATGGAATATATCACATTCACCTAGCGTTGGTTACAGTTACCCCTTGAAGGGTGAAGGATTGATCAATTTTTCCTTCACGTGCCAAAGCTTCAATATGATCATGAAGGGTGATATGTCTGTTGACTTGGCAAAGTATTAAGTAAGGCAGGAGGAGGCACCGTTGCCGTTTGGAAGGTCGAGGTCTTCTCATTTGGTTGGATCTGGCTTCCACTCTCTACTTGCTGATAAGGGGTGGCTGTGGGGGGTTTCCCTTGATATGTCCTTGCCTGGGCGGAGGCATGGTTGTAAGCCTGTGCCATCACCTCAGAGTAAGTCTTCCAAGTGTTGGCATTGATCATGTACTTGAAGAAACAATCACGTAGGCCTGCCATGAAGGCTTTGCGGGTAGTCTTCTCATATTCCTCAGCACAGCGAGAATACTCATGGCTGAAACGACCGGCATACTCTCGTAGTGACTCGTTTGGCTTCTGGTGAATAGTGTACAAGTCATCTGCAGAATGCAAGCGATCGGTCTGGAAGATGTGTTGAGAGACAAACAGTTTCCTCAGTTCCTCAAATGAGTCTACTGTTGATAAGCTCATATTTATATATATTTTACATAAAATTCACTTGTCTTTTCTTAGTTAGTTCCTTATATTTTTGAGCTATTTACTATGTTTTTGTGTTTTGTGTGATTTATCAAGCACAAAAAAGAAAAGTAGCACAAGTGAGATATTAAGTAACAAATTCGTCAAAACTGCCTGTGCAGATTAGCTGACTTTGAAAGCATGTTACAAACAGCTCAGAATGAATGAGAGAATGAGCCTTATATGTTTGGAAAGCTACGGATGTCTATTTTCTGGAACAATTTACGGATTGTTAATATCATTTTTCTAGAAGAAGTTATGGGCATTGTAACACTAAAAGGTTCAGAAAAGAGCTAAGCAGATTTGACTAATAAAATGAGAAAGTAAAGGCACTTGTTTTGTGTTTTGCTTTGTCATCAACACTCAGCAGAAAATGGGGTTATGATTGCACTCATTTGGCTTTGGAGCAAGTGGAAATGCATAGCTAGAAAGAGAAGGCACAGCACATGCAAAAGAGAAACATGGATAGCCACACACATGCAAACTGCACAGGTTGGAGGGCATACACACACTCTACATGGACAGCACACACACAACAAGAAAGGCATGGCATGGAGGGCTTGGCATGGGCAGAAAATGGGTGGATTGTTGGCTGAAATAATGAAGAACATGTGTGTGCAAATGAAAAGGAAAAACACACACACATGGGCAAAGGAAAGACACACACATGGGCAGAAAATGGGTTGATTTGTGGCTGAAATGATGAAGAACATGTGTGTAAATGTAAAGGAGAAACATGGCAGAAAATGTGTTTGTTTTGTGGCTGAAATGATGGAGGTCATGTGTGTGCAAATGTAAAGGGAAACATGGACATCACACACCCATACAAACTGCACATGCAAGGAATTGAAGTGGTCCTCTCCTTAGCCTATAAATACATCCTCCATTCCCCTTCCTAAGGAGAATCTTGATCCATCAAAAGAGCTTCATTCACAAACACAATTTCCTTGCCGTGACCTCCATCCATTCATCTAGCCATACTACATCTCACCAATCCATACACTTTCATCTCTTAGCCGTGCAAATCCATTCCATCCATATATCCATACACATCCTAGACACTTGTGCTACAACAAGGTGGTGAAAACAAAGGTCCTTGGCGTTTCAAGCTTGGAACTTTGGAGTATTTTAGGTGTACTTCGTTCTTGCTTTCAATGTCTACTTTGTTATTTTCTAATTTGGTTGCAATTATGAGTGGCTAAACCCCTATTTAGTTAGGGGGAAGTTTGAAGCCATGAACATGCTTGAGATTTGAATTGATTTCTTCCAATTGTGATTTGATAAGTTGTGATTGCAATTCAATTATCTATTTTATTCATAACTGATTCTTGTATATTTATTAAGGATGCATACTTAGTTTTCATGCATGAATTAGATGCTAGAATATAAATGAGTTTCACCTAATCGTTACAAGTTTATATTCATGAGTAGTGAAGGTTGTTTATCACAATTGCGTTAATTGAATTCTTGGCAATTGTATCATGCATTCATAGTTATAATTGCCTCGTCAACACTTATGATTTTCATTGAACGTAATGATCTCTGATTGTATCTCTATTATGCATTCATATAGGGGACTTTTAGAGAATGATTTGGGTTGTCGCATGCATTCATCCAATTCAATGAGTAAAGGAAAATCTGAGGGTTAATTTGTGCATCACGGTTAATCTAGGGTGTTGAGCATCATAGTTTATTGAAATGCAATTGGAAATCGATTCATGTACAAGTGTGTCATGTGTGAAGAACAGACCTCTAACTAATCCATCCATCATTGAATTCCTCAAATTTGTCTTACAATCTGCCTAGTTTTATAACTTGTTTGTTTGTTTCAAATTCATCAAAACCAAAATCCCCATTGTACTTTCTTGTTTCAAAGTGTTAAATTTTGATTTTGTTTGTGTTTTTGAGTGTTTTGATTCAAACCAAAACACTAAATTCATCCAAAATTGTGTTAGAGTCAAATCTGCCCAGTTTGTGTTTTTAGGCAGTTTTGAGTCCCTTGAGTCTATTTAAACTTTTTTAACTTTGTTTTTATGTTTTTGAGTAAGTTCAGAGGTTTTAGCAAGCCCTCCTAATCCCCGGCTTAGAACGATCCTTACTTGCATTTATACTACAATTTGACAACAAGAGGGTTTAATTTGAGTGCTTAACTTTCATCGCATCAACTATCTCAGGTGGAAGACGGCAATACCAGTTTAGAGCTCCGCCAGAGAAGGTGGAGGGGAAGAGAAGACATCGCTCTTCATCGGTGTGCATCCAATATGCCATGGTGGACTCAAAGAGGTTAAGGTGTTTAATTGGGTATTCCCTTCCAATATAGAGTTGTAAACCAAGCTTTTGTTTTGTCTTTGCTTGAAGGGGGGTGTCGAGGATCCTCCTTGTGAGAGGGCCAGGCCTGGGTTGGTTCTAGTTAGGTAGCTTGGCTTGACTTTCGGCCTTCAACTTGTTTACTTCCTCAAGGAGCTGTAGGACAAGGGGGTCCTGAGTGGAGTCATGTACCACTGGGATTTTCTTTCGTAAGTCTCCATCGCCTCTTGGAAGTAGGAAATTTTGAGCAAGGGCATGTGATTTTTCCTTGGACTCGCCGTACTGACTTTTAGGGCAAGTCTGTCGGAATACCTCAGAGTCCCCTGTACCTTCATGTTCCTCTGGAACCTGTCGTTCCTTCCCTAGATTGGCAGCTAGCCTGGGTCATGGAGGGGATTCTCTCGATGTTGCTTTAGGAAGTTTCGGCAGTCACGATAAATGGCTTTCGATCCTTCCAACCCTTCTGCAAGGAGGTGTCTTCCTCCACTTCTCCTGCATTGGGTCGAAGCAGCTGGGTTGAGAGAAGTTTCACGTTGATCAATGTTTTGATGATTAGCTCGCTCTTCATCAGGGATACCCATGTCGAAGGAAGGTGACCCTCCGTGTTGGGGGGCACCCAGATGATGGTTGATATCCACAGGGGCAACGAGCTCGCATGTTTGAGTACACCTAGTTTCATAGAGTGTCTCAAAAAGCTTCTCATACTACTCCTGGAGGACCTCATTCTTCATTGCTATCTTGTTGTTCTGAGCTTCTAGCTCATCGACTTTAGCTTGAAGAGCAACCCTTTTTCCTTCCTTCTTTCGTTGCTTCGCACTAGGTGCAAGAGAGGTGTCATTCTGTCTACTGTGGCTTCCTTCGCTCCCCATGTTGGAGAGGGATGCCTGGTCAAAAGAGAGTGTACGAATGGTGAAAACCAGCTTGACAAAGCTGAAGAGAGTGGGAATAAGTGTCATTCCCACAAACGGTGCCAAATGTTGATGCGCAAAATCAGCGAGGACTTTGGTACAACAGAAAGTGTTAAGTTTGTGACCTTCGCTAGATTGCTCCGGTCACTAGTGTGGACAAGTATGTAAATCGATAGAGACAGGGAAGAAAACACAAGATGTACGTGGTTCACCCAGATTGGCTACGTCAACGGAGTAGAGGAGTTCCCATTAATTGTGAAGGGTTTACACAAGTACATAAGTTCAAGCTCTCCTTTTGTGAGTACTAGTGAATGATTTGGTACAAATGACATTAGGAAATATTGTGAGAGAATGATCTCTATTTATAGAAGAGAGTTTCTAGTTTCATTCTGACATTGACAAGTGTCGTGTTGTGATTGGCTTCTGATGTTAAAACGTGTTGCGCTATGATTGGCTTCTGATGTCGACACGTGTCGCGCTGTGATTGGCCTCCTAGTTGGAGGGAAACTCTTCTAGGTCCTTAACGGTATAACGTTGACCGGTGCTCAGTAGTTTTGGGATTGGTCCAGTTTGGTACAAATAAATAACAAAGACCAATTCAAGTGAAGAGCCTGCTTATTTCATAACAAAGACACTTTGGTATGTCCCAAGCTCTAGTATTTCCTATCCTTTCTTTCATAGCCCATAGCCTAAGCCTTACATTACACCCTTGTGAAAGACCTAGCTAATCTTTGGGGATGTATTCATAGGTGCTGGTAAGTACGTGTACTATCCATATTCTTAGTATTTGATTCATTTCATGAGATTTGTTTAGAAATTGTGCTTTTATGTCATATTTCATATGTGAGAATATTTTAATCCCTTTTACATAATTTCACTCGCATGTGTTTGTGGAGAGACTACACCTTAGGATTTGAGTGATATTTGTGAGGACTAGACATGAGGTGAATTCTATCTTTGGCATTTGAGTATGGTGTCTTTGAAGTCATGAGTCATGGAGTAATATGTTTAGACTTTACACATGATACGACTCTTTGAAGTGGCAGACTTTTGATTTGGATGTATGACTAAGCTTTTATTGGTTCTTATTAGGTTGTTTTCAAGTATGCTTTAACCAATTTGTTTGCAGAGTCTATAGATGTTTATAGGCGTCTTCATTGTAAACCCTCAGGACACACAACTCCTCCAACTAGGGACACCTAGAGGTTTAAAAGCTTGTTGCACATGCTCAGTGCAATCGTTTAGCCAGCGAAAGTGGTAATGTTAGATTTTATTATTTTTGTTTGTTTTTAGTTATAGTTTTGCTCAAAGACTAGCAAAAACTAGGTTTGGGGGCATTTGGTAAGTCATATATTTATGCATTTATACCATCCATTTCTAGTCTCTTTCTGATGTTTTTGAGTTAAACTGGTTGCATTTTACCTTATTTTGTGTTAGTGGGTAGTTACATGTAGTTTAGGATCAATTTGAAGGCAAAAGAAGTGAAAACATGCGATTTTTGGAGCTGGCCCTTATTCAAACGTGGAGAGAAGTTTAGTGGCCTATTTTGGAGCCCAAATAAAGTTGTTACTTGTTTTGAAGCCCAAATAAAGAATCCGAAGTGAATCTGGCTGGTTAGGAGACCAAGAGTAGAATGGGAAAGGAATTGGAATATCTAGCCTGATTTAGAGGAGCCAAATAAGGAAAAACATTCAAAACTTTGGTTTAATGGTTGGGATCACCTTGCCAATTTAGCATATAAATACTAGGGTTTCATATCACTTTTACTTAACTACACATCAAATGGATGATCATAAATAAGTAAAACGAACTCTAGTTGCAGATTGGAGAGTTGAATGTGTTTTAACTCAATTTTCATGGAATTGACTTGAAATGGTATCCCTAGTTCCATTCCCATCGTTTCTAAATCAATCTATCATTCATATTTATCTTGTCTAGCATTTTAAGTTACTTTAGCTTTCAAAACAAAAATCTAAATTCAGTTTTCATTTTCATTGCTTAGTTAGGGTTCACATAAAGCTAGTAATTTGTAGAGTTCTAATCAGTCCCAATGGTTCGACACCCTTACTTGTGCCATTATACTATCCTTATATTTGCACTTGAAAGGAACACAACAGGACTGCACTTCCATTGTCCATTATAGTTCTGTCAACGATGGCGTGGGAAGTTGGACAAATATCACCTGGGTGTCATCATGGGGAAAGTCTACTCTTTGGCGTCCTGCTCAATGAAGCCAATGATCAAAGCTACTATAACACACCCTGAGCCGAAATGTCCACTTGGACTCCAAATCGAGCTGCGCTAGCTGACACCAAAAAGGTGACGAAGCCATAAAGTGTGGTGTTGTGGAAAATGTGAATAAATTCAAACCTAAAAGTGCCTAAATATAAGAGTGCGCTTGTGAGCGGGGAATGAACCCATTTCACATGTGATGTTAGAGCATAAGTAAAGTACAGTAAGGTAAGATGAGAGTTATACCATCTTAGGAAAACTCATATATCGAAATTTGCCACTAATCCTCATCGATAAGAAAGCTCAACTACTAGAACCTGGAGGGGCGAAAAACAAAGGTGAGTGGGCCTAAAAATAAAGTTTTGTAAAACCTTTTCTAAAACATCATAACCCTCATCGTAAAACTAGTATAGTTTCCAAAATATACATACTACATCTAGTATGAAAATACTTACCGTCGCCTGCAATATCTCAAGAATTCAATATGTCATAAAATTTGTAAATATGCATCTAACTTCTAGTAATCGCAATATCGCCTAGAAATAAACATATCACATCGAATGCTTATTACATATGCTAACACACGAGTTCATGCATAGGTATTCTAACATGAACTAGATTGGGTGTAATAATGAATTACACTCTAGTACTACAATCATGTGAAGACTGGCCCTACGCGCCTCACATACGAGTCTTAATTGCCTATAACAATCTAGGACAAGATTGGCACCAACAATGGATCCAAAGTGAGCGCACGGTACGATGTGAACATACACGTGAAAGGCTGGCCTTGGCCTGGGCAAGTATTAACACCGGTGCAGCAACGATGGGCAGTTACAGTAAATAAAATCATACAACAATAAATCAATAATATACGTCGACCATAATGCTATTCACAACCATAAATATAATTAAGGCACTATTAATAATACGCATACCTGTGCATCCCGTAGGACATAACATAACTTCATAATTTCTATCAATGCGATAAATATTATAAACGTTACGCTAATCTAGGTGTATTGTAGAAAACTCTTTACAAAATGTATAAATGGAAACTGACAATTATATATATATATATATACTATATAAAAGAAAATACCCACTCACAAATATTAGTGAGGTCGCAACTGTTCGAACTAGGATAGCCGTAGTCTCCGATAGTAATCGCACCTAAGCATAATATTGGAACCCATTAGTAAAACTCAATTAAAACTTTTGAATTTGAATAAATGGATGATCGATTTGAAATCAGCGCATCGAAATACGCTAAGAAGGGTTCCGGGCGATTTTCTTAAAAAGTCAACGATCAATCCTAAAAGTCAATCGAGATGCCCCGGCGATTAACTACATTAAAACTTTGGAATTTTATAAAATATATATCAAAACTGGACTCGGGACGCTGAAATTAGCCTATGAGGATCTTTGAAAATTTTTCGAAAAGTGAACGCAAGGAATATTCCAGGATCCATTTTCAAATTGGGCCAGGTTGGGTAACGGCCCAAAGGTTTGGACCAAAGATTATAGGCTAGGTTTTGGGCTTAAGGACCCCCATTTTTTTTCTTTTTTTTTCCCTTCTTCTTCGATCGATTGCCACTGCAATCGCCAGAATCTGGGAAAAGGATGGCTAGGATAAACCCCAGCTCTGACCAACCAAAAACTTCATTAGACATAGCCTTCCTCGGCTGTGGTCAAAGTTGGCCAAAAAATGGCTTGAAAGCTGCCAAATCTTTCGCTGAAAAACTAGGTTTGAGTTGCCCACGTAGTTTTTGTCCCCAAACCCTACAACACAGGCTTAAAACCTTAAAATATTTTACAACGACGAAAAAGGACGCGAGATGGGGGTTCCTGAGACATATCTTGGTCAGAAAATCATGGTGACTCGTCGGGAAACATGGAGATCGAGGTCCATGTTCGTGTTTGCAACTCGAGGTTTGGGTATGCGGTTTCATGGTCAAGCAACTAGGTAGTCATTTGCTTCGTGGCTGTGATGCTCGTCGGAAAGGATGGTGGGTGATGGTGGCTTGGCAAATCTCACAAAGAGAGAGAGAGTTATCAGAGACAGAGGGACGAGAGAGTTCAGGAAAGAAGACATGAGGCAAGAGGAAAGTGGAGAGTTTTGGGATATGTGGGCCCCACGAGCTAATAATAATTAATAAAATATTTAAAATATCCCCAAATAATATTAAAATAATAATAATAATCTAAAAATAATAATATAATAATTATGAGAAATATATAAAATAATAAATAGTAGTTTTTACAAAAGTACTTTTTGAATTTGTAGTTCCGTAATACCTCCGTCATAACCCTGACTTCGATTTCGTTTGCGCCTATGCATTCATACTGTCGAGTACATAAAAAATACAGTAATATAATAGCTCGTATGCGTCATGAAATGACGGTCAATGAAAGTCAACAATCTCGCCACTAGAGGCATTTTCGTCACACACTTTTAAAATTAATAAGATCGTAAAATTAGGGACAGGTTGTCAAAATCTACCCATCTTAAAAATATTTCGTCCCTGAAATTTGAAATAAGTTGCTATATAGAAATTACTAAAAATAGAAATAAAATATATAAAGAAGAAATCAAGCTAGAGCGGTTGCATAAAAGAGAATGTCATTCTGTCGAGATCAAATTGCAATGATTCCTCTTTCACGCCTCCAAACTCATACTTTCCTTCTCCTTCAGTACAATACTATAATTTGGATGCAAATTTCTTCCTCCTTGATCTTGGACAAAATTGCACCTACAAAACAACTAATCCCTTTGGTTAAGGCCAAAAGCCTCACTCGCCCATGATGAATGGGGGGGGGGCTTTGGCCGAAGAACCTCCGATGTCAAAGTTAGATTTTAGAGAGGATGAATGGGGGGAGGGGGGCTTTGGCCAAAGAACCTCCAATGCCAAAGTTAGATTTTAGAGAGAAAAGTGTTTAGATAGTTTTTTGGGAGTTTTGCAAGAGTGTTGGAACTAGCTTTTTAGAGAAAATGGAGTCCTATTTATAGAGCATGACCGGCCCTCTTTGGAAGAAAGAGTGGCCGGCCCTAGGGTTTTTTTTGGGGTGTAATGGGTGATTTAATTGGTGATTAATGGATTAATTAGGAATTAATCCAATAATAAGCCAATTAACCTCCACTTAAATGGAATGTTATGTAGGTTATAAAATAGTTACCTAAGATGAGGAGGGATGAGAGTATCTTTGAATTGGTTACCTATTTTGGACACTTTTGACTTGATTGACAGATGATTGTTCGCTGCTCGCGCGTAGGAATCCTGGTACGCCTCAAGGGTATTTTTGTCATCTTTTACCCAAAAATCTACGTGTCGCCTTGTGATTATTTTTGGATCCACAAATGCCTCCATAACTGTTGGGCTGCTCACAGGAAAGGGCGGCTGGTGTAGAGATCTTCTTGCTTTATGAAACATAGGTGTAGGAAATGTGCCCTAAAACCAATCATATGATTAGACTTTACATACATTTCACATGTTCAACTAATATAGTTTAATATAAAGGGCAAAGATTATTGTTTGAAGCCGTCTCATATAAATGTTATACGCTTAAACGATAAGTCCAAGGAATATGTAATTGGGAGAATGCGATCTAAAAAAGTTAGATTCATGAGGCCATTCTCTTTCGTATACATATCCTAAACGTTCGTGTTCATAGGATTGCCAATTGGGCATTGACAGTCCGTTAAGATTAGTACGTGCTATGTCTTCTCTTATGGAGAGTGACTGGTCTAGAGTCATTAGTGTGACTGACACCAAGACAAGCATGTAGGTGCTCAATAGAGAATGAGTCTACTGAACAGGATCAACAAGGAGTTCTCATACTCATGTCACATGAGAACTCATGGTTGGGATAATGCAAACTAGTCCTTTGACCTGAGGCATCATAGTTGTCTTGTGGTTAGGTCCTTGATCTTTGATTATGTCAAAGTCACTCCGTCAGAAGGTGTCCACGGCATAGTTGGGGTTAAGCCACTTAGCTATGGAGGCAAGTGAATGTGCAACAAAGGATCTCTAACCTTTAAACCGTTTGAGGGAGAATATTCTATGATATGATTAAGAATCTCTGGCCAGAGTATGAATGAAATTTAGGAAATCGTTCCAAATCACATTCAAGGTAATCATATAAGTAAGAGAATCACATTGGATAGTAGACATGAATAAACTATCAAACCAAACAATGTGGCCAAAAGTATTGTATTAGAGAAAGGCCGTATTACATTGTAATCCTAAACTGAATAGGTTCTCCACCTCTTCTTATTAGCTTGGGTAACCATGACATACTGCTAGGTGTCACTCATGGTTTGTGGAAGCCCTAAACGTGTATAATCACTAAATGGAGAATTGAAAGTAAGTGTCAATTGACAATCGATTTGAAAGAGTTCTAATCGCCCACTGCTTCGCTAAAAGGAACCTAATGGATGGTACATCGTGTAAGGTAGAGATTGAAGAAACAACAGAGATGAGTAAGGATAATTAAATGGTTTAATTATTTATGGCTAGGATTAATTAATATGTTAATTAATCAAACGAATAAGTTCGTTATAGACATCGGGTTAGTTTTGGGCCGCAAGGCCCAATGGGATTTGAATGTCAAGCCCATTAACTCAAGTTGTATGATGAGAACACAAGCCATTTCATCCTTAGGGTTTCTTTTGGAGAAAAGATGAGAACACAAGCTCCCTTTTCTCTCTAAGAGGCCGGCCACCCTAGAGGATTTTAGCTAGCAATCTTACTTCCTCTAGGTCACTCATCTCTTCTTCAAGTCCTACCGTGGTGTGGAGACTTAGAGGTTCTCAACTTTGGAAACTTGGAGAATCCTTTCAACCATCATCATCCAAGAAATTCATGGAGCTAAGAAGCAAGGAATGAAGGCCCTCTCCTTGGGTGATTAGCCTTTGCTTATGCAAAGAGGAATCAACAAAGGTATAAAATTTCTCAACTCACTTTGTTCTTGAGTTGAGTCTTGGTTCACATAACTACTAGGCTTTGAATTTCATGGGTAATGTTTTGTTTTGAGTGCATACAAGCATGATTCCGCCTTTAATTGTTAATTGCATGCCATAGATGTTGCTCAAATGAACATGTTTTTCACAAAATTTCCTTCAAGTGGTATCAAGAGCCTAGGTCTAGTAGTTGGTGAATCCTTTTGAGTTTTGTATTTTCTTAGTTTATGATTTGAATGTTGTAATTGTTACAAGCTTTATTCTTGCTTCTTTGAATGTAAATTTTGTTAGAAATTTTTTCCATCTAGAATGTTGTAGATGTAGTTCATATGAGCAAGAATTTTGGAGCTAAAATTTGGTGCCATGTTTTTGGGGAAATTCAGCCAAATCCAAAGGGTAGATTTTTGGGTTCATGTTTGTGTTGTTAAAAGTGTTTTAAAGTGACATTAGGAACCCCTAAGTACCCTAGTATGGTAATTTGTTTTTTCCCTTAAGTTTGAGAGTTTTTGGGGTGTCTTTGGGTGAAAAATGTTCATGGAGTTCTTATGGGTTTTCATGGATGTTCTTCATTGTTCTTGTTATGTTTTTGGCAAGAACAAAAATGTTGGGTATTTTGATTCAAAGTTTTTGGTTGTTTTTCATAAAGTTTTGTTTATGGTGGTTGATGTGACTTTATTGTAATAAATGGTATGACATAATTTGTCATTTTTCAATCAACACCATACCAATCACTTACACCTTTTCCTTGTTTCAAGGAACCATGTTTTATGGAAATCACTTTTTCAAACCTACCCATCACCTTTCACTTTTGTTGAAAAATTCAAAAGTTTTATGACACCATCTCTCATCCAAAACCGGCCACCCTATTAAATAGGGTACTTTTGGGGCTTTTATGCAATTACATAAAGTTTTAATACTTTTGCGTATTTGTACTTTGACCCGAAAGTTTACGTTTTTACGTAAAGGCCCAAAATCACTAAAGGACAAATTGTTTTGCTCCTTTAATGAAGTTTTTGCATTTGTTGAAATTTTTGGGTTCTAGTTGTAATTACATGAAGTAGTGGACTTTTGTGTTTTTACAAAGGGACCTCAAAAGTTTATGTTTTACAATATAGCCCAATGGTTGAGGTTATTGCTTTTTGGCCCAAATTAGTTGAGAACAAAATAGTTTTGTATCTTTAAATGAGAATTGGATTTTCATTTCATTTAGCTCCATTTAAATCAATTCTATGGAAACAAAAACCAAATGAAAATGTTGCATTCAAGTTTAATTAGTTAAAGCGTTAATTAATTAAAGAAAGGGTGATTATGAACCTAAGCCTACGATAATTGAGCTATGTGAAAGGCCGTCTCAAATTTGTTTGAACCATAGGAATGTGTAGATTAGATTTTGGTTGTAATTTGATATGATCAAATGTTGTAAAAGAGCATAAGCTCTTATTTACTTTAAAGTAATTTGTTTTGATCAAATGTTGTAAAAGAGCATAAGCTCTTCTTTACTTTGAAGTACTTCTTTCTTGCTTTATTTGATATGCATGAAAATGAAGTAGTGGGTCCAATTCCCAATAAGAAAACACGCCTTAATGTGATTTAATGCGTAACTAAAATCAATCACCATCCCTAGACCAAGATTCAACATTAGGCTCGTGTTGGATCGAATCAAAGTTTCATAGTCATCCTAAGGCCCTAAGGCAACTATATAGTCCATCAATGAATGCAAACCTTATGTTAGTAGTACCATATACTCTTGCTTTAAAAACCATTTTACAAGCATAGTGGGAGTATCATATACAACTAAATCAATCAAATGGACCAATAGTTGTAATAGGACCAAATTGTTTTAATAAGATTAAAATGCATGCTTATATGTGATGAGACCTAAAACCCTCAACCAAACCATTATTAAGTTGATAAGCGTGAGAGTGCTTTGAACACTCTTTCGTGGCCTTCCACCATGGTAGGCTCTGATCGTTTGTGACTTGTACAACGACTTCACCCTATCATGGGGGAGTACAATGTGCATGCTTACAGTCAGGAGGAGTTCTATATGCATACATGATGTTGTGAAGATAGGGAACGAGAATCATCAACATCATATTATTGTGAGGTTGTTTTTGAACCCCTACTCGAACTTGCATGGTGGGAATGACTTAACTAAGTGCAATGGAGCCAACATCATATCATTGTGAGGCTTCATTCTCTAGAGGCCAAATAAGATTGGTACCTGCAAGAGATGCAAATGAGTAAGCGTACTCTCTCATTATTATTGATGCTAGCCAACATCATATCATTATGAGGTGGGCTTGGTAATGGTGAGTCTCCCATACCCTACTAAGAGTTTCCTCCAAAACTCTCGAATTCCGAAGAGGGATAAGGAATTTGCCAAAAATAGTGGGTGTTGCTATTTGATTTAAAGACCCGGATCAAATGGCTTAAAATCAATAAATTTGTGTTTGTTATGTATTTGTTTACTGATATATTTGCAAACACTATCCAAAACTTGACAAAGAAAAGCCGAATGCTTTAGTTTCCGGACTTGGTACCACAATCCCATAGATTGTCTTAAATGGATTGTATATGTACCTAAGTAGTCTCATCCTCATAATCTTCCTATTGATAATGTATCATTGGAAGAACATGTTAGATAAGTCTATCATAAAGAGGACAACACAAACAACCAATGCTTATTCCTTCGTTATATGAACAAAGGAACTTATGAAGATTAGCATACAAACAAGGACACTTTTAGTGTCATAGTTCTTCACTTACAAATCGTTGTATGAAGAAATAAGAGTTGCTTTGAACAACCCTTAGTTAATGCAAACACTCGTGCTTGTATCTTTGTTAAATGAACAAAGAAATTGAGAAGTAAGCACAAGGGCATGGACACTTTATATGCCACGATTCTTCACTTACAAATTGTTGTATGAAGAAATGAGAGTTGCCTTGAACAACTCTTGAAAGTTTGTAATTATGTTCAGAACATAATGGTTGGTTGACAAAAAATAGTCCATCAACATGGACTTATGATGATTTTGAATCATTGAGTGTTGAAGTGTTAAACCACTTCACAAGATGGAAACTAGGCAAGGACTTCACTTTTGTGTCCCTATCCAAATGGTTCACTAAGTTTATTGTAAACTATACAGTGAACAATAACCACACGCTCTCCAAATTGTTTGATGTGTATAACACAATTGAAATAAGTTTCAAGAGAGATAATGGGAGTTTAGGGACCATGACTATTGTAGTTAAAGGAGAAGTCAAATGAAGAAGGTGAAATATCTCCAAGGGAACAAACTTTCTTTATGAAAGGATCGACATTGGAAGGGGTATTTGCAAGAAATGTCTTGCAAGTGTCAAGAACACACCTTTCGAAGGTGTTGTAAATTGTTCTTGAATAGTCCAAAAGAGTTGGTTCTTCTACTTGAATGCTTGATTCTGTATTAGTAACTATGTTTTACAATTATTGTAAAAGTGTGGTTAATAAGAAGTAGAAGATTAATGAGAGAAGAGAAAGTACTTCACATTCGGAACGTGAATCAAATGTAGATCTCTACGAAAGCAGGTAGTACTTACTTCCTCATATGAACTACCAGAGAAAATAGAAAAACAAAGATTGTCTTTACATTCCAATTGAACAAAGGAACTTAATTCCGTATGAGAAATGGATAAATGTTCTGTTTGACAAAACATTGTTCTTTATTAATGAATGATTAGATTATTGTAATCTAATTGATTATCTCTATAGTAGAGATGATATGGTAGTGTTAACTGTTTAGAATATAACGATGCTTAAAACCCAAAAGGTTGCAAGGTAGTGACTAATCCCAACTGAGTTGTGATACCTCTAAAACATGAATTACGAGTTGGACATAGATGGATGCTTTGGATCGTTAGATCCGGATCCAATGCCTTCTTGTTAAAATTTTATAGAGGCAAAATGTTTGAATCTTTATACTTTTGGAAAGGAAGAAAGAATCACAAAGTTGTTGAGGTTAATTCACTTAGATGTTAGTGGCACTTGCCCACAACATAATACTACTCATGTTATATGACATTCGCCGAAGATCGCTCTCGATTGGACTATCGTTTATTTTGAATAAACACAAGTTAGAATACTTTGCAAAAGGTTTCAAAGAATTCAAGAATGTAAGTTGATGAGTAAGACGTCTAAAGTATTTACCTCCTTAGATTTGATCCAAGGAAAGGTAACACTTTAGAACAGTTTCCTTGAAACATGTCAAGAAAAGAAGCATCATAAGCTAATGGATTTCTCCATTAGGAGAAGAACGAACTTGAATAAGATTTAGTTTGTTGGATGTTATCAATTACCCATATATAGGATATATACTTCTAAGACAATATGATTGTCAATTAGAAGATCTTCCAAAATTTTCATGACTCCAGAGGATGTAGTTGGAAAGAAAGATAAGTCTTAATCGTGTTAAGATTTGGGGTTGTGTACTAATAAGCAATATTTGTTTGAGAATTGTCTTGTGGATATCCTTAAATTAACCTTTGGATATCACTTCTATAAACCAACTAACAAATGTTGTTTTGTTGGGTAGTTCATTGCAATCCTACAAGATGATTTGCCTAAGCGCAAATGAACGAGAGATAGAACTCGAAGAATGGGTTCTTTGAGAGACAAGATGATAATCAACAAATATAACAACCTAGTTCCTACACCACAAGCTCCAAGGTAGTCGAGAAGGATTTATAAACTGTCTCAGTTGAATGGTTTGAACTTTATGACTATGTCATAAAGTTACACCTCTTAATTCGAAAGAAATAAGAATGAAAATCCTTATGACTACATTGAGTGTATATACGACATATACTCAAGGAAATGGTAAAGTACCGTTTGACCCGAAATAATGAAACCTTCATAGCTAATTGGTAGCTTAAGGTGACTACAATCAAAGAGAATGGTTGACTTGGAAGAAACCATCTTTGACATAGCCTTGGTTTCAATTAATTCAAAGATTGCTAGCTACAACTAAATGGTAATTCAATGTTTGGACATAATATGGGTTTCCGAAACCATTATTAAGATAGTCTTGATAATATATGTCTGAAACTATGAATCACAAGACATGTAAGTTGTAGAGATCGATCCATCATGAATCTTAGCAAGCTAGTGGGAGCTATAAGCGTCTTATGAGAGAAAGATCAAATCGTTTGATTTCTCATAAAGATGTAAATGAATCTTTTGTTTACTAGGTTTACAAAAGATTTGTGGGAGTTAATCATGTTCCTAAATTTGAATATATATATATATATATATATATATATATATATATATATATATATATATATACACATATATATATAGATATATACACACACATATATGATATATTAATTTTGGAAATGAAAACAATACTTCTTAGTTAAAGTTATGACTTTAAACATTCTATAACAATAGAAGGTATATGGGAGGTATAGTCTATAAACATGGGATGGAAATCTATAATGATAAATTTCAGGATATAATTGGATTATATCAAGCCCTAATGATAGACAAAAGATGCTAGGAAGTTTCTCATATGATGATAAACTTCAATCAGAAGGACAACTCTAGTGAGACTAGGAAGTTGCTATTCTCAAAGGGAACGTACCCTTTTGACTCCTAAAGAAACATAATGCATAAATAGAATCCTTTATGCATACGCAGAAAGGTGATTTACGTATTTCATATTGTATGAAAAACATTGATATGAGTTGTACCTAGAACGGTACAAGACAATATCAGTGCAAGCCCAGGATCAGAACCATGGCAACTGTCAAGTGAGTCCTTAAGTATTTATGAAATACTAAAGGATATATTCCTCAAAGAATGAGGAAGAATTAGAGTAACGTAATGGAAGTGTAAATGTATTAGATTATGAATCTAATCCACAATTGAATGTTTCTTCATTATGAATGAAGAGATAATCAGATATCTTTTTATTATGACTAAAGAGATATTTGGATGGAAACATTAAAAGTAATGACTTTAGTGTGTTCCATTGTGAATGCAAAATATATTGACATATAGAAGCTTACAACAATGTTGTTTGGATGGGAAAGTTCATTTATGAACTCTCTATTCGGTTCCAACCAGAAAGTGTCTCCAGTGTACCGACACTATGACACTAATTGGGCGATATCTTAAGCTAGGGAATCAAGGTCTCATCAAGATCCAAACTCAAATGAGAGACTAAACCACATGATTAAGAATCATGTATAATGGTGATGTCGTTATTCTTAAGGTTGCTTCTATGGTTAACATATATGTATCCATTGTCTAGGCCTACTACTTGATAGGAGCATATTTATGCGACTTAGTTAGCTTGTTCTTGTGCATTTATGTTGTTATTTCTTAGTTGATTTAGTATTTCAAGCCATTTTCGTGTGGTTGTAGGTACAAAGGGTTAAAGAGGCAAAGAAGTGCATTTTGGTGCCTTTTGGAGCAGTTTTGGGCATGGAATGGATATCACATGCATGGAGCAAAGTGGTTGGATGAAATTAAAGATCTAAAGAAGCTAAGAATGTGCGAAGGAAAGGAAGAAAATAAATTGAGGACCAAGGAAAACAAGGAAACCATTAAGAATGAGGAAACACTAGTCAAACTTGCCTTATCTTGTCGTTACCTTTCCTAATCCTAAATTGCCAAAGATTCAGTCACACGAAGGGTTCCTAAATACTTTGGGACATTTCATTACATGTGCATAATATCCTTTCACCTCCTTGCACTCATTGATTCACCACTTACTCACCTTTCCACCCATGCCATGCATAATCACTCTTGTCCCCTTCATGCACCGGATTTCTTGCACACATTTCATGCACCATTACACTCATTATCCCTCCTTGCCGTGCATCACCCTTGTCTCCTTCATTATTTTTTAATTCATGCACCAATACATTGAATCAATGCACTCAATTGCTGCACATTCCTTGTCCCCTTCACCCATCAGATTTCATGCACTTTTACCTCCACTTCATGCCCTCATTGATGTACCATCCACCACTTTTGGACTCCCATGCCATGCATCATGACTTAACCTGCACCTTTGACTCATTTCTGCACCATTCAACCTCCTTTTCCTTTCTCTACCATGTGCACAATCATTCATGTTCCCTACTTGCATTCATAGCTGCAACACCAGTCCATTTTACCCCCCATGCTTTGCATCATTACTTCACTTTCACCCCTAAATCATTGCACACACCACCATTTTCCCCTCCATTGCCGTGCATTTCCTCTATAAAAGGAAGTATGTGTGGCAACCATAGAGTTCAGTTTTTGCTTGATCATTCATCCCCATTTCAATACAACCTTCATCCATAAACATCCATTCATTCTCTCAAACACTTCCATACAAATCACCATCCAAACCTTACACCTAACCTTGTGCCGTGAATGAAGAAAGAAGGAAGGACTCTTGGATATTCAAACTTGATTGTTGAAGCATTCTAGGTGTAACTCGTTCTTTATTTACTATGTTTAAATTCATTATCTTTCATTTTGTTGTGAACATGAGTGGCTAAACCCCTTTTAGCTAGGGGTGATTTCAAAGCAATGATTATGTGTGCAATATGATTTGATAAATTCCAGTTATGAACTCTTGAATCGTGAATGCAATTGGCTTAAGTATTTGATTGATAACTTATTTGTATTTGTTGATTAAGGGTCGACACTTAATTGGCATGCATAAATCTGATACAAACTTGTATTCAAAAGTAGTGGAGGTCGCTTATAAATGATCGCATTAAGTTTAATTCTAGCATGAGTGACATGATGTCATAGTTGCAAGTGCTTTGTCAATGCTTATGATTTTCATTAAATGTAATGATCTTTGATTGTATCTCTATTATGATGTCATGTAGGGAACTTTTGAAGAATGTTTTGGGTTATCGAATGATGTCATCCAATCCAATAAAACAAGGAAAATATGAGGGTTAACTAGTGATGTCACAGTTAATTTGGGGCATTGTCGTTCATAATTCAATGAAGTAGTAACTGGAAATCGAGTTGTTTTCATACATGTCATGTGTGGAGAAAAAGCCTCTAGCTATCCCATCCATCATCTTATTTCTCAAATTCGTTTTACAATCTGTCTAGTTTTTCATACTTGTTTGTTTGTTTCAACTTCATCCAAATCAAACCCCCCCCATTTAGTTTCTTGTTTCAAAGTGTTTCAAATCTGTTTTGTTTGTGTTTTTTATTGTTTTAGGTGAAGCCAAAACCCAATTTTCGTTCAAAGTTGTGTTTAGAGTCAGAAACTGCCCAACAAGTGTTCTTAGGTAGTTTTGAGTGTTTTTAAGTTGTTTTAAGTCTTTTAAACCGCTCGCTATGAGATCGGTGATTGAAGACTAAGCTTGACGAGATCCAAGTTAAGTATGAAAGTGCAGAGAAAGAGATTGTATATTACATACTGAAGATCAACGAAAGTTTGAAGAAGGAAGTGTATGAGCTGCAGCGCGTCCGTGTTGGTCTGCTTGAGAAAAATGAGCAGCTGAAGGGTGAGAAGGATGGGCTTGAGGTTTCGAGACCTTCTCTATTTCTCCGGAAGACTTGCTTGCTTTTACTTTTGAAGCTTCCATTGGTGAATTAGTTGGAGAAGTTAGTGCCCAAGCTGGGGTAACCGGGGGTGAAGCACCGGATGATGCCGCTGTGAAGAGTGTCGCAGCTGCTGAAGGTGTGGCGATCGAGTAGTCGTGGGATGTCCAAGTTGTTGTAGTCTTCTAGGTAGCCTTTAGGATTTTATTTATTTTTCCTTGTACCTCTTATTTTTCTTGAACTCCTTCAGCCTTTGCTAATTGTTTATAAACATGCATCATTCGCTTTTCTTCACCTTCGCTTCTTTTGTTCATGCCTTAACCTTTAGACTTGATAGACCAGTGGCAAGCATGCTATTTTTTTATAAGCAGACAAGCTCACATAGCTTATGCAGTCATAGGTGAAGCTTATCGACTACGTAGCATGTTGGTAGTGGATAAAACTTCGTATATGCGTGCTAGCTTGTTTAACCTTTCATAAGAATGTGCGGTTGTATAAGTCTAGTGCAGCTTTACTGCTCCAAGGGCACGCAGTAGGTAGTCTTTTAGAAACCGTAGGCTACCTTAGTGCACTCAGTAGTTGCTTTAGGGTTCCAGGGCAGCCGTCTGTAAGGCATACTGCGCAATGTACCCCCTCCGTCTCTAGGGCCTAGTTCCCCACAAATTAGGCCAAGAGACCCAAAATCTTTCTGTTAGCTAAGCCTTGAAAAAGACCATTGTGGCTACTTCTAGGAATCCCGGTGTAACCCATCGTGCATCTAGTTATACTAGGGCAGCCAGGATCATCAACGTCTGGATATTCGGAGTGTAAAGTTTATCATCTCGTCTTGGAGTGCTAATCTATATGGGTGTCGGGGAATTGGTTTACGCTCTCGCACTGGAGAGCGTGGTTGGTCCCTTGGGGGGCGCAATTCCTATGATGAGTCCTTAAGAAGGGCGCGGTCTTCTTTTGAAATGTAGGAGTTATCAGTTGTTGTAAGCATGCAGCCGAACCAACTTGTGATTACTTCTGAATTCCTCATTGAAAAACGAGTGAAACGAATGAGAACTTAGTTGTAAGGTAGGAACTGCATAACAACTGGATAGTCCTTGCCTTGTGAGGTGGTGCCCATCGAGCTTCTTGAGCCTTCGGGCTTTGATGTAGTGGGAGGTCACATACGGTACTTCTTCAGACTGTAGGCGTTCCACTGCTTTTTGATCTTTTTATCGTTTCATGGTGGCGAGGGTGTTATTACTCTTATCGCCTACTCTGCTGATCTGGTACGGACCTTCCCATATGAGATCCATCTTTTTGGAGCCTTTTTTGCGGGCAATGATGAAGGCTTTTCTTAGGACTAGATCTCTGGGCTTGAACTGCCGGATCTTGGCCCTTTTGTTATAGTTGGAGAGGAACTGTTGTTGGTAGGCTGTTATGCGGGTGATAGTTTGCTTCCACTTCTCCTATGCTAGATTTAAGCTTGTGGCCATCTCCTTTCTACTCAATGCTTGGTAGTAAAGTAGTGATACTTGGCTTGATGACATTGGGATGAATAATTGCTTATAAGCCAAATGCCAAAGAGAAAAGAGTCTCACCGATTACTCATATTTTGGTGCTGCGATATGCCCATAGACATTCAAGGAGTTCATCTGGCCATTTTCTTTTCTTACTGGTGGGGGCTTTGTTGTGGCAGTCAAGGATCATCTTGGTGGATGCTTTGGCCCGCCTATTGCCTTGAGGATATCTTGGCGTAGACATGTGCTGCTTGATGCCATATTTTTGGAAGAACTTCGCCAAATCTTTACCCACGAATTACGGGCCATTGTCGGTGATGATGGATTAAGGGATGCCAAATTGGCAAATGATGTTCCTCCATATGAAGCACTCTATGTCCGTCTGAATTGTGGTCGTCATAGGCTCTGCTTCTACCTATTTGGTGAAGTAGTCGGTTGCCATGATCATCATGCCTTTGCCCCCAATAGTCTGGCTGGTGATTAGCTGGGAATAGGAATAAATTGAAAGATTTTTCACTGCCAAGTCTTTTGTCATTCGAAAGCCTACTAGTGGGGCTTCGTACTATGTTTCGTTGTTAGATGCTTTCAAACCTAGACTGATCGACTGCTCGGGCATAGAACCGCCTGGGGTGACAAGGACCATGTCTGCTCCTAAACCTTTGTAGTTGGATGTGCCGTCTACATGCAAATGCCAGAAGTCTCCATCGGGTGGAGCAAGCGCGGTTAGAGTGTGCTCGTCTACTTTCAGGTTAGGCCGTTATGTTGCGTCACCTAGGTTCGGCTTGAAGGCGTAGTAGGGAGCTGTGGAGATGGGGCCATGTCACATGCAGCAAGAAATGCTCAACTGCCAGTATTGGGCCACTCTAGAGTTGAATCATTGAGCAAGGGTCGGTTAGGGCCGTGATGCGCAAAATAACTTGACACACAAATTAAACCCTCTTTTTGACAATTGTAGTATAGATGTAAGTAGGGTATCGTTCTAGGCCGGGGATTAGGAGGGATTGCTAATCTATTCTAAATTAATTCAAAAATATTAAACAAGACTCAAGGACATAAACTAGGCTAAAAACTCTAATAACTCGAAACACACTTAGAATGACTCAACATAATGAAAACAATCAATTTAGACACTAGGAACTGAAATGGACGGAAATTGAATTAAAAGACTAACAACAATGAAAACTAACTAAATAATATAATTTAATAATGGGGGGTGTTTGGTTTTGACGAGAAGTAAATTAAACTTAAATAAATTACAGAATTGACAAAAGCATAAATTAAGGTGAAAGGATAGGTGACGGACTAGCTAGAGGGTTCTTCTCCACACATGACACATATGCAACCTAAATTGATTTTCAGTTGTTCTTTCAATAAATTGTAAATCTCAACGCCCCAAATTAACCGTGAATTGCACTAATTAACCCTTAATTTTTCCACAAGTTATTGGGTTGGATGATTGCATACGACAACCCAAAACATTCCCTACAAGTTCCCTACATGAATTGCATAATAGAGATACAAGCAAGAATCATTAAGTTCTATGAAAAACATAAGCATTGACGAGGCACTCGTTACTATGATTTGCATGAAACTTATGCCAAGAATTTACTTAACGTGATTGTGACTAGCAACCTTCACTACTTGTGAATATAAGTTCATAACGATTAGGTGAAATTCACTTATATTCTAGCATCAAATTCATGCATGTAAATTAAGTATGCATCCTTAATCGACATACAAAAATAAGTTATCAATCAAGTAGTTAAGCAAATTAAATCACAACTTAGAAATCACAACTGAAGGTAATCAATTCATATTACAAATATATTCATGGCTTTGAATTAACCTCTAGCCAAAATAAATTTAGTTACACATTATTAAAACAGAAATAAAATATAAGTTTGGAAAGATTTAACCGAAAGAGGAAAAGATCTCTGTCTGCGTTTCCACTGAGCTGCCCTCTTATCCCCTGCCTTTTTCTGCTTGTTTTTGTTTTTCTCGCTGCCTAAGGCAGCTTTCTCCTGGCACCTGTCTCTCCCAGTCTTTCTGCCCTCTGACCTCTTATTCCCCCCCTGACCGCGTCCTTCGATTCTTTCACGCTTTCTGTTTTTTTAAGGCTGCAAGGGCAGCTAAGCTGCTTCTCTCCGTTTGTGCCCCCGTGCCTTTTTTTTCCGTCTCTCTCTCTTTATTTCCTATTAATCTCCCGAGGCTAATGCCTCACCCACCACACTCACGCTGCAAGTGCCTATTCTTTTTGTTTCTTATTTCTGCGCTCCCCAGCTGCCAAAGCAGCATCTGCCTTCCACTCCTCACGTTTCCACCTTGGATTCCTTTCTTTCCAGCTGCAAAGCAGCTTCCTGTTGTTTTCAGAAGTGAAGAATATGGGAGTCAACGAGGTAAAAATAAATATAAATCATGATGCTCTCTTGCTCCCTCTTTGACCGACTCTCCCCATTTCTTTTGTTTATGCCGTGACATAATTCTACCAATAATCCATGACAGAATGAGAACGACTAAAGCAATTTTCGACGAATTTATTATTTAAAACTCATTTGTGCTATTTTTATTTTCTTTGCATAACAAATCCTATAAACACAAAAATAACGTAAATAGCTCAAAAATATAAGGAACTAACTAAGAAAAGACGAGTGAATTCGAAGTAAAAATATATATAAATATGATCCGATCAAATACCCCCACACTTAACTTTTGCTAGTCCTCGAGCAAAACAAAGAAAACAAGAACAAGAAGTAACAAGAAAGACATTAGCTTCCCCCTATGTGACCCTCATAGAATTTCATTCAAGAGAACAAATCATCAAGAACCATAGCTAGCATCAAGGAACTAATCCAAGTTCATCTTCCTTATTCAAATATTAGCAGTAATCTTTAAATCATCCTTGAAGTGTAGTGTGTGAGATAGCCATGCTAATGCAATTTCAAGTTTTTATTTTTAAAATCATCATATGCAAACTAGCGACCTTCTCACGGGATATACACTCAATCACATATGTGTTTAGTTTTAATGTGTTTCGCTCAAAGAATCAAATGTGAAATTTCTACCATAAGCTTGCATAAAGATTACTTCTCCACAGTCATAATTGCAAAACTTAAATCAAGAGGACTTTTATTGGATGTAATGAGGCTTAGGGATAGGGTTATTGAAACGAAAGAATAGGAAAACACAAGTTCCAAGCTACATTGCAAGCAATTCTTTTCTTTAGATTTATAAGAACTCAAGCTTTCCAGCAATTCTTCTAGCACCTCCAACCATACTCTTAAACTGAAACTTTAAAAACTTTTTATATATATATATATATATTTGTTTTACAATCTTTTTTTTTTTTTTTTTTTTTTTTTTTTTTTTTGTTGAAGGTAATCAAATACAAACATGAAATACCCCCACACTTATTCTTTTGCCAAACACCTTCAAAATACTTCACAAACGTTTCTCATAAGACAATCTCGCATTGCTCACAAGCTTGCTTGGAAAGGGTAAGGAAAAATGTTTCAGGCATAAGGGTAGACATATCTGGTGATGAGAAATAAAAGGCTCAACATACATGGCTCAAATTGGCAATCTAATGATATCATTTTTCTTTGGGAAACATGGTTATTTGGGCCATAGTGGTAAACCTAATGCCTCTATCATTTCCAAGTTCATGCAATCAATGACAAACATTTCGAAAGATCGTTACGCAAGTTCTAGAGATGTATCTCACATAAGTTCATCACACATGAAAGAATAGGAGTGTATGAAAACTGCACACACTTTCAATCGGCTCAAAAACTCACATAGGATGTATATAGTCACTAAATTCACATATGAAGCTTTAAGTCATACTTTAGTTTCACATTAACAAGGCTATGTGCATTTGGTTTTTCAAAGATGGTCAAACATGTACAAAACTAACAAGAGAATTAGGAATTTCACAAAACACATGTTAACTAAGTTCTTGATGATCATGGTTCAAATTTGATCCAATTATATCATTGGGTCGGGAAACTAACAAAAATCTAATTCAAAACAATAAGGGAAACAAGACAATATTTTTGGATTTTTAAATTTTTCGATTTTATTTTTTATTTTTTAAAAGAAAACAAAAAGCAACAACACAGAAACAAATGAAATTCTAGAGATTTCTACCCCCACACTTAAACTTGACATTGTCCCCAATGTCAGAAAACACTATAACGCAAATAAAAATAAAATAAAATAAATAAATAATAAGAAACAAAATAAAGCAATTGGACTGAAAACTTCCCTAATTTGTAGTAAAATCAAGCGATGACCCCCAAGCTAAAATTCTGCAATCAACTTCAAGGGTGGAAATAACCAAAAGTTCCTGCAAAGAAAAGAAATAATTCAGTTAAGTAACGCAAGAAAATAAAAAATAAAAAATAAAATTGCAAACGAAAAATTGAAAATCACGATAAAAGACAATGAATAGAACTAATAAGTGATCATTGGTCGTGCTTGTTAACTTTCCACAGCTTTGATCTCGAACTGATTTGGAATTCTGAGCGAGGAATATTAGCGTGCCTTGGTTGGTTTCATCTCAGACTTCTTCTGCTGGGATTATTTGATTGTGCAGTCTGCATTCTTCTCTGCTTGTTTCCTCTGCACGGCGGGCAGGCACGAGGTAGAGGTTTTGGTCTGTTTCTTTCTTCAATCTTTCCAAGTGCCTGCCTCTTGCTTTCTTTCTCCTTGTCCCTAACTGAGGATGAATCAGTACGTTGTCTCCACATGCTTCGAGGTATCATTTTCACTTATGAAGAGGAAGTACCGAATGATGAAGATGAGTACTCGAGAGCAAGGCTTGGTAAACAATCAGGAACAAGGAGAAGGAAGGAGAAAGCATGATATGAGATACTCTTGCTTTCAACCTTTATGATATGAAATACTTTTGCTTTGAATGGGTTGTTTGCAGGAGTGTCCCAAGGAATGAGGAACACAGAGTAACTTGAGAGGGTTTGTTGGAAAGCCATTTCAGAGAGGAAGAAGTGCTGAGAGGGTGTGCATTTGCTGTGGAAGGCGAAGGTAGATACTTATGGGACTTTTCTTCACAACCGGAACTATTCCCTCACGTATTGTCGGCAGCCGGTGGATGGATGAATAGTACAAATTACGCGCTTTCTGACAAAGCTGCCCGTAATTTCCGCAAAGCAGATTCCTCATTGATATCTGGAATCGGCGCTTCGAGCTCTGAGCATCGTCGATTGTAGAGGTAGCATGTGACACGTGCGGATAAATCTGGAAAAGAAGATTTGCCCGTGGGTTGAAGCCCAGCTTTTGAGAAAGCTAGCGTGTCTTTGACTGTTGAATTTCCCTCTTCGATTTCTGAATTGGTGCTTCGACAAACTGCCCGAGATTTTCGCAAAGCAATTTGCGTGTGACAAGTGACGACACGTCTGGACAAATTGATCTTTTGAAATCCGGGGTTCGGCTCGTGGTTTCTGAGCAAGCCCAGCCTTTAAGAAATGAAACGCCTCTTTTGAGAAAAGAATCCGGCTTTTGAGAAAGGAAACTCCTCTTTTGAGAAAAGAATCAGGCGTTTGAGAACGGAGCCCCGACTCTTCGATTTGCGAGAGGACGCCTCTTCAATTTCTGAGGAGCGCCTCTTTGATTTCTTCTTTTTATAGAGGCGTTAATTTTGTTCCACAAGACACTTGAGCTCCCTCCTGTAAACACTCCCTTCTTGCACTCCCAAAATCTTAATCAGTCCGACTCTCTTCTTTCTTCACCACCTCTGAAAAATGTCTGGCCCTTCCGATCGTCGTTTTGACTTGAACCGTGGTGAAGAGGCAGCCCCGCCTTCACCAGACAACATATGGCGTCCATCTTTCTTATCTCCTACTGGTCCTCTTACCGTTGGGGATTCGGTGATGAAAAATGACATCACCGCTGCGGTGGTGGCCCGGAACCTTGTCACCTCCAGAGATAACAGACTGCTCGCTAGACGATCTGATGAATTGGCGGTCAAAGAGTCTCTGGCTCTTAGCGTGCAGTGTGCCGGTTCCGTGTCCAACATGGCCCAACGCCTATTTGCTCGAACCCGTCACGTTGAATCGTTGGTGGCTGAAATACAGAGTCTCAAAGAGGAGATTAAAGGACTCAAGCATGAAAATAAACAATTGCACAAGCTTGCACACAATTATGCCACAAACATGAAGAGGAAAATTGACCAGCTGCAAGACACTGATGGTCAAATTTTACTTGATCATCGGAGGTTTGTGGGTTTGTTCCAACCGCATCTTCCTTCGTCTTCTGGGGCGGCACTGCGTAGTGAAGCTCCAACTGATCAACCTCCGATACCTCCTCCTTCCGTGACCCCGCCGACTGCTGAAGCACCGTCGACTACTGAAGCACTACCTGACCAATGAATGCTATTAGTATACACATCATTGTAAAATATTTTTACTTTTATGTTTTTTTTTTTTTGTTTTTTTTTTGTTTTTTCAATGTGTTTTGTTTTGTTTTGTTTTTTTTTTTTTTTTTTTTTTTTTTAAATTTTTTTTTTTTATGTAAGTTAATGTAAAAAGACTTTGGTTAACCTTCCCCCACACTTAAACTGACACACCCCGTCCCGAAGGAGGGCATGCTGGCCGTCACGTGAGAGTGACGTAACCATTTGCACAGTACGGAAGCTTTAAGATACAATTTAAATTGATACACCCGAAGGTGAGTCCTAATTTTGTCCAATCTGTCAGAACACCGTCGAATTCCTCGTAGTCACCACACCTTTGTGATTCCTGAACCTGGAGGGGCGCAAAACCAAAATTGAGTGGGTCAGTAAAACAATTCTTTTCCAAATCCAAACATTTCTCAAAACGTTGTAACCCCTCTCCGTAAAACCTGTATACTTTCCCAGAAATGTAAAATATAAATATACATATATATTCTCAAAACTTCATTTTTACTATCTCAACATTATCTCTTTATCAATCATGCCATGCCATGTCATCTCAACATTTCTCATATTAATTATGCCATGCCACATCATCTCAACAGTAATAAGGTATGAATGCATCAACATAATCATATCAGGTGCAAGAAAGTAATCAACCGTAGGCCCTCTAATAGCCCTATACGGTTGAACCTAGAGCTCAAAATCTATCATTATCACTCTACCGGAGTCACCTCTGTGACCCGTCCGGCCTTCTGCACACAAGTTACGCTCTAGTGCTTCTCATAAATCATCTGTGCACATAATCTAAGGTCACCCACCAGTCGGAATCTCACTAACACTCTCGCGACTGGTCTGTCGTACCCACTCCGCGTGGACTGTACGACTAGCATCTACTTGGATCCAAGGCGAGCGTGCGATGCGGTGAATACTATAAGCACTAAACCATGGTGCAGGATTTGAGCTCAATATATATCATCATCATTATAACAGTAATTAAATACTCATCTGTGCGTCCACCGCACCATTTCATACATATGCATCATAAATCAATTCTTACTTGTGCGTCCACCGCACCAATTCATACATATGCATCATAAATCAATTCTTACCTGTGCGTCCACCGCACCAATTCATACATATGCATCATATATTAATTCATGCATGGCATTTCAACTCACATTTCTATATACTTTTCATATCAATTCTATGCATGGTATTTCACTTCCCGTTTTTTCCACATAACTCATATGCATTTCATTTTAAACATATTTTCATTTCAATTCAATTTCTGGGAAACGTCAAGTATATATATATACGGAAAACAAAACTGCCCACTCACCTGGAGTTCGTCCAACAACTCCCTAGCACCACACATCAAGGCGTCATGACGATCGCCGCCTAGAATAGTAATCAAATCCAGGCTCAGAATTCATATCGATAGAATACATAACTTATATAAAATACGTCACTACGTTGATCGATCCGGAAGATCTGCCACTCAGATTTTAAATCCATAACTTCCAGAGGTCCACATTATACCTCTAGGACAACATCCTAAAATTTCATTACCATCCAACGGTCGGATCTCCGTCAATTTCCAAAACTAAGTGACGGTTAACATTTTATATTATGGACTTACAATTCCAATTCCGGAAGATCCGTAACTCGGATTCCCAATCCGTAAGTTCCAATAATCCTCAAATATTACGTATTACAACGTATCAAAGTTTGGTGATGATCCAACGGTCGGATCATCAATTCACATTTTCACCTAAATGTGAAAACTATAAAACGTTATTTGAACACCTAACCAACAATCCTCAATAACTTTCTCATACGGTGTTCAATTTAGGTATATGAATATACCACAGTGATCTACTCGACGTCACGGACGTCGACATATTTTTAAAATAATTTTATTTTTATTTTTATTTTTTTTACTGTAGCACCTTCTTCTTCCTTGGGTCGCCGGACTGGTTTTTTCCGGCGGCCGTTTTCTGGGCAGTTTTTCAAATTGCCATAACTTTGTCATTTCTCAACGAAATCAAGTGATTCAAAAACGAAAGTTGTAGCCCTTGAATATACAAAGAGAATGGTACCTTGAACAACACCTAGTTCGCCGTGGTTTGGCCGGAAACTGCCTCGAAAGCCTCTTAGGTCGCCGGAAACTGGGTATTTTTCAAATGAGTATAACTTCTTCAATACTCAACGAAATTGAGTGAAACAAAAGGAAAGTTGTAGTACTTGACGAGACGAAGAGATTGATACCTACCTAGACTCCTAACTCGCCGGGGATTCGCCGGAAAAAGCCTCGAAAGCTCCGGCCAAACTTTGAACTTGTCGATCTCCGTGTTCTTACGTCCAAAAACTTCCAACGAAGCACTCCGAGCTTCCTTGGGACCTCACCAAGCTCGCTGTGATCTTGTTTTAGCCTAAATCGTAACCATTTAAAAGATCATGAACAGTACCATTTCACGGGAACTTTGAAACTAGGGTTTTCCGAAGCAAAACTTACTTGAAATGGATACCATCGTGATCGTGAAGTCTTCAGGGTTCCAATGGTGGTGTTAGATTCGTCGTTGGTATAGATTTAGGGTGGTTTTGTGGTGGTCCGTGTGAGTTCGAAGGAGAGGGAGAGAGAACTGAGAGTAATCGTGAGGGAGGAGAGAGAGAGAGTGTGAAGGACAGTATACGGGAAATGGGGAGGGAAATAAGGAATGGGGATCCCACGTGGTCCTTTTCCAATCCCCAACTCTAAACCACAAAATTTTAACCTAAAAATCTAAGTTCCATCCTTATTAAATTCCATTTTATTTTCAAAACTTAGGAACTTAGATAATTATCAACTTGAGCTTCACATACTTAGTATTTCTTAAGGGCAATTTCGTCCATTCACAGCCACGAATGTAATATTTTGGAACGGGCTGTGACAATCTCCCCTCCTTATAGAATTTCGTCCCCGAAATTCCAGCAACCAACTAAATCAACCATACTCCAACAATAGCTTCGGGTAAATCTCTCTCATCCGATTCTCTTTCTCCCACATACTTTTCTACTGAATGATTTCCTTCACAAAGCTTTTACTACTTACTCTGTCTTAATTCTCAGGACCTTCTTTTTCCAATCCAAAGTCGTCCTTGGTTCCTTATCAAGTCGAATCCAATTTAATTCTCAATAGTTACACCATAATCCCATGTGACAAATCTGCCACCTAGTGACAACGCATCAAACACAAAATACATTATGTGCCTTAGCCAATTCTAAAGGCATCACAAACTTGTATGCAACTTCGTCGATTCCTTTAATGATCAAAACGGACTGATGTGTTCAAGACTTATCTTGTCTCCCTTTCTGAATCTTACTATTTCTGTTCATGGTGAAATTTCCAAAAATATCAAACCATTTACCTTACACACTTGATTAGTGGCATATCCATCTGTTAATCTCTTTTGTCATTCCTGGCTACTTTCAGGTTAACTTACTCACCTGAATATTTTGAGGAGACTCATCCATAGTCTCAGGGCCCGCAAGAACTCTTTTGACAACTTCTGTCCAACACAAAGGTGTACTATAAGGTAACTTGGTAACCAAGCTTCTTGTACGCTATCCAAAACTTAGAAGTAACCAACATACTCAAAAACTTAACAGTGTACATCGTCAAAATTGCTTTCTTTAATTCCACATAATTTGGCACATACGTCCCATTCTCTTGCATAAACATACCATCCAATTCTGCCTCGGTTAATTATTGAATTCCTTCGTCAAGCATTTGAGTCTCGAGTACGACCTTACCAAATAGGCCTAACTTGAAATTTAACAAGTATAACTTCTTCTCGATCTTCCATTCTTAATTTTTCTTCCGTTGGTTTTCAATCCACAATATGATACTCTTGGCAAACGTGCCAGATATTAATCTTACTGTAGTCTTCTCACCAAGTGCTTCAGCTAGAACAAACTTTACGATCACCCTGATCGTACAATCATGTTCATTAAGCAATACAATTCACTTTCGCTGCCTCATATCAAATTCCTTCCAAGTAATGGATATTGAAGACTTTTTGGATTCGTAAAAAAAATCTTGCATTCCCACTAAAATATAATGTCTCCATAACTTCACAGCAAGAATGGTAATCGTGACTTCCAAATCACCAGTAGGGTAATTCATCCTATGAGATTCCATTTATCGTGAAACGTATGCAATCACCCTAACATTTGCATCAACATGCCTCCAATACCATTCAAGAAACATCACTAAAAATTTATGATTACCACTATCTTCTAGGAATACCAAAATACGTGCATGAGTGAGGAAATACTTCAGTTGTTGAATCCTTTGCTCACAATTTCCTTCCCACTCATACATGACCTCTTTTCTCAACAGTCTCGTCAATGACAAAGCAATGACTGAAAAATCTTTCACAACCATCCAAGATAGCCTGGTAAGCTAAGAAATTCCAAATCTCAATTACGACTCGTGGTTGTTCCAAATTTTAATTTCTGTTACCTTTTAAGGTTTCACTTGAATACCTTAAGAATATATAACATATCCCAGAAATGCTGCTTGATTCATCCAACATTCGCATTTGCTAAACTTAGCATACAATCGACATTCTTCCAATCTTTGTTCTACCGACTTAATACGTTTACATGCTCTGCTCTGGCTCAGAATATGCCAGAATATCTTCAATGAAAATGATATCTATTTATCAAGGCATTATTGGAATACTTCATCCAATAATTCATAAAACAGCATGAGTATCCATATAGCATCACCAAATTTCATAAAGACTATAACGAGTCCAGAAAACAATCTTAGGAACAACGTTACTCATAATCTTCAATTGATAATAAACAGACCTCAAGATCCATTTTCTTCCTCACCAACAAATTGGGGCTCCTCAAAAGTGTTGTACTAGGTTGAATAAAACTTTTATCAACCAATTCTCTCAACTGAATTTCCAATTCCCTTAACTCATCATGAACCAATCTTTAACATAAATTTATACCTGGCAACAATTCAATAGTGAACCTCATATCTCTGCCTGAAGGCAATCCAGGTATACTTTCAAGGAAGACATCAAGAAAAGTCTAACTCTTTCGACATTATTCACACTACTCCAAACAACATCATTTAGCACCACATGAGCTAAGTATTTTTGACAGCCTTTCGAAAACAATCTCTTTGCTCTCACAACATAAATAATGGCTGAACTCAATCCACTTTGCATACTTACAAAAGTAATCTCTGGTCATCCAGATCGATGGAAAGTACTGGTTTCCCTTAACATTCCGTCTTGTCACAATTATAACCAACCAATCTAATGGAAATAATTTAACCGACACAATACATACTCTATTACTACTAAGCATTCTGAATAAGTACAAAATAATCTACCGGTTTACTTACTTAACGAATCCACGAATGAGTTATTAATATTACGGTCTGCAGCCCGCAATACTGATAAATCATCGTTGTCTCGATAAGTAGGCAACCACTCACAAAGATATAACATTACTATTTTGTCACTCAATGCAAAATACATACACTCGTCTCAACTACATTTATTTACTACTCTCTAGGTAATAACATACATAATAAGAAATATATCAGCCGAAGTCAACTAGAATGACCAATACGGTTGATTCAACTCTTATCTCAATAATACGTCGGCCGGATCCACTCCGCGTGGTCGGTACGGCCGAGCCTATAACTCATAAATTTCGCATGTGTCAATCGAATCCACTTCTCGTGGCCTGTACGGCTGAACATATAACTCATCAAATCTCTCTGTACTCACAGTCAATCCGACCAAACTACTAAGTTTATAACTCTTCTGAATCGACACTATGATATCATGGAAAATTATTGAGTACAACTGATTCTAGGGACAATTCACAATTCTGTGTCCCCTCTGTTCACATAAACACATTCATTAATTTCACACTTCCCAAAGTGTTAATTTTTGTACTTGCTGCACAAGGTACATTTCCTTTACTCGAGACACCTTGTCTCAAATATCTGGGATTACCAGTATATCCATCACTTTTATTCTGACCAGCGACATTAAAACCTCAGCTGGAAGAATTAACTCTAGCTTCACTTCTTTCGAAGCTCTGAATCTTTCTATATCCTTGATATGACGAATCATTAACTTTATCGTCTTCTTTTAATTCCCATTCATTTCTTATTCTTCTTTATTCTCGTTGCTCATGTTCTCAGAGTCCTCAAGACTCAACAGCATCTCGTATATTCCTGGTAAGAAGTACAATGGATAGTGGTCACCCAAATTACCACTTCCCTTTTTGTCACCCAGCTTAAAACAACATAACACCTCCACCAAATTAACAACAATATCTGGATGGAACGAGGCAAGTCTGAAAACTTTCTATAATATCCCTCGATCATCACCTTCCTTGTCTTATATTTGTAAACACTTGTTTACTACCATCGATAAATGCCGGAGGGATAAACTTTTCCTTTAAACAAGTCCTTAAACAATTCTCAATCGACTGATTCCTCTGGTGACAACAATTCATACTCCTGTTTCCACCAGGATACAAATTCATAACCAAAACCAGGTAGTCGTCTCGACCCCTTGTCAGAAGGAAGATTCCTTTGACTTGCATATTCCGAAACATCTTTTCCAATTGGTTAATCCGTCACTTTGTTCCCTCAGGTTCATCATTTCTCTTAAGTGATTCAAATTCAACTCATAACCCGTCTTAAAATGTCCATTTTTCTAATATACTGAATCACCATAAGAATAGTTTCCCCTAACCCGCTAAATCAAGGAGACTAAGTTCCTCTAACTACGTGGTTTGCTACGAGGCGGTGTAGTTCTGACAGAATTCACTAGAAACTTCTCAAGATGTCCAAGATTGCAACCATGCTCTGATACCAACTGACACACCCCGTCCCGAAGGAGGGCATGCTGGCCGTCACGTGAGAGTGACGTAACCATTTGCACAGTACGGAAGCTTTAAGATACAATTTAAATTGATACACCCGAAGGTGAGTCCTAATTTTGTCCAATCTGTCAGAACACCGTCGAATTCCTCGTAGTCACCACACCTTTGTGATTCCTGAACCTGGAGGGGCGCAAAACCAAAATTGAGTGGGTCAGTAAAACAATTCTTTTCCAAATCCAAACATTTCTCAAAACGTTGTAACCCCTCTCCGTAAAACCTGTATACTTTCCCAGAAATGTAAAATATAAATATACATATATATTCTCAAAACTTCATTTTTACTATCTCAACATTATCTCTTTATCAATCATGCCATGCCATGTCATCTCAACATTTCTCATATTAATTATGCCATGCCACATCATCTCAACAGTAATAAGGTATGAATGCATCAACATAATCATATCAGGTGCAAGAAAGTAATCAACCGTAGGCCCTCTAATAGCCCTATACGGTTGAACCTAGAGCTCAAAATCTATCATTATCACTCTACCGGAGTCACCTCTGTGACCCGTCCGGCCTTCTGCACACAAGTTACGCTCTAGTGCTTCTCATAAATCATCTGTGCACATAATCTAAGGTCACCCACCAGTCGGAATCTCACTAACACTCTCGCGACTGGTCTGTCGTACCCACTCCGCGTGGACTGTACGACTAGCATCTACTTGGATCCAAGGCGAGCGTGCGATGCGGTGAATACTATAAGCACTAAACCATGGTGCAGGATTTGAGCTCAATATATATCATCATCATTATAACAGTAATTAAATACTCATCTGTGCGTCCACCGCACCATTTCATACATATGCATCATAAATCAATTCTTACTTGTGCGTCCACCGCACCAATTCATACATATGCATCATAAATCAATTCTTACCTGTGCGTCCACCGCACCAATTCATACATATGCATCATATATTAATTCATGCATGGCATTTCAACTCACATTTCTATATACTTTTCATATCAATTCTATGCATGGTATTTCACTTCCCGTTTTTTCCACATAACTCATATGCATTTCATTTTAAACATATTTTCATTTCAATTCAATTTCTGGGAAACGTCAAGTATATATATATACGGAAAACAAAACTGCCCACTCACCTGGAGTTCGTCCAACAACTCCCTAGCACCACACATCAAGGCGTCATGACGATCGCCGCCTAGAATAGTAATCAAATCCAGGCTCAGAATTCATATCGATAGAATACATAACTTATATAAAATACGTCACTACGTTGATCGATCCGGAAGATCTGCCACTCAGATTTTAAATCCATAACTTCCAGAGGTCCACATTATACCTCTAGGACAACATCCTAAAATTTCATTACCATCCAACGGTCGGATCTCCGTCAATTTCCAAAACTAAGTGACGGTTAACATTTTATATTATGGACTTACAATTCCAATTCCGGAAGATCCGTAACTCGGATTCCCAATCCGTAAGTTCC
The DNA here is from genome assembly GCF_916048215.2 of Malus sylvestris. Classification (NCBI taxonomy): domain Eukaryota; kingdom Viridiplantae; phylum Streptophyta; class Magnoliopsida; order Rosales; family Rosaceae; genus Malus; species Malus sylvestris. Next base: position 38,431,706 of record NC_062272.1, on the reverse strand, counting down.
AATAATCCTCAAATATTACGTATTACAACGTATCAAAGTTTGGTGATGATCCAACGGTCGGATCATCAATTCACATTTTCACCTAAATGTGAAAACTATAAAACGTTATTTGAACACCTAACCAACAATCCTCAATAACTTTCTCATACGGTGTTCAATTTAGGTATATGAATATACCACAGTGATCTACTCGACGTCACGGACGTCGACATATTTTTAAAATAATTTTATTTTTATTTTTATTTTTTTTACTGTAGCACCTTCTTCTTCCTTGGGTCGCCGGACTGGTTTTTTCCGGCGGCCGTTTTCTGGGCAGTTTTTCAAATTGCCATAACTTTGTCATTTCTCAACGAAATCAAGTGATTCAAAAACGAAAGTTGTAGCCCTTGAATATACAAAGAGAATGGTACCTTGAACAACACCTAGTTCGCCGTGGTTTGGCCGGAAACTGCCTCGAAAGCCTCTTAGGTCGCCGGAAACTGGGTATTTTTCAAATGAGTATAACTTCTTCAATACTCAACGAAATTGAGTGAAACAAAAGGAAAGTTGTAGTACTTGACGAGACGAAGAGATTGATACCTACCTAGACTCCTAACTCGCCGGGGATTCGCCGGAAAAAGCCTCGAAAGCTCCGGCCAAACTTTGAACTTGTCGATCTCCGTGTTCTTACGTCCAAAAACTTCCAACGAAGCACTCCGAGCTTCCTTGGGACCTCACCAAGCTCGCTGTGATCTTGTTTTAGCCTAAATCGTAACCATTTAAAAGATCATGAACAGTACCATTTCACGGGAACTTTGAAACTAGGGTTTTCCGAAGCAAAACTTACTTGAAATGGATACCATCGTGATCGTGAAGTCTTCAGGGTTCCAATGGTGGTGTTAGATTCGTCGTTGGTATAGATTTAGGGTGGTTTTGTGGTGGTCCGTGTGAGTTCGAAGGAGAGGGAGAGAGAACTGAGAGTAATCGTGAGGGAGGAGAGAGAGAGAGTGTGAAGGACAGTATACGGGAAATGGGGAGGGAAATAAGGAATGGGGATCCCACGTGGTCCTTTTCCAATCCCCAACTCTAAACCACAAAATTTTAACCTAAAAATCTAAGTTCCATCCTTATTAAATTCCATTTTATTTTCAAAACTTAGGAACTTAGATAATTATCAACTTGAGCTTCACATACTTAGTATTTCTTAAGGGCAATTTCGTCCATTCACAGCCACGAATGTAATATTTTGGAACGGGCTGTGACATAAACTAAATAACACAAACTCACAGAAATCAACCAAATAACACAACTAACTAAACAAAACAAAATAAAAGCAGTAAAGATAAGGGTGTAAGAATGCAAAGCTGATTGGGTTAGCGATTCCAAAGTCTCCCTTCGTTGAATGCTTGGATTGCCTCCCAAGAAGCGCTTGATTTAACGTCTTTAGCCGGACGAATCTTTCCTTTAAATTTCCCTCGGCTCCATTTGTACCTAAAATCAAAGAAAGAAAAATAAATCAAATATCAAAAGTAAAATACACAAACACCAATATAAACATAAACAAAAACAAAAATAAAGGGATTAGCAAAGTTGCTAATCCCCGGCAACGGGGCCAAAATTTGGCGCGAATAATATAAGCACACTCAAATTAAACCCTCTTTTTGACAATTGTAGTATAGATGTAAGTAGGGTATCGTTCTAGGCCGGGGATTAGGAGGGATTGCTAATCTATTCTAAATTAATTCAAAAATATTAAACAAGACTCAAGGACATAAACTAGGCTAAAAACTCTAATAACTCGAAACACACTTAGAATGACTCAACATAATGAAAACAATCAATTTAGACACTAGGAACTGAAATGGACGGAAATTGAATTAAAAGACTAACAACAATGAAAACTAACTAAATAATATAATTTAATAATGGGGGGTGTTTGGTTTTGACGAGAAGTAAATTAAACTTAAATAAATTACAGAATTGACAAAAGCATAAATTAAGGTGAAAGGATAGGTGACGGACTAGCTAGAGGGTTCTTCTCCACACATGACACATATGCAACCTAAATTGATTTTCAGTTGTTCTTTCAATAAATTGTAAATCTCAACGCCCCAAATTAACCGTGAATTGCACTAATTAACCCTTAATTTTTCCACAAGTTATTGGGTTGGATGATTGCATACGACAACCCAAAACATTCCCTACAAGTTCCCTACATGAATTGCATAATAGAGATACAAGCAAGAATCATTAAGTTCTATGAAAAACATAAGCATTGACGAGGCACTCGTTACTATGATTTGCATGAAACTTATGCCAAGAATTTACTTAACGTGATTGTGACTAGCAACCTTCACTACTTGTGAATATAAGTTCATAACGATTAGGTGAAATTCACTTATATTCTAGCATCAAATTCATGCATGTAAATTAAGTATGCATCCTTAATCGACATACAAAAATAAGTTATCAATCAAGTAGTTAAGCAAATTAAATCACAACTTAGAAATCACAACTGAAGGTAATCAATTCATATTACAAATATATTCATGGCTTTGAATTAACCTCTAGCCAAAATAAATTTAGTTACACATTATTAAAACAGAAATAAAATATAAGTTTGGAAAGATTTAACCGAAAGAGGAAAAGATCTCTGTCTGCGTTTCCACTGAGCTGCCCTCTTATCCCCTGCCTTTTTCTGCTTGTTTTTGTTTTTCTCGCTGCCTAAGGCAGCTTTCTCCTGGCACCTGTCTCTCCCAGTCTTTCTGCCCTCTGACCTCTTATTCCCCCCCTGACCGCGTCCTTCGATTCTTTCACGCTTTCTGTTTTTTTAAGGCTGCAAGGGCAGCTAAGCTGCTTCTCTCCGTTTGTGCCCCCGTGCCTTTTTTTCCGTCTCTCTCTCTTTATTTCCTATTAATCTCCCGAGGCTAATGCCTCACCCACCACACTCACGCTGCAAGTGCCTATTCTTTTTGTTTCTTATTTCTGCGCTCCCCAGCTGCCAAAGCAGCATCTGCCTTCCACTCCTCACGTTTCCACCTTGGATTCCTTTCTTTCCAGCTGCAAAGCAGCTTCCTGTTGTTTTCAGAAGTGAAGAATATGGGAGTCAACGAGGTAAAAATAAATATAAATCATGATGCTCTCTTGCTCCCTCTTTGACCGACTCTCCCCATTTCTTTTGTTTATGCCGTGACATAATTCTACCAATAATCCATGACAGAATGAGAACGACTAAAGCAATTTTCGACGAATTTATTATTTAAAACTCATTTGTGCTATTTTTATTTTCTTTGCATAACAAATCCTATAAACACAAAAATAACGTAAATAGCTCAAAAATATAAGGAACTAACTAAGAAAAGACGAGTGAATTCGAAGTAAAAATATATATAAATATGATCCGATCAGGCCGTGTGGTGCGTACCAGGAGGTGGTACTCAACTGCCAGTACATGTTGCTCTTATGTAGAATCTTTTAGGGTGACGAGGACAAAACTTGCTTATGAGTGTGTCATTCCAGTGTTCATCTACCCTTGGCATGGCTTTTGGGGAGAGTTGTTACGTTCGTTAGAAAACTTTGCATCCGCCAGGGTCTACGCCTTTATCATCGCGCGTCTGGATTAGGCAGGATAGTACATCATGAAGATGGCTGCATGCGTTTGAAAGTAAAACTTGAGCTTCCGGGTTGCAACAATTATTGCAAAAGTTAGTTTTTGAATTTCTGATAACATCAATGAGAGCTTTTAAACTGTGGAATACAACTGATAATATCGAGGAGAGCTTTTGAAATGTGGAATACAAGTAGTCGGGCCCGCAGCTCTTCTTGTATGATAGTAAATCTTATTGTTGCTTCAGATGCGGTTGTTCATCCAGTCAGACTTTAAATCTCCTTCAAAGTTGTGGGGGACTTCATATTCAAGATGTTGGAAATGTGCCCTAAAACCAATCATATGATGATACTTTACAGACATTTCACATGTTAAAATAATACAGTTTAATTTTAAAGGGCAAAGATTATTGTTTGAAGCCATCTCATGTAAATGTTATACGCTTAAACGATAAGTCCAAGGAATATGTAATTGGGAGAATGCGATCTAAAGAAGTTAGATTCATAAGACCATTCTATTTCATATACATATCCTAAGCGTTCCTAATCATAGGATTGCCAATTGGGCATTGACAGTCCGTTAAGATCATTACGTGCTATGTCTTCTCTTGGGGAAAATGACTGGTCTCGAGTCATTGGTGTGACTGACACCAAGACAAGTACGTAGGTGCTCAATAGAGAATGAGTTCACTGAACGCGATCAACAAGGAGTTCTCATACTCATGTCACATGAGAACTCATGGTTGGGATAATGCAAAGTAGTCATTTGACCTGAGGCATCATAGTTGTCTTCTGGTTAGGTCCTTGATCTTTGACTATGTCAAAGTCACTATATCCGAGGGTGTCCACGACATAGTTGGGGTTAAGCCACTTAGCCATGGAGGCAAGTGAATGCGCAACAAGGGATCTTTAACCTACAAACTGTTTAAGGGAGAATACTCTATGATATGATTAAGAATCTCTGGCCAAAGTATGAATGAGATTTAGGAAGTCATTCCAAATCACATTCAAGGTAATTATATAAGTAAATGAATCACGTTGGATAGTAGACATGAATAAACTATCAAACCAAACAATGTGGTCAAGAGTATTGTATTAGAGAAAGACCGTATTGCATTGTAATCCTAAACTTAATAGGTTGTCCACCTCTTCGGATTAGCTTGGGTAACCATGACATACTGCTAGGTGTCACTCATGGTTTGTGGAAGCCCTAAACGTGTATAATCACTAAAGGCAGAATTGAAAGTAAGTCTCAATTCACAATCGATTTGAAAGAGTTCTAATTGCCCACTGCCTCGCTAAAAGGAACCTAATGGATCGTACACCGTGTAAGGTAGAGATTGAAGAAACAACAGAGATAAGTAAGGATAATTAAATGGTTTAACTATTTATGGCTAGGGTTAATTAATATTTTAATTAATCGAACGAATAAGTTAGTTATAGACCTCGGGTTAGTTTGGGGCCGCAAGGCTGAAGGGAAAACTATGAGATTCTAGCATGGGATTTCATAATGACTATCATGCATATCCAAATCAAATTTAATATACGAAAGCAGCGGAAGCATTTATAACATATTATCAAAGCTATAGTCATGCAAATCCCCTTCAAGGTTCATAGGTTTATATATAATGCATCAAAACAATTTATAGAATCAAGAACAAAGTGAAGGTTAGTCTTATACCTCTTGATCTAGACTTGAGACCAAGGATGGACCACCTCCAAGCCCTTTGCTCCTTGAAATCCTTGAGCCTAGCTTCCCTCCTTGCCTCCTCCACTTTGAAAGAATGAGTGCTCCTAGGTTCTCTTCAAGTTTCCAAAGTAGGAAACCTCTAAAGATCCTCACCCACTAGTGTAGTGTGAAGGATGAAGGAATAACCAAAAGGGTGAAAGATTGTTAGCTAAAACACCCCAATGGTGGCCGGCCCTTTGATGTGTTAGAGAGCTTTTTCTTTTGCCTCTTTGTTGTTTAAACACTTCAAAAAACCCTAATGAACTTTATCACTATAAAGTTCCTTATATAGACAAATGAAAACCTAGTCAACACTTGACCAAATATCTCTCCTTCCCCACATAATATGGCCGGCCCTCTTTGTGTTGTTTGGGCTTTGGGCTTTCATTTATTTCAAGTCATCCAATGCTTGAATAAAAGCCCAATGGGTTTAGGCCCAATGGGCCCAATTAAACCCGAACGTTTCTTTAAGCCCAAAACGATCTTTATCGCTTTTATGATTTCTTTAGACTTTTCTAAATTAATCACAACACATAATTAATCCAATTAATTGTTTCCATCATCCATTAGTTACTCACCACAATAGTGTTTTGGTGAACAATCTTTTAGGTTCTAATTAGCAAGGCAGTGAGGTGATTGACATCAATCCAATTGCTTATATTTAATTCAATCACTTAGTGAATTAAAACTTCATTTTAATTCACCTTTCTTCTTTGACGACTACATTTAATCATCTAGAAGAACTCACAAGCTATGAGTGACATCTAACCATATGTCATAGCTACCCAAGCTAATGTAGAAGTTTATTCGAAGAACCTAGTCAGTTGGAATTACAATGTAATTCAATCCTTCTCTAATACAATACTCTCAATCACATCATTAGGGTATGGATATATCATGTCAAACCCCTAATGTGATTATTCCTTCATATATGATTCATTTGAGTCGTATAGGAACGCTTTCCAATCAATACGCTCGATACTTCAGCCGAAGATTCCCGAATCATATCTTAGAGTATTCTTCCTCTCTTACCTGGGATTAGAGATTCCTTGTTGCGCATACACTTGCCTTCATGACTAAGTGGCTTAACCCCAATTATGCCGTGGACACCCTCGAATGGGGAGACTTTGACATAATCAAAGATTAAGTACTTAACCACAAGACAACGACGATGCCTCAGGTCTAAGGATTACTTACATCTTTCCAACCATTAGAGTTACTTGCTTGACATGTGAGTAGACCTCCATGCAAGTACTCTCGTTCGATTGTGTTCAGTGAACTCATTCCCCTAATGAGTATCTACATACTTGTCTTAGTGTCACAACACGAATGGGATGAGACTTTCCATCCTTCCAATTGAAGCAGACATAGTATGTATCGGTCTACGCATTGTCATTATCCTTCCGACAATCCAACGACCAGGAACCTTTTGGACATAATGGTTATGTGAAGAAGGTCTCTGTAGTCTAACATCATTAGATTACTTCTTCAATCGATCCATTGTCCATGGATACACTATTTAGGACATATTTCGTTGATTGAGATAGTCCTAATTCGTGTCTTTGCCATTTGATGTATAAGATTCATCCATACATCGATTCATTTGTCCTGAAAGATTTCTTCCAAAGATTGACTTTCAGGGCATATTTCCAACAAAGGCCCAATGGGATTTGAATGTCAAGCCCATTAACTCAAGTTGTATGACAACTTGGAACCATAATGGGCTTGAAAGCTCAATGAACCCTTAATCGCTGGCCATATAGAGAGGGGTAGTGAACTTGGCTTAATTGCAAGTTTGCCACTCCATTGTGAGGTGGTATAAAGGCAACTTTATAGCCATTTCATCCTTAGGGTTTCTTTTGGAGAAAAAAGATGAGAACACAAGCTCCCTTTTCTCTGTAAGAGGCCGGCCACCCTAATGGATTTTAGCTAGCAATCTTACTTCCTCTAGGTCACTCATCTCTTCTTCAAGTCCTACCTTGGTGTGGAGACTTAGGGGTTCTCAACTTTGGGAACTTGGAGAATCCTTTCAACCATCCTCATCCAAGAAATCCATGGAGCTAAGAAGCAAGGAATGAAGGCCCTCTCCTTGGGTGCTTAGCCTTTGCTTATGCAAAGGGGAATCAACAAAGGTATAAGATTTCTCAACTCACTTTGTTCTTGAGTTGAGTCTTGGTTCACCCTTCTACTAGGCTTTGAATTTCATGGGTAATGTTTTGTTTTTGAGTGCATACAAGCATGATTTCGCCTTTAATTGTTAATTGCATGCCATAGATGTTGGTCAAATGAACATGTTTTTCACAAAATTTCCTTTAAGTTGTATTAGAGCCTAGGTCTCGTAGTTGGTGAATCCTTTTGGGTTTTGTATTTTCATAGTTTATGATTTGAATGTTGTAATTGTTGCAAGCTTTATTCTTGCTTCTTTGAATGTAAATTTTGTTAGAAAATTTTGCCATCTCAAATGTTGTAGATGTAGTTCTTATGAGCATGAATTTTGGAGCTAAAATTTGGTGCCATTTTTTTGGGGAAATTCGGCCAAATCCAAAGGGTGGGTTTTCGGTTTCATGTTTGTCTTGTTAAAAGAGTTTTAAAGTGACTTTTGGAACCCCTAAGTGCCTTAGGATGTTAACCCTCTTTTGTGTAGTGAAAATTTGAGTTTTATTGAGTGAAAACATTCATGAAGCTCTTATGAGTTTTCATGTGTGTTCTTCAAAGTTCTTGAAGTTCTTACGAAGAACAAAAAGGTTTGGTGCTTTGATTCAAAGTGTTTGATGTTTTGCATAAAGTTTTGTTTATGGTGGTTGGTGTGACTTTATTGTAATAAATGGTATGACATGATTTGTCCTTTTTCAATCAACACCCATACCAATCAACTTTTCCACCCATCCCTTTCACCTTTTTCAACACTTTTTAAAATTTTGAATTTTGAATTTTGAATTTTGAATTTGCATAAAGTATTTTGGAGTTTTTATGCAATTACATAAAGTTTTGATACTTTTGTGTATTTGTACTGTGACCCAAAAGTTTTCGTATTTATGTAAAGGCCCAAAATCACTAAAGGACAAAATGTTTTGCTCCTTTAATGAAGTTTTTGTATTTTGATGAAATTTTTGGGTTCTAGTTGTAATTACATGAAGTAGTGGACTTTTTTGTTTTTAGAAAGTGATCTCAAAAGTTTGTGTTTTGCAGTATAGCTATTGTTTTTCGCCCCAAATTAGTTGAGAACAAAATAGTTTTGTATCTTTAAATGAGAATTGGATTTTCATTTCATTTAGCTCCATTTAAATCAATTCTATGGATACAAAAACCAAATGAAAATGTTGCATTCAAGTTTAATTAGTTAAAGCGTTAATTAATTAAAGAAAGGGCGATTATGAACCTAAGCCTACGATAATTGAGCTATGTGAAAGGCCATCTCAAATTTGTTTGAACCATGGGAATGTGTAGATTAGATTTTGGTTGTAAAGAGCATAAGCTCTTCTTTACTTTAAAGTTATTTGTTTTGATCAAATGTTGTAAAAGAGCATAAGCTCTTCTTTACTTTGAAGTACTTCTTTCTTGCTTTATTTGATATGCATGAAAATGAAGTAGAGGGTCAAACGCCCAATAAGAAAACATGCCTTAATGAGATTAAACATGTAGCTAAGATCAATCACCATCCCTAGAGCGAGATTCAACACTAGACTCGTGTTGGATCGAATCAAAGGTGCATAGTCATCCTAAGGCCCTAAGGCAACTATATAGTCCATCAATGAATGCAAACCTTATGTTCGTAGTACCATATACTCTTGCTTTAAAAACCGTTTTACAAGCGTAGTGGGAGTATCATATACAACTAAATCAATCACCTGGACCAATAGTTGTAATAAAACCAAATTGTTTTAATAGGATTAAAATGCATGCTTATATGTGATGAGACCTAAAACCCTCAACCAAACCATTATTAAGTTGATAAGCGTGAGAGTGCTTTGAACACTCTTTCGTGGCCTTCCACCATGGTAGGCTCCGATCGTTTGTGACTTGTACACCGACTTCACCGTATCATGGGGGAGTACAAAGTGCGTGCTTACACTCAAGAGGAGTTCTATATGCATACATCATGTTGTGAAGGTAGGCAAGGAGAATGATCAACATCATATCATTGTGAGGTTGTTCTTGAACCCCTACTCGAACTTGCATGGTGGGAATGACTTAACTAAGTGCAATGGAGCCAACATCATATCATTGTGAGGCTTTAGTCTCTAGAGGCCAAATAAGATGGGTACTTGCAAGAGATGCAAATGAGTAAGCGTACTCTCTCATTATTATTGATGCTAGCCAACATCATATCATTGTGAGGTGGGTTTGGTAATGATGAGTCTCCCATACCCAACTAAGAGTTTCCTCCAAAATTCTTGAATTCCGATGAGGGATATGGAATTTGCCAAAAATAGTGGGTGGTGCTATTTGATTTAAAGACCCGGATCAAATGGCTTAAAATCAATCAATTTATATTCGTTATGTATTTATTTACCAATATATTTACAAACGCTATCCAAAACTTGACAAAGAAAAAGCCGAAAGCTTTAGTTTCTGGACTTGGTATTACAATCCCATAGATTGTCTTTAATGGCTTGTATATGTAGCTAAGTAGTCTCATCCTCGCAATCTTCCTATTGATAATGTATCATTGGAAGAACATGTTAGATAAGTCTATCATAAAGAGGACAACATTTTTAATGTCATAATTCTTCAATTACAAATTATTGTATGAAGAAGTAAGAGTTGCTTTGAACAACTCTTAATTAACGCAAACATTAGTGCTTGCTTCTTTGTTACATGAACAAGGAACTTGAGAAGTAAGCACAAGGGCATGGACCCTTCATGTGCCATGATTCTTCACTTACAAATTGTTGTATGAAGAAATGAGAATTGCCTTGAACAACTCTTGAAAGTTTGTAATTATGTTTAGAACATTATTGTTGGTTGACAAAAATTGTCCATCAACATGGACTTATGATGATTTTGAATCATTGAGTGTTGAAGTGTTAAACCACTTCACGAGACGGAAACTAGGCAAGGACTTCACTTTTGTGTCTTTATCCAAATGGTTCACTAAGTTTATTGTAAACTATATAGTGAACAATAACCACACGCTCTCCAAATTGTTTGATGTGTATAACACAATTGAAATAAGTTTCAAGAGAGATAGTGGGACTTTAGGGACCATGACTATTGTAGTCAAAGGAGAAGTCAAATGAAGTGGGCAAAATAACTCCAACGGAATAAACTTTCTTTATGAAAGGATGGACATTGGAAGGGGTATTTGCAAGTGTCAAGAACACACCTTTCAAAGGTGTTGTAAATTGTTCTTGAAAAGTTCAAAATAGTTGGTTCTTCCACTTGAATGCTGGATTCCGTATTTGTAACTATGTTTTACAATCATTGTAAAAGTGTGGCTAATAAGAGTAGAAGATTAATGAGAGAAGAGAAAGTACTTCACATTCGGAACGTGAATCAAATGTAGATCTCTACGAAAGCAGGTAGTACTTACTTCCTTATATGAACTACCAAAGAAAATGGACAAACAAAGATTGTCTTTACATTCAATTTGAATAAAGGAACATAATTCCGTATGAGAAATGGATGAATGTTTTGTTTGACAAAACATTGTTCTTTATTAATGAATGATTAGATTATTGTAATCTAATTGATTATCTCTATAGTAGAGATGATATGGTAGTGTTAACTGTTTAGAATATAACGATGCTTAAAACCCAAAAGGTTGCAAGGTAGTGACTAATCCCAACTGAGTTGTGATACCTCAAAAACATAAATTACGAGTTGATCATAGATGGATGCTTTGGATCGTTAGATCCGGATCCAATGCCTTCTTGTTAAAATTGTATAGAGGCAAAATGCTTGAATCTTTATTCTTTTGGAAAGGAAGAAAGAATCACAAAGTTTTTGAGGTTAATTCACTTAGATGTTAGTTGCACTTGTCCACAACATAATACTACTCATGTTGCATGACATTCACCGGAGATCGCTCTCGGTTGGACTATTGTTTATTTTAAATAAACACAAGTCCGAATACTTTCCAAAAGGTTTCAAAGAATTCAAGAATGTAAGTTGATGAGTAAGACGTCTAAAGTATTTACCTCCTTAGATTTGATCCAAGGAAAGGTAACACTTTAGAACAGTTTCCTTGGAAGATATCAAGGAAAGAAGCATCATAAGATAATGGATTTCTCCATTAGGAGAAGAACGAACTTGAATAAGATTTAGTTTGTTGGATGTTATCAATTACCCATATATAGGATATATACTTCTAAGACAATATGATTGTCAATTAGAAGATCTTCCAAAATTTTCATGACTCCATAGGATGTAGTTGGAAAGATTTGGGGTTGTGTGCTAATAAGCAATATCTGTTTGAGAATTATCTTGTGGATATCCTTAAATTAACCTTTGGATATCACTCCTATAAATCAACTAACAAATGTTGTTTTGTTGGGTAGTTCATTGTAATCCTACAATATGATTTGCCTAAGCGCAAATGAGCGAGAGATAGAACTCAGAGAATCGGTTCTTTGAGAGACAAGATGGCAATCAACAAATATAACAACCTAGTTCCTACACCACAAGCTCCAAGGTAGTCGAGAAGGATTAATAAACCATCTCAGTTGAATGGTTTGAACTTTATGACTATGTCATAGAGTTACACCTCTTAATTCGAAAGAAATAAGAATGAAAATCCTTATTGTTGGAAATGTGCCCTAAAGCCAATCATGTGATGATACTTTACGGACATTTCACATGTTAAACTAATCTAGTTTTACATATAAAGGGCATACATTATTGTTTGAGCCGTCTCATATAAATGTTATATGCTTAAACGATAAAGTCCAAGGAATATGTGATTGGGAGAATGCAATCTAATGAAGTTAGATTAATGAGACCATTCTTTCGTAGACACATCCTAAATGTTCCTGATCATAGGATTACCAATTGGGCATTGACAGTCCGTTAAGATCAGTACGTACTGTGTCTTCTCTCAGGGAGAGTGACTAGTCTCGAGTCATTGGTGTGTGTGACATCAAGACAAGTACGTAGGTGCTCAATAAGAGAATGAGTTCACTGAACGTGATCAACGAAGAGTTCTTATATTCCATGTCACATGAGAACTCATGGTTGGGATAATGCAAAGTAGTCCTTTGACCTGAGGCATCACAGTTGTCTTGTGGTTAAGTCCTTAATCTTTGATTATGTCTAATTCACCCCCTCGGGGTGTCACGGCATCGTTGGGGTTAAGCCACTTAGCTATGGAGACAAGTGAATGCGCAACAAGGGATCTCTAACCTTCAAACAGTTGAGGGAGAATACTCTATGATATGATTTGGAATCTCTGGCCAGAGTATGAATGAGATTGGGGAATGCGTTCCAAATCACATTCAAGGAAATCATATAAGCAAACGATTCACATTGGATAGTAGACATGAGTAAATAAACTATCATACCAAACAATGTGGTCAAGAGTATTAGATTAGAGAAGGACCGTATTGCATTTGTAATCCCGAACTGAATAGGTTCTCCACCTCTTCTGATTAGCTTGGGTAACCATGATATGCTGCTAGGTGTCACTCATGGTTTGTGGAAGCCCTAAACGTGTGTAATCACTAAAGGGAGAATTGAAAATAGTTTCAATTCACAATCGATGTAAAATGGTTTTAATCGCCCACTACCTCGCTAAAAGGAACCTAATGGATCGCACACCGTAAAAGGTAGAGATTGGAGATTAAACGGAAATGAGTAAGAATGATTAAATGGTTTAATCATTTAATTATGGCAAGGATTAATTAATATGTTAATTAATCAAACGAATAAGTTCGTTAAAGACTTCGGGATAGTTTTGGACCTTAAGGCCCAATGGGCTTCGAACGTCAAGCCCATTAACTTAAATTGTATGACAATTTAATGAATAAAGATTCATTAAAGCCCAAAAGCCCAAACATCCCTAAATGCCCGGCCATATTAGATGAATTAGGGTTTTGGTTGTTTAGGTTACTTAAAGAAGTGACTATATAAATGACTTTATAGCCAAAATTCATCAAGGAAAAATTAAGGGTTTATTTTGGGGGAAAATTGGTGAGAATTGTCTCTCCATTTTCTCTCTAAAGAGGCCAACACCTTGGAGGGTACATCTAGCAATCCTACTACTCCAAGGTCACTCATTTCTTCTACAATCAAACCTTGGTGAAGATACTTAGAGGTTCTCAATTTTGGGAACTAGGAGAACCTATTCTTCCATCCAAATCCATGGATCTAAGAAGTAAGGAATGAAGGCCCTATCTCTTTGGGTGATTAGCCTTTGCTTATGCAAAGAGGAATCTACAAAGGTATTAATCTCAACTCACTTTGTTTTTGAGTTGATTATTGGTTCACCAATCTACTAGGCTTTGAATTTCATGGTAATGTTTTGTTTTTGAGTGCATACAAGCATGATTCCGCCTTTAATTGTTAATTGCATGCTATATGATGTTGCTCAAATGAACATGTTTTTCAAAATAATTCCTTCACTTATGACTACATTGAGTGTACATACGACATATACTCAAGGAAATGGTAAAGTACCATTTGACCCGAAATAGTAAAACCTTTAATAGCTAATTGGTAGCTTAAGGTGACTACAATCAAAGAGATTGGTTGACTTGGAAGAAACCATCTTTGACGTAGTCTTGGTTTCAATTAATGAAGGAAAAATTTTGTCCTAGCTAAGAACAAGTAAGAACATTTGAATACATATGCATACTATTAACACTTTAAAGTAGGCATGCATTCAAAAACAATTCATAAAACCCATGACTTTCAAAGCCTAGTATATGGTGAACCAAAAGGCTCTTTAACAACATTAAAGAGAAGTAAAGATTTAGAGTTTCTTTACCCTTGAAGCTCATCCTTGTTTACACAAGGGATTCACCCAAGTGGAGGGCCTTCAAGTCACCTCCAAGCTCCTTGAATCTTGCTTGTGATTTTCCCCTTTTAGTGCTCCTTTGCTCCTTGAGGATGTGAGGAAAGGATCTCCAAAAACACCAAAGGTTTGGTGTCTCTAAGTCTCCACACCAAGGGTGAGGTGTGAAGATGAAATGGATGACTTAGAGAAGAAAAGATTGCTAGCTAAATCTTCCCTAAGTGGCCGGCCTCTTTGTAGAGAGAAAGAGAGAAAATGTTTCACCTCTTTGCCTCAAAGAAAACCCTAATTAGAAAATAGCTATAAAGTTGCTTTTATAACACTTTTCTTTGGTGAGTGGCAAACTTGCAATTAAGCAAACTTTCACCATCTCCTCACCATGGCCGGCCTATATGTTGTGATTGGGCTTATTGCCCATTTTGTTTTAGTTGTCATACAACTTAAACATAATGGGCCTTATGGACCAAAACACTTTTGGGCCCCGAAACCCAAAACCAACTTAAAAGCCCAATACGAACCTTTCGTATAATTAATTAACTAATTAATTAATCTTGACCATTCTTCAATTAAACCATTTAATTGCATATCCATTTCATTTCTTCACTATCGCCCTTACTCGGTGTACGATCCATTAGGTTCCAATTAGCGAGGTAGTGGGCGATTGTTACTCTTAAAGATCGATTGTGAATTGAAACCACATTTCAATTCTCCCTTTATGATTAGTGTTTGCTAGTCATTAGGGCTTCCACAAACCATGAGTGACACCTAGCAGTATGTTATGGTTACCCAAGCTAAGTAGAATTGGTTGGAGAACCTATCCAGTTACAACTACAATGCAATACGGTCCTTCTCTAATACAATACTCTTAATCACATTGTTTGAGTGATAGTTTGTTTCATGTCTACTATCCAATGTGATACATATCTATATGATTCCCTTGAATATGATTTGGAACAAACTTCCTAAGTCATATTCATATGCTTTGGCCAAAGACTTTAGAATCATATCTTAGAGTATTCTCCTTCCACCATGGAAGGTTAGAGATCCCTTGTTGTGCATTCATATGCCTACACGACTAGATAGCTTGACCCCAACAATGCCGTGGACACTCCGATGGAATGCCGTTGACATGATCAAAGATCAAGGACCTAACCATTAGATATCTATGATGCCTCAGGTCAAAGGACTACTTTGCATATTGCAACTTTCGAGTTCTTACATGACATGTATGTTCGAACTCCCTTTTGATCGTTGTTCAGTGTACTCGATTACTCTTTCGAGCACCTATGTGTTTGTCTTAGTGTCCAACACCAAATGACTTGAGACTAGTCATATTCACGCTTGAGTCGACATAACACATACTAACCTTAGCGGATTGTCAATACCCAATTGGCAATCCTATAGCTAGGAACGTTTTAGGAATGAACATAAGAGAATGGTCTCGATAATCTAACTCACTTAGATCACTTGTCTCTTAGATCAAATACATCCCTTGGATTCCCTTATTACTTAAACACATGATACAATAAATAGTGATTAACAATAAGCTTTGCCCTTTATTAAACATATAAAAGTTTAATACATTAAGTATTCCAAAAAGCTATTACATCAAATGAGTGGCTTTGTGGGCATACTTCCAACAATTAATTCAAAGATTGCTGGCTACAACGAAATGGTGATTCAATGTTTGGACATAATATGGGTTTCCGAAACCATTATCAAGATAGTCTTGATAATATATGTCTAAAAATATGAATCACAAGACATGTAAGTTGTAGAGATCCATCCATCATGAATCTTAGCAAGCTAGTTGGAGCTATAAGCGTCTTATGAGAGAAAGATCAAATCGTTTGATTTCTCATAAAGATGTAAATGAATCTTTTGTTTACTAGGTTTACAAAAGATTAGTGGAAGCATAAATGTATTAGATTATGAATCTAATTCATCATTGGATGTTTCTTCATTATGAATGAAGAGATAATCAAATATCTCTTTATTTTGACTAAAGAGATATTTGGATGGAAACATTAAAAGCAATGACTTTAGTGTGTTCCATTGTGAATGCAAAATATATTGCCATATAGAAGCTTACAACAATATTTATTTGGATGAGAAAGTTCATTCATGAACTCTCTATTCGCTTCCAACCAGAAAATGTCTCTAGTGTACCGACATTACGACACTAATGGGGCAATAGCTCAAGCCAGGGAATCAAGGTCTCATCATGATCCGAACTCAAATGAGAGACTAAACCACATGATTAAGAATCATGTATAATGGTGACGTCGTTATTCTCAAGGTTGGTTATATGGATAACATACAAATATCCATTGTCCAGGCCTACTACTCAGCAATTTTTGAAATGACTACAGAAAAGGTATCATCATTGATGACCAAGCTGATTGGCTCTAGTGCAAGTGGGAGATTGTTGGAAATGTGCCCTAAAACCAATCATATGATGAAACGTTACGGACATTTCACATGTTAAAATAATACAATTTAATTTTAAAGGGCAAAGATTATTGTTTGAAGTCGTCTCATGTAAATGTTATACGCTTAAACGATAAGTCCAAGGAATATGTAATTGGGAGAATGCGATCTAAAGAAGTTAGATTCATGAGACCATTCTCTTTCGTATACATATCCAAAACATTCCTGATCATAGGATTGCTAATTAGGCATTGACAGTCCGTCAAGATCAGTACATGCTATGTCTTCTTTTAGGGAGAGTGACTGGTCTCGAGTCATTGGTGTGATTGACACCAAGACAAGTACGTAGGTACTCAATAGAGAATGAGTTCACTGAATGCGATCAACAAGGAGTTCTCACACTCATGTCACATGAGAAGTCATGGTTGGGATAATGCAAAATAGTCCTTTGACCTAAGGCATCATAGTTGTCTTGTGGTTAGGTCCTTGATCTTTGACTATGTCAAAGTCACTCCATCCAAGGGTGTCCACAACATAGTTGGGGTTAAGCCACTTAGCCATGGAGGCAAGTGAATGCGCAACAAGGGATCTCTAACCTTAAAACTATTTGAGGGAGAATACGCTATGATATGATTCAGAATCTCTGGCCAAAGTATGATTGAGATTTAGGAAGTCGTTCCAAATCACATTCAACGTAATCATATAAGTAAATGAATCACGTTGGATAGTAGACATGAATAAACTATCAAACCAAACAATGTGGTCAAGAGTATTGTATTAGAGAAACACCATATTGCATTGTAATCCTAAACTGAATGGGTTCTCCACCTCTTCTGATTTGCTTGAGTAACCATGACATACTGCTAGGTGTCACTCATGGTTTGTGGAAGCCCTAAACGTGTATAATCACTAAAGGGAGAATTGAAAGTAAGTTTCAATTCACAATCGATTTGAAAGCATTCTAATCGCCCACTGCCTCGCTAAAAGGAACCTAATGGATCGTACACCGTGTAAGGTAGAGATTGAAGAAACAACAGAGATGAGTAAGGATAATTAAATGGTTTAATTATTTATGGCTAGGATTAATTAATATGTTAATTAATCAAACGAATAAGTTTGTTATAGACCTCGGGTTAGTTTTGGGCCGCAAGGCCCAATATGATTTGAATGTCAAGCCCATTAACTCAACTTGTATGACAACTTGAAACCACAAAGGGCTTGAAAGCTCAATGAACCCTTAATGGCGAGCCATATAGAGAGGGGTAGTGAACTTGGCTTCGTTGCAAGTTTTCCACTCCATTATGAGGTGTTATAAAGGCAAATTTATGGCCATATTTGAAGGGAAATCTATGAGATTCTAGCATGGGATTTCATAATGACTATCATGCATATACAAATCAAATTTAATATACGAAAGCAACGGAAGCATTTATAACAATTTATCAAAGCTATAGTCATGCAAATCCCCTTCAAGGTTCATAGGTTTATATATAATGCATCAAAACAAATTTTAGAATCAAGAACAAAGTGAAGGTTAGTCTTATACTTCTTGATCTAGACTTGAGACCAAGGATGGACCACCTCCAAGCCCTTTGCTCCTTGAAATCCTTGAGCCTAGCTTCCCTCCTTGCCTCCTCCACTTTGAAAGAATGAGTGCTCCTAGGTTCTCTTCAAGTTTCCAAAGTAGGAAACCTCTAAAGATCCTCACCCACTAGTGTAGTGAGAAGGATGAAGGAATAACCAAAAGGGTGAAAGATTGTTAGCTAAAACACCCCAATGGTGGCCGGGCCTTTGATGTGTTAGAGAGCTTTTTCTTTTGCCTCTTTGTTGTTTAAACACTTCAAAAAACCCTTATGAACTTTATCACTATAAAGTTCCTTATATAGACAAAAGAAAACCTAGTCAACACTTGACCAAATATCTCTCCTTCCCCACATAATATGGCCGGCCCTATTTGTGTTGTTTGGGCTTTGGGCTTTCATTTATTTCAAGTCATCCAATGCTTGAATAAAAGCCCAATGGGTTTAGGCCCAATGGGCCCAATTAAACCCGAACGTTTCTTTAAGCCCAAAACGATCTTTATCGCTTTTATGATTTCTTTAGACTTTTCTAAATTAATCACAACACATAATTAATCCAATTAATTGTTTCCATCATCCATTAGTTACGCACCACAATAGTGTTTTGGTGAACAATCTTTTAGGTTCTAATTAGCAAGGCAGTGAGGTGATTGGCATCAATCCAATTGCTTATATTTAATTCAATCACTTAGTGAATTAAAACTTCATTTTAATTCACCTTTCTTCTTTGACGACTACATTTAATCATCTAGAAGAACTCACAAGCTATGAGTGACATCTAACCATATGTCATAGCTACCCAAGCTAATGTAGAAGTTTATTCGAAGAACCTAGTCAGTTGGAATTACAATGTAATTCAATCCTTCTCTAATACAATACTCTCAATCACATCATTAGGGTATGGATATATCGTGTCAAACCCCTAATGTGATTATTCCTTCATATATGATTCATTTGAGTCGTATAGGATCGCTTTCCAATCAATACGCTCGATACTTCGGCCGAAGATTCTCGAATCATATCTTAGAGTATTCTTCCTCTCTTACCGAGGATTAGAGATTCCTTGTTGCGCATACACTTGCCTTCATACTAAGTGGCTTAACCCCAATTATGCCGTGGACACCCTCGAATGGGGAGACTTTGACATAATCAAAGATTAAGTACTTAACCACAAGACAACGACGATGCCTCAGGTCTAAGGATTACTTACATCTTTCCAACCATTAGAGTTACTTGCTTGACATGTGAGTAGACCTCCATGCAAGTACTCTCGTTCGATTGTGTTCAGTGTACTCATTCCCCTAATGAGCACCTACATACTTGTCTTAGTGTCACAACACGAATGGGATGAGACTTTCCATCCTTCCAAATTGAAGCAGACATAGTATGTACCGGTCTACGCATTGTCAGTATCCCTCCGACAATCCAACGACCAGGAACCTTTTAGACATAATGGTTATGTGAAGAAGGTATCTGTAGTCTAACATCATTAAATTACTTCTTCAATCGATCCATTGTCCATGGATACACTATTTAGGACATATTTCGTTGATTGAGATAGTCCTAATTTGTGTCTTTGCCATTTGATGTATAAGATTCATCCATACATCGATTCATTTGTCCTGAAAGATTTCTTCCAAAGATTGGCTTTCAGGGCATATTTCCAACAATATTGTCCTTAGGGTTTCTTTTGGAGAAAAAGATGAGAACACAAGCTCCCTTTTCTCTCTAAGAAGCTGGCCACCCTAGAGGATTTTAGCTAGCAATCTTACTTCCTCTAGGTCACTCATCTCTTCTTCAAGTCCTACCTTGGTGTGGAGACTTAGAGGTTCTCAACTTTGGGAACTTGGAGAATACTTTCAACCATCCTCATCCAAGAAATCCATGGAGCTAAGAAGCAAGGAATGAAGGTCCTCTCCTTGGGTGATTAGCCTTTGCTTATGCAAAGAGTGTTGGAAATGTGCCCTAAAGCCAATCATATGATGATACTTTACGGACATTTCACATGTTAAACTAATCTAGTTTTACATATAAAGGGCAAAGATTATTGTTTGAGCCGTCTCATATAAATGTTATATGCTTAAACGATAAAGTCCAAGGAATATGTGATTGGGAGAATGTAATCTAATGAAGTTAGATTCATGAGACCATTCTTTCGTAGACACATCCTAAATGTTCCTGATCATAGGATTGTCAATTGGGCATTGACAGTCCGTAAAGATCGGTACGTACTATGTCTTCTCTCAGGGAGAGTGATTAGTCTCGAGTCATTGGTGTGTGTGACATCAAGACAAGTACGTAGGTGCTCAATAGAGAATGAGTACACTGAACGTGATCAACGAAGAGTTCTTATATTCCATGTCACATGAGAACTCATGGTTGGGATAATGCAAAGTAGTCCTTTGACCTGAGGCATCATAGTTGTCTTGTGGTTAAGTCCTTGATCTTTGATTATGTCAAAGTCACCCCCTCGGGGTGTCCACGGCATCGTTGGGGTTAAGCCACTTAGCTATGGAGACAAGTGAATGCGCAACAAGGGATCTCTAACCTTCAAACAGTTGAGGGAGAATACTCTATGATATGATTTGGAATCTCTGGCCAGAGTATGAATGAGATTAGGGAATGCGTTCCAAATCACATTCAAGGAAATCATATAAGCACACGAATCACATTGGATAGTAGACATGAATAAATAAACTATCATACCAAACAATGTGGTCAAGAGTATTAGATTAAAGAAGGACCGTATTGCATTTGTAATCCCAAAACTGAATAGGTTCTCTATCCTCTTCTGATTAGCTTGGGTAACCATGATATGCTGCTAGGTGTCACTCATGGTTTGTGGAAGCCCTAAACGTGTGTAATCACTAAAGGGAGAATTGAAAATAGTTTCAATTCACAATCGATGTAAAATGGTTTTAATCGCCCACTACCTCGCTAAAAGGAACCTAATGGATCGCACACCATAAAAGGTGGAGATTGAAGATTAAACTGAAATGAGTAAGAATGATTAAATGGTTTAATCATTTATTTATGGCAAGGATTAATTAATATGTTAATTAATCAAACGAATAAGTTCGTTAAAGACCTTGGGATAGTTTTGGACCTTAAGGCCCAATGGGCTTCGAACGTCAAGCCCATTGACTTAAGTTGTATGACAACTTAATGAATAAAGATTCACAAAGGCCCAAAAGCCCAAAAATCCCAAGGTAGGCCGGCCATGTATGATGAATTAGGGTTTTGGTTCTTTAGGTCACTTATTTGAAGGGACTATAAAAAGGACTTTATAGCCAAATATTCATTAAGTGATTAAGGGTTTGTTTTTGGGGAAAAATTGGAGAGAATTGTCTCTCCATTTCTCTCTAAAGAGGCCGGCCCTTTGGAGTAAGAATCTAGCAATCCTAACAACTCCAAAGTCACTCATTTCTTCTACAATCTAACCTTGGTGAAGAGACTTAGAGGTTCTCAATTTTGGGAACTTGGAGAAACCTATTCTTCCAACCAAATCCATAGATTTTAGATGCAAGGAATGAAGGCCCTCTCTTTGGGTGATTAGCCTTTGCTTATGCAAGGAGGAATCTACAAAGGTAATAATTTCAACTCACTTTGTTTTGAGTTGATTAATGGTTCACCAATCTACTAGGCTTTGAATTTCATGGTAATGTTTTGTTTTTGAGTACATGCAAGCATGATTCCGCCTTTAATTGTTAATTGCATGCCATATGATGTTGCTCAAATGAACATGTTTTTCAAAATAAATCCTTCAAAGAGGAATCAACAAAGGTATAAGATTTCTCAACTCACTTTGTTCTTGAGTTGAGTCTTGGTTCACCCTTCTACTAGGCTTTGAATTTCATGGGTAATGTTTTGTTTTTTGAGTGCATACAAGCATGATTCCGCCTTTAATTGTTAATTGCATGCCATAGATGTTGCTCAAATGAACATGTTTTCCACAATATTTCCTTCACAAGATCGCTTGAATTTGCATTGAATGGGCATTCGCGAACTTCATCCCAATGTGCATGCTTTTCTTCTAGCGCAAAAGAGTCTGCCAAAGTTAGATCTTCTTTCAGTGGGTGGTCTACTGGAAGTCCTTTTTGGAAGGTTGTTCTAGCTATCGAGTCGTTGCATCCAATTATCTTTGCTTTCTCTGCTTTAAACCGCTTCACATAGTCGCGAAGCGACTCTTTTGGGTTCTTCTTGATGTTGAACAAGTGGTCGGACTTCTTCTTGATCGAGCGATATGATGAATATTCTTTGGTGAAAACCAAAGAGGATTATTGCACTTCAGCAGTGCTTTAAGTGTCTCTTCGGGTTTTCATCCCCTTTGAAAGATGTGAAATGCGGCATGCTGAACTCGCATTGAGGCTCTACCTGCTCGATCTCGTCCGTGAAAGGTAACCTGCTTATGTTGGTTATGTTCCGTCGTAGTGCCTCATCGATGACCTCGTTGCGTTGTTGAGGTAATGGAGCTCTCGGCTACCCCCAACCGTGACTTGTTGGTCTAAGCTGCTCTTCCATATGTTTGGCTCGTCTATGCCGCAGATGCGGTGCGTGTAGCATGTTCCTAGCAGGTGAGCAAGTTCTTTGCAGGTTAGCGGTTGAATTTGAGTCGGATTGAGTGATTGCTTATCTCCGTCCGTCGTGCTGCCTACTCCAATGTGGGGTGGAGGATGCTCCTTGCGGGCTTAGCCGTGAATGAACACTTCACCTCGAAGGTTGCTTATGTTAACTATCGAAGTGTGACCCTAATTGTGAATGCATGCTCGTATGTGGGCCTAATTGACAGTGCATGCTCCTCCGTGCTCTAAGATAAGAGTATACGCTATCTCGGGGGCCCAATCAGGAGTGTACACTGCCTAAATGCTTGGTTCGTGTCTGGTCAAATGGTCGCTTGCCGGGACACAGCTCGGGCCGTGGTAGCGGTGCCATGGACCTCGCCGCAGGTAGTGGTGACCGTGGTGGCTACCGCGGTGGTTGCCATGGTGGAGCCCCGTAGTGATGGTGCCGCTCCTATGATCACATTTAGCCTCGTGGATTGCCGTGGTCCCATTTCTTGAATATTGGAATTTTCACTTGTGGAATTTTCTAAATTTCTAGCCATTGTATTTCTCTTTTAAGTTTTATCAAAGAATCTTTGCAAATAAAAAATTCTAATAATAAGAACGTACGAAAAATCTATAAATGGACAAGAAAATGGAAAAACCTTTTGATGCGGGAGTCTTCTAGGAGTGTGTGACTCTTCTCTCAATGAAAGCACCAATTTGTGGATGCAATTTTCTTCCTCCTTGATCTAGGACAAAATTGCACCTACAAAACAATTAACACCTTTGGTTAAGGTCAAAAGCCTCATTCACCCACGATGAATTTGGGGGGGGGGGGGCTTTAGCCGAAAAACCTCTAATGCCAAAGTTAGAATTTAGAGAGAAAAATGTTTAGAGAGTTTTTTGGGAGTTTAGCAAGAGTGTTGGAATTAGCTTTTTAGAGAAAATGGAGTCCTATTTATAGACCATGACCGGCCCTCTTTGAAAGAAAGAGTGGCCGGCCCTAGGGTATTTTTTGGGGTGTAATGGGTGATTTAATTGGTGATTAATGGATTAATTAGGAATTAATCCATTAATTAGCCAATTAACCTCCACTTAAATGGAATGTTATGTAGGTTATAAAATAATTACCTACGATGAGGATGGATGAGAATATCTTTGAATTGGTTACCTATTTTGGACACTTTTGACTTGATTGACGGATGATTGTCTGCTGCTTATGTGTAGGAATCCCGGTATGCCTCAAGGGTATATTTGTCATCTTTTACCCAAAAATCCACGTGTCGCCTTGTGATTATTTTTGGCTCGACATATAATATAATACTTTTTATAAAAACATAAAGTTGAAAATATTTATATATGTATAATAACATCACATCAAATACATATATATAATAACTTAGAGTTAAAATAATTGTACTGAAATTAAAACTGAACATAGAATATTTTTCACATACGCACCCGTTGCATCACGTACTCCGAAGATAAGTGTGTAGTATGTTTGGGTTAAGCCCAAACAATAAATAACTAATTAAATAAACAATTCAAATGCTAATGTAGACGACCAATTTGTCCACTTGTTTAACGAATCCAACAAATAAGTTATCAATATTACGGTCTGCAGCCCATAATACTAACAACGCATTGTTGTCTCAGCAAGCAAGTAATAAATTCCTGAGGATGCAATATTACCATCATGCCACCCATTGGGAAATATACATACATCACATGATCAAACCCTCGATCGTGCTAACGCACTACCCTCTCGGGGAACATCATCAATATTATACAATTCTCAATATCATAATCTCGATCTTTCAAATACCTGTTCGTAATACTCATCTGTCAATCGTATTATGTGCGTAAAATCTCTATACAACAGCTTAAACAGTACTATAGCCAACCCAGAAAAATAATTATCGTTGTACGCAACTCAAACAAAGATAGATATCTATTAGTCATGCTAAAATTGCAGAATAGACAAAAGCAATATGTTCTCCAAGGTTCAGATAGTTCATTCAGACTGGCCATTAGTCCGAAGGTAAAATGGGGTATTGAATAACAACTTTGTACCCACGACTTTCAAGAAAACTTCCCAAGACTTTGAATTAAAACATGCATCATAGTGTGATATAGTAGTCATACACACACCTTATAGTTGAACAATTGTAGTTCACAACGCCTTAGTGAGCAAATTTAAAATGAATTTCCCTTAGATTTAGTGAAAAACTATGTCGAGAAGGCTAAAAGAACACTCAAGAATTTGAGAGTCAAAACAAGTCCATCAAACCTAGAGTACAAGATAACTGGATTGAATGCATAATATCTCGCTACAACTGTAGCTTCCTGAATATTCAATCACCAATGGTAAAGATTCACTTAGCAAAGTATTTATTGGGTGATTGAGGAATTAATGGTCGCAACTAAAATTTTATTGTCCGGGCGATTCTCCTAGATGATCTGTCTGCCCCAGAAACAATACAAACTGTAGTAGGGTAGACATGTACCCAAGGTTGACTGAAATGCCTTCAGGCACAAAGAGGTGATTATGAAATGATATTCAGAATAGACGCTTATCAAAACACCAAAAATCTGATAAATTCAAGAATGAGGAATTTTACCAAGTGGTCTAAAATGTAGTCCCTCTGGACCAATGAAAGGTGAGTTGACTTGTCAAGTCGGTTAGTAATCATTGAACATTATCATAATCTCCACATTTACAAGATAACTCGTACCAAGAACTTATGATGATATTTCCCCATCTCCATTTGGATGTAGGAAGTGATTATAACCACTCGAACGATTCTTGATGATTTGTAAGTAACGTTAACTTGATACTCATGAAGTCCAATTGACATGACAAGCTGAAAGTGTGTAACGGCATATATGTCTTTTGATGCCACAATAGTAATTACATTTTCACAACTGGGATTGACTCTACTAAAGCTGACAATATCGTGCTACCGCGGATTGTCACATCCTAGCCCGAGCCCCCACCACATCCCAGGCTCAACTCCGTCGTAGCACGATATTGTCCGCTTTGGGCCCCGACCACGCCCTCACAGTTTTGTTTCTGGGAACTCACACCAGAACTTCCCAGTGGGTCACCCATCCTAGGATTGCTGTCACTGCAAACTCGCATACCTTCGGAGTTCCTAAGGAATCTAAAGCCAGTGAGCTCCTAAAAGCCCTCGTGCTAGGAAGAGATGGGCATGTGCATATAAGGCTTGCAGGATCCACTCCCCTAGGCGATGTGGGAAGTTATATTGCAATAGTACGAAACCAAAATATACAGAGAAAACGTCATCGTGGATTTCAAAATTATCGATGTCCTCGAAAGGTGTAAGAAAATGCTTAGGAAAAGACAACACTTCAGTTGTCAGAAACTTTATTCATAATCAACAACACAACTAAACTAACTTGCCTCAGTTGACATGTGAAGAAAAACGCCATAGCCCAAAAATAGCTAACAAACGACTGATAAAATCGACAAAACCAAGGATATCACATATTTCACAACACTTTGTGAGGATTTCAAACTTCTTCCACTAAAACCTTTTTGGGAAAAAGAAAAGAATATTATCTACTAAGATCACGTCTCCCAAGAAGAGTACCAATTTAAACAAAACTAACATTTGACAAATTTGGTATAAAGCTGACTGTCAGTATTTAGAAAATTTGATCTCATTGCTGAAGTAGGTGGAAAAATCGTCTGTTAGACTACAATGAATTCGACAAGCTAAGGAAGAAAACTTGAGTTCCAATAGTTGGTCGGGTCGACCATCAATTCAAAGTCTGGGTCAACGGTTTTAATCGTCACTCGATTGGGTTGCTAAATCTACGTACGACCCTACGGTTTAGTCTTTCGTCTTCGCGGATAGGTTTGAGGTTCCCTAGATAAAGTGTTTGGTTGGCTAAATTCCTAATTGGTAAGCTTTTGTAACTAAGTTCTCTCAATGATGTAGGAGTTGTTTGAAAAGACGCAAGGAAAACTGATGTAGTACGAGAAAGTGGATCGATTGTGTACCTCACTTCACCATTTGGTGATATTCCAAGTAAAATTTTGAGAAATGACGCCAAAGGTATATGCCTTCGAAACGTATCATATTACTTCCTTTCTCTATGACACGTACTAATAGGTCTTCGTAATTTTCTCAATTCTCATTCTTCTCCTAAAGCTAGAAATTAACTCGTGCTTTGATTTTACTGTTTGTCTGTGAAAGTGATCAGAAAGATGGCTGGTCGAAGAGGTTTTGTTTACCTAGATGGGTGATAAGGTTAAAACAACAATGAGTTTACCATCCTAATACAAAACTTGCTTCTAAGTTTCCATGATTGTAATTATTTCGGCTCAGGTTGTCACTGTTAATCAGTATATCAGTCACGCTGCTAATTAACGCATTTAAGATATTTTGATATTGTTTGTTACCCTAAAATTGTGAACTAGTGTTCTGGCACAAAGGTATCACTTCTAGATACTAGCCTATGTCCGGTATCAGAAATCATACTGCTTGAATACTGGTGGACAATTCCTAGATATTAGATAGTATCGTCAATTAGTGGCGCCACCATAGGCTGATTACAAGTTAGAGCCCACTTAGGTGGATGGTTTTGGATGATTGGTAAGGAATCGGTCCTAATGACTTGGTTTCATTGATTCAAGGAAAAATTGATTACTGGTTTTGGGATTTCTGCTACCCGAAGGTATAACAACTCATACTCACAAGCCTATACTTATTGAAATAATTAATACAACATCGAAAGGAAATCTAGGAACTAATGTTGGTTGGAATGTCCTAATGCTGGAAAAAAGAATTTGCTAATAATCTACTTTAGAATGGACTTAAACGAAAGTCGATCTTCCTCCTAAAGATCTAGAATGATCACTAGTACATTTGAAAAGATTAGTGCTATCGGGGGCCAAAAGTGGTTGTACCCCAGATGTACCATTCTAGCACCAAGTGATCGCTCAAGACATTTTTGGAATCTTGACAAAGTAAACTTCGTAGGAATTCTAATAGATGGTATACTAACGGATGTTACCAAGGAATCAAAACTATTCTTGGTTTCCTAACTCGAAAGGGTTTGTAAAGATGACGAGATAAAGTAGTGGAATTGATGAGTAAAGTCTTCAGTGGTACACAATTATCAACAAAATCGCCCTGCTTCAGGGCCATAAACTCGTCTCCAAATCGGGATTTTCAGTGGCAGGAAGGTTCTTTGTTTAAAGTCTAGAGGTGGTCGCCGAAATGTTCTTCTAACATGTTAATAAGTCATCTAAGTAACCCATAACTTAGGAAAAGCTAACACGTTTTTTTATATTCAACGAGGTGGCAGGATTCGACACTTAGGTTCAAGAACCAAGAATGCTTACATCACGCTTGTGATGAACGCAATACTGCCCAAACTTATGCTCTGATACCAAACTAACACACCCCAACCCAGAATGTCCACCTGGACTCCAAATCGAGCTATGCTGGCCAACACCAGAAGGGTGGCGAAGCCATAAAGTGTAGTGATGTGGAAAATGTGAATAAATTTAAACCTAAAAGTGCCTAAATATAAGAATGTGCTTGTGAGCGAGAATGAACCCATTTCGCATGTGATGTCAGAGCATAAGTAAAGTATAGTAAGGTAAGATGAGAATTATACCATCTTAGGAAAACTCATGTATCGAAATTAGCCACGAATCCTCGTCAATACGAAAGCTCAGCTATTAGAACCTGGACGGGCGAAAAACAAGGATGAGTGGGCCTAAAAATAAATTTTTGTAAAACCTTTTCAAAAACATAATAACCCCTCGCCATAAAACCAGTACAGTTTCCAAAATATACATACTACATATAGTATGAAAATACTTACCGTAGCCTGCAATATCTCAAGAATTGAATATGCCAAAAAATTCATAAATAATCATCTAACTTCTAGTAATCACAGTATCTCGCAGAAATAAACGTATCACATCGAATGCTCATCAACGT
This sequence comes from Malus sylvestris, assembly GCF_916048215.2. Classification (NCBI taxonomy): domain Eukaryota; kingdom Viridiplantae; phylum Streptophyta; class Magnoliopsida; order Rosales; family Rosaceae; genus Malus; species Malus sylvestris. Next base: position 38,402,907 of record NC_062272.1, on the reverse strand, counting down.
ATGTTGAAACATGAGTTCATGCAAAGGTATTCGAACATGAACAAGACTTGGTGTAATAATGAATTACACTCTACTACTACAATCACGTGAAGACTGGCGCTACGCGCATCACATACGGTGTGATGTGAACATACAGGTGAAAGACAGGCTCTGGCCCGGTCGAGTACTAGCATCGGTGTAGCAACATGTTGACCCTAAAAATTACCAAGCCTACATGGCACGCAGGCCGAGTAATTAAAAAGCTAACTATGGTTGTGTGCGGGGCATGCCAACTTGACCGCCGAGCTCAGCCGGTGAGTAAAATGTGTTGATATTGTGTTGGGCACACTGTTGACTTTTGAATCTTGCAACTGTGGCTAAGGAAGGAACACGTCTTGGCCTTCGAGTCCAAGAGCCTGAAAACAAGGCTGCTAGTCTTGCGAAGTTCATGGATAGTCAACGCCAGGTTCGGTCACAGTGATTATATTCATAAAAGTATAAGCACACCGAATTGGCACCAAACTATACGGAAACAAGTACTCAAAGGAGATGTATGTCTTATGGATAAATGTGGTTTAGCCATCAGAATTCCGAATTCTAAAACTTACTTGTGAATACCCAATCATAAAACAACTCGGCGTTCAATGTGCCATGCTCAGTAATCTGTAACACCTCACTTCGTTGAGAAGGCTAATGAGATGACCTCTGCCAATAAGGACCCGCAAATCCTTCTTGATTGAGACTTGGATAAGTAACCAATCTGCCTCAACGTAGTTCTGTTTATCCAAACTGAAAGTGCTCCGTGGTTGGCTGATTTTACAGCAACAGTGCTGTTTATCCAAACTGAAGATGTTCATCGGTTGCCTTCACAGTGCTATTTATCCAAACTAAAGATGCGTTGGTGAAAAAAGAAAATAAAAATCTTAAGGTTGTTGAGAGGTTTCGCGTAGAGCGAGAGTTTGTGCAGGGCAATTTGTATGTTGAATTAGGGGGCTTTTCGATGTTGCATGCGACTATATTTATAGTGGCTATCTTTTGCTTGACACGGCCTGATAACTTTATAGAGTACAACTGCAACTTTAACTCGTGGAATTGAAATTAATTCGTGTCAAATGCCATGGCATATCCTTCAGATTTTGTTACTTTTCAAACAAATAAAGCCTATATAGGCTTTATTACATCACATCAGAAACCTAGCCCACCTAGGCTTCTTATCTCATCAAAAACCTCCATCAGAAGCCTTTAAACTCATCTGATAACTTCCATCACCATGCAAAAAAAAGCCTAGCCTACCTAGGCTTCTTATCTCGTCATTATCCATGACCATCAAATCTTAGACTTATCAGATCATCACCGAAAGCCAGGCTTATCTAGGCTTCTTCATAATCTATCCATGCATGCATTAATCCATTTGTAGTTGTATGACAATCATCCCATCCTGCATGCTTCATTATCTGATGTCGTGCAGATCCCAATATTCCATATGTTCAAATCAATTGGGATTTAGACAAATATTAGGTTTAAAAAATTTAATATATTACTAAGTGATAATATCATGATTAAAATCACAACATTATTTCTCAATAATAATTGAAAAGCATTTCAAGCACTTTATCATTCAACGGTCTAGAATTTTGCTCATTCAACGGCCTCGATTACTCGGGCCGATAGTGTAATTTTGGGTCCAAACATTGCCTCCCAATTTCCTTGAGCTTCGGCCTGTAAGCCGAATGGTTAAGGAAATTTACGCATGCATTTGAACTTTTGCAACTGCCAAATAACTCCACTTAATACATATTGATTCGGCAAAAAGCATACTTGGTCTCTCCATGAACCAAAATCTTTGGTGGAGTATCCCAAATCTTTGGTCGAAGCCTTCAGACCAAAATACTTGATGCTATTGACGAAATTTGGATAAACCATGTCTTTTACCAAATATCCCCACCAAGCTAGCATAGGTGAAATGGTGTCAAGGTTGTCAAACATGATACTATGTCGGTTCAAACGATTTGTCAAACTGAAGAAATCATCGAATGAACACGAATTAAGAAGCAAAACAATAAACCAACGACCGAGTATCTCGAAATGACTGCAAAAACATATAGCTGAGGAAACATCATCAAAACCATCACCTAATAGCCATCATTCGGTGGAAAGCTACTCTGGATTTTTGTTTACCTAACAAATCCCGCAGCTTTTAAAGTTTTAATGCTCTTGGACTTGGTCTAATATTCTTCGGCAAATTACTGGTCACAGTGCACCGAATGGCCACAAAAAATGGGTCATTTTCTATGCCTCTAACCTCATTGAGGGCCGAGTGTCTTCTATCTCACCAGCGTTATTTTTATTTCAGCACTGTTGTGCTGAAAAAATAAGTTGTAATCACCGAGCACCAACAAACCAAACAGCTTTAAGTGTCTCCACAGCTAGTCAAAGTCACATTAATAACTGGCCGAGTACACCAGCCGAATACGTCAGTTGAAGAGCAAGTGACAACTCGGTATTTGATGGTGTAATTTTGGTCCACTCCATGCACTGTCCACTGAATGTGAAGTCTCTTGCCGAGTAGGCCGCCATTTAGTTCCTCGAAGATAGTTATGGTCGAGGACAAAATCCTCCTGTTGACTTGGGTGATGCAGACCACCAAATTGATTTACACTGACTTCGACCAAAGCTCATATGTGCTCTGATATTTGTTTGCAAATATTTTAACAAAAGAAAATCTATGTCAAAGTTTCAACTCCACTAAATGGTATTCCAAAATGAATAGGCTTCATGCCCAGCTTTGCAACTTCCACTTAGATAGCCTTTTAATGTAGACATGCCATGTTATGGAAAAGCCCCCATGACTTTATCACAATAACCTGTGCTGAGCACCATCTCATGCTCGCCGAGATCAGCAAAAAGTTGCCATACAAGACCTTGAATATGCCAACACGTATAAGGCCTAAGTTTCAGGAGGTCACTTCGACAAAAAGTTGGCATACATATGTGTGTGTGTGTGTGTGTGTGTGTGTATTTGACAATAAAAGTGGTCTTGTCTTGAATGATCAACGGTGCCGCATGGGATGTTCCTCGGCCCAGTAAATAAGACTTATATATCACCTGTTGTTGACATGTATTCTAACATAACTTGGAAGCAAATCATGATTCCTCACGCTAAACATATCCATATGTTGAAGCCTACTACCTCTTTTGTCTTAATCACATCAAATCACCATCCCACAATTTCAACTTTATCTCATGCATGGATTAATTGCACGAAATTAATCTAGTAGTAGCTGTACTACCACGTGAATCTGCCAACGCCTTTGTGCCGAATATCATCATTTGATTTGGATTGTAGATTAGGGATTTCTTCACTGAGCAGTAGTTTCACCAAGCAGCTATTTTAATTCACTCATTCTCGGTGAAATTAAAATAATTTTAACCACCGTGTACCACCTATGCCCCCCTTAATTTCGTATGCATCGGTCGAGGAGTCGAATGGTTAAGAAAATAATTTATTCATTATTTTTTTTTTAGCAAAAGAAAACAAAAGTGGTCGAACTATAAAATGGAGGAGGCTAACGATGTTTTATTCCTAACCGACATCTTTCAATACCAATATTGCTAATCAGATTTTGCACCAAGCCGAATAAAAAATGACCTCCAAATATTTTTTCCTTGATGAAAGATTTCTTACCATCAGCCGCCAAATGTCTTGGACAATTATTATACCCCCCAGGCATAATTACTTTGTTAATTTCGGCTTTTGACTCAAATAACTGAGCCGAACGGGATTGCTCCATACCAGCTTTATCGCTAATAACTGATGCGAAATATATAAGCACACAAATTAAACCCTCTTTTTATCAAATGTAGGAAAGTATGTAAGTAGGTATCGTTTTGGACCGGGGATTAGGAGGGATTGCTAAACACTTGAAAACTGACTTAGAAACGTAAAAACAAAGTTTAAAACACTAAACTAGACTCAAAGAATGCAAAACTAAACTATAAAACACCAAAACAAACCAAAAGACTCAAAACAGCAAATAAACACTCAAAACTGCCTTAAAAACACTTTCTGGGCAGTTTTGAACACCTAACACTAAATTGGACGAAATTGGGTTATGACTTGACTCAAGACACTTAAAAACACAAACTAAATTGATTTCTAACTAATCTAACACTTCAAAATAAATGGGGATTGAGTTTTGATGAAAATTGAAAACAAGAACAAACTTTGTAAATTGAACAGATTCTAAAACGAATTTGATAAAAGTGAATGGATGGAAAGCTAGCTAAGGGGTTCTTCTCGACACATGTCACACTTGCATACAAAACGATTTCCAATTGCTTCTCAATAAACCATGAATTCCCAACGCCCCAAATTAACCGTGAATTGCACTAATTAACCCTCAGATTTTCCTAAAGTTATCGAATTGGATGAATTGCATACGACAACCCAAAACATTCCTCACAAGTTCCCTGCATGAATTGCATAACAAAGATACAAGCAAAGATCATTAAGTTCTATGAAAATCATAAGCATTGGCGAGGCACTCGTTACTATGAATTGCATGAAACTTATGCCAAGAATTTACTTAACACGATTGTGATCAACAACCTTTACTACTTTTGAATATAAGTTCATAACGATTAGGTGAAATTCCCTTATATCCTAGCATCAAACTTATGCATGAAAATTAAGCGTGCACTCTCAACCAACACACACAAATCAGTTTTAATTCATGTGGATAAGTAAATTGAATTCACAACTTATGAAACGCAATTGAAAGTAATCAAATCATATAGCAAGCATAAACATGGTTTCGAACCCCCCCTAGCCAAGGGGGGGTTTAGTTCCTCATACGTACAAAACAAAGAGTATAGAATTTAAACATTGAAATCAAAGGAAAGGAAACACCTAAGACTTCCAGCAACTCGGACTTGAATGGCATGCAATCCAAGGCTTCTCCTCCTTCCTCTTTGCTGCGGCACAAGGTTTTGGGGACAGGTTTAGATGGTATTTGTATGGAGGAATGGATAGGAGATGGTATGGTGGTGTTTATGATGGATGGGGGGTGTGGCAAAAGAGAGAAAGATGGCTGAAAATGTGTTTGTGACGTAGTGTATGAATGTGTAGATGGGTTTGGCTAAAAGAATGGATGGAGAATGGGTGGTGTGGCTGATTGTGTTTTTGATGTAGTGTAATGTGTAGTGTTCTTCCCTTCACTCCCTATTTATAGAAGCTCCAAAGCAAAGAATCGCTCAAGTGGCTTCAATAAACAATACAAACAAAGACCAAAATGATGCAAAAACAGCTAGTTTACATGCTCTTTTATCATTGTGTCTTGCCTTTAACAAAAGGCAATCATTCCTCTTTTGCTAATTCAACTTCTTTGTAGCTGTCCATGTGCCTTCATTCTTCAATTTCTGATGCATTTGCGTTGTATTCCATCCCTTTTCCACATGTACTAGCTGTTAGACAACTTTCACACACATGTTTTGCATCATTTCATCTTGCAAACATCAACTTTCGGCCACTTTACACCTCTACACACATGATATGCATCATTTCAGCTTGCAATTATGTTTGTAGTTGCTGAAAATGTGAATACATCTTGTAAAGCAATCCAACAAATGGCATCGTTCACTTCTTTACCTTTCAAATTGTTCCTTAAGTGTATGTATCTGCACACTTCCACACTTCAACTTCATTATTCAGATTTTTGCATGTGTTGAAACCTTTTTTAAAACACCAAAAACGTCCATCCCACTTGCTCCATATGCATGCAATCCATTTTGGCCCAAAATTGCTCCAAATTGCACCAAAATGCACTTTCTTTCCAACTTTGTTATTAGGACCTACAAACACACGAAAATAGCTTAAAACACTCTTATAAGCAATAACTAACTAAGTAAATGCAAGAAAACATGTTAACTAAGTCGCATAAATATGTTCCTATCAAATTCCCCCACACTTAGCTTTTGCTAGTCCTCGAGCAAAACGAAACAAACAAACAAAACAAAGTAAACAAACACACATTCTAATCCTTCCAACATTTGCCTCAGGGATTTCCAATGCACATGACATGTTAAAAATCATTATTCCCACAGATTTTAGTTATCTTCACACTTGAGCACATACTTAATCACAGTCACCACTTACTAGTTTTCATTTAACCAATTAAAATGATGTTTTGAATGTAGTAACATGCCTTAGAGAATTTGCTCAATTCCTTACAAGATACTCTCTATTTTCACACATTTTCTGACAACACACCCTACACTAGTTATATGTGAGAAGATTGATGTAAACATGAAAACGAACACTCACATATATGTGTTACAAAGAAAGCAATTTCTGGAGTTATTAAGCATGTTTAGATATGATCTCATGAATGGAATGTTACTACTTAGATGCGAGAACCAGTGACACCATATGCTCATACCAAATTCAAACTCCACAAAATGAAACACATAACACTCAAGATAGAAGTCAAGGGTTGTAATGAGGCATGGGGTAATGGTTAACAAAGGAAAGATAGGGATAACAAACGTTCCTAAGGCAATAGCAAGCAAAGTAATGAAATCGAAACTTAGAATTCACTTTAGAATGCAGAAATCAACTTTTAACACAAAGGGAAGATTTAAGCAATACTTAGGGCCGAATTCAATGTTTTGGACCCTTTCTTCAACAAACAACACTTTAGAACTCTTTTTCATACATTTTCACAACTTTTTTTTTTTTTTCGACTCGTGCCTTATTAAGGACTTTGGCACACACACACAAGAATCACTTCCCCCACACTTGTTTTCTGCAATACATTAATCAAAAGGAATTCAATTTGAGTCATGCTTTACTATGCTTCAAGAACAAGGGTATGGATGGTCCTAATCTAGGCTAGGTGAGGATAGTGTGGGTTAACAAAGAACGTAGGCTAAACAAGGCTCAACGGGGTTAAACTTAAACATATAATGAATGGGATAGGCTTTTTGGCTCTCGGCTCACTAAGCAACTTCATCTTGAATATGTGTTATGCAAATCAATAACATGCTTTGAATGAAATAGGCATGAGTTCTAGCATTTGGAACTAAATGATGAAACGCCTTCTAAGTAGCAACCAAGCAAAGAATAATGAGATCATGCAACGACTTTAGAAAACAATGATGCGCAGTTTATTAACTCTCCAAATAAACGTTTAGGCTTAAGTCTCACAAGGTTGTAGCGTACATTTGAGTTCCTTCTTTCAAGCATGTTACAAAACTGATTTTTCCTTTATGATTGCATGTGAATTCATAAATTATAACCACAACCAAGCATACACCAAAGAGTAAATGAAATGTTCATCCATGTTTATAACTCTCTTTAACAGTCATGTAATTAAAAACCAAATCCTCATCATTGTGTTGGAAGGTACCCTAAGACACATACAAAAACAACTCTTTTTGGTTTTTTTCAAAACAATTTTTCAAATTTTTATGAGATTTTCGGATTTTTATGTCAAAACACACTAAAATACTCCAAAATAGCTTAAAAACACTTAAAACAGCAAGGAACAACACTAGAAGTAATGGGTGATAAACTCCTACGATTTCATGCAAAACAACTTGGTTACCCCCCCACACTTAAATCAAACATTGTCCTCAATCTTTTAAGCATAAACTCACACAAAAACAAGCAAACAAACAATTAACAAATACACATGATAAATATGGCAAAGTCAAAACCAAACAGAGTAGAGTTTAAGAACGCAAATCTGGTTTTGGAGATAGATGATCTTGTTGACTTTCCACAGCTTTGATCTTGAACTGGTTTGGAATTCTGAGCGAGAAATATGAGAGTTCCTTGGTTTCAAATCAGACTCCTTCTGCTGGGATGATTTGATTGTGCAGTCTGCATTCTTCTCTGCTTGTTTCTTCTGCACGGCGGGTAGGCACGAGGTAAATTTGTTGGTCTGTTTCTTTCTTCAATCTTTCCAAGTGCCCACCTCTTGCTTTCTTTCTCCTTGTCCCTAGCTGAGGATGAATTGGTAAATTGTCTTCACATGCTTCGAGGTATCATTTTCACTTCCTTATCTGTTCCCCAGGCAGATATGGTAGACGAAGAGGAAGCATAAGATGATGAAGATGAGTACTCAAGAGCAAGGCTAGGTAAGCAATTAGGAAGGGGTTACAGGCAATCGGTTCCAGATCGGAAGATTGATACCAAGTGCTGGCTGATTACTCACTTTCTCCTTGTCCTAAAACAACGACAAGGAGAAGGACATGGAGAAAGCATGATATGAGATACTCTTGCTTTCAACCTTCATGATATGAAATACTTTTGCTTTGGATGGGTTGTTTGCAGAGGTACCCCAAGGATTAAGAAACACTGAGTGACTCGAGAGGGTTTGTTGGAAAGGCATTCTCGGAGATGACAGAAGGTTATGTATGTTTGCCTTGCCATGAAGGGTGAAGGTCGACATTTATAGGAAATAATAACCAATACCGTTCTTTCACTCTTGTCGGCAACCGTTGGATGATTGAACAGTAAACTTCACGTGCTTTCTACTTCACCAGAAATCGTCGACAGATTGCCCGTGATTTTCGCAAAGCTGAGTGTGCAAGTGACAGGCGCTGACACGTCTGGAAAAGCAAGTGCCTCTTCGATATCTGGAATCGGCGTTTCGACAAACTGCCCGTGATTTCCGCAAAGCTGACTCTACATGTGATAGATGTTGACACGTCTGGAAAAGTAGATGGTTGGAATCGGCGCTTCGACAAACTGCCCGTGATTTCCGCAAAGCTTACTCTGCATGTGACAGATGCTGACACGTCTGGAAAAGCAGATGCCTCTCGATATCTGGAATTGCCTCTTCGATCTCTGAAATCCTGTCGAGTGCAGAGGTTGCATGTGACAAGTGCGGACAAATCTGGAAAAGAAGATTGGCCGTGGTTTCTGAGCAAGCCCAGTTTTTGAGAAAGCTAGCGCCTCTTTGATTTTTTTAGTTGGCCTCTTCAATTTCTGAACTCAACTCTTCAATCTCTGAAATCCCATCACATGCTGATTTTTATAGAGGTACGCAGGACGTTTAAAGCACACTTGAATTTCTGCCTATAGAAAACTCCCTTCTTGCACTTCTACGACTTTGACTTGTCCGACCTCTTCTTTCTTTAACACCTCTAAAAATGTCTGGCCCTTCCGACCGTCGTTTTGACTTGAACCTTGGTGAAGAGGCAGTCCCGCCTTCTCCAGACAACATATGGCGCCCATCCTTCATATCCCCTACTGATCATCTTACCGTTGGGGATTCGGTGATGAAGAATGCCATGACCGCTGCGGTGGTGGCCCGAAACCTTGTTACTCCTAAAGATAACAGACTGCTTTCCAAACGGTCTGATGAGTTGGCTATTAAGGAGTCTCTGGCTCTTAGTGTACAGTGTGCTGGTTCTGTGTCCAACATGGCCCAACGCCTATTTGCTCGAACCCGTCAAGTTGAATCGTTGGCGGCTGAAGTGATGAGTCTCGAACAGGAGATTAGAGGACTCAAGCATGAGAATAAACAGTTGCACAAGCTCCCACACAACTATGCCACAAACATGAAGAGGAAAATTGACCAGATGCAGGAATCTGATGGTCAGATTTTACTTGATCATCGGAGGTTTGTGGGTTTGTTCCAACAACATTTGCCTTCATCTTCTGGGGCTGTACCGCGTAGTGAAGCTCCAAATGATCAACCTCTGATACCTCCTCCTTCTGTGGCCCCGCCGACTGCTGAGACTTTTCCTAAGCAGCCTTTGTGAAGGCTCCCTCTTGTATCTATCTGCTTAATGTTCCTTTCTTTTTTTATGAATGTAAAAATACCTTGCACAACTGTCAGTGTTTCAAAAATAAACCCACACAAAAAAACAATTTAAACAAGCAACAAATAAAAATGATAATCAAGGCAAAATAAAACTGCAGAAAAGGGAAGGTTTTTAGAAACGCAAAACTGATTGTGGAGCGATTCAAAAATCTTCCTTATTTGAATACATGGGTTGCCTCCCAAGAATCGCTTGCTTTAACGTCTTGCAGCCGGACGATACTCCTTTGAGGCTTCATTAGACCCCACGGCATGCAGGGATGCTTCCTCTCCAACCTGGCCTACGAACCACTTCATGCTTTAGATCTTTGAATGGAAGGGGATAATGATCCTTCCTGATTTTTGTGCTTTGCTTCCCTAAATCAACATGAACTCTCCCATTACTTTGAATACACCTAGGTACTGTTGGAAGTATGCCCAGTAAGCCACTCATTTGATGTAATAGCTTTTTGGAATACTTATTGTATTAAACTTTTATATGTTTAATGAAGGGCAAATCTTATTGTTAATCACTATTTATTGTATCATGTGTTTAAGCAATAAGAGAATCCAAGGAATGTATTTGTTCTAAGAGATAAGTGATCTAAGTGAGTTAGATTATCGAGACCTTTCTCTTATGTTCATTCCTAAAACGTTCCTAGCCATAGGATTGCCAATTGGGCATTGACAATCCGCTAAGGTTAGTATGTGTTGTGTTGACTCAAGCGTGAGTATGACTAGTCTCAAGTCATTTGGTATTGGACACTAAGACAAACACATAGGTGCTCGAAAGAGTAATCGAGTACACTGAACTACGATCAAAAGAGAGTTCAAACATACATGTCATGTATGAACTCTAAAGTTACAATATGCAAAGTAGTCCTTTGACCTGAGGCATCATAGATGTCTAATGGTTAGGTCCTTGATCTTTGATCATGTCAAACGGCATTCCATCGGAGTGTCCATGGCATTGTTGGGGTCAAGCTATCTAGTCATGTAGGCATATGAATGCACAACAAGGGATCTCTAACCTTCCATGGTGGAGGGAGAATACTCTAAGATATGATTCTAAAGTCTTTGGCCAAAGCAAATGAATATGACTTAGGAAGTTTGTTCCAAATCATATTCAAGGGAATCATATAGGAAAGTATCACATTGGATAGTAGACATGAAACAAACTATCACTTAAACAATGTGATTAAGAGTATTGTATTAGAGAAGGACCGTATTGCATTGTAGTTGTAACTGGATAGGTTCTCCAACCAATTCTGCTTAGCTTGGGTAACCATGACATACTGCTAGGTGTCACTCATGGTTTGTGGAAGCCCAAATGATTAGGTAACACTAATCATTAAAGGGAGAATTGAAATGTGGTTTCAATTCACAAAATGATAGTTAAGAGTAACATCGCCCACTGCCTTGCTAATTGGAACCTAATGGATCGTACACCGAGTAAGGATGTATGTGAAGAAATTATATGAAATGGATAAGCAATTAAATGGTTTAATTGAAGAATGGTCAAGATTAATTAATTAGTTAATTAATTTTACGAAAGGTTCGTATTGGGCTTATATGTTGGTTTTGGGTTTCGGGGCCCAAAAGCGTTTTGGTCCAAAAAGCCCATTATGTTCAAGTTGTATGACAACTAAAACAAAATGGGCAAATAGCCCAATAACACCAAGGTGGGCCGGCCATTAGGGTGAATGGGCAAAGTTTGCTTTATTACAAGTTTGCCACTCACCAAAGAAAAGGTTATAAAAGCAACTTTATAGCTATTTTCTAATTAGGGTTTTTCTTGATGAAATTGGGTGAAACATTTTCTCCATTTTCTTCTAAGGAGGCCGGCCACTAAGGGGAGGGACATCTAGCAATCTCTTCTTCCCCTAGTCATCCAATTCATCTTCACAAGATACAACCTTGGTGAAGAGACTTAGAGACATCAAGCTTTTGGTGTTTTGGAGAACAAATCCTTTTTCCTCAAATCATCAAAGGAGCACTAAAGGGAGGAAAACACAAGGTGGATTCAAGGAGCTTGGAGGTGACTTGAAGGCCCTCCACTTGGGTGAATCCCTTGTGTAATCAAGGATGAGCTTCAAGGGTAAAGAATCACTAAATTCTTCTTTCTCTTTAATGTTGTTAAAGAGTTTATTTTGGTTCACCATATACTAGGCTTTGAAAGTCATGGGTTTTATGAATTGTTTTTGGATGCATGCCTACTTTAAAGTGTTAATAGCTTGCATGTGTATTCAAATGTTCATACTTGTTCTTAGCTAGGACAAAATTTTTTCCTTCAAGTGGTATCAGAGCCTAGGCCTAGTGTATGGTGAATCCTTTTGGGTTTTGTGATGTTCATATTTTGTGATTTAAATGTTGTAAATGTTACAATCTTTGTTCTTGCTTTTGAATATATAAATTTTGCTAGAAAATTTAGCATCTCAAATGTTGTAGATGTATTTCATTTAAGCATGAATATTGGAACTAAAATTTGATGCCATGAGTTTTGGGAAATTCGGCCAAATCCTTAGGGTGACTTTTTGGGTTCATGTTTGTCTTGTTAAAATGGTTTTAAGGTGACTTTTGGAACCCCTGAGTACCCTAGGATATTTGCCCTCTTTTGAGAGGTGAAAAATTGAGTTTTGGTGAATGAAAACATCCATGGGGCTATTATGAGTTTTCATGGTGTTCTTCAAATGTTCTTGAAGTTCTTGCCAAGAACAAAAAGGTTTGAAGTTTTGATTCAAAAGTTTTATGTTTTTCATAAAGTTTTAGTTTAATTTTGATGGGTGATGGATATTGGTGAAGCATTAATTTTGGTTTTAATGTTAGACAAATATCTTTAATGTTTGACACAAAACATTTTCTTACAAACCATCAACTTCACCTTTACCTCACCCACCAAAATCAACTTGCATATTGCACATGCATGCACTAAAACCCTTTCACACTTGTTCACACACCTCCTTGGCCGGCCACCCCAACAAGTGGGGTACTTTTGGGGCCTTTTGTGCAATTACATAAAGTTGTGAAAATTTTGTGTTTTTGCATTTTGGCCCAAAAGTTTACGTTTTTACGTTTAGGCTTAAAAACTCTAAAGGACAAATTGTTTTGATCCTTTAATGATGTTTTTACATTAATGAAATTTTGGGTTCTAGTTGAAATTACATGAAGTTGTGGACTTTTGTGTTTTTTCAAAGCGACCCCAAAAGTTTTTGTATTTGCATTATGGCCCAATTGTTGTGGTCATAGTTTCCTTTTGGCCCAAATAAAAAGAGAACAAAATTGTTTTGTCTCTTTAATGAGAATTGGATTTTCATTTCATTTAGTTCCATTTAAATCAATTCTATGGATCCAAAAACCAATTGTTTAAAGTTGTTTTCTTAGTTAATATGATTGATTAAGAAAAGGGTGATTATGAACCAAAGGCCACGATAATTGAGGTATGTGATTGGCCGATATACATTATGAATGTTTGGGTTTTAGTAGAGTAGATTTGAATGTAATTTGATTAATTCAATTTGTTGTAAATGGACATAAGTCCATCATTTGATTTGTGTTGTAAAAGGGCATAAGCCCTTCTTATTATTTCATGTATTCCTTTTGTTTATATGTATGCAAATTGGAATAGTTGGGTCCAACGCCCAATAGGAAATAACGGTTTAATTGGTTTAAACGCGTAACTAAAATCAACAACTATCTACCTTAAACCCAAGGTCCAACACAAGGCTCGTGTTGGATCAAATAAATCGGTTCATAATCATCCTAAAACCTAATATGACTATATAGTCCATATGAGGATGCAATGCATTCGTTAGTAGTTCTATATAGTCTCGCTTGTTTCTTCGAAATAGTGGGAGTATTATAAACTACTAAATCATATTAACTTGGACCAATGGTTGTGATAGGCCCAAGTTCTTTTAATACGATTAAAATGTTTTGATGTAGCCCAAAACTACTCCCTCAAAACGAATATTAAGTTGATAAGCGAGAGATGCTTTGAACATCTCTTCGTAGGCCTTCCACCGTGGTGGGATCCAATCGTTTGTGACTCATGCATCGGCTTCACCCTATAATGGGGAAGTACAAAGTATGTGCTTACATCCAGGAGGAACCTATAAACATATGATGAGGTGAGTGTAGACAACGAGTATGACCAACATGATATAATTCTGAGGTTGTGCTTGAACCTCTACATAAACTAAGCATGGTGGGAATGACTTAACTAAGTGCAATGGTGCCAACATGATATAATTCTGAGGTAATCATTCTCTAGAGGCCAAACAAGATGGGTAATTACAAGAGTTGTAAATGAATAATGCGTTATTCTCTCATCATTATTTTTGCTAACCAACATGATATAATTCTGAGGTGGGCTTGGTAATGGTGAGTCTCCCATAACCCGCTAAGAGTTCAATATAACTCTCGAATTCTATTGAGGGATGTGGAATTTGCCAAAAATAGTGGGTGGTACTATTTGATTCAAAGACCCAATCAAATAGTTTTAAACAAACAATCAAATACGATTTCTGTTATGTTATGTAGTGAACGACATGCCTAAAATTATACCCACCATTATACTTAACAAAAGTGGCCTTAAGGGCCAACGTTTCCTTGCTTGGTTTCGCCATATTGAGAATGTCTCAAAGGTGAAAGACATATTGTATGTGCTTAAGCAATCCCCTCCTCATGTACCTCCTACGAAACTAGCTTCAAAGGAGGAGTGTCAAAATTATGTTAGACACTATGAGGATGACTTACAAGCCAAATGCTTAATCCTTACTTCACTTAGTGAGGAGCTTATGAAGCTACATAAGCACATGGACACTTCTTGTTCCATGGTTGAAAGTTTGCATAAGATGCATGACATTGAGACTAGTAATGTACGATTCTCAAATGTTTGTAGTCTAATGAATGCCAAGATGGCAAAGGGGGCATCGGTTCATAAACATGGACAAAAGGTGGAAAAGATATTTAGAGATCTTAAAAGTTTAGGAACTTCCATCGATGGGAAAATGGCCCAAGACTTTTTCCTTGCATCTCTCTCGGATGATTTCACTAAGTTTATTGTAAACTATAAAGTGAATAGATTCGATCATTCTTTGAAAGAGATGATTGACATGTGCTGTAAATTTGAAAAAGGTTTCAAAAGGGACAGTGGGAGTGAGAATGCAAACACAAGGAAAAGGTTGCATAAGAAGAAGGCAAAGAAATCCAAAGGAACATGCTTTCATTGTGGAAAGGATGAACGTTGGAAAAAGAAATACAGGGTGCGCATTGCGAGCCTTATGACACGAACTTTTGAAGAGACTATTTCTGTCATAGAGAGTGCTTTTACAGTGAGCTCCAATTCCTGGATATTTGATTCAGGCGCTAGTCAACATATTTGCAATACGTTGCAGGGACTAGCAGGGAGCAGGTCACTGCGCAATGGGGAGATGGTTGTGCGAGTTGGGAACGGCACTAAAATCTCTGCAAAAGCAATAGGCACCTACATGCTTAACCTACCCTCTGGGGAAGTCCTGGAACTTAAAAATTGTTTATATTTTCCTTCATGTATAAAGAATTTGATTTCTATCTCTAAGCTTTTACGAGATGGGCACTCAGTATTGTTTGACAAAATGAGTTGCACTTTATACTTGAACGGTCGTATTATCTCTCATGGTAATATGATAGAGGGACTTTTTCACCTAGAGACGAATAGTGGGACGCACTGTATTGAAAGCGGGAATACCTCAAAACCCAAAAGGGCTAGAGAAGAAGTTAACCGAGAAAAGATATGGCATCTTAAACTTGGACATGTGAACCTTGATAAGATTCGCAAGATGTCGAAAGACGGATATATCCGCCCATTAGGTAATGACCGGATGGGTACTTGGGAATGTTGCTTAAAAGGGAAGATGACCAAATCTCCATTTACTAGAAAAGGAGAGCGTGCCACTGAAATTCTAGGGTTAATCCACACTGACGTTTGTGGACCTATGTCTACTACGTCGAGAGGAAGCTTCTCCTACTATATCACATTCACCGACGATCACTCTCGGTTTGGCTATGTGTATCTTATGAAGTACAAGTCAGAATCCTTTGAAAGGTTCAAAGAATTCAAGAATGAAGTTGAGAAGCAAACTGGGAAACATATAAAGACCCTAAGATCGGATCGAGGCGGTGAATATCTGAGTAACGAGTTCCTAGATTATCGCAAAGAGTGTGGAATTGTATCACAGTGGACTCCACCAGGAACTCCTCAACATAACGGAGTTTCTGATAGGAGAAACCGAACCTTGATGAACATGGTTCGTTCTATGATGAGTTCCGCTGATCTACCAATATCATTCTGGGGATATGCACTACACACAGCAGCTTATTTGCTAAATGCAGTGCCCTCTAAATCTGTTCCACAAACACCATATGAGATATGGTATGGGAAGAAACCAAGTCTTAAACATCTTAAGATTTGGGGTTGTCCAGCATATGTTAAGAAACAAGATGCTGGAAAGCTTGAAGCGAGATCCGTTAAATGCTATTTTGTGGGGTATCCTAAACAGACTTATGGATACGAATTCTATCACCCTGACGACCAGAAAGTCTTTGTCGCCAGAACTGCTATATTCATGGAAGATGAATTCGTTCTTAAAGGAACTAGCAAGATAGAATTGAAAGAAATTAATGAGATTAATGATGAACCATAAACAAGCACTCGACAAGTTGACAACCCTGTTCCTGAACCCCTAGCTCCACGTAGATCTGAACGGGTTAGTAAGCCACCTAAGAGGTATGGCTTAGACAATGACTTTGATGAATTGTACCTTCTAAGTGACAATGAAACAAAGGAGGACCCTAGAGACTACACTGATGCAATGTCCGACATTGATTCAAAGAGATGGCAAGAGGCCATGAAATCCGAGATGGATTCCATGTATCAAAATCAGGTCTGGACTCTTGTAGACCCTCCAGAAGGTATTGTACCTGTTGGAAACAAATGGGTCTTCAAGAGGAAGATAGGCGTTGATGGGAACGTGGAGACTTATAAGGCTAGACTAGTAGCCAAGGGTTACAGGCAAAGAAAAGGGATTGACTATGAAGAAACTTTCTCTCCTGTAGCCATGATTAAGTCCATTCGGATTTTGCTTGCTATAGCTGCGTACCATGATTATGAGATATGGCAAATGGACGTGAAGACGGCCTTTCTGAACGGCTACCTAGAGGAAGAGCTCTATATGACTCAACCCGAAGGTTTCATGTCCAAGTCTGAAAAGACTAAGGTATGCAAGCTTCAAAGGTCCATTTATGGACTTAAGCAAGCCTCCAGGAGCTGGAACATTCGTTTCGACACTGAAATCAAAACGTTTGGTTTTACTCAAAACGAAGACGACAATTGTGTTTATCAAAAGGTCGTTGGGGAAGCAGTAGTATTCCTAGTGTTATATGTAGATGACATATTACTATTCGGGAATGACACTGCAATACTTTCTTCTGTAAAAGTGTGGTTGTCCAAAACCTTCCACATGAAAGATTTAGGAGATGCATCTTATGTCCTTGGGATAAAGCTCTATCGTGATAGATCCAGAAGATTAATTGGATTATCCCAATCTATGTACATTGATAAGGTGCTAAGTAGGTTCGAAATGGAACATTCTAAGAAAAGTTTTCTTCCTGTGAGACATGGAATTCACCCTTCTAAGGCCATGGAACCTAAGACTCCTGAAGAGATACGGCAAATGAGTTGTATTCCTTATGCTTCCGCCATAGGAAGCCTCATGTATGCCATGATATGCACAAGGCCTGATATCGCATATGCTGTGAGCATTACTAGTCGATATCAATCTAACCCAGGATCAGAACACTGGGCAGCTGTCAAGACGGTCCTTAAGTACTTAAGAAGAACTAAGGACATGTTCCTCGTATATGGAGGAGCAGCAGAGTTGCGAGTGGAAGGCTATACAGACGCAGATTTCCAATCTGACGTCGATGATAGAAGTTCCAACTCCGGATATGTATTCACTCTGAATGGTGGGGCTGTCAGTTGGAAGAGCAAGAAACAAAGTGTAATTGCTGATTCCACAACAGAGGCTGAATATGTCACTGCAGCTGAAGCCGGCAAAGAAGCGTTCTGGATGAAGAAGTTCATCACTGAACTTGGGGTGGTTCCAACCATTACATCACCAGTAACTTTGTACTGTGATAATAGTGGGGCGATAGCTCAAGCCAAGGAACCCAGGGCACATCAAAAGAACAAGCATTTTGACAGACGCTTTTATATCATTAGAAGATATGCTGCCGAGGGGAAAGTTAACATCCTCAAAGTTGCTTCAGCCGATAACGTAGCAGATCCACTGACAAAGCCAATGTCTCAGATCCAGCTTGACCGTCATATGGAAAAGATGGGTATTAGATACATGGGAGGATGGCTTTGAGTGCAAATGGGAGATTGTTGGAAGTATGCCCAGTAAGCCACTCATTTGATGTAATAGCTTTTTGGAATTCTTATTGTATTAAACTTTTATATGTTTAATGAAGGGCAAATCTTATTGTTAATCACTATTTATTGTATCATGTGTTTAAGCAATAAGAGAATCCAAGGAATGTATTTGTTCTAAGAGATAAGTGATCTAAGTGAGTTAGATTATCGAGACCTTTCTCTTATGTTCATTCCTAAAACGTTCCTAGCCATAGGATTGCCAATTGGGCATTGACAATCCGCTAAGGTTAGTATGTGTTGTGTTGACTCAAGCGTGAGTATGACTAGTCTCAAGTCATTTGGTGTTGGACACTAAGACAAACACATAGGTGCTCGAAAGAGTAATCAAGTACACTAAACTACGATCAAAAGAGAGTTCAAACATACATGTCATGTATGAACTCTAAAGTTACAATATGCAAAGTAGTCCTTTGACCTGAGGCATCATAGATGTCTAATGGTTAGGTCCTTGATCTTTGATCATGTCAAACGGCATTCCATCGGAGTGTCCACGGCATTGTTGGGGTCAAGCTATCTAGTCATGTAGGCATATGAATGCACAACAAGGGATCTCTAACCTTCCATGGTGGAGGGAGAATACTCTAAGATATGATTCTAAAGTCTTTGGCCAAAGCAAATGAATATGACTTAGGAAGTTTGTTCCAAATCATATTCAAGGGAATCATATAGGAAAGTATCACATTGGATAGTAGACATGAAACAAACTATCACTTAAACAATGTGATTAAGAGTATTGTATTAGAGAAGGACCGTATTGCATTGTAGTTGTAACTGGATAGGTTCTCCAACCAATTCTGCTTAGCTTGGGTAACCATGACATACTGCTAGGTGTCACTCATGGTTTGTGGAAGCCCAAATGATTAGGTAACACTAATCATTAAAGGGAGAATTGAAATGTGGTTTCAATTCACAAAACGATAGTTAAGAGTAACATCGCCCACTGCCTCGCTAATTGGAACCTAATGGATCGTACACCGAGTAAGGATGTATGTGAAGAAATTATATGAAATGGATAAGCAATTAAATGGTTTAATTGAAGAATGGTCAAGATTAATTAATTAGTTAATTAATTTTACGAAAGGTTTGTATTGGGCTTATATGTTGGTTTTGGGTTTCGGGGCCCAAAAGCGTTTTGGTCCAAAAAGCCCATTATGTTCAAGTTGTATGACAACTAAAACAAAATGGGCAAATAGCCCAATAACACCAAGGAGGGCCGGCCATTAGGGTGAATGGGCAAAGTTTGCTTTATTACAAGTTTGCCACTCACCAAAGAAAAGGTTATAAAAGCAACTTTATAGCTATTTTCTAATTAGGGTTTTTCTTGTTGAAATTGGGTGAAACATTTTCTCCATTTTCTTCTAAGGAGGCCGGCCACTAAGGGGAGGGACATCTAGCAATCTCTTCTTCCCTTAGTCATCCAATTCATCTTCACAAGATACAACCTTGGTGAAGAGACTTAGAGACATCAAGCTTTTGGTGTTTTGGAGAACAAATCCTTTTTCCCCAAATCATCAAAGGAGCACTAAAGGGAGGAAAACACAAGGAGGATTCAAGGAGCTTGGAGGTGACTTGAAGGCCCTCCACTTGGGTGAATCCCTTGTGTAATCAAGGATGAGCTTCAAGGGTAAAGAATCACTAAATTCTTCTTTCTCTTTAATGTTGTTAAAGAGTTTATTTTGGTTCACCATATACTAGGCTTTGAAAGTCATGGGTTTTATGAATTGTTTTTGGATGCATGCCTACTTTAAAGTGTTAATAGCTTGCATGTGTATTCAAATGTTCATACTTGTTCTTAGCTAGGACAAAATTTTTTCCTTCAGGTACCTGCACCAAACAAGGTAACAACCTATTATTCGAAATGGGAATTGAAAGTGGAGAAGATGGCTTACCCATGTACGGCAAAGAAGTGGCAGCACAATGAACAGATGCACAAGGGGCGCTTTCGGCCAGATTTGGTGATTTCAAGGTTGGGGCCGTGCACCCCTTGTTGTTCACTCCAATTCCTTCCTCGATGGTGGTTCGAGGTACATTCTTCCTGATTAGTGTTGAACATTCCTGCCCTATATTTTCAATTACATTAATGGCACAACAAGAACGAACAACATTAGAAGTCTCAATAAATTCAGAAACTTTAAAACTAATCATGTCACCACCAAATGCCATAGTGACTTCTCCTTTGGCCACATCAATCTTGGTTTGAGCCGTTTTCATGAAAGGTCGTCCAAGTAAGAGTGGTGATGGTGGAGAGTGGCTTGAATCCTTCATATCGAGCACGTAGAAATCTGCAGGGAAAATCAAGTGGTTTACCTGCACCAAAACATCTTCCAAAACTCCCTTTGGATAGGCATTAGATCGATCGGCCAATTGAATAATCACACCATCATTTTTCAACTCGCCCAAGTTCATAGATGCATAAATGGAATAAGGCATGACATTTATAGATGCATGATGTGAAAATTATGTTGACACTCAAATTAACCCTCTTTTTATCAATTGTAGCAAAGTATGTAAGTAGGGATCGTTCTAAACCGGGGATTAGGAGGGATTGCAAAATCACTTGAAAACTGACTCAAATACGTAAAAACAAGTTTAAAACACTAAACTAGACTCAAAGAATGCAAAACTAAACTTTAAAACACCAAAACAAACCAAAAGACTCAAAACAGCCCAAAAACACTCAAAACTGCCTTAAAACCACAATCTGGGCAGTTTTGAACACTAGACACAAACTTGGACGAAAATTGGTTTTAACTTGACCTAAGACACTTAAAAACACAAACTAAAGTGATTTCTAACTACTATGACTCAACTAAGTAAAGTGTTGGAAATGTGCCCTAAAACCAATCATATGATGATACTTTACGGACATTTCAAATGTTAAACTAATCTAGTTTAACATATAAAGGGCAAAGATTATTGTTTGAGCCATCTCATATAAATGTTATATGCTTAAACGATAAAGTCCAAGGAATATGTGATTGGGAGAATGCAATCTAATGAAGTTAGATTAATGAGACCATTCTTTCGTAGACACATCCTAAATGTTCCTGATCATAGGATTACCAATTGGGCATTGACAGTCCGTTAAGATCAGTACGTACTGTGTCTTCTCTCAGGGAGAGTGACTAGTCTCGAGTCATTGGTGTGTGTGACATCAAGACAAGTACGTAGGTGCTCAATAAGAGAATGAGTTCACTGAACGTGATCAACGAAGAGTTCTTATATTCCATGTCACATGAGAACTCATGGTTGGGATAATGCAAAGTAGTCCTTTGACCTGAGGCATCACAGTTGTCTTGTGGTTAAGTCCTTAATCTTTGATTATGTCTAATTCACCCCCTAGGGGTGTCACGGCATCGTTGGGGTTAAGCCACTTAGCTATGGAGACAAGTAAATGCGCAACAAGGGATCTCTAACCTTCAAACAGTTGAGGGAGAATACTCTATGATATGATTTGGAATCTTTGGCCAGAGTATGAATGAGATTGGGGAATGCGTTCCAAATCACATTCAAGGAAATCATATAAGCAAACGATTCACATTGGATAGTAGACATGAGTAAATAAACTATCATACCAAACAATGTGGTCAAGAGTATTAGATTAGAGAAGGACCGTATTGCATTTGTAATCCCGAACTGAATAGGTTCTCTAACCTCTTCTGATTAGCTTGGGTAACCATGACATGCTGCTAGGCGTCAACCATGGTTTGTGGAAGCCCTATACGTGTATAAACACTAAAGGGAGAATTGAAAATTGTTTCAATTCACAATCGATGTAAAATGGTTTTAATCGCCCACTGCCTCGCTAAAAGGAACCTAATGGATCGCACACCATAAAAGGTGGAGATTGAAGATTAAACGGAAATGAGTAAGAATGATTAAATGGTTTAATCATTTATTTATGGCAAGGATTAATTAATATGTTAATTAATCAAACGAATTAGTTCGTTAAAGACTTCGGGATAGTTTTGGACCTTAAGGCCCAATGGGCTTCGAACGTCAAGCCCATTAACTTAAGTTGTATGACAATTTAATGAATAAAGATTCATTAAAGCCCAAAAGCCCATAAATCCCTATATGGCCGGCCATGAAGATGAATTAGGGTTGTTTGGTTATTTAGGTCACTTAAAGAAGTGACTATATAAATGACTTTATAACAAAATATTCATAATGTGATTAAGGGTTTATTTTGGGTGAAAATGGGTGAGAATTGTCTCTCCATTTTCTCTCTAAAGAGGCCAACACCTTGGAGGGTACATCTAGCAATCCTACTACTCCAAGGTCACTCATTTCTTCTACAATCAAACCTTGGTGAAGAGACTTAGAGGTTCTCAATTTTGGGAACTTGGAGAACCTATTCTTCCATCCAAATCCATGGATCTAAGAAGCAAGGAATGAAGGCCCTATCTCTTTGGGTGATTAGCCTTTGCTTATGCAAAGAGGAATCTACAAAGGTATTAATTTCAACTCACTTTGTTTTGAGTTGATTATTGGTTCACCAATCTACTAGGCTTTGAATTTCATGGGTAATGTTTTGTTTTTGAATGCATACAAGCATGATTCCGCCTTTAATTTGTTAATTGCATGCTATAGATGTTATTCAAATGAACATGTTTTTCAAAATAATTCCTTCAAGTGGTATCAGAGCCTAGGTCTAGTAGTTGGTGAATCCTTTTGGGTTTTGTAGTTCATAAGTTTATGATTTAAAAGTTGTAATTGTTACAAGCTTTATTCTTGCTTCTTTGAATGTAAATTTTGTTTGAAAATTTGCCATCTCAAATGTTGTAGATGTAGTTCATATGAGGATGAATATTGGAGCTAAAATTTGGTGCCATGATTTTGGGGATTTTCGGCCAAATCCAAAGGGTGATTTTTTGGGTTCATGTTTGTCTTGTTAAAAATGTTTTAAGGTGACCTTTGGAACCCCTAAGTACCCTAGGATGTTAGCCTCATTTTGAATGATGAAAATTTGAGTTTTATGGCTTGAAAACATTCATGGAGCTCTTATGGGTTTTCATGGATGTTCTTCATTGTTCTTGATGTTCTTGCCAAGAACAAAAAGGTTTTGTGATTTGATTCAAAGTTTTGAATATTTCATAAAGTTTATGTTATATGTTTTTCAAATGATTTATCATGTATTTAAAGTGTTAAATATTTGAATAAATGATGATGGAAACATCAATCATCAAAACATATATTAATTTTATGAAAGTATTTAAAGTGTTAAATATTTGAATAAATGATGATGGAAACATCAATCATCAAAACATATATTAATTTTATGAAAGTATTTAAAGTGTTAAATATTTGTATAAATGATGATGGAAACATCAATCATCAAAACATATATTAATTTTATGAAAGGTGAAAGCACTACTTGATTGTTTTTTGACAAAACTAATAAATCAAAACACCCACCACTCATTTTTATCCCTAAAAACCGGCCACCCTAATAAAATAGGGTATTTTTGGGGCTTTTATGCAATTACATAAAGTTTTGATACTTTTGTGTATTTGTACTTTGACCCGAAAGTTTACGTTTTGACGTTAAGGCCTAAAAACGCTAAAGGACAAATTGTTTTGCTCCTTTAATGAAGTTTTTGAATTTATTTAAATTTTGGGTTCTAGTTGTATTTACATGAAGTAGTGACTTTTGTGTTTTTACAAAGTGACCCCAAAAGTTTATGTTTTCGCAATATGGCCCAAAAAGTTGTGGTTATTGCATGATGGCCCAAATAGGATGAGAACAAAATTGTTTTGTCTCTTTAAATGAGAATTGGATTTTCATTTTGTTTAGCTCCACTTAAATCAATTTTATGGATACAAAAACCAAATGAAAATGTTGCATTCAATTAATTAGTTAAAGCGTTAATTAATTAAAGGATGATTATGAACCTAAGCCTAATATAATTGAGCTATGTGAAAGGCGTTTCAAATTTGTTTGAACCATGGGAATGTGTAGATTAGATTTTGGTTGTAATTTGATTTGATCAAATGTTGTAAAAGGGCATAAGTCCTTCTTTACTTTAAGGTAATTTGTTTTATGCAAATGTTGTAATGAGCATAAGCTCATCCTTTACTTTGAAGTATTTCTTTCTTGCTTTATATGATATGCATGAAAATGAAGTAATTGGGTCCAACGCCCCTAAGACAACACGCCTTAATGTGATTAAACGCGTAACTAAAATCAATCTCCATCCCTAGACCGAGATTCAACACAAGGCTCGTGTTGAATCTAAACAAAGGTTCATAGTCATCCTAAGGCCCTAAGGCAACTATATAGTCCATTAAATGAATGCAAACCTTATGTTAGTAGTAACATATACTCTTGCTTTAAAAACCGTTTTAAAAGCATAGTGGGAGTATTATGTACAACTAAAACAATCATATGGACCAATAGTTGTAATAGGACCAAAATTGTTTTAATAGAGATTAAAATGTATATTGATATGTGATGAGACCTAAAACCCTCAACCAAACCAATATTAAGTTGATAAGCGAGAGATGTTTAGAATATCTCTTCGTGGCCTTCCACCGTGGTGGGATCCAATCGTTTATGACTTGTACACCGGCTTCACCCTATCATGGGGGAGTACAAAGTGCATGCTTATACTCAGGAGGAATCCATATGCATATGATGAGGTGAGTGTAGGCAACGAGGATAGCTATACATCGTATCATCGTGAGGCTATTCTTGAACCCCTTCACACACTAAGCATGGTGGGAAGAACTTAACTAAGTGAAATGGAGCCAACATCATATCATTGTGAGGTGACATTCTCTAGAGGCCAAATAAGATGGGTACTTGCATTAGTTGCAAATGAGTAAGCGTACTCTCTCATTATTATTGTTGCTAGCCATACATCGTATCATCGTGAGGTGGGCTTGGTAATAGTGAGCCTCCCATAACCTACTAAGAGTTTCATCCAAAACTCTCGAATTCCAATGAGGGATATGGAATTTGCCAAAAATAGTGGGTGATGCTATTTGATTTAAAGACCCGAATCAAATAGCTTAAAATCAATCAATTTATATACGTTATGTATTTGTTTACCAATATATTTGCAAACGCTATCCAACACTTGACAAATAAAAGCCGAACGTTTAGTTTACGGACTTGGTACTACAAAACCATAGATTGTCTTTAATGGCTTGTAAATGTACCTAAGTAGTCTCATCCTCACAATCTTCCTATTGATAATGTATCATTAGAAGAATATGTTAGAAAAGGTCTATCATAGAGAGGACAACACTTTTAATGTCATAATTCTTCAATTACAAATTGTTGTATGAAGAAATAGGAGTTGCTTTGAACAACCCTTAGTCAATGCAAACACTTAGTGCTTGTTTCTTTGTTAAATGAACAAAGAACTTGAGAAGAAAGCACAAAGGCATGGACACTTAATGTGCCATGATTCTTCACTTGCAAATTGTTGTATGAAGAAATGAGAGTTGCCTTGTACAACTCTTGAAAGTTTGTAATTATGTTTAGAACATAATGGTTGGTTGACAAAAATAGTCCATTAACATGGACTTATGATGATTTTGAATCATTGAGTGTTGAAGTGTTAAACCACTTAACGAGACGGAAACTAGGCAAGGACTTCACCTTTGTTTCCCCTATCCTAATGGTTCACTAAGTTTATGGTAAACTATGTAGTGAACAATAACCACATACTCTCCAAATTGTTTGATGTGTATAACACAATTGAAAAAGGTTTCAAGAGAGATAGTGGGAGTTTAGGGACCATGACTAATGTAGTCAAAGGTGAAACTCAAATAAAGAAGATAAATAACTCCAAGGGAACAAACTTTCTTTATGAAAGGATGGACATTGGAAGGGGTATTTGCAAGAAATGTCTTGCAAGTGTCAAGAACACACCTTTCGAAGGTGTTGAAAAATGTTCTTGAAAAGTTCAAAACAGTTGGTTCTTCTACTTGAATGCATGATTTCGTATTAGTAACTATGTTTTACAAATCGTTGTAAAAGTGTGACTAATAAGAAGTAGAAGATATATGAGAGAAGAAAAGGTGCTTCACATACGGAACGTGAATAAGATATAGATCTCTGCGAAAGCAGATAGTACTTACTTCCTCATATGAACTACCAAAGAAATTGGATTATAGTAATCTAATTGATTGTCTCTATAGTAGAGATAATATGGTAGTGTTAACTGTTTAGAAAATAATGATGCTTAAAACCCAAAAGGTTGCAAGGTAGTGACTAATCCCAACTAAATTGTGATACCTCTAAAACATAAGTTACGAGTTGGTGAAACAAGGATGCTTTGGATCGTTAGATCCGGATCCAATACCTTCTTGTTAAAATTGTATAGAGGTGAAATGTTCGAATCTTTATTCTTTTGGAAAGAAGAAAGAATCACAAAGTTGTTGAGGTTAATTCACTTAGATGTTAGTGGCACTTGTCCACAACATAATACTACTCATGTTATATGACATTCACCGAAGATCACTCTCGGTTGGACTATAGTTTGTTTTGAATAAACACAAGTCCGAATACTTTGCAAAAGGTTTCAAAGAATTCAAGAAATGTAAATAGATGAGTAAGATATCTAAAGTATTTACCTCCTTAGATTTGATCCAAGGAAAGGTAACACTTTAGATGAGTTTCCTTGAAAGATATCAAGGAAAATAGCATCATAAGATAATGTATTTCTCCATTAGGAGAAGAACGAACTTGAATAAGATTTAGTTCGTTAAATGTTATCTATTACCCATATATAGGATATATACTTCTAAAAACAATATGATTGTCAATTAGAAGATCTTCCAAAATTTTCATAACTCCATAAGATGTAGTTGGAAAGAAAGACAAATCTTAAAGCATGTTAAGATTTGAGGTTGTGTGCTAATAAGCAATATTTGTTTGATAACAATCTTGTGGGATATCCTTAAATTAACTTTTGGATATCGCTTCTATAATCCAACTAACAAATGTTGTTTTGTTGGGAAGTTCATTGTAATCCTACAATGTGATTTGCCTAAGAGCAAATGAACGAGAGATAGAACTCAAAGAATGGGTTCTTTGAGAGACAAGATAGTAATCAACAAATATAACAACCTAGTTCCTATACCACAAGCTCCAAGGTAGTCGATAAGAATGAAAATCCTTATACACTGAGTGCATATACGATATATACTCAAGGAAATGGTAAAGTACCATTTGACTCGAAATAATGAAACCTTCATAGCTAATTGGTAGCTTAAGGTGACTACAATCAAAGAAAATGGTTGACTTTGAAGAAACCATCTTTGAGATAGTCTTAGTTTCAATTAATTCGAAGATTGCTAGCTACAACTAAATGGTGATTCAATGTTTGGACATTATTGAGATAGTCTTGATAATATATGTCTAAAACTATGAATCACAAGACATGTAAGTTGTAGAGATCCATCCATCATGGATCTTAGCAAGCTAGTGGGAGCTATTTGCATCTTATGAGAAAAAGATCAAATCGTTTGATTGCTTATAAAGATGTAAATGAATCTTTTGTTTACTAGGTTTACAAAAGATTAGTGGGAGTTAATCATGTTCCTAAAATTTAAAATATATATGATATATTAATTTTGGAAATGAAAAGAATACTTCTTCGTTAAAGTTATGACTTTAATACATTATATGAAGATAGAATGTATATGGGAGATATAGTCTATATACATGGGATGGAAATCTATAATGATATATTTCATGATATAATTGGATTATATCAATCCCTAATAATAGACAATGGATGCTAGGAAGTTTCTCATATGATGATAAACTTCAATAAGAAGGACGATTCTAGTGAGACTAGCAAGTTGCCCTTCTCAAAGGGAACGTACCCTTTGACTCCCATAGAAATAATGCGTAAATTGAATCCTTTATGCATAAGCAGAAAGGTGATTTATGTATTTCATATTGTATGAAAAACATTGATATGAGTTGTACCTAGAACGGTACAAGACGATATCAATACAAGCCCAGGATCAGAACCATGGCAACTGTCAAGTGAGTCCTTAAGTATTTAAGAAATACTAAAGGATAAATTCCTCAAAGATCGAGGAAGAATTAGAGTAACGTAATGGAAGCGTAAATGTATTAGAT
Source organism: Malus sylvestris (assembly GCF_916048215.2). Classification (NCBI taxonomy): domain Eukaryota; kingdom Viridiplantae; phylum Streptophyta; class Magnoliopsida; order Rosales; family Rosaceae; genus Malus; species Malus sylvestris. The sequence goes on along the minus strand of NC_062272.1, from coordinate 38,374,541 downwards.
TATGAATCTAATCCATCATTGGATGTTTCTTCATTATGAATGAAGAGATAAACAAATATCTCTTTATTATGACTAAAGAGATATTTGGATGGAAACATTAAAGTAATGACTTTAGTGTGTTCCATTATGAATGCAAGATATATTGCCATATAGAAGTTTACAACAATGTTGTTTGGATGGGAAAGTTCATTTATGAACTCTCTATTCGATTCCAACTAGAAAGTGTATGACACTAATGGGGCGATAGCTCAAGCTTGGGAATCAAGGTCTCATCAAGATCCGAACACAAATGAGAGACTGAACCACATGATTGAGAATCATGTATAATGGTGACGTCGTTATTCTCAAGGTTGCTTCTGTGGATAACACATATAGATATCCATTGACTAGGCCTACTACTCAGCCATTTATGAAATGACTACAGAAGAGGTATCATCACTGATGACCAATGCTGATTGGCTCTAGTGCAAGTGGGAGATTGTTGGAAATGTGCCCTAAAACCAATCATATGATGATACTTTACGGACATTTCAAATGTTAAACTAATCTAGTTTAACATATAAAGGGCAAAGATTATTGTTTGAGCCATCTCATATAAATGTTATATGCTTAAACGATAAAGTCCAAGGAATATGTGATTGGGAGAATGCAATCTAATGAAGTTAGATTAATGAGACCATTCTTTCGTAGACACATCCTAAATGTTCCTGATCATAGGATTACCAATTGGGCATTGACAGTCCGTTAAGATCAGTACGTACTGTGTCTTCTCTCAGGGAGAGTGACTAGTCTCGAGTCATTGGTGTGTGTGACATCAAGACAAGTACGTAGGTGCTCAATAAGAGAATGAGTTCACTGAACGTGATCAACGAAGAGTTCTTATATTCCATGTCACATGAGAACTCATGGTTGGGATAATGCAAAGTAGTCCTTTGACCTGAGGCATCACAGTTGTCTTGTGGTTAAGTCCTTAATCTTTGATTATGTCTAATTCACCCCCTAGGGGTGTCACGGCATCGTTGGGGTTAAGCCACTTAGCTATGGAGACAAGTAAATGCGCAACAAGGGATCTCTAACCTTCAAACAGTTGAGGGAGAATACTCTATGATATGATTTGGAATCTTTGGCCAGAGTATGAATGAGATTGGGGAATGCGTTCCAAATCACATTCAAGGAAATCATATAAGCAAACGATTCACATTGGATAGTAGACATGAGTAAATAAACTATCATACCAAACAATGTGGTCAAGAGTATTAGATTAGAGAAGGACCGTATTGCATTTGTAATCCCGAACTGAATAGGTTCTCTAACCTCTTCTGATTAGCTTGGGTAACCATGACATGCTGCTAGGCGTCAACCATGGTTTGTGGAAGCCCTATACGTGTATAAACACTAAAGGGAGAATTGAAAATTGTTTCAATTCACAATCGATGTAAAATGGTTTTAATCGCCCACTGCCTCGCTAAAAGGAACCTAATGGATCGCACACCATAAAAGGTGGAGATTGAAGATTAAACGGAAATGAGTAAGAATGATTAAATGGTTTAATCATTTATTTATGGCAAGGATTAATTAATATGTTAATTAATCAAACGAATTAGTTCGTTAAAGACTTCGGGATAGTTTTGGACCTTAAGGCCCAATGGGCTTCGAACGTCAAGCCCATTAACTTAAGTTGTATGACAATTTAATGAATAAAGATTCATTAAAGCCCAAAAGCCCATAAATCCCTATATGGCCGGCCATGAAGATGAATTAGGGTTGTTTGGTTATTTAGGTCACTTAAAGAAGTGACTATATAAATGACTTTATAACAAAATATTCATAATGTGATTAAGGGTTTATTTTGGGTGAAAATGGGTGAGAATTGTCTCTCCATTTTCTCTCTAAAGAGGCCAACACCTTGGAGGGTACATCTAGCAATCCTACTACTCCAAGGTCACTCATTTCTTCTACAATCAAACCTTGGTGAAGAGACTTAGAGGTTCTCAATTTTGGGAACTTGGAGAACCTATTCTTCCATCCAAATCCATGGATCTAAGAAGCAAGGAATGAAGGCCCTATCTCTTTGGGTGATTAGCCTTTGCTTATGCAAAGAGGAATCTACAAAGGTATTAATTTCAACTCACTTTGTTTTGAGTTGATTATTGGTTCACCAATCTACTAGGCTTTGAATTTCATGGGTAATGTTTTGTTTTTGAATGCATACAAGCATGATTCCGCCTTTAATTTGTTAATTGCATGCTATAGATGTTATTCAAATGAACATGTTTTTCAAAATAATTCCTTCATAAAGGGGGATTGATTTTGGACGAATTTAACTTTGAAAACAGAAACTTTGAAAACAAACTTTGACAAAAACGTTTTGATGAAAATTAAGATGGTGAAAGGCTAGTTAGAAGGTTCCTTCTCCACACATGAAACATATGCATACGACTTGATTTCCAATTACTCTTTCAATAAACCATGAATGACAATGCCCCAAATTAACTAGATTGACCAATTAATTCTCAGATTTCCCTAGATTCATTGAATTGAATGGGATACGCATTACAACCAAATTATTCTTATCAAGGACCCTAACTATGGAATACGCATGATAGAGACACATATCAAAGATCATTAAGTTCAATGGAAATCATAAGCATTGACGAAGCATTCATAACTATGGGATACGCATGTTACTTTTGCCAAGGATTTACTTAACACAATCGTGACTAGCGACTTTTACTACTTATGAATATAAGTTAATAACGATTAGGTGAAATTCCCTTATACTCTAGCATCAAATTCATGCATGCGAACTAAGTATGCATCCTTAATTAACACACAAGAACAAGTTATCAATCAAATAGATAAGTAAACCACATTCACGATTCATGAAATCATAACTGGAGGTAATCAAGTCATATAAAACATATGATCATGGCTTTGAATTCCCCTCTAACTATAAAGAAATTAGTTCCTCATGTTCGCAAATGAACAAAGATAAATAAATTTAAACATTCTAACAAAGATAGAAAACACCTAGAATCGCTCCACAATCCAAGCTCCTTGAATGGGATGCACGGCTCCAAGAGTTCTTCCTTCTTTTCCTTGCAAACTCACGGCACAATGAGGGATGTTTGGGTGAATGGTGTAGTGAAAATATGGTAGAGGATGGTGACTAAATGGTGCAGCAAAGGATGGTATTTATAGGCTGAAATTCGCAGCCCCTATGTAGCAAAGGAAAAGGATTTAAAAGCCTAATTTGTATAGGATAATAACACACAATCCTTGAAGGAAAAGGCTAAGGCTTTTAGAAACCAAGGGGGAAAGGAATAATCAGGTTTCTAGAAGTTCTAGAAAGGTTTGGGGCGTCACTTTTGTAGGACAAGGGATAAGGCCTTCTAGAAAGGTTGTTTTGTGGCTGATTTCTAGAAAAAACAAGGGATAAGGTGTGGCACCTTTGTAGGAGTGGATAAGGGCTTCTAGAAACCAATTTTAATGTGTCCTAATCTGAAAATAAATCCCCCATGCAGCTGGAATTAAATTAGGATAGGATTAGGATAGGATAAGATAAGATAGGATTGGATAGGATAGGGTTTGGATAATGTTTTGGATAAGGTTTCTTCACTTGAGCTGATTCTTTGGCTTCAACTTCCCTTCTTCAAGTAGGAAACCTTGTTTGAGTAGGAAACTTCAATCTTCTAGGAATCCAACTTCAACTAGGAATCCATCTTCAACTAGGATTTCATCTTCAATTAAGCACTTTCCCACTTCAATTAGGAATCTTTGTATCTTCAATTCTTCAACTTCAAAACACATTCCTAGCTTCATCAATCCTTCAAATTCGTCCATCCCTTGTGCTTCATGTGCATGAACTCCATTCTAGCCCAATTTTGCTCCAAAATGCTCCAAATTGCATCATTTTGCTCACTTTGTCTCTAAAACCTGAAAACACATGAAAATAGCTTAAAAGACTACTTTAACTAAGAAAACACAACATAAATGCATAAGAACTAGCTAAGTAAGGCGCATAAATATGCTCCTATCAATGCACCTAAGTCTAACATGATAAAATCAAAACGAGTATTACCAATTACACAAGGAATAGTGAAACTACCGGGATCCTTGCATTTAGGTGGCAGCTTTCTTTGCAACATGGCAGAGACATTCTCGCTTTCATGTACCACTTCTTTCTCTCGAAAACGTTTCTTAGATGCACCTAAGTGTAACATGGTAAAATCAAAACGAGTATTACCAATTACACAAGGAATAGTGAAACTACTGGGATCCTTGCATTTAGGTGGCAGCTTTCTTTGCAACATGGCAGAGACATTCTCGCTTACATGTACCACTTCTTTCTCCTGAAAACGTTTCTTTGTTGTACAAAGCTTCTTAAAAAACTTTGCATACTTCGGGATTTGCTTTATAGCATCAAGGAGAGGGATATTGACATGCACCTTTCTAAACGTCTCCAAAATATCTTTTTCCTCCTCTTCGTTCTTGGCTTGCAAAAATCTGCTAGGAAACGGTACATTTGGAGGAATAACATTAGAACTAATTGGAATTGGACCTTTCTTACCTGATTTGGACGGATTGGGGTGTGGAGATGGTGTAGGGGGTTGCGGCAAGGATTGCTCAATCCTTGCCGTGGCCTTGGCATGATCCTCCTCTTCAATTTGCAACTTCTTATCCTCCTTGGGGACATATTTAGATGGTTGTGGGTCAGTTCCTACTTCTTTCCCACTCCTTAGCATGATGGCCTTGGCAGTTTCGAATCCTCCCCTTGGATTGGCAACGGTTGAACTTGGCAACTTGCCTTGCTCTTGGAATTGGCCCACAAACTCCGCAATTTGCCCTACTTGCTTCTCTAACTCGTCCACCCTCTTGTCCTTAATTTGCATACTCTGCGCCATAGAATTTAGTAATTGAAAAATCTGATCATTATCAATAGAAGAACCTGATTTGTTTTGGGTAGGTTGTGCTTGGGGTTGAGTTGGTGCAAACAGCCTTTGATAGAAACCCGGGGGTTGTTGCCTAAATGTGCTTTATTGTTGGCCTTGTTGGGGTTCTCGCCACTTGAAATTTGGATGATCACGTCAACCGGGATTGTAAGTATTAGAAAAGGGGTCATTCCTCGGTTGGTATTGGTTGCCAAATCCCACGGCATTGAGGGTCTCCCAACCTCCATTCTCTATCAATTGTGGGCACTTGTCTGTAAGGTGTCCTTGCATGGAGCATACGCCACAAGCTGCCACGTTTTGCACTTTTGGACCTTCCACCACCTGAGAAAGCAAAGTAGTAAGGTTAGCCATTTGATTTTGAAGTTCGGTTATGGCACTTACCTCATTCACTTGGTGTTGCCGTGGGTTGCTCCTTTGTCCAACACTTTCGTATTGTTGGGCATTCAACGCTCGATTAGAGATTAATGTCTTGGCCGCCGTGGGGGTCTTGTCCACCAAGGCTCCTCCCACCAAGGCATCTAGCATTTGATGTTCGATTGGTAGTAGCCCCTCGTAAAAGTATTGTAGAAGAAGTTCCTCCTTCATCTGATGCTGTGGACATGAAGCAACAAGAGATTTAAAACGTTCATAGTAAGTAGGAAAAGATTCCCCTTCATCTTGTTGAATTCCACTTATCCTTTTTCGTAGGAGGATGACTCGAGAAGTTGGGAAAAACTTCTCCAAGAAAGCCCGTTTCATGCTCTCCCAAGATGTGACCGTTCCGGGAGCTAATTCATACAACCAATCTTTCGCCTTTTCCATGAGAGAAAAGGGAAAAGCCTTCATCTTCAATATGCTCCCGTCAACATTGATTGGAGTCATGCTTGAACACACCACCTCGAACTCTTTCAAGTGCTTGTTAGGATCCTCCATGGACAACCCATGGTACTTCGGAATGCGGTGTAGCAAACTTGACTTCAACTCAAATTCCTCGGTCTTTCCTTGGGCAGCCGCGGGATATTGAATACATAGAGGTACAGCATTGTCTAATCCCGAAGCCGAAAGCTCCTTGATTGTACGATTGTCTTGTGCCATGGCTTCCTCTACTTCACCCACTCTTGCTTTGGGTTCCTCTTCTTCAAACTCAACTTCGGCTTCTGAATTTGAATTTGATTCACTAGGTTTTGGATTCTTCCTTTTTCGTCTCAATTCTCGCTCAAAATCGTCGTCAAAGTCCAAGATGTGTTCACGAATCGGATGAGAACTCCGAGTCATAAACTAGTACCTAAAAACAAGAAAACAAAACAAGGTCAGAATCTGGAATTCATTAAAACAAACTGAACTAAAACAATCCAAGGGATTAGCAATGTTGCTAATCCCCGGCAACGGCGCCAAAAATTTGATGCGAAATATATAAGCACACAAATTAAACCCTCTTTTTATCAAATGTAGGAAAGTATGTAAGTAGGGATCGTTCTGGACTGGGGATTATGAGGGATTGCTATACACTTGAAAACTGACTTAGAAACGTAAAAACAAAGTTTAAAACACTAAACTAGACTCAAAGAATGCAAAACTAAACTATAAAACACCAAAACAAACCAAAAGACTCAAAACAGCAAATAAACACTCAAAACTGCCTTAAAAACACTTTCTGGGCAGTTTTGAACACCTAACACTAAATTGGACGAAATTGGGTTATGACTTGACTCAAGACACTTAAAAACACAAACTAAATTGATTTCTAACTAATCTAACACTTCAAAATAAATGGGGATTGAGTTTTGACGAAAATTGAAAACAAGAACAAACTTTGTAAATTGAACAGATTCTAAAACGAATTTGATAAAAGTGAATGGATGGAAAGCTAGCTAAGGGGTTCTTCTCCACACATGTCACACTTGCATACAAAACAATTTCCAATTGCTTCTCAATAAACCATGAATTCCCAACGCCCCAAATTAACCGTGAATTGCACTAATTAACCCTCAGATTTTCCTAAAGTTATCGAATTGGATGAATTGCATACGACAACCCAAAACATTCCTCACAAGTTCCCTGCATGAATTGCATAACAAAGATACAAGCAAAGATCATTAAGTTCTATGAAAATCATAAGCATTGGCGAGGCACTCGTTACTATGAATTGCATGAAACTTATGCCAAGAATTTACTTAACACAATTGTGATCAACAACCTTTACTACTTTTGAATATAAGTTCATAACGATTAGGTGAAATTCCCTTATATCCTAGCATCAAACTTATGCATGAAAATTAAGCGTGCACTCTCAACCAACACACACAAATCAGTTTTAATTCATGTAGATAAGTAAATTGAATTCACAACTTATGAAACGCAATTGAAAGTAATCAAATCATATAGCAAGCATAAACATGGTTTAGTTCCTCATATGTACAAAACAAAGAGTATAGAATTTAAACATTGAAATCAAAGGAAAGGAAACACCTAAAACTTCCAGCAACTCGGACTTGAATGGCATGCAATCCAAGGCTTCTCCTCCTTCCTCTTTGCTGCGGCACAAGGTTTTGGGGATAGGTTTAGATGGTATTTGTATGGAGGAATGGATGGGAGATGGTATGGTGGTGTTTAGGATGGATGGGGGGTGTGGCAAAAGAGAGAAAGACGGCTGAAAATGTGTTTGTGACGTAGTGTATGAATGTGTAGATGGGTTTGGCTAAAAGAATGGATGGAGAATGGGTGGTGTGGCTGATTGTGTTTTTGATGTAGTGTAATGTGTAGTGTTCTTCCCTTCACTCCCTATTTATAGAAGCTCCAAAGCAAAGAACCACTCAAGTGGCTTCAATAAACAATACAAACAAAGACCAAAATGATGCAAAAACAGCTAGTTTACATGCTCTTTTATCATTGTGTCTTGCCTTTAACAAAAGGCAATCATTCCTCTTTTGCTAATTCAACTCCTTTGTAGCTGTCCATGTGCCTTCATTCTTCAATTTCTGATGCATTTGCCTTGTATTCCATCCCTTTTCCACATGTACTAGTTGTTAGACAACTTTCACACACATGTTTTGCATCATTTCATCTTGCAAACATCAACTTTTGGCCACTTTACACCTCTACACACATGCTATGTATCATTTTAGCTTGCAATTATGTTTGTAGTTGCTGAAAATGTGAATACATCTTGTAAAGCAATCCAACAAATGGCATCTTTCACTTATTTTCCTTTCAAATTGTTCCTTAAGTGTATGTATCTGCACACTTCCACACTTCAACTTCATTATTCAGATTTTTGCATGTGTTGAAACCCTTTTTAAAACACCAAAAACGTCCATCCCACTTGCTCCATATACATGCAATCCATTTTGGCCCAAAATTGCTCCAAATTGCACCAAAATGCACTTTCTTTCCAACTTTGTTATTAGGACCTACAAACACACGAAAATAGCTTAAAACACTCTTATAAGCAATAACTAACTAAGTAAATGCAAGAAAACATGTTAACTAAGTCGCATAAATATGCTCATATCAATAACCATATCAACTTGCATGATTTCGGCATCTAAGACCATGTCTTTGCCTTGTTCGTCATTGGAGCTCTCCTCTGATGAATCATTTTCTAAGTTGATTTGTGGTTTAGAAGCTTGAACTTTTTCTTTTAGGCCTACCACAATTTCAGTCTCGACCGAAAAAACTGGTGGCCTAGGTTCTTCTTTGGCTGTCTTAACAATCTTCTTAGGCCGAATGTTGGTTGTGGCTAAAGCGAAAAATAGCCTCCCGACCTCTTGCCTTTCAAGTCACCAGTGGATACGCTCATCCTCGGGATAAGTCTCACCTATATGTGAATTAACTATAAAAACGTTATTTTAAAGCACATATACAAAACTTGCTAATAACTTCTCATACATTGCCCAAAATGGGTATATGAATATACCACAGTGATCTACACAACCTCAGGATCATCCCTAAATTTTTAGAATTAATTTTGGACCTCCCACGTGCCGCCACGCGTCGGCAAGGTTACGACAAAATGCGCCCCCACGCGTGGCCCAAGCCTGACGGATTCCCTAACCACCATTAGGGAATATTCTGTTAAACCTCACAGATTCCGTTACATTTGACTGACGGCGTGAGAATATTCCATCAGACTTGACGGAATATTCTTCCATCCCCTACCTCTAGCTCCGGCAACTGTCGCCAGCGTCGGAAACTGGGTAATATTTCAAACTTCTTAATCTCACTCATTTCTTCACCATTTTTCATGCAATTTGTACCAAAATGAAGCTTAGGAGATAAAGAATCGCGTTATACCTCTTTCACACCTCGAATCACATGAAATCACGTCGGAGAAGTCCTCAAACTCCAGCGACCTCTGCAAAGCTCCGATTTCGAGCTTCCCGAGATCCAAATCCTACCAACGATGCACTCCAAGCATCGTGAGAACCTCCTTGAGCTCACTGTGGTCCTAAAATTCACAAAAACTCAAGGGTTTAAAAGTTGGTGAATAGTGCCACCCTCGGAGGTTCGATTTCCATGGTTTCCTTACGTTCAAACTTAGTCAAAACTCATCCAAAACACTTAGGAGGAAGAGAAGATACCTTTACAAGCCTTGAAACGGTTTGAAACCTCCACGAACTGGTTTGGTGTACTGTACACCCACGACTCCCTTTCAAACTAGGGTTTCGCAAAGGTTTCCTTGCTGAAAATGTGTACCACTCGACTCGTAAAGACCCTAGGAACCTACTGGAGACCTCAGAACCTTCGATCCGTGTAGATTTTAGGTTTGCTTGTGTGTGTCCCTACAAGTTTGAAGAGAGAGAGAGAGAGAGAGAGAACCGAGAGGGAGAGTACGGGAGAGAAGAGAGAGAATGGAGGAGTGATGTGTGTTGTTCAAAACTAGTCAACAACCCAATCACAACGTAAAGTTTCTTAGTTCCTAAGTGGTTCCAAAACTTAGGAAAACTTAATTAGTCCCATTCAAAACAAATCACACACCACGATTTTTTAACGTCCAAGGGCACTTTCGTTATTTCACATCAATAGGAATAAAATAGTACCCATCTCTAGAACGGGTTGTGACAATCTCCCCACCTTATAAATTTCATCCTCGAAATTACATACAACCAATATATCCACTAATAATCTTAAAACAAGCATGGATACATCTCTCTTATCCACTCCTCTGTCTCCCAAGTAGCTTCTTCCACTGAATGATTTCTCGATACCACTTTAACCAGACGAACTGTCATGTTTCTCAGTTTTTTATCCTTACAATCCAATAGAGTCATTGGTTCCTCATCATAAGTCAAATCCGGATTAATTTCCAAAGGTTGAGGAGGGATCACATGTGAAGGATCTGAAACATAATGTCGAAGCATCGAAACATGAAACACATCGTGTACCTTGGACAACTCTGGAGGCAACTCAAGCCTATAAGCAACCTCACCGACTCGCTCGGTGATCATATATGGTCCAATGTACCTAGGACTCAACTTTTCTTTCTTTCCAAATCGTACAACACCTTTCCAGGGTGATAGCTTCAGAAATACCCAATCACCTACATCATACTTCCGATCAGTGGCATGCTTGTCTTCTAAGCTCTTTTGTCAATTTTGGGCCACTTTCAGGTTAGACTTAATTACCTGAACATTTTAAGTGGTCACATCCACAATCTCAGGGCCCACTAAAACTCTTTCGCCAACCTTTGACCAACATAGAGGTGTACGACAAGATTTCCCATAAAGTGCCTCAAATGGTGCCATACCAATGCTCGAATGATAACTGTTGTTGTAGGCGAACTCCATCAAATCCAAACAATCATGCCAACTATCTCCAAACTGTAGTACTGAAGATCTCAACATATCCTCTAATGTCTAAATGGTCTTCTCAGATTGTCTATCTGTCTGAGGATGGTATGATGTACTATAAAGCAATCTCGTACCAAGAGCTTCCTAGAATGCTATCCAGAACTTGGAAGTAAATCTGGGATCCCGATCCGAGATAATATTAACTGGCACACCATGATACTTCACAATCTGTGATATAAATAACTTAGCTAATCGGCTTAACGAATACTTCTCCCTTACTGGAATAAAATGCGCTAACTTTGTAAGCCGATCAACTACCACCCAAATGCCGTCATAACCATTCTGTGTGCGAGGAAGCTTGTATACAAAATCCATAGTAATATTTTCCCATTTCCACTACGGAATGGGAAGTGGCTGCATCAACCCAAACGGCTTCTTTCTTTCAGCTTTAACCTGTTGGCAAATGGCACACCTGTTGGAAATGTGCCCTAAAGCCAATCATATGATGATACTTTACGGACATTTTACATGTTAAACTAATCTAGTTTAACTATAAAGGGCAAAGATTATTGTTTGAGCCGTCTCATATAAATGTTATATGCTTAAACGATAAAGTCCAAGGAATATGTGATTGGAAGAATGTAATCTAATGAAGTTAGATTCATGAGACCATTCTTTCGTAGACACATCCTAAATGTTCCTGATCATAGGATTGCCAATTGGGCATTGACAGTCCGTCAAGATCGGTACGTGCTGTCTTCTTTCAAGGAGAGTGACTAGTCTCGAGTCATTGGTGTGTGTGACATCAAGACAAGTACGTAGGTGCTCAGTAGAGAATGAGTTCACTGAACGCGATCAACGAAGAGTTCTCATACTCATGTCACATGAGAACTCATGTTTGGGATAATGCAAATTAGTCCTTTGACCTGAGGCATCATAGTTGTCTTGTGGTTAAGTCCTTGATCTTTGATTATGTCAAAGTCACCCCATTGGGGTGTCCACGGCATCGTTGGGGTTAAGCCACTTAGTCATGGAGGCAAGTGAATGCGCAACAAGGGATCTCTAACCTTCAAACCGTTTGAGGGAGAATACTCTATGATATGATTTAGAATCTCTGGCCAGAGTATGAATGAGATTTAGAAAAGTCGTTCTAAATCACATTCAAGGAAATCATATAAGCACACGAATCACATTGGATAGTAGACATGAATAAATAAACTATCAAACCAAACAATGTGGTCAGGAGTATTAGATTAGAGAAAGACCGTATTGCATTTGTAATCCCAAACTGAATAGGTTTTCTCTACCTCTTCTGATTAGCTTGGGTAACCATGATATGCTGCAAGGTGTCACTCATGGTTTGTGGAAGCCCTAAACGTGTGTAATCACTAAAGGGAGAATTGAAAGTAAGTTTCAATTCACAATCGATGTAAAATGGTTTTAATCGCCCACTGCCTCGCTAAAAGGAACCTAATGGATCGCACACCGTGTAAGGTGGAGATTGAAGAAACAATGGAGATGAGTAAGAATGATTAAATGGTTTAATCATTTATTTATGGCAAGGATTAATTAATATGTTAATTAATCAAACGAATAAGTTCGTTAAAGACCTCGGGATAGGTTTTGGACCTTAAGGCCCAATGGGCTTCGAACGTCAAGCCCATTGACTTAAGTTGTATGACAACTTAATGAATAATGATTCACTAAGACCCAAAAGCCCAAACAACACCCCATGGCCGGCCATTTAGAGGAAGGGTAGTGAACTTGCTTTAATTACAAGTTTGCCACTCAAATGAATAAAGGTATAAATATGACTTTATAGCCTTTTATTCATTAGGGTTTCTTTTAGAGAAAATTGGTGAGAACTTGTCTCTCCATTTTCTCTCTAGGAGGCCGGCCCCTTGGGGGGTGCATCTTGCAATCCCACTACTCCAAGGTCACTCATTTCTTCTCCAATCTCTCATTGGTGAAGAGACTTAGAGGTTCTCAATTTTGGGAACTTGGAGAAACCTATTCTTCCATCCAAATCCATAGATTTAAGATGCAAGGAATGAAGGCCCTCTCTTTGGGTGATTAGCTTTTGCTTATGCAAAGAGGAATCTACAAAGGTTGATTATTCACTGCTCACATCTGGACGATCACCACATGGTTGTTCATTTAATGCTTGGACAATCTACCCCAATTGAATTTCCAACTTGGTAAGTGCAATGGAGTGTTCTTGAATCATGATACTCGTTGATTGTTGAAATTGTGAAGTGCTTTGAGCAAGTAGATCCAAAGTGTCCTCCAACGAAGTGTCAAGGGGGGTCTGCTGTAGGGGAGGTGCAAATGTTTGATTTGGAGCTTGTATGTTGTTCCAAGAATCATGATGAGAGTTTCTCCAAGCGAGGCTGTATGTATTTGGCAATGGTTGCAGTAGCCCTTGGTTAGAGAAACACATGAGGTGTAAGTGCTCTCGAACAAACATAGGAAACTCATCTTTCCTTGGGCAGAATTGAAGGGGATGGCCAATTTTAGCACATAACGGACATTCACCATACATCTTGGTTACAAACTGAAAATCAAAACAAACTAAATCGTAAATGAAAAATCTAAACTAAGAAAACAAAAATAGATAGGGTTTACAAAGCAAGCAATTAGAGGGGATTGAATCAGTCCCCAGCAACGGCACCATAATTTTGTTGTGTTCCTTTCAAGTGAAAAATAAGGATAGTATAATGACACAAGTAAGGGTGTCAAACCACAAGGACTAATTCGACCTCTACAATTACTAGCTTTATGTGAACCCTAAAGAAAATGCAAATGAAAACTGACATAATTTTGTTGTGTTCCTTTCAAGTGCAAAAATAAGGATAGTATAATGACACAAGTAAGGGTGTCGAACCACAAGGACTAATTCAACCTCTACAATTACTAGCTTTATGTGAACCGTAAAGAAAATGCAAATGAAAACTGAATTTAGATTTTTCAATTGAAAACTAAAGTAACTTAAAATGCAAGACAAGATAAAGATGAATGATAGATTGATTCAGAAACGATGGGAATGGAACTAGGAATATCGATTTCACCATTACAAGCCAATTCAATGAAAATTAAGTCAAAACGTATTCAACTTTCCAATCTGCAACTAGGGTTCGTTTTACTTCTTTATGATCATCCATTTGATGTGTGGTTGATATCAAGTACTCCTAATCTGCAACCTAGTTGTGATGTTCAACTTAGATTACCAAATAAGAATCCATTAAGAACAAGAAAACTTCAAAGAACCAAAGAAATCACATGGCAAGATGTATGCATAGCAGTTTCTTTTTTCATTCACATGTCTACCAAGATTAAGCATGATGTGTACTACAACCTTGATCAAATAATCTATAAGAAACCCTAATGGTGATCAAACATTAAGATTAACAAACAAATTATATTATAAAATCAGTGAATGAAATAAAAACATAGATTGGTAGTTTGAATATGTTAACTTAATAACATAGAGTAGTTTGGCAAGGCTACATCGAAATCCCTAGCTATGAACTTAATTACACAACATGATTATAGAATATATATAAATATCAATAACAACATGAGTGAAATTAAAGTTCATAGAAGAAACCCCCTTGAAGCAATTTTGATATTGAACTGCTCCAAGAACAGTGCGGTTGCGTGGTTTCTTCGGTGGCAGCGGATGATGAATGGAGAAAGGATTTTGTTTCTCGAAGAAAGGCTAAAGAAAGAGAAGAGAAAAAGTTATGGGTGACCCCAAGGGGAAGCTTATGTAAAAGTGGTTCAAACTCTCAGTTTTATAAGGTTAAAGAGGCTGTTACAGATTGCCAATACATCCCAGTAATTAGGCATTTAATTCCCACGTTTTTTTTTTTTTTTTGCTGTTATTGGTCTTATAAAGAGCCATATTCATTACCATATTCAGTTTCCACTTTTAATTCTTTGTCCACATCAGCATCCCTATTCAATTCTCCACTTTTAGCACAATTTTGCCTTATCTGTCCTCAACTGAGCTCCAAAATACGATTAGTTGCACACTAATACAAAAAAGGGTAAAATGCAACTAGTTTAACTCACAAATATCACAAAGAGACTTGGAATGGATGGTATAAATGTATGAAATATTTGAGTTATCATTGACAGCTTTATGACACAAGTTTCAAGAGAAATGTACACTTAGATGTCATTCAAGCCACATAGCCACTTGGGGTCAACGATGAAGACCTAGGATGGGACACAAAGTAAGTTAGAATGGTGCTTGGGTAGATTGGGTTGAGTAACCGAGGCCAACCAAGGGAATGGACTATTTTATTTTGGGGTGACACACATTCAACTACACACCAGTCACTTCATTGTTGAATATCAGGTTAACAGGTAAAAAGGTGTCAACAAGCTAGTCCATGTAAAGTGGCACAATAAATGCTCACTGGGAATGACCCAGGGAAGAGGGTTCTCTAAAGACCTATATAAAAGGGTGAGAACCCCTAATATAGGGGTCGGGCAATGTTGAGATAGTGAGATTAATGTATTAACCGAGCGTTATCTTAAGTCTTATAATCAATAGAATTTGTGGTCCCGTGACTTTCCAAGGCTGGAGTAAGGCTATTTGAATATGGTTACCTTAGAAAAGGCAACCCAACCATGTGGCGGTCGGCTAGGCTTCTCTCCAGCTAGGTGCTCGGAGAACGACATCATTAGGAACACTATATTGATTTATCATCTCTTCTAGCTTAGGATGAGTCATAATACTATGAGTGTGATTAGCACTATGATCCCGAGCATCGTAGTGGTATGGGTTGGAAGGGACGCTAATTCAGTATGTAAGCTACCGTTTGGTACATAGGATAGGACAGAACACACCTGTCCCATGTTTGGTGCACCAAATTCCCTAGGACACGCTGTCCTGTGGAATAAATTTTGGTTAAATTTTCGTTCCACCTTCCCTTGGAACAAACTCATCCCACTCCATGGAACACAAAATTATAAATTTTTAAGACAAAAATGTTCCTTGTCTTTTTCAATATTTTCACTATCTAAATCATAAAACATATCTTAATTTTATCATCTTCTTTCCATCTTATCTCTCACCTCTTTTTCTCCCAGTATCCTGCAACCTTCCTTTCTCGCAGCCTCATACTCTCCCGTAGCCTTTCTTTTCTCGTTCCCATGAAATGGGACTACAGCTCTGCATCACCAGGTTCCAGGTTTGATTTCACTCTCTGTAAATCTTTGATTTTTCTTTTCTTGTTTAGGTTTTACTTTTTCGTTTTCTTGATTTCTCCATGGAAAATTTCAATTTTTTGGGAAAATAGGATGATTCTGAGAAAATAATTTAATGCTTTTATTGTTAGTTTTGTAGAGTGTTTAATTTGTTGTTAGGTTTTATTTACTCTTTTTGGGTAATGACTTTGGCACCTTGGAGTTCAGAGCTTTTCCCCTTTTATGATTCTTGTAACTTGGTAGAACATGTAAATTGCCTTAACTACATCATTATTTAAAAATCCTTGGGTAGGAGCTGAAAGGCTGCCATATTCGCTTTGTTCATATAAGCCAATAATTTCATCCAGTTTAGAGCTTTAAATCTATAGTCTCTAAGTCTATATAAATGAAGACTCATTTTTACTTGAAGTCATGTACTTGAAGTCATGAATTGCAAAGCTTGAAAATTTTCCTAAAAAAATTTAAAATGGCCAACAAAGCCAGTTGCAATAGCTACCATTTTGCTATGTTCTTCTTGTTCTTATTTTCTAAGACTACTTTCCAAGCCATGGCACAAAACAATAAGACTACCCCAGTTCATGTCAGTTTGTTCTTGACTTTGATGCTTGATTATTTGGGTTGTGATGGTTATGATGGTTAACAAAATTAAGAACTGGGATTAGGACATGATGCTCCACTTTGTTTTACCATTTAATCATACCTTTAAATTGAATCTTGCGTGTTTTGATGCTCCATTCATTCATGTATTGTTTTGTTGCATATGAAGGCATGGATGAATATGAGACTCATTTCATTGTTCTTATAAACATTTGGATTATAATTGTCACATCCCGACTCCGCCGTAGCACGATATTGTCCACTTTGGGCCACGCCCTCACGGATTTGTTCCTGGGCAAGAGAACCTCACTACCCAAAACGCATCATGCTAGGAAGAGAGGGGCATGTACATATAACGCCAGGGACCAACCCCACCCCGCCGATGTGGGACCCCTTTAGGGAGGCTGACGTCCTCGTCGATATATCTGAACGAATAGTGAGTCGAGCTCTGATACCAAATTGTCACATCCCGACTCCGCCGTAGCACGATATTATCTTCTTTAGGCCACACCCTCACGGATTTGTTCCTGGGCAAGAGAACCTCACTACCCAAAACGCGTCATGCTAGAAAGAGAGGGGCATGTACATATAAGGCCAAAGACCAACCCCCACCCCGTCGATGTGGGATACTACAATAATGGCACAAGTCAATACTATGAATGCAAATGTTGAGGTATAGACAACGACAAATGAGACAAAGGGAAAGAGCTAGTTTAGATTAGAGCACATTTGTTAGACTTCATGTTAGGAGAAAGGAGATAAATCGTGTCACACGATTAAGTGATACTAACTGTTTAAGGGAGCTGGGAATGGATAGGAATGCATTTGCAGTTTTATGTGATTTACTAAAAACTCGAGATGAATTGGGAGATGACGGTCATGTTACAATAGAGGAGCAAGAAGCTACTTTTGTTAATATATTAGCCCACCACAATAAAAATAGGACAATTCAAGTTAGATTCAATAGGTCTGGTGAAACTATTAGTCGATATGTCCACAAAGTATTGCGTGCGTTGCTTAGTTTGCAAGACGTGTTGTTTGCAAAACCAACCCCTATCCCAAAAGATTGCACGGAATCAAAATGGAGATGCTTTAAGGTAAGCATCATAGTAAATCATTAAATCACATAATTATTTGTATATGTGTTAGGCGTATGCACACATGATCTCAAATCGTATATATGTTATCCAATTATGAAGGATTAGCTACTGATTCGAGAGTTCTTGGTGATGCTGTTACTAAAGTTAGTGGCCTCAAGGTCCCAAACGGTAATATAGACAAGTACCTAGTATTCTTCCTTACTTTTGTTGGCCAACAACTAAAATTTATTATTAACCAATATAGATACATACTATTTGGTTGATTCCGGATATATGAATGGTGAATGTTTTTTGGCACCGTATAGAGGTACTAAATACCATTTGCAAGAGTGGGGAGACAATTCATGTGCACTTAGGAATCATGAAGAATATTTTAATATGAAACACTAACATGCTAGGAATGTCATTGAGAGATGTTTTGGCCTCCTCAAAAGATACTAGGCTATCTTACAGAGTCCTTCCAACTATCCAATCAAGATTCAGGGACGAATGATCACATCATGTAGTTTACTTTATAATTTTATCAAAATGTATGATTCTGAGGAAAACACAAGTCTTGTATTTGATGAATTGCCTATAGGGGAAGATTTACCATAAGTATCAGCCTACATTTAAGCTGTTGAGTCAAGCCAAATGTGGACTCTATGGAGGGATGATCTTGCAAGAGAAATATATGATGGTGGAGAGGAAAGAGGGCTTGAAAATTGGTTGAGATGGTAGTTGTTGTAATTCTTTTTTATTGTTTGATGACAGTTTGCTGAGATGGTTGTTGTAATTATTTTTTATTGTTTGAAGACTGCTACAACGATTGTTGTAATCGTTTTTTATTGGCTGGAATGTCTTGTTTCAAAGCCTTTGATTGGGCAATCAAAATTATGATTACCATGTGGCTAGAATGTGTTGTTTGAAAGCCTTTGAATGTCTTGTTCATGTAACTATGTTAACAAATCTGTGGCTGCTTATCTACTACTTAAATTAGTGGCTGCTTATCTACAACTTAAGTTGCATTTTGCATTTTAGATTGACGCTTTGGAACAAAATCAACTTTATTTCCAAAGTGACTCAGTGCTGCAGATTTTTTTTCAGAAAATAGCAACATGCCTGTTTTAGACTTCAATTTTCCTATACATCCTGAACTCGAAAACCCATGAAATTTTGACACAAGTTAGTTTTATATGTCTACTTTGATTCTGATAAATTTCACACTTTTTGGGTAGATGAGCTATTTTAGGTAAATTTTACGGTGCAGGTCGTTTCTTTGTGTTAATTGTAGCGTGTTTGCTCCACTAACAATATGTTTCTTTGTGTTACCTATGTAATATATGGCTTCTTTGATAGATTATATAGCCACCTCATGCAATTGGATTGATCATGAGGAGGATGTGGTGCTTACCATCCTCGAGGAGATGGTTGCTGATGGTGTTAGGTGTGAGACTGATAATTTTAAGGCTGGCACTTTTGGAACGGTTGCCTCCAAGATGCGGGAAAAGATTCCTGGCATTAATATAGAGCCGAAGCATATTCAAAACAAACTGAAGCATCTGAAAGAAAAGTATTCCTCTACATATGACATGATGAATACCTCTGGATTTGGTTGGGATGACGAGAAAAAAAATGTATTGTTGTGGATAGTGACGAAGTACTACAGTTGTGGGTGAAGGTACATTTTGTTTCTTGTTCTTTCTGAATTAGTTGCTTTGAAATTCTTAACCTTCATTTCTTTAGGTTCTTATTGTAGAAACATCCCAATGCATCTTGCAAACCAAATAAGCCATTTCCGTTGTATCCACGCTTATGTACGGTGTTTGGGAGAGATCGAGCCATGAGTAGTATGGCTGAAACAGTAACAGATACAGTAGAAAACATAGGGTTGGAATGTGAGGATTGCAAGATCTTTAAGATGCCTCAGACTTCAGCTACCCCATCTCTTTCTGTTGCTACATCTAGTGCATCTCAACCTATTAGGAAGAGGAAGAGGAATAGGAATAATGGCGATGCAAATCTTGCAGCTGTTATGAATGCAGGTTGGGATAAAGCAATTACTGAAATGAAGAATTTAGGAAAAAGTTTTACTTTCGGAGAAGCGAAACTAGGTTACCTTCTGAGCTATAGGTCATGGGTCTTCCATACAATCAGGTGTTAAGAGTTTCAATGAAGTTAGTGTAAGATACTGATCTGATGCGTATTTGGTGTACCTTGGATGGCTCACACAAGCCAAATTTCATTAAGCTGTTTACGGATGACCTCTGAGCATGTGGGGGTTTAGTATGATGAACTATATTAACGTCTAGTGCTTTCATTATTGCATTAGCAAGACATTATCTTCTTTTTTTAAGTTAGGATGAATGTTTAATTTGGGATATTTCATGTTTAAGTTCTGGATTATTGATATTTAGTAGTGCTAGTGTAAAAAATATATCAAAATTATTGTGTTGTTGTCTATTTGAATTCATCTTTACTTATCCTTTACTTCATTTTGTTTATTTCAATTCTTAATTATTGTATTGTTGTCTTTATATATATATATATATATATATATATATATATATATTCTCTGCCTATTTATAGACTTAATTATAAATTAAAGCAAGATTAGATGTTTTTAATTACTCTGACGTCTTTGGGCCATATTTGGTATCAAAGCCAAAACTTGCTAGTTATAGGGCTCTCGTTTAAGTTTTTATTAAACCAAACCATTAGATCAAGATACTCTGCAAGAACTTCTCATTAAGGTGGGGTGGGGTGAAGTCGTTAGCGGGCCAAATCGTCGTGTGAAGTCGTAGTGAGGCGTAGGTAGTAAGTCTGTCAATACATCACCTAGGAGACAAAGAAGTAGAGAAACTCTCTTCTAATGGCTAGTTTACTTAGATCCTTAAGTAAAAGAACTACAGGTAGTAGTAGTGGTTCTAATAGCAATAATAGCTCGAGAATTATGAGGGTTAAAAATGTTGAAGAAGCAACTATCTTGAATATAGAAAAGGACTTAGAAAATTGGAATATCCCTAAGGTCCCAACTTGTGATATATATTAGAAGGGAACATTTGAATTTAAATCAGACTATTCAATTAAAACGGTTGAAACCACCATTTCTATCACTGATGCTAGTGCAGATTTTCAGTTACTCTCTCAACACCAAATAGATCAACATATACAAAAGGTCACAACTATTTTGCATATAGGTTTACTACATGTTGCGATGAAACCGTTAACCAGGACAGGGTTAGATACCTCAATTCTACTATGTCTGTGGGATAAACGACATAGGAACTTTGTTAATTCCATGTTAGGATAAAGTCTTCTTTAAGTGAGGAGCCAATTTATTTGATTTGTTACCTGAACTTTTCAGTGTTGTTATCTAACCCAAGAATCCTGAAAACCCTTACATTAAGTGTGGATACCCAAGGGTATGATATTGACCCTGAATCACAGAATCTCACTGTGATTTACCAAATCTCATATAAGGTTATGAATATCATTGTACCCCGAGCCAAAGTCATGGATAGTAAGGGACAGACCATTTTGTTCCAAGCTAATTTAGGAAAGGCACATACTATGGTACCTAAGATGATTAGGTGGAATGAAGTTACTCTACCTGAAAGGATGGGGATTGTAGGAAGCAATTCCTCCTCAACCCATCCAAAATCGAGAACCTAGCCATATTAACCAATATGATGCTGGAGATGTAGAAATACATTTCAACAATGATAGGTTAGCCAAGCTAAGTTTAGGTCCTCGAATGAACGTTGATTCCTTCTTTCAAAATAATTCCTTGAGGAAGGCAACGCCTGAATCAAGCTCATATGAGCAATAACATGAATGGACTATCCTAGAAGGCCTTAGAAAAAACCCAAGAACAAGTACATTACCCATTATATAAGGTCGAAAATACTGAAGCCACAACTCCGTCTATGAACTCTAGGAATCTACCTTTACAGCCCTAGTTTACGTGGGAAGATGTTGATTCTAATATCTTTGTTATAACAAAATTTCAACCAGATACAGACTTTATTAAGAAAGATTTTCTCAGTAGAGAATGCTCTAAAAAGGGAATGGCTAGAAAAAGCCTACAACCTAGAAAGAAGAGCTTTATTGAAAAAGCTTCATTACACCTTCATGATAGAAAAGGGAAGTAATACAAGATTTTTTTCCTTAGTATGAATGGTGTGTTAAGAAATACAACTTTCCTGAATACACTCAATGTATAAGTACTTTAGATAATCCATTTAAGACTTATACAACGACAGAAAGAAAAGAAGAAAGAGCGATACATCAGCCATAAAAGTCCATCTAGATCAATTCAAATGGAACAATTGCCTCTCCTTATAGAGTAGCCCCTAATGGAGGATAGGAAGCCTCTTTGAAAATCGGAGTTGCTGCTGTGATACAGCAAAACAATTACACAAACCTGTTTCTTTAGTCTTTAAATCAACAAACGTCTAGAATAAAGAATTCATTAAAGCCAAATGATTCTCTCAAATCTAGAGTTGTCTGGAACCCTAGAGAACCAAGAGCATATTCTAATTCTTCTGATGAAAAGAAGAATAAAAGGGAAAAGGATAAGGTAAACTCACCAATGTTTAAATTAGCTCCTAAGCTTAAGAATTACAAACTAGGAAACAATGATAATTTTATTGATGCCTTAGCAAAAAGATTAGGCTCAATAAAACTATCATATCCAAATGTTTCAGTCATTAATGAAACTCAAATTGATGATTTGAAAGAGCAATTTGTTGAATCAACCTTAGATCCACAAGTAAATAGGATAAGACAGGGACACAAGGTCACTAGAATGCTTATCCTGAAAAATTATTATCCTAGGCCAACCTCTATAGACCTTCAATTTGTGAACAATTTGGATTTGAACCTAAAAGCCAATCATCTTCCAAGAAACCTTTTAGGAAAACAAAAAGATTTTCCAAAAACAATACTCGGAAGATAATCCAAATAGATCCTCTAAACCTTATAAGTCATTACATAAGCAAAAGTTCCAGCCTTGCAAACAAAAAAAGGGGAGAGAATGACTAGATGAAAAACTTTTGCTTGATATAAGTGTGGAAAAGTTGGACATATGAGACCTCAATGTGGAATAAAAGAAAAGATTAACAATCGTAATCTAGATGAAGGCCTAAAAAAACAATTATGCCAACTAATACAAATTCATCTTATCCTGAAAAAAGCGAAAATGAAGTTGCAGTTCTTCAAGATGAACTATTTACATTATCAACTGATGCTAGCAACGCGGAGTCAGAAGATGAATGTGCCTGTAAGCTAAATCTATGTGTTATCACCAGAGAGGAAAGTCTGATTTTAGACTTAATCGATAGGCTAGAAGATCCTTTCGAAAAGAGAGAAGTTCTAGAAAAATATTTAGATTTGGTAAGAGAAAAAGAAAAGCCTAAACCAAGTGAGTAGCAACCAATTGAAGCTTATATTTTCAAAACAATCGTTGACATAATAGCTGGATTTAAAAATAAAAAAATAAAAATAAAAAAATAAAAAAAAAGCTAAAAAGGAACCCACGATATCGGAAATGCAGCATGAAATCAATGTTACAAAAGATTAAATAACATGATTGAAGCATAGAGTTCAAGTCCTCAAACTCTATCATTTTTCGCCTGAAGAAGAGGTTCGAAGTAAAGGCAATTGAAGTGAAACTAAAAGCAAGTTTCAGCATATGATGGATGACTTTGTAGAAAAGAAGAAAAAAAAACCACCAGAGTATGAACCAATATTACAGTTTGCCGATCCAAACAGCAGTATCTCAACCCTGAAGCATGTTAATAGCATCGATAAGGTAATTTCTCATAAATGGTATTCTATAATTACCTTTGCTATTAACCAAACTTTCAGGTTTTCTGTTGAAACACTCATTGACTCCAGAGCATATCTAAATTGTATAAATGAAGGATTTGTACCCACAAAGTACTTCTCAAAAACTTCTCAAGGTCTGCATAGTGCAACTGATCAACCCATGAAAACCCAATATAATGTGTCGGATGTTGCGGTGATTCAAGATGAGGTTTGTTTCAAAACACCTTTTGTTATGGTTAAAGGACCAAGCCATGCTGTGATTTTAGGTACTCATTTTATTAACATGCTTTACCCATTTAAAGTTTTAGAAGAAGGTATTGAGACTAAAGTAGAAGGAACAAAGGTAAAGTTCACATTTTCCAAAGAACCTCAAATGCAGTATGTAAATGTCATACAAAAGAATATTCAAAACAAAGAAAATTTTCTTTGTTCTTTGAAAGAAGAAATGCATTTTAAAAGGATTGAAGAACAACTCACACAAAGATAGTGAAAGAAAAGGTTGAGTCCATACAAAAGGAATCTAAAAAAAAAGTATGTGTTAAAATTCCAAACGCCTTTTGGGATCGTAAGATACATATTGTCAAATTACCCTATGAGCCTGATTTTGATGAAAAGAAAATTCCTACTAAGGCTCGACCCATTCAAATGAATAGCAAACTGATGGAGATTTGCAAAAAAGAAATCAACGAACTTCTTAAAAAGAAGTTAATCCGAAAGAACTACTCTCCTTGGAGCTGTTCAGCATTCTATATAGAAAATGCCGCTGAACTTGAGCGAGGAGCGTCCATGTTAGTTATCAATTACAAACCTTTGAATAAAGCTCTTAGATGGATTAGAAACCCTATTCCAAATAAGAAAAATCTATTAGATAGGCTAAGCAAGCTGTAATATTTTCTAAATTCGATATGAAGTCTGGATATTGGCAGATTCAAATTGCTAAAAGGAAAGGTATAAAACTGCATTCAATGTTCCATTTCAAACATTATGAATGGAACGTGATGCCATTTGGATTAAAGAATGCTCCTTCTGAATTTCAAAACATAATGAATGACATCTTTAATCCTTACTCCACTTTTACTATTGTCTATAGTGATGATGTTTTAGTATATTCTAATTTGTTAGAACATCACTTTAAGCATTTAAGTATTTTCTTGAAAGTGGTGAAGAGTGCAGGTTTGGTCATCTCGGCACAAAAGATGAAACTCTTTCAAACCAAGGTTCAATTTTTAGGGCATAATATTCATAAAGAAATAATTTTGCCTATTGATAGGGTTATCGATTTTGCTGATAAATTTCCAGATGAAATCCTGGATAAAAAACAATTGCAAATATTTTTATGTAGTTTAAATTATGTAGGTGAGTTTTACAAGGACCTAGCAAGCCACTCTATCAAAGACTGAAGAAGAATCTTGTTCCTTAGACTGAGGAACAAACTCGAGCGGTGTGACTTTAGAAAAGAAAAGTCAAAGAACTCCCGTGTTTAGCTCTAGCAAATCTGGAAGCATTCAAAATTGTAGAAACAAACGCTACTGATGAAGGCTATGGAGGAGTTTTAAAGTAGAAAATATAATATGGCAAGGAGTCTTTAGTTCGCTTCACTTCTGGTGTCTGGAAACCAACCCAGAAAAATTATTCAACTGTTAAGAATGAACTATTATCCATAGTTCATGTAGTTACTAAATTTGAAAGTGACCTTCTTAATAAACGATTCCTAATAAGGGTAGATTGTAAGGCTGCTAAAGATATATTGTTGAAAGATGTTAAAAATTTAGCATCAAAACAAATTTTGGCTAGGTGGCAAGGGATATTGTCAACATTTGATTTTGGTATAGAATACATTAAGGATGAATTTAACTCTTTGCCTGACTTCTTGACTCATGAATTTTTGCAGGGCACATCAAAGGAAGAAGGAGCAAAATCTAGCTCTCACTAGAAAAGACTCTACCTTAATCCAAAGAGGATCTCCTTCAACCTCCCAGCAAAATCCAAATGCCATCTCATCAGCTCTCCCTTATAATGCAGGCAGGGAAAAGGTTGTAGCTAACAATCCTTTCAGATGGACCATGGCGATTCATCTGATGAACCTAGAGGATTCTGATTTACTATTATCTCCAAGACAGGTTGGTGAAAAATATCATCAAGATCATATTCGCCTTTTCCTCAAGCAAAGATATTGGTATAAAAGACTTCTAATAGAAACAAAATCAGTCGATGTTGTTCACTGATATAAAAGTGAAACAAACAATATGATAGCATTTTCAAAATCATGATACTAAAAGTAATATCTTTGGAAGAATGGGGAAATAGCCCATATCATCTGCATTTACACTCCAACTCTGATAATGAGTCCAACAAGGTATATTATTAGGATACCTAAAAGCTTGGGATGTAGTTTTATGTTTCCAAAACATTCCTTATTCCCACACTTGGTTCATCCAGTTTCTTCCAAGATCTCTGAAAGAGATCCCTAAATGATTTAGAACATGATTTATTGTTTGAATCCTAATATGGATTATTTACCCCAAGTAATTGTCGATTCTTTTCTAGATAATTTTAGTAAAGAAAACGCTGATTATCCTGAAAAAAGGAAGTTGTTTCTTTAGTTCATGATAATGTATGATCTTCCTTGGATCCTGAAATGGGATTATGGTTTTGTTGACAACGATGATGGTGCTTAGGATTTTGTTCCCCAGCTTGAGAGAAAGCTTTTTATTTACTAGTAGGATAAGTTCCACTTGGATCATCTCAAGCCAAAAGAATCTGGCCTGATAGGCAGAGTGCAGTTGAACCTTCCCGTTCAACCCCTGAATCATCATCATCATCATCATCATCAAAGACTGAAAAACTTAAGTCTTTAATCGAGTCCAACCCATCTTGCTCAAAGAAAGATCTAAAGGACAAAGTTCTTAAAATCCTTGAGCTTGACGGTCTAGGTGACAAGGAGATGGAATCTGAAGCCGTGTCATCTCAGCATAACATGGATGAAGACTATGATAATGATAATAAGGATGATTGCTATGGAATCTGTCCTCCGACCTGTTCAAAGAAATAAAGCATGAAATGCTTTTTCTCTGAATAAAGAGAAGATAAGATGATGTCTAATATCTAGACACCAACCATTATTCCCTTTTCAAAATAATTGTCCTTTGGTTTTTGTAGCTGCTTGTTGGTATGTGCTTTTTTAGAAATCTTTCAACAATCCCTCGTGAAGCTGAATCAATGCCATTGCATAAAGTGAAGATGCCGCTCATTATGGTAGGTTGCTTTTTGATGCTCCACTACCTCTTCAACACTTGGTGTTTAAGTTTGCTTTTAGTTTTCTATTTAAAGAGCCTTCGAACTCAGTTGTTTGTATGCTTAAGATTTTCACATTGTAAAATATACTACTAAGTGTTTTTTTTTTTAGTGCTATCTCTCTTTTCAACTTTGGTGCTTTTCTGTAACATTGAAGATTAATAAATTAATGTAAGTTTGCTTCCATACTTTATGCTTATTTTATCAATTTCTATTGCAATCTTTACTTATCCTTTACTTCATTTTTGTTTATTTCAATTCCTAATTATTGTGTTATTATTATATATATATTCTCTATCTGTTTATAGACTTAATTATAAATTAAAACAAATTAGACGTTTTTAATTATTCTGACGTCTATATATATATATATGAAATAAGAGTGTGTGGCTAAAAAAATGACCCGCTCAAAAGACGAAAATGTCCTTCTGCCTTGTATAATTGTCCTAGGGTTTTCATAGAAATCCTTTTTAAAAAGAGGGTTTCAGGGTTTTACTTTTAGCCGAAGCGAAGAGGAGATCTCGCCGAAGCTCTCTCCCCTAGTCCGGAAACCATGGGTACCACTCAGACCTCTCTCTCCCTCCTCTCTGTGTGTGCTGCAATGGCTGATGGTTTTGTGTTTGTGATAATATGTAGGTATCTCACGTGACTCGATGCACAAGCGCCGTGCCACTGGAGGCAAGAAGAAGGCATGGAGGAAGAAGAGAAAGTAATTACTCTTCCACCTTCAACCCCATTTCTCTTCCTTTTCTCTCTTCTTTACTCTTTGATTACTTTTTTCTAATTTCTTTCATTTTCTATTATTTGTTATTCATTTGTTCTGTTGCAGTTAGGCTACAGATCTGTTAATAATTGTAAATTATTTCTGAGTTTTTCGTTATGTTCTTTGATTTTTTATGAATGTTGGTGTCTGCTTTTATTGGATTGTTAGGCTAAACACTGGTTCCTCTATGGTAATTATGATTAGTGCTTGTCTGAGAGAATGAGATTTGTATCTTAACTTGTAGATAGCAAATGCAACTAAAGCTTTCACTCATTTTTTTCGGATTTGTTTAGGCTGAAACACCGAGTTTCATCTGTTTTGAATTTTTGGGTTTTTTATGCTTCTTTTTATGTTTAAAGTATTGCAACTATTGCTACATGGCTCTATCTGTTTCATGTTATATAGGTTGTACAACTTTGGACATAAAAGAATTTTAATTTCAGTTTGTTGTTTCTGCCGGTAATGAAATGAGGAATTTGTTAATTCATTTAATGTACATCCTTATTTAGTTGCTTAGTTCAGGCAGTGATATCACTAGAAAGAATATGATATGAGCAGTCCCAGGTTTACCTCTGGGCTGCCCCGCAAGAAAAAGCATAACATAGAACCATTTAGATCTTGAATCCCATGGGACAATCAAGCTACGTACTGGATGAGAACTCAACCTATGTAATAATTTTGTGCATGTGCCATTGCCAAGAATGGTGAAATTGGAGGGAATTTCCGTTTTCTTATCTGCTCAAATATTTTACTATCAAGAGTCGAGCCGAAGGGTTTTTAATCATGTTCAGGGTTTCTGAAGAATAATAGTGTGGACCTTGCTTCAAAGCTAGACAATTGTTGTGTTGTGGATTTTTAATTGTTTTTCATTCTTTGTCATATGCAGGTATGAGCTCGGACGTCAGCCTGCTAATACAAAGCTCTCAAGCAACAAGACTGTAAGGAGAATCCGTGTTCGAGGAGGCAATGTGAAGTGGAGAGCTCTCAGGTTGGATACTGGGAACTTCTCGTGGGGCAGCGAAGCCGTTACTCGTAAAACTCGTCTCCTGGATGTTGTATACAATGCCTCAAACAATGAACTTGTTAGAACACAAACTCTGGTGAAAAGTGCCATTGTCCAGGTGGATGCCGCTCCATTTAAGCAGTGGTATCTTCAGCATTATGGAGTTGAAATTGGCAGAAAGAAGAAGTCCAGTGCTGCTAAGAAGGATACCCCAGAGGTAATTTTTGTGAATTTGAAACTTTTATTTACTACAGTGGGGATAATTTCTAGACCCTCTACATACCTAAGTATCATCATTGTTATTGTAGAACAACTTGGGTTGTAAAATTAGTAGTCGCTTCTGAATGGTTGCACTATGACCTGTAACTGCACATGGTTCTTGAATTGCACTGTGAATGTAGTGAGATTAGTGTTGAGAGACGAAGTGATTCAAATCTTAGGGTGCATTTGTTGCATCGGATTGTCTCGGACTAAACTAGCTACTGGGACTAAGCTGGACTGGCTTAGACTAGACTAAGCTGGACTAGTTTAGTGAAGCGTTTGGTGCAGTGTTGGACTATAAAATCGGATAATAAACAAATTATAATATTATATTATTTAATGCATATATTATAATATTTTATATTATTTAATGTATATATTGTAATATTTTATATTATTTGATGCATGCATAATAATATTTTATTATTTATTCAACCTTTTAACCTTTTTTTCTCCTGGAAACTATCACTCTGGAATCATCTATTCTTTTCTCCTTTTGGCTCCGTCCATTTCTTCTTTTCTCCCTCATTTTCCTGCACAATGCAGATGTGAAGCTCATCGCAAATCCTTCAAAAACAAGCTCATCATCTTCACCCTCTTGCCGCCATTAAGCATTTCCACCTTCCTCATCCTTTTTTCTTCCAAAAATTTTCGGATCTCTCTCTTCCATCTGAAACATGTTTTGGCTTCTTCGCCAGCAAAGCCATCTCGGAATTTTCTGGCACGAGGTGAACTTTGAATTTGGTGGTTGGATTTGGTTATTGTTTTACGTTTAGAGGTCGCACTTGGTGCGATGGCAAGTGCCTTCGCCCATGAGCGGTAGGTCTCGGGTTCGAGACTTGGGAGCAGCCTCTCCATAAATTGGGGTAAGGCTAGCCGACATTCACCTCTCCCAGACCCTGCGTAAAGCGGGAGCCTTGTGCACTGGGTACGACCTTTATTGTGTTTGGATTTTGAGATTTAGGCAGCGGCTGAGGCTTTTGTTTCAGATCTGGGGGGGTGGGCAAACCGTGTTGCAGAGAAGAACGCTTGCAGATGATGCAGTATGTAGACATGCAACGGGCAAACGAAACAGATTTGGGGACGGGATTAGCAATCCCATACCTATCGGGGATCCTCGCTAAGACGACCTAGCAAAATACTTAGTCGGTGCGAGTCCGACTTAGTCTCATTAACCTTGTTCGCATCAAACACTCGCTAGCAATCCTAGCTAAGCCAGTCCAATCCAAGGAAGTTTAGTGAGGGCAAACAAACGCCCCCTTAGTGTCCTATATGTTGGTAGTAAAACAAATTTGATGTAGGTATTTATTGTTAGGGCCCATCAAGGTCTTTTTAGTAACTTCATAAACTACCTTTGTTTCTCATCAAACTCATATGTGTGGATCTGCATGGTTTGTGAAATAAGGATATTGGTTTCTTATAGGTGTTCATGTTGTCATCTGTCTTTTAAAGTTCTTACTTTATACTTGTTAGTGGATGATAATTTATTTCATTGTCAAACTAACTAGTTCCATCATTATATGTACAAGCAGGAAGGAGAAGGAACTACCGAGGAAGCAAAGAAGAGTAATCATGTTACCAGGAAGCTTGAGAAACGTCAGGAAGGTCGCATTCTAGACTCCCATATAGAAGAGCAGTTTGGAGGTGGGAGATTGCTCGCTTGCATATCTTCGCGTCCAGGCCAATGTGGCAGATGTGATGGGTGAGTCTAATAATAACATGTGATACT
Organism: Malus sylvestris; assembly: GCF_916048215.2. Classification (NCBI taxonomy): domain Eukaryota; kingdom Viridiplantae; phylum Streptophyta; class Magnoliopsida; order Rosales; family Rosaceae; genus Malus; species Malus sylvestris. The sequence continues at coordinate 38,344,046 of NC_062272.1, read as the reverse complement.
ATCTATCTTCAGTTGTATATCTTTTGTTTGCGTCGTCTTATTTTGTTTTGCAAACTTGTTTGTCAGGTACATCTTGGAAGGTAAGGAACTTGAGTTTTACATGAAGAAGCTCCAGAGGAAGAAGGGAAAGGGTGCTGGCGCTGCTGCATAAAACAGTTTGTTGACGAGGCTCTTTCTTTTTTTGGCTTTCTATGATATCTGTTTTAGCTGTAATCTTTTTCATTCATCTAGGACGTATATGTTGGTTTCCTGTGTGCTAATGCAAATCTTTCAACTTTTGCTTGGCATATCCGGTATTCCAGACTTCCGAAGATTTTGACGGTTTTGTTGACCTATCACTAATCATTTGATATTTTTATGAGGCAAGTCGAAGTAAACTGGTGGTGAATGTTAAGTTTGGTGGATTTGGATGCTTTTCAATCTGGAGTTTTATCAACTCTTTAAATCTTGTGATAATTGAGTGCTTTTTGATCTAATTCTATTGCAGAAAATTAGGTTTTTAAAGCGTTGAAAATTTGTCGGTCAACGAGTCTGCTAACTTCATTGAGTTTCGTTGACATTCAAAATAGTATGTATGTACACATCAAGTATTATCTTTTTGAACCTCGCTCTCAACTCCATCATCTTGTCCTAACTGGTGCAATTCAATTTGAAATCAGCATCAGCATGGGCTGAGTATTCAAAAACAAAACTAGAGGACAAGGATTAGAATTAAGGTAGGTCAAGGGTTCAATCCCTTTCCGCGTACCGAAAATAAACACGTACAATCATGTCACAAACTCATAACTCGTGTTCTTGAATGACGGTTCGACGCAAGTAGACCCAAACTTAGAAGCTGAAAGATACAGCAGACAAAATTGCAAGCATACTTATAGATCAAGTTCGACATAAGTTCAAGTTTTGGCTCCACACTTGCTGCTGTCGCAGCTGATGCAACAGATTCCCAATCAACCTGACCAGTCTATCACGCAATTCAATTCAGATAGTGTAGTTGGGATTGGATGGAAATACTGATAATGGCAGCTGGGAAGCGTGCCCCATTTTAAGTCGCATTTGTAAACTTGGGAAGGCCTTCCTGGTCGCATCTGGTCTTAGGTTGCCAAGATCAGCTAATGAAGCGGCGGATTTTGTGGCGTCGCATTATGTTGCGGAGGCGGATTTTGTGGCGTCGCATTATGTTGCGGAGACGAGCGACGACTCTGTCTGGGTTGAAAGACCCCCTCTTCGTGTGTGGGAATACAAAACAGTGGTTCTTGTTAGCCTGTTCTAGGCTTTCGTTTGTTCCCCTTGGGCTTCGGCCTGGTATGAATATTCTATTTTCTTAAACATATTATTTAATAAAAAAGGAAAATGGCTTTATAGGTTTTGATGCTGAAGGAGAATGCAAGGATCGGATCCACTGGTCAAATCTTGTGTTCAGGTGCTTGATGTTCCTTTCCATCCGGTTCAAAGCCAGACCTTAAACAATAGGCTAAGAGGTGGTACAGAGCCCCACCCTATGTAACCCGTTCAGAGTCGGAGTTGGAGCCTGGAGGTGTTACAAGTTGAAGAAAAGCAGCTTAACCTGAGCGGCTGAGCCCTTGGACGTAGCTATATTTCAAATCAAGGCTGATGGAAGCCAAGTTCTACCGCCCTGGAAGAATATAAACAAACGACCAACACAAGAAAAATATAAATCACATCGGGGAAGCGAAATCAGCTCAACAAAGTCCAATTTCGCTCAACAATTTCCACGACAACATTTCTATTGTCAAGTCAATATAACGGAAAGCATCCGATAACAATAACGTCCTCAACTTCAACCCGAAATGAATCCAAACATTTTCTTTTCCGGCCCTAATATATTATTTTAAAAAATAAAAATAAAAAAAATAAAAAAAACCGAGGTACTTACAGCCTATCATCATAAACACATCAGAGTACATAACTTAAAAGCTTCAGACACAAGAAAGCACCTCCTGACCTGGTTGAGTAGAGACACAAAATGTAAAAAGAAAAATCTCACAATACATCCTCCTGAATTGGCTCCGCTACCCAAGCACGGAACGCACTTTAACTCACATTCCTGTCATATACCTTTCTTTCCAAATATATCAAACTCATTTCGCCTTTCACGTCCCTTATTCTATCAAAAGGAAGTACTAAATACCTTTCCCGCACCCCAAAGAATGTTGTAAGCTTTTTTCCTTATTAAAAGAATTTGGGGGTCTCGCCTCTTGCCTTTAGATACATTGGAAAGAAGGGAAAACAACTGACTGGAACAGGAGGACGAGAAGGGGTAGAAAATCTAAACCAACCAAGTTTCCCCGCACCAAAATCAAGTGTAGCTGCAGAATTCAATTTCTATTTGTCTCTCTCAGGATTGTACAGCCAGCCTCTGAAGATGCTCAAAGAAAACTTGAAGGCTCACATCGTCCGTGAAGATTACATCTGAACCGGCGGCCATTTCATGGGCATTGTTGTATGTTGCTGATGGGTTTAACTTTGCTAACAAGAATCTTGCCTGCAGAGCATGACAGTAGAAAACAAGTAGGCGTTCAGAAAACAGCAGAAAATTCATCCAACTTCATCAAATGCAGTAGAGTTGACAACTGTCATTTGCGAAGATTAATAAGCACTATTTTTACAAACTATTCTCCCCGATGAGTTGACCTTTTTCAGTAAAATATTCTGAGACAAGTAACCTTAAATAGACTGTAATACATGTTTTAAATTATAAGAAAGAAACAACTTTATAGACAACACAATTGCCAAGAGTCCTAAAAATTGTCAAAATGCAAATCTGGGGCATGAGCCTTCATCCGCATTAATAATTGTTAATTTTACTCATGGCCAATAATAACAAGGTAAAGACCAAACTAGCATTCTCACCAACAAACGGGTTTACAATAATTTTTAATTTATAAGTTTTAACATACTTAAAAATCGAGCCTAGATGAAAACTATCAACCGTGCAACTGGGAAAGCAATCAAATAAAATCTAAGATTTTAAACAAGTTAGAAACCTGGGAACCATGCTGATCGCACACCACCAATCTAGGGACAGGGAAACGGTCCCGAACAATCAATTGTGTATCATCATGAGGAGCTTGCAGTAGTTGTGCAAATGCCTAAAAAAAATGTGTGCATACAGGTAAGTTGAAACAATATCAACATTTGCACAACACTAGTCAGGGAATCACATATTAAGCATTCATACCTGGTGTTCTGGCTGATTCTGGTATCCCATGTTACGCCACTGTGCTATTGTCATTCCATGGAAAATGACTATACTAAAATATGAATCCAACAAGAGAATACGGTCAGCTGCAATGGATGCCACATCCAACAATGCTGGCTGAGGCAGCGAATTAAATGAATATGATATTAATGATGGTTGTATCATGACAGCAGCATTGCTGATATTTTCCCGATTTAACAACATGCGAAAATATGCAGTTTCATCTGGGCTGTTGTTGAAAACCTGCAAATACCCCATTTCAGATACCAAAGTGGGGAAAAGATAATACATTAGCAATAGTTTACAAAGTTATTATCAAAACAAAAGAGATGAAAAGGAGAGGGGCAATCATGGTTACCTGCACAAATTGTGAGCGTCGGAGGTTAAACATAAATTGAGGGAATAATGAGAAACAGGGATTTAAAGTAAAGGATGATGGATCATCTTTTCGATAGTCACCAAATTTCGAACAGAGGCGAATAAGTCCTCGATCCAACCATCGTGTAGCATCAAAAGATTCCTATATGAAACAACATCAAACATTTTTTTCAAAGGTCTATGCTTACAAGGTTACAAGAACAATAAATAAATCAAGGAAAAAATTCATTGGTGAAGAACCAACAAAATACAAGTAATCTACAATACAGGAAAGGTAACTTAGAATATTCATAAGAAAGGAAGACCTATCAATTGTGTTAAGAATTGGCTATCAAACAATTTAAAGAAACCCTGACTGGAAGTTTGAAATATTAACAGTCCTGATATCAAAACTAGGGGTACTAATAAAGCAAGACCTATAAATTATGTTACGAATTTGCAATCAATCAAATTTAAGATACATAGATTGAAGGTTTGAAATATTGCAGTACAAGTAACTTCATATACATAAATACGGTGAGTGCAAAAAACTTATCCCAATATGATTTCACTTTAGGATACACTGTATTCTTATCATAGGTTGTGAGATATGAACATCACATATTGGAAAAGGTATGCAATAGGGATATACAAGATAAAGGCAGTTGAGAATGGCTGTAAAGTACCTCTGACTCCATTTTCAAGGAAGTTTTTCTTGCCATCACTACAGCAGCAGTCTCTTGGTCAAATCCTTGAACCAATTCCTGTAAATTCAAGATCCTTCTGCGTCAGTGATATCCTTTCAATCAAGTTCGGTAACTAATATTAAGTTACCAACATGGGAAAATATAACTAACTAGAAAACATATTGTTCGGCACAAGGTTCAGGATCCTATTACATAGCCAAGTATTTTATAGCAGCTTTCACAAGCAAAGAGAAAAATGACAATGCAACAACTCTAGAAAATGTTGATATACAACAAACTTGGCAAAACTAAGAACAAAATCAAAAGTACTGTTTATTCAAAATGCATACTCACACTTGTACCCCCATAATATATATCACGCTCCAACCAGTCCACAATTTTCGCAGTGATGAAAACATATTTATACCCTTTTACAAACACTTGTATTCTCTCTAGTATCCAACTCTTACTTGAACTTAATAAAAGGATTTACAAGAAAACGGTAAAAAGGAAAAGAGAAAGCAGCACAGTTTTACCTTGCTTGGTTATCTAAATAAAAGGAAGCACATGTGTGTGTATGTGTGTGTGAATGTGTCACAGCACAATCGTGCAACATAAACAAGGGTGTTTGTAACGTCCAGGATAAAGGTGAATTTAAAATAACCAGGCTTCACCAGACAAACTGAAATACCTCTGGGCTAACGGAACTATCTATCCATCGTCTAGTGATTGTTGTTACTCGAAGCATCATTTGACCTTCAGGGTTTTGAAAGCTGCAATTAAGAAAGAAACTACCCAAAATTCAGTCTTCACATAGAAATAACAAGAGAAATTTAACCAAAGGGCGCCATAAGATGTTTCATGTTTGAAGGTCATGATACAATCTTCAAGCATACCTTGTAAGAAACTGCAGATACAATTGTGGATTTACAGTTCCTGGTGTATTTGACTGATCACTAGACGAGAGATCAAAGAAAACTGTCAAGCAAGTACTCCTGTCAAGGCCACACATTTTCCAAGCTGTTGTATTTCCCTCCCCTATAGCAGTATCAGCAACAGCAGGTCCTTTCTGCCAGGCTTGGAAAATTTAACATCAAACTCCACAAACACATGTCTACTTCGAATAAATTTAAATGGTTCTAAACATTATTGCCATAAATGCAAATAAATACAAGTTCTAAATCATCAAATTGTCCAACCTTCTCCAAAGAAGTGCAGGGTCCAATGACCCCCTGAATTTTTATGTCCTTCGAACAGTTGATCTCAAGTGTACCACTGAAACAAATAATGTCAGTAACATATAATTAGAGTTTGAACACAAATTTGTTAATGATACAAGTCAAAGCATAAAGAAGAGTGAAAAAAGGTAAGGGATTTTTACTGTGTCCATGCACATGAAAAGGCATTGGATAGGACAAATACCTAACCTAAGGGATACGAGTGTGTAAGGAATCCCATGTAATGATAAATAGTCCACTGGTACATATACCAAGCAGCCACTCACTACCTTCAGATACTAGAATGCTAACAACCACGCACTACCGTATGGGTCCCTTCTCATTCTATTCTTCAATTCTTCCACCCACCCAAAATGAAAAAGGAAAAAACAAGAACAATCATACATATGGAAAAAGCAACTGACAAGACCCAGCTAGTACCATTGCTAGCATTTGACCGCATGCTCTACAAGCTTAAAAGTCAAGGAATGGGATTCCCAAGCCACAGCTTCACTAGAAGATGTCAAATTCAGCTACATTGTCAGCAATACAACTTTAAAGTTGATTGCCAAACTAATTATAATGAACTCAAAATGTGAACAAAGACCATCGAAATGTTTAAAGATTATTACACTTACTTGAAACATAGGCCAAGCGATTGTTCCCCTTCTTCAAAAACATGCTTGAAAGAGTCTTTGAATACAGAATGACCAAAACTTTCTGCTAGAACAACAAGCCCACCAGTTCTTTCAATTGCAACTTTCATTTCTGCAACCCCAACCTATACAAAAGTATTGTCTCAAGTCAGTGCATAATTAAAATACAATCCAGGTGCATAAATTTTAAAAACAAATGAAAAATATATACTTTTACTAACTAATTATATCTTAAGATTCGTTGCAGAACCGTAGGCACACATATCCACAGTTCTTATTCTAGCAAATAAATATGCCTTAAAACAAAAAAGTTTAACAGATTCACCAAATAAATGTCCTAGCATTCTCATTGCACGTTAAACAAACCTAGAGTCTATGTCATAAACAGAACATAAATTATTTTTAACATACATTAAATAAATTGACAAAAAAATTTCTAAGCAGCATTAGAATGACATTTTTCTAGAAATTGTTAAAATGAACGACAATGACTGTTAGTAGTGTGTGTGTGTGGGTGCATGCTAAGACAAATTTGCTGAATTACACAAAATGATTTCATATTACATGATCAAACCTATAAAATCACTACACAATAGGATCGGAGATAAAAACATGAATTCATAAGATCACAATTAACTGCTCAATCTTAAAGTTGTTTGAAATTTTGACCATTTCATGAATACATCTGATGCTTTGCAGCTTTAACAGCTCATTGGCATATTAGATGCCAAACTAAAGGCATACATCTGTGACCCTGTTGTTCTTGTTTAGGTTTCGATTCATGGACTACCTATATACAGTACCAATGGTGCTTTAGTTAGCAATTTCATACAGCTTCAAGGAAGAAGCCATGGTCTGGCATTCAACTATTTTATATTTCAAACTTCAAACTGTTTCAAATTTTCAAATAAACCTTACCTGTGTGGTAAAAGAAATACAACCCAATAAATTAAGAAATGTGAGTCTAACAAGCAATATTCTAACCAAAAATGTTTCTGTTCCATGAGTCTTAACTGCATTGGAGAAGATCACATGATTGTGAAGTTGCATTGTTAAATTGTCCAAAGATGTATACAGTACTCATCTGATTCTAACAACAAATCACAAATGGTTCATCTAATGCCTCAAGGAAGTGAAAGACGGATTGAGAAACGCGAGCAATCCATGAAACAACAGCAATGAAAATACATCCAAACCAAACCAACAATGCTATGTTAACAGTCTGGATGCTAATAAAGGTCAATCATGCACAAACAGGAACATAAGCCCTAATAACTGAATTGATGATCCAGTTTACACAGGGGAAAACATAAATAACGCCAGAAATGCAGGAATAACTGTTGAAACAAAGACAGACCTGATCGAGTGCAGATGCAAACAGGTCTAAGACATGGCCTTGGCTAACCAGCTGTTTTGCAAGATTTTCATAAAACTTGATTGCTTTCTTAAAGTACGGTGCCGCATCCTTATCTAGATCTTTATGGGAACGTACTGGGTCTGACAAATCTTTCGATACAATCTGCATAACTTTCATAAATCAACATCTTTCTCATCTAGAATTTGAATAAATCACATTACTTCCATTTATCAAATTAAGTGATAATAAGCACCAATGGACCCATATACTTCATTATGCCTACTTACACTGATTTATTGTAGATTTCTAGAGTAACAACAGCCATAAGACAAGAATAAAAATTTAGATACACATATTCATGCATTCCAGAACATTAAGTCACAAGCACAACAGAACTCTAAAGCTTTACCGCGCCAGGCCCCTCAGTGCATGGACCGCCAACCAAAGCTACAATGTGAGCCCCAGTTCCAGGTAGACAAGCTCCAAGTAACCCTGCAGCAACACTCAACGCCACTCCTGTGCACCTGGAAGCACGACTTCCTTGTGGCACAGGCCACTGGTCCGTTTGCAATTCATCCAACAGCTGAAAATTCACAAATTCAGATCCAATTAGCAGAACCCAAATACACCATTTATTAGAATCAACCACAAAAGTACAGAAACCAATCAATCACACTCAAAATCCCACCGTGTTCAGTGTGTATTCGCAATCCGAAGCAGGCAACAAAAAGCGGGTTACACCAGCATTGGGAATTCCCATTTGCACCCCCTTCGGCTGGTACCCTCCGCCACCAATTGGACCAGGTCTCCGACCAAGAACGCTGAGACCCAATTGCTCCAAAACTTGTTCCTTTGAAATCTCCTTACTACCCCGAAAGACATACACTTTCGACAAATCAGAGAACCCCAATTCATGGACCTGAACTTGGGTTCCATACGAAACGAACCCAACAAGCGCATTATCGGGCAGCAACCCAATTGCCCTTTTGAGCGCCGATTTGACATATTCCATCTCCTCCTCGATCATACACGTGTCGAGCACGAAGACAAAAACCGGGGACGGCAGAGATTGAGGGGCGGCGGAATCAGTCGGCAGAGCGTATTGGAGGGTGGTGTACTGAGGGTAGAGCTCACCAGGGAGATTGGTCTCAGAGATCGCGGCGTAGTGAGGCGGGAAGTGATTGCGCTGGTAGCAGAAGGGGCAGATCCAGATCTTGGCGGTGAAGTCGACGCGCGCAAAGGGGTTCAGCACGGCAGAGCAGGTCTTGCAGCGGAGCGGCGCGTAGGGGAGCGTGGGGATGTCGGGGTGGGACCGGATCGGGGAGATGCAGGCGGCCAGTGGGATCACGCACTTGCTGGCCTCCACCTTGGTGCGTGGCCAGACGTTCCAGCTCATCCGAACTCCGTCGATCCCTTCCGGGTCTGTGTTCGCCATCTCCGACATCTTTCAAATTCTCAGCTCCTGAATGCGAATTGGGGGTTTGATCGGATTGAAATTCGAGCCCTTTTTTTGTTTGAGGGATGGAGGAAGGGGGGGTTGTTCTTCCAAATTTTTAATTTTTTTTTTTTTCTGGGGAGAGAGAGGAGGCGACGACCCCTCGAGAAAGGAGAGAGAAAAGGGGCCACCGCAATTCGAAGGGTCAGAGAGAGAAAGAGGACAAAGAGAGAGGGAAAGAAGGTGTTTACACCTAAAATATACCCATTTTACTTATTTGGGCAATTTGGGTAAAATATGGTATTTGGATGATTAATATGCAAGAAGACTAACTTGGAAAGATATTTAGTTGCAAGTGGAGGGTTTGGCACTATAATATTATTTCTCCTATTTGTTTGGGTGGTGGAGGTTTGCCAAGGGAATTGTTTAATCAAGACAAGTGCATGCTTTTTCATGCAAGTGGATGGAAGGACACCATGCATACTTTCGGGCAAGAATGTGTGATGAAAGAAGCCAATTTGCCAACTTACTTCTTTTAATTGATTAGTTTATTACAAGTGGGAAAACATGTGATGAAAGCTTGTGGTGGAAATGCAAGTTCCCCTTTTAATATTATTTCTCCATGCAAGTTGGCAAGTGAAAAGCATGCAAGCTGTCTAAAGCAATGGAATACAAGCTGCCCAAGCTTCTTTCGGGCAGATACAAAACCTCAGCAGGAGGGTTTCCTCCAGACCTCTATAAAAGGGAGCAGCTGCACAAGGATTATGGACACTCAAACAAACAAACAAAAGCCAAAACTCTGCTCAAGCCAGATTTGCCTTCAACGAAGCTGTAGTCAGCACAAGCCTTCATCCCTTTTGGGATCAACCTTCACCAAAAAGCCTTCTTTTCTCTAGTTTATTAGCTCTGCTACTCACTTGTAGTATCGATTTCATTTGTAGCTTTTATGTACTCATTTCCAGTCATATAAATTACAAGCAATCTGCAATATTAGTCACTTTCCTCTGTCAGTTACATTTCCAAGCAACCTTGTCATTTACATATTGTTCTATCTCTTCATATAAGTAAAGTCCTTATTTTTAAGGCAAACAAAGAACCTTAATTTGAGCAACTCCCACTCAAATGGCACAATCTCTTGATTTGAAATCAAAAGGCGCAACCTCAATCATTCAAATCCCGTCTACTAGCGGCATCTAGTAGTGGCACGCCCGCACCCACCAATCTCGTATGTGCAGTAAATCCCCGACTTACCCGCAAGGCCCCATGGCGGATTTAGGGAGCGAACAGAAGGAGTCTCTCTGAGACGTCGAGAAATTGGAGGTTTGGTTTTATGTGTTATGGTGTTCAAGGGAGAGAAAAGAGGGGATGATCTGAATCTGGAATGTCACAAAATTGTATTCGTGGGGGAGAGTGCCTACCCTTTTTTATTAGGAACACCATTTTTATTTTTATTTTTCATTCTATAATAAAATTGATTGGAACAACCAATGGCGTTTTATAAAAATTAATTATGTTTATGAACGTTTACGCATCCTGTATAGGTTCGATTCCATCAATTTCATTTTTTATTAATCATTAACACCAATATTCCGTTAAAATTTTTTTTTATAGATTTCTTTTATGAGTTCATCTTTTTTGGGACATATTTGAGTTTGTTGCAGTCATATTTAGAATAGGAATGTGATTGTGTAAATCCTAAGGAATCTGGAAATGTATCTTATATTCCTATTAGGACTATATTACCTATTAAATGTTGTAATCCTAAAGGGAAAGGTTTTACCCTTTCTACTACTATAAATAAAGGCACAATGGGATGAATCAAACACACCTCACAATTAAATCAATCTCTCTTCTCCCTAAAGCTTGCCGCACCCCTCTCTCTAACCCTAGATCGCTCAATCAAATAGGCCTACAAGACGTTATCAGCACGCTCTTGCCAAAAGCTAAGGAATTGATGCATCGTTGGAGGAGGCTATCATCCACCAAATTCAAAGGCTTATTCGTTTTCTACTAATCAGGTACGCTTAAAATAAAAGAATATATTTGAAACATCCACGAAGCATGAAAATATTCCCCATGATGCATGAACCCCTCTATGTCTATATTTTCCTTTCGATATATATATTATATATGTTCATATATTTGTCAATATATATTTGTTTCATGCATCGCACAATTAAATTGTCCTGCAGCCCTAGTTTTTTATCTGTGGAAAGCCTGCAACTTTCCTAGACCCAGACCAGACCCACGGCAAGCCTTGCTTGCTAGGTCCTTGTCCCGTACACACACGCCAGCCCACAGGCTGGGTTTTTTTCCCCTGCGTCATAGTTTGCAGCAAACCGACGCCAGCCTTGCGACTGGGCTTCCCCGCGCAAAACCCTCAAGGCCAACCTCTGCTGGGCCTTGACCCGTGCCCTCCCTTCAGCCCAAAACCAAAACCCAGCTGCGGCTGGGGGTTTTTCCTTCACCCGTGTAACCTGAAGTCCACCTTGTGACGCCCCTTGGGCTGTGTCTTATGCTTAAGACACCCACCCATGCCCACATATTTTTGGGGCATATTTTTCAATCCCAATGCTATTATTTTAGCATTCTAAAATAATTTAACCCCTATGTTAATATTATTTTGCTTTTACAATCGACCCCGTATGGCCCGATTTATTGAATTAATTAAAAGTGACTTGCAGTCCATTAATCTGATAATGAATACAAAATTATTGACCAGAAGATCACTTTTGGACATTAACGATTCAATAATTTATTTTTATACTTTGAACCGTCACATACTTTCGTAGTAACGAAGCTCTCACACTTGAGTTCCCGAAGGCAACTCAAATCCACTACACTTAGTTAGTATATTGCATTATGTGTTTCTTGCAGGAACCTCTCATTATGAACTAATTGTTCATAAAACTAAATTGAACCTGTAGTTTCAAATTTAGTGCCTTTGAAACCCGAAGTTTTCATTCAAAACATACCACATGAAACCTGTAATTTTCATGCATAAATTAAACCACTACATGTCTAAAGAACCTGTATGTTCTACGATATATGTCTATGGCTTACCATATGACTAATCACGTTTTCTCCCTCCGTTTTAGGGACATGTCGAACTTGAACAAGCTCGATTTCTCCGCTCTAGAACTCTTTGGAAGAAACTATCTGAAGTGGATTCAAGACGTGAAGCTTCATCTCACTGCAAAGGGTATTAAAGCCACCATTGAGACACTTATCGCCGACAAACCTGTTGACGAAGCTCAGAAGGCTACTACAATGATCTTTATCCATAGACACATTCATGATGCACTGCAGACTGAGTATCTCGCTGAGGAGGAGCCACGCACCCTCTGGCTTGCTCTGGCCGACCGTTTTGATCAACAGAAAGACATATACTTGCTTGAAGCAAGACATGACTGAAAGCATCTTCACTTCCAGGACTTTAAGTTCGTGAATGAATACAACTCTGAAGTTTGTAGAATCCGTTCTCTGTTGAAATTCTGCAAAGTGGAACTAACCGAATCAGATCTCCTGGAGAAGACCTATTCAACCTTCCATGCCATCAATATTGTCCTGCGGCAACAATATAGAGCATATAAATTCACCAATTTTTCGAATTTGATCTCTGTTTTACTTCTCGCTGAAAAGCAGAACCAGCTTTTAATGAAGAATCATCAAGCTCGACCCACTGGCTCGAACGCTGCGCCTGAAGAGCATACGATCTATTCTAGCAGCTATAAACGACGAAATAACCATCGTGGCTGTGGCAATGGGCGGCAAGCCCAACCATGGGCCCAAGGTCAATATAGTGCCGCATCTAAGGGAAGAATTGTGACCCAGCAGCGTCCACCACTCACCCCTAAGGTCCCAAACTTCAAGAACAAGGGCAAAGCTCCCGTTATTCCAACCATTAGAGTTACTTGCTTGACATGTGAGTAGACCTCCATGCAAGTACTCTCGTTCGATTGTATTCAGTGAACTCATTTCCTTAATGAGCACCTACATACTTGTCTTAGTGTCACTACACGAATGGGATGAGACCTTCCATCATTCTAATTGAAGTGAACATAGTATGTACCGGTCTATGCATTGTCAGTATCCCTCCGACAATCCTATGACCAGGAACCTTTTGGACATGATGGTTATGTGAAGAAGATCTCTGTAGTCTAACTTCATTAGATTACTTCTTCAATCGATCCATTGTCCATGGATTCACTATTTAGGACATATATCGTTTATAGAGATAGTCCTAAATAGTATCTTTGCCATTTGATGTATAAGAGTCATCTATACATCCATTTATTGTCCTGAAAGGTTTCTTCCAAAGATTGACTTTCAGGGCATATTTCCAACAGGTCATGCGTTTGTCGAGCTTCCCCTGAGGCTATTGCCAAGTATCATTCCCGTCGTGAGTCTAACTTTTGCACATGTGGATCATCTAGAAGATGCAACTACATCATTGGAGATATCGGATTTCCAGGCATGTATTTAGGGTGTATTTAGGGTGTTTACCCCTAGTGGCCGAACCCACTAGGAGTGGTCGGCCCTACCCCCCCTATTTTGCTAGGTTTATGGTTTAATTTTGAACAATTTTTCTAAGTATTTGGAATAATTTGTTTGGTTTTGGTTTGTTTTGAATTATGGATTGTTATTTGAATGGATATTATTTTCTTGAATTGCTTAATTGAATGAATGGACTTATATTTATACATGTGACCAATTGAATCTGTTTATTTCTAGGTATGTCTAGTGGGGAAGTTAGTTGTCTGGCAGATAGTGCAACCACGCACACCATCTTGCGTGAACGCCACTATTTTACTAACTTCATACCCAAGAAAGCTCATTTGACAACTCTCTCAGGATCATCCAACCTGATTGAAGGATACGGAAAGGCACGCATCATGTTGTCTAATGGTACAATTTTGACCATTAAGGAGACACTCTATTCTCCACGTTCCGGAAGAACGTTGCTGAGTTTTAGAGATATTTAAGATAATCAATATCATCTTGAAACCACTGAAGATCATGGTTCTGAATTTCTTTGTATCACTTCGTATGAATATGGCCAGAAGCATATTCATGAGAAGTTAGAATGCTTGCCGAGTGGGTTGTACATCTGTTTGGGCCCAAAATAATAGTTTGGGTCGAGGGTAGGATCATTCTCGGCCCGAGAGGCCGTGCGGCAAAAGGGCCATGGATCGTTCAGCTCGTGGGCTTCCAAGCCTAGGTTAGTTTGATCAGAACGCAAGTCGAGTCCTAGTACAATAGGGAGTCTCGACGGGATCAGTAATTCAGAAAGCAAATCCGGCTCGGTTAAGGACTAGGTTCACAATCCTAGTGAAAGTAGGACTGGTCGAGTTTGTACTGATCAGGAGAAGAAGACCTAGTCCGAGTAGGTTTTTAACTCGACCTTGGGGGGCCGTTGCTATAAATAGAAGAGACTGCGCATTATTCAAGCCCCCTGCAAATCAATACAAAATTGCCCTGCGCAAACTCTCAACAACTTGAGATCTTTTTCCTTTTTCTTTTTCGCTGACACATCTTCCGTTGGCATCAACAGCACTGTGGAAGCAACCGGTGATACCTTAAGTCGGCACAGATAGCTCTGTCACCGTAGAATTAGTCGTTCTCGCAGTATCTTCCGTTGGCATCAACAGCACTGCGGCGAGAGCGGTTGATCACCTATCCAAGTCTCGGTCGAGAAGGGTTTCTAAATCCTTATTGGTCGAGGTCATCTCATCAGCCTTCTCGGCGAAGTGAGGTGTTACAGTTATTACATTCGGCACATTGAAAGCCGAATTTGATATTGAACTTCGTAAGAATAGTAACCTTGTCTTCAGGTTCAAGAGCCCAAGAGGGCGAGACGTGTTCCTTTCTCGGCCGCAATCGCAAGACGCAGAAGTCAGCCGCGCACCCAACGCAACATCAACAAAATTTACTCCTCGGCCGAGCTCGGCCGACGAGTTGGCACGCCCCGCATTCACCGAAGGACGTAGTTAGCTTATAGATTACTCGGCCTGCGCGCCACGTAGGCTTGGTAGTTTCTAGGGTCAACATTTTGGCACGCCCAGTAGGACCCAGTGCTAAACTACGAAGTTCATGCCAATTGAAACACGATCGGTAAAAAAGAAAACAGCTATGGGAAAGTCGACAGCCGATTTACTGAATCAAAGCATGGGACAAAGTGTGCCATAGGCGCAGAATCCCCTTAGCGCTGTGACACCTGAGTCCACAAGCGCGACCTGCCGAGAGAGAGAAGTTAATCTCGGCGGTCAGCTCCGCAGTCTAGAAATCCCTAACAGAAACACCTGCGTTCTCACTGAAGGGATAGTAGAGGAGTGCGACGAGGATGGTGGTGAAGGATCTGATCCACCGACAAGGTCGTTTCTTCGAAAGCGACTAGACGAGCAGTCTCGGTCAGTCGAGCAGACGTTTAGTCGAGGCATTGACAAGCTGCATGACGTGATACTCAGTTCCAATGAGCGACAAACCAGATTGCTCGAAATGCTGGTTAGTAAAGTCAGTGAAAGCAGGCCTTTCGATCTTCTCCAGCACTTAACACAAGGAAACAATCTGTTACCAATTGCACCGGCTGAGCCTATTCCTGCTCGGCTCAAACCAATTAACTTGGAAAAAGGAAGAGGGTCGAATAGTAGGTCAGACGGAACCGACCAGAGGGTCGAGGCAACACCTGTCGATATGACCGAAGTCCAGCGGATAATCGACTCGACTATGAAGAAAGGGCCGAAGTTTCCTAAGTTTATTCATCCGTACCCATCTTACGTGGAAACGTTCGGATACCCGAAGGGTTTCAAAATCCCAGATTTCAGCCTTTTTGCCGGTGAATCATCCCTGTCTTCGTTGGAGCATGTGGCTCGTTTCACCGCGCAATGTGGGGATGTTAATAGTGATTTCCATAAGTTACGGCTGTTCAATTTCTCATTGACCGGATCAGCATTTGCCTGGTATATCAATCTCCCTCCTAATTCCGTCCAAAACTGGGAGGAGTTGGTTGAGAAATTCCACGAGCAGTTTTATCGACCAGGGATGGAGATGTCAGTTTCTTCATTAGCACGGATGGCTCAAGCATCTGATGAGTCACCAATGGATTATCTTACCAGGTTCAAATCAGCCAGGAATTGGTGCCGAGTGCCTTTACCCGAAGTCGAATTTGTCAGGCTTGCTTTGAACGGCCTCGACGTCGAATACAAAAAGAAATTCTTGGGGGCAAACTTTCGGGATATGTACGAATTAGCCCAACATGTCGAACAATATGATTATTTGCTCCGCGAGGAAAAGACTTCGAAAGCTCCAACTCGGGGGACGATTTACAAGAATCCTACTGTCAATTATGCATCAACCGAGGATGAATGTGTTAGTGTGGATGCAGCTGAGATAGTGATAGATAAGCCATACGTTTGCAAGGCATTGACTTAGGTTGATTCTAGGGAAGTCAAAAGCCGCTCGGCCACTGAAGGAACATTGAAACCGTCAAAAGTTTACACTTTTGATATTACAAAGGCTGACGCAATTTTTGACCAACTGTTATCAGCAAGAATCATCAAGCTTCGGCCTGGTCACAACATTCCCAAGGCCGAAGAGCTTAAAGGAAAGGTGTATTGCAAGTACCACAATTCGAGCAAACATACGACAAACAATTGCGTCGTGTTTCGCGACAACGTGCAAAGCTGGATTGATAATGGCAAACTGAAATTTCCAGAGAAGAAGATGAGTGTTGATACTGATCTGTTCCCCACGGCAACAGTAAATATGGTCGATGCGTACCTACCTAAGGACAAAGGGAAAGGAAAGGCCGAAGATGTTGCGACGCAACGCTTTCGGAATCAGAATTCTCGGTCGCGTTTCATGGCCGATTTTCGTTCAAACAAACCACCTACAGCTTTAACGGGACCCGCTATTGTCAAACCTATGGTAGATTATACCACCGATGAAGACAGTGGGACAGCGGTTTTGTGCAGCAAATGCAGAGCCAAGGTCGGTAGTGAGCCAGATGAGAAGCCCTCTTCGCTTATAACGGAACGTCCTACGGCCGCAACCCAGCAGAAGGTTGCCGAAATGGGCCAACATCAAGGGGTTTTTGATAGGCTCGGTCCTAAAGTACGGATGGAAGAGACACCCCCGGTCAGGCGGCGCCTTGATTTTGATGCTTCATTATATGACGATGATTACTATAAATGTAATTCTAGCAGTTCAGAATCATCGCGGAGCCAAAAAACCTTCAAACCTTTCGAGCCTAGAGATCAACGTTGGTATACATATCATTCTTCGAAAGGCGTCTACACCGCGTTGTCCAAATCCTAGAAACGCCGGCATCAAAGGATAGATTGCATGGCCCGCCGACGTGCAGCCCAAGAAACTTCGGTCCCTAAATGGCGGCTGAAGGACACAATTGCTACGGATGATGAACGACCACCTCCAGCCATTATGACAGAGTTGGCTCAAGGGAGACGGCTGGTCGACCAAGATGTCGAAACCACATTTGAAGAGGTCGATAAACGGATCAAACTTCTTGTTCGACCAGGGGAGATGAAGGCACGCCTTGAACATTTCAGGTAAGAGGCCGAAAGTAAATTAGCCCCGCCGGCTATACAAGGACCTTTGATCAAGATCCGACGGAATTTGCACCCCCCGTTCCTTGGGAAGGCTTTGGAGTACATGCGAGAATTCCATAAGAAACATTCGGCCAATGATCTGTATGGCTTGCCAAAGGCATGCCAGGACACCATTGATCTAGTCCTGACTTGTCCTGATGCCGAGCGAATCATCCAGAAAACCTCAGACCCAGGATTGAAAGCAAGGTTCCAGCACATACGAGAAGCTCGTGTCCTTGGATTTGAAGTCGACCCCTACACTGATATTGATGCAGCCGACCTTCCTTTCTCAATGGAGGACCTTCAGTATTTACGATATCACTTCGAAGTATTCTCGGCTGTTTCGCTCTTCAGCCTTACGACCGATGAAATAGCACGTGTTGCACATCTGGATGCTTATCTCGACACTTGGGATGCCCGGCTACACTACCAGGAGCAGGTCCTGACCCCGAGCACACTGTCGATCTCAACCTCACATGAGGTAGGTACGCAGAACCAACAAGTTGCCGAAGCAGCACCACAGGATCAAACCATCGAAGAAGGAACAGAAGAGTCTCGTTGTCCAACCTTGACAGCAACAGAGTCCGCGGTTGCCGACCAGACAAGAGATGAGGCTAGTGAGGAGGGTCCTAACCCGATGGGCCCGTCAGTCCTGGATAACATGGAAATCAGTATGGTTCATGTGTTACCCGCTGATTTTCAATCAAGCACGACCCAACCGAATTTCCTCGATGGTGACGTAGTCGCCGAAGAAGCCGGCCATGTTGATTTTGTATCTGTTGCTGAAGCTGAGTCAACGACAAAAGATGATAGTCTAAAGGCGGCTTTGGCCGAATTGTTTCCTCGTTCATCATCGGCCAAACTTCACCATTTAAAGCCTTTGTATGTGACGGCCCATATCGAGGGGTATCCAGTTTCTAAAGTTTTCGTCGACTGTGGAGCTACTGTCAATATCATGCCGCTGAACATCATGAAGGCCTTACGTCGCTCGAATGACGAACTTATTCCGTAAGGGATCACAATGAGTAGTTTCGTCGGCGACAAATCCCAAACCAAAGGTGTACTACCGTTAACTGTGAATATTGCCGGTCGCACTCACATGACCGCTTTTTTCGTGGTTGATTCCAAAACCGAGTATAATGCATTGCTCGGTCGCGACTGGATTCATCAAACCAGCTGCATTCGTTCATCATTGTATCAAGTGCTTATTTTTTGGGACGACAACTCGGTCACTGTTCACCCGGCCGATAGCCAGCCCTTCGAAGCTAACATGATCCAAGCACGGTATTATGATGACCACGTCGGCTACATTACATTGCACGGCTTCAATGAAGAAGGACGGCCGACTCGGATTTCGGTTCAGAAAGCTATCAAGGTTGGTGCCGAGACTGTCCAGCAGGATTCGGCGAGACTCGGATTAGCCAATTTCCTCCCCGAAGCTGATGTTTGACACCGATCGGGAAACACGTAGGGCTGCGGTTTCATCTACTATGGAACGCCTGCTGGCCTATTGGTATACTATATCTAAACAACCAAATTCAGGCGTTAACCTCGTCGAGTTCCTTGCCGAAGGAGATAATGGTCCTGTCTTGTCTCTTGATAAAATTCAAGTCGCCCTGGCCGAGCTCGAAGATCATCGGCCCCAAGTTAAGGACCCCTTGGAAGAAATTAATGTTGGGACGACCGATGACCCACGACCTTTGTTTGTTAGAGCGTTACTTCCCCAACAAATGAAGGACGAGTTTCGTGCCTTGCTTACGGAGTTCAAAGATTGTTTTGCTTGGAGCTATCATGAAATGCTCGGCTTAGAGCGTACTATGGTCGAGCATGAATTACGTATTAAGCCCGGATGTAAACCTTTCCGTCAGCCACCTCGTCGATTCTCGACCGAAGTGCAACTCGGCATCAAGGACGAATTGGTTCGGCTTTTGAAAGCCGGGTTCATTCGGACAGCTCGATATGTTGAATGGTTGGCAAATATCGTGCCTGTTTTAAAGAAAAATGGTGCACTATGCATCTGTATCGATTTCAGAAATTTGAATCTGGCAACTCCCAAAGATGAGTATCCAATGCCGATCTCAGACCTGTTAATCGATGCTGCGGCAAATCATGCAATCTTATCCTTTATGGATGGACACATCTGGTACAACCAAATATTCATTACCGAAACCGATGTGCACAAAACTGCTTTCCGTTGCCCGGGGGCACTCGGCACTTACGAATGGGTTGTTATGCCATTCGGCCTCAAGAATGCCGGCGCCACATACCAACGGGCGATGAATACCATCTTCCATGATTTAATTGGAACCATCGTCGAAGTTTACATCGATGATGTTGTCATCAAATCCAAACGACGACAGACACATCTGGACGATCTCCGACAGGCTTTCCTCCGCATGCGTCGGCACAATCTCAAGATGAATCCTACCAAGTGTGCTTTCGACGTATCGGCCGAGAATTTTCTTGGTTTCCTCGTGCATCACCGTGGGATTGAAGTCGATGAGAATAAGGCACGCGCAATCATCAATGCCCCGCCCCCAACGACGAAGAAACAACTCCGGTCCTTACTCGGACAGATCAATTTCCTTCGCCGTTTTATTGCCAACTCAGCAGGTAAAATGAAAGCGTTCTCCACGCTTTTGAAACTCAAGGACTCAGATAAATTTGTGTGGAACGCCGAGCATCAGGCGGCATTTACGCAAATCAAAGTCTCCCTCACGAACCCACCTGTCCTGGTTCCTCCTCGGCGCGGTAAGCCTCTCAAGCTCTATATCTCGGCGGCCGAAGAGTCCATCGGCTGCCTCCTTGCGCAAGATAACGACGCCGGACGGGAGCAGGCTATTTTTTATCTTAGCCGCAATCTCAGTCAACCGGAGATCAATTATCCAGCCGTTGAGAAGCTGTGCCTGGCCGTATTTTTCGCCGCTTCTAAGCTTCGGCATTATATGCTCCCATCGGTCACCCAAGTCATTGCTCAGACCAACGTCATCCGTTACATGCTCACCCGACCAATCGTAAGGGGCCGCATTAGGAAATGGACCATGGCATTGTCCGAATTTAGCTTACAGTACGTAGCCCAGAAAGCTGTCAAGGGCCAGGCACTGGCTGATTTCCTTGCTCAACATCCCTCCCCATACGGTTTTGGGGGCAACGACGTTGAAATCGGCATGGTTCAGACGCGCGACAACCACTGGACGATGTACTTTGACGGCTCTAGTACGTCATCTTCGGTGGGCGTGGGAATTGTCATTCAATCCCCGAACCACGATCGCTGGTTATTTTCGCTTAAGTTGGATTTCGAATGCACCAACAATCAGGCCGAATATGAAGCCCTAATCGTCGGGTTTGGAATTCTTCATGACCTGCGGGCAACCCGCGCCCTCGTCCTCGGCGACTCTGAACTTGTGATTAACCAACTCAATGGTTCTTTTCGTTGCATGAGTTGTACCCTGGCGCCTTACCACATGATCGCCAGCTATTTGGCCGAGTCCTTCGACGGTATTACATTTAAACATATTTCCCGGAGTCATAATGCCGACGCAGACGAATTGGCCCAAATTGCCTCCGGCGCACAACTCTTGGGGGGCAAGCTAGGCCGAGAAATACCCGTGTTGCGACAGCTATACCCGGCCTTGGTTAACCAACAAGTCCTCCAACGCGACAACGTGATACGTACAAGAGTCATGTCCTTACCTTCGTTGTTAGATCGAGACGACCCTGTGGACGTTTGTGCCGTCGAGGCAGTACCAGATGATTGGAGAAAGCCCATTATGCAGTACCTCGATAATCCCAATGGTAAACACGATCGCAAGACAAGAGTTCACGCCACGAACTATGTCATGTATCAGAACGAGTTATACCGAAAAGGCGAAGATGGTTTGTTATTACTATGCCTCGGCCCCCAAGAGAGTGCTCGGGCGATTACAGAAGTCCATGAAGGGGTATGCGGAGCTCATCAATCCGGACGGAAAATGCGATGGCTATTTCGACGGCACCGCTATTTTTGGCCAAGGATACTAAAGGATTGTATCGAGTTTGCACGAGGATGCGTACAGTGCCAAATCCACGGGCCTATACAAAGGGTCCCGGCCGAATCATTGCATTCGGTCATAAAGCCATGGCCGTTTAGAGGATGGGCCATGGATGTAATCGGCAAAATCACGCCATCTTCGGGAGCTGTTAAGCACGCATGGATAATAGTCGCAACCGATTACTTTACTAAGTGGGTCGAAGCGAAATCATATGCCGAACTAACATCTAAAGAAGTTTGCGACTTCGTGGAGGAACACATTGTGACCAGATTTGGCGTACCAGAAACAATCATAACTGACAATGGAACAATCTTCACAGCCGAGAGGTTTAAAGAGTATACGGCAAATTTGAAAATTCGGCTCGAACAGTCTACACCGTATTATCCACAAGCGAATGGGCAGGCCGAGGCAAGTAATAAAGTGTTGATCGGCATCCTCGAAAAAATAATAAAAGAAAGGCCTGGCATGTGGCATTTGAAGTTGAACGAGGCATTATGGGCATATCGAACATCGCCCCGATCGGCGACTGCGACAACCCCGTACGCATTAACTTACGGACACGATGCAATGTTACCAGTCGAGTTAAGCATAAATTCATTGTGATTAATCGAACAAAGTAGTTTGTTTAGCGTCGAATATAATCAGTCAATGAGACAGGAACTAGAAGATTTGGAAGAAGCCCGACTTGACGTTTATAACTTACTGATGGCACAAAAACGGATTGCCGAACGAGCATATAATCAAAAGGTGCGACAGAAAACGTTCGGCGAGGGTGAGTTAGTGTGGCAAATGGTGTTGCCCGTAGGACTAAAAGATCCTAGGTTCGGCAAGTGGTCGCCGAATTGGGAAGGACCGTTCGTTGTGCATAAGGTATACGGTAAATGGGCGTATCATCTTAAAGACCGGACCGGTGTAGTCCACAGATTACCAATCAATGGGAAGTTTTTGAAGAAATACTATCCAGTCACATGGGAAATGCGGGAATAGAAAACCAGTCCATTAAGAGTGATAGGCATTTACAAAATGAGTAGGTCGATCGGTTTACATTCAAATACATTCAAGGTGAAAAAGGTAGAAGAGTGCCGAGCAGGGCCTTCAGCTCCAACCACCGCACTTCGCCCATGATGACCTGGGCCTGCCGGTTCTTCTTTTCCAGCTTCAACCGCTCGACCTTTTTTGCATTCGCCGTATACTCGGTTAAGCAAGCCCTGCCGCCCGACTCGAAGTCCTTGGCAAGATCGGAAGCAATGGCCGATCTTCGTTTCGACAATTCGGCCATTTGACGGTCGAGGTCAGCCAAGACATCCCCTTTAGCCTTCAAAGCGTCAACCTTCGGACGGAGAGTATCTTGAACGGCCATGGCAGCCTGCAGGTCTTGTTCGGCCCTCAAAGCATTCTCGGAAACATTGAAGGTTTCTTGAACCCGCTCCAAGGCAGTCGAAGCCTGAACGACAGCCTCGCCGCTCAGCTGACCGTCGGCTCCAAGGTCGTTTAGACATTCACCCAGCAAATCAAGACCTTTGCGCTCGAGAACTTGCGACGCCGAAAGCAATAGGACTTCTTGCAGCCGAGTCAGAGCGGTTACATCAGCAGTTTCGGCTGTGGCGGCCGAAGGACCAGCCCCTCCCGTGGTGCTGGATAAAAGAGCTTTGAATTCGACCTCCCACGAAGCCTGCACACACAAATTAGGTTAAGCTCC
This sequence comes from Malus sylvestris, assembly GCF_916048215.2. Taxonomy (NCBI): domain Eukaryota; kingdom Viridiplantae; phylum Streptophyta; class Magnoliopsida; order Rosales; family Rosaceae; genus Malus; species Malus sylvestris. The sequence goes on along the minus strand of NC_062272.1, from coordinate 38,320,782 downwards.
AAAGAGGTCATGACAAGGATAGCAAGAAGGTTTCGTTTTTTTAACCTGCCGAGAGGAGACCTCGGCCATGTCTCCAGGATTGTTGCTCGAACCCAAAGAGCTCAATGGCCGAGCCCAATGTCTTAGATTGCTTCTCAGTTCACGCGGCCGATGGAGGTTATCTACGTTTGATGGCCACTAAGGCGGCCAAGAAATATAGATAACGCCCTTCGGCGCGTAAAATTTTCGGTGAAAAGAGTGTACAGGCATCTGACATTTAGTATTTTCCTCGTTTAGAATTCTAAAGCAGAAAAGCAATCAAGGAAAGACGGTAGAGGGTACTTACGAAGGCCGAAGTAACCTCCTGCGGAGGAATGTGGAAGGCCTGGTCTTGAGGATGAACAGGCGATTCCGCCGTTGCCTCGGGTTCCTCGGCCGGTCGTTTGCCACGGTCGGCTGCGGAGGGGCTGACTGGGATGGCCGCTTCGGATGAGGGAGAGACATCCTGGTCCTGAGAAGGAGCGAGGGGTTCGGCCACCGCCGTTGGTTCCTCGACCGGACGCCTGCCACGATCAGCCGTGGAGGGGCCGGCTTGAACCGCCATCTCGGGCATTGGAGGAGGTTGTCGGCGAGTATGAGGATGACGTGCCAGTGGGACCTCATCGCTCCCCTCACTCTCTTCCAGAACAAAGACCGAGGGCTTTGGATTTTTAGAGGAAGTTCCCTTGGTCGCAGAAACCGTTGTTTTTGGAACAGGCGCCTCCTCGACTGAGGGAGGCACAACTGGTGTACCGGCCCCAGAAACAGGCCGCGTTTGAACTGTCTCTGCGGTCGGAGCTGGCTGTTTCTCGACCAAGGGTTGGCCGACGGCAGGAGAAGGGGAAACACTGGGAGTTGTTACCCCTGTAGTTTGACTGGAGATGACGTGGATCTCCCGTGCGCCCTTCTTTGCCAGCTTTTTTACCCGCTTGGCAGGCGGCGGAGGTTCGACAGCCGGCTCGGCCTCTTGGCGAGGCAGTTTGGGCAGCACGGTCTGACCAGCGGTTTTATCCTTATTGGCCACGACCGATTTTTTCCCGGCCGTAGCAGCGGCAACTGCCTCCACTTTTCTCAATGGCCGACTACCTGAGAAGATAAAAGCAAATCAGCAAGGCAAATCAATATGCAAAGCTGGAGAAAAAGAGGAGAAATGAACAGTTACCTTGAGATTGGGGGGCCGAGGCCTTCTTAGGTCGGCCACTGAAGAGTTTGTTCAGCACATCTTCGACCGGAGCACCAAAGAACTCCTGGGTGTAATCTTTCCACCAATCACCGAAGGTGTCAGTGCAGAGGGTTTCTGGGGTGGCCGGTCGAAGGCGGAATTTTTGGCAGTGCTCTTGGAACTCCCTCGCGGTAGTTTTGCATTCCTTCTCCGAGGAACGGGGTTCACGTCCATGGCTCAGGACTATTCGGGAGGAGAGAAGGGGGACCGGGTAGCCCTGGAGATAGCCGAGCTGTCGAGCAAGGAAGTTAGGATGATATACTTCCCAACCCGCTCGTTTCCCATCGCAGCCGAGAGGAAGGTCGCGAGTGAGCACAAACGACCCCCAGGACTGACGAAGGTCGGCATCTTCCCCCGCGCCCCACATGGATGTAGGCAGTCTGATGGAGGAGGGATAGTCTCGACGACGACATATCAGGAATTCGTCGTTGAAAAGGTCATCAAGAGCGAAGAGGTACCTAAATACCTCTTCGGCTTGGTGAGGAGGTGTCGGTCGGGAGGCCAGCTGAGGTCTAAGCACCTCCGTTGGTGAGAAGTCGGCTATGGCCGGCCGAAGGGAGGCGAAGTAAACTTGTAACCAGAGTTGGAAGACCCAGAGGGGACCATTCTGGTGAGGGTCGATTTTGTGAAGGGTCGCCTCGGCCAGGCAGCGGAAGAGATGGGCGAGAATGTTGGAGCTCAGTGACAGGACGTGACCATTAGCCAGGGCCTCGGCTACCGGCATGTTCTCGACCAAGCATTTGTTCGACTTGGTACAACAAATGTACTTGTTGTACCAATAGAAGAGGAAAGCTTCATGTTCTCCTTCTCGCAGGTCCTCTTCTTCTCGGCCGGCGAAATAGAGATAAAGGGTGTTGTAATTGAAGAAGTTATTGTGGAGCTTCTGAATGTCTTCTTTCGACGGGATGTGACCTTCACGGTTCAGCGTCTCGAAAGCTCGTCGGTCAAAAAGCGTCTTCAGGTCAACATTCGACGGGTACCTAGAGAGTGCCGCGTCGATAGGGATCCAGTTGCTGAAGTCCCCAAAATGGCGGTGACATCGAGAATGGTGGGACCGATGGGACCAAGGGGAAGAACCATGGTGTTGGTGACCGAGCACCAGAAGCACAAGGCGGCTAGGAGAAGCTCCTTGTCGAGAACAACATCCATTGACGAGAGGAGGATGGCGTCGTAGATGCCGAGGGCCTTCCATTGCTCGCCGAAGAGCCTTTCCATTCGAACAACCCAGGCTGCCCAGGTCGTGGTCGTCGAGGGCCAGGAGCCTTGGGGTTTCGCCGCATCCCATCTCGACCATTCAAACCCTTGGAGCAAGGGTGTTAGGCAGTGCTCCTGGAGAAGGCCAGTAATGGTCGACGGTACTGCCGCCTTGAAAAGAAGACCCAAGATTTGGTGGGGAATGCTCATGTCACTTTCAAACCGTATGGTTTTGATTGAGCTCCGATCAAGAATTTTCTGATGCTGTTCACATTCCCTGGAAAGCTTAGAGATGAAGGACGCCATTGTAGGAAGGAAGCACGGCGTAAAAAGTTTTCTGGGTTGGGGGAGTTGAAGACGAAGACCTGGGAAAAAGAAATGTGCTGGAGAATAAGGGCAAGAAATTTCAGAATAATTTTGGAAGCGTAAAGTATGAATGAGGGTTTTCAGTATTTATAGGATTTTGGCAGGAAGGGCAATCGTTTGAAATTCAAAACAAAGGGCAAAATCGACCGAGGGAATCGATGATCATGATGAGTATTTGGGAAATGCAGTTGAGAAGACCGAAGGTTTCAGGTTTTGGGGGCGCACGATCGCGTGTGACGGCGAGATTGATGGCGAAAGACGTTTCGACGCCTGCACGATGACAAGTGGACTCACGGATTGAGGTAGTGGCTCGCGGATTGAGGTAGTGGTTAAGTTCAACCATAAGGTCATAATGGCAAGGCGGTTCAAGCAACCGCACGCATTAGACGTCATTATTAGGGATTGGCCGTGTTGGAGGACGCCACGTGGCGAGTTTGGTTAGCAGGATCAAGATCGTGCAATCATGTTCAATAAATGTGCCTTGGAACTCGGGCATTAGGGTTCTGAGTGACAGATTCGCTTCTTCAAGGCCGAAACTCGGCTGAAGAATTCAGGCCGAGGACCTCAGAAGCGAGGGGGCAATGTTTGGGCCTAAAATAATAGTTTGGGCCGAGGGTAGGATCATTCTCGGCCCGAGAGGCCATGCGGCAAAAGGGCCATGGATCGTTCAGCTCGTGGGCTTCCAAGCCTAGGTTAGTTTGATCAGAACGCAAGTCGAGTCCTAGTACAATAGGGAGTCTCGACGGGATCAGTAATTCAGAAAGCGAATCCGGCTCGGTTAAGGACTAGGTTCAAAATCCTAGTGAAAGTAGGACTGGTCGAGTTGGTACTGATCAGGAGAAGAAGACCTAGTCCGAGTAGGTTTTTAACTCGACCTTGGGGGGCCGTTGCTATAAATAGAAGAGACTGCGCATTATTCAAGCCCTCTGCAAATCAATACAAAATTGCCCTGCGCAAACTCTCAACAACTTGAGATCTTTTTCCTTTTTCTTTTGCGCTGACACATCTTCCGTTGGCATCAACAGCACTGTGGAAGCAACCGGTGATACCTTAAGTCGGCACAGATAGCTCTGTCACCGTAGAATTAGTCGTTCTCGCAGTATCTTCCGTTGGCATCAACAGCACTGCGGCGAGAGCGGTTAATCACCTATCCAAGTCTCGGTCGAGAAGGGTTTCTAAATCCTTATTGGTCGAGGTCATCTCATCAGCCTTCTCGGCGAAGTGAGGTGTTACAGTTATTACATTCGGCACATTGAAAGCCAAATTTGATATTGAACTTCGTAAGAATAGTAACTTTGTCTTCAGGTTCGAGAGCCCAAGAGGCCGAGACGTGTTCCTTTCTCGGCCGCAATCGCAAGACGCAGAAGTCAGCCGCGCACCCAACGCAACATCAACAAAATTTACTCCTCGGCCGAGCTCGGCCGACGAGTTGGCACACCCTGCATTCACCGAATGACGTAGTTAGCTTATAGATTACTCGGCCTGCGCGCCACGTAGGCTTGGTAGTTTCTAGGGTCAACAACATCACAACCATTCGCGGCATAGAAGCCCACAGTGTGGCCGGCCCTATGCCTGAGTTCCCGGACACTTTGTTGCTTTGGCATGATCGTTTGGGACATCCTGGACGTGACATGATATACTGTATCCTCAAATCTTCACACGGGCATAAGTTACATCCCTATGTTGGACTCCCATCATGCAAAGCATGTTTTTTAGGGAAGTTGAATACTCAACCCTCATATACAAAGATTATTCACGACCCCCCTAAATTTCTTCAGATGATTTAAGGGGACATTTGTGGACCCATCCAACCAACATGCAGACCATTTAGATACTTTATGGTGTTGGTTAATGCATCGACAAGATGGTCACATGTTTGCTTGTTGTCCATACGCAACACCGCGTTTACTAAACTCCTAGCTCAAATCATTAAGCTAAGGGCTCACCACCTTGATTATCCGATCAAGTCGATTCGATTGGATAATGCTGGAGAGTTTACGTCATAGACTTTTGACGATTATTGCATTTCAGTAGGGATAAATGTCGAACTTTGGTTATGTGAACCAAACTGCTGGTATCTGCCTGAGGCTATGCAATATTGCACGCAGCTATGTTGATTCGCCTGAGGCCCACCGCTACCCAACCACATTCACCGTTACAGTTGGTCACTGGATACGAGCCTAACGTCTCTCATTTACGGGTGTTTGGGTGCGCCATTTATGTGCCAATAGTGTCGCCGCTACGTACCAAAATTGGTCCTCAGAGAAAAATGGGAATCTATGTCGGTTATGATTCGCCATCAATTGTTCAATTCTTAGAACCCTTGACAAGAGATCTCATTACCGCACATTTTACGGATTGTCACTTTGTTGAGACAGTTTTCCCGTCGTTAGGGGGAGATAAGCATGCTAACGTTCCCATAGAACGCCACGAATTCTCGTGGTATGCTCCCACTATGTCTCATTTAGATCCCCGCACTACCCAGTCTGAAACTGATGTGCATCGAATTATAGATCTTCAGAGCATTGCTCAAAGCATGCCGGATGCTTTTAATGATCTAGCAAAGGTGACAAGATCACATATACTCGCTACAAACACACTTGCAAGGATAGATGTACCCCGTGTACGTCAACAACCTGCCTGGGAATGCTAGACCATCCCTGAATGAGGGGAGGCCGCACCTTCCATGCGGCAAGGTACATTGGCGGCTAGCCAATCATCTGCTCCAACCCTGAAGCGTGGCAGACCCCTTAGTTCAAAGGATTCACAACCCCGGAAGAGGAAAATGGCACCAACTAGTGATCCTAGTTTGAATCTGACCATGGCTCAATCATGCGTTCCAACACACGAGGTTATTCTAGATTACGGTGATGCTTTAGATGAAAAATGCCGACCTCCCGAGAATCACGAGATTTCGGTCCACTACACAGTATTGGATGAGGTTTGGAATATGAATGAGATGATCGTCGATGATGCATTCTCGTACTCAGTAGCTATTGACATCATGTTCAGCGATATAGAACCGATTGATCAAATTGGAAACAAGCAATCCAGGTCGAACTCGATTCTTGCGAAACGTAAGGTATTTGGACCTATCGTTCCTACACCACCACGTGTGAAGCCCGTTGGCTACAAGTGGGTTTTCATGAGGAAGCGTAATAAGAAGAATGAAGTAGTGTGATACAAAGCACGCCTCATAACGTAAGGCTTCTCTCAGGGCCCAGGGATTGATTACGAGGAGATGTATTCCCCCGTAATGGACGTTATAACGTTCCGCTACCTAATCAGTTTGGTAGTTTTCGAAAAACTGAATATTCAGCTTATGGACGTGGTAACCGTGTATCTCTATGGGTATCTAGATACGGAAATTTATATGAAAGTTCCAGAAGGACTTCCATTGACTGGCTTAAATAGTTCTAGACCACGGAACATTCTCTCAATTAGGTTGAGGAGGTCACTCTACGAATTAAAACAATCTGGGCGGATGTGGTATAACCGTCTGAGTGAATATTTGACAAGTTAGGGTTATGTGAACAACGAACTATGCCTATGTGTGTTCATAAAGAAATCACATTCCAGATTTGCAATCATTGCAGTTTATGCCGATGACATGAACCTCATTGGGACTCCCTCAGAGCTTGAGGAAATTGCTACACACTTGAAATCGGAATTTGAGATGAAGGATCTTGGAAAAACTCGATACTGTCTCGGCCTGGAGATCGAGCATTGTTTAGATGGAATCCTAGTACATCAATCAAACTAAGGTGTTGCAACGTTTTAATGAGGATAAGCGAAGCCTTTGAGTACACCTATGGTCGTTCAGACTCTAAATGCTAAACGAGATCCCTTTCGTCCAAAGGAGGATGAGGAAGAGATTTTGGAACCCGAAGTTCCTTACCTAAGTGCAATTGGGGCTTTATTGTACTTGGCTCAATGCACTAGACCCGACATCTCCTTCGTTGTGAATCTATTGGCTAGATACAGGAATGCGCCCACACGCAGGCACTGGAATGGTGTTAAAGACATTTTCCGCTACCTCAAAGGTACTACGGATTTGGGCTTGTTCTATACCCGTGAATCTCCAAGTGTTGCCACCTCTTATGGCCTTCAGATTGATTCTTGCCTTGTTGGTTATGCAAATGCTGGATATCTGTCTGACCCACATAAAGCACATTCTCAAGCGGGTTATGTTTTTACCGTTGGAGACACCGCTATATCTAGGAGGTTTACCAAGCAAACGCTAGTTACGACTTCGTCTAACCATGCTGAGATTCTCGCCCTACATGAAGCATCGCGTGAGTGCTTTTGGTTGAGAGAAGCTATGGAACATATTCGAAGCACTAGTGGTCTTACATCAGTCGTTGACCTTTCTACAACAATCTTTGAAGACAATGCAACATGTATCGAGCAGCTGAATAAGGGATACATCAAGGGAGACAACACCAAGCATATAGTGCCAAAGTTCTTTTACTCACACCAGTAGCAGGAGCATCAGAACATTGAAGTCAAGCAAATTCGTTCCCAAGATAACTTGACCGATCTCTTTACCAAGTCGTTGCCCAAGTCTACATTTCAGAAGCTTGTCCAAAGAATCGGTATGCCTAAATTATCTGAGAATCGCTTATAGGTCTCTTATTTAGAAGTTATGTCTAACTCAAGAGGAGTATCTAGAAGCATAGTCACATGATCTTTGTTTATACCATACTTAGGGCCTCCGTATTTAGACCTCGTATAAATACTCGGGGGACTCAAATGTAATTATGTAATAAATTGAGGGGTAAATATGTAATAAGTGAGGAGCCCTTATTCTATAAAAGGACCCCTTACTCTCATCATTAAGAAAGGCCAATTCTTAGGCCATGGGAAAAGCTTTCTCACCCTCAGAAGCTCTCACTTTCTCCCTCACAATCCTCTCAGAGAAATACAATATCAGTGTGGACGTAACCCAAACATTGGGGTGAACCACGATATATCTTGTGTTATTTACTTTCTTGCAGATTCACAGTCGGATTTACGTTGTTCCAAGACCCCTCCGGTTTTGTGCATCAACATTTGGCGCCGTCTGTGGGAATCAACACAAAAAACTATGTCGGTTCTCTCTCAATTTTTCATACCTCTACCGTGAATCTGCAAAATCTGGAAAAACCCAACAACACTGCAGCACCAAAGTCATAGCCACTTGGAAGCATACACGTTTGGTTCCTTCCCATTACCAATATCCAGATATCTGATCTGATTTCTCCATCTTTATAATTGCTACTGTTTCTTAAGCTTTAACTATCTCTCTCGCTGTGATGGTGTTCGAGGAAATTATGCTCGGGATAGGCAACCCACTGCTCGACATCTCCGCCGTCAGATTACTTTGCTAGTTTGCTGCTTCAAGCTGTGCCTGTATCAAATATGGATTTCACATTTTGTTAATGCTGCAAGAACAGAGATCAAATGACATCAAACAATTTGATTAAGTTTCTATCGTTTAACCCCAACGCAGAATTCATTTACGCAACACATCATTTCTTTTCAGGACTAGATAAAACTCACTGGATCAAAAGCAAATCTCCTCCGAAGCTCCACAGTCATGGCTCTGCGGACCCGAGCCCGCATCCCTCTCCAGCTCTCGGCCCAGCGGGCCCTCTCTCTCCACACCACCGTCCCCTACCTCATACCCTTCGCCTCCTCGAGGCTATCCACTCCTACATCGCTGCCATAGGCCGCACTGACAATGAGCTTCACGGTCGGATTTTACACAGAACCGATGGGATAGGGCTCTTGACACCCCAAGTAGGGATCAATGAACAGCTTATGGTGTTTACTCCAGTGGTTGAGTGTGGTGAAGGGGAGGAAATTGTGCTTGTGAATCCAAGGGTTACCAGATATTCCCAGAAAATGCGACCCTTTAACGAGGGTTGCTTATCCTTCCTAGGAATTTATGCTGATGTTGTGGTGCAGGAATCTCGACTTCTTGTGGTATACCCTGACTTTTAAGGTCCAAGGGGAATTTGGACTCTGCAAGAAATGCCCAAGTTTAAACGCTGGCTGCTCCTGGCGGCGCTACTTGCGCTGGCCGTTTCCTTCGCCTCATGGTTCTCTGTCGTCTCCCTCCTCAACTCCACCACCGTCCACAATGCTGACACCCTTCTCCGTCTGGTCTGGTCTCAATCTAATGGGGTCCCACTCGTCACTATCAGCAACCACATGTCCACCATGATTTATAATCCATCCACTAGGCACGTTCATGCAGCCCCAAAGTTGATGACAATCTCCGAAGATGCCCTCGAACGTGATAGCTGGAGCCATTCAGAAAGGCATCAACTTCTGAAAAAGATAAAGACTCTCATCATGAAGGAGTGCATGATCCCACTCTTCACAGATGACACTATGATGTTAAAGATAAAGAAAAAGAAAGTGAAAAGAAAAAAGAAAAAGAAAGGCTACATGTGAGTATGTTTGCAGGTGAAAAGAAAAAGCATGCATTTATCCCTCAGACAGCTCAACCACTCCCACAAAAGCAAAAGCAAAGCAGAAAGCAAAAGAAGATAAAAAGAAGCAGACATAATTGCGATGGTGATGGCATTATGGGCGTGACCCATTGAGCAGAGGGTCAAATTTATTTTTGAATGATGTAATTTATTTTTCTTATCTTTCAGAGATATCTGTATAACCTCATCAGAGGGTAATAATAATAATAATAATAATAATAATATAAAAAAATAAATAAATAAAAAGTCAAGCCCAAAATAATGGGCTGGAATGTTATGTGGAGGGCCAAGGCCCATATGCCCAAAAGAGCCAGGCCCTATGGCTCCAAATTTATTCAGCACATTGCCACTATTATCACCAACCAGGTGATCAAAAGTACGCCTAGTACTTCCAAAATTATTCGGCAACCTGCCGCCTTTATCACCAACTAGGTGATCAAAAGTACACCCAGTACTCCAAAATTATTTGGCAACTTGCCGTTATTATCACTAATTGGTGATCAAAAGTACGCTCAGTACTCCAAAATTATTCGGCAGCCTACCGTTATTATCACCCACTAGGTGATCAAAAGTACGTCCAGTACTTCAAAATTATACATGAGCATCACTCATGTCAATCATACATAAACATTCATGAGCATCACTCATGTCAATCATACATAAACATTCATGACCATCATTCATGTCAACATTCATGAGCATCACTCATGTCAACATTCATGAGCATTACTCATGTCAACATCCATAAGCATCACTCATGTCAATCAGCTTCGAAGCTTTATTTACAGAGCTTCTGCTTCGAAAGCTTCATTTATAGAGCTCTAGCTTCAAAAGCTTCATTTACAAAAGCTCCAGTTTTGAAAGTTTCATTTACAGAGCTCTAGCTTCAAAAGCTTCATTTACAGAGCTCCAGCTTCAAAATCTTCATTTACAGAGCTCCAACTTCGAGAGTTCCAGCTTCAAAAGCTTCATTTACAAAAGCTCCAACTTCAAAAGCTTCACTTGCAAAGCTTCACCTACAAAGCTTCAGTGCAGGGTATACAAATACCGCCTCCGAACAACCGCCACTTCGGCCCATACATGGATTCAATTTGAAGTCTCCAACCAACAGACTCTATTGACTGCAGACTTGGGGGACTACATTATGTACCATATATTGGGCCTCAACTGGGCCTCATGAAAAATACTTGGGGGACTCTAACCCATTATTTATGTATTGAGGAGCGAGCCTTTATTCTATAAACGGGACTCTCTCACTTTCATTAGAGAACACCCATTATTCATGTATTGAGGAGCGAGCCCTTATTTTATAAAAGGGACCCCCTCACCATCATTAGAGAGCATCACTGCCTACTGAACAACCGCCTCGCCGTGAGCATCACTCTCAACCCATCATTTATGTATTGAGGAGCGAGCCCTTATTGTATAAAAATGACTCCCTCACCTTCAACGCCACAAGCCGAGCCAACCAAGGCAACATAAGCCACAAACAAAGCAGCATTGCAACATGTGCTACATCTGGTTGAACATCATTTCAGATTGGGCACTGCCTCATATCGAGTATCAATTCTAGACGACATCTATTTACTTCGGCCCACACATGGACTGAATTTCAAGTCTCCAGCCAAAAGACTCTCTTGACTGAAGACTTGGGGGACTACTGTTTATACCATACTTAGGGCATCTATATTTAGACCTTGTATAAATACTCGGGGGACTCAAATGTAATTATGTAATAAATAGAGGGGCAAATATGTAATAAGTGAGGAGCCCTTATTCTATAAAAGGACCCCTCACTCTCCTCATTAAAAAAGGCCAATTCTTAGGCCATGGGAAGAGCTCTCTCACCCTCAGAAGCTCTCACCCTCTCCCTCAAAATCCTCTCAGAGAAATACAATATCAGTGTGGACGTAGCCCAAACATTGGGGTGAACCACGATACATCTTGTGTTATTTACTTTCTTGCAGATTCAAAATCGGATTTACGTTGTTCTAAGACCTCTTCGGTTTTGTGCATCAACAATCTTAATGTACTCTTTTTCCCACGATTAGGAGCATTTTTTCCACTTGGTTTTTGCTACTTAACGAGGTTTTAATGAGGCACCCATCCTGGGATGATCATACTCCGATGAGTTCACTACCTTCGTCTAGTTTGACGAGCGTTTATACATTATGCATATTTTCTTACTTTTCTCCTTAGTCTATGGGTTATCCCCATTCCTTGGGTTTTACCATAGCAAGGTTTTTGTGAGTTTTTACAAATGCATACTTCAAAGAAAATTTGAGACTCGCGATCACCCGTTGTGCCGATGACTTCATCAACTATTCTACCTTATCTGCTGAAGATCTGATGCGATGGTTTGTTGAGTATTTACACACTCAAGGGGGAGTGTTGCAGTCATATTTAGAATAGAAATGTGATTGTGTAAATCCTAGGGAATCTGGGAATGTATCTTATATTCCTATTAGGACTAGATTACCTATTAAATGTTGTAATCCTAAAGGGAAAGGTTTTACCCTTCCTACTACTATAAATAAAGGCACAATGGGGTGAATCAAACACACCTCACAATTAAATCAATCTCTTTTCTCCCTAAAGCTTGCCACACCTCTCTCTCTCTCTAACCCTAGATCGCTCAATCAAATAGGCCTACAACATAGTTCATTTTTTTGGGACATATTTTTCTTTATTTGCAAGAAAATAATTTTTGGAAATCATCTTTGCGAAAATTTTCAATAATCATTTTTTAAAAAAAAGAATAATTTGTGGTAAGTTACGGTTATTCACCTTTTTCTAGAATCGCGAAGATTGACAAGGTAGTGAGAAGTAGATTTAGGATAAAAATGATTGATAAGTTCATCTCCAATTACAATATCTAATCTCGTATTCTGAGTCTTTTCAAATCTCTCCAATGCTTCAACCTTGATTGGCTTTCTGGTATTGCAAGTCAACTATCTATTATAGAAGGTTACCCATATATGCAAAAACCATTGCCCTACTAGGGATTGGGCTTCGGTTATGTAGCATCCGTTTATTCCTCCTTGTTATTTCTATTATTGCATGGCGCATTCTTCATAATAGGCTTAAGCATAATTGTGAGTATCAATGACTTATCAATAAATCACATGATTCTAGAGTAACTTATTATTTAGGTGACTAGATTGTCAAAGTGATCTTGTGACCTAATATTGTTAGAATAATAGAGTCTTAACCTCTAATTGACTTATTACGTGATCCTTGTTTAGTAAAAACTTATTATGATGGGATATAAAATATATAATTGTGATTATGAGTATTTCTCATTTAATAAAAGGCTTAATTGAGAGACATTTTAACAACTATATAAGGATTGTCTCTGCTCTCATAATAATCGTTCTATTATGTCACATTCCGGGCTTGAATCCGCCGTAGCACGATATTGTCCGCTTTGGGCCCCGGTGACGCCCTCATGGTTTTGTTTATAGGAACTCACACGAGAACTTCCTAGTGGATCACCCATCTTGGGATTGCTCTCGTGTGAACTCGCTTAACTTTGGAGTTCCGATGAAACCCGAAGTCAGTGAGTTCCTAAAAGGCCTCGTGTTAATGGAGGTGAGCATGTACATATAAGGCATAGAGGATCCACTCCCCTGGACGATGTGGGATCTAACAATCCACCCCTCTTAGGGGCCCGACGTCCTTGTCGGCACACTTCAAGCCAGGGATTGGCTCTGATACCAAATTGTCACATCCCAGGCTCGATTCTGCCGTAGGCCTCGGCCACGCCCTCACGGTTTTGTTTCTAGGAACTCACATGAGAACTTCCCAGTGGGTCACCCATCTTGGGATTGCTCTCGCGTGAACTCACTTAACTTTGGAGTTCCGATGAAACCTGAAACCAGCAAGTTCCCAAAAAGCCTCGTGCTAATGGAGGTGGGCATGTACATATAAGGCATAAATGATCCACTCCCCTGGGCGATGTGGGATCTAACATATTATGTGATAAACCCTATTCATAGCAAGAACATATAGTTTGGAGGGAGTAGAAAACATTCTTATGCATACGCCAATTCTTATGTCATCTGCGAGAGTCATGTCTTCCGTATTCTACAGACAAGTTCAATATAATTAGTTCATCTCTATTTTATTGATTCGATTAATCATATTCATGATCCTAATGTCTTGTTGTTGTGATTTCAGAATATTTTACATGTGGTATCAGAGCCACACAATAAGCTTAGGGTTCAGATTAAAGGTAATTGTTTGATTACAAAATATTGTTTTGGTTGGCTGCTTTCTACTAACGGTAGTAATTCTAGAATACATACGCGAGACTAAAAGAATCACCAAAAATTCATTTTTCATCTAATGTGCATGAACATTTCCAATATAGACATACAAATTTACTATTAACTAAAATTTCATAAGTTTTGAGATTTTACAAGTGGGCCAAAAATAAAATCAAAATGAAATGTGCTCTAGAAATTCTGCAGTATAGTCCCGAGATTAAAAGTTCACCAATAATTCATTTTCAAGCCAATGCCAGTGAATTTTCAAATTTGAAATAGACATCTCAATATATATTATACTAAAATTTCATGAATTTAGGAGTTTCATAGGTATATCAAAATATATCACAAACAGACTATGCTACAAAAACTAGCTAAATTCTAGAAACATAGTATCACCTTTAAATTTTTATCATAAATTCATTTATGATGCATGACGCTACGGATAGAAACAAAACAAAATAATAGATATGATGGATAGGTAAGGTCCACTATCTCCTAATGCGAGGAGAGACCTAAAAACCCTAAGAACTTTGGTTATAGTACCAACCTACGTTGTAGACAACTAGAAGACTAAAGATGCAGACTCTTAAACAAGAGAAAAGCACATAAAAATGAGTTTACAACTCAAATATCAATATGATAATTCAAACAACTTCTCCTCCTTTGCGTTACAAATACATGAATTTATAGATGCTTAAACCCCTTCCAGTTATGACTAATACTTGTAACATATGAGATACTAAATAACCAAAATAATTTGGTTTTAATCCAACCCACTAAATATAATTATTACATAAAATTCATTGCTTCATAACGCTTGTATTCCATGTCAATCGTTGGATTTCAAAAGCCAAATGTAATGAATCTTCCGATAATCTTATTTCCTGTCTTACATCATTCTCACCTAGTCGGAGAGAATTCGTCCTCGAATTCGAATCACCATCCGCTTTGGAGACAAAATATTGATATCTTCCACTCCAAACAAATAGATACTTTAAATAAATGAATAACTTTGAATGACATAAAATATGCTCCATATCCAAGGTCTTGATCTGGACGTCTTCCCAATAAATCTTCATCTGATTAACAATATTTGCAAAGTTCCTTGCAATACTTGAATTGAAATTGTTTGTACCATACTTGACCAATCTCGAAGCTACTGAGCACCGGTCAACGTTATACCGTCAATGACCCAGAAGAGTTTCCCTCCAACCAGGAGGCCAATCACAACGCGACACATGTCGACATCAGAAGCCAATCATAGCGCGACACGTGTTAACATCAGAAGCCAATCATAACACGACACGTGTCAATGTCAGAATGAAACTAGAAACTCTCTTCTATAAATAGAGATCATTCTCTCACAATATTTCCTAATGTCATTTGTACTAAATCATTCACTAGTACTCACTAAAGGAGAGCTTGAACCTATGTACTTGTGTAAACCCTTCACAATTAATGAGAACTCCTCTACTCCGTGGACGTAGCCAATCTGGGTGAACCACGTACATCTTGTGTTTGCTTCCCTATCCTTGTCCCTATCCATTTACATACTTATCCACACTAATAATCGGAGCAATCTAGCGAATGTCACAAACTTAACACTTTCTGTTGTATCAAAGTCCTCAATGATTTTGTGCATCAACATTTGGCGCCGTCTGTGGGAACGACACTTATTCCCACTCTCTTCAGCTTTGCTAAGCTAGTTTCCACCATTCGTACATTCTCTTTTGACCAGGCATCCCTTTCTAACATGGGGAGCGAAGGAAGCCACAACACACATAATGAAACCCCTCTTGCACCTAGTGTGAAGCAATGAAAGAAGGAAGGAAAAAAGATTGCTCTTTAAGCTAAGGTTGATGAGTTAGAAGCTCAGAACAACAAGATAGCAATGAAGAATGAGGTCCTTCAAGAGCAGTATGAGAAGCTCTTTGAGATGCTCCACGAAACTAGGCGCACTCAAACACGCGAGCTCGTTGCCCTTGTGGACATCAACCATCATCTGGGTGCCCCCCAACACGGAGCGTCACCTCCATTCGACATGAGACTTTTCTCAACCTAGATGCTTCGACCCGAAGTAGAAGAAGTGGAGGAAGACACCTCCTTGCAGAAGGGTTGGAAGGATCGAAAGTCGTTTATCGTGACTGCCGAGACTTCCTAAAGCAAAGTCAGGAGAATCCCTTCCTCATATGCTCAAAGATCAATGACCCAAGTGTTTCTGAAATACTCGGTCCCCTCCCAAGACCCAGGCCAGCTGCCAATCTAGGGAAAGAACGACAGGTCCCAGAGGAACATGAAGGTACGGGGGACTCTGAGGTATTCTGACAGACTCGCCCTAGAAGTCAGTACGGCGAGTCCAAGAAAAAACCACATGCCCATGCTCAAACTTTCCTACTTCCAAGAGGCGATGGAGACTTACGAAAGAAAATTCCAGTGGTGCATAACTCCACTCATGACCCCCTTTTCCAACAGCTCCTTGAGGAAGTAAACAAGTTGAAGGCCGAACGTTAGGCTGAGATACATGACTGGAACCAACCTAGGCCTGTGTTGGAAATGTGCACTAAAACCAATCATATGATGATACTTTACGGACATTTCACATGTTAAACTAATCTAGTTTAATATCAAGGGCAAAGATTATTGTTTTAAGCCGTCTCATATAAATGTTATACTTAAACGATAAGTCCAAAGAATATGTAATTAGGAGAATGTAATTTAAACAAGTTAGATTCATGAGACCATTCTCTTTCGTATACATATCCTAAACGTTCCTGATCATAGGAACGCCAATTGGGCATTGACAGTCCGTTAAGATCAGTACGTGCTGTGTCTTCTCTCAGGAAGAGTGACTGGTCTTGAGTCATTGGTGTGATTGACACCAAGACAAGCATGTAGGTGCTCAATAGAGAATGAATCCACTGAACACGATCAATGAGGAGTTCTCATACTCATGTCACATGAGAACTCATGGTTGGGATAATGCAAAGTAGTCATTTGACCTGCGGCATCATAGTTGTCTTGTGGTTAGGTCCTTGATCTTTGACTATGTCAAAGTCACTCTGTCAGAGGGTGTCCACGGCATAGTTGGGGTTAAGTCACTTAGCCATGGAGGCAAGTGAATGTGCAACAAGGGATCTCTAACCTTCAAACCGTTTGAGGGAGAATACTCTATGATATGATTAAGAATCTCTGGCCAGAGTATGAATGAGATTTAGGAAGTCGTTCCAAATCACATTCAAGGTAATCATATAAGTAAATAAATCACATTGGATAGTAGACATGATTAAACTATCAAACCAAACAATGTGGTCAAGAGTATTGTATTAGAGAAAGACCGTATTGCATTGTAATCCTAAACTGAATAGGTTTTCCACCTCTTATGATTAGCTTGGGTAACCATGACATACTGCTAGGTGTCACTCATGGTTTGTGGAAGCCCTAAACGTGTATAATCACTAAAGGGAGAATTGAAAGTAAGTTTCAATTCACAATCGATTTGAAAGAGTTCTAATCGCCCACGGCCTCGCTAAAATGAACCTAATGGATCATACACCGTGTAAGGTAGAGATTGAAGAAACAACAGAGATGAGTAAGGATAATTAAATGGTTTAATTATTTATGGCAAGGATTAATTAATATGTTAATTAATCAAACGAATAAAGTTCGTTAAAGACCTCAAGTTAGTTTTGGGCCTCAAGGCCCAATGGGCTTCAAACGTCAAGCCCATTGACTTAAGTTGTACGACAACTTAATAACTAAATATTCACAAAGGCCCAAACAGCCCAATAATACCCTATGGCCGGCCATATTGATAAAGGAGTGGGTTTTGAACTTATTACAAGTGTGCCACTCCAATGAAGGTAGGTATAAATATGACTTTATTGCCTTTTCTTCATTAGGGTTTCTTTTAGAGAAAAGATGAGAACACAATGTCTCTCCCTTTCTCTCTAAGAGGCTGGCCACCCTAGAGGATTTTAGCTAGCAATCTTACTTCCTCTTTCTTCAAGTCCTTCCTTGGTGTGGAAAAATTAAAGGTTCTCAACTTTGGGAACTTGGAGAATCCTTTCAACCATCCTCATTCAAGAAATCCATGGATCTAAGAAGTAAGGAATGAAGGCCCTCTCCTTGGATGAGTAGCCTTTGCTTATGCAAAGAGGAATCAACAAAGGTATAAAATCTCTCAACTCACTTCGTTCTTGAGTTGGGTCTTGGTTCACCTTTCTACTAGGCTTTGAATTTCTTGGGTAATGTTTTGTTTTTAGTGCATACAAGCATGATTCCGCCTTTAAATGTTAAATGCATGTCATAGATGTTGCTCAAATGAACATGTTTTTCACAAAATTTCCTTCAAGTGGTATCAGAGCCTAGGTCTAGTAGTTGGTGAATCCTTTTGGGTTTTGTAGTTCATAGTCTTTGATTTGAATGTTGTAATTGTTACAAGCTTTATTCTTGCTTCTTTGAATGTAAATTTTGTTAGAAAATTTGCCATCTCAAATGTTGTAGATGTAGTTCATATGAGCATGAATTTTGGAGCTAAAATTTGGTGCCATGTTTTTGGGGAAATTCGGCCAAATCCAAAGGGTGGTTTTTTGGGTTCTTGTTTGTCTTGTTAAAAGTGTTTTAAGGTGACTTTTGGAACCCCTAAGTACCCTAGGATGTTAACCCCCTTTTGAGTAGTGAAATTTTGAATTTTATTGAGTGAAAACATTCATGGAGCTCTTATGAGTTTTCATGTGTGTTCTTCAATGTTCTTGATGTTCTTACGAAGAACAAAAAGTTTTGGTGTTTTGATTCAATATGTTTGTTGCTTTGAATAAAGTTTTGGTTTATTATTGATTGGTGATGGATGATTTATGCCTTTATTGTTTGACAAAACATTTTTCTTACAACCCATCTCAATCAACTTTTCCTCACCTACCTATCCACTTGCACAAAACACTTTCAAATTTTGAATTTTTCACCAAAACCTTTTCCCCCCTCCTTTTTTCACTCTCACCAACCGGCCACCCTATTAAAATAGGGTACTTTTGGGGCTTTTATGCAATTACATAAAATTTTGATACTTTTGTGTATTTCTACTTTAACCCGAAAGTTTACGTTTTTACGTAAAGGCCCAGAAACACTAAAGGACAAATTGTTTTGCTCCTTTAATGAAGTTTTTGTATTTGATGAAATTTTTGGGTTCTAGTTGTAATTACATGAAGTAGTGGACTTTTGTGTTCTTACAAAGTGACCTCAAAAGTTTGTGTTTTGCAACATAGCCCAAAAAGTTGTGGTTATTGCATTTGGCCCAAATTAGTTGAGAACAAAATAGTTTTGTATCTTTAAATGAGAATTGGATTTTCATTTCATTTAGCTCCATTTAAATCAATTCTATGGAAACAAAAACCAAATGAAAATGTTGCATTCAAGTTTAATTAGTTAAAGCGTTAATTAATTAAAGAAAGGGTGATTATGAACCTAAGCCTACGATAATTGAGCTATGTGAAAGGTCGTCTCAAATTTGTTTGAACCATGGGAATGTGTAGATTAGATTTTGGTTGTAATTTGATATGATCAAATGTTGTAAAAGAGCATAAGCTCTTCTTTACTTTAAGGTAATTTGTTTTGATCAAATGTTGTAAAAGCGAATAAGCTCTTTTTTACTTTGAAGTACTCCTTTCTTGTTTTATTTGATATGCATGAAATTGGAGTAGTTGGGTCCAACGCCCAATAGGAAAAACACGCCTTAATATGATTAAACGCGTAACTAAAATCAATCACCATCCCTAGACCGAGATTCAACACTAGGCTCGTGTTGGATCTAACACAATTGAAATAAGTTTCAAAAGAGATAGTGGAAGTTTAGGGACCATGACTATTATAGTCAAAGGAGAAGTCAAATGAAGAAGGGGAAATAACTCCAAGGGAACAAACTTTCTTTATGAAAGGATGGACATTGAAAGGGGTATTTGCAAGAAATGTCTTGCAAGTGTCAAGAACACACATTTCGGGGGTGTTGTAAATTGTTCTTGAAAAGTTCAAAACAGTTGGTTCTTCTACTTGAATGCTTGATTCCGTATTAGTAACTATGTTTTACAATCGTTGTAAAAGTGTGGCTAATAAGAAGTAGAAGATTAATGAGAGAAGATAAAGTACTTCACATTCGGAACGTGAATCAAATGTAGATCTCTGCGAAAGCAGATCGTACTTACTTCCTCATATGAACTACCAAAGAAATTGAAAAAACCAAAGATTGTCTTTACATTCCAATTTTAAGGAACTTAATTCCGTCACTATGAGAGATAGATGAATGTTTTGTTTGACAAAACATTGTTCTTTATTAATGAATGATTAGATTATTGTAATCTAATTGATTATCTCTATAGTAGAGATGATATGGTAGTGTTAACTATTTAGAATATAATGATGCTTAAAACCCAAAAGGTTGCAAGGTAGTGACTAATCCTAACTGAGTTGTGATACCTTTAAAACTTAAATTACGAGTTGGTCATAGATGGATGCTTTGGATCGTTAGATCCGGATCCAATGCCTTCTTGGTAAAATTGTATAGAGGCAAAATGTTTGAATCTTTATTCTTTTGGAAAGGAAGAAAGAATCACAAAGTTGTTGAGGTTAATTCACTTAGATGTTGGTGGCACTTGTCCACAACACAATACTACTCATGTTGTATGACATTCACCGAAGATCGCTCTCGGTTGGACTATCATTTATTTTGAATAAACACAAGTCCGAATACTTTGCAAAAGGTTTCAAAGAATTCAAGAAATGTAAGTTGATGAGTAAGATGTCTAAAGTATTTACCTCCTTAGATTTGATCCAAGGAAAGGTAACACTTTAGAACAGTTTCCTTGAAATATATCAAGGAAAGAAACATCATATGATAATGGATTTCTCCATTAATAGAAGAACGAACTCGAATAAGATTTAGTTTGTTGGATGTTATCAATTACCCATATATATAGGATATATACTTCTAAGACAATATGATTGTCAATTAGAAGATCTTCCAAAATTTTCATGACTCCATAGGATGTAGTTGGAAAGAAAGACAAATCTTAATCATGTTAAGATTTGGGGTTGTGTGCTAATAAGCAATATTTGTTTGAGAATTATCTTGTGGATATCCTTAAATTAACCTTTGGATATCACTTCTATAAACCAACTAGCAAATGTTGTTTTGTTGGGTAGTTCATTGTAATCCTACAATATGATTTGCCTAAGCGCAAATGAACGAGAGATAGAACTCAAAGAATGGGTTCTTTGAGAGACAAGATGATAATCAACAAATATAACAGCCTAGTTCCTACACCACAAGCTCCAAGGTAGTCGAGAAGGATTTATAAACTGTCTCGGTTGAATGGTTTGAACTTTATGACTATGTCATAGAGTTACACCTCTTAATTCGAAAGAAATAAGAATGAAAATCCTTAAGACTACATTGAGTGTATAAACAACATATACTCAAGGAAATGGTAAAGTACCATTTGACCCGAAATAATGAAACCTTCATAGCTAATTGGTCGCTTAAGGTGACTACAATAAAAAAGAATGGTTGACTTGGAAGAAACCATCTTTGACATAGTCTTGGTTTCAATTAATTCAAAGATTGCTAGCTACAACTAAATGGTGATTCAATGTTTGGACATAATATGGGTTTCCGAAACCATTATTAAGATAGTCTTGATAATATATGTCTAAAACTATGAATCACAAGACATGTAAGTTGTAGAGATCCATCCATCATGAATCTTAGCAAGCTAGTGGGAGCTATAAGCGTCTTATGAGAGAAAGATCAAATCGTTTGATTTCTCATAAAGATGTAAATGAATCTTTTGTTTACTAGGTTTACAAAAGATTAGTGGGAGTTAATCATGTTCCTAAATTTGAATATATATATATATATATATATATATGTACATATATGATATATTAATTTTGGAAATGAAAAGAATACTTCTTCGTTAAAGTTATGACTTTAAACATTCTATAACGATAGAATGTATATGGGAGACATAGTCTATAAACATGGGATGGAAATCTATAATGATAGATTTCAGGATATAATTGGATTATATCAAGCCCTAATGATAGACAAAAGATGCTAGGAAGTTTCTCATATGATGATAAACTTCAATCAGAAGGACAACTCTAGTGAGACTAGGAAGTTGCTCTTCTCAAAGGGAACGTACCCTTTTGACTCCTAAAGAAACAAAATGCATAAATAGAATCCTTTATGCATACGCAGAAAGGTGACTTACGTATTTCATATTGTATGAAAAACGTTGATATGAGTTGTACCAAGATCGATACAAGACGATATCAATGCAAGCCCAGGATCAGAACCATGGCAACTGTCAAGTGAATGCTTAAGGATTTGAGAAATAATAAAGGATGGATTCCTCAAGAATGATGAAGAATTAGAGTAACGTAATGGAAGCGTAAATGTATTAGATTATGAATCTAATCCATCATTCGATGTTTCTTCATTATAAATGAAGAGATAATCAAATATCACTTTATTATGACTAAAGAGATATTTGGATGGAAACATTAAAAGTAATGAATTTAGTGTGTGTGAATGCAAAAATATTGCCATATAGAAGCTTACAACAATGTTGCTTGGATGAGAAAGTTCATTCATGAACTCTCTTTTCGGTTCCAACAAAAAAGTGTCTCTAGTGTACTGACACTATGACACTAATGGGGCGATAGCTCAAGCCAGGGAATCAAGGTCTCATCATGATCCGAACTCAAATGAGAGACTAAACCACATGATTAAGAATCATGTATAATGGTGACGTCGTTATTCTCAAGGTTGCTTCTATGGATAACATATAGATATCCATTATCTAGGCCTACTGCTCAACCATTTTTGAAATGACTACAGAAGAGGTATCATCATTGATGACCAAGCTGATTGGCTCTAGTGCAAGTGGGAGATTGTTGGAAATATGCCTTAAAACCAATCATATTATGATACTTTACGGACATTTCACATGTTAAACTAATATAGTTTAATTTAAAGGGCAAAGATTATTGTTTGAAGCCATCTCATATAAATGTTATACGCTTAAATGATAAGTCCAAGGAATATGTAATTGGGAGAATGCGATCTAAAGAAGTTAGATTCATGAGACCATTCTTTTCCGTATACATATCCTAAACGTTGTTTGGTTTGATAGTTTATTCAAGTCTACTATCCAACGTGATTCTCTTACTTATATGATTACCTTGAATGTGATTTGGAACGACTTCCTAAATCTTATTCATACTCTGGCCAGAGATTCTTAATCATATCATAGAGTATTCTCCCTCAAACAGTTTGAAGGTTAGAGATCCCTTGTTGCGCATTCACTTGCCTCCATGGCTAAGTGGCTTAACCTCAACTATGCCATGGACACCCTCTGATGGAGTGACTTTGACATAGTCAAAGATCAAGGACCTAACCACAAGACAACTATGATGCCTCAGGTCAAAGGACTGTTTTGCATTATCCCAACCATGAGTTCTCATGTGACATGAGTATGAGAACTCCTTGTTGATCGTGTTCAGTGGACTCATTCTCTATTGAGCACCTACATGTTTGTCTTGGTGTCAGTCACACCAATGACTCGAGACCAGTCACTCTCCATAAGAGAAGACATAACACGTACTGATCTTAACCGATTGTCAATGCCCAATTGGCAATCCTATGATCAGGAACGTTTAGGATATGTATACGGAAGAGAATGGTCTCATGAATCTAACTTCTTTAGATCGCATTCTCCCAATTACATATTCCTTGGACTTATCGTTTAAGCGTATAACATTTATATGAGATGGCTTCAAACAATAATCTTTGCCCTTTAAATTAAACTATATTAGTTTAACATGTGAAATGTCCGTAAAGTATCATCATATGATTGGTTTTAGGGCACATTTCCAACATATAGATATCCATTGTCTAGGCCTACTACTCAGCCATTTTTGAAATGACTACAGAAGAGGTATCATAATTGATGACCAAGCTGATTGGCTCTAGTGCAAGTGGGAGATTGTTGGAAATGTGCCCTAAAACCAATCATATGATGATACTTTACGAACATTTCACATGTTAAACTAATCTAGTTTAATATCAAGGGCAAATATTATTGTTCTAAGCCGTCTCATATAAATGTTATATGCTTAAACGATAAGTCCAAGGAATATGTAATTAGGAGAATGTAATTTAAAGAAGTTAGATTCATGAGATCATTCTCTTTCGTATACATATCCTAAACATTCCTGATCATAGGATTGCCAATTGGGCATTGACAGTCCGTTAAGATCAGTACGTGTTGTGTCTTCTCTCAGGAAAAGTGACTGCTCTAAAGTCATTGGTGTGATTGACACCAAGACAAGCATGTAGTTGCTCAATAGAGAATGAGTCCACTGAACACGATCAACGAGGAGTTCTCATACTCATGTCACATGTGAACTCATGGTTGGGATAATGCAAAGTAGTCCTTTGACCTGAGGCATCATAGTTGTCTTGTGGTTAGGTCCTTGATCTTTGACTATGTCAAAGTCACTCTGTCAGAGGGTGTCCATGGCATAGTTGGGGTTAAGTCACTTAGCCATGGAGGCAAGTGAATGCGCAACAAGGGATCTCTAACCTTCAAACCGTTTGAGGGAGAATACTCTATGATATGATTAAGAATCTCTGGCCAAAGTATGAATGAGATTTAGGAAGTCGTTCCAAATCACATTCAAGGTAATCATATAAGTAAATGAATCACATTGGATAGTAGACATGATTAAACTATCAAACCAAACAATGTGGTCAAGAGTATTGTATTAGAGAAAGACCGTTTTACATTGTAATCCTAAACTGAATAGGTTCTCCACCTCTTCTGATTAGCTTGGGTAACCATGACATACTGCTAGGTGTCACTCATGGTTTGTGGAAGCCCTAAACGTATATAATCATTAAAGGGAGAATTGAAAGTAAGTTTCAATTCACAATCGATTTGAAAGAGTTCTAATCGCCCACTGCCTCGCTAAAAGGAACCTAATAGATCGTACACCGTGTAAGGTAGAGATTGAAGAATCAACGGAGATGAGTAAGGATAATTAAATGGTTTAATTATTTATGGCAAGGATTAATTAATATGTTAATTAATCAAACGAATAAAGTTCGTTAAAGACCTCGGGTTAGTTTTGGGCCTCAAGGCCCAATGGGCTTCAAAGGTCAAGCCCATTGACTTAAGTTGTATGACAACTTAATGACTAAATATTCACAAAGGCCCAAACAGCCCAATAACACCCTATGGCCGGCCATATTGATAAAGGAGTGGGTTTTGGACTTATTACAAGTTTGCCACTCTAATGAAGGTAGGTATAAATATGACTTTATAGCCTTTTCTTCATTAGGGTTTCTTTTAGAGAAAATATGAGAACACAATGTCTCTCCCTTTCTCTCTAAGAGGCTGGCCACCCTAGAGGATTTTAGCTAGCAATCTTACTTCCTCTAGGTCACTCATCTCTTCTTCAAGTCCTTCCTTGGTGTGGAAAAATTAGAGGTTCTCAACTTTGGGAACTTGGAGAATCCTTTCAACCATCCTCATCCAAGAAATCCATGGATCTAAGAAGCAAGGAATGAAGGCCCTCTCCTTGGGTGATTAGCATTTGCTTATGCAAAGAGGAATCAACAAAGGTATAAAATCTCTTAACTCACTTCGTTCTTGAGTTGAGTCTTGGTTCACCTTTCTACTAGGCTTTGAATTTCATGGGTAATGTTTTGTTTTGAGTGCATACAAGCATGATTCTGCCTTTAAATGTTAAATGCATGCCATAGATGTTGCTCAAATGAGCATGTTTTTCACAAAATTTCTTTCAACCTGGCCCTCTCACAAAAAGGATCCTCGACACCCCCTTCAAGCAAAGACAAAACAAAAGCTTAGTTTACAACTCTATACTGGAAGGGAGGACCCAATTGAACACCTTAACCTCTTTGAGTCCACCATGGCATATCGGATGCACACCGACGAAGAACAATGTCTTCTCTTCCCCTCCACCCTCTCTGGCGGAGCTCTAAACTGATAACTTGTACACTATTCGCCAGAAGCCGGACGAGTCACTACGAGAGTATGCTGGTCGCTTCGGCCATGGGTATTCTCGCTGCGCTGAGGCAGATGACAAGACCGCCCTCAAGGCCTTCACGGCAGGCCTACGTGATTGTTTCTTCAAGTACATGATCAATGCCAACACTTGGAAGACTTACTCTAAGGTGATGGCACAGGCTTACAACCACGCCTCTGCCAAAGCAAGGACATACCAAGGGAACCCCCATATGGTTAACCCCTATCAACAAATGGGAAGTGAAAGTCAAGTTCTACCAAGTGAGAAGATATTGGCCATTCAGACACCCATTGCATCATCTCCTGCCTCATTTAGCTACTCGCTAAGTCATTAAACGTATCTGTCTCTTGGTAAAAGGAAGGATTTTTACTCTTAGCAAGCCCATTACAACAAGAGGGATAAAAGTTCGTATCAAGACAACCAGGGGTGAACGTACCATCGATTATTATGACTATGGGGCCAAGCCTCACTCTTTCAAAGTGAAGATCTAGGTACTGAAGGAAATGCTATTATAAGAAGGCATACACAAGCCATTCGGCAAATATTTAAATAAGAGGGAATTCAGACAACTTCTTCTGAGTCTTTTGCGTTCCTAGCCTTGGAACACTTGGTCTACGCTGACCTACCCTTATACTCCAACTCAGAGCTTCAACATGCGTACTTTGACACAAAGTACGTGATACTAAGTGTTACAACCAACATGGTTCACATATCAAAAACATGGATCCCTTCATGCATAGCAAAACATTCATAAGCATCACTCATATCAATCAACATAAACATTATACATTCCAACACATTCATATATAAACATCATACATGCCAACACATTCATACATAAACTTCATACATTCCAACACATCTATACATAAGCCAACTGTGCTTCGAAAGGGTTCAACATACTTTGTGTCTTCGACACTTGCTACAATATGCCTCGACACCTTGCCCTTATTCTCACTAACCAGGTGATGAAATGTACAACCCGTACTCTAATATCATTTGGCAACTTGCCACTCATGCCACCAACCATGTGAAGAAGGAACTCATCTTCGTGCCACCAACCAGGTGATGAAATGTACAACCCATACTTTCCTTCATACCACCAACCAGGTGATGAAATGTACAACCCATACTCTAATATCATTTGACAACTTGCCACTCATGCCACCAACCAGGTAAAGAAGGAACTCATCTTCATGCCACCAACCAGGTGATGAAATGTACAACCCGTACTCTAATATCATTTGGCAACTTGCTAGTCATGCCACCAACCAGGTGAAGAAGGAACTCATCTTCGTGCCACCAACCAGGTGATGAAATGCACAACTTGTACTCTCCTTCATGCCACCAACCAGGTGATGAAATGTAATGAAATGTACAACCCGTACTCTCCTTCATGCCACCAACCAGGTGATGAAATATACAACCAGTACTCTAATATCATTTGGCAACTTGCCACTCATGCCACCAACCAGGTGAAGAAGGAACTCATCTTCATGCCACAAACCAGGTGATGAAATGTACAACCCATACTCTCCTTCATGCCACCAACTAGGTGATGAAATGTACAACCCGTACTCTAATATCATTTGGCAACTTGCCATTCATGCCACCAACCAGGTGAAGAAGGAACTCATCCTCGTGCCACCAACCAGGTGATGAAATGTGATGAAAGGTGATGAAGGAACTCACCTTCGTACCACCAACCAAGTGATGAAAGCAACTCACCATTCATTCCACCTACCAGAAGACAAGTGGTACAACTTGTACATGTGAACTCCTAGCATTTACAAATAATCTAAACCCCTTAAGCTTGATAACTTAACTAGGGGAACACTTATGCCCAACAAGAGTTATAGTCACCAACAAAGTTTTATTGCAAGCCAACAACAACTTCAGTGCATGGCATACGAAGATTAAGCTATTCAGCCATCTTGCATCTGCTTCAGACATTTCCCCTCTATAACAATGCAAACACTACAACTCGTAGAAAGCTTCACACTTTTGATCAAGATAGTGTGAAGCAAAACCAATTTATGGTGCCAACAAGAGTTTCATCAAAGGAGTTCAACCACAATTCTCAAAAGCTTCACACACTTTTGATCAAGACAGTGTGAAACAAAACCAATTTATAGTGCCAACAAGAGCTTCATCATTGGAAGGCAACCACAATTCTCAAAAGCTTTACACACTCTTGATCAAGACAGTGTGAAGCAAAACCAATTTATGGTGGCAACAAGAGCTTCATCAATGGAAGGCAACAACAATTCTCAAAAGCTTCACACACTCTTGATCAAGACAGTGTGAAGCAAAACCAATTTATGGTGCTAACAAGAGCTTCATCAATGGAGGGTAACCATAATTCTCAAAAGCTTTACACACTCTTGATCAAGACAGTGTGAAGCAAAACCAATTTATGGTGCCAATAAGAGCTTCATCAAAGGAGTTCAACCACAATCCTCAAAAGCTCCACACACTCTTGATCAAGACAGTGTGAAGCAAAACCAATTTATGGTGCCAACAAGAGCTTCATCAATGGAGGGCAACCACAATTTTCAAAAGCTTCACACACTCTTGATCAAGACAGTGTGAAGCAAAACCAATTTATGGTGCCAACAAAAGCTTCATCAATGGAGGGCAACTACAATTCTCA
This sequence comes from Malus sylvestris, assembly GCF_916048215.2. Classification (NCBI taxonomy): domain Eukaryota; kingdom Viridiplantae; phylum Streptophyta; class Magnoliopsida; order Rosales; family Rosaceae; genus Malus; species Malus sylvestris. The sequence goes on along the minus strand of NC_062272.1, from coordinate 38,292,477 downwards.
AACCTTCGCGGCAAATTCAAGACTGTTTGAAGCAAATTCAATTTATATGGTTTATCCAAATCTTCGACTACTACAAGGTGTGACTTGCATCACAATCTCTTGCTCAATAGTGTGGAAGCAAAATTTGTATATGTTGTCTCTCCCACATTTTCAAATTTCTAGTTTCCCAAAAAAAAAAAATTGGGAAATTCAACAAAGCTTCATCAATGGAGGACAACTACAAATTCTCACAAGCTTCACACTATCTTGATCAAGATAGTGTGAAGCAAAATCAATTCGTGGTACCCAACAAAGCTTCATCAATGGATGACAACTACAAATTCTCAAAAGCTTCACACTATCTTGATCAAGATAGTATGGAGGACAACTACAAATTCTCAAAAGCTTCACACTATCTTGATCAAGATAGTGTGAAGCAAAATCAATTCATGGTACCCAACAAAAGCTTCAACTCCAAAGCTTCACCTATAAAGCTTCAACTCCAAAGCTTCACCTATAAAGCTTCAACTCCAAAGCTTCACCTATAAAAGCTTCACTCACAATAGCTTCACCTACAAAAGCTTTACCCATAAAAGCTTCACCAACAAAAGCTTCACCCACAAAAGCTTCACCCACAACAAAAGCTTCATCTACAAAAGCTTCACCCATAAAAGCTTCACCAACAAAAGCTTCACCCACAAAAGCTTCCACCACCACAAAAGCTTCCCCCACCACAAAACTTCACCAACAAAAGCTTCACTAACCACAAAAGCTTCAGCTTCACCCACCACAAAAGCTTCACCTACAAAAGCTTCACCTACAAAGCTTCAACACCAAAGCTTCACCTACAAAGCTTTAAAAATATATATATATATATATTTTTTGGAAATTCGAAAATTCAAAAATTCAAAAATTAAAATATTCGAAAATTCAAAAAAAAAAATTTCAAAAAAAATTTCAAAAAAAAAAAAAATTGCCTAGGCCTCATCTTCTTTGGGCCTAACAACTTTCATAACAAATATATATGAAGGAGTTTTGGGCTACCACTTAGAAAGGAAATGCCTCATTCGTCAACTCCCTCGACAAGAGACTTGGGGGACTCCTACCATATGCTACTGCACCTTGATACTCGGAAGTCTCACGACCACTCAGTGACTTGGATTTTTCAAGTCTCCAAACGAGAAGTTTTCTTCACTCGGGAAATTAAGGGAGCACTACCTCAACCTACATGTTTCAATCACAAAGCTTCAACATACAAGCTTCAACAAAAGGAAAAATTCAAAGAACTTAGTGAAGAAGGCCTTGGTGTATTTAACACAATACGTTGAAATAAAGCAAAACTTGTTTATTGATATCTCCGATAAGTTACAAATATGTACATATACATGAATCAAAATAAACAAACAAGAGGGAGCCTTCACAAAGGTTGCTTAGGATAAGTCTTAGCAATTGGCAGAGCCCTAGAAAGAGAAGGCACCAGAGGGTGATTATTCGGATCCTCAGTACTAGGCAGAACCCTAGAAGGAAGAGGCACCAAAGGTTGATCATTTGGAGCTTCATTACGCGGTACAACCCTAGAAGACGAAGGCAATAAATGATTTTGGAACAAACCCACAAACCTCTGATAATCAAGTAAAATCTGACCATCAGATTCCTGCAGCTGGTCGAGCTTCCTCTTCATGTTTGTAGCATAGTCATATGCGAGCCTGTGCAACTGTTTATTCTCATGATTAAGCCCTCTGATCTCCTGTTTGAGACTTATCACTTCAGCCGCCAATGATTCAACTTGCCAAGTTCGAGCAAATAGGCGTTGAGCCATATTAGACACAGAACCTGCACACTGAACACTAAGAGCCAGAGAATCCTTAACAGCCAACTCATCAAACCGTTTGGAAAGTAGTATGTTATCTTTTGGAGCAAGAAGGTTCCTCGCCACCACCGCAGCAGTCATATCATTCTTCATCACAGAGTCCCCAACGGTAAGATGACCAGTAGGGGATAAGAAGGATGGGCGCCATATGTTGTCTTAAAAAGGCATGGCTACCTTTTCACCAAAGTTCAAGTCAAAACGACGGTCGGATGGGCCAGACATTCTCAGAAATGATGAAGGAGAAATGAGGTGCAATAAATTTCTGAAGTAAGGGGAAAATTCCTACAAGCAATAGCTCTCTGAATGTACTTCTTGCACACAATTGGTGCCCTTATAAAAGAAAGGGCAACAGAGCTGTTGGTTCAGAAATCGAAGAGGCACCACTCTTCGGATTCCGAAGAGGCACCACTTTCCACACGCAACATTAGCTCCTCGGGTGCCGTAAATAACTTTGCCAAAGATCTCTGAAAAAGTTTAGACACATAAATTTTGGAGGTCTAGCTACCCTACTATTACCCATAAGGGTAAAGGAACAGCACCAGTGCTTGATAACTAGAAAGTCCCAATGTGTGTCAACCTCCATGCTCTGTGGCAAGGCAGATTGGCAAAAATGCCCAACTTTTACTCATATTCGAGAAAACACTCCCAACAAGATTGCTTGCTCAAAAATCTAAAAGGCACAGCTCTTCGAATCTTGAAAGCCAAACTCCCAACAGGATTACGTGCTAAGAATCGAAGAGGCACCGCCCTCTGAATCTCAAGAGCCAGACTCCCAACAGGATTACTTTCTCAAAAATCGAAGAGACACTGCTCGAGTCAGACTCCCAACAAGATTACTTTCTCAAAAATCGAAGAAACACCACTCTCCGAATCTCGAGAGCCAGACTCCAATAGGATTACGTGCTCAAAAATCGAAGAGGCACTGCCCTCCGAATCTCGAGAGCCAAACTCCCAACAAGATTACTTTCTAAAAAATCGAAGAGACATTGCTCTCCGAATCTCAAGAGTCAGACTTCTAACAGGATTGCTTTCTCAAAAATCGAAGAGGCACCGTTCTCTGAATCTTGAGAGCCAGATCCCTGACAGGATTGCTTGTTCGAAAATCGAAGAGGCACCGCTCTCCAAACATTGAGAGCCAGATTTTCCTGGATAAAGCTTGTCTGCAATCTTCACACGCAACATCAGCTTTCCAGATACCACAGACCACTTTTTCAAAGTGCTCTGACAAATTTAAAACACGTGAAGCTTGCAGTTCCAACTACATTGCTATGACCAAGAAGGGTAAAGGAATAACACTACTACTTGTTGTTAGGGAAACTCCTATATATGTCGACCTCCATCCTCGACAGCCAGGCAGACCTGCAAATAAAAAAAATGCTCAACTTTTCTTCACATCCGAGAGGGCACTCTCAGCAGAGTCTCTCGAAATACTCAGCTTCTTTTCCTCCCGATAATACCTTTGCAAACAAGCCACACCAGAGCAAGAGTATCTCATATCATCAGGGTTAAAAGCAAGAGTATCCCATATCATGCTTTTTCCCTGTCTTTTTCTTTAACCTTGTTCTTACCTGCAAGACAAGGAGAAAAAAAGCAATCAGTCAGCATTTGGAATCAAGCTTCCAGTCAGGAACTGACTGCCTGAAACCCCTTGCCTAATTACTTACCTGACATTGCTCTCGAGTACTCATCTTCAACATCTTATGCTTCCAGAGAAGATATTACATCTGCTTGAGGAACAGATAGGGCAAGTGAGAAGGATACAAGGAAGCATGTGGAGACAAACGTAATAGAACACATGCCGATACATCCACTACTTTGTCAACAGTAAAAGTATCTCATATCATCAGGGTGGAACGTACTCTAGATTTGATGGACTTGTTTTGACCTTCAAATTCTTGAGTCGGCCTTATACTCTGGAGGAAACCAGAAAACCATCCAGCCTAGTTCAAGAATAAGCCTGTGGAAAGTTACTTCTTCAAAAGCAAAAGTATCTCATATCATCTCTTCTCCATTTGCTTCTCCTTATCCTTGTAGCTGTTTACGACATAAGAAGAAGGAGAACAATCAATCGGAAGCCGAAGTCGAACCTCCAATCCAGGTTGCTTGCTTGGAAGTCTGATTGTTTACCTTGTCTGTTACCTCATTCGGCAAATCTCCTAGCTCGGTGACTTAGGGGTCTTCTACTATAAGGTTTGTATCGCACTTGACCAAGCCTGAAACTACAAGTAAAGCTTCAAGTGAAATTGATACATTACCTTGTGCATCTTCATCGGTTAAAGATACCACCCCTAGATGGAGGAAAAGTACTTCCAGAGAAGATGCCACATCTACATATGAGACAGAGAAGGCAAGTGAAAATGATACCACACTTCGGTACTTAGAAGTTTCGTGATTACTCAATGGCTTGGATCTTGGAAGTCCCCAACCGAGGAGTTTCCCTCACTCGGGAACTTAGGGGAGCACTATTTGTACCATACTTGACCAATCCCGAAACTACTGAGCACTAGTCAACGTTATGCTATCAAGGACCCAGAAGAGTTTCCCTCCAACCAGAAGGCCAATCACAGAGTTACACGTGTCGACATTAGAAGCCAATCATAGCGCAACACGTGTAGACATCAGAAGCCAATCACAACACGACACATGTCAATGTCAGAATGAAACTATAAAATCTCTTCTATAAATAGAGATCATTCTCTCACAACATTTCCTAATGTCATTTGTACCAAATCATTCACTAGTACTCACTAAAGGAGAGCTCGAACCTATGTACTTGTGTAAACCCTTCACAATTAATGAGAACTCCTCTACTCCGTGGACGTAGCCAATCTGGGTGAACCACGTACATCTTATGTTTGCTTCCCTGTCCCTATCCATTTACATACTTATCCACACTAGTGACCGAAGCAATCTAGCGAATGTCACAAACTTAACACTTTCTGTTGTACCAAAGTCCTCACTGATTTTGTGCATCAATAGAAATTACCAATCAACATATTCACAAGTATCAGTCTCCAAAATATAAAGTGTGTCATGTGGCTCGATCGATGTCAAGATTTCATGGAAAATTAAAAGATCATGACGAACAAATATTTTGGAACATTCGACAATGAATTCCACATTCTCCTAACTCAAAATCATGGCTCTGCCACTGATTACTAAGTGGGATAAACCTACTCCTTCTTTCTCTTCTTGCCACTCTGCAACCCTCACACTCTCTCTCTAATTCTTCTTTCTCTCTGCACTTTCTTTGTCACAGAGAGCCACCACCACCTATTCCCACTTTTCCAACTAAAAATTAAAGCTAAAACTATCACATTTAGAATCCATGTGACTTGAGGTACATGATGGTGGGATTGCATGGCAATCTAGTGACTTAAAGGTGGTGTATTCGAAATCCCCCTATCGATGAAGAAATTTCAGTGAACTTCATGTATGAACTTGTTGAGTTCTAGCTTGATTTGGGTTGATTTAGACACACATTAACCTTAGGTACGATTTCCAACTCTTGCACGTGAATTTTTTGCTGAAAATAAAGGTGTTTAACCTCTGCCTTCTCTGTGTTCTTCACTTCCAGTTTCCGACGAAGAAGTCCAGTCAAACACGATGAGTTAGAGTTGTTTCCAACCAAAAAATGAGCCAAATCCTCTAAGGGTAACCCTGTTTGCTCGCCTTTATTTTCCAAAATTTGACGAGGTCCACCAGTATGATCTCAACGAGTTTAAGGTTCAATCCATTCAAATTCGTCCGGATTTGTGTTTAGGTAAGTTCCTAGACCTATGGATGATTTTTTATGAGTTTAAAACTGAAATCTGTCAAATTCAAGCTTAGAACCAAGGAAGAAAATATCGGTAATATCGGAAATATCGGTAGTCTGAAAACACGGAAATATCGATGGAAATATCGGGATAATATCGATATCGATAAAAATTACATGGAAACCACGGAAATTGTAAGAAAAACTTGGAAATTTTTATTGAAACTTTGCAGGATGTTTATTTAGTCAATTATCTATTAGTTTATCACAAAAAATTGGAAGGAAATGCATTGCATGATGGATTTAACTGATTTAAGTTGATTATATAGCGAACTGGCAAACATTGTGAATGTAGAAAATATGTAGTAATTAATTAAAGAAGTTTAAACACACCATAATTATTTATATATAATGAATTAGTACAATATTTTACACTTTATACATTGCATGGTAAGATACATGAGTGACTTAGTACCACATAGAGTTCCTATGAGGTTCAAAATTTTCACTATCTTCATCATCTCTATTTGTAGAGTAAGTGTATTGTGAAGAGTAATCAGCAACCATGACAATGGTTTTCAAGAACCAAAACCCAAAAGTCAATAGGAAACCGAATACTTCGGTATTTTTCAGGATTACCAAACAAATGGGATTTGGAAACCAATCCCATATCGAAAATTTCGGTATTTTTCGGGATGGGATTCCCGAACTTCAGGATGGTTTTGGTTTGGGATTTTTCGGTTTGGGTTTGGGGATTTTTCGGTTTGGTTTGGGATTTTCGGGAATTTTTTCCAGCCGTACCATGTAAGTGACCAAATAAAAAATAGAAAAATTAAAAACCACATGCCATTAACTAAGTAATTAATTGACACAATTTAAAATATAATACCACAAAAAATTTGGAATATGTGCAAATTTGTTTCTTGTAAAAAGAATTCAAAACAAAACAATATATATAAATATAGTAGCATATTATCACAACAACCATAAGTGATATGGTGGTTAAGGCGTTAAGAGTCAAATGGGAGGGGGTTCGAATCCCTTTAGTTTCAAAATTGAGACTTTTCAGAAACTTTTAAGAATTTTTGGATGTCATATCGCGAAAATATCGCAATATTATAACTAATATCGCGATATTACCAATAATATCGATAATATCGCGATATTATCGATAATATCGCGATATTTTGACGAAAACTTATTAGATACTCATTAAAATATCGGTAACCGAAAAAAACGAAAATATCGGCGATATTTCGCCGATATTTTCGATATTTAAATCCTTGCTTAGAACTAAGCCTGGCCATGTTCTAGGATTTTTTTTTTCAGATCTCTACAATGGAAAGTGGCGGACGTCATTAACTTTGACGGCAGCATCAATGGATCAATTAGAAATAACAGTATCTTCTAATGGAAATGGTACATTTCTTTACCTTGGTTTAAACTTATCAACGACCAACTCGTGGCACCGGCGACAACAAGTTTGACATGATGACGGTGCATCTTCTAGGCATGTGACACCACCATGACGGCACGTGGTAGCACCTGGCCAGAGCACGGCAGTGCATGAGGGATCCGAGACCTATATTAGGTTTTTCAATGTTCTAATTGATATCTTGAGACTATGGTGATCTATTTTCACCACGTGGTCATCGTAAATAAAGTATAGCTAGCTACGGCCATAGGATTATTATAGGTATTGATATTTCTAGTAGAGGCTAGATGCGTTAGTAGATGCTAGTCATGGATCAGGTAGACACCAATTCACATGCTTGCTATATTATTTGATTTATATTGTGAGTTTGATTGAATTACTTTCTTTGATATGACAAGCATTGTGATATGAACATCGTTACTATTATGGTAGTATTACTATGTAGTTTTTTTTTTTACTATATATGCAATTTCAAAATGGGGGTTAGTATGTTCAAATGATTTTGACTAGATAAACTTGATCCACTCACACTTTGTTTTTCGACCCCTCAGGACTTAGGGAGAACAAGGAGACATTTGGAAGTCACAAGTGGGATTGGCGGTGAGGCTTTCACTTACAGACTTGGGTGATGACTTTTTCTGTTATTTTATCTAGTTGTAATCATTGCATGATCGTACTTTTGGGAGCTCACTAGCTTCGGGTTCCATCGGAACTCCGAAGTTAGCGAGTTTGCACGAGAGCATTCCTAAGATATGTGACCCACTGGGAAGTTCTCGTGTGAGTTCCCAGAAAGAAAACCGTGAGGGCATGATGCGATGAAAGTTAAGCACTCAAATTAAACCCTCTTGTTGTCAAATTGTAGTATAAATGCAAGTAGGGATCGTTCTAAACCGGGGATTAGGAGGGCTTGCTAAAACCTCTAAACTAACTCAAAGACATAAAAACAAAGTTAAAAACGTTTGAATAGACTCAAATGACTCAAAACAGATTCGAAAGACGCAAAACAAATCAAAAAACACTCAAACTTGCCTAAAAACACTTACTGGGCATATTTGACTCTAACACAACTTTGGACGAAATTTGGGTTTTGACTTGAATCAAAACACTCAAAAACACTAACGAAATATAAATTTAACACTTTGAAACAACAAAGTAAAAGCGGGATTTTGGTTTTGACGAATTCGAAACGAACAAACAACTTATAAAATTAGACAGATTGTAAAGCGAATTTAAGAAATGAGACGATGGATGGATTAGTTAGAGGTTCGTTCTTCGCACATGACACACTTGTACATGAATTGATTTCCAATTGCTTTTCAATAAACTATGATGCTCAAGACCCCAGATTAACCGTGATGCACAAATTAACCCTCAGATTTTCCTTTACTCATTGAATTGGATGAATACATGCGACAACCCAAATCATTCTCTAAAAGTCCCCTATATGAATGCATAATATGAAGGGATTATTTTGAAAAACATGTTCATTTGAGCAACATCATATGGCATGCAATTAACAATTAAAGGCGGAATCATGCTTGCATGTACTCAAAAACAAAACATTACCATGAAATTCAAAGCCTAGTAGATTGGTGAACCATTAATCAACTCAAAACAAAGTGAGTTGAAATTATTACCTTTGTAGATTCCTCTTTGCATAAGCAAAGGCTAATCACCCAAAGAGATAGGGCCTTCATTCCTTGCTTCTTAGATCCATGGATTTGGATGGAAAATTAGGTTTCTCCAAGTTCCCAAAATAGGGAACCTCTAAGTCTCTTCACCAAGGTTTGATTGTAGAAGAAAATGAGTGACCTTGGAGTAGTAGGATTGCTAGATGTACCCTCCAAGGTGTTGGCCTCTTTAGAGAGAAAATGGAGAGACAATTCTCACCAATTTTCCCCCAAAATAAACCCTTAATCACTTAATGAATATTTGGCTATAAAATCATTTATATAGTCACTTCTTTAAGTGACCTAAACAACCAAAACCCTAATTCATTTCATCATGGCCGGCCATTTAGGGGATTTTGGGCTTTTGGGCTTTAATGAATCTTCATTCATTAAATTGTCATACAACTTAAGTTAATGGGCTTGACGTTCGAAGCCCATTGGGCCTTAAGGTCCAAAACTATCCCGAAGTCTTTAACGAACTTATTCGTTTGATTAATTAACATATTAATTAATCCTTGCCATAAATAAATGATTAAACCATTTAATCATTATTACTCATTTCCGTTTAATCTCCAATCTCTACCTTTTACGGTGTGCGATCCATTAGGTTCCTTTTAGCGAGATAGTGGGCGATTAAAACCATTTTACATCGATTGTGAATTGAAACTATTTTCAATTCTCCCTTTAGTGATTACACACGTTTAGGGCTTCCACAAACCATGAGTGACACCTAGCAGCATATCATGGTTACCCAAGCTAATCAGAAGAGGTGGAGAACCTATTCAGTTCGGGATTACAAATGCAATACGGTCCTTCTCTAATCTAATACTCTTGACCACATTGTTTGGTATGATAGTTTATTTACTCATGTCTACTATCCAATGTAAATCGTTTGCTTATATGATTTCCTTGAATGTGATTTGGAACGCATTCCCTAATCTCATTCATACTCTGGCCAGAGATTCCAAATCATATCATAGAGTATTCTCCCTCAACTGTTTGAAGGTTAGAGATCCCTTGTTGCGCATTCACTTGTCTCCATAGCTAAGTGGCTTAACCCCAACGATGCCGTGGACACCCCGAGGGGGTGACTTTGACATAATCAAAGATCAAGGACTTAACCACAAGACAACTGTGATGCCTCAGGTCAAAGGACTACTTTGCATTATCCCAACCATGAGTTCTTATGTGACATGGAATATGAGAACTCTTCGTTGATCACGTTCAGTGTACTCATTCTCTATTGAGCACCTACGTACTTGTCTTGATGTCACACACACCAATGACTCGAGACTAATCACTCTCCCTGAGAGAAGACATAGTACGTACCGATCTTTACGGACTGTCAATGCCCAATTGACAATCCTATAATCAGGAACATTTAGGATGTGTCTACGAAAGAATGGTCTCATGAATCTAACTTCATTAGATTACATTCTCCCAATCACATATTCCTTGGACTTTATCGTTTAAGCATATAACATTTATATGAGACGGCTCAAACAATAATCTTTGCCCTTTATATGTAAAACTAGATTAGTTTAACATGTGAAATGTCCGTAAAGTATCATCATATGATTGGCTTTAGGGCACATTTCCAACATAATAGAGATACAATCAAAGATCATTACGTTCAATGAAAATCATAAGTGTTGACGAGGCAATTATAACTATGAATGCATGATACAATTGCCAAGAATTCAATTAACGCGATTATGATAAACAACCTTCACTACTCATGAATATAAACTTGTAACGATTAGGTGAAACTCATTTATATTCTAGCATCTAATTCATGCATGAAAACTAAGTATGCATCCTTAATAAACATACAAGAATCAGTTGTGAATAAAATAGATAATTGAATTGCAATCACAACTTATCAAATCACAATTGGAAGAAATCAATTCAAATCTCAAGCATGTTCATGGCTTCAAACTTCCCCCTATCTAAATAGGGGTTTAGCCACTCATAATTGCAACAAAATTAGAAAATAACAAAGTAGACATTGAAAGCAAGAACGAAGTACACCTAAAACGCTCCAAAGTTCCAAGCTTGAAATGCCAAGGACCTTTGTTTTCACCACCTTGTTGTAGCACAAGTGTCTAGGATATATGGATGGAATGGATTTGCACGGCTAAGAGATGAAAGTGTATGGATTGGTGAGATGTAGTATGGCTAGATGAATGGATGGAGGTCACGGCAAGGAAATTGTGTTTGTGAATGAAGTTGTGAGATGTGAAATGTAGTGTCTTTAGATGATGGCCCCCAAATTATGGTGAAGGGTGGATGTATTTATAGGCTAGGGAGAGGAGTGTATGGAGTTGTAATGAGTGGATGTAATTGGTGTAGTGGGTGAGTGTTGTGGTAATGAGTGGATGTAATGGGTGTAGTGGATGAGTGTTTGGTAATGAGTAGTGTTTGGTAATGAGTGGATGTAATGAGTGTAGTGGGTGGATGTTTGGTAATGAGTGGATATAATGGTAGGTGAATGGATGTGTTGGGTGAAATGAGTGGATGTAGTGGTAAGTGAATGTGTTGGGTGGAATGAGTGGATGTGGTGGTAGGTGAATGTGTTGGGTGGTTGTAATGAGTGGATGTAGTGGTAGGTGAATGTGTTGGGTGAAATGAGTGTGCTAAAATGGTTATTTATAGGGAGAGGATGATGCACAAACTTCAAATTTTGTCCATTCCTTTTGCTCCAAGCATATGCTATCCATTCCATGCCCAAAAATGCTCAAAAATGCTCCAAAATGCACTTCTTTGCCACATTAACCCTTTGGACCTACAAACACACGAAAATAGCTTAAAATACTAAAATAACTACGAACTAACAACATAAATGCCAAGAAACAAGCTAACTAAGTCGCATAAATATGCGCCTATCAGGGCATGGTTGGGGTCCAAAGCGGACAAAATCGTGCTACGACGGAGTTGAGCCTGGGATGTGGTAGGGGCGCAGGCTGGAATGTGACATATGTCCCCAAGTGGGGAGGATGTTTAGGCTTTGTAGGGTAGTTGACTTTTGAATTTAATAAAGAACATTTTGGTTCAAATTTATTCACATCATTTATTCCTTACTATGGCTTTCTTCATTAAGTTGGCACTGTGACGTCATCCTTCGATGGGGTTACATCATCAACTTAGTGTCGGACATCACATATCGACCTCTTAGCTTGTTAGTTATTGGGTCGGGATGTGTCAAATTGATTTAATTTTAAAACAAATGAAATGCCAAATCGGGGAAGAGAGCCAAATCAAAGATGGTCAACTTAAGGATAAATGTGATTGATTTATTTAATTTTAAATAAAAAAATATTTGATTAAATTAAGGATTATTTGGTGAACTCAAATCACGAACAAGCCGAAATCAAGTCTTGGTTCTTTTTTCAATTAATCTAGTCTAAAATCAAGACCAAATCAAGCTGAAATCAAGACTTACAGAGCCTATAAATACATGGCTCCAAGACAAAGAAAGAACCCCTTGAGATACACATACATCCTCACTCAGATGCTTATACTCTCAAGCACTTTACACACTTAGAACATTCAAAAAGCTCTATAAAGTCTTCACCACACTTGTGAAGGACCATCAAGTACCACTACACATGCCGGTTTCTCCATTGGCACAAGTCAAATTTTTGCGGCACTTATGGAATTCGAGATTAGGTCACTACGACCCTCGGATCAACAACCTTACACATACACTTTGCACCTACTTTGGATCCAAGGTGAGCGTACGGTACAGGAGGTGAACGATCGCGTGAAGGTTGGCCCTGGCCTCTGGCGGAGCACTAACACCGGGGTGCAGGATAATGAGCACTAAATGCATCTAAACATAACCATACACCTGCAATCACTATCATCAATACGTACTCACCTGAAGCTTACCTGGGTGTCTGCAGCATCATGCAATAATATGCATATCTATACCAATGCATATACTAAAATGTAATGCAATTGACATGGCATTTAAAAACGTAATTGCATTTAAAACAATTTCTGGGAACATAGAAAACATATATATATATATAGAAAACCAAAAGACCACTCATCTGGAGTCCACGCTACAACTCCCTAGCACAAACATCAGTGCATCACGAACGATCGGGGCCTAGAGCAATTATCAAATCATGTCTTAGAATTCTTATCAATAGAACATATAACTTACATATCCTATTCGGGAAGATCCGTACTTCGGATTCCCTATCCGTAAGTTTCTAATATCCTCAAATATTATGTATTATAATGTATCAAAGTTTGGTGACGATCCAACGGTCGGATAGTCGATTGCTATAATAATCAAGCGGTGGACCTTAATGGATCTACGTTCAAATGACGGAAATTCGTCAATTAAACCTCATCAATGGAATCCGGATATTCAAATTTAGCCTAGGAAGGTCAGGGGATGTCTCGGCCGACGCACCGCCGCCGCATATGGCTGTCGGTTGCCATGAGGACGTTGGGCCCCTGAGGGGGGTGGATTGTAACATCCCACATCGCCCAAGGGAGTGGATCTTGTAAGTCTTATATGTATATTCCCATCTCTACCTAGCACGAGGCTTTTTGGGAGCTCATTGGCTTCGGGTTCCATAGGAACTTTGAAGTTAAGCGAGAAAGGGGCCAGAGCATTCCCAGGATGGGTGACCCACTGGGAAGTTCTGCTCGCGTGAGTTCCTAGAAACAAAACCGTGAGGGCATGGTCGGGGCCCAAAGCGGACAATATCGTGTTACGGCGGAGTCAAGCCCGGGATGTGGTGGGGGCCTGGGTCGGGATGTGACAATAATTGCTTGCTTTTCTTTTGTGGCCTTATGCCTTTATTTATACTAATTATATGAGCTTTATTTTCCATACAAATAACACAAGTCATAAAGGGGTTGGACTCCCGAATCCTCTTAGAATCCTACTTCTAAATTTATAAAAATCACACTCATCAATAATATTAACTACAACAAAACAATTTTTTTTAATAGATAGAGCTAATAATTGTGATTTTAGTTTTGCTTATTTTGGGAAAAATCTAGCTAGATAATAGATTTGATAAAAGTCTGGAAAAAAAAGTTGTTTGGGTAAAATACTAAATAGTCTGTTTCTATTGTAACGAAAATAAATAAAAATACCAAATAGTTTGTTATATTTATACTAGCGTATGGGCACACAGTCTGTGAGAAATTTTTTTATTTTTGTTTTTGAAAGAGAAGGAGAGAGGAAGAGAGTGATAGAGAATGTCGGAGTGAGAAGTTTATTTTTATTTTTATTTTTATTTTTTTAATTAGAGATATGTTAGGATTATATGTAGATGAGGCTTTGAAAAAAAAAAGCAAAATTTGGTTGTGTGAAATTACATTTCTGCCTCATATTTTTTATTCATATTCTATTTTATTTAAAGGGTTAAACTGATAATTTTATAGGATTTTGGTTGACAATGAGTGTTTTATTAATTAGTAAGATAAAATGGAAAATAAATATAAAATAAAAAAGGGGTCTTTTGTCGCATCTCATCCCAAAGCGGACAATATCGTGCTACGGTGGTGGAGCGGGCCCGGGAAATGATCCGCCTCGGGCCGGGACTGGGCACCTAAATTGGATCCAATGTGAGCATATAGTGCGGGGGTGACTAAATATATTTACAGGCCTGAATCACATCTCTGCTAAATCACAATCACCCTAGTGCAGGTTTATGAGCTATAGTTTCAGCCGAGCTGATCACTCGGTTGACATGTTATTATTTATGATGAACTTACTTCACTGATATATTTATATGATATGATGAAATATATTTTGACATGGCATATACTTTACATATCACTATTTCTGAGTTGGTTTTGAGATAAGTAATTATATTTTTATATTCCTGGGAAAATTACAGGTTTTATGGAGAGGGTTTACCACGTTTTGAGAAATGTTTTGTCTTTGAAAAGATTTGTTTTACTGACCCACTAAACTTTGTTTTTCACCCCTCCAAGTTCTAATTAGCTAAGTTTGGTGGCCACGAGGAATCCAACGATGTCCTGACAGAATTCACCAAAGTAGGATTTACCTACGGGTGTTATATTTTAGTAATTGTCTTACTCGATTGCAACTAGACGTTCTTTTTACTTTGAATGTGTATTTATACACTGAGTTTCGCACTAGCATCATTTCTTAGTAATTGTCCTACTCGGCTTTTATTTATTCGTAATTCTATTTATCTTTTTAGCTTCCGCACTGTGCAAATGGTTACGTCACTCGCACGTGACGGCCAGCGCGTCCTCCTTCGGGGCGGGGTGTATCATCTTTTGATATGGATCCAAAGTAACTAAAAATTAAACATATTTCAAAAATAAAAAGTTATTAAAAATTAGACCTATTTCAAATTTTTCCATAAAACAAATTCAACGAAACCGGTGTGGTGGCTGTGGCGCCCAACACCAAATCATCCCCCAATCCTTTTAAGCCTAACTATTTCTATTGGCCCAAAAACCCGAAACTCGAAAAAAAATAAAAAATAAAAATAAAAATCCGAACCCTAAGCCCCTAACTCCGCCAAATCGCTGCGCTCTCTCCCCCGCTGGGCCTCTGATTCGCCTTAATCGTTGAACACAATTGCGTCAGATTGTTGCATTCCAACCCAGAAACATTAATTCCACCGCCTCTTGAGATCGAGGACGATCACCCAACACACAGAGGTACGCTCCCCCAAATCATTTCTCGCCACTTTCTCCGTTTGTTGTTGTGATTGAATTCCTCTTTTACCAATTTCAGTTCTTTTTGTTTCAATTGTTGCTGTGATTGAATTGCTCGGGGCGTTTTCTGATTTGGGTTTGTAATTGTTTGGTTCGAGAAATCGGAATTTGACTTAGTTGAGTGTTTTGGGTTGGATTTTGTTTACGATTTGAACCGTTTGAATTGTGATTCGTGCTATGCCAATTCAAATTGACATTGGGTTTGATGGGTTTGATTCGGTTTTTTGGCCAATTTATTAATTTTTTAATGTTCTTGAATTGCGCCAAGCAAATGTGGGTTTGGTAGGAATTTTTCCTGAATGTTTAGGGAATTGTGTAACTGGACCTCTAAATTGTGCAGTTCTCTGATTATATGCGTGACGGGTTAATTTGATTTGGTATCGAAATGCTGCTTTGGCAGATTAATTTTTGTTAGGAACAACATGTTGGGAGATATAATTTGGTTTTGTACTGAATACATGCATCCTATATCTTCAATGCTGCAGGAATTGTTGTGTTTGCTTGCTTTCCAGTTTCGAGGAGATGTCTCCAGCATCGTCCAGATCTAAGTCTAAGGACAAGAAGGCTGTCAAGGAAACCCATGCACCTTTAAAGCCTTCAACGGGCCCTGCTAATGTAAGTAGTGGGGTCCCAGCTAGTGCATACAATCCACTTTTAGGAACCTTCCATACCCTTGAATTATCACCAACATCTTCTGTGTCGCCTCTTCACAGTAATAGTCGTTTCCGCAACATAGATGAAACAGATGACCATTCTGGGGGCTCCATTGCTACAGGAGTGGAGTATGATTCTGTTTCCAACAATGGTAGCTGGTCAGGTGAGTCGGAAGACCATAAAGACAAGACACCTAATCCTCCTACCAAGCAGGAAGCAGTCCCAGGAGTTGACAATGACAAGCGAGAGAAAATCCGTCAGAAGAATGAGAGGAAGCATCAGCGACAGAAAGAGCGGCGAGCTCAGGAGTTGCATGAACGATGCAGTGGTTATCTCATGTCAAGAAAGCTTGAGGCACTTGCTCAACAGCTTGTGGCAATGGGTTTTTCACAAGAACGGGCGACCATGGCTCTCATACTGAATGAAGGCAGAGTAGAGGAATCAGTAGCTTGGCTTTTTGAAAGTGGTGAAGATACTGATAAGCCAAGGGATCAAAACTTTGGTGGGGGTAATTTGAAAATTGACATATCAGAAGAACTTTCCCGGATTGCAGATTTGGAAACACGGTTCAAGTGCTCAAAGCAAGACGTTGAAAGAGCTATTGTATCCTGTGAAGGTGACCTTCAGAAGGCTGCTGAAAGCTTAATAGCGTCAAAGCAAGACCCACCCTCTGTATCACCTAAGCCTGAAGAAATTGGTGATCCTCCAACAGGTACCAATGGCAAGCTTCCCGTTGCTGTTAGCCAGAACTTGAGGCCACAAACAAAACCTAGTCCTCCTCCAACTATACAACAAAGAAGAGACGACAAAGTCTTTAATTACACAAAACAAGCAGCTGCAGTCGGAGGGTCTTTAGAATCTGCAAGTAAAACTATGCAGCCTCTGAAGGGAGGACAACCAAAGTTGGAGTGGACGAAACCCCAACCGACACCAGTTCCGGCTGAGAGAAGGTGGACAAATTCAGGATCAAACCCTTCAGTTTCCTATTCTTTGGCATCACCTTTGCAGGTATCAACTCCACCAGCTAAGATGGAAACTCGTTATGTAGCTTTAGGGGGTGAGATGAAGAACCTTCCGCCTGTAACAGTAAGGGAACCGGTTATTATGATGCAGCGCCCTCAATCTGTCAATATAAAGCAGGTCCCTGCCATTAGTATGAGCTCATCGCCTCCTGGATCCGCTGCCAGTTGGTATCCTTCTACTAGCATCGAAATGATGAGGTCCAATGGTTTTATGCCCCACATGCCTAGCAATAGAAGCCTCAGCCCTAGTAATTTGAGTTCAAATCAGATGTATCACCAGTTTCAGTATCAACAACAACAGCAGCAGCAGCAGTTTGTTCCTGGAAGTAGCGCAGCTGAATCCCCTGGAGCAAGCCGAGGTAATAATCTATGGAGTAGGGCAGGTGCATCTCCAACACTTGGTGCTGCTTCCTCCCTTGGACTTTTCTCAGGGTTAGGTTCAGTTGGCTCATCAGGGGCAGCTTCTCCGGCAGACTGGAACGCTGGTGGCGGCTCATCTGGACAAATAGATTACACTAACATTGACTGGAGTTTGGATAGAGGTCTGTCTGCACCAAGGCCCAAGGGATTGTGGACAGGACTGCCTTCTATCATGAAGAGCAATCTCAACTTTTATGATTCAAAGCCTACTGGTTTGGGTGCTCAGCCTGGAATGGGAGCGGCTTCCTCTAACATGAATGACATTTCTTTTGTGGGACTACAGGATGGACCTGCTAATGTTGAAGCATCAGCCGCAGCCTCCAGAGAGTGGACTTCGCCATTTGAAGGAGAGGATATTTTTAGTTTACCCAGACAGTTTGTTTCTTCTTCTCTGTAGGCGAGAGGAAAGTATTTCAATGAATAAAATTCAAAAAAAAAAAAAAAAAAGCAAAAAAATTGTGCGAGATTTGATGTTGGTGTTGGTGTTGATGCTACAGTGTTCCTTGTTGATGGATAACCTTTCAGTAGAAAAGCATCCCTGAGTCCTTTGCTTGATACTTTCCTTTTGATAATTTTTGTGCATTTTGGCAGAGAGCAATAAATACCCTACAGCCTCGTTTGCCGGCTATAATCAAGATACGTTGAAGAAAGAAATGTCCTAACTTGAATATGATGGTACTGATACACGGACCAATTGAGATTATAAAAAGCTGAGGTTTGAAGTTTGAGTTAAACACAAATAGCCCTGGCGTGAATTTTTAGGAAACAAAATCATTAAAAAAAATGGAAAACTAACCAAAACATCCTCAAAGATTTCATTTTAATCATAAGGACAAAACAATTCAATAATACCCAAAATAGGCATGTAAAAGAAGACAAAAGAGATAGTACTTTAAGAGAAAGAGCATTTCAGGGATATCACATGCAAAAGTTGGGCACCAAGAGATAACCATGCAGCAAATTCACATGCAAAATGAGACAAGCAAGTTCACAGGCAAACAAAAAATCAGGCCACGTTTCAGAAACAGTGCTGACAATTTCAGCAATAGTAGAAGCATAGTGACAAATGACAAGTACCAAAGAGGTGTCCACACCATTTATTTATAAATAATTTTAATACCATTGTATCCTGATTCAGTCTATATAAGTGAAGTTTCATTCATTGTAAATATATACCTCTTAACATCCCAACACCTGAACACCCTACTCTCACTATATACTCATACCATCTTCATACTCTCAAGCATCCATAGTCTTCATAGCATCTTTGTAAATACATCCTTGTAAACAACTATCTTTGTAAACATTTCATATATCAATAAAAGTTCAAGTGTACATATTCAAGCAATCTCTAAGTCTTAAGTAAGCTTTCTTTTCTTTCTTTAGTGTGTTTGTTTAATTAGACTTCTAGCCCAAAACAGGGAAACACTATTGTAATTATATTATTAATCTGCTAAATTGACGATCATACTTTGTTTGAGCTCTCTGTTATAGTTGAATGCTTGCCATACAAATAACTGAGTTCAGCTGTTAAGGCCTTATACTTGTACTATGAGTGGCCGTCATGCTAAAACATGTCGAATTCCATGTGCAAGGTTTCATGTCTAGTTATTATAATGGTCATCCGACTATTTAACCGGGCTTCACGAATCTGGTATCAGAGCCAAGTTTAGCATTTTAATAGTATAATTATAATAGTAAAGTATCTTGAGGACGGAAGTCATTAACATAACTAATATCACACTTGTTTATTTTGTATGAACAACATATATTATTTCCCTTGTAGACCTTGTCAGCCACGGCCACCAGGTATTTATTGTCCCAGACATCCAACTATATCGGGAGCAGCCTCTCCATAAATGGGGGTAAGGCTAGCCGACATTCACCTCTCCCAGACCCTGCGTAAAGCGGGAGCCTTGTGCATTGGGTACGAGACATCCAACTATAAATAGCATAAAGAGAATATTAGCATATATATCCAAAAGAATTAGCAGTACTTTGAAGAAGTAGAAGTTTTATCTTGATTATCTTGAACATCCCTCATTTATTTGTAAATATAATAACACAGAAGTGCAGCATAAAGTTTTAGAAGCAAAAAGAGCAACATATCAAGTTTTAAAGACCCTGAGAGAAGAAAGAGAGTTTCTAAGAAACCAATTAGTTGTAACATTAGAGAAAGGTAGACTGTAGTTTATGATAGATTATCTTAATTTAGAAATTAGTGAACCTCAAAAAAGAAAAATCACTTTAGACCAAAATAGTTTAGTTTGTTATTTTCCATTAAGAAAACATAATCATATTTTGCACAGTGAAGAAAATCCACAAGTCAATAGTATTGTAGATCTTATTATTAGTCAAGCAGAAAATATAAAATTAGAAAATATTAAGCATAATCATTTGTTAAACCAGTTGTTAGTGCATTTTCAGAAAAATTCCATAAAAAATAATTAGACAAAATTAGACTATATTACATCTCAGTTAGAAGATAATAATAAAAATATTCAAAGGTTTCCTAGCAAAAGAGAGATAAAAGAGTTTGTTGATCTCATAGATAGTAAGCCGAAGCAAGTAGAACTTATATCACTAGAAATAGTTGAGCAATTAAAATTAGAAGTTCAAAAAATTCAATTAGTGCAAAAAGAGTTGAGTGAACAAATAGATAAGTTGCAAAATAAAATAGATAAATTATTAGTTTAATGACCGATTCTAGAACTAGCAGAAAATATATCCAAACTTTGAAAGAAATTAGTAAGTTAGATAAAGAACCATGAGGTTTAACAAATTTTTCAATACAAGTATCCAGTAGTAATATTCCCATTAGGCAAAATAATTTAATTATTCAATTAGTTTTAAGTTTGGCTAAAAAATTAGATCAAGTTGGAGAACAAATAGCAGAAATAAACCAAGTTTTACATAACGCATCTTCATTTGACACACCCCGACGGGGAAAGTCCACTAGGACTCCGATCGAGCTGTGCTAGCCAACACCTGGAAGGTGATGAAGCCATAAAGTGTAGTGATGTGGACAATGTGAATAAATGTAAACCTAAAAGTGCCTAAGTACATGAGTGCGCGGTGAGTGGGTACTGACCCATTTCACATGCGATGTCAGAGCATAAGTAAAGTACAGTAAGGTAAGATAAGGATTATACCATAATAAGAAGCCACATGTACCGGGACATGCTAAGAATCCTCGTCGATACATAAACTTTGCTACTAGAACTTGGAGGGGTGCAAAATAGAAAACGTGAGTGGGCAAAAATAAAGCTTTTCAAAAACCATTTCTCTTTCCAAAATAATAATAATAATAATAATAATCCCTTACCGTAAAACCCGTATAATTTCCCAAAAAATACTAATACATACGTATATAGAAATCATGCTTGAGAGTAGTGAACACCAAGTATATGCCATGTCAAGTATCTCAGTATAAGAATAAGTAAGCCAGGTAAAGTAATCAATGTAAAATGATGATATGCCAACCGAAGTCACCTAATGTGACCTGTACGGCTGAACCTATAGCTCATAACTCTAATCCAGCACATGAGTTAGAACCATCTAAGGTGGTCTGTACGACAAGGCTGGGTGCAAATAAGTACGCTCAAGTGCTACGATCACATGAAGGCTGTGTGATAAATCGTGAATCACCTACGAGTCAGAACCACTTATTGTGGTCTGTACGATAGGGCTGTGCACCAAACTTGGATCCAAGGTGAGTGTGCGGTGCGGGAGGTGAACATCACATGAAGGACTGTGCCCTGGCCACGAGCGGGAGCACTAGCACCGGGGTGCAGGATAATGATCTCTAAATGCATCTCAACATAACCATACACACTACAATCACTACCATCAATATATACTCACCTGAAGCTTACCTGAGTGTCCACAGTATCAAACAACCATATGCATAACTATACTAATGCATGTTCTAAAATGTAAAGTAATTGACATGGCATCTAAAATCATAAATCCATTTAAAACAATTTCTGGGAAAACGTAAAGAATATATACGTATACATAGAAAATCAACAGCCCACTCACCTGGAGTCTGCGCTACAACTCCCTAGTACAAACATCGAGGCGTCACGAATGATCGGCGCCTGTGACTAAGGCCAATTTGGCCGGGAAAAGCCTCAATTTCATGAAAATCCGCTGGAACCCTAGGTTTTGAGGGTGCCTTGATTCGTCCTCAACTCAACTCTGCCTCTCTAACTAATGATTGGGCATTGTTTCTAGGCTCAAGGGAAGTATATTGATGGTGGCAATTGAGAGAAATCGTTTCAGGAATGGCGGATTCACAGCTGTGGGTGTCCTCGGGGCCGACACAAGCTTTGGCCGTGAAATCAAGACCAATGGCCATCAAAATTAGATGGGAATGGAAGCTGGGGTGACGTCATATTGATTGGTGGTGTTGGTTGGCTACAATTTGTCGGAACATCGAAGGAAAATCAAAGAAAATTGCCGGAAAACTTGAAGAGAAATGGGTTGGCCGAACGGGGTCAAGGGGAACCCATCGGGTTCCTCTCCTTCTCCCTTCGTCTCTTTTCTCTCCTTTCTCTATACTTTGATTGGTCACCCTCACATCTCTCCTTTTCTAATTGGTCCAGTTCCTCCCACCTTTCTCTCCTTTATACTCCATCTCCACCGACCATTTCTTGCTTCTTTTAATCTAGGCCACACAAGTGGCATGACCAAATTTTACTCCAGAAATCTGGAGTTTTCTAGAAAATAATAATTTATAATTTTGCCCTCAACTTCATTCGCTAATATCTCCTTTGTTATGACATGACACGACAGTCAACAAAAGTCAACACTTTGCCTCGTAGGGTATTTTTGTAAACTCACTTATTAAAATTATAAAAAACATAATTTTTAGGGACGGGCTGTTACAATCTACCCTAAAAAAATTTCATCCCCGAAATTTTAAAATTACTTGCTAAATGTAAAATACTCAGAACTAGGTGAGAAAATATGTATGTAAATATACACAAGGAAGAAATCAAGTTAGAGCGGCTGCATGAAAGAGAATGCCATTCCGTCATGATAGGATTGAAATTATTCCTCTTTCATGCCTCCAAGCTCATACCTTCTTCCTTCCTCGATAATATAGTAGTATACCAGTATAAATGAAATAATGTAGTGAGAAAATATTTGTACGAAAAATCAAAACCCAAAATGAAAATGGACCTCGCCAAACAATTGTTGTGTCACGAACTTAGAAAATGAGTCCAAAACATAGCTAACTAGTATGTGTTGCCGTAGATGAGCCATCTTACCCACTTGCTTAGTGAACCCAACAATTAAGCTATCGATATTACAGTTTGCAGCTTGTAATACCGATAACTCATTGTTGTCTCGATAAACTAGTGAGAAGTTCCTGAAGATGCCAAAATATTGTTTTGCTCTTCATGTGCGAATATGCCTAAATCATTCGATTCATACCTCGATCACAATACTGTACTATCCTAGAATACACCAAACCAGCTACTAGAAGTGTTTTGATGTTCATGTTACCACAGCAATAAGACCTTTCACCAATACCATGTTAAAATACTGCTCGATCCTCAAAGTAGCTTGGAATTCTTTTTGATAAATTTGGTAATCTCGCAAGAAGATTATACTCCAATGGTTCCTGCTAGCACCGATATGAAGTTGGCACACATATTTGATGTGTCGACCTATCATGCATTCCTCATTGATTGAGCGAGAAACCATGTCGAGAAGGCTAAAAGAACACTCAAGAATTTGAGAGTCAAACAATTTCATGAAATCTAGAGTACAAGATATCTGAATTGAATATACAATTTCGATGTCTAAACACATGTAAATATCTAATTGGATCATGCACTAGCAATGAAAGGGTTGGAAGATAGCTCAACTTGAACAATAGTTTAAAGAGGGTTGACGAACGAAAACTTAGATTTTTTCCCTTGACTCAAAATTCATAACAGGTTGTTACAACGATAGCTCTAGGAATAATAAATCACCAATGGTGACGATTTCCTCGATAGAATGCTGGTTAGGTGATTGTTGACCCTAAAAACTACCAACCCTACATGGTGCGCAGGCCCAGTAATTAGTAAGCTAACTACGTCTTTCGGTTGTATGCCGAGCGTGCCAACTCGTTGGTCGAGCTCGGTCGAGGAGTAAAATTTGTTGATGTTGCGTTGGGTGAGCGACTGACTTTTCAATCTTGCGACTGCGGTTGAGGAAAGAACACTCTCGGTCTTCGGGTTCTAGAGCCTGAAGACAAGGCTACTAGTTCTGTGAAGTTCACATATCATCGGAGCCGGATTCGGTCACAGTGATTATGTTCGTAAAAGTTTAAGCACGCCGAATCGACACCAAAGTATAGGGATATAAGTATTCAAAACAAATATATGTCTTGATTGTGAAAGTGGTTTGGCCATCAGAATGCCGAACTCTAAAACCTACTTGCGAATAACCAATCATAAACAACTCGACATTCAATGTGTCGAGCCTAGTATCTCGTAATACCTCACTTCGCCGAAGAGGCTAATGAGATGACCTCTGCCAAAAAGGATCTGACAATCCTTCTCGACCGAGACTTGGATAGATAACTAGTCGACCCTGTTGCAGTGCCGTTTATCCAAACTGAAGGTGCTTCATGGTCAGCTGATTCTATGGCAACAATGTTGTTTATCCAAACTGAAGATGTTCGCCGGTTGCCTCCACAGTGCTGTTTATCCAAACTGAAGGTATGTCGGCGGAAAAAGAAAACAAAAATCTCAAGGTTGTTGAGAGGTTTCGCGTAAAGCGAGGGTTTGCGCAGGGCAGTTTGTGTGTTGAATTGGAGGGGGTTATTTCGATGTCTTCCCTCCCTATTTATAGCAGCCAACCTGTATTAAATCCCAATCATTCTCGGATTAGAACTCATTTCCCCGATCCAACTTTATCTCGGCCAATCCTACTCCTACTAGAACTTTGAACATAACTCGTTATCAGGCTGTATTCAATTTCAAATTCCAGTATCCTGATCCCGTCGAAACTTCTTCTCATAATAGGACTCACCCACATCCCACAATTCCTCAATGGGATATGGCCAACTTCGGCTGCGCGGCCCATGAGCTAGATAACCCCTAACGACACCTACACACGGCCCCTGGGCCGAGAACAATTCTAAACTTGGCCCAACCAACATTGGGCCGAGAACAATTCTAAACTCGGCCCAAAACAATATTTTTAGGCCCAACCATTACCCCCTCGCTTCTGAGGTCACCAACCTATACTCCTTGGTTCGAGCATCGACCTTGAAGAAGTGAAACCGACTCTTGGGAATTGTCACCATTTTCACTTATGAGATGTAACCCCACGATCTCGATTTCCAAACCGTCCTGCCACATGTCAACCCTTTGGTTACCCTAGCAGCCTTTAATCATGATCCTTGAAAACAGGAGACCGCCGAAACGTCTCTCTCGTATTAAACCCACCGTAACACGCCATCGTGCGTCCTCAAACTGCGAAAACCTCGGTCTTTTCACCTCGATTTTCTGAGCATGTATAATGATTAGTACCTCTCCAGCTTGATTCTACCCTTGCTTTTGAAAATCAAACGTTTAGCCTTTTGTCCCAAATGCTTATAAATACCTAGATCCCTTCCATTCATACCTTACGCTTTTTAAAACCCTTGAAATTTTCTCGTCGCTTTGTTTTCAAAACCTTCAAAAACCAGAGAATCTGAAACTTCCATCTTAGAATTTTTTTAGCCTTCATCAATGGTCTCCTTCATCTCAAAGCTCTCCCCTGAGTGCAACAAGTGCATGAACTTCATCGATCCGCACGTCATCAAGACTATGCGTTTCGAGGGTGACTTGAACACTACTTACCAAATTCTGGGCCCACTCTTCAAAGACACGGTGCCATCATCCATCACCAACTTGTTCAGAAAACACTGCTTGACGGGTTTACTGCAAGGATTAGACTGATCGAAGTGGTGCCAAACAAAACCCCAAGGATCTTGGCCTTCAACCAATGCAAACTGAGTGGCCTGGGTCATACGAATGGAAAAATTCTTCAGTAAAAAGTGGAAGGCTCTTGGTATCCATGACATTATCAAGCTCTCGACCATGGAGATTACAATGGATAAAAAACTCCTTATGGTAGCTTTAAGCCTCTAGTGTTCGGCCACCAACACCATGGTCATTCCATTCGGCCCTATAACTCCCACCATCCTTGACGTCTCGGCTATCATCGGGACTCCTCCTTCTGGCATTTCGGTCGATGCCACCCTTATCGGATGCCCATTCAAGCTTGACCTCAAGGCGCTGTTTGATGATCGCGCCGTCGAGACGTTGAGCCAAGAAGGTCAAGAGCCTTCAAAAGAAGACGTTCAAAAATTGCATAAGAATTTTCTGAACTACAATACCCTTATCCTCCATTTTGTTGGTCAAGGGGAGGCGAGTCTACGGAAGGGGGAACACGAGGCCTTCCTATTTTACTGGTACAACAAGTTCATCTATTGTACCAAGTCGAATACATGCTTGGTCAAGAATATGCCGGTGGTAGAAGCCCTGGCTAGTGGTCACTCTCTAGCGCTCAGTCCAGCCATACTCGCCAACCTTCTTCGTTGCCTGTCAGAAACGACCATCAACAAGGTCGACCCACACCAGAATGGACCTCTCTGGGTATTCTAACTCTGGCTGCAGGTTTATTTCTCCATACTTCGCCCAGAAGTCTCTGGCCTCTAGTCTACTGTAGCGCTTGGCCTTCAGTTGGCCTCCCGACCAGTGCCCCTTCATCGAACCGAAGAAGTCTTCAAACACCTTTTCGGCCTGGATGTCCTTTCTGATGATGAATTTTTTATATGTCGTTGTCAAGAATACCCCCACTCCATCAGACTTCCCACATTGACTTGGAGTGAAAGCGAAGACGCCGAGTTTAGTCAAAACTGGGGGTCGTTCGTGTTAACTCGCGACCTTCCCCTCGGTTGCGATGCTCGTCGAGCAAGTTGGAAAGTCTACCAACCCCACTTTGCCGCCCGACAACTCGGCTACCTCCAAAGTTGCCTGGTGCCTCTACTTTCTTCTTGCTCCCTTTTAAGCTGAGGGCGCGTCTCTGGTTCCTCAGAAAGGGAGTGTAGAGATATCGAGAAAGAATTTCAGGAATGGTGTAAGAAATTTCACCTTCGACCAACTGTTCCTGAATGTCTCAGCATCGATACCGTCGGCGACTGGTGGGAAGAATATAATCACAATTTCTTTACCTCTTCGGTCGAGGAAGTAGTTAACAAAATATTTGGTGACCGGCCAAAGAAAACCTCCGCCCCTCAATCTAAAGAGGTGCCCCAAGGTATACCCTTATTTCTACCTTTATTTTTCAAACATTTGAACAGTTTTACTAACGAGATTTCAGTTTCTTAGGTGTTCGGGTACTGAAACAGGCGGACGTGGTCATCTCGGCAGTGGTCAAGAAAACATTGGCTTCTTCCTCCAAGAAAACCAAAGCCGCCGCACAAAACACACCGAGCAAACAACCTCACCCAGACGTTGAGACGGCAGGTGAAGCTCCCCGTCGCCCAAAACACGTCAAGAAATTGGAGAAGAAAGGAGCACAGGAGATTCATGTTATCTCTAGCCAAACCACTGGGACAACTACTCCAAGTGCCTCTCCTCTTGCTCCCGTTGTTCAGGCTTTGGCAAAGAATCGACCTTTTTCGACCAGCCCGGCAACCCAAGCTTAACCAATACATGAAGTCCCTGAGGTTGTGGTTGAGCCAGTTGCGGTATCGTCGATCAACTCGCTTACAGCTTCAGGGTCGACAGGAGTGCCTGTACTAGGGAATGCGACCCCTTTGACCTGGAAGAATCTCCCCAAGAATCCAAAACAATCAGCGGTCACCTTAGAAGAGGTATGATCATCCTATCAATTCCCTTTACTTATTGAATCAAAACAATATTAACGCTTTCTGTTTCAGGATGATGAGAGTGACGAGATTCCGCTGGTGAATCGCTCTCGACCAACCCAAGCTCTTTTCGTTGAACCTTCCCTCGTGGTTGAGGTGGCCGATTAGGTTGATCCTCCTACAGTTGATCGTGGAAAGAGGCTTATCGTCGAACATGAAGCGACGTCAGAGACTCTAATTCATCCGTAGGACCACAACCTCAGAATCCCTTCTCAAGAAGTGACCTCGACTTTTGTAAGGCTCGATTACTTTATCTTATCAATTTGTTATAACAAATCTGAACCGAGAAAATATTAAATGTCAGGTGCCCAGTTATTCATTTCACCAAATATTTTATGCACCGAAAGATGTTATCTATATTTCCTGGCCACCTTAGTGGCCATCAAACGTAGATAACCTTCATGGGCTCAGCTATTAAGTTCTTTAGGTTCGAGCAATGAACCCGAAGACATGGCTGAAGTCTCCTCTTGGCAGGTTTAAAACAAATCCTCCCTGCTACATTCTTTTATGATTTTCCTTGTGCCTAAACCATTTTCGTGTGCAGCCTTCATGGGAAGTCGAGTTTGATGCTCTTCTATCAAGCACTTAAGGAGTGGCTGGTCCTTCGGCAGCTACGACTAAACCTGCAGAATCAACTGTTCTTGTTCGGTTGCAAGAGCTTTTGTCTCTCTCAGCTTCATAAGTCCTCGAGCGCAAAGGCCTTGATTCGGTGGGTGAATGTCTGAACGACCTCGGAGCCGATGGTCAATTGAGAATCGAAGCTATCACTCAGGTGTCGTCCGCCTTGGAACGGACCCGATGGTCAATTGTTGTACCAAGTCCGGAAACTAAAGCATTCGGCTTTTTTTGTCAAGTTTTGGATAACGTTTGCAAATATATTGGTAAACAAATACATAACGAATATAAATTGATTGATTTTAAGCCATTTGATTCGGGTCTTTAAATCAAATAGCACCACCCACTATTTTTGGCAAATTCCATGTCCCTCATTGGAATTCGAGAGTTTTTGGAGGAAACTCTTAGTAGGGTATGGGAGACTCACTACTACCAAGCCCACCTCACAATGATATGATGTTGGCTAGCATTAATAATAATGAGAGAGTATGCTTACTCATTCACAACAACCTCTTGTGATTACCCATCTTTTTGGCCTCTAGAAAACAATGCCTCACGATGATACGATGTTGGCACCATTTCTCTTAGTTAAGTTCTTTCCCACCATGCCGGTTTAGATAGGGGTTCAAGTATGACCTCACGATGATACGATGTTGGCCACACTCGTTGCCTACCTTAACCTCATCAAATGTTTTAAATAAACTCCTCCTGAGTATAAGCATGCACTTTGCACTCCCCCATGATAGGGTGAAGGCGGTGTACAAGTCATAAACGATTGGAGCATACCACGGTGGAAGGCCACGAAAGAGTGTTCAAAGCACTCTCACGCTTATCAACTTAATAATGGTTTGGTTGAGGGTTTTAGGTCTCATCATATATAAACATACATTTTAATCTTATTAAAACAATTTTGGTCCTATTACAACTATTGGTCCATTTGATTGTTTTTAGTTGTATATAATACTCCCACTATGCTTATAAAATGGTTTTTAAAGCAAGAGTATATGATACTACTAACATAAAGTTTGCATTCATTGATGGACTATATAGTTGCCTTAGGGCCTTAGGATGACTATGAACCTTTGTTTAGATTCAACACGAGCCTAGTGTTGAATCTCGGTCTAGGGATGGTGATTGATTTTAGTTACGCGTTTAATCACATTAAGGCGTGTTGTCTTAGGGGCGTTGGACCCAACTACTCCAATTTCATGCATATCAAATAAAACAAGAAAAGGAGTACTTTAAAGTAAAGAAGAGCTTATGCTCTTTTACAACAATTGATCAAAATAAATTACTTTAAAGTAAAGAAGAGCTTATGCTCTTTTACAACATTTGATCAAATCAAATTACAACCAAAATCTAATCTACACATTCCCATGGTTTAAACAAATTTGAAACGGCCTTTCACATAGCTCAATTATATTAGGCTTAGGTTCATAATCACCCTTTCTTTAATCAATTAACGCTTAAACCAATTAAACTTGAATGCAACATTTTCATTTGGTTTTTGTATCCATAGAATTGATTTAAATGGAGCTAAATGAAATGAAAATCCAATTCTCATTTAAAGAGACAAAACAATTTTGTTCTCAACCTAATTTGGGCCAATATGCAATTACCACAACCTTTGGGCTATATTGCAAAAACATAAACTTTTGGGGTCACTTTGTAAAAACACAAAAGTCCACTACTTCATGTAATTACAACTAGAACCCAAAATTTAAACAATGCAAAAACTTCATTAAAGGAGCAAAACAATTTGTCCTTTAGCGTTTTTGGACCTAAACGTAAAAACGTAAACTTTTGGGCTAAAGTGCAAATACACAAAAGTATCAAAACTTTATGTAATTGCATAAAAGCCCCAAAAGTACTCCCATTGAGGGAGTGGCCGGTTTTGGAGAGGGAAAGGAGTGATGTGTGTGTTGATTTGTGAGTTTTGACATAAAGCATGCAAGTGGTGCAAGTGGTGTGTGTGAAAGGGAATTAATCCTTACACACCCACCAATAATTCTACCACCTTTCTAAACAAATATCTGATACATTTAAACATTTGAAAAACATAAAACATAAACTTTATGAAATAAATCAAAACTTTGAATCTAAACACAAAACTTTTTGTTCTTGGCAAAAATGTCAAGAACAATGAAGAACATTCATGAAAAACCCAAAAAATTTCCATGAACATTTTTCATCCAAAAACATCCCAAAACCATTCAAACTTTAGGGAAATAACATATAACCAAACTAGGGTACATAGGGGTTCCAAAAGTCACTTGAAAACACTTTTAACAAGTCAAACAAGAACCCAAAAATCCACCCTTTGGATTTGGCCGAAAATTCCCAAAAACATGGCACCAAATTTTAGCTCCAATATTCATGCTCATATGAACTACATCTACAACATTTAAATCAAAACTATGAACTACAAAACCCAAAAGGATTCACCAACTACTAGACCTAGGCTCTGATACCACTTGAAGGAAGATTTGTGAAAAACATGTTCATTTAAGCAACATCTATAAGCATGCAATTAACAATTAAAGGCGGAGTCATGCTTGCATGCACTTAAAAACAAAACATTAACCATGAAATTCAAAGCCTAGTAGATTGGTGAACCAAGACTCAACTCAAATCAAAGTGAGTTGAGAAATTATACCTTTGTAGATTCCTCTTTGCTTAAGCAAAGGCTAATCACCCAAAGAGAGGGCCTTCATTCCTTGCATCTTAGATCTCTGGATTTGGATGGATGAAATTGTTCTCCAAGTTCTCAAAATAGAGAACCTCTAAGTCTCCACACCAAGGTTAGATTGATGAAGAAATGAGTGACCTTGGAGGAGAAAGATTACTAGCTAATCCCTCCAAGGGGGCCGACCTCTTTAGAGAGAAAGGGAGAGACATGTTCTCTCCAATTTTCTCCAAAAGAAACCCTAAATGAATTTTGGCTATAAAGTCATATTTATACCTTAATTCATTGGAGTGGCAAACTTGTAAATAAGTCCAAAACCCACTCCATCTCTAAATGGCCGGCCTTAAGGGTTTCATTGGGCTTTTAAGGCCTTTGTGAATTATTAGTCATTAAGTTGTCATACAACTTAAGTCAATGAGCTTAACGTTCGAAGCCCATTGGGCCTTCAGGCCCATAACTAAACCCGTGATCTTTAACGAACTTATTCGTTTGATTAATTAACATATTAATTAATCCTTGCCATAAATAATTAAACCATTTAATCATTCTTACTCATCTCCGTTTAATCTCCAATCTCCACCTCTTATGGTGTGCGATCCATTAGGTTCCTTTTAGCGAGGCAGTGGGCGATTAAAACCATTTCAAATCGATTGTGAATTGAAACTTACTTTCAATTCTCCCCTTAGTGATTATACACGTTTAGGGCTTCCACAAACCATGAGTGACACCTAGCAGCATATCATGGTTACCCAAGCTAATCAGAAGAGGTGGAGAACCTATTCAGTTTAGGATTACAAATGCAATACGGTCTTTCTCTAATACAATACTCTTGACCACATTGTTTGGTTTGATAGTTTATTCATGTCTACTATCCAATGTGATTCGTGTGCTTATATGATTACCTTGAATGTGATTTGGAACGACTTCCTAAATCTCATTCATACTCTGGCCAGAGATTCTTAATCATATCATAGAGTATTCTCCTTCAAACAGTTTGAAGGTTAGAGATCCCTTGTTGCGCATTCACTTGCCTCCATGGCTAAGTGGCTTAACCCCAACTATGCCGTGGACACCCTCCTTTTGGAGTGACTTTTGACATAATCAAAGATCAAGGACTTAACCACAACACAACTATGATGCCTCAGGTCAAAGGACTACTTTGCATTATCCCAACCATGAGTTCTCATGTGACATGAATATGAGAACTCTTCGTTGATCGTGTTCAGTGAACTCATTCTCTATTGAGCACCTACGTACTTGTCTTGATGTCACACACACCAATGACTCGAGACTAGTCACTCTCCCTGAGAGAAGACACAACACTTACT
Source organism: Malus sylvestris (assembly GCF_916048215.2). Classification (NCBI taxonomy): domain Eukaryota; kingdom Viridiplantae; phylum Streptophyta; class Magnoliopsida; order Rosales; family Rosaceae; genus Malus; species Malus sylvestris. Next base: position 38,260,393 of record NC_062272.1, on the reverse strand, counting down.
GATCTTAACGGACTGTCAATGCCCAATTGGCAATCCTATGATCAGGAACGTTTAGGATATGTATACGAAAGAATGGTCTCATGAATCTAACTTCTTTAGATTGCATTCTCCCAATCACATATTCCTTTGACTTATCGTTTAAGCATATAACATTTATATGAGACGGCTTAAAACAATAATCTTTGCCCATTATATTTAAACTACATTAGTTTAACTTGTGAAATGTCCGTAAAGTATCATCATATGATTGGTTTTAGGGCACATTTCCAACAGGTATGCCCCCTTGTCGAGGACTTTATGAATAACGAATGGCCCTTCCCAATTCAGTGACCACTTGCCGAACCTGGGGTCTTTAATTCCTATGGGTAGTACGGTTTGCCAAACTAGTTCTCCTTCGTCGAACATTTTTTGTCTAACTCGTTGATTATATGCACGCTCGGTGATCTTCTTTTGAGCCACTAATAAATTATAAGCATCAAGCCGAGCTTTTTCTAAATCTTTGAGCTTTTGTCTCATGGCTTGACTGTACTCGGCGCTGAACAAACTACTTTGTTCAATTATTCGCAACGAGTTCATACTTTACTCGATGGGCAATTTTGCGTCGTGTCCATAAGTCAATGCGTACGGAGTGGTTCCACTAGCTGTTCGTAGAAAGGTTCGATAAGCCCATAGTGCTTCGTTTATCTTTAAGTGCCACATGCCTGGCCTCTCTTTTATCATTTTTTCAAGGATACCAATAAGAACCTTATTAATGCTTCGGCTTGTCCATTCGCCTGCGGGTAGTATGGCGTAGATTGCTTGAGTCGAATCTTTAGATTTGATGCATAGTCCTTAAATACGTCGGATGTAAAAATCGTACCGTTATCTGTTATGATTGTTTATGGCACGCCAAATCTAGTCATAATGTTTTCTTCAACGAAGCTACAAACTTCCTTAGACGTTAGCTTGGCATATGACTTGGCTTCGACCCATTTGGTGAAGTAGTCCATTGCAACAAGTATCCACACATGTTTGGCTGCACCGGACGATGGTGTGATTTTACCGATAACATCCATGGCCCATCCTCGGAACGGCCTTGGTTTGGTGACCGAATGTAATGATTCGGCCGGTACTCTATATATAGGCCCATGGATTTGACACGTACACACCCTTTTGCATACTTAATACAATCCTTCAGAATACTCGGCCATAAATAACTGTGTCGTCGAAGTAGCCAACGTATTTTTCGTCTAAATTGGTGAGCTCCGCAAATACCTTCGTGTACTTCTGCCATCGCTTGAGTAGCTTCTTGCAGGCCGAGGCACAACAATAGTAACCCATCCTCACCTTTTTGATACATCTCATTCTAGTATAATACATACTTTGCTGCATGAACCCTTGTTTGTTGATCTTGTTTTTCCTTGGGGTTATAAATATATCACATAATCATCCTTCTCCAATCATCTAGTAATGCCTCGACGGCACAAACCTCAATCGTGTCCTTCCGTTCTAACAACAAAGGTAAAGACATGACCTGTGTTCGGATCATGCAACCATGTTGGAGAACTTGCTGATTAATCAAGGCTGAATGTGCTTGTCATGACATAGGTATTTTGGCTTCGGAAGCTATTTGAGCCAATTCATCAGCGTTGGTGTTATGAACTCGTGAAATGTGTTTGAAAGTTACACTGTCGAAGGATTTAGCCAAATAGTTGGCAATCATGTGGTAAGGCGCTAGAGTACAACTTATACAACGAAAAACCCCATTGAGTTGATTAATAACAAATTCAGAGTCACCAAGAATAAGGACACGAGTTGCCCGTAAATCATGCAGCACCCCGAGATCGATAACAAGGGCTTCGTATTCGGCCTGATTATTCGTACACTTGAAATCGAGCTTGAGAGAAAAATACCAACGATTATTAGTGGGGGATTGAATAATGATCCCTACGCCAGCCGAGACTGAAGTACTGGAACCATCAAAGTACATCGTCCAGTAATTATTACGCGTTTGTATCAGGCCGATGTCAATGTCATTGCCCCCAAATTCATACGGGGAAAGGTGGTGGGCTAAAAAATCGGCTAAAGCTTGACCTTTGACAGCTTTCTGGGGTACATATTGCAAGCTGAATTTAGAAAGGGCCATCGTCCACTTGCCAGTTCGGCCTTTTATGATCGGTCGAGTGAGCATGTAACGAATGACATCAGTCTGGGCGATGACCTGAGTGACTGATGGGAGCATGTAATGTCTGAGTTTTGACACGGTGAAAAATAGGGCAAGACAAAGCTTCTCGATAGCGGAGTAATTAATCTCTGGTGGGTTGAGGTTTCAGCTAAGGTAAAAGATGGCCTGTTCTCGCTCGACATCATTGTCTTATGCAAGAAGGCAACCGATGGACTCTTCGGCTGCCGATATATATAGCTTAAAAGGGTGACCTTGTCATGATGGGACGAGGACGGGCGACATTGTTAAAGAGACTTTGATCTGCCTGAATGCCTCTTGGTACTCAGCACGCCATTCGAAGGTGTCGAAGTCCTTGAGCTTCAAAAGCATGGAAAAGGCTTTCATTTTTCTGGCTGAGTTAGCAATAAATCATCGGAGAAAGTTGATCTTACCGAGCAATGACTGTAATTGTTCTTAGTCACCGGTGGTGGAGCATTAATGATTGTGCGAGCTTTGTTGTTGTCGATCTCAATACCCTGGTGATGTACGAGAAAGCCTAAAAAATTTCCAGCTGATACACCGAAAGCACATTTGGTGGGATTCTTCTTTAGATTGTGCCGACACATGCGCATGAATGCCTGATGGAGGTCATCCAAATGTGTCTGCCGTCGTGCTGATTTGATGACCACATCGTAGGTGTAGAATTCGACGATGGTACCAATTAAATCATGGAAAATAGTGTTCATAGCTTGTTGGTTTGTAGCACCGGCGTTCTTGAGGCCGAAGGGCATGACGACCCATTCATATGTGCCGAGCACCCCGGGACACCAAAGGGTAGTTTTATGGACATCAGCTTCGGTGATGAAAATCTGATTATAACCACCATGCCCATCCATGAAGGATAGGATCTTGTGATGTGCTGTGGCGTCAATTAACAAGTCGGAGATCAACATCAGGTATTCATCTTTGGGCGTTGCCAGATTCAGATTACGAAAAGCAATACAGATTCGTAAGGCGCCATTTTTCTTGAGCACCTGAATGATATTGGCCAGCCACTCGACGTATCGAGCGGTTTGAATAAACCTAGCTTTTAAGAGTCGAACTAGTTCGTCTTTTATGCCAAGCTGTACTTTGATCGAGAACCGGCGTGGTGGTTGGCCGAAAGGCTTACAACCAGCTTTGATGTGTAATTCATGTTTAACAAGGGTCTGATCAAGGCCCGGCATCTCATGATAACTCCAAGCAAAAAAAACTTTAAACTCGTTGAGTAACTGACAGAGTTCGACTTTCATGTCATGGGGGTAACAATGTACTAATAAATAAAGGCCGAGGGTCATCGGCCGTTCCGACATTTATTTCCTTTAAGGGGTCCTTAACTTGGGTTGACTGTCTTCGAGTTCGGCCGGTGTGGCCTAAACTTTGTCTAATGACAGTACTAGGCCGTTATATTCCTTGGCCAAAAATTCAATTAAGTTGATGCCCGAATGTGGGTGCTTGGAAATAGCATACCAATGGGCCAGCATGTTGGAAATGTGCCCTAAAACAAATCATATGATGATACTTTACGGACATTTCACATGTTAAACTAATCTAGTTTAATATCAAGGGTAAAGATTATTGTATTAAGCCGTCTCATATAAATGTTATATGCTTAAACGATAAGTCCAAGGAATATGTAATTAGGAGAATGTAATTTAAAGAAGTTAGATTCATGAGACCATTCTCTTTCGTATGCATATCCTAAACGTTCCTCATCATAGGATTGCCAATTGGGCATTGACAGTCTGTTAAGATCAGTACGTGCTGTGTCTTCTCTCAGGGAGAGTGACTGGTCTCGAGTCATTGGTGTGATTGACACCAAGACAAGCATGTAGGTGCTCAATAGAGAATGAGTCAACTGAACACGATCAACGAGGAGTTCTCATACTCATGTCACATGAGAACTCATGGTTGGGATAATGCAAAGTATTCCTTTAACCTGAGTCATCATAGTTGTCTTGTGGTTAGGTCCTTGATCTTTGACTATGTCAAAGTCACTTTGTCAGAGGGTGTCCACGGCATAGTTGGGGTTAAGTCACTTAGCCATGGAGGCAAGTGAATGCGCAACAGGGGATCTCTAACCTTCTAACTGTTTAAGGGAGAATACTCTATGATATGATTAAGAATCTCTGGCCAGAGTATGAATGAGATTTAGGAAGTCGTTCCAAATCATATTCAAGGTAATCATATAATTAAATGAATCACATTGGATAGTAGACATGATTAAACTATCAAACCAAACAATGTGGTCAAGAGTATTGTATTAGAGAAAGACCGTATTGCATTGTAATCCTAAACTGAATAAGTTCTCCACCTCTTTGGATTAGCTTGGGTAACCATGACATACTGCTAGGCGTCACTCATGGTTTGTGGAAGCCCTAAACGTGTATAATCACTAAAGGGAGAATTGAAAGTAAGTTTAAATTCACAATCGATTTGAAAGAGTTCTAATCGCCCACTGCCTCGCTAAAAAGGAACCTAATGGATTGTACACCGTGTAAGGTAGAGATTGAAGAAACAACGGAGATGAGTAAGGATAATTAAATGGTTTAATTATTTATGGCAACGATTAATTAATATGTTAATTAATCAAACGAATAAAGTTCGTTAAAGACCTCGGGTTAGTTTTGGGCCTCAAGGCCCAATGGGCTTCGAACGTCAAGCCCATTGACTTAAGTTGTATGACAACTTAAGGACTAAATATTCTCAAATTTGTTTGAACCATGGGAATGTGTAGATTAGATTTTGGTTGTAATTTGATATGATCAAATGTTGTAAAAGAGCATAAGCTCTTCTTTACTTTAAAGTAATTTGTTTTGATCAAATGTTGTAAAAGAGCATAAGCTCTTCTTTACTTTGAAGTACTCCTTTCTTGTTTTATTTGATATGCATGAAATTGGAGTAGTTGGGTCCAACACCTAATAGGAAAAACACGCCTTAATATGATTAAACGCGTAACTCAAATCAATCACCATCCCTAGAACGAGATTCAACACTAGGATCGTGTTGCATCTAATCAAAGGTTCATAGTCATCCTAAGGCCCTAAGGCAACTATATAGTCCATCAATGAATGCAAACCTTATGTTAGTAGTACCATAAGCATAGAGGGAGTATTATATACAACTAAATCAATCACATGGACTAATAGTTGTAATAGGACCAAATTGTTTTAATAAGATTAAAATGCATGCTTATATGTGATGAGACCTAAAACCCTCAACCAAACCATTATTAAGTTGATAAGCGGGAGAGTGCTTTGAACACTCTTTCGTGGCCCTCCACCATGGTAGGCTCCGATCGTTTGTGACTCGTACACCGACTTCACCCTATCATGGGGGAGTACAAAGTGCGTGCTTACACTCAGGAGGAGTTCTATATGTTGGAAATATGCCCTGAAAGTCAATCTTTGGAAGAAACCTTTCAGGACAAATGAATGGATGTATAGATGACTATTATACATCAAATGGCAAAGATACTAATTAGGACTATCTCAATGAACGATATATGTCCTAAATAGTGAATCCATGGACAATGGATCGATTGAAGAAGTAATCTAATGATGTTAGACTACAGAGACCTTCTTCACATAACCGTCATGTCGAAAAGGTTCCTGGTCATAGATTTGTCGGAGGGAAACTGACAATGCATAGACCGGTACATACTATGTCCACTTCAATTAGAAGGATGGAAAGTCTCATCCCATTCGTGTAGTGACACTAAGACAAGTATGTAGGTGCTCATTAAGGGAATGAGTTCACTGAACACAATCGAACGAGAGTACTTGCATGGAGGTCTACTCACATGTCAAGCAAGTAACTCTTATGGTTGGAATAATGTAAGTAGTCCTTTGACCTGAGGCATCGTCGTTGCCTTGTGGTTAAGTACTTGATCTTTGATTATGTTAAAGTCACCCCATTTGCGAGTGTCCACGGCATAGTTGGGGTTAAGCCACTTAGTCATGAAGGCAAGTGAATGCGCAACAAGGAATCTCTAATCTTCGTTAAGAGAGGAAGAATACTCTAAGATATGATTGGGGAATCTTCGGCCGAAGTATCGAGCGTAATAAAGGAAAGCGTTCCTATACGACTCAATTGAATCATATAAGAAGGAATAATCACATTAGGGGTTTGACATAATATATCCATACCCTAGTGATGTGATTGAGAGTACTGTTTTACAGAAGGATCGAATTAAATTGTAATTCCAACTGAATAGGTTCTCCGAACAAATTCTACATTAGCTTGGGTAGCCATGATATATGGTTAGATGTCACTCATGGCTTGTGAGTTCTTCTAGACGATTAAATGTAGTAGTCAAAGAAGAAGGTGAATTAAAAGTAAGTTTTAATTCACTAAGTGATTGGATTAAATATAATCAATTGGATTGATGCCAATCACCTCACTGCCTTGCTAATTAGAACCTAAAACGATTGTTCACCAATACACTCTTGTAGTGAGTAATTAATGGATGATGGAAATAATTACTCAGATTAATTAAGTGTTGTGATTAATTAGAAAGTCTAAAGAAATCATAAAAGCGATATAAGATCGTTTTGGGCTTAAAGAAACTTTTGGGTTTAATTGGGCCCATTGGGCCTAAACCCATTGGGCTTTTATTCAAGCGTTGGATGACTGGAAATAAATAAAAGCCCAAAGCCCAAACAACACTAAGGGGGCCGGCCATATAGAGTGAAAGAGGGAGAGAAAGGTCAAATGTTGACTTGTTTCTTTTTAGCTATATAACGAACTTTATAGCATATATTTTCATTAGGGTTTTTGAAGTGTTGAAAGAACAAAAGGAGAAAAGAAAAATTATCTCTCTAACACTTACAAAGGCCGGCCACCATAAGGGTGATTTTAACTAATCATCTTCTCACCCTTTTGGTTATTCCTTCATCCTTCTCACTACACTAGTGGGTGAGGATCTTTAGAGGTTTTCAACTTTGGAAACTTGAAGAGAACCTAGGAGCACTCATTCTAACAAAGTGGAGGAGGCAAGGAAGGAGGCTAGGCTCAAGGACTTCAAGGAGCAAAGGTCTTGGAGGTGGTCCATCCTTGGTCTAAGATCTAGATCAGGAGGTATAATACTACTCCTAAACTTTGTCCTTAAGTAAATTTGTTTTTGATGCATCTTACATAAACCTATGAAACTTGAAGGGGATTTACATGACTAGAGCTTTGATATTATTTGTTAAAATGCTTCCGTTGCTTTCGTATATAAATTTTGAATTGTATATGCATGCTAGTCACTAGAAATCCCAATATGAAATCTCATAAATTTCCCTTCAAGTGGTATCAGAGCCAAAGGTTTATGTATGATGTGTCCTTTTGGATTTTATGCATATGGGTTTTAATATTATGTATGACATGATTATTTCTTCATTCAAAGTATGTTTATCTTTTGTTTTTCAATAGTTGAAAAATGTGAATCAATATTTGAAAAGATATGTATGCAAAAGGGTTTTGGATGCATGAATGAAGATTGAGTTTAGAACTAAAATTTGGGGTTTTTATTCCAAAAGGGAGGGCACGGTTTTGGGGGTGGTTTTGGGTTGTGTTTGTGTTTTATTGTAAACCACTCTCACATCCTTTTAAAGCTAGAAAAAAGTGTTCTTGTCACTTTTGTTTTTGGGTTTGAAAAATCACCAAGAATATACAAATCTTGAAAATGTGTTCATGGTTTTGTTCTTGGTGTTCATGGTTTGGTTTTGGTGAAAATGGTATTATTTGGCTTTCATGCATTGTTTTGTGGTTTTGGATGATGAACATACCATCCATAGCCATATCAAAAATTTATTAAATCCTAGACTTGACTAGGAGAATTTCCATCACCTTTTTCACTAAAGTCTTCAAAGCAAAACCAAGTGACAAGCAAAATTTAATTTTTTCTACATAATGTTGATTTAATGCTTGTTGTGTAAGAATGTGTAAGAGACTTCCCATCTCCCCTTAATGTGGCCGGCCTCCCCTAGTGGATTACCCACTTGTGGGGCTATTTTGTAATCTTTGAAAAGTTGATATTTATACTTTCAAGTATTTACGTTTTGATCCCTAACTTTTGATATTTCATAATAGTCCCCATCCATCTAAAAAGTTAAAATATTTGATTTTAATTTTATTGGTTGTTTAAACTCATAATACTATTATGCCCATATGCACTAAATCTAAATGTTTATGTTGCATTCCATTTAATTATTTAATGTGATTAAGTAGTTAGAAAATGGGTGACTATGGACTTATGCCTTAAACGATAATTGAGCTATAAGATAAGGCGCTAAAATCAAATTGTTTGAACCTTGGGAATGTGTTTTAATTACTGTTTTAATTGGACCTTGTCACCTTTGACATTAATCTATCTCTCCCTCTTAGTATATGTAATTTGTAGGAATTTGTACAAAACGGTTTGTAATTCTTATTACTCCTTAATCTCTTTTAGTTAGTTGATTCCCTCTAGTACTAGACTAGAGTTTCTTTAACTATTGGTAAGGAGACATAACTAAAAGAGGGTTTTGACATGAGATTAAAGATTAAATGGGTCCAATGCCCTAATTAGCAATGAATGATTGTCTTTCATTTCTAATGGCTCAATGAAAATGTTTTAATTGGATTGAAAAGCACGTAATTAAATTGACACAACCTCCCCGAGTTTATATTCAACAATGTTGGCTCGTTGTTGCAATAACCTAATAAGTCCATGGTTATCCAAGAGCCTAAGATAACTATAAAGTCCAATTTCAAAAGGAATGCAAAAACCATAGTAGTAATAGTTACTTCCAATATTTGAAAAATTCGTTTTTGATATTGATTTGTTTTTCTCAAAACAAATAGTGGGAGTATCATACGCTACTAAATTATAAATGAATACAATTAGTAGTTATATATATCTCCAATATTTTGAAAATTGTTTTGATATTGATTTGTTTTATGAAAACGAATAATGGGGATATCATATGCTACTAATTTCATTAACTTTGGACTAGTAGTTATAATAGGACAATTTATTTGAATGTGATTAAATAAATAAAATTGATGAGACCTTAAAATCCCTCAACCAACATACAATATTAAGTTGAAAGCGTAAGAGTGCTTTGAACACTTTTTCGTGGCCTTCCACCGTGGTAGGCTCCAAGCGTTTATGACTTGTACACCGCCTTCACCCTATCATGGGGGAGTGCAAAGTGCATGCTTATATTCAGGAGGAGTTTATTTAAAACATTTGATGAGGTTAAGGTAGGCAACGAGTGTGGCCAACATCGTATCATCGTGAGGTCATACTTGAACCCCTAGCTAAATCGGCATGGTGGGAAAGAACTTAACTAAGAGAAATGATGCCAACATCGTATCATCGTGAGGCATTGTTTTCTAGAGGCCAAAAAGATGGGTAATCACAAGAGGTTGTTGTGAATGGGTACTTGTACCCTCTCATTATTATTTTTGCTAGCCGACATCGTATCATCGTGAGGTGGGCTTGGTAATAGTGAGCCTCCCATAACCCGCTAGGAGTTTTCTTTGAAATCTCCAGGATTCCATCTTGAGGGATATGGAATTTGCCAAAAATGGTGGGTGGTGTCATTCGGTTTAAAGACCCGAATCGTTTGACTTAATCAACAATCAAACTAATTATTTTATTGTTTATGTATTTAGATATGGTTGGAAGCACACTCGCGAAAATACTCGACAAACATTGCCTAGAGGGGCACAATTTCCCATCATGGTACCGTAATGTCAAGATTCTCCTAACATTGGAGAAGATTGTTTAAGTGCTAGACAAGGCTCCACCTCACATACCTCTCGGCCCTGAGGCCACTTAGGATGAACGTGCTAAGTATGACAAGCACGTTGAGGATGACACACAAGCCAACACGAGGGCATGGACTGTTGGCTTCCATGAATTAGGAGCTACAGAGACAACACGAGGGCATGGACAGTGCATCTTCCATCATACTCCATCTTACGGAGTTATATGGTGAAGGGACGCACAACCGTCGCTTTAGCACTGTTTGTGAACTTGTGAAGACCAAGATGGTCAAGGGGGCTCCAGTGCATCAACATGTACTGAAGATGATAGGATTCATTGAACAATTGGAGAACTTAGGTACTCCACTTGACGGGGAATTGGCCCAGGACTTCATATTGGCTTCTCTTTCTGATTCATTCTCGCAGTTCGTAATGAACTACAATATGAATAAGATGGATAGTACTCTCTCTGAGTTACTAAACATGTTAGTAACTGCCGAGAAGACTATGACGAAAGAGAACGTTGTAGGGACTGCTGCAGTAGCCTACAACAAGCCATCCTCTTCTAAGGCTAAGCCGCAAGGCAAAGGCAAAGGGAAGGAGAAGAAGTCTCCCACTCCTAAGCCGCAAGGAGGAGTGAGGAAAAAGAAGGCAAAGGAGCCCAAGGGGACTTGCCACCACTGTGGAAAGGAGGGGCATTGGAAAAGGAATTGCAGGTTATACCTTGCAACTCTTAAGGACAAACCACAAGGTATGGTTTATGTTCTTATCTTCAATTCTAATTGTTAGATCTTCTAAATATTTATATTTGATATAAAGGGCTAATCACTTGTATAATTGTATATAGGTGGAGGAGCCAAGTAGAAGAGGAACAAGCAAAGAGAAGTGTGGAGAAGGGTTCGGCCACCATGTTTTTTGCTAACTACTTAGGAAGTTTGTTAGGCATTAAAGATAGTCTTTAAACTTTCTTATTTTGTTAAGAACTTAATGTGGCTTCATATGATGGAAGATCACTATTAGTGCCTAAATATATAAAGGTATTTATATTAGTCTCTAAATGTATAGAGCTAATACTTTTTTTGTATTAAACATTATGAATGTTTGAATTATCATATTAATGTAATGTGATGTATACCTTCTAATATATTATTTCCTTAAAAGTAGTAATATGAATTGAATATTGTCTTGTTGTATCCTAGTTGAGATACAAGATTTATATCACTTATTGTAATGTGATAAACCAAACTTTAGACTTATCAATTATGGATAGATCTCACATGTAGGACATAGAAGGATACAATGAATCTTTAGATTTGGTTCCAATTGTCTACCTATGAGTTCTATATGAATTGACAAAGGTCTAGAGATTCCTTTCTTGAAGAAAAGGAAGATCACATTATAATGATATAAGTAATAAGAAAAACGTTTCTTATATGGTTATCACTTAGAACACAATAATCAAGATCACTCTTGATTCAATTAGTAGTTTTGAACAACTAACTGGGCATTCTTTAAATTGTTTTAAAATGTCAATTGTGTTAGTGATTAAACCAAGAAAGAAGTGTCTAAATCTATAAAATGTTTAAAGACTTTAGTCACTTATTAACGAGACATTAACTTAGTGAAGATTGAAACAAACGAGCTTGAAAGGTTTTAAAGCCACTACACAATGTCTTCTACCCGTATACTCCACGTTTATACATTTTGAATGTATGAAATGATTTCTCATTAAAATCATGAGAAATAGTGGGAGGTGTGAAAATGGATATAAACTTGAATATGATTGGTTTATAGTTGTCAAAAGAATAATAGTACTTGACTATTATTGAGAGTTTGTGACTTTAATTGTTAAAAGACTCAAGCTCTTCAAATGTTAAAATTCCATGTTGTGTAACATTCTAAAGAATAGTCTATTAATGTTGGTTTCGTCAACCTAGCATAAAATGGTTATATGTTGGGAGTTGTCCATCATTCTCTTTTATGAGAACAAGCTAATAACAAAGCATATGGACAAGTTGATGAAACAAAAGAGAATAGTCTTTGAATGTTGGTTTCGTCAACCTAGCATAAAATGGTTATATGTTGGGAGTTGTCCATCATTCTCTTTTATGAGAACAAGCTAATAACAAAGCATTTGGACAAGTTGATGAAACAAAAGGGAATAGTTTCAAAATGAGTCACAACATATGGTTTAACAACAAGACAATCCAAATTCAATATCTCATGTAACTATAACGCTCTATGTAGTTTTGATAAAGAATTATATCAACCACCTAGAAGGAATGGTTGAGTTTCTATATCCTTAGTAGGAGCCATGCTTCCACTAAAGACTTGGATAATTCTTATATGACTACATTAAAAGATCTTAGTATGACTAAAACTTGAAGTATGGTGTATGACACCATATAATTTAAATGAATAGACTTGATAAAGCAAGTTACACATTTCAAATGGAATTACTTGAGAAGGAATTCTTTTGTGTATGATTCGTTTAAATAACTTGTGTTAGCTAGTGTTGTTGATAATCTCAAAATTGTTGAGACATCATCAATAAGCTAATGGATCTCAATGATTGTCAATGGATCCAAGACAAGTTAGTGGGAGCAGTATGCATTCAAATCAAGAAAATATAATCGTTAAGTTTTTGAATGAATGTTAAGTTACAACAAGGGCAGTGGGAGTGATGTCATATTTTGAGCAACAAGATATGAATAAAGTCTATTTGATAGACTTGATAAAACATAAATGTTACTCGAAAAATGACAAAAAGGTGACACGGTCAATTTTAAAGTATAGACTTGAAATTGGACTTATTGATGTAGCAAGGCTATCTCAAGGATATTATTTGGGAAATTAAATCTCAAATGTTGAAGATTTAGGAAAGCATTTTCCTATATGATAGAAAATCACTTTCGTAACCCTTATAATGAATGTGTCATAAAATCACAAAAAGGGACACATGTATGGACTTGTAAAGTAGATACCCAAAAGTGAAGAACCACAGGGGTTGTCACTTTAAGATATTACTATATCCCAGGATCAGAACTAAAGCAACTGATAGAGTATTATTGCCTTTAAGAAAGGAACATCAGAGTGGGACTCTGGAAGCGTGCGTTCACTTAGGTTATTAACCAAAGTGAAAAATAACCCATTTTAACAAATGGAACTTCATAATGGATGAAGTACTAATCATATGAATGTATTGTAAGTATTGTACTACAATGGTCTCAAGGTTGGAGCAAAATTTGTATAAAGTATACAAACGAAATATATAATGATATATTGTTTTAGAAACTGCTTCAAAAGGTGTTTTGAATGGAAAGGGTTCTTTTAGAACCAATGATTGAATCCAAACCATAAGGTCGTTAGTAGGATACTACGACATAATGGGGCGATAGCTCAAGCCATGGAATCAAGGTCTCATCAAAGTATTCGAACACAAGAAAGAGACATCATCAAATGTTTTGGAAACATTTGATAAATGAATCCTTTTAAATAAAAATGGATTAATACATAACCAAGTTAACCTACGAGCATAAGCTCTCTCAACTAGCTTGTATAAGATACACTAGTGATTGACTTTAGTGCAAGTGGGAGATTGTTGGAAATATGCCCTGAAAGTCAATCTTTGGAAGAAAACTTTCAGGACAAATGAATGGATGTATAGATGACTATTATACATCAAATGGCAAAGATACTAATTAGGACTATCTCAATGAACGATATATGTCCTAAATAGTGAATCCATGGACAATGGATCGATTGAAGAAGTAATCTAATGATGTTAGACTACAAAGACCTTCTTCACATAACCGTTGATGCGAGATATATAAGCACACAAATTAAACCCTATTTGTGGCAATTGTAGTAATGATGTAAGTAGGGATCGTTCTAACCGGGGATTAACTAGGGGTGCTAAACACTTGACTCAAATAAATAAAACTAACTTTTAAAACACTAAGACAAACCAAAAGACTCAAAACAAGTTCAAAAGACTCCAAATACTTAAAAGCATAAAATAAGATAGATTTGAACGACTAAGACTTTAACAAAATATGGGGGGGGGGGAATTGAGTTGTTTTTGACGAGATTAAATTGAATGGACAGATTATAATTAAGGGCAAAATGTAAATATGAATGCAATGAAAAATATGGATGATGGAATAGCTTAAGGGGTTCTTCTCCACACATGTCATACTTGCAATACAAGATCGATTCTCAGTTGGTCTTTCGATAAATTATGAAACTCAACACCCTAGGTTAATTAGGTCCGCTTAAATTAACCGTCAAGTTCTCCTTAAGTTAATGAATTGGATGGGTTTGCGCAACGCAATTCACAACATTCTCCAAAAGTCCTTTACGTGAAAAGCACAATAAAGATACAATCAAAGATCATTAAGCATCATGAAAACTATAAGTGTTGACGAGGCATTCGTTACTATGAAAAGCATGAAACTAGTGCCAAGAATTCATTTAACGCGATTGTTTATAAGCAACCTCCACTACTTGTGAATATAAGTTCATAACGATTAGGTGAAACTCACTTATATTCTAGCGTCATATTTATGCATGAAAATTAAGCGTGCACTCTCAATAAACATACATAAATAAGTTATCAATCAAACGGTTAAACAAATTGAATCCACAACTTATGAAATTCCAACCAAAGATAATCAATTCATATTGCAAGCATAAACATAGTTTCGAATCACCCCCTAGCTAAAGGGGGGTTTAGTTCCTCATACTTGCAAAACAAAGATACATAAAATTAGACATTGAAATCAAAGATAGAAAACACCTAGAAACGCTCCAACACTCCCAAGGCTTGGGCTTAGGCACGGCACAAGATGTTCCTTCTCCTTCCTTACTTGCAAGCTGCGGCACTAGAGGTTTTGGACGGTTTTGGGTGGTTTTTATGGTGTAGAATGGATGGGGAATGGTATGGAAAGGTTTAGGATTGATGGGTGGTGTGGCTAGGGGTGGTTTTTGGCTAAATTTGGAGAGAAAATCTGTTATGACTTTGATGAATATGGAAGGTGGTATTTATAGGCTTGAGATAGGACCACTCCATTTCCTTTGCATGTGAGCTTATGTGGGTGTGTGTTGGCATGTTTCCTCTTTACATTTACACACACATGCTTCATCATTTCAACCACAACACACACACATTTTCTGCCCTATTTTCCTTTACATTTACACACACATGCTTCATCATTTCAAGCACCAAACACCCACATTTTCAGCCCATGTTTCTCCTTTCCTTTGCATGTGTTGTGCCTTCTCTTCTAGCTGTACATTTCCACTTGCTCCAAAGACAAATGAGTGTAATCATAACCCCATTTGCTGCTGAGTGTTGATGACAAAGCAAAACACAAAACAAGTGCCTTTTATTAGCCAAATCTGCTTAGCCCGTTTCTAAACCTTTCAGTGTTAAAATGCCCATAACTTCTTCTAGAAAAATGATATTAACAATCTGTAACTTGCTCCAGAAAATAGACATCCGTATCTTTCCAAGCATATAAGGCTCATTCTCTCATTCATTCGGAGCTGTTCGTAACATGCTTCCAAAGTAAGCTAATCTGCACAGGCAGTTTTGACGAATTTGTTGGTTGTCCATGTTTCTCTTTTGCACATGCCTTTCTTGCTGTTTTCTTCTTTGCATGTGTGTGTTGTCATCTTTGTTTCTCCTTTGCACATGACATGTGCTGTCCATGTTTAGATCCCCTTTGCATTTGCACACACTTGCTTCATCATTTCAACCACAAAACACACCAAATTCCTTCACCTTTGCCATGAGTTTTGTCTTCACTTTGCATGTGGGCTTCTTTGCATGTGTTTTCTCCCTCTCTTGCCTTGAGTTTGCATGTGGGCTTCTTTGCATGTGTTTATCCTTGCAATTACACACACACACTTGCACACACAAAAGCCCAAAACGTCCATCCTCATGTCTCCATGTTTGCACCATCCAATCTTAGCCCAAAAATGCTCCAAAATGCTCCAAAATGCATCTTCTTGCATCCTTGGCCCATAGAACCTACAAACACACAAAAATGGCTTAAACTACTAACATAACTAAGAACTAAGAACATAAATGCACGAAAACAAACATACTAAGTCGCATAAATATGCTCCTATCAAATTCCCCCACACTTAGCTTTTGCTAGTCCTCGAGCAAAACAAAGAAACAAAACATAAGAACAAAACAAAACCTAAACCTTCCAATATTTACCTTAGGGATTTTCAATGCAACATGACATGCAAAAGATCATCATAACCAAATATTTTGGCCTTCCCTACCCTTGAGCACATACTTAATCATAGTCACCACATACTAGTTCACATATAACCAATTAAAACTATGTTTTGAATGTAGTAACATGCCTTAGAGAATCTGCTCAATTCCTTACAAGATACACTCTTATTTTCACTCCGATTTTCTGACTACACACCCTACACTAGGTGTATGTGAGAAGATTGATGTAAACATGAAAACGAACACTCACATATGTTTATAGCAAAGAAAGCAATTTCTGGATTTATTAAGCATGTATAGATATGATCTCATGACTAGAATGCTACTACTTAGATGCGAGAACCAGGGACACCATATGCTCGTACCAATCCCAAACTCCACATATTGAAACGCATAACACTCAAGATTGAAGTTAAGGGTTGTAACGGGGTTAGGGGTGATTGGCTAACAATGAAAGGTAAGGAAACAAACGTTTTTAAAGCATAATAAGCAAAGTAATGAAATTGATGCTTAGAATTCCCTTTGAATGCAGCAACTAACTTTAAACACAATGGGGTTATTCATTCAACTTTTTAGGGCCGATTTCAACTTTTTGGACCCTTTCTACAACAAACAACACTTGTGAGCCTTTCCTCACTTATTTCAAACTCTCTTTTTTTTTTTTTTTTTTTTTTTCTAACCCGTGCCTTATTACTTTCTTTTGGCACACAAAACACAAAAATCTCATTCCCCCACACTTGTTTTCTGCATAAGGACAATCAAAAGGAATTCATTTTAAGTCATGCTTCATTATGCTTTAAAAACAAGGGTATGGATAGTCCTAATCTAGGCTAGGTAAGGGAAATGTGGTTTAACAAAGAAAACAGGCTAAACAAGGCTCAACGGGGTTAAACTTAAACAAATATGCACGGGATAAGCTTTTTGGCTCTAGTTCACTACACAACTTCATCTTGAATATGTGTTATGCAAATCAATGTCATGCTTTGAATGGAACGGGCATAAGTTCTAGTATTTGGAACTAAATGATGAAACGCCTTCTAAGTAGCAACCAAGCAAAGAATGATGAGATCATGCAACGACTTTAGAAAACAAAAATGCACATATTAATAACTCTCCAAAGAACGTATTAGGCTCAAGTCTCTCAAGGTTGTAGTGTTAGTTTGAGTTCCTTCCTTCAAGCATGTTACAAAAACTGATTTTTTTCTTTGTGATTACATGTGAATTCGTAAACTATAACTATAACCAAGCATAAATCAAGAGCATATCAAACTTCCATCCATGTTTATAACTTTCTTTAACAGTCATGCAATTAAAAACCAAATCCTCATTATTTGTGTTGGAAGGTACCCTAAGACACAAACAAACACACAAAAACAACTCTTTTTGGCTTTTTCAAAACAATTTTTTTTTTCAAACTTTTGTCAAATTTTCGGATTTTTATGTCAAAACATACTAACATACTTAAAAACACACTAAAAACACTTAAAACAGCAAGAAACAACATTGTAAGTGATAGGTGAATAAAATCCCACGAAAATCATGCAACAGCAACTTGTTTACCCCCCCACACTTAAATCTAACATTGTCCTCAATGTTTCAAACATAAACTCACACAAAAGCAAACAAACAAACAATGAGGAAACATGATAAACATGGCAAAGTAAAAGCAACAGAGAGGAGGGTTGGGTGGCTTTGGCTTCCACCCATTTGGAAACATAATCAACAGCTAGCAAGATAAAAGTGAAAACAAAAGATGGAGGGAAAGGACCCATGAAATCTATACCCCAATGTCAGAAAACACTATAATGCAAATAAAAATAAATAAATAAATAATAAGAAACAAAATAAAGCAATTGGACTGAAAACTTCCCTAGTTTGCAGTAAAACCAAGCGATGACCCCCCAAGCTAAAATTCTGCAATCAACTTCAAGGGTGGAAATAACCAAAAGTTCCTGCAAAGAAAAAGAAATAATTCAGTTAAATAACGCAAAATGTAAATTAAGAAATTGCAAACGAAAAATTGAAAATCACGATAAAAGACAATGAAAAGAACTAATAAGTGATCATTGGTCGTGCTTGTTGACTTTCCACAGCTTTCCTCTTGAACGGGGTGACACTTAGCTTTTTACTTGCAAGTGATGATTTGATGATATTGTACGGCGAAGCTTTACTCTTTGGTGATGTTGCAGTTCCTTATTTGTTCTCCAAGCAGATGTGGCAGCTTCTCTTGTTCTTCATCTCAGACTCCTTCCGCTGGGATGATTGTGCAAGCTGCATTCTTCTCTGCTTGTTTCTTCTGTACGTTGTCTCCACATGCTGCTGGTATCATTTTCGCTTGCCTTATCTGTTCTTCAGGTAGATGTGGCAGCTTCTTTGGAAGTACATCAGCAGTGGAAGACGAGTACTCGAGAGCAATTTCTCCATGTTCTGCAGGTTAGAACAAAGACAAGGAAAAGGACATGGAGAATGCATGATATGAGATACTCTTGCTTTCAACCTTTATGATATGAAATACTTTTGCTCTGGATGGGTTGTTTGCAGGGGTATCCCAGGGAATGAGGAATATAGAGTGACTCGAGAGGGTTCTTTGGGAATGCATTCTCGGAGATGAAGAAGTGCTGAGAGGGTGTGCCTTTGCTATGGAAGGCGAAGGTAAATACTTATAGGACTTTTCTTCACAACCGGAACTATTCTCTCACTCATTGTCGGCAGCCGGTGGATGGATGAATAGTACAAATTACGCGCTTTCTGACAAAGCTGTCCGTAATTTCCGCAAAGCTGCCAGTTGCATGTGACGAGTGACGACACGTCTGGACAAATTGATCTTACGAAATCCGGGGTTCGGCTCGTGGTTTCTGAGCAAACCCAGCTTTTGAGAAATGCAACGCCTCTTTTGAGAAAAGAATCCGGCTTTTGAGAAAGGAAACTCCTCTTTTGAGAAAAGAATTAGGCGTTTGAGAAAGGAGCCCCGACTCTTCGATTTGCGAGAGGACGCTTCTCTGAGGAGCGCCTCTCCGATTTCTTCTTTTTATAGAGGCGCTAATTGTGTTCCACAACACACTTGAGCTCCCTCTTGTAAACACTCCCTTCTTGCAATTTCCAAAATCTTAATCTGTCCAATCTCTTTTTTCTCAACACCTTCAGAAAATGTCTGGCCCTTCCGATCGTCGTTTTGACTTGAACATTGGTGAAGAGGCAGCTCCGCCTTCACCAGACAACATATGGCGCCCATCTTTCATATCCCCTACAGGTCCTCTCACCGTTGGGGATTCGGTGATGAAAAATGACATGACCGCTGCGGTGGTGGCCCGGAACCTTGTCACCCCCAGAGATAACAGACTGCTTGCTAGACGGTCTGATGAATTGGCGGTTAAGGAGTCTCTGGCTCTTAGCGTGCAGTGTGCGGGTTCTGTGTCCAACATGGCCCAACGCCTATTTGCTCGAACCCGTCACGTTGAATCGTTGGTGGCTGAAATACAGAGTCTCAAAGAGGAGATTAGAGGACTCAAGCATGAAAATAAACAATTGCACAAGCTTGCACACAGTTATGCCACAAACATGAAGAGGAAAATTGACCAGCTGCAGGAAACTGATGGTCAGATTTTACTTGATCACCGGAGGTTTGTGGGTTTGTTCCAACCGCATCTGCCTTCGTCTTCTGGGGCGGCACCGCGTAGTGAAGCTCCAACTGATCAACCTCCGATACCTCCTCCTTCCGTGGCCCCGCCGACTGCTGAAGCTCCGCCGACTACTGAAGCACCACCTGACCAATGAATGCTATTAGTTTACACATCATTGTAAAATATTTTTACTTTTATGTTTTTTTTTTTTTTTTTTTTTTTTTTTTTTTTTTTTTTTAAATATGTAAAATATGTAAATCAATGTAAAAAGACTTTGTTTAACCTTCCCCACACTTAAACTAAATAACACAAACTCACAGAAATCAACCAAATAACACAACTAACTAAACAAAACAAAATGAAAGCAGTAAAGATAAGGGTGTAAGAATGCAAATCTGATTTGGTTAGCGATTCCAAAGTCTCCCTTCGTTGAATGCTTGGGTTGCCTTCCAAGAAGCGCTTGATTTAACGTCCTTAGCCGGACGAATCTTTCCTTTAAACTCCCATCGGCTCCAAAGCATGGAATTTATCTTTTAATGGGAGGTGATACTTGAAATGATTCGGCAATGGTTTAAATTCAAGAGTGGGTGCCTGAATCATCAAAATCAGAAACATGTTAGTATAAATTAAAATTAAAATTGGAGAAGATGGCTTACTTTCTTTTTCCGACACAAACTCAATGACAAACACCACATCTGTGAACATTTCCGGGACTTTGAACTTGGCCAGGTTTACTATGATGGTTGTGGCTTGTCCCGTGTCATCAAACTCAGCTGCTTTGGGCTTGATTGTCTCATGCACAGCCTCTTGGATGTATTCTTGATATGCTTCAACCACTTCATTTTCTTGAATCTCTTTTCTTGGTGTGCAAGGTTCTTTGAACGTTTCAATACCCTCGGGAACTTGTTTTGGTGCACCAAGAATTGGGATATCACTTTGCACCTTTGGAAGAGCTTCCACAATGTCTTTTTCACTCTCTTTGATATTTGGAATCAAAAACCTGCAAGGACAAAGGACATTCGGTGGAATAATGTTAGAATGAAGTGAATTTAGAACTTCCTCACCTGAGTTGGATGACATAGGGATTTGAGGAGCTTGCAGCAAGAATTCTTCTAAACTGCCCAGGTCGTCCTCCTCCTCTTCTGCTTGCAGCAGCAATTCATCCATGTTCGGGCTGTGTTTGGATGGTTCTGGGACAGCTTCATCCTTCATGTCACCTTCCAAGGTGATGGCTTCATCGATTTCACTTTTTGCCTTTGAATTTGCAATGTTTGAGTTGGAAAGTTCACTTTGATCTCGAATTTGTGCCATGAATTCCACAATCTGCCCAACTTGCATATCCAATTCGTCCAATCTTTTGACTCGGTCTTGCATCTCCTGGTTTTGATTTTCTACTCCCTGATTCAAAGAGGTGAGTAACTTATTAAGTGTATCATTATCCAAGGACGTACCTGAATTGAATTGGGTTGATTGTTGTGGTGGCTGTGACGGTTCATATGGCCACTGATAGAACTCTTCTGATGGCGGCAATTGTTCTTCTTTTCGTAAACCCTGCGCCACAGAAATTAGTCCTTCAAGAATTTCATTATAATTCATGGGCATACTTTGATTTGATTGGAATTGTTGTGGGGGATGCTGTGGTGGCTGCATAGGTCTTGAATAGAACTCCTCATATGGCTGCCAATATCCATCTTGTTGGAATTGTTGAGGTTCCCCCCACATATAATTTGAATGATCTCTCCAAGCCGAATTGTAAGCGTTGGAAAACATGTTGTTGCTTGGTTGATCATAGCCTTGATAACCCCAAGCATCTTCGTTCACATTGAATTGAGGATGTTGATGAGTTTGATATCCGTGCCCATAGGACATGCCAAATGTAGGGACACTTTGCATTATGGTCCTTCCGGCAATCTATGACAATTGAGAAGTAAGATTCGCCAATTGAGCTTGAATGTTAGCAAAATCCATGTCTTACTTCTCTAGTATCTGAAATCAAAGAAACAAAACTAAATCAAATATCAAGAGTAACACAAAACAAAGAAAACAAAACTAAGTCAGAAACTAAAACAAAAACAAACTAAACAAAAAGAAAAGAACCAAGGGATTAGCAAATTTGCTAATCCCCGGCAACGGCGCCAAAATTTGATGCGAGATATATAAGCACACAAATTAAACCCTATTTGTGGCAATTGTAGTAATGATGTAAGTAGGGATCGTTCTAACCGGGGATTAACTAGGGGTGCTAAACACTTGACTCAAATAAATAAAACTAACTTTTAAAACACTAAGACAAACCAAAAGACTCAAAACAAGTTCAAAAGACTCCAAATACTTAAAAGCATAAAATAAGATAGATTTGAACGACTAAGACTTTAACAAAATATGGGGGGGGGGGGAATTGAGTTGTTTTTGACGAGATTAAATTGAATGGACAGATTATAATTAAGGGCAAAATGTAAATATGAATGCAATGAAAAATATGGATGATGGAATAGCTTAAGGGGTTCTTCTCCACACATGTCATACTTGCAATACAAGATCGATTCTCAGTTGGTCTTTCGATAAATTATGAAACTCAACACCCTAGGTTAATTAGGTCCGCTTAAATTAACTGTCAAGTTCTCCTTAAGTTAATGAATTGGATGGGTTTGCGCAACGCAATTCACAACATTCTCCAAAAGTCCTTTACGTGAAAAGCACAATAAAGATACAATCAAAGATCATTAAGCATCATGAAAACTATAAGTGTTGACGAGGCATTCGTTACTATGAAAAGCATGAAACTAGTGCCAAGAATTCATTTAACGCGATTGTTTATAAGCAACCTCCACTACTTGTGAATATAAGTTCATAACGATTAGGTGAAACTCACTTATATTCTAGCGTCATATTTATGCATGAAAATTAAGCGTGCACTCTCAATAAACATACATAAATAAGTTATCAATCAAACGGTTAAACAAATTGAATCCACAACTTATGAAATTCCAACCAAAGATAATCAATTCATATTGCAAGCATAAACATAGTTTCGAATCACCCCCTAGCTAAAGGGGGGTTTAGTTCCTCATACTTGCAAAACAAAGATACATAAAATTAGACATTGAAATCAAAGATAGAAAACACCTAGAAACGCTCCAACACTCCCAAGGCTTGGGCTTAGGCACGGCACAAGATGTTCCTTCTCCTTCCTTACTTGCAAGCTGCGGCACTAGAGGTTTTGGACGGTTTTGGGTGGTTTTTATGGTGTAGAATGGATGGGGAATGGTATGGAAAGGTTTAGGATTGATGGGTGGTGTGGCTAGGGGTGGTTTTTGGCTAAATTTGGAGAGAAAATCTGTTATGACTTTGATGAATATGGAAGGTGGTATTTATAGGCTTGAGATAGGACCACTCCATTTCCTTTGCATGTGAGCTTATGTGGGTGTGTGTTGGCATGTTTCCTCTTTACATTTACACACACATGCTTCATCATTTCAACCACAACACACACACATTTTCTGCCCTATTTTCCTTTACATTTACACACACATGCTTCATCATTTCAAGCACCAAACACCCACATTTTCAGCCCATGTTTCTCCTTTCCTTTGCATGTGTTGTGCCTTCTCTTCTAGCTGTACATTTCCACTTGCTCCAAAGACAAATGAGTGTAATCATAACCCCATTTGCTGCTGAGTGTTGATGACAAAGCAAAACACAAAACAAGTGCCTTTTATTAGCCAAATCTGCTTAGCCCGTTTCTAAACCTTTCAGTGTTAAAATGCCCATAACTTCTTCTAGAAAAATGATATTAACAATCTGTAACTTGCTCCAGAAAATAGACATCCGTAGCTTTCCAAGCATATAAGGCTCATTCTCTCATTCATTCGGAGCTGTTCGTAACATGCTTCCAAAGTAAGCTAATCTGCACAGGCAGTTTTGACGAATTTGTTGGTTGTCCATGTTTCTCTTTTGCACATGCCTTTCTTGCTGTTTTCTTCTTTGCATGTGTGTGTTGTCATCTTTGTTTCTCCTTTGCACATGACATGTGCTGTCCATGTTTAGATCCCCTTTGCATTTGCACACACTTGCTTCATCATTTCAACCACAAAACACACCAAATTCCTTCACCTTTGCCATGAGTTTTGTCTTCACTTTGCATGTGGGCTTCTTTGCATGTGTTTTCTCCCTCTCTTGCCTTGAGTTTGCATGTGGGCTTCTTTGCATGTGTTTATCCTTGCAATTACACACACACACTTGCACACACAAAAGCCCAAAACGTCCATCCTCATGTCTCCATGTTTGCACCATCCAATCTTAGCCCAAAAATGCTCCAAAATGCTCCAAAATGCATCTTCTTGCATCCTTGGCCCATAGAACCTACAAACACACAAAAATGGCTTAAACTACTAACATAACTAAGAACTAAGAACATAAATGCACGAAAACAAACATACTAAGTCGCATAAATATGCTCCTATCAACCGTCATGTCCAAAAGGTTCCTAGTTATAGGATTGTCGGAGGGAAACTGACAATGCATAGACCGGTACATACTATGTCCGCTTAAATTGGAAGGATGGAAAGTCTCATCCCATTCGTGTAGTGACACTAAGACAAGTATGTAGGTGCTCATTAAGGGAATGAGTTCACTGAACACAATTGAACGAGAGTACTTGCATGGAGGTCTACTCACATGTCAAGCAAGTAACTCCTATGGTTGGAATAATGTAAGTAGTCCTTTGACCTGAGGCATCGTCGTTGTCTTGTGGTTAAGTACTTGATCTTTGATTATGTTAAAGTCACCCCATTCGCGGGTGTCCACGGCATAGTTGGGGTTAAGCCACTTAGTCATAAAGGCAAGTGAATGCGCAACAAGGAATCTTTAATCTTTGTTAAGAGAGGAAGAATACTCTAAGATATGATTCGAGAATCTTCGGCCGAAGTATCGAGCGTAATAAAGGAAAGCGTTCCTGTACGACTCAATTGAATCATATAAGAAGGAATAATCACATTAGGGGTTTGACATAATATATCCATACCCTAGTGATGTGATTGAGAGTATTGTTTTAGAGAAGGATCGAATTACACTGTAATTCCAACTGAATAGGTTCTCCGAACAAATTCTACATTAGCTTGGGTAGCCATGATATATGGTTAGATGTCACTCATGGCTTGTGAGTTCTTCTAGATGATTAAATGTAGTAGTCAAAGAAGAAGGTGAATTAAAAGTAAGTTTTAATTCACTAAGTGATTGGATTAAATATAATCAATTGGATTGATGCCAATCACCTCACTGCCTTGCTAATTAGAACCTAAAACGATTGTTCACCAATACACTCTTGTAGTGAGTAATTAATGGATGATGGAAATAATTACTCAGATTAATTAAGTGTTGTGATTGATTAGAAAGTCTAAAGAAATCATAAAAGTGATATAAGATCGTTTTGGGTTTAAAGAAACGTTTGGGTTTAATTGGGCCCATTGGGCCTAAACCCATTGGGCTTTTATTCAAGCATTGGATGACTTGAAATAAATAAAAGCCCAAAGCCCAAACAACACTAAGGGGGCCGGCCATATAGAGTGAAAGAGGGAGAGAAAGGTCAAATGTTGACTTGTTTCTTTTTGGCTATATAAGGAACTTTATAGCATATATTTTCATTAGGGTTTTTGAAGTGTTGAAAGAACAAAAGGAGAAAAGAAAAATTATCTCTCTAACACTTACAAAGGCCGGCCACCATAAGGGTGATTTTAACTAATCATCTTCTCACCCTTTTGGTTATTCCTTCATCTTTCTCACTACACTAGTGGGTGAGGATCTTTAGAGGTTTTCAACTTTGGAAACTTGAAGAGAACCTAGGAGCACTCATTCTAACAAAGTGGAGGAGGCAAGGAAGGAGGCTAGGCTCAAGGACTTCAAGGAGCAAAGGTCTTGGAGGTGGTCCATCCTTGGTCTAAGATCTAGATCAAGAGGTATAATACTACTCCTATACTTTGTCCTTAAGTAAATTTGTTTTTGATGCATCTTACATAAACCTATGAACCTTGAAGGGGATTTACATGACTAGAGCTTTGATATTATTTGTTAAAATGCTTCCGTTGCTTTCATATATAAATTTTGAATTGTATATGCATGCTAGTCACTAGAAATCCCAATATGAAATCTCATAAATTTCCCTTCACTATATGCATACATGATGTTGTGAAGGTAGGCAACAAGAATGACCAACATCATATCATTGTGAGGTTGTTCGTGAACCCCTACTCGAACTTGCATGGTGGGAATGACTTAACTAAGTGCAATGGAGCCAACATCATATCATTGTGAGGCTTCATTCTTTAGAGGCCAAATAAGATGGGTACTTGCAAGAGATGCAAATGAGTAAGCGTACTCTCACATTATTATTGATGCTAGCCAACATCATATCATTGTGAGGTGGGCT
This sequence comes from Malus sylvestris, assembly GCF_916048215.2. Classification (NCBI taxonomy): domain Eukaryota; kingdom Viridiplantae; phylum Streptophyta; class Magnoliopsida; order Rosales; family Rosaceae; genus Malus; species Malus sylvestris. Next base: position 38,234,177 of record NC_062272.1, on the reverse strand, counting down.
TGGTAATGATGAGTCTCCCATACCCTACTAAGAGTTTCCTCCAAAACTCTCAAATTCCGATGAGGGATATGGAATTTGCCAAAAATAGTGGGTGGTGCTATTTGATTTAAAGACCCGGATCAAATGGCTTAAAATCAATCAATTTATATTCGTTATGTATATTTGCAAACGCTATCCAAAACTTGACAAAGAAAAAGCCGAAAGCTTTAGTTTCCGGACTTGGTACTACAATCCCATAGATTGTCTATAATGGCTTGTATGTGTACCTAAGTAGTCTCATCCTCACAATCTTCCTATTGATAATGTATCATTGGAAGAACATGTTAGATAAGTCTATCATAAAGAGGACAACACTTTTAATGTCATAATTCTTCAATTGCAAATTGTTGTATGAAGAAGTAAGAGTTGCTTTGAACAACCCTTAGTTAACGCAAACATTAGTGCTCGTTTCTTTGTTACATGAACAAGGAACTTGAGAAGTAAGCACAAGGGCATGGACACTTTATGTGCCATGATTCTTCACTTACAAATTGTTGTATGAAGAAATGAGAGTTGCCTTGAACAACTCTTGATAGTTTGTAATTATGTTTAGAACATAATAGTTGGTTGACAAAAATAGTCCATCAACATGGACTTATGATGATTTTGAATCATTGAGTGTTGAAGTGTTAAACCACTTCTAGAGACGGAAACTAGGGATGGACTTCACCTTTGTGTCCCTATCCAAATGGTTCACTAAGTTTATTGTAAACTATATAGTGAACAATAGCCACACGCTCTCCAAATCGTTTGATGTGTATAACACAATTCAAATAAGTTTCAAGAGAGATAGTGGGAGTTTAAGGACCATGACTATTGTAGTCAAAGGAGAAGTCAAATGAAGAAGGGGAAATAACTCCAAGGGAACAAACTTTCTTTATGAAAGGATGGACATTGGAAGGGGTATTTGCAAGAAATGTCTTGCAAGTGTCAAGAACACATCTTTCAAAGGTGTTGTAAATTGTTCTTGAAAAGTTCAAAACAGTTGGTTCTTCTACTTGAATGCTTGATTCCGTATTAGTAACTATGTTTTACAATCGTTGTAAAAGTGTGGCTAATAAGAAGTAGAAGATTAATGAGAGAAGAGAAAGTACTTCACATTCGGAACATGAATCAAATGTAGATCTCTGCGAAAGCAGATCGTACTTACTTCCTCATATGAACTACCAAAGAAATTGGAAAAACCAAAGATTGTCTTTGCATTCCAATTTTAAGGAACTTAATTCCGTCACTATGAGAGATGGATGAATGTTTTGTTTGACAAAACATTGTTCTTTATTAATGAATGATTAAATTATTGTAATCTAATTGATTATCTCTGTAGTAGAGATGATATGGTAGTGTTAACTGTTTAGAATATAACGATGCTAAAAACCCAAAAGGTTTCAAGGTAGTGACTAATCTCAACTGAGTTGTGATACCTCTAAAACATAAATTACGAGTTGGTCATAGATGGATGCTTTGGATCGTTAGATCCGGATCCAATGCCTTCTTGTTAAAATTGTATAGAGGCAAAATGTTTGAATCTTTATTCTTTTGGAAAGGAAGAAGGAATCACAAAGTTGTTGAGGTTAATTCACTTAGATGTTAGTGGCACTTGTCCACAACATAAAACTACTCATGTTGTATGACATTCACCGAAGATCACTCTCGGTTGGACTATAGTTTATTTTGAATAAACACAAGTCCGAATACTTTGCAAAAGGTTTCAAAGAATTCAAGAAATCTAAGTTGATGAGTAAGACGTCTAAAGTATTTACCTCCTTAGATTTGATCCAAGATAAGGTAACACTTTAGAACAGTTTCCTTGAAAGATATCAAGGAAAGAAGCATCATAAGATAATGGATTTCTCCATTAAGAGAAGAACGAACTCGAATAAAGATTTAGTTTGTTGGATGTTATCAATTACCCATATATATAGGATATATATACTTCTAAGACAATATGATTGTCAATTAGAAGATCTTCCAAAATTTTCATGACTCCATAAGATGTAGTTGGAAAGAAAGACAAATCTTAATCATGTTAAGATTTGGGGTTGTGTGCTAATAAGCAATATTGGTTTGAGAATTATCTTGTGGATATCCTTAAATTAACATTTGGATATCACTTCTATAAACCAACTAACAAATGTTGTTTGTTGGGTAGTTCATTGTAATCCTACACTAGGATTTGCCTAAGATAGCGCAAATGAACAAGAGATAGAACTCAAAGAATGGGTTCTTTGAGAGACAAGATGATAATCAACAAATATAACAACCTAGTGGGAGCTATAAGCGTCTTATGAGAGAAATATCAAATCAATTGATTTCTCATAAAGATGTAAATGAATCTTTTATTGACTAAGTTTACAAAAGATTAGTGGGAGTTAATCATGTTCCTAAAATTTAACACATATATGATATATTAATTTTGGAAATGAAAAGAATACTTCTTCGTTAAAGTTATGACTTTAAACATTCTATAACGATAGAATGTATATGGGAGACATAGTCTATAAACATGGGATGGAAATCTATAATGATAGATTTCAGGATATAATTGGATTATATCAAGCCCTAATGATAGACAAAAGATGCTAGGAAGTTTCTCATATGATGATAAACTTCAATCAGAAGAGCAACTCTAGTGAGACTAGGAGGTAGCTCTTCTCAAACGTACCCTTTGACTCCCAAAGAAATAATGCGTAAATAGAATCCTTTATGTATACGCAAAAAGGTGATTTATGTATTTCATATTGTATGAAAAACGTTGATATGAGTTGTACCAAGATCGGTACCAGACTATATCAATGCAAGCCCAGGATTAGAACCATGGCAACTGTCAAGTGAATCCTTAAGTATATGAGAAATAATAAAGGATGGATTCCTCAAGATTGAGGAAGAATTAGAGTAACGTAATGGAAGCGTAAATGTATTAGATTATGAATCTAATCCATTATTGGATGTTTCTTCATTATGAATGAAGAGATAATCAGATATCTCTTTATTATGACTAAAGAGATATTTGGATGGAAACATTAAAAGTAATGACTTTAGTGTGTTCCATTATGAATGCAAAATATATTGCCATATAGAAGCTTACAACAATGTTGTTTGGATGGGAAAGTTCATTTATGAACTCTCTGTTCGGTTCTAACCAGAAAGTGTCTCCAGTGTACCGACAATACGACACTAATGGGGCGATAGCTCAAGCCAGGGAATCAAGATCTCATCAAGATCCGAACTCAAATGAGAGACTGAACCACATGATTGAGAATCATGTATAATGGTGACGTTGTTATTCTCAAGGTTGCTTCTATGGATAACATATAAATATCCATTGCCTAGGCCTACTACTCAGCTATTTTTCAAATGACTACAGAAGAGGTATCATCATTGATGACCAAGCTAATTGGCTCTAGTGCAAGTGGGAGATTGTTGGAAATGTGCCCTAAAACCAATCATATGATGATACTTTACGGACATTTCACATGTTAAACTAATCTAGTTTAATATCAAGGGCAAAAATTATTGTTTTAAGCCGTCTCATATAAATGTTATATGCTTAAACGATAAGTCCAAGGAATATGTAATTAGGAGAATGTAATTTAAAGAAGTTAGATTCATGAGACCATTCTCTTTCGTATACATATCCTAAACGTTCCTGATCATAGGATTGCCAATTGGGCATTGACAGTTCGTTAAGATCAGTACCTGATGTGTCTTCTCTCAGGGAGAGTGACTGGTCTCGAGTCATTGGTGTGATTGACACCAAGACAAGCATGTAGGTGCTTAATAGAGAATGAGTTCACTGAACACGATCAACGAAGAGTTCTCATACTCATGTCACATGAGAACACATGGTTGGGATAATGCAAAGTAGTCATTTGACCTGAGGCATCATAGTTGTCTTGTGGTTAGGTCCTTGATCTTTGACTATGTCAAAGTCACTCTGTCAGAGGGTGTCCACTGCATAGTTGGGGTTAAGTCACTTAGCCCTGGAGGCAAGTGAATGCGCAATAAGGGATCTCTAACCTTCAAACCGTTTAAGGGAGAATACTCTATGATATGATTAAGAATCTCTGGCCAGAGTATGAATGAGATTTAGGAAGTCGTTCCAAATCACATTCAAGGTAATCATATAAGTAAATGAATCACATTGGATAGTAGACATGATTAAACTATCAAACCAAACAATGTGGTCAAGAGTATTGTATTAGAGAAAGACCGTATTGCATTGTAATCCTAAACTGAATTGGTTCTCCACCTCTTCTGATTAGCTTGGGTAACCATGACATACTGCTAGGTGTCACTCATGGTTTGTGGAAGCCCTAAATGTGTATAATCACTAAAGGGAGAATTGAAAGTAAGTTTAAATTTACAATCGATTTGAAAGAGTTCTAATCGCCCACTGCCTTGCTAAAAAGGAACCTAATGGATCATACACCGTGTAAGGTAGAGATTGAAGAAACAACGGAGATGAGTAAGGATAATTAAATGGTTTAATTATTTATGGCAAGGATTAATTAATATGTTAATTAATCAAACGAATAAAGTTCGTTAAAGACCTCTGGTTAGTTTTGGGCCTCAAGGCCCAATGGGCTTCGAACGTCAAGCCCATTGACTTAAGTTGTATGACAACCTAATGACTAAATATTCACAAAGGCCCAAACAGCCCAATAACACCCTATGGCAGGCCATATTGATAAAGGAATGGGTTTTGGACTTATTACTAGTTTGCCACTCCAATGAAGGTAGGTATAAATATGACTTTATAGCCTTTTCTTCATTAGGGTTTTCTTTTAGAGAAAAGATGAGAACATAATGTCTCTTCCTTTCTCTCTAAAAGGCCGGCCACCCTAGAGGATTTTAGCTAGCAATCTTACTTCCTCTAGGTCACTTATCTCTTCTTCAAGTCCATCCTTGGTGTGGAAAAATTAGAGGTTCTCAACTTTGGGAACTTGGAGAATCCTTTCAACCATCCTCATCCAAGAAATCTATGGATCTAAGAAGCAAGGAATGAAGGCCCTCTCCTTGGGTGATTAGCGTTTGCTTATGCAAAGAGGAATCAACAAAGGTATAAAATCTCTCAACTCACTTTGTTCTTGAGTTGAGTCTTGGTTCACCTTTCTACTAGGCTTTGAATTTCATGGGTAATGTTTTGTTTTTGAGTGCATACAAGCATGATTCCACCTTTAAATGTTAATTGCATGCCATAGATGTTGCTCAAATGAACATGTTTTTCACAAAATTTCCTTCACAGCAGACGTTTCATCGTGGATGAAACCGCAGCTTGACATCTCTCGCCTTTGACATCAATCATCAGTGGTAGGGACCAAGTTGGCAAGGCCGAGTCTTGCCAAATCCTGGTGGACAGTCTCGGCGCCTACCTCGATGGCTTTTTGGACTGAGATCCAAGTTGGTCGTCCATCTTCATTAAATCCCTGTAGGGTAATGTAGCCAACGTGATTGTCATAATAGTGGGCCTGAATCATGTTGGTTTCAAATGGCTGACTATTGGCTGGGTGGACCACGACTGATTTGCCGTCCCAAAAAATGAGAACTTGGTATAAAGAAAAAGAGATGCAATTCGTTTGATGAATATAATCCCTACCGAGCAAAGCATTATATTTGGTCTTGGAATCGACGATAAAAAATGCGGTCATGTGATTGCGACCTGCAATGTTCACCTCTAGAGGGAGTACTCATTTGGTTTGAGACTTGTAACCGACGAAGCTGCTCATGGTTATTCCTGAAGTAATGAGTTCGTCGTTAGATCATCGTAATGCTTTCAGGACGAATACGAGCATGATATTGACCGTTGCCCCATAATTGACGAAAATTTTAAAGATTAGGTAACCTTTGATGTGGGCCGTGACATACAATGGTTTTAAATGTTGAAGATTAGCCTAGGGGGAGCGGGGAAACAAGATGGCCAGGGTTGTTTTAAGTTTATCGTCATTGTTTGTAGGCTCATCTTCAGTGGCGGTGACGAAATCAACTTGTGTTGCTTCCTCGGTGACCACATCACCATCCAAAGAATTTGGTTGGTGTGTAGTTAGCTGGAATTCAGCAGGTAGAACATGGACCATGCTGATTTCCATATTCTCGAGGATTGAAGGGCCCATTGGATCCTGGTCATCATCTTCCGGGTTATTGAGGACTATAACATCGTGTGTTAGAGCATCCTCGGCTTGATTATCATGTGTCTCAACATGCTCTTGCTTTTGTACCACGTAATCCGACCTTGTTTCCTTTTGATTGTCTTCGCCCGGCCTACTTACGTCTGGTGTCTGATTTTAGCCCTGTAATGTCTTACGAACGCGTTCCTCATCAACCGTTAAACTGAATAAGGATATGGCCAAGAAGACTTTGAAGTGATATCGAAGGTGTTGAAGGTCTTTGAGAAAAAAAGGGAGTTCGGCTATATCAATGTCCGTGTATGGGTCAACCTCGAAGCCGAGAACCTTAGCCTCTCGTATGTGCTTGAATCTAGCTTTCATCGCTGGATCGATGGTTTTTTGGATAATTTGTTCAGCGTCGGGGCAAGTTCCAGGTCAAGAGCTTATTGGCACGCCTTGGGTAAACCGTACAAATCGTTGGTAGAATATTTCTTATGAAACTCTTTTATGTATTCCAAAGATTCACCGAGGAATGGGGGGTGTAGATTCTGCCGAACTCTTATTAGCGGCTCTTTTAGAGGTAAAGGGGAAATTTAGCTTTCGGCCTCTTTCCTAAATTGCTCGAAGCGAGCTTTCATCTCCTCGGGTCGAAGGAGGAGTTTGATGCGCTTCTCGGACTCTTCGATGGTAGTTTCGAAGTTGCGATTGGTTTCCTTCTGCCCTTGTAATTTGGCCATGATTGTTACAATTGGCTAGTTATCTCCGCTTCCTACCGCCTTTTTCGGTGCCATTTAGTGTACCAACGTTCTGGCGTCGACCGTCTGCAGTCAAGATGTGCAATTGATACGCTGACGTGACATTTCTGAGATTTGGAAAGCACAGTATACATGCTGGTGTGAGAATTGTAACTGTACCAACGTTGATTACGTGGTTCAGGCGGCCTGAAGGTTTTTGGATTCATCGATGAGCTTGAGCTATTGGAATTACATAAATAATAATCCTCGTTATAAAATGGAGCATCGAAATCAAGGCGCCGTCTGACTGAGGTAGGGTTGTCCGTCTGTTTCTGAGGGTCGAGCCTATCATACACTTTCTGGCTCTGGCTTTCACTAGATTCCTTTAGAGGTGCCGCCGTGGTCATAGATTGTTGTCGTGATGTCGGCGTCTGAGTCTGAGGTAGTTTCTCCTTAGGTTCGGTCAATACAACGCGTGTTCTGCAATTGGTGCACAAAACTATCGACCCGTCACTCTTTTCTGCACTAGAATCTGACATGGATTAAACTACAGCTGCTCCCGAAAACTCGGTAGGTGGTTCATTGGAAAATAGGTCGATCTTAAGTCGTGGCTGGGAATGTTTCTTTTCGATGTGTTGTACTGGGACAAACTCGGCCTTCCCTTTCCCTTTGCTCATAGGCAAACGAGCGTCTACCATGCCAATTGTTGCTGAAGGGAATGGATCAGTGTAAACCGTCATTCATTTTTCAGGAAACTTCAGCTTGTCTTTGTCAATCCAGCTCTGGATATCATGACGGAATACGACATAGTTGTTTGTGGCATGCTTGGTTGAGTTATGATACTTGCAATACGTCTTTCCCTTAAGCTCTTCGACCTTGGAAATGTTATGTCCTGGCCGAAGTTTGATGATCTTTGCTAATAACAATTGGTCAAAAATTGCCTCACCCTTTGTGATATCGAAAGTGTAGACTTTGGATGTTTTCACCGTTTCTTCGGTGGCCGAGCGGGTTTTGGCATCTTTGGAATTAATTTGAGTTAATGCCTTGCAAACATATGGTTTATCTATTACTATCTCGACCGCGTCCACGCTGACTTATTGAGAATCTTTGCCTTTGGTCGATGCGTAGCTGACCATGGGATTTTTGTAAATCGTTCCTTAGGATGGGGATTTCGAGATCTTCTATTCTTGGAGCAAAATAATCATATTGCTCGACATGTGAGCTAATTCATACATATCATGAAAGTTTGCCCCCAATAATTTCTTTTTGTACTTCACGTCGAGTTCGTTTAGAGCAAGCCTAACAAATTCGACTTCGGGGAGAGGTACTTAGCACCAATTCCTGGCCGATTTAAATCTGGTAAGATAATCCATTGGTGACTCATCAGATGCTTGAGCCATCTTAGCCAATGAAGAAACTGACATTTCCATCCCTGGTCGATAAAAGTGTTTGTGAAATTTCTCGACCAACTCCTCCCAGCTTTGGATAGAATTAGGTGGGAGGTTGATATACCATGCAAATGCTGAGCATGTCAACGAAAAGTTAAACAACCATAGTTTTTGAAAATCACTATTAACATCTTCGCATTGTGCAGTGAAACGAGCCACATGTTCTAACGAGGATAAGGACGATTATCCAGCAAAAAGGCTGAAATCTATTATCTTGAAACCTTTGGGATATTCGAACTTTTCCACATAAGCTAGATATGGGTGGATGAATTTAGGGAACTTCGGCCCCTTTTTCATGCCGAATTGATCATCCGTTGGTCTTCGATCATATCAATGGGTGTTGCTTCCACTCTCTGGTCGGATCTATCTGACCTACTAATTGATCCTCCCCTTTTTCTAAGTCAATCTTTTTCAGCCGAATAGATACTATTTCGGCCTATAGGGAATTACCTTTAAATGGAAGCTGCAAAGCCTGATCAACAGGTTTCTCTTCGAAGACTTTACTAACATATCGACGAGTACTTCTTGGTGTGTCACACTTACAACCTCAAGGGTCACAGCGACGATAGGATTTCACGCATGTGACACCTCTTGTTCAGGACTTTGAACTAGCAGACGGTCGCTGACTTCCCCATGGTTGTTTTCTTTTTGACTGATCGTGTCTCGATGGTCATGAACTTCGTAGTCTTAACACTGGGTCCCACTGAGCATACCAAAATGTTGGCCCTAAAAACTACCAAGCCTACGTGGCGCGCAGGCCGAGTAATTAGTAAGCTAAGTACGTTATTCGGTTGTATGCGGGGCATGCCAACTCGTCGATCGAGCTCGGCCAAGGAGTAAAATTTGTTGATGTTGCGTTGGGTGCGCAGCTGACTTCTCAATCTTGCGACTGCGGCCAAGGAAAGAACACTCTCGGCCTTCGGGTTCTAAAGCCTGAAGACAAGGACACTAATTCTGCAAAGTTAACAAATCGTCGGTGCCAGATTCGGTCACAATGATTATATTCATAAGAGTATAAGCACGCCGAATCGACACCAGAGTATAAGAACACAAGTATTCAAAACAAATATATGTCTTGATTGTGAAAGTGGTTTGACCGTCAGAATGCTGAACTCTAAAACCTACTAATCATAAACAACTCAGCATTCAATGTGCCGAGCCTAGTAACTCGTAACACCTCACTTCGTCGAAGAGGCTAATGAGATGACCTCTGCCAATAAGGATCTGACAATCTTTCTCGACCGAGACTTGGATAGATAACCAGTCGACCCTGTTGCAGTGCTGTTTATCCAAACTTAAGGTGTTTCACGGTCGGCTGATTCTATGGCGACAATGCTATTTATCCAAACTGAAGATGTTCGCCAATTGCCTCCATAGTGCTGTTTATCCAAACTGAGGGTATGTCGGCGAAAAAAGAAAAAAAAAATCTCAAGGTTGTTGAGAGGTTTCGCGTAAAGCGAGGGTTTGCGCAGGGCAGTTTGTAGGTTGAATTGGAGGGTTTGTTTCGATGTCTTCCCTCCCTATTTATAGTAGCCAACCTGTATTGAATCCCAATCATTCTCGGATTAGAACTCATTTCCTCGATCCAACTTTATATTGGCCAATCCTACTCCTACTAAGACTTTGAACTTAACTCGTTATCAGGCCGTATTCAATCTCAAATTCCAGCATCCTGATCCTATCAAAACTCCTTATCATAATAGGACTCACCCACATCCCACAATTCCCCGATGGGATATGGCCAACTTCGACTGCGCGGCCCATGAGCTAGATAACCCCCAACGACACCTACACACAGCCTCTGGGCTGAGAAGAATGCTAAACTAAGCCCAACCAACACTGGGCCGAGAACAATTCTAAACTCGGCCCAAAACAATATTTTTGGGCCCAAACAGTGATTCAAGGACTGATAGTCTAAACTAAAAGTTTCGACGCCTAAGTGGTCCTCTTGGACAGTCTATAAGCATCGGAAATGACATGGAAACAAAATGACTCAAAATCAACTAAAATATCTTTTATACCAGGAGATGAAATTGAGGATACAAACAGAGCTGATGCAGACTAAATATCAAAGAGTCGAACAATTTCAAAAATGATGAATTATGATGAAAGACTAAACAATTCCGATGTTGTCTCAAGCCAAAAATAGAAACATAGAATTTAAGAATGAGCCAACAAGGTTTCTTAAGATCAAAAAGCAACATCACAAAAGTATTAGAGCTATCAGGGACCAAAATAATTTTTTCCAAGATATTCTTCCATCGAGTGCTACCACTTTAGCACCACATCGCCACATGAAACATTTCTAAAGTCTTAACAAAAGTAGACTTCGCAAGAATTCTAATAGGTGAAATTATAACAGATACTGCCAAGGAATCAAAACTAGCTCGGATTTCCAATCTCAAAAGGATCAATACTGATGGCTGGAGAATAGTGATGGAATTGGTTGGTAAAGGCTCCAGTAATACACGGTTATTGATACATTAACCTAGGCCATCAACCTGCCTCAAATCTATATCTTTCATTGATAGAGAATTTCTTCGCTTTAATTCTAAGGTCATTCGCCAAAGTATTCTTCTAAAACGTCGACAAGTTGACAAGACTACTATAAAACTTAGGAAACGCTAACATATTTTTCTGTATTCGACGAGGTGGCAAGATTTGAAAATTAGGTTTAGGAACCGAAAATACTTTCATCATGCGTGTAATGAACACAATACTTGTTACATCCCACAACGCCCAGGGGAGTGGATCCTGTAAGCCTTATATGTATATTCCCATCTCTACCTAGCATGAGGCATTTTGGGAGCTCACTGGCTTCGGGTTTCATCGTCTTCGAAGTTAAGCGAGTTCACGCGAAAGCGATCCCAGGATGGGTGACCCACTGGGAAGTTCTTGTGTGAGTTCCTAGAAACAAAATCGTGAGGGCGTGGTTAGGACCCAAAGCGGACAGTATCGTGCTACAAGTGAAGTCGAGCCCGGGATGTGGTGGGGGCCTGGGCCGGGATGTGACAATACTACCTAACTTATGCTCTGATACCAAACTGACACACCCTGACCTGGAAAGTCCACTAGGACTCCGAATCGAGCTGTGCTAGCTGGCACCTGAAATGTGACGAAGCCATAAAGTGTAGTGATCTGGAAAATGTGAATAAATTTAAACCTAAAAGTGCCTAAGTACATGAGTGCGCGGTGAGCGGGTATGGACCCATTTCACACGCGATGTTAGAGCATAAGTAAAGTACAGTAAGGTAAGATAAGGATTATACCATAATAGGAAGCCACTTGTATCAGGATATGCCAAGAATACTTGTTGATACAGAAACTTTGCTACTAGAACCCGGAGGGGCACAAAACAGAAAACGTGAGTGGGAAAAACAAAGCTTTGTTGTAAAATCGACGGTGGGTGCAGTGGAATAAATGAAACAAGACACAAAATTTACGAGGTTCCTCTACAGTCAGTGTGACTGGAGTACGTCCTCGAGGCAGCAATGGTGCTTTCATTATAATTTGGAATAATAAGAGTACAAAGATAACTCTCTCTATTATCTCCTCTCCTCTTCCTCTCTTTTCTCTCTTCCTCTCTTTTTTCTCTCATCCTTTCTTCATTCCTATCTCTCCGTGAGTCTCTCAACCTTCTTCACCTCTCATTCATTTTATAAACAAAAGAGAACACTATTCACTTTACAAATTTTCCACAAATGAATAGTGAAAATATTGTGCATAAATAGTAATAAATTATTCATGTGGGCCATCCACATATTATTCACAACAAGCTTTTCAAAAACTATTTCTCTTTCCAATTATAATAATAATGATAATAATAATCCCTCACTGTAAAACCCATATAATCTTCCAGAACATACTAATACATACGTATATAGAAATCATGCTTGAGAGTAGTGAAAACCAAGTATATGCCATGTCAAGTATCTGAGTATGAGAATAAGTAAGCCAGGTAAAGTAAATCAATGTAAAATGATATGCCAGCTAGAGTCACCTAATGTGACTTGTACGGCTGAACCTATAGCTCATCACTCTAATCCTACACACGAGTCGAAACCACCTAAGATGGTATGTATGATAGGGCTGAGTGCAAATAAGTACGTTCAAGTGCTACAATCACGTGAAGGCTGTGCGATAAATCGCGAGTCACCTACGAATCAGAACCACCTATTATGGTCTGTACGATAGGGCTATGCACCAAACTTGGATCCAAGGTGAGCGTGCGGCGAGGGAGGTGAACATCACGTGAAGGACTGTGCCTTGGCCATAGGCGAGAGCACTAGCACTGGGGTCCAGGATAATGAGCTCTAAATGCATCTGAACATAACCATGCACATTACAATCACTACCATCAATATATACTCACCTGAAGCTTACCTGAGCATCCACACCCTCAAACAACCATATGCATAACTATACTAATGCATGTTCTAAAATGTAATGTAATTAACATAGCATCTAAAATCGTAAATCCATTTAAAGCATACATACGTATACATAGACAATCAACAACCCACTCACCTGGAGTCTACGTTACAACTCCCTAGTACAAACATTGAGGCATCACGAAGGATCGGCGCCTGTGACTAAGGCCAATTTGGTCGGGAAAAACCTCAATTTCAAGAAAATTCGCTGGAACCCTAGGGTAGGCGATGCCTTGATTCGTCTTTAACTCAACTTTGTCGCTTCAACCAATGATTGGGCATTGTTTTTAGGCTCAAGGGAAGTATATTGATGTTGGCAATCGAGAGAAATCATTCCAGGAATGGCGGATTCACCGCCGTAGGTGTCCTTAGGGCCGACGCAAGCTTTCACCATGAAATCAAGGCCAATGGCCATCAAAATTAGATGGGAATGGAAGCTGGGGTGACGCCATATTGATTGGTAGTGTTGGTTGGCTACAATTTGTCGAAACATCGAAGGAAAATCAAAGAAAATCACCGGAAAACTTGAAGAGAAATAGGTTGGCCGAACCGGATCAAGGGGATCTTGTCGGGTTCCTTTCCTTCTCCCTTCCTCTCATTTCTCTCCTTTCTCTCTTCTCTGATTGGTCACCCTCACATCTCTCCTTTTCTAATTGGTCCAGTTCCTCCCACCCTTCTCTTCTTTATACTCCATCTCCACTGACCATTTCTTGCTTCTTTTAATCTGGGCCATACACGTGGCATGATCAGATTTTAGTCCATAAATCTGGAGTTTTCTAGAAAATAATAATTTACAATTTTTCCCTCAACTTCATTCACTAATATCTCCTTCGTTAGAACTCCAAATCACTATCCATTTGCACTCATGCATTCGTAGCGACAAGTACTACGAGAATACGCCAATAAAATGAACCTTATGTGACACGACACGACAGTTAACAAAAGTCAACACTTTGCCTCGAAGGGCATTTTTGTAAACTCACTTATTAAAATTATAAAAATCATAATTTTTAGGGACGGGCTATTACAAGTTTACATAACTAGTTGTCAATAAAAAGATAAAATTAATCGAAAAAGTATCTTATAGTGGATGGTTGGGTGATTTAGTGGAAAAAATTAAGAAAGTGAGTAGGACGAAAGTACAAATAATAATAGGAGAAATATAATTTGATGTATGAAATAATGATAACCCCATGCCTAATTGCACATGCAATTGGAAGACAATAAGACAAATTACATGCAATTGCAACACAATAAAACAAATTAAGCAAATGATAACCACATTCAAAATTCTAAACGATTTGGCTGACAAAACTGGTTTTCCGTCAGGGGCAAGGATTGGAAAAAAAAAATTGCTTTGCATGCTGGGCTTTCTTCCAGCTCGTGGGCTTTTTAATTAGGCTTGTTTTCTTATAGTTTGTGCCATTTGTTATTAAAATTCATTCCCTTTTTATTAAATAAAGTTATTATGTGGTTTTTGATTAAATTGAAGTTAGGCCAAGCCTTTTGCATTAAAGCTCCATTTTTTTTTAAAATGGCAGCCTAAAACTCCGTTCTCATATGTTTTATTTTATTTTATCTTTGTTTAGTTGCTAAGCCCAAGGAGAAAAAAGAAGACCCAGCCCTTGTCTGAAATCGGCCCGAGGCCCAGCACTTGTTTGAAACTGGCTCGAGGCCTAGCTTAAGACCAGCCCAAGACTATGTTTTGCAGTGCCCTAATTGCACAATAGTTCATCCCGTGCTTCTTCCTTTGCTTGTCCAACGCTTCTGCGCAGCTCCCACTCTCATCCTCCCCAGTGTTCCTTCACCCTTCCTTCATGTATATTTATATATATAGATATTTTGAAAATTCTTGAGACCCAGGTTTGAAAATCCCTATGGCTGCTTTGATTTTCAAGATGCAGCAAGTCCCAGGTTTGCCGTGATTCTGGGTGAAGTTTGATTTCGTGGAGGGCCGAGGGTTAGCTTGATTTTGTGATGGCTGCTATTGCAAAACGATGAAGAAATTGAAAAAGACAATGATATTTTTTTTGGGGATGGGTGTTTGTGGCTAGAATTTCCGTTGGGGATGTTTCCTAGCCGACGAGCACACAGCTCCCTGAGAGGTTGGCCCCGGTTGATGCTTTCTGTCGGGCTTCTGCTCACTGCTGGGCTTGTCGGGCAAATCTTGTCGGGCAAGGCTGAAAGAGAAGGACAGAGTTAACTTTGAATGGTGCCTTTGTACGACCTTAGGTGTAGGCCTTGAGGCTCACAATCAAGATTAACTTTTAGGTGTTCAGGCGTGCCACTGCCATCTTTAGCATGGCAGATGTAAAACAGATGTTGAGTTTTAATTGTATATATACCCGAGAGGCTGTTTTAGTTATGAAAGGTGCCTTTGTGGGGCCTTAGGTGTAGGCCTTAAGGCTTCCCATCAATAACTAACCAGTACTCGAACATATAATGTTTATTTCATTGATTGCAAAAGTGTTATGACTATTATACTTCTAATTACCCCAGCCCGAAAAGCAGAATGAATCCAAATAGGTGCCTTTGTAGGGCCTTAGGTGTAGGCCTTGAGGCTTCCCATCAGAATTACTTCTATACTCAAACGTTCTACAATAATCATAATATAATAGAAATAAAACTAGGAAATAGGTCGATTACTTGCGCCCCAAGTACCTTCGAACTTCTTATTATCAAAGACTGTCGTGGATGGGTTAAGTCCACATAAGGTTCTTTTTTATGACTTGAACTAACGACTTTTGAATGATCAATCTTACATGCCTGAGGGTTTAGAACTTAGATCTGATTTAAGTTGTGACTACATATTCCAATCGGATTCAAACACTGAGGAGTCTTTTAATCATCAACTTGCTAGAACTAACTTGGATAGAAATGGAAGTATACAACATATTACTAGACTTATGAATGAAAAGACAAAAACAAATGCAAGTATACAACATATTACTAGACAACATATTACTAGACTTATGAATGAAAAGACAAAGACAAAAACAAAGACTGGTCGTCTTACAACTTCCTATGTTTGTGATTTATAGAGGGGCTTGAGAGCATTAGAAAAAGGGGTAGGGAGATGAGTTTCCAGAAGGAAATCGATACTACAACAAGATTTATACAAGGTAGCAGAGCTTTTACAAAGGCTTTGGGTGAGGGTTGATCCGGAAAGGGATGAAGGCTTGGGCTGACTACAGCTTCGTTGAAAGCAAATCTGGCTTGAGCAGAGTTTGTGCTTGTATTTGTTTGTTTATTTGAGTGTCTCCATCTTTGATTTCTCTTTCTTCTTTTATAGACAATTTGGCTTGGCCTCCTGTAGCTTTAATCTTGCCCGAATGCAGCTTGAAGGGCAATGACTTATCAGCTTTTTACTTGCACTGCCACTATAAATTGCTTTTGGGCTGATTAGCTGGCTGGTCTACACCACTTGGTCTCTAGGTAGGTGAACAAGTGGTTCAAATGATCTGCACCTAGTCGGGAAGAACCTTTTTCGGCCTTTTGGGCTTTGGCTGAGCTTCGGGCTCCTTTCCTCCTAGTCTTCTTGTTGGGCCAACTTCCTTTTGAGCCCAAAGTTCAAGTTTTAACCCAAACAGTGCCCCTTTCAATTAATATTCGGGCTAGAATTCCAAGCGCCAATATTGATTGAATAGCCACATGCCTGTATAGCTTCATCTTTCTCTTGGGATAATTATCACTTTCTTGCGATCTTTCCATTAACCCACGAATCCTTTACATACATAGCACGAAATCCCCTTTCCGTAAAAGTTTCTATCTTCCTAGACGTCTTATTTCTCTCAAACTTTCAGACTCTTCTTTGTTTTTTGCTCGATATCTTCTACTCTTGTCATCTTCTTTATCATTCCTCGCCCAAACTTTGTTAAATGGCTTCAGGATCCAGCCAGGTCCAACTATCACACGAATTCGGCGAAGGCATAGCTACCTTACGTCGCTTACTTAACGGACTGCATCGCCATCGAGCATGTTTGTATTCTGATCTTTTCTTTGAAGCACATGGGGCACAATCGTTGGGTGCTGCATGGATTTCTCGTGTCCCTGCAATGATAGAGAACAATATGCCCAAGGGTAACTGGTTTTCCCTAAATCCTTTCTTGGCCGAGTCAGGCATTTGTTCAGCTAAATGGTTGTCATATCATCGAGGCTTTCCTCTAATGAACGATCCAGCTTGGGCTCAGTGGATTGATGAACTAGAGCCAACTTTTAAGAAGAAATGGATGAATAATGGTATCTACGAACTAATAATGCTTTCAAAATCTACCATTATTCCCAAGCCCGAACTGCTTGTTACTTCTCTTTTTTCTGGAATTCGGGTACACATACCTTTGACTTTCACATGGGTCCCATGTCTCCAACTGTTCTAGGCATGGCCCAAGTCTTCAGGCTAAGACCATCGGGCAGGATAGTAGATGTTACTTAAGACTGGGGGTTCCTCCACCTCTTTCCTTTCACTGGAATATAATTCTGGAACTTTCAAGAGTTACGGAACTTCTTTCAAGGGGTTCATCCTTTTCGTAAAGGAGAATTTTGGAGCAGATTCTTCTCATGTTGATAAGGATCAAGAACACATGTACTTCCTTTTATACTGGCTCAACAAGCATCTTTTCCCCAATAAGTCTAAAGGGGTGAAAGTTGAATGGATTCCCTTAGTAGAAGCTCTCCACAACTTTGATGATGTTGCTACAGGTCCATTCCTTCTTTCTTATCTCTACCACCTCTTTTTTGAAATGACTCATGGCGAGCCATTTGAAACCAATCTGAATGGACCCATATGGATGATCCAAACATGGCTTCAATGGTATTTCCTAGAGTTTTAGGCTGCTAACTTAGAGTTCCTAGAAGATGTGGCCCTTGCCCGAATCTTCGCTGAAGCTGCTCCTATGGATCACTCCACCTTTGCCTGCTTCTTCTTCTTCAAAGTTTGTAGAACCCGATCATACTTGGAATGGGGTGCATCAGTTTTGAGGAGATATCCTTAGTTCCCTGATCGAGCCTTCCAAGACGCTTCCAGGGAAGATGCCACTTCTTTTTGCAGGGAGAAATTCATTAGTTGTATTCAACCAAGAGACATGGCCTGGGAGTTCGGGGCAGCCAATATGATCGAGGGTTGGAAGTGTATCACCCTAACTTTTGCAGTAGGCAATTAGGCTTTATGTAAGCCATTCCCATTCTGTTCTTTGATTCTGTCCACTGTGGTACTTCCTTCCGATTACCATCCCCTTCAGAGGCGACCTTTTGAGCTATCCGACATAGTCTTGAAGTTATGAATCAAGCTACTCGAAAATCCATAGTTCTCAATTTTGAATGTACTCCACTCTTTTCTGCCTGGTGGGAAGACAAATGGACCAAGAAATATGAAGGAGATTTGCGGGAAACTCATGACTGACTCTTCAGTCAACTTTCTCTCAAGTCATACCCCAATTCGGGCAAACTCGAAAACTGGAAGGAAATGATCCAGCAGAAGAACCGATCACTTTTGATAGGTATTTCTCTTCTTAACTTGACTCTGTCCCCCTTCTGAAGTCCTTTAAATCTTACTTTGCTTGATCCTACAGCCCAAGTAGATGTTGAAACGGCCCCCATTGAGTCCGATGATGACTCAGCTGATGCAGTAGTTCTTCATGGAGCCGCAGTAGAGGCTAAAAGACGAGAAGCTGGAGAAGGCGAAGATGTTTCAGAATCTTTTGGAGATTCAGAGGCTAAAGAAACTCCTGATGCGAATATTAAAGCACCTAAACAAAAGAAAGTAGTCATGATTGAGACCTCAGAATCTGAACCTGCATCCCCACCCAAACCTAAACGACCAATTCCCACCAAAAGGAGTAAAAGAGCAAGAACCATCTAGACTTCCAAGCCTTCAGTCATGTCTGCTCCAGTTTCTGAGGCAGGCAGAAAGAAGCAAAAGTCTTCAAGTAAGTTTCTTGTTCTCCTTTGTCAAACTGCCATCTTTCTTCCTTATCTAATTGTTCTTGTCTTCTTTGAAATCTGGACCTTAAGCATCCAAAAAACCAACTATTGCTTCTAGGGAGGATCCACTAGGAGCTGAAATGTATCAAAAGGCTGAGGATTTGCGAAATATCACCCTCAAAGAGCTTGAGGTATTTTGTTTGTATTTTTATCTACATAATATTCTTTAAACTCTGAACATGATTGCTTGATCTAGGCCGCGAGGGAGGAAAAGATCATTCCGCCTGAGGCCTCTTTGTCATCTGCCCAAGAAACAAGCATCTCTCCTCCTCGGGTTAATCCTTCAGACGTACATTTCCCTCAATCTTGAATCTTGGATAACTTTATAATTTCTGGAACAAAGGCCTGATCCTTTCTCTTCTCCTCTCTTCATCCATGTCGGGGTATCTGCCCCCTTGCCTAGTCAAGGATCACCTTCAAAATCTTCAATTTCTCTTTATGCCTTGGAGGTAACTCCATCTTCTCAATTTGATCCATCCACATGAGTCATGTTGCACTTTGTGGATGAGGGCAGAAATTCGGTGAGCACTCGTCCTGTCATTGAGTTTCTGTACATTGTGTCCATATTAACTCCTGTTTATATTTTCTCCAGCCTTCTCCCATATATGGACCACAACAATCGTCAGTGGTAACACGTGACGAACCCGTAGTCCCTAAGATTCCTGTGAGCTCAGAGGCAGCTATTTTGTAGGTGCTTGCTTGCCCAATAATTACCACTGATGAGCTTCCTTCTTCTCTTCAGGGTCGAACTCAGGTATGGAAGTATTTTCTTTCTAGTTTCTTCTTATATCCTACTTTATTAACAATTGCTGCAATCCCTGGATGCCTCTTTAAGGCATTGGTGAAGTTTCGGGCATAGCTTTTTCTTCCCCTGTTGGTGATAGTGGTTCTCCTCCTCAAACAGAAGTAGATATTCTTCCTTTTAAAGCCCCAGATCTTAGTCAGGCATATTTCTTCTTCCCAAAATTTCTCTTTACTTCAAACTACATTTCTTGCCTCAATTTGGTCTTCTCTGTTTCTTACAGCAGGCCCTGAAAGAAGCTTCGGGCAAATCTCCTTCTCGTTTGGTGCGTAAGACGGAGCTCCCCCAGCCTTCTTCAACTCTTGGAGGTACAGGGATTACCCTTCCTGGGCTTGAGAAGACCGGGAAGACCGAAATTTCCCCATCAGCAGTTACTACTCCATTAAAAGAAACTGGAGTGCGAACCCCTCCCACTTCTTCTTCATTTTCAACGACTGCCAACTTACCCGAACTTTTTTGAAGAATTTGGGCAACTTGAGACAAGGCTGAAATCTTCAAAGTATTCTTCAGCACATTCTGGCTTTCAAGAGCAACACCGAGCTTTCCAAGAATGGGCTAGGAAGAACTTCTCAGCTTCATTCAGCCTCAAGGCTCTTCGTGACCTAGAAAAGGTGACAATTGAGCTTTTCAAAGCTGATCAGCTATCCAAAGTCCAACATGATTCCTTTCTCTCTTACTTTGAGAATTTGAAGGCTCTTAGGGAGCAGCATCAGAGAGCTGATAGACAGGCCAATCGTGTAAAATGCTTTAAGGAGAAGGAATCAAGTACTTCTGCACATGTCAAGCAGTTGATAGATGAGGGCTTGCTGACAAAAGAAAGGATGAGAGTGGTAACTTCTGAAATCCAGAAGCTGGAGGAACAACTTATTGCTCTTAAAGCTGAGCAAGCAACTCTTCTTGGCACCCTCAAACATCAAATTGAAGAAGTCAAGAAGTCAAACTCGGAGCTAGAGTACACTACGTCTCAACTTGCAAATAGCAATACTGTTCTGGCCGAACCTAGTAGAATTTTTGTAATTATGCAGACTTATCATTCCCGAATAATCACTCTGAGTAAAGATGTAAAATTGTTAGACTAGGATTACTTGTAACCCTTCTTTTAGCAGAATGAACATGTGTTTTGCCTCTGCTTGCTTTGCTTATGGCTCTTGTCTGAATTGACTTCGGGCAACTCCCTGCCCCCTTGTTTATTTTCTTTTTCTTCTGCTTCCCTTACTAATACCAATTTTGGGACATGATCATAATCACTTGGTCCCTCTTATGGTACTATTATTTAAGCAGGGGTGTTGGGGCAACCTAAGATCTATCTCATTCTTCTTTTGTGACAAATGATGACCCTGTCTTTTCTACCCAAATCAGGTTGACCATGTTGATAGGGGCTTCTGGGACAGGGTTCGTGTCAACTATCATACTGGCTTGAGGTTTATCCAGCAATAGCTTTCCTTTCACTATAAGGTCTTGTATCCAATCTCTGAACTGGACACAATTGGCTATGGAATGATTGAAGGTATAATGTAACTTGCAATATTTCTTCCCTCTTAGCTCTTCTGGCTTGGGCATCTTTTTAGTACTGTCGGGCAAAATTACTCTTGCCCGCACCAGTTCTTCATAGATCTCAAGAGTTTTAGCCAAGTCAAAGGAATAACTTTGGTACTTGGGAGGCTTCATAGGAACAAACCTTCCATCATTCATCACGATTTTCTGATCTTTGATGAGTTGAACCAACCCTTGCACCATTAATGGTTTGAAAGGAGTGGTCACCTCAGTAGCATAAACATCAATTTCTTCCCTATCAAGACCATCTTCATGCTCTGGCCGTGTTTCTTCTATCTTCACACGATGAATTGTAGCTTTGTTTTTGTAAAAAAGGGGAGCCTTGGAAGTGTGCTTCACTTGTTGTTCTTCTAGCAGCAGCCTTTCATACTTTGTTGCAGCGATTATCAATTCTTGCAACTCATTGAATTGTGTATCATAGAACCTCTTCCTCAAAGGTAACCTCAGAGCCCTTTGGGCGATTGATATGAGATGAGTTTGGTTGACGGGGAATTGGCACCTCATCCTTGTTTTCCTGAACCTCATCATGAAATCCTCTGTAGACTTATGTTCGTATTGTTTGACTTTAACCAGATCATTAATAGTCATCTCTGGTTCTATTCTGTAAAACTGTTCATGGAAGGCCATCTACATCTGCCCCCAGTTGGTAATAGAGTTAGGGGGTAATAGAGAATACCACTGAGATGCTAATCCCGCCAATGAATTTCCAAATAACCTTAACTTGTAGTTCGGGTTGTCTTCATATGCCACACAATGATTGGAGAATTTGAAAACGTGGTCTCTGGAGGACACACTACCATCTTCACCAGTAAATGTTGGGAATGCAGGTATCTGGAAGTTGAGAGGAAACGGGTTTTGCTCATCAATATACTCAGGGTAAGGCTTTTGATAGGTAACCCTAAATACTGGGCGAACTCATGGTTGAGCATTATGAACCACCGTCATCTTTAACTCCGCCAACTCCTCCTTCAGTTGTTGAGTAGTTGTATTATTATTCTAGAAGAGAAGGGCAGACTCGTTCTTTGGGCTTCGGTCATTGCCCGCGCTTGCTTCTTTCTTTGCTTCAGGCTTCTTCCAGTTGGCTCCTCCTCCCTTATTAGCCAGAGGAGGTGGCCTATAAGGAGGAGGTTTATCTGAGGTGACAAAGCTTTTTTTCCGCTGACTCATCCGGTTATTATGAGCATCCCATACCTCGTCCTTTCTTGTTCATTTTGCTTCCTATTAAATGATAATAATGGAAAGCTGGGGAATTCTTTTTCTACAACCGGTTCAATCACGGGCTGGCTTCCATCAGGTACTTCTTTTTCCTTTCCCTTATCTTGTTTTTCTTCTAATAACGGAAATAGGGGAATAACTGGTTCACTTTTTATGGTAATTTGGTTAATCCCACTTCCTTGAGCACCTTTTGGAGTAGAAAACTCTAGATCTAGTCTTCTTTGTAGATTTCCTATCAAGGTACACAGTCTACTTACTTCCCCCTTAGTTTCCAAAAAGATTCTTTCCATGCTCTTCAACACTTGTATCATAGTAGCTTGCAATTCTTCATTAGTTCCTTTTCCTTCAGTTCTTCCAGATGAAGTTGGGCTTTCTAGGACCACCTGTCCTGATGGAGAAGAATGATTTCCTAGTTGATCTGTCATCTTTAACAAAGGTTTAGATGATTCGTATTTTGTCCTCTTTTCGACATACGAGATTGAAACAGAGGTCCCACCGGGCGTGCCAAAACTATGTTCGTGGCTAGAATTTCTGTTGGGGATGTTTCCTAGCCGACGAGCACACAGCTCCCTGAGAGGTTGGTGCCGGTTGATGCTTTCTGTCGGGCTTTTTCTCACTGGCGGGCTTGTCGGGCAATTGTCGGGCAAGGCTTGTCGGGTAAGACTGGTTGTCTTGCAACTTCCTATGTTTGTGATTTATAGAGGGGCTTGAGAGCTTTAGAAAGAGGGATAGGGAGATGAGTTTACAAAAGGAAATCCATACTACAGCAGGATTTATACAAGGTAGCATAGCTTTTACAAAGGCTTTGGGTGAAGGTTGATCCCAAAAGGGATGAAGGCTTGGGCTGACTATAGCTTCGTTAGAAGCAAATCTGGCTTGAGCAGAGTTTGTGCTTGTATTTGTTTCTTTGTTTGAGTGTCTCCATCTCTGATTTCTCTTTCTTCTTTTATAGACAGTTTGGCTTGGCCTCCTGTAACTTTAATCTTGCCCGAATGCAGCTTGAAGGGAAATGACTCATGAGCTTTTTACTTGTACTGCCACTGTAAAATGCTTTTGGGCTGATTTGCTGGCTGGTCTACACCACTTGGTCTCTAGGTAGGTGAACAAGTGGTTCAAATGATCTCCACCTAGTCGGGAAAAGCCATTTTCTGCCTTCTGGGCTTTGGCTGAGCTTCGGGCTCCTTTCCTCCTAGTCTTCTTGTTGGGCCATCTTCCTTTTGAGCCCAAAGTTCAAGTTTTAACCTAAACATGGGGGGCACAGAGGGAGTCACCGTGGGTGGTTAGGTTGAGGGAATGAAGCTTGAAGCTCTAGTGGGATCAGTGTCCCTGAAACTGCAGCCTACAAATTTGAGTCACCATGGATGGTTAGGCAAAGGGAATAAAGCTTGTTGCTCTAGTGGGATCAGTGTCCCTGAAACTGCAGCCTACAAATTTGAGTCACCGTGGGTGGTTACGCAGAGGGAATAAAGCTTGCTGCTCTAGTGAGATCAGTGTCCCTGAAATTGCAGTTACAAATTTGAGGCTGTCAGTTCGTTGTTTGGGTGAGAGGGGGAGTGAAGTAGCAGTAGAAGTTTGGTGCACCCAAGGTTATTTTCTGGGTGTGCGATGGAGACATGGGGAGGCTATTTATGGTGAGTCTCGAGGGGAAGATCTACCGCTGCAGGCACTGCCAGACCTATCTTGCTCTTTGTGAGGACATAGTTTCCAAGGTTGTTAATTTTATCTTTTACAATCTTTTAATTCGCAACAATTTATTGCTTTTTTATGAGGACATAGCTTCCAAAGTTCTAGTATTTCCCCATTTATTTAATCCACCAACTGTTTGTATATTCTTTCACTTAGTCACAGATGCCTCCCTTCTTTTCTATCTATAATTATGTCCCTTGCCTGCAAGTCTTGACTATAAGTTAAACTTTACAGGGCCACCACCTTTCATGTTACGGTATTTTAATCGGATTTGGGTGGTAGTTGTATTTGTTGTTGTAATTTTTAGTTTGGAAAATAGTTGAATGGGTGTAGGTTTATTGATCGTAGATTTTTGGTAGTAGGTTTTTATTTGGACATATAGCTTGCATAGTTGAAGCTATTCATAGGACACCATAAATTGATTTACCTTCACATTATCTTGATCAAGAGTGTGAAGTTCTTTTACACGTTGTATAAGTTTTGCTTCCACACTCTTGTTCAAGAGTGTCAAGAGTGTGGAAGGCTTTGTTGAAATTATGTGTTAAAGGTTTATTTTATTTTATTTTTGTTGAATTACATAAATAGATTTTGCTTCCACACTTTTGAAGAAGAGTGTGGAAGGCATTTTGAATTTTTTAGATAAAGCTTTCGGTTGAAGCTTTTGTTAAACACATAAATAGATTTTGCTTCCACACTCTTGAGGATTTTTGAATTGTTTGTTAAAACTTTCGGTTGAAGCTCTTTTGAAGCAAATAAATAGATTTTGCTTCCACAGAGTGTGGAAGGCTTTTTGAAATTTTTAGTTAAAGCTTTCGGTTGAAGTTTTTTTGAAATTGTTGAAGCTTTCGGTTGAAGCTTTTTGAATCAAATGCATCCATTCTTGTTGAACTGTTTGAGTTTCTATACATTTGGCTAAGAACATGATGAACTAGTTGAATTTCCATCATGACTTAGGAGTATCTTAGACGTCAATCCTCCATGTAATAATAAAGGTGTGTGTTTCTGTTTGTTGTAGATGTCAAGGTCTGAAGGTTCTAGTGATGAGGGCTCCTCTAGCTCTGGCTCTAAGTTCGAGCAACCAAGGTCTTCCTTAGAGTCTTATGAAAAGGAAATGTTGGGTGACCCTTATGATCACCAAACATGCCTTCCATCTAATGAAGAGGCGAGCAAGGAGCATAGGTCCAGGGACAAAGCCTTAGATATTGGTGCATCTTCTTCCCACGCGTCAGTAGTTGAGGAGTGTGTCCTCAATGCTATACCCATCTTTCGCTCCAAGTTTACGATGGACCACTTAGGTAAGAACTTAATAGATAATAGATGCCAGCTTGAGGCCTTAAGGAAGTCTTGTATACCCAACAGTGTAGGGATGCGCTTGGTGCGCGATGAAGAATTCCTACTGATTCGCCTAAGGGTCATGTCATGTTCTATACCCAAATACTAAAGAAGTTGGGGGTAAGGTTTCCATTGCATTCGTGGTTGCAAAAGATGATTTCCCTCATGGGATACGCACTTGGGCAACTCAATCCTAGTCTATGGGAGACTTTGACAAAGACTTACATCATTTAGATGGAGTGTGGTCTAGGTGAATCTTCCTTCGCTCAATGGCGATATTGCTATAAGATGCGTCTGATTAAGTCGTCCATGGGCTATGTTGAGTGTGCATGTCGGAGTAAGCATTACTAGTCGATATCAATCTAACCCAGGATCATAACACTGGGAAGCTGTTAAGACGGTCCTTAAGTACTTAAGAAGAACTAAGGATAAGTTCCTCGTTTATGGAGGAGCAACAGAGTTACGAGTGGAAGCCTATACAGACATAAATTTCCAATCTGACGTCGATGATAGAAGTTCCAACTCCGGATATGTATTCACTCTGAATGGTGGGCCTGTTAGTTGGAAAAGCAAGAAACAAGATGTAATTGTTGATTCCACGACGGAGGTAGAATATGTCGTTACAGCTGAAGCCGACAAAGAAGCATTTTGGATGAAGAAGTTCATTACTGAACTTGGAGTGGTTCCAACCATTACATCACCAGTAACTTTGTACTGTGATAATAGTGGGGCGATAGCTCAAGCAAAGGAACCCAGGGCTCATCAAAAGAACAAGCATTTTGATAGGCGCTCTAATATCATTAGAAGATATGTTGCCGAAGGGAAAGTCAACATCCTCAAGGTTACCTCAGCCGATAACGTAGCAGATCCACTAAGAAAGCCAATGTCTCAAATCCAACTTGATCGCCATATGGAAAAGATGGGTATTAGATACATGGGAAGGTGGCTTTGAGTGCAAGTGGGTGATTGTTGGAAGTATGCCCACAAAGCCACTCATTTGATGTAATAGCTTTTGGAATACTTATTGTATTAAACTATTATATGTTTAATGAAGGGCAAAGCTTATTGTTAATCACTATTTATTGTATCATGTGTTTAAGAAATAAGGGAATCCAAGGAATGTATTTGATCTAAGAGAGAAGTGATTTAAATAAGTTAGATTAACGAGACCTTTCTCTTATGTTCATTCCTAAAATGTTCCTAGCCATAGGATTGCCAATTGGGCATTGACAATCCACTAAGGTTAGTATGTGTTATGTCAACTCAAGCGTGAGTATGACTAGTCTCAAGTCATTTAGTATTGGACACTAAGACAAACACATAGGTGCTTGAAAGAGTAATCGAGTACACTGAACAACGATCAAAAGAGAGTTCGAATATACATGTCATGTAAGAACTCGTAAGTTGCAATATGCAAAGTAGTCCTTTGACCTGAGGCATCATAGATGTCTAATGGTTAGGTCTTTGATCTTTGATCATGTCAAAGGCATTCCATCGAGAGTGTCCACGGCATTGTTGGGGTCAAGCTATCTAGTCATGTAGGCATATGAATGCACAACAAGGAATCTCTAACTTTCCATGGTGGAAGGAGAATACTCTAAGATATGATTCGGGAGTCTTTGGCCAAAGTATACGAATATGACTTCGGAAGGATGTTCCAAATCATATTCAATTGAATCATATAGAGAAGTATCAGATTGGATAGTAGACATGATACAAACTATCACTCAAACAATGTGATTAAGAGTATTGTATTAGAGAAGGACCGTATTGCATTGTAATTGTAACTGGATAGGTTCTCCAACCAATTCTATTTAGCTTGGGTAGCCATGAAATGCTGCTAGGTGTCATTCATGGTTTGTGGAAGCCTTGAAGATTAGCAAATACTAATCTTAATCAAAGGGAGAATTGAAATGTAGTTGCAATTCACAATCGATCGTTAAGAGTAACAATCGCCCACTGCCTCGCTAATTGGAACCTAATGGATCGTACACTGAGTAAGGATGAAAGTGAAGAAATATAAATGAAATGGATAAGCAATTAAATGGTTTAATTGAAATATGGTCAAGGTTAATTAATTAGTTAATTAATTATACGAAAGGTTCGTATTGGGCTTTTAAGTTAGTTTTGGACTTCGGGGTCCAAAAGGGTTTGGTCTACTAGGCCCATTATGTTTAAGTTGTATGACAACTAAAACAAATATGGGCAAATAGCCCAATCACTTAAAAGAGGTCGGCCATAGTGAGGGACTGGTAAGTTTTGCTTAATTGCAAGTTTGCCACTCACCTAAGAAAAGAGATATAAAAGCATCTTTATAGCTTTGTACCTCATTAGGGTTTTCTTGAGGCAAAGATGAGAAACATTTTCTCTCTTTTTCTCTAAAGGAGGCCGGCCACTTAGAGAAGATATAGCTAGCAATCTTTTCTTTTCTAAGTCATCCATTTCATCTTCACACCTCATCCTTGGTGTGGAGACTTAAAGACACCAAATCTTTGGTGTTTTTGGAGATCCTTTCCTCACTTCCTCAAGGAGCAAAGGAGCATCAAAAGGAAGAAAATCACAAGGAAGATCCAAGGAGCTAGGAGGTGACTTGAAGGCCCTCCACTTGGGTGAATCCCTTGTGTAAACAAGGATGAGCTTCAAGGGTAATGAATCTCTAAAACCTTCTTTCTCTTTAATGTTGTTAAAGAGTCTTATGGTTCACCATTCACTAGGCTTTGAAACTCATGGGTTTTAGAATTGTTTTTGAATGCATGCCTACTTTAATGTGTTAATAGTTTGCGTATGTGTTTAAATATTCTCACATGTTCTTAGCTAGGAAAAAAATTTTCCTCAGACGGTAGCTCAACATTACCATTCCTTTGAATGAGAACCGAACTGATTGCTGAAGCTGAAATAGATAAATAGATAATGAGAATGTCACCAACTTCAGGTTTAGAGAGTAAGGGGCCTTCTTGAATGCCTTGGCACATTCATCAGTCTATGTAATGCACTTTTTACTTTACTTAAGTGCTTTGAAGAAAGGAGCATATCTATCTATGGCTTTAAAGATGAACCTGGTAAAGGTTGCCACCTTGCCAGTAAGGTTATGGATGTCTTTTGAAGTTACTGGTTCTTTCATGTCAATGATTGCTTTGATCTTCTCAGGGTTAGCTTCAATGCCTTGTTGGCTAATCGTGAAGTCCAAGATATTGCCAGAGCCCACGTCGAAAGCACATTTGTTGGGGTTCAACCTCATTTGGTACCTCTTCAGGATGGTGAAGGTTTCAAACAAGTTAGTGATGTATTGGTTAGCGTGCTTACTCTTGACTACCATTTCATCAACATAAACTTCCATGCTCTTGCAAACATTGAATTGACTAATCTATAATAAGTTGCTCCTGTCAATAGTAAAGGCTATGTGTTGTTGGTCCAGAGGGTACATGATGATTTGGTTATACCCTGAGTAAGCATCCATGAAGCTTAAGAGTTCACACCCTGTTGTTGAGTAAGTCTATCAATGAGAGGGAGGTGAAAACTATCCTTAGGACATTATTTGTTGAGGTCAGTGTAGTCAACACACATTCTCGACAAGGTATTTTGGAGCATGAGGCTTTCCTTGGTCGGATTTTTCTTAACAAGGACAACATTTGCTACCCATATTGGGTAATTGACTTCATAGATGAAGCCTGTCTATGTCTTTGAGTTTTCCAACTTTTGCCTTCATTGCCTCATATCGTTCAGCATCATAAGATCTTCGCTTCTGTCTCACTAGTTTGGTCTTGGGATCAATGTTTAAGCGATGACAGATGATATCGGAAGAGATGCCCAGCATCCCTTCGTATGACCAAGCAAAGACCTCATCATTCTTTTGCAAAAAGGAGATCAATGCCAACTGAAGGGGTGGTGACAAGGTGGTGCCAATCTTTACCATGCGATCCAGATAGTCTTTTGAGATAGAGACTTCTTCCAATTCTTCAGCAGGCTGTGCTTGTTGGGTGAACGAGTCAGCTTGTGGATCGTCGGGTTGACCATTGCCATTACGAAGAGCTGAGTTGGCTTTATCTGGGTTGGTTTTTATGACTTGGTCATGTAAATAGAAGGTTTCCTTGGGCACATGCAAGTGTTGTTGCTTGACTGAAGTGTTGTAGCATGATCATGCATTAAGTAATCTCCTATGATGTAACCATTGCTAGAAGGTGTTGGAAACTTCATTAGCAACATATGTGTAGATACCAGGCCTTAAGATCGTTGATGCTTGTTCGTCCAAAGATCACATTGTAAGCCATTGGGCAGTCGAGCATAAGGAAATTAATCGTAATAGTAGCTGTGTAAAGGCATGTACCAATGGTGAGTGGTAAGTGTATGCTCTCTAAAGGTTGCACGATATCACCAGAAAAGCCTATCAAGGGAGTAATTGAGGGGTCAAACAAGTGTTCAACTACATTAAGTGCCCTGAAAGCTTTAGCGAACATGATATTGACCAAAGCACCTGTGTCTACAAGGATCCGTCGTACATCAAAGTTGGCTATGTGAGCCTCCACAATAAATGGGTCATTGTGAGGGTATATGATGCCTCTTTCCTCCCCAGGGTAGAAATATATTGGATCCTAATTAGGCTTTTGATACTTGCCTTCCCTGATGTCTTCCACATGAAATACTTGGTCGCTAGACCTCAAAGTTTGTTCACTATTTTTCATGGCCTGGTTGGAAGATTCAGAAAAGGGTGTGCCATCATTGATAGAATATATCACGTTCACCAATCGTTGGTTATGGTTGTCCCTGGGAGGGTGAAGGAGGAATTGATCAATTTTCCTTTCGCGTGCCAAAGATATATATGGTCATGGAAGGTGACACGTTTCTCACTGTCATGGCCATTATACTTATGGTAGCAACAAAACACGCCTGTGTTCTTCGTGGACTTATGATCTAGCTACCTTGGTTTTGGCTTCAGTATGAAGTGAGCTATACTGAGGTAAATGGTTGCGCATGTGGCATTTAAAGGTGTGTATGTCTCATACCTTGGGGGTAGGGCCTATCTTGACATGCGTTTGGTCCACTATGTTGATTGCCTGTGGGCGGGCATTATCGTAGCAATACCTCTGGTGATCGCGATAGTGTCCCTTACTCTTCTTATTAAAATGAGACTGTTTAGGATGGAAGTCCTTCCTCTTGCCCTAAGATTGATATGTCTGTTATCCCGGCGACGTGCTAGGTAAGGCAGGGGGAGATACAAAAGCCGTTTTGAAGGTCAAGGTTTTTTCACTTGTTAGATCTGGCTCACATTCCCTACTTGTTGATAGGGGATAGCCATAGGGGGTTTCCCTTAATATATCCTTGCTTTAGTAGATGCATGGTTATAGGCATGTGCCATCACCTTAGAGTAAGTCTTCCAAGTGTTGGCATTGATCATGTACTTGAAGAAACACTCATGTAAGCCTGTTGTAAAAGCCTTGAGGGTAGTCTTGTTATCTGCCTCAGCATAACGAGAATATTCATGGCTGAAGCGACCGGCATACTCACGTAGTGACTCGTCTGGATTTTGGAAAATAGTGTACAAGTCATTTGCAGAGTGCAAGCAATCGATCTGGAAAATGTGTAAAGAAACAAACAGTTTTCTCAACTCTTCAAAGGAATCTACCGTCTAAGGTGGAAGATGGCAATACCAGTTCAAAGCTTCACCAAAGAGAGTGGAGGGGAAGAGAAGACATCGTTCTTCATCAGTATGCATCTGATATGCCATGGTGGACTCAAAGAGGTTAAGGTGTTCAATTGGATCCTCCATTCTAGTATATAGTTGTAAGTCAAGCTTTTGCTTTATCTTTGCTTGGGTGTCAAAGATCTTCCTTGTAAGGGGGCCGTGCCTTGGTTGATTCCAGTCAGGTATCTTGGTCTGGCATTCGGCCTTCAACTTGTTTGCTTCCTCAAGAAGCTGTAGGACAAGGGGGTCCTGGGTGGAGTCAGGTACTACTGGAGCCTTTTTGTGTAAGTTTCCATCACCTCTTGGCAGTAGGGAAGTTTGATCAAGGGCATGTGGGTTTTCCTTGGACTCATCGTACTAGCTTCTAGGGCGTGTTTGTCGGAAGACCTCCGAGTCCCCTATACCCTTATATTCCTCTAGGACTTGTCATTTTTTCCCT
Organism: Malus sylvestris; assembly: GCF_916048215.2. Lineage (NCBI taxonomy): Eukaryota > Viridiplantae > Streptophyta > Magnoliopsida > Rosales > Rosaceae > Malus > Malus sylvestris. The sequence goes on along the minus strand of NC_062272.1, from coordinate 38,202,735 downwards.
AGATTAGTAGCTAGCTTGGGACGTGGTAGAGGATCGAGTCTTTTAGTAACCCTTGGGTCGTTGATCTTTGAGCTTATGTGGATGGGGTTCTCTCGACATTACCTTAGGAAGTCTCGACAGTCACGATAAATAGCTCTCGATCCTTCCACACCCTCAAGAAGGAGGTGCCTCCCTCCATTTCTGCTTTGGGTCGAGGCAACTGGGTTAAGAGAAGTCTTACGTTGATCAACATATTGATGAGTAGCTCACTCCTCATTAGGAATATCCATGTTGAATACCGGTGACCCTTCGTGTTGGGGGGTACCCAGGTGATGGTTGACGTCCAAAAGGGTAATGGGCTCGTGTGATTGAGTATGCCTAGCCTCATGGAACATTCCGAAGACTTTGGAACAACGTAAAGTGTCAAGTTGTGACATTCGCTCGGTTGCTCCGGCCACCTACTGATGATGATGTGTAAAGAGATAGAGATAAGGAAGCAAACACAAGATGTACGTGGTTCACCCTAAGTTTGGCTATGTCCATGGAGTAGAGGAGTTCTTAATAGTAGTGAAAGGTTTATACCAATACATAAGTTCAAGCATAATCATCATTAGTGAGTTTTAATGCATAGTTTAAGTACAATAATGACATTAGGAATTAACTGTAGGAGAATGGTCTTCTTTTATAGTTGAGGAAAGTCTCCAGCTTTTGTCTGCGGTGGATGTGGGACTTTATGAGTTTTATTCTGATGTTTACATGTGTCGTGCTGTGATTGGCCTCCTGGTTTGAGGAAAACTCTTATGCTTCAACGGGGGTGCCTCAGCATGAACCCCTTAGTGGGTCCTTGAAGGTACGAAGTTGACCGGTACTTAGTAGTTTCGGGATTGGTCAAGTATGGTACAAACATGATTTATATTAAAATCAAGTAGTTGTTCTTGAGTTCCAAAAGGCATGCCCTTTTGTGATAGTGGGGGTACCCTTCTCTTACGAGACATGGTTCCAAAACGAATAGGCACTGGGTTCCAACTTGGTGTGGGCACCACAACCATATTCCCTTGCATTCTTATAAGCACCCTATACTTCCCAGGGTAAGGGGTTTGAGGAACATTTTCTCTCAAAGCTTCAGCTCCGTTGTTAGCCTTTTCTATCTCCTTCCTCATTATCCAGCTTGGTTACCTTTCACTTCCTTAAAAAAAAAGAAAAACTCTTAAACTTGATATTCTCAGAAGCTTCTGATATGGCAAGGGTTTTTATAAATTTATTTGAGCTTTATGTTGCCTCTGAACCCTCCTTATCATGGATGCCCCTATTTCTCTCACAGGCCTTCCATCTTTTCCTACTACAAACCATTTTCAGCCCAGTCGGACTGAATTCACCTTTGTATCTGGTGGCATTGGGCTTCTGGTCCTCTTCGTCCTCCTTGGTCAGGTGCTACCATGACTGGTTGAGCATGGTACTTTGACATCCCTCTAATATGGTAACCTCCCGTCTTTATCTTCTGTTTCTTCAGAACGCTCAAAGTTCCTAAACACTTTAGACAAATTCTTAGGTTCTAAATCTCCTCTCAGCATGTGAAACACATTCTTAGAGCTCTTTTTCTTTAACTCAGATGCTTGGGGATTCACTCTGTTGACTTTCTGCTCTTCCCTTTCTTTTCTCTTGACTAACACTTGATCAAAAATGGCACCTGGTGCTCGTACCTTTAGCTCACATTCACATTGGCATTTGCTACATAAAACTACTCCCTTGATTACAGTTGCTTGAGGTCTGTTTGGCAATCTCCTGTTACCATCAGTAGGCCTATCTTCTCACCTCCTTTCTCCCCTTACATTCTAGTTGGTCTTTCTCTTCCCCCTCTCAATCCGATTAAGGTTTATCATGTTAATTGGGGCTTTGGGGAAAGAGTCTGTATCAATCATCATGTTGGCTTGGGGATTCTCTAGCAACAACTTCCCCTTGACTATCAAGTCTTGAATCCAGTCTCTAAATTGCACACAATTAGTGATGGAGAAGTATAATGGATTTTGCAATACTTATTTCCTTTTAGTTTTTCGAGCTTAGGCATTTTCTTGGTGTTTTTGGGCAAAATCACTCGAGCCCTTATAAGCTCCTTATAGATATCTGCTGCCTTAGTTAAGTCAAAGGAATATGATTGGTATTTTGGAGGTTTGATAGGGACAAACCCTCCATCGTTCATCACAATCTTTTGATTCTTGATAGGTTGAACAAAACCCTTCATTGAGTGGTCATCTCTATAGCACAAAACTTTATCCCCTTTCCTATGTTGTTATCACTTTCTCCTTAATCCAAGCCTTCAAACTCCAATTGATGTATTGGTGCTTTATTTTTATAGAAAGAGGGTGCCTTAGAGGAGTGCTTCACTTATTGTTCTTCTATCAATAGTCTCTCATATTTGGTAGCTACAATCACCAACTCCTAAAGTTCATTAAACTGTACATCATAAAACTTCTTCCTCAAAGGTAATCTCAAGGCTTTCTAAGCAATGGCTATAAGTTGAGCGTGGTTAATAGGGAAATGGCTTCTCATTATGGTCCCCCTAAACCTCATCGTAAAATCTTCTGTAGACTCATGCTCATATTGCTTCACCTCCACTAAGTCATTACTAGTCATCTCGGGCCCCACTTTATAGAACTACTCATGAAAGCCCATCACCATCTGTCCCTAATAGCAATAGAATTAGGGGGCAACCAAGAGTACCACTGGGAAGCTAGCCCCACTAGAGAGTTTCCAAACAACCTTAATTTGTAGTTGGGGTTATCATCTAAAGCCACACAGTAATTTGAAAAATTTAAAATATGGTCTTTGGAAGACATATTACAAGCCTCCCCACTAAAGGTTGGAAATGCGGGCATCTTGAAATTCAGTGGAAAATGCTTCTGCTCATCCATATATGCAGGGTAAGTCTTCTAATATGTTATTCTTGAACATCGGGCGGGCTTGAGGTTGTGCATTTTGCACCACCATCCTTCTTATCTCTGCTAATTCGTTCCTGAGTTGTTGGTTGGTCATATGGTTTTCTAGGGAAGAATAATTTCCCCACTTCAGGCCATGGTTGACGAGATAGCCTTCCTTGCTGTATCAGGCTGCCTTTAACTAGTCTTCCCTCCCCTTTATTAACCAATGGTTGGGGTCGATAAGGTGGAGGTTTCCCTCCATTGACGGACAAGCCTTTGGTGTTTACCCCCTCACCTGAGTTGGACGCGCTAAGCTTTATTATACCTAGCCCAACTGGCTTCATGTCCTCTGGTAGTGGAGGTAGGAGATTTGGCAAGCTTAACTCTTGTAACTTCTCTCTCGAACAAATTTTGTTCATACGAATGTTAGAGGAAGACTAAGAATCATCTTTATCGCAGTAGCACTGGCCAATTGGAACAAGTCGGCGTATGAGACACCAGGGTACTTTCCTTTTATCAGCTGAACAAGCTTCAATGCATTCACAAGACCTAAATTTGAGAAATGTAAGCTCATTATCATTGTGTTGATCCTAAAAACTACCAAGCCTACGTGGCGCGCAGGCCGAGTAACTAATAAGCTAACTACATCATTCGGTTATGTGCGGGGTGTGCTAACTCGTCGGCTGAGCTCGGCCGATGAGTAAAATGTGTTGATGTTACATTGGGCGGGCTGTTGACTTCTTGATCTTACGATTGCGATCGAGGAAGGAACATGGCTCGGCCTTTGGGTTCTAGAGCCTGAAGACAAGGTTGTTAGTCTTGTGAAGTTCACGGATCGTCGGCGCTGGGTTCGGTCACGGTGATTATATTCGTAAGAGTATAAGCACGCCGAACCGGTACCAAACTATACGGACACAAGTACTAAAAAGAGATGTATGTCTTGATGGTAAACGTGGTTCAGTTGTCAAAATGCCAAACTCTAAAACTTACCTGTGAATATCCAAGCATAAAATAACTCGACGTTCAATGCACCGAGCCTAGTAATTTGTAACACTTAACTTCACCAAGAAGGCTAATGAGATGACCTCTGCCAACAAGAACTCAAAAATCCTTCTTGGCCGAGACTTGGATAGATAACCAGCCGGCCCCGACACAGTGCTGTTTATCCAAACTGAAGGTGCTCCAGGGTCTCTTCTAAATTCATTTAAAAAATGGCTGAGTAGTAGGCCTAGATAATGGATATCTATATGTTACCCATAGAAGCAACCTTGAGAATAACGACGTCACCATTATACATGATTCTCAATCATGTGGTTTAGTCTCTCATTTGAGTTCATAAATGAACTTTGCCATCCAAACAACATTGTTGTAAGCTTCTATATGGCGATATATTTTGCATGCATGATGGAACACACTAAAGTCATTACTTATAACATTTCCACCCAAATATCTCTTTAGTCATAATAAAGAGATATCTAATTATCTCTTCATTCATAATGAAGAGACATCCAATGATGGATACGATATTAGATTCATAATCTAATACATTCATGCTTCCATTGCTTTAGTCTAATTCTTCCTCATTCTTGAGGAATCTATCCTTTAGTATTTCTTAAATACTTAAGGACTCACTTGACAATTGTAATGATTCTGATCTTGGGCTTGCACTCATATCGTCTTGTACCGATCTTGGTACAACTCATATCAAAAATTTTCATACAATATGAAATACGTAAATCACCTTTTTGCGTATGCATAAAGGATTCTATTTACGCATTATGCTTCTTTGGGAGTCAAAAGGGTACATTCCCTTTTAGAAGAGCAATTTCCTAGTTTGATTGGAATTGTCCTTTCATTTGAAGTTTATCATTCGAGAAACTTCCTACATTTATCGTCTATCAATAGGGATTGAGATAATCCAATTATATCTTGAAATCCATCATTATAGATTTCCATCCCATGTATATAGTGTAACATCCCACATCGCCCAAGGGACTGGATCCTGTAAGTCTTATATATATATTCCCATCTCTAACAAGCACGAGGCCTTTTGGGAGCTCACTGGCTTCGGGTTCCATCGAAACTCCGAAGTTAAGCAAGTTCGCGCAAGAGCAATCCTATGTTGGGTGACGCAGTGGGAAATTCTCGTGTGAGTTCCCAAAAACAAAACCGTGAGGGCATGGTCGGGGCCTAAAGCGAACAATATCGTGCTACGGTGGAGTCGGGCCCGGGATGTAGTGGGGGCTCGGGCCGGGGTGTGACAATTTGGTATCAGAGCCAATCCCTGGCCGGAAGTGTGCCGACAAGGACGTCGGGCCCCTAAGGGGGGTGGATTGTAACATCCCACATCGCTCAAGGGAGTGGATCCTGTAAGCCTTATATGTATATTCCCATCTCTAACCAGCACGAGGCATTTTGGGAGCTCACTGGCTTCGGGTTCTGTCGGAACTCCGAAGTTAAGCAAGTTCATTCAAGAGCAATCTCATGATAGGTGACCCACTAGGAAGTTCTCATGTGAGTTCCCAAAAACAAAATCGTGAGGGCGTGATCGGGCCCCAAAGCAGACAATATCATGCTATGATGGAGTGGAGCCTGGGATGTGGTGGGGGGCCGGGCCGGGATGTGACATATAGACTATGTCTCCCATATACATTATGTCATTATAGAATGTTTAAAGTCATAGCTTTAACGAAGAAGGATTCCTTTCATTTCCAAAATTAATTTATCAATATATGTTCAAATTTAGGAATATGATTAACTCCCACTAATCTTTTGTAAACCTAGTAAACAAGAGATTCATTTACATCTTTATGAGAAATCAAATGATTTGATCTTTCTCTCATAAGATTCTTATAGCTCCCACTAGCTTGCTAAGATTCATGATGGATGGATCTCCACAACTTACACTTCTTGTGATTCCTAGTCTTAGACAGATATTATCAAGACTATCTTGATAATGGTTTCGGAAACCCATATTATGTCCAACTATTGAATCACCGTTTAGTTGTAGCTAGCAATCTTCGAATTAATAGAAATCAAGACTACGTCAAATATGGTTTCTTCCAAGTCAACCAATCTCGTTGATTGTAGTCACATTAAGCTACCAATTAGCTATGAAGGTTTCACTATTTCGGGTCAAATGGTACTATACCATTTCCTTAAGTATATGTCGTATATACACTCAATGTAATCATAAGAATTTTCATTCTTATTTCTTTCGAATTAAGAGGTGTAACTCAAACCATTCAATTAAGAAGGTTTATAGATCATTCTCGACTACCTTGGAGCTAGTAGTGTGGGAACTAGGTTGTTATACTTGTTGATTATCATCTTGTCTCTCAAAGAACCCATTCTTTGAGTTCTATCTCTTGTTCATTTGCTCTATCTTCGGCAAATCCTATTGTAGGGTCACAATGAACTACCCAACAAATAAGGATATCCCACAAGATTGTTCTCAAACAAATATTGCTTATTAGCACACAACCCCAAATCTTAACACGATTAAGACTTATCTTTCTTTCCAACTACATTTGATGAGTAGATTTTATATTATATATTTTACCTTATTCTTAGTATATTTTGGTAAATATTTTGGAAGAATTTTGATGCTTTGAATTGTATTTTCAATATAGGACTTTCAAATTCCTCTAGAGCAAAACAGGACCAAATGGATGAATTTGGAGTAATTCCAGTTGGAGGACGTTCGTCAGTCACTTAGCTTGATCGTATCAAAATTTGGGATTTTTCCACCAATCAGTTATTTTCTGGCAATAAAATAAAGGAGTGACGCGCGGTGTTGGAAAATGACGTTTCTGGGCTTAAATTGTGTTTTTGGAGCCCAAGATGACCTCGGATGGTTTCGTGTCCTTCTGGAGATGTGTTCGGAACGTCCTAAGCTTTAAAACGAGATATCTTGGGCCAGATTTGGAGGAGATCTGAGGCTAAAACGTGGCTGGACAAGTACTTGGCAGATTCCCCTAGTTTAATTAGGGTTTTATTTTCTAAGATATTTTATTATTTTTCTTAGTTTCCTAATTGGAATAAGAGACCTATGTTTTTGGGTTTGTGGAGGGATTAGCAAATATATTGCTTTGCCGTTCTTTGTTTTGGACTACGCCTTCTTTTACGCAACTTTGGACACAGAGAGAATTGCTAGGGTTCTTGGAGATTTTCTACTTTAAGGTGTTTTCAATCATTTTCTTAATAATATTTTGGGTAAGAGACTGTTTACTACCCTTATATTTTGTAGTTTTCAACATTTAGTACATCAAGTTTTTTTCGTCTCAGAGTCATACCTAAAGTGTAAATTTTGGGACAGTCTCATACATCCGTTAGTCAAATTGTTAAGTCTCCCGTTAATTATGACGTGGCGCCCATGTGGACAATGATTGGGCACAACGTGTCATCCACGTGAAAATTAAAAATAAATTATATATATATTTAAAAAAAAAAAAAAAAAAACCTTCGTCTTCCCCAGATTCGGAGGAAGAAGAAGATGAAGAAGAAGGGGAAGGAAGAAGGAGAAGAAGGAGGAAGAAAAAAAAACAAAGTTGCAGATTCGGAGGAAGAAGAAGAAGGAGGAGGAAGAAGAAGAAGAAAAAAAAAACCAAATCTGCAACCCAGATTCGAAAGAAGAAGAAGAAGAAGAGGAACGAAGAAGGAGGAAGGAGAAGGAAGAAGGAAGAAGAAGAAGGAAGAAGGAGGAAGAAAGAGGAAGAAGAAAAAAAAAAGAAAAAAAAACTTCATCTTCCCCAGATTCGGAGGAAGACGAAGAAGAAGAAGAAGAAGGAGAAGGAAGAAGGAGAAGAAGGGGGAGGAAGAAGGAGAAAGGAAGAAGGAGAAGAAGGAGGAAGAAGAAAAAAGAAACTTGCAGATTCGGAAGAAGAAGAAGAAGGAGAAGAAGGAGAAGGAGAAGGAGAAGAAGGGATAGGAAGAAGGAGGAAGGAAGAAGGAGAAGAAGGAGGAAGAAGAAGAAAAAAAAAATTGCAGATTTGGAGGAAGAAAAAAAAAACAAAACCGAATCTATAACCCAGATTCAAAGGAAGAAGGAGCAAGAAGGAGCAAGAAGAAAAAAAAAAAAACCTTCATCTTCCGAGATTCGGAGGAAGACGAAGGAGAAGGAAGAAGAAGGAAGAAGAAGGAAGAAGGAGAAGAAGGGGAAGGAAGAAGGTGAAGAAAAAAAAAAGTTGCAGATTCGGAGGAAGAAGAAGAAGAAGAAGAAGAAAAGAAAAAAAACCGAATCTGCAACCCAAATTTGGAGGAAGAAGAAGAAAAAGGAAGAAGGAGGAAGAAGGAGGAAGAAGAAATAAAAAAATAAAATAAAAAAACTTCATCTTCGCCAGATTCGGAGGAAGAAGAAGGAAGAAGGAGAATAAGAGGAAGGAAGAAGGAGGAAGGAAAAAGGTGTTGGAAGTATGCCCACAAAGCCACTCATTTGATGGAATAGCTTTTGGAATACTTATTGTATTAAACTATTATATGTTTAATGAAGGGCAAAGCTTATTGTTAATCATTATTTATTGTATCATGTGTTTAAGCAATAAGGGAAACCAAGGAAAGTATTTAATCTGAGAGAGAAGTGATCGAAGTAAGTTAGATTAACGAGACCTTTCTCTTATGTTCATTCCTAAAACGTTCCTAGCCATAGGATTGTCAATTGGGCATTAACAATCTGCTAAGGTTAGTATGTGTTATGTCAACTCAAGCGTGAGTATGACTAGTCTCAAGTCATTTAGTGTTGGACACTAAGACAAACACGTAGGTGCTCGAAAGGGTAATCGAGTACACTGAACAACAATCAAAAGAGAGTTCGAACATACATGTCATGTAAGAACTCGTTAGTTGCAATATGCAAAGTAGTCCTTTGACCTGAGGCATCATAGATGTCTAATGGTTAGGTCCTTGATCTTTGATCATGTCAAAGGCATTCCATCGAGAGTGTCCACGGCATTGTTGAGGTCAAGATATCTAGTCATGTAGGCATATGAATGCACAACAAGGGATCTCTAACCTTCCATGGTGGAGAGAGAATACTCTAAGATATGATTCAGGAGTCTTTGGCCAAAGCATATGAATATGACTTAGGAAGTTTGTTCCAAATCATATTCAATTGAATCATATAAAGAAGTATCACATTGGATAGTAGACATAAAACAAACTATCACTCAAACAATGTGATTAAGAGTATTGTATTAGAGAAGGACCGTATTGCATTGTAATTGTAACTGGATAGGTTCTCCAACAGCTTCTACTTAGCTTGGGTAGCCATGACATACTGCTAGATGTCACTCATGGTTTGTGGAAACCCTGAAGATTAGCAAACACTAATCTTCAACAAAGGGAGAATTGAAATGTTGTTTCAATTCACAATCGATCGTTAAGAGTAACAATCGCCCACTGCCTCGCTAATTGGAACCTAATGGATCGTACACCGAGTAAGGATGAAAGTGAAGAAATATAAATGAGATGGATAAGCGATTAAATGGTTTAATTGAGAATGGTCAAGATTAATTAATTAGTTAATTAATTTTACGAAAGGTTCGTATTGGCCTTTTAAGTTGGTTTTGGGTTTCGGGGCCCAAAAGTGTTTTGGTCCGCAAGGCCCATTATGTTTAAGTTGTATGACAACTAAAACCAAATGGGCAAGTAGCCCAATAACAAAGACAAGGCCGGCCATAAGGGTAAGTGGATGCAAACTTGAATTAATTACAAGTTTGCCAGTCACATGTGATGTAGTATAAAGTCAACTTTGTAGCTTTTTCTCATTAGGGTTTTCTTGAGGCAAAAAAGAGAAACACTTTCTCTCTTTTTCTCTAAAAGGAGGCCAGCCACTTAGGGAAGAATTAGCTAGTAATCTTTTCTTCTCTAAGTCATCCATTTCATCTTCACACCTCATCCTTGGTGTGGAGACTTAGAGACAAAAAATCTTTGGTGTTCTTGGAGATCCTTTCCTCACATCCTCAAGGAGATAGGAGGTGACTTGAAGGCCCTCCACTTGGGTGAATCCCTTGTGTAAACAAGGATGAGCTTCATGGGTAATGAATCTCTAAATCCTTCATTCTCTTTAATATTGATAAAGAGTCTTGTGGTTCACCATTCACTAGGCTTTGAAAGTCATGGGTTTTAGAATTGTTTTTTAATGCATGCCTACTTTAATGTGTTATTAGTTTGCATATGTGTTCAAATGTTCTCACATGTTCTTAGCTAGGACAATATTTTTCCTTCAAGTGGTATCAAGAGCCCAGGTCTAGTTTATGGTGAATCCTTTTGGGTTTTGTGTTTTTTCATGGTTTGTGATTTAAATGTTGTAAATGTTACAAGCCTTGTTCTTGCTTTTGAATATAAATTTTGCTTTAAAATTTAGCATCTCAAATGTTGTAGATGTAGTTCATTTATGCATGAATATTGGAACTAAAATTTGGTGCCATGTATGTGGGGAAATTCGGCCAAATCCACAGGGTGGATTTTTGGGTTCATGTTTGTCTTTGTTAAAAGAGTTTTAAAGTGACTTTAGGAACCCCTGGTGTGAAAATTACCTTAACACACAAATTAAATCCTCTTGTTGTCAATTGTAGTAAAGAATGTAAGTAGGGATCGTTCTAGGCCGGGGATTAGGAGGGATTGCTAAAACACTTGAAACTGACTTAAAGATGTGAAAACAAACTTAACAGCATGAAATTAAACTTACAAGAGTCAAAACAAAGCCACAAGACTCAAAACAGATTATAGAGACTCAAAACTGCCTGAAAACAACTCTAAGGCAGTTTCTGCCACTAACACAAAGTTTGGACGAAAATTGATTTTATCTTGACTTAAAACACTTAAAAACACAATCTAAAACAAGTACTAACTAATAGATACTCTAAAGTAAAGGGGGATTTGGTTTTGGGTGAATTTAAGTAAAAACAAGTAACTAAAGACTTAAAACAGATTTTGGAGGAATTTGGTGATTTGAATGGATGATGGGCTAGCTAGAAGGTCTTTCTCCACACATGACACACTTGCATATAAAACGATTTCCAGTTGCTTTTCAATAAACTATGAACCTCAACACCCCAGATTAATTAGGTACGCTTAAATTAATCCTCAGATTTTCCTAATTTCATTGAATTGGATGATTGCATACAACAACCCAAAGCATTCCCCACAAGTTCCCTACATGAATTGCATAATAGAGATACAAGCAAGAATCATTAAGTTCTATGAAAATCATAAGCATTGATGAAACACTTGTAACTATGAATTGCATGAAACTTATGCCAAGAATTTACTTAACACGGTTGTGACGAACAACCTTTACTACTTGTGAATATAAGTTCATAACGATTGGGTGAAACTCCCTTATATCCTAGCATCATATTTATGCATGGAAATTAAGCGTGCACTCTCAACCAACATACACAAATCAGTTTTAATTCAAATGGATAAGTAAATTGAATTCACAACTTATGAATCACAACTGAAAGTAATCAAATCATATTGCAAGCATGAACATGGTTTCGAATTCCCCCTAGCTAAGGGGGGTTTAGTTCCTCATACTCACAAAGCAAAGATAAACAAATTTAGACATTGAAAACAAAAGAATGAAAACACCTAAAAACGCTCCAACAATCCAACTTGAATGGCAAGCACGTCCAAGGGTCCTCCTTCTTCTCTTTGTTGCGGCACAAGGTGTGGTTTGATGGATGAGTGGTAAATTATGGTGGTGGATGGATATAGGTGAGTTATGGTGAAGGGTGGATGGGTGGATTGTGTTCTCTCCCAAGGAATGAAAGTGTAAGTGTATGGAGTTGTGAGATGTGAATGTAGTGTCTTTGGATGGATCAAGATTGTCCCCAAATTATGGTGAAGGGTGGATGTATTTATAGGCTAGGGAGAGGAGTGTATGGAGTTGTAATGAGTGGATGTAATGGGTGTAGTGGGTGAGTGTTGTGGTAATGAGTGGATGCAATGGGTGTAGTGGGTGGATGTTTGGTAATGAGTGGATGTAATGGGTGTAGTGGATGAGTGTTTGGTAATGAGTAGTGCTTGGTAATGAATGGATGTAATGGGTGTAGTGGGTGAGTGTTGTGGTAATGAGTGGATGTAATGGGTGTAGTGGGTGAGTGTTGTGGTAATGAGTGGATGTAATGGGTGTAGTGGGTGAATGTTTGGTAATGAGTGGATGTAATGGGTGTAGTGGGTGAGTGTTTGGAGTTATAGGTCAACACACTTGCGCACACACATACTGATTTCTTGCCTTCAAATCTTCAAAAACGTCCATCCTCAAGTCTCCATGCTTGCGCTATCCAATCTTGGCTAAAAAATGCTCTAAAATGCTCCAAAATGCACTTTCTTGCCAACTTTGTTATTATTACCTACAAACACACGAAAATAGCTTAAAATACATAATTAACTAAGAAATAACAACACAAATGCACAAGAACAAGCTAACTAAGTCGCATAAATATGCTCCTATCAAATTCCCCCACACTTAGCTTTTGCTAGTCCTCGAGCAAAACAAAAGAAACAAAACGAAACAAAACAAACAAAATATAACCTAACCTTACAACATTTGCCTCAGGGATTTTCAATGAAACAGGACATGCCAAAGATCACTACTTACATAGAATTAAGCATTCCTTACCCTCGAGCATACTTAATCATGGTCACCATTTGCTAGCTCACATTTAATCAATTAAAATAGCATGTTGTATATAGTAACATGCCTTAGAGAATTTCCTCAATTCCTTACTAGATACACTCTTATTTTCACACAAGAATTTCTGACTACACTCTCTATACTAGGTATATGTGAGAAGATTGATGTAAACATGAAAACTAGTACTCACATATGTTTTTCAACAAAAAAGCAATTTCTGGAATTATTAATTCATGTATATACATGATCTCATGAATCGAATGCTACTACTTAGATGCGAGAACCAGTGACACCATATGCTCATACCAATTTCGAACTCCACAAATTGAAACACACAACACTCAAGATTGAAGTCAAGGGTTGTAACAGGGCTTGGGGGTAATGGCTAACAAAGAAAGGATATGGATAACAAACGTTCTTAAAGCGATAGGAAGCAAAGCAATGGAATCGACATTTGGAATTTACTTTAGAATGCAAAAATCAACTTTTAAACACAAAGGGAAGATTCATGCAACACTTAGGGTCGAATTCAATGCTTTGGACCCTTTCTTCAACAAACAACACTTTAGAGCTCTTTCTCATATATTTTTCAACTCTTTTTCACTCTTTTCACAATTTTTCTTCTTTTCATTCTATTTTTCACGAATTTTTCTTTTTCTTTTTCTTTTCTACCCATGCCTTATGAAGGATTTTGGCATACACATACACACAAGAATCACTTCCCCCACACTTGTTTTTCTGCAAGAGTTCAACAAAAGGAATTCCTTCTAAATTATGCTTTACTATGCTTCAAGAACAAGGGTATGGATGGTCCTAATCTAGGCTAGTTGAGGATAGTGTGGGTAACAAAGAACATAGGCTACACAAGGCTCAACGGGGTTAAACTTAAACACATAATGAACAGGATAGGCTTTTTGGCTCTTGGCTCACTAAACAACTTCATCTTGAATATGTGTTATGCAAATCAATAACATGCTTTGAATGAAATAGGCATGAGTTCTAGCATTTGGAACTAAATGATGAAACGCCTTCTAAGTAGCAACCAAGCAAAGAATAATGAGATCATGCAACGACTTTAGAAAACAAAAAAATTGCACAGATTAATAACTCTCCAAATAAACGTTTAGGCCCAAGTCTCTCAAGGATGTAGCGTTAGTTTGAGTTCCTTCTTTCAAGCATGTTACAAAAACGGATTTTTCCTTTATGATTGCATGTGAATTCATAAATTGTAACCACAACCAAGCATACACCAAAGAGTAAATCAAATTTTCATCCATGTTTATAACTCTCTTTAACAGTCATGTAATTAAAAACCAAATCCTCATTATTGTGTTGGAAGGTACCCTAAGACACAAATAAACACACAAAAACAACTCTTTTTGGGTTTTTTAAAACAATTTTTCAAATTTTTATGAGATTTTTGGATTTTTATGTCAAAACACACTAAAACACTCAAAAACAGCTTAAAAACACTTAAAACAGCAAGGAACAACACTAGAAGTAATGGGTGATGAACTCCTACGAATTTCATGCAAAACAATGGTTACCCCCCCCACACTTAAATCAAACATTGTCCTCAATGTTTCAAGCATAAACTCACACAAAAACAAGCAAACAAACAAACAATGAATAAACATGACAAGTATAGCAAAGTAAAAACCAGACAGAGTAGAGTTTAAGAACGCAAATCTGGTTTTGGAGATAGATGATCTTGTTGACTTTCCACAGCGTTGATCTCGAACTGGTTTGGAATTTTGAGCGAGTAATATTAGAGTTCCTTGGTTGTGCAGTCTGCATTCTTCTCTGCTTGTTTCTTCTGCACAGCAGGTAGGCACGAGGTAGAGGTGATGGTCTGTTTCTTTCTTCAATCTTTCCAAGTGCCCACCTCTTGCTTTCTTTCTCCTTGTCCCTAGCTGATGATGAATTGGCAAATTGTCTCCACATGCTTCGAGGTATCATTTTCACTTCCCTTATCTGTTCCCCAGGCAGATGTGGTAGACGAAGAGGAAGCATAAAATGATGAAGATGAGTACTCGAGAGTAAGGCTAAGTAAGCAATCAGGAAGAGGTTCCAGGCAGTCGGTTCCAGATCGGAAGATTGATACCAAGTGCTAGCTGATTGCTCTCTTTCTCCTTATCCCAAAACAACGACAAGGAGAAGGACATGGAGAAAGCATGATATGAGATACTCTTGCTTTCAACCTTCATGATATGAAATACTTTTGCTTTGGATGAGTTGTTTGCAGAGGTACCCCAAGGAATAAGGAACACTAAGTCACTCGAGAGGGTTTGTTGGAAAGGCATTCTCGGAGAAGAAGAAGGGTTATGTATGTCTGCCTTGCAATGAAGGGTGAAGGGTGAAATTTATAGGAATTAATAACCGGTACTATTCTTTCACTCTTGTCAGCAACCGTTGGATGATTTTATAGTAAACTTCACGTGCTTTCTACTTCACAAGAGATCTTCGACAGATTGCCCGTAATTTCTGCAAGGCTGATTGTGCATGTGGTTGGCACTGACACGTCTGGAAAAGCAAGTGCCTCTTCGATATCTGGAATCGGCACTTCGACAAAATGCCCGAGATTTCTGTAAAGCTGACTCTGCATGTGACAGATGTTGACACGTTTGGAAAAACGCTTCGACAAACTGCCCGTGATTTTCACAAAGCTGACTCTGCATGTGACAGATGTTGACATGTCTCGAAAAGCAGATGGTTGGAATCGGCGCTTCGACAAACTGCCCGTGATTTTCGCAAAGCTTACTCTGCATGTGACAGATGCTGACACGTCTGGAAAAGCAGATGCCTTTCCGATCTGGAATTGCCTCTTTGATCTCTGAAATCCCGTCGAGTGCAGAGGTTGCATGTGACAAGTGCGAACAAATCTGGAAAAGAAGATTGGCCGTGGTTTCTAAGCAAGCCCAGCTTTTGAGAAAGCTAGCGCCTCTTTGATTTTTGAGTTGGCCTCTTCGATTTCTGAGCTTACCTCTTTGATCTCTGAAATCCCATCGAGTGCTGATTTTTATAGAGGTACGTAGGACGTTCAAAGCACACTTGAATTTCTGCCTGTAGAAACTCCCTTCTTACACTTCTACGATCTTGACTTGTTCAACCTCTTCTTTCTTTAACATCTTTGAAAATGTCTGGCCCTTCCGATCGTCGTTTTGACTTGAACCTTGGTGAAGAGGCAGTCCCGCTTTCTCCAGACAACATATGGCGCCCATCCTTCATATCCCCTACTGGTCCCCTTACCGTTGGGGATTCGGTGATTAAGAATGATATGACAGCTGCGGTGGTGGCCAAGAACCTTGTCACTCCCAAAAATAACAGACTACTTGCCAAACGGTCTAATGAGTTGGCTGTTAAGGATTCTCTGGCTCTCAGTGTGCAGTGTGCAGGTTTCGTGTCTAATATGGCCCAACGCCTATTTGCCCGAACCCGTCAAGTAGAATCATTGGCGGCTAAAGTGATGAGTCTCAAGCAGGAGATTAGAGGGCTTAAGCATGAGAATAAACAGTTGCACAGGCTCGCACATAACTATGCTACAAACATGAAGAGGAAGATTGACCAGATGCAGGAATCTGATGGTCAGATTTTACTTGATCATCAGAGGTTTGTGGGTTTGTTCCAACAGCATTTGCCTTCCTCTTCTGGGGCTGTACCGCGTAATGAAGCTCCAAATGATCAACCTCCGATGCCTCCTCCTTCTGGGGCTCCGCCGACTACTAAGACTTCTCTTAAGCAGCCTTTGTGAAGGCTCCCTCTTGTATTTATCTGCTTAATGTTCCTTTCTTTTTTATGAATGTAAAAATACCTTGCATAACTGTCAGTGTTTCAAAAATAAACCCACACTAAAAATAATTAAACAAGCAACAAATAAAAATGACAATCATGGAAAAATAAAACTACAAAAAAGGGAAGGTTTTTAGAAACGCAAAACTGATTGTGGAGCAATTCAAAAATCTTCCTTATTTGAATACATGGGTTGCCTCCCAATAAGCGCTTGCTTTAACGTCTTGCAGCCGGACGATACCTCCAGTCACACTCCTCTAGTTCCCATGGCATGGAAGTGATCTTCGAATGGAAGGTGATACTTGAAGTGATCGGGCAATGGTGTAAATTCTAGTGTGGGTGCCTGAATCATCAAAATCAGCAAGTTAGTGGAAAACGTATGTAAAATTGGAGAATATGACTTACTTGCTTTGTCCGACAAGAACTCAATGACAAACACCACTTCTTTGAAATTTTCAGGGATATTGGACTTGGCCAAATTGAATGTGATGGTTGGGACTTGTCCCGTGTCATAAAATTCAACTTCTTTAGGAATGCTTGTCTCAATCACATCCTCTTTGATGCATTTTACATCTTTTCTAGCCACTACTTTCTCTTGAATCATTCTTCTTGGTGTACAAAGTCCTTTGAACATTTCAACACAATCTGGAACTTGATTTGTTGCACC
This sequence comes from Malus sylvestris, assembly GCF_916048215.2. Taxonomy (NCBI): domain Eukaryota; kingdom Viridiplantae; phylum Streptophyta; class Magnoliopsida; order Rosales; family Rosaceae; genus Malus; species Malus sylvestris. Next base: position 38,185,745 of record NC_062272.1, on the reverse strand, counting down.
AAGAATTGGAATATCATTTTGCACCTTTAGGAAGGCTTCCACGATGTTTTTTTTACTCTCTTCTTTCTTGGGAATCAAAAACCTGCGAGGAAAAGGGACGCTCGGAGGAATAACATTAGAATGAAATGAAATTGGGACGTCCTTACTTATGGTGGGTGGTTTAGAGGGCTTAGGGGGCTGCGGCAAGGGTTGTTCTACCCTTTCCGTGTGTATGTCTTCTTCCTCCTCCTCAATCAGCAGCTCCTCATCCACTTCTAGGCTATGTTTGGATGTTTTTAGGTTAGCTCCAACCTCCATAGCACTTCCCAAAGTGATAGCATCATGGATTTTAAAATCTTCCTTCGAATTTTCAATAGTTGAGTTAGGGAGTTCACTTTGCTCTTGAATTTGTGCCATGAACTCCATAATCTGCCCAGTTTGCTTCTCCAATTCACCCGTCTTCTTGGCTTGATTTTGCATCTCTTTGTTTTGATTTTCTACTTCCTGGTTCAAAGAGGTGAGTAACTTATTAAACATATCATTATCCAAAAACGTACCTGAATTGAATTGGGCAGATTGTTGTGGTGGCTGTGAAGGTTCATTGGCCAGTGATAGAACTCCTCCGATGGCGGCAAATATTCTTCTTGCTGTGAGCCCTGCACCAAAGAGTTTAATTCATTAAGAATTTGATTGTAATCTATTGACGAATCTAAGTTTGATTGGGCATATTGTATATGAGGCTGTAGTGGCTGCATAGGTCTTGAATAGAACTCCTCATATGGCTGCCAATATGCTTCGTGTTGAACTTGTTGAGCTTCCCACCACATAGAGTTTGAATGATCACTCCAATCTATTTGTGAACATTGATTGGCTTGATATCCTTGCTTATAAGACGCACCAAATGTAGGGACACTTTGCATTGTGGTCCTTTCGGCATATTGTGACAATTGAGAAGTAAGTTTCGCCAATTGAGCTTGAATGGTAGCAAAACCCATGTCTTACTTCTCTAGTACTTGAAATCATGGAAACAAAACTAAATCAAATATCATAAGTAAAAATAAAAGACACAAATAGAAACAAAGTCAGTAACTAAAACAAAAAACATGAAAAAGAAACAACGGGGGATTAGCAAAGTTGCTAATCCCCGGCAACGGCGCCAAAAATTTGGTGCGAAAATTACCTTAACACACAAATTAAACCCTCTTGTTGTCAATTGTAGTAAAGAATGTAAGTAGGGATCGTTCTAGGCCGAGGATTAGGAGGGATTGCTAAAACACTCGAAACTGACTTAAATATGTGAAAACAAACTTAGCAACATGAAATTAAACTTACAAGACTCAAAACAAAGCCACAAGACTCAAAACAGATTATAGAGACTCAAAACTGCCTAAAAACAACTCTAAGGCAGTTTCTGCCACTAACACAAAGTTTGGACGAAAATTGATTTTATCTTGACTTAAAACACTTAAAAACACAATCTAAAACAAGTACTAACTAATAGACACTCTAAAGTAAAGGGGGATTTGGTTTTGGATGAATTTAAGTAAAAACAAGTAACTAAAGACTTAAAACAGATTTGGGAGGAATTTGGTGATTTGAATGGATGATGGGCTAGCTAGGTCTTTCTCCACACATGACACACTTGCATATAAAACGATTTCCAGTTGCTTTTCAATAAACTATGAACCTCAACACCCCAGATTAATTAGGTACGCTTAAATTAATCCTCAGATTTTCCTAATTTCATTGAATTGGATGATTGCATACAACAACCCAAAGCATTCCCTACATGAATTGCATAATAGAGATACAAGCAAGAATCATTAAGTTCTATGAAAATCATAAGCATTGACGAAACACTTGTAACTATGAATTGCATGAAACTTATGCCAAGAATTTACTTAACACGGTTATGACGAACAACCTTTACTACTTGTGAATATAAGTTCATAACGATTAGGTGAAACTCCCTTATATCCTAGCATCATATTTATGCATGGAAATTAAGCGTGCACTCTCAACCAACATACACAAATCAGTTTTAATTCAAATGGATAAGTAAATTGAATTCACAACTTATGAATCACAACTGAAAGTAATCAAATCATATTGCAAGCATGAACATGGTTTCGAATTCCCCCCTAGCTAAGGGGGGTTTAGTTCCTCATACTCACAAAGCAAAGATAAACAAATTTAGACATTGAAAACAAAAGAATGAAAACACCTAAAAACGCTCCAACAATCCAACTTGAATGGCAAGCACGTCCAAGGGTCCTCCTTCTTCTCTTTGTTGCGGCACAAGGTGTGGTTTGATGGATGAGTGGTAAATTATGGTGGTGGATGGATATAGGTGAGTTATGGTGAAGGGTGGATGGGTGGATTGTGTTCTCTCCCAAGGAATGAAAGTGTAAGTGTATGGAGTTGTGAGATGTGAATGTAGTGTCTTTGGATGGATCAAGATTGTCCCCAAATTATGGTGAAGGGTGGATGTATTTATAGGCTAGGGAGAGGAGTGTATGGAGTTGTAATGAGTGGATGTAATGGGTGTAGTGGGTGAGTGTTGTGGTAATGAGTGGATGCAATGGGTGTAGTGGGTGGATGTTTGGTAATGAGTGGATGTAATGGGTGTAGTGGATGAGTGTTTGGTAATGAGTGGATGTAATGGGTGTAGTGGATGAGTGTTGTGGTAATGAGTGGATGTAATGGGTGTAGTGGGTGGATGTTTGGTAATGAGTGGATGTAATGGGTGTAGTGGGTGAGTGTTTGGAGTTGTAGATAAACACACTTGCATACACACATGCTGATTTCTAGCCTTCAAATCTTCAAAAACGTCCATCCTTATGTCTCCATGCTTGCACTATCCAATCTTGGCTCAAAAATGCTCTAAAATGCTCCAAAATGCACTTTCTTGCCAACTTTGTTATTATGACCTACAAACACACGAAAATAGCTTAAAATACATAATTAACTAAGAAATAACAACACAAATGCACAAGAACAAGCTAACTAAGTCCCATAAATATGCTCCTATCAACCCCTAAGTGCCCTAGGATGTTAACCCTCTTTTGTGTCGTGAAAATTTGAGTTTTATGTAGTGAAAACATTCATGGAGCTCTTATGAGTTTTCATGTGTGTTCTTCAAAGTTCTTGAAGTTCTTACCAAGAACAAAAAGGTTTGGTGTTTTGATTCAAAGTGTTTGATGTTTTTCATAAAGTTTTGTTTATGGTGGTTAGTGTGACTTTATTGTAATAATTGGTATGACATAATTTGTCCTTTTCAATCAATTTTTCCACCCATCCCTTTCACTTTTTTTTTTTTCAACACTCTTTAAAAATTTGAATTTTCACCAAAACCTTTCCCCCCCCTTTTTCACTACCAAAACCGGCCACCCTACAAAGTAGGGTACTTTTGGGGCCTTTATTAAATTACATAAAGTTTTGATATTTTTGTGTATTTATACTTTGGCTCAAAAGTTTACATTTTTACGTAAAGGCCCAAAATCACTAAAGGACAAATTGTTTTGCTCCTTTAATGAAGTTTTTGTTATTGTTGAAATTTTTGGGTTCTAGTTGGAATTACATGAAGTTGTGGACTCTTGTGTTTTTACAAAGTGACCCCAAAAGTTTATGTTTTAACATTGTGGCCTAATAGTTGTGGTCATTGTTTTTCGGCCCAAAAGACGATGAGAACAAAATGGTTTTGTCTCTTTAGTGAGAATTGGATTTTCATTTCATTTAGTTCCATTTAAATCAATTCTATGAATCCGAAAACCAATTGTTTAAGTTGCTTTCTTAGTTAATATGATTGATTAAGAAAATGGTGATTATGAACCAAAGACCTCGATAATTGAGCTGTGTGATTGGCCACTTTACATTATGAATGCTTGGGTTAAGTAGTTTAGATTTGAATGTAATTTGATTAGTTTAAATTTGTTGTAAATGGACATAAGTCCATCAAATGTGTTGTAAAAGGGCATAAGCCCTTCTCTTTATTTCAAGTATTCCTATTTGTTTATTTGTATGCAAATTGGAATAGTTGGGTCCAACGCCCAATAGGAAATAACGGTTTAATTAGATTAAACGCGTAACTAAAATCAACAACTACCTACCTGAGACCCGAGGTCCAACACAAGGCTCGTGTTGGATCAAATCAAACGGTTCATAATCATCCTAAGACCTAATATGACTATATAGTCCATATGAGGATGCAAAGCATTCGTTAGTAGTTCCATATAGTCTCGCTTGTTTCATCGAAATAGTGGGAGTATTATATACTACTAATTCATATTAACTTGGACCAATGGTTGTGATAGGCCCAAGTTCTTCTAGTAAGATTAAAATAAAATTGATGTAGCCCAACACTACTCCCTCAACAAAACGAATATTAAGTTGATAAGTGAGAGATGCTTTGAACATCTCTTCGTAGGCCTTCCACCATGGTGGGCTCCAATCGTTTGTGACTCCTACACCGGCTTCACCCAATCATGGGGAAGTTCAAAGTATGTGCTTACATTCAGGAGGAGTCCATATGTACATACATGATATGGTGAGGTAGGCAACGAGAATGGCTGACATCATATCATTGTGAGGCTATTCTTGAACCCCTACATGAACTAGCATGGTGGGAATAACTTAACTAGGTGCAATGGTGCCAACATCATATCATTATGAGGCATCATTCTCTAGAGGCCAAACTAGATGGGTAATTACAAGAGTTGTAAATGACTAAAGCGTTATTCTCTCATCATTATTTTTGCTAACCAACATCGTATCATCGTGAGGTGGGCTTGGTAATGGTGAGCCTCCCATACCCCGTTAAGAGTTCAATATAACTCTCGAATTCCATTGAGGGATGTGGAATTTGCCAAAAATAGTGGGTGGTACTATTTGATTTAAGACCCAATCAAGTAGTTTTAAAATCAACAATCTAATACGATTTCTGTTATGTTATGTAGTTAACAACATGCCTAAAATTACACCCACCATTATACTTGACAAAAGGGGCCTTAGGGGCCAACGTTTCCTTGCTTGGTATCGCCACATTGAGAATGTCTCAAAGGTGAAAGACATATTGTATGTGCTTAAGCAATCCGCTCCTCATGTACCTTCTACAAAACTAGCTTCAAATGAGGAGTGTCAAAATTATGCTAGACACTATAAGGATGACTTACAAGCCAAATGCTTAATCCTCACTTCACTTAGTGAGGAGCTTATGAAGCTACATAACATGGACACTTCTTGTGCCATGGTTGAAAGTTTGCATAAGATGCATAACATTGAGACTAGTAATGTACGATTCTCAAATGTTTGTAGTCTATTGAATGCCAAAATGGCAAAGGGGACATCGGTCCATAAACATGGACAAAAGATGGAAAGGATCTTTCAAGATCTTGAGAGTTTAGGAACTTCCATTGATGGGAAAATGGCCCAAGACTTTTTCCTTGCATCTCTCTCGGATGATTTCACTAAGTTTATTGTAAACTATAAAGTGAATAGATTCGATCATACCTTTACCGAGATGATTGACATGTGCTGTAAGTTTGAACAAGGTTTCAAAAAGGACAGTGGGAGTGAGAATGAAATCACAAGGAAAAGGTTACATAAGAAGAAGGCAATAAAATCCAAAGGAACATGCTTTCATTGTGGAAATGATGAACATTGGAAGAAGAAATACAGGGTGCGCATTGCGAGCCTTATGACATGAACTTTTGAAGGGACTATTTCTGTCATAGAGAGTGCTTTTACAGTGAGCTCCAATTCCTGGATATTTGATTCAGGCGCTAGTGAACTTATTTGCAATTCATTGCAGGGACTAACAGGGAGCAGGACACTGCGTAATGGGGAGATGATTGTGCGAGTTGGGAACGGCACTAAGATCTCTGCAAAAGCAATAGGCACCTACATGCTTAAACTACCCTCTGGGGAAGTCCTGGAACTTAAAAATTGTTTATATTTTCCTTCATGTATAAAGAATTTGATTTCTATCTCAATGCTTTTACGAGATGGGCACTCAGTATTGTTTGACAAAATGAGTTGCACTTTATACTTGAACGGTCGTATTATCTCTCATGGTAATATGATAGAGGGACTTTTTCACCTAGAGACAACTAGTGGGATGCACTGTATTGACAACGGGAATACCTCAAAACCCAAAAGGGCTAGAGAAGAAGTTGACCGAGAAAAGATATGGCATCTTAAACTTGGACATGTGAACCTTGATAAGATTCGCAAGATGTCGAAAGACGGATATTTTTGTCCATTAGGTAATGACCAAATGGGTACTTCTGAATGTTGCTTAAAAGGGAAGATGACCAAATCTCCATTCACTAGGAAAGGAGAGTGTGCCACTGAAATTCTAGGGTTAATCCACACTGACGTATGTGGACATATGTCTACTATGTCGAGAGGAAGCTTCTCCTAATATATCACATTCATCGATGATCACTCTCGGTTGGCTATGTGTATCTTATAAAGTACAAGTCAGAATCCTTTGAAAGGTTCAAAGAATTCAAGAATAAAGTTGAGAAGCAAACTGGGAAACAGATAAAGATCCTAAGATCAGATCGAGGGGGAGAGTATCTAAGTAACGAGTTCCTAGATTTTCTCAAAGAGTGTGGAATAATATCATAGTGGACTCCATTGGGAACTTAATGGAGTTTCTAAAAGGAGAAATCGAACCTTGATGAACATGGTTCATTCTATGATGAGTTCCGTCGATCTACGAGTAACATTCTAGGGATACGCTTTATATACAGCAGCTTACTTGCTTAATAGAGTACCTTCTACGTCAGTTTCACAGACGGCCTATGAGATATGGCATGGAAGAAAGCCAAGTCTTAATCACATTAAGATTTGGGGTTGTGAAGCATATGTCAAGAAGCTTGAAGCTACTAAGCTTGAAGCGAGATCAGTTAGGTGCTATTTTGTGGGATATCCTGGAGAAACTATAGGATATGAGTTCTACCATCTTGACGACCAAAAAGTCTTTGTCGCTAGAACTGCTAAGTTTCTAGAGGACAAATTTGTTCTCAAATGAACTATAAGTAAAACGATGGAAATTAATGAGATTAATGATGAACCACAAACAAGCACTAGACAAGTTGACAACCCAGTTCCCGAACCCCTAGCTCTACATAGATCTGAAAGGGTTAGCAAGCCACCTAAGAGGTATGGCTTAGATAATGACTTTGGGGAATTGCACCTTCTAGGTGACAATGACACAAAGGAGGACCTTAGGGACTACACTGAAGCAATGTCTGCCATTGACTCAAAGAGATGGCAAGAGGCCATGAAATCTGAGATGGATTCCATGTATCAAAAGCAGGTCTGGACTCTTGTAGACCCTCTAGAAGATATAGTACCTATGGGAAACAAATGGGTCTTCAAGAGGAAGCTAGGCGCTAATGGGAACGTGGAGACTTATAAGGCTAGACTAGTAGCCAAGGGTTACAGGCAACGAGAAGGGATTGACTATGAAGAAACCTTCTCTCCTGTAGCCATGATTAAGTCTATTCGGATTTTGCTTGCTATAGCTGCGTACCATGATTATGAGATATGGCAAATGGAAGTGAAGACGGCCTTTTTGAACGGCTACTTAGAGGAAGAGCTCTATATGACTCAACCCGAAGGTTTCGTGTCCAAGTTTGAAAGGACTAAGGTATGCAAGCTTCAGAGGTCCATTTATGGACTTAAGCAAGCCTCCAGAAGCTGGAACATTCATTTTGATATTGAAATCAAATCGTTTGGTTTTACTCAAAACGAAGACAACAATTGTGTTTATCAAAAGGTCATTGGGGATGTAGTTGTATTCCTAGTGGTATATGTAGATGACATAGTACTATTTAGGAATGACACTGCAGTACTTTCTTCTGTAAAAGTGTGGTTGTCCAAAATCTTCCATATGAAAGGTTTGGGAAATGCATCTTATGTACTTGGGATAAAGCTCTATCGTAATAGATCTAGAAAATTAATTGGATTATCCCAATCTATGTACATAGATAAGGTGCTAAGTAGGTTCCAAATGGTACAATCCAAGAAAGGTCTTCTTCCTGTAAGACATGGAATTCACCTTTCTAAGTCCATGGGACCTAAGACTCCTGAAGAGATACGGTAGATGAGTGTTATTCCTTATGCTTCCACCATAGGAAGTCTCATGTATGCCATGATATACACAAGGCCTGATATCACATATGCTGTGAGCATTACTAGTCAATATCAATCTAACCCAGGATCAGAACACTGGGCAGTTGTCAAGACGGTCCTTAAGTACTTAAGAAGAACTAAGGACATGTTCTTCGTTTATAGAGGAGCGACAGAGTTGCGAGTGGAAGCCTATACAGATGCGGATTTCCAATCTGACGTCAATGATAGAAGTTCCAACTCCGGATATGTATTCACTCTAAATGGTGGGGCTGTTAGCTGGAAAAGAAAGAAACAAGATGTAATTACTAATTCCACGACGGAGGCAGAATATGTCACTGCAGTTGAAGCCGGCAAGGTGAGTGAGATTGAACTTTGCACTCCTTGAGGACACATCGTGAAATAAGTTTGGGGGAGGGAAAGTAAAATTTTAGGATTTTAATTTTTGAGTCGTTAAAATTTTTTTTTTCATTCTTTTTAAGTTAATATCCATGGATTATTTTAAACGTTAGAATAAATGGACATGGTGAAGATTAATCCCACAATATAGTTTTTTCTATTTATCGTTGCTTAGACACTAATTCATGAATTATACTTTGAACTTTGCACATCACACCAACATGGTTTGTGGGGAGTGAGATTGAAACACTTGCTTTTAGTCTAAGTTTATTTTTAATTTTTGTTTTAAGTAAAGTCAGTTATTATTATGAATAAAGTAATAATTGTCCCTCCCAAGACTTTGCCTAGTAACTGGGCCAGTCTTGCCTAATCAGCAGTGATTCTTGCGTCAAATGGTAAAATTTTAGGATGGGGTAGGGTGGTTAGTTTGTTTCATAGCCTTTTCAGCTCGGGTTAATAAGTCCTTAGGGGTGTTCTACACCTACTACCCTAAAGCCCTAGTGGCTTGGGGGTCATTGACCTAAAGCTCGTTACATGGGCTGGCTCGAAAGCTTAAGTGAACTGACATTGCACGACCACTACTGTTATTGAAAAAAAAAATTGTTATATAAGAGAAAAAAAAAGAGGAAAAAATTGAAAAAGAAAAAGAAAAATAGTTATATTTAAAGTTAGTATGTGTGAAATAAAGAAAGACGAGATGTAAGGGTTTAGTCAAGTCTCCTTAACTATGTTGGTTTGCTTTACACCAAAGGAAGTTTGTGAATTCTTTTCTAATTCATTGTAAATGACTTAGACTCTATAGTGGGATTGGTTGGAACTTTTGAAAAGATGTTCTGATTTTTAACGTGTTCTATGGATTGCAACTTTGAAGGTGAAAATTTTTGTTAGTAAGTTTTACTTAAGTTTCTAGTTTATTAGTTTTTATTGTTGTTTTCTAGTTTTATTAGCACACAAACCCAAATCTTAACACAATTAAGACTTATCTTTCTTTCCAACTACATCCTATGGAGTCATGAAACTTTTGGAAGATCTTCTAATTCACAATCATATTGTCTTAGAAGTATATATCCTATATATGGGTAATTGATAACATCCAACGAACTACATCTTATTCAAGTTTGTTCTTCTTCGAATGGAGAAATCCATTATCTTATGATGCCTACTTTGCTTGATATCTTTCAAGGAAACTCTTTTAAAGTGTTATTTTTCCTTGGATTAAATCTAAGGAGGTAAATACCTTAGACATCTTACTCATCAACTTACATTCTTGAATTCTTCGAAACCTTTTGCAAAGTATTCGGATTTGTGTTTATTCAAAATAAACGATTGTCCAATCGAGAGCGATCTTCGATGAATGTCATACAACATTAGTAGTATTATGTTGTGGACAAGTGCCACTAACATCTAAGTGAATTAACCTCAATAACTTTGTCATCCTTTCTTCTTTACAAAAGAATAAAGATTCGAACATTTTGCCTCTATACAATTTTAACAAGAAGGCATTGGATCCGGATCTAACGATCCAAAGCATCCATCTATGACCAACTTGTAATTTATGTTTTAGAGGTGTCACAACTCAGTGGGATTACTCACTACCTTGCAACCTTTTGGGTTTTAAGCATCGTTATATTCTAAACAGTTAACACTATCACATCATCTCTACTATATAGACAATCAATTAGGTTACAATAATCCAATCATTCATTAATAAGGAACAATGTTTTGTCAAACAAAACATTCATCCATCTCTTAAAATTATAGTGACAGAATTAAGTTCCTTATTTAAATTGGAATGTAAGGACAATCTTTGTTTTTCCAATTTCTTTGGTAGTTCATATGAGGATGTAAGTACTATCTACTTTTGTAGAGATCTATATTTTATTCATGTTCCGAATGTGAAGTACTTTCTCTTCTCTCATTAATCTTCTACTTCTTATTAGCCACACGTTTACAATGATTGTAATACATAGTTACTAATACGGAATCAAGCATTCAAGTAGAAGAACCAACTGTTTTGAACTATTCAAGAACAATTTACACCACCTTCAAAAGGTGTGTTCTTGACACTTGCAAGACATTTCTTGCAAATACCCCTTCCAATGTCCATCCTTTCAAAAAGAAAGTTTGTTCCCTTGGAGTTATTTTGCCTTCTTCATTTGACTTGTCCATTGACTACCATAGTCATGGCCCCTTAAACTCCCACTATCTCTCTTGAAACTTATTTCAATTATGTTATACACATCAAACGATTTGGAGAGTGTGTGGTTATTGTTCACTATATAGTTTACAATAAACTTAGTGAACCATTTGGATAGGGACTTAAGGGTGAAGTCCTTGCCTAGTTTCAGTCTCCTGAAGTGGTTTAACACTTTAACACTCAATGATTGAAAATCATCATAAGTCTTTGTTGATGGACTATTTTTGTCAATCAACCATTATATTCTAAACATGATTACAAACTTTCAAGAGTTGTTCGAGGCAACTCTCATCTTTTCATACAATGATTTGTAATGGACGAATTATGACACTAAAAGTGTCCATGTCGTTGTGCTAATCTTCTCAAGTTCCTTTGTTCATACAACAAGGGAATAAGCATTTGTTGTTTGTATTGTCCTCTTTATGATAGACTTATCTAACATGTTCTTCCAATGATACATTATCAATAGGAGGTACATATACAATCCATTCAAGACAATCTATGGGTTTGTGGTACCAAGTCCCGAAACTAAAGCCTTCGGCTTTTCTTTATCAAGTTTTGGATAGCGTTTGCAAATATATTGATAAATAAATACATAACGAATATAAATTGATTGATTTTAAGCTATTTGATCTGGGTCCTTAAATCAAATAGGACCGCCCATTATTTTTGGCAAATTCCATATCCCTCATTGGAATTTGAAAGTTTTGGAGGAAACTCTTAGTAGGGTATGGGAGGCTCACTATTACCAAGCCCACCTCACAATGATATGATGTTGGCTAGCATCAATAATAATGGGAGAGTACGCTTACTCATTTACACCTCATGTAAGTACCCATCTTATTTGGCCTCTAGAGAATGATGCCTCACAATGATATGATGTTGGCTCCATTGCACTTAGTTAAGTCATTCCCACCATGCAAGTTCGGGTAGGGGTTCAAGAGCAACCTCACAATGATATGATGTTGATCATTCTTGTTGCCTACCTTCACAACATCATATATGCGTATAGAACTTGTAACATCCCACATTGCCTAGGGGAATAGATCCTTTAAGCTTTATATTTATATTCCCATCTCTACCTAGCACGAGGCCTTTTGGGAGCTCATTGGCTTCGAGTTCCATCGGAACTCCAAAGTTAAGCGAGTTCGTGTGATTGCAATCCCAGGATGGCTAACCCACTGGGAAGTTCTCATGTGAGTTCCCAGAAACAAAACCGTGAGGGTGTGGTCGAGGCCCAAAGCGGACAATATCGTGCTACGACAGAGTCGAGCCCGAGGTGTGGTAGGGGCCCGGGCTGAGACATGACAGAACTCCTGAGTTTAAGCACATACTTTGTACTCTTCCATGATAGGGTGAAGTTGGTGTATGAGTCACAAACGATCAGAGCCTACCACGGTGAAAGGCCACAAAAGAATGTTCAAAGCACTCTGACGCTTGTCAACTTAATAACAATTTAGTTGAGGGTTTTTAGGCATCATCACATATAAGCATGCATTTTAATCTCATTAAAACAATTTGGTCCTATTACAACTGTTGGTCCATGTGATTGATTTAGTAATATATGATACTCCCACTATGCTTGCAAAATGATTTTTACAGTAAGAGTGTATGGTACTACTAACATAAGCTTTGCATTCATTGATGGACTATATAGTTGCCTTAGGGCCTTAAGATGACTATGAACCTTTGATTCTATCCAACACGACCCTGGGGTTGGATCTTGGTCTAGGGATGGTGATAGATTTTACTTATGCGTTTAATCACATTAAGGTGTGTTTACTTATTGGGCGTTCGACCCAACTACTCCAATTTCATGCATGTCAAATAAAACAAGAGAGGAGTACTTCAAAGTAAAGAAGAGCTTATGCTCTTTTACAACATTTGATCAACTCAAAATACTTTAAAGTAGAGAAGAGCTTATGCTCTTTTACAACATTTGATCATATCAAATTACAACCAAAAACTAATCTACACATTCCCATGGTTCAAACAAATTTGAGAGAAGGCCTTTCACATAGCTCAATTATCGTAGGCTTAAGTTCATAATCACCCTTTCTTTAATTAATTAATGCTTTAACTAATTAAACTTGAATGCAACATTATCATTTGGTTTTTGTATCCATAGAATAGATTTAAATAGAGCTAAAATAAATGAAAATCCAATTCTCATTTGAAGAGACAAAACTATTTTGTTCTCAACTAATTTGGGCCAAAATACAATAACCTCAACTTTTGGGCTATATTGCAGAATACAAACTTTTTAGGTCACTTTGTCAAAACACAAAATTTCACTACTTCATGTAATTACAACTAGAACCCAAAAATTTCAACAAATACAAAAACTTCATTAAAGGAGCAACTGGAGAACCTAGGTACTCAGCTTGACGGGGAATTGGCCCAGGACTTCAGCTTGGCTTTTCTTTCTGATTCGTTCTCACAGTTCGTTATGAACTACAACATGAACAAGATGGATAACACTCTCTATGATTTACTAAACATGTTAGTACCGCTGAGAAGATTATGAAGAAAGAGAATGTTGTGGGGACTTCTGCAGTAGCCTACAACAAGCCATCCACTTCCAAAGCCAAGTCGAAAGGCAAATGCAAAGGAAAGGAGAAGAAGTCATCCACTCCTAAGGCCCCAGGAGAGTGAGGAAGAAGAAGGCAAAGGAGCCCAATGGGACCTGTCACCACTGTGGAAAGGACGGGCATTGGAAGAAGAATTGCAGGCTATACCTTGCATCTCTGAATGACAAGCCATGAAGTATGGTTTTTGTTCTTATCTTCCATTCTAATTGTTAGATCTTCTAATCTTTATATTTGATAGAAAATGCTAATCACATATGCAATTGTATGTAAGTGAAGGACCCAAGTAGAAGATGGACGAGCAAAGAAAGGATGGAGTGAAGAGTTCGGCCATTATTTTTTGCTAACTACTTAGGAAGTTTGTTAGGCACTTTAAAGATAATCTTTAAACTTTCTTATTTTGCTAAGAAATTATTATGTGGCTTTATATGATGGAAGACCCACTTTTGGTGCCTATATGAAGGTATATAATTAGTCTCTAATGTAAGAGCTGAAGGAAATATTTGTAAAAACAAGTTCATTTGAGCAACATCTATGCATGCTATTAACAATTAAAAAGCGGAATCATGCCTGTATGCACTCAAAAACAAAACTTAACCCATGAAATTCAAAGCCTAGTAGCTATGGTGAACCAAGACTCAACTCAAAATAAAGTGAGTTGAGAAACTTTATACCTTTGAAGCACCTCTTTGCTTAGCAAACGTTAATCACCTATGTGAGGGCCTTCTTTCCTTTGTCAACTTGCTCTTTGGCTCCATGGATTTGGATGGAGGAACTTTGCTTCTTGGCTCCATGTCTTCTTGGATATGGATGGAAGAATTGGGTTCTCCAAAAGTCCCCAAAGTTGGAGACCTCTAAGTTTCGACACCAAGGATGGTTAATGAAGAAGATGAGTGACCATGGACTAATTAGATGCTAGTAAATGACCCATGGTGGCCGGCCTCCTAGAGAGAAAAAGGAGAGCTTTTGTTTTATCCATTTTCCTCAAGAAAACCCTAATGAAGAAAAAGCTATAAAGTCACATTTATACCTACCTTTAATGGAGTGGCAAACTTGTAATAAGTCTAAAACCCACTCCCTCTCTAAGCATGGCCAGCCTCCCTATTTTTAGTGGGTTAATTGCCCATTTTGTTTTAGTTGTCACACAACTTGAACCTTATGTGCATTGTCGACCAAAACCCTTTTTGTGTCCCTAAACCCAAAACTAACTTAAGGCCAAAAACGAACCTTTCACTCTAGATTAATGAACTTTTAATTAATCCTTGCCATATACAATTAAACTAATTAATTTTCCTTACTCATCTTCGTTATATCCTTCAATCATTACCTTACATGTTGTACGATCCATTAGGTTCCTTTCAGCGAGGCAGTGGGCGATAAGAACTCTTCAAATCAATTGTGAATTGAAACATACTTTCAATTCTCCCTTTAGTTATTACTCATTTTTAGGGCTTCCACAAACCATGAGTGACACCTAGCAGTATGTCATGGCTACCCAAGCTAATCAAAAGAGGTGGATAACCTATTCAGTTTAGGACTACAATGCAATATGGTCTTGACCACATTGTTTGGTTTGATAGTTTATTCATGTCTGCTATCCAATGTGATTCTCTTACTTATATGTTTACTTTAAACGTGATTTTGAATGACTTCCTAAGTGTCATTCATACTATGGCCAGAGATTCTTAATCATATCATAGTGTATGCTCCCTCAAACGGTTTGAAGGTTAAAAATCCCTTGTTGCGCATTCACTTACCTTCACGGCAAAGTGGCTTAACCCCAGCTATGTCGTGGACACCCTCTGATGGAGTGACTTTAACATAGTCAAAGATCAAAGACCTAACCATAAGACAACTATGATGCCTCAGGTTAAAGGACTACTTTGCATTATCCCAACCATGTGTTCTCATGTGACATGAATATGAGAACTTCTTGTTGATCGTGTTCAGTGGACTCATTCTCTATTAAGTATCTACATGCTTCTCTTGGTGTCAGTCACACCAATGACTCGAGACCAGTCACTCTCCTTAAGAGAAGACATAGCACGTACTGATCTTAATGGACCGTCAATTCCCAATTGGCAATCCTATGATCAGGAACGTTTAGGATATGTATACGAAAGAGCATGGTCTCATGAATCTAACTTCTGTAGATCACATTCTCCCAATTACATATTCCTTGGACATATCGTTTAAGCATATAACATTTATATGAGACGGTTTAAAACAATAATATTTGCCCTTTATATTAAACTAGATTAGTTTAACATGTAAAATGTCCGTTAAGTATCATCATATGATTGGTTTGACGGCACATTTCCAACAATCTCCCTCTTGCACTAGAGCCAATCAGCTTGGTCATCAGTGATGATACCTCATCTGAATTCATTTCAAAAATGGCTGAGTAGTAGGCCTAAACAATGGATATCTATATGTTATCCATAGAAGCAACCTTGAGAATAACGACGTCACCATTATACATGATTCTCAATCACGTGGTTCAGTCTCTCATTTGAGTTCGGATCTTGATGAAACCTTGATTCCCTGGCTTAAGCTATCGCCCCATTAGTGTCGTAGTGTCTGCACATTAGAGACACTTTCTGATTGGAACCAAAATGGAGAGTTGATAAATGAACTTTCCCATTTAAACAACAATGTTGTAAGCTTCTATATGGCGATATATTTTGCATGATGGAACACACTAAAGTCATTACTTTTAACGTTTCCACCCAAATATCTCTTTAGTCATCATAAAGAGATATCCTATTATCTCTTCATTCAAAATGAAGAGACATCCAATGATGGAGTGTTGGAAATGTGCCCTAAAACCAATCATATGATGATATTTTATGGACATTTTACATGTTAAACTAATCTAGTTTAATATAAAGGGCAAAGATTATTGTTTTAAGCCATCTCATATAAATGTTATATGCTTAAACAATAAGTCCAAGGAATGTGCAATTGGGAGAATGTGATCTAAAGAAGTTATATTCATGAGACCATTCCTTTTTGTTTACATATCCTAAACGTTCTTGATCATAGGATTGCCGATTGGGCATTGACAGTCTGTTCAGATCAGTACGTGCTATGTCTTCTCTTAGGGAGAGTGACTGGTCTCTAGTCATTGGTGTAATTGACACCAAGACAAGCATGTAGGTGCTCAATAGAGAATGAGTCCACTGAAAATGATCAACAAGGAGTTCTCATACTCATGTCACATGAGAACTCATGGTTGGGATAATGCAACATAGTCTTTTGACTTGAGGCATCATAGTTATCTTGTGGTTAGGCCCTTGATCTTTGATTATATCAAAGTCATTATGTCAGAGGGTGTCCACGACATAGTTCGGGTTAAGCCACTTAGCCATGGGGACAAGTGAATGCTAAACAAGGGATCTCTAACCTTCAAACCGTTTGAGGGAGAATACTCTATGATATAATTAAGAATCTTTGGCCAGAGTATGAATGAGATTTAGGAAGTCCCTCCAAATCACATTCAAGGTAATCCTATAAGTAAAAGAATAAACTATCAAACCAAACAATGTGGTCAAGAGTATTGTATTAGTGAAAGACCGTATTGCATTGTAATCTTAAACGGAATAGGTTCTCCACCTTTTCTGATTAGCTTGGGTAACCATGACATACTGCTAGGTGTCACTCATGGTTTGTGGAAGCCTTGGTAATATTCATCAAAGGGAGAATTGAAATGTTGTTTCAATTCACAATCGATCGTTAAGAGTAACAATCATCCACTGCCTCACTAAAAGGATCCTAATGGATCGTACATCGTGTAAAGTAGAGATTGAAGAAACAACGGATTTGAGTAAGAACAATTAAATGGTTTAATTGTTTATGGCTAAGATTAATTAATATGTTAATTAATCAAACGAATAAGTTTGTTTTAGACCTCAAGTTAGTTTTGGGCCTCAAGGCCCAATGGGTTTCGAATGTCAAGCCCATTGACTTAAGTTGTATGACAACTTAATGAATAAAGATTCAAGAGGACCCAAACAGCCCGAAGACCATAGAAGGCCGGCCATATTGATGAAATAGGGTTTTGGTTCTTTTTGTCACTTAAGTGATGTGACTATATAAAGAACTTTATAGCCAAAATTCATTAAGGATTCTTTTAGAGGAAATTGGATAGAACAAGTCTCTCCCTTTCTCCCTAGGATGTCGGCCCCTTGGAGGTGATTAGCTAGCAATCTACCCTCCTCGAAGGTTACTCATCTCTTCTTCTAGTCTCTCCTTGGTGTGGAGACTTAGAGGTTCTCTACTTTGGGAACTTGGAGAATCCATTCTACCATCCTCATCCAAGAAATCCATGGAGCTAAGAAGGAATGAAGGCCCTATCTCTTGGGTGATTAGCCTTTGCTTATGCAAAGAGGAATCAACAAATATATAATATTTCTCAACTCACTTTGTTCTTGAGTTGAGTCTTGGTTCACCACACTCACTAGGCCATGAATTTCATGGGTAAAGTTTTGTTTTTGAGTGCATACAAGCATGATTCCGTCTTTAATTTTTAATTGCATGTTGTAGATGTTGCGCAAATGAACTTGTTTTCACAAATATTTGCTTCAAGGAGATCTCCTACGAGGCACCAGAGTGGATAGTTGCACAGTAAACTGAGGGAAGCATGAGAGAAGTCCGGCTCAAGTTAAATTGGCAACCCATGCTACGTGCTAAACGCGACAGCGAGTACATATCCTAAACGTTGTGAAAGAGTAGCACATGCCAGTAAGTCAACACCGGGGGCAACTGGAGGCTCTAATACCCCAACAGAGGCAAATTGACATAGCCCGCCCTGTAATGTTCACTAGGACTCCAAATCGAGCTGTGCTGGCTGACACCTGGAAGGTGACGAAGCCATAAAGTATAATGATGGGGAAAATGTGAATAAATTTAAATCTAAAAATGTCTAAAGACCAGAGTACGCTGTGAAAGCATAAGTAAAGTACAGTAGTGTGGATAAGGATCATACCCTTAGAGGTACCCACCTATACTGAGACATCATACTAAGGTTTCATTACGATCCAAAGGTTGGGTCTTCGCCAATTGCAATTTCAAGTGGCGGTCACAATGGCATATGATCTCTTCTTAGCCAACACCTTCTTTAAGAAGAGAGAAGAACATGTGATCACCTATAAGAGTGGGTCGTCAAAAACACAAATAGATTTTCTTCTAATGAGGAAAGGGGATCGTATAACTTGTAAGGATTGCAAAGTTATACCGGGAGAGAGCTTGGCTAATCAACATCGCTTGTTGGTGATGGATGTACATATCAAAAGAGTGAGAAAAAAAGAACAAGACTTGGAAGTGCCCAAGGACTAGATGGTGGAATCTAAAAGGAGAAAAACAAGCCATTTTCATAGAGAAAGTAATCACCTAGTGTGTGTGGGATAGAGAAGGAGAAGCTAGCCAAAGGTGGGATTCCATGGCTAGTTGTATCCGGAAAGTAGCAAAAGAGGTATTAGGAGAGTCTAAGGGCAGGGTAGGAGATAGAAATATTGGGTTGCCAATATTTCTATTCATTGTCTTTTTATGTCATTTTAAATTTTCCGTTTGTTTTTGTTTTTCTGAATTTTCTTGCATGCTAAACTTAATTATTTCTTTTCTTTGTAGGAAAATTTGATCGTGTCCACCATTGGAGTTGATTGCAGAATTGGAGTTAGGGGGTCATTGCTTGCTTTTACTGAAAATTGGGGAAGTTTTGAGTCCAAATGCTTTGTTTTGTTTCTTATTATTTTATTTTTATTTTATGCATTATTGTGTTTTCTGACATTGGGGACAATGTCCAGTTTAGGTTTGGGGGTAAGGATTGAAAAAATGACCAAATAGAAAATCCAAAAAAAACCAAAAAAAAAAAAAAAACCATAAAAACATTCAGAAAATCCAAAAATCCAAAAATATTGTCTTGTTTTATTTATTGTTTTGAATTAGATTTTTGTTAGTTTCCCAGCCCAATGATATTATTGGATTGAATTTGAACCACGGGGATCAAGAACTTAGTAAGCATGTGTTGTGTGAAATTCCTTATTCTCTTGTTAGCCTTGTACATGTTTAATCATCTTTGAAAAGCCAAATGCACATAGGCTTGTTGATGTGAAATTAAAGCATGACTTAAAGCTTCATATGTGAACATAGTGACCATATACAGCCTATGTGAGTTTTTGAGCCTATTGAAAGTGTGTGCATTTTTCATACACTCATATTCTTTCATGTGCGATGAACTTATGTGACTTACATCTCTAGAATTTGTGTAACGATTTTTCGAAATGTTTGTCATTTGATTGCATGAACTTGAAAAGGATAGAGGCATTAGGTTTATCACTATGGCCCAAATGAGCATGTTTCCTGAAGAAAAATGATATCATTAGATTGCCAATTTGAGCCGTATATGTTGAGCCTTTTATTTCTTATCACCTTATATGTCTACCCTTATACCTTACACATTTTTCCTTTCCCTTTCCAAGCTAGCTAGTGAGCAATGTGAGATTGTCTTATGAGAAATGTTTGTGAAGTACTTTGAAGGAGTTTGGAAAAAGAATAAGTGTGGGGGTATTTCATGTTTGTATTTAGTTACGTGCATAATCGTTCAAAAAAAAAAAGAAAAAAAAAGAAAAACAAAAGAAAAATTGTATACAAAGCAAATAAAAAGTTTTTTAAGTTTCAGTATAAGGGTGTGGTTGGAGGTATTAGTAGAGTAGTTGGAGAGCTTGAGTTCTTATAAATCTCAACAAGAGAATTGCTTGCAATGTAGCTTGGAACTTGTGTTTACCTATCCTTTCATTTCAATAACCCTCTTCCAAAGCCTCATTACATCCTATAAAAGTCCTCTTGATTTAAGTTTTGCAATTATGATTGTGGAGATGAGATCTTTATGCAAGCTTATGGTAGATCTTTCACATTTGATTCTTTGAGCGAAACACGTTAAACTAAACATATGTGTGATTGAGTGTATGTCCCGTGAGAAGGTCACTAGTTTGCATGTGGTGTTTTAAAAAAAACTTGAAATTGCATTAGCATGGCTATTACACACACTACACTTCAAGGATGATTAAAAGGTTACTGCTAACATTTGAATAAGGAAGATGAGCTTGGATTAGCTTGTTTGGTGCTAGCTAAGGTTCTCGATGATTTGTTTTCTTGAATGAAATTCTATGAGGTCACATAGGGGGAAGCTAATGTTTTTCATGTTGCTACTTTTTCATGTTTTCTTTGTTTTGCTCGAGGACTAGCAAAAGCTAAGTGTGGAGGTATTTGATAAGCTCAGATTTATATATATTTTACATCAAATTCACTTGTCTTTTCTTAGTTAGTTCCTTATATTTTTGAGCTATTTACTTTGTTTTTTGTGTTTTGTGGGATTTGTCAAGCAAAGAAAAGAAAAATAGCACAAGTGGGATTTTAAATAACAAATTCGTTAAAACTGCCTGTGCAGATCAGCTGACTTTGGAGGCAAGTTTCGAACATCTCATAATGAATTAGAGAATGAGCCTTATATTGGAAAGCTACATATGTCTATTTTCTGGAGCATTTCCCAGATTATTAATATCATTTTGTCTAGAAGAAGTTATGGCCATTTTAACACTGAAAGGTTACCAAGAGGCTGAGCAGTTTGTAACTGAAAAGACTGCAATGAAAGCAATAAATCCAATAAATCTAGCAACCAAAACTGATGCAGCCAAGAACAAGTCAGCTAACACCTATTCAAATATTAGAGGAAATGGAAATAGAGATGAGAATTAAGTGGGAGTAATGGGCATAAAGGCTACCTAAAGAGTTACAATTGTTTTACCATTTCCTCTCACTTATTGTCATCACAAAATGGCTGTTAGTGGGGTGAGTTATGGAGAAGAAACCTAGGGTAGCAAGCAAGAACAAAAAGGCTGCAGGTTGCAGCGGCAAAGAGGGAAAAAAAATAGAATAGAAGGAAAAGGCAAGGCAGCAATGTTAGGGAAGGAAGGAAAGGAAGGAGGAAATCTTGGCATTCTCTTCTTTCGGTCTTATCTTCTCAAACTCATGTCTTTCTTTTGGTTTTATTTGATAATAATGTGTAACTAAATTTTTATTATGTTTTGAAGCCCCAAATGTGATTGCAAGTTTGTTATGACATTTCGTTTGAATTACTTTTATGAATGGATGAAAATTGGTTCACTACTTGTCTCATTGATGAATATTTTTTCTATGGATGCATACTTAGTAAGCATATCTAGGATTCTAACGCTATGAATATGTGTGTGCCTGCCCTTGTCAAATGAGGACCTACATATGTTCTAGAGTAGTACTTGTTAATTGCGATTAACATGTGAACCAACGCTAGTACGTACAATGCCTTGTGTTGACTCAAACTCTTTGTTCTTAATGATTTCTACGTGTCAAATCTATGAA
Organism: Malus sylvestris; assembly: GCF_916048215.2. Taxonomy (NCBI): domain Eukaryota; kingdom Viridiplantae; phylum Streptophyta; class Magnoliopsida; order Rosales; family Rosaceae; genus Malus; species Malus sylvestris. The sequence goes on along the minus strand of NC_062272.1, from coordinate 38,164,046 downwards.
CACGCCATTCTAGATTGCATGCTAGGAACTAAGTTAAGTTGAAAACGCCATTCTCTTAATATACTACATAAGAAAGAGTAATAGCTTGAGTTCTAACATTGAGCCAACTTGAGCATCTTCATTCGGAAATAAAATGAATTTGAATGAAACATAACATGTCTGCATCATTATTTGGTGGTGGATAGCAATTCCCCTAACTCGTTTTTCTTAATTTGTGAACTACTTAAAATTTGTTTCTGTCCTGTTTTTGTTCACTTTAATTTAAATAGCAAATCAACTCCAAAAATCCCAAAAAATTGTGTAAGTGTAGCCCTGTGTCTCTAGTGTTTCCATATAAAATTTCATAGACTTTAGATAAGCGTAAGTCAGTCTAATAATTAATTTTCGATGGCTGGTCAGTAGGGACATCAGCCCAGTTTTTGTGACATTTTAAGTAGTTAGATAAAACAATCTTCTGCAGGAAAGACCCTTATTTTCATATGCTACAATTGACAAATCTTAGCTTTAATAAAAAAAATCAATAGGACATTTCTGTGCTACTTTGTAGTGTGCTTTTAATCCGATCCACAATGCCCCAAATTAATTGTGAACAACACTAATTAACTCTCAAATTTTCCTAAGTTCATTGAATTGGACTTTGCATGATAGAGATACATCTCAAAGATCATTAAGTTCTATGAAAATCATAAGCATTGACCAAGCATTCGTAACTATGAAATGCATGATACTCCTGCCAAGAATTTACTTAACTCAATCACGACTAGGTGAAATTTGCGGCAACAATGTGTATATATATAGGGCAAAGGGCATGGCTAAACCGTAGGGAGAATTCACTCAATTCCTCACCGGATATACTCTATATTTTCACACAGATTTTCTGAGGACACTCCCTATACTAAGTATATGTGAGAAGATTGATGTAAACATGTAGACTAGCACTCACATGTGTTATAACAAAGAAGACACTTTCTGGAATTATTAATACAAACATGTATATGATCTCATGAACGGAATGCCACTACTTAGAAGTGAGAACCAGGGATTCCATATGTTCATACCAATTTCAAACTCCACATATTGAATCACATAACAATCAAGATAAAAGTGTAAGGGTTGTAATGGGGCTAAAGTATTGGCTAACAAAGAAAGGTTAAGGATAAACAAAGGTTCTTAAAATGATAATAAGCAAAGTAATGAAATCAACACTTAGAATTCAACTTTTGATTGCAGCACCCAACTTTAAACAAAAAGAGGAGATTCGTACAACTTTAGGGTCAAATTCCTATTTTTTGACCCTTCTTCAACAACCAAAATTTATGAACTCATTTTCAACTTTTTTTTCTTCCTCTTTTTTTTCTTTTCTCAACTTTTTTCTTCTTCTTTTTTTTTTTTTTTTTGTGTCTATTTCAACGTTTTTTTTTTTGAAACATAAAACATAAGCACTACTTCACCGGATTCAAAAGAACAAATCTTTCCCCCACACTTGTTTTTCTGCAAATTGTAGATCATAAGGAATTCCCAACAAGTCATGCTGCACTATTCTTTAAGAACAAGGGTATGGATATTCCGATGCAAGGCTAGGTAGGGATAATGCAGCCTAACAAAGAAAATAGGCTAAATAAGGCTCAAAGGGGTTAAACCTACAACACATATGCAATGGATAAGGCTTTTTGGCTCAGGTGGTAACTAAACAACTTCATCTTGTTATTTGTTATGCAATCAATTTTATGCTTTGAATTAAACGGGCATAAGTTCTAGTATTAGGAACTAAAATGATGAAAAAGCATTATAAGTAGCAACCAAGCAAATATATAATAAGATCATGCAACGACTTTATAAAACAAGAATATCACAGATTAATAACTCTCCAAACAAAGAATAGGCTCAAGTCTCACAGTGTTGTAGCGTTAGTTTGAGTTTCTTCCTTCAAGCATGTTACAAAAGCTGATTTTTTTTTCTCTTTGTGATTACATGTGAATTTGTAAATGATAACTACAACTAAGTATTAACCAAAGAGCATATCAAACTTCTACCCATGTTTGTAACTTTCTTTAACAGTCATGTAATTAAAAACCAAATCCTCATCATTGTGTTGGAAGGTACCCCAAGACACAAAAAAAAAATAAATAAATAAATACTCTTTTTGGTATTTTCTCAAAAATTTTCGAATTTTTTTTTTTTTCCAATTTTTTTTTTTATGATACACAATAAAACACTTTAAAACAGTGAATAACAACATTAGTAGTGATAGGTGGTGAAATTCGTAGAGAAATCATGACAAGCATTATGTTTACCCCCCCTCCCCCACACTCAAACCAAACATTGTCCTCAATGTTTCAAATATAAACTTAAACAGAAAAGCAATATAAAGATAACTAGCAAACAAGACAATCATGGCAAAGTAAAAACAACAAAGAGAAGGGTAAAAGAGAGCAAATCTAGTTGCAGGAGCTAGAAATTCCATGGTCTCTTTATTTGAACACATGGGTTGCCCCCTAAGAAGTGCTTGCTTTAACGTCTTCCAGCCAGACGGTACCTCCATTTAAGCTCACTAGGACCAACGGCATGGAGAGGTACATCCTCCACGACATGCTCCTCAAAACACTTATAGTAAGGCTTCAAACGATGTCCATTCACTTTGAATTCTTGTCCCTTCTTTAAACTTTGAATTTGGACTACACCATAGGGAAAGACATTAGTAACAACAAAAGGACCAATCCATTTAGAATGCAACTTAACTGGAAACAATCGAAGGCTGGAATTGAAGAGTAACACTTTTTGCCCTACAGAAAATGTCTTACTACGGATCATCTTATCATGGACAACCTTTGTTTTCTCCTTGTAAATATGAGCGTTCTCATAAGCCTCATTCTGAATTTCCTTAAGCTCTTTTAATTGTAACTTTCTGTGAAGACCAGCAGCATCAATGTCCATGTTGAAAGTCTTGACTGCCCAATGTGCACGATGCTCTAACTCAATTGGAAGGTGACATGGCTTCCCATAAATGAGACAAAAAGGAGACATTCCATTTGGTGTTTTGTAGGCAGTACGATATGCCCACAATGCATCATTCAAACGCAAGCTCCAATCCTTTCGAGTTGGTCCAACTGTCTTTTCCAAGATTTGCTTGATTTCCTGGTTAGAAACTTTGGCTTGCCCACTTGTTTGAGGATGATAAGGTGTCGAAACCTTATGTGTGACATTGTACTTTTTGAGCACCCTCATCACTTATAATTACTCATGGCATTCCAAACTTGGCAAATATGTTAGTTTTGAAAAAATCTGCAACCACTTTGGAATCATTAGTACATGTTGCTTTTGCTTCCACCCATTTCGAAACATAATCTACAACAAGTAAAATATAATTGAAACCATGAGAGGAAGGAAACGGACCCATGAAGTCAATGCCCCAAACATAAAAAATCTCAATAAAGAATATAGGAGTTTGTGGCATTTGGTCTCTTGAACCTATATTGCCTATTCTTTGACAATGATCACATGTCATGCAAAAGATTCTAGCATCCTTAAATATAGTAGGCCAATAAAATCCACATTCTAAAACTTTAAGTGTTGTTCTTTGAGTACCAAAATGACCTCCATAAGCATAAGTGTGACAAAAAGTTAAAATTTAATTGAATTCAGAATCATGCACACCTTGAAGGATGATTTTGTGAAAACATGTTCATTTGAATAACATCTATAGCATGCATTTAACAATTAAAAGGCGGAATCATGCTTGCATGCATTCAAAAACAAAAACATTACCCATGAAATTCAAAGCCTAGTAGATTGGTGAACCAAGACTCAACTCAAATCAAACTGAGTTGAGAAATTTATACCTTTGTAGATTCCTCTTTGCATAAGCAAAGCCTAATCACCCAAAGAGAGGGCCTTCATTCCTTGCTTCTTAGATCCATGGATTTGGATGGAAGAATATGGTTATCCAAGTTCCCAAAATTGAGAACCTCTAAGTCTCCACACCAAGGTTAGATTTAAGTAGAAATGAGTGACCTTGGAGGAGTGGGATTGCTAGATACACCCTCCAAGGGGGCCGGGCTCCTAGAGAGAAAAGGAGAGACATGTTCTTTCCAATTTTCTCCAAAAGAACCCATAATGAATTTTAGGCTATAAAGTTCTTTATATAGTCACTTCTTTAAATGACCTAAAGAACCAAAAACCCTAATTCAACACACATGGCCGGCCACATAAGGGATTTGGGCTTTTGGGCCTTTGTGAATCTTTATTCATTAAATTGTCATACAACTTAAGTCAATGGGCTTGACGTTCGAAGCCCATTGGGCCTTAAGGTCCAAAAACTATCCCGAGGTCTTTAACGAACTTATTCGTTTGATTAATTAACATATTAATTAATCCTTGCCATAAATAATTAAACCATTTAATTATTCTTACTCATCTCCATTGTTTCTTCAATCTCCACCTTACACGGTGTACGATCCATTAGGTTCCTTTTAGCGAGGCAGTGGGCGATTAAAACTCTTTAAAATCGATTGTGAATTGAAAATTACTTTCAATTCTCCCTTTAGTGTTTATACACGTTTAAGGCTTCCACAAACCAAGAGTGACACCTAGCAGCATATCATGGTTACCCAAGCTAATCAGAAGAGGTAGAGAACCTATTCAGTTTAGGATTACAAATGCAATACGGTCTTTCTCTAATACAATACTCTTGACCACATTGTTGGGTTTGATAGTTTATTCATGTCTACTATCCAATGTGATTCGTGTGCTTATATGATTACCTTGAATGTGATTTGGAACAACTTTCCTAAATCTCATTCATACTCTGGCCAGAGATTCTAAATCATATCATAGAGTATTCTCCCCCAAACGGTTTGAAGGTTAGAGATCCCTTGTTGCGCATTCACTTGCCTCCATAGCTAAGTGGCTGAACCCCAATGATGTCGTGGACACCCGCGGATGGGGTGACTTTGACATAATCAAAGACCAAGGACTTAACCACAAGACAAACGTGATGCCTCAGGTCAAAGGACTACTTTGCATTATCCCAACCATGAGTTCTCATGTGACATGAATATGAGAACTCTTCATTGATCGTGTTCAGTGAACTCATTCTCTATTGAGCACCTACGTACTTGTCTTGATGTCACACACACCAATGACTCGAGACTAGTCACTCTCCCTGAGAGAATACACAGCACGTACTGATCTTAACGAACTGTCAATGCCTAATTGGCAATCCTATGATCAGGAACGTTTAGGATGTGTCTACGAAAAAATGGTCTCATGAATCTAACTTCCTTAGATCGCATTCTCCCAATCACATATTCCTTGGACTTATCGTTTAAGCATATAACATTTATATGAGACGGCTCAAACAATAATCTTTGCCCTTGATATTAAACTAGATTAGTTTAACATGTGAAATGTCCGTAAAGTATCATCATATGATTGGTTTTAGGGCACATTTCCAACAATCTCCCACTTGCACTAGAGCCAATCAGCTTAGTCATCAGTGATGATACCTCTTCTGTAGTCATTTCATAAATGGCTGAATAGTAGGCCTAGACAATGGATATCTATATGTTATCCATAGAAGCAACCTTGAGAATAACAACGTCACCATTATACATGATTCTCAATCATGTGGTTCAGTCTCTCATTTGAGTTCGGACCTTGATGAGACCTTGATTCCCTGGCTTGAGCTATCGCCCCATTAGTGTCATAGTGTCAGTACACTAGATACACTTTCTGGTTGGAACCGAATAGAGAGTTCATAAATGAACTTTCCCATCCAAACAACATTGTTGTAAGCTTCTATATGGCAATATATTTTGCATTCATAATGGAACACACTAAAGTCATTACTTTTAATGTTTCCATCCAAATATCTCTTTAGTCATAATAAAGAGATATCTGATGGATTAGATTCATAATCTAATACATTTACACTTCCTTTACGTTACTCTAATTCTTCCTCATTCTTTGAGGAATCTATCCTTTAGTATTTCTTAAATACTTAAGGACTTACTTGACAGTTGCCATGGTTCTGATCCTGGGCTTGCACTGATATCGTCTTGTACCGTTCTAGGTACAACTCATATCAATGTTTTTCATACAATATGAAATACATAAATCACCTTTCTGCGTATGCATAAAGGATTATATTTACGCATTATTTCTTTGGGAGTCAAAGAGTACGTTCTCTTTGAGAAGAGCAACTTCTTAGTCTCACTAGAGTTGTCCTTCTAATTGAAGTTTATCATCATATGAGAAACTTCCTAGCATCTATTGTCTATTATTAGGAATTGATATAATCCAATTATATCCTAAAAATCTATCATTATAGATTTCCATCCCATGTATATAGACTATGTCTCCCATATACATTCTATCTTCATATAATGTTTTAAAGTCATAACTTTAACGAAGAAGTATTCTTTTCATTTCCAAAATTAATATATTATATATATTTAAATTTTAGGAACATGATTAACTCCCATATACATTCTATCTTCATATAATGTTTTAAAGTCATAACTTTAATGAAGAAGTATTCTTTTCATTTCCAAAATTAATATATCAAATATATATTTAAATTTTAGGAACATGATTAAGTCCCACTAATCTTTTGTAAACCTAGTAAACAAAAGATTCATTTACATCTTTATGAGAAATCAAACGATTTGATCCTTTTCTCATAAGATGCTTATAGCTCCCACTAGCTTGCTAAGATTCATGATGGTTGGATCTCTACAACTTATATGTCTTGTGATTCATAGTTTTAGACATATATATTATCAAGACTATCTTAATAATGGTTTCGGAAACCCATATAATGTCCAAACATTGAATCACCATTTAGTTGTAGCTAGCTATCTTCGAATTAATTGAAAAACAAGACTACGTCAAAGATGGTTTCTTCAAAGTCAACCATTCTCTTTGATTGCAGTCACCTTAAGCTACCAATTAGCTATGGGGTTTCATTATTTCGGGTCAAATGGTACTTTACCATTTCCTTGAGTATATATCGTATATACACTCAATGTAGTCATAAGGATTTTCATTCTTATTTCTTTCGAATTAAGAGGTGCAACTCTATGACATAGTCATAAAGTTCAAACCATTCAACTGAGACGGTTTATAAATCCTTCTCGACTACCTTGGAGCTTTTGGTATAGGAACTAGGTTGTTTATATTTGTTGATTACTTTCTTGTCTCTCAAAGAACCCATTCTTTGAGTTCTATCTCTCGTTCATTTGCTTTTAGGCAAATCACATTGTAGGATTACAATGAACTACCCAACAAAACAACATTTGTTGGTTGGTTTATAGAAGCGATATCCAAAAGTTAATTTAAGGATATCCTACAAGATTGTTATCAAACAAATATTGCTTATTAGCACACAACCCCAAATCTTAACATGCTTGAGATTTGTCTTTCTTTCCAACTACATCTTATGGAGTCATGAAAAATTTGGAAGATCTTCTAATTGACAATCATATTGTTTTTAGAAGTATATATCCTATATATGGGTAATAGATAACATCCAACGAACTAAATCTTATTTAAGTTTGTTCTTCTCCTTATGTAGAAATCTATTATCTTATGATGCTTATTTCCTTCATATCTTTCAAGGAGACTCATCTAAAGTGTTTCTTTTCCTTGGATCAAATCTAAGGAGGTAAATACTTTAGATGTCTTACTCATCAACTTACATTTCTTGAATTCTTTGAAACATTTTACAAAGTATTCGGACTTGTGTTTATTCAAAATAAACTATAGTCCAACCGAGAGTGATCTTCGGTGAATGTCATACAACATGAGTAGTATTATGTTTGTGGACAAGTGCCACTAACATCTAAGTGAATTAACCTCAACAACTTTGTGATTCTTTCTTCTTTCCAAAAGAATAAAGATTTGAACATTTCGCCTCTATACAATTTTAACAAGAAGGTATTGGATCCGGATCTAACGATCCAAAGCATCCATCTATGACCAACTCGTAATTTATGATTTAGAGGTATCACAACTTTAGTTGGGTTTAGTCACTACCTTGCAACCTTTTGGGTTTTAAGCATCATTATATTCTAAACAGTTAACACTACCATATCATCTCTACTATAGAGACAATCAATTAGATTACTATAATCCAATCATTGATTAATAAAGAACAATGTTTTGTCAAACAAAACTTTCATCCATCTCTACTATAGTGACGGAATTAAATTCCTTAAAATTGGAATGTAAAGAGAATCTTTAGTTTTTCCAATTTCTTTGGTAGTTCATATGAGAAAGTAAGTACTATCTGCTTTCGCAGAGATCTATATTTTATTCACATTCCGAATGTGAAGTACCTTTTCTTTTCTCATATATCTTCTACTTCTTATTAGTCACACTTTTACAACGATTGTAAAACATAGTTACTAATACGGAATCAAGCATTCAAGTAGAAGAACCAACTCTTTTGAACTATTCAAGAACAATTTACAACACCTTCGAAAGGTGTGCTCTTGACACTTGCAAGACATTTCTTGCATATACCCCTTCCAATGTCCATCCTTTCATAAAGAAAGTTTGTTCCCTTGGAGTTAATTTTATCTTCTTCATTTGACTTCTCCTTTGACTACAATAGTCATGGTCCCTAAACTCCCACTATCTCTCTTGAAACCTTTTTCAATTGTGTTATACACATCAAACATTTTGGAGAGCATGTGTTTATTGTTCACTACATAATTTACAATAAACTTAGTGAACCATTAGGATAGGGACATAAAGGTGAAGTCCTAGCCCAGTTTCCGTCTCGTTAAGTGGTTTATCACTTCAACACTCAATGATTCAAAATCATCATAAGTCCATATTAATGGACTATTTTTGTCAACCAACCATTATGTTCTAAACATAATTACAAACTTTCAAGAGTTGTACAAGGCAACTCTTATTTCTTCATACAACAATTTGTAAGTGAAGAATCATGGCACATTAAGTGTCCATGCCTTTGTGCTTTCTTCTAAAGTTCCTTGTTCATGTAACAAAGAAACAAGCACTAATGTTTGCATTGATTAAGGGTTGTTAAAAGCAACTCTTATTTCTTCATACAACAAATTGTAATTGAAGAATTATAACATTAAAAGTGTTGTCCTCTTTATGATAGACATTATCTAACATGTTCTTCCAATGATACATTATCAATAGGAAGATTGTGAGGATGAGACTACTTAGGTACATATATGATCCATTTAAGACAATCTTTGGGATTGTGATACCTGAAGGAAAAATATTGTCGTAGCTAAGAACAAGTATGAACATTTGAATACATAGGCAAGCTATTAACACTTTAAAGTAGACATGCATTCAAAAACAATTCATAAAACCCATGACTTTCAAAGCCTAGTATATGGTGAACCAATAAACTCTTTAACAACATTAAAGAGAAGTAAAGATTTAGAGTTTCTTTACCCTTGAAGCTCATCCTTGTTTACACAAGGGATTCACCCAAGTGGAGGGCCTTCAAGTCACCTCCAAGCTCCTTGAATAATCCTTGTGATTTTCCTCCTTTTAGTGCTCCTTTGATACTTTGAGGATTTGAGGATTTGTTCTCCAAAACACCAAAAGTTCGATGTCTCTGAGTCTCCACACCAAGGATGTATTTTGTGAAGATAATATGGATGACTTAGGGAAGAAGAGATTGCTAGATATCCCTCCCCTAAGTGGCCGGCCTCTTTAGAAAAAAATGAGAGAAAGTGTTTCACCCAATTTCTTTAAGAAAACCCTAATGAGAAATAAAGCTATAAAGTTGATTTTATACTTCATTTCAAGTGAGTGGCAAACTTGTAATTAATCCAAGTTTGCTACCCTCACCCTTATGGCCGGCCTTACCTTTGTTATTGGGCTAATTGCCCATTTTGTTTTAGTTGTCATACAACTTAAACATAATGGGCCTTGTGGACCAAAACGCTTTTGAGCCCCGAAGCCCAAAACCAACTTAAAAGCCCAATACGAACCTTTCGTAAAATTAATTAACTAATTAATTAATCTTGACCATTCTTCAATTAAACCATTTAATTGCTTATCCATTTTATTTAATTTCCTCACATACATCCTTACTCGGTGTACGATCCATTAGGTTCCAATTAGCGAGGTAGTGGGTGATTGTTACTCTTAACGATCGATTGTGAAATTGAAACCACATTTCAATTCTCCCTTAATGATTAGTGTTTGCTAATCATTTAGGGCTTCCACAAACCATGAGTGACACCTAGCAGTATGTCATGGTTACCCAAGCTAAGTAGAATTGGTTGGAGAACCTATCCAGTTGCAACTACAATGCAATACGGTCCTTCTCTAATACAATACTCTTAATCACATTGTTTGAGTGATAGTTTGTTTCATGTCTACTATCCAATGTGATACATCTCTATATGATTCCCTTGAATATGATTTGGAACAAACTTCCTAAGTCATATTCATATGCTTTGGCCAAAGACTTTAGAATCATATCTTAGAGTATTCTCCTTCCACCATGGAAGGTTAGAGATCCCTTGTTGTGCATTCATATGCCTACATGACTAGATAGCTTGACCCCAACAATGCCGTGGACACTCCGATGGAATGCCGTTTGACATGATCAAAGACCAAGGACCTAACCATTAGACATCTATGATGCCTCAAGTCAAAGGACTACTTTGCATATTGCAACTTTAGAGTTCATACATGACATGTATGTTCGAACTCTCTTTTGATCGTAGTTCAGTGTACTCGATTACTCTTTCGAGCACCTATGTGTTTGTCTTAGTGTCCAACACCAAATGACTTGAGACTAGTCATACTCACGCTTGAGTCAACATAACACATACTAACCTTAGCGGATTGTCAATGCCCAATTGGCAATCCTATGGCTAGGAACGTTTTAGGGATGAACATAAGAGAATGGTCTCGATAATCTAACTCACTTAGATCACTTGTCTCTTAGATCAAATAGATCCCTTGGATTCCCTTATTGCTTAAACACATGATACAATAAATAGTGATTAACAATAAGCTTTGCCCTCCATTAAACATATAAAAGTTTAATACATTAAGTATTCCAAAAAGCCATTACATCAAATGAGTGGCTTTGTGGGCATACTTCCAACAATCTCCCACTTGCACTCAAAGCCATCCTCCCATGTATCTAATACCCATCTTTTCCATATGACGGTCAAGCTGGATTTGAGACATTGGCTTTGTCAGTGGATCTGCTACGTTATCGGCTGAAGCAACTTTGAGGATGTTGACTTTCCCTTCGGCAGCATATCTTCTAATGATATTAAAGCGCCTGTCAAAATGCTTGTTCTTTTTATGTGCCCTGGGTTCCTTGGCTTGAGCTATCGCCCCACTATTATCACAGTACAAAGTTACTGGTGATGTAATGATTGGAACCACTCCAAGTTCAGTGATGAACTTCTTCATCCAGAACGCTTCTTTGCCGGCTTCAGCTGTAGCGACATATTCAGCCTCTGATGTGGAATCAACAATTACACTTTGTTTCTTGCTCTTCCAACTGACAGCCCCACCATTCAGAGTGAATACATATCCGGAGTTGGAACTTCTATCATCGACGTCAGATTGGAAATCTGCGTCTGTATAGGCTTCCACTCCCAACTCTGCCGCTCCTCCATATACGAGGAACATGTCCTTAGTTCTTCTTAAGTACTTAAGGACCGTCTTGACAGCTGCCCAGTGTTCTGGTCCTGGGTTAGATTGATATCGACTAGTAATGCTCACAGCATATGCGATATCAGGCCTTGTGCATATCATGGCATACATGAGACTCCCTATGGCAGAAGCATAAGGAATAGCATTCATTTGCCGTATCTCTTCAGGAGTCTTAGGTTCCATAGACTTAGAAAGGTGAATTCCATGTCTAACAGGAAGAAAACCTTTCTTAGATTGTTCCATCTGGAACCTACTTAGCACCTTATCAATGTACATAGATTGGGATAATCCAATTAATCTTCTGGATCTATCACGATAGAGCTTTATCCCAAGTACATAAGATGCATCTCCTAAATCTTTCATATGGAAGGTTTTGGACAACCACACTTTTACAGAAGAAAGTATTGCAGTGTCATTCCCGAATAGTAATATGTCATCTACATATAACACTAGGAATACTACTACTTCCCCAACGACCTTTTGATAAACACAATTGTCGTCTTCATTTTGAGTAAAACCAAACGTTTTGATTTCAGTGTCGAAACGAATGTTCCAGCTCCTGGAGGGTTGCTTAAGTCCATAAATGGACCTTTGAAGCTTGCATACCTTAGTCTTTTCAGACTTGGACATGAAACCTTCGGGTTGAGTCATATAGAGCTCTTCCTCTAGGTAGCCGTTCAGAAAGGCCATCTTCACGTCCATTTGCCATATCTCATAATCATGGTACGCAGCTATAGCAAGCAAAATCCAAATGAACTTAATCATGGCTACAGGAGAGAAAGTTTCTTCATAGTCAATCCCTTCTCTTTGCCTGTAACCCTTGGCTACTAGTCTAGCCTTATAAGTCTCCACGTTCCCATCAACGCCTATCTTCCTCTTGAAGACCCATTTGTTTCCAACAGGTACAATACCTTCTAGAGGGTCTACAAGAGTCCAGACCTGATTTTGATACATGGAATCCATCTCGGATTTCATGGCCTCTTGCCATCTCTTTGAATCAATGTCGGACATTGCTTCAGTGTAGTCCCTAGGGTCCTCCTTTGTGTCATTGTCACCTAGAATGTGCAATTCCGCAAAGTCATTGTCTAAGCCATACCTCTTAGGTGGCTTACTAACCCGTTCAGATCTACGTGGAGCTAGGGGTTCAGGAACAGGGTTGTCATCTTGTTGAGTGCTTGTTTGTGGTTCATCATTAATCTCATTAATTTCCTTCAATTCTATCGTTTTCTCGCTACTTCCATTGAGAACGAATTCGTCCTCAAGGAACATAGCAGTTCTGGCGACAAAGACTTTCTTGTCGTCAGGGTTATAGAATTTGTATCCCAAAGTCTGTTTGGAATACCCCACAAAGTAGCACTTAACAGATCTTGCTTCAAGCTTGTCAGTTTCAAGCCTTTTAACGTAAGCCGGACAACCCCAAATCCTAATATGATTAAGATTTGTGCTTTTGCCATGCCATATCTCATATGGTGTTTGTGAAACTGATTTGGAAGGTACTCTATTAAGCAAGTAAGCTGCTGTATATAGAGCGTATCCCCAGAATGTTACTGGTAGATTAGCAGAACTCATCATAGAACGAACCATGTTCATCAAGGTTCGATTTCTCCGTTCAGAAACTCCGTTATGCTGAGGAGTTCCTGGTGGAGTCCACTGTGATACTATTCCACACTCTTTGAGATAATCTAGAAACTCGTTACTCAGATATTCACCACCTCGATCTGATCTTAGGGTCTTTATCTGTTTCCCAGTTTGCTTCTCAACTTCATTCTTGAATTCTTTGAACCTTTCAAAGGATTTTGACTTGTACTTCATAAGATACACATAGCCAAACCGAGAGTGATCGTCGGTGAATGTGATATAGTAGGAGAAGCCTCCTCTCGACGTAGTAGACATAGGTCCACATACGTCAGTGTGGATTAACCCTAGAATTTCAGTGGCACGCTCTCCCTTTCCAGTAAATGGAGATTTGGTCATCTTCCCTTTCAAGCAACATTCACAAGTACCCATTTGGTCATTACCTAATGGGCGGATATATCCGTCTTTCGACATCTTGCGAATCTTTTCAAGGTTCACATGTCCAAGTTTAAGATGCCACATCTTTTCTTGGTTAACTTCTTCTCTAGCCCTTTTGGGTTTTGAGGTATTCCCGCTTTCAATACAGTGCATCCCACTATTCGTCTCTAGGTGAAAAAGTCCCTCTATCGTATTACCATGAGAGATAATACGACCGTTCAAGTATAAAGTGCAACTCATTTTGTTAAACAATACTGAGTGCCCATCTCGTAAAAGCTTAGAGATAGAAATCAAATTCTTTATACATGAAGGAAAATATAAACAATTTTTAAGTTCCAGGACTTCCCCAGAGGGTAGGTTAAGCATGTAGGTGCCTATTGCTTTTGCAGAGATTTTAGTGCCGTTCCCAACTCGCACAACCATCTCCCCATTGCGCAGTGACCTGCTCCCTGCTAGTCCCTGCAACGTATTGCAAATATGTTGACTAGCGCCTGAATCAAATATCCAGGAATTGGAGCTCACTGTAAAAGCACTCTTTATGACAGAAATAGTCTCTTCAAAAGTTCGTGTCATAAGGCTCGCAATGTGCACCCTGTATTTCTTCTTCCAACGTTCATCTTTTCCACAATGAAAGCATGTTCCTTTGGATTTCTTTGCCTTCTTCTTATGCAACCTTTTCCTTGTGTTTGCATTCTCACTCCCACTGTCCCTTTTGAAACCTTTTTCAAATTTACAGCACATGTCAATCATCTCTTTCAAAGAATGATCGAATCTATTCACTTTATAGTTTACAATAAACTTAGTGAAATCATCCGAGAGAGATGCAAGGAAAAAGTCTTGGGCCATTTTCCCATCGATGGAATTTCCTAAACTTTTAAGATTTTTAAATATCTTTTCCATCTTTTGTCCATGTTTATGGACCGATGTCCCCTTTGCCATTTTGGCATTCATTAGACTACAAACATTTGAGAATCGTACATTACTAGTCTCAATGTCATGCATCTTATGAAAACTTTCAACCATGGCACAAGAAGTGTCCATGTGCTTATGTAGCTTCATAAGTTCCTCACTAAGTGAAGTGAGGATTAAGCATTTGGCTTGTAAGTCATCCTCATAGTGTCTAACATAATTTTGACACTCCTCCTTTGAAGCTAGTTTCGTAGGAGGTATATGAGGAGGGGATTGCTTAAGCACATACAATATGTCTTTCACCTTTGAGACATTCTCAATGTGGCGATACCAAGCAAGGAAACGTTGGCCCTTAAGGCCCTTTTTGTCAAGTATAATGGTGGGTATAATTTTAGGCATGTCGTTAACTACATAACATAACAGAAATCATATTAGATTGTTTGTTTAAAACTATTTGATTGGGTCTTTGAATCAAAATAGTACCACCCACTATTTTTGGCAAATTCCACATCCCTCAATAGAATTCGAGAGTTATATTGAACTCTTAGCGGGGTATGGGAGACTTACCATTACCAAGCCCACCTCAGAAGAATATCATATTCGCTAGCAACAATAATGATGAGAGAATAACGCATTATTCATTTACAACCTTTTGTAATTACCCATCTAGTTTGGCCTCTAGAGAATGATGCCTCAGAAGAATATCATATTGGCACCATTGCACTTAGTTAAGTCGTTCCCACCATGCTTGTTCAAGTAGGGGTTCAAGAATGGCCTCAGAAGAATATCATATTGGCCATACTCGTTGCCTACTTTCACTTCATCATATGTTTATGGGCTTCTCCTGAATGTAAGCACATACTTTGCATACCCCAGAACTGGACGAATACAGTGTATGAGTCACAAACGATTGAAGCCCACCACGGTGGAAGGCCTACGAAGAGATGTTCAAAACATCTCTCGCTTATCAACTTAATATTCGTTTGTCGAGGGAGTAGTTTTGGGCTACATCAAAATCATTTTAATCATATTAAAAGAACTTGGGCCTATCACAACTATTGGTCCAAGTTAATATGAATTTAGTAGTTTATAATACTCCCACTATTTCGAAGAAATAAGTGAGACTATATGGAACTACTAACGAATGCATTGCATCCTCATATGGACTATATAGTCATATTAGGTTTTAGGATGATTATGAACCGATTAATTTGATCCAACACGAGCCTTGTGTTGGACCTTGGGTTTAAGGTAGATAGTTGTTGATTTTAGCTACGCGTTTAATCCAATTAAACCGTTATTTCCTATTGGGCGTTGGACCCAACTATTCCATTTTGCATACATATAAACAAAAGGAATACATGAAATAATAAGAAGGGCTTATGCCCTTTTACAACACAAATCAAATGATGGACTTATGTCCATTTACAACAAATTGAATTAATCAAATTACATTCAAATCTACACTACTAAAACCCAAACATTCATAATGTAAAGCGGCCAATCACATAGCTCAATTATCGAGGCCTTTGGTTCATAATCACTCTTTTCTCAATTAATCACATTAACTAAGAAAGCAACTTAAACAATTGGTTTTTGGATCCATAGAATTGATTTAAATGGAACTAAATGAAATGAAAATCCAATTCTCATTAAAGAGACAAAACAATTTTGTTCTCATCCTTTTGGGCCAAAAGGAAACTATGACCACAACAATTGGGCCAAAATGCAAATACAAAAACTTTTGGGGTCACTTTGTAAAAACACAATAGTCCACAACTTCATGTAATTACAACTAGATCCCAAAATTTTATTAATGTAAAAACATCATTAAAGGATCAAAACAATTCGTCCTTTAGCGTTTTAGGGCCTTAACGTAAAAACGTAAACTTTTGGGCCAAAGTGCAAATACACAAAAGTATCAAAACTTTATGTAATTGCATAAAAGACCCCAAAAGTACCCCCACTAGGGGGTGGCCGGTTTTGGAGTGGTAAAGGAGTGTGAAAGGGTTTTATGCAAGTTGATTTTGGTGGGTGAGGTAAAGGTGAAATTGATGGTTTGTAAGAAAATGTTTTGTAAAACATTTATGAGTTTTGACAAACATTAAAGCCATTTAATCACTTCTCACCAATAACAATCACCCATCAAATAATAAACCAAAACTTTATGAAAAACATAAAACTTTTGAATCAAAACTTCAAACCTTTTTGTTCTTGGCAAGAACTTCAAGAACATTTGAAGAACACCATGAAAACTCATAATAGCTCCATGAATGTTTTCATTCACCAAAACTCAATTTTTCACCACTCAAAAGAGGGCTAATATCCTAGGGTACTTAGGGGTTCCAAAAGTCACCTTAAAACCATTTTAACAAGACAAACATGAACCAAAAAAATCACCCTAAGGATTTGGCCGAATTTCCCAAAATACATGGCACCAAATTTTAGTTCCAATATTCATGCTTAAATGAAATACATCTACAACATTTGAGATGCTAAATTTTCTAGCAAAATTTATATATTCAAAAGCAAGAATAAAGCTTGTAACATTTACAACATTTAAATCACAAATCATGAAAATCACAAAACCCAAAAGGATTCACCATAAACTAGGCCTAGGCTCTGATACCACTTGAAGGAAAAATATTGTCCTAGCTAAGAACAAGTATGAACATTTGAATACATAGGCAAGCTATTAACACTTTAAAGTAGACATGCATTCAAAAACAATTCATAAAACCCATGACTTTCAAAGCCTAGTATATGGTGAACCAATAAACTCTTTAACAACATTAAAGAGAAGTAAAGATTTAGAGTTTCTTTACCCTTGAAGCTCATCCTTGTTTACACAAGGGATTCACCCAAGTGGAGGGCCTTCAAGTCACCTCCAAGCTCCTTGAATATTCCTTGTGATTTTCCTCCTTTTAGTGCTCCTTTGATACTTTGAGGATTTGAGGATTTGTTCTCCAAAACACCAAAAGTTTGATGTCTCTAAGTCTCCACACCAAGGATGTATTTTGTGAAGATAATATGGATGACTTAGGGAAGAAGAGATTGCTAGATATCCCTGCCCTAAGTGGCCGGCCTCTTTAGAAAAAATGAGAGAAAGTGTTTCACCCAATTTCTTTAAGAAAACCCTAATGAGAAATAAAGCTATAAAGTTGATTTTATACTTCATTTCAAGTGAGTGGCAAACTTGTAATTAATCCAAGTTTGCTACCCTCACCCTTATGGCCGGCCTTACCTTTGTTATTGGGCTAATTGCCCATTTTGTTTTAGTTGTCATACAACTTAAACATAATGGGCCTTGTGGACCAAAACGCTTTTGAGCCCCGAAACCCAATACGAGCCTTTCGTAAAATTAATTAACTAATTAATTAATCTTGACCATTCTTCAATTAAACCATTTAATTGCTTATCCATTTTATTTAATTTCCTCACATACATCCTTACTCGGTGTACGATCCATTAGTTTCCAATTAGCGAGGTAGTGGGTGATTGTTACTCTTAACGATCGATTGTGAAATTGAAACCACATTTCAATTCTCCCTTAATGATTAGTGTTTGCTAATCATTTAGGGCTTCCACAAACCATGAGTGACACCTAGCAGTATGTCATGGTTACCCAAGCTAAGTAGAATTGGTTGGAGAACCTATCCAGTTGCAACTACAATGCAATACGGTCCTTCTCTAATACAATACTCTTAATCACATTGTTTGAGTGATAGTTTGTTTCATGTCTACTATCCAATGTGATACATCTCTATATGATTCCCTTGAATATGATTTGGAACAAACTTCCTAAGTCATATTCATATGCTTTGGCCAAAGACTTTAGAATCATATCTTAGAGTATTCTCCTTCCACCATGGAAGGTTAGAGATCCCTTGTTGTGCATTCATATGCCTACATGACTAGATAGCTTGACCCCAACAATGCCGTGGACACTCCGATGGAATGCCGTTTGACATGATCAAAGATCAAGGACCTAACCATTAGACATCTATGATGCCTCAGGTCAAAGGACTACTTTGCATATTGCAACTTTAGAGTTCATACATGACATGTATGTTCGAACTCTCTTTTGATCGTAGTTCAGTGTACTCGATTACTCTTTCGAGCACCTATGTGTTTGTCTTAGTGTCCAACACCAAATGACTTGAGACTAGTCATACTCACGCTTGAGTCAACATAACACATACTAACCTTAGCGGATTGTCAATGCCCAATTGGCAATCCTATGGCTAGGAACGTTTTAGGAATGAACATAAGAGAATGGTCTCGATAATCTAACTCACTTAGATCACTTGTCTCTTAGATTAAATACATCCCTTGGATTCCCTTATTGCTTAAACAAATGATACAATAAATAGTGATTAACAATAAGCTTTGCCCTCCATTAAACATATAAAAGTTTAATACATTAAGTATTCCAAAAAGCTATTACATCAAATGAGTGGCTTTGTGGGCATACTTCCAACAATACCAAGTCCGGAAACTAAAGCATTCGGCTTTTCTTTGTCAAGTTTTGGATAGCGTTTGCAAATATATTGGTAAATAAATACATAACGAATACAAATTGATTGATTTTAAGCCATTTGATTCGGGTCTTTAAATCAAATAGCACCACCCACTATTTTTGGCAAATTCCATATCCCTCATTGGAATTCGAGAGTTTTGGAGGAAACTCTTAGTAGGGTATGGGAGACTCACTACTACCAAGCCCACCTCACAATGATATGATGTTGGCTAGCATTAATAATAATGAGAGAGTACGCTTACTCATTTGCATCTCTTTCAAGTACCCATCTTATTTGGCCTCTAGAGAATGTCACCTCACAATGATATGATGTTGGCTCCATTGCACTTAGTTAAGTCATTCCCACCATGCTTAGTTCGTGAAGGGGTTCAAGAATGTATATAGACTCCTCCTGAGTATAAGCATGCACTTTGCACTCCCCCATGATAGGGTGAAGGCGGTGTACAAGTCATAAACGATTGGAGCCTACCACGGTGGAAGGCCACGAAAGAGTGTTCAAAGCACTCTCACGCTTATCAACTTAATAATGGTTTGGTTGAGGGTTTTAGGTCTCATCACATATAAACATACATTTTAATCTCTATTAAAACAATTTTGGTCCTATTACAACTATTGGTCCATATGATTGTTTTTAGTTGTATATAATACTCCCACTATGCTTATAAAACGGTTTTTAAAGCAAGAGTATATGATACTACTAACATAACCTTTGCATTCATTTGATGGACTATATAGTTGCCTTAGGGCCTTAGGATGATTATGAACCTTTGTTTAGATTCAACACGAGCCTTGTGTTGAATCTCGGTCTAGGGATGGTGATTGATTTTAGTTACGCGTTTAATCACATTAAGGTGTGTTGTCTTAGGGGCGTTGGACCCAACTACTTCATTTTCATGCATATCAAATAAAGCAAGAAAGAAGTACTTCAAAGTAAAGGTGAGCTTATGCTCATTACAACATTTGCATAAATCAAATTACTTTAAAGTAAAGAAGAGCTTATGCTCTTTTACAACATTTGATCAAATCAAATTACAACCAAAATCTAATCTACACATTCCCATGGTTCAAACAAATTTGAAACGGCCTTTCACATAGCTCAATTATTGTAGGCTTAGGTTCATAATCACCCTTTAATTAATTAACAGTTTAACTAATTAAATTGAATGCAACATTTTCATTTGGTTTTTGTATCCATAAAATTGATTTAAATGGAGCTAAATGAAATGAAAATCAAATTCTCATTTAAAGAGACAAAACAATTTTGTTCTCAACCTAATTTGGGCCATCATGCAATTAACCTCAACTTTTGGGCTATATTGCAAAAACATAAACTTTTGGGGTCACTTTGTAAAAACACAAAAGTCCACTACTTCATGTAATTACAACTAGAACCCAAAATTTAAACAATGCAAAAACTTCATTAAAGGAGCAAAACAATTTGTCCTTTAGCGTTTTTGGACCTAAACGTAAAAACGTAAACTTTTGGGCCAAAGTGCAAATACACAAAAGTATCAAAACTTTATGTAATTGCATAAAAGCCCCAAAAGTACTCCCACTTGAGGGAGGGCCGGTTTTGGAGAAGGATTAGAGTGATGTGTGTGTTGATTTGTGAGTTTTGACATAAAGCAAGCAAGTGTGTGAAAGGGAATTAATCCTTTCACACCCACCATAATATCTACCACCATTTAAACAAATATCTAACACATTAAATCATTTGAAAAACATAAAACATAAACTTTATGAAATAAATCAAAACTTTGATTCAAAACACAAAACCTTTTTGTTCTTGGCAAAAATGTCAAGAACAATGAAGAACATTCATGAAAAACCCAACAATTTCCATGAACATTTTTACTCCAAAAAACATCCCAAAACCATTCAAACTTTAGGGAAATAACATATAACCAAACTAGGGTACATAGGGGTTCCAAAAGCTACTTGAAAACACTTTTAACAAGTCAAACAAGAACCCAAAAATCCACCCTTTGGATTTGGCCGAAAATTCCCAAAAGCATGGCACCAAATTTTAGCTCCAATATTCATGCTCATAAGAACTACATCTACAACATTTGAGATGGCAAATTTTCTAACAAAATTTACATTCAAAGAAACAAGAATAAAGCTTGTAACATATTACAACTTTTAAATCACAAACTATGAACCACAAAACCCAAAAGGATTCACTAACTACTAGACCTAGGCTCTGATACCACTTGAAGGATGATTTTGTGAAAACATGTTCATTTGAATAACATCTATAGCATGCATTTAACAATTAAAAGGCAGAATCATGCTTGCATGCATTCAAAAACAAAAACATTACCCATGAAATTCAAAGCCTAGTAGATTGGTGAACCAAGACTCAACTCAAATCTAGTAGATTGGTGAACCAAGACTCAACTCAAATCAAAGTGAGTTGAGAAATTTATACCTTTGTAGATTCCTCTTTGCATAAGCAAAGGCTAATCACCCAAAGAGAGGGCCTTCATTCCTTGCTTCTTAGATCCATGGATTTGGATGGAAGAATATGGTTCTCCAAGTTCCCAAAATTGAGAACCTCTAAGTCTCCACACCAAGGTTAGATTTAAGTAGAAATGAGTGACATTGGAGGAGTGGGATTGCTAGATACACCCTCCAAGGGGGCCGGCCTCCTAGAGAGAAAAGGAGAGACATGTTCTTTCCAATTTTCTCCAAAATAACCCATAATGAATTTTAGGCTATAAAGTTCTTTATATAGTCACTTCTTTAAATGACCAAAAACCCTAATTCAACACACATGCCCGGCCACATAAGGGATTTGGGCTTTTGGGCCTTTGTGAATCTTTATTCATTAAATTGTCATACAACGTAAGTCAATGGGCTTGACGTTCGAAGCCCATTGGGCCTTAAGGTCCAAAAACTATCTTGGGGTCTTTAACGAACTTATTCGTTTGATTAATTAACATATTAATTAATCCTTGCCATAAATAATTAAACCATTTAATTATTCTTACTCATCTCCATTGTTTCTTCAATCTCCACCTTACACGGTGTACGATCCATTAGGTTCCTTTTAGCGAGGCAGTGGGCGATTAAAACTCTTTAAAATCGATTGTGAATTGAAAATTACTTTCAATTCTCCCTTTAGTGTTTATACACGTTTAGGGCTTCCACAAACCAAGAGTGACACCTAGCAGCATATCATGGTTACCCAAGCTAATCAGAAGAGGTAGAGAACCTATTCATTTTAGGATTACAAATGCAATACGGTCTTTCTCTAATACAATACTCTTGACCACATTGTTTGGTTTGATAGTTTATTCATGTCTACTATCCAATGTGATTCGTGTGCTTATATGATTACCTTGAATGTGATTTGGAACGACTTTCCTAAATCTCATTCATACTCTGGCCAGAGATTCTAAATCATATCATAGAGTATTCTCCCCTAAATGGTTTGAAGGTTAGAGAACCCTTGTTGCGCATTCACTTGCCTCCATAGCTAAGTGGCTTAACCCCAACGATGTCGTGGACACCCGCGGATGGGGTGACTTTGACATAATCAAAGATCAAGGACTTAACCACAAGACAAACGTGATGCCTCAGGTCAAAGGACTACTTTGCATTATCCCAACCATGAGTTCTCATGTGACATGAATATGAGAACTCTTCGTTGATCGTGTTCAGTGAACTCATTCTCTATTGAGCACCTACGTACTTGTCTTGATGTCACACACACCAATGACTCGAGACTAGTCACTCTCCCTGAGAGAATACACAGCACGTACTGATCTTAACGGACTGTCAATGCCCAATTGGCAATCCTATGATCAGGAACGTTTAGGATGTGTCTACGAAAGAATGGTCTCATGAATCTAACTTCTTTAGATCGCATTCTCCCAATCACATATTCCTTGGACTTATTGTTTAAGCATATAACATTTATATGAGACGGCTCAAACAATAATCTTTGCCCTTGATATTAAACTAGATTAGTTTAACATGTGAAATGTCCGTAAAGTATCATCATATGATTGGTTTTAGGGCACATTTCCAACACACCTACGAATAATTTGATCAGGGCAATATTTCCACAAATAAGGGTCATCCCACACATAAAAACATGCCTCTGTTTTTTAGTTTATCACATTGGTGCCTATTTATGGTGTTTGTAACTTGTTTAGACACAATATAATTCACAATATCAGCATACCATGGCTCACTTACCTTAATGCTCAGCAGTTGTTCATCTGGGAATGCCTCTGGAATAGGTAGAGGGTCTTCTTCATGTACCAAACAACTCAAATGGTCAGCTACTACATTCTCACTTCCTTTTTTGTCTCGAATTTCGACGTTAAACTCTTGGAGAAGAAGCATCTAGCGAATAAGCCTTGGCTTGGCTTCTTTCTTTGTGAATAAGTACTTCAAAGCTACATGGTCAGAGTAGATTATAACTCTAGTTCCAAGTAAATAAGAATGAGACTTATCTAAAGCAAACACAATAGCAACGAGTTCTTTTTCAGTGGTGGAGTAATTCAATTGAGCATCATTCAAGGTCCGAGAAGCGTAGTAGATGACATGCGACTTCTTGTCCTTTCTTTGTCCCAAAACAGCCCCTAAAGCGTAATCTGAAGCATCGCACATAAGCTCAAAAGGAAGACTCCAATTTGGTGGAACAATGATAGGTGCCGAAGTTAGCATCTTTTTGAGGTGATTGAATGCCTTCTCACATTCTTCATAAAAAACAAACGGCACATGCTTTTGTAGAAGTCGGCACAAGGGTGTTGAAATCTTTAAGAAATCTTTGATAAAACATCTATAGAATCCTGCATGTCCAAGGAAAGAACGAACCTCTATCACCAAAGTGGGAGAGGGTAAGTATCGTACAAGATCAATTTTAGATTTAACCATTTCAATTCCCTTTTCTAAAACTATATGACCTAAAACTATGCCTTGTTTTACCATGAAGTGACATTTTCCGCAATTGAAAACAAGGTTAGTTTTGATGTAACATTTCAATATCAAAGTGAGATTAGTTAGACAATCATCAAAAGAGTAACCAAAGGCACTAAAATCATCCATCAAAACTTCAATAATCTTTTCGACAAAATTGGAAAAAATACTTACCATGCATCTTTGAAATGTGGATGGTGCATTACGTAAACCAAATGGCATTCGACGATAAGCAAAAGTACCAAATGGACAAGTAAAAGTAGTCTTTTCTTGATCATATGGAGCTATAACAATCTGATTATATCCCGAATAACCATCAAGAATGCAATAAAAAGAATGACCAGCTAACCTTTCAAGCATTTGATCAATGAATGGTAGAGGAATATGGTATTTCCTTGTGGTGGTGTTGGGCTTCCTATAGTCAATAGAAATTGTCCAACCTGTTTGGATACTAGTGGGCATAAGTTCATTCTCTACATTCTTTACCACAGTGACTCCAAATTTCTTTGGTACTACTTGAACCGGTGAAACCCAACGACTATCTGAAATTGGATAAATGACTCCACAATCAAGAAGCTTGATGATCTCCTTTTTCACAACTTCCATCATTGGAGGGTTGAGTCGGTGTTAGGCCTCTCGAGTTGGTTTAGCCCCCTCCTTTAGAAGTATGTGATGCATGCAGGTTGTAGGACTTATTCCCCTAATGTTGGCCAAAGTCCATCCAATGGTTGTTTTGTACTCTTTCAACACCCTAACCAGTTTCTCGTCCTCTAATGCCGTGAGCGTTGAAGTGACTATGACTGGCAAAGTCTCTTTGTCTCGCAAGAAAATATACTTCAAATGATTCGGTACCAGTTTAAGCTCAAGAAAGGGTGCCTGAATCACTGAAGTTAACAACTTATTAGTAGAAATGGAAATTGGACTTGGGATTAGAGGCTTACCAATATGTTGTGGCAAAGACTCAAGGGCAGCCACCATCTCTACAATTTCTACATGATTAGGCTTGGTCATATTGATTTTGAGTCCAATTCCTTCAACAATGGTTTTTTCAAGGGCATCCCTATTTAAGAATTAAAGATATTCATGCGCCCAAGAATCAAATACATCCATAGAAAAATAAGAATGATCATCAATAGGATACCTTATAGCTTCAGAAATATTAAAGTCAATGACATCGCCATCAAATTCCATTGTTAACGTCCCCTTGAACACATCTATCTTGGTTTGGGCTGTTTTCATGAAAGGTTTTCCAAGCAAGATTGGCAATGGTGTAGAATGGGCCAAATCTTCCATCTCAAGCACATTAAAATCTGCTGGAAAGATCAAGTGGTTAACCTACACCAAAACATCTTCCAAAACTCCTTTCGGATATGCATTAGAATGATCAGCTAATTGAATAATAACACCATTGTTTTTAAGCTCTCCAAGATTCATAAATGCATAGATCGAGTAAGGCATGACATTAATGGAAACACCTAAATCTAACATAGCATGTTCAAGCTTGGTATTACTAATAACACAAGGGATTGTGAAACTACGTGGATCTTTGCATTTAGGTGGCGGTTTTCTTTGCAACGCTGCAGAGACATTTTCACTTACCCGTACCACTTCCTTTCCCGAGATTCGTCTCCTTGTTGTACAAAGCTCTTTCAAAAATTTAGCATGCTTTGGAACTTGCTTTATTGCATCAAGAAGTGGGATATTGACTTGTACCTTCCTGAAGGTTTCTAAGATGTCTTTTTCATTCTTTTCTTACTTAGATTGCATAAACTTGTGAGGGAAAGGCACAGTTGGTGGAATAGGGTTAGTAGGAATTGAATTTGAACCCACCTTACCTAAATTGGGTGGCTTAGGAGCCTTAAAAGGTTACGGCAAAGACTATTCTTCTCTTGCCGTGGCCTTGTCCACCTCTTCTTCTTCGGGCAGTAGTTGTTTGTCCTCTTTTTGGCTTTGTTTGGATGTTTTTCGATTGGTTCCTATCTCTTTGCCACTTCTCAATGGTTGAACTAGGTAGTTTGCCTTATTCTTTAAATTGTCCCATGAATTCTGCCATCTGCCCAATTTGATTCTTCACTTCGCCCATCTCTTTGATTTGATTTTGTAGACCCTGAGTCAAAGCAGTTAGTGCTTGAAATTTTTTATCAGAATCCATTGACGAACTTAAATTTGGTTGGGAAGATTGTGGGGAAGGCTGTAGTGGTGCAAATGGTTTTTGATAGAGCCCAGGAGGTGGCTGTCTATATTCACCTTGTTGTTGAGTGTGTTGAGGCTCCCTCCACTTCATATTTGGATGATCTCTCTAGGCCGGATTATAGGCGTTGGAAAACGGGTCATTCCTTGGTTGACTTTGGCCTTGATAACCTATGGCATTGGCACTTTCCCATCCCCCATTCTCTATTAATTGAGGACATTGATCAGTAAGGTGTCCTTGCATAGGGCACACGCCATAAGAAGCCGCACCTTGCACTTTGGATCTTTCAACAACCTGTGATATAAGAGTAGAGAGATTAGCCATTTGAGATTGAAGTTCTGAAATAGCACTTACCTCATTGACTTGGATTGGGCGTGCATGCTTTCTTTCTCCAACTCCGTCATATTGTTATGCATTCAAGGCTTGATTTACCATTAAGATCTTCGTAGCAATGGTGTTTTGTCAACCAAAGCACCTCCTGCTGAAGCATCAAGCATTTGTCTCTCAAGTGGAAGTAGTCCTTCATAGAAATATTGAATTAAAAGCTCTTCCTTCATTTGATGTTATGGACAAGATGCAACTAAAGTCTTGAAACACTCATAATACGTTGGAAATGATTCTCATGGGCCTTGCTGAATTCCACTAATTCTCTTCCTTAAATAAATGACTCTTGAACTTGGGAAGAATTTCTCTAGGAATGCTTTCTTCATGCTTTCCTAAGAAGTGACGGTTCCAGGTGTTAATTCAAAGAGCCAATCTTTAGCCTTTTCCAAAAAAGACTATGGAAAGGCTTTCATGTCCAAAATATTCCTATCTACATTAATTGGTGTCATGCTCGAGCACACCACTTCAAATTCCTTAAGATGCTTGTTTGAATCTTCCATGGATAGCCCATGGTATTTCGGAATGTGATGCAGCAAACTAGACTTCAATTCAAACTCATCAGTTTTGCCTTGAACTACCGCAGGGTATTGAATGCACAGGGGAACAATATTGTCTAATCCCGAGGCTGAAAGTTCCTTGATTCTTCGATTGTCAACAGCCATATCTTGTTCCTCTTCCGATTCCGTTTTAGTTTCAGCTTCAAATTCGGATTCGGAACTAGAACTAGGTGGATTGAATTTGGCTGCTTCCTCTTCCTTCTCAAAGTTCGTTCAAAATAGTCGTCAAATTCTAATATATTCTCACAAACAGGTTGAGATCTTTGAGTCATAAATGAGTACCTAAAACAAACAAAACTAAGCTAAATCAGAAACACAAGAAAAGACACGAACATAAACAAAGGGGAAGATTAGCAATTTTGCTAATCCCCGGCAACGACGCCAAAATTTGATGTGGTAGAAACTAACACACAAATTAAACCCTATAAATTATGCAATCGTAGTATGAGTAAGTAGGGATCGTTCTATTCTGGGGATTAGAAGGGATGCCAATCAACACAAATTAAACTTATAAAACTGAAAACTAAGTTAAACTAACATCAAAACAATGAGGGGGGAGATTTTGTTGGAAATATGCCCTGAAAGTCAATCTTTGGAAGAAACCATTCAGGACAATTGAATCGATGTATGGATGACTCTTATACATCAAATGGCAAATATACTAATTAGGACTATCTCTATAAACGATATATGTCTTAAATAGTGTATCCATGGACAATGGATCGATTGAAGAAGTAATCTAATGATGTTAGACTACAGAGACCTTCTTCACATAACCAAATGTCCAAAAAGGTTCCTGGTCATTGGATTGTCGGAGGGATACTGACAATGCAAAGACCGGTACATACTGTGTCCGCTTCAATTGGAAGGATGGAAAGTCTCATCCCATTCGTGTTGTGACACTAAGGCAAGTATGTAGGTGCTCATTAAGGGAATGAGTTCACTGAACACAATCGAACGAGAGTACTTGCATGGAGGTCTACTCACATGTCAAGCAAGTAACTCTAATGGTTGGAATAATGTAAGTAGTCCTTTGACCTGAGGCATCGTCGTTGTCTTGTGGTTAAGTACTTGATCTTTGATTATGTCAAAAGTCACTCTATCAGAATGTCAACGGCATAGTTGGGGTTAAGCCACTTAGTCATGAAGGCAAGTGTATGCGCAACAAGGAATCTCTAATCCTCGATAAGAGAGGAAGAATACTCTAAGATATGATTCGGGAATCTTCGGCCGAAGTATCGAGCGTAATAAAGGAAAACGTTCCTATACGACTCAATTGAATCATATAAGAAGGAATAATCACATTAGGGGTTTGACATAATATATCCATACCCTAGTAATGTGATTGAGAGTATTGTTTTAGAGAAGGATTAAATTACATTGTAATTCCAACTGAATAGGTTCTCCGAATAAACTTCTACATTAGCTTGGGTAGCTATGACATATGGTTAGATGTCACTCATAGCTTGTGAGTTCTTCTAGATGATTAAATGTAGTCGTCAAAGAAGAAAGGTGAATTAAAATGAAGTTTTAATTCACTAAGTGATTGAATTAAATATAATCAATTGGATTGATGCCAATCACCTCACTGCCTTGCTAATTAGAACCTAAAAGATTGTTCACCAATACACTGTTGTAGTGAGTAACTAATGGATGATGGAAATAATTAATCGGATTAATTAAGTGTTGTGATTAATTTAGAAAGTCTAAAGAAATCATAAAAGCGATAAAGATCGTTTTGGGCTTAAAGAAACGTTCGGGTTTAATTGGGCCCATTGGGCCTAAACCCATTGGGCTTTTATTCAAGCATTGGATGACTTGAAATAAATGAAAGCCCAAAGCCCAAACAACACAAAGAGGGCCGGCCATTTTAGGTGTGGAAAGGGTGAGATATTTAGTCAAGTTGTTGGCTAGGTTTCTTATGTCTATATAAGGAACTTTATAGTGATATTGTTCATTAGGGTTTTTGTGTGGTTAAAAACAACAAAGAGGCAAAAGAATATCTCTCTAAAAACTACACAAAGGCCGGCCACCTTGGGGTGATTTTACTAACATATCTTTCACCCTTTGGTTATTCCTTCATCCTTCTCACTACTCTAGTGGGTGAGGATCTTTAGAGGTTTCCTACTTTGGAAACTTGAAGAGAACCTAGGAGCACTCATTCTATCAAAGTGGAGGAGGCAAGGAGGGAAGCTAGGCTCAAGGAGTTCAAGGAACAAAGGGCTTGGAGGTGGTCCATCCTTGGTCTCAAGTCTAGATCAAGAGGTATAAGACTAAACCTTCACTTTGTTCTTTTCTCTAAAATTTTATTTGATGCATTATATATAAACCTATGAACCTTGAAGGGGATTTGCATGACTATAGCTTTGTTAATATGTTATAAATGTTTCTGCTGCTTTCGTATATTAAATTTGATTTGTATATGCATGATAGTCATTTAGAAATCCCATCCATGAATCTCATAGATTTCCCTTCAGATTTTGGTCAAATTTAATTAAAACAGTAAATGGCAGCAAATAAATTAAGTTGTGAATGAAATATGGGTGAGAGGATAGCTAGAGGATTCTTCTCCACACATGAAACATATGCATACAAATCGATTTCCAGTTATTCTTCCTATAGACCATGAATGACAATGCCCAAAATTCATTGAATTGGACTCAGCGATGCTACCAAATTATTCTTCTTGAGTTCCCTAACTATGAAAAGCATGATAGAGATACATCTCAAAGATCATTAAGTTATGTGAAAATCATAAGCATTGAGAAAGCATTCATAACTATGAAAAGCATGATACTCTTGCCAGGAATTTACTTAACTCAATCATGACTAGTGACTTTTACTACTTACAAATATAAGTTCATAACGATTAGGTGAAATTTCCTTATATTCTAGCATCAAATCCCTGCATGCAAACTAAGTATGCATCTTTAACAAACATACAAGACTAAGTTTTCTGTAAAGCAAATAAGTAAATCGCATTCATGTTTTATGAAACAATAACTGGATGTAATCAATTTATATAAAACATATGATCATGGCTTCGAATTCACTTCTAGGTAAAAAGAAACTTAGTTACACATGTTCATCATGATTGAAAATCAATCTAAAATAAACATTGAAACTAAATAAGAGTAGAAAGAGCTTTGAAAACTCCAATGGTTGAATGACAATATGCGGCACAATCTCCCTCTGGATGTAGGCTGCAGCACAATCTCTCTCTCCCTTCCTTCCTGATATTTGAGGCAACAATGTGTATAATATAGGGTAAAGGGCACAGCTAAACCCTGGGGAGAAAAGGATTAGGCTATTTGAATTATTTTAGGACTCCTATAATAAGATAGGAAGTGTTGAAATGTGATAAGGACTCCTATTTGCAGCTGGACATAAGGTAAGGTAAGATTGGATAAGATAAGTTTCCTCTTTTTTGTGCAGTTCCTTGTCTTCCAAGCCTCAACTTTAATTTCTCCAGATTTTAGCACATATCTAGCACCATTTAAACACCAAAAACGTCCATCCCATAAACTAAAATCAATCACCATCCCTAGATCGAGATCCAACACTAGGCTCGTGTTGGATCAAATCAAAGGTTTATAGTCATCCTAAGGCCCTAAGGCAACTATATAGTCCATCAAAGAATGCAAAGCTTATGTTAGTAGTACCATATACTCTTGCTTTAAAAACCGTTTTACAAGCATAGTTGGAGTATTATATACTACTAAATCAATCATATGGACCAATAGTTGTAATAGGACCTGATAGGAGCATATTTATGCGACTTTATTAGCTTGTTCCTTTGCATTTAGTGAGTTAGTTTTCTGTTTATTATAGTGATTTAAGCTATTTTCGTGTGTTTGTAGGTCCAATTGGAAAAAGTGGCAAGAAAAGGCAATTCCGGCCCTAAGTGTTGTAAGAATCTCCCATGGGTGTTTAAAGTTGGTTTCTGCAATCAAAAGTTCAATTCTAAGTGTTGGTTTCTTTACTTTGTTTACTATCACTTTAAGAACCTTTGTTTATCCTTGACCTTTCTTTGTTAGCCAATACTTTAGCCCCGTTACAACCCTTAGACTTTTATTTTGATTGTTATGTGTTTCAATCTATGGAGTTTGAAATTGGTACGAGCATATGGAATCCCTGGATCTTGCTTCTAAGTAGTGGCATTCCATTCATGAGATCATATACATGTTATATTAATAATTCCAGAAAGTGCCTTCTTTGATTATAACATATGTGAGTGTTAGTCTACATGTTTACATCAATATTCTCACATATACCTAATATAGGGAGTGTAGTCAGAAAATCTGTGTGAAAATAGAGAGTATATCTAGTGAGGAATTGAGTGAATTCTCCAAGGCATGTTACTACATTCCAAACATTATTTTAATTGATTAAATGCGAGCTAGTAGTGGTTACTGCGATTACGTATGGGCTCAAGGGTATGGATAGCTAAAACATGTGGGAGTAGTGATTTTTAACGTGTCATGTTTCATTGGAAATCCCTGAGGCAAACGTTGGAAGGTCTAGGTTATGTTTTGTTTGTTTTGTTTTGCTCGAGGACTAGCAAAAGCTAACTGTGGGGGAATTTGATAGGAGCATATTTACTTGACATTGTTAGCTTGTTTATTTGCATTTAGTGAGTTAGTTTCTATTCATTATAGTGATTTAAGCTATTTTCGTGTGTTTGTAGGTCCAATTGGCAAAAGTGGCAAGAAAAGTCAATTTGGAGCATTTTCGAGTTTTGGACTTGGAATGGATAGCATGTGTATGGAGCATAATGGATGGACGTTTTTCAAGTTTAAAGAGGCTAGGAATGTGCTACAAATCCTGGAGAATCAAATCAAGATTTGTAAGATAAGGAATCAGCTAAAAGGAAGGAACATTATCTTAACCAGCCTTTATCTTATCCAACCTTATCCTTAACAAACCTTATCTTATCTTATCCCATATTATCCAAACATTATCCTATTTAATCCAACATTATCTAAACTTATCTCCAGCTGCAAAAGGAGTCCTTATCCTATTCTAAATCATTTCGATCTGAATTTAGGAGTCCTAATCCATCTAAACACATCAATCTTTTTCCTCCTTGGTTTTACCCGCAACCTTGCCTTACAAATTCTGGTGTGCCACAAGTTTTGCGAGCTTTTAGAGAGAAATTCAGAGATAAAAATATATACAGAGTGCCGCAACTTTGCAAGGAAGGAAGGAGAAGAAGAAGCTTGGAGTCGTGCCTGCCATTCAAGACCTTTGGAGTGCTGGAGCATTTCAAGATTCTTTCTATCCTTAGTTATAGTTCAATTTTTAAATTAGATTGGTTTTCTTTAATTGCAAACATGTGGAACTAATTTCGTTTTAGCTAGAGGTGAATTCAAAGCCATGAACATATGTGTGATATGAATTGATTACATCCAGTTATTATTTCATAAATCGTGAATGCAATTTACTTATCTGTTTGAGTGATAACTTGTTCTTGTGTGTCGATTAAGGATGCAGACTTAGTTCGCATGCAGGGATTTGATGCTAAAATATAAGGGAGTTTCGCCTAATAGTTATGAACTTATATTTACAGGTAGTAGAGGTTGCTAGTCACGATCGTGTTAAGTAAATTCCTGGCAGGAGTATCATGCAGTTCATAGTTACGAATGCTATGTCAATGCTTATGATTTTCATAGAATTTAATGATCTTTGATATGTATCTCTATTATGCAGTTCATGAAGGGAACTTGATAAGAATAATTTGGTTGTGTCGCTGAGTCCAATTCAATGAATTTAGGAAAATCTGATGGTTAATTTATGTAGTTCAAGGTTAACTTGGGGCATTGTCATTCATGGTTTATAGAAAGAATAACTGCAAATCGATTTGTATGCATATGTAACATGTGTGGAGAATGACCCTCTAGCTAGCCTTTCACCCCTTTCATACACCCTAATTTCGTTTCAATTAGTTTGTTTTCTGCAAGTTATTTAGTTTTAGTCTTAAATTCGTCATAAAAACCCCCCATTAGTATTTTGAGTATTTTTAGTTTAATTTTCGTCCAAATCACCCTTTTGTTTCTGTTTTGAGTCAATTTGTTTGTTTTGTACTGTTTGGAGTTATTCTGGGCAGTTTTGAGTCACTAGAGTCTAGTTTTGTGTTTTTGAGTTAAATTTGTGTAGATTAGCATCCCTCCTAATCCCCGGCCTAGAACGATCCCTACTTGCTCATACTACAACAATCAAAAGTGGGTTTAATTTGTGTGTTAGTTTATATATCACATCAAATTTTGGCATTGTTGTTGGGGCTTAGAAAAATTGCTAATCTTCCATTTGTTTCTGATTTTGTTTTGTTTTGTTTTCTTTGTTTTAGGTAATAGTTTATGACTCGAAGTTCTCAACATGTTCGTGCACATATCTTGGAGTTTGAGGACGATTTGAACGAACTTTGAGAAGGAAGAGGAAGCAGCCATAACCCAATCCACCTAGTTCTAGTTCCAAATCTGAATCTGAAGTTGAAATTGAAGAGGAATTCGAAGAGGAACAAGACATGGCTGTTGATAATTGAACAATCAAGGAACTTTCAGCCTTGGGATTGGACAATGTCATGCCCTTATGCATTCAATATCCCAGGGCAACTCAAGGCAAGACTGATGAGTTTGAATTGAAGTCTTATTTGCCGCATCACATTCCCTAATACCATGGGTTGTCCATTGAAGATTCGAACAAGCATGTGATGGAATTTGAAGTGGTGTGCTTAAGCATGACACCAATCAATGTGGATGGCAATATTCTGAAGATGAAAGCCTTTCCATTCTCTCTTATGGACAGGGCTAGATGCCTCGGGAGGTGGTGTGTTGGTTTACAAAGCACAAGTTGCTGCAAAGATCCTAATCGCGAATCGATCATTGGATGCACAATAATACGAAGGAGTTGGATAGAGAGACCATGGCAACACCAAGTTAATGAGGTAAGTTCACTGGCTGAAATTCAATCTCAATTGGCTAATCTCACTGTTCTTGTGTCACAGGTTGTTGAAGGATCCAAAATGCAAGGAACAAGTATTTGTGGCGTGTGCTCTATGCAAGGACACCCTTCTGATCAATGCCCTCAATTGATAGAGAATGGACAATGGGAAAGTGCCAATGCCATTGGTTATCAAGAAGCAAAAATAACTCGAAGGGAACAAACTTTCTTTATCAAAGGATGGACATTGGAAGGGGTATATGGAACAAATGTCTTGCAAGTGTTAAGTACACAACTTTTGAAGGTGTTGTAAATTGTTCTTGATTAAGTTCAAAATAGTTGGTTCTTCTACTTGAATGCTTGATTCCATATTAGTAACTATGTTTTGCAATAGTTGTAAAAATGTGGCTAATGAGAAGTAGAAGATTAATAAGAGAAGAGAAAGTACTTCACATTCGGAACGTGAATAAAATATAGATCTCTGCAAAAGCAAATAATAATTACTTTCTCATATGAACTACCAAAGAAATTGGAAAACCAAGGATTGTCTTTAAATTCCAATTTAAATAAGGAACTTAATTCCGTCACTATACGAGATGGATGATTGTTTTGTTTGACAAAACATTATTCTTTATTAATGAATGATTGGATTATTGTAATCTAATTTATTGTCTCTATAGTAGAGATAATGTGGTAATGTTAAATGATGCTTAAAACCTAAAAGGTTGCAAGGTAGTGACTAATCCCACTGAGTTGTGACACCTCTAAAACATAAATTACAAGTTGTCTATAAATGGATGCTTTGGATCGTTATTGGCAAAATGTATAGAGGCAAAATGTTCGAATCTTTATTCTTTTGGAAAGACTAAAGAATCACAAAGTTGTTGAGGTTAATTTACTTAGATGTTAGTGGCACTTGTCCACAACATAATACTACTCATGTTGTATGACATTCACCGAAGATAGCTCTCGGTTGGACTATCATTTATTTTGAATAAACACAAGTCTGAATACTTTGCTAAAGGTTTCAAAGAATTCAAGAATGTAAGTTAATGAGTAAGACATCTAAAGTAGTTATCTCCTTAGATTTGATCCAAGGAAAAATAACATTTTAGAAGAGTTTCCTTGAAAGATATCAAGGAAAGTAGCATCATAAGATAATGGATTTCTCCATTGGGAGAAGGACGAACTCGAATAAGATTTAGTTCGTTGGATGTTACCAATTACCCATATATACCATATATACTTCTAAAACAATAAGATTGTCAATTAGAAGATCTTCCAAAATTTTCATGACTCCATAGGATGTAGTTGGAAAGAAAGACAACTCTTAAGCCTGTTAAGATTTGAGGTTGTGTGCTAATAAGCAATATTTTTTTTAGAACAATCTTGTGTGATATCCTTATATTAACCGTTGGATATCACTTCTACAAACCAACTAACAAATGTTGTTTGTTGGGTAGTGCATTGTAATCCTACACTAGGATTTGCCTAAGTTAGAGCAAATGAACAAGAGATAGATTTCAAAGAATGGGTTATTTGAGAGACAAGATACCAATCAACAAATATAACAACCTAGTACCTACACCACAAGCTCCAAGGTAGTCGAGAGGGATTTATAAACCATCTCAGTTGAATGGTTTGAACTTTATGACTATGTCATAGAGTTACACCTCTTAATTCGAAAGAAATAAGAATGAAAATCCTTACGACTACATTGAGTGTATATATAACATATACTCAAGCAAATGGTATAGTACCATTTGACCCGAAATAATGAATCCTACATAGCTAAATGGTAGCTTAAGGTGACTACAATCAACGAGATTGGTTGACTTGGAAGAAACCATCTTTGATGTAGTCTTGGTTTCAATTAATTCAAAGATTGGTAGCTACAACTAAACGGTGATTCAATGTTTGGACATAATATAGGTTTCCGAAACCATTATTGATGTGAAAAATAAGTTAACACACAAAATTAAACCCTCTTTTTATCAATTGTAGTAAAGTATGTAAGTAGGGATCGTTCTAGGCCGGGGATTAGGAGGGATTGCTAAATCACTTGGAAACTGACTTGAAAACGTAAAAACAAAGTTTAAAACACTAACTAGACTCAAAGAATGCAAAACTATACTTTAAAACACTAAAACAAACCAAAAGACTCAAAACAGTCCCTAAACACTCAAAACTACCTTAAACACACAATCTGGGCAGTTTTGGGACTCTAACACAAACTTGGACGAATTTTGGTTTTCTAATGAACTAAAACACTTAAAAACATAATCTAAGACAAGTTCTAATTAATATGACTCAAAGAAATAAGATGGGGTTGATTTTGGACGAAAATAATTAAATTAAGACAAGAACAAAGTAAACAAATTCTTAGACAAATTTAAGTGAATCAAAACAGATTGTAAAATGAATTTGAATGAAACTTATGGATGGAAGGCTAGCTAGGAGGTTCTTCTCCACACATGTCACACTTGCATACAAAACAATTTCCAGTTGCTTTTCGATAAGCTATGAATACTCAACGGCCCAAATTAACCGTGAATTGCACTAATTAACCCTCAGTTTTTCCACAAGTTATTGGATTGGATGATTGCATACGACAACCCAAAACATTCCCTACAAGTTCCCTACATGAATTGCATAATAGAGATACAAGCAAGAATCATTAAGTTCTATGAAAAACATAAGCATTGACGAGGCACTCGTTACTATGATTTGCATGAAACTTATGCCAAGAATTTACTTAACGTGATTGTGACTAGCAACCTTCACTACTTGTGAATATAAGTTCATAATGATTAGGTGAAACTCCCTTATATTCTAGCGTTAAATTCATGCATGAAAATTAAGCGTGCACTCTCAACCAACATACACAAATCATTTTTTATACGATCGGATAAGTAAATTGAATTCACAACTTATGAATCACAACTGGATGTAATCAAATCATATTGCAAGTATGAACATGGTTTCGAATCACCCCCTAACTAAGAGGGGTTTAGTTCGTCATACTCACAAAGCAAAGATACATAAAATTAGACATTAAAATCAAAGGAAAGAAAACACCTAAAATGCTCCAACTTGGGTAGCAAGTGCATCCAAGAATTCTCCTTTGCTTGCTTGCGGCAGATTGCTTTGTGGACGGATTTTTGGGTAATTTTATGATGTAGAATGGATGGGGAATGGTATGGAAAGGTTTAGGGTAAGTGTGGAGGAGTGTTTGAGGGTTGGAGGGTGGTGGAGAGCTAGGCAAAGAGGGTGGAAGAAGGTGGAGTGGCTGTTATGTTTTCTAGGCACTAGAATGGTGTTTTTGGGGTGTTTTGCTACCTAGGGTGAGTATGGACGAATTTCTGTGATGAATGGTGAATATGAGAGTGTGAACCCTTTGCCAAGGGGTGTAAACATGTATATATAGGCCCCAAAAACCTTAGAGAATCAGGTTAGGCTAGGGAGAATGCACGGCAAAGAGTGTATGTGGTGTGCAATGGTCCAAGGGTGAAAATGAAGTGATGATGCAAAGTGTGAAGGGTAAAATGGAGTGGTCTTGTAGCTAGGGAGCATGAATGATTGTGTACATTGCATAGAGATGGAAAGGGAGGTGAAAATGTGTCAATAAATGGGTCAAAGGTGCAGCAACATGTGGTACACAAGGCATGGGATTCCAAATGTGAATGATGGAGCATCAATTGGTGCATGTTATGGTTGTGAAAGTTGTATAAAATTTTGTGGGTGAAGGGAACAAGAGGTATCAAGCAATTAAGTGTAATAATTAAATGAATTGAAGCATGAAATCAGAAATTATGTAGGGGACAAGAGTGATCAAGCATGGCATGGGAATCCAAAGGGAATTCTATGTTGTTTTGCATGGCCATGAAGGCAAGTTGGGGTGACAAATTTTTGGGCTGAGTTCTTCATCTTTTGGACCATAATTCTTCACATTCTTGGCCTCTTTAGTTCTCAAATTCGTCCATCCACTTTGGCCCAAATATGTGACATGCATTCCAAGCTCCATTTTTCTCCAAAATGCTCCAAAATGCATCTTCTTGCCTACTTTGTCCATAAAATCTGAAAACACACGAAAATGACTTTAAACATTAAAATAACTAAGGAAACACGACATAAATGCACAAGAACAAGCCAACTAAGTTGCATAAATATGCTCCTATCAATTATCAAGATAGTCTTGATAATATGTCTAAAACTAGGAAGCACAAGATGTGTACGTTGTAGATATCCATCCATAATGAATCTTAGCAAAGCTAGTGGGAGCTATAAGCGTCTTATGAGAGAAAAATCAAATTGTTTGATTCCTCATAAGATGTAAATGAATCTTTTGTTTACTAGGTTTACAAAAGATTAGTGGGAGTTAATCATATTCCTAAATTTGAACATATATGTGATATATTAATTTTAGGAATTCAACTTCGTTAGAAGTTATGACTTTAACATTCTATAACGATAGAATATATATGGGAGACATAGTCTATATACATGGGATGGAAATCTATAAATGATAGATTTCAATATATAATTGGATTATCTCAATCCCTATTGATAGACGATAGATGTAGGAAGTTTCTCGAATGATAAACTTCAAATGAAAGGACAATTCCAGTCAAACTGGTACTTGTTCTTCTAAAAGGGAATGTATCCTTTTGACTCCCAAAGAAGAATAAAGTGTAAATAGAATCCTTTATGCATACGGATAAAAGGTGATTTATGTATTTCATATTGTATGAAAAACATTGACATAAGTTGTGCCAAGATTGGTACAAGATGATATCAATGCAAGTCCAGGATCAGAACCATGGCAACTGTCAAGTGAGTCCTTAAGTATTTAAGAAATACTAAAGGATAGATTCCTTAAGAATGAGGAAGAATTAGAGTAACACATTGGAAGTGTAAATGTATTAGATTATGAATCTAATATAGTATCCATCATTGGATGTCTCTTCATTTTGAATGAAGAGATATTTGGATATCATCACAGATGGCCAAGCTGATTAGCTCTAGTGCAAGAGGGAGATTGTTGGAAATGTGCCCTAAAACCAATCATATGATGATACTTTACGGACATTACACATGTTAAACTAATCTAGTTTAATATAAAAGGCAAAAATTATTATTTGAAGCCGTCTCATATAAATGTTATATGCTTAAACGATAAGTCCAAGGAATATGTAATTGGGAGAATGTGATCTAAAGATGTTAGATTCATGAGACCATTCTCTTTTGTATACATATCCTAAATGTTCCTGATCATAGGATTGCTAATTGGGCATTGATAGTCCGTTAAGATTAGTACATGTTATGTCTTCTCTTAGGGAGGGTGACTGGTCTCAAGTCATTAGTGTGACTGACACCAAGACAAGCATGAAGGTGCTCAATAGACTATGAGTCCACTGAACACGATCAGCAAGGAGTTCTCATACTCATGTCATGTGACAACTCATGGTTGGGATAATGCAAAGTAGTATTTTGACCTAAAGCATCATAATTGTCTTGTGGTTAGGTCCTTGATCTTAGACTAGGTCAAAGTCACTCCATAAGAGGGTGTTCATGACATAGTTGGGGTTAAGCCACTTAGCCATGGAGGCAAGTGAATGTGCAACAAGGGATCTCTAACCTTTAAATCGTTTGAGGGAGAATACTCTATGATATGATTAAGAATCTCTGGCCAGAGTATGAATGAGATTTAGGAAGTCGTTCTAAATCACATTCAAGGTAATCATATAAGTAAGAGAATCACATTGGATAGTAGACATGAATAAACTATCAAACCAAACAATGTGGTCAAGAGTATTGTATTAGAGAAAGACTGTATTGCATTGTAATCTTAAACTGAATAGGTTTTCCACCTCTTCAGATTAGCTTAGGTAGCCATGACATACTGCTAAGTGTCACTCATAGTTTGTGGTAGCCCTAAAGGTGTGTAATCACTAAAGGGAGAATTGAAAGTATGTTTCAATTCACAATCGATCGTTAAGAGTAACAATCGCCCACTGCCTCGCTAAAAAGAACCCAATGGATCGTACACCGAGTAAGGTAGAGATTGAAGAAATAACAGAGATGAGTAAGGATAATTAAATGGTTTAATTATTTATGGCTAGAATTAATTAATATGTTAAT
Source organism: Malus sylvestris (assembly GCF_916048215.2). Lineage (NCBI taxonomy): Eukaryota > Viridiplantae > Streptophyta > Magnoliopsida > Rosales > Rosaceae > Malus > Malus sylvestris. Next base: position 38,123,764 of record NC_062272.1, on the reverse strand, counting down.
TAATCAAACGAATATGTTCGTTATAGACCTTGGGTTAGTTTTGGGTTGCAAGGCCCAATGGGATTTGAATGTCATGCCCATTAACTCAAGTTGTATGACAACTTGAAAACACAAAGGGCTTGAAAGCCCAATGAACCCTTAATGGCCTGCCATATAGAGAGGGATAGTGGACTTGGCTTAATTGCAAGTTTGCCACTCCATTGTGAGGTGGTATAAAGGCAACTTTATAGCCATTTCATCCTTAGGGTTTCTTATGGAGAAAAGATGAGAACACAAGCTCCCTTTTCTCTCTAAGGGGCCGGCCACCCTAGGAAGGTTTTACTAGCATCTAAATCTTCCTAAGTCACTCATCTCCTCATCAATACTCTCCTTGGTGTCGAGACTTAGAGGTTCCCTTTCTTGGGAACTTAGAGAATCCATTCCACCATCCTCATTCAAGAAATCCATGGAGCTAAGAAGTAAGGAATGAAGGCCTTATCTCTTGGGTGATTATCCTTTGCTTATGCAAAGATGAATCAACAAAGGTATAATATTTGTCAACTCACTTTGTTCTTGAGTTCAGTCTTGGTTCACCACACTTACTAGGCCTTGAATTTCATGGGTATAGTTTTGTTTTTGAGTGCATACAAGCATGATTCCACCTTTAATCGTTAATCCCATGTTGAAGATGTTGCTCAAATGACTCCCGAATCATATCTTAGAGTATTCTCCCTCCACCATAGAAGGTTAGAGATCCCTTGTTGTGCATTCATATGCCTACATGACTAGATTGCTTGACCCCAACAATATCGTGGACACTCTCGATGGAATGCCTTTGACATGATCAAAGATCAAGGACCTAACCATTACACATCTATGATGCCTTAGGTCAAAGGACTACTTTGCACATTGCAACATACGAGTTCTTACATGACATGTAAGTTCGAACTCTCTTTTGATCATTGTTTAGTGTACTCAATTACCTTTTGAGCACCTATGTGTTTGTCTCAGTGTCCACCACTAAATGACTTGAGACTAGTCATACTCACGCTTGAGTTAACATAACACATATTAACCTTAGCGGATTGTCAATGCCCAATTGGCAATCCTATGGCTAGGAACTTTTTTGGAATGAACATAAGAGAAAGGTCTTGTTAATCTAACTTACTTAGATCACTTCTCTCTTAGATTAAATACATTCCTTGGATTCCCTTATTGCTTAAACACATAATACAATAAATAGTGATTAACAATAAGCTTTGGCCTTCATTAAATATATAATAGTTTAACACAATAAGTATTCAAAAAGCTATTACATCAAATGAGTGGCTTTGTGGGCACACTTCCAACATATTTGTCATGTGATCAGTGGCACCTGAGTCAATTATCCAACAATCAAGTTCAATACTAGTTTGAAGTGCAGTGGAGAGGGAGGGAGTTTAAAATGCCTTCAGCTTTGTCAAGATAGATATGATCGTGGTCAGCAAGGAACCCAGCAAACTGGCCAAGAAGTACAGTGAAGGAAGGAAGGAACTCGAACAAACGCTACAACCTTGTGAGACTTGAGCCTAAACGTTTATTTGGAGAGTTAAAATCTGTGCATTGTTGTTTCTAAAGTTGTTGCATGATCTCATTATTCCTTGCTTGGTTGCTACTTAGAGGGCGTTTCATCATTTAGTTCCAAATGCTAGAACTCATGCCAATTTCATTCAAAACATGTTATTGAATTGCATAACACATATTCAAGATGAAGTTAGTAGTTACCACCATAGCCAAAAAGCCTTCATTCCATGCAGTTGTTTTTGTAGGTTTAACCTCGTTGAGCCTTGTTTAGCCTATGTTGTTTGTTAACCCACATTATCTTTACCTAGCCTAGTTTAGGATCATCCATACCCTTGTTCTTAAAACGTAGTTAAGCATGATTCAAATTGAATTCCTTTTTGATTAATGTATGGCAGAAAACAAGTGTGGGGGAAGTGTGAATTAGTGCGCCATAGTCACGGCATGAAAAAAAAAAAAAAAAAAAAAAAAAAAAAAAAAAAAAAAAGAGAAAAGTTGTGAAAAGAATGAAAAAAAAAAAAAAAAAAGAGTTCTAAGATGTGTTTGTTGAAGAAAGGGTCCAAAACATTGAATTCGGCCCTAAATATTGCTTGAATCTTCCCTTCGTGTCTAAAAGTTGATTTCTGCAATCTAAGTGAATTCTAAGTTTTAATTTCATTACTTTGCTTGCTATTGCTTTAAGAACGTTTGTTATCCGTATCCTTCATTTGTTAACCAATACCCCAAGCCCCATTACAACCCTTGACTTCAATCTTGAGTGTTATGTGTTTCAATTTGTGGAGTTTGAATTTGGTATGAGCATATGGTGTCACTGGTTCTCGCATCTAAGTGGTAGCATTCCATTCATGAGATCATATCTAAACATGCTTATTAACTCCAGAAATTGCTTTCTTTGTGATACATATATGTGAGCGTTCGTTTTCATATCTACATCAATCTTCTCACATATAACTAGTATAGGGTTGTAGTTAGAAAATCTGAGTGAAAATTGAGTGCATATCTTGTAAGGAATTGAGCGAATTCTCTAAGGCATGTTACTACATCAAAAACATTGTTTTAATTGATTAATTGTGAACTAGTAAGTGGTGACTTTGATTAAGTATGTGCTCAAGTTAAAGATGACTTAAATCTGTGGAGATAATGATTTTTAACATGTCATGTGCATTGGAAATCCCTGAGGCAATTGTTGGAAGGTTTAAATTGTGTTCTGTTTTGTTTTGTTTCTTTGTTTTGCTCGAGGACTAGCAAAAGCTAAATGTGGGGGAATTTGATAGGAGCATATTTATGCGACTTAGTTGGCTTGTTCTTGTGCATTTATGTTGTTTTTCTTTAGTTATTTTAAGTGTTTAAAGTCATTTTCGTGCAGTTTCAGGTTTTAGAGACAAAGTATGCAAAGAAGTGCGAAATGGAGCATTTTAGAGCAAAATTGAGCTGGAATGTTGTGTATGCTTATGGAGCACAAGGAATGGACGAGTTTGAAGGTCAAAGGAGCTTAAGAAATGAAGAAATGAAAGTGAAGAACAAAGAATTCGGAATTGGAAACCAAAGTTTCTAAAGTTGGAAGTTTATATTCTTGGAGGTTTCCATTTTCGAGAGTTTCTATTCGTGGCTTTGGGCTTTTAGATGACCCATCCTTACCCTCTTAGATTGGAGCCGCACCTTCCTAGCCCAATCTCTCTTGAATTCTGACTTGTTAGGCCGTTTCCTTGTGGATTTGGGTTATACACATCCCTTTCTACAACTAAGTGGACCTAAACCCTAATTCCTTGTGGATCTTCACCCTTTGCCGCACCTAAACCCTAGCCCATTGCCTAATCTGATCACCCTAACCCTTGCCGCACCTAGCCTTCTAGAATACCTGATTTCCTTGCCTTGCAAGGCATTCTAGAAGGCCCATCTCTAAACCTAGCAAACCAGCCGCACCCTAGGCCTTTTTCCCATTAAAAATCTGGTTGTTTTAACCTAATTTCTGATGGATTTGGGTTTTGGAGGCCCTAATCTGATTGCCCTAGGGTTTTGGATGCCTATATATACACGTTATAACCTCTTGGCCGAATTACCATCTGCCATATTCATTCTACATTCCAGAAACCCTAGTCTACAATCTGCCGCACCCATCCACCATTCTTGCCGAGCTTTCCACCATCTTCCACCCATCAAACACTCATCCACACTCATCCTACACCCCTTGCCGTGCCTCTACACCCCCCAAATTCCATTCTACATCATCAAAACAATCCAGGAAGCACCACCACCCAATCTGCCGCAAGCAAGGAAAAGGGGACAGATTCTCTACAATTGTTTGGCTCTTCATTCTGAGTTGTTGAACGATTTTAGGTGTTTTCTATCTTATATTTCAATGTCTAATTCATGTAATCTTTGTTTTGATTTAAGTATGATTGGCTAATTTCGTTTTGGCTAAGGGTGGATTCAAAACCATGATTATATATGTGAAATAAGTTGATTACTTTCAGTTATCGTTGCATAAGTCGTGAATACAATTTGCTTAACCGTTTGATTTAGAACTTATTCTTGTATGTTGATTGAGAGTGCACGCTTAATTTGCATGCTTGAATTTGGTGCTAGGATATAAATTTGTTTCACCTAATCGTTATGAATTTATATTCGCAAGTAGTGAAGGTCGCTAGTCACGATCGTGTTAAGTAGATTCCTGGCAAGAGTATCATGCTTTTCATAGTTACGAATGCCTTGTCGATGCTTATGATTTCCAAAGAACGTAATGATTCTAACTTGTGTCTTTATCATGCTGTTCATATAGAGAACTTGTTAGGAATAATTTGTTTGCGATGCATATTCATCCAATTCAATGATTCTAGGGAAATCTGAAGGTTAATTTAAGCGGACCTAATTAACTTGGAGTGTCGAGGTTCATAACTTATTAATTTGATAACTGGAAATTGATTTAGGTTGCATATATTTCATGTGTGGAGAAGAACCCCTTAGCTATTCCATCATCCATTGATTCATCACAATTTTGTCTTACAATCTGTTTTCTTTACAATCTGTCCATTTAGTTTATTTTCGTCCAAATCAAATCCCCATTTATTTTGAAGTCCTAGATTCGTTAGGAAGTGTGTTGGTTTATGTTTTTAAGTGTTTTGGTACAAGTTAAAACCCAAATTCGTCCAATTTGGTGCTTTGTGTTCAAAACTGCCCAGAAAGTGTTTTTAAGGCAGTTTTGAGTCTTTTAGTTGCTGTTTTGAGTTTTTGGTTTGTTTTAGTATTTTAAACGTTAGTTTTGCATTCTTTGAGTCTAATCGAGTGTTTTAAACTTTGTTTTTGCATTTCTAATTCAGTTTTCAAGTGATTAGTACCCCTAGTTAATCCCTGGTTAGAACGATCCCTACTTACATCGTTACTACAATTGTCACAAATAGGGTTTAATTTGTGTGTCAACATAATTTTCACATCACTTTCCTTCTTGTTGAATACCTATAATACCCTTGTTCAGCTGGAACACACAAGCATAATTATTCTGGTTCCCATACATGTCCTTCACAGACTTCTATAAATCTTGTGACGATTCTGAGTAGCTAAAGATCTCAGCTATATGCTTCTACATGTCATTGAGTAACAGGGACATGACCAGTTGGTCTTTGCATAACCATGGTTGGTATGCTTGGATTGAAGGCTCAGGTGCTTTAACTCCTCCATTGATAAACCCTAGCATTCCTCTTCCACTGAGAGTAAGAGACACTGCTCTAGAACATGGGAGATAGTTGAATTCATTCAATAAAAAGAAGCATAAACGTTGATCCATATTTATCTCAGTATTTGGAACAAAAAAGGGAGAACTTTGCGAGTTTTCTCCTCCAAGGTTTACTGAGCTTTCTTCATCCATAACTGAAGCTTGAAGATGAACAACGGCGGAAAAAATGGGCAGAGACAGGTTAAGGATGACAGTGTTATGATAGCATGTTGCAATTTGGTTTAAGTTTTCTTGTATATTTTCATATATGTTGAATGCACAAGGATACACATATATATGAGAAGAAGGACTAGTTACAATCAACTATCCTTAGACCGACCATGCTCCTTAACATGAGGAAATTACACCAAATACTAGCGACCAGCCATGCTTCTTAATTGGAGGAAACCAACCACAAGTAATGAGTGATTTACACTTTTTTGTCAAGGAAAAAATAGCAGCCATGCTGCAACTAGGCAGCTAAAGTTGACAAAGAAAATGCCATGATTTTCCGGATGACATAGTGTACATAATCTGTCAAGGGTTAGTTAGTAACTCTCAATACATAGCTACTGTTTAGAGCACTAACACAATTCTGAAAAGCAAACTTGTTTACTGCTGCTTGGGGCAAAGTTGATGAAAAAGTGTAAATTGCAATGTTAATTGTGCAAAAATAGTAAAACAAAACTAAAAGACAAAATTTGAAGTGAAAAGTAGATATTGAATTGAAATTCCGCCGTAGACAAATTTGATGCAACAATATCCGGTGCAAATGAAGCTTCAAATCTTCAACCGATAATGGATAAGCCGAGGAAGAAATTGGCCTCTCAGTTAAGCACATGACTAGCAGAAAAAGGGCATAATAAAAGGTTGCCTGACGAAAATGTCCAAACTTTCATCATGTAAACTTTATTTCCCACCAATGTTTTCGTTAAAATTAAAGTGTTCTAACCTCCTTTTGCCAACAAACATTTAAAGTTCGCCCAACAACTTTCGGGTTTTAAACACATGTCTTCTTTTAAAACTTTTGCCTGACAAATCATTTTGTCAGGCGAAGGTCTCATATGTTATAACCCGAGAGCCCTTCTTCTTGTTTATCCTTGCGGCGCCTCGTAACTTTTTCTCTACTCACTATCTATGTGTTGTCTCACTCTATTTCTCTCTAATACACACACACACACACAAGCCCTTTAAGGGAAGGGATCCCTATTTTTCAAAAAAATGGGGACACCCTCTTGACCGTTAGATTTGGCTTTAATGAAATTCTGTGGTTGAGATTAAATCACAAGCCACAAAATCTCAACCAAAGAATTTCTTTAAAGCTAAATCTAATAGTCAAGAGGATGTCCCCATTTTTTTTGAAAAATAAGGATCCCTTCCCTTCAAGACTTCCTATATATATGTAACAACCCATCCCTAAAATTATGACTTTTATAATTTTAATAAGTGAGTTTACAAAAATGCCCTTTGAGGAAAAGTGTTGACTTTTGTTGATTGTCGTGTCGTGTCATGTAAGGTTTATTTTCTTGGCGTATTCTCGTAGTAGTCATCGCTACGAACGCATGGGCAAAAATGGAGTGCAATTTGGAGTTATAACGAAGGAGATATTAACATTTAAAGTTGAGGGTAAAATTGTAAATTAATATTTTCTAGAAAACTCCAGATTTCTGGAGCCAAATCAGGATGGCCATGTGTGTGGCCCAGATTTAATGAGAGAAGGAATGGGTGGTGCAGATGGGAAATAGAGGAGGAACAGGGGAAAGAAGTGGAGGAATGAGGAGAGGAGAGAGAAAGGAACGAACCAATCAGAAACAGAAGAAATGAGGGAAATGAGGGAGAAGAAGAATAAGGGAATCAGCTGGATCCCCTTGAGGAACCGTGACCCAACTCAGGTCTATCTCCCAACCCATGGACGGCGATCTTGGTGTCAAAATGATCCTTACCTCGAGGCCAATCGATACGTCTGTCAATTCCACCAAAAAAATTAGAGAATTCAGCTTGATTTTGCAAAACCACACAGAGGGTGCGACGGCACCGTCGCTCCAATCCACCATTTTTGAAATGTTGTGTTCCAATTACCACTACCACTAGACTCCCCTTGAGGTAAGGGACAAAGACCAATCAACATTAGGGGCATCAGAGTTGTTTTGGAGGTCGAATCAAACACACCCTTTATAAGGTTTCAGACTGGTTTTCATGAAATTGGGGCTTTTCCCAGAAACATTGGCCTTGGTCATAGGTATGAAAGTTTCTCTACTCACTGAGATCTTCATTTACATGAAATTTGGTAATTTTTGGAAATAGTTGAATTTTCCAGCAAGTCGGGACGGCCAACCGCCACCTACGATGGCGCGTGTGGCGGTGCATGGGCCGAGGTATCCCTTGACCTTCCTAGGTTAAGTTTGAATACCTTGATACCATTTGTGAGGTCCGACTAATGAATTTCCATTATTTGAACCTAGTTTCATTAAGGTCCGCCATCCGATTATTATAACAGTCGATGATCCGACCGTTGGATCGTCACTAAACTTTGATACGTTGTAGTGCATAATATTTTAGGGTTTTAGAAACTTACAGATCGGGAATCTAAGCATGGATCTTCCCGAATAGGATATGTAAGTTAAGTGTTTTATTGACAAGAATTCTAAGATATGGTTTGATAATTGTTCTAGGCACCGATCGCTCGCGACACCTCGATGTTTGTACTAGGGAGTTGTAGCGCAAACTCCAGGTCAGTGGGCTTTTGGTTTTCAATATATGTATATATGCTTTGCGTTTTTCCCAGAAAAAATTGATTTAAATGATTTTGTGTTTTATATGCCATGTCGAATGCTTTATATTTTGGTATATGCTTTTAGTAGTTGTGTATGTCATTGTTTGACACTGCAGACGCTCAGGTAAGTTCCAGGTGAGTATATGTATTAATGATTGTGAGTTTCTTTATGATGGTTACATATAGAGGCATTTAGAGCTCATAAACCTGCACCCCGGTGTTAGTGCTACTGCCCGTCGCCAAGGCACAATCATTCACGTGATGTTCACCTCCCGTACCGCACACTTACCTTGGATCCAAGTTTGGTGCACAGTGCTGTCGTACATACCACTATAGGTGGTTCCGACTCGTAGGTGACCCGCGATTATTCATACAGTCTTCACGTGATCAAAGCACTTGAGTGTACTTATTACACCTAGTCCTGTCGTACAAACCACATTAGGTGGTTCCAACTCGTGTGCAAGCATACTTGATGAGCTATAGGTTCAGCCGTATAGGCCACAATAAGTGGATCCGGCTGACAGTTCACTTTTCATTAATTTACTACACCTGGTTTAGTTATTCATTATACTGAGATATTTGATGTGGCATACATGTGAATTTTAGTATTTCGAGTATGGTTTTGATATACGTATATATTACTATGTTCTCGAAAAATTATACGGGTTTTACAGTGAGGGGTTATTATTTTTGAAAAGAGAAATGGTTTTTGAAAAGCTTTGTTTTTGCCCACTCACATTTTCTGTTTTGCGCCCTTCCAGGTTCTAGTAGCAAAGTTTCTGTATCGACGAGGATTCTTGGCACATTCCAGTACAGGTGGCTTCCTATGATGGTATAATCCTTATCTTACCTTACTGTACTTTACTGATGCTCTAACATCGCATGTGAAATGGGTTCATACCCATTCACCGCGCACTCGTGTACTTAGGCACTTTTAGGATTAAATTTATGCATATTTTCCACCTCATCACACTTTATGGCTTCGTCACCTTCGGAGTGTCAACCAACACAGCTCGATTTGGAGTCCTAGTGGACTTTCAGGGTTAAGGTGTGTCAATATATATATATATATATATATATGTATGTATGTATGTATATATATAAATTGCTACAAATGTGGCAAATTTGGTCATTATGCAAATAAATGTCTAGTCAAGAAAACAATTAGTCAGCTGAAATCTCTGAAGAAAAGAAACTACATTTAATTCAAGTCCTAGAATTAAGGGACACAGACCATAATCAATCTGAAGATGATTTAAGTTATAATTCATCTTCTTCCAACAATTCTTCAAGTAGTCTATCATCCCCCGACATTAAAATAGGATGCGTTCATACTTGTAAAAAGATTTCAGTCCTCAATAAACAAGAAGAACAAGAAAATCTTCTTATTGAATTAATGAGTAAAGTAGATGATCCAAAATTGAATTCATTCTACTTACAGAAGCTTAAGAAATTAGTCTCCCAAGAAGAAGCCAATACCAGTCAACCCCAAGTTTCCCAAAAAAAATAGCCTTAGCACAACCTTGGAGAGATTCAATAAATCTAAGAAAGAAATTACAGTTAAAGATTTACAAAGAGAAGTCAATAAAATCAAAGACGAAATTAGGTTTCTAAAATCAGAAAACTTAGAAATTCGTACACATCTCAGTAGGATCCAAACACAGACCCTTATCAACAATAATGATGAAGAACACGATAGTTCTTCCTCAAGTCACAATTCAGACTCTCAGTATGAAGAAAAATCAACAAAAAGTTTAATATTAGGACTTCTAGACAAGGTAAGAATTCAGAAATGGTATTCTAAAATTACAATAACAATTGAAAATTTTCACTTAGAAATAATTGCTTTGATTGACTCAGGAGCATACTTGAATTGTATTCAACAAGGACTAATTCCTACTAAGTATTTTCATAAATCAACAGAAATACTTAGTGCTGCAAACCAGTCACCAATGCAATTAAAATATGAAATTCCAAAAGCCCATGTTTGTCAAACCAATGTTCGTTTCAAAACCCCATTTGTTTTAATCAAAAACATTTCAGACCCAGTTATTTTAGGACTTCCTTTCATAGCTCTCCTATATTCTTTTAAGGTACACCATAATCGGATAACCAGTAGGATGTTAGGACAAAAAATTACATTTGAGTTCTGCACAGAAACGGACCTAAAAAAAATTAAGACAATTACAAAAAAGATAGTATTTCAAAAACCATTAATTTACTTACCAATAAATCACATTAAATTAATTTCTTGAAAGAAGAAATTAATTACAAAAGAATTGAAGAACAATTAACAAATAAATCTTTGTTACAAAGCATTGACAATTTTCAAAAGAAACTTGTTGTTCTGATATTCCTAAAGCTTTTTGGCACAGAAAAGAACGCATTGTCAAACTTCCTTAGAAGAAGGATTTTGATGGAAAGAAAATACCCACCAAAGCTAGGCCAATTCAAATGAGTCAAGAAGTTATGGAATTCTGCAAAACAGAGATACAGAAACTTCTTAATAAAAGAATAATTAGAAAACACAAATCACCATGGTCATGTCCTGCTTTCTATGTCCAAAAGAATGCAGACTTAGAAAGAGGAACCCCTAGATTTTTCATCAATTATAAACCTCTTAAGGAAATCTTGGAATGGATACGATATCCAATTCTTAACAAAAGAGATTTGATTAAGAGACTAAGTCAATTTTTTCAAAATTTAACATGAAGTCTAGATTTTGGCAGATTCAGATTCATGAGGATGATAAATACAAAACAGCATTCGTCACTCCTTTTGGTCATTATGAATAGAATGTAATGCCTTTCGGTCTTAAGAATGCACCCAATGAATTTTTAGAATATCATGAATGAAATATTTAATCAATACAACCATTTCTCAATTGTTTACATTGATGATGTTCTCATTTATTCTAAATCGATAGATGAGCGTTGGAAACACCTGAATATGTTTGCTAAGATAATTAAGTCAAATGGATTAGTTATCTCAGCAACCAAAATTAAACTATTTCAAACCAAAGTTAGATTTTTAGGATACAATATCCACCAGTCTACTATTCAACCAATAGATAGAGTCATCCAATTTGCAGACAAGTTTCCAGATGAAATCACTGACAAAACCCAGTTACAGAGATTTCTAAGATCGTTAAATTATGTTGCAGAATTTTATCCCCATCTCAGACAACAATGCAAATCTTTATTTGATCGCCTCAAAGAAAATCCTTCACCTTGGTCTCATACTTATGCTTCCATTGTCAAACAAATCAAATCCCATGTTAAGACTTTGCCCTATCTTGGCATTCCAACTCCCAATTCATTTATAATTGTTGAAACTGATGCCTCTAAAATTGGTTACGGAGGTATTCTCAAACAGTTAGTGTTATCTGGATCTCCTGAACAAATTGTTCGTTTTCATTCAGGAGTATGGAATCCAGCACAAAGTAATTGTAGTACTATTAAAAAAGTGATATTATCTATTGTATTATGCATTTGTAAATTTCAAGATGATTTATTAAAGAAATATTTTTTAGTCAGAGTCGATTGTAAATCTGCAAAACATGTTTTACAAAAAGATGTTCAAAATATTGCGCCAAAACATATTTTTGCACGATGGCAAGCCATATTAAGTATTTTTTATTTTGAAATTAAATATATTAAAGGTAGCCAAAATTGCAACCCTGATTTCCTAACCAGAGAATTTATGTAGAGGAAGAATGATAGACAAAAGAATTGATCAAGAAGGCTTCCAGCCACCTTACCACCACTAGTAAAACAAGAATCAAACCCAGATGCTTCATCAGCCTTAGCCATTACCAACTGTTTTACTCCATTAGGTTCCACAATAGGAAACCTTAGGCCAAACTACCAAACACCCCGTCCAAATTACCAAACGGCATTAGTCAGTCAATATGATCCATATTCAATTTCAACTTACCAATCCTCATCATCCCAATCAGCCAGTTACACTAAAACATCATCATATGTCAAGAAAAACCCTAGTGAATATCTTTTCAGCGTCCCTTTCAACATCCACCAAGAACAAGCACCAGAAAAAATAGCTAAAATAGTTATCCCACCCAATTTTCGTTATCAGCCTACCGAATCATATAAAACTCTCAAATATTACAAAGCCATTCTCAATGAGACTGAATCTATTTCAATAAAACCACTTTATAGCGAAGCCCATGAAAACAAAATCCTTTACCATTCTCTTTACATTGGAAAGTTTTTATACACAACATGTTCTCATTCCCAATAACCATTACAATTATTTTGATTACATTCAAGCATGGACTAACATTTTCCTCCACCAAATAGAAGACTTTAGTCATTCATGGTTTATCAATTTTGACAAGAGTTTCAGGTTGAATTTCCCAGCATGGTTCCCAAAATGGTGGTCAGTTCATGGCCCAACAACCAGCCTTTTATCAGAAGAACTAATGCAAGTCTTATCAGTTGGTTTCCAGACCAATTTGAAAGAAGCTGATTTAATTACAGGATTACACTTCTCCCATTGTTAATGGCCAAGTACAAAGTCCCGTGGATTTTAAAATGGAATTATGAAGTTGAAATTGGTGAAGTCTACACAGCCAGATCAGTCAAGTGGTGGGATAAATTCAATGATCAGAAAATCATCAATCTGGTCCTCTCAGAGTTTCCCGTCACTCCGGTTCCAGCTATTTGAGCACAACCAACAATGGTGTTGCCAAGCATTCTAGAACAATCTTTATCAGACATTAGTCTATCTTCATCCCTCAGAGGAACAACCAAGTCATCCAAATCAACAAGTTCAAAGAAGAAAGAAAAATCATCCCAGCTCAAAGATTTAGCCCAACAATTAATGGCAGAAGTAGCTTTGCTCCATGACAAAGATTCAGACTCTGACGCTTCAGACGCATCCTCACAGCATCCGGCCAATTTAGCAAGTAAAAAATCTCAAGCAACATATTATTAGGATTCCCAGGACCCATTCGATCTTTGAATAATTCAAACATGTGAAGACAAAGTAACTAAGCATGTGACCTCAATAGGAAACATGTCATTTCTAGCACCGAAAGCAGTAGCCATCAATCTAGATTCCAAACAATTCACTATTCATGAATAGTAAAATCATTTTTCACTATTCATCAGCAGTAAAAGCAAGCCATCATTCTGCTTCCCAACAGAAGTCGCGTGATTCAACAGTCATCAGATTTAATCATCATCTTTCAGCTCAGAAGACAGCGAGATTCTCGGCCTCAATCATTCCATTCAATTATTTCCAGTCTATTAAAAGAAACCTTAGTTCTCATTCCAGGAGGAGGCTAAAACTTCTGCGCATTCTCATCCTAGAACAGAAGCAATGTTCAGCTTGTAATTTCCCAGTTCAAAATTGTAAACACTTTTAATTTTCAAATGCCAAGGATGCCTGCGTGCACTAATATCCTTTTATTTAGTTATTTTCCCATTTGCTGACTCAATCGTCAGTAAATCAACTATAAGTTTCTAAGTAAGTTTTCAATAAAACTTATTTTCAAATATATCTGCATCACTACTTTAAATTCATTATTTTCATTACAACTGATTTTGGATGGCATAAAATTCTTACTCACAATCAATTTATCGAGTATCTCAAATTCAAGGTAAACATCGATCAATCATTTGTTCAATTCTTTCTATTCATTTATAACAGTTGGTTTCATGGCATTTTTAATCCAGGTTATCTTCCACATCAAGTTCCATATAATTCAATGAACAATTCATTTAATAGTTCATTCAATCCTAATCATCATTGTCGTTGGCATAATTGTCCCCATCATTTTTATTATAACTAGTTCCGCCCCATTTGGTATATATATATATATCTCTGTTGAAGGAATGAAGTGTGTCTCGATGGGTTTAGGGTTGGCTTCTAGGGTAAGCTATTATGGGTGTATCTCTAGGGTAAGCTTAAGCCTAAACTTGCTGTAAATCAGTTTTTCCTTAATTTAAGGGAAGTGACTGATTAGTGTAAAGTAGATAAAACCTTTCCTTAATCTAAGGAAGGTGATTGATTGGGTGGAGTAGGTTAGCTCTATTTGTCTATGATAGACAACCATCTTTTCTTCATGCTAGTCAGCTGTTTGTTGTAGCTAACTACCATGTCCTCTTCTTTCCTCCCTCTCTCATATATACCTTGTCTCTTGTACATTACATAGATATGAAAAATACATTGAAACTTAAAGCTAGAAAATCCACATGGTATTAGAGCAGGTTCTTTCGTAACCTATCTCTGCCATTCTTACTGCTGCATTATTCCTTTCCTTGAATTGTGACAAATTAGATGCCAGGGCTACCAAGTGTGTGTTTATGGGTTATTCTTCCACCCAAAAGGGATATAAGTGTTTCAATCCAGTCACTAAGAAGTGCATTGTATTAAGAGATGTGAAGTTTGAAGAAGACTATCCTTATTTCACTTCCAAATCAACTACTACAAGTTAGGGGGAGCAATTGTTTAAATTATTTCCACTCTCGCATAACTTTAATCCTCATGTGTTGGAAGAAAACTCAGTCTTTGTGATTTCAGATAGTGAAGAAGTGCAAACTGACTCAATCGCTGCTAGTCTGATTCCTGCTAGTGAGGGGAATGATGAATCTCATTCTGATCACTCTCAACCTCTCACAGAGTCTTAAGTGTTAAAAAGAAATCCTCCTCAAACAAGGAAGCCTCCAACTAGGTTGCAAGACTATGTTACTTATGTCTCATAGCATCCTATCACTGAAAGCCTCAGTTTTCGTGAGTTCTCCACATCTCATGTTGCATTTCTCAATGAAATTGATAAACACTATGAACCTAGGAGTTTCCGAGAAGTATCACTCCTCCCACAATGAAATCAAGCCATGGTAGATAAGCTTCATGCACTGGAAGAAAATAACACCTGGAGTTTAGTTCCACTACCGCCAGGGAAAATGTGCTATTGGAAGTCGTTGGATTTACAAGATCAAATTCAAGGCTGATGGTTCTATCGAGAAACATTGTAGCTCGAGGTTTCACCCAAACCTTTGGGGTAGATTACAAAGAAACATTTTCACCTTTGGCCAAGAGGAATTCCGTGAGGGTTTTACTTTCAGTTGCTGTAAATTGTGGGTGGTCTCTTTATTAATTGGATGTGAAGAATGTTTTTATTCACGGAGAGTTACAAGAAGTATATATGTAGCCCCCTCCTATGCTATAACGGTCTTGAAGGCAACATGGTGCATAAATTGCACAAGGCAATATATGGATTGAAACAATCCCCAAGAGCTTGGTATGCCAAGCTTAGTTCAATACTCGAGAAGGCCAGTTTTATGTGAAGTAATATTGATTCCTCACTATTTGTAAGAACTGGTACTAGTGGGAAATTGGTGGTTCTCATCTATATGGATGATCTCCTTATCACACGAGACAATGTTGTTCAAATTATGGCACTGAAACGTTCCCTGCATCAAGCATTTGCTATCAAAGATCTGGGGTAGCTCAAGTATTTTTTGGGTATTGAAATGGCAACATCTTCAAAGGGGTTGTTTCTACATCAGCGCAAATATGTATTGGATCTTCTTCAGGAAGCAAACATGCTTAACTGCAAACCTGCCATCATTCCTGCGAATTGCAAACTAAGGCTCAACACAGATGGAGAAGCCATGCATGATATGTGTTATTACCAACGGTTAGTAGTGAAGCTTATATATCTCACCATCACATGTCCAGATATCATATATGTTGTGAGCTTGGCAAGCCAGTTCATGCAATCTCCCACTGTTGATCACCTTCATATTGTTACGAAAATTATGTGCTACCTTAAGGGTTTAATAGGGCAAGGAATCATCATGCTTAACAATAAGTGCACTGCCATTAGTGGCTACACGGATGGAGATTGGGCAGGGAATGCACTTGATAGAAAATCTACCACAGGCTATTGAACATTTATGGGGGGCAATCTTGTTACTTGGAAGAGCAAAAAGCAACAAGTAATTGCTCGTTCCAACATAGAGGTTGAATATCAAGCCATGGCAACCACTACTTGTGAACTTATTTGGCTTAAAGGGCTTCTTTCAGACTTAGGGTTTCCTACTCCGTCCTTTATGTCCCTTATGTGCGATAATCAAGCAGCCATGAACATCGCTGCTAACCCTATATTTCATGAAAGAACCAAACAAATTGAAGTAAACTGCCATTTCATTAGAGCTCAAGTTCAAACTCAAGTCATACAGACCATCTTCACACGAAGCCATGATCAATTGGCATACCTCTTTACCAAGGCACTGACATCAGCTCCATTTCATCATTTTTTGGGCAAGCTTGGCTCAATTAACGTCCTCGATCCAGCTTGAGGGGGAATGTTGAAGGAATGAAGTGTGTCCCGATGGGTTTAGGGTTAGCTTATAGGGTAAGCTACTATGGGTGTATCTATAGGGTAAGTTTAAGCCCATACTTGTTGTAAATAAGTTTTTCCTTAATTTAAGGAAAGTGACTAATTAGTGTAAAGTAGATAAAGCCTTTCATTAATCCAAGGAAGGTGACTCATTGGGTGAAGTAGGTTAGCTCTAGTTAGTTGCGATAGACAACCCTCTTTTCTTCCTGCTAGTCAGCTGCTTGTTGCAACTAACTACCCGGTCTTCTTCTTTCCTCCATCTCTCATATATACCTTGTCTCTTGTACATTACACATATATGAAAAATACATTGAAACTTAAAGCTAGAAAATCCAGAAAATCCATAATAGCTCATCCTTCATTCCACCCCTAGCATGCAAGTGTAAGTCCTCTATCTCTCTTGCTTTTGATTTTGATATTTGTAGGATTTCTGAAATTAAAATTAAGAATATTGTAAAAATACTGATTTTGATATTTGTAGGATTTCTTAAATTAGAATTGTGAATATTGTAAAAATAGTGAATATTGTGAAAATAATGATTTTCTTTAATATTGATATTTTTGTGAAAATAGGATTTTGAATATCGTAAAAATAGTAATTTTTTAATATTGTAATTTTTGTGAGACTAGGATTGTGAAGATTTGTGAATATTATGAAAATAGTAATTTTTGTGAATATTGACACACCCCGATCCAGAATGTCCACTAGGACTCCGAATCGAGCTGTGCTGGCTGACACCTGGAAGGTGACGAAGCCATAAAGTGTGATGATGTGGACAAATATGAATAAATTTAAACCTAAGAGTGCCTAAATACCAGAGTGCGCTGGTGAGGGGGAAGGAACCCACTTCACACGTGGCGTTAGAGCAAAAGTAAGTACAATAGAGTGGATTAAGAATCGTACCGTAAAAAAAATCTCCAATACTAAGAATCACCACGAATCTTCGATGATAAGAAAGCTCAACTAATAAAGCCACAAATCGAAGTCACCTCTTGTGACCTGTACAACTCATCACATATTTCATCACATATGCTAGCTCATCACATATTTCATCACATATGCTAGCTCATCACATATTTTGTCACATACGCTAGCTCATCAAATATTTCATCACATACGCTAGCTCATCAAATATTTCATCACATACGCGACTTCATCACATATTTCATCACATATGCTAGCTCATCACATATTTTCATCGCATATGCTAGCTCATCACATATATTTCATCACATATGCTAACTCATCACATATTTCATCACATATACTAGCCCATCACATATTTCATCACATATGCTAGCTGGTCGCATATTTCATCACATATGCTAGCTCATCACATTTTTCATCACATATGCTTGCTCATTACATATTTCTTCGCATATGCGAGCTCATCACATATTTCATCATATATGCTAACTTATCACATATTTCATCACATATGCTAGCTCATCACATATTTCATCATATGTGCTAGCTCATAAGTCGGAGTCACCTCTAGTGACCTGTATGACCTATCCATAGCTCAAAGTATACCTGCACACGAGTCGGAACCACCTAAAGTGGTCTGTACGACAGGACTGGGTGTAAATAAATACGCTCAATTGCTACGATTATGTGAAGACTGTGCGAATAATCGCGGGTCACCTACGAGTCGGAACCACCTATAATGGTCTGTACGACAGGACTATGCACCTACCATGGATCAAAGGTGAGCGTAAGGTACGGGAGGTGAACATCACTTGAAAGACTATGCCCTGGCCATGGCGGGAGCACTAACACCGCGATGCAAGTTTATGAGCTCTCAATGTATCTCAACATAACATGTACGACTCATGGGCAACCCGTACGACAATGTCGGAGTTGCTTAAAACATGCATGTAGTCATGCCATAACTCCATCATTTCAACTAATACCATAAACTTACCTGAACTTACTAGGGTGTCCTGCGTTCACCTTTGCACTTCAAGCGTTCACAATAATTATGTGCAGGTAAACCATGATGCAATCTGATACTCAAACATGTCATAGCATTATCAATTATATATATATATATATATATATATATATATAATATGGCAAGAAATGCATAAGCTATAGCGCTCTACTCTCGAACTATTTAATTTCGGAAATAATTATCGGTGATAAGCCCAACTAGACACTAGTTTAATTAACTATCATTACTTACATTTCCTCACTTCAATTTCTTGATTCCTCGCACATTGATTTATGACCAACAATTAATCACCAATTAGTAAGGTTAACTCTCACACTTTCCACCAATGTTCCTCACATTACTGGATTCCCTAACAAGACTATTACCTCAATTATTTAGTCTCACTTCTTGTATGGATGCATCTAACGTCTCGCTAGGCTGCCTACGTACCGTAAACAGGGATCAAGCCATTCCTAGTTCACAATAGTATTTCAAAGCATTCACAGTAATCATAAGCAATAACCACAGAATTGTCAATCATATATATATATATATATAATGATAGAATGGAAAAGACCCACTCACCTAACGTCCATGCCACGACTCCTTAGCACCCATATCGAAACATCACGAACCATCATCGCCTATGACCAATTATCAAATCACATATGAGTGTTCTAACCAATAAAATACATAATTTACATAAAACGCATCCCTATGTAATTCAATTCAGAAGATCTGTATCACGGATTTCCAATTCGTTGCTTCCAAAGATTCACATTATACTTCTAGAACAACATCCTAAGGTTTCATTATGATCCAACAGTCGGATCTCCGCCAATTGCCCAAAATCAAGTGGCGGTCAACATTTTATTTTATGAACTTACAAATCCAATTTGGGAAGATCCGTACGTCGGATTCATCCAACAGTCGGATCATCAATTCATATAATAACCTATTAACGTAACGTAGAGAATTTAGATTCTAACAGTCAAGCGACATCATACAATTACCAAAACTGAACTCAAAGCATCTAATTAGCCTAAGAATAACATTGATGGCCCTCTGGCCACGCGCCGCCGCTGGTGGCGTTCAGCCGCCTCGACTCGCCAGAAAATCCAACTATTTCCAAAATTTACAGGAATGAAGATCTCAATGAGTAGAGCAAACTTTACACCTGCGGCTAAGTCTAATTTGGCTGGGAAAACCTCCATTTTTGCTCAAACCTGCCGAAACCCTAAAGTATGGTGTGCTTCAATTCGACACAGGCTAAAGAGACGAAATTCCGTTGAAAACCAACGTGGTGAACGGGTCGGGTCGTGATCCTGCATGAGGGATCCATGATCCCGTGCCCCTCATGTCCTCTCCTTTCCCTTCTTTCTTCTCTTCCTGATTGGTCTGTCTTATCTCTTCCTCCTCCCCAATTGGGCAACAGTCCTCCTTCTCTCTTCCCTCTTTCTTTTTCAGTTTCTTCCTCCTCTCCCCGACACACACCCACACACCCAATGCATATATTTCACTTTGTAATAATAATAATAAAAACATAGTATAGAAATAATTAAAATAATATTTCATTCCAAATACCTTCAGGTTCGTAACTCAATAAAACTTCAACCGTAACTCCAAAATCACTTCTACATGTGCCTACGCGTCCATAAGATTAAGCTCTATTCGAATGTGTCAATAAACATGACAAAATATGCGAGAATCACATACGTCCTCAAAAATCACGCTTTGCCCATAGGGCAATTTCGTCAGTTCACGTATTAAAATTATAAACATCATAATTTTTTTAGATGGGCTGTTACAATCTACCCAACTTAAAAATTTCATCCACGGAATTTGAAATCATTAGCTAAATGTAATGTTCTCCAGGAGATAGGAAAAAGTATATATATGCATACATGAAAAGGCAAAATCAAGCTAGCGCGGTAGCAGAATAAAGAATGTCATTCTGTTGCGATCGGAATGTAATTATTCGTCTTTCATGCTTTCAAGCTCAACCCTTCCTTCTCTTTATAGGTATAATAATGCTATATAGTAGATGGTAAAATGATTTTCCTAAAAAATAATCGGCACAAAAGACACCGCTTTCATGGGCCCTATGGTTTTACTTTCGGGAAACTAAAGTAACCAATATACCCAAAAAGGCTCAACAGATTCGTAAGCCCAAATCTCTTTTTCATAAAACAAATAAATAATTGTTGCACTTGTTTGGAAAGGTTGTTGCTCAGTCATGGGGTTTTGATCACTGGCGCACGCGCTTGCCAAATTGATCCATTATGAATTCCCCACTAATCAAGCTTGAAATCATGTCGATAAGGCTAACAGGACACCCAAGAATTTGAGCGTCAAGACAAGTTCAAGAAATCTAGAGTACATGGTATCTGAATTAATTACGCAATGTCAATATCTAAATGGTCATCTTGGACAGCTTATCAACCTCCTAAATAACATGAGGAATATACTAGTGACTCAAAATCAACCCAATTACCTTTAACAACATGAGGTAAAACCAAGAGTACAACCATAATTGACACGGACTAAAATATTAAAAAGTCGAAAAATTTCAAAAGTAAGATAATAAAACAAGATGAATTACGTCGGAGTACTAAACAATTTCGTTATTACCTCAGACCAAGAAGTAGGAAGGTCGAATTTAAGAATGAACTGACAAGGTTTCTTGATGATCGAAAAGTAACATCATAAATTATTAAAACTACTAGGGATCAAAAGTAATTTCCCCAAAATGTTCTTCCGTCGATTGCTACCACTTTAGAACCGTCGTTGTACAAGACAGCTTTAGAGTCTTGACAAGAATAGACTTCGTAGGAATTCTAATAAATGATATTCTAACAGGTACTACCAAAAATCAAAACTCGCTGATATTTCCAATCTCAAAAGGAACAATACTAACGGCGGAAGAATAATGATAGAATTATTTGGTAAGAAATGAAACATGCCATACGATGAAGTATAAACACTACTATTGGAACACCACATGAGCGTAACATTGGTTCAGCATCATGATTATTGATTTTCACTTTCTCTACACATACAAAATACTTCATACTGAGAGTGTATAATGATACTTCCCAACTCCATTCATATAACAATTAATCATAATCATTCAAACCATTTCTTGATAGTGTTCAAAAGTAATTATGTCTTTTTTGTACAACCGGAAGATACACTATAGTGTACTCACAATTGCTAATTAAATACTTTTACTACCACTGTCCAAACCTAGTTCATTCCAAAAAGTGAATGTATTTAAGAAGTTCTAAAGTTGATAAAGAATTTGGACACGTTCTTCACAGAGAAATGTTATTCAATTTCCAAGCAAAGATGATAATTGTTAACTTTAAATCTCGGATAAAATAGTTCATTCCAAATGGTTCTATACATTGGTACGACTACTATGAATTCAACAAGCTTTACGAGAAAACTCTAAATTCCCAAAAGTTTGTTACATAGACCACCAATTTGAAATAGGATTCGTGCCAAAAGATGCAAGAAAACTAATGTAGTACGAAAAATTGAATGGTGGTATTCTCCCAGATATCGCCAAGGAATCAAAACTATTTTTGATTTCTATTCTCAAAATGTTTAATAATGATGGTTAACAATCGTGATGAGATTGGTCCATAAATCCTTGGTGATACACCAATAATGATACCTTAACCCCATGTTAGGGCCATCAACTAGTCTCAATTCCACACCTTTCATTGGCAGAAAAGTTCATTGATTATAATCTAGAGACATTTGCCATAATGATCTCCTAAAGATTGACGAGTCATCAAATCTTCCCAAAACTTAGGAACAACTAACATATTTTCTGTCTTTGACGAGGTGGCAAGATTCAAACATTAGACTCGAGAACCAAGAATGCTCACATCACGCGTGTGATGAACGCAATACTGCCCAACTTATGCTCTAATACCAAACTGACACACCTCAACCCGGAATGTCCATTAGGACTCCGAATTGAGTTGCGCTGGCCAATACCAGGAAGGTGACGAAGCCATAAAGTGTGATGATGTGGAAAAATATGAATAAATTTAAACCTAAGAGTGCCTAAATACCAGAGTGCGCTGGTAAGCGGGAAGGAACCCACTTCACACGTGACGTTAGAGCATAACTAAGTATAGTAGAGTGGATTAAGAATCGTACCCTCGAAAGAATCTCCAATACTAAGAATCGCCACGAATCTTCGAAGATAAGAAAGCTCAACTAATAAAACCTGGAGGGTGAAAACAAAACAGGGGTGAGTGGCGGTAGAAATGAAATTTTAATAGAAATCATATAAAACATTATAACCCCTCGCTGCAACACCTATATAGTTTCCAGAAAAATCATACCACGTATTAATGTGAAATCAAAAGTATATCAACTCTAAATCCATAATTATACAACAACATAGCATCTCATCAGCAATATCAATAATCATGTGATTAATAACCCATACTAGCATGCAAGTCGGAGTCACCTATGATGACCTGTACGACTGCACCCATATCTCATCAATCAACACTAGCATATAAGTCGGAGTCACTTATAGTGACCTATATGACTTATCCATATCTCATCAATCAACGCTAGCATATAAGTCGGAGTCACCTCTTGTGACTTGTACGACTCATCTCATATTTCATCACATACGCAAGCTCATCACATATTTCATCACATATGCTAGCTCATCATATACTTCACCACATATGCTAGCTCATCATATACTTCACCACATATGCTAGCTCATCACATATTTCATCACGTATGCTAGCTCATCACATATTTCATCACATATGCTCGCTCATTACATATTTCATCACATACGCTAGATCATCACATATTTCATCACATATGCTAGCTCATCACATATTTCATCACGTAGGCTAGCTCATCACATATTTCACCACATATGCTAGCTCATCACATATTTCATCACATATGCTAGCTTATCACATATTTTCATCATATATGCTAGCTCATTACATATTTCACCACATATGCTAGCTGATCACATAATTCATCACATATGCTAGTTGATCACATAATTCATCACATATGCTAGCTCATCACATATTTCACCACATATGCTAGCTCATCACATATTTCATCACATATGCTAGCTCATCACATATTTCATCACATATGCTAGCTGATTACATATTTCACCACATATGCTAGCTCATCACATATTTAATCACATATGCTAGCTCATCACATATTTCCCCACATACGCTAGCTCATCACATATTTCATCACATATGCTAGCTCATCACATATTTCATCACATAAGCTCGCTCATCACATCTTTCACCACATATGCTAGCTCATCACATATTTCATCACATAGGCTAGATAATCACATATTTCACCACATATGCTAGCTCATCACATATCATCACATATTTCATCACATAGGCTAGATCATCACATATTTCACCACATATGCTAGCTCATCACATATCATCACATATTTCATCACATAGGCTAGATCATCACATATTTCACCACATATGCTAGCTCATCACATATTTCATCACATATATATATGCTAGCTCATCACATATTTTCATCATATATGCTAGCTCATCACATATTTCATCACATAGGCTAGATCATCACATATTTCACCACATATGCTAGCTCATCACATATTTCATCACATATATATATGCTGGCTGATCACATATTTCATCACATATGCTAGCTCGTCACATATTTCACCACATATGCTAGCTCATCACATATTTCATCACATATGCTGGCTCATCACATATTTCACCACATATGCTAGCCCATCACATATTTCATCACATATGCTAGCTCATCACATATGCCAACTCATAAGTCGGGGTCACCTCTAGTGACCTATATGACTTATCCATAGCTCAATAAGTATACCTGCACACGTCGGAACCACCTAAAGTGGTCTGTACGACAGGATTGGATGTAAATAAATATGCTCAAGTCTTACGATCACATGAAGACTGTTTGAATAATTGCAGGTCACCTACGAGTCGGAACCACCTATAGTGGTCAGTACGACAAGACTGTGCACCTACCTTGGATCCAATGTGAGCATAAGGTGTGGGAGGTGAACATCACGTGAAGGATTGTGCCCTGGCCACGGGTGGGTGCACAAACACCAGGGTGCAGGTTTATGAGCTCTCAATATATCTCAACATAACATGTACGACTCATGGGCAACCAGTACGACAGTATCAGAGTTGCTTAAAACATGCATGTAGTCATGCCATAACTCCATCATTTCAACTAATACCATAAACTTACCTGAACTTACCAGGGTGTCCTGCGTTCACCTTTGTACTTCAAGCGTTCACAATAATTATGTGCAGGTAATATACATATAGATAAACCATGATGCAATCTGATACTCAAACATGTCATAGCATTATCAATTATATACATCCATATATATATATATATATATGGCATAAAATGCATAAGCTGTAGCGCCCTACTCTCGAACTATTTAATTTCAGAAATAATTATCGGTGATAAGCCCAACTAGACACTAGTTCAATTAACTATCATTACTTACGTTTCCTTACTTCAATTTCTTCCTTCTTCACACATTGATTTATGACCAACAATTAATCACCAATTAGTAAGGTTAACTCTCACACTTTCCACCAATGTCCCTCACATTACTCAATTCCCTCACAAGACTATTACCTCAATTATTTAGTCTCACTTCTTGTATGGCTGCACCTAACGTCTCATTATACTGCCTACATACCCTAAACAGAGATCAAGCCATTCGTAGTTCACAGTAGTATTTCAAAGCATTCATCGTAATCATAAGCAATAATCAATTTATAAACATTTATTGAATTGTCAATGATATATATATATATATATATATATATATAATACACGATAGAATGGAAAGGACCCACTGACTTGTGGTTGGTGCCACGACTCCTTAGCACGTATATTTAGACATCACGAACCATCGTTGCCTATGACCAATTATCAAATCACATCTCAGCGTTCTGACCGATAAAATACATAATTTACATAAAACGCGTCCCTACATAATTCAATTCGGAAGATCTGCATCATGGATTTCAGATCCGTTGCTTCCAAAGATTCACATTATACTTTTAGAACAACATCCTAAGGTTTCATTATGATCCAACGGTCAGATCTCCACCAATTGCCCAAAATCAAGTGTTGGTCAACATTTTATTTTATGAACTTACAAATCCAATTTGGGAAGATCCGTATGTCGGATTCTCGATCCGTATGTTTCTATGGTTCTCAAATATTACGTACTCTAACATATTAAAGTTTGGTGATGATCCAACAGTCAGATCGTTGATTCATATAATGACCTATTAACGTAACGTAGAGAATTTAGATTCTAACAATCAACCTACGTCACTCAATTACCAAAAGTGAACTCAAAGCATCTAATTAGCCTAAGAATAACATCGACAGCCCCCTGGCCACGCGCCGCCACACGCACCGTCGTGAGTGGCGGTCAGCTGCCCCGACTCGTCAGAAAATCCAACTATTTCCAAAATTTATAGGATTCAAGATCTGTACAAGTAGAGTAAACTTTATACCTGCGACCAAGTCTAATTTGGCCTGGAAAAGCTCCAATTTTGCTCAAATTCGCCGGAACCCTAGAAAATGGTGTGCTTCAATTCGACCTCCATAGTCACTCCGACACCTCGACCATTGCCTGGGCTTTGTTCTAGGTGGTGCTAATCGAAGGTAAATGTTACAGAATAAGGTGGATCACCGACGAATGCTCTTCGGACCCGTGGGTTTGTTCCTCACGAAATCAATTCGAATCTCGTCGCTTTAAGGTTGACATTGGAAGGAAGAAGGCCGAATAATTGTTTGGGAATGGTAGACGGTCGAGAAACACCAGCAAGAGAGACGGAATTCAATAAAAAACCAACGTGGTCACGGGGTCGGGTCGTGATCCTGCGTGAAGGATCCATGATCCCGTGCCCCTCATCTCCTCTCATTTTCCTTCTTTCTTCTCTTCCTGTTTGGACAGTCACATCTCTTCATCCTCCCCAGTTGGGCAACGGTCCTCCTTCTCTCTTCCCTCTTTCTTTTTCTGTTTCTTCCTCCTCTACCCGACACACACCCACACACCCAATGCATATATTTCACTTTGTAATAATAATAATAAAAACATAGTGTAGAAATAATTAAAATAATGTTTCATTCCAAATACCTTCGGGTTCATAACTCAATAAAATTTTAACTGTAACTCCAAAATCACTTCTACCTGTGCCTACACATCCGTAAGATCGAGCTCTATCCGAATATGTCAATAAACATGACAAAAGATACAAGAATCACATACATCCTCGAAAATCACACTTTGCCCATAGGGTAATTCCGTCATTTGACGTATTAACATTATAAAAACCATAATTTTTAGGGACGAGCTGTTACAATATTGTGATTTTTTTAGTGAATATTGTGAAGATAAAGAAGATATAATGTTGTGAATAGGAAATAGGAAAATAGGGAATATTGTGAAATTCGTGAATATTGTGAAGAAGGAATCGGTGATACACCCCAACCTAAAATATGCACATGGATACCCGAATCAAGCTATACTGGTCGACACCTAAAAGGTGACGAAGCCATAACGTGATGTGGAAAGTGAAAACTAATAGTGCAGTATAAGTGATGGTGGGTGGGTTAACCCTTACCACACAAGTGATGTCAGAGCATAGATAATAGTGCAGTAAAAGTAAGGAATACTTATACCGCAAGGAGAAACCTCCTACATATCAACTTTTGCTAGCAATCCTCGTCGATAACATGAACTAGCCACTAAAATCCTGAAAGGGCGAAAACAAAAAAGGATGAGTGCACCCATAAAATAAAGTTTTGAAAACCTTTGGAAAACTTGTAACCTTTTATGTAAAACAAATATATAGTTCCAAAAATAATAACATTACATAATACTGTATATACCTAACATGTTTCGTAAGTCGAATGGTACAAGGTACGTAAACAACAACCATCTTAAAGTTTAAATCACTACTCATTAAGGTGAGTAATTACATTTATTGATTTATTTTGAATATTGTGGCATGAGTTTTAAATATGAAAATATGACTTTAACCCGACATAAGTTTTTTACTCTAATATAACCCTTTGAATAGATTCCACATCAGCAAATTCATTAATTATATTAGACTTTACACATTTAAAAAATTTTGAAGCCTAAAATACCCCTATTTGAATATTTGATGTACACTATTAATTCTATGCGGGTACGTAAACAACATTCATCTTAAAGTTTAAATCACTGCTCATTAACGTATGTAGGCACACAAATCCATTACTGAAATATTCTAACCATAAAAAAGGCTGGGTGTAGATTTTACATTCTAGGCACACAAATCACTACTCATTAATGTATGACATCCATTATGGGGGAATACGTCTCCTCGTAATCAATCCCAAGATGCTGAGAGAAGCCTTGCGCTACGAGGCATGCTTTGTATTGCACTATTTCATTCTTTTCATTATGCTTCCTCATGAAAACTCACTTGTAGCCCACAGGCTTCACATGTGGTGGAGAAGGAGCTATGTATTCAATTCAACATTAATTTACTTACAAAATATATGTTAGTTGCTCATCATAAATTTAAATATAGGTAGATTAATTAGTATAATATGTTTGAACATATATGCAGTATTGTGCATATATATATGTGTGTGTGTGCGTGTGTGTGTGTGTGTGTGTGTCTGTGTATGTGTATTTCAGCATATATATATATATATATATATATATATTGAGCTTATGGTAGTATTATATACGTTTGAATGTGTGTGTGTGTGTATGTTAGGGGTAATAATATGTGTAATAACTATTTGTTCATTGTAATTAAGGTGAAAATATTGTGGCACAAGTTTTAAATCTGAAAATATGACCTTAACCAGACATAAGTTTTTTACTCTAATAAAACCCATTGAATAGATTCCACATTATCAAATTCATTAATTATATTAGACTTTACACATTTAAAAATTTTTGAAGCCTAAAATTGTAAGATCCCACATCACCCATGGGTGAGGGTCCTGTAAGCCTTATATGTATATTCTCATCTCTACCTAGCACGAGACCTTTTGGGAGCTCGCTGGCTTCGGGTTCCATCGGAACTCCAAAGTTAAGTGAGTTCGCGCGAGAGCAATCCCATGATGGGTGACCCATTGGGAAGTTCTTGTGTGAGTTCCCAGAAACAAAACTGTGATGGCATGGTCGGCGCTCAAAGCGGACAATATTATGCTACGGTGGAGTGGAGCCCGAGATGTGGTGGGGGCCTAGGCTAGGATGTGACAAAAATACCCCTATTTGAATGTTTGATATACACAATTAATTCTATGTGGTTATGTAAACAACAGTCATCTTAAAGTTTAAATGACTGCTCATTAATGTATGTAGGCACACAAATCCATTGCCGAAATATTCTAACAATAAAAAAGGCTAGGTGTAGATTTTACATTCTAAGCACACAAATCAATGTTCATTAATATATGACATCCATTACGAGGGAATGCGTCTCCTCGTAACCAATCCCAAGGCGCTGAGAGAAGCCTTACGCTACGAGGCGTTCTTTGTATCGCACTATTTCATTCTTCTCATTACACTTCCTCACGAAAACCCACTTGTAATCCACAGGCTTCACATGTGGTGGAGTAGGAGCTAAGTATTTGATTCAACATTAATTTTCCCTTGGCAGCTGAATTGTTACTAAAAAGCAGCTGCTTTAATTTTCAAACCAATTTGGAACAATGTAAACTCCAGATGAAAAACCATGTTTTGGCCTCGAAGGTTGACTTATTGCTACCTGCATTTTGAATTCAAGAAAAAAAAGTTACTTTTATATGCCAGTGCATTAGTTTGAGTCATTATAGGGAGAAGAGAGAGAGAGAGAGAGAGAGAAAGAGGGCAGCACTAACCTTGTGATTATCTCTCTGAAGCCATTCTACAAATCATAAAGCTTAAGTGTGAGATCTCTAGCGCTTAATAATATAAAGGTATTGTTCTCTGAATGCCAAGAATTCCACAGTTCATACTGATCAGAATCACTTCTCAATGAGGTACAACCATCCACTAAAATGTGTTACACACTTATTGGGAGCTTTGGCAATAACTGCAACTTGCTACAATTTCTCACCAACAACTCGGTAAGCTCAGAAAGTTAGGAGATGCTTTCAGGTATACTCGTAAATTTGTTTCTTATTGTTTCGAGGCAAAGAGGATGGCCTCTAGCACTGCTCCCCAAGGTTGCTTAGCACTTTAAGTCTGGTAGTTGGGTGAGCTCTTGCTGCTTGATGTGCTGCAAGATAAGTTTGAAATGTGCCTTTGTGGGGCCTTAGGTGTAGGCTTTGAGGCTCGCAATCAAAACTAACAATGTGCAAGGCGTGCAACTGCTATCTTAGTATAATAGATGTAGAACAAGTGTGTTTTAAATGAAGGTAATTTTGTGAAAAACATGTTCATTTGAGCAACATCTATGGCATGCAATTAACATTTAAAGGCGGAATCATACTTGTATGCACTCAAAACAAAACATTACCCATGAAATTCAAAGCCTAGTAGAAGGGTGAACCAAGACTCAACTCAAGAACAAAGTGAGTTGAGAGATTTTATACCTTTGTTGATTCATCTTTGCATAAGCAAAGGCTAATCACCCAAGGAGAGGGCCTTCATTCCTTGCTTCTTAGATCCATAGATTTCTTGGATGAGGATGGTTGAAAGGATTCTCCAAGTTCCCAAAGTTGAGAACCTCTAATTTTCCACACCAAGGAAGGACTTGAAGAAGAGATGAGTGACCTAGAGGAAGTAAGATTGCTAGCTAAAATCCTCTAGGGTGGCCGGCCTCTTAGGGAGAAAGGGAGAGACATTGTGTTCTAATCTTTTCTCTAAAAGAAACCCTAATGAAGAAAAGGCTATAAAGTCATATTTATACCTACCTTCATTGGAGTGGTAAACTTGTAATAAGTCCAAAATCCACTCCTTTATCAATATGGCTGGCCAAGGGTGTTATTGGGCTGTTTGGGCCTTTGTGAATATTTATTCATTAAGTTGTCATACAACTTAAGTCAATGGGCTTGACGTTCGAAGCCCATTGGGCCTTGAGGCCCAAAACTAACCCGAGGTCTTTAATGAACTTTATTCGTTTGATTAATTAACATATTAATTAATCCTTGTCATAAATAATTAAACCATTTAATTATCCTTACTCATCTCCATTATTTCTTCAATCTTTACCTTACACGGTGTACGATCCATTAGGTTCCTTTTAGCGAGGCAGTGGGCGATTAGAACTCTCTCAAATCGATTGTGAATTGAAACTGACTTTCAATTCTCCCTTTAGTGATTATACACGTTTAGGGCTTCCACAAACCATGAGTGACACCTAGCAGTATATCATGGTTACCCAAGCTAATCAGAAGAGGTGGAAAACCTATTCAGTTTAGGATTACAATGCAATACAGTCTTTCTCTAATACAATACTCTTGACCACATTATTTGGTTTGATAGTTTAATCATGTCTACTATCCAATGTGATTCATTTACTTATATGATTACCTTGAATGTGATTTGGAACAACTTCCTAAATCTGATTCATACTCTGGCCAGAGATTCTTAATCATATCATAGAGTATTCTCCCTCAAATGGTTTGAAGGTTAGAGATCCCTTGTTCCGCATTCACTTGCCTCCATGGCTAAGTGACTTAACCCCAACTATGCCAAGGACACCCTCTGACAGAGTGACTTTGACATAGTCAAAGATCAAGGACCTAACCATAAGACACTATGATGCCTCAGGTCAAATGACTACTTTGCATTATCCCAACCATGAGTTCTCATGTGACATGAGTATGAGAACTCCTCGTTGATCGTGTTCAGTGGACTCATTCTCTATTGAGCACCTACATGCTTGTCTTGGTGTCAATCACACCAATGACTCGAGACCAGTCACTATCCCTGAGAGAAGACACAGCACGTACTGATCTTAACGGACTATCAATGCCTAATTGGCAATCCTATGATCAGGAACATTTAGGATATGTATACAAAAGAGAATGGTCTCATGAATCTAACTTCTTTAAATTACATTTTCCTAATTACATATTCCTTGGACTTATCGTTTAAGCATATAACATTTATATGAGATGACTTAAAACAATAATCTTTGCCCTTGATATTAAACTAGATTAGTTTAACATGTGAAATGTCCGTAAAGTATCATCATATGATTGGTTTTAGGGCACATTTCCAACATTAAGTCAATTACTTGCACCCCAAGTTACTTAAACTTCTTGGTATCAAAGGATTGTCATAGATGGGTTAAGTCTGCATCGAGTTCTTTTTCTTGCCTTGTAAACAAGGACTTTTAGCTCATAATCTTGTTCTTAATGAAACATTTCCTCGATCCCATTTTGTTCTTAATGATGGGAGTTCAGGGACCTTTAAACCATTTCCTCGATCCTAGTTTGTTCTTAATGAAACAGGTTTATTAAGTTAACCATATCTAAATGCCAATGGGACTCTTAGGTAGAAAACAGTTGGAAATAACTTAAATGCATGCTGAAAAGTACATAAGTGATAGATCTATTAAGCTAAAGTACAAACAAAGAGACTCGGGCAAGATTTCACCTTGTCGGGCAAGGTTGAACTTCTTGCAACCACTTCTCTTTGAGTTTACAGAGGTTGTATGCTAAAAGGGATGGATGATAAACAGGTTTTACATGAGGGAATCGATGCTACAACACTATGGATGGTAGCAGAGCTTTTATACTAGACGAAAGATGACTTTTGTAAAGGAATTATAGCTAAAAGGATTGGATCTAGGCGAGTTTCAGCTTTCTGGGTGCAAATCTGGCTTGAGAGTAGAGTTGGTATGTTGTTTGTTTGATTGGTTGAGTGTCTTTTTCTCTGTTGTCTCTTTTTCCTTTTATAGGCATTTTGGCCCGACTATTTAGGCTTTGTTCTTGTCCAAAAGCTCTTGGAGGGTAGTGAGTCATCTTGTATTTACACTTTTGTGCCATCACAAAGTGCTTTTTGGCTGATAGTGACTTGGTCTCTATCATTTGTCATTTCAATCATAGGCACATGACTTATACCTTGGCTAAGAAGGCTTCAATTTGTTTCAGGCTTTATTGTTAGGCTTCGGGCAAGTCCCCATTCCATTGTGACATCTTTGAGCCTGATTACATTAAACCTAGTGTTAATTATTAAACCAAATAGTAACCCCTTTAATCATTGTTAAGTTTGCAAATCAAGATATTAACGATGATTAAAACTAACTGCATGCTTTTACTCAGGACTTGCACCATTGAAATAGTCATTTTCAAATAAACATTTGCACTAACCCACAATCTTTAACATTGACTAACTGCCCATTACATAATCTCCATTTAAATCTCTGGGCCAAATACCTTCAACAATCATATTCCTTTAAGCTTCCAAATTTTTCAAGCTTTCCAGAATTCCCTTGCCTTCACAGTTCTTTCTTGCTTTCTGCCCTTAACTTTCTTCCACTTTCTTTCCAAAAAACATTCAATGGCATCCAAAATTGTTCATCCTACATGCGAGTTTGGTGAGGGCATCGCCATCATGCGCCGTCAACTCAACGACCTTCATCACTTTCGGGCAAGCTTCAACTCTTCTCTTTTCTTTGAGGAATAAGGGGTCCATTCTCTGTGACCTGCCTGGACTTTCAGGGTCCCAATTGCTATGGAGAACAACATGCCAATTGGTTCACCCCAAACCCATATTCTGCTAAGGCTAGCATCTCGGCCTCCAAATGGTCAACTCATCACAGAGGCTCCCATTGATGAAAGATAAGGCTTGGTCGCAATGGGTAGACGAGCTCGAGCCCATCTGGAAGAAGAAGTGGATGAGCAATGGCATTTACGAGCTCATTATTCTCTCCTTACGAGCTCATTATTCTCTCTAAGGTCACAGTGATTGCTAAGCGCAAGCTTCTTTTCTGGAACACTAGGACCCACACATTCGACTTTTGAATGGGTCACATGTCCCTAACAATCCTTGACATGGCCCAAGTCTTCGAGCTAAGGCCCTCGGGCATATGCGTAGAGGTGACCCACTATTGGTTTTCCCTTTCATGCCCGATTGCTGAAGGTTCGGGCGTCTCTGATTCCATCATTCAGTTGGAGTACACTCATTCAACCTTTAAGAGTTATGGGACGTCATTCACGAGTTTTATCCCCATGGCTAAAAGTACTTTTAACCCGCCTTCGGCCACTGCCAATGAAAATCAGGAGTATATGTACTTTCTTCTATATTGGTTTAACAAGCACGTTTTCCCTAACAAATCCTAAGAGTGAAGATGGAATGGATCCCCTTGGTGGAAGCCTTCCATTCCTTCGATAATGTGGCCATAGGGCCATTCCTCATTGCACACATCTACCATCTCTTATATGAAATGACCAGAGGTGAACCCTTCGAGACCAATCTCAACGGGCTAATCTGAATGGTCTAATTATGGCTTCAATGGTATTTCCCCAAGTTTCGAGCGCCTAACCTTGAGTTCCCAGAAGAAGTTGCTCC
Organism: Malus sylvestris; assembly: GCF_916048215.2. Classification (NCBI taxonomy): domain Eukaryota; kingdom Viridiplantae; phylum Streptophyta; class Magnoliopsida; order Rosales; family Rosaceae; genus Malus; species Malus sylvestris. The sequence goes on along the minus strand of NC_062272.1, from coordinate 38,089,837 downwards.
TGTTCGCATCTTAGTTGAGGTGTTTCCCACCAACCACTTGGCATTTGCTTGCCTCTACTTCTTTAGATTTTGCAAGACTCAGGCAGACTTAGAATGGAGTGCCTCTGTTCTGTGGAGATATCGATGGTTCTTAGACCAAATCTTCTAGGACGCCTTTGGGGAAGATGCCAGCAGCCTCTTCAATGAGAAGTTCATTAGTTGCATCCAGTAGAGAGATCTGGCCCAGGAAGTGCGTAGCAACTGCAAAGGATACAAGCTCGAGCTTAAAGTCTACCATTGTAACTTCTATGGTAGGCAGCTGGGGGGAAAAGCCATCCCAGTGCCTTTCTTTGATTATATGCACTGTGGAACCTCCTACCACAATCGTTTTCCTTTGGAGGTGACATTTCGGGCAGCTTGGCGCAGCCTAGATGTGATTAGCAAGATTGCCCGCAAACTCGTGGCTTTCAACTTCGAGTCCGCTTCTATATTTGCCACTTGGTGGGAGGCCAAGTGGTTGAGGAAGTATAAAGGAGACATCAGAGAGGCCCATGACTTCCTCTTCGAGCACCTCTTCTTCAAATCCTACCCTAAGAAGGATGACCGCCTCTAGTGTTGGTTATCAGGCTCTGTACACAAAAATTCAATTGACTTTGAACCCTAGGGCACATCCTTTGGCCAGTCCAAGTCATATATACACTCAGCAATATGAATGGCTGCCTCTATCTCATCTCCCAAAAACTCTTCTTCTTCTCTATCTTGGATGCTTGAAACACCTTTCTCCCACTCTTCTTTTTCTTTAGCCAAGCTCTCCCTTACTTCTTTTCTCTCTCTCTCATACACCAACAATCTTTTAATTAAGAACGTGACTGCAACTACCTGGTCCTTTCTCTTTTGTTCTGACACCATTGATGTTGGTGGGCTAGGACAATGTAAGGTCTGTCCCATTCCTCCTTAGTGAGATACAATCCTTGTTCTAGAGGCTTTTGGGTAGTCACCTTAGTCAGGCGGCCATTCTCATCAGCTCCTAGGCATTGCAAAATTCTAACACTAGGATTGTAAAAACTGGCTTCTGCAACATTGGTTGTGGGGAGAAATGGTCATGACTCAGCCTACACCATCTCCCGAAATCCTGGTTCCATGGCTCTTACCTCGTGGTAGATAGCAACTTATTGGTGTACAGTGGATAATACAGACAGACTTTGATGGATCCAATCTCTACCAAGCAACGCTCCATAAGTAGAGCTACTATTCACCACAAAGAAAGCTAACATAATTTGCTTAAATCCTAAGTCAACCTCTAAAGGCAATATCCCATAGGTTCTAGTGATAGCTCCAGAAAAACTGGAGACTATAAGGTCAGTAGGGATAAGGTCATCCTCACTTCTACACAATTTGTTCATTTGTTTGATTGGGAGCACATTGACCGCTTGATAGGAGCATATTTATGCAACTTAGTTAGCTTGTTTCTTGGCATTTATGTTGTTAGTTCGTAGTTATTTTAGTATTTTAAGCTATTTTCGTGTGTTTGTAGGTCCAAAGGGTTAATGTGGCAAAGAAGTGCATTTTGGAGCATTTTGGAGTATTTTTGGGCATGGAATGGATTGCATATGCTTGGAGCAAAAGGAATGGACGAAATTTGAAGTTTGTGCATCATCCCCTCCCTATAAATAATCATTTTAGCACACTCATTTCACCCAACACATCCATTCACCTACCACTACATCCATTCATTTCACCCAACACATCCATTTACCAAACACTCATCCACTACACCGATTACATCCACTCATTACCAAACATCCACCCACTACACCTACACCCATTACATCCACTCATTACCACAACCCACTACACCCATTACATCCACTCATTACCAAACATCCACCCACTACACCCATTACATCCACTCATTACCAAACACTACTCATTACCAACCACTCATCCACTACACCCATTACATCCACTCATTACCAAACACTCATCCACTACACCCATTACATCCACTCATTACCAAACATTCATCCACTACTCCCATTACATCCACTCATTACCAAACATCCACCCACTACACCCATTACATCCACTTATTATCACAACACTCACCCACTACACCCATTACATCCACTCATTACAACTCCATACACTTCTCTCCCTAGCCTATAAATACATCCACCCTTCACCATAATTTGGGGGCCATCATCCAAAGACACTACATTTCACATCTCACAACTTCATTCACAAACACAATTTCCTTGCCGTGACCTCCATCCATTCATCTAGCCATACTACATCTCACCAATCCATACACTTTCATGTCTTAGCCGTGCAAATCCATTCCATCCATATATCCATACACATCCTAGACATTTGTGCTACAACAAGGTGGTGAAAACAAAGGTCCTTGACGTTTCAAGCTTGGAACTTTTGAGCATTTTAGGTGTACTATTGCTTTCAATGTCTACTTTGTTATTTTCTAATTTTGTTGCAATTATGAGTGGCTAAACCCCTATTTAGTTAGGGGGAAGTTTGAAGCCATGAACTTTGAATTGATTTCTTCCAATTGTGATTTGATAAGTTGTGATTGCAATTCAATTATCTATTTTATTCATAACTAATTCTTGTATGTTTATTAAGGATGCATACTTAGTTTTCATGCATGAATTAGATGCTAGAATATAAATGAGTTTCACCTAATCGTTACAAGTTTATATTCATGAGTAGTGAAGGTTGTCTATAACAATCACGTTAATTGAATTCTTGGCAATTGTATCATGCATTCATAGTTATAATTGCCTCGTCAACACTTATGATTTTCCTTGAACGTAATGATCTCTGATTGTATCTCTATTATGCATTCATATAGGGGACTTTTTGAGAATGATTTGGGTTGTCGCATGCATTCATCCAAATCAATGAGTAAAGGAAAATCTGAGGGTTAATTTGTCCATCACGGTTAATCTGGGGTGTTGAGTATCATAGTTTATTGAAAAGCAATTGGAAATCGATTCATGTACAAGTGTGCCATGTGTGAAGAACGGACCTTTAACTAATCCATCCATCATTTTATTTCTCAAAATCATTTTATAATCTGCCTAGTTTTATAACTTGCTTGTTTATTTCAAATTCAACCAAATCAAAACCCCCATTTTACTTTCTTGTTCCAAAGTGTTTAAAATCTGTTTTGTTTGTGTTTTAGAGTGTTTTGATTTAAGTCAAAACACTAATTTCGTCCAAAGTTGTGTTAGAGTCAAATCTGCCCAGTTTGTGTTTTTAGGCAGTTTTGAGTGTTTTTAAGTTGTTTTGAGTCTTTAGAATCCGTTTTGAGTCCCTTGAGTCTATTCAAACGTTTTTAACTTTGTTTTTATGTTTTTGAGTAATTTTAGAGGTTTTAGCAAGCCCTCCTAATCCCCGATTTAGAACGATCCCTACTTACATTTATACTAGAATTTGACAACAATAGGGTTTAATTTGAATGCTTATGATAGTTGATTTAGTTTTGTTTCTTTGATTTCAAGTACTAGAGAAGAAAGACATGGATTTTGCTACCATTCAAGCTCAATTGGCAAAACTTACTTCTCAAATGTCACAATATGCCGAAAGGACCACAATGCAAAGTGTCCCTACAGATGGTGTGTCCTATGGGCAAGGACATCCAACTCATCAATGTTCTAAATTCGCTGCAAATGAAGATGCTTGGGGTTATCAAGGTCATAGCCAATCAGGGGACAACATGTTTTCCAACGCTTACAATTCGGATTGGAGAGATTATTCAGATTATATATGGGGAGAACCTCAACAATTCCAACAAGATGGGTATTGGCAGCAAGAAGAGGAGTTCTATTCAAGACCTATGCGACCACCATAACAATCTGCCCAATTCAATTTAGGTACGTCTTTGGATAATGATATGTTTAATAAGTTACTCACCTCTTTGAACCAAGAAGTAGAAAAATCAAGCCAAGAAGACGGGAGAAGTGGAGAAGCAAATTGGGCAGATTATGGAGTTCATGGCACAAATTCAAGAGCAAAGTGAACTCTCTAACTCAACTATTGAAAATTTGAAGGAAGATTTTGAAATCCATGATGCTATCACTTTGGGAAGTGCTATGGAGGTTGGAGGTGAACCTAAGACATCCAAACCAAGCCAAAACATAGATGAACATCTGCTGCTCAAAGAAGAAGAGAATAACAAGGCCACAACAAGGGAAGAACCACCCTTGCCGCAACCCCATATGCCCTCTATGCCGTCCACTACAACCAAGGTAAACCTAAATTCAATTCGTCTTGACCTCGTTTCACCAAATGTCCTTATTCCTTATTCCTTACAAGATCATGCAATCCAAGGAAGAAGAAGGTGAGAAAGGCATCTTCGGAACCTTTCCAAAGAATCAAGAGCAAGAAGTGGATGGGGAATGTCTACAATTCATCAAAGAAGATACCCTTGAGACGAAAACTCCCAAAGAAGTTGGATTTTATGACACGGGAAAAGTCATAACTCTCAAAACACCAAATCTGGCCAAATCCCATATCCCTGCAACCTTCAAAGATGTGGTGTTCGTAATTGAGTTTGTGTTGGAGCAAGCAAGTAAGCTATCTTCTCCAACTTCAATTTTATTATATACTAACTTGCTAATTTTGATGATTCAGGCACCTACGCTAGAATTTAAACCATTGCCGGATCACCTCAAGTATCACCGTCCATTCAAGGATCAATTCCATGCTATGGGCCCTATCCAAGTTTAGAAGGAAGTTTCGTCCGGCTGGAAGACGTTAAAGCAAACGCTTTTTGGGAGGCAACCCATGTATTCAAATAAGAAAGTTTTTTGAATTGCTCCACAATTAGTTTAGCGTTTCTAAAAACCTTCCTTTTTATGTTATTTTGCCATGATTGTCATTTTTATTTGTTGCTTGTTTAATTGTTTTTGGTGTGGGTTTTGAAACACTGACAGTTATGCAAGGTTTTTTTACATTCATAAAAAAAATAAAGGAACATTAAGCAGATAAATACAAGAGGGAGCCTTCACAAAGGCTGCTTAGGAGAGATCTCAGTAGTCGGCGAAGCCTCAGCAGTCGGCGGAGCCCCAGAAAGAGGAGGCATCGAAGGTTGATCATTTGGAGCTTCATTACGCGGTACAGCCCAAGAAGACGAAGGCAAATGCTGTTGGAACAAACCCACAAACCTCTGATGATCAAGTAAAATTTGACCATCAGATTCCTGCATCTGGTCAATCTTCCTCTTCATGTTTATAGCATAGTTATGTGCGAGCCTGTGCAACTGTTTATTCTCATGCTTAAGCCTTCTAATCTCCTACTTGAGACTTATCACTTCAGTCGCCAATGATTCAACTTGACGGGTTCGGGCAAATAGACGTTGGGCCATATTGGACAAGGAACCTGCACAGTGCACACTGAGAGCCAGAGAATCCTTAACAGCCAACTCATCAGACCGTTTGGCAAGTAGTCTGTTATCTTTAGGAGTGACAAGGTTCCTGGCCACCACCGCAGCTGTCATATCATTTTTCATCACCAAATCCCTAACGGTAAGGGGACCAGTAGGGGATATGAAGGATGGGCACCATATGTTGTCTGGAAAAGGCGGGGCTGCCTCTTCACCAAGGTTCAAGTCAAAACGATGGTGGGAGGGGCATACATTTTCAGAGGTGTTAAAGAAAGAAGAGTTCGGACAAGTCAAGATCGTAGAAGTGCAAGAAGGGAGTTTTTATAGGCAGAAATTCAAGTGTGCTTTGAACGTCCTGCGTACCTCTATAAAAATCAGCACGCGATGGGATTTCAGAGATCGAAGAGGCGAGCTCAGAAATCGAAAAGGCCAACTCAAAAATCAAAGAGGTGCTAGCTTTCTCAAAAGCTGGGCTTGCTCAGAAACCACGGCCAATATTCTTTTCCAGATTTGTCCGCACTTGTCACATGTAACCTCTGCACTTGACAGGGTTTCAGAGATCGAAGAGGCAAGCTCAAAAATCGGAGAGGTATCTGCTTTTCCAGACATGTTAGCATCTGTCACATGCAGAGTTAGCTTTGCGAAAATCACAGGCAGTTTGTCGAAGCGCCAATTCCAGATATCGGAGAGGCATCTGCTTTTCTAGACGTGTCAACATCTATCACATGCAGAGTAAGCTTTGCGAAAATCACGGGTAGTTTGTCAAAGCGTCGATTCCAGATATCGAAAAGGCAATTATTTTTCCAGACGTGTCAGCGCCTGTCACATGCAGACTCAGCCTTGCGAAAATTACGAGCAATCTGTCGAAGATCTCTTGTGAAGTAGAAAGCACGTGAAGCTCACTATTAAATCATCCAACGGTTGCTGACAAGAGTGAAAGAATAGTATTGGTTATTAATTCCTATAAATGGCACCCTTCACCCTCCATTTCAAGGCAGACATACATAACCCTTCTTCTTCTCCGAAAATGCCTTTCCAACAAACCCTCTCGAGTCACTCAGTGTTCCTTATTCCTTGGGGTACCTCTGTAAATAACTCATCCAAAGCAAAAGTATTTCATATCATGAAGGTTGAAAGCAAGAGTATCTCATATCATGCTTTCTCCCTGTCCTTCTCATTGTCATTGTTTTGGGACAAGGAGAAAGAGAGCAATCAGCCAGCACTTAGTATCAATCTTCCGATATAGAACCGACTGCCTGGAACCCCTTCCTAATTGCTTACCTAGCCTTGCTCTCGAGTACTCTCTTCATCATTTTATGCTTCCTCTTCGTCTACCACATCTGCCTGGGGAACAGATAAGGGAAGTGAAAATGATACCTCGAAACATGTGGAGACAATTTGCCAATTCATCCTCAGCTAGGGACAAGGAGAAAGAAAGCAAGAGGTGGGCACTTGGAAAGATTGAAGAAAGAAACAGACCAACACCTCTACCTCGTGTCTGCCTGCCATGCAGAAGAAACAAGCAGAGAAGAATGCAGACTGCACAATCAAATCAACCCAGCAGAAGGAGTCTGATTTTCCTCGCTTAGAATTCCAAACCAATTCGAGATCAAAGCTGTGGAAAGTCAACAAGATCATCTATCTCCAAAACCAGATTTGCGTTCTTAAACTCTACTCTGTCTGTTTTTTTTTAACTTTGCTATACTTGTCATGTTTATTCGTTGTTTGTTTATTTGCTTGTTTTTATGTGACTTTATGCTTGAAACATTGAGGACAATGTTTGATTTAAGTGTGGGGGGGGGGTAACCATTGTTGTGCATGAAATTCGTAGGAGTTTATCACTCATTACTTCTAATGTTGTTCCTTGCTGTTTTAAGTGTTTTTAAGCTGTTTTGGAGTTGTTTTGCATGAAATTCGTAGGAGTTTATCACCCATTACTTCTAGTGTTGTTCCTTGCTTTTTTTAAGTGTTTTGAAGCTGTTTTGGAGTGTTTCAGTGTGTTTTGACATAAAAATCCGAAAATCTCATAAAAATTTGAAAAATTGTTTTGAAAAACCCAAAAAGAGTTATTTTTGTATGTTTATTTGTGTCTTAGGGTACCTTCCAACACAAGGATGAGGATTTTGTTTTTAATTACATGACTGTTAAAAAGAGTTATAAACATGGATGAAAATTTGATTTACTCTTTGGTGTATGCTTGGTTGTGGTTATAATTTATGAATTCACATGCAATCATAAAGGAAAAATCAATTTTTGTAACATGCTTGAAGGAAGGAACTCAAATGAACGCTACAACCTTGTGAGACTTGAGCCTAAACGTTTATTTGGAGAGTTAATAATCTATGCACTATTGTTTTCTAAAGTCATTGCATGATCTCATTATTCTTTGCTTTGTTCTACTTAGAAGGCGTTTTATCATTTAGTTCCAAATGCTAGAACTCATGCCTATTTCATTCAAAGCATGTTATTGATTTGCATAACACATATTCAAGATGAAGTTGTGTAGTGACCACCACAGCCAAATTGTCGTTCCCTATTTCATTATGTGTTTAAGTTTAACCCCGTTGAGCCTTTTGTAGCTTATGTTCTTTGTTAACCCACACTATCCTCACCTAGCCTAGATTAGGACCATCCATACCCTTGTTCTTGAAGCATAGTAAAACATAATTTAGAAGGAATTCCTTTTGTTGAACTTTTGCAGAAAAACAAGTGTGGGGGAAGTGATTCTTGTGTGTGTGTGTGTGTGTGCCAAAGTCCTTAATACAGCACGGGTAGAAAAGAAAAAGAAAGAAAGAAATATTCGTGGAAAATAGAATGAAAAGAAGAAAAGTTGTGAAAAGAGTGAAAAAGAGTTGAAAAATATGTGAAAAAAAGAGCTCTAAAGTGTTGTTTGTTGAAAAAAGGGTCCAAAACATTGAATTCGGCCCTAAGTGTTGCTTGAATCTTCCCTTTGTGTTTAAAAGTTAATTTCTGCATTATTAAGTGAATTCCAAGTGTCTATTTCATTACTTTGCTTGCTATTGCTTTCAGAACCTTTGTTATCCTTATCCTTTCTTTGTTAGCCATTACCCTTAAACCCCATTACAACCCTTAACTTTATTTTGAGTGTTATGCGTTTCAATATGTGGAGTTTGGAATTGGTTTGAGCATATGGTGTCACTGGTTCTTGCATCTAAGTAGTAGCAATTCCATTCATGAGATCATATCTAAACATGCTGAATAACTCCAGAAAATTGCCCTCTTTGTTATACATATATGTGAGTGTTTGTTTTCATGTTTACATCAATCTTCTCACATATAACTAGTGTAGGGTGTGTAGTCAAAAAATGTGTGTGAAAATAGAGAGTATCTTGTAAGGAATTGAGTAAATTCTCTAAGGTATGATACTACATTCAAAACATCGTTTTAATTGGTTAATTGTAAACTAGTAAGTGGTGACTATAAGTATGTGGTCAAGTGTAAGGATGACCAAAATCTGTGGGAATGATGATTTTTAACATGTCATGTTTCATTAAAAATCCCTGCGGCAATTGTTGGAAGGTCTAGGTTGTGTTTTGTTTTGTTTTGTTTTGTTTGTTTTGTTTTTCTCGAGGACTAGAAAAAGCTAAGTGTGGGGGAATTTGATAGGAGCATATTTATGCGACTTAGTTAGCTTGTTTCTTGGCATTTATGTTGTTAGTTCGTAGTTATTTTAGTATTTTAAGCTATTTTCGTGTGTTTGTAGGTCCAAAGGGTTAATGTGGCAAAGAAGTGCATTTTGGAGCATTTTGGAACATTTTGGGGCATGCAATGGATAGCATATGCTTGAAGCAAAAGGAATGGACGAAATTTGAAGTTTGTACATCATCCTCTCCCTATAAATAACCATTTTAGCACACTCATTTCACCCAACACATCCATTCACCTACCACTATATCCACTCATTTCACCCAACACATCCATTTACCAAACACTCATCCACTACACCCATTACATCCACTCATTACCAAACATCCACCCACTACACCCATTACATCCATTACATCCACTCATTACCACAACCCACTATTCCCATTACATCCACTAATTACCAAACATCCACCCACTACACCCATTACATCCACTCATTACCAAACACTACTCATTACCAACCACTCATCCACTACACCCATTACATCCACTCATTACCAAACACGCATCCACTACACCCATTACATCCACTCATTACCAAACATTCATCCACTACTCCCATTACATCCACTCATTACCAAACATCCACCCACTACACCCATTACATCCACTCATTTCCACAACACTCACCCACTACACCCATTACATCCACTCATTACAACTCCATACACTTCTCTCCCTAGCCTATAAATACATCCACCCTTCACCATAATTTGGGGGCCATCATCCGAAGACACTACATTTCACATCTCACAACTTCATTCACAAACACAATTTCCTTGCCGTGACCTCCATCCATTCATCTAGCCATACTACATCTCATCAATCCATACACTTTCATCTCTTAGCCGTGCAAATCCATTCCATCCATATATCCATACACATCCTAGACACTTGTGCTACAACAAGGTGGTGAAAACAAAGGTCCTTGACGTTTCAAGCTTGGAACTTTCGAGCGTTTTAGGTGTACTTTGTTCTTGCTTTCAATGTCTACTTTGTTATTTTCTAATTTTGTTGCAATTATGAGTGGCTAAACCCCTATTTAGTTAGGGGGAAGTTTGAAGCCATGAACATGCTTGAGATTTGAATTGATTTCTTCCAATTGTGATTTGATAAGTTGTGATTGCAATTCAATTATCTATTTTATTCATAACTGATTCTTGTATGTTTATTAAGGATGCATACTTAGTTTTCATGCATGAATTAGATGCTAGAATATAAATGAGTTTCACCTAATCGTTACAAGTTTATATTCATGAGTAGTGAAGGTTGTTTATCATAATCGCGTTAATTGAATTCTTGGCAATTGTATCATGCATTCATAGTTATAATTGCCTCGTCAACACTTATGATTTTGATTGAACGTAATGATCTCTGATTGTATCTCTATTATGCATTCATATAGGGGACTTTTTGAGAATGATTTGGTTTGTCGCATGCATTCATCCAATTCAATGAGTAAAGGAAAATCTGAGGGTTAATTTGTGCATCACGGTTAATCTGGGGTGTTGAGTATCATAGTTTATTGAAAAGCAATTGGAAATTGATTCATGTACAAGTGTGTCATGTGTGAAGAACGGACCTCTAGCTAATCCATCCATCATTTTATTTCTCAAAATCATTTTATAATTTGCCTAGTTTTATAACTTGCTTGTTTATTTCAAATTCATCCAAATCAAAACCCCCATTTTACTTTCTTGTTCCAAAGTGTTTAAAATCTGTTTTGTTTGTGTTTTAGAGTGTTTTGATTTAAGTCAAAACACTAAATTCGTCCAAAGTTGTGTTAGAGTCAAATCTGCACAGTTTGTGTTTTTAGGCAGTTTTGAGTGTTTTTAAGTTGTTTTGAATCTTTAGAATCTGTTTTGAGTCCCTTGAGTCTATTCAAACGTTTTTAACTTTGTTTTTATGTTTTTGAGTAAGTTTAGAGGTCTTAGCAAGCCCTCCTAATCCCCGGTTTAGAACAATCCCTACTTGCATTTATACTACAATTTGACAACAAGAGGGTTTAATTTGAGTGCTTAACTTTCATCGCATCACCGCTGCTCCACCATCTATCAAAATCCTTTTGAAGGGTACTCCCTTCAGATGAGGAGTTACGTATATGGGTTTAAGATGGTTGGCCAAGGCCAGGCTTGCTTGGTCTTTTGAACACCATTTGGTCTGAGTACATCCTCTTGGGCTCCTTCCTTGTGGGTTCGGGCACACTTGCCATGCTTGACCACATTGTTTGGGATTACAATACAGTATGGTCTTTCTCTAATACAATACTCTTGACCACATTGTTTGATTTGATAGTTTATCCATGTCTACTATCCAATGTGATTCTCTTACTTATATGATTACCTTGAATGTGATTTAGAACGAATTACTAAATCTCATTCATACTATGGCCAGAGATTTTTAATCATATCATAGAGTATTCTCCCTTAAACGGTTTGAAGGTTAGAGATCCCTTATTGTGCATTCACTTGCCTCCATGGCTAAATGGCTTCACCCCAAATATGCCATGGACACCCTTTGACGGAGTGACTTTGACATAGTCAAAGATAAAACAACTATGATGCCGCAGGTCAAAGGACTACTTTGCATTATCCTAACCATGAGTTTTCATGCAACATGAGTATGAGAACTCTTTGTTGATCGCGTTTAGTGGACTCATTCTTTGTTGAGCACCTATATGCTTGTCTTGGTGTCAGTCACACCAATGACTCGAGATCAGTCACTCTCTCTAAAAGAAGACATAGCACGTACTGATCTTAACAGACTATCAATGCCCAATTGGCAATCTTATGATCAGGAATGTTTAGGATATGTATACAAAAGAGAATGTTCTCATGAATCTAACTTCTTTAGATCACATTCTCCCAATTACATATTCCATGGACTTATCGTTTAAGCATATAACATTTATATGAGACGGATTTAATCAATAATTTTTGCCCTTTATACTAAATTAGATTAGTTTAACATGTGAAATGTCTATAAAGTATCATTATATGATTGGCTTTAGGGCACATTTCTAACATTATCAAGCCTACAAAATATGTAGAGTGGTTGACAACATTGTACCTGTATTAAAAGTTTTAACTATTGCCATTAGATGTTGCATGGATTATAGAAATATTAATGAGGCAACCCCTAAAGATGAATACCTTATGCCTATAGCCGAACTTTAGATTGATGCAGTTGCAAAATATAAAGTATTGTTTTTCATGGATGGAAATGCTGGATATAATTAGATAAAAATGGCCAAGGAAGATGTACATAAAACGACATTCAAGTGCCCAAGTCATATAGGAGCTTATAAATATGTTGCCATGCCCTTCGGGCTGAAAAATGCTGGAGCTACCTACAAAGAGCTATGAAAGCCATCTTTCATAACCTCATCGGACATAGCATGGAAGTATACCTTGATGATATAGTGGTAAAGTCCAAGATAGAAGAGCGACACTTAGAAGATCTCAAACAGGCCTTATTAAGGATGAGAACTCACAAGTTAAAAATGAATCCTAAGAAATGTGCCTTCGAAGTCAGATTTGACTACTTTTTAGGGTTCTTGGTCCATCAAAGAACTGTGGAAGTGGACAAGAATAAAGCTAAAGGTATAATAGAGTCACCTGCACCCACTAACAAAGTGCAATTGCAAAGGTTGCTGAGAAAGATTAACTTTTTAAGAAGGTTCATTGTTAATCTGGCAGGCAAGATCCAACTTTTGACACCTTTGTTAAGATTAAAGAATAAAGACAAGTTTGAGTGGGGCTTTTAACATCAAGAAGCCTTTGATAAAGTGAAGAGTTACCTGACCTCCCCTCCAATACTCATGCCTTCGAAGAGGGGTAAACCTTTGAAACTCTATATCTCATCATCAGAGAAGTCCATCAGGAGTTTGCTAGCAAGATATACTCCAGTTGAGAAGTTATGTTTAACATTGTTTTTTACTGTCAGCAAGTCGAGGCCTTAAATGCTGCCCTGCCACACTTGTATAATTGCTAAGACTAATGTGATCAAATACATGCTGTCAAAACCCATGCTAACTGGAAAAATTGGGAAATGGATTCTAACTCTATCAGAGTTCAGTTTCCAATATGTACCTCAGAGGGCAGTGAAGGGGCAAGCAATTGCAAACTTTTTGATAGAGCACCAAGAACTTGAAAAAGAGTTGATCAATATTCCTGGTACTTTGGAAGTTGCTAAAATCTGGTTTCCACTAAGTGAGGTCAAGGAAGATTGGGTACAACAAGAGGTAAAAACAATATCTAGCTTATGGATCACTCCATGGAAGCTATATTTTGATGGATCATGCACACAACAAGCTGCAAGTGCTGGGATAGTTATTCTTGACCCTCAGGGTGTCCCCCATCATTATTCCTTCCTCTTGGATTATGACAATGTTACCATTGGCTAGGAAATCATGATAAAATTGAAGGCAGGAGAGCTAGAGGTGTTTGGGGATTCAAAATTAGTGATTAATCAATTGAATAGGGAGTACAAGTGTAGGCATATCACCATGGCAGGATATTATATGGCTATTACTCAATTGTTGACATATTGGGTATATGAAATCACAATTAATCATATCGCAGATAATTAAATTTGGTTGCTAGTGAGATGGCACAATTAGCTTCGTACCTGAAATAAAGATGGAAGTGCAGACAATGAGTCTTGCCTCTAACTTTGAGAGAATATTCAATTTGGATATGATGACAAAAAAGCTGAAATTGGATGATTGGAGAAGTCTCATCCTCCAATACCTGAAAGATCCTTATTTCCCTACTTATAAGGAATCAGGCAACATGCAACTAAATTTGTTCTGTGGGAAGAAACTTTTCTAAGAAAGACTCTAGATGGGCTTTTGTTGAAATGCTTGGGTTTGGAAGAGTCAATGAGAGTGATGGCTAAAGTACATGAAGGTATTTATGGAGCACACCAAGCAAGAACAAAAATGAGATGGTTGCTAAGAAGATATGGCTACTTCTGGCCTAATGTGGAGAAAGGTTGTAAGGCTTATGCTAGGGGATGTCAAGAATGCCAAAGACTTGGTCCTCTTCAACATATACCATCAGTGCCTTTGAATCCAGTTGTAAAACTATGGCGTTTTGGGAGCTCACTGGCTTTGGGTTCTATCGGAACTCCAAAGTTAAGCAAGTTCAGCGGGAGCAACCCCATGATGGGTGACCCACTGGGAAGTTCTCATGTGAGTTCCCAGAAACAAAATCATGATGGCGTGGTTGGGGCCTAAAGTGTACAATATCGTGCTACAGCGGAGTCAAGCCCGGGATGTGTTGCGGGCCTAGGCCGGGATGTGACAATAAGGTATAGAAAGGTGGTACGAGTGAAATCATCAACAAATGTGAAAGACATTTATGACCATGCATTGATTCAATTGTTGGTCCCCAAACATCAGTGTGTACCATCTTTCTATAAATGTCGAATGGTAGTCTGAATGACTTTGAAAAATGACATGGGAAATAGCTTTGACAAAACAAGTTCCTATGGGTGAGCAAGTCTTAGGTGCCACAATTGTTGATGTTCAAAATACTTGAGTTCGGCATGAAAGGCTCTAGTAGAGACCATTAAGAAGGAACCCTTCACCAATCACCTTCATGGTGATGATATCCTGAAAAATAACTTTGTTTGGTGAGAAAATGGCATGGCATTTTAGGGAGTTTGTAATCTTTCCTACTGAAAGTAATTGGAAAGGAAATAAGGGAACATGGAGGGCTAATGACTATTTGTGAATATACTAGCTCTTCCCTTACCCAAAACTGACATGTTTTTTCCATTTGCAACCGACACTAGTGAGGGTTTTTTGAATGCTTGAAAATCATGCAAATTTGAAAGTTTGTTTGTCATGTGGTCAGTGGCACCAAAGTCAACAATCTAACAATCATATTCAGTACTTGTTTGTAATGTAGTGGAGAAGGCGTTGAGTATACTTGAGGCATCTTCATGTGTTGCAGATTTGTTATTTGGAAGGAATCTTGCAAGTACGCAACAAATTCGTTTATGAGAGTCACAGGATTTGCAATGAAGTCGATGGATCCAAGAAAGACCCCGGAAGTGAAGTTTACTGCATGTTAACTCTTGAAGTGGCTTGCCGGTGAAGATTTTGATGGAATCATCTTCCCGTCTTTGGTGAATATAGACTTCAACTCGGGAAGAAGAATCCAGTACTTTTCTTCCACATGACCAACACTATCACAGTAAGTAAAGTTGAGATAGGTATTCTTACCCCTGTATATTTTTTGGTTTGTAGCATAGACTCGAGCTTTAATTGGCCTTGAGCTGGTCTTACCATGCATAGTTTTCTTTCTAGCTTCTTCACGTTGGACAGTAGCACACACACTTTTGAAGGTTGGCAGTTCTTGGCTCATAAGTATGTGGCTTATGAGATCCTCATACTCAAAACTTAAGCTTCCCAAAAGTTGGTATATCTTGTCTTCCTCACGTTTCTTTAGTAGGATACTTGCATCTGTGATGTGTGGAAGATACACATCCAGTTCATTCCACATAGTTTTGAGGCTGCCAAGATGTTGTATAAAAGACTTCCCTTCTCCTTGAATGCTTGCAATGTCTTTCATCAATTGAAACACTCTTGCATAGTTGTTTTGATTTCCATACTTGTCCTTCACCGAGTTCCACAAATCTCGTGAAGACTCCATGTAATTGAAAAATTTTATGACATGCTACTTCATAGTATTGAGAAGTAAGGACATGACGAGTTGATCCGTGCAGAGCCAAGCCTCATAAGTTGGTGAGGTGATTTTAGGAGCTTCGATGCTTCCATTTACAAAGCCAAGCTTTCCTTTCCCTCCTAGGGCAAGTGAAACTGCACAAGACCAAGGTAGGTAGTTAAACTCATTTAGCAAGGGCTGAACATAAACGTTGATTTGTGTTAACCTTAATGTCTGAGAAATTTGAAGGAAAGGTATGAGAGATGTCACCCTCAATATTACTTAATCTTCTTCACCCATGGCTTAAGGTTGAAGGAGAGATGCAGCGGAAAAACTAGCTAGAGGCAGGTTACAAAACCTGCTCAGATACCATGTTGATGAAGGAAATTTTGTGAAAAACATGTTCATTTGAGCAACATCTATTGCATGCAATTAACATTTAAAGGCGGAATCATGCTTGTATGCACTCAAAAACAAAACATTACCCATGAAATTCAAAGCCTAGTAGAAAGGTGAACCAAGACTCAACTCAAGAACATAGTGAGTTGAGATATTTTATACCTTTGTTAATTCCTCTTTGCATAAGCAAAGGCTAATCACCCAAGGAGAGGGCCTTCATTCCTTGCTTCTTAGTTCCATCGATTTCTTGGAGGAGGATTGTAGAAAGGATTCTCCAAGTTCCCAAAATTGAGAACCTCTAATTTTTCCACACCAAGGAGGGACTTGAAGAAGAGATGAGTGACCTTGGAGGATGAAAGATTGCTAGCTAATCTCCTCCAAGGGGGCCGGCCTCTTTGAGAGAAAGGGAGAGACATGTTCTCTCCAATTTTCTCCAAAAGAAACCCTAAGGATGAAATGGCTATAAAGTTGCCTTTATACCACCTCGCAATGGAGTGGCAAACTTGCAATTAAGCCAAGTTCACTACCCCTCTATATATGGCCGGTTTTCCCAAGGCTTTGGGCTGTTTTGGGCTTCTTGAATTTTGTTTGTTAAGTTGTCATACAACTTAAGCTAATGGGCTTGACAATTCGAAGCCCAATTTGGGCTTTAAGGCCCAAAACTAACTCAAGGTTTAAAACGAACTTATTCGTTTGATTAATTAACATATTAATTAATTCTTGCCATAAACAATTAAACCATTTAAATGTCCTTACTCATCTCTGTTGTTTCTTCAATCTCTACCTTACACGGTGTACGATCCATTAGGTTCCTTTTAGCGAGGCATTGGGCGATTAGAACTCTTTAGAGAGAAAGGAGAGCTTTGTGTTCTCTCCAATTTCCTCAAAAAAAAACCTTAATGAATTTTGGCTATAAAGTCATATTTATACCTTTATTCATTGGAGTGGTAAACTTGTAATTAAAGCAAGTTCACTACCCTTCCTCTAAATGGCCGGCCTTAGTGTATTATTGGGCTATTTGGGCCTTTGTGAATCATTATTCATTAAGTTGTCATACAACTTCAGTCAATGGACTTGACGTTCAAAGCCCATTGGGCCTTAAGGTCCAATACTATCCCGAGGTCTTTAACGAACTTATTCGTTTGATTAATTAACATATTAATTAATCCTTGCCATAAATAATTAAACCATTTAATTATTCTTACTCATCTCCGTTGTTTCTTCAATCTCTACCTTACACGGTGTACGATCCATTAGGTTCCTTTTAGCGAGGCAGTGGACGATTAAAACTCTTTCAAATCGATTGTGAATTGAAACTTACTTTCAATTCTCCCTTTGGTGTTTATACACATTTAGGGCTTCCACAAACCATGAGTGACACCTAGTAGCATATCATGGTTACCCAAGCTAATCAGAAGAGGTGGAGAACCTATTCAGTTTAGGATTACAATGCAATACGGTCTTTCTCTAATACAATACTCTTGACCACATTGTTTGGTTTGATAGTTTATTCATGTCTACTATCCAATGTGATTCATTTACTTATATGATTATCTTGAATGTGATTTGGAACGACTTCCTAATTCTCATTCATACTCTGGCTAGAGATTCTTAATCATATCATAGAGTATTCTCCCTCAAACGGTTTGAAGGTTAGAGATCCCTTGTTGTGCATTCACTTGCCTCCATGGCTAAGTGGCTTAACCCCAACTATGCCGTGGACACCCGCGAATGGAGTGACTTTGACATAATCAAAGATCAAGGACCTAACCACAAGACAACTATGATGCCTCAGGTCAAAGGACTACTTTGCATTATCCCAACCATGAGTTCTCATGTGACATGAGTATGAGAACTCTTCGTTGATCGTGTTCAGTGAACTCATTCGCTATTGAGCACCTACATGCTTGTCTTGGTGTCAATCACACCAATGGCTCGAGACCAGTCACTCTCCATGAGAGAAGACACAGCACGTACTGATCTTAACGGACTGTCAATGCCCAATTGGCAATCCTATGATCAGGAACGTTTAGGATATGTATACGAAAGAGAATGGTCTCATAAATCTAACTTGTTTAAATTACATTCTCCTAATTACATATTCCTTGGACTTATCGTTTAAGCATATAACATTTATATGAGACGGCTTAAAACAATAATCTTTGCCCTTGATATTAAACTAGATTAGTTTAACATGTGAAATGTCAGTAAAGTATCATCACATGATTGGTTTTAGGGCATATTTCGAACAATCTCCCACTTGCACTAAAGCCAATCAGCTTGGTCATCAGTGATGATACCTCTTCTTTAGTCATTTCAAAAATGGCTGAGTAGTAGGCCTAGACAATGGATATCTATATGTTATCCATAGAAGCAACCTTGAGAATAACGACTTCACCATTATACATGATTCTTAATCATGTGGTTTAGTCTCTCATTTGAGTTCGGACCTTGATGAGACCTTGATTCCCTGGCTTGAGCTATCGCCCCATTAGTGTCATAGTGTCAGTACACTAGAGACACTTTCTGGTTGGAACCGAATAGAGAGTTCATAAGTGAACTTTCCCATCCAAACAACATTGTTGTAAGCTTCTATATGGCAATATATTTTGCATTCATAATGGAACACACTAAAGTCATTACTTTTAATGTTTCCATCCAAATATCTCTTTAGTCATAATAAAGAGATATTTGTTTATCTCTTTATTCATAATGAAGAAACATCCAATGATGGATTAGATTCATAATCTAATACATTTACGCTTCCACTACGTTACTCCAATTCTTCCTCAATTATTAAGGAATCTATCCTTTAGTATTTTTTAAATACTTAAGGACTCACTTGACAGTTGCCATGGTTCTGATCCTGGGCTTGCACTGATATCATCTTGTACCTTTCTAGGTACAACTTATATCAATGTTTTTCATACAATATGCAATACATAAATCACCTTTCTGTGTATGCATAAAGGATTCTATTCACGCATTATTTCTTTGGGAGTCAAAGGGTACGTTCCCTTTGAGAAGAGCTACCTCCTAGTCTCACTAGAGTTGTTCTTCTGATCGAAGTTTATTATTATATGAGAAACTTCCTAGCATCTTTTGTCTATTATTAGGGCTTGATATAATCCAATTATATCTTGAAATCTATCATTATAGATTTCCATTCCATGTATATAGACTATATCTCCCATATACATTCTATCGTTATAGAATGTTTAAAGTCATAACTTTAACGAAGAAGTATTCTTTTCATTTCCAAAATTAATATATCATATATATATATATATATATATATATATATTCAAATTTAGGAATATGATTAACTCCCACTAATCTTTTGTAAACCTAGTAAACAAAAGATTCATTTACATCTTTATGAGAAATCAAACGATTTGATCTTTCTCTCATAAGACTCTTATAGCTCCCACTAGCTTGCTAAGATTCATGATGGATGGATCTCTACAACTTACATGTCTTGTGATTCATAGTTTTAGACATATATTATCAAGACTATCTTAAAAATGGTTTCGGAAACCCATATTATGTCCAAACATTGAATCACCATTTAGTTGTAGTTAGCAATCTTCAAATTAATTGAAAACAAGACTACGTCAAAGATGGTTTCTTCAAAGTCAACCAATCTTATTGATTGTAGTCACCTTAAGCTACCAATTAGCTATGAAGGTTTCATTATTTCGGGTCAAATGGTACTTTACCATTTCCTTGAGTATATGTCGTATATATACTCAATGTAGTCATAAGGATTTTCATTCTTATTTCTTTCGAATTAAGAGGTGCAAGTCTATGACATAGTCATAAGGTTCAAACCATACAACTAAGACGGTTTACAAATCCTTCTCGACTACTTTGGAGCTTGTGGTATAGGAACTAGGTTGTTATATTTGTTGATTACTATCTTGTCTCTCAAAGAACCCATTCTTTGAGTTCTATCTCTCGTTCATTTGCGCTTAGGCAAATCATATTGTAGGATTACAATGAACTACCCAACAAAACAACATTTGTTAGTTGGTTTATAGAAGCGATATCGAAAAGTTAATTTAAGGATATCCCACAAGATTGTTATCAAACAAATATTGCTTATAAGCACACAACCCCAAATCTTAACATGCTTAAGATTTGTCTTTCTTTCCAACTACATCTTATGGAGTCATGAAAATTTTGGAAGATCTTCTAATTGACAATCATATTGTTTTAGAAGTATATATCCTATATATGGATAAAAGATAACATCCAACGAACTAAATCTTATTCAAGTTCGTTCTTCTCCTAATGGAGAAATTCATTATCTTATGATGCTATTTTCCTTGATATCTTTCAAGGAAACTCATCTAAAGTGTTACTTTTCCTTGGATCAAATCTAAGGAGGTGAATACTTTAGACGTCTTACTCATCAACTTACATTTCTTGAATTCTTTGAAACCTTTTGCAAAGTATTCGGACTTGTGTTTATTCAAAATAAATGACAGTCCAACCGAGAGCGATCTTCGGTGAATGTCATCCAACATGAGTAATATTATGTTGTGGACAAGTGCCACTAACATCTAAGTGAATTAACCTCAACAACTTTGTGAGTTTTTCTTCTTTCAAAAGAATAAAGATTCGAACATTTCGCCTCTATACAATTTTAACAAGAAGGTATTGGATCCGGATCTAACGATCCAAAGCATCCATCTATGACCAACTCGTAATTTATGTTTTTAGAGGTATCACAACTCAGTTGGGATTAGTCACTACCTTGCAACCTTTTGGGTTTCAAGCATCGTTATATTCTAAACAGTGAACACTACCATATCATCTCTACTATAGAGACAATCAATTAGATCACAATAATCCAATTATTCATTAATAAAGAACAATGTTTTGTCAAACAAAACATTCATCCATCTCTACTATAGTGACGGAATTAAGTTCCTTAAAATTGGAATGTAAAGACAATCTTTGGTTTTTCCAATTTCTTTGGTAGTTCATATGAGGAAGTAAGTACAATCCGCTTTCGCAGAGATCTATATTTTATTCACGTTCCGAATGTGAAGTACTTTCTCTTCTCTCATTAATCTTCTACTTTTTATTAGCCACACTTTTACAACGATTGTAAAACAAAGTTACTAATACGGAATCAAGCATTTAAGTAGAAGAACCAACTGTTTTGAACTTTTCAAGAACAATTTACAACACCTTCGAAAGGTGTGTTCTTGACACTTGCAAGACATTTCTTGCAAATACCCCTTCCAATGTCCATCCGTTCATAAAGAAAGTTTGTTCCCTTGGAGTTTATTTCCCTTTCTTCATTTGACTTCTCCTTTGACTACAATAGTCATGGTCCCTAAACTCCCACTATCTCTCTTGAAACTTATTTCAATTGTGTTATACACATCAAACGATTTGGAGAGTGTGTGGTTATTGTTCACTATATAGTTTACAACAAACTTAGTGAACCATTTAGATAGGGAGACAAAAGTGAAGTCCTTGCCTAGTTTCCGTCTCGTGAAGTGGTTTAACACTTCAACACTCAATGATTCAAAATCATCATAAGTCCTTGCCTAGTTTCCGTTTCTAGAAGTGGTTTAACACTTCAACACTCAATGATTCAAAATCATCATAAGTCCATGTTGATGGACTATTTTTGTCAACCAACCATTATGTTCTAAACATAATTACAAACTTTCAAAAGTTGTTCAAGGCAACTCTCATTTCTTCATACAACAATTTGTAAGTGAAGAATCATGGCACATAAAGTGTCCATGCCCTTGTGCTTTCTTCTCAAGTTCTTTGTTCATTTAACAAAGAAACAAGCACTAGTGTTTGCATTAGCTAAGGGTTGTTCAAAGCAACTCTTATTTCTTCATACAACGATTTGTAAGTGAAGAACTATGACATTAAAAGTGTTGTCCTCTTTATGATAGACTTATCTAACATGTTCTTCCAATGATACATTATCAATAGGATGATTGTGAGGATTAGACTACTTAGGTACATATACAATCCATTTAAGACAATCTTTGGGATTGTGGTACCAAGTCCGGAAACTAAAGCATTCGGCTTTTCTTTGTCAAGTTTTGGATAGTGTTTGCAAATATATTGGTAAATAAATACATAACGAATATAAATTGATAGATTTTAAGCCATTTGATCCGGGTCTTTAAATCAAATAGCACCACCCACTATTTTTGGTAAATTCCATATCCCTCATTGGATTCGAGAGTTTTGGAGGAAACTCTTAGTAGGGTATGGGAGACTCATCATTACCAAGCCCACCTTAGAATTATATCATTTTGGCTAGCAACAATAATGATGAGAGGATAACTCTTAGCCTTTTACAACTTTTGTAATTACCCATCTGTTTTGGCCTCTAGAGAATGATTGCCTCAGAATTATATCATTTTGGCACCATTGCACTTAGTTACGTCATTCCCACCATGCTAGTTTATGTAGGGGTTCAAGCACAACCTCAGAATTATATCATGTTGGTCATACTCGTTGTCTACACTCACTTCATCATATATGTTTATGTACTCCTCCTCGATGTAAGCACATACTTTGAACTTCCCATTATAGGGTGAAGCCGGTGTATGAGTCACAAACGATTGAAGCCCACCACGGTGGAAGGCCTACGAAGAGATGTTCAAAGCATCTCTCGCTTACAACTTAATATTGTATGTTGGTTGAGGGATTTTAAGGTCTCATCACATATAAACATTCATTTTAATCTTATTAAAACAATTTTGGTCCTATTACAACTATTGGTCCATTTAATTGTTTTTAGTTGTATATAATACTTCCACTATGCTTATAAAACAGTTTTTAAAGCAAGAGTATATGATACTACTAACATAAGGTTTGCATTCATTGATGGACTATATAGTTGCCTTAGGGCCTTAGGATGACTATGAACCTTTGATTAGATCCAACACGAGCCTAGTGTTGAATCTCGGTCTAGGGATGGTGATTGATTTTAGTTACGCGTTTAATCACATTAAGGCGTGTTGTCATATTGGGCGTTGGACCCGCTACTCCATTTTCATGCATATCAAATAAAACAAGAAAGGAGTACTTCAAAGTAAAGATGAGCTTATGCTCTTTACAACATTTGATTAATACAAATTACTTTAAAGTAAAAAAGAGCTTATGCTCTTTTACAACATATGATCAAATCAAATTACAACCAAAATCTAATCTACACATTCCCATGGTTCAAACAAATTTGAAACGGCCTTTCACATAGCTCAATTATGGTAGGCTTAGGTTCATAATCACCCTTTAATTAATTAATGCTTTAACTAATTAAACTTGAATGCAACATTTTCATTTGGTTTTTGTATCCATAAAATTGATTTAAATGGAGCTAAATGAAATGAAAATCCAATTCTCATTTAAAGAGACAAAACTATTTTGTTCTCAACCTAATTTGGGCCAAAATGCAATTACCACAACTTTTTGGGCTATATTGCAAAAACATAAACTTTTGGGGTCACTTTGTAAAAACACAAAAGTCCACTACTTCATGTATTTACAACTAGAACCCAAAAATTTCAACAAATACAAAAATTTCATTAATGGAGCAAAAAAATTTGTCCTTTAGCGTTTTTGGACCTAAACGTAAAAACGTAAACTTTTGGGCCAAAGTGCAAATACACAAAAGTATCAAAACTTTATGTAATTGCATAAAAGCCCCAAAAGTACCCTATTTTAATAGGGTGGCCGGTTTTAGATATTAAAGGGAGTGATGTGTGTGTTGATTTGTAGTTTTGACATAAAGTCATGTAAGAGGTGCATGACACAAAAGTCATGCAAGTGGTGTGTGTGAAAGGGAATTAATCCTTACACACCCATCAATATTTCTATCACCTTTCTAAATAAATATCTAACACATTTAAACATTTGAAAAGCACAAAACAAAAACTTTATGAAATAAATCAAAACTTTGAATCAAAACACCAAACTTTTTGTTCTTGGCTAAAATATCAAGAACAATGAAGAACATTCATGAAAAACTCAAAAATCTCCATGAACATTTTTCACCCAAAGACATCCCAAAACCACTCAAACTTAAGGGAAATAACATATAACCAAACTAGGGTACATAGGGGTTCCAAAAGTTACTTGAAAACACTTTTAACAAGTCAAACATGAACCCAAAAATCCACCCTTTGGATTAGGCCGAATTTTCCCAAAAACATGGCACCAAATTTTGGCTCCAATATTCATGCTCATATGAACTACATCTACAACATTTGAGATGGCAAATTTTCCAACAAAATTTACATTCAAAGAAACAAGAATAAAGCTTGTAACATATTACAACATTTAAATCAAAGACTATGAACTACAAAACCCAAAAGGATTCACCAACTACTAGACCTAGGCTCTGACACCACTTGAAGGAAAATTTTGTGAAGAACATGTTCATTTGAGCAACATCTATAGCATGCAATTAACAAATTAAAGGTAGAATCATGCTTGCATGCACTCAAAACAAAACATTACCCATGAAATTCAAAGCCTAGTAGTTTGGTGAACCAAGACTCAACTCAAATCAAAGTGAGTTGAGAAATTTATACCTTTGTAAATTCCTCTTTGAATAAGCAAAGGCTAATCACCCAAGGAGAGGGCCTTCATTCCTTGCTTCTTAGATCCATGGATTTGGATGGAAGAATATGTTTCTCCAAGTTCTCAAAATAGGAAACCTCTAAGTCTCCACACCAAGGTAAGATGTGAAGAAGAGATGAGTGACCTTGGAGGAGAAAGATTACTAGCTAATCCCTCCAAGGGTGGCCGGCCTCTTTAGAGAGAAATGAGAGCTTTGTGTTCTCTCCAATTTCCTCAAAAAAAACCCTTAATGAATTTTGGCTATAAAGTCATATTTATACCTTTATTCATTGGAGTGGCAAACTTGTAATTAAAGCAAGTTCACTACCCTTCCTCTAAATGGCCGGCCTTAGGGTATTATTGGGCAATTTGGGCCTTTGTGAATCATTATTCATTAAGTTGTCATACAACTTAAGTCAATGGACTTGACGTTCAAAGCCCATTGGGCCTTAAGGTCCAATACTATCCCGAGGTCTTTAACGAACTTATTCGTTTGATTAATTAACATATTAATTAATCCTTGCCATCAATAATTAAACCATTTAATTATTCTTACTCATCTCCGTTGTTTCTTCAATCTTTACCTTACACGGTGTACGATCCATTAGGTTCCTTTTAGTGAGGCAGTGGGCGATTAAAACTCTTTCAAATCGATTGTGAATTGAAACTTACTTTCAATTCTCCCCTTGGTGTTTATACACGTTTAGGGCTTCCACAAACCATGAGTTACCCAAGCTAATCAGAAGAGGTGGAGAACCTATTCAGTTTAGGATTACAATGCAATACGGTCTTTCTCTAATACAATACTCTTGACCACATTGTTTGGTTTGATAGTTTATTCATGTCTACTATCCAATGTGATTCATTTACTTATATGATTATCTTGAATGTGATTTGGAATGACTTCCTAAATCTCATTCATACTCTGGTCAGAGATTCTTAATCATATCATAGAGTATTCTCCCTCAAACGGTTTGAAGGTTAGAGATCCCTTGTTGCGCATTCACTTGCCTCCATGGCTAAGTGGCTTAACCCCAACTATGCCGTGGACACCCGCGAATGGAGTGACTTTGACATAATCAAAGATCAAGGACCTAACCACAAGACAACTATGATGCCTCAGGTCAAAGGACTACTTTGCATTATCCCAACCATGAGTTCTCATGTGACATGAGTATGAGAACTCTTCGTTGATCGTGTTCAGTGAACTCATTCGCTATTGAGCACCTATATGCTTGTCTTGGTGTCAATCACACCAATGGCTCGAGACCAGTCACTCTCCATGAGAGAAGACACAACACGTACTGATCTTAACGGACTGTCAATGCCCAATTGGCAATCCTATGATCAGGAACGTTTAGGATATGTATACGAAAGAGAATGGTCTCATAAATCTAACTTGTTTAAATTACATATTCCTTGGACTTATCGTTTAAGCATATAACATTTATATGAGACGGCTTAAAACAATAATCTTTGCCCTTGATATTAAACTAGATTAGTTTAACATGTGAAATGTCAGTAAAGTATCATCACATGATTGGTTTTAGGGCACATTTCCAACAAATGGAACACACTAAAGTCCTTACTTTTAATGTTTCCATCCAAATATCTCTTTAGTCATAATAAAGAGATATCTGATTATCTCTTCATTCATAATGAAGAAACATCCAATGATGGATTAGATTCATAATCTAATACATTTACGCTTCCATTACGTTACTCTAATTCTTCCTTATTCTTGAGGAATCCATCCTTTATTATTTCTGAAATACTTAAGGATTCACTTGACAGTTGCCATGGTTCTGATCCTGGGCTTGCATTGATACCGATCTTGGTACAACTCATATCAACGTTTCATACAATATGAAATACATAAATCACCCTTTTGCGTATGCATAAAGGATTCTATTTACGCATTATTTCTTTGGGAGTCAAAGGGTACGTTCCCTTTGAGAAGAGTTACCTCCTAGTCTCACTAGAGTTATTCTTCTAATTGAAGTCCATCATCATATGAGAAACTTCCTAGCATCTTTTGTCTATCATTAGGGCTTGATATAATCCAATTATATCCTGAAATCAATCATTATAGATTTCCATCCCATGTTTATAGACTATGTCTCCCATATACATTCTATCATTATAGAATGTTTAAAGTCATAACTTTAACGAAGAAGTATTCTTTTCTTTTTATTTCCAAAATTAATATATCATATATATATTAAATTTTTAGGAACATGATTAACTCCCACTAATCTTTTGTAAACCTAGTAAACAAAAGATTCATATACATCTTTATGAGAAATCAATTGATTTGATCTTTCTCTCATAAGACGCTTATAGCTCCCACTAGCTTGCTAAGATCCATGATGGATGGATCTCTACAACATACATGTCTTGTGATTCATAGTTTTAGACATATATTATCAAGACTATCTTAATGATGGTTTCGGAAACCCATATTATGTCCAAACATTGAATCACCATTTAGTTGTAGCTAGCAATCTTCGAATTAATTGAAACCAAGACTACGTCAAAGATGGTTTCTTCCAAGTCAACCATTCTCTTTGATTGTAGTCACCTTAAGCTAACAATTAGCTATGAAGGTTTCATTATTTCGGGTCAAATGGTACTTTACCATTTCCTTGAGTATATGTCATATATACACTCAATGTAGTCATAAGGATTTTCATTCTTATTTCTTTCGAATTAAGAGGTGTAACTCTATGACATAGTCATAAAGTTCAAACCATTGAACTGAGACAGTTTATGAATCCTTCTCGACTACCTTGGAGCTTGTGGTGTAGGAGCTAGGTTGTTATATTTGTTGATTAACATCTTGTCTCTCAAAGAACCCATTCTTTGAGTTCTATCTCTCATTCATTTGCGCTTAGGCAAATCATATTGTAGGATTACAATGAACTACCCAACAAAACAACATTTGTTAGTTGGTTTATAGAAGTAATACCCAAAGGTTAATTTAAGGATATCCACAAGATAATTCTCAAACAAATATTGCTTATTAGCACACAACCCCAAATCTTAACATGATTAAGATTTCTCTTTCTTTTCAACTACATCCTATGGAGTCATGAAAATTTTGGAAGATCTTCTAATTGACAATAATATTGTCTTAGAAGTATATATCCTATATTTATGGGTAATTGATAACATCCAACGAACTAAATCTTGTTTGAGTTCGTTCTTCTCTTAATGAAGAAATCCATTATCATATGATGCTTCTTTCCTTGATATCTTTCATGGAAACTGTTCTAAAGTGTTACCTTTCCTTGGATCAAATCTAAGGAGGTAAATACTTTAGACATCTTACTCATCAACTTACATTTCTTGAATTCTTTGAAACCTTTTGCAAAGTATTTGGACTTGTGTTTATTCAAAATAAAGGATAGTCCAACCGGGAGCGATCTTCGGTGAATGTCATACAACATGAGTAGTATTATGTTGTGGGCAAGTACCACTAACATCTAAGTGAATTAACCTCAACAACTTTTCTGATTCTTTCTTCCTTTCCAAAAGAATAAAGATTCAAACATTTTGCCTCTATACAATTTTAACAAGAAGGCATTGGATCCGGATCTAACGATCCAAAGCATCCATCTATGACCAACTCTTAATTTATGTTTTAGAGGTATCACAACTCAGTTGGGATTAGTTACTACCTTGCAACCTTTTGGGTTTTAAGTATTGTTATATTCTAAACAGTTAACACTACCATATCATCTCTACTATAGAGATAATCAATTAGATTACAATAATCTAATCATTCATTAATAAAGAACAATGTTTTGTCAAACAAAACATTCATCCATTTCTCATACGGAATTATGTTCCTTTATTGAAATTGGAATGTAAAGACAATCTTTGTTTTTCCATTTTCTTTGGTAGTTCATATGAGGAAGTAAGTACTACCTGCTTTCGCAGAGATCTACATTTGATTCACGTTCCGAATGTGAAGTACTTTCCCTTCTCTCATTAATCTTCTACTTCTTATTAGCCACACTTTTACAACGATTGTAAAACATAGTTACTAATACGGAATCAAGCATTCAAGTAGAAGAACCAACTGTTTTGAACTATTCAAGAACAATTTACAACACCTTCGAAAGGTGTGTTCTTGACACTTGCAAGACATTTCTTGCAAATACCCCTTCCAATGTCCATCCTTTCATAAAGAAAGTTTGTTCCCTTGGAGTTATTTCCCTTTCTTCATTTGACTTCTCCTTTGACTACAAAAGTCATGGTCCCTAAACTCCCACTTTCTCTCTTGAAATTTATTTCAATTGTGTTATACACATCAAACAATTTGGAGAGCGTGTGGTTATTGTTCACTATATAGTTTACAATAAACTTAGTGAACCATTTGGATAGGGACACAAAAGTGAAGTCCTTGCGTAGTTTCCGTCTCGTGAAGTGGTTTAACACTTCACTCAATGATTCAAAATCATCATAAGTCCATGTTGATGGACCATTTTTGTCAACCAACCATTATGTTCTAAACATAATTACAAACTTTCAAGAGTTGTTCAAGGCAACTCTCATTTCTTCATACAACAATTTGTAAGTGAAGAATCATGGCACATAAAGTGTCCATGCCCTTGTGCTTTCTTCTCAAGTTCTTTGTTCATTTAACAAAGAAACAAGCACTAGTGTTTGCATTAACTAAGGGTTGTTCAAAGCAACTTTTATTTCTTCATACAACGATTTGTAAGTGAAGAACTATGACATTAAAAGTGTTGTTCTCTTTATGAAAGACTTATCTAACATGTTCTTCCAATGATACATTGTCAATACGAAGATTGCGAGGATGAGACTACATAGGTACATATACAAGCCATTAAAGACAATCTATGTGATTGTGGTACCAAGTCCGGAAACTAAAGCATTCGACTTTTTCTTTGTCAAGTTTTGGATAGTGTTTGCAAATATATTCGTAAATAAATACATAACGAATATAAATTGATTGATTTTAAGCAATTTGATTCGGGTCTTTAAATCTAATAGCACCACCCACTATTTTTGGCAAATTCCATATCCCTCATCGGAATTCGAGAGTTTTGGAGGAAACTCTTAGTAGGGTATGGGAGACTCATCATTACTAACCCCACCTCACAATGATATGATGTTGGCTAGCATCAATAATAATGAGAGAGTACGCTTACTCATTTGCATCTCTTGCAAGTACAAATCTTATTTGGCCTCTAGAGAATGAAGCCTCACAATGATTTGATTATGGCTCCATTGCACTTAGTTAAGTCATTCCCACCGTGCAAGTTCGAGTAGGGGTTCAAGAACAACGTCACAATGATATGATGTTGATCATTCTCGTTGCCTGCCTTCACAACATCATGTATGCATATAGAACTCCTCCTGAGTGTAAGCACGCACTTTGTACTCCCCCATAATATGGTGAAGTCGGTGTACGAGTCACAAACAATCGGAGCCTACCACGGTGGAAGGCCACGAAAGAGTGTTCAAAGCACTCTCACGCTTATCAACTTAATAATGGTTTGGTTGAGGGTTTTAGGTCTCATCACATATAAGCATGCATTTTAATCTAATTAAAACAATTTGGTCCTATTACAACTATTGGTCCATGTGATTGATTTAGTTGTATATAATACTCCCACTATGCTTGTAAAACGGTTTTTAACGCAAGAGTATATGGTACTACTAACATAAGGTTTGCATTCATTGATGGACTATATAGTTGCCTTAGGGCCTTAGGATGACTATGAACCTTTGATTCGGTCCAACACGAGCCTAGTGTTGAATCTTGGTCTAGGGATGGTGATTGATTTTAGTTACGCGTTTAATCATATTAAGGTGTGTTTTTCCTATTGGGCGTTGGACCCAACTACTCCAATTTCATGCATATCAAATAAAACAAGAAATGAGTACTTCAAAGTATAGAAGAGCTTATGCTCTTTTACAACATTTGATCAAAATAAATTACTTTAAAGTAAAGAAGAGCTTATGCTCTTTTACAACATTTGATCATATCAAATTACAACCAAAATCTAATCTACACATTCCCATGGTTCAAACAAATTTGAGACGGCCTTTCACATAGCTCTATTATCGTAGGCTTGGGTTCATAATCACCCTTTCTTTAATTAATTAATGCTTTAACTAATTAAACTTGAATGCAACATTTTCATTTGGTTTTGTTTCCATAGAATTGATTTAAATGGAGCTAAATGAAATGAAAATCCAATTCTCATTTAAAGATACAAAACTATTTTGTTCTCAACTAATTTGGGCCAAATGCAATAACCTCAACTTTTTGGGCGATGTTGCAAAACATAAACTTTTGAGGTCACTTCGTAAGAACACAAAAGTCCACTACTTCATGTAATTACAACTAGAACTCAAAAATTTCATCAAATACAAAAACTTCATTAAATGAGCAAAACAATTTGTCCTTTAGTGATTTTGGGCCTTTAAGTAAAAACGTAAACTTTCGGGTCAAAGTACAAATACACAAAAGTATCAAAACTTTATGTAATTGCATAAAAGCCCCAAAAGTACCCTACTTGTAGGGTTGGCCGGTTTTGGTAGGTGAGAGGTGTCATAAAACTTTTGAATTTTTCAACAAAAGTTAAAGGTGATGGGTTGGTTTGAAAAATTAGGTTTCCATAAAACATGGTTCCTTGAAACAAGGAAAATGTGTAAGTGATTGGTATGGGTATTTATTGAAAATTCAAACCATCCATCACAAACAAAAACTTTATGTAAACAACCAAAAAATTGAATCAAAATACCCAACCTTTTTGTTCTTGCCAAAAACATAACAAGAACAATGAAGAACATCCATGAAAACCCATAAGAGCTCCATGAACATTTTTCACCCAAAGACACCCCAAGAACTCTCAAACTTAAGGGAAAAAACATATTACCATACTAGGGTACTTAGGGGTTCCTAATGTCACTTTAAAACACTTTCAACAAGACAAACATGAACCCTAAAATCCACCCTTTGGATTTGGCCGAATTTCCCCAAAAACATTTCACCAAATTTTAGCTCCAAAATTCATGCTCATATGAACTACATCTACAACATTTGAGATGGCAAATTTTCTAACAAAATTTACTTTCAAAGAAGTAAGAATAAAGCTTGTAACAATTACAACATTCAAATCATAAACTATGAAAATACAAAACCCAAAAGGATTCACCAACTACTAGACCTAGGCTCTTGATACCACTTGAAGGAAATTTTGTGAAAAACATGTTCATTTGAGCAACATCTATTGCATGCAATTAACATTTAAAGGCGGAATCATGCTTGTATGCACTCAAAAACAAAACATTACCCATGAAATTCAAAGCCTAGTAGAAAGGTGAACCAAGACTCAACTCAAGAACGTAGTGAGTTGAGATATTATAAACCTTTGTTGATTCCTCTTTGCATAAGCAAAGGCTAATCACCCAAGGAGAGGGCCTTCATTCCTTGCTTCTTAGTTCCATCGACTTCTTGGAGGAGGATTGTAGAAAGGATTCTCCAAGTTCCCAAAATTGAGAACCTCTAATTTTTCCACACCAAGGAGGGACTTGAAGAAGAGATGAGTGACCTTGGAGGATGAAAGATTGCTAGCTAATCTCCTCCAAGGGGGCCGGCCTCTTTGAGAGAAAGGGAGAGATATGTTCTCTCCAATTTTCTCCAAAAGAAACCCTAAGGATGAAATGGCTATAAAGTTGCCTTTATACCACCTCACAATGGAGTGGCAAACTTGCAATTAAGCCAAGTTCACTACCCCTCTATATATGGCCGGTTTTCCCAAGGCTTTGGGCTGTTTTGGGCTTCTTGAATTTTGTTTGTTAAGTTGTCATACAACTTAAGCTAATGGGCTAGACGATTCGAAGCCCAATTTGGGCTTTAAGGCCCAAAACTAACTCAAGGTTTAAAACAAACTTATTCGTTTGATTAATTAACATATTAATTAATTCTTGCAATAAACACTTAAACCATTTAATTGTCCTTACTCATCTTCGTTGCTTCTTCAATCTCTACCTTACACGGTGTATGATCCATTAGGTTCCTTTTAGCGAGGCAGTGGACGATTAGAACTCTTTCAAATCAATTGTGAATTGAAACTTACTTTCAATTCTCCCTTTAGTAATTATACACGTTTAGGGCTCCAGAAACCATGAGTGACACCTAGCAGTATGTCATGGTTACCCAAGCTAATAAGAAGCGGTGGAAAACCTATTCAGTTTAGGATTACAATGCAATACGGTCTCTTTCTAATACAATACTCTTGACCACATTGTTTGGTTTGCTAGTTTATTCATGTCTACTATCCAATGTGATTCTCTTACTTATATGATTACCTTGAATGTGATTTGGAACGACTTCCTAAATCTTATTCATACTCTGGCCAGAGATTCTTAATCATATCATAGAGTATTCTCCCTCAAACAGTTTGAAGGTTAGAAATCCCTTGTTGCGCATTCACTTGCCTCCATGGCTAATTGGCTTAACCCCAACTATGCCGTGGACACCCTCTGACGGAGTGACTTTGACATAGTCAAAGATCAAGGACCCAACCATAAGACAACTATGATGCCTCAGGTCAAAAGGCTACTTTGCATTATCCCAACCATGAGTTGTCATGTGACATGAGTACGAGAACTCATGTTGATCGTGTTCAGTGGACTCATTCTCTATTGAGCACCTACATGCTTTTCTTGGTGTCAGTCACACCAATGACTCGAAACCAGTCACTCTCCCTAAGAGAAGACATAGCATGTACTGATCTTAACGGACTGTCAATGCCCAATTGGCAATCCTATGATCAGGAACGTTTAGGATATGTATACGAAAGAGAATGGTCTCATGAATCTAACTTGTTTAAATTACATTCTCCTAATTACATATTCCTTGGACTTATCGTTTAAGCATATAACATTTATATGAGACGGCTTAAAACAATAATCTTTGCTCTTGATATTAAACTAGATTAGCTTAACATGTGAAATGTCCGTAAAGTATCATCATATGATTGGTTTTAGGGCACATTTCCAACAGTTGAAATTTAAGTTGGTTTGAAATGTATATTTCATAGATGAATGAATGAAAGTATAGGCAAAATATAAAGAAGAAGAAAGGGAATAAGTTCCAAGCAACCTTTCCCTAAACAACTCTAACAACTAGGTAAAACCTATAGCTATCAACATCCTTAAATCAAGGGACTACATCAAACAACTAAAAACCATATCAACAAGTCAACAAATCCTTAATTTAGGGGAGCCATCACGGGAACCATACCCATGTCAACTAGGTCCATCAGTCACTCCATAGTGTCCCATGCATATCTTCCCATGTCTTCCCATCACTCCAATATCTTTCAATAATTATACTTCAATAGCTACCATCGAAATAGAGAGAAAGAAAAAAAAATGAAATAAAGAAAAATGAAACGGAAATGGGCTGCAGCCCTGGCCATGGCAAGGACCAACAATTAAAGGATTTTCCAAATCTAGAAACCTCACACAAATGGTGAGAACGTTTCTCAGAAGAAGAGAAAATCTATCAAGAGAGAAAGCTAATCACACCCATTCAAACTCTCTCATTGTACCATAACAAGAAAACAAAAATCATCCTTGATCCATTGCTCTCTCAGAAGAGAAATTATTTCAATTCATAAACATAAAAGGGATTAAAAAATGATGGCGGATAAAAAAAAATCTAATAGCACAAGAGATTTTTCAATAAGCCCAGAATACAAGGCGATAAGCCATTTGTTATTATACAAGCGGAGGGAACCTTTTTTTTTTCAAGTGTCCCTACACTTGTGTACACTACCAGAATTTAAGCTTGCCCTACCAAATATTGGTCTATGGAAAATATTTCATTGGTTAAACCTTTTTTACACGACAAAAATTGTTGGTGTTAGTCAATTTTAGTCAACAAACTGGGTTGACTACAAGTCCTTACACTACGATCATAGTTCATAGGTGAAGAAACAATTTGTGGGATAGATGGCACAAAGGAGGAAATGTTTTAAACGAAGAACTTATGTGTCGTCGTGGAAAAATCATTTAGCCATCAGAGTACTGCGTAGGGAAAATTTTCTCGAGGTGGTCAAAAGTCCATTGGTCACGTGTCAAAAGAGTCCATCACCCAGACATTACCCAACATGTGTTTTAGTTACCCAATGGAGTAGTTCGTCAGGTAAACCCTTAATTGTAGTTTATAAGTCTGTGCCTCCTCTTCATTTTTCTCATCCATACATTCATTTTCCTCCACCACCTCCTCCCATACATTTATGTGCCTAAACCCTCAACACAAGTGAAGGATGATATATTTGTGAAAATAAGTTCATTTGAGCAACATCTATGCATGCAATTAACAATTAAAAGGCGGAATCATGCATGTATCCACTCAAAAACAAAACTTTAACCATGAAATTCAAAGCCTAGAAGTTATGGTGAACCAAGACTCAACTCAAAACAAAGTGAGTTGGGAAATATTTTACCTTTGTTGATTCCTCTTTGCATAAGCAAAGGCTAATCACCCAAGAGAGAGGGCCTTCATTCCTTACTTCTTAGCTCCATGGATTTCTTGGAGAAGAATGGATGAATGGATTCTCCAAGTTCCCAAAATAGAGAACATCTAAGTCTCCACACCAATGAGAGCATAGATGAAGAGATGAGTGACCTAGAGGAAGGAAGATTGATAGCTATATTCCTCTAGGGTGGCCAGCCTTCATTAGAGAAGAGAGAGCTTTTGTGTTCTATTCTCTTCCCTTAGAAAACCCTAATGAATTTTGGCTATAAAGTTCTTTCTATAGTCACTTCACTTAAGTGACAAAAAGAGCCAAAACCCTATTTCATCAATATTGTAACATCCCACATCGCCTAGGGGAGTGGATCCTGTAAGCCTTATATACATATTCCCATCTCTATCTAGCACGAGACCTTTTGGGAGCTCACTAGCTTCGGGTTCCATCGGAACTCCGAAGTTAAGCGAGTTCGCACAAGAGCAATCCTTTGATGGGTGACCCACTGGAAGTTCTCGTGTGAGTTCCCAGAAACAAAACCTTGAGGGCGTGTTGGGGCCCAAAGCGGACAATATCGTGCTACGGCAGAGTCGAGCCCAGGATATGGTAGACCCCGAGTCGGGATGTGACAATTTGGCATCAAAGCCAATCCCTGGCTGAAAGTGTGCCGACGAGGACGTCGGGCCCCTAAGGGGGGTGGATTGTAACGTCCCACATTGCCAAAAGTAGTGGATCCTATATGCCTTATATGTATATTCTCATCTCTACCTAGCACGAGGCCTTTTAGGAGCTCACTAGCTTCGAGTTCCATCGAAACTCCGAAGTTAAGTGAGTTCGCGCGAGGGCAATCCCATGATGGGTGACCCACTGGGTAGTTCTCGTGTGAGTTCCCAAAAAAAAACTGTGAGGGCATGGTCGGGGCCCAAACCAGAGAATATCGTGCTACGGCGGAGTTGAGCCCAGGATGTGGTGGACCCCAGGTTGGGATGTGACAAATATGGTCGGCCTTCTATGGTATTTGGGCTATTTGGGCCCTCTTGAATCTTTATTCATTAAGTTGTCATATAACTGAAGTCCATGGGCTTGACATTCAAAGCCCATTGGGCCTTGAGGCCCAAAACTATGCAAACATCCATGGCATTTGCAATAGTTTAACATAATGAAACTCATTATGATTAGTGGAAATTTATATAAAGACTACACAAATCCTAGAGTGTGGCATCTACTACTAGGTAATTTATGGTATCTATTTGCAAGAAGCTCTAACGCAAGTTGAAAGCATGGCATCTGCACAACTTGCATCAAATTTACCAAGCAAAAATCAATATGGCAGCTAATCACCAAGACTAATACCAAGCATATAAGCACATCAAACAATACTTAAAGAAAATTGAAAACTTGAAAATAATTCACTTTAGAATCTGAGTATTCATAGTCATGACTACATCATAGCCTTAGCTAAGATGAAATTGCCACTGAATTCATAATAAGGAAAATGACAATTAAGTTTAGAAAACCCTGTAAACTCCTTTTCTCTGCTATGGCCTTCTTTTTCGAATGTGTTGAAGGAATGAAGTGTTTCCCGATGGGTTTAGGGTTAACTTCTAGGGTCAGCTACCATGAGTGTATCTCTAGGGTAAGCTTAAGGTCATATTGTTGTAAATCAGCTTTTCCTTAATTTAAGGGAAGTGACTGACTAGTGTAAAGTAGCTAAAGCTTTTCCTTGATCTAAGGAAGATGACCGATTGGTTTAAGTAGGTGAACTCTAGTTGGCTGTGATAGACAGCCTTATTTTCTTCCTTCTAGTTAGCTGCTTGCAGCAGCTAACTACCTAGACATCTCCTCCCTCTCTTCTCTCATATATACCTTGCCACTTGTACATTTGAATACATGAAAAGAATACATTGAAACCCAAAATGAGAAAATCTACATGGTATCAGAGCAGGTTCTTCTGTAACCTGTTTCTACCATTCTTGCTGCTACATTATCTCTTTCAAACTTTAAGCCATGGTGAAAGAAAGGTCAGTAAACCGCGATGAGGAAACTCAACATAGCCTCTCCCCAAATTTCTCAGACGTTGAGGTTAACACTAATCGGCGTCTGTGTTTAGTTCTCTTGAATGTGTTCAATTATCTTCCTTGGTCCCGAGCTGATTCTCTTGCTCTCGGAGGTAGAGGGAAATTAGGGTTTGTCAATGGAAGCGTGGAAGCTCCAGACAACTCCTCGTCTACATACGGTGCATGGCTTTGCAAGGATCAACTTGTCATGCCCTTACTCATCAACACCATGGAGAAACATGTTGCTGAGATTTTCAGCTATCAATTCATCACTTGACCTTTGGAAAGCCTTGCAAAATATGTATGGAAATCAAAGCAATTATGCATGAGTGTTTGAACTTAAGAAGGACATTGCCAGTGCCCAACAAGACGGGAAAGCATTTGTTCAACACCTTGGAAGCCTCAAGGCCATGTGGAATGAGCTGGATGTATATCTTCATCATACCACAGACCCTACCTGACACACCCTGACCCTGATATTCTCCGAATACTAGGACAGACAAGTGCTGGCCAACACCCGAGGGTGACGAAAGCCATTAATTGATACAAATGCTAAGAATAAGAAATAAATAAGGGTTATGAATTTAAATACAATGAGTTAATAATTTAGGAACGTGTTCAGAGGATACAACTAACTAGAGCTCTAAAAGACTTAATATAAAATTGAATAAATAAAAGGATGTGGGTCCTACACCGAAAGGACTCGAATATGCCGATGTGAAAGCGTTGACGTCGGGATCGTAAGCCTCAATTCTAAATCCTGGAAGGGGGCGCAAAATAAGGGTGAGTGGACCAAGTTATTATATATATATATATACATAATACGAAAACAGTAATGAACTTACTAACCCCCAGGTTTATATATAATGAAAACTACTTGCATAAAAAGTTATAGGTTTTCTGAAACTCTAGCATGCCATAAAACATCTCAACAGGTATAACACAGAAAAACATCATATAAATCATCGTGTGTATCATCTCGTAGATCGTCTCGTAAGTGCGGTGTACTGCTAGTAAGAATCATTGAATAATAATACTCCCGGCCCAATGCCTGCACCAAAGTCTATGTGCCCGTAGCCAGAGATAACTCCCTCTCGGCCTAATGCTTGTCTCCGTGTCCCTCAGCCTTTCGCTAGGGATTATTTCTCCCGGCCTCACTGCCAACACCAGATCCTTACCCCAGGTGGCACAGTGTCCACTAGGTACGCACAAATAGTTATGCCTCTCAAAATAACCACTTCATAATATAAAGTCATCCATCGTCTATACTATAAATAGGGGTTTCTAAAACATGTTCTAGCATCCTATCGTCATCCATCAGATAGTCTACCAATTCATGGTTTTTATAAAAATACGATATATTAAAATATGGCTCAATATAGGCCAACAATTAAGTCTTCACCAAAAACACGAGACGAGAATCAACATATTCAATAAACATGCTTAATATAAAATCAAATTATAAACTCGTAAGGCATGCTATTCATTTATGAAATTAAACTATGAAATCATGTAAATTTTAGCAAGGGTCCACTCATTGTACTTAGCCACCAGAAACTACGCCACTAGCAAAGACGGAAACGTCACAATAATTGCCCCTAAGCACATAAATAGCACATTTAGTCAAACGATTGAATTGGGAAAACGGACATTGGAAATGGGTTCAGGACGTCGAATTACCTTAAGAAGGGTCCTGGACGAAAACCTAAAAAGTCAACCCTAAAGTCAATGTTGACCGAGGGTCAACGGTCAAACTAGGTCAAACGTGTTTTTGGCTTGAATCCTGATTAGGGTTTAGGTTAAATAGGATTAAGGGGTTTTGAGTTTAGGGTTCTAAGGTTTTTGGTTCAAAAGGGTTAGGGTGAAAAGTGGTGGTTTGGGCTTAAGCCCAAAGACATACACATACACCCACGGCATACACACACACACTCACACACACTTACACACACATACAAGCATACACTGGCCCAAGGGCCTCACACAAAGGACCGGGCTTTAAGCCCTTTCATTTAAAACTGGCCCAAGGCCCTTTGGGCTGCTGAAAATAAATAATTAAATACAAACACAGGCTGGGCAATGGGGTTTAGTACGTGGGCCCAAAGCCTTTAGGTATTTGGGTTTTAAAAACATAAATCTAAAAATAAAAAAAATGGTACGGGCCAGGGTATTGGGTTGGTCCAAAACGGGCTAAGGCACGTGGTCTCCTAAACGGCCTGAAAGGCCTGGTGTCGCTAGAGAAGAACGCCGGAGCTTTACAGCTTTGGCTGACGGCAAACTTAGAAAAGCTCGCCGGAGGTCCTTTTCTTTGTTTGGCCGATCTTACTGCAACGTGGAAGAGAGAGAAGTCCAAGTGAGGATAATGATGATCATGATCTCAAGCTAGGAATACAGCTATATATGGTGTTTGTGTGATCACTGTGCAGGAGAGGAAGAGGCAGAGAAAGAGAGGAGGTTGCAGAAGGAGAAAACGAAGAAGAAGGAGGAGGTTACGGGGAAAGCAGATAAGAGAGAAAGAAAGGGGGAAAAACAAAAAAAAACATAAGGTGGGCCCCACGTGGCTCACCATTTAAGAACTAAAACTATTTTTAAAATATAAAAGGGGGTTGGGGTTTCAATCTACCACCCTTATAAAAATTTCATCCCCAAAATTTAAAATAACATGCTACAGTAAAAATACTCGAAAATCAGAAGAAGAATAATATACATATACGTAACGAAGAGATCAGGTAAGAGCGGTTGCACAAAAGGGAAAATGCCACACCGTCGTGATCGGTTGCAATGATTCCATCTTTCGTGCCTCCAGGCTCATACTTTCTTTCCTCATTAGTGTAAAAGTAGAGAACATACTTTAATAAAATATAAAGTTGAAAACACAAAATAATTTAAGCCCAGATAACGTCAAAATAGATATGTACTAACATATAGATCAAAAACTCGAATCAACTTAAAAATGAAAACAGAAATACTTTTCCAAAAACATTTGTAAGGTCAAAACAATTAACTAGTAACGGAAGTTAAAATACTTTTACTGAAAACCAAAACTGGAAAATGAAAGTGGGTCTTGCCCAAGAATTTGAAACGTCGTGTACTTTGAGAACAGATGTGTCTTTAGGTTGAGCTTTAAGAATAACAAATCCATAACAACTGTTGTAGACGAGTCTTCCTGCCCACTTGCTTAATGAACCCAACAAATAAGCCATCGATATCTCTGTCTGCAGCCCGCAATATCGACATCACATTTGTTGTCTTGATAAGCAAGTAGTAATTTCTCAAAGGTGTACAATTTCCCATATTGTAGGATCGATCCTCCGAATACAAGTTCGCAAGACTTTTCTGTCAACCAGTGTTGTCCGTGAAAAACTCTCGTACCATGTCGTAAAAAGTGCCATACACCAAACTGAACAAAATAGAAACTGTAGTCGTAACACTCTATCCAGCACCGAGCATTATATTCACTTCAGTTCTTCCAAATGTGACCAACTATTCCAGTGTTTTGCCAACAATGAACCCATTTGAAAACTGTACCTTAGGATTCAAGAGAAGTGTAAAGATTATTCGATTCTTGCCTCGACTGTGTTGTGGTGCCATCCTAGAGTGCACCAAACATATCTACAAGAAGTGTTTCAACAACCACGTACTCGTAAACAGAAGAGTCCTGGAGTGAAACACTGATAAGATGCGTTAAGCAAACACATCACTTCCTCGAAAAGGTCTACTAGAGTACGATACGATGGCTATGAATTGTAGAAAGGAAGTGATTGGTGATTGAATATCCTTGCGTGAAGGTAGTGATTGGTAATGCAATCTGCTAATCACCTGCACTACAATCTTCACTAATCCCTTACCAAAAGACGGCTCAAACCTCAAGCCAAAAGAAAAACTTCTCAATAAGACTGGTAAGCTTGTGTACATGTTATGTTCCAAATATTCTTGCTAGCATCGTTATGAAACTAGGCGTACCCATTCGCCAACTCGATTGACCATGATTTCCTCACTGATTGAGTGAGAAACCATGTCGAGAAAGCTGAAAGAACACTAAAGAATTTAAGGATCAAAACAAGTCCATTAAATATAGAGTACAAGATATCAAGATTTGAACTAGAAACCATGACGAGAACAAAGGTTTTTTTTTTTTTTCACCCTCGATGTATTGTTCCAACATGATCTAGTTTTACAATTGAGAGATGAATAAGTGAAGGAAGGTGAAGATGCGGAAATAGAAGTCATTGTTTATGATTATTTTGCAAATCATCACAGTATGGTCAACTGGTTTCTTAGCCAAAAAGGAATTAGGTCTAAGCTTAAGAATAGTTCATAACTGTTACTAAGATTTGACGAGGCCAAAAACGTTACGAAATTCACAATACTTTGTGAGAGCTGTTTCAAAGTTCAAAATTAAACATAGAACCTCTGAATCAACAGAATGACGAAGAAGAAAGATACAAAGCAGCTCGCATATGCATGCAGTGACACGATTGGCTACATTAAAGTGATGCTCTTGCGCAAACCAAAGCTCAATGAGTCTAGAGAATTTCAGAGTAAAGCTCGATCTTCGTACAATGATGAATGTGGTAGAGTCTCAAACCATCACATTGAAAATTACAAGGTTGAACATTTAGTGGAGAAAAGCACTGGTCAGTTGGGCTACAAGTAAGAGGCTAAGTTCACCACTACCGAAAGGTACACGAACAAGGAGCTAGGGTTTTCCGCCGAGTACCAGACTTGGTGAACTTCAAGGAATCTATTTATCCAAACAAGACTGAATCTTCATTATCCAAGTCTAACTACGACAACAAGAATTGCAAATCCTTTTGGAAATTGATGAGAATAATCTGCTACCAAGGAGTTCCCAAGAAAAGAAATAAATGTAAACGAAGTCAACACTCAAAGAATTTGATATAAAGCTGACGGTCAACAGTCAACGGTTAACGGTTAAAGAACTTAACTTCGTCGTTAGAGTAAGCAAGAAAGATATCGATAGAACAACCACCGAGGACTTGTTCAAAAGATCCACACGAATCTCCTCAGTGGAAACGAGTTCAAGAATTTTGATTCAAATTCCAACTAACACTTTCCAGATTTCATCACAACCAACGTTTACTTGTTTTCTCCAACATGCATGTCAAATGTCTTAAGTAGTTTCCACATAGATGTGACCTTGCCCGCCATTCCTAAGTAACGCATGTCACAGAGTGACACCATCGATTCAAATTTCTAGTTGGTCTTGACCAACTCGTACCACGAAGATTTTCTGCTTCCCAACATTCTAATGTAGATTCGATTCCACCCGAAATTCCTTAGAAAGCATATTGTAGAGTATCGATTCGATGTCGAAAGTCATCCAGCAAACCAATTCGTCACCTAAGAGGCACAATCCCAACACGAGTTCTTGTATTTCAACCAGAAGGTGACAAGTCAAACAGAGAAAGATTTGCACAATTGCGCTGAAAGACAGCAATTTCGGAAGACGTGACATCCAAATGATGTAATAACCGACACAAAACGAGAATTGAGTAGGATCTTAAGTATTCTCTGAAAAAAAAAACTATCTGATACCAATCTGACACATCCTGACCCTGATATTCCCCAAACACCAGGATAGACACGTCCTGGCCGACACCCGAGGGTGACGAAAGCCATTAATTGATACAAAAGCTAAGAATAAGAAATAAATAAGGCTTATGAATTTAAATACAATGAGTTAATAATTTAGGAATGTGTTCAGAGCATACAACTAACTAGAGCTCTAAAAGAATTAATATAAAATTGAATAAATAAAAGGATGTGGGACCTACACCGAGAGGACTCGAATATGCCAATGCGAAAGTGTTGACGTCGGGATCGTATGCCTCGATTCTAAATCCTGAAAGGGAGCGCAAAACAAGGGTAAGTGGACCAAGTTATTATATATATATATATATATATATATACACACACACATAATACGAAAACAGTTATGAACATACTAACCCCCAAGTTTATATATAATGAAAACTACTTGCAGAAAAAGTGATAGGTTTTCTGAAACTCTGGCATGCCATAAAACATCTCAACAGGTATAACGTGGAAAAACATCATATGAATCATCGTGTGTATCATCTCGTACATCATCTCATAAGTGCAGTGTACTGCTAGTAAGAATCACTGAATAATAATACTCCCGGCCCAATGCCTTCACCTAAGTCTCTATGCCTATAGCTAGAGATAACTTCCTCCCGGCCCAATGCCTGTCTCCGTGTCCCTTAGCCTTTCGTTAGGGATTATTTCTCCCGGCCTCACTGCTAACACCAGATCCTCGCCCCAGGCAGCATAGTGTAGGTACGCACAAATAGTTACGTCTCTCAAAATAATCACTTCATAGTATAAAGTCATCCATCGTCTATACTATAAAGTGGGGTTTCTAAAACATGTTCTAGCATCCTATCGTCATCCATCAAATAGTCTACCAATTCATGGTTTTTATAAAAATACGATATATTAAAATATGGCTCAATATAGGCCAACAATTAAGTCTTCACCAAAAACACGAGGCGAGAATCAACATATTCAATAAACATGCTTAATATAAAATAAAATTATAAACTCGTAAGGCATGCTATTCATTTATGAAATTAAACTATGAAATCATGTAAATTTTAGAAGGGGTCCACTCACTGTACTTAGCCACCAGAAACTACGCCACTAGCGATGACAGAAACGTCACAATAATTGCCCCTACCCACATAACTAG
Organism: Malus sylvestris; assembly: GCF_916048215.2. NCBI lineage: Eukaryota > Viridiplantae > Streptophyta > Magnoliopsida > Rosales > Rosaceae > Malus > Malus sylvestris. The sequence continues at coordinate 38,045,795 of NC_062272.1, read as the reverse complement.
CACATTTAGTCAAACTCTACTCAAACGATTGAATTTGGGAAAACGGACATTGGAAATGGGTTCAGGACGTCGAATTACCCTAAGAAGGGTCCTAGACGAAAACCCAAAAAAGTCAACCCTAAAGTCAATGTTGACCGGGGGTCAACGGTCAAACTAGGTCAAACGGGGTTTAGGCTTGAATCTGGATTAGGGTTTAGGTTAAATAGGATTAGGATTTATTGGGTTTTGAGTGTAGGGTCCTAAGGTTTTTGGTTAAAAAGGGTTAGGGTGAAAAGTGGTGGTTTGGGCTTAAGCCCAAAGACATACACATACACCCACGACATACACACACACTCGCACACACTTACACACACATACAAGCATACACTGGCCCAAGGCCCTTTGGGCTGCTGAAAATAAATAATTAAATAAAACAAAAACAGGCTGGGCTATGGGGTTTAGTACACGGGTCCAAGGCCTTTAGGTATTTGGGTTTTAAAAACATAAATCTAAAAGTAAAAAATATGGTACGGGCTAGGGTATTGGGTTGGTCCAAAAATGGCTAAGGCCCGGGGTGTCCTAAACGGCCTGAAAGGCTTGGTGTCACTAGAGAAGAACGCCGGAGCTGCTACAGCTCCGGCCGACGGCAAACAGGGGTTTTAGACCCCGATCTAACTACCAAAATGAAGAGCAAGATGAGGGGAAGAGATTGCTACCCTCAAATAGTCGTGACACGGGCGGAGGTGATTGGAAATTCCCTCGAAACTCATGGGTTCACCAGAAAAATGGGTGAGCTACCCCCGCGCCGTTCCCATCTTCAAAACCTTGGGAAAACAATGTAAATCTCATCACACAACATCCGACATCATCAATGGCGATTTAAAAAGGGATCCAACCTTACCTAACCAGAAAACTTAGAAAAACTCGTTGGAGGTTCTTTTCTCTATTTGGCCGATCTTACTGCAACGGGGAAGAGAGAGAAGTCTGAGTGAGGATAATGATGATGATGATCTCGAGCCAGGAATGCAGCTGTAGATGGTGTTTGTGTGATCACTGTGCAGGAAATGAAGAGGCAGAGAGAGATGAGGAGGTTGCAAAGGGAGAAAACGAAGAAGAAGGAGGAGGTTACAGGGAGAGCAGAGAAGAGAGAGAGACTGGGGGGAAAATATAAAAAACATAAGGTGGGCTCCACATGGCTCACCATTTAAGAACTAAAACTATTTTTAAAATATAAAAGGGGGTTAGGGTGTTTCACTACCATTCTTCTTAAACGTGCTGAGGAAAATAGAATCTATTAGTTGTTAGGGAATTTGAACTCAGAATACGAGGACCTAAGGAGTCACATCTTGATGAGTCAAGAACTGCCCACCTTCAATAATGTTTGTGCAACTATTCAGCGAGAAGAAGCAAGGAAGAAAGTAATGAATGTTGAGCATAACTCGAGGTTAACTGAGACTCATGCATATACCTCAAGTTACAAGAACTTAGAAGCAAAAGTGTACAAGGGTAGAAATACACACTTAAAATGCAAATACTGCAATGATGTTGGTCATGTGGAATATAAATGTTGGGAACTTCATCCTGAACTCAAGCCTAAATTCAGCAAAGATGGAAAGATAATACCAAGGTCCTCACATCTATTTCACCCTCACCCTAAGGCTCAACTTGCTAATGCTCACTCTCCTAATGTCTCACAAGGATCCACGGAGTTCACTGCCAATCCATTGTCACTCATCAATGAATTTGCAGCCTACCTTCAAAGAAAATGACACGGAGGAGGTTCACAAGCTCAAAGCAAGGATGAGGGCAGGTATACAACTATGTTAGGATAGTTTGTTGGCTTTCTTGCTGGAAATAAGAAAGTACCACATGAGGATGCACCCGGTATACTCAAAGCCTTCACTACTGCTCTATTAACTAGTACTGAAAATGATTGTTGGATAATAGATTCAAGCGCAACATATCATATGACAAACAAAGCCACAAACTTGCATCATATTAAATGCTTTTCAAGTCCTTCACATGTTTCAGATGCAAATGGAAAAAATGTCCTAGTCTTGGGAAAAGGAGAAATAAACTTACTCTCACACAAAACACCTTCCACTACCTTATATGTACCAACCTTTCCTTTCCAACTTCTGTCAATTGGAAAAATCACAAATACCCTAAACTGTCATGCTATTTTCTCACTAGATAAAGTGATTTTTCAAGATGTTCTCACCATGAAGATGATTGGTGAAGGGGTCTTTATAAATGGACTTTACTACCTGTGCAAGGATGCCTATTTTCCTCAGGTATTTCAAGCTCAAGTGAAGTCCATAGATGAAAACCAACTTTGGCATAAGAGATTAGCTCACCCCTCAGACATTGTTTTGTCTAAATTATTTCCTCTTTTTTGTAAATCTCATCTTACATGTGATACTTGTCAATTTTCTAAGTTTACTAGACTACCTTTTGGTAATTCAATGTCTAGGAGAAGTAAACCTTTTGAAATGGTACACATTGATGTATGGGGACCAGCACTTAATCAATGGAAGGATTTAAGTATTTCGTTCTATTTGTTTATGACTTCTCTTGAATGAGTTTTTTTATACCTTATGAAATCAAAGAGTGAAGTCCCAAACATTTTCAAAGATCTTCACATGCATGGTAAAACTCAATTCCAATCAAACATTAAAGTTTTAAGATCAGACAATGGCACTGAATTTCTATCCTACAACATGCTTCAATACATAAGTTCTTAGGGCATCATATATCAAACCAGTTGTGCAAGAACTCCTCAACAAAATGGAGTAGCCGATTGAAAGAATAGGGACCTATTGGAGAAAACTTGTGCTCTCATGCTTCATATGCATGTTCCCAAGAAGTTTTGGTCATTTGCTATTCTCATTGCCACTTATCTCATCAACCGACTCCCAAGTCATGTGCTAGAGTACAAATCTCCCTATGAAACACTCAAAGGTAGCAAAATTGATTTGACACAGCTCAAGGTATTTGGATGTGTTTTCTTTGATCACATTCTAGCCTTGAATCGTGACAAATTAGATGCCAGGGTTACCAAGTGTGTGTTTATGGGGTACTCTTCCACTTAAAAGGGATATATGTGCTTCAATCCAATTACTAAGAAGTGCATTGTGTCAAGAGATGTGAAGTTTGAAGAGGATTATCCTTATTTCACTTCCAAAGGCACTACTACTAATCAGGGGGAGGAATTGTTTGAATTATTTCCACTCCCTCAGAACTTTGATCATCCAGTGTTGGAAGACAACCTAGTCTCTATGAGTTTAGATGGAGAAGAAGTGCAAAGCAACTTAATCACTCCTAGTCCAATTACTGCCAGTGAAAGGGATGGCGAGTCCCATTCTGATCACTCTCAACCTCCTACAAAGCCTCAAGTGATTAAAAGAAACCCTCATTGAACTAGGAAACCTCCAACTAGGTTGCAGGATTATGTTACTTATGCCTCACGGCATCCTATCACTGAAAGCCTCAGTTTTCGTGATTTCTCTGCACCTCATGCTGCATTTCTCAGTGAAAATGATATACGCTATGAACCTAGGAGTTTCCAAGAAGCATCGCTTCTCCTACAATGGAATCAAGCCATGATAGATGAGTTTCATGCACTGGAAGAAAATAAGACCTAAAGCTTAGTTCAACTACCACTAGGAAAAAGTGTTGTTGGAAGTCGTTGGATTTACAAGATAAAATTTAAGTCTAATGGTTCTATTGAGAGACACAAGGCTAGGCTTGTTGCTCGAGGTTTCACCCAAACCTTTGGGGTAGATTATAAAGAAACATTTGCTCCTGCGGCCAAGATGAATTCAATGAGAGTCTTACTCTTAGTGGCTGTTAATTGTGGATGGCCCCTCTATCAAATGGATGTGAAGAATGCCTTTCTTCATGGAGAGTTACAAGAAGAAGTGTATATGCAGCCTCCTCCAGGCTATAATGGTCATAAAGACAACATGGTGTGTAAATTGCACAAGGCAATATATGGATTGAAACAATCTCCAAGATCTTGGTATGCCAAGCACAGTTCAATACTGGATAAGGCCAGATTTGTTCGAAGTAATGCTGATTCCTCACTATTTGTAAGAACTGGTACCAGTGGGAAGTTGGTGGTTCTCATCTCATCATAGGGGATAGTGCTGTTGAAATTGAGGCCCTGAAACGTTCTCTACATCAAACATTTGATATCAAGGATATAGGGCAGCTCAATTATTTTCTGGGCATTGAAATGGCAACTTCTTCAAAGTGGTTGTTTCTCCATCAACACAAATATGTACTGGATCTTCTTCAGGAAGCAAACATGCTTGATTGCAAACCTGGCATCACTCCCATGGATTGTAAACTAAGACTCAACATAGAAGGCGAAGCCATGCATGATGTGAGTTATTATCAACGGTTGGTAGGGAAACTCATTTATCTCACCATCACTCGCCCAAATATCACATATGCAGTGAGCTTGGCAAGTCAATTTATGCATTCTCCCACTGTTGATGACCTTCACATTGTTAAGAGAATCCTCCGCTATCTCAAGGGTTCAATAAGACAAGGAATTATCATGTGCACCAATAAGTCTGCAGCCATTAGTGGCTACACAGATGCAGATTCGGCAGGGAATGCACTTGATAGAAAATCTACCACAGGGTATTGTACATTTGTGGGTAGAAACCTTGTCACTTGGAAGAGCAAGAAGCAACAGGTCATTGCTCACTCTAGCACAGAGGCTGAATATCGAGCCATGGTAGCCACTTCTTGTGAACTTAATTGGCTTAAATGGCTCATTTCAAACTTAGGGTTTTCTACTCCGTCCCCGATGTCCCTTATGTTCGATAATCAAGCAGCCGTGCACATTGCTACCAACCCTGTGCTTCATGAAAGAACCAAACATATCGAAGTGGACTATCATTTTATTCGAGCTCAAGTGCAAACTCAAGTCATACGGACCATTTTCACACGAAGCCATGATCAACTGCTAGATCTCTTTACCAAGGCTCTAGCATCGACTCTATTTCTTCATTTTTTTGGGCAAGCTTGGCTCAATTAACCTCCTCGTTCCAGCTTGAGGGGGAGTGTTGAAGGAATGAAGTGTGTCTCGATGGGTTTATGGTTAGCTTCTAGGGTCAGCTACCATGAGTGTATCTCTAGGGTAAGCTTAAGGCCATATTGTTCTAAATCAGCTTTTCCTTAATTTAAGGGAAGTGACTGATTAGTGTAAAGTAGATAAAGCTTTTCCTTGATCCAAGGAAGATGACTGATTGGGTTAAGTAGGTGAGCTTTAGTTGGCTATGATAGACAACCTTCTTTTCTTCTTTCTAGTTAGCTGCTTGCAGCAGCTAACTACCCAAACATCTCCTCCCTCTCTTCTCTCATATATACCTTGTCACTTGTACATTTGAATACATGAAAAAACATACATTGAAACTCAAAACTAGAAAATCTACAGAATGTCTTTGCTTTTAGAATCTTGATCAGTTCTCCTTTCTTTTTCTTCCCCTCCTGTTTCCTTTTCCACAATCAACAAGGGTTTTAAAACCCATTAATTGACAAGAATGAAGAAGAGAAACGGAAGAAACTTTTAACTCCTCTTTGTTATCTCACTAACATCACCCCTAGCCTTATACCTCTAATTCAATTCATTGCAATAGTAGGCCTCCTTAATTTACCTCTTCAATGCTTTGCTAAGTCTTGAATGACAGTCACATCTCCAAGTGGACATCCACCAAATTTGCAACTTGGCCAATCTCCACAACATATCAAAATCATCAAATAAATATCTCATGTTCATACGTTTGCTTGAGACCCTCAAACTGAAATTTGATCTAGGAAGCTGGATTTCCATCTCTTTTCGAATTTGATCATCTAAAGCCTCTAGCTCTACTGTAATTGTATGTGGCGACTTGCTCCATAAAAATTGGATTAGGCCTTTCTTTTCTTTGTCGGTGTAAATGAGAGAATGGATTAGGCCTTTCTTTTCTTTGTCGGTGTAAATGAGAGAATAAGGGAAACCCTTGTGCAATTGAATACATCACGTGCAAGGCATGTGTTCCACATTTTGTTGACCTGTCAAACCTCCTTTCAAGCTTGCAAAGTAATAGGAAAACTGCTCCTTGCCAAAATAGAAAACCTTGATATAATTTAAGTGAGAGTGAGTTTAGCTTTATAATAATGGAGCCTCACAAAATATTAAATAGTCATCTCTTTGTGCAAGCCAATTATACAATGCCATTCCCTTAAACAAAAGATAAAGACATCCTTGTATTCAAAATACGAATGGCAATAGCTCCATTGGACTCAACAAAATCATATAAATATAATGCAATTTAGTAATTTCCTTTGCCTAACCATACAGGCACAAAAACGTGTAAATGCTTTCATTTAAATCCAACATGTCACAAGAAAAATGCAATTTTGCCGAGCAAAACAAGTGGAACATTATACACTTAACATGTGATATTACGTAACTGTTACATATTTTCAATATTTTGAATAGTTTGTATAGTTGTAATCCAACATGTGATATGTAACATCCCACATCGTCCAGGGGTGAGAATCATGTAAGCCTTATATGTATATTCCCTTCTTTACCTAGCACGAGGCATTTTGGGAGCTCACTGACTTCGAGTTTCATCGGAACTCCGAAGTTAAACGAGTTCGTGCGAGAGCAATCTCATGATGGGTGACCCACTGGGCAGTTCTCGTGTGAATTCCCAGAAATAAAACCGTAGGGCGTGGTCGGGGCCTAAAGCTGACAATATCGTGCTACGACGGTGTCGAGCTTGGGATATGACATGATATTACTTAATGAAAGGGGAAACAAATTCGTCGAAATTAGTTTGACCAAATGTATTTGTGTTATGTTATCTAATTCGACAGGAATAAGGAACATCGTAACGTAAAAATGGTAGAAATTGAAGAATTTATGTTTTGATAATATATATAAAAAATAAATTGTAATTGTAAGTAGAATTTGTTGATAATATATTTGGTCAAAAGTACACCTATCAATTTGTCCCAAATACCCAAGGGATGTAGAAAATGAACTTTAATGTTGATTACCCAACGAAACTCTGTCGGTTTAGAGATCAATGGTCATCAAAACTGTAGTTCAAATTTGCAAAGTTTTCACATAAATCCAAACACATGCGTTAGGAATCTATTGACAGAAACTTTCAGGCGGAATTCAGTCGGGTAAACACATATTGATACCTCCATCTGGGTAAATACTAAAAGGTTAAAAGTTTTCAACTTCTTTTTTTTTGTGGGTCACAGATATCAAGTCACAGGCCTGGGGAATCTATTGACATGGAGATCACCCGACGGAGATCCGTCCGGAAACCAGAATTAGTCAAAAGTTGAATTTCATTTTTCAATGTGTCACAAATACGAAACTCACGTGTGGAAAAATTCCACCACCACAATGCTTAACCGACGAACGTTTGTCAGGTAAATCTATATGCATCCACTATAAATGTCTTCTTTTTCATTCATTTTTCTAATGTTTCCTCCTACCATCCACAAGCATTGTACGAAATTAGTGTGCACAATCCAACGGTAAAAAAATGTTTGCATAAACTTGGAGATCACATATGCAAAAATCACAATACAAAAAAAAAAAAAAAATTGGAGATTAGGAAATAGGTCGAAAGCTTTCGATGGTTAGAAACCAAAATTCACGATTTAACTTACGTTCGATAGCGATCATTTTTGCAAATACATTGGTCAACCCCCAATATTAAGATCAACGTTCCCCTTAGTGGAAATATAGAAGAAACACTAAAGTGTTTTGGTATTGAAGCTTTTGAATGGGACACGCACTGTGTGAAACTAGTGACACACCCCGACCCGAAATATCCACTAGGACTCTGAATTGAGTTGTGCTGGCCAACACCTAGATGGTGATGAAGCCATAAAGTATAAGGATGTGGAAAATGTGAATAAATTTAAACCTAAAAGTGCCTAAAGACAAGAGTGCGCTGTGAGCGGGAATGAACCCATTTTACACGATACATCAGAGCATAAGTAAAGTACAATAGTGTGGGTAAGGATCATACCCTCAGAGGTAGCCACCTATACTAAGATTCGCCCAGAATCCTCGTCGATACGAACTTTCAGCAGCTAAAACCTAGAGGGGCAAAAAACCATAATACATACGTATATAGAAATCAGGCTTGAGAGCAATGAAAATCAAAGTATAAGAGTTGTTCGATAAGAAATAAGGAGGATAAATATGGTATTAATAAGGTGAATCACAAGTATATTCCATTTCTCGCATTAAGTGGCATCCCAAGTAGAATTTTGAGAAATGATGCCAAAGGTATACCTTCTCGAACCGTGCTATTACTAACCAACTCTACGACATGAACTAAAAGGTTTTCATAGTTCTCTCGACACTCCAAACATTCTAATAGTGAGATGTCATTTCGTATTTTGATCATACTGTTTACCTGTGAAAGTGATTGGGAAGTGGCTAGTCAAAGAGGTTTTGATTATCTAAATGGGTAATATGGTTAACATAACCGTGAGTTTACTGTCTTAATACAAGGTCTACTCCTAAGTTTCCACAATTTAGTTTCTTCGGCTCAAGTAGTCACTGTTAATTAGTCTACCAATCGCGCCACTAATTGACGCATATACGATATTTTGATATTATTCACTACCTGAAACTGTAAACCGGCGTCTTGGCATAAGGGTATCACTCTCATATATTAGTCTGTGTCCAATATCAGAAGTTATACCCCCAAAATACTGGTTCACAGTTCCTTGATCTTGGACATTATCGTCAATTAATAGCGCCACCATAGGCTGATTACAGGCTAGAGCCCACTCGGATAATTAGTTTTGGATAATTGGTAAGGAATTGGCCCGGTGAGATGGTTTCATTAATTCTAAAGAAAATACTTACTACTTCAGGGATTTCCACTAACTGTAGGTATAACAACTCGTATACCAGTGCCTAGGTTTGTCAAAATGATGAGTACGTCACCAAAAGAAAACTCAGGAACTAGCGTTGGCTGGAATGTCCTAAGGTCGAAAAAAAAAATTTCTAATAATCTACTTTAGGACAGACTTAGACAGAAGTTGATGTTCCCCCTGAAGATCCAGAATAATCACTAGTGTGTTTGGAAAGATTAGTGCTATCAGGGACCAAAAGTAATTGTCCCCCCTGATGTTCTTACGTCAAGTGCCACCCTTTTTGCACCCCACTATCACTCAAGACAATTCTGGAAATTTTGACAAAAACTAAAACTTCATAGGGATTCTAATAGGTGGTATTCTAACAGATACTGCCAAGGAATCCAAATTATTTATGATTTCCAATCTAGAATGGTTTAGTACTAATGGCTGGAGAATAGTGATGGAATTGGTTGGTAAGGTCTCCGATGATACACAATTGTTAATACATTAGCCCTGCTTTAGGGCCATCAACTTGCCTCAAATTTACATCTTTCCTTGACAGGGAATTTCTTCATTTATAATTCATAGGTGTTCACCAAAATGATTTTCTAAAAGGTCAATAAGTCGACTAAGTCACTCAAGACTTAGAAAAAGCTAATACATTTTTCGTATTTAACGAGGTGGCAAGATTCGACATGTAGGTTCAAGAACCAAGAATACTTTCATTGCGCGTGTGATGAACGCAATACTGCCCAACTTATGTTCTAATACCAAACTGACACACCTCGACCCAGAATGTCCAATAGGACTCCAAATCGAGATGTGCTGGCCGACACATGGAAGGTGATGAAGCCATGAAGTATAGGGATGTGGAAAATGTGAATAAATTTAAACCTAAAAGTGCCTAAAGACAAGAGTGAGCTGTGAGAGGGAATGAACCCATTTCACACGCGACGTCAGAGCATAAGTAAAGTACAGTAGTATGGGTAAGGATCATACCCTCATAGGTATTCACCTATACTGAGATTCACCTAGAATCCTCGTCGATACGAACTTTCAGCAACTAAAACTTAGAGGGGCGAAAAACAGAAGGGTCAATGGGCAAAAACAAAACATTTGAAAACACATTTCTCTTTTGTGAACATAATAGCCCATCACTGTAAAACCCGTATAATTTTCCAGAAAATCATAATACATACGTATATAGAAATCAAGCTTGAGAGCAATGAACACCAAAGTATATGCCATGTCAAGTATCTCAGTAATAAATATGTAAGCCAGATGTTGTGAATCAATATAAAATGATATGTCAACCGGAGTCACCTAACGTGACATGTACGACTGAATTTATAGCTCATAAACCAATTCCTGCACACGAGTGGGAACCACCTATTGTGGTTTGTAAGACAGGCTGGGTGTAAATAGATACACTCAAGTGCTACGATCACGTGAAGGCTGTACGAAGTATCGCAAGTCAACTACGAGTTGGAACCACCTAATGTGGTCTATACGACAGGCTGGCACCTGCCTTGGATCTAAGGTGAGCGTGTGGTGCGAAAAGTGAACGATCATGTGAAGGTTAGGCCCTGGCCTCGAGCGGAGCACTAACACTGGGGTGCAGGTTAATGAACACTAAATGCATCTAAACATAACCATACACATTGCAATTACTATCATCAATATGAACTCACCTGAAGCTTACCTGTGCATCCGCAACGTCATGCAATAATATGCATATCTCTACTAATGTATATACTAAAATGTAATGCAATTGACATGGCATTTAAAGATGTAAATCCATTTAAAACCATTTCTGAGAAAATGGAAAACATATATGTATATATAGAAAAACAAAAGCCTACTCACCTGGAGTCCACGCTATAATAACCTAGTACAAACATTGAGGCGTCACGAACGATCGGCGCCTAGAACAATCATCAAACTGCATCTCAAAATCCTTGTCAATAGAACATGTAACTTACATAAAACACATCCCCAAGGACACTTTAGAATGATTTGAGAGCCGTTGACCAAAAGTCAACCATCGGTCAAAGATCGACGGTAGGGTCCACAACCCTACGTAACTCGATTCGGGAGATCTGCACCTCAGATTTCTAATCCGTAACTTTCCAAGATCCACATTAAGATTCTAGAACAACATACTAAAGTTTCATTACGATCCCATGGTTAGATCTCTGCCAATTACAATTTCAAGTGGCAGTTAACGTTTTATTTTATTAACTTACAATTCCAATTCGGGAAGATCCCTACGTCGGATCCCTGATCCATAAGCTCCAATGGTCCTCAAATATTACGTAATATAATGTCTTAAATTTTGGTGACGATCCAACGGTCGGATCATTGGTTACCATTCTAATAAAGTGGCGTACCTTAATGGAACTTCGTCGGATTCTGCATATTTTGCAGATTTCCGGGGCAATCTTTAGAACTCCATATCTCACTTGTTTCTCAACCAAATTCATCCCATAATGTACTAAATCAAAGTTAGAGAAGTGTAAAACAAGGTTATACTACTTGGAGTCAAAATGGTGGCCAGAGGTGGCCAGAAAATGGCCTGAAAGACGGCTGTCCGTAGGAAAACTGGTACCTCTCCGGAATTTCTGGGCAACCTTTCAACGTCCATAAATTTTTCAATGCTCCACAAAATCAAGTGATTCAAAAAAAGAAATCATAGTTTTTGACAAGAGGAAGAGATTGGTCCCTTGCACAATGGATATCTCACAGTGTTTTGACCACAAAAGCCTCGAAAGTGGCAGAGGTCGTCAGAAACTGAGCAAACCTTAAATCTTTATAGCTTTCTCATTTTTCAACTAAATCACACGATCCAAACATGAAAATTTATCTAATTGACGAGAAGAATCGATCTATACCTGTTTAGAGTTCAAAATATGGCTGAAAATTATCTGAAACTGAAGGGAAACCCACGGCTCCAAAAGGGAGTTCTAACTTGCCTTTGGCCACAAAAATTCTCGAAACCCAACTTCGGATTCACAATTCCAAGGGTGCTATGAACATGATTATGATGTTTTCAGGGTCTAATTCGCTGGAAATATGATTGGTGTTGGTTTGGTTTCCACAGGAAGAAAGGGAGCCGAAAGAGAGTGAGAGAATGAGAGCTATGGGAGAAAGAAGAGAGTCACGGGAGAGAAAGAAGCGAAGGAGAGTTCCAAAAGATTAGGGACCAATCTGTGGGTCCCATGTGGCACACTACTCCAAATACAACATGTGTTTCAAATGAAAAATTACTAAAATGCCCTCTACGTTTAAAGGTTCGTAGAATCTTCGTTACAACTCCAAATTATATTTCGTTTGGGCTCATGCATTCGTAGCGACGAGTACTACCCAAATACACCAAGAAAATTATTCTTACGTGACATGATAAGGCGGTCAAACAAAATCAACGCATTTGCCTTGAAGGGCATTTTCGTACATTCACTTATTAAAATTATAAAAAAAAACTGTAAAATTAGGGCCGGGTTGTTACAACTAGTGTGTAAGTTCCAACCTTTACAAATGTTTGCACAAACTTGGATATCTATGCAAAAATCACAACAAAAACGGATTTGGAGATTAGGAAATAGGTCAAAAACCGTTGATGGTTAGAAACCAAAATTGACGATTTAATGGTCGTTTCAGGTCCGATTGGGATTATTTTTTGCAAATACAATCGTCAGCCCCACAAGATTAAGATTAGTGTTCCCAATGATGCATTAATTATTTTAGAAAAACTGGAGCCAAGAAAAACTTATATTCTACCTAGTGGAAATATAGAAGAAACACTAAGTGTTTTGGTATTTAAGCTTTTGAATGGGACATGCATTATATGAAATACCGTGCATCAAACCGTAAAAAATGTTTGCATAAACTTGGAGATCACGTATGCAAAAAAAAAAATTGTTCGGAGATTTGGAAATAGGTCGAGTGTGACATCCCACATTGCCAGGGAAGTGGATCCTATAAGCCTTATATGTATATTCTCATCTCTACCTAACATGAGGCCTTTTGGGAGCTCACTGGCTTCGGATTCCTTTGGAACTCTGAAGCTAAGCGAGTTCTCATGAGAGTAATTTCATGATGGGTGACCCACTAGGAATTTCTCGTGTGAGTTCCCAGAAACAAAACCGTGAGGGAGTGGTCGGGGCCCAAAGCGGACAATATCGTGCTATGGTGGATTCGAGCCCAGGATGTGGTGGGGGCCCAGGTCGGGATGTGACAATTTGGTATCAGAGCCAATCCCTGGCCGGAAGTGTGCCGATGAGGACGTAGGGCCCTTAAGGGCGGTGGATTGTGACATCCCACACCATCCAGGGGAGTGGATTCTCTAAGCCTTATATGTATATTCCCATCTCTACCTAGCATGAGGCCTTTTGGGAGCTCACTGGCTTCGGATTCCTTCGGAACTCTGAAGTTAAGCGAGTTCGCGTGATAGCAATCTCATGATGGGTGACCCACTAGGAAGTTCTCATGTGAGTTCTCAAAAACAAAACCATGAGGACGTGGTTGAGGCTCAAAGTGGAAAATATCGTGCTACGGTGAAGTCGAGCCCAGGATGTGGTGGGGGCCCTGGCCATGATGTGACATCGAGAACTTTCAACGGTTATAAACCAAAATTTACGATTTAACAGTCGTTTTACGTCTATATTCTACTTAGTCAATGTTCTCGATAACGCATTAAATATTTTAGAAAAAGTGGAGCCAACAAAAATCTATATTATACGTAGTGGAAATATAGAAGAAGCACCAAGTGTATTGAAGCTTTTAAATGAGACACGCATTGTATGAAACTAGTGTGCATGATCCACCGTAAAAAATGTTTGCATAAACTTGGAGATCACATATGCAAAAAATACAAAAAAAAAATATTTGGAGATTCTAAAACAGGTCGAAATCTTTCGACGGTTAGAAACAAAATTCATGGTTTATCAGTTGTTTTAGGCGCAATTGGGATCATTTTTTGCAAATACAATCGTGAATTTCACAAGATTAAGATCAACATTCCAAACAATGCATTAATTATTCAAAAAAAAAGTGGAGCCAACAAAAACAAATAAAAAAAATCAAAATTACCATTATTGCTTACTATATTCGATGGTGGTGGAGGAGTGACCTTAACGGGTAGATAAGAAAGATAATGGAGATAGGAGATAGAGAAGGAAAAATATGAAGTTAGTGGTCCGACAAATTTCAAATGAAGACCGGAGGATAAGAAAGAGGGATGGAGTGTGTACTAAGGAGAGAGAGAGAGAGAGAGAGAGAGAGAGAGAGAGCTGTCAAAACTTTTAGATTAAAAAAATCTGAAATTTTGAAAACTTTGTCGCCCAAGATAAAATGTTGTCGCCCAAACCCAGACCAGACTCTAGTTGCATTTTGGTGATGAAATATGGTTATTGTCGCTGAAAGTGACATTATTCGACAAACTATCTCGTCACTTAATATTATAAGATAATATTCTTGCGTGATGAACATATGTTTATTGCGAAGAGTTTTCCACATTTTTTTTATCTTGTTCTAATTTTATTGACTATTTTTTTGGAAAGTGTTATTGGCACTCCAAAAATCTCATTCTACACTTCTCACAAGTGTATTTTTCTTTCCTAATATATAAAGTTCGGAGTGTAGAATGAAATTTTTGGAGTGCTAATAATAATTTTTTTAAAATATAATTCAAATACAAATTAAGCAAATAAAATATTTAAATTGATAAATTATTATTTTAATCCGGATGCAAATTAAGCAAATTAGTCAATTTGTTATATTTAAAGCGTACATACAAACCATGTGACGACCCCTCCCTACTTTTCTCTATGATTTCTTTTCCGTTGGTGTGAGTTGATGATTTTACCCTTTTTGGAAAAAAGTGGAATCTGACGTGGACGTGGTTTTCGGCTTTCAATTTCATTTTCCTAGGTTCGTACTAAATTAGTACTCATCGCTACGAACGCGTGAGCGAGTGTTAGACTCGAATCGGATTTGTAACGAAAAAGTTATGCTCTGTTAAAGTACGTTAGTTACGAGTATTTTTATACACGCGCATACAAATTTATCGATGCTTGAAACACTGTAGAGAGGCAGATTTTGTACATTGAAAATTGTACAAAATCCATCCATCCAATCTCATTCTTCAAAAGGGGATTTGTGTCCCCCATCTCATCCACCAATCAAACCTTGCTTTTTCCATGAATCCCTCCTCACTACCCAATCAATTGTTTTCCCTCTCACCCAACCAATAAAAAATGTTCTCATTTCTGTCCCACCAATCACAACTTAAACATCACTCACTCTCTACTCTCTCTCCCCGAAGATCTCTTTCTCACCTTCTCTCTACAACTCTCTCATTTCCTCTGCATGCACAAAGAGCTTAGAGAGCCCAAAACACAAGGAGCTGCTGCTCCATTTGGTTAGTAAACATCTAGGAACCACCACCTCACTATTCACTCACCCTCTCCCTTCTCTTGCATGGCACAGTAACTATGCATCCATTTCCAACGACATATAGCCGTCTCCGGCAAAGGTAAGCTTCAAGACTCCTTTGATCTTCCTTCCTTGTAGTCTACATTACTTGGTTAGTGATTAAAAATGGCTTTGGTGAAGGTGTTAGCATGAAAAACAACTCGAGGGACATTTTCCAGAAATTTGGAAGCTTCAAAACTTTGGTCGTTTGGCCACATTCTAGCTATTTTTTTGGCCAACCTCGTGTTCCGACTAGCCTTCCAAGGGTACAAATCTCTCCTCTATATTCCTAACTTCAAAATGGCTTTCTAATCACTGTGTTTGGTTAACTAGCGAGTTAGAAATCAACTCTGAAAGTTGGGAAGAAATTCCTAAATTTCTAGAAACTTGGACCCGTGGCCATGTGGCCACTTCAGACCATTTTTCCAGTGAGCTCTATACATGACATGACCCCAAATGAGTATAGATCTATTCCTTCCATTCCTAACTTTATTTAGGATTTTGAATCACGGATTTTGGTTGAAAATTGAGTTCGAAATGAGCTCTGGAAGTTTGCTCTTCAGTCTGCAAAAATTGCAGATTTCGTGTGATGTCGGCGCGTGGGCATGTGATTGCCTACGCAATAGTGCTGGGAGGAACCCAAGGACCCTCCTTAGGTTCCTTGTTGTGCTAGACCCGAATCCACCCTCCGTTTTTCGAAATTCGATCATTTTAAAATAGTTCATTTATTAGCCCTACTTTGTACGAAAATGCGTATTTATGTTAGTACGTTGCGTATTTACATAAATGGTTTCGTTTCTAGGCGAAATGCAACACAAAGACTTTGGATGGTACGAGGCAGGTTCGACTCGACGACATGATATGTGAGTGGGCAGTTTATTTTATATATATATATGGCTTATTGTTTCCACAAATGCATTGAAATGATTTACGCCTATTATGCCAAAATTTTAATTGAGTTTGGCAAATATTGCCTTGTGATTAGAATTATAAAATTGCTATGGAATGTTCATATGCATATTTACCTGCTTATAAATAGAGTACTGTGGTAGAATACTAAAATGATTCTACAGGACGTGCAAGTAAATTTAGGTGAGTTTAGTATATTGATTTGAATTGTATGGCATACATATATTCATATAATTAGTTCATCATTACTACACCCAGGTGTTAGGGCTCCCGCCCGAGGCTAGGGCCAGCCTTCACGTGTATGTTCACCTCCCACATTGCATGCTCATCTTGGATCCAAGTAGGTCCTAGCCTGTCGTACATGTCTCGTTAGGTGACTCCAACTTGTAGGTGACTGCGCCTAGCGGAAGCTTCACGTGATCGTAGCACTAGAGCATATATTATTATTACACCCAGCCTATCATACAGGTTACATTAGGTGACTCCGACTTGTGTGATAATATAGATTGATGAGCCATAGATGCAATTGTACAGGTCACATTAAATGACTCCGACTTGCATGCTAGTATATTGTCAAGCACATGCCTATATTTCCATTATTGTTGAATTATTCCTGTTGTGGCATATTTTTTATAAACATTGTTGGCATACATTAAATCTTCATACTTATACGTAATATGATTTTAAGGAAACTATACTTGTTTTACGGCCAGGGGTTAGTATATTCGAAAATAAAGGTTTTCTTACAAACGTTGTTTTGCTGACCCACTCAAATTTGTTTTTCGCCCTTCCAGGTTTAGTAGCTGTGCTTACTTGTAAACGAGGATTCTGGAAAATCTTAGGAGATGGTTATCTTCAGTGGTATAACCCTCATCCTATTTACTTTACTATCTTATGCTCTGACATCACGTGTTAATGGGGTTCAATCCCGCTCACCCACCCACTCTTTAGTTTAGGCACAACCTGATTCGGAGTCCAAGTGGACATTTCAGGTCGGGGTGTGTCAAACCACATAAAATATTATTATCTCAATACAAATAAGCAATTGCTGTAACCAAATTCGCTAACCACCGCAGGTGGTATAGGTGCATAAATCCTAGTAACCTGTAAAAGAGTAGACAACCATGCACAAGCCAAAGACCGGCGAGGAAGATGTACCGGCCAAAGACTCTTCGACGGTCAAGCTGCGTAAGTTACAACTCAAGCATGGGAAAGCGAGTAGAGTGCAATAATTGTGTTACCAAAGATGAACCCTAGAAGGGTGTATTTATACCAGTCGGGAGAGAAATTTTTTTTATGATAAATCCTGTATTAAACCGGAGAATCCCATTGGATATCTAGGAGTAGATATTGCATCCTCTTGGGAGTGATTACTTACGGCACAAGCCAATTCCTAGATTGTACGAACTCCAAGAATATTGGAAACCTAGCTAATTCTGTGTTGTATCAGGTTCCCATGTCTTGCGAAACAAGCATGGTCAATACAGGATGAGATATTCTAATTAAAGTTTTTTAAACATTATTACAGGTTGTGTACAACATTACTAAAACCTAGATGAGATATTTTAATTAAAGTTTCTCAAATATTCGAAGAGTAACACAAATGTAAAATTAAACTAGAACTCGGTACGTCGAGCTATGCACGCTGTGATTAAAAAAAAAATATCGTACGGAATCGTGTGCATAAATGCTTGCATACTGAAAAGGAAATACTCTTCTTTTTAAGAGTATATACAAACATTAAAAGTGATTTGATAACTTACCATCTCACCCCTTTCGCAAATTAAATCCTCATAACTAATTACCACAACTTCAAAGATGCATTTTTTAATTTCATTCCATATAAACATTGCACCCATAATGTGTTTGTGGATGATGAGAGTCGTATCACTGTTTTTGAAGTATCTATTTATACCCTTAGGTGGGAGGAGTGTAGAGCATTAGACTATCATCAACCATGACTAGAAATAAGGTCAAGCTTGCATGGATAGTGAATGATAATGCTAGAAAATCTAGCTTTAAAAAGAGAAATGCATGCTTGGTGAAGAAAATGAGTGAACTAACCACCTTATGCGACATCAGTGCCTTTGTCATTGTTTATGGCGAAGACGGTGAGGAGTCAACTGTGTGGCCGGATCGCATGGTGGTGGAACAATTGATTGCAAGGTTTCAAAACATAGCAGATCTGGAGCGGTGGAAGAAAATGATGAACCAAGAGACTTACCTGAAGGACAGGGCAACCAAAATGCAAGAGCAAATCAGAAAGATTATGAAAAAGAACAATGAGCTGAACACAAGTAATGTCTTGCGCCAAATTATTCAAAAAGGTAAGCCCCTGCTTGAATTTGATGATAATGTTCTAACTGGCGTGGTTTTTTCTTTAGAAGAGAGGATGAAAGAAATCCGAAAACGTATCGATTATTTTGAGCAGGCGAATCCTAATCATTCTCCAAGTACTCCTTCACAATGGGGTGGAGATCAGTCTGAAATGATAAGCCAAATTGGAAGTGATTTTCCCGAGTCTTTGTTTATGTACAAAGACCTGGGAAAGCAAATTCAGAACAATTATGGTCCTACTGTTAGTGTTAGGAGTGACATCGCGATACCACCTATCTCGCTCTTTGGTAATTTTACTATTGCAAATGACATGGGGATGCCTCTTTGGAACTTGGGAGGCAATTGTGATGGAAGTGATTTAGGGTTGCCTAAGAAAATAAGGAGTGTTGAAGGTCCTGGAAGTGGCGTTGGGGATGACATGGGGGTCCATAGTGGATTCTTCAAATATCAAAACTATGTTGGAAGTGACAACAAATATGGAAATTTTAAGGAGAGTCGTCCTTTTTGGGACTGGGGAGTCGGTGGGGATGGAAGCGATAAAGGGTTGACTTCGATGAATTCTGAAGGCATGGATGGTGGAACTGGGATGGAGCTAGAGGTTTTTCCTAGTTATGCGACTAAAGTTGCAGGTATTACTAGTAATGTGGGATGTGATCTAGGGCTCGATATGACGTCTTACAATGAGGATACTGGATTTCGTATTGGGGACGACAAGGCTGGATCAAACAATGGAGTATTTGGGCATTTGCCACGTCAATTCAACATTGGAGTCCGTACGGAAAGTCATAAAGATCTGCCTTCTGCATGTTTTGGAGGTAATGGTGCTGGAAGTGATGTAAGGCTACTTCCAGGACTATTTGCAGGTAGCAACGCTGGGAGTGATGTTGGGCATCCTTACAATGTTAGCGAAAGTTGGCAGTTTCCCTTCTCTTCACCTTGAATTGCAGTGCTTTTCTACATTGTTGTTCGATATCTTCAATTAGCATATGCAGGAGTTTATCTTTAATTCATGTAATAAATGTCAAGTGGGAGGAGCTCTTTTTTTTTCTGTGGTCAATTGTCCTCCTTTTAGGAGGTTTTTATGCCAAGGGTTTATTTTACAGAGGTCCAAGCTTGCTCAATCTTCTTTTTCTTCCGTTGTCTCTCTTTGTAATCTGCTGCTTATTGAATGAATTTTAGAACTTCAATAGAACAAATTGATAAATCATTGTACATTGCTTGACAGTTATGGTTTAATTGTAGCAATCATCCCTAAACTTATACCTCTAGTTCAATTTTAGTCCTTGAACTCTCATATTAGTTTCTTTAGGCCTCAAAGTTAACAATGTGTTGCACCTTTGGTCATTTTCACTTACATCATATTTCCTCTATTAAATCTAGGAGTATATTAGGAGCTTCAAAAACTTAAAAAAACCAACAGAAGAAACTAAAACACAAATGAACATTTATAGATAACATTTTAAACGTAAAACAAAAAGAAATTGAACTACAAAATACAAAATAAAAATAGTTGGACTTTTGCAACCTATAAATATTAGGCAATGCGATTTCAAAGTTGGTAGGAGGTCAAATTGTGGTTGGACAAAAACAATTAATAAATCAAATATTGAACTACAGAAAAAAATATTCCTATGTATTCAATTTTTTTTTTACACAAAAAAACTTTGATTTTTTTTTTTTCTTTTTTCTTTCTCATTTCTCATTTTAAATTCATTTTTAGTGATGTAGATGGAGTTCCTAATATATGTCACATCCCGGCCCGGGCCCCCACCACATCCCTAGCTCGACTAGGCCATAGCACGATATCATGATATTGTCCGCTTTGGACCCCGATCACGCCCTCACGGTTTTGTTTCTGGGAACTCACACGAGAACTTCCCAATGGGTCACCTATCATGAGATTGCTCTCGCGCAAACTCGCTTAACTTCGGAGTTCCAATGGAACCTGAAGCCAGTGAGCTCCCGAAAGGCCTCATGCTAGGTAGAGATGAGAATATACATATAAGGCTTACAGGATCCTCACCCCTGAGCGATGTGGGATCTTACAATATACCCCTAAATTTAATGGAAGAATAGGTAGCGTTAGTGAAAAGGATCAATAGTATAACGCGTTGTTAACACTACTACATTTAACAATTATCACAATGAAACACCAACCGTCGCGCAAAGAAGAATTTCGTCGCCTAAAATAATGCACGACGAAACGGTATAGTACCATTTGACCTGAAATAATGAAACCTTCATAGCTAAATGGTAGCTTAAGGTGACTATAATCAACAAGATTGTTTGACTTGGAAGATTTAATGTAGTCTTGGTTTCTATTAATTCGAAGATTGCTAGCTATAACTAAACGGTGATTCAATGTTTGGACATAATATGGGTTTCTGAAACCATTATCAAGATAGTCTTGATAATATATATCTAAGGCTAGGAATCACAAGACTTGTAAGTTGTAGAGATCCATCCATCATGAATCTTAGCAAGCTAGTGGGAGCTATAAGCACCTTATGAGAGAGATCAAATCGTTTGATTCCTCATAAGATGTAAATGAATCTTTTGTTCACTAGGTTTACAAAAGATTAGTGGGAGTTAATCATATTCCTAAATTTTAACATATATATGATATATTAATTTTAGGAATTCTTCTTCGTTAAAATTATGACTTTAAACATTCTATAATGATAGAATGTATATGGGAGACATAGTCTATATACATGGGACGGAAATCTATAATGATAGATTTCAATATATAATTGGATCATATCAATCCCTAATGATAGACAAAGGAAGCTAGGAAGTTTCTCATATGATGATAAACTTCAATCAGAATGACAATTCTAGTGGGACTAGGAAGTTGCTCTTCTCAAAGGGAACGTACCATTTGACTCCCAAAGAAATAATGCGTAAATAGAATCCTTTATGCACATGCAGAAAGGTCATTTATGTATTTCATATTGTATGAAAAACATTGGTATGAGTTGTGCCAAGATCGGTACAAGACGATATTAGTGCAATCCCAGGATCAGAACCATGGCAATTGTCAAGTGCGTCCTTAAATATTTAAGAAATACTAAAGGATAGATTCCACGGGAATGAGTAGGAATTAGAGTAATGCAATGGAAGAGTAAATGTATTAGATTATGAATCTAATATCGTATGCATCATTGGATGTCACTTCATTATGAAAGAAGAGGTAATTGGATATTTCTTTATTATGACTAAAGAGATATTTGGATGGAAATGTTAAAAGTAATGACTTTAATGTGTTCCATCTTGCAAAATGTATCGCCATATACAAGCTTACAACATTGTTGTTTGGATGGGAAAGTTCATTTATGAACTCTCCATTTTGATTCCAAACCAGAAAGTGTCTCTAATGTGCCGACACTACGACACTAATGGGGCGATAGCTCAAGCTAGGGAATCAAGGTCTCATGAAGATCCGAACTCAGATGAGAGACTTAACCACATGATTGAGAATCATGTATAATGGTGACGTTGTTATTCTCAAGGTTGCTTATGTGGATAACATATAGATGTCCATTGTCTAGGCCTACTACTCAACCGTTTTTGAAATAATTCAGAAGAGCTATCATCACTGATGACCAAGCTGATTGGCTCTAATGCAAATGGGAGATTGTTGGAAATGTGCCCTAAAGCCAATCATATGATGATACTTTATGAACATTGCTCATGTTAAACTAATCTAGTTTAGTATAAAGGGCAAAGATTATTGTTTAAAGCCGTCTCATATAAATGTTATGTGCTTAAACAATAAGTCCAAGGAATATGCAATTGGGAGAATGTGATCTAAAGAAGTTAGATTCATGAGACCATGCTCTTTCATATACATATCCTAAACGTTCCTGATCATAAGATTGCCAATTGAGCATTGATAGTCCGTTAAGATTAGTACGTGCTATGTCTTCTGTTAGGGAGAGTGACTGGTCTCGAGTCATTGGTGTGACTGACACCAAGACAAGTATGTAGGTGCTCAATAAAGAATGAGTCCATTGAATGCGATCAACAATGAGTTCTCATACTCATGTCACATGAGAACTTATGGTTGGGATAATTCAAAGTAGTCATTTGACCTGAGGCATCATAATTGTCTTGTGGTTAGGTCCTTGATCTTTGACTATGTCAAAGTGACTCCGTCAGAGGGTATCCATGACATGGTTAGGGTTAAGCCAGTTAGCCATGGAGGCAAGTGAATGTGCAACAAGAGTATCTGGCCAGAGTATGAATGAGATTTAGGAAGTCATTCCAAATCACATTCAAGGTAATCATATAAGTAAATGAATCACATTGGATAGTAGATATGAATAAACTATCAAACCAAACAATGTGGTCAAGAGTATTGTATTAGAGAAAGACCGTATTGCATTGGAATCCTAAACTGAATAGGTTCTTCACCTCTACTAGGTGTCTCTCATGGTTTGTGGAAGCCCTAAAGGTGTATAATCACTAAAGGGAGAATTGAAAGTAAGTTTCAATTCACAATCGATTTGAAGAGTTCTAATCGCCCACTGTCTCGCTAAAAGGAACCTAATGGATCGCACACCGTGTAAGGTAATGATTGAAGGATATAACGAAGATGAGTAAGGACAATTAAATAGTTTAATTGTATATGGCAAGGATTAATTAAAAGTTAATTAATCTAGAATGAAAGGTTCGTTTTAGGCCTTAAGTTAATTTTGGGTTTCGGGATGCAAAAGGGTTTTGGTCCACAAGGCACATAAGGTTTAAGTTGTCTAACAACTAAAACAAAATGGGCAATTAACCCACTAAAAATAGGGAGGCCGGCCATGCTTAGAGAGGGAGTGGGGTTTGGACTTATTACAAGTTTGCCACTCTATTGAAGGTAGGTATAAGTGTGACTTTATAGCCTTTTCTTCATTAGGGTTTTCTTGAGGAAAATGGAGAGAACAAAAGCTCTCCTTTTTCTCTCTAGGAGGCCGGCCACCGTGGGGGAATTTACTAGTATCTAATTCTTCCATGGTCACTCATCTTCTTCCTTAGCCATCCTTGGTGTCGAAACTTAGAGGTCTCCAACTTTGGGGACTTTTGGAGAACCCAATTCTTCCATCCATATCCAAGAAGACATGGAGCCAAGAAGAAAAGTTACTCCATCCAAATCCATGGAGCCAAGGAGCAATGTGACAAAAGAAAGAAGGCCATCACATGGGTGATTAACCTTTGCTAAGCAAAGAGGTGCTTCAAAGGTATAAAGTTTCTCAACTCATTTTGTTTTGAGTTGAGTCTTGGTTCACCATAACTACTAGGCTTTGAATTTCATGGGTTAAGTTTTGTTTTTGAGTGCATACAAGCATGATTCCGCCTTTTAATTGTTAATAACATGCATAGATGTTGCTCAAATGAACTTGTTTTCACAAATATTTCCTTCAAGATCTACGTGGCACAAGGCCAGAGTGACGAAATGATACTTCGTTGCATAAAGTTTAGAGGGATGAAGTTTTCTTATAACAAGATTTGTAACCACGAAGTCCTGTCATTGTGCTAAATTATTGGGGACGAAAAGAATTGTTGGAGCATAAGTAAGTACATTAGAACGGATAAGGATTATACCCTCAAAAGTAGCCTTCTATCCTGAGATTGCCAAGAATCCTTATCGATACGAACATTCAGCAATTAAAACCTGGAGGGTGCAAAACAGAAGATGTGAGTGGGTAAGAAACCATAATTATCTTTGTAATAACACTTCTTTGTAAAACCGTATAACCTCTGAGAATTCACCATGTATAAGTATGATATCAAATGTACGCTAACATTAAATCTAGAAGTATACCACAATACAGCAGCTCAATAGCAATATAAATGATCATGTGTTTAATAATCCATACTAGTACATAAGTCAAAGTCACCTATGGTGACCTATATGACTACAACCATATCTCATCAATCAATGCTAACTCATAAGTTTGAGTCACCTTTTGTGACCTGTACGACTTATCCATATCTCATCACATATGCTAGCTCATAAGTCGGAGTCCCCTCTTGTGACCTGTACGACTGAATCTATATCTTATCACATATTCTAGCTCATAAGTCGGAGTCACCTCTTGCGACTTGTATGACTGAATCTATATCTCATCACATATGCTAGCTTATAAGTCAGAGTCACCTCTTGCGACCTGTATGACTGAATCTATAGCTCAATAAGTATACCTGCACATGAGTCGGAACCACCTAAAGTCGTCTGTACGACAAGACTGGTTGTAAATAAATACGCTCAAGTGCTACGATCATGTGAAGACTGTGAGAATAATCGCAGGTCACTTATGAGTCGGAACCACCTAAAGTGGTCTGTACGATAGGATTGTGCACCTACCTTGGATCCAAGGTGAGCGTAAGGTGCAGGAGGTGAACATCACTTGAAGGACTGTGTCCTGGCCACGGGCGGGAGCACTAACACCGGGGTGCAAGTTTATGACCTCTCAATGCATTTTAACATAACATGTACGATTCATGGGCAACTCGTACGACAGTGTCAAAGTTGCTTAAAACATTATATAGTCATGCCATAACTCCATCATTTCAACTAATACCATAAACTCACCTGAACTTACCTGAATCTCCTGTGTTCACCTTTGCACTTCAAGCGTTCACAATAATTATGTGTAGTTAATATACATATAGATAAACCATGATGCAATCTAATACTCAACCATGTTATAGCATTTTCAATTATATACATACACATATATATATATATGTATATATATATAATGTCATAAAAATGCATAAGTTGTAATGCCCTACTCCTGAACTATTTATTTTCAGGAATAACTGTCGGTGATAAGCCCAACTAGACACTAGTTTAATTAACTATCACTAATTACATTCCCGTACTTCAAATCCTTGATTCTTCACACATTGATTTATGACTAGCATTTAACCACTAATTCATAAGGTTAAATCTCACATTTTCCACCAATGTCCCTCACATTACTCAATCCCCTAAACAAGGCTATTGTCTCAATTATTTAGTCTCATTTATTGTATGGCTGCATCTAATGTCTCGTTAGACTGCCTACGTATCCTAAATAGGGATCAAGCCATTCGTAGTTCACAATAATTACTTCCAAACATTCACAGTAATTGTAAGCAATAATCAATTTATAAACGTTTATGGATTTATCAATCATATATATATATATAATATATATACGATAGAAAGGAAAAGACTCACTCACCTGGAGTTTATGCTACAACTCCCTAGCATACACATAGAGGCGTCATGAACGATCAGCGCCTAGAACAATTATCAAATCACATCTCAGAATTCTTATCTATAGAATACATAATTTACATAAAACACACCCCTAAGATTTGATCCGGAATATCCGCATTATGGATTTCCTATCCGTTACTTCCAAAGATCCACATTATGCTTCTAGAACAACATCCTAAAATTTCATTATGATCCAACGGTCGAATCTCCGCCAATTTCCAAAAACCAAGTGGCGGTCAACATTTTATTTTATGAACTTACAAATCCAATTCGGGAAGATCCATGCGTTGGATTCTTGATCCGTAAGTTTCTATGGTCCTTAAATATTATGTACTATAATGTATTAAAGTTTGGTGACGATCCAATGGTCTGATCGTCGATTTACATTTTACCAAGTAGCGTATCGTAAGGGATTTAGGTTCAAACGATCAACCTACATTATACAATTACCAAAAATGAACTTAAGGCATCTAATGTTGGAAATGTGCCCTAAAACCAATCATATGATGATACTTTACGGACATTTCACAAAGTTAAACTAAGGTAGTTTAAATATAAAGGGCAAAGATTATTGTTTGAGCCGTCTCATATAAATGTTATATGCTTAAACGATAAGTCCAAGGAATATGTGATTGGGAGAATGCAATCTAAAGAAGTTAGATTCATGAGACCATTCTTTCGTAGACACATCCTAAACGTTCCTGATCATAGGATTGCCAATTGGGCATTGACAGTCCGTTAAGATCAGTACGTGCTGTGTCTTCTCTCAGGGAGAGTGACTAGTCTCGAGTCATTGGTGTGTATGACATCAAGACAAGTACGTAGGTGCTCAATAGAGAATGAGTTCACTGAACACGATCAACGAAGAGTTCTCATATTCATGTCACATGAGAACTCATGGTTGGGATAATGCAAAGTAGTCCTTTGACCTGAGGCATCACAGTTGTCTTGTGGTTAAGTCCTTGATCATTGATTATGTCAAAGTCACCCCATCCGCGGGTGTCCACGGCATCGTTGGGGTTAAGCCACTTAGCCATGGAGGCAATTGAATGCGCAACAAGGGATCTCTAACCTTCAAACCGTTTGGGGGAGAATACTCTATGATATGATTGAAAATCTCTGATCAGAGTATGAATGAGATTTAGGAAGGCGTTCCAAATCACATTCAAGGTAATCATATAAGTTAACGAATCACATTGGATAGTAGACATGAATAAACTATCAAACCAAACAATGTGGTCAAGAGTATTGTATTAGAGAAATACCGTATTGCATTTGTAATCCTAAACTGAATAGGTTCTCCACCTCTTCTGATTAGCTTGGGTAACCATGATATGCTGCTAGGTGTCACTCATGGTTTGTGGAAGCCTTAAACGTGTATAATCACTAAAGGGAGAATTGAAAGTAAGTTTCAATTCACAATCGGTTTGAAAGAGTTCTAATCGCCCACTGCCTCGCTAAAAGGAACCTAATGGATCGTACACCGTGTAAGGTAAAAATTGAAGAAACAACGGAGATGAGTAAGAATAATTAAATGGTTTAATTATTTATGGCAAGGCTTAATTAATATGTTAATTAATCAAACGAATAAGTTCGTTAAAAGACCACGGGTTAGTTTTGGGCCTCAAGGCCCAATGGGCTTCGAACGTCAAGCCCATTGACTTAAGTTGTATGACAACTTAATTCACAAAGGCCCAAAAGCCCAACAAAACCCTTGTGGCCGGCCATGTTAGAAGAATGGCTTTTTGGTTCTTTAGGTCACTTATTTGAAGGGACTATATAAAGGACTTTATAGCCTAAATTCATTAAGGGTTTCTTTTTGAGAAAAGATGAGAACACAAAGCTCTCTTTTCTCTCTAAAGAGACCGACCACCCTAGAGGAAATTAACTAGCAATCTTGCTTCCTCTAGGTCACTCATTTCTTCATCAATCCATCCTTGGTGTGGAAACTTAGAGGTTCTCAATTTTGGGAACTTGGAGAATCTATTCTTCCATCCAAATCCATGGATCTAAGAAGCAAGGAATGAAGGCCGTCTCCTTGGGTGATTAGCCTTTGCTTATGCAAAGAGGAATCTACAAAGGTATAAATTTCTCAACTCACTTTGATTTGAGTTGAGTCTTGGTTCACCAATCTACTAGGCTTTGAATTTCATGAGTAATGTTTTGTTTTTGAGTGCATGCTAGCATGATTCCGCCTTTAATTGTTAATTGCATGCTTATAGATGTTGCTCAAATGAACATGTTTTCACAAAATCATCCTTCATCTAATTTAACCTAAGAGTATCATTGACGGTCCCTAGTTCACGCGTTGTTGTACGCGCTGCCGTGGGTGGCGGTCAGCTGCCCCGATTAGCCGGAAAATCGAACTATTTTCTAAAATTACCAAAATTTACAGGACTAAAGATCTCAATGAGTAGAGTAAGTTTCATACCTGTGACCAAGGCCACTTTGGCCAAGAAACATCTCAATTTTACAAGGGTGTGCTTCGATTCGACCTTCATGCTCACTTCGACGCCTCCACAAGTGTTTGGGCTTTGTTTCTGAGGTTGAGGAGAGTCTATGGGTGGTGGTAATTGGTTGGGTTAGCTTCAATTTTTTATAGATTGTCGTCATACACCCACACGGCCCATCGTCAATTTTTCCTTCGAAATACCACCAAATTCTTCTAATTTTTGGGATGAAAATGGAATGGAGAGGGTTAGGGTAGTATTTCCAGGTAGTCATTCAACACAATTCACCGAGAATTTGCTGGAAAATGCACAGATTTGGCCTTGATGCTAGGTCGGGTTGCACAGGGCAAGGAGGAAACCTGTGACATCCCACATTGTCCAGGGCAGTGATCCTTAAAAGTATGTTCTCATCCTTACCTAGCACGAGGCCTTTTGGGAGCTCACTGGCTTCGGGTTTCGTAGGAACTCCGAAATTAAGCAAGAAGGAGGCCAGAGCACTCCCAGGATGAGTGACCTACTAGGAAGTTGCTCGTGAGTTCCCAAAAACAAAACCGTGAGGGAATGGTAAGCCCAAAGTGGACAATATCATGCTATGATGGTGGAACGGGCCCAGGATGTGATGGACCTGGGCCAGGATGTGAAAGAATGGTATCAGGCCTTTTGGGAGCTCACTGGCTTAGGGTTTCGTAGGAACTCTGAAGTTAAGCGAGAAGGAGGCCAAAGCACTCCCAGGATGGGTGACCCACTGGGAAGTTGCTCGAGAGTTCCCAAAAACAAAACCGTGAGGGAATGGTAAGCCCAAAGCGGACAATATCGTGCTATGGTGGAGGAACGGGCCTGGGATGTGGTGGACCCAGGCGGGGATGTGACAAGACCTGATTTCTCCCTCCTCACCTTCCCTTATTTCCCTCATTTCTCTTATCTCTAGTTGGTCAGTCCCCTCTCTTCCTCTCCTCTGATTGGGCAGCAGCCCTCCTTTATGCTCTCTCCCCTTCCCCCTTCTTCTTTCTCTTCTTCTTCCCTCAATTCTTACCAAAATTACTCTTAAAATAATCTAATGGTACTAAAAAAGAATATAAAATAATAAATGGTAATATCAATACCCCAATCCGTTCTACTTACGTCTACGTGGCCATAGTGTCAAGTACTACAGAAATACGCTAAAGGAATATTTCATACGTTTCACTATACATTGGTCAACGTAAGTCAATACCCTAGCCTCTCAAGGCATTTTCGTAAATTCACACCTTTAAAATGTATAAAACTCTAGAAATGGATTGTCAACTTTTGAAGGATGTTCGTGCTTCCTTGCTCGAAGCATGTCTCCCTTTATCTTATTAGGGAGAAGCTAGCACCCTAGCTGCGTGATGCGATGAAAGTTAAGCACTCAAATTAAACCCTCTTGTTGTCAAATTGTAGTATAAATGCAAGTAGGGATTGTTCTAAACTGGGAATTAGGAGGGCTTGCTAAAACCTCTAAACTTACTCAAAAACATAAAAACAAAGTTAAAAACATTTGAATAGACTCAAGGGACTCAAAACAGATTCTAAAGACTCAAAACTACATAAAAACACAAACTGGGCAGATTTGACTCTAACACAATTTTGGACGAATTTAGTGTTTTGGTTTTAATCAAAACACTCAAAAACACAAACAAAACCGAAATTTAACACTTTGAAACAAGAAAGTAAAATGGGGATTTTGGTTTTGATGAATTTGAAACAAACAAACAAGTTATAAAACTAGGCAGATTGTAAGACAAATTTGAGGAATACGATGATGGATGGATTAGTTAGAGGTCCGTTCTTCAGACATGACACACTTGTACATGAATCGATTTCCAATTGCTTTTCAATAAACTATGATGCTCAACACCCCAGATTAACCGTGATGCACAAATTAACCCTCAGATTTTCCTTTACTCATTGAATTGGATGAATGCATGCGACAACCTAAATCATTCTCTAAAAGTCCCCTATATGAATGCATAATAGAGAAACAATCAGAGATCATTACGTTTAATGAAAATCATAAGTGTTGACGAGGCAATTATAACTATGAATGCATGATACAATTGCCAAGAATTCAATTAACGCGATTGTGATAAACAACCTTCACTACTCATGAATATAAACTTGTAACGATTAGGTGAAACTCATTTATATTCTAGCATCTAATTCATGCATGAAAACTAAGTATGCATCCTTAATAAACATACAAGAATCAGTTATGAATAAAATAGATAATTGAATTGCAATAACAACTTATCAAATCACAATTGGAAGAAATCAATTCAAATCTCAAGCATGTTCATGGCTTCAAACTTCCCCCTAACTAAATAGGGGTTTAGCCACTCATATTTGCAACAAAATTAGAAAATAACAAAGTAGACATTGAAAGCAAGAATGAAGTACACCTAAAACACTCCAAAGTTCCAAGCTTGAAACGCCAAGGACCTTTGTTTTCACCACCTTGTTGTAGCACAAGTGTCTAGGATATGTATGGATATATGGATGGAATGGATTTGCACGGCTAAGAGATGAAAGTGTATGGATTGGTGAGATGCAGTATGGCTAGATGAATGGATGGAGGTTACGGCAAGGAAATTGTGTTTGTGAATGAAGCTTTTTTGATGGATCCAGATTTTTTTTAGGAAGGGGAATGGTGGATGTATTTATAGGCTAAGGAGATGAGCACTTCAATTCCTTGCATGTGCAGTTTGTATGGGTGTGTGATGTCCATGTTTCCCTTTACATTTGCACACACATGACCTCCATCATTTCAGCCACAAAACAAATACATTTTCTGCCATGTTTCTCCTTTACATTTACACACATGTTCTTCATCATTTCAGCCACAAATCAACCTATTTTCTGCCCATGTGTGTGTCTTTCCTTTGCCTATGTGTGTGTGTTTTTCCTTTGCATTTGCACACACATGTTGTTCATTATTTCAGCCAACAATCCACCCATTTTCTACCCATGCCAAGCCCTCCATGCCGTGCCTTTCTTGTTGTGTGTGTGCTGTCCATGTAGAGTGTGTGTATGCCCTCCAACCTGTGCAGTTTGCATGTATGTAGCTGTCCATGTTTCACTTTTGCATGTGCCGTGCCTTCTCATTTTAGCTGTGCATTTCCACTTGCTCCAAAGCCAAATGAGTGCAATCATAACCCCATTTGCTGTTGAGTGTTGATGACAAAGCAAAACACAAAACAAGTGCCTTTACTTTCTCATTTTATTAGCCAAATCTACTTAGCCCTTTTCTGAACCTTTCAGTGTTACAATGCCCATAACTTCTTATAGAAAAAATGATATTAACAATCCGTAAATTTCTCCAGAAAATAGACATCCGTAGCTTTCCAAGCATATAAGGCTCATTCTCTCATTCATTCTGAGCTGTTCGTAACATGCTTTCAAAGTCAGCTAATCTGCACAGGCAGTTTTGACGAATTTGTTACTTAATATCTCACTTGTGCTTCTTTTCTTTTCTTTGCTTGATAAATCACACAAAACACAAAAACATAGTAAATAGCTCAAAAATATAAGGAACTAACTAAGAAAAGACAAGTGAATTTTATGTAAAATATATATACATATGAGCTTATCAGTGCGTATCTCATTAATTGTGTTCCATCTCGATCGATGATTTACAGACACCATTTCACGCTCTGTCCTCACATATTGATGCTCCAACAGTCCCTAATCTTTCACCTCACGTGTTTGGATGTGTAGCCTTTGTTCATCTCCATAAACAGTACAGGAGTAAGCTTGAACCTCGGGCCTTACGATGTGTATTTGTAGGATATGCCTCAAATAAAAAAGGATATTGATGTTATCACCCTTTGATGAAAAAGATGCTTGTCAACATGGATGTTATATTTCATGAGAATGATATGTACTTAGTCAATCCCAAGTCTTCACTTCAGGGAGAAAATCAGACAGAAGATCAAACTCTTAATTATACTATTCCAAGTACAAATATTGTGAATGATTTGGATATAAGTAGTGATGTCGTGGAAACCAGTGGTGATCATTTACATGAAAATAATGATGTGAATAACTTGGATTTAAGTGGTAATATCTTGGTGACAAGTGGTGATTTACGAAGTTGATCCAAAATGCAAGACTACGTATTCGGTGAATAAACCCAACCTTTAGTCTAATGTGTTATAACCTTTAAGCAATTAAGTGTCTACTAGTTACTTGTGAAAATCAAGTAAGTCATTTGTGTATCAATTATCTATAGTATATATTCCTAACAGTGTGCAAGAGGCTTTAGTTGATCCACGTTGGCAAGCATCAATGAATGAAAAGTTGGAAGTCATTGAAGAAGAATGCTACCCAGGAGATCACAGACTTGCTTGTTGGTAAGAAACCTATGGGATGCAAATGGGTTTATACTATGAAATCCAAAGTTGATGGGACTTTTAATTGATAGATTTATGGCAAGATGGGTAACGAAAGGGTACACTAAAAAAATATAGAATCAACAATACATATACATTTTCCCATGTGGCCAAGATCAACATAGTATGTGTTTTGTTGTCCTTGGCTGCGAATCTCAATTTTCCTTTACAACAATTTGATGTGAAAAATGCCTTCTTGCTTGGAGATTTTGTTGATGCAAATTTTCGCTGTCTTCAGTCTTGATGAAAATGTACCTGCAAAACAATCAACACCTTTGATCAAAGACCTAAGCCTCATGAGCCCACGAGGTGGGGGGAGGGGTTAGGCCAATGGATCTCCGATGCCTAAGTCAGTTTCTCTGAGAGAGTAGAGTGTTTTGGGCTTTTTAGTGGTAGCAAAAGCTTCTGAAAATTGGTAGAATATGGGGTATTTATAGGGATAAGGCCAGCCACTATGGTAGGGTTTTACCCTACACATGGCGGCATCCTATTGGCCAAGTGTTTTGTGGAGAAATATTTTCTAAATATTCTCAATATATTAAATATGAAATAATATCTTGAGATAATGGAGTAAATAGCCCTAATTGATTTAAATAGGGATTACTTACTTGATTGGAGTCAATCTTCAATTGGGAATATATTAATGATAGGATTTGGGTAATTAATCTTTATCTTTGATGCTTTGACCTTCCTTGCCAAGGGCAGGTGAGTTGTGGGCAGTTGTATTTAGCTCCTGGGACCTTCAGGGATGTGAGTTGCACTTGGGAGCATCTGAGAAGCTTGCCCATTTATTGAGGGCAATCTTGTCTTGAGAAAAAGTCCACGTGTCGCCTCTAGAATTTTTAGGATTATTTTAGGCTCCACAAATGCCCCCACACCTACTCGGTTGCACGTAGGAAAAGGGTAATAGGTGTAGAAATCCCAAGCTGCTTGGGTTTGTAAAGTTGTTTTCCAATTTGAACTTGATCTTCTTTCTTGATTTGGAGATAGACTTCTTATAGGAAAAGGAAACCAATTGCCCCCAATACCTATTTAATTATGCCTTAAACAATGGATTAAATAAACTTGGAGAACAATCATCATTCCAACAAGGAAGAGAACCTAGAGGAAATTTTTCTTCCCCCTCCCCTAGCGTTCTTTTTCTCTTGCCCTTGCAAAAAGTAGTCTCTCATTGTTGTTGTTCTTCTCTGTGCCACACCAAGGTAAGAAAATTTTAAATTTTCTTCTTCTTGATTTTTTTGGGAGTCTTGGGACTTGAAAATTTGGCTTGGCGAGGGTTGAGGAGGTGTGAAACACATGGTAGGGG
Source organism: Malus sylvestris (assembly GCF_916048215.2). Classification (NCBI taxonomy): domain Eukaryota; kingdom Viridiplantae; phylum Streptophyta; class Magnoliopsida; order Rosales; family Rosaceae; genus Malus; species Malus sylvestris. The sequence continues at coordinate 38,011,781 of NC_062272.1, read as the reverse complement.
TGCCACGGTGTTGCTGGTGGTGCAGTGTGGGGAGCGGCTGGCGTGGGCCAGGTGGGCTACTCAGCTCAGGCCGAGGTGGCTGGTGTGTTGGGGTGCTAGGCTGGGTGAGCCATGAGGCTCTAGCCTATCTAAGTGAGCTCGACATGGGCCAAACATGGTGAAGCAGACTTGGGTCTAATGCGGTAGACGAGAGAAAGAGAGAGAGACAGGGCCAAGAGGCCTTGGGCCATACTGGAGTGTAGCGGAGAGGGAGAAAGGCTCAGGGCACTCATCCCTTTCTCTGTTAAACTGGGCAGTGGGCCAGGTGGCCTACTTGGAGCGTTATTGGGCACGGGCCGTGCAGCTGTGAAGTGCAAAAGTATGAGAGATCGGCTCGAGCCAGCTCTCGGACCTTGGTGGCTTGGGTTGAAAGGCCTGGGCTTGCTTCTTGGGGCGCCTGGCGTGCAAAGAAGAAGGGGAGAGGAGGTGCGGGCCTCCTCCTGTGTTGGGCAGCGCCGTTTGCAAGAGAATGTGAAGGCCATGGGGTTGGCGCAGGGGCTCTGGCCTTACGGTCCATATATATATATATATATATATATATATATATATATATATATATATATATATATATTTTTTTTTTTTTTTTATGAGTTGCCTTCTAAATATTTTCCTTCGTACTTTTTGCAGAGACTTTGAGATTTCTTCCTCCGATTGCAAGGGTAACGAATATCCTCCACCCTTGTACCATCAAGGTAGTTCTTTCGGCAAGGTGGGCCATTTCAAGGTTGCACATGTTTCAGGATTTTCTTGAGGCATACAAGCATGCGATTCCGTCAAGGGTTCGTGTGAAGTGGGTGAAAGATGATAGCGACCATGAACCGTGCGGGGAGGGTGCCATTGCTAGGAAGATGGCCATCAAATTCCACCCGTATTACTTTATGTTAGGATTTACTTTTCCTATGCCACGTCTTTTCCAGGATGTGATTTGCTCCATGAAATGGGTGCCTGCTCAGTGCTCCCTAAATGCAGTTTTTGCGATCGTGGGATTCTCAAACTTCAGTAGGTTCTTTAATCTTGGCTTGACCATAAATGAGTTATGGTACTTCTTCGAGATTGGCTACAAAGAGGGCATAAGGTAGCTAAGGTCTCGCCATAGACTGCTTAATGCTTCCTGCAAAGGTGATCATGAATGGGTGAGAGAGACCTTGGAGATTAGTGAAGAGTGGGAGTCTGACTATTTCCTAAGTTGCGTGTTCCGACTGTCTTTATCATTGGTAAGTGAACTACTTCATTCTTGGCCTAATTGAATTTTCGTTGATCTGCTCCATGACTTCAGTTTACTGATTGTCATTCTTACTGTGTGTAGATTCAGGTTTTGGCTCAACTCTAAAAACTTCAGCGGATATGAACAAAGTTCACATCACCTTGGGCATTCCTACTGAGTATCGTGAGTGGCGTTGGCTGCTCAGTCATTTTCATAGGGAAAAAGGCAGGTTGCCTCTGAAGGAAGAGATAAAGCGGATAAAGGATGAGGCGTTTGCTCGTCTGATTGTTGTTATAGAGCTTGCTGCCAATAAGGGTGGAAAGAAGAGATCTTCCTTACCTATTTGTAAACCTTCAGCCGAGAAGAAGCTGATGACTTCTTCTGCTGCTCGCAAGGGCTCGTTTGCTACTGAGAAGCTCGTCATTAATTTAACTTCTCCAAAGGGGATGAAAAAGTGCATTGAACTTGAGCCTGTAAAACCTGCTGCTCTAAAGGTAACCACATCAATTTCTGAGATATTTTCCCAACGGACGGGTTCGATGGTGCCTCCAGTGTCCAGGTTTGTATCAAAAGCACCTGTCGGGAGTTAAGTCTAATTTGGCTTCTAAGAGGCTCGCGGCTATGAAGAGCCAGAAGGTGGATTCTGCTACTAAGGTGGCACTTGGGCCTGTTGATCCTTCTATTGTGACTGACTTGTCTGCTGAGAAGGGGAGATCTACTCGCACGAGCAATTGTGAGAGACCCACTGAATCCTGAGGTTTATGAGCTATTGAAGGCTGACCTGCTTAAGGACGTTGATGCATACGCCAAGTTTTTTGATAGTTTTGGGAAAGTTGTCATCCGCTCAAACTCTTTTGAGAAGCGTCTTGCCTATTCAAGGAGGTCATCCCTGATTGCCACGATGCAGAAGACTTTGATCCTAGCAGCTCAGTCTATTTGAGTTGATCAGGATGCTGTCAAGTGTGCTAAGCAAGCTGAAGTGGCGTTGATGGCTGACCTTCGCCCGACTGCTGAAAAGATCGAGATGCTCGAATTTGAACTTGCCGTTTTGAAGGGGTCTGATGTCTCTGCCCCCACTTCTTTGTAACTGGAGACCGCTCATCCAGAGGTCGCTAATTTGAAGGCTAAGCTTGGTACGACTCAAGCAATGTTGGAAGCTATAGAGAAGGAAATCAGTTGTGTTTCTTTGGTGCCCGAGGACCTTGAATGTGTCAATTTGGAGCTATGATCTGCTTGTTTTGCTAAGGACGAGGAGCTTATCTTCATGCATACTGAAGTGTCTCGTCTCAAAGAGGCTACCAGTAAGCTTGATTACCAGGAAGTGGATCTGCAAGGTGCGCTGTCTGCTAGTGAGAACCTAAGAAAGGAACTAGATGAGCTGCAGGGTTCTCACACTGGGCTTGTTGAGGAGAATGTGCAGTTGAAGAATGAGAAAGCCAGTCACCAAGTGGCACTTTCTTCTTATCAGGACGATTTCTACAAGCTTGGCTATGTAAACCATCTTCAAGGTAGGCCATGAGATTATGAGTTTTTTGAGAATGACTTAAAGACTTTCTCCATTTCTCTAGTTGATCTGCTTGATTTCTTGTTTGAGGTTGCCTTTGGTAAAGCAGCTGAGGGTCAGGCAGTCTAGGTAGGAGTGGCTAAGGATAAGCTGATGGAAGCTTTGGCTACTAAGAGCGGTGCGGCTGCTGAAGGCATGGCAGTAGAGGAATCAGTGGCTGCGCAGGCTGCTAATGAGTATTCTTTTTGCTTAGACTCAAGAATTTTCTTCTTTTCCTTTCTTTTCTACTTTATTTGAACTTTGTTGGCCTTCAAGCCGATTTGTCAATTTGCTAGAAATTTAATAAACAGCTTTCCTTGTTTTTTTTCATCCTTATGTTTCCTCATGATTTTTACAAAACTTTATCCTAGGATGGTCAGCCAGGTAGGCTGCTCTTACATCATCATTTAGGTTTTAGTTTCATCTTTAGGGCTTCAGGAGCTTTACCTGCAAGAGCAAAAATGTGGGATTTCTAACTTATAAAGTCGTCAGCCGAACTCGTTGCCTCCGTAGGAAGTAGGCGCGTTAGCATAGCTACTATAGTTATGAATCTCAGCTTCGAATGGCTTCACGAGCTTAAACCCTCCCAAGGCGTATTGAGAAATTTTTAACCTATAGAGCCGGCAGCCGAATACATGCTTCTCATAGAAAGAAGAGGAGTCCGCTTAGGTACTATGGTTGTATTTCAGCTTTGAGTGGCTTGTTGAAGTTTGGTGGCTTCTTAAGCTATAAGTTTGGTGGCTTCTTAAGCATGAGTCCGACCGACGACTCTATAAGTTTGGTAGCTTCTTGTCGTCGGCCGGACTCATGCTTCTCGTAAAAAGCAGAGGGAGTCGACATAGCTGCTATAGTCGTACCTCATCTTTGTCCCAGTAAAACATTAACTATAGGTCTTCGTTTGGAAGCGCTGCTTTTAAGTAAGCAAATGAGTCCACGTAGTCATAGTAGGTGTAAGTGTCGATTTACGGATTGCTTTGGTTGCCAACCATTAGGTCGTCAGCCAGGCTTCTTACTTACAGAAGCAGACGACCCGCGTAACTACTTTAGCAGCCACATCCTTTTGAGTTGTAACTTGATTCTGTAAGTCGCTTAACTAGTATTGTAAAACTTTAAAACCAAGCTACGTTCTTGAAGACTTGCACGTAGAGGACGAACCATCTTGTCATGCAAACTCTTTCATGGGCAAGAATTCTGCACTTAGCGTCTCTTTCAGTTAGAAACCCAGGATCCTGCAAAATTAAATCCTTCAGTCATCTAAGTCTATTCCCGGGGAAGGACTATCTTGCCAAATTTTGGGAGTTGTCCGGCTCAGGTAGTCGCTGTATTCAGGGGGGAATTGAGCAATTGTGCCACCCATCCATGTCTGGATATTATAGATTAGTTTACACTCTCCTTATCGGAGAGCACATGCCATGTCTGTAGGGCAGAGGGCGTCTTCTGCTTGTCATAGGATTGGTCAGTTTGTTTATGCATTTAGTCCAGGCTTGTGAATAATTCCTTTAATCTTCATTGAGAATAGAGAAATTTATTAACTTTCCTCGTAGGCAATAATGGCATAACAATTGGTAATCCTCAGCATACGAGGTCTTGTTCATCAAGCTGCTTGAGTCTTCGAACTTTTTTCGTCTTGAACGGGGTCCAAGGAATGGTGGGAGGTCACACGTAGTACTTTCTTAGGTTATAGGCATTCCACTGCTTGTCGATTTCTTTCTCGCTCATGGTGGTCACACGTAGTACTTCTTAGGTTATAGGCATCCCACTGCTTGTCGATTTTATATGGACCTTCCCAGATGGGAGCCATCTTTTTGGAGCCTTTCTGTCAGGCGATGATGAAAGCTTTTTTGAGGACTAAGTCTTTTGGCTGGAACTTCTAGATTTTTGCCTTCTTGTTGTAGCTGGAAATGAGTTGTCGCTGATAGGTCGCAATGCAGGTGACAACCTTCTCGCACTCTTCCTCTTCCAGGTTTAAGTTGGTGGGCATCTTCTTCTTGTTCTACTCTAAATTTGGTAGTACAATGCTGATGCTTGGCACCATTACATTATGATGAATGTTCACCTCCGAGCTATACGCCAGGGTTTATGGAGTTTTACCGGTTGCTTGTCTCTTAGTGGTGCTACATGCCCATAGAACACTGAGAAGCTCGTCTAGTCATTTGGCCTTTTTGTCTGAAAGGGTCTTCTTAAGGTAGTCGATGATGCTCTTGTTGGATACCTTGGCTTGCCTATTGCCCTGTGGATACCAAGGCATGGACATGTGTTGCTTGATGCCATATTTTTCGAAGAACCTCACCAAGTCTCTGCCCACGAACTGCAAACCATTATCAGTGATAATGCAGAATGGGATGTTGAGTGGCAGATTCTGTTCTTCCATATGAAGCGCTTTATGTCTGTCTAGGTAGTTGTAGTCATGGTTTTGGCTTCAACCCATTTGGTGAAGTAGTCGGTTGTCACAATCATCATGCCCATGCCCTTAGTGGCAGGCGATATTGGTTCTACCAAGTCGGTCACCTACTGCATGAAGGCCAAGGGCTCATCTGTGGATGGTGTTCACTGGCAAGTAGTGTGGGCACGGGCTTGAAGCGCTGGCAGCTGTCGCACCTTTATACACACTTGTTAGCTTCTTGATGCATGGTTGGACAGTAGTAGTCAGCATAAGAGCTTTTTACGCCAGGAGGCAGCCTCAAGAGTGGTTTCCACAAACACCTTCGTGGATTGAGCTAAGAATCTTCATGTCGTCAGGATGCGATAGGCAACGGAGATGTGGTCCTCAGAAGGATCTTCGAAAGAGCATGCCGTTCCACATGTAGTAGCGTGCTGCGTTCATCTAGAGCTTTATGGACCCCAGTTTGTATGTGGGAATGTTTTATTAACTATGTAGTCGATGATTGGATCTTGCCAACTCAGAGTTGTGTTGATTTATGCCACCTTAATTGCTGGTTCCTCATCTATGCTTGGCCTTTCTAAGTACTCAACTGGGATGGAGCGCATGAGATGATGGTCTAATGCGGAGTCTAGTCTTGCTAGTGCGTCTGCGTGGGCATTTTCTGCTTGTGTAACCTGAGTGAGTGTGTATGCCTGGAACATCACTAGCTGCTCTCGTACCTTTTCAAGGTATTCGGCCATCCTTGGATGCTTTGTTGTGTACTCCCCTGAGGTTTGGTTGGTGATCAACTGAGAATTAGAATATATTACAAGTTTCTTCACTGCTAGGTCTTTCACTAATCGGAGACCTGCTAGTAAGGCTTCATACTCTGTTTCATTGTTTGATGCCTTGAAGCTTTGAATGTTTGCCTACTCGAGCATCGAACCGTCTGGGGTAGTAAGAACTAGGCCTGCCCCCAATGCTTAGTAGTTGGATGATCCATTGATGTGCAAATACCAGAAATCTCCAGCAGGTGGGGTTGGTACGGCTATGGCATGCTTGACTGCCTCTGGGGCATTTTCAGGTTGAGTTGCTGCATCCTTTAGGCTTGGGGTGAATTTTTCTATGAAGTCCGCTAATGCCTAGGCCTTTATTATCAAGCAAGGTTGGTATGCTAAGCCGTATTGGCCAAGTTCCAACGCCTATTTCGTCATTCGTTAACAAGCGTTTGGACTATGCAAAACTGATCGCAGTGGGTACTGGGTCATGACGATAACCAGATGCCCTGAAGAGTAGGGTCTTTACTTCCGAGCTGCAACAACTACGGCCAAAATCAGCTTTTCAATCTTCAGGTATCTGGTTTCCGCATTGAAGAGAGCTTTGGATGTATAGAATATAGGCAATTAGGCCCCCAACTCTTCTCGTATGAAGGCAGAGCTTACTGCTACTTCTGATATCGCCAAAACAGGTTCTCCGCTACTTCCGACTTGGATAGTAGTGGAGGTGATGTCAGGTACTACTTCAAGTCTTGAAATGCTTTTTAGCACTCGTTGTCCTATTTATCCTTCTACGCCTTCTTGATTGCCTTGAAGAAGGGCTTACATGAGTCGGTAGATTGCGAAGAGGAAACGGTTGAGTATGGCTGCTCGTCCGGTTAAACTTTGGATCTCCTTCTGAGTTGTGAGAGACTTCATGTTTATGATCACTTTGATCTGCCTTGGGTGAGCCTCGATTCTTCACTGGGTTACAAGGTACCCTAAGAATCGACATGAAGAGACGCTAAAAGTGTACTTGGCTAGGTTAAGCTTCATTTTGTACTCTCGGATGATGTTAAAAGTCTTTGCCAAGTTGTGAATGTTGTCTGACCCCTGCTTACCTTTCACCATGATGTCGTCGACTTAAACCTCCATGGTGACTTCGATTTGCTTCTTGAACATCATGTTTACGAGCCGTTGGTAGGTTGCTCTTGCATTTTTTAGGCCAAAGGGCATAACCTTGTAACAGTATGTGCCTCGCTTGATCATGAATGCGATTTTCTCATTGTTAGGCTCATACATGACAATATGATTATAGCCTGAGTATTCGTCCAAGAAGTTAAGTAACAGATTCCTAGATTTTGAGTCAACGAGTAAGTCAATTCGAGGAAACAAGTGGTTGTCTTTATGGCACGCCTTGTTACGATCAGTGTAATCCATGCATACTCTCCACTTGCCCTTATCTTTTTTCTTCACTAGCATGACGTTGGCCAGCCACACTGAGTGTGCCACTTCCTTGATGAAACCAGCCTGTAGTAATTTGTCAATCTCTGCCTTGATAATTATTACTCGCTCGGGTGTGAAATGTTGCCTTTTCAGAATCATAAGTTTGATAGTGGGATTGACATGCAGTTTGTGGCAAGCTATCGTTGGATTAATACCGGGCATGTTAGAGGGTGACCATGCAAAGATGTCGTAATTTTCCCTAAGGAAAACCGTGAGTTCTTCCTTCTCAGACGAGCTTAGACGTGAGCCAATTCTAGCTGTCTTCGGGTGGTGGGGGTCAATAATGATGTCTTTGGTGTCTTCAAGTTTACATTATGATTCATCTTCTAAGGCATTGTCGACCTTGATGCCATCTTCTTGACCTGCCTGCTGTAATTGCTATTTGTCAGAGGTAGAGTCGTCCTTCTGCACTTCAGCTACTACTGCTGGGGTGAAAGACTTCTTCTTAAATTCCTTCAGAACTTGTACAATGCATCTTCTGGACCTAGCCTGGTCGCTTTTGATCTATCTGACTGCTCCTCCAGGGATGCAAAATCGGATTTTCTAGTACTCGATCAAGGTCACAGCTCCAATCTTCACTAGCCAGGGTTGGCCCAATATCCCATTAAGGGGAGAAAGGTCATTGATAATCATGAAGGTCTGGATGAGACAGCCGGTGGGTTGGTTACGTCGAGTGTGATTGTGCCAATGGTAGTTGAGGTAAGTCTGTTAAATTCGGTCAAGAGCTCTGCTTTGGGTTGGATCGTGCTTTCCAGGCCCATTTTCTGGATGACTAATAATTGTAGGATATTGACTGAGCTGCCGTTGTCCATCATAACTTTTTCAATAATGGCGTGGGCCAGTTGAACCTAAAAGACGTGAGGAAAGATGGATCTCGCCTGCTGGATCTTTCTTTTCTTGGAACTGCTGGTGGCCCCCAACTGTTCTAACTCAGCAAAGATCCCGTTGATTCAGATGGTCTTGGCTAGGGGTTCGGTATCTGCATCTACTTCACGAGTTTGTCTATCGACGTACTAGTCACACCTGCCTTCCTTCACGAGCTGCTCAAGGTATCTTTTCCACATGAAGCAGTCATTGGTTGTGTGCCCGAGGGGCCTTTATGGAATGCGCACTACTTTGTCCGGTCCATCTTGAAGGTGTTCCCCCTCATGGGTGGTGGTGACTTGAACCGTGGTTGATCCTGGAGGTCGCGATGGATCTCGATCAGGATTAAGAACTTGGTGTACGTCTTGTGTGCTGTGCCTCCTTTTATTGGGGATCGGTCCCTCCTTCTACTTCCTGACTTGCTTTTATCATTAAGAGGTTTATCACTCACCCTCTTTTGAGTTGGCTCTGCATCTTTACATGGCTGCTGAAGCAGCTTATGGGAGCGCTTTTCCTTATACCAGAAAGAATGTTTTTCTGCCAAAGTGTAAGAGTTCGCCAGGGTTAAGTTTTCGCCCATGAGCAATTCTCCGAAAAGTGGATGATCTGCTAGGAGCCTTTTTCGAAAAGTTGAGTATGCAATGTTATCATCGCATCCAACGATCTTCACCTTCTCCGCCTTTAACCTCTAGAATTATGTGCGGAGTGACTCCTTTGGGTCCTTCTTCATGTTGAAAAGGTGGTAAGACTTCTTTTTCATCGAGCAGTATGACAAATATTCCTTAGTGAAAACCAAGGAAAGTTCACTGAAGTTCCATATTGAACTTGGCAGCATGGTGTGGAACCACTTTTGCACCTCGCCTCGGAGCATTATGGCAAAGATTTTGCACATGAAAGCATCATTGTTAGTGTAGAGTGTCATGGCATTTCGATAATGCATTAAGTGCCTGTCCGGATCTTCACCTCATTTGAACAAGGTGAAATGTGGTGGGCTGAATTTCCGCAATGGCTCCGACTGCTCGATCTTGTCTATAAATGGTGACTTGCTCAGGTTGGCCCAGCCTCTACGGAGGGCATTGTCGGTGGTATTAATGCGCTGGAATCCGCGTATCCCCTCTGCTACAAACCTTTGTACTTCCTCCTGGATTTGTGCCTAGTGGGGGTGGTGGAGCCTCTAGCAACCCTCAATGTTGACCTGCTGGTCCATTTTGCTCTTCGGCATGTCCTGCTCATTTGTGCCTTGACCGCAGTGGATAATTTTTGCTTTGTGTTGCTCGCTGTCACTCTTGGCGAGGGCTGCTAGTGGAACTTAAGCTGGACTGCTCTTATGTTTACCTTTGTGCGTCATGTGGCTACCTACTCTGGTGCCTCGTAGAAAGATCTCTTTGTGAGCCTAGCCTAGTGTGGATGCTTCTCCTGGAATGTCCTGAGTGCTCGTCATAGTATGTACCCAACCTCAAATAAACACTAACTCGTGAGCCGAGCCAGGAATAAACACTTATCTGCACATTTAGGTGGGAGAAGATATTTCCCTGAGGGCCTAAACAAGAGTGCACACTACTCGAACACACAGTTTGTGGCGGGCTGAGAAGCTCTTTACTGGAACATCGCTGGAATGAGTGAAAGGAACTAGTTCACGAAGGTCGTCTGCTGAACAAGGGCGCTCATCAAAATTACGACATGTTGGGGCAGGTAATGCTACCATTTGAATTGGAAGAATCTGGGAAATGGGCTTCTTTATGTGTGGTTAGAAGTATAGTAGACTGCAGGTACAAGACCTGAGCCAAAAGCGGGCATTCTTGCAGAAAAGTAGGGTGAAAATAACTCTGAATCGATTGTGGGATCAATGGTCGGGATCTGGATCGCTAGAGATGGCCTCAGAATGGATTGAGCCACGGGCCAGGTCGTCAGAGCGGGTCTTGAGGTGGGCCAACCTGGTTGGGTGCACGATACATAAGCAAGGGTGCGTTGGGCTCACGCGTGTGGCGCCTGGCCTTGGGCTTGCGCTGCATGTTGGGCTGGTGCTACACTCTAGGCCACGCCTTGTTCTTCATGGGTTTGAGCTTGGTTGGCAACTTGCTAGGCTCGACTGGCAGCTGGCAGTGCCTCTTGGGCTCGGGCTACTTCTCCAAGGACCTGGGTGTTCAAAATATGCCTTAAAGCCAATCATATGATGATACTTTACGAACATTTCACTTGTTATATGCTTAAACGATAAGTCCAAGGAATATGTAACTGGGAGAATGTGATCTAAAGAAGTTAAATTCATGAGACCATTCTCTCTCATATACATATCCTAAACGTTGCTGATCATAAGATTGCCAATTGGGCATTGACAGTCCATCAACATCAGTATGTGTTATGTCTTCTCTTAGAGGGAGTGACTGGTCTGGAGTCATTGGTGTGACTGACACCAAGATAAGCATGTAGGTGCTCAATAGAGAATGAGTCTACTAAACGCAACCAACAAGGAGTTCTTATACTCATGTCCAATGAAAACTCATGGTTGGGATAATGCAAAGTAGTCCTTTGACTTGAGGCATCATAGTTGTCTTATGGTTAGGTCCTTGATCCTTGACTATGTCAAAGTCACTCCGTCAAAGGGTGTCCACGACATAGTTGGGGTTAAGCCACTTAGCCATGGAGGCAAGTGAATGCACAACAAGGGATCTCTAACCTTCAAACCATTTGAAGGAGAATACTCTATGATATGATTAAGAATCTCTAGCAAGAGCAGGAACAAGATTTAGGAATTCGTTCCAAATCACATTCAAGGTAATCATATAAGTAAGAGAATTACATTGGATAGTAGACATGATAAACTATCAAATCAAATAATGTGGTCAAGAGTATTGTATTAGAGAAAGATCGTATTGCATTGTAATCCCAAACAGAATAAGTTCTCCACCTCTTCTGATTAGCTTGGGTAGTCATGACATACTGCTAGGTGTCACTCATGGTTTGTGGAAGCCCTAAAGGTGTATAATCACTAAAGGGAGAATTGAAAAGTAAGTTTCAATTCACAATCTATTTGAAGAGTTCTAATCGCCCACTGCTAATCGCCCACTGGAACCTAATGGATCGTACACCGCGTAAGGTAGAGATTGAAGAAACAATGGAAATGAGTAAGGATAATTGAATGGTTTAATTATTTATGATTAGGATTAATTAATATGTTAATTAATCAAACGAATAAGTTCATTTTAGACCTTGGGTTAGTTTTGGGCCTCAAGGCCCAATGGGCTTCGAATGTCAAGTCCAATAACTCAAGTTGTATGACAACTTGGAAAACACAAAGAGCATGAAAGCCTAATGAACCCACATGGCCGGGCATAGAAAGTGTGAGGGGGAGTTGGTTTTAATGTCAATTATGCCACTCAATGTAAGTGGCTATAGAAAGGAAATTATAACCCATTCCCTCATTAAGGGTTTTCTAGAGAGAAAAGAGAAAAACACAAAAAAGCTCTCTCTTCTCTTAGGAGGCCGGCCACCCTAGGAAGAATAGACTAGCATCCATCTCTTCCTAGGTTACTCATATGTTCCTCAATGCTCTCCTTGGTGTGGAAACATAGAGGTTCCCTTTCTTGGGAACTTAGAGAATCCATTCCTTCATCCATATCCAAGAAGTCATGGAGCTAAGAAGCAAAGTTCCTCCATCCACATCCATGGAGCCAAGGAGTAAGGAGACTAAGGAAAGAAGGCCATTGCTAAGCAAAGAGGTGCTTCAAAGGTATAAAAGTTTCTCAACTCTTTTCTTTAAGATTTGAGTTAAGTCTTGGTTCACCACAACTACTAGGCCTTGAATTTCATGGGTAAAGCTTTATGTTTGAGTGCATACAAGCATGATTCCGCCTTTAATTGTTAATTGCATGCATAGATGTTGCTAAAATGACATTGTTTTCACAAATTATTCCTTCAAGTGGTATCAGAGCTTAGGTCTAGTAGTTGGTGAATCCCTTTGGGTTTTGTAGTTCATAGTCATTGATTTGAATGTTGTAATCGTCACAAGCTTTATTCTTCTGTCTTTGAATGTAAATTTTGCTTGAAAATTTGTCATCTCAAATGTTGTAGATGTAGTTCATATGAGCATGAATTTTGGAGCTAAAATTTGGTGGGGAAATTCCACCAAATCCAAAGGGTGGATTTTTGGGTTCATGTTTGTCTTGTCAAAAGTGTTATAAAGTGACATTAGGAACCCCTAAGTACCCTAGGATGTTAACCCTCTTTTGAGTAGTGAAAATTTGAGTTTTATTGAGTTAAAGCATTCATGAAGCTCTTATGGGTTTTCATGGATGTTCTTCAATGTTCTTGCTTTGTTCTTGTTTTTCATACCAAGAACAAAAAGTTTGTTGTTTTGATTGAAAAAAGATGTTTGATTGTTTATTTGTTTTTTGTTAGTGATATATGGTATGATTTTTTAAACAACATCCATACCTTTTTACTATTCACACCATGCAAATCACTTACAACTTTCAATCACCTTTCAAACACACACCATAACTACTCACCATAACCTATGATGAGTCAATATTATACTATATATTTTACCCTATTCTTACCATTAATTGATTTATATTCTTAATGTAGGACGTTCAACTTCCCCTAGAGCAAAACGTAGTCAAATGGATGAATTTTGGTATGATTCCAATTGGAGGATATACGTGAGTCTGTTGACTTCATCATGTCGAAGTTTCATAATTTTCTACCAAGCGGTTTATTTATTGCAATGAAACAAAGGAGCAGAGCATAGTGCTGTGAAACTGACGTTTCGGGATTGGGCTTTTTGGCGTCCAAGATGATGTTTTTTGGGTTTGAGGCCTTCTGCAGTTATGTTCGGGGCATTCCAATCTTTAATTCTAGTCATTTTATGCCGGTTTTGGATCCCTGAATATCCAAAAACATGGCTGTTTTGAGACTATGCAGATTTTGGGCGAATTTTACTAGTCAATTTAGGATTATGTTTCCTAATTTATTTCGTTTCCTAGTTTTATTCTACGACCTTTTCTAGGTAGGGTTTTATTGTCTAGTAGTATAAATAAGGCATTTTAGCCATTAGGGTTTCTTTTTATGGAGAGACAGAGGGGAGATAACACACGCGCACTTTAAAGAGCTTTTGGATTCAAGTTTATTTTCAAGGTGTTTTCTATCCTTGTTGTTAATAATATTTCGTTGTATGATTGCTAGTAACTAAATTCTGTTTGCTAGGGTGAGCCCACTAGCCTTAGCAAGAATATGTAGTTTCTTTTCAATTTACTTATGATATTATGCATACAGGTTGAATTATTAATCACCGATTTAAACTATCTATTTGTCTTAATACTTAGCTACCATTAGGATATTTAGAAAAGTAATTTGATGCAATTTTGGTCAGAGGTCGGTCCCTGAAATTGACAAAGGCTTCTTGTGATTAATATGTGCAAGTTCACTTAGGATGAATACCACATCTTAAGGGTTGTATGATTTTTCAAAAGATTTCACAAAGCATAATGAGTCAAGCATGTTTAGATTTGATCTGAATAAGGGTTGTATGGTAAAAATTCCTATCAAGAAATTGGCGCCGTTGTCGGGGATTGTTTTAAGTAATTTGTGTCTATCAACTCTTAGTTAATTATTATTGTACATATCTTTTTATTTAATTGCTGATTTTGTTTTTATAGGTTACAAGCAATGCAACAATGGAATTTGCAGTTCCCCCTGAATTCAATCTAGCACCCGGTGGACCACCTATTTGGGTTTCCTTAGCAAAAACGGGTTATTACGGATTTAAGCCTACGGTTTGTGCTCTTTGCAATTCAAATACTCATGATATTTTGCAATGTCCTGAGAGAGAATATTTTCCAGATTATGTCTAGGAGTATATAAATATGAGAAACGATTCAAAATGGAACTAGAACAATCCCCATTCAGAGTTCTACACTCAAAGTTTGAAAGAGCATCTTGAGCACTATTTTGAGCAGTTTAATATGCCATAGGAGCTTCCGGTAGAGGACAAGCTCTCTAAATTGTTGGAATCAACTGAGTTGTACATAGAAATAACCAATCAAGGATTTCAAATTCAAGCAATAAACCGTGGGAGAAGCTATGATGATCAAGAGCTTTATGTAGGAACCAAGGAGCCATCTGCCTGTTATTCACACCCAAAGGAGAAAACAGTTGATCCTTAAATCCCACCTAAACTTATCGCTACCCAGTTTTGTGTGCCACCAGCACCTTTTCCACAAAGGCTGCAAGAAGACATCAATGTTAATGTGTTGGGGGAGGTTCACACAAATGCAGCATTAAGCATGTCACATGGTCAACTTTTCATACAGGGCAAATGGTTGTTGATGGGAAAATTTTATTTCGTATATTGAACAGTGTACCAACATAGCTAATCATACTTAACGGTATTCAGTGTAGGTCATACAAGTAGACTATGATCCACAAGGAAAGAAAGAAAAAGCTTAATGGCAACCTAATTCTTTGTCAAGAAATTCGGCCAATGCAGAAATTATGGGTGTTAAATACAAGGTTTAAGTCAGTTCGACGAAGACGTAAACCCTGCTGGAGGGGATCCTATTTTATTACAACATTTCATTCACATAGAAGGGCTAATATGAAGGATTCAACCACTTCCCTAAAACACATAATGGAAAAACATCATCTCATTTCGTACCTACTGTTGTTGTATGATGCTATCAAGGAGTGGTTGACTCTAAGAGAACAAGTGACGTAACCATTAGCCTCATTTCCATCCGTCTAGCTATAGATGTTAACTACAACGCTTCTTGGGAGGCAACCCAATTTTTCTAAACTCTTTTCATTTTTATTTTCGTTCATTTTATTTTCTTCCTTCTAGTCATTATCACAAAAAAAAAAAACAAAAACAAAAACAAAAACAAAAAAAAAAAAAAATCAGAAAATTGAAAAACAATAATTATTTTTAGTTAATCAGTATTTTATTTTGGGATTTATTCTAATTAGATTTTTAATATGTGTTTTTACAGGTTGCATTTGGATTCGAAGGTCCTTAAATATCCATTAAGCGCGCAAATTCAATTGAATCATGCATGAGCTATCTATTCTCTTTCATTGTTTAATCTACACTGTGCTAACGAAATTGAAGGTGGGAAGAGGGAGAGTAGTTACATTTGTGAGGACTGGGGTTTGGAAGATACGATATGGAGTTTAGATGTGCCTTCATTTCATGGTAGAAACTCCTCGGCTTTGGGTTGTGCAGAGATGAGAGAGTGTTGAGGTGCAGTTAGGTTCGGAGAAAAATAAGAGAGAGGGGTGAAAAATGTGAGAGAAGGAGAGCTATTTTTCATTTTAGAGAGAAAGGGGGTCTGAGAAAAGAGAGAGAGAGAGAGAGCTGCGATATATGGGAGAAGGGCTTAGGGTTTCTAAAAACACACTAAAAAATGGAGCATATTTTTAGTCTTTATTTTAGAATCCTAAGGAGCTCCCCACTCGGATGCTCGGCACGTGTGCAAATCTGGAGCTTCCCTTATTTGCAAGAGGAGGGGGTTTTGAAAATGGAGGGACAGAGAGCCGTTTGGCTCTGGTCTCGAGGCTAGTGGAAGGGGATCCAATGCGTGTTCAAGAATAGCTCGGTTTTTTCAAATGACAAATGCAGCTACTACACGAGGTTATATTGTAGTTGTTGCTTAGATTTGACACACATGTGGACTTGTACATGTTGGTCAGCACATCTTCGCCAGTTCCTAGCTACCAGATCCTAATTTTGAATCTTCGAAGTGTCCAGTAGTGTTTTATTTCTCCACATTTTTGTTAGCGCACCATGGTAAATTCACAGTACCCTTCGAATCTTTGGTGTGTTAGTTTCTTTTTCCTTTTCTTTTGTGTTTTCTTTTCTTTTCTTTTATTGTTTTTTTAACTTTTTCCTATTTTATTTTCTTAGGGTATTTTCTTTCTCTTTGCTAGTTGTTCTACATTTTCTAGGATTTAGTAGTTTTGTTTCTGTTCTTGTTTCTTTTTTTTATTTTTCAGACCTTGAGGATAATGTGTGATTTAAGTTTTGGGGTGGGAAAGTAGAATTTTAGGTTTTTAATGTTTGTGTCAAGTTCAAAAATTTCATTCTTTTGAAGTTAATATCCATAGAATATTTTAAACGTTAGAACAAATGGACATGGCGAAGGTTAAGCCCACATTAGAGTCTTTCATATTTATCGTTGCTTAGACACTAATTCATAAGTTATACTTTGACAATTTGCATATTCACATCAACATGGTTTGTGGGGAGTGAGATTGAAACACTTTATTTCAGTCTAAGTTTATTTTTCATTTTTCATTTTAAAGTAAAGTTTAATTCTTGTTATGAACAAAGTAATAATTGTTCCACCCGAGACTTTACCTAGTAACCGGGCTAGTCCTGCCTGATTTACAGTGATTCTCGCATCAAACGGTAGAGTTTTGGCATGGGGTAGGGTGGTTAGTTGGTTTCGTAGTCTTTTCAGCTCGAGTTCATAAGTCTTTAGGGGTGTTCTACACCTAGTGCCTTAAAGCCCTTGTGGTTTGGGAGTTTGGGAGTTATTGACCTAAAACTCGCTACACGGGTTGGATAGAAAGCTTAAGGGAACTAACATTGCACGACCACTATTGTTACTGAAAAAAAAATGAAAAAGGAAAAAATAAAAAAAAAAGAGCAACAAAAAAAAAGAAGGGTAAGGGTTTTAGTCGAGTCTCCTTAGTTATGTTGGTTCACTTTACACCGAAGGAAGTTTGTGAATTCTTTTATAATTGATTCTAAATGGCTTAGACTCTGTGGTGGGATTAGTTGGAACTGTTGGAAAGATGTTCTGATTTTTAACGTGTTCTATGGATTGTAACTTCAAGGTGAAAATTTTGTCTTAGTTGAGTTTTAATAAAGTTTCTAGTTTGTTAGTTTTTATTTTTGTTTTCTAGTTTTGTTTTGCTTGAGGACAACCAACAAGCTAAGTTTAGGGGTATTTGATGAGTCGATATTATTCTATATATTTTATCGTATTCTTAGTATTAATTTATTGGTTATTATGTGTGAATTTTGATACTCTGATTTATATTCTTAATGTAGGATGTTCAACTTCCTTTGGAGAAAAACGTAGATAAACGGATGAATTTTAGAGTGATTCCAATTGGAGGATGTTCGTGGTTCTGTTGACTTTATCATGTCAGAGTTTCATAATTTCTACCAAGCGGTTTATTTATGCCGATGAAATAAAGGAGCAGCACACAATGCTGTCAAACAGACGTTTAGGGATTCTTTAGGCTTTTTAGCATCCAAGATGATGTCTTTTGGATTTGACGCCTTCTGTAATTATGTTTGGGACATCTCAAGCTTTCATTCGAGCCATTTTGGGCCTGTTTTGGAGCCCTGAAGATACAGAAACGTGGCTGTTTTGAGACTATGTAGATTTTGGGCGAATTTTACTAGTCAATTTAGGATTATGTTTCCTAATTTATTTCGTTTCCTAGTTTTATTCTAAGACATTTTCTAGGTAAGGTTTTATTTTCTAGTAGTATAAATAAGGCTTTTTAGCCATTAGGGTTTCTTTTTATGGAGAGACGGAGGGGAGAAAACACACACACACTTTAGAGAGCTTTTGGATTCAAGTTTATTTTCAAGGTGTTTTCTATCCTTGTTGTTAATAATATTTCGTTGTATGATTGCTAGTAACGAAATTCCGTTTGCTAGGGCGAGGCCACTGGTACGAAAATTAACTTAACACACAAATTAAACCCTCTTGTATCAATTGTAGTAAAGAATGTAAGTAGGGATCGTTCTGGACCGGGGATTAAGAGGGCTTTCTAATAACCTCTAAATTGACTTAAAAACATATAAACAAAGTTAAAAACACTAAACTAGACTCAAAGAACTCAAAACAACTAATTAGATTCAAACTAGACACTAAGAATGACTTTGGACGAAAATTGGTTTTAACTTAACTCAAAACACTTAAAAACACAACTAGGACAGATTCTAACTAATTAGACACTCTAAAGTAAAGGGGGATTTGGTTTTGGATGAATTTAAGTAAAAACAAGTAACTAAAGACTTAAAATAGATTTTGGACGAATTTGGTGATTTGAATGGATGATGGACTAGCTAGAAGGTCTTTCTCCACACATGACACACTTGCATATAAAACGATTTCCAGTTGCTTTTCAATAAACCATGAACCTCAACACCCCAGATTAATTAGGTACACTTAAATTAATCCTCAGATTTTCCTAATTTCATTGAATTGGATGATTGCATACAACAACCCAAAGCATTCCCCACAAGTTCCCTACATGAATTGCATAATAGAGATACAAGCAAGAATCATTAAGTTCTATGAAAATCATAAGCATTGACAAAACACTTTTAACTATGAATTGCATGAAACTTATGCCAAGAATTTACTTAACACGGTTGTGACAAACAACCTTTACTACTTGTGAATATAAGTTCATAACGATTAGGTGAAACTCCCTTATATCCTAGCATCATATTTATGCATGGAAATTAAGCGTGCACTCTCAACCAACATACACAAATCAGTTTTAATTCAAATGGATAAGTAAATTGAATTCACAACTTATGAATCACAACTGAAAGTAATCAAATCATATTGCAAGCATGAACATGGTTTCGAATTCCCCCCTAGCTAAGGGGGGTTTCGTTTCTCATACTTACAAAGCAAAGATAAACAAATTTAAACATTGAAAACAAAAGAAAGAAAACACCTAAAAACGCTCCAACAATCCAACTTGAATGGCAAGCACGTCCAAGGGTCCTCCTTCTTCTCTTTGTTGCGGCACAAGGTGTGGTTTGATGGATGAGTGGTAAATTATGGTGGTGGATGGATATATGTGAGTTATGGTGAAGGGTGGATGGGTGGATTGTGTTCTCTTTGGTTTTCTTCCCCCTTCTTATGGTGAAGGGTGGATGTATTTATAGGCTAGGGAGAGGAGTGTATGGAGTTGTAATGAGTGGATGTAATGGGTGTGGTGGGTGAGTGTTGTGGTAATGAGTGGATGTAATGGGTGTAGTGGGTGAGTGTTGTTGGGTGGTTGAAATGAGTGGATGTAGTGGTAGGTGAATGTGTTAGGTGGTTGTAATGAGTGGATGTAATGGGTGTAGTGGGTGGATGTTTGGTAATGAGTAGTGTTTGGTAATGAGTGGATGTAATGGGTGTAGTGGATGGGTGTTTGGTAATGAGTGGATGTAATGGGTGTAGTGGGTGAGTGTTGTGATAATGAGTGGATGTAATGAGTGTAGTGGGTGAGTGTTGTGGTAATGAGTAGTGTTTGGTAATGAGTGGATGTAATGGGTGTAGTGGGTGGATGTTTGGTAATGAGTGGATGTAATGGGTGTAGTGGATGAGTGTTTGGTAATGAGTGGATGTAATGGGTGTAGTGGATGGATGTTTGGAGTTGTAGGTCAACACACTTGCACACACATATGCTGATTTCTAGCCTTCAAATCTTCAAAAACGTTCATCCTCATGTCTCCATGCTTGCACTATCCAATCTTGGCTAAAAAATGCTCTAAAATGCTCCAAAATGCACTTTCTTGCCAACTTTGTTATTATGACCTACAAACACATGAAAATAGCTTAAAATACATAATTAACTAAGAAATAACAACACAAATGCACAAGAACAAGCTAACTAAGTCGCATAAATATGCTCTTATCAAATTCCCCCACACTTAGCTTTTGCTAGTCCTCGAGCAAAACAAAAGAAACAAAACGAAACAAAACAAACAAAACATAACCTAACCTTCCAACATTTGCCTCAGGGATTTTCAATGAAACATGACATGCCAAAGATCACCACTTACATAGAATTAAGCATTCCTTACCCTCGAGCATACTTAATCATAGTCACCATTCACTAGCTCACATTTAATCAATTAAAACAGCATTATGAATATAGTAACATGCCTTAGAGAATTTCCTCAATCCCTTACTAGATACACTCTTATTTTCACACAAGGATTTCTAACTACACTCCCTATACTAGGTATATGTGAGAAGATTGATGTAAACATGAAAATTAGTACTCACATATGTTTTTCAACAAAGAAGCAATTTCTGGAATTATTAATTCATGTATATATATGATCTCATGAATGGAATGCTACTACCTAGATGCGAGAACCAGTGACACCATATGCTCATATCAATTTCAAACTCCACAAATTGAAACACATAACACTCAAGATTGAAGTTAAGGGTTGTAACATGGCTTGGGGGTAATGGCTAACAAAGAAAGGATAGGAATAACAAACGTTCTTAAAGCGATAGCAAGTAAAGTAATGGAATCGACACTTGGAATTTACTTTAGAATGCAAAAATCAACATTTAAACACAAAGGGAAGATTCATGCAACACTTAGGGCCGAATTCAATGCTTTGGACCCTTTCTTCAACAATCAACACTTTAGAGCTCTTTCTTATAAATTTTTCAACTCTTTTCACAACTTTTCTTCTTTTCATTCTATTTCCCACGAATTTTTCGTTTTCTTTTCCTTTTCTACCCATGCCTTATGAAGGACTTTGGCACACACACACACACACACATAAGAATCACTTCCCCCACACTTGTTTTTTTGCAAGAGTTCAACAAAAGGATTTCCTTCTAAATTATGCTTTACTATGCTTCAAGAACAAGGGTATGGATGGTCCTAATCTCGGCTAGGTGAGGATAGTGTGGGTAACGAAGAACATAGGCAACACAAGGCTCAACGGGGTTAAACTTAAACACATAATGAACGGGATAGGCTTTTTGGCTCTTGGCTCATTAAACAACTTCATCTTGAATATGTGTTATGCAAATCAATAACATGCTTTGAATGAAATAGGCATGAGTTCTAGCATTTGGAACTAAATGATGAAACGCCTTCTAAGTAGCAACCAAGCAAAGAATAATGAGATCATGCAACAACTTTAGAAAACAAAAAAAATTGCACAGATTAATAACTCTCCAAATAAATGTTTAGGCCCAAGTCTCTCAAGGATGTAACGTTAGTTTGAGTTCCTTCTTTCAAGCATGTTACAAAAAAAAACTGATTTTTCCTTTTATGATTGCATGTGAATTCATAAATTATAACCACAACCAAGCATACACCAAAGAGTAAATCAAATTTTCATCCATGTTTATAACTCTATGTAACAGTCATGTAATGAAAAACCAAATCCTCATCATTGTGTTGGTAGGTACCCTAAGACACAAATAAACATAAAAAAAAAAACTTTTTTTGGGTTTTTCAAAACAATTTTTCAAATTTCTATGAGATTTTCGGATGTTTATGTCAAAACACACTGAAACACTCCAAAACAGCTTAAAAACACTTAAAACAGCAAGGAACAACACTAGAAGTAATGGGTGATAAACTCCTACGAATTTCATGCAAAACAATGGTTACCCCCTACACTTAAATCAAACATTGTCCTCAATGTTTCAAGCATAAACTACACAAAAAACAAGCAAACAAACAAACAACGAATAAACATGAATTCATGGCAAAGTAAAAACCAGACAGAGTAAAGTTTAAGAACGAAAATATGGTTTTGGAGATAGATGATCTTGTTGTCTTTCCACAGCTTTGATCTCGAACTGGTTTGGAATTCTGAGCGAGGAATATGAGAGTTCCTTGGTTTCAAATCAGACTCCTTCTGCTGGGTTGATTTGATTGTGCAGTTTGCATTCTTCTCTGCTTGTTTCTTCTGCACGGCAGGCAGGAATGAGGTAGAGGTGTTGGTCTGTTTCTTTCTTCAATCTTTCCAAGTGCCCACCTCTTGCTTTCTTTCTCCTTGTCCCTAGTTGAGGATGAATTGGCAAATTGTCTCCACATGCTTCAAGGTATCATTTTCACTTCCCTTATCTGTTCCCCAGTCAGATGTGGTAGACGAAGAGGAAGCATAAAATGATGAAGATGAGTACTCGAGAGCAAGGCTAGGTAAGCAATCAGGAAGGGGTTCCAGGCAGTCGGTTTCAGATCGGAAGATTGATACCAAGTGCTGGCTGATTACTCATTTTCTCATTGTCCTAAAACAACGACAAGGAGAAGGACAGGGAGAAAGCATGATATGAGATACTCTTGCTTTCAACCTTCATGATATGAAATACTTTTGCTTTGGATGGGTTGTTTGCAGAGGTACCCCAAGGAATAAGGAACACTGGGTAACTCGAGAGGGTTTGTTGGAAAGGCATTCTCGGAGAAGAAGAAGGGTTATGTATGTCTGCCTTGCAAGGAAGGGTGAAGGGTGACATTTATAGGAATTAAAAACCGGTACTATTCTTTCACTCTTGTCAGCAACCGTTGGATGATTTAATAGTAAACTTCACGTGCTTTCTACTTCACAAGAGATCTTTGCCAAATTGCCCGTAATTTTTGCAAAGTTGACTGTGCATGTGACAGGCACTGACACATCTGGAAAAACAAGTGCCTCTTCGATATCTGGAAACGGTGCTTCGACAAACTACCCGTGATTTCTGCAAAGCTGACTCTACATGTGACAGATGTTGACACGTCTGGAAAAGCGCTTCAACAAACTGCCCGTGATTTTCGCAAAGCTGACTCTGCATGTGACAGATGTTGACACATCTCGAAAAGCAGATGGTTGGAATCGGCGCTTCGACAACTGCCCGTGATTTCTGCAAAGCTTACTCTGCATGTGACAGATGCTGACACGTTTGGAAAGGCAGATGCCTCTCCGATATCTGGAATTGCCTCTTCGATCTCTGAAATCCCGTCGAGTGCAGAAGGTGCATGTGACAACTGCGGACAAATCTGGAAAAGAAGATTGGTCGTGGTTTCTAAGCAAGCCCAGCTTTTGAGAAAGCTAGCGCCTCTTTGATTTTTGAGTTGGCCTCTTCGATTTCTGAGCTCGCCTTTTCGATCTCTGAAATCCCATCGAGTGCTGATTTTTATAGAGGTACGCAGGACGTTCAAAGCACACTTGAATTTCTACCTGTATAAACTCCCTTCTTGCACTTCTAATATCTTGACTTGTTTGATCTCTTCTTTCTTCAACACCTTTGAAAATGTCTGGCCCTTCCGACCGTTGTTTTGACTTGAACCTTTGTGAAGAGGCAGTCCCGCCTTCTCCAGACAACATATGGCGCCCATCCTTCATATCCCCTACTGGCCCCCTTACCGTTGGGGATTCGGTGATGAAGAATGATATAACAGCTGTGGTGGTGGCCAGGAACCTTGTCACTCCCAAAGATAACAGACTACTTGCCAAACGGTCTGATGAGTTGGCTGTTAAGGATTCTCTGGCTCTCAGTGTGCAGTGCGCGGGTTCCGTGTCTAATATGGCCCAACGCCTATTTGCCCGAACCCGTCAAGTTGAATCATTGGCGGCTGAAGTGATGAGTCTCAAGCAGGAGATTAGATGGCTTAAGCATGAGAATAAACAGTTGCACAGGCTCGCACATAACTATGCTACAAACATGAAGAGGAAGATTGACCAGATGCAGGAATCTGATGGTCAGATTTTACTTGATCATCAGAGGTTTGTGGGTTTGTTCCAACAGCATTTGCCTTCGTCTTCTGGGGCTGTACTGCGTAGTGAAGCTCCAAATGATCAACCTCCGATGCTTCATTCTTCTGGGGCTCCGCCGACCACTGAGACTTCTCCTAAGCAGCCTTTGTAAAGGCTCCCTCTTGTATTTATCTGCTTAATGTTCCTTTCTTTCTTATGAATGCAAAAATACCTTGCATAACTGTCAGTGTTTTCAAAAATAAACCCACACCAAAAACAATTAAACAAGCAACAAATAAAAATGACAATCATGGCAAAATAAAACTACAGAAAAGGGAAGGTTTATAGAAACGCAAAACTGATTGTGGAGCAATTCAAAAACCTTCCTTATTTGAATAAATGGGTTGCCTCCCAATAAGCGCTTGCTTTAACGTCTTCCAGCCAGATGATACCTCCAGTCACACTCCTCTAGGTCCCATGGCATGGAAGTGATCTTCGAATGGAAGCTGATACTTGAAGTGATCGGGCAATGATGTAAATTCTAGTGTGGGTGCCTGAATCATCAAAATTAGCAAGTTAGTGGAAAACGTATGTAAAATTGGAGAAGATGACTTACTTGCTTTGTCTGACAAGAACTCAATGACAAACACCACTTCTTTGAAAGTTTCAGGGATATTGGACTTGGCCAGATTGAATGTGATGGTTAGGACTTGTCCCGTGTCATAAAATTCAACTTCTTTAGGAATGGTTGTCTCAATCACATCCTCTTTGATGCATTCTACATCTTCTCCAGCCATTACTTTATCTCGAATCATTCTTCTTGGTGTACAAAGTCCTTTGAACATTTCAACACAATCTAGAACTTGATTTGTTGCACCAAGAATTGGAATATCATTTTGCACCTTTAGGAAGGCTTCCACGATGTTTTTTTTACTCTCTTCTTTCTTGGGAATCAAAAACCTGCGAGGAAAAGAGACGTTCGGAGGAATAACATTAGAATGAAATGAAATTGGGACGTCCTTACTTGTGGTAGGTGGTTTAGAGGGCTTCGGGGGCTGCGACAAGGGTTGTTCTACCCTTTCCGTGTCTATGTCTTCTTCCTCCTCCTCAATCAGCAGCTCCTCATCCACTTCTAGGCTATGTTTGGATGTTTTTAGGTTAGCTCCAACCTCCATAGCACTTCCCAAAATGATAGCATCATGGATTTCAAAATCTTCCTTCGAATTTTCAATAGTTGAGTTGGGGAGTTCACTTTGCTCTTGAATTTGTGCCATGAACTCCATAATCTGCCCAGTTTGCTTCTCCAATTCACCCGTCTTCTTGGCTTGATTTTGCATCTCTTTGTTTTGATTTTCTACTTCCTGGTTCAAAGAGGTGAGTAACTTATTAAACATATCATTATCCAAAGACGTACCTGAATTGAATTGGGCAGATTGTTGTGGTGGCTGTGATGTTTGGATAGAAACATTAAAAGTAATAACTTTAGTGTGTTCCATAGTGAATGCAAAATATATTGCCATATAGAAGCTTACAACAATGTTGTTTGGATGAGAAAGTTCATTCATGAACTCTCTATTCGGTTCCAACCAGAAAGTGTCTTTAGTGTACCGACAATATGACACTAATGGGGCGATAGCTCAAGCCAGGGAATCAAGGTCTCATCAAGATCCAAACTCAAATGAGAGACTGAACCACATGATTGAGAATCATGTATAATGGTGACGTCGTTATTCTCAAGGTTGCTTCTATGGATAACATATAGATATCCATTGTCTAGGCCTACTACTTAGCCATTTTTGAAATGACTAAAGAAGAGGTATCATCACTGATGACCAAGCTGATTGGCTCTAGTGCAAGTGGGAGATTGTTGGAAATGTGTCATAAAACCAATCATGTGATGATACTTTACGGACATTTCACATGTTAAACTAATCTAGTTTAATATCAAGGGCAAAGATTATTGTTTTAAGCCGTCTCATATAAATGTTATATGCTTAAACGATAAGTCCAAGGAATATGTAATTAGGAGAATGTAATTTAAACAAGTTAGATTTATGAGACCATTATCTTTCGTATACATATCCTAAACGTTCCTGATCATAGGATTGCCAATTAGGCATTGACAGTCCGTTAAGATCAGTACGTGTTGTGTCTTCTCTCATGGAGAGTGACTGGTCTCGAGTCATTGGTGTGATTAACACCAAGACAAGCATGTAGGTGCTCAATAGCGAATGAGTCCACTGAACACGATCAACGAGGAGTTCTCATACTCATGTCACATGAGAACTCATGGTTGGGATAATGCAAAGTAGTCCTTTGACCTGAGGCATCATAGTTGTCTCGTGGTTAAGTCCTTGATCTTTGACTATGTCAAAGTCACTCCATCAGAGGGTGTCCACGGCATAGTTGGGGTTAAGCCACTTAGCCATGAAGGCAAGTGAATGCGCAACAAGGGATCTCTAACTTTCAAACCGTTTGAAGGAGAATACTCTATGATATGATTAAGAATCTCTGGCCAGAGTATGAATGAGATTTAGGAAGTCATTTCAAATCACATTCAAGGTAATCATATAAGTAAATGAATCACATTGGATAGTAGACATGAATAAACTATCAATCCAAACAATGTGGTCAAGAGTATTGTATTAGAGAAAGACCGTATTGCATTGTAATCCTAAACTGAATAGGTTCTCCACCTCTTGGGTAACCATGACATACTACTAGGTCTCACTCATGGTTTGTGGAAGCCCTAAACGTGTATAATCACTAAAGGGAGAATTGAAAGTAAGTTTCAATTCACAATCGATTTGAAAGAGTTCTAATCGCCCACTGCCTCGCTAAAAGGAACCTAATGGATCGTACACCGTGTAAGGTAAAGATTGAAGAAACAACGGAGATGAGTAAGAATAATTAAATGGTTTAATTATTTATGGCAAGGATTAATTAATATGTTAATTAATCAAACGAATAAAGTTCGTTAAAAGACCTAGGGTTAGTTTTGGGCCTTAGGCCCAATGGGCTTCGAATGTCAAGCTCATTGACTTAAGTTGTATGACAACTTAATGACTAAATATTCACAAAGGCCCAAACAACCCAATAACACCCTATGGCCGGCCATATTGATAATGGAGTGGATTTTGGACTTATTACAAGTTTGCCACTCCAATGAAGGTAGGTATAAATATGACTTTATAGCCTTTTCTTCATTAGGGTTTCTTTTGGGAGAAAAGATGAGAACAAAAGCTCTCTTTGCTCTCTAAGAGGCCGGCCACCCTAGAGGAACATAGCTAGCAATCTTACTTCCTCTAGGTCACTCATTTCTTCATCAATCCTTCCTTGGTGTGGAGACTTAGAGGTTCTCAACTTTGAGAACTTGGAGAAACCAATTCTTCCATCCAAATCCATGGAGCTAAGAAGCAAGGAATGAAGGCCCTATCTCTTGGGTGATTATCCTTTGCTTATGCAAAGAGGAATCAACAAAGGTATAAATTTCTCAACTCACTTTGTTTTGAGTTGAGTCTTGGTTCACCTAACTACTAGGCTTTGAATTTGATGGGTCATGTTTTGTTTTGAGTGCATACAAGCATGTTTCCACCTTTAATTGTTAATTGCATGCTATATAGATGTTGCTCAAATGAACATGTTTTTCACAAAATTTCCTTCATATATAGAATGATAGATTTCAAGATATAATTGGATTATCTCAATCCCTATTGATAGACGATAGATGTAGGAAGTTTCTCGAATGATAAACTTCAAATGAAAGAACAATTCCATTCAGACTGGGGAATTGCTATTCTAAAAGGGAATGTACCTTTTTTGACTCCCGAAGAAGCATAATGCATAAATAGAATCCTTTACGCATACTCAGAAAAGTGATTTAATTATTTCATATTGTATGAAAAACGTTGATATGAGTTGTACCAAGATCGGTATAAGACGATATCAGTGCATGCTCAATATCATAATCATGACAATTGTCAAGTGAGTCCTTAAGTATTTGAGAAATACCAAAGGACAGATTCCTCAAGAATGAGGAAGAATTAGAGTAATGCAATGGAAGCATAAATATATTAGATTATGAATCTAATATCATATCCATCATTGGATGTCTCTTCATTATGAATGAAGAGATAATTGGATATCTCTTTATTATGACTATAGAGATATTTGGATGGAAACGTTATAAGTAATGACTTTAGGGGGCGTTTGTTTGCCCTCACTAAGTGGGACTGGACTGGACTGGACTAACTGTTAGTCCAATACTGTGTTTGTTCCATGCTGGGACTAACATTAATGAGACTAAAGGGGACTAGCATGGACAAAACCCTTCACTAAGAGGTCTTAGCGAGACCCCCCAATAACCATGGGACTAGCTAAGACTATCCTCTCTCGTCCTCGTCATGCTCAACAACCACTCCCGATAGACTCCTCGTCATCTCCGGTCACCTAGATCATAATAAAATATTAATAATTTATATATTAAATAATATAATATTAGAATTTGTTATTATCCAGCTTCTTAGTCTAACACTGCACCAAACGCTTCACTAAATTAGTCCAGCTTAGTCTAGTCTAAGCCAATCCAGCTTAGTCCTTGAAGCTAGTCCAGTCCGAGATAATCCGGCGCAACAAACGCCCCCTTAGTGTGTTCCATCATACATGCAAAATATATCATCATATAGAAGCTTACAACAACATTGTTTGGATGGGAAAGTTCATTTATGAACTCTCCATTCAATTCCAACCAAACAGTGTCTCTAGTGCACCCACACTACGACACTAATGGGGCGATAGTTCAAGCCAGGGAATCAAGGTCTCATCACAATCCAAACTCAAATGAGAGATTGAACCACATGATTGAGAATCATGTATAATGGTGACGTCATTATTCTCAAGGTTGCTTCTATGGGTAACATATAGATATCCATTGTCTAGGCCTACTACTGAAGGAAATTTTGTGAAAAACATGTTCATTTAAGCAACATCTATGGCATGCAATTAACAATTAACGGTGGTATTATGATTTTATGCACTCAAAACAAAACATTACCCATGAAATTCAAAGCCTAGTAGTTATGTAAACCAAGACTTAACTCAAGAACAAAGTGAGTTGAGAAATTTTATACCTTTGTTGATTCCTCTTTGCATAAGCAAAGGCTAATCACCCAAGGAGAGGGCCTTCATTCCTTGCTTCTTAGCTCCATGGATTTCTTGGATAAGGATGGTTGAAAGGATTCTCCAAGTTCCCAAAGTTGAGAACCTCTAAGTCTCCACACCAAGTTAGGACTTGAAGAAGAGATGAGTGACCTAGAGGAAGTAAGATTGCTAGCTAAAAATCCTCTAGGGTGGCCGGCCTCTTAGAGAGAAAATGGAGCTTGTGTTCTCATCTTTTCTCCAAAGAAACCCTAAGGATGAAATGGCTGTAAAGTTGCCTTTATACCACCTCATAATGAAGTGGCAAACTTGCAATTAAGCCAAGTTCACTACCCCTCTCTATATGGCCAGCCATTAAGGGTTCATTGGACTTTCAAGCCCTTTGTGGTTTCAAGTTGTCATACAACTTGAGTTAATGGGCTTGACATTCAAATCCCATTGGGCCTTGCAGCCCAAAACTAACCCGAGGTCTATAACGAAATTATTTGTTTGATTAATTAACATATTAATTAATCCTAGCCATAAATAATTCAACCATTTAATTATCCTTACTCATCTTTATTGTTTCTTCAATCTCTACCTTACACGGTGTACGATCCATTAGGTTCCTTTTAGCGAGGCGGTGGGCAATTAGAGCTCTTTCAAATCTATTGTGAATTGAAACTTACTTTCAATTCTCCCTTTAGTGATTATACACGTTTAGGGCTTCCACAAACCATGAGTGACACCTAGCTGTATGTCATGGTTACCCAAGCTAATTAGAAGAGGTTGAGAACCTATTCAATTTAGGATTACAATGCAATACGGTCTTTCTCTAATACAATACTCTTGACCACATTGTTTGGTTTGATAGTTTATTCATGTCTACTATCCAATGTGATTCATTTACTTATATGATTACCTTGAATGTGATTTGGAACGACTTCCTAAATCTCATCATACTCTGGCCAAAGATTGTTAATGATATCATAGAGTATTCTCCCTCAAACGGTTTGAAAGTTAGAGATCCCTTGTTGCGCATTCACTTGCCTCCAGGCTAAGTGGCTTAACCCCAACTATATCGTGGACACCCTCGGATGGAGTGACTTTGTCATAGTTAAAGATCAAGGACCTAACCACAAGACAACTATGGTGCCTCAGGTCAAATGACTACTTTGCATTATCCCAACCATGAGTTCTCATATGACATGAGTATGATTACTTCTTGTTAATCGCGTTCAGTGAACTCATTCTCTATTGAGCACCTACGTACTTGTCTTGGTGTCAGTCACACCAATGACTCGAGACCAGTCACTCTCCCTAAGAGAAGACATAGCACGTACTGATCTTAACGGACCGTCAATGCCCAATTGGCAATCCTATGATCAGGAACGTTTAGGATATATATATGAAAGAGAATGGTCTCATGAATCTAACTTCTGTAGATCGCATTCTCCCAATTACATATTCCTTGGACTTATCATTTAAGCGTATAACATTTATATGAGAGTTTTTGGGGTGTCTTTGGGTAAAAAATGTTCATGGAGTTCTTATGGGTTTTCATGGATGTTCTTCATTGTTCTTGTTATGTTATTGGCAAGAACAAAAAGGTTGGGAATTTTGATTCAAAATTTTTGGTTGTTTGCATAAAGTCTTGTTTTATGATGGATGGTGTGACTTTTCAATCAACAAGTTTTTATTTTGAAAAAGTGATTGAAAGTTGAAAATGTGTTTGAATTTTTGTACATGATTGCTACTTCTCTTACACACCCATACCTATTTTTTTCAACACCAACCCATCACCAACCTTTTCAACATACTTGACTTTAAGACTTTGTCTTTCATCAAAAACCACTCCCTCATACTACCATGACCGGCCACCCTATTAAAGTAGGGTGCTTTTGGAGATTTTATGCAATTACATAAATTTTTTATACTTTTGTGTATTTGCACTTTGACCTGAAAGTTTACTTTTTTACGTAAATGCCTAAAAACACTAAAGGACAACTTATTTTGCTCCTTTCATGAAGTTTTTGCATTTGTTGAAATTTTTGGGTTCTAGTTGTAATTACATGAAGTAGTGGACTTTTGTGTTTTTACAAAGTGACCTCAAAAGTTTTGTGTTTCACAATATAGCCCAAAAAGTTGAGGTTATTGCATTTTGGCCCAAATTAGTTGAGAACAAAATAGTTTTGTATCTTAGAATTGGATTTTCATTTCGTTTAGCTCCATCTAAATCAATTTTATGGATACAAAAACCAAATGACAATGTTGCATTCAAGTTTAATTAGTTAAAGTGTTAATGAATTAAAGAAATAATGATTATGAACCTAAGCCTACGATAATTGAACTATGTGATAGGCCTTCTCTCAAATTGTTTGAACCATGGGAATGTGTAGATTAGATTTTGGTTGTAATTTGATATGATCAAATGTTGTAAAAAAGCATAAGCTCTTCTTTACTTTAAAGTAGTTTAATTTGTTCAATTGTTGTAAAAGAGCATAAGCTCTTCTTTACTTTGAAGTACTCCTTTCTTGTTTTATTTGATATGCATGAAATTGGAGTAGTAGGGTCCAACGCCCAATAAGAAAACATGTTTTAATGTGATTAAATGTGTAACTAAAATCAATCACCATTCCTAGACCGAGATCAAACACTAGGCTCGTGTTGGATCGAATAAAAGGTTCATAGTCATCCTAAGGCCCTAAGGCAACTGTATAGTCCATCAATGAATGCAAACCTTATGTTAGCAGTACCATATATTCTTGCTTAAAAACCGTTTTACAAGCATAGTGGGAGTATCATATACTACTAAATCAATCACATGAACCAATAGTTGTAATAGGACCAAATTGTTTTAATAAGATTAAAAAGCATGCTTATATGTGATGAGACCTAAAATCCTTAACCAACCATTATTAAGTTGAGAGTGCTTTGAACACTTTTTCGTGGCCTTCCACCGTGGTAGGCTCCGATCGTTTGTGACTCGTACACCAACTTCACCCTATCATGGGGGAGTACAAAGTGTTTGCTTACACTCAGGAGGAGTCCTATGCGCATACATGATGTTGTGAAGGTAGGCAATGAGAATGATCAACATCATATCATTGTGAGGTTGTTCTTGAATCCCTACTTGAACTTGCATGGTGGGAATGACTTAACTAAGTGCAACGGAGCCAACATCATATCATTGTGAGGCATCATTCTCTAGAGGCCAAATAAGATGGGTACTTCCAAGAGATGCAAATGAGTAAATGTACTCTCTCATTATTATTGATGCTAGCCAACATCATATCATTGTGAGGTGGGCTTGGTAATAGTGAGCCTCCCATACCCTACTAAGAGTTTCCTCGAAAACTCTCGAATTCCGATGAGGGATATGGAATTTGCCAAAAATAGTGGGTTGTACTATTTGATTTAAAGACCTGGATCAAATGGCTTAAAATCAATCAATTTATATTCGTTATATATTTGTTTGCCGATATATTTGCAAAAGCTATCCAAAACTTGACCAAAGAAAAGCCGAAGGCTTTAGTTTCCGGACTTGGTACCACAATCCCATAGATTGTCTTGATTTGATTGTAATGCACCTAAGTAGTCTCATCCACCCAATCTTCCTATTGATAATGTATCATTGGAAGAACATGTTAGATAAGTCTATCATAAAGAGCAAAACACTTTTAGTGTCATAATTCTTCCATTACAAATCATGTATGAAAAAATAAGAGTTGCTTGGAACAACCATTTGTTAACGCAAACACTAGTGCTTGTTTCGTTGTTAAATGAACAAGTTACTTGAGAAGTAAGCACAAAGGCATAGATACTTTATGTGCCATGATTCTTCACTTACAAATTGTTGCATGAAAAAATAAGAGTTGCCTTGAACAACGTGATAGAACAAAGCATGTTGGAGTTGATCAATTCTTTATCAAAAAAAAATTTGAAAGCAAGATAATTGAGGTACCGACAATAAGTTTTCAAGTTTCTTACACATGTTGGGTATGTGCGACATATATGGACCAACTTCAAGGGGAGAGTTGAATTTGTATTTTAGGTAGGATTCCTAATTGATATTAATCCCGCGTAATCTCATGTACTCCCGTGTGATTAGTTTTTCTTTCTATTTACATTAGAGTTGTAACCTATAACCTCATTAACCGAGAATCAAAACAGTAAAATCCGGATCTATGTATTTACTAAGGATACTTCAGGTCCGATAGCTTTTTATTATAAAATAGTGTATTTAATTGATATCATGTTTTAAGACAGTAAGTCAAACCATAATAAGCATTATAAGAAAGTAAAAAATAATGGTAATGGATTTCTCCACTACCTAATCAACTTAATTCAACTATTATTATATATTAGCCATATACGATACCAAGTAACAAGATGATATTATTGAATTAAGAGAACTTTAATAAAAAACTCCCGATACTGTTAACTTCAACGAAAAACCATATTTTTACACTAAAAAGTCAATCCTGGTACTATTCACTTTACCCTTTATTTTGTCCTTCTCGTTAAAACTCAAAGTTTTCAAACCCTTTTCATTAGTTTTCCTTTGAATTAATAACCAATGCAAACCAATGGCCGTTCATGGTGGAGGTCTCACAAGCATATTGCACATCTTCTCCTTTTATTTCCATCGTCTTGCACCATAACAAAGTCATTAACTCTGTTTTTTCTAATAATAATCTGCAACAAAGATAACTCACATAACAACCCAAGCAATACACTCACCAACTCTGAGAGCATGGCAAAAAGGCTCGTTGTGGCTGCCGTTAGCGTCAGCCTCTCCAACGCCAGCAGAGTCTCTAGCTCCCTTGCGTAGCTTTCGAGCAATTTGAATAAACTAAACTACAGCATTTGGTGATCAGTGATTGCATGGACATTGCAACATCATCGTTGGAGGAGTTAAGCAGGACAATGGATAAGTTGAAGAACCTCCGTAAGGAGACGTTTCGTTTCCAGATGCACAACATCAAGTACTGGCTCACAGTACTACAAAAGTGCTTTATTGTGTCACTGGTTGATGTCAATTTTATATAACATAGTTGTGAATGCAAATTTCTTCCTCCTTGTTCTTGGACAAAATTGCACATACAAAACAAATAACACGTTAAATGAAGGCCAAGAGCCTCATGCCCCCATGATGAATGGGAGGCTTTTGGCCAAAGAACCTCCGATGCCAAAGTTATAATTTAGAGAGAAAAAGTGTTTGGAGAATTTTGAGAATTTAGCAAAAGAATTGGAATTGAGTTTTGGAGAGCATGATGGGGTTTTTATAGGGGTGTGGCCGACCCCTTTGGGAGAGAAACGACTGGCCACTTGGTTCATTTTGTGGGCTAGGTTCTTGATTTGTGTTTAATTAGGAATAATTGAATAATAAATCAACTCATTAGCTAATTAATAAAATAATTTCCTAATTGAGTAGCTAATTAATATAATAAAAGGGGAATGATTTGGGAGTTACCTTGTGGAGAGGATTTGATGCGGATGGATGAAATAGGTTTTGAATTATTACCTATTTTGGGCATTTTTAACTTGTTGATTGTCCACTGCTCGCGCGCAGGCATCCCGGTATGCCTCAAGGGTAATTTTGTCATTTTAACCCAAAGATCCATGTGTCGCCTTGTGATTATTTTTGGATCCACAAATGCCCCACATCTGTTGGGCTGCTCCTAGGAAAGGGCAGCAGGTGTAGAGATCTCCAACTTTGATGGAGATTCTCTCTTGGATGTGGAATTACATTCTTTTAGGAAAGGGAAATAAATCGCCTTGAAAGCCTATTTATGACGACCTTAAGTGGGGGATTAAATCAACTTCGGAGGGCAATTATTTATCCCTACGAGAAAGAGAGAAAGCTAGAGGATATTTGTTTCCCCTCCCCTAGCACTCTTCTTTGCTTGCCCGTGCACAAAATCGTCTTCCGTTGATTTCTTTGTCTTCTTCGCGCCGTACCGATGTAAGAAAAACTTAATTCTCCTTGTGGCACGTCGGGGTGATGTGGCACGTCGGCTGGCAGGGGCAAAGAGTCAACTTGGCATGGGCCAAGGAGGTGGTGTGGCAAGGGCCATTGCTTGTGTTGCTCGACTTAATTAAAACCAAGGATTGGCTTGGCATGGGCCAATGAAGTGGTGTGGCATGGGCAACGGTTTGGGTTGCCACGTCTAGGCTGCTTGCCAAAAATAAGGAAACTGCTTAAGTTTGATTTGTCAGCTGCCATAGATGGAGCAATGAAGGATATAACTACCAAGATTTGAGCTGTTGAAGATGAAGTGTCGGATGAGCGAACTGTTAAGTGCAAAAGTGGATGCTGCCCCCTGACCATTTATTACCTGGTTGATCCTCAAGCATTCGATCTTTTGAGCTATGTGGCTTTCTCGCACTAGAGACCTTACCCCAGATGGGTGTTGGGGAATTAGTTTACCTTCTCGCACTGGAGAGCAATTAGTTTACCCTCTCGCACTGAAGAGCAATTAGTTTATCCTCTCGCACTGGAGAGCAAACCCATATAGGTGTCGGGGAATTGGTTTACCCTCTCGCATTAGAGAACAATTAGTTTATCCTCTCGCACTGGAGAGCAAACCTATATGGGTGTCGGGGAATTAGTTTACCCTCTCGCACTGGAGAGCAATTAGTTTATCCTTTCACACTGAGAGCAAACCCATATGGGCGTCGAGCAATTGGCTTACCCTCTCGCACTGGAGAGCAATTATTTTATCCCCTCGCACTGAAGACCCATATGGTTGTCAGAGAATTGGTTTACCCTTTCGCACTGGAGAGCAATTAGTTTATCTTCTCGTACTGAAGAGTAGACCCATAAAGGGTTTTGAGCAATTGTTGTCGACAGCAGTTGAGGAAAGTTTGACTGCTAGACAACTGAAATAATCCTCAGCCTGCAAGGTCTTGTTTGGCGAACTTCTTGAGACTTCGAACTGCTTGTGGAACACACGTAAGGGTGTAAGTGCAATGAGCTGCTCCCATAATTATTACACCATCACTAGGTGTTTCATCATGTGCCCTTTTGAGGCTTGGTCAAAATCGGCATGGCTGGGAGCCGTGGTGTAAGATTAGCACATTTATGAGCCATGGTAATAGGTCAATGTTTACCGGGAGCCGTGTTGCAGGTTGATAGAAGCATATTTATGTGACTGAGTTAGCTTGTTCTCATGCATTTATGTTGTTATTTCTTAGTTAATTATATATTTTAAGCTATTTTCGTGTGTTTGTAGGTCCAAAGGGTTAATGTGGCAAAGAAGTGCATTTTGGAGCATTTTTGGGCATGGAATGGATAGCTTATGCTTGGAGCAAAAGGAATGGATGAAATTTGAAGTTTGTGCATCATCCTCTCCCTATAAATAACCATTTTAGCACACTCATTTCACCCAACACATTCACCTACCACTACATCCACTCATTTCACCCAACCTATCCACTCATTTCTACCACCCAACACATTCACCTACCATTACATCCACTCATTTCACCCAACACATCCACTCCTTTCAACCACCCAACACATTCACCTACCACTACATCCACTCCTTTCAACCACCCAACACATTCACCTACCACTACATCCACTCATTACCACCACCCACTACATCCTCTTCCTAGTCTATAAATACATTCAACCACCCTTCATCAAGGGGAGATCAATCAAAACACATCCATTCATCTTCACATCCATTCCTCCATACAAACAAACCTTCAAACACTTACCGACACCTTGTGCCGTAGCAAAAGAAGGGAAGGAAAGTGCTTGGATGTGCTTGCTATCCAACTTGGATAGTTGGAGCGTTTAGGTGTTTTCTTTCTTTTGTTTCCAATGTTTAAATTCATTTTACTTTGTTTTGTTGTGAAGATGAGTGGTTAAACCCCTCTTGGCTAGGGGTGATTTCAAAGCCATGATTATGTGTGTAATATGATTTGATAAATTCCAGTTATGAACTCTTGAATCGTAAATGCAATTGGCTTAACTATTTGATTAATAACTTATTTGTATTTGTTGATTAAGGGTCAACACTTAATTGGCATGCATAAATCCGTTGCTAGAATATAAGGAAGTTTCACATAATCGTTACAAACTTATATTCACATGTAGTGAAGGTCGCTTATAAACGATCGCGTTAAGTTCAATTCCTAGCATGAGTGACATGAGGTCATAGTTGCAAGTGCTTTGTCAATGCTTATGATTTTCATTAAACGTAAAGATCTTTGATTGTATCTCTATTATGATGTCATATAGGGAACTTTAGAAGAATGTTTTGGGTTGTCGAATGATGTCATCCAATCCAATAAAATAAGGAAAATCTGAGAGTTAATTAGTGATGTCACGGTTAATTTGGAGCATTGTCATTCATAATTCAATGAAGTAGTAACTGGAAATCAAGTTATTTGCATGCATGTCATGTGTGGAGAAAAAGCCTCTAGCTATTCCATCCATCATCTTATTTCTCAAATTTATTTTACAATCTGTCTAATTTTTCATACTTGTTTGTTTGTTTCAACTTCATCCAAATCAAAACCCCCCTTTTAGTTTCTTGTTTCAAAGTTTTTCAAATATGTTTTAGTTTGTGTTTTTAAGTGTTTTGATTCAAGTAAAAGTCAATTTTCGTCCAAAGTCATTCCTAGTGTCTAGTTTAAGTTTATTTGGTTGTTTTAAGCTGTTTTGAGTATTTTAAGTTTGTTTTGAGTCTTGAGAGTCTTATTAAGTGTTTTTAAGTTTAGTTTTATGTTTTTGAGTCAGTTTAGAGGTTATTAGCAAACCCTCCTAATCCTCGGTCCGGAACGATCCCTACTTATACTTGTACTATAATTGTCAAAAGAGGGTTAAATTTGTGTGCTTATATATTTCGCATCAAGTTTTTGGCGCTGTTGCCGGGGATTAGCAACTTTACTAATCCCTTATTATTTCTTTTTATTTTTTTTCATGTGTTTTTTTTTCCTAGTTGCTGATTTTACTTGTTTTAGGTTGTTTATGACTCGAAGTTCTCAACCTGTTCATAAGCACATCTTTGACTTTCACGACGATTTTGAACGAACTTTGAGACGAGCAAGGAATCAACAAGAACCCCAATCATCTCAACCTGCACCAGATCCTAAAGAAGACAAAGTAAAAGAGCAAGAGGAGGCCACAGCAAGGACTTTTGAAGAAGTCCAAGATATGGCAGTAGACAATCGAACAATCAAGGAACTTTCTGCTTCGGGATTGGACAATGCTCTGCCTTTATGCATTCAATATCTAAGGGCGGCCCAAAACAAGACCGACGAGTTCGAATTAAAGTCCAGTTTATTGCACTATATTCCTAAGTTCCATGGGTTGTCCATGGAAGATCCTAATAAACATTTGAAGGAGTTCGAGGTTGTTTGTTCGAGCATGACCCCTGTGAATGTTGATGGGAGCATTCTGAAAATGAAGGCTTTTCCCTTTTCTCTCTTGGAAAAGGCTAAAGATTGGTTGTATGAGCTAGCCCCCAGAACTGTCACATCATGGGAGAGTATGAAACGGACATTTTTGGAGAAGTTTTTCCCAACTTCTCGAGTCATTCTACTACGTAAAAGGATTAGTGGCATTCAGCAAAACCAAGGTGAATCCTTTCCCACTTACTATGAGCTTTTTAAAACCCTTGTTGCTTCATGTCCACAGCACCAGATGAAGGAGGAGCTTCTTCTTCAATATTTCTATGAAGGGCTTCTACCAATTGAACGCCAAATGTTGGACGCCTCAGCAGGAGAAGCTTTGGTGGACAAAACACCCATGGCTGCCAAGACCTTAATTGCTAATCGAGCATTGAATGCTCAACAATATGAAGGCGTTGGCTAAATAGACAACCCACAGCAGCAACAAGTTAATGAGGTAAGTGCTATTTCCGAACTTCAAAATCAAATGGCTAATCTTAGTACTCTTCTTTCACAGGTGGTTGAAAAACCAAAAGAACAAAGTGTAGCTGCTTGTGGCGTGTGCTAAATGAATGGACATCTCACGGATAAGTGCCCTCAATTGATCGAGAACGGAGGGTGGGAATCTGCCAACGCCGTGGGTTTTGGGAGTCAAAACCAACCAAGGAATGATCCGTTCTCGAATACATACAATCTAGGTTGGAGAGATCATCCAAATTTCAAATGGAGGGAGCCCCAACAAACCCAACAACAAAGTGCATTCAGACAGCAACCTCCGGGATTCTATCAAAGGCCGTATGCACCCACACAACCCCAAACACAACCTGCCCAAAATAACTCAGGTTCGTCTTTTGATAATGCTCAAGTTATTCAGTTACTAACTACGTTGGCGAAGGGTCAGGAAAATCAAGCCAAAGATATGCACAATTACGCCAAGGAAGTGCAAAATCAAGCTCGAGATGTGACTGAACTGAAGAGATAGATGGGACAAATGGCTGAGTTCATGGGCCAATTTAGTAGAGAGCCAGGTAAGTTACCTAGTTCGACGGATGTGAATCCAAAGGGAGGCTTCGAATCTGCCAAAGCCATCACCTTGCGAAGTGGACAAGAAGTTGGATCTGATCTCAGCCCATCTAAATCCAATCAACCGGAGGACAAAAAGATGCAATCTGAGGAGAAAGGGCAAGGCCTGCCCTCGGCAAGGATTGAGCAATCTTTGCCACAACCACCTACACACCCTAATTCGACCACCAAAGGTAAGTTGGGTTCAAATTCGATGACTTCTAATTCCATTCCAACCAATGCACCCTTTCCTCGCAGGTTTATGCAATCAAAGAAGGATGAGAGTGACAAAGACATCCTTGACACATTCAGAAAGGTGCAAGTCAACATTCCACTTCTAGATGCAATTAAACAAGTCCCCAAGTATGCTAAGTTCCTGAAGGAGCTGTGCACTACAAGGAAGAGGGCTTCGAACAAAGAGGTGGTAAGGGTAAGCGAGAATGTCTCAGCTGTGTTGCAATGAAAATTACCTCCTAAGTGCAAAGATCTAGGCAGTTTTACAATTCCTTGTGTTATAGGAAATACTCGCTTTGAATCTGCCATGTTAGATCTAGGTGCATCAATAAATGTCATGCCTTATTCAATA
Organism: Malus sylvestris; assembly: GCF_916048215.2. Lineage (NCBI taxonomy): Eukaryota > Viridiplantae > Streptophyta > Magnoliopsida > Rosales > Rosaceae > Malus > Malus sylvestris. The sequence goes on along the minus strand of NC_062272.1, from coordinate 37,971,859 downwards.
TATGCATCTATGAACTTGGGAGAATTAAAAAATGATGGAGTGATCATTCAACTGGCCGATAGATCTAATGCGTATCCAAAAGGTGTTTTGGAGGATGTTTTAGTGCAGGTGAATCACCTAGTCTTTCCGGCGGACTTCTACGTGCTTGAAATGGAAGACTCAAACCATTCCTCTCAATTACCAATATTACTTGGCCGACCATTCATGAAGACTGCCCGTACAAAGATAGATGTATTCAAGGGAACATTGACCATGGAATTTGATGGGGAAGTTATTGATTTCAATATTTCTGATGTTATGAGATATCCTCATGATGGTCACTCTTGTTTCTCTATTGATGTGATTGACTCTTGGGCGCAGGAATTCCTTAATGATTTGAGTGAGGATGCACTTGAAAAGACTCTCACGCAAAGCATTGGACTTAAAAACGAAGGGTTAGCACTTAGGAATGCACACGGCAACAACAAGGAACATCTTGCCGTGCCTATTCAAGAAGAATTGGTGGAAGTGGTTGCTGCCCTAGAGTCAAATCCAAGGCATATTGGTAAGTCTCCTAACCTAATTTCAATTTCCAATTCGACTAACAAGTTACTTCCTTCTGTAATCCAGCCCCCTTCCTTAGAGCTAAACCATTGCCAAGCCATTTGAAATATGTGTTTTTCGGAGAACAAGAGACGCTGCCCATCATCATCTCTTCTTCACTCACTGCACAAGAGGAGGACAAGTTGGTGAGGGTGCTTCGGGAATACAGAACTGCCATTGGGTGGACATTGGCCGATATCAAGGGAATTAGCCCTACCACTTGCATGCATCGAATACTCTTAGAAGAAGGAGCCAAACCATCTAGAGAAGCACAACGTAGGCTCAATCCACCCATGATGGATGTCGTGAAGAAGGAAATTATCAAGCTACTAGATTGTGGAGTGATTTACCCAATTTTTGATAGCCATTGGGTCTCGCCGGTCCAAGTTGTTCCTAAGAAGTCTGGAGTCACTGTGGTAAAAAATGAAGATAATGAGCTTGTTCCCACCCGAATCCAAACTGGATGGAGAGTTTGTATTGACTATTGGAAGCTCAACACTACGACAAGAAAAGATCACTTCCCGCTGCCCTTTATTGATCAAATGCTGGAAAGGTTAGCCGGTCATTCATTTTATTGTTTTCTTGATGGCTATTCGTGTTATAATCATATTGTGATAGCTCCTGATGACCAAGAAAAGACTACCTTCACATGTCCCTTTGGTACCTTTGCTTATCAACGCATGCCATTTGGGCTATGCAACGTACCAGCCACATTCCAAAGATGTATGGTAAGTATTTTCTCAGATTTTGTGGAAAAGATCATTGAAGTGTTTATGGATGACTTTAGTGTCTTTGGTGACTCATTTGATGCATGCTTGAATAATCTTACTCTGATCTTACAACGATGCATTGAAACTAATCTTGTCTTGAATTGGGAAAAGTGCCATTTTATGGTAAAACAAGGTATAGTTTTGGGGCATATCATATCAGAAAAAGGGATTGAGGTTGATAAATCTAAAATAGATCTTGTACGTCACTTACCCTCTCCCACTTCGGTGAGGGAGGTTCGTTCTTTTCTTGGCCATGCAGGATTTTATAGGAGATTCATCAAGGATTTCTCAAAAATTGCCCAACCCCTTTGCCGTTTACTCCAAAAGGAAGTAGCCTTCGAGTTCAACAAGGAGTGTGAGACCGCTTTCAAAACCCTCAAAGACATGTTGACTTCGGCCCCCATCATCATGCCACCAGATTGGAGCCTTCCATTTGAGCTAATGTATGATGCATCTGATTATGCCATTGGTGCTGTTTTAGGCCAAAGAAGGAACAAACAGCCCCACGTCATCCACTACGCTTCCCGGACCCTAAACGATGCTCAATTGAATTATTGTACCACTGAGAAAGAACTTCTTGCAGTTGTATTTGCTTTAGATAAATTTCGTTCATACTTACTTGGCACTAAAGTGATTGTATATTTTGACCATGCAGCGTTGAAGTATCTTCTCACCAAGAAGGAGGCCAAACCAAGGCTGATTCGTTGGATGCTCCTACTTCAAGAGTTCAACATTGAAATAAGAGATAAAAAGGGGAGTGAAAATGTGGTGGCTGACCACCTCAGCCGTTTGGTGCACGAGGAGGACTCCTTACCCATTCTATAAACTTTCCCCGACGAGCAATTGCTGTCCCTGGAGGTAAGTGAGCCCTGGTATGCTGATTTGGTCAATTATTTGGTCACAAAACAAGTTCCTAGCACTCTAGATAAGTACAAGCGTGATAAACTTAGAAATGATGCACGATTTTATGTGTGGGATGATCCATATTGATGGAAGTATTGTCCTGACCAGATTATTCGTAGATGTGTGCACAATTCCGATTTTAATTCAATTCTTGCATTTTGCCATAGTTATGCATGTGGGGGTCATTTTGGCACCCAAAGGATAGCCCTTAAGGTTTTAGAGAGTGGTTTCTATTGGCCTACATTGTTTAAGGATGCTAGAACATTTTGTATAACTTGTGATAGATGCCAAAGAACAGGTACAATAGGTGCCAATGACCAAATGCCGCAAACACCCATCTTTAATGTGGAGATCTTTGATGTATGGGGTATGGATTTCATGGGACCCTTTCTGCTCTCATATGGTTTTACTTATGTTCTGCTAGGCGTGGATTATGTGTCGAAATGGGTGGAAGCCAAAGCAACCCGTACTAACGATTCTAAAGTGGTGGCAGATTTTATCAAGGCTAACATCTTTTCCAGATTTGGCATGCCGAGGGTGTTCATAAGCGATAGAGGCTCCCACTTTTGCAATCGCACCATTGAGGTGCTATTTAAAAAGTACAATGTGAAGCATCGAGTTTCCACGCCATACCACCCTCAAATAAGTGGCCAAGCCGAAGTCTCAAATAGAGAAATCAAGCAAATCTTGGAGAAGACTGTTGGGTCAAAACAGAAGGATTAGAGCTTGTGTTTAAAAGATGCACTGTGGGCATATCGCACTGCCTACAAAATACCTCTAGGGATGTCTCAATTCCGACTAATATACGGCAAGCCGTGCCACCTACCTGTGGAACTGGAGCACAAAGGGCACTGGGCTGTGAAAACATTCAATTTGGACTTAAATGCTGCTGGAATGAATAGGAAGCTCCAACTGAATGAACTTGAGGAGATACGGAACCAAGCCTATGAGAATGCGCTAATTTACAAGGAGAAAACAAAGGCATTTCATGACAAAATGATTCGGGGAAAAACATTCTCAATTGGACAGAAAGTGCTACTATTCAATTCCCATCTACGATTGTTCCCTGGTAAGTTACGGTCTAAGTGGATTGGGCCATTTGTTGTCACTAATGTTTTTCCCCATGGTGCAGTCCAAGTTAAAAGCTTAAGGAACGGCGATGAATTCAAAGTGAACGGGCATCATCTAGAGCTATACTATGAGAGTGATTTGGGGCAAATTGTGGAAGAAATCCCACTTAGTGCCGTGGGCCCTATCCAAGCTTAGAAGGAAGTTTCGTTTGGCTGCAAGACGTTAAAGCAAGCGCTTCTTGGGAGGCAACCCATGTTTTGCATTCCTAAAAACCTTCCCTTTTCTGCAATTTTATTTTGCCATAATTGTCATTTTTATTTGTTGCTTGTTTAATTATTTTTGGTGTGAGTTTATTTTTGAAGCATTGACAGATATGCAAGGTATTTTACATTAAAATTCGTTGAAAATGAACAGGAGGCAGAAAAATAAAAGAGGGAGCCTTCACAAAGGCTGCTTAGGAGAAGTCTCAGTAGTAGACGGAGCATCAGCAGTCGGCAGAGGCACAGAAGCAGGAGGTATCAGAGGTTGATCATTTGGAGCTTCACTATGTGGTACAACCCCAAAAGACGAAGGCAAATGCTGTTGGAACAAACCCACAAACCTCTGATGATCAAGTAAAATCTGACCATCAGATTCCTGCATCTAGTCAATCTTCCTCTTCATGTTTGTAGCATAGTTATGTGCAAGCTTGTGCAACTGTTTATTCTCATGCTTGAGCCCTCTAATCTCCTGTTTGAGACTCATCACTTCAGCCGCCACTGATTCAACTTGACGGGTTCGAGCAAATAAACATTGGGCCATATTGGACACAGAACCTGCACACTGCACACTGAGAGCCAGAGAATCCTTAATAGCCAACTCATCAGATCGTTTGGAAAGAAGTCTGTTATCTTTGGGAATGACAAGGTTCCGGGCGACCACCGCGGCGGTCATATCATTTTTCATCACCGAATCCTCAACGGTAAGAGGACCAGTAGGGGATATGAAGGATGGGCGCCATATGTTGTCTGGAGAAGGTGGGACTGCCTCTTCACCAAGGTTCAAGTCAAAACGACGGTCGGAGGGGCCAGACATTTTCAGACGTGTTAAAGAAAGAAGAGGTCGGACAAGTCAAGGTCATATAAGTGCAAGAAGGGAGTTTCTACAGGCAGAAATTCAAGTGTGCTTTGAACGTCCTGCATACCTCTATAAAAATCAGCACTTGATGGAATTTCAGAGATCGAAGAAGCGAGCTCAGAAATGTAAGAGGCCAACTCAAAAATCGAAGAGGCGCTAGCTTTCTCAAAAGCTGGGCTTGCTCAGAAACCACGACCAATCTTCTTTTCCAGATTTTTCCGCACTTGTCACATGCACCCTCTGCACTCAGACGTGTTAAAGAAAGAAGAGGTCGGACAAGTCAAGGTCGTATAAGTGCAAGAAGGGAGTTTTTACAGGCAGAAATTCAAGTGTGCTTTGAACGTCCTGCATACCTCTATAAAAATCAGCACTCGATGGAATTTCAGAGATCGAAGAAGCGAGCTCAGAAATCTAAGAGGCCAACTCAAAAATCGAAGAGGCGCTAGCTTTCTCAAAACCTGGGCTTGCTCAGAAACCACGGCCAATCTTCTTTTCCAGATTTGTCTGCACTTGTCACATGCACCCTCTGCACTAGACGGGATTTCAGAGATCAAAGAGGCAAGCTCAGATATCGAAGAGGCAGAACTTTTCCAGACGTGTCAGCATCTGTCATATGCAAAGTCAGCTTTGTGGAAATCACGGGCAGTTTGTCGAAGCGCTGATTCCAGATATCGAAGAGGCACTTGCTTTTCAGACATGTCAGCGCCTGTCACATGCACACTCAGCCTTGCGAAAATTACGGGCAATCTGTTGAAGATTTCTGGTGACGTAGAAAGCACGTGAAGAATTACTATTCAATCATCCAACGGTTGCCGACAAGAGTGAAAGAATAGTACCGGTTATTAATTCATATAAATGTCGACCTTCACCCTCCCTTGCAATGTAGACATACATAACCCTTCTTCTCCGAGAATGCCTTCCCAACAAAGCCTCTCGAGTCACTCAGTGTTCCTTATTCCTTGGGATACCTCTGCAAACAACTCATCCAAAGCAAAAGTATTTCATATCATGAAGGTTGAAAGCAAGAGTATCTCATATCATGCTTTCTCCCTATCCTTCTCCTTGTCGTTATTTTGGGACAAGGAGAAAGAGAGCAATCAGCTAGCACTTGGTATCAATCTTCCGATCTGGAACCGACTGCTTGGAACCCCTTCCTAATTGCTTACCTAGCCTTGCTCTTGAGTACTCATCTTCATCATCTTATGCTTCCTCTTCGTCTACCTCATCTGCCTGGGGAACATATAAGGGAAGTGAAAATGATACCTCGAAGCATGTGGAGACAATTTGCCAATTCATCCTTAGTTAGGGACAAGGATGCTAGAACTCATGCCTATTTCATTCAAAGCATGTTATTGATTTGCATAACACATATTCAAGATGAAGTTGTGCAGTGACCACCAAAGCCAAATTGTCGTGCCCTTATTTCTTTATGTGTTTAAGTTTAACCTCGTTGAGCCTTGTTAAGCCTATGTTCTTTGTTAATCCACACTATCCTTACCTGGCCTAGTTTTAGGACCATCCATACCCTTGTTCTTGAAGCATAGTAAAACATGACTTAAAATGAACTCTTTTTTTTTATCAATGTATTGCAGAAAGCAAGTGTGGGGGAAGTGATTCTTGTGTGTGTGTGTGTGCCAAAGTCCTTAATAAGGCACGGGTAGAAGAAAAAAAAAAGAGTGAAAAGAAAAAAAAAAGTTTGTTAAAAAAAAAAAGGGTCCAAAACATTGAATTCAGCCCTAAGTGTTGCATGAATCTTCCCTTTGTATTTAAAAGTTGATTTCTGCATTCTAAAGTGAATTCTAAGTTTCAATTTCATTACTTTGCTTGCTATTGCTTTAAGAACGTTTGTTATCCCTATCCTTTCTTTGTTAGCCATTACCTTTAGCCCCGTTACAACCTTTGACTTCTATCTTGAGTGTTATGTGTTTCAATTTGTGGAGTTTGAAGTTGGTATGAGCATATGGTGTCACTGGTTCTCGCATCTAAGTAGTAGCATTCCATTCATGAGATCATTACTAAACATGCTTAATAACTCCAGAAAATTGCTTTCTTTGTTATAACACATGTGAGTCCTAGTGTTTCGTGTTTACATTAATCTTCTCACATATACTAGTGTAGGGTGTGTAGTCAGAAAATGTGTGTGAAAATAGAGAGTATCTTGTAAGAAATTGAGCAAATTCTCTAAGGCATGTTACTACATTCAAAACATCATTTTAATTGGTTAATTGTGAACTAGTAAGTGGTGACTGTGATTAAGTATGTGCTCAAGTGTAAAGATGACCAAAATCTGTGGGAATGATGATTCTTAACATGTCATGTTTCATTAAAAATCCCAGAGGCAAATGTTGGAAGGTCTAGGTTGTATTTTGTTTGTTTCGTTTGTTTTGTTTTGCTCGAGGACTAGCAGAAGCTAAGTGTGGGGGAATTTGATAGAAGCATATTTATGCAACTAAGTTAGCTTGTTCTCATGCATTTATGTTGTTATTTCTTAGTTAATTATGCATTTTAAGCTATTTTCGTGTGTTTGTACGTCCAAAGGGTTAATGTGGCAAAGAAGTGCATTTTGGAGCATTTTGGAGCATTTTTGGGTATGGAATGGATAGCTTATGCTTGGAGCAAAAGGAATGGATGAAATTTGAAGTTTGTGCATCATCCTCTCCCTATAAATAACCATTTTAGCACACTCATTTCACCCAACACATTCACCTACCACTACATCCACTCATTTCACCCAACATATCCACTCATTTCTACCACCCAACACATTCACCTACCACTACATCCACTCATTTCACCCAACACATCCACTCCTTTCAACCACCCAACACATTCAACTACCACTACATACACTCCGTTCAACCACCCAACACATTCACCTACCACTACATCCACTCATTACCACCACCCACTACATCCTCTTCCTAGTCTATAAATACATTCATCCACCCTTCATCAAGGGGAGATCAATCAAAACACATCCATTCATCTTCACATCCATTCCTCCATACAAACAAACCTTCAAACACGTACCAACACCTTGTGCCGTAGCAAAAGAAGGGAAGGAAAGTGCTTGGATGTGCTTGCTATCCAACTTGGATTGTTGGAGCGTTTAGGTGTTTTCTTTCTTTTCTTTCCAATGTTTAAATTCATTTTACTTTGTTTTGTTGTGAAGATGAGTGGTTAAACCCCTCTTGGCTAGGGGTGATTTCAAAGCCATGATTATGTGTGTAATATGATTTGATAAATTCCAGTTATGAACTCTTGAATCGTAAATGCAATTGGCTTAACTATTTGATTAATAACTTATTTGTATTTGTTGATTAAGGGTCGACACTTAATTGGCATGCATAAATCCATTGCTAGAATATAAGGAAGTTTCACATAATCGTTACAAACTTATATTCACATGTAGTGAAGGTCGCTTATAAACGATCGCGTTAAGTTCAATTCCTAGCATGAGTGACATGATGTCATAGTTGCAAGTGCTTTGTCAATGCTTATGATTTTCATTAAACGTAATGATCTTTGATTGTATCTCTATTATGATGTCATGTAGGGAACTTTAGAAGAATGTTTTGGGTTGTCGAATGATGTCGTCCAATCCAATAAAACAAGGAAAATATGAGAGTTAATTAGTGATGTCACGGTTAATTTGGAGCATTGTCATTCATAATTCAATGAAGTAGTAACTGGAAATCAAGTTATTTGCATGCATGTCATGTGTGGAGAAAAAGCCTCTAGCTATTCCATCCATCATTTTATTCATCCAAATCAAAACCCCCCTTTTAGTTTCTTGTTTCAGAGTGTTTCAAATATGTTTTAGTTTGTGTTTTTAAGTGTTTTGATTCAAGTAAAAGTCAATTTTCGTCCAAAGTCATTCCTAGTGTCTAGTTTGAGTTTATTTGGTTGTTTTAAGTTATTTTGAGTATTTTAAGTTTGCTTTGAGTCTTGAGAGTCTTATTAAGTGTTTTTAAGTTTAGTTTTATGTTTTTGAGTCAGTTTAGGTGTTATTAGCAAGCCCTCCTAATCCCCGTTCTAGAACGATCCCTACTTATACTTTTACTACAATTGTCAAAAGAGGGTTAAATTTGTGTGCTTATATATTTCGCATCACAGGTAGGCACGGCTGTGAAAGCAGGGCTTAGGCTAGGTTGTGTGCAGGAGAAGGAATTGGATGATTAGGTTCGTGATGCTCAACTATTGATGATGTGCTGCTTCAGTATTGAATCGTCTGGAGTGTTGAGAACAAGGCATGCCCCCGGTTCTTGGTAGTCGAGCTGGTGTATCCTTCTGGCACTCGTCTGCCCCCGGCGTACCATTAGGCTGAGTTGCTGCGTTTGTCAGAACAGAAGTAGTCTTTATATCCGGCAATCTATGTGGGGTAGTCCTATCTGCTTGATATTGTCATTGAAAGATGACTTCCTTATGTTGGTCATGACTTATCAAAATGCCTTATCAATAGCTTCGTTGCATTGGAAATCCCGCAATCGCTCGGTCATGAGCCTTTCTACTTCTTCCTAAATTGGCTTTTGTTGGGGGTGGCGGAGCACTCGGCTGTCGTCGGTCGTGACCTGCTGGTCTAGACGGTTCATCTATATGTTCAGCTCGTCTACAGTGCGGCTACAGTGCATGTGATATATTCCTAGCAGGCAAGTAGGTAACTCCCAGGCTGCTGGTTGAACTTGAGCTAAATTGAGTGACTGCTCATCTCTGTCCGTTATGCTGCCTATTTTGATGTGTGGTGGACGATGCTATTTGCGGGCCTTGCTGCGAATGAACACTTCTCCTGAAAGGTTGTTCATGTTGATTATCAGAATGTGGGCCCAACCATGAGTGTATGTTTATCCCTGGGCCTAACTGAGAATGCACTCTCCTCTATGCGCTAAGACGGAAGTATACGCTATCTTGAAAGCCCAGTTGGGAGTGTACTCCATGTGTCAAGTGGCTGCTTGCTGGGATGTTACTGGAGAGATTCTTTGTCTGCCTTTGTCATACTTCGAGACACCTTGTCAGGGGCACATTGTATCTCGGTGCACTGCAAGAGCTGATTCACCAAGGCCGTCTGCTATACGAGGGCGTGCTCGTCAACTCTATTACTTGTCGAGACAAGTGTTATTCTCCATTTGGGTTGGAAAAGCTTGGAAGGAATGTATCTCATTGAGCAGTGGAAGTGTGGCAGACTCCGGACGCGAGATTTCAGTTGGAAAATGTCAAATCCGCAGAAAAATGTGGTGAAAATGCTCCCAGTTCGATCGTTAATCCATAAATTTGGAGTCGGATTGGTTGAACTAATGTTGGACCGATTTAGGCTGCTTGGAAGTTCACGGGAGTGGGCTGCTCGGCGAGAGCAAGCTAGGCAGCGAGAGTGGGCTGCTAGTGAGAGCAGGCTGGGCCATAATAGTGGGCTACTAGGTGGGAGTAGGCTGGGCCACGAGAGTGGGCGGCTCGACATGTAACGGTCCGTCCCTAAAAATTATGATTTTTATAATTTTAATAAGTGAATTTACGAAAATGCCCTTTAAGGCAAAGTATTGACTTTTGTTGACTACCGTGTCGTGTCACTTAAGGTTCATTTTCTTGGCGTATTCTCGTAGTACACGTTGCTATGGACGTGTAGGTGCAAACAGAACGCGATTGGGAGTTATAACGAAGGAGATATTAACGTTTAAAGTTGGGGGCATTTTAGTAAATTAGTTATTTCCTAGAAAGTTCCAAATTTTTTGGACCAAAATATGATTGAGCAACGTGTGTGGCCCATATTAAAGGAAAGAAAAGTGGGTGGTGCAGATGAAAAATAAAGGAGAGATAAGGGAGGGAAGTCGGCCAATGAGGGAGAGAGAGAGAGGGAAGTGACCAATGAGAGACAAGAGGAAGGAGAGAAATGAGAGAATAAGAAAAGAAGAAAAGGGGGACCATACCTTCAAAATCTGTCGGACCCAGCCCGTTTAACCCTTTTTTAGGCTTTTCCATCGATTTTCTGATAAATCAAACCACCTAACCACTTGGGAAACACTCGAAGACCTCCCCTAATTCCATTCCACCCCAAATTTGATGGAATCTAGCCTTCAAAATAGTAAAACCCGCAACGTGGGAGTGACAGGATTGTGTGTAAATTCCTCAAATTCTGATATAGGTTCATCCAATTACCACCACCAATAAGCTCCCCTCAACCCCAGGAACAAAGCCCAAGCAATGTTTTAGGCGTTAGAATGAGTTTGGAGGTCGAGTCAAACACACCCAAATTTAGAGCTCCGGTGGATTTTTGTGAAATTGGGGCTTTTCTTAGCCAAATTGGCCTTAGTCACATGTATGAAAGTTTCTCTACTCACTGAGATCTTCATTTCTATGAAGTTTGAGAATTTTTAGAAATAGTTGAATTTCTCGACGAGTCAGGGAGGTCGACCGCCACCGCGAAGGCGCGTGGCCAGTGGACCGCCGATGCTATTTTATGCTAAATCTATATATTGATCTCAGATTTGATATCGGTATATGTGATTTGATTATTGTAAACCTAGTTTCATTATGGTGCATCACTTAATTGTTATAGCAATCGACGATCCGACCGTTGGATCATCGCCAAACTTTAATACATTATAGTACATAATATTTCAGGACCATAGGAACTTACGGATCAGGAATCTGATGTACGAATCTTCCCGAATTGGATTTGTAAGTTCATAAAATAAAACGTTAACTGCCATTTAGTTTCGGCAATTGGTGGAGATCCAACGTTGGATTGTAATGAAACTTTAGTATGATGTTTTAGAAGCATAATGTGGATAATTAGAAGTTATGGATCGGAAATCTAAGATGTGAATTTTCTGGATTGAGTTACGTAGGGTTGTGGACCCTACCGTCGATATTTGACCGATGGTTGACTTTTGGTGAATGGGTCTCAAATTATTTTAGAACGTCCTTGGGGATGTTTTTTATGTAAGTTACGTGTTCTATTGATAAGGATTTTGAGATGTGGTTTGATAATTGTTCTAGGTACCGATCGTTCGTGATGCCTCGATATTTGTGGTAGGGAATGGTAACGCGAACTCCAGGTGAATGGGCTATTGTTTTCTATATATATATGCTTAACGATTTCCAGAAACTGGTCTTAAATGAATCTACGATTTAAATACCATGTCAAGGATACATTATATTTTAGTAATTGCATTAGGATAGTTTTTCATACTATTCAATGATGTTGTGGAGGCCCATGTAAGCTTCATGTGAGTAAATTATGATAATGGTGGTTGCATTGTGTATGGTTATATGTAGATGCATTTAGAGCTTGCACCCTAGTGTTAGTGCTCCCGCCCGTGGCCAGGGCACAGTCCTTCATGTGATGTTCACCTCCCACACCGCATGCTCACCTTGGATCCAAGTTTGGGGCACAACCATGTCGTACAGACCACAATAGGTGGTTCTGACTCATAGGTGACCCACGATTTATCACACAGCCTTCACGTGATCGTAGCACTTGAGCGTACTTATTTACACCAAGCCTTGTCGTACAGACCACAGTAGGTGGTTCTAAGTCATGTCCAGGAATTGGTTTATGAGCTATAGGTTCACCCGTATAGGTCATGTTAGGTGACTCCAGCTGACATATTATTTACTGAGATACTTGACATGGCACATACTTTGGTCTTCAATGCTCTCAAACCTCATTTCTATATACGTATGTCTTATTATTTTCTAGAAAAGTATACGGGTTTTACGGTGATGGGTTATTATCTTTGGAAAGAGCAATGGTTTCAAAAAGCCTTGTTTTTGCCCACTCACGTTCTCTGTTTTTTGCCCTTCTAGGTTTTAGCTGTTGAAAGTTTGTATCGATGAGGATTCTTGGCGAATCTCAGCATAGGTGGCTACCTTTGAGGGTATGATCCTTACCCACACTACTGTACTTTACTTATGCTCTGACGTCGAGTGTGAAATGAGTTCATTACCGCTCACAACGCACTCTTGTCTTTAGACATTATTAGGTTTAAATTTATTCACATTTTTCCATATTACTATACTTTGTGGCTTCATCACCTTCCAAGTGTCGGCCAGCACAGCTCGATTCGGAGTCTTAGGGGACATTCCGAGTCGGGGTGTGTCAGTTTGGTATCAAAGCATAAGTTAGGTAGTATTGCGTTCATCACACGCGTGATGTAAGCATTTTTTGTTCTTTAACCTAATTTTCGAATTTTTCCACCTCGTCGAATACAAAAAATGTATTAGTTTTTCCTAAGTTTTAGGTAGTTTTGTTGACTTCTCAACATTTTAGAAGGTCACTTTGGTGAACGTTTTTAGATTTATAGCGAAGAAATTCCCTATCAAGGAAAGATGTAGATTTAAGACAAGTTGATGGCCCTAAAGCAGGGCTAAGGTATCGATAACGGTGTATCACCAGCGAACTATAAATTAATCCTGCCATTATTTTCACGTCATCATTATCAACCTTTTCGAGATAGGAAACCAGAATTGATTTTGATTCCTTGGCAGTACCCGTTAGCATACCCTTTATTGGGGTTCCTATGAAGTTATTTTGTCAAGATTCCAAAATTGTCTGGAGTGACAACTTGGTGCTAAGGTGGTAACAATCAACAAAAGAAATATCTGGGCGACAGTCACTTATGATTCTTGATAGTACTAGCCTTCTTAATCGCACTAGCTATCATTGCAGATCTTTAGGAGAAAGATTGACTTCCGTTTAAGCCTACTCTAAAGTAGATTATTAGTAAATTCCTCTTTCCAGGTTTGGGACATCTTAACCAATACTAGTTTCCAAAACTTCTTTTGGCTAATGTACTCATCATTTCGATGAGTATGGGCACCGAAGTACAAGTTGTTATACCTATGATTAGTATAAAATCTTTGAAGTAGTGAGTATTCCCTCTAGAATTTTGGAACCCCCATCACATGATCAGTTCCTTATTAATCATCCAAAATCACTCATCCGAGCGGGCTCTAGTCTCTAATCAGCCTATGGTAGCGATACTAATTAAAGATTGTATGATATCCAAGAATTGTCAACCAATATTCAAACGATATGATTTCTGATACCCGACACAGGTGCTGGCATTTGGGTGTGATACCCTTCTACAGAATGTTGGTTCACAGTTTTAGGGTAAAAAATAATATCAAAATGTCATAAATCCATTAATTAGTGCGCGACTAATAGACTGATTAATAGTGACTGCTGGAGCTGAAGAAATTAACTCTCGAAAAGTTAGGAGCAAGCTTTGTATTAGGACAGTAAATTCATAGTTGTTTTTACCTTATCACCTATCTAGGTAAACATAACCTCTCCAATTAGCCACCTTTTCGATCACCTTCACAGGTAGACAATAGAATTGAAGTACAGGTTAATTTCTCATTGTTAAAGTGAATGCAATGGCAAGGAAGCTATGAAGACCTATTAGCACGTGGTGTAGTGAAAGGAAATGTTTTGGTATATTTTGAGAACATATATTCAGGCGTCATATTCCAAAATCTTACCTGAGATATTATCATCGATCCATTTTCTCATACTACATTAGTTTCTTTGCGTCTTTTTGAGCAACTCCTACTGTTTGGAAGAACTTAGTTACTAAAGTTTACCGATTAGGAATTTATTCATCTGAGCCCTTATTTACGGAACTTCGAACCTTAGGGTCATACCTAGATTTTAGCAACTTCCTTAGGTTGACGATTAAAAACCGTTATCCCCTACTTCAAGCTGATGATCTAGCAGACTCATCATTTGTAACTTGAGTTTTCTTCCATAACCTGCCTACTTCGTAGTAGTCATTTCGACGACTTTCTCATCTTCTTCGGCAGTAAGACCAAATTTCTCAAACATTGGTTTTGTTTAGATTGATACTTATCACGAGAGACGTGATCTTCACAGACGATATTCTTTCATTTTTCAAAAAAGAGTTTAGAGGAAGAAGGTTGAAATTCTCACAAAGTGTTGTGAGATTTGAGATATCCTTAGTCTTGTCGAGTTTATCGACAATTGGTTAGCGATTGTCGGCTATTGTGTTTTTCTTCACTTATCGACCAAGGAAAGTTAGTTAAGCTTGGGGTGTTGATTATGGATAAAGTTTCTGACAATTGAATTGTTGTTCTCACCTCACCATCGGTTTACACTTTTCGAGGACGTTGATCATTTTGGAAATCCATGATGACGTGTTCCTTGGATATTTTAACTGAGTAGAGGCAGTATGATAGAGTATCGCTTACATTTCCTGATGTGAGAATTACTTAACACACAAATTAAACCCTCTTTTTGACAATTGTAGTATAGATGTAAGTAGGGTATCGTTCTAGGCCGGGGATTAGGAGGGATTGCTAATCTATTCTAAATTAATTTAAAAATATTAAATAAGACTCAAGGACATAAAATTAGGCTAAAAACTCTAATAACTCGAAACACACTTAAAATGACTCAAAATAATGAAAACAATTAAATTAAACACTAGGAACTGAAATGGACGGAAATTAAATTAAAAGACTAACAATAAAGAAAACTAACTAAATAATATAATTTAATAATGGATGGGTGTTTGGTTTTGATGAAAAGTAAATTAAACTTAATTAAATTACAGAATTGACAAAAACATAAAATTAAGGTAAAATGATAAATGACGGACTAGCTAGAGGGTTCTTCTCCACACATGACACATATGCAACCTAAATTGATTTTCAGTTGTTCTTTCAATAAATTATTAATTCTCAACACTCCAGATTAACCGTGAACAGCACTTTTTTAATCTTCAAGTTTTCCTTAAGTTATTGAATTGGACGGGAAAACGCATACAACAATTCAAAACATTCTTCAAAAGTCCCCTACGTGAAAAGCACAATAGAGATACAATCAAAGATCATTAAACTTTGTGAAAACTATAAGCATTGACGAGACATTCGTAACTATGAAAAGCATGATACTCTTGCCAAGAATTTACTTAACGTGATTGTGACTAGCAACCTTTACTACTTGTGAAAATAAGTTCATAACGATTAGGTGAAATTCACTTATATTCTAGCATTAAATTCATGCATGTAAATTAAGCGTGCACTCTCAACCAACATACACAAATCAGTTTTTATACGAACAGATAAGTAAATTGAAATCACAACTTATGAAATCACAACCGAAGGTAATCAATTCATATTACAAATATATTCATGGTTTCGAATTAACCTCTAACCAACATAAATTTAATTACACATTATTAAAAACAGAAATAAAAGAGAAGTTTGGAAAGATTTAACCGAGAGCGAGAGTGTTTCTGCTTCCTGTGCGCTGACCTCCTTCGTTCTGCCTTCTTCCTGACCTCCACGTCAGCTCCTGGCTCCCACGCTGCTCTGACTTCTCCTCTCGTCTCACCCAGTCCGAGTCCTCCTCGGTTTTCTGCTGCAGCAAGGCAGCTGTCTGCTCCTCTTTCCTCGCTGCCAAAGGGCAGCGTTCTTTCCTTCTGTGCGCGCCTGTCCCTGCCTATTTCTGCGTGCTGACACGCTGCCTAGGGCAGCTCCCTCTCTTTCTCTCGGTTTCTCCTATTCCACGCTGCCCAAAGGCAGCCCTCTTCTATCTGTCCCGTACCTCCACGTCTCTCCCCCCCAGCTGCCAAGGCAGCTACTCTCCTTTCTGACCTTCTGCGAGCTGCGCAAAGGGCAGCTCCCTTCTCCCGCTCCAAGACCCCCCCCAAAATCACCTCCTCCCCTCTGCTCTCTGCCCTCTTTTCTATATATCTTTTTTTTTGCGCCTTCTGCTTTCCAGTTCATTTATATTTCCCTTATTTTTTTATTCTTCTCCGCGCTGTCCGTCCACTTCTCTCTGCGCATACCACGTTACTCTTTTCCGCTCCTCTTTTCTGCTTGCTGTCAATCCCCCTTTTCGTCTCTGGCAGCCTTGCTGCGACTCTGCCTTGCTCACGCTGCTAGGCAGCTGTTTTCTTCCCCACGCTGCCCTCTTCTATTTTTATTGCTGTTCAAAGCTGCCAGGCAGCTCTTTCCGCCCACGTCTCCTTTTGTTATTTTTTTATGCCATTTCCTTTTGACTTTTCAAAGCTGCAAGGGCAGCTTACTCATTCCCTCTTAGCTGTCTCCTTTTATTTTCATTTAGTTTCTAGCAACCCCACATAGCAGAAAAATAAGTTCTTTTGATCATGTTACTCCTACAAACACAATATATCAAAAGTATCATAAATACTTAAAGCTTCCAACTAAATTAGACAAGAAAAGAATTATAAAAGGATGAAATATATAGTTTAAATATTGGTTTATCATTTAGCGTCACAATGGATTAGCAATATTGTAATTTAAATTTGCTTTTGACGAATTTATTACATAAAATTTCACTTGTTCTATTTTTATTTTCTTTGCATAACAAATCCTATAAACACAAAAATAACGTAAATAGCTTAAAAATATAAGGAACTAACTAAGAAAAGACGAGTAAATTTGAAGTAAAAATATATATAAATATGATCCGATCAAATACCCCCACACTTAACTTTTGCTAGTCCTCGAGCAAAACAAAGAAAACAAGAACAAGAAGTAACAAGAAAAACATTAGTTTCTCCCTATCTGACCCTCATAGAATTTCATTTAAGAAAACAAATCATCAAGAACCATAGCTAGCATCAAGGAACTAATCCAAGTTCATCTTCCTTATTCAAATATTAGCAGTAGTCTTCAAATCATCCTTGAAGTGTAGTGTGTGAGATAGCCATGCTAATGCAATTTCAAGTTTTTATTATTAAAATCATCATATGCAAACTAGTGACCTTCTCACAGGATATGCACTCAATCACACATGTGTTTAGTTTTAATGTGTTTCGCTCAAAGAAACAAATGTGAAATTTCTACCATAAGCTTGCATAAAGATCTCATCTCCACAATCATAATTGCAAAACTTAAATCAAGAGGAGTTTTATTGGATGTAATGAGGTTTAGGGAGAGGGTTATTGAAATGAAAGAATAGGAAAACACAAGTTCCAAGCTACATTGCAAGCAATTCTTTTCTTTAGATTCATAAAAACTCAAGCTCTCCAACGATTCTTCTAACACCTCCAACCACACCCTTAACTGAAACTTTAAAAACTTTTTATTTTCTTTTTATACAATCTTTATCTTTTCTTTTTCTTTTCTTTTCTTTTCTTTTTTTTTTTTTTTTTTTTTTTAATTCACAAACATGAAATACCCCCACACTTATTCTTTTGCCAAACATCTTCACAGTATTTCACAAACGTTTCTCATAAGACAATCTCGCATTGCTCGCTTGGAAAGGGTAAGGAAAAATGTTTCAGGTATAAGGGTAGACATATCTGGTGATAAGAAATAAAAGGCTCAACAAACACGGCTCAAATTGGCAAACTAATGATATCATTTTTCTTTGGGAAACATGGTTATTTGGACCATAGTGGTAAACCTAATGCCTCTATCATTTCCAAGTTCATGCAATCAATGACAAACATTTCGAAAGATCGTTACGCAAGTTCTAGAGATGTATCTCACTTAAGTTCATCACACATGAAAGAATAGGAGTGTATGAAAAATGCACACACTTTCAATCGGCTCAAAAACTCACATAGGATGTATATGGTCACTAAATTCACATATGAAGCTTTAAGTCATACTTTAGTTTCACATTAACAAGGCTATGTGCATTTGGTTTTTCAAAGATGGTCAAACATGTACAAAACTAACAAGAGAATTAGGAATTTCATAAAACACATGTTAACTAAGTTCTTGATGATCGTGATTCAAATTTGATCTAATTATATCATTGGGTCGGGAAACTAACAAAAATCTAATTCAAAACAATAAGGGAAACAAGACAATATTTTTGGATTTTTAAATTTTCCGAAATTTTTTTAATTTAAATTTTTTTTAAAAGAAAACAAAACTAATTAAGAACACAAAAAACAACAACACAGTTTTTTTTATTTTTTATTTTTTAAAAGAAAACAAAACTAATTAAGAACACAAAAAACAACAACACAGTTTTTTTTTATTTTTTATTTTTAAAAGAAAACAAAACTAATTAAGAACACAAAAAAAAAACAACACAGAGACAAATGAAATTCTGGAGATTTCTACCCCCACACTTAAACTTGACATTGTCCCCAATGTCAGAAAACACTATAATGCAAATAAAAATAAAATAAATAAATAATAAGAAACAAAATAAAACAATTGGACTGAAAACTTCCCTAATTTGCAGTAAAATCAAGCGATGACCCCCAAGCTAAAATTCTGCAATCAACTTCAAGGGTGGAAATAACCAAAAGTTCCTGCAAAGAAAAGGAAAAATTCAGTTAAGTAACGCAAGAAAATTAAAAAAAAAAAAAAAATTGCAAACGAAAAATTGAAAATTACGATAAAAGATAATGAATAAAACTAATAAGTAATCATTGGTCGTGCTTGTTGACTTTCCACAGCTTTCCTCTTGAACAGGGTGACACTTAGCTTTTCACTTGCAAGTGATGATTTTATGCTATTGTACTGCAAGGCTTTGCTCTTTGGGAATGTTGCAGTTCCTTATTTGTTCTCCAAGCAGATGTGGCAGCTTCTCTTGTTCTTCATCTCAGACTCCTTCCGCTGGGATGATTGCGCAAGCTGCATTCTTCTCTGCTTGTTTCTTCTGTACGTTGTCTCCACATGCTGCTGGTGTCATTTTCGCTTGCCTTATCTGTTCTTCAGGTAGATGTGGCAGCTTCTTTGGAAGTACATCAGCAGTGGAAGACGAGTACTCGAGAGCAATTTCTCCATGTCCTGCAGGTTAGAACAAAGACAAGGAAAAGGACATGGAGAATGCATGATATGAGATACTCTTGCTTTCAACCTTTATGATATGAAATACTTTTGCTCTGGATGGGTTGTTAGCAAGGGTATCCCAGGGAATGAGGAATACAGAGTGACTTAGGAGGATTCTTTGGGAATGCATTTTCGGAGATGAAGAAGTGCTAAGAGGGTGTGCCTTTGCTGTGGAAGGCGAAGGTAAATACTTATAGGACTTTTCTTCACAACCGGAACTATTCTCTCACTCATTGTCGGCAGCCGGTGGATGGATGAATAGTACAAATTACGCGCTTTCTGACAAAGCTGCCCGTAATTTCCGCAAAGCAGATTCCTCATTGGTATCTGGAATCGGCGCTTCGAGCTCTGAGCATTGTCGATTGTAGAGGTAGCATGTGACACGTGCGGATAAATCTGGAAAAGAAGATTTGCCCGTGGGTTGAAGCCCAGCTTTTGAGAAAGCTAGCGTGTCTTTGACTGTTGAATTTCCCTCTTCGATTTCTGAATTGGTGCTTCGACAAACTGCCCGAGAATTTCGCAAAGCAATTTGCGTGTGACAAGTGACGACACGTCTGGACAAATTGATCTTTTGAAATCCGGGGTTCGGCTCATTGTTTCTGAGCAAGCCCATCCTTTAAGAAATGAAACGCCTCTTTTGAGAAAAGAATCCGGTTTTTGAGAACGGAAACTCCTCTTTTGAGAAAAGAATCCGGCTTTTGAGAAAGGAGCCCCGACTCTTCGATTTGCGAGAGGACGCCTCTTCAATTTCTGAGGAGCGCCTCTTTGATTTCTTCCTTTTTATAGAGGCGTTAATCTTGCTCCACAACACACTTATCCCTCCAGTAAACACTCCCTTCTTGCACTTCCGAAATCTTAATTTGTCCGATCTTTCTTTCTCAACACCTTCAGAAAATGGCAGGCCCTTCTGATCGACGTTTTGACTTGAACATTCGTGAAGAGGCAGCTCCGCCTTCACCAGACAACATATGGCGCCCTTCCTTCATATCCCCTACTGGTCCCCTTACCGTTGGGGCTTCGGTGATGAAGAACGATATGACAGCTGCGGTGGTGGCCCGGAACCTTGTCACTCCTAAAGATAACAGACTACTTGCTAGACGGTCTGATGAATTGGCGGTTAAGGAGTCTCTGGCCCTTAGCGTGCAGTGTGCGGGTTCTGTATCCAACATGGCCCAACGCCTATATGCTCGAACCCGTCATGTTGAATCGTTGGTGGCTGAAATACAGAGTCTCAAAGAGGAGATTAGAGGACTCAAGCATGAAAATAAACAATTGCACAAGCTTGCACACAATTATGCCACCAGCATGAAGAGAAAGATTGACCAGATGCAGGACACCGATGGTCAAATTTTACTTGATCATCGGAGGTTTGTGGGTTTGTTCCAACCGCATCTGCCTTCGTCTTCTGGAGCGGCACCGCGTAGTGAAGCTCCAACTGATCAACCTCTGCTGCCTCCTCCTTCTGTGGCCCCGCCGACTGCTGAAGCCCCGCCTACTACCGAAGCACCACCCGACCAATGAATACTATTAGTTTACATTATTGTAAAATATTTGTACTTTTTTTTTTTTTTTTTTTTTTTTAATTTTAAATTTTTTTTTTAATTTTAATTTTTTTTTTTAATTTTTTTTTTTAAATTTTTTTTTTTATGTATTTTTTTTTTCATTAATTTTAAATTTTATCTTTTTTTTATTTTTTTTTTATTTTTTTTTTATTTTTATATATGTAAATTAATGTAAAGAGACTTTGGTTAACCTTCCCCCACACTTAAACTAAATAACACAAACTCACAGAAATCAACCAAATAACGCAACTAGCTAAACAAAACAAAATGAAAGCAGTAAAGATAAGGATGGAAGAATGCAAAGCTGATTGGGTTAGTGATTCCAAAATCTCCCTTCGTTGAATGCTTGGGTTGCCTCCCAAGAAGCGCTTGATTTAACGTCTTTAGCCGGACGCATCTTTCCTTTAAATTTCCCTCGGCTCCATTTGAACCTAAAATCAAAGAAAGAAAAATAAATCAAAAATCAAAAGTAAAATACACAAACACCAATATAAACATAAACAAAAACAAAAATAAAAGGATTAGCAAAGTTGCTAATCCCCGGCAACGGCGCCAAAATTTGATGCGAGAATTACTTAACACACAAATTAAACCCTCTTTTTGACAATTGTAGTATAGATGTAAGTAGGGTATCGTTCTAGGCCGGGGATTAGGAGGGATTGCTAATCTATTCTAAATTAATTTAAAAATATTAAATAAGACTCAAGGACATAAAATTAGGCTAAAAACTCTAATAACTCGAAACACACTTAAAATGACTCAAAATAATGAAAACAATTAAATTAAACACTAGGAACTGAAATGGACGGAAATTAAATTAAAAGACTAACAATAAAGAAAACTAACTAAATAATATAATTTAATAATGGATGGGTGTTTGGTTTTGATGAAAAGTAAATTAAACTTAATTAAATTACAGAATTGACAAAAACATAAAATTAAGGTAAAATGATAAATGACGAACTAGCTAGAGGGTTCTTCTCCACACATGACACATATGCAACCTAAATTGATTTTCAGTTGTTCTTTCAATAAATTATTAATTCTCAACACTCCAGATTAACCGTGAACAGCACTTTTTTAATCTTCAAGTTTTCCTTAAGTTATTGAATTGGACGGGAAAACGCATACAACAATTCAAAACATTCTTCAAAAGTCCCCTACGTGAAAAGCACAATAGAGATACAATCAAAGATCATTAAACTTTGTGAAAACTATAAGCATTGACGAGGCATTCGTAACTATGAAAAGCATGATACTCTTGCCAAGAATTTACTTAACGTGATTGTGACTAGCAACCTTTACTACTTGTGAAAATAAGTTCATAACGATTAGGTGAAATTCACTTATATTCTAGCATCAAATTCATGCATGTAAATTAAGCGTGCACTCTCAACCAACATACACAAATCAGTTTTTATACGAACGGATAAGTAAATTGAAATCACAACTTATGAAATCACAACCGAAGGTAATCAATTCATATTACAAATATATTCATGGTTTCGAATTAACCTCTAACCAACATAAATTTAATTACACATTATTAAAAACAGAAATAAAAGAGAAGTTTGGAAAGATTTAACCGAGAGCGAGAGTGTTTCTGCTTCCTGTGCGCTGACCTCCTTCGTTCTGCCTTCTTCCTGACCTCCACGTCAGCTCCTGGCTCCCACGCTGCTCTGACTTCTCCTCTCGTCTCACCCAGTCCGAGTCCTCCTCGGTTTTCTGCTGCAGCAAGGCAGCTGTCTGCTCCTCTTTCCTCGCTGCCAAAGGGCAGCGTTCTTTCCTTCTGTGCGCGCCTGTCCCTGCCTATTTCTGCGTGCTGACACGCTGCCTAGGGCAGCTCCCTCTCTTTCTCTCGGTTTCTCCTATTCCACGCTGCCCAAAGGCAGCCCTCTTCTATCTGTCCCGTACCTCCACGTCTCTCCCCCCCAGCTGCCAAGGCAGCTACTCTCCTTTCTGACCTTCTGCGAGCTGCCCAAAGGGCAGCTCCCTTCTCCCGCTCCAAGACCCCCCCCAAAATCACCTCCTCCCCTCTGCTCTCTGCCCTCTCTTCTATATATCTTTTTTTTTGCGCCTTCTGCTTTCCAGTTCATTTATATTTCCCTTTTTTTTTTATTCTTCTCCGCGCTGTCCGTCCACTTCTCTCTGCGCATACCACGTTACTCTTTTCCGCTCCTCTTTTCTGCTTGCTGTCAATCCCCCTTTTCGTCTCTGGCAGCCTTGCTGCGACTCTGCCTTGCTCACGCTGCTAGGCAGCTGTTTTCTTCCCCACGCTGCCCTCTTCTATTTTTATTGCTGTTCAAAGCTGCCAGGCAGCTCTTTCCGCCCACGTCTCCTTTTGTTATTTTTTTTATGCCATTTCCTTTTGACTTTTCAAAGCTGCAAGGGCAGCTTACTCATTCCCTCTTAGCTGTCTCCTTTTATTTTCATTTAGTTTCTAGCAACCCCACATAGCAGAAAAATAAGTTCTTTTGATCATGTTACTCCTACAAACACAATATATCAAAAGTATCATAAATACTTAAAGCTTCCAACTAAATTAGACAAGAAAAGAATTATAAAAGGATGAAATATATAGTTTAAATATTGGTTTATCATTTAGCGTCACAATGGATTAGCAATATTGTAATTTAAATTTGCTTTTGACGAATTTATTACATAAAATTTCACTTGTTCTATTTTTATTTTCTTTGCATAACAAATCCTATAAACACAAAAATAACGTAAATAGCTTAAAAATATAAGGAACTAACTAAGAAAAGACGAGTAAATTTGAAGTAAAAATATATATAAATATGATCCGATCATTTCCCAATAGTAGAATCGTTCAAAATGAACCATCATATATATATATACGCATGTATTATTATTTTCTAAAAAAGTATACGGGTTTTACGGTGAGGGGTTATTATCTTTGGGAAGAGAAATGGTTTCAAAAAACTTCATTTTTGCCCACTCACGTTTTCTGCTTTTCGCCTTTCTAGGTTTTAGCTGCTGAAAGTTCGTATCGACAAGGTTTCTTGGCGAATCACAGCATAGGTGGCTACCTCTGAGGGTATGATCCTTACCCACACTATTGTACTTTACTTATGCTTTGATGTCGTATGTGAAATAGGTTCATTCCCCCTCACAGTGCACTCTTGTCTTTAGATATTATTAGGTTTAAATTTATTTACTTTATGGCTTCGTCACCTTCTAGGTGTCGGCCAGCACAACTCAATTTGGAGCTTAGTGGACATTTTGGGTCGGGTGTGTCACGGCGAGAGCAAGTTGGGCCACGGGAGTGGGATGCTCGGCGTGTGGCGCATGCGGGTGCGAGGCTTGGGCTCGGCTTGGCAATGTGTTGGGCTCACGTGGGGCGTGGAGTGACTTGGCTTGGGCCGTGACCTTGGTGCCGTGGGCCTTGGATGGCACGGCTTTTTCCGTGGTGGTGACACCATGGACCTCGCTGCGGGTGGCTACAGTGGTAGCCACCGCGGTGGTTCCCATGGTGGAAACTCATGGTGATGGTGCCACTCCACTTATTGTCACATTTGGCCTCGTGGATCACCGCGGTCCCATCTCTTGGATTCGAGAGTTTTCTACGATTGTGGGACTCAACTCTCAATGAAAACAACAATTTGTGGATGCAAATTTCTTCCTCCTTGTTCTTCGACAAAATTTCACCTACAAAACAAATAACACTTTAGGTCAATTACAAGAGCCTCACGTGCCCACGATGAATGGGGGGGCTTTGGCTAAAGAACCTCCAATACCAAAGTTAGAATTTAGAGAGAAAAAGTGTTTGGAGAATTTTGAGAATTTAGCAAGAGAATTGGAATTGAGTTTTGGAGAGAATGATCGGGGTTTTATAAGGGTGTGGCCGGCCCCTTTGGGAGAGAAAGGACCGGCCACTTGGTTCATTTTTTTGGTTAGGTTCTCGATTTGTGTTTAATTAGGAATAATTGAATAATAAATCAATTAATTAGCTAATTAATAGAATAATTTCCTAATTGATTAGCTAATTAATATAATAAAAGGGGAATGATTTGGGAGTTACCTTGTGGAGAAGATTTGATGAGGATGGATGAAATAGGTTTTGAATTTTTACCTATTTTGGGCACTTTTAACTTGGTTGAGGGTTGATTGCCCACTGCTCGCGCGTAGGCATCTCGATATGCCTCGAGGATAATTTTGTCATTTTAACCCAAAGATGCACGTGTCGCCTTGTGATTATTTTTGGCTCCACAATAGTGGCGGAGAAGACATTTCCGACACCTAGTTAACATGGCATCAAAATTACTGTCGGTCATAACCGACATAAACTGTTAATGTCGCTTATAACCGACAAAGATTTTAATATTTTTTAAATAGTGGTGTTGCATAAAAAAAAATCCGTGTCGCTTGTAACCAACATAAAGTTAGTGTGGTGTCACTTCTACCTGACACTAATGATTTCTTTTAAATTTTTTGAAAGTTGATGTCGATTGTAGCCCACATGGATTTTAATTTTTTTTAAATATTTAGGAAACCGGTGTCAGTTGTAGACAACATATTGGTGGCCTTTATATTTCCTTCCCCGTGTTTTCTTCTTCCTTTCTCGCATCTTTCTTATTTGTTCTTCCAACTTCATTAATTCATTCTTCTCCACAGTAAGTTTTTCTTGCTTCTAGTATTTTTATTTTCTCCTCTTATGTTTAATTTTTTATTTAGAATTTAATTTTGTAGGGATTTTATTTGAGCCGGTTGTGACACACCACGACCAAGATTGAGGCATGTTGGCCGTCACGTGAGGGTCACGTAACCATGTGCACAGTGCAGAAGCAATAGTAATAATATAGAGTACGAATAAATGAAAACCAACTCATAAGAGTACTAGTTAAGACAAATGATGGAATATGTGTGAATACACAATTAGAGCGTAAGTAGCCTAAGTTCAGTCCAGAAAACAAGTACTAATTAAACGACACCCAAAGATGCCCTACATTGGTGATAGCCTGTCAGAACCTCCACTCATCCTCATGAGCCACCAACGAACAAGCTTATGTAAAACCTGGAGGGGCGCAAAACAGAAAGTGTGAGTGGGCAAAAATAAAGCTTTTCAAAACCATTTCATTATCAAATGCTCTAACCCCTTGCCATAAAACATGTATAATTTTCCCAGAAATAGAATATATATATATATATATATATATACACAAATCGTGCTTCACAACTCCATATTCATAAGTATGTCATGCCAAAATATAAAACAGAATTAGTAACTCAGGTGAAAATAAATTCATAAATAAATAACATATTAGCCGGAACCCCTGCAGAAGTTTGTGTGGCTGAATTCATAGCTCATTAGTCAATCTAGCCAGAGTCATTGCAAGTGACCTATACGGCACTACATTGCACACGAGTCGGAACCACTGTAAAGGTCTATACGACAAGACTCGGTGTAATAATATTATGCTCAATGCTACGGTCTCATGATAGTTGTGCGATAAATCGCTAGTTACCTATGAGTTAGAACCACCTATGATGGTCTGTACGACAAGACTGTGCACCTAAATTGGATCTGATGTGAGCACATGGTGTGGGAGGTGACATTATATATAGGCATGTGCTATATCTCTGGCTAAATCACTAACATCGGGGTGCAGGTTTATGAGATCAATGTTTCTCAATTAATCACAACTGTTATTCACATTCATAATTCATAAACTCACCTGGGGCTTACCTGAGCGTCCACAGCACCATAATTATATATATATATATATATATATATATATATATATATATATATATATATATATATATATATATATGCAAACATCATATGCATATTCTAAATGTAAAACATTTGGCATGGCAATTTAAATCATAACTCATTTAAATGCATTTTCTGGGAAAGATACTGATAGGAGCATATTTATGCAACTTAGTTAGCTTGTTTCTTGGCATTTACTTAGTTTAATTCTAGTTATTTTAGTACTTTAAGCTATTTTCGTGTGTTTGTAGGTTCAAATAACAAAGTTAGCAACAAAGTGCTATTTGGAGCATTTTGGAGCATTTTTGGGCCAAAATTGGATAGTGCAAGCATGGAGACATGAGAATGGATGTTTTTGAAGATTTGAAGGCTAGAAATTAGCATGTTTGTGTGCAAGTGTGTTGACCTACAATTACCAAAAATCCATCCACTACACCCATTACATCCACTCATTACCAAACACTCACCTACTACACCCATTACATCCACTCATTACCACAACACTCACCCACTACACCCATTACATCCACTCATTACCAAACACTCACCCATTACATCCACTCATTACCAAACATCCATCCACTACACCCATTACATCCACTCATTACCAAACACTCACCCACTACACCCATTACATCCACTCATTACCAAACACTCACCCACTACACCCATTACATCGACTCATTACCAAACAACCATCCACTACACCCATTACATCCACTCATTACCAAACATCCATCCACTACACCCATTACATCCACTCATTACCAAACATTCACCCACTACACCCATTACATCCACTCATAACCAAACATTCATCCACTACACCCTTAATTAGATGGTGGTCCTCTCCCTAGCCTATAAATACATCCACCCTTCACATTAACAAGAAAGGGAGGAGAAAAGATCCATCAAAAGACACTACATTCACATCTCACAACTCCATACACTTACACTTTCATTCCTTGGCCAGGAAAACACAATCCACCCATCCACCCTTCACCATAACTCACCTATATCCATCCGCCATCATAATTTACCACTCATCCATCAAACCACACCTTGTGCCGCAACAAAGAGAAAAATGAGGACCCTTGGACGTGCTTGCCATTCAAGTTGGATTGTTGGAGCGTTTTTAGGTGTTTTCATTCTTTTGTTTTCAATGTCTAAATTTGTTTATCTTTGCTTTGTGAGTATGAGGAACTAAACCCCCCTTAGCTAGGGGGGAATTCGAAACCATGTTCATGCTTGCAATATGATTTGATTACCTTCAGTTGTGATTTCATAAGTTGTGAATTCAATTTGTTTAACTTCTTGATTGATAACTTATTCGTGTATGTTTATTAAGAGTGCACACTTAGTTTGCATGCATGAATATGATGCTAGAGTATAAGGGAGTTTGACCTAATAGTTACAAACTTATATTCACAAGTAGTGGAGGCCGCTTATAAACGATCGCGTTAAATAAATTCTTGGCAGGAGTTTCATGCTCATCATAGTAACGAATGCCTCGTCAATACTTATAGTTTTCATAATGCTTAATGATCTTTGATTGTATCTTTATTGTGTTGTTCATGTGAAGAACTTTTGAAGAATGCTTGAATTGTTGTATACGCTTTCCCATCCAATTCAATAACTTAAGGAGAGCTTGAAGGTTAATTTAAGCGGACTTAATTAACCTGGGGTGTTGAGTTTCATGATTGATCGAAAGAACAACTGAAAATTGGTTTATGTGCAAGTATGTCATGTGTGGAGAAGAACCTCCTAGCTAGCCTTCCATCCATTCAATTTACTCAAATTCGTGCATATTTCATTAGTTCTTTAATTTACTTGTTTTGTTTTCAAATTCGTCAAAACCAAAACCCCCTTTACTTTAAAGTGTTTTATTAGTCAAAATCTGTTTTGATTTGTGTTTTTAGGTGTCCCAAAAGTGTGTTAGAGTCCAAATCTACCCAGTTTGCGTTTTTAGCTTGTTTTGAGTCCTTTGAGTTTGTTTTAAGTTCTTTGAGTCTAGTTTAGTGTTTTTAACTTTGTTTATATGTTTTTAAGTCAGTTTAGAGGTTTTAGCAAGCCCTCCTAATCCCCGGTTTAGAACGATCTCTACTTGCATTGATACTACAATTTGACAACAAGAGAGTTTATTTTGTGTGTTAAGTTAATTTTCGCATCAAATTTTTGGCGCCGTTGCCGGGGATTAGCAACTTTGCTAATCCCCCGTTGTTTCTTTTTCATGTCTTTTGTTTTAGTTACTGACTTTGTTTCTATTTGTCTCTTTTATTTTTACTTATGATATTTGATTTAGTTTTGTTTCCTTGATTTCAAGTACTAGAGAAGTAAGACATGGATTTTGCGACCATTGAAGCTCAATTGGCGAAACTTACTTCTCAATTGTCACAATATGCCGAAAGGACCACAATGCAAAGTGTCCTTACAGATGGTGTGTCCTATGGGCAAGGATATCCAACTCATCAATGTTCTCAATTCGCTGCAAATGAAGATGCTTGGGGTTATCAAGGCCATAGCCAATCATGGGACAACATGTTTTCCAACGCTTACAATTCAGATTGGAAAGATTATTCAGATTACATGTGGGGAGAACCTCAACAATTCCAACAAGATGGTTATTGGCGTAAGAAGAGGAATTCTATTCAAGACCTATGCAGCCACCACAATAATCTGCCCAATTCAATTCAGGTACGTCTTTGGATAATGATATGTTTAGTAAGTTACTCACCTCTTTGAACCAGGAAGTAGAAAATGGAAACAAAGAGATGCAAAATCAAGCCAAGAAAACGGGAGAATTGGAGAAGCAAATTGGGCAGATTATGGAGTTTATGGCACAAATTCAAGAGCAAAGTGAACTCTCCAACTCAACTATTGAAAATTTGAAGGAAGATTTTGAAATCCAAGATGCTATCACTTTGGGAAGTGCTATGGAGGTTGGAGGTGAACCCAAGACATCCAAACCAAGCCAAAACATGGATGAACAACTGCTACTCGAAGAAGAGGAGAATAACAAGGCCACGGAAAGGGAAGAACCACCCTTGCCACAGCCCCACAGCCCCGTTTCACCAAATATCTTTATTCCTTGCAGGATCATGCAATCCAAGGAAGAAGAGGGTGAGAAAGGCATATTCAAAACCTTTCCAAAGAATCAAGAGCAAGAAGTGGATGGAGAATGTCTAGAATTCATCAAAGAAGATACATTTGAGACGAAAATTCCCAAAGAAGTTGGATTTTAGGACACGGGACAAGTCATAACTCTCAAAACACCAAATCTGGCCAAGTCCCATATCCCTGCAACCTTCAAAGATGTGGTGTTCATAATTAAGTGTGTTGGAGCAAGCAAGTAAGCCATCTTCTCCAACTTCAATTTTATTATATACTAACTTGCTGATTTTGATGATTCAGGCACCTACAGTAGAATTTAAACCATTGCCGGATCATGTTAAGTATCACCGTCCATTCAAGGATCAATTCCATGCTATGGGCCCTATCCAAGTTTAGAAGGAAGTTTCATCCGGCTGGAAGACGTTAAAGCAAGCGCTTCTTGGGAGGCAACCCATGTATTCAAATAAGGAATTTTTTGAATCGCTCCACAACTAGTTTTTCGTTTCTAAAAACCTTCCCTTTTCTGCAGTTTTATTTCGCCATGATTATCATTTTTATTTGTTGCTTGTTTAACTGTTTTTGGTGTGGGTTTATTTTTGAAACACTGACAAATATGCAAGGTATTTTTACATTCATTTTCATGAAAAAAAAGGAACATTAAGTAGAAAAATACAAGAGGGAGCCTTCACAAAGGCTGCTTAGGAGAAGTCTCAGTAGTCGGCGGAGCCCCAGAAGGAGGAGGCATCAGAGGTTGATCATTTGGAGCTTCATTATGCGGTACATCCCAAGAAGATGAAGGAAAATGCTGTTCGAACAAACCCACAAACCTCTGATGATCAAGTAAAATCTGACCATCAGATTCCTGGATCTGGTCAATCTTCCTCTTCATGTTTGTAGCATAGTTATGTGCGAGCTTGTGC
The DNA here is from genome assembly GCF_916048215.2 of Malus sylvestris. NCBI lineage: Eukaryota > Viridiplantae > Streptophyta > Magnoliopsida > Rosales > Rosaceae > Malus > Malus sylvestris. The sequence goes on along the minus strand of NC_062272.1, from coordinate 37,941,306 downwards.
AACTTTTTATTCTCATGCTTGAGCCCTCTAATCTCCTGTTTGAGACTCATCACTTCAGCCGCCAACGATTCAACTTGACGGGTTCGAGCAAATAGGCGTTGGGCCATATTAGACACAGAACCTGCACACTACACACTGAGAGCCAGAGAATCCTTAACAGCCAACTCATCAGACCGTTTGGCAAGTAGTCTATTATCTTTGGGAGTGATAAGGTTCCTGGCCACCACCGCAGCTATCATAACATTCTTCATCACCGAATCCCCAACGGTAAGGGGACCAGTAGGGGATATGAAGGATGGGCACCATATGTTGTCTGGAGAAGGCGGGACTGCCTCTTCACCAAGGTTCAAGTCAAAACGATGGTCGGAGGAGCCAGACATTTTCAAAGGTGTTAAAGAAAAAAGAGGTCGGACAAGTGAAGATCGTAGAAGTGCAAGAACGGAGTTTCTACAGGCAGAAATTCAAGTGTGCTTTGAACGTCCTGCGTACCTCTATAAAAATCAGCACTCGACGGGATTTCAGAGATCGAAGAGGCGAGCTCAGAAATTGAAGAGGCCAACTCAAAAATCGAAGAGGCGCTAGCTTTCTCAAAAGCTGGGCTTGCTCAGAAACCACGGGCCAATCTTCCTTTCCCGATTTGTCCACATGCAACCTCTACACTCGACGGGATTTCAGAGATCGAAGAGGCGAGCTCAAAACTCTAAGAGGCAAGCTCAGAAATCAGAGAGGCATCTGCTTTTCTAGACGTGTCAGCATCTGTCACATGCAGACTCAGCTTTGCAGAAATCACGGGCAGTTTGTCGAAGCGCCGATTCCAGATATCGAAGAGGCACTTGCTTTTCCAGACATGTCAATGCCTGTCACATGCACACTCAGCCTTTCGAAAATTACGGGCAATCTGTCGAAGATCTCTTGTGAAGTACAAAGCACATGAAGTTCACTATTAAATCATCCAACGGTTGCGGACAAGAGTGAAAGAATAGTACTGGTTATTAATTCCTATAAATGTCACCCTTCACCCTCCATTGCAAGGCAGACATACATAACCCTTCTTCTTCTACGAGAATGCCTTTCCAACAAACCCTCTCGAGTCACTCAATGTTCCTTATTCCTTGGGGTACCTATGTAAACAGCTCAGCCAAAGCAAAAGTATTTCATATCATGAAGGTTGAAAGCAAGAGTATCTCATATCATACTTTCTCCCTGTCCTTCTCCTTGTCGTTGTTTTGGGACAAGGAGAAAGAGAGCAATTAACCAGCACTTGGTATCAATCTTTTGATCTGGAACCGACTACCTGGAACCCCTTCCTGATTGCTTACCTAGCCTTGCTCTCGAGTACTCATCTTCATCATCTTATGCTTCCTTTTCGTCTACCACATCTGCCTGGGGAACAGATAAGGGAAGTGAAAATGATACCTCGAAGCATGTGGAGACAATGTGCCTATTCATCCTCAGCTAGGGATAAGGAGAAAGAAAGTAAGAGGTGGGCACTTGGAAAAATTGAAGAAAGAAACAGACCAACACCTTTACCTCGTGCCTGCCTGCTGTGCAGAAGAAACAAGTAGAGAAGAATGCAGACTGCACAATCAAATTAACCCAGCAGAAGAAGTCTGAATTGAAACCAAGGAACTCTCATATTCCTCGCTCAGAATTCCAAACCAGTTCGAGATCAAAGCTGTGGAAAGACAACAAGATCATCTATCTCCAAAACTAGATTTGCGTTCTTAAACTCTACTCTGTCTGATTTTTACTTTGCCATACTTGTCATGTTTATTCGTTGTTTGTTTGTCTGCTTGTTTTTTGTGTGAGTTTATGTTTGAAACATTGAGGACAATGTTTGATTTAAGTGTGGGGGGGTAACCATTGTTTTGCATGAAATTCGTAGGAGTTTATCACCCATTACTTCTAGTGTTGTTCCTTGCTGTTTTAAGTGTTTTTTTAAGCTATTTTGGAGTGTTTTAGTGTGTTTTGACATAAAAATCCAAAAATCTCATAAAAATTTGAAAAAAAAAAATTGTTTTGAAAAACCCAAAAAGAGTTGTTTTTGTGTGTTTATTTGTGTCTTAGGGTACCTTCCAACACAATGATGAGGATTTGGTTTTTAATTACATGATTGTTAAAGAGAGTTATAAACATGGATGAAAATTGATTTACTCTTTGGTGTATGCTTGGTTGTGGTTATAATTTATGAATTCACATGCAATCATAAAGCAAAAATCAGTTTTTGTAACATGCTTGAAGGAAGGAACTCAAATGAACGCTACAACCTTGTGAGACTTGAGCCTAAACGTTTATTCAGAGAGTTAATAATCTATGCATCATTGTTTTCTAAAGTCGTTGCATGATCTCATTATTCTTTGCTTGGTTGCTACTTAGAAGGCGTTTCATTATTTAGTTTCAAATGCTAGAACTCATGCCTATTTCATTCAAAGCATGCTATTGATTTGCATAACACATATTCAAGATGAAGTTGTGTAGTGACCACCAAAGCCAAATTGTCGTGCCCCTATTTCATTATGTGTTTAAGTTTAACCCCGTTGAGCCTTGTTAAGCCTATGTTCTTTGTTAACCCACACTATCCTTGCCTAGCGTAATTTTAGGATCATCCATACCCTTGTTCTTGAAGCATAGTAAAGTATGACCTAAAATGAACTCCTTTTTTATCAATGTATTGCAGAAAGCAAGTGTGTGGGGAAGTGATTCTTGTGTCTGTGTGTGCCAAAGTCCTTAATATGGCACGAGTAGAGAAAAGAAAAAAAAAAGTATGAAAAAGGGCTATAAAGTGTTTTTTGTTAAAAAAGGGTCCAAAACAATGAATTCGGCCCTAAGTGTTGCATGAATCTTCCCTTTGTATGTAAAAATTGATTCTGCATTCTAAAGTGAATTCCAAGTGTCTATTTCATTGCTTTGCTTGCTATCGCTTTAAGAACGTTTGTTATTCCTATCCTTTCTTTATTAGCCATTACCCCCAAGCCCTGTTACAACCCTTGACTTCAATCTTGAGAGTTGTGCGTTTCAATTTGTGGAGTTTGAAATTGGTATGAGCATATGGTGTCACTGGTTCTCGCATCTAAGTAGTAGCATACCATTCATGAGATCATATCTAAACATGCTTAATAACTCCAGAAAATTGCTTCCTTTGTTATAACATATGTGAGTCCCAGTCTCTAATGTAGGGTGTGTAGTTAGAAAATGTGTATGAAAATAGAGAGTATCTTGTAAGGAATTGAACAAATTCTCTAAGGCATGTTACTACATTCAAAACATTGTTTTAATTGGTTAATTGTGAACTAGTAAGTAGTGACTATAATTAAGTTTGTGCTCAAGTGTGAAGATAACCAAAATATGTGGGAATGATGATTTTTAACATGTCATGTGCATTGGAAATCCCTGAGGCAAATGTTGGAAGCTTAGGTTGTGCTTTGTTTGTTATGTTTGTTTTGTTTTGCTTGAGGACTACCAAAAGCTAAGTCTGGGGGAATTTGATAGGAGCATATTTATGCAACTTAGTTAGCTTGTTTCTTGGCATTTACTTAGTTTAATTCTAGTTATTTTAGTACTTTAAGCTATTTTCGTGTGTTTGTAGGTTCAAATAACAAAGTTAGCAACAAAGTGCTATTTGGAGCATTTTGGAGCATTTTTGGGCCAAAATTGGACAGTGCAAGCATTGAGACATGAGGATGGACGTTTTTGAAGATTTGAAGGCTAGAAATCAGCATGTTTGTGTGCAAGTGTGTTGACCTACAATTACCAAAAATCCATCCACTACACCCATTACATCCACTCATTACCAAACTCTCACCTACTACACCCATTACATCCACTCATTACCACAACACTCACCCACTACACCCATTACATCCACTCATTACCAAACATCCATCCACTACACCCATTACATCCACTCATTACCAAACATCCATCCACTACACCCATTACATCCACTCATTACCAAACACTCACCCACTACACCCATTACAACCACTCATTACCAAACATCCATCCACTACACCCATTACATCCGCTCAATACCAAACATCCATCCACTACACCCATTACATCCACTCATTACCAAACATTCACCCACTACACCCATTACATCCACTCATTACCAAACATTCATCGACTACACCCTTAATTAGATGGTGGTCCTCTCCCAAGCCTATAAATACATCCACCCTTCACGTTAACAAGAAGGGGAGGAGAAAAGATCCATCAAAAGACACTACATTCACATCTCACAACTCCATACACTTACACTTTCATTCCTTGGCCGGGAGAACACAATCCACCCATCCACCCTTCACCATAACTCACCTATATCCATCCGCCACCATAATTTACCACTCATCCATCAAACCACACCTTGTGCCGCAACAAAGAGAAAAATGAGGACCCTTGAACGTGCTTGCCATTCAAGTTGGATTGTTGGAGCGTTTTTAGGTGTTTTCATTCTTTTGTTTTCAATGTCTAAATTTGTTTATCTTTGCTTTGTGAGTATGAGGAACTAAACCCCCCTTAGCTAGGGGGGAATTCGAAACCATGTTCATGCTTGCAATATGATTTGATTACCTTCAGTTGTGATTTCGTAAGTTATGAATTCAATTTGTTTAACTGCTTGATTGATAACTTATTCGTGTATGTTTATTAAGAGTGCACACTTAGTTTGCATGCATGAATATGATGCTAGAGTATAAGGGAGTTTCACCTAATAGTTACAAACTTATATTCACAAGTAGTGGAGGTCGCTTATAAACGATCGCGTTAAATAAATTCTTGGCAGGAGTTTCATGCTCATCATAGTAACGAATGCCTCGTCAATACTTATAGTTTTCATAATGCTTAATGATTTTTGATTGTATATTTATTGTGTTGTTCATGTAAAGAACTTTTGAAGAATGCTTGAATTGTTGTATGCGCTTTCCCATCCAATTCAATAACTTAAGGAGAACTTGAAGGTTAATTTAAGCGCACTTAATTAACCTGGGGTGTTGAGTTTCATGATTGATCGAAAGAACAACTAAAAATTGGTTTATGTGCAAGTATGTCATGTATGGAGAAGAACCTCCTAGCTAGCCTTCCATCCATTCAATTTACTCAAATTCGTGTAGATTTCATTAGTTCTTTAATTTACTTGTTTTGTTTTCAAATTCGTCAACTCCGCCGTGTAAGTTTATCTTACATTGCCGGTCCCAAGCCCGGATAAAGGAGGAGGGGGAGGGCGTCAGGTAGTCGACAGCCGGCACTCCATGATCACGTCGAATCCTTATGAAAATGAATCCAGAATGAAATCGCGCTAAAGCTAGGGCGTCACCCGTAAGTGGCGCGCTGTGTGGCCTGAGCACAGTGATAAGTGAGCAAGGGTCGCTGTATCTCCATCGGCACCCGGATACAGTGTTAAATGAGCAAGGGGGCTATAGAAACTTCTTTTCGAACGACTCCACTCAAAGTTGTTTGGGAGCATATGCTCCTATCAACTTTACACGGGACACACAAAAGAAGTACTTTGATCCTATTAGACGGGGAAGGGTGAAGAAGCTAGGACAGAAGGGTAGAGTTCAAGAGAGCAAAATGCGTTTAGGAACGTGGAATATAGGAACCTTGACGGGAAAATCTATGGAAGTAGTAGAAGTTATGGTGAGGAGAAGGATAAATATTATGTGCCTACAAGAAACTAAGTGGGTTGGTCGTAAGGCAAAGGATCTAGAAAACTCAGGGTTTAAACTATGGTATTCGGGCACAAATAGAACGAGAAACGGTGTTGGCATCATCGTGGACAAGACCTTGACACAAGATGTTGTAGATGTCAAGAGGCTAGGAGATAGAATCATGGCAATCAAGATTGTAATAGGACAAGAACTTATCAATGTGATTAGTGCGTACGCACCTCAAGTAGGGTTGGATACGAGTTCGAAGGAGAAATTTTGGGAAGACCTTGGAGACTTGGTGCAAGGAATTGCTCAGACGGAGAAGTTATTTATAGGAGGAGATTTAAATGGACACGTGGGCAGGGAGACAGGCAACTATGGAGGTTTTCATGGTGGCCATGGTTTTGGGGAGAGAAACGAGGATGGGGAAGCTATCTTGGATTTTGCAATGGCATATGATCTCTTCTTAGCCAACACCTTCTTTAAGAAGAGAGAAGAACATGTGATCACCTACAAGAGTGGGTCGTCAAAAACACAAATAGATTTTCTTCTAATGAGGAAAGGGGATCGTATAACTTGTAAGGATTGCAAAGTTATACCAGGAGAGAGCGTGACTAATCAACATCGCTTGTTGGTGATGGATGTACATATCAAAAGAGTGAGAAAAAAGAACAAGACTTGGAAGTGCCCAAGGACTAGATGGTGGAATCTAAAAGAAGAAAAACAAGTCATTTTCAAAGAGAAAGTAATCACCCAGTGTGTGTGGGATAGAGAGGGGGAAGCTAACCAAATGTGGGATTCCATGGCTAGTTGTATCCGAAAAGTAGCAAAAGAGGTATTAGGAGAGTCCAAGGGCTTTGCCCCACACCAAAAGGAATCTTGGTGGTGGAATGAGGAGGTACAAGCAAAGGTGAAGGCTAAGAAGGAATGTTGTAAAGCCTTATACAAGGATAGGACCGATGAAAATGGTGAAAGGTATAGAAAAGCGAAGCAAGAGGCGAAGAAAACTGTGAGAGAAGCTAAGTTAGCGGCTTATGACGATATGTATAAGCGACTAGATACCAAAGAAGGAGAGTTGGATATCTATAAACTAGCTAGAGCAAGGGAAAAGAAGACAAAGGACCTAAACCAAGTGAGGTGCATCAAGGATGAGGATGGAAAGGTTCTTGCTACAGAGAACGCGGTTAAAGACAGATGGAAAGGTTATTTTCATAATCTTTTCAATGAAGGACATGAAAGGAGTGCTTCTTTAGGGGAGTTGAGTAACTCAGAAGAGTGTAGAAACTACTCTTTTTATCGTAGAATCCGGAAGGAAGAAGTGGGTGTAGCTTTGAAGAAGATGAAGCATAGAAAAGCAGTAGGCCCAGACGATATACCAATCGAAGTGTGGAAAGTTTTGGGAGAGACAGGTATAACATGGCTCACTGACCTCTTCAATAGGATTTTGAAAACGAAGAAGATGCCGAATGAGTGGCGAATGAGCACTTTGGTGCCTATCTACAAGAATAAGGGCGATGTACAAAATTGCATGAACTATAGGGGAATTAAGCTAATGAGTCATACAATGAAGCTCTGGGAGAGAGTCATTGAGCATAGATTGAGGCAAGAGACACGGGTTTCGGACAACCAATTCGGGTTCATGCCAGGGCGCTCAACCATGGAGGCAATCTATCTCTTACGAAGATTGATGGAAAGATATAGAGATGGGAAAAAGGATTTACACATGGTCTTTATAGATTTGGAAAAAGCGTATGATAGGGTCCCAAGAGACATTCTTTGGAGGATTTTAGAGAAAAAAGGAGTACGAGTAGCATATATCCAAGCTATACAGGATATGTATGAAGGAGCAAAGACTGCCGTAAGAACTCATGAAGGACAAACCGAAAGCTTTCCCATAACTGTAGGATTACATCAAGGCTCATCCTTAAGTCCTTACCTTTTTGCGTTGGTAATGGATGAGTTAACAGGACATATTCAAGGTGATATTCCTTGGTGTATGCTTTTCGCAGACGATATAGTGTTGATAGATGAAACTCAGGAAGGGGTAAATGCAAAGCTCAACCTTTGGAGAGAAGTGTTGGAATCTAAAGGTCTTCGCCTAAGCCGATCAAAGACAGAATATATGGAGTGCAAGTTCAGTGCAAATGGAGGCCAAAACGAGTTAGGGGTGAGGATCGGAGATTAAGAAATACCAAAGAGCGACCGTTTTCGTTACCTAGGATCTATCTTGCAAAAGAACGGAGAATTAGATGGAGATCTCAACCATAGAATACAAGCTGGATGGATGAAGTGGAAGAGTGCATCCGGCGTGTTGTGTGACCGCCGTATGCCACTGAAGCTCAAGGGAAAATTTTATAGGACGACAATAAGGCCGGCGATGCTGTATGGCACAGAATGTTGGGCGGTGAAGCATCAACACGTACACAAAATGGGTGTAGCGGAGATGAGGATGCTTCGTTGGATGTGTGGGCACACGAGAAAGGATAAGATTAGGAATGAGGATATCCGGGGTAAAGTAGGAGTAGCCGAAATTGAAGGAAATATGAGAGAAAATCGGTTACGGTGGTTTGGACATGTGCAAAGAAGGCCTACTGACGCTCCGATTAGAATATGCGACTATGAGACAGAGGTTCAGGGCCGAAGGGGCAGAGGAAGACCTAGGAAAACTTTGGAAGAGACCCTAAGAAAAGACTTAGAGTACTTGGATCTAACGGAGGACATGACACAGGACAGAACACAATAGCGTTCTAAGATTCATATAGCCGATCCCACTCAGTGACTTGGATTTTCCAAGTCTCCAACCGAGAAGTTTTCCTCACTCGGGAAATTAAGGGAACACTACCTCAACCTATATGCTCCACTCACAAAGCTTCAACATACAAGCTTCAACAAAAGAAAATTCAAAGAACTTAGCGAAGAAGGCTTTGGTGTATTTAACACAATACGTTGAAATGAAGGAAAGCTTATTTATTGATATCCCCGATAAGTTACAAATATGTACATATACTTGAGTCAAAATAAACAAACAAGAGGGAGCCTTCACAAAGGTTGCTTAGGAGAAGTCTCAGCAGTCGGTAGAGCCCCAGAAAGAGAAGGCACCGGAGGGGGATCATTCAGAGCCTCAGTACTGGACAAAACCCTAGAAGGAGGAGGCATCAGAGATTGATCATTTGGAGCTTCATTACGCGGTACAGCCCCAGAAGACGAAGGCAATAAATGCCTTTGGAACAAACCCACAAATCTCTGATGATCAAGTAAAACCTGACCATCAGATTCCTTCATCTGGTCAAGCTTCCTCTTCATGTTTGTAGCATAGTCATGTACGAGCCGGTGCAACTGTTTATTCTCATGCTTGAGCCCTCTAATCTCCTGTTTGAGACTCATCACTTCAGCCGCCAATGATTCAACTTGGCGGGTTCGAGCAAATAGGCGTTGGGCCATATTAGACACAGAACCTGCACACTGAACACTGAGAGCCAGAGAATCCTTAACAGACAACTCATCAGACCGTTTGGAAAGTAGTCTGTTATCTTTGGGAGTGAGAAGGTTCCTGGCCACTACCGCAGCGGTCATATCATTCTTCATCACGGAATCCCCAACGGTAAGAGGACCAGTAGGGGAGACGAAGGATGGGCGCCATATGTTGTCTGGAGAAGGCGGGGCTGCCTCTTCAACAAGGTTCAAGTCAAAACGACGGTCGGAGGGGCCAGACATTTTCAAAGGTGTTGAAGAGAGAAGTGGTCGGACAAATCAAGATCTTAGAAGTGCAAGAATGGAGCTTCTACTGGTGGATATTCAAGTGTGCTTTGGAACTTAATGTCAGCCCCTATAAAAATCTGCACTCGACGAAGCTTCAGAAATCGAAGAGGCGCCTGCTCAGAAATCGAAGAGGTGTTTGCTTTCTCAAAAGCTAGGCTGCTCAGAGACCACGAGGGTCGATCTCAGAAATCGAAGAGGTGTTTGCTTTCTCAAAAGCTGGGCTGCTCAAATACCACAAAGGCCGATCTCAGAAATCGAAGAGGCTTGCTTTCTCAAAAGCTGGGCTGCTCAGAGACCACGAGGGCCGATTTCAGAAATCGAAGAGGCACCTACTTTTCCAGCCTTGTCAGCAACTGTCACACGCACACTCAGCTTTGCGGAAATTATGGGCATTCTGTCGAAGATTTCTGGCGAAGTAGAAAGCACATGAATCGTACTGTTCAATCACTCACTTCCCACACGCAACAGTAGCTCATGGGTACCACAGATAACTTTGCCAAAGTTCTTCGACAAAGTTGAGACACGTGAAGCTTGCAGCTCCCACTACATCGCTCTGACCAAGAAGGGTAAAAGAATTGCAAAGAAACAACACTAACAAAGTTTAGACACATAAATTTTGAAGGTCTAGCTACCATATTATTACCCACAAGGGTAAAGGAACAGTACCATTGCTGGATAATTGGAAAGTCCCGGTGTGTCAACCTCTGTGCTTCGTGGCAAGGTAGACTAGCAAACATGCCCAACCTTTACTCACATTCGAGAAAACACTCCTAACAAGATTGCTTGCTCCAAAATCGAAGAGGCACCGCCCTCCGAATCTCGAGAGCCAGACTCCCAACATGATTACTTTCTCAAAAATCGAAGAGAGGGTAAATGAGGATAATTGGAAAGTCCCTGTGTGTCAACCTCTGTGCTTCGTGGCAAGGTAGACTAGCAAACATGCCCAACCTTTACTCACATTCGAGAAAACACTCCCAACAAGATTACTTGCTCCAAAATCGAAGAGGCACGGCCCTCCGAATCTCGAAAGCCAGACTCCCAACATGATTACTTTCTCAAAAATCGAAGAGACACCGCTCTCCGAATCTCGAGAGCCAGACCCCCAGCAGGATTGCTTTCTCAAAAATCGAAGAGGCATCGTTCTCCGAATCTCGAGAGCCAGACCCCCGACAGGTCTGTAATCTTCACACGCAACATCAGCTTTCCAGATACCACAAACCACTTTTTCAAAGTGCTCTGACAGAGTTAAAACATGTGAAGCTGGCAGCTCCCACTACCGTGCTATAACCAAGCAGGGTAAAGGAATAGCATTATTACTTGATGTTAGAGAGACTCCTATATATGTCGACTTCCATCCCTAACGGACAGGCAGACCTGCAAAAATGCTCAACCCTTTCTCTTATCTGAGAGGGCACTCCCAACAAAGCCTTTCGAAATATTCAGCTTTCTTTCCCCCCGATAATACCTCTGTAAACAAGCTATACTAGAGCAAGAATATCTCATATCATCAGGGTTAAAAGCAAGAGTATCCCATATCATGCTTTTTCCCTGTCTTTTCCTTTGGCCTTGTTCTTACCTGCAAGACAAGGAGAAAGAGAGCAATCAGTCAGCACTTGGAATCAAGCTTCCAGCCAGGAACTGACTGCCTGGAACCCCTTACCTGATTACTTACCTGGCATTGCTCTCGAGTACTCATCTTCAACATCTTATGCTTCCAGGGAAGATACCGCATCTGCCTGAGGAACAGATAGGGCAAGTGAGAAGGATACAAGGAAGCATGTGGAGACAAGCGTAACAGCACACGTGCCGATACATCCACTACTCTATCAAAAGCAAAAGTATCCCATATCAGCAGGGTCGAACGTACTCTAGATTTGATGGACTTGTTTTGACCCTCAAATTCTTCAGTCGGCCTTATACTCTGGAGGAAACCAGAAAACCCTCCAGCCCAGTTCAAGAATAAGCCTGTGGAAAGTTACTTCTTCAAAAGCGAAAGTATCCCATATCATCTCTCCTCATTTTTCTTCTCTTTATCCTTCATGCTGCCTGCAAGATAGGGAGAATGTGAACAATCAGCCGGAGCTCTGATTGCTTACCTTGTCTGTCACCTCTTTCAGCAGATCCCCCAGCTCGGCGACTTGGGGGACTCCTACTACATGGTTTGTATCTCGCTTGACCAAGCATGAAACTACAAGTAAGCTTCAAGTGAAATTGATACATTACCTTGTGCATCTCCACCAGTTACAGATACCACCCCTGGATGGAGGAAGAGTACTTCCAGAGAAGATGCCACATCTACCTATGAGACAGATAAGGCAAGTCAAGACGATACCACACTCCGGTACTTAGAAGTTTCGTGGCTACGAGATCATTCTCCCACAATATTTCCTAATGTCATTTGTACTAAATCATTCACTTGTACTCACTAAAGGAGAGCTTGAACCTATGTACTTGTGTAAACCCTTCACAATTAATGAGAACTCCTCTATTCCGTGGACGTAACCAATCTGGGTGAACCACGTACATCTTGTGTTTGCTTTCCTATCTCTATCCATTTATATACTTATCCACACTAATGACCGGAGCAATCTAGCGAAGATCACAAAAAGTGACCGTTTTCGCTACCTAGGATCTATCTTGCAAGAGAACGGAGAATTAGATGGAGATCTCAACCATAGAATACAAGCTGGATGGATGAAGTGTAAGAGTGCATCCAGCGTGTTGTGTGACCGTCGTAGGCCACTGAAGCTTAAGGGAAAATTTTATAGGACGGCAATAAGGCCAGCGATGTTGTATGGCACAGAATGTTGGGCGGTGAAGCATCAACGTACACAAAATGGGTGTAGCGGAGATGAGGATGCTTCGTGGGATGTATGGGCACACGAGAAAGGATAAGATTGGGAATTAGGATATCCAAGGTAAAGTAGGAGTAGCCAAAATTGAAGGAAATATGAGAGAAAATCGGTTCCGGTGGTTTGGACATGTGCAAAGAAGGCCTACTGACGCTCCGGTTTGAAAATGTGACTACGGGACAGAGGTTCGGGGCCGAAGGAGTAGAGGAAGACCTAGGAAAACTTTGGAAGAGACCCTAAGAAAAGACTTGAGTACTTGGATCTAACGGAGGACATGACACAAATGAGCGCAATGGCGTTCTAGGATTCATATAACCAACCCCACTTAGTGGGAAAAGGCTTTGTTGTTGTTGTTGTTGTTGTTGTTTTCAAATTCGTCAAAACCAAAACCCCCTTTACTTTAAAGTGTTTTATTAGTCAAAATCTGTTTTGATTTGTGTTTTTAGGTGTCCCAAAAGTGTGTTAGAGTCCAAATCTGCCCAGTTTGTGTTTTTAGGCAGATTTGAGCGTTTTTAGCTTGTTTTGAGTCCTTTGAGTTTGTTTTAAGTTCTTTGAGTCTAGTTTAGTGTTTTTAACTTTGTTTATATGTTTTAAATCAGTTTAGAGATTTTAGCAAGCCCTCCTAATCCCCGGTTTAGAACGATCCCTACTTGCATTTATACTAGAATTTGACAACAATAGGGTTTAATTTGTGTGTTAAGTTAATTTTCGCATCAGATACCAAGCATAAAAATATATACTTAAAACCAAAAGCCCACTCACTAGTATGTCGAAGGGTCGTAGCCCCCGAGCCGCCCTTGATTGCGCTCGTCCTCGAGATAGGTCTCACCTATATGTGAAATAACTGAATAAACGTTATTTAAAGCACATAGACAAAACTTGTTAATAACTTCTCATACATTGCTCAAATGGAAGGTTTGAATATACCAACGTGATCTACACAACCTCACGAACATCCCCATATTTTTAGAAAAATTTTCCGACCACCCACTTGCTGTCATGCGCCGACCAAGGTAGGGCCAGACGCGCCACCCACGCGCTGGTAACCCTGACAGAATCCTAACTGCCGTTAGGATTATTCCGTTAAAAAGCAACAGAAACCGTTAAGTCTACCTGACGGCGTTAGAATATTTCGTCAAGTTTGACGGAATATTCTCTGTCTTCTTTCGAACTCTGGCGACCGTCGCCGTCGTCGGAAACTAAAAAATCTTAAAATCTTTATAACTTCTTCATTTTTGCACCAAAACTCATGAAACTTATACCAAATTGAAGCTTACAATGAGTGGAACAGATTCTTACCAATTTCAAGCTCCAAAAATCACGGAATCACGCCAGAAAATTCCTCGATAACCCTGCCAAATTGCAACTCGTTGAAACTAGGTCTCCCGACGTCCAAATTCCTTGGTTTTTCTTCTTCGAGCTTCGTAAGGACGTTCTAAAGCTTCCTGGAAGCTTAAAATCTCCTTAAACATTCATGATTACAACCACATGAACAATACTCAAATCGGGGTGATGGTTTCTCAGGGTTTTAAGGGTTTCACGATCTAAAAATGGCATATATGAACTCAAAGACTTGCAAGGAGTTTGAATCTTACCTTCTTGACGTTGATCCATGCATATATGGTCCAAAGTTCGTCCGTACAACTGTACGAATTTTCAGAAAAATCCGAGAGGAGGAGAGAGAGAGAGCACGGGTGTGGTGTGTGGGTCTGTTATGTGGTCCTAGTTTGTCCCCAACAAACCAAAACAAAACACTTAAGTCTTAAGTATTCCAAAACTTAGGAAAAATTAAGAATGAAACCACAACCAACATATGACACACCATAAGGTTCAAGGGTATAATTGTAATTTCATGCCGTCGAAAATAATGCTCCGGGACGGGCTATGACAGGTTGAGTATGTAATGAATTGATCGATGACATAATTCTTCCATAATTCAAGTTTCTATCACTAAATTCCTTTATTTTTAAATTGTATAATACACAAGTTTATTTATTTAAAAATTCTACTTTTGGTATTTAGATAAATTTCTACGATTTATGTTAAATTAAAAAATATTGTCAAATTACTTAATTTTGTCACTTGAATTAGGCAGGAATTTTCCGGCTTGTTTTGCACGCGGAAATGGATTGGTAAGAGTATTGTCAATCAGTGTCAGATGTGGCGTCGGTTATAACCAACGGGACATAGATTTGGGAAGAGTAGTTTCAGTCAGTCACTTGGGAAGGAGAAAGTCAGTCATGTGTGTCAGACCTTGCGTCAGTTTTAACCGACGCAACCTCTATTTATTTCAACGACACATGCAATCACTGTCAAGTGTGCCAGACTCATGTTGTTTTAACCGACGCAACCTCTATTTATTTCAACGCCACTTTCATTTCAGTCAAGTGTGTCAAACTACGTGCATTTAAGTCAAGTGTCAGACCTCGTGTCAATTTGAACCGACGCAAACTCCATATATTTGGACGCCATGTACAATCGTTGTCAGTGTTAACCGACGCCAACTTACTATCCATATTTAAACCCCTTTCTTCCCCATTTCATATGTGCTTTCATTTCCCTCTCTCTCGTTTACTTCCTTCTTCCCCGTGCGTCCCTTTCTTCCCCGATTCTAGTCTTCCTCCTTCTCCTTCCACTAACTTTTGCTATAGATCAACATATCGAAGATCAACATTCTGAGGAACTCCAATTCGAAGAGGAAGAGTTCGAAGTTGGTTCATTTTTATAGTATTATTATTATTATTATTAATTTTAATTTCTATTTTGTATTTGAACTAGTATTATGCTTAAATTGAAAATTGATTTTTGTTTCTTTATTTTTAATTGTTTTTCCTGTATTAATAAGGAACATCTCAACGGAGACACAGACCCTTAATTCCCAAATGGACAGAAAAACCTTCTTCATTTGATTCGTTTGGAATATGCATTACTGTCCTCCTGATGTGGATCTTGCACAGTGGGTTGAGTTGTGACATACTGGAATAAAGAAAAAACAATAGTAAACGTTTTATGATTTATTTTGTAATACCTTTAAATTTTTCTAATAAATTCCCTTATTTTTCAGGAGTTTGCTGAAAAAAAAAAAAGATTAATCGACAGTTGAAAACAATGAACTATACAACCGGTTCAAAATCTTTAGCAAGAGTGTGGGAAGAATATGTATGGGTTGTACATTTTTGAGAAATGTAGTTAGTTTTAAATTTAATATATAGTTGTTAGAAATTTTATTTTTAATGTGAAGTTTATTTAAAATTATTTTTAATATACAGTTCTCTTAACGTTGCTTTAGGAAATCTCGGTAGTTACGATAAACGGCTTTCGATCCTTCCAACCCTTCTGCAAGGAGGTGTCTTCCTCCACTTCTCCTGCTTCGGGTCGAAGCAGCTAGGTTGAGAGAAGTCTCATGTTGATCAATGTTTTGATGATTAGCTCGCTCATCATCAGGGATACCCATGTCGAAGGAAGGTGACCCTCCGTGTTGGGGGGCACCCAGGTGATGGTTGATGTCCACAAGGGCAACAAGCTCACGAGTTTGAGTACGCATAGTTTCGTGGAGCGTCTCAAAGAGCTTCTCATACTGCTCCTGGAGGACCTCATTCTTCATTCCTATCTTGTTGTTTTGAGCTTCTAGCTCATCGACTTTAGCTTGAAGAGCAAACCTTTTTCCTTCCTTCTTTCGGTGCTTCGCACTAGGTGCAAGAGGGGTGTCATTCCGTGTGCTATGGCTTCCTTTGCTCCCCATGTTGGAGAGGGATGCCTGGTCCAAAGAGAGTGTACGAATGGTGGAAACTAGCTTGACAACGCTGAAGAGAGTGGGAATAAGTGTTGTTTCCCACAGACGGCACCAAATGTTGATGCACAAAATCAGTGGGGACTTCGGTACAACAAAAATGTTAAGTTTATGACATTCGCTAGATTGCTCCGGTCACTAGTGTGGATAAGTATGTAAATGGATAGGGACATGGAAGCAAACACAAGATGTACGTGGTTCACCCAGATTGGCTACGTTCACGGAGTAGAGGATTTCTCATTATTTGTGAAGAGTTTACACAAGTACATAGGTTCAAGCTCTCCTTTACTGAGTACTAGTGAATGATTTAGTACAAATGACATTAGGAAATATTGTGAGAGAATGATCTTTATTTATAGAACAGAGTTTTTAGTTTCATTCTGACATTGACACGTGTCATGTTGTGATTGGCTTCTAATGTTGACACGTGTCGCGTTATGATTGGCTTCTGATGTCGACACGGGTCGCGCTGTGATTGGCCTCCTGGTTGGAGGGAAACTCTTCTGGGTCCTTGACGGTATAACGTTGACCGGTGCTCAGTAGTTTCGGGATTGGTCAAGTATGCTACAAACATAATTAAAGCGGAATAAGCATGGGAAGGAGGCAGATCCTATTTATTTTTTTCTTCATTGTCATACACGAAAAGACAGAACTTGGATTGATGAAAGATCACAGTGCACAGGGGTAAATTGATGTTTTAGTGTTAGTATTTCTTTTTTATATAATTTTTTTAGTTATTATTAATATATTTGGTTTCGCTTATGGACGACAGCATATTTATTATTTTATTTATCGAGATGTTAGGTAATGTCGATTAGGACCGACAATAGTTTGGATATTTTATTGTTTAATTGTTACGTGATGTCGGTTAAGACCGACAATAGGTTGGATATTTTATTGTTTAATTGTTACGTGATGTCGGTTAAGACCGATAATAGGTTGGATGTTTTATTTGTTTAATTGTTTCTTGATATCAGTTAGGACTGCCATCATGTCAGAAATTAATGTCGCTTTTAACCAATGTAAGGTTCGATGTCACTTTTAACCGACGCTGATGTTATTTTTTATTTTATATTGCTTTGCTTCTTCGTAGCGGATTAAGGGGACTAACCGACATCAAAACCCTTTTCGTGAAGCTAGCAATGGTGTCGATTCCCCTATCTGACATTGCATGATTTTGATGTCAGATGTTTACCAAAAATCTGTCAGAAATTAGAATTTCTTGTCGGTTTTTACACAGCCAATGATAACCTCTTTTGTAGTAATGCACTGGACCTTGCCAATCGCCTTGGCCCACCCAAATCTGAACCTTGATGATATTGATTATTGATGATAGTGATGGAAGGCCGTCATTCTGTTTTAGCACGCTGGTACCAATCAGTCCATGCCGCTATCTGGCACATAGAATTCGTACATTTTTTATTTGTTACTTTTGGTTTTTTATTTCTGTAAGTTTTTTCATAAGTCGTACGAATAATTTTCGTTAAGTAACCACAAATTTCTCTATACAAACATGATAATATCCAGCCAAAAAGAAAAAAAAAAAGGGTATGATAAAAGAACGGTAAAAAAATTAACTAGTTCAAGATCATAAACTAATAATGATTTAAGCTCAGAGATTCTTCTTCCCACTAAAATCTTGGTGACAAAAGAAACTAGAGATTATGGTAATTGTGTAACGACCCGTCCCCAATTATTACGAATTTTATAATTTTTAAAATACAAAATTACGAAAATGCCCTTTGAGGTAAATACGTTGACTTTTGTTGACCCTCTTGTCGTTCCACGTAAGAATCATTTTCTTGGAATATTCTTGAAGTTCACATCGTTACGAACGCGTAGGTGCAAACGGATTCGAATTCAAAGCTAAATCGAAGCTTCTACGAAATTTTAAACGCAAGGGTGCTTCTGTAATTTCATAAGTGGAGGCTTTTTATCTTACCCTTGGACCACTCAAGAGTTGCCACGTGTCAGATTTCTCCCCCATTTTCTAGAGGTTCCATTTTGGCCCGTGACCCTTATTCCCTGCCCATTTCTTTTTTCTGTCACTTAACACACACACACACACATCCCATCTTTGTCCCTCTTGGCCTACATAGTCACTTCACCATCTTCCTCTCATCTTCCTCTCTTTACCGTGCTTTCCCCATCACTCCATCAGACACACCTTCCTAGGTCCTAAAATAGCAAAGAAAAGTCCCCTTCTTCATTACCTTACACGGCACAGTTACTGTGCATCCATCTCCGATGACGTATCACCATCTCCGGCAAAAGTGAGCTTCAAAACTCCTTTGATCTTCCTTCCATGTAATCTGTGTTACTTGGTTAGTGATTAAAAATGACTTTGGTGAAGGTTTTAACTCAAAAATCAACTCAGGGAGCATTTTCCAGAAATCTGGAAATTCAAAACCGTAACTATTTAGCCATATTCTAGACAATTTTCCGCCCAAACCACGGCGAGTTAGCCGTCGAGAAAGGCTGCCCAGAAATTATGGCTTGTCACTAGTTTTCCCGCAGACAACCGTCTTTTAGGCCATTTTTCGGCCACCTCCGGCCACCATTTGGGCTCCAAGCAGGCGACGATCATTCGATCTTGATATTCATGCTAGGGAGTGTAGCGTGGACCTCAGGTGAGTGGGCTTTTGGTTTTCTATATATACGTATACATGCCTTATGTTTCCCATAAATTGTTTTAAATGAAATTACGTTTTAAATGTCATGTCATACTTGCATTACATTTTAGTATTTGCATTAATATAGATATGCATAATATTTCATGATGCTGCGGAGGCCCAGGTAAGCTACAGGTGAGTACATTGTGATAATAGTGGTTGCATTGTGTTTGGTTATGTGTGGATACATTTAGAGCTCATTATCCTGCACCTCGGTGGTAGTGCTCCCGCCCAAGGCCAGGGCCTAGCCTTCACGCGATCGTTCACCTCCCGCACCACATGCTCACCTTGGATCCAAGTTTGGTGTCAGCCTGTCGTATAGACCATATTAGGTGGTTCCAACTCGTAGGTGACCCGCGATTCATCGCCAGCCTTCACGTGATCGTAGCATTTGAGCGTACTTATTTACACCCAGCCTGTCGTAAAGACCACATTAGGTGGTTCCGACTCGTGTGCAGGACTTGAGTGGTGAGCTATAGGTTCAGCTGTACAGGTCACATTAGGTGACTCCGACTGACATATCACTTTACATTGACTCATATCACCTGGCTTACACATTTTATTGCTAAGACACCTTCACATGACATATCTTGGTTTTTACTACTCCCGAGCATGATTTTTACATACATATGTATTATTATTTTCTGGAAAATTATACGAGTTTTACGATAAGGGGTTATTATGTTTAAAAAGAGAAATGTGTTTTCAAAAAGCTTTGTTTTTGCCCACTCATGTTTTCTGTTTTGCGCCCCTCCAGGTTTTAGCTGTTGAATGTTCGTATCGACGAGGGTTCTTGGCAAATCTCAGGATAGGTGGCTACCTCTGAGGGTATATTCCTTAACCACTCTACTGTACTTACTTATGCTCTGATGATACGTGTGAAGTGGGTTCATTCCCGCTCACCATTACGCTCTGGTATTTAGGCATTTTTAGGTTTAAATTTATTCACATTTTCCACATCACTACACTTTATTACTTCGTCACCTTCCAGGTGTCGGCCAGCACAGCTCGATTCAGAGTTCTAGTGGACATTTTAGGTCGAGATGTGTCAAATTGGGATTCGAAGAAAGAATGAGTGGGAGAGAAGAAGACAGTTTTTGCTTTCTTAAACCCTAAGTAAACCCTAAAACTGAACGTGGGATGATGATTGTCACAAATTTCAACGTTGCATGCTTTTTGTTTTGTTCCTAATTTTTTATAATATGGTTTTGGTTTGTTTTAGAAGTTGACTTTACTTTTCAACCTATTGCACCCGGATTCACCGTATGGCTTAAGGAGGGAATCGGGTTACCTGTATGCCAAGGCATACACCTGTACAAGTCTGTATACTTTGATTCAACATCAATACTATCACATCGAAATCTCATAATTATACATGGTACAAAGCAACTTAATTTATATAAAATGTGAGTTTCTTTGGATTTACTATTTCTTGTGCTTTGACCGTTCGTGTTGAACTTTTCGTGGTGCGAAACAAGAATGAAAATTATTATAGGTTGTGGTAAATTACAACATTACAAAAATCTAGAGGGGATATTCTAATGAAAAGTTTCTTAAACTTTCGAAGAAGAGCAAACAAATGTGAAAAGTAAAACAGAACTCTGTACATCGCGCTATCCACGCCATGAACTTTTTATTCGCACTTTCGTAATTTTTATTTTCTACAAAAAAAAAAGAAAAAAAAGATTATGAAAGTGCGAATAAAAAGTTCACCCTGAACCCCTTTTACAAATTAAATGATCATAACTAATTATCACAATTCAAGCGCGTATTCCATACGGCAAATCCTAGATTCAATTTTTGGCGCTGTTGAATTGCACGATTGTGGTCAATGGAAGACTGAAATGCCTCTGTAAGCCTTCTCGACCCCCTAAAGGGTGGAATGCCATGGCGAAACCACCAGATGGTTTCCTTTAAAAAAAAAAAAAATATTACCACAATCTTCAAAGATGCATTTTTTAATTTCATTCCAGATCAGCATTGCACCCATGATATGTTTGTGGATGATGAGAGTTGTATCACTGTATTCTCTGTATCTATTTATACCCTTAGGTTGGAGGAGTATAGAGCATTAGACTATCGTCAACCATGACCAGAAATAAATTCAAGCTTGCATGGATGGATAGTGAATGATAATGATAGAAAATCTAGCCTTAAAAAGAGAAAAACTTTTTATCCAAAATGGTCTTTGAGACTTGCACAACTCTTCATTTTGGTCTCTAAGATTTGAAATCAATATAATTGGTCCCTGAGTTTGTTGACCAACAATCGTTTTGATCATTCCATGAAAAATCTCCAATAAATAAAAATCAAATGACACAAATACCCTTAAGTTTTGTCAAATCATTTTGACCTATTGTTTATTAAATTGAGGGTAGTTTTATCATTTTAATCTTTATTTAACATAACTATTCATGGAAGGACCAAAATGATTGATGGTGGACAATCTCAGGGACCACTTGTATTGATTTCAAATTTCAGGGACCAAAGTGAGGAGTTATGCAAATCTCAAGGACCATTTTGGCTTAAAAGCCGAAGGGAAATGCATATTGGATGACAATTTTGTTGGCGTTGAGGATTTCTGATTTACTCTTAGTTATAGGAATAGATTGCGTTATCGAAATCATGTATTAATATTACTAGTTACTTCCTAGAACAGACTCTTGTATGATTGTAAAAATCATGTGTTTTATACAAAGAAGTAAACTAAATGGGAATTAACCAGATATCAGTCTCCAATTTATCTCATAGCCTTAGAGTTCTTTAAATCCTAGCCGTCCTATTTTTCAACATCGTATCATATCACAATTTTTGGTGGCTCTGAATACCTCCATGCTTCTGCACTTTCAACTAAACAAAATATCGCCACCATGGACGAACCAATAGCCAACCCAAAACCAACAGAGATGGCCACTAAAATCTCAAACCCGTTCACCTTGCATTCCTTGGATCAACTTGGGAATATCTTGGTCTACAAAATTCTTCAAGGAGACAACTACAATACATGGAGTCGTGCTATGCGAATTAGCCAAAGGGCAAAGATAAAGCTTGCCCTGGTTGATGGAACCATTGACCCTTCGGCTGAAACCAGTAAACAGTCTGCATCATAACAACGATACAACAACATGGTCCTTGCATGGATTTTGAACTCTGTACATGATATTGCAAGCAGCGTTTATTACTACACATTAGCAGCAGACGTATGGGCAGACCTGCGTGATTGTTCTTCACAGGGAATTAA
Source organism: Malus sylvestris (assembly GCF_916048215.2). Lineage (NCBI taxonomy): Eukaryota > Viridiplantae > Streptophyta > Magnoliopsida > Rosales > Rosaceae > Malus > Malus sylvestris. The sequence continues at coordinate 37,919,344 of NC_062272.1, read as the reverse complement.
CGATTCACACGTATATCTGTTGCGTGAGTCAACCTTGGAGAATAAGGAATGTAGAAATATTTTAGGTATATAATTATGTAAGTGGTATACTTGTGTATTTGGGATACTTGTTTCCTAATTTATAGGAGATTGTATAGGTTTATATATTCCTCCTTGAGAGAAGAATAATATCAGAACAATATTTACCAAAACCCTCAAATTCAATCTTGGTACCAGATCAGGTTTTGACCTGACTCTTCTCGAAAAACCCTAAACACCATACATGCCCTAGCTGTCGAAACTCTGTTTTTTCAAATCTTGGACCCATAGATCAAATCCCGTAGACTTTGGAAGCAACAAAGCTACAATTGGTAAAACCAGTCAGTGCAATGGCAAAAGAAAAAGGTGGCACCATAATCCCTATGCAACCCATGGCTGTTCAAGGTGAGTCTACCAATATCAATGCCATTCTATTCGGGTTTCAGTTGAGCGACTCGAACTTCAAAGTTTGGTCCAAGATGATGGAGGTTCACCCTTTAGGCATCGGGAAGCAAGGCTACCTAACAGGTAAAATCCTAGCTGTTGATGAAGATGATCTAGAATATGTAACGTGGTCAACTGAAGATGCCATCGTGCGTAGGTGGTTGCTCAAAACCATGGAACCACACCTATTTGGCCTCTTTATAGACTTACCCACAGCCAAAGACATCTGGGAGAGTCTTACCCAGATGTTCTATGATGGTTCGAATGAGTCACAATACTATGAACTCTGATGCAAGGCTACACGAACGAGACAAGATGGTAGTCCAATCAATCTATATTTCACTGAACTAAAGGGTGTTTGGCAGGACCTAGATAAGAGAGTCCTCTCCGTATGGTGTGTGGAGCGGACCTGAAAACTCGGAAAAAAGAAGTTGCGAAGGATAGGGTGTACGACTTTCTCGCTGGATTAGATAGCGATTTTGACCAAGTTCGGAGTAAGATTCTAAGGATGAAACCTATCCCTGGAATCGAATAATGCTTCAATTTGGTAAGATGAGAATCCCATAGGAAGGCCACTATGATGGGAACAAAGACTACGATGGCAGTACCCCCTATGGCTATGGCAACCAAGACGTTCAGTTCATGTCCACAGTCTAATGCAAGCACTCGACCATCCCGTACCCAGGAGGATATCGATAAAGATAAACATCATTGTAATCACTATAATGGAACATGACATACTGAGGAGACCTATTTTGAAATCCATGGCTACCCAGATTGGTATTGGGAGAGAAAGAAGGAGTTAAAGGCTCGGGGAACTAACGGGATGGGTTAAGCACGAATAGCAACTACTAGACATGGAGCAGCGTCCAGTGTGCAAGGGGATCGAACTGGGCTTAAAGCCCAACCTAAAAAATTTGAAGGGGTCCGGGGAATTGCTGCTGTTGCAACAAGTCAACCGTGGCCCACTACGTCCAACCCAATCATAGCATGCCAAGCTGCACAGTCCACTTCAGAGGTAGTGTCCACAGGAGATGAAATCGGCCCATTTTTATCTTTAATCAATCAAATCTCCATGAGTGACAACTCAGAAAATTCAGGTAAAATTGGTACTGTTTTAATAGCATCCACCAAAAGAGATACTGGTTGGATTATTGACTCTGGAGAGTCATATCATATGACTTATGATGCATCATTATTCTATCACATGACTTCACCGTCTAAAGAAGAGGTCATTATTGCCAACGGTGATGTTGCTCCTGTAACAGGAGCAGGTTCTATTTCGCTTGCTCCATCTTTTTCCTTTCACAACGCACTACTTGTTCCATCTTTATCCAACCATTTACTTTCTATTGGTCAAGTTACTGAGCAATTAGATTGTGTTGTGCTAATGTTTCATACTTTTTGCCTACTTCAGGATATCCAGACTCGGACGATAATTAAGCGTGGTACTAAGAGGAGAGGGTTATATTATGTGGATGATGTATCGGCAAGTTGAGTAAATCAAGTACGCAACAGTCACTCAAACAAGAATAAGCCAGCTTGGTTATAGCATCGTCGATTAGGACATGCATCTTTTGGTTATTTAAAAAAATTGCTTCCGTCTTTATTTCATGGTGTTTCAGACTCTAATTTCCATTGTAATGATTGTATTCTTGCAAAAAGTCATCGTACTTCTTATAATTTGAGTTTCAATAAAAAATCAGTTCCTTTTGAGTTAGTTCATTTTGATGATTAGGGGCCTTCTCCAGTAGCTACTAATTATGGGATCCATTGGTTTGTTATCTTTGTGGATGACTGCACCAAAATGACATGGTTTTATACTATGAAACATATAAGTGATGTTAGTCAAAATTTTCACCAGTTTTACTGCATGGTTAGAAATCAATACTCTTTGCCCCTCAAGGTTCTCAGGTTCGATAATGGTGGAGAATATCTCAATACCGAACTTTCTCAATATTTTTAGGAGAACGTCATTCTTCATGAGACTACTTGCCCACAAACCCCACAATAGAATGGGGTTGCAGAACTCAAAAATAGACACATCTTGGAAACCACTCGAGCACTTCTCATGAACCGAATGCCCTCCAAAGTGCATAATGATCGCATTCCTATGGAAGTTCTTGCCGACCATGTGACGTTACCATCCTCACTTCATTTGCAATCACGTATCTTTGGTTGTGTGGCCGTGCATCTCCACAAAAATCAGCGCAGTAAGTTTGATCCATGTGCAGTTAGATGTATTTTCCTGGGCTTTAATGGTCAGCAGAAGGGGTACCGGTGTCATCACCTACCTACCAAGCATATGTACATCACCACGGATGTTACATTTTATAAGCATGAGATGTTTTTTCCTACTGATCACACCTATTATAATCTTCAGGGGGAGATGAGTACAGAAGATTATAGTTGGATTGATCTTCCAACTGAGCAAATGGATAGCCACCATGAGCGTGACATCCACGATGGTGGAATCTACCAAGAACCTGTGATCAACCAAGACCCAATGGTTTTGGGTGATTGTCGTGAGCCCTGCGACATGGGTCACCAAGAGCCCAGCATCATTAGTGAGCCCAATCTGGGCTTGCTAAGCTTAAGAGATCATGCATATGGGCTTGAAAGTTTAAGAGCCGGTGGGCCTAATAGTCTAAGAGTCGAAGGCTTCTTTGAGTCCAGTGTACTATGTGAGCCCAGTTTAGGTGATGGACCATGCTATAGCGAGATGCACTCTTCGACTCATGATTTGAACAATCCGAGGACTTCAAAAAATAACCCTTCTCCAGTTGTACCTGTGCAGGTGCTCGAGGATATTTGTGAGGTAAGCTTGTCCCAATCTGATGTAGCTCATAATTTGACTAACATTAAAAGTACTTATGTATTGCCTCCAAGATAAAATATTGGGAAACCTCCTGACAGGTATTCTCCGGATGGAAAAGTGAGATATGCAATTGCAAAGTATGTTTCTACGCATCAGCTATCTCCCAGGTACCAGGCATTTGTGAATACAATGGATGGAATCAAAATTCCAACTAAAGTGGAAGAAGCTTTGCGGGATCATCGATGGACAGAAGCAATGGAGGTTGAAATGAAGGCCTTACAAAAAAAATGGAACTTGGAGTGTGGAGTCACTACCCTAAGGGAAAAAACCAGTAGGGTGCAAATGGGTGTTCACTATTGAATACAAGGCAGATTGAACCATCAACATGTACAAGGCAAGGTTAGTTGCGAAGGGGTACACACAGACTTTCAGAGTAAATTATCAGGAAACTTTTGCTCCGGTAGCGAAGATGAACACTATATGGGTTCTTTTGTCTTTAGTTGCTAATTTTGATTGGCCGTTGAAACAATTTGATGTAAAAAATGCTTATCTACATGGAGACCTGGAAGAAGAAGTATACATGGAGCTTCCACCTGGGCATGAAGTGCATAATAGAATAGGTAAAGTGTGTAGACTGTGGAAAGCTCTTTATAGACTTAAACAATCGCCGATGGCCTGGTTTGGAAGATTCACTAATGCGATGAAGAAATATAGTTATCGACAAGGAGATGCAGATCACACTTTGTTCCTCAAACGCAGGGGTGAAAAGGTTACCTTGTTAATAATATATGTGGATGATATGGTTGTTACAGGTAATGATACAGAAGAGATGGAAAGACTACAGGTGTATCTCTCTACGGAGTTTGAGATGAAAGATTTAGAAGGTTTGAAATACTTCTTGGAAATTGAAGTTGCTCATTCTTGTGATGGTATTTACTTGTCTCAGCGGAAATATGTTATGGACCTTTTGTCTGAAATAGGGATGTTGGCATGTAAACTGGCGGAAACACCTATAGTTCAAAATCATCATTTGGTGATATACCCGGACCTGGTCCTAGCAAACAGGAAGAGATACCAAAGGTTAGTAGGATGGTTCATTTACTTGTCTCTTACGAGACCAAATATTGCATATGTTGTTAGTGTAGTAAGTCAATTTATGCACTCTCCTAGTGAGGATCACATGGCTACAGTAATGCGAATATTGAGTTATTTGAAAGGTGCATCTGGAAAGGGATTGATTTTCAAGAAACATGGGCATTAAGAGGTCAAAGGGTACACTGATGCTGATTAGGCTGGTAATATTACTGATAAACACTCTACATCAGGGTACTTTACATTTGTTGGAGGAAAATGAAAGGGTGATGCAATTTCTTATGGGATTTAATGAATCCTATGTTGCAATACGTGGGCAAATCATGTTGATGCTGCAATACTATGGACTTTGTGTACGGATTGCCTAGAACACCGTCAATGTATGATGGTATCTAGGTGAAGGAAAATTTGTGAAAAACATGTTCATTTGAGCAACATCTATGGCATGCAACTAACATTTAAAGGCGGAATCATGCTTGTATGTACTCAAAAACAAAACATTACCCATGAAATTCAAAGCCTAGTAGTTATGTGAACCAAGACTCAACTCAAGAACAAATTGAGTTGAGAAATTTTATACCTTTGTTGATTCCTCTTTGCATAAGTAAAGGCTAATCACCCAAGGAGAGGGCCTTCATTCCTTGCTTCTTAGCTCCATGAATTTCCTAGATGAGGATGGTTCAAAGGATTCTCCAAATTCCCAAAGTTGAGAACCTCTAAGTCTCCACACCAAGCTAGGACTTGAAGAAGAGATGAGTGACCTAGAGGAAGTAAGATTGCTAGCTAAAATCCTCTAGGGTGGCCGGCCTCTTAGAGAGAAAAGGGAGCTTGTGTTCTCATATTTTCTCCAAAAGAAACCCTAAGGATGAAATGGCTATAAATTTGCCTTTATACCACCTCACAATGGAGTGGCAAACTTGCAATTAAGCCAAGTTCACTACCCCTCTCTATATGGCCAGTTTTCCCAAGCCTTTAGGCTGTTTGGGGCTTCTTGAATTTTGTTTGTAAAGTTGCCATACAACTTAAGCTAATGGGCTTGACGATTCGAAGCCCAATTTGGGCTTTAAGGCCCAAAACTAACTCAAGGTTTAAAACGAACTTATTCGTTTGATTAATTAACATATTAATTAATTGATAGTTTATTCATGTCTACTATCCAATGTGATTCATTTACTTATATGATTACCTTGAATGTGATTTGGAACAACTTCCTAAATCTCATTCATACTCTGGCCAGAGATTCTTAATCATATCATAGAGTATTCTCCCTCAAACAGTTTGAAGGTTAGAGATCCCTTGTTACGCATTCACTTGCCTCCATGGCTAAGTGGCTTAACCCTAACTATGTCGTGGACACCCTCGGATAGAGTGACTTTGACATAGTCAAGATCAAGGACCTAACCACAAGACAACCATGAGTTCTCATGTGACATGAGTATGAGAACTCCTTGTTGATCACGTTCAGTGAACTCATTCTCTATTGAGCACCTATGTACTTGTCTTGGTGTCAGTCACACCAATGACTCGAGACCAGTCACTCTCCCTAAGAGAAGACATAGTACGTACTGATCTTAATGGATTGTCAATGCCTAATTGGCAATCCTATGATCAGGAACATTTAGGATATGTATACGAAAGAGAATGGTTTCATGAATCTAACTTCTTTAGATCGCATTCTCCCAATTACATATTCCTTGGACTTATCGTTTAAGCGTATAACATTTATATGAGATAGCTTCAAACAATAATCTTTGCCCTTTAAATTAAACTATATTAGTTTAACATGTGAAATGTCTGTAAAGTATAATCATATGATTGGTTTTAGGGCACATTTCCAACACTGGGTAATTGTCGATCGGCTTACCAAGACCACTCATTTCTTACCAGTTCCACAAACCTACTCGTTGGAGAAATTGGCAAAATTATTCGTCAATAATATTGTTCGTCTTCATGGTGTACCCATCTCCATTGTGTCAAACAAAGATCCCATATTTACTTCCAGGTTTTGGAAAGCCTTTAATGCTGCTATGGGTACTCAGTTACTGTTTAGCACTGCTTAGCATCCACAAACTGATGGTCAGTTTGAGCGGACGATTCAGACTTTAGAGGACATGTTGAGAGTATCGATGTTACAGTGGAAAGGTAACTGGGATAACTATTTGCCGTTGGTGGAGTTTTCTTACGATAATAGTTATCACTCGAGTATTAGTATGGCGTCTTTTGAAACACTTTACGGGAAGGCGTGTAGGACGCCATTATTTTGGACAGAGGCAAAAGAAAGGCCGTTAGTGGGACCAGAGATAGTGGATACCACCAACGCTAATATCCAACTGATTAAGGTGAATTTGAAAGCAACACAAGACCGATAGAAAAGCATTGCAGACAAACACTCAAAGGATCGTGAGTTTACAGTAGGCGACTTTGTATTCTTAAAGTTGTCTCCCTGGAAGGGTGTGGTTCATTTTGGTAAGCGAGGAAAGCTGAGTCCTCGATACGTCGGTCCCTATCAGATTATTGAGAGAATTGGTTCAGTTGCTTATAAGTTGGAGCTACCACCGGAGTTGTCACTGATTCATAACGTTTTCCATGTTTCCATGCTTTGAAAATATGTACCAAATCCCTCTCATATCATCCAGATAGAGCCATTGGAAGTAAACCCGGATGCTAGCTATGTAGAAGAACCAGTGGCTATCCTTGACAGACAAGATAAGGTTTTGTGGAACAAAGTTATTCCTTTAGTAAAGGTACTGTGGAAGAACCATGCAGTTGAAGAATCTACTTGGGAAACAAAGGAATCAATGTGGAACCAATATCCCTTTCTTTTTGTGTAAATTTGTAATTTCGAGGATGAAATTTCTGTAAGGGGGGTAGATTGTTACAACCACCCCCATATTTCCATTTTATTTCTATTTTTCCCCTAGAACATTTTTAAATTTATCAATTTAATCCCTTATCTCTTTTAATCCTAACCCTTGATCTAGATTCCCTATTGCTCCTAAACTGCCACGTGGTAAGTTCTCAACTCTCTTCTTTTTCCCCTCTGCCTGAGTCTTCCCTCTGAGATCTCCCTCTCTCTCATGGGAACTCTCACTCTTTCTCTAGAGCTCTGAGAGCTCTTTTTTCTTTCCTCTTCGAAAACAAATCAAACCCAATAGTTTAACCTTATATCTAGAATCCTTCGAACTTGAGGAATGCAACTATAACCCTGCATGCGTCGGTAGAACACCTCGATATGTTCTGCCATTGAAGCTGAGAGCTTCAAATCTCTGAAACTCGAACTCAAGCGAGGCTCACTACTTTATTTCTATTTTGTTGAGTTATTCTCAGTTCAAATAAAGGTTCTAATCAGTGCATGCCTTATATTTTTGTTTTCCATAACCCTACGAGAAAACCCGATGAGTTCCATGAATCAACCTCATCATTCTCGACCACAGTTGAAACTCACAGTGGTATAATTCCATTCCCATCATTTTAGCTATTTTTTCCTCTTCATTTTGGTACTAGGTTGGGTGTTTGATTTCACATTTACCGTCGACCGGAGCTATAACAGCTTCGGTGTTCTTCCCCAACAACACCCAAGCCACCAGGCTTTCTCAAAACACCTACGGGCCTTAGCCCATTCTTGGACCAGCCCATTTTCTTCACTTTTGGCTAGTTGGCCTGCGGGCTATGCATGTGCAGGGAGTGTGTGTGTGTGTTTTGGGCCAAGCATATGTGTGAGTGGTATGTGTGCATCTGTATGAGCGTGTGCTCTGTGTGTGTGTGTGTGGGTTTGGGCTTAAGCCCAAAACACTCATTTTTACCCTAATCCTTTTAAACCAAAACCTTAGGACCCTAAACCCTAAACCCAATAGATCCTAGCCTTATTTAATCCAAACTTAAACCCTAATCCGTATCCAAACCCAAGACCCATTTCCATTTCTTGAAATTCTATCGTTTGCGTAGTTTGATTAATTGTACATTCTTGTGCTTAGGGGCAATTATCTATGGCGTTCCTTCTTTGATAGGTTGCGTGACTTTTCGACGGCGAAGTACTGTGAGTGGGCCCCTTCTAAAACCACATGATTTTATAGTTCAATTGCATAAATGAATAGTATGCCTTACGAATTTATGATTTGATTTTATGTTAAGCATGTTTATTGGATATGTTGATTTTCGTCTCGTGTTTTTGGTGTGGAATTAATTGTTGGCCTATATAGAGCTATATTTTACTATATCGTATTTTCTATAAAAACCATGAACTTGTAGACTATCTGATGGATGACGATAGAATGTTAGAACATGTTTTAGAAAATCCTTTTTATAGTATAGACGATGGATGACTTTATACTATGAAGTGGTTATTTTTTAGAGGTGTAACTATTTGTGCGTACCTAGTGGACACTATGCTGCCTGGGATGAGCATCTAATGTTGGCAGTTAGGCCGGAAGAAATAATCCTTAGCGAAAGGCTGAGGGACACGGAGACAGGCATTGGGCCAGGAGTATTATTATTTAGTGATCTTACTAGCAGCACACCGCGCTTACGAGACGATCTGTGAGATTATTGATGCTTTGATTTCCGCGATGTGTCTTTTGATATGTTGATGGCATGCTAGGGTTTTCAGAGAAACCTATCATTTATTATGCTAGTAGTTTTCATTATTAAAACTTTGGGGGTTAGTATGTTTATAACTGTTTTTGTATTATGTATGTATATAAACTTGGTCCACTCACCCTTGTTTTATGCCCCCATTCAGGATTTAGAATCGAGGCATACGATCCTAACGTCAACGTTTTCGCATTGGCATATTCGAGTCCTCTCGGTGTAAGACCTACATCCTTTAATTTATTCGATTTTATATTAATTCTTTTAGAGCTCTAGTTAGTTGTATGCTCTGAACACGTTCCTAAATTATTAATTCATTGTATTTTAAATTCATAACCCATATTTATATCTTATTCTTAGCTTTTGTATCAATTAATGGCTTTCGTCACCCTCGGGTGTCGGCCAACATGTGTCTATCCTGGTATTCAGAGAATATCAGGGTCGGAGCATGCAAGGAAGAAAATATCGGTAATATCGGAAATATCGGTAGTCCGAAAATACGGAAATATCGATGGAAATATCGGGATAATATCGATATCGATAAAAATTACATGGAAACCACGGAAATTGTAAGAAAAACTTGGAAATTTTTAATGAAACTTTGCAGGATGTTTATTTAGTCAATTATCTATTAGTTTATCACAAAAAATTGGAAGGAAATGCATTGCATGATGGATTTAACTGATTTAAGTTGATTATATAGCGAGCTGGCAAACATTGTGAGTGTAGAAAATATGTAGTAGTTAATGAAAGAAGTTTAAACACACCATAATCATTTATATATAATTAATTAGTACAATATTGGGAGGTTTTATTTAGGATATTAAAAAAAAAAAAAAAGAGAAGTGAATAAAATGATGAAGAATAATGTGCCGAATTTGACACTGGTTTTCCGGCCAAACCACGGCGAGTTGGCCGGTGTGCAAGGTATCAATCTCTTCGTCTCGTCGAGTAGTACAACTTTTCTTTTTGTTTCACTCAATTTCGTTGAGTATTGAAAAAGTTATACTCATTTGAATCTTACCCAGTTTCCGGCGACCTCAGTGACTTTCGAGGCATTTTCCGGCCAAAACACGACGATTCAGATGTCGTGTGAGGTACCATTCTCTTCGTCTCTTCGAGGGCTACAACTTTCGTTTTTGTCTTGCTTGATTTTGTTGAGTTTTGACAAAGTTATGGCCGTTTAAAGTGGGTGTGGATTTCCGGCCGAAATTCCTATTTTCTTCCTCGGTCGAGTCCCACATCGCCCATGTAAGGGCAGTGAGCAAGCAAGAAGGCTTATAAAAGCCACATTCCAAATCTGAGAAAAGCATGGCTTGGTTGGCCTTTGGGCTATGATCAAGTGTAGTATGTGTTGAGATTTCTCAACATTTTTAAGTATTTTTTTAATATTATCGATATTATCGAAAATATCGCGATATTTTGACGAAAATCATTTGGATAGTTAAAAAATATCGGTACTTAAAAAAAAAACGATAATATTGGCGAAATATCGCCGATATTATCGATTTTTTCTTCCTTGGGAGCATGTCATATTTTATTTTATAAACTAATTTATAATAAGGGCAAATTTGTTGTTAAGAAAATATTTTAAGACGATGTTGATCTTAAAGGAGTTATGTGAAAGGAAATCGGAAACTCATAGGATGTTAGTGTAATTTTCAAATGCGAAGGATTTTTGTGAAAGCACAATATACCTCAAGCGGTTGCAGTGAAATTAATCCATGGATAAAATTAAAATTATACAAATTTAAAAATGAAAAGAAGATTGACAAAAATAAAACCTTTTCAACAACCGTAGCGAATAGAGACAGCAGCTTCCTGTCGATGTCTTCCTGTACAAACCCCTCACCACTCACTAAACCGAAAAAGAAACCACCAAACCTGAAAGCCAGTCCATCTCTCTCTCTCTCTAGAAACCCAGAAATGGGTAAACAAAAAATCATTCGAGCTCTCATTCTAGCTTTCTCTCTCCTCCTCCTAATCACCACCACCCCCACCTCTACCGCCACTGACGACTCCGACGTCATGTCAAAACTCGCAGAAGGCCTCAGCCCCTCACCCAAAGGCTGGTCTAAAAGCATCAGCTACTGTAACTGGGATGGCGTCGAATGTGACTCTTCAAATAGAATCACCTCCATCAACTTAGCCTCCAAAGCTCTCTTTGGTTCTCTCTCTTCAAATCTAAACTTTCTCTCTCAGCTCACCACCCTTTCTCTTCAGAGCAACTCTCTCTTCGGTGCCTTTCCTTCTTTGGCCAACCTCTCACTCCTCCAAGAAATCTACCTCGACACCAACAACTTCACCTCCATTCCTGCCGGCTGCTTCAAGGGCCTCTCGAGCTTGTAGATTTTGAGCAGGAGCCAAAACATCAATCTCGACTCGTGGGTTTTGCCCTCAAAGCTCACTAAAGCTTCCAGCTTGGTCACTTTGGCTGTTGGCAATGTAAATTTATATGGGTCATTTCCTCATGTGTTTGATTCGTTTCCGAACTTGCAAAATGTAAAGCTTTCGTACAATAACTTTAGTGGGTTTTTGCCCAAAACGTTTTCTGGATCTGGGATTCAGAACCTCTGGCTTAATAATCAGCTATTTGGGTTGTCTGGCACCATTGAGGTCTTAGCAAACATGACCCAGTTGTCCTAGGTTTGGCTCCATAAGAACCAATTCACTAGTCCGATCCCCGACCTTTCAAAGTGTGAAACTTTGTTCGATCTTCAGCTCCGAGATAACCAGTTTACTGGCATTATGCCCTCCACATTGATGTCCATATCCAATTTGAAGAACGTTTCTCTGGACAACAACAAACTGTAGGGTCCAATGCCTGTTTTTGGATCTAATGTGGAAAAGTCCATAGTTGATGGTAATAGCTTTTGTCAAACAACTTCAGGGCATTGTGATCCGTTGGTCACCACACTGCTTGAGGTTGCAAGGGCTTTTGGGTACCCGATTTTGCCTGCTGACTCTTGGGAAGGGAACAAGCCTTGCAGTAGATGGAGCTTCATTGTTTATGATCCACATGGAAAGGTTTTTGTTGATGCACAAAATCAGTGGGGACTTTGGTACAACAGAAAATGTCCAGTTTGTGACCTTCGCTAGATTACTCGGGTCACTGTTGGAAATGTGCCCTAAAACCAATCATGTGATGATACTTTACGGACATTTCACATGTTAAACTAATCTAGTTTTACATATAAAGGGCATACATTATTGTTTGAGCCGTCTCATATAAATGCTATATGCTTAAACGATAAAGTCCAAGGAATATGTGATTGGGAGAATGTAATCTAATGAAGTTAGATTCATGAGACCATTCTTTCGTAGACACATCCTAAACGTTCCTGATCATAGGATTGTCAATTGGGCGTTGACAGTCCGTTAAGATCAGTACGTACTATGTCTTCTCTCAGGGAGAGTGATTAGTCTCGAGTCATTGGTGTGTGTGACATCAAGACAAGTACGTAGGTGCTCAATAGAGAATGAGTTCACTGAACGTGATCAACAAAGAGTTCTTATATTCCATGTCACATGAGAACTCATGGTTGGGATAATGCAAAGTAGTCCTTTGACCTGAGGCATCACAGTTGTCTTGTGGTTAAGTCCTTGATCTTTGATTATGTCAAAGTCACCCCCTCGGGGTGTCCACGGCATCGTTGGGGTTAAGCCACTTAGCTATGGAGACAAGTAAATGCGCAACAAGGGATCTCTAACCTTCAAACAGTTGAGGGAGAATACTCTATGATATGATTTGGAATCTCTGGCCAGAGTATGAATGAGATTAGGGAATGCGTTCCAAATCACATTCAAGGAAATCATATAAGCACACGAATCACATTGGATAGTAGACATGAATAAATAAACTATCATACCAAACAATGTGGTCAAGAGTATTAGATTAGAGAAGGACCGTATTGCATTTGTAATCCCGAACTGAATAGGTTCTCTAACCTCTTCTGATTAGCTTGGGTAACCATGACATGCTGCTAGGCGTCAACCATGGTTTGTGGAAGCCCTATACGTGTATAACCACTAAAGGGAGAATTGAAAATTGTTTCAATTCACAATCGATGTAAAATGGTTTTAATCGCCCACTGCCTCGCTAAAAGGAACCTAATGGATCGCACACCATAAAAGGTGGAGATTGAAGATTAAACGGAAATGAGTAAGAATGATTAAATGGTTTAATCATTTATTTATGGCAAGGATTAATTAATATGTTAATTAATCAAACGAATAAGTTCGTTAAAGACCTCGGGATAGTTTTGGACCTTAAGGCCCAATGGGCTTCGAATGTCAAGCCCATTGACTTAAGATGTATGACAACTTAATGAATAAAGATTCACAAAGGCCCAAAAGCCCAAAAATCCCAAAGTAGGCCGGCCATGTAGATGAATTAGGGTTTTTGTTCTTTAGGTCACTTATTTGAAGGGACTATATAAAGGACTTTATAGCCAAATATTCATTAAGTGATTAAGGGTTTATTTTGGGGGAAAATTGGTGAGAATTGTCTCTCCATTTTCTCTCTAAAGAAGCTAACACCTTGGAGGGTACATCTAGCAATCCTACTACTCCAAGGTCACTCATTTTCTTCTACAATCAAACCTTGGTGAAGAGACTTAGAGGTTCCCTATTTTGGGAACTTGGAGAAACCTATTCTTCCATCCAAATCCATGGATCTAAGAAGCAAGGAATGAAGGCCCCTATCTCTTTGGGTGATTAGCCTTTGCTTATGCAAAGAGGAATCTACAAAGGTATTAATTTCAACTCACTTTGTTTTGAGTTGATTATTGGTTCACCAATCTACTAGGCTTTGAATTTCATGGTAATGTTTTGTTTTTGAGTACATGCAAGCATGATTCCGCCTTTAATTGTTAATTGCATGCCATATGATGTTGCTCAAATGAACATGTTTTTCAAAATAAATCCTTCAAGTGGTATCAGAGCCTAGGTCTAGTAGTTGGTGAATCCTTTTGGGTTTTGTAGTTCATAAGTTTGTGATTTAAAAGTTGTAATTGTTACAAGCTTTATTCTTGCTTCTTTGAAAGTAAATTTTGTTGGAAAATTTGCTATCTCAAATGTTGTAGATGTTGTTCATATGAGCATGAATATTGGAGCTAAAATTTGGTGCCATGCTTTTGGGAAAATTCGGCCAAATCCAAAGGGTGGAATTTTGGGTTCTTGTTTGACTTGTTAAAAGTGTTTTAATGTGTTCTTTGGAATCCCTAAGTACCCTAGTTTGGTTAGATGTTATTTCCCTTAAGTAAGAATGGTTTTGGAATGTTTTTGGGTGAAAAAAAGTTCATGGAAAAATTTGGGTTTTTCATGGATGTTCTTCATTGTTCTTGATGTTCTTGCCAAGAACAAAAAGGTTTGGTGTTTTGATTCAAAGTTTTGATTTATTTCATAAAGTTTATGATATATGTTTTTCAAATGATTTATCATGTATTTAAAGTGTTAAATATTTGTATAAATGATGATAGAAACATCAATCATCAAAACATATATTATTTTTATGAAAGTAATTAAAGTGTTAAATATTTGTATAAATGATGAAAGAAATATCAATCATCAAAACATATATTATTTTTATGAAAGGTGAAGCACTTCTTGATTGTTTTTGACAAAACTCACAAATCAACACACCCACCACTCCTTTTACTCCCCAAAACCGGCCACTCCCTCAAAGGGAGTACTTTTGGGGCTTTTATGCAATTACATAAAGTTTTGATACTTTTGTGTATTTGTACTTTGACCCGAAAGTTTACGTTTTGACGTTAAGGCCTAAAAACGCTAAAGGACAAATTGTTTTGCTCCTTTAATGAAGTTTTGAATTTATTTAAATTTTGGGTTCTAGTTGTATTTACATGAAGTAGTGACTTTTGTGTTTTTACAAAGTGACCCCAAAAGTTTATGTTTTCGCAATATGGCCCAAAAAGTTGTGGTTATTGCATGATGGCCCAAATAAGATGAGAACAAAATTGTTTTGTCTCTTTAAATGAGAATTGGATTTTCATTTTGTTTAGCTCCACTTAAATCAATTTTATGGATACAAAAACCAAATGAAAATGTTGCATTCAATTAATTAGTTAAAGCGTTAATTAATTAAAGGATGATTATGAACCTAAGCCTAATATAATTGAGCTATGTGAAAGGCGTTTCAAATTTGTTTGAACCATGGGAATGTGTAGATTAGATTTTGGTTGTAATTTGATTTGATCAAATGTTGTAAAAGGGCATAAGTCCTTCTTTACTTTAAGGTAATTTGTTTTATGCAAATGTTGTAATGAGCATAAGCTCATCCTTTACTTTGAAGTATTTCTTTCTTGCTTTATATGATATGCATGAAAATGAAGTAATTGGGTCCAACGCCCCTAAGACAACACGCCTTAATGTGATTAAACGCGTAACTAAAATCAATCTCCATCCCTAGACCGAGATTCAACACAAGGCTCGTGTTGAATCTAAACAAAGGTTCATAGTCATCCTAAGGCCCTAAGGCAACTATATAGTCCATCAAATGAATGCAAACCTTATGTTAGTAGTAACATATACTCTTGCTTTAAAAACCGTTTTAAAAGCATAGTGGGAGTATTATGTACAACTAAAACAATCATATGGACCAATAGTTGTAATAGGACCAAAATTGTTTTAATAGAGATTAAAATGTATATTGATTTGTGATGAGACCTAAAACCCTCAACCAAACCAATATTAAGTTGATAAGCGGAGAGTGCTTAGAACACTCTTTCGTGGCCTTCCACCGTGGTAGGCTCCGATTGTTTGTGACTCGTACACCGGCTTCACCCTATAATGGGGGAGTACAAAGTGCGTGCTTACACTCAGGAGGAGTTCTATATACATACATGATGAAGTGAGGTAGGCAACGAGTTTAGCCAACATGATATAATTTTGAGGCTATGCTTGAACACCTACACGAACTAGGCATGGTGGGAATGACTTAACTAAGTACAATGACGCCAACATGATATAATTCTGAGGCATCATTTTCTAGAGGCCAAACTAGATGGGTACTTGCAAGAGGTTGTTGCAAATGAGTAAGCGTACTCTCTCATTATTATTAACGCTAGCCAACATGATATAATTCTGAGGTGGGCTTGGTAGTAGTGAGTCTCCCATAACCTACTAAGAGTTTCATCCAAAACTCTCGAATTCCAATGAGGGATATGGAATTTGCCAAAAATAGTGGGTGATGCTATTTGATTTAAAGACCCGAATCAAATGGCTTAAAATCAATCAATTTATATACGTTATGTATTTGTTTACCAATATATTTGCAAACGCTATCCAACACTTGACAAATAAAAGCCGAACGTTTAGTTTACGGACTTGGTACTACAAAACCATAGATTGTCTTTAATGGCTTGTAAATGTACCTAAGTAGTCTCATCCTCACAATCTTCCTATTGATAATGTATCATTAGAAGAATATGTTAGAAAAGGTCTATCATAGAGAGGACAACACTTTTAATGTCATAATTCTTCAATTACAAATTGTTGTATGAAGAAATAAGAGTTGCTTTGAACAACCCTTAGTCAATACAAACACTTAGTGCTTATTTCTTTGTTAATTGAACAAAGAACTTGAGAAGTAAGCACAAGGGCATGGACACTTTATGTGCCATGATTCTTCACTTACAAATTGTTGTATGAAGAAATGAGAGTTGCCTTGTACAACTCTTGAAAGTTTGTAATTATGTTTAGAACATAATGGTTGGTTGACAAAAATAGTCCATTAACATGGACTTATGATGATTTTGAATCATTGAGTGTTGAAGTGTTAAACCACTTAACGAGACGGAAACTAGGCAAGGACTTCACCTTTGTTTCCCTATCCTAATGGTTCACTAAGTTTATGGTAAACTATGTAGTGAACAATAACCACATACTCTCCAAATTGTTTGATGTGTATAACACAATTGAAAAAGGTTTCAAGAGAGATAGTGGGAGTTTAGGGACCATGACTAATGTAGTCAAAGGTGAAAGTCAAATAAAGAAGATAAATAACTCCAAGGGAACAAACTTTCTTTATGAAATGATGGACATTGGAAGGGGTATTTGCAAGAAATGTCTTGCAAGTGTCAAGAACACACCTTTCGAAGGTGTTGTAAATTGTTCTTGAATAGTTCAAAACAGTTGGTTCTTCTACTTGAATGTATGATTCCGTATTAGTAACTATGTTTTACAAATCGTTGTAAAAGTGTGACTAATAAGAAGTAGAAGATATATGAGAGAAGAAAAGGTGCTTCACATACGGAACGTGAATAAGATATAGATCTCTGCGAAAGCAGATAGTACTTACTTCCTCATATGAACTACCAAAGAAATTGGATTATAGTAATCTAATTGATTGTCTCTATAGTAGAGATGATATGGTAGTGTTAACTGTTTAGAATATAATGATGCTTAAAACCCAAAAGGTTGCAAGGTAGTGACTAATCCCAACTAAATTGTGATACCTCTAAAAACATAAGTTACGAGTTGGTGAAACAAGGATGCTTTGGATCGTTAGATCCGGATCCAATACCTTCTTGTTAAAATTGTATAGAGGCGAAATGTTCGAATCTTTATTCTTTTGGAAAGAAGAAAGAATCACAAAGTTGTTGAGGTTAATTCACTTAGATGTTAGTGGCACTTGTCCACAACATAATACTACTCATGTTATATGACATTCACCGAAGATCACTCTCGGTTGGACTATAGTTTATTTTGAATAAACACAAGTCCGAATACTTTGCAAAAGGTTTCAAAGAATTCAAGAAATGTAAATAGATGAGTAAGATATCTAAAGTATTTACCTCCTTAGATTAGATCCAAGGAAAGGTAACACTTTAGATGAGTTTCCTTGAAAGATATCAAGGAAAATAGCATCAAAAGATAATGTATTTCTCCATTAGGAGAAGAACGAACTCAAATAAGATTTAGTTCGTTAGATGTTATCTATTACCCATATATAGGATATATACTTCTAAAACAATATGATTGTCAATTAGAAGATCTTCCAAAATTTTCATAACTCCATAAGATGTAGTTGGAAAAGAAAGACAAATCTTAAGCATGTTAAAGATTTGGGGTTGTGTGCTAACTAGCAATATTTGTATGATAACAATCTTGTAGGATATCCTTAAAATAACTTTTGGATATCGCTTCTATAAACCAACTAACAAAGGTTGTTTTGTTAGGTAGTTCATTGTAATCCTACAATGTGATTTGCCTAAGATGCAAATGAACGAGAGATAGAACTCAAAGAATGGGTTCTTTGAGAGACAAGAAAGTAATCAACAAATATAACAACCTAGTTCCTATACCACAAGCTCCAAGGTAGTCGATAAGAATGAAAATCCTTATGACTACATTGAGTGCATATACGATATATACTCAAGAAAATGGTAAAGTACCATTTGACTCGAAATAATGAAACCTTCAAGCTAATTGGTAGCTTAAGGTGACTACAATCAAAGAGAATGGTTGACTTTGAAGAAACCATCTTTGAGATAGTCTTGGTTTCAATTAATTCGAAGATTGCTAGCTACAACTAAATGGTGATTCAATGTTTTGACATAATATGGGTTTCCGAAACCATTATTAAGATAGTCTTGATAATATATGTCTAAAACTATAAATCACAAGACATGTAAGTTGTAGAGATCCATCCATCATGGATCTTAGCAAGTTAGTGGGAGCTATTTGCATTTTATGAGAAAAGGATCAAATCGTTTGATTTCTCATAAAGATGTAAATGAATCTTTTGTTTACTAGTTTTACAAAAGATTAGTGGGAGTTAATCATGTTCCTAAAATTTAAGTATATATGATATATTAATTTTGGAAATGAAAAGAAAGCTTCTTCGTTAAAGTTATGACTTTAAGCATTCTATAAACGATAGAATGTATATGGGAGATATAGTCTATATACATGGGATGGAAATCTATAATGATATATTTCATGATATAATTGGATTATATCAATCCCTAACAATAGACAATGGATGCTAGGAAGTTTCTCATATGATGATAAACTTCAATAAGAAGGACGATTCTAGTGAGACTAGCAAGTTGCCCTTCTCAAAGGGAACGTACCCTTTGACTCCCATAGAAATAATGCGTAAATTGAATCCTTTATGCATAAAGCAAAAAGGTGATTTATGTATTTCATATTGTATGAAAAACATTGATATGAGTTGTACCTAGAACGGTACAAGACGATATCAGTGCAAGCCCAGGATCAGAACCGTGGCAACTGTCAAGTGAGTCCTTAAGTATTTAAGAAATACTTAAGGATAGATTCCTCAAAGAATGAGGAAGAATTAGAGTAACGTAATGGAAGCGTAAATGTATTAGATTATGAATCTGATCCATCATTGGATGTTTCTTCATTATGAATGAAGAGATAAACAAATATCTCTTTATTATGACTAAAGAGATATTTGGATGGAAACATTAAAGTAATGACTTTAGTGTGTTCCATTATGAATGCAAGATATATTGCCATATAGAAGTTTACAACAATGTTGTTTGGATGGGAAAGTTCATTTATGAACTCTCTATTCGATTCCAACCAGAAAGTGTATGACACTAATGGGGCGATAGCTCAAGCCTGGGAATCAAGGTCTCATCAAGATCCGAACACAAATGAGAGACTGAACCACATGATTGAGAATCATGTATAATGGTGACGTCGTTATTCTCAAGGTTGCTTCTGTGGATAACACATATAGATATCCACTGTCTAGGCCTACTATTCAGCCATTTATGAAATGACTACAGAAGAGGTATCATCAAGATGACCTAGCTGATTGGCTCTAGTGCAAGTGGGAGATTGTTGGAAATGTGCCCTAAAACCAATCATGTGATGATACTTTACGGACATTTCACATGTTAAACTAATCTAGTTTTACATATAAAGGGCATACATTATTGTTTGAGCCGTCTCATATAAATGTTATATGCTTAAACGATAAAGTCCAAGGAATATGTGATTGGGAGAATGTAATCTAATGAAGTTAGATTCATGAGACCATTCTTTCGTAGACACATCCTAAACGTTCCTGATCATAGGATTGTCAATTGGGCGTTGACAGTCCGTTAAGATCAGTACGTACTATGTCTTCTCTCAGGGAGAGTGATTAGTCTCGAGTCATTGGTGTGTGTGACATCAAGACAAGTACGTAGGTGCTCAATAGAGAATGAGTTCACTGAACGTGATCAACGAAGAGTTCTTATATTCCATGTCACATGAGAACTCATGGTTGGGATAATGCAAAGTAGTCCTTTGACCTGAGGCATCACAGTTGTCTTGTGGTTAAGTCCTTGATCTTTGATTATGTTAAAGTCACCCCCTCGGGGTGTCCACGGCATCGTTGGGGTTAAGCCACTTAGCTATGGAGACAAGTAAATGCGCAACAAGGGATCTCTAACCTTCAAACATTTGAGGGAGAATACTCTATGATATGATTTGGAATCTCTGGCCAGAGTATGAATGAGATTAGGGAATGCGTTCCAAATCACATTCAAGGAAATCATATAAGCACACGAATCACATTGGATAGTAGACATGAATAAATAAACTATCATACCAAACAATGTGGTCAAGAGTATTAGATTAGAGAAAGACCGTATTGCATTTGTAATCCCGAACTGAATAGGTTCTCTAACCTCTTCTGATTAGCTTGGGTAACCATGACATGCTGCTAGGCGTCAACCATGGTTTGTGGAAGCCCTATACGTGTATAACCACTAAAGGGAGAATTGAAAATTGTTTCAATTCACAATCGATGTAAAATGGTTTTAATCGCCCACTGCCTCGCTAAAAGGAACCTAATGGATCGCACACCATAAAAGGTGGAGATTGAAGATTAAACGGAAATGAGTAAGAATGATTAAATGGTTTAATCATTTATTTATGGCAAGGATTAATTAATATGTTAATTAATCAAACGAATAAGTTCGTTAAAGACCTCGGGATAGTTTTGGACCTTAAGGCCCAATGGGCTTCGAATGTCAAGCCCATTGACTTAAGATGTATGACAACTTAATGAATAAAGATTCACAAAGGCCCAAAAGCCCAAAAATCCCAAAGTAGGCCGGCCATGTAGATGAATTAGGGTTTTTGTTCTTTAGGTCACTTATTTGAAGGGACTATATAAAGGACTTTATAGCCAAATATTCATTAAGTGATTAAGGGTTTATTTTGGGGGAAAATTGGTGAGAATTGTCTCTCCATTTTCTCTCTAAAGAAGCTAACACCTTGGAGGGTACATCTAGCAATCCTACTACTCCAAGGTCACTCATTTTCTTCTACAATCAAACCTTGGTGAAGAGACTTAGAGGTTCCCTATTTTGGGAACTTGGAGAAACCTATTCTTCCATCCAAATCCATGGATCTAAGAAGCAAGGAATGAAGGCCCCTATCTCTTTGGGTGATTAGCCTTTGCTTATGCAAAGAGGAATCTACAAAGGTATTAATTTCAACTCACTTTGTTTTGAGTTGATTATTGGTTCACCAATCTACTAGGCTTTGAATTTCATGGTAATGTTTTGTTTTTGAGTACATGCAAGCATGATTCCGCCTTTAATTGTTAATTGCATGCCATATGATGTTGCTCAAATGAACATGTTTTTCAAAATAAATCCTTCAGTCACGAGTGTGGATAAGTATGTAAATGGATAGAGACAGGGAAGCAAACACAAGATGTATGTGGTTCACCCAGATTGGCTATGTCCACGGAGTAGAGGAGTTCTCATTAATTGTGAGTACATAGGTTCAAACTCTCTTTTAGTGAGTACTAGTGAATGATTTAGTACAAATGACATTAGGAAATATTGTGAAAGAATGATCTATATTTATAGAAGAGAGTTTCTAGTTTCATTCTAACATTGACACGTGTCGTGTTGTGATTGGCTTCTGATGTTGACACATGTCATGCTATGATTGGCTTATGATGTCGACATGTGTCGCGCTGTGATTGGCCTCCTAGTTGGAGGGAAACTCTTCTGGGTCCTTGACGGTATAACGTTGACCGGTGCTCAGTAGTTTCGGAATTGGTCAAATATGGTACAAACAATGCTCCCCTAAGTTCCCGAGTGAGGGAAGCTCCTTGGTTGGAGACTTGCAAGATCCAAGCCATTGAGTAATCACGAAACTTCTAAGTACCGAAGTGTGGTATCATTTTCACTTGCCTTATATGTCTCATATGTAGATGTGGCATCTTCTCTGGAAGTACTTTTCCTTGATCCAGCGGTGGTATCTTTAACCGATGAAGATGCACAAGGTAATGTATCAATTTCACTTAAAGCTTACTTGTAGTTTCGGGCTTGGTCAAGTGCGATACAAACCATATAGTAGGATTCCCCCAAAGTCACCGAGCTAGGAGATTTGCCTAAGGAGGTAACAGACAAGGTAAGCAATCAGACTTCCAAGTAAGCAACCTAGATCGGAGGTTCGACTTCGGCTTCCGGTTGCTTGTTCTCCTTCTCCTTGTGTCGTAAACATCAACAAGGATAAGGAGAAGAAAATGGAGAATAGATGATATGAGATACTTTTGCTTTTGAATAAGTAACTTTCCATAGGCTTATTCTTGAACTAGGCTGGAGGGTTTTCTAGTTTCCTCCAGAGTATAAGGCCGACTCAAGAATTTGAGGGTCAAAACAAGTTCATCAAATCTAGAGTAGGTTCGACCCTGATGATGTGGGATACTTTTGCTGTTGACAAAGTAATGGATGTATTGGCACATGTTCTGTTACGCTTGTCTCCACATGCTTCCTTGTATCATTCTCACTTGCTTTATCTGTTCCTCAAGCAGATGTGGTATTTTCTCTAGAAGCATAAGATGTTAAAGATGAGTACTCGAGAGCAATGCCAGGTAAGTAATCAGGCAAAGGTTCCAGGCAGTCAGTTCCTGACTGGAAGCTTGATTCCAAGTGCTGACTGATTGCTCTCTTTCTCCTTGTCTTGCAAGTAAGAACAAGGCCAAATGAAAAGATAGGGAAAAAGCATGATATGGGATACTTTTTCTTTTAACCCTGATGATATAAGATACTCTTGCTCTGGTGTGGCTTGTTTGCAGAGGTATCATCAGGGGGAAAAGAAGCTGAGTATTTCGAGATATTCTGCTGAGAGTGCCCTCTCGGATGTGAAGAAAAGTTGTGCATTTTTTTTTATTTGCAGGTCTGCCTGGCTATGGAGGATGGAGGTCGACATATATAGGAGTCTCCCTAACAACAAGTAGTAGTGCTATTCCTTTACCCTTCTTGGTCATAGCAATGTAGTGGAAGCTGCAAGCTTCACGTGTTTTAACTTTATCAGAGCACTTTGAAAAAGTGGTCTGTGGTATCTGGAAAGCTGATGTTACATGTGAAGATTGCAGACAAGCTTTATCCAAGGAAATCTGGCTCTCGAAGTTCAGAGAGCGGTGCCTCTTCGATTTTTGGACAAGCAATCCTATCAGGGATCTGGCTCTCGAGATTCAGAGAATGGTGCCTCTTCAATTTTTAAGAAAGCAATCTTGTTGGGAGTCTGACTCTTGAGATTTGGAGAGCAGTGTCTCTTCAATTTTTGAGAAAGTAATCATGTTAGGAGTCTAGCTCTCGAGATTCGGAGAGCAGTGCCTCTTCGATTTTTGAGCATGTAATCCTGTTGGGAGTCTGGCTCTCGAGATTCGGAGAGCGGTGCCTCTTCGATTTTTGAGTAAGCAATCTTGTTGGGACTGTTTTCTTGAATGTGAGTAAAGGTTGGGCATTTTTGCGAGTTTGTCTTGCCACGGAGCACGGAGGTTGACACATATTGGGACTTTCTAGTTATCAAGCAGTGGTGTTGTTCTTTTACCCTTGTGGGTAATAGTAGGGTAGCTAGACCTGCAAAATTTATGTGTCTAAACTTTGTTAGAGATCTTTGGCAAAGTTATATGTGGTACCCGATGAGCTGATGTTACGTGTGGAAATTGGTGCCTCTTCGGAATCCGGAGAGTGTTGCCTCTTCGATTTTTGAACCAACGGCCCTATTGCCCTTTCTTTTACAAGGTCACCAATTATGTGCAAGAAATACATTAAAAGAGTGATTGCTTGTAGGAATTTTCCCCTTCCTTCGGAGATTTATTGCACCTCATTTCTCCTTCATCATTTATGAGAATGTCTAGCCCATTCAATCATCGTTTTGACTTGAACTTTGGTGAAGAGGCAGCCATGCCTTCTTAAGACAACATATGGCGCCCATCCTTCTTATCCCCTACTGGTCCTTTTACCGTTGGTGACTCTGTGATGAAGAATGATATGACCATTGCAGTGGTGGCCAGGAACCTTCTCACTCTCAAAGATAACAGACTACTTTCCAAGCGGTCTGATGAGTAGGTTGTTAAGGATTCTCTGGCTCTCAGTGTTTAGTGTGCAAGTTCTGGTCTAATATGGCTTAACGCCTATTTGCTCGAACCCACCAAGTTGAATCATTGGCGGCTGAAGTGATAAGTCTCAAACAGGAGATCAGAGGGCTCAAGCATAAGAATAAATAGTTGCACAGACTCGCACATGACTATGCTACAAACATGAAGAGGAAGCTCGACCAGTTGCAAGAATTTAATGGTCAGATTTTACTTGATCATCAGAGGTTTATGGATTTGTTCCAAAGGCATTTATTGCCTTTGTCTTCTAGGGCTATACCGCGTAATGAAGCTCCAAATGATCAACCTTCAGTGTCTTCTCCTTCTGGGGTTCTACCTAGTATTGAGGCTCCGAATAATCACCCTATGATGCCTCCTCTTTCTGGGGCTCTGCCGACTGCTGAGACTTCTCATGAGCAACCTTTGTGAAGGCTCACTCTTGTTTGTTTATTTTGATTCATGTATATGTACATATTTGTAACTTATCGGAGATATCAATAAACAAGTTTTGCTTCATTTCAACGTATTCTTTTAAATACACCAAGGCCTTCTTCACTAAGTTCTTTGAATTTTTCCTTTTGTTGAAACTTGTATGTTGAAGCTTTGTTAGTGAAGCATGTAGGTTGAGGCAGTGCTCCCTTAATTTCCTGAGTGAGGAAAACTTCTCGATTGGACACTTGAAAAAATCCAAGCCACTGAGTGGTCGTGAGACTTCCAAGTATCAAGGTGCAGTAGCATATGGTAGGAGTCCCCCAAGTCTCCAGTCGAGGGAGTTGACGAATGAGGTGTCTTGCTAGTAGCCAAGTTTCCAAAGTAACAAAACTTCACCGTATTCCTTTCTAAGTGGTAGCCCAAAACTCCTCCTTCATATATATTTGTTATGAAAGTTGTTAGGCCCAAAGAAGAGGAGGCCTAGGCAATTGTTTTTTTTTTTTTTCAATTTTTTAATTTTCTAATTTTCGAATTTCTGAATTTTTGAATTTCCAAAAATATATATATTTTAAGCTTTATAGGTGAAGCTTTGAGGTTGAAGCCTTGTTGGGTATTATGAATTGATTTTGCTTCACACTATCTTGATCAAGATAGTGTGAAGGTTTTGTGTTGAAGCTTTGTAGGTGAAGCTTTTGTGGGTGAAGCTTTTATGGTGGGTGAAGCTTTTGTTCGTGAAGCTTTTGTGGGTGAAGCTTTTGTTGTGGATGAAGCCTTTGTTGGTGAAGCTTTTATGGGTGAAGCTTTTGTGGGTGAAGCTTTTGTGGTGGGCGAAGCTTTTGTAGGGGAAGCTTTTGTGGTGGGGAAAGTGATAGGAGTATATTTATACAACTGAGTTAGCTTGTTCTCATGCATTTATGTTGTTATTTCTTAGTTAATTATGTATTTTAAGCTATTTTCGTCTGTTTGTAGGTCCATAGGCCTTATAAAGCAATAAGATGCATATTGGTGCATTTTGGAGCAGTTTTGGGCTTGGAATGAATAGCACATGCATGGAGGAAGGTGGATGGACGAAATTGAAGGCTAAAGAGGCTAGGAATGTGTTAAAGAGAAAGAAGAATTAATGTAAAAATGACAAAGAGCTCAGCCACAAAGGGGTGTCACTCCACCATTCACCTTTCCATCATTGATGTGCACCACCATTGCACTCCTTTTGGATTCCTATGCCGTGCATCATCATCCATGTTCCCTCCATTGACTCATTTGTTGCATCATTCCATTTCCTTTCCTTTGTCTACCATGTGCACAATATCCTTTCACCTCCTTGCACTCAATGATTCACCACTTACTCACCTTTCCACCCATGCCATGCATAATCACCCTTGTCCCCTCCATCATTTCAGATTTCATGCATCATTACATTGAATCATTGCACTCAATTGCTACACCATTCCTTGTTCCCTCCATCATTTCAGATTCATGCATCATTACATTGAATCATTGCACTCAATTGCTACACCATTCCTTGTTTCCTCCATCATTTCAGATTTCATGAATCATTACATTGCATCATTGCACTCAATTGCTACACCACTCCATGTTCCCCTCCATTGCCACGGACTTCCTCTATAAAAGGAAGTGTGTGTAACATAAATTTAGTTCATGCTGGGTTAGATCATTCACACCCATTTCAACACAACCTTCATCCAAACACATCCATTCATCCATACAAACAAACCTTCAAACACTCACCAACACCTTGTGCCGTAGCAAAGGAAAGGAAGGAAAGTGCTTAGATGTGCTTGCTGTCCAACTTGGATCGTTGGAGCGTTTAGGTGTTTTCTTTCTTTTGTTTCTAATGTTTAAATTCATTTCCTTTCGTTTTGTTGTAAATATGAGTGGCTAAACCCTTCTTGGCTAGGGGTGATTTCAAAGCCATGATTATGTGTGCAATATAATTTGATAAATTCCAGTTATGAACTCTTGAATCGTGAATGCAATTGGCTTAACTATTTGATTGATAACTTATTTGTATTTGTTAATTAAGGGTCGACACTTAATTGGCATGCATAAATCCGTTGCTAGAATATAAGGAAGTTTCACATAATCGTTACAAACTTATATTCACATGTAGTGAAGGTCGCTTATAAACGATCGCGTTAAGTTCAATTCCTAGCATGAGTGACATGATGTCATAGTTGCAAGTGCTTTGTCAATGCTTATGATTTTCATTAAACGTAATGATCTTTGAATGTATCTCTATTATGATGTCATGCAGGGAACTTTAGAAGAATGTTTTGGGTTGTCGAATGATGTCATCCAATCCAATAAAACAAGGAAAATCTGAGAGTTAACTAGTGATGTCACGGTTAATTTGGAGCATTGTCGTTCATAATTCAATGAAGTAGTAACTGGAAATTAAGTTAGTTGCATACATGTCATGTGTGGAGAAAAAGCCTCTAGCTATCCCATCCATCATCTTATTTCTCACATTCGTTTTTCAATCTGTCTAGTTGTTCATACTTGTTTGTTTGTTACAACTTCATCCAAATCAAAACCCCCCTTTTAGTTTCTTGTTTCAAAGTGTTTCAAATATGTTTTAGTTTGTGTTTTTAAGTGTTTTGATTCAAGTAAAAGTCAATTTTCGTCCAAAGTCATTCCTAGTGTCTAGTTTAAGTTTATTTGGTTGTTTTAAGCTGTTTTGAGTATTTTAAGTTTGCTTTGAGTCTTGTGAATCTTGTTAAGTGTTTTTAAGTTTAGTTTTATGTTTGTGAGTCAGTTTAGAGGTTACTAGCAAGCCCTCCTAATCCCCGGTCCAGAACGATCCTTACTTATACTTATACTACAATTGTCAAAAGAGGGTTAAATTTGTGTGTTAAGTTAATTTTCGCATCAATTTTTTCGCACCATTGTCGGGGATTACAACTTTGCTAATCCCTCGTTATTTCTTTTTCGTGTCATTTGTTTTAGTTACTGACTTTGTTTCTGTTTGTGTCTTTTATTTTTACTTTTGATAGTTGATTTAGTTTTGTTGATTTCAGGTACTAGAGAAGCAAGACATGGATTTTACTACCATTCAAGCTCAATTGGCGGAACTTACTTCTCAATTGTCACAATATGCCGAAAGGACCACAATGCAAAGTGTCCCTACATGTGGTGTGTCATATGGGCAAGGATATCCAACTCAGCAATATTCTCAATTTGCTGCGAATGAAGATGCTTGGGGTTATCAAGGCCATAGCCAATCGTGGGACAACATGTTTTCCAACGCTTACAATTCAGAAAGCAGTCTGTTATCTTTAGGAGTGATAAGGTTCCGGGCCACCACCGCAACGGTCATATCATTCTTCATCACCGAATCCCTAATGGTAAGAGGACCAGTAGGGGATATGAAGGATGGCCGCCATATGTTGTCTGGAGAAGGCATGGCTGCCTCTTCACCAAGGTTCAAGTCAAAACGACGGTCGGAGGGGCCGAACATTTTCAAAGGTGTTGAAGAAAGAAGAGGTCGGACAAGTCAAGATCGTAGAAGTGCAAGAAGGGAGTTTCTACAGGCAGAAATTCAAGTGTGCTTTGAAATGTATTGCGCGCCTCTATAAAAACCAGTACTTTATGGGATTTCAGAGATCGAAGAGGCGAGCTCAGAAATCGAAGAGGCCAATTCAAAAATCGAAGAGGCCCTAGCTTTCTCAAAAGCTGGGCTTGCTCAGAAACCATGGGCCAATCTTCTTTTCTAGATTTGTCCGCACTTGTCACATGCAACCTCTGCACTCGACAGAGCTCAGAAATCGAAGAGGCGAGCTCAGAACTCGAAGAGGCAAGCTCAGAAATCGGAGAGGCATCTGCTTTTCCAGACGTCTCAGCATTTGTCACATACACACTCATCTTTGCGAAAATCACGGGCAGTTTGTCGAAGCGCTGATTCCAGATATCGAAGAGGTACTTGCTTTTCTAAACGTGTCAGCGCCTGTCACATGCACACTCAGCCTTGTGGAAATTACAAGCAATATGTCGAAGATTTCTTGTGAAGTAGAAGACACATGAAGTTTACTATTAAATCCTCCAACAGTTGCCGACAAGAGTGAAAGAATAGTACCGGTTATTAATTCTTATAAATGTCAACCTTCACCCTCCATTGCAAGGCAGACATACATAACCTTTCTTCATCTCCGAGAATGCCTTCCCAACGAAGCCTCTCGAGTCACTCAGTGTTCCGTATTCCTTGGGGTACCTCTGCAAACAACTCATCCAAAGAAAAAGTATTTCATATCATGAAGGTTGAAAGAAAGAGTATCTTATATCATGCTTTCTCCCTGTCCTTCTCCTTGTCGTTGTTTTCATCTGCAGGACAAAGAGAAAGAGAGCAATCAGCCAGCACTTGGTATCAATCTTCTGATCTGGAACCGACTGCTTGAAACCCCTTCCTGATTGCTTGCCTAGCCTTGCTCTCGGGTACTCATTTTCAACATCTTATGCTTCCTCTTCGTCTACCGCATCTGCTTGGGGAACAAATAAGGGAAGTGAAAATGATACCTCGAAGCATGTGGAGACAATGTGCTAATTCATCCTCAGCTAGGGACAAGGAGAAAGAAAGCAAATGGTGGGCACTTGGAAATATTGAAGAAAGAAACAGACCATCACCTCTACCTTGTGGCTGCCTGCCGTGCAGAAGAAACAAGTAGAGAAGAATGCAGACTGCACAATCAAATCAACCCAGCAGAAGGAGTTTGATTTGAAACCAAGGAACTCTGATATTCCTCGCTCAGAATTCCAAACCAGTTCGAGATCAAAGCTGTGGAAAGTCAACAAGATCATCTATCTCCAAAACCATATTGCGTTCTTAAACTCTACTCTGTCTGGTTTTTACTTTGCCATACTTGTCATGTTTATTCGGTGTTTGTTTGTTTGCTTGTTTTTGTGTGAGTTTATGCTTGAAACATTGAGGACAATGTTTGATTTAAGTGTGGGGGGGGGGTAACCAAGTTGTTTTGCATGAAATACGTAGGAGTTTATCACCCATTATTTCTAGTGTTGTTCCTTGCTGTATTTAAGTGTTTTTAAGCTGTTTTGGAGTGTTTTTGTGTGTTTTGACATAAAAATCCGAAAATCTCATAAAAATTTGAAAAATTGTTTTGAAAAACCCAAAAAGAGTTGTTTTTGTGTGTTTATTTGTGTCTTAGGGTACCTTCTAACAAAATGATAAGGATTTGGTTTTTAATTACATGACTATTAAAGAGAGTTATAAACATGGATGAAAATTTGATTTACTCTTTAGTGTATGCTTGGTTGTGGTTATAATTTATGATTTCACATGCAATCATAAAGGAAAAATCAGTTTTTGTAACATGCTTGAAGGAAGGAACTCAAATGAACGCTACAACCTTGTGAGACTTGAGCCTAAACGTTTATTTGGAGAGTTAATAATCTGTTCACCATTGTTTTCTAAAGTCGTTGCATGATCTCATTATTCTTTGCTTGGTTGCTAATTAGAAGGCGTTTCATCATTTAGTTCCAAATGGTAGAACTCATGCCTATTTTATTCAAAGCATGCTATTGATTTGCATAACACATATTCAAGATGAAGTTGTGTAGTGACCACCAAAGCCAAATTGCCATGCCCCTATTTCATTATGTGTTTAAGTTTAACCCTGTTGAACCTGTTGAACCTTGTTAAGCCTATGTTCTTTGTTAACCCACACTATCCTTATCTCGCCTAGTTTTAGGACCATCCATACCCTTATTCTTGAAGCATAGTAAAGCGTGACTTAAAATGAACTCCTTTTTTTATCAATGTATTGCAGAAAGCAAGTGTGGGGAAAGTGATTCTTGTGTGTGTGTGTGTGTGTGTGTGCCAAAGTCCTTAATAAGGCACGGGTAGAAAAGAAAAAAAAAAGAGTGAAAAGAAAAAAAGAATTGAAAAGAGTATGAAAAAGAGCCCTAAATGTTGCATGAATCTTCCTTTTGTATTTAAAAGTTGATTCTGCATTCTAAAGTGAATTCCAAGTGTCTATTTCATTGCTTTGCTTGCTATCGCTTTAAGAACGTTTGTTATTCCTATCCTTTCTTTATTAGCCATTACCCCCAAGCCCTATTACAACCCTTGACTTCAATCTTGAGTGTTGTGTGTTTCAATTTGTGGAGTTCGAAATTGGTATGAGCATATGGTGTCACTGGTTCTCGCATCTAAGTAGTAGCATTCCATTCATGAGATCATATCTAATCATGCTTAATAACTCCAGAAAATTGCTTTCTTTGTTATAACATATGTGAGTCCTAGTCTTTCGTGTTTACATCAATCTTCTCACATATACTTGTGTAGGGTGTGTAGTCAGAAAATGTGTGTGAAAATAGAGAGTATCTTGTAAGGAATTGAGCAAATTCTCTAAGGCATGTTACTACATTCAAAACATTGTTTTAATTAGTTAATTGTGAACTAGTAAGTGGTGACTATGATTAAGTATGTGCTCAAGTGTAAAGATGACCAAAATCTGTGGGAATGATGATTTTTAACATGTCATGTTTCATTAAAAATCCCTGAGGTAAATGTTGGAAGATCTAGGTTGTGTTTTGTTTGTTTTGTTTGTTTTGTTTTGCTCGAGGACTAGCAAAAGCTAAGTGTGGGGGAATTTAATAGGAGCATATTTATGCAACTGAGTTAGCTTGTTCTCATGCATTTATGTTGTTATTTCTTAGTTAATTACGTATTTTAAGCTATTTTCGTGTGTTTGTATGTCCATAGGCCTTATAAAGCAATAAGATGCATTTTGGAGCAGTTTTGGGCTTGGAATGAATAGCACATGCATGGAGCAAGGTGGATGGACGAAATTGAAGACTAAAGAGGCTAGGAATGTGTTAAAGAGAAAGAAGAATTAATGTAAAAATGACAAAGAGCTCAGCCAGAAAGGGGTGTCACTCCACCATTCACCTTTCCATCATTGACGTGCACCACCATTGCACTCCCTTTGGATTCCTATGACGTGCATCATCATCCATGTTCCCTCCATTGACTCATTTGTTGCATCATTCCACTTCCTTTCCTTTGTCTACCATGTGCACAATATCCTTTCACCTTCTTGCACTCATTGATTCACCACTTACTCACCTTTCCACCCATGCCATGCATAATCACCCTTGTCCCCTCCATCATTTCAGATTTCATGCATCATTACATTGAATCATTGCACTCAATCGCTACACCATTCCTTGTTCCCTCCATCATTTCAGATTCATGCATCATTACATTGAATCATTGCAGTTAATTGCTACATTTCAGATTCATGCATCATTACATTGAATCATTGCACTCAATTGCTACACCATTCCTTGTTCCCTCCATCATTTCAGATTTCATGCATCAGTACATTGAATCGGTGCACTCAATTGCTACACCATTCCTTGTTCCCTCCATTATTTCAAATTTCATGCATCATTACATTGCATCATTGCACTCAATTGCTACACCACTCCATGTTCCCCTCCATTGCCATGTACTTCCTCTATAAAAGGAAGTGTGTGTAACATAAATTTAGTTCATACTGGGTTAGATCATTCACTCTCATTTCAACACAACCTTCATCCAAACACATCCATTCATCCATACAAACAAACCTTCAAACACTCACCAACACCTTGTGCCGTAGCGAAGGAAGGGAAGGAAAGTGCTTAAGTGCTTGCTGTCCAACTTGGATCGTTGGAGCGTTTAGGTGTTTTCTTTCTTTTGTTTCTAATGTTTAAATTCATTTCCTTTCGTTTTGTTGTAAATATGAGTGGCTAAACCCCTCTTGGCTAGGGGTGATTTCAAAGCCATGATTATGTGTGCAATATAATTTGATAAATTCCAGTTATGAACTCTTGAATCGTGAATGCAATTGGCTTAACTATTTGATCGATAACTTATTTGTATTTGTTAATTAAGGGTCGACACTTAATTGGCATGCATAAATCTGTTGCTAGAATATAAGGAAGTTTCACATAATTGTTACAAACTTATATTCACACGTAGTGAAGGTCGCTTATAAACGATCCCGTTAAGTTCAATTCCTAGTATGAGTGACATGATGTCATAGTTCCAAGTGCTTTGTCAATGCTTATGATTTTCATTAAACGTAATGATCTTTGAATGTATCTCTATTATGATGTCATGTAGGGAACTTTAGAAGAATGTTTTGGGTTGTCGAATGATGTCATCCATTTCAATAAAACAAGGAAAATCTGAGAGTTAACTAGTGATGTCACGGTTAATTTGGAGCATCGTCGTTCATAATTCAATGAAGTAGTAACTGGAAATTAAGTTATTTGCATACATGTCATGTGTGGAGAAAAAGCCTCTAGCTATCCCATCCATCATCTTATTTCTCTCATTTGTTTTACAATCTGTCTAGTTGTTCATACTTGTTTGTTTGTTACAACTTCATCCAAATCAAAACCCTCCTTTTAGTTTCTTGTTTCAAAGTGTTTCGAATATGTTTTAGTTTGTGTTTTTAAGTGTTTTGATTCAAGTAAAAGTCAATTTTCGTCCAAAGTCAATTTTCGTCCAAAGTCATTCCTAGTGTCTAGTTTAAGTTTATTTGGTTGTTTTAAGCTGTTTTGAGTATTTTAAGTTTTCTTTGAGTCTTGTGAATCTTGTTAAGTGTTTTTAAGTTTAGTTTTATGTTTGTGAGTCAGTTTAGAGGTTATTAGCAAGCCCTCCTAATCCTTGGTCCAGAACGATCCCTACTTATACTTATACTACAATTGTGAAAAGAGGGTTAAATTTGTGTGTTAAGTTAATTTTCGCATCATAAAGCTTTTGTGGGTGAAGCTTTTGTGGTGGGGGAAGCTTTTGTGGGTGAAGCTTTTGTTGGTGAAGCTTTTGTGGGTGAAGCTTTTGTAGGTGAAGCTTTTGTGGTGGGTGAAGCTTTTGTGGGTGAAGCTTTTATGATGGGTGAAGCTTTTGTTGGTGAAGCTTTTATGGGAGAAGCTTTTATGGGAGAAGCTTTTGTAGGTGAAGCTATTGTGGGTGAAGCTTTTGTTGTTGAAGCTTTTGTGGTGGGTGAAGCTTTTGTGGGTGAAGCTTTTGTGGTCGGTGAAGCTTTTATAGGTGAAGCTATTGTGGGTGAGGCTTTTGTGGGTGAAGCTTTTGTGGGTGAAGCTTTTGTGGTGGGTGAAGCTTTTGTGGGTGAAGCTTTTATGGGTGAAGCTTTTGTAGGTGAAGCTTTTATGGGCGAAGCTTTTGTAGGTGAAGCTATTGTGGGTGAAGCTTTTGTGGGTGAAGCTTTTGTGGTGGGTGAAGCTTTTATGGGTGAAGCTTTTATAGGTGAAGCTTTTATGGGTGAAGCTTTTGTAGGTGAAGCTATTGTGGGTGAAGCTTTTGTGGGTGAAGCTTTTGTGGTGGGTGAAGCTATTGTGGGTGAAGCTATTGTGGGTGAAGCTTTTATGGGTGAAGCTTTTGTGGTGGGTGAAGCTTTTGTGGGTGAAGCTTTTATGGGTGAAGCTTTTGTAGGTGAAGCTATTGTGGGTGAAGCTTTTGTAGGTGAAGCTTTGGAGTTGAAGCTTTGTAGGTGAAGCTTTGGAGTTAAAGCTTTTGTTGGGTACCATGAATTGATTTTGCTTCACACGATCTTGATCGAGATAGTGTGAAGTTTTTGAGAATTTGTAGTTGTCCCCTCCATTGATGAAGCTTTGTTGAAAATGTGAAAATGTGGGAGAGACAACATATACAAATTTTGCTTCCACACTGTTGAGCAAGAGATTGTGATGTAAGCCACACCTTGTAGTAGTTGAAGGTTTGGATGAACCATATAAATTGAATTTGCTTCGAACAGTCTTGAATTTGCTTCAAAGGTTTGAGAATTGTAGTTGCCCTCCATTGATGAAGCTTTTGTTGGCACCATAAATTAGTTTTGCTTCCCACTGTCTTGATCAAGAGTGTGTGAAGTTTTATAGAATTGTGGTTGCCCTCCATTGATGAAGCTCTTGTTGTCAATATAAATTGGTTTTGCTTCACACTGTCT
The DNA here is from genome assembly GCF_916048215.2 of Malus sylvestris. NCBI lineage: Eukaryota > Viridiplantae > Streptophyta > Magnoliopsida > Rosales > Rosaceae > Malus > Malus sylvestris. Next base: position 37,884,576 of record NC_062272.1, on the reverse strand, counting down.
TGATCAAGAGTGTGTGAAGCTTTGGAGAATTATGGTTGAACTCCTTTGATGAAGCTTTTGTTGGCATCATAAATTGGTTTTTGCTTCACACTGTCTTGATCAAAAGTGTGTAAAGCTTTTGAGAATTATGGTTGCCCTCTATTGATGAAGCTATTGTTGGCACCATAAATTGGTTTTGCTTCACACTGTCTTGATCAAGAGTGTGTGAAGCTTTTGAGAATTGTGGTTGAACTCCTTTGATGAAGCTTTTGTTGGCACTATAAATTGGTTTTGTTTCACACTGTCTTGATCAAGAGTTTGAAGCTTTCTACAAGTTGTAGTGTTTGCATTGTTACAGAAGGGAAATGTCTGAAGCAGATGCAACAGGGTTGAATAGCTTGATCTTCGTATGCCATGAACTAAAGTTGTTGTTAGCTTGCAATAAGACTTTGTTGGTGATCATAACTCTTGTTGGGCATAAGTGCTCCCCTAGTTGAGTTGTCAAGCTTGAGGGTTTTTGATTATTTGTGAATGCTAGGAGTCCACATGTACAAGTTGTACCACTCGTCTTCTGGTAGGTGGAATAAATGGTGAGTTGCTTTCATCACTTGGTTGGTGGTACGAAGGTAAGTTCCTTCATCACCTTTCATCACATTTCATCACCTGGTTGGTGGCACGAGGATGAGTTTCTTCTTCACCTGGTTGGTGGAATGAATGGCAAGTTGCCAAATGATATTAGAGTACGGGTTGTACATTTCATCACCTGGTTGGTGGCATGAAAAAGAGTATGGGTTGTACATTTCATCACCTGGTTGGTGGCTTGAAGGAGAGTATCGGTTGTACGTTTCATCACCTGGTTGGTGTCATGAATGGCAAGTTGCCAAATGATATTAGAGTACGGGTTGTACATTTCATCACTTGGTTAGTGCCATGAAGGAGAGTACGGGTTGTACATTTCATCACCTGGTTGGTGGCATGAAGATGAGTTCCTTCTTCACCTGGTTGGTGGCAAGAGTGGCAAGTTGGCAACTGATATTAGAGTACGGGTTGTACATTTCATCATCTGGTTGGTGGCATGAAGGAGAGTACGAGTTGTACATTTCATCTCCTAGTTGGTGGCATGAAGGAGAGTACGGGTTGTACATTTCACCATCTGGTTGGTGGCATGAAAATGAGTTCCTTCTTCACATTTCATCACCTGGTTGGTGAGAATAAAGGCAAGGTGTCTAGGCATATTGTAGCAAGTGTCGAATGACACAAAGGATGTTAAACCCTTTCAAAGCACAGTTGGCTTATGTATGAATGTGTTGGAATGTATGATTGAACAAATATACTGTGAAGCTATTTGTTTATTTGTATAGTCTTGTTGACATATACTTAGACTTTGTTTCATGTTGGAAGCATTCATGTTGAAGCTTTGAACCCGAGTGTTTCATTGCTAGGAATGTAAGAGGATTAGGACAGAGTTGTCTAAATCACCTCTTTATTGAATTCATGCGAAATAGTCTTCGTTTCATAGGATGCCGAACGGCTAAAGCTTAACACTTGTACAATGTAAGTTTACTTGTAATAGTACTTCAATGAAGGATTATTTTGTGAAAACATGTTCATTTAAGCAACATCAATAAGCATGCAATTAACAATTAAAGGCGGAATCATGCTAGCATGCACTTAAAAACAAAACATTAACCAAGAAATTCAAAGCCTAGTAGATTGGTGAACCAAAACTCAACTCAAAACAAAGTGAGTTGAAATTGTACCTTTGTAGATTCCTCTTTGCATAAGCAAAGGCTAATCACCCAAAGAGAGGGCCTTCATTCCTTGCATAATAAATCTATGGATTTGGATGGATGAATAGGTTTCTCCAAGTTCCCAAAATAGGGAACCTCTAAGTCTTTTCACCAAGGAGAGATTGGAGAAGAAATGAGTGACCTTGGAGTAATGGGATTGCAAGAAGCACCCCCCAAGGTGCCCGGCCTCTTTAGAGAGAAATGGAGAGACAAGTTCTCACCAATTTTCTCCAAAACAAACCCTTAATGAATTTTAGCTATAAAGTCATATTTATACCTTTATTCATTTGAGTGGCAAACTTGTAAATAAGTCCAAGTTCACTACCCTAAACATCGTGGCCGGCCATTGGGATATTATTGGGCTATTATGCCCTTGTGAATCTTTATTCATTAAGTTGTCATACAACCTAAGTCAATGGGTTTGACGTTCGAAGCCCATTGGGCCTAAACGTCCAAAACTATCCCGAGGTCTTTTAACGAACTTATTCGTTTGATTAATTAACATATTAATTAATCCTTGCCATAAATAAATGATTAAACCATTTAATCATTCTTACTCACCTCCGTTTAATCTCCAATCTCCACCTCTTATGGTGTGCGATCCATTAGGTTCCTTTTAGCGAGGCAGTGGGCGATTAAAACCATTTCAAATCGATTGTGAATTGAAACTTACTTTCAATTCTCCCTTTAGTGATTATACACGTTTAGGGCTTCCACAAACCATGAGTGACACCTTGCAGCATATCATGGTTACCCAAGCTAATCAGAAGAGGTAGAGAAAACCTATTCAGTTTGGGATTACAAATGCAATACGGTCTTTCTCTAATACAATACTCTTGACCATATTGTTTGGTTTGATAGTTTATTTATTCATGTCTACTATCCAATGTGATTCGTGTGCTTATATGATTTCCTTGAATGTGATTCGGAACGCATTCCCAAATCTCATTCATACTCTGGCCAGAGATTCTAAATCATATCATAGAGTATTCTCCCTCAAACGGTTTGAAGGTTAGAGATCCCTTGTTGCGCATTCACTTGCCTCCATGACTAAGTGGCTTAACCCCAACGATGTCGTGGACACCCCGATGGGGTGACTTTGACATAATCAAAGATCAAGGACTTAACCACAAGACAACTGTGATGCCTCAGGTCAAAGGACTAATTTGCATTATCCCAAACATGAGTTCTCATGTGACATGAGTATGAGAACTCTTCGTTGATCACGTTCAGTGAACTCATTCTCTACTGAGCACCTACGTACTTGTCTTGATGTCACACACACCAATGACTCGAGACTAGTCACTCTCCCTGAGAGAAGACATAGCACGTACCGATCTTGACGGACTGTCAATGCCCAATTGACAATCCTATGATCAGGAACATTTAGGATGTGTCTACGAAAGAATGGTCTCATGAATCTAACTTCATTAGATTGCATTCTCCCAATCACATATTCCTTGGACTTTATCGTTTAAGCATATAACATTTATATGAGACGGCTCAAACAATAATCTTTGCCCTTTATAGTTAAACTAGATTAGTTTAACATGTAAAATGTCCGTAAAGTATCATTATATGATTGGCTTTAGGGCAAATTTCCAACATTCAAGTGATCAACGTTCCATGTATGGCCGAGGGTCTTGCTATCAGAGCTTCTAAGCTTGTAGGAGCCAGGGTGACTGATGCCAACAACTTCAAACGATCCATCCCAGTTTGGACTAAGTGTTCCTTCACTCGAGACTCTATCGCAAAGTAATCTTTTCTTCAATACCCAGTCAACCACTTTGAAAGAACAAGGTTTGACCCTTGAGTAATAGTAATTGGAGATGCACTGCTTGTAGGCGACACTCCTCAAGTGAGCCTGGTTTTTGTGTTCCTTGACTAGATCTAAGTTGAGGGTAAGTTATTTGTCATTTTCGCTTTGCACGTAGTTCTGGACTCGGAACGTTGCTTGCTCAAGGTCAACTAGGACAACTGCCTCTGTACCAAAGGCAAGTGAGAATGGGGTTTCTCCTGTTGATGTCCGATACGAAGTGCGGTATGACTAAAGAACTTAGGGTACAAATTCTGGCCAACAACCTTTAGCCTTGTCCAAGCTGGTTTTCAAAGTTCGCCTGATTATTTTGTTGATGGCTTCAACTTGTCCATTAGACTGGGGATGAGCTGGGGAGGCAAAACATAAGTTGATATTGAACTTAGAGCAGAACATCTTGAACTTATTGTTGTCGAACTGTCGCCCGTTGTCAATGACTATCGCATTGGGAATGCCGAATCTGCAAAGGATGTTCTTCCATACGAAGTCTTCTATTTTTGCCTCAGTAATGGTTGCCAAGGGTTCTATTTCGACCCACTTTGTGAAGTAGTCGACTGCAATGATTGCATAGTGAACCTTGCCCTTCCCTGCAGGCATTGGGCCGATCAAATCAAGTCCCCATTGGGCGAAGAGGCAAGAGCTGATCATAGAAGTGAGTGGCTCGGGAGGGGAGTGAGGAATAATTACGTAACGTTGACACTTATCACATGAGCGAAATATTCTGATGGCATCTTGGTGGAGTGTTGGCCAGTAATATCCTTGGTGAAAAGCCTTGTGTGCTAGGGATCAAGATCCAGCATGATCTCCGTAGACTCCTTCATGTATTTCCCGAAGGACAGTTTCCGCCTCTGTGGGCGTAAGGCTTCTTAGGTATGGTAGGTTAAAACCCCGCTTGTAGAGTTGGTCATTAATGATCAAGTAGCGAGTAGCCTTGTATCGAATTTGCTTAGCTTGGACTTTATCATTTGGAAGGGTGCCATGAGCAAGGAATCTATAAATCGGGGTAATCCAACTATCCCCCTGTTGTAAGTTGCACACTTCCGCAACCATGGTGCTAGGTGCTGCCAACAATTCGACCTAAATTTTTCTCCCAATCTTGTCTTCCACCGCTGAGGCGAGGCGAGCCAAAGCATCTGCATGACTGTTTTCCGCTCAAGGAATTTGGGTGATGTGGTAGTGGAAGTGCTTCAGCAACAATTGTGTTTGTGCCAGATATGCTGCCATGGACCTATCCTTAGCGTCAAAGTTGTTGGTGACCTGGTTAACCACCAATTGAAAGTCACTGAATATATCAATTCGTTTAATCCCAAGGTGTTTGGCCAAACGTAAGCCTATTAAGAGGGCTTCATATTCGGCCTCATTGTTCGACGCCTTGAATTTGAAACGAAGAGCATACTCCATCGCCACTTTGTCAAGGGTCGTAAGGACTAGTCCTACTCCACAACCCTATTGGTTGGATTAGCCATCAACATATAGACTCCATGTTGGGGCTGTTGGTTTTATTTTATGAGCTTCCAATTGGTTGGATGAGCCATCAACATATAGACTCCAAACATTGAATCACCATTTAGTTGCAGCCAACAATCTTTGAATTAATTGAAACCAAGACTATGTCAAAGATGGTTTCTTCCAAGTCAACCAATCTCTTTGATTGTAGTCACCTTAAGCAACCAATTAGCTATTAAAGGTTTCACTATTTCGGGTCAAATGGTACTTTACCATTTCCTTGAGTATATGTCGTATGTACACTCAATGTAGTCATAAGGATTTTCATTCTTATTTCTTTCGAATTAAGAGGTGTAACTCTATGACATAGTCATAAAGTTCAAACCATTCAACTGAGACGGTTTATAAATCCTTCTCGACTACCTTGGAGCTTGTGGTGTATGAACTAGTTTGTTATATTTGTTGATTATCATCTTCTCTCTCAAAGAACCTATTCTTTGAGTTCTATCTCTTGTTCATTTGCGCTTAGGCAAATCATATTGTAGGATTACAATGAACTACCCAACAAAACAACATTTGTTAGTTGGTTTATAGAAGTGATATCCAAAGGTTAATTTAAGGATATCCACAAGATAATTCTCAAACAAATATTGCTTATTAGCACACAACCCCAAATCTTAACACGATTAAGACTTATCTTTCTTTCCAACTACATCCTATGGAGTCATGAAAATTTTGGAAGATCTTCTAATTGACAATCATATTGTCTTAGAAGTATATATCCTATATATGGGTAATTGATAACATCCAACAAACTAAATCTTATTCAAGTTCGTTCTTCTCCAAATGGAGAAATCCATTATCTTATGATGCTTCGTTCCTTGATATCTTTCAAGGAAACTGTTCTAAAGTGTTACCTTTTCTTGGATCAAATCTAAGGAGGTAAATACTTTAGACGTCTTACTCATCAACTTACATTCTTGAATTCTTTGAAACCTTTTGCAAAGTATTCGGACTTGTGTTTTTTCAAAATAAACGATAGTCCAACCGAGAGCAATCTTCGGTCAATGTCATACAACATGAGTAGTATTATGTTGTGGACAAGTGCCACTAACATCTAAGTGAATTAACCTGAACAACTTTGTGATTCTTTCTTCCTTTCCCAAAGAATAAAGATTCAAACATTTTGCCTCTATACAATTTTAACAAGAAGGCATTGGATCCGGATCTAACGATCCAAAGCATCCATCTATGACCAACTCGTAATTTATGTTTTAGAGGTATCACAACTCAGTTGGGATTAGTCATTACCTTGCAACCTTTTGGGTTTTAAGCATCGTTATATTCTAAACAGTTAACACTACCATATCATCTCTACTATATAGATAATTAATTAGATTACAATAATCTAATCATTCATTAATAAAGAACTAAGTTTTGTCAAACAAAACATTCATCCATTTCTCATACGGAATTAAGTTCCTTTATTCAAATTGGAATGCAAAGACAATCTTTATTTTTCCATTTTCTTTGGTAGTTCATATGAGGAAGTAAGTACTACCTGCTTTTGCAGAGATCTACATTTGATTCACGTTCTGAATGTGAAGTACTTTCTCTTCTCTCATTAATCTTCTACTTCTTATTAGCCACACTTTTACAACGATTGTAAAACATAGTTACTAATACGGAATTAAGCATTCAAGTAGAAGAACCAACTATTTTGAACTTTTCAAGAACAATTTACAACACCTTCGAAAGGTGTGTTCTTGACACTTGCAAGACATTTCTTGCAAATACCCCTTCCAATGTCCATCCTTTCATACAGAAAGTTTGTTCCTTTGGAGTTATTTCGCCTTCTTCATTTGACTTCTCCTTTCACTACAATAGTCATGGTCCCTAAACTCCCACTATCACTCTTGAAATTTATTTCAATTGTGTTATATACATCAAACAATTTGGAGAGCGCGTGGTTATTGTTCACTATATAGTTTACAATAAACTTAGTGAACCATTTGGATAGGGACACGAAAGTGAAGTCCTTCCCTAGTTTCCGTATCTAGAAGTGGTTTAACACTTCAACACTCAATGATTCAAAATCATCATAAGTCCTTGTTGATGGACTATTTTTGTCAACCAACCATTATGTTCTAAACACAATTGCAAACTTTCAAGAGTTGTTCAAGGCAACTCTCATTTCTTCATATAACAATTTGTAAGTGAAGAATCATGGCACATAAATTGTCCATGCCCTTGTGCTTACTTCTCAAGTTCCTTGTTCATGTAACAAAGAAACGAGCACTAATGTTTGCGTTAACTAAGAGTTGTTCAAAGCAACTCTTACTTCTTCAGACAACAATTTGTAATTGAAGAATTATGACATTAAAAGTGTTGTCCTCTTTATGATAGACTTATCTAACATGTTCTTCCAATGATACGTTATTTACATTATTAATAGGAAGATTACGAGGATGAGACAACTTAGGTACATATACAAGCCATTAAAGACAATCTATGGGATTGTAGTACCAAGTCTGGAAACTAAAGCTTTCGGCTTTTTCTTTGTCAAGTTTTGTATAGCGTTTGCAAATATATTGGTAAATAAATACATAACGAATATAAATTGATTGATTTTAAACCATTTGATCCGGGTCTTTAAATCAAATAGCACCACCCACTATTTTTGGCAAATTCCATATCCCTCATCGGAATTCGAGAGTTTTGGAGGAAACTCTTAGTAGGGTATGGGAGACTCATCGTTACCAAGCCCACCTCACAATGATATGATGTTGGCTAGCATCAATAATAATAAGAGAGTACGCTTACCCATTTGCATCTCTTGCAAGTACCCATCTTATTTGGCCTCTATAGAATGAAGCCTCACAATGATATGATGTTGGCTCCATTGCACTTAGTTAAGTCATTCCCACCATGCAAGTTCGAGTAGGGGTTCAAGAACAACCTCACAATGATATGATGTTGATCATTCTCGTTGCCTACCTTCACAACATCATGTATGCATATCGAACTCCTCCTGAGTGTAAGCACGCACTTTGTACTCCCCCATGATAGGGTGAAGTCGGTGTACGAGTCACAAACGATCGGAGCCTACCACGGTGGAAGGCCATGAAAGAGTGTTCAAAGCACTCTCACGCTTATCAACTTAATAATGGTTTGGTTGAGGGTTTTAGGTCTCATCACATATAAGCATGTATTTTAATCTTATTAAAACAATTTGGTCCTATTACAACTATTGGTGCATGTGATTGATTTAGTTGTATATGATACTCCCACTATGCTTGTAAAACGGTTTTTCAAGCAAGAGTATATGGTACTACTAACATAAGGTTTGCATTCATTGATGGACTATATAGATGACTATGAACCTTTGATTCGATCCAGCACGAGCCTAGTGTTGAATCTGGGTCTAGGGATGGTGATTGATTTTAGTTACGTGTTTAATCACATTAAGGCGGGTTTTCTTTACTTTGAAGTACTTCTTTTATAACATTTGATCAAAAACAAATTACTTTAAAGTAAAGAAGAGCTTTTGCTCTTTTACAATATTTGATCATATCAAATTACAACCAAAATCTAATCTACACATTCCCATGGTTCAAACAAATTTGAGACGGCCTTTCACATAGCTCAATTATCGTAGGCTTAGGTTCATAATCACCATTTCTTTAATTAATTAACGCTTTAACTAATTAAACTTGAATGCAACATTTTCATTTGGTTTTTGTATCCATAGAATTGATTTAAATGGAGCTAAATGAAATGAAAATCCAATTCTCATTTAAAGATACAAAACTATTTTGTTCTCAACTAATTTGGGCCGAAAAACAATAACCTCAATTATTGGGCTATATTGCAAAACACAAACTTTTGAGGTCACTTTGTAAAAACACAAAAGTCCACTACTTCATGTAATTACAACTAGAACCCAAAGACACCCCAAAAACTATTAAACTTAAGGGAAAAAACATATTAGCATACTAGGGTACTTAGGGGTTCCTAATGTCACTTTATAACACTTTTAACAAGACAAACATGAACCCAAAAAAAACACCCTTTGGATTTGGCCGAATTTCCCCAAAAACATGGCACCAAATTTTAGCTCCAAAATTCATGCTCATATGAACCACATCTACAACATTTGAGATGGCAAATTTTCTAACAAAATTTACATTCAAAGAAGCAAGAATAAAGCTTGTAACAATTACAACATTCAAATCATAAACTATGAAAATACAAAACCCAAAAGGATTCACCAACTACTAGACCTAGGCTCTTGATGCCACTTGAAGGAAATTTTGTGAAAAACATGTTCATTTGAGCAACATGTATGACATGCAATTAACAATTAAAGGCGGAATGATGCTTGTATGCACTCAAAACAAAACATTACCCATGAAATTCAAAGCCTAGTAGTTATGTGAACCAAGACTCAACTCAAGAACAAAGTGAGTTGAGAAATTTTATACCTTTGTTGATTCCTCTTTGCATAAGCAAAGGCTAATCACCCAAGGAGAAGGCCTTCATTCCTTGCTTTTTAGCTCCATGGATTTCTTGGATGAGAATGGTTGAAAGGATTCTCCAAGTTCCCAAAGTTGAGAACCTCTAAGTCTCCACACCAAGGTAGGACTTGAAGAAGAGATGAATGACCTAGAGGAAGTAAGATTGCTAGCTAAAATCCTCTAGGGTGGCCAGCCTCTTAGAGAGAAAAGGGAGCTTGTGTTCTCATCTTTTCTCCAAAACAAACCCTAAGGATGAAATGGCTATAAAGTTGCCTTTATACCACCTCACAATTGAGTGGCAAACTTGCAATTAAGCCAAGTTCACTACCCCTCTCTATATGGCTGGCCATTAAGGGTTCATTGGGCTTTCAAGTCCTTTGTGGTTTCAAGTTGTCATACAACTTGAGTTAATGGGCTTGACATTCAAATCCCATTGCGCCTTGCGGCCCAAAACTAACCCGAGGTCTATAACGAACTTATTCGTTTGATTAATTAACATATTAATTAATCCTAGCCATAAATAATTAAACCATTTAATTATCCTTACTCATCTCTGTTGTTTCTTCAATCTCTACCTTACACGGTGTACGATCCATTAGGTTCCTTTTAGCGAGGCAGTGGGCGATTATAACTCTTTCAAATCGATTGTGAATTGAAACTTAGGTGAAGAACCTAAGCTAATCAAAAGAGGTGGAGAACCTATTCAGTTTAGGATTACAATGCAATACGGTCTTTCTCTAATACAATACTCTTGACCACATTGTTTGGTTTGATAGTTTATTCATGTCTACTATCCAATGTGATCATTTACTTATATGATTACCTTGAATGTGATTTGGAACAACTTCCTAAATCTCATTCATACTCTGGCTAGAAATTCTTAATCATATCATAGAGGCTTAACCCCAACTATGTCATGGACACCCTCGGATGGAGTGACTTTGACATAGTCAAAGATCAAGGACCTAACCATAAGACAACTATGATGCCTCAAGTCAAATGACTACTTTGCATTATCCCAACCATGAGTTCTCATGTGACATGAGTATGAGAACTCCTTGTTGATCGCGTTCAGTGAACTCATTCTTTATGGAGCACCTACGTACTTGTCTTGGTGTCAAGCACACCAATGACTTGAGACCAGTCACTCTCCCTAAGAGAAGACATAGCACGTACTGATCTTAACGGACTGTCAATTCCCAATTGGCAATCCTATGATCAGGGACGTTTACGATATGTATACGAAAGAGAATGGTCTCATGAATCTAACTTCTTTAGATCGCATTCTCCCAATTACTTATTCCTTGGACTTATCGTTTAAGCATATAACATTTATATGAGACGGCTTCAAAAAATAACCTTTGCCCTTAAATTAAACCATATTAGTTTACCATGTGAAATGTCCGTAAAGTATCATCATATGATTGGTTTTAGGGCACATTTCCAACAGGTAGAGGGGAAGAGAGGACATCGATCTCCATCGGTGTGCATCTGGTATGCCATGGTGGACTCGAAAAGGTTAAGGTGTTCAATCGAGTCCTCATTTCCAGTATAGAGTTGCATGCCAAGCTTCTGCTTTGTCTTTACTTGGAGGGGGATGTCGAGAATCCTCCTTGTAAAACGGCCAGGCCTAGGTTGGTTCCAATCAGGTATGTCAACTTGTCGTTCGGGCTTCAACTTGTTTACTTCCTTAAGAAGCTGTAGGACAAGAAGGTCCTGAGTGGAGTCATGTACCACTGGAGCTTTCTTTCGTAAATCTCCATTTTCTCTTGGAAGTATGAAGGTTTGATCAAGAGCATGTGGTTTTTCCTTGGATTTTCCGTACTGACTTCCAAGGTATGTTTGTCGGAACATCTCTGAGTCCCCTATACCTTCATGTTTCTCTAGGACTTGTTGCCCCTTCCCCAAATTGGTAGCTGGCCTGGGACATGGGAGGGGACTGAGTCTTTTAGAGACCCTTGGGTTATTGATCTTCGAGCTTACATGGATAGGATTGTCTTGACGTTGCTTTAGAAAATCTCGACAGTCGCGAAAGACGGCTTTCGATCCTTCCACTCCTTTTGTAAGGAGGTGTTTTCCTCCACTTCTCCTACTTCGGGTCGAAGCTGCTGGGTTGAGAGAAATCTCATGTTGATCAATGTTCTAATGATTAGCTTGCTCCTCATCAGGGATACCCATGTCGAAGGAAGGTGACCTTCTGTGTTGGGGGGCACCCAGATGATGGTTGATCTCCACAAGGGTAACGAGCTTGCGTGTTTGAGTACGCCTAGTTTCGTGAAGCGTCTCAAAGAGCTTCTCATACTGCTCCTGGAGGACCTCATTCTTCATTGCTATCTTGTTGTTCTGAGCTTCTAGCTCATCGACTTTAGCTTGAAAAGCAACCCTTTTTCCTTCCTTCTTTCGTTGCCTCGCACCAAGTGCAAGAGGGGTGTCATTCTGCATGCTGTGGCTTCCTTCACTCTCCATGTTGTAAAGGGATGCCTGGTCAAAAGAGAGCGTACGAATGGTGGAAACCACCGTAACAAAGCTGAAGCGAGTGGGAATAAGTGTCGTTCCCACAGATGGCGCCAAATGTTGATGCACAAAATCAGTGTGGACTTTGGTACAACAGAAAGTGTCATGTTTGTGACCTTCGCTAGATTGCTTCGGTCACTAGTGTGAATAAGTATGTAAATGGATAGAGACAGGAAAGCTAACACAAGATATACGTGGTTCACCCAGATTGGCTACGTTCACCGAGTAGAAGAGTTCTCATTAATTGTGAAGGGTTTACACAAATACATAGGTTCAAGCTCTCCTTTAGTGAGTACTAGTGAATGATTTAGTACAAATGACATTAGGAAATATTGTGAAAGAATGATCTCTATTTATAGAAGAGAGTTTCTAGTTTCATTCTGACATTGGCACGTGTCGTGTTGTGATTGGCTTCTGATGTTGACATGTGTTGCGCTATGATTGGCTTTTGATGTCGACATATGTCGCGCTGTGATTGGCCTCCTGGTTGGAGGGAAACTCTTTTGGGTCCTTGATAGTATAACGTTGACCGGTGTTCAGTAATTTCGGGATTGGTCAAGTATGGTGCAAACAGTTTTCACAATGAATTTTGAGAACAAGCATTTCAATGGGACCGTTTCCCCTGCTTTTGCCAATCTGACATCGTTGAAAAATTTGGTGTTGAGTCGTAACAATTTGGTTGGGTCGATACCACATAGCTTGCTAAGCTTGGCTCAACTTCAGCTTCTTGATGTTTCCAACAACAATCTAAGTGGGGCAATTCCAAAATTTCCATCTACGGTGAAGTTAATTACAAATGGTAATGTGTTGATTGGGACAACTCCGAGCACTGGAGGGGGAGGAGGTACTCCGTCGGGTTCTGGTTCTAATGGAACTATTCCTAGTGGGAGTACAGCTCTGGTATCGAATGGTTCTTCAGTATTGCCTGCTATGATTGCTGGTATAGTTATTGCTGTTATAATTTTCATTGTGGTGGTATTGTTTGTGTCCTTCAAATGCTATACTAGTAAAAAGCATAGGAAATTTGGAAGGGTGGATAATCCATCAAATGGGACAGAAATTGCTAAGAGTGATGTTATGAGTAGCGCAAATGGGTACAATGGAGTTACAAGTGAACTGCAAAGCCAGAGCAGTGGTGACCTTCACGTTTTTGAGGGTGGAAATGTTGCGATTTCGATCCAAGTTCTTAGACAAGTGACAAACAATTTTAGCGAGGACAACATATTAGGCAGAGGAGGATTTGGAGTTGTTTATAAAGGCGAATTGCATGGTGGGACTAAAATTGCCGTCAAATGGATGGAATCTGTGGCAGTAGGAACTAAGGGATTGAACGAGTTTCAGGCAGAAATTGCGGTCCTTACTAAGGTCAGGCATAGGCATCTGGTTGCGCTTTTGGGATCCTGTATCAATGGCAACGAGAGACTTTTGGTCTATGAGTACATGCCACAAGGGACTTTAACACAACATTTATTTGAATGGCGTGAGACTGGAGTGCCTCCACTAACTTGGAAGCAGAGAGTAACAATAGCATTGGATGTGGCACGAGGAGTGGAATATTTGCACAGCTTGGCTCAACAAAGTTTTATTCACAGAGATTTAAAGCCCTCAAACATACTATTGGAGGATGACATGAGGGCCAAGGTTGCTGACTTTGGTTTGGTTAAAAATGCCCCCGACGGGAAGTATTCTGTTGAGACAAGGTTGGCTGGGACATTTAGATTTTCATCTATGAATTGAAGGAATCGTGCATTTGCCTAGCTTCAATCATTCCAGACTTCCATCATTAAGCTAACTTATATATGTATGCAAATCTGCAAAGTTAATATTGCCACTCAATTGCATCAAACATGTCATCTAATTCTTTCGGAGGAGAAAATAGTATTTGTCTCCTGCATGTTTTGTTTTAACTAAATTTTAGAACCTCAAACGAGGAAGGAAAAGAGACAATATAATACCCTTCAGTAATTTGTTGAACTGGACTTTTGAATTCACTGGGAACTGCTACTATTAAAGAGTTTTGTCAATTTGTTGTCACTTTAAAATTGTGAATTTACGTTTTTGTCTGTGATTTAATTGTAGTTATGTCGTTATGCTACAACATTGATGTGATTTGTGTTCCTATAATCAGCTACTGGCAGAGTCACTACAAAAGTAGATGTTTATGCTTTCGGAGTGGTTTTGATGGAGTTAATGAGTGGTAGAAAAGCTCTAGACTCATTTGGTCTCATGGTTCCGCAGAGTCCTTGTCAACAAAGAAAACATTCCAAAGGCTATTGACCAAACTCTTGACCCCGATGAGGAGACAATGGAGAGCCTATACAAAGTTGCTGAGCTGGCAGGAAACTGCACTGCTCGTGAGCCATACCAGAGACCAGACATGGGACATGCTGTCAACATCCTGGGTCCTCTTGTTGAGCACTGGAAACCGACCACCCATGAAGAAGAAGAAAACTCTGGCATTAACCTGCACATGAGCCTTCCGCAAGCGTTACAAAGATGGCAAGCCAATGAAGGTACTTCTAGGATGTTTGACGATATGTCCTTCTCTCAAACTCAATCAAGCATCCCTTCAAAACCTTCCGGATTTGCTGACTCGTTCGATTCAATTGATTGTCGATGATAAAAAAAAAGAAATAGAGACCATAACATTGTGGAACCTAGAAAAAGAAACCCGAAAGGGTTGGGATGAGGAAGATATGATCGAGTAAAGCAGCAGGTATCACAAGTTTATTGTATTTATTGGTTTTTTTTTTTTCGTTCTTTCCACGATCTTTGTCAGTAGACCTCAAGAACCTCTAAAAACTTTCTGTTATTGATTCTTGGATTGCTAGCATATTGATTGAGATGCTACTGATCATGAGAAAGAAAAAAATGAAAAAAATGAAAGAAATGAAAGAAATTTTGTTGTATGATATTTTTATAACACTCATTAGTGAATTGTTTAATGATATTCCTTTTTCCATTTTTCTTTCTTCTTTTGACTATTCATTCATTCATTATCTTTGACGTGTCTGCTTAGATGATGCCCCAAGCTGTATAACAACATGGCTGCTTAGGATTCTGGTTATTATGCTGTGCAAGATTTAATCATAAAAAAATAAATAAATAAAAAGAAACAAAGATTTAAGTTGATATGATTGGATGTAAAGCTGGAAGAGAGAGAGAGAATTCCACATGGGAAGACAGCATGTTAGAAGGAAACATGTTAGGTTGGTTGTAAGGGTGGATGTTGTTGAAAAATATTAGGATTTTAGTTTATTTGAATATTTGATTTTTTGGGCTTAGCCCGTTAGCATTTGAATTTTGATTTCTTACCTTTTAGGATTAGAGTTAGTTTATTATAAATAGCGTGCTTCTTATTCATTTGAGAACAAGTCATTCACAATGTAGCCTCTTGGAGTTTTGTAACCGTTCCGACATTCTTATTTGTTTAATAATATTCCTATTATTTTGTTAGTCTCGTTCGTTGCGCACTCTGATATTCAACTTGGTATCAGAGCAAGTTTCATCCTTTGGGATTTAATATGTTTTAGGTTGGTATCCGTTTGGTTGTGTCTGTTGTCGTTCATGTTCAGATTGTCTAGTTGTTGTTGACAGTTTGCAGGGAAAAAAAGTGTGTTAATTTTTTCAATTGTGTTGATGGCCTGCTGCTTCCCCACCAGAATCTGCCCCACTGCCTGCTGCTCTCGCCCACATCAAACCTGATACGCAACACCACCATCCTCCATCGATTGTTGCACCTTGCCATATGTTGAATCCGTTGGAATCTCTGCCTAGAAAGAAAGAAAGAAAAAAAAAACAAGAAGTTGAAAGGCAGGAGAAAAGAAAGAAAAAAAAAAGAAAAAAGGAAAAAGAAAATTTGGCTGTTTGTTTTAGGCCCACACGGCCAAAGGAAAAAAACATGATTAAGTTTGTGTTTAGGCCACACGAGTTGTTGGCTTGTTTGAGATTGTTTTGTGACCGTCATTCGAGTGCTTGGAATTATGACCACGTGAGTGATAGTGTTTATGTTTGTTCATTCGTTGCTTCAATTGAGATATAGAAATCTCGTCCGTTTAGTGACGGGTTCTTTGCATACTTTCAACACTTATCAGAATCAGTTTGAACCAGAATTAGTATGCCAGAAAGAATCCAGAGTCAAGAATCAAGAATCGAATCAAGTTAAGTTTGCATGCCTGCCAGTCCGCATTTACTTGTTTGCAAACTCATGTCATATACCGCATTTACTTGTTTGCAAACTCATGTCATTTACTTATTTGAATATTTCTTTTTCTAGGCTTAGCCCGTTAGAATTAGGGTTTTGATTTCTTACCTTTTAGGATTAGAGTTAGTTTATTATAAATAGCGTGATTGTTATTCATTTGAGAACAAGTCATTCACAATGTAGCCTCTTGGAGTTTTGTAGCCGTTCCGGCATTCTTGTTTGTTTAATAATATTCCTATTATTTTGTTAGTCTCGTTCGTTGCGCATTCTGATATTCAACTGACCTTTTGTTTGAAGATGACTTTTGTAGTGTTGCACATGTTGTAGGACCTTACACACAGACACATAATGAATTTGGATCCTCTTCAGACCCTAGTGTTTGGAACCAAAGAATCAGAAAATCGAAGCCCTTGGTTTGTGTGAAGTGGGCCATCACAAAGAGTTTGAATGGTCCAAATTGCCTGGAACTTAAGTTCTGAACAGTAAGATCTGAATTATATATATGGTTAAAGAAAGAGGAGACGGAGATGATTGTTAATAATTTGGAGACATAAGAAAGAGGGAGATGATTGATTGTTTATGTGGAATGGTAGTGACAAGGATCTTATATATGGTTAAATGTCAAGGCCACAATAGGTTAAATTACGTATGTGGAATAAAATAGTTGAATTTGTATTACCGTCTGAGGGCGAAAAGCGAAAACAAATCGGCGAATTTAACATATCTGCTGAAGTTGCAATCCTTAGCTCCATCAATGCAACGCCTCCAAAAGAACCAACCAAAGCGATGAATCTAATTGGAAAACTCTCAGGGCACGTTTACATACCGGTAACATGAATTCATTTACGGAATTAGATTCCGATTACAGGATACACCTTTATTTACGTAATCTTGAGGAATCAAAATACATGTGGGGTCCACACCAATTAGGGAATCCCTCTCCTTATTTTGGATGAATTGGACTCCATACATGAGGGAGGTATTTCAATTCCTGGACACCTGAGGAATCCGGAATGGATTTTTTCTACCAATTATGCCCTCACTTGTTTCTGATTATCCCAACATTGCCCTTCATTTGACACTTAACCAGCATTGCTCATTCTCCATCTCTATTTACACCACACCCTCCGCCGTGAAGGGCCGCATCACATACCTAGCCTAATCTCTATTCATTTCACCGAATTGCTGGGCTCTTACCTAAATTCGATCGTTGCACTCTTAATCGAGGATCAAGATCGAGACGGCAACAAGACTGCTCTGCGCTTGACCATGAATGGCCTAGCTATGGGGCGATGGCTATGCAGGCGAAAAGGGTGGAAGATAGAGACAGGGCAATGAAAGGTAGGAGTGGGTGGAAGGCAATGCAACTGGACATTTAGGATGAAAAGGAGGCGTGGGAAAGATGGAGATGTGAGAGATGGATGGAAATTATCATCTTTTAATAAATAAATAAAACCTATTTATATATTTTTATTATATAAATTTAATTAATTAGTATGAAAATAATTTATTTATGTAAGGGCAATTAAGTAATAAACCTAGTTTTAATTATGATTGAAGTGAATTAGTAAACAACTTATATGGACTCAACATCATCCCTACTTCGATTCCAAACAATTTTAGTAAACAACTTTAACATGAATCTGATTCTGATTTCACCTCATTTCAATCCCTCCTCAATCCAATTCATCCTCAATTTAATTCTTCTCAATCTGATTACGGATTAGTAAACATGCCCTCGAAAGGGTGGGTATTGGGGTTTAAGGGTAATTTGGTAACAAAATTTCACGTTTAGTGTTTTTCAAAAAGGTTCAAATTTAAAATGTTTTTGTTGGGTACAAATAAAAATTAGTGTGAACTTATTAGATGAATGGTTATGTGTAAATATAAAGGGCAATACTATCCATACTCTCTTTTACTTTCCACATATACTTCTTAATTTTTCGGCCATTAAATTGAATAAATTAAAAGTGATTGTTGGAACCAAATTCGCGCACTGCTGTAGGAGTTGGAGGTGAAGATGCACAAATCCATGTAACTTGTAAAGAGTACACAACCATGCCAAAGACTAGAGAAAAGGGGGGTGTGTGCTGGTCAAAAGCTCTCCACGATCAAGTTAGTAAGCAATATAAGACTCAAGCAATGAGCAAGAGAATAAATATGCATTAATTGTGTTACCCGATGATATCTAGGAAGATGATATTGCATCCTCTTACAAATGTAATTACTTGCGGCGCATGTCAATCCTTAGATTGTAAGGACTCCAAGATTATAGGAAACCTGCTGATTCCGTGTTGATTAGGTTTCCGTATCTTGTGGACCAAGCATGGTCAATCTCAACGAAGCCTTCCATTGATTCTGGAACAGGATGGTGACCCATTTATTCAGCTTTGTTGCGTAGGATGTTGAGTCATTGACCAGACTTCTGAAATATGTGTAATTCGATCCACCTTACTCCGTTCATAGAAAATCATGGGCCCATAAGGATCAAATGACATAAATTAATAGAAGTGCGTGAGAAGTAAAAAAAAAGTGTGTAGATAGCACCACCCAATATAAAAACTTCTATAGAATTATTTTGGTTGACTTTTCAATTGGTGCATAGATTAAAAGGCCAAATTTTTTGGTGATTCCTGTGGTGGTACTATACGTTTAATCTAACCCTTGTGGTATAAAAGTTATTAAATAAACTTTTGTGTTGAACTCCATTAGCAATTACGGTCCAGATATATATTTCAGTTAGTCTTATGTTAAAAAGAGGTTAATTTTGTTGTGGCCTAGCTGTCGCAAAGAGAGAAAGTGGAGATGGTAGAATGCTTAGGGAGTCTTGTGTGTATTTCTCCTTATGCAGTGCTTTTATGTATAACAAAACGTCATTGCATACCAATTCCTTGAACAAGCTTCTAGAAAATAGTCTTCGACAGTGATTTGGTGATTTGGTGAAGAGGTCAGCCAGGTTGTCCTGGGAACGGATTTGCTTGACTTCAATCTTCTGATGTTGTTGTTGCTGATGAGAGAAGCAGAACTTCGGCGCAACATGCTTGGTGTTGTCTCCTTTGATGTATCCCTTCTTAAGATGTTTGATACATGTTGTGTTACCTTTATAGGTCGTTGTAGGAACACCAACAACGAAAGAAAGTTCACAGGTGCTTTGAAGATGTTCCATTACCACTCTCAACCAAAAGCATTCATGCACAGCTTTATGTAGGACTAGAATTTCAGTATGGTTCGAAGAAGTTGCAACTGAAGGAAGATTTGTGAAAAACTAAGTTCATTAAGCAACATAATACATGCATTTAACAATTAAATGGTGGAAGCATGTTTCTATGCACTTTAAAACAAAACTTAAACCATGAAATTAAAAGCCTAGTAGTTGGGGTGAACCAGTTCTCAACTCAAATCTTAAAGAAATGTGTTGAGAAACTTTTATACCTTCGAAGCACCTCTTTGCTTAGCAAAGTATATTCACCCATGTGAGTGCCTTCTTTCCTTTGTCTCCTTGCTATGTGGATGGTGGAACTTTGTTTCTTGGCTCCATGACTTCTTTGATATGGATGGAGGAATGGGTTCTCCAAAAGTCCCCAAGTTGGAGACCTCTAAGTTTCAACACCAAGGATGGTTGAAGAAGAAGATGAGTAACCATGGAAGAACAAAATGCTAGCAATGTTCTCCCATGGTGGCTGGCCTCTCTGTTGGAAATGTGCCCTAAAACCAATCATATGATGATACTTTACAGACATTTCACATGTTAAACTAATCTAGTTTAATATCAAGGGCAAAGATTATTGTTTGAGCCGTCTCATATAAATGTTATATGCTTAAACGATAAGTACAAGGAATATGTGATTGGGAGAATGCAATCTAAAGAAGTTAGATTCATGAGACCATTCTTTCGTAGACACATCCTAAACGTTCCTGATCATAGGATTGCCAATTGGGCATTGACAGTCTGTTAAGATCAATACGTGCTGTGTCTTCTCTCAGGGAGAGTGACTAGTCTCGAGTCATTGGTGTGTGTGACATCAAGACAAGTACGTAGGTGCTCAATAGAGAATGAGTTCACTGAACACGATCAACGAAGAGTTCTCATATTCATGTCACATGAGAACTCATGGTTGGGATAATGCAAAGTAGTCCTTTGACCTGAGGCATCATAGTTGTCTTATGGTTAAGTCCTTGATCTTTGATTATGTCAAAGTCACTCCATCAGGAGGGTGTCCACGGCATAGTTGGGGTTAAGCCACTTAGCTATGGAGGCAAGTGAATGCGCAACAAGGGATCTCTAACCTTCAAACCGTTTGAGGGAGAATACTCTATGATATGATTAAGAATCTCTGGCCAGAGTATTAATGAGATTTAGGAAAGTCGTTCCAAATCACATTCAAGGTAATCATATAAGCACACGAATTACATTGGATAGTAGACATGAATAAACTATCAAACCAAACAATGTGGTCAAGAGTATTGTATTAGAGAAAGATCGTATTGCATTTGTAATCCTAAACTGAATAGGTTCTCTACCTCTTCTGATTAGCTTGGGTAACCATGATATGCTGCTAGGTATGATTCTTGGTTTGTGGAAGCCCTAAATGTGTATAAACACTAAAGGGAGAATTGAAAGTAAGTTTCAATTCACAATCGATTTGAAAGAGTTTTAATCGCCCACTGCCTCGCTAAAAGGAAACTAATGGATCGTACACCGTGTAAGGTAGAGATTGAAGAAACAACGGAGATGAGTAAGAATAATTAAATGGTTTAATTATTTATGGCAAGGATTAATTAATATGTTAATTAATCAAACGAATAAGTTCGTTAAAGACCTCGGGATAGTTTTGGACCTTAAGGCCCAATGGGCTTCGAACGTCAAAGCCCATGGACTTAAGTTGTATGACAACTTAATGAATAAAGATTCACAAGGGCCCAAAAGCCCAAATCCCTTAAAGTGGCCGGCCATGTTAGAAGAATGGCTTTTTGGTTCTTTAGGTCACTTATTTGAAGGGACTATATAAAGGACTTTATAGCCTAAATTCATTAAGTGTTTGTTTTAGGAAATTGGAGAGAACACAAAGCTCTCTTTTCTCTCTAGGAGGCCGGCCCCCTTGGAGGGTGTATCTAGCAATCCTACCACTCCAAAGTCACTCATTTCTTCTCCAATCTAACCTTGGTGAAGATACTTAGAGGTTCTCAATTTTGGGAACTTGGAGAAACCTATTCTTCCATCCAAATCCATAGATTTTAGATGCAAGGAATGAAGGCCCTCTCTTTGGGTGATTAGCCTTTGCTTATGCAAAGAGGAATCTACAAAGGTATATATTTCTCAACTCACTTTGATTTGAGTTGAGTCTTGGTTCACCAATCTACTAGGCTTTGAATTTCATGGGTAATGTTTTGTTTTTGAATGCATGCAAGCATGATTCCGCCTTTTAATTGTTAAATGCATGCTATAGATGTTATTCAAATGAACATGTTTTCACAAAATCATCCTTCACTCTCTAGAGAGAAAGAGAGAGCTTGTGTTCTCTAATCTTTCCTCAAAGAAAAATCCTGATGAAGAAAAGGCTATAAAGTTACTTTTACACCTACCTTCATTGGAGTGGAAAACTTGTAGTAAGTCCAAAACCACGCATTCTTTAAGCATGGCCGGCCTCCCTATTGTTAGTGGGTTAATTGCCCATTTTATTTTAGTTATCACATAACTTAACCTTATGTGCCTTGTGGACCAAAACCCTTTTGAGTCTCGAAACCCGAAGCTAACTTAAGGCATAAAACGAACCTTTCGTTCTTGATTAATTAACTTTTAATTAATCTTTGCCATATACAATTAAACTATTTAATTGTCCTTACTTATCTTCATTATTTTCTTCAATCATTACCTTATACGGTGTGCGATCCATTAGGTTCCTTTTAGCGAGACAGTGGGCGATTAGAACTCTTACCAATCGATTATGAATTGAAACTTACTTTCAATTCTCCTTTTAGTGATTATACACTGTTAAGGGCTTCCACAAGCCATGAGTGACACCTAGCACTGTGTCATGGCTACTTAAGCTAATCAGAAGTGTTGGAAGTATGCCCACAAAGCCACTCATTTGATGTAATAGCTTTTTGGAATACTTATTATATTAAACTTTTATATGTTTAATGGAGGGCAAATCTTATTGTTAATCACTGTTTATTGTATCATGTGTTTAAGCAATAAGTGAATCCAAGGAATGTATTTGTTCTAAGAGATAAGTGATCTAAGTGAGTTAGATTATCGAGACCTTTCTCTTATGTTCATTCCTAAAACGTTCCTAGCCATAGGATTGCCAATTGGGCATTGACAATCCGCTAAGGTTAGTATGTGTTATGTTGACTCAAGTGTGAGTATGACTAGTCTCAAGTGATTTGGTGTTGGACACTAAGACAGACACATAGGTGCTCGAAATAGTAATCGAGTACACTGAACTACGATCAAATCAGAGTTTGAACATACATGTCATGTAAGAACTCTAAGGTTGCAATATGCAAAGTAGTCCTTTGACCTGAGGCATCATAGATGTCTAATGGTTAGGTCCTTGATCTTTGATCCTGTCAACGACATTCCCTCGGAGTGTCCACGGCATTGTTGGGGTCAAGCTATCTAGTCATGTAGGCATATGAATGTACAACAAGGGATCTCTAACCTTCCATGGTGGAGGGAGAATACTCTAAGATATGATTCTAAAGTCTTTGGCCAAAGCAAATGAATATGACTAAAGGAAGGTTGTTCCAAATCATATTCAAGGGAATCATATAAGAAAGAATCACATTGGATAGTAGACATGAAACAAACTATCACTTAAACAATGTGATTAAGAGTATTGTATTAGAGAATGACCGTATTGCATTGTAGTTGTAACTGGATAGGTTCTCCAACCAATTCTACTTAGCTTGGGTAACCATGACATGCTGCTAGGCGTCAACCATGGTTTGTGGAAGCCCTAATGGTTAGCAAACACTAATCAATGAAAGGGAGAATTGAAATGTGGTTTCAATTCATAATCGATAGTTAAAAGTAACATCGCCCACTGCCTCGCTAATTAGAACCTAATGGATCGTACACCGAGTAAGGATGTATGTGAAGAAATCAAATGAAATGGATAAGCAATTAAATGGTTTAATTGAAGAATGGTCAAGATTAATTAATTAGTTAATTAATTATACGAAAGGTTCGTATTGGGCTTATATGTTGGTTTTGGGTTTCGGGGCCCAAAAGCGTTTTGGTCCAAAAGGCCCATTATGTTTAAGTTGTATGACAACTAAAACAAAATGGGCAAATAGCCCAATAACACCAAGGAGGCCGGCCATTAGGGTTGGATGGGCAAAGTTTGCTTAATTGCAAGTTTGCCACTCACCAAAGAAATGAAGTATAAATTCAACTTTATAGCTTTAGGGTTTGGTAAGTTGAAATTTGATGAGACATTTTCTCTCTATTTCTTCTAAGAGGCCGGCCATTAAAGGAAGAAATATCTAGCAATCTCTTCTTCTTTTAATCATCCATATCATCTTCACAAGATACAACCTTGGTGAAGAGACTTAGAGACATCAAGCTTTTGGTGTTTTGGAGAACAAATCCTTTTTCCTCAAATCATCAAAGGAGCACTAAAGGGAAGAAAACACAAGAAGGATTCAAGGAGCTTGGAGGTGACTTGAAGGCCCTCCACTTGGGTGAATCCCTTGTGTAAACAAGGATGAGCTTCAAGGGTAAAGAATCACTAAATTCTTCTTTCTCTTTAATGTTGTTAAAGAGTTCATTTTGGTTCACCATATACTAGGCTTTGAAAGTCATGGGTTTTATTGAATTGTTTTTGGATGCATGCCTATATTAATGAGTTAATAGTATGCATATGTATTCAAATGTTCATACTTGTTCTTAGCTAGGACAAAATTTTTCCTTCAAGAAGATGTTGGAGGAACCTATTCAGTTTGAGATTACAATGCAATACGGTCTTTGTCAAATACAATACTTTTGATCACATTGTTTGGTTTGATAGTTTATTCATGTCTACTATCCACTGTGATTCTCTTACTTATATGATTACCATGAATGTGATATGGAACGACTTCCTAAATCTAATTCATACTCTAGTAAGAGATTCTTAATCATATCATAGAGTATTCTCCCTCAACGGTTTGAAGGTTACAGATCCCTTGTTGTGCATTCACCTGCCTTTATAGTTAAGTGAAGGAAATTTTGTGAAAAACATGTTCATTTGAGCAACATCTATGGCATGCAATTAACAATTAAAGGCGGAATCATGCTTGTATGCACTCAAAACAAAACATTACCCATGAAATTCAAAGCCTAGTAGAAAGGTGAACCAAGACTCAACTCAAGAACAAAGTGAGTTGAGAAATCTTATACCTTTGTTGATTCCTCTTTGCATAAGCAAAGGCTAATCACCCAAGGAGAGGGCCTTCAGTTCTTGCTTCTTAGATCCATGGATTTTGATGCGAAAAATTACTTGACACACAAATTAAACCCTCTTTTTGTCAATTGTAGTATAAGTATAAGTAGGGTATCGTTCTAGGCCGGGGATTAGGAGGGCTTGCTAAAACCTCTTAAAAACATAAAAAACAAAGTTAAAAATATTAAACAAGACTCAAGGACACAAAACTAGGCTAAAAACTCTAATAATTCGAAACACACTTAAAATGACTCAAAATAATAAAAACAATCAAAATAGACACTAGGAATTGAAATGGACGGAAATTGAATTAAAAGACTAAAAACAATGAAAACTAACTAAATAATATAATTTAATAATGGGAGGGTTTGATTTTGATGAAAAGTAAATTAAACTTAAATAAATTACAGAATTTACAAAAACATGAAATTAAAATGAAAAGATAAATGACGGACTAGCTAGAGGGTTCTTCTCCACACATGACACATATGCAACCTAAATTGATTTTCAGTTGTTCTTTCAATAAATTGTGAATCTCAATACTCCAGATTAACCGTGAACAGCACTTTTTTAATCTTCAAGTTTTCCTTAAGTTATTGAATTGGACGGAAAAACGCATACAACAATTCAAAACATTCTTCAAAAGTCCCCTACGTGAAAAGCACAATAGCGATACAATCAAAGATCATTAAACTTTGTGAAAACTATAAGCATTGACGAGGCATTCGTAACTATGAAAAGCATGATACTCTTGCCAAGAATTTACTTAACGTGATTGTGACTAGCAACCTTTACTACTTGTGAAAATAAGTTCATAACGATTAGGTGAAATTCACTTATATTCTAGCATCAAATTCATGCATGTAAATTAAGCGTGCACTCTCAACCAACATACACAAATCAGTTTTTATACGAACGGATAAGTAAATTGAAATCACAACTTATGAAATCACAACCGAAGGTAATCAATTCATATTACAAATATATTTCATGGCTTTGAATTAACCTCTAGCCAAAATAAAATTAATTACACATTATTAAAACAAAAATAAAATAGAGATTTAGAAAGATTTAACCGAGAGAGAGGAGAGTGAAGCCTCTAATTTTCTTCTCACTGTGCCCGTCAGTCTCCCTTCTCCCCGTGTCTATCTCCTCTCCTGCCTCTGCGAGCTTCACGCTTCCCTTCTCTCCGTAGCTTCACGCTGCCCTTCTCTCCGTAGCTTCACGCTGCCCAAAGGGCAGCCCTCTGCCTTCCACCAATTCCCCCCCAAGACCGCCCTTTCTGTCCTCCCCTCAGCTTCACTTTCACGCTGCCCAAAAGGGCAGCTCCCTCTTTTCCTTCACGCCCCCATCTGACCTCACATTTCCTTGCAGTCCCGTACTCACCATCCCTCACGCTGTCTCTCCTCTCTCTTCTATTTTTTTATTTCCTTTTTTTTTTTTTCTTTCTGGCAGCAAGGCTGCCTTCTCTTTTCACACTCCGCAAGCCCCTGACTTGCTCCCCCCGTTTTCCTGCGACTCATGCGCTCTCTGCGAGCTGCCCAAATGGCAGCACCTCTTCCGTCTCTGTGGACTCTCCTGTCTCTCAAGTTTCTTCTGCTGCCAAAGGGCAGCCTCTGCCTTTCTCGCTCCTGCCGTGTCTGCGAGCTGCCCAAAGGGCAGCCCCTCTGTCCACCCCGCTCCCAGACCCCCCCCTTCTGTCCCGTACCTGCCTTCCTCTCCTTTTTATATTTTTTTCTTTCTTTTTTTCTGGCAGCCTCGCTGCCTTCCCTTGGATCCGTAGCTGTCTCCCACAATTTATTTCTGTTTTCTTTCTTTTTTATATTTTTTTCTTTCTTTTTTTCTGGCAGCCTCGCTGCCTTCCCTTTCTTCTCACGTCCTTCCCCAATTATCCTTTATTCTATTATTCTTTTCGTTTCTGGTCCCTGCCTTTGCGTCTTGGATTCCTTCCTTTCCAGCTGCAAAGCAGCTTCCTGTTGTTTTCAGAAGTGAAGAATATGGGAGTCAACGAGGTAAAAAAAATATAAATCATGATGCTCTCTTGCTCCCTCTTTGACCGACTCTCCCCATTTCTTTTGTTTATGCCGTGACATAATTCTACCAATAATCCATGACAGAATGAGAACGACTAAAGCAATTTTCGACGAATTTATTATTTAAAACTCATTTGTGCTATTTTTATTTTCTTTGCATAACAAATCCTATAAACACAAAAATAACGTAAATAGCTCAAAAATATAAGGAACTAACTAAGAAAAGACGAGTGAATTCGAAGTAAAAATATATATAAATATGATCCGATCAAATACCCCCACACTTAACTTTTGCTAGTCCTCGAGCAAAACAAAGAAAACAAGAACAAGAAGTAACAAGAAAAAAAAACATTAGCTTCCCTCTATGTGACCCTCATAGAATTTCATTTAAGAAAACAAATTATCAAGAACCATAGCTAGCACCAAACAAGTTAATCCAAGTTCAAATTCCTAATTCAAATATTAGCAGTAATCTTTAAATCATCCTTGAAGTGTAGTGTGTGAGATAGTCATGCTAATGCAATTTCAAGTTTTTATTTTTAAAATCATCATATGCAAACTAGCGACATTCTCACGGGATATACACTCAATCACACATGTGTTTAGTTTAAATGTGTTTCGCTCAAAGAATCAAATGTGAAATTTCTACCATAAGCTTGCATAAAGATCACTTCTCCACAGTCATAATTGCAAAACTTAAATCAAGAGGACTTTTATTGGATGTAATGAGGCTTAGGGATAGGGTTATTGAAACGAAAGAATAGGAAAACACAAGTTCCAAGCTACATTGCAAGCAATTCTTTTGTTTAGATTTATAAGAATTCAAGATCTCCAACGATTCTTCTGATACCTCCAATCACACCCTTAAACTGAAACTTTAAAAACTTTTTATTTTCTTTGTATATAATCTTTCTTTTTCTTTTCTTTTCTTCTCTTTTTTTTTTTTTTTTTTTTTTTTTAAATACAAACATGAAATACCCCCACACTTATTCTTTTGCCAAACACCTTCAAAGTACTTCACAAACATTTCTCATAAGACAATCTCACATTGCTCACTAGCTTGCTTGGAAAGGGTAAGGAAAAATGTTTCAGATATAAGGGTAGACATATCTGGTGATAAGAAATAAAAGGCTCAACAAAGACGGCTCAAATTGGCAATCTAATGATATCATTTTTCTTTGGGAAACATAGTTATTTGGGCCATAGTGGTAAACCTAATGCCTCTATCATTTCCAAGTTCATGCAATCAATGACAAACATTTCGAAAGATCGTTACGCAAGTTCTAGAGATGTATCTCACATAAGTTCATCACACATGAAAGAATAGGAGTGTATGAAAAATGCACACACTTTCAATAGGCTCAAAGAACTCACATCGGATGTATATGGTCACTAAATTCACATATGAAGCTTTAAGTCATACTTTAGTTTCACATTAACAAGGCTATGTGCATTTGGTTTTTCAAAGATGATCAAACATGTACAAAACTAACAAGAGAATTAGGAATTTCACAAAACACATGTTAACTAAGTTCTTGATGATCATGGTTCAAATTTGATCCAATTATATCATTGGGTCGGGAAACTAACAAAAATCTAATTCAAAACAATAAGGGAAACAAGACAATTTTTTGGATTTTTAAATTTTCCGAAATTTTTTTAATTAAAATTTTTTTTTTTTTTAAAAGAAAACAAAACTAATTAAGAACACAAAAAAAACAACAACACAGTTTTTTTTTATTATTTTTTTTTTTTAAAAGAAAACAAAACTAATTAAGAACACAAAAAACAACAACACAGAGACAAATGAAATTCTGGAGATTTCTACCCCCACACTTAAACTTGACATTGTCCCCAATGTCAGAAAACACTATAATGCAAATAAAAAAATAAAATAAAATAAAAAAAAATAATAAGAAACAAAATAACGCAATTGGACTGAAAACTTCCCTAATTTGCAGTAAAATCAAGCGATGACCCCCAAGCTAAAATTCTGCAATCAACTTCAAGGGTGGAAATAACCAAAAGTTCCTGCAAAGAAAAGAAATAATTCAGTTAAGTACGCAAGAAAATTAATTAAAAAAAAATTGCAAACGAAAAATTGAAAATTACGATAAAAGATAATGAATAAAACTAATAAGTAATCATTGGTCGTGCTTGTTGACTTTCCACAGCTTTCCTCTTGAACAGGGTGACACTTAGCTTTTTATTTGCAAGTGATGATTTTATGCTATTGTACGGCGAGACTTTGCTCTTTGGGAATGTTGCAGTTCCTTATTTGTTCTCCAAGCAGATGTGGCAGCTTCTCTTGTTCTTCATCTCAGACTCCTTCTGCTGGGATGATTGTGCAAGCTGCATTCTTCTCTGCTTGTTTCCTCTGCATGGCGGGCAGGCACGAGGGAGAGGTGTTGGTCTGTTTCTTTCTTCAATCTTTCCAAGTGCCCACCTCTTGCTCTCTTTCTCCTTGTCCTTAGTTGAGGATGAATCAGCACGTTGTCTCCACATGCTTCGAGGTATCATCTTCACTTCCCTTATACGTAAGAGACGAAGAGGAAACACAAGATGATGAGTACTCGAGAGCAAGTGCTGGCTGGAGAAAGGACAGGGAGAAAGCATGATATGAGATACTCTTGCTTTCAACCTTCATGATATGAAATACTTTTGCTTTGAATGGGTTGTTCGCAGGAGTATCCCAAGGAATGAGGAATACAGAGTGACTCGAGAGGGTTCTTTGGGAATGCATTTTCGGAGATGAAGAAGTGTTGAGAGGGTGTGCCTTTGCTGTGGAAGGCGAAGGTAAATACTTATAGGACTTTTCTTCACAACCGGAACTATTCTCTCACTTAGTGTCGGCAGCCGGTAGATGGATGAATAGTACAAATTACGCGCTTTCTGACAAAGCTGCCCGTAATTTCCGCAAAGCAGATTCCTCATTGATATCTGGAATCGGCGTTTCGAGCTCTGAGCATCGTCGATTGTAGAGGTAGCATGTGACACGTGCGGATAAATCTGGAAAAGAAGATTTGCCCGTGGGTTGAAGCCCAGCTTTTGAGAAAGCTAGCGTGTCTTTGACTGTTGAATTTCCCTCTTCGATTTCTGAATTGGTGCTTCGACAAACTGCCCGAGAATTTCGCAAAGCAATTTGCGTGTGACAAGTGACGACACGTCTGGACAAATTGATCTTTTGAAATCCGGGGTTCGGCTCGTGGTTTCTGAGTAAGCCCAGCCTTTAAGAAATGAAACGCCTCTTTTGAGAAAAGAATCCGGCTTTTGAGAAAGGAGCCCCGACTCTTCGATTTGCGAGAGGACGCTTCTCTGAGGAGCGCCTCTTTGATTTCTTCTTTTTATAGAGGCGTTAATTTTGTTCCACAACACACTTGAGCACCTTCCTGTAAACATTCCCTTCTTGCACTTGTTTAATCTTGATCATTCCGACTCTCTTCTTTCTTCACCACCTCTGAAAAATGTCTGGCCCTTCCGATCGTCGTTTTGACTTGAACATTGGTGAAGAGGCAGCTCCGCCTTCACCAGACAACATATGGCGGCCATCCTTCATATCCCCTACCGGTCCTCTTACCGTGGGGGATTCGATGATGAAAAATGACATGACTGCTGCGGTGGTGGCCCGGAACCTTGTCACCCCTAGAGATAACAGACTGCTCGCTAGGCGGTCTGATGAATTGGCGGTTAAGGAGTCTCTGGCTCTTAGCGTGCAGTGTGCCGGTTCCGTGTCCAACATGGCCCAACGCCTATTTGCCCGAACCCGTCATGTTGAATCGTTGGTGGCTGAAATACAGAGTCTCAAAGAGGAGATTAAAGGACTCAAGCATGAAAATAAACAATTGCACAAGCTTGCACACAACTATGCCACAACCATGAAGAGAAAGATTGACCAGATGCAGGACACCGATGGTCAAATTTTACTTGATCATCGGAGGTTTGTGGGTTTGTTCCAACAACATCTGCCTTCGTCTTCTGGAGCGGCACCGCGTAGTGAAGCTCCAACTGATCAACCTCTGCCGCCTCCTCCTTCTGTGGCCCCGCCGACTGCTGAAGCCCCGCCTACTACTGAAGCACCACCCGACCAATGAATACTATTAGTTTACATTATTGTAAAATATTTGCATTTTTTTTTTTTTTTTTTTTTATGTAAATTTTTTTTTTTTTTTTTTTTTTTTTTTTTTTTTTTATTTTTTATTTTTATTTTTTTTTTTAATTTTAAATTTTATCTTTTTTTTTTTTTTTTTTTTTTTTTTTATATATGTAAATTAATGTAAAGAGACTTTGGTTAACCTTCCCCCACACTTAAACTAAATAACACAAACTCACAGAAATCAACCAAATAACACAACTAACTAAACAAAACAAAATGAAAGCAGTAAAGATAAGGGTGGAAGAATGCAAAGCTGATTGGGTTAGTGATTCCAAAGTCTCCCTTCGTTGAATGCTTGGGTTGCCTCCCAAGAAGCGCTTGTTTTAACGTCTTTAGCCGGACGCATCTTTCCTTTAAATTTCCCTCGGCTCCATTTGAACCTAAAATCAAAGAAAGAAAAAATAAATCAAATATCAAAAGTAAAATACACAAACACCAATATAAACATAAACAAAAACAAAAATAAAAGGATTAGCAAAGTTGCTAATCCCCGGCAACGGCGCCAAAATTTGATGCGAAAAATTACTTGACACACAAATTAAACCCTCTTTTTGTCAATTGTAGTATAAGTATAAGTAGGGTATCGTTCTAGGCCGGGGATTAGGAGGGCTTGCTAAAACCTCTTAAAAACATAAAAAACAAAGTTAAAAATATTAAACAAGACTCAAGGACACAAAACTAGGCTAAAAACTCTAATAATTCGAAACACACTTAAAATGACTCAAAATAATAAAAACAATCAAAATAGACACTAGGAATTGAAATGGACGGAAATTGAATTAAAAGACTAAAAACAATGAAAACTAACTAAATAATATAATTTAATAATGGGAGGGTTTGATTTTGATGAAAAGTAAATTAAACTTAAATAAATTACAGAATTTACAAAAACATGAAATTAAAATGAAAAGATAAATGACGGACTAGCTAGAGGGTTCTTCTCCACACATGACACATATGCAACCTAAATTGATTTTCAGTTGTTCTTTCAATAAATTGTGAATCTCAATACTCCAGATTAACCGTGAACAGCACTTTTTTAATCTTCAAGTTTTCCTTAAGTTATTGAATTGGACGGAAAAACGCATACAACAATTCAAAACATTCTTCAAAAGTCCCCTACGTGAAAAGCACAATAGCGATACAATCAAAGATCATTAAACTTTGTGAAAACTATAAGCATTGACGAGGCATTCGTAACTATGAAAAGCATGATACTCTTGCCAAGAATTTACTTAACGTGATTGTGACTAGCAACCTTTACTACTTGTGAAAATAAGTTCATAACGATTAGGTGAAATTCACTTATATTCTAGCATCAAATTCATGCATGTAAATTAAGCGTGCACTCTCAACCAACATACACAAATCAGTTTTTATACGAACGGATAAGTAAATTGAAATCACAACTTATGAAATCACAACCGAAGGTAATCAATTCATATTACAAATATATTTCATGGCTTTGAATTAACCTCTAGCCAAAATAAAATTAATTACACATTATTAAAACAAAAATAAAATAGAGATTTAGAAAGATTTAACCGAGAGAGAGGAGAGTGAAGCCTCTAATTTTCTTCTCACTGTGCCCGTCAGTCTCCCTTCTCCCCGTGTCTATCTCCTCTCCTGCCTCTGCGAGCTTCACGCTTCCCTTCTCTCCGTAGCTTCACGCTGCCCTTCTCTCCGTAGCTTCACGCTGCCCAAAGGGCAGCCCTCTGCCTTCCACCAATTCCCCCCCAAGACCGCCCTTTCTGTCCTCCCCTCAGCTTCACTTTCACGCTGCCCAAAAGGGCAGCTCCCTCTTTTCCTTCACGCCCCCATCTGACCTCACATTTCCTTGCAGTCCCGTACTCACCATCCCTCACGCTGTCTCTCCTCTCTCTTCTATTTTTTTATTTCCTTTTTTTTTTTTCTTTCTGGCAGCAAGGCTGCCTTCTCTTTTCACACTCCGCAAGCCCCTGACTTGCTCCCCCCGTTTTCCTGCGACTCATGCGCTCTCTGCGAGCTGCCCAAATGGCAGCACCTCTTCCGTCTCTGTGGACTCTCCTGTCTCTCAAGTTTCTTCTGCTGCCAAAGGGCAGCCTCTGCCTTTCTCGCTCCTGCCGTGTCTGCGAGCTGCCCAAAGGG
The DNA here is from genome assembly GCF_916048215.2 of Malus sylvestris. Taxonomy (NCBI): domain Eukaryota; kingdom Viridiplantae; phylum Streptophyta; class Magnoliopsida; order Rosales; family Rosaceae; genus Malus; species Malus sylvestris. The sequence goes on along the minus strand of NC_062272.1, from coordinate 37,851,568 downwards.
CAGCCCCTCTGTCCACCCCGCTCCCAGACCCCCCCCTTCTGTCCCGTACCTGCCTTCCTCTCCTTTTTATATTTTTTTCTTTCTTTTTTTCTGGCAGCCTCGCTGCCTTCCCTTGGATCCGTAGCTGTCTCCCACAATTTATTTCTGTTTTCTTTCTTTTTTATATTTTTTTCTTTCTTTTTTTCTGGCAGCCTCGCTGCCTTCCCTTTCTTCTCACGTCCTTCCCCAATTATCCTTTATTCTATTATTCTTTTCGTTTCTGGTCCCTGCCTTTGCGTCTTGGATTCCTTCCTTTCCAGCTGCAAAGCAGCTTCCTGTTGTTTTCAGAAGTGAAGAATATGGGAGTCAACGAGGTAAAAAAAATATAAATCATGATGCTCTCTTGCTCCCTCTTTGACCGACTCTCCCCATTTCTTTTGTTTATGCCGTGACATAATTCTACCAATAATCCATGACAGAATGAGAACGACTAAAGCAATTTTCGACGAATTTATTATTTAAAACTCATTTGTGCTATTTTTATTTTCTTTGCATAACAAATCCTATAAACACAAAAATAACGTAAATAGCTCAAAAATATAAGGAACTAACTAAGAAAAGACGAGTGAATTCGAAGTAAAAATATATATAAATATGATCCGATCAGATTTCTTGGATGAGGATGGTTGAAAGGATTCTCCAAGTTCCCAAAGTTGAGAACCTTTAATTTTCCACACCAAGGAGGGACATGAAGAAGAGGTGAGTGACCTTGGAGGAGGAAAGATTGCTAGCTAATCTCCTCCAAGGGGCCGGCCTCCTAGAGAGAAAGGGAGAGACATGTTCTCTCCAATTTTCTCCAAAAGAAACTCTAAGGATGAAATGGCTATAAAGTTGCCTTTATACCACCTCACAATGGAGTGGCAAACTTGCAATTAAGCCAAGTTCACTACCCCTCTCTATATGGCCGGTTTTCCCAAGCCTTTGGGCTGTTTTGGGCTTCTTGAATTTATTTTGTTAAGTTGTCATACAACTTAAGCTAATGGGCTTGACGATTCGAAGCCCAATTTGGGCTTTAAGGCCCAAAACTAACTCAAGGTTTAAAACGAACTTATTCGTTTGATTAATTCACATATTAATTAATTCTTGCCATAAACAATTAAACTATTTAATTATCCTTACTCATCTCTGTTGTTTCTTCAATCTCTACCTTACACGGTGTACGATCCATTAGGTTCCTTTTAGCGAGGTAGTGGGCGATTAGAACTCTTTCAAATCGATTGTGAATTGAAACTTACTTGCAATTCTCCCTTTAGTGATTATACATGTTTAGGGCTCCACAAACCATGAGTGACACCTAGCAGCATGTCATGGTTACCCAAGCTAATCAGAAAAGGTGGAGAACCTATTCAGTTTAGGATTACAATGCAATACGGTCTTTCTCTAATACAATACTCTTGACCACATTGTTTGGTTTGATAGTTTATTCATGTCTACTATCCAATGTGATTCTCTTACTTATATGATTACCTTGAATGTGATTTGGAACGACTTTCTAAATCTTATTCATACTCTGGCCAGAGATTCTTAATCATATCATAGAGTATTCTCCCTCAAACAGTTTGAAGGTTAGAGATCCCTTGTTACGCATTCACTTGCCTCTGTGGCTAAGTAGCTTAACCCCAACTATGCCATGGACACCCTCTGACAGAGTGACTTTGACATAGTCCAAGATCAAGGACCTAACCATAAGACAACTATGATGCCTCAGGTCAAAGGACTACTTTGCATTATCCCAACCATGAGTTCTCATGTGACATGAGTATGAGAACTCCTTGTTGATTGTGTTCAGTGGACTCATTCTCTATTGAGCACCTACATGCTTGTCAGTCACACCAATGACTTGAGACCAGTCACTCTCCCTAAGAGAAGACATAACACATACTGATCTTAATGGACTGTCAATGCCCAATTGGCAATCCTATGATCAGGAACGTTTAGGATATGTATACAGAAGAGAATGGTGTCATGAATCTAACTTCTTTAGATCGCATTCTCCCAATTACATATTCCTTGGACTTATCGTTTAAACGTATAACATTTATATGAGATGGCTTCAAACAAAAATCTTTGCCCTGTAAATTAAACTATATTAGTTTAACATGTGAAATGTCTGTAAAGTATCATCATATGATTGGTTTTAGGGCACATTTCCAACATTAAGTGGCTTAACACCAACTATGTCGTGGACTCTCTCTGATGGAGTGCCTTTGACACAGTCAAAGATCAAGAACCTAACCATAAGACAACTATGATGCCTCAGGTCAAAGGACTACTTTGCATTATCTTAACCTTGAGTTCTCATGTGACATGAGCATGAGAACTCCTTGTTGATCGCATTTAATGGACTCATTCTCTATTGAGCACCTACATGCTTGTCTTGGTGTCAGTCACACCAATGACTCGAGACTAGTCATTCTCTTAGAGAGAAGACATAGCACGTACTGATCTTAATGGACTGTCAATGCCCAATTAGCAATCCTATGATCAAGAACATTTAGGATATGTATACGAAAAAAATGGTCTCATGAATCTAACTACATTAGATCACATTCTCTCAGTTACATATTCCTTGGACTTATTGTTCAAGCACATAATGTTTATATGAGACGGCTTTAAACGATAATCTTTGCCCTTATATTAAACTAGATTAGTTTAACATGTGAAATGTTCGTAAAGTATCATCATATCCTTGGCTTTAGGGCATATTCCAATAGCAACTAAGGATAGGTTTGGTTAACCTCCAAGATATTGCAGTTCCTCCAACGATAAAGATGTAACTCATTTGAGAATGTGCCTTGTCCGAGTTAGATAAGTACCCTGTGTCAACATAACCAACAAGGCATGCATCAACCCGAAAATCGAGAAGGGCTGCAGCTCCTCTTTGAGGATTCGTAGGGATAGAACAAACACAAATCTGTCATAACTTTGAGGTAGCGAAAGATGTCTTTAACACCTGTCCAGTGTCTGCGTGTAGGCACATGGCTGCTCCTGCTAAAAAATTGATAGCGAAGTAAATGTCCATTCTAATGCACTAATCTAAGTACAATAAAGTGCCATTCACACTTAGGTATGGAACTTAGGCTCCAAAACCTGTGGTGTCGCGCCTCAATCTCGAGATACATCCGGGATCAATACGTGACCTTAAGTCGTATCAAAACAATCACATAAAATCAAGTTGGATTCAGTACTTCTATAAAATACAAATACTAAGAATAAATTCAACAAGCCCATAGTCTCACAATATGAAATACCAAAAACAAGCAATGATTCGGCATTGTAGTATTCATTTGTTTATTTTATGGCTACACCTCTGTGTTAGACTGCCTACATACCCTAAAACTGGATCAAGCCATTCGTAGTTCACCTATCACTTTATAGTGTGAAGTAAAACAACAAAAACACATTGGTTAGCATTAATTTAGCCATCAGACACATTACCTTCTTCATATGCCACACTTCTTTCTAAACCACACCAAATCAAAATAATCCACAATTAATCATATTTTAGCATGAAATCTCATAAAGCACTCCCTTTTTGCACACTTCACCAAATGTGCCACCCCACATCCACTTCCTAACAACCCATCTTGAAAATCAAATGACTACACCAAGATGTTAGGGAAAATACTACATGATGAAACAAAAATAATGGAAATGAACCATTGAAAAAAGCACTTACTATATTATGCAATCCAATCAGAAGACAACATATGTTATATGTGTGAGTGTGTCTATGTATAAAAAGAGAGAGAGAGAGAGAGAGAGAGAGAGACTATATACACTTCTAATGGAAGAATTACTCTTCTATTTTTCACTATTATGTGACAACCCATCCCTAATTTTACAATCTTGTTAAGTTTAAAAGTGTGAAGTGACGAAAATGCTCCTAGTGGCGAGATTGTTGACTTTCATTGACCGTCATTTCGTGATGCGTACGAGCTACTATATTATCGTATTTTCGAAGTACTCGAAAGTACGAACATGTAGGCACAAGCGAAATCGAAGTTAGGGTTACGACGGAGGTTTTACGGAATTACAAATATGAAAAGTACTTTTATAAAAGGAGAAATTAGGTTCTCATCCTTTGTGACGACCAGTCCCTAATTTTATGTTGTTACAAATTTTAAAAGCATTATTTTACAAAAAATGCCCTAGAGTTGAGGGTATTGACTTTTGTTGACCAACATTTAGTGAGACATACGACTTATTCTTTTAGCGTATTTGCGTGGTACCCGGTGTTACGAACGCATTGACGCAAGAGGAAGTAAATTTGGAACTACGGTTGAAGTTTTACGGAGCTACAAATCTAAAAACTATGTTTCTAAGGATTTCCATTTATTATTATATATATTTTCATAAATATTATTATATGAGTTTGAGGTTATCTAAAAAAAGAAAAATAGAAACAGGCGAATGGCAGCAAGAGTAAGGAGGGAGGGTTTTTGGAGGAAAAAAATGAGGGGAGATGGTGGCGAATCAGGAGAAGAGAGAGGAAGAAGGCTGACCAACCAAAGAGAAGGAAGGGAGGGGAAAGGATAGAGGTGTGGAACACCTAATCCGTCTGACCCGTATACCCACAACAACCCGGCTTCAAACCGGTGGAGTTTTTCGATGATATCCACTGAATTTTTAGGTGATTTTCACCCCACCTTCACCTGCAATTATCACCATACCTCTTCTCCTTCATTTTACACCAAATTTCGACGGAAAGTGGGGCAAATCCGTGACAGTTGGTGACGGGGACACCGGCGGGTTCTTAGCGATGATCTACTACTCTGGCAAGTTTCATCAACCATCACCACCCCAATTTTACTTCTCTCAACCTCAGGAACAAGGCCCAAACAGGTTTGGGGGTGTTAGGGTTCAAATTGAGGATGAATCGAACATACCCAAAACCTAGGGTTTTCGACGGATTTTAGTAAAATTGGAGATTTCCCTGGCCAAATTGGCCTTAGTCACAGGTATAAAGTTTACTCTACTCATTGAGACATACAATTCTATAAAATTTGGTAATTTTTAGAAATAGTTGATTTTTCCGACGAGTCGGCGCGGCCAACCGCCACCCATGGCGGCGTGTGGCTGGGGGACCTTCGATGCTACTTTTAGGCTAAATTAGATGTCTTGAATTCAGTTTTGATATTCGTTTAACGTAGGTTGATCGTTGAACCTAAATTCATTACGATACGTTACTTGGTAAAAATGTGAATCGACGATCCGACCGTTGAATCGTCACCAAACTTTGATATGTTATAGTACATAAAATTTGAGGATCATAGAAACTTACGGATCAAGAATCTGATGCACATATCTTCTCGAATTGGATTTGTAAGTTGATAAAATAAAACGTTAACCGCTACTTGAATTTGCAATTGGCGGAGATCCAACCGTTGGATCGTAATGAAACTTTAGGAAGTTGTTCTAGAAGCATAATGTGGATCTTTTAAAGTAACGGATCAGAAATCTGTGAAGTAGATTTTCCGGATCGAATCGTAGGGGTGTTTTATGTAAATTATGTATTCTATCGATAAGAATTCTGAGATGTGGTTTGATAATTATTCTAGGCACCGATCGTTCATGATGCCTCTATGTGTGTGATAGGGAGTTGTAGCGTGAACTCCAGGAGAGTGGGCCTTTGGTTTTCAGTATATATATATACACTTGTCTTTTTCCCAAAAAAAACTTATTTAAATGGTTTTATATTTTTAAATGCCATGTCAAATGCTCTCTATGTTTGATTATGCATTAGTATGGTTATATATATGATTGCTTGACGTTACGAATGCTCAGGTAAGCTTCAGTATTGATGCAGTGAGTATGATTATGTTGAGACGCATTTATGGCTCATTATCTTGCACCCCGGTGTTAGTGCTCTGCCTGAGGACAGGGCATAGCCTTCACGTGATCGTTCACCTCCCTTACGACACGCTCACCTTGGATCCAAGGCAAGTGCCATCCTGTTGTACATACCACATTAGGTGGTTCCGACTCGTAGGTGACTTGTGATACTTCGCACAGCCTTCACGTGATCGTAGCACTTGAGCGTATTTATTTACACCCAGCTTGTAGTATAGACCACTTTAGGTGGTTCCGACTTGTATGCAAGGAACTATTAGAGGAGCTATATGCTCAGCCATACAGGTCACGTTAGGTGACTCCGGCTAACATACCATCTTTTATTGATTTATTTCACCTGCCTTACTTATTTCTTTGCTAAGATATTTGACATGGCATATTTGTGGATTTGCTATTTTGAGTATGGTTTTGAGATAGATATGCATGCTATTTTCTGAGAAATTATACAGTTTTTACAGTGAAGGGTTATTATCTTTGATAAGTGAAACGGTTTTAAAAAGCTTTGTTTTTGCCCACTCACGTTTTCTGTTTTGCGCCCCTCCAGGTTCTAGTAGCAAAGTTTCCATTTCGATGAAGATTTTTGGCATATCCCAGTACAAGTGGCTTCCTAAGATGGTATAAGCCTTATCTTACCTTAGTGTACTTTACTTATGCTCTGTAATCACATGTGAAATGGATCCATACCCGCTCACCGCGCACTCGTGTACTTGGGCACTTTTAGGTTTAAATTTATTCACTTTTTCCACATCACCATACTTTATGGCTTCGTCGCCTTCCAAGTGTCGGCCAGCACAACTCGATTCGGGGTCCCAGTGGACATTCCGGGTCGGGGTGTGTCATCCTTCGTTTTGCTACTCCATTGATTAAAATCCTATTCCTTTTCAATTTTTGATCAAGGTCCTTGGGTATTAATAACATCATTAATTATTTCAATAATAAAATGTTTTTTTTATTTCTAAATATATTCATTTAATGTTGAAATGTTACAATTAGTATATTTATATTTATGACTAAATTTTTTATCATATATTTTTAGTTTTAGTTTGTACCCATTTTTAATTGTAATTCTTTTTTAACTTGTACCAATTTTCTTTTCAGTTTTAATTTGTACCCATATATTAATTTCTTTTTGTGCCCATATTTTTAAAGTTTATTTGTATTTGTACCCATATATTTTTTTTGGTATTTGTACTTTTTATTTTTCTAAATGTACCCATGCTAACTATATGTACCCATTCATGTAAAACTTTTTAATCATAAAATGTACTCATTCTTAAATATACCAATTTGTTATATGTAAAATGTACCCTTTTTTTTATATATAAAATCTATTCAATTTTTTTCTAATCCATTTTTAAATTTTTATGGGTACATTATTTTTTCTTTGATTTTAAAATGTATCCATGTCAAGTTTAATCAAGAAATTTACTAATGTTATTAAGCCTAATATCTTTTCTTTCTTTTTTTTGTGGTTTTGAAGAATGTATGACACACCCCGACCGAGGTCAAGGCATGCCGGCCATCACGTGAGAGTGACGTAGCCATGTGCACAATGCGGAAGCGATAAAGATAGCAAACATACGAATAATTAAAAACCACATTTCTAGAGTGCACTACTAACAGGATGTGATAGGAGTTAGTTACAACCGTAAACACTCCTAATCAAAGCATAATAAGTCTAGGTGCAGTCCAGTAGGACAAGTACTAGTTACATAGTACCAGGAATGTCCTACTATTAATCAAATAGGTCAGAACTGCCGACCATCCCGAGCCACCTGAAGGAAGTTTTGTGAAAAACATGTTCATTTAAGCAACATCTATAGCATGCAATTAACAATTAAAAGGCGGAATCATGCTTGCATGCACTTAAAAACAAAACATTAACCATGAAATTCAAAGCCTAGTAGATTGGTGAACCTTGACTCAACTTAAAACAACATATGTTAGTTGAGAAATTATACCTTTGTAGATTCCTCTTTGCATAAGCAAAGGCTAATCACCCAAAGAGAGGGCCTTCATTCCTTGCATCTTAGATCTATGGATTTGGATGGATGAAATGGTTCTCCAAGTTCCAAAAATTGAGAACCTGTAAGTCTCCACACCAAGGTAAGATTGATGAAGAAATGAGTGACCTTGGAGGAGAAAGATTACTAGCTAATCCCTCCAAGGGGGCCGGCCTCTTTAGAGAGAAAAGAGAGAGATATGTTCTCTCCAATTCTCTAAAAGAAACCCTTAATGAATTTTGGCTATAAAGTCATATTTATACCTTAATTCATTGGAGTGGCAAACTTGTAAATAAGTCCAAAACCCACTCCATCTCTAAATGGCCGGCCTTAAGGGTTTCATTGGGCTTTTAAGGCCTTTGTGAATTATTAGTCATTAAGTTGTCATACAACTTAAATCAATGGGCTTAACGTTCGAAGCCCATTGGGCCTTGAGGCCCATAACTAAACCCGTGGTCTTTAACGAACTTATTCGTTTGATTAATTAACATATTAATTAATCTTTGCCATAAATAATTAAACCATTTAATTATCCTTACTCATCTCCTTTGTTTCTTCAATCTCCACCTTACACGGTGTACGATCCATTAGGTTCCTTTTAGCGAGGCAGTGGGCGATTAAAACCATTTCAAATCGATTGTGAATTGAAACTTACTTTCAATTCTCCCTTTAGTGATTATACACGTTTAGGGCTTCCACAAACCATGAGTGACACCTAGCAGCATATCATGGTTACCCAAGCTAATCAGAAGAGGTGGAGAACCTATTCAGTTTAGGATTACAAATGCAATACGGTCTTTCTCTAATACAATACTGTGAACACGGAAATTTCCTGAAACGAAAGAGACTAGAACAACGTGCACAAACAAATATTTGTATTTGATGATTTTGGGTTACAATCTCTCTCAAATTTGATCCTCTGATTCGATCTCCGTAAGGTGTTGATTTATGGATATTTTGTTGATCCAAGGGCCGTCGGGCTTGATCTAAGGATTAACGTTCTTCAAGGGCCGTGGACTTGATCTTGAAGGTGGATTTGAGCGGATCTTCAAAGGGGCTTTTGGGCTTGATATTTGAAGAACAGTGATGAACGGATCTCCAAGGGCTTTTGGGCTTGATCTTGAAGAACGGTTGGATGTGTGGATTTGTTGATGTTTGTTGATCCGAGGGCCGTCGGGGCTTGATCTTGATGAACGGATGATGAACGATGGTGCTTTCTTCAAGGGCCGTCGGGGCTTGATCTTGAATCGGTGGAAGTTCTTCAAGGGGCCTTTGGGGCTTCATCTTTGAAGACCGATGAACGAAGAAGGCTTTCTTCAAGGGCCGTCGGGGCTTGATCTTGAATTGGTGGATGATTGTTGATCCAAAGGGCCGTTGGGGCTTGATCTTGGAAGAACGATGAACGAAGAACGAAGAAGGCTTTCTTGATTCTTCGGGAACCTGGATGCTTGAGAGCTTCGGAGTTTCAGAGCTTCAGAGCTTCAAGGTGTAATATGAATTGGTTCTAAATGAATGAAATAGGCTTGTATTTATAGACTTTTCCAAGGCCTAATTTTGAATATAATATCCCAGATGAAATAAGTCGTTTCTGCCAGGTGTTGACACGTGTCTTATTTGATGACTTTTCCAACTCATTTCAATTTTCATTGAGTCATACACTACGTGTAAAATTTATGTAATACATGAGCGTTGAAACTTTGATTTATCGGTCAACATTTATTTACCGAAATTTCAATGTCTACAAATGCCCCCACTTCAAGTCGCGTCGTGTACATGTGCTTGTCGCGTGTAGGAGATGCGTTTTGAAGTCCCTTACTGTAGACGTCGATCCAAGGGCCGTCGAGGCTTGATCTTGAATTGGGCTGGAGATTTCTTCAAGGGCCATTGAGGCTTGATCTTGAATTGGGCTTGAGATTTCTTCAAGGGCCGTCGAGGCTTGATCTTGAATTGGGCTTGAGATTTCTTCAAGGGCCGTTGAGGCTTGATCTTGAAGGTTGAAATTGGACCACAAGGAACTTCATATGGTAGATGATCTTTGGCTTTGGTAGTGGATGAATCGGCACGTATTTTGTTGCACTTGTTGACTTTCCACAGCTTTGATCTTGAACTGGATTGGAGGACTTTCTGGATTCCTCCAATTGTTGACTTTCCACAGCTTATTCTTGAACTGGGTTGGAGGATTTTCTGGTTTCCTCCAATTGTTGACTTTCCACAGCTTATTCTTGAACTGGATTTGATTCAAGGGTGGTAGACACTTGATCTTGAATCGGATTTGTGATTTCTTCAAGGGCCGTTGAGGCTTGATCTTGAATTTGGCTGGAAACTTCTTCAAAGGCCATTGAGGCTTGATTCTTGAAGGTTGACTCGAACACATGACAAGCAGGCACGAGGTGGAGGTGACGACTTGTTGCTCTATTCAATCTTTCTAATTCACACCTGAGCAGTTTGGTCAACGGTATGATCTTCAAGATTGATGGGCTCTTCTTCCAGTTGGTGACTTGATCTTTAAGGATTTGATTCAAGGGTGGTGAAACGGCACATGCAGTCCACAACGCTTAGTAAGTCGACCCAAGAATTTGAGCGTCAAAACGAGTTCACCGTCCAGAGTGATTGCAACCCTGATGATATGACATACTTTTGATTTTGAAGAAGTAGCGGGTGAATCAGCACGTGCTTTGTTGCACTTGTCTCCACATGCTTCAAGGTATCATTTTCATTTCCTTTATCTGTTCCTCAGGCAGATGTGGCATCTTCTCGAGTTCCTCATCTCAGACTCCTTCTGCTGAGTTGACTGTGCAGGCTGCATTCTTCTCTGCTTGTTTCTTCTGCACGTTGTCTCCACATGCTGCAAGGTATCATTTTCACTTGCCTTATCTGTTCTTCAGGCAGATGTGGCAGCTTCTTTGGAAGTACAGCAGCAGTGGGAGACGAGTACTCGAGAGCAGTGCTAGGTAGGCAATCAGGGAAGGGTTCCAAGCAGTCGGTTCCTTACCTGAGTTTGAGTGGAGGTTCCGGCATATTGTTTTCTTTATCCTTGTCTTTGTAGGTAAGAACAAGGACAAAGGAAAGGACGGGGAGAAAGCATGATATGAGATACTCTTACTTTCTACCCTGGTGATATGAGATACTTTTGCTTTGGTGTCATTTGTTTGTAGAGGTACCCCAAGGAATAAGAAACACTGAGTAACTCGAGAGGCCTCGTTGGGAAGGCATTCTCGAAAATGAAGAAAGGTTCTCGGAGATGAAGAGAGGTTCTGTATGTCTGCCTTGCTATGGAAGGTGAAGGTGGACAGTTATAGGAAATTCTTTAGTACCTGTAGAGGTACTATTCTTTTACTCGTGTCGGCAACCAATGCATGATTGATCAGTATGGCTTCACGTGCTTTCTTCTTTATCAGAAATCTTCGACAAATTGTCCGTAATTTTTGTCAAGCTGAGTGTGCATGTGACAGGTATTGACGAGGCTGAAAAAGACTGGCGCCTTTTCGATATCTGGGATCGGCGCTTCGACCAATTGCCCGTGATTTCCGCAAAGCTGAGTTTACGCGAGCTGGGTGCTGATGAGGCTTGAAAAAGACTGGCGCCTCTTCGATATCTGGGATCGGCGCTTCGACCAATTGCCCGTGATTTCCGCAAAGCTGAGTTTACGCGAGCTGGGTGCTGATGAGGCTTGAAAAAGACTGGCGCCTCTTCGATATCTGGGATTGGCGCTTTAACAAATTGCCCGTGATTTCCGCAAAGCTGAGTTTGCGCGTGACGGATGCTAACGCGTCTGGAAAAGCAAGATGCTTCTCCAATTTCTGAGCTTGCCTCTTTGATTTTTGAATCGGCCTCTTCGAATTCTGAGCTCGCCTCTTCGATCTTTGAAATCCCGTCGAGTGTTGATCTTTATAGAGGCACGCAGTTCGTTTCAAAGCACACTTGAATTTTCGCTTGTAGAAACTCCCTTCTTGCACTTCTTAATTTGTCCGATCTCTTCTTTCTTCAACACCTTTGAAAATGTCTGGACCCTCCGACCGTCGTTTTGATTTGAACCTTGGTGAAGAGGCAATCCCTTCTTCTCCAGACAACATATGGCGCCCATCATTCATATCCCCTACTGGTCCTCTTACCGTCGGGGATTCGGTGGTGAAGAATGATATGACCGCTGCGGTGGTGGCCCAGAACCTTGTCACTCCCAGAGATAACAGACTACTTTCCAAACGGTCTGATGAGTTGGCTGTTAAGGATTCTCTGGCTCTTAGTGTGCAGTGTGCAGGTTCCTTGTCTAATATGGCCCAACGCCTTTTTGCTCGAACCCGTCAAGTTGAATCATTGGTGGCGGAAGTGATGAGTCTCAAACAGGAGATTAGAGGGCTCAAGCAGGAGAATAAACAATTGCATAAGCTCGCACATAGTTATGCGACAAACATGAAGAGGAAGATTGACCAGATGCAGGAATCTGATGGTCAGATTTTACTTGATCATCAGCGGTTTGTGGGTTTGTTCCAGCAGCATTTACCTTCGTCTTCTGGGGCTGTACCGACTGCTAAGGCTTCAAACAGTCAACCTCCGGCACCTCCTCTTTCTGGAGCTCTGCCGAGTTGTGAGGCGCCACCTGATCGTCCTTGAATATCCCCTCTTGTAAATTTGATTTGATTTGAATCTTTTTTTTTTATTTATTTTTTTTTTTTTTAAGGTATGTATAATGCAAATGTATGTAAAATTTCCAGATAAATAAAATGGACTTCTATTTCTCTCAATGCATCATCATTTATTTTATTTTTTTATTTTTTTTAATTTTTTTTAAATTTTTTTATTATTATTATTTTTTTAATATATATATATATATTTTTTTTTTTTGCTTTCACATGCTGATCCACCATTCCCCTTTTTTATTTATTTATTATTATATTTTTTTTTCACGTGGTGCCAGATGCACCCACCACTTTTTTTTTTTTAATTAATTAATTAATTAATTTTATATGCTTTTCAGATTGGTGCAGCACCACCTTCCTTTCCCTATATGGTGCCAGACGCACCATGTTCCCTCATCATCATTTTTATTATTTTATTTTTTTCTTTAATCATGGTGCAGTGTTCCACCATCTCATTTTTTTAATATTTGTTTTTTTGTATAAATTTTGATGATGGAATGGGGAATTTGCAGGGAGGACGAAGACGACGTAGAGCTGGAGTTGAGGCTTCATGACCGGCTAGTCGTTTGACGGCGGTTATTGAAATTCTTCGCCGTTGCTGTTTGCCACTGCCACTACACAACCATTGCACCGCCACTGCATTTTTGTTGCCCTGCACCGCCGCCATTGCACAGCGACTACACAACCATTGCACTGCCGTTGCTGTTTTCCTACGAAGATGAGGACACACCGTTGCCTAAGGACGAGCCGAGATGTTGTTGTGCCATGCAGAGGGTGACCCCTGGATCCTGCACAGAGCTTAAGCAGCAGCAGCTGTAGCAGGCGGGTGGGGACGTTCAAGCAAACCAGTCGTCGCTGCTGCCTTCATGAGGACCCAACCGTCGCTGCTGCGGTAGTTGCCGACGATTCGATCTTCCATTCATAGCCTCAACTCCATCACGGAGGAGGACGTCGTCGCCGCTAATGAAAACCACCAAGTGTTCATAGCCTTAACACTTGTTCCTTCGCTGCAACTTTAGGCTTCGCCGGAGCTGCTGCTTTCTTCTTCTCATCTCCTTTGAGAGTCTGACCAAAGCTAAAAGCAGCCGCGGAAGGTTTTGACGAAATGGAGCTCCTTTTGCGGCAGACAATGATGGGTGCAGTACACTTCTGCTTAGCAAGCAAGGAATCTGATCTTTCAAGCTGCTCAGGGCGTTTGGGTTGCTGACTTGTGGCAGGTGCAGGAACTATGGAGTCTGATGGCTCAGATGAAGGGTCGTCGTTGGGCCGAGTGATGAGATTCTTCTTCTTCATTTCATTCAAGACGAGGCGGCGAAGTTGGTGAGCAGTCCTTGACCCGAGGGAGGATTTGGGGAAGAAGACGACGGCTTTGTTGAAGAGGAGGAGCAGGGGAGTGTTCCATAATCCTTTTGAAGACATCTCTATAATGAAGGGTGCTTTCTGCTTTTACGCAGATTTTTTGCCATGGTCCGCACGGCAAATTCAGGGTATGCTCCTGTAGCAGTTTCGCCACTTAGCATCACACAATCTGTGCCATCTAGAACGGCATTGGCAACATCAGTAGCTTCAGCCCTAGTTGGATGGGGAGGTTTGATCATTGACTCCAACTGCTTTCAATCCTCCAAAGCTATCAGGAATGTTTCCGCCTAGCATGTTGTGTCCTATGTTTAGGACCTGCAAGTAGGACAGCGTACCTAAGTTTTCAGGAATGGTTCCGGACAAGGAATTGTAAGACAGATCAAGGAAGATCATGCTGCCATTGCTGGTGAATGTGTAAACTGTCAATCCAGAGTAAATACTAGTTGACGAGCACGAGTGAACCATAGGAAACTTTTCTAGTGTCTCTGCCCGTTGAAGTGATGCTTCCTGATCTAGGATGTCTTCACGCATTTTGGCTATTTTTAAAAGCTTCAAGTCTTTTTTCGGTGGCATCAGATCGGATGGTCCTTGGAAAATGTACAGACGAGTTGAAAGCCCAAAGCGGATGACATCACCAACGCGTAAATCAACGTAAACCTTTTTTGTTCACCTGATTCTTGTTAACGAAAGTGCCGTGAGTACTCCCAAGATCGTAAATATACGCCTCCCCACTTCTCTTGAACTGAAGAACGGCATGGAAGCGAGAAACAGTCGGATGCTCTAGCACAAAGTCGCAGAGGTCGATTCGGCCAAACATGTACGCTTCTTTCTCATATACATCGAATTGGTTGGTGATAGCACCGTCCTTGAGAACCTCGAGCTGGAACTGGTGGCGCGGAGCTGCACTCCAGGGCGGAATCGTGTACGGAATCGGGACGCTGTGAGATTGCGGCTTCGAGTTTGAGGACTGCTTGTCATTTTCTTCGGCTGCTTAGGTTGAATCGTTAACGGCGGGACTGGATTGGAGCTAGTCTTCGGGGATTGGGGATTCGGACTGTAATTGGGATTTAGGGATTTCAAATGAAAGAGAAAGAGAGAGCTGGGCCTGGGCTGATGCCTTTTGTTGCTGCTGGAGCTTGGTGTTGGGCCAAGACATATATATATATATATATATATATGTTTCCTCTTTCTTTTTTTTTTCTTTTTTTTGTCTAAATACATAATAACATATGTATTTTTTTTTCTTTTTTTTTTTTGAAGAAATTGTAATTTAATTTTGTACAAAGAAAATTGCAAATTTTCTTAACAAAATAAATTTGTAATGAAATTGACCTTCTTTAATAAAACATTTATTCTTTTGATTTTGATGTGACTGAACTCAAAAAAAAATTGAACATTCGAGCTGCCTACGTACCCCTCCAAAGAAGAGATCAAGTCGTAACGTAGTTCAAATACATACATATTTTTGGTATTTTCTTTTTGTGCCGTTTTGCAGTTTTAACTCATGCAGGCAAGGAGTGTTGGTGTCGTTTGCAGTTTCAACTCGTGCATACAAGGAGCATTTGGTGCCGTGTTGCAGTTTCAGCTCGTGCAGGCAAGGAGCGTTGGTGTTGCCTTTTATGCTCGTGCAGACCAGGAGCGTTGATGTTGCCTTTTATGCTCGTGCAGACCAGGAGCTTTGATGTTGCCTTTTATGCTCGTGCAGACCAGGAGCTTTGTGCCATGCAGTTTAGACTCGTGCAGGCAAGAAGCCTTGTGTCCTACAGTTTAGGCTCGTGCGGACAAGAAGCTTTGTGCCATGCAGTTTAGACTCATGCGGGCCAGGAGAAATTGTGAATTTGTCAAGCAATTTTGGAAAGGCGTTCCTCACAATCTTCATAGCAAGGAGCCTTGACCGCATGATTGAAGAAGTCTTCGGGTAAGAAGTCGCGCATCGTGATGGCAACAGACGATCTTTGTGTCGTAATTTCATCATCTTCAACACGTTCACGTTGCTTTGAAGGTTGACAAGAGCTGCTTTGCCTCCTTTCCGATTGGCGGACTTGTGGAGGAGACATACGCTTCTTGTGCAATTTCTTAGGAGTGATTTGAGTCCATCCTTCAACTTTGCTTGTCTTGGAGGATGCCCCCAATGGTTGAGGTAAAAACCTTAAGTCGGAAGAGCCAGAAGTGATGGTGGTATAGTTTGACTTCACCACATCGTCAAGATCTAGCTCGATGATTCCTTTCTGAGCCAGCTTCATGATGAGATCTTTCAGCACGAAGCATTTTTCTGTCTGATGACTGATGAAGCGGTGGAATTTACAGTATCTTGGACTGTCGGTACGATTCATCTCTTCCGGCCGTCTGCACTCAGGTAAACCGATCACCTTCTTGTCCAACAGGTCATCCAGCATGGCAACCATATCAGAGTCGGGGAATGGATAAGTCTTCTCCTCAAGCTCCTTCAAAGTGCGTCTACGCATCTCTTGATCACGAAAGCCTTCGGCTTGAATCGCCTTGCCTCGTGTAGGGATTTTGACGGGAGCTGTGTTGACTGTCATTACTTCCTTGGTGGATTTCCACGCAGTCTTCTCCAACTTTGGCCCAAGAACTTTGTCGTTCTTATAGTCGGCGATCAGTTCTTTCTTCCCATGATGGGCGATGCTCAACTCCATGTCATGGGCGCGGGTGGCTAGCTCTTCGAAGGTCCGTGGTTTAATGCCTTGAAGGATGTATTGCAAACCCCATTGCATGCCTTGGATGCACATCTCGATTGAAGAGGTTTCCGAGAGCCTGTCTTTACAGTCGAGGCTTAGAGTGCGCCATCTGTTGATGTAGTCAATGACTGGCTCGTCCTTCCACTGCTTTGTGTTCGTTAGCTCTAGCATGCTCACAATGCGGCGGGTGCTGTAGAAGCGGTTGAGGAATTCCCGCTCTAATTGCTCCCAGCTGTTGATGGACTCAGGCTCTAGGTCCGTGTACCACTCAAAGGCATTTCCTTTCAGCGAGCGCACAAACTGCTTGGCGAGGTAGTCTCCCTCCGTCCCCGCGTTGTTGCAAGTTTCGACGAAATTTGCAACGTGCTGCTTTGGGTTTCCTTTTCCATCAAACTGCATGAACTTTGGTGGTTGATAACCCCTTGGCATCTTTAGGGCATCAATCTTCTTGGAATAGGGCTTCGAGTAGAACAAGGAGGTATGTGAGCTCCCTTCGTACTGTGCCTTAATGGTGTTGGTGATCATCTCCTGCAGCTGCTGGATAGAAAGAGATCCCATGAGTGCCGCTGCTTGGTCTGGCTCCGGCTTCCCATCGATTTTCTTCACCGGGGGTTCTTCGTCTCCGCCAGCTCCTCCCTTTTGTGGATCATCCTCTGGGTCGGGTTTATTGCCGTCCTGCACCTCCAGTCGATTGACTAGTGCTGCAATTTGCAAGTCTTTTTCTTCCACAGTTCGGGTTAGCCTTGCGATTACTTCATTCTTTTGAGCCAGCTGCTCATCGATTGAAGTTGCTCCAATGGTCATGACTTGCATGGCTGAACTGTCGCTTGAATCGGCATCGGAGAGCATGGATTCGGAGTATTTCCTTGGGCTTTCCCCCCTTGGTGCCCTTAGTGAGGCTAAGGTGATCAAAGGCTCGTGCCTTAAGTGTTTTTGTTCCCTTGGCAGAGTTGATGCAGAGGTGAAAGAGGCGGCAGAAGTAGCTCTTGCCTTGCTTCGAGTCGTGATGCCTAAAGTGACACCACTTGCGACGAGGACGCTCTTGTTCTTTGCGCCAATTGCGGGAACAGTTTGAGCCTTCCTTGATGCCATTAATTTTGGAAGTGCGCTTGAATTTCTTGAACGGAGAAAAAGATGAGAGGCAGAGATTGTCCCACTGGGCGTGCCAATTTGTGAACACGGAAATTTCCTGAAACGAAAGAGACAAGAACAACGTGCACAAACAAATATTTGTATTTGATGATTTTGGGTTACAATCTCTCTCAAATTTGATCCTCTGATTCGATCTCCGTAAGGTGTTGATTTATGGATATTTTGTTGATCCAAGGGCCGTCGGGCTTGATCTAAGGATGAACATTCTTCAAGGGCCGTGGACTTGATCTTGAAGGTGGATTTGAGCGGATCTTCAAAGGGGCTTTTGGGCTTGATCTTTGAAGAACAGTGATGAACGGATCTCCAAGGGCTTTTGGGCTTGATCTTGAAGAACAGTGATGAACGGATCTTCAAGGGCTTTTGGGCTTGATCTTGAAGAACGGTTGGATGTGTGGATTTGTTGATGTTTGTTGATCCAAGGGCCGTCGGGGCTTGATCTTGATGAACGGATGATGAACGATGGTGCTTTCTTCAAGGGCCGTCGGGGCTTGATCTTGAATCGGTGGAAGTTCTTCAAGGGGCCTTTGGGGCTTGATCTTTAAAGAACGATGAACGAAGAAGGCTTTCTTCAAGGGCCGTCGGGGCTTGATCTTGAATTGGTGGATGATTGTTGATCCAAAGGGCCGTTGGGGCTTGATCTTGGAAGAACGATGAACGAAGAACGAAGAAGGCTTTCTTGATTCTTCGGGAACCTGGATGCTTGAGAGCTTCGGAGTTTCAGAGATTCAGAGCTTCAAGGTGTAATATGAATTGGTTCTAAATGAATGAAATAAGCTTGTATTTATAGACTTTTCCAAGGCCTAATTTTGAATATAATATCCCAGATGAAATAAGTCGTTTCTGCCAGGTGTTGACACGTGTCTTATTTGATGACTTTTCCAACTCATTTCAATTTTCGTTGAGTCATACACTACGTGTAAAATTTATGTAATACATGAGCGTTGAAACTTTGATTTATCGGTCAACATTTATTTACCGAAATTTCGATGTCTACAAATACTCTTGACCACATTGTTTGGTTTGATAGTTTATTCATGTCTACTATCCAATGTGATTCGTGTGCTTATATGATTACCTTGAATGTGATTTGGAACGACTTCCTAAATCTCATTAATACTCTGGCCAGAGATTCTTAATCATATCATAGAGTATTCTCCCTCAAATAGTTTGAAGGTTAGAGATCCCTTGTTGCGCATTCACTTGCCTCCATGGCTAAGTGGCTTAACCCCAACTATCCGTGGACACCCTTCTTTTGGAGTGACTTTTGACATAATCAAAGATCAAGGACTTAACCACAAGACAACTATGATGCCTCAGGTCAAATGACTACTTTGCATTATCCCAACCATGAGTTCTCATGTGACATGAATATGAGAACTCTTCGTTGATCGTGTTCAGTGAACTCATTCTCTATTGAGCACCTACGTACTTGTCTTGATGTCACACACACCATAGACTCGAGACTAGTCACTCTCCCTGAAAGAAGACACAGCACGTACTGATCTTAACGGACTGTCAATGCCCAATTGGCAATCCTATGATCAGGAACGTTTAGGATATGTATACGAAAGAATGGTCTCATGAATCTAACTTCTTTAGATTGCATTCTCCCAATCACATATTCCTTGGACTTATCGTTTAAGCATATAACATTTATATGAGACGGCTTAAAACAATAATCTTTGCCCTTTATATTTAAACTACATTAGTTTAACTTGTGAAATGTCCGTAAAGTATCATCATATGATTGGTTTTAGGGCACATTTCCAACACCACCAACAACAAGCTTACTTAGAACCTGGAGGGGCGCAAAACAGAAAACGTGAGTGGGCAAAAACAAATGTTTTACAAAATCATTTCATTTATCAATATACTAACCCCTCGCTATAAAATATGTAAAATTTTCCCAGAATTAAGATATAAGCATATACATACATATATATATATATATATATATATATATATATCTGCAATCATAACAACTCAATTCATGCTTCACATAATCATATTCATATGCATGCCATGCCAAAATATAACAAAGTAAACAATCCAGGTAAGAATGATTTCATAGAAATATGATATGTTAGCCGGAACCCCTGAGGTAGTCTGTACGGCTGAATTCATAGCTCAAAAGTCAATCTAGTCGGAGTCACTACAATGACCTATATGGAAATATACTGCACATAAGTCAGAACCACTAAAGAGGGTTTGTACAACAAGATTGGGTGAAATATAATTATGCTCAATTCTATTCTCTCATAATAGCCGGGAGATAAATCGCTAGTCACCTACGAGTCGGAACCATAAATAAGGTATGTACGACAAGACTGTGCACTTAAGTTGGATCCAATATGAGCATATAGTGCAAGAGGTGACATAAATAAACAGGCCTGTACTTCATATCTCTGGCTAAATCACAATTACCCTAGGTGCAGTTTTATGAGCTTAACATCAATCAATCACATATCACATCATCGATGACTCGCATAACTAAACATAACTTACCTACACTTACATGTGCCTCCACAACACCACATTTATATATATATATGCAACCATGAAATGCATATTCAGAATATAAAAACAATTGGCATATTATTTCAAAGCATACTTTACTAAAAATGCATTTATCGAAATTATATCAAGTATATAAATATCTACTGAACACAAAGCCCACTCACTGGTATGTCGAAGGGTCGTAGCCCCCGAGTCGCCCGTGGATATGCTCGTCCTCAGGATAAGTCTCACCTATATGTGAATTAACTATAAAAACATTATTTTAAAGCACATAGACAAAACTAGCTAATAACTTCTCATACATTGCTCAAAATGGGTATATGAATATACCATAGTGACCTACACAACCTCACAGACATCGTGATATTTTTAGAAAAAAATTTCGAGCTCTCACGCGCCGTCAAGGGCACGGCAAAACGCTCCCCCACGTGCGGCCAAACCTGACGGATTCCCTAACCACCGTTAAGGAATATTCCGTTAAAACCCAACAGATTCCGTTAAAACTGACTAACGACGTCAGCATATTTCGTCCAAACTGACGGAATATATCGTCATCTTCTCCGGCGAGTCGCCGGTCGCCGGGAAACTGGGTAAAACTTCAAACCCACTATTCTCACTCGTTTCTCAACCAGTTTTCATGAAATTGGTACCAAAATGAAGAGAATCATGTTATACCATTTTTAAGCCTTGAAATCTACTAGATTTTACCTGAGGAAGCTTGATAATCCGGCCAATTTTGAAAACCTTCGATATCGGCCCTTCGACATCCAAACTCTTCCAACCAACTACCCCGAGCTTCCTTAGGACCTCCTAAAGGTCCCTATGAGCTTGAAACCTTCTGAAACACAAGGTTTTACGTCTACATGAATAGTGCATGAAAAATGAGTTTCGAGTTCTTGAGATTTCGAATGAATCCTTACCTGAAATGGGTACCAACCCAACTCGAAATGGCATGAGGAATGCAATGGTGCCTTTAAAATCTTCGATCTGCGACTGGAAAGCTCACTTTGAGCTTGGTCCGTACGAGGAAGAAGAGAGAGAGAGTGAGTCCGAGAGAGATGAGGGTACGGGAAGGAAGAGAGAGGGAGTGTGTTTGGTCCACGTGGTCACAATCCTCAAAACCACACCATAAACTCAAAATCTCAATATGTCACATATACACACTACAATTTCTCATCCAAGGATAAAACTGTCATTTTACTTCGTCGAAAATTATATGTTTGGGACGGGCTATGACAATGTACCCATGTTTTGATACAATAATTTTTTTGGTTAATTTTTATGAATGTACCCATGTTTATATATATACACACACACACACACAATAGTATATTTATATTTTAATATTTTTAATCCCACAAAGTATGGTTTTTTATTTAAAAATCTCATTTATATAAATAACTAAAATTTCTAATTTTTAATTTAAAAAATATAGTAACGTACATAGAAATAAATTATCACATTAATTTTAGGGACCTCAATCAAAAGTTAAAAACTAACAAGGTTTCAATCAAAGAATATTCATAACTAAGGACTGGATCCAAAGTCTCCCTTTATAAAAACTACTATTTATTATTTTATATATCTCTCATAATTATTATATTATTATTTTAAGATTATTTTGTCGGGGGTTACAACCCGTTGACATATGAGTGGCCTTTTGTTTTCAGTATATAATTATATACTTGATATATTTCCCAGAAATGTGTTTTAAATAAAAGTATGCTTTGAAATACTATGCCAAATGCCTTTATATTCTGAATATGCATTTCATGGTTGCATATATATATAATTGTGGTGCTGTGGAAGCATAGGTAAGTGCAGGTAAGTTATGTTTGGTCTAGGTGAACTATGAATGGTTTGATCCCTATTTAGGGTACGTAGGCAGTCTAACGAGAGGTTAGGTGCAACCATTCAATAAATGAGATGAACATGTTGATTGTATATATGAGATATGATTGAGAAACGATAAGCTCATAAACCTGCACCCCGGGTGATTGCGATTTAGCCAAAGAGAGTTGGTACATGCCTATATATTATGTCACCTCCCGCACCATATGCTCACATTGGATCCAATTTAGGTGCACAGTCTTGTCGTACAGACCACTATAGGTGGTTCCGACTCGCAGGTGACTATCTATTTATCGCACAGCTAGCATAAGAGCGTAGCATTAAGCATAACTATATCACACCCAACCTTGTCGTACAGACCATTTCAGTGGTTCCAACTTCTGTGCAGTATATTGTCGTATAGGTCATAGAAGTGACTCCGGCTAGAGTTTGAGCTATTAATTCAGTAGTACAGACTACCACAGGAGTTCCGGCTAACATTTCACATTTCTATGAAATTATTCTTACCTGAATTGTTTACTCTATTGTATCTTGGCATGGCATAAATACCTATGAATGTGCTTATGTGAAGCATGAATTGAATTGATATGATTTCAGATATATATATATATATGTATATGCTTATATCTTGATTCTGGGAAAATTATACATGTATTACAGCGAGGGGCTAGATATGTTGATAAATGAAATGATTTTATAAAACATTTGTGTTTGCCCACTCACGTTTTCTGTTTTGCGCCCTTCCAGGTTCTAAGTAAGATTGTTGTTGGTGGCTCGAGATTCTTCGGCAGTTCTGACCTATTTGAATAATAGTAGGACGTTCCTGGTACTGTATAACTAGTACTTGTCCTACTGGACTACACCTAAACTTTATGCTCTAATTAGGAGTGTTTACTGTGTAACTCCTATCACTTTCTATTTAGTAGTGCACACTAGTAATCTGGTTTTTAATTATTCGTTTAATTGCTATCTTTACCGCTGCCGCACTGTGCACGTAGCTACGTCACTCTCACGTGACGGCCAACATGCCTTAACCTCAGTCAGGGTGTGTCACAAGTAATGTTACTAAATCTCCTAGTAACATCAAGCTTCATTGACAAGATTTAAAGCTGGTAAATCCTCCAACATATTTGCTTGTACAGATTTCTAAGGATAAACATAGACAAAAGTAGCAAAGTTTTCAATATTTCAAAGAAAATCTTTAACTAGAGCATGAATATATCTAGATGAAGCAGAAATCACATTTAAATTGATAAGACAAGAGTTCTAACAAACACATATGCCCCCAGACCTCCGATTCGGGGTTTGAACCAAAAAACTGATCAACAAACCTCTTAAAGCAACCAATTGGGGCCTTGTTCACAACAATCTTGGTTTCAACAAAATAGAAGAAATCTAGCTTAACTAAACTAATAAGATAACTGAAATTACTAATGAAATCTAGTCTTCCCATTCCTCTACAATTCCACACCATTCCCTTCATCAGTCTAGCTCTTCGAGGTAAGTAGATGGTCCAACCTTTGTAGCATCCTCCTCTCAAACACGTTTTCTTGGACTTAGCACACAAATCTTTGGCCTATCACTAATAGATGCCGCCTCAGCAACAAGCATTGCAACAACAAAGCTCCCAAACTTCTCCCAGCTTCAACTCATCACTCCTCACATTTGATCACAACGTCTTGATTTTTTTAACAAAGCAAACATAGCATCAAAGAAATTAACCTCTCCTAATCTAAGACCACTAGTATAGTAAAACTCATAGGGGGTTATCCAAGAACCAATATCAGCAAACGAAGACTCAACAGAATTATCCCAATCAGTTCTAAAGTTGCAATAATCATTATGGTTAGCCATAGAAGTGCCCAAATGAACCTTTATGCCCTCACTTGCTTATCGATCTTCACCAAATTCTTAACGCTTCGCCAATCCTGCACCAGGTCAGCTCTTGCCATCCACTTAGGTTTACGAGTAGAGACAACGTCTTTATACAACCTGTCATCCTTAGAGCTTTCACCACCTTTCCTCTTATCCACTTTTTTCCTCCATTTAAGAACCACCGTAGTCCAACCTTCTTCATTAGGGGATGCGTCCTCCATATGTTGTCCACACTCTTTTATCTCCGTGAGGTTCTTTTCCACATTAGTAGCACTTGAAAAATAGAGTATCACATCCTCTTGCATTACGGCTTTAATATCTTCATCCACCACCACGTCCTCCAAGAAAATAGACGGTTCGTCTTAAAAAAATCTTGTCAATCATAAAGCATCTCTCATC
Organism: Malus sylvestris; assembly: GCF_916048215.2. Classification (NCBI taxonomy): domain Eukaryota; kingdom Viridiplantae; phylum Streptophyta; class Magnoliopsida; order Rosales; family Rosaceae; genus Malus; species Malus sylvestris. The sequence goes on along the minus strand of NC_062272.1, from coordinate 37,827,184 downwards.
TGCTTCAATCTCAGGGTAAGCATGCTCTTAATCTTCATTCTTCCACAGTAAAAGCACACTTTAAATATTTTTATCATAGCTGACAAGGATTGGGTAGTCATCATCATGGTTGACAATGAGAACACATTTCGAGGGAAACTACAAATCAACCTCCAGTAGCACCTTGACGAACAAGCCATTTAAACCCAAAGTCACCTCATCCACTTTAATCACTCGACCAATAGGTTGATTAATATCCTTTATAATCCTGTCCTCCTTATATTGAGTAAGGACTCTTGGGAGTCTAGCCTAGAAATCCAGCTTAGTGATAACATCATTGTCCTTGAAACTTATTATCCACCTTTCAAGATGAAAATTTTGACCTCGCAAGTACCAAGGCTGATTCGTCAAGATAAATTTCAAATCTTTCTCATTTGTGAATTCAAGCTCAAACCATTTCCCTCCAAAGTGGTCCAAATAGAAGGTGTTTTTCACCTCATTCTTCCATAGCAGCCCCAACTTCCACTTGATCAAACGAGCATCAAGTGGTTGGCCTAACATCTTCCCCATTAAAACCCTTGACAACATGTGCTCAACATTAAAGATTGGTGTTCACCCTAGTTACTCATCTTTCCTTGGTAAACGTGTTCATATCCTTTCAACAACTATGGGCTCTTGTCCCGATTGAGGGACTGGGAAAGGATTCTCCCAGCTAGGGATATAGCGCTCAGAACAAATTCTAGGCCTATGGGCATTTCCAGGGGAGGAAGCAGCAGGTTAAGGGTTCGTCATTTTGGAGTCTCTTAGAATCAGGGGAAAAGAAGGCAGAGACTTTGATGGTGCGAGAAGGCACCACTACAACTGATATGAATAGGGAAGCTTGGTCATTTTTGAGTCTCTTGGAATCAGGGGAAAAGAAGGCAGAGACTTTGATGGAGCGAGAAGGCACCACCACAACTGATATGAATAGGGAAGCTTTGGAGGGAACTAGCCATCAAAACACACTAACACAATGAAGAAAAATAAGAACACAAAACCCAAACAACTACTCTAAAGGTCATAATTTCCAAACTCGGCCAATTACTGGAATTAAAGGAAGCAAAAGCTAGAATAATGATTGAATACCAAACGTCAAAAAAAATAAAAAAAATAGCAAAAAAATTCATGGGAATACCAAACGTCTCTAGGCACACAACCACATGTAGCCGTTGATTTGGTTAGTTGAATAGGTTATTTGAAACCTATAATTTCCCTTATAGACAAAAAGAAGTTGCTAACCAAAAACATAGTAATGAAATGATTACAGATGCAGGTAGCAATTATCAACATAGTTGTAAGTGATGTTTTCTAAAACTCAGTAAGTTACTATAATTGCTTGCTGCTAGCATTTAATTTTAAGGAAAACTAATGAAAAGGGATTGAAAATTTTGAGTTTTAACGATAAGGACAAAATAAAGGGTAAAGTGAATAGTACCAGGATTGACTTTTAAGTGTAAAAATGTGGTTTTTCATTATAGTGAACAATACAATGAGCTTTTCGTTAAAGTTCCCATTATTTTATCCACAATAAAATTTTCTTTCGGTCTTATTTCTCCAAAATTGTGATGCATTGTTTTGCTATGTATAAACATAGTTCATTGTTTCTTGCCATTTTTAAAAGTATTGTTTGGTCTTCTTCTCATTTGTAAGTATTGTTGTAAACACGAATTTTCCTGTGATGAATGAGACAAGAACACGTGTACAAAATAGTATTTGTATTAATGATTTTGTGGTTACAATCTCTTCTACAAATTTAGCCTCTGATTCAATCTTCGTAAGGTGTTGATTTGTGGATGGGCTGTTGATCCAAAGGATCGTCGGGGCTTGATCTTTAGGATGTATAGTTGTGTAGATTTGTGGATGGGCTGCTGATCCAAAGGGCCGTCGGGGCTTGATCTTTAGGATGAACAATGATGTATGGATGGTTTCTTCAAGGGCCGTTGGGCTTGATCTTGACGAATAGATGAACAGATCTTCAAGGGCTTTTGGGCTTAATCTTGAAGAACGGGTGTGTGGATTTGTTGATGTTGTTGATCCAAAGGGTCGTTGGGGCTTGATCTTAAGATGAACGGATGATGAACGATGAATACTTTGTTCAAGGGCCGTCAGGGCTTGATCTTGAATTGGTGGACATTCTTCAATTGCCGTTGGGGCTTGATCTTGAAGGAGGATTTTGCAAAGAATGGAGGGAGCTTTCTTGATCCTTTGGGATTTGCTTGGGAGTTTTAGAGTTTCAAAGTTTCAAAGTTTTGGTGTGATGTGAATTGGTGATGAATTGGTGTCCTAAAATGAATGAAATGGCCTTGTATTTATAGAATTTTTGCAAGGCTTAATTTTGAGTATAATATTCAGATGAAATAAATCATTTCTGCCAGGTGTTGACACATGTCCTTGTTTGATGACTTTTTCGATTTATTTTGATTTTTTGTTTAGTCACACGCTACGTGTAGCATTGAAATTGTAATTATTGGTCAATATTTATTTCACCGAAATTTCAATGTCTACAAATGCCCCCACTTCAAGGCGCGTCGTATACATGTGCTTGTCACGTGTAGGAGATGCGTTTTGAAGTCCCTTAATGTAGATGTCAATCCAAGGGCCATCGAGGCTTGATCTTGAATTAGGCTGGAGATTTCTTCAAGGGTCGTTGAGGCTTAATCTTGAATTGGGCTAGAAGTTTCTTCAAGGGCCGTTGAGGCTTGTTCTTGAACTTTGTTTGAAATTTCTTCAAGGGTCGTTGAGGCTTGATCTTGAATTAAATTAGACCACAAGGAGCTTTACGTGGTAGATGATCTTCAGCTTTGGTAATGGATGAATCGGCTTGTATTTTGTTGCGCTTGTTGACTTTCCACAACTTTGATCTTGAACTGGGTTGGAGGATTTTTTGGTTTCCTCCAATTGTTGACTTTCCACAGGCTTATTCTTGAACTAGGTTGGAGGATTTTCTGGTTTCCTCCAATTGTTGACTTTCCATAGGCTTATTCTTGAACTTGGTTGAGGGGTTTCTTCTGCTAGACTTGCACCAAAATGTCTGGATTTACTCCTTTTATCTGGAGCTAAATTTGGTTCAAGGATGGTGGACACTTGTGTTGGAAGTATGCCCACAAAGCCACTCATTTGATGTAATAGCTTTTGGAATACTTATTGTATTAAACTTTTATATGTTTAATGAAGGGCAAAGCTTATTGTTAATCACTATTTATTGTATCATGTGTTTAAGCAATAAGGGAATCCAAGGAATGTATTTGATCTAAGAGATAAGTAATTTAAGTAAGTTAGATTAACGAGACCTTTCTCTTATGTTCATTCCTAAAACGTTCCTAGCCATAGGATTGCCAATTGGGCATTGACAATCCGCTAAGGTTAGTATGTGTTATGTTGACTCAAGCGGGAGTATGACAAGTCTCAAGTCATTTAGTGTTGGACACTAAGACAAACACATAGGTGCTCGAAAGAGTAATCGAGTATACTGAACAACGATCAAAAGAGAGTTCAAACATACATGTCATGTAAGAACTCGATAGTTGCAATATGCAAAGTAGTCCTTTGACCTAAGGCATCATAGATGTCTAATGGTTAGGTCCTTGATCTTTGATCATGTTAAATGGCATTCCATTGGAGTGTCCACGGCATTGTTGGGATCAAGCTATCTAGTCATGTAGGCATATGAATGCACAATAAGGGATCTCTAACCTTCTATGGTGGAAGGAGAATACTCTAAGATATGATTCGGGAGTCTTTGGCCAAAGCATATGAATATGACTTAGGAAATTTGTTCCAAATCATATTCAATCGAATCATATAGAGAAGTATCACATTGGATAGTAGACATGAAACAAACTATCACTCAAACAATGTGATTAAGAGTATTGTATTAGAGAATGACCATATTGCATTGTAGTTGTAACTGGATAGGTTCTCCAACCACTTCTACTTAGCTTGGGTAACCATGATATGCTGCTAGGTGTCACTCATTGTTTGTGGAAGCCTTGAAGATTAGCCAACACTAATCAAAGGGAGAATTGAAATGTTGTTTCAATTCACAATCGATCGTTAAGAGTAAAATCGCCCACTGCCTCGCTAATTGGAACCTAATGGATCGTACACCGAGTAAGGGTGAAAGTGAAGAAATATAAATGAGATGGATAAGCAATTAAATGGTTTAATTGAGAATGGTCAAGATTAATTAATTAGTTAATTGATTTTACGAAAGGTTCGTATTGGGCTTTTAAGTTGGTTTTGGGCTTCGGGGCTCAAAAGCGTTTTGGTCCACAAGGCTCATTATGTTTAAGTTGTATGACAACTAAAACAAAATGCGCAATTAGCCCAATAACAAAGGTAAGGCCGGCCATAAGGGTGAGGGTAGCAAACTTGGATTAATTCCAAGTTTTCCACTCACTTGAAATGAAGTATATAATCAACTTTATAGCTTTATTTCTCATTAGGGTTTTTCTTGGTGAAATGAGGTGAAACACTTTCTCTCATTTTCTCTAAAGAGGCCGGCCACTTAGAGGAGTTTTAGCTAGCAATCTATTCTTCTCTAAGTCATCCATTTCATCTTCACAATCACATCCTTGGTGAAGAGAGTTAGAGACATCAAACTTTTGGTGTTTTGGAGAACAAATCCTCAAATCCTCAAATAAGCAAAGGAGCACTAAAAGGAGGAAAATCACAAGGAAGATCCAAGGAGCAAGGAGGTGACTTGAAGGCCCTCCACTTGGGTGAATCCCTTGTGTAAACAAGGATGAGCTTCAAGGGTAAAGAAACTCTAAATCTTACCTTCTCTTTAAATGTTGTTAAAGGGTTTATTGGTTCACCATATACTAGGCTTTGAAAGTCATGGGTTTTATGAATTGTTTTTGAATGCATGCCTACTTTAAATTGTTAATAGTTTGCATATGTATTCAAATGTTCTTACATGTTCTTAGCTAGGACAAAATTTTTTCCTTCAAGTGGTATCAGAGCCTAGGCCTAGTTTATGGTGAATCCTTTTGGGTTTTGTGATTTTCATGATTTGTGATTTAAATGTTGTAAATGTTACAAGCTTTGTTCTTGCTTTTGAATATAAATTTTGCTCGAAAATTTAGCATCTCAAATGTTGTAGATGTATTTCATTTAAGCATGAATATTGGAACTAAAATTTGGTGCCATGAATGTTTGGAAATTCGGCCAAATCCAAAGGGTGATTTTTTGGGTTCATGTTTGTCTTGTTAAAATGGTTTTAAGGTGACTTTGGAACCCCTAAGTAGCCTAGGATGTTAGCCCTCTTTTGAGTAGTGAAAATTTGAGTTTTAATGAGTGAAAACATTCATGGAGCTCTTATGAGTTTTCATGTGTGTTCTTCAATGTTCTTGAGTTTCTTACCAAGAACCAAAAGGTTGGAATTTTGATTCAAAGTGTTTGGTGGTTTTAATAAAGTTTTAGTTTATTTTGAAAGGTGATGGATGATTGGTGATGAGTGATTAAAGCCTTTAATGTTTTACAAAACTTTTTCTTACAACTTACACCAATCACCCTTTTTCCTCACCTACCTATTCCACTTGCATATTGCACATGCATGCACCACTTGCATAAAACCCTTTCACACTCCTTTACTACTCTAAAACTGGCCACCCCCTAGTGGGGGTACTTTTGGGGCATTTTATGCAATTACATAAAGTTTTGATACTTTTGTGTATTTGCACTTTGGCCCAAAAGTTTACGTTTTTACGTTAAGGCCCAAAAACTCTAAAGGACAAATTGTTTTGATCCTTTAATGATGTTTTTACATTATTAAAATTTTAGGTTCTAGTTGAAATTACATGAAGTTGTGGACTTTTGTGTGTTAGAAGTATGCCCACAAAGCCACTCATTTGATGTAATAGCTTTTTGGAATACTTAATGTATTAAACTTTTATATGTTTAATGAAGGGCAAAGCTTATTGTTAATCACTATTTATTGTATCATGTGTTTAAGCAATAAGGGAATCCTAGGGATGTATTTGATCTAAGAGACAAGTGATCTAAGTGAGTTAGATTATCGAGACCATTCTCTTATGTTCATTCCTAAAACGTTCCTAGCCATAGGATTGCCGATTGGGCATTGACAATCCGCTAAGGCTAGTATGTGTTATGTTGACTCAAGCGTGAGTATGACTAGTCTCAAGTCATTTGGTGTTGGACACTAAGACAAACACATAGGTGCTCAAAAGAGTAATCGAGTACACTGAACAACGATCAAAAAGGAGTTCGAACATACATGTCATGTAAGAACTCGAAAGTTGCAATATGCAAAGTAGTCCTTTGACCTGAGGCATCATAGATGTCTAATGGTTAGGTCCTTGATCTTTGATCATGTCAACGGCATTCCATCGGAGTGTCCACGGCATTGTTGGGGTCAAGCTATCTAGTCGTGTAGGCATATGAATGCACAACAAGGGATCTCTAACCTTCCATGGTGGAAGGAGAATACTCTAAGATATGATTCTAAAGTCTTTGGCCAAAGCAAATGAATATGACTTAGGAAGTTTGTTCCAAATCATATTCAAGGGAATCATATAGAGAAGTATCGCATTGGATAGTAGACATGAAACAAACTATCATTCAAACAATGTGATTAAGAGTATTGTATTAGAGAATGACCTTATTGCATTGTAGTTGTAACTGGATAGGTTCTCCAACCAATTCTACTTAGCTTGGGTAACCATGACATACTGCTAGGTGTCACTCATGGTTTGTAGAAGCCCTAATGATTAGGCAACACTAATCATAAAAGGGAGAATTGAAATGTGGTTTCAATTCACAATCGATCGTTAAGAGTAACAATCGCCCACTACCTCGCTAATTGGAACCTAATGGATCGTACACTGAGTAAGGGTGATAGTGAAGAAATTAAATGAAATGGATATGCAATTAAATGGTTTAATTGAAGAATGGTCAAGATTAATTAATTAGTTAATTAATTTTACGAAAGGTTCATATTAGGCTTATATGTTGGTTTTGGGTTTCGGGGCCCAATAGCGTTTTGGTCCAAAAGGCCCATTATGTTTAAGTTGTATGACAACTAAAACAAAATGGGCAAATAGCCCAATAACATTAATATGGCCGGGCATTAGGGTGAATGGGCAAGCTTGGATTAATTACAAGTTTGCCACTCACTTGAAATGAAGTATAAAAGGAACTTTATAGCTTTATTTCTAATTAGGGTTTTCTTTGAGGAAAAGAGGTGAAACATTTTCTCTCTTTCTCTCTACAAAGAGGCCGGCCACTTAGGGAGATTAATCTAGCTATCTCTTCTTCCCTAAGTCATCCATTTCATCTTCACACTTAACCCTTGGTGTGGAGACTTAGAGACACCAAACGTTTGGTGTTTTGGAGATCCTTTCCTTACATCCACAAAGTCCAAAGGAGCACAAAAGGAGAAGGAAATCACAAGCAATATCCAAGGAGATAGGAGGTGACTTGAAGGCCCTCCACTTGGGTGAATCCCTTGTGTAAACAAGGATGAGCTTCAAGGGTAAAGAAACTCTAAATCTTTACTTCTCTTTAATGTTGTTAAAGAGTTTATTGGTTCACCATATACTAGGCTTTGAAAGTCATGGGTTTTATGAATTGTTTTTTAATGCATGCCTACTTTAATGTGTTAATAGTTTGCATATGTATTCAAATGTTCTTACTTGTTCTTAGCTAGGACAAAAATTTTCCTTCATTGTGTTTTTTCAAAGTGACCCCAAAAGTTTGTGTTTTTGCATTGTGGCCCAATTGTTGTGGTCATAGTTTCCTTTTGGCCCAAATAAAATGAGAACAAAATTGTTTTGTCTCTTTAATGAGAATTGGATTTTCATTTCATTTAGGTCCATTTAAATCAATTCTATGGATCCAAAAACCAATTGTTTAAGTTGCTTTCTTAGTTAATGTGATTAATTAAGAAAAGGGTGATTATGAACCAAAGGCCTCGATAATTGAGCTATGTGATTGGCCGCTTTACATTATGAATGTTTGGGTTTGGTAGTGTATATTTGAATGTAATTTGATTAATTCAATTTGTTGTAAATGGACATAAGTCCATCATTTGTGTTGTAAAAGGGCATAAGCCCTTCTTATTATTTCATGTATTCCTATTGGTTTAATTGTATGCAAAATGGAATAGTTGGGTCCAACGCCCAATAGGAAATAACGGTTTAATTAGATTAAACACGTAACTAAAATCAACAACTACCTACCTTAGACCCAAGGTCCAACACAAGGCTCGTGTTGGATCAAATTAAACGGTTCATAATCATCCTAAAACCTAATATGACTATATAGTCCATATGAGGATGCAATGCGTTCGTTAGTAGTTCCATATAGTCTCGCTTGTTTCAACGAAACAGTGGGAGTATTATATGCTACTAATTCATATTAACTTGGACCAATAGTTGTGATATGCCCAAGTTCTTTTAATAAAGATTAAAATGATTTTGATGTAGCCCAAAACTACTCCCTCGACAAACGAATATTAAGTTGATAAGCGAGAGATGTTTTGAACATCTCTTCGTAGGCCTTCCACCGTGGTGGGCTCCAATCGTTTGTGACTCATGCACCGGCTTCACCCTATCATGGGGGAGTTCAAAGTATGTGCTTACATCCAGGAGGAGTCCATAAACATATGATGAGGTGAGTGTAGGCAACGAGGATAGCCGACATCGTATCATCGTGAGGCTATTCTTGAACCCCTTCACAAACTAAGCATGGTGGGAATAACTTAAACTAAGTGCAATGGAGCCGACATCGTATCATCGTGAGGCAACATTCTCTAGAGGCCAAACGGATGGATAATTACAAAAGTTGTAAATGAATAAAGCGTTATTCTCTCATCATTATTTTTGCTAACCAACATCGTATCATCGTGAGGTGGGCTTGGTAATGGTGAGTCTCCCATACCCCGCTAAGAGTTCAATATAACTCTCGAATTCTATTGAGGGATGTGGAATTTGCCAAAAATAGTGGGTGGTACTATTTGATTCAAAGACCCAATCAAATAGTTTTAAAACAAACAATCTAATACTATTTCTATTATGTTATGTAGTTAACGACATGCCTAAAATTATACCCACCATTATACTTGACAAAAGGGGCCTTAGGGGCCAACGTTTCCTTGCTTGGTATCGCCACATTGAGAATGTCTCAAAGGTGAAAGACATATTGTATGTGCTTAAGCAATCCCCTCCTCATGTACCTCCTACGAAACTAGCTTCAAAGGAGGAGTGTCAAAATTATGTTAGACACTATGAGGATGACTTACAAGCCAAATGCTTAATCCTCACTTCACTTAGTAAGGAGCTTATAAAGCTACATAAGCACATGGACATTTCTTGTGCCATGGTTGAAAGTTTGCATAAGATGCATGACATTGAGATTAGTAATGTACGATTCTCAAATGTTTGTAGTCTAATGAATGCCAAAATGGCAAAGGGGACATCGGTCCATAAACATGGACAAAAGATGGAAAGGATCTTTCAAGATCTTGAAAGTTTAGGAACTTCCATCGATGGGAAAATGGCCCAAGACTTTTTCCTTGCATCTCTCTCGGATGATTTCACTAAGTTTATTGTAAACTATAAAGTGAATAGATTCGATCATTCTTTAAACGAGATGATTGACATGTGCTGTAAATTTGAAAAAGGTTTCAAAAGGGACAGTGGGAGTGAGAATGCAATCACAAGGAAAAGGTTGCATAAGAAGAAGGCAAAGAAATCCAAAGGAACTTGCTTTCATTGTGGAAAGGATGAACGTTGGAAGAAGAAATACAGGGTGCGCATTGCGAGCCTTATGACACGAACTTTTGAAGAGACTATTTATGTCATAGAGAGTGCTTTTACAGTAAGCTCCAATTCCTGGATATTTGATTCAGGCGCTAGTCAACATATCTGTAATACGATGCAGGGACTAGCGGGGAGCAAGTCACTGCACAATGGGGAGATGGTTGTGCGAGTTGGGAACAGCACTAAAATCTCTGCAAAAGCAATAGGCACCTACATGCTTAACCTACCCTCTGGGGAAGTCCTAGAACTTAAAAATTGTTTATATTTTCCTTCATGTATAAAGAATTTGATTTCCATCTCTAAGCTTTTACGAGATGGGCACTCAGTATTGTTTGACAAAGTGAGTTGCACTTTATACTTGAACGGTCGTATTATCTCTCATGGTAATATGATAGAGGTACTTTTTCACCTAGAGACGAATAGTGGGATGCACTGTATTGCAAACGGGAATACCTCAAAACCCAAAAGGGCTAGAGAAGAAGTTAACCAAGAAAAGATGTGGCATCTTAAACTTGGACATGTGAACCTTGATAAGATTCACAAGATGTCGAAAGACGGATATATCTGCCCATTAGGTAATGACCAGATGGGTACTTGTGAATGTTGCTTGAAAGGGAAGATGACCAAATCTCCATTTACTGGAAAAGGAGAGCGTGCCACTGAAATTCTAGGGTTAATCCACACTGACGTATGTGGACCTATGTCTACTATGTCGAGAGGAGGCTTCTCCTACTATATCACATTCACCGACGATCACTCTCGGTTTGGCTATGTGTATCTTATGAAGTACAAGTCAGAATCCTTTGAAAGGTTCAAAGAATTCAAGAATGAAGTAGAGAAGCAAACTGGGAAACAGATAAAGATCCTAAGATCGGATCGAGGGGGTGAATATCTGAGTAATGAGTTCCTAGATTATCTCAAAGAGTGTGGAATAATATCACAGTGGACTCCACCGGGAACTCCACAACTTAATGGAGTTTCTGAAAGGAGAAATCGAACCTTGATGAATATGGTTCATTCTATGATGAGTTCCGCTGATCCACCAGTAACATTCTGGGGATACGCTCTATATACAGCAGCTTACTTGCTTAATAGAGTACCTTCCAAGTCAGTTTCACAAACGCCCTATGAGATATGGCATGGAAGAAAGCCAAGTCTTAATCATATTAAGATTTGGGGTTGTGAAGCATATGTCAAGAAGCTTGAGGCTACTAAGCTTGAAGCGAGATCAGTAAGATGCTATTTTGTGGGATATCCTAGAGAAACTATGGGATATGAGTTCTACCATCTAGACGACCAGAAAGTCTTTGTCGCCAGAACTGCTAAGTTTCTAGAGAACGAATTTGTTCTCAAAGGAACTATAAGCAAAGAGATGGAAATTAATGAGATTAATAATGAACCACAAACAAGCACTCGACAAGTTGACAACCCTGTTCCTGAACCCCTAGCTCCACGTAGATCTGAACGGGTTAGTAAGCCACCTAAGAGGTATGGCTTAGACAATGACTTTGCGGAATTGCACCTTCTAGGTGACAATGACACAAAGGAGGACCCTAGGGACTACACTGAAGCAATGTCCGACATTGATTCAAAGAGATGGCAAGAGGCCATGAAATCCGAGATGGATTCCATGTATCAAAATCAGGTCTGGACTCTAGTAAACCCTCCAGAAGGTATTGTACCTGTTGGAAACAAATGGGCCTTCAAGAGGAAGATAGGCATTGATGGGAACGTGGAGACTTATAAGGCTAGATTAGTAACCAAGGGTTACAGGCAAAGAGAAGGGATTGACTATGAAGAAACTTTCTCTCATGTAGCCATGATTAAGTCCATTCGGATTTTGCTTGCTATAGTTGCGTACCATGATTATAAGATATGGCAAATGGACGTGAAGACGGCTTTTCTGAACGGCTACCTAGAGGAAGAGCTTTACATGGCTCAACCTGAAGGTTTCGTGTCCAAGTCTGAAAAGACTAAAGTATGCAAGCTTCAAAGGTCCATTTATGGACTTAAGCAAGCCTCCAGGAGCTGGAACATTCGTTTCGACACTGAAATCAAAACGTTTGGTTTTACTCAAAATGAAGACGACAATTGTGTTTATCAAAAGGTCGTTGGGGATGCAGTTGTATTCCTAGTGTTATATGTAGATGACATATTACTATTCGGGAATGACACTGCAGTACTTTCTTCTGTAAAAGTGTGGTTGTCCAAAACCTTCCACATGAAAGATTTAGGAGATGCATCTTATGTACTTGGGATAAAGCTCTATCGTGATAGATCCAGAAGACTAATTGGATTATCCCAATCTATGTACATTGATAAGGTGCTAAGTAGGTTCCAGATGGAACAATCTAAGAAAGGTTTTCTTCCTGTTAGACATGGAATTCACCTTTCTAAGTCCATAGGACCTAAGACTCCTGAAGAGATACGGCAAATGAATATTATTCCTTATGCTTCCACCATAGGAAGTCTCATGTATGCCATGATATGCACAAGGCCTGATATCGCATATGCTGTGAACATTACTAGTCGATATCAATCTAACCCAGGATCAGAACACTGGGCAGCTGTCAAGACGGTCCTTAAGTACTTAAGAAGAACTAAGGACATGTTCCACGTTTATGGAGGAGCGACAGAGTTGCGAGTGGAAGCCTATACAGACGCAGATTTCCAATCTGACGTCGATGATAGAAGTTCCAACTCCGGATATGTATTCACTCTGAATGGTGGGGCTGTTAGCTGGAAAAGCAAGAAACAAAGTGTAATTGCTGATTCCACGACGGAGGCAGAATATGTCGCTGCAGCTGAAGCCAGCAAAGAAGCGTTCTGGATGAAGAAGTTCATCACTGAACTTGGAGTGGTTCCAACCATTACATCACCATTAACTTTGTACCGTGATAATAGTGGGGCGATAGCTCAAGCCAATGAACCCAGGGCTCATCAAAAGAACAAGCATTTTGACAGGCGCTTTAATATCATTAGAAGATATGCTGCCGAGGGGAAAGTCAACATCCTCAAAGTTGCCTCAGCCGATAACGTAGCAGATCCACTGACGAAGCCAATGTCTCAAATCCAACTTGACCGCCATATGGAAAAGATGGGTATTAGATACATGGGAGGATGGCTTTGAGTGCAAGTGGGAGATTGTTGGAAGTATGCCCACAAAGCCACTCATTTGATGTAATAGCTTTTGGAATACTTATTGTATTACACTTTTATATGTTTAATGAAGGGCAAAGCTTATTGTTAATCACTATTTATTGTATCATGTGTTTAAGCAATAAGGGAATCCAAGGAATGTATTTGATCTAAGAGATAAGTGATTTAAGTAAGTTAGATTAACGAGACCTTTCTCTTATGTTCATTCCTAAAACGTTCCTAGCCATAGGATTGCCAATTGGGCATTGACAATCCGCTAAGGTTCGTATGTGTTATGTTGACTCAAGCGTGAGTATGACAAGTCTCAAGTCATTTGGTGTTGGACACTAAGACAAACACATAGGTGCTCGAAAGAGTAATCGAGTACACTGAACAACGATCAAAAGAGAGTTCAAACATACATGTCATGTAAGAACTCGATAGTTGCAATATGCAAAGTAGTCCTTTGACCTGAGGTATCATAGATGTCTAATGGTTAGGTCCTTGATCTTTGATCATGTTAAATGGCATTCCATTGGAGTGTCCACGGCATTGTTGGGATCAAGCTATCTAGTCATGTAGGCATATGAATGCACAACAAGGGATCTCTAACCTTCTATGGTGGAAGGAGAATACTCTAAGATATGATTCAGGAGTCTTTGGGCAAAGCATATGAATATGACTTAGGAAATTTGTTCCAAATCATATTCAATCAAATCATATAGAGAAGTGTCACATTGGATAGTAGACATGAAACAAACTATCACTCAAACAATGTGATTAAGAGTATTGTATTAGAGAATGACCGTATTGCATTGTAGTTGTAACTGGATAGGTTCTCCAACCACTTCTACTTAGCTTGGGTAACCATGATATGCTGCTAGGTGTCACTCCTGGTTTGTGGAAGCCTTGAAGATTAGCCAACACTAATCAAAGGGAGAATTGAAATGTTGTTTCAATTCACAATCGATCATTAAAAGTAACAATCACCCACTGCCTCGCTAATTGGAACCTAATGGATCGTACACCGAGTAAGGGTGAAAGTGAAGAAATATAAATGAGATGGATAAGAAATTAAATGGTTTAATTGAGAATGGTCAAGATTAATTAATTAGTTAATTGATTTTACAAAAGGTTCGTATTGGGCTTTTAAGTTGGTTTTGGGCTTCAGGGCTCAAAAGCGTTTTGGTCCACAAGGCTCATTATGTTTAAGTTGTATGACAACTAAAACAAAATGGGCAATTAGCCCAATAACAAAGGTAAGGCCAGCCATAAGGGTGAGGGTAGCAAACTTGGATTAATTACAAGTTTGCCACTCACTTGAAATGAAGTATAAAATCAACTTTATAGCTTTATTTCTCATTAGGGTTTTTCTTGGTGAAATGAGGTGAAACACTTTCTCTCATTTTCTCTAAAGAGGCCGACCACTTAGAGGAGTTTTAGCTAGCAATCTATTCTTCTCTAAGTCATCCATTTCATCTTCATAATCACATCCTTGGTGAAGAGAGTTAGAGACATCAAACTTTTGGTGTTTTGGAGAACAAATCCTCAAATCCTCAAATAAGCAAAGGAGCACTAAAAGGAGGAAAATCACAAGGAAGATCCAAGGAGCAAGGAGGTGACTTGAAGGCCCTCCACTTGGGTGAATCCCTTGTGTAAACAAGGATGAGCTTCAAGGGTAAAGAAACTCTAAATTTTACCTTCTCTTTAAATGTTGTTAAAGGGTTTATTGGTTCACCATATACTAGGCTTTGAAAGTCATGGGTTTTATGAATTGTTTTTTAATGCATGCCTACTTTAAAGTGTTAATAGTTTGCATATGTATTCAAATGTTCTTACATGTTCTTAGCTAGGACAAAAAATTTTCCTTCAACTTGATCTTGAATCAGACGTGATTTCTTCAACTTGGTGACTTGATCTTTAAGGATTTGATTCAAGGGTGGTGAATCAGCACGTGCAGCTCACAACGCCTATCGAGTCGACTCAAGAATTTGAGGGTCAAAACAAGTCCGCCAAATATAGAGTAATTGCAACCCTGATGATATGAGATACTTTTGCTTTTGAAGAAGTAGCGGATGAATCGACACGTGTTTTGTTGTGCTTGTTTCCACATGCTTCAATGTATCATTTTCACTTGCCTTATCTGTTCTTCAGGTAGATGTGGTATCTTCTGCTGCCTTGTCTATTTCCCCGGCAGAGCAATGCTAGGTAAGCAATCAGGGAAGTGTTTCAAGTAGTCGGTTCCTGACTAGGAGTTTGACTTCAAGTTCCAACTGATTGCTCTCTTTCTTCTTGTCTTGCAGGTAAGAACAAGGACAAGGAAAAGGACATGGAGAAAGCATGATATGTGATACTCTTGCTTTCGAAGAAGTGGTGGCGATTTGACAGCGTTGCACAGCGAGGCTTTGCTCTTCGGTGATGGCGCTAGCGAAAGGCTTGTTGAAGATTCTTGAGCTCTTTGATTAGGGCAACGATGCCGAGCTTGGATTTGATTTAGACTCCTCCATCTGGGTTATGCGGTTCTGCAGGGAAGGGCGTCATGCTATAATGATATGTTCCGGCTCATCATTGATCCTTCTGCTTCGATCTCTTGCAATATTTGCCCCTGATGCAGGAGTGGAATGCAACATTTGCATTTAAATGGTCTTTCAGAGCACTACTTCTCAGCGGCGATGAGCACTCGAGATAAATGCCAGGTAAGCAACCAGGTAAAGGTTCCAAGCAATCAGTTCCAAATCAAAAGTTTGATTTCAGGTTCCGACTGATTTCTTTCTTTCTCCTTATCTTGCAGGTAAGGGTAAGGGTAAAGGAAAAGATAGGGAAAAGCATGATATGAGTTACTTTTTCTTTCGACCCTGGTGATATAAGATACTTTTGCTTTTATGTCATTTGTTTGCAAGGGTATTCCCGGAAATGAAGAAACTGAGTATTTCAAGAGGCTCTGCTGGGAGTGTACTCTCAGAGGTGAGGAAGGGTTGGGCATTTTTGCAGGTCTACCTTGTTATGAAGGATGAAGGTCGACATATATAGGAATTTCCCAACAGCCAGTAGTGGCACTATTCCTTTCCTTTTGTCAACAACCGTTAGGTAATTGAAACAGTAAGATTCACGCATTTTTTACTTTGTCAGAAATCTTTGACAAGGTTGCCCGTGCTTTCTACAAAGTTGAGGTTGCGTGTGAAGGGTGGCGACAAACTTTCATCCAGCAAATCCAGCTTTTTAAATTCAGAGAGCAGTGCCTCTTCGATCTTTGACCCGGTGGCCTTGTTGCTTCTTCAATTTCTGAACAAACGGCCCGGCTTTTGAAATTCGGGGAGAGGTGCCTCTTTGGTTTTTGAATGGCCATGTTGCCTCTTCGATTTTTGAACAGGCCCTGTTGCCTCTTCTTTTTATAGAGGCATTAATCGTGTTCAAAAACACACTTAGAGAGTTGCTATCTGTTAGGAATTTCTCTCCTTTTGTATTTCTAAGAATTTGATTTACACGACCTCTTCTTCTTTCATCATTTTTGCAAATGGCTTGCCCATCTGATCGTCGTCTTGATTTGAATGTTAGGGAAGAGTCGATATATCTTCTACAGACAACATATGGCACCCATCCTTCTTATCCCCCACCGGTCCTCTTACAGTTGGGGACTCTATGATGAAGAATGACATAACCACTACGATGGTAGCTAAAAATCTTCTCACCCCCAAGGACAACAGGATCCTTTCCAAGCGGTCTGATGAGCTGGCTGTTCAAGACTCTCTGGCTTTCAGTGTTCAGTGTGCGGGCTCTATATTGAATATGGGCCAACATCTTCTTACTTGTACTCGCTAGGTCGAATCCTTGATGGCTGAGGTGGCGAGCCTTAAGCAAGAGATTAGAGGGCTTAAACATGAAAATAGAGAGCTGCACATGCTCACAAATAGTTACTCAACGAGCATGAAAAGAAAGATCGACCAGTTGCAAGAATCTAAAGGTCGGATTTAAAGTGACCATCGGATGTTTGTGGCTTTACTCCAAAGGCACCTGTTACCTTCATCCTCCGGAGCTCTACTAATTGTTGAGGCTCCAAATAATCAACCTCTGGTGCCTGCCTTTTCTGGAGCTCTACCGAGTACTGAGGTGCCACCCGATCAACCTTTGTGAAGGCTCCCCCCTATTTCTTGCCCCCTTTTTTTATTTTTTTATTTATTTTTACTTATGTAAAGTGTACGTTTATGTAAATTTTGTAGAGAAATCAATAAATGAGCTTTATATCCCCCATATGGCACTTCCGTTTTTTTTTTTTTGTCATTTGCTTTCCACATGTCATCATCACTTATACCAAGTGTATGAAAGTAAGACCCCGTCTTGTTTGCTCATTTTAGGATGTCAATTTTTTAATTGACATTTCCAAATCCACTTTTGGCTTCCCACTCCATTTGGTTGATAAACAAGACAAAAATAAAGGGACCATGTTCCTTGTTTTGGGGAGCAAAGCATATGCTTTAGCATTGGAGCAAAGCAGATGCCTTAGCATTGGGGAAAAGCATATGCCTGTTGCCGTGCCAGATATCAAGTTCCTCAATTCCAATTGTGTATAAAGAGGTTCTCCTGTAAGGCTTTAGACAAATATCTTATCCCCATTCCATTTCCTTCAAGTTGTAGAGTGCTTGGACTATGCTACGACCACCACTGATCACCTCTCACTGAGCTTTATTTATTACGCTTGTTGCCACAGGTTCAGGTCTTGCTGTGATTTTTTTTTATATAGGGGTTCATTGTGCTTTTGATTTTGACTAGCATGTATGTATACACACACACACACGCACACACATATATGCACATACATGGCTGGTGGGTTTTGACTTTCACGTAACTCTTTTTTTTTTTTTTTTAGGTACATAGTGTATATTGGTGAATTTCCTTGCTTGTTTCAATGGAGGTTCTTTTGCCCGCGCTTGGAGCTTGTTGTAGTGCGTCACTTTTACTGTGTGGGGTTGTGCAAAAGACTGCAACAAGTTTATGCTGTGTAGTGCCTTTTGGTCACGACTTTCCTCGGTGGTGACTTCGTAGTGCCTCTTGCCGCTACTTGGAGCTTGTTGCAGTGTGTCACTTTTACCGTGTGGGGTTGTGCAAAAGACTGCAACGAGTTTATGCTGTGTAGTGCCTTTTGGTCACGACTTTCCTCGGTGGTGACTTCGTCATGCCTCTTGCCGCCGCTCGAAATTACCGTCTTGGAGCTACCCTCTTTGCCGTGCTGCTCAAGTTTTGTGGCTGATTTTTTTTTTCGTTGAGGTCATGGTATTTTTCAAGTGCTTTGAGAGCAACACCATCACCATTCTTGCGAAGGAAGGTGACTCGCAAGACAGGGGAACGACGTTGAAGCTTTACGTGCCACTGACTGGTCCTAAGGCGCTTGCTCTTCCCACAAAAGATAACTCCATGCTTATTAAGTCGTGGTCTTCTAAAGTATCTTAGGAGGTGGTAGATTATGTTCAACCACCAGATACGAAGAAGAAGGTGTGCATCTCGAGGATTCTTATCTTGAACTCTTCGCACCATGTTCGTGACAATCATCTGGCCTCGTCTGAGCTTCTTGGTGATCGTATTCGTAATGGAGTTGTGGCTTGGAGTAGTACCCTGTCGACTACCGGAGGAGCCGCCTTCATTGAGTTTTACTGGGAATGGCTTGAAGATGTTTTGAGCTGCTCCAAAGATGTGCTTACCAACATGGGCCTTTATCATGTTGTATATGCATCTTTGTTCAGTTATGATTGCCATCCTTCCGTCCTTCATGCATTCTTTTAGCATTGGTGTTCAACAACCAACACACTTCACACGACTCAAGGGGAGATGTCATTTCACTTAAGGATCTTCACAAGATAGGAAGCTTGCCGATCCAAGGAAAATTTTATGACGAGGTTGTTCCTAGTGTGGATGAGTTTTTTTATTGCAACAGTCGAGGATTGCCTACGAGTTGCTGCTATTTGTTTTAGACGTACCATCAGCTTTCCTAAAAGGCCCCGGGTAACTCAGGCATGAAGATTTCTTCATAGATATGGTTTTGGTATAGGGATGTCATGAAGTACCAGAGGCGTTCGAAGAAAAGTGGTCGTAACAAGACAACCAGGCCTAAAGGAGACTCAATTCCGTCAGGTGTTATTAGTCAAGCTGGGCGCCGCACCCCTATCGAGTTAAAGCTATTTGAGGATCTTGGCGTGGCGTCAGAGCACTTGGAAGAATCTTACCTAGCCATTTTCTTAGCTTGTTGGCTTTGTAAGTTCGTTTTCCCTAAAGACGACGTCAATTTCATCCGTCCTGGAGTTTTCAAAGTTGCTAGCAAGATGGCTGTAGGCGAATATTTTAGTCTTGCTATTTCGGTCTTAGTCAACATTTACAATGGCTTGGGTGTTGTTTCGAACTCAGCCAGCACTAAAGATTGTGCTGCGGTACTTCCCTACCACTACATGTATGGTTGGTTAGGTGAGTACTTTAGCACTCATTTTTCTTCGTCAACTTTAGACAAGTCAGGGCATTCTTCACCGACTTCAGTTAAGATGGGGCCTTTGATGATGAAGTATTTTGGTGTGTTTCCTATGAAGGGCCTTGATGATTTGCAGGTATAAGCGCTGTTTAGAAGTTATGAAGGCTTGAGGATGGATCACCTGGCGAGAGTGGGCTCGGTGCGACGAGGCATTATGGATGATTCGCATATACGCTTCTCGGACTTGTCTTATCTTATAAGTCTTCGCTCAGGCTATGTTTCTCTGCGGCAAGAGGCAAGAAGATTGATGCATCATTCAGCCGTATAGTCCTTACTGTTTTAGCAGGCAATTTGGTTTTGTCTAAAATGTGCTAGGCAAGCTGAAGGAAAAAGCCCGATTGGAATCCTTGCAAGCCATGTATATGCATTGAGAATATTATACCCAAGCATGTACAAATGCTTTTATCACCCTGCCGGTCAAAGATGAGTTCAAGAACAATTTGGTGACCCGTGCTTATGTAAATTGGTGGTCAAAGGTACATTATGAAAACTAGGGGCTAACATGTGGTACCAATTCTTTTTGCTTACGTAATGATGCACCGAGAAAAGGTTGTTTTGTGATTCCTACGTAGTTGGTACCACTTTATTGTGCGAGTGTAGCTCATTTGCAAAATAGACATGTGGTTTTAGTTCCTCAGTGCCCGTGCTTGTCTCCTCAACATCCGGATGCATATGAAAAGGCTGGTGATGAAGTTGATTTGTACAAAGATGGATTTATTTTGCAGCAGCTTCAAGAAATTATAAACAAGCGACCACTTGAAGGTGCTCAGGCTGATAGCGACGTCAATTTTCATCATAAGAAGAAAGAAGAGTTTAGGCCTTCTCAATTTGGTGGTCATGTGTCACTTGATAAAGATGTACATATTCATTTCTTTATTGTGACTTACTTTGCTTTCATTGTTTTAGCTTTGATTTCTAACATCTTTTTTTGTCTTGTTTAGGCTGGGCCTTTTTATTCTTTTGATCTGGTGAACGCAAGCGTTCATTCTTATATGGATATGATATTTGAAGGTAATTTACCTACAGACAGAGAGATTGGGGATCCGCCTGGTGCAGAGCTTGTTCCGAATCCACCAAGTTGGCCCGATTTGTCGTGTGTAGGTGAAGGTATGCAAGGGCCCGTCATGCATCCAATACCTTTGCCAGCTAGCTCTGAGATCTCTTTAAGAGGGCCAAACATTCATGGAACTGAGCAGCTTATCCATCATATCAGACTTCATGCGGCTATGGATGTCAAAAGCCATATTGAGGAGAGGATTTCAAAGTACCCATTGGAAGACCTTGCGTTGCTCAAGGAGGATTTATTGGAGTTTGTTTCTACGATTGATGACCTTAAAGTTGATTCCTCACCCTTGAGAGTTCAAATTGCCGAACTTATGGCCGCCTCGACTGAGGATTCTTCCATGTGTGCTATTTCCTCGAAAAAATTGAGTCCAGATGTTAGAGCTCAACAACTTGCGGGAATATACCTATCAATTTCCCAAGTCTGGTCTTCTCAGCAAGCTGCTTCAGAAGATTATCAATTCATAGGAACCTCTTTAGCTTCCGTCCAAGTGCATCTGGAAGCGTTGGTGCGAGAGAGAGAGCAATTGGGAATCGAAGCATCATGACTTGAAGGTGTTCTTTTGGAGCAGGAAGCTACAATTTCTCAGTACCAAAAGGAGATGTCACACCTAGAACAAGATAAATGTATGGTAATGGAGTCGCCCACCTTGTCTCCTACGATTGTGGAGACTTTGAAGATTTTGGAGGGCCTGCTTGAGGATGGTTGCCGTAGTTTTAGGGACATCGTTTGTTGGGTTTTTGGCTCAAAATTAGGATGATGCAATAAATTAGGTTTGTGTTACCTATTTGGTTTTGGTGTTCTATTTGGGTTTGGATTTGACTTCCTAGTTAGTTTCCTTGGTGGAGAGATTTTGTTAATTACCTATTTGATTAGGATTAGGATTTATTTCCTATTAGGATTCTTATTGTAACCTAAGTCCTATGCACCATAACTAGGACCTTAGGGTTAGTGTATTTAGTGTGCCTCACCATGGCTTAGAGAGTTTTCTCTAATTGGGTTTTGGGGTGGAGGTCACCGTTTGGAGTCATGAGTGTATGGCAAATTCATGACTTATTCGTTTGGCAAATTTGGTGAGAGTCAATTTGTGAGTTTGTGAGTTAGAGAGAAATTTGGGAGAATTAAGGTTTGTAATATGTGGGATTTGAGTTGTGAGAGTTTAAATACTCTTGTGTAATCTCCATTTGTTTAGTGAAATTCCTCGCAGTGCTTCGCCTGTGGACATAGGCTTTACGCCGAACCACGTAAATCTCTTGTGTTAGTTTGAGATTGTTTGTTTTAGCTTTCGCCTACAACGTTAATATTGGTACTTTGTTAGAATTCGCTTCCGTTTGCGCATAAAAGTACAACATAGTTCTCAAGTAATGTCTTCCTTAAGCCTTCTTTACTTCTGATCATTTTTTTTGTTGTAAATAAAGCTTTGTAGCCAAATCCTTCCTTTAAAGAAATAAAGTATTCACATATTGAATTTTCTCTTTATTCCTCAAAGTGTTTGTGTTTTTGTTGATGATGTGACTGTACTTGAAGTTTTGAAGTTTCAAGTTGCCTACGTACCCTCAGTTGAAGAGGGATCAAGTCATGACGTAGTTCAAATGCATATATATATATTTTTTTTTTGTACGCAATTTATGCTCTTGCGGGCCAGGAACATGGTCCGTTTGTTTTAAAGGTAGTAGCGCTTCAAGAATCTGCCATTGATGGGGCCAATCTTCAAGTCGTCTTTTACCATGATTAAGTATGCGCCATTGGTGTAGATTTCTTCTATTACATAAGGTCCATTCCACTTTGATGTGAACTTGCTTTTTGTTTTGTGAGTTGTGATGATAGGCCTGCGCAATGCAAAGATGAGATCTCCCATTTGAAAAGAACGAGGGTGAACTTTCTTGTTGAAGGCCTTGGAGAGTCGTGATTGATAACACTTCAAATGTTGCTAAGCTTCGAGCTTTCTCTCATCCAGTGCTTCCAGCTCTTAAAAGCGTAACTTTGCATTCTCTTCGTCAGTCAAGCCTTCTTGTATGGCCATCCTTAGTGAGGGGATTTGACTCTCAAGCGGTAGAACAGCTTCCACGCCATATATGAGAGAATAAGGCGTAGCTTGGGTAGGAGTCCTATGTGTCGTCCTATATGCCTAAAGTGCTTCGCTTATTCTTTCGTGCCAATCTCTCTTTGTTTGGCCGATCACCTTTTTTAGGAGGTTGCACAATGTTTTGTTGAATGCTTCTGCAAAACTGTTGGCCGGAGCATGATACATGGAAGACTTGTGCTGCTTGAACTTGTATTTCTCGTAGAGCTCGTCCATGAGTCGGTTGGAGAATTGTTTTTCTTTGTTAGTGATAATGTAGCGAGGCACACCATATCGATGGATGATATGCTCCTTGATGAAATGGACGACTGTTTCCTTCTTGACTTCCCTTGAAGGTATGGCTTCAGCCCACTTGGAGAAGTAATTTGTTGCAACTAGGATGTAAGCTTCTCCTGTAAATGACTTTGGCGTAATTAGTCATACGACGTCCAATCCCCATGCATTGAATGGCCATGAGGCAGCTCTAAGGTGTAATGGTTCAGGCGGTTGATGTATGAAGTTGGCGTGGAATTGGCAGGCTTGGCACCTTTTGGCATGTTTTAGGCAGTCTTTCACCATGCTTGGCCAGTAAGATCCCATCCTTTTGAGCTGGAAATGTAGCTTCGGTCCAAACTGATGCACCCCACATACGCTTGAGTGTGCTTCTTCCATAACTTGATTGGCTTCTTCCTCACCTAAGCATCTCAGAAGTACTCCTTCAAAAGAGCGTTGGTAAAGTGTTCCTTTGTAGTAGAGAAAGCGAGGTGCTCATCGACGTATTTCGGAGCGGTGTCTAGGATCATCTGGAAGCTTTCCATGCTCTAAATAGTCGATCAACGGCAGTCTCCACACTTCAGCATCGATTGGAAGTACTGAGATGGCATTTGTACCACATTTTAGTGACGAGCGGGATCACCCATCTTTGGCAAACTGGCACGTCTGCAGCTTCGTCTTCTCCTAGTGTCATACTCGAGGCTAGGTTAGTGAGAGCATCTGGCATTTGATTTTCTTTTCTTGGCATATGTTCTAGTGTCACAGTCTCGAACTTTTGAAGCAGTTGAGTTACCGGCTTGAAATATGGGACGAGATCATCTTTCTTCACCTCATATTCAGTTAAGAGTTGATTGATTATAAGCTTGGATTCACCAAATACCTCAAGGGCTGTGATTCCCATGTTGATCGCCATTTGGAGACCGATGATCAATGCTTGGTACTCAGCGATGTTGTTGGAGCATAGTTCACTTAGTTGGAAGGAATAAGGTAGTATTTGCCTTTGTGGCTACATGAATACTACTTCTGCCCCCGCTCCGTCTGCTTATCCAGATCCGTCGAAGAACATCGTCTATGTTGGGAAGATGTCGATGTAGAACACCTCTTCATCAGGCAAGTCGTTTGAGATTTTCCAATCGGCTGGGATTGGATGATCAGCAAGGAAGTCTGCTAGCGCTTGTCCCTTGACGGCTTTAGCTGGGACGTAGATGATCTCGTATTGATTAAGAAGCAACGCCCATTTAGCTAGTCGCCCTATCAAAACTGGTTTTAACATGACGTATTTGACCAGGTCAGCTTTAGCAACCAGGTTGATGGTGTAAGCATGCATGTAATGCCTAAGCTTCTAGATGACGAACATCAAGGCGAGGTACATCTTTTCTATTAAGGAGTAGTTCAACTCGGCGCCAGTGAGAGTTTGGCTGAGGTAGTAGAGCGCACCCTCTTTCTGGGATTCATTCTCTTGTGCCAAGAGTGCTCTAACTGAACTTTCCTGAGCGGTGATGTACAATATGAGTGGTTTCTGATGTGAAAATTATCTTAACACACAAATTTAACCCTCTTTTGACAATTGTAGTACAAGTATAAATAAGGATCGTTCTGGACCGGGGATTAGGAGGGCTTGCTAATAGCCTCTAAACTTACTCAAAAACATAAAACTAAACTTAAAAACACTTAACAATACTCAGAAGACTCAAAGCAAACTTACAATACTCAAAACAGCTTAAAACAACCAAATAAACTTAAACTAGACACTAGAAATGACTTTGGACGAAAATTGACTATTACTTGAATCAAAACACTTAAAAACACAAATTAAAACAAATTCTAACTAATTAGACACACTAAAGTAAAGGGGGATTGAATTTTGGATGAAGTTGAAATAAACAAACAAGTATGAAAAACTAGACAGATTGTAAAACAAATTTGAGAAATAAGATGATGGATGGGAAAGCTAGAGGCTTTTTCTCCACACATGACATGTATGCAAATAAATTGATTTCCAGTTACTACTTCATTGAATTATGAATGACAACGCTCCAAATTAACCGTGACATCACTAGTTAACTCTTAGATTTTCCTTGTTTTATTGGATTGGATGACATCATTCGACAACCCAAAACATTCTTCAAAAGTTCCCTACATGACATCATAATAGAGATACAATCAAAGATCATTACGTTTAATGAAAATCATAAGCATTGACAAAGCACTTGCAACTATGATATCATGTCACTTATGCTAGGAATTGAACTTAACGCGATCGTTTATAAGCGACCTCCACTACTTATGAATATAAGTTTGTAACGATTATATGAAACTTTCTTATATTCTAGAAACAGATTTATGCATGCCAATTAAGTGTCGACCCTTAATTAACAAATACAAATAAGTTATCAATCAAATAGTTAAGCCAATTGCATTCACGATTCAAGAGTTCATAACTGGAATTTATCAAATTATATTGCACACATAATCAGGCTTTGAAATAGCTTCAAGCACTATGTATTCATCCATGTTGAACTTGGCATCTGCGAAGTGTGATTCCGCTTCAGTGAATGACTTGGTATCACCTTGGATCACCTTTACTCCTTCCCGATAGAATTTTAAGCAATGGTGGAAGGTGGATGGCACTACTCCATTCCTGTGGATCCAAGGCCTTCCTAGGAGCAAGCTGTAGGAAGTTCTTGCATCAATCACGTGGAATATCGTGCTTGATTTAAGTTCACCAATGGTTATCTCTACCTGGATCATGCCCATCGCTCTTTGTCCACCTTGATTAAAACCTTGGATTAATAGACGGCTTAGGGATAGTTCATCCACCTTGATGCCGATTGTGGTCATTGTTGACTTCGGCATGATGTTTATGGCCGATCCACCATCCACAAGCATGTGGTTGACTTTATGCTCCCTTACGTACCCAGAGACGAAGAGAAAACGGTTGTGAAGCTTGGATCCTAGCAGCAAGTCTTCGTCGGTGAAGTGGATTGCGTCCTAGGTAGCACAACAAGTGGCATACTCATGTGGTCAAAGTTTCAAGCCTTCGCCTTGCTTTCTTGCACTTCATGGTTGTCGGGACTTGCCAAGACCGCTGCTAGTGCTCTTCGCATCTTCTTTGGCAATCGTAGCCTTCCTCGATGCTAAAGTGTGTTAGCATGCCTTCTTTAGGTGTGAGGGTAATTTCTCCCTTGATGGTGATAACTTTGCCTTTTGAAAGTTCTTCGGTTTCTATTTCAACCATGTGACATGCAACGATAGTGCACTGTTGGAAGAAGTCCTTCAGGAAGTATTCATGCAAGGAGACAGGAATGTGTGGCTCTTGCTCCACATGTTCCCTAGCGTATGTTAGCTTAACAGCTTTTACGTTTCTTTTGGGCTTCCCACTATTGAGGCGACGATGGTTTCTCCCTTGTTCCACATTTGGCCTTGTGGCTTGTGGTTTTGGTTTCCTTGTCTTTTTGTAGGTCACCAATGTCCATTCTTCTTCGTCATCGGTATGTGCATCTTGGTTGCTTGCCCCCAGTGATGGTTGTGTAGAAGGTGTCGTGCAGCTTAAGCATTGACGGGAATGGTCAGGTGTCACTTGGAGAGGCACGGGATCGAATGATCTAAACGCAATTGTAGTAGTATGTGTTGCGGCCGTGTGTTCAAGGTCGAGCTCGATTTGCCCTTGTTGTGCTAGCTTCATGATGAGTTCTTTGAGGATGAAGCATTTGCCAACAGGATGGCTCACGATACGATGGTACTTGCAGTACTTAGGATCGTTGACGTGATTCATCTCTTCGGGATGCTTGCATTCGGGTAGCTTGATCACCTTATTTTCCAGCAAGTCATCTAACATTGCAGCCATATTTGAGTCCGGAAAAAGTTATGTCTTTTGCTCCAACTCCCTCGAGGTGTTTTTGTACCTGTCTTGGGTGCGAGGAGGCTCACCTCTCTTTACCTCATTTGCTTTGTTCTTGGAGGAGATCTTGATAGGCGTATGAGGTCTTGATAGGGGTAGTGTTGATGGTAAAAGCTTCATTGGCGAGCTTCTTCCCGGTCTTGTCTACATTTGGGGCGAACGCCTTATCCTTCTTGAAGTCGGTGATCGATTCCCTCTTTCTGTGGTTGGCGATACTCAACTCCATGTCGTGGGAATGAGTTGCCAGCTCTTCAAATGTTCTCGATTTTATGCCTTGGAGGATGTAATGTAACCCCCAGTGCATGCCTTAAACGCACATCTCAATGGCGGAGGTTTCAGAAAGCCGATCTTTGCAATCCAGACTTAACGAACCCCATCTATTAATGTAGTTGATGACAGGTTCATCATTCCACTATTTTGTACTAGTCAGCTCTAGCATGCTTACGGTGCAGCGAGTGCTATAGAAGCGGTTGAGGAACTCCCTCTCTAGCTGATCCCAATTATTGATAGATTCAAGCTCGAGGTTGGTGTACCAGTCAAAGACGTTACCTTTCAGCGAGCACACGAACTGCTTGAGAAGGTAGTCTCCCTCCGTTCTAGCATTGTTGCAGGTTTCCATGAAATGGGTGACATGTTGCTTTGGGTTTCCTTTTCCATCAAATTACATGAATTTTGGCGGCTGATAACCTCTTGGCACCTTCAAAGCGTCAATCTTCTTGGAGTAGGGCTTTGAGTATAGTACGGAGTCATGTGAGCTTCCTTCGTACTGCTTTTTGATAGTGCTGGCAATCATCTCCTGCAACTGCTAGATAGAAAGAGATCAAATAAGTGTCGCTACTTGGTCTAGCTCCGGCTTCACATCAACTTTTTCCACCGGAGGCTCATCTTCTTCGCTGGCTCCTCTCTTTAGTGGATTATCCTTTGGGTTGGGCTTCTCGTCATCTTGTGCCTCCAGTCGATTGATGAGTGCAGCGATTTGCAAGTCTTTTTCTTCCACAGTCCGTGTTAGCCTTGTGATCGCTTCATTCATTTGAGCCAGCTGCTCATCGGTTGAAGTCGCTCCAATGGTCATGACTTGCATGGCTGAACTGCCGCTTGAGTCGGCATCGAAGAACATGGGATCAGAGTACTTCCTTGGGCTTTCCTCCCTTGGTGCCCTTAGTGAGGCCAGGGTGATCACAAGCTCGTGCCTCAGGTGCTCTTGTTCCTTTGGCAGAGTTGATGCAGAGGTGGAAGAAGCGGCAGAAAGAGTTCTTGCCTTGCTTCGAGTTATGATGCCCGAAGTGACACCACTTGTGGCGAGGACGCTCTTGTTTTTCACATTGGTTGCAGGAATCGCTTGAACTTTCCTTGATACCATTTGATTTTCGAAGGTGTTTATACCATATTTAGGGCCTCCGTATTTAGATCTCGTACAAATACTCGAGGGACTTAAATGTAATTATGTAATAAAGAAAGGGGCAAATATGTAATAAGTGAGGAGCCCTTATTCTATAAAATGACTCATCACCCTCACAATTAGGGGAGGCTATTTCTTGTAGATTCACGGTCGGATTTACGTTGTTCCAAGAACTCTGATTTTGTGCATCAACATTTGGCGCCGTCTGTGGGAATCGACTATGAATCTGCAAAATCAAAAAAACCCATAAACAGAAAAGATCCAAATATCAAACACTCCTCATAAGCCCACAGGGAAGATAAAGGTCGTTGCTTTTTGGGTTTTGGGTTCGTATTTCGAAAACCCAGGGAATCAAATCTCTCTCCCCTCAGCTCTCGGTCCTCCTACTGCACCCTCATCCATAACCCCACAATCCCGATCTCGACACCAGCTGCAGCTCCTAAGCCTAAAGTCACTATATCCGGTTGCCACCCCCAAATCCTCCCCCACTCCAACTTCAGCTCCACCCAAGCCGGCCGCTGCTCCGACTCCCAGTAAGAGCAAGAAGCCGAAGCACAAGTCTCCGGCGGCTGCTCCCAATGTTATTTCCGCAACTGTGTTCCTTCACTTGGTACGGAAAAAAGGTGAGGGAGTGCCCGATCTCAAGGATAATCTTGATCTCGACGCCAAGCCTTCGAGTCATTCGGAGTCCATCTCCTCTCCAAAAACGACGACGTGGTGGAAGAGAGTGACGTCGTCATTTTCTCGGTCAAACCTCAAGTTGTTAAAGATGCAGTCTTGCAGTTGAGGCCGCTGCTTTCCAGGAAGAAGTTGCTTGTTTCAATTACTGCTGGTGTCAAATTGAAAGATCTACAGGAATGACTTGCTTTCCGTTTAAGGAGAAATTTGAAGGCTACTGGAGAGTCGAATTTTTTTTTGTCAATGAAAAAACCTGCTTTCCGTTTAAACCTAGAACATTGGTAGATTATAATTCTTGCACAAGAGGCAAAGGAAGAATTGGTTTAAAGGTGAGCTTGGAGCAACTGATAGTTCCATTTCCACCATTCTCTTCTCCTGGCTCCACTCCTTTGCTTCGCCGCCACCTTCTTTCTTCTCCAACTGGAACCTCCTCCACTACAATCCATTCAACTGGTTCGCCATATCATGTTCTCCTCAAGGCCACGTCACCGATCCCACCGATCCGACCGACGACAATCCCACCTGTCGTTGGCTCCAACTTAAAACCCAACAACCTGATAAAGCAACCCACCTGTCGCAGGATCCTAGTGTGCTTGGAGACAAGGTGGTTGAAAAATAGGGGGCTGATATTCTGTTTTTTAAAGTGCTTTCAGTAAGAGGTAAATCTGGAGAAAAGCAAAGCTGGTCTTTTCTCTTCACTGATTCTAAGGAATCTTTAAGAGTAGCAGCAAAGCTGCCATGGCAACCACCACCTGCTTCCTCTCTATCATCATCCTCGGTTGCAACAAGTAGGTTAGATATGGCTTTCTTTAATCATCCAGCTACTTTTGAAAACTGTATAAAGACATAAAGAGGTGCAGTAAATGGAGAAAGAAAAAGTAAAACAGAAAAATCAGAGAAAAAGCCAGGATAGCACATAGGTCATGCACTTTCTTACCTACCATGTGGAGGCAAAATCTAGTTTAGTTGGCAGTGAACCTTGAAAAGAGGGAAAGTCCTGCTGACAGAAAAATCAGAGGAGGAGCGAGGAGAGCACATGGGAAACCAAAGCAAAAGCAAGGAATAAACACCCCACTAGAATGATGTGGTTTACTTTCCTTATTTTTGAATGATGTAATTTATTTTTCATATCTTTCGGAGACATCTGTATAAACCCCATCAGAGGGTAAAAAAAAAAAAATAACGGCAAAGCCCAAAGTAAATGGGCTGGCATGTTGTGGAGGGCGAAGGCCCATACGCCCAAAAATAGCACCAACCAGGTGATCAAAAGTACGCCCAGTACTCCAAAATTATTCGGCAACTTGCCGCTATTACCACTAACCAGGTGATCAAAAGTACGTCCAATACTTCAAATGATACATGAGCATTACTCATGGCAATCATACATAAACATTCACGAGCATCACTCATTCAATCATACATAAACATTCATGAGCATCACTCATGTCAACATCCATGAGCATCACTCATGTCAATTAGCTTCAAAAGCTTCATTTACAGAGCTCTAGCTTCAATTCATTTACAGAGCTCTAGCTTCCAAAAGCTTCAATTACAGAGCTCTAGCTTCAAAAGCTTCATTTACAGAGCTCTAGCTTAAAAAAAGCTTCAATTACAGAGCTCTAGCTTCAAAAGCTTCATTTACAGAGTTACAGCTTCAAAAGCTTCATTTACAAAAGCTCTAACTTCAAAAGCTTCATTTACAGAGCTACAACTTCAAAAGCTTCATTTACAAAAGCTCTAGCTTCAAAAGCTTCATTTATAGAGCTCCAGCTTCAAAGCTTCACTTGCAAAGCTTCACCTACAAAGCTTCAGTGCAAGGTATACAAATACCGCCTCCGAACAACCACCACTTCGACCCATACATGGATTCAATTTGAAGTCTCCAGCCAATAGACTTTATTGATCGAAGACTTAGGGGACTACATTATGTACCATATATTGGGCCTCAACTGGGCCTCATGAAAAGTACTTGGGGGACTTAGCCCAGTATTTATGTACTGAGGAGCGAACCCTTATCTTATAAAAGTGACTCCCTCACTTTCATTAGAAAGAACCCATCACTTATGGATTAAGGAGCGAGCCCTTATCTTATAAAAGGGACTCCCTCACCTTCATTAGAAAGCAACGCCGCCAGCTGAGCAAACCGCATTGCCACGAGAATCACTCATAACCCATCACTTATGTATTGAGGAGTAAGCCCTTATTCTATAAAAGGGACTCCCTCACCATCATTAGAGAGCATCAACTTTAGCCCATCATTCATGTATTGAGGAGCGAGCCCTTATTTTGTAAAAGAGACTCCTTCACCTTCAACACCATAAGCCGAGCCAACCAAGGCAACATAAGCCACGAGCCGAGCAGCCTCACAGCATGTGCTACTTCTAGTTGAGCATCATTTCAGATTGATCACCGCCTCATATCGAACATCAGTTCAAGACAACATCTAGTTACTTTGGCCCACACATGGACTGAATTTCAAGTCTCCAGTCAAAAAACTCTCTTAACTGAAGACTTGGGGGACTACTGTTTATACCATATTTAGGGCCTCCGTATTTAGATCTTGTACAAATACTCAGGGGACTTAAATGTAATTATGTAATAAAGAAAAGGGCAAATATGTAATAAGTGAGGAGCCCTTATTCTATAAAAGGACTCCTCATCCTTATAATTAGGGGAGGCCATTTCTTAAGCCTTCTCACCCTCTCACATCCCCTCTCATATTCAGAGGTTCTCTCCCTCACCTTTTAGAGAAATACAATATCAGTGTGGACGTAGCCCAAACCTTGGGATGAACCACGATACATCTTGTGTTATTTACATTATCTTGCAGATTCACGGTCAGATTTACGTTATTCCAAGACCTTCGGTTTTGTGCATCAACATAAGGTGTGCTTTGATTTCCTTGAACGGAGAAAGAGATGAGAGGTAGAGATTGTCCCATTGGGCGTGCCAACGAATTTTCCTGTGATGAATGAGACAAGAACACGTGTACAAAATAGTATTTGTATTAATGATTTTGTGGTTACAATCTCTTCTACAAATTTAGCTTCTGATTCGATCTTCATAAGGTGTTGATTTGTGGATGGGCTGTTGATCCAAAGGGTCGTCGGGGCTTGATCTTTAGGATGTATAGTTGTGTAGATTTATGGACGGGCTGCTAATCCAAAGGGTCGTCGGAGCTTGATCTTTAGGATGAATAGTGATGTACAGATGGTTTCTTCAAGGGCCGTTCGGTTTAATCTTGGCGAACGGATGAATGGATCTTCAAGGGCTTTTGGGCTTGATCTTGAAGAATGGATGTGTGGATTTGTTGATGTTGTTGATCCAAAGAGCCGTTGGGGCTTGATCTTAAGATGACCGGATGATGAACGATGAATACTTTGTGCAAGGGCCGTTGGGGCTTGATCTTGAATTGGTGGACGTTTTTCAAGGGTTGTTGGGGCTTGATCTTGAAGGAGGATTTGACGAAGAACGGAGAGAGCTTTCTTGATCCTTTGGGATTTGCTTGGGAGCCTTAGAGTTTCAAAGTTTCAAAGTTTTGGTGTGATGTGAAATGGTGATGAATTGATATCCTAAAATGAATGAAATGGCCTTGTATTTATAGAATTTTTTCAAGGCCTAATTTTGAATATAATATTCAGATGAAATAAATCATTTCCGCCAGGTGTTCACACGTGTCTTTATTTGATGACTTCTTCGATTTATTTTGATTTTTCGTTTAGTCACACGCTACGTGTAAAATTTATGTGACACGTGAGCGTTAAAATTGTAATTATTGGTCAACATTTATTTCACCGAAATTTCGATATCTACAATTGCACTGTGATTGCCACTTAATACTATAGTTTAGTAATATTGATCTTCACTTGTAAGTAAGAGATTTTAGGTTCGATTCTCACCAAAGGTGAATTTGAATCACATTATTGCTAGCCCATTGTGAGACTTAGCTCACTCTTTCATTCCTTAGTGTAGATAATATTGTTTATTGCACTGTGATCTGAACGTCTATTTTTTAGGTTATCTTTCGAAGATTAAATTTTCCATAATTCAACCAAATAAGAAAATATAATTATTTAATTGTTCAATAAACAAACAAACAAAAAGGGCCCATATGCGCACCGGGTTACCGAAAATAAACTCCATCACAAGCACAGCGCTCCAGAATCCGGAATCCAGATCCAACACAAATTCAAATTGCTTTTTGTTTTGTTGTTTCGAGTTCATCAATAAAAAACAAGACCCTACCCTAACGTGCTTTCAATTTCCTCCAAAATTCAAATCTCCCTTTCCGTTCGCCTCCTCCAACGGCTACCCCTCATTTCTCCCTCTCCTCTCTCTCTTCCTCCTCTCTCGCTCTCTTGTGCATCCAAACCCTACTCTCTCAGTCCCACTCCCTCCCCCTCCCTCCCCCTCCCTCCCTCTCTCTCTCTGAAACCCTCGCTTTCTCTCTCTACATTCGATGAAGCGCTTCATGCAGCCGAGAAACGCGATATTGACGGAGATGACGGAGCCTCCCTCGTCGCCAAACCCTATCTCCGCCAAGCCCAGGCCACCTCGGAAGCCCAAGGCCTCCAAGGAGAACGCTCCGCCGTCGGATCCCAACTCCATGATCTCCGATTCTAAACCTTCGCCTGCCGCGAAGTTGAAGGGCCCATTGCCGCCTCGGCCCCCGTCGTCGAACCCTCTCAAGCGGAAGCTCAGCGTTGACTCTCAGACCGAAAACTCCGGCCCTGGAACCTCCGATTCTGGTGTACAGGTACTTTCTTCTTTCTTTCTTTAAATTTTAAATTGATAACTTGCGAAAATCTGTTTGGTTGCCGAGAAATCTTGTGGGATTTGTTGAAATATCTTTTACCCGTTGAGTTGATATCATTTGATTTCTCTATTTTCATATCGATTGCTGTCTGTGGCGCATTGTTCCCAAATCACTTCTGCTTGGGTTCTGTAAAATCTTGTAATTTTTGTTGAAATCTTTCTTAATTTTGGCTTGATATCATTTTCCCCTCTACTTTAAAATGTCTATACTACTACATTTTGAAATTAGTGTTTGGCTGCCGTGAAATATGAAAGGTTAATTGACGAATCAGGAATTAAGACTAAGAAGAATTAAAGATGATTGCGTTTTCACCTCAACTAGGGAACGGTCCTTACATACTGACATTAATTTCTTACAGTTCTTTTTGACCCTTTTTTGACGAAATCTGTTTTGTTGCTGAGAAATCTTCTAATTTAGCTGAGTGGATATCATTTTTCCTCTTAATTTCAGTATCATTACAGTTTGATTGCTGTTTGCAGTTTTTTATTATTCACCCACCTTTATTTGGTGACCGAGAAACATCAAAATGTAATTAATTAAGAATGAGAATGAATAAAAGAAATTGTTGGTTCACCGTATGGCTGTTCCTTAGCTGTTAAATATTTTTTATCCTTTTTCATTTTGTGTTCTTTCAGTGAGCCCTTTTTCATTTTGTTAGTCACGACATAATCTTCATTATTACTCGTATTTTTCTTTTCTTAATATGTATAGGTAGTGGTGAGAATGCGACCACCACAAAAGGACAAGGACGAAGGAGAGATGATGGTGCAGAAATTATCTAGTGACTCTTTGTCGATAAATGGACAGACCTTCACATTTGACTCGGTTTGCAACACAGATGCATCACAGGCATGAACTCTTTTAAAATGGTATTCTTCAATAGCTGATTTTAGATTTAATTCTAACCTTTTGTTGTGCTTGTCATTGCAGCTAGATATTTTCCAGCTTGTAGGAGCACCTCTAGTTGAGAATTGTATGGCAGGTTTTAACAGTTCTGTATTTGCATACGGACAGGTCTGTTTCCAGTCGGTCTTTTGCTTCATTCTGTGTCTGTGCTATGTTATAATGCTGATGGTAATTTTGTTTCTATATGTCTGGTTATTGAATTCATCAGACGGGAAGCGGAAAGACATACACCATGTGGGGTCCAGCCAATGCCTTGCTGGATGAGAATCTATCAAGTGATCAACAAGGGTTAACCCCCCGTGTTTTTGAGTGTCTTTTTGCTCGCTTAAATGAGGTGAGCTTTAATTTTGTTGGTTAGTTAGTTTAAGATACTGCACATTATTAATATTATATTGTATTAAGAGTAATGCTTGGGAGACCAACTATTTAGACCAAATTTTGTAAACCATATGATGTGGTTGTTGATGATTGGATTATTACTTAAGTGTTGATTAATGTGCTTATTTCCTATTGGTGACACATCATATGGTTTACAATTTGGTCTAAAAAGTTGGTCTATCTGACATTACTCTTGTATTAAAAGGTTTGCCCATGTTTTTGGGGAATTCATTTTTACAGGAGCAAATCAAGCACGCTGATAAAGAACTCAAGTATCAGTGCCATTGTTCTTTTCTCGAGGTAGAAACATTGAGTAATTATTCATTTCGGTTGACTGATTATTTGCCAATAGACTCTTAACTTCTTTCACTTATTTATCGGCTTGCTTGCAGATTTACAATGAACAAATCACAGATCTTTTGGATCCAAATCAAAAAAGCCTTCAGGTGAAAGGAATATTTTTCTTTTTCACCATCAATCTTTTGTACTATTAGTGTGCTGGTGTTCATAGGCCTTCTATCATTATTTTCCCAGATAAGAGAAGATGTTAAATCAGGTGTTTATGTCGAAAATCTCACCGAGGAGTGTGTACGTACAATGAAAGATGTGACTCAGCTTCTGATAAAGGTTTGCTTTATTATTTCACCTGTAGAATATTCATTGTCTAAGGGCATATAGTAATACTAAAGAGAAAAATTGTCAGATCGTTTTTGAGCAAATTTTAACCTTTTGTGGTATGCATGTAGTTTTTCCCCTGTTTCTTTGGTTGTTCTGCCTCAGGAACCTTTGTCTTTAAGAATGTGGATGTTTAGTTTTGTTTGTACTCTTAAGCAAGTCAACAACAAAGAGTAGACTCTTAAGCAAAATAACCAGAATAAGGAATATTCCTGATATTGATGTATTATATATCGAATCAATGGTTTGATAACATTAAGGGCTGGTTTGGTATTGCTGCGCTTTGAAAAAAAGCTGCGGTGAGAATAAGCGGCTGTGAAATAAATCAGCAGTGTTTGGTAAATTTTTTTGTAAAAGTGCTTTTTGAAAAAAAAACAGTCTGATAGTGGGTCTTTTCATTAAAGGAGCATTGTAGCTCCGTGTGCTTTGAAAAAAAGCCAGTTTTCCAAAGCTGCAAATAGCAGCTTCAGCTTTTTCCTTTGATTTCAGCTTATTCTCACAGCAGCTTCCAAAATAAGCCCTTTTTTTTTAGTTTACCAAACACCTAAAACTCTGACAGCTTTTTTTCATGGGTGCTTTTTTTTTAAGCACCTCACTCCCAAACCACCCCTATTTGTTTACTTTTGCAAACTGTTCTATCATAAAGTGCAAACCACAAAGTGGGAGAAACAGAGGAAAGTTCTGTTTCTCTGTCAACCAGAAAAGAAAGTAAAGGTTTGGGATCCCTTTGAAGTCCTGCTGCTGTATCTTTTGAGATGGATCTTGTTTCGATCTCCTATTTCTGTATATTTGAAATGATAAATTAGAAAATTACCATAAGTGGATACGGTATCTTGTTTCGATCTCCTATTTCTGTACATTTGAAATGATAAATTAGAAAAATTACTATAAGTGGATACTATATTTATATATTTTTTTAATCATTTCAAGAATTGCGAATTTGCAGAAAGTTTTAGCAACTTTTAATAGTCTTTGATAGGGGACATCAAATGCAAGGGGGTGTTCTTTTCTTGGTAAAAGAATATTGTTGTTTGCTTCTGAGTCTCACAACTAGGATTACATGCATCAAGCTTCACATGAGTTTTTTAGAACAATATCTAGTGGCTATTGAAATTGGAAGCTTTCGTGATCCTTAGAGCTTGGAAGTAGTTACATCAAAGACCAAAAGTTCTGAGGAAGCAGATTAGAATAAGGCAGGAGAAAAATATGTAAAAGAAGAGTCTCATGAATGTTGAATATAACTGTATAGAAAAAATGGTATTGTGGAACATAATCTGGGAGACTCGCTTAGGATAAAAATATTCCTCTGGGAGATTCGCTTAGGATAAAAATATTCCAAGTTCCTGCAGTGAACATAATCTGAATGAATGATTGGAGCTTCAATACTTTTTTAAGGAATTCTATTACCAACATGTGCATTATGCAGGGCTTGTCAAACAGGAGAACAGGTTCAACTAGTATCAATGCTGAGAGTTCCCGCTCACATACTGTATTTACCTGTGTTGTTGAATCTCAATGCAAGGTAATAACTGACTTGAGGACCTATGTACAGAATACTTTCCCAGTGAACTTGTTCATTATAGTTTTACTTATGAGCAAAATTGAAATTTATCTGTTTTCAGTTTTTTTTTTCTCACTTGTATCGTGGAGTGATTAAAGTGAACCATCAATTTTGTAGAATGTGGCAAATGGTACAAGTTTCAAAACCAGTAGAATAAATCTTGTTGATCTAGCTGGATCAGAGCGTCAGAAGTTAACAGGGGCGGCAGGAGAGCGCTTGAAGGAAGCAGGGAATATCAATCGATCACTCTCACAGCTTGGGTATGGTTTATCTATTTGTTCTATATAAAGTTCTACCTAAAGGTGCATTTTAAGCTTTCTAAAAGTCCTAATTAGTATTGCTGTTATTTGTTGTTTGGTTGAAACTTGAAACCCAGTAGTTAATTACAGATTGTAGTGATTTTTAGTGCAGTGGTATCAGTTTACTCTAACTAAACGGTCAAGGATAATAACATGTTTGAATTTTCTACAAGACGATTATTCCAAATTTTGAGCTTACACAATTGAAAACAAGCCGTGGCAACCAGAGATTTTACCTAGCTAGGCTGCTGCTTAATATTACACAAGCTTGATACAGTGATTTGTAATTTAGTGATATCAGTTTACTTTAACTAAATGACTCAAGAATAATAGAACACGCTTGAGAGAAATCGTACCCAGCTGAGCTGTACCTAGCTAGAGTGTTGCTCAATAAAGTTACACAAGCTTGAGTGTTGAACTTGAGCCGTACCCAGCTGAGCTTTACCTAGCTAGAGTGTTGCTTAATAAAGTTACACAAGCTTTTGTGTTGAACACGAGCCTTAGTCAAAGCTCAAATTATTGTGTCATGCTCTAGTTGATGATTCTGTTTGAGGTTGAAACTTGATCTTCTGTTTTCCTTTCCTAAATAAATAAGCATTTTCTAACAGGGCAATCTTTTCCCTTTATGAATATCACAGTACGGAACCGAAGATTTCATTTCATTGAATTACAAAAATGTTTACAAGAAACAGGATATGAATACAAATAATGAAACTGTGTTCATTGAAATTTTCATTACAACATAAAGCTTACAAGAATGAAATTATAAAGAAAATAAATAAATACTTATTCATTAATCTTGTTAATGAGCTAGCTTATGAGCTTTCTTAGTAGGCTACTCTATCCTGGGATATAAAGTTTTGTTATGTTCAAGACTTTATTTTTTTTTATTTTTTTTTTTTACTTTTGTGCTAATTGCAGCTTATTGTTTGAGTGCAGGAACCTGATAAACATTCTTGCTGAAATTTCTCAAACGGGAAAGCAAAGGCATATCCCCTATAGAGATTCCAGGCTTACATTCTTATTGCAGGAATCTCTGGGTGGAAATGCAAAGTTAGCAATGGTCTGTGCTATTTCTCCAACACAAGGGTAGTACTGCAACCTGTTTCTTCCATGAAAATAACATTTACCATTTTTAATCTGCTTTTGTAATTTGGAAGTTCACTTATTAAATCTTGCAGCTGTAAGAGTGAGACGTTCAGTACATTGAGGTTTGCACAGCGTGCTAAGGCTATCAAGAACAAGGCAGTTGTTAATGAAGTAATGCAGGAAGATGTGAATCAGTTGCGTGAGGTGATACGACAGCTAAGGGTATGTTCTCTCTTATTGTACTTTGGCATATTTTGATTCATCCATTTACAAATTAAACATGTGAATCATCTCTGAGCTTGTGAATTTGACAGGATGAACTACGCCAGATTAAGGCAAATGGAAACAACCCAGTCGCTTCAAGTGGAGGTCACAGTGCAGCATGGTTTCGTCAAAGTTTGAATATGCTAAAGGCTAGGCTTAAACCTCCAATGACATTACCTCATGTTGATGATGACAGTGATGAGGAGATGGAAATTGATGAGGAAGCTGTTGAGAGGCTTTGTGCTGAAGTAAGTAACCAGACAGTTGTCAATGAAGCTAACAACAGAGCTGATGTGAACAGTGTAGACACAATGAAATCACATTCGCAACTCGTGGCTGTTCAAATTGGAAGCTCCGAAGTTTCTCGAAGCTATGCATCTGGAAGTGATTGTATCAAAGAACAAGGTGTTGATACAGATGTTAATATGGAAGAACGAATATCCGAACAAGGGGACATGATTGTTGAATGTGCTAGCAGCACCCCAGTTATTCCCAGTGCTAGTGCATCGGACCCTCGCAATGTTATAGAAGATACCTCCATGCAGCCTGCTCAGGAGGAAAATATTCTGAGGTCCTCCATTATTGATTTTCTAATTGAAGAATCAGCCTGCAAAAGTGTGGAGGAAGGTTCCTTATGTGCAGCCTCTGATCCTTCAGGAGGCATGCCTGGCTGCCTTTCAGTCACAGATGAATGCATTGGTTCTCCAAATGACGTAATTAACTGTGTTTCTCCATGTCTGAGCATAGTTCCATGCAATGTACCCGAAGTTCTAAAGTCTCCTACCCCCAGTGTTTCACCCAGGGTCAACACCAGCAGGAAAAGTTTGAGGACGTCTTCAATGCTGACTGCTTCTCAGAAGGATCTTACTGGTGGGAGTACGTTAAGTCCAGATGACATGCGCATATCTTTTGGAAAACCTGTAATAAAGAGCTCAGCGAATGACCTATCTGCTCGAGCATTTACTAACTTTTCAGCACCAGCTGAACAGTTGGCAGCAAGCATTCAGCATGGTCTTGAAATTATTGGTAGTCACCGCCAAAGTTCAGCTTTAAGGAAGTCGTCATTCAGGTTTTCATTGAAACCTTCAGAGTCCAGGGTGATTTTCCCCGTTTCCAAAGCTGATGTGGGATTGCAAACTAGTCAAGAAATAGTAAAAGATGATTCAGTGGAGTTTATTTGTAATAATTGCAAGAATAGAATGCAGCTAGAGGTCAAGGAGGCAAATGATATTTCAGATATGCAATTGGTACCTGTTGATGGGTCAGAGTCTGCTGACAAATCCAAGATTCAAGTTCCCAAAGTAAGCTCAAGAAAGAATAGCTGGATTTTCAATTATTTTTTTTCCAAACTTCCCTTGATTCATTTGCAACAGTTACTTGACTTTTTCCCCCATGATTAGGCTGTGGAGAAGGTTTTAGTGGGAGCTATTAGGAGAGAAATGGCATTAGAAGACCTATGTGCCAAGAAAACTTCAGAGATAATGCAGCTAAACCGATTGGTAGGTTTCTCCAAATTACAGCCGCCATAACAATTATTTTCCTCTATTGTTTGCTTGACTTTTTTTAGCTGTATTTTACAGGTTCAGCAGTACAAGCATGAGAGAGAATGCAATGGCATTATAGCCCAGACAAGGGAGGATAAGATTCTACGCCTTGAGAGCCTCATGGATGGTGTTTTACCCACTGAGGAGTTCATGGAGGAAGAGCTAGTGTCTCTCACACATGAGTATAAGGTATAAACTGTCTATGAAGGCCCCATTTCTGTTTCTTTCTTTTCTTTGTTCTCCAGATCCTTTTTGTGGTCTTTATGCTTATAGATTTACCCATACATACAGATCCTGAAGGAGAAATACGAGAATCACCCAGAACTTTTGAGGACAAATATTGAACTCAAAAGAGTTCAAGATGAGTTGGAAAATTTACGAAACTTTTGTGACATGGGTGAAAGGGAAGTGTTGTTCGAAGAGATTCAAGATCTAAGAAGCCAGCTACAGTATTACGTAGACTGTTCATCCACATCAGCCCGGACACGAAACTCTATGATGCAGTTGACCTATTCACGTGACCCAAATGTGGCCCCTCTCAGTACAATATCAGAGTCAAATGAGGAAAGCTCTGAACAGAAACTAGAACAAGAGAGACAAAAGTGGAATGAAGTAGAGAGTAAGTGGATATCTCTTACTGAGGAATTCAGAATGGAACTTGAGGCCAGCAGATCATCCACATCAGCCCGGACACGAAACTCTATGATGCAGTTGACCTATTCACGTGACCCAAATGTGGCCCCTCTCAGTACAATATCAGAGTCAAATGAGGAAAGCTCTGAACAGAAACTAGAACAAGAGAGACAAAAGTGGAATGAAGTAGAGAGTAAGTGGATATCTCTTACTGAGGAATTCAGAATGGAACTTGAGGCCAGCAGATCACTGGCCGAAAAGACAATGCAAGAATTAGAAACTGAGAAGAAATGTGCAGAAGAGCTCAAGAAAGCAATGAAACTGGCTATGGAGGGGCAATCACGGATGTTAGAACAGTATGCAGATTTGGAAGAGAAACATATGCAACTGCTTGCAAGGCATAGAATGATAAGGGATGGAGTGGAGGATGTGAAGAAAGCAGCTGCAAAGGCAGGAGTCAGGGGTGCCGAGTCCAAATTCATAAATGCTATTGCTGCAGAAATTTCAGCATTGAGAGTAGAAAGAGAAAGAGAGGGGCGGTATCTTAGGGACGAAAATAAGGGGATTCAGGCACAATTGCGGGATACTGCTGAAGCTGTGCAGGCTGCAGGCGAATTACTTGTGCGGCTCAAAGAAGCAGATGAGGCTGTTGCTACTGCTCAGGTGTGTTAACTGTTTTTGTGTTATGATGCTTTTCTGTTTTCTGGGTTGAGATTCTTACTTTCAAGATTTTAGTGATTTTCCTTTTCCATCCTAGAAGTATGTTTATAATTGATAGATTTTATCTATTTTCGTCTTTCTTATTTTCTTTGCATTTAAGTTCTGAAGCTTCATCTCAAATCATTTTCCATTTTCTTTGGATGTTTCATCACACAAAATGATGCAAAGGAACACTCATGCTGATCGTGATGTAACTTGTTCCCTTTTTTGTTACCTTTATAACTACCTGCCTATGAACTTCCCCTCTTCAGAAGAGTTGCAAAGACCTATAGAAAACCATCATTTATGAGCTTAATAACTACAAATGGCTTTGTGATCAGCCACCAAGCTCTAACAAATTGACCAAGCGTTGTCACAGCCTGAAAGTATGTTAATCGTAGTAACTTACAGTCCAATTTGAGCAGAACCCTAAATATGGAACTACGATTTATGTCAATGAAAGGACTAATTGAAAATTGTTTCCAACATTTTTATGAGATCAGTACCTGTGACCATGTTAAGAATAGATAGTGCATTTTGATGGGGAGGCTGAAATTCTGAATAAATTCCATTACACTCTGTATCTTTTCATTTTCACAGAATTCATTCATGTTCAAGTAAACTTTTCATACTTTGCTCTTTCTCTGCTTCCTCCATTTACTGTCTTTTATGTGAACATAATTTGATATCTTATTAACGTCAATAACCTACAGAAGCAAGCTATGGAGGCCAAGCAAGAAGCAGACAAAGCTTACATGAAGATTGAAAAACTGAAGAAAAAACATGAGAAAGAGATTAGCAGTCTTAATGAGCTCATTGCCGAGTCTCGTTTACCCAAAGAAGCAATTCAACTTGCTTATGACGGTTCTAATATGGCAAAATATGATGCAGGCGAGGCCCATAGTTTGAGTGATCAAATATGTAGAGAGGAATTTGAACCATTCTACAACGGGGAAGAGGGCGAGTTGCGAAAACTCGCCGAACCCTCATTATGGTTCTCCGGTTATGACCGATGCAACATATAGAAATTGAATTTAGTGGCGAATGTATACCGTGTATAAACTTAAAACTAGTAAAAGTTTGTGTCAATAGCTCCATTGTATGCAGGTCATCTGGTTGTGTACAGGTTTGACCATTTCCATGATTCTTTTTCACAGCATTTTTGTATTCTACATCAAATTCTTTCATAAGAGATGAATGAATGAAAAGGTTGTATTCTTTTATCCAATTCTTATGTATGGTATGGTCTATTCATGCCCATTCTTCCAGAATGTGGATACGCAGAATAACTGCCAATGCTGCAAAGAAATGGGCACAAATGCTGTGGTCGATAATCTGACCAAGAAATGGATGGTGGCTCACCTTTGGATTTGGTATCAAGAAGGGGAAATAAGTTGAAGTGGTTTTTGTGTTTCAATCTCAACCTTTAGGGTTTGTCTTCAATGCTACGTGCCACATGTGTTTTACCCATTAAATTTGATTTCCATAATTGTTAGATCTTCTATTTTAAATTTCATTTATTTTTTTGCTATTTAGTACTACGATCTAGTGGTATTCCTCTTCACTTGTAAGCAAGAGATCTTAGGTTCGATTCTCACCAAAGGCGAATTTGAACCATATTATTGCTAGCCTATTGTGAGACTAAGTCTGCTCTTTCCCCTCCTTCATGATGCGCTGGATATTTGGAGCATGAGATTGGTCCGCCGTCTCATTACCTTATGAGTGAAGAAGAGACCGAATTTGATGGACACCATTAATGTTGACCATAGGCAGAATGTGAAA
Source organism: Malus sylvestris (assembly GCF_916048215.2). NCBI lineage: Eukaryota > Viridiplantae > Streptophyta > Magnoliopsida > Rosales > Rosaceae > Malus > Malus sylvestris. The sequence continues at coordinate 37,783,713 of NC_062272.1, read as the reverse complement.
CCTTCCAACCAAAGGTGTTCCAACGCTAACCATGAAAGGGCAACTAATGCAAACAAACCTACAGACAGTGGCTCTAAGCCCTCATCCTCCAGTGATGATCCAAGGTTTACTAATGAAGAATACAACCAAATCATGGCAATGCTTTGGAAAAACAACAATGATAATGCACAACACTTTGCGAATGTTATTGTTACACCTTCATGTGATGTGAATCCAGTTGCTGCACATTCCCATTTGGGTTGGATAATTGATAATGGAGCAACGAATCATGTGACAGCTTCCTCTCCATTGATGAATCCATTACATTTGCCTCCTACAGCTGCCATTCAAACCTCTGATGGCAATCTCGATTGGTTCAGTCCAAGTCACACCAAATCTTAAGCTTGACAACGTGCTCAAAGTTCCCAAGGTCAAAGTTAACCTCTTGTCTATTAGTAAAATGACTCAAGTGTTAAATTGCATAGTGATATTTTTCTCACTTTTAGTGTGAGGCTTTTAATCTTGAGAAAATTCGGTGGCGTCAACCCTAGCTCTAGCTGAGGTCGGTTGCCTTTCTCGCCTTTCTTTTTTCCTCTTCTCTTTTCTTGGTTTCTACTATTTTTTTCCCAAAATCTCTTTACCGATCTATATTGTTCCTATGCCATTGTGGATATCCCTTTTCTTGGCTCATCCCTATTCCGATCTTTAGCCATGCATCCTATCATGTGTAGAGCTTTGGTGTTTACACCGGTTTGGGTATTTCCAACACCACCACCTTCTCTATATTGTCTACCTTTACTGGCATGTCGCTCGTGGGCTTTCACGGGCTTCATCTTGATAGTTGGCTTCTCTCATTTAGTTGTAGACTATACTGTTTTTATGGCTGTGCTTGAGGAGCAAATCAGAGTGGGAAGATGTAATTGATGAGGCAATGCTCGGCTGTGGAAGAGGAATTGGATGGATAATGTGGAATTATGGAGGCGAAGACTATAGTTGAAGTTTCTAGATTCTGTTGTGTAGGTTGGTCTTAGGCCTATTTTTTGATTGGCTCATTTTGTGTTTTATCCTTTGTTTGTTTATACATTTACTTTGGGTCTTTAGTTAGCTTATATATATGTTTTGCCTAGTTGGGAATAAAAAGAAACTTTTACCCAAAAAAAAAAAAAACTATATATTCATGGAACTCTCATTGTCAACCAAAACCCCATGAAATTATCATTCTAACCCTTTAATTAAAACCAAACATAAATAAGAAATATGAACAGTAATGTATTTTACACAATCAAAATTTTGCTGTTTTTTTTTGTTTCCAAAATCTCACCTGCATACAAGGTTCTAAAAAACGCTAGGCGCTAGTCGGGCGGCGGGCTAGCGCCTAGCGCCTAGGCGGTTAGGCGGGGCCTAGGCGAATTTAGGTAAATTTTTTGTATATCTTGTAAATAAGTCCATATTGACACTTACAAAAAATTATACTTGTATGAAATCCATAGATAAAATAATAAAAGAATGATAAAATGTAAAAAGAGTATCCAACAAGTCCAAAATTTAAAAATACATTAAGCATATATGCCATATAACCATACAACAACAACAACAACAACAAAGCCTTTACCCACTAAGTGGGGTCGGCTATATGAATCCTAGAACGCCATTGCGCTCGGTTTTGTGTCATGTATATGCCATATAACCATAGTGAGGAATATTTTAAGATGACACATGTACAACAAGTTTACAATTTAAAACAACATAAAATGCAAAATAAGAGGAAAATAAAGAAATATAATAATGTAAGATACTAGGCAGTTTTTTAGAACTGCTTGTATAGGAAATTTGAGAAAGATAAAATGAAAAATAAAAGAATACATAAATAAACATTTATTATAAAAAATGAGTTTTATGTAAAATTTTAATTTTTTTTTAAGATCATCGGGCCTCACAAGATTTTTAATAAAAGAAACCCCTTGTTCCAATAAAAAAATAAAAAAATAAAAGAAACCCTAACTACAAATCAATAGCCGTCACGTCACCCACCCACCTCACTTTTCCCTCAAACAGCTAAATTTTCTAGATGATTGGACCAAAGAAATAGCTAATTAATAAGTTTTTTAATAATTTTGCTTTTACCCGGCATGAGAGACTGGGATTCACCCACCAACTCATTAATCCTTATCTATCTAATAGCTTTAAGCCTTTAATATAATAATGTCTCTCTGCAAATCGTGAACTCTCTCTCCTCTCACTCTCTGCAATTTACTCTCATCCTCCTCTCTAATTATGTCTCTGCATAAACCACCTTCACTCCCATCCTCCTCCTCTGGGGTTTGTGCAGAACCCACCTTCTGCAGATCCCATCCTTCACTTAGTAAAGCATAACGATAAGTTTGAGGCTGTCGAAAATTGCAGATGCGAGTTGCAGATGGTGAATCGGTTGCAGATGGTGACGAATCGGAAATTGCAGAACCCGCCTAAACTACCGCCCAGACCGCCTGGAGCGCCTAGTGAGCGCCTAGGCGGCCGCCTAATCCTCTCCGCTTTTTGTGAACGTCCTGGCCAGAATCGGAGCGGGACTCCGCCGTCGAGCGCCTAGGCGCCACCGAGGCGGCCGCCTTGGACGATTTTTAGAACACGCCTGCATATGATTCTAACATGTCTCTATATAAAAAACAAAAAACAAAGTTCTATCCCCAATCTCACGTTCTCCTTCTCTCTCTATATCTCTCTTCCTCTCTCCTTTCATTTTAAAAATAAAAATACAAAATTTTCACACACATTTTGTGTGTGGCAATATGCTAATTATTACTATTATTACTAGTATATGCCTACACACTCTGTGTGTGTTAACATTTTTTATTTTTGTTTTTAAAATGGGAGGAGAGAGAACATGAGAGTGGGAATTAGGTCTGGCAAATAGGTCGTGTCTGTTGTGTTTGTGTCGTTTTCATGCAATACCTGTTATCTTAACGGGTCATGTCGTGTCACACCCGTTATCTTAAAGGGTCCTTAATAGGTCGGGTCACTTTACCCAATGGGTAAAGTGACTCGACCCGTTATGACCCGTTAAGAAAAATATATATTTTTTCTTAAATTTGCACATACTGCCACATAAATATTACTTCAAAACATTAAAACACATTTGTCGTTTAAGTACTACATCAACACTAAAAAATAAGAGCCTAATAAAAAAAACATCCATACACTACTAGTCTATTACAAAATATTAAATGTGCAAGGATATGCAAAATGAAAGAGTTTTTGTTTTCAAGGTTGTGAAGCCTTTCTCAAAAGTTTAAATCTTGCCAATGGAACTCAAAGCTTGCATGTTATTTCTTTTACAAAATCCTCAATTTTCATCGATCATCATGAAGAAATTGTATTGGAACTTTGGCTTGATCTATTGCCTTCAAGAGTTATGTTGATGATGTTTTAAGTAAGATTTTCCACATCAGAACTTTCTTCCGCATAAACTAAGTATAGAAAAAACAAACATTAAAAACCATTCAAATTATGAGAAGTTTACCAAAATAATTATGAAACGAAATAAGACAATAGTACTATACCATATAAAACTATATTACCTCATTTTCCAAATAGCCAATCTCTTGTGCACAACAAAGCTTGAACTGATTCTGGTAACTTAATATCACGAGATATATATGCAAAGAAAGCCCTAATTCCCTCATATTCAGAAAAATTAAAAGGAAGATTATGCTTGATGATGGCCTTTACCAATAAGCACGGAATATCACAGGATCAAAGTTTTGGGAACAAAATTCAGACATCGACAATAATCCACCCATCGGTCCAGGGCATGTTTTCAAATATCTATTCATATTACCCATCCCATGATGACTATCATCTATTTCCAGTTTCTTACAATCTTTACATTGAACACAACTTTTACCATCTTCAAAAATAGTAGTTAATTTGTTGAAAGTTTTCCAAACAGAAGACCTGAGTGTGCGCTTACCTAATTGATCACTTTAGCCTTTTTCTTTGCTGGACTTGTATTTGTATCTTCTGTATTTTCACTTCCATGATCAAGTTGTATTCCCATTGTAACTTCCACTGACCCTCCATCACTAAGGTTCATAAAATCTTGCTCTACAACATCCATTGCTTCAAGAAAGAAAAACAAAACTGTAAAATCTTGCTTCATACCATATCCATTTCAATTTTACCTATCTATATCCATTTCAAATTCACATATCCAATTCAATTTCAAAATCCAATTCACATATCCTCAAATCACAATCCAATTCAAATTTACTTTCAAATTCATAATTCAATTAAAAATACCTTGCACTTGCAGGTTGCATCCTTGCTTAATTGCTTTGGTTGTTCCAAATCTCCAAATTTGGAAAACAAATATAGACCCCACTTATTAACTTCAAGTAAATAGATCCCAAATGAAACATAGATACAAATGAACTCGCGGAGTTCACAATAAAAAAAAAAGGACTTGCATTCCAATTGCCAATACTTGGGACAAATAATTCCATACAAATAATTAAGACATTGCATCTACTATAGCAAAACAAAAATAGGTGGGGCGTCCTTACTTTGTCGTTGCCTGCCTCACAGGCCACTATATATATATTTATGACATTAAGTAATGAATCTCACCTTACGACTTACAATACGACTAAATGGCATGACATAATAAAGTTAATTTACATAACTACATATATACTCCCAAATTCCAATGCTTGATTCTATTTCTGCCTTTGTTGGTACCATACTTGACCAATCTCGAAACTACTGAGCACCGGTCAACGTTATACCGTCAAGGACCTAGAAAAGTTTCCCTTCAACCAGGAGGCCAATCACAGCGCGACACGTGTCGACATCAGAAGCCAATCATAGCGCGACACGTGTAACATCAAAAGCCAATCACAACACGACACGTGTCAATGTCAGAATGAAACTAGAAACTCTCTTCTATAAATAGAGATCATTCTCTCACAATATTTTCTAATGTCATTTGAACTAAATCATTCACTTGTACTCACTAAAGGAGAGCTTGAACCTATGTACTTATGTAAACCCTTCACAATTAATGAGAACTCCTTTACTCCGTGGACGTAGCCAATCTAGGTGAACCACGTACATCTTGTGTTTGCTTCCATGTCTCTATCCATTTACATACTTATCCACACTAGTGGCCGGAGTAATCTAGCAAAGGTCACAAACTTAACATTTTCTGTTGTACCAAAGTCCTCACTGATTTTGTGCATCAACATTTGGCGCCGTCTGTGGGAACGACACTTATTCCCACTATCTTCAGCTTTGCCAAGCTGGTTTCCACCACTCGTACACTCTCTTTTGACCAGGCATCCCTCTCCAACATGGGGAGCAAAAGAAGCCACAACACACAGAATGACACCCCTATTGCACCTAGTGCGAAGCAACGAAAGAATGAAGGAAATAGGGTTACTCTTCAAGCTAAAGTTGATAAGCTAGAAGCGCAAAACAACAAGATAGCAATGGAGAATGAGGTCCTCCAGGAGCAGTATGAGAAGCTCTTTGAGACACTCCATGAAACTAGGTGTACTCAAACACGCGAGCTCGTTGCCCCTGTGGACATCAACCATCATCTGGGTGCCCCCCAACACGGAGGGTCACCTCCCTTCGACATAGGTATCCCTGATGAGGAGCGAGCTAATCATCAAAACATTGATCAACATGAGACTTCTCTCAACCCAGATGCTTCAACCCGAAGTAGAAAAAGTGGAGGAAGACACCTATTTGCAGAAGGGTTGGAAGGATCGAAAGCCATTTATTGTGACTGCCGAGACTTCCTAAAGCAACATCGAGAAAATCCCCTCCACATATGCTCGAAGATCAATGACCCAAGGGTTTCTGAAAGACTCGGTCCCCTCCTACGACCCAGGCCAGCGGCCAATCTAGGGAAGGAACGACAGGTCCCAGAGGAACATGAAGGTACAGGGGACTCTGAGGTATTCCGACAGACTCACCTTAGAAGTCAGTATGGCGAGTCTAAGAAAAAACCACACGCCCTTGCTCAAACTTTCCTACTTCCAAGAGGAGATGGAGACTTACGAAAGAAAATTCCAGTGGTACATAACTCCACTCAGGACCCCCTTGTCCTACAGCTCCTTGAGGAAGTAAACAAGTTGAAGGCCAAACGTCAGGCCGAGATACTTGATTGGAACCAACTCAGGCCTGGCCCTCACACAAGAAGGATCATCGACACCCCCTTCAAGCGAAGACAAAACAAAAGCTTGGTTTACAACTCTATACTAGAAGGGAGGACCCAATTGAACACCTTAACCTCTTTGAGTCCACCATGGCATATCAGATGCACACTGACGAAGAGCGATGTCTTCTCTTCCCTTCCACCCTCTCTGGCGAAGCTCTAAACTAATGACTTGTACACTATTCGCCAGAAGTCGGACGAGTCACTACAAGAGTATGCCGGTTGCTTCAGCCATGAGTATTCTCGCTGCGCTGAGGCAGATGACAAAACCGCCCTCAAGGCCTTCACGGCAGGCCTATGTGATTGTTTCTTCAAGTACATGATCAATGCCAACACTTGGAAGACTTACTCTGAGGTGATGGCACAGGTTTACAACTACACATCCGCCGAACCAAGGACATACCAAGGGAACCCCCATATGGTTAACCCCTATCAACAAATGGGAAGTGGAAGTCAAGTTCTACCAAATGATGAGATATTGGCCATTCATACACCTATTGCATCATCTTCTGCCTAGCTACTTGCTAAGTCACCAAACGTATCCGTCTCTTGGTAAGATGAAGGATTTTTACTCTTAGCAAGCCCATTACAACAAGAGGGATAAAAGTTCGTATCAAGACAACCAGAGGTGAACGTACCGTTGACTATTGTGACTATGGGGCCAAGCCTCACTCTTTCAAAGTGGAGGACTAGGTACTGAAGAAAATGCTATTATAAGAAGGCATACACATTACAAATGTTTTGACTCTTAACCGCTTGAGATCTTTTGTCACACAAGCCATTCGGCAAATATTTAAAGAAAAGGGAATTCAGACAACTTATTCTGAGTCTTTTATGTTCCTAGCACTGGAACACTTGGTCTACGCTGACCTACCCTTATACTCCAACTCAGAGCTTCAACATGCGTACTTTGACACAAAGTATGTGATACTAAGTGTTATAACCAACATGGTTCACATATCAAAAGCATGGATCCCTTCATGCATAGCAAAACATTCATAAGCATCACTTATATCAATCAACATAAACATTAAACATTCCAACACATTCATACATAAGCATCATACATTTCAACACATTCATACATAAACATCATACATTCCAACACATCCATACATAAGCCAACTGTGCTTCGAAAGGGTTCAACATACTTTATGTCTTATACACTTGCTACAATGTGCCTCGACACCTTACCCTTATTCTCACTAACCAGGTGATGAAATGTGAAGAAGAAACTCATCTTCATGCCACCAACCAGGTGATGAAATGTATAACCTGTACTCTAATATCATTTGGCAACTTGCCACTCATGCCACCAACCAGGTGAAGAAGGAACTCATCTTCATGCCACCAACCAGGGGATGAAATGTACAAACCGTACTCTCCTTCATGCCACCAACCAGGTGATGAAATGTACAACCCGTACTCTAATATCATTTGGCAACTTGCCACTCCTGCCACTAACCAGGTGAAGAAGGAACTCATCTTCATGCCACAAACTAGGTGATGAAATGTATAACCCGTACTCTCCTTCATGCCACTAACTAGATGATGAAATGTACAACCAGTACTCTAATATCATTTGGTAACTTGCCATTCATACCACCAACCAGTTGAAGAAGGAACTCATTTTCATGCCACCCACCAGGTGATGAAATGTACAACCCGTACTATCCTTCATGCCACCAACCAAGTGATGAAATGTAAAACCCGTGCTCTAATATCATTTGGCAACTTGCCATTCATGCCACCAACCAGGTGAAGAAGGAACTCATTATCGTGCCACCAACCAAATAATGAAATGTGATGAAAGGTGATGAAGGAACTCACCTTTGTACCACCAACTAAGTGATGAAAGCAACTCACCATTCATTCCACCTACTAGAAGACGAGTGGTACAACTTGTACATGTGAACTCCTAGCATTCACAAATAATAAAAAACCCTTAAGCTTGACAACTTGACTAGGGGAGCACTTATGCCCAACAAGAGTTATAGTCACCAACAAAGTCTTATTGCAAGCCAACAACTTCAGTGCATGGCATACGAAGATCAAGCTATTCAGCCCTCTTGCATTTGCTTCAGACATTTCCCCTTTGTAACAATGCAAACACTACAACTCGTAGAAAGCTTCACACATTCTTGATCAAGACAGTGTGAAACAAAACCAATTTATGGTGCCAACGAGAGCTTCATCAATGGAGGGCAACCACAATTCTCAAAAGCTTCACACACTCTTGATCAAGACAGTGTGAAGGAAAACCAATTTATGGTGCCAACAAGAGCTTCATCAAAGGAGTTCAACACAATTCTCAAAAGCTTCACACACTCTTGATCAAGACAGTGTGAAGCAAAACCAATTTATGGTGCCAACAAGAACTTCATCAAAGGAGTTCAACCACAATTTTCAAAAGCTTCACACACTCTTGATCAAGACAGTGTGAAGCAAAACCAATTTATGGTGCCAACAAGAGCTTCATCAAAGGAGTTCAACACAATTCTCAAAAGCTTCACACACTCTTGATCAAGACAGTGTGAAGCAAAACCAATTTATGGTGCCAACAAAAGCTTTATCAATGAAGGGCAACTACAACTCGTAGAAAGCTTCACACACTCTTGATCAAGACTGTTCGAAGCAAATTCAATTTATATGGTTCATCCAAACCTTCGACTACTACAAGGTGTGGCTTGCATCACAATCTATTGCTTAACAGTGTGGAAGCAAAATTTGTATATGTTGTCTCTCCCACATTTTCAAATTTCTAATTTTCCCAAAAAAAAAAGAAAAAAAAAAGGAAATTAGGAAATTCAACAAAGCTTCATCAATGGAGGACAACTACAAATTCTCAAAAGCTTCACACTATCTTGATCAAGATAGTGTGAAGCAAAATCAATTCATGGTACCCAACAAAAGCTTCAACTCCAAAGCTTCACCTACAAAGCTTCAACTCCAAAGCTTCACCTACAAAGCTTCAACTCCAAAGCTTCACCTACAAAAGCTTGACCCACAAAAGCTTCACCTACAAAAGCTTGACCCACAAAAGCTTCACCTACAAAAGCTTGACCCACAAAAGCTTGACCACCCATAAAAGCTTCACCTACAAAAGCTTCACCCACAAAAGCTTCACTTACAAAGCTTCAACACAAAAGCTTCAACACAAAAGTTTCACCCACCACAAAAGATTCACCTACAAAAGCTTCACCCATAAAAGCTTCACCAACAACAGCTTCACCCACAAAAGCTTCCCCCACCACAAAAGCTTCACCCACAAAAGCTTCACCCATAAAAGCTTCACCAACAAAAGCTTCACCCACAAAAGCTTCCCCCACCACAAAAGTTTCACCCACAAAAGCTTCACCCACCACAAAAGCTTCACCCACAAAAGCTTCACCTACAAAGCTTCAACACAAAAGCTTCACCTACAAAAGCTTCACACTATCTTGATCAAGATAGTGTGAAGCAAAATCAATTCATGGTACCCAACAAAGCTTCAACCTCAAAGCATCACCTACAAAGCTTCAACACCAAAGATTCACCTACAAAGCTTAAAATATATATATATATATATATATATATATATATATATATATATATATATTTTTGGAAATTCAAAAATTCAAAAATTCGGATATTCGAAAAAATAAAAAAAAATTTCCAAAAAAAAAATAAAAAAAAATTCGTAAAAAAAATTGCCTAGGCTTCCTCTTCTTTAGGCCTAACAACTTTCATAACAAATATATATGAAGGAGTTTTGGGCTACCACTTGGAAAGGAAATGCCTCATTCGTCAACTCCCTCGACCGAAGACTTTGGGGACTCCTACCATATGCTAGTGCACCTTGATACTCGGAAGTCTCACGACCACTCAGTGACTTGGATTTTTCAAGTATCCAAACAAGAAGTTTTCCTCACTCGGGATATTAAGGGAGCACTACCTCAACCTACATGGTTCACTCACAAAGCTTCAACATACAAGCTTTAACAAAAGGAAAAATTCAAAGAACTTAGTGAAGAAGGCCTTGGTGTATTTAACACAGTACGTTGAAATGAAGCAAAGCTTGTTTATTGATATCTCTGATAAGTTACAAATATGTACATATACATGAATCAAAATAAACAAACAAGAGGGAGCCTTCACAAAGGTTGCTCAGGAGAAGTCTCAGCAGTCGGCAGAGCCCCAGAAAGAGTAGGCACCAGAGGGTGATTATTCGGAGCCTCAGTACTAGGTAGAACCCCAGAAGGAGGAGGCACTGAAGGTTGATTATTTGAAGCTTCATTACATGGTACAGCCCCAGAAGATGAAGGCAATAAATGCCTTTGGAACAAACCCACAAACCTTTGATGATCAAGTAAAATCTGACCATCAGATTCTTGCAGATGGTCGAGCTTCCTCTTCATAATTGCAGCATAGTCATGTGCAAGCCTGTGCAATTGTTTATTCTCATGCTTAAGCCCTCTGATCTCCTATTTGAGACTTATCACTTCAGCCGCCAATGATTTAACTTGGCGGCTTCGAGCAAATAGGCGTTGGGCCATATTAGACACAGAACCTACACACTGAAGACTAAGAGCTAGAGAATCCTTAACAGCCAACTCATCAGACCGTTTGGAAAGTAGTCTGTTATCTTTGGGAGTGAGAAGGTTCCTGGCCACCACCGCAGTGGTCATATCATTCTTCATCACAAAGTCCCCACAGTAAGAGAACCAGTAGGGGATAAGAAGGATGGGCGCCATATGTTGTCTTAAGAAGGCATGGCTGCCTCCTCACTAAAGTTCAAGTCAAAACGACGGTCAGATGGGCCAGACATTCTTAGAAATGATGAAGGAGAAATGAGGTGCAATAAGTCTCTGAAGTAAGGGGAAAATTCCTACAAGCAATAACTCTCTGAATGTACTTCTTGCACACAATTGGTGCCATTGTAAAAGAAAGGGCAACAGGGCCGTTGGTTCAAAAATTCAAGAGGCACCACTCTCCGGATTCCGAAGAGGCAACATCAGCTCCTCGGGTACCATATATAACTTTGCCAAAAATCTCTGACAAAGTTTAGACACATAAATTTTGAAGGTCCAGCTACCCTACTATTACCCACAAGGGTAAAGGAACAACACCACTGCTTGATAACTAGAAAGTCCCAATGTGTGTCAACCTCCGTGCTTCGTGGCAAGGCAGACTGGCAAAAATGCCCAACTTTACTCACATTCGAGAAAACACTCCCAACAAGATTGCTTGCTCAAAAATCGAAGAGGCACCACTCTTCGAATTTCGAGAGCCAGACTCCCAACAGGATTACGTTCTAAAAAATCGAAGAGGCACCGCCCTCCGAATCTCGAGAGCCAGACTCCCAACAGGATTACTTTCTCAAAAATCGAAGAGACACTACTATCCGAATCTCAAGATTCAGACTCCCAATAGGATTGCTTTCTCAAAAATCGAAGAGGCACCGTTTTCTGAATCTCGAGAGCCAGACTCCCAACAAGAATACTTTCTCAAAAATCGAAGAGACACTGCTCTCCAAATCTCAAGAGTCAGACTCCCAACATGATTGCTTTCTCAAAAATCGAAGAGGCATCGTTCTCTGAAGCTCGAGCGCCAAATCCCCAATAGGATTGCTTGTTCAAAAATCGAAGAAGCACCGCCCTCCGAATCTCGAGAGCCAGACTCCCAACAAGAATACTTTCTCAAAAATCGAAGAGACACTGCTCTCCAAATCTCAAGAGTCAGACTCCCAACATGATTGCTTTCTAAAAAATCGAAGAGGCATCGTTCTCTGAAGCTCGAGCGCCAATCCCCAATAGGATTGCTTGTTCAAAAACCGAAGAGGAACCGCTGTCTAAACTTCAAGAGCTAGATTTCCTTGGATAAAGCTTATCTGCAATCTTCACACGCAACATCAGCTTTCCAGATACCACAGACCACTTTTTCAAAGTGCTCTGACAAAGTTAAAACACGTGAAGCTTACAGCTCCCACTACATTGCTATGACCAAGAAGGGTAAAGGAATAACAGTACTACTTGTTGTTAGGGAGATTCCTATATATGTCGACCTCCATCCTCCACAGCCAGGCAAACCTGCATATAAAAAGAAATGCTCAACTTTTCTTCATATCCAAGAGGGCACTCTCAATAGAGTCTCTCGAAATACTCAACTTCTTTTCCTCCCGATAATACCTCTGCAAACAAGCCACACCAAAGCAAAAGTATCTCATTTCATCAAGCTTAAAACCAAGAATATCCCAAATCATGCTGTTTCCCTGTCTTTTCCTTTGGCCTTGTTCTTACATGCAAGACAAGGAGAAAGAGAGCAATCAGTCAGCACTTGGACTCAAGCTTCCAGTCAGGAGCTGACTACCTGGAACCCCTTGCCTGATTACTTACATGGCATTGCTCTCGAGTACTCATCTTCAACATCTTATGCTTCCAGAGAAGATACCACATCTGCCTGAGGAACAAATAGGGCAAGTAAGAAGGATATAAGGAAGCATGTGGAGACAAGCGTAACAGAACATGTGCCGATATATCTACTACTTTGTCAACAGCAAAAGTATCCCATATACTCTGGAAGGAACCAGAAAACCCTCCAGCCCAGTTCAAGAATAAGCCTGTAGAAAGTTACTTCTTCAAAAGCAAAAGTATCTCATATCATCTCTTATCCATTTGCTTCTCCTTATCCTTGTTGCTATTTACCACACAAGGAGAAGGAGAACAATCAATCGGAAGCCGAAGTCGAACCTCCGATCTAGGTTGCTTGCTTGGAAGTCTGATTGCTTACCTTGTCTGTTACCTCCTTCGGCAAATCTTCTAGCTCGGCGACTTGGGGGACTCCTACTATAGGGTTTGTATCGCACTTGACCAAGCTCGAAACTACAAGTAAGCTTCAAGTGAAATTGATATATTACCTTGTGCATCTTCATCGGAAGATACCACACCTGGATGGAGGAAAAGTACTTCCAGAGAAGATGCCACATTTACATATGAGACAGATAAGGCAAGTGAAAATGATACTACACTTCGGTACTTAGAAGTTTTGTGATTACTCAATGGCTTGGATTTTGCAAGTCCCCAACTGAGGAGCTTCCCTCACTCGAGAACTTAGGGGAGCACTGTTTGTACCATACTTGACCAATCCCGAAACAACTGAGTGCTAGTCAACGTTATACCGTCAAGGACCCAGAAGAGTTTCCCTTCAACCAGGAGCCCAATCACAGCGCGACACGTGTCGACATCAGAAGCCAATCATAGCGCGACACGTGTCAACATCAAAAGCCAATCACAACACGACACGTGTCAATGTCAGAATGAAACTAGAAACTCTCTTCTATAAATAGAGATCATTCTCTCACAATATTTCCTAATGTCATTTGTATTAAATCATTCACTTGTACTCACTAAAAGAGAGCTTGAACCTATGTACTTGTGTAAACCCTTCACAATTAATGAGAACTCCTTTACTCCGTGGACGTAGCCAATCTGGGTGAACCACGTACATCTTGTGTTTGGTTCCATGTCTCTATCCATTTACATACTTATCCACACTAGTGGCCGGAGTAATCTAGTGAAGGTCACAAACTTAACATTTTCTGTTGTACCAAAGTCCTCACTGATTTTGTGCATCAACAACCTTGTCCTTTTGTGCTTTTCAAGCTTACGAAGCCAACACGAAGCACGATTGCTCGATATGTTTGCAAACATGCCTTAACCCATAAACTCCAGAATCTCCAAAATCAGAAAACCCCAAAAACCCCAAACCCAGAAAATCCCCAGCCATTAGTTTTAATTTTAACGAAAACCCCAAATCACTAGTTTTTGAAAAAACACACAGAATACCCAAAAATACAAAATTCATACCTTTAACGTGTGCTTGCCTGTGTGTGGTTTTCTTGTGGCTGTCGGAGTTGAGTTGAATGAAGTGAAAGGAGGAGGATGCGAGAAAGATGCATATTAAGGAGACGGCACGGGAGTAAGTCTGGACTGGAAAGATCAGAGTGAATGAGAGAGAAGAGAAAGTTATCCTCCAACTTAATGCACAATGGACGACTGAGATTAAAACTTAGCCGATCCAATGGTCACCAATTTTTTTCAATTTAATTTAATATATATATATATATATATATATATATATATATATATATAATTATAGTTTTTAGGGGTATAAAATTGTTAAATTAATATATATAATTATTATAGTATTTTTTATGGTTATAAAATTATTAAATTTGACACATCTCGACCTGGAATGTCCACTAGGACTCCGAATCGAGCTGTGCTGGCCGACACTTGGAAGGTGACGAAGCCATAAAGTATAGTGCTGTGGAAAATGTGAACAAATTTAAACCTAAAAGTGCCTAAAGACAAGAGTGAGTTTTGAGTGGGAATGAACCCATTTCACATGCGAGGTCAGAGCATAAGTAAAGTATAGTAGTGTGGGTAAGGATCATACCCTCAGAGATAGCCACCTATACTGAGACTCACCAAGAATCCTCGTTGATACGAACTTTCATCAGCTAAACTTGGAGGGGCAAAAAACAAAAAACGTGAGTGGGCAAAAACAAAACTTTTTGAAGCCATTTCTTTATCCAAAAATAATAACCCCTCACCGTCAAAACCGAATAATTTCCCAGAAAATAATAATACATACGTATAAAGAAATCAGGCTCGAAAGTAATGAAAACCAAAGTATGTGCCATGTCAAGTTTCTCAATGATAAATATGTTAGCCAGGTGATGTAAATCAATATAAAGTGATATATCAGCTGGAGTCACCTAACGTGACCTATACGGCTGAATCTATAGCTCATAACCAATTCCTGCACACGAGTCGGAACCACCTAATGTGGTTTGTACAACAGGCTAGGTGTAAATAAATACGCTCAAGTGCTAGATCACGTGCAGGCTGTGCGAAGTCAAGTCACCTACGAGTCGGAACCACCTAATGTGGTCTGTACGATAGGCTGGCACCTACCTTGGATCCAAGGTGAGCGTACGGTGAACGAGGTGAACGATCATGTGAAGGCTATGCCCTAGCCTCGGGCGGAGCACTAACACTGGGGTGCAGGATAATGAGTTCTAAATGCATCTATGCATGACCATACACAATGCAACCACTATCATCATAATGTACTCACCTGAAGCTCACCTGGGCTTCCGCAGCATCATTCCATATTATGCAAAACTATACTAATGCAAATACTAAGATATATTGCATCCTTGACATGGCATTTAATTCGAAAATTCATTTAAAAACAATTTCTGAAAATCGTAAAGCATATATACATATATATAGAAAACAAAAGCCCACTCACTTGGAGTCCACGTTACAACTCCCTACCACGAATATCGAGGCGTCCCGAACGATCAGCGCCTAGAACAATTATCAAATCACATCTTAGAATTCTTATTAATAGAATATATTACTTACGTAAAACAAATCCCTAAGGGTGTTCTAGAATGATTTGATACCCATTGACCAAAAGTCAACCGTCGATCAACGATCGACAGTAGGGTCCACAACCCTATGTAACTCAATCCGGAAGATCCGCTCCTCGGATTTCCAATCAGTAACTTCCAAGTATCCACATTATACTTCTAAAACAACATCCTAAAATTTCATTATGATCCAACGGTTGGATCTCCGCCAATTGCAAATTCAAGTGGCGGTGAACGTTTTATTTTACGAACTTACAAATCCAATTCGGGAAAATCCGTGCATCAGAATCCCAATCCATAAGTTTCTATGATCCTCAAATATTATGTACTACAACATATTAAAGTTTGGTGCCGAGCCAACAGTCGGATCGTCGATTCATATTTTTACTAAGTAACGCACCTTAATCAAACTAGATTCACAATAATCAAATCACATCATATGGATATCATTTGAGATCAATATATCGATTTAACGTAAAATAGCATTGGCGGTCCATTGGCCATGCGCCGCCGCCGGTGGCAGTCGGCCACCCCAACTTGCTGGAAAATTCAACTATTTCTAAAAATTCTCAAGCTTCACAGAAATGAAGATCTCAGTGAGTGGAGAAACTTTCACACCTGTGACTAGGGCCAAATTGGCCGGGAAAAGCCCCAATTTTGCCACGAACCTCCGGAAACCCTTGTTTTTATGTGTTCTTGATTCGACTCCAAAACAACTCCGCCACCCCAACCAATGCATGTGCTTTGTCCCTGGGGTTAAGGAGAGTCTATTGGTGGTGGTGGTTGAAGAATTTTTTTTTAGGTTTTGGTGATTCAAAGATAAACCCGTCGCACCTTCCGATGTGGGTTTTGTAAATTCAAAGCCAAATTCTCTAATTTTTGGGGTGGAATTGACAGAGGGATCGATTAGCCTTAAGGTAAGGATCATTTTCACACCAAGTTTGTTGTCCATGGTGGCCGGAGTTGGGAGATAGAACTGGGTTGGTCCAAGTTTGTTCCTCAAGGGGATATGTTTCCCTTTCCTTTTCTCTTCTTCTCTTCTCTCATTTCTCTCCTCTCCCATTGGTCACTCTTTCTCCTCCCTTCACTGATTGGTCCACACCCCTCTTTATCCTCCTTTCCTTTCCATCACAGCCACACGTGGCATGACCAGATTTTACTCCAAAAATCTGGAGCATTCCAGAAAATAATGAATTTACAATTTTGCCCTCAACTTCATTCGCTAATATCTCCTTCGTTATAACTCCAAATTACGTCATGTTTACGCCCACGCGTTCGTAGTGACGAGTACTACCCAAATACGCCAAGAAAACAAATCTTACATGACATGACAAGACGGTTAATAAAAATCAAAGTATTTGCCTCAAGGGGCATTTTCATAATTTCTCATTTTTAAATTATAAAAATCGTAATAATTGGGGACGGGTTGTTACAATCTACCCCCCTTAATAAAATTTCATCCTTGAAATTTAAAATAACTTGCTAAATGTAAAATACTTGAAAATAAGGAGAAAATATGTATATACCCATCTCCAATTAGCACGAGGCATTTTGGAAGCTCACTGGCTTCGGATTCCTTAGGAACTCCGAAGTTAAGTGAGATCGCAGCGAGAGCAATCCTAGGATGGGTGACCCACTAGGAAGTTCTCGTGTTAATTCCCAGAAACAAAATTGTGAGGGTGTGGTCGGGGCCTAAAGCGGACAATATCGTGTTACGACGGAGTTGAGCCCGGGATGTGGTGGACCCCGGGTCGGGATGTGACAATTTGATATCAAAGCCAATCCCTGGCCAAAAGTGTGCCGACGAGGACGTCAACCCCTAAGGGGGGGATTGTTAGATCCCACATCGCCCAAATGATTGGATCCTCTATGCCTTAAATGTACATACCCATCTTCAATTAGCATAAGGCCTTTTGGGAGCTCACTAGCTTCGGATTCCTTAGGAACTCCGAAGTTAAGCGAGATCGCAGCAAGAGCAATCCCAGGATGGGTGACCCACTTGGAAGTTCTCGTGTTAGTTCCCAGAAACAAAACCATGAGGGTGTGGTCGGGGTCCAAAGAGGACAATATCGTGTTACGGTGGAGTCGAGCCCGGAACGTGGTGGACCCCGGGTCGGTATGTGACAAAATTAATATTTTGCTTATCGTGTATCGTGTTATTCACGTGTATACCTGAACCACCCGTTATCTTAACATGTGCTTATCGAGTTACTCGTTAACGACTCGATTCGTTATCGTGTCAACACAAACACCTGTTTATTTCGTGTTGGGTTATCGAGTCATGTCAGGAATTGCCAAGTCTAGTGGGAATGGTGAGAAAAGTTTTTGTTTTTTGTTTTTTTATTTTTTAATATTAGAAATATACTAAAACTATATGTAAGTGAGGGTTAAATAAAAAGACATCAAATTTTGGTTTTATGAAATTAAATTATTGTCTATAATTTTTTTTGATAGCAGATTAAATAATTTTTTCATTCTCTCTCGGTTGACAAAAAGAGTTCTATTAATATGTAGTTTAGAATATTATTATTACACTAAAAATAAAAATAAATGAAAACTACTAAAAGATATATTTGGAAATGATTAATAAGTTTTACAATTTCAAAATTGACATATGATGATATATAAATAATTTAATATTCATATAATTATATAAACAAATGTGATGACCCGTCCCTAATTTTCATATGTAATTTCTCCCCGAATATGTAATTTGACGATTATGCCCTTATTGGCAAGTGACATGGACTTATTCTTATTGCTTTCCTTTTTAGTTCTCGCTATCGCATTTAAATTGTACACGCTAGTACGAGTAGGCATAGATTTAAAGTGTAAAAATATATATTTCAGATAGATTTTGATTTCCTTTTACTGTAGGAAATATGAAATCATATCCCTTGGATTCCCTTTTTAACCAATCCCGGGCATCGCCTCCATTATTTCACTCTCTCACCGATCCCATCTCTCTCTCATTTATGTCCCCCAATCAGAAAAGCAACCTCACATCACCCTCTCTCTCTTTCTCTCTTCCTTCTCTCCCTCGCCGAGCTTCTTCTTCCTCTCTGCAACCTTCACAAAAACACACCAAAGCTCACAAACGTGAAAAACAAACTACACCATTGTGCTCAACTTAGTCCTAGGAACTCAACCATGTCCTTGAAATCTGGTGTAGACGAGTTTTGACTCACCAACTCGGAAGGTTGACTCGGCAAGTTCAACATAACGATTTTCAGGCCATTCATGGCTTAGGTAAGCCTCGAGAAACCCTTAGAACCTTCATTTTCACTTCTATGGGTTGATATTGATCTCTTGTTTGTGTCTTGAAAGTATGGTTTTACCTAGAAAACTCAAGAAGAAGAAGAACCTGCACGTTTTTTAGTCAAGGAACGTGACCATTTGGTCACATTCAACCCATTTTTCCGGTCAACCTCGACCACATCTGGGCTCCTACTAGGTACAAACTTGTTCTCTACATTCCTAACTTCAAAATGGCTTTTGAATCACTGCGTTTGGTTAAGTAACAAGTTAGAAATTAACTCTGGAAGTTGGGAAGAAAATTTCAATTTTTGGAAAATTTGCAACCGTGGTCATTTGGCCACTTTGAGGCCAAATTTCTGAACAACATGGACCGTATTTGAAATCTCTGTGAATTAGGATCGATACATCACATTCCTAGCTTTAATTTGGCTTTTGTAGAAATGAATTTGGTTGAGAATCGAGCTTGTTAGGAGCTTTGGAAGTTGGCCCAAAAATCTACAAAACTGCAGAAAATCGCAAGGAAGGCGAGTACACTGTACTCGCGGGCGCATGGGGCCCGCGTGATGAATCTGTGCAGCCCCTTTGGGGGGCACGTGATGGCGCGTCCAGCCTGCAGCCGGTGTGTGGTCGACACGTGTGTGTTCGTGTCGTTAAGTAGATCGATTTCATATATTTAAACCCTAGGTTTGAGCTAATTATGGGGGTTTTATTTAGGTTTCCGTTATGTGCTTTAATTAATGTTATTTTAGTTATTTCACATGTAGGGGAAACTTATCCTGAGGATTTACGAGGCCAAGCTAGGCTCTGAGGCCACGACCCGGTGACGTACTTGTGAGTGTGCAGTGATTTTATACCTATACATACATATACTTTCCATAAATGTGTATTTACTTCACTTTTACGCTTATATTGCCAACTATTGTTATTGTGATATATATATTGTGATAAATGCTACTATATGGCTGAGATATTACTATCATGACATTCATACATATTTATATACATGCTTATCTTCCTGCACCTGGTGTTAGTACTCATCCCAGGGCCAGGGCCAGTCCTTCGCGTGTATGTTCACATCCGCACCATTCGCTCACCTAGGATGCAAGGTAAGTGCCAGTCCTGTCGGGTAGATTGCATTAGGCAATCCGACTTGTATGTGATATGCTTCTGCACCAGTCTTCATGTAATCGTAGTACTAGAGTATATTGATTACACCAAGTCCTGTTCGTGTCAGAAACTATCTATTCGAACTTATGTGTCAGCTTAGATGGATGAGCACTTAGTTATATTTGATTATCACATGATTATTACTATGGCATTTGATACATCATTACTTGGCATATTCCTGGTTATGTTACTGCTATAATATTATCAAATTATTATTTATATACCTAAGTAGTATGTTTTAAGGAAACTATACTTGTTTTACGGCGAGGGTTAGTATTTTCAAAGTTAAAGGTTTTCTTATAAGCATGTTTTTGCTAACCCACTCAACTTTGTTTTTCACCCCTCCAGGACCTAGATAGCTGTACTCTTTGTGGCACTCGAGGGATCTCGGCAGTTCTGACATTTCCTTCTATTTTAGACGTACGAACTTATCACTATTATGTAATAAGTGTACTTTGGTTGTTTTGACTACTCTTCTGTAGTCTCACTGTCTATTACGCTCTGAATAATCATAGTGGGTTCAATCCACAAATTACGCACTCTTTCATTGTTTAGTTCTAATTATTTTTAATTTTATTCACTTTTTGCATCACTTACCCTTATGGTTACGTCACCTCACGGTGATGTCCAACATGCTTCGATCTTTCCAGGTCGGGGTGTGTCAGTTTGGTATCAAAGCATAGGTTTAGACAGTCCTGCACTTCCTAGTGTGTTTTAACTCTTGTTTTCTTATGTCAGAACCATGCCACCTTGTAGAGAGCCACATTCTCCAGCTGAGAATAACTTTCTGGACTTTGGGCAGTTTGGTGAGGCTATCGCCACTGCTATTCAGTCTTCATTCCGTCCTACCCCGAGGAATACTCTGGATATTGTATCTCGCCTGAAGATTAATGATTTCTTTGGTAATGAGGGATAAGAGAAGTCAGAGATATGGTTCGATCATGTGGAGAAGACTTTTCGAGTTATGCACAGGCAGGGCAATCTTTCCTTAGAGAGATGGGTCGAGACAGCGACCTGGTTCTTTCGGTTGGGAGCAGAATCTTAGTGGGATCATGAGAGGAGGTCATTATCTGATGAGGATGCTATAAATTGGGATGTTTTCAAACAGTTATTTCAAACCAGATTTGTTCTTCCGAAGTATTTAGATAGTAAGAAGAATGAGTTCACAAACCTGAGGCAGGGCAATATGTCAGCCACTGAATATCATTAAAGGTTCACAGACTTATCTCGTTATTGCCCCGAGACTCCTGCTAATCCCCGGGAGATACTTCGTTTGTTTAAAAGGGGAACTTGCAAGAAACGGCGTACTATAGCAACCTCTACTCCCTGTGCTACTTAATAGGAGTTCTTCGAGGTCTTGCTTCAAATTGAAGATTCGGAGAACGCTCTTAACGATGAGGATAAGGATGTTGGCGAGAATGTCTAGAGGTACGGTAACAGGGGACAATCGTCACTTGGCCGGAGAAGGGCTCATAATTTAAAAAATGAGTGGAAATAACACTAGATCCTCGAACAGGGGTTCTAACTCCGGTACACCTCATAGAGGAGGCAGATCCGTTGGTGGTCCTCATTTTCAGAATCAAGGAAACTCCAGCAATTCAGGTGTTTAGTTTTGTCGTAGGTGTAACACCCGTCACTATGGCGAGTGTAAGAGAGGAAGCAGATGATGTTTCACTTGTGGACAAATAGGGCATATGGCCTATAATTGTCCTCAGAATTAGAAGAATCAACCTGCTAATCTACTACCAGCAGTCCCCTTACTGGTAATCATCAACAGTTAAACCACAATGGAGTTTTCCACTACCAAGGGGGCGTAGCCCCAAATCAGGGAGGACCATACCAGTATACACCTGAGGTTTCCTACTATCAGGGAGGCTATCAGCAGACTCAGGGAGGTTATCCACAGTTCCAGGGATATTATACGCCGTATCAAGGCTGCGAAGCACACATGTATATTGTAAGGTAGTATCAAAATGTAGACGTAACATCTAGTAGTAGAGGTTCAGACAGACAAGCAAATCCACCCCAGCAGGGTCGAGGTAATCAAGGTCGAGGTAATCAGACTCAAGCAAACAAGGGTCGTGGAGGCAGACAGCAAGTTCAGGGAAGAGTTAACAACATCACCCTTCAAGATGCTCATGCTAATCCGGACTTGATCATGGGTACGTTGAATGTTCTAGGCCATTTTGCTAAAGTTTTAATTGATTCTGGTGCTACACATTTAATTATTTCCCATAAGTGTGCTCAAACGACTCAACCATATCCTACTTCACTCGACTACGAGTTGGAGTTCTCGATGCCTAGGGGTGAAATTTGTTATGTTAGTTGGGAATATCAAGGATGTCCCATCCTTGTCGAAGATGTAGTCATGCTGGCTAATCTTGTTCCTTTGGATATCGTTGATTTTGACATTATCTTAGGCATGGATTGGTTACACTACAATTGTGTCAGGTTGGACTGTTATGAGAAGGTTATTACTTTTCATCGACCGGGCATGCCTACTGTTACGTTTGTTGGTGAACGTAGTGGTCTAAAGCACGGAGTTATCACTGCCATGAGGGCAAGACGACTGTTGAATAAAAGTTATCAAGGTTACTTAGCTCATGTCGTGCTAGCGGATGAGACTACCTTGAAGGAAAAATTTTGTCCTAGCTAAGAACATGTGAGAATATTTGAATACATATGCAAACTATTAACACATTAAAGTAGGCATGCATTAAAAAACAATTCATAAAAGTCATGACTTTCAAAGCCTAGTGAATGGTGAACCAATATACTCTTTAACAACATTAAAGAGAAGGTAAGATTTTAGAGATTCATTACCCTTGAAGCTCATCCTTGTTTACACAAGGGATTCACCCAAGTGGAGGGCCTTCAAGTCACCTCCTAGCTCCTTGGATCTTCCTTGTGATTTCCTTCCTTTTTGTGCTCCTTTGATCCTTGAGGATGTGAGGAAAGGATCTCCAAAAACACCAAAGATTTGGTGTCTCTAAGTCTCCACACCAAGGATGAAGTGTGAAGGTGAAATGGATGACTTAGAGAAGAAAAGATTGCTAGCTAAATCCCCTCTAAGTGGCCGGCCTCTTTAGAGAAAAAGAGAGAATAGGTTTCACCTCTTTTCATCAAGAAAACCCTAATGAGAAATAAAGCTATAAAGTTGATTTTATACTTCATTTCAAGTGAGTGGCAAACTTGTAATTAATCCAAGTTTGCAACCATCACTCTTATGGCCGGCCTTACCTTTGTTATTGGGCTAATTGCCCATTTTGTTTAGTTGTCATACAACTTAAACATAATGGGCCTAGTGGACCAAAACGCTTTTGGGCCCCGAAGCCCAAAACCAACTTAAAATCTTAATACGAACATTTCGTATAATTAATTAACTAATTAATTAACCTTGACCATTTTTCAATTAAACCATTTAATTGCATATCCATTCCATTTATTCTCTTCACTTTCATCCTTACTCGGTGTACGATCCATTAGGTTCCATTTAGCGAGGTAGTGGGCGATTGTTACTCTTAACGATCGATTGTGAATTGAAACTACATTTCAATTCTCCCTTTGATTAGTGTATGCTAATTTTCAGGGCTTCCACAAACCATGAGTGACACCTAGCAGCATGTCATGGTTTCCCAAGCTAAGTAGAATTGGTTGGAGAACCTATCCAGTTACAACTACAACGCAATACGGTCCTTCTCTAATACAATACTCTTAATCACATTGTTTGAATGATAGTTTGTTTCATGTCTACTATCCAATGTGATACTTCTCTATATGATTCAGTTGAATATGATTTGGAACAAACTTCCTAAGTCATATTCATATGCTTTGGCCAAAGACTCTCGAATCATATCCTAGAGTATTCTCCTTCTACCATGGAAGGTTAGAGATCCCTTGTTGTGCATTCATATGCCTACGTGACTAGATAGCTTGACCCCAACAATGCCGTGGACACTCTCAATGGAATGCCTTTGACATGATCAAAGATCAAGGACCTAGCCATTAGACATCTATGATGCCTCAGGTCAAAGGACTACTTTGCATATTGCAACTAACGAGTTCTTACATGACATGTATGTTCGAACTCTCTTTTGATCGTTGTTCAGTGTACTTGATTACTCTTTCAAGCACCTATGTGTTTGTCTTAGTGTCAAACACTAAATGACTTGAGACTAGTCATACTCGCACTTGAGTTGACATAACACATACCAACCTTAGCGGATTGTCAATGCCCAATTGGCAATCCTATGGTTAGGAACGTTTTAGGAATGAACATAAGAGAAAGGTCTCGTTAATCTAACTTACTTAAATCACTTCTCTCTTAGATCAAATACATTCCTTGGATTCCCTTATTGTTTAAACACATGATACAATAAATAGTGATTAACAATAAGCTTTGCCCTTCATTAAACATTTAATAGTTTAATACATTAAGTATTCCAAAAGCTATTACATCAAATGAGTGCCTTTTTGGGCATACTTCCAACAGACTACCGCATCTGTGGAAGACGTCGGAGTAGTTAAGCACTTCCCCGATATTTTTCCTAAGGAATTACCTGGTTTACCCCCAGATCGTGAAGTGGAGTTCACCATCGATCTACTTCCAATTACTAATCCTATTTCCCTTACACCTTACCGTATGGCTTCTACAGAGTTAAGGGAACTTAAAACTTAGTTGCAAGAGTTGGTTGATAAGGGTTTCATTCAGCGAAGCACTTCCCCGTGGAGAGTTCCAGTTCTGTTTGTAAGGAAGAAAGATGGAACTTTGAGGTTATGCATTGATTACAGACAGTTGAATCAGGTGATGATTAAAAACCATTATCCGTTACCCCGTATTGATGACCTCTTTGATCAGCTCAAAGGTGCTTGTGTGTTCTCAAAGATTGATCTGAGGTCTGGTTACTACCAATTGAAGATCAGAAGCAACGACGTTTCGAAGACAGCTTTTAGAACTCGATATGGTCATTACGAGTTCCTAGTGATGCCTTTTGGATTGACTAATGCACCAGCAGCTTTCATGAACCTAATGAATAGAGTATTCCAACCATATCTCAACAGGTTCGTCATTGTTTTCATATATGACATTTTGGTGTATTCGAAGAACGAAACTGATCATGCTAGGCATCTGCGTTTGGTTCTAAAAACGCTAAGGGTAAATCGGTTGTATGCTAAGTTCAGCAAATGTCATTTTTGGCTAGATCAAGTGTCATTTTTAGGGCATGCGGTATCATCTCAAGGTGTGCTTGTGGATCCTTAGAAAATAGCAACTGTGGAGAATTGGGAACAACCTCGGACAGTTACGGAAGTTTGAAGCTTTCTTGGTCTTGCTGGTTATTATCGACGCTTCATGAAAGACTTTTCGACCATAGCACTACCTCTGACAAAACTGACTAGAAAGGACGTTCCTTTTGTGTGGAATAGTGAGTGTGAGCAAAGTTTCTAGCAGTTGAAGTATCTTCTCACTCATGTACTTGTCTTAGCACTTCTCGATGATGGTGGGAACTTTAAGATCTACAGTGATGTGTCTCTGAATGGTCTTGGATGTGTGTTAATGCAGCATGATAAGGTGATTGCTTATGCATCGCGGCAGTTAAAGCCCCATGAGAAGAACTATCCTACTCATGACCTCGAGTTGGCAGCGATCATCTTTACCTTGAAAATCTGGTGGCATTATGTTTATGGGGAAAAGTGTAAGATCTTCACTAATCACAAGAGCCTTAAGTACATCTTCAATCAGCCGAACCTCAATCTTCAACAGTGGAGGTGGGTAGAGTTGCTCAGTGATTATGACTACACCATTAAGTATCATCTAGGTCGTGCCAATTCAGTAGCTGATGCTCTTAGTAAGAAGTCTCATGGCCAACTTAATGCTCTTTATGCTAGTCACATTCCTCTTTTGACTGACCTAAGATCCATTGGAGTAGCATTGAAAGAGGGTCGTCGGGGGGCCCTAATTGCCAGTTTTCAGGTCAGATCGGTTCTGTTGGATTGTGTTCTCGAAGCCCAGAGGCACGATACAGAATCTTAAAAATTGATACAGGCAGTGTCAGACGGGAAAAAGAAGGACCTCTGGATTAGAGATACTGACGGCATGCTTATGCAAGGCGAACTGATGTATGTACTAAATGTTGAGGAACTGAAGAAAGACATATTGGATGAGGCACATATTTCTGCTTATACGATGCATCCAGGGAGCACCAAGATGTATCATATCATTCGGAACTTTTATTATTGGCCAGGTATGAAAAGAGAAGTTGTAGACTATGTTAGTCATTGTGCAATTTGCCAGCAGGTTAAGGCAAAAAGGAAAAAGTCATTTGGATTGTTGCAACCACTCCCAATACCTCAGTGGAAATGGGAAAATATTACAATGGATTTCGTGTACAAATGGTTACGATGGTATCTGGGTGGTAGTTGATAGACTTACCAAGTCAGCGCACTTCATACCCGTTCGTGAGAACTATTCGTTAAATCAGTTGGCCAAACGGTTCATCTCTGAAGTGGTTAGGTACCACGGAGTCCCAGTTAGTATCGTTTCTAACCGGGAACCACGATTTACTTCGAAGTTCTGGGTAGCTTTTCAGGAAGCTTTGGGATCGAGATTACTCTACAGTACCGTTTATCATCCTCAAATTGATGGGCAATCAGAGAGAACTATCCAGACTTTGGAAGATATGTTGAGATTGTCAGTTCTACAATTTGGAGACATTTGGCACAAGCGCTTATCGTTGATAGAGTTAGCGTACAACAACAGCTTCCATTCTAGTATTGGTATGGCACCATTTGAACTGTTGTATGGGAAACTGTGTCGTACTCCACTTTGTTGGTCTGAGGTCGGCGAACTAATTTTAGTGGGCCCTGAGATCATAGAAGAGACGACACAGAACGTTCAAGGGATAAAGGCTAACCTGAAAGCGGCCCAGGATCGGCAGAAGAGTATCGCAGACAGATATTCTACCGACAGAGTTTATAAGGTTCATGATTGGGTATTCTTGAAGTTATCGCCGTGGAAAGGTGTTGTGCGATTCAGAAAGAAAGGGAAGCTTAGCCCTAAGTATATCAGACCGTACCAGATCGTTGAACGAGTCGGTGAAGTTGCTTATCGACTTTCTTTGCCACCAGAGTTGGCGAGAGTGCGCAATGTGTTTCATGTATCGATGTTACAAAGGTACGTTTCTGATCCGTCACACGTAATCCCTCCTCAACCACTGGAGATCAATCCAGATTTGACCTATGATGAGGTTCCAGTGACTATCCTTGATTGGAAGGATAAGGTTCTTAGGAACAAAACCGTGCAGATGGTGAAGGTTTTGTGGAGGAACCACTCAATGGAGGAAGCCACTTGGGAGACAGAAGAGCGTATGCGAGATATGCATCCACGTCTATTTTATGGCTTTGATGATAGTCGATATTGAAATTTCGAGGATGAAATTTTTATAAGGGGGTAGATAGTGACGACCCGTCCCTAATTTTCATATGTAATTTCTCCTCGAATATTTAATTGGACGATTATGCCCTTATTGGCAATTAATGTGGACTTATTCTTATTGATTTCCTTTTTAGTTCTCGCTATCGCATATAAATTGTACACGCTAGTATGAGTAGGCGTAGATTTTAAAGTGAAAAAATATCTACTTCGAATAGATTTCGATTTCCTTTTACTTGTAGGAAATCTGAAATCATATCCCTTGGATTCCCTTTTTAACCCATCCCGTGCATCCCTTCCATTATCTCACTCTCTCACCAATCCCATCTCTCCCTCATTTCTGTCCCCTAATCAGAAAAGCAACCTCATATCACCGTCTCTCTCTCTTCCTTCTCTCCCTTGCCGAGCTTCTTCTTCCTCTCTAGAACCTTCACAAAAACACACCAAAACTCACAAATGTGAAAAACAAACTACACCATTGTGCTCATCTCAGTCCCAGGAACTCAACCATGTCCTTGAAATCTGGTGTAGACGAGTTTTGACTCACCAACTTGGAAGGTCGACTCGATGAGTTCGACATAACGATTTTCAGGCCATTCATGGCTTAGTGTTTTCAAAGTTAAAGATTTTCTTATAAGCATTGTTTTGCTGACCCACTCAACTTTGTTTTTCGCCCCTTCAGGACCTAGATAGTTGTACTCTTTGTGGTACTCGAGGGATCTCGGCAGTTCTGACATTTCCTTTTGTTTTAGACGTACGAATTTATCACTATTATGTAATAAGTGTACTTTGGTTGTTTTGACTACTCTTCTGTAGTTTCATTGTCTATTACGCTCTAAATAATCATAGTGGGTTCTGAAGGAATATTTTGTGAAAACATGTTCATTTAAGCAACATCATATAGCATGCAATTAACAATTAAAGGCGGAATCATGCTAGCAAGCACTTAAAAACAAAACATTAACCATGAAATTCAAAGCCTAGTAGATTGGTGAACTAAGAATCAACTCAAAACATAGTGAGTTGAAATTTATACCTTTATTCATTTGAGTGGCAAACTTGTAAATAAGTCCAAGTTCACTACCCTAAACAATATGGCCGGCCATTAGGATATTTTGGACTAATTGGGCCTTTGTGAATCATTATTCATTAAGTTGTCATACAACTTAAGTTAATGGGCTTGACGTTCGAAGCCCATTGGGCCTTAAGGTCCAAAACTATCCCGAGGTCTTTAACGAACTTATTCGTTTGATTAATTAACATATTAATTAATCTTTGCCATAAATAAATGATTAAACCATTTAATCATTCTTACTCATCTCCATTGTTTCTTCAATCTCCACCTTACACGGTGTGCGATCTATTAGGTTCCTTTTAGCGAGGCAGTGGGCGATTAAAACCATTTTATATCGATTGTGAATTGAAACTTACTTTCAATTCTCCCTTTAGTGATTACACACGTTTAGGGCTTCCACAAACCATGAGTGACACCTTGCAGCATATCATGGTTACCCAAGCTAATCAGAAGAGGTAGAGAAAACCTATTCAGTTTGGGATTACAAATGCAATACGGTCTTTCTCTAATACAATACTCTTGACCACATTGTTTGGTTTGATAGTTTATTTATTCATGTCTACTATCCAATGTGATTCATGTGCTTATATGATTACCTTGAATGTGATTTGGAACGCATTCCTAAATCTCATTCATACTCTGGCCAGAGATTCTAAATCATATCATAGAGTATTCTCCCTCAAACAGTTTGAAGGTTAGAGATCCCTTGTTGCGCATTCACTTGCCTCCATGACTAAGTGGCTTGACCCCAACGATGTCGTGGGCACCCCGAGGGGGTGACTTTGACATAATCAAAGATCAAGGACTTAACCACAAGACAACTGTGATGACTCAGGTCAAAGGACTACTTTGCATTATCCCAACCATGAGTTCTCATGTGACATGAGTATGAGAACTCTTCGTTGATCGCGTTCAGTGAACTCATTCTCTACTGAGCACCTACGTACTTGTCTTGATGTCACACACACCAATGACTCGAGACTAGTCACTCTCCCTGAGAGAAGACATAGCACGTACCGATCTTGACGAACTGTCAATGCCCAATTGACAATCCTATGATCAAGAACATTTAGGATGTGTCTACGAAAGAATGGTCTCATGAATCTAACTTCATTAGATTGCATTCTCCCAATCACATATTCCTTGGACTTTATCGTTTAAGCATATAACATTTATATGAGACGGCTCAAACAATAATCTTTGCCCTTTATATTAAACTAGATTAGTTTAACATGTGAAATGTTCGTAAAGTATCATCACATGATTGGTTTTAGGGCACATTTCCAACAATCTCCCACTTGCACTAGAGCCAATCAGCTTGGTCATCAGTGATGATACCTCTTCTGTAGTCATTTCATAAATGGCTGAATAGTAGGCCTAGGCAATGGATATCTATATGTTATCCATAGAAGCAACCTTGAGAATAACGACGTCACCATTATACATGATTCTCAATCATGTGGTTCAGTCTCTCATATGAGTTCGGATCTTGATGAGACCTTGATTCCCTGGCTTGAGCTATCGCCCCATTAGTGTCATACACTTTCTGGTTGGAACCGAATAGAGAGTTCACTAAATGAACTTTCCCATCCAAACAACATTGTTGCAAACTTCTATATGGCAATATATTTTGCATTCATAATGGAACACACTAAAGTCATTACTTTAATGTTTCCATCCAAATATCTCTTTAGTCATAATAAAGAGATATCCGTTTATCTCTTCATTCATGATGAAGAAACATCCAATGATGGATTAGATTCATAATCTAATACATTTACGCTTCCATTACGTTACTCTGATTCTTCCTCATTCTTTGAGGAATCTATCCTTTAGTATTTCTTAAATACTTAAGGACTCACTTGACAGTTGTCATGGTTCTGATCCTGGGCTTGCACTGATATCGTCTTGTACCGTTCTAGGTATAACTCATATCAATGTTTTTCATACAATATGAAATGCATAAATCACCTTTATGCGTATGCATAAAGGATTCTATTTACGCATTATTTCTTTGGGAGTCAAAGAGTACGTTCTCTTTGAGAAGAGCAACTTCTTAGTCTCACTAGAGCTGTCCTTCTAATTGAAGTTTATCATCACATGAGAAACTTCCTAGCATCCATTGTCTATTATTAGGAATTGATATAATCAAATTATATCTTGAAATCTATCAATATAGATTTCCATCTCATGTATATAGACTATGTCTCCCATATACATGTATATAGACTATGTCTCCCATATACATTCTATCTTTATAGAATGCTTAAAGTC
This sequence comes from Malus sylvestris, assembly GCF_916048215.2. Classification (NCBI taxonomy): domain Eukaryota; kingdom Viridiplantae; phylum Streptophyta; class Magnoliopsida; order Rosales; family Rosaceae; genus Malus; species Malus sylvestris. Next base: position 37,752,893 of record NC_062272.1, on the reverse strand, counting down.
ATAACTTTAACGAAGAAATATTCTTTTCATTTCCAAAATTAATATATCATATATATATTCATATATATCACATATATATTTATATATATATATACAAATTTAAGAATATGATTAACTCCCACTAATCTTTTGTAAACCTAGTAAACAAAAGATTCATTTACATCTTTATGAGAAATCAAACGATTTGACCTTTCTCTCATAAGACGCTTATAGCTCCCACTAGCTTGCTAAGATCCATGATGGATGGATCTCTACAACTTACATGTCTTGTGATTCATAGTTTTAGACATATATTATCAAGACTATCTTAATAATGGTTTCGGAAACCTATATTATGTCCAAACATTGAATCACCATTTAGTTGTAGCTAGCAATCTTCCAATTAATTGAAACTAAGACTACGTCAAAAATGGTTCCTTCAAAGTCAACCATTCTCTTTGATTGTAGTCACCTTAAGCTACCAATTAGCTATGAAGGTTTCATTATTTCGAGTCAAATGGTACTTTACCATTTCCTTGAGTATATATCATATATATACACTCATTGTAGTCATAAGGATTTTCATTCTTACTTCTTTCGAATTAAGAGGTGCAACTCTATGACTTAGTCATAAAGTTCAAAAAACCATTCAACTGAGACGGTTTATAAATCCTTATCGACTACCTTGGAGCTTGAGGTATAGGAACTAGGTTGTTATATTTGTTGATTACTTTGTTGTCTCTCAAAGAACCATTCTTTGAGTTCTATCCCTCGTTCATTTGCTCTTAGGCAAATCACATTGTAGGATTACAATGAACTACCCAACAAAACAACATTTGTTAGTTGGTTTATAGAAGCGATATCCAAAAGTTAATTTAAGGATATCCTACAAGATTGTTATCAAACAAATATTGTTTATTAACACACAACCCCAAATCTTAACATGTTTTAAGATTTGTTTTTCTTTCCAACTACATCTTATGGAGTCATGAAAATATTGGAAGATCTTCTCATTGACAATCATATTGTTTTAGAAGTATATATCCTATATATGGGTAATAGATAACATCTAACGAACTAAATCTTATTCGAGTTCGTTCTTCTCCTAATGGAGAAATACATTATCTTATGATGCTATTTTCCTTGATATCTTTCAAGGAAACTCATCTAAAGTGTTACCTTTCCTTGGATCAAATCTAAGGTGGTAAATACTTTAGATGTCTTACTCATCAACTTACATTTCTTGAATTCTTTGAAACATTTTGCAAAGTATTCGGACTTGTGTTTATTCAAAATAAACTATAGTCCAACCGAGAGTGATCTTCGGTGAATGTTATCCAACATGAGTAGTATTATGTTTGTGGACAAGTGCCACTAACATCTAAGTGAATTAACCTCAACAACTTTGTGATTCTTTCTTCTTTCCAAAAGAATAAAGATTCGAACATTTCGCCTCTATACAATTTTAACAAGAAGGTATTGGATCCGGATCTAACGATCCAAAGCGTCCATCTATGACCAACTCGTAATTTATGTTTTAGAGGTATCACAACTTTAGTTGGGATTAGTCACTACCTTGCAACCTTTTGGGTTTTAAGCATCATTATTTTCTAAACAGTTAACACTACCATATTATCTCTACTATAGAGATAATTAATTAGATTACCATAATCCAATCATTGATTAATAAAGAACATTGTTTTGTCAAACAAAACATTTATCCATTTCACATAGTGACGGAATTTAGTTCCTTAAAATTGGAATATAAAGACAATCTATGTTTTTCCAATTTCTTTGGTAGTTCATATGAGGAAGTAAGTACCATCTGCTTTCGCAGAGATCTACATTTGATTCACGTTTCGAATGTCAAGTACTTTCTCTTCTCTCATTAATCTTCTACTTCTTATTAGTCACACTTTTACAACGATTGTAAAACATAGTTACTAATACGGAATCAAGCATTCAAGTAGAAGAACCAACTGTTTTGAACTATTCAAGAACAATTTACAACACCTTCCAAAGGTGTGTTCTTGACACTTACAAGACATTTCTTGCAAATACCCTTTCCAATGTCCATCCTTTCATAAAGAAAGTTTGTTCCCTTGGAGTTAATTTAATCTTCTTCATTTGACTTCTCCTTTGACTACAATAGTCATGGTCCCTAAACTCCCACTATCTCTCTTGAAACTTATTTCAATTGTGTTATACACATCAAACATTTTGGAGAGCATGTGATTATTGTTCATTATATAGTTTACAATAAACTTAGTGAACCATAAGGATAGGGACACAAAGGTGAAGTCCTTGCCTAGTTTCCGTCTCATTAAGTGGTTTATCACTTTAACACTTAATGATTCAAAATCATTATAAGTCCATGTTAATGGACTATTTTTGTCAACCAACCATTATGTTCTAAACATAATTACAAACTTTCAAGAGTTGTACAAGGCAACTCTTATTTCTTCATACAACAAATTGTAAGTGAAGAGTCATGGCACATTAAGTGTCCATGCCTTTGTGCTTTCTTCTCAAGTTCTTTGTTCATTTAACAAAGAAACAAGCACTAGTGTTTGCATTGACTAAGGGTTGTTCAAAGCAACTATTATTTCTTTATACAACTATTTGTAAGTGAAGAACTAATAACACTAAAAGTATCCTTGTCATTATGCTAATCTTCGTAAGTTCCTTTGTTCATTTAACAAAGGATTAAGCATTGGTTGTTTGTGTTGTCCTCTTCATGATAGACCTTTCTAACATGTTCTTCCAATGATACATTATTATTAGGAAGATTGCGAGGATGAGACTACTTAGGTACATATACAATCCATTTAAGACAATCTTTGGGATTGTGTTACCAAGTCCAGAAACTAAAGCATTCGGCTTTTCTTTGTCAAGTTTTGGATAGCGTTTGCAAATATATTGGTAAACAAATACATAACGAATATAAATTGATTGATTTTAAGCCATTTGATTCAGGTCTTTAAATCAAATAGCACCACCCACTATTTTTGGCAAATTCCATATCCCTCAAAGGAATTCGAGAGTTTTGGATGAAACTCCTAGTAGGTTATGGGAGGCTCACTATTACCAAGCCCACCTCACAATGATATGATATTGGCTAGCATTAATAATAATGAGAGAGTACGCTTACTCATTTGCAACTAATGCAAGTACCCATCTTATTTGGCCTCTAGAGAATGTCACCTCACAATGATATGATATTGGCTCCATTGCATTTAGTTAAGTCATTCCCACCATGCTTAGTTCATGAAGGGGTTCAAGAATAGCCTCACAATGATATGATATTGGCCATCCTCGTTGCCTACATCAACCTCATCATATGTTTATGGATTCCTCCTGAGTATAAGCATGCACTTTGTACTCCCCCATGATAGGGTGAAGCCGGTGTACAAGTCATAAACGATCGGATCCCACCATGGTGGAAGGCCTACGAAAGAGTGTTCTAAGCACTCTCACGCTTATCAACTTAATAATGGTTTGGTTGAGGGTTTTAGGTCTCATCACATATAAACATACATTTTAATCTCTATTAAAACAATTTTGGTCCTATTACAACTATTGGTCCATATGATTGTTTTTAGTTGTATATAATACTCCCACTATGCTTATAAAACGGTTTTTAAAGCAAGAGTATATGATACTACTAACATAACCTTTGCATTCATTTGATGGACTATATAGTTGCCTTAGGGCCTTAGGATGATTATGAACCTTTGTTTAGATTCAATACGAGCCTTGTGTTGAATCTTGGTCTAGGGATGGTGATTGATTTTAGTTACGCGTTTAATCACATTAAGGCGTGTTGTCTTAGGGGCGTTGGACCCAACTACTTCATTTTCATGCATATCAAATAAAGCAAGAAAGAAGTACTTCAAAGTAAAGGTGAGCTTATGCTCATTACAACATTTGCATAAAACAAATTACTTTAAAGCAAAGAAGAGCTTAAGCCCTTTTACAACATTTGATCAAATCAAATTACAACCCAAATCTAATCTACACATTCCCATGGTTCAAACAAATTTGAAACGGCCTATCATATAGCTCAATTATATTAGGCTTAGGTTCATAATCACCCTTTAATTAATTAACACTTTAACTAATTAAATTGAATGCAACATTTTCATTTGGTTTTTGTATCCATAAAATTGATTTAAATGGAGCTAAACAAAATGAAAATCCAATTCTCATTTAAAGAGACAAAACAATTTTGTTCTCTACTTAATTTGGGCCAATATGCAATAACCACAACTTTTGGGCCATAAAGCAATTAACCTCAACTTTTGGGCTATATTGCAAAACTTTTGGGGTCACTTTGTAAAGACACAAAAGTCCACTACTTCATGTAATTACACTAGAACCCAAAATTTAATCAATGCAAAAACTTCATTAAAGGAGCAAAACAATTTGTCCTTTAGCGTTTTTGGACCTAAACGTAAAAACGTAAACTTTTGGGCCAAAGTGGAAATACACAAAAGTATCAAAACTTTATGTAATTGCATAAAAGACCCAAAAGAACCCTAATAATAGGGTGGCCGGTTTTGGAGTGTTAGTCCACAAAAATTTTGAAATTTTTTTTTCAACAAATTCATAAAGCCTTGCAAGTGGTTTGTGACATAAATTCATGCAAGTGGTATGTGACTTCAAGTCATGCAAGTGATGTGTGTGTAAGAGAAGTACTTCTTACACACCTATCACCATTTCCATCACCTTACACAATTTCTATCACATTAAAACATTTGATAAAGCACAAAACAAAGACTTTATGAAATAAATCAAAACTTTGAATCAAAACACAAACCTTTTTTGTTCTTGGCAAAAATGTCAAGAACAATGAAGAACACTCATGAAAAAACTCAAAATTTTCCATGAACATTTTTCACCCAAAAACATTCCAAAACCATTCAAACTTTAGGGAAATAACATCTAACCAAACTAGGGTACATAGGGGTTCCAAAAGTCACTTTAAAACACTTTTTAACAAGTCAAACAAGAACCCAAAAATCCACCCTTTGGATTTGGCCGAATTTTCCCAAAGTCATGGCACCAAATTTTAGCTCCAATATTCATGCTCATATGAACTACATCTACAACATTTGAGATGGCAAATTTTCTAACAAAATTTACATTCAAAGAAACAAGAATAAAGCTTGTAACATATTACAACTTTTAAATCACAAACTATGAACTACAAAACACAAAAGGATTCACCAACTACTAGACCTAGGCTCTGATACCACTTGAAGGAATATTTTGTGAAAACATGTTCATTTAAGCAACATCATATAGCATGCAATTAACAATTAAAGGCGGAATCATGCTAGCAAGCACTTAAAAACAAAACATTAACCATGAAATTCAAAGCCTAGTAGATTGGTGAACCAAGAATCAACTCAAAACATAGTGAGTTGAAATTTATACCTTTGTAGATTCCTCTTTGCATAAGCAAAGGCTAATCACCCAAAGAGAGGGCCTTCATTCCTTGCATCTTAAATCTATGGATTTGGATGGAATAATAGGTTTCTCCAAGTTCCCAAAATAGGGAACCTCTAAGTCTCTTCACCAAGGAGAGATTGGAGAAGAAATGAGTGACCTTGGAGTGGTGGGATTGCAAGATGCACCCCCAAGGTGGCCGGCCTCTTTAGAGAGAAATGGAGAGACATGTTCTCTCCAATTTTCTCCAAAACAAACCCTTAATGAATTTTGGCTATAAAGTCATATTTATACCTTTATTCATTTGAGTGGCAAACTTGTAAATAAGTCCAAGTTCACTACCCTAAACAATATGGCCGGCCATTAGGATATTTTGGACTAATTGGGCCTTTGTGAATCATTATTCATTAAGTTGTCATACAACTTAAGTTAATGGGCTTGACGTTCGAAGCCCATTGGGCCTTAAGGTCCAAAACTATCCCGAGGTCTTTAACGAACTTATTCGTTTGATTAATTAACATATTAATTAATCCTTGCCATAAATAAATGATTAAACCATTTAATCATTCTTACTCATCTCCATTGTTTCTTCAATCTCCACCTTACACGGTGTGCGATCTATTAGGTTCCTTTTAGCGAGGCAGTGGGCGATTAAAACCATTTTATATCGATTGTGAATTGAAACTTACTTTCAATTCTCCCTTTAGTGATTACACACGTTTAGGGCTTCCACAAACCATGAGTGACACCTTGCAGCATATCATGGTTACCCAAGCTAATCAGAAGAGGTAGAGAAAACCTATTCAGTTTGGGATTACAAATGCAATACGGTCTTTCTCTAATACAATACTCTTAACCACATTGTTTGGTTTGATAGTTTATTTATTCATGTCTACTATCCAATGTGATTCATGTGCTTATATGATTACCTTGAATGTGATTTGGAACGCATTCCTAAATCTCATTCATACTCTGGCCAGAGATTCTAAATCATATCATAGAGTATTCTCCCTCAAACAGTTTGAAGGTTAGAGATCCCTTGTTGCGCATTCACTTGCCTCCATGACTAAGTGGCTTGACCCCAACGATGTCGTGGGCACCCCGAGGGGGTGACTTTGACATAATCAAAGATCAAGGACTTAACCACAAGACAACTGTGATGACTCAGGTCAAAGGACTACTTTGCATTATCCCAACCATGAGTTCTCATGTGACATGAGTATGAGAACTCTTCGTTGATCGCGTTCAGTGAACTCATTCTCTACTGAGCACCTACGTACTTGTCTTGATGTCACACACACCAATGACTCGAGACTAGTCACTCTCCCTAAGAGAAGACATAGCACGTACCGATCTTGACGGACTGTCAATGCCCAATTGACAATCCTATGATCAAGAACATTTAGGATGTGTCTACGAAAGAATGGTCTCATGAATCTAACTTCATTAGATTGCATTCTCCCAATCACATATTCCTTGGACTTTATTGTTTAAGCATATAACATTTATATGAGACGGCTCAAACAATAATCTTTGCCCTTTATATTAAACTAGATTAGTTTAACATGTGAAATGTCCGTAAAGTATCATCACATGATTGGTTTTAGGGCACATTTCCAACAGGTTCAACCCACGAATTATGCACTCTTTCACTGTTTAGTTCTAATTAGTTTTAATTTTATTCACTTTTTGCATCACTTACCCTTATGGTTACGTCACCTCACAGTGATGGCCAGCATGCTTCAATCTTTCCAGGTCAGGCTGTGTCAACAAAAGTCAAAGGATCTTGATAAAAAAATAAATAAATATATAGACTTATCTCAAAAATTCTAACCCCTCGCAGTAAAACCTGTATAATTTCCCAAAAAAGAATATATAGACATATCTCAAAACTATGCTCAGAATAGTGAAAATCATAGTATACCATGCCATATATCTCAAAGTAACAAAATAGGTAAGTGAGGTCATGAAATATAACATATCAACCGGATCCACCTAAAGTGGCTTATACTGCTGAATCTATAGCTCAACAAGTATGCCTGCACACGAGTCCGAACCACCTAATGTGGTATGTACGACAGGACTGGGTGTAAATAAATATGCTCTAGTGCTACGATCACGTGAAGACTAGGCGAATAATCGCGGGTCACCTACTAGTTGGAACCACCTATAGTGGTCTGTACGACAGGACTATGCACTTAACTTGGATCCAAGGTGAGCGTATGGTGCAGGAGGTCACCAACACGTGAGGGACTGTGCCCTAACCACGGGCGGGAGCACTAACACCGTGGTGCAGGTTTATGAGCTCTCAACACATCTCACAGAATTATCAATTCACAATAACAATCTACAACTCACCAGATACTTACCTAAGCATCCACCGCGTTGAATCACATATGCATATACCATACAATTTCATAGACTAAGTATAAATCAATAGGCATGGCATTTCAAAACATAATTTCATTTAAACACATTTTCTGGGAAAAATACCAAGTATATAAGTATATACTAAAAACCAAAAGCCCACTCACTGATATGTGGAAGGGTTGTAACCCCCAAGCCTTGCTTGACTGCGCTCGTCCTCAGGATAGGTCTCACCTATATGCGAAACAACTATATAAACATTATTTTAAAGTACATAACCAAAACTTGGTAATAACTTCTCATACATTGCTCAATTGGGGTGTTTGAATATACCAACGTGATCTACTCAACCCCACGAACATCCCCATATTTTTAGAAAAACATTTCGACGTCCTACGCGCCGGCCACGCACAGGCACGTGCCTGGCACACTAACGGATTCCCTAATGGCGTTAGAGAATATTTCGTCAAAGTTGACGGAATATTCGCCTTCTTCTTCAGTGAGTCACCGGATTCCGTCGTCGTCGCCGTCTGTATCGCTAGAAACTGGAAAAATCTTTGAACTTTAATATCTCTTTCATTTCTCAACCAAATTTGATGAAATTGTTACCAAAATGAAGCTTACAACGAGTAGAACACATTCTTACCAATTTGGGGACCTAAAAACAACGGAATCTCGCCGAAAAAACTCGAGGAAACCGGCCAAACCCTGCAACTATATAAACCCGAGTGTTCTCACATCAAAACCACTCCAAAATCAATCTAACGTGCTAGAAAAGCAAGAATAATACCTTCTTAGGTCTCAAAACCACTTAAAACCTTCGCGATCATGTCGGAGGAAAATCACCCACGACCAACTAAGGGTATGAATCGACTCCTGGGCTTGCAAGGAACATGAAAACCACCTTCACAGTCTCTATCTGTGCCTGCAAAGGTTGGTTTGAAATATGTCCGTACAATTGTACGGAAATGGAAAGAGGTCCGAGAGGGAGGAGAGAGAGGGAGTCAACGAGAGTTATGCATAGGTGTGTGGTCCTAGTTGGGTCACCAACCAAAAACAAACAAAATCCTAAGTTCTAATTGGGCTTAATTAGCTAGGAAAGAAAATAATTGGTCACTTTTTTTAGCCCACTAATACAAAACACAATCCAACGCTCAAGGGTGAAATGGTCATTTCACGCTATCGAGGATAAAATAATATACGCATTCGGGACGGGCTGTCACACCTGATCTATCAAGATGATCCCTTAAATTGAAAATCAATCAACGTAGTCCTTGAAATTAGGTGTCGCAAATTAATGTGGTCATTCCATCACAATTCTGTTAAAAATTCAGTTATGTGCTAATGTGACACATAACTAGGTCCTACAAATATAAATAAATAAGAAAAAGGATCCTCGTCGGATCTTTTTCCTGAGGATCCTAGGGATCCTATGATCGTGATCGTTCATCGTATATCGTGCGATCATAAATCATTTCAAAATTAAATTTAAAATTAAATATAAATAGTACCTAACGAAAACTGACCGCACGATGTACGATGAACGGTCACAATCACGATCACGGGACCTCTATGATCCCCAGGAAAAGAATCCGGCGAAGATCCTTTTCCATTAAATAATGTCATGTGGATTAAAAACTAAAAAAAAATAAAAAAATTGAAACATCTTCTTCCTCCCCTTTCCCGTTCCTCCTCACCGATCCCAGCCTCTTTCTCACCGAGAAAGGTTAGGGTCTCTTTGCGTGCTTCCATGGCAACACAGCCAAATCTTAGTTCTATCAATATCACTACAGCGCCACCACCAAGTGTCATTGTTTCTATGCCAGACTCTACTTCATTGCCCTTTGCCTCCTATTATTCTGCCTTTTCTTGGGCTGCCGTTTTTCCCGATTTCTACCAACTCTGACGATGCACCACACCGTCTGAATAGTTGAAATGCCTTTAACGAAGTTGTACCACGTCTTGGTTTTTCGATCAATTTTTCACGCTTATGCTTGAATTTCGGACAGGAGGTTGAGATCGATAGGGAAGGGGACAGAAGGTCGTGGAAGGGAAGAGGAGGAAGATTTTTATTTTTATTTAGTTTTTAATTATATAAAAAGAAAAATTATTTTTAATTATATGGTATTATTTAATTAAACTTGTGGGACCCAATTATTGGCCACATCAACACATAACATAATTTTTAACAGAATTGTGACATAAAGAACACATTAATTTGCAACACTCAATTTCAGGGACTACATTAATCAATTTTCAATTTCAAGGACCATCTTGATGGGGCACTTCAATTTCAGGAACTATTTGTGATAAAGACCCTTAATTAATTAAATATGATTAGAGTAATGTTATTCATACCATGTTTTTGTACCATATTTTCATACCTCCTTAGATGGCATTTGATGTTGATAGCCACATCATTTGAATTAATTAGATTTTTAAATTTAGTTCATTATTTAATAAACTAATAATTAAAAAAACTAGTTAATTAAATGATGATTATGGTATACGAGGAGTTTTTCTCTTTCCTTTTCTTGGGTTTTGCAAACTTTTCAAAGATGTGGTCGTCCACATCAGATGCCACCTAAACTAGTATAGAAATGTGGTATAAAAACATGGTATGAATAACATTACTCATCGGATTAATTCCATCCACTACGCATTCCCTATATACACATCCCGCCCCTTTCCCACAAGAGATTTTTCAGTGTGACCGGTACACGGAATGGTACACTGTGTGTCACTAAACAAATTGTGGGATATGTGTACACCACGTGTCATTAAACACAAATACATCTTAGAGGCCATGCTCTACCACATGCCTCTCCTTCACCTCGTTCCTGCCTGTCACGTGTCCAAGTCCTGGAATTGCGCCGTCCCCTTCTCCCTCTGCCACCTCAACTGAAGCATCAAGCCCTGACTCATTATCCTCGCCCAAACCACCAGATCTCCCTACAAGACCACCGCACGTGCTTACGACCCTGCCTCTCACGCTTGGGTCGACATCCACTCACAACCGTCCATCAATTTCATATGCACCCTTCAATCCTCCCACTCCACACTCTTCTACAGACTGTCTCCCTCCAAATTCGCCTTCTCAAAGGACCCCCTGCACCACACGTGGAACCACGTGGACCCCCTGTTCGTCTGGCGTAGCGACCCAATTGTCGCGCTGGTGGGCCACCGCATAGTCACTGGTGGAGGCACATGAGGACTAGAGTAGTCCTAGGCTTACCCTGACTTGAAAAAGCAAGATTAGTATTACACTTATTTCTATGCTTTGCAACTCTTCTCAACACTTATCTAATTATTTATCTATCTTTTCATCCAAATCCTATCCTAGAATTAAGAATAATATTTCAAATGGTCATTTATTACAAATCAATAAAACTTTTAAATTAAAACCCATCATTCACTTTTAACTAATAAAATCGTCTTTCACTCGTGCATTGGCAGAGTTATTCCCCATATTCTTCTTGAATTTCATATATTTATTCATTCCAAATCTCAACTTATTGAATAAAGAACAAATAAGGTTTGTAAAACTCTATTATTCTCTATAAAATATTTGTTTCTATTCTATCCTACCTTACTTGAGTTTTAGGGTTTGCAAATTTTTTAGTAATTCTCTCCATTGATTTTAATAATTATTTCAGTAGTATAGATGACATCATGCAATGGTTTTAAAATATGAAATTCATCGAGAATAATTATGATTACTATAAATAGATAAAATTATGTAATCATATGTTAATTTTGACTACTTAATTATTTGGATATTTTTATGATGTTTTTGCATTCGTAATTTTGTAACCACTATTTGTTTTTTTTTTTTCTATACTTGTGTGAGCTCATTCTCACAATAAATCCTGGCTCCGCCGGTGCGCATAGTCGTCGCAGGCGGCACCTGCGATTACGAGGACTACCACCTGGCCATCCGACACGAGGGAGAGCATATAGGAATGTGCAACTCAATGCCCGTTATCCTCAAGGACTCCGCTACCTCCACGTGGCTCTCTGTTGCCGTCGACGACAGCAAAATGTACGTGACGAATAAAAACACCGGTTTATCCTACACGTTCGATCCAGATTCCAAGACGTGTTGTGGACCGTACGATCTGTGTCCCGACGCGATGGTGTTCGGAGCCGTGACAGGATTTGCTAATGGCCGCTTTATTTTAGTGGAGGCTGTCGGAATCGCGGTGAATTTGAAAATCGTAAAAATGTGGGAAGTGAACGGGGTGTCGCTTGAGTGCAAAAAGTTGATTGGGGAGATGCCGCCGGTGATGGTGGAGAAGCTGAAGGGTGAGACCGACTCCACGGACACGATTTCGATGAGCTGCACGAGAGATATGGTGTGCCTGCATAACACTTGGCCGCGGGAGGAGTTGATCCTCTACGAGCTTGTCGACGGCGGGTGCAGGCGGGGGAGCGTACGGAATACAGTTGTGAACGACGGCACCCGAATGCAGAAGTTGGTGGTGACGTGTTCGAATGTTGGTCTACCGGATTTGCATAAAGCCGAACAACTTAGAGCGCTGAAAGTGGTTTGAAAAAGAAAGCAAGAATCATGGTGGAAGATTAATCATATATATTTTTACTTTACCAAGGACTATGTTGTTTTGAGAGCCTTCGTTGAATTTAATACATCGAAATAATCGTGACACATATTACATTAAAATGTGTTCTCGTGAATGCATCAGTCTTATAACTATTATACTTCTGATTACCCGAGTCTGAGAGGTAGAATGAACCCAAATAGGTGCCTTTGTAGGGCCTTAGATGTAGGCCTTGAGGCTTCCCATTAGAGTTCGTTCTTATACTCAAACGTTCTAGACCGCAGAACGGAATGAATCCAAATAGGTGCCTTTGTGGGGCCTTAGGTGTAGGCCTTGAGGCTTCCTATCAGAATCCTTTCCATGCTTAAGCGTTCTATGATAATCATAATGTAATAGAAATAAGACTAAGAGGTAGGTTGATTACTTGCGCCCCAAGTAACTTCGGACTTCTCGTTTATCAAGGATTGTCGTGGATGGGTTAAGTCCACATAAGGTTCTTTTTTATGCCTTGAGGCCAAGGACTTTTAACTAATCAGATTTACATGCCCGAGGGCTTAGGACTTGGATCTGGTTTGAACACTGAAGATATATTCAAATCGGATCCGAGTACTGAGAAAGCCTTTTAATAGTCATCTTGCTAGAAATAACTTGAATATAACTGGAAGTATACAACATATTGCTAGGCTAATGAATGAAAAGACAAAAACAAAGAAGGTCGGGCAAGGTTTAACCTTGTCGGGCAAGCCTGGTCGTCTTGCAGGTTTCTATCTTTGTAGTTTATCAAGGGTCTGAAAGCTTTAGAGAGAGAGAGAGATTTACAAAAGATGAATCGATACTACAGCAAGGTTGAACAAGGTAGCAGAGCTATTACAAGGGTTTGAGTGAAGGTTTATCCCGCGAGGGATGAAGGCTTATCCCGAGAGGGATGAAGGCTTGGGCTGACTACAGCTTCGTTTTGAAGGCAAATCTGGCTTTGAGCAAAGTTTGTGCTTGCATTTGTTTGTTTGATTGAGTGTCCTTATTCCTGGTTTCTCTTTCTTCTTATATAGACAACTCGGCTTGGTCTCCTGTAGCAGCAACCTTGCCCGAATGCGGTTTGAAGGGTGATGACTCATCAGCTATTTTACATGTACTGCCACCATAAAGTACTTTATGGGTTGTGTAGCTGGTCAGTCTATACCACTTGGCTTTTGGGTAGGTAAGCAAGTGGTCTTCATGAGCTGCACCAAGTCAGAAAAGGCCCTTTCCTGCTTTCTGGGCTTCGACTGGGCTTAGGCCGAGCTCTTCCCTAGGCATCCCTTTGGGCCAGCTCCTTTCTTGAGCCCAAAGTTCAAGTTTTCATCCAAACAAAATGTAATACTAATAATACAATCATTAACACCACATCATTTGATTTAGTTTAAAAATTGGCTAAATTGGATTAATGGTTTCTGTGACAATATAGTAATCAAAAGATAGGTCCCGTGGTAAAACAAATTTCGAATTTAAACTCTCGTGGTAAACTCCGTTAAGATTCAAGGCTAAAATTAGCATTTCTGTCAACTTTTCGGTAACTCAAAATTAACAATCTCACCCTTCCCCAAAGATCTCATTGGATTTTCAAAGGTTAATCTCAGTTTACTACTATGAAGTTTCTTGGTTTTCAACATTTGGTACATGAAGTTTTTCCATCCCAGTCTGGTACCTAAAGTCATAATTCTAGGACACTTTCATACATTCGTTAAGTTCTCCATCATAACCTTTGTTAATTGATGATGTGGCGCCTACATGGATAATAACTGGACGTCACATGTCAATATGGGTCCACATGGATATAAAAAATTTAAAATTTAAAATAAATAAATAAATTGTTTTTCACCCACCCTTCTCCTACCTCAACGCCCCAACCCCCTCCCTCCCTTCTCTCCTCTACAACCCACACCAAACCTTCCCTCACACCCAACCCAACCCAACAAAATCCCACCCAAAAGAATTCAAATTCAACAAAAAACCCTTTCAATTTCTGAAATTTATCAAAAACCCAGGTTACCCAAATCACTAATTTGGATAAAACACAAACCTTAACTAATTCTTTTGCATTTCTAGCCCCTACTGCCACCTCATTGGACACCGGCAACAGCATTGGCACGTGGTGGCTCCCCTGCTTCGGTGCTTAGGTTCTTATATCTCCTCAGGTGGCTCGCTAACTAGAGATGCTCCTCAAATTATGGAGATTATGGTTTATGCAAATGGGGAGGTGATGAGGGTGGAGGAGAGAAAAGGGAGGGGAGGCAAAGAGGGTTGAGGTGGGTCTGGTATTAAGAGTTTGGGTGGCCGCAGAGGAGAGAAGGGAGGAAGCGGGGTAAAGTGAGGTAGGAGAGGTGGGTGTGCAGGAAGGGTGGGTGCGGGTTTTAGAGGACAGAAGGGAGTGAAGGGGTTGAAGGGGGTTGTGAGGTAGGAGACGGGTAAATCCAAAAAACAATTTTTTTTTTCAAGTTTTAAATTTTAAATTTTTTAATATCCACGTGGACCCTATATTGACACGTGGCTTTCAGTTATTGTCTACGTGGGCACCACTTCATCAGTTGATGGATGTTCTGACACAAAACTTAATGGATATATAAAAGTGTCCTAGAATTATGACATTAGGTATCAAACTGGGACAGAAAAAAAAACTTCATGTACCAAATATTGAAAACCAAAAAGCTTCAGGTAATAAATTGAAATTAACCTAATTTTCAAACTACAAAGCTGATTTTGTTCAACCTCCATTTTTCATGCGTTTTCTCCCTGCGTTGTATTTGAATGGATGAGAATCCCATCCGGATCCAAATGATTGGGATCCTAAGGATCCTCACATCCTAGCCGTTCATCGTCTATCGTGCGGTCAGAAATCATTTGAATTTTATTATTTAAAATTAAACACAAATAGTACCTGATGAAAACTGACCGTACGATATATGATGAACGGTTAAGATGTGAAGATCCCTACCATTTGGACCCAGATGGGATCCTCATCCTATTTGAATAGCTCCAACCTCAATCTTTTGATCAGAAAAAGAAAAAGAAGAAAGAAAAATTGTGTGCGCATTGAGATATAGAGTGCATTCGAAGTAGCAATATTCTTACCATCAAATCAATGGCACCAAACAATCCAAACCCATCTCCGATCCAAAAGAGAACCTCATTATCATGTTTCTTCAATCTCCATGGATGCATTTAACAGAAGAAACCCTTTTTCATCTTTCCTCAATCTCTATAGATGCATCCAACAGAAGAACTCCATTTCCCTGTAAATGACTACCACTACGTATTTTGGATTTTCATCGCCAATTTTCTCCTCCCATCGTTTATAATTATAACATTAATTTTCATTTCACCACGGGAGTTTAAATCCAATTTTTTTTCACCACAACGGTTATCTTCTTATTACCCTCTTACAACAGGAACCATTCATCCAATTTAGCCTTAAAATTTTATGCATTACCCTAATATTTAACAGTAATAAGAAAAATATGCAGTGGTGCCATTATTTTCTATTTTTCTGTTCCATAATTACTAGAACACTGGTTTCCAAAAAGAGACATGGGTTCGAGTTAGGGATGGCAACTCAAACCGCTAAATTGATAACAATAAATAACCACCTGAATTGAGCGGATTTGGGTATTAAAATTCGGGTATATTATGGATGTGGGGAAAAACCGTGAACTTTATTCAGTTATGGTTTGGATATGGTTATAGGGGTCCTAAATCCATATCCATCCTCGAATCCAAATTGAATAATAATAATATAAAATATAATATAATTTATATATAATACTATTGTTGTAGGCCTAATTTACTGAACAATATAAATGATAGGGAGAGAGGGGCCATTGGCACAGAGAGAAGAGAGAGATGTGTATTTATGAGATGTGTGCTATGTCACCTCATTCTGCCTTTATTTTTAGTAGTAGAGAAGGTAAATTCCTTACCGCAATAGGATTTCAACTCTAATAGGATAATATCTAATCTAAGAGATATGGTAGAATCCCAAAGGGGATATCCTAGATATGATAAGATTTACACAAGCACATTCCTACTCTAATATGATTGCAACACTCCCCCTTGAGTGTGTAAGTACTCAAACAAAACATCGCATCAGGTCTTCAGCAAATGAAGTAGGTCAATTGACACAACGGGCAAATGCGAGTCTCAAATTGAAGAAAGTATGCATTGGTAGTAAAACTCACAAAACCTCATTATGGTAAAACTAAGATAGGTACAAAACCCATAGACTAAGGAGAAAAGTGAGAAGTATGCATAATTTTTAAAACAAAAGTCATAAGGACAAAAGTAATGAACCTTAATGGAGTATGATTGTCCCATGATAGGTGCCTCATCAAAACCTCATTAGGTAGCAAAAACCTAGTGGGAAAATGCTCCTAATCATAGGTAAAAAAGTACATTAAGATCAAGTTAGTATACTCTAGGATACTCCCCCTGAGTTAGACATCACTTCCAAATAAGAGAACTACAAGCTATTTAACTTAGAAATTTTACACATACTGATTCCTTGGACGAGCATCTAAAAAGTAGACTTCAACAATGACTTGGTGAAGAGATCGGCCAGGTTGTCTTGGGAACGGATTTGCTTGACTCTGATGTTCTGATGTTATTGTTGTTGGTGAGGATAAAAGAACTTCGGCCCAATATGCTTGGTGTTGTCTCCCTGGATGTATCCTTTCTTCAATTGCTTGATACATGCGGCATTATCTTCAACGACAATAGTAAGATGACTAGTGCTTCGAATATGTTCTATGACTGCCTTTAACAAAAAACATTCACGCGAGGCTGTTGGAAGTATTCCCACAAAGCCAATCATTTGATGTAATAGCTTTTGGAATACTTATTGTATTAAACTTTTATATATTTAATGAAGGGCAAAGCTTGTTGTTAATCACTATTTATTGTATCATGTGTTTAAGCAATAAGAGAATCCAAGGAATGTATTTGATCTAAGAGACAAGTGATCTAAGTAAGCTAGATTAACGAGACCTTTCTCTTATGTTCATTCCTAAAACGTTCCTAGCCATAGGATTACCAATTGGGCATTGACAATCCGCTAAGGTTAGTATGTGTTATGTCGACTCAAGCGTGAGTATGACTAGTCTCAAGTCAATTAGTGTTGGACACTAAGACAAACACATAGGTGCTCGAAAGAGTAATCGAGTACACTGAATCACGATCAAAAGAGAGTTCGAACATACATGTCATGTAAGAACTCGATAGTTGTAATATGCAAAGTAGTCCTTTGACCTGAGGCATCATAGATGTCTAATGGTTAGGTCCTTGACCTTTGATCATGTCAAAGGCATTCCATTGGAGTGTCCACGGCATTGTTGGGGTCAAGCTATCTAGTCATGTAGGCATATGAATGCACAACAAGGGATCTCTAACCTTCCATGGTGGAAGGAGAATACTCTAAGATATGATTCGAGAGTCTTTGGCCAAAGCATATGAATATGACTTAGGAAGTTTGTTCCAAATCATATTCAATTGAATCATATAGAGAAGAATCACATTGGATAGTAGACATGAAACAAACTATCACTTAAACAATGTGATTAAGAGTATTGTATTAGAAAATGACCGTATTGCATTGTAGTTGTAACTGGATAGGTTCTCCAACCAATTCTACTAAGCTTGGGTAACCATGACATGCTGCTAGGTGTCACTCATGGTTTGTGGAAGCCCTGATGATTAGCAAAACACTAATTTTAAGGGAGAATTGAAATGTGGTTTCAATTCACAATCGATCGTTAAGAGTAACAATCGCCCACTACCTCGCTAAATGGAACCTAATGGATCGTACACCGAGTAAGGATGAAAGTGAAGAAATTAAATGAAATGGATATGCAATTAAATGGTTTAATTGAAGAATGGTCAAGATTAATTAATTAGTTAATTAATTTTACGAAAGGTTCGTATTGGGCTTTTAAGTTGGTTTTGGGTTTCGGGGCCCAAAAGTGTTTTGGTCCACAAGGCCCATTATGTTTAAGTTGTATGACAACTAAAACAAAATGGGCAATAAGCCCAATCACAACAAATAGGCTGGCCATGGTGAGGAGAGGGTGAAGGTTTGCTTAATTGCAAAGTTGCCACTCACCTAAGTAAAGTGTTATAAAAGCAACTTTATAGCTATTTTTCTCATGAGGGTCTTTCTTTGAGGCAAAGAGGTGAAACATTTTCTCTCTTTCTCTCTACAAAGAGGCCGGCCACTTAGAGGAGATTAATCTAGCAATCTTTTCTTCTCTAAGTCATCCATTTTCATCTTCACACCTCACCCTTGGAATGGAGACTTAGAGACACCAAACCTTTGGTGTTTTGGAGATCCTTTCCTCACATCCTCAAGGACCAAAGGAGCACAAAAGGAGAATGAAATCACAAGCAAGATCCAAGGAGCTTGTTGGTGACTTGAAGGCCCTCCACTTGGGTGAATCCCTTGTGTAAACAAGGATGAGCTTCAAGGGTAAAGAATCTCTAAATTCTTCATTCTCTTTAATGTTGTTAAAGAGTCTTTTGGTTCACCATATACTAGGCTTTGAAAGTCATGGGTTTTATGAATTGTTTTTTAATGCATGCCTACTTTAATGTGTTAATAGTTTGCATGTGTATTCAAATGTTCTTACTTGTTCTTGGCTAGGACAAAATTTTTCCTTCAAGTGGTATCAGAGCCTAGGCCTAGTTTATGGTGAATCCTTTTGGGTTTTGTGATTTTCATGATTTGTGATTTAAATGTTGTAAATGTTACAAGCTTTGTTCTTGCTTTTGAATATAAATTTTGCTTGAAAATTTAGCATCTCAAATGTTGTAGATGTAGTTCATTTAAGCATGAATATTGGAACTAAATTTGGTGCCATGAATGTTGGGAAATTCGTCCAAGTCCAAAGGGTGATTTTTTGGGTTCATGTTTGTCTTGTTAAAATGGTTTTAAAGTGACTTTTGGAACCCCTAAGTACCCTAGGATGTTAACCCTCTTTTGAGTAGTGAAAATTTGTGTTTTGGTGAGTGAAAACATTCATGGAGCTATTATGAGTTTTCATGAGTGTTCTTCAATGTTTTTGAAGTTCTTGCCAAGAACAAAGAGTTTTGAAGTTTTGATTCAAAAGTTTTATGTTTTTCATAAAGTTTTGGTTTAATTTTGATGGGTGATGGTTATTGGTGAAACATTATTATTGGCTTTAATGTTTGACAAAGTTTTAATGTTTGACATAAATTTTTCTTACAACCTATCTATATCACCTTTATATCTCACCTAATAAAATCAACTTGCAAAAACTTTTTAGAAAATTTTTCACTTGTTCACTCAATGGCCGGCCACCCCTTAGTGGGGGTACTTTTGGGGCCTTTTATGCAATTACATAAAGATTTGATACTTTTGTGTATTTGCACTTTGGCCCAAAAGTTTACGTTTTTACGTTAAGGCCCAAAAAACTCTAAAGGACAAATTGTTTTGCTCCTTTAATGATGTTTTTACATTAATAAAATTTTGGGTTCTAGTTGTAATTACATGACGTTGTGGACTTTTGTGTTTTTACAAAGTGACCCCAAAAGTTTTTGTTTTAGCTAAATGGCCCAAAAGTTGTGGTCATTGTTTTTGGCCCAAATAAAATGAGAACAAAATTGTTTTGTCTCTTTAAAAGAGAATTGGATTTTCATTTTGTTTAGTTCCATTTAAATCAATTCTATGAATCCGAAAACCAATTGTTTAAGTTGCTTTCTTAGTTAATGTGATTGATTAAGGAAAGGGTGATTATGAACCAAAGGCCTCGATAATTGAGCTATGTGATTGGCCGATTTACATTATGAATGTTTGGGTTAAGTAGATTAGATTTGAATGTAATTTGATTAATTCAATTTGTTGTAAATGGACATAAGTCCATCATTTGTGTTGTAAAAGGGCATAAGCCCTTATTATTATTTCATGTATTCCTTTTTGTTTATATGTATGCAAATTGGAATAGTTGGGTCCAACGCCTAATAGGAAATAACGGTTTAATTAGATAAACGCGTAACCAAAATCAACAACTATCTACCTTAAACCCAAGGTCCAACACAAGGCTCGTGTTGGATCAAACCAAACGGTTCATAATCATCCTAAAACCTAATATGACTATATAGTCCATATGAGGATGCAATGCGTTCGTTAGTAGTTCCATATAGTCTCGCTTGTTTCAACGAAACAGTGGGAGTATTATATGCTACTAATTCATATTAACTTGGACCAATAGTTGTGATAGGCCCAAGTTCTTTTAATAAGATTAAAATGATTTTGATGTAGCCCAACACTACTCCCTCAAACAAAACGAATATTAAGTTGATAAGCGAGAGATGTTTTGAACATCTCTTCGTAGGCCTTCCACCGTGGTGGGCTTCAATCGTTTGTGACTCATACACCGTATTCGTCCAGTTCTGGGGTATGCAAAGTATGTGCTTACATTCATGAGAAGCCCATAAACATATGATGAAGTGAAAGTAGGCAACGAGTATGGCCAATATGATATTCTTCTGAGGCCATTCTTGAACCCCTACTTGAACAAGCATGGTGGGAATGACTTAACTAAGTGCAATGGTGCCAATATGATATTCTTCTGAGGCATCATTCTCTAGAGGCCAAACTAGATGGGTAATTACAAAAGTTGTAAATGGCTAAAGCGTTATCCTCTCATCATTATTGTTGCTAGCCAATATGATATTCTTCTGAGGTGGGCTTGGTAATGGTGAGTCTCCCATACCCCGCTAAGAGTTCAATATAACTCTCGAATTCCATTGAGGGCTGTGGAATTTGCCAAAAATAGTGGGTGGTACTATTTGATTTAAGACCCAATCAAGTAGTTTTAAAACAAACAATCTAATACGATTTCTGTTATGTTATGTAGTTAACGACATGCCTAAAATAATACCCACCATTATACTTGACAAAAGGGGCCTTAGGGGCCAACGTTTCCTTGCTTGGTATCGCCACATTGAGAATGTCTCAAAGGTGAAAGACATATTGTATGTGCTTAAGCAATCCCCTCCTCATGTACCTCCTACGAAACTAGCTTCAAAGGAGGAGTGTCAAAATTATGCTAGACACTATGAGGATGACTTACAAGCCAAATGCTTAATCCTCACTTCACTTAGTGAGGAGCTTATGAAGCTACATAAGCACATGGACACTTCTTATGCCATGGTTGAAAGTTTGCATAAGATGCATGACATTGAGACTAGTAATGTACGATTCTCAAATGTTTGTAGTCTATTGAATGCCAAAATGGCAAAGGGGACATCGGTCCATAAACATGGACAAAAGATGGAAAAGATATTTAAAGATCTTAAAAGTTTAGGAACTTCCATCGATGGGAAAATGGCCCAAGATTTTTTCCTTGCATCTCTCTCGGATGATTTCACTAAGTTTATTGTAAACTATAAAGTGAATAGATTCGATCATGCTTTAAACGAGATGATTGACATGTGCTGTAAATTTGAAAAAGGTTTCAAAAAAGACAGTGGGAGTGAGAATGCAATTACAAGGAAAAAGTTGCATAAGAAGAAGGCAAAGAAATCCAAAGGAACATGCTTTCATTGTGGAAAGGATGAACGTTGGAAGAAGAAATACAGGGTGCGCATTGCGAGCCTTATGACACGAACTTTTGAAGAGACTATTTCCGTCATAGAGACTGCATTTACAGTGAGCTCCAATTCCTGGATATTTAATTCAGGCGCTAGTCAACATATCTGCAATACGTTGCAGGGACTAGCAGGGAGCAAGTCACTACGCAATGGGGAGATGGTTGTGCGAGTTGAGAACGGCACTAAAATCTCTGCAAAAGAAATAGGCACCTACATGCTTAAACTACCCTCTGGGGAAGTCCTGGAACTTAAAAATTGTTTATATTTTCCTTCATGTATAAAGAATTTGATTTCTATCTCTAAGCTTTTACGAGATGGGCACTCAGTATTGTTTGACAAAATGAGTTGCAATTTATACTTGAACGGTCGTATTATCTCTCATGGTAATATGATAGAGGGACTTTTTCACCTAGAGACGAATAGTGGGATGCACTGTATTGAATGCGGGAATACCTCAAAACCCAAAAGGGCTAGAGAAGAAGTTAACCAAGAAAAGATGTGGCATCTTAAACTTGGACATGTGAACCTTGATAAGATTCGCAAGATGTCGAAAGACGGATATATCCGCCCATTAGGTAATGACCAGATGGGTACTTGTGAATGTTGCTTAAAAGGGAAGATGACCAAATTTCCATTCACTGGGAAAGGAGAGCATGCCATTGAAATTCTAGGGTTAATCCACACTGACGAATGTGGACCTATGTCTACTACGTCGAGAGGAGGCTTCTCCTACTATATCACATTCACCGACGATCACTCTCGGTTTGGCTATGTGTATCTTATGAAGTACAAGTCAGAATCCTTTGAAAGGTTCAAAGAATTCAAGAATGAAGTTGAGAAGCAAACTGGGAAACAGATAAAAACCCTAAGATCGGATCGAGGGGGTGAATATCTGAGTAACGAGTTCCTAGATTATCTCAAAGAGTGTGGAATAGTATCACAGTTGACTCCACCAGGAACTCCTCAGCATAACGGAGTTTCTGAACGGAGAAATCGAACCTTGATGAATATGGTTCATTCTATGATGAGTTCTGCCAATCTACCAGTAACATTCTGGGGATAAGCTCTATATACAACAGCTTACTTGCTTTATAGAGTACCTTTCAAGTCAGTTTCACAAACGCCATATGAGATATGGCATGGCAAAAGCACAAATCTTAATCATATTAGGATTTGGGGTTGTCCGGCTTACATTAAAAGGCTTGAAGCTGACAAGCTTGAAGCAAGATCTGTTAAGTTCTACTTTGTGGGGTATTCCAAACAGACTTTGGGATACGAATTCTATAACCCTGACGACAAGAAAGTCTTTGTCGCCAGAACTGCTATGTCCCTTGAGGACGAATTCGTTCTCAATGGAAGTAGCGAGAAAACGATAGAATTGAAGGAAATTAATGAGATTAATGATGAACCACAAACAAGCACTCGACAAGATGACAACCCTGTTCCTGAACCCCTAGCTCCACGTAGATCTGAACGGGTTAGTAAGCCACCTAAGAGGTATGGCTTAGACAATGACTTTGCGGAATTGCACCTTCTAGGTGACAATGACACAAAGGAGGACCCTAGGGACTACACTGAAGCAATGTCCGACATTGATTCAAAGAGATGGCAAGAGGCCATGAAATCCGAGATGGATTCCATGTATCAAAATCAGGTCTGGACTCTTGTAGACCCTCCAGAAGGTATAGTACCTGTTGGAAACAAATGGGTCTTCAAGAGGAAGATAGGCGTTGATGGGAACGTGGAGACTTATAAGGCTAGACTAGTAGCCAAGGGTTACAGGCAAAGAGAAGGGATTGACTATGAAGAAACCTTCTCTCCTGTAGCCATGATTAAGTCCATTCGGATTTTGCTTGCTATAGCTACGTACCATGATTATGAAATCTGGCAAATGGACGTGAAGACGGCCTTTCTGAACGGCTACCTAGATGAAGAGCTTTACATGGCCCAACCCGAAGGTTTCGTGTCCAAGTCTGAAAAGATTAAAGTATGCAAGCTTCAGAGGTCCATTTATGGACTTAAGCAAGCCTCCAGGAGCTGGAACATTCGTTTTGATACTGAAATCAAATCGTTTGGTTTTACTCAAAATGAAGACGACAATTGTGTTTATCAAAAGGTCGTTAGGGATGCAGTTGTATTCCTAGTGTTATATGTAGATGACATATTACTATTCAGGAATGACACTGCAGTACTTTCTTCTGTAAAAGTGTGGTTGTCCAAAACCTTCCACATGAAAGATTTGGGAGATGCATCTTATGTACTTGGGATAAAGCTCTATCGTGATAGATCCAGAAAATTAATTGGATTATCCCAATCTATGTACATAGATAAGGTGCTAAGTAGGTTCCAGATGGAACAATCTAAGAAAGGTTTTCTTCCTGTAAGACATGGAATTCACCTTTCTAAGTCCATGGAACCTAAGAATCCTAAAGAGATACAGCAAATGAGTGCTATTCCTTATGCTTCCGCCATAGGAAGTCTCATGTATGCCATGATATGCACAAGGCCTGATATCGCATATACTGTAAGCATTACTAGTCGATATCAATCTAACCCAGGATCAGAACACTGGACTGCTGTCAAGACAGTCCTTAAGTACTTAAGAAGAACTAAGGACATGTTCCTCGTTTATGGAGGAGCGACAGAGTTGAGAATGGAAGCCTATACAGACACAGATTTCCAATCTGACGTCGATGATAGAAGTTCCTGTTGGAAATATGCCCTGAAAGTCAATCTTTGGAAGAAACCTTTCAGGACAAAAGAATCGATGTATGGATGACTCTTATACATCAAATGGCAAAGACACGAATTAGGACTATCTCAATAAACGATATATGTCCTAAATAGTGTATCCATGGATAATGGATTGATTGAAGAAGTAATCTAATGATGTTAGACTACAGAGACCTTCTTCACATAACCATTATGTCCAAAAGGTTCCTAGTCATTGGATTGTTGGAGGGAAACTGACAATGCTTAGACCGGTACATACTGTGTCCGCTTCAAATGGAAGGATGGAAAGTCTCATCCCATTCATGTTGTGACACTAAAACA
The DNA here is from genome assembly GCF_916048215.2 of Malus sylvestris. Taxonomy (NCBI): domain Eukaryota; kingdom Viridiplantae; phylum Streptophyta; class Magnoliopsida; order Rosales; family Rosaceae; genus Malus; species Malus sylvestris. The sequence continues at coordinate 37,727,847 of NC_062272.1, read as the reverse complement.
AGTATGTAGGTGCTCATTAAGAGAATGAGTTCACTGAACACAATCGAACGAGAGTACTTGCATGGAGGTCTACTCACATGTCAAGCAAGTAACTCTAATGGTTGGAATAATGTAAGTAGTCCTTTGACCTGAGGCATCATCGTTGTCTTGTGACTAAGTACTTAATCTTTGATTATGTCAAAGTCACCCCATTCGCGGATGTCCACGGCATAATTGGGGTTAAGCCACTTAGTCATGAAGGCAAGTGAATGCGCAACAAGGAATCTCTAATCCTCGATTAGAGAGGAAGAATTCTAAGATATGATTCGGGAATCTTCGGCCGAAGTATCGAGCGTAATAAAGGAAAGCGTTCCTATACGACTCAATAGAATCATATAAGAAGGAATAATCACATTAGGGGTTTGACATAATATATCCATACCCTAGTAATGTGATTGAGAGTATTGTTTTAGAGAAGGATCGAATTACATTGTAATTCCAACTGAATAGGTTCTCCGAACAACTTCTACATTAGCTTGGGTAGCTATGACATATGGTTAGATGTCACTCATAGCTTGTGAGTTCTTCTAGATGATTAAATGTAGTCATCAAAGAAGAAAGGTGAATTAAAATGAAGTTTTAATTCACTAAGTGATTGAATTAAATATAATCAATTGGATTGAAGCCAATCACCTCACTGCCTTGCTAATTAGAACCTAAAATGATTTTACACCGATACACTCTTGTTTTGAGTAATTAATGGATGATGGAAATAATTAATTGGATTAATTAAGTGTTGTGATTAATTTAGAAAGTCTAAAGAAATCATAAAAGCGATAAAAGATCGTTTTGGGCTTAAAGAAACGTTCGGGTTTAATTGGGCCCATTGGGCCTAAACCCATTGGGCTTTTATTCAAGCATAGGATGACTTGAAATAATAAAAGCCCAAAGCCCAAACCTAACACTAAAGGGCCGGCCACTTAAAGGGTTTGGGAGAGATATTTAGTCAAGTTGTTGACTAGGTTTCTTTTTGTCTATATAAGGAACTTTATAGCACAAAGTTCATTAGGGTTTTTTGTGTGTTTTTGAACAACAAAGAGGCAAAAGAAAATAGCTCTCTAAAACCACAAAGGCCGGCCACCTAGAGGGTGAATTTACTAACAATCTTTCACCCTTTTGGTTATTCCTCCATCCATCTCACTACACTAGTGGGTGTGGATCTTTAGAGGTCTTCTCCTTTGGAGACTAAAGGAGAACCTTGGAGCACTCTTACTAACAAAGTGGAGGAGGCAAGGAGGGAGGCTAGACTCAAGGACTTCAAGGAACAAAGGGCTTGGAGGTGGTCCATCCTTGGTCTCAAGTCTAGATCAAGAGGTATAAGACTAAACTTTCACTTTGTTCTTTACTAAAATGTTTTGATGCATTATATATAAACCTATGAACCTTGAAGGGGATTTGCATGACTATAGCTTTGATTTTATTTGATAAATTGCTTCTGTTGCTCATGTATATAAATTTTGAATTGTATATGCATGCTAGTCATTTAGAAATCCCATGTGTTAAACTCATAATTTTCCCTTCAGTTCCAACTCCGGATATGTATTCACTCTGAATGGTGGGGCTGTCAGTTGGAAAAGCAAGAAACAAAGTGTAATTGCTGATTCCACGATAGAGGTTGAATATGTCGCTGCAGTTGAAGCCAGCAAAGAAGCGTTTTGGATGAAAAAGTTCATCACTGAACTTGGAGTGGTTCCAACCATTACATCACCAATATGCTTGGTGTTGTCTCCCTTGATGTATCACTTCTTCAATTGCTTTATACATGCGGCATTATCTTCAACGACAATAGTAAGATGACTAGTGCTTCGAATATGTTCTATGACTACTTTTAACAAAAAGCATTCACGCGAGGCTGTTGGAAGTATGCCCACAAAGCCACTCATTTGATGTAATAGCTTTTGGAATACTTATTGTATTAAACTTTTATATATTTAATGAAGGGCAAAGCTTGTTGTTAATCACTATTTATTGTATCATGTGTTTAAGCAATAAGAGAATCCAAGGAATGTATTTGATCTAAGAGACAAGTGATCTAAGTAAGTTAGATTAACGAGACCTTTCTCTTATGTTCATTCCTAAAACGTTCCTAGCCATAGGATTGCCAATTGGGCATTGACAATCCCCTAAGGTTAGTATGTGTTATGTCGACTCAAGCGTGAGTATGACTAGTCTCAAGTCAATTAGTGTTGGACACTAAGACAAACACATAGGTGCTCGAAAGAGTAATCGAGTACACTGAATCACGATCAAAAGAGAGTTCAAACATACATGTCATGTAAGAACTCGATAGTTGCAATATGCAAAGTAGTCCTTTGACCTGAGGCATCACAGATGTCTAATGGTTAGGTCCTTGACCTTTGATCTTGTCAAAGGCATTCCATTAGAGTGTCCACGGCATTGTTGGGGTCAAGCTATCTAGTCATGTAAGCATATGAATGCACAACAAGGGATCTCTAACCTTCCATGGTGGAAGGAGAATACTCTAAGATATGATTCGAGAGTCTTTGGCCACAGCATATGAATATGACTTAGGAAGTTTGTTCCAAATCATATTCAATTGAATCATATAGAGAAGTATCACATTGGATAGTAGACATGAAACAAACTATCACTTAAACAATGTGATTAAGAGTATTGTATTAGAGAATGACCGTATTGCATTGTAGTTGTAACTGGATAGGTTCTCCAACCAATTCTACTTAGCTTGGGTATGTTGGAAATATGCCCTGAAAGTCAATCTTTGGAAGAAACCTTTCAGGACAGATGAATGGATGTATAGATGAATCTTATACATCAAATGGCAAAGATACTAATTACGACTATCTCAATAAACGATATATGTCCTAAGTAGTGAATCCATGGACAATGGATCGATTGAAGAAGTAATCTAATGATGTTAGACTACAGAGACCTTCTTCACATAACCATAATGTCCAAAAGGTTCCTGGTCATTGGATTGTCGGAGGGATACGGACAATGCTTAGACCGGTACATACTGTGTCTGCTTCAAATGGAAGGATGGAAAGTCTCATCCCATTCGTGTGGTGACACTAAGAAAAGTATGTAGGTGCTCATTAAGGGAATGAGTTCACTGAACACAATCGAACGAGAGTACTTGCATGGAGGTCTACTCACATGTCAAGCAAGTAACTCTAATGGTTGGAATAATGTAAGTAGTCCTTTGACCTGAGGCATCGTCGTTGTCTTGTGGCTAAGTACTTAATCTTTGATTATGTCAAAGTCACCCCATTCGCGGGTGTCCACAGCATAATTGGGGTTAAGCCACTTAGTCATGAAGGCAAGTGAATGCGCAACACGGAATCTCTAATCCTCGATAAGAGAGGAAGAATACTCTAAGATATGATTCGGGAATCTTCGGCCGAAGTATCGAGCGTAATAAAGGAAAGCGTTCCTATACGACTCAATTGAATCATATAAGAAGGAATAATCACATTAGGGGTTTGACATAATATATATCCATACCCTAGTAATGTGATTGAGAGTATTGTTTTAGAGAAAGATCGAATTATGTTGTAATTCCAACTGAATAGGTTCTCCGAACAACTTCTACATTAGTTTGGGTAGCTATGACATATGGTTAGATGCCACTCATAGCTTGTGAGTTCTTCTAGATGATTAAATGTAGTCATCAAAGAAGAAAGGTGAATTAAAAGGAAGTTTTAATTCACTAAGTGATTGGATTAAATATAATCAATTGGATTGATGTCAATCACCTCACTGCCTTGCTAATTAGAACCTAAAATGATTGTACACCGATACACTCTTGTAGTGAGTAATTAATGGATGATGGAAATAATTAATTGGATTAATTAAGTGTTGTGATTAATTTAGAAAGTCTAAACAAATCATAAAAGCGATAAAAGATCGTTTTGGGCTTAAAGAAACGTTCGGGTTTAATTGGGCCCATTGGGCCTAAACCCATTGGGCTTTTATTCAAGCATTGGATGACTAGAAATAGATAAAAGCCCAAAGCCCAAACCAACACAAAGGGGCCGTCCCTTTAAAGTGGAGAGGGAGAGATATTTAGTCAAGTGGTTGACTAGGTTTCTTTTTTGTCTATATAAGGAACTTTATAGAGATTTAATCCTTAGGGTTTTTTGTGTGTTTTAAAACAACAAAGAGGCAAAAGAAACATCTCTCAAAAACCACAAAAGGCCGGCCACCTTGAGGGTGATTTAGCTAACAATCTTTTACCCTTTTGGTTATTTCCTCCATCCATCTCACTACACTAGTGGGTGTGGATATTTAGAGGTCTTCTCCTTTGGAGACTAAAGGAGAACCTTGGAGCACTCTTACTAACAAAGTGGAGGAGGCAAGGAGGGAGGCTAGGCTCAAGGACTTCAAGGAGCAAAGGACTTGGAGGTGGTCCATCCTTGGTCTAAAATCAAGATCAAGAGGTATAGATCTAAACTTTCACTTAGTTCTTTACTTGAATGTTTTAGATGCATTATATATAAACCTATGAACCTTGAAGGGGATTTGCATGACTATAGCTTTGATATTATTTGATAAATTGCTTCCGTTGCTCATGTATATAAATCTTGAATTGTATATGCATGCTAGTCATTTAGAAATCCCATGTGTTAAGCTCATAATTTTCCCTTCAGGGTAACCATGACATGCTGCTAGGTGTCACTCATGGTTTGTGGAAGCCCTGATGATTAGCAAAACACTAATTTTAAGGGAGAATTGAAATGTGGTTTCAATTCACAATCGATCGTTAAGAGTAACAATCGCCCACTACCTCGCTAAATGGAACCTAATGGATCGTACACCGAGTAAGGATGAAAGTGAAGAAATTAAATGAAATGGATATGCAATTAAATGGTTTAATTGAAGAATGGTCAAGATTAATTAATTAGTTAATTACTTTTACGAAAGGTTCGTATTGGGCTTTTAAGTTGGTTTTGGGTTTCGGGGCCCAAAAGTGTTTTGGTCCACAAGGCCCATTATGTTTAAGTTGTATGACAACTAAAACAAAATGGGCAATAAGCCCAATCACAACAAATAGGCCGGCCATGGTGAGGAGAGGGTGAAGGTTTGCTTAATTGCAAGTTTGCCACTCACCTAAGAAAAGTGTTATAAAAGCAACTTTATAGCTATTTTTCTCATGAGGGTCTTTCTTTGAGGCAAAGAGGTGAAACATTTTCTCTCTTTCTCTCTACAAAGAGGCCGGCCACTTAGAGGAGATTAATCTAGCAATCTTTTCTTCTCTAAGTCATCCATTTTCATCTTCACACCTCACCCTTGGTGTGGAGACTTAGAGACACCAAACCTTTGGTGTTTTGGAGATCCTTTCCTCACATCCTCAAGGACCAAAGGAGCACAAAAGGAGAAGGAAATCACAAGCAAGATCCAAGGAGCTTGGAGGTGACTTGAAGGCCCTCCACTTGGGTGAATCCCTTGTGTAAACAAGGATGAGCTTCAAGGGTAAAGAATCTCTAAATTCTTCATTCTCTTTAATGTTGTTAAAGAGTCTTTTGGTTCACCATATACTAGGCTTTGAAAGTCATGGGTTTTATGAATTGTTTTTTAATGCATGCCTACTTTAATGTGTTAATAGTTTGCATGTGTATTCAAATGTTCTTACTTGTTCTTGGCTAGGACAAAATTTTTCCTTCAGAGGCTTCATGCAAGGCGAGAATCTCAACATCGTTCGAAAAAGTTACAACTAGTATTTGCTTGGTAGACCTCCAAGATATTGTAGTGTCTCCAACGGTAAAGACATAACCCATTTGAGAACGTGCCTTATGTGGTCAGACAGATAACTTGGAACTGCATAACCAACAAAGCAAGAATCAACCGAAAAACCGAGGGGGTAGTGGCTCATCTCAAGGATTCATGGGTGTAGAACAAGCTCAATTTTGGTGTACACTTGAGGTAGTGGAAAATTTCTTTAATACCATTCCAGTGTCTGCATGTAGACACAATGCTGTATCTTGCCAAAAGATTCACAGCGAATGAGATGTCAGGTCTAGTGCATTGAGCAAGTACAATAAAACACCAATTGCACTTTGGTATGGAACTTCAGGCTTCAAAATCTCTTCCTCGTCCTCTTCGGACAGAAGGGATCTCACTTAGCATCTAAAGTCCGAACAATCATAGTAGTCCTCGAAGGTTTCGGTTTGTCCACATTAAAACGTCGTAACACCTTCTAGGTGTAGTTTGATTGTTGTACTGGGATTCCATCCGAACGGTGCTTAATCTTTAAGCCGAGGTAATATCAAGTTTTTCCAAGATCCTTCATCTCAAATTCTGATTTCAAGTGAACGAAAATTTCCTTAACCTCAATCTCTAGGCCGAGGCGTGTTTTGTATCACACCATTTCATTCTTCTCATCACAAAAACCCACTTGTAGCCCATGGGCTTCACATGTAGTGCAGTAGGAGCTACAGGTCCAAACACCTTACGTTTCATAAGCGAATCGAGTTTGACTTGGATTGCTTGTTTGTAGTTTGACCAATCCGTTATATGTTGACATTCATCAATGGAACGTGGTTTAATGTCATCGGTAAGCATGATGTCAATAGCTACTATGTATGCAAAGGCGTTGTCGACGATCATCTCATTCTGATTCCAAACCTCATCCAAAACTGCATAATGAACTAAAATCGTGATTCTTGGAAGGTCGATCTGTCTCATATAAGACATCACTGTAATCTAGAATAACCTCATGCATTGGAACAGATGAGTAACCGATGGTCAGATTAATACTAGGTTCACTAGTTTGTGCCGTTTTCCTCTTCCAAGATTGTGAATCCTTTGAACTAAGGGGTCTTCCACACTTTAAGGTATAAGCACATGATTCGCTAGTCGCCAATGTACTAGGTTGCATGGGAGGTGCGACCAACCCTCTTTCAGGAACTGCTCGTCCTTTTGAAGTAATGTTACGGCGTACATTAGGTACGTCGATCCTTGCAAGTGCGTTTGCAACGGATATATGTGATATCGTCACCTTTGAGAAATGCTTTGAAAATCTAGAATATGATGCACCTCAGTTTTAGATTGAGATATGCAAGGATCTAAATGAGACAAAGTGGGAGTAATCCATGACAATTCGCAATGTTCGACAAGAACATAAGTGTTATTATCTCCACCCAACGATGAGAAGATTGTCACATCAAAGTGACAATTCGCAAAACATACGGTAAAGAGACCTCTTGTCAAGGGATCTAAGTAGCGAATAATTAATAGCGAATCATAACCGATATAGATTCCCATTCTTCTTTGAGGACCCATTTTGGTACGTAGTGGTGGCACTATTGGCACATAGACTGCATACCCAAACACACATAAATGTGAGACGTCAGGCTTGTATCCAGTAACGAACTGTAACAGTGAATAAGGTTAGGTAGCGGCGGGCCTCAAGCGGACCAACATAGCTGCATGCAATATTGCATGGCCCTAGGTGGATACCGGCAATTCGGTTCACATAACCAAAGTCCAAGCGATCATTTGAAGGCGTTTTATGAAAGCTTATGCCAAGCCGTTTTGGGTGTGAACATGAGGTACAAGATATTTTAATTTCAATCCTAATTGACATGCAATAACCGTCAAAAGTTTGTGATGTAAACTATCCAGCATTATCCAGTCGAATCTACTTAATTGGGTAATCAAGGTGGTGAGCCCAAGGCTTACTGATTTGAGCTAGGAGTTCCGCAAAAGCAACATTGCGTGTGGACAATAAGCAGACATGTGACCAACACGTCGATGCATCAACCAACACCATGAAGTATTTAAATGGTCCGCATGTTGATTAGATAGGTCCACAAATATCCCCTTGAATTCTCTGAAGAAACTTAGGGGGTTGTGAATAATATTTGTAAATGAGGGTTGACTATTCAACTTGCCCAGGGAGCATGCTTTGCAAGATGAATGGTCGGGATAAGATGTTAGGTGAAGCCCATATGATACTTTGAGAATACAGCACATCATATCTTGTCCAGGATGTTGCATACGGTCATGCCAAAGAAACAAAGTGCTTTGGAACCCAAGCACAGGGCCGGCCACATGATGGATCTCAATGGCTCAAATGGTTGTGATGTATATTCTCATGAATAAGCTTTTGTCCATATTCGTAAGAAGTGATACAAAGAAATTCAAAACCACTCTCTTCAGTGGTTTAATATGATATTGATTGTATCGAATATCTCTAAAACCCAACAACGTTCTTCCAGAACGGGGAAAATAGAGGGCCTCTTTAATAGTTAATTTGGTACCATTAAACAACATTTTACGAGCATTTCCGTATCCTTTGATCAAGTTGGATGAGCCTGAGAGGGTTGATAGAGGTGTATTTTTAGGTACGAAGTTAGTAAAATAGTGTCACTCACGCAAGATGGTGCGTGTGGTAGCATTATCAGCCAAAGAACTAACTTCCCCACTACTCATACCTAGAAATAAATTAATTGAAGGTCCAACAGGTCTTCTCTAGGAGATCTTGTTCGGTCAATTGCTTATTACAGAACTTAAGCAGTGATCGGATTCTACAAACTTTAGAGTTGTATTCATTCACGGGCTTAAAGTCTTAGAAGCGTGGATGCTACCAGTTGTGTCTTGCTTCAGGGAAGTTGTAAGATCTCAAAAAATTTATTATCGAATAAGAGAAATATTTGGAAAAAAGATATGTTGTGCTTATTTAATGAGAAGATACATGACGTCATTAAGAGTTCGTAGCATTTTTCGGATTACCTTTTAGAGCTAAGATGAATTTTTAAGGATATTTACATATTGGACCAATGAGTAAGTGACACATGGAATCCAATAAGTGGCTGACTTGCCATGTGACATCTGCTGGAGCTAGACAGCAGGGGGCGAGTCTAATCGGTTAGTGGCAATTTAGCCACATGGGAATTAAATGATTAGATTGAGTTTACATGCACTAAGTTGGAGGTGTGAATAAATTTGGATACGATCAACAAGTGTTTGTGACTCATAGTTTTATAGGAGTTGTCCAATTAATGGCTTAGTTTATCCAAGAGCCTAACGTATTAGATGTGCTGTCCATTTGTTCCAATTAGAGAATAGGGTGAGTCGGCATAGGGACATGCATTTCTTATTTCGGAAATACGAGTGCATTGGTTATGCAATTCATGAGGAAGCCATGCAATATATATATATATGTGTGTGTGTGTGTGATGTACGTATATAAATATTATATATGTTTATGTTGAGAGAGATTAGAAAAGAAATAGGGTGGAAGAAATACATGTTGATTTAGGAGTGATCAAGCTACTTGCTTAAGTACATGGAGCTTAGCTATTTCCGGTAGTGACATGGATCTTCATTTTAGCTTTGGAATCCAGTAAAGTGCTATAATATTCTTGATCTTTTTGGTTGATTAATGTGATTGGATAATAATTGGCTAATTGCTTCAATTAAGTGTTTACTTGTTCTTGGTTATGAAATTAATGCTGGAATGCTATGCATTGAGAATGTACTGTGATACATGTAAAGGATAAAATGACATTATTTGTGCATCGTTCATGTTGATGTGGTTGGAATTTCAGTATTCAGATTGGAAGTATGGAAATGAGGGTAGTTGGAAAGATCTTTTGTGTAGTTGAATCTATTCATTGTGAAACCAGTTCTAGGCGAGCCCGATATGCACATTAGAATAGGATATCGACGGGAATTGTCAATGTGGGTGATTTGGGCTGGAGATCAATGAATTAGATAAGATGACTAGCGAAAGGGGTTTATGAAGTTGGGATATCATATGGGGGTTAGTTTCTATAATAGAACATTCGAACCACCTCTGCAGGGGTAAAATGCATGGTATGGGACATGCAAGTCCGCGTGTTTTATTATATGAATTAACGGGGGTAGTTGAAGAGGTTGCATTATTATCAATAATGATTTGATGTTTGGCTATATGATTTCGTGACACTTAATTTAATATTGTCAATTTACTGTGGTAAGGTTATGTCCCTACTGAGTTGTTAAAGCTCACCCCTCGATTGTTATGCAGGTTTACGAACTAGACATTCAAGAGGGTAGGCAGGATGAGATCGGATTAGATGGGAGTAGAGAAAGTTTATTCATTTATTTACTGTAGGTTGTAAAGAATTCTTGATTTGTTTGAGAATCATGAATTATTTTAATAAGAGAAGTTCATTTTTTCAACCTGTGTCAATTTCCTTTTATTTATTGAGATTTTAACTCACGTTTCGGATTTGGATTCGAGTTTCTATTACCGATCCCGGGTTCAGGGTGTGACACAAGTAAATGTCTTTTTGGTGATCGAAGCGATCGACTAGAAATGAGCCATTGGGCACGTGGATCCTCTTCTGTGAGGTACTTGATTTACAACGCATCATGAATGTGTCTTCAAATGAAGGTAGCTTTCTGAGCTTCGTCAACCGGGACATCCATAGCCTCTTCAATGGCGGCTCGTAAACTTTTAGCAGTGAGATGGAGCTTCACATCATGGACCCACTTAGTTTTTTTTCCAAATACTTCCAAACTAGTAAATTCAAGCTTGTTTAAGTTTGAAATGTCCCTAAAACAGAGGGTACAAAAAGAATGTGGTTAGTCATATGGAAAGCATAGACATACAGTTTTGAACATTTGGGTTCTATAAACATGTATAGGTTTAATTTAAACATGAAAGCCTTGGGTTTCGTGGTGTAAATTTTGAATGAAAACTTCATGTTTCAAAGGCACTAAATTCGAAGCTACACGTTCGATTTAGTTATAAACTTCTTATTCATAAGCACCTACAAAAATACAGAATATACAACCAAGTGTAGTGAATTTGGGGCTTGCTTTAGTAACCTAAGTGTGAGTGTATCGTGACTACGAAAGATAGTCAATGATTCAAAGAAAAGAATAATTTATTGAATCGTTAATTGCCAAAAAGTGGGCTTCACACCAATAATTTTGGATGTCTTGTCAGATTAGTGGACTGCTGGTCACTTTAATTAATTCAATAGATCGTAACCATCTAAGTTTGATCGTTAGAGCAAAATAATGACATTCGGGTCATATTAGCTTGAATTTTGGCTCCAGGTCAAGTGACAACAAAATTATAGCTTGATAAGCGTTAACCAATAACGTCGCAATAATTATATGGGTATGGTTATGAAACAGGGATGCAAATTATGGCATCGGGTAGAAAAAAACGCAACCCAGCTCAGTTGGGCTGGCTATATTGCACAAATAGGGCTCTGCAGCATGGCTGCAGGCCTATTGGGTCATGGGGAGGGTTGGAGGCCATTGGGCCTTGGGTTAGGATAAATCTAGCAGCAAGAGTTGTTGGAATTTGGGCCAAAACTAGCACGGGGAAGCAGGCCCAACACAAGTTGGCCTGGATGGGTACGCAGCGAAACCTAACGTAAGCTAGCTTTGGGTTTTGGGCCGGAGCGTGGCAAGCCCAGCAGCACAGGGGATGCTGGCAAGTGGGTTGGGGCACAAGGCAAACCTAGAAGTAAACGGGGCTTGATGCAAGCGAGTTGTAACACTTGGGCAAGTCCAGCAAGCAAAAGGCTTGTTACAGGTAGGCCGGGGCTCATAGGGACAAGCCCAATAGCAAAAGGATACTGGTTTTAGGTAGGGGCACATGTGACAAAGCCCATCATTGCTGCAGGCTTGCTGGAGATGGGTTGGGGGCTATAGGCCTATGTCAAACCCTACCAGGCCAAAGCCTGGGGTATCAGTGTGTGCACAACAAGCCCAAATGGTTTATGTTGTGGTGGTCCAGACGTCAAACAGTTTCATCCCAAAGCTGCTCAACACGGCTCGGCTTCCAACCAACTAACGTGGCTCGGCTTGGTGGTGCCAACGGCAATGCGGCTATGAGCTGTGGCCTATGTCGCAAAAAAATCCCAATTTTTTTTTTCTACATCTAGGGTTAAAAATCCTAATTGCTTCTAAATTATTTCAATTCTTTGACTCACAAATTCTACATAGCATAATTACGTATTACATGAATGTGTGTGTATATATATATTAACAAATATATGAAACATATACAATAAATATCGGAAGGAAAATGTAAATATAGGGGATTCATGCATCATGAGGAATGTTTTTATGCTTCATGGTCGTTTCAAATATCTTAATTTATTTTAAAAGAACCTGACTGGCAGAAAACAATTGAGCCTTTGATGTTGTAGAAGAGCCTCTTCCACGAACCTTCAGTTCCTTAGCTTATGGCATAAGCGTGTCGATAATGTGTTGTAGGCCTAATTTATTGAAAAATATAAAGGATAGGGAGAGAGGGGGTCGGCGGCACAGAGAGAAGAGAGAGATGTGTAAGGTGTGTGTATGCCTCCTCATTGTGCCTGTATTTATAGTAGTAGGGTAGGTAAATTTCTTACCCCAATGGGATTACAACTCTAATAGGATAATATCTAATCTATATCCTAGATCTGTTAGGATTTACACAATCACATTCCTAATCTAACAGGACTACAACAACTATTATATTATATATGTATATATATTTATATTCAGTGAACCTATGCTATTATTACCTTATTCTTTACTCACAGCATAATATATCTAATAGATAATATAATAGTATTCACCGGACCCTATATTATATTTATTATGTGTCAAACCCTATACTATATTCATTACGCATCAAACATCATGCTTATGGGAGATATCAACGGCCAACATCATCAATGTTTTACTCAATACTCTTATTTTTATACTCTACAAAATTCATTCATTGCTATGTTTTTTATTATTGGATGTGGCTATTTGATGCGATGAAAGTTAAGCACTCAAATTAAACCCTCTTGTTGTCAAATTGTAGTATAAATGCAAGTAGGGATCGTTCTAAACCGGGGATTAGGAGGGCTTGCTAAAACCTCTAAACTTACTCAAAAACATAAAAACAAAGTTAAAAACGTTTGAATAGACTCAAGGGACTCAAAACAGATTCTAAAGACTCAAAACTGCCTAAAAACACAAACTGGGCAGATTTGACTCTAACACAACTTTAGACGAATTTAGTGTTTTGACTTAAATCAAAACACTCTAAAACACAAACAAAACAGATTTTAAACACTTTGGAACAAGAAAGTAAAATGGGGGTTTTGATTTGGATGAATTTGAAATAAACAAGCAAGTTATGAAACTAGGCAGATTATAAAATGACTTTGAGAAATAAAATGATGGAGGGATTAGTTAGAGGTCCGTTCTTCACACATGACACACTTGTACATGAATCGATTTGCAATTGCTTTTCAATAAACTATGATACTCAACACTCCAGATTAACCGTGATGTACAAATTAACCCTCAGATTTTCCTTTACTCATTGAATTGGATGAATGCATGCGACAACCAAATCATTCTCGAAAAGTCCCCTATATGAATGCATAATAGAGATACAATCAGAGATCACGTTCAATGAAAATCATAAGTGTTGACGAGGCAATTATAACTATGAATGATGATACAATTGCCAAGAATTCAATTAACGCGATTGTGATAGACAACCTTCACTACTCATGAATATAAACTTGTAACGATTAAGTGAAACTCATTTATATTCTAGCATCTAATTCGTGCATGAAAATTAAGTATGCATCCTTAATAAACATACAAGAATCAGTTATGAATAAAATAGATAATTGAATTGCAATCACAACTTATCAAATCACAATTGGAAGAAATCAATTCAAATCTCAAGCATGTTCATGGCTTCAAACTTCCCCCTAACTAAATACGGGTTTAGCCACTAATAATTGCAACAAAATTAGAAAATAAAAAGTAGACATTGAAAGCAAGAACGGAGTACACCTAAAACGCTCCAAAGTTCCAAGCTTGAAACGTCAAGGACCTTTGTTTTCACCACCTTGTTGTAGCACAAGAGTCTAGGATGTGTATGGATATATGGATGGAATGGATTTGCACGACTAAGAGATGAAAGTGTATGGATTGGTGAGATGTAGTATGGCTAGATGAATGGATGGAGGTCACGGCAAGGAAATTGTGTTTGTGAATGAAGTTGTGAGATGTGAAATGTAGTGTCTTTGGATGATGGCCCCCAAATTATGGTGAAGGGTGGATGTATTTATAGGCTAGGGAGAGGAGTGTATAGAGTTGTAATGAGTGGATGTAATGGGTGTAGTGGGTGAGTGTTGTGGTAATGAGTGGATGTAATGGGTGTAGTGGGTGGATGTTTGGTAATGAGTGAATGTAATGGGTGTAGTGGATGAATGTTTGGTAATGAGTGGATGTAATGGGTGTAGTGGGTGGATGTTTGGTAATGAGTGGATGTAATGGGTGTAGTGGATGAGTGTGTGGTAATTAGTGGATGTAATGGGTGTAGTGGATGGATGTGTTGGGTGAAATGAGTGTGCTAAAATGGTTATTTATAGAGAGAGGATGATGCACAAACTTCAAATTTCGTCAATTCCTTTTGCTCCAAGCATATGTTATCCATTCCATGCCCAAAAATGCTCCAAAATGCACTTTTTTGCCACATTAACCCCTTTGGACCTACAAACACACGAAAATAGCATAAAATACTAAAATAACTACGAACTAACAACATAAATGCCAAGAAACAAGCTAACTAAGTCACATAAATATGCTCCTATCAAATTCCCCCACACTTAGCTTTTGCTAGTCCTCGAGCAAAACAAAACACAATCTAGACCTTCCAACAATTGCCTCAGGGATTTTTAACGAAACATGACATGTTAAAAATTATCATTCCCATAGATTTTGGTCATCCTTACACTTGAGCACATACTTATAGTCACCACTTACTAGTTCACAATTAACCAATTAAAACGATGTTTTGAATGTAGTAACATGCCTTAGAGAATTTACTCAATTCCTTACAAGATACTCTCTATTTTCACACACATTTTCTGACTACACACCCTACACTAGTTATATGTGAGAAGATTGATGTAAACATGAAAACAAACACTCACATATATGTATAACAAATAGGGCAATTTTCTGGAGTTATTCAGCATGTTTAGATATGATCTCATGAATGGAATGCTACTACTTACATGCAAGAACCAGTGACACCATATGCTCAAACCAATTCCAAACTCCACATATTGAAATGCATAACACTCAAGATAAAGTTAAGGGTTGTAACGGGGTTTAAGGGTAATGGCTAACAAAGAAAAGATAAGGATAACAAACGTTCTGAAAGCAATAGCAAGCAAAGTAATGAAATAGACACTTGGAATTCACTTAATAATGCAGAAATTAACTTTTAAACACAAAGGGAAGATTCAAGCAACACTTAGGGCCGAATTCAATGTTTTGGACCCTTTCTTCAACAAACAACACTTTAGAGATCTTTTTTCACATATTTTTCAACTCTTTTTCACTTTTTTCACAACTTTTCTTCTTTTCATTCTATTTTCCACGAATGTTTCTTTTTTTCTTTTTCTTTTCTACCCTTGCCTTATTAAGGACTTTGGCACACACACACAAGAATCACTTCCCCCACACTTGTTTTTCTGCAAAAGTTCAACAAAAGGAATTCCTTCTAAATTATGTTTTACTATGCTTCAAGAACAAGGGTATGGATGGTCCTAATCTAGGCTAGGTGAGGATAGTATGGGTTAACAAAGAACATAGGGTACAAAAGGCTCAACGGGGTTAAACTTAAACACATAATGAAATAGGGCACGACAATTTGGCTGTGGTGGTCACTACACAACTTCATCTTGAATATGTGTTATGCAAATCAATAGCATGCTTTGAATGAAATAGGCATGAGTTCTAGCATTTGGAACTAAATGATGAAACGCCTTCTAAGTAGCAACCAAGCAAAGAATATTGAGATCATGCAAGGACTTTAGAAAACAATAGTGCACAGATTATTAACTCTCCAAATAAACGTTTAGGCTCAAGTCTCACAAGGTTGTAGCGTTCATTTGAGTTCCTTCCTTCAAGCATGTTACAAAAATTGATTTTTCTTTTATGATTGCATGTGAATTCATAAATTATAACCACAACCAAGCATACACCAAAGAGTAAATCAAATTTTCATCCATGTTTATAACTCTCTTTAACAGTCATGTAATTAAAAACCAAATCCTCATCATTGTGTTGGAAGGTACCCTAAGACACAAATAAACATACAAAAACAACTCTTTTTGGGTTTTTCAAAACAATTTTTCAAATTTTTATGAGATTTTCGGATTTTTATGTCAAAACACACTGAAACACTCCAAAACAGCTTAAAACACTTAAAACAGCAAGGAACAACACTAGAAGTAATGCGTGATAAACTCCTACGAATTTCATGCAAAACAATGGTTACCCCCCCCCCACACTTAAATCAAACATTGTCCTCAATGTTTCAAGCATATACTCACACAAAAACAAGCAAATAAACAAACAACGAATAAACATGACAAGTATGGCAAAGTAAAAATTAGACAGAGTAGAGTTTAAGAACGCAGATCTGGTTTTGGAGATAGATGATGTTATCTTTCCACAGCTTTGATCTCGAACTGGTTTGGAATTCTGAGCGAGGAATATGAGAGTTCCTTGGTTTCAAATCAGACTCCTTCTGCCGGGTTGATTTAATTGTGCAGTCTACATTCTTCTCTACTTGTTTCTTCTGCACGGTAGGCAGGCACGAGGTAGAGGTGTTGGTCTGTTTCTTTCTTCAATCTTTCCAAGTGCCCACATCTTGCTTTCTTTCTCCTTGTCCCTAGCTGAGGATGAATTGGCAAATTGTCTCCACATGCTCCGAGGTATCATTTTCACTTTCCTTATCTGTTCCCCAGGTAGATATGGTAGACGAAGAGGAAGCATAAAATGATGAAGATGAGTACTCGAGAGCAAGGCTAGGTAAGCAATCAAGAAGGGGTTCCAGGCAGTCGGTTTCAGATCGGAAGATCGATACCAAGTGCTGGCTAATTGCTCTCTTTCTCCTTGTCCCAAAACAACGACAAGGAGAAGGACAGGGAGAAAGCATGATATGAGATACTCTTGCTTTCAACCTTCATGATATGAAATACTTTTGCTTTGGATGAGTTGTTTGCAGAGGTACCCCAAGGAATAAGGAACACTGAGTGACTCAAGAGGGTTTGTTGGAAAGGCATTCTCGGAGAAAAAGAAGGGTTATGTATGTCTGCCTTGCAATGGAGGGTGAGGGGTGACATTTATAGGAATTAATAACCGGTACTATTCTTTCACTCTTGTTAGAAACCGTTGGATGATTTAATAGTAAACTTCACGTGCTTTCTACTTCACAAGAGATCTTCGACAGATTGCCCGTAATTTCTGCAAGGCTGAGTGTGCATGTGACAGGCGCTGACACGTCTGGAAAAACAAGTGCCTCTTCGATATCTGGAATCGGCGCTTCGACAAACTGCCCGTGATTTCTGCAAAGCTGACTTTGCATGTGATAGATGCTGACACATCTGGAAAGGCTCTTCGACAAACTGCCCGTGATTTCCGCAAAGCTGACTCTGCATGTGAAAAATGCTGACACGTCTGGAAAAGCAGATGCCTATCCGATATCTAGAATCGGCGCTTCGACAAACTACCCGTGATTTTCGCAAAGCTAACTCTGCATGTGATAGTTGCTGACATGTCTGGAAAAGTAGATGCCTCTCCGATTTCTAAGCTTGCCTCTTCGATCTCTGAAATCCCGTCGAATGCAGAGGTTGCATGTGACAAGTGCGGACAAATCTGGAAAAGAAGATTGGTCGTGGTTTCTGAGCAAGCCCAGCTTTTGAGAAAGCTAGCGCCTCTTTCATTTTTGAGTTGGCCTCTTCGATTTCTGAGCTCGCCTCTTCGATCTCTGAAATCCCATCGAGTGCTGATTTTTATAGAGGTACGCAAGACGTTCAAAGCACACTTGAATTTCTGCCTGTAAAAACTCCCTTCTTGCATTTCTACGATCTTGACTTGTCTGACCTCTTCTTTCTTTAACACCTCTGAAAAATGTCTGACCCCTCTGACCGTCGTTTTGACTTGAACCTTGGCGAAGAGGCAGTCCCACCTTCTCCAGACAACATATGGCGCCCATCCTTCATATCCTCTACTGGTCCCCTTACCGTTGGGGATTCAGTGATGAAGAATAATATGACAGCTGCGGTGGTGGCCAGGAACCTTGTCACTCCCAAAGATAACAGACTACTTGCCAAACGGTCTGATGAGTTGGTTGTTAAGGATTCACTGGCTCTCAGTGTGCAGTACGCAGGTTCCGTGTCTAATATGGCCCAACGCCTATTTGCCCGAACCCGTCAAGTTGAATTATTGGCGGCTGAAGTGATGAGTCTCAAGCAGGAGATTAGAGGGCTTAAGCATGAGAATAAACAGTTGCACAGGCTCGCACATAATTATGCTACAAACATGAAGAGGAAGATTGACCAGATGCAGGAATCTGATGGTCAGATTTTACTTGATCATCAGAGGTTTGTGGGTTTGTTCCAACAGCATTTGCCTTCGTCTTCTGGGGCTGTACCGCATAATGAAGATCCAAATGATCAACCTCTGATGCCTCCTCCTTCTGGGGCTCCGCCGACTGCTGAGGCTCCGTTGACTGCTGAGGCTCCGCCGACTACTGAGGCACCGCCGACTACTGAGACTTCTCCTAAACAGCCTTTCTGAAGGCTCCCTCTTGTATTTATTTGCTTAATGTTCCTTTCCTTTTTTATGAATGTAAAAATACCTTGCATAACTATCAGTGTTTCAAAAATAAACCCACACCAAAAACAATTAAACAAGCAACAAATAAAAATGACAATCATGGCAAAATAAAACTACAGAAAAGGGAAGGTTTTTAGAAACGCAAAACTGATTGTGGAGCAATTCAAAAATCTTCCTTATTTGAATACATGGGTTGCCTCCCAAGAAGCACTTGCTTTAACGTCTTCCAACCGGACGATACCTCCATTTAAGCTTGTACAGGGCCCACGGCATGGAGGGGTACATTCTCCACGACATGCTCCTCAAAGTGTTCACACATTGAATCCTTGAACGGAACGGGATAGTAGTCCTTCCTGATTTTGGTGTGTTGCTTCCAACAATCGATGTACCCTTCCCTACTACCTGGCATTCAATTAGGTACCTGCACCATAGAAGGTAACAACCTATTAGTTGAAATGGGAATTGAAATTGGGTTAGGTGACATACCAATGTGCTGCAATGAAGTGGCAGCACTATCAACAAATGCACAAGGATTGCTCTCAGTCAGAATTAGAGTTTTGAGAGGTGTGGTCGTGCACTCCTTGTTGTTCACTCCAATTTCCTCCTCAATGGTGGTTCGAGGTACTTTCTTTTTTATTAGTGTTGAACGTTTCTGCCCTATATTTTCAATCACATCAATGGCACAACAAAAACGAACATCATTAGTATTCTCAACAGATTCAGGACTATTAAAGCTAATCATATCACCACCAAATGCCATAGTTACTGATCCTTTGGCTACAGCAATCTTGGTTTGAGCCATTTTCATGAATGGTCGTCCAAGGAGGATGGGCAATGTAGGGGAGTGGTCTGACTCGTCCATTTCAATCACGTAGAAATCCGCCGGAAAGATTAAGTGATTGACCTGCACTAAAACATCTTCCAAAACTCCCTTTGGATAGGCATTAGAACGATCGGCCAATTGTATAATCACACCATCATTTTTCAATTCGCCTAAATGCATAGATGCATAGATTGAATAAGGCATGATATTTATAGATGCACCTAAGTCTAACATGGCCGATTCAAAACGAGTATTACCAATTACACAAGGAATGGTAAAACTTCCTAGATCCTTGCATTTAGTGGGCAGTTTACGTTGTAAAACAGCTAAGACATTTTCACTTACCTTGACAACCTCCTTACTCGAAATTCTCTTCCTAGTTGTGCAAAGTTCTTTTAAAAACTTGGCATACGTTGGAACTTGCTTAATTGCATCCAAAAGTGGTATATTAACTTGAACTTTTCTAAACGTTTCCAAAATATCCTTTTCAGCCTCCTCCTTCTTTGATTGCATAAACCTACGAGGAAAGGGTACATTTGGAGGAACAACATTAGAATTAATCAAAATTGGAACTTCCTTACCTTTGTTGGCCGAATTGGATGGTTTAAGAGCTTTTGGGGCCTACGGCAAAGGTGTTTCCACCCTTTCCGTGGGGGTGCTTTGCTCCTCCTCTTCAATTATCAACTCTTCAACCTCATTGGAACGTGAATTGGATAGTTGGGGATCAGATCCAACTTGTTTTCCACTTCGCAAACTTATGGCTTTTGCAGATTCGAATCCTCCCTTCAGGTTGACAACGGTTGAACTAGGAAACTTACCTTGCTCTCTGAACTGTCCTACAAACTCCGCAATCTGCCCAATTTGCTTCTCCATTTGGTCCACCCTTTTTTCTTGGTTTTGCATTGATTTTGCTTGATTTTCTTGCCCCTGAGACAAATTGGTGAGTAACTTAAGAAGTGTCTCATTATCTAAAGATGTACCTGAGGTATTTTGGGCAGGTTGTTGTGGGGCTTATGTTGGTGCGTATTGCTTGGTATAGAAGCCCGAAGGTTGTTGCCTAAAGCCTCCTTGTTGTTGGGGTTGTTGGGGCTCTCTCCACCTAAAATTTGGATGGTCTCTCCAACCTGGATTGTACATATTAGAATATGGATCGTTCCTTGGCTGGTTTTGGCCTTGAAATCCAATTGCATTGGCACTTTCCCATCCACCATTTTCAATCAATTGCGGGCACTTTTCAGAGGCATGTCCTTGGATAGAACACACACCACATACACTTGGTTCTTTCATCCTCATTCCTTCGGCCATCTGAGACACAATGGAAGTAAGATTAGCTAATTGCGATTGAATGTCGGATGTGGAACTTACCTCATTCACTTGCTGCCATGGGGTGTCCCTTTGACCAACGCCTTCATATTGTTGAGCATTCAATGCTCGGTTAGCAATTAAGTGTTGGAAATGTGCCCTAAAACCAATCATATGATGATACTTTACGGACATTTCACATGTTAAACTAATCTAGTTTAACTATAAAGGGCAAAGATTATTGTTTGAGCCGTCTCATATAAATGTTATTTGCTTAAACGATAAAGTCCAAGGAATATGTGATTGGGAGAATGCGATCTAAAGAAGTTAGATTCATGAGACCATTCTTTCGTAGACACATCCTAAACGTTCCTGATCATAGGATTGCCAATTGGGCATTGACAGTCCGTTAAGATCAGTACGTACTGTGTCTTCTCTCAGGGAGAGTGACTAGTCTCGAGTCATTGGTGTGTGTGACATCAAGACAAGTACGTAGGTGCTCAATAGAGAATGAGTTCACTGAACACGATCAATGAAGAGTTCTCATATTCATGTCACATGAGAACTCATGGTTGGGATAATGCAAAGTAGTCCTTTGACCTGAGGCATCACAGCTGTCTTGTGGTTAAGTCCTTGATCTTTGATTATGTCAAAAGTCACTCCAAAAGGAGGGTGTCCACGGCATCGTTGGGGTTAAGCCACTTAGTCATGGAGGCAAGTGAATGCGCAACAAGGGATCTCTAACCTTCAAATCGTTTGAGGGAGAATACTCTATGATATGATTAAGAATCTTTGGCCAAAGTATGAATGAGATTTAGGAAGGCGTTCCAAATCACATTCAAGGTAATCATATAAGCACACGAATCACATTGGATAGTAGACATGAATAAACTATCAAACCAAACAATGTGGTCAAGAGTATTATATTAGAGAAAGACCGTATTGCATTTGTAATCCTAAACTGAATAGGTTCTCCACCTCTTCTGATTAGCTTGGGTAACCATGATATGCTGCTAGGTGTCACTCATGGTTTGTGGAAGCCCTAAACGTGTGTAATCACTAAAGGGAGAATTGAAAGTAAGTTTCAATTCACAATCGATGTGAAATGGTTTTAATCGCCCACTGCCTCGCTAAAAGGAACCTAATGGATCGTACACCGTGTAAGGTGAAGATTGAAGAAACAATGGAGATGAGTAAGAATAATTAAATGGTTTAATTATTTATGGCAAGGATTAATTAATATGTTAATTAATCAAACGAATAAGTTCGTTAAAGACCTCGGGATAGTTTTTGGACCTTAAGGCCCAATGGGCTTCGAACGTCAAGCCCATTGACTTAAGTTGTATGACAACTTAATGTCTAAATATTCACAAAGGCCCAAACAACCCAAATACACCCTAAGGTCGGCCATATTGTGAAGGGTAGTGAACTTGGACTTATTTACAAGTTTGCCACTCAAATGAATAAAGGTATAAATATGACTTTATAGCCAAAATTCATTTAGGGTTTGTTTTGGAGAAAATTGGAGAGAACATGTCTCTCCATTTCTTTCTAAAGAGGCCGGCCCCTTGGAGGGTGCATCTAGCAATCCCACTACTCCAAGGTCACTCATTTCTTCTCCAATCTAACCTTGGTGAAGATACTTAGAGGTTCTCAATTTTGGGAACTTGGAGAAACCTTTTCATCCATCCAAATCCATAGATTTTAGATGCAAGGAATGAAGGCCCTCTCTTTGGGTGATTAGCCTTTGCTTATGCAAAGAGGAATCTACAAAGGTATAAATTTCTCAACTCACTTTGATTTGAGTTGAGTCTTGGTTCACCAATCTACTAGGCTTTGAATTTCTTGGTTAATGTTTTGTTTTTAAGTGCATGCAAGCATGATTCCGCCTTTAATTGTTAATTGCATGCTTATAGATGTTGCTTAAATGAACATGTTTTCACAAAATTATCCTTCATTAAGGTCTTGCCAACCATGGGTGTTTTGTCCACCAAAGCTCCTCCCGCTGAGGCGTCTAACATTTGGCGTTCAATTGGTAGAAGCCCTTCGTAGAAATATTGAAGAAGAAGCTCCTCCTTCATCTGGTGCTGTGGACATGAAGCAACAAGGGTTTTAAGACGCTCATAGTAAGTGGGAAAGGATTCACCTTGGTTTTGCTGAATTCCACTAATCCTTTTGCGTAGTAGAATGACTCGAGAGGTTGGGAAAAACTTCTACAAAAATGCCCGTTTCATACTCTCCCATGATGTGACAGTTTCGGGGGCTAGCTCATACAACCAATCTTTAGCCTTTTCTAAGAGAGAAAATGGAAAAGCCTTCATTTTCAGAATGCTTCCATCAACGTTCACAGGGGTCATGCTTGAGCAAACAACCTCAAACTCCTTCAAGTGTTTATTAGGATCTTCCATGGACATCCCGTGGAACTTAGGAATGTGATGCAACAAACTTGATTTCAATTCGAACTCGTCCGTCTTCCCTAGGGCAGCCATGGGGTATTGGATGCATAGGGGAGCGGCATTGTCCAATCCTGAAGCGGAAAGCTCCTTGATTGTTCGATTGTCCGTTGCCATGTTGGGATCTTCCTCCACAACCTGTGTCGTGGGCTCCTCTTGCTCTTCTACTTTGTCTTCTAGATCTGGTGCAGGTTGAGATGGTTGGGGTTCTTGTTGATTCCTTGCTCGTCTCAAAGTTCGTTCAAAATCGTCGTCAAAGTCACGGATGTGCTTATGAATAGGTTGAGAACTTCGAGTCATAAACCACCTAAAACAAGAAAACAAGTAAAGTCATCAACTAGGAACAAAAACACATGAAAATAAACAAAAAGAAATAACAAGGGATTAGCAAAATTGCTAATCCCCGGCAACGGCGCCAAAATTTGATGCGATGAAAGTTAAGCACTCAAATTAAACCCTCTTGTTGTCAAATTGTAGTATAAATGCATGTAGGGATCGTTCTAAACCGGGGATTAGGAAGGCTTGCTAAAACCTCTAAACTTACTCAAAAACATAAAAACAAAGTTAAAAACGTTTGAATAGACTCAAGGGACTCAAAACAGATTCTAAAAACTCAAAACAACTTAAAAACACTCAAAACTGCCTAAAATCACAAACTGGGCAAATTTGACTCTAACACAACTTTAGACGAATTTAGTGTTTTGACTTAAATCAAAACACTCTAAAACACAAAAAAAATAGATTTTAAACACTTTGGAACAAGAAAGTAAAATGGGGGTTTTGATTTGGATGAATTTGAAATAAACAAGCAAGTTATGAAACTAGGCAGATTATAAAATGAATTTGAGAAATAAAATGATGGAGGGATTAGTTAGAGGTCCGTTCTTCACACATGACACACTTGTACATGAATCGATTTCCAATTGCTTTTCAATAAACTATGATACTTAACACCCCAGATTAACCGTGATGCACAAATTAACCCTCAGATTTTCCTTTACTCATTGAATTGGATGAATGCATGCGACAACCCAAATCATTCTCTAAAAGTCCCTTATATGAATGCATAATAGAGATACAATCAGATATCATTACGTTCAATGAAAATCATAAGTGTTGACGAGGCAATTATAACTATGAATGCATGATACAATTGCCAAGAATTCAATTAACGTGATTGTGATAGACAACCTTCACTACTCATGAATATAAACTTATAACGATTAAGTGAAACTCATTTATATTCTAGCATCTAATTCGTGCATGAAAATTAAGTATGCATCCTTAATAAACATACAAGAATCAGTTATGAATAAAATAGATAATTGAATTGCAATCACAACTTATCAAATCACAATTGGAAGAAATCAATTCAAATCTCAGGCATGTTCATGGCTTCAAACTTCCCCCTAACTAAATAGGGGTTTAGCCACTAATAATTGCAACAAAATTAGAAAATAAAAAGTAGACATTGAAAGCAAGAACGGAGTACACCTAAAACGCTTCAAAGTTCCAAGCTTGAAACGTCAAGGACCTTTGTTTTCACCACCTTGTTGTAGCACAAGTGTCTAGGATGTGTATGGATATATGGATGAAATGGATTTGCACGACTAAGAGATGAAAGTGTATGGATTGGTGAGATGTAGTATGGCTAGATGAATGGATGGAGGTCACGGCAAGGAAATTGTGTTTGTGAATGAAGTTGTGAGATGTGAAATGTAGTGTCTTTGGATGATGGCCCCCAAATTATGGTGAAGGGTGGATGTATTTATAGGCTAGGGAGAGGAGTGTATAGAGTTGTAATGAGTGGATGTAATGGGTGTAGTGGGTGGATGTTTGGTAATGAGTGAATGTAATGGGTGTAGTGGATGAATGTTTGGTAATGAGTGGATGTAATGGGTGGATGTAATGGGTGTAGTGGGTGGATGTTTGGTAATGAGTGGATGTAATGAGTGTAGTGGGTTGTGGTAATGAGTGGATGTAATGGGTGTAGTGGATGAGTGTTTGGTAATGAGTGGATGTAATGGGTGTAGTGGATGGATGTGTTGGGTGAAATGAGTGTGCTAAAATGGTTATTTATAGGGAGAGGATGATGCACAAACTTCAAATTTCGTCAATTCCTTTTGCTCCAAGCATATGCTATCCATTCCATGCCCAAAAATGCTCCAAAATGCATTTTTTTGCCACATTAACCCCTTTGGACCTACAAACACACGAAAATAGCTTAAAATACTAAAATAACTACGAACTAACAACATAAATGCCAAGAAACAAGCTAATTAAGTCGTATAAATATGCTCCTATCACTATTTAATGACGAAATTAGTATCTACTAAATTATTGTGTGTCAATTGTATGAATATAATTTTTTGTTTTTGACGAAAATGGATATAACCGTTAACCATTAGAAAATTCGTTACCCAGTGAGTATGGTTATGAATAATCACCGATGGTTAATTTGCAGTTATGAATTTGGTTAATGTCACGTCCTGGCCCGAGCCCTTACCACATCCCGAGCTCGACTCCGCCATAGCACGAAATTGTCTTACATGAGAACTTTCCAGTAGGTCACCCATCATGGGATTGCTCTCGCGCGAACTCGCTTAACTTCGGAGTTCCGATGAAACCCGAAGCCAGTGAGCTCCCAAAAGGTCTCGTGCTAGGTAGAGATGGGAATATACAAATAAGGCTTACAAGATCCTCACCCCTGGGCGATGTGGGATCTTACAGTTAATTTTTTGTGTTTATAGAGATGAATATAGCATTTGCATTTCCAAACTGAACCATTGCCATCCCTAGTTTGAGTCTTATAATTGATCTCCTTTTTCTACATAACATTCGTCATCTTATTGTGCTAGTGTGAAAAATAACGGAAAAGGATCCTCATCGGATGTCACACCCTGATCCGGACTTACGTCCTGGATCAACATGTGACGTCACCAAGTACCCGTATAACTAACATACCCCGTTTCCGGGATATGAACAAAGCACGACTCAAGCTTCAATTTGCGGAGTAATTTCTTATACTTTATGGATACATCTCCTTATTAGACTTCTTGCGTATCCTAAATAGGGATCAAGCCATTCGTAGTTCACCATTGTTAAACTTTGAACATTTCGTAAACATAGAGTACCATACTACACATCAACCATAAGCCAAACAACAATTGTCATCCTACCATGCACACCGGTATGCCATTCACACTCATATGCTTCCAACACCATTCCATAATCACACCAATCAATAACACATACTATGCATCAAAATGCAAGGTTAGAGTGACATAGTTCGGCCGAAGCCTACATCTCTGAAGAATGGGATTTCGGACAATCCAACGAAATCCAACAACATCGGTTTCCAGACCTCTCAACGGAACCAAAATACCAAACGACTTCTCGTAATCTACTCAGACTTGTCGCATGTACAATCAGTGCCTACACCATGGGAATGGTGCACCGAGCAAACAAGAACCCAAATAAGCTACGAAGCTCGTGTAAGTGACAATAATACAACGTATGTGATAATCAGTAAAAATAATAAATAAATAAATAAAGAACATCAATCACATTTTATAAACCTCAAATAGAAATTCATACTTATGAAATCATAGTTAAGTCACTAAAAACTCCGAAGGAGTCACCCAAACATCCAACGACTTTTCTAATTCAAACCACAAAGATTCTCAAAAACTATCGTTCATAAATACACTAAAAACTAGGGCTAGAGAGATGCAGTTCAGCCGAAGCCTACATAAGTAACCAAACAGAAAGTGGCCCCCATGGCGGATTAACCAAACAGAGCCCCCCCTAAGAAGGTAACCAAGTAGGTAGTCACCCCCCATCGTGGATTAACCAAGCAGAGTCACACCTACGAAACTATTAGGCAGTGACCCCCCATCGCAGATTAACCAAGCATGATCACCCCTAAGTATGTATGGCCATAAGGATTGCCCATCGCAGATTAACCAAGCACAATCCATAAATAGTATGGTCCCCTATCGCGAATTCACCAAGCATGACCACCTCTGAGAAGATAACCAAGTAGGTAGTGACCCCCCATCACGAATTAACCAAGTAGAGTCACACCTTTGAAACTGTTAGGCAATGATCAACCATTGCGGATGATCACCCCTAAGTATGTATGGCCATAAGGATCGCCCATTGCGGATTAACCAAGCACAATTCATAAATAGTATGGTCCCCTATCGCAGATTAACCAAGCAGGATCATCCATGTACCACTGCTACATGGTGCAGACTCGGTGTCACCTAACCCTGTTTCATCAATTTTGGGGTGGAAAAAGAAGAGGGAACGATGGGGAATGTTTTCAAGGTGATGGCGAGCCTTGGATCGTCGAAAAAATGCCATAGTTGATGTCGTAATGTGTGGAGGAACCGGGTTGGAGAGTCGGGTCACGGGTTGGATCCACAAAACTATAGGGGTAATTTTCTCCTTTCACTTATCAAAAAAATTTATACGCCGCAAATACAAACGCATCGAAACTACGAATAAGAATATAAAATATGAAATACGTAATTTTAAATGGTGAGATCTGAGGATGGGATTTCACATCGGATCCTTTTTTTGGGGATCCGAGGGATTCTGTGATCATAACAGTTCATCGTACATCGTGCGGTCATAAATCATTTAAAATTTAAAATTTAAAATTAAATATAAATAATACCTAACGAAAACTGAACGCACGATGTACGATGAACGGTCATAATCACAGGATCGGATCCCCAGGAAAAGGATCTTTGCAAGATCCTTTTCCAAAATTGTGCATCCTTTTCCAAAAAGAAGCACAATTGACCACTAAAAAGGGGCAATTCCGTCCTTTCACTGTGCTTAACAACGGTGAAGCTGCTAAACTGCCGTTGATGGTTGTCTGACTATTTTCATATGCTAATTCTCTAGCTAGCCGCGTATGCTTTTTCCACCGGGTACTACGGAGCACCCAAGAATGTACCGAGCACATAATTAATCAATCCCCAAGAACCCCACCAATATGAAATTTGATCCTCAAATGATGACAAAACAATGCAACGGTTTCTACAGAATTCCGATCAAACACTAGTGTTGAAATTATACATACAAATGAATTTTATGAAAGAATATTCCGGGAAAGAAATAAAACTCACCTCAACAGAAGCAAAAAGAAGTGCTACAGCGGTTCTATCAACCTCTCGAACCAAATACGCGCCTAAAATGGAATCCCTAAGTTTAAAATTATATAATCCTGCACCTTGAAACAAACTGCACAAATTGCAGCTTATGATGTACCACCGGAGCGAAAAGGGAACAAAACTTGCGTCCAGGAGGAGAGACATGATTCATATGCATTATTGAAACCGCAAATGATTTCTTTATTGTTCGATGTCACAGTTTCAGATAGAAGAGTGTACCACTGCACCGGTATTATATGTTCAAATAAAACGTCTTTTTAACTGCCTCCCTTCTGCTTGAGTGTAATCTTATCTCCCAAACTGAGAGCAATTCCTTGGGTCTTGCTCCTTATCCGGATATAGCCGCTAAGCTTTCCATCTGTTTGCTTTTCAATGCTCACATTCACCAAGGCATCCTCCCCAAACAAACTCTTTGCATACAAGTTGGCTGCCAGGAATCCGCACTCACCATCCAGTGCCGATCTGAATCAAACAGAGGATGTCAGAGTTGAATACAAATGCTTTGTGAGAAAACCAAAATCCATCATGTATGAATGACTACAAGTGTCCCGTGGCAAAAACTCAAAGCACAAAGGAAGATACACTGTTCATTTGTTCCTATTTTTGGTTAAGCTCACTCTTAGTTTACCATTCTGTTCTACTAGACTCCTTTGATCTATGGGTAAAAGCAGGATGTGATGTCAGACAATTGAACCAATTCCAACTAATAAGAAATCTTGGAATCATAGATCAGCCGGACTTCAATAACATTTTAATCTGATTTGGTTCATGCTAGCCAACACAACCAGACCTAAGCTTGGTCCTACATCTTACAGCCCGCAGAAAAGAAACAAGTCTAGATTTATTAATACAACAAATATTTATCTGCAATAAATAACAGAAGCCCATTCACAGTTCAGACTGACGACCAAATCTATCTTTATCATTTATCTCTACCTAAAATTAAAAAAATGCAAAAAAATCATCAGACCTAACAAGATTGATATAGCGAGCCCCAACTACATTTGCACATTTGACAATGAATGTGTTACAATAGAGGGAAATTCCAGAAACTTAAATCCTTTTCCCATTTACAACACAACTTCATTTACTTCATAATAAGGAAATATATTTCAGCAATAAGCATAGCATGGGTAGGTTATCCTGGAATCACAAATTCACAATTGTTTTTAAATATGTAACAGCTTGCGGTAACGCCAAACTAGGCATGATACTTTCGACTACCCTATGGTGTGAACATTTTTCTCACTGAACCCTAAATTGTAGTAAAAGCAATTCTAGCAGTGAAGAAGACGACTTACGGTGCAGTGAGGCACTTCATGTTAGTTGATTTCATAATATGGTCAAGAAATTCCTTCTCATCTTGAATTATAGTGTTGACAGCCACCTAAAACCGAACAGAATGTCATCAAGATTTAACACCATTTGCTCTTATAAAACAAAAACAAACAAAAAAAGGAAAATTAAGACCATTCATACACAATACAAAAAGAAGATATCACTAAGTAAAGTTTACATTGACCAGTTAATAACAAGTAAAAAAAAAAGAGTAACACTGAAAAAAAAAAGGCAACAACATCAACTTAAAATTGAATGAGAGGACATTTTTCCCTGCATAAATGAAATTTTCATCAACTAGAAAGTTTCAACCACCACATCACTTCATATTTAGCTATTAAATTTGTCACAGAACTTTTAGAGAGTGATTGCAGAAAAATCAATTCTTCCTTGTCTTTTATCAGCATGTACATATATAATTTCAGAGGCGCTGTACTACATTCAGTGTATGCTGCAGAATTCATGTACTTGTTATGTATTTACCTATTATTAAGTGCGTATTTTTGTATTCCCTATTCATTACATATCCAACAAAATGTGTGTCGCTACAGACTGAGACACTTAAATAAAATATAGTAGATGAGGGGAAAAAAGATCCCCGCCAATCTATACATGACACAGATACAAAAAGATAGACCAAGTTCATAAAGGGAGAAAAAGGCAACCGAGACAAGACAAATTCATCAAACCAGAAAGGATACAAGGAGATAGACCGAATTCAAAATGGGAAAAAAAGGGCAACCAAGACAAGATAAATTCATCAAACCACAAAAATGAATAAAATTTAATTATTTGATAAAACAGTAACAGAAATATTGCAATGCCCCCAAAGCTAGCGGTGCCAGCAAAATTTATGCAAGCAACTTTATTATTGATGTAGGAATCAGGCCAGAAAAGAATGCTGCATACCTTGTTCTCCCATTCAAACTCTGCCCACATGGTCCTGAAAGCTCCATCACTACAAACAGCAGGAGAGATGTAGTCCATAATGTCAATATGAATATCATTGAGGACAACAACTGTACGCTCATGCACATTCGAGGTCTCATAAACAATGTTTCCAAATATGACTCCAGTCTCAGTTGACGACACCTTGATATTAGCCTTTATTTGCTTACTAGATTCAGGAGCTAGAGTATAATTCTGTGGCCGCTCAACAAGCTTAAGATCACCCATGGTTGCCAACTCCAAGCACAAGTTCTGTAAGGTCTCCTTGGTTCGATTGATAACAGTGACATCAAGGACAATATCATAATGATGAACAGTCACATATGCTTCGGCATACACTGGGTCGCTAAATCCAGTGAGTTGGATGATTCGATTAAGCTTGTTTGCATCATCCCCGTCTTTGACAAACTCTCCTGTAGCACGTTTTAAATCATCTTGAACCTCATCTTCCAGTTCCAGTTGGCTCATACCCTTCATTTTAGATGTAGAATAGAGAATTAATTTAAATATAATACCAATCCAATATCCATCAAGTATGTTTTACAAAAATATCAAATTTAGCTATCACAAACCAATAGAATCCAAAAGATTCAAAATAAGACTAAAGGCTTGTTCGAAACTACCTAGACCTAACTTGGAAAATAGATTCCAATGAAACCTTAAGTCTGCAAGTGTTGTGGTATCGCGTTTATGAATTGGAAAAACGAACCAAACTCAAGAAACCGAAAACAAATAACCAAGATATATTACACCTAGAATTAACATGGTTCGGCTATATGTGCCTATCGTCCACGGGACAGCAATAACGAACTTTCACTATATCAATAATGAGTACAACAAATAATCTTGTCAAGTCTCTAGAATTAAGACTTGATGAGAAAACCTGAAAGAACAAGAACAAGAAATAAACTCTGATCTCTTTTCAATTCTCTTGCACACACTTTGTCCTTATAATCTTCTCTCACTCTAACTCCTTGAGTGGTAAACAATTTATTGTTTTGCTCCAATTGAAAACTAGTGCATTAGCCACTTTGTATAGACATAAAAAGGTATTCTTTAATAAGGAATACTAATCCTAATTGGAATCTAGTTATGAATCGTTCTCCAATTGAGAAACCAACTTCGATTGGGAAAACCACTGCAATTGAGAAAACAACTTCAATTGGGAAATCAATTTAATCCTCTAAGACTATAATTCCTAATAGACTTAAGACAACTCCTCATGGGCTAGAAAACCCAACAGTAAGCAAATTCTAGACATAGAACTAAGACCATAATATATCCTTGTGAAAGATAGCAAGATAAACAGCATGTCACTCAAAAGACATAAGCCCACCAGGAGAAGAATGAGAAAACCACATTTTCATATGATACATTTTGACATAAGCAATTGTATCTTTTAATCAATCATTGTATGCAATGATAATTTGTAACCATTCTACACAATTGTACTTTCTATAAAGCGTGGCTTTAATTATCTTCCGCTTAAACAAAAAAAAGTGGGCCCCACATATGACACATCATCAATTGATGATTCCCCTGACAGTCATCCTAATGACAGAACCATATTGTCAAAATCTCATGAGGAAAGGGTACTACTTACTAAAGACTCTAAATTGAAACCACAGGTATGAACATGCAACATCAGGATACTAAAATCAAATTAACCATAAACAATGCAAGAACTAACAGATAAGCAACCATACAGTGTAGTGTATCTAGTACATCACAAGTTATCTAAATTGGTCAGCATAAAAATTGAAATGGAAATAGTGAAAGGCAACTCCGTAAATTATATCAGATTTTACAGAATTGGCACATAAGGCTAGATATATATAGAGGACAATGAATGCGAAAGTTGTACCTTCCTGCTCTTTAAATGGTAAAAGTCAATAAGGTCGTCTGGTTGTGCATGAGAAATCAGAGACTTTGCTTTTATCTCTTCTGTCTCCCTTAATTGTTTTTCTGAAAGCATGTCAACAAAACTTTGACGGCAAGATTTCAGCCATATTTTTCTGATCTCATCACCAGTGTTGCATAGCAACCTTATGCAAAGGACAATCCTATCATAAGAATCACTGTCAATTGGATGTGGAAGAACTGGAGAGTGTCCTAATTGCAGCATGGAGACAACTATCAACAGTGCTTGTGAAGATGTTTTATTCACTTCAACTTTTGATGGTTGGACCTCTTCCAATCTCAGGACAAGCTTGGTCAGAGTGCATGCAACAACTGCTCCAAGGAAGAAGTCACCACTGAGAAGCAGGGATCTCAAGTTCCCAGATGCTAAGGATCCTTGAACTACGGTAGGATGGGAGAAAACAGTTTCAGATGCAGCACTCTGAGTGGCATAAGTTCCATCAGCAAGAATAGCTGGTCTTTTAGAAGACACGGTCATGGAGTTCAGTTGTGGAAACTTTTTTGAAGAATCATTACTTTCTTCTTCTGAAACTGAGAAAAAGGGCAATTCTCCAAGGCACTGTTTAATTGTTGCAATTCCACTCTCAACTTCAGAAAGTGACAGGCAATATTCTCCAATAATCCAAAGGGCACAAGAACAAACCTGTGATGCTCGGATTTGGTAGAAAGTGTCCAAAAGCCTTGTTATTATAGATACCCTCAATTTAGGGTTGGTTTCTATTATCTCTTGGACAAAAATAACCACATCAACAGCGGAAGCAACATTGCTGTCTCCCAAGAAATCCATCAACAGATGTACCACTGTGCTCGCAACTTCTGGGAACTTTATTGCACAAGAATGAATGGCTTGAATAAGCATCTGCCTGTATTCACCATTCTTTTCTAGCTCGCCATTCTGAGTCTTAACCACTTCCTTTTTCAAAGTAAGAACAACCTCATTGATGCTCTTGTGAGCAACCAAGTCAAGAACAATGTCTAGGGTCTTCCTCCTGATGTCAAGATTTGGACTAGAAAGTGCCCTAAGCACGTCCATGAACATATCAGCCACAACTTCCCTATGAGAAGACTTTAGCTCGGTCAGTCGATCAAGAACAATAAGCTTCACATTGTTGTCACTCTGAGAAAGAAGCAGCTGACAGTAGGTATTGGCAGCAGCTCTAATAGCAGTAGGAGCATACGACAAGGAAACAAGTGTCCCAGCACATTCATATACAACCGCAGTTGAAGGCGCATTCAGCAAAGATATAATGATCTTAATGTACCTCCCCTTCTCTCCACGGTTTGTTCTACACACTTTTCGTATCAGCTCTAACACAATCATCTGCAACAATTCACCCCATTCAGACACCCTATCAACATTGGTCAAAAGGTAATTAACTGCACGTTCCTGGGCACAAGTAAAGAGCATGAGAAATGCATTCCTCTTAGCAGATTGATCCTGCTCTGTAGAAAGAATCTTCTCAATCATTTCAGGTGCATCAACCAAGAGTTGCTCCCCATTTGGTAGCTTATATATAGACATCACAGCTAATATAGCATTTCTTCTAATATAAGGATGCCGATGCTCCAAATTTTGCAAAACAGAAGGGATTAAGGGCTCAACTATTTCAGCCTCATTCAATCGGCAAAGAAACCTCAAAGTTACACCACGAATATACTCATTGGGGTGCTGTAGGTTGTTCCTCAAATTTTGGCATATTAAAATCATTTCAGGCAAGACCCTACCCTTTTGATCAGTTTTGTCAATTATTTCCAAATATAGAAGCAACAACTTTTGGACGGTGTGGTCTTCAGAAGGCAAAACATATCTGACAATTGTAATAAAAAGTTGAGGTAACGTTTCACCATTCAACAAAAGCATGATTGCCTTTTTCATTGCATCAATCTTTGCATCCACGTCATTGCCCTCGAGAGATTCCTTGATTTCATTAGCAATTGCAGGTGTCCCTTTATCAAAGTGAACAAGCAGACTACAAGATTTCTCCATTTCTTTTTTGCTTCCTGAAAAACAATGGCTTCCTATTAGTTTAAATAATCAATGGAATGACTTAAGCATGTGGTAACCAATACATACACATACATATATAATTATATATATACACATGACTGGGCTGTTTGTCAAGGTACATAAAGGGCAATGCATTATATAGTTTGCTGCATAATCACATCTAAGATGTTTAAATTTGACTTATCTCCTCATAATACAAAATATTTAGCTCAACAAATGAAGCACCACGCTTTAAGAGCAGAAAATGAAATCACCAAGTTTATCAATATGTCATTTAGATGTACATACTACCCAACAACTCCGGCGCATTATATGTATTTGTCTTCATGCAGAATCAGAACGATTCATGCAAAGTTTACT
Source organism: Malus sylvestris (assembly GCF_916048215.2). NCBI lineage: Eukaryota > Viridiplantae > Streptophyta > Magnoliopsida > Rosales > Rosaceae > Malus > Malus sylvestris. The sequence continues at coordinate 37,692,849 of NC_062272.1, read as the reverse complement.
ACAGTGAACAAGCTCAACAAAATGTTGCAGACTTCTCTACTTCATATACACCTCCTTCCATGTTAGTATAATCGAAAAGAAACATCATGCCTTTGCACAGACTGACGAAACCCCCTTCTTCTGTCACATATATTCAGGATCTTGTTGCAGCGATTCACAGGAAGGATTATCAGACAGAGTCAATTGTAATTTGCAAGAAAACGGTACTTGTACTAGTAACTATTTTCGAATTTGCTCGAAACAGAACACATCAGATCTGAAATTCTAGCCTTAACGAAATTGCGTTGGCTGAATTAATCAAATGTACATTACTGATCTGCGTCTACATTTACTTTCAAGCCTTGTTGCAATTTCTATAAGCAGAAGAAGAAGAATTCTTTTCAATTTCAAATCAAATTCTACCATTTCAGATCAACAAACAAACAAACAAAAGAAGCGGACAAGATTTAGCTTCGGAATGAGAAACAAGCTAAAGCACTAATCAATCAAATCACATATTTCAGCGCTAATCAATTGACGAGAGAAAAGTTGAAATCAAACAAAAACCAGAAGCTCTTTTCCAAGTAAATCCGGCATCTTTTTACGTCAATAAGAATAGATCATCTAAATTTTCTCGGTAACCAAACAGAAAAGAATGATCAAGTTTTGAGATCTGCAGATTAGCAGAGAGAGAGAGAGACTGACCTGCGTCAAAATTTGAGTCGAGCAGATGCAGCGACGTAGAGAGTGCAGAGAGATATCAGATCCAAAAAATGGTTGGATATTTATATCATATTTAGAGAAACCAGTTTACAGGCTCATAGTCTTTCCGCGGGACACGGTTTTACCCTTTTTATCTTGCGAGTCTTTAAGGAAAAGTTTGGTACAGTTTATTTTAAAAAAAAATTATATTTTTACATTAAAATGTTAAATATAATATTATTTATTTTACTTTTTATTTTATTCTTATCGTAAAAGCTTAAAGTTTTCAAACCGTTTTCATTAGTTTTCTTTTTTATCTCACCCAGCTCTTTCTCATTTTTATCATTTGTTTTTTTATTTTTTATATTTTTTATATTTTTCCCGTGAAACAGGCCGTACTGACTAGTTTTCTACACAATTGCTATTGCTAATAAAAGATATCACCTATTATTATTACGGTGTAGTCGTACTTCTCTTTACTATAAATAAGAGGTGTTAGACTTTACTTTCGCTAAAAGCGAATTTGAACTATATTATTATAACCACTTCATTATGAGGTCCCTTAATGTAAAATATCATTTGTTCAAAAAAAAAAATTCCTATAAAATATAATTTTAGGTGTTATTCGTCCGATTAATGTTTTTCATATGTTCAAAAATTAAATTATTTGTTCAAAAGATGCTTGACACACGTGTTAATTGATGACAAAAGATATTATAGTTCATGGCTGTCATTACTCCCATAAAAATGTGATATGTTTATATAAGTTAATTATGATTAATTATTTCTTAATTCATACTAATTTTTTTTTTTTTTGGGGTAATAGGATGCTTTATAAAATATCATAAGGTTGTATATCAGAAAGCACAAAGTCTATTCAAAACTAAATGTAAATATTTCGAACGAGGAAGAAAGCGTCGCAAATTCCTCAAGTACAACTCCAGTCAGTCATATCATTAGCCTACACCTCATCCATAATCTCCAAAACCTTTCAAATAATTAAGGAACCTACTAAAAAAATAGTTACATAAAAAGTCAAAATAAATGCATGCAAAATAGTATCATACAACACAAAGATTTACATAAAATGTGTTTACCGTCATGTGACGTCCTAATGCTATAATATATTGTCATGTGAACTTACACATGCCAATGCACTATTGGACAAAGGATACCACATGGCAGTAAGCATGTTTCATGTGAGTTGCTCTCATATAACACACTCAAGCCTAACATTATTCTTTAACTAAGAAAACCTAATAGTAAATCACAATGGCAAAATTAAGTAAGTAAAATTGCTTTATGGGAAACTTTTTGAAATGCCATATGAACTTATACATTTATTTTCAAATTGTCATACAAACTAAAATTTTAAGCGATTTGTCAATATCAAGGTTTTGAAATCATTAATTTGTCATCTCACCTAACTTCGTTAAATTTTTTATCCAAAATAAATCATGCACAATGCACATGACTTGTGTTCAGGTTTCTTTCAGCCATTTGAGCCCTTTACACAATTTTATTTTATTTTATTTTGTATTCTTATACATAGATATATATACACATGGGGTAGGGGAATACATTGGTTTTGGGACTTTAGACCTCCTTTTCTCAAGTCCTCTACTTCTCTTTAGTACGAACCCAAAACATTTGGTTGGTAAATAGAACATGTCGGATTCATTAACATGTCAGGTTCGTTTCAAAAACATAATGTCAACTACAGAAAAAACATGAGATGTTACCCATATAACCTCATTCTATACCCAACTTAAAACATTAAATGAGAATTGTCTTTTTCACCCCATTGCATACTTACCATCAAGTACAAGGGAAGTGAGGCTCACACTTTTCTATCTCTTCGTTAATGGCCTCCAAAAACTTCAATTCACCTTGTTAATGTCACAGCCCGTCCTGGGATAATTTTATCGACGGTGTGAAATGACGGTTTTACCCTTAAACGTGGGTAGTGGTGTGACTTAGTTTTAGGGTCCAAGTTATTTTCCTAAGTATGTGGAACTAATTGGAAATTTAGTTGTTTTGTTGTTTTGGTTGGTTGGAGTGGACAACTTTGGACCTCACACACACCCCATCTCTCTCTCTCTCTCTCTCCTTCCCGTGTACTCTCTCTCCTCCCTTTCGATTTTCTTCTGTTTCCGTCAACTTTGTACGGACGAACTCCAAGCCTTCCATTTCAGGCACGGATTGAGGTTTTAAAGGTAACATTCAAACTCTTTGCATGCCTAGGAGTTGATTTATACCTTTATTTGGACTTAAAACCTTCGAAAACCCTAGTTTCTCACGAACTCCGATTTAGGTATTGTTCATGCACTAATTATTACAGGGGTTTTAGGAGATTTTGAGCTTCTAGGGAGCTTTGAATCATCCTCACGAAGCTTGGAAGAAAAATGGCATGATTTGGACGTCGGGAAATTGAGATATATGCATTTGAAGTTTGGCCGGAATTATCGTGTTTTCTCTGGCGAGATCCCGTGATTTTTGGAGCTTGGAATTGGTAAGATTATGTTCTATTTGTCCTAAGCTTCAATTTGGTTCAAGTTTCATGGAATTTGGTTGAAAATTGACTGAGATATCAAGGTTTTTCAAATTCCCAGTTTTCCGGCAACGACGATAGTCACCGGAGTTCGAAGATAGGGGATGACAGAATATTCCTTCAACTTTGAGGAATATTCCTAACGGCGTTGGTTAGGTTTAACAGTTTCTGTTACTTTTTAACAGAATATTCCTAACGGGGTTAGGGGATTTCGGTAGGGTCCATGCGGGTGGCAGCTGTGGATGCAAATTTTCACCTCTTCGATCTTGGACGATTTTGCACCTACAAAACAACTAGCACCTTAGGTTAAGGCCAAAAGCCTCACGCGCCCACGATGAATGGGGGGGGGGGCTTTGGCCAAAGAACCTCCGATGCCAAAGTTAGAATTTTAGAGAGAAATAGTGTTTAGAGTGTTTTGGAATTTTTGCAAGAGATTTGGAATGAGTGTTTGGTAGAAATGGGTGACTATTTATAGGACCAAGTTGGTCCACATTTTCAAGAAAGTGGCCGGCCCTTTTGTGTGTTTTTGGGTGAATTTTGTGTTTTAATTAGCCACTTTATTGGCTAATAAAATACAATAGAAATAAATGGGAAGTTACCAAATTGAATGGTTATCATTATTTGGCTAATGAAGTGGAGGAAATCTGAAAAGGTAAGGAAAAAGAGAGGGAATGTGGCCGGCTCCTAGGTGGGAGTTTTGGGTTTTATTTTTGGTTTAATTAGCCAATTAATTGGCTAATTAAATATGAAAGGAGATGTTTTAGTATTTATGGTATTGATTGGCTAAAAAGAGAAGGAAAGGTGGAAAAGGTAGAAAAAAAGGTGATGGAATAGGTTTTGAATGGGGTAGCCGGCCCTATACCATTTTTTAGGTTTGAGTGGATGTTTCAAATTGATAATTAAGGGATGATTTTAGGAGATATGGGAAGAATATATTATTTAGATAATTAATTAACTAAATAATATATTTGGGAAATTAAGTTTTGGAAATAATTACCTAAAATAAGATAATTTGGAATTGGTTACCTCTTCTGGAGCATTTTTGAATTGGTTGAGGATGATTACCCACTACTTGCGCGTAGGAATCCCGGTACGCCTCAAGGGTATTTTTGTCCTCGTTCGTTCAAAAGTCCACGTGTCGCCTGGTGAATATTTTTGGCTCCACAAATGCCCCCACACCTGTTGAGCTGTTTGCAGAAAAGGGCAATAGGTGTAGAGATTTTCTTGCTTTAGGAAACTCTGAACTGCTTCCTATTTTGTTGTTGATTCTCTCTTTCAATAGGAAATTAAATCCTTCTAGGAAAGGGAAATAAATTTCCCCAAAGCTTATTTAAGTCCACCTTAAGTGGATTGTTAAATCAACTTTTAGAGAGAAACTTATTCATCCTTACAAGAGAAAAAGAGAGCTTAGAGGATATTTGTTCCCCCTCCTCTAACAATCTTCTACATCTTGTCCGTGTAAAGGATCGCTCTTCGTTGCTTCCAGGTAAGAAAAATTTGATTTTCTTGTCTTCTTGATTTTTTATTTTGGTTTTTTTTTGCTGGGCTATGGTGAATGGATGATTAGCCAAGCCGTGGGGCTTGGCAATTTGGCTGGTTCCTGCGGCTTTCAACTCTTTTTTTTTTTTTTTTTTTTTTTTTTTTTTGAAAACAACTCTCTAACAAATCTTCCTTGTACTTTTGTAGAATTTTCAAGCATGTCCTCCTCGAGCCGCAAGAATGATGATGGTGTGCCCCCGTTGTATCGTCAAGGCGGGTCTTTGAGCAAGATTGGCTACTTCAAAGCTGCTCACCTCAAGATTAACTCCGACAATTTGTTTAGAGATTTTCTTGAAACGTATTGGCATGCCATTCCGTCGGGAGTGCGTGTGAGGCGAGTTAAGGATGGTAGCAGCGGGGAACCATGCAGTGGAACTCGGAGAGCTATCAAGTTCCATCCTTACTATTTTGTGTTGGGGTTTACTTTCCCTATGCCGCGTTTCTTCCAAGAAGTGCTTTGCTCTATGAAATGTGCGCCTGCCCAATGTTCCCCGAATGCGGTCCGAGTGATGGTGGGGTTCCACAATTTGAACCAATTCTTTGATTTGGGACTAACCACCAACGAATTTTGGTATTTCTTTGACATAGGTCGTATTGATGGAGTTGGACAACTGCGAATCCGTCATAAGCTTTTTGATAATTCGAGCAAAGGAGATCATGATTGGGCCAAAGAGACTTTGGAGATAAGTGGAGAATGGGAATCTGATTCTTCTCCCGAGCTGCGTGTATCAACGGTCTTCATATCTGGTAAGCAGACTGCTTAGTCTTTTCGGCTGCTTTGCTTTAGTGCCAAATCATTCTTCAATTTTCTGATTGTCTTCTGTTTTTTTTTTTTTTTTGTAGATTCGGAATTTGGCTCAACTCCTAGGGTTTCTCCAGATATGAAAAAAGTGCATGTCGCTCTGGGTATTCCTTCTGAGTATCGTGAGTGGCGTTGGCTGCTTAGTCCTCTTCGTAGGGAAAAAGGTGGACTACCCCCAGAAGAAGAAATAAAACGGATCAAGGCAGACGCGATGGCTCGTCCTATCACTGTGGTGGAGCCTACTACCAATGAAGGTGGGAAAAAGAAACATTCCCCGCCTGCTCAAGAGATGCCTGCTGAGAAGAAAACAAAGATTGCTCGTGGGGATTCTCCGGCTGCTCCCAAGATTGTGATTGACCTGACTTCCTCTAAGGGCGAGAAAGAACGAACTGCTACATTTGTGCCGGTAACTCCTATTGCTTCGAAAGCTGCTAGCTCGATTGCTGAAAAAATTGCTCAACGTAAAAGTTCTTCCGTGCATTTGGTACCGAAGTTTGTGCCGAAACGTCCGTCCGGGACTAAACCTGACTTACCCTTGAAGAGACTTGCTACTATGAAAAGTGATAAGGTGCCCCTGTCTGCTAAAATGGCGCCGAAAACTGCTTCTTCCGCTGCTGCAACCAACTCATCTGCTGATAAGAATGAAGTTGCTCGCTCAGGCAGGCTTGAAGAATCCGCCAAGGCCGTTTCTGGGGAGGCTGCTAAGATTTGTGCGCTTTTGAAACCAGATCTTCTTGAAGACATGGATGTATGTGCCCAGTTTGTTGATGGCGTCAAAGAGATTGTTGGTCCGAGTCTTTTTGCAAAGCACACACCCAAGTATAGGAAGACTGCTCTGCTAGCCATGATGCAGAAAACAACAATTCTGGCAGCCGAGTCTATGTTCCTTGACCAAGAAGACACCAAGGCTGCTAAAGAGATGGCAAGAACTATGGCTGCCGAAGCTTATTCATCGGCCGAAAAAATAAAAAAATTGGAATTTGAGCTTGCTGCTTTGAAGGAATCTAATACTTCTGCCCCCACTTCTCTGCAGCTTGAGGCCGCTCACCAGGAGATCATGGATTTGAAGACTAGGTTTGATGCGATCCAAACAAAGAATGAAAGTGCAGAGAAGGAAATCGAGCGTTACATACCTCAGATTCAAGATCTTGAGCGTTCCATATCTGAACTTCGCTCCGCTGCTTATGCAAAGGATGAAGAATTGATTGCTACTTACAACCAAGCGATCCACTTCAAAGAGGTTGTTGACAGGCTTGAGCCTCAAGTGTCGGAACTTCAAGGTGTTTTGAAGACCAACGACAATCTGAAGAAGGAAATTGAGGAGTTGCAGCGGGTTCGTGCTTGCCTGCTTGAGGAGAATGAGCAGTTGAAGAGTGAGAAAGATGGTTTCGAGGCTTCGCTTATTCAGAACCAAACCGATTTCTACAAGCTGGGATATGTAGATCATCTCTATGGGCGGCCGTCTGACTTTGAGTTTTCCGGTAAAGACTTCGAGACCTTCTCTATTTGTAGCAAGTATCACAACACTTTAGGACTTGGTGTAGGTTATTCTACGTTTGACAGAAGTGAAGCTTATCAACTACGTAGCATGTCGGCAGTGGATAAAATCTTAGTGTGCGCACGCTAACTTGTTTAACCTTTCACAATAATGTGCGGTTGCATAAGTCTAGTGTGGTTCTACTGCTCGAAGGGCAAGCCGTAGGCAGTCTTCTGGAAATCCGTAGGCTACTTTAGTGCACTCGGTAGCAGCTTTAGGTTTCCAGGGCAGCCGCCAATTGGGTGTGCTGCATAATGTGCCCCCTCCGTCTCTAGGGCCCGGTTCCCTGCGGATTAAGCCGATAGACCCATAATCCTTCAACTAGCTAAGCCTTGAAACAGACCATTGTGGCTACTTCTAGGAATCCCGGCGCAAGCCATCATGCACCTAGTTATTCTAGGGCAGCCAAGCTCATCCACGTCTGGATATTCGGAGTGTTGAGTTTATCCTCCCTCCTTGGAGAGCACAGTTGGTCCCTTGGGGGGTGTAATTTTCTTTTGAAGTGCAGAAAGAAATAAGTTGTTGTAGACATATATTAAAGCCAAATTACAAATTACTTTTGAATTCTTTATTGAAAAATAAAATGAGCAAATAACTTGGTTGCAAAGACTGCATGATGATTGGATAGTCCTCGGTTTACGAGGTGGTGCCCGTTGAGATGCTCGAGTCTTCGGGTCTTGATATAGTGTGAAGTCACACATGGTATTTTCTCAAATTGTAGGCATTCCATTGCTTCTCGATCTCTTTATCATTCATGGTAGCAAGAGTATAACTGCCTTTGCCGCCGACTCTGTTGATCTTGTAAGGACCTTCCCAGATGGGGTCCATTTTTTTCGAGCCTTCTCTGCGGGCAGTGATGAAAGCTTTTCTTAGGACTAGGTCTCCGGGTTGGAACTGCCGGATCTTGGCCCTTTTGTTGTAGCTGGAAATGAGTTGCTGCTGGTAGGCTGCAATGCGGGTGATGGTTTGTTCGCGCCTTTCTTCTGCCAGATCTAAATCTGTGGCCATTTCTTTACTGTTCCGCTCAACGTTTGGCAATAGAGTGTTGATGCTTGGCACGATGATGTTGGGAGGTATGATTGCCTCTGAACCAAACGCCAAAGAGAAAGGAGTTTCATCGGTTGCTCGTCTTTTGGTGGTGCGATATGCCCATAAACATCCTGGGAGCTCATCTGGCCATTTTCCCTTTTTGTCGGTGAGGGATTTCTTGAGGCAGTTGAGAATCGTCTTGTTGGATGCTTCAGCCTGCCCATTGCCTTGAGGATATCTTGGTGTGGACATGTGTTGTTTGATGCCGTATTTTTGGAAGAACTTTGCCAAATCTTTTCCCACAAATTGAGGACCGTTGTCAGTGACGATAGACTGAGGGATACCAAATCGGCAAATGATGTTCCTCCATATAAAGCGCTCTATGTCCGTCTGAGTCGTGGTTGTCATGGGTTCTGCTTCTACCCATTTGGTGAAATAGTCGGTTGCCACGATGATCATGCATCTGCCCCCCGTAGCAGGCGGCATAGGCCCTACCAGGTCGATTGCCCACTGCATGAATGGCCAAGGACTCGTTTGCGGGTGTAGCTCACTGGCGGGTAGTGCTGGTACTGGTTTGTAGCGTTGGCAACGGTCGTATTTTTGTACTAACTCCTTAGCATCTTGGTGCATGGTAGGCCAGTAATAGCCTGCGTTAAGAGCCTTTTGGGCTAAGGATCGACCTCCAGAGTGATTCCCACAAACGCCTTCGTGGATTGAGCTTAGAACCTTCAAGTCATCGGGAGGTGCCAGGCAGCGGAGATGTGGTCCGGTGTAGGATCTTCGGACGAGAATGCCATTCCACATATAGTAGCGTGCCGACTTAATTTGGAGCTTCCTTGACTCCAATCTTTTTGTGGGTAATGTGCCGTTGACTAAGTAGTCTATAATTGAACTTTGCCAAGTGGGAGTTACACTAACCTGTGACACTTCGGCTATCGACTCCATCTCTATGCTTGGCTTGTCTAGATATTCCACCGGAATGGAGCGTTTGAATTGGTGGTCAAGGGCGGAGCCTAAACCAGCTAGTGCATCTGCATGTGCATTGTCTGCCCGCGGAACTTGAGTAAGAGTGTAAGTCTGAAATGCTTCAAGCTGCTGGCGTACTTTCTCTAGGTATTGTGCCATCCTTGGGTGTTTTGCCGTGTATTCCCCAGTAGCCTGGCTGGTGATTAGTTGGGAATCAGAATGAATTGCGAGTTTCTTCACCGCCAAGTCTTTTGCCATTCGGAGGCCTGCTAGTAGAGCCTCGTACTCTGCTTCGTTATTGGATGCTTTGAAACCTAGAGTGATCGCCTGCTCGAGCATTGAGCCATCTGGAGTAACAAGAACTACACCTGCTCCCGAGCCTTTATAGTTGGATGCACCATCGACATGCAAGTTCTAGAAATCTTTATTGGATGGAGTAAGTGTGGCTAAGGTACTCTCGGCTGCTTCTGGGGCGTCGTCGGGCCGCACTGTTGCGTTGCCTAGGCTAGGTGTGAATTCTGCCACGAAATCTGCCAAGGCTTGGGCCTTTATCGCTGTGCAAGGTTGGAAAACTAAACCATATTGGCCAAGTTCCAATGCCCATTTCATCACTCGTTGAGAAGCGTCCGGACCATGTAATATTGATCGTAAGGGATATTGAGTCATAACAATGACTGTATGAGCTTGAAAGTAGGGTCTGAGCTTCTGAGCCGCAACAACTAACGCCAAAATTAATTTTTCAATCTTCGGATATCTTGTTTCCGCATCGAGAAGAGCTTTAGATGTGTAGAATACCGGCAGTTGGGCCCCCAGCTCTTCTCGTATGAGAGCAGAGCTCACTGCTACCTCGGAAACTGCCAAATAAATATATAAATCCTCCGCTGCTTCCGGCTTGGATAGTAAGGGAGGTGATGTGAGATAATTCTTCAAGTCTTGGAAAGCTTTTTTGCATTCTTCATCCCATTTGTTTCTTTGTGCCCTCTTGATAGCTTTGAAAAAGGGTTTGCATCGATCAGTGGATCGTGAGAGGAAGCGATTGAGGGCGGCTGCTCGTCCGGTCAAGCTTTGGATCTCCTTCAAGGTAGTTGGAGATTTCATCTCTATGATTGCTTGGATTTTCTTGGGATGTGCTTCAATTCCTCGTTGGGTTACTAAGTACCCTAGGAATCGACCTGAAGATACTCCAAACGTGCACTTGGTAGGGTTGAGCTTCATCTTGTACCTTCTAAGGATATTGAAAGTTTCTGCTAAATTGCGAATGTGATCTGATCGCTGCTTGCCCTTTACCATGATATCGTCGACATAGACCTCCATGGTTACCCCAATTTGCTTTTTGAACATCATATTTACTAGCCTTTGGTAAGTGGCTCCCGCGTTCTTGAGGCCAAAAGGCATGACCTTGTAGCAGTAAGTGCCTCGCTCTATCACGAACGCAGTTTTCTCCTTGTCGGGCTCATGCATGGCTATTTGGTTGTAGCCGGAGTATGCGTCTAAGAAACTAAGTAACTGGTTTCCAGAAGTTGAATCTACTAATAGATCAATCCGGGGGGACAGGATAATGGTCTTTTGGGCATGCTTTGTTGAGGTCGGTGTAGTCTACGCAAACCCTCCATTTGCCCTTCTCTTTCTTCATGACTAGTACGACATTAACAAGCCATGCCGAGTGTGCTACCTCTTCTATGAAACCGGCCTCCAATAGTTTGTCGATTTCTGCCTCGATGATCGCTACTCGTTCGGGAGTGAAATGTCTTCTTTTTTGAATTACTGGTTTGGCAGTTGGATCGACGTGCAGCTTGTGGCAGGCCACTTTGGGATCAATACCGGGCATGTCGGATGGTGACCATGCGAAGATATCTCGGTTTTTCCTAAGGAAAATTGTGAGTTCTTCCTTCTCGTCTGGGCTTAGTCGTGAGCCAATTTTAGCCGTCTTTTCCGGCTGCTGGGGATTAAGAATGATGTCTTCGGCGTCCTCTTCGGGTTTCCATCCTATCTTGTCTGCTTGGGTGCCATCTTCTCGATCCACCTGCTGTAATTGCTATTTGGCAATTTCTTTGCCCTTTTGGACTTCGGTAACCTCTATGGGGGTAAAGGTCTTCTTCTTTGTTTCTTTTAACATTTGCACAGTGCATTGTCGGGATGAGGCCTGGTCAGACTTGATCTCTCCGACTCCTCCTCCCGGGATGCGGAATCGGATTTTTTGATACTTGACGGAAGTGACAGCATCCAGCTTGATCAACCAAGGTCTCCCAAGAATCCCATTGTAGGGAGATGGGTCGCTTACAATCGTGAATGTTTGCTTTGAGACGACTGGCGGTGTTTTTACGTCAAGTACGATATGGCCGATGGCAGTTGAGGTGTGTCCGTTGAATCCAGTAAGTACCTCTGCCCGGCGTATGATTGTACTTTCCAGGCCCATCTTCTGAATGACTGAAAGTTGAAGTAGGTTGACCGCACTTCCATTGTCAACCATCATCCTGTCGACTATAGCATGGGCTAGTTGGACAGATACTACTAATGCATCGTCGTGTGGGAAATCGACTCCTTCTGCATCCTGCTCCGTGAAGCCAACGATAGGTCCAGGTTGGGTATTGACTGCTTGAACTTGTGAGATTAGTAAAGCCTGCTGGATCTTCCTCTTTTTGGAGTTATTAGTAGCCCCTAAGTGCTCGGATTCAGCGAAAATGCCATTGATTCGAATCATCTTAGTTGGTGGCTCCTCATCTCCGTCAGCATTCCTTTTTGGTTGCTCAACTGGCTTGTCCAAATATCTATCGACTTTGCCTTCTTTCACGAGTTTCTCTAGGTAGTTCTTCCAAGTGTAGCAATCGTTGGTTGTGTGACCGGGACCTCGGTGGAATGCGCAATACTTAGTGTGGTCCAACTTGGAAGTATCTCCTTTTGACTGCTTTGGCAACTTGAACCATGGTTCATTCTTGACGTCACGAAGGATTTGATGAATCGGAATCGAGAACTTAGAATAGTTGTTGGTCATCGGGCCTTCTTTGGTCGTGGGTCGGTCCCTGCGCTTGAACTCCTGCCTGCTCTTGTTGGGTTGTTTTTCATCCTTCTTTTGAGCAGCTGCCAACTCTTTTCGAGGCTGTTCGGGAGCCTTTTCTGCTTGTCGAGCCTCGTCCCAAAGCGCATGCTTTTCTGCCATAGCAAAGGAATCTGCTAGAGTTAGGTATTCTTTCATGATCATTTCTCCAAACAGTGGGTGGTCTGCTGGTAGTCCTTTTTGGAAGGCTGCACTTGCTATCGAGTTGTCGCATCCGACGATCTTCGCCTTCTCTGCTTTGAATCTCTTCACGTAATCGCGAAGCGACTCTTTTGGGTTTTTCTTTACGTTGAACAAGTGATCGGACTTCTTCTTAATCGATCGATAAGATGAGTATTCTTTGGTGAAAACCAAGGAAAGATCATCAAAATTATGGATGGATCGTGCCGGCAAGGTATGAAACCAATCTTGTGCCTTGCCTTGTAAAGTAGTGGCGAATAGTTTGCACATAAGGGCGTCATTATTCCGATAAAGGACCATCGCATTTCGGTAATGCTTCAAGTGTCTTTCGGGATCCTCATCTCATTTGAAAGATGTGAAGTGCGGTATGCTAAACTTGCGTGGAGGCTCTGCCTGCTCGATCTCATCCGCGAAAGGTGACCTGCTCATGTTGGTCACATCTCGCCTTAGTGCCTCATCAACCATTTCGTTGCGCCGAAAATCACGCATCCGTTCATTGAAAAGCCTTTCTACTTCTTCTTGGATTTGCTTTTGTTGGGGTAGCGGAGCTTTTGGCTGCCCTTGGTCTTTTTCTACCGGTCTAGGCTGCTCTTCTTCTCGGTCGGCTCGTCTACGCTGTGGCTGCAATGGATGAGATAGATTCCTAGCAGGCGAGGGATTTCTTTGCAGGCTTCCGGTTGAACTAGAGCCAGATTGAACGATCGTTTCCTTCCGTTTGTCAGGTTGCCTGCTCCGATGTGATGTGGAGGATACTCCTTGTGAGCCTAATCGCGAATGAATGCTTTGCTTGGAAGGTTGCCCATGTTGATTATCAAAGCGTGGCCCCAACCGTGAATGTATACTTTCTCGTGGGCCTAACCGAGAGTGCACGCTCCTCCGCGCGCTAAGACGGGAGTATACGCTATTTCGGGGGCCCAATCGAGAGTGTGCACTGTCTGAATGCTCGACTTGTGATGGGTTGAATGGCTGCTTTCCAGGACGCTGTTTAAAAGGCTCCTTGTCTACCCTTGTTCTACTTCGGGAAACTTCATCGTGGGTGCGATGCATCTCAGTACGTTGTAAAAGTTGATTCACCAAGGTAGTTTGTTGTGCAAGGGCGCTCGTCAATTCTATGACTTGTCGGGACAAGTTTTGTTCGCCATTCGGATTGGAAGAACTTGGATGGAATGCACCTCCTTGAACAATGAAAGGGTGGTTGACTCCAAGTGCGAGATTTGAGTTGGGGAATGTCAAATCTGCGGAGAAATGTGGTGAAAACACCTCAGCCTCGATGATTGGTCCCGATGGTTGAGATTGTCTCGGGCGGACTTGGGCAGCTTGGGAAACCATGAAAACAGGCTGGGCTGCGGGGGCAGGCTGGATCACTGGGGCAGGCTGGATCGTTGGAGCAGGCTGGCTACAAGAGCAGGCTGGATCACGGGAGCAGGCTGGGCTACAAGAGCAGGCTGGATCACGGGAGCAGGCTGCTCAATGCGCGGTGCATGTGAATGCGAGGCTTGGGCTTTGGTCCACGTAAACTTGGATGGCACGGCTCGGGCCGTGGTGAAGGCTCCATGGACCTCGCCACGAGTGGCTACCGAAGTAGCCACCGTGGTGGTTCCCATGGCGGCCGTGGTGAAGGCTCCATGGACCTCGCCACGAGTGGCTACCGAAGTAGCCACCGTGGTGGTTCCCATGGCGGCCGTGGTGAAGGCTCCATGGACCTCGCCACGAGCGGCTACCGAAGTAGCCACCGTGGTGGTTCCCATGGTGGCCGTGGTGAAGGCTCCATGGACCTCGCCACGAGCGGCTACCGAAGTAGCCCCCGCGGTGGTTCCCATGGTGGCTGTGGTGAAGGCACCATGGACCTCGCCGCGGGTGGCTACCGAGGTAGCCATCACGGTGGTTCCCATGGTGGAAGCTCGTGGTGATGATGCCGCTCCCCTTCTTGTCGCATTTTGCCTCATGGATCTCCGCAGTCCCATTTCTTGAACACTAGAATTTTCACTTATGGAATTTTCTAAATTTCTAGCCATTATATTTTGCTTATACGTTTTATCAAAGAACCTTTGCAAATAAAAAATTCTAATAATAATAACGTATGAAAAATATTCAAATGGACTAGAAAATAAAGAAAAAACCTTTTTTGTGCGAGAGTCTTCTACGAGTATGGATTTCAACTCTCAATGAAAGCACCAATTTGTGGATGCAAATTTTCACCTCTTCGATCTTGGACGATTTTGCACCTACAAAACAACTAGCACCTTAGGTTAAGGCCAAAAGCCTCACGCGCCCACGATGAATTGGGGGGGGGGCTTTGGCCAAAGAACCTCCGATGCCAAAGTTAGAATTTTAGAGAGAAATAGTGTTTAGAGTGTTTTGGAATTTTTGCAAGAGATTTGGAATGAGTGTTTGGTAGAAATGGGTGACTATTTATAGGACCAAGTTGGTCCACATTTTCAAGAAAGTGGCCGGCCCTTTTGTGTGTTTTTGGGTGAATTTTGTGTTTTAATTAGCCACTTTATTGGCTAATAAAATACAATAGAAATAAATGGGAAGTTACCAAATTGAATGGTTATCATTATTTGGCTAATGAAGTGGAGGAAATCTGAAAAGGTAAGGAAAAAGAGAGGGAATGTGGCCGGCTCCTAGGTGGGAGTTTTGGGTTTTATTTTTGGTTTAATTAGCCAATTAATTGGCTAATTAAATATGAAAGGAGATGTTTTAGTATTTATGGTATTGATTGGCTAAAAAGAGAAGGAAAGGTGGAAAAGGTAGAAAAAAAGGTGATGGAATAGGTTTTGAATGGGGTAGCCGGCCCTATACCATTTTTTAGGTTTGAGTGGATGTTTCAAATTGATAATTAAGGGATGATTTTAGGAGATATGGGAAGAATATATTATTTAGATAATTAATTAACTAAATAATATATTTGGGAAATTAAGTTTTGGAAATAATTACCTAAAATAAGATAATTTGGAATTGGTTACCTCTTCTGGAGCATTTTTGAATTGGTTGAGGATGATTACCCACTACTTGCGCGTAGGAATCCCGGTACGCCTCAAGGGTATTTTTGTCCTCTTTCGTTCAAAAGTCCACGTGTCGCCTGGTGAATATTTTTGGCTCCACAGCAGCGCGTAGGGCCGTGCCCTTGCCGGCGCGTGAAGACTCAAAAAATTATTTTAAAAATATGGAGGTGTTCGTGAGGTTGTGTAGATCACGATGGTATATTTATATACCTCAATTGAGCAATGTATGAGAAGTTATTAGCTAGTATTGGTTATGTGTTTTAAATTAACGTTTTTATAGTTGTTTCACATATAGGGGAGGCTTATCCCGAGGACGAGCGCAGTCAAGGGCGACTTAGGGGCTACGACCCTTCGACATACCAGTGAGTGGGCTTTTGGTTTTCAGTATATACTTATATACTTGATAAATTCCCAGAAAATGCATTTAAATGAGTTATGATTTGAATTGCCATGCTAAACGTTTTATATTTAGAATATGCATATGATGTTTGTATATTTGTGGTGCTGAGGACGCTCAGGTAAGTTCCAGGTGAGTTTATGAATTGCGAATATGATTAACGGTTGTGATTAATTGAGAAACTTTGAGCTCATAAACCTGCACCTCGGTGTTAGTGATTTAGCCAGAGATATGGCACATGCCTATATATAATGTCACATCCAGCACCATATGCTCACATTGGATCCAATTTAGGTGCACAGTCTTGTCGTATAGACCATTATAGGTGGTTCCGACTCGTAGGTGACTAGCGATTTATCGCACAGCTATCATGAGAGCGTAGCATTGAGCATAACTATATTACACCCAGTCTTGTCGTACAGACCTTTTTAGTGGTTCAGACTTTTGTGCAGTGTAGTGCCATATAGGTCATTTGTAGTGACTCCGGCTAGATTGACTAATGTGCTATGAATTCAGCTGTATAGATTTCTGCAGGGGTTCCGGCTAATGTGTTATTTCCATGAATTTTGTTTGTACCATACTTAGGGCCTCCGTATTTAGATCTCATATAAATACTCAAGGGACTTAAATGTAATTATGTAATAAAGGAAGGGGCAAATATGTAATAAGTGAGGAGCCCTTATTCTATAAAATGATTCCTTACCCTCATAATTAGGGGAGGCCAATTCCTAGGCCCTCTCACCCTCAGAAGCTTTCTCCCTCACTCCCCTCACTTATCAGAAATACAAATATCAGTGTGGACGAAGCCCAAACCTTGGGGTGAACCACGATACATCTTGTGTTATTTACATTTCTTGCAGATTCACGGTAGGATTTACGTTGTTTCAAGACCTCCCGTTTTGTGCATCAACATTTGACGCCGTCTGTGGGAATTGACACAAAAAACTATGTCGGTTCTCTTTCATTTTTTCATCAAACCTCACCACTGTGAATCTGCAAAACCACAAAAAACCCATAAACAGAAAATATCCAAATCTCAAACACTCCTTAGCTCTTTCTCTTTCTCTCTTCCCCACCATGTTCTCAATCATAATCTGCAAGTCCTCTGCATTTGCAAAGAAAATCCAAAACCCATTAGTTTTCATCCATTTGAATTCGAAATCTCCCCCTCCATGGCTCCAAGAAAGCTTCTTGATTTCTGGGTCATCATTTTCTTCCTCATAGCCCTCTTCCTCAGCTGTGGCTCCATTGAGAACGTCAACTTCTACTTCCCCTATTTCAACTTCTGAAACCTTACCTTCCTCGGCGACTCACACATCCAAAACAGCGTCGTTGGCCTCACCCGCGAGCTCATTGTCCCCTCCTCTATCGCCAACGTCAAACGCCACTTGCAAACCCCGAAACTGAAAACCCTAGCCCTTCATTTTCCCGAGAAAATCCCAATTTTGAAACTTTCCCGGAAAATCCCCGAATCTAATCAAGTAAAGCCTCCATAGGGAAGAAAAGAAACAAGAAGCCCCAAGCCCCCCGATTCCAACCCCCTCGCTAAAAGTGGGTACCCAAATCGAGACCCGCCACTGTCGAAACCCGAAACTTGTTAGAACTTCCACGAGACGTCACCGTTTAAATCCTGTCCCGACTCGGGGCTGTTAGGATTCTGTAGAGGGCACAATATGTGTGCATGGCTTGGCGCCAGATCTGCAAGGACTCTCTCATGTGGCACACCATCGGCATGCGCAACGACAACAATTTGGATGATGTGATATTGAACTTGGATTTGATGCGCCACTGCGTAGTGGATCGTATCGCCGACAATCTTGTCGATCTCAACGTCGAATACTTCAGCTTTGATCACCTCCTCAACTTTATCACCAATCGGTGCCGTGGTATTAAACGTCTCCGGTTTACATATTGCTACGGTATAACAGATGTGGGGTTGAGTGAAATGGCTTCAAAACTTCCTCTGTTAGAGGAGCTTGAAATTTCTTTATGTGATATTCTATCGTCTAAATTTGTGGAAGCGGTTGGATGCTCATGCCCCCGTTTGAAGTCATTGAAAACGCAAAAGGGTGAGAGATAGAGAGAGACTCATGGAGGGTCACGGTGTGCGATGCATGGAGGGTAGGTGCTGAGTGCTGATAGGAGCATATTTATGCAACTGAGTTAGCTTGTTCTCATGCATTTATGTTGTTATTCCTTAGCACTTTTAGTGTTTAAATTCATTTTTGGGCAATTTCAGGTTCTAAGGACAAAGTATGCAAAAATGTGCATTTTGGAACCTTTTGGAGCAATTTTGGGCTTGGAATAAATATCACATGCTTGGAACTAAAGGAATGGACGAAATTGAAGACCTAAAGATGAGGATTCCTACTTAAAGTAGGAAAGTTAAGCCAAGGTTTCCTATTTTGGTTTGATCTTTCCTAAATCCTAAATGTCCCTAAGTTCCAGCAACATTGAAGGTTTCCTATGCATTTTAGGACACAAATTAAGGGTTCCTTGTACCATAACAAACATTTTCCGTGCACTCCATCCATGTTTAATTCTTGCATCAATCATCACTTCACTTTCACCTTTGAATCATTTCAACACCACTCCATTTTACCCATGCTTTGCATCATTACTTCACTTTCACCTTTGAATCATTTCAACACCACTCCCTTTTACCCATGCTTTGCATCATTACTTCACTTTCACCCTTGAATCATTTCAACACCACTCCATTTTACCCATGCTTTGCCTTGCACTTCCTCTATAAAAGGAAGTGTGTGTAACATAAATGGAGTTCATACTTTGTTAGATCATTCACTCCCATTTTCAACACAACCTTCATCCAAACACATCCATTCATCTTCACATCTATTCCTCCATACAAACAAACCTTCAAACACTCACCAACACCTTGTGCCGTAGCAAAGGAAGGGAAGGAAAGTGCTTGGACGTGCTTGCTGTCCCACTTGGATCGTTGGAGCGTTTAGGTGTTTTTTTTCTTTTGTTTCTAATGTTTAAATTCATTTCCTTTCGTTTTGTTGTAAATATGAATGGCTAAACCCCTCTTGGCTAGGGGTGATTTCAAAGCCATGATTATGTGTGCAATATAATTTGATAAATTCCAGTTATGAACTCTTGAATCGTGAATGCAATTGGCTTAACTATTTGATTGATAACTTATTTGTATTTGTTAGTTAAGGGTCGACACTTAATTGGCATGCATAAATCCGTTGCTAGAATATAAGGAAGTTTCACATAATCGTTACAAACTTATATTCACATGTAGTGAAGGTCGCTTATAAACGATCGCGTTAAGTTCAATTCCTAGCATGAGTGACATGATGTCATAGTTGCAAGTGCTTTGTCAATGCTTATGATTTTCATTAAATGTAATGATCTTTGATTGTATCTCTATTATGATGTCATGTAGGGAACTTTAGAAGAATGTTTTGGGTTGTCGAATGATGTCATCCAATTCAATAAAACAAGGAAAATATGAGAGTTAACTAGTGATGTCACAGTTAATTTGGAGCATTGTCGTTCATAATTCAATGAAGTAGTAACTGGAAATCGAATTATTTGCATACATGTCATGTGTGGAGAAAAAGCCTCTAGCTATCCCATCCATCATCTTATTTCTCAAATTTATTTTACAATCTGTCTAGTTTTTCATACTTGTTTGTTTGTTTCAACTTCATCCAAATCAAACCCCCCCTTTTAGTTTCTTGTTTCAAAGTGTTTCAAATTTGTTTTAGTTTGTGTTTTTAAGTGTTTTGATTCAAGTAAAAGTCAATTTTCATCCAAAGTCATTCCTAGTGTCTAGTTTAAGTTTATGTGGTTGTTTTAAGCTGTTTTGAGTATTTTAAGTTTGCTTTGAGTCTTGTGAATCTTGTTAAGTGTTTTTAAGTTTAGTTTTATATTTTTGTGTCAGTTTAGAGGTTATTAGCAAGCCCTCCTAATCCCCGGTCCAGAACGATCCTTACTTATACTTATACTACAATTGTCAAAAGCGGGTTAAATTTTTGTGTTAAGTTAATTTTCGCATCAAGTTTTTGGCGCCGTTGCCGGGGATTAGCAACTTTGCTAATCCCTTATTATTTCTTTTTGTTTATTTTCAAGTATTTTTGTTCCTAGTTGCTTATTTTACTTGTTTTCTTGTTTTAGGTGGTTTATGACTCGAATTTATCAACCTGTTCATAAGCATATCTTTGAATTTGACGACGATTTTGAACGAACTTTGAGACGAGCAAGGAATCAACAAGATCCCCAACCATCTCAACCTGCACCAGATATTGAAGAAGACAAAGTAAAAGAGCAAGAGGAGGCCATGGCAAGGACTTTTGAAGAAGTCCAAGATATGGCAGTAGACAATCGAACAATCAAGGAGCTTTCCGCTTGGGGATTGGACAATGCTCTGCCTTTATGCATTCAATATCCAAGGGCTGCTTAAAACAAAACCGACGAGTTCGAATTAAAGTCCAGTTTATTGCATCATATTCCTAAGTTCCATAGGTTGTCCATGGAAGATCCTAATAAACATTTGAAGGAGTTCGAGGTTGTTTGTTCGAGCATGACCCCTGTGAATGTTGATGGGAGCATTCTGAAAATGAAGGCTTTTCCCTTTTCTCTCTTGGAAAAGGCTAAAGATTGGTTGTATGAGCTAGCCCTCGGAACTATCACATCATGGGAGAGTATGAAACGGGCATTTTTGGAGAAGTTTTTCCCAACTTCTCGAGTCATTCTACTACGCAAAAGGATTAGTGGCATTCAGCAAAACCAAGGTGAATCATTTCCCACTTACTATGAACGTTTTAAAACCCTTGTTGCTTCATGTTCACAACACCAGATGAAGGATGAGCTTCTTCTTCAATATTTCTACGAAGGGCTTCTACCAATTGAACGCCAAATGTTAGATGCCTCAGCGGGAGGAGCTTTGGTGGACAAAACACCCATGGCTGCCAAGACCTTAATTGCTAATCGAGCATTGAATGCTCAACAATATGAAGGCGTTGGTCAAAGAGACAACCCACGACAGCAACAAGTTAATGAGGTAAGTGCTATTTCCGAACTTCAAAATCAAATGGCTAATCTTACTACTCTTCTTTCACAGGTGGTTGAAAAACCAAAAGAACAAAGTGTAGCTGCTTGTGGTGTGTGCTCAATGAATGGACATCTCACGGATAAGTGCCCTCAATTGATCGAGAACGGAGGGTGGGAATCTGCCAACGCCATGAGTTTTGGGAGTCAAAACCAACCAAGGAATGATCCATTCTCGAATACATACAATCCAGGTTGGAGAGATCATTTAAATTTCAAATAGAGGGAGCCCCAACAAACCTAACAACAAAGTGCATTCAGACAACAACCTCCGGGATTCTATCAATGGCCGTATGCACCTTCACAACCCCAAACACAACCAGCCCAAAATAACTCAGGTTCGTCTTTTGATAATGCTCAAGTTATTCAGTTACTAACTACAATGGCGAAGGGTCAGGAAAATCAAGCCAAAGATATGCACAATTACGCCAAAGAAGTGCAAAATCAAGCTCGAGAGGTGACTGAATTGAAGAGACAGATGGGATAAATGGCTGAGTTCATGGGGCAATTTAGTAGAGAGCCAGGTAAGTTACCTAGTTTGACGGATGTGAATCCAAAGGGAGGCTTCGAATCTGCCAAAGCCATCACCTTGCGAAGTGGACAAGAAGTTGGATCTGATCCCAGCCCATCTAAATCCAATCAAAATGAGGACGAAAAGATGCAATCTGAGGAGAAAGAACAAGGCTTGCCCTCGGCAAGGATTGAGCAATCGTTGCCGCAGCCACCTACACACCCTAATTCGACCACCAAAGGCAAGTTAGGTTTAAATTCCATGACTTCTAATTCCATTCCAACCAATGCACCCTTTCCTCGTAGGTTTATGCAATCAAAGAAGGATGAGAGTGACAAAGACATCCTTGACACATTTAGAAAGGTGCAAGTCAACATTCCACTTCTAGATGCAATTAAACAAGTCCCCAAGTATGCTAAGTTCATGAAGAAGTTGTACACTACAAGGAAGAGGGCTTCAAACAAAGAGGTGGTAAGGGTAAGTGAGAATGTCTCAGCTGTGTTGCAACGAAAACTACCTCCTAAGTGCAAAAATCCAGGCAGTTTTACAATTCCTTGTGTTATAGGAAATACTCGCTTTGAATCTGCCATGTTAGATCTAGGTGCATCAATAATTGTCATGCCTTATTCAATATATGCATCTATGAACTTAGGAGAATTAAAAAATGATGGAGTGATCATTCAACTGGCCGATAGATCTAATACGTATCCAAAAGGTGTTTTGGAGGATGTTTTAGTGCAGGTGAATCACCTAGTCTTTCCGACGGACTTCTACGTGCTTGAAATGGAAGACTCGAACCATTCCTCTCAATTACCAATATTACTTGGCCGACCATTCATGAAGACTGCCCGTATAAAGATAGATGTATTCAAGGGAACATTGACCATGGAATTTGATAGGGAAGTTATTGATTTCAATATTTCTGATGCTATGAGATATCCTCATGATGGTCACTCTTGTTTCTCTATTGATGTGATTGACTCTTAGGTGCAAGAATTCCTTGATGATTTGAATGAGGATGCACTTGAAAAGACTCTCACGCAAAGCATTGGACTAAAAAATGAAGGGTTATCACTTAGGCATGCACACGGTAACAACAAGGAACATCTTGCCGTGCCTATTCAAGAAGAATTGGTGGAGATGGTTGCAGCCCTAGAGTCAAATCCAAGGCATATTGGTAAGTCTCCTAACCTAATTTCAATTCCCATTTCGACTAACAAGTTGCTTCCTTCTGTAATCCAGCCCCCTTCCCTAGAGCTTAAACCATTGCCTAGCCTTTTGAAATATGTGTTTTTGGGAGAGCAAGAGACACTGCCCGTCATCATCTCTTCTTCACTCACTGCACAAGAAGAGGACAAGTTGGTGAGGGTGCTTTGGGAATACAGAACTGCCATTAGGTGGACATTGGCTGATATCAAGGGAATTGGCCCTACCACTTGTATGCATCGAATACTCTTGGAAGAAGGAGCCAAACCATCTAGAGAAGCACAACGCCGGCGCAATCCACCCATGATGGACGTTGTGAAGAAGGAAATCATCAAGCTACTAGATTGTGGAGTGATTTACCCAATTTCTGATAGCCATTGGGTCTTGCCGGTCCAAGTTGTTCCTAAGAAGTCTGGAGTCACTGTGGTAAAAAATGAAGATAATGAGCTTGTGCCCACCCGAATCCAAACCGGATGAAGAGTTTGTATTGACTATCGGAAGCTCAACGCTACGACAAGAAAAGATCATTTCCCGTTGCCCTTTATTGATTAAATGCTGGAAAGGTTAGCCGGTCATTCATTTTATTGTTTTCTTAATGGCTATTCGGGTTATAATCAGATTGTGATAGCTTCCGATGACCAAGAAAAGACTACCTTCACATGTCCCTTTGGTACCTTTGCTTATCGATGCATGCCATTTGGGCTATGCAACGCACCAACCACATTCCAAAGGTGTATGGTAAGTATTTTCTCAGAATTTGTGGAAAAGATCATTGAAGTGTTTATGGATGACTTTAGTGTCTTTGGTGACTCATTTGATGTATGCTTGAATAATCTTACTCTGATCTTACAATGATGCATCGAAACTAATCTTGTCTTGAATTGGGAAAAGTGCCATTTTATGGTAAAACAAGGTATAGTTTTGGGGCATATCATATCAGAAAAAGGGATTGAGGTTGATAACTCTAAAATAGATCTTGTACGTCACTTACCCTCTCCCACTTCGGTAAGGGAGGTTCGTTCTTTTCTTGGCCATGCAGGATTTTATAGGAGATTCATCAAGGATTTCTCAAAAATCGCCCAACCTCTTTGCCGTTTACTCCAAAAGGAAGTAAGCTTCGAGTTCAACAAGGAGTGTGAGACCGCTTTCAAAACCCTCAAGGACATGTTGACGTCGGCCCCCATCATCATGCCACCAGATTGGAGCCTTCTATTTGAGCTAATGTGTGATGCATCTGATTATGCCATTGGTGCTGTTATAGGCCAAAGGAGGAACAAACAGCCCCACGTCATCCACTACGCTTCCCGGACACTAAATGATGCTTAATTGAAATATTCTACCACTGAGAAAGAACTTCTTGCAGTTGTATTTGCTTTAGATAAATTTCGTTCATACTTACTTGGCACTAAAGTGATTGTATATTCTGACCATGCAGCGTTGAAGTACCTCATCACCAAGAAGGAGGCCAAACCAATGCTGATTCGTTGGATGCTCCTACTTCAAGAGTTCAACATTGAAATAAGAGACAAAAAAGGGAGTGAAAACGTGGTGGCTGACCACCTCAGCCGTTTGGTGCACGAGGAGGACTCCTTACCCATTCTAGAGACCTTCCCTGACGAGCAATTGCTGTCCCTAGAGATAATTGAACCCTGGTATGCTGATTTGGTCAATTATTTGGTCACAAAACAAGTTCCTAGCACTCTAGATAAATACAAGCGTCATAAACTCAGAAATGATGCACGATTTTATGTGTGGGATGATCCATATTTGTGGAAGTATTGTCCTGACCAGATTATTCGTAGATGTGTGCATAATTCCGAGTTTAATTCAATTCTTGCATTTTGCCATAGTTATGCATGTGGGGGTCATTTTGGCACCCAAAGGACAGCCCTTAAGGTTTTAGAGAGTGCTTTCTATTGGCCTACATTGTTTAAGGATGCTAGAACATTTTGTATAACTTGTGATAGATGCCAAAGAACAGGTACAATCGGTGCCAAAGACCAAATGCCGCAAACCCCCATCTTTAATGTGGAGATCTTTGATGTATGGGGTATGAATTTCATGGGACCCTTTCCGCCCTCATATGGTTTTACTTATATTTTGCTAGCCGTTGATTATGTGTCGAAATGGGTGGAAGCCAAAGCCACCCATACTAACGATTCTAGAGTGGTGGCAGATTTTATCAAGGCTAACATCTTTTCCAGATTTGGCATGCGGAGGTTGTTCATAAGCGATGGAGGCTCCCACTTTAGCAATCGCACCATTGAGGCGCTGTTTAAAAAGTACAATGTGAAGTATCGGGTTTCCATGCCATACCACCCTCAAACAAGTGGCCAAGCCGAAGTCTCGAATAGAGAAATCAAGCAAATCTTGGAGAAGACTGTTGGGCCAAACCGGAAGGATTGGAGCTTGCGTTTAGATGATGCACTGTGGGCATATTACAAGCCGTGTCACCTACTTGTGGAACTGGAGCACAAAGCGCACTGGGCTGTGAAAACATTCAATTTGGACTTAGATGCTGCTGGAACGAATAGGAAGCTCCAACTGAATGAACTTGAGGAGATACGGAATGAAGCTTATGAGAATGCACAAATTTACAAGGAGAAAACAAAGGCGTTTCATGACAAAATGATTCGGGGAAAAACATTCTCAATTGGACAGAAAATGCTACTATTCAATTCCCGTCTACGATTGTTCCCTGGTAAGTTACGGTCTAAGTGGATTGGACCATTTGTTGTCACTTTGTTTTTCCCCATGGTGCAATCCAAGTTAAAAGCTTAAGGAACAGCGACGAATTCAAAGTGAACGGGCATCGCCTGAAGCTATACTATGAGAGTGATATGGGGCAGATTGTGGAAGAAATCCCACTCAGTGTCGTGGGCCCTATCCAAGCTTAGAAGGAAGTTTCGTCCGGCTGCAAGATGTTAAAGCAAGCGCTTCTTGGGAGGCAACCCATGTTTTGTGTTCCTAAAAACCTTCCCTTTTCTGCAATTTTATTTTGCCATGATTGTCATTTTTATTTGTTTCTTGTTTAATTGTTTTTATTGTGGGTTTATTTTTGAAACATTGATAGATATGCAAGGTATTTTACATTAAAATTCGTTGAAAATGAACAGGAGGCAGAAAAATACAAGAGGGAGCCTTCACAAAGACTGCTTAGGAGAAGTCTCAGTAGTCGGCGGAGCATTAGTAGTCGGTGGAGCCACAGAAGGAGGAGGTATCGGAGGTTGATCATTTAGAGCTTCACTACGTGGTACAGCCCTAGAAGACGAAGGCAAATGCTATTGGAACAAACCCACAAACCTCTGATGATCAAGTAAAATCTGACCATCAAATTCCTGCATCTGGTCAATCTTCCTCTTTATGTTTGTAGCATAGTTATGTGCAAGCTTGTGCAACTTTTTATTCTCATGCTTGAGCCCTCTAATCTCCTGTTTGAGAGTCATCACTTCAGCCGCCAATGATTCAACTTGAAGGGTTCGAGCAAATAGACGTTGGGCCATATTAGACACTGAACCCGCACACTGCACACTGAGAGCCAGAAAATCCTTAACAGCCAACTCATCAGACCATTTGGAAAGTAGTCTGTTATCTTTGGGAGTCACAAGGTTCTAGGCCACCACCGCAGCGGTCATATCATTCTTTATCACCGAATCCCCAACGGTAAGAGGGCTAGTAGGGGATATGAAGGATGGGCACCATATGTTGTCTGGAGAAGGCATGGATGCCTCTTCACCAAGGTTCAAGTCAAAACGACGATCGGAGGGGCCAAGCATTTTCAAAGGTGTTGAAGAAAAAAGAGGTCGGACAAATCGAGATCTTAGAAGTGCAATGAAGGGAGTTTCTATGGGCAGAAATTCAAGTGTGCTTAGAAACGAACTGCTTATCCTCTATAAAAATCAGCACTTGATGGGATTTCAGAGATCGAAAATGCGAGCTCAGAAATCGAAGAGGCCAATTCAAAAATCGAAGAGGCGCTAGCTTTCTCAAAAGCTGGGCTTGCTCAGAAACCACGGGCTATCCTCTATTCCAGATTTGTCCGCACTTGTCACATGCAACCTCTACAGTCGACGGAGCTCAGAAATCGAAGAGGCAAGCTCAAAAATCGAAGAGGCATTTGCTTTTCCAAATGTGTCAGCATCTGTCACATGCACACTCAGCTTGCAGAAATCACAGGCAATTTGTCGAAGCGTCGATTTCAGATATCGAAGAGGCATTTGCTTTTCCATTTCTAGACGTGTCAGCATCTGTCACATGCATACTCAGCTTTGCAGAAATTACGGGCAATCTGTCGAAGATTTCTGGTGACGTAGAAAGCACGTGAAGATTACTATTCAATCATCCAACCGTTGCCGACAAGAGTGCAAGAATAGTACCGGTTATTAATTCATATAAATGTCGACCTTCACCCCCCATTGCAAGGCAGACATACGAACCCTTCTTCATCTCCGAGAATGTCTTCCCAACGAAGCCTCTCGAGTTACTTAGTGTTCCTTATTCCCTAGGATACCTCTACAAACAACCCATCAAAAGCAAAAGTATTTCATATCATGAAGGTTGAAAGCAAGAGTATCTTATATCATGCTTTCTCTTTGTCCTTCTCCTTGTCGTTGTTTTCATTTGCGGGACAAGGAGAAAGAGAGCAATCAGCCAGCATTTGGTATCAATCTTTCGATCTGGAACCGACTGCCTGGAACCCCTTCCTGATTGCTTACATAGCCTTGCTCTCGAGTACTCATCTTCAACATCTTATGCTTCCTCTTCGTCTACCACTTCTGCCTGGGGTACAGATAAGGGAAGTGAAAATGATACCTCGAAGCATGTGGAGACAATGTGCTAATTCATCCTCAGCAAGGGACAAGGAGAAAGAAAGCAAATGGTCGGCACTTGGAAAGATTGAAGAAAGAAACAGACCATCACCTTTACCTCGTGTCTGCCTACTGTGCAGAAGAAACAAGTAGAGAAGAATACAGACTACACAACCAAGGAACTCTGATATTCCTCACTCAGAATTCCAAACCAGTTCGAGATCAAAGCTGTGGAAAGATCTATCTCCAAAACCAGATTTGCGTTCTTAAACTCTACTCTGTCTAATTTTTACTTTGCCATACTTGTCATGTTTATTCGTTGTTTGTTTATTTACTTGTTTTTGTGTGAGTATATGCTTGAAACATTGAGGACAATGTTTGATTTAAGTGTGGGGGGGGGGTAACCATTGTTTTGCATGAAATTCGTAGGAGTTTATCACCCATTACTTCTAGTGTTGTTCCTTGCTGTTTTTAAGTGTTTTTAAGCTATTTTGGACTGTTTTAGTGTGTTTTGACATAAAAATTCGAAAATCTCATAAAATTTTGAAAAATTGTTTTGAAAAACCCAAAAAGAGTTGTTTTTTTGTGTTTATTTGTGTCTTAGGGTACCTTCCAACATAATGATGAGGATTTGGTTTTTAATTACATGATTGTTAAAGAGAGTTATAAACATGGATGAAAATTTGATTTAATCTTTGGTGTATGCTTGGTTGTGGTTATAATTTATGAATTCACATGCAATTATAAAGGAAAAATCAATTTTTGTAACATGCTTGAAGGAAGGAACTTAAATGAACGCTACAACCTTGTGAGACTTGAGCCTAAACATTTATTTGGAGAGTTAATAATCTGTGCATCATTGTTTTCCAAAGTCGTTGCATGACCTCATTATTCTTTGCTTGGTTGCTACTTAGAAGGCGTTTCATCATTTAGTTCCAAATGCTAGAACTCATGCCTATTTCATTCAAAGCATGCTATTGATTTGCTTAACACATATTCAAGATGAAGTTGTGTAGTGACCACCAAAGCCAAATTGCCGTGCCCCTATTTCATTATGTGTTTAAGTTTAACCTCGTTGAGCCTTGTTAAGCCTATGTTCTTTGTTAAACCACACTATCCTTACCTAGCCTAGTTTTAGGACCATCCATACCCTTGTTCTTGAAGCATAGTAAAGCATAACTTAAAATGAACTCCTTTTTTATCAATGTATTGCAGAAAGCAAGTGTGGGGGAAGTGATTCTTGTGTGTGTGTGTGTGTACCAAAGTCCTTAATAAGGCACGGGTAGAAAAGAAAGAAAGAAAAAAAAAAAAAGAGTGAAAAGAAAAAAGTTTGTTAAAAAATGGTCAAAAACATTGAATTCGGCCCTAAGTGCTGCATGAATCTTCCCTTTGTATTTAAAAGTTGATTCTGCATTCTAAAGTGAATTCCAAGTGTCTATTTCATTGCTTTGCTTGCTATCGCTTTAAGAACGTTTGTTATTGCTATTCTTTCTTTATTAGCCATTACCCCCAAGCCCTGTTACAACCCTTGACTTCAATCTTGAGTGTTGTGTGTTTCAATTTGTGGAGTTCGAAATTGGTATGAGCATATGGTGTCACTAGTTCTCGCATCTAAGTAGTAGCATTCCATTCATGAGATCATATCTAAACATGCTTATTAACTCCAGAAATTGCTTTCTTTGTTATAACATATGTGAGTACTAGTCTTCCATGTTTACATCAATCTACTCACATATAACTAGTGTAGGGTGTGTAGTCAGAAAATGTGTGTGAAAATAGAGAGTATCTTGTAAGGAATTGAGCAAATTCTCTAAGGCATGTTACTACTTTCAAAATATCGTTTTAATTGGTTAATTGCGAACTAGTAAGTGGTGACTGTAATTAAGTATGTGCTCAAGTGTAAGGATGACTAAAAGCTGTGGGAATGATGATTTTTAACATGTCATGTGCATTGGAAATCCCTGAGGCAAATGTTGGAAGGTTAAGTTGTGTTATGTTTGTTTTGATTTGTTTGTTTCTTTTTTTTGCTCGAGGACTAGCAAAAGCTAAGTGTGGGGGAATTTGATAGGAGCATATTTATGCGACTGAGTTAGCTTGTTCTCATGCATTTATGTTGTTATTCCTTAATAGTTTTAGTGTTTAAAGTCATTTTTGTGCAATTTCAGGTTCTAAGGACAAAGTATGCAAAAATGTGCATTTTGGAGCCTTTTGGAGCAATTTTGGGCTTGGAATAAATATCACATGCTTGGAACTAAAGGAATGGACAAAATTGAAGACCTAAAGATGAGGATTCCTACTTGAAGTAGGAAAGTTAAGCCATGGTTTCCTATTTTGGTTTGATCTTTCCTAAATCCTAAATGTCCCTAAGTTCCAGCAACATTGAAGGTTTCCTATGCATTTTAGGACACAAATTAAGGGTTCCTTGTACCATAACAAACCTTTGCCGTGCACTCCATCCATGTTTAATTCTTGCATCAATCATCACTTCACTTTCACCTTTGAATCATTTCAACACCACTCCATTTTACCCATGCTTTGCATCATTACTTCACTTTCACCTTTAAATCATTTCAACACCACTCCATTTTACCCATGCTTTGCATCATTACTTCACTTTCACCTTTGAATCATTTCAACACCACTCCCTTTTACCCATGCTTTGCCTTGCACTTCCTCTATAAATGGAAGTGTGTGTAACATAAATGGAGTTCATACTTTGTTAGATCATTCACTCCCATTTTCAACACAACCTTCATCCAAACACATCCATTCCTCCATACAAACAAACCTTCAAACACTCACCAACACCTTGTGCCGTAGCAAAGGAAGGGAAGGAAAGTGCTTAGACATGCTTGCTGTCCAACTTGGATCGTTGGAGCATTTAGGTGTTTTCTTTCTTTTTTTTCTAATGTTTAAATTCATTTCCTTTCGTTTTGTTGTAAATATGAGGGGCTAAACCCCTCTTGGCTAGGGGTGATTTCAAAGCCATGATTATGTGTGCAATATAATTTAATAAATTCCAGTTATGAACTCTTGAATCGTGAATGCAATTGGCTTAACTATTTGATTGATAACTTATTTGTATTTGTTAGTTAAGGGTCGACACTTAATTGGCATGCATAAATCCGTTGCTAGAATATAAGGAAGTTTCACATAATCGTTACAAACTTATATTCACATGTAGTGAAGGTCGCTTATAAACGATCGCGTTAAGTTCAATTCCTAGCATGAGTGACATGATGTCATAGTTGCAAGTGCTTTGTCAATGCTTATGATTTTCATTAAATCTAATGATCTTTGATTGTATCTCTATTATGATGTCATGTAGGGAACTTTAGAAGAATGTTTTGGGTTGTCGAATGATGTCATCCAATTCAATAAAACAAGGAAAATATGAGAGTTAACTAGTGATGTCACAGTTAATTTGGAGCATTGTCGTTCATAATTCAATGAAGTAGTAACTGGAAATCGAATTATTTGCATACATGTCATGTGTGGAGAAAAAGCCTCTAGCTATCCCATCCATCATCTTATTTCTCAAATTTATTTTACAATCTGTCTAGTTTTTCATACTTGTTTGTTTGTTACAACTTCATCCAAATCAAAACCCCCCCTTTTAGTTTCTTGTTTCAAAGTGTTTCAAATCTGTTTTAGTTTGTGTTTTTAAGTGTTTTGATTCAAGTAAAAGTCAATTTTCATCCAAAGTCATTCCTAGTGTCTAGTTTAAGTTTATTTGGTTGTTTTAAGCTGTTTTGAGTATTTTAAGTTTGCTTTGAGTCTTGTGAATCTTGTTAAGTGTTTTTAAGTTTAGTTTTATATTTTTGAGTCAGTTTAGAGGTTATTAGCAAGCCCTCCTAATCCCCGGTCCAGAACGATCCCTACTTATACTTATACTACAATTGTCAAAAGAGGGTTAAATTTGTTTGTTAAGTTAATTTTCGCATGAAGTGCCCAAACAGAGAAACACCGAGATCGTGCTCTGAAAATGGCGGATCGTCATCCCAAACTCTCAATACTCTAAAGCAGCTCTCATCAGCTTCCTCGTCGCTCTTCCCAAATCACTGACTTGTAGAGATGGCTGAGGCGGTGAAGGTTCTGTACATCGTGGTGGTGGATGAAGAGGACAAAGGAGAGAAACGGAAGGAGTCCTTTCGGTATACGCGTTCTGTTTTGCAAAGTTGTCTGCAACTCATGGGCTGCAAGCCTCGCCAAGCCTTCAAGAATCCCATGGTCGATTCTCCCTATGCCTCATAGACGTGGCAAGTGCAACAAAGACAGGTGGCTCCACCTTCACATTTTCCGGGCTCTCCTCGAACAAAAGCTCCACTCAGTTTCGCCATGTGAGGCAGGACAAGCAAGAAAATCATCACCCCCAGCACAACTATGAAGAAATCCACTTTTCTGAGAAAGCAAAAGTGGAATAAAGGAAAAAGAGGAAGGAGGAAAGCACTTGGATAAGTATACTGACTTTACACAGATCTCATGGTGGAGGTGGGATGGCATTTGAACGGCTACCCATGCTGTAAACCTGCAGTGCAGCAAAAAAAGAAAAAGGGAAGAAAAGGAATACAGAAAGGAAAAAGCCAGGATTATACCTTTGCTTTTGTCGACCACCAAAGCAGAAGATGCCATCACCTTTTGAAAAAGAAAACTTTCATCACGCATGTCCCCACTTTTCTGAAGAAGCCACTAGAATACGCACATGGAAAAAGATCTGCAACAACCCAGTACGTAGTAGGTACAATACGCACCAACGACTGCTTTATTTATTTTTGAATGATGTAAATTTTTTTTTTCCGGAGACATCTGTATAAACCCCATCAGAGGGTAATTAAAAAAAAAGGCAAAGCCCAAAATAAATGGGTTGCATTGTCATGTGGAGGGCGAAGGCCCATATGCCCAAAAGAGCCAAGCCCTCTATTATCACCAACCAGGTGATCAAAAGTACGCCTAGTACTCCATAATTATTCAGCAACCTGCAGCTATTACCACCAACCAGGTGATCAAAAGTACGCCCAATACTCCATAATTATTCGGCAACCTGCCGCTATTACCACCAACCAGGTGATCAAAAGTACGCCCAGTACTCCACAATTATTCGGCAACCTGCCGCTATTACCACCAACCAGGTGATCAAAAGTACGCCCAGTACTCCACAATTATTCGGCAACCTGCCTCTATTATCACCAACTAAGTGATCAAAAATATGCCCAGTACTCCACAATTATTTGGCAACCTGCCGCTATTACCACTAACCAGGTGATCAAAAGTATGCCCAGTACTCCACAATTATTCGGCAACTTGCCGCTATTACCACCAACCAGGTGATCAAAAGTACGCCCAGTACTCCAAAATTATTTGGCAACCTGCCGCTATTACCACCAACCAGGTGATCAAAAGTACGTCCAGTACTCCCAAATTATACATGAGCATTACTCATGTCAATCATACATAAACATTCATGAGCATTACTCATATCAATCATACATAAACATTCATGAGCATCACTCATGTCAACATTCATGAGCATCACTCATGTCAACATCCATGAGCATCACTTATGTCAACATCCATGAGCATCACTTATGTCAACATCACTTATGTCAACATCCATGAGCATCACTCATGTCAACATCCATGAGCATCACTCATATCAATCAACATAAACATTCATGAGCATCACTCATGTCAATCAGCTTCAAAAGCTTCATTTACAGAGCTCTAGCTTCAAAAGCTTCATTTACAAAAGCTCTAGCTTCAAAAGCTACATTTACAGAGCTCCAGCTTCAAAAGCTTCATTTATAGAGCTCCAGCTTTAAAAGCTTCATTTATAGAGCTCCAGCTTCAAAAGCTTCATTTACAAAAGCTCTAGGTTTAAAAGCTTCATTTACAGAGCTCTAGCTTCAAAAGCTCTAGCTTCAAAAGCTCAAGCTTCAAAAGCTTTATTTACATAGCTCCAACTTCAAAGCTTCACTTGCAAAGCTTCACTTGCAAAGCTTCACCTACAAAGCTTTAGTGCAGGACCCGCCTCCGAACAACCGCCACTTCGGCCCATTCATGGATTCAATTTGAAGTCTCCAGCCAACAGACTCTATTGACCGAAGACTTGGGGGACTACATTATGTACCATCTATTGGGCCTCAACTGGGCCTCATGAAAAATACTTGGGGGACTCTAGCCCATTATTTATGTATTGAGGAGCGAGCCCTTATTTTATAAAAGGGACTCCCTCATCTTCATTAGAGAGCATCGCCGCCTGCTAAGCAACCGTCTCGCCACAAACATCACTCCTAACCCATCACTTATGTATTGAGGAACGAGCCCTTAGTTTATAAAAGGGACTCCCTCATTATCATTAGAGAGCATCGCCGCCTGCTGA
Organism: Malus sylvestris; assembly: GCF_916048215.2. NCBI lineage: Eukaryota > Viridiplantae > Streptophyta > Magnoliopsida > Rosales > Rosaceae > Malus > Malus sylvestris. The sequence continues at coordinate 37,659,115 of NC_062272.1, read as the reverse complement.
GCAACCGCTTCGCCGCGAGCATCAACTCTAGCCCATCATTTATGTATTGAGGAGCGAGCCCTTATTCTATAAAAGGGACTCCCTCACCTTCAACGCCACAAGTCGAGCCAACCAAGGCAACATAAGCCACAAGCCGAGCAGCCTCGCAACATGTGCTACATCTAGTTGAGTCTCATTTCACATTAAGCGCCGCCTCATATTAAGTATTCAGCTTTAGACGACAACTAGTTACTTCGGCCCACACATGGACTGAATTTCAAGTCTCCAGCCAAAAAACTCTCTTGACTAAAGACTTGGGGGACTACTGTTTGTACCATACTTAGGGCATTCGTATTTAGATCTCGTATAAATACTCAGGGGACTTAAATGTAATTATGTAATGAAGGAAGGGGCAAATATGTAATAAGTGAGGAGCCCTTATTCTATAAAATGACTCCTCACCCTCACAATTAGGGGAGGCCAATTCCTAGGCCCTCTCACCCTCAGAAACTCCCTCCCTCACTCCCCTCACTTCTTAGAAATACAAATATCAGTGTGGACGTAGCCCAAACCTTGGGGTGAACCATGATACATCTTGTGTTATTTACATTTCTTGCAGATTCACGGTTGGATTTACGTTGTTCCAAGACCTCCGGTTTTGTGCATCAACAAATTTATTTTCACCTGAGTTACTTATCCTATTTATATCTTGGCATGGCATACTTATGATTATGAATATGTGTAGCATGATTTGAATTGTTATATATATAGATATATGTATATGTTTATATTCTATTTATGGGAAACATTATACATGTTTTACAGCGAGGGGTTAGAGCATTTGAAAGTTAAATGTGTTCTCAAAACCTTTGTTTTTGCCCACTCACGTTTTCTATTTTGCGCCCTTCCAGGTTTTAGGTAGACTTGCTGTTGGTGGCATTTGAGGATTCGGCGGTCTGACAAAATATAATATTCTTAGGACCTCTTTTGGTACTGTATATCTAGTACTTGTCCTACTGGACTGCACCTAGACTTTTATGCTTTGATTAGGAGTATTTACACTTGTATCTCATTCCTAATACTTTCGGCTTATAAGTGCACATTAGTAGCTTTCGGTTTTTATTTATTCGTATATTTCTTATCCTTATCGCTTCTGCACTGTGCACATGGCTACGTCACCCTCACGTGACGGCCATCATGCCTTGATCCTTGGTTGGGGTGTGTCAATTAATAACAACGTTTTTATCACTTGGAGTTGGAGCCTTGTTGCTAATTGCCGATGGCGAAACCCTAAAATAGACCAAAGAGAAATTCCTTGGACAACAATTTCAAACCTTTTGTCCATCCCCACAAGACCTTTAAAATGCTTGGCCATTTTTACATCACTTCTCATAAAGTTTCTAAGGTTTTCCATTCCATAACTTCTAAGAACAATCCATACCTTCATGGCCCGAAGCCTCCGGGTTAAGGCTATTTGCCAAAATTTGGGGCAAATGCAAGCATTCCCAACATATGCAACATCCACATGAACCTAGATGCCATAATCTTTTTCAACATCGCATATTGGCTCCAATAGATCAATGGCAATGGCTACGGTTGTTCTCGTTTTGACACGTAAATAAATGGGTATAAAGATAAATTTACGTATTAAATTGTACTTGTGAGGATAGTTTAGATAGTAAAATTGTGTTTAAATAGATATGAATAGTTTCATTAAAAATAATATGGCTGTAGAGAGTAAACTCGGTTTAGAGTGGGGTTATATGGGTTCAAATAAAATTTCCCAAAATATATTAGGCTCACTAACATGAATTTTAACTACTTGCAAGTTTTGAGAATTCAACCTGGTCATTCATGTCCATAAAGAAAATGAGTTGAAATGTTCAAAATAACTATGAAACTTCCAAAATAATCTGAAGTGGGGAATTGAATTGTCCAAAAGAACCTTGAAAATAAATCACGTGCAAGTCACATGGCTTATTTTTAACGGAAAACTTAATGGAGTTAGAATGAAATGACAAATTAATGATTTCGAAAGCTGATATGACAAATTGTTTAAAATTTTAGTTCATATGACAAATTGAAAAAGGCGTATATGTCATATGACATTTCAAAAAATATTTCCTTATTTTAATAATAAATATTACTTGATTCTCAATCATCAAGATTTAAAAATGGTACTAAATAAAGTGAGTTTGATATTGAACTTAACCATTAGGATGATTGTTGCCGGACCAAAGGCGGATCAGGACATGGAATATATGGTGTTGGGTTTGGAGAAGCTAGCGCGGAGGGCCAATATTGGAGCCAAATTTTCTCGACGTGAGAAGGAGCCTATAACCAAGTTTTTACAGGAAATTAGGGATGTTTTTGCTTACTCTATAGGAGGATATGTTGGGGATTGACCCCAATGTGATTTGCCATAAGTTGCACGGAGAACCAAAATTTAAAGCAATTTTTAAGAAGAAAAGAAATCACGGCCCAGAGTGGGGCAAAATTATTGAAACTGAGATTGAAAAACTTAAGAATGCAGGGTTCATCATGGAATTCTTCCACTTGTAGTGGATCTCCAATGTAGTTTTGGTGAAGAAGAAAAATGGATTCACGGATTTAAACATGTCTTGTCCAAATGATAGCCTTCCTTTGCCCAGAATTGACCAACTCGTGGACTCCACATTGGAGCATGAGAGGCTTAGTGATAGGAGCATATTTATGCGACTTAGTTAGCTTGTTTCTTGGCATTTATGTTAAGCTATTTTCGTGTGTTTGTAGGTCCAAAGGGTTAATGTGGCAAAGAGGTGCATTTTGGAGCATTTTTGGGCATGGAATGGATGGTATATGCTTGGAGCAAAAGGAATGGACAAAATTTGAAGTTTGTGCATCATCCTCTTCCTATAAATAACCATTTTAGCACACTCATTTCACCCAACACATCCATTCACCTACCACTACATCCACTCATTTCACCCAACACATTCACCTACCACTACATCCACTCATTTCACCCAACACATCCATTCTCCAAACATCCATCCACTACACCCATTACATCCACTCATTACCAAACACTCATCCACTACACCCATTACATCCACCCACTACACCCATTACATCCACTCATTACCAAACACTACTCATTACCAAACACTCATCCACTCATTACCAAACACTACTCATTACCAAACACTCATCCACTACACCCATTACATCCACTCATTACCAAACATCCACCCACTACACCCATTACATCCACTCATTTCACCAAACACATTCACCTACCACTACATCCACTCATTTCACCCAACACATCCATTCTCCAAACATCCATCCACTACACCCATTACATCCACTCATTACCAAACACTCATCCACTACACCCATTACATCCACCCACTACACCCATTACATCCACTCATTACCAAACACTCATCCACTACACCCATTACATCCACTCATTACCACAACCCACTACACCCATTACATCCACTCATTACCAAACATCCACCTACTACACCATTACATCCACTCATTACCAAACACTCATCCACTACACCCATTACATCCACTCATTACCAAACATCCACCCACTACACCCATTACATCCACTCATTACCACAACACTCACCCACTACACCCATTACATCCACTCATTACAATTCCATACACTCCTCTCCCTAGCCTATAAATACATCCACCCTTCACCATAATTTGGGGGCCATCATCCAAAGACACTACATTTCACATATCACAACTTCATTCACAAACACAATTTCCTTGCCGTGACCTCCATCCATTCATCTAGCCATACTACATCTCACCAATCCGTACACTTTCATCTTTTAGCCGTGCAAATCCATTCGATCCATATATCCATACACATCCTAGACACTTGTGCTACAACAAGGTGGTGAAAACAAAGGTCCTTGGAGTTTCAAGCTTGGAACTTTGGAGCGTTTTAGGTGTACTCCGTTCTTGCTTTCAATGTCTACTTTGTTATTTTCTAATTTTGTTGCAATTATGAGTGGCTAAACCCCTATTTAGTTAGGGGGAAGTTTGAAGCCATGAACATGCTTGAGATTTGAATTGATTTCTTCCAATTGTGATTTGATAAGTTGTGATTGCAATTCAATTATCTATTTTATTCATAACTGATTCTTGAATGTTTATTAAGGATGCATACTTAGTTTTCATGCATGAATTAGATGCTAGAATATAAATGAGTTTCACCTAATCGTTACAAGTTTATATTCATGAGTAGTGAAGGTTGTCTATCACAATCGCGTTAATTGAATTCTTGGCAATTGTATCATGCATTCATAGTTATAATTGCCTCGTCAACACTTGTGATTTTCATTGAACGTAATGATCTCTGATTGTATCTCTATTATGCATTCATATAGGGGACTTTTAGAGAATGATTTGGGTTGTCGCATGCATTCATCCAATTCAATGAGTAAAGGAAAATCTGAGGGTTAATTTGTGAATCACGGTTAATCTGGGGTCTTGAGTATCATAGTTTATTGAAAAGCAATTGGAAATCGATTCATGTACAAGTGTGTCATGTGCGAAGAACGGACCTTTAACTAATCCATCCATCATCTCATTTCTTAAATTCGCTTTACAATCTGTCTAATTTTATAAGTTGTTTGTTCGTTTCGAATTCGTCAAAACCAAAATCGCCCTTTTATTTTGTTGTTTCAAAGTGTTAAATTTATATTTCGTTAGTGTTTTTGAGTGTTTTGACTCAAGTCAAAACCCAAATTTCGTCCAAAGTTGTGTTAGAGTCAAATCTGCCCAGTAAGTGTTTTTAGGCAATTTTGAGTGTTTTTTAAGTTGTTTTGCGTCTTTAGAATCTGTTTTGAGTCATTTGAGTCTATTCAAACGTTTTTAACTTTGTTTTTATGTCTTTGAGTTAGTTTAGAGGTTTTAGCAAGCCCTCCTAATCCCCGGTTTAAGAACGATCCCTACTTGCATTTATACTACAATTTGACAACAAGAGGGTTTAATTTGAGTGCTTAACTTTCATCGCATCACTTAGTTTTATGGATGCCCATAGTGGCTACAATTGGATATGCATGGACGATTCTAATATGGAGAAAACTTCCTTTGTAGTTAACAAAAGCACCTACTGCTACAAGGTGATGCCGTTTGGTTGAAGAACGCTGAGGCAACGTACCAAAGGTTGGTGAGCCGAGTTCTCAAAGAGAAAATTGGCTTGACCATGAAGGTGTATGTTGACGACATGGTTGTGAAAAGTAAGAGAAGAAATGACCACCTCATTGATCTGGCAGAGTCGTTCGAGCTACTTCGACAATACAAGGTGAAACTCAACTCATGAAATATGTGTTTGAAGTCTAAAGTGCCAAATTCTTAGGGTACCTGGTGACCCTGAAAGGCATTGAGGCTACTCCAGATTAGATCAGAGACATTGTTGAGATGTAGTCCCAAGGACTGTAAAAGAAATTCAAAGCTTCATAGAGAATGTTGCAATGCTCAATCGCTTCCTCTTCCTATCCACATATAAGTGCAAGTTTTTCTTTAATGCCATTAAAAAGAATCGAAGATTGTTATGGAACAAGGAGTGTGAATAAGCATTCCTTAAATTGAGGGAGTACTTGTCCTCACCCCATTATCTATAGTTGTATTAAACTATCTCTGGATTTGCAGTTAGCATCGCTCTAGTCCAAGAAGACCTGACGAGCTAGAATCCTACATATTACGTCTCGAGGGCTTTTATCGAACCAGAGATGAGAAACCCCAAGATGGGAAAAGTTGATCCTGGCATTGGTCATGGCAGCAAGGAAACTCATGCCTTATTTCAAATCATTTCGATTTGTGGTGATGACCGAGTTCCTAGTTGGATTGATCCTTCACTATCTTGACAACTCCACAAGGGTCAAGAAATGGGCTATTGAGCTAGGGAAGCATGGCCTAATTTACAAATCAAAGGCAGCCATCAAAGAGCAAGTGTTAGCAGACTTTGTGGCTGAATTCACTCCAGATGGACCAACTCCAGTATAGGCCACCCCAGAGTCTATAAATGTTGATACACATTGGCACCTGTTTGTTGATAGATCTGTCAATCCGAGTAGTGTCGGGGCCGGACTAGTATTGTTTACTCCAGATGGGTCTGTGCAAGCACTCAAGTTTAGATTTGAGCTAGCAATAATGAAGTCGAGTACGAGGCCCTGTTAGAAGGACTAAGAGTTGCCCACGATCTTTTGGGTAAAAGAAATCACAATCTTTTGCTACTCCCTGTTGGTGGCAAACCAGGTCACAGGAAAATACACTGCTCATCATCCAGTCATGGCACTGTACTTGGAGAAAGCTAAGGGCTATTAAAGAATTTCACCAAGTATAACATCCACCAACTCATTTGGAGCGAGAATAGTCACGCAAACGCACTAGCCAACCTCGGATCCTCAGAGCATCACTAACTCCGTCAGAGCATCCCTTTTGAGTACTTGAAAAGCCTCACCATTGCCAAAGACATGCTCAAGCTGGTGGCCGTAGTGGACACACGCAAGAACTTGATGGATCAGATCATGGCCTATATCCAGCACGACACATTGCCAAATGATCGCCACCAAGCATAGAGAATCATACAAATATCATATCTGTATGTTGTCTTCCAAGACAAGCTATATCGTTGCTCCTACTCAGGGCCACACTTACTCTATGTCATTCTGGAGAAAGGGTTGCACATCCGACAGATAACCACTCCAGACTCTGCGGCAACCACTCTAGATATGGTCACTTGTTTAGAAGGCCCTCATAGCTTGCTATTACTGGCCTTCAATGCTTTGGGACTCCCGAGATTACGTCCAAATGTTCGACAAGTGCCAAAGATTCGCTACCATGGCTCATCAGCCAACCTTAAAATCAAATATGATGGCGGCCTTTCATGCAATGAGTGTTGGACCATGATTTTCTAGGCCCATGACACATGGAAAGAATGATTAGAATGCCTAAAGCCTATAAAAGGTAGTTTGGTAGGATAGGCTTAGGCCTATTAAAGATATTACTTGTCTCCCACTTAAGGAAACCCTAATTAAAGTCAAATTAAGATATCTTAAGGATTAGGCAACATAATCATAATTCTAGGAAGATTGGATATCTTATCTTAGATTTCCTCCAAGATAGTCTCTCAATTTGATGAATATTACTTTCCCAAGAATACCTTTCAAGATCCCTATAATTACACTAGCATGGGTATTTATCAGGGGGACATCAAAATCTATCTCTCTCTCATACTTACATACACATTCTCTCTATGCCTAATAGAGGTCCCTTATGCTACCATTTATAGGCAAGGGTAGTTTTGGTACTGTTACCGTACCAAAACCCCAGTACCGATTACTGTACCAAAATTTTGGTTTGGCAAAATCTGTTACCATTGCTCGTACTAAACTCTCGGTATACCAAATAATTTGGTTGGCGTTGTATGGTAATGATAATTGTCACTTTGTTTTGGCTAATCCTAGACTTCATGTTTACCTAATACAGTAATACCCAAAATAAGACAATATTATTATCATATTAACATCAATAGAAAATGGACTATCAATTAGCAATATCTCCTCCATCAAATGAAACCTCCAGAATGACAACCAATTAATAAATTATAAATCAATTGGTTAGGTTAGGTCAGTGGGAGTGCTCGACGCAGAGATGGTACTCTAGATGGATGTGGAGTGTCAACGACGAAATGGGAAGTGTTCGAAGAGAGAGGGAGAGAACTGAGTTACTGAAGGTGAAGGGTTGTCTTTGAGTATTTTCTATCTTCTTTTTTTCCCTATCATTGTTAGGTTAGGTTTTTTTTTGGGGGGTGGGGGGTGAGAGAAAAATTTGTGTGGGGCTTGACTTGTCACTGAACGATGCTGAGTGGCATCACTATCCACTCAAAACTTGCCACGTGGTAAGGTTTAAATATAATTTTTACCATATATTATATTTAAAGTTTTCATAATAACTATTCCTAATTAATATTCTAATTCATCTAATCTTCTATAATTTTCCTTTCTTTATCTGTCTTATTTCCTTCTCAGATTGTCCCACTCATTTGCTTGCATTTCTTATAAATATATGCAGGAATAAGGAGAAAAAAAAAAGAATTCACTTTAGAACCAAAAAAACCATCAACCGTGTTTTGATTGAGATAACCAACCACCCAATAAAATCATTACCTAGATGCATTTGAATGAACCAATAGAATCATGGAAGCATCTTTTGTTGGAAATGTGCCCTAAAACCAATCATGTGATGATACTTTACTGACATTTCACATGTTAAACTAATCTAGTTTAATATCAAGGGCAAAGATTATTGTTTTAAGCCGTCTCATATAAATGTTATATGCTTAAACGATAAGTCCAAGGAATATGTAATTTAAACAAGTTAGATTTATGAGACCATTCTCTTTCGTACACATATCCTAAACGTTCTTGATCATAGGATTGCCAATTGGGCATTGACAGTCCGTTAAGATCAGTACGTGTTGTGTCTTCTCTCATGGAGAGTGACTGGTCTCGAGCCATTGGTGTGATTGACACCAAGACAAGCATGTAGGTGCTCAATAGAGAATGAGTTCACTGAACACGATTAACGAAGAGTTCTCGTACTCATGTCACATGAGAACTCATGGTTGGGATAATGCAAAGTAGTCCTTTGACCTGAGCCATCAAAGTTGTTGAGGTTAATTCACTTAGATGTTAGTGGCACTTGTCCACAACATAATACTACTCATGTTAGATGACATTCACCGAAGATCGCTCTCGGTTGGACTATCATTTATTTTCAATAAACACAAGTCCGAATACTTTGCAAAAGGTTTCAAAGAATTCAAGAAATGTAAGTTGATGAGTAAGACGTCTAAAGTATTCACCTCCTTAGATTTGATCCAAGGAAAAGTAACACTTTAGATGAGTTTCCTTGAAAGATATCAAGGAAAATAGCATCATAAGATAATGAATTTCTCCATTAGGAGAAGAACGAACTCGAATAAGATTTAGTTCGTTGGATGTTATCTTTTACCCATATATAGGATATATACTTCTAAAACAATATGATTGTCAATTAGAAGATCTTCCAAAATTTTCATGACTCCATAAGATGTAGTTGGAAAGAAAGACAAATCTTAAGCATGTTAAGATTTGGGGTTGTGTGCTTATAAGCAATATTTGTTTGATAACAATCTTGTGGGATATCCTTAAATTAACTTTTGGATATCGCTTCTATAAACCAACTAACAAATGTTGTTTTGTTGGGTAGTTCATTGTAATCCTACAATATGATTTGCCTAAGCGCAAATGAATGAGAGATAGAACTCAAAGAATGGGTTCTTTGAGAGACAAGATAGTAATCAACAAATATAACAACCTAGTTCCTATACCACAAGCTCCAAGTAGTCGAGAAGGATTTGTAAACCGTCTTAGTTGAACGGTTTGAACCTTATGACTATGCCATAGAGTTGCACCTCTTAATTCAAAAGAAATAAGAATGAAAATCCTTATGACTACATTGAGTGTATATACGACATATACTCAAGGAAATGGTAAAGTACCATTTGACCTGAAATAATGAAACCTTCATAGCTAATTGGTAGCTTAAGGTGACTACAATCAATAAGATTGGTTGACTTTGAAGAAACCATCTTTGACGTAGTCTTGTTTTCAATTAATTCGAAGATTGCTAACTACAACTAAATGGTGATTCAATGTTTGGACATAATATGGGTTTCCGAAACCATTATTAAGATAGTCTTGATAATATATGTCTAAAACTATGAATCACAAGACATGTAAGTTGTAGAGATCCATCCATCATGGATCTTAGCAAGCTAGTGGGAGCTATAAGCGTCTTATGAGAGAAAGATCAAATCGTTTGATTTCTCATAAAGATGTAAATGAATCTTTTGTTTACTAGGTTTACAAAAGATTAGTGGGAGTTAATCATATTCCTAAATTTGAATATATATATATATATATATATATATATATATATATATATATATATATATATATGATATATTAATTTTGGAAATGAAAAGAATATTTCTTCGTTAAAGTTATGACTTTAAACATTCTATAACGATAGAATGTATATGGGAGATATAGTCTATATACATGGGATGGAAATCTATAATGATAGATTTCAAGATATAATTGGATTATATCAAGCCCTAATAATAGACAAAAGATGCTAGGAAGTTTCTCATATGATAATAAACTTCGATCAGAAGAACAACTCTAGTGAGACTAGAAGGTAGCTCTTCTCAAAGGGAACGTACCCTTTGACTCCCAAAGAAATAATGCGTGAATAGAATCCTTTATGCATACGCAGAAAGGTGATTTATGTATTTCATATTGTATGAAAAACATTGATATGAGTTGTACCTAGAAAGGTACAAGATGATATCAGTGCAAGCCCAGGATCAGAACCATGGCAACTGTCAAGTGAGTCCTTAAGTATTTAAGAAATACTAAAGGATAGATTCCTCAATAATTGAGGAAGAATTGGAGTAACGTAGTGGAAGCGTAAATGTATTAGATTATGAATCTAATCCATCATTGGATGTTTCTTCATTATGAATAAAGAGATAAACAGATATCTCTTTATTATGACTAAAGAGATATTTGGATGGAAACATTACAAGTAATGACTTTAGTCTGTTCCATTATGAATGCAAAATATATTGCCATATAGAAGCTTACAACAATGTTGTTTGGATGAGAAAGTTCATTTATGAACTCTCTATTCGGTTTCAACCAGAAAGTGTCTCTAGTATACTGACACTATGACACTAATGGGGCGATAGCTTAAGCTAGGGAATCAAGGTCTCATCAAGGTCTAAACTCAAATGAGAGACTAAACCACATGATTAAGAATCATGTATAATGGTGAACGTTGTTATTCTCAAGGTTGCTTCTATGGATAACATATAGATATCCATTGTCTAGGCCTACTACTCAGCCATTTTTGAAATGACTAAAGAAGAGGTATCATCACTGATGGCCAAGCTGATTGGCTTTAGTGCAAGTGGGAGATTGTTGGAAATGTGCCCTAAAACCAATCATGTGATGATGCTTTACTGACATTTCACATGTTAAACTAATCTAGTTTAATATCAAGGGCAAAGATTATTGTTTTAAGTCGTCTCATATAAATGTTATATGCTTAAACGATAAGTCCAAGGAATATGTAATTTAAACAAGTTAGATTTATGAGACCATTCTCTTTCGTATACATATCCTAAACGTTCCTGATCATAGGATTGCCAATTGGGCATTGACAGTCCGTTAAGATCAGTACGTGCTGTGTCTTCTCTCATGGAGAGTGACTGGTCTCGAGCCATTGGTGTGATTGACACCAAGACAAGCATGTAGGTGCTCAATAGCGAATGAGTTCACTGAACACGATCAATGAAGAGTTCTCATACTCATGTCACATGAGAACTCATGGTTGGGATAATGCAAAGTAGTCATTTGACCTGAGGCATCATAGTTGTCTTGTGGTTAGGTCCTTGATCTTTGATTATGTCAAAGTCACTCCATTTGCGGGTGTCCACGGCATAGTTGGGGTTAAGCCACTTAGCCATGGAGGCAAGTGAATGCGCAATAAGGGATCTCTAACCTTCAAACCGTTTGAGGGAGAATATTCTATGATATGATTAAGAATCTCTGGCCAGAGTATGAATGAGATTTAGGAAGTCGTTCCAAATCACATTCAAGATAATCATATATGTAAATGAATCACATTGGATAGTAGACATGAATAAACTATCAAACCAAACAATGTGGTCAAGAGCATTGTATTAGAGAAAGACCGTATTGCATTGTAATCCTAAACTGAATAGGTTCTCCACCTCTTCTGATTAGCTTGGGTAACCATGATATGCTACTAGGTGTCACTCATGGTTTGTGGAAGCCCTAAACGTGTATAAACACCAAAGGGAGAATTGAAAGTAAGTTTCAATTCACAATCGATTTGAAAGAGTTTTAATCGCCCACTACCTCGCTAAAAGGAACCTAATGGATCGTACACCGTGTAAGGTAGAGATTGAAGAAACAACGGAGATGAGTAAGAATAATTAAATGGTTTAATTATTTATGGCAAGGATTAATTAATATGTTAATTAATCAAATGAATAAGTTCGTTAAAGACCTCGGGATAGTATTGGACCTTAAGGCCCAATGGGCTTTGAACATCAAGTCCATTGACTTAAGTTGTATGACAACTTAATGAATAATGATTCACAAAGGCCCAAATAGCCCAATAATACCCTAAGGCCGGCCATTTAGAGGAAGGGTAGTGAACTTACTTTAATTACAAGTTTGCCACTCCAATGAATAAAGGTATAAATATGACTTTATAGCCAAAATTCATTAAGGGTTTTTTTGAGGAAATTGGAGAGAACACAAAGCTCTCCTTTCTCTCTAAAGAGGCCGGCCACCCTTGGAGGGATTAGCTAGTAATCTTTCTCCTCCAAGGTCACTCATCTCTTCTTCACATCTTACCTTGGTGTGGAGACTTAGAGGTTCTCTATTTTGAGAACTTGGAGAAACATATTCTTCCATCCAAATCCATGGATCTAAGAAGCAAGGAATGAAAGCCCTCTCCTTGGGTGATTAGCCTTTGCTTATGCAAAGAGGAATCTACAAAGGTATAAATTTCTCAACTCACTTTGATTTGAGTTGAGTCTTGGTTCACCAAACTACTAGGCTTTGAATTTCATGGGTAATGTTTTGTTTTGAGTGCATGCAAGCATGATTCCGCCTTTAATTTGTTAATTGCATGCTATAGATGTTGCTCAAATGAACATGTTCTTCACAAAATTTTCCTTCATCTTTATCTCTTCTTATGGGGTTTGAATTTTTGTACAACAAATTACGAGAAATTTTTCGTTTGAAAATGGTAGATTCAATTTGTATCATCTTTGTTGGATATTAGAGATTCGTGTGTTAATCAATCAAGTCAAGTTCATATGATAAAATCAGCTATAGAATTGAAAAATAAAGGACAAAATCAGTTGCATTCTAGTTTCCATGATATGAAAAGTTAGAGAACGTGGGTTCTTTTTTTTTTCTTTCAAATTTTTCAAAGAAAAGCAAGGGGAAGAGAAGAAACAATACGCGACTAGGAAGAAAATCTGACAAGAAAAAGGAGAGGAGGAATTGAGTAAAAAAGTGGGAGGGGTAATTATTTAATAGAAAATTCTATTATGAAAAAAATTAAATATAAAATTATAACAAATATTGTAGATAAAGCTTCTAAGTGGCATGTTTTGAGTGGATGGTAGTGCCACTCAGCATTATGTAGTGGCAAGTCAAGCCTTACACAAGTTTTTCTCCTCGGGTGGAGATCAAATATGTTTATAAATTATATATTATTATATTTTGGTGATGGTATCCAATACCAAAATCTTACCAAAAAAGTTCGGTTCGGTACAGTACCGTTTGTTACACAATCCCTATCCAAGGGTAGACACATCCATGGAGAACTCATCTCCTTAATGCCCTGCCATAGGCTATTCGTTAAGGATTCACTCCATTCTTCTTTAGAACTACACCTGTGGTTTGATTCTCCTTCCCGAAGATATATAGGCAATCTTTCTTGGATTCAACCACAACCCCCAATCAACCCTCATTCTTCCCTCATCAGAGATCATGGTATAGTTCGATTGGATTTCGCCTCCGTCTGTGAATGTGCACGAATTTGGTTGTAACAATAGGGACTCAATCTTATTGGACCTTCAAGCAGGGTAGGGGCAACAAGGAATATTTAGGATCAGGCACCTCACCTCCACTCCGAGGTACCCACAAGGTAATGGCCTGGCCAAATGAGCACTTAGAGTCTTGTGGTGTATAGGACCACGGTGCGAAAGCTCATGGGTGAGTCGCCTTTCTCCCTGGCCTTCGGTTCTGAAGTCATCATCCCCATTCAGAGGACCATGACAACTCTCCACACGGACAAAGGGACTGAGATGGAGAATACAGACATCATCTAGAAAGAGTTGAATTTCCTGGAAAAAAGGAGAGACATCGCCAAGTTCACCTAGTAGCTTACATCAAAAGGTCATGTCCTACTACAAGAAGGAAGTCAAACACTGAAGCTTCAAAATTTGAGACTTAGGCCTGCATGAAGTATTCCAAAATACCCAGATCCTTGGAGAGGGAAAGCTGGGTGCAATTGGGAAGGCTTTCAACATAAACCCAATTGCTCTTCAGCAAACCCCTTAAAAGCTCTTTAGCTACAATTTAAAAATTCTTTCTTCCAAGCAAACACTGAGCTATTGTAGCTCTATCACCCCGTGGTATGATCCAATTGTTGTGCAATTCCAACAACCCTGATTCCTCTGAGGCGTATGTTTTGTACCAAGTCCAGTTCGATACAAGTGATCTTGGTGGGCTCCTCAAACATTATATTGTCCTTCATAGCCTGAATCTTGCTAGAGTTTCACAGCTTTCTTTACATTTCCAATTTATTTACTTTTCAAGTCATGTAGGTCGCCCTATCGGCCTAGAATTTTCTTTTGTTAACGTTTGTAATCTTAACTCCATCATGAAATGATTACAATTTGTTTCTACTTTAAGTTTATATTTCTTTCTTTAATTTATGCTTTATGCAACACACAAATCCACACTGAATTTTAAGTCTTTCGCACATACGAGGCGTCGAAAAGAACTTAACTGAACTAATGTCCCACTGGGTGCACAATCATTTGGTTAAGAAGTCAATTTTATGTGTAACCTCACACTCACTAAAACAAACATTGTTTATGGGTAGCCTCCAACAATGGCACTCCTATTCTCTATTTCACTCAAGCCATCACATGGCACTAAAACCAAAAGCAACAATCGGGACAAATATGTGTTGAACCCTGTGCAAGTTTTTGCACCAACAGTGTGCTAGTATCTCTGTTATAACGAAGAATAATAGAAGATAAATACAAATTAGACATGCCTGATCCATTTATAAAGCACGAACCATTACTTGGGTTTCATTTATTAATGCAGTAATATATGATTACAAGAACCCTAACATCGAAATATATCAGAACTACAATTATTCAGATGATTTCCCTTCAACTTTCCGCAACAAATGGAAAGTTGTCTAATTATCATACCATTAAGAATGCAGAAGCCACATACATACGTACAGTTAAGCTTGTTTACTCCGCATATACTAGAATGTTCAGCAAGAGCCATTCCATTGAGTTTTACATCTGTTGTCTGCAATGAGTACCCAGATATGGGGCATTTTTGGAATACTTAGAGTTACAAACAAAGATTCTATGGGGTTGCGGCTGTGTCTGGACTATATAGATATCTTTGCCATTAAGACATCCTTCTATATCTACAGGGAGCCAAACTTCCGCTCAAGGAAAAGTCCCAATGTACTAAGGTGCTGACCAAGCTGTTGACGAAAAATTGGATAAACAATTAATGGTTTCTTGCTGCAATCTACACTCAAATGGATAACCTACCCATCAGCAAGGGCTGCACCTACTAGCTCCTCACTGAAATTCACAAATGCTAGAGTTCATACATTCCTATCAAATTTCCCAGACGATAAACGCCAGGGTGTGCCCCTAGTGCCTGAAGCCAAACTTTCACCAAGGCCAAAAGCAATTTCAGCCTCAACAAAATTATGATCTTGGTATGTTGGGCTGACTATGTGAAGCACAAATAATAAGTCAGTGAAAGCATTTCTTGCACCAGAATTGCCATTGTAGCTTTCTTCTGAGGCACACCAGTAGCTATCTCAAAACTGCCCTCCAATTATAAAGTGAGGCCCATACTCTGCTAATAGCATTTGCAAAAATTGTTGGATTTGAAACACTAACATTGGGAGTTGAGTCATATAATCCGGCAGCTGACATTTCGACCAAGTCCTCAACGTTAGCACGTAAACGAATAATTAGGCGTGAATTTGCTGGAAATATTTTCCCTATGCTATCACTAATGTCTTTCGGGGGCTGTAGGGAAGAGATTAGTTCCTGGAGCTGACTACAAAGTTGTTCAAGCTCCCCACTTTCCAGCTTCTGTGTGTCTACCTGATCTAGTAAGGACTTGAATAATTCGATACTTTGCTTTGTTCCAATGCCAATTCCTATGGTATCATTGCCACCAAAGGGACATTGAATGAAGCTAGTACCTCTTCGTCATTATAAACTGCCAATCAAAAACCACAAGCCTCGGGTAAATGTAAAGGGACAAAAACATATGCAGGAAAATAGATGATATTGCTATTAGGCAATCCACAATCATCCCCTCGTCCATTACATGTAAGTGCTTTGTATCCACTAATTTTCTGCAATACATTATAATGCATACCAAAGATAATTAAGTTTTCATATGAATATGGAAAATGATAAAAATTAAAGTGGTTTCATTTTATCCTAAACCACTTTGACGGAAACAATCATCATTCATCACCAATCAGTTATTAAACAACAACAACAACAACAACAACAAAGTCTTTTCCCACTAAGTGGGATCGGCTATATAAATCCTAGAACGTTATTGCGCTCGGTTCTGTGTCATGTCCTCCGTTAGATCCAAGTACTCTAAGTCTTTTCTTAAGGTCTCTTCCAAAGTTTTCCTAGGTCTTCCTCTACCCTTTCGACCCTGAACCTCTGTCCCGTAGTTACATCTTCGAACTGGAACGTCAGTAGGCCTTCTTTGCACATGTCCAAACCATTGTAACCGATTTTCTCTCATCTTTCCTTCAATTTCAACTACTCCTACTTTACCTCGGATATCCTCATTCCTAATCTTATCCTTTCTCGTGTGCCCACACATCCAACGAAGCATCCTCATCTCCGCTACACCCATTTTATGTACGTGTTAATGCTTCACCGCCCAACATTCTGTCCCATACAGCATCGTCGACCTTATTGCAGTCATATAAAATTTTCCCTTGAGCTTCAGTGGCATACGGTGGTCACACAACACATCGGATGCACTCTTCCACTTCATCCATCCAGCTTGTATTCTATGGTTGAGGTTTCTATCTAATTCTCCGTCCTTTTACAAGATAGATCCTAGGTAGCGAAAGCGGTCGCTCTTTCGTATTTCCTGATCTCTGATCCTCACGCCTAACTCATTTTGGCCTCCATTTGCACTGAACTTGCACTCCATATATTCAGTCTTTGATCGGCTTAGGCGAAGACCTTTAGATTCCAACACTTTTCTCCAAAGGTTAAGCTTCGCATTTACCCTTTCTTGAGTTTCATCTATCAACACTATATCGTTTGCGAAAAGCATACACAAAGAGTATCATCTTAAATATGTCATGTTAACTCATCCATTACCAATGCAAAAAGGTAAGGACTTAAGGATGAGCCTTGATGTAGCCCTACAGTTATGGGGAAGCTTTCCGTTTGTCCTTCATGAGTTCTTACAGCAGTCCTTACTCCATCATACATATCTTTTATAGCTTGGATATATGCTACTCGTACTCTTTTCTTCTCTAAAATCCTCCAAAGAATGTCTTTTAGGACCCTATCATACGCCTTTTCCAAATCTATAAAGACCATGTGTAAATCCTTTTTTCCATCTCTATATCTTTCCATCAATCTTCGTAAGAGATAGATTGCCTCCATGGTTGAGCGCCTTGACATGAACCCGAATTGGTTGTCCGAATCCTGTGACTCTTGCCTCAATCTATGCTCAATGACTCTCTCCCAGAGCTTCATTGTATGACTCATTAGCTTAATACCCCTATAGTTCATGCAATTTTGTACGTCACCCTTATTCTTGTAGATAGGCACCAACGTGCTCTTTCGCCACTCATTTGGCATCCTCTTCGTTTTCAAAATCCTATTGAAAAGGTCAGTGAGCCATGCTATACCCGTCTTTCCCAAGACCTTCCACACTTCGATCGCTATATCATCTGGGCCACTAATTTTCTATGCTTCATCTTTTTTAAAGCTACAACCACTTCTTCCTTCCTGATTCAGCGGTAAAATGAGTAGTTTCTACACTCTTCTGAGTTACTTAACTCCCCCAAAGAAGTACTCCTTTCATGTCCTTCATTGAAAAGATTATGAAAATAACCTCTCCATTT
The DNA here is from genome assembly GCF_916048215.2 of Malus sylvestris. Taxonomy (NCBI): domain Eukaryota; kingdom Viridiplantae; phylum Streptophyta; class Magnoliopsida; order Rosales; family Rosaceae; genus Malus; species Malus sylvestris. Next base: position 37,641,067 of record NC_062272.1, on the reverse strand, counting down.
GTCTTTGACCGTGTTCTGTGTAGCAAGAACATTTCCATCCTCATCCTTGATGGACCTCACTTGGTTTAGGTCCCTTGTCTTCTTTTCCCTTGCTTTAGCTAGTTTATAGATATCCAACTCTCATTCTTTGGTATCTAGTCGCTCATACATATCATCATAAGCCGCTAGCTTAGCTTATCTCACAGCTTTCTTCATCTCTTGCTTCGCTCTTCTATACCTTTCACCATTTTCATCGGTCTTATCCTTGTATAAGGCTTTACATCATTCCTTCTTAGCCTTCACCTTTGTTTGTACCTCTTCATTCCACCACCAAGATTCCTTTTGGTGTGGAGCAAAACCCTTGGATTCTCCTAATACCTCTTTTGCTACTTTTCAGATACAACTAGCCATGGAATCCCACCTTTGGTTAGCTTCCCCCTCTTTATCCCACACACATTGGGTGATTACTTTCTCTTTGAAAATGGCTTGTTTTTCTCCTTTAGATTCCACCATCTAGTCCTTGGGCACTTCCAAGTCTTGTTCTTTTTTTTCTGTCTTTTGATATGTACATCCATCACCAACAAGCGATGTTGATTAGCTAAGCTCTCTCTCGGTATAACTTTGCAATCCTTACAAGTTATACGGTCCCCTTTCCTCATTAGAAGAAAATCTATTTGTGTTTTTGACGACCCACTCTTGTAGGTGATCAAATGTTCTTCTCTCTTCTTAAAGAAGGTGTTGGCTAAGAAGAGATCATATGCCATTGCAAAATTCAAGATAACTTCCCCATCCTCGTTTCTTTCCCCAAAACCATGGCCACCATGAAAACCTCCATAGTTGCCTGTTTCCTTGCCCACGTGTCCATTTAAATCTCCTCCTATAAATACCTTCTCCGTCTGAGCAATCACCAAGTCTCCAAGGTCTTCCTAAAATTTCTCCTTCAAACTCGTATCCAACCAAACTTGAGGTGCGTCTGCACTAATCACATTGATGAGTTCTTGTCCTATTACAATCTTGATTGCCATGATTCTATCTCCTACCTTCTTGACATCTACAACATCTTGTGTCAATGTCTTGTACACGATGATGCCAACACCGTTTCTCGTTCTATTTGTGCCCGAATACCAAAGTTTAAAACCTGAGTTTTCTAGATCCTTTGCCTTAAGACCAACTGATGTGAAAAATAAGTTAACACACAAATTAACCCTCTTGTTGACAATTGTAGTATGGATAAGTAGGGATCGTTCTTAAACCGGGGATTAGGAGGGATTGCTAAAACACTCTAAACTGACTCAAATCTGTGAAACAAAGTTTAAAAATACGAAACTAGACTCAAAGAATGCAAAACTAAACTCTAAAACACTAAAACGAACCAAAAGAATCAAAACAGCAACCAAACACTCAAAACTGCCTAAAAACCACTTTCTGGGCAGTTTTGAACACAAAGCATCAAATTGGACGAATTTGGGTTTTAACTTGTACCAAAACACTTAAAAACATAAACCAACACACTTTCCAATTAATCTAGGAATTCAAAATAATTGGGGATTTGATTTGGACGAAAATAAACTTAAATGGCAGATTGTAAGAGAAACAGATTGTAATACAAAGTTATGAAGAATCAATGGATGATGGAATGGCTGATAGGAGCATATTTATGTGACTTAGTTGCCTTGTTCTTGTGCATTTATGTCGTGTTTCCTTAGTTATTTTAATGTTTAAAGTCATTTTCGTGTGTTTTCAGATTTTATGGACAAAGTAGGCAAGAAGATGCATTTTGGAGGCCTTTGGAGCATGTTTCGGGCTTGGAATGGATAGCAAATGCATGGGCCAAGTGGATGGACGAATTTGAGAACTAAAGAGGCCAAGAATATGAAGAATTATGGTCCAAAAGATGAAGAAAACAGCCCAAAAATCTGTCACCCCAACTTGCATTCCTTGCCATGCAAACCACATAGAATTCCCTTTGGATTCCATGCCATGCTTGATCACTCTTGTCCCCTACATAATTTCTAATTTCATGCTTCAATTCATTTAATTATTACACTCAATTGCTTGATACCTCTTGTTCCCTTCACTCATTAGATTTTAGACAACATTTACATCCATTACATGCACCAACTGATTTTCTAAGGTTTTTGGGGCCTATAAATACATGTTTACACCCCTTGGCAAAGGGTTCACACTCTCATATTCATCATTCATCACAGAAAATTCGTCCATACAACCTCTAGGTAGCAAAACACCCCAAAAACACCATTCTAGTGCCTAGAAAACATAACAGCCACTCCATCTTTTTCCACCCTCTTTGCCTAGTTCTCCACCACCCTCCAACCCTCAAACACTCCTCCACACTTACCCTAAACCTTTCCATACCATTCCCCATCCATTCTACATCATAAAACTACCCAAAAATCCGTCCACAAAGCAATCTGCCGCAAGCAAGCAAAGGAGAATTCTTGGATGCACTTGCTACCCAAGTTGGAGCATTTTAGGTGTTTTCTTTCCTTTGATTTTAATGTCTAATTTTATGTATCTTTGCTTTGTGAGTATGAGGAACTAAACCCCTCTTAGTTAGGGGGTGATTCGAAACCATGTTCATACTTGCAATATGATTTGATTACATCCAGTTGTGATTCATAAGTTGTGAATTCAATTTACTTATCCGATCGTATAAAAAATGATTTGTGTATGTTGGTTGAGAGTGCACGCTTAATTTTCATGCATGAATTTAACGCTAGAATATAAGGGAGTTTCACCTAATCGTTATGAACTTATATTCACAAGTAGTGAAGGTTGCTAGTCACAATCACGTTAAGTAAATTCTTGGCATAAGTTTCATGCAAATCATAGTAACGAGTGCCTTGTCAATGCTTATGTTTTTCATAGAACTTAATGATTCTTGCTTGTATCTCTATTATGCAATTCATGTAGGGAACTTTTAGGGAATGTTTTGGGTTGTCGTATGCAATCATCCAATCCAATAACTTGTGGAAAAACTGAGGGTTAATTAGTGTAATTCACGGTTAATTTGGGGCGTCGAGTATTCATAGCTTATCGAAAAGCAACTGGAAATCGTTTTGTATGCAAGTGTGACATGTGTGGAGAAGAACCTCCTAGATAGCCTTCCATCCATAAGTTTCATTCAAATTCATTTTACAATCTGTTTTGATTCACTTAAATTTGTCTAAGAATTTGTTTACTTTGTTCTTGTCTTAATTTAATTATTTTCGTCCAAAATCAACCCCATCTTATTTCTTTGAGTCATATTAATTAGAACTTGTCTTAGATTATGTTTTTAAGTGTTTTAGTTCATTAGAAAACCAAAATTCGTCCAAGTTTGTGTTAGAGTCCCAAAACTGCCCAGATTGTGTGTTTAAGGTAGTTTTTAGTGTTTAGGGGCTGTTTTGAGTCTTTTGGTTTGTTTTAGTGTTTTAAAGTATAGTTTTGCATTCTTTGAGTCTAGTTAGTGTTTTAAACTTTGTTTTTACGTTTTCAAGTCAGTTTCCAAGTGATTTAGCAATCCCTCCTAATCCCTGGCCTAGAACGATCCCTACTTACATACTTTACTACAATTGATAAAAAGAGGGTTTAATTTGTGTGTTTAGTTATTTTACACATCAAATTTTGGCGCCATTGCCGGGGATTAGCAACTTTGCTAATCTCTTGGATTGTTTTCTTTCGAATTATTGTATTTTGTTTAAGTTTCTGTTTAAGTTGCTGATTTGTTTTGTTTTCTTTGTTTTTAGGTACTAGTTTATGACCCGTAGCTCACAACCTGTTCGTGAGCATATCTCCGACTTTGACGGTGATTTTGAGAGGACTTTGAGAAGGAAAAAGAAATTGCAAGAGTCTAATCCTCCTAGTCCCGAGCCTGAATTAGAAGAGCAAGAAGTTGAGGTTGAAGAGAAGCCCACGGCACAAGTGGGTGGAGAAGAGCAAGGTATAGCCATGGACAACCGTACGCTCAAGGAGCTCGCCGCTTCGGGATTAGATAATGCCGCACCTTTGTGTATCCAATATCCCGCGGCTGCCCAAGGAAAGACCGAGGAATTCGAGTTGAAGTCAAGTTTGCTCCACTACATTCCAAAATATCATGGTCTGTCTATGGAGGATCCGAACAAGCATTTAAAAGAATTTGAAGTGGTGTGTTCAAGCATGACTCCGGTTAACGTCGACGGAAGTATTTTGAAGATGAAGGCTTTTCCATTCTCTTTAATGGACAAAGCCAAGGATTGGTTATACGAGTTGGCTCCCGGTACAGTTACATCTTGGGAGAGTATGAAGAGGGCGTTTCTGGAGAAGTTTTTCCCAACTTCTCGCATCATTCTTCTTCGTAAAAAAATAAGTGGAATTCAACAAGATGAAGGTGAGTCTTTTCCTACATATTATGAACGATTTAAATCACTTGTTGCTTCTTGTCCACAGCATCAGATGAAGGAGGAATTGCTTTTGCAATACTTTTACGAAGGGCTCCTACCACTAGAACGTCAAATGCTCGATGCCTCGGCGGGTGGAGCATTGGTAGACAAAACGCCCATGGCTGCAAAAATCTTGATTGCTAATAGAGCATTGAACGCTCAACAATACGAAGGTGTAGGCCAAAGAGGACCCCCACGGCAACAAGTGCATGAGGTAAGTTCCGCATCCAATATTCAATCTCAGTTAGCTAATCTTACTTCTATTATTTCACAGATGGCCGAGGGAATGAAGATTCAAGGACCCATGGTGTGTGGCGTATGTTCTATCCAAGGACATGCTTCCGAAAAGTGTCCTCAACTCATCGAGAATGGTGGATGGGAGAGTGCTAATGCCATTGGGTTTCAAAGCCAAAATCAGCCAAGACATGATCCATACTCCAACACGTATAATTCGGGGTGGAGGGACCATCCAAACTTCAAATGGAGAGAGCCACAACAAGCCCAACCACAAGGAGGCTTTAGGCAACAACCCATACGCACCCCCTCAGGTAATGCTTTGGATAATGATACACTTGTTAAGTTACTAACCACTTTGACTAATGGGCAGGAAAATAAAAACAAAAGAGTGGACCAACTAGAGAAACAAATGGGGCAGATTGCCGACGTTGTTGGGCAGATTAGAGACCAAGGAAGGCTTCCTAGTTCTACCATTCCAAACCCGAAGGGAGGCTTTGAAAGTGCAAAGGCCATACTCTTGAGAAGTGGAAAAGAGATTGGGGCAGGTTCTTCATCAAAAACAGGTCACAAAGAGGATGAAAAACTTCAATTTGAGGAGGAGGAAGCATGCCCACCCACGGCAAAGGTGGACACGCCTATGCCGCAAGTGTCCATGGCCCCTAAACCTTCAAATTTGTCCAATAAGGGTAAGAATGTGTTAAATTCAATTCCTACTAATGTTTTTCCTTTGAATGTCCCCTTTCCTAGCAGATTTTTGCAATCAAAGAACAAAGAGGAGGAAAAAGATGTTCTAGAGACGTTTAGAAAGGTGCAAGTCAACATTCCCCTCCTTGATGCCATAAAGCAAATCCCGAAGTATGCCAAGTGTTTAAAGAAGCTTTGTACAACAAAGAAACGTGTCCGGGAGAAAGAGGTGGTACATGTAAGTGAGAATGTCTCTGCCATCTTGCAACATAAACTACCCCCCAAATGCAAAGATCCGGGAAGTTTTACAATTCCGTGTGTCATTGGTAATACCCGTTTCAAATCTGCCATGCTTGATTTAGGTGCTTCTATAAATGTTATGCCATATTCCATTTATGCATCTATGAACTTAGGAGCATTGAAAAATGATGGTGTAATCATACAATTGGCCGATAGATCTAACGCTTATCCAAAGGGAGTTTTGGAAGACGTTTTAGTGCAGGTTGATCATTTAATCTTCCCAGCGGATTTCTATGTTCTCGAAATGGATGAATCAGACCATGCCCCTTCATTGCCCATCCTCTTTGGAAGGCCATTCATGAAAATGGCTCAAACGAAGATTGATGTGGCCAAAGGATTAGTAACTATGGCATTTGGTGGTGACATGGTTAGTTTTAAAATTTCTGAATCCATTGAGACTCCTAATGTTGTTCATTCTTGTTGTGCCATTGATAAAATAGAAAATATAGTACCGGACCATTCAGCACTAGGCACAAAGGATGCATCAAGAACCATGCAAGACGAGGGAATTGGAGTGGCGCACAAGGACCATACGGCCACTGCTCTCAAAATGCTCAAATTGGCCGAATGCACCATGGGGAAGAATGTTCACATTGCTGCCACTTCATCACAACACATAGGTAAGCCACCTAATCCAAATCCAATTTCCATTAAAGTTGATAGGTGGTTCCCTTCTTTGGTGCAGGTACCCAAGCAAATCCTCGATGGTGGGCGTATGAACATGAACCTTAGGCAACACAACGCACCCATTAACGAACATCACTATCCATTTCCGTTCAAGGATGTAATCTATGAGAACTTTGTTGAGCATGTTGTGGAGGACATTCCCTTGCATGCCGTGGGCTCCAGTGGGAAGTAATTGTGTTCATCGTCCGGCTGGAAGACGTTAAAGCAAGCGCTTTAAGGGAGGCAACCCATTTATTCTGCTTGATTGTCAATTTTATTACTTGTTTAATTATTTTTGGTTGTGATTTTCTATTTTGAAACATTAACAAATTGTTGGAAATGTGCCCTAAAGCCAATCATATGATGATACTTTACGGACATTTTACATGTTAAACTAATCTAGTTTAACTATAAAGGGCAAAGATTATTGTTTGAGCCGTCTCATATAAATGTTATATGCTTAAACGATAAAGTCCAAGGAATATGTGATTGGGAGAATGCAATCTAATGAAGTTAGATTCATGAGACCATTCTTTCGTAGAAACATCCTAAATGTTCCTGATCATAGGATTGTCAATTGGGCATTGACAGTCCGTCAAGATCGGTACGTGCTATGTCTTCTCTCAGGGAGAGTGACTAGTCTCGAGTCATTGGTGTGTGTGACATCAAGACAAGTACGTAGGTGCTCAGTAGAGAATGAGTTCACTGAACGTGATCAACGAAGAGTTCTCATACTCATGTCACATGAGAACTCATGTTTGGGATAATGCAAATTAGTCCTTTGACCTGAGGCATCACAGTTGTCTTGTGGTTAAGTCCTTGATCTTTGATTATGTCAAAGTCACCCCATCGGGGTGTCCACGACATCGTTGGGGTTAAGCCACTTAGTCATGGAGGCAAGTGAATGCGCAACAAGGGATCTCTAACCTTCAAACCGTTTGAGGGAGAATACTCTATGATATGATTTAGAATCTCTGGCCAAAGTATGAATGAGATTTGGGAATGCGTTCCGAATCACATTCAAGGAAATCATATAAGCACACGAATCACATTGGATAGTAGACATGAATAAATAAACTATCAAACCAAACAATGTGGTCAAGAGTATTGTATTAGAGAAAGACCGTATTGCATTTGTAATCCTAAACTGAATAGGTTTTCTCTACCTCTTCTGATTAGCTTGGGTAACCATGATATGCTGCAAGGTGTCACTCATGGTTTGTGGAAGCCCTAAACGTGTATAATCACTAAAGGGAGAATTGAAAGTAAGTTTCAATTCACAATCGATTTGAAATGGTTTTAATCGCCCACTACCTCGCTAAAAGGAACCTAATGGATCGCACACCATAAGAGGTGGAGATTGGAGATTAAACGGAGATGAGTAAGAATGATTAAATGGTTTAATCATTTATTTATGGCAAGGATTAATTAATATGTTAATTAATCAAACGAATAAGTTCGTTAAAAGACCTCGGGATAGTTTTGGACGTTTAGGCCCAATGGGCTTCAAACGTCAAACCCATTGACTTAGGTTGTATGACAACTTAATGAATAAAGATTCACAAGGGCATAATAACCCAATAATATCCCAATGGCCGGCCATGATGTTTAGGGTAGTGAACTTGGACTTATTTACAAGTTTGCCACTCAAATGAATAAAGGTATAAATATGACTTTATAGCTAAAATTCATTAAGGGTTTGTTTTGGAGAAAATTGGTGAGAACTTGTCTCTCCATTTCTCTCTAAAGAGGCCGGCCACCTTGGGGGGTGCTTCTTGCAATCCCATTACTCCAAGGTCACTCATTTCTTCTCCAATCTCTCATTGGTGAAGAGACTTAGAGGTTCCCTATTTTGGGAACTTGGAGAAACCTATTCATCCATCCAAATCCATAGATTTATTATGCAAGGAATGAAGGCCCTCTCTTTGGGTGATTAGCCTTTGCTTATGCAAAGAGGAATCTACAAAGGTACAATTTCAACTCACTTTGTTTTGAGTTGAGTTTTGGTTCACCAATCTACTAGGCTTTGAATTTCTTGGTTAATGTTTTGTTTTTAAGTGCATGCTAGCATGATTCCGCCTTTAATTGTTAATTGCATGCTTATTGATGTTGCTTAAATGAACATGTTTTCACAAAATAATCCTTCACAAATATGCAAAGGATTTTAACATTAAACTTCGTGGAAATGAACAGCAAACTGGGAAGTAAAGAAACATAGCATAATACAAGAGAAAGCCTTCACAAAGGCTGCTTGGGAGAGGTCGCAGTAGTCGGCGGAGTTGCAGTAGTCGGCGGAGTCTCAGCAGTCGGTGGGGCCACGGAAGGAGGAGGTATCGGAGGTTGATCAGTTGGAGCTTCACTACGCGGTGCCGCCCCAGAAGACGAAGGCAGATGCGGTTGGAACAAACCCAAAAACCTTCGGTGATCAAGTAAAATCTGACCATCAGTTTCCTGCAGCTGGTCAATTTTCCTCTTCATGTTTGTGGCATAATTGTGTGCAAGCTTGTGCAATTGTTTATTTTCATGCTTGAGTCCTCTAATCTCCTCTTTGAGACTCTGTATTTCAGCCGCCAACGATTCAACGTGACGGGTTCGAGCAAATAGGCATTTGGCCATGTTGGACACAGAACCCGCACACTGTACGCTAAGAGCCAGAGACTCCTTAACCGCCAATTCATCAGACCGTCTAGCGAGCAGTCTGTTATCTCTGGGGGTGACAAGGTTCCGGGCCACCACCGCAGCGGTCATGTCATTTTTCATCACCGAATCCCCAACGGTAAGAGGACCAGTAGGGGATATGAGGGACGGGCGCCATATGTTGTCTGGAGAAGGAGGGGCTGCTCCTTCACTAAGGTTCAAGTCAAAATGACGGTCGGAAAGGCCAGACATTTTTCAGAGGTGTTAAAGAAAGAGGAGATCGGACAAGTCAAGATCGTAGAAGTGTAAAACAGGAGTTTTTACAGGCAGAAATTCAAGAGTGCTTTGAACGTCCTGCATACCTCTATAAAAATCAGCACGCGATGGGATTTCAGAGATCGAAGAGGTGAGCTCAGAAATCGAAGAAGCCATTCGGAGATCGAAGAGGCGCCAGCTTTCTCAAAAGTTGGGCTTGCTCACAAACCACCAATTCCAGATACCGAAGAGTGTCAACTGTCTCAGCCTCGTCAACACCCATCACACGCAACTCAGCTTTGCGAAAATCATGGGCAGTCTGTCGAAGCACCGATTCCAACCATCTGTCTCTCTCAGCCTCGTCAGCACTTGTCACATGCAATCTCTGCCCTCAACGAAGCTCAGAACTCGAAGCGTAAATTCCGGATATTAAAGAGGCCTCTGCTTTATTGAGACGTGTCAGCATCTGTCAATTTGCACATCTGCGTTGCGTAAATCACGCGCAATCTGTCGAAATTTTTGGAGAAGCGGAATGCACGTGGAAACTACTGTTAAATTATCCCAGGCTTGCCGACACGAGTAATGGAACAATGCCTTCCCAGCCATTAAGAAAATTCTATAAATGTTGAACTTCAAAGTGAAGCAGTCTCACCCAACTTTCAGCCTCACTTAACCCTTCATCCTCTCTGAAATGGCTTTCCAACAAACACTCTCGAGTCACTCTGTATTTTTCATCCCCTGGGATACCCCTGCAAATAACCAATCCAGAGCACAAGTATTTCATATCATAAGGGTTGAGAGCAAGAGTATCTCATATCATGCTTTCTCCCTGTCCTTTCTCCAGCCAGCTCTTGCTCTCGAGTACTCATCATCTTATGCTTTCGCTTCGTCTCTCACTTATAAGGGAAGTGAAGATGATACCTCGAAGCATGTGGAGACAACGTGCTGATTCATCCTCAACTAAGGACAAGGAGAAAGAGAGCAAGAGGTGGGCACTTGGAAAGATTGAAGAAAGAAACAGACCAACACCTTTACCTCGTGCCTGCCCACCGTGCAGAAGAAACAAGCAGAGAAGAATGCAGACTGCACTCTGATATTCCCCGCTCAGAATTCCAAACCAGTTCAAGATCAAAGCTGTGGAAAGTCAACAAGATCAACTATCTCCAAAACCAGATTTGCGTTCTTAAACTCTACTCTGTCTGGTTTTTACTTTGCCATATTTGTCATGTTTATTTGTCGTTTGTTATTTGCTTGTTTTTAGTGTGAGTATATGCTTGAAACATTGAGGACAATGTTTGATTTAAGTGTGGGGGGGTAACCATTGTTTTGCATGAAATTCGTAGAAATTTATCACCCATTACTTCTAGTGTTGTTCCTTGTTGTTTTAAGTATTTTTTAAGCTGTTTTGGAGTGTTTCAGTGTGTTTTGACATAAAAATCCGAAAATTCAAAAAAATTTGAAAAATTGTTTTTGAAAATCCCAAAAAGAGTTGTTTTTGTGTGCTTATTTGTGTCTTAGGGTACCTTCCAACATAATGATGAGGATTCGGTTTGTAATTGCATGACTGTTAAAGAGAGTTATAAACATGGATGAAAGTTTGATTTACTCTTTATTTATGCGTGGTTGTGGTTATAACTTATGAAATCACATGTAATCATAAAAGAAAAAATTCGTTTTTGTAACATGCTTGAAGGAAAGAACTCAAACTAACGCTACAACCTTGTGAGACTTGAGCCTAAACGTTATTTGGAGAGTTGATAATCTGTGCATTATTGTTTTCTAAAGTCGTTGCATGATCTCATTTTTCTTTGCTTGGTTACTACTTAGAAGGCGTTTCATCATTTAGTTCCAAATGCTAGAACTCATGCCCATTTCATTCAAAGCATGATATTGATTTGCATAACACATATTCAAGATGAAGTTGTGTAGTTACCACCACCAAAGCCAAACTGCCATGTATCCCATATCGTTATATGTTTAAGTTAACCCCATTGAGCCTTGATAGCCTACATTCTTTGTTAAACCACATTATCCTTACCTAGCCTAGTTTAGGACCATCCATACCCTTGTTCTTGAAGCATAGTAAAGCATGATTCAAATTGAATTTCTTTTGATTAATGTATGGCAGAAAACAAGTGTGGGGGAAGTGTGAGTTATTATGCTTGTTGAAAAGAAAAGAAGAGTTGAAAAAAAAAAAAAAATGCGAAAAAGAGTTTTAAAGTGCTGCTTGTTGAAGAAAGGGTCCAAAACATAGAATTCGGCCCTAAATATTGTTTGAATTTTCCCTTCGTTTCTAAAAGCTGATTTCTGCAATCTAAGTGAATTCTAAGTTTCAATTTCATTACTTTACTTGCTATTGCTTTAAGAACGATTGTTATCCTTATCCTTCATTTGTTAGCCATCACCCCAAGCCCCGTTACAACCCTTAACTTCATCTTGAGTGTCATGCGTTTCAATATGTGGAGTTTGAAATTGATATGAGCATATGGTGTCACTGGTTCTTGCATCTAAGTAGTAGCATTCCATTCATGAGATCATATCTAAACATGCTTATTAACTCCAGAAATTGCTTTCTTTGTGATACATATATGTGAGCGTTCGTTTTCATATCTACATCAATCTTCTCACATATAACTAGTATAGGGTGTGTAGTTAGAAAATCTGAGTGAAAATTGAGTGCATATCTTGTAAGGAATTGAGTGATTTCTCTAAGGCATGTTACTACATCAAAAACATTGTTTTAATCGATTAATTGTGAACAAGTAAGTAGTGACTATGATTAAGTACATGTTTAAGTGTGAAGATGATTCAAATATGTGGGGATAATGATTTTTAACATGTCATATGCATTGGAATCCCTGAGGCAAATGTTGGAAGGTTTAGGTTGTATTTTATTTGTTTTGTTTTGTTTCGTTTTATTTCTTTGTTTGCTCGAGGACTAGCAAAAGCTAAGTGTGGGGGAATTTGATAGGAGCATATTTATGCGACTTAGTTGGCTTGTTCTTGTGCATTTATGTCGTGTTTCCTTAGTTATTTTAATGTTTAAAGTCATTTTCGTGTGTTTTCAGATTTTATGGACAAAGTAGGCAAGAAGATGCATTTTGGAGGCCTTTGGAGCATGTTTCGGGCTTGGAATGGATAGCAAATGCATGGGCCAAGTGGATGGACGAATTTGAGAACTAAAGAGGCCAAGAATATGAAGAATTATGGTCCAAAAGATGAAGAAAACAGCCCAAAAATCTGTCACCCCAACTTGCATTCCTTGCCATGCAAACCACATAGAATTCCCTTTGGATTCCATGCCATGCTTGATCACTCTTGTCCCCTACATAATTTCTAATTTCATGCTTCAATTCATTTAATTATTACACTCAATTGCTTGATACCTCTTGTTCCCTTCACTCATTAGATTTTAGACAACATTTACATCCATTACATGCACCAATTGATGCTCCATCATTCACATTTGGAATCCAATGCCATGTGCAACACATGTTGTTGCACCTTTGACCCATTTGTTGACACATTTCACCTCCCTTTCCATCTCTATGCAATGTACACAATCATTCATGCTCCCTAGCTACAACACCACTCCATTTTACCCTTCACACTTTGCATCATTACTTCATTTTCACCCTTGGACCATTGCACACCACACACACAAATTGCCATGCATTTCATCCTTAACCTAACCTGATTTTCTAAGGTTTTTGGGGCCTATAAATACATGTTTACACCCCTTGGCAAAGGGTTCACACTCTCATATTCATCATTCATCACAGAAAATTCGTCCATACAACCTCTAGGTAGCAAAACACCCCAAAAACACCATTCTAGTGCCTAGAAAACATAACAGCCACTCCACCTTCTTCCACCCTCTTTGCCTAGCTCTCCACCACCCTCCAACCCTCAAACACTCCTCCACACTTACCCTAAACCTTTCCATACCATTCCCCATCCATTCTACATCATAAAACTACCCAAAAATCCGTCCACAAAGCAATCTGCCGCAAGCAAGCAAAGGAGAATTCTTGGATGCACTTGCTACCCAAGTTGAAGCATTTTAGGTGTTTTCTTTCCTTTGATTTTAATGTCTAATTTTATGTATCTTTGCTTTGTGAGTATGAGGAACTAAACCCCTCTTAGTTAGGGGGTGATTCGAAACCATGTTCATACTTGCAATATGATTTGATTACATCCAGTTGTGATTCATAAGTTGTGAATTCAATTTACTTATCCGATCGTATAAAAAATGATTTGTGTATGTTGGTTGAGAGTGCACGCTTAATTTTCATGCATGAATTTAACGCTAGAATATAAGGGAGTTTCACCTAATCGTTATGAACTTATATTCACAAGTAGTGAAGGTTGCTAGTCACAATCACGTTAAGTAAATTCTTAGCATAAGTTTCATGCAAATCATAGTAACGAGTGCCTCGTCAATGCTTATGTTTTTCATAGAACTTAATGATTCTTGCTTGTATCTCTATTATGCAATTCATGTAGGGAACTTGTAGGGAATGTTTTGGGTTGTCGTATGCAATCATCAAATCCAATAACTTGTGGAAGAACTGAGTATTCATAGCTTATCGAAAAGCAACTGGAAATCGTTTTGTATGCAAGTGTGACATGTGTGGAGAAGAACCTCCTAGCTAGCCTTCCATCCATAAGTTTCATTCAAATTCATTTTACAATCTGTTTTGATTCACTTAAATTTGTCTAAGAATTTGTTTACTTTGTTCTTGTCTTAATTTAATTATTTTCGTCCAAAATCAACCCCATCTTATTTCTTTGAGTCATATTAATTAGAACTTGTCTTAGATTATGTTTTTAAGTATTTTAGTTCATTAGAAAACCAAAATTCGTCCAAGTTTGTGTTAGAGTCCCAAAACTGCCCAGATTGTGTGTTTAAGGTAGTTTTGAGTGTTTAGGGGCTGTTTTGAGTCTTTTGGTTTGTTTTAGTGTTTTAAAGTATAGTTTTGCATTCTTTGAGTCTAGTTAGTGTTTTAAACTTTGTTTTTACGTTTTCAAGTCAGTTTCCAAGTGATTTAGCAATCCCTCCTAATCCCCGGCCTAGAACGATCCCTACTTACATACTTTACTACAATTGATAAAAAGAGGGTTTAATTTGTGTGTTTAGTTATTTTACGCATCAATGGCTAAGGGGTTCTTCTCCACACATGAAATATATGCAACCTAAATCGATTTCCAGTTATCAATTGAATAAGTTATGAACCTCGACACTCCAAGTTAATTAGGTCCGGTTAAATTAACCTTCAGATTTCCCTAGAATCATTGAATCGGATGAATATGCATCGCAAACAAATTATTCCTAACAAGTTCTCTATATGAACAGCATGATAAAGACACAAGTTAGAATCATTACGTTCTTTGGAAATCATAAGCATCGACAAGGCATTTGTAACTATGGAAAGCATGATACTCTTGCCAGGAATCTACTTAACATGATCGTGACTAGCGACCTTCACTACTTGCGAATATAAATTCATAACGATTAGGTGAAACAAATTTATATCCTAGCACCAAATTCAAACATGCAAATCAAGCGTGCACTCTCAATCAACATGCAAGAATAAGTTCTAAATCCAACGGTTAAGCAAATTGTACTCACAACTTATGCAACGATAACTGGAAGTAATCAACTTATTTCACATATATAATCATGGTTTTGAATACACCCTTAGCCAAAACAAAATTAGCCAATCATACTTAAAGCAAAACAAAGATTACATGAATTAGACATTAAAATCCAAAGAAAGAAAACACCTAGAATGCTCCAACTTGGCAGCAAGTGCATCCAAGAATTCTCCTTTCCCTTGCTTGCGGCAGATTGGTTTGTGGACAGGTTTTGGGTAGTTTTATGGTGTAGAATGGATGAGGAATGATATAGAAAGGTTTAGGGTGAGTGTGGAGGAGTGTTTGATGGTTGGAAGGTTGTGGAAAACTCGGCAAAGAGGGTGGAATAAGGTGGAGTGGCTGTTATGTTTTCTGGGCACTAAAATGGTGTTTTTGGGGTGTTTTCCTGCCTAAGGTGAGTATGGACGAATTTGTTGCATGAATGATGAATATGGGAGGTTCAACCCTTTGCCAAGGGTTGTAAACATGTATATATAGGCCCCAAAAACCCTAGAGAATCAGATTAGGCAGTGGGGGAAATGCACAGCAAGGAGGGTGAATTTGTGGTGTGTAATGGTCCAAGGATGAAAATGGAGCAATGATGCAAAGTATGGAGGGTAAAATGGAGTGGTATTTCAGCTAGGGAGCATGAATGATTGTGTTCATTGCATGGAAATGAAAAGGGGAGGTGAAATGTTTCAGAAATTAGTCAAAGGTGCAGCAACATGTGTTGCACACGGCATTGGATCCCAAATGTGGATGATGGAGCATCAATTGGTGCATGGAATGGTTGTGAAAGTATGTGTGAAATCTGATGGGTGAAGGGAACAAGAGGTATGCAGCAATTGAGTGTGATAATTGAGTGTAGCGAGGCAAGAAATCAGAAATATTTTAGGGGACAAGGATGATTAAGCATGCATGGGAATCCAAAGGGAATGCTATGTGGATTGCACGGCAAGGATGTGTGTCCTTTTGTGGCTGAGTTCATGATCCTTTGTACACTAATTCTTCACATTCTTAGCCTCTTTAAGTCTTCAATTTCGTCCAAACCTTGGTTCCAAATATGTGACATGCATTCCAAGCTCCATTTTGCTCCAAAATGCTCCAAAATGCATCTTCTTGCCTACTTTGTCCTTAAAATCTGAAAACACACGAAAATGACTTTAAACATTAAAATAACTAAGGAAACACGACATAAATGCACAAGAACAAGCCAACTAAGTTGCATAAATATGCTCCTATCACCAACCCATTTAGTTTTTTGTAGGCACATAATATTTATCCTTCTCCTCACCATAACTTCCACTACTTCCATAGATTTTCCCGTTAAGGTTCATGTATTCCACGTTCCTAAACGCATTCTACTCTCTTGAACTCTAACCTTATGTCCTAGTTTCTTCACCCTCCCCCGTCTAATAGGATCAAAGTACTTCTTTGGTGTGTCCTATGTAAAGTTGATAGGAGCATATGCTCCCAAACAACTTTGAGTGGAGTCGTTCAAAAAGAAGTTTCTATGACCCCCTTGCTCATTTAACACTGCATCTGGGTGCCGATGGAGATACAGCGACCCACTTATCACTATGCTCGGGCCACACAACGCGCCACTTACGGGTGACGTCCTAGCTTTAATGCGAATTCGTTCTGAATTCATTTTCATAATGATTCGACGTAACCTAGGAGTGCCGGCTGTCGACTACCTGACGCCCTCCCCCTCCTTCTTTATCCGGGCTTCGACCAATGAATTAGTAAAACTAGAAGAAAAGTTGATAATAATCTTTCTTGCTTCTCAGAATAATATCATGATTCCTTCAATGGACGTAGTCATTTGTTTCCGTATGAGTGGCAGAATTTGAAGACATCCACTTCTATTTCACAACATAATCAGCTACTCGTTATCTAGTTTTTAATCAAGGGCCATCCACAAAGTGGTATTGAATTATTTTGATTTCATATATCTGTTATAAATTTTCAATCAAGGGCCAATCGAAACAACAAAAACGACTATTATAAATATTCCTATTGCAATCCTCGAAGTCAAATAAGTAGACTTCAATGCATGCTTGGTAGTAGTCTCATTGCGGTAATATTGTTGCAAATGGATCAGCTATAATCTATCCCTAGAGTTCAATTTGTACTGGCCAAAGCCATTAACAGACAACTTGATGTTCGTGCATTAAACTTACTACGGAAGTCCCGTCCCTGAATTCCTACTCTTACTTGCCATAAAAAACACAGAAGCAGCAATCTATTCCGCAAGACATTCAGCAAAGCAGAAAGCTTTTTGGCTCCAAATAGGACATAATTATGTGATTAATGAAAAGAACACCATATTGTACTTGTACAATTAGAAGGATGCACAAATTTAAGTTTGGCGACTGAGAAAATGCAAGAAAATTAGTAACTAAGTGGAAAAAACAGAGGGAATTCTGAAAATTAAACAAAGAAGGGTTTACATGGATTGAGCAGAGGAAACGCCAACACTACAAGGGATCTGACACGTGTTGGATTTGTGGTAGAGGGGACGATCATTCCTCTTATGGGCGAAGAGGGGTAGGATCAGTGGCGGATCTATTAAGGGACCAAGGTGGTCCCAGGACCACCCGAAGCTAGGAAAAATTGCTGTGAGGATCTTCAAGGACAACCCAAGTCTGGGCAGTGATGGAGAAGAACAGCAGCCATGGCTGCCGCACTCTGTGCAAAACCGGAGGAGGAAGAAGAAAGCCAATTTTTATTTTTTAATGACTTGGCCAAAACGACGTCGTTTTGAGCCAAATCATTAAAAAAAATTTAAAAACTCACTCACCTCACGTGAGAACCTTCACACGGTAGAGCATTGGTTCCTTCACACGACAGAACCTTCACCTTATGAATACCTAATCGTCCACCGCTTGCCCCGTTTCTGTACCTTACGGCATCGATCAACTCTCTGCACTCTCTGCAACTTGCACCGACGAGCGATGACATCGGAGGCTGGTCTGGACTCTGCACGGCATCAATCTGTAACCCTTCTGCTGCTCTGCATTTTTTCTCTGTGTAAAGCTTTGGTTTGGACTCTGGAGGTTGCTCATCTTCTTCTTGGTCGAAGAGGTTTGTACTCTCTTTGACTCTGTCCATTAAATAATCTGTTGCTTTTTTCATATGTAGTTGTAGTCGTAGATGATATTTTGTGTGATTGAGAATTTGAGAGGGCAATTCGAATGATTTTTGTGAAAAGGTTTAAACTTTGATGTTGTAAATTGTGAAAATTAAGTCTTGATTCTGTGTTAGCTGTGTTCACTTATTCATGCATGTAGAATTTGCATTCTTGGAGTGAATAGAGTTACATTTTCCATGAAACTGGATGCTTTTACAAGTGTTTCTTCGATTGAGTTGAGACTGTTTGCATTCTTGGAATTAGCGAATTTAGAGGAAGATAGGTTGGGAAATCAACTGTGTTGGATCAAAGTCCAAGTGTAAAGAGTTTGTTTGTTAATATTGAGTTGAGTCTGTATGCATCTCTATTAAAGCATGATGTAGCCGTAAACAGGATGTATTGCATTTGTTCTTTTGCATCATGTAACCCAAACATGCGTCAGTTTTTCTTCAATTTAGTTCATACCGCAGACAATTAAGTTTCAACAGTGTGATTACTAGCAAGTAATTGACATTACTGCATAAAACTCTGATTTTGGAGTTTGTTTTGAAGCATCTAACAAGTCTCAACCTTGAATACAAGTTATACAACCAAGGAGCTTAGCTAGAAATGTTAACAGTAAGATTGAAACTTCATTAGAATTGAGTTTTAGTTGCAGAGGTGTGGGGTGATTGTTGACTCAAAAGATAGTTTCTTACCCAAACGACGTCGTTTTGAGTTTAGATGGTTTTCAAAAAAAAAAAAGGGTCTGACAAGGCGCCTGGATGCCTTGAGGCGTGCCTCCGCCGCTTTAGCGTCTCCGGCGAAGCATTTCGCCTACTCTAGCAAAACTGAGGCGTTTGCCTCACCGCCCAGCCTCAAGGACGCCCTAGGCGCGCCCCGAGGCGAGTTCTTTAAAACATTGATTGGGACCACCCTAAGTTGAAATCCTGGATCCGCCACTGGGTAGGATGGCAAAGCTTCCCAAGCATTGTTGCAGAGGGTAGAGGCATCGGAATTGCTTGCGACGGTGGAGTTGTGGCGAGGAAGCGGAGGTGTGCAGCGCATGGACGCAATCCATTCGACAAAATGCCAAAGCAAAATTTACAAGAGAGAGGGAGAGAGTGAGTGAGGCTTGGGTTTGGAAGCAGAGATGATGAGTTAGTGCATGTGAGTGAGACGTTGAGGAGGAAGATTGAAGGAGAAGTGAGAGGTACTTACTTTTGGGTTTTTTTTATTAAGACCCCACGTAATGTTGAATACACCAAACATTAAAATTCAATATTAAATCACTTATATATCTAATATTCAATGACAATTTTAACCTCATAAAGTTAAATAAAAAATCTAAATACACTCCAAATCACAAGTTTAACATATCCTACAATTATTTTTCTTCAACTCTCAAAACCAATCTCATCCTTTATTGTAGTACAAAACCTAAATCAATGAAACTACAAAGACGTTGATCACAACTTTAAAGCCCATGGATATTGATCATTAGCCTCCTGATTTTCATTCATCGTACCACTACAGCTTCATCTCCATATGAAATCAACAAATCTGCTTTGTTATGATGATTTTCATCGAGGCAACTCAGAACTTGCAGAATCTCGTTATAACGCCTCAAATTACACCCAAACAGGAAGGGAAAGAGAGGAGCGTCCAAGTCAAGCTACTCGCCTCTTTGGCTGTGATACCAATAGCTCTAGCAGATGCACATATGATTGGTTGTTTTGTACATACAATGAAATTCTTCAATCCAATGATTCATGTATGCGTTCTATCCACCCCACATTCTTCTTCAATCCGATTTCATTGAGTAAAAAAAAAAATGTGAAGTGGAGTGTAGGTAAAAAAATGTGGGGTGTATGTTGAGAGTGTGGGATGTGAGGGTATTAAGGGAAAGTACATGAGGTGTATAAAGATAACTTTTAATTGAAAAGGTAAATGGGGGGTGCTTCAACAATATTTGAGGTGCTAATATAATAAGCCCTTACTTTTCTGTTTTAATTTCAGAAAATCATTATTCACACACTCATTCTTATATTTACACATTTTTGTTAATTTTTAATCATTAATCTTTTTTAATTCATTTGATTCGACGACCAAAAAATTTTAAAAAAAATTGAAAAGTAAAAATAGGTATATGGCTAGCACAATTCTTAATTTATTTGGGACACATGGTAGGGACCGAATCCAAATCCCCAAAATAGGAGAGATCCTATTGTCCGGGTTCTTTACGCAAAGCTTTCCAAAATTTTAGGGTTTGTGTGTCACAGCCCGTCCCGAATTATTTAGTTTCGATGGTGTGAAATGACTATTTTGCCCTTGGACGTTAGTGGTGTGGTGTGTGTTATGCATGTTAGTGGTGGTCCAAACTTATGCTTTTCCTTAATTTTGGACCCAATTAGAACTTAGTTTTTTTTGTGGTTTTTGGTTGGTGACCTAGCTGGACACACACACTCACACGTACCATACACACAAAAACACTCAGATGGATTGAGGTTTTAAAGGTAACATTCAAACTCTTTGCAAGCCTTGATGTCGATTTATACCTTTATTTGGACTTAAAACCTTCGAAAACCCTAGTTTCTCACGAACTCCGATATAGGTACTATTCATACACTAATTATTGTGAGGTTTTTAGGAGTTTTTAAGGGTATAGGAAGCTTTAGATTGTCTTCATGAAGCTCGGAGAAAAAAAATGAAGTGATTTGGACGTCGGAAAGTTGAGTTTCTATGAGTTGCAGGTTTAGCCGGATTATCGAGGGATTTTCCAGCGAGTTCCGTGGGTTTTAGGGCTTTTGAAAGGTACGGTTGTGTTCTATTTGTATTAAGCTTCAAATTGGTTTAAGTTTCATGCAATTTGGTTGAGAAATGGACGAGAAATGAAGGTTTTAAAGTTTTCCAGTTTCTGGCGACCGTCGTTGTCGCCGGAGTGCGAAGGTAGGGGATGACGAAACATTCCGTCAACTTTGACGGAATA
Organism: Malus sylvestris; assembly: GCF_916048215.2. NCBI lineage: Eukaryota > Viridiplantae > Streptophyta > Magnoliopsida > Rosales > Rosaceae > Malus > Malus sylvestris. The sequence goes on along the minus strand of NC_062272.1, from coordinate 37,620,150 downwards.
TTCCTAATGGCGTTGGTTAGTTTAATGGTTTCCGTTACTTTTTAACAATATATTCCACGGAATATTCCTAACAGGGTTAAGGGATTCTGTTAGGATCCCTGCGCGTGGCCGTATGTAGGGCCGTGCCCTTGCCGGCGCGTGAAGGCTCCAAAAAATTATTTTAAAAATATAGGGATGTTCATGGAGTTGTGTAGATCACGATGGTATATTTATATACCTCAATTGTGCAATGTATGAGAAGTTATTAGCTAGTATTGGTTATATGCTTCGACATACCAGTGAGTCGGTTTTTGGTTTTCAGTATTTACTTATATACTTGATATTTTCCCAGAAAATGCATTTAAATGAGTTATGATTTGAATTGCTATGCCAAACATTTTATATTTAGAATATGCATATGATGTTTGCATATATATATATATATATATATATATATATATATATTTGTGGTGCTAAGGACGCTTAGGTAAGTCCCAGGTGAGTTTATGAATTGTGAATATGAATAACAGCTATGATTAATTGAGAAACTTTGAGCTCATAAACCTGCACCCCGGTGTTAGTGATTTAGCCAGAAATAGGGCACAGGTCTGCTTATTCTGTTTATATCATGGCATGGCATACTCATGATTATGAATATGTGAATCATGATTTGAATTGATATATATATATATATATATGTATATGTTTGTATTCTATTTCTGGGAAAAATATCAAGTATATAAGTATATACTGAAAACCAAAAGCCCACGTAGAAGGCGGACATGCCCATGCAGTCAAAGCCTTGAGCCTACACCTCGAGGCCTTGTGAACCTAACTTCATCCTCTTCACTATTCCTGCTCCTCTTGCCATTTGTGTAAGCAGATTAAGTGAACTGATAAGTAAGCTAAGCTTGTATCATATTGTTGACCCTAAAAACTACCAAGCCTACGTGGCATGCAGGCCGAGTAACTAATGAGCTAACTATGTCTTTCGGTTATGTGCGGGGTGTGCCAACTCGTTGGCCGAGCTCGGCCGGGGAGTAAAATGTGTTGATGTTCAGTTGAGCGTGCTGCTGACTTCTTGATCTTGCAACTACGACCAAGGAAGGAACACGTCTCAGCCTTCAGGTTCTAGAGCCTAAAGACAAGGCTGCTAGTCTTGCGAAGTTCACGGATCTTTGGCGCCGTGTTCGGTCACGGTGATTATATTCGTAAGAGTATAAGCACGCTGAACCGGTACCAAACTATACGGACACAAGTACTCAAAAGAGATGTATGTCTTGATGGTAAACGTGGTTTGACTGTCAAAATGTAGAACTCTAAAACTTACTTGTGAATATCCAATCATAAAACAACTCAGCATTCAATATGGTAAACCCAGTAATCTGTAACACTTCACTTCGCCGAGAAGGCTAATGAGATGACCTCTGCCAACAAGAACTCAAAAATCCTTCTTGGCCGAGACTTGGATAGATAACCAGTTGGCCTCGACGCAGTGTTGTTTATCCAAATTAAAGGTGCTCCGGGGTCGGCTGATTCTACGGCAACAGTGCTACTTATCCAAACTAAAGATGTCACCGGTTGCCTTCACAGTGCTATTTATCCAAACTGAAGATGTGTCGGTGGGAAAAAGAAACTAAAAATCTAAGGTTGTTGAGAGGTTTCACGTAGAGTGAGAGTTTGCGCAGGGCAGTTTGTGTGTTGAATTGTAGACATTTGAATGATGCACTCTCCTATATATATATAGCAGCGAACCTACTCTTGGCTGAACCAGAGATGTATCCAGACTAAAACTCCCAAATCTAATCTGATTAGGATTCGGCCAATCCTAGTTCCAATAGGTTTCTGAACCAAGCTCTGTAATGAATCAGATTCACTCCCGAATTCTCAACACCCTTAACTCTGAAAACCCCATTGTTATACCAAGATTCGACTTCTTCACTCTTATCCAAATCAATCCTTCTTGCAACAGAACTCGGCCGACTTGATTGGTGACTTATGACAGTTTGGACGACCCATAGTATTTTCAGAAGAGCATTGGATCAAACACAAACCTAAGCTCGGCCTAATAATGTTATTTTGGGCCCAAACACATATATATAAACAACAGAGTTGGCGTGGTGGTGAAGTGATGGCGTAAGAGCATACGTATATCGACTACCAAAAGGAAACTCGAAACTTCTTCGTCAAGATACAATATTTTAGCAAAATGTATGCAGTGGCTGGTAACAATACTCGTACTGTAGATGCAAATTTCTTCCTCCTTGATCTTGGACAAAATAGCACCTACAAAACAAATAACACCTTAGGTCAAGGCCAAGAACCTCACGTGTTGGAAATGTGCCCTAAAACCAATCATATGATGATACTTTACGGACATTTCACATGTTAAACTAATATAGTTTAATTTAAAGGGCAAAGATTATTGTTTGAAGCCATCTTATATAAATGTTATACGCTTAAACGATAAGTCCAAGGAATATATAATTGGGAGAATGCGATCTAAAGAAATTAGATTCATGAGACCATTCTCTTTCGTATACATATCCTAAACGTTCCTGATCATAGGATTGCCAATTGGGCATTGACAATCCGTTAAAATCAGTATGTATTATGTCTTCTCTTAGGGAGAGTGACTGGTCTCGAGTCATTGGTGTGACTGACACTAAGACAAGCATGTAGGTGCTCAATAGAGAATGAGTCCACTGAACATAATCAACAAGGAGTTCTCATACTCATGTCACATGAGAACTCATGGTTGGGATAATGCAAAATAGTCCTTTGACTTGAGCCATCATAATTGTCTTATGGTTAGGTCCTTGATATTTGACTATGTCAAAGTCACTCCGTCAGAGGGTGTCCACGACATAGTTGGGGTTAAGCCACTTAGCCATGGAGGCAAGTGAATGCGCAACAAGGGATCTTTAACCTTCAAACTGTTTGAGGGAGAATACTCTATGATATGATTAAGAATCTCTGGCTAGAGTATGAATAAGATTTAGGAAGTCATTCCAAATCACATTCAAGGTAATCATATAAGTAAGAGAATCACATTGGATAATAGACATGAATAAACTATCAAACCAAACAATGTGGTCAAGAGTATTGTATTAGAGAAAGATCGTATTGCATTGTAATCCTAAACTGAATAGGTTCTCCACCTCTTCCGATTAGCTTGGGTAACCATGACATACTGCTAGGTGTCACTCATGGTTTGTGGAGCCCTAAATGTGTATAATCACTAAAGGGAGAATTGAAAGTAAGTTTCAATTCACAATCGATTTGAAAGAGTTCTAATCGCTCACTGCCTCGCTAAAAGAACCTAATGGATTGTACATCGTGTAAGGTAGAGATTGAAGAAACAACGGAGATGAGTAAGGACAATTAAATGGTTTAATTGTTTATGGCAAGAATTAATTAATATGTTAATTAATCAAACGAATAAGTTCGTTTTAAACCTTGAGTTAGTTTTGGGCCTTAAAGCCCAAATTAGGCTTCGAATCGTCAAGCCCATTAGCTTAAGTTGTATGACAACTTAACAAACAAAATTCAAGAAGCCCAAAACAGCCCAAAGGCTTAGGAAAACCGGCCATATAGAGAGGGGTAGTGAACTTGGCTTAATTGCAAGTTTGCCACTCCATTGTGAGGTGGTATAAATGCGACTTTATAGCCATTTCATCCTTAGGGTTTCTTTTTGAGAAAAGATGAGAACACAAGCTCCATTTTTCTCTCTAAGAGGCCGGCCACCCTAGAGGATTTTAGCTAGCAATCTTACTTCCTCTAGGTCACTCATCTCTTCTTCAAGTCCTACCTTGGTGTGGAGACTTAGAGGTTCTCAACTTTGGGAACTTGGAGAATCCTTTCAACCATCCTCATCTAAGAAATCCATGGAGCTAAGAAGCAAGAATGAAGGTCCTCTCCTTGGGTGATTAGCCTTTGCTTATGCAAAGAGGAATAAAAAAAAGGTATAAAGTTTCTCAACTCACTTTGTTTTGAGTTGAGTCTTGGTTCACCCTTCTACTAGGCTTTGAATTTCATGGGTAATGTTTTGTTTTTGAGTGCATACAAGCATGATTCTACATTTAATTGTTAATTGCATGCCATAGATGTTGCTCAAATGAACATGTTTTTCACAAAATTTTCTTCATCACGCGCCCACGATGAATTGGGGGGGGGGGCTTTTGGTCGAAGAACCTCCGATACCAAAGTTAGAATTTTGAGGGAAAGTGTTTGGAGAATTTTATAGAATTTTTGTTAGAGAATTGGAAGTGTACTTTGAGGAGAATGATGGGGTTTAAATAGGAGAGTGGCCGGCCTCTTTGGGTGAGAGAGGACCGGCCCCTTAGCTCCCTTTGTGGGCTAGGTTCTTGATTTGTGTTTAATTTGGGAGTTATGGAATAATTAGCTAATCAATTAGTCAATTAATAGAATATTTTCCTAATTGATTAGCTAATAAAAGGGGAAAATGAGGTATAAATTACAAGACATGGCCAGGCCCTTGAGAGAGAAGGTGATTGGCCTTATGTGTGTTTTTTGGGAGTAATTGGTGGTTTAATTGGCTATTAATAGATTAATTAGGTAATAAATCTATTAATTAGCCAATTAACATAATTTAAAAAGAAATGTTTTGGGAGTTACCTTGTAGAAAGGATTTGATGAGGATGGATGAAATAGGCTTTGAATTGTTAACTATTTTGGGCACTTTTGACTTGGTTGAAAAATGATTGCCCGCTGCTCGTGCGTAGGAACTCCGATGTGCCGCAAGGGTATTCTTGTCCTTTTTTATCCAAAGATCCACGTGTCGCCTTGTGATTATTTTTGGCTCCATAAATGCTCCCACAGCTGTTGGCCTGCCTGCAAAAAAGGGCAACATGTGTAAAGATTTGCTTGCTTTAGGAAACTTTGGACTGCTTCCTATTTTGATGTAGATTCCCTCTTTAATAGGAAATTAGATCTTTCTAGGAAAGGGAAATAAATTTCTCTCAAAGCCTATTTAAGTCCACCTTAAGTGAGTTATTAAATCAACTTTGAAGAGCGATTTATTCTACCCTACAAGAGAGAGAGCTTAGAGGATATTTGTTCCCCCTCTTCTAGCAATCTTCTACATCTTGCCCATGCAAAGGACGCTCCTTCGTTGCTTTCTTCATCTTTTCTGTGCCGCACCGATGTAAGAAAAATTAATTTTTTCTTGTCTTCTTCTTGGATAGTGTTGTCGTGGGGTAGCCGTCGGGGTGGTGCGGCACGTTGGTTGGTAGAGGCCAAGAGTCGTCTTATCATGGGCCAAGAAGGTGTTGTGGCAGGGACCACTACTTGGGCTACTTGGCTTGGTTAGAGCCAAAGGCAGCTTGCATAGCTGAGGCCACAAATTGAGGCGCTGGGGCGCAGTGCTAGGCGAGTTGCATGGTTCATTTCCCTTGGGCTTTTTGTCCTAACACAGGCTAGGCCAGCGATTGAGAGAAATGAAAAGGTCGTGGGCCTCTTGAGCTGCTAGAATACTGGGCATGCAGGCTTTCTGCCTGCTGGTCCGAGAGAAAAAATAAGGGAAAAGCCAGCATGGGTTGTGCTCCCCTGCTGAGTACCGTGAATGGTGTTGGCTACTTAGTTCTCTTCATCGGGAGAAATATGGGCTACTCCCGAGAAAGGAGGTAAAGAGGATCAAGATGGATGCATTAGCTTGTCAGAACGATGTTGTGGAGCCTATTATGAATGAAGGTGGAAAGAAGAGATATTCCCCGCCTGCTTAAGAGATGCTGGTTGAGAAAACTGAAGACTTCCTCCGCTGCTTGTGAGGGTCTGCCTGCTGCCGAGAGGCATGTGATTGACATGACTTCTTCTAATGGGAAGAAAAAATGAGGCTGCTAGTTTTGAGGATGTGGGGCTTGCCATGTTAAGAATGGCTTGTACGATTGCTGATAGGATTGCTCAGCATAAAGGCCTTATCATACCCTAGTGCCAAAGTCTATACCAAGACATCCGTTAGGAGCCAAGTCTGATTCACCTTTGGGGAGGCTTGCAGTTATAAAGAGTGATAAGGTGGACTTTGCTGCTAAAGTGGCACCAATGCCCACTCCCTTTGCTGCTGAGACTTATTCGCTTACTGGGAAGAAAGAGACTGTGAGCATGGGTAGCTGTGAGAAATCTACTAAGCCTGCTTCTAGGGAAGCTACTGAGATCTGTGTGCTCTTGAAACCTAGATCTACTTCAAGACATGGACGCTTGTGCCAAGTTTGTTGATGGAGTTAGATAGGTTTGTTTACCCAAGTTCCTTTGCGAAGCATACGACCCAATATAAAAGGATTGTTCTGCCTGCTATGATGTAGATATAGCAAGGCTTCCAAGGAGGTGGCGAAGATTATGGTAGCTGAAGCTTATTTCTCGGTCGAGGAGATCAAAAGGTTGGATTTTGAGCTCATTGCTTTGAAGGGGTCTAATATTTCTACCCTCACTTCTCTGTAACTTGAGACCGTTCGCCAAAAGATCGTTGACTTAAAGACTAGGCTTGACAAGATCTAAGTTAAGTATGAAAGTGCAGAGAAAGAGATTGGATGTTACATACCTCAGATTCAAGATCTTGAGTTTGTAGTTTCTGAGCTTTATTTCGCTGCTTATGCAAAGGATGAAGAGTTGATTGCTGCTTATAATCAAGTGATCTACTTCAAGAGAATTGTCGATAGGGTTAAACCTCAAGTGTTGGAACTTCAAGGTGTACTGAAGATTAACGAAAGTCTGAAGAAGGAAATGGATGAGCTGCAGTGCGTCCGTGTTAGTCTTCTTGAGAAGAATGAGCAACTGAAGGGTGAGAAAGATGGGCTTGAGGTTTCAACTTTTGAAGCTTCCATTGGTGAAGAAGTTGAAGAAGTTGGTGCCCAGGCTAGGGCAGCAGGGGGTGAAGCGCTGGATGATGTCATTGCTAAAGGTGTTGTGACCGATTAGTTGTGGGATATCCAAGCTGCTGAAGTGTAGTCTTCTAGGTGGTCTTTAGGATTTTCTTTGTTTTGCCATGTAGCTCTTGTTTTGCTTGAACTCATTCAGCCTTTGCTAGTTGTTTATAAACATGTTTCCTTCATTTTTCTTCATCTTCGTTTCTTTTGTTCATGCCTTAACCTTTAGACTTTATAGACCAGTGGCAGGTGTGCTACTTTTCTATAAGCAGATAGGCCTACGTAACCTATACAGTCGTAGGTGTTGGTGTAGAACTTTGCAAAGTTGTTAGCCATGGGGTTGGCAACCGGCTGCCTTACTTACAGAAGCAGACAAATCCGTGTAACCACTAGGCTGTTAACCTTGGCTTTCTCCAATTCCGTAGGTTGCGTAGCAAGTATCACAACACTTTAGGACTTGGTGTAGGTGTTCCGCACTTGGCAGAGGTGAAGCTTATCAACTACGTATATGCACGCTAGCTTGCTTAACCTTTCATAAGAATGTGCGGTTGTATAAGTCTAGCATGGTTTTACTGCTTGAAGGGTAAGCCATGGGTAGTCTTCCAGAAACTGTAGGCTACATTAGTGCACTCGGTAGCAACTTTAGGGTTCTAGGGCAGCCTTCTGTAAGGCGTACTGCGTAATGTGCCCCCTCAGTCTTTAGGGCCTAGTTCCCCGCAGATTAGGCCAAGAGACCTAAAATCCTTCAATTAGCTAAGCTTTGAAAAAGACCATTGTGGCTACTTCTAGGAATCCCGACGAGTCATCGTGCATATAGTTATACTAGGGTAGCCAGGCTCATCCACGTCTGGATATTCGGAGTGTAGAGTTTATCCTCCTATCTTGGAGAGCTGACCCATGTGGGTGTCGGGGAATTGGTTTACCTTCTCGCACTGGAGAGCAATTAGTTTACCCTCTCGTACTGGAGAGCATGGTTGATCCCTCTGGGGGGGGCGCAATTCCTAGTAATGAGTCCCTAAGAAGGGCACGGTCTTCTTTTGAAGTGTAGGGGTGATTAGTTGTTGTAAGCATGCAGCCGAGCCAAGTTGTAATTACTTCTGAATTCCTCATTGAAAAACAACTGAAACGAAAGAGAACTTAGCTGTAAGGTAGGAACTGCATAACAACTGGATAATCCTCGGCTTGTGAGGTGGTCCCCGTTGAGCTGCTTGAGTCTTTGGGCTTTGATGTAGTGGGAGGTCAAACATGGTACTTCCTCAGATTGTAGGCGCTCCACAATTTTTCGGTCTTTTTGTCGTTTCTTGGTGGTGAGGGTGTAATTACTCTTGCAGCCTACTCTACTAATCTTGTACAGACTTTCCTAGATGGGATCCATCTTTTTGGAGCCTTCTATGCGGGCAATGATGAAGGCTTTTCTTAGGACTAGATCCTTTGGCTAGAAATGCCTGATTTTGGCCCTTTTGTTGTAGCTGGAGAAGAGCTGCTGTTGGTAGGCTACGATGCAGGTGATAGTCTACTCGCACTTCTCCTTTGCCAAATCTAAGCTTGTGGCCATCTCCTTACTGTTCTGCTCAATGCTTGGTAGTAGAGTAATGATACTTGGCTTGATGACATTGGGATGAATGATTGCTTCTGAGCCAAATGCCAAAGAGAAATGAGTTTCCCCGGTTGCTCGTCTTTTGGTGGTGCAATATGCCTATAGACATACGAGGAGTTCGTCTGGCCATTTTCCCTTCTTGTTTGCTAGGGATTTCTTGAGGCAACCGAGGATCATCTTATGTGATGCTTCGCCCTACCCATTGCCTTGAAAATATCTCAACGTGGACATGTGCTGCTTGATGCCATACTTTTGGAAGAACTTCGCCAAATCTTTGCCTACGAATTACGGGGCGTTGTTTATGACGATGGATTGAGGGATGCCAAATCGGCAAATGATGTTCCTCCATATGAAGTGCTCTATATCCATCTGTGTCGTGGTAGTCATGGGCTCTGCTTCAACCTATATTGTGAAGTAATCGGTTGTCACGATCATCATGCATTTGCCCCCAGTAGCAGGCGACATTGGCCCTACCAAGTCGATTGCACACTCCATGAACGGCCAAAGACTCTTCTGTGGGAGTGATTTGCTGCCAGACAGTGCTGCTACCAGCTTGTAGCGTTGGCAGCGGTCGTACTTTTGTACTAACTCCTTAGCATCTTGGTGCATGGTAGGTCAGTTGTAGCCTGCGTTTAGAACCTTCTGTGGTAAGGATTGGTCAGCGGAGTGATTTCCACAAACGCCTTCATGGATTGACCTTAGAACCTTTAGGTCGTCAGGAGGCACTAGGCAGGAGAGATGTGGTCCAGTGTAGGATCTTTGGACTAGAATGCCGTTCCACATGTAGTAATGATGCGAAAATTATCTTAACACAAATTTAACCCTCTTTTGACAATTGTAGTATAAGTATAAGTAGGGATCGTTCTGGACCAGGGATTAAGAGGGCTTGCTAATAACCTTTAAACTGACTCAAAAACATAAAACTAAACTTAAAAACACTTAACAAGACTCACAAGACTCACAAGACTCAAAGCAAACTTAAAATACTCAAAACAGCTTAAAACAACCAAATAAACTTAAACTAGACACTAGGAATGACTTTGGACGAAAATTGACTTTTACTTGAATCAAAACACTTAAAAACTTAAACTAAAACAGACTTGAAACACTTTCAAACAAGAAACTAAAAAGGGGGGGGGGGTTTGGATTTGGATGAAGTTAAAACAAACAAACAAGTATGAAAAACTAGACAGATTATAAAACAAATCTGAGAAATAAGATGATGGATGGGATAGCTAGAGGCTTTTTCTCCACACATGACATGTATGCAAATAATTCGATTTCCAGTTACTACTTCATTGAATTATGAACGACAATGCTCCAAATTAACCGGGACATCACTAGTTAACTCTCAGATTTTCCTTGTTTTATTGGATTGGATGACATTATTCGACAACCCAAAACATTCTTCAAAAGTTCCCTACATGACATCATAATAGAGATACAATCAAAGATCATTACATTTAATGAAATCATAAGCATTGACAAAGCACTTGCAACTATGACATCATGTCACTCATGCTAGGAATTGAACTTAACGCGATCGTTTATAAGCGACCTTCACTACATGTGAATATAAGTTTGTAACGATTATGTGAAGCTTCCTTATATTCTAGCAACGGATTTATGCATGCCAATTAAGTGTCGACCCTTAATTAACAAATACAAATAAGTTATCAATCAAATAGTTAAGCCAATTGCATTCACGATTCAAGAGTTCATAACTGGAATTTATCAAATTATATTGCACACATAATCATGGGTTTGAAATCACCCCTAGCCAAGAGGGGTTTAGCCACTCATATTTACAACAAAAAGAAAGGAAATGAATTTAAACATTAGAAACAAAAGAAAGAAAACACCTAAATGCTCCAACGATCCAAGTTGGACAGCAAGCACGTCCAAGCACTTTCCTTCCCTTCCTTTGCTACGGCACAAGGTGTTGGTGAGTGTTTGAAGGTTTGTTTGTATGGAGGAATGGATTTGAAGATGAATGGATGTGTTTGGATGAAGGTTGTGTTTGTTTGGATGAAGGTTGTGTTGAAATGGGAGTGAATGATCTAACAAAGTATGCGCTAAATTTATGTTACACACACTTCCTTTTATAGAGGAAGTGCATGGTAATGGAGGGGAACATGGAGTGGTGTAGCAGTTGAGTGCAATGATGCATGAAATTTGAAATGATGGAGGGAACAAGGAATGGTGTAGCAATTGAGTGCCATGATGCATGAAATCTGAAATGATGGAGGGAACAAGGAATGGTGTAGCAATTGAGTGCAATGATTCAATGTAATGATGCATGAAATCTGAAAGGATGGAGGGAACAAGGAATGGTGTATAAATTGAGTGCAATGAGTGGTGTTTGAAATGATTCAAAGGTGAAAGTGAAGTGATGATGCAAAACATGGGGGTAAAATAGAGTGGTGTTGCAGCTAGGGAACATGAATGATTGTGCACATGGTAGAGAAAGGAAACGGAGATGGAATGATGCAAAAAATGAGTCAATGAAGGGAACATGGATGATGATGCACGACATAGGAATTCGAAGGGAGTGCAATGGTGGTGAACAACAATGATGGAAAGGTGAATGGTGGAGTGACACCTCTTTGTGGCTGAGCTCTTTGTCCTTTTACATTAATTCTTCTTTCTCTTTAACACATTCCTAGCCTCTTTAGTCTTCAATTTCGTCCATCCACCTTGCTCCATGCATGTGCTATTCATTCCAAGCCTAAAACTCCTCCAAAATGCACCAAAATGCATCTTTTTGCTTCATAAGGCCTATGGACCTACAAACACACGAAAACAGCTTAAAATACTTAATTAACTAAGAAATAACAACATAAATGCATGAGAACAAGCTAACTCAATCGCATATATATGCTCCTATCAAATTCCCCCACACTTAGCTTTTGCTAGTCCTCGAGCAAAACAAAACAAACGAAACAAACAAAACACAACCTAGCCTCAGGGATTTTTAATGAAACATGACATGTTAAAAATCATCATTCCCACATATTTTGGTCATCTTTACACTTGAGCACATACTTAATCACAATCACCACTTACTAGTTCACAATTAACCAATTAAAACGATGTTTTGAATGTAGTAACATGCCTTAGAGAATTTGCTCAATTCCTTACAAGATACTCTGTATTTTCACACACATTTTCTTACTACATACCCTACACTAGTATATGTCAGAAGATTGATGTAAACACGAAAGACTAGGACTCACATATATTATAACAAAGAAAGCAATTTTCTGGAGTTATTAAGCATGTTTAGATATGATCTCATGAATGGAATGCTACTACTTAGATGCGAGAACCAGTGACACCATATGCTCATACCAATTTCAAACTCCACAAATTGAAACACACAACACTCAAGATTGAAGTCAAGGGTTGTAACAGGGCTTGGGGGTAATGGCTAACAAAGAAAGGATAGAGATACAAACGTTCTTAAAGCGATAGCAAGCAAAGCAATGAAATAGACACTTGGAAATCACTTTAGAATGCAGAATCAACTTTTAAATGCAAAGGGAAGATTCATGCAACACTTAGGGCCGAATTCAATGTTTTGAACCTTTTCTTTAACAAACAACACTTTAGAGCTCTATTTCATACTCTTTTCAATTCCTTTTTTTTTTCTTTTCTACCCGTGCCTTATTAAGGACTTTGGCACACACACACACACAAGAATCACTTCCCCCACACTTGCTTTCTACAATACATTGATAAAAACGGAGTTCATTTTAAGGCATGCTTTACTATGCTTCAAGAATAAGGGTATGGATGGTCCTAAAACTAGGCTAGGTAAGGATAGTGTGGGTTAACAAAGAACATAGGCTTAACAGGGCTCAACGGGGTTAAACTTTAACACATAATGAAATAGGGGCACGGCAATTTGGCTTTGGTGGTCACTACACAACTTCATCTTGAATATGTGTTATGCAAGTCAATAGCATGCTTTGAATGAAATAGGCATGAGTTCTAGCATTTGGAACTAAATGATGAAACTCCTTCTCAGTAGCAACCAAGCAAAGAATAATGAGATCATGCAACGACTTTAGAAAACAATGATGCAGAGATTATTAACTCTCCAAATAAACATTTAGGCTCAAGTCTCACAAGGTTGTAGCATTCATTTGAGTTCCTTCCTTCAAGCATGTTACAAAAACTGATTTTTCCTTTATGATTGCATGTGAATTCATAAATTATAACCACAACCAAGCATACACCAAAGAGTAACTCAAATTTTCATCCATGTTTATAACTCTCTTTAACAGTCATGTAATTAAAAACCAAATCCTCATCATTGTGTTGGAAGGTACCCTAAGACACAAATAAACACACAAAAACAACTCTTTTTGGGTTTTTAAAACAATTTTTCAAATTTTTATGAGATTTTTGGATTTTTCTGTCAAAAGACACTAAAACACTCCAAAGCAGCTTAAAAACACTTAAAAACAGCAAGGAACAACACTAGAAGTAATGGGTGATAAACTCATACGAATTTTATACAAAACAACTTGGTTACCCCCCCACACTTAAATCAAACATTGTCCTCAATGTTTCAAGCAAAAACTCAGACAAAAACAAGCAAACAAACAAACAACGAATAAACATGACAAGTATATAAAAGTAAAAACCAGACATAGTAGAGTTTAAGAATGCAAATATGGTTTTGGAGATAGATGATCTTGTTGACTTTCCACAGCTTTGATCTCGAACTGGTTTGGAATTCTGAGCGAGGAATATTAGAGTTCCTTGGTTGTGCAGTCTGCATTCTTCTCTGCTTGTTTCTTCTGCACGACAGGCAGTCACGAGGTAGAGGTGATGGTCTGTTTCTTTTTTCAATCTTTCCAAGTGTCGACCATTTTCTTTCTTTCTCCTTGTCCCTAGCTGAGGATGAATTAGCACATTGTCTCCACATGCTTCGAGGTATCATTTTCACTTCCCTTATCTGTTCTCCAGATAGATGTGGTAGCTTTTGCAGAAGCATAAAATGTTGAAAATGAGTACTCGAGAGCAAGGCTAGGTAAGCAATCAGGAAGGGGTTCCAGGCAGTCGGTTCCAGATCGAAAGATTGATACCAAGTGCTGGCTGATTGCCCTCTTTCTCCTTGTACCGTAGGTGAAAACAATGACAAGGAGAAGGATAGGGAGAAAGCATGATATGAGATACTCTTGCTTTCAACCTTCATGATATGAAATACTTTTGCTTTGATGGGTTGTTTGCAGAGGTATCCCAGGGAATAAGGAACACTATGTGACTCGAGAGGCTTTGTTGGGAAGGCATTCTCGGAGATGAAGAAGGGTTATGTATGTCTGCCTTGCAATGGAGGATGAAGGTCGACATTTATATGAATTAATAACCGGTACTATTCTTTCACTCTTGTCGGCAACCGTTGGATGATTGAACAATAAACTTCATGTGCTTTCTACGTCATCAGAAATCTTCGACAGATTACCCATAATTTCTGCAAGGCTGAGTGTGCATGTGACAGGTGCTGACACATCTGGAAAAGCGGGTGCCTCTTCGATATCTGAAATCGGCGCTTCGATAAATTGCCCGTGATTTCTGCAAAGCTGAGTGTGCATATGATAGATGCTGACGTCTGGAAAAGAAAATGCCTCTCTGATTTTTGAGCTTGCCTCTTCGATTTCTGAGCTCCGTCGAGTGTAAAGGTTGCATGTGACAAGTGCGGACAAATCTGGAAAAGAGGATGGCTCGTGGTTTGTGAGCAAGGCCAGCTTTTGAGAAAGCTAGCACTTCTTCGATTTTTGAATTGGCCTTTTCGATCTTTGAAATCCCGTCGAGTGCTAATTTTTATAGAGGATAAGCAGTTTGTTTCTAAGCACACTTGAATTTCTGCCTGTAGAAACTCCCTTCATTGCACTTTTAAGATCTCCATTTGTCCGACCTCTTCTTTCTTCAACACCTTTGAAAATGTCTGGCCCATCCGACCGTCATTTTGACTTGAACCTTGGTGAAGAGGCATCCATGCCTTCTCCAGACAACATATGGCGCCCATCCTTCATATCCCCTACTGGTCCTCTTACCGTTGGGGATTCGGTGATAAAGAATGATATGACCGCTGCAGTGGTGGCCCGGAACCTTGTTAATCCCAAAGATAACAGACTACTTTCCAAATGGTCTGATGAGTTGGCTGTTAAGGATTCTCTGGCTCTCAGTGTGCAGTGTGCAAGTTCTATGTCACAATATGGCCCAATGTTTATTTGCTCGAACCCGTCAAGTTGAATGATTGGCGGCTGAAGTGATGAGTCTCAAACAGGAGATTAGAGGGCTCAAGCATGAGAATAAACAGTTGCACAAGTTTGCACATAACTATGCTACAAACATGAAGAGGAAGATTGACCAGATGCAGGAATCTGATGGTTAGATTTTATTTGATCATCAAAGGTTTGTGGGTTTGTTCCAACAACATTTGCCTTTGTTTTCTAGGGCTGTACCGTGTATTGAAGCTCCAAATGATCAACCTCCAATACCTCCTCCTTCTGTGGCTCCGCCGACTGTTGATGCTCCACCGACTATTGAGACTTTTCCTAAGCAGCCTTTGTGAAGGCTCCCTCTTGTATTTTTCTGCCTCATGTTCATTTTCAACGAATTTTAATGTAAAATACCTTGCATATCTGTCAATGTTTCAAAAATAAACCCACACCAAAAGCAATTAAACAAGCAACAAATAAAAATGACAATCATGGCAAAATAAAATTGCAGAAAAGGGAAGGTTTTTAGGAACGCAAAAAATGGGTTGCCTCCGAAGAAGTGCTTGCTTTAACGTCTTGCAGCCGGACAAAACTTCCTTCTAAGCTTGGATAGGGCCCACGGCACTGAGTGGGATTTCTTCCACAATCTACCCCACACCATTCCCATGGTATAGCTTCAGGCGATGCCCGTTCACTTTGAATTCGTTGCCGTTCCTTAAGCTTTTAACTTGGACTGCACCATGGGGAAAAACATTAGTGACGACAAATGGCCCAATCCACTTAGACTGTAACTTACTAGGGAACAAACGTAGACAGGAATTGAACAGTAGCACTTTCTGTCCAATTGAGAATGTTTTTCCCCGAATCATTTTGTCATGAAACGCCTTTGTTTTCTCCTTGTAAATTCACGCATTCTCATAGGCTTCGTTCCGTATCTCCTCAAGTTCATTCAGTTGGAGCTTCCTATTCATTCCAGCAGCATTTAAGTCCAAATTAAATGCTTTCACAACCCAGTGCGCTTTGTGCTCCAGTTTCACAAGTAGGTGACACGACTTGCCGTAGATTAGTCGAAATGGAGACATCCCTAGAGGTGTTTTATAGGCAGTGCGATATGCCTTCGGCATGCCAAATCTGGAAAAGATGTTAGCCTTGATAAAATCTGCCACCACTCTAGAATCATTAGTATGGGTGGCTTTGGCTTCCACCTATTTCGACACATAATCAACGGCTAGTAAAATATAAGTAAAACCATATAAGGGCGGAAAGGGTCACATGAAATCCATACCCTATACATCAAAGATCTCCACATTAAAGATGGGGGTTTGCGGCATTTGGTCCTTGGCACCTATTGTACCTGTTCTTTGGCATCTATCACAAGTTATACAAAATGTTCTAGCATCCTTAAACAATGTAGGCCAATAGAAACCACTCTCTAAAACCTTAAGGGCTATCCTTTGGGTGCCAAAATGACCCCTACATGCATAACTATGGCAAAATGCAAGAATTGAATTAAACTCGGAATTGTGCACACATTTACGAATAATCTGGTCAGGACAATACTTCCACAAATATGGATCATCCCACACATAAAATCATGCATCATTTCTAAGTTTATCACGCTTGTATTTATCTAGAGTGCTAGGAACTTGTTTTGTGACCAAATAATTGACCAAATCAGCATACCAGGGCTCACTTACCTCTAGGGACAACAATTACTCGTCAAGGAAGGTCTCTAGAATGGGTAAGGAGTCCTCCTCGTGCACCAAACGGTTGAGGTGGTCAGCCACCACGTTTTCACTCCCCTTTTTGTCTCTTATTTCAATGTTGAACTCTTGAAATGGGAGCATCCAACGAATCAACCTTGGTTTGGCCTCCTTCTTGGTGAGAAGATACTTCAACGCTGCATGGTCAGAATATACAATCACTTTAGTGCCAAGTAAGTATGAACAAAATTTATCTAAAGCAAATACAACTGCAAGAAGTTCTTTCTCAGTGGTAGAATAATTCAATTGAGCATCATTTAGGGTCCGGGAAGTGTAGTGGATGACGTGGGGCTATTTGTTCCTCCTTTGGCCTAAAACAGCACCAATGGCATAATCGGATGCATCACACATTAGCTCAAATGGAAGGCTCCAATCTGGTGGCATGATGATGGGGGCCGAAGTCAACATGTCCTTGAGGGTTTTGAAAGCGGTCTCACACTCCTTGTTGAACTCGAAGGCTACTTCCTTTTGGAGTAAACGGCAAAGGGGTTGGGCAAATTTTGAGAAATCCTTGATGAATCTCCTATAAAATCCTGCATGGCCAAGAAAAGAACGAACCTCCCCCACCGAAGTGGGAAAGGGTAAGTGACGTACAAGATCTATTTTAGATTTGTCAACCTCAATCCCTTTTTCTGATATGATATGCCCCAAAACTATGCCTTGTTTTACCATAAAATGGCACTTTTCCCAATTCAAGACAAGATTAGTTTCGATGCATCATTGTAAGATCAAAGTAAGATTATTCAAGCATGCATCAAATGAGTCACCAAAAAATACTAAAGTCATCCATAAACACTTCAATGATCTTTTCCACAAATTCTGAGAAAATACTTATCATACACCTTTGGAATGTGGCTGGTGCGTTGCATAGTCCAAATGGCATTCGTCGATAAGCAAAGGTACCAAAGGGACATGTGAAGGTAGTCTTTTCTTGGACATCGGGAGCTATCACAATCTGATTATAACCCGAATAGCCATCAAGAAAACAATAAAATGAATGACCGGCTAACCTTTCCAGCATTTGATCAATAAAGGGCAGCAGGAAGTGATCTTTTCTTGTCGTAGCGTTGAGCTTTCGATAGTCAATACAAACTCTCCATCCAGTTTGGATTCGAGTGGGCACAAGTTCATTATCTTCATTTTTTACCACAGTGACTTCGGACTTCTTTGGAACAACATGGACCGGCGAGACCCAATGGCTATCAGAAATTGGGTAAATCACTCCACAATCTAGTAGCTTGATGATTTTCTTCTTCATAACATCCATCATGGGTGGATTGAGTCGGCGTTGTGCTTCTCTAGATGGTTTGGCTCCTTCTTCCAAGAGTATTCGATGCATGCAAGTGGTATGGCTAATTCCCTTGATATCAGCCAATGTCCACCCAATGGCAGTTTTGTGCAGTGAGTGAAGAAGAGATGATGACGGGTAGTGATGTAAATTTAAACTAACCTAAATAATAGATTAATTTAAACCAAATTAAACTCGCAAGCGCACGAATCAATTGTAGAAATAAACGCAAATACGAGGTCGATCCCACAGAGATTGCTTTTAATACCAATTCAACCAGTTGATTACGTGAAACTTAACTTAACTAAGGAAGAATGATTGCTTAATTGATTATGAAGAATAATTAAAACTTTAACTTCAAATTAGACTAAGAATATGAAATACCGACAACACCCAACAAAAGAAAGTTGAAAAGAAATTAATGTGATGAAAGCCTAAGGTTATGAATCCACCAATAAAAATCATATTCCCTTTCCTTCAAGCCAATTACTATTCAATTACAATGCCCATATTTAAGGTTGTTCTTTCTAAGATATGAATTGATCCTTGATCAGGCATCCACTCGTGTGCTTATACATGAAAACTATATCCTATTGGTTAGGCATACAGTTAAACACATACAAACCCATTAAACACAGAAGAATTATGTCAACCAAGCAGGACTAGTTTGATATTGGTTATCCTCACTAGTTTGTCTACTCTTCCTAATCTTAGTTCCAATAAACCTAATTGATATTGGTCATCCTCTCAGATTTATCTAATTATCTAGAAACAAGTTCACAATGATGGCCAATCACAAGAACATGTAAATCTAGAATAGATTAAGCACAAAGATTAAGAACTAAACATGGCATGTAATCAAATAATAATCAACAAAATAATTCGGAAATAATCATGTCATGGCTTCATCATAAACCTTAGAAGAAGAGTTTAGTTACACATGGTCATAATAAAAATCACAAAAGAAATCATAGAAACAAAATAAAATCCGGAAAAGAATGGTAAGAACACACTCAACAGCCTGTCTTCACTTTAGACGAATCTTCCTTGTGTATTTCGTTTTCCTCCCGCACTCCTAATTGGGACACCCTCGGGCCCCTTTTATATTCTCCCATAAAACCCTCAAAAGTCTGATAACAACTATCCTAAAAGAAAACAGACTCTAAGTAATTAATGAAACAAACTAGGAAAGAATCCTTCTTGACTTGGGAAATACGGCATCTGACTTGCACGCCAGATTTGGGGCCGATTTATCTTCTGGAAAAATCTGTAAAAATATGGAAAACGTAGCTTTATCTCTTATCTTTCCAGGCATATATCCCACATCACTAGCAAAAATCGGGAAAGCCTCCAAATCTTCATTCTCCCACAACTGCGCAGTTCTGACGAGACAGTGACTTCTGTGGGATTGATTTGTAAAACTGGAACGTTTGACTCCATGAAAAATTACGAAATTTGGACACAATGATCTTCCATCTCTTAGCTTCCTTCTCCAATTGTCCTTGCATCAAAACTCCTCCGAAAAGTCACATTATCATAAAAAATGTCCTGCATGCGCAGATTGACAGAAACCGAGAAAAGGAAAGTAATAAGGCTCTTTTATAATCAATTCCATAACAAAACTTAGGGAGAATTAACCTGAAAATGTGATAAATAATGCACCTATCAGGTAGCGTCTCTTATTCTCCCAAAAACACATATTTCAAATGGCTTGGCAATGGTTTAAGCTCCAGGGAAGGGGGCTGGATTACAGAAGGAAGCAACTTGTTAGTCGAATTGGGAATTGAAATTAGGTTAGGAGACTTACCAATATGTCGTGGATTTGACTCTAGGGCAGCAACCATCTCCACCAATTCTTTTTTAATAGGCACGGCAAGATGTTCCTTGTTGTTGCCGTGTGCATGCCTAAGTGCTAACCCTTCGTTTTTGAGTCCAATGCTTTGCGTGAGAGTCTTTTCAAGTGCATCCTCACTCAAATCATCAAGGAATTCTTGTGCCCAAGAGTCAATCACATCAATAGAGAAACAAGAGTGACCATCATGAGGATATCTCATAGCATCAGAAATATTGAAATCAATAACTTCCCTATCAAATTCCATGGTCAATGTTCCCTTGAATACATCTATCTTTGTACGGGCAGTCTTCATGAATGGTCGGCCAAGTAATATTGGTAATTGAGGGGAATGGTTCGAGTCTTCCATTTCAAGCACGAAGAAGTTCGTCGGAAAGACTAGGTGATTCACCTGCACTCAAACATCCTCCAAAACACCTTTTGGATACGCATTAGATCTATCGGCCAGTTGAATGATCACTCCATCATTTTTTAATTCTCCCAAGTTCATAGATGCATATATTGAATAAGGCATGACATTTATTAATGCACCTAGATCTAACATGGCAGATTCAAAGCGAGTATTTCCTATAACACAAGGAATTGTAAAACTGCCGGGATCTTTGCATTTAGGAGGTAATTTTCGTTGCAACACAGCTGAGATATTCTCACTTACCCTTACCACCTCTTTGTTCGAAGCCCTTTTCCTTGTAGTGCACAGCTCATTCAGGAACTTAGCATACTTGGGGACTTGTTTAAATGCATCTAGAAGTGGAATGTTGACTTGCACCTTTCTGAATGTGTCAAGGATGTCTTTGTCACTCTCATCCTTCTTTGATTGCATAAACCTGCGAGGAAATGGTGCATTGGTTGGAATGGAATTAGAAGTCATGGAATTTGAACCCAACTTACCTTTGGTGGTCGAATTAGGGTGTGTAAGTGGCTGCGGCAAAGATTGCTCAATCCTTGCCGAGGGCAGGCCTTGTTCCTTTTCCTCAGATTGCATCTTTTCGTCCTCCTTTTGATTGGATTTAGATGGGCTAGGATCAAATCTAGCTTCTTTTCTACTTGATAAGGTGATGGCTTTGGCAGATTCGAAGCCTCCCTTTGGATTCACATTCGTCGAACTAGGTAACTTACTTGGTTCTTTACTAAATTGCCAATGAACTCAGCCATTTGTTCCATTTGCCTTTTCAATTTAGTCACCTCTCAAGCTTGATTTTGCACTTCCTTGTCGTAATTGTGCATATCTTTGGTTTGATTTTCCTGACCCTTCGCCAACGTAGTTAGTAACTGAATAACTTGAGCATTATCAAAAGATGAACCTGAGTTATTTTGGGCAGGTTGTGTTTGGGGTTGTGCGGGTGCATACGGCCTTTGATAGAATCCTAGAGGTTGCTGTCTGAATGCACATTGTTGTTGGGTTTGTTGGGGCTCCCTCCATTTGAAATTTGGATGATCTTTCCAACCTAGATTGTATGTATTCGAGAACGGATCATTCCTTGGTTGGTTTTGACTCCTAAAACCCACGGCGTTGGCAGATTCCCACTCTCCGTTCTCCATCAATTGAGGGCACTTATCCGTGAGATGTCCATTCATTGAGCACATGCCACAAGCATCTACACTTTGTTCTTTTGGTTTTTTAACCACCTTTGAAAGAAGAGTAGTAAGATTAGCCATTTTATTTTGAAGTTCGGAAATAGCACTTACCTCATTAACGTGTTGCTG
Source organism: Malus sylvestris (assembly GCF_916048215.2). Lineage (NCBI taxonomy): Eukaryota > Viridiplantae > Streptophyta > Magnoliopsida > Rosales > Rosaceae > Malus > Malus sylvestris. The sequence goes on along the minus strand of NC_062272.1, from coordinate 37,598,850 downwards.
TCTATTTGACCAACGCTTTCATATTGTTGAGCATTCAATGCTCGGTTAGCAATTAAGGTCTTGGCAGCCATGGGTGTTTTGTCCACCAAAGCTCCTCCCACTGAGGCATCTAGCATCTGGCGTTCAATTGGTAGAAGCCCTTCGTAGAAATATTAAAGAAGAAGCTCATCCTTCATCTGGTGCTGTGGACATAAAGCAACAAGGGTTTTAAAATGCTCCTAGTAAGTGGGAAAGGATTCACCTTGGTTTTGCTGAATGCCACTAATCCTTTTGCGTAGTAGAATGACTCAAGAAGTTGGAAAAAACTTCTCCAAAAATGCCCGTTTCATACTCTCCCATGATGTGACAGTTCCGGAGGCTAGCTCATAAAACCAATCTTTAGCGTTTTCCAAGAGAGAAAAGGGAAAAGTCTTCATTTTCAGAATGCTCCCATCAACATTCACAGGGGTCATGCTCGAACAAACAACCTCGAACTCCTTCAAATGTTTATTAGGATCTTCCATGGACAACCCATGGAACTTAGGAATATGGTGCAATAAACTGGACTTTAATTCGAACTCGTCGGTCTTGTTTTGGGCCACCTTTGGATATTGAATGCATAAAGGCAGAGCATTGTCCAATCCCGAAATGGAAAGCTCCTTGATTGTTCTATTGTCTACTGCCATATCTTGGACTTCTTCAAAAGTCCTTGCCGTGGCCTCCTCTTGCTCTTCTACTTTGTCTTCTTCAAGATTTGGTGCAAGTTGAGATGGTTGGGGATCTTGTTGATTCCTTGCTCGTCTCAAAGTTCGTTCAAAATCGTCGTCAAAGTCAAAGATGTGCTTATGAATAGGTTGAGAACTTCGAGTCATAAACCACCTAAAATAAGAAAACAAGTAAAATCAGCAACTAGGAACAAAAACACATGAAAATGCACAAAAAGAAATAACAAGGGATTAGCAAAGTTGCTAATCCCCGGCAACGGCGCCAAAAACTTGATGCGAAAATTATTTTAACACACAAATTTAATCCTCTTTTGACAATTGTAGTATAAGTATAAGTAGGGATCGTTCTGGACCGGGGATTAGGAGGGCTTGCTAATAACCTCTAAACTGACTCAAAAACATAAAACTAAACTTAAAAACACTTAACAAGACTCGCAAGACTCAAAGCAAACTTAAAATACACAAAACAGCTTAAAACAACCAAATAAACTTAAACTAGACACTAGGAATGACTTTGGACGAAAATTGACTTTTACTTGAATCAAAACACTTAAAAACACAAACTAAAACAGATTTGAAACACTTTGAAACAAGAAACTAAAAAGGGGGGTTTTGATTTGGATGAAGTTAAAACAAACAAACAAGTATGAAAAACTAGACAGATTATAAAACAAATGTGAGAAATAAGATGATGGATGGGATAGCTAGAGGCTTTTTCTCCACACATGACATGTATGAAAATAATTCGATTTCCAATTACTACTTCATTCAATTATGAACGACAATGCTCCAAATTAACCATGACATCACTAGTTAACTCTCAGAGTTTCCTTGTTTTATTGGATTGGATGACATCATTCGACAACCCAAAACATTCTTCAAAAGTTCCCTACATGACATCATAATAGAGATACAATCAAAGATCATTGCATTTAATGAAAATCATAAGCATTGACAAAGCACTTGCAACTATGACATCATGTCACTCATGCTAGGAATTGAACTTAACGTGATCGTTTATAAGCGACCTTCACTACATGTGAATATAAGTTTGTAACGATTATGTGAAACTTCCTTATATTCTAGCAACGGATTTATGCATGCCAATTAAGTGTCGACCCTTAATTAACAAATACAAATAAGTTATCAATCAAATAGTTAAGCCAATTGCATTCACGATTCAAGAGTTCATAACTGGAATTTATCAAATTATATTGCACACATAATCATGGCTTTGAAATCACCCCTAGCCAAGATGGGTTTAGCCACTCATATTTACAACAAAACAAAAGGAAATGAATTTAAACATTAGAAACAAAAGAAAGAAAACACCTAAAAGCTCCAACGATCCAAGTTGAACAGCAAGCACGTCCAAGCACTTTCCTTCCCTTCCTTTGCTACGGCACAAGGTGTTGGTGAGTGTTTGAAAGTTTGTTTGTATGGAGGAATGGATGTGAAGATGAATGGATGTGTTTGGATGAAGGATGTGTTGAAATGGGAGTGAATGATCTAACAAAGTATGCGCTAAATTTATGTTACACACACTTCCTTTTATAGAGGAAGTGCATGGCAATGGAGGGGAACATGGAGTGGTGTAGCAATTGAGTGCAATGATGCATGAAATCTGAAATAATGGAAGGAACAAGGAATGGTGTAGCAATTAAGTGCCATGATTCAATGTAATGATGCATGAAATCTGAAATGATGGAGGGAACAAGGAATGGTGTAGCAATTGAGGTGTAATGAGTGGGGTTTGAAATGATTCAAAGGTGAAAGTGAAGTGATGATGCAAAGCATGGCGGTAAAATGGAGTGGTGTTGTAGCTAGGGAACATGAATGATTGTGCACATGGTAGAGAAAGGAAAGGGAAATTGAATGATGCAACAAATGAGTCAATGAAGGGAACATGGATGATGATGCATGGCATAGGAATCCAAAGGGAGTGCAATGGTGGTGCACGGTAATGATGGAAAGGTGAATAGTGGAGTGACACCCCTTTGTGGCTGAGCTCTTTGTCCTTTTTACATTAATTCTTCTTTCTCTTTAACACATTCATAGCCTCTTTAGTCTTCAATTTCATCCATCCACCTTGCTCCATGCATGTGCTATTCATTCCAAGCCCAAAACTGCTCCAAAATGCACCAAAATGCATCTTATTGCTTCATAAGGCCTATGGACCTACAAACACACGAAAATAGCTTAAAATACATAATTAACTAAGAAATAACAACATAAATGCATGAGAACAAGCTAACTCAGTCACATAAATACCCTCCTATCAAGTAGCATGCTGCCTTTATTTGGAGCTTTCTAGACTTAAACCTTTCCGTGGGGAATGTGCCATTTGTTGGAAATGTACCCTAAAGCCAATCATATGATGATATTTTACGAATATTTCACATGTTAAACTAATCTAGTTTAATATAAAGGGCAAAGCTTATTGTTTAAAGTCGTCTCATATAAATGTTATGTGCTTAAACGATAAGTCCAAGGAATATGTAATTGGGAGAATGTGATCTAAAGAGTTAGATTCATGAGACCATTCTCTTTTGTATACATATCCTAAACGTTCTTGATCATGGGATTGCCAATTGGGCATTGACAGTCCGTTAAGATCAGTACGTGCTATGTCTTTTCTCAGGGAGAGTGACCGGTCTCAAGTTATTAGTGTGACTGACACCAAGATAAGTACGTAAGTGCTCAATAGAGAATGAGTCCACTAAACGCGATCAACAAGGAGTTCTCATACTCATGTCACATGAGAACTCATGGTTGGGATAATGAAAAGTAGTCATTTGACTTGAGGCATCATAGTTGTCTTATGGTTAGGTCTTTGATCTTTGACTATGTTAAAGTCACTCCGTCATAGGGTGTCCAAGGCATGGTTAGGGTTCGAGTTAAGCCGCTTGGCCATGGAGGCAAGCGAATGCCTAACAAGCGATCTTTAACCTTCAAACTGTTTGAGAGAAAATGCTCTATGATATGATTAAGAATTTCTGGCCAGAGTATGAATGAGATTTAGGAAGTCATTCCAAATCACATTCAAGGTAATCATATAAGTAAATGAATCACATTGGATAGTAGACCTGAATAAACTATCAAAACAAACAATGTGGTCAAGAGTATTGTATTAGAGAATGACCATATTACATTGGAATCCTAAACTGAATAGGTTCTCCACCTCTTATGATTAGCTTGGGTAGCCATGACATACTGCTAGGTGTCACTCATGGTTTGTGGAAGCCCTAAAGGTGTATAATCACTAAAGGGAGAATTGAAAGTAAGTTTCAATTCATAATCGATTTGAAGAGTTCTAATCGTCCACTGCCTCGCTAAAAGGAACCTAGTGGATTACACACCGTGTAAGGTAATGATTGAAGGATATAACAAAGCTAAGGACAATTAAATAGTTTAATTGTATATGGCAAGGATTAATTAAAAGTTAATTAATCTAGAACGAAAGGTTCGTTTTAGGCCTTAAGCTAGTTTTGGGTTTCGGGACACAAAAGGGCTTTGGTCCACAAGGCACATAAGGTTTAAGTTGTGTGACAACTAAAACAAAATGGACAATTAACCCACTAAAAATAGGGAGGCCGGCCATGCTTAGAGAGGGAGTGGGTTTTGGACTTATTACAAATTTGCCACTCCATTGAAGGTAGGTATAAATGTGACTTTATAGCCTTTTCTTTATTAGGGTTTTCTTGAGGAAATTGGAAAGAACAAAAGCTCTCCTTTTTCTCTCTAGGAGGCCAGCCACCATGGGGGAATTTACTAGCATCTAATTCTTCCATGGTCACTCATCTTCTTCCTTAACCATCCTTGGTGTCGAAACTTAGAGGTCTCCAACTTTGGGAACTTTTGGAGAACCCAATTCTTCCATCCATATCTAAGAAGACATGGAGCCAAGAAGCAAAATTTCTCCATCCAAATCCATGGAGCCAAGAAGCAAGGTGACAAAGGAAAGAAGGACCTCACTAGGTGATTAACCTTTGCTAAGCAAAGAGGTGCTTCAAAGGTATCAAGTTTCTCAATTCACTTTCTTTTAAGTTGAGTCTTGATTCACCATAACTACTAGGCTTTGAATTTCATGGGTAGCATGATTCCGCCTTTTAATTGTTAATAGCATGCATAGATGTTTCTCAAATGAACTGTTTTTCACAAATATTTCCTTCACCATTGACTAGGTAGTCTATAATAGAACTTTCCCAGTTTGGAGTTGTTCTAACCTGTGACACTTCGGCTGCTGGCTCTGCCTCTATGCCTGGCTTATCTAGATACTCCACCGGAATAGAGCGTTTAAGTTGGTGGTCAAGATAAGTTGGTGGTTAAGAGTGGAGCTTAGGCCGGTTAGTGCGTCCGCGTGAGCAATGTCTGCCCGTGGAACTTGAGTAAGGGTGTAAGTCTAAAACGCCTCAAGTAGTATGGCTAGTGATTAATTGGGAACGGAATGAATTGCGAGCTTTTTCACCACCAAGTTTTTGGCCATTCAGAAGCTTGCTAGTAAGGACTTGTACTTTGCTTCGTTGTTGGATACTTTGAAGCCTAGAGTGATCGCCTGCTCGGGCATTGAACCGTCTAGGGTGATAAGGACTATGCCTGCTCCCGAACCTTTGTAGTTGGATGCACCGTCAACATGCAAATGCCAGAAGTCTCCATCGGGTAGAGCATGCATTGCTAGGGCGTGCTCGGCTACCTTTAGGGCGTCCTTGGTCCGCTATGTTGCATCTCCTAGGCTAGGTGTGAAGGCTCAGTAAGGAGTCGTGGAGCCGTCATTAGGTCACCCTATTGCTTCGTGAATGCGTGGTAGGGAGCTGTGGAGCTGGGGTCATGCTATATGCAGCAGGAGATGCTCAACTGTCGATATTGGGCCATTCTAGAGTTGAATTATGGAGCAAGGGTCGACTCAAGCTATGCGACATGTAGTAGGAAGTGGTGCTCAACTGCAGGTACATGTTGCTCCTATGTAGAATATTTTAGGGCGACGAGGACAAAACTTATTTCTGAGTATGTTCTTCCAATGTTCGTCTGCTGTTGACGTGTCTTTTGGGCCTAGTTGTTGCGTTCATCAAAAAACTTTGCATCTGCCAGGGTCTGCGCCTTTATCGTCGAGTGTCTGGATTGGGCAGAATAGGGCATCATGAGGATGACTGCATGCGCTTGAAGGTAAAACTTGAGCTTCCGGGTTGCAACAACTATCGCCAAAGTTAGCTTTTGCATTTCTGATAGCATCAATTAGAGCTTTTGAACTGTGGAATGCGGTAGTTGGGCCTCCAACTTTTCTCTTATGATGGTAGAGCTTATTGCTGCTTCAGATACTGTCAAACATGCGAATAAGTCATCCGCTCATTCCGATTTGGATAGTAGGGAAGTGATGTCAGGTACTTCTTCAAGTCCTTACATGTGCATAGGCGAGCCTCGTTCCAAAGTGCATGCTTCTCTGCTAGAGCGAAAGAGTCGGCCAGAGTTAGATCTTCTTTCATGATCAATTTTTTGAATAACGGGTGGTTTACTGGAAGTCCTTTTTGGAAGGCTGCTCTAGCTATTGAGTCGTTGCATTCGACTATCCTTGTCTTCTCTGCTTTGAACCTCTTCACATAGTCGTAAAATGACTCATTTGGGTTCTTTTTGATGTTGAACAAATGGTCGGACTTCTTTTTTATTGAGTGATAGGATGAATATTCTTTGGTGAAAACCAAAGAAAGTTCGTCGAAACTCCGGATGGATTGCGGCGGCAGGGTGTAGAACCAATCTTCTGCCTCGCCTTGTAGAGTGGTGGCGAATATCTTGCACATGAGATTGTCGTTGTTTTGATAGAGGATCATTGCGCTTCGGTAGTACTTTAAGTGTTTCTCTGGGTGTTCCTCCCCTTTGAAAGATGTAAAATGTGGCATGTTGAACTTGCGTGGAGGCTCTGCTTGCTCAATCTCATCCGTGAAGGGTGACTTGCTTATGTTGGTCATGTTCAGTTGTAGTGCCTCGTCGGTGACCTTGTTGTGTTGGAAATTGCGCAATCGCTTGGTGTTTGGGCCTAAAATATTTAGTTTGGGCCGAGTGTGGAATCATTCTCGGCCCAGAAGGATTTATTGTTAGGGGTCGTCTTGTTCATGGGCCACTTAATTAGAGTCGGTCGAGACCATTGGGAAAAGGAACGGCCTGGATAAGGAAGAGGCGTGGGAAATTCTGCATTTAACAGAAATCCTGGTGTGATAAGGAGTCCCGGTGAGATGAGGAGGTCAAGACACATTTTGAATACGACCTGATAAAAAGGTTAGGTCCAAAATCCTGATGGGAGTAGGAGTACTCGAGATGGTGTTTGATTAGAAGAAGAAGTCCTAATCTGAGTAGGGTTTAACTACTCGGATTAACTCTACTTAGGAAGTATCTAATACTATAAATAGAAGAGGCTGTGCATTGTTCAAACCGCTACAATTTAACACACAACTGCCCTGCGCAAACTCTCTCAACAACTTTGAGATTTTTATTTTCTCTTTTCTTCGCTGACACATCTTCCGTTGGCATCAACAGCACTGTGAAAGCAACCGGCGATATCTTCAGTCAGCATAGATAGCTCTGTTGTCGTAGAATCAGCCGATCTCGCAGCATCTTTCGTTGGCATCAACATCATTGCGGCGAGGACGGTTGGTTACCTATCCAAGTCTCGGTCGAGAAGGATTTCCGAATCCTTATTGGTCGAGGTCATCTCATTAGCCTTCTCGACGAAGTGAGGTGTTACAGCTTACTAAGCTCGACGCATTGCACGCTGAGTTATTTTATGATTGGATACTCTCAACTGGGATTTAGAGTTCGGCATTCAGACGGCCGAACCACGTTCACTATTAAGACTTATATGCACTTTGACTATTTGTGCCCTTACACTTTGGTGTCGATTCGGCGTGAGTTTACCCTGACGAATACCATCACTGTGACCGAATCCGACGACGACGATTCGTGAACTTCGTAAGAATAGTAGCTTTGTCTTCAGGTTCGAGAACCCAAGAGGTCGAGACGTGTTCCTTCCTCAGCCGCAATCGCAAGACGCAGAAGTCAACCGCACACCCAACGCAACATCAACAAATTTTACTACTCGGCCGACGAGTTGGCACGCCCTGTATTCATCGAAGGACGTAGTTAGCTCATAGATTACTTGGCCTGCGTGCCACGTAGGCTTGGTAGTTTTTAGGGTTAACATTTTGACACGCCCAGTGGGACCTAGTGTTAAACTACGAAGTTCATGCCAATTAAAATGCAATCGGTAAAAAAGAAAACAGCTATGGGAAAATCAACAACCGATTTGCCAATTCAGAAAGGGAAGTTAATCTCCTTAACGTCGTGACACCTGAGTCCACAAGCGCGGCTCGTCGAGAAAGGGAAGTTAATCTCGGCGGTCAACTTCGCAGTCTCGAAGTCCCTAACAGAAACACCTGTGTTCTCAATGAAGGGATAGTGGATGGTTGTGACGAGGATGATGGTGAAGGATCTGATCCACCAACAAGATCGTTTCTTCGAAAACGACTTGACGAGCAGTCTCGGACGGTTGAACAGAATGCTCGAAATACTGGTTAGTATGGTCAGCGACGACAAGTCTTTCGATCTTTTCCAGCACTTGCCACCAAGAAATAATCTGTCACCAATCGTACAAGCCGAGTCAATCCCTGCTCGGCTCAAACCAATAGACTCAGAAAAAGGAGAAGGACCGAATAGTAGGTCAGGCGGATCCGTCCATAGAGTAGAAGCCACACCCGTTGATATGACCGAGGTTCAGCGGATGATCGATTCAACCATAAAAAAAGGCCTAAGTTCCCTAAATTTATCCATCCATATCCAGCTTATGTGGAACAGTTCGAATACCCTAAAGGTTTCAAAATCCCAGATTTTAACCTTTTTACCGGTGAATCATCCCTGTCTTCGTTGGAACATGTGGCTCGTTTTACCGCGCAATGCGGAGATGTTAATAGTGACTTTCATAAGCTACGGCTGTTCAACTTTTTGTTGACCGGCTCAGCATTCGCCTGGTATATTAACCTCCCTCCTAATTCCTTCCAAAGTTGAGAGGAGTTGGTCGAGAAATTTCACGAGCAGTTTTATCGGCCAGGGATGGAAATGTCAATTTCTTCATTAGCAAGGATGGCTCAAGCATCTGATGAGTCACCAATGGATTATCTTACCAGATTCAAATCGGCCAGGAATTGGTGCTGAGTGCCTCTACCTGAAGTCGAATTTATCAGACTCGCTCTGAACGACCTCGATGTGGAATACAAAAAGAAATTCTTACGGGCAAACTTTTGGGATATGTATGAACTAGCCCAGCATGTCGAGCAATATGATTATTTGCTCCGAGAATAGAAGATCTCGAAATCCCCATCCCGGGGGACGATATACAAAAATCCCACAGTTAGTTATGCATCGACCGAAGGCGAAGAGTCTCAGTACATCAGTATGGACGCGGCCGAGATAATAATAGATAAACCATACATTTGCAAGGCATTGACTCAAATTAATTCCAAGGATGCCAAAATTCGCTCAACCACGGAAGGAATAGCGAAGACTTCAAAAGTTTACACCTTTGATATTACAAAGGCCAAAGCGATTTTTGATCAATTGCTATCAGCCAAAATCATCAAGCTTCGGCCAGGGCATAACATTCCCACGGTCGAAGAGCTTAAAGGAAAGACATATTGTAAATATCATAACTCGACCAAGCATGCCACAAACAATTGTGTCGTATTTCGTGATGATATCCAAAGTTGGATTGACAAAGGCAAGCTAAAGTTTCCTAAAAAACACATGACAGTTGATACGGATCCATTCCCTTCAGCGACAGTCGGCATAGTAGACGCCCGCTTGCCCTAAAGCAAAGGAAAAGAGAAGGTCGAATTTACCCCAGTACAACACATCCGGAATCAAAGCTCCCAGCCTCAACTCAAGATAGATCTATTTTCCAACGCGCCACCTACCGAGCTATCAGGACCAGCCATAGTCGAACCAATGTCGCACTACAACAACGAAGAAAATGATGGGCCAATAGTACCACAGATCCTAAAGAAAGGTTCCCAAGCTCGACTCAAGATCGACTTGTTTTCTAATGCACCACCCACCGAACTCTCAGGACCTGCCATAGTCGAGTCCATGTTAGACTCCAGCGAAGATGAGAATGGCGGGCCGATAGTTCTGTGTAGCAATTGTAAGGCACGCATTGTATTGACCGAACCCAAGGGGAAACTGTGTCCGATACAGATGCCAACATCACAACACTAATCGGTAATTACAGCAAAACCTTCAAAGGAACCTAGTGAAGGCCAGCGCCAGAAAGTATTCGACAGGCTCGGCCCAAGAAAACAGACAGATGAACCTACATTGGTCAGACGGCACCTTGATTTTGACGCACCGTTTTACAACAAGGACTATTATTCTCGCAATTCCAGTAGTTCGAGCTCATCAGCAAATCAAAAAACCTTCAGGCCACCTAAACCACGTGACCAACGTTGGTACAGCTACAATTCTCCTATCGGCATGTATATCGCGCTATCCAAATCCCAGAAATGTCGACATCAACGTATAGATTGCTTGGCTCGACGACAAGCTGCCCAGTCTGTCTCAGCCACTAAATGGCAGCCAAAAGAGACGGCAGGAAGCATAGATGATCGGCCAACCCCAACAATCATGGTTGAATTACAAGGGTAGAAGGAAACTAATCAAGACTTTGAAACTACCATTGAAGCAGCTAAGAAGCATCAGGCTTATTCTTCAACCTGGCGAAATGAAAGCTCGTTTCGAGCAATTTAAGAAAGAGGCTAAAAGCCAACTGCCTCCGTTACTGGTGAAAGAACCTCTAATCAAAGTTCAACGGAATCTACATCCCCCATTCCTCAGCGAATCATTAGAATATATGAAAGAATTTCATAAGACATATTCCGCCAATGATTTATATGAGTTGCCCAAGGCCTGCCAAGAAGCTCTTGACCTGGCATTAACTTGCCCCGATGCTGAGCAGATCATCCAAAAAAACACCGATCCGGCGATGAAAGCTAGATTCCAGCACATTCGAGAGGCTAGGGTTCTCGGCTTCGAGGTTGATCCATACACGGACATTTACACAGCCGAGCTCCCTTTTTCTCTCGACGACCTTCAACACCTTTGATATCACTTCGAAGTCTTTTTGGCTGTCTCCTTGTTCGATTTAACGGTCAATGAGACAGAACGGGTGGCACGTCTGGATGCTTACCTGGATACTAGGAACGCCCAGATCGCCTATGAAGAACGAGCTGGCCAAATATGGCAGGATTAGAATCCAACACCAGATGCATGCAAGTCTGAAGACGACAATCAACAGGATACAACGTCGGATTGTGTGACACAAGCGCCTGAATATGTTGAGACACACAACAAATTGGCCGCTAATGCTCCAACACATAATGATATAGCCCTCATCACTCCGGAAGATGACAACCAGGATCCAATGGGCCCTTTAGTCTTTGAAAATATGGAAATCAGAATGGTCCATATCCTCCCTGCCAAATTTCAGTTGACTACACACCAACCAAGTTCCTTGGACGGCGATGTGGTCACCGAGGAGGCAACATAGGTTGATTTTGTCATTACTCCTGAAGACGAGTCAACTAACAACAATGATAAACTTAAAATAGCCTTGGACATCTTGTTTCCCCATTCTTCCACGACTAATCTTCAACATTTGAAGCCATTGTATGTAACGGCCCATATCAAAGGATATCCAGTCTCTGAAGTTTTTGTCGACTGTGGAGCCACTGTCAATATCATGCCTGTAAATATCATGAAGGCGTTACGTCACTCTAACAACGAACTTATTCCATCGGGAATCACCATGAGCAGTTTCGTCGGAGACAAATCCTAAACCAAAGAGGTGCTTCCCTTGGAGGTAAACATCGTCGGTCGTAATCACATGACCACCTTCTTCATCGTGGACTCCAAGACCGAGTATAATGCACTACTCGATCGAGATTGGATTCATCAAACAAGTTGTATCCCTTCATCATTATATCAAGTGCTCATCTTTTGGGACGGTAAATCGGTCATCGTTCATCCGGCCGATGATCAGCCCTTCGAAGCTAACATGATCCAAGCATGGTATTATGATGACCATGTCGGCTACATCACCCTACAAGGTTTCAATGATGAAGGACGGTCGACTCGGATTTTTGTTCAGAAGGCTATCGAGGTTGGCGCCGAAACTGTACACCAAGATTCGACGAGACTCGGGTTAGCCGCCTTCATTCCTAATCCTGATGTCTGACTTCGATCAGGAAAAACATCGGGCCGTAGTTTCATCTACTATGGAACGACTGCTGGCTTATTGGAATACTATATCTAAGAAACCAAATTTAGGCGTTAACCTCATAGAGTTCCTCGCTGAAGGAGATAATGGTCCTGCCTTGTCTCTCGACCAAATTCAAGCTGCCCGGGCCGAGCTCGAAGATAATCGGCCCCAAGTCAATGCCCCGTTGGAGGAAATTAATGTTAGGATGGCCGATGACCCTGGACCTTTATTCATTAGTGCTTCGCTTCCCCAATCTATGAAAGCTGAACTTTATGCTCTGCTCGAGGAGTTTAAAGATTGCTTCGCTTGGAGCTTCCACGAGATGCCGGGCCTAGATCGCACTCTCGTCGAGCATGAGTTACGTATTAAACCGGGATGTAAACCTTTCCATCAACCACCTCGTCGATTCTCGACTGAAGTGCAACTCAGAATCAAGGATGAACTTGTTCTACTTCTGAAGGCCGGGTTCATCCGCACAGCTCGATACGTTGAATGGTTAGCAAATATCGTTCCTGTCTTAAAGAAAAATGGTGCTTTAAGCATTTGTATCAACTTTAGAAATCTAAATCTGGCAACTCCTAAAGATGAATACCCAATGCCGATTTTAGATTTGTTAATCGATGCTGCAGTGAATCATGTGATCTTATCTTTTATGGATGGACATGCCGGATACAACCAAATTTTCATTGCCGACTACAAGACCACCTTTCACTACCCGGGGGCACTCGGCACATACGAATGGGTTGTCATGCCATTTGGCCTCAAGAACACCGGGGCCACATACCAACGAGCAATGAATACCATCTTTCATGATTTGATTGGCACCATCGTCGAAGTATACATTGACGATGTTGTAATCAAGTCAAAACACCGGCAGACCCATCTAGATGATCTACGACATGCTCTTCTCTGCATGCGTCAGCATAACCTCAAAATGAACCCTGCCAAATGTTCTTTCGGCGTGTCCGCGGGTAATTTTTTAGGTTTCCTCGTGCATCACCGCGGGATTGAAGTAGATGAAAATAAAGCATGTGCAATCATCAGTGCCCCATCACCAACGACGAAGAAGCAACTACAGTCCTTACTCGGTAAGATAAATTTTCTCCGCCGATTCATATCAAATTCGACGGGCAAAATGAAAGCGTCTTCTACGTTGTTGAAACTTAAGGACTCCAAAAAATTTGAGTGGGGTGACGAGCATCAAGCGGCTTTTACGCAAATCAAGGTCTCCCTTACAATGCCCCCTGTCCTTGTCCCACCTCGGCGCGGTAAGCCTCTCAAGCTATATATTTCGACGGCCGAAGAATCCATCGGTTGTGTTCTTGCGCAAGATAACGAAATCGACCGGGAACAAGCCATTTTTTACCTTAGTCGAAATCTCAACCAACATGAGATCAATTATTCTACCGTCGAGAAGCTTTGCCTCGATTTATTTTTCGCCGCATCAAAGCTTAAGCATTACATGCTCCCGTAGGTCACCCAAGTCATTGCCCAGACCGACGTCATCCGCTACATGCTCACTCGGCCAATAGTAAAAGGCTGAATTGGGAAATGGATAATGGCGATGTCCGAATTCAGCTTGCAATATGTGCCTCAGAAAGCTGTCAAAGGTCAAGCACTGGCTGATTTCCTCGCCCACCATCGCTCACCGTATAGCTTCGGGGGCAACAACATTGAAATCGGCATGGTTGAAACGCGCGATAATTATTGGACGATGCACTTTGATGGCTTGAGTACTTCATCTTCTGTTGGTGCTGGAATTGCTATTCAATCCCTACACCATGATCGGTGGTACTTTTCGCTCAAACTTGATTTTGATTGCATAAATAATCAGGCTGAATACGAAGCCCTTATCATCAGCCTTGGTATCCTTCATGACTTAAGGGCAACTCATGCCCTCATCTTCGGCGACTCCGAACTTGTGATTAACTAACTTAATGGTTCTTTTCGGTGCATGAGTTATACCCTGGCACCTTACCACAGGGTTGCCAGCTATTTGGCCGAATCTTTCGATGGTATTACCTTTGAACATATTTCTCAGATTCATAACACCGACGCGGATGAATTGGCTCAAATCGCCTCTGGTGCACAACTTCTAGGGGGTAAGCTAGGCCGAGAAATACCCATGTTACGACGGTTATACCCGACCTTGGTTAAGAAGGAAGTCCTCGGACGTGGTAACTGTTGGAAATGTGCCCTAAAACCAATCATATGATGATACTTTACGGACATTTCACAAAGTTAAACTAATGTAGTTTAAATATAAAGGGGCAAAGATTATTGTTTGAGCCGTCTCATATAAATGTTATATGCTTAAACGATAAGTCCAAGGAATATGTGATTGGGAGAATGCAATCTAAAGAAGTTAGATTCATGAGACCATTCTTTCGTAGACACATCCTAAACGTTCCTGATCATAGGATTGCCAATTGGGCATTGACAGTCCGTTAAGATCAGTACGTGTTCTGTCTTCTCTCAGGGAGAGTGACTAGTCTCGAGTCATTGGTGTGTGTGACATCAAGACAAGTACGTAGGTGCTCAATAGAGAATGAGTTCACTGAACACGATCAACGAAGAGTTCTCATATTCATGTCACATGAGAACTCATGGTTGGGATAATGCAAAGTAGTCCTTTGACCTGAGGCATCACAGTTGTCTTGTGGTTAAGTCCTTGATCTTTGATTATGTCAAAGTCACCCCATCCGCGGGTGTCCACGGCATCGTTGGGGTTAAGCCACTTAGCCATGGAGACAATTGAATGCGCAACAAGGGATCTCTAACCTTCAAACCGTTTGGGGGAGAATACTCTATGATATGATTGAAAATCTCTGATCAGAGTATGAATGAGATTTAGGAAGGCGTTCCAAATCACATTCAAGGTAATCATATAAGTAAATGAATCACATTGGATAGTAGACATGAATAAACTATCAAACCAAACAATGTGGTCAAGAGTATTGTATTAGAGAAAGACCGTATTGCATTTGTAATCCTAAACTGAATAGGTTCTCCACCTCTTCTGATTAGCTTAGGTAACCATGATATGCTGCTAGGTGTCACTCATGGTTTGTGGAAGCCCTAAACGTGTATAATTACTAAAGGGAGAATTGAAAGTAAGTTTCAATTCACAATCGATTTAAAAAAGTTCTAATCACCCACTGCCTCGCTAAAAGGAACCTAATGGATCGTACACCGTGTAAGGTAGAGATTGAAGAAACAAAGGAGATGAGTAAGAATAATTAAATGGTTTGATTTTTTATTTATGGCAAGGATTAATTAATATGTTAATTAATCAAACGAATAAAGTTCGTTAAAAGACCACGGGTTAGTTTTGGGCCTCAAGGCCCAATGGGCTTCGAACGTCAAGCCCATTGACTTAAGTTGTATGACAACTTAATTCACAAAGGCCCAAAAGCCCAATAAAACCCTTATGGCCGGCCATGTTAGAAGAAAGGCTTTTTGGTTCTTTAGGTCACTTATTTGAAGGGACTATATAAAGAACTTTATAGCCTAAATTCATTAAGGGTTTCTTTTTAGGAAATTGGAGAGAACACAAAGCTCTCCTTTCTCTCTAAAGAGGCCGGCCCCCCTTGGAGGGATTAGCTAGCAATCCCACTCCTCCAAGGTCACTCATTTCTTCATCAAACCATCCTTGGTGTGGAAACTTAGAGGTTCTCAATTTTGGGAACTTGGAGAATCTATTCTTCCATCCAAATCCATGGATCTAAGAAGCAAGGAATGAAGGCCCTCTCTTTGGGTGATTAGCATTTGCTTATGCAAAGAGGAATCTACAAAGGTATAAATTTCTCAACTCACTTTGATTTCAGTTGAGTCTTGGTTCACCAATCTACTAGGCTTTGAATTTCTTGGTTAATGTTTTGTTTTTAAGTGCTTGCTAGCATGATTCCGCCTTTAATTATTAATTGCATGCTAATAGATGTTGCTTAAATGAACATGTTTTCACAAAATCTTCCTTCAAGTGGTATCAGAGCATAGGTCTAGTAGTTGGTGAATCCTTTTGGGTTTTGTAGTTCATAGTTTTGATTTAAAAGTTGTAATATGTTACAAGCTTTATTCTTGTTTCTTTGAATGTAAATTTTGTTAGAAAATTTGCCATCTCAAATGTTGTAGATGTAGTTCATATGAGCATGAATATTGGAGCTAAAATTTGGTGCCATGTTTTTGGGAAAATTCGGCCAAATCCAAAGGGTGGATTTTTGGGTTCTTGTTTGACTTGTTAAAAGTGTTTTCAAGTGACTTTTGGAACCCCTATGTACCCTAGTTTGGTTATATGTTATTTCCCTAAAGTTTGAGTGGTTTTGGGATGTTTTTTGGGTGAAAAATGTTCATGGAAAGTTTTGAGTTTTTCATGAGTGTTCTTCATTGTTCTTGACATTTTTGCCAAGAACAAAAAGTTTGGTGTTTTGATTCAAAGTTTTGATTTATTTCATAAAGTTTTTGTTTTATGATTTATCATATATTTAAATGTATTAGATATTTATTTAAAAGGTGTAAGAAATATTGGTGGGTGTGAAAGGATTAATTTCCTTTCACACACACCACTTGCATGACATTTATGTCATGCACCACTTGCATGCTTTATGTCTAAAACTACAAATCAACACACACATCACTCCCTTTGCTTCCTATAACCGGACACTCCCTCAAAGGGAGTACTTTTGGGGCTTTTATGCAATTACATAAAGTTTTGATACTTTTGTGTATTTGCACTTTGGCCCAAAAGTTTACGTTTTTACGTTTAGGTCCAAAAACGCTAAAGGACAAATTGTTTTGCTCCTTTAATGAAGTTTTTGCATTGTTTAAATTTTGGGTTCTAGTTGTAATTACATGAACTAGTGGACTTTTGTGTTTTTACAAAGTGACCCCAAAAGTTTATGTTTTTTGCAATATGGCCCAAAAGTTGTGGTAATTGCATTTTGGCCCAAATTAGGTTGAGAACAAAATTGTTTTGTCTCTTTAAATGAGAATTGGATTTTCATTTCATATAGCTCCATTTAAATCAATTTTATGGATACAAAAACCAAATGAAAATGTTGCATTCAATTTAATTAGTTAAAGTGTTAATTAATTAAAGGGTGATTATGAACCTAAGCCTATGATAATTGAGCTATGTGATAGGCCGTTTCAAATTTGTTTGAACCATGAGAATGTGTAGATTAGATTTTGGTTGTAATTTGATTTGATCAAATGTTGTAAAAGAGCATAAGCTCTTCTTTACTTTAAAGTAATTTGAATTATTCAAATGTTGTAATGAGCATAAGCTCACCTTTACTTTGAAGTACTTCTTTCTTGCTTTATTTGATATGCATGAAAATGAAGTAGTTGGGTCCAACGCCCCTAAGACAACACGCCTTAATGTGATTAAACGCGTAACTAAAATCAATCACCATCCCTAGACCGAGATTCAACACAAGGCTCGTGTTGAATCTAATCAAAGGTTCATAGTCATCCTAAGGCCCTAAGGCAACTATATAGTCCATCAAATGAATGCAAAAGGTTATGTTAGTAGTATCATATACTCTTGCTTTAAAAACCGTTTTATAAGCATAGTGGGAGTATTATATACAACTAAAACAATCAAATGGACCAATAGTTGTAATAGGACCAAAATTGTTTTAATAAAGATTAAAATGAATATTTATATGTGATGAGACCTAAAATCCTCAACCAAACCATTATTAAGTTGACAAGCGTGAGAGTGCTTTGAACATTCTTTCGTGGCCTTCCACCGTGGTAGGCTCCAATCGTTTATGACTTGTACACTGCCTTCACCCTATCATGGGGGAGTGCAAAGTGCATGCTTATACTCAGGAGGAGTTTATTTAAAACATTTGATGAGGTTAAGGTAGGCAACGAGTGTGGCTAACATCGTATCATCGTGAGGTCATACTTGAACCCCTTTCTAAACCGGCATGGTGGGAAAGAACTTAACTAAGAGGAATGGAGCCAACATCATATCATTGTGAGGTAACATTCTCTAGAGGCCAAATAGATGGGTACTTGCAAGAGATGCAAATGAGTAAGCGTACTCTCTCATTATTATTAATGCAAGCCAACATCATATCATTGTGAGGTGGGCTTGGTAGTAGTGAGTCTCCCATACCCTACTAAGAGTTTCCTCCAAAACTCTCGAATTCCAATGAGGGATATGGAATTTGCCAAAAATAGTGGGTGGTGCTATTTGATTTAAAGACCCGGATCAAATGGCTTAAAATCAATCAATTTATATTCGTTATGTATTTATTTACCAATATATTTGCAAACGCTATCCAACACTTGACAAATAAAAGCCGAAAGCTTTAGTTTCCGGACTTGGTACTACAAAACCATAGATTGTCTTTAATGACTTGTAAATGTACCTAAGTAGTCTCATCCTCACAATATTCCTATTGATAATGTATCATTAGAAGAATATGTTAGAAAAAGTCTATCATAAAGAGGACAACACTTTTTATGTCATAATTCTTCAAATACAAATTGTTGTATGAAGAAATAAGAGTTGCTTTGAACAACCCTTAGTCAATGCAAACACTTAGTGCTTGTTTCTTTATTACATGAACAAGGAACTTTAGAAGTAAGCACAAGGGCATGGACACTTTATGTGCCATGATTCTTCACTTACAAATTGTTGTATGAAGAAATGAGAGTTGCCTTGTACAACTCTTGAAAGTTTGTAATTATGTTTAGAACATAATGGTTGTTTGACAAAAATAGTCCATTAACATGGACTTATGATGATTTTGAATCATTGAGCGTTGAAGTGATAAACCACTTAACGAGACGGAAACTAGGCTAGGACTTCACCTTTATGTCCCTATCCTAATGGTTCACTAAGTTTATTGTAAACTATGTAGTGAACAATAAACACATGCTCTCCAAAATGTTTGATGTGTATAACACAATTGAAATAAGTTTCAAGAGAGATAGTGGGAGTTTAGGGACCATGACTATTGTAGTCAAAGGAGAAGTGAAATGAAGAAGATAAAATTAACTCCAAGGGAACAAACTTTCTTTATGAAAGGATGGACATTGGAAGGGGTATTTGCAAGAAATGTCTTGCAAGTGTCAAGAACACACCTTTCGAAGGTGTTGTAAATTGTTCTTGAATAGTTCAAAACAGTTGGATCTTCTACTTGAATGCTTGATTCTGTATTAGTAACTATGTTTTACAATCGTTGTAAAAGTGTGACTAATAAGAAGTAGAAGATATATGAGAGAATAAAAGGTGCTTCACATTCGGAACGTGAATAAAATATAGATCTCTGCGAAAGCAGATAGTACTTACTTCCTCATATGAACTACCAAAGAAATTGGAAAAACCAAAGATAGTCTTTACATTCCAATTTTAAGGAACTTAATTCCGTCACTATAGTAGAGATGGATGAATGTTTTGTTTGACAAAACATTGTTCTTTATTAATCAATGATTGGATTATAGTAATCTAATTGATTGTCTCTATAGTAGAGATGATATGGTAGTGTTAACTGTTTAGAATATAATGATGCTTAAAACCCAAAAGGTTGCAAGGTAGTGACTAATCCCAACTGAGTTGTGATACCTCTAAAACATAAATTACGAGTTGGTCATAGATGGATGCTTTGGATCGTAAGATCCGGATCCAATACCTTCTTGTTAAAATTGTATAGAGGCGAAATGTTCGAATCTTTATTCTTTTGGAAAGAAGAAAGAATCACAAAGTTGTTGAGGTTAATTCACTTAGATGTTAGTGGCACTTGTCCACAACATAATACTACTCATGTTGTATGACATTCACCGAAGATCACCCTCGGTTGGACTATAGTTTATTTTGAATAAACACAAGTCCGAATACTTTGCAAAAGGTTTCAAAGAATTCAAGAAATGTAAGTTGATGAGTAAGACATCTAAAGTATTGACCTCATTAGATTTGATCCAAGGAAAGGTAACACTTTAGATGAGTTTCCTTGAAAGATATCAAGGAAAGAAGCATCATAAGATAATAAAGTTCTCCATTAGGAGAAGAACGAACTCGAATAAGATTTAGTTCGTTAGATGTTATCTATTACCCATATATAAGATATATACTTCTAAGACAATATGATTGTCAATTAGAAGATCTTCCAAAATTTTCATAACTCCATAAGATGTAGTCGGAAAGAAAGACAAATCTTAAGCATGTTAAGATTTGGGGTTGTGTGCTAATAAGCAATATTTGTTTGATAACAATCTTGTGGGATATCCTTAAATTAACTTTTGGATATCGCTTCTATAAACCAACTAACAAATGTTGTTTTGTTGGGTAGTTCATTGTAATCCTACAAGGTGATTTGCCTAAGCGCAAATGAACGAGAGATAGAACTCAAAAAATGGGTTCTTTGAAAGACAAGATAATAATCAACAAATATAACAACCTAGTTCCTATACCAAAAGGCCCAAGGTAGTCGAGAAGGATTTATAAACCATCTCAGTTGAATGGTTTGAACTTTATGACTATGTCATAGAGTTGCACCTCTTAATTCGAAAGAAATAAGAATGAAAATCCTTATGACTACATTGAGTGTATATATGATATATACTCAAGGAAATGGTAAAGTACCATTTGACCCGAAATAATGAAACCTTCATAAGCTAATTGGTAGCTCAAGATGACTACAATCAAAGAGAATGGTTGACTTTGAAGAAACCATCTTTGAGATAGTCTTGGTTTCAATTAATTCGAAGATTGCTAGCTACAACTAAATGGTGATTCAATGTTTGGACATAATATGGGTTTCCGAAACCATTATTAAGATAGTCTTGATAATATATGTCTAAAACTATAAATCACAAGACATGTAAGTTGTAGAGATCCATCCATCATGAATCTTAGCAAGCTAGTGGGAGCTATAAGCATCTTATGAGAAAAAGGATCAAATCGTTTGATTTCTCATAAAGATGTAAATGAATCTTTTGTTTACTAGGTTTACAAAAGATTAGTGGGAGTTAATCATGTTCCTAAAATTTAAATATATATGATATATTAATTTTGGAAATGAAAAGAATACTTCTTCGTTAAAGTTATGACTTTAAACATTCTATAACGATAGAATGTATATGGGAGTTAATCATGTTCCTAAAATTTAATATATATGATATATTAATTTTGGAAATGAAAAGAATTCTTCTTCGTTAAAGTTATGACTTTAAAACATTATATGAAGATAGAATGTATATGGGAGATATAGTCTATATACATGGGATGGAAATCTATAATGATATATTTCATGATATAATTGGATTATATCAATCCCTAATAATAGACAATAGATGCTAGGAAGTTTCTCAGATGATGATAAACTTCAATTAGAAGGACAACTCTAGTGAGACTAAGAAGTTGCTCTTCTCAAAGAGAACATACTCTTTGACTCCCAAAGAAATAATGCGTAAATAGAATCTTTTATGCATATGCATAAAGGTGATTTATGTATTTCATATTGTATGAAAAACATTGATATGAGTTGTACCTAGAACGGTACAAGACAATATCAGTGCAAGCCCAGGATCAGAACCATGGCCACTGTCAAGTAAGTCCTTAAGTATTTAAGAAATACTAAAGGATAGATTTCTCAATAATTGAGGAAGAATTAGAGTAACGTAATGGAAGCGTAAATGTATTAGATTATGAATCTAATCCATCATTGGATGTTTCATCATTATGAATGAAGAAATAATCAGACATCTCTTTATTATGACTAAAGAGATATTTGGATGGAAACATTAAAGTAATGACTTTACTGTGTTCCATTATGAATGCAAAATATATTGCCATATAGAAGCTTACAACAATGTTGTTTGGATGGGAAAGTTCATTTATGAACTCTCTATTCAGTTCCAACCAGAAAGTGTATCTAGTGTATCGACACTATGACACTAATGTATAATGGTGACATCGTTATTTTCAAAGTTGCTTCTATGGATAACATATAGATATCCATTGTCTAGGCCTACTACTCAGCCATTTATGAAATGACTACAGAAGAGGTATCATCACTGATGACCAAGCTGATTGGCTCTAGTGCAAGTGGGAGATTGTTGGAAATGTGCCCTAAAACCAATCATATGATGATACTTTACGGACATTTCACAAAGTTAAACTAATGTAGTTTAAATATAAAGGGGCAAAGATTATTGTTTGAGCCGTCTCATATAAATGTTATATGCTTAAACGATAAGTCCAAGGAATATGTGATTGGGAGAATGCAATCTAAAGAAGTTAGATTCATGAGACCATTCTTTCGTAGACACATCCTAAACGTTCCTGATCATAGGATTGCCAATTGGGCATTGACAGTCCGTTAAGATCACTACGTGTTGTGTCTTCTCTCAGGGAGAGTGACTAGTCTCGAGTCATTGGTGTGTGTGACATCAAGACAAGTACGTAGGTGCTCAATAGAGAATGAGTTCACTGAACACGATCAACGAAGAGTTCTCATATTAATGTCACATGAGAACTCATGGTTGGGATAATGCAAAGTAGTCCTTTGACCTGAGGCATCACAGTTGCCTTGTGGTTAAGTCCTTGATCTTTGATTATGTCAAAGTCACCCCATCCGCGGGTGTCCACGGCATCGTTAGGGTTAAGCCACTTAGCCATGGAGACAATTGAATGCGCAACAAGGGATCTCTAACCTTCAAACCGTTTGGGGGAGAATACTCTATGATATGATTGAAAATCTCTGATCAGAGTATGAATGAGATTTAGGAAGGCGTTCCAAATCACATTCAAGGTAATCATATAAGTAAACGAATCACATTGGATAGTAGACATGAATAAACTATCAAACCAAACAATGTGGTCAAGAGTATTGTATTAGAGAAAGACCGTATTGCATTTGTAATCCTAAACTGAATAGGTTCTCCACCTCTTCTGATTAGCTTGGGTAACCATGATATGCTGCTAGGTGTCACTCATGGTTTGTGGAAGCTCTAAACGTGTATAATCACTAAATGGAGAATTGAAAGTAAGTTTCAATTCACTATCGATTTGAAAGAGTTCTAATCGCCCACTGCCTCGCTAAAAGGAACCTAATGGATCATACACCGTGTAAGGTAGAGATTGAAGAAACAAAGGAGATGAGTAAGAATAATTAAATGGTTTGATTATTTATTTATGGCATGGATTAATTAATATGTTAATTAATCAAACGAATAAAGTTCGTTAAAACACCACGGGTTAGTTTTGGGCCTCAAGGCCCAATGGGCTTCGAACGTCAAGCCCATTGACTTAAGTTGTATGACAACTTAATTCACAAAGGCCCAAAAGCCCAATAAAACCCTTATGGCCGGCCATGTTAGAAGAAAGGCTTTTTGGTTTTTTAGGTCACTTATTTGAAGGGACTATATAAAGAACTTTATAGCCTAAATTCATTAAGGGTTTCTTTTAGGAAATTGGAGAGAACACAAAGCTCTCCTTTCTCTCTAAAGAGGCCGGCCCCCCTTGGAGGGATTAGCTAGCAATCCCACTCCTCCAAGGTCACTCATTTCTTCATCAATCCATCCTTGGTGTGGAAACTTAGAGGTTCTCAATTTTGGGAACTTGGAGAATCTATTCTTCCATCCAAATCCATGGATCTAAGAAGCAAGGAATGAAGGCCCTCTCTTTGGGTGATTAACCTTTGCTTATGCAAAGAGGAATCTACAAATGTATAAATTTCTCAACTCACTTTGATTTCAGTTGAGTCTTGGTTCACCAATCTACTAGGCTTTGAATTTCTTGGTTAATGTTTTGTTTTTAAGTGCTTGCTAGCATGATTCCGCCTTTAATTGTTAATTGCATGCTAATAGATGTTGCTTAAATGAACATGTTTTCACAAAATCTTCCTTCAGTAACATGATACGCATAAGAGTCATGTCTTTACCTTCGTTGTTAGACTGACAAGACCCTATTGATGTTTGTGACATCGAGGCAATACCAGATGACTGGCGAAGGCCCATTATGCGGTATCTTGACAACCCCAATGGCAAACACGATCGCAAGACACGAGTTCATGCCACAAACTATGTTATGTATCAAAACGAGTTATACCAAAAGGTGAGGATGGTTTATTACTGCTATGCCTCGGCCCCCAAGAGGTTGCTCAGGCAATCACAGAGGTCCATGAAGGGATTTACAGAGCTTATCAGTCAAGACATAAAATGCGATGGCTGCTTCGATGGCATGGCTACTTTTGGCCAAGTATATTAAAGGATTGTATCGAGTTCACACGAGGGTGCATACAGTGTCAGATTCATGGTTCTATACAAAAGGTCTCGGCCGAGTCATTACACTCGGTCACTAAACCATGGCCATTTAAAGGATGGGCCATGGACATAATCGAAAAAATCACACAATCTTTTGGGGCTGCCAAGCATGCATGGATATTGGATATTGGTAGCAACCGACTATTTCACTAAATGGGTCGAAGCGAAATCGTATGTCGGGTTAACATCTAAAGATGTTTGTGACTTTGTGGAAGAACATATCGTGACCAGATTCGGCATACCAGAAACGATCATAACTTACAATGGCATAATTTTTACAGCCGAGAGGTTTAAAGAATATACGGCAAGTTTGAAAATTCGGCTTGAATAGTCTACACCATATTACCCACATGCAAATGGGCAGGCCGAGGCAAGTAACAAAGTGTTGATCGGTATTCTCAAGAAAATAATAAAGGAAAGGCCTGGCATGTGGCACTTAAAGTTGAATGAGGCTTTATGGGCATATCAAACATCACTCTGATCGGCGACCGGGACAACCACGTATGCACTAACCTACGGATTAATGCAATGTTACCAGTCGAGTTAAGCATAAATTCGTTGTGAATGATTGAACAAAGTAGTCTTTGCAGCGCCGAATATAATCAGTCTATGAGACAGGAGTTAGAAGATTTAGAAGAAGCGCGACTTGACGCTTATAACCTGCTGGTAGCACAGAAACAGATTACTGAGCGAGCCTATAATCAAAAGGTTAGACAGAAAACATTTGGCGAAGGAGAATTAGTTTGGCAAACGGTATTGCCCGTAGGAATTAAAGACCCCAGGTTCGGTAAATGGTCGCCAAATTGGGAAAGTTCGTTCGTTATACATAAGGTTCTCGGCAAAGGCACATATCATCTTAGAGACCGGATCAGTTTAGTTCACAGATTACCAATCAATGGGAAGTTTTTAAAGAAGTACTATCCAGTCACATGGGAAATGCGGGAATAGAAATTCATTTCATTAAGATTGATAAAAGAATACATAGATTGAGTAGGTCGATCAGGTTACATTCAAATAAATTCAGGGCGAAGAAGGGAGAAGAGTTTCAAGAACAGCCTTCAGCTTTAGCCATCTCACTTCGCCCATTATGACTTCAGCTTGCCGATTCTGATTTATCTTTAGCTGCTCAACTTCCTTGACTTTAGCCGCGTATTCAGTTAAATAAGATTTGCCGCCCGACACAAAGTCTTTCGCAAGATCAGAAGCAATTGCCGACCTTTAAGTTTGGAGTTCGGCAATTTGATGGTCAATGTAGACCAGTTTCTCTTTCTTCAACTTCAAGGCTTCAATTTTTTGGGCGAAGGGTATCTCGAGCAGCAGTCGCAGCTTTCGGGTCAGCTTCGGCATGGAGAGCTTTTTCAAAAACGGCAAAAAACTCTCGGGTTCGCTCCAGGGTAAAAGACGCTTGAGTGATGGCTTCAGTACTCAAGAGACTTTCAACGGTGAGATCATTAAGACACTCACCCACGAAGTCGAGACCCTTGCGTTCAAGAATTTGTGATGCTGAAAGAGAAAAGAGTTCTTGGAGCTCAACAAGCACGTTGCATTCGGCCGTCGAGGAAGGCCCGGCTGTGGTCGTCGAAGGGCCAGCCGCCCCCGAAGTGGCCGAGAGAAGGGCGTCAAATTCGACTTTCCATGAAGGCTGCATGAAAAAAAGTCGTCAGAATAAGCTAAATCTTCAAAAAATAAGAAGGGGGAAATTATAGACCTGCCGAGAAGAGACTTCGGCCATGTTTGCTGGTTCGTTGCTCGAACCCAGAGAGCTCAATGGCCGAGCCCAATGTTTTAAGCTACTTCTCAGTTCATGCGGCCGATGAAGGTTATCTACATTTGATGGCCATTGAGGTGGCCAAGAGATATAGATAATGCCCTTTGGCGCATAAAATTTTCGGTGAAATGAAAACGCGGGCACCTGACATTTAATATTTTTCTGGTTTAGAATTCTTAGGCAGGAGATTGATAGGAGCATATTTATGTGACCTAGTTAGCTTGTTTTTTTGCATTTATGATGTTATTTCTTAGTCAATTATGTATTTTAAGCTATTTTCGTGTGTTTGTAGGTTCAAATAACAAAGTTAGCAACAAAGTGCTATTTGGAGCATTTTGGAGCATTTTTTGGCCAAGATTGGATAGTGCAAGTATAGAGACATGAGGATGGACGTTTTTGAAGATTTGAAGGCTGGAAATCAGCATCTGTGTGTGCAAGTGTGTTGACCTACAACTCCAAACATCCATCCACTACACCCATTACATCCACTCATTACCAAACACTCACCCACTACACCCATTACATCCACTCATTACGACAATATACACCACTACCATACCACCTTAATTAGATAGTGGTTCTCTCCCTAGCCTATAAATACATCCACCCTTCACCATAACAAGGGGGAGGAGAAAAGATCCATCAAAAGACACTACATTCACATCTCACAACTCCATACACTTACACTTTCATTCCTTGGCCGTGAGAACACAATCCACCCATCCACCCTTCACCATAACTCACCTATATCCATCCACCACCATAATTTACCACTCATCCATCAAACCACACCTTGTGCCGCAACAAAGAGAAGAAGGAGGACCCTTGGACGTGCTTGCCATTCAAGTTGGATTGTTGGAGCATTTTTAGGTGTTTTCATTCTTTTGTTTTCAATGTCTAAATTTGTTTATCTTTGCTTTATGAGTATGAGGAACTATACCCTCCTTAGCTAGGGGGGAATTCGAAACCATGTTCATGCTTGCAATATGATTTGATTACCTTCAGTTGTGATTTCATAAGTTGTGAATTCAATTTGTTTAACTGCTTGATTGATAACTTTTTCATGTATGTTTATTAAGAGTGCACACTTAGTTTGCATGCATGAATATGATGCTAGAGTATAAGGGAGTTTCACCTAATAGTTACAAACTTATATTCATAAGTAGTGGAGGTCGCTTATAAACGATCGCGTTAAATAAATTCTTGGCAAGAGTTTCATGCTCATCATAGTAACGAATGCCTCGTCAATACTTATATTTTTCATAATGCTTAATGATCTTTGATTGTATCTTTATTGTGCTGTTCACGTAAAGAACTTTTTAAGAATGCTTGAATTGTTGTATGCTCTTTCCCATCCAATTCAATAACTTAAGGAGAACTTGAAGGTTAATTTTAGCGGACTTAATTAACTTGGGGTGTTGAGTTTCATGATTGATCGAAAGAACAACTGAAAATTGGTTTATGTGCAAGTACGTCATGTGTGGAGAAGAACCTCCCAGCTAGCCTTCCATCCATTCAATTTACTCAAATTCGTGCAGATTTCATTAGTTCTTTAATTTACTTGTTTTGTTTTCAAATTCGTCAAAACCAAAACCCCCTTTACTTTAAAGTGTTTTATTAGTCAAAATCTATTTTGATTTTTGTTTTTAGGTGTCCCAAAAGTGTGTTAGAGTCCAAATCTACCCAGTTTGTGTTTTTAGGTAGATTTGAGCGTTTTTAGCATGTTTTAAGTCCTCTGAGTTTGTTTTAAGTTCTTTGAGTCTAGTTTAGTGTTTTTAACTTTGTTTATATGTTTTTAAGTCAGTTTAAAGGTTTTAGCAAGCCCTCCTAATCCCCGGTTTAGAACGATCCCTACTTGCATTTATACTACAATTTAACAAAAGGGTTTAATTTATGTGTTAAGTTAATTTTCGCATCAGAGATTGATTAAGAGAACAATAATAAGGGTGCTTACATAGGCATAAGTGGCTTCCTAGGGAGGGATACCTAGGTTTTGATTATGTGGATGAATTGGCGTCTCCGCCGTCGCTTCAGTTTCAATAGCAAGACCCTTTCCATGCTCGGCCGTAGGGGGATCAACCTGGCCGATCATTTTGACCGCAGGAAGAGGATTGGTTGGTCGAGGATGACTTTCCAACCGAATTTCGTCACTCTCATCATCCTGGAATAAAGTTTGTTAGACATTCTAACATTAATTGAAAAAGAAAATTACCAACCGCACAATTATACCTCCAAGATGATCGCTGATTTTCTTGGAATCTTGGAGGGTGTTTTCTTCACCACCGAAGTCATTTTCTCTAAGACAAGGGCAACAATTGGCTCCAGAGCTGTCATTTTCTTGACTAGTAGAGAAGTGGTTGGTTCGGCCGGTGGCGGAGGAGTCGCTGGCTCAACTAGTGGAGTAGTCCTTGGCCCGATCACGACTTGAGGATCAGGACGAGCTTTGGGCGCTTGACCTGTCGGAGCTGGCTGCATGACCGTCAGGATGTGTACGGCTAGGGTGGAAAGAGAAGCATCAGGAGTGGCTGTTCCCGTCGTTTGGCTAGAGATGACATGAATTTCTCGTTGCCCTTTGTTTGCCAATTTCTTGACACGTTTTGTAGAACGAGGGACTACGACGGCCATCTCAGTCTCCTGTCGGGGTCGTTTGTTTGACTTGGAAGAGAGGATTGCCTTTTTCTTGGCTACAATTGCAGCCACCGCTTCTACCTTTTTTGATGCTCAGCTGCCTGAGAATTTAAAACCAAGTCAATAACAATAAGGTTATATATATCTAAATATATAAAGGAAGTTGTATACCATGGGTAGCCTCTTTGGGTTGGGGAGCAGGAGCCTTGTGGGGATGATCGCCGAAGATCTTGTTAATGAAACCTTCGACCGGTGCGCTGAAGAAACTATGAGTGTATTTTTCCCACCAATCGTCGAAAGTATCGGTGCTAAGAGATTCTGGAGTGACCGGTCGAAGGTGGAATTTTTGGCATTGCTCCTGAAACTCCTTTTTGGCGTCCTTGCATTCCTTCTCTGAAGAACCAGGTTCACGTCCGTAGCTTAGGATAGATCGTGAGGAGAGAAGGGGGATTGGGCAACCTTGGAGGTAGCCAAGCTGTCGAGCGAGGAAGTTGGGATGATACACTTCCCAACCCGCTCGGTGACCATCACAGCCGAGCGGTAGGTCGCGAGTAAGCACGAAAAACCCCCAGGATTAACGAAGGTCAACATCTTCATTCGTGCCCCACACTGATGTAGGAAGCCTGATTGACGAAGGGTATTCTCAAAGACGACAGATCAAGAACTCATCGTTAGAAAGATCGTTGAGAGCAAAAAAGTATCTGAACACCTTTTCAGCTTAGTGAGGGGGTGTTGGTCGAGAAGCCAGCTGAGGGCCGAGCGCTTTCGTGGGTGAGAAATCAGCAATTGTTGGCCGAAGAAGGGCGAAGTAGACTTGCAGCCAGAGTTTGAAGACCAGAGGGGACCATTCTGGTGCGGGTCAACCTTATCCAGGGTTGTCTCGGCCAAGCAGCGTAGGAGATGGGTAAGAATGGCCGGGCTGAGTGCCAGAGTATGACTGTTAGCTAGGGCTTCGGCCACTGGCATGTTCTCGACCAGACACTTATTGGATTTGGTACAACAGATACATTTGTTGTGCCAATAGAAAAGGAAAGCCTCGTGTTCCCCTTCTCGCAAAGCCTCTTCTCCTCGACCGGCAAAATGGAGATAGAGGGTGTTATAGTTGAAGAAGTTCTGATGAAGTTTGTGAACCTCTTCTTTCAAGGGTGCTTGGCCTTCACCGCTCAGCGTCTCAAGGGCCCGTTTGTCGAAAAGCACCTTCAGGTCAAGGTTCGACAGGTACCCAGAAAGGGCGGCGTCGATTGGGATTCCAACCGGGTGTTGGAAGTATGCCCACAAAGCCACTCATTTGATGTAATAGCTTTTTGGAATACTTAATGTATTAAACTTTTATATGTTTAATGAAGGGCAAAGCTTATTGTTAATCACTATTTATTGTATCATGTGTTTAAGCAACAAGGGAATCCAAGGGATGTATTTGATCTAAGAGACAAGTGATCTAAGTGAGTTAGATTATCGAGACCATTCTCTTATGTTCATTCCTAAAACGTTCCTAGCCATAGGATTGCCAATTGGGCATTGACAATCCGCTAAGGTTAGTATGTGTTATGTTGACTCAAGCGTGAGTATGACTAGTCTCAAGTCATTTGGTGTTGGACACTAAGACAAACACATAGGTGCTCGAAAGAGTAATCGAGTACACTGAACTACGATAAAAAGAGAGTTCGAACATACATGTCATGTATGAACTCTAAAGTTGCAATATGCAAAGTAGTCCTTTGACCTGAGGCATCATAGATGTCTAATGGTTAGGTCCTTGATCTTTGATCATGTCAAACGGCATTCCATCGGAGTGTCCACGGCATTGTTGGGGTCAAGCTATCTAGTCATGTAGGCATATGAATGCACAACAAAGGATCTCTAACCTTCCATGGTGGAAGGAGAATACTCTAAGATATGATTCTAAAGTCTTTGGCCAAAGCAAATGAATATGACTTAGGAAGTTTGTTCCAAATCATATTCAAGGGAATCATATAGGAAAGTATCACATTGGATAGTAGACATGAAACAAACTATCACTTAAATAATGTGATTAAGAGTATTGTATTAGAGAATGACCGTATTGCATTGTAGTTGTAACTGGATAGGTTCTCCAACCAATTCTACTTAGCTTGGGTAACCATGATATTCTGCTAGGCGTCACTCATGGTTTGTGGAAGCCCTAATGGTTAGCAAACACTAATCAATAAAGGGAGAATTGAAATGTGGTTTCAATTCACAATCGATCGTTAAGAGTAACAATCGCCCACTGCCTCGTTAATTGGAACCTAATGGATCGTACACCGAGTAAGGATGTATGTGAAGAAATCAAATGAAATGGATAAGCAATTAAATGGTTTAATTGAAGAATGGTCAAGATTAATTAATTTTACGAAAGGTTCGTGTTGGGCTTATATGTTGGTTTTGGGTTTCGAGGCCCAAAAGCGTTTTGGTCCAAAAGGCCCATTATGTTTAAGTTGTATGACAACTAAAACAAAATGGGCAAATAGCCCAATAACATCAAAGAGGCCGGCCATTAGGGTGGATGGGCAAACTTGGATTAATTACAAGTTTGCCACTCACTTGTAATGAAGTATAAATTCAACTTTATAGCTTTATTTTCATTAAGGGTTTTCTAGTTGAAATTGGGTGAAACATTTTCTCTCCATTTTCTTCCAAGAGGCCGGCCACTAAGGGAAGGGACATCTAGCAATCTCTTCTTCCCTAAGTCATCCATATCATCTTCACAAGATACATCCTTGGTGAAGAGACTTAGAGACATCAAACTTTTGGTGTTTTGGAGAACATATCCTCATTTCCTCAAATCTTCAAAGGAGCACTAAAGGGAGGAAAACACAAGGAGGATTCAAGGAGCTTGGAGGTGACTTGAAGGCCCTCCACTTGGGTGAATCCCTTGTGTAAACAAGGATGAGCTTCAAGGGTAAAGAAACTCTAAATCTTTACTTCTCTTTAATGTTGTTAAAGAGTTTATTGGTTCACCATATATTAGGCTTTGAAAGTCATGGGTTTTATGAATTGTTTTTGAATGCATGTCTACTTTAAAGTGTTAATAGCATGCCTATGTATTCAAATGTTCATACTTGTTCTTAGCTAGGACAAAATTTTTCCTTCACCGGGGAAGTCCCCAAGATGGTAGTAATGTCAAGGATGGTGGGATCAATGGGGCCGAGAGGGAGGACCATGGTGTTGGTGGCCGAACACCAAAAGCATGAGGCTGCTAGGAGGAGCCCCTTGTCCAGGATGAGAGGTGAATGGCGTCGTAGATGCCTAGGGCTTTCCATTGCTCGTCGAAGATTTTTTCCATTCGTACGACCCAAGCTGCTTAGGCTGTAGTGGTCGAGGTCCATGAACCTTGAGGCCTTGCCAGGTCCCACTTCAACCATTCAAACCCTTGCAGTAAGGGTGATAGGTAGTGCTCCTTGAGAAGTCTAGTGATGGTTGGTGGTATTGCCGCTTTGAAGAGAGGACCCATGATTTGATGAGGGGTGCTCATGTTACTTTCAAAACGTATGGTTTTGATCGAACTTCGATCAATAATTTTCTGGCATTGGTCACATTCCTTGGAAAGCTTGGAGATGAAGGAAGCCATTGTAAGTGGGTTGAAGGTGCAACACGAGAGGAGTTTTCTGGGTTGGGGGTTTGAAGAGAAGATCTAGAAGAAGGGGATTCACTGGAGAGCGATGGCAAGAAATTTCAGAGAATTTGAAAGCGTAAAGTACAAATGAGAGAATTTCGGTATTTATAGAATTGTGGAAGGAAGGGCAATCGTTTGAAATTCAAAATGAAGGGTAAAATCGACCGAAGAATTCGCTAATCATTATGAACATTCAGAAAATCCAGTTTAGAAGACCGAGGGTTTCTTGTTTTGGGGGGCGAACGATTGCGTGTGGCAGTGAGATTTATGGTGAAAGACATTTTGGCGTCTGCACGATGTTGAATGGTTCGCGGATCAAGGTGGCGTGGTTGTGTTCAGCAACAAGGTCATAATGGTAAGACAGTTCAGGGAGCCGCACACTTTAAACGTCATTATTAGGGATTAGCCGTGTTAAAGGATGCCACGTGGTGTTTTGGTCAGCAGGATCAAGATCGTGCAATCAAGCTCCATAAATGCACCTTGGAAATAGAGTATTTGGATTCTGAGTATTAGTTTCGCTTCTTCAAGGTCGGAGCTCAACCAGAGAATTTAGGTCAAAGACCTCAGAAGCGAGGGCCAATGTTTGGGCCCAAAATATTTAGTTTGGGCCGAGTGCGGAATCATTCGAGGCCCGGAAGGATTTATTGTTAGGGGTCGTCTTGTTCATGGGTCATTTAATTAGAGTCAGTCGAGCCCATTGGGAAAATGAGCGGCCTGGATAAGGAAGAGGCGTGGGAAATTCTGCGTTTAACAGAAATCCTGGTGTGATAAGGAGTCCTGGTGAGATGAGGAGGTTGAGACACATTTTGAATACGGCCTGATAGAAAGATTAGGTCCAAAATCCTGATGGGAGTAGGAGTACTCGAGATGGTGTTTGATTAGAAGAAGAAGTCCTAATCTGAGTAGGGTTTAACTACTCGGATTAACTTTACTTAGGAAGTATCTGATGCTATAAATAGAAGGGGCTGTGCATTGTTCAAACCGCTCCAATTCAACACACAACTGCCCTGCACAGACTCTCTCAACAACTTTAAGATTTTTATTTTCTCTTTTCACTGACACATCTTCCGTTGGCATCAACAGCACTGTGAAAGCAATCGGTGATATCTTCAGTCGGCATAGATAGCTCTGTCGCCATAGAATCAGCCGATCTTGCAGCATCTTCTGTTGGCATCAACAGCTCTGCGGCAAAGATGGTTGGTTACCTATCCAAGTCTCGGTCGAGAAGGATTTCTGAATCCTTATTGGTCAAGGTCGTCTTATTAGCCTTCTCGATGAAGTGAGGTGTTACAGCTTACTGAGCTCGGTGCATTGCACGCCGAGTTATATTATGATTGGATACTCTTAAATGGGATTTAGAGTTCGGCATTTAGACGGCCGAACCACGTTCACTATTAAGACTTATATCTGCTTTGAGTATTTGTGCCCTTACACTTTGGTGTCGATTCGATGTAAGTTTACTCCGACAAATACCATCACTGTGACCGAACCCGACGACAACGATTCCTGAACTTTGTAAAAATGGTAACTTTGTCTTCCGGTTCAAGAACCCAAGAGGTCGAGACGTGTTCCTTCCTCGGCCGTAATCGCAAGACGCAGAAGTCAGCCACGCACCCAGTGCAACATCAACAAATTTTACTCATTGGCTGACGAGTTGGCATGCCCCGCATTCACCGAAGGACATAGTTAGCTCATAGATTATTCGGCATGCACGCCATGTAGGCTTGGTAGTTTTTAGGGTCAACACTTGGTCAAAAGTCTCTCTACTTCTTCTTGAATTTGCCTTTGTTGAGGTAGCGGAACTCTCGGCTGCCCCCAGCCGTGACTTGCTGGTCTAGTCTGCTCTTCCATGTGTTTGGCTCGTCTATGCCGTAGATATAGTGCGTGTGATGCATTCCTAGCAGACGAGCAAGTTCTTTGCTAGCTGCCGATTGAACTTGAGGCGGATTACGTGACTGCTTCTCTCCATCCATCGTGTTGCCTACTCCGATGTAAGGTGGAGGATGCTCCTTGTGGGCTTAGCCACGAATGAACATTTCACCTAGAAAGTTGCTCATGTTGACTATCGGAGTGTGACCCCAACTGTGAATGTATGCTCGTCTGTGGGCCAAGTAGAGAGTGCACACTCTTCTGCTCGCTAAGACGGGTGTATACACTATCTCGAGGGCCCAATCAGGAGTGTACACTGCCCGAACGATCGGTTCATGGCTAGTCAAGTGGCTGCTTGTCGGGACGCTGCTGGAAACGTTCTTTGTCTGCACTTGTCCTACTTTGGGACACCTCGTCTGGGGCATATTGCATCTCAGTACGCTGTAAGAGCAAGTTCACTGAGGTTGTTTGCTGTGCGAGGGCACTTGTCAACTCTATGACTTGTTGAGACAAGTGTTGTTCTCCATTTGGGTTAGAATAGCTTGGAAGGAATGCGCCTCTTTGAGCAGTGGAAGTGTGGTAGACTCCGGGCGTGAGATTTAAGTTGGGAAATGTCAAATCTGCAGAAAAATGTGGTGAAAATGCTCCCGGTTCAATAGTCGGTCTGAAAATTTGTAGCTGGGATGGTTGAACTAATCTTGGATTGATTTGGGCTGCTTAGAAGGCCACGGGGATAGACTGGGCTGCTTAGATGGAGCAGGCTGGACCACGAGAGTAGGCTGCTCGGTGGGAGCAGGCTGGGCCACGGAAGTGGGTTGCTCGACGTGTGGTACACATGGGTGCAAGGCTATTGCTTGGCTTGGCAACGCGTTGGGCTCGCGTTGGGATTTGAGTGACTTGGCTTGGGACGTGGCCTTGGTCCCATGAGCCTTGGATAGCATGGCTCGGGTCGTGGTGATGACGCCATGGACCTCGCCACGGGTGGCTACCGTGGTGGCTGGTTGCCATGGTGGAGCCTTGTGGTGGTGGTGCCGCTCCACTTATTATCACGTTTAGCCTCGTGGATCAAAGAATTTCTAGCCATTGTACCTTTCTTTTACGTTTTATCAAAGAATTTTTTCAAACAAAACATTCTAAAAATAAGAACGTACGAAAAATCTACAAATGGACAGGAAAATAGAAAACCTTGGATGAAAGAGTCTTCTACGAGTGTGGGACTCAACTCTCAATGAAAGCACCAATTTGTGGATGCAAATTTCTTCCTCCTTGATCTTGGACAAAATTGCACCTACAAAACAAATAACACCTTAGGTCAAGGCCAAGAGCCTCATGCACCCACGATAAATTGGGGGGGGGGCGCTTTTGTCACAGCCCATCCCAAATGTTCTTATTAATTTATCCTTGATAGCGTGAAGTGACGGTTATGCCCTTGAGCATTTAGTGGTTGAGTGTGTGTAAACGGGCTAAGGATTTGGACCATGACATATTTTTCCTAACTTTTTGGACCCAATTGGAAGTAAACGTTTGTTTCTTGGTTGGTAGCCCAAGCTGGACCACACACATACACCCATACCACTAACCTATTGACTCTCTCTCTCTCTCTCTCATTCTCTCTCGGCTTTCATCCATTTTCCATACAATTGTACAGATCATCCCTCAACCAACCTTTTCATGCACAGATCGACGTCAAGGAGGTGGTTTTTGTGTTCCTTGTGAGCCCATGAGTTCATTTATATCCTTTGTTTGACGTGAAAACTCGTAGAACTCGAGTTATACAAAACCCCGATGAGGTGCACAGTGACCCCGTCATGATCGCGGAGGTTTCATCGAGTTTTAGGGTGCTAGGGAGCCCTAGAACGTCGTTGCGAAGCTTAGCGAAGAAATTGGAAGTATTTTGGACGTCAAGAAGCTCGAGTTAGTGAGTTGCAGAGGTGGCCGGACTATGGTGGGTTTTTTTGGCGAGTTTCTGGTGGATTTAAGACCTAAAGTGGTAAGGTTTTATTCCTCTAATCCCAAGCTTCATTTTGATGCAAATTTCATGAATTTTTGTTGAGAAATGAAGAAGATATAAAGATTTGAAAATTTGAAAATTTTCGATGACGCAGACGGCGACAGCGACTGAATCCAGTGACTCGTCGGAGAAGAAGGCGAATATTCCATCAACTTTGACGAAATATTCTAACGGCGTCAAGTATATTTAACCTAATATTCTAATATTTAACGAAATATTCCCTAACGCCAAAAGGGAATCCGTCAGTGTGCCAGGCACGTGCCTGCGCGTAGGCCGCGCTTCTGGCCGGTACGTGACGGCACGTTAGTAGTCAAAAATTTTTTCTAAAAATATGATGATGTTCCTGAGGTTAAGTTGGTCACGGTGGCATATTCAAATACCCCAATTGAGCAATGTATGAGAAGTTATTACCTAGTTTTGTTTATGTGCTTAAAAATAACGTTTAAATAGTTGTTTCACATATAGGTGAGACCTATCTTGAGGACGAGCGCAGTCAAGCAAGGCTCGAGGGTTATGACCCTTCCACATATCAGTAAGTGGGGTTTTGGTTTTTCAATGTATATATGTATATATATATATATATACACTTGGTCTTTTTCCCAGAAAGCTTAATTAAATGGTTTGATACTTTGAAATGCCATGTTCAAATGCTCTTTATGTTTAATTGTGCATAAGTATGGTTATACATATATATATATATATATATATATACACACTTGCTCAACGCTGCGGACCTCAGGTAAGCTTCAGGTGAGTATATTGATGGTAGCGATGGTAATGAGTATATTAGTGCTGAGATGTATTTCGAGCTATTTATCTTGCACCCCGGTGTTAGTGCTCCGCTCGAGGACAGGACCTAGCCTTCACATGATCGTTCACCTCCCACACCACATGCTCACCTTGGATCCAAGGCAGGTGCCAGCCTGTCGTACATACCACTTTAGGTGATTCTGACTCGTAGGTGACTTATGATACTTCACATAGCCTTCATGTGACCGTAGCACTTGAGCGTATTTATTTACACCTAGCCTGTCGTACAAACCACATTAGGTGGTTCCGACTCATGTGCAAAATTTGATTGATGAGTTGTGGACTCAACCGTACAGGTCACTTTAGGTGACTCCGACTGGCATACTATTTCATATTGATTTATTGCACCTGGCTTACTTATTTTCTTTTTGAGATTTGACATGGTATATTCGGTGGATTGCTATTTTGAATATGATTTTGAGATATAATCATATATGCTATTTTCTGGGAATTATACAGGTTTTACTGCGAGGGGTTACTACTTTTTATGAATGAAATGATTTTGAAAAGCTTTGTTTTTGCCCACTCACACTTTCTGTTTTGCGCCGCTCTAAGTTTTAGGTAGGAGTGCTCGTTGGTATTGTATAATTAGTATTCGTCCTACTTGACTGCACCTAGGATAGCTACGCTCTGGTTATGTGTAGTCACTTTTAATATCACTTTCACCTTATCTCATCTAGTGTTTCAGTCAGTTGGTTTTTATTTATTCACATTTCTTATATCATTATTGCTTCCGCACTGTGCACATGGCTACTTCACCCTCACGTGACGGCCAACATGCCTTAATATTAGGTTGGGGTGTGTCAGTTTGGTATCAGAGCCTAGGTTTCACAGTTCTGCATATCTTGTGAATATTCTAATTATGTTGGGTGTCTTCTATCAGAACTATGTCTCCTCGTAGAGAGCCACGTCCTTCAGCTGAGCCTAGTTTCCCTAATATTGCTCAGTTAGGGGAAGCTATAGCTAATGTTATTCAGTCTATGCTTCGTCCTCCCTAAATGACAATTCTAGAGACTGTGTATAATCTGAATATCGGTAATGAAGGACATGAAGGAGCAGAGCGGTGGCTCAATCATATTGAGAAGACTTTCTGTGTGATGCAGAGTCAGGGGAGTCTTCCTCCTGATAGGTGGGTTGAGACGACTACCTAGTTTTTAGGTCCGAAACCTGCATCTTGGTGGAGACAGTAGTCTTATCAGTTATCACCAGAAGAAGCTGCTGATTGGGAAGTTTTTAAGCAGTTATTTTAAAAGAAATTTATTCCTCCAGAGTATATAGATCGCAAGAAGCAAGAATTCACGCACCTAAAGCAGGGAAAGATGACAGCTAATGAGTACTATAGGAGGTTGCTGCGAATTCGGTTGAGATGCTTCATCGTTTCATGTTGGATACTAGAACGAAATGGCATTCTATGGCAACCACGACTCCTTGTACTACTTAACAGGAGTTTTATGAGATTCTCCTGCGGATTGAAAATTCAAAGAATATGCCTAGTGAGAGTGAGGAGGAAGAAAATGATGGAAATCAGAAGAAAGATGATAAAGGTAAGGGTCAATCATCTCAGATACCTCGTAAGACCCAAAGTTTTAAGAGAAGTGGCGCTAGTTCAAGTTCTTCTAGCGGAGGTATGAGTTCCACTGGTCAGATGAGAGGTGGTAGATTTTCTGGAGGTCCTCGTTTTCAGAGGCAGAGATATTTTGGTGGTTCTGGTAGTCTATTTTGTCTTAAACCTAATAGCCAACATTTTGGGGAGTGCAGGCAGGGTAGTAGAGGATGTTTTACTTGTGGGAAAATGGGGCATAGGGCTATGGATTGCCCTCAGAATCAGCAGAGGCCCTCGCAACCTTCCTTACCACCCCCAAGGCCGACCCAGCAAGTTTCAGGACCTAGTGGTTATGCCCATGTGGGTCATGGAGGTGGTTATCATTACCAGGGCAATGTAGCTCCTTATTCTGCAAGGCAGTATCAGTATCCATAAGACCCGTATCAGCAGAGTGGTTACCCTCAATATCCTGGAAGACAGCCCCAACATGTGGAAGTTGCTTCTAATAGTGCAGGATCATCGAGGCAGTCTAATCAGCCAGTCCAAGGGTGTAATGTTCAAGGTCATGGTGGTCAGACTAGCAAAGGTCGCGGAGGCCGACAGCCGGCACAGAGACGTATTCACCACATGACACTATAGGATGCTCAGAATAATCCTAATTTGATCATGGGTACGTTGAATATTCTTGGTCATTTTGCTAGACTATTAATTAATTGTGGTGCTACGCATTCTGTTATTTCTCAGTCATTCGCTCAGTTGACTCAACCTCACCCTACACCTCTAGGGTATCATTTAGAGTTTGCTATGCCTAGAGGATAGAGATGTTATGTTAGTTGTGTTTATCCAGGATGTCCCGTGTTAGTGAAGGATGTAGTTATGCCAGCTAATCTCATTCCATTAGATATTGTTGATTTTGATGTGATTTTGGGCACAGATTGGTTGCATTATAATCGTGCCAATATAGATTGCTACGGGAAAGCAGTTACTTTCCATCGTCCTGGATTGCCTGAGGTTACATTTGTGGGCGAGCGTAGTGGAGTGAGGCATGGTGTTATTTATGCCATAAGAGCTAAAATATTGTTAGAAAAAGGTTGTCAAAGATATTTGGCTCATGTGGTGTTGAATGATAATACTCCTACTGGTGTGAAGAATGTTCGAGTGGTCAGGCACTTTCCTAACGTGTTCCCTGATGATTTACCTGGATTGCCGCCAGACCGAGATGCGGAGTTCACCATTAATTTACTTCCAGGTACATATCCTATATCTTTGACTCCTTATCGAATGGCTCCTATTGAATTGAGGGAGTTGAAGATTCAATTGCAGGAATTAGTTGATAAATTTATTATGCAGCCTAGTACTTCACCCTGGGGAGCTCCAATTTTATTTGTGAGGAAGAAAGACGGGACCTTAAGGCTATGTATTGATTATAGGCAATTAAATCAGGTAACGATTAAAAACCATTATCCATTGCCACATATAGATGATTTATTTGATCAGCTTCAAGGCGCCTGTGTGTTTTCTAAGATTGATTTGAGGTCTGGTTATTGACGATCAGAAGTGAGGATGTCCCTAAGACGGCTTTTAGGACTCAATATGGTCATTATGAGTTTCTTGTGATGCCATTTGGGTTCATTAACTTACCTGCAGCTTTTATGGACTTGATGAATCGAGTATTCCAGCAATATTTAGATAGGGTTGTCATTGTCGTTATTGATGATATTCTGGTGTACTCTAAGTCGAAAACAGAGCATGTTCGACATCTTACTTTGGTGTTGAAGAAATTGAGGGAACACAAGTTGTATGCCAAGTTTAGCAAGTGCCAATTTTGGCTAGATCAAGTGGCATTTTTAGGACATGTCATATCTGCTCAAGGTATTCAAGTGGATCCTCAAAAGGTAGCAGTTGTTGAGAATTGGGAGCAACCACGAACCGTCACTAAGATACGGAGTTTTCTTGGCCTAACAGGTTTTTATGGGTGGTTTGTTAAAGATTTTTCAGTTGTTGCATTACCACAGACGAGGTTGACCAAAAAAGATGTTAAGTTTGAGTGGGATGATAACTGTGAGCAGAGTTTTCAACAACTAAAATACTGTCTCACTCATGCACCTGTTTTGACGCTTCGTGATGATAGTGGTAATTTCAAGATCTACAGTGATGCTTCCTTGAATGGTCTGGGATGTGTGTTGATGCAGCATGGTAGGGTGATTGCTTATGCTTTGCATCAATTGAAGCCTCATGAGATGAATTATCCTACTCATGATCTTGAATTAGCAGCTATTGTCATTGCCTTGAAGATTTGGAGACATTATCTTTATAATGAAAAATGTAAGATTTTTACAGGTCATAAGGGTCTTCAGTATCTTTTCACTCAGAGGGATCTTAATCTTCGACAACGAAGATGGATAGAGTTGCTCAGTGATTATGATTGCAGGATTGATTATCACCCTAGTCGTGCCAATGTAGCGGTAGATGCACTTAGTAGGAAGCCTCAAGCGAGAATTTATGCTTCGTACGCTTGTCATGTTCCTCTTCTTGCAGATTTGTGGTCCACTGGAGTGAAGTTAGAGGTGGAAGATCGAGAGGAAGCTTTACTTGCTAATTTCTATGTTAGACCAATTTGAATTGATCAAGTGCTCGAGGCTTAGATGGATGAAAAGGAAACCCAAGTCTTAATTTAAGCAACAAATGATGGGAAAAAGAAATATCTAAGGATTAGAGAATCGGATGACATGCTTATGCAGGAAGGAAGAATGTATGTGCTAAATAATGCGGATTTAAAGAAAGAAATTATTGATGAAGCGCATGTATCGGCATATGCAATGCATCTTGGAGGTACTAAAATGTATCGTACTATTAGACCATATGTCAGCAGGTCAAAGCTGAGAAGAAAAAGCCATTTGGATTGATGCAGCCACTTCCCGTTCCACAATGGAAGTGGGAAGATATTACTATGGATTTTGTGTACAAGCTTCCTCGTACACAAAATGGTTATGATGGCATTTAGGTGATAGTGGATCGTCTTACTAAGTCAACGCATTTTATCCCTGTGAGGGAGAAATATTCATTAAGCCGATTAGTTGAATTGTTCTTATCGAAAATTGTTAAGTATCATGGGGTTCCAGTGAGTAGTATCTCGGATCGGGATCCTAGATTTACTTCTAAGTTCTGGGTAGCATTTTAGTAGGCTCTTGGTTCGAGGTTACTTTATAGTACGGCATATCAACCTCAAACAGATGGACAATCTGAGATGACTATTCAGACGTTGGAGGATATGCTGAGATCTTCGGTATTGCAGTTTGGTGACGACTGGCATCAACAGTTAGATTTGATGGAGTTTGCATATAACAATAGCTACCATTCGAGTATTGGTATGTCACCATTTGAGACACTTTATGGCAAGTCTTCTTGTACTCCTTTATGTTGGTCGAAGGTTGGTGAAAGAGTTTTAGCGGGCCCTGAGATTGTAGAGAAGACTACTCAGAATATCCAGGTAATTAAATCTAACCTGAAAGCGGCCCAGGATTGACACAAGAGTCTAGCAGACAGGCAGGCCACTGATCGAGTGTATAAAGTGGGTGATTGGGTATTTTTTAAGCTATCACCATGGAGAGGTGTAGTGCTTGCGCGTGGGCCGCGAGTCTAGCCATGCCTTGGCCGGCGCAAGACGACATGTGAGTGGTCGAAAATTTTCTAAAAATATGGGGATGTTCCTAAGGTTGAGTAGGTCATGGTGGTATATTCAAATACCCCAATTGAGCAATGTATGAGAAGTTATTACCTAGTTTTGTTTATGTGCTTAAAAATAACGTTTAAATAGTTGTTTCACATATAGGTGAGACCTACCCTGAGGACGAGCGCAGTCAAGCAAGGCTCAGAGGTTACAACCCTTCCACATATCAGTGAGTGGGCTTTTGGTTTTCAGTATATATATATATATATATATACACTTGGTATTTTTTCCAATAAACTTAATTAAATGGTTTGATACTTTGAACTGCCATGTCAAATGCCCTTTATGTTTAATTGTGCATTAGTATGGTTATATATATATATTGTTGCTCGATGCTACAGACACTCTGGTAAGCTTCAGGTAAGTATATTGATGGTAGTGATGTTAA
Source organism: Malus sylvestris (assembly GCF_916048215.2). Classification (NCBI taxonomy): domain Eukaryota; kingdom Viridiplantae; phylum Streptophyta; class Magnoliopsida; order Rosales; family Rosaceae; genus Malus; species Malus sylvestris. The sequence continues at coordinate 37,556,193 of NC_062272.1, read as the reverse complement.
TGAGTATATTAGTGCTGAGATGTATTTCGAGCTATTTATCCTGCACCCTGGTGTTAGTGCTCCGCTCGAGGACAGGGCCTAGCCTTCACGTGATCATTCACCTCCCGCACCACACGCTCACCTTGGATCTAAGGCAGGTGCCAGCCTGTCGTACAGACCACTTTGGGTCATTCCGACTCGTAGGTGACTTGCGATACTTCACACAACCTTCACGTGGTCGTAGCACTTAAGCGTATTTATTTACACCTCGCCTGTTGTACAGACCACATTAGGTGGTTCTGACTCGTGTGCAGAATTTGATTTATGAGTTATGGACTCAGCTATACAGGTCACTTTAGGTGACTATAGCTAGCATACTATTTCATATTGATTTATTGCGCCTGACTTACTTATTTTCTTTCTGAGATTTGACATGCAATATTCGGTGGATTGCTATTTTGAATATGATTTTGAGATATAATCGTATATGTTATTTTCTGGGAATTATACAGGTTTTACGGCGATGGGTTACTACTTTTGATGAATGAAATGATTTTGAAAAGCTTTGTTTTTACCCACTCACACTTTTTGTTTTGCGCCCCTCCAAGTTTTATGTAGGAGTGCTCGTTGGTGGCTCACAAGGAATACATGGTAGCTCTAACAGATTATCACTAATGTAGGACCATATTTGGTATTGTATAATTAGTATTTGTCCTACTGGACTACACCTAGGATACCTACGCTCTGGTTATGTGTAGTCACTTTTAATATCACTTTCACCTTATCTCATCTAGTGTTTTAGTTAGTTGGTTTTTATTTATTCGCATTTCTTATATCATTATTTCCTCCGCACTGTGCACATGGCTACGTCACCCTCACGTAACGGCCAACATGCCTCAATATTAGGTCTAGGTGTGTCAGCTTTGGCCGAAGAACCTTCGATGCCAAAGTTAGAATTTTGAGGGAAAGTGTTTGGAGAATTTTATAGAATTTTTGCTAGAGAATTGGAAGTGCACTTTGAGGAGAATGATGGAGTTTAAATAGGAGAGTAGCCAACCTCTTTGGGTGTGAGAGGACCGGCCCCCTAGCTCCCTTGGTGGGCTAGGTTCTTGATTTGTGTTTAATTTGGGAGTTATGGAATATTTGCCTAATTGATTAACTAATAAAAGGGGGAAATGAGGTAGAAATTACAAGGCATGGCCAACCCACTTGGGAGAGAAGGTGACCGGCCTTATGTGTGTTTTTTGGGAGTAATTGGTGGTATAATTGGCTATTAATAGATTAATTAGGTAATAAATCTATTAATTAGCCAATTAACATAATTTAAAAGAAATGTTTTGGGAATTACCTTGTAGAAAGGATTTGATGATGATGGGTGAAATAGGCTTTGAATTGCTACCTATTTTGGGCACTTTTGACTTGGTTGAAAGATTATTGCCCGCTGCTCGTGCGTAGGAATTCCGATGTGCCTCAAGGGGATTCTTGTTCTTTTCTATCCAAAGATCCACGTGTCGCCCTGTGATTATTTTTGGCACCACACGTACTATTAAGTATGGATGGCATGCATGATGCATTCTGTTTGTACCATACTTGACTAATCCCGACACTACTAGCACTGGTCAACGTTATACCGTCAAGGACCCATAAGAGTTTCCCTCCAACCAGGAGGCCAATCACAATGCAACACGTGTCGACATCAGAAGCCAATCATAGCACGACACGTGTCAATATCAGAAGCCAATCACAACACGACACGTGTCGATGTCAGAATGAAACTAGAAACTCTCTTCTATAAATAGAGATCATTCTCTCACAATATTTCCTAATGTCATTTGTACTAAATCATTCACTAGTACTTACTAAAAGAGAGCTTGAACCGATGTACTTGTGTAAACCCTTCACAATTAATGAGAACTACTCCACTCCGTGGACGTAGCAAATCTGGGTGAACCACGTACATCTTGTGATTGCTTCCTTGTCCCTATCCATTTACATACTTATTCACACTAGTGACCGGAGCAATCTAGTGAAGGTCACAAACTTAACACTTTCTATTGTACCAAAGTCCTCGCTGATTTTGTGCATCAACATTTGGCGCCGTCTGTGGGAACAACACTTATTCCCACTCTCTTCAGCTTTGCCAAGCTGGTTTCCACCATTCGTACACTTTCTTTTGACCAGGCATCTCTCTCCAACATGGGGAGCGAAGGAAGCCACAACACACAGAATGACACCCCTCTTGCACCTAGTGCGAAGCAACGAAAGAAGGAAGGAAAAAGAGTTGCTCTTCAAGCTAAAATCGATGACCTAGAAGCTCAAAACAACAAGGTAGCAATGAAGAATGAGGTCCCTCAGGAGCAGTATGAGAAGCTCTTTGAGATGCTCCACGAAACTAGACGTACTCAAAAGCGCAAGCTCGTTGTCCCTGTGGACATCAACCATCATCTGGGTACCCCCCAACACGGAGGGTTACCTCCCTTTGACATGGGATCCCTGATGAGGAGTGAGCTAATCATCAAAACATTGATCAACATGAGACTTTTCTCAACCCAGATGCTTCAACCCGAAACAGGAGAAGTGAAGGAAAACACCTCCTTGCAGAAGGGTTGGAAGGATCGAAAGCCGTTTATTGTGACTGCTGAGACTTCCTAAAGCAACGTCGAGAGAATCCTTTCCACATATGCTCGAAGATCAATGACCTAAGGGTTTCTGAAAGACTCGGTCCCCTCCTACGACACAGGCCCGTTGCCAATCTAGGGAAGGAACAACAGGTCCTAGAGGAACATGAAGGTACAGGGGACTCTGAGGTATTCCAAAAAACTCACCTTAGAAGTCAGTACGGCGAGTCCAAGAAAAAACTACACGCCCTTGCTCAAACTTTCCTACTTCTAAGAGGCAATGGAGACTTACGAAAGAAAATTCCAGTGGTACATGGCTCCACTCAAGACCCCATTGTCCTATAGCTCCTTGAAGAAGTAAACAAGTTGAAGGCCGAACGTCAGGCCAAGATACCTGACTGGAACCAACCCAGACCTGGCCCTCTCACAAGGAGGATCCTCGACACCCCCTTCAAGCGAAGACAAAACAAAAGCTTGGTTTACAACTATATACTGGATGGGAGGACCCAATTGAACACCTTAACCTTTTTGAGTTCACCATGGCATATCGGAAGCACATCGACGAAGAGTGATGTCTTCTCTTCCCCTCCACCCTCTCTAGCAGAGCTCTAAACTGGTATTGCCGACTTCCACCTAAGAAAGTAGACTCATTTGAAGAACTGAGTAAACTTTTTGTTTCTCAACACATCTTCCAGACCGATTGCTTGCATTCTACAGATGACTACGAGAGTATGCCGGTCGCTTCAGCCATGAGTATTCTCGCTACGCTGAGGCAGATGACAAGATCACCCTCAAGGGCTTCACGGTAGGCCTATGTGATTGTTTCTTTAAGTACATGATCAATGCCAACGCTTGGAAGACTTACACTGTGGTGATGGCACATGCTTTCAACCACACCTCTGCCGAAGCAAGGACATACCAAGGGAACCCCCATATGGTTAACCCCTATCAACAAGTGGGAAGAGGAAGTCAAGTTCTACCAAGTGAGGAGATCTTGGCCATTCAAACACCCATTGCATCATTTCCTGCCTCATTTAGTTACTCGCTAAGTCACCAAACATTGTCTCTTGGTAAGAGGAATGATTTTTACTCTCAGCGAGCCCATTACAACAAGAAAGATAAAAGTTCGTATCAAGACAACCAGGGGTGAATGTACCATCGACTATTATGACTATGGGGCCAAGCCTCACTCTTTCATAGTGGGGGACTAGGTACTAAAGGAAATGCTATTATAAGAAGGCATACACATTACAAATGTTTTGACTCTCAACCGCTTCAGATCTTTTGTCACACAAGCCATTCGGCAAATATTTAAAGAAGAGGGAATTCAGACAACTTCTTCTGAGTCTTTTGTGTTCCTAGCACCGGAACACTTGGTCTACGTTGACCTACCCTTATACTCTAACTCAGAGCTTCAACATGCATACTTTGACACAAAGTATGTGATACTAAGTGTTACAACCAACATGGTTCACATATCAAAAGCATTGATCCCTTCATGCATAGCAAAACATTCAGAAGCATCACTCATATCAATCAACATAAACATCATACATTCCAACACATTCATACATAAACATTATACATTTCAACACATTCATACATAAACATCATACATTCCAACACATCCATACATAAGCCAACTGTGCTTCGAAAGGGTTCAACATACTTTGTGTCATTCGACACTTGCTACAATGTGCCTCGACACCTTGCCCTTATTCTCACCAACCAAGTGATGAAATGTGAAGAAGGAACTCATCTTCACTAAATGGGTCGAAGCGAAATCATATGTCGAGTTAACATCTAAAGATGTTTGCGACTTTGTGGAAAAACACATCGTGACCAGATTCGGCATACCAGAAACAATCATAACTGACAATGGCATAATTTTTACAGCCGAGAGGTTTAAAGAATATACGGCAAGTTTGAAAATTCAGCTTGAACAGTCTACACCGTATTACCCACATGCAAATGGGCAGGCCGAGGTGAGTAACAAAGTGTTGATCGGTATTCTCAAGAAAATAATAAAGGAAAGGCCTGGCATGTGGCACTTAAAGTTGAATGAGGCTTTATGGGCATATCGAACATCACTCCGATCGGCAACCGGGATAACCCTGTATGCACTAACCTACGGATTAATGCAATGTTACCAGTCGAGTTAAGCATAAATTCGTTGCGAATGATTGAACAAAGTAGTCTGTGCAGCGACGAATATAATCAGTCCATGAGACAGAAGTTAGAAGATTTAGAAGAAATACAACTTGACGCTTATAACCTGCTAGTAGCACAGAAATAGATTACCGAGTGAGCCTATAATCAAAAGGTTAGACAGAAAACATTTGGCGAAGGAGAATTAGTTTGGCAAACGGTGTTGCCCGTAGGAATTAAAGACCCCAAGTTTGGCAAATGGTCGCCAAATTGGGAAGGGTCGTTCGTTATACATAAGGTTCTCGGCAAAGGCGCATATCATCTTAGAGACCGGATAGGTTTAGTTCACAGATTACCAATCAACGGGAAGTTTTTAAAGAAGTACTATTCGGTCACATGGGAAATGCGGGAATAGAAATTCATTTCATTAAGATTGATAAAAGAATACACAGATTGAGTAAGTCGATCAGATTACATTCAAATACATTCAGGGCGAAGAAGGGAGAAGAGTTACAAGAACAGCCTGCAACTCTAGCCATCTCACTTCGCCCATTATGACTTCATCTTGCCGATTCCGCTTGTCCATCTTTAGTTGCTCGACTTCCTTGACTTTAGCCGTGTATTCAGTTAAACAAGATTTGCTGCCCAACTCAAAGTCTTTCGCAAGATCAGAAGCAATTGTCAACCTTTGAGTTTGGAGTTCGGCAATTTGACGATCGATGTCGACCAGTTTCTCTTTCTTCGACTTCAAGGCTTCAATTTTTGGGTGAAGGGTGTCTTGAGCAGCGGTCACAGCCTTCAGGTCAGCTTCGGCATGGATAGCTTTTTAAAAAATGACAAAAAGCTCTCGTGTTCGCTCCAGGGTAGAAAACGCTTGAGTGACGGCTTCAGTACTCAAGAGACCTTCAACGGCGAGATCATTAAGACACTTACCCACGAAGTCGAAACCCTTGTATTCAAGAATTTGTGAAGCTAAAAGAGAAAAGGGTTCTTGTAGCTTAGCAAGCACATTGCATTCGGCTGTCGAGGAAGGCCCGGCTGTGGTCGCCGAAGGGCCAGCCGTCCCCGAAGTGGTCGAGAAAAGGGTGTCAAATTCGACTTCCCATGAAGGCTGCATGAAAAGGAGTCGTCAGAATAAGCTAAATGTTCAGAAAATAAGAAGGGGGAAATGATAGACTTGCCGAGAAGAGACTTCGGCCATGTCTGCTGGTTCGTTGCTTGAACCCAGAGAGCTTAATGGCCGAGCCCAATGTTTTAAGCTATTTCTCAGTTCACGTGGCCGATGAAGGTTATCTACATTTGACGACCACTGAGGTGGCCAAGAGAGATAGATAACGCCCTTCAATGCATAAAATTTTTGGTGAAATGAAAACGCGGGCACCTGACATTTATTATTTTTCTGGTTTAGAATTCTTAGGTAGGAGATTGATTAAGAGAACAATAATAAGGGTGCTTACGTAGGCAGAAGTGGCTTCCTAGGGAGGGATGCCTAGGTTTTGATCATGTGGATGAATTGGCATCTCCGCCATTGCTTCAGTTTCAACGGCAAGACCCTTTCCATGATCGGCCGCAGAGGGATCAACCTGGCCGATCATTTCAACGGAATTTTGTCACTCTAGTCATCCTGGAATAAAGTTTGTTAGAAATTCTAACATTAATTGAAAAAGAAAATTACCAACCGCACAATTACACCTCCACGATGATCGCTGATTGTCTTGGAATCTTGTAGGGTGTTTTCTTCACCACCGAAGTCATTTTCTCCAAGATAGGGGCAACGATTGGCTCCAGAGCTGTCATTTTCTCGACCAGTGGAGAAGTGGTTGTTTCGGCCGGTGGCGGAGGAGTTGCTGGCTCAACTAGTGGGGCAATCCTTGGCCCAATCACGACTTGAGGATCAGGATGAGCTTTGGGCACCTGACCTGTCGGAGCTGGCTGTACGACCGTCAGGATGCGTACGGCTGGGGTAGAAGGATAAGCATTAGGAGTGGTTGTTCCCATCGTTTGGCTAGAGATGACATGACTTTCTTGTTGCCCTTTGTTTGCCAATTTCTTGACGCGTGTTGTAGGACGAGGGAGTTCGGCTGCCATCTCAGTCTCCTATTGGGGTTGTTCACTCGGCTTGGAAGAGGGAATTGCCTTTTTCTTGGCTGCAATTGCAGCCATGGCTTCTACCTTTTTCGACGCTCGGCTGCTTGAGAATTGAAAACCAAGTCAATAACAATAAGGTTATATATATCTAAATATATAAAGGAAGTTATATACCATGGGTAGTCTTTTTAGGTTGGGGAGCAGGAGCCTTATGGGGACAATCGCCGAAGATCTTGTTAATGACACATTCGACTGGTTGCGCTGAAGAAACTATGAGTGTATTTTTCCCACCAATCGTCGAAGGTATCAGTGCTAAGAGATTCTGGAGTGACTAGTCGAAGGCGGAATTTTTGGCATCGCTCCTGGAACTCCTTTTTGGCGTCCTTGCATTCCTTCTTTGAAGAACCAGGTTTGTTTCCGCTGCTTAGGATGAATCGTGAGGAAAGAAGGGGGACCGGGCAACCTTGGAGGTAGCCAAGCTGCCGAGCGAGGAAGTTGGGATGATATACTTCTTAACCCGCTCGACGACCATCACAACCGAGAGGCAGGTCGCGGGTAAGCACGAAAGACCCCCAAGATTGACGAAGGTCAACATCTTCATCCGTGCCCCACGCTGATGTAGAAAGCCTGATTAACGAAGGGCATTCTCGATGACGACAGATTAAGAACTCGTTGTTAGAAAGATCGTCGAGAGCGAAAAAGTATCTTGTTAATGACACCTTCCACCAGTATGCTGAAGAAGTCATGAGTGTATTCTTCCCACCAATCGTTGAAGGTATCGATGCTAAGAGATTCTGAAGTGACCGGTCGAAGGCGGAATTTTTTGCATTGCTCCTGGAACTCCTTTTTGGCGTCCTTGCATTCCTTCTCTGAAGAGCCAGGTTTGCTTCTGTGGCTTAGGACGGATCATGAGGAGAGAAGGGGGACCGGGCAACCTTGGAGGTAGCCAAGCTGCCAAGTGAGGAAGTTGGGATGATACACTTCCCAACCCTCTCGACGACCATCACAGCCGAGAGGCAGGTCGCGGGTAAGCATGAATGACCTCCAGGATTGACAAAGGTCAACATCTTCATCCGTGCCCCACGCTGATGTAGGAAGCCTGATTGACGAAGGGTATTCTCAACGACGATAGATCAAGAACTCGTCGTTAGAAAGATCGTCGACAGTGAAAAAGTATCTTGTTAATGACACCTTCGACTGGTGCGCTGAATAAGCTATGAGCGTATTCTTCCCACCAATCGCCGAAGGTATCGGTGCTAAGAGATTCTTGAGTGACCTGTCGAAGGTGGAATTTTTCGCATCACTCCTGGAACTCCTTTTTGGCGTCCTTGCATTCCTTCTCTGAAGAACCAGGTTTACGTTCCCAGCTTAAGATGGATCGTGAGGAAAGAAGGGGGATCGGGTAACCTTGGAGGTAACCAAGCTGCCAAGCAAGGAAGTTGGGATAATACACTTCCCAACCTGCTCGGCAACCATCACAGCCGAGAGGCAGGTCGCGGGTAAGCACGAAAGACCCCCAGGATTGACGAAGGTCAACATCTTCATCCTCGACCCACGCTGATATAGGAAGCCTGATTGACGAAGGGTATTCTCGATGACGACAGATCAAGAACTCGTCGTTAGAAAGATCGTCGAGAGCAAAAAAGTATCTGAACACCTCTTCAGCTTGGTGAAGGGCTGTTGGCCAAGAAGCCAGCTGAGGGCCGAGCACTTCCGTAAGCAAGAAATCAACAATTGTTGGCCGAAGAAAGGTGAAGTAGACTTGCAGCCAAAGTTGGAAGACCAGAGGGGACCATTCTGGTGTCGGTCGACCTTATCTTCGGTCGTCTCGGCCAAGCAGCGTAGGAGATGGGCGAGAATGGCCGGGCTGAGTGCCAGAGTGTGACCGTTAGCTAGGGCTTCGGGCACTAGCATGTTCTCGACCAGACACTTATTGGATTTGGTACAACAGATAAATTTGTTGTACCAATAGAAGAGGAAAGCCTCGTGTTCCCCTTCTCACAGAGCCTCTTCTCCTCGGTCGACCCCTTCTCGCAGAGCCCCTTGTCCAGGATGACTTCCATGGATGAAAGGTGAATGGCGTCGTAGATGCCTAGGGCTTTCCATTGGTCGCCGACGAGTTTTTCCATTCGTACTACCCAAGCTGCCCAGGCTGTAGTGGTCGAGGGCCATGAACCTTGAGGCCTTGCCAGGTCCCACTTCAACCATTCAAACCCTTACAGCAAGGGTGATAGGCAGTGCTCCTTGAGAAGTTGATGTGAAATATATAAGCACACAAATTAAACCTTCTTTTTATCAATTGTAGCAAAGTATGTAAGTAGGGATTGTTCTAGGCCGGGGATTAGGACGAATTACTAAATCACTTGAAAACTGACTTGAAATGTAAAAACAAAGTTTAAAACACTAAACTAGACTCAAAGAATGCAAAACTAAACTCTAAAACACCAAAACAAACCAAAAGACTCAAAACAACCCAGAAACACTCAAAACTGCCTTAAAAACACTTTCTGGGCAGTTTTGAACACAAAACACCATTTGGACGAAAATAGGTTATAACTTGACTCAAGACACTTAAAAACACAAACTAAATTGACTTCTAACTAAGATGACTCAACAAAATAAAGGGGGATTGATTTTAGACGAATTTAAAAACAAAACAGAAACTTTGTAACTTGAACAGATTTTAAAACGAATTTGGCTTAAGTTAATGAATGGAAAGCTAGCTAAGGGGTTCTTCTCCACACATGTCACACTTGCATACGAAATGATTTCCAATTGCTTTTCAATAAACCATGAATTCCCAACACCCCAGATTAACCGTGAATTGCACTAATTAACCCTCAGATTTTCCTAAAGTTATCGAATTGGATGAATTGCATACGACAACCCAAAGCATTCCTCACAAGTTCCCTGCATGAATTGCATAACAAAGATACAAGCAAAGATCATTAAGTTCTATGAAAATCATAAGCATTGGCGAGGCACTCGTTACTATGCATTGCATGAAACTTATGCCAAGAATTTACTTAACACGATTGTGATCAACAACCTTTACTACTTTTGAATATAAGTTCGTAACGATTAGGTGAAATTCCCTTATATCCTAGCATCAAACTTATGCATGAAAATTAAGCGTGCACTCTCAACCAACACACACAAATCAGTTTTAATTCATGTAGATAAGCAAATTGAATTCACAACTTATGAAACGCAATTAGAAGTAATCAAATCATAAAGCAAGCATAAACATGGTTTCGAATCCCCCCCTAGCCAAGGGGGGTTTAGTTCCTCATACTCGCAAAGCAAAGATACATAAATTTAGACATTAAAACCAAAGAAAGAAAACACTAGACGATCGAACTTAGACAGCAAGTGCATCCACGAAGTCTTCCTTCCTCCTTGTTGCGGCACTTGGTCTAAGAGCAGGGTTTGGGTGGTATTTGTATGAGAGAATGGGTAGGGAATGGTATGGAAAGGTTTAGGATTGATGGGGGGTGCAACAAGGGTGTTTAAGGGCAAGAATTATGGCAGATGGTGAGTGAGGGTTGCGGCAAAGAAGGTGAATGAAGTTCTGGCGTGATTTATGAATATGGGAGGTGGTGAATTCGGCCAAGGGGTGATTATGAATATATATAGGCACTTAAAACCCTAGGTAAATCAGATATGGACTTGAATAACCCAAATCCACAAGGAAAAAGGCTTAGAAAATCAAAATCCAATAGGAAACAGGTTAAAAGGTGCGGCAGGTTTGATGGGAAAAGGATTGGCCTTCTAGAATGCCTTGCAAGGCAAGGCAAAAGGTTCTAGATCAGGTATAGGTGCGGCATGGATTAAGGAATAAGGATAGGGCTTCTAGAAAGCCCAAAACCAAGAGAAAATAAGGCCTAACCCACGACAAAGATGAGAAAATGTTCTAAAACCTTTCTTTGTGTCTTCCAACGCTTAGGAACCTTCTAATGTTGCTAAAACATAAGGCCATCTAGGTTTAGGAAAGATCAACCCAAAATAGCAACTTCTAAGCTTAACTTTCCTACTTCAAGTAGGAAACCTTGTTTGAGTAGGAATCTTCATTCTTCTAGGAATCTATCTTCAACTAGGAATCCCTCATTGATTAGGAATCCTTCTTTAGTTAGGACTCCTTCTTAGACTAGGAATCCTTCTTGGACTAGGAATCCTCAAATCTTCAAATCTTCAATTTCGTCCAAACCTTTTGTTCCAAGCATGTGCTATTCACTCCAAGCTCACTTTTGCTCCAAAAAGCTCCAATTTGCATCATTTTGTATAATATGCCCTTAAAACCTGAAAACACATGAAAATAGCTTAAAAGACTACTTTAACTAAGAAAACATAACGAAAATGCATAAGAACTAGCTAACTAAGGCGCATAAATATGCTCCTATCAGAAGTCCAGTGATGGTTGGTGGTACTGCCGCTTTGAAGAGAGGACCCAGGATTTGATGAGGGGTGCTCATGTCACTTTCAAAACGTATGGTTTTGGTCGAACTTCGATCAATAATTTTTCTGGCATTGGTCACATTCTTTGGAAAGCTTGGAGATGAAGGAGGCCATTGTAAGTGGGTTGAAGGTGCGACACGAGAGGAGTTTTCTGGGTTGAGGGTTTGGTGAAGATGAAGATCTAGAAGAAGGGGATTCACTGGAGAGCGATGGCAAGAAATTTCAGAGAATTTGAAAGCGTAAAGTACAAATGAGAGAATTTCGGTCTTTATAGAATTGTGAAAGGAAGGGCAATCGTTCAAAATTCAAAATGAAGGGTAAAATCAACAGAAGAATTCGCTAATCATTATGAACATTCAGAAAATCCAGTTGAGAAGACCGAGGGTTTCGTGTTTTGGGGGGCGCACGATTGCGTGTGGCGGCGAAATTTATGGTGAAAGACATTTTGGCGTCTGTACAATGTTGAATGGTTCGCGGATCAAGGTGGCATGGTTGTGTTCAGCAACAAGGTCATGATGGTAAGAAAGTTCAGGGAACCGCACGCTTTAAACATCATTATTAGGGATTAGCTGTGTTAAAGGATGCCATGTGGTGTTTTGGTCAACAGGATCAAGATCGTGCAATCATGTTCCATAAATGCCCCTTGGAAATAGAGTACTTGGATTCTGAGTATTAGTTTCGCTTCTTCAAGGTTGGAGCTCAACCAGAGAATTTAAGTCAAATACCTCAGAAGCGAGGGGGCAATGTTTGGGCCCAAAATATTTAGTTTGGGCCGAGTGTGGAATCATTCTCAGCCCGAAAGGATTTATTGTTAGGGGTCGTCTTGTTCATGGGCCGCTTAATTAGAGTCGGTCGAGCCCATTGGGAAAAGGAGCGGCCTGGATAAGGAAGAGGCGTGGGAAATTATGCGTTTAATAGAAATCCTAGTGTGATAAGGAGTCCCAGTGAGATGAGGAGGTCGAGACACATTTTGAATACGGCCTGATAGAAAGGTTAGGTCCAAAATCCTGATGCGAGTGGGAGTACTTGAGATGGTGTTTGATTAGAAGAAGAAGTTATAATCCGAGTAGGGTTTAACTACTCGGATTAACTCTACTTAGGAAGTATCTGATGCTATAAATAAAAGAAGCTGTGCATTGTTCAAACCACTCCAATTCAACACACAACTGCCCTGTGAAAACTTTCTCAACAACTTTGAGATTTTTATTTTCTCTTTTCGCTGACACATCCTCTGTTGGCATCAACAACACTATGAAAGCAACCGGTGATATCTTCAGTTGGCATAGATAGCTCTGTCACCGTAGAATCAGCCGATCTTACAACATCTTCCGTTGACATCAACAGCACTGCAACGAGGACGGTTAGTTACCTATCCAATTCTCGATCGAGAAGGATTTCCGAATCTTTATTAGTCGAGGTCATCTCATTAGCCTTCTCGAGCAAGTGAGGTGTTACAGCTTACTGAGCTCAGCGCATTGCACGCCGAGTTACATTATGATTTGATACTCTCAAGTGGGATTTAGAGTTCGGCATTCAGACAGCCGAACCACATTCACTATTAAGACTTATATCCGCTTTGAGTATTTGTGCCCTTACACTTTGGTGTCGATTCAGCGTGAGTTTACTCTAACGAATACCATTATTGTGACCGAATTCGACGACAACGATTCGTGAACTTCGTAAGAATGGTAGCTTTGTCTTCAGGTTCGAGAACCCAAGAGGTCGAGATGTGTTCCTTCCTCGGTCATAATCACAAGACGCAGAAGTCAGCCGCGCACCCAACGCAACATCAACAAATTTTACTCCTCGACCGATGAGTTGGCATGCCCCGCATTCACCGAAGGACATAGTTAGCTCATAGATTATTCGGCCTGCGCGCCACGTAGGCTTGGTAGTTTTTTGGGTCAACATTTGGTCAAAAGTCTCTCTACTTCTTCTTGAATTTGCCTTTGTTGTGGTAGCGGAGCTCTTGGCTGCACCCAATCGTGACTTGCTGGTCTAGTCTGCTCTTCCATGTGTTTGCCTCGTCTATGCCACAGATATGGTGCGTGTGATGCATTCCTAGCAGATGAGCAAGTTCCTCGCAGGCTGCCGGTTGAACTTGAGCCGGATTATATGACTGCTTCTCTCCATCTATCGTGTTGCCTACTCCGATGTAAGGTGGAGGATGCTCCTTGTGGGCGTAGCCGCGAATGAACATTTCACCTAGAAGGTTGCTCATGTTAACTATCGGAGTGTGACCCCAATTGTGATTGTATGCTCATCCGTGGGCCTAGTAGAGAGTGCACGCTCCTCTGCTCGCTAAGACGGAAGTATACACTATCTCGGGGGCCCAATCAGGAGTGTACACTGCCCGAACGCTCGATTTGTGGCTAGTCAAGTGGCTGCTTGTCGGGACGCTGCTGGAAAGGTTCTTTGTCTGCACTTGTCCTACTTCGGGACACCTCGTCTGGGGCACGTCGCATCTCGGTGAGCTGCAAGAGCTAATTCACCGAGGTCTTTGCTGTGCGAGGGCGCTCGTCAACTCTATGACCTGTTGAGACAAGTGATGTTCTCCATTTGGGTTGGAATAGCTTGGAAGGAATGCACCTCTTTGAGCAGTGGAAGTGTGGTAGACTTTGGGAACGAGATTTGAGTTAGGGAATGTCAAATCTGCAGAAAAATGTGGTGAAAATGCTCCCGGTTCAATCGTTGGTCTGAAAATTTAGAGCCGGGATGGTTGAACTAATCTTGGATTGATTTGGGCTTCTTGGAAGGCCACGGGAACAGACTGGGCTGCTCAGATGGAGTAGGCTAGACCACGAGAGTGGGCTACTCAGTGGGAGCAGGCTGGGCCACGGGAGTGGGCTACTCGACGTGCGTTGCTTTTGCATTGGGATTGGAGTGACTTAGCTTGGGCCGTGGCCTTGGTCCCATGAGCCTTGGATAGCATGGCTCAGGCCGTGGTGGTGACACCATGGACCTCGCCGCGGGTGGCTACCGTGGTGGCTGGTTGCCATGGTGAAGCCTTGTGGTGGTGGTGTCGCTCCACTTATTGTCACGTTTAGCCTCGTGGATCACTGTGGCCCCATCTCTTGAGCATTGGAATTTTCGTTCATTGAAGTTTCTAAATTTCTAGCCATTGTACCTTTCTTTTACGTTTTATCAAAGAATTTTTTCAAACAAAAAATTCTAAAAATAAGAACGTACGAAAAATCTACAAATGGACAAGAAAATAGAAAACCTTGGATGAGGGAGTCTTCTACGAGTGTGGGACTCAACTCTCAATGAAAGCATCAATTTGTGGATGCACATTTCTTCCTCCTTGATCTTGGACAAAATTGCACCTACAAAACAAATAACACCTTAGGTCAAGGCCAAGAGCCTCATGCACCCACGAAAAATTTGGGGGAGGGGGGGCGCTTTTGTCACAGCCCGTCCCAAATGTTCTTATTAATTTATCCTTGATAGTGTGAAGTGACGGTTATGCCCTTGAGCGTTTAGTGGTTGAGTATGTGTAAACGGGCTAAGCATTTAGACCATGACATATTTTTCCTAACTTTTTGGACCCAATTGGAAGTAAACTTTTGTTTGTTGGTTGGTAGCCCAAGCTGGACCACACACATACACCCATACCACTCTCCCATTGACTCTATCTCTCTCTCTCTCTCTCTCTCTCTCTCTCTCTTTCTCTCTCGGCTTTCATCCATTTTCTATACAATTGTACAGATCATCCCTCAACCAACCTTTTCATGCACAGATCGACGTCAAGGAGGTGGTTTTTGTGTTCCTTGTGAGCCCAGGAGTTCATTTATATCCTTTGGTCGACGTGAAAACTCGTAGAACTCAAGTTATACAAAACCCAGATGAGGTGCACAGTGACCCCGTCATGATCGCTTAGTGAAGAAATTGGAAGTATTTTGGACGTCAAGAAGCTTGAGTTAGTGAGTTGCAGAGGTGGCCGGACTATGGTAGGTTTTTTGACGAGTTTCCGATGGATTTAAGACCTAAAAGTGGTAAGGTTTTATTCCTCTCATCCCAAGCTTCATTTTGATGCAAATTTCATGAATTTTTGTTGATAAATGAAGAAGATATGAAGATTTGAAAATTTTCAATTTTCGATGACGCAGACGGCGACGGCGACTGAATCCAGTGACTCGTCGAAGAAGAAGGCGAATATTCCATCAACTTTGACGAAATATTCTAACGGCGTCAGGTATATTTAACCTAATATTCTAATATTTAACGAAATATTCCCTAATGCCAATAGGGAATCCGTCAGTGTGCCAGGCACGTGCCTGCGCGTAGGCCCCGCTTCTGGCCGTGCATTGGCCGGTGCGTGACAGCACGTTAGTAGTCGAAAAAGTTTTCTAAAAATATGGTGATGTTCCTGAGGTTAAGTTGGTCACGGTGGCATATTCAAATACCCCAATTGAGCAATGTATGAGAAGTTATTACCTAGTTTTGTTTATATGCTTAAAAATAATGTTTAAATAGTTGTTTCACATATAGGTGAGACCTATCTTGAGGACGAGCTCAATCAAGCAAGGCTCGAGGGTTATGACCCTTCCACATATCAATGAATGGGGTTTTGGTTTTTCAGTGTATATATATATCTACACTTGGTATTTTTCCCAGAAAACTTAATTAAATGGTTTGATACTTTGAAATGCCATGTCAAATGCTCTTTATGTTTAATTGTGCATTAGTATGGTTATATATATATATATATATATATATATATATTGTTGCTCGACACTGCGGACGCTCAAGTAAGCTTCAGGTGAGTATATTAATGGTAGTGATGGTAATGAGTATATTAGTGTTGAGATGTATTTCGAGCTATTTATCTTCCACCCCGGTGTTAGTGCTCCGCCCGAGGACAGGACCTAGCCTTCATGTGATCGTTCACCTCCCACACCACACGCTCACCTTGGATACAAGGCAGGTGCCAGCCTGTCGTACAGACCACTTTAGGTGGTTCTGACTCGTAGGTGACTTGTGATACTTCGCACAGCCTTCACGTGACTGTAGCACTTGAGGGTATTTATTTACACCTGCCTGTCGTACAGACCACATTAGGTGGTTCCGACTCATGTGTAAAATTTGATTGATGAGTTGTGGACTCAGCCGTACAGGTCACTTTAGGTGACTCTGACTGACATACTATTTCATATTGATTTATTGCACCTAGCTTACTTACTTTCTTTTTGAGATTTGACATGGTATATTCGGTGGATTGCTATTTTGAATATGTTTTTGAGATATAATCATATATGCTATTTTATAGGAATTATACAGGTTTTACTGTGAGGGGTTACTACTTTTGATGAATGAAATGATTTTGAAAAGCTTTGTTTTTGCCTACTCACACTTTCAGTTTTGTGCCCCTCCAAGTTTTAGGTAGGAGTGCTCGTTGGTGGCTCATGAGGAATTCATAGCAGCTCTAATAGATTATCACCAATGTAGGACCATATTTGGTATTGTATAATTAGTATTCATCTTGCTGGACTGCACCTAGGATACCTACGCTCTGGTTATGTGTAGTCACTTTTAATATCACTTTCACCTTATCTCATCTAGTGTTTTAGTCAGTTGGTTTTTATTTATTCACATTTCTTATATCATTATTGCTTTCGCACTGTGCACATGGCTACTTCACCCTCTCGTGATGGCCAGCATGCCTCAATATTAGGTTGGGGTGTGTCAGTTTGGTATCAGAGCCTAGGTTTCACAATTCTGCATATCTTGTGAATATTCTAATTATGTTGGGTGTCTTCTGTCAGAACTATGTCTCCTCATAGAGAGCCACGTCCTTCAACTGAGCCTAGTTTCCCTAATATTGCTCAGTTAAGGGAAGCTATAGCTAATGTTATTCAGCCTTCGCTTCGTCCTCCCTAAAGGACACTTCTGGAGACTGTGTATAATCTGAAGTTGAATCATTTCATCGGTAATGAAGGACATGAAGGAGCAGAGCGGTGGCTCAATCATATTGAGAAGACTTTCCGTGTGATGCAGAGTCAGGGAGTCTTCATCCTGATAGGTGGTTCAGGACGACTACCTAGTTTTTAGGTCCGAAACCTGCATCTTAGTGGAGACAGTAGTCTTATCAGTTATCACCAGAAAAAGTTGCTGATTGGGAAGTTTTTAAGCAGTTATTTTAGAAGAGATTTATTCCTCCATAGTATATAGATCGCAAGAAGCAAGAATTCATGCACCTAAAGCAGGGAAAGATGACAGCTAATGAGTACTATAGGAGGTTGCTGCTAATTCGATTGAGATGCTTCATCGTTTCAGGTTGGGTACTAGAACGAAATGGCATTCTATGGCGACCACGATTCCTTGTACTACTTACCAAGAGTTTCATGAGATTCTGCTGCGGATTGAAAATTCAGAGATTATGCCTAGTGAGAGTGAGGAGGAAGAAAATGATGGAAATCAGAAGAAATATGATAAAGGTAAGGGTCAATCATCTTAGAGACCTCGTAAGACCCAAAGTTTTAAGAGGAGTGGCGCTAGTTCTAGTTCTTCTAGTGGAGGTATGAGTTCCACTGGTCAAATGAGAGGTGGTAGATGTTCTAGAGGTCATCGTTTTCAGAGGCAGAGAGATTTTGGTGGTTCTGGTAGTCCATTTTGTCTTAAATGTAATAGCCGACATTTTAGGGATTGCAAGCAGGGTAGCAGGGGATGTTTTACTTGTGGGAAAATAGGGCATAGGGCTATGGATTGTCCTCAGAATCAGCAGAGGCCCCCGCAGCCTTCCTTACCACCCCCAGGGCCGACCCAGCAAGTTTCAGGACTTAGTGGCTATGCCCAGGTGGGTCATGGAGGTGATTATCATTACCAGGGCGATGTAGCTCCATATTCTGCAGGGCAGTATCAGTATCCGTAGGACCTGTATCAGCAGAGTGGTTACCCTAAATATCCTAGAGGTTATACGTCGTATCCTCCCTATTCAGTTGGTGGGTCTCAGTGGTATCCTGGAGGACAGCCCCAGCATGTGGAGGTTGCTTCTAGTAGTGCAGGATCATCGCGGCAGTCTAATCAGCCAGTCCAAGGGTGTAATGTGCAAGGTCATGGTGGTCAGACTAGCAGAGGTTGTAGAGGCCAACAGCAGGCTCAGAGACGTATTCACCACATGACACTATAGGATGCTCAGAATAATCCTAATTTGATCATGGGTACGTTGAATATTCTTGGTCATTTTGCTATAGTATTAATTGATTGTGGTGCTACGCATTCTGTTATTTCTCAGTCATTCGCTCAGTTGACTTAACCTCACCCTACACCTCTAGGGTATGATTTAGAGTTTGCTATGCCTAGAGGATAGAGATGTTATGTTAGTTGTGTTTATCCAGGATGTCCCGTGTTAGTGAAGGATGTAGTTATGCCAGCTAATCTCATTCCATTAGATATTGTTGATTTTGATGTGATTTTGGGCACAGATTGGTTGCATTATAATCGTGCCAATATAGATTGATACGGGAAAGCAGTTACTTTCCATCATCCTGGATTGCTTGAGGTTACATTTGTGGGCGAGTGTAGTGGAGTGAGGCATGGTGTTATTTATGCCATAAGAGCTAAAATATTGTTAGAAAAAGGTTGTCAGGGATATTTGGATCATGTGGTGTTGAATGATAATACTCCTACTTGTGTGGAGAATGTTCGAGTGGTCAGGCATTTTCCTAATGTGTTCCCTGATGATTTACCTGGATTGCCACCAGACCGAGACGTGGAGTTCACCATTGATTTACTTCCAGGTACAGATCCTATATCTTTGACTTCTTATCGAATGGCTCCTACTGAATTGAGGGAGTTGAAGATTCAGTTGCAGGAATTAGTTGATAAATTTTTTATTCAGCCTAGTACTTCACCCTGGGGAGCTCCAATTTTATTTGTGAGGAAGAAAGACAGGACCTTAAGGCAATTAAATTAGGTAACGATTAAAAACCATTATCCATTGCCACATATAGATGATTTATTTGATCAGCTTCAAGGCACCTGTGTGTTTTCTAAGATTGATTTGATGTCTTGTTATTGAAGATCAGAAGTAAGGATGTCCCCAAGATGGCTTTTAGGACTCGATATGGTCATTATGAGTTTCTTGTGATGCCATTTAGGTTGACTAACGTACCTGCAGCTTTTATGGACTTGATGAATCGAGTATTCCAGCAATATTTAGATAGGTTTGTCATTGTCTTTATTGATGATATTCTGGTGTACTCTAAGTCGAAATCAGAGCATGTTCGACATCTTACTTTGGTGTTGAAGAAATTGAGGGAACACCAGTTGTATGCCAAGTTTAGCAAGTGCCAATTTTGGCTAGATCAAGTGGGCATTTTTAGGACATGTCATATCTGCTCAAGGTATTCAGGTGGATCCTCAAAAGGTAACAGCTGTTGAGAATTGGGAGCAACCACGAACCGTCACTGGGATACAGAGTTTTCTTGGCCTAGCAGGTTATTATGGGCAGTTTGTTAAAGATTTTTCAGTTATTGCATTACCACGGACGAGGTTGACCAAAAAAGATGTTAAGTTTGAGTGGGATGATAACTGTGAGCAGAGTTTTCAGCAGCTAAAATATTGTCTCACTCATGCACTTGTTTTGACGCTTCGTGATGATACTGGTAATTTCAAGATCTACAGTGATGCTTCCTTGAATGGTCTGGGATGTGTGTTGATGCAGCATGGTAGGGTGATTGCTTATACTTTGCATCAATTGAAGCCTCATGAGATGAATTATCCTACTCATGATCTTGAATTAGCAGCTATTGTCTTTGCCTTGAAGATTTGGAGACATTATCTTTATGGTGAAAAATGTAAGATTTTTACAGATCATAAGGGTCTTCAGTATCTTTTCACTCAGAGGGATCTTAATCTTCGACAACGAAGATGGATATAGTTGCTCAATGATTATGATTACACGATTGATTATCACCCTAGTCGTGCCAATGTAGTGGTAGATGCACTTAGTAGGAAGCCTCAAGCGAGAATTTATGCTTTGTGCGCTTGTCATGTTCCTCTTCTTGCAGATTTAATGTCCACTGGAGTGAAGTTAGAGGTGGAAGATCAAGAGGAAGCTTTACTTGCTAATTTCTATGTTAGACCAATTTTAATTGCTCAAGTGCTCGAGGCTCAGATGGATGACAAGGAAACCCAAGAATTAATTCAAGCAACAAATGATGGGAAAAAGAAATATCTAAGGATTAGAGGATCGGATGGCATGCTTATGCAGGAAGGAAGAATGTATGTGCTGAATAATGCGGATTTAAAGAAAGAAATTATTGATGAAGTGCATGTATTGGCATATGCAATGCATCCTGGAGGTACTAAAATGTATCGTACTATTAGACCATTTTAGTATTGGCTAGGTATGAAAAGGGAAATGATGAGTATGTGAGTAGGTGTGCCATATGTTAGCAGGTCAAAGCTGAGAGGAAAAAGCCATTTGGATTGATGCAGCCACTTCCCGTTCCACAATGGAAGTGGGAAGATATTACTATGGATTTTGTGTATAAGCTTCCTCATACACGAAATGGTTATGATGGCATTTAGGTGAAAGTGGATCGGCTTACTAAGTCAACGCATTTTATCCCTGTGAGGGAGAAATATTCATTAAGCCGATTAGTTGAATTGTTCTTATCGAAAATTGTTAAGTATCATGGGGTTCCAGTGAGTAGTATCTTGAATCGGGATCCTAGATTTACTTCTAAGTTCTGGGTAGCATTTCAGGAGGCTCTTGGTTCGAGGTTACTTTATAGTACAGCATATCATCCTCAGACAGATGGACAATCTGATAGGACTATTCTGACGTTGGAGGATATGCTGAGATCTTCGGTATTGCAGTTTGGTGACGCCTGGCATCAGCGGTTAGATTTGATGGAGTTTGCATATAACAATAGTTACCATTCAAGTATTGGTATGTCACCATTTGAGGCACTTTATGGCAAGTCTTGTCGTACTCCTTTGTGTTGGTTGGAGGTTGGTGAAAGAGTTTTAGTGGGCCCTGAGATTGTAGAGGAGACTACTCAGAATATCCAGGTAATTAAATCTAACCTGAAAGTGGCCCAAGATCGACACAAGAGTCTAGCAGACAGGCATGCCACTGATCGAGTGTATAAAGTGGGTGATTGGGTATTTTTTAAGCTATCACCGTGGAGAGGTGTAGTGCCTGCGCGTGGGCCGCGAGTCTAGCCGTGCCTTGGTCGGTGCGTGACAACATGTGAGTGGTCGGAAAATTTTCTAAAAATATGGGGATGTTCCTGAGGTTGAGTAGGTCACGGTGGTATATTCAAATACCCCAATTGAGCAATGTATGAGAAGTTATTACCTAGTTTTGTTTATGTGCTTAAAAATAACGTTTAAATAGTTGTTTCGCATATAGGTGAGACCTATCCTGAGGACGAGCACAGTCAAGCAAGGCTCGGGGGTTACAACCCTTCAACATATCAGTGAATGGGCTTTTGGTTTTCAGTATATATATATATATATATATATATATATATATACACTTGGTATTTTTTCCAATAAACTTAATTAAATGGTTTGATACTTTGAAATGCCATGTCAAATATATATATATATATTGTTGCTCGATGCTGCGGACACTCAGGTAAGCTTCAGGTAAGTATATTGATGGTAGTGATGGTAATAAGTATATTAGTGCTGAGATGTATTTCAAGCTATTTATCCTGCACCCCGGTGTTAGTGCTCCACTCAAGGACAAGGCCTAGCCTTCACATGATCATTCACCTCCGGCACCATACGCTCACCTTGGATCCAAGGCAGGTGCCAGCCTGTCGTACAGACCACTTTGGGTCGTTCCGACTCATAGGTGACTTGCGATACTTCGCACAACCTTCACGTGACCGTAGCACTTGAGCGTATTTATTTACACTTAGCCTGCCGTACAGACCACATTAGGTGGTTCCGACTCGTGTGCAGAATTTGATTGATGAGTTATGGACTCAGCCGTACAGGTCACTTTAGGTTAGTCCAGCTAGCATACTATTTCATACTGATTTATTGCACCTGACTTACTTATTTTCTTTCTGAGATTTGACATGGAATATTCGGTTGATTGCTATTTTGAATATGATTTTGAGATATAATCGTATATGCTATTTTCTGGGAATTATACAGGTTTTACGGCGAGGGGTTACTACTTTTGATGAATGAAATGATTTTGAAAAGCCTTGTTTTTATCCACTCACACTTTTTGTTTTGCGCCCCTCCAGGTTTTATGTAGGAGTGCTCGTTGGTGGCTCATAAGGAATACATGGCAGCTCTGACAGATTTTCACTAATGTAGGACCATATTTGGTATTGTATAATTAGTATTCGTCCAACTGGACTACACCTAGGATACCTACGCTCTGGTTATGTGTAGTCACTTTTAATATCACTTTCACCTTATCTCATCTAGTGTTTTAGTCAGTTGGTTTTTATTTATTCGCATTTCTTATATCATTATTGCTTCCACACTGTGCACATGGCTACGTCACCCTCACGTAACGGCCAGCATGCCTCAATATTAGGTCGAGGTGTGTCAGCTTTGGCCGAAGAACCTTCGATGCCAAAGTTAGAATTTTGAGGGAAAGTGTTTGGAGAATTTTATAGAATTTTTGCTAGAGAATTGGAAGTGCACTTTGTGGAGAATGATGGAGTTTAAATAGGAGAGTGGCCGGCCTCTTTGGGTGTGAGAGGACCGGCCCCCTAGCTCCCTTTGTGGGCTAGGTTCTTGATTTGTGTTTAATTTGGGAGTTATGGAATAATTAGCTAATCAATTAGTCAATTAATAGAATATTTGCCTAATTGATTAGCTAATAAAAGGGGGAAATGAGGTAGAAATTACAAGGCGTGGCCAACCCACTTGGGAGAGAAGGTGACTGGCCTTATGTGTGTTTTTTGGGAGTAATTGGTGGTATAATTGGCTCTTAATAGATTAATTAGGTATTAAATCTATTAATTAGCCAATTAACACAATTTAAAAGAAATGTTTTGGGAATTACCTTGTAGAAGGGATTTGATGATGATGGATGAAATAGGCTTTGAAGCCAATCAGGAGGCCAATCACAGCGCCATATGTGTCGACATCAGAAGCCAATCATATCACGACACGTGTCAATATCAGAAGCCAATACACGACACGTGTCAATGTCAGAATGAAACCAGAAACTCTCTTCTATAAATAGAGATCATTCTCTCACTATATTTCCTAATGTCATTTGCACTAAATCATTCACTAGTACTTACTAAAGGAGAGCTTGAACCGATGTACTTGTGTAAACCCTTCACAATTAATAAGAACTCTTCTACTCTGTGGACGTAGCCAATCTGGGTGAAACACGTACATCTTGTGATTTCTTCCCTGTCCCTATCCATTTACATACTTATTCACACTAGTGACCGGAGCAATCTAGTGAAGGTTACAAACTTAACACTTTCTGTTGTACCAAAGTCCTCGCTGATTTTGTGCATCAACATTTGGCGTCGTCTGTGGGAACGACACTTATTCCCACTCTCTTCAGCTTTGCCAAGCTGGTTTCCACCATTCGTACACTCTCTTTTGACCAGGCATCCCTCTCCAACATGAGGAGTGAAAGAAGCCACAACACACAGAATGACACCCCTCTTGCACCTAGTGCAAAGCAATGAAAGAAGGAAGGAAAAAGGGTTGCTCTTCAAGCTAAAGTCGATAAGCTAGAAGCTCAAAACAACAAGATAGCAATGAAGAATGAGATCCTCTATGAGAAGTATGAGAAGCACTTTGAGATGCTTCACGAAACTAGACGTGCTCAAACACGCGAGCTCGTTGCCCCTGTGGACATCAACCATCATCTGGGTACCCCCCAACACGGAGGGTCACCTCCCTTTGACATGGGATCCCTGATAAGGAGCGAGTTAATCATCAAAACATTGATCAACATGAGACTTCTCTCAACCCAAATGCTTCGACCCAAAGCAGGAGAAGTGAAGGAAAACACCTCCTTGCAGAAGGGTTAGAAGGATCGAAAGCCGTTTATCATGACTGCTAAGACTTCCTAAAGCAACGTTGAGAGAATCCTCTCCGCATATGCTCGAAGATCAATGATCCAAGGGTTTCTGAAAGACTCAGTCCCCTCCTACGACCCAGGCCTGTTGCCAATCTAGGGAAGGAACATGAAGGTACAGGGGACTCTGAGGTATTCCGACAAACTCGCCCTAGAAGTCAGTACGGCAAGTCCAAGAAAAAACTACACGCCCTTGATCAAACTTTCCTACTTCCAAGAGGCGATGGAGACTTATGAAAGAAAATTCCAATGGTACATGGCTCCACTCAAGACCCCATTGTCCTACAGCTCCTTGAAGAAGTAAACAAGTTGAAGGCCGATCGTCAGGCCGAGATACCTGACTGGAACCAACCCAGGCCTGGCCCTCTCATAAGGAGGATCCTCGACACCCCCTTCAAGGGAAGACAAAACAAAAGCTTGGTTTACAACTATATACTGGATGGGAGGACCCAATTGAACACCTTAACCTCTTTGAGTCCACCATGGCATATCAGATGCTCACCGACGAAGAGCGATGTCTTCTCTTCCCCTCCACCCTATCTGGTAGAGCTCTAAACTGGTATTGTTGTCTTCCACCTAAGCCAGTAGACTCATTTGAGGAACTGAGGAAACTGTTTGTTTCTCAACACATCTTCCAGACCGATCGCTTGCATTCTATAGATGACTTGTACACTATTCGCCAGAAGCCAGACGAGTCACTACGAGAGTATGCCGGTCACTTCAGCCATGAGTATTCTCGCTACGCTGAGGCAGATGACAAGATCACCCTCAAGGGCTTCACGGCAGGCTTACGTGATTATTTCTTTAAGTACATGATTAATGCCAACACTTGGAAGACTTACTCTGAGGTGATGGCACATGCTTACAACCACGCCTTCGCCGAAGCAAGAACATACCAAGGGAACCCCCATATGGTTAACCCCTATCAACAAGTGGGAAGTGGAAGTCAAGTTCTACCAAGTGAGGAGATCTTGGCCATTTAGACATCCATTGCATCATTTCCTGACTCATTTAGCTACTCGCTAAGTCACCAAACGTTGTCTCTTGGTAAGAGGAATGATTTTTACTCTCAACAAGCCCATTACAACAAGAAGGATAAAAGTTTGTATCAAGACAACCAGGGGTGAATGTACCATCGACTATTATGACTATAGGGCCAAGCCTCACTCTTTCAAAGTGAAGGACTAGGTATTGAAGGAAATGCTATTATAAGAAGGCATACACATTACAAATGTTTTGACTCTCAACCGCTTCAGATCTTTTGTCACACAAGCCATTCGGCAAATATTTAAAGAAGAGGGAATTCAGACAACTTCTTTTGAGTCTTTTGCGTTCCTAGCACTAGAACACTTGGTCTACGCTGACCTACCCTTATACTCTAACTCAGAGCTTCAACATGCATACTTTGACAAAAAGTATGTGATACCAAGTGTTACAACCAACATGGTTCACATATCAAAAGCATTGATCCCTTCATGCATAGCAAAACATTCATAAGCATCACTCATATCAATCAACATAAACATCATACATTCCAACACATTCACACATAAACATTATACATTCCAACACATCCATACATAAGCCAATTGTGCTTCAAAAGGGTTCAACATACTTTGTGTCATTCGACACTTGCTACAATTTGCCTCGACACCTTGCCCTTATTTTCACCAACCAGGTGATGAAATGTGAAGAAGGAACTCATCTTCATGCCACCAACCAGGTGATGAAATGTACAACCCGTACTCTCCGTCATGCCACCAACCAGGTGATGACATGTACAACCTGTACTCTAATATCATTTGGCAACTTGTCCCTCATGCCACCAACCAGGTGAAGAAGGAACTCATCTTCATGCCATCAACCAGGTGATGAAATGTACAACCCGTACTCTCCTTCATGCCACCAACCAGGTGATAAAATGTACAACCCGTACTCTAATATCATTTATCAACTTGCCACTCATGCCACCAACCAGGTGAAGAAGGAACTCATCTTCGTGCCACCAACCAGGTGATGAAATGTACAACCCGTATTCTAATATCATTTGGCAACTTTCCATTCATGCCACCTACCAAGGGAAGAAGGAACTCATCCTCGTGCCACCAACCAGGTGATGAAATATGATGAAAGGTTATGAAGGAACTCACCTTCGTACCACCAACCAAGTGATGAAAGCAACTCACCATCCATTCCACTTACCAGAAGACCAGTGGTACAACTTGTACATGTGAACTCTTAGCATTCACAAATAATAAAAACCCTCAAGCTTGACAACTCAACTAGGGGAGCATTTATACCCAACAAGAGTTATAGTCACCAACAAAGTCGTATTACAAGCCAACAACAACTTCGGTGCATGGCATACAAAGATCAAGCTATTCAGCCCTCTTGCATCTGCTTCAAACATTTCCCCTCTGTAACAATGCAAACACTACAACTCTTAGAAAGCTTCACACACTTTTGATCAAGACAGTGTGAAGCAAAACCAATTTTTTGTGCCAACAAAAGCTTCATCAATGGAGGGCAACCACAATTCTCAAAAGCTTCACACACTCTTGATCAAGACAGTGTGAAGCAAAACCAATATATGGTGCCAACAAGAGCTTCATCAAAGGAGTTCAACCACAATTCTCAAAAACTTCACACACTCTTGATCAAGACAATGTGAAGCAAAACCAATTTATGGTGCCAACAAGAGCTTCATCAATGGAGGGCAACCACAATTCTCTAAAGCTTCACACACTCTTGATCAAGACAGTGTGAAGCAAAACCTATTTATGGTGCCAACAAAAGCTTCATCAAAGGAGTTCAACCACAATTCTCAAAAGCTTTACACACTCTTGATCAAGACAGTGTGAAACAAAACCAATTTATGGTACCAACAAAAGCTTCATCAATGGAGGGCAACTACAATTCTCAAACCTTCGAAGCAAATTCAATTTATATGGTTCATCCAAACCTTCGACTACTACAAGGTGTGGCTTGCATCACAATCTCTTGATCAACAGTGTAAAAGCAAAATTTGTATATGTTTTCTCTCCCACATTTTCAAATTTCTAGTTTCCCAAAAAAAAAAAAGGAAATTCAACAAAGCTTCATCAATGGAGGACAACTACAAATTCTCTAAAGCTTCACACTATCTTGATCAAGATAGTGTGAAGCAAAATCAATTCATGGTACCCAAAAAAAGCTTCAACTCCAAAGCTTCACCTACAAAGCTTCAACACAAAAGCTTCACCAACAAAAGCTTCATCAATGGAGGACAACTACAAATTCTCAAAAGCTTCACACTATCTTGATCAAGATAGTGTGAAGCAAAATCAATTCATGGTACCCAACAAAAGCCTCAACTCCAAAGCTTCACCCACAAAACTTCACCCACAAAAGTTTCACCTACAAATGGTACCCAACAAAAGCCCCAACTCCAAAGCTTCACCCACAAAGCTTCAACTCCAAGGCTTCACCTACAAAAGCTTCAACATAAAAGCTTTACCCACAAAACTTCACCCACAAAAGTTTCACCTACAAAAGCTTCACACTATCTTGATCAAGATAGTGTGAAGCAAAATCAATTCATGGTGCCCAACAAAGCTTGACCTACAAAAGCTTGACCCACAAACGTTTCACCTACAAAAGCTTCACACTATCTTGATCAAGATAGTGTGAAGCAAAATCAATTCATGGTGCCCAACAAAGCTTGACCTACAAAAGCTTGACCCACAAAAGCTTCACCTACAAAAGCTTGACCCACAAAAGCTTCACCTACAAAACTTCAACACAAAAGCTTCACCTACAAAAGCTTCACACTTTCTTGATCAAGATAGTGTGAAGCAAAATCAATTCATGTTGCCCAACAAAGCTTGACCTACAAAAGCTTCACCCACAAAAGCTTCACTCACAAAAACTTGACCCACAAAAGCTTGATCCACAAAAGCTTGACCTACAAAAGCTTGACCCACAAAAGCTTGACCTACAAAAGCTTGACCCACAAAAGCTTGACCCACAAAAGCTTCACCTACAAAACTTCAACACAAAAGCTTCACCTACAAAAGCTTCACACTATCTTGATCAAGATAGTGTGAAGCGAAATCAATTCATGGTGCCCAACAAAAGCTTCAACCTCAAAGCTTCACCTACAAAGCTTCAACACCAAAGCTTCACCTACAAAGCTTTAAAATATATATATATATATATATATATATATATTTAATTTTTTTTTTCAAAAATTCAAAAATTCAAAAATTCAAAAATTCGAAAAACAAAAATTGAAAAAAAAAATTTCGAAAATTGCCTAAGCCTGCTCTTCTTTAGGCCTAACAACCTTCATAACAAATATATATGAAGAAGGAGTTTTGGGCTACCACTTAGAAAGGAAATGCCTCATTCGTCAACTCCCTCGACCGGAGACTTGGGGGACTCCTACCATACGCTACTGCACCTTGATACTCGGAAGTCTCATGACCACTCAGTGACTTGGATTTTTCAAGTCTCCAAACGAGAAGTTTTCCTCACTCGGGAAATTAAGGGAGCACTACCTCAACCTACATGCTTCACTCACAAAGCTTCAACATACAAGCTTTAACAAAAGGAAAAATTCAAAGAACTTAGTGAAGAAGGCCTTGGTGTATTTAACACAATACGTTGAAATGAAGCAAAACTTGTTTATTGATATCTCCAATAAGTTACAAATATGTACATATACATGAATCAAAATAAACAAACAAGAGGGAGCCTTCATAAAGGTTGCTCAGGAGAAGTCTTAGCAGTCGGCAAAGCCCCAGAAAGAGGAGGCACCAGAGGGTGATTATTTGGAGCCTCAGTACTAGGCAGAACCTCAGAATGAGGAGGCACCGAAGGTTGATCATTTGGAGCTTCATTACGCGGTACAGCCTCAGAAGACGAAGGCAATAAATGCCTTTGGAACAAACCCACAAACCTCTGATGATCAAGTAAAATCTGACCATCAGATTCCTGCAACTGGTCGAGCTTCCTCTTCATGTTTGTAGCATAGTCATGTGCGAGCCTGTGCAACTGTTTATTCTCATGCTTGAGCCATCTGATCTCCTGTTTGAGACTTATCACTTCAGCCGCCAATGATTCAACTTGGCAGGTTCGAGCAAATAGGCGTTGGGCCATATTAGACACAGAACCTGCACATTGAACACTTAGAGCCAGAGAATCCTTAACAGCCAACTCATCAGATCGTTTGGAAAGTAGTCTGTTATCTTTGGGAGTGAGAAGGTTCTTGGCCACCACCGCAGCGGTCATATCATTCTTCATCACAAAGTCCCCAACGGTAAGAGGACTAGTAGGAGAGTAAAAAGGATGGGCGCCATATGTTGTCTTGAGAAGGCATGGCTGCCTCTTCACCAAAGTTCAAGTCAAAACGACGGTCGGATGGGCTAGACATTCTCAGAAATGATGAAGGATAACTGAGGTGATCTCTGAAGTAAGGAAAAAATTCCTACAAGCAATAACTCTCTGAATGTACTTCTTGCACACAATTGGTGCCCTTATAAAAGAACGGGCAACAAGGTCGTTGGTTCAAAAATCGAAGAGGCATCACTCTCCGGATTTCGAAGAGGCACCACTTTTCACACACAACATCAGCTCCTCGAGTACCACTGATAACTTTGCCAAAGATCTCTGACAAAGTTTAGACACATAAATTTTGAAGATCCCGCTATCCTACTATTACCCACAAGGGTAAAGGAACAGCACCACTGCTTGATAACTAGAAAGTCCCAATGTGTGTCAACCTCCGTGCTCCGTGGCAAGGCAGACTGGAAAAAATGCCTAACCTTTACTCACATTCGAGAAAACACTCCCAACAAGATTGCTTACTCAAAAATCAAAGAGGCACCACTCTCCGAATCTCGAGAGCCAAACTCCCAACATGATTACTTTCTCAAAAATCGAAGAGACACTGCTCTCCGAATCTCAAGAATCAGACTCCTAACAGGATTGCTTTCTCAAAAATCGAAGAGGCACCGTTCCCTGAATCCTGAGAGCCAGATCCCCGACAGGATTGCTTGTTCGAAAACCGAAAAGGCACCGCTCTCCGAACTTCGAGAGCCAAATTTCCTTAGATAAAGCTTGTCTGCAATCTTCACATGCAACATCAGCTTTCCAGATACCACATACCACTTTTTCAAAGCGCTCTGACAAAGTTAAAACATGTGAAGCTTGCAGCTCCCACTACATTGCTATGACCAAGAAGGGTAAAGGAATAGCATTATTACAGGCACCGCCCTCCAAATCTCAAAAGCCAGACTCCCAACAGGATTACTTTCTCAAAAATCGAAGAGGCATCGCTCTCCGAATCTCAAGAGCCAAACTCCCAACAGGATTGCTTTCTCAAAAGTCTAAGAGGCACCATTCTCCGAATCTTAAGAGCCAGATCCCCGACAGGATTGCTTGTTCGAAAACCAAAGAAGCATCGCTCTCTAAACTTCGAGAGCCAGATTTCCTTGGATAAAGCTTGTATGCAATCTTCACACGCAACATCAGCTTTCCAAATACCACATACCACTTTTTCAAAGTGCTCTGACAAAGTTAAAACACATGAAGCTTGCAGCTCCCACTACATTGCTACGACCAAGAAAGGTAAAGGAATAGCATTACTACTTGTTGTTAGGGAGACTCCTATATATGTCGACATCCATCCTCCACGGACAGGCAGACCTGCAAAAATGCTCAACCTTTCCTCATTTATGAGAGGGCACTCCCAACGAAGCCTCTCGAAATACTTAGCTTTCTTCCCCCTCCCCAATAATACCTATGCAAACCAGCCACACCAGAGCAAGAGTATCTCATATCATCAGGGTCAAAAGCAAGAGTATCCCATATCATGCTTTTTCCCTATCTTTTCCTTTTCCCTTGTTCTTACCTGCTAGACAAGGAGAAAGAGAGCAATCAGTCAGCACTTGGAATCAAGCTTCCAGTCAGGAACTGACTGCCTGGAACCCCTTGCCTGATTACTTGCCTGGCATTGCTCTCGAGTACTCATCTTTAACATCTTATGCTTCCGGAAAAGATACCACATCTACCTGAGGAACAGACAGGGCAAGTGAGAAGGATACAAGGAAGCATGTGGAGACAAGCGCAATGGAACACGTGCCGATTCATCTATTACTTCGTCAACAGCAAAAGTATCTCATATCATCAAGGTCGAACGCACTCTTGATTTGATGGACTTGTTTTGACCCTCAAATTCTTGAGTCGGCCTTATACTCTGGAGGAAACCAGAAAACCCTCCAACCCAGTTCAAGAATAAGCCTGTGGAAAGTTACTTCTCCAAAAGCAAAAGTATCTCATATCATCTCTTCTCCATTTGCTTCTCCTTATCCTTGTTGCTGTTTACGACACAAGGAGAAGGAGAACAATCAACTGAAAGCCAAAGTCGAACCTTCAATCCAGGTTGCTTGCTTGGAAGTTTGATTGCTTACCTTGTCTATTACCTCTTTCGGCAAATCTCCTAGCTCGGCGACTTGGGGGACTCCTACTATAAGGTTTTGTATCGCACTTGACCAAGCCCGAAACTACAAGTAAGCTTCAAGTGAAATTGATACATTACCTTGTGCATCTTCATTGGTTAAAGATACCACCCCTGGATGGAGGAAAAGTACTTCCAGAGAAGATGCCACAGCTACGTATAAGACAGATAAGGCAAGTGAAAATGATACCACACTTTGGTACTTAGAAGTTTCGTGATTACTCAATAGCTTGGATCTTGCAAGTCCCCAACCGAGGAGCTTCCCTCACTCGGGAACTTAGGGGAGCACTATTTGTACCATACTTGACCAATCCCGAAACTACTGAGCACCGGTCAACGTTATACCGTCAAGGAACCAGAAGAGTTTCCCTCCAACCAGGAGGCCAATCACAGCGCAACACGTGTCGACATTAGAAACCAATCATAGCACGACATGTGTCAATATCAGAAGCCAATACACGACACGTGTCAATGTCAGAATGAAACTAGAAACTCTCTTCTATAAATAGATATCATTCTCTCACAATATTTCCTAATGTCATTTGTACTAAATCATTCACTAGTACTTACTAAAGGAGAGCTTGAACCGATGTACTTATGTAAACCCTTCACAATTAATGAGAACTCCTCTACTCCGTGGACGTAGCCAATCTGGGTGAACCACGTACATCTTGTGATTGCTTTCCTGTCCCTATCCATTTACATACTTATTCACACTAGTGACCGGAGCAATCTAGTGAAGGTCACAAACTTAACACTTTCTGTTGTACCAAAGTCCTCGCTGATTTTGTGCATCAACACATTCCACTTACAGATCTATCTAACGATGCGTATGATTTTTTATTTTTTTTAGTCGAGCAATAGCGTTAGTTAGTTAAATGTTAGATTAGCCACCGATGGGTTCGAATCTACGTCTTCATGTAAGGGCACAACAAATTTTCATCACTGTAGTAAAAGAACACTTGCAAGTGCGTATAATTTTTTAATTTTAAGAAAAAAAAAAATCATCTGATCTAACGGTTAAAATATAAAATCCGAAGAATTTGTCCCTGGGCTTGTTATTCAAAGGCTCAATTTTACCTTCTTGCAACTACTAATGTAAGCAAAACGCCATAAACAATTTTCAACGACGTGCCACCCAAGTCTGATCTCTCCACGAGTGTAACCGACTGTTCTTCTAATTGATGTGACACAGGATATGACAAAATAAATGTAATTTTTTTTTTCAATAGTCTTGAAGTAACGAGTAGTTTAGGAAATGAATGATGAAGATTGAGTTTAAAACTCAAACAGGGAACATTGTTTAAAAAGTCGAATTACTTGGTAAGCTTAACCATTGAAGTCAAACCCGAATAATGAGCTTTAGAAATACGCACAAGAAATCAACCATATACTATAATATCAGTTGGTATTAAGTAATGTTATTTAGAAATACCAAAATTGACACACTGATACTTTTTAATGCAGGTAGATCCCACTTATAATAGTATAGCCCATTTCTATTAGGGAATGTCAGTAATTATGTTAGTTTTGGACGTCTAAATAGCATTATGATTTTGTAATAGTTTGGAGGCTTGGAGCCTTTAGTACTACTCGTAAATATCATTATCTTTTAAATGTTACGATAAACCAAATTCACTTAGTAATATAATCTAGTAGTATTCATATCGACTTACAGGTGGAACGTCTTAGGTTAGAATTTGAAGTTCGATACCAATTTTGTTATGGTTGACTCGCTGTCTGGCTGTCCCACTTTCTTACTTTAGTGTAAATATATCATTGTAAAGAAAAAAAAAATATCCTCCTCGGTTGCAGAAATTAACTAGACGTTAGTGAACCGTTTTAGCTTCTTGAACTTATATTGACACCATTGGAAAATGTATTTTCAACCTACATCGAAAATTAGAAAACAAAACGTAATCTTGGTTTCTTGCTAGGCAATCTCATATTTTGGTTGTAATCTACTAAAAACTGGAAGTCAAAACAATTGAAGCTAAGACGCAACTATGTCCAAAATTAAGTTAAAAAGAGTTCAAAGTTTTGATACAAAAACACCACGAGGAAATTTGCGTACAAAATGTCTATTGTCTCAGACTCAGCCATAACATACAATGTAGCATACACTACTTATTCTCGGAACCGCAAGGATATTCAGAAGAGCATAAAATGCAGAGACAACACCATGACATGAAGACAGTGGCACTGCACATACTCATGCGGCTCTTATGAAGACAGTGGCGGAGTTTCAGAGTTCTTCCAAGTACTAAAGTCATCCATATATCTGCCTCCTTTAACCGCATCTGCTGAAGCATAAGATTCAAGCTCAGCCATTTCTTCTGGTGTCAGTTTCACAGATAGAGCTCCAATATTCTGGTTAAAATTCTCAATCTTGGTGGTTCCGGGTATAGGACACACATCATTCCCTTGGTGATGAACCCAGGCCAGTGCTAGCTGAGATGGGGTGCACCCCTTCCTTGCTGCAAGATCACTAACCCGCTCGAATATTGTTTTATTATGCTCTAGGTTCTCCGCTTGGAACCTGGGTAGATACTGCAAACAACAAGCCACATATATACAAGCAACAAGATTAATGACTTTATCAAATGGCATGATAAGCATATTCAGCATAACTTTGTAGCAACACAATACAGATTCCTCGATCAAATGTTGGGCACCAATCCCTTCTTTTCATGGCATTAACTAAAAAATAGCTGAGGATTGTCGTAAAGAAGTAAAGTAAGGCAGGTTGGCCTGATGGCAAACTGTCAATTGCCAAATGGTTAATCTACCTGAGATGAAAACAAAATTGCAAAATTGCAGTAACTTTCATAGAAATAAGGAGAGGCAGATGGGCAACCTGGCTTCAAACTTTGACTCTTCAAATTATAATGGTGTAGGACGTGAATGGCAAAAACAACCATTATAATTTTTTTTAAAGAAAAAATAATCTCATTTGGCCTTATATGCTACTCTAAGAATTTGTTACCTTAAAACATGATTATATTAAGGATGTTTATGCCTCTAACGTCGGAATAAATCAGGTCCACTTGGATACATAAGTTAGAAAATTAAACCTTTACTGCATAAGTTCCACTAGAGGAAGGCTGCTAGGAGCGATTACTAAATTTCGAGAAGTCATTTCCTAACTTGATGACTTAGGGATATATTCACAATAATAGCATGAGGATGCTACAATGTTCTTTAATGTACATGGACTTTTGTACTTCAGAATATATAATTATGAAACATATCAACAAACCTTTCGGAAATCATCATTGGCTAGATTGTCGACGAACTTAGCACCTGATGAAAAGAATCCTCTTCCTAGAGGACTGTATGCAACAATACCAATGCCAAGCTCCCTGAGAAGATAGGAAAATGAGATTAACATTGGCTGCTACCACCTAAAACAAACTTTAGTTAGTCCTATTAAGCCTCACCGGCAAGTAGGAATTATATCTTCCTCCACATCTCTTGACCACAATGACCACTCCAACTGCACAGCTGTTATTGGATGAACAGCATGCGCTCTTCTTATTGTGGAAGCTGAGGCCTCCGATAGACCAATGTACTTTATCTTACCCTCTTCAACTAGTTTCTTCATTTCCCCAACCTTGCAAAATAGGTGAATCATGATGCACCAGTCTAGTAAGAAACGTGACATAGCTACAGCCGACAGATAATTATACCATGCATTACATAATTAGACTAATTTGGATGCAACAAAAGCACTTAAATAGAGGAGGATAGTGGCCAATCATGTTAAAGGAATGGTGGTTAACTATGAACGCACTTTGCATAATTCAAGATTTAAAGTTTCAAAAGATATGCATCTGGTAGTTATCCCAGGTCCCAACAATAGGATGCAAGCACAATAATCACCATGTCGAATAGCCATCATGTATCAAATAAAGAATTCAAATTTTATGTAGAACAGAGTTCAGACATATGATGAAGATGACACAACGCACACATATGATAAAAGCTAATAACAATCATATACCAGCCCACCTGCCTGCCCCCTCTAATATAATTAAGACCTTTTTAACTTCTTGTAGTTATAATTATTAAGAAGATTTACACAAACCAACATCTAAAGGTTGACATATATTAAGACGAGTTTAAACTTTTGTAACTCCTTTGTCATCGCTTAGCATTTTGCAACTATGAGGAGAAATGTTAAGAGAAAATATTACACTCATCAGTGACAACAAGCCACCTCACGTTTGGCGAATTTTCAAGCCTACCACGTAGGCAAATCAGGTGATATGGAGAACGTATGGCCATTGGATTTCACATGTGAGACAACTTGCTATGATGCGATAAAGAAAGTTTGAGGTTCCACTATAAAACCAATTGGCCATATAAGGAATAGCTCAATCACTTTTAAGCTCATGCAAGGTCTCTCCTCCCATCAATGTGGGATTCATTCTCAACACTCAATTTGTTTGTACCATACTTGACCAATCCCGAAACTACTAAGCACCGGTCAACGTTATACCGTCAAGGATCCAGAAGAGTTTTCCTCCAACCAGGAGGCCAATCACAACACGACACGTGTCGACATCAGAAGCCAATCATAGCGCGACACGTGTCAACATCAAAAGTCAATCACAACACGACACGTGTCAATGTCAAAACAAAGCTAGAAACTCTCTTCTATAAAAGGAGATCATTCTCCCACAATATTGCCTAATGTCATTTGTACTAAATCATTCACTAGTACTCACTAAAGGAGAGCTTGAACCTATGTACTTGTGTAAACCCTTCACAATTAATGAGAACTCCTCTACTCCGTGTACGTAGTCAATCTGGGTGAACCACGTACATCTTGTGTTTACTTCCCTGTCTTTATCCATTTACATACTTATCCACGCTAGTGACCAGAGCATTCTAACGAATGTCACAAACTTAATACTTTCTGTTGTACCAAAGTCCTCACTGATTTTGTGCATCAACACAATTCATTGCAGACAATATAAATATTATACAATTTAGTAACCACATTGATCTATAATTGTAAATAAAAAGAGATAAAAACTTAGAAGGTGAAGAAAACATACTGTGACTTCAATGGGGACACGGGTGTCAACCCGATGCTGATAATAGAGATCAACAGAACCAACGCCAAGGCGTTTCAGGCTACCCTCGATAGCAGCTCTCACATATGCAGGGTCACCTCGAATCTCCCTCTTGTTATCCGCAAAGCTGATACCGAATTTTGTGGCCAATTCAACCTTGTCCCGTACCCCTCCCTTGAGAGCCTGTTCCTCATCAAACCAAACAAAACCCAATTCACTCCATCATCATTCCACTCAATTCAACATCAAACCAAACAAAACCTATAAAGCAATTACATATAAATTCACTACAGGAACAAGAGTAAATCGATTCGAACCCAATTCACTAGACCATTAGTTCATTCCCCCAAAAAACCCAAACACAACCCACAAAGCAAAGTTATATTTTATTCTCTCTCTCTCCTCTCTCTCTCCTCTCTCTCTCTCAAGAAGAACAAGAGTGAAGAAGACAAGCCAATTGATTTCATCATCAATCCATTCAGTTCAACAATCCAAACAATTCCAAATCCAAAAAGTTACTAACAAAAACTATCAGAGTGAGTGATTGTGGTTGTGAGGAAAGAAGCAAAACAAAAATTAACCTTGCCAAGGAGAATTTCGTTGGTGTAGGGGCCGTAGATGTCGGAGGTGTCGAGGAAGGTGACGCCGGTGGCGACGGCATGGTGGATGAGAGCGATCATGTCTTCATCGGGCTTGGGAGGGCCGTAGAAGGCGGACATGCCCATGCAGCCAAGTCCTTGAGCGGAGACCTCAAGGCCTTGAGAACCCAACTTGATCCTCCTCACTACTCCTGCCATTGCTGGTTAACTGCGGTTGTTCTTGTTTCGGACTGAATGATTAGATTGCAAAGCGAGGGAGCAGGAGATAGATATACGAAGAAGAGGGGCTGTTTAGTAAAATGAGCGAGCAGTCGCTAATCTTCTACTCTTCTACTCTTCTGTAATCCTAAGTAAACGTAAGGGCCTGCGTCACACTGATGTTGTTTTTTTAGTCAAACCGTCAAAGGAGAAATTTTATAACAAAGTCCGATCGGACACTGTCCAAATACCACAGCGTCACCTTTTTGTGTATTTGTCGGAATTTTAGCTTAATGTTTTAATCCAACAACCCTCAAGACGGCAAGGACGCAAGCCAAACTAAATTATTCCACATTGTTTAATACTTCGGACTTCTCTATTATTACAGTTTATTTTTTATTTTAAACAAAAAATTTAACAATTAAAATATCTGAGTAGCCAAAAGGCTTCGCTGGTGAAAAAATTAGAATTTAAATCCTTATGGTGAAATTCTATATGCTTCAAATTTAAAATTAACATTTATGTCTACTCTTCATTATCCCCTCAAAAAATACCTAGCAGCGCAAAACAATCAGACCCCAAACAAAGATTACATGCAATCCTCAACAAGGAGGTCCAAGATGAAATTAGGGGATTTAAAAATCACAAAAACAAACTTCTGAAACAAATCTCAGAAACAATTCATTGGTTTCTGCTCCTCTTTCATGTTTCTGGTTTTTTGTTTTGCTTGATATAAGTGATCGAGCAACAAAGGCGCAAAGACAAAGCGTTTGTTTCATTTAGTGCTAGCCTGGCTTGAGAGATCGAGAATTTTTCTAGTGGTGGATTTTGTCTCGATAAGTCCTACATACGGCGTGCATTTTTATTTGTCCATCAACTTAGCACGATCCTAAAGCTTACAACTCTCATGGAATAGGCATCATTCGTATGGGACAGTTTAATGGAAGCGTGACGTGTCTTTTTGCTTCAGTTGGAAACTCATACTGCAGTTCATAATATACTACTAAAAATATCTTTGCTTCACCCAATGGTAAATTTTAGTACACTCCGGATATTTTGAATTCTGGAGCACCGTAAAATTTTCGTCAATCACGTTGTCAGAACTTGTTCGTGTCTCTACTTGATTCATGGTGCAAACTTCAAACAATCTTTCTTCCATTCAAGTTTCAAAAGGAGAGAATGAGCCACTTATGCGTAGGTTAATAGACTTAATATCAACAAAAATGAGACTAAAGTTCATATAGAGAAATGGTATGAATCCGTCTTCATAACTTGGCGTCATCTAAATATGCAACGTTCTCCGTTTCCTTTACGATTTTGAGATGTTTTCAGAATTTGTTATTACAGAAGATTAGCATACATATAGAATGAGAAGTACAAAACATACATATCTAATTTAGTAACCTTAATCCAGTCACTGCAAAAAAAAAAAAAAAAAAAAAAAGGTCCATGCTAAAAAATTGCAATTTGGTCAAATTGTATTTCTCGTGGATCGTATTCCAATGAATCTAAAAGACAAATGGCAGAATATGACCGAAAGGAGACTTCAACAAACTAAAGATGCACTGTATCTCTTAGTCAGAAGTTATTTAGTTGGTTGAAGCCTCTTCTTGGTCATACTACTCTGTTTGTCTTTCAAATCCATTGGAATACCATCATGTAAAACACATTCCGACCAAATTCCAAGGACATCAGTTTGCAGCTATTGGATGTTTTTACACTTCCCACTAGAGCATAAGATCACTTCTAATATTTATGAGCCCATTACTAGAAGGAAATGGAAATTGAAGATCTGAAACGCTAATGAAATCTTGCCCTATCTTCAGTGTATGAATTACGTCAAAGACTTCAGGTTAGCTGACATGTCTATTTTCCCACCTGCTCATCCATAGAAGTCCAAGCTGCTCCAGCAAGTGTTCAAGTTTTACAATTTCATGCAAGAGCGTGATGGAGAATGGAAAATAGACATGTTAGCCAGCCCGAAGTTTTTGGCATAATTCATCCACCTGTGATTGAGCAAGGTCTCTTGGGGGATCTTTAATTTCCATGTCCATATTGTATTGAGCAAATACATATTACTACTGCATACATCACAACTAAAATATCAAGCAAGACGTTTTTATCAAACACCTGCTGAATTTTAAAGAACTTTTCCCCCTAGAGGGTAAAGGGTACGCAGTTCTGCATCCAACTGATACTTCCTGCTTTCAGTAGCTGCTTGCCAAGGAAACCTATTAAAAAAGAAGTCTCATATAAACATAAATCACTTTCTGTACTGTAAATATGTAGAAACGCAAACAGAAATATGCGATGAGCAACTAATGTGTTTAATATGCACACCCAAAAACAAGTTGACCCACATCTGATCTGGTATACACCTGGCCTTACACCCTACACCCTAAACATCCCCATATGCTAATACAGCAACCAGTTTATATGTGAACAAAATACCTCTATTACATGACAATTCTCATTGGTCCCAATGATGCTGCAACAAGAAATGCCCAAAATGTCAAACAAAAACAAAGTGATGATTCTTTACTTTTCAAAGAATAAGGTCCTCACCTTTTGCACTTTTCAGTTCCCTGTATTTGATTTTCAGGTTGTGAAACGAAATCTTTGGCGCTACGTGCTACCTCTGCTTCAACTACTGCCTCCAACACAAGGTTTGATCCTTTAACATTTTCTGTCATCACAACCACTGGTTATTATTCCGACATATATATGTGAGACACTGAGATGAAAAGGTAAACTGTTTGCAAATTCTCAGTAAACTCTAAGGGATGTTTAGTAATAAAATGAAACTAGTATATGTGTGTGTGTCAGAACAAAGGTTTGTAGAAATAGTTTAACGTTTATTGTATTTCCAGGAAATATTCCAAGAGTATTCCTATGACATTAGTTTAAGCCCATGGCCCAGCAAATAGCAAATCAATTCCATATGGGGTATCAATTATCATACACAACTAGACTAAATGAAAGAGCAACACCTCTGTTGAAAAGGCATACAAGGGTATGGATAAAAGATGGCTAGGAAGCACAACCATTGATATGAAACCATAATTGTGAAGCACATAAACTCTTGACCTCTATGACTCAATATAATATTGGCAATACAGAAAAGTAAGTAGTTTCATACGAAGGTTTAAGGATATTGTTGTTTCTCTAGATATTGAAATGGGAATTCCACCCCCGGCTGGTACCTATGTTGTGCCCAAATTTGGACAACAAATAAATGATATCAAAATTAAGTTTTATAATCAAGAAGACTGTTACCCTTGCGAATTGGTAGCATCCCAGTGCTTTCAGCAGAAATAGGGAGAACAATGAAAAGACCACTTTCATCATAAAGGTTATCTTTCTCTGCACTGCTCTTCAAAGCACCAGTCTTCACTGTCGATGCAAATTTCTTCCTCCTTGATCTTGGACAATTTTGCACCTACAAAACAATTAACATCTTAGGTTAAGGCCAAGAGCCTCACGCGCCCACGATGAATGGGGCGGCTTTGGCCGAAGAACCTCCGATGCTAAAGTTAGAATTTAGAGAGAAAGAGTGTTTAGAAAATTTTGGGATTTTTGCCAAAGTGTTGGAATTGGCTTTTTGGTGAGAAATGAGAGTATATTTATAGGGATAGGAGGTGGCTAGGGTTTTTTGGGTTTGATTTAGGTTTAATTAGCCAATTTATTTGGCTATTAAACATAAAATGAATGTTTTGGTGGTTTTTTGTATAATTGGCTAATCAATGTCACAAAAAAGGAAAATTATGGTGAAAAAAGAAGGAAATGGCCGGCTCCCTTTGGAGAAGGGATAACCGGCCTTTATGGTGATTTTTGGGCTTAATTTGGTGATGTAATTAGCCTTTAATATATTGATTATATTAATTGGTTGATGATGTTATGGAATGTTTGAAATAAATGGCTAATTGAATAAGGAAAAAATGAGGTAAAAACATATATGGAATGAAATAGTTTTTGAATTGTTACCCATTTTGGGTACTCCTGACTTGGTTGATAGATGATTCTCCACTGCTCGCGTGTAGGAAACCCGGTATGACTCGAGGGTATTTTTGCCCTCTTTTGTCCAAAAGTCCACTTGTCGCCTAGTGAATATTTTTGGCTCCACATTCACAGCATCAGATTAAGCCAATTTTGCATATGCAGTTGCTTGACTATGAATATTAGGTGACTCAGAGGTTGTGAAAGTGCTATCCCGTCAAAGTCAGGTACAAAGAATTTATGATGATGCAACATGGACCAATTATTAGAAGAAATTGTATAATTCAAACCGTCATTGCAGTATTTACTGACTTCAGCTCCTCGTTAGGCTTCTCAAGTGAACTGTTGGCCCCTAACAAGGAAACGTATAAACTGGTAACCATGAGAGAAGCATCACATTACTTGGAAAGAATGTATGGCTGCTAAGAATACTACCACTACTCAGAGGCCACTACTCAGAGGAGCCGGGTCTTGAAGATTATCCATCAGCTTTCATGTCAAAGGGCCTGGATTCATGAGTGATATACTTCGGACTTCATAACGAATCGACTCTAGCTGTGCCAATGCATCTTGAAGATCTTTATGAACCTGAAGGTCATACAAGGGACATAAATTAACGAAAAAAAGGCATTGGGTTCACACACAATGAAGTTCTAATCACTATCGGGTTGTATACAATGCAAATTAGCTCAAAAGAACAGACAAAAAAATGAAAATATTTATCATCAACATCTTTAATAACTTAATTAATCTCTCTCTCTCTCTCTCTCTCTCTCTCTCTTACTTTTTTCCTGGATCAAACTTCTAGTAAAAAGAAGTACCTGGTGAGCTTGAGATTGCTGCATAACATTATCGAATTGACGTCGAGCTAACTGGACATACCCGATTGACCGACCGCTAATCTCCCTGCTGCTCTAGCAATTCTAGGCAAATCCTTTGGTCCTACAACCCGTTACACATCAAACCCAAGTCACTTTTCCAGTTACTGTTTCATGCAAAATTAATAACTTTTTATTAAACACCAAAATCACATAACCCATAAGAGAGAGAGAGAGAGAGAGAGAGTTTGTGAGTGTTACCAACTAGAGCAGCTGTGGCACCGATCAAGAGGAAGAGCTCCCCGTACGAAATACCAAACATTTTAAGGGTTGGTTTGGTATTGCTGTGCTTTGAAAAAAAACTGCTGTGAGAATATGCGGCTGTGAAATAAAGCCAGTAGAGTGTTTGGTAAACTTTTTTGTGAAAGTGCTTTTGGAAAAAAAAGCAGGATGATAGTGTGTCTTTTCATTAAAGAAGCACTGTAGCTCCGTGTGCTTTGAAAAAACTGGTTTTTTTTCAAAGCAGCAAATAGCAGCTTCAGCTTTTCCTTTGATTTTCAGCTTATTCTCACAGCAGCTTCCAAAATAAGCCCTTTTTTTTCAGTTTACCAAACACAAAAATGACCCTCAGCTTTTTTTCACAGTGGCTTTTTTTAAAATCACCTCAATCCCAAACGGGGCCTAAGTATGTTTGATCAAAGCCTCCTTCTACATTGAATGAGAGCATTGTAAATTCATCAGAATTCCCTTTTGTTTTTACTATGTTATGAATTTAGAAAACAACTCCACCTGTGTAAGTTTATCTTACATTGCCGGTCCCAAACCCAGGTAAAGGAGGAGGGGTAGGGCGTCAGGTAGTCGACAGCCGGCACTCCTCAGTTATGTCGAATCCTTATGAAAATGAATCCAGAATGAAATCGCGCTAAAGCTAGGGCGTCACCCGTAAGTGGCGCGCTATGTGGCCCGAGCACAGTGATAAGTGAGCAAGGGTCGCTGTATCTCCATCGGCACCCGGATGCAGTGTTAAATCAGTAAGGGGGCCATAGAAACTTCTTTTCGAACGACTCCACTCAAAGTTGTTTGGGAGCATATGCTCCTATCAACTTTACACAGGACACACAAAAGAAGTACTTTGATCCTATTGGACGGGGGAGGGTGAAGAAGCTAGGACAGAAGGGTAGAGTTCAAGAGAGTAGAATGCGTTTAGGAACGTGGAATATAGGAACCTTAACCGGAAAATCTATGGAAGTAGTGGAAGTTATGGTGAGGAGAAGGATAAATATTATGTGCCTACAAGAAATTAAGTGGGTTGGTCTTAAGGCAAAGGATCTAGAAAACTCAGGGTTTAAACTTTATTATTCGGGCACAAATAGAACGAGAAACGGTTTTGGCATCATCGTGGACAAGACCTTGACGCAAGATGTTGTAGATGTCAAGAGGGTAGGAGATAGAATCATGGCAATCAAGATTGTAATAGGACAAGAACTCATCAATGTGATTAGTGCGTACGCACCTCAAGTAGGGTTGGATACGAGTTCGAAGGAGAAATTTTGGGAAGACCTTGGAGACTTGGTGCAAGGAATTGCCCGGAGAAGTTATTTATAGGAGGAAATTTAAATGGACACGTGGGCAGGGAGACAAGCAACTATGGAGGTTTTCATGGTGGCCATGGTTTTGGGGAAAGAAACGAGGATGGGGAAGCTATCTTGGATTTTGCAATGGCATATGATCTCTTCTTAGCCAACACCTTCTTTAAGAAGAGAGAAGAACATGTAATCACCTACAAGAATGGGTCGTCAAAAACACAAATAGATTTTCTTCGAATGAGGAAAGGGGATCGTATAACTTGTAAGGATTGCAAAGTTATACCAGGAGAGAGCTTGGTTAATCAACATCGCTTGTTGGTGATGGATGTACATATCAAAAGAGTGAGAAAAAAGAACAAGACTTGGAAGTGCCCAAGAACTAGATGGTGGAATCTAAAAGGAGAAAAACAAGCCATTTTCAAAGAGAAAGTAATCACCCGGTGTGGGTGGGATAGAGAGGGGGAAGCTAGCCAAAGGTGGGATTACATGGCTAGTTGTATCCGAAAAGTAGCAAAAGAGGTATTAGGAAAGTCCAAAAGCTCTGCTCCACACCAAAAGGAATCTTGGTGGTGGAATGAGGAGGTACAAACAAAGGTGAAGACTAAGAAGGAATGTTGTAAAGCCTTATACAAGGACAGGACCGATGAAAATGGTGAAAGGTATAGAAGAGCGAAGCAAGAGGCGAAGAAAGCTGTGAGAGAAGCTAAGTTAGCGGCTTATGACGACATGTATAAGCGACTAGATACCAA
The DNA here is from genome assembly GCF_916048215.2 of Malus sylvestris. Taxonomy (NCBI): domain Eukaryota; kingdom Viridiplantae; phylum Streptophyta; class Magnoliopsida; order Rosales; family Rosaceae; genus Malus; species Malus sylvestris. Next base: position 37,511,350 of record NC_062272.1, on the reverse strand, counting down.
AGAAGGAGAGTTAGATATCTGTAAACTAGCTAGAGCAAGGGAAAAGAAGACAAGGGACCTAAACCAAGTGAGGTGCATCAAGGATGACGATGGAAAGGTTCTTGCTATAGAGAATGCGGTCAAAAACAGATGGAGAGGTTATTTTCATAATCTTTTCAATGAAGGACATGAAATGAGTACTTCTTTAGGGAAGTTGAGTAACTCAGAATAATGTAGAAACTACTCTTTTTATCGTCGAATCAGGAAGGAAGAAGTGGTTGTACCTTTGAAGAAGATGAAGCATGGAAAAGCAGTGGGCCCAGACGATATACCGATCGAAGTGTGGAAAGTCTTGGGAGAGACAGGTATAGCATGGCTCACTGACCTTTTCAATAGGATTTTGAAAACGAACAAGATGCCAAATAAGTGGCGAAAGAGCACTTTGGTGCCTATCTACAAGAATAAGGGCGACGTACAAAATTGCATGAACTATAAGGGTATTAAGCTAATGAGTCATACAATGAAGCTCTGGGAGAGAGTCATTGAGCATAGATTGAGGCAAGAGACACGGGTTTCGGACAACCAATTCGGGTTCATGCCAGGGCGCTCAACCATGGAGGCAATCTATCTCTTACGAAGATTGATGGAAAGATATAGAGATGGGAAAAAGGATTTACACATGGTCTTTATAGATTTGGAAAAAGCGTATGATAGGGTCCCAAGAGACATTCTTTGGAGGATTTTAGAGAAGAAAGGAGTACGAGTAGCATATATCCAAGCTATAAAGGATATGTATGAAGGAGCAAAGACTGCCGTAAGAACTCATGAAGGACAAACCGAAAGCTTCTCTATAACTGTAGGATTACATCAAGGCTCATCCTTAAGTCCTTACCTTTTTGCGTTGGTAATGGATGAGTTAACAGGACATATTCAAGATGATATTCCTTGGTGTATGCTTTTCGCAGACGATATAGTGTTGATAGATGAAACTCAGGAAGGGGTAAATGCGAAGCTTAACCTTTGGAGAGAAGTGTTGGAATCTAAAGCTCTTCGCCTAAGCCGATCAAAGACAGAATATATGGAGTGCAAGTTCAGTGCAAATGGAGGCCAAAATGAGTTAGGGGTGAGGATCGGAGATCAGGAAATACCAAAGAGCGATCGTTTTCGCTACTTAGGATCTATCTTGCAAAAGAACGGAGAATTAGATGGAGATCTCAACCATAGAATACAAGTTGGATGGATGAAGTGGAAGAGTACATCCGGCGTGTTGTGTGACCGTCGTATGCCACTGAAGCTCAAGGGAAAATTCTATAGGACGGCAATAAGGCCGGCGATGCTGTATGGCACAGAATGTTGGCCGGTGAAGCATCAACACGTACACAAAATGGGTGTAGCAGAGATGAGGATGCTTCGTTGGATGTGTGGGCACACGAGAAAGGATAAGATTAGGAATGAGGATTTTCGAGGTAAAGTAGGAGTAGCCGAAATTGTAGGAAAATTGAGAGAAAATTGGTTACGGTGGTTTGAACATGTGCAAAGAAGACCTACTGACGCTCCGGTTAGAAGATGCGACTACGGGACAGAGGTTCAGGGCCGAAGGGATAGAGGAAGACCTAGGAAAACTTTGAAAGAGACTCTAAGAAAAGACTTAGAGTATTTGGATCTAACGGAGGACATGACACAGGACCGAGCACAATGGCGTTCTAAGATTCATATAGTCGACCCCACTCAGTGAAGAAGGCTTTGGTGTATTTAACACAATACGTTGAAATGAAGCAAAGCTTATTTATTGATATCTCCGATAAGTTACAAATATGTACATATACATGAGTCAAAATAAACAAACAAGAGGGAGCCTTCACAAAGGTTGCTTAGGCGAAGTCTCAGCAGTCGGTAGAGCCCCAGAAAGAGAAGGCACCGGAGGGGTATCATTCGGAGCCTCAGTACTGGACAGAACCCTAGAAGGAGGAGGCATCGGAGGTTGATCATTCGGAGCTTCATTACGCGGTACAGCCCCAGAAGACGAAGGCAATAAATGCCTTTGGAACAAACCCACAAACCGCTAATGATCAAGTAAAACCTGACCATCATATTCCTTCATCTGGTCAAGCTTCCTCTTCATGTTTGTAGCATAGTCATGTACGAGCCGGTGCAACTGTTTATTCTCATGCTTGAGTCCTCTAATCTCCTGTTTAAGACTCATCACTTCAGCTGCCAATGATTCAACTTGGCGGGTTCGAGCAAATAGGCGTTGGGCCATATTAGACACAGAACCTGCACACTAAACACTTAGAGCCAGAGAATCCTTAACAGCAAACTCATCAGACCGTTTGGAAAGTAGTCTGTTATCTTTGGGAGTGAGAAGGTTCCTGGCCACCACCGCAGCAGTTATATCATTTTTCATCATGGAATCCCCAACGGTAAGAGGACCAGTAAGGGATAAGAAGGATGGGCGCCATATGTTGTCTGGATAAGGCGTGGCTGCCTCTTCAACAAGGTTCAAGTCAAAACGACGGTCGGAGGGGCCAGACATTTTCAAAGGTGTTGAAGAGAGAAAAGGTCGGACAAATCAAGATCTTAAAAGTGCAAGAAGGGAGCTTCTATTGGTGAAGATTCAAGTGTGCTTTGGAACTTAATGCCAGCCTCTATAAAAATCTGCACTCGACAGAGCTTCAGAAATCGAAGAGGCGCCTGCCCAGAAATCGAAGAGGCGTTTGCTTTCTCAAAAGTTGGGCTGCTCAGAGACCACGAGGGCCGATCTCAAAAATTGAAGAGACGTTTGCTTTCTCAAAAGCTGGGCTGCTCAAAAACCATGAAGGTCGATCTCAGAAATCGAAGAGGCGCTTGCTTTCTTAAAAGCTAGGCTGCTCAGAGACCACGAGGGCCGATCTCAGAAATCGAAGAGGCACCTGCTTTTCCTAGCCTTGTCAGCACCTGTCACATGCACACTCGGCTTTGCTGAAATTACGGGCATTCTGTTGAAGATTTCTGGTGAAGTAGAAAGCACGTGAATCTTACTGTTCAATCATCCACTTTCCACACGCACTATCAGCTCATGGGTACCACATATAACTTTCCCAAAGATCTCTGACAAAGTTTAGACACGTGAAGCTTGCAGCTCCCACTACATCACTATGACCAAGAAGGGTAAAAGAATAGCAAAGAAACAACACTAACAAAGTTTAGACACATAAATTTTGGAGGTTTAACTACCATATTATTACCCACAAAGGTAAAGGAACAGCACCACTGCTGGATAATTGGAAAGTCCCTATGTGTCAACCTCTGTGCTCCGTGGCAAGGTAGACTAGCAAACATGCCCAACCTTTACTCACATTCGAGAAAACACTCCCAACAAGATTGCTTGCTCCAAAATTGAAGAGGCACCATCCTCCGAATCTCGAGAGCCAGACTCCCAACATGATTACTTTCTCAAAAAATCGAAGAGACACCGCTCTCCGAATCTCGAGAGCCAGACTCCCAGCATGATTGCTATCTAAAAAATCGAAGAGGCGCCGTTCTCCGAATCTCGATAGCCAGATCCCCGACAGGATTGCTTGTTCGAAAACCGAAGAGGCACCGCTTTCTCAACTTCGAGAGCCAGATCTCCTTGGATAAAGCTTGTCTGTAATCTTCACACGCAACATCAACTTTCCAGATACCACATACCACTTTTTCAAAGTGCTCTGACACACATGAAGCTGGCAGCTCCCACTACCGTGCTATGACCAAGCAAGGTAAATGAATAACATTACTACTTGTTGTTAGGAAAACTCCTATATATGTCGACCTCTATCCTCAACGGACAGGCAGACCTGCAAAAATGCCCAACCCTTCCTCATATCTGAGAGGGCACTCCCAACGAAGCCTCTCGAAATACTCAGCTTTCTTTCCCCCCGATAATCACTCTACAAACAAGCTACACCAGAGCAAGAATATCTCATATCATCAGGGTTAAAAGCAAGAGTATCCCATATCATGCTTTTTCCCTGTCTTTTCCTTTGGCCTTGTTCTTACCTGCAAGACAAGGAGAAAGAGAGCAATCAGTCAGCACTTGGAATCAAGCTTCTAGTCAGGAACTGACTGCCTGGAACCCCTTACCTGATTACTTACCTGGCATTGCTCTCGAGTACTCATCTTCAACATCTTATGCTTCCAGAGAAGATACCACATATGCCTGAGGAACAGATAGGGAAAGTGAGAAGGATACAAGAAAGCATGTGGAGACAAGCATAACAGAACACATGCTGATACATCCACTACTTTGTCAATAACAAAAGTATCCCATATCAACAGGGTCGAACGTACTCTAGATTTGATGGACTTGTTTTGACCCTCAAATTCTTCAGTCGGCCTTATACTCTGGAGGAAACCAGAAAATCCTCCAGCCCAGTTCAAGAATAAGCATGTGGAAAGTTACTTCTTCAAAAGCAAAAGTATCTCATATCATCTATTCTCCTTTTCTTCTCTTTATCCTTCATGCTGCTTGCAAGATATGGAGAATGAGAACAATCAGCCGGAACTCGAAATCAAACTTCTGATCTGGAACTAATTGCTTGGAGCTCTGATTGCTTACCTTGTCTATCGCCTCTTTCAGCAGATCCCCTAGCTCGGTGACTTGGGGGACTCCTACTACATGGTTTGTATCACGCTTGACCAAGCCTGAAACTACAAGTAAGCTTCAAGTGAAATTGATACATTACCTTGTGCATCTCCACCAGTTAAAGATACCACCCCTGGATGGAGGAAAAGTACTTCCAGAGAAGATGCCACATCTACCTATGAGATAGATAAGGCAAGTGAAGACGAGAGCTTGAACCTATGTCATTTGTACTAAATCATTCACTTGTACTCACTAAAGGAGAGCTTGAACCTATGTACTTGTGTAAACCCTTCACAATTAATGAGAACTCCTCTACTTCGTGGACGTAGCCAATCTGGGTGAACCACGTACATCTTGTGTTTGCTTTCCTGTCTCTATCCATTTACATACTTATCCACACTAATGACCAGAGCAATCTAGCGAAGATCACAAACTTAATACTTTCTGTTGTACCAAAGTCCTCACTGATTTTGTGCATCAACAATCCTTAAGTTCTTACCTTTTTATGTTGGTAATGGATGAGTTAACAGGACATATTTAAGATGATATTCCTTGGTGTATGCTTTTCGCAAACGATAGAGTGTTGATAGATGAAACTCAGGATGGGTAAATGCGAAGCTTAACCTTTGGATAAAAGTGTTGGAATCTAAAGCTCTTCGCCTAAGCCGATCAAAGACATAATATATAGAGTGCAAGTTCAGTGCAAATGGAGGCCAAATGAGTTAGGGGTGAGGATCGGAGATCAGGAAATACCAAAGAGCGACCGTTTTCGCTACCTAGGATCTATCTTGCAAAAGAACGGAGAATTAGATGGAGATCTCAACCATAGAATACAAGCTGGATGGATGAAGTGGAAGAGTGCATCCGGCGTGTTGTGTGACCGTCGTAGGCCACTAAAGCTCAAGGGAAAATTTTATAGGACAGCAATAAGGCCGGCGATGCTGTATGGCACAGAATGTTGGGCGGTGAAGCATCAAAACGTACACAAAATGGGTTTGGACATGTGCAAAGAAGGCCTACTGATGCTCCGGTTCGAAGATGTGACTACGAGATAGAGGTTCAGGGCTGAAGGGGTAGAGGAAGACCTAGGAAAACTTTGGAAGAGACCCTAAGAAAAGACTTAGAGTACTTGGATCTAACGGAGGACATGACACAAAACCGAGCGCAATGGCGTTCTAGGATTCATATAGTCGACCCCACTTAGTAGGAAAAGGCTTTGTTGTTGTTGTTGTTGTATGAATTTAGAAAATCATTAATTACCGAATTCTTGTATAGATTGCCATTCTAACCAGTAACCACTACTACTAACTACCGACAAGGAAAATAAAAATCTGATCAAGAAACTAAACAAGGGAAACGATTGAGGACCCTAAATTCAACTTGCTTTCGTTGCAGTGGCTTTCGAAAAGAATCAGTGAGAAACATATGCAGTTCATCAAGCACTGATAGAGACTCTGACACCCATTTCATCAAACAGTTAGCAGGCGAGTTTTCACATGCATTATCAATTGATAATCACTTTTTTTCCACAACTTTTTACCAAACTGCAGCAAAAGCAACTTGGTTTTCACCAAGTAAACAAATTAAAAAATGAAAATAAAAATCGAGAACCCAATTGGTCTCCATCCATTTCGGAATCATGGAAATTACTTAATGAGAGAAAAAAAAGACCAATAAAAATCCATGCATAGTTCAGATTAATACAACGCAAAATCAGATACCTGTATGGGTTTTGAATGAGATTCTGCTTCAATGGAAGAGGAGGAATTCATTCACTGGGAAATGGGATTACACTCGGAGGGCAGTGTGGTTAATGGTTACCGGCATGGTGATTGTGAGCGTGGGGCGGAGGTATGTGAAGAAACTAGGGTGGGTTGAAAAACGAAAACCGAAAAAAACCAAGCTGAAAACCAAACGGAGACCGAAAAAAACCAAATTGGAAAAAAATAACCGAATCGAATTTGGTTGGTTCAAAAACCGAACTGCACCGATATATGAAAATCATGTATAAATCCTCAAAACCTCGTGGCGTGAGAATTCAGACCCCTTCCGTCCAGGTTGGGGATAGTTGCTTCAAGCCAACTTGACTGTGGATTTTGTGTTCCTATAATTGTACGAGTATGTTATCTATAGGTATTCTAATATTAAATGCTTTATAAAATTTCTAAAGTTTACAAACCCTAGCCGTCACTCCCATTTTGAAACACTCTCTCCGTCTCCTCCTCTGCTTTCTTCCTCCCTGCTTCCTCAATCTCTCTCTCTCTCTCCTTCCTCTCTTCCTCCAAATCACTCTCTCTCCAGTCTTCTCCTATCCTCCTTGCGGATTCCTTCTTCCAAACCATGATTTTCCCTCACCCCTTTCGAATCGAAACTGTCACAACTCATCCTAAATTATTACTATCGACGATGTAAAATGATGGTTTTATCCTTGGACGTTAAAATTGTAGTGTGTGTGTGTTATGCTTTGAGACTTAGATGACATTTTCTTTGGTTGGTTGGTGACCCACGTGGAACACACATACACACTTTCACTCTTTCTCTCTCTCTCTCCCCTTCCCGTGCACTCTCTCTCTCTCCTCCCTCTCGATTTTCTCCTATTTCCGTCAACCTTGTATGAATGAACGTCAAGTTCACCATTCACGCACGGATCAACGTTAAAAAGGTAAGGTTCTTGTTCCCTACAAGCTCCTGAGTCCATTCATACCATTATTAGGACCTGAAAACCTCAAAAACCCTGAGAACTCTAACCTCTGATTTGGTGCATTGTTCATGCACACGTAAATGTGAAGGTTTCAGTTGATTTTAAGCTCACATGGAGCTTTAGAAGGCCCTCACGAAGCTCGGAGAAGAAAAACCAAGCGATTTGGACGTCGGGATCGTCAGTTTCAAGTTAGGCTGATTTTCCTCAAATTTCTCTGGCGAGATTCCGTGATCTTTGGGGATTTAAACAGATAAGGAAATGTTCTACAAGTTAAGAGCTTCAATTTGGTACTAGTTTCATGAATTTTGGTTGAAAAATGAGTGAGATATCAAGGTTTAAAGAAATTCCCAGTTTCCGGCACCGGCAACGGTTGCCGGAGTTCTGAGGTTAGGGATGACGGAATATTCCTAACGGAGTTGGTTAGTTTTAACGGTTTCTGTTACTTTTAATGAAATATTCTTAACGGCATCACTGTTACCGTCAGTGTGCCTGGCACGTGCCCACGCGTGGGCGGCATGTTTGGCCGTGCCTTGGTCGACGCGTGGGTGGTCAGAAATTTTTTCTAAAATATGGGGATATTCGTGAGGTTGTGTAGATCACGTTGGTATATTCAAACACCCCATTTGATCATTGTATGAGAAGTTATTAGCTAGCTTTGTCTATGTGCCTTAAATAACATTTTTATAGTTATTTCGCATATATGGGAGGCTTATCCCGAGGACGAGCGCAGTCAAGGGTGACTCGAGGGCTACGACCCTTCGACATACCAGTGAGTGGGCTTTTGGTTTTCAGTATATATTTATATACTTGATATTTTCCCAGAAAATGCGTTTAAATGAAAGTATGCTTTGAATGCCATGCATCTAAATTTATATTTCGTATATGAATTAGTATATGATACATATATATTATTATGGTGATGTGGACGCTCAGGTAAGCCCAGGTGAGTTATGAATTGTGAATGTGATTAAGATGATGATTAATTGAGAAGCTTTGAGCTCATAAACCTGCACCTAGGGTGTTAATGATTAGTCAGAGATATGACATAGGTCTGTTATTATAATGTCACCTCCCGCACCATATGCTCACATTAGATCCAAATTAGGTGCACAATCTAGTCGTACAAACCATCATAGGTGGTTCTAACTCGTAGGTGACTAGCAATTTATCGCTCAGCTATTATGAGAGAATAGTATCGAGCATAATTATATTACACCCAGTCTTTGTTGGAAATATGCCCTGAAAGTCAATCTTTGGAAGAAACCTTTCAGGACAATGAATGGATGTATAGATGATTCTTGTACATCAAATGGCATAGATACTAATTAGGACTATCTCAACACACGATATATGTCCTAAATAGTGAATCCATGGACAATGGATTGATGGAAGAAGTAATCTAATGATGTTAGACTACAAAGACCTTCTTCACATAACCACCATGTCCAAAAGGTTCCTGGTCATAGGATTGTCGGAGGGATACTGACAATGCATAGACTGGTACATACTATGTCCGCTTCAATTGGAAGGATGGAAAGTCTCGTCCCATTCGTGTAGTGACACTAAGACAGGTATGTAGGTGCTCATTAAGGGAATGAGTTCACTGAACACAATCAAACGAGAGTACTTACATGGAGGTCTACTCACATGTCAAGCAAGTAACTCTAATGGTTGGAATAATGTAAGTAGTCATTTGACCTGAGGCATCATAGTTGTCTTGTGGTTAGGTACTTGATCTTTGATTATGTCAAAGTCACTCCATCCGCAGATGTCCACGGCATAGTTGGGGTTAAGCCACTTAGTCATGGAGGCAAGTGAATGCGCAACAAGGAATCTCTAATCCTCGTTAAGAGAGGATGAATACTCTAAGATATGATTCGGGAATCTTCGGCCGAAGTATCGAGCGTAATAAAGGAAAGCGTGCCTATACGACTCAAATGAATCATATAAGAAGGAATAATCACATTAGGGGTTTGACATAATATATCCATACCCTAGTAATGTGATTGAGAGTATTGTTTTAGAGAAGGATCGAATTACATTGTAATTCCAACTGAATAGGTTCTCCGAACAAATTCTACATTAACTTGGGTAGCCATGATATATGGTTAGATGTCACTCATGACTTGTGAGTTCTTCTAGATGATTAAATGTAGTCGTCAAAGAAGAAAGAGAATTAAAAGTAAGTTTTAATTCACTAAGTGATTGGATTAAAAATAATCAATTGGATTGGTGCCAATCACCTCACTGCCTTGCTAATTAGAACCTAAAATGATTGTTCACCAATACACTCTTGTAGTGAGTAACTAATGGATGATGGAAATAATTAATTGGATTAATTAAGTGTTGTGATTAATTAGAATGTCTAAAGAAATCATAAAAGCGATAAAAGATCGTTTTGGGCTTAAAGAAAAGTTCGGGTCTAATTGGGCCCATTGGGCCTAAACCCATTGGGCTTTTATTCAAGCATATGATGACTTGAAATAATAAAAGCACAAAGCCCAAACAACACTAAAGGGGCCGGCCAAAGGAGGGAGCGAGAGAGTCAAATGTTGACTTGTTTCTTTTTTGTTATAAAAGGAACTTTATAGCACAAAGTTTTATTAGGGTTTTTGAAGTGTTAAAACAACAAAAGAGAAAAAGAAAATATCTCTCTCAACACTCAAAGGGCCCGCCACCAAAGGGGGGTTTAGCTAATCATCTTCTCACCATTTTGGTTATTCCTTCATCCTTCTCACTACTCTAGTGGGTGAGGATCTTTAGAGGTCTTCAACTTTGGAGACTTAAGGAGAACCAAGGAGCACTCATTCTAACAAAGTGGAGGAGGCAAGGAGGGAGGCTAGGCTCAAGGAGTTCCAACAACAAAGGGCTTGAAGGTGGTCCATCCTTGGTCTAAAGTCTAGATCAAGAGGTATAAAACTACTCCTACACTTTGTTCTTCAATAAATTGTTTTTGATGCATCTTACATAAACCTATGCATCTTGAAAGGGATTTGCATGACTATAGCTTTGATATTATTTGATAACATGCTTCCGTTGCTTTCGTATATAAATTTTGAATTGTATATGCATGCTAGTCACTAGAAATCCCACATGAAAACTCATTATTTTCCCTTCAGTCTTGTCGTACAGGCCCCTTTTTAGTGGTTCCGACTTATGTGCAGTGTAGTGCCATATAGGTCATAGTAGTGACTCCGGCTAGATTGACTAATGAGCTATGAATTCAGCCGTACAGATTTATGCAGAGGTTCCGACTAATATGTTATTTTAGTGGTTCTAACATATATAAATAATTGTAGGACATCTTATGGTACTGTATAATTAGTACTCGTCCTACTGGACTGCACCTAAACTTTCTATGCTCTGATTAGGAGTATTTACACTTATATCTCACTCTTATTTCTTCTTGTTTATTAGTACACATTAGTAGCTTTCGATTTTTGTTTATTCGTATAACTCTTATCTTTATCGCTTCCGCACTGTGCACATGGCTACGTCACTCTCACGTGACGGCCAACATGCCTTGATCTCGATCGGGGTGTGTCAGGAACCCCCTCCAAATTGGAAGATTCTAATCCAAATTTTCCGATCTCTCACAGATAATTTTCGATTCAACACAAATATGATTTGTATTGTGGTTTTGTTGAATTAAAATGGGTTTTTCTTTTAATTATTTTGTTGGGGTTTTTCATATTGTTCATATTTTGGGGCTTTCCATATTGACATTTGTTTATTTTTCGATCTCTCACATCTGTTCATTGCTTCAGGAAACCATGGATTTCAAGTGGTTGTTGCTGGGCATCATTTCGGAAATGCAAGTGTGATGGCTCCTCGTTCACAACAATAATTCTAGATCCTTGTTGCAATGATTTGTTTGTGCTTTTCTACAGCTAGAAGATTCACTTAGGAATTTTTTAAGGAATTTTTTCTTAGGAATCAACAATATTTTGAATTGAATCATTTGGGACGTTTTAAACTGAATCAACAATGTTTTGTTAGGATTTTTTTTTTGTTGTTGAAGAAAAAAAAAACCCAAACCAGGCCGAAACTGAACTGGAAAAAAACCGAAAAAAAATTGAACCGAACCAAAATTTTGGTTCGATTTCGGTTTTGGCAAAAAACCAAACTATTTCAAACTGAACCCAGCCCTAGAAGAAACAGGGAAAATGGGTCAATTAAAGAGGTTATTTATTTACTTTCTTTTTTACAAATAATTGAATAATTTACATTCCACTAGGGAAGGGTGAATGATCATTATCAACAAAGGTTGTCACATTTTGTCCTTAATTTAATGTATTTTATCCTCTGGTACTGAGAAGCTACAAAAGTGCCCTTGGTAGGATAAGTAGAAATCCTACGTGGACATTTGTATCCTTGTCACTCTTTGTCCTTTTTCTCGCCTTACTTGATACTACGTGACCTTATGAACACGTAAGCACGAATGAGACGTAAATCGAACGCGCAACGACCAATTTACTCACTTTTCCCCAGGGGGCAAAATGATAATTTTGCACTCTCAAACTTGTTTTTCGAGACAATAGTGGCCTCTCAGTATTCAAGCATGCTGAAAATGGTACCAGGTGGAATATTCTGTAATTAAAATTCAATATATGCTTGACTAACTAGTTAGCGTCATCAATTAATGAAGATCAAAATTGTTAGTTTACCAAAAGCAAGAATAATTAATTATACTTGGTTTACTGAAGAGGTCATAGTTAACTAACGTCCAGTTCAATATACATGTCAATTTGCAAACCCTAGAGACCATAAATCACATGCAAAGGAATAAGGTGTTAGAGATATGCCTTGAAAATCAATCTTTGGAAGAAACCTTTCAGGACAATGTCTGAATGTATGGTTAAGTCTAATACATCAAAAAGGGTAAAGTCAATTATTAGGACTATCTCAATGAACAATATACGTCCAAATAGTGAGTGAATGGACAATGGATCGAAGGAATAAGTAATCTAAAGATGTTAGACTACAGAGACTTTTTTCACATAACCATAATGTCCAAAAAAATCCTGGTCATAAGAGTGTCAGAAGGGCATTGACAATCCGGATAGACCAGTACGTGCTATGTCTGCTTCAATTGGAAGGATGACAAGTCTCAAGCCATTCGTATAGGGACACTAAGACACGTATGTAGGTGCTCGTTAAGGGAATGAGTCCACTTAATGATACGACCAATATTGCATACATTTTAACGCCCTTTAGTTTTTATTCTTGTTATGTTTTTGAGTGAATTTAGTCTGTTTCACTTAGTTTTATGTTTTTCTTAGATTTGAAAAGTGAAGATGAAGAAAGAAGAAAAATGAGCACTTTTGCGATTAAAATGAGTTGGCATGCTGGAAGCAGAAGCTGTTTGTGATCAGTCAACTTTACGGATTAAACTGTACTTCCTCAGAATGAACCAGCTGTTGAGCCTTATACCATTGGAAAGATATGAAAGTTAGCTTTCAGAGGAATTTTACGGTTCGTGATTCCGAGTTTCCTAGAAGACGTTATAGTGGGTTTTGTACCGGATGTCCGCCAGCAAGATTTTACGCGGGATTTGCAAAGAGATTTCAGATTTACAAAGTTTAACTAAAGGAAACAAGCAGAGTAAAAAAAAAGGAAGCTTTTAGAAGAGTTAAAGACTATTCTAAACGGTGCATAGCTAATATATTTAATAGTTTAGTGTGCCACATCATCAACGAACTAATCCAAGTCAGAAGATAAATTCAAGAGTCCCATTCAAGTAAGTATGCCAGCAATTATTCAGGAAAAGAAAGAGGGCAGACCGGGGGACTTTAGGAGGCGGACAGAGAGAGTTTTTGGGGTTTTTTGGGGGTTTTCGAAGGTACAGAGAAGAAGTCGCAGCAAGGAGTGAAACAGAGTCGCCGATCACCTGGGCAATCCATCATCATCGTGTGGAAGTATTTTATGTTTTTCATAATTGTAATTATGTTTTCAGATTTTATGAGTAACTAAACTCTTTTTCTAGGGTTAGGATGATGCCCTAGCATGAATGTTTATGGTTTTTAATGTTATTCATTGGATTTCTAGATTCTTTTAGATGAATGCTTAATTACTGTTTGAATTGTTACTCTTTGTATGAGTTCTTTGATTGATCACCTTAGGGCTTTGCATCTAGTAAGATTGGAAGGTGAATTTGAGGCTGAACTAGCAATATAATTCAATTAGCTTCTTGTGGTTAAGTGTGGTAAATTACATTATTGCTTGACAAAGAATAATGGTTTGCTTGGTTCCCTTGTTTTCTAGAGCGTAAAGAGTCCTACTTGTTAAATTTATGCCTTACCCAGGATAGACTGCATGTTAGGATATATGGTTAGATGTCACTCATGGCTTGTGAGTCCTTCTAAATGATTAAATAAGTAGTCATCAAAGAAGAAGGAGAATTAAAATAAGTTTTAATTCACTAAGTGATTGTATAAGTACTAATCAATTGGATTGATACCAATCACCTCACTGCCTCACTAATTAGAATCTAAAACGATTGTACACCGATACACTCGTGTGGTGTGATAACTAAAGGATGATGGAATTAATTAATTGGATTAATTAAATGTTATGATTAATTCGAAAGTCTAAATAGATCATAGAAGCGATGAAAGATCATTTCGGACTTAAAGAAAAGTTCGGGTTCATTCGGGCCTATTGGGCCTAAACCCATTGGGCTTTTATTCAAGGATAGAGTGGCTTGAAATGATAAAATCCCAAAGCCCAAAAAAAAAATCACTAAGAGGGCAGGCTGTTAGGGTGAAGAAAAGAAAAGGTAAAAGTCAATTTGTTGACTCACTTGTCCCACCTCTATGGAGGAGTTTGAGTGAAAAAGTATTTTAAGGGCTTTTGTGTATTCTTTTCACATATAGAGAAAACAAATCTCTCTCTCTCTTTCTCTCTCTCTCCACACACACACACATAGCCGGCCACCAAGGGGAGAAAAAAAACTAATTATCTTTTCTCCTTTTGGTCATCCACTCATCCATCTCACTACACTAGTGGGTGTGGATCTTTAGAGGTCTTCTACACTTGGAGGCTTAAGAAGAACCAAGGAGCTCTAAATCTTCGAGGTGGAGAAAGCAAGGAGGGAGGGTAGACTCAAGGAGTTCAAAGAACAAAGATCTTGGAGGTGATCCATCCTTCGTCTAAAGTCTAGATTATGAGGTATAAAACTCAACCTTCACTTTGTTCTTCAATATTTTGTTTGATGTATCACTTATGAACCTATGCTTCTTGAATGAGATTTGCATGACTATAGCTTTGATAATATGTGATAATATGCTTCCGTTGCTTATGTATATAAATTTAGAACTATATATGCATGCTAATCACTAGAAATCCCATAGAAATCTCAATATTTCCCTTCAAATGGTATCAAGAGCCAATGTTTATATTTGATGTGTCATTTTGGATTTTATGCATATGGGTTTTGATTTTGTTTTTAACATACTAGTTCTTCATTCTAGATATGTTTATCTTTTGTTTTTAAAGACTTGAAAAGTTATGTATGCAAAAAGTGTTTTGGATACATGAATGAAGAGTGAGTTTTGAACAAAAATCTGGGGCTTTTCTACTATAGGGGAGGGTACGGTTTTGGGGGTGTTTTTGGGCTTGTATTTGTGTTTCTTTTGAGTCACACACACACACACACACACACACACACACTCTTTTAAACTAGAAAGCCAAGGTCACTTTTGTTTTTGGTTTGAAAAACCACCATGAAAGTGCAAATCTTGAAATTGTTTTCATGGTTTTGTTCTTGGTGTTCATCCTTTGCTTTTGTATTTGGGTATTAAACTTTGTTTCAAGAACTTTCCTTGATTTCCTCCATCCTAGACTAGACTAGGACACCATACCCAAACCATACCATTAAGGTCAACAAGTACAAAAGGTAACAAGGAAAAGTATGGGCTCTTATTTTCTTTTAAAGGCTTTTTAGCCAAAATGGTCATTGATATTTGCACAACTCCTCACTTTGGTCCGTGAGATTTGAAATCAATAGAATTGGTCATTGATTTTGTCCACAATCAATCATTTTAGTCCTTGGATAAAAAATTATGTTAAATAAGGATCAAAATGATAAAATTAACCTCAATTTAATAAACAATAGGCCAAAATGATTTGACAAAAATTGAGGATATTTTTGTCATTTTACCCTTATTTTATGGAGATTTTTCATGGAAGGCCCAAACAATTGATTGTGCACATACTTAGGGACCAATTCTATTGATTTCAAATCTTAGGGACCAACGTGAGGAGTTATGTGAATCTCATGGATCATTTTGGCTAAAAAGCCTCTTTTGAAATAATGGGAAAAGTTTGACCTTCTCCCTCTCCCCATCACCATAATCGGCCATACCTATTGATGAGACCTTTGTGGGCTCTTTTGTAATTTTAAAAAGTTGATTATAAACAAATCCCTTGGTGGATAAGTTCAACGACTCAGCAAGAGTGCGGAATTGAGTCTCTCGTTTGGTGGATCTAATCTACTTTCTAATATTTGCGGTTTCACCCATAACTTTTTATATTTGCATTTTGGCCCCACCTCACTAGAGGACAAAAATGTATTGATATTTTATTTTTGTTTGTAGTTTAAACTCATTATAAAATTATTCCCATGTGTACTAAATCTAATTGTTATGTTGCATTCCAATTTAATTATCTAATGTGATTAAGTAGTTAGAAAAATGTTTGGCTATGGACTTGTGCCTTAAACAAAAATTGAACTATGTGATAGGCTGTTAAATTCAAATGGTTTGAACCTTGGGAAAGTGTTTTAATTACCAATTCAATTGGACCACAACACGTTAGACTTTAATTTTTCTCTCCCCCTTAGTATATGGTAATTTGTAGGAATGTGTACAAATCAGTTTGTGATTCTTATTACTTCTCTATTAGTTGAATCCCTCTAGTGCTAGACTACAGTTTCTTTAACTTATGGTAAGGAGACATTAAAAGGGGTTTTAATGAGACTAAGAAATGTTGGGTCCAATGCCCTAATTAGCAATGAATGATTGTCTTTCGTTTCTGATGGCTCAATGAAAAATATTTTAATTGGATTGAAAGTGCATAATTAAAACGACACTACCTTCCCTAGATCTTATTCAACAATGTTGACTCATTGTTGAATTAACCTTATAAGTCCATAGTCATCCAAAGAGTCTAAGATAACTATAAAGTCCAAATTCAGAAGGAATGCAAAACTTCTCTTAGTAGTATATATACATCAAATAGGAATGATGAGGGTTCGAGAAAATCTTAGGGTTTCTTCATCTTCCTCTTCTTAAATTTGGCCGCTTACATCATGGGTGATCATCTTCCTGTAATTCCTTGGTCGTTTCTAGCCAATTTGAATTCATCTCCTTTGAAGTCATCCTATGCATATCGAGTTTCTACGGTTTCACCACAACCTAAGATTGATACTTTGTTGGTGCCTACAATAAAGGGTGGTTTAGTCTCTATTCAGATTTCGAAAGATTCCTATCAGAGGAGTCTTGACAAGTGCACGCATAATCTTGTGGGTAGAGTCTTGCTGCAAAAAGGAAATAAGCCATGGCCTACTTAGGACATGGTTATTCGTTTAAAGAAGTTATGGCCTTCCTTGCAATCCTGGTGGTCCATCCCTATGGTGAAGGCTTTTTATGTTTTCCAATTTGCAACCCCAGAAGATATGCAACACGTTTAGGTAGGTGGTGTTATTTCTCTTCAACCTGGCAACTTGAGGTTTTACCAATGGACCCCTAATTTTTCCCCAAACAATTTCAAAAACACTACTGCACAATTATGGGTCTGGTTTTGGGATCTAGGTCTTGAATATTGGGACCCCACAACCTTATTTGAAATTGCTGAAGGAAGATTTTGTGAAAACATGTTCATTTGAGCAACATCATATAGCATGCAATTAACAATTAAAGACGGAATCATGCTTGCATGCACTTAAAAACAAAACATTACCCATGAAATTCAAAGCCTAGTAGATTGGTGAACCAAAACTCAACTCAAAACAAAGTGAGTTGAAATCATACCTTTGTAGATTCCTCTTTGCATAAGCAAAGGCTAATCACCCAAAGAGAGGGCCTTCATTCCTTGCATCTAAAATCTATGGATTTGGATGGATGAAAAGGTTTCTCCAAGTTCCCAAAATTGAGAACCTCTAAGTATCTTCACCAAGGTTAGATTGGAGAAGAAATGAGTGACCTTGGAGTAGTTAGTATGGCTAGATACACCCTCCAAGGGGCCGGCCTCTTTAGAGAGAAAAGGAGAGACAAGTTCTCACCAATTTTCTCCAAAAGAAACCCTTAATGAATTTTGGCTATAAAGTCATATTTATACCTTAATTCATTGGAGTGGCAAACTTGTAAATAAGTCCAAAACCCACTCCATCTCTAATATGGCCGGCCATTGGGATATTTTTGGACTAATTGGGCCTTTGTGAATCATTATTCATTAAGTTGTCATACAACTTAAGTTAATGGACTTGACGTTCAAAGCCCATTGGGCCTTAAGGTCCAAAACTATCCCGAGGTCTTTAACGAACTTATTTGTTTGATTAATTAACATATTAATTAATCCTTTCCATATATAATTAAACCATTTAATTATTCTTACTCATTTCCATTGTTTCTTCAATCTCCACCTTACACGGTGTACGATCCATTAGGTTCCTTTTAGCGAGGCAGTGGGCGATTAAAACCATTTCAAATCGATTGTGAATTGAAACTTACTTTCAATTCTCCCTTTAGTGATTATACACGTTTAGGGCTTCCACAAACCATGAGTGACACCTAGCAGCATATCATGGTTACCCAAGCTAATCAGAAGAGGTGGAGAACCTATTCAGTTTAGGACAACAAATGCAATACGATCTTTCTCTAATACAATACTCTTGACCACATTGTTTGGTTTGATAGTTTATTTATTCATGTCTACTATCCAATGTGATTCATGTGCTTATATGATTACCTTGAATGTGATTTGGAACGACTTCCTAAATCTCATTCATACTCTGGCGCCAGAGATTCTAAATTATATCATAGAGTATTCTCCCTCAAACGGTTTGAAGGTTAGAGATCCCTTGTTGCGCATTCACTTGTCTCCATGGCTAAGTGGCTTAACCCCAACGATGCTGTGGACACCCCGATGGGTTGACTTTGACATAATCAAAGATCAAGGACTTAACCACAAGACAACTGTGATGCCTCAGGTCAAATGACTACTTTGCATTATCCCAACCATGAGTTCTCATGTGACATGAATATGAGAACTCTTCGTTGATCGTGTTCAGTGAACTCATTCTCTATTGAGCACCTACGTACTTGTCTTGATGTCACACACACCAATGACTCGAGACTAGTCACTCTCCCTGAGAGAAGACACAGGACGTACTGATCTTAACGGACTGTCAATGCCCAATTGGCAATCCTATGATCAGGAACGTTTAGGATGTGTCTACGAAAGAATGGTCTCATGAATCTAACTTCTTTAGATCGTATTCTTCCAATCACATATTCCTTGGACTTATCGTTTAAGCATATAACATTTATATGAGACGGCTCAAACAATAATCTTTGCCCTTTATATTTAAACTAGATTAGTTTAACATGTGAAATGTCCGTAAAGTATCATCATATGATTGGTTTTAGGGCACATTTCCAACAATCTCCCACTTGCACTAGAGCCAATCAGCTTGTTCATCAGTGATGATACCTCTTATGTAGTCATTTCATAAATGGCTGAGTAGTTGGCCTAGACAATGGATATCTATATGTTATCCATAGAAGCAACCTTGAGAATAACGACGTCACCATTATACATGATTCTCAATCATGTGGTTCAGTCTCTCATATGAGTTCGGATCTTGATGAGACCTTGATTCCCTGGCTTGAGCTATCGCCCCATTAGTGTCATACACTTTCTGGTTGGAACCGAATAG
Organism: Malus sylvestris; assembly: GCF_916048215.2. NCBI lineage: Eukaryota > Viridiplantae > Streptophyta > Magnoliopsida > Rosales > Rosaceae > Malus > Malus sylvestris. The sequence continues at coordinate 37,492,129 of NC_062272.1, read as the reverse complement.
AGAGTTCATAAATGAACTTTCCCATCCAAACAACATTGTTGTAAACTTCTATATGGCAATATATTTTGCATTCATAATGGAACACACTAAAGTCATTACTTTAATGTTACCATCCAAATATCTCTTTAGTCATAATAAAGAGATATCTGTTTATCTCTTCATTCATAATGAAGAAACATCCAATGATGGATTAGATTCACAATCTAATACATTTACGCTTCCATTACGTTACTCTAATTCTTCCTCGATCTTTCAGGAATTTATCCTTTAGTATTTCTTAAATACTTAAGGATTCACTTGACAGTTGCCATGGTTCTGATCCTGGGCTTGCACTGACATCATCTTGTACCTGTTCTAGGTACAACTCATATCAATGTTTTTCATACAATATGAAATACATAAATCACCTTTCTGCGTATGCATAAAGGATTCTATTTACGCATTATTTCTTTGGGAGTCAAAGAGTACGTTCTCTTTGAGAAGAGCAACTTCTTAGTCTTACTAGAGTTGTCCATTTGATTGAAGTTTATCATCATATGAGAAACTTCCTAGCATCTCTTGTCTATTATTTAGGGCTTGATATAATCCAATTATATCCTAAAATCTATCATTATAGATTTCCATCCCATGTTTATAGACTATGTCTCCCTTATACATTCTATCGTTATAGAATGCTTAAAGTCATAACTTTAACGAAGAAGTATTCTTTTCATTTCCAAAATTAATATATCATATATATATTTATATTTTAGGAACATGATTAACTCCCATATACATTCTATCTTCATATAATGTTTTAAAGTCATAACTTTAACCAAGAAGTTTTCATTTCATTTCCAAAATTAATATATCATATATATATACTTAAATTTTAGGAACATGATTAACTCCCACTAATCTTTTGTAAACCTAGTAAACAAAAGATTCATTTACATCTTTATGAGAAATCAAACGATTTGATCCTTTTTCTCATAAGATGCTTATAGCTCCCACTAGCTTGCTAAGATTCACGATGGATGGATCTCTACAACTTACATGTCTTGTGATTCATAGTTTTAGACATATGTTATTAAGACTATCTTAATAATGGTTTCGGAAACCCATATTATGTCCAAACATTGAATTACCATTTAGTTGTAGCCAGCAATCTTCGAATTAATTGAAACCAAGACTATTTCAAAGATGGTTTCTTCAAAGTCAACCATTCTCTTTGATTGTAGTCACCTTAAGCTACCAATTAGCTTATGAAGGTTTCATTATTTCGGGTCAAATGGTATTTTACCATTTCCTTGAGTATATATCATATATACACTCAATGTAGTCATAAGGATTTTCATTCTTATTTCTTTCGAATTAAGAGGTGTAACTCTATGACATAGTCATAAAGTTCAAACCATTCAACTGAGACGGTTTATAAATCCTTCTTGACTACCTTGGAGCTTTTGGTATAGGAACTAGGTTGTTATATTTGTTGATTACTTTCTTGTCTCACAAAGAACCTATTCTTTTGAGTTCTATCTCTCGTTCATTTGCTCTTAGGCAAATCACATTGTAGGATTACAATGAACTACCCAACAAAACAACATTTGTTAGTTGGTTTATAGAAGTGATATCCAAAAGTTAATTTAAGGATATCCCACAAGATTGTTATCAAACAAATATTGCTTTTAGCACACAACCCCAAATCTTAACATGCTTAAGATTTGTCTTTCTTTCCAACTACATCTTATGGAGTTATGAAAATTTTGGAAGATCTTCTAATTGACAATCATATTGTTTTAGAAGTATATATATCCTATATATGGGTAATAGATAACTTCTAACGAACCAAATCTTATTCGAGTTCGTTCTTCTCCTAATGGAGAAATTCATTATCTTATGATGCTATTTTCCTTGATATCTATCAAGGAAACTCATCTAAAGTGTTACTTTTCCTTGGATCAAATCTAAGGAGGTAATTACTTTAGATGTCTTACTCATCAACTTACATTTCTTGAACTCTTTGAAACATTTTTACAAAGTATTCGGACTTGTGTTTATTCAAAACAAACTATAGTCCAACTGAGAGTGATCTTCGGTGAATGTCATATAACATGAGTATGATTATGTTGTGGACAAGTGCCACTAACATCTAAGTGAATTAACCTCAACAACTTTGTGATTCTTTCTTCTTTCCAAAAGAATAAAGATTCGAACATTTCGCCTCTATACAATTTTAACAAGAAGGTATTGGATCCGGATCTAACGATCCAAAGCATCCATCTTTCACCAACTCGTAACTTATGTTTTAGAGGTATCACAACTTAGTTGGGATTAGTCACTACCTTGCAACCTTTTGGGTTTTAAGCATCGTAGTATTCTAAACAGTTAACACTACCATATCATCTCTACTATAGAGACAATCAATTAGATTACCATAATCCAATCATTGATTAATAAAGAACAATGTTTTGTCAAACAAAACATTCATCCATCTCTACTATAGTGACAGAATTAAATTCCTTAAAATTGGAATGTAAAGACAATCTTTAGTTTTTCCAATTTCTTTGGTAGTTCATATGAGGAAGTAAGTACTATCTGCTTTCGCAAAGATCTATATTTTATTCACGTTCCGAATGTGAAGCACCTTTTCTTCTCTCATATTTCTTCTACTTCTTATTAGTCACACTTTTACAACAATTGTAAAACATAGTTACTAATACGAAATAAAGCATTCAAGTAGAAGAACCAACTGTTTTGAACTATTCAAGAACAATTTACAACACCTTCGAAAGGTGTGTTCTTGACACTTGCAAGACATTTCTTGCAAATACCCCTTCCAATGTCCATCCTTTCATAAAGAAAGTTTATTCCCTTGGAGTTATTTTATCTTCTTCATTTGACTTTCACCTTTGCCTACAATAGTCATGGTCCCTAAACTCCCACTATCTCTCTTGAAACTTATTTTAATTGTGTTATACACATCAAACATTTTGGAGAGAATGTGGTTTATTGTTCACTACATAGTTTACAATAAACTTAGTGAACTATAAGGATAGGGAAACAAAGGTGAAGTCCTTGCCTAGTTTCCGTCTCGTTAAGTGGTTTATCACTTCAACACTCAATAATTCAAAATCATCATAAGTCCATGTTGATGGACTATTTTTGTCAACCAACCATTATGTTCTAAACATAATTACAAACTTTCAAGAGTTGTTCAAGGCAACTCTCATTTCTTCATACAACAATTTGTAAGTGAAGAATCATGGCACATAAAGTGTCCATGCCTTTGTGCTTTCTTCTAAAGTTCCTTGTTCATGTAACAAAGAAACAAGCACTAATGTTTGCATTTCTTTATACAACATTTTGTAATTGAAGAATTATGACATTAAAAGTGTTGTCCTCTTTATGATAGACCTTTTCTAACATATTCTTCTAATGATACATTATCAATAGGAAGATTGTGAGGATGAGACTACTTAGGTACATTTACAAGCCATTAAAGACAATCTATGGTTTTGTAGTACCAAGTCCGGAAACTAAAGCTTTCGGCTTTTATTTGTCAAGTGTTGGATAGCGTTTGCAAATATATTGGTAAACAAATACATAATGAATATAAATTGATTGATTTTAAGCCATTTGATTCGGGTCTTTAAATCAAATAGCACCACCCACTATTTTTGGCAAATTCCATATCCCTCATTGGAATCCGAGAGTTTTGGAGGAAACTCTTAGTAGGGTATGGGAGACTCACTAGTACCAAGCCCACCTCACAATGATATGATGTTGGCTAGCATTAATAATAATGAGAGAGTACGCTTACTCATTTGCATCTAATGCAAGTACCCATCTTATTTGGCCTCTAGAGAATGTCACCTCACAATGATATGATGTTGGCTCCATTGCACTTAGTTAAGTCATTCCCACCATGCTTAGTTCGTGAATGGGTTCAAGAATAGCCTCACGATGATACGATGTCGGCCATCCTCGTTGCCTACACTCACCTCATCAAGTATGTATATAGACTCCTCCTGAGTATAAGCATGCACTTTGCACTCCCCCATGATAGGGTGAAGGCGGTGTACAAGTCATAAACGATTGGAGCCTACCATGGTGGAAGGCCACGAAAGAGTGTTCAAAGCACTCTCACGCTTATCAACTTAATAATGGTTTGGTTGAGGGTTTTAGGTCTCATCACATATAAACATACATTTTAATCTCTATTAAAACAATTTTGGTCCTATTACAACTATTGGTCCATTTGATTGTTTTTAGTTGTATATAATACTCCCACTATGCTTATAAAACGGTTTTTAAAGCAAGAGTATATGATACTACTAACATAAGGTTTGCATTCATTGATGGACTATATAGTTGCCTTAGGGCCTTAGGATGACTATGAACCTTTGTTTAGATTCAACACGAGCCTTGTGTTGAATCTCGGTCTAGGGATGGAGATTGATTTTAGTTACGCGTTTAATCACATTAAGGCGTGTTGTCTTAGGGGCGTTGGACCCAACTACTTCATTTTCATGCATATCATATAAAGCAAGAAAGAAGTACTTCAAAGTAAAGGTGAGCTTATGCTCATTACAACATTTGCATAAAACAAATTACTTTAAAGTAAAGAAGAGCTTATGCCCTTTTACAACATTTGATCAAATCAAATTACAACCAAAATCTAATCTACACATTCCCATGGTTCAAACAAATTTGAAACGGCCTATCACATAGCTCAATTATCGTAGGCTTAGGTTCATAATCACCCTTTAATTAATTAACGCTTTAACTAATTAAATTGAATGCAACATTTTCATTTGGTTTTTGTATCCATAAAATTGATTTAAATGGAGCTAAATGAAATGAAAATCCAATTCTCATTTAAAGAGACAAAACAATTTTGTTCTCTACCTAATTTGGGCCAAAATGCAATTACCACAACCTTTAGGCAATATTGCAAAAACATAAACTTTTGGGGTCACTTTGTAAGAACACAAAAGTCCACTACTTCATGTAATTACACTAGAACCCAAAATTTAAACAATGTAAAAGCTTCATTAAAGGAGCAAAACAATTTGTCCTTTAGCGTTTTTGGACCTAAACGTAAAAACGTAAACTTTTGGGCCAAAGTGCAAATACACAAAAGTATCAAAACTTTATGTAATTGCATAAAAGGCCCCAAAAGTACCCCCACTAGGGGGTGGCCGGTTTTGGAAGAAGAAATGGAGTGATGTGTGTGTTGATTTGTGAGTTTTGACATAAAGTAATCAAGTGGTGCAAGTGGTGTGTGTGAAAGGAAATTAATCCTTACACACCCACCAATATCTCTTACACCATTTAAACAAATATCTAAAACATTTAAACATTTGAAAATTCATAAAACATAAACTTTATGAAATAAATCAAAACTTTGAATCAAAACACAAAACCTTTTTGTTCTTGGCAAAAATGTCAAGAACAATGAAGAACATTCATGAAAAACCCAAAAAATTTCCATGAACATTTTTCATCCAAAAACATCCCAAAACTATTCAAACTTTAGGGAAATAACATATAACAAAACTAGGGTACATAGGGGTTCCAAAAGTCACTTTAAAACACTTTTAACAAGTCAAACAAGAACCCAAAATTTCACCCTATGTATTTGGCCGAAAATCCCCAAAATCTTGGCACCAAATTTTAGCTCCAATATTCATGCTCATAAGAACTACATCTACAACATTTGAGATGGCAAATTTTCTAACAAAATTTACATTCAAAGAAACAAGAATAAAGCTTGTAACAATTACAACTTTTAAATCACAAACTATGAACCACAAAACCCAAAAGGATTCACCAACTACTAGACCTAGGCTCTGATGCCACTTGAAGGAAGATTTTGTGAAAACATGTTCATTTGAGCAACATCATATAGTATGCAATTAACAATTAAAGGCGGAATCATGCTTGCATGCACTCAAAAACAAAACATTACCCATGAAATTCAAAGCCTAGTAGATTGGTGAACCAAAACTCAACTCAAAACAAAGTGAGTTGAAATCATATCTTTGTAGATTCCTCTTTGCATAAGCAAAGGCTAATCACCCAAAGAGAGGGCCTTCATTCCTTGCATCTAAAATCTATGGATTTGGATGGATGAAAAGGTTTCTCCAAGTTCCCAAAATTGAGAACCTCTAAGTATCTTCACCAAGGTTAGATTGGAGAAGAAATGAGTGACCTTGGAGTAGTTAGTATGGCTAGATACACCCTCCAAGGGGCCGGCCTCTTTAGAGAGAAAAGGAGAGACAAGTTCTCACCAATTTTCTCCAAAAGAAACCCTTAATGAATTTTGGCTATAAAGTCATATTTATACCTTAATTCATTGGAGTGGCAAACTTGTAAATAAGTCCAAAACCCACTCCATCTCTAATATGGCCGGCCATTGGGATATTTTTGGACTAATTGGGCCTTTGTGAATCATTATTCATTAAGTTGTCATACAACTTAAGTTAATGGACTTGACGTTCAAAGCCCATTGGGCCTTAAGGTCCAAAACTATCCCGAGGTCTTTAGCGAACTTATTTGTTTGATTAATTAACATATTAATTAATCCTTGCCATATATAATTAAACCATTTAATTATTCTTACTCATTTCCATTGTTTCTTCAATCTCCACCTTACACGGTGTACGATCCATTAGGTTCCTTTTAGAGAGGCAATGGGCGATTAAAACCATTTTAAATCGATTGTGAAGTGAAACTTACTTTCAATTCTCCCTTTAGTGATTATACACGTTTAGGGCTTCCACAAACCATGAGTGACACCTACCAGCATATCATGGTTACCCAAGCTAATCAGAAGAGGTGGAGAACCTATTCAGTTTAGGACTACAAATGCAATACGATCTTTCTCTAATACAATACTCTTGACCACATTGTTTGGTTTGATAGTTTATTTATTCATGTCTACTATCCAATGTGATTCATGTGCTTATATGATTACCTTGAATGTGATTTGGAACGACTTCCTAAATCTCATTCATACTCTGGCGCCAGAGATTCTAAATTATATCATAGAGTATTCTCCCTCAAACGGTTTGAAGGTTAGAGATCCCTTGTTGCACATTCACTTGTCTCCATGGCTAAGTGGCTTAACCCCAACGATGCCGTGGACACCCCGATGGGGTGACTTTGACATAATCAAAGATCAAGGACTTAACCACAAGACAACTGTGATGCCTCAGGTCAAAGGACTACTTTGCATTATCCCAACCATGAGTTCTCATGTGACATGAATATGAGAACTCTTCGTTGATCGTGTTCAGTGAACTCATTCTCTATTGAGCACCTACGTACTTGTCTTGATGTCACACACACCAATGACTCGAGACTAGTCACTCTCCCTGAGAGAAGACACATGACGTACTGATCTTAACGGACTTTCAATGCCCAATTGGCAATCCTATGATCAAGAACGTTTAGGATGTGTCTACGAAAGAATGGTCTCATGAATCTAACTTCTTTAGATCGTATTCTTCCAATCACATATTCCTTAGACTTATCGTTTAAGCATATAACATTTATATGAGACGGCTCAAACAATAATCTTTGCCCTTTATATTTAAACTAGATTAGTTTAACATGTGAAATGTTCGTAAAGTATCATCACATGATTGGTTTTAGGGCACATTTCCAACAATTGCATCACAAATAGGTACTCCAATTAAGATTGATCCTGCGACTTTGAACAAGAGCATTGGGCTGTATGCTCGGGCTTTAATTGATGTGGATCTTTCAATTAATCCACCTTTTAAGATTTTAGTGGAGCATGCTCATGGTGATTCTTTGTTGGTGAGTCTTGAATTTGAAAAGTTCTCATCTATTTGTTCTAGCTATGGCAATATTGGACATCACATCCAGAATTGTAGAGTTAAACAAGGGGAAAACTCTCCATCACAGGGGCGTAGTAGATCAAGGTCTCGCCATTGACATAAGCGTGAAAGAGTGGTAAGTAAGTATGTCCCAAAGGATGCTGGTAAAAAGGTAGTTATTAAGCCAACTCAACCAAATTTACCCGATGACAGAGAAAGTCCTTCTTTTGTGAAGCAGACTACCTCTGATATTCCTACAGTCCCTGTTATAACTCGTTTAGAGTCTGATCATTCTATGCTTGAGAGTGTTGATCCCATAAGTTTCCCGACTATGGTTGTTGTTCCTGTTCAGTCTTATTTGAACAATTTTGCATCAGTAGCTAATGTCAGTAATATGAGTTTAACTACCGAGGTGACTCCAGTTGTCGATGTGAGTACTCCGGTATTAGACCATGTTGTGAATAATGCGACATTGGTTACGAATGTCAATTTTTTTACATCGGGTGCAAATAATATGACTCTAGTTGCAAATCCATTAGCTAATGAGGTTGATGTTATGGTTGCTCACATAAGATCTAATGATGATGATGGCTTTACCCCAGTTGTCTCTAAAAGAAAGAAAAAAACAATTTGGTCTTATACGTAATGAGCCTCATGGCACCAGGGCCTTTATGGCTAAAACTAAGCCTTCTTTATGAAGTTACTATATTGGAATGCCTGCGGGGTAGCAAATGCTTCCACTCGTCGGGTTATAACGCGAATGGTTCATTCTCACCATCCTTTTATGCTTTGTTTATTAGAGCCCTTTGTCTCTTTATCTTCCATTAAGCCTTCCATGTGGAGAGCTTTGAGATTGTTTCCTGTGCCTACCAATGATCGTGGATCTCAAGAACCTAATCTTTGGTTACTTTGTCATGTTGATGTCACTCCAACTGTGCTTTCCGTAACTACTCAACAACTTACAGTTTCTTGTATCTTGGATTCAGTATCTTGTACAATTGCTTATGTTTATGCTAAAACAACGGTGGTTGCACGACATCAGTTGTGGTATGATCTTGCTTATGTGAAGTCTTTCTTTGTTAACGGTCCATGGGCTATCATTGGTGATTTCAACTGTGTTTTGGGTGCTTATGAGAAGCGCGGGAGTGTACTGCCTAATGCTAACTCATGTTCTGAATTTCAGATGATGTCTTAGGTTTGTGAATTGGTCCACCTTCGTACAAAAGGGATATCATACACTAGGGGTTGTGGGGTTCACAGGCAAGTTGAGATGCGTTTAGATCGGTGCCTATGCAATTTTTCTTAGATCGAGACATGGTCTATTTCAAAAGTTTCTACTCTCACTCGCTTATGTTCATATCATTGTCCTTTATTATTATCTTTTTCAAAGGCGGAGGTGGTTGCTCGGTCCCCATTTCGTTTTCAAAGAGCTTGGTTCGAGCATCCTGATTTTATGGCATTTGTATCCACTATTTGGCATGACTCCAACTTTTTGGGTTGTCCAATATTTGTGTTATCCGCTAAGCTTCGCAAATTGAAACAAAATTTGAAAACTTGGAACCGGTCATGTTTTGGTAATATTCATGTGAATGTGGATTCTGCCATGAGTGATCTTGATCTTATTCAAAATGAAATTGATACTTTGGGCCCTACAGATGATAGATTGTCCAAGGAGGAGGAATTGTGTTTAAAGGCTCATGATGCCTTTGGATTCAAGGTATTTTTTTAAGGGACAAATCTCATGTTCATTGGCTGTCTGATGGTGATCACAATACTTCTTTTTTTTCACTCCATGATTCACTATAGGAAGCTTCATCATTCTTTTTCACACATTCGTAACGGGGAAGTGATGTTGGAGGATCAGAATGCTAATAAGGATCATATCATCTCTTATTTTTCTAACATGTTTTCAGCTGATAATAATGTGGTTAATACAGGTCTGATGGAGCGGGTTATCCCCCAATTAGTTTCAGTGGATGATAATCTTGCCCTCACTGTTCTTCCATCAGAAGAGGAAATTTTTAAAACAATTTGTTGAATGGATTCTTTTAGTTTGCCTGGCCCAGATGGTTTTGGAGGTTTTATTTTTTTGTTAATTGTTGGAGCATTGTGGGTCAAGAAGTGGTTAGTGTTGTTCGTAGTTTTTTTTAGCATGGTTTGGTCCTTCCTCATTTCAATTCCAACATGATTGTGCTTATTCCTAAGGTCCCAAATGCTGACTCTGTTTCCCAAATGCGGCCCATTCCCCTGGCCAATTTTTCTTTCAAGATTATTACTAAAATTATTGCTGATCGTTTAGGGCCTATCACTTCTCGTATTATTTCACCTCAACAAAGTGCTTTTACAAAGGGTCTTTCGATTTCAGATTCTATTATTTTAACATCTGAATGTATGAATCTTCTTGATGCTAAATGCTTTCGTGGGAATGTTGCAGTAAAGTTTGACATTAAGAAGGCTTTTGATACTATAGATTGGAAATTTCTACTACGGGTCCTTCGCTCATTTGGATTTTCTAATATTTTTGTGGACTGGGTGCAGGCAGGCCTGGCAATTCCTGACACAACCCGATAACCCAACACGACACGAAATTAACAGGTGTTCGGGTCGACACGATAACGAATCGGGTCGTTATTGGGTAACCCGATAAGCACTGGTTAAGATAAATGGTTGGTTCGGGTATACACGTGGGTAACACGATACACGATAAGCAAAATATTAATTTTATAATTTTATAACCCTAAAAAATACTATAATAATTACATATATATATATATTAAATTAAATATTAAAAATTGGTGACCATTGGATCGGCTTAAATATACATATCATTCAATTTCTTAAGTGTTATATGTACAAAATAAATAAATTTAAATCTACTCAATAAATAAATAAATATATATATATATATATACACACCATTGAACTTGATGGGATACGAATTCTACGAAACCAATTTCAACGATCCAACCGTCAAACTTGTTTGTATATGCTTCGAGATCGCATCAGCAAAAAATTGCAAAAAACAAACATTCAGATATCAAGTAACGGGACAAAACTTTTCGACGGTTATCAACGAAAAATCACGATTTAACGGTTATTTTAACTCCGATTTTGATGATTGTTTATAGCTACACTCCTTGACCCTATATGAATATAATGAATGAACTTGATCTTCAATTTAAAATATTTACACCAATCTTATGTTATACTTAATGAAAGTATGAATAAACTCTTAAGTATTAGTTAATCTATTGTTTTGATGGGATACTCATTCTATGAAACTAGTTTCAACAATTCAACTGTCAAACATGTTTGTATATACTTTGAGATCGCATACGCCAAAAATTGCAAAAAATAAACATTCAGAGATCAAGTAATGGGACAAAACATTTTGACAATTATCAACGAAAAATGTGACGACCCATCCCTAATTTTCCTATGTAATTTCTCCTCGAGTATGTGTTTTGACGACTATGCCTTACTGGCAAGTGACGTGGACTTATTCTTATCGCTTTCCATTTTATTTCTCGCTATCGCATTTAAATTGTACACGCTAGTACGAGTAGACGTAGATTTTAAAGTGTAAAAATATCTACTTCGGATAGATTTCGATTTCCTTTTACTGTAGGAAATATAGAAATCTATCCCTTGGATTCCTTTTAAACTCATCCCGTGCACTCTCTGCATCACTCCACTTTCAGCCATCCTATCCCATCTTTTCCTTATATTCTGTCCCCCTCTATCAGAAAAAGCAAAGCAAATTTCAAAAACCTCACTCTCTCTCTCTTCTCCCTCTCCCACGCCACATTCTTCTTCTTTTTCCTCTGCAACTCCATGAGCAAGCTCCAAAGCTTGTAGATCGAACAAACAAACTACATCATCATGCTCATCTCAGTCCCACGATCACGACCATACCCCTGGTTCGCGTGTTGACCGAGTTTTGAACGTCCAACTCGGAAGGTCCGACTCAACGAGTTCGATACTACGGTTTTCAAGCCATGCATGGCTAAGGTAAGCCTTAGGAAACCCTTAGAACCTTCATTTCACTTCTATGGGTTGTTATTGATCCTTTGTTTTTGTTTTGAACGTGTGGTTTTACCCAGAAACTCGAGAAGAAGGAGAACCCGAAGTTTTTAGTACAAGAACCGTGGCCATTTAGTCATTTTCAAACCATTTTTCTGGTCAACCTCGACCACAACTGGACTTCTTCTAGGTACAAACGTGTTCTCTACATTCCTAACTTCAAAATGGCTTTTGAATCACTAAGTTTGGTTAAGTAACGAGTTAGAAATCAACTCTGGAAGTTGGGAAGAAAATTTTAGTTTTCTGGAAAATTTCAGCTGTGGTCGTTTGGCCACTTTCAGACCAAATTTCTGAACAACACGAACTATATTCGAACTTTCTGTAAATTGGGATCGGTATATCACATTCCTAGCTTTAATTTAGATTTTGTAGAAGTGAATTTGGTTGAGAATTGAGAGAACAATATCACATTCCTAGCTTTAATGCGCGCGTGGACAGCCACTTTGGGCGGCGCGTGGGGGCGTGTCCGGCCTCCGGCCGGCGCGTGGCTGGTACGTACGTGTTCATGTCGTCGAGTAGATCAATTTCATATATTTATACTCTAGGTTTGAGCAAACTATGGGCGTTTTATTTAGGTTTCCGTTATGTGCTTTAATTAATGTTATTTAGTTATTTTACATATAGGGGAAACTTATTCCGAGGATTTTCGAGGCCAAGCTAGGCTCGGGGGCTACAACCCAGCGACGTACTTGTGAGTGGGCAGTTGCTTTATACCTATATATATATTTATAGTTTCCATAAATGCATATTATGTCACTTTTACGCCTACATTGCCTAGTATCATTATTGTGATATAAATTGTGATAAATGCTGCTATATGGTTGTGATATTACTGTCATGGCATGCATACGTGCTTGTGTACATGCTCATCTTGCTGCACCAGGTGTTAGTACTCGCCCCAGGGCCAGGGCCAGTCCTTCACGTGTATGTTCACATCCGCACCGTTCGCTCACCTTGGATCCAAGTTTAGGTGCCAGTCTTGTCGGGTAGATTGCATTAGGCGATCCGACTTGTATGTGATGTGCTTTTGCACCAGTTTCACGTGATCGTAGTACTAGAGCATATTGATTACACCCAGTCCTGTTCATGTCAGAAACCATCTGTTCGAACTTGTGTGTCAGCTTAGATGAATGAACACTTAGTTATATTGATTATCACATGATTATTATTGTGGCATATGATACATCATTTACTTGGCATATTTCTGGTTATATGGCTGATATATTGGATTTTCATACTTACGTAGTATGTTTTGAGGAAACTATACTTGTTTTACGGCGAGAGGTTAGTATATTCAAAGATAAAGGTTTTCTTATAAGCATTGTTTTACTGACCCACTCAACTTTGTTTTTTGCCCTTCCAGGACCTAGATAGCTGTACTCTCTGTGGCACTCGAGGAATCACGGCAGTTCTGACATTTCCTTCTGTTTAGACGTATGAACTTATCACTACTATGTAATAAGTGTACTTTGGTTGCCTTGACTACTCTTTCGTAGTCTCACTGTCTATTACGCTCTGAATAATTGCAGTGGGTTCAACCCACGAATTGCGCACTCTTTCACTGTTTAGTCCTAATTAGTTTTAATTTTATTCACTTTTTGCATCACTTACCCTTATGGTTACGTCACCTCACGATGACGGCCAGCATGCTTCGACCTTTTGATCACTCATATATTTCATGCATTTATACCATTCATTTCTAAAGTCTTTGGATGTTTTTGTGTTAAAATTGTGGCATTTTACCTTACCTTGTGTTAATGTACAGTTAATTTTGTTGTAGGATTAATTTCAAACAAAATGGGCAGAAAAGAATAGAGAAAAGACAGAGTGCAACACGGCATTAAACAACGGAAGGAAGTGGACTATCAAGAAATTGAATAATAAAAGAGGAAAGGGAGACTGACAGCTAAAAGAAAAGAAAATAAAAATAAAAGAATAAGTGGGAAGGCATGGGTATGATGGAGGAATAAAGAAAGCAAAGCAGAAGAAATAATACACGGCAAAGAGAGTTGGGTGCGTAGGTTATAAAGGAAGGACATAAAGAATAAAAGATTAAGAAAGAAAACGGTGTGGAAAAGGAATGATGCCAACATTATATCATTGTGCGACATTGTTCTCTAGAGGTCAACTAGATGGGTAATCACAAGAGATTGTTGTGAATGGGTAACTCTATCTGTAACACCCCAACCCCCAATTATATGTATAATTTTGTTGTTCCCCAAAATGTTTATGAAATTATCAATTTAGTCCATATTCCTTTACCCCAATTGAGTTGCCACGTGGCAGCACCCTAACAAACTTCACATTTCTCTCTCTCCCTTACCCCGTGACCCCTTTCCTTTCTCTCTCTTTGTCTCTTCACTCACTCTCCTTTCTCTCTCTCGAAACTTTCCTCCCTCTCCCTCTCTTGCACCATGACCACAACACAAACACACATAGAGCTACATCACCTGCGAGGAAGACATCACCATCATCATCTCCTTTATGCCGTCTCTCTCTCTCTCTCTCTTATGTCGCCCCGCGACTCGGCGAACCTAGAAAACTCTCCAGCGAGAGTTCTTCATTTTCCGGTTAGGTAAGCCTCGTATTTTCTTATATTCTTCGTGGGTTGAAGTGATTCCATTATGTTTACCAAGGCTTTAGCACGAAATCGGCTCGGGTGTACTAAACCCATTTCCGGTGAAACTGTGGGTGTCGAGGAGCTTTCCGTTCACCTCTGGCCGTTTCACGGCTAATAGAAGGTATAAATCTCCTCCCCTCGTCTCACTCTTCAATTTGATACCTAGATCGGGGTTTAGGGTGAACGTTTGCAGTTGACCGGAGCTATAGAAGCTCCGACTTTCTTCTCCGTTTGGTTCCGTCGACACTAGGCCTTTCAAACAGTCCCTAAAGGTCTCGGGCCTTGGGCCCATGGTGAGTTAGCCCAAAAAATCCAACTTGTTATTTGTTCTTAAGTCCCAAAGGGCCTTTAAGGCCAGTTTCAGTTAAAGGGCTTAAAACCCAACCCCCTTTGCAATAAGGCCTTCGGGCCGTGTGTGTGTATGTGTGGGTATGGGCCCAAGCCTAGACAACCCTAAACCTATCCCAACCCAAAACCCATTTTCTTTTACTTAATTTGTTTTAAATCAAATAGGGCCCCTTGGGCCATTTTCTAATAAGGGCTTTAAGCTCAATCTCTAAACCCTTAGGCTTTTGGACCTAAGTCCTAATCCGAATCCAAGCTCAAAACTCGTTGACCTAGTTTGACCCAATTGACTGACCCGTTGACTTTGACTTTCAGTTTTCGTCCGAGACCCCCTCGGCTAATTTCGACTTCTTGAATCTATTTCCGATGTCCGTTTTCCCAAATTAGATCGTTTGAGTAGAGTTTGACTAAATGTGCTATTTATGTGCTTAGGGGCAATTATTGTGACGTTTCCGTCTTCGCTAGTGGTGCAGTTTCTGGCGGCTAAGTACTGTGAGTGGACCCCTTCTAAAATTACATGATTTTATAGTTCAATTACATAAATGAATAGCATGCCTTACGAGTTTATAATTTGATTTTATGTTAAGCATGTTTAGTGAATTTGTTGATTTCCGTCTCGTGTTTTTGGTGAGGAATTAATTGTTGGCCTATATTGAGCTATATTTTAATATATATCGTATTTTCTATAAAAACCATAAACTGGTAGACTATCTGATGAATGACGATAGGATGCTAGAACATGTTTTCAAAACTCTTCTTTATAGTATAAACGATGGATGACTTTATACTATGAAGTGGTTATTTTTTAGAGGTGTAACTAATTGTGGGTACCTAGTGGACACTATGCCGCCTGGGGCAAGGATCTGGTGTTCGCAGTTAGGCCAAGAGAAATAATCCCCAGCGAAAGGCTTAGGGACATGAAGACAGGCATTGGGCCGAGAGGGAGTTATCTCTAGCTACGGGCACAGAGACTTAGGTGCAGGCATTGGGCCGGGAGTATTATTATTCAATGATCTTACTGGCAGCACACCGCGCTTACGAGATGATCTGTGGGATGGCTACGATCACAGAGACTTAGGTGTAGGCATTGGGTCGGGAGTATTATTATTCAGTGATCTTACTGGCAGCACACCGCGCTTAAGAGATGATCTATGGGACAAGTGATGTTTTGATTTCCGTGATGTTTTCCGCGATGTCTTTTGAGATGTTTACGGCATGCTGGGGTTTTCAGAGAAACCTATCATTTATTATGCTAGTAGTTTTCATTATTAAAACTTTGGGGGTTAGTATGTTTATAACTGTTTTTTTATTATGTATGTATATAAACTTGGTCCACTCACCCTTGTTTTGCACCCCCTTTCAGGATTTAGAATCGAGGCATACGATCCTGACGTCAACGTTTTTGCATTGGCATATTCGAGTCCTCTCGGTGTAGGACCCACATCCTTTTATTTATTCAATTTTATATTAATTCTTTTAAAGCTCTAGTTAGTTGTATGCTCTGAACACGTTCCTAAATTATTAACTCATTGTATTTAAATTCATAACCCTTATTTACTTCTTATTCTTAGCTTTTGTATCAATTAATGGCTTTCAACACCTTCGGGTGTCAGCCAGCACGTGTCTATCCTGGTATTCGGGGAATATCAGGGTCGAGGCTTGGTAATAATGAGCATCTCGTAACCCTCTAGGAGCTTTCTTTGAAATGTCCCTGATTCCATCTTGAGGGATATGAGATTTGCCAAAAATAGTGGGTGGTCTCAGTCGTTATGATTTAAATATGGTTGGAAATGCACTATCAAAGATACTCGA
Source organism: Malus sylvestris (assembly GCF_916048215.2). Lineage (NCBI taxonomy): Eukaryota > Viridiplantae > Streptophyta > Magnoliopsida > Rosales > Rosaceae > Malus > Malus sylvestris. The sequence goes on along the minus strand of NC_062272.1, from coordinate 37,475,440 downwards.
CATGCATTGCCTTATGGGGCACAATTTCCCATCATAGTTTCGTAATGTCAAGATTCTCCTTACCTTGGAAAAGATTGCTTACGTACCAGAGAAAGCTCCACCTCACATACCTTCTGGCCCTGAGGCCATTGAGGATAAGCATGCTAAGTATGACAAGCACGCTGAGGATGATTCACAAGCCAAGTGCTATTTGCTAGCTTCCATGAATGAGGAACCATAGAGACAACATGACGATATGGAAAATATGGTTTCCATCATACTCCATCTAATAGAGTTGTATGGTGAAGGGACGCGCAACCATCGCTTCAACACTATCAGTGCACTTGTGAAGACCAAAATGATCAAGGGAGCTCCAATGCATTAGCATGTACTGAAGATGATTGGATTTATTGAACAATTGAACGGGATTGGCCCAAGACTTCATCTTGGCTTCACTTTCTGATTCGTTCTCGCAGTTCATAATGAACTGCAATATGAACAAGATAGATAACACTCTCTCTGAGTTACTAAATATTTTAGTAGCCGCTGAGAGGACTATGAAGAAAGAGAGCATTGTAGGGACTGCAGCTGTGGTCCACAACAAGCCACCCACTTGCAAGGCCAAGTTGAAAGGCAAGGGCAAGGGGAATGAGAAGAAGTCATCCGCTCCTAAAGCATTTGGTTTTTGTATCCATATAATAGATTTAAATGAAGCTAAATGAAATGAAAATCTAATTCTTATTTAAAGAGACAAAACTATTTTGTTCTAAACTAATTTGGGCCAAAATGCAATAACCTCAACTTTTGGACTATATTGCAAAATACAAACTTTTTGAGGTCACTTTGTAAAAACACAAAAGTCCACTACTTCATGTAATTACAACTAGAACCCCAAAAATTTCAATAAATACAAAAATTTCATTAAAGGAGCAAAATAATTTATCCTTTAATGATTCTAGGCCTTTACATAAAAACGTAAACATTCGGGTCAAAGTGCAAATATACAAAAACATCAAAACTTTATGTAATTGCATAAAAATCCCAATAATACTTCCATTATGGGGGTGGCCGGTCATGGTGAGTAGTGATGGTGTGTGTGAATTGATTTGTGTGTTTGAAAGGTGATTAAAAGTTGTAAGCGATTGGTATGGTGTGAATAGTAAAAAAAGTATGGGTGTTTGAAAAATCATACCATCCATTACTAACAAAAACAAATAAACAACCAAACACCCTTTTTGAATCAAAACAACAATCTTTTTGTTCTTGGTATGAACAACAAGAACAAAGCAAGAACATTGAAGAACATCCATGAAAACCCATAAGAGCTCCATGAATGTTTTCACTCAATAAAACTCAAATTTTCACTTACTCAAAAGAGGGTTAATATCCTAAGGTACTTATGGGTTCCTAATGTTACTTTAAAATACTTTTAACTAGACAAACAAGAACCCAAAAAATTCACCCCTTGGATTTGGCTGAATTTCCCCATAAACATGGCACCAAATTTTAGCTCCAAAATTCATGCTTAAATGAACTACATCTACAACTTTTGGGATTGCTAATTTTCTAACAAAATTTACATTCAAAGAAGTATCAATAAAGCTTGTAACAATTACAACATTCAAATCATAAACTATAAAAATAAAAAACCCAAAATGATTCACTAACTACTAAACCTAGGCTCTGATACCACTTGAAGGAAATATTTGTGAAAACTTGTTTATTTGAGCAACATCTATGCATGCAATTAACAATTAAAAGGCGGAATCATGCTTATATGCACACAAAAACAAAACTTTACCCATGAAATTCAAGGCCTAATAGTTGTGGTGAACCAATACTCAACTTAAATCTTAAAGAAAGGAGTTGAGAAACTTTTATACCTTGGAAGCACATATTTGCTTAGCAAAGGATATTCACCTATGTGAGGGCCTTCTTTCCTTAGTCTCCTTACTCCTTGACTCCATGGATGTGGATAGAGTAACTTTACTTCCTGCCTCCATGACTTCTTGGATGGATGAAGAAATGGATTCTCCAAGTTCCCAAAATAAGGAATCTCTAAGTCTCCACACCAAGGAAAGCATTGAGGAAGAGATAAGTGACCTAGAGGAAGAAAGATTGATAGCTATTTTCCTCTAGGGTGGCTGGCCTCTTAAAGAGAATATGAAAGCTTGTGTTCTTTCCAATTTCCTCAAAGAAACCCTTATGAGGGAATGAGTTATAATTTCCTTTCTATAGCCACTTACATTGAGTGAAATAATTGAAATTAAAATCAATTCTTCCTCACACGCTCTATGGCCAACCATGTGGGTTCATTGGGCTTTCATGCCCTCGGTGTTTTCAAGTTGTCATACAACTTGAGTTATTGGACTTGACATTCGAAGTCCATTGGGCATTGAAGCCCAAAACTAACCCAAGTTCTAAAACGAACTTATTCATTTGATTAATTAACATATTAATTAATCATAACCATAAATAATTAAACCATTTAATTATCCTTATTCATCTCCGTTGTTTTTTCAATCTCTACTTTACACGGTGTATGATCCATTAGGTTCCCTTTAGCGAGGCAGTGGGCAATTAGAACTCTTCAAATCGATTATGAATTAAAACTTACTTTTTAATTCTCCCTTTAGTGATTATTATACACCTTTAGGGCTTCCACAAACCATGAGTGACACCTAATAGTATGTCATGGCTACCCAAGCTAATCAGAGGAGGTGGAGAACCTATTTAGTTTGAGATTACAATCCAATACAGTCTTTCTCTAATACAATACTCTTGACCACATTGTTTGATTTGATAGTTTATTCATGTCTACTAGCCAATGTGATTTTCTTACTTATATAATTACCTTGAATGCGATTTGGAACAAATTCCTAGATCTCAATCATACTCTGACCAAATATTCTTAATCATATCATAAAATATTCTTCCTCAAATGGTTTGAAGGCTAGAGATCCCTTGTTTGCATTCACTTGCCTCCATGGCTAAGTGGCTTAACCTTAACTATGCCGTGGACACCTTTTGACGAAGTGACTTTGACATAATCAAAGATCAAGGACCTAATCATAAGACAACTATGCTACCTCATGTCAAATGACTACTTTACATTATCTCAACCATGAGATCTCATGTGATATGAGCATGAGAACTCCTTGTTGATCGCGTTCAGTGAACTCATTCTCTATTGAGTACCTACATGCTTGTCTTGGTGTCAGTCACACCAATGACTCAAGACCAGTCACTCTCCCTAAGAGAAGACATAACACGTACTGATCTTAACGAACTATTAATGCCTAATTGACAATCTTATAATCAGGAACGTTTAGGATATGTATACAGAAAAAAATGGGCTCATGAATCTAACTTCTTTAAATCACATTCTCCCAATTACATATTCTTTGAACTTATCGTTTAAGTATATAACATTTATATGAGACGGTTTTAAACAATAATTTTTGCCCTTTATATTAAACTAGATTAGTTTAACATGTGAAATGTCTGTAAAGTATCATTATATGATTAGCTTTAAGGCATATTTCCAACAATAAGAATATCATTGATGAAAACAATGACAAACTGATCCATATAAGGTTGGAAGATTTGGTTCATTAGGCCCATAAATGTTGTTGGTGCATTTGTCATAACGACTTCTAAATGCAATCTCATGTACATCTTCGTGTTTGACTCGAAGTTGGTGGTAACCAAAATGAAGACTAATTTTTGAGAAATATAGAGCACCTTTTAAGTTGATCAAATAAATCATCAATCCTAGGCATATGGTACTTGTTCTCTATAGTGATTCTATTCAACAAACGGTAGTCAAAACACAACCTAACGGTGAGATCATTTTTCTTCACAAATAATGCAAGAGCACCCCAGGGTAATGTACTTGGTCAAATAAAACCCTTCTCTTGAAGCTCTTGAAGTTACTTTTTGAGTTCCTTTATTTTTGTTGGTGCCATACAATATGGAGGGTATAGAAATAGGTGATGCACCTGGATATGTCTTTATGGAAAATTCTATTTCTCAGGTGGGTGGTAATCCATGTAAGTCTTCTATACATCAACAAAACCCCTCACTACTAGTATAAAGTCAATTTCGGATTCATTTATACCTTCTGCCATCATTTGAGCTATTACTCTCAAATAACCAACTTTACTCTCATCCAAGATCAAATCAGGTTTCGAGAAATCCTTATCTCCATAGAAACTAAAAGTTTCTCCATCAAGGGTTGTCATAGTCACTAATTTCTTATCACAATCAATAATAGCTTTAAACTTTGTAAGCAAATCCATTCTAAATATGACATCGTAATTCAACAAGTCACTAGATCACAATCAAGCTTATGATGTAATATGTCTATTGTAGATGACCTACACACAAGGTTAACTTCCACACAATTCCCCAAAGGAGATCCAATCAATAACGAAAATTTCATAGATCCACTCTAATTCTAGAATAGATGCAAATGATGTGGATATTAATGAACTTGTAACACCAGGGTCAAACAATATTCTAGCCAAGGAGTTGAAGACTAGAAAAGTACCTTCCACCAATATTTGATTATGTTGTTCAGCCACTTGATCAACAGTAAACACTTGGCCCTAAGCAAGTTGTGTTGGCCTTCTTGGACCAACTGGCGCTCTAGGCTTAACTTGTACAGGTCGGCCTCCTTGATGCTGTGATTGTGGGTTAATCGGAACATCCCTTGGGTAATTTTGTTGTTGATATGGAGCATGATATGGTGGTCGTGGAGCATGAAACTGTGTTTGTGGAACTCGAGGAGTTAGATTTTGCTGCATCCTTGGACATTCCCTCTGATAGTGTCCATTTTGCCCACAATGATAACATTGAGCTAGCCTAAATCCTCCCTTGCGAGGTTGGTATCTAGGAGTATTAAAGTTTGTATGCTTGCGAGGTTGGCATCAATATGAAATATTCCCACAAATGGTATGCTTGCCTTTCCAGGTAAGTGCAAGCAACCGTCACTTTCAATTCTTCAAGTATCACCTGATTGTTCAAACGCCTTGTCATTTGTCGTAACCACTCTTCAACGCCGATTGGACCGGCTACACCTTTAAATACAAGTGGTTTGACTTGCGAAACTCTCCTTGGATTCACATAATACTATCTGTATCACTTTCTTGATGGTGTTCCCTATTTGTTTCCCTTATTGCCTCTACCATGTCTTGTATGGCTGCAATAACTCCAGCATTGCCATTAAAGTCATTGTTGCGTTGGTTTTCCATTCTAGCCATCTCAACAATGAAATAAGACAACTGGTAGTTCAATACTAACAATGAAATTCTTCTTAATTTGGCTCTAGTACACTAAATATTAAATAACATGTGAACATCTAAAAGTCACAGTAAATAATGAAAGAAGAATAGAGATAACAAAGCACACATATTATATATATTTCACAAACATGTACAATTACACTACAATACACACTTTATAATCCAAAAGGCTTATTCAAACTAAACAACTCTATGTACAAGGGTTTTCCTTTTATTCAAGCCACAAAAGGTTGCCCCTATGGATCCAAACTATTCTATTTTATGATGACTCCACAACTGTCCTTATCAACCTTCATCGTTTGGATTGATCAACTCTATAACTAGGATTGGAGGAGTTACGTCCACCACCAAGTCATCATCAAAACTTATCTCTATCACTTCAAGTTCAAAAACAGAATGGTTTTACTCTGTTGATTCTGGAGTAAAAACAGGGTGTATTCCTCTGATGGTATCCTTGGAATAACAAAGCCTCAGCATCTGGCCAAGGTCGTTTGGCCTCTTTGGGCAGCTATAGTATCAAGTACTCCTTATTCTGTCCAAAGGCCAATCTCCTTCGAGATATTTCAAACGGACCTTGCAAGCGATGTAAGGTCACTTGCATTTGCATCTCTGGGGTATAAAATCTACGTGGCATTCCAATTTCAAGAATTTCATCACAAAGTGATGAAGCAGCGTCTTGATTCAGGGACATCTCATATGATATGGGATCTGCAGGATTAGCACCATTGTGTCCCCAATGGAACCCACCAAAACTTTCCATGCTATTGGACGACTCCATTTCTCCACATCATGTAAGGATTAGCATCCAATACATAATAGATGAATTAGTTTAAGAAGAATAATAAAATTCTTATTATTCCAATGAACTATTATGTCATATGATCTCTTAACCTATTGAACTTAACTTATTAATGTCAACCTAGTGCTTTGATACCATTTTGTCACACCCCAATTTGAAGTTTATGGTCAAGTCTTGAATTAAGGTGTGAATCACATCTCAACAATAGAATAAGACTACTTCCATAATTAAGATGTGACGGATTAAAACAAATAAATGAATAACTCCAGAGCAACTAACAACAACAAACGTTACAAAGGTTTTTCTTTACAGTACAACCTTCGTTTCAAATACATAAGGCAACCAACTCTAGTGTGGAATTCTTGTTCCTTATTCAAACAAAACTTCTTGCATAAATTTAAAACTTTAATTTACATAATAAGGTTTCATAGAAAATACTCAAAACACACACTCTAATTAACATTCTAAAGATCTTTTAGACTTCCAGTGAAAGTCGACTACCTTTCAAGTTTCTGGTTCAACACCCGTCAAATAATTCATAAGGGGTGACCTACTAGCTCAATAGGGCAATAGCCATCCATTTAACACAATGAAAACAATGATGATGCATGAATGTAATGTTTCCTCTTCATCCTACTTTTGTTAACCTAATTAACAAATAATTCCATATCTTTACATTAGTCATCTTCTTAAACTCTCACTTGCAAACCCGGAACACGAGTAGATCATTTTATCATACTCTAACTAAAAGGGCTTCACTCCCTTAATTCGTGCACTTTGGGCTGAACATATATCTTTGTTAGGTACTCAAGCCCAAGGGGAGAGCCCAACCCAATAGACTAGTCCAATAGGTGGGAGGACCCCAAGGACTTAGGAACCCCTACACCCCCATAAGTGTAATCGATGTGGGATCATAACATTACACCACCCTTCGGAAGCCGAAGCCCATGACGGCCCTTACTCTGGTGGCTTTCACTCTTAACGGCTGCGCACCCTTTGCTTGTCCCGTTAAGGTAGCCCTTTCCAGGTTGCCCCCTCCGCAGCGTCGGGAACCTAGGCTCTGATACCAATGTTAGGTACTCAAGCCCAAGGGAAGAGCCCAACCCAAAAGACTAGTCCAATAGGTGGGAGGACCCCAAGGACTTAAGAACCCCTACACCCCCATAAGTGTAGTCGATGTGGGATCATAACATTACACCACCCTTCGACAGCCGACGCCCACGGCTTGCCTTACTCTGGTGGCTTTCACTCTTAACGGCGGCGCACCCTTTGGTCATCCCGTTAAGGTAGCCTTTTCCAGGTCGCCTCCTCCGCAGCGTCGGAAACCTAGGCTCTGATACCAATGTTAGGTACTCAAACCCAAGGAAAGAGCCCAATCCAAAAGACTAGTCCAATAGGTGGGAGGACCCCAAGGACTTAAGAACACCTACACCTCCATAAGTGTAGTCGATGTGAGATCATAACAATCTTAATGCCCCGAAAGTGGACTCAACTACTTTTAGTTTCATATTTCCATAAATCTCATATTTTTCCAATTTTGGACTCCAACAAATGATCATGTAATGATCACAGTTATTCAATTCCACTTATACTTTCCCAATGATTCCACAATGTCTGACACAGTTATTGTTCATGATATGATAATTATGAAACAATATTTAATGACATTTCAAATTCACAATATTCTTCAAGAAATATCAACCAAAAGCAAACTCATAAGCATTTGAATCATGTTATCAAGTAGTCACGCGGTCATGCTGCATCAGCGTGCAACCAAACATTCAATAAAACATCATCGTAGAATTCAAAATTTATCGACGTCATCGATAAGTGTAAGATTAATGATCAAGTGAGACAATACTTCAGTTGTCAGAAACTTCATTCACCTTCAACATCTCAAACAAAATTGACTAGTTTCTTAGCCAAAAAGGAAATAGGGCTATGCAAAGTTTTGTTAAGAACTACCGATAGAAATTGCCAAGACCAAAGATATTTTGTATTTCATAACATCTTATGAGGATTTTCAATTTTTCAACAGTCCCAACCTTTTTGGAAATGGATAAGAATAACGTCTGCTACAATAGAGTCTCATATGAAAAGTATCTAATCTAAATAAAAACAACGTTTGAAGAATTTGATGTAAAGCTGACTGTCGATGTTTAGTGAACTTGACCTCGTTGTTGGAGTAGACAATAAGGTTATCGATAAGAAAATCACGAATTCGTCGGAAAATGGGTGGAATAACTGGTCAATTAGGTTCATGAACGTCGCTGGAGCATTCATCCACTTGTTACAAAATGCAATCATTGGGAAAATCTTTTGAGGGTCCACACGAATTCCCTCAGCGGAAACAACAAGCTCAAGGACATTGATTCGGTCCAACCAAACTAACACTTGCTAAATTTCGCATCCAACTAGTGCTTACTCACTTTCTCCGATACAAACTTCGGATATTTTGAGCAATCTCCATATAAATACGACTCTGCCAGCCATCCTAGGGAACGCAAGTTGTAGAGTAACATTACCATTTCAGATCTTCAACTGGTCTTAACCAGACTTCCTCTCACTGAGATTTTTCCATTTCATGTCACTTCAATGTAATCTGACTCTGCCTGCCATTCCTAGGGAATGCATGTTGTAGAGTATCGGTCCGTTGTTGAAAATGGTCCATCATTCCATTTCGTCACCGATGAGGCATAATCCTGACACAATTTTCATACATCAGATAAGGATGTGGCAATTCAGACAAAAAGAAGATTACACAACTGTGTCGAAAAAAGCACTAACAAACGGAAGCCAAGACATCCAAATGATATCAAGGCCGACACACTACTACCGTAAAAGAAGATCCTAAGTATGCTCTAAATAAACTTGGCTCTGATACCAAATTGACACGCTCGACCCTGATATCCTCCAAACACCAGGGTAGGCACGTGCTGGCTGACACCAAAGCATGACGAAGCCATATTAACATGCATGTAAAAATATGAAGAAAGAACGAACGTAAATAAAATAAATTTAACTATAATGAATATGCAAATGTGGGAATGTGTTCAGAGCATACAACTAATCAAGAATACAGTAAAAGGAATATTATGAATAGGTACGAACAAAAGAATGGGTCATACACTGAGAGGACTCAAAGATACTGAAGCGGGAGTGTCCTAAAGGGGGAGGAAAACAAAGCATGAGTGGACCAAGTTTTTATATAAGTAATACTAAAACAATTACTCTTCAAATGTACTAACCCCCAATTTTAGAAAAACCCATATAGCTAATAAGTAGTAGGTTTTTTGAAAACCCTAGCATGCCATAAAACCTTCATAAAACATATATCATATATAGTGTGCTTAGTAGTAGTATCACAATCGCCCAAAGGCACTACATCGCCTGCCCAAAGGCATATATAAATCTTATGCCCAAAGGCCCTACATCACTCGCCTGAAGGCATATATAAATCATTCGCCCATAGGCACATAGTATGAATAACCACTAAGTAAGAACAAAAAATCATAAACATAATCTTTTCAAAATATATCTCATTGGAGCTCAATAGCTCAAACATCATATCATAAATCCATAGGAGCATTCTAGCTCAAATCATCATCATAAACCATGTTCATAAGTATATATAATCATAAATATTTCAAAGAATGTAAATTTGATAAAGCATGATATTTCATAAAGCGTAAATCTGATAACTCATAAACGTTTCATAAAATGTAGTCATAAAATCAGTTTTTCATGTATGCATTTCTAGTAATAAAATCATGCATTTTGGAAGAGGTCCACTGACAGATACTCCGTCACCGAAGAGCTACTCAAACTAGAGAGGAAGGGGTCGTCACTAAAAAACACACCTAAGCACATAAAGGGACCAATTAGTAAAACCCTACTAAAACAATTGTATTTGGGAAAACAGAGCGCGGATTTGGAATAAGGACGTCAAAATACCCTAAGAAGGGTCCCGGGAAATTTTTTTTAAAAGTCAACGAAAAGTCAACAGGAATATTCCAAAGAATATTCCATCGGGTCCAGCTTTGGTCGGATCCAGTTCAGATCCGAGTCAGGTCGGATTTAGGCAAGGTTCTAAAAAATGCTAGGCGCTAGTCAGGCGGTAGGCTAGCGCCTAACGCCTAGGCAGCTAGGCAAGATCTAGGCGGGCGCCTAGGCAGTCTAGGCGGATTTAGGTAAATTTATTGTATATCTTGTAAATAAGTGCATATTGACACTTACAAAAAAATTATACTTATATGAAATCTATAGATAAAATAATAAAAGAATGATAAAATGTAAAAAGAATATCCAAAAAGTCTAAAATTTAAAAATACATTAAGCCATATAACTTAAGATATTTTGAATGGTTATATCTAATTTTTTTTAAATTAAAAGTAAAAATCGTGGGTTGGGTGGGTGGTTGAAATTGAAACTTCTAAAAAGGTGCATGCATGCTTCCCCATTTCAGCACCACATGTATGGTGTGACCTCCCTTCCATCCCTAGTCCCCATCCCTCACATCAACCATGGAGACCATTTTGACACCTTGAAAACCGGAAACTTTTATTCTTTTTTATTCTTTCTCCTTTTCCTCGTCATCTTCGTCTTCTTTCTGTTTCCTCTTCTTTTTCTTTATTTTTCCGTCTTCCCTCTGTAAATTCTCCTTTTTTTTTCCTCTTCTTCTGTTTTGGGCTGTAAGTTCCTCTTCTTCAATGGATTTTAGAGAGAGGGGATAAGAAGGTCCTGGTGCACAAAGAGAGGGAGTCGAAGCGACGAGAAAGTTCTGGGTATTTGTTTTCAATTTCTTCAATGGATTTTAGACCGCCTAGGACGCCTATGAGCGCCTAGGCGGGCACCTAACAGCTGCCCGATTTTTTTTCTTAATGATTCGGACTTAATCGCATCAGCACACCCACACCTAGCTTAGGTCAATTTTTAGAACACTGGATTCAGGTCAGGTTGGACAACTGGTCGGGTCAAGTCGTTGGTTTGGGTCAAGTTGCTAAGTTGGGCCAAGTTACTGGGTTGTGCCTGGTTGCTAGGTTTTGGATCCAATTTTTAGGTTGCGAGTTAGGTCGACCCGGTTTTAGGCCGTGGGTCGGCTAGAATCTGGGTAGGGTTCTAGAGCTCTGTTTGAGCTTATTTCTTCACCATTTTTTATGTTCTAGCTATGGAAATGAAGCTTGAATGTGGAGAAGAGGTTCTTACCAATTTGGAGCTGTATTGTGGCCGAAAAATGACTGCAAGTCACGGCATCCCTCGTCAAAAACTGGGTTTGTTACCCCCGAGCTATTTCTGTGTCTAACATGTGAAAAACAACTTTAAACCTACCTTAATCTAACCCTAAAACACAACCCAAATGGTTCTAGGGACCTACCTACGTCGGGGGTGGCGCAAAATCGCCTTGGGTTCATGGCGAATAAGGTGAATAGTGGCATCTGCGACTGTTGAGTTTCCAGGACCTTGGTTTGGGTCCGAGATGACGATGTTCAGGTGGTGGTTACGATGGTTTGCTGGTGTTGTTTGTTGTTCGTGTGGGTTAGTGCCTCGAAAAGGAGAGGATAGTGCAGCGGTGAAAGGGAGAGCTAAATGAAAAGAGAGAAAAGTGAAGGGGAGAGACGAGAGAGAGAGTTGAGGGAAAAGTCACGGGTATAGGGAAGAAAGAGAGAGGGCCGAGAGACCAAAACAAAAGGGTGGGCCCCACTGGCACACCAAACAAGCCCAAAAAGGACCAACATGAAAAATATCTCACACATGTGAAATTACCAATTTACCCTCATTTCGAAATTTGTAAAATTCGGGACAGGTCGTTACATATGCTTAACTATTCATATGCAATGCTTGTAGTTTTCATTTGGAAGTTTTGTTTAACTTGGGGGGAGTATGCAAAAGTATACTCACTTCATCTTAATGTACTATTTTCCCAATGATTAGGAGCATTTTTCCCACTGGGTTTTTGCTACCTAAGTAGGTTTTGACGAGGCACGCATCCTTGGCTAGTCATACTCTTGTGAGCTCTTCTACTTACGTGCAAAATATTTTTGACTAAATGCAACTTCTCACTTTTCTCCTTAGTCTATGGGTTATTCTCCCACCCTGGGTTTTACCATAGCGAGGTTTTGTGAATTCTAATGCCAATGCATACTTTCCTTAATTTAAGACTCGCATTTGCCCATTATGCCGACGACTGAATCAACTAATCTACTTCATTTGCTGAAGACCTGATGCGATGTTTTGTTTGAGTATTTACATACTAAATGGGGAGTGTTGCAGTCTTATGATAGGAGCATATATATGCGACTTAGTTAGCTTGTTTTTTTGCATTTACATAGCTAGTTTATACTTATTATAGTGTTTTAAGCTATTTTCGTGTGTTTTCAGGTTCAAATGACAAAGTTGGCAAGAAAGTGCAATTTGGAGCAGTTTTGGGCCAAGAATGGATAGCACATGCATGGAGCAAGGTGGATGGACCGTTTTTGAAGTTCAAGAGGCTAAGAATATGCTAAGAAAATGAAGAAAATAAAATCAAGACAAAGAAGATGGAATCAACTAAAAGGAAGGAACATTATCTTATCCAAACTAACCTTATCTTATCCAAACTAACCTTATCTTATCCTATCCTATCCTAATTTTTTCCTACCTTAATTCCAGCTGCAAGGGGGGATCAATTTCACATTAAATCACCTAAATACCCCTTTTTGGAAGCCCTATTCTTGATCCTAAGTGGTGCCGCACCCTCTTATCCTTTAGCTTCTAGAAGTCTGCCGGATATCCCATTCTAGAAGCTTTGTGCCGAATTTCCTAGTCCTTTTTCCCTAGGATTGTGTAATCCTTCTCCTCCACAACTTTTGTGCCGAAACCCTAGCCTATAAATACATATTTTCTGACCACAGTTTCGCACACACAATAGAGAAATAAGAGAGAAAAATATACATGAGTGCCGCAGGTTTCTGAAGGTGTTTGGAGGCTTGTGACGTGCTTGCAAGGAAAAGGAGAGCCTTTGTGCTGTGCCCTAGCACCCAAGGATTGTGCCAAATCTGCCATTAGAGTGCTGGAGTGCTTCTGGGTTCTTTCTATCCTTAGTTTTAGTCTAATGTTTAGTTTAATTTGGTTTTCAATTATGATGAAAATGTGGAACTAATTTCGTTTTAGTTAGAGGAGAATTCAAGGCCATGAACATATGTGTGATATGAATTGATTACATCTAGTTATGATTTCATAAATCGTGAATGCAATTTACTTATCTGTTTGATTGATAACTTGTTTTTGTGAGTTGATTAAGGAGGCCTACTTAGTTTGCATGCATGAATTTGATGCTAGGATATAAGGGAATTTCACCTAATCGTTATGAACTTATATTCACAAGTAGTAAAAGTCACTAGTCATGATTGTGTTAAGTGAATTCTTGGCAGGAGTATCATGCAGTTCATAGTTATGAATGCCTTGTTAATGCTTATGATTTTCATAGAACTTAATGATATTTGATATGTATCTTTATTATACAATTTATGTAGGGAACTTGATAAGAATAATTTGGTTGCATCGCTGAGTCCAATTTAATGAATTTAGGAAAATTTGAAAGTTAATTTGTGCTTCTCACGATTAATTTGGGGCATTGTCGTTCATGGTTTATTGAAAGAATAACTGGAAATCGATTTGTATGCATATGTGTCATGTGTGGAGAAGGACCCTCTAACTAGTCATTCACCCTTTAAATCACCAATTTCGTCCAAAGTATTTAGAGTCTTTAAATCTGTTTGCTTTTAGTCTTAAATTCGTCAAAAAACAAACCCCCCCCCCTTTCTTTTTCGTGTTCTTAGGTTAGAATCTGTCTAGATTGGTTGTTTTTCATTGTTTTGAGTCTTTTGAGTTCAATTTTCGTCCAAATCATCCTCTAGTTATTGTTTTGAGTCAATTTAACTTAGTTTGTGTGTTTTGAGTCAGTTTAGCTTGTTTTGAGTTGTTTGAGTCTAGTTTCAGTTTTTAAGTTTAATTTGTGTTGATTAGCGTCCCTAGTTAATCCCCGGCCTAGAATGATCCCTACTTACGCGTACTACAATTATCTTAATAGGGTTTAATTTGTGTGCTAGTTTTTACCACATCATCCTATTTGTCTAGGAATGTGATCTTATAAATCCTATCATATATAGGATATCGTTAGTAGATTATATCATATCTATTAGACTATATATTATCTAATTAGAGTTGTAATTCTACCTTCCACTATAAATAAAGGCACAATGGGATGAGATAACACACACTTTATAATTACACGTCTCTCTTTTTCCCTCTACTGCTGCCACACCCCATCTCTATATCCTTTATAATAATTCAGTAAATTAGGCCCACTATAATTTTGCCTATTTAATTTGCTTAGTTTATTAAAACGACAAATTTTTTTCAACGGAATTTAAATTTCCAAATGCCAACAAAGAAAGGAAGCAGTTAGCTTTTGTTATGCGACTGCGCAACTGCGTATGAGTGGGTGTGGGTCCCACTACAGTGAAGCCTCCCACCAATTTGGCTTTCAACGAAACCAAAGACTTCCAAATTCTTCTCTTTCTTTCTTTCTCTCTCTCTTCTGGCCTTTCCGGGTCTCCTTCTCCATGCAACAACCCATGGCTTCAACGACGGTGTCGATCATGAAGGTGGTGGCGGCGGCCACTCCGAGAACCTCGTTCTCCAGCTTCGCACTGCTGTTCCTGCTCTTGATTTCAACCAAAATCACAACCACCTTCGCTCTCAACAATGCCTTTCTGAGCGTCAAGTACAAATACGCTGGCCGCGAACCTTCCTTGAGCGCCCTTAAAGCTCACGATATCCAGCGGACTCTTCGATTTCTTGCCGGCGTTGACCTCCCTTTAGGCGGCTCTGGCCGGCCTGATGCCGTCGGGTACCCATTATTCTCTCCCCCAATTCTCATATATACATATATATACATATTGTGTGTTTGGGTAATTATTATTTTTTGTATGTAGCTTATACTATGCTAAAATTGGCATTGGAACACCTACCAAGGACTACTATGTACAAGTTGATACAGGAAGTGACATTATGTGGGTCAACTGTATACAATGCAGAGATTGTCCACAGAGAAGCACACTTGGTGTATGAGATTGAAACCTCTCTTTCTGCTTCTTTACTTCGTTTTCTTTTCGGGTTTTCGTTTTTGTTTCTGCCAGCTGAATTGGTAGTGAATTTTTATTTTTTTTTTGCTTATTTGGGTTATTTGGCTATGACAGATTGATCTTACTCTATATGATGTTAAGCAGTCCTCCACTGGTAAATTAGTTCCTTGTAATCAAGATTTTTGCTTGGAGGTAAATGACGGTCTGCTGTCTGGATGTACGGCTAATATGACATGTCCATACCTGCAAATATACGGAGATGGAACCTCAACTGCCGGTTACTTTGTCAAGGATATTGTGTTTTATGATGGAGTGTCCGGTGACCTCAAGACTACGTCTGCCAATGGGAGCGTCATTTTTGGGTAACTTCTTCCTACTTGATATGCTATTTTTTAGGCGTATGCATGGTAAGTTACACATAACTGTTCAGGGAGAAACAAGTTCTCAAATCAATTACTAATTCACCCATATTGAGAGTATTAGTGGTCAAAGTAGTGATAGCAAACTTGTTCTGTGCATAAAAGTTGATAAAGATAGTTATTTTCGGCTGTAATTGTGGTGTGAGGAAAATTTTAGTTCAGGATTGGGAGAGTTTTGGCAAAAAAAATTTTGGAGGGGCTGAAACACAACTTGAAGTGTGGAATATGGATAGTATCGGTGGTGTAGGAGTGATTAAGAGCTTAATTTGATCAATCAATAAAATGGATGCTTTGGAGGGTGAACAAAGTATGAACGAGTTGTTTACAAGGGATAAATTTTATTAAAATTCATTTGAGGGTCTGGTTTCTAAGGAAGAAAGATCTGACAGAAGTAAAAGACGAAGGTGAGATGAATTAAAGTTTGGGATACAATTCAAAGTTGTTTCATAAAATAGCGAAGGCTACAAGGGTGAACAAGAATTTGACAAACAAATGGAGGACGGGTTGTCTTATTGAAAGTGAGAAGAGCATTGTGGAGGAGTTGAAGGAATTGTCTACTAGAAATGACGGGGTATGTTTGAGAAGCTGTTAAGAATCTATCATTGAAGGTAACTTGTTTTAGACCAGCTAGTTTGGTGAAAGGGTTCTACAAGATATAACCAAAGGCGTTGTTATTAATATTGAGGGAGGTAACGACACAATCTTCGTTTCGCAAGGGGAATAGTGGGAAAATCTTGGGTCTGGTGTTATGATGAACTGGTGGACAGAAAATCATGAGAAAATGAAGGCTTAGTGTTTAAATTTGATTTCAACAAGGCGCATGATGACTTTGACTGGAGATTTCTGTGAGCTCTAGAATACTTTTATGGTTACAAAAGTGGTAAAGCAAACAGCTGTTTTTTTGCTGATGAACTGTGTAATTAGGACAGCAGAGTTTTTTGTTCTTACATCTTTTGGGTTGACTGCTTGTCCCCTGCTGAGCAATGATATTCTACCTACTTGCTTCATTCTCATCAATTACTTTGTATCAAAGGAAGTGGACAAGCAGTTGTATGATTGTAGGAGGAAACAATCTCTCTGTCTAACACACACAAATGTCTGCTCTTGTCCGTGTGCCCAAATGCATGTGCACGTATATGTGTATGGGTATGTTGTTGGAATTTATATGGTTGTTTTGACATATGTGCAATAGGTGTGGTGCTACGCAATCTGGTGATCTAGGCTCATCCGGGGAAGGGGCACTGGATGGAATACTTGGTTTTGGCAAATCAAATTCCTCAATTATTTCACAGCTAGCATCATCTGGGAAAGTGAAGAAGATGTTTGCTCATTGCTTAGATGGAAAGAATGGAGGTGGTATCTTTGCTATTGGGCGTGTTGTACAACCAAAAGTTAACATGACTCCCTTGGTACCAAATCAGTATGTGTTCTATTCTTCGTTTTGATATTGTAATGTTTTCAGTCATTTTATTTATGTTCATTTAAGTGGTATTTTGTGCTCGTTTTCTAGCTAGATAAAACCAGTGTTTTACTTAATACTTTTTATTCCCATAGTGGTATTTTGTGTTTCAAATTTTTCTTTGTTTGTTATGTATGATAAAATAGAGGAGAATCATCAGATTTATAATATGAATCAGATTAAAAGACCAGCTTTCCAAGAAGTCAAGCAAGCAATGCAAACATTTAATCTTATTAAGTTTTTAAACATATAAAATATTATAAACTGTAACAGCAATTCAATTCGACTGTTCTCTTAGACTGTTGAAGATAAATTCTGATTTATAGTAATTCAAAGGCAATAAAACAAAGAAGACAGGAGAAGGATAGAAAACCTTCTCATTCATATTTTCTTTTGAAAAATGTCTAATCTCTTCTTATCACCTGCTAAATATATAAGTTATCCCTGCATTTTCTTTTCAAAAAATGCTTTTAATGACCTTAAAAAAAAGTATCAAATATTATAACTTCTATATTTTCCCAAAAAGTAGAATATCATCTAATAGTTTCCTACATGTTCGTGCATAAAATTTGCAGTTTCTATTGCATCGATGAGAATGCCACAAAACAAATGGCTTTTGTTTTGTTGGAAAATTAAGCTGCAGTTTGTTATAAAAATTTTAGGCCGCACTACAATGTCAACATGAAATCAGTTCAAGTTGGCCATTCTTTTCTAAATCTTCCACCAGATGTATTTGAAGCGGGAGATAGAAAAGGCACAATAATTGACAGTGGCACAACATTGGCTTATCTTCCCGATGTGATTTATCAGCCCTTAGTAAGTAATGTATGTGATATGCAAGACCCTTCTCTTTTGTAGATTATCCTTAATATTTCCCATTCATAATTATGATTTTTTTTATGTTGTGAATATTGACAAAATGTTTTCTTATTAGATTATCGCTCAGCAGAATGATTTGAATGTTCAAACTGTTCACGGAGAATATACATGCTTTCAGTATCCAGGAAGGTTGGGTGTATTCCATTGTGAATTTTCGTTTAGGAGATAATAGCAGATAACAAAGTTGTATTGTATTGAAATTTGAAATTTTATTATTTACAATTTTTTGAATGTTTGAGTCATTAAGATTTGTTTGGAGCGATATATTATTCTAGAATGAAAATGCTGATTGGATCTCTATATAAGTGCTTAAATGCTAACTGGAATGGTAAGTCCTGAAGGGATGCGTCATCCGTAAATGTTAAAAGGCGTATAAGTAAATACGTTCTTGTGTGGATACAAAACAATCTATTCATGATCTTGTACTTGTTCCTTTGGAACAGATATTAGATATTTGCCAAGTGACTGTCAGTTTTTTGTTTTCATATAATGCTTGTCCATTATGTTTATGTTTCTTATTCAAAATAAATAAATTGGTATAGTGCAGGACACTGGTATAGTGTAGGACGTTTTCCTGATATTTGTACCTTTTGTTTCTTATTGCAGTGTTGATGATGGATTTCCTTCGGTCATCTTTTATTTTGAAAATTCACTTTCTTTGAAGGTTAATCCACATGACTATTTGTTCCCTTATGTAAGTATTAAACTGAATTTTTTTTTCAGGCTTTGTTGATACATTTTTCTTATTCAGGTTTACCCATATGACTAGCTTGTTTTGCATTCATATCCTTTCCAACTTATTGGCTTTGGATTTTAGTATTCTGTGTTTAGCTTATGGCCCCAGCTAGCATACTTATTCATCTGGTACTCAATCATGAACTTTATTGTTATTCGTTTATTTACAAGTGACGACACTTCTATTAGGTAGAGTCCATCTAAAAAAAATAAAAAACGATATTTCTCCTCTTTGCTACTATTTTTGTTTTTGAAAGTATGATAAATATTGATTGAGTTATTAATGCGAGTATTGTTACCCTCTCATTTTGATAATTTCTGGTTTCTGTTACTTCTACTACAATCAATTACTGTACAGGAAGGCTTTTGGTGTATTGGTTGGCAAAACAGTGGGATGCAATCAAGGGATAGGAAGAACTTGACTCTTTTGGGAGGTAAACCTCAAAAATTTGTTTGTTTCATTCTTAGTTTTAAGTAGTGACATTTCAGTTTCTTGAGTAAATATAGAACTTCCAAAATAAAAGGTCTAGAATCGTTAGAAATAGCTATTTTCAGTTTAGTTGATACTCCGGCATTTAAGGTAAGACTTCCCACTTTTGTATTTTTATAGGTATTGTAAGTAATTGTAAGAGTAATATAGAACTTCCAAAATAAAAAGGCTAGAATCGTTAGATAACTATTTTCAGTTTAACTGATACTCTGAAGTTCAAGGCAGGACTTTCTTAGGTATTGTAAGTAATTGTAATATCAATTTTCTTTTAAAGATTTATAGTCAAGAGAAATCTAGTAAATAGAGGAGTCACATAGGGGTGTCTTGATTGTTATGGTTTTTTTTATAAGAAACAAAGAGGAAAAGTAAAAGGAAAGATGGACAAGAACAAACTGCCAATGGAGATATCGTATTTCAAAGTTACATTAATACAGTTCATGCTGACTCTCACACCGTTGCTGTGATAGCCATTGATACTTATGATTCTCAAAGTTACATTTACTTTAGGGTAAGATGAGAGTCTATATAGATTCACTGTTGGGATGCCAATGAGAAATTGCTAATGGACAATTGAACAAAATGTACTAATTAGACCTTATGTCCATAATTTTCTTTTATTTGATGTAAAATCTGGTTTAATAAAGAATAATTTTGGGTTTAGCTCTATACTGTGGTTCCAGATATCATAAAAAGCATAATATTGTAAGTAAATATGATCAGTCTTCATTATAAGCTATTATAGTCATGTGGAATCAATCTTCAAATGCAACTAATTACTGGTATAAGTCTGTAGAGTTTAAATGGGCATGGTATACGTTGGTTTTTCTATGAACTAGAGCAAGACATAAGAGAGTTGCATGAAATTCATGGCGATCTTGATCATTTCAAGTGTTTCTTGCAGATTTGGTACTGTCGAACAAGCTAGTCCTGTATGATCTTGAGAATCAGGTCATTGGATGGACTGAATATAACTGTGAGTGTCATGTTATTTTTTGTTCTTAATGTAAATCAGTGTAAAAAATATTTATGCAGGTTGTATCGTTCATGTACTATGAGTACATGTGTTAGACACTTTTGTCAAATGTGGGTTTCCTTTCTCTTTACTAATTTGAACTTTTCTGTGGTCAATTTCAGGCTCGTCGAGTATTAAAGTACAGGATGAACAGAATGGAACAGTGCACTTAGTAGGTTCCCACTATATTTCTCCTTCTTCTGCCTCCTATTTGAATACCCGATGGGCTATAATCTTCTTGTTGCTAACCATGGTGCTGCACGGTCTAGTTTAGTGAAGAGACACAGCTAAAACAAAATACTGACAGCTAGAATTCAAGATAAAAGAAATTAAAAAATAGAGAAACTATTATGAAAATTAATTTTGAGATGGTGTATAGAAGGGTTGTGATTAGTGGGTCTAGATTAACACCGAAAGTGAAAAGAAAAGCTAGGATAGACTTATGGTTTTGAAGCTTCGCTGTGCATTTGTATTATTCCGCCCATTGTGCATTTATGGAGATCTATGAGCGGTTATTAGCTTCAAAATGCTTGAGAATATTGTATTTTGCTTCAAGTCTTGAATTGTCTCGGCTTAGTTCCTGACGTGATTGTACATAATATCATTAGTACATGTGTTCTTTTTGGGGCTTGATCTACTGGTTCGAGGGCTGCGCTGTTAAACTTGACGGTTATTGCTTCAGATTTTGTACTGCAGAGATGAATTGCCCGCATATCATGTCTAATTTCATCCAGCACATACCATAGGCATGTTAAGTTTCACATTAACAAAAGTTAAACATCTTATATCCCCAAACCCGCATATTCGAATGAGGTAAATCTGCGTTACAGACATAGAGTTGTGGTAACCTTACTGAACTAGTTGAAAATTTAATGTTTTGCCTTTTGGCCATCCTTTTTCTTTACCTCTTGCACTTTCTTGTTAGTTATGTTCCTCGATTTTCTTATGATGTGTTCCATCCAACGGCCATAAATTCCTAGTCAATGTAGTCCCAAGTTAGGCAGTAAGTGATATGCACCTGACAACATCACCAAAATAAATTATAACTTCGTAGGCTACAATGAGAGTACTTAATTTTTCTTTAGTAATCCGGGACTATTGAGTAGTTTGGACATGAGAGATGAAGATAGACTTTAAAATTGACTAAGAAATCAAACTTGAAGATTGTTTAAAAAAGTGGGCTTTTTGACAGGCTAGACTATCGAAGACAAACTTGAGAATGACTGGAAAATCCAATGATAAACCCCAACAAAGGATCGATAAGCCCCAAGCAATAAGTGAGCTGATGTTTGCCATAATTTTGGATGGGTTGAGGTTGAAAAAGGGTTTGCCTATGAAACAACTTGGGCCGTAATACAAATGATATTTTACACTAAATTAATTGAATTGAGGAGTATTCAAACTCGAGTGCATTAATTAAATTAATCAAAATGAGGAGCATCCGAAACCCTCATCTTCACACATAGCCTGTTTTTCACTTTCGTAGTCATTCTGTACATTACTTTTAATCTTAAATTATGAGTTAATATTGCAAGCTTAAAGCTACTTCTTTCATCAACTCGGTTTCTTTGGATCAACAAATACTGCTTAAATTGCAAGAACCATCAAATTATTTAAAAGCAAAACAAATTAGGGTATACTAACTAGCTTTTTTTTAATTTTTTTATTTACTCACTCTTTGAAAATACCATATTTTAGGATACACGAGATACTTTTGGTGAGAGTAATTGAAGGAAAACGTCTGCAAAGGTGCCAATGGCAGGGCAGTGTTAACTTGAGGATACAATCATCGACGCGAGCAATTGGAGCTGTCTGGGATTCACCAGAGCTTGAGGAAGCTTCCACACTTCAAGTGAACGTTGATGATTGCGCACATTGGGCACTTTTCACTTCCACCGCCCCACTTGGGTCTGTTGCACTATTGGAGCTCCCTCATTGGTACTGCATTTTGCTCCCCATCCTGCAACATATATATCAATATTAACCAAGTTAAAACACCCAAGTAAATATTTTGAGAGAGAGAGAGAGAGAGAGACCATGGGGGAAAAGAGAAGAAAGTGTAAGAGAAGTGCAGAGAAGAAGGTTGAAAGCTGATTGGCAATGCATTGTGGATTTTTCAAATGTAAGATAATCAAGGAAGAAGTTTAAAGTGGTTGGTGGCTGGTGTTGTCACCTTTTGAAAGAGAGCAACTTACGTAAAACGAGTACATTATCATCATGGTATTTTGTGTCAAGGATCCAACACTATATGGATGAAAACTTGCATGTCTTTGTATCATAAAAAGGTCGTACCCAGTGCACAAGGCTCTCGCTTTACGCAGGGTCTGGGAGAGGTGAATGTCGGCTAGCCTTACCCCCATTTTATGGAGAGGCTGCTCCCAAGTCTCGAACCCGAGACCTACCGCTCATGGGCGAAGGCACTTGTCATCGCACCAAGTGCGACCTCTTCATGTCTTTGTATCATCATGCCATAAAAATCCTACTCTGCGTGGAATGCATGAACCTCTTTAATTCTCAGAGAGTGGAGAGTGTCTGTAAACATGAAAATTCTGTAACGAATAAAACGAGAACACGTGTATAAAGTAGATTTGTATTGATGAATTTGTAGGGTTACAATCTGTATTTACAGTTTTCCTCTGATTCAGTCTTCAAATTTGATGTAGATGCGTAGGTTGTTGATCCAAGGCTCGCAATGACTTGATCTTGGACGAATGATTGAACGATTGCTTCAAGTTTTGAGCTTGAAACAATGCGTGGATAGTCATCACCTCAAAGCTGCGGCAAAGGTAGTGTTGATGTAGGATTTTGTTGATTCAAGGGTCTTGGCGACTTGATCTTGAATCGAACGTCGTTACAAGTTTTGAGCTTGTAACAAAGTCTTGAAGGAATCAGCACAGGTGCTTGTTGATTCTTCAAGTGAATGCTTCGGCTTTGGTCGAAAGAATGCTTTGGCTTTGGTTGTACGTTCTTCAAAGAGAGCTTTTGCAGCGTATTAGTCTTCAAAGATTTGGCAGGGGTTCTCCTTTTGTGAGAATTTCGGCCCTTCAATGTAGAAATTGTCCACCCTTATGCTTGTCTTAGGACCTTGTATGTATAGACTTCTCAAAGCTTGCCTTGGGATGGATTTGGCTTTGATTTATATCTTGATTTGTCCATGGGAGAATTTGGGCATGTTTTGTGTCTTAATCATAGTCTCAAATATCGATAATATTGACGACATATTGAGGATATTTTTTTTTTTTCGAATCATGGATATTTCGGAACATATCCATGTACATATCATACAAATATCGACAATATCGACGATAATATCGGAAAATATCGATGTCGATAATTTCGCTCACACTTCAGCAATATTTTGTCAAAATATCGGTGTAATATCACTAAAATATCGAAAATATCGATGTAAAGGAAGGAAAAAAAAAAAGGAAAAAAAAGAAAAAAAAGGTGTCAAAATATCGGTGTAATATCGCTAAAATATCAAAAATATCGATGTAAAGGAAGGAAAAAAAATAAGGAAAAAGGAGAAAAAAAGGGAAAAAAGGGAGGAAAAAGAACACAAAGGGGATTTGAACCCCTCCCATTTTACTCCTCCAACACCTTAACCACGATATATCACTTATGTTTTAGTGATAATATGCTAAAATATTTATATTTATATGAGTGGCATGTTAACAATTACATGCAAAATTATTTTGGGGATTTATCATTTGATGAATACTCTTCACAATAAACTTACTCTACACATAGAGATGATGAAGATAGTGAAAAATTTGAACCTCATAGGAACTTTATGTGGTACTAAATCACTCATGTATCTTACCATGCAATGTATAAAGTGTAAAATATTGTAGTAAATCATTATATATAAATGATTATGGTGTGTTTAATCTTTTTTTCATTAATTACTACATATTTTCTACACTCACAGTGTTTGTCAGCTTGCTGTATAATCAACTTAACTCAGTTAAATCCATCATGTAATGCATTTCCTTCTAATTTTTTTTGATAAACTAATAGATAATTGACTAATAAACATTCTCCAAAGTTTCAATAAAAATTTCCAAGTTTTTCTTACAATTTCCGTGGTTTTTATTCAATTTTTATCGATATCGATAATATCCCAATATTTTCATCGAAATTTTCATGTTTTTGGACTACCGATATTTCCGATATCATCGATATTTTATACCATGGTCTTAATTTCAGCCATTTTCCCTTACCTTGGTCGAATTATAGGGTTTGTTACCTATTTTGTGAGCAATCTTTAATTCTTGCTTGTTTTCTGAAGATGTTTTGGCTTTCTTTCCAGTTTTGGGAGCAATTTGGACCCCTTACCGATTTTAAGAGGGATTTTCTCCCTTTTGCCGCATTTTAGGAATGCTTTTGAGCTTCCTTTGCTTGATTTGTGCCACTTGTCATTGATGACTTGTCCATTTGTGATGAGTCATATGCCACGTGGAGCTTTGTGATGCATCATTTGTATGCAACGACATTTACATGTCTACAAATGCCCCCACGTGGAGCTTTGGTGATTTCCTTCAAGGTTTTGGAAAGATTTAATGCTTGCCCATGGGTAAGTAGGATTTGCATTTTTTTTCTTTTTTCCTTACCATTTTTTCGGCCAAGGGGGTGTTTTCCCTCCTGGTTTGGGAAACTTGAAGGCTTGTCCTTGCCTTGGAGGGATTCCCTTTTGTATTTTGGCAAGGAAGGGTACTTTCCTTTGATGTTTTGGAAATTTTAAAGCCCTTTCCTTATTTTTTTTGTTTCCTTTTGCTGATTTTTTTTTTGTTGCAAAAACATCATGTTTCCCTCCTTGTTTGCCGAAATCAGCATTGCCTTTTTTGCTTTGGAATTTGCATCCTTCTTTTGGTTGGAATGTATTTCCTTCTTTTGATTTTCCTTTTGCTATTTGGTATCTATCTTCCCTATAGCATTAGGAAGCAATTGACCCTTATTTATAGGGCAATTGGGTGTGTGTGTGTGTGTGTTTTTTTTTTCACAAACTCTTCTTGTCGTGCAATGCTTGATGCTGCTTGCCGTGCCTTTTGTTGTGGCTGTTTGTCGTGCCTTTTGCTGCTGCTTGGTGCAGCAAGATTACACTGTGTAGTGCCTTATGGTCACAGTTTTCCCTCGGTGGTGACATTGTCGTGTAGTGCAAGAAACTGCTTACGTAATCGTTGTGGCTGATTTCTTTTCGTCGTTGTGACTTTGTCATCGTCACCCTTCAATTCTCACGAGGTTTATCTCGCATGTCTTTTGCTTTAGTGAAGCAATTTTTTTTTCTTCTTGCCACCCCACTCTTATGCTTATGTTGCCTTGTTTGTTTTGTTGTAGCCATGGTATTTTTCAAGTGCTTTAAGAGCAATGCCATTACCATTCTTGCGAAGGAAGGCGATTTGCAAGATAGGGGAACGACGTTGAAGCTTTATGCGCCGTTGACTGACCCTAAGGCGCTTGTTCATCCTGCGAAAGACAACTCGATGCATATCAAGTTGTGGTCTTCTGAAGTATCTTGGGACGTGACATATTTTGGTCAACCACATACGACGAAGAAGGCGTGTATGTCGAGGATTCTTATCTTGAATCCTTCACACCATGTTCATGACAATTCATCGGCTTTGGTTAAGCTTCTTGGTGATCGCATCCGTTGCGGAGCTATATCTTGGAATGGCATCTTGTCTACTACTGGAGAGGCCATTTTTGTTGAGTTTTATTAGGAGTGGCTTGAAGATGTCTTGAGCCAATCTAAAGATGTACTTACCAACGTGGGTCTTTATCATCCTGTGTACGGATCTTTGTTTAGTTATGATCGTCATCCTTCCGTCCTTTGTGCTTTTTATGAACATTGGTGTTCAGCAACCAACACACTTCACACGTCACAAGAGGAGATGTCGATTTCACTTTGGGTTCTCCACAAGATAGGAGGCTTGCCAATCCAGGGTAAGTTTTACTGCGAGGTTGTTCCTAGCTTTGAGGAATTTTCTCATCTCAATAGCCAAGGATTGCTTACGAGTTGCCGCTATTTGTTTTGGGCATATCACAAGCCTTCCCAAGAGGCTTAGGGTAAGTCAGGTGTGAAGATTTCTTCATGGATCTAATTTTGGTATTGGGATGCCATGAAGTACAAGAAGCCTTCGAAAAAAAGTGGCTGCAACAAGAAAGGGGACTCAGACCTGTCAGGTGCCATTGGTTCAGCTAGGCACCATGTCCCTACCGAGTTGAAAGTGTATGAAGATCTTGGCGTAGCGTCAGAGCACGTGGAAGAATCTTACCAAGTTGCTCTCTTAGCTTGTTGGCTTTGTAAGTTTGTTTTCCCCAAAGACGACGTTAACTTTATCCTGCCCGGTGTCTTTAAAGTGAGTAGCAAGATGAATGCAGGTGAATCATTTAGCCTTGCTATTCTAGTTTTAGCCAACATTTACAATGGCTTGAGTATTGTTTCGAACTCAGCGAGCACTGAAGATTGTGTTGCGGTACTTCCCTACCATTAGGTGTACAGTTGGTTGGTTGAGTACTTTGGCACTTATTTTTCTTCATCGACTTTAGACAAGTTGGGGCCTGCTTCACCAACTTCAGTCAAGTTGGGGCCTTTGATGACAAAGTACTTTGGCGTGCTTTCAGCGAAGAGCTTTGATTATTTGCAGGCACGAGCTTTGTTTAGAAGCTGTGAAGGTTTGAGAATGGACCATCTAGTAAGGGTTGGCTCAGCGCGGTGAGGCCTTATAGATGATTCTCACCTTCGTTTCTCAGACTTGTCTTATCTTATAAGTATTTGTCAGAGTATGTTTCTTTGCGGCAAGGAGATCGATATATTGTTCAACCATATAGCCTTCACCATTTCAGCAAGCTATTTAGTTTTGTCCAATGTGTGCTAGGCAAGTTGAAGGAAAACACAAATGCTTCTATCACCCTGCCGACCAAGGACGAGTTCAAGAGTAATCCCGTGACCCATGCCTACGTAGGTTGGTGGTCAAAGGTACATCGTGAAGACTTAGGGATGGCATGTGACACCAATTCTTCTCATTCACGAAATGATGCACCGAGAGAGGGTTGTTCTACAGTTCCTACGCAACTGGCACCTTTTTATTTGTGCGAGTGCAGCTCCTTTGCAAGATAGACATGCGACTTTAGCTCCCAATGCCTGTGCTTATCTTCTCAACATTTGGATGCTTCTGAAGAGGCGGGTGACAAAGTTGATTTGCACGAGGATGAACTTGTTTTGTGGAAACATCCACAAGTTTTGAACAAGCAACCACATAAAGGTGTTCTGGATGACAGTGATGTTAATTTCCATCATAAGAAGAAGAAAGTGTTTAGGCCTTCTTAGTTTGATGGTCATGTGTCACGTGAGAAAGATGTATGTATTTCCTTCTTTCTTGTGATTTCTTCTACTTTTCTTGGTTTAGCTTTTGTTTCTAACACTTTTCCTTGTCTTCTTTAGGTTGGGCCTTCTTGTTCTTTTGATTTGGCGAACGCAAGCATTCATCCTTTACAGAGATGTTATTTGGAAGCAATCTACCTATAGACGAGGAGATTGGGGATCCGCCTGGTGCAGAGCTTGTTCCAAATCAGCCAAGTTGCCCAAGTTTTCCGTGTGTAGGTGTAGGTATGCAATAGCCCGTCATGCGTCCAACACCTTTACCAGCTAGCTCTGAGATCTCTCTTAGAAGGCTGAACTTTAGTGGCATGGAGCAGCTCATCCATCGCATCAACCTTCGTGTAGCCATGGATATCAAGAACCATATTGAGAAGAGGATTTCAAAGTGCCCATTGTAACGCCCCGCCAATCTAATTTGGAATTTACTCTTAGTGGTAGGCCAAAAGTGTCCTAGTTACCCTTTATGTTACTAACCATACTAACATTTCTTTCTTTGACAATTTTGCACTAATATTTAATCTTGCACATTTTATGGCTGCATCTAACTTTCTCGTTAGACTACCTATGAACCCTTCGAAGGGATCAAGCCAGTTGTAGTTCTTAATACAATGTTAATCCATTTTCTAAATCATTCAAGTGACTACCAATCACAAAACTAGGTTCAAACAAATGACCCACACCAAATGCATATCATACATGGATTCAGAATATCGAAAATAGCTTTAAAAGACAGCATTGGCCCTTTGGCCACGCTCCGCCGCAGGCGGCAGATTCTAGTGAACAGAAACCTGGTTTTCCAATGAACTCCAAAAATTACCAAATTTTACAGGAATGTAGAGTACAACTAGGGGAATAATTTCCATACCTAGGCCGAAGTCCAATTCAGCCGAAAAACACTTGAAATTAGCCTCGATCCGTGTAAAACCCTAGAACTTGGTGATTTCGATTTGACACCATAATGACTTCGATGCCCCATCCAATGCATGGGCTTTGTTCCTGAGGGTAAGGTGAGTCTATTAATGGTGGAAATTGATTGAGTTAGCTTCATGGTTGGCGGATCGCCGTCTTACACCCATTCCCATGCCCCCGGTGCTTGTTTGTCAACAAACCGAGAGTAACAGCTCAAATTGACGTGAAAATGAAAGAGATGTCGAGAGAGTTCGAAGTGAGGGTCATTTTGACACCGGTTTTGTCATCAACGGTGGCCGGAATAGAAGATGGAGTTAGGTCGGATCGGTGAGTCAATTAGATTCGGTGTCCTCTTTCCTTCCCTTATTTCCCTCATTTCCTTCCCTCTCATTAGTCTTCTCATCCCCCCTTGGCCACAGCCACACACGTGGCTTATCTCTACCAGAACAGTCCTCCACCTAAATATAGAGCTTTCCAGATTCGTGGCAAAAAAGACTATTTTGCCCTTACTTTCGTTCGTTTCTATTTCATTTGTTATAACTCCGCTTGTCGAACAGTTTTCACCTACATGCTCGTAGGGTCACCCTCTATTTAAATATATATAGAAATACAATAAAATATATGAGGATAAAATACGTCCTCGTATAATTATGTTAACCAAATAGTGACATTTTTGTCATTTTCCACTTAATGAAAAATTATACAACATAAATAATAATAAAATCCGGAAGTGGGATTTCACATTTTTCCATTCGAATTTCATTACAATAAATCGATCTATTTTTGCTTTTCCTCCACATAAACAATAAAATGAATATCCACCACATTTCTAAAATATTCAAGGTATTACACCTATTGGAGGACCTTGCATTGCTCAAGGAGGACTTGTCGAAGCTTGTTTTTGTGATTGACAACCTTAATGTTGATTCCTCGCTCTTAAGAGTCAAGATTACCAAACTTATGGCCGCCTCAACTGAGTATTCTTCTTGGCATGTTGTTTCCTTGAAGAAGTTGAATCCAGAGGTTAGAGCTCAGCAACTTGTGGCAATAGACTTATCAATTGCCCTAGTTTGATCTTCTTAGCAAGCTATTTTGGAAAGTTATCAAGCCACAGGGACTTCTTTAGCTTCTGTCCAGGCATGTTTAGAAGCATTGGCATGAGAGTGAGAGCAATTGGAAATCGAAGCATCAAGACTTCAAGGTGTTCTCTCAGAGCAGGAAGCTACACTTTCCAAACATTAAGAGGAGATTATATGCCTAGAGTAAGAGAAAGGCATGGCCATGGAAGTGCTTGCTTAAAGGTCGTCGTCGTAGTTTTAGGGACATAGCTTTCAAGTAGTGTCTTCCATTTTTGTGCTTTAAGTCTTCTTTGTTTTTGCTTACTTTGTAATAAGGCTTTGTAGCCAAATTATTCCTTTAAAGAAATAAAGTATTCAAGCTTTGAATTTGTTCTTTATTATTCAAAGTGTTTGCGTTTGGTTGGTGATGTGAATGTACTTTAAGTTTTGAAGTTTCAAGTTGCCTACATACCCTCAGTTGAGGAGGGATCAAATCATGACGTAGTTTAAAGGAGTGATGGATTTTTGATGGTTTTGATGATGATTTTAATGGTGATTTTGCCATACACAGTTTATGCTATTGCGGACCAGGAGTGTTTGGTGTCGCCTTTTAAGGTCATGCGAACAAGGAGCATTGTATGTCACCTTTTAAGCTCATGCAAAAAGAAGCATTGTATATCACCTTTGAAGCTCGTGCGTGCGAACAAGGAGCATTGTATGTCACCTTTTAAACTCGTGTGAACAAGGAGCATTGTGGCATGTGCCATTTAGGCTCGTGCAGGCGATGAGCTTTATGCCATGTGCAGTTTAAGCTTTTACGGGTGAGGAGCATTGGGTGTCGCTTTTTAAACTTGTGTGAACAAGGAGTGTTAAGTGTTGCCTTTTAAACTCGTGCGAACAAGGAATGTTAAGTGTCACCATTTAAACTCGTGTGAATAAGGAGCATTGTGCCATGTGCAGTTTAGGCTCACGCAGGTGAGGAGCATTGCTTGTTTGGTTTAGGGGTAATAGCGCTTTAAGAACCTGCCGTTGATGGGGCCGATCTTTAAGCAGTCTTCAACCATGATTCAGTAGGCGTCGTTGGTGTAGACCTCTTGTATTATGTAAGGTCCATCCCACTTTGATGTGAACTTGCTTTTTGTTTTGTGAGTTGTGATGATAGGCCTACAAGATCTCCAGTTTAGGAAGACCTTGGGCTGACCTTCTTGTTGAATGCCTTAGATGGTAGCATTCCAAGTGTTGTTGAGCTTCGAGCCTTATTTCGTCGAATGCTTCCAACTCTTGAAGTCGTAGCTTTGCATTTTCCTCTTCAGTCAAGCCTTCTTGTATGGCCATCATTCGTGGGGAGATTTGACTTTCGAGTGGCAGAACAACTTCCACACCATATACGAGAGAATAAGGCGTAGCTTGCGTAAGAGTTCTATGTGTCATCCTATATGCCCAAAGTGCTCCGCTTATTCTTTCGTGCCAATCTCTCTTTGTTCGGCCAATCACCTTCTTCAGAAGGTTGCATGATACATTGAAGACTTGTGTTGCTTGAATTTGTATTTTTTGCAAAGCTCATCCATGAATCGGTTGGAGAACTATTTTTCATTGTCGGTGATGATGTAGCAAGGCACATCAATCAATGGATGATATTCTCTTTGATGAAATGGACGACAGTTTCCTTCTTAACTTCCCTTAGGGGTATGGCTTCAGCCCACTCGGAGAAGTAGTATGTTGCAGTTAGGATGTAGACTTCTCCTGCATATGACTTTGGTGTGATTGGTCTTACGACATCCAATCCTCATGCATTAAATGGCCATGAAGCAACTGTTTGCTCAGGCAGTTAACATATGAAGTTGGCGTGGATTCAGTGCCGTTTACAGTTTCAGCTCATGCAAGCAACGAACGTTTATGCCTAGTGTAGTTTTAGCTCATGCAGGTGATGAGCGTTGTGCCTAGTGCAGTTTTAGCTTGTGCAGGCGATGATCGTTGTCTTCTGTTCAGGCATTGTATTGCTTCGAGTCACGAAACTCTATGCAAGTGCGGAGTTGCCCTAATTTTTTAAGGACAACATTTGAGTTCCTTCTCGAGTTTATAACCTCTTAAATGAAATCAGCTTTGATCATTTTGACAATCTCAGCTTCATCCAGGCTTGAAAGTGCATTGACAACGGTTTCTTGCCTCCTTTCCTTGAGTTGTGATGGCGCAGCAGTGACGTCATCCTTGGGGATTTCATCTTCTTTGTCTTCTTTGATCGTGATGTGGAAGACGTCTTGGACCTCTCTTCAGTGCCGTCGTCTTGGACTTGTTGGCGTGAAGATTGGCCAGTGTGGATGATGGTGCACCTCTTTACCTTCAGTTGTCCTTTTGTGTCAACTTCCAAGGTTGTTGGCGTTTTATCCTTGAAGGAATCAAGCTTTGAACGTCGTCTTTTCCTGCTAGACTGTCGAGATTTTCTTCCTTTGGCATTATCTTCCTCTTCCTAGAAGGCTTCTTGGTTTTTTTAATTCTTTCTAAGGCCAATCGTTGTGGAGGAGAGCTAGTCGAGTTGCTTTGTTTCTTAGGTTTTGACAACCTTTTGAACACAGAGCTTTGGGGTGTTGGCATGTTAAGTCATTTGAAGACGGAAGTTTGGTCTTGACCAACAATGAGATCAAGTGCCGAAATTTTAGGTTTAGACCAATTCAGCCTATCGAAGACTGACGTTCTAAGGGCAGGTTTAGGCTCATCTTGACTTTGTTCAACGCTCACGCTGATGTGTTTGGTGTAAAGCCCAGTCCAGCTTTGTTGTTGTTAACTCCGTAACCATGTTCCTTCAACTTTTTTTTGAGTCTCGGTGAGGTCACGTTCTTTGTCATTGATGGTGTTTGCATTCTACTTTCCAAGATTTGAAGATGAGGGGAAATCGTACCCAGCCTTTGACATGAGTTTGTAGGCTTTTGGGTCGAAACCTTCTTTGGTCCTCTTGGTTGGAAGAGAGCTTGGTTCCACCCCCTTTGGCAGGGGTTTTACGAAACCTTGTGGTGGTTTTGAAACTTTTGCGTTGCTTAGTTGTGTCAAAGGTAAAACTACATTTGTCTTGAACAGCTTTGCATCACCCTTGTGCAGCTATGTGTCGGCTTTGCTTATGTTCCAGTTTCGAACAAGGATTGCCCATTCTTTCTTCTTGATATGGGGACGTATCGAAAGACAGGTGTGTTTGGTCCTTTTGAGGGCGTCATACTGCCTTTAATTATCGTGGGCTTAGAAAGCTCATCGTTGTTTTTGCTTGAAGATGGCACGGCTTCCCCATCTTGTTTCTTAGGCACGAATTTCCACTATTGTTTCTTAGCTGCGGCTTTACCTGTGGATTTGATCTCTCTTGGAAGAGCTTCGGGCACCATGTCTTCATCCATGTAGAACTTGGTGTCCGCGAAGTGTGATTCGGCTTCGGTGAATGGCTTGGTGTCGCCTTGTATCACCTTTACTCATTCTCGGAAGAACTTTAAGCATTGATGAAGGGTGGACAACACTACTCCATTCTTGTGGATCCAAGGCCTTCCTAAGAGTAAGCTGTATGATGTTCTTGTATCAATCACGTGAATAGTATGCTTGATTTGAGTTCACTAATGGTCAGATCATGCCCATAGCTTTTTGTCCTCCTTGGTTAAAACTTTGGATTTGAAAGCGGCTTCGGGATAATTCATCCACCTTGATGCCGATTATGGTCATTGTTGACTTTGGCATGATGTTTATGGCCGACCCCCCATCCACAGGCACGTGGTTGATTTTGTTCTCACGTACCCAGAGACGAAGAGAGGACAGGGTGAAGCTTTGACCCTACAGCAAGTCTTCATCAGTGAAGTTGATTGTGTCATGGGTGGTACAACATGTGGTATATTCATATGGCCGAGGCTTGAAGCCTTCGTCTTTGCTTTCTTGCACAGCGTGGTCGTCGGGACTCACCAAGACCGTTAATAGTGTTTTTTGCATCTCCTTGGGCAATCGTAGTGCTTCCTCGATGCTAAAGTATACTAGCAGGGCTTCTTTGGGCGTGAGGGTCTTTTCTTCCTCGACAATGATAGCTTTGCCTTTTGAGGGCTATTCTATCTTTATTTCAACCATGTGATAAGCAACGGTAGTGCACTATTGGAAGAAGTCCCTCGAGAAGTACTCGTGCAAGGAGACAGAAATACGTGGCTCTTGCTTCATAGGTTCCCTAGCGTATACTGGCTTGGCAACTCTTACGCTCCTTTTGGGCTTCCTATTGGTGTGGCCGTGGTGTTTTCTCCCTTGTTCCACCTTTGGCCGTGTGGCTTATGGTCTTGGCTTCCTTTTCTTTTTGTAAGTCACTAGTGTCCACCATTCTTCATCGTTGGTAGGTGTATTTTGGTTGCTTACCCCCAACAATTGTTGTGCAGAAGGTTCCGTGTAGCTTGAGCTGAAGGGAATATTATGAGATTCTAGAATGGGATTTCATAATGACTATCATGCATATACAAATCAAAATTTAATATACGAAAGCAGCGGAAGCATTTATAACATATTATCAAAGCTATAGTCATGCAAATCCCCTTCAAGGTTCATAGGTTTATATATAATGCATCAAAACAATTTTTAGAAACAAGAACAAAGTGAAGGTTAGTCTTATACCTCTTGATCTAGACTTAAGACCAAGGATGGAC
This sequence comes from Malus sylvestris, assembly GCF_916048215.2. NCBI lineage: Eukaryota > Viridiplantae > Streptophyta > Magnoliopsida > Rosales > Rosaceae > Malus > Malus sylvestris. Next base: position 37,441,240 of record NC_062272.1, on the reverse strand, counting down.
CACCTCCAAGGCCTTTGCTCCTTGAAATCCTTGAGCCTAGCTTCCCTCCTTGCCTCCTCCACTTTGTTACAATGAGTGCTCCTAGGTTCTCTTCAAGTTCCCAAAGTAGGAAACCTCTAAAGATCCTCACCCACTAGTGTATTGAGAAGGATGAAGGAATAACCAAAAGGGTGTAAGAGATGTTAGTAAAAACCCCCTTTGGTGGCCGGCTTTTGTGGTTCAAGAGAGCTATTTTCTTTTGCCTCTTTTGTTGTTCAAAACTCACAAAAACCCTAATGAACAATATCTTATAAAGTTGCTTATATAGACAAAAAGAAAACCTAGTCAACACTTGACTAAATATCTCTCCAAAACCCACATAATATGGCCGGCCCTCTTGTGTTGTTTTTTGGGCTTTGGGCTTTTATTATTTCAAGTCATCCAATGCTTGAATAAAAGCCCAATGGGCCTAATTAAACCCGAACGTTTCTTTAAGCCCAAAACGATCTTTATCGCTTTTATGATTTCTTTAGACTTTTCTAAATTAATCATAACACATAATTAATCCAATTAATTGTTTCCATCATCCATTAATTACTCACTACAATAGTGTATTGGTGAACAACCTTTTAGGTTCTAATTAGCAAGGCAGTGAGGTGATTGGCATTAATCCAATTGCTTATATTTAATTCAATCACTTAGTGAATTAAAACCTCATTTTAATTCACCTTTCTTCTTTGACGACTACATCTAATCATCTAGAAGAACTCACAAGCTATGAGTGACATCTAACCATATGTCATAGCTACCCAAGCTAATGTAGAAGTTTATTCGGAGAACCTAGTCAGTTGGAATTACAATGTAATTCAATCCTTCTCTAATACAATACTCTCAATCACATCATTAGGGTATGGATATATCATGTCAAACCCCTAATGTGATTATTCCTTCTTATATGATCCAATTGAGTCGTTTAGGAACGCTTTCCTTTATTACGCTCGATACTTCGGCCGAAGATTCCCGAATCATATCTTAGAGTATTCTTCCTCTCTTATCGAGGATTAGAGATTCCTTGTTGCGCATACACTTGCCTTCATGACTAAGTGGCTTAACCCCAATTATGCCGTGGACACCCTCGAATGGGGAGACTTTGACATAATCAAAGATTAAGTACTTAACCACAAGACAACGACGATGCCTCAGGTCTAAGGATTACTTACATCTTTCCAACCATTAGAGTTACTTGCTTGACATGTGAGTAGACCTCCATGCAAGTACTCCCGTTCGATTGTGTTCAGTGAACTCATTCCCTTAATGAGCACCTACATACTTGTCTTAGTGTCACAACACGAATGGGATGAGACTTTCCATCCTTCCAATTGAAGCAGACATAGTATGTACCGGTCTACGCATTGTCAGTATCCCTCCGACAATCCAATGACCAGGAACCTTTTTGGACATCTGTTTATGTGAAGAAGGTCTCTGTAGTCTAACATCATTAGATTACTTCTTCAATCGATCCATTGTCCATGGATTCACTATTCAGGACATATTTCGTTTATTGAGATAGTCCTAATTAGTATCTTTGCCATTTGATGTATAAGAATCATCCATACATCGATTCATTTGTCCTGAAAGATTTCTTCCAAAGATTGACTTTCAGGGCATATTTCCAACAATCTCCCACTTGCACTAAAGTCAATCACTAGTGTATCTCATACATCTTGTCGAGAGAGTTTATGCTCGTAGGTTAACTTGGTTATGTATTAATCTCTTTTATTAAAAGAGATTTACTTATCAAATGTTTCCAAGACATTTGATGATGTCTCTTTAATGTGTTCGAATACTTTGATGAGACCTTGATTCCATGGCTTGAGCTATCGCCCCATTACGTCGTAGTACTCTACTAACGACCTTATGGTTTGGATTCAATCATGGGTTCTAAAAGAACCCCTTTCATTCAAAACACCTTTTTGAAGCAGTTTCTAAAACTATATATCGACATATATTTCGTTTGTATACTTTATACAAACTTTGCTCCAAGCTTGAGACCATTGTAGTACAATACTAACAATTCATTCATATGATTAGTACTTCATCCATCATGAAGTTCCATTTGTTAAAATGGCTTATTTTCACTTTGGTTAACAACCTAAGTGAATGCACCCTTCCAGAGTCCCACTCTGATGTTTCTTTCTTAAAGGCAATAATACTCTATCAGTTGCTTTGGTTCTGATCCTGGGATATAGTAATATCTTAAAGTGACAAACTCAGTGGTTTCTTCACCTTTGGATATCTACTTCACAAGTCAACACATGTGTCCCTTTTGTGATTTTATGACACATTCATTATAAGGGCTGTGAAAGTGATTTCTTATCACATAGGAAAATGCTTTCTTAAATCTTCAACATTTGAGATTTAATTCCCATATAACATTATTGAGATAGCCTTGCTATATCAGTAAGTCCAATTTCAAGTCTATACTTCAAAATTGACCGTGTCATGTTTTGTCATTTTCGAGTAACATCTATGTTTCATCAAGTCTATCAAATAGACTTTATTCACATCTTGTTGCTCAAATTATGACATCACTCCCACTGGCCTTGTTGTAACTTAGCATTCATTCAAAATTAACACTTATATTTTCTTGATTTGAATGCGTGTTGCTCCCACTAACTTGTCTTGGATCCATTAGCTTATTGATGATGTTCTCAACAATTTTGAGACCATCAACAACCCTAGTTAACACAAGTTATTTAAATGAATCACATACAAAAGAATTCCTTCTAAAGTAATTCCTTTTGAATATGTGACTTGTTTTATCAAGTCTATTCATTTAATTATACGATGTCATACACCATACTAAAAGTTTTAGTCATACTAAGACCTTTAATGTAGTCATATAAGAATTATCTAATTCCTTAGTGGAAGTATGGCTCCTACTAAGGATATAGATTCTCAACCATTCCTTCTAGGTGGTTGATATAATTCTCTATCAAAACTACATAGAGCAATATTGTTACATGAGATGTTGAATTTGGATTGTCTAGTTGTTAAACCATATGTTGTGACTCATTTTGAAACTTATTCCCTTTTGTTTCATCAACTTGTCCATATGCTTTGTTATTAGCATGTTCTCATAAAAGAGAATGATGGACAACTCCCAACATATAACCATTTTATGCTAGGTTGACGAAACCAACATTCAAAGACTATTCTTTAAATGTTACACAACATAGATTTTTAACGTTTGAAGAGCTTGAGTCCTTTTAACAATTAAAATTACAAACTCTTAATAATAGTCAAGTACTATTATTCTTTAGATAACTATAAACCAATCACATTCAAGTTTATATCCATTTTCACACCTCCCACTATTTCTCATGACTTTAATGAGAAATCATTTCATACATTCAAAATGTATAAAAGTGGATTATATTGGTAGAAGACATTGTGTAGTAGCTTTGAAACATTTCAAGCTTATTTGTTTCAATCTTCACTAAGTTTAATGTCTTGTTATTTAAGTGACTAAAGTCTTTAAACCTTTTATAGATTTAGACACTTCTTTCTTGGTTTAATCACTAACACAATTTACTTTTTAAAACAATTTTAAGAATGCCCAATTAATTGTTCAAAACTATTAATTGAATCAAGAGTGATCTTGATCATTGTGTTTCAAGTGATAACCTTATAAGAAACGTTTTTCTTATTACTTATATCATTGTAATGTGATCTTCCTTTTCTTCAAGAAAGGATTCTCTAGACTTTTGTCAATTCATATAGAACTCATAAGTGGACAAATGGAACCAAATCTAAAGATTCATTGTATCCTTTTATGTCCTACATGTGAGATCTATCCATAATTGATAAATCTAAAGTTTGGTTTATCACATTACAATTAAGTGATATAACTCTTGTATCTCATCTAGGATACAACAAGACAATTTTCAATTCATAACACTACTTTAAGGAAATAGTATTAAAAGGGCATACTTCACATTACATTAATATGATAGTTCAAACATTCATAATGTTTAATACAAAAGGTATTAGCTCTATACATTTAGAGACTAATATAAATGCCTTTATACATTTAGGCACTAATAGTGGCCTTCCATCAAATGAAGCCATATAATTAGTTCTTAACAAAATAAGAAAGTTTAAAGACAATCTTTAAATGCCTAACAAAACTTCCTAAGTAGTTAGCAAAAAACATAGTGGCCGAACACTTCACCACATTTTCTTGCTTGTTCTTCTTCTACTTGGCTCCTCCACCTATATACAATTATACAAGTGATTAGCCCTTTATATCAAATATAAATATTTAGAAGATCTAACAATTAGAATTGAAGATAAGAACACAAACCATACCTTGTGGCTTGTCCTTAAGAGTTGCAAGGTATAACCTGCAATTCCTCTTCCAATGCCCCTCCTTTCCACAGTGGTGGCAAGTCCCTTTGGGCTCCATTGCCTTCTTTTTCCTCACTCCTCCTTTCGGCTTAGGAGTGGGGGACTTCTTCTCCTTCCCTTTGCCTTTGCCTTGCGGCTTGGCCTTGGAAGAGGATGGCTTATTGTAGGCTACTGCAGCAGTCCCTACAACGTTCTCTTTCTTCATGGTCTTCTCGGCGGTTACTAACATGTTTAGTAACTCGGAGAGAGTGATATCCATCTTATTCATGTTGTAGTTCATTACGAACTGCGAGAATGAATCAGAAAGAGAAGCCAATATGAAGTCCTGGGCTAATTCCCCGTCAAGTGGAGTACCAAGGTTCTCCAATTGTTCAATGAATCTTATCATCTTCAGTACATGTTGATGCACTGGAGCCCCCTTGACCATCTTGGTCTTCACAAGTTCACAGACAGTGCTAAAGCGACGGTTGCGCGTCCCTTCACCATATAACTCCGTAAGATGGAGTATTATGGAAGATGCACTGTCCATGCCCTCGTGCTGTCTCTGTAGCTCCTCATTCATGGAAGCCAACAGATAGCACTTGGCTTGTGTATCATCCTCAACGTGCTTGTCATACTTAGCACGTTCATCCTCAGTGGCGTCAGGGCCAAGAGGTATGTGAGGTGGAGCCTTGTCTAGTACGTAAACAATTTTCTCCAAGGTTAGGAGAATCTTGACATTACGATACCATGATGGGAAATTGTGCCCCTCTAGGCAATGTTTGTCGAGTATTTTCGCGAGTGTGCTTCCAACCATATCTATATACATAAACAAATAAAATAATTAGATTGATTGTTGTTTAAGTCAAACGATTTGGGTCTTTAAACCGAATGACACCACCCACCATTTTTGGCAAATTCCATATCCCCCATAATGGAATCCGGGAGATTTCAAAGAAAGCTCCTAGCGGGTTATGGGAGGCTCACTATTACCAAGCCCACCTCACGATGATACGATGTCGGCTAGCAACAATAATAATGAGAGGGTACAAGTACCCATTCACAACAACCTCTTGTGATTACCCATCTTTTTGGCCTCTAGAAAATAATACCTCACGATGATACGATGTTGGCATTATGTTTCTTAGTTAAGTTCTTTCCCACCATGCCGGTTTAGCTAGGGGTTCAAGCATGACCTCACGATGATACGATGTTGGCCATACTCGTTGCCTACCTTAACCTCATCAAATGTTTTAAATAAACTCCTCCTGAATATAAGCATGCACTTTGTCACTTCCCCATGATAGGGTGAAGGCGGTGTACAAGTCATAAACGCTTGGAGCCTACCACGGTGGAAGGCCACGAAAAAGTGTTCTAAGCACTTTTACGTTTACAACTTAATATTGTTTGTTTGAGGGATTTTAAGGTCCCATCAATTTTATTTATTTAATCACAATCAAATAAATTGTCCTATTATAACTACTAGTCCAAAGTTAATGAATTTAGTAGCATATAATATCCCCACTATTCGTTTTCATAAAACAAATCAATATCAAAACATTTTTCAAAATATTGGAGATATTTATATAACTACTAATTGTATTCATTATAGTCTAGTAGCGTATGATACTCCCACTATTTGTTTTGAGAAAAACAAATCAATATCAAAAACAAAATTTTCAAATATTGGAAGTAACTACTACTACTATGGTTTTTGCATTCCTTTGAAATTGGACTTTATAGTTATCTTAGGCTCTTGGATGACTATGGACTTATTAGGTTATTGCAACAACGAGCCATCATTGTTGAATATAAACTCGGGGAGGTTGTGTCAATTTAATTACGTGCTTATCAATCCAATTAAAACCATTTTAATTGAGCCATTAGAAATGTAAGACAATCATACATTGCTAATTTGGGCATTGGACCCTTTTAATCTTTAATCTCATGTCAAAACCCTCTTTTAGTTATGTCTCCTTACCAATAGTTAAAGAAACTCTAGTCTAGCACTAGAGGGAATCCACTAATGAATAGAGATTAAGAAGTAATAAGAATTACAAACCGATTTGTACAAATTCCTATAAATTACATATACTAAAAGGGGAGAGAAAGATTAACGTCAAACGTGACAAGGTCCAATTAAACAGTAATTAAAACACATTCCCAAGGTTCAAACAATTTGATTTTAGCGCCTTGTCAAATAGCTCAATTATCGTTTAAGGCATAAGTCCAAAGTCACCCATTTTATAACTACTTAAACACATTTAAATAATCATAATGGAATGCAACATAAACATTTAGATTTAGTGCATATGGGCATAATAGTATTATGAGTTTAAACAACTAACAAAATTAAAATCAAATATTTTAACTTTCTAGTTAGTAGGGGCCTAAATGTAAATATGAAAAGTTAGGGGTAAAACCGTAAATATTTCAAAGTAAATATCAACTTTTCAAAGATTACAAAATAGCCCCACAAGTGGATAAATCCACTAGGGAGGCCGGCCACATTAAGGGGATGGGAGTTCTCTTACACAATCTTACACAACATGCATTAAAAGCCACATTATGTAAGAAAAATTAAATTTTGCTTGTCACTTGGTTTTGCAATTAAAACTTAGGTGAGATGGGTGATGGAAATCCTCCTAGTCAAGTCTAGGGTTTTATAAAAGTTTTAATATGGTTATGGATGGTAAGAACATCATCCAAAACCATAAAACCATGCATGAAAACCAATTAAAACTATTTTCACCCAAAACCAAACCATGAACACCAAGAACAAAACCATGAACACAATATCAAGATTTGTACATTCTTGGTGATTTTTCAAACCCAAAAACAAAAGTGACAAGAACACTTCTTTTAAGATTTAATAGGATGTGTGAGTGGTTTACAATAAAACACAAACACAACCCAAAAAACACCCCCAAAACCGTGCCTACCCTTTTGAACAAAACCCCAAATTTTGTTCATGACTTATTCTTCATTCATGCATACAAAACAACTTTTACATGCATATCTTTTTCAACTCTTGATTTATATTTTTCAACCATTGAAAAACAAAAGACAAACATACTTTTAAATGAAGAAATAATTTGTCAAACTAGTTTTAAACTCATTTTTCATTCATGCATACAAAACATCTTTTGCATACATATCTTTCTCAACTTTTGACTAACATTTTTCAACTATTGAAAAACAAAAGATAAACATACTTTGAATGAAACAATAATATGTCATACATAACATTAATACCCATATGCATAAAATCCAAAAGGACACATTATATATAAACCATTGGCTCTGATACCAATTGAAGGGAATATTATGAGATTCTAGAATGGGATTTCATAATGACTATCATGCATATACAAATCAAAATTTAATATACGAAAGCAGCGGAAGCATTTATAACATATTATCAAAGCTATAGTCATGCAAATCCCCTTCAAGGTTCATAGGTTTATATATAATGCATCAAAACAATTTTTAGAAACAAGAACAAAGTGAAGGTTAGTCTTATACCTCTTGATCTAGACTTAAGACCAAGGATGGACCACCTCCAAGGCCTTTGCTCCTTGAAATCCTTGAGCCTAGCTTCCCTCCTTGCCTCCTCCACTTTGTTACAATGAGTGCTCCTAGGTTCTCTTCAAGTTCCCAAAGTAGGAAACCTCTAAAGATCCTCACCCACTAGTGTATTGAGAAGGATGAAGGAATAACCAAAAGGGTGTAAGAGATGTTAGTAAAAACCCCCTTTGGTGGCCGGCTTTTGTGGTTCAAGAGAGCTATTTTCTTTTGCCTCTTTTGTTGTTCAAAACTCACAAAAACCCTAATGAACAATATCTTATAAAGTTGCTTATATAGACAAAAAGAAAACCTAGTCAACACTTGACTAAATATCTCTCCAAAACCCACATAATATGGCCGGCCCTCTTGTGTTGTTTTTTGGGCTTTGGGCTTTTATTATTTCAAGTCATCCAATGCTTGAATAAAAGCCCAATGGGCCTAATTAAACCCGAACGTTTCTTTAAGCCCAAAACGATCTTTATCGCTTTTATGATTTCTTTAGACTTTTCTAAATTAATCATAACACATAATTAATCCAATTAATTGTTTCCATCATCCATTAATTACTCACTACAATAGTGTATTGGTGAACAACCTTTTAGGTTCTAATTAGCAAGGCAGTGAGGTGATTGGCATTAATCCAATTGCTTATATTTAATTCAATCACTTAGTGAATTAAAACCTCATTTTAATTCACCTTTCTTCTTTGACGACTACATCTAATCATCTAGAAGAACTCACAAGCTATGAGTGACATCTAACCATATGTCATAGCTACCCAAGCTAATGTAGAAGTTTATTCGGAGAACCTAGTCAGTTGGAATTACAATGTAATTCAATCCTTCTCTAATACAATACTCTCAATCACATCATTAGGGTATGGATATATCATGTCAAACCCCTAATGTGATTATTCCTTCTTATATGATCCAATTGAGTCGTTTAGGAACGCTTTCCTTTATTACGCTCGATACTTCGGCCGAAGATTCCCGAATCATATCTTAGAGTATTCTTCCTCTCTTATCGAGGATTAGAGATTCCTTGTTGCGCATACACTTGCCTTCATGACTAAGTGGCTTAACCCCAATTATGCCGTGGACACCCTCGAATGGGGAGACTTTGACATAATCAAAGATTAAGTACTTAACCACAAGACAACGACGATGCCTCAGGTCTAAGGATTACTTACATCTTTCCAACCATTAGAGTTACTTGCTTGACATGTGAGTAGACCTCCATGCAAGTACTCCCGTTCGATTGTGTTCAGTGAACTCATTCCCTTAATGAGCACCTACATACTTGTCTTAGTGTCACAACACGAATGGGATGAGACTTTCCATCCTTCCAATTGAAGCAGACATAGTATGTACCGGTCTACGCATTGTCAGTATCCCTCCGACAATCCAATGACCAGGAACCTTTTTGGACATCTGTTTATGTGAAGAAGGTCTCTGTAGTCTAACATCATTAGATTACTTCTTCAATCGATCCATTGTCCATGGATTCACTATTCAGGACATATTTCGTTTATTGAGATAGTCCTAATTAGTATCTTTGCCATTTGATGTATAAGAATCATCCATACATCGATTCATTTGTCCTGAAAGATTTCTTCCAAAGATTGACTTTCAGGGCATATTTCCAACATGAGCATGAGCATGAGTGGTCATGCGCCACTTAGAGAGGCATGAGATCAAAGGATTTCTCCTTTTGTTTTGTTCTTGGATGAGATCTTGACGGGTGCGGTGGAGGTCTTGATAGGGGTAGTATTGATGGTAAAAGCTTCATTGGCGAGTTTCTTCCCAATCTTGTCGACCTTTGGGGTAAACACCTTATCCTTTTTTAAGTTGGTGATCAACTTCTTCTTCCCATGATTGTTGATACTTAGCTTCATGTCATGGGATCGAGTTGCCAGCTTCTCAAATGTTCTCGACTTTATGCCTTAGAGGATGTAATGTAGCCCCCAGTGCATGGCGGAGGTTTTTGAAAGCCGATCTTTGCAATCCAGACTTAATGAATGTCATCTATTGATGTAGTCAACGTGATGCGAAAATTATCTTAACACACAAATTTAACCGTCTTTTGACAATTGTAGTACAAGTATAAGTAGGGATCGTTCTGGACTGGGGATTAGGAGGGCTTACTAATAACCTCTAAACTGACTCAAAAACATAAAACTAAACTTAAAAACACTTAACAAGACTCACAAGACTCAAAGCAAACTTAAAATATTCAAAACAGCGTAAAACAACCAAATAAACTTAAACTAGACACTAGGAATGACTTTGGACGAAAATTGACTTTTACTTGAATCAAAACATTTAAAAACACAAATTAAAATAGATTCTAACTAATTAGACACACTAAAGTAAAGGGAGATTGAGTTTTGGACGAAGTTGAAACAAACAAACAAGTATGAAAAACTAGGCAGATTGTAAAACAAATTTGAGAAATAAGATGATGGATGGAATAGCTAGAGGCTTTTTCTCCACACATGACATGTATGCAAATAATTCGATTTCCAATTACTACTTCATTGAATTATGAATGACAATGCCCCAAATTAATCGTGACATCACTAGTTAACTCTCAAATTTTCCTTGTTTTATTGGATTGGATGACATCATTCGACAACCCAAAACATTCTTCAAAAGTTCCCTACATGACATCATAATAGGGATACAATCAAAGATCATTACGTCTAATGAAAATCATAAGCATTGACAAAACACTTGCAACTATGACATCATGTCACTCATGCTAGGAATTGAACTTAACGCGATCGTTTATAAGCGACCTTCACTACATGTGAATATAAGTTTGTAACGATTATATGAAACTTCCTTATATTCTAGCAATGGATTTATGCATGCCAATTAAGTGTCGACCCTTAATTAACAAGTACAAATAAGTTATCAATCAAATAGTTAAACCAATTGCATTCACAATTCAAGAGTTCATAATTGGAATTTATCAAATTATATTGCACACATAGTCATGGCTTTGAAATCACCCCTAGCCAAGAGAGGTTTAGCCACTCATATTTACAACAAAACGAAAGGAAATGAATTTAAACATTAGAAACAAAAGAAAGAAAACACCTAAACGCTCCAACGATCCAAGTTGGACAGCAAGCACGTCTAAGCACTTTCCTTCCCTTCCTTTGCTACGGCACAAGGTGTTGGTGAGTGTTTGAAGGTTTGTTTGTATGGAGGAATGGATGTGTTTGGATGAAGGTTGTGTTGAAATGGGAGTGAATGATCTAACCACTTATGAACTAAATTTATGTTACACACACTTCCTTTTAAAGAGGAAGTGCATGGCAATGGAGGGGAACATGGAGTGGTGTAGCAATTGAGTGCAATGATGCATGAAATCTGAAATGATAGAGGGAACAAGGAATGGTGTAGCAATTGAGTGCAATGATTTAATGTAATGATGCATGAATCTGAAATGATGGAGGGAACAATAAATGGTGTAGCAATTAAGTGCAATGATTCAATGTAATGATGCATGAAATCTGAAATGATGGAGGGAACAAGGAATGGTGTAGCAATTGAGTGCAATGAGTGGTGTTTGAAATGATTCAAAGGTGAAAGTGAAGTGATGATGCAAAGCATAGGGGTAAAATGGAGTGGTGTTGCAGCTAGGGAACATGAATGATTGTGCACATGGTAGAGAAAGGAAAAGGGGGTGGAATGATGCAACAAAGGAGTCAAAATGAGGGAACATGGATGATGATGCACGACATAGGAATCCAAAGGGAGTGCAATGGTGATGCACGACAATGATGGAAAGGTGAATGGGGGAGTGACACCCCTTTGTGGCTGAGCTCTTTGTCCTTTTTACATGAATTCTTCTTTCTCTTTAACACATTCCTAGCCTTTTTAGTCTTCAATTTCGTCCATCCACCTTGCTCCATGCATGTTCTATTCATTCCAAGCCCAAAACTGCTCCAAAATGCATCTTATTGCTTCATAAGGCCTATGGACCTACAAACACACGAAAATAGCTTAAAATACATAATTAATTAAGAAATAACAACATAAATGCATGAGAACAAGCTAACTCAGTCGCATAAATATGCTCCTATCACAATGACAAGTTCATCCTTCCATTGCTTCGTACTTCTCAGCTCCAGCATGTTTACGGTGCGGTGGGTGCTGTAGAAGCGGTTGAGGAATTCCCTTTCAAGCTGGTCCCAACTGTTGATGGACTTAGGCTCGAGGTCAATGTACTAGTCAAATGTATTACACTTCAACAAGTGCACAAACTGCTTGATGAGGTCGTCTCCCTCCATCCCAGCATTGTTGCAGGTTTCAATGAAATGGGCAATATGTTGTTTAGGATTGCCCTTTCCATCGAATTGCATAAATTTGGGCGATTGATAACCCTTTGGCATCCTCAAGGCGCCAATCTTTTTGGAGTAGGGTTTTGAGTACAGCATGGAGTCATGTGAGCTTCCTTCGTACTGCGCCTTGATTGTGCTAATGATCATCTCCTGCAGCTATTGGATAGAGAGAGATCCCATGAGTGATATTGCTTGGTACGACTCTTCCTTGACTTTTATCATCGAAGGCTCATCATCTCGTCAGTTTCCTTCTTTTGTAGATTAACCTTTGGGTCACGGTTAGCTTTTTCGTCATGCTGCGTCTCTTGTCAATCGACGAGTGCGGCAATTTACAAGTCTTTTTCCTTGACGGTCCTTAGCCTTGTAATTCCTTCATTCATTTGAGCCAGCTGCTCTTCAATGCAAGTTGCACCAGTAATCATGACTTGCATGGCTACATGATACAAGCTGCTGTTTAAGTCGACATCGAAAGTCAAGGACTCAGAGCACCTCCTCGGGCTTTCTTCCCTTGGAGCCCTTAGCGAGGCCAAGGTGATCACGGGCTCGTGCCTCAGGTGCTTTTGTTCATTTGGCAGGTTTGGTGTAGGGGTGGAAGGCACGGCAGAGAGAACTCTTGCCTTGATTTGGGTTGTAACACCAAAAGTGCCACCACTTTCGGCAAGGATGTTATTGTTCTTCGCGTTGGTTGTGGGAGCAGCTTGATCCTTTCTTGATGCCATTTATGCTTCTTGTGGATTTCAAGATAGAGATGAGAGGTGGAGATATCCCACCGGGCGTGCCAAATTTGTAAACATGAAAATTCTGTAACGAATGAAACGAGAACACGTGTACAAAGTAGATATGTATTGATAAATTTGTAGGGTTACCATCTTTGTTTACAATTTTCCTCTGATTCAGTGTTCAAATTTGATGTAGATGCGTAGATTGTTGATCCAAGGGTCGCAATGACTTGATCTAGGACGAACGATTGAACGATTGCTTCAAGTTTTGAGCATGAAACAATGTGTGATAGTTTTCACCTCAAAGTTGCGACAAAGGTAGTGTTGATGTAGGATTTCGTTGACTCAAGGGTCTTGGCGACTTGATCTTGAATTGAATGTCATTACAAGTTTTGAGCTTGTAACAAAGTCTTGAAGGAATCAGCACAGGGTGCTTGTTGATTCTTCAAGGGAATGCTTTGGCTTTGGTCGAAAGAATACTTCGGCTACTATGTAGAAATTAACCCTTATGCATGTCCAAGGACCTTGTATTTATAGACTTCTCAAAGCTTGCCTTGGGATGGATTTGGCTTTGATTTGTGTCTTGATTCGTCCATGGGTGAATTTAAGCATGTTTTGTGTCTTAATTTTAGCCACTTTCCCTTACCTCGGCCGAATTATAGGGCTTGTTACCTATTTTGAGAGAAATTTTCAATTCTTGCTTGTTTTGTGAAGATGCTTTAGCTTTCTTTCCAGTTTTGGGAGCAATTTGGACCCTTTGCCGATTTAAGAGAGATTTTCTCCCTTTTGCCGCATTTTAGGAATGTTTTTGAGCTTCCTTTGCTTGATTTGTGCCACATGTCATTGATGACTTGTCCATTTGTGATGAATCATATGCCACTTGGAGCTTTATGATGCATCATTTGTATGCAATGAAATTTACATGTCTACAATGTCACATGCAATGGGAAGGAAAAAAGGGCTTTTGGCAAAGATTATCTATTAAAAAATTAATTAAATACGAAATCATTTAGGCATCTAATGACTATTTAATAAGTAGATCACCTAATACCCATGAAGTCCCCATGGCTGAATTTACATTTATTTAAGCCTTTCGGCTTCTATTGTTATACACATTCAAGAATTAATCAAATGCACCTTTATGTTTTCTCCTAAATTCTAGATTCTAGAATATTGTTCTTCTAGGATTTACGTTTGTATCACTTGTTAGCTTGTGGTGCATCAATTGTACCAGAGCGGATTTCTCCCGTCTTGGCATCATTGGTTTTATCCATAGGTAATCATGATCCTACTACCCACATCACTCGAGTGGACTTGGACGCTCATAATTATGGATTAAATACTTGGCCAATTTATTCAGAGGAATTTCGTGAGATGCATCAAGCCATTGGGTCAAATAACAAGAGCTACCAGAGGCAATATTCAAGGAAGTCGGAGGCTTCATTGTTTGTATCTAAGAAAGTGAATCACATTGTAATGACCCATCCCCAAATATTACGATTTTTATAATTTTAAAGTGTGAATTTACGAAAATGCCCTTAAAGGCAAAAACGTTGACTTTGGTTGACCACCTTGTCGTGTCGCATAAGGCTCTTTTCATTGGCGTATCCTTGTAGCACTCGTCACTACGAATGTGTGGGCGCAGCTGGAATCAAATTTCGAGCTATGATGAGAATTTTACAGAACTACGAAGTCGAGAGGCAAAATAGTAATTTCACTATTCTAGATATTAAGATTAGATATTTTATGATTTTATGATTTTATGTCACATGGGGCCCACACCCCACTTCTCTTTTTGCCACATGTCATCTCTCCCTGATTCTCTCTCTCTCTCTCTCACTCCCTCTCTCTTTTTCCCTTTCTTTCTCCTTGTCTCTCCCCAAGAAAAATTCTCATCCCTCAACTCTCATCTCTTCTCTCTCAACTATCTCTCTCTCTTTCCTTCTCAGTAAACACACACGTTGCACAACCACTCACTGCTCGTAGCTCCGGCGACCCCCACCCCACCTTTCCTTCTTCCCTGTACCTTTTTCCCCCAATCTCAAGGACTTTCTCGATCTCTCCCTCCTTCTCATTATTCTCTTCCTCTCTCCGACAACACCCACCACCATTGTCACCATCTTCCATCTCCGATGAGCACAGCTGAATCACCCACTTACTGCAGGCCTCGTAGCAAGTCACCAACATCCATGATGTTCCTTTAGTGGCCATCTATCTCTCCTTCACTCTGCAAACACAAAGGTAGCACCACCACCACCTAACCTCTTGAACTCTGGCGAGTTCTTCATGATCCTGGCTAAGGTGAGCCTCGGTAATAGTTTAAATCTTATACATTCATCTTCATGGTTCAATTTTAAGCATGCTTGTGTGTTTTTGACTTGTTTTATGACAAAACATAGCTCGGGGAAACTAATTCCTAGATTACAGCTAAGTCTGAAGGTTTCAAACCCTTTTTTCGGCCAAGTCCGGGCATAACGAGAGACCACGATGGTATAATCTCACTTCTTATCTCCCTAGCTTCAATTTGACTATTTATACATTGAAAATGGTTGAGTTTTGACCTTGATCGAAGCTTGGGAAGATTTCCCTAGTTTTCAGCCTTCTTCTACGTTTGGCTCCGGCAGGTGCAAGCCGTTAGCCTAAACAGGTCAAACCTGACTCATAACCCAAAATCAGCCCAAACTCAATCCAAGATCCAGCCCAAATTTATGACCAATGAGCCTCAACCCAAAACCAAACCCAACCCAGTAACCCAGGCCCAACCTAGCAACCAAAGCCCAAATTCGACTCGACCTAGACCCAAGCCAGTTCCATGGTCGGCGCGTGGGCCCCGCATGGGTGCGCAAGGCGGGTTGTCATAGTTGTTATGGTCTCCCGGGCTGTTGCCCCGTGGTGGCACATAGGGGAACCCGAGGTCCTTCCTTAGGTTTTTAGACATGCCGAATCTGAACCTGCTGTCCGTTTTCCTAAATTTTGTCGTTTTAGTTTTATTAAATGGCCTCTATATATGTTTAGGTGCATCGGTGGGAAGTGACACCATCCTCTCTAGTTCGAGCGACTCCCGGGCAATGGAATATCTGTGAATAGACACCTTCTTAACTTGCATGTTTTTATAAAATATTAGGCTTGCATTCACAAAAAGCATGATTTCATGATTTTATGTTTTATGCATTATTATGGTTTATTGAGTTTACATTGTGTGAAAGGTTATGAATCATTGGATTTTTCGTATATGAAACTCTATGGATTTACGACTACGATTTATTTGGATTTACGAGATATGACTTTGAGCTTTTGTACTCCGGATTTGATATGAGGTTTGACATATGTTTTTGGTACTTATCTAGTGGGTTATCATACAATACATCCACACAACACGGGTATGTAGATGTCTATGGCCATAGGACATAGTTAAGGATATTTATGCCATACCCCCAACTTCACTGGCAAAACCAGTGTCGTATAGCTTCACTAGCCACGGCTACTGTCGTTGTGTGATGTTATATGTATATGTTTCTTCTATGGCGTAACCCAGAGTCATACAGCTTCACCTTCGGGTTATGGACCTCTATTTTCTTCACTGGCATAACTCAATGTCATACAGCTTCACCTTTGGGTGATGGACAAGTTATGCCTTTGGGCGACTATGATAACCCCTAGTTGAGTACTTCATTGATGAGATTTATGGATTTGTGTTTGGGTGGCGATATCACCATTATTGAGCATTGTTTTACACGTACATGTTTTACGAACGTTTTCATGGCATGCTAGAGTTTTTAGAAAACCTACTATGTATTATTTTATGTGTTTTCAAAACAGGGGGTTAGTATGCTAAAATGGAAAATGATTTTCTTATTATTAGTATTATTATTATAAACTTTGGTCCATTCACCCTTTGTTTTGCGCCCCCTTCAGGAGTTAGAATCAAGGCATACAGTCCCAGCGTCAAGACACTTCCGCATAGGTATCTTTGAGTCTTCTCTGTGTAGGACCCATTCCTTCGTTTGTACCCTTTTATAATAATTCTTTCACATTAGTCTTAATTAGTTGTATGCTCTAAACACGTTCTTGCAATTGCCTACTTCATCATATTCAAATTTCCACATTTTGTTTACGTTCATTCTTTCATTATATGTTGATGCATGTTTATAATGGCTTCGTCACCCTTAGGTGTCAGCTAGCACGTGCCTATCCTGATATTTGAGAATATTGGGGTCGGATCATGTCACATATTCCAAAGAAGAAGTTGTAGACTCGCCCCCAACTAACAATCCAAATCATCAAAATCGCAACAACTATGATGACGGATTAAAACCGATATTTCAAATTTATAAGGGAAATTTAAAGGTCGAAGAGTTTTTGGATTGGGTGGTAGAAGTAGATAGATTCTTCCAAGTCATGAACGAAATGATGAAGATGGTTACCTTCCATCTCAAAACAACTGATAATGTTTCGTGGGATAGAACACTCGACCAGAGGCAAGGAAAGAATCGGGTTTGAACGTGGAGGAAAATGAAGCAGCTCATGATGGATCCATTCTTATCTGCTGATCATAAGCAAATCTTGTACTGCATGTAAATTAGCTATACAAGGCAATAGAACAGTGACAAATTATATAGATAATTTCATGTGACTTGCAGAATGTAACCATCTGACAGAGATAGAAAACTAGAAAGTTGTGAGGTATGTGAATAAGCTAAAACTCTGCATACAAGAGAAGATTGGATTGTAGAATTTGTGGCCTTTTTAATAGGCTATTAACATGGTTTTTAGGGAATAATTAGTAGAAAAAGAGAGGCGTCATAATTATTTCGGAGGAATGTGACAGAGTATTTCGAAACCTATATTGTCTCACCAGCAGATAGGGAAAATTCATGCATCTAATGAAGGAAGTAGCAAAACTTTCAAGGGAGGGCAGATCATAAACCAAACCTGTAGGGAGAATCTGTATGCCAAACCTTCAACAAACATTTTAAATCGGTGTAAGAAATCCAGGCATCGGTTCAACGTTTGTCCCAAACGCTGTTAAGCTAACATGCTGGATGCTGACGGGAATTATGTAGAACAAGAAGATGAAGTTGCCGATGGTGACTAATTAGGGGTTGAGTTTGCAACTAAAGAAGGAATAGAACACCTCACTTTGGTGTTGCAGCGAGTTCTCTTGGCGCCAAAAGAGGTTGGGCATTAACACTATATTTTTGCTCTATGTGTTCTATTAACGGCTATATCTACGAGGTGATTGTAGCCAATGGGAGTTGCAAACATTTTGTGGCCAAGAAAATGGTGGATTGCCTACAGCTACCTACTGAGCTACACATCACTCCCCATGCACTTGGTTGGGTGAAGAAGGGGTCTTTGGTTCGTGTCACAGAAACTTGTCATGTCCAGCTTTCCATCGGTACACATTATCAAGATGATTAAGTATGTGATGTAATTGATATGAATTTTTGTCATCTACTATTAGGCAGACCTTGGCAGTTTGATGTGGATTTGAAATTGAACAATCATGATAATGCGGTGTTATTCACTTGGAACAACCACAAGATTGTAAAGGCTCATATTTCGCCTTCCGATGTGCCGAAGACGAAAAATACTAGTTTCTTAATTCTGACTAGTAATGAGTATGAGATAAAAGAAGATGACTCATTTCCAATTGTGAAGAAGAGTTTGTTGACATAAGGCCAAAAAAAAGGAACCAATCATTTCGGTAGTGCAACAGTTATTAAGGGAGTTTGAAGAACTCATTTCTGACAAGTTGCCTAATGAACTTCTGCCCCATGAGGAACATCCAACATCAAATTGATTTGGTACCCAAAGCTAGCCTAAAAATCTTCTCCATTGTCGGATGAGTCCCGTATATAATGAAATATTGAGGGAGCATATTAAAGATTTGCTGAGGAAGAGCTTTATTAAGGAAAATATGAGCCCTTATGTGGTGTCTACCCTCTTAGTCCCAAAGAAGGCCAAGGGAAAGGAAAAGATGTGGCGTATGTGTGTTGATAGTCAAGCTATTAACAAAATGAACATAAAATACAAATTTCCTATACCCCAGTTGAATGATATGTTGGATGTGCTCGAAGATTCAAAATGGTTCTAAAATTAGACCTTCGCATCAGTTATTACTAGATTCGAATTAGGCAAGAAGATGAATGAAAAACGGCGTTCAAACACAAGGATGTGTTGTTCAAGTGACTGGTGATGCCGTTTGGATTGTCTAACGCACCAAGTACCTTCATGAGACTTATGAATCAATTCTTTGTCCTTTTATTGGTCTCTTTGTTGGAGTTTATTCAATGATAGTTTAAGCTATATCAAGACCAAAGAAGAACATTTGATGCATTTGAAAGTTTTGAGTGTGTTGAAAGAAAATAAGTTGTATATGAATGTGAAGAAATGTATTTTTTGTAAATTGCTATTTTTGGGATTTGTGGTTGGCAAGAATGGAATTAAGGTGGATGATGAGAAGACCAAGGCCATCTGAGATTGGCCAACTTCGAAGTCAATCTACGATGTAAGAAGCTTTCATCAGGATTTGAAGTTTATTAGCAATAAAAAAATGTTAATAAAATGCATATCAAATGAGTAACCTTTATTTTTTTTGCAAAAAATCCCATTTGTTACAAAGCACAAATCTAGTGCTAAAAACCTTGTTGTCAATGCCCTACGTAGATGGGCATCCTTTCCCAAGAAGTTTTGGGGTTCAAATACTTGAAGGACTTGTTTGAATCATATGATGTTTTTCAAGGAATCTGGAGAAATTCGTAATCATGCACCAATTACAAATTACTTTATCAAGGAAGGTTATTTGTTCAAGGGCAATCAACTGTGTGTGGGACCATGATTTTCTAAAGTCGGAGTAAGGTTGATCTGAATACTATTACCTCAAAAGTCTGGTCATGAACTCAGCGGCTCCAAGCGAAGTTGTATCAAACAGAACAGTGGTGCCACCATCACCTTGTTTCGTGGCAATAGGCAAAGTCCAAAGGGAGTCCAATGGATGACCATGCTTGTTCCTCAAGACACAAGATCTGGTCTAGATATGTACACAATCAGATCCTCATAATCTTGGAGTTCCTACAATCTAGGAATTGGTGTGCGCTGTACGCAATCACACTTCTAAGAGGACCTAATATCTAGCCCTAGATATTCTCTAGGATTCTTCTAGTTTAGTACCAGGATTTTATCATAAATAGGTCTCTCTCCCGGTCAGTATAAATACACATATCTAGGGTTCTTCTCGGGTAACACATTCTTAGTATACTTATTCTCTTGTTCACTGCTTGAGTCTAAAATTGTTTACCAACTTGACCGTCGGAGAGCCTTTGACCCACACACCCCCTCCAGTCTTGGGCTTACTCACGGTTGTTTCTTGTTTTGCAGGTTACTTGAATTTATGACTCCACCAATAGTAGCAGGCGCAAATTTAGTTCCAACAATTGTTGCTTTCATTGAGAGTTGGACTCATATTCCTCTTGGCCCAAGTCACTCTAGCCATCATGAAAACTGTTCATAAGCGATCATGTCGCAACGGCACCACTAGCTCGCTCGATGAAAAGGCTTCCTTTATGAATAAATTATGGGAGAAGATGTTGAAAATACATGCGTTGATAAAAGACGTACGAAGAAGCTCACAGGCTAAAGAATGAGCAAGGCTAAGGAAACTTAAAGAGCGTATGAATGATGTTGAAAACACCATATCTCACCTAGAACAGCAGACGATTTAGGCGGCACTTGAAGCACAACGTGGGAAGCCGAGAAAGACACAAATTCCCTTTCCAACCCAATACCCCCAAAAAGGGTCTCGCATCGGAATCAACCGCCTGAATAGAAAGCATGAACGCCAAAGGGAGATTTGTACTGAATGAGAAGAAGCGTGCCGCAAGCTTCAATCGACTAAGAAGTCACCATTAATCAGCCTGGACACCACAAAGTTCTGAAATCCTGAAGTTGAAATTGTCACCGTCTCCACAACAACATTTTTTTTTTGCCAAACTTCAAATTGCCAACTCCATGGTTGGACGAGTCTTGGTAGATAACTGATCAGAAATTAATATCCTTTTTAAGAGGGTGGCCAAGGGAATGAATGTTCTTGGTGACGTCAAGACGAGGAGAGCTACCTTCCAAGCCTTCAATGGAATGTAATGCCCTGCCAATCTAATTCAGAATTTACTCTTAGTGGTAGGCCAAAAATGTCCTAGTTACCCTTTATGTTACTAACCATACTAATATTTCTTTCTTTGACAATTTTCCACTAATATTTAATCTCGTACATTTTATGGTTACTTCTAACTTTCTTGTTAGATTGCCCACGTACCCTTCGAAAAAATCAAGCCAGTCGTAGTTCACAATACAATATTAATCCATTTTCTAAATCATTCAAGTGACTACCAATCACGAAACTAGGTTCAAACAAATGAATCACACAAAATTCATATCATATATGAATTCAGAATATCAACATCGGCCCTCTAGCCACGTGCCGGAAACCCAGTTTTTCGATGAACTCCAAAAATTACCAAATTTTACAGGAATGTAGAGTACAACTAAGGGAATAATTTTCATACCTAGGCCGAAGTCCAATTTGGCTGGAAAACACTTGAAATTAGCCTCAATCCATGTAAAACCCTAGAACTTTATGATTTTGATTCGACACCAGAACAACTCTAACGCCCCATCCAATGCATGGGCTTTGTTCCTGAGGGTAAGGTGAGTCTATTGATGGTGGAAATTGACTGAGTTAGCTTCACGGTTGGTGGATCGTCGCTGTACTATAACATCCCACATCGCCCAGAGAAGTGGATCATGTAAGCCTTATATGCATATTCCCATCTCTACCTAGCACGATGCCTTTTGGGAGCTCATTGGCTCAGGTTCCATTGGAACTTCGAAGTTAAGCGAGTTCGCACGAGAGCAATCTTATGATGGGTGACCCACTAGGAAGTTCTCGTGTGAGTTCTCAGAAACAAAACGGTGAGGGCGTGGTCAGGGCCCAAAGCGGACAATATCGTGCTACGGTGGAGTTGAGCCCGGGATGTGGTGGGGGTCTGGGCCAGGATATGACAATTTGGTATCAGAGCCAATTCCTGGCCGGAAGTGTGCCAACGAGGACGTCAGGCCCCTAAGGAGGGGTGGATTGTAACATCCCACATCGCTGAAGGGAGTGGATCATGTAAGCCTTATATGTATATTCTCATCTCTACCTAGCACGAGGCCTTTTGGGAGCTCACTGGCTTCGGGTTCCATTGAAACTTTGAAGTTAAGCGAGTTCACACGAGAGTAATCCCATAATGGGTGACCCACTGGAAAGTTCTTGTGTGAGTTCCCAAAAACAAAACCGTAAGGGCATGGTCAGGGCTCAAATCAGACAATATCGTGCTATGGCGGAGTCGATCCTGCGAATGTGGTGGGGGCTGGGCCGGGATATGACACGTACACCAATTCGCATGCCCCCGGTGCTTGTTTGTCGATAAACCGAGCCTAATGACTCAAATTGACGTGAAAATGAAAGAGATGTCGAGAGAGCCCGAAGTGCAGGTCATTTTGACACCGGTTCCATCACCATCAGTGGCTGGAATAAAGAGATGGAGTCGAGGCAGATCGGCGGGTCAATTAGATCTGGTGTCCTCCTTCCATCCCTTATTTCCCTCATCTCCTTCCCTCTCATTAGTCTTCTCTTCCCCCCCTTGGCCACAGCCACACACGTGGCTTATCTCTACCAGAACACTCCTCCAGCCAAATCTAGAACTTTCCAGATTCATGGCAATGAAGGAAATTTTGTGAAAAACATGTTCATTTGAGCAACATCTGTGGCATGCAATTAACAATTAAAGGCGGAATCATGCTTGTATGCACTCAAAACAAAACATTACCTATGAAATTCAAAGTCTAGTAGTTATGTGAACCAAGACTTAACTCAAGAACAAAGTGAGTTGAGAAATTTTATACTTTTGTTGGTTCCTCTTTGCATAAGCAAAGGCTAATCACCCAAGGAGAGGGCCTTCATTCCTTGCTTCTTAGCTCCATGGCTTTCTTGGATGAGGATGGTTGAAAGGATTCTCCAAGTTCCCAAAGTTGAGAACCCCTAAGTCTCCACACCAAGGTAGAACTTGAAGAAGAGATAGGTGACCTAGAGGAAGTAAGATTGCTAGCTAAAATCCTCTAGGGTGGCCGACCTCTTAGAGAGAAAAGGGAGTTTACGATCTCATCTTTTCTCCAAAAGAAACCCTAAGGATGAAATGGCTATAAAGTTGCCTTTATACCACCTCACAATGGAGTGGCAAACTTGCAATTAAGCTAAGTTTACTACCCCTCTTTATATGGCCTGCCATTAGGGGTTCATTGGGCTTTCAAGCCTTTGTGGTTTCAAGTTGTCATACAACTTGAGTTAATGGGCTTGACATTCAAATCCCATTGGGCCTGACATTCAAATCCCATTGGGCCTTCCGGCCCAAAACTAACCCGAGGTCTATAACGAACTTATTCGTTTGATTAATTAACATATTAATTAATCCTAGCCATAAATCATTAAACCATTTAATTATCCTTACTCATCTCTGTTGTTTTTTCAATCTCTACCTTACACGGTGTACGATCCATTAGGTTCCCTTTAGCGAGGCAGTGAGCGATTAGAACTCTTTCAAATCAATTGTGAATTGAAACTTACTTTCAATTCTCCCTTTAGTGATTATACACGTTTAGGGCTTCCACAAACCATGAGTGACACCTAGCAGTATGTCATGGTTACCCAAGCTAATCAGAAGAGGTGGAGAACCTATTCAGTTTAGGATTACAATGCAATACGGTCTTTCTCTAATACAATACTCTTGACCACATTGTTTGGTTTGATAGTTTATTCATGTCTACTATCCAATGTGATTCATTTACTTATATGATTACCTTGAATGTGATTTGGAACGACTTCCTAAATCTCATTCATACTCTGGCCAAAGATTCTTAATCATATCATAGAGTATTGTGAAGGAAATTTTGTGAACATGTTTATTTGAGCAACATCTTGAAGGAAAATTTTGTGAAAACATGTTCATTTGAATAACATCTATAGCATGCAATTAACAATTAAAAGGCGGAATCATGCTTGTATGCACTCAAAAACAAAACATTACCCATGAAATTCAAAGCCTAGTAGATTGGTGAACCTTGACTCAACTTAAAACAACATTTGTTAGTTGAGAAATTATACCTTTGTAGATTCCTCTTTGCATAAGCAAAGGCTAATCACCCAAAGAGAGGGCTTTCATTCCTTGCATCTTAGATCTATGGATTTGGATGGATGAAATGGTTCTCCAAGTTCCCAAAATTGAGAACCTCTAAGTCTCTTCACCAAGGTTAGATTGGAGAAGAAATGAGTGACCTTGGAGTAGTAGGATTGCTAGCTAAACCCTCCAAGGAGGCCGACCACTTTAGAGAGAAAGGAGAGCTTATGTTCCCATCCTTTCCCCAAAAGAAAACCCTAATGAATTTTGGCTATAAAGTCATATTTATACCTTAATTCATTGGAGTGGCAAACTTGTAAATAAGTCCAAAACTCACTCCATCTCTAAATGGATGGCCTTAGGGTATTATTGGGCTAATTGGGCCTTTGTGAATCATTATTCATTAAGTTGTCATACAACTTAAGTCAATGGGCTTGACGTTCGAAGCCCATTGGGCCTTAAGGTCCAAAACTATCCCAAGGTCTTTAAGGAACTTATTCGTTTGATTAATTAACATATTAATTAATCCTTGCCATAAATAATTAAACCATTTAATTATTCTTACTCATCTCCATTGTTTCTTCAATCTCCACCTTACACGGTGTACGATCCATTAGGTTCCTTTTAGCGAGGCAGTGGGCGATTAAAACCATTGCAAATCGATTGTGAATTGAAACTTACTTTCAATTCTCCCTTTAGTGATTATACACGTTTAAGGCTTCCACAAACCATGAGTGACACCTAGCAGCATATCATGGTTACCCAAGCTAATCAGAAGAGGTGGAGAACTTATTCAGTTTAGGATTACAAATGCAATATGGTCTTTCTCTAATACAATACTCTTGACCACATTGTTTGGTTTGATAGTTTATTCATGTCTACTATCCAATGTGATTCGTGTGCTTATATGATTACCTTGAATATGATTTGGAAGGACTTCCTAAATCTCATTCATACTCTGGCCAGAGATTCTTAATCATATCATAGAGTATTCTCCCCCAAACGGTTTGAAGGTTAGAGATCCCTTGTTGCGCATTCACTTGCCTCCATGGCTAAGTGGCTTAACCCCGACGATGCCGTGGACACCCGCGGATGGGGTGACTTTGACATAATCAAAGATCAAGGACCTAACCACAAGACAACTATGATGCCTCAGGTCAAATGACTACTTTGCATTATCCTAACCATGAGTTCTCATGTGACATGAGTATGAGAACTCTTCGTTGATCGTGTTCAGTGAACTCATTCTCTATTGAGCACCTACGTACTTGTATTGATGTCACACACACCAATGACTCGAGACTAGTCACTCTCCCTGAGAGAAGACACAACACGTACTGATCTTAACGGACTGTCAATGCCCAATTGGCAATTCTATGATCAGGAACGTTTAGGTTGTGTCTACGAAAGAATGGTCTCATGAATCTAACTTCTTTAGATCGCATTCTCCCAATTACATATTCCTTGGACTTATCGTTTAAGCGTATAACATTTATATGAGACGGCTCAAACAATAATCTTTGCCCTTGATATTAAACTAGATTAGTTTAACATGTGAAATGTCCGTAACATATCATCACATGATTGGTTTTAGGGCACATTTCCAACACATCTATGGCATGCAATTAACAATTAAAGGCAGAATCATGCTTGTATGCACTCAAAAACAAAACATTACCCATGAAATTCAAAGCCTAGTAGAAGGGTGAACCAAGACTCAACTCAAAACAAAGTGAGTTGAGAAACTTTATACCTTTGTTGATTCCTCTTTGCATAAGCAAAGGCTAATCACCCAAGGAGAGGACCTTCATTCTTGCTTCTTAGCTCCATGGATTTCTTGGATGAGGATGGTTGAAAGGATTTTCCAAGTTCCCAAAGTTGAAAACCTCTAAGTCTCCACACCAGGGTAAGACTTGAAGAAGAGATGAGTCATCCAGAGGAAGTAAGATTGCTAGCTAAAATCCTCTAGGGTGGCCGGCCTCTTAGAGAGAAAAATGGAGCTTGTGTTCTCATCTTTTCTCTAAAAGAAACCCTAAGGATGAAATGGCTATAAAGTTGCCTTTATACCACCTCACAATGGAATGGCAAACTTGCAATTAACCCAAGTTCACTACCCCTCTCTATATGGCCGGTTTTCCCAAGCCCTTGGGATGTTTTGGGCTTCTTGAATTTTATTTGTTAAGTTGTCATACAACTTAAGCTAATGGGCTTGACAATTCGAAGCCCAATTTGGGCTTTAAGGCCCAAAACTAACTCAAGGTTTAAAAAGAACTTATTCGTTTGATTAATTAACATATTAATTAATTCTTGCCATAAACAATTAAACCATTTAATTGTCCTTACTCATCTCCGTTGTTTCTTCAATCTCTACCTTACACGGTGTACGATCCATTAGGTTCCTTTTAGCGAGGCAGTGGGCGATTAGACCTCTTTCAAATCGATTGTGAATTGAAACTTACTTTCAATTCTTCCTTTAGTGATTATACACGTTTAGGGTTCCACAAACCATGAGTGACACCTAGCAATATGTCATGGTTACCCAAGCTAATTAGAAGAGGTGGAGAACCCGTTCAGTTTAGGATGACAATGCAATATGGTCTTTCTCTAATACAATACTCTTAACCACATTGTTTGGTTTGATAGTTTATTCATGTCTACTATCCAATGTGATTCTCTTACTTACATGATTACCTTGAATGTGATTTGGAACGACTTCCTAAATCTTATTCATACTCTGGCCAGAGATTCTTAATCATATCATAGAGTATTCTCCTTCAAACAGTTTGAAAGTTAGAGATCCGTTGTTGCGCATTTACTTGCCTCCATGGCTAAGTAGCTTAACCCCAACTATGCCGTGGACACCTTCTGACGGAGTGACTTTGGCATAGTCAAAGATCAAGGACCTAACCACAAGACAACTATGATGCCTCAGGTCAAAGGACTACTTTGCATTATCTCAACCATGATTTCTCATGTGACATGAGTATGAGAACTCCTTGTTGATCGTGTTCAGTGGACTCAATCTCTATTGAGCACCTACATGCTTTTCTTGGTGTCAGTCACACCAATGACTCAAGACCAGTCACTATCCCTAAGAGAAGACATAACACGTACTGATCTTAACGGACTGTCAATGCCCAATTGGCAATCCTATGACCAAGAACGTTTTGGATATGCATACGGAAGAGAACGGTCTCATGAATCTAACTTCTTTAGATCGCATTCTCCCAATTACATATTCCTTGGACTTATCGTTTAAGCGTATAACATTTATATGAGATGGCTTCAAACAATAATCTTTGCCCTTTAAATTAAACTATATTAATTTAACATGTGAAATGTCCGTAAAGTATCATCATATGATTGGTTTTAGGGCACATTTCCAACAATCTCCCACTTGCACTAGAGCCAATCAACTTGGTCATCAATGATGATACCTCTTCTGTAGTCATTTCAAAAATGGCTGAGTAGTAGGCCTAGACAATGGATATCTTTATGTTATCCATAGAAGCAACCTTGAGAATAACGACGTCACCATTATACATGATTCTTAATCATGTGGTTTAGTCTCTCATTTGAGTTCGGATCCTGATGAGACCTTGATTCCCTGGCTTGAGCTATCGCCCCATTAGTGTCATAGTGTCAGTACACTGGAGACACTTTTTGGTTGGAACCGAATAGAGAGTTCATAAATGAACTTTCCCATCCAAACAACATTGTTGTAAGCTTCTATATGGCAATATATTTTGCATTCACAATGGAACACACTAAAGTCATTACTTTTAATGTTTCCATCCAAATATCTCTTTAGTCATAATAAAAGGATATCTGATTATCTCTTCATTCATAATGAAGAAACATCCAATGATGGATTAGATTCATAATCTAATACATTTACGCTTCCATTAAGTTACTCTAATTCTTCCTCATTCTTTGAGGAATATATCCTTTAGTATTTCTTAAATACTTAAGGACTCACTTGACAGTTGCCATGGTTCTAATCCTGGGCTTGCATTGATATCGTCTTGTACCGATCTTGGTACAACTCATATCAATGTTTTTCATACAATATGAAATACGTAAATCACCTTTCTGCGTATGCATAAAGGATTCTATTTATGCATTATGTTTCTTTAGGAGTCAAAAGGGTACGTTCCCTTTGAGAAGAGCAACTTCCTAGTCTCACTAGAGTTGTCCTTCTAATTGAAGTTTATCATCATAAGAGAAAATTCCTAGCATCTTTTGTCTATCATTAGGGCTTGATATAATACAATTATATCCTGAAATCTATCATTATAGATTTCCATCCCATGTTTATAGACTATGTCTCCCATATACATTCTATCGTTATAGAATGTTTAAAGTCATAACTTTAACGAAGAAGTATTCTTTTCATTTCCAAAATTAATATATCATATATGTACATATATATATATATATATATATATATATATATATATATATATATATTCAAATTTAGGAACATGATTAACTCCCACTAATCTTTTGTAAACCTAGTAAACAAAAGATTCATTTACATCTTTATGAGAAATCAAACGATTTGATCTTTCTCTCATAAGACGCTTAAAGCCCCCACTAGCTTGCTAAGATTCATGATGGATGGATCTCTACAACTTACATGTCTTGTGATTCATAGTTTTAGACATATATTATCAAGACTATCTTAATAATGGTTTCGGAAACCCATATTATGTACAAACATTGAATCACCATTTAGTTGTAGCTAGCAATCTTTGAATTAATTGAAACCAAGACTATGTCAAAGATGGTTTCTTCCAAGTCAACCATTCTCTTTAATTGTAGTCACCTTAAGCTACCAATTAGCTATGAAGGTTTCATTATTTCGGGTCAAATGGTACTTTACCATTTCCTTGAGTATATGTCGTATATACACTCAATGTAGTCATAAGGATTTTCATTCTTACTTCTTTCGAATTAAGAGGTGTGACTCTATGACATAGTCATAAAGTTCAAACCATTCAACTGAGACAGTTTATAAATCCTTCTCGACTACCTTGGAGCTTGTGGTGTAGGAACTAGGTTGTGATATTTGTTGATTATCATCTTGTCTCTCAAAGAACCCATTCTTTGAGTTTTATCTCTAGTTCCTTTGCGCTTAGGCAAATCATATTGTAGGATTACAATGAACTACCCAACAGTTAGTTTATAGAAGTGATATCCAAAGGTTAATTTAAGGATATCCACAAGATAATTCTCAAAAAAATATTGCTTATTAGCACACAACCCAAAATCTTAACACGATTAAAACTTATCTTTCTTTCCAACTACATCATATAGAGTCATGAAAATTTGGGAGATCTTCTAATTGACAATCATATTGTCTTAGAAGCATATATCCTATATATGGGTAATTGATAACATCCAACAAACTAAATCTTATTCAAGTTCGTTCTTCTCCTAATGGAGAAATCCATTATCTTATGATGCTTCTTTCCTTGATATCTTTCAAGCAAACTGTTCCAAAGTGTTACCTTTCCTTGGATCAAATCTAAGGAGGTAAATACTTTAGACGTCTTACTCATCAAATTACATTCTTGAATTCGTTGAAACCTTTTGCAAAGTATTCGGACTTGTGTTTATTCAAAATTAACGATAGTCCAATCAAGAGCGATCTTCGGTGAATGTCATACAACATGAGTAGTATTATGTTGTGGACAAGTGCCACTAAAATCTAAGTGAATTAACCTCAACAACTTTGTGATTCTTTCTTCCTTTCCAAAAGAATAAAGATTCAAACATTTTGCCTCTATACAATTTTAACAAGAAGGCATTGGATCCGGATCTAATGATCCAAAGCATCTATCTATGACCAACTCGTAATTTATGTTTTAGAGGTATCACAACTCAGTTGGGATTAGTCACTACCTTGCAACCTTTTGGGTTTTAAGCATCGTTATATTCTAAACAATTAACACTACCATATCATCTCTACTATGGAGATAATCAATTAGATTACAATAATCTAATAATTCATTAATAAAGAACAATGTTTTGTCAAAAAAAAAAACATTTATCCATTTCTCATACGGAATTAAGTTCCTTTAATCAATTGGAATGTAAAGACAATCCTTGTTTTTCATTTTCTTTGGTAGTTCATATGAGGAAGTAAGTACTACCTGCTTTCGCAGAGATCTACATTTGATTCACGTTCCGAATGTGAAGTACTTTCTCTTCTCTCATGAATCTTCTACTTCTTATTAGCCACACTTTTACAACGATTGTAAAACACAGTTACTAATACGGAATCAAGCATTCAAGTAGAAGAACCAACTGTTTTGAACTATTCAAGAACAATTTACAACACCTTTCGTGTTCTTGACACTTGCAAGACATTTCTTGCAAATACCCCTTCCGATGTCCATCCTTTCATAAAGAAAGTTTTTTCCCTTGGAGTTATTTCGCCTTCTTCATTTAACTTCTCCTTTGACTACAATAGTCATGGTCCCTAAACTCCCACTATCTCTCTTGAAACTTATTTCAATTGTGTGATACACATCACACAATTTGGAGAGCGTGTGGTTATTTTTCACTATATAGTTTACAATAAACTTAGTGAACCATTTGGATAGGGACACAAAAGTGAAGTCCTTGCCTAGTTTTCGTCTCGTGAAGTGGTTTTAACACTTCAACACTCAATGATTCAAAATCATCATAAGTCCATGTTGATGGACTATTTTTGTCAACCAACCATTATGTTCTAAACATAATTACAAACTTTCAAGAGTTGTTCAAGGCAACTCTCATTTCTGCATACAACAATTTGTAAGTGAAGAATCATGGCACATAAAGTGTACATGCCCTTGTGCTTACTTCTCAAGTTCCTTGTTCATGTAACAAAGAAACAAGCACTAATGTTTGCGTTAACTAAGAATTGTTCAAAGCAACTCTTACTTCTTCATACAACAATTTGTAATTGAAGAATTATGACATTAAAAGTGTTGTCCTCTTTATGATAGACTTATCTAACATGTTCTTCCAATGATACATTATCAATAGGAAGATTGTGAGGATGAGACTACTTAGGTACATATACAATCCATCTACGACAATCTATGGGATTGTGGTACCAAGTCCGGAAACTAAAGCTTTCGGCTTTTTCTTTATCAAGTTTTGGATAGCGTTTGCAAATATATTGGTAAATAAATACATAATGAATATAAATTGATTGATTTTAAGCCATTTGATCCGCGTCTTTAAATCAAATAGCACCACCCACTATTTTTGGCAAATTCCATATCCCTTATCGGAATTCGAGAGTTTTGGAGGAAACTCTTAGTAGGGTATGGGAGACTCATCATTACCAAGCCCACCTCACAATAATATGATGTTGGCTAGCATCAATAATAATGAGAGAGTACGCTTACTCATTTGCATCTCTTGCAAGTACCCATCTTATTTGGCCTCTAGAGAATGAAGCCTCACAATGATATGATGTTGGCTCCATTGCATTTAGTTAAGTCGTTCCCACCATGCAAGTTCGAGTAGGGGTTCAAGAACAACCTCACAATGATATGATGTTGATCATTCTCGTTGCATACCTTCACAACATCATATATGCATATAGAACTCCTCTTGAGTGTAAGCACGCACTTTGTACTCCCCTATGATAGGGTGAAATCGGGGTACAAGTCACAAACGATCGGAGCCTACCATGGTGGAAGGCCACGAAATAGTGTTCAAAGCACTCTCACGCTTATCAACTTAATAATGGTTTGGTTGAGGGTTTTAGGTCTCATCACATATAAGCATGCATTTTAATCTTATTAAAACAATTTGGTCCTATTACAACTATTGGTCCATGTGATTGATTTAGTTGTACATGATACTCCCACTATGCTTGTAAAACGGTTTTTAAAGCAAGAGTATATGGTACTACTAACATAAGGTTTGCATTCATTGATGGACTATATAGTTGCCTTAGGGCCTTAGAATGACTATGAACCTTTGATTCAATCCAACACGAGCCTAGTGTTGAATCTCAGTCTAGGGATGGTGATTGATTTTAGTTACGCGTTTAATCACATTAAGCCGTGTTTTTCCTATTGGGCGTTGGACCCAACTACTCCAATTTCATTCATATCAAATAAAACAAGAAATGAGTACTTCAAAGTAAAGAAGAGCTTATGCTCTTTTACAACATTTGATCAAAACAAATTACTTTAAAGTAAAGAAGAGCCTATGCTCTTTTACAACATTTGATCAAAACAAATTACTTTAAAGTAAAGAAGAGCTTATGCTCTTTTACAACATTTGATCATATCAAATTACAACCAAAATCTAATCTACACATTCCCATGGTTCAAACAAATTTGAGACAGGCCTTTCACATAGCTTAATTATCGTAGGCTTACGTTCATAATCACCCTTTCTTTAATTAATTAACGCTTTAACTAATTAAACTTGAATGCAACATTTTCATTTGGTTTTTGTTTCCATAGAATTGATTTAAATAGAGCTAAATGAAATGAAAATCCAATTCTCATTTAAAGATACAAAACTATTTTGTTCTCAACTAATTTGGGCCGAAAAGCAATAACCTCAACCATTGGGCTATTTTGCAAAACACAAACTTTTGAGGTCCCTTTGTAAAAATACAAAAGTCCACTACTTCATGTAATTACAACTAGAACCCAAAAATTTCAACAAATGCAAAAACTTCATTAAAGGAGCAAAACAATTTGTCCTTTAGTGATTTTGGGCCTTTACGTAAAAATGTAAACTTTCGAGTCAAAGTACAAATACACAAAAGTATCAAAACTTTATGTAATTGTATAAAAGCCCCAAAAGTACCCTATTTAATAGGGTGGCCTATTTTGGATGAGAGATGGTGTCATAAAACTTTTGAATTTTGCAACAAAAGTGAAAGGTGATGGGTAGGTTTGAAAAAGTGATTTCCATAAAACATGGTTCCTTGAAACAAGGAAAATGTGTAAGTGATTGGTATGGTGTTGATTGAAAAATGACAAATCATGTCATACCATTTATTACAATAAAGTCACACCAACCACCATAAACAAAACTTTATGAAAAACATCAAACACTTTGAATCAAAACACCAAACATTTTTGTTCTTGGTTATAAAATAACAAGAACAATGAAGAACATCCATGAAAACCCATAAGAGCTCCATGAACATTTTTCACCCAAAGACACCCCAAAAACTCTCAAACTTAAGGGAAAAAAACATATTACCATACTAGGGTACTTAGGCGTTCCTAATGTCACTTTGAAACACTTTTAACAAGACAAACATGAACCAAAAAATCCACCCTTTGGATTTGGCCGAATTTCCCCAAAAACATGGCACCAAATTTTAGCTCCAAAATTCATGCTCATATGAACTACATCTACAACATTTGAGATGGCAAATTTTCTAACAAAATTTACATTCAAAGAAGCAAGAATAAAGCTTGTAACAATTACAACATTCAAATCATAAACTATGAAAATACAAAACCCAAAAGGATTCACCAACTACTAGACCTAGGCTCTGATACCACTTGAAGGAAATTTTGTGAAAAACATGTTCATTTGAGCAACATCTATGGCATGCAATTAACAATTAAAGGCATAATCATGCTTGTATGCACTCAAAAACAAAACATTACCCATGAAATTCAAAGCCTAGTAGAAGGGTGAACCAAAACTCAACTCAAAACAAAGTGAGTTGAGAAAGTTTATACCTTTGTTGATTCCTCTTTGCATAAGCAAAGGCTAATCACCCAATGAAGCTTGTGTTCTCATCTTTTCTCTAAAAGAAACCCTAAGGATGAAATGGCTATAAAGTTGCCTTTATACCACCTCACAATGCAGTGGCAAACTTGCAATTAAGCCAAGTTCACTACCCCTCTCTATATGGCCGGTTTTTCCAAGCCCTTGGGATGTTTTGGGCTTCTTGAATTTTATTTGTTAAGTTGTCATACAACTTAAGCTAATGGGCTTGACGATTCGAAGCCCAATTTGGGCTTTAAGGCCCAAAACTAACTCAAGGTTTAAAAAGAACTTATTCGTTTGATTAATTAACATATTAATTAATTCTTGCCATAAACAATTAAACCATTTAATTGTCCTTACTCATCTCTGTTGGTTCTTCAATCTCTACCTTACATGGTGTACGATCCATTAGGTTCCTTTTAGCGAGGCAGTGGGCTATTAGAACTCTTTCAAATCGATTGTGAATTGAAACTTACTTTCAATTCTCCCTTTAGTGATTATACACGTTTAGGGCTCCACAAACCATGAGTGACACCTAGCAATATGTCATGGTTACCCAAGCTAATCAGAAGAGGTGGAGAACCTATTCAGTTTAGGATTACAATGCAATACGGTCTTTCTCTAATACAATACTCTTGACCACATTGTTTGGTTTGATAGTTTATTCATGTCTACTATCCAATGTGATTCTCTTACTTACATGATTACCTTGAATGTGATTTGGAACGACTTCCTAAATCTTATTCATACTCTGGCCAGAGATTCTTAATCATATCATAGAGTATTCTCCTTCAAATAGTTTGAAAGTTAGAGATCCCTTGTTGTGCATTCACTTGCCTCCATGGCTAAGTGGCTTAACGCCAACTATGTTGTCGACACCCTCTGACGGAGTGACTTTGACATAGTCAAAGATCAAGGACCTAACCACAAGACAACTATGATGCCTCAGGTCAAAGGACTACTTTGCATTATCCCAACCATGATTTCTCATGTGACATGAGTATGAGAACTCCTTGTTGATCGTGTTCAGTGGACTCATTCTCTATTGAGCACTTACATGCTTGTCTTGGTGTCAGTCACACCAATGACTCGAGACCAGTCACTCTCCCTAAGAGAAGACATAACACGTACTGATCTTAATGGACTGTCAATGCCCAATTGGCAATCCTATGACCAGGTACGTTTAGGATATGTATACGGAAGAGAATGGTCTCATGAATCTAACTTCTTTAGATCGCATTCTCCCAATTACATATTCCTTGGACTTATCGTTTAAGCGTATAACATTTATATGAGATGGCTTCAAACAATAATCTTTTCCCTTTAAATTAAACTATATTAGTTTAACATGTGAAATGTCTATAAAGTATCATCATATGATTGGTTTTAGGGCACATTTCCAACATATTCTCCCTCAAACAGTTTGAAGGTTAGAGATCACTTGTTGTGCATTCACTTGCCTCCATGGCTAAGTGGCTTAACCCCAATTATGTCGTGGACACCCTCGGATGGAGTGACTTTGACATAGTCAAAGATCAAGGACCTAACCATAAGACAACTATGATGCCTCAAGTCAAATGACTACTTTGCATTATCCCAACCATGAGTTCTCATGTGACATGAGTATGAGAACTCCTTGTTGATCGCATCCAGTGAACTCATTCTCTATTGAGCACCTACGTACTTGTCTTGGTGTCAGTCACACCAATGACTCGAGACCAGTCACTCTCCCTAAGAGAAGACAAAGCACGTACTGATCTTAACGGACTGTCAATGCCCAATTGGCAATCCTATGATCAGGAACGTTTAGGATATGTATACGAAAGAGAATGGTCTCATGAATCTAACTTCTTTAGATCGCATTCTCCCAATTACATATTCCTTGGACTTATCGTTTAAGCGTATAACATTTATATGAGACGGCTTCAAACAATAATCTTTGCCCTTTAAATTAAACTATATTAGTTTAATGTGAAATGTCCATAAAGTATCATCATATGATTGGTTTTAGGGCACATTTCCAATAGGCAAAAACGACTATTTTGCCCCCTACTTTCGTTTGTTTCTATTTCATTCGTTATAACTCCGTTTGTCGAACGGTTTTCGCCTACACGCTTGTAGGGTCGTCCTCTGTTCAAATATATCTAGAAATATGATAAAATATATGAGGATAAAATATGTCTTTGTATAATTACGTTAACCAAATAGGAGCATTTTTGTCATTTTTCACTTAATGAAAAATTGTACGACATAAATAATAATAAAATTCAGA
Organism: Malus sylvestris; assembly: GCF_916048215.2. Lineage (NCBI taxonomy): Eukaryota > Viridiplantae > Streptophyta > Magnoliopsida > Rosales > Rosaceae > Malus > Malus sylvestris. The sequence goes on along the minus strand of NC_062272.1, from coordinate 37,404,994 downwards.
AGCTGGATTTCAGATTTTCCCCATTCAAATTTCATAACCATGAATTGATCTACTTTTGCTTTTCCTCCACATAAACAAGAAAATGAATATCCACTACATCTCTAAAATATTCAAAACAATAAAACTTATGGTCCCAGCAAAACTGCACAACTAAGCTATGAGATTCCATGTCATGGATCAACCAGCACCCTACAACGCCATCCTCAGACGATACTAGTCACAGAACATGGATTCCTTCCTTGTAGCTAATTATGTGTTGCCATGTCGCTTGACTCCAAAATAAATCTATAAAAGGCACAGCACCCACAGGAACAAAAAAACCAGGAAACTGCTGACAGAAAACAGCACCCTCACCGAAAGACAGATCTCTCATGAGCCTCTCCATATCAGTTGAGCAACCATAATCTGAACTACATACAGTTTGATTCCCTTCCTAGGATATGTAGGTAGTCTGTTCCTGACCCAATCGCAAACGCCGTCATTTGCGCCAAGACAAGTCCACACAGAACTCATCTCCTAACGTCCCACCATAGGCTTATCATCAAAAGTGATACATGATGTAATTCTTACATCATATCATATTTTTCTTAAAACTACAACAGTGATTTGATTCTCCTTCCTAGAGATATGTAGGCAATCCTTTTCGAATTCAATCACACGCCCTTATTAATCATCTACATTTCCCTCCATAAAAAATTTATGAAATTTGTTTGTTTTATGTTCAAAATCTATTGTTTCCTCTTTGTTTTTTTGATAATGCTGAAGATATCTCACTCACTTAAGCAGAGCATAAACTTTGAAAACTTAGCACGATTACAAGTCTAAAAACTCAAACATTGTTAGAAGAGTTTTTCTTAGCACATCCTGTATTATACGGTTAGCAGCATGGGATACTTGAACCGTAATAAGCCCAGTTACGATTGGCGGGCTGCGGGCACAAACACATGACACCCTAACTCGAAAGTCCAATGCATTATCCGACCTCCGAAAAGTTTATACAACTAGAAAAGTTGTGGTTATAACATTCAAACCCAAGCTCTACGCCATGCAAGGGAAGAGTCAAAAGGGCGATCCGAAAATCATCTGAAAGTGATCTAAACTTCGACCCCGAGTACTACTACTTCTATCCCCAAGAAGAATTTTTATTCCAATGGAGCTCCAATACGTGGAAGGGCTTTGACCAAGCCATCAAGGTAGTCCAATTGGGAACACTCAGGTCCCACACATAGGTCTGGCAAAAGGATTCAAAAAGTGTTTCCGACCCACATGTCAAGACCAGGTCCCCAAAGAACACTTGTTTAAGATTCACTGGGGACGAACACACAATTCAGGCTAAGGGAAAAATCCTTCCTTGACAACATGTTGCAAGTATTGAATTCCTTGGTCAAAGAGCTAGGACAAGGCATAAGAGAGTGTTTTATTTTTCATAAAATTATTTTAGGTACAAGTCCAAATTTTCCTATCCTTAGTCCGATAAAGGCGTTTTGACAAGTACAGAGCAAAAGATTCTTCATGGGTTTAATATTTAATTCCTGGTATCCGAGTAAGGTGGTAGTCCGGATATTGCTATGAAAAGCTTTACGGATACTAAGTTTGGGAGGTAACGTTTTTCCAAATCAACGTTGCCAAGGAGGGCTTTTAAGCTCTAGCCCAAACCCACAAACTTACTTGTTTTTCTGCTCTATTATTTGTCTTCTTCAAAAGTTCGTTTACTTTGGAAGGATTATCGGATTAAGATTTTTTTTAAGGATAAAGAACGCAAAGAAGAGAAATCTGGTGAAGTTTCATGCAAGCACATGTTTATCATCAAAGTCCCATGAAGGGGCACGAAAAAGTACAATTGGTTGGGAGATAAGTCCTCACCCCTGGCACAAAAATTTCCTATAAAGACTATGAAGCAAACTTGCAAAGTGTGCCCACTCAATATGCATAATCATTACAATCTTTATGGCATGACACTCAAGATCACACATAAGAATCTGAAACGTTTCCATTGCATTCCATGTCGAATAACCAAACAAAAAAAGAAGACTAAATGGTACATATTCCAGCTTACTCCGGAAGTCATGGTCTTTGGATAACTATCCATCCTTAAAGGGAATAGGTTGTCTTTCCAATGCATAATTAGGGGCAATTGAGGGACCATGATTTTCTAGAGACAGAGTAAGGCTGATCCGGATACTGTTACCTCAGAAGTTCGATCATGGACTCAGCGAGTCCGAGCATAGTTGTATCAGACGGAAAAGCGGTGCCACCATCACCTTGTTCCAGGGCAATAGGCAAAGTTCGAAGCAACTCTACCGGATGACCATGCTTGTTCCACAAGACATGAGATTTGATCCGGATATGGACACAATTAAATTCTCATAAGTCGAGTTCCTACAGTCTAGGAATTATCGTGCGTCGCAAGTAATCACACTCTTAAAATGACGCAATATCTAGTCCTAGATATCCTCTAGGATTCTTTTGGTTTATTACAAGGATTCTATCATAAAAAGGTCTCTCTCCCGATTAGTATAAATACACCCATCTAGGGTTCATCTCGAGTAACCCATCCTTAGCATACTTATAGCCTTTGACTGGCACACATTCCCCCCCCCCCCCCTTCCCCCTCTCCGGTCTTTGACTTGCTCACAGTTGTTTCTTGTTTTGTAGATTACTTAAATATGTGCCTTCACCATCCGCCGCGGCATGCATATTTGGTTCCAACACTGGATTCATTTGTCTTCCTTGTGGGAAAAGCTTGTTCGGGATTTGCATAGAGGAGGTTTAAGTGGTCACCTGGATTGTGATAAAACAATAGCATGTGTGTGTGAAGGAAATATATTTTTGGCCACGGTTAAAGTGGGACATTGGAGCAATTGTACGAAAATGTTATACTTGTCAGGTTTCTAAGGGACAAGTTAAAACACTGGTCTATGCATGCATTCGCATGTTCCCAACAACATTTAGAAGGATATGGCTATGGACTTTGTGCTCGGGTTGCCTCGTACGCAACGAGGTGTGGATTCTGTTTTTGTTGGATGACAGGTTCTCCAAGATGGCTTGCTCCATCGCTTGCAAGAAGATCGCTGATGCATCAAACATGGCCAAACTGCTTTCTAGGAAAGTTGTTCGATTGCATGAAGTAGCTAAGTTTATAACTTATGATTGAGGCCCCAAGTTCTTGAGCCATTTCTAGATTACTTTGTGGAGATTGTTTGGTACTGCCTCGAATCGCTGTAGTATTGCCCAACCACAAACTGATGGGCAGACGGATGTCACCGTCAGGACTCTTGGTAACATAGTTCGTAGTATCTGTAGAGAAAACCCAAAACAATATGCACCGCCTCATATGGGATTCGCATATAAGAGTGATGCTCATAACCCAGCAAGGAAGTCACCATTTTTCATTGTTTACACTATTGTCACTGACCATGTAGTGGATTAGGTGAAACCGCGTAGAGGCCCGAGATTTAGTGTTGCTGCAGAGAACATGGCTAAAGATGCGGTGGCAGTTCCTGATGAGGTCAGACAAAGGCTTTAAGCAGACTAGTGCCAAGCACAGAGGTGCAGCCTATAAACCCCCGCGAATTAGTGTTTCAAAGCGGACTTTGTTTTAAAGTTCGTAAGCGAATCAATGACAATGCTCATGCTATTGACATGCATGCCCGATTATATGAGGATCTCCAATACTTCCAATGTTGCCAACTCATTTGAATTCAACGACTACGAGGGTATTTATCCAGATCATGATTCGAGGTCGAAATCTTCTGAAGTGGAAAGTACTAATATAGAACAGACGGTCGAGTAGATTTGACGTTCGAACTCCGTTTTGGATGCACAATACCTTTCCGTTGCAAGCTCACTGCTTTTCCATGACATGATAAATTTTAGCCATCCGAGATCATTTATACCCCAAAAACTAAGATCCCTGAACTTCCCCAGGACTGAGTTTAAGTTTATTAAGCCTTTCGGCTTCTATTGTAATACACATTCAAGAATTAATCAAATTACACCTTTCAGATTTCCAAAACAATGTTCTTCTGGGGTTTACGTTTGTATCCTTGTTAGCTTGTACCGCATCAGCTATGGATCTCTCAATGACGTCTTCAAATTTACATGCCCGAACCAAGAGGAGGATCAGCTTGAGAAAAAACGGGTAGCTGAATCGCATGGTTTTTTGTCAAGTAAAAACAAGAGAACGGGGGACTCCACAAGCCATCTGCCTTGAGAGATAAAAAGGTATAGCAGATTGTTGGGAGAAATCCGCACCTCCGGATCTCAACTGAACACATTTTACAACAAGACAATTTCTGCACAAACAAAAATTGAGGGAACGATCAGCACAAGGAAAACAATTATCAATGCAAATCAGTCGTGATAATTGACAGTGGAGAAAAATACACAGTGAGAAACAGCGAGCAGATACCAAAATATTGAAACTTATCGTGTTTATTTAGTTGTGTACCAAGAAACACAATTTCAATTAACTTTACAGCAACCCTACTTCCAATTTTATTACACATGGGCGGGTATGCCTGAAAACAAAATTGTGTGAAAACTGAAACTAAACAGACTTCCCTACCTGATTAATGGTCCGTTGCGGGAACCTAAGTTAACCAAAGAGAACCTAAAAGACTGATGCCTTCCGCGCTGACCCTTATATTTCATAATGTACTTGTGCAATATTTTAGAAAGTGCACTACTGGTTACCTATCTTACTATTCACCTTAGTCAACACACTTACAATTCACCTACCTTATATCATTCTCCACTCCAATCTATTAACTCGCTGCGAGGGGCACAAAGCTTGCTTGCTCGCTCTTTGGATTCAACATCATTAACCACCCCCCGACATCTTGGGAAACCACAACAACATGCCAGTTGTTCATCTATTGAAAAGAATCTGCGATAATAAGAAGAACGTTAGCCCATGAAATGAAATAATAAGAAAAATTGCATACAACAAGAATCGAGGATAACCTATAGTCATATGTAAGTTCTTCCCATCGTTTAATGTCTCTCTTTGCAAATATAATTATATGCTCATCATTATTAACACTAATGACTCTTGAGTAGCAATTTGGCTGCACACAACAAAGGTAAAGGTGTGTAAGTACAAGGTTAAATAAACAAATAAAAAGCTTGTGCAGAAGCCATCCAATTTAAACTCAGTAATTGCAAAAGTGTACACAATTTAAAAATATAAATTTTATGATTTCCACCATATCTGAAATGGCAACAAACCATTGTGTAAAATGTTATACAAGGTTACTTGAGAACAAACACCTCTCCCTTGATGAAATTTTGTTTCCGAAAGAATCAATAGGAAAAGGAAAATTTCTCATCACTAAATTCTTTCATTAACTCATTATGTATCAAAGAGAGGCATCATTCTCCCATAATTTCTTATGTTTACGCATTAGCTTGTTTATTAAATGAAAACGATATCAAATCAATCTACATTTTGACTCCCAGAATCTTGTGATGCATTACTTTGTGAGAAGCCTAAAGGGATGTCTACTTATCATGAATGAAAAAGTGCATGTTGAACGTAGCTATGTCATACCCAATGTCCGGAATGCCGATAATATCGGTGATATTTTGCCGATATTATCGGTTTTTCACATTACCGATATTTTAATAGGTCTCCAACGGGTTTTCGTCAAAATATCGCGATATTATCGATATTAGCGATAATATCGCCGAGGCTCCGTCGTCGTAGCTGCCAAGATTTGCGCCCCTCTCTGCAATCCACGCTCAGACCCATCAAAATGAGCAATCTCTTTTCTCCAGAGGTGGCCGGAATATGGGTTGGGTGTCCTTGGGGTCATCGGGGTTCCTCTGCGCGTCGCCGTGCTTCCCAGAGACGGAGGAAAGGGAGGGAGAGTTCAGGAGGGTGGTGGAGATACTGAGCTGGCATCGGGGTGGACGAATTTGGGTGTGCCTGGGTGTGGGTGCGATCGAGGAAATGGAGTCCTCTGCGCGTCGCCGTGCTTCCCAAAGATGGAGGAGAGGGAGGGAGAGTTCAGGAGGGTGGTGGAGATGCTGCACTGGCATCGGGGTGGACGAATTTGGGTGTGCCTGGGTGTGGGTGCGATCGGGGAAATGGAGTGAGAGAATGAGAGTTCGAGAGAGAGATAGAGTTGAGAACTGAGAGAGAGTGAGGGGTCCGAGAGAGACTCGGGAAAAGAGAGAGAGAGATAGGGTGAGGGTTAGTGGGCTGCCACGTGGCAGCGTGACGGAGAGTGAGAATCAAGATGAAGGGTCCAAATTAGATTAGGATAAAGGACTCAATTGCACAATTTATATAATTTCAGGGAAAGAGTGAATATAAATTAATCTGGGGTCCAGATTAGATTAGGATAAATGACTCAATTTCAGGGAAAGAGTGAAAATATATAATTTAAGGGAAAGAGTGAAAAATTTGAACCTCAAAGAGTGAAAAATTTGCCAGCTCGCTATATAATCAACTTAAACCAGTTAAATCCATCATGCAATGCATTTCCTTCCAATTTTTTGTGATAAACTAATAGATAATTGACTAAATAAACATCCTGCAAAGTTTCAATAAAAATTTCCAAGTTTTTCTTACAATTTCCGTGGTTTCTATATTATTTTTATCGATATCGATAATATCCCGATATTTCCATCGATATTCCGTGTTTTTGGACTTCCAATATTTCCGATATCATCGATATTTAATACCTTGGTCATACCTGAACAACCATGTATGATTCTCATTCATGACTTCTCCCATTCCAAATAAGTAAACATGCCCTGAGTTTCTAGAGGGAGGAAAAGAGACTTGTTGCTAGGTTGATGTGCTGTGCTGACAATATTTTTATGGGTTTTAAGTTTTGAGACAAGTAGGAGATTTTTGAGTGCGGAGGTGGGGATGGGCATGTATTTACGGGAGAGTTTGATTCTGGGCATCCTTGTGAAGTTCAGTTTCTACTGGATTATGTTCAGGATAAAGACAATTCAAGATGACAAATACTTCACAAAAGTAAAACTAAATAAGTAGATAAGGGTTGGATAATACGCACTTCACAAGAGTGATTAATTAGGTGAGCAATGCTTCCAGCTCTTGTGGCATCAATGACTCGTTCATCATCAATCCGGAACATATAAGTCCCAGCCCCCTGCATGGGAAACGGTAAGGCTTTAGAGCGCCATTTCTTTCTCATTTCATACTCAAGCATCAACAAATGTAAAAGTTTCTAAACGGGAGATAAATATGAAGTACTACAGAACCTTACAAATACTAGAAAATCCAAAACTTGAGTAACAAACATACCCCTAATAGATACGCCTGATTGTTTCAATTCTCCATAAATTTGGACAAGATTTTAATGAATATTCCTATAGCTTAAGTGGGCAATAACAAAATTCAACAATTTTGAGGAAACCCCCAAAGTTGGGATGCAACCCTAAGAATTATGTGCAAACCTAAAAAATTTTGTTGAGCATGATGGAATCTAAAATAGTAGGTCCCTGAGCGCATGATTAGTGGACTTCAATTTAGGAGAGGATGCACCTAGCTAAGCTGCTTTTCCATGCAAATAGAATTAAAAATTACATGGCTAAAGGAATTCTTCAATCTTGAGAGACAATAGCTCACCTCTTTCACTAAACCTTGGGGAGTTTATGGAAGTTCTAACCCTAAACAAAGTATGAGTCTATTAATACCGCTAGCGCTTTACAACTAAGGCTCACATTGGTTGGACATTTTAATAGTTTACACTTGCAGGTTACAGATCACATTGGTTTGACACTTTTACTGGTTTACACTTGGAGACCTGCACGCTCAAGGGAAGACGGCAACATTGACTTCCATCTAGCCTAGATTGCCTAGTAATTATCCATGAACAATTTTGATATCTATTCTGACGTGATTTGTCATGCAACATAAAATGCATGCAAAAATAATAAAGCCTAAGTTCCAATTAGCACAGCAATGACTTTAGTACATAACTTACCACCAATGAATTATATATGAAGTGCTCCCTCCTGTCAGCTACAGGAGGTCTAACAAGTTCGCCCGTGTATTCAATCACCTACAAGAGATATGATCAGTATTCAAAGTATTCTTTTACAGGTTCAAAATATACTAAGAAAATTACTTTACCATGTCCCCTGCTCTATGTGGGTGCTTTGCAAAGATACCAAAACCATGAATTCCCGATTTTCCTGTAGTTAAAAGAAAAGAAGTTCCGAAAGACGAACTCAGAATAACAATTAAAATATAACACTAAATGATGTGATATTTTTAAAATTATATATGCATTTACTATTTATGCTCAAAGTGTTACAACGTGCTCCCTGAAAGACCTAGGTATCTACTAGTAGCTTCGAAGTAGCAGCACAATATTGTTACCAAAATAAATTACAAATCTAAAGAAACAGGTTGGAGATTGGTGAAGATAACCAATCTGAACATAAATAGGAGAAGCTGTTATTTACATACAACATTCTTAAATGTTTCTTCAATGAAATCTCGGATAACCATATGAGTAAGAAAATTATATCTTACCAAATGCTAGTCTTTTTCGAAAGGTGTCCCTCATGTATTTATACTTCTCAGCCATAGAAAGTATGTCATTAGGAGCATCAAGCCGGGAGGCTTTCAGCCTCTGAAGGCTAGAACAGAACTTAGAGCCATTCGGAAGCTGTGAATTACTTGACAATTGGTGTTGGCTGTAACCACCTACTAAGTAAGGCTGGTTCTCGACAAACAAACGCTTTAAGGATGCAGCAGCTATGGCTTCAGGCTCTTTTCTCCCTCTTCTACAAAAGTAGTTGTATGGTTCTGCCCAAGGGTTGGATTGAGAGATTGCAACAAAAAATTAATGAATTTCAAAATAATAAATTCAACAAACTGAGTATCTATATCAATGATTCAATGATAGTTGCTTATGCACAAAATCGGTTGGACTTTGGATCAACTTAGATCCAACCGTAAATCACACAAAAGCACAAGAACACAAGGATATATCAGGGTTTACCCTGAGTAGAGGCTACATCCATGTTGGTGTAGATCTAGTTTCGCTGTGTAAATGTGGGTTACAATGTAAATAGAGGCTTGTTGTTGCCTTTAAAAGAGTAGAGAGGCTAGGGTTTTTACTCTAGAGTCTAGAGCGAGGGTGAGGGATCCCTTTTATACGACAAGGGTTTCCCTCCCCTTATACATAGTCCATGGGCTAAATCATGAGGCCCAAATATGGTACAACAATAGTGCATACACTATAGGAGCATTCATAAAATAAGATCGCAAACACTACCGAATCTCATTAATTAAACAGGACAGATAAACAGGCACTCGATTGTTTATTATCCTACAGCATATGACACTGGACTCGATGTTTAATAAAGACTAGTTACATAAAAGATCAGTAGAAAATATGGAATTAAGTATCGATCTCGTAAAGCATTTAATCATCTTTCAGTATGATCTGGAATAAAGAAGTAAAGCGATGGTGGCAGCAAAGGCCAAATGAGTAAATGAGTGAGAGATGATGAGGGATGGTGAGATATGTAGGAAGTCATACAGACAATAGAGTCAAGTTCGTTTAGAACATGATACAAAACACGAACAAGCAGATTAAATCATAATCAACTTTGACTCTTTCAATAAATAACGGGTGGCAACCTCAAATATGGATCACACACTATGTCGTAGAAATAAAAAATAAATAAACAATTATGGCCACAGCTCATGGCTTCATAGTACATTATGATTATAACATCATATCTGTCAAGTGTGCCAAAAGCGACGCAGAAATGTAAACAAACTTGTGAGGTAATTTGCAGTAGGATTATCAAATTTCATCTAAAGTAGACTGATTATACATTTACATACCCGTACGAGCACATCCAGATGGATTTGTTGGTGGAGTGTATTCTGAGCACTGGCGCCCAGTTCGACCAATACAGTTATCAGCAGCTGAACGGTCATTTGTTGCCTGCCTATGCTTCTTGCAGAAGGAAAGAAGACGAATGCACTGCTCTACTTCATCATCGTCTACAGATAGTAGATGTAGTCTGTCCTCATCCTCAAGCTTTGTAGTTATAATAATAGAATAAAAATAAATAGGAACAAATTAAGAACTACTTGAGGAAAAAATTCCATTGAAAAAATTCAGTAATGCATCCAGCAAATTACTGAAAAAAATAAAGAGTAACAAAAAACCAATAATGTCAAGTAAAAATGAGAAGAAAAAAAAACTACCTCAACACAAAGACCAGCAGCTCGCGCGCAAAGTGGGTGATATGCCACACAACAGGTATGGTTTGAACACTGGAAGGGACAAAATTCAGATGGTTATTATCAATGAATTTTGACTTTATACAGTTAAGAAGGAAAAATTAATCGGGGAAGATACAAAGATGCATGTAATATATATATATAGGAAGGTAGATATATCCAGTGTATTAAAAGCGTGAGGCGTGGGCGAGGGATCCGAGGGATAGCCTGGCCTAGGCATGAGGCGAAGCCTCACTGGACCTAAATTTTTTAATATATACACTAAGCGTACACATATATTATATTAAAAAAAAAATTATTAACCAATAATCACCCTAAGCACACACATATATTATACATATATATGCACGCAGACAACACACATCCATTATATAAAAATTAAAAATCAGAAAAAAAAAGGCAGAGAGACAATAGTGCAAGGAAGAGGTATGAGGCAGTTAAAACCCTACCCAAAATTTGGGTTTGGGAGTTAAAAAAAAAAAAAGCCCTGAGGCGCGCCTTCCGCCGCCTAGGTGGCTCCGGCGAAGCCCTACGCCCACTCCCTCAAAATAGAGGCGAAAACCCTCAAGCCTAGCCTCAGAGGGCGCCTAGGCACGCCCTGAGGCAAGCCTTTTAAAACATTGGATATATCATAGAAAATAAGTAAAGAGCATATGAAAGCCAACCAATTTCTAAATAGATGCTACAATTATGTACGGCACAAAAAGAATACAAATTTAAGCTTTACACATGATATTCTAAAATGGATTAAAAGTATATTTTTCTCCTCTAAGACAGACTAACCCTTTTTTCCAAGAAATGCAACACTGAATAAAGAAGATTGGTTACTAGCATACGAAGATTCTAGAAATGCAACACATGATATTCTAAAATGGATTAAAAGTATATTTTTCTCCTCTGGAGCATTTATTATGTTAATTATTTCACTTGGACCAGGTACCCTTTTTTCTTCAAAAACGTAATAAATAAAGCAGATTGATGACCAAAATATAAGTAAAATATTCTAGAAATCCCTCAATATGAATCATTCATTCAGTGAATTTCCAAAAAGACGAAAAAACATTCAAAGTGTTTCTTCCCCGCAGGTTGCAACAAAATATTCAGCCAGTTTGACATCACGATACATGTTATAAATTCAACAAATTGACCAGCAGTTTATTGTTATAGGAATATAAATGAACTTACTTGAATGCAGGCTCCATACGAAACGCCACAGATACTACATAATAGCTTCCAACGGTCCTGTTACAAAACAGAAGATTAGTGGAGGCAGGAATACCTTGACAGTATGGTTTTTTGCCATTTTGATCCCAAACGACCAAAAGTATATGAGATCACTGCCACACAAATCCTCACAAGATAAACATAAAAAAGGTGACACACGTCAAAGAAAATGGGGGAGGGGCGAACAAAAGGAGGCAGCCATAGTGGTGTGGAAACATATAATGTGAACAAGGAAATACCTTATTGATTCTACTAAGCCCATCAATTGGCTCCATTCTCTTAACATCAGATAGGCAGGTTTCTGAAACATTTTCAGACCATTAATAGAAAAATAAATACATATTCAATGAAAAAAAATGGAAACTGTATTTTCATGAACCTGGTATCCATATGGCACAAGCTAGATGAGCCCAGCGCCCGTCAGTTGTAGGCTTCATTGCACCCCCTGGACGAAAATCAGTTCAATAATTTAATGATGTGAAATCCATGGCGTTACAAAGTTCAAAGATTTAATGAATTATAAGTACCTATTACAGGACAAAGGCAGCAAGGTGGTAGAGGTTTAGGAGCCCCAGGCCGACATAAGTTGCATAACCATAGTACCCCACCAACAGGTTCCAATTCCCCATAGCATCTTGCATGGACCTGCAAAACATTACTACTGATCAAAAAAAGGAACATACCAGGAAACACACGACAAAGTAGAGAATGAAGCGCTTCAAATAGCCTTGAAAAGAAATTTGGTTGAATATGACAAAATCTATCTTGAATTTCATAGTTTAACCACCATTAACAGTACTGCGATCCCCACTACCAAAAGACCCTTACCATCATTCTGCATTTGTCACACTGCAGGAACAGGTTGTTTTCATACTCCTATAAACAAAACACCAATTAGCAAACCAATAGGGAAAAGAGTTTAAACGAACTCCCACTTAAAAATAAAACACAGCAACTAGCGGAAAAGACAGAGAAACAATATATATGTAGTAAATCTTTTAAAGAAACAAGATAAAATAAATACAGCAAACCAACAGACAACTATTATGCAGAACAGCAGAAAAAAGAATGTCAGTTATAAAATGATGTGGAAAAGCTTTTGGAGATTACCTCATCCATGTGGCAAACACTGCATTTATCAAGGTCCTTCCAGTCCACACGAACAGGTCTGTAACCAACAGGAACATCTCGATATCTCCTAGAGGCTAACTTGCACTTGGGTAATTTTGAAGAAAGCCTGGATTTTGATAACCTCTGCCAAAACCCCAAATGTTTATATTAGGCAAGAAATCAAGGAATAAGGGCAGAAGCAGAAAAAGCTGTGTAGCATCTTAAAATGGAATGGGATTCAACAATTTACAACATGTATCCAAAACAACTATTAGTCAAGAACCATTAACTAAGCAACAGAAAAGATTCCACATTTTCAACAGATAAGTCGTACCCAGTGCACAAGGCTCCCGCTTTACGCAGGGTCTGGAAGAGGTGAATGTCGGCTAGCCTTACCCCCATTTATGGAGAGGCTGCTCCCAAGTCTCGAACCCGAGACCTACCGCTCATGGGCGAAGGCACTTGCCATCGCACCAAGTGCGACCTCTATTTTCAACAGATAAGTATATTGCAAAAATGATATAATAAAGAAGAATATTGATCTGAAATTACATGTGTGCGCACAAATGCATCTATACAAGCAAACATATGCATATACAATTTATAATATATCTACATGGTTGACATGGCATTTATTCTATATCCAACCCAAGAGTACAGTAGTTCGGCCAGATTCCCAATCCTTACTTTGATACTACTCATTAGAGAGGTGCAGTACTAAACAGTTGAACATGCTTAAAAATTAAAAGTTATAACAATCGTTATTACAAAAATAAAATAAATTCTTAATCTTGATGGAACAAATAAATAAAACTAGGCATCAAAGCCCAAGAAAAAAATGAAAAATAAAAGGATCACATTTTATTCACAAATATAACGGTAGTAGAAACTTAGTAGTGCTAATGCACAACTCAGCTTAGATACCTGAATAAGTTTAGCAACTTCCGGTATAGAGAAACCAAACATATGAGAACCAGATTTATAGGTCCCTTCTAATCTGCCGTCAGCATTGCCATTAGAACCATCAAATGAAGTGTTTCGTGCTTTCCTTATCCTTTTGTATATTTTATTCCAGCAAGCTGATGGTGTAGATCCTTTGAACTGGAAGAGATGAGCAGAAGGGAAAATAAATAACACAACAACATCGGCAGATATTTATTCCAGATACTTCTTTGTGCAACATACACCTGTACTCAACTAAGGAATCACAAAATAGAAGATGAAACATATAACAAGACAACGTCCTTTTATTACGTACTACCTAGGCAGTGCACCATAATTAGAAAGAGAGCATACACTGCTGTCATTGCAAGTGGATATGTATTCTGAATTGTAAAGAAATATGTATTCGGGATTGTAATTGTAGACCACATTTAGGGGATTTAAAGTTTAAACTAAGCAATGATAAGTTACTTAACCGTTGATCAGATGCCTAACAGGTTTAGCAAGGACAAGTTAATTAACAGTTGATCAAATGCGTAACGAGTTTATGTACATTACGAATAAAACATAAGTGCATTTACTATATAATTCAAGAAGATTATCAGCAAGAAAACCCTCGTGGAAGTAAGAGGTATCAGCCCTGGTTTGGTACTGGGGTGCTTTTGAAAAAAGTGGGTATCAAAAAAAGCTGGGAGCCTTTTTACGTTTGGTAAACATTCAACTTTAGCTTTTTCTCACAATTTTGCGTGAAAAAAAGCCAAAAACACATAGCTGCAAAACCCAGCTTTGAAAAACCGGCTTTTTTTGCTTGCCCAGCTTCTACGCAAACCGATTTCGCAAGAGGCGCTAAGGCCTTTAATGAAATTTTCCAATACCCAAAATGGTTTTTAGCAATTAAATAAATTATACATTATACCCGTCAACTTCATCGCCAACCTCGCGAGTGAAGATGAAGGGCCACGTGGGTTGGACCCAGAAGGAGCTGAGGACATGCTGAAAGCTCCAAAACGACGCCGGTGAGTGGAAGACGACCAAGTGGTGGTAGTTGTGGGCAATAACATGAAGGGAACTCTCCCACGACTTCTCCCAAATCTCCGTCGAGAGAGCAGGGATTGTGTTCGAGGGATTGCGATTGGTGTTGCTGCGGTGGTGGTCTTCGATAAGGGAGTGGAATTTGTCGGTGACCCAGCCTTCCTTAGGATATGGCAGAGAGAGACGAGAGAGAAGGATGAGAGAAGGAGTGGATGGTGGAAAAGGAAAGAAAATACAGGTTTTGCAAAAGAGGAGAACCAAACCTTAGAAAAGAAGATAGAATAAAAAATTATGATTCCATAATAAAAGAAAAGATAAAGAGTAATAGTTGTATAGTAAATAGATATTATAAATGTTGGATTATGATTTCTTGTTAAACATTGGATTATGATTTATTGTTAAACGTTAGATTATATGTTTAAGATAAATTTTATAAATATTTTTCTTTTAAAAATAAAGTATATTTAGTAATTCACCTTTATTTGTTAAGAAAATTAAATTAATGGCGCATCTAGTATTATACCTTTTTTGGCCATTTCACACAGTCACAGCTGTTTTACATAAAAGTTTACCAAACACTATAATACTGCTTTACTTTTTTGTTTTCAAAAGCACTTTTACAAAAAAATTTACCAAACACTCTGCTGCTTATTCTCACAGCACAGCAGAAGCAGTTTTTTTTCAAAGCACAACAATACCAAACCAGCCCTAAGTACAGCTTAATAGGTGGTGAAGCTATACACAAATAATTACACATCGGGAAAAGAAGTACACGGACAAGATCCACATAAACATAAAATGATTGAGGACAGTTGGTTATTCACTTCCCAAACAATAGATGAAACTAACCACCTAGATTGATTTTAGATTTTGAGAAATGTAAGATCCAATATTCAGTATCAAAGTGATCCAGGAACTGAGCCTTTTTGGAAGACAAGAAGGCAAGAAGCAACAATTTCTAATTCAGAGTCATCAACCTATCCGGTAAAGTTGTTACTCTGAGCTAGGCCCAAAAGAAAGTGCGGAGAAGAATAAAAAGCACAAATGAAAAACCTTCAAGGGAAACAGTGGTAATCCATGGGCGCAAATTTCCAATCCCAAATACCACCCAACAATCTGTCTATGCTAAAATGGGATTACCAGATGGCACACGAGTCATCAACTCCGGTAAAGTTGTTGCTCTGAGCTATACACAGCATATATTATACATGCAATCGAGTCCTACTCAGACGTCTGAGATATCAAAAGTGATTAATAACATATGAATCAATAAGAAAATAAGTAAATTATTGAGGTACAAACTGATAACCTGGTGAAGGAACTTAAAGAGACAATCACATACTATCAAATGCACTCAAAATTGTAACTGGAGAAAGCCTAACCTGCTCTCCTGTATCAATTGTCACTTTGAACAGAGGTCGAATATTTGATTCGGTATCTCTCAACACCTCCATCTTATATAAGGCAAGTACACTTGGATCTGATCCAAAAATTTATCAGAAGCAAGATTGTTACAAGAGTAATATCATTGCAATAAAGTTGGCCTTAACATAAATAAAAAGAATAACTTTAGTATGAAAAGGCTGTCTATATAAAAGAGAGAGTCCCACCTGTAATTGAAGTAAATTTCCTCAAGGCAGTATAACCTTCAGGCCAAATGTATTTCTCATCCTGAAAACATTCTGAGTCCCTGACAATCTTTCCTGCAAGAAAATTCAATATGGTGGTGAGTAGAGTGGAAGCCTCAAGAACCAACTGGATATACTTTCTTATAGATAGTGCTGAGTAGAATGGAAGTCTCAAGAACCAATTGGGAAATATTTCTTTCTTATACATAGGAAACAGAAACTTTTAATAAGATATAAAAGGTACAAGAAAAGTGGAGTCCACAACTGAGAAGCCTGTATATTACAGAACACCTGCTCTTCAAACAGAACAAATAACAGGAAAAAAAAAAAAAAAAGATAACTCTCTAGGCTTTGATGCAGTAGATTCCCGCAAAGAAGACTAAAACAAACTCCACCCTATAAACAGCCCAGCTCCTCAATGGAAACGTCCTTGAAACACTCCTATTCTCTATGATTTCCATCAAAGAATAACTTGACATCACTAGCAGATGATCCAACCTTTCAGCATCCTTCCTACACATGACACACCAGTAGGGAGAAATAGAATGAAGGACGCCTTAAGAACATGTACAATTATTACTTTTCCCAAGAGTGATTAGCCAAGCCAACACCCATACATTAGTAGATACTTCAGTTTTCCATATGACAAGGGAGGGAATGAAATTAGGTAGAGTAAGATATCCAAAAGGTACCAGGAAACGGACTTGCACGAAAAATCCCTGATGACTCAAGCCTCCAAATTCTCTTATCAACTCTATTTGGGACCAGCAAGACCGTTTCAAGGTCTGACAGTCAAGACTGGAGCACTCTCATTCATGTTCATTAAAATATCTTAGAAACCCAAGATCCCAACTAAGAGGGAACGAAGACAAATTTACACCTTACAAAATATCAATGAAAATCTATAGAGATGAGGATAAAGAATAAGACCACCCCAAATCTATTCCCAAAACTGCAGAGTGATGCAAAAGACAGAAACACCTTAGAAATATCTGTCCATGGACACTAACTAGAGCCTCTAGCCGCAATCTCTGGAGCCCATCCATTATCATTCACCCCACACTTCCTATTACACCACACCAAAGGGAAGTCAATTCTGCTTTGAATCTCCAACAGCCACTTTCCAACCAAAGCTACATTCCTCTACTAGATTTCCTACCCATAACATTCTTTATCCTTCACTCAAGGATAAATTCAAATCAGGACAAAGAAGGTTTAATATTTTACAATTCTATATACAGAAGTTAACAATGTCATAATTAATAAAATACCAGAAATTAATTGGATATAATTCATTATACAGAAGTCAATAATTATTTTTTTTTGAGAAGAAACAATTTTATTAAAGAATAGTGAAAAACACAGACGTGGATAAGAAGTCCACCAACAAATTAGAAAGGAAAATCCCAATAGGATTTGGCTACAGTAGCCAATTCTAGACCTAGCTCACTTATCTGCTGCTAACAAATCCCACAGTATTTAAGATAGAGAACAATTATTAAACTCTTTAGTAACCGAAGCCCAAAAAGATGCCCAATATTTTACTCTCCCCCAAAGTACTTCTGCCCCCACTCCAGTATAGTCTTCAAAAATCCTTCTGTTGCATTCCAGCCATATATTCCAAAAAATTGCCGATACCAGGCAACCCCACAAAGCTTTGGATTTTTTCCCTTTTCCAAGTGCCTTAAAATTGGTGCTTAGTAGCTCAAAACACCCTTTAGGAATGACCCAACTTACTTTAACCTCCTGAAACAGTTTCCACCATAGTTGGATCGAGTAGGAGCAATGAAGAAAGATGTGATTTACACTCTCCTCCTTAGCTTTACATAAACTACACCAATGTGGGGATAAACACATCAGAGGGTTTCTCCTTTGAATTTTGTCGCAAGTGTTGAGACTCCCAGTGGCCACAAGCCATACAAGTATTTTAACCTTCGGAGGAGCTTTTGATTTCCAAATCTGAGAGTAGGGTGGATAATAGTGCACAATCCCATTGTTGCTCAGTAATGAACGATAGGATTTGCATGTGAACAAACCTGAAGCTTCTAGGTTCCACCTTCTGTTATCCATTTTTTATGGAGACAAGCGAACCACTTCCACTTTCTGTAATAAGCTGGCCGCCTCTTCTATCTCCATCTCATTCAGATTTCTCCTAAAATCAAAGTTCCAACTCAAGGAACTTGACGAAGCTTCCACAAAGCTAGAGATGTTATGATTATGCTTCCTCGATAATAAGAATAATCTGGGGAATTGCTCCTTCAGCGGTCCCCCTGCTAACCACCACCCATCCTCCCAAAACCTCACCCTCTCTCCATTGCCCACCTCAAACTTGCAACATCTAAGAAACTGATGAGCACCACTCGAAATGTCTTTCCATGGGCTACAACTTGAAACCCTCCTTGGAGGAAGTGCATTCCATCCATTAACTTGTAGCCCATACTTGCTTCTTATCACCTTGTGCCATAGGGAATGAGACTCCCTTGGTAATCTCCACAACCACTTAGCCAATAGTGCTTCATTCTGATTCCTCAAATTCCCCACCCCTAGACCTCCTTCCTCCTTGTTTTTAGTAACTAACTCCCATTTGACCAAATGGGTTTTCTTACCTTCCTCCACGCCTTCCCAGAGAAACCCTTTCATTAATTTTTCTAGACGTCTTCTTACCCCGCCAGGAATTTTGAACAATGACATATAGTAAATCGGCAAGCTTCCCAAGACTGATTGAATTAGAGTTAATCTACCTCCTCTGGATAGGAAAGCCTTCTTCCAACTAGAAGTCAATAATTAATAAACTACCAGTTATTGAATAATTTCTATGAACTACCAGATCTTAAAGAATAATTTTATAGAAACTATTGAAATTAATCCATAATTTCTTGTCTGAATATCTCTAAATCAATTAAATGCTAAAAACAGAAAAGAAAAAAATGTTGGCAATCAGGATGGGGCAACCTTTTCTCATCATTGTTTTTCCTCATGAAGTGGAGCCTACAAAATGGAAAATAACATTCCCTCTCCCAATCCCCCTCCCCCAGGGCTCAGCATGGATTGAACCCAATACCTTCCCTTTGATGGGGGGAAGGTACAAATCTGGCTACAAAACTAGTAGCAGTTCCTCACAAAGTTGGGATTCAGAAAATCTAGTTTGAAGAATGAAAATGCGTTCAACAATTATAACATCAAAATGTGGACAATGCATGGGAACCATCCAAATTATATTATATAATGTCATCAAAGAAGTACAAGAGTATAAAGAATTACCTAGGTTTATTATCTGCAAATCTCCGATCACAAATGGAGAAGTTCCAAGGTAATCCAGTGTTCTCGGAATCCCTGCATCATCAAAACATCCTTCATCAGAATCTGCACTCACTTCATCCTCTCCACTTATACTTTCACATTCATCAATGTTAATTCCATTTTGCAGCCGTAGCATTCTTCTTGGAAGCTTTTGTTCATTGAGATACCTGATGAAAACAAAAGATTACCCAGTTATGCAATAACTAAAAGGTCTACATATTGCACTGAGAAAGAAATATAATCAGGTTAAACCCTGTATCATACAAATGATTGGAAGAATTTGAATGGGTATAAACTACAAACACAAGAAGTTACATAAATATAAGAAAAAAACTCAATGCAGTCATTACCACTTAAAGCTATGTAGGGTGATGGATGCACATACTAAAAAATTACTCATTTAAATCTCATAGCCTCCAAGTCTAAAAGCATGCATGATAATGTCTCAAACACATAATTGTTTTGTGCATAAATATTAATTAGAGTGAGTACACAGAGTCCTATCAAAACTTGCCTCCTAGCCTATTAGGTCATTATATACTTGCACAACATATTCAAAGTGTGTAGAGATAGGGTCAAAACTACAATAATCTCAAGATGCCCAATTTGGGATGGATGCGTGATTAACAAATGCGAACAATTTAAGCAGGTTATATTAACAAATGAGAACAATTGCATGATTATAAATTGATTAAATTTATGAGTTTAGCAACATGAAGAAATTAAAACGTATTGTAAAAAATTACATAAGATTACATTTTTGCTTCTTCCAAGCTTTTCATGAATCCAGGCTTCTTGCACTTCAAATGGAAAGAAGAAAGAAGTCCTTTGAGAAATGAGATTGCTTGTTTCACTTTAATCCTGTATAGATAACAACAGTAAAAAACAATGTCATGTTAAAAATGGAAAATTCAGGTATAATATGCAATTAAGTGCACAAAATATACATAAAAGTTCCTTAGATGTCAAAGAATTACCTTGCAAAGTCATGGGTACCAAAAAACTGCACTGGAACTGATATTCCTTCAAAAATTTTGCTTAAGCCTTTACGATCACCAATAAGGGATTCATCCACCACAATTGCTGGCCACATAGCATAACCTGCACGACAGCAGTTGATAGAAGCTTGTGTGAAATCCAATAATTGAAATCACCAGTTGGTCTGAGCTCAAAGGAATAAAAAATAGATGCACAACAGTGGAAGAAACTCACAACACATGTAACTGAATATTTGTATCTATGATTCAAAAAACCTATTGTTTTTATATTAAGTCAGACAACAGTCAGGGAAGACGAAATGATCTAATAGCCATAGTTTTACGCTTTCACTCAAAAACAAAGCAATAGAAATTAGATTATGCAGATAATTGGATACATCACTGTTAACAATTCCGACCTAGTTTTGAGTTCAATCAATGGGATATGATATTTATTTCATGATTCTGATTTTGATGAACACCGTTGACTCTTTCCTTTCTTTCTTTTCAATAAAAGTTTGTGTTCTTATCCACAAAAACAAATATATATTAAGAAAACGCAGGGATAATTAACATTAACTCTACAGTGGTTAACATCAGAAGGCAAGGAACCACTCAGGCCTAACACAATCAGAGCCCCAATGCTGCTCCTAAATCAAAAACAAACATAGAGCATGTTCAGTCGGGCCAAAGATCACTTAACTCCTGTTTTCGTCCACTGAACCTTACATTAATTGGAAATTAGAAAACATAATCTTAAGAAAAAACTGGTACCTACTATCTACAGAGGAGCCTCTGATTCATCTAGGACAAACCATCTGATTTGTGTAGGCGCCTGAAAGGCCCAAGAAACAATTTTTTTCCAATGCAAGGGGATTACCTTGTGATTTGTTATCATATATGACCATCCTCTCCCTCAAGCCATAAGAAATATAATAACAAGTTAGAACAAAATCAAAAGAGTAGATAATCACACACCAGTAAGCTTGGCCCATATGATATCCCCAGGCTCTAGTTCTTGGCAGTCATCCAAACTCGCAGCCAACACAACCATTTCATTATAATCATAGACATCACTGTTTGTACTCTTTGGACTGCAACTCAAACTCAAACTTTCCATTTCTTCTCGAGAGATATAAAATTTGATTCTCTCGCTTGATAGAAGCAAATCCTCCTCATCAGCATCTTCATATTCAATCTACATTGCAAAATCCATAAGTTATGGCTCAAACAAGTTTTCATGCTTTAACTTTCGCAAATTGTCTCGGGCGCTCTGAACATAAAAATGATTAAACAAAACCGGATGGGACGAATATGATAGAGCAATACATGATGTCTATGAGTGTCAGAGTTGTAACCCACAATGCGACCCGAATACCAATCAGCATCCAATGGCCAATAGACCTGTACTCAACAAAGCAAACGTTCAGAATTTTGCGACAAGCACAGCAATGCTATGCTCCTCACATACTCAAATAAAGATCAAAACTATTACAATTGTCAAAAAGAGCTTACAGAGAGCTTGCCTTGCATTCTAATCCAATAAAAGTTTTGGGATCGACATCTTTGAAACTCAACCTGTCGAAAATCAACCCTTAACACTCTCCCAATAATCATTCAAACATATAAGAGAAACCCTTTCGACCAAATAACAAAAAGATAAATAATTGGAACCCTAAACTAACACATACCCGACCCATTTCTTCACAGAAGGCGAATCCGAAAGAATTTTCTCGCAGTTAGAAGAAGAATTCCGCTTGTTGAGGCCCAATTTCTCTCCTTTTTTACTGCCATCAAGTTTCGGATTGCTACGAGAATCCCTCAACCGAGGACCCTCCAAATTAGACAGAATACTAGAATCAACCCCCAGTTTGAGTAACTCGTTAAAGCCGAGGTTCCTCTTCTTCTTGGTCTCTGAAATCCTCTCGAATTCACCATCGACATCATCAACCGCCTCAATCTTCACCGCCGCCGGCTCATTCCGGGCAAGCAAAGCATCGAAGAAGGAGGAGCAATGGCGAGGCCGCTTGACCCGGCGGGAGTAGACATTGACAAGTGAGGGTTTGGGAGAGGGCTTCTGAAGATTCTGATCGCCGGCATCGCCATCGTCGAAGTCGTCGAGCTTGCGAGCTTTGACCTTCTTGGACATGACGTTGGAGGACCCGCTGGCGCTGACGCAAGGAGAGGTGGCGGAATAGACGTGGTTCAGAGATAGGTAGCGGAGGGGGGTGGAGGCGTGGATGTCGGTTGAGGCGTCGTCGTTTTGGTGCAGGAGGGGAACTGCCATGGAGAGAGCGAAGAGGGGGGGGCTTTCTCGCTTTTGCTCTCTCTAAATCTCTCTGGGGGGTTTGTGGGTTTGGGTGGATTAGGGTTGTTGGGGATTTTAGGAAAGAAGAGGGAGGGATCTGACAGGTGTCTCAGCAGTTTTTGGGAGGGAGGGTTTTGCTCCCAACTATCAGTTTCCCGCCTGCAGTAAGAGGAGAGATACAGAGAGATGGAACTAACTTCTGAAACTCGTGTTAAAACGATGTACGGAATCCTTTGGATAAATTTCCAAGAGCTTCTCCAAAGATATGTCAAGTTTAACATGTCAAATAGAATTTAATAGCTTACGTGGCAATTTGACATATTCATCAAATATGTGTTCCAACCATGGTACAAAATATATCATCGATAATATCAGTGATATATCGGCGATATTAACGGTTTTTATGAGAACCGATAATTTTTAACTATCCAAATGGTTTTCGTGATAATATCGCGATATTTTCGAAATTATCGATAATATCGGAACTGGGCTACTCGGAGAAGAACGCCGGAGCTTCTACAGCTCCAGCCGACTGTAAAACAGGACCCTAGACTCCGATCTAGGAATGAAAATGAAATATAAGACGAGATGAACGTTTTTATATATTCTGTTTGCCGTGAAACGGTCGGAGGTGTTCGGAAAGTTCGTCGACATCCACGGCCTCGCCGAAGATGGGTGTGCCTATTCCCGAGCCGATTTCGTCCCAAAAACCTTGCAAAAACACGATTTTGAACTTAAATTTCACATATAAGGTTCAATCTAGAACAGAAAGAGGCAAACCCAAAGCTTACCTAACTAGAGAAATTCAAGAAACTTGCCGGAGTTCCTCCGTTCGCCGAGTTGCAGAGACGAGAAGGAGAGGGAGAAAGACAAGGTTGCTAATGATGATGGGTGTGCGTGTGTGTATGTGGGTCTCGGACCCTCGGTGCAGAGAGAAAGGAGAGAGACGGCGGCGACGAGGGAGAAGCAGAAGCCAATGTGGGTCTCTGTGCATGTGTGTGGGAGAAGGATCGAGAGACCTTGGGTCTCTGTGCGTGTGTGTGGGAGTGGGAGATCTGTGTGTGTGGGAGAATGGAGAAGGGGGAGAAGGGAGTCAGAGAAGAGAGAAGGTTCGAGAGACTGAGAGAGAGACTGTATGCGTGTAAGGTGAGTGTGCATGTGTTGTGTGCGTGTGTGGTGGCATGTCTGTGTTGGAAATGTGCCCTAAAGCCAATCATATGATGATACTTTACGGACATTTTACATGTTAAACTAATCTAGTTTAACTATAAAGGGCAAAGATTATTGTTTGAGCCGTCTCATATAAATGTTATATGCTTAAACGATAAAGTCCAAGGAATATGTGATTGGAAGAATGTAATCTAATGTAGTTAGATTCATGAGACCATTCTTTCGTAGACACATCCTAAATGTTCCTGATCATAGGATTGCCAATTGGGCATTGACAGTCCGTCAAGATCGGTACGTGTTATGTCTTCTCTCAGGGAGAGTGACTAGTCTCGAGTCATTGGTGTGTGTGACATCAAGACAAGTACGTAGGTGCTCAGTAGAGAATGAGTTCACTGAACGCGATCAACGAAGAGTTCTCATACTCATGTCACATGAGAACTCATGTTTGGGATAATGCAAATTAGTCCTTTGACCTGAGGCATCACAGTTGTCTTGTGGTTAAGTCCTTGATCTTTGATTATGTCAAAGTCACCCCATCGGGGTGTCCACGGCATCATTGGGGTTAAGCCACTTAGTCATGGAGGCAAGTGAATGCGCAACAAGGGATCTCTAACCTTCAAACCGTTTGAGGGAGAATACTCTATGATATGATTTAGAATCTCTGGCCAGAGTATGAATGAGATTTAGAAAAGTCGTTCTAAATCACATTCAAGGAAATCATATAAGCACACGAATCACATTGGATAGTAGACATGAATAAATAAACTATCAAACCAAACAATGTGGTCAGGAGTATTAGATTAGAGAAAGACCGTATTGCATTTGTAATCCCAAACTGAATAGGTTTTCTCTACCTCTTCTGATTAGCTTGGGTAACCATGATATGCTGCAAGGTGTCACTCATGGTTTGTGGAAGCCCTAAACGTGTGTAATCACTAAAGGGAGAATTGAAAGTAAGTTTCAATTCACAATCGATGTAAAATGGTTTTAATCGCCCACTGCCTCGCTAAAAGGAACCTAATGGATCGCTCACCGTGTAAGGAGGAGATTGAAGAAACAATGGAGATGAGTAAGAATGATTAAATGGTTTAATCATTTATTTATGGCAAAGATTAATTAATATGTTAATTAATCAAACGAATAAGTTCGTTAAAGATCTCGGGATAGGTTTTGGACCTTAAGGCCCAATGGGCTTCGAACGTCAAGCCCATTGACTTAAGTTGTATGACAACTTAATGAATAATGATTCACTAAGACCCAAAAGCCCAAACAACACCCCATGGCCGGCCATTTAGAGGAAGGGTAGTGAACTTGCTTTAATTACAAGTTTGCCACTCAAATGAATAAAGGTATAAATATGACTTTATAGCCTTTTATTCATTAGGGTTTCTTTTAGAGAAAATTGGTGAGAACTTGTCTCTCCATTTTCTCTCTAGGAGGCCGGCCCCTTGGGGGGTGCATCTTGCAATCCCACTACTCCAAGGTCACTCATTTCTTCTCCAATCTCTCCTTGGTGAAGAGACTTAGAGGTTCTCAATTTTGGGAACTTGGAGAACCCTATTCTTCCATCCAAATCCATAGATTTAAGATGCAAGGAATGAAGGCCCTCTCTTTGGGTGATTAGC
The DNA here is from genome assembly GCF_916048215.2 of Malus sylvestris. Classification (NCBI taxonomy): domain Eukaryota; kingdom Viridiplantae; phylum Streptophyta; class Magnoliopsida; order Rosales; family Rosaceae; genus Malus; species Malus sylvestris. Next base: position 37,379,429 of record NC_062272.1, on the reverse strand, counting down.
CTTTGCTTATGCAAAGAGGAATCTACAAAGGTACAATTTCAACTCACTTTGTTTTGAGTTGAGTTTTGGTTCACCAATCTACTAGACTTTGAATTTCATGGTTAATGTTTTGTTTTTAAGTGCATGCAAGCATGATTCTGCCTTTAATTGTTAATTGCATGCTTATTGATGTTGCTTAAATGAACTTGTTTTCACAAAATCTTCCTTCAGTCTGTGGTTGGGTCATTTCATCTGACTCACCTGACTGATTTTACAATATGTCAATAACTTTTTGCAATTTCAGACCATGGACAACAAATAATAGTGCTTTCATAATGAAATCGTGTGCCACTGTGAGTCCGTGATATTCTTTCACATGCAAAACAGTGTGCCATTGTATGTTATATTCTTTCACCTTATCAGAGGTGGAGTATCAGAGGCATTTAGAGCATTTTCGTTTCTTCTTCTTCCCTTACCATTTTCAAAGCCATTCTAGATCTATTCCAAAGCTTGAACACAAAGGGTTCCATATTTAAGGTAAGTTTACAAACTTATATTTATATTATTGTAATTTATACAACAACAAATAAATTTGTGTGGACTCGTATGTTAATTTTTTTTAAGTAATTAATACTTGCATGTTAATTTTTGTAAGTAATTAAGTAATGTTAACAATTACATGTTAATTTTTTTAAGTAATTAAGTAATGTTGTATAATTATTCTATTCTTTCACATTCTTAGAGGTGGAGTATCAGAGCCATTCAGAGAATTTTCGTTTCTTCTTCTTCCCTTACCCCTTTCAAAGCCATTTCAGATCCATTCCAAAGCTTGAACACAAAGGATTCCATATTTAAGGTAAGTTTACAAACTTATATTTATATTATTGTAATTTATACAACAACAAATAAATTTGTGTAGACTCGTATGTTAATTTTTTTAAGTAATTAATACTTGCATGTTACTTTTTGTAAGTAATTAAGTAATGTTAACAATTACATGTTAATTTTTTTAAGTAATTAAGTAATGTTGTATAATTATTCCCTAGGATAATTTTAATATGTTTAATGTTATTTATTATTTTATTAATATTAGGTTTTATTATCAAATTGGATTATTACTCATTAATATTAGGTTTTTTTATTATCAAATTGGATTATTATTCATTAAATTGGATTATTATCAAATTGGATTATTCATTAAATTGGATTATTATCAAATTGGATTATTATTCATCACCATGTTTTATATTAGGATTATTTTTTTATCAAATTGGATTATTATTCATTAATATTAGGTTTTATTATTCCATATTATTTGTATAATTACTTAAATTTTTACAATCATTTTCTTTACTTCGTATTTAATTCTTCTGTAGAATAACTTTATTATTTAGGTTCTCTTATTTTATCAAAAAATAATTGTCTAATTTTCATGAAAAATAAATATAGGTACGTTTAAGATGTCCAGTGGAGTTACTAAACGTGATCCAGCTTGGGAACATGGAGACCTAATAGACGGAAACAAACATGGCACAATTTGCAAATATTGTGGTCGGGTAATGAAGAGTGGCGGATTGCCACGGCTTAAGTACCATCTTCGTTGATTAGATCCAGCAAAAAATGTCCAACGATGCGATAATGTCCCCCAAAAGTGAAGACATTCATCAGCACATTATTAAAAAATAAAAAACAACAGAAGGAAAAGATAACAAATGGAATGGAAAATATTCGAGCTGGGCTACGAGGAGAAGTCATTGGCCAAGCGGTTGACAGTGATGATGATGACGATGAGGACGAATGTGATGATGACATCGGACCTGAAGAACGACGCAGTTTGAAACAAGCATTACGTGCCTCCAAACAGTCAGCATGGGAAAAAGAACACCTTCATAAAATTCCTAATAAAGCACAAGGTTCCGGGACAAGTGGTGGTGCACAAATGAGACGGGGAGGCAGTCTTAGAGAATCACAACCAACACCACCAATAGCCCCAAGTTTATATAAGTCATCCAAAGCACGTCAATAGAGTGTTTGGAGTTATTTCACTGGAGGTAATGTGAAGGAGGGAATGGGGCGTCTAATTAGCAAGTTTTTTATCTATGAAAATGTCCCTGCTGAGAAAGCATCATCACATCATTTCAAAAATATGGTAGTGGGATGTTAACAGGCCGGTGTTGGAGTATAACCTCCCACTCCCTATGAGATAAGAAACAAATTTTTGGATATGGAGTATAAAGACATTGGCGAGTATATTAACAAGTTGAGGTCAAAGTGGGAAACTAATGGTTGCACAATCATGTGTGACGGATGGACTGGCCCGACCAGATTTTCTATCATAAACTTCATGGTTTACTCCAAGGGAAAGACAATTTTTTTGAAGTCTGTTGATGCTTCAGACCATATAAAGAACTACAAGTATATTTACAAATTATTGAGGGATGTAATCATGGAGGTGGGAGAGCATAATGTTGTCCAAGTCGTGACCGACATGTTGGAAGTATGCCCACAAAGCCACTCATTTGATGTAATAGCTTTTGGAATACTTAATGTATTAAACCATTAAATGTTTAATGAAGGGCAAAGCTTATTGTTAATCACTATTTATTGTATCATGTGTTTAAGCAATAAGGGAATCCAAGGAATGTATTTGATCTAAGAGATAAGTGATTTAAGTAAGTTAGATTAACGAGACATTTCTCTTATGTTCATTCCTAAAACATTCCTAGCCATAGGATTGCCAATTGGGCATTGACAATCCGCTAAGGTTAGTATGTGTTATGTCGACTCAAGCGTGAGTATGACTAGTCTCAAGTCATTTAGTGTTTGACACTAAGACAAACACGTAGGTGCTCGAAAGAGTAATCGAGTACACTGAACAACGATCAAAAGAGAGTTCGAACATACATGTCATGTAAGAACTCGTAAGTTGCAATATGCAAAGTAGTCCTTTGACCTGAGGCATCATAGATGTCTAATGGTTAGGTCCTTGATCTTTGATCATGTCAAAGGCATTCCATTGAGAGTGTCCACGGCATTGTTGGGGTCAAGCTATCTAGTCATGTAAGCATATGAATGCACAACAAGGGATTTCTAACCTTCCATGGTGGAAGGAGAATACTCTAAGATATGATTCGAGAGTCTTTGGCCAAAGCATATGAATATGACTTAGGAAATTTGTTCCAAATCATATTCAATTGAATCATATAGAGAAGTATCACATTGGATAGTAGACATGAAACAAACTATCATTCAAACAATGTGATTAAGAGTATTGTATTAGAGAAGGACCGTATTGCGTTGTAGTTGTAACTGGATAGGTTCTCCAACCAATTCTACTTAGCTTGGGTAACCATGACATGCTGCTAGGTGTCACTCATGGTTTGTGGAAGCCCTGAAGATTAACAAACACTAATCTTAATCAAAGGGAGAATTGAAATGTAGTTTCAATTCATAATCGATCGTTAAGAGTAACAATCGCCCACTGCCTCGCTAATTGGAACCTAATGGATCGTACACCGAGTAAGGATGAAAGTGAAGAAATATAAATGAAATGGATATGCAATTAAATGGTTTAATTGAAAAATGGTCAAGATTAATTAATTAGTTAATTAATTTAATGAAAGGTTCGTATTGGGCTTTTAAGTTGGTTTTGGGTTTTGGGGCCCAAAAGTGTTTTGGTCCACAAGGCCCATTATGTTCAAGTTGTATGACAACTAAAACAAAATGGGCAATAAGCCCAATCATTTAAGTAAGGTCGGCTATAAGGGTGATGGTTGCAAACTTGGATTAATTACAAGTTTGCCACTCACTTGAAATGAAGTATAAAATCAACTTTATAGCTTTATTTCTCATTAGGGTTTTCTTTGAGACAAAGAGGTGAAACATTTTCTCTCTTTTCTCTACAAGGAGGCCGACCACTTAGAGAGGATTTAGCTAGCAATCTTTTCTTCTCTAAGTCATCCATTTCATCTTCACACCTCATCCTTGGTGTGGAGACTTAGAGATACCAAACCTTTGGTGTTTTTGGAGATCCTTTCCTTACATCCTCAAGGAGCAAAGGAGCACAAAAGGGAAGGAAATCACAAGGAAGATCCAAGGAACTAGGAGGTGACTTGAAGGCCCTCCACTTGGGTGAATCCCTTGTGTAAACAAGGATGAGCTTCAAGGGTAATAAATCTCTAAATCTTACCTTCTCTTTAATGTTGTTAAAGAATCTTATGGTTCACCATTTACTAGGCTTTGAAAGTCATGGGTTTTATGAATTGTTTTTTAATGCATGCCTACTTTAATGTGTTAATAGTTTGCATATGTATTCAAATGTTCTTACTTGTTCTTAGCTAGGACAAATTTTATCCTTCACGACAACGGTTCTGCATTTGTCAAAGCTGGAAAAAAGTTAATGAAGCATCATAATGTGTTTTGGACATCATGTACAGCACATTGTATTGATCTCATGTTTGAGGCAATAGGGAAGAGAGAGAATGTTGCTACTATGGTCAAAAGAGCTAGAACAATCACAAATTATATTTACAATCACGGTTGGTTGTTGGCAAAGATGCGTGAATTTTGCAAAGGAGAAATTATTCGTCCAGCTACCACTCGATTCGCCACCAACTATATTGCATTAGACAGCCTACTTAAGAAGAAAGCAGGGTTGAAGCAACTATTCACAAGTGACGATTGGGCCAACCACAATTTCAGCCGCTCAAATGCAGGTCGTATGGTGGAAAGTATATTGCTTGATTATGCTTTTTGGACTCAATCAGAACATGTGTGCCAAGTGTTTGAACCTCTTTACAAAGTTTTACGGATCGTTAACACAGAAGTGTATCCTACTATGGGGGGCAGTATATGAGTTGATGCGTGTAGTGAATGATGAATTGGAAAGAAAACATGGTGCAAGGTGGGTCATAAAGATAATTAAAGACTGATGGTATAAAACATTATACCACGATTTGCATGCAGCAGGTATAAATTATGTCATAATTTGCAATTCATTTCTTTAGTTGCATAAGTATTATTTCTCTTATTAGAGTATGTGTTTCTTTGAACAGCATATTATTTGAATCCTCGATACCAATACAGACCCGGTGTTGGAGATGATGGTACCTTTATACGTGTTGTACATAATGTATACTCTAAATTAGACCCTGTATCATCAGCAGTTGGCCAATTTGGAAATAAGGTACACAATTACTTAAATTATAATAATTACTTTGTTGGATTAAACTAACACGATTTATTGAATTCAGCTAACATGGTTTAAAGATGCAAGAAGAACTTTTGGAGAACCAACATCAATTGCTGCTCGAACAACAATGTTTCCTAGTGAGTGTAAACATATTTCACTATAAGTTTATAATAGAATTTGTTGGAGTTATTAGGCTTATCAACATTGTTTTTCATTGTAGCTGAATTGTGGATCATGTATGGGACCGATGCACCAACTGTGAGAAAGTTAGCAATCAAAGTATTATCACAAACAGCTTCCTCATCTGCTTATGAAAGAAATTGGAGCACATTTGCACTCATACACACAAAGCAAAGAAATAGGTTGGCTCATAGTAGGTTGGAAAAATTAGTTTATTGCTACTACAACATGAAGCTTCAAATTCGAGATAAGGAAGCAGAAATAGATCATGTCGACCGTGGTGACCCACTAGATGTGTTTGATATTGTTGGTGAAGATGATGATACAGATGGTAACCAACTTTATCAATGGATTAGACCTCTTCATTTAGATGATGATGAAGGCAACCCAACTCCTAGAGTTGCTGAAGAAGCACGTAATGAAGGGATAAATGTAGAAAGAGTATTAGAGGAGGAGGTGGGATCTAGCAGCGCTAACTCTTTGGAAGAACTTTTGCGCCCAAGACCAAGAAACACTGGAATTCCACCTTCTTCCAATCCTACACAACCACAACATCGTGCTGATACTAATGATAGCTTTAGTACAAGATCAGGAGACTCACCTACCACTGGAGGTGGGAATGATGAAGGATATAGTGGAGCTGGAGGTAGTGGTGGTGGATATGGAAACTATGTTGGACCACCTCCTGGATTTATAAGCCCCTTCACTGATGAGGTAATCTTCACGCATGCAACACAAGATGATGACCATGGCAGTAGGCGAGCAGGACTAGGAATTGGTGTCATAGGGAAGGACTATACTCGTAGAGAAAGAGGCAAGGGGATTTTGTCAAGTCAAGAAGATGACTCGTTATCTAGAACTTCAGACTCTGTTGGAGTGGGAAGTAGTAACTATGGTAATACTCATAACCAACCATTTCCCTACCTTTCATATCTCATTCCTGTTGGGATGGAATCGAGCGACTCATGGAAACAATCCGAGACTCAATCTTCAAATGATTTTGCTTATGGACAACGTCAACCAATCTCGGATCCATATGGGTGGCATGTTAACAATTACATGCAAAACTATTTTAGGGATTTATCATTTGATAACTACTCTTCACAATACACTCACTCTACACATAGAGTTGATGAAGATAGTGAAAAATTTGAACCTTATAGGAACTCTATGTGGTACTAAGTCACTCATGTATCTTACCAGGCAATGTATAAAGTGTAAAATATTGTACTAATTCATTATATATAAATGATTATGGTGTGTTTAGACTTCTTTCATTAATTACTACATATTTTCTACACTCACAGTGTTTGTCAGCTCGCTATATAATCAACTTGATAATGTTAAATCCATCATGCAATGCATTTCCTTCCAATTTTTTGTGATAAACTAATAGATAATTGACTAAATAAACATCCTGCAAAGTTTCAATAAAAATTTCCAAGTTTTTCTTACAATTTCCATGGTTTCCATGTAATTTTTATCGATATCGATATTATCCCGATATTTCCATCGATATTTCCGTGTTTTCGGACAACCGATATTTCCGATATTACCGATATTTAATACCTTGGTTCCAACTCATATGCCAAACTATTATATTTTATCTCTACTAATTAATGAAATCCTCTTTGTCAATTAAAAGAGGGTGAAAAGACAATTTAACCTTCTATCACACAAAAAAAAAATTATAGGCAATAATGTAATTTCACAGGTCCAGATTTTACTATTTTTTATTGAAACCTCACCTACAGGTGATATTAAATTATCTCCAATATTTAAAAAAAAATTTACAAAAAAAAAAAAAAAAAAAAAAAAAAAAACCTTCCACTCCTCCCCCCCACGTTCTTTCTCTCCCTCTCTCATTCTCATTTTCTTAAAAACTATGTTCGTACATACAAAGTATGTAGACAAATGCTAGTATTAATTAAAGCAAACATGGATGGTATGAAATCAATGGCAAAGAAGCAACATGAGGAGTTTCTGGTTAATAAAAATAAAAAGACGTTGCTGTCAAAATTGACAGCAAGAGGAAAGACGTCAATCCACGTAGATTTAAAACAATTCGGTTGGAGTGAATTTTATGTTGGTATATGGTCATATCCATGATGAATGTTCTAGATTATTCTAGTAAGCAAGCGAGGTGGCTGGAGCATGCTAGACAATTCTAGCAAGTTATTAAGTTGGTGGAAGAAGCTAGAAAGTACTAGCTTCCTTGGTTGCAAATGGAAAGATCTAAAAGCTACAATTTTGTGGCTAGTCTAGAATTAAGCTAGAGGTTTGAAGAATAAACTAGAAACTAGAAACTAGTTATAGTTTGTAGAAGGAACTAGAAACTAGCAGAGTGCCAAGTCCTCACCTATAAATATGGGTGTGATGTTGAAGTGATGTAACCAATCAAGAAAGAAGTGAGTAGAAAAGGATCAAGTCCAAAGCTAGAGTTCCACTCCAAGAGTGAGAGTGGGAGTGTTCCACTACACATTGTGTGAGTGAAGTTTAGAGTGATAGAAAGTGTGTGTTATACTTTCTTGTATCCATCAAGCCTTGTCTTTGGCTTAGTAACACTACTCTTGTTGTACTCATCTTTTTCATATAGTGAAGATTGATCCTTGTTTCATGGACGTAGGTATAAATTGCCGAATCACATAAATTATTGGTATCCACTTTCTACTTTACTTTGTGCATTCTCTATCTTGTTGTACCGACATTCCTAACAAGTGGTATCAGAGCCCGGTTGGCTCGTACTACAAGATGGAAGGAAGTGGCACTATGATCAAACTCACCAACTCCAATTGGGTAACATGGAAGCCAAGGATGGAGGACATTCTCTATTGCAAAGATCTATATGAGCCACTTGAAGGAGATGCCGCTAAGCCCGAGAGCATGTCTGATGCTGAGTGGAAGAAGATGAATCGCAAGGCAATTAACATGATTAGACAATAGATGGACGATAGTGTTTTTCACCATGTGTCTAATGAAACCAATGCTCGCGAGTTTTGGACGAAGCTTGAGTCCTTGTTCAAGAAGAAGACCCCAACCAAGAAAGCCTTCTTGATCAAAGAGCTCATCAATGTGAAGTACAAGGATAACAATTTCCAAAATATCATCAACCAATTGGCTACTATGAACATGACGATTGAGGACGAGCTGCAAGCGCTCTTGTTACTTGGATCCTTGCTAGATAGTTGGGAGATCTTTATGGTAAGTGTAAGTAACTCTACTCCTAATGGTGTTCTTACTCTGGATAATGTTAAAAATAGCAATGAAGAAACAAGGAGAAAAACTTTTGGCACAGATAGCAGCCAAGTATTTGTCATAGAGAACCGCAAAATAAGCAAAATTAGAGGGCTTAGAGGTCATGGCAGGAGTCCTAACCGATTTAAGTCAAGGTTCGGTGCATGCCACCATTATGGTAAAGAAGGCCATATGAAGAAAAATTGTCGAGTTTGGAAGAGAGAACAAAGGGAAGGAAACAATCAGAAAAAATATGATACTGGCAATACCACAGTTGTCATATGTGGTGATGTACCAGAAATATTGTCTGTTGGTGAATGTCTGAATATGGGTGATTCTGACAGGGACATTGAATGGATATTTGACAATGGAGCGTCATTCAATGCTCCATCCAAACGGGAGTTCTTCAGTACATACAAAGAAGGTGACTTTGGCATAGTGAAGATGGGGAATGAAAGCTATTCCAAAATTTTTGGAATTGGTGATATTTGCCTAAGAACTAATCTCGGCTGCCAGTTGATGTTGAAAGATGTGAGACATATTCCTAATATACGTCTTAATCTGATATCCATCGGTACCCTTGATCGACAACGTTATTATCACCATATTGGCGAAGGAAAATTGAAGCTTACTACAGGCTTAATGGTGGTAGCAAGAGCACGACTGTGTTGTACGTTGTACTGGTCAAATGCCAAGGTTTTGAAAGGTGAGTTGAATGATGTGGATGACTCATCTCTACACTTGTGGCATAAGAGGCTAGGCCACATGAGCGAGAAAGGCCTACAAGTTATGGCAAAGAAGTCTCACATTCCCTTTGCCAAAGGACCAGGTGTTTCAGACATTCCAGGAGTTCCATGCCATGGTAGAGAGGGAAACTGGGAAACCTCTCAAGTGCCTTCGCAGCGACAACGGCGGCGAGTACATATCTCACCAATTTAGAGAGTATTGTGTGAAACATGGCATACGTTATGAGAAGATAGTTCCTGGAACTCCACAACCTAACGGTGTTGCTGAAAGAAGGAACTGAACCATCATGGAGAAAGTCAGGTGTATGCTAAGGACTACAAAGTTATCTAAGCAGTTCTGGGGTGAAGCTGTAAGGACAGCATGCTACTTGATCAACCGATCTCCATCAATACCATTAGGTCTTGATGTTCCAGAGAAAGTATGGACTGGTAATGATGTGTCTTACTCTCATCTGAAGGTGTTTGGTTGCAAAGCTTTTGTGCATATGCCCAAAGAACAGAGATCGAAGTTAGACTACAAAGCTACACCGTGCATCTTTCTTGGTTATGGTGGTGAAGATTTTGGTTCCAGATTATGGGCCCATACTAGAAGAAGTTTATCAGAAGCAAAGATGTAATCTTTTATAAAGATCAAACAATTGGGGATTCAAATAAAAAGAAACAACCAGATGGTGCAATCAGAGGAGTTGATCCATTAGTTTCAGATGAAGAAAGTCACGGTGACATCTCTGAAGCAACTGCCAATGAAGTGACTGCAAAACCAGATAATGCTGATCAGGGGGACCCTGATCAAGATGAGCCAGACCATGAAATTGCTGATCAGAGGAACCCTGAAGAGCATATTAAAAAAGAACCTAATTAGGGGGAGCCTCCAGCCCCGCAAGAGAAGACCAAGTCAGAAAATCCAGCAGAAGTCGAAGACCATCTACCAAGTATTCTTCATCAGAGTATATCACGTTGACTAATTATGGAAAGCCTGAAACTTATAAGGAGGCCAGAGCTCATAACAACAGTGACATATGAATGAAGGCAATGGAGTCAGAGATGGATTCCTTATTAAATAATGATACCTATGAGCTGGTAGAGCTTCCAAAGGGAAGAAAAGCATTGAAAAACAAGTGGGTGTTCAAATTGAAAAGAGACAACAACATGACAAGGTACAAGGCTCGTTTGGTTGTCAAAGGTTTTGGTCAAAAGAAAGGAGTTGACTTTGATGAGATTTTCTCACTGGTGGTGAAGATGACTTCCATTCGAGTTATCCTTGGTATGGCCGCAAGCATGGATCTTGAACTCGAGCAGTTAGATGTTAAAACTGCATTTCTTCATGGCAATTTAGAAGAGGAGATATATATGGAGCAACCCAAAGGCTTTGAAGTCAAAGGTAAAGAAAATTTGGTGTGCAAGCTCAAGAAAAGCTTATATGGTCTTAAGCAGGCTCCGAGACAGTGGAATAAGAAGTTCAACTCATCCATGGTGAGTAATGGGTACAAGAGAACTCATGCTAATTCTTGTGTCTATATCAAACAATTTTTTGGAGGTAAATTCATCATTTTATTGCTTTATGTTGATGGCATGTTGATTGCCGGTCAAGATGCTTCTATGATTAAAAAGCTCAAAGAAGAGTTATCTAAATCCTTTGACATGAAGGACTTAGGGGTAGCCAAGTAGATTTTGGGCATGGAGATAATTTGTTATAGAAAATCCAAGAAGTTGTGGCTGTTGATAAGAGTATATTTATGCAACTGAGTTAGCTTGTTCTCATGCATTTATGTTGTTATTTCTTAGTTAATTATGTATTTTAAGCTATTTTCGTGTGTTTGTAGGTCCATATGCCTTATAAAGCAATAAGATGCATTTTGGTGCATTTTGGAGCAGTTTTGGGCTTGGAATGAATAGCACATGCATGGAGCAAGGTGGATGGACGAAATTGAAGACTAAAGAGGCTAGGAATGTGTTAAAGAGAAAGAAGAATTAATGTAAAAAGGACAAAGAGCTCAGCCACAAAGGGGTGTCACTCCATCATTCACCATTCCATCATTGTCGTGCAGCACCATTGCACTCTCTTTGGATTCCTATGTCGTGCATCATCATCCATGTTCCCTCCATTGACTCATTTGTTGCATCATTCCACTTCCTTTCCTTTGTCTACCATGTGCACAATATCCTTTCACCTCCTTGCACTCATTGATTCACCATTTACTCACCTTTCCACCCATGCCATGCATAATCACCCTTGTCCCCTCCATCATTTTAGATTTCATGCATCATTACATTGAATCATTGCACTCAATTGCTACACCATTCTTTGTTCCCTCCATCATTTTAGATTTCATGCATCATTACATTGAATCATTGCACTCAATTGCTAAACCATTCTTTGCTCCCTCCATCATTTCAAATTTCATGCATTATTACATTGCATCATTGCACTCAATTGCTACACCACTCCATGTTCCCCTCCATTGCCATGCATTTCCTCTATAAAAGGAAGTGTGTGTAACAAAAATTTAGTTCATACTTAGTTAGATCATTCACTCCCTTTTCAACACAACCTTCATCCAAACACATCCATTCATCTTCACATCCATTCCTCCATACAAACAAACCTTCAAACACTCACCAACACCTTGTGCCGTAGCAAAGGAAGGGAAGGAAGGTGCTTGGACGTGCTTGCTGTCCAACTTGGATCGTTGGAGCGTTTAGGTGTTTTCTTTCTTTTGTTTCTAATGTTTAAATTCATTTCCTTTCGTTTTGTTGTAAATATGAGTGGCTAAACCTCTCTTGGCTATGGGTGATTTCAAAGCCATGATTATGTGTGCAATATAATTTGATAAATTCCAGTTATGAACTCTTGAATCGTGAATGCAATTGGCTTAACTATTTGCTTGATAACTTATTTGTATTTGTTAATTAAGGGTTGACACTTAATTGGCATGCATAAATCCATTGCTAGAATAAAAGGAAGTTTCACATAATCGTTACAAACTTATATTCACATGTAGTGAAGGTTGCTTATAAACGATTGCGTTAAGTTCAATTCCTAGCTAGCATGAGTGACATGATGTCATAGTTGCAAGTGCTTTGTCAATGCTTATGATTTTCATTAAATGTAATGATCTTTGATTGTATCTGTATTATGATGTCATGTAGGGAACTTTAGAAGAATGTTTTGGGTTGTCGAATGATGTCATCCAATCCAATAAAACAAGGAAAATCTGAGAGTTAACTAGTGATGTCACAGTTAATTTGGAGCATTGTCGTTCATAATTCAATGAAGTAGTAACTGGAAATTAAGTTAGTTGCATACATGTCATGTGTGGAGAAAAAGCCTCTAGCTATCCCATCCATCATCTTATTTCTCAAATTTGTTTTACAATCTGTCTAGTTTTTCATACTTGTTTGTTTGTTTCAACTTCATCCAAAACTCAATCCCCCTTTACTTGAGTGTGTCTAATTAGTTAGAATTTGTTTTAATTTGCGTTTTTAAATGTTTTGATTCAAGTAAAAGTCAATTTTCGTCCAAAGTCATTCCTAGTGTCTAGTTTAAGTTTATTTAGTTGTGTTAAGCTGTTTTGAGTCTTGTGAGTCTTGTTAAGTGTTTTTAAATTTAGTTTTATGTTTTTGAGTCAGTTTAGAGGTTATTAGCAAGCCCTCCTAATCCCCGGTCCAGAATGATCCCTACTTGTACTTGTATTACAATTGTCAAAAGAGGGTTAAATTTGTGTGTTAAGATAATTTACGCATCAAGTTTTTGGCGCCGTTGCCGGGGATTAGCAGCTTTGCTAATCCCTTGTTATTTCTTTTTGTTTATTTTCATGTGTTTTTGTTCCTAGTTGATGACTTTACTTGTTTTCTTGTTTTAGGTGGTTTATAACTTGAAGTTCTCAACCTGTTCATAAGCACATCCTTGACTTTGACGACAATTTTGAACGAACTTTGAGACGAGCAAGGAATCAACAAGAACCCCAACCACCTCAACCGGCTCAGATTTTTGAAGAAGTATAAGACATGGCAGCGGACAATCGAACAATCAAGGAGCTTTCTGCTTCGGGACTGGACAATGCCGCACCATTTTGCATTCAATACCTAGTGGCTGCCCAAGGAAAGACCGATGACTTCGAATTAAAGTCCAGTTTATTGCACCATATTCCGAAGTTCCATGGGTTGTCCATGGAAGATCCTAATAAACATTTGAAGGAGTTTGAGGTTGTTTGTTCGAGCATGACCCTTGTGAATGTTGATGGGAGCATTCTGAAAATGAAGGCTTTTCCCTTTTCTCTCTTGGAAAAGGCTCAAGATTGGTTGTATGAACTAGCCCCCGGAAATCTCACATCATGGGAGAGTATGAAACGGGCATTTTGGGAGAAGTTTTTCCCAACTTCTCGAGTCATTCTACTACGCAAAAGGATTAGTGGCATTCAGCAAAACCAAGGTGAATCCTTTCCCACTTACCATGAACGTTTTAAAACCCTTGTTGCTTTATGTCCACAACATCAAATGAAGGAGGAGCTTATTCTTCAATATTTCTACGAAGGGCTTCTACCAATAGAACGTCAGATGCTAGATGCCTTAGCGGGAGGAGCTTTGGTGGACAAAACACCCATGGCTGCCAGGACCTTAATTGCTAACTGTGCGTTGAATGCTCAACAATATGAAGGCATTGGTCAAAGGGACATCCTATGGCAGCAACATGTTAATGAGGTAAGTGCTATTTCCGAACTTCAAAATCAAATGGCTAATCTTACTACTCTTCTTTCGTAGGTGGTTGAAATACCAAAGGTACAAAGTGTAGCTGCTTGTGGCGTGTGCTCAATGCAAGGACATCTCACGGATAAGTGCCCTCAATTGATCGAGAATGGAGGGTGGGAATCTGCCAATGCCGTAGATTTTCAAGGCCACAGTCAGCAACATAATGACCCCTATTCCAACACTTACAATCCAGGGTGGAAAGATCATCCAAATTTCAAGTGGAGAGAACCACAACAATCTGCCCAACAAGGAGGATTTCGGCCACAACCCCCTGGGATGTATCAAAGGCCATATGTACCCACTCAAGTTCAACCACAATCTACCCAAACCAACTCAGGTACATCCATGGATAATGATCAAATTGTTCAATTAATAACTTCTTTAGTGCAGAGGCAGCAAAATCAAAATAAAATAATGCTCAATCAAGCTAAGGAGGTGGATGAATTGAAGAAACAAATGGGCCAAATGGCGGAGTTCATGGGGCAAATCAAAGAGTAAGGCAAACTGCCTAGCACAACCGTTGTGAATCCAAGGGGAGGATTTGAATCCGTAAAGGCCATTACCTTGAAAAGTGGAAAAGAAGTTGGAACGGACCCCCAACCATCAAAATCTGCCCAAACGGAGGACGAGAAGCTGTAACAAGAGAAGGATGTCCAACACACACCCACGGCAAGGAAGGAAACAACCTTGCCGTGCACTTCTACACTCCCTAATCCATCCAATCTATCCACCACAGGTAAGAAAGGTTCCAATTCGGTTAATTATAATGTTATTCCACCAAATGCACCTTTCCCTCACAGATTCATGCAAACACAGAATGAAGAAAGTGAAAAAGACATCCTTGAAACATTCAGAAAAGTACAAGTCAATATTCCACTCTTAGATGCCATCAAACAAATCCCGAAGTACGCTAAGTTTTTAAAGAAGCTTTGCACAACAAGGAACCGGATTCGGGAGAAAGAGGTGGTACATGTGAATGAGAATGTCTCTGCAATGTTGCAAAGGAATCTGCCACCCAAATGCAAAGATCCAGGTAGTTTCACTATCCCTTGTTTTATTGGAAATACGAGGTTTGAACATGCTATGCTAGATCTAGGTGCATCAATTAATGTTATGCCATATTCTGTTTATGCATCTATGAATCTAGGAGAGCTTAAACATGATGGTGTTGTTATTCAACTAGCCAATCGATCTAATGCCTACCCGAAAGGAGTTTGGAGGATGTTTTGGTGCAGGTAGACCATTTGATTTTTCCTGCAGATTTCTATGTGCTTGACATGGAGGATGCAGCCCACTCTCCACCACCATCAATCTTACTTGGACGACCTTTCATGAAAACAGCTCAAACTAAGATTGATGTGGCCAAGGGAGCATTAACAATGGCATTTGGTGGTGATATGATTCACTTTAAAATTCCTGAATCTAATGTGAATCTTACTGATGTTCGTTCTTGTTTTGCCATTGATGTAGTTGAAAACATAGGACAAGAACCTTCAACACCAACCCAGAAAGATGAATTTCCAACCACCAACGAAGAGGAAATTGGAGTGGAGCACAAAGAACACACCACTAACCTCCAAATGCATAATCTGGCCGAAAACACATTTGGAAAATCTGTTTACAGTGCTGTCACTTCATTGCATCACATTGATAAACCACCTATTCCAATTTCGATTCCCATTTTAACTAATAGGTTGTTACCTTGTATGGTGCAGGTCCCCAATTGAATCCAAGCTGGTGGGAATGATTACATTGACTTAAGGATGCTCAACGCCTCAATCGAGAAGGATTAATATCCCTTTCCATTCATAGAACCAATGTATGAGTATTTTGAGGAGCATGTCGTAGAGGACATACCACTCCATGCCATGGGCCCTATTCAAGCTTAAATGGAAGTTTCGTCCGGCTAGAAGACGTTAAAGCAATCGCTTCTTGGGAGGCAACCCATGTATTAAAAAAAAGGAAGATCTTTGAATCGCTCCACAATCAGTTTTGCGTTTCTAAAAACCTTCCCTTTTATGCATTTTTATTTTGCCATGATTGTCATTTTTATTTGTTGCTTGTTTAATTGTTTTTGGTGTGGGTTTATTTTTTAAACATTGACAGATATGCAAGGTACTTTTACATTAAAATTTGTGAAAATGAACAGGAGGCAGAAATATACAAGAGATAGCCTTCATAAAGGCTACTTAGAAGAAGTCTCAGTAGTCGGCGGAGCCACAGAAGGATGAGGTATCGGAGGTTGATCATTTGGAGCTTCATTACGCGGTACAGCCCCAGAAGACGAAGGCAAATGTTGTTGGAACAAACCTACAAACCATTGATGATCAAGTAAAATCTGACCATCAGATTCCTGCATCTGGTCAATCTTCCTCTTCATGTTTGTAGCATAGTTATGTGCAAGTCTGTGCAACTGTTTATTCTCATGCTTGAGCCCTCTAATCTCCTGTTTGAGACTCATCACTTCAGCCGCCAATGATTCAACTTGACGGTTCAAGCAAATAGACGTTGGGCCATATTGGACACAGAACCTGCACACTGCACACTGCACACTGCACACTGAGAGCCAGAGAATCCTTAACAGCCAACTCATCAGATCGTTTGGAAAGTAGTCTATTATCTTTGGGAGTGACAAGGTTCCGGGCCACCACCGCAGCGGTCATATCATTTTTCATCACCGAATCCCCAATGATAAGAGGACCAATAGGGGATATGAAGGATGGGCGCCATATGTTGTCTGGAGAAGGCATGGATGCCTCTTCACCAAGGTTCAAGTCAAAACGACGGTTAGAGGGGCCAGACATTTTCAAAGGTGTTGAAGAAAGAAGAGGTCGGACAAATCGATATCTTAGAAGTGCAATGAAGGGAGTTTCTATAGGCGGAAATTCAAGTGTGCTTTGAAACGAACTGCGCGCCTCTATAAAAATCAGCACTTGATGGGATTTCAGAGATCGAAGAGGCGAGCTCAGAAATCGAAGAGGCGAGCTCAGAAATCGAAGAGGCGAGCTCAGAAATCGAAGAGGCCAATTCAAAAATCGAAGTGGAGCTAGCTTTCCCAAAAGCTGGGCTTGCTCAGAAACCACAGGCCAATCTTCTTTTCCAGATTTGTCTGCACTTCTCATATGCAACCTTTGCACGCAACGGAGCTCAGAACTCAAAGAGACGAGCTCAGAACTCGAAGAGGCAAGCTCAGAAATCGGAGAGGCATCTGCTTTTCCAGACGTGTCAGTATCTGTCACATGCACACTCAGCTTTGCGGAAATCACGGGCAGTTTGTCGAAGCGCCGATTCCAAATATTGAAGAGGCACTTGCTTTTCTAAACGTGTCAGCACCTATCACATGCACACTCAGCCTTGCGGAAATTACGGGCAATTTGTCAAAGATTTCTTGTGAAGTAAAAGACACATGAAGTTTACTGTTAAATCATCTAACGGTTGCCAACAAGAGTGAAAGAATAGTACCGGTTATTAATTCCTATAAATGTCAACCTTCACCCTCCATTGCAAGGCAGACATACATAACCTTTCTTCATCTCCGAGAATTCCTTCCCAACGAAGCCTCTCGAGTCACTCAGTGTTCCTTAGTCCTTGGGGTACCTCTGCAAACAACTCATCCAAAGCAAAAGTATTTCATATCATGAAGGTTGAAAGAAAGAGTATCTCATATCATGCTTTCTCCCTGTCCTTCTCCTTGTCGTTGTTTTCATCTGTGGGACAAGGAGAAAGAAAGCAATTAGCCAGCACTTGGTATCAATCTTTCGATTTGGAACCGACTGCCTGGAACCCCTTCCTGATTGCTTACCTAGCCTTACTCTCGAGTACTCATCTTCAACATCTTATGCTTCTTCTTTGTCTACCACATCTGCCTGGGGAACAGATAAGGGAAGTGAAAATGATAACTCGAAGCATGTGGAGACAATGTGTTAATTCATCCTCAACTAGGGACAAGGAGAAAGAAAGCAAATGGTGGGCACTTGGAAAGATTGAAGAAAGAAACAGACCATCACATCTACCTCGTGCTTGCCTGCCGTACAGAAGAAACAAGCAGAGAAGAATGTAGACTGCACAACCAAGGAACTCTAATATTCCTCACTCAGAATTCCAAACCAGTTCGAGATCAAAGTTGTGGAAAGTCAACAAGATCATCTATCTCCAAAACCATATTTGTGTTTTTAAACTCTACTCTGTCTGGTTTTTACTTTGCTATACTTGTCATGTTTATTCGTTGTTTGTTTGTTTGCTTGTTTTTGTGTGAGTTTATGCTTGAAACATTGAGGACAATGTTTGATTTAAGTGTGGGGGGGGGGGTAACCAAGTTGTTTTGCATAAAATTCGTAGGAGTTTATCACCCATTACTTCTAGTGTTGTTCCTTGCTGTTTGTAAGTATTTTTAAGCTATTTTGGAGTGTTTTAGTGTGTTTTGACATAAAAATCCGAAAATCTCATAAAAATTTGAAAAATTGTTTTGAAAAACCCAAAAAGAGTTGTTTTTGTGTGTTTATTTGTGTCTTAGGGTACCTTCCAACAAAATGATAAGGATTTGGTTTTTAATTACATGACTGTTAAAGAGAGTTATAAACATGGATTAAAATTTGATTTACTCTCTAGTGTATGCTTGGTTGTGGTTATAATTTATGAATTCACATGAAATCATAAAGGAAAAATCAGTTTTTGTAACATGCTTGAAGGAAGGAACTCAAATCAACGCTACAACCTTGTGAGACTTGAGCCTAATCGTTTATTTGGAGAGTTAATAATCTTTGAATCATTGTTTTCTAAAGTCGTTGCATGATCTCATTATTCTTTGCTTGGTTGCTACTTAGAAGGCGTTTCATCATTTAGTTCCAAATGCTAGAACTCATGCCTATTTCATTCAAAGCATGCTATTGAAGACAGAATGTATGTGCCGAATAATGAGGAATTAAAGAAGGAAATTGTGGATGAAGCACATTGTTCGGCTTATGCGATGCATCCAAGAGGAACTAAGATGTACCATACCATTCGACCATTTTATTATTGGCCGGGTATGAAGAGGGAAATTGCAGAATATGTAAGTTGGTTTATTGTTTGCCAGCAAGTCAAAGCAGAAAGAAAGAAGCCTTTTGGACGGATGCAACAACTTCCTGTTCCTCAGTGGAAATGGGAAAATATAACTATGGATTTTGTGTACAAGCTTCCACGTACACAGAGTGGATTTGATGGCATTTGGGTGATTGTAGATCGGCTTACTAAGTCAGCACACTTCATTCCAGTGAGAGAAAAGTATCATCTGAATAAATTGGCTAAGTTGTTCATCACGAAGATTGTGAAGTATCATGGAGTTCTAGTGAATATTATTTCTGATCGAGATCTAAGATTTACTTCTATGTTTTGGATAGCTTTTCAGGAAGCTCTTGGTACGAAACTGCTTTACAGCACTGTTTATCATCCTCAAACCGATGGACAATCAGAAAGGACTATTCAGATGTTAGAGGATATGCTGAGATCTTCGGTGTTACAGTTTGGAGATTCTTGGCATGATCGCCTAGACTTGATGGAATTTGCCTACAATAATAGTTTTCATTCGAACATTGGTATGTTACCATTTGAGGCACTTTATGGTAGAGCTTGTCGTACGCCATTGTGTTAGTCAGAGGTTAGCGAAAGAGTGCTAGAGGGTCCAGAGATTGTGGATGAAACTACTCAAAATGTTCAGGTGATTAAGTCTAACCTGAAAGCGGCCCAGGATCGACAAAAGAGTTTAGCAGATAGACATGCTACTGATCGAGTATATGATGTGGGTAATTTGGTATTCTTGAAATTGTCACCTTGGAGAGGTGTAGTGCGGTTTGGAAAGAAAGGCAAGCTAAGTCCTAGGTACATAGGACCTTATGAGATTACTGAAAGGATTGGTGAAGTTGCTTATAGATTGGAGTTGCCTCCGGAGTTATCTAAGGTACATAATGTGTTTCATGTTCGATGCTTCGACATTATGTTTTAGATCATTCACATGTGATTCCTCCTCAACCTTTGGAGATTAATCCAAATTTGACGTATGATGAGGAACCAGTGACTATCTTGGATTGGAAAGACAAGGTTCTAAGGAATAAGACAGTGAGCTTGGTAAAAGTGTTGTGGAGGAACCACTCAGTAGAAGAAGCCACTTGGGAGACAGAAGATCGAATGAGAGAGATGTATCCGAGGTTGTTTTATGAATATTAGTGGATTGAGTGTTGTATGAATTTCGAGGACGAAATTCTAAAAGGAGGGTAGATTGTCACAACTCGTCCCGAAATTTCATATTCGTTGATATGAAATGACGGAATTGCCCTTAACGGTTGCTAAGGTACGTGTAACATGTCAATTGATAAATGTATACTCTCCTTGTATTCTTGGAAAAAATTTAAATAGATTAAATTGGTATTCAATTTGTGTGGCTAAGGACTTAAGAAATTGGGATTGTGATTGTTTTGGATGGACCACACACACACGGGACAAACATTCATCCCATGCTCTCTCTCTCTCTTCCTTCTCAGTTTCTCTTTCTCTCTTCCTCTCGAAACCGTACGGACACATTCACCCACGATCATCCAAGCATGGATCGAAGGTTTCAAGAGCACCATTGTACTCGTAAGGACCCTACGAACTTACCCATACCCATTTCAGGTAAGAAATCCTTCGATTTCATGTTGAAAACCCGAGGTCCGATTTGAGTACTGTTCACAAACTTTGTAATGGTTGGTTTTTAGGACAATCCAAGCTCACAGTGAGCTTTAGGAGGTTCTCACGAAGCTCCGGGACGTTCTTTTGAAGGTTTTGGACGTCGGGATCACAAGGTTCGAAGGTGGCCGGTTTTGGGTGAAATTTCCCAATGTGATTTCGAAGGATTTGGAAGTTTTTAAAGGTATAGCCTTCTTCCTCTCGTAATTTTTGAAGTTTTGGTGAAAATTTCATGGAAAATGGTTGAGAATCGAGCGAGAAAAGGTTAATTACAGGTCTGCCCAGTTTTCGACGTCGGCGAGTTTTTCGGCGTCTGGAGGAAGGAGATGACGCACGTGGGGGGTGCGTGGACCCGTGCCTATCCCGGCGCGTGGGGGCGCGTGGCAGGTCCAAAAATTATTTTAAAAATACCTCGACGTCCGTGACGTCGAGTAGGTCACTGTGGTATATTCGTATACCCAAATTGAGCATCGTATGAGAAGTTATTACGCATTGACTGTTATGTGCTTTAAATAATGTTTTTATAGTTGTTTTGCATATAGGTGATACCTATCCCGATGACAAGCGCATTCAAGGACGTCACGGGGGTTACGACCCTTCGACATACCAGTGAGTGGGCAGTATTTTCTGTATTTACCTATATAGTATTGATTTTTCCCATAAATTGAATTTAAATGAAAGTATGTTTTAAAATGCCATGCATACATTATATGAATTGATAATTGATGCATATATATATGTGAAATGGTGTTGTGGACGCACAGGTGAGTATCAGGTGAGTTTTATGTTAATCATGTGATTTATTGTGATGTGAATTGTATTGGAAGCTCAAACCTGCACCCTTGGTGTTAGTGCTTATATTATTCACCCCGCACCACACGCTCACCTTGGATCCAAGTAGGTGCATGTCGTACAGACCATTAGAGGGTTCCAACATGTCGTACAGACCATGATAGGTGGTTCTGACATATAGGTGATTTTAGATTATTATACAGCTGTTGATGAGAAAAACACTAGAGCGTATTCTTACACCTTTCTTATCGTAGAGACTACTTCAAGTAGTTCCGATTCATGTGCAGAGTAGCGACGTACAGGTCACTGCGGTGACTCTGGTTGGATTGGATATTGAGCTATAGAATTAACCGTACATGACCAACTGCAGGGTCTCCGGTTGATTCCTTATTTCACATGTGATAATGTTGCATCATTAATCTGTTATTGACGCTTATAGCATGACATACTTTCTGGTTTTTTATAACGATTGGTGATTTGAGATATTTGAAGAATTATATGCATATTATGTTATTTTATGGGAAAGTATACAGGTTTTACAGCGAGAGGTTAGAAATGTTATTAAATGAAGTGTTTTCAAAAAGCTTTGTTTTACTGACCCACTCAATTTTGTTTTGCGCCCCTCCAAGTTCTAATTAGCAGTGTTGGTGGCCCACGAGGATTTCCACGGCGTACTGATAGACTACATAAATGTAGGACTCACCTGCGGGTGTTGTAATTTTGGTTATAGTCCTACTTGACTGCACCTAGTACTTATGCTCTGAATATGTGTGTTTCACACTTAAACTCACTCTAGTATGCTAGTTGGTTATTATTGCTAGTATTTGGTTTTTATTTCTTCGTATTGCTCTTATCTATTGCTTCCGCGTCACACTTTTGGTTACGTCACACCCACTTGATGGCCAGCACGCCTTGATTCTAGGATCAGGGTGTGTCAACGGACATTTGTATGAAAGTTATTTTCATTAATGTGATAATTCTTGAGTTGACAATTGGATACTAGGGGTATGGCAATTAGTGGTGGAATCAAAGTCTTAGTGTTTTCTTACATTTGTTCTCAATCATATTTCTGTTTAATCATTGTTAATTTTAAATTGTTAAGTAATAGTTATAGGATTAAATTGTTAAGTAATAGTTATAGGATTAAATTGTTAAATCAACTCTGGTGGATTCAATCTCGTATTTACATATTTCCACTACAACTAATTCATGCACTTGCGAGTAAATTTGGTTTGAATTAATCTATTTCTTAGATTAGTTTAAATTCACATAAGTTAGTTTGTATAATTAGTCACTTAGGACCAAGTGGTGTAATTACGGAATAGGACGTACAAGGTATGGGTGTTTAGTTACAGGGATTAACGGGTATAAATGAAGCATTGCACTCTACATCGTTATTAGTAATGATTTGATACTTGATTATATGATGTCGTTACACTCAATTTAATATTGTCATTTTATTGTAACAAAGTAATGTCCCTATTAAGCTTCTGAGGTTGTGACAGCCCGTCCTGGATTATTTTCATCGACAGTGTGATATGCTTTTAGAGGTGGACCAATATGTTAAGTTCCTAAATTTTTGGACTCAATTAGAAGTTAGACTTTTGTTGGTTTTGGTTGGTGACAAGCTGGACCACACCCTCACACACGCATACCACTCTCGTGTACCCTCTCTCAGATTTTCTTGCCATTTCCATACAACTTGTACGGACAACCCTCAAAACCCTTTCAAACATCACGGATTGAGGTCGTGAATGGTGTTTTTGGACTCCTTGCAAGCTTAGGAGTCGAATGGTGGTTGTGGTTGGACGTGAAAACCTCAGAAACCTTTGAAACCAAAATTCCCGATTTGGTTACTATTCATGCAATCGTGATCGTGGACTTTTCTTCGAGTTTTAAGGTTCTAGGGAGTTTTAGGACGTCTTCACGAAGCTCGGGGAGTAATTTTGAAGTGTTTTGGACGTTGGGAAGCTCGAGTTCATCGAGTTGCAAAGGCTGCCGGAGTGTTCGAGGTTTCTCTGGCAAGATTCCATGGATTTCAAGGTTTGAAAGTGGCAAGAATGTGTTCTACTCACTCTAAGCTTCATTTTGAGACAAATTTCATGAATTTTGGTTAAGAAATGAAGAAGATATGAAGTTTTAAAGTTTTTCCAAAAACCGGAGAAAATTCAAGTTGCAGACGGTGGCGACCGACAAGGCTACCGGAGAAGGAGAAGAATATTCCGTCAAAGTTGACAGAATATTCTAACAGCATCAGGTAACGTCGTTAAATTCTGTTAAGGTTTTAACGGAATATTCCAAACGGCAGTTAAGTTTCCGTCAGGGTTGGCTGCCCGTGGGGCGCGTTTGGCCGTGCCCTTGCCGGCGCATAGCGGCGCGTGGGTGGTCCAAAAATTATTTTAAAAATATGGGGATGTTCATGAGGTTGAGTAGATCACGTTGGTATATTCAAACACCCCATTTGAGCATTGTATGAGAAGTTATTTCCTAGTTTTGTGTATGTGCTTTAATTAACGTTTATTTAGTTATTTACAATATAGGTGAGACCTATCCAGAGGACGAGTGCCATCAATCGAGGCTCGGGGGCTACGACCCTTCGACATATCAATGAGTGGGCTTTTGGTTTTTCCGTATATACCTATATACTTAAGATTTTTCCCAGAAAATGAATTTGAATGATTATACGTTTTGAAATGCCATGCAAAGTATCTGCCTATTTTATCTATGCATTAGTAGTTGTATATATTTATGATTGGTGTTACGGATGCACAGGTAATTTCATAAATTAAAGATATGAGATTACTTTAGTTATGCGAGATATGATGTGATGCACTGAGAGCTCATAAACCTGCACCCAAGTGTTAGTGCTCCCGCCCAGAGTTAGGGCATAGTCCTTCACGTGATGTTCACCTCCCGCACCATATGCTCACCTTGGATCCAAGTTAGGTGCACAGGCTTGTCGTATAGACCATTATAGGTGGTTCCGACTCGTAGGTGACCTGCGATCATTCGCACAGTCTTCACGTGATCATTACACTAGAGCATATTTATTTTACACCTAGTCTTGTCGTACATACCACTTTAGGTGGTTTCGACTAGTATGCAGGATTTGATATGATTGAGATTGGTTATGAGCTATAGACTCAACCGTACAGGTCATGTTAGGTGGAGCTGGCTGATATGATATCCGGTATTGATATATTTTAACTGAATTACTTATGGCATTTCATTGAGATACGTGGGCATGGTATGTTTCTATGGATTTTCATCCTGAACATGATTTTTGATATAGGATATATTATATTTTCTGGGACATTATACAGGTTTTACGGCGAGGGGTTAGAACTTTTGAGAACTGAAATGATTTTGAAAAGCTTTGTTTTTGCCCACTCACACTTTCTGTTTTGCGCTTCTCCAGGTTTTAGGTTGAAGTGCTTTAGTGGCTCACGGGGATTTCGACGGTGGTTCTGACAGAACATCACAAATGTAGGATCACCTTTAGGTGTTGTATAATTAGTACATGTCTAGTCGGACTGCACTTAGGCTATTTATGCTCTGATTGTGTATTTCACACTTAATCTCGCACTAGCACCTTATCTTAGCTAGTACTTTTAGTAGTTTGGTTTTTATTCACTCGTATTTCTCTATATCAATTTTGCTTCTGCACTGTGCACATGGTTATGTCACTCTCACGTGACGGCCAGCACGCCCTGACTTAGGTTGGGGTGTGTCAGAAGCTCACCCCTCTATTGTTATGTAGGTTTACGAACTTAATAAAAAGGGTAAACACAGGATGCGATCAAATTAAATGTGAGGCTAGAGAATGTAATTATTTATTTAGCCTTGTAACAAATTATAAGTTTTTATAAGTGGAATTTAATTTTTTTTCCGCCTCGTAATTTCTTTTTATTTATTTAGTTTTTAGTTTGCGCGTTGGGCGCGGAATTCATTTTTCCACCAACTGTGGGTCTAGGGCGTGACAGTAATAGCCATCTCTACATAATCCCCTGAGGAGTATTGTCCCTATGATCTTGTCCTGAACCCAAAAAGAAAGTTCATCACATATAAACTTGCATTTATTGTCCTTGCAGAGTTAATAAATTGAGAGCAAATGTTGTGATAATGCTAGTAATAGCTAAACCTGCATGCAGTGATTTGGTGTCATTGCCTTGATATTGATTCTAGCTCAAGATTAGCAAGCTTGTATGTCATATGAGAAGTTGCTCTAGTGTCAACAATCCAAAACGGTTCTGGTGGAGCTGACGGTGATGATTAAGAGAAGGTGTAGGAGGCTTTCCTTGATATACAAAGTTTCCTCTGTGATAACATTGGATGGTTGTGTGCCCGAATTTCCAGCGTACCTAACATTGAATAGGAGATGATGAACCATTTATGGAATTGGTATGCCTTTGAAAGTAATTAGTTGCAATCTTGAGCCTGAATTGTAGTTAAATTTGCCTCTGGCTTTGCCCCTATAGTTGGAGCCTCTGTAGCCACCATTGTAACCATCGCTGTAATTCTGTAACCTATTATTGTAATTCTATGACCCATTATTGTAGCTCTTTTGATTACTAGAGTAGAAACCTTGAGTGTTTGAACCATTATTCTGATAATATCCACTCCTAGAAGAAAAAGCAAAATCTCTTCAATCTGTAGGATGAGAATCAAGAACCAAAGCTTTTTCGTTTGATAACAAAGTAATTGCAACCATGGCAGTGCCAAAAGGCATAGCAATTTCCAAAGACCGATTGATAGTTGCTTCTTCAGCAAGCAACAGAGAACAAAAATCTTCAATGGATATACTATTTTCTCTTCCTCTGATAACACATCTAAAGGTGTTATATTCTATAGTGAGTCATTTGAGAGAAAGAATGATTATATCATCTTCGAAAACAACTCCAACTACTGCAAGATGGTCCCTTTCATCTTTATTTTTATGCATATACTTAGAAACTGAATTAGACCCATTTTTAATGTTCTGCAGCTCAGTCTCCAACTGAAAGATACTAGCTTTAGTCACAGACGTGAACCTTTCTTTGAGATTCACCCACATTTCATTAGAACTTGTACTATCAATGATGCAGGATACTGCAATGGATATGGTTCTAAAAAATGTAAAGCGCTAGCCGGGTGGTGAGTTGGGGCCTAGCGCTTAGGAGCCTTGGCGGATTTAAGTAAAATTATAATATATTATATAATCAAGTGCTTATTTACACTTAAAAAATGTACTTATATTAGAAATTTTGGTTTATTATTTTAATTAAGTTTATGATTTAACATACAACATACAAAATATCAAACTTTTTACTTTAGTATCTTAGTAATTTGATGGTATAAGATGAAAATTCAAGTGATTATGAGTCCGTAATTCTTCCTAAAATGTTTCTAAGAGTACTTATAAATTTATGGTAAATTTAAAAAAAAAAAATCGTTTGAACACAGATTTTTTGGCTGAGTGGTGGAGACATATAAGACATGTGGAGGCACCACACCTCCCAATCTTTTTTCGTGATTTGTACCACCGCCTAATTCATAAGTATTTATTAATTAAGATGATATATGGCAGAGCCTTATTGGATACACTTTTACAAAAGAAGGCACTTGGAATGGGAGAGAGGAAATGAGGCTTTTCCTTTGCATCATCTTCTTCATTGGAACACGAAGCTTCTCATACTGCAGATTAAGCCAGAAGACAAAATTGCAATTATAACTCACTTCTCTGACTTTTGAACCATGCCCAGATCGCCTAGGCTTCTCAGCGCCTACCTACTCGCCATAGTCACCCACCTAATTTCTTCCCCGATTTGCCTTCCGACTTGGGCTTAATCTCGACAGCTGACCACCGTGCTGAAGGAAAAATTTTGTCCTAGCTAAGAACAAGTATGAACATTTGAATACACATGCAAGCTATTAACACTTTAAAGTAGGCATGCATCCAAAAACAATTCATAAAACCCATGACTTTCAAAGCCTAGTATATGGTGAACCAAAATAAACTCTTTAACAACATTAAAGAGAAGTAAAGATTTAGTGATTCTTTACCCTTGAAGCTCATCCTTGATTACACAAGGGATTCACCCAAGTGGAGGGCCTTCAAGTCACCTCCAAGCTCCTTGAATCCTCCTTGTGTTTTCCTCCCTTTAGTGCTCCTTTGATGATTTGAGGAAAAAGGATTTGTTCTCCAAAACACCAAAAGCTTGATGTCTCTAAGTCTATTCACCAAGGTTGTATCTTGTGAAGATGATATGGATGACTAAGGGAAGAAGAGATTGCTAGATGTCCCTCCCCTTAGTGGCCGGCCTCCTTAGAAGAAAATGGAGAAAATGTTTCACCCAATTTCAACAAGAAAAACCCTAATGAGAAAATAGCTATAAAGTTGCTTTTATAACCTTTTCTTTGGTGAATGGCAAACTTGTAATTAAGCAAACTTTGCCAAT
Organism: Malus sylvestris; assembly: GCF_916048215.2. NCBI lineage: Eukaryota > Viridiplantae > Streptophyta > Magnoliopsida > Rosales > Rosaceae > Malus > Malus sylvestris. Next base: position 37,351,422 of record NC_062272.1, on the reverse strand, counting down.
CCACCCTAATGGCCGGCCATCCTTTGTTATTGGGCTAATTTGCCCATTTTGTTTTAGTTGTCATACAACTTAAACATAATGGGCCTTTTGGACCAAAACGCTTTTGGGCCCCGAAACCCAAAACCAACATATAAGCCCAATACGAACCTTTCGTAAAATTAATTAACTAATTAATTAATCTTGACCATTCTTCAATTAAACCATTTAATTGCTTATCCATTTCATATAATTTCTTCACATACATCCTTACTCGGTGTACGATCCATTAGGTTCCAATTAGCGAGGCAGTGGGCGATGTTACTCTTAACTATCGATTGTGAATTGAAACCACATTTCAATTCTCCCTTTAATGATTAGTGTTACCTAATCATTTGGGCTTCCACAAACCATGAGTGACACCTAGCAGTATGTCATGGTTACCCAAGCTAAGTAGAATTGGTTGGAGAACCTATCCAGTTATAACTACAATGCAATACGGTCATTCTCTAATACAATACTCTTAATCACATTATTTAAGTGATAGTTTGTTTCATGTCTACTATCCAATGTGATACTTTCCTATATGATTCCTTTGAATATGATTTGGAACAAACTTCCTAAGTCATATTCATTTGCTTTGGCCAAAGACTTTAGAATCATATCTTAGAGTATTCTCCCTCCACCATGGAAGGTTAGAGATCCCTTGTTGTACATTCATATGCCTACATGACTAGATAGCTTGACCCCAACAATGCCGTGGACACTCCAAAGGAATGCCGTTGACATGATCAAAGATCAAGGACCTAACCATTAGACATCGATGATGCCTCAGGTCAAAGGACTACTTTGCATATTGCAACTTTAGAGTTCATACATGACATGTATGTTCGAACTCTCTTTTGATCGTCGTTCAGTGTACTCGATTACCTTTTTCGAGCACCTATGTGTTTGTCTTAGTGTCCAACACCAAATGACTTAAGACTAGTTCATACTCACGTTTGAGTCAACATAACACATACTAACCTTAGCGGATTGTCAATGCCCAATTGGCAATCCTATGGCTAGGAACGTTTTAGGAATGAACATAAGAGAATGGTCTCGATAATCTAACTCACTTAGATCACTTGTCTCTTAGATCAAATACATCCCTTGGATTCCCTTATTGCTTAAACACATGATACAATAAATAGTGATTAACAATAAGCTTTGCCCTTCATTAAACATATAAAAGTTTAACACAATAAGTATTCCAAAAAGCTATTACATCAAATGAGTGGCTTTGTGGGCATACTTCCAACAATCTCCCACTTGCAATCAAAGCCATCGTCCCATGTATCTAATACCCATCTTTTCCATATGACGGTCAAGCTGAATCTGAGACATTGGCTTTGTTAGTGGATCTGCTACGTTATCGGCTGAAGCAACTTTGAGGATGTTGATTTTCCCCTCGGCAGCATATCTTCTAATGATATTAAAGCGTCTGTCAATATGCTTGTTCTTTTGATGTGCCCTGGGTTCCTTGGCTTGAGCTATCGCCCCACTATTATCACAGTACAAAGTTACTGGTGATGTAATGGTTGGAACCACCCCAAGTTCAGTGATGAACCTCTTCATCCAGAACGCTTATTTGCCGGCTTCAGCTGCATCGACATATTCAGCCTCTGTCGTGGAATCAGCAATTACACTTTGCTTCTTGCTTTTCCAACTGACAACCCCACCATTCAGAGTGAATACATATCCGGAGTTGGAACTTCTATCATCGACGTCAGATTGGAAATCTGCGTCTGTATAGCCTTCCACTCGCAACTCTGATGCTCCTCCATACACGAGGAACATGTCCTTAGTTCTTCTTAAGTACTTAAGGACCGTCTTGACAGCTCCCCAGTGTTCTGATCCTGGGTTAGATTGATATCGACTAGTAATGCTCATAACATATGCAATATCTGGCCTTGTGCATATCATGGCATACATGAGACTTCCTATGGCTGAGGCATAAGGAATACAACTCATTTGCCGTATCTCTTCAGGAGTTTTAGGTTCCATGGATTTAGAAAGATGAATTCCATGTCCAACAGGAAGAAAACCTTTCTTAGATTGTTCCATCTGGAACCTACTTAGCACCTTATCAATGTACATAGATTGGGATAATCCAATTAATTTTCTGGATCTATCACGATAAAGCTTTATCCCAAGTACATAAGATGCATATCCCAAATCTTTCATGTGGAAGGTTTTGGACAACCACACTTTTACAAAAGAAAGTACTGCAGTGTCATTCCCGAATAGTAATATGTCATCTACATATAACACTAGGAATACAACTGCATCCCCAACGACCTTTTGATAAACACAATTGTCGTCTTCGTTTTGAGTAAAACTAAACGTTTTGATCTCAGTGTCGAAACGAATGTTCCAGCTCCTGGAGGCTTGCTTAAGTCCATAAATGGACCTTTGAAGCTTGCATACCTTAGTCTTTTCAGACTTGGACACGAAACCATCGGGTTGAGTCATATAGAGCTCTTCCTCTAGGTAGCCGTTCAGAAAGGCCGTCTTCACGTCCATTTGCCATATCTCATAATCATGGTACGCAGCTATCGCAAGCAAAATCCGAATGGACTTAATCATGGCTACAGGAGAGAAGGTTTCTTCATAGTCAATCCCTTCTCTTTGCCTGTAACCCTTGGCTACGAGTCTAGCTTTATAAGTCTCCACGTTCCCATCAACGCCTATCTTCCTCTTGAAGACCCATTTGTTTCCAACAGGTACAATACCTTCTGGAGGGTCTACAAGAGTCCAGACCTGATTTTGATACATGGAATCCATCTCGGATTTCATGGCCTCTTACCATCTCTTTGAATCAATGTCGGACATTGCTTCAGAGTAGTCTCTAGGGTCCTCCTTTGTTTCATTGTCACCTAGAAGGTACAATTCATCAAAGTCATTGTCTAAGCCATACCTCTTAGGTGGCTTACTAACCCGTTCAGATCTATGTGGAGCTAGGGGTTCAGGAACAGGGTTGTCAACTTGTCGAGTGCTTGTTTGTGGTTCATCATTAATCTCATTAATTTCTTTCAATTCTATCTTGCTAGTTCTATTAAGAACAAATTCATCCTCCATGAATATAGCAGTTCTGGCGACAAAGACTTTCTGGTCGTCAGGGTGATAGAATTCGTATCCCAAAGTCTGTTTGGAATACCCCACAAAATAGCACTTAACAGATCTTGCTTCAAGCTTGTCAGCTTCAAGCCTTTTAACGTAAGCCGGACAACCCCAAATCCTAATATGATTAAGATTTGTGCTTTTGCCATGCCATATCTCATATGGCGTTTGTGAAACAGACTTGGAAGGTACTCTATTAAGTAAGTAAGCTGTTGTGTATAGAGCGTATCCCCATAATGATACTGGTAGATTAGCATAACTCATCATAGAACGAACCATGTTCATCAAGGTTCGATTTCTCCGTTCAGAAACTCCGTTATGTTGAGGAGTTCCTGGTGGAGTCCACTGTGATACAATTCCACACTCTTTGAGATAATCTAGGAACTCGTTACTCAGATATTCACCGCCTCGATCCGATCTTAGGGTCTTTATCTGTTTCCCAGTTTGCTTCTCAACTTCATTCTTGAATTCTTTGAACCTTTCAAAGGATTCTGACTTGTACTTCATAAGATACACATAGCCAAACCGAGAGTGATCGTCGGTGAATGTGATATAGTAGGAGAAGCCTCCTCTCGACGTAGTAGACATAGGTCCACATACGTCAGTGTGGATTAACCTTAGAATTTCAGTGGCACGCTCTCCTTTTCCAGTAAATGGAGATTTGGTCATCTTCCCTTTCAAGCAACATTCACAAGTACCCATCCGGTCATTACCTAATGGGCGGATATATCCGTCTTTCGACATCTTGCGAATCTTATCAAGGTTCACATGTCCAAGTTTAAGATGCCACATCTTTTCTTGGTTAACTTCTTCTCTAGCCCTTTTGGGTTTTGAGGTATTCCCGATTTCAATACAGTGCGTCCCACTATTCGTCTCTAGGTGAAAAAGTCCCTCTATCATATTACCATGAGAGATAATACGACCGTTCAAGTATAAAGTGCAACTCATTTTGTCAAACAATACTGAGTGCCCATCTCGTAAAAGCTTAGAGATAGAAATCAAATTCTTTATACATGAAGGAAAATATAAACAATTTTTAAGTTCCAGGACTTCCCCAGAGGGTAGGTTAAGCATGTAGGTGCCTATTGCTTTTGCAGAGATTTTAGTGCCGTTCCCAACTCGCACAACCATCTCCCCATTGCGCAGTGACCTGCTCCCTGCTAGTCCCTACAACGTATTGCAAATATGTTGACTAGCGCCTGAATCAAATATCCAGGAATTGGAGCTCACTGTAAAAGCACTCTCTATGACAGAAATAGTCTCTTCAAAAGTTCGTGTCTTAAGGCTCGCAATGTGCACCTTATATTTCTTCTTCCAACGTTCATCCTTTCCACAATGAAAGCATGTTCCTTTGGATTTCTTTGCCTTCTTCTTATGCAACCTTTTCCTTGTGTTTGCATTCTCACTCCCACTGTCCCTTTTGAAACCTTTTTCAAATTTACAGCACATGTCAATCATCTCTTTCAAAGAATGATCGAATCTATTCACTTTATAGTTTACAATAAACTTAGTGAAATCATCCGAGAGAGATGCAAGGAAAAAGTCTTGGGCCATTTTCCCATCGATGGAAGTTCCTAAACTTTTAAGATCTATAAATATCTTTTCCATCTTTTGTCCATGTTTATGGACCGATGCCCCCTTTGCCATCTTGGCATTCATTAGACTACAAACATTTGAGAATCGTACATTACTAGTCTCAATGTCATGCATCTTATGCAAACTTTCAACCATGGCACAAGAAGTGTTCATGTGCTTATGTAGCTTCATAAGCTCCTCACTAAGTGAAGTGAGGATTAAGCATTTGGCTTGTAAGTCATCCTCATAGTGTCTAACATAATTTTGACACTCCTCCTTTGAAGCTAGTTTCGTAGGAGGTACATAAGGAGGGGATTGCTTAAGCACATACAATATGTCTTTCACCTTTGAGACATTCTCAATATGGCGATACCAAGCAAGGAAACGTTGGCCCTTAAGGCCCCTTTTGTCAAGTATAATGGTGGGTATAATTTTAGGCATGTCGTTCACTACATAACATAACAGAAATCGTATTAGATTGTTTGTGTAAAACTATTTGATTGGGTCTTTGAATCAAATAGTACCACCCACTATTTTTGGCAAATTCCACATCCCTCAATAGAATTCGAGAGTTATATTGAACTCTTAGCGGGTTATGGGAGACTCACAATTACCAAGCCCACCTCAGAAGAACTCCATATTGGCTAGCAACAATAATGATGAGAGGATAACGCATTATCCATTTACAACTTTTGTAATTACCCATCTATTTTGGCCTCTAGAGAATGATGCCTCAAAAGAACTCCATATTGGCACCATTGCACTTAGTTAAGTTATTCCCACCATGCTAGTTCAAGTAGGGGTTCAAGACTGACCTGAGAAGAACTCCATATTGGCCATACTCGTTGCCTACTTTCACTTCATCATATGTTTATGGGCTTCTCCTGAATGTAAGCACATACTTTGCATACCCCAGAACTGGACGAATACGGTGTATGAGTCACAAACGATTGAAGCCCACCACGGTGGAAGGCCTACGAAGAGATGTTCAAAGCATCTCTCGCTTATCAACTTAATATTCGTTTTGAGGGAGTAGTTTTGGGCTACATCAAAACATTTTAATCACATTAAAAGAACTTGGGCCTATCACAACCATTGGTCCAAGTTAATATGAATTAGTAGCATATAATACTCCCACTGTTTCGTTGAAACAAGCGAGACTATATGGAACTACTAACGAATGCATTGCATCCTCATATGGACTATATAGTCATATTAGGTTTTAGAATGATTATGAACCGTTCGATTTGATCCAACACGAGCCTTGTGTTGGACCTTGGGTTTAAGGTAGATAGTTGTTGATTTTAGTTACGCGTTTAATCTAATTAAACCGTTATTTCCTATTGGGCGTTGGACCCAACTATTCCATTTAGCATACATATAAACAAAAAGCAATACATAAAATAATAATAAGGGCTTATGCCCTTTTACAACATAAATCAAAAGATGGACTTATGTCCATTTACAACAAATTGAATTAATCAAATTACATTCAAATCTACACTACTAAAACCCAAACATTCATAATGTATATTGGCCAATCACATAGCTCAATTATCGTGGCCTTTGGTTCATAATCACCCTTTTCTTAATCAATCATATTAACTAAGAAAACAACTTTAAACAATTGGTTTTTGGATCCATAGAATTGATTTAAATGGAACTAAATGAAATGAAAATCCAATTCTCATTAAAGAGACAAAACAATTTTGTCCTCTTTTTATTTGGGCCAAAAGGAAACTATGACCACAACAATTGGGCCATAATGCAAATACAAAAACTTTTGGGGTCACTTTGAAAAAACACAAAAGTCCACAACTTCATGTAATTTCAACTAGAACCCAAAATTTCATTAATGTAAAAACATCATTAAAGGATCAAAACAATTTGTCCTTTAGAGTTTTAGGGCCTTAACGTAAAAACGTAAACTTTTGGGCCAAAATGCAAATACACAAAAGTATCTAAAACTTTATGTAATTGCACAAAAGGCCCCAAAAGTACCCCCACTAGGGGTGGCCGGCCATTTAAAGAAAAATTGAAAAATTTCTAAAAAGTTTTGCAAGTTGATTTTGGTGGGTGAGGTAAAGTTGATTTGGATAGGTTTGTAAGAGATTTTTGTCTAACATTAAAACCAACAATAATACTTCACCAATAAACATCACCCATCAATAATAAATCAATAATATACCAAAACTTTATGAAAAACATAAAACTTTTGAATCAAAACTTCAAAACTTTATGTTCTTGGCAAGAACACCAAGAACAATGAAGAACACCATGAAAACTCATAATAGCCCCATGGATGTTTTCATTCACCAAAACTCAAATTTTCACCTCTCAAAAGAGGGCTAATATCCTAGGGTACTTAGGGGTTCCAAAAGTCACCTTAAAACCATTTTAACAAGACAAACATGAACCCAAAAAGTCACCCTAAGGATTTGGCCGAATTTCCCAAAACACATGGCACCAAATTTTAGTTCCAATATTCATGCTTAAATGAAATACATCTACAACATTTGAGATGCTAAATTTTCTAGCAAAATTTATATATTCAAAAGCAAGAACAAAGCTTGTAACATTTACAACATTTAAATCACAAAATATGAACATCACAAAACCCAAAAGGATTCACCATACACTAGGCTTAGGCTCTGATACCACTTGAAGGAAAAAATTTGTCCTAGCTAAGAACAAGTATGAACATTTGAATACACATGCAAGCTATTAACACTTTAAAGTAGGCATGCATCCAAAAACAATTCATAAAACCCATGACTTTCAAAGCCTAGTATATGGTGAACCAAAATAAACTCTTTAACAACATTAAAGAGAAGTAAAGATTTAGTGATTCTTTACCCTTGAAGCTCATCCTTGATTACACAAGGGATTCACCCAAGTGGAGGGCCTTCAAGTCACCTCCAAGCTCCTTGAATCCTCCTTGTGTTTTCCTCCCTTTAGTGCTCCTTTGATGATTTGAGGAAAAAGGATTTGTTCTCCAAAACACCAAAAGCTTGATGTCTCTAAGTCTCTTCACCAAGGTTGTATCTTGTGAAGATGATATGGATGACTAAGGGAAGAAGAGATTGCTAGATGTCCCTCCCCTTAGTGGCCGGCCTCCTTAGAAGAAAATGGAGAAAATGTTTCACCCAATTTCAACAAGAAAAACCCTAATGAGAAAATAGCTATAAAGTTGCTTTTATAACCTTTTCTTTGGTGAGTGGCAAACTTGTAATTAAGCAAACTTTGCCAATCCACCCTAATGGCCGGCCATCCTTTGTTATTGGGCTAATTTGCCCATTTTGTTTTAGTTGTCATACAACTTAAACATAATGGGCCTTTTGGACCAAAACGCTTTTGGGCCCCGAAACCCAAAACCAACATATAAGCCCAATACGAACCTTTCGTAAAATTAATTAACTAATTAATTAATCTTGACCATTCTTCAATTAAACCATTTAATTGCTTATCCATTTCATATAATTTCTTCACATACATCCTTACTCGGTGTACGATCCATTAGGTTCCAATTAGCGAGGCAGTGGGCGATGTTACTCTTAACTATCGATTGTGAATTGAAACCACATTTCAATTCTCCCTTTAATGATTAGTGTTACCTAATCATTTGGGCTTCCACAAACCATGAGTGACACCTAGCAGTATGTCATGGTTACCCAAGCTAAGTAGAATTGGTTGGAGAACCTATCCAGTTACAACTACAATGCAATACGGTCCTTCTCTAATACAATACTCTTAATCACATTGTTTAAGTGATAGTTTGTTTCATGTCTACTATCCAATGTGATACTTTCCTATATGATTCCTTTGAATATGATTTGGAACAAACTTCCTAAGTCATATTCATTTGCTTTGGCCAAAGACTTTAGAATCATATCTTAGCGTATTCTCCCTCCACCATGGAAGGTTAGAGATCCCTTGTTGTACATTCATATGCCTACATGACTAGATAGCTTGACCCCAACAATGCCGTGGACACTCCAAAGGAATGCCGTTGACATGATCAAAGATCAAGGACCTAACCATTAGACATCGATGATGCCTCAGGTCAAAGGACTACTTTGCATATTGCAACTTTAGAGTTCATACATGACATGCATGTTCGAACTCTCTTTTGATCGTCGTTCAGTGTACTCGATTACCTTTTTCGAGCACCTATGTGTTTGTCTTAGTGTCCAACACCAAATGACTTGAGACTAGTTCATACTCACGTTTGAGTCAACATAACACATACTAACCTTAGCGGATTGTCAATGCCCAATTGGCAATCCTATGGCTAGGAACGTTTTAGGAATGAACATAAGAGAATGGTCTCGATAATCTAACTCACTTAGATCACTTGTCTCTTAGATCAAATACATCCCTTGGATTCCCTTGAGTCAACAAGGAATCTCTAATCCTCGGTAAGAGAGGAAGAATACTCTAAGATATGATTCGGGAATCTTCGGCCGAAGTATCGAGCGTATTGATTGGAAAGCGTTCCTATACGACTCAAATGAATCATATATGAAGGAATAATCACATTAGGGGTTTGACATGATATATCCATACCCTAATGATGTGATTGAGAGTATTGTATTAGAGAATGATTGAATTACATTGTAATTCCAACTGACTAAGTTCTTCGAATAAACTTCTACATAAGCTTGGGTAGCTATGACATATGGTTAGATGTCACTCATAGCTTGTGAGTTCTTCTAGATGATTAAATGTAGTCGTCAAAGAAGAAAGGTGAATTAAAATGAAGTTTTAATTCACTAAGTGATTGAATTAAATATAAGCAATTGGATTGATGCCAATCACCTCACTGCCTTGCTAATTAGAACCTAAAAGATTGTTCACCTAAACACTATTGTGGTGAGTAACTAATGGATGATGGAAACAATTAATTGGATTAATTATGTGTTGTGATTAATTTAGAAAAGTCTAAAGAAATCATAAAAGCGATAAAGATCGTTTTGGGCTTAAAGAAACGTTCGGGTTTAATTGGGCCCATTGGGCCTATTGGGCTTTTATTCAAGCATTGGATGACTTGAAATAAATGAAAGCCCAAAGCCCAAACAACATAAAGAGGGCCGGCCATATTATGTGGGGAAGGAGAGATATTTGGTCAAGTGTTGACTAGGTTTTCTTTTGTCTATATAAGGAACTTTATAGTGATAAAGTTCATTAGGGTTTTTTGAAGTGTTTAAACAACAAAGAGGCAAAAGAAAAAGCTCTCTAACACATCAAAGGGCCGGCCACCATTGGGGTGTTTTAGCTAACAATCTTTCACCCTTTTGGTTATTCCTTCATCCTTCTCACTACACTAGTGGGTGAGGATCTTTAGAGGTTTCCTACTTTGGAAACTTGAAGAGAACCTAGGAGCACTCATTCTTTCAAAGTGGAGGAGGCAAGGAGGGAAGCTAGGCTCAAGGATTTCAAGGAGCAAAGGGCTTGGAGGTGGTCCATCCTTGGTCTCAAGTCTAGATCAAGAGGTATAAGACTAACCTTCACTTTGTTCTTGATTCTATAAATTGTTTTGATGCATTATATATATACCTATGAACCTTGAAGGGGATTTGCATGACTATAGCTTTGATAATATGTTATAAATGCTTCCGCTGCTTTCGTATATTAAATTTGATTTGGATATGCATGATAGTCATTATGAAATCCCATGCTAGAATCTCATAGTTTTCCCTTCACTTAGCACGTAGAGGAGCGTGCACTTTCGGTTAGGCCCACGAACGAGCATACATTCATGGTTAGGGCCACACTCCGTTAATCAACATGAGCAACCTTTCAAGCAAAGTGTTCATTCACAGCTAGGAATGCAAGGAGCATCATTCACCTCACATCGGAGTAGGCAGCACGAATGACTCAGATAGAAGCAGTCACTCAATCCAGCTCAAGTTCAACCGACAGCTTACGAGTAATTCGCTCGCTTACTAGGAACATACCACATGCACCGTAACTATGGCATAGACAAGCTGAGCATAGAGAATAGCAGCTTAGACTAGTAGGTTATGACCAGGGGTAGCTGAAAGCTCCATTACCCCTGCAAAGGCAAATTTAAGAAGAAGTAGAGAGACCCGTGACTGAACAATTAGGCGACTTCCAACGCAACGAAGTTACAGACTAGGCACTTAATGAGACATGACCAACATAAGTAGGTCACCCTTCACGGATAAGGTCGAGTAGATAGAGCCATCTTGCAAGTTCAACATGCCACATTTCATATCCTTAAAAGGATATGGAGACCCCGGAAAGGCACCTGAAGCACTACTGCAAGGCAATGATCCTTTATTGGAACAACGATGCCCTCTGTACAAGATATTCACCACCACTTTACAAGGTGAGGTGCAAGATTGGTTCCACACCCTGTCGCCATAATCTAGCTGGAGTTTCGATGAGCTTTCTTTGGTTTTCACCAAGGAATATTCATCATATCGCTCGATCAAGAAAAAGTTCGACCACTTGTTCAACATGAAGAAAAACCCAAAGGAATTGTTTCGCGATTATGTGAAGAGGTTCAAAGAAAAGAAGGCAAAGATAGTCGGATTAAATGACTCGATAGCTAGCACAACCTTCTATAAAGGGCTCCCAGCAGACCACTTGCTATTTGAATAATTGATCAAGAAAGAAGATCTAATTCTAGCAGACTCATTCACTCTGGCAGATAAGCATGCATTTTGGGATGAGGCTAGGCAAACATACAAGGCAGCCAAGCAGCCTTGAAAACAATCGGCAATAGCTTAAAAGAATGAAGACAGGAAGCAGTACAATAACAAAAGTAGATAGGAGGCCAAGCACAAGGGTCGATCCCTAACTAAAAAAGGCTTGACGCCCAAGAACTATTTTTAAGTTCTCGATTCCGATCCACCAAATCCTCTATGACATCAAGAATGAACCATGGTTCAAGTTGCCGAAGCAATCAAATGGAAATACCTCTAAGTTAGACCACCCTAGGTACTGCACATTCTATCAATGTCCCAATCACACAACTGATGACTGCTACACTTGGAGGAACTACCTATAAAAGCTGGTGAGAGAAGGCAAGGTCAACATATACTTGGATAAACTAGCTGCGCAGCCTAGAAGGAAATCAAACGCCGACAAAGAATCGACAACCAAGATAATTTGGATCAATGACATTTTACCGAATCCAAGCACTTGGAGGCCACCAACAACTCTGAGAAAATGAAGATCCAGCAGGCTCTATTGATCTCTCACGTCCAGGCAGTCAACAACCAACCTGGACTCATTGTTGGCTTCACTGAGTAGGAAGTCGAAGGCGTCGACTTCCCACACGACGATGCATTAGTGATATTTGTCTAACTAGCCTATAATATAGTCGACAGAATAAAGGTTGATAATGAAAGTGCGATCAACCTACTTCAGCTCCCAGTAATTTAGCAGATAGGCCTAGAAAATACAATCATACGCCGAGTGGAGGTACTTACCTGATTCAACAAACACACCTCGACTACCATCGGTAACATTACACTTGACGTAAGAACACCGCCAGCTTTCTCAAAGCAGATGTTCACGATAATAAGTGACCCGTCTCCCTATAATAGGATTATAGGGTAACCTTGGTTGATAAAGCTGGATGTCGTAACCTCCATCAAGTATCAAAAATCCGATTCCGCATCCCGGGATGAGGAGTCGGAGAAATCAAGTCTGACCGGTCACATCTCAACTATGCATTATGCAAGTACATAAGGAGTCAAAGAAGAAGACCTTTACCCCCGTAGAGGCTACCGAAGTTCAAATGCACAACGAAGCTACCAAATAGCATTCAAGGACTTAAAGAAGTACCTAATATCACCTCCCTACTATCCAACCCAGAAGCAGCGGATGACTTATTTACATGTTTGGCGATATCTGAAGCAACAATAAGCTCTACCCTCATACGAAAAGAGTTGGGGGCCTTACTACCTATATTCCACAGTTCAACCAGTTACCAAAAATTCAAAAGCTAACTTTGGTGACAATTGTTGCAACCTGAAAGCTCAAGTTATACCTTCAGACACACGCAGTTATCCTCATGGCATATTATTTTTGCCCAATCTAGATACGCGATGATAAAGGTGCAGACATTGGCGGACACAAAGTTTTCTGATGAACGCACCATTTCAGCTCAAAAGGCTTGCTCGGGGCAGGCGAACACTAGAAAGATGCACTCCGAAGCAAGTTTTGACCTCGTTATCTCAAAATATTCTACATATGAGTAGCCTGTACCGGCAGTTGAGCACCACCTCCTATCACGTGTCACACAACCCCAACCGACCTTTGCTCCGTAACTCAGCTTTAGAATGCCCCAATACCGATAGTTGAGCATTGCCTCTTGTTGCATGTAACATGGCCCCAGCTCTACAGCTCCCTGCCGTGCTTATCTTGCATCACAGTTCTTGACCGTGAGAATCATACTTCGTGGTTACATCATATTTATATTTACGGCAGATATTTGTTCGATAAGTGAAAAGACAAAATGCCCTAGTTGGCTCAATGTAATTATATGAGGACGTATTTTATCCTCACATATTTTATCATATTCTTGATATATTTGGATAAAGGATGATCCTACGAACGCGTAGGCAAAAACCGTTCCTTCATTGGAATGGGAAACGAAAAGTTACGGATGTTAGAAGTTCTTAAATAAAATAGAAATTTAATATTTTTGAGTTCCCATTAAATTGGGAAAGGACCAATTAGAAAAAATAAATAAATAAAAAGAAAAGGAGAGGAACAAGGAGAAAATAAGAAAAGAAGGGGAGAAGAAAGAAGGAAGGGGCTGCCCAATCGGGGAGAAAGAGAATAGGGAGGGACCAATGACAGAGAGGAAAAATGAGAGAAATGAGAGGGAAGAAAAGAGAGGAACTGGGGAAGGGGGTAGCAACCCAGCCAAACCGAGTCATCCTTTGACATGTGGCCCGACTTGACTAAGGCCATGGTTTCTGATGCCTTTTCAAGCGATTTCTCCAGTGATTAAAAGCCACACATCACCTGGAATTGACGTAGCACCCCTTCCTTTTCCAATTTCATAAAAAAATCAAGTTAAATTGGTTTGATTTCGTGATAAACTCACCAGCGGGTTCGTGGGGTGTACGGCCAAATACCTCATTTTTTTAAGGTAGTACAGTCGACCACCACCATCGAACTACTCCTCATGGGGTCTGGAACAAAGCCCAAACAACTATAGGGGCACCAGAGCACTGGAAGTCTTGGTCATAGGTATGAAACTTGCTCTACTCATTGAGATATACAATTTTATAAAATTTTATAATTTTTGGAGTTAGTTGAATTTTCCAACGAGTTGGGGCGGCTGGCCGCCATGCACCATGGCGGTGCATTGGTCGAGGCACCGCCCTAACCACCCTAAGCTAAATTTTGATGCCCTGATTCCATATTTGACATCCAATTAACAAAATTCCATTTTTTGAGTATAATTTCATTAAGGTCCGACACTTGAATATTATAGCAATCGACGATCCAAATGTTGGATCGTCACCAAACTTTGATACATTATAATACATAATATTTGAGGACCATAGAAACTTATGGATTGAGAATCCAACTTATAGATCTTTCCGAATTGGATTTGTAAGTTCGTAAAATAAAATGTTGACTGCCACTGAAAATTGTGATTGGCGGAGATTCGACCGTCGGATCGTGGTAAGATTTTAGTATGATGTTCTATAAGCATAGTGAGAACCTTAGGAAGTTACGGATCCAAAATCTGATGTGCGGATCTTTTGGATCAAATTACGGAGAGCTGTGGACCCTACCATTCACCGAGAGTTGACTTTTGGTCAACATGTCTCAAAACGTTCTAAATACTAAAATTAGTACTACAGGAGACTAAGTGAAGTCTAGTGGGCGTGTACATTGGTTAGAGAGTGACTTGAATATTTTCGAAAATGAATTAAAAATGGATTGTGAACTACGATTGGCTTGATCCCTCAAAAGGGTACGGAGGCAGTTTAACGAGAAGTTAGATGCAGCCATCAAATAAACGAGATTAAATTTTAGTGAGAATTCATCAAAGAAAGAAATATTAGAATGGCTATTAACAAAAGGTAATAATGACATTTTAGGCCTACCACTAAATGTAAATTCTGAAATAATTTGGCAGAGCATTCCAGTACATGCAGTGGCAATTGACATGGTAAGGCCAATGTTACCCGCTACTGGGGGCAAGGGCATGATGATCGTGGCAACTGACTACTTCACCAAGTGGGTGGAAGCAAAGCCCATGACAACCACAACTTAGACGAACATAGAGCGCTTCATATGGAGGAACATCATTTGCTGATTTGGCATCCCCTAATCCATTGTTACAGACAACGGCCCACAATTCGTAGACAAAGATTTGTTAAAGTTTTTCCAGAAATATGGCATCAAGCAGCATATGTCCACTCTGAGATATCTGATGGGTGCATATTTTCATATATTTTTATCTCATATTTCCTTTGGATTTTGTATATTTGAATGAGTTAAATGCACTAAATTATATTGTTTTATTTTATAGGCATTCAATACCTGAGTTACATGAAAAAGAAGAGGAAACCGGGCTTTTTGGACGTCTGTAGTAATTCCAATGGAGCACGGGGCTAATTAACTGAGCCAAGGCATATGCATTATAATAAGAAGTGGAAACTGAGCGGTTTTGGAGAACAAATGGACATAGGAATGCAATTGACACACCCCGACCCGGAATGTCCACTAGGACTTCGAATCGAGTTGTGCTGGCTGACACTTGGAAGGTGACGAAGCCATAAAGAGTGATGATGTGTAAAATATGAATAAATTTAAACCTAAAAGTGCCTAAGTACACGAGTGCTCGGTGAGCGGGTATGGACCCATTTCACACGTGATTACAGAGTATAAGTAAAGTACAGTAAGGTAAGATAAGGATTATACCATCATAGGAAGCCACCTGTACTGGGATATGCCAAGAATCCTCGTCGACACAAAAACTTTGCTACTAGAACCTGGAGAGGCGCAAAATAGAAAACGTGAGTGGGCAAAAACAAAGCTTTTTAAAACCATTTCTCTTTTCAAACATTATAACCCCTCACCGTAAAACCCGTATAATTTCCCAGAAAATAATCATACATACGTATATAGAAATCATGATTGAAAGTAGTGAAAACCAAGTATATGCCATGTCAAGTATCTCAGCTATGAACTAAGTAAGTTAGGTGAAATAAATCAATATAAAATGATATGTCAGCTGGAGTCACCTAACGTGACATGTACGGCTAAGTCCATAGCTCATCAATCAAATCTTGCACACGAGTTGGAACCACCTGATATGGTTTGTACGACAGGCTGGCACCTGCCTTAGATCCAAGGTGAGTGTGTGGTGTGGGAGGTGAACGATCACGTGAAGGCTAGGCCCTGGCTCCACGGGTGAAGCACTAACACTGGGGTGCAGGATATTAATCACTAAATGCAACTCATCATAATCATACACACTACCATCGCTACCATCAATATATTCAGCCAAAGCTTACCTGAGCGTCTGCAGCATCATGCAACATTATGCATAACTACACTAATACATATACTAAAATATAACGCAAGTATGACATGGCATTTCAATCACATTTCATTTAAAACAATTTATGAGAAAAACGTAAAGCATACATACGTCTATATAGAAAACCAAAAGCCCACTCACCTAGAGCCCATGCTACAATTCCCTAGCACAAACTTCGAGGCATCACGAACAATCGGCGCCTAGAACAATTATCAAATCACATCTCAGAATCCTTACTTATAGAACATATAATTTACATAAAACACAACCCTACGTAATTCAATCTGAAAGATCTGCATCACAGATTTCCAATCCTTGACTTCCAAAGATCCACATTAAGCTTCTAGAATAACAGCCTAAAGTTCCATTATGATCAATCGGTTGGATCTCCGCCAATTACAAATTCAAGTGGCGGTTAACGTTTTATTTTATGAACTTACAAATCCAATTCGGGAAGATCCGTACGTCGGATTCCCAATCCGAAGTTCCTATGATCCTCAAATATTACGTACTATAACACATTAAAGTTTGGTAATTATCCAACGATTGGATCGTCGATTCATATAATTATCAAGTAACGCACCTTAATCAAACTAGGTTCACAATAATCAAATCACATCATATGGATATCGAATCTGAGATCAATATATCGATTTAGCATAAAATAGCATCGGCAGTCCACTGGCCACGTGCTGCCGCACGCGTCGCCGCCAGTGGCGGTAGGCCGCCCTGACTTGCCGGAAAATTCAACTATTTCTAAAAATTCTCAAACTTTACAGGAATGAAGATCTCAATGAGTGGCGCAACTTTCATACCTATGACTAAGGCCAATTTGGTCAAGAAAAGGCCCAATTTAGCTCGAACTATACGGAACCCTAAATTTGGGTGTGTTCGATTCAACCTCCAGACTCATTCCAACTCCTTAAACATTGCTTGGGCTTTGTTCTTGGAGTTGAGGGGAGCCTATTCGTGGTGGTGGTGATCGGAGTTAGATTCGAATTTGGGTGGATCGCCACCACGAGCCCGTCGCACCCCGTACGGGTGTACACTATTTCGAGCTCAATTCCCTCAAATTTGGGGCGGAATAGGTAAAGGGAAGGCCCTAGAGTGTTTCCCAAGTGGTTAGGTGGTTTAGATTGCCAGAAAAATGGCGGAAAATAGCTGGGAAGGGGAAGATCCGGGTCGGGTCCGAAGGTTATACGAGTCGGCCCCGTTTTCTCCTTTTCTTCCTCTCTTCATTCCCTTCCTTTCCTTTTTCCTGATTGGGCAATCTCATCCCTCTTCCCTCCTTTTCTCTCTTATTCTTTTAATCCTAGCCACACACATGGCTTCACATATCTTTGCTCCAAAAATCTGGAGCCATCCAAGTTAAATAAAATTACCAAAATATCCCTAACTTTAAATGTTAATAACTTTTCCGTTATAACTCCAAATCAAGCCCTGTTTGCGCCCACGCATCCGTAGCGACGTGTACTACGAGAATACACCATGAAAATGATCCTTACGTGACATGACACGAAAGCCAACAAAAGTCAACGCATTTGCCTCGAAGGGCATTTTCGTAAATTCATTTTTAAATTTATAAAAACTATAATTTTTAGGGACAAGTCGTTACAACTATTCAATGACTTTTAGGAGAGACATAATTACTAGCTTTTATTATTTCCGTTTATTTTTCCTTTTGTTTGATAAGGACTTAAAAGTCCATTAGAACTAGGATTAGTGGTCATTTTTTTGACCATTTCTACTTGTTATTTCCAACTCATGCCGTGAGGTTTTAAAAGGAGATTCATTCTCCTTTGTTTTTAGTTAGGAGCCACAAAACACAATTCATATTCAAAGGGGGCCTGAGGCAAGGAAGGGAAGAGGGGAGAGCTTTTCTAGTTTTTTTTCCTTTACTAGGGCTACGACGTAGCCTAGTCATGAATACTTAATTGCCTTGGGGCATTGTTATTATCAAGTTTTTTTTCTTCTATATTGAGTATCTTTTGTTATTTGTAATGTGCTTAATTTTTATTTAGATGCATGATCACCATCTAGGTTTTAAATGAGTTGATTTGATGCAAGTTAGAGTAGATGCCATACTTGGGTTTAGCTTCTTGCAATTGATACCATAAACACCTCTTTGTAGATGTCATATAATTAGGGTTTATGTGATTTTCCAATGATTTCCATAGTGCTTAATGGGTTCTTACTTGTTTGAATGCATCTAGATGTCATAGAGGGTTAACATCAAAAGATACTTTTGATGCAACCAGATGCAATGGCCATTGAATAATTTAGGGAAAACCGAACATCAGTATTGGAGAACTACTTGAGCATAACATATGGGTCTGCTCTCCGATGCGAGAGGGTAAACTATACACTCTAAATATCCAAACGTGGATGGGTTGGGCTGCCCTGGTGTAACTAGGTGCATGATGGCCTACGCTGAGATTCCCAGAAGTAGCCATAATGGTCTTTTTAAAGGCTTAGCTAACTAAAGGATTTTTTGTCTTTTGGTTTAATTTGCAGGGAACCGGGCCTTAAAGATGGAGGAGGCACATTACCCAGTACACCCTGGGGACAGCTACCCTAAAACCCTAAAGTTGCTACTAAGTGCACTAAGGTAGGCTACGGTTTCCAAAAAGCTGCCTATGACTTGCCCTTCAAGTAGTAAGCCACTCTAAACTTATACAACCACACATTTTTGTGAAAGGTTAAATAGTTAGCGTGCATATACCAAGCTCTATCCACTGCCGACATGCTACGTAGTCAATAAGCTTTATCTCTACCAAGCACGTAGTGATCGTTCAAATCTACACTAATTCCTAAAATGTTGTGATACTTACTACACAACCCACAAAATTGGTTACATAAAGAGCAAGGTGTTCTCTTGGACCTTTACCCACGCAATCATATACAACCGCGTACTTTTGATACGAAAGGTTAGCAAATTTCATGCCCCACAAATCTTTAGTATGTTGTGATGTAGGCCACACAGCTCAAAGGATTGAAGAAAGCCAAAGTTAACAGCCAAGCGGTCATGCAGACTCATTTGCTTCTGTAAGTCAAGTGTCCCGTTGTCGACCCTATGGCTAACAACTTTATAAAAAGTTCTACACTAAAACCTCCAGTTGTATAGGCTATGTGGGCTTGTTTTCTTATAAAAAAAAATAGCACGCCTGTCTCTGGTCTAAGAGTCAAAGGTTGGGCGTAAACAAAAGAAACGAAGATGAAGAAAAGCGAAGGAAGCAAGTTTATTAAAATGATAAACAAATAGCAAAGATCGGTGGAGTTCAAGGAAAGCAAAAGCAACAATGAAAAGAAAGAAAATCCTAAAGGCTACCTAGAAGACTACTCTTCAACAGCTTAGACATCCCACGACTACTCGGTCGCCACACCTTCAGCAGCTGCCACACTTTCAGCAGCAGCATCACCTAGTGATTCACCCCCGGCTGCCCCAACATGGGCACTAACTTCTCCGACCACTTCACTAATGGAAGCCTCAAAAGTAAAGGCAAGCAAGTTTTTTGGAGAAATAGAGAAGGCCCCGAAGTCTTTCCTAGCAAACTCAAAGTCAGACGTCCTACCAAAGAGATTATCTACATAACCCAGTCTGTAAAAACTGACCTGACTCTGAACAAGTGAAGCCTTAAGTCTAAGCTTTTCACCCTTCTGGTGCTTGTTATTCCCAAGCAAACCAACATGGACGCGCTGCAACTCATCCACTTCCTTTTTCAGACTTTCATCGATCTTTAGCATACCTTGGAGTTCCAACACTTGGTGTTCAAGCCTATTGCAGATTTTCTAGAATTGGATCACTTAGTTATAAGCAGTAACCAACTCTTCATCCTTTATGTGAGCAGCAGAACGAAGCTCAGAAACGGCATACTCAAGATCTTGAATTTGAGGTATGTAATGACCAATCTCCTTTTCTGCACTTTCATACTTAACTTGGATCACGTCAATCCTAGTCTTAAAGTCAACGATCTCCTGGCAAATGGTCTTAAGTTACAGAGAAGTGAGGGTAGAGATATTGGACCCCTTTAACGCGACGAGCTCAGACTCCAACTTTTTTATCTTTCGACAGAAGAATAAGCTTTAGCTGCCATAGTCGTTGCCATCTCCTTGGTAGTCTTGGTATCCTCTTGGTCAATGAGCATAGACTCGGTTGCCAGAATCGTCATTTTCTGCATCATAATAAGTAGAGTAATCCTTCTATATTGGGTCGTATACTTCACGGAGGAACTTTGGCAAACAACCCCCATAATGCCATCAACAAGCTTGGCACACGCGTCCATGTATTCAAGCAGATATGGCTTCAAAAGCGCACAGATCTCAACAGACTCTCCATAAATAAGCTTGGTGGATTTCTCACAACTACCCATGCGAGCAGTCTTCTCTTTCTCAGCAGGCAAACCATTCTTAGCAGCAAGAGGAATAAGCCTTGGTGCCACTTTAGTAGTAAAGTCCACCATTTCACTCTTCATAGCAACAAGCCAATGTGAACTAGACTTAGCTTCTAACAAATGTCTTGGCACAGACTTCAACACTGGGGCAACGACGAAACCTCTACATTGAGAAATCTTATCAACAACCATACTAGTTATCTTCGACATGGCAGACATCACAGGCTCAGATTTAGCAGTCTCATTTTTTCACCTGGGAAAAAGTCAAGTCAACCACAAGCCTCTCGGCAGCAGACGGACCCTCACGAGCAACGAAGGAAGTCTTTAGTTTTATCTCAACCAGCATCTCATGAGTAAGCAGGGAAGATTTCTTCTTTCCACCTTCATTCATAGTAGGCTCCATAATAGTGATCGGATAAGCCAATGCCTCTACCTTGATCTGCTTTATCTCTTCTCTCGAGGGTAGCCCACCTTTCTCCCAGCAAAGATGACTAAGCAGCCAACGCCATTCATGGTACTCAGCAGGGATACCTAAAGCAATGTGTACCTTCTTTATACCTAGAGAAGACTTGGGAGTTAAGCCAAATTCTGAATCTACATAGATAGATGAGATCAATCAATACATCAAATATTAGGTCAACAAAAGCACAAAGCAGCCTAAAGATTAAGCATTATACTTACTAGTGATGAAAATCGTCGGAACATGAAACTCAGTGGAAAAATCAGACTATCATCTTTCTCAGCCCAACAGGCATATTGGCCTAATCTAATTGGAGAGGGGTTGGCGCCTCCACGCCTCTCTTTTTCTATCATCTTTCACACGGGCCAAACCCAACGGCCCACAAGCCAATCTAAGAGAAGAGGCCCATGCCTCCCTTCCTCTCACCCACACGGGCTCAAGCCCAGCTGCCCAAGTCTAGCACCCTAATGCTGCAATCCTGGCCTAAGCCAGCCACGCACGGTCAGCTCGCACCACCAACCCTCGGCCCAAGTCAAGTCGTTGTGGCACCAAGCCTACAACAGCTGCCCCACAGCAACAGCACCGTGGCCTTCCCAGCCACTTTTTGCCACAACTGCCCCATATCAACAGCATCATGGCCTCCCCAAAAATAGGCACGTAACAATGACACGCTCTATTAGAAACGCAATATTATAGTGTTAAATTCCAACACTATAGCATTAAATTCCCAATAGAACATAAGGCTATTTAAGGGGAAGTAAAATAATTTATTTTTAAGCAGTACAGAAGCAGAAATCACTTTTGTAAAATGAAGAATAAAAGGGCAACGGAATTTGGATAAAATTTTTACATTAAAGACAAAGTTTACAACTTACAACAAAACCATAGGGTTGAAAGTAAGTAAACATACTAAACCAACTCTTAGGTACGATTTGGAGAGTACAAAGTGCTAAGTTTAGCTATAAAAGATTCCTTCAAGACGGAGGGAATCAAGCATATGTACAAACAGAAACCCGTGGAAAGTCAATGAGCGATTAAGAAGTTGACAAGTAACAAACAACGCTTGTCCCAACTTTAGTCCAGATCGTCTATTTGTAGGTGCACCGGTCCTGTAATAAAGTAGGGGTGAGCATTACAAATGTTCATCGCTCCCCCTTAAGGAATCCACCCCAGCTAGGTTTGAAAATAGTATAAAACACTATATATACTATAAGAAAATGATTGATGCACGACAAAAGCTTTAGTTTCAAAAATAGATTGTATGCTTACACAATTTCCTTTTAAAAAAAATTGGGATCCCAATAAATCGCTACATGCCTGATGACTGGTCCAATGACCAACTACCTCCTTACGTTGACTAACTCCGAACGAATATACTTATGGTAAGGTGTAGTGAAAGTGTCTTTTAATGCTCTACCCTTAGATATTCAAGTACCTCTCCTAGAAAGGTAGCGATACTAATCCCTTCGTAGTAGCCCCTCCGGAGGTTTAGGGGTTTGAAACCCAAGGCGGTCGCTATGCCCCCTTCACTCTCAAGTCATCGATTTAATTTGTAGCATAAAACAATCATGCATATCATGATATAAAACAAAACCATTTTTCCTCATAGTTCTATCACAGCAAATATATGCAGCTTTTCATAGGCATTGGTGTATTTTACATATACATACATGCATAAAATTCCATAACTAGGGTAAGTGAGGATCCGACTACTTGGTCTCCAAGCCAAGCAAGCAATATTCCTCACCAATACCTCGATTCCAAGCTAAAATGAAAATCCACGTCACTACTGCAATAGTTAAGCTCCACGTACTTGAGCAAGCTCTTTGACCACTCCTCAACAACAACAACAACAACAAAGCCTTTTCCCACTAAGTGGGGTCGGCTATATGAATCCTAGAACGCCATTGTGCTCGGTTTTGTGTCATGCCCTCCGTTAGATCCAAGTACTCTAAGTCTTTTCTTAGAGTCTCTTCCAAAGTTTTCCTAAGTCTTCCTCTACCCCTTCGGCCCTGAACCTCTGTCCCGTAGTCACATCTTCGAACCGGAGCGTCAGTCGGCCTTCTTTGCACATGTCCAAATCACCAGAGCCGATTTTCTCTCATCTTTCCTACAATTTCGGCTACTCCTACTTTACCTCGGATATCCTCATTCCCAATCTTATCCTTTCTCGTGTGCCCACACATCCCACGAAGCATCCTCATCTCCGCTACACCCATTTTGTGTACGTGTTGATGCTTCACCACCCAACATTCTCTGCCATACAACATCGCTGGCCTTATTGCCGTCCTATAAAATTTTCCCTTGAGCTTCAGTGGCCTACGACGGTCACACAACACGCCGGATGCACTCTTTCCATCCAGCTCGTATTCTATGGTTGAGATCTCCATCTAATTCTCCGTTCTCTTGCAAGATAGATCCTAGGTAACGAAAACGGTCGCTTTTTGTGATCTTCGCTAGATTGCTCCGGTCATTAGTGTGGATAAGTATATAAATGGATAGAGATAGGAAAGCAAACACAAGATGTACGTGGTTCACCCAGATTGGCTACGCCCACGGAATAGAAGAGTTCTCATTAATTGTGAAGGGTTTACACAAGTACATAGGTTCAAGCTCTCCTTTAGTGAGTACGAGTGAATGATTTAGTACAAATGACATTAGGAAATATTGTGGGATAATGATCTCGTAATCACGAAACTTCTAAGTATCGGAGTGTGGTGTCGTCTTGACTTGCCTTATCTGTCTCATAGGTAGATGTGGCATCTTCTCTGGAAGTACTCTTCCTCCATCCAGGGGTGGTATCTTTAACTGGTGGAGATGCACAAGGTAATGTATCAATTTCACTTGAAGCTTACTTGTAGTTTCAGGCTTGGTCAAGCGCGATACAAACCATGTAGTAGGAGTCCCCCAAGTCGCCGAGCTAGGGGGTCTGCTGAAAGAGGTGACAGACAAGGTAAGCAATCAGAGCTCCGACTGATTGTTCACCTTCTCCCCATCTTGCAGCAGCATGAAGGATAAAGAGAAGAAAAATGAGAAGAGATGATATGAGATACTTTTGCTTTTGAAGAAGTAACTTTCCACAGGCTTATTCTTGAACTGAGCTGGAGGGTTTTCTGGTTTCCTCCAGAGTATAAGGCCGACTGAAGAATTTGAGGGTCAAAACAAGTCCATCAAATCTAGAGTACGTTCCACCCTGCTGATATGGGATACTTTTGCTTTTGACAGAGTAATGGATGTATCGGCACGTGTGCTGTTACGCTTGTCTCCACATGCTTCCTTGTATCCTTCGCACTTGCCCTATCTGTTCCTCAAGCATATGCGGAATCTTCCCTGGAAACATAAGATGATGAAGATGAGTACTCGAGAGCAATGCCATGTAAGTAATCAGGTAAGGGGTTCCAGGCAGTCAATTCCTGGCTGGAAGCTTGATTCCAAGTACTGACTGATTGCTCTCTTTCTCCTTGTCTTGCAGGTAAAAACAAGGCCAAAAGAAAAAACAGGGAAAAAGCATGATATGAGATACTCTTGCTTTTAACCCTGATGATATGAGATATTCTTGCTCTAGTATAGCTTGTTTGCAGAGGTATTATCGGGGGGAAAGAAAGCTGAATATTTCGAAAGGCTTTGTTGGGAGTGCCCTCTCAGATATGATGAAGGGTTGAGCATTTTTGCAGGTCTGCCTGTCCGTTGGGGATGGAGGTCGACATATATAGGAGTCTCCCTAACAACAAGTAGTAATGCTATTCCTTTACCCTGCTTGGTCATAGCACGGTAGTGGGAGCTGCCAGTTTCACATGTTTTAACTCTGTCAGAGCACTTTGAAAAAGTGGTCTGTGGTATCTGGCTCTCGAGATTCGGAGAACGATGCCTCTTCGATTTTTGAGAAAGCAATCATGCTGGGGGTCTGACTCTCGAGATTCGGAGAGCAGTGTCTCTTCGATTTTTGAGGAAGTAATCATGTTGGGAGTCTGGCTCTCGAGATTCGGAAGGCGGTGCCTCTTCGATTTTGGAGCAAGCAATCTTGTTGGGAGTGTTGTCTCGAATGTGAGTAAAGGTTGGACATGTTTGCTAGTCTACCTTGCCACGAAGCACAAAGGTTGACACACAGGGACTTTCCAATTATCCAGCAATGGTACTGTTCCTTTACCCTCTCTTCGATTTTGAGAAAGTAGTCATGTTGGGAGTCTGGCTCTCGAGATTCGGAAGACGGTGCCTCTTCGATTTTGGAGCAAGCAATCTTGTTGGGACTGTTTTCTCGAATGTGAGTAAAGGTTGGGCATGTTTGCTAGTCTACCTTGCCACGAAGCACAGAGGTTGACACACAGGGACTTTCCAATTATCCAGCAGTGGTACTGTTCCTTTACCCTTGTGGGTAATAATATGGTAGCTAGACCTTCAAAATTTATGTGTCTAAACTTTGTTAGTGCTGTTTCTTTGCTATTCTTTTACCTTTCTTGGTCAGAGCGATGTAGTGGGAGCTGCAAGCTTCACGTGCTCAACTTTGGCAGAGAACTTTGGCAAAGTGATCTGCGGTACCCATGAGTTATTGTTGCGTGTGGGAAGTGGGTGATTGAACAGTAAGATTCATGTGCTTTCTACTTCACCAGAAGTCTTCGACAAAATGCCCATAATTTCTGCAAAGCTGAGTGTGCGTGTGACAGGTGCTGACAAGGCTAGAAAAGTAGGTGCCTCTTCGATTTCTGAGATCGGCCCTCGTGGTCTCTGAGCAGCCCAGCTTTTGAGAAAGCGAGCGCCTCTTCGATTGATTCGGAGAACGGTGCCTCACCGATTTTTGAGAAAGCAATCATGCTGGGGGTCTGGCTCTCGAGATTTGGGGAGCAGTGTCTCTTCGATTTTTGAGAAAGTAATCATGTTGGGAGAGTGGCTCTTGAGATTCGGAGGGTGGTGCCTCTTCGATTTTGGAGCAAGCAATCTTGTTGGGAGTGTTTTCTCGAATGTGAGTAAAGGTTGGGCATGTTTGCTAGTCTACCTTGCCACGAAGCACAGAGGTTGACACACAGGGACTTTCCAATTATCCAGCAATGGTACTGTTCATTTACCCGCTCTTCGATTTTTAAGAAAGTAGTCATGTTAGGAGTCTGGCTCTTTAGATTCGGAGGATGGTGCCTCTTCGATTTTGGAGCAAGCAATCTTATTGGGAGTGTTTTCTCGAATGTGAGTAAAGGTTGGGCATGTTTGCTAGTCTACCTTGCCACGAAGCACAGAGGTTGACATACATGGACTTTCCAATTATCCAGCAGTGGTACTGTTCCTTTACCCTTGTGGGTAATAATATGGTAGCTAGACCTTCAAAATTTATGGGTCTAAACTTTGTTAGTGCTGTTTCTTTGCTATTCTTTTACCCTTCTTGGTCAGAGCGATGTAGTGGGAGCTGCAAGCTTCACGTGCTCAACTTTGGCAGAGAACTTTGGCAAAGTTATCTGTGGTACCCATGAGCTATTGTTGCGTGTGGGAAGTGGGTGATTGAACAGTAAGATTCATGTGTTTTCTACTTCCCCAGAAGTCTTTGACAGAATGCCCATAATTTCCGCAAAGCTGAGTGTGCGTGTGACAGGTGCTGACAAGGCTGGAAAAGTAGGTGCCTCTTCGATTTCTGAGATAGGCCCTCGTGGTCTCTAGGGAGCCCAGCTTTTGAGAAAGCGAGCGCCTCTTCGATTTCTGAGATCGGCCTTCGTGGTCTTTGAGCAGCCCAACTTTTGAGAAAGCAAACGGCTCTTCGATTTCTGAGATCAACCCTCGTGATCTCTAAGCAGCCCAACTTTTGAGAAAGCAAACGCCTCTTCGATTTCTGAGCAGGCGCCTCTTTGATTTCTGAAGCTCCGTCGAGTGCAGATTTTTATAAAGGCTGGCATTAAGTTCCAAAGCACACTTGAATCTCCACCAGTAGAAGCTTCATTCTTGCACTTCTAATATCTTGATTTGTCCGACCTCTTCTCTCTTCAACACCTTTGAAAATGTCTGGCCCCTCCGACCGTCGTTTTGACTTGAACCTTGTTGAAGAGGCAGCCCCGCCTTCTCCAGACAACATATGGCGCCCATCCTTCGTCTCCCAAACTGGTCCTCTTACCGTTGGCGATTCCGTGATGAAGAATGATATGACCGCTGCGGTGGTGGCCAGGAACCTTCTCACTCCCAAAGATAACAGACTACTTTCCAAACGGTCTGATGAGTTAGCTGTTAAGGATTCGCTGGCTCTCAGTGTTCAGTGTGCAGGTTCTGTGTCTAATATGGCCCAACGCCTATTTGCTCGAACCCGCCAAGTTGAATCATTGGCGGCTGAAGTGATGAGTCTCAAACAGGAGATTAGAGGGCTCAAGCATGAGAATAAACAGTTGCACCGGCTCGCACATGACTATGCTACAAACATGAAGAGGAAGCTTGACCAGATGAAGGAAACTGATGGTCAGGTTTTACTTGATCATCAGAGATTTGTGGGTTTGTTCCAAAGGCATTTATTGCCTTCGTCTTCTGGGGCTGTACCGCGTAATGAAGCTCCAAATGATCAACCTCTGATGCCTCCTCCTCCTAGGGTTCTGTCCAGTACTGAGGCTCCAAATGATCCCCCTCCGGTGCCTTCTCTTTCTGGGGCTCTACCGACTGCTGAGACTTCTCCTAAGCAACCTTTGTGAAGGCTCCCTCTTGTGTGTTTATTTTGACTCATGTATATGTACATATTTG
Source organism: Malus sylvestris (assembly GCF_916048215.2). Taxonomy (NCBI): domain Eukaryota; kingdom Viridiplantae; phylum Streptophyta; class Magnoliopsida; order Rosales; family Rosaceae; genus Malus; species Malus sylvestris. The sequence continues at coordinate 37,323,614 of NC_062272.1, read as the reverse complement.
TAGCTTATCGGGGATATCAATAAATAAGCTTTCCTTCATTTCAACGTATTGTGTTAAATACACCAAAGCCTTCTTCGCTAAGTTCTTTGAATTTTCTTTTGTTGAAGCTTGTATGTTGAAGCTTTCTGAGTGGAGCATGTAGGTTGGGGTAGTGTTCCCTTAATTTCCCGAGTGAGGAAAACTTCTTGGTTGGAGACTTGGAAAATCCAAGTCACTGAGTGGGATCGGCTATATGAATCTTAGAACGCCATTGTGCTCGATCCTGTGTCATGTCCTTCGTTAGATCCAAGTACTCTAAGTCTTTTCTTAGAGTCTCTTCCAAAGTTTTCCTAGGTCTTCCTCTACCCCTTCGGCCCTGAACCTCTGTCCCATAGTCGCATCTTCTAATCGGAGCGTCAGTAGGCCTTCTTTGCACATGTCCAAACCACCGTAACCGATTTTCTCTCATCTTTCCTTCAATTTCGGCTACTCCTACTTTACCCCGGATATCCTCATTCCTAATCTTATCCTTTCTCGTGTGCCCACACATCCAACGAAGCATCCTCATCTCCGCTACACCCATTTTGTGTACGTGTTGATGTTTCACCGCCCAACATTCTGTGCCATACAGCATCGCCGGCCTTATTGCCGTCCTATAAAATTTTCCCTTGAGCTTCAGTGGCATACGGCGGTCACACAACACGCCGGATGCACTCTTCCACTTCATCCATCCAGCTTGTATTCTATGGTTGAGATCTCCATCTAATTCTCCGTTCTTTTGCAAGATAGATCCTAGGTAACGAAAACGGTCGCTCTTTGGTATTTCTTGATCTCCGATCCTCACCCCTAACTCGTTTTGGCCTCCATTTGCACTGAACTTGCACTCCATATATTCTGTCTTTGATCGGCTTAGGCGAAGACCTTTAGATTCCAACACTTCTCTCCAAAGGTTAAGCTTTGCATTTACCCCTTCCTGAGTTTCATCTATCAACACTATATCGTCTGCGAAAAGCATACACCAAGGAATATCATCTTGAATATGTCCTGTTAACTCATCCATTACCAACGCAAAAAGGTAAGGACTTAAGGATGAGCCTTGATGTAATCCTACAGTTATGGGAAAGCTTTCGGTTTGTCCTTCATGAGTTCTTACGGCAGTCTTTGCTCCTTCATACATATCCTTTATAGCTTGGATATATGCTACTCGTACTCCTTTCTTCTCTAAAATCCTCCAAAGAATGTCTTTTGGGACCCTATCATACGCTTTTTCCAAATCTATAAAGACCATGTGTAAATCCTTTTTCCCATCTCTATATCTTTCCATCAATCTTCGTAAGAGATAGATTGCCTCCATGGTTGAGCGCCCTGGCATGAACCCGAATTGGTTGTCCGAAACCCGTGTCTCTTGCCTCAATCTATGCTCAATGACTCTCTCCCAGAGCTTCATTGTATGACTCATTAGCTTAATACCCCTATAGTTCATGCAATTTTGTACGTCGCCCTTATTCTTGTAGATAGGCACCAAAGTGCTCGTTCGCCACTCATTTGGCATCTTCTTCGTTTTCAAAATCCTATTGAAAAGGTCAGTGAGCCATGTTATACCTGTCTCTCCCAAAACTTTCCACACTTCGATTGGTATATCGTCTGGGCCTATTGCTTTTCTATGCTTCATCTTCTTCAAAGCTACAACCACTTCTTCCTTCCGGATTCGACGATAAAAGGAGTAGTTTCTACACTCTTCTGAGTTACTCAACTCCCCTAAAGAAGCACTCCTTTCATGTCCTTCATTGAAAAGATTATGAAAATAACCTCTCCATCTGTCTTTAACCGCGTTCTCTGTAGCAAGAACCTTTCCATCCTCATCCTTGATGCACCTCACTTGGTTTAGGTCCCTTGTCTTCTTTTCCCTTGCTCTAGCTAGTTTATAGATATCCAACTCTCCTTCTTTGGTATCTAGTCGTTTATACATATCGTCGTAAGCCGCTAACTTAGCTTCTCTGACAGCTTTCTTCGCCTCTTGCTTCGCTTTTCTATACCTTTCACCATTTTCATCGGTCCTCTCCTTGTATAAGGCTTTACAACATTCCTTCTTAGCCTTCACCTTTGTTTGTACCTCCTCATTCCACCACCAAGATTCCTTTTGGTGTGGGGCAAAGCCCTTGGACTCTCCTAATACCTCTTTTGCTACTTTTCGGATACAACTAGCCATGGAATCCCACATTTGGCTAGCTTCCCCCTCTCTATCCCACACACATTGGGTGATTACCTTCTCTTTGAAAATGGCTTGTTTTTCTTCTTTTAGATTCCACCATCTAGTTCTTGGGCACTTCCAAGTCTTGTTCTTTTGTCTTACTCTTTTGATATGTACATCCATCACCAACAAGCGATGTTGATTAGCCACGCTCTCTCCTGGTATAACTTTGCAATCCTTACAAGTTATACGATCCCCTTTCCTCATTAGAAGAAAATCTATTTGTGTTTTTGACGACCCACTCTTGTAGGTGATCACATGTTCTTCTCTCTTCTTAAAGAAGGTGTTGGCTAAGAAGAGATCATATGCCATTGCAAAATCCAAGATAGCTTCCCCATCCTCGTTATGTATTTCTTTCACCCTTATTTCTTTTCTAATCTATCTCCACATATGTATATAACCATCTCTATGTAAACTAGTGCATGCCAATTGTAGTTCAAAAACAAATGGAGCAGAGCTCCTATTTATACTACAAATAAGGCAGCTAACACTAGCCAATAATTGGAGCAAATGGACGGTAGAAAGTGATAAGTTTGCTCATGGATGACTTAAGCCATTAATTCGATAGCTCCTACTATATAACCATGAGTCATACACACACATGTTGACTGCATGTTAACTCACGGCCACCTCCTGCTTTACTGAAGCCAGCTCATGCATTAGTACCAGCCATTCTTTGCTACCATGTGTCAAAGTTAGCCATTCTTTGGTTGCCACATGGTGTTCTCCAATCCGTCATATTTACAGTTTCATTGTAAGTTCGTTTGAGCTCTGAAAATTTATCAAAAAGATGCCACGAGCTCGTAATCTCGCCTATTTCATCTTTTTACCTTAAAATAATCTTTGAACTCAAGTCAAATTATCACCAATTTAAAAGGAACCGGAAATTGTAAAATTCATAAAAACACTTCTAAAATTTTATGGTCTTACACATGTTCCGTTGGGCCGACATAGAACTGATTGGTTACACTGGAAACAAACAATCCAGGTCGAACTCGATTCACTCGTGAAATGTAAAGTGTTTGGACCTATCATTCCTACACCACCACGCATGAAGCCCGTTGGCTACAAGTGGGTTTTCGTGAGGAAGCGTAATGAGAAGAATGAAATAGTGTCATACAAAGCACGCCTCATATCGCAAGGCTTCTCTCAGTGTCGTGGGATTGATTACGAGGAGAAGTATTTTCCCATAATGGACGTTATAACGTTTCGCTACCTAATCAGTTTGGTAGTTTCCGAAAAACTGAATATGCAGCTTATAGACGTGGTAACTGCGTATCTCTATGGGTATCTAGATACGGAAATTTACATAAAAGTTCCAAAAGGACTTCCATTGACTGGTTCAAATAGTTTTAGACCACGGAACACTCTCTCAATTAGTTTGAGGAGGTCACTATACGAATTAAAATAATTCGAGCATACGTGGTATAACCGTCTGAGTGAATATTTGACAAGTCAGGGTTATGTGAACAACGAATTATGCCTGTGTATGTTCATAAAGAAGTCACTTTCTGAATTTGCAATCGTTGCAATTTATGTCAAGAGTAAACTGTCGATTTGCCCCCTGAACTATCACCCAACTTTCGATTTGCCCCCTGAACTTTTTAATTGGAAAATTAAGGACTTAAACTATTTTTTTTGGCCGATTTCCCCCTTACCGTTAGTTTTTCATAAATTTCATCCAAATTAACGTTAACTCTTATCATGTGCAAACCACGTAACTCTCATTTGTGGACAAAAGCGTCATTTCACTAGACCTTCAGACAGAAAAGCTATAGAATCACACATATTTGCATAGGTTTATATTTTAGAAATCTAAGGTTTTCAATTATTTTAAAGAATGAAGTGACCGAACTACCCACACATGTTGTGCATATGCTTCCATTTAACAGAAATTTGGATGGAATGAATGACAAATTAACAACAGGGGGCAAATCGGCCAAAAAAATTAGTTTAAGTCCTTAATTTTCCAATTAAAAAGTTCAGGGGGCAAATCGAAAGTTGGGTGATAGTTCAGGGGGCAAATCGATAGTTTACTCTTTATGTCAATGACATGAACCTTATCGGGACTCCCGCAGAGCTTAAGGAAATTGCTGCACACTTGAAATCAAAATTTGAGATGAAGGATCTTGGGAAAACTCGATACTGTCTCAGCCTAAAGATCGAGTGTTGTTTGGATGGAATCCTAGTACATCAATCGAACTACACCCAAAAGGTATTATGTCATTTTAATGAGGATAAAGCAAAGCCTTCGAGTACACCCATGGTTATTCGGACTCTAGCTGCTAAACGAGATCCCTTCTATCCAAATGAGGATGAGAAATAGATTTTGGAACCCAAAGTTCCTTACCGAAGTGCAATTGGGGCTTTATTGTACTTGGCTCAATGCACTAGACCCGACATCTCATTCGCTGTTAATCTTTTGGCAAGATACAACAATGCACCTACACGAATGCACTGGAATGGTGTTAAAGACATTTTCCGCTACCTCAAGGGTACGACGGATTTGGGCTTATTCTATACCCGTGAATCTTCGAGTGTTGCCGCCCCCTATGGTTCATGGATTGATTCTCGCCTTGTTGGTTACACATATGCTAGATATCTATTTGATCCACATAGAGCACATTCTCAAAAGGGTTATGTCTTTACCGTTGAAGACACTGCTATGTCTTGGAGGTCTACCAAGCAAACGCTAGTTGCGACTTTGTCAAACCATGCTGAGATTCTCGCCATGCATGAAGTATTGCGTGAGTACTTTTGGCTGAGAGAAGTTATGGAGCATATTCGAAGCACTAGTGGTATTACATCAGTCGTTGACCTTCCTACGACGATCTTTGAAGACAATGCAACATGTATCGAGCAGTTAAAGAAGGGATACATCAAGGGAGACAACACCAAGCACATAGCGCCGAAGTTCTTTTACTCACACCAGCAACAGCAACATCAGAACATTGAAGTCAAGCAAATCCGTTCTCAGGACAACCTGGTTAAAGAATCGGTATGCGCAAATTATCTGAGTTGAATCACTTGTAGTTCTCTTATTTAGAAGTTTTGTCTAACTCATAAGGAGTATCTAGAAGCATACTAACATGATCTTAATGTTCTCTTTTTCCAACGATTAGAATCATTTTTCCCACTGGGTTTTTGTTACCTAATGAGGTTTTAACGAGGCACCTATCCTGGGATGATCATACTCCATAGAGTTCACTACTTTCATCCTATTTAACGTTTGTTTTAGACATTATGCATACTTCTCACTTTTCTCCTTAGTCTATGGATTTTCCCCATGCCTTAGGTTTTACCATAGTGAGGTTTTGAGTTTTACTACAAATGCATACTTCCTTAAATTTAAGACTCGCGATTAACCGTTGTGCTGATGACTTCATCAACTTTCTACCTTATCTGCTGAAGATATGATGTGATGGTTTGTTGAGTATTTACACACTTAAGGGGGAGTGTTGCAGTCATATTTCGAATAGGAATGTAATTGTATAAATCCTAGTAGATATGGGAATGTATCTTATATTCCTATTAAGAGTAGATTACCTATTAAATGTTGTAATCCTAAAGGGAAAGGTTTTTACCTATCCTACTACTATAAATAAAGGCACAATGGGGTGAATCAAACACACATCACAATTAAATCACTCTCTTCTCTTTAATTGTGGTCGGCCCCATCTTTCTCTCTGAACCCTAGATCGTTCAATCAAATAGGCCTACAACACTATTTAATTTAGGAATAATTGCAAGATATTATTTCACATAATATCTTGCAATTGTTTTCCAATTACCACCATATATGGTTGGCCATTTCTCCACCAATAAGGTCGGCCACCCTCCTATAAATACCCGACTTATCCCACTAAAATGTTAAATCATTTGCTATCCACGAACTCCTAAACACATTATTTTCATAATTCTAACTTTGGCATCGGAGATTCTTCGGCCAAAGCCCCTCCCCATTCATCATAGGTGCGTGAGGCTTTTGGCGTTAATCGAATGTGTTATTATTTTGCAAGTGCATTTGCATCAAAGGAAGAAATGGCAGAAATTTGCATCCAAAAGCATGATAAGATTGCTTTCATCACCCTCGGATGTTGTCCAGCACGTGGCCATCCCAGTATCCTATGAACATCAAACTCGGGGCGTGTCATCTTTAGACCACCATGATTTTGTTTCATGGACATTCAGTTAGTCCCAAAAAGCAAACAACATATGAGTGTTGCAATAATCGAATTGTTTTAGCAAATAACTTATTTTATGATCAACTAATCATGTAGTTTAACCAAAACGAAAATTGTAAAAATGAGAATCTTATATTTTAGGGATTGATTATGTTGCCCTAGCATATTCATAATTTATCAATTTTGTCTGCAGCGGCACATCAGGAGAAATCTTGTCGTTGTCTGGGCTTTGTGATCTCTCAGTCAATCATGAAGTAATTGTGATTGTTGCCCTTATGCTTGTTGTTGCTCATGGTAGAGTGATTTGGTCGGGCAGAATATGAGTTCACTCTCAATGAAAACATCAATTGTTATAACCAAATTCTCACACATCTGCAGACGGAGGCGAGATCCAGTCGGAATTGCCCAAGATCTTCGGCGATGGGAGAATGGGGTTGATTGAGGAGTATGGTTGAATCCGAATAGAGCTTCCTACATATCTCCAGAAATGAGAATGGAGAGTCAAACTACGAGTGTATTTCTAAAGAAGAATGGTGTGATATATGCACATTGTGAATCATCCTTGACGAATAACCTATGACAATGTTAAAGAAATGAGTTCTCCATAGACGTGTCCACGCATAGACAGCAGCATTTATGATAGAGGAGCCTCTATTAGGCATAGAGAGAATATAAGAGAGATGTGCCTTGTAGAGACAATGAATCCATTGAAGGTCCCCTAATAAATACTCAAGCTAAAGTATTTATAGAGATCTTGAAAGTCCTTGTAGAGAAAGTAATTCCCATTAAATCAGAAGACTATCTAGTAGATATCCAACTCTCCTAGGATTATGATTATGTTGCTTAATCCTCAAGATATCATAATTTGACTTGAATTAGGGTTTCCTTACTTGGAAGACAAGTAATATCTTTAATAGGCCTTATACTTAGCATATTGGACTATGGTTGTTGGACTACACTCCATGGACTTCGGGCATTATGATCTTTCTTGCCACTCGAGGTGCCACATGTCATGGTCCCACACCATTCAAGCATGCAGATCCAAAAATCCAAGAAGCAAAGTGATGAAGATGAAGGCTATGGAGTCCAACTCAAGGAGAGGAATGAAGGCCTTCACTTTGGATGATTATGTTTTGCAAGGCAAAGAGGATCTTCAAAGGTATAATAAATCTTAACTCTCTTTGTGAATTAGAGTTGGACCTTTAGTTCACAACTACTAAGGCCTTGAATTTCTTGGTCTAAGTTTTGTTTTTGAGTGCATATGAGCATGCTTCCATCATTTAATTGTTAAATGCATGCACATATGTTGCTTTATGAACTTAGCATATCGAAAAATTATCCTTCACGTGGTATCAGAGCCTAGGTCTAGTAGTTGGTGAACCTTTTGGGTTTTGTAATTCATAGTTTATGTTGAATGTTGTAAAAGTTACAAGTTTTCTTCTTGTCTCTTTGAACATAACTATTTTTTTTTTTTGCTGCTAAGTAGCTATTTAGGGAACCAAGTTTAGTTGAGTTGGTAGGTGATGATTGAAAATATTTAAAGCAAAGAGTGTGCAGTTGCCCATGCTTAAGCACATAGTTTATCTGGTGATTTCATCACAAAATCCATCTCAGAATCTCTAAGTTTAGTTTAGGGATGAAACCTGCAAGGGCGTTCTAGACATAAACCCCGAAACTTCTCAAAACAAAAAATAATTTCTTGACAACGAAGTCATATAACCTTTAGCTAGAGAAGAGGCATGTTCGGGAAGAGCATTTTATTCACTAAAACATGTAAGTCAAATAAAACAAAAAACTAGAACACGTATAAGGGCATTTTGGCCTTTTTGCCTTAAATTCATTTTCTTGCTTCTTTAGCATTTTGAGCTTCAAAATTAAGCATATGATTGTGTTTAAAACTAACAATGGCTTTTAGGATAAAGCAGTGTAACTAAAACCATTTTTTAATTTGTTGGCCTTACGTCATTTTAATGTAGTTTAAAGTTTCGGTTATTACAATTATAACCGCTGCCAACCACCCAAAACCATTGCGAAACACAACTCCTTATCATCTTTGTCGCCGCCATCACCCACACCCTAACCCGCCACTATGTATGCTAAACAAGTTAATTCATTTTTTCACGAAATTGTTTAGTGCAAAAAAACTTGTAACATCATGTTCATTTTACATCCAAATTAAGCAAACAATGTGACTACTTTTTTTAGTACAGTTAAAACTACAACTTTACAATTAATTAGTCTCAAAGCACATTAGAAACAATTTATACAATTACATATTTACACTAAAAATGAAAAATAAATTACTATCAAACTCGATTCTCACGCTTTAATAAAAAAAAAACACTTGTTACTAACGAAATTCAAACTTAAGAGCTACGTTTATTTATTTGTTTTTATATTTTCCGTTGTTATTTTTTACCCAAAAGAGGCTTTCGGCTAAATCAAGGATAGTGTTATTTACACACTCATTTTTACTTGCACATGCCTTGTTGATTTTTGGTCCTTAATCTTCAGCAATTCATTCGATCTAACTGACGAAAATTAAAAAAAAGTGTGAAAAGTAAAAATGAGTGCGTGAACACTGTGGAGCCAAAAATAATCAAGAAGAATATGGAGGTGACACGTGGATTTTTGGGTGAAAATGACAAAATTACCCTCGAGGCACACCGTGATTTCTTCACGCAAGCAGTGGGCAATCATCCCTCAATAAAGTCAAAAGTGCCCAAAATATGTATTTATTCAAAACCTATTTCATCCATCCTCATCAAATCTTCTCCACAAGGTAGCCCCCAAATCATTCCTTTCTAATTATATTAATTAGCTAATTAATTGATTTATTACCCAATTAATTTATTAATTAGCTAACAAATCATGAATCTCACCCAAAAAATCATCCAAGTGGCCGGTCCCCATCCTCCCAAAGGGGCGGGCCACACCCCTATAAATACCATCTCATTTTCTCCAAAACTCAATTAGAACTCTCTTGCAAAATTCTCTAAATTCTCAAAACACTTTTCCTTCAAAATTCTAACTTTGGCACTAGAGGTTCTTCGGCCAAAGCCCCCCCATTCATTGTGGGCGCGTGAGGCTCTTGGCCTTGACCTAAGGTGTTATTTGTTTTGTAGGTGCAATTTTGTCCAAGAAGAAGAAGACAGAAATTTGCATCCACAAATTGGTACTTTCATTGAGAGTCTTGATCAAACGCTCGTAAAAGACTCTCGCATTCAAGGTTTTTCGTTTTCTTGTTCACTTGTAGATTTTTCGTAAATTCATATTCTTGGAATTTTTATTTTTAAAAATTCTTCAATAAAACGTAAAAGAAAAGTACAATGGCAAGAGATTCGGAAACCTCGACGAACAGAAATTCCAACGTTCAAGGATTAGGATCGTGGCGATCTACGATGAGTGGAGCAGCACCACCCCAATGGGGCACCATGGCAGCCACCCTCGTCAAGGCCCAAGGCGCCACAACCACGGCCCAAGCCTTGCCATTCAAGCCCACACAGGCCCAAGCCCAAGGCTAAATGGCCCGAGCCACTCAAGCCTGACGCGAACCCAGCATGTTGCCAAGCCAAGCCCTAGCCTCGCACCTATGTGTGCCACACGCCGAACAGCCTACTCTCATGGCCCAGCCTGCTCCTGCGGCCCAGCCTATTCTCATGGCCTTCCAAGCAGCCCAAATTAGTCCAAGATTAGTTCAACCATCCCAGCTTTAAATTTATGGTCCTACTATTGAACCAGGGGCATTTTCACCACATTTCTATGCGGATTTGAGATTTCCTAACTCAAATCTCGTGCCCGGAGTCTACCACACTTCCACTGCTCAAGGAGACGCATTCTTTCCAAGCTCTTCCAACCCAAATGCAGAATAACACTTGTCTCAACAACTCATAGAATTAACCATCGCCCTCGTTAAGCAAACGACCTTTGTGAATCAACTCTTGCAGCACACCGAGATGCAACGTGCCTAGACGAGGTGTCTCAAAGTAGGACAAAGGCAGACGAAGAACCTCTCCAGCAGCATCTTGGCAAATAGCCACTAAATCGGCCACAAGCCGAGCATTCGGGCAATGTACACTTTCGATTGGGCCCTCAAGATAGCGTATACTCTCGTCTTAACGTGTGGAAGAGTGTGCACTCTCGACTAGGCCCACGAATGAGCATACATTCACGGTTAGGGCCACACTTTGATAGTCAACATGAGAAACCTTCTAAGCAAAGTGTTCATTTGTGGCTAGGCTCGCAACGACCATCATCTACCTCACATTGGAGTAGGCAGCATGAAGGACGGAGGGGAGCAGTCACTCAATCCGGCTCAAGCTCAACCAACAGCTTGCGAAGAATTCCCTCGCTTGCTAGAAACGAACCATATGCACCGTTGCTGTCGTATAGACGAGTCGAGCACATAGAAGAGCAGCCTAGGCCAATAGATCACGACGGGGGGTAGCCAAGAACTCTGTTACCCCCAACAAAGGTAAATTTAGAAAGAAGTAGAAAGGCTCATAACCGAGCGATTGTGCGATTTCCAACGCAACAAGGTCACTAACAAGGCATTACGATGAGACATGACCAACATAAGCAAGTCACCCTTCACGGACGAGATCGAGCAAGCAGAGCCTCCATGCAAGTTCAACATGCCACATTTCACATCCTTCAAAGGGGATAGAGACCTAAAGAGACACCTAAAGCACTACCAAAGCACAATGATCCTTTATCGAAACAACGACGATCTCATGTGAAACATATTCACCATTACTCTACAAGGCGAGGTGCTTCTACACCCTGCTACCACAATCCATCTAGAGTTTCGATGAATTTTCTTTGGTTTTCACCAAAGAATATTCATCATATCGCTCGATCAAGAAAAAGTCCTACCACTTGTTCAACATCAAGAAGAACCCAAAGGAGTCGCTTTGAGACTATGTGAAAGGGTTCAAAGTAGAGAAGGCAAAGATAGTTAGATGCAACGACTCGATAGCTAGAGCAACCTTCCAAAAAGGACTCCTAGCAAACCACCCGTTTTCGAAAAATTGATCATGAAAGAAGATTTAACTTTAACAGATTATTTCGCTTTGGCAGACTTTTTCGCTCTGGCAGAAAAGCATGCACTTTGGGACGAGCGTCGATGCACATTCAAGGAAAATCCAATCGATCTTGAATATGAAGTCCTCTAGTACTCTGAAGGAAATTCAAGGTCTGACTGGATGAACAACCACATCTGAAGCAACAATAAGCTCTACCCTTATACGAGAAGAGTTGGGGGCCCAACTACATGTATTCCACAGTTTAAAAGCTCAACTCGATGCGGAAACTAGCTACCAGAAATTCAAAAGCTAACTTTGGCCACATTTGTTGCAACCCGAAAGCTCAAGTTATATCTTCAGACGCACGCAGTCATCCTCATGACGCACTATTCTGCCTAATCCAAACGTGCGATGATAAAGGTGCAGACACTGACGATGCAAAGGTTTTTGACGAACGCAACAACTTAGCTCAAAAGGCACGCCAAGGGCAGACGAACACTAGAAGGACACTCGGAAGTAAGTTTTGTCCTCATCACCCCAAAAGATTCTACATAGGATGTATCGGCAAGTTGACCACCACCTCTTGCTGTGTGTCACACGGCCCCAGCCGACCCTTGCTCCATAATTCAACTCTAAAGTGGCCCGATACCGGCAGTTGAGCATCTCCTACTACATGCAACATGGCCCCAACTCCACGGCTCCCTACCGCGCTTTAACGACAAGCCTAGGTAACACAACAGAGTGACCCAACGATAATTCGAAGGCAGCTGAGCACACCCTAGCCATGCATGTTTCCCCTGATGGAGACTTTTGGCATTTGCACATCGACGACGCATCCAACTACAAAGGCTCGGAAGTAGGCATAGTCCTTGTCACCCTAAACGGTTCGATGCTCGAGCAGGCGATTACTCTAAGCTTCAATGCATCCAATAACAAAACAGAGTACAAAGCCCTACTAGCAGGCTTTCGAATAGTAAAAGACTTGGCGGTGAAAGAGCTTGCTATTCATTCTGATTCCTAGCTAATCACCAACCAGACTACTGGGGAATACACGGCAAAACATCTAAGGATGACGCAATACTGAGAGAAAGTACACAAGCAACTTAAGGCATTTCAAACTTACACCCTTACTTAAGTTTTGTGGGCAAACAACGCCCACGCGGGCACACCAACCAGCCTAGGCTCTGTCCTCAACCATCAACTCAAACGCTCTATCCCGATGGAATATCTAGACCAGCCAAGCATAGAGGCGGAGTCGGCAGCTGAAGTGTCACAGGTTAGTACAACTCCAAACTAGCAAAGTTTTATTACAGACTACCTGATGAATGGCACACTCCCCACGTAAATGTTAGAGTCTAGAAAGCTCCAAATAAAGGCAACACACTACTACATGTGGAACAACATTCTCGCCCGAAGATCCTACACTGGATACATCTCCGCTGCCTAGCGCATCTCGACGACCTAAAGGTTCTAAGCTTAATCCATAAAGGCGTTTTTGGAAATCACTCTAGAGGCTGATCTTTAGCGTAGAGGGCTCTTAACGCAGGTTACTACTGGCCTACCATGCACCAAGATGCTAAGGAGTTAGTAGAAAAGTGTGACCGCTGCCAACACTACAAGTTGGTATCAACACTACCTGCCAGTGAACTACACCCACAGATGAGTCCTTGGCCGTTCATTCAGTGGGCAATCGACCTGGTAGGGCCAATGCCACCCACTACTGTGGGCAGATGCATGTTGATTGTGGCAACCGATTACTTTACCAAATAGGTAGAAGCAGAGCCCATGACAACCACGACTTAGACAGACATAGAGCGCTTCATTTGGAGGAACATCATTTGCCGATTTATCATTCCTCAGTCCATCGTCACCGATAACGACCTGCAATTTGTGGGCAAAGATTTGGCGAAGTTCATCCAAAAGTATAGCTTCAAGCAGCACATGTCCACACCAAGATATCCTTAAGGTAATGGGCAGGCCAAAGCATCCAACAAGACGATCCTCAACTGCCTCAAGAAATGGCTAGATGAACTCCTTGGATATCTATAGGCATATCGCACCACCAAAAGACGAGCAACTGGTGAGACTCATTTCTCTTTGGCATTTGGTTCATAAGCAATCATTCTTCCCAAATGTCATCGTGCCAAGTATCAGCACTCTACTACCAAGCATTGAGCAGAATAATAAGGAGATGGCCATAAACTTAGATCTGGCAAATGAGAAGTGCGAGTAGACCATCACCTGCATCGTAGCCTACCAGCAATAGCTCATTTCCAGCTACAACAAAAGGGCCAAGATTTCGTAGTTCCAACCAAGAAATCTAGCCTTAAGAAAAGCCTTCATCACTGCCCATACTCCAAAAAGATGGATCTCATCTGGGAAGGTTCGTACAAGATCAACAAAGTAGGCGGCAAGGGTACTTACACCCTCACCACCATGAACGACAAAAAGATCAAAAACCAGTGGAACGCCTACAATTTGAGGAAGTACCATATGTGACCTCCTACCATATCAAAGCCTGAAGACTCAAGTAGCTCGATGGGCACCACCTCTGACACGCCCCGATCCTGATATTCCACGAACACTAGGATAGGCACGTGTTGGCCGACACCCGAGGGTGACGAAAGACATTTATTGAATGCAAATGCAGAGAATAAGGAATAAATAAGACTTATAAATTTAAATATAATTATTATGCAAATGAGGAATGTGTTCAGAGCATACAACTAACTATAATACTAAAAAGAAATAATATACAATTGAATGAATAAGAGGATGGGTCATACTCTGAGAAGACTCGAAGATGCCGATGCAGAAGTGCCTAGACGCGAGGATTGTACGCCTCGATTCTAAGTCTTGAAGGGGCACAAAACAAACATTAGTGGACCAAGTTGATATATATATATATATATATATATATATATAATAAAACAGTTATCAACATACTAACCCCCAGGTTTTATGAAAACACATATAACATGATAAAATAGGTTTTCTGAAACCTAGCATGTCGTGCAATGTCTCAAAACATATCTTGTATATATAATAATCACTAGTGAATGTTCGATAACCCCCAAGCCCCATGCCAACTCCCCGTCTCTGTGCAAATTGCCAGAGGAAAATAACCCCCAAACCCTATGCCAGCTCCCCGTCCCTGTGCTAATAGCCAGAGGAAAACCATTTTCAGGCCTTATGCCAACACCATAACCGTTGCCCAAGACGGACTAGAATCTATCCCTCGCCCCGTAGCGGAATTGGAACCACTAGGTAAGTACAAAATCATTGAACATATATTTATTTGAAAGGTAACTTCATAGTATAAAGTCATCCATCATCTATACTATAAAGAGGTGTTCGAAACATGTTCTAAATATCATATCGTCATCCATCAGATATTCTATAAGAACACGGGTTATAGGAAAAATAGTAATAATTCAATCTAGCCTCAGTTAGCATGTTATCTCAAAGCGTTTCATAGAATATAATTGTTAAATCATGATTTTCCATGTATGCATTTCTACTATTAAAACATGCATTTTTAGAAGGGGTCCACTCACAGATACTTAGCCGTCAAAAAGCCACGCAAACTAGCGAACACGGAATCGTCACAAATAATTACCCCTAAGCACATAAAGGGTCCAATTAATAAAACTATATTATAACAATTGAATTTGGGAAAACGGATGTTGAAAACGGATTCAGGACGTCAAATTACCCAAGAAGGGTCCTAGATAAATTTCGTAAACGTCAATAGAATATTCCCTAATGGAATATTCTCTAATGGAATATTCCCTAACGGAATATTCCACATAAAGGGTTTGGGTCGGTTAGGGTTTAGGGTTTAGGACTTAAGTTAGGGTTAGGTCCTAGAATAATGGGTTAATGGGTTTAGGCTAAGGGCTAAAAGGTTTGGGTTTGAAACTGGGTTGGAATTAAGGGTAGTGGTAGGCCAGGCCAAAGGTTTAGGGTAGAATAAGGTTTTGGGGCTAGGTTAGATAATTAGGTTGGGCTTGGAATTGGGTTTAGGGCTTAGAGGGTAAAGGGTTAGGCTGCCCAAAAGGGCTGGGTTCCATGGCCCAATGAATTGGGCCGATCTAAATATGTGGGTCAGGTTTGACCCGTTTCAGGCCAGGTTGGCTGAATTTCGAAGGTAGGAGAAAGCCGGAGCTTCCAAGCTCCATTCAACCTCATGACGTGAGCAAAGCATGACATATATTATACCAAATTGAAGCACATCCAACAAGGAAGAGATCTATACCAATTTCATGACGTGTGGTGGCCAGAATTGGCCAGAAAAGCCTGCACTCGTCAGTCCTTTCACCAGAAAACTGGGGAAGATATTCCCGTGCCATTTCTGCATCCAAAATCACTAAAAAAACTACCTAATCACTTTTCATAACTCAAATTAGGAAGATTTAGAGGTAAGTTTCAACCTACCTCGTTAGAAAGCCCACGTGCACCACGATGTGCACAATGTCAAGAAAGAGATTGGAGAGGTAAGGGAGGGACAAGAGGTCTGGGTGATGATGGTGGTATGGTTGTGATGGTGGCTGCCTCTGTGTGTGTGGGTGTTTGGTGCTCAAGGGAAGGGAAAACACAGAGAGTCAAGAGAGAGAGATAAGGAAGTGTGAGGGAGAAAAGAGAACTGTGAAAGGGAAAACACAAGGGAGAATAGAGAAAAGAGAGGCAGAGGGACAAAAATAAAGGAAAGGGGCCCACCCGGCACACCATTTAACACCAAAACAATTATTTTAAAACCAAACGGGGGTGGGTTGTAACAAGCTCGCAAACCGAGGACTATCCAGTTGTTATGATGTTCCTACCTTACAGTTAAGTTCTCGTTCATTTCACTCATTTTTCAATAAGGAATTCAAAAGTAATCTACAACTTTACTCGGCTACATGCTTACAACAACTGATCACTCCTGGACTTCAAAAGAAGATCACGCCCTTCTTAGTGACTCATCGCAGGAATTGTGCCCTCGAGGGACCAACCATGCTCTCTAGTGCGAGAGGGTAAACCAATTCCACAACACCTATCTGGGTTTACTCTTCAGTGCGAGAAGGTAAACCAATTCCCCGACACCTACATGGGTATGCTCTCCAAGGCGAGATGATAAACTTACACTTCGAA
This sequence comes from Malus sylvestris, assembly GCF_916048215.2. Lineage (NCBI taxonomy): Eukaryota > Viridiplantae > Streptophyta > Magnoliopsida > Rosales > Rosaceae > Malus > Malus sylvestris. The sequence continues at coordinate 37,307,043 of NC_062272.1, read as the reverse complement.
TATCCAGACGTGGATGAGTCGGGCTGCCCTAGTATAACTAGGTTCACGATGGTTTGCGCCGGGATTCCTAGAAGTAGCCACAATGGTCTTTTTCAAGGTTTAGTTAACTAAAGGATTTTGGGTCTCTTGGCCTAATTCGTGGGGAACCGAGCCTCAAAAACGGAGGAGGCACATTACGCAGTATGCCCTATGGACGGTTGCTGTAACATCCCACGTCGATCAACGGAGAGGGGGTGATATGATGTACATGCCTACCTCCATATAGCACGAGATATTTTGGGAGCTCACTGGCTTCGAATTCCATCGGAACTCTGAAGTTAAGTGAGTTTGGGCAAGAGCAATCTTAGGATGGGTGACCCACTAGGAAGTTGCTCGTGAGTTCGCATAAACAAAACTGTGAGGCCGGGGCCCAAAGTGGACAATATCGTGCTACAGCGGAGCCGGGACTGGGATGTGACAGAATGGTATCAGAGCTACTCTGCCGTGTGGTACGAGTGTGCCGACGAGGACGTCGGGCCCCTAAGAGGGGTGGATTGTAACATCTCACGTCGACTAACGGAGAGGGGGTGATATGCCTTATATGTACATGCCCACCCCCATATAACACGAGGCCTATTGGGAACTCACTTGTGATACTTGCTATGCAACCTACGGAATTGGAGAAAGCCAAGGTTAACAACCTAGTGGTCACGCAGAGTTGTCTACTTCTGTAAGTAAGGCGTCCGGTTGCCAGCCCTATGGTTAATAACTTTGCAAAGTTCTACACCAACACCTATGACTGCATAGGCTACGCGGGCATGTCTGCTTATAGAAAAGTAGCATGCTTACCACTAGTATATAAAAGTCTAAAAGTTAGGATATGAACAAAAGAAGCGAAGATGGAGAAAAGAGAAGGAAGCAAGTTTATTAAATTTTCTAGTAAAGACTGAAGGAGTTCAAGCAAAGCAAAAACAACAAGGAAAACAAAGAAAATCCTAAAGGCTACATAGAGGACTACTCCTCAATAGTTTGGACATTCCACAACTACTCGGTCACCACACCTTCAGCAGCTGCGACACCCTCAGCAGCAACAACACCATCCAACGCTTCATCCCAGGTTGCCCCAACCTAGGCACCAACTTCTTCGACTACTTCACCAATAAAGGCCTCAAAAGTAAAGGCAAGCAAGTCTTCTGGAGAAATAGAAAAGGTTTCGAAGTCTCTCCCAGCAAACTCGAAGTCAGACGGCCTACCAAAAAAATTATATACATAACCCAGCTTGTAGAAATCAGCCTGATTCTAAACAAGCGAAGCTTTGAACCTAGCCTTCTTACCTTTCAACTGCCTGTTCTCCTAAAGCAGACCAACATGAACGAGCTACATCTCATTCATTTCTTTCTTCAAACTTTCGTTAATCTTCAGCGCACCTTGGAGTTCCAACATTTTAGGTTCAAGCCTATCAACGACCTTCTTGAAGTGGATCACTTGGTTATAAGCAGCAACCAACTCTTCATCCTTTGCATAAGCAGCAGAACGAAGCTCAGAAATGGCACGCTCAAGATCTTAAATTTGAGGTATGTAACACCCGATCTCTTTCTTTGTAATTTCATACTTAACTTGGATTGTGTCAAGCCTAGTCTTCAAGTCAACGATCTCTTGGTGAGTGGTCTCAAGCTGCAAAGAAGTGGGGGCAGAGATATTAGACCCTTTCAAAGCGACAAGCTTAAATTCCAACCTCTTGATCTTCTTGGCAGAAGAATAAACTTTGGCTGCCACAGACTTGGCCACCTCCTTGGCAGCCTTGGTATCTTTTAGGTCAAGGACCAGAGACTCCAGAATAGCTGTATTCTGTATCATGGCAAGTAGGGCAGTTTTCCTATACTCGGTCGTATGCTTCACAAAGGAACTTGGGCGAACAACCCCTCTAACGTCATCGACAAACTTGGCATAAGCGTCCATGTCTTCAAGCAGATATGGTTTTAAGAGCGTATAAATCTTAGCAGCCTCCCCAGAAACAAGCTTAGTAGATTTCTCACAGCTGCCCACGCGAGCAGTCTCCTCCTTCCCAGCAGGCGAATCAATCTCAGCAGCAGGAGGATTGGGCCTTGGCGCCACTTTAGCAGCAGAGTCCACCTTATCGTTCTTCATAATAGCAAGCCTCTCTAAAGGTGAACTGGACTTAGCTCCTAATGGACATCTTGGTACAAACTTTGGCATTGGGGGCATGACAGGACCTCTACACTAAACAATCCTACTAGCAATCGTACTAGCCATTCTCGACATGGCAGGTGCCACATGCTTAGATCTAGCAGCCTTATTTTTCTTCCCATTGGAAGAAGTCATGTTAATCAAAGGCCTTTCGGTAGCAGGTGGACCTTCACGAGTAGCAGAGTTAGTCTTTAGTTTTTTCTCAACCGGCATCTTTTGAGCAGGCGGGGAAGATCTATTCTTTCCACATTCATTCACAGTAGGCTCAACGATAGCGATCAGAATAGCCAATGCATCCACCTTGATTTTCTTTACCTCATATCTTGGGAGCAGCCCACCTTTCTCCTGGTGAAGAATACTAAGTAGCTAACGCCATTCACGGTACTCAACAGGGGAGCTCAACCCATACTAGCCTTTTCCCTCATTTTTTCTCCCTGACCAGCAGGCAGGAGGCTTGCATGCCCAGCATTCTAGCAGCCCATGAAGCCTGCGACCTCCTCATTTCTCTCAATCGTTGGCCTGGCCCGCGTCAGGTCTAAGAGCCCAAATGACATGAGCCATGCGGCTCGCCTAGCACTACGCCCCAACGCTTCAATCCGTGGCCCCAGCCGCATAAGTTGCCCTTGGTTATAGTTAAGCTGAGTAGCCCAAGCAATGGTCCATGCCATAACACCTTCTCGGCCCATGCCAAGCCAACTCCTGGCCCCTACTAGCAGACATGTTGCACCACCTCGACAACTGGCCCGCGACAATATTATCTAAGAAGAAGACAAGGAAAAATAAATTTTTCTTACCTCGGTGCAGTGCAAAGAAGACGAAAAAAGCAACGAAAATGGTAATTTGCACGGGCAAGTGTAGAAGATTGCTAGGGAAGGGGGAACAAATATTCTTTAGCTTTCTCTCTCTTGTAGGGTAGAATAAATTGCTTTCTAAAGTTGATTTAATCATCTACTTAAGGTAGACTTAAGTAGACTTTAGAAGTGATTTATTTCCTTTTCCTTGAAAGATCTAATTTCCAATTAAATAGGGAATCCACATCAAAATAGGAAACAATCCTATGTTTCTTAAAACAAGAAGATCTGTACACCTGCTGCCCTTTCCTGCGAGCAACCCAACATGTGTGGGGGCATTTGTGGAGAAAAAATAATCAAGAAGAATATGGAGGTGGCACATGGATTTTTAGGTGAAAATGACAAAATTACCCTTGAGGCACATCGGGATTTCTACGCGTAAGCAGTGGGTAATCATCCTCAATTAAGTCAAAAGTGCCCAAAATATGTATTTATTCAAAACCTATTTCATCAATCCTCATCAAATCTTCTCCATAAAGTAACCCCCAAATCATTCATTTCTAATTATATTAATTAGCTAATTAATTGATTTATTACCTAATTAATTAATTAGCTAACAAATCATAAATCTCACAGAAAAAACCATCCAAGTGGCCAGCCACACCCCTATAAATGCCATCTCATTTTCTTCAAAACTCAATTCATTCGTACTCTCTTGCAAAATTCTCTAAATTCTTCAAACATTTTTACCTCAAAATTCTAACTTTGATATCAGAGGTTATTCAGCTAAAACCCCCATTTATCGTGGGCGGTTGAAGCTCTTGGCCTTGACCTAAGGTATTATTTATTTTATAGGTGCTATTTTGATCAAGAAGAAGATGACTCCTATTTTCATATTTTGGCATGTGACCCCTCCTCCGGAAACGATATTAGTTCAACAACCGTAAACCCTAGTGCTTTAAATAGCAACACTCCCTAGCTGTCTCTCTCCTCAACTTTTGTCTAAACCCTAGCAAGTCGTCACTACTCTCTCTCCCTCCTCCCAATTCCATTCGCAAACATATGCCTTTTCCCCTTCGAGGGTTTTGGATTGATTCGCATCAAATTCTGATCGTCGAGTTTTGATCCGAATTGGAGCTCCGATCGTTTGCTATGGATCTTCCTAGCCTCGCTGTGATACTACAGGCTGCTCTCAGTACCAATCCCGATGAGCGCAAAGCCGCCGAGCAGAGCCTCAATCAGGTGCATACATCCTCCGGTTCGCTTAAATTCGTTCAGCAATGCTTTGTACCGAAGCTGTTTCGCCATTTTTTTTTTATTAAGTGGGTGTAATTTTGGTGCAAAATTGGGCTTTTTATGGTTGGATATGACCTTGATTGTGCAATTTGATAGCTTTACTTGTTTTTGTGGTTGATTTTCTTTGTGTGTGTCTTTCGGTTTTCTTCTTTTTTTCCGTATTATAATATTAATAGATACACTTCAATCCCAATATTTAGAAAAACACTCTTTTTTACTCTCTCCAACGAAATTTCACTACTAAATATCAACTAGAACATGACAAGTGGATAGTTGAGGATGTGTTTTTTTTCTTCTAACTTACAACTTTATTTCCTTTGACGGTGTCGTTAATATGGGGTTTTTGTTTATTGCAGTTTCAGTATACACCACAGCATTTGGTGAGAATGTTGCAAATTATAGTGGACAGCAATTGTGACATGGCTGTGCGGCAAGTTGGCAGCATCCATTTCAAGAATTTCATTGCAAAGAACTGGTCACCTATTGATCCTGGTATGCAATGATTGTGTAGAATTTATCTAGTATCGAAAGCCCACTGGTGATTCCAGTTGGCAGTTGCTTATTCTTTGCGTGTTGATGTAGATGATCAGCAGAAGATATCACAGAGTGATAAAGACGTTGTGAGGGATCACATTCTAGTCTTTGTCACACAGGTTCCCCCATTGTTAAGGTACTTGCTATTTTGTTCACTGTTTTCAAGTACTATAGTTGAGATGTGTGCATAGCTAGGTAGATGAGACCACTATGGCTGCGAGTGCAGACATAAACATTCTCAGTAGTTTTAGTTTGTTAGTTTTTTATAATATTATGTGTTGTATAATAATGTATTGTTTTTCTTCTTATTTGCTGGCAATGTCAAATTTCAAATGTCATGTTGTACAGGGTACAGCTAGGTGAGTGCCTGAAGACAATTATTCATGCTGATTACCCTGAGCAGTGGCCACGCCTTTTAGACTGGGTGAAGCATAACTTACAAGATCAACAAGTCTATGGAGCTTTGTTTGTTTTGCGGATTCTCTCTAGAAAATATGAGTACGCTATCTTATTTGTGCTAATTTTAAAATAATTCCTAGAATAGTGGCTATTATGTACAGCTGCATTGCCTTCTGCTAAAGCTACAAGCCTAGCTAGTTTTATATCTGATGCATGCTAATGATTTTGAATCTGTAGTTGGTTTGTGAGTCTGACATATATAATTGAAGACATATGTTCTCTTATATGAAGTGCTTCCTATCTACTATTCATTGGAAAACTATAGGATTCAAATTTCCCCTAATTTACTTGGTTACAAGTTACAACTTACATGTTGAATGGATTTTATAAATACCCTTTTGTGCTTGTAACCATCTTTGTGTGTGTGTGTGTGGGGTGGGGTGTGTGTGGTCTATTCATGTATCTAGACATGCAAACTGACACATGGACATTGTGAAATTGTCATTGCGGTGGTGAAAGTGTGGGGTCGATTCAGTCCACCCAAATTCAAATATAGGATTAGGCGTGCATGTTGGTTAGGGTTTATGTATGTCAATATTATTTCATTCCAAATTCAGAGCATTGCCTATCACTACTAATTCAGCTTTCATTACATCATCAAGACTGTAAATATGATCAATGTCATCACCTCCATGAAGTACAGTATCAAGTTACTATATCATTACTTCTCTATTATATTTTTTTTTCTATCGTTTTACTCGCACCCGCAGTTTATATTGATAATTTGATATGCTCAAAATGAATAGAATGAGTATCAAAGTTGCATATAATTTGGGGTGTGATATCCACACACCCTTTTTTACTTCTCACACACCCTTCTAATTTTCGGCCGCCGGATCGAATGAATTGAAGAAGATCAACAGACAGAAATTAACAAAGGGTGTGTGAGAAGTAAAAAGGGGTGTGCGGACACCCCTATATTTTATGCAGTGCAGAATTCTAATACTTGCTATGCCGATCAGAACTGCTGAAAAATTCACAAGTTCTCACTTTTTAAGATTTTTCTTAATTATTTCTATGTTGAAGTTGTATTCTTAACCTAGTTTGTGTAATGGGTAGTTGAGACTTGAACCCACTGTGTGTCTGTAAGTATAAACCTTCAAAATGATCCGTAGTTTTACACAACATGGCATCTTCATAGACAATTGTTGTTTTGATTAAGCTGTCATCTTTCTAGTATTTCCAAGTGTTGAAATAACTTTCAGAAAGCCTTACGTTTCTATATTTGTGTAATATGTATCTTCCGAGTTACTTTGGAAGTTTAATTTGTTATTTTAAATCTTAGGTTCAAAACTGACGAGGAGAGGACACCAGTTTATCGCATTGTTGAGGAGACATTTCCACCTTTGCTTAATATATTCAACAGGCTTGTCCAAATACCCAACCCATCACTTGAAGTAGCAGATTTGATCAAGTTTATCTGTAAAATTTTCTGGTCATCCATATATGTATGTTCTGGACATAGAGGTCGAAGGAATCATGATTATTGTTCAGTAGTATAAATTAATATTAGACAAACTTTTATATGTATCATTTTTTGGTGCCTCTTTCAGCTAGAGATTCCAAAGCAACTATTTGATGGAAATGTGTTCAATGCTTGGATGATGCTTTTCTTAAACATATTGGAGAGACCTGTTCCTTCTGAAGGCCAGCCTTCAGATCCTGATCTTAGAAAAGCATGGGGGTGGTGGAAAGTGAAGAAATGGACTGTCCACATTTTAAATCGGCTGTACACTCGGTAAAGATTTAGATAAGGTTTTTTTGGAATAACTTTTAGAACAAATTAACGATGAACAAGAACTAGGCATATATCTGACATTTTGTCCCATTTAATATTTTATTTCTAGGTTTGGAGATTTAAAAATTCAACTGCCAGAAAACAAAGCATTTGCTCAAATGTTTCAGAAGAATTATGCAGGGAAGATTCTGGAGTGTCACTTAAATTTGTTGAATGTGATCCGAACTGGTGGCTACTTACCTGACAGAGTTATCAATCTCATTCTTCAGTATTTAAGCAATAGGTGGGCAATTTTTTTCTCATGGGTTAAACCCTTCTATTTGACTGCATTTTATTTGTCTGGTGGTGTATTTATTCTTTTATTAATGATCTTTTTTTGTTAAATTTCATTTAATGGATAGTAAGGTGGCCTAAACTTAAATGGAGTTGCCCAATATTTTTTGTGATTTATATGGTCCCAAATGTCTAATGAATATCTATTGGGCACGGAGAAATCATGCACAAGGGAGAACAATAGTAGTTCTGACAATGCTTTAAATTCAACTCTGCGTTGTCTAGCATGGGGTTTAAGATGTATGATGTGGAAAAGTTACTTGTTTTTGGTAAAGTTATTGTTTTGTAGTACACCTCTGAATATTTTTGGAAAATTGAGTGCTTTTGTCTGTCCAATACAAATCCAATGAAACTCCATAAGGACTGGTATCTCTTGACTAAGATAATTTTTCATGTCAAAATTAGAATATTTGATGTACCAGATTTTTGTGAGCATGGTTCCATAATGTTATCTAAAACTTCAAAGCTGTGCTAATAGGTCCTGATGGTTCTTTTAGCCTGAAGAACCTTAGCACCACCTCATTTGTTATTATTCTGTGATGTGGTTCAGCATATTATTCATGAATATTCTGAAAGTTTGACGTGATTGTTACTTTTCCATTTTATTATCTCCTTTTAATTTTAAAATTACTGTGATCCTATGAATATTAAATGTACTTGACTTTTCATGTAGTTACCCTGAGAAAGAAATCCTAGTTTTTGAAGTGAACTTATTTCATGTGACTAATCAATAATGTTATAATCTATAAAGAAAAAAATTTGTTAAACTTATGTTGTTGAGTGGTTTCTGTTGTATTGGATCTGTCAACCTTCAATATGAAGTCTCTGTATACAACCATGTTGTTTTTTGTGTTAATTAACTTATGATTTGCCTAACCTCCTTTCATTTGTTTGTATATGCAGCATATCAAAGAATAGCATGTATAATCTGCTGCAACCTCGACTTAATGTTCTTCTTTTTGAGATTGTTTTTCCCCTTATGTGTTTCAATGACAATGATCTAAGGCTTTGGGATGAAGACCCGCATGAATATGTGAGGAAGGGTTATGGTCAGTTTTCAAACTCTTGTTTTATCACTTGAAGATAACTGTTCATTGATGGTTTATTCGTTTTCTTGCTGGTGCAGATATCATTGAAGACTTATACAGTCCAAGGACGGCTTCCATGGATTTGGTGAGTGAGTTGGTTAGAAAACGTGGAAAGGAAAATCTTCATAAGTTCATTCAATTCATTGTGGAAATTTTTAAGAGGTAGCTTTTCGTGATCTTTTGAAAATGATACGTGTGTATTGGTGATTCAACATTGACTTTTTTTCCTCTTAAAATTTTTATTTCCTGATGCAGGTATGATGAAGCACCAGTGGAATATAAGCCGTATCGACAGAAAGATGGTGCTCTTCTTGCTATTGGAGCACTTTGCGACAAACTGAAACAAACCGAACCCTACAAGTCTGAACTTGAGCATATGTTGGTGCAACATGTATTCCCTGAGTTTAGCAGTCCTGTTGGTCATCTTAGAGCTAAGGTTTGCTACATGAAATTCCTTTTCTGTATTTCTTACAGTAATTGTTTGTATTTTTTCGGTTATGTTGCACCCCTGTGGTATTATATAGATCTCTATTAAGACTTTCGACTTGTTGCACCCCGTCCAAGAAAGTATTGCATATGAAAAATGAGGTGGACGGTGACGAGGGAGTAGTCTTGAGATTCCAAGAATTGGTAGTATGCAAACAAGCATTACATGACTGGTTGACCACCAAAGCAGTACAAGAATTAAGTTACAATCAACTTGGAACACCGACCCTAAAGATCCTTGAAAGGATATCTGATCTTTTCATAATCAAGAATCTTTTATCTCACTTTATCCATACAATCTCGAAAGAAGCCCTCTTGGTCTTAGAAATTGGCGCATGCTCGCTACCCGACTGTCAGGAATCTGTCATCACTTGCAACTTTGTCTAGAAGAAACTTGAAATGTACGCCCTCACAGACATAAATATATTAAATACAGTGCACATGCACCATAGGGGGAGTTATTGGTAGAAAGAGAGGGCCTGTATGCAAGGAGTATGGATTAAAAAAATAAAAGTAAAAATAGTAAGTTGATTTTAAATGAACCATAGAACATCCTCCTTTCTTCAATCTATTATCAAATGTTTGTGGTGAAATGTTGGACAGCCTCTTTGTCCAGCAAGGGAGAGTGAGCTTTCAATAGTAGTATTAATGAACTTCATTGGATTCCAAGATAAAAGGAATAAAGCTTTTCCTGATGCTTGTCCGTAACAATTGTTGCTTAATAACAATGATCTTCAGTCGTGATAATTTCTGTGCAATAGTCTTTGGTTTTCATTTTTGAATTTTCACAAGTGTTCTTAGTGTTTTATTGAACCCTTTGTAAATTAATGGAGGAGGGTGGAAGTTCTGTTTTTATTCATTCTTACACTTGACAGCAGTTTTGAATATAATATGTACTTTATTCTTCTTCCCTTTTGTAGAGTTTTCTTATGTATTGTATTCATTATACCTTTTTTTTTTTATTAAAAAGGCATTCTTATCCTTCATTATGAAATGAATATTAGGCAGCCTGGGTTGCGGGACAGTATGCTCATATTAACTTCTCGGATTCGAACAATTTCCGTAAAGCATTGCATAGTGTTGTTGAGGGGATGCGAGACCCGGAACTTCCTGTTCGAGTTGACTCAGTTTTTGCATTGCGCTCTTTCGTTGAAGCTTGCAGTGGTACATAGCTACATCTCTCTCTCTCTCTCTCTCTTGCATTCATGTAGTCTTTTTCTGTGTGTAAATTTTTTTTGTATGCCATGCAGATTTGAATGAGATCCGGCCAATTCTTCCTCAGCTTCTTGATGGTATGTGGATTGAAAACTTGTTATGCATCATTAACTATCATCATGAGACTTACCCAATGTGTACATTTTCCTGTGCAGAGTTTTTCAAGCTCATGAATGAGGTTGAGAATGAGGATCTTGTCTTTACTCTGGAGACAATAGTAGACAAGTTCGGGGAGGAAATGGCACCTTATGCTCTTGGTTTGTGCCAAAATCTGGTAAGATTTACTTTTCAGTTTTTTTGAGAGTACTTCTGCTTCATTTTCAAATATGCTTGCATAATTCTGTTGTTTACTTGTTTGTAGGCAGCTGCATTTTGGAGGTGTATGAATACTGCTGAAGCTGATGATGACGTTGATGACCCTGGTGCTTTGGCAGCAGTTGGTTGTTTGCGTGCTATTAGCACCATTCTTGAATCAGTGAGCCGGCTTCATCACCTTTTTGTCCAAGTTGAACCAACTTTGCTTCCTATAATGCGCAGGATGTTGACAACTGACGGTCAAGGTTTGAATGACAGTTGTATTCCTTTGTGTTGTATATCTACTATCTAGTGCTTCTTTTTAGTCCAGTTCAAAAAGTGGTATGTTTTACTGCTTTCTCTAGGGCCAAGGTCACTGTTATATAAAAGAATGTTTCACTCCTTTCACCAGGGTCGAGGTCACTGTTATATATATAAAAGAATGTTTCACTCCTTTCACCAGGGTCGAGGTCACTGTTATATAAAAGAGAACATTGTTTGATGGGTGTATCCTCCATCCTGAACATCATCAATTCTTTATATGGCAGTTTTTAATAATAGGAAAAAAAAACTATTGGGTATTTTTGTTCCTTTAAAATCCCCTCAAGTCAGAAAAAGAAACTTTGTTTCTCTGATGCCCAACTTGATTTATGCTACTACTTTGAAAATTTTTTGCAATTCAAGAAACTTACCATGTACCTTTGCAAATTAGTTTAATGATCTTTGTTATATTAGAGTTCAAAACACTAGTAAGATCTTAGGTTAAGATACCTGATTTCTTTCTTTGGTGTTATACACATTGTTGATTAAGACTAACAGATCTACACTCCTCTTGTAATTTACCTTGCAGAGGTTTTTGAAGAAGTGTTGGAAATCATATCGTATATGACATTTTTCTCTCCAACAATATCTTTGGATATGTGGAGTCTTTGGCCATTAATGATGGACGCATTGGCAGAATGGGCTATTGATTTCTTCCCAAGTTAGTCCCATATTTTAATATCTGTGGATTAAACTTTAATTTTACATGAAACAAGCACATGAAAAATAGTATCATTCCATGATTCCCTGCTTCATGTTCTATACTTTGGTTAATTTTTGTGATAATTATCTCAACTTAGGATATTCTGGGCAGAAGTAGAACCTATTGTTAGCGTATAACTAGTAACCTTCCATTTTCTCTTGATACAAACAATAAAAAACCAATCCAAATAAACCTTAGGATTGAAACAAACCCAGCACCTGGTTGTATCTGTGTTCAGCCCTTGGTACACTTGAACTTGTAAAATGGTACAATGCGTACCTAATGCTTAACATGATTGCACACCATTGATTTGGGGGGAAACAGCAAAAATCATTTCGTATTTGGAAATTTTGACGGTTCATGCAATTATGCACTCATGTACTCGTATTATTTGTTCCTTTGTAGATATTCTGGTTCCTTTGGATAACTATATTTCCAGGGCGACTGCACAGTTCCTCACTTGTAAAGAACCAGACTACCCGCAAAGCCTTTGGAATATGATTGCAGCTGTGAGTTACTTCTATGTTACCAATTTTTTATATTCTTGTTAGACTGAAGAATGCATATAGGATATGACTTGTGCTCTTTATTTCTATATTATTTAAGCAACCACTACTGAATGGAACAATTCATGAAATAATAATACTAACTTAATTATCACATTAAATCAAGCAACTCACTAAAGTCAGTTGGACAGAACTAAGGACCAAATATCTTCTTAATTGGGACAGCTTGTGGGTGACTTTAGTGAGTTGCTTGAGTTATGTGATAATTAAGTTAGTCAGTTCATATAGTTAGATCCTAAATTGAGAGTTTCAGTTGGTCAAATAGATATTTATTGCAATGGCAACCAAGCAGACCCTTAATATCTATGGTGATTGAAATTTATGGTAATACGGTCTCTTTGCTCTTGTTGATGAGATGTGCATCCTTCTTCTGTTCAGATCATGTCGGATAAAAATATGGAAGACAGTGATATTGAGCCTGCTCCAAAGCTCATTCAAGTAGTTTTTCAGAACTGCAGAGGGCAGGTTGATCAATGGGTTGAACCATATCTTAGAATTACAGTTGAGCGGTTACGCCGATCAGAGAAGTCATACTTGAAATGTCTTCTCATTGAAGTGGTAAGTAGCCAGACATCAACTTATGTATTTCTCATTTTAAATCTTCTCTTAAAGTCTTATGTCTGCCTAGTGGATCTGTGCCTTAGAGGAAACTAAACATTGTAGAATATTTATGTCATCATAGCTATTAACCATATCATTTTTTCCCCTGGACCCAGTTAATTAGTTCGATGAAATTGGTGCTTTTGGCCACATAGGAACATGGATTTATATTATCATGTACCTAGAAACTCTTATATTAGTCCATTAAAATAGTGAAGTCACTGAATGTTGGTTGAAATCTGGCATTATATATATTATGCTCACAATACGGACGTCTACAGAAAGTGATTTTTAATTGTCATCGGACAATGTTTCATTAGCTTTACTGTCTCTAAAAAATTTGCTTAACAAACCGACATAATTAAAAGTCAACTCCTCTGCAGTTCCTACACAAGCAAGTTGTAGCCTTTTCCTTTTACTGTATGACTGCAATGCCAGAAGCGATGGTGACCCGTTCATAACTTTCTAGCATATGTGACATTATAAACTGACCATTTAAAGCTTTTATAATGACAACTGTTGGAGCCTTTGTATGATTACTTTTTTTTTTTTTTTTGCCAAATTTGTATGATTACTTGATATGTTTTTAATTGCTTTCTCTTTCCTGTTGGCAGATTGCCGATGCACTATACTATAATGCGGCTTTGGCACTCAGCATATTGCAGAAGCTGGGTGTTGCAACAGAGATCTTTAATCTTTGGTTCCAGATGCTGCAACAGGTCAAGAAAAGTGGTGTGCGGGCCAATTTTAAGAGGTAATTCATGAATTTGGTTTCACATTGGTGTTGCCCCACGAACTGAGTTTGTTTCCCTGTGCTTACCTGCCTTATATGTGAATGCTCACATTGGTATTGCTTCTTGAGGAAGTGTTTGATGTAGAGAGTGATTGAGTTTTTCATTGCAGGGAACATGATAAAAAAGTATGCTGTCTGGGTTTGACATCATTAATGACACTCCCAGCTGAACAGTTGCCTGGGGAGGCATTGGGCCGTGTTTTCAGGGCTGCCCTTGATCTCCTGGTTGCGTACAAGGAGCAAGTTGCAGGTATGTTCTCCCCTTTAACCATATAGATTATATACTAATACAGGCCTCATTCTTTTGTTGTGTGCTTTTGTCCTTTATATGCACTAAATATCTTTTAATCCTCTATTTTTCTTTCTTGGACTTGTCCACAATAAATCCCTCTTTTTTCACTTCAAAATTTTAATGAATTTATCTACTATATTATTGTTTTTACTGTTGTTCTTAAAAACTTGTAAGCGTGTGGCCAGTTTCTTTTCTTTTACATAATTTTTCTAATTTTTTTCTCTCCCATCCCTATTGTTGTCATGGTCTTATTGTTAATTTCACTGGATTTGATTTACCTCTCTGGTTGTATCTCCAATTAGAATAATATCATAGAAACAAATGAAAGCATGAGAGGAATGTGTGACAGTGATTTAATTTGATGAATGAGAATATTTAGATTTATAATGTGAATTATACAGATTTAGGAATGAGAATATTTATGCGTTTCAATGTAGCTAGGAAAATATGTTACTTTTACATTTTAACTTATAACTTTTGTTGGCATGGCTCACACACTTGTATAAATAAGTTTTTTACTATCAGTTTTAGAGACTTAATGTTGTTTTGGCAGAAGCTGCAAAGGAGGAAGAACCAGAAGATGACGATGAAATGGATGGTTTCCAAACTGATGATGATGATGAATATGGTGATGGATCTGACAAGGAAATGGGACTTGATACCGAGGATGGTGATGAAGCTGATAGCGTTAAACTTCAAAAGTTAGCTGCACAGGTGTGCTCTGTTTTCTTATTAGAATTTTGTTTTAGAGAGAATACTTGTTATCCTATGGTGGTTATATTTTATGATCCCTTTTAGACTAAGGGTGAAGTTAAACACGCAATGTGTTGTGTTGCCACTTTACACTGGTTTGTGATGCCTAGTATTGACTGAACAATTCACCCTTCTAGCTCATCCCAAATTTTGAATCTATTTTCCCTTTTTTCCTTTGAGACTGAAATTACATCATGACAAGTTAGTCAGGCTTTCTGGTAATTCTCGACGCTGTACTTCTGTTCAAGTTCAGTTCCTTTAAATTATTGTTGTCCTCATGACGTGTGCTGTGAAAGGCCAGCCTGGTGCTTGCCCAGGTACCAAGTCAATAAAGATGCCTAACAGTCCCATAAGACCATTTAGGCCTGCAATTTATGCAGTGCATAGTTCCGTGCATCCCTTCCCTCGAGGGATCGCTAGCTTCTTTATTTTCAGCTCAAGTAATTATATTTTCTTTTACCACGTTTTTCGCCTTAGTCTTTCTTGATATGCATCCTTGGACGGAACATTAATTATCATTTGGGGGTGCTACAGTCAAAGTCTTTCCGGCCTAGTGATGAATACGACTCAGACTCGGACGATGATTTCAGTGATGATGAGGAGTTACAGTCACCAATTGATGATGTGGACCCTTTTATCTATTTTGTTGATGCAGTCAAAGGTATGAGGACAGTCTTTCCCATGCTATCTGTTTAAAAACTTTTTGAATTTATGGCATGTCTGACATGTTACCTTATTTCCTATGCTTTTCTTGTGAAGGCATGCAAGCATCGGATCAGTTGAGGTTTCAGAGCCTTATGCAGACTCTGGACTTCCACTATCAGGCTCTTGCAAATGGTGTTGCACAGCATGCTGAACAGAGGAGAGCAGAAATTGAAAAAGAGAAGATGGTGAAGGCAGCAGCTGCCACAGCTTCATGATTTTGCTTCACTTGTTGTGGCTTCAATTTTGCCTTGCTCTTCTTTGCCTTTTCCATTCATGTAGTAATGGGAATATAGGGAACGGTCCATTCAGAGTATTTGGTTGCTTCTGGTCACGGTTGTCAGTGAGCCCCAAGGACATTTCAGTTTGAAGTACTTGGAGCGGTTGTCTGATGAGTTGCAACAATATGCAAAATTTTGGGGAACTCTGGAGCTGGCACATCAATTCTGGGTTTGGTTTTCAGTCATGGTCTGGTGAGTCAGGCCATTCTGTGGGAGGATACACCTTGATCCGACTGTTTGTGTTGTCATTTTTCCTATTTTTGTTCTTGTTTTTCGTGTTCAAGAGTCTCCTGTGGTATAGGCATACCATTTATTCAGGTCGAGATTCTCTTCTACAGGGTATTGTTGATTTGGATCCCGTAGGCTTTCATTGTGCATACCAGCGAGGGTTCCCTGCACCCCGAGTGTAATATTTTTGAGTGGCCATTGTATGGGGGGTTATTTGATGGCTGTATTGATAAATTTTTGTTAAGTCTGCAATTTTCCCCCTTTTTTCTCATCATTTTTTGGTATATATAGTAAAAAGAAAGTCAGCAGTGTCGATTTATTGGGTTGGGAGTTTTGACATGAATTCAGAGAGAGAGCTCCGAGGGTTGCTTTGCTGCTTATTGTAGAAGTGTGAAGAACCTATTTTTTAACAGATTGGTTAATTGGAAATGGTGGATTTTTAGTTAATTCATTGACTTATGCGTTGTTTGTTCTATTTAATCTTTTATTGTGTTTTTGTATTGTTATAAGGTGGTTTATTGAATCAGCAGGCGTAGAGTACATGCATGGATAACAATAGATAGCCAACGAACCATCTAACGTAGAATGTGAATGCAAAGAAGGGCCTAAATTTGTTAAACAGTCAGCTGCGAAGTTCGCTTCTCAAAAGACATTGACAAAACTGATGGATTCAATATTATGGGCAAAATTCATATCAAGTAAAACTCTAAGCTTTCAGGGAACGGAATAAACACCATTGGTGCAATCAATAAGGATTTATGAGTCCCCTTGAACAAGAATATTTTTATGTCCCACTCTGATAACTTGCATAAGGCCAAGACGTGCTTCCTCCAAGAGCACATTAGAAGGAGCATGAGGCTTTACTCCAGTAATCAAAGGGTAGTTTTATTCACACCCCACAAATTTATGAAACCCACCCTACATTAAAACAAATTCCTACAAAATTCCAATTTTACCCTTGTTTTTTCTGAACCCACCCCCCATTCATTGTGGGTGCATGAGGCTTTTGGCCTTAATCTTAGGTGTTATTATTTTGCAGGTGCATTTTTGTCAAAGGAAGAGACGGCGGAAATTTGCATCCACAAATTCGTGCTTTCATCGAGAGCTCTGATCCGAAGACTCTTGCTTTCAACTTCCTTCCGTCGTAGATCTACGAAGACGATGGCAAGAACTTCATAAACTACAACCAATGGGACCCCTTACGTTGAAGGACAAGGACCAACCGATGGAGATCGCAACGTGGCTCCATGCCATTGCTCCTCGAGGCTTACCTCGGCAAAGACCACTCCTTTGCCACCATGAGGTACCGTGGCCATGCCAGCAGCAACAGCTGCCACTGTAGTGGCCCATGGGGTAGCCTTCATTCATCACGAGGAAACCTTAAGGCAGGAGGTCCACGGCCCAAGCAGCCAGCAGGCACAGACCCATACAGCTGCTTGCCCTCGATAGCAGCCTCTGACACCTACCACCTTCACTTGGACATGAGTGCCAGAATAAGGCAACCTAAGCGGCGCCAATCGCGACCCAAGTTGCAGCTTAGCACGAGCCCAGCACGACTCCAGCTCGAGGCTAAACAAGACAAGCCGAGGCGGCCCAGCGCCCATGCGCCCGACCTGCTCCCACAGCCCTCAAGACGGTCCAGCATGGTCACAAACCAGTTCAACCAACCATATCCAAATTCCGAGGTTAAAGGTTGAACCAAGGGTATCTTTACCCTATATTTCTGCGAATCTAACCCATCTTGGCTCAAGCTTTTTACTCGGAGTCAATTACACTTCCACAACTGAAGCAAACGTCTATCGTCCCAGCTCTTTCACTCTAAATGACGAACAACACTTATCATGACATGTCATCGAACTGACAAGCGCCTTCGCGCAGCAGACTACCTTGCTGAATCAACTCTTATAGCGCACCAAGATATAGCGTGCCCCAGACGAGGTGTCCCGAATGAGGACAAAGGCAGGCGATGAAGTTTGTCTCCAGCTACATCTCGGCAAGCAACCCCTCGACCAGCCGCGAACCGAGCGTTCTAGTAATTTACACTCCCGCCTGGGCCCTTGAGATAGTGTATTCTCTCGGTTAGGCCTACGAACAAGCATACATTTACGGTTGGGGCCACATTCTGATAATCAACATGGACAACCTTCC
Organism: Malus sylvestris; assembly: GCF_916048215.2. Classification (NCBI taxonomy): domain Eukaryota; kingdom Viridiplantae; phylum Streptophyta; class Magnoliopsida; order Rosales; family Rosaceae; genus Malus; species Malus sylvestris. The sequence continues at coordinate 37,289,235 of NC_062272.1, read as the reverse complement.
AGGCGAAGTATTCATTAACGGCTAGGCCCGCAAAAAGCATCATCCACCTTACATCGTAGTAGGCAACATGATAGACGGAGAGAAACAGTCGCTCAATCCGGCTCAAGTTTAATCGACAACCTACAAGTAATCCGCTCGTCTGCCAGGAACTTACCACATGCACCGTAGCCGTGGCATAGACGAGCCGAACATAGGGAAGAGTAGCTTAGACCAGCAGGTCATGACTAGGGGTAGCTGGAAGCCCCACTGCCCTGCAAAGGCAAATTCAAGAAGACGTAGAGAGACTTCTCACTGAGCGATTGCATGGATTCTAGTGCATCGAAACCACATATTAGGCCCTTTGCAAAGACGTGGCACACATGGGCAAATCACCTTTCACAAACGAGATTAAGCAGACCGAGTGATCACTCATATATTTCATGCATTTATACCATCAATTTCTAAAGTCTTTGTGATGTTTTTGTGTTAAAATTGTGGCATTTTATCTTACCTTGTGTTAATGTACAGTTAATTTTGTTTTAGGATCAATTTCAAGCAAAATGGAATAAAGAAAATAGAAAAAAACAAATAAAAGAATTAAAGGTGGAGCACGTGGAGCACTAAGTGTGAATTGAAATGGCTGCCTTTTGACAAAGGCAGAGAGACACGGGCTGGAAAGAACAGAAAAAGAAAAGAAAAAAAAAAAGAAATAAATGGGACGGTAAAAGGAAAGTAGGACACAAGAGGAATAAAGAGCAGGAATGGTGGAAGGAATAAGAAAATAAAGAAGTGGGAAGACATAGAGGAGTGGAAGAAAAAGAATAAAAGAAATAAAAAGGAGAGGAAGGCGCAAGAAATAAGAAGAGAGAACGGAAATAATAAGAGGGAGAGGAGAGACTGACAGAGAGCAGGAGTGGAGAGACTGTGCGGGAGCAGAAGCACATAAGCAGAGGGAACAGAATCACAGACTGACAGCAGACGCAAGAGGCACGGCAGAGAGCAAAGCTTCACTCTATTTTTCTTGGTTTTATCTTCTCAAACCCATGTTTTACTTTTGGTTTAATTTGAGAATTATGTGTAACTAAATTTTAAGTAGTTAGGGGCTGTTTTGAAGCCCCGAATATGATTGTAAGTTTGTTGTGATATTTTGTTTGAATGACTTTTATGAAAGGATGAAAATTGTTTCACTACTTATGTCATTGATAAATTCTTTATGTGTTTCTATGGATGCATACATAGTGAGCATATCTAGGATTTTAATGCTACGAATATATGTTTACCTGCCCTTGTTGAATGAGGACCTACATATGTTCTAGAGTAGCACTTGTTAAGATTTCTAGGATAAGTAAGACAACGCCAGTACTTACGATGCCTTGTGATGACTCAAACTCTTTTTATTCTTAATGATTTCTACTTGTTAAATCTATGAACACGCCATTCTAGATTGCATGTTAGGGACTAAGTTAAGTTGAAAACGCCATTCTCTTAACATACTACGTAAGAAAGAGTAATAGGTTGAGTTCTAACAGTGAGCCAACTTGAGCATCTTCATCCGGAAATAAAAGGGATTTAAATGAAACATAACATGCTTGCATGATTATTTGGTGGTGGATAGCATTTCCCCTAACTCGTTTTCTTAACTTGTGAATTAAAATCTATTGGTATTATTTAAAACTTGTTGAGGTCCTGTTTTGTCCGATTTAATTTAAATAGCTAATCAACTCCAAAAATCCCAAAAATTTGTGTGAGCATAGCTTGGTGTGTCTAGTTTATGTGTATAAAATTTCGTTGCATTTGGATAAGTTTAAGTTAGTCTCATAATTATTGTTCGGTGGCTGGTCAGTGGAGACAGCCACCCTGTTTTTGTGACATTTTAAGTATTTGGATAAAACAATCTTCTGCGGGAAAGACCCTTATTTTCATATGCTACAATCGACAAATTTTAGTGTTAATAAGGAAAATTAATAGGATATTTGTGGGCTACTTTGTGGTGTGTTTTTATGCCTACCACCGAGCCCTTGCGTAAGTTCAATACGTCGCATTTCACCCTATATAAGGGAGATGGAGACTTGGAAAAGCACTTGAAGCACTATCGCAAGGCAACGATCCTCTACAGAGCCAACAACGCTTTAATGTGCAAGATATTCGCCACTAGTTTGCAGGGCGAGGTGCAAGATTGGTTCCATACCCTGCCTTCACAGTCCATCTAGAGTTTCAACGAGCTTTCCGTAGTTTTCACTAAGGAATACTCATCCTACGGCTCGATCAAGAAGAAGTCTGACCATCTCTTCAACATCAAGAATAATCCAAAGGAGTAGCTTCATAACCTCAGAAGAAGTCTGAGACAACTCAAAAGAAGGTGGACAAGAAGCAATCCAACGACTAAAGTAGGCGGGGGGCTAAGTGCAGAGACAGGTCCCCCGCAAGAGGAGGTCAGGTTACCAAGAACTATACCAAGTTCTTTATCCTGATCAACTAAATCCTCTATGACCTCAAGAATGAGCCTTGGTTCAAGCTACCAAGACAACCCAAATGAGACACCTCCAAGCTAGATCACACCAAGTACTATGCGTTCCACCGAGGTCCTAGTCACACGACCGACAACTACCATACCTAGAGGGACTCCCCAAAGAAGCTGGTGAATGAGGGTAAATAAGACAGATACCTAGACAAACCAGTTGTGTAGCCGAGAAGGAACGCAGATAAAGACAATGAGCCGTCTACCAAGACCATCAGAATCAACAACATATTCGTTGAGTCTGAATACTTGGGGACCACAAACAATTCCAAGAAGAGGAAGATCTAGTAGGCTATAACAATCTCCTAGGTTCAGGTAACAAACACCAAACCTGAACCCATTGTTGGTTTCACCGAGCAGAATGCTGAAGGAGTTAACTTCCCACATGACAATGCTCTGGTAGTGTCTGTTCAACTAGCACATGCTATAGTCGACATAATGATGGTGGACAACAGTAGCATAGTAAATCTACTTCAGCTATCTGTCATTTAGAAGATGGGCCTGGAAAGCATGATAATACGTCGAGTAGAGGTATTTACCAGATTTAATGGATACACCTCAACTGCTATTGGCAACATAACACTCAATGTGAGAACACCACTAGTAGTTTCAAAGCAGACGTTCATTATAGTCAGTGATCCGTCTCCCTAAAACGGGATCCCAGGAAGACCTTAGCTAGTGAAACTGGGCGCTATAACCTCTGTCGAGTACCAGAAAATCTGATTTCGCATTCCAGAAGGAGGAGTCAGAAAGATCAAGTTTGACCAGGCCCCATCTCGATAATGCACGGTGCAAACGCTGAAAGAGTCAAACAAGAAGTCTTTCACCCCTGTAGAAGTTATCGAGGTTTAGAAAGACAAGCCTACTGCCAAATAGCAACTACAGCAGACAGGTCAAGATGAGGGTGTTTAGGAGGACACACCAATAGAGGAAAAAGGTTGAAAGCCAGAAAAAGACGTTGAATACATCATTCTTGATCTCGAGCAGCTAGAGAAGGCGATTAGAATCAGATCATGACTGAGCCCGAAGGAAAAAGAAGAGCTCAGGGTTTTTCTTAAGGAAAACTGTGATGTTTTTGCATGGTCACCCTCCGACATGCCCGACATTGATCCCAATATAGCCTGCCATAAGCTACATGTTGACTCTGCTACCAAACCGGTGATCTAGAAAAAAAAAACACTTCGCTCCAGAATGAGTAGTGATTATTAAGGTAGAGATAAACAAGTTACTGGAAGCCAGATTCATCGAGGGAGTGGCGCATTCAGCATGGCTAGCCAACGTCGTGCTGGTAATGAAGAAAGAGAAGGGCAAGTGGAGAATATGCGTAGACTACACCGACTTCAACAAGGCTTGCCCGAAAGATCCATTTCGTGTCCTCTAAATAAACTTTTGATGGACTCAACTGCTAAGAACCAGCTGCTTAGCTTCTTGGACGGATATTCCAGCTACAATTAGATTGCCATGTTCGAGCCCGACAAAGAGAAAACTACATTTGTGATCAAGCGAGGCACCTACTACTACAAGGTTATGCATTTAGGCCTTAAGAAGTAAGAGCTACCTATCAAGGGTTAGTAAACATAACGTTCAAAAAGTAGATTGGGGTTACCATGGAGGTCTATGTCAACAACATCATGGTAAAAGGAAAGCAACGATTAGACCACCTTAGAAACTTGGCAGAGACATTCAGTATCCTTAGCGAGTACAAGATGAAGCTTAACCCTATTAAATGCACATAGTCTCCTTAAGTCGATTTTTAGGGTACCTTGTAACCTAGCAAGGAATCGAGGTACATCCCAAATAGATCAAAGCAATCTTGGAGATGAAATCCTCCACCACTTTGAAGGAGATCCAAAGTTTGACCGGACGAGCAACCTCTTTTTTTTTTTCCCTCTTGCACTCAACAGATTGATGCAAGCCCTTTTTTCAAGGCCATCAAGAAGGCGCAAAGAGACAAGTGGGACGATGAGTGCGAGAAAGCATTTCAAGACTTGAAGAGATATTTGACATCCCTTCTGCTACAATCTAAGTCGGAGGCAGCCGAGGAATTATACATTTACTTGGTAGTCTCAGACGTAGCAGTAAGCTCTACCCTCATACAAGAAGAGTTGGGAGCCCAACTACCAGTGTTCTACACTTTTAAAGCTCTCATCGATGCTGCAACAAGATACTTGAGGATTGAAAAGCTAATTTTGGCACTAATTGTTGCAACTCGGAAGCCCAGACCATATTTTCAGGTACATACAGTCGTCATCATAACTCAGTATCCTTTACGATCTATCCTACATGGTCCAGATGCTTCTCAATGAGTGATGAAGTGGGCATTATAACTCGGCCAATACGACTTAGTTTACTGATCCCGCACGGTTAATAAAAGCTCAGGTCTTGGCAGACTTCATAGCAAAGTTCATTCCTGGCCTGGAAGACTCAACAACACAGCCCAAAGATGCCTTCGAGCATGCCTTGGCCGAACCAACTCTTTCTGACAAAGAATTTTGGTGCCTACACATCGATGGTTCATCCAACTACAAAGGTTTTGGAGCGGGCTTGATTATCATCACCCCATATGGCTCGATGCTCGAGCAGGCAATCACTATAGGCTTCAAAGCATCAAACAATGAAGCAAAATACGAGGCCTTATTGGCAAGCCTCCGAATAGCACAAGATCTGGTAATCAAGAAGCTTATAATCCATTCTGATTCTTAACTCATCACTAGCCAGACTACCGAGGAGTATGTAGCAAAGCATCCAAGGATGACACTATACCTTGAGAAGGTACGAAAACAGCTTAAGGCGTTTCAGACTTACACCCTCACACTGGTGCCACGGGTTGACAATGCTCATGCAGATGCCTTAGTAGCCTTAGGCTTCGCTTTGAACTACCAATTTAGATGCTCCATCCATATCGAGTATTTTGAAAAGTCGAGCATAGAAAAAGAATCAGCAGTCGAGGTGTTACAAGTCAATACAACCTAAGCTGGCAAGACCCTATCCTCGAATACCTAATCAATGAGACACTCCCTGCAGAAAGATTGAAAGTTAGGAAGCTCCAAATAATGGCATCACACTACTACATGTGGAACATAATTCTCATCTAAATATCCTTTTCAGGCCAACATCTCTGTTGCCTAGCGCCTCCAAACGACTTGAAAGTTTTGAGTTTGATCCACAAAAAAGTTTGTGGAAACCACTCAAAGGCTAATCCTTAGCACATAAGCTCTTCAATGTCGGCTACTACTGGCCTACCATGCATTAAGACACTAAGGAATTTGTTGAAAAGTACAATAGCTGCCAGCGTTTCAAGCCTGTACCCACACTTCTTGCCAGCAAACTTCACCCGCGAACAAGCCTATGGCTCATGCAATGGTCAATCGACATGGTAGGGCCCATGCCGCCCACTACTATGGGCAGAGGCATGATGATCGTGGCCACCGACTACTTCACCAAGTGCGTAAAAGCTGAGCCTATGACCACCACTACTCAATCAGACATAGAGCGCTTCATATGGACAAACATTATGTGCCGATTCGGCATCCCATAATCTATCATCACTGACAATGGCCCGCAATTTATGGGCAAATACTTGGTAAAGTTCTTCCAGAAATATGGCATCAAGCAGCACATGTCCACACCTAGATATTCCCAAGGCAATGGGCAAGTGAAGGCATCCAAAAAGACAATCCTGGACATCTTTAAGAAATCCCTCACAGACAAGTAGGGAAAGTGGCCAAACAAACTTCCTGGTGTCTTATACATGTATCGCACAACCAAAAGGCGAGCAACCGACGAAACTCCTTTCTTCTTGGCATTTGGTTCAAAAGCATCATCCCTTCCAATGTCATCGTGCCAACATCAACACTACATTGCTAACTCTGGAGCAGAACAGAAAGGAGATGGCCACAAATCTAAATCTAGCAGAGGAGGAACGCGAGAAGGTTATCACCTGCATTGCAGCCTACCAGCAACAACTCATCTCCAACTACAACAAAAGGGTAAATATCTAGCAGTTTCAGCTAAGTCTGGTATCATTCCTCTCGTTTTTCAATGAAGATTTCCGAAGTTATTTATCACTTGGCTCAACTGTTGGAAATGTGCCTTAAAACCAATCATATGATGATACTTTACGGACATTTCACATGTTAAACTAATCTAGTTTAATATAGAAGGCAAAGATTATTGTTTTTAAGCTGTCTCATATAAATGTTATATGCTTAAACGATAAATCCAAGGAATATGTAATTAGGAGAATGTAATTTAAAGAAGTTAGATTCATAAGACCATTCTCTTTCGTATACATATCCTAAACGTTCCTGATCATAGGATTGCCAATTGGGCATTGACAGTCCGTTAAGATCAGTACGTGCTGTGTCTTCTCTCAGGAAGAGTGACTAGTCTCGAGTCATTGGTGTGATTGACACCAAGACATGCATGTAGGTGCTCAATAGAGAATGAGTCCACTGAACACGATCAACGAGGAGTTCTCATACTCATGTCACATGAGAACTCATGGTTGGGATAATGCAAAGTAGTCATTTGACCTGAGGCATCATAGTTGTCTTGTAGTTAAGTCCTTGATCTTTGACTACGTCAAAGTCACTCTGTCAGAGGTGTCCACGGCATAGTTGGGGTTAAGACACTTAGCCATGGAGGCAAGTGAATGCGCAACAAGGGATCTCTAACCTTCAAACCGTTTGAAGGAGAATACTCTATGATATGATTAAGAATCTCTGGCCAGAGTATGAATAATATTTAGGAAGTCGTTCCAAATCACATTCAAGGTAATCATATAAGTAAGAGAATCACATTGGATAGTAGACATGAATAAACTATTAAACCAAACAATGTGGTCAAGAGTATTGTATTAGAGAAAGACCGTATTGCATTGTAATCCTAAACTGAATAGGTTCTCCGCCTCTTCTGATTAGTTTGGGTAACCATGACATACTGCTAGGTGTCACTCATGGTTTGTAAGCCCTAAACGTGTATAATCACTAAGGGGAGAATTGAAAGTAAGTTTCAATTCACAATCGATTTGAAAGAGTTCTAATCGCCCACTGCCTCGCTAAAAGGAACCTAATGGATCGTACACCGTGTAAGGTAGAGATTGAAGAAACAACAGAGATGAGTAAGGATAATTAAATGGTTTAATTATTTATGGCAAGGATTAATTAATATGTTAATTAATCAAACGAATAAAGTTCGTTAAAGACCTCAAGTTAGTTTTGGGCCGCAAGGCCCAATGAGATTTGAATGTCAAGCCCATTAACTCAACTTGTATGACAACTTGAATAAACAAAGGGCTTGAAAGCCCAATAAACCCTTAAGGCCAGCCAAATAGAGGAGGGTAGTGAACTTACTTTAATTGCAAGTTTGCCACTCCATTGTGAGGTGGTATAAAGGCAACTTTATAGCCATTTCATCCTTAGGGTTTCTTTTAGAGAAAAGATGAGAACACAATGTCTCTCCCTTTCTCTCTAAGAGGCCGGCCACCCTAGAGGATTTTAGCTAGCAATCTTACTTCCTCTAGGTCACTCATCTCTTCTTCAAGTCCTTCCTTGGTGTGGAAAAATTAGAGGTTCTCAATTTTGGAAACTTGGAGAATCCTTTCAACCATCCTTATCCAAGAAATCCATGGATCTAAGAAGCAAGGAATGAAGGCCCTCTCCTTGGGTGATTAGCCTTTGCTTATGCAAAGAGGAATCAACAAAGGTATAAAATCTCTCAACTCACTTTGTTCTTGAGTTGAGTCTTGGTTCACCTTTCTACTAGGCTTTGAATTTCATGGGTAATGTTTTGTTTTGAGTGCATACAAGCATGATTCCGCCTTTAATTGTTAATTGCATGCCATAGATGTTGCTCAAATGAACATGGTTTTCACAAAATTTCCTTCATCAACTACGTATTTGCAACAACTGTTTACTCCTGCTCTCATTGAAGATTGCAACCCAATTAGGAACCTACTGCAAGAATTGCGCCCCCATGGACTAACCATGATTTCCTCCTAGGAAAGGGTAAACTATGCACTTCGAATATCCAGACGTGGATGGGTCAGACTGCCGTGGTGTAAATAGAGCACGATGGTCTGCACCATAATGGTCTTTTTCAAGGCCTAACTAAATTGAAGGACTTTAGTCTTTCGGTTTGATCCACGGGGACCCGGGCCTCAGAGACGGAGAAGGCACGCTACACAACTCGCCCTTTGGAAGGCAGCCCACAAAGATAGGCTGTAGTTCAACATCCTTGATGTGACTAGCTGCTGGTGACCCCGACTGAGCATTATGTATGTGACCAACTAGCGATCTTTATATTACGGAATAGTATTCCCTCTACCCATTAGAGGGACATCCATTTTGGGCTCGGCAATGTAACCAGCTAGCATTCGCAGCTGAGCATCTTTGGTGCAATACATAAGCAATCTCTGAGAGGATATGGAATTCTAGCTCCAGCTACATGCATAGGGTTTACACGGTTGAGCATCCTTGATGTAACTAGCTAGCATAACTAGTTGAACATCTTGTATGTGACCAACTTGCGATCTCTGCATATCCTTGGAAACATAAAGCCGCTGCCAATTTAATGAGTAGCCTACGGTTTCTGGAAGATCCTTGAAAACCTAAAGCCGGTGCCAATTTAACAAGCAGCCTATGATTTCTAGAAGATCCCTAGAAGCCTAAAGCTGATGCGAATTCAACGAGCAGCCTACAATTTTTGGAAGATTGCCTATAGTATACCCTTCGAGTAATTAGGTGCCTAAACCTATACAACCGCATAATTTTTGGAAAGGTTAACATGCAAGCACACATATACACTGCCTAGCGCAGAACAACCGTTTGGGTTTACACTGATTTCTAAAGTATTGTGCTACTTGCTATGCAACCTAGGAATTGGCTACATAAAGTGCAAATCGTTCTTTCGAACCACTGCCCATAAAATTCCATAGAACCATGCACTTTTGATGCGAAAGGGTAGCGAATTTCATGTCCTAGCAACCTTTAGTATGTTGTGATTCAGACCATGTAGCTCAAAGGATTAGAGAAATGACAACCAGCTAAGCAACCTATGGTCAGGGGGCAACAATGTGAGATAAGCTCAGCAGTTCAACGCCCTAAAAGATCAAAGTTAACAACCGAGTAGTCATGCATACTAACCTGCTTCTATAAGTAAAGCGCTTGGCTGCTGACTCTCTGGTTAATAGCTTTGTAGAGGTCTTAAGCCTAGATCGACAGTCACATAGGTCATGCAAGCCCGTCTCCTTATTAAAAAATGGCGCGCTTCGTTAACAACCTTGCGATTAAAGATCTAGTGAACCACCAATACGAAACATGCAACTATGAAAGTCATTTGGCCTTGCAAGTTAGAAGTTTCAAAAGATGCCTCAAGAAAGCGAAGATTCACACCCGACAACCCAAAGTTGGCTCCTAAAGCAATAGAGATGGGTTTGATTGCATTTTTCGAAGCTGCCTGCTTAATTGTTCATTCTACGGTAAAAGCTTGAAGCAAGGCAAAAAGATAAAGATGAAGTAAAGCGAAGAAAAACTGTTTATTAATTTCTAGCAAATTGGTAAATTGGCACGGATGCCAATAGAGTTCAAGCAAAGAAAAACTAGGAAAAGAAAAGAAAGTAAAACCTAAAGTTTATCTAAAAAGACTACTCCTCAGGAGCTTGGACATCTTCAGCAGCCGCATCACTCCCAGCAGCATCAACCTTCCGCATTTCATCTACAACTACCATATCATGGGTAGCACTATCGCCAGCCGCCTTTGCTTGGGTGGCACCAGCTTCGGCCGCACCAATCTGGGCAGCCGGATTTTCAGCTGCTTCACCAATGGCACTCTCGAAGGAAAACTTAAGCAGGTCCTCGAAAGAAATAGCAAAAAGCTTGTGGTCCTTGTCAGAAAAGGCGTAGTCAGACGACATGCCAAGGAAATGATCTATATAGACAAGCTTGTAGAAGTTAGCTGGCACTTGGGCAATAACAACCTCAAGACTAGACTTCTCGCTCTTTAACTACTTATTCCCCTCATTTAGTTCCTTTTTCAGGTTCTCGTTGGCAGACAACGCTCCTTGTAGCTCCACTTCATTGGACTCAAGTCTACTGACAACCTTCTTGAGTTGAACAATGTCATTATGCATAGTGACTAGCTCTATGTCCTTGGCATCACGGGCAGACCGAAATTCAGAAAATGGCACTCTTAAGGTCCTGCACTAGCAATGCTTGGACTTCAATCTCATTCTCTGCAAAGCCATACTTCCCATGGATCGTGTCAAGCTGAGCCTTTAAGTCATTGATATCTTAGCGAGCGATCTCAAGCTGCAGAGTAGTAGGGGCAGTGTAATGCCCTAAAAATTTGGAAGCTAAACACAGTGGTAGGCCAAAACCCTGTGGTTAATCTTTACTATATTAACATCAATCAATCTCCTTATTTAACACTTACTCAAAAAAAAAAAAATTATTTTGGCTAAATCTAACTTTAGAGTTAGACTGCCTACGTACCCTGTGAAAGGATCAAGCCAATCGTACTTCACCAACTGTACGAGAAATTTAACAAACACTAAATTAACAATCATGCGATATTGGAAGACTTCCTTCGAAGAATTTATTCCAAATTAGTTTTTGCCAACTAGTTTTTATGTAACGGTCACACACTTAATAAATATTCATCACCCAAATATATATACATAATCAGATTCCACAACTTTCTTATAATTTCTCCATCATGTCCAACATGAATAAATTTAGCCAAAGATCACCCAAAATCCAAGGTGAGGCTCATGGCTTGCCTACCTATCAACTTAAACCAATTCTATGCCACTTTAGTTACAAGTTTAAAAATCCACACATTTTCATCCAACTTACACCAAGAACTCAATATATATTAACTCATCTCTTAAAACCAAGAAGAAAATATGATGGGGTTTCTCGGGTTCTCACCTCCAAACTCCTCCAAAGTTGTTTATCAATCTGCCACTTTGCTACTACGCTCTTAAATCAACGTCACCACCACGAATCCTCAACAAAAACCCTAGAATTTGGAGTTAAAACACTTAAATCTCAAACTTGTTCGAAAATGAAACTTGGAATTTGGAAGATCCACTTTCATATCCTGGAAGTGCACGGTGAGAGGAGTATATTTCTCTCTTGGGTCGAGACGCATCTCTGACGAGGTTGGCCGGAATTGGCGAAAAAACACGAAAACCGTTGAAACTTCTAGGCTTCAATATATGGGCACACTTGGTTCCAGCATATGGTTTTGGTATCAAACTGAAGAGGGCTTTGCTATGAATACATAGCCTTGACCGTGCATGATTTCGTTGTCGTATGAGGAAGTTATTATTAAATGAAGTGTTGGGGTGAAGAAGAATTAAGAAGGAGAAGAACACAGCAGCATCCTTGCTACATCTGCCCGCAGGAAAGAAAAAAAAAGAGAGAAGCTTTTGGCATCTAGAATAGTCCCTCCCAAAATTACCATTTTGCCTTCCAACTTTAGAAACTCATAACTTACTAGTTCTAATTCCGAATCCACATCCGTTTGTGACCACGCATTCATTATGATAAGTATTATTTAAGTAAAATATAATATTTACCACCAAGTATCTTGAACTTGAAGGTCTCACAAAGATGAAATTACCCTTCTAGGGGCATTTTAGTTATTTCATCATAAGAGTGATTATTTTATCAGAACAATTAGGGACTGAAAGTATCAATCTATCCACCATCTTATTTGTCTTCCAACAAGTTCCACATAATCATATAAAAATGAATAACCAAATCATAAATCTAAAAATACATAGGGTATTAAAGGCAAATACATTAGATCCCTTGAAAAAGGCAGGTTCAAACTCCAACTCTTTAATTTTCTCAACAGCTGAGCAAGCTTATGCTACCATGGCTTCCGCTATCTCCCTAGCAACCTTAGCGTCATCTTGCTCCATACGTGTGTACTATCTTGCCAGGATCACAAATTTATGCATCATAGCAAGTAAGGATCCCCTTCATGACTGAGTTTCACGCCTCATGAAGAAACTGGAGTCAACAACCTTGCTCATGTCATTAACAAACTTGGTACATGCTTCTGTGTCCTCAAGAAAATTGGGTTAACAGCGCATGGATCTTGAAAAGCTCCTCTAAGGCTGGTTTGGCAGGCTGATCATGGCTGCTCATACAGGTAGGCACTTCCTGCTCAATAGGAGGGGTCGACCCTAGCACCGCCGTGGTAGTGGAATCACCATCTTCACTCTTCATCGTTGCAGGCTCATCCGAGATTGGATTAGACTTGGACACATAAAGCTGTCTCGAAATAAAACCATACACAGAGGGCACGACGGAACTCCTCCGCTGCGCAATCCTGTCAGCAACTGTTCTATCAACCTTCAGAGCAGCAGGTTTCACAAGCTCAGATCCAACAACCTTTTTCTTCCCTTTGGAATAAGTTAAGTTAATTACGAGCCTCCCAGCAGTGAACGAACCCTCACTGGCAGTAGCGAAAGTCTTGGGCTTCTTCTCTACCGACGGTTCTTGAGCAGGCAATGGGGATCTCTTTCTCCTGTCTCCACTAGCAACAGGCTCCATGGTGACGATCAGATAAAAAAATGCTTCATCCTTGATCTCCTGATCTTTTCTTTCAGAGGCAACCTACCTTTCTCCCTACGAAGAAGACTGAGCAGCCAACGCCACTCACGAAATTCAGCAAAGATCCCCAAGGTAATGTGCACTTTCTTCATGTCTAGAGAAGTCTTGGGAGTAGAGCTGAAGTCCGAATCTACATTAAAAAATAAGGACAAATAAGAAGGTTGCTTAACAAAAAGTATAAAGTAGCTTAGAGGGTAAGAAGCCCACTCACCATCTGTGAAAAGTAGTCGGGATGCGCAGCCCAAGAGAGAAGTAAGATTCCCACTCTCTGTTGATTTATAGGCCTCTCTAGCCCAGTCATGATCCCTTTTGCTCGAGTGGTTGAAAAGCCTATGGTGAGTCTTCAGCTACCTAACGCCATTGATGTGGCCTATGTGAAAGAAATACCAAAACTCGTTGGCAGTTAGGTCTAAGTCAAAGAACCTGCTCAAGTTGTGGAACCCCACCATCATGTAGACCGCATTCAAAGAGCACTGAGCAGGAGCACATTTCATGGAGTAGATCACTTTTTGGAAGAATCGACGCATAAGAAAGCTGAATCCCAACATAAAGTAGTAAGGGTGAAACTTGATAACTTTCCTAGAGCACACGGTTCACAGTTGCTACCATCCTTGGCTCGCTTCACGCGAACCCCAGACGGAATTGTGTGCTTAAATATCTCGAGGAAGTTTTTGAATTGCTCATCGAAACCTACCTTGACATGAACTGCCCTGGAGTAACCTAGCTTACTTGCAGATTTGCCTTGGAAATACAACAGGCGGAATAAACTTATCATTCTTGTGGCTCGAGGAAGACATGTTCAAAAAATCCTACAATGATGCAAGAAAAAATTGTTAGAAGGTTGCTCGAAGAAGAAATTTTTGTTTTTTAAAGAAGGCCGTAGAACCCAGCGCCCTGTGCTAGGGCCCACGACCCTGCACCTTGCCAACTTACGGACCTATGACCGTAGGAACCTCGCAGCCATGCCAGGCCTCACTTCTTGGTCCTTTTTCTTAGCCTAAAGGCCTTGCAGCCCAAACCAACAGGAGGGGGGCTGACGCCCCCGCGCCCTTTCTCTCTCTCACATCTCTCATTTGCTGCAAGGGCCCAAGCCCAGCAGTCCCTTAACCTATATGGGCCCATGCCTAATGGCCCATCTCGAGTAGCCTAGGACCAGCACCCCAGCACTCAGGTCCATGTGTACTTGGCCCCAGCTATCCGAGCCAAGCCATACTAACAATTGGTTCCCAAATGAGTCGACTACCTAGGTGCAGCCCCGTGTTGCTTCTCTAACATAAACTGTGGCATTCCAAAAAAATTTTGCCACATCGTTGACTCCCCATCGAGCCAAAAATTCAAGCCCCAAGGCTAAAAAAAAATAAATAAATAAAAAAGAAGCAGAAAATTAAATTTTTCTTACCTTGGTGACGAAGAGAACAACAGAACATAATTCTTTGCGCGGGCAAGTGAAGAAGATTGCTAGGGAGGGGGAACAAATATAGTCTAGTTTTCTCTCTTTCTTGCAAGGTTTTAGTTGCACTCCAAATTTATTTAATCTTCTGCTTGATGTAGACTTAAATAGGTTTTGGTGGCAATTACATTCTCTTTCCTAGAAGAATTTAAATTCCAAGTCAAAGATGGAATCTACATCAAATTGGGACACAAACTCCATTGCAGGTTTGGATTCTTACACCTCCTGTCCTTTCCTGTGAGCAGCCCAACAGGTGTAGGGGCATTTGTGGAGCCGAAAAATATCCCAAAAATTATGGAGTTGACACGTGGATTATTTCCCAAGAAAGACATGACTACCCTTATTAGATGAGCATGGAGTATTCTCATTCACCACATGCAACTGAGGTAGAGCATACAGAGATTAATGACTGCTCAAGGCACCCTTGCCCATTGAAAAAGTCAAAGGTATTTATGATAGAATATCCTTTATTCTTATCATAAATACATTCCTAATCAAAGAAGACCTCTTTCAAGTAAGTAATCCTAATTCCATTTATTTAGAATATTTACCTAATTACGCCAAGTTATTTATTTACACAAATATCTTGGAATATTCGCCCTTAAATCCTAGAGGGCCGGCCAATTTCCTCCTTTTCTTCTATAAATACCCACTTTATCTCCAAAATTCAAGAGGCTTTTGCTACCCGCAAAACTTCTGAACACATTCTTTTCAGCATTTTAACTTTGGCATCAGAGATTCTTTGCCCAAAGCCCCCCATTCATTATGGGAGCGTGAGGCTTTTGGCCTCAATCTTATGTGTTATTATTTTGCAGGTGCATTTTTATCAAAGGAAGAGATGGCAGAAATTTGCATCAACAAGAAGCAAGTCCAAATCTTTGGAGAAACCAAAATGGTCTTCACCTCTCTTGTGTTGAACCACCAAACACCACCTACACTTGTGAGTCCCTCTGACGTCACAATACGAACTCTTATGGCATTTGTTGACCAAGATCAAGTCTCAATGACCCTTAGATCAACCACACACACACATCTTCATGGATCAAATCAGAGGATCTAGTGTTTTGTACTCAAAGTTTGTAACCCTGAACTCATTAATACAAATTCATTATTTTGCACACGTGTTCTTATTTTATTCTTTGTAGGAAATTTCGTGTTTACAAAATGGTTTCTAGACTCCCAGATTTTGTGAAAAAACTATAAGAACTTTGCATAAGGAGGTCAATTCTAATAGATATCAACTGAAAATGAGCAGTTCACAAGTTTTTGGATTAGATCATAATTTCCAAATTCAGAATTTTTTAATTATTTAGGATTTTAAGAATCATTGTTATCTCATAATTTTAAAAACATTATTATGAATTAATAAGTTAACAAGTTTGTTAATATTCTCTATTTTTTCATATATGTATTTTATTTGTTTTTGTTACTATTTGGTATATGCTTGTACATTAAGTCCAATTAATTTTATTGTACAAGAGTAGGATAAATATATGAAAAACTATGAATAAAATGTATTTGGTAGATCCTGTCCTTAATTTTCCATGTGAATCAACCAATAGCCCCTAGTAGGTAAATGTTGACTTTCGTTGACCCTTGTGGTCGTGACATGTATAAAATATTATTTTAGTATTTTCTCATAGTATTCATTGTCATGAACGCGTAAGAACAAGACCACCCCTAAAAAATGCGATAGCACTCAGCCCATTTGATCCATTCAGTGAACAGTGATAGACTCTATGAATAATAAATTGGCCAAATGCTTCTCTACCCTAAAAAAATGCTCTAGCACAAACGATCTCCACCTGTACAAAATGCGCTGGCACCCATCCCATTTAAAATATTATATTTTACAGAATAATGAATTTTAAATTTAGTTTTAATTTCGGATAGGATTTTTAACCAATCTTGTCACGCCACGTGTCATTATCCAAACCTATTATTTTGTGGATAGATTTCCGCTAAGAATTTTAACCAATCCTGACGCGCCACGTGTCACTATCTGTTTACAAAAATTTAGCCAAGATTTTGATAAGATTTTCAACCAATATTGTCACGCCACGTGCAAATGTACTATTTTATGGATAGATTTCCGATTAGATTTTCAACCAATCCCGATGCACCACATGTCACTATTTGTGTACAATAATTTAACCAAGATTTCGATAAGATTTTCTAACAATAACGTAGTGCCACGTGGCATTGTCCAGAACGTCATCCTTTCTTTTTTTGTCCATATAAACCCTATATCCCTACATCCATCATCATTCACACACCAAAGTCAATCCTTCTTTTTAGCTCAGAATCCTTCTTCATCATTTTTAAATCTTGAGTTCTTACATTGTCTTTTTCAAGAAGATTTTCCAAACAGTTTGAAGAGCAACAGAAAAGATTGTTGGCACAACAGGAAGAATTGTTCAATCTTGAGGAAGGTAGAGATGAGGCTCGTTGGAAATGTGCCCTAAACCTAATCATATGATGATACTTTACGAACATTTCACATGTTAAACTAATCTAGTTTAATATAAAGGGCACATATTATTATTTTAAGCCGTCTCATATAAATGCTATATGCTTAAACAATAAGTCCAAGGAATATGCAATTGGGAGAATGTGATCTAAAGAAGTTAGATTCATGAGACCATTCTCTTTCGTATACATATCCTAAACATTCCTGATCATAGGATTTCCAATTAGGCATTGACAGTCCGTTAAGATTAGTACGTGTTATGTCTTCTCTTAGGGAGAGTGACTGGTCTCGAGTCATTGGTGCTTTGCCCGGTTAAACCATCGGACTCGACTAAGAAATCCATGCCAGAGACTCCTCCTAGTAACCATCCCCGAAATCCAGGAGGTGTTCGACTGACACCAAGACAAGCATGTATGTTCTCGATAGAGAATAAGTCCACTGATCGTAATCAACAAGGAGTTCTCATATTCATGTCACATGAGAACTCATCGTTGGGATAATGCAAAGTAGTCATTTAACCTAAGGCATCATAGTTGTCTTGTGGTTAGGTCCTTGATCTTTGACTATATCAAAGTCACTCTATCAGATAGCGTCCACGACATAGTTGGGGTCAAGCCATTTAGCCATGGAGGCAATTGAATGTGCAACAAGGGATCTCTAACCTTCAAACCGTTTGAGGGAGAATACTCTATGATATGATTAAGAATCTCTGGCTAGAGTACGAATGGGATTTAGGAAGTCGTTCCAAATCATATTCAAGGTAATCATATAAGTAAGATAATCACATTGGATAGTAGACATGAATAAACTATCAAACCAAACAATGTGGTCAAGAGTATTGTATTAAAGAAAGACCGTATTGCATTGTAATCCTAAATTGAATAGGTTCTCCACCTCTTCTGATTAGCTTGGGTAGCCATGAAATAATGCTAGGTGTCACTCATGGTTTGTGAAAGCCCTAAAGGTGAGTAATCACTAAGGGGAGAATTGAAAGTATGTTTCAATTCACAATCGATCATTAAGAGTAGCAATTGCCCACTGCCTCGCTAAAAGGAACCTAATGGATCGTACACCGAGTAAGGTAGAGATTGAAGAAACAACGGAGATGAGTAAGGATAATTAAATGGTTTAATTATTTATGGCTAGGATTAATTAATATGTTAATTAATTAAACGAATATGTTTGTTATAGAGCTCGGGCTAGTTTTGGGCCACAAGGCCCAATGGGATTTGAATGCCAAGCCCATTAACTCAAGTTGTATGACAACTTGAAAACACAAAGGGCTTGAAAGCCCAATGAACCCTTAATGGCCGGCCATATAGAGAGGGATAGTGAACTTGCTTTAATTGCAAGTTTGCGACTCCATTGTGAGGTGGTATAAACGCAACTTTATAGCCATTTCATCCTAAGGGTTTCTTTTGGAGAAAAGATGAGAACATAAGCTCCCTTTTCTCTCTAAGAGGCCGGCCACCCTAGGGAGAGATTACTAGCATCTATCTCTTCCTAGGTCATTCATCTCTTCATCAATGCTCTCCTTGGTGTGGAGACTTAGAGGTTCTCTATTTTGGGAACTTGGAGAATCCATTCTACCATCCTCCTCCAAGAAATCCATGGAGCTAAGAAGTAAGGAATGAAGGCCCTCTCTCTTAGGTGATTAGCCTTTGCTAATGCAAAGAGGAATCAACAAAGGTATAAGATTTCTCAACTTACGTTATTTTTTAGTTGAGTCTTGGTTCACCACACTTACTAGGCCTTGAATTTCATGGGTAAAGTTTTGTTTTTGAGTGCATACAAGCGTGATTCCGTCTTTTAATTGTTAATTGCATGCATAGATGTTGCTCAAATGAACTAGTTTTCACAAATAATTCCTTCAAGGCTTTCGCAATGGAGGAGGATGAGGATGATGAACATAGAAGGCAGAAGGCCTCACATTTTTGCCTTGTCATGGAAGTTGTGGGTCAAATATCCAAATCCAGACGTGCTGCAAACTTGGATAGAAAGAGGAAAAAACGAGGTAAAGGTCTCTTAGAAGATTATTTTATCCTCAATTTTGTATTCCATGATCATGTTTTTAGACGTCGTTTTAGAATGCAATGAAGTTTGTTCGACAAAATCATGAGTGCTATTTGCAACCATGATCCATACTTTGTGCAAAAAAAAAAAGAGATGCTTTTCATGTTCAAGGTCTTTTTCCTGAGCAAAAAATTATTACTGCCTTGCGGATGCTTGTTGCGAAAATTAATTAACACTCAAATTAAACCCTCTTATATCAATTGTAGTAAAGAATGTAAGTAGGGATCGTTCTGGACCGGGGATAAGGAGGGCTTGCTAATAACCTCTAAACTGACTTAAAAACATATAAACAAAGTTAAAAACACTAAACTAGACTCAAAGAATTCAAAACAAACACAAAGAACTCAAAACAAGCTAAAAACACTCAAATTTGCCTAAAAACACAAACTGGGCAGATTTGGATTCTAACACACTTTTGGACGAATTTTGGTTTTAACTTGGTTCGAAATACTTAAAAGCAAAAACTAAATCAGTTTCTAACTAATATGACTCAACAAGGTAAAGGGGGTTTTGGTTTTGATGAATTTGAAAACAATACAAATAAATTAAAGAACTAATGAAATCTGCACGAATTTGAGTAAATTGAATGGATGGAAGGCTAGCTAGGAGGTTAATTTGAGTGAATTGAATGGATGGAAGGCTAGCTAGGAGGTTCTTCTCCACACATGACACACTTGCAAACAAAACGATTTCCAGTTGCTTTTCAATAAACTACGAATTCTCAAAGCCCCAGATTAACTGTGAATTGCACTAATTAACCCTCAGATTTTCCTAATTTCATTGAATTGGATGATTGCATACAACAACCCAAAGCATTCCCCACAAGTTCCCTACATGAATTGAATAATAGAGATACAAGCAAGAATCATTAAGTTCTATGAAAATCATAAACATTAACGAAACACTTGTAACTATGAATTGCATGAAACTTATGCCAAGAATTTACTTAACACGGTTGTGACGAGCAACCTTCACTACTTGTGAATATAAGTTCATAACGATTAGGTGAAACTCCCTTATATCCTAGCATTAGATTTATGCATGAAAATTAAGTGTGCACTCTCAACCAACACACATAAATCAGTTTTAATTCAAATGGATAAGTAGATTGAATTCACAACTTATGAATCACAACTGAAAGTAATCAAATCATATTGCAAGCATGAACATGGTTTCGAATTCCCCCCCTAGCTAAGGGGGGTTTAGTTACTCATAATTGCAACAAAATCAGAAAATAACAAAGTAGACATTGAAAGCAAGAACGAAGTACACCTAAAACGCTCCAAAGTTTCAAGCTTGAAACGCCAAGGACCTTCGTTTTCACCACCTTGTTGCAGCACAAGTGTCTAAGGATGTGTATGGATATATGGAAAGGTTATGAATGTATTTAGGATTGGTGAATGTCTCGGCCAAGGGAAGGGAGTGTATGGAGATGTGTTTTGAGATATATGGGAAATGAATGGATGAATGGATGGTGCTCACGGCCAAGGAAAGAAAGTGTAAGTGTATGGAGTTGTGAGATGTGAATGTAGTGTCTTTGGATGGATTTTTTCTGATTTTCCTCCTTTGTTATGGTGAAGGGTGGATGTATTTATAATCTAGGGAGAGGACCACCATCTAATTAAGGTGGTAGTGATGAGTGTTGTGGGAGATGACCACCATCTAATTAAGGTGGTAGTGATGAGTGTTGTGGTAATGAGTGGATGTAATGGGTGTGGTGGATGGATGTTTGGTAATGAGTGGATGTAATGGGTGTAGTGGATGGATTTTTTCTGCTGCCCATGCCGTGCCTTTCTTGCTGTTTTCTCTCTTTATTTCCACATGTACCAGCTGTTACTCTTGCACACACATGCTCTTCATCATTTCAGCTACCAATCAACACCTTTTCTGCCCATGCCGTGTTCCTTTTCGCATGTGTGTGTGCTGTCCATGTTTCTTCATGTGTCGTGTTCATCTTCATCATTTCAGCTAGCAATCAACACATTTTCTGTCATCACATGGCAGCTATGATGTTTGTAGTTGTAGGTCAACACACTTGCACACACACATGCTGATTTCTAGCCTTCTAATATTTAAAAACGTCCATCCTCATGTCTCCATGCTTGCACTATCCAATCTTGGCCCAAAAATGCTCCAAAATGCTCCAAATAGCACTTTGTTGCCAACTTTGTTATTTGGACCTACAAACACACGAAAATAGCTTAAAGTACTAAAATAATTAGAATTAAACTAAGTAAATGCCAAGAAACAAGCTAACTAAGTTGCATGAATATGCTCTTATCAAATTCCCCCCACACTTAGCTTTTGCTAGTCCTCGAGCAAAAGAAAAGAAACAAAACGAAACAAAACACAACCTAACCTTCCAACATTTGCCTCAGGGATTTCCATGTTGGAAATGTGCCCTAAAACCAATCATGTGATGATACTTTACGGACATTTCACATGTTAAACTAATCTAGTTTAATATCAAGGGCAAAGATTATTGTTTGAGCCGTCTCATATAAATGTTATACGCTTAAACGATAAGTCCAAGGAATATGTGATTGGGAGAATGCGATCTAAAGAAGTTAGATTCATGAGACCATTATTTCGTAGACACATCCTAAACGTTCCTGATCATAGGATTGCCAATTGGGCATTGACAGTCCCTTAAGATCAGTACATGCTGTGTCTTCTCTTAGGGAGAGTGACTAGTCTCGAGTCATTGGTGTGCGTGACATCAAGACAAGTACGTAGGTGCTCAATAGAGAATGAGTTCACTGAACACGATTAACGAAGAGTTCTCATACTCATGTCACATGAGAACTCATGTTTGGGATAATGCAAAGTAGTCCTTTGACCTGAGGCATCATAGTTGTCTTGTGGTTAGGTCCTTGATCTTTGATTATGTCAAAGTCACCCCATCCGCGGGTGTCCACGGCATCGTCGGGGTTAAGCCACTTAGCCATGGAGGCAAGTGAATGCGCAACAAGGGATCTTTAACCTTCAAACCGTTTGGGGGAGAATACTCTATGATATGATTAAGAATCTCTGGCCAAAGTATGAATGAGATTTAGGAAGTCGTTCCAAATCACATTCAAGGTAATCATATAAGCACACGAATCACATTGGATAGTAGACATGAATAAACTATCAAACCAAACAATGTGGTCAAGAGTATTGTATTAGAGAAAGACCGTATTGCATTTGTAATCCTAAACTGAATAGGTTCTCCACCTCTTCTAATTAGCTTGGGTAACCATGATATGCTGCTAGGTGTCACTCATGGTTTGTGGAAGCCCTAAACGTGTATAATCACTAAAGGGAGAATTGAAAGTAAGTTTCAATTCACAATCGATTTGAAATGGTTTTAATCGCCCACTTCCTCGCTAAAAGGAACCTAATGGATCGTATGCCGTGTAAGGTGGAGATTGAAGAAACAATGGAGATGAGTAAGAATAATTAAATGATTTAATTATTTATGGCAAGGATTAATTAATATGTTAATTAATCAAACGAATAAATTCATTAAAGACCTTGGGATAGTTTTGGACCTTAAGGCCCAATGGGCTTCGAACGTCAAGCCCATTGACTTAAATTGTATGACAACTTAATGAATAATGATTCACAAAGGCCCAATTAGCCCAATAATACCCTAAGGCCGGCCATTTAGAGATGGAGTGAGTTTTGGACTTATTTACAAGTTGCCACTCCAATGAATTAAGGTATAAATATGACTTTATAGCCAAAATTCATTTAGGGTTTTCTTTTGGGGAAAGGATGAGAACATAAGCTCTCCTTTCTCTCTAAAGTGGCCGGCCTCCTTGGAGGGTTTAGCTAGCAATCCTACTACTCCAAGGTCACTCATTTCTTCTCCAATCTAACCTTGGTGAAGAGACTTAGAGGTTCTCAATTTTGGGAACTTGGAGAACCATTTCATCCATCCAAATCCATAGATCTAAGATGCAAGGAATGAAGGCCCTCTCTTTGGGTGATTAGCCTTTGCTTATGCAAAGAGGAATCTACAAAGGTATAATTTCTCAACTAACAAATGTTGTTTTAAGTTGAGTCAAGGTTCACCAATCTACTAGGCTTTGAATTTCATGGGTAATGTTTTGTTTTTGAGTGTATACAAGCATGATTCAGCCTTTTAATTGTTAATTGCATGCTATAGATGTTATTCAAATAAACATGTTTTCACAAAATTTTCCTTCATTCCAATACACATGACATGTTAAAAATCATCATTCCCACAGATTTTGGTTATCTTCACACTTGAGCACAAACTTAATCACAGTCACTACTTACTAGTTCACAATTAACCAATTAAAACAATGCTTTGAATGTAGTAACATGCCTTAGAGAATTTGCTCAATTCCTTATAAGATACTCTCTATTTTCACACAATTTTTGACTACACACTCTACACTAGAGACTGGGACTCACATATGTTATAACAAATGAAGCAATTTTTTGGAGTTATTAAGCATGTTTAGATATGATCTCATGAATGGTATGCTACTACTTAGATGTGAGAACCAGTGACACCATATGCTCATACCAATTTTGAACTCCACAAATTGAAACACACAACACTCAAGATTGAAGTCAAGGGTTGTAATAGGGCTTGGGGGTAATGGCTAACAAAGAAAGGATAGGAATAACAAACGTTCTTAAAGTGATAGCAAGCAAAGAAATGAAATAGACACTTGGAATTCACTTTAGAATGCAGAATCAACTTTTACATATAAAGGGAAGATTCATGCAACACTTGGGGCCGAATTCAATGTTTTGGACCCTTTTTTTAACAAACAACACTTTAGAGCTTTTTTTTTTCTTTTCTCTACCCGTGCATTATTAAGGACTTTGGTACACACACACACAAGAATCACTTCCCCCACACTTGCTTTCTGCAATACATTGATACAAAAGAAGTTCATTTTAGGTCATGCTTTACTATGCTTCAAGAACAAGGGTATGGATGATCCTAAAACTAGGCTAGGTAAGGATAGTGTGGGTTAACAAAGAACATAGGCTTAACAAGGCTCAACGGGGTTAAACTTAAACACATAATGAAATAGGGGCATGGCAATTTGGCTTTGGTGGTCACTACACAACTTCATCTTGAATATGTGTTATGCAAATCAATAGCATGCTTTGAATGTAATAGGCATGAGTTCTAGCATTTGGAACTAAATGATGAAACGCCTTCTAAGTAGCAACCAAGCAAAGAATAATGAGATCATGCAACGACTTTAGAAAACAATGATGCACAGATTATTAACTCTCCAAATAAACGTTTAGGCTCAAGTCTCACATGGTTGTAGTGTTCATTTGAGTTCCTTCCTTCAAGCATGTTACAAAAACTGATTTTGCCTTTATGATTGCATGTGAATTCATAAATTATAACCACAACCAAGCATACACCACAGAGTAAATCAATTTTCATCCATGTTTATGACTCTCTTTAACAGTCATGTAATTAAAAACCAAATCCTCATCATTGTGTTGGAAGGTACCCTAAGACAAAAATAAACACACAAAAACAACTCTTTTTGGGTTTTTCAAAACAAGTTTTTCAAATTTTTATGAGATTTTCAGATTTTTATGTCAAAACACACTAAAACACTTCAAAACAGCTTAAAAAAACACTTAAAAACAGCAAGGAACAACACTAGAAGTAATGGGTGATAAACTCCTACGAATTTCATGCAAAACAACTTGGTTACCCCCCCCCCCCCACACTTAAATCAAACATTGTCCTCAATGTTTCAAGCATAAACTCACACAAAAAACAAGTAAACAAACAAACAACGAATAAACATGACAAGTATGGCAAAGTAAACACCAGACAGAGTAGAGTTTAAAATCTCAAATCTGGTTTTGGAGATAGATGATCTTGGCGACTTTCCACAGCTTTGATCTCGAACTGGTTTGGAATTCTGAGCTAGGAATATCAGAGTTCCTTGGTTTCAAATCAGACTCCTTCTGCTAGGTTGATTTGATTGTGTAGTCTGTATTTTTCTCTGCTTGTTTCTTCTGCACGACAGGCAGGCACGAGGTAGAGGTGATGGTTTGTTTCTTTTTTTAATCTTTCCAAGTGCCTACCATTTGCTTTCTTTCTCCTTGTCCCTAGCTGAGAATGAATTAGCACATTGTCTCCATATGCTTCGAGTTATCATTTTCACTTCCCTTATCTGTTCCCCAGGCAGATGTGGTAGGTGAAGAGGAAGCATAAGATGTTGAAGATGAGTACTCGAGAGCAAGGCTAGGTAAGCAATCAGGAAGGGGTTCCAAGCAGTTGGTTCTAGATCGGAAGATTGATACCAAGTGCTGGCTGATTGCTCTCTTTCTCCTTGTCCTGTAGATGAAAACAACGACAAGAAGAAGGATAGGGAGAAAGCATGATATGAGATACTCTTGCTTTCAACCTTCATGATACGAAATACTTTTTCTTTGGATGAGTTGTTTGCAGAGGTACCCCAAGGAATAAGGAACACTGAGTGACTCGAGAGGCTTCATTGGGAAGGCATTCTCGGAGATGAAGAAAGGTTATGTATGTCTACCTTGCAACGAAGGGTGAAGGTTGACATTTATAGGAATTAATAACCGGTACTATTCTTTCACTCTTGTCGGCAACCGTTTGATGATTTAATAGTAAACTTCACGTGCCTTCTACTTCACAAGAAATCTGAAGGGAAAATTATGAGTTTAACACATGGGATTTCTAAATGACTAGCATGCATATACAATTCAAAATTTATATACATGAGCAACGGAAGCAATTTATCAAATAATATCAAAGCTATAGTCATGCAAATCCCCTTCAAGGTTCATAGGTTTATATATAATGCATCAAAACATTTTAGTAAAGAACAAAATGAAAGTTTAGTCTTATACCTCTTGATCTAGACTTGAGACCAAGGATGGACCACCTCCAAGCCCTTTGTTCTTGAAGTCCTTGAGCCTAGCCTCCCTCCTTGACTCCTCCACTTTGTTAGTAAGAGTGGTCCAAGGTTCTCCTTTAGTCTCCAAAGGAGAAGACCTCTAAATATCCACACCCACTAGTGTAGTGAGATGGATGGAGGAATAACCAAAAGGGTGAAAGATTGTTAGTTAAAACACCCTCTAGGTGGCCGGCCTTTGTGGTTTTAGAGAGATATATTCTTTTGCCTCTTTGTTGTTCAAAAACACACAAAAACCCTAAGGATTAAATTTCTATAAAGTTCCTTATATAGACAAAAAGAAACCTAGTCAACAACTTGACTAAATATCTCTCCCTCTCCACTTGCAAGGGCCGGCCCCTCTGTGTTGGTTTGGGCTTTGGGCTTTTATTTATTTCTAGTCATCCAATGCTTGAATAAAAGCCCAATGGGTTTAGGCCCAATGGGCCCAATTAAACCCGAACGTTTCTTTAAGCCCAAAACGATCTTTTATTGCTTTTATGATTTCTTTAGACTTTCTAAATTAATCACAACACTTAATTAATCCAATTAATTATTTCCATCATCCATTAATTACTCACTACAAGAGTGTATCGGTGTACAATCATTTTAGGTTCTAATTAGCAAGGCAGTGAGGTGATTGACATCAATTCAATTGATTATATTTAATCCAATCACTTAGTGAATTAAAACTTCATTTTAATTCACCTTTCTTCTTTGATGACTACATTTAATCATCTAGAAGAACTCACAAGCTATGAGTGACATCTAACCATATGTCATAGCTACCCAAGCTAATGTAGAAGTTGTTCGGAGAACCTATTCAGTTGGAATTACAATGTAATTCGATCCTTCTCTAAAACAATACTCTCAATCACATTATTAGGGTATGGATATATTATGTCAAACCCCTAATGTGATTATTCCTTCTTATATGATTCTATTGAGTCGTATAGGAACGCTTTCCTTTATTACGCTCGATATTTCGGCTGAAGATTCCCGAATCATATCTTAGAGTATTCTTCCTCTCTAATCGAGGATTAGAGATTCCTTGTTGCGCATTCACTTGCCTTCATGACTAAGTGGCTTAACCCCAATTATGCCGTGGACATCCGCGAATGGGGTGACTTTGACATAATCAAAGATTAAGTACTTAGCCACAAGACAACGACGATGCCTCAGGTCAAAAGACTACTTACATTATTCCAACCATTAGAGTTACTTGCTTGACATGTGAGTAGACCTCCATGCAAGTACTCTCGTTCGATTGTGTTCAGTGAACTCATTCCCTTAATGAGCACCTACATACTTGTCTTAGTGTCACAACACAAATGGAATGAGACTTTCCATCCTTCCATTTGAAGCGGACACAGTATGTACCGGTCTAAGCATTGTCAGTTTCCCTCCGACAATCCAATGACTAGGAACCTTTTGGACATAATGGTTATGTGAAGAAGGTCTCTGTAGTCTAACATCATTAGATTACTTCTTCAATCGATCCATTGTCCATGGATACACTATTTAGGACAGATATCGTTTATTGAGATAGTCCTAATTTGTGTCTTTGCCATTTGATGTATAAGAGTCATCCATACATCGATTCATGTGTCCTGAAAGGTTTCTTCCAAAGATTGACTTTCAGGGCATATTTTCAACAAAATCTTCAATAGATTGCCCGTAATTTCTACAAGGCTGAGTGTGCATGTGACAGATGCTGACACGTCTGGAAAAGCAAGTGCCTCTTCGATATCTGGAATCGGCGCTTCGACAAACTGCCCGTGATTTCCACAAAGCTGAGTGTGCATGTGACAGATGCTGACACATCTGGAAAAGCAGATGCCTCTCCGATTTCTGAGCTTGCCTCTTCGAGTTTTGAGCTCCGTCGAGTGCAGAGGTTGCATGTGACAAGTGCGGACAAATCTGAAAAGAAGATTGGCCCATGGTTTCTGAGCAAGCCCAGCTTTTGAGAAAGCTAGCACCTCTTCGATTTTTGAATTAGCCTCTTCGATTTTTGAGCTCACCTCTTCAATCTCTGAAATCCCGTCAAGTGCTAATTTTTATAGAGGCATGCAGTACGTTTCAAAGCACACTTGAATTTCTGCTTGTAGAAACTCCCTTCTTGTACTTCTACGATCTTGACTTGTCCGACCTCTTCTTTCTTCAACACCTTTGAAAATGTCTGGCCTCTCCGACCGTCGTTTTGACTTGAACCTTGGTGAAGAGGTAGCCATGCCTTCTCCAAACAACATATGGCGCCTATCCTTCATATCCCCTACTGGTCCTCTTACCGTTAGGGATTCGGTGATGAAGAATGATATGACCGCTGTGGTGGTGGCTCGGAACCTTGTCACCCCTAAAGATAACAAATTGTTTTCCAAACGATCTGATGAGTTGGCTGTTAAGGATTCTCTGGCTCTCAGTGTGCAGTGTGCAGGTTCTGTGTCTAACATGGCCCAACGCCTATTTGCTCGAACCCGTCAAGTTGAATCATTGGCGGCTGAAGTGATGAGTCTAAAACAGGAGATTAGAGGGCTCAAGCATGAGAATAAACAGTTGCACAAGCTCGCACATAACTATACTACAAACATGAAGAGGAAGATTGACCAGATGCAGGAATCTAATGGTCAGATTTTACTTGATCATCAGAGGTTTGTGGGTTTGTTCCAACAAC
This sequence comes from Malus sylvestris, assembly GCF_916048215.2. Lineage (NCBI taxonomy): Eukaryota > Viridiplantae > Streptophyta > Magnoliopsida > Rosales > Rosaceae > Malus > Malus sylvestris. The sequence continues at coordinate 37,260,523 of NC_062272.1, read as the reverse complement.
ATTTGCCTTCATCTTCTAGGGCTGTACCGCATAATGAAGCGCCAAATGATCAACCTCCGATGCCTCCTCCTTCTGGGGCTCCACTAACTACTAAGGCTCCGCCGACTACTGAGACTTCTCCTAAATAGCCGTTGTGAAGGCTTCTTCTTGTATTTTCTGTCTCCTGTTTATTTTCCATGAATTTTAATGTGAAAATACCTTGGATATCTGTCAATGTCTCAAAAATAAACCCATACCCAAAAATAATTAAATAAGCAACAACTAAAAAAATGACAATCATGGCAAAATAAAAATGCGGAAAAGGGAAGGTTTTTAGAAACGCAAAACTGATTGTGGAGCGATTCAAAAATCTTCCTTATTTGAATACATGGGTTGCCTCCCAAGAAGCGCTTGCTTTAATGTATTCCAGCCGAATTATACCTCCATTTAAGCTTGAACAGGGCCCACGGCATGGAGGGGTACATTCTCCACGACATGTTCCTCAAAGGCCTCATAATAGGGCTTCAAATGATGCCCATTTACCTTGAATTCTTGTTGCGTCTTCAAACTTTGTATTTGGACTGCAACATGAGGAAAAACATTAGTAACCACAAAAGGACCAATCCATTTGGAAAGCAACTTACCAGGAAACAAGCGAAGGCGAGAATTAAATAGTAACACTTTCTACCTAATGGAGAATGATTTGCCTCGAATCATCTTGTCATGGAAAGCCTTCGTCTTCTCCTTGTAAATTTAGGCGTTTTCATAAGCCTCATGCCTAATCTCTTCAAGTTCATTTAATTGGAGCTTTCTATGAATTCCAGCGGCGTCAAGGTCCATGTTGAATGTTTTGACGGCCCAATGCTCCTTGTACTCCAATTCTACGGGAAGATGGCATGGTTTGCCATAGATGAGCCGAAATAGGGACATGCCAATGGGTGTTTTATATGCCGTGCAATATGCCCACAACGCATCCTCCAAACGCAAGCTCCAATCCTTCCTTGTTGGCCCAATGGTCTTCTCTAGAATCTTCTTAATCTCCCTATTAGACACCTCGGCTTGCCCATTGGTTTGAGGATGATAAGGTGTTGAAACCATATGTTTGGCATTGTACTTCCTCAATAGCGCCTCAATGGTTCGATTGCAAAAGTGAGAACCTCCATCACTTATGATTACTCTTGGCATTCCAAACCTTGCAAATAGGTTAGTTCTAATGAAATCTGTAACCACTCGAGAATCATTAGTTCGGGTGGCTTTTGCTTCCACCCATTTCGACACATAATCCACAGCAAGTAAGATATAAAGGAAGCCATGTGAGGAAGGAAAAGGACCCATAAAATCAATACCCCAAACGTCAAAATTTCAACATTGAGGATGGAAACCTGCGGCATTTGATCCCTTGCACTTATATTTCCTGTTCTTTGGCATTTATCACATGTTAAGCAAAAAATTCTAGCATCCTTACAGATATTAGGCCAATAGAACCCACATTGTAACACCTTAAGTGATGTTCTTTGTGTGCCAAAGTGAACACCACATGCATATGTATGACAAAAGCTTAAAATGGAATGAAACTCAAAATCATGCCACATCGACGAATAATTTGATCTGGGCAATATTTCCACAAATATGGATCATCCCACACATAAAACCGTGTGTCATTTCTAAGCTTATCATGTTGGTATCTAGTGAGAGTGCTTGGAATTTGTTTAGACACCAAAAAGTTTACCAAATCAGCATACCAAGGTTCACTTACCTTAATGGACATCAATTGTTCATCATGAAATGTTTCAGCAATGGGTAGGGACTCCTCATTATGCATCATACGGCTTAGGTGGTCAGCCACCATGTTTTCACTTCCCTTTTTGTCCCGAATCTCAATATTGAACTCTTGAAGAAGTAATATCCATCAAATTAGCCTTGGCTTGGCTTCCTTCTTGGAGAGCAAATACTTTAGAGTTGCATGATCAGTGAAAACAATTACTTTAGTACCAATTAAATATGATCGAAATTTGTCTAAAGCAAAGACAACATCAAGAAGTTCTTTTTCTGTTGTGGAATAGTTTAATTGGGCATCATTCAATGTCCATGACGCATAATAGATGACATGCAGCCTCTTATCCTTCCTTTGTCCTAAAACAGCCCCTAAAGCATAATTGGATGCGTCACACATGAGCTCAAAAGGAAGGCTCCAATCCGGTGGAACAATAATGGGAGCCGTGGTCAACAACTCCTTGAGTTGTTTGAAGGATGCCGTGCACTCCTTATTGAAGTCAAACGCCACATCTTTTTTAAGGAGACGGCAAAGAGGTTGGGAAACCTTTGAGAAATCTTTGATAAATCTTCGATAGAAACCTGCATGTCCAAGAAAGGAACGAACCTCTCTAACCGAAGTAGGAGAGGGTAAGTGACGTACAAGATCGATCTTTGATTTATCAACCTCCATTCCGTTTTTAGAGATGATATGTCCTAAAACTATGCCTTGTTTAACCATGAAATGACATTTTTCCCAATTGAGAACAAGGTTAGTTTCAACACATCGTTTTAAGATCAAACTGAGATTATGCAAACAACCATCAAATGAATCACCAAAAACGCTGAAATCATCCATAAAAACTTCAATAATTTTCTCAACATAATCAGAAAATATGCTCATCATGCATCTTTGAAATGTGGCAGGTGCATTACATAAACCAAATGGCATGCGATGATAAGCAAATGTACCAAACGGGCATGTGAAAGTGGTTTTTTCTTGGTCCTCGGGTGTTATGACAATTTGATTATAACCAGAATAACCATTAAGAAAACAATAGAAAGCATAACCCGCTAACCTCTCAAGCATTTGATCAATGAATGGAAAAGGGAAGTGGTCCTTCCTAGTGGTGGCGTTTAGCTTCTTATAATCGATACACACCCTCCAACCTGTTTGGATTCGAGTAGGCACAAGCTTATTTTCAGCATTTGTCACCACAGTTACTCCGGATTTCTTTGGAACACATTGAACAGGCGAAACCCAACGACTATCGGAAATAGGATAGATCATTCCACAATCTAAAAGCTTGATTATTTCCTTCTTCACAACTTCCATCATCGAAGGGTTGAGTCGGCGTTGAGCCTCTCGAGATGTTTTAGACCCCTTCTCCAAAAGTATGTGATGCATGCAAGTGGTGGGACTGATTCCTTTTATGTCGGCCAATGTCCACCCAATTGCTGTTTTGTACTCCCTTAGCACTCTTACCAACTTGTCCTCCTCTTGTGCCGTGAGTGTGCTTGAGATGATGACGGGCAATGTCTCATCATCACCCAAGAAAACATACTTTAAATGGCTTGGAAATGGCTTAGGTTCAAGTGTAGGTGGCTGCACAACTGAGGAAAGTAACTTATTAGCCGAAACTGAAATGGAAATTGGATCCAAAAACTTACCAGATTGTAATGGCAATGATTCGAGGGCATCTTCATTAGGGGGCACGGCAAGGGAAAAATCATTCATGTCGTGGGGATGCATGGTTACTGCTTCATTGTTTTGAATGTCTATTCCTCGTGCAATGACCAATTCAAGTGCATCGTCATTCAATTGTTCAAAATGGTCCTACGCCAAAGAAGCAAATACATCAATAGAAAAACATGAGTGATCCTCACTAGGATACTTGATAGAATCAGAAAGATTGAAATTGATAACTTCCCCATCAAATTCCATCATCAAAGTTCCATTAAACACATTAATCTTAGTACGGGCAGTTTTCATGAATGGCCGTCCAAGGAGGATGGGTAATGTAGGGGAGTGGTCTGACTCGTCCATTTCAAGCACGTAGAAATCCGCCGGAAAGATTAAGTGATTGACTTGCACTAAAACATCTTCCAAAACTCCCTTTGGATAGGCATTAGGTCTATCGGCCAATTGTATAATCACACCATCATTTTTCAATTCACCTAAGTGCATAGATGCATAGATTGAATAAGGCATGACATTTATAGATGCACTTAAGTCTAACATGGCAGATTCAAAACAAGTATTCCCAATTACACAAGGAATGGTAAAACTACCCGGATCCTTGCATTTAGTGGGCAGTTTACGTTGTAAAATAGCTGAGACATTTTTACTTACCTTGACAACCTCCTTGCTCGAAATTCTCTTCCTAGTTGTACAAAGTTCTTTTGAAAACTTGGCATACCTTGGAACTTGCTTAATTGCATCCAAAAGTGGTATATTGACTTGAACTTTTCTAAACGTTTCCAAAATATCCTTTTCAGCCTCCTCCTTCTTTGATTGCATAAACCTACGAGGAAATGGTACATTTGGAGGAACAACGTTAGAATTAATCAAAATTGGAACTTCCTTACCTTTGTTGGCCGAATTGGATGGTTTAGAAGCTTTTAGGGCCTGCGGCAAAGATGTTTCCACCCTTGCTGTGGGGGTGCTTTGCTCATCCTCTTCAATTATCAACTCTTCAACCTCATTGGAACGTGAATTGGATGGTTGGGGATCAAATCCAACTTGTTTTCCACTTCGCAAACTCATGGCTTTTGCAGATTCGAATCCTCCCTTCGGGTTGACAACGGTTGAACTAGGCAACTTACCTTGCTTTCTAAATTATCCTACAAACTCCGCAATCTGCCCAATTTGCTTCCCCATTTGGTCCACCCTTTTGTCTTGGTTTTGCATTGCTTTGGCTTGATTTTCTTACCCCTGAGACAAATTGGTAAGTAACTTAAGAAGTGTGTCATTATCTAAAGATGTACCTGAGGTGTTTTGGGCAGGTTGTTGTGGGGCTTGTGTTGGTGCGTATTGCTTGGTATAGAAGCCCAGAGGTTACTGCCTAAAGCCTCCTTGTTGTTGGGGTTGTTGGGGCTCTCTCCACTTGAAATTTGGATGGTTTCTCCAACCTAGATTGTATGTATTAGAATATGGATCGTTCCTTGGCTGGTTGTGGCCTTGAAATTCAATTCCATTGGCGCTTTCCCATCCACCATTTTCAATCATTTGAGGGCACTTTTCAGAGGCATGTCCTTGGATAGAACACACACCACATACACTTGGTTCTTTCATCCTCATTCCTTCGGCCATTTGAGACATAATGGAAGTAAGATTAGCTAATTGCGATTGAATGTCGGATGTGGAACTTACCTCATTCACTTGCTGCCGTGGGGTGTCCCTTTGACCAACGCCTTCATATTGTTGAGCATTCAATGCTCGGTTAGCAATTAAGGTCTTGGCAGCCATGGGTGTTTTGTCCACCAAAGCTCCTCCTGCTGAGGCATCTAGCATTTGGCGTTCAATTGGTAGAAGCCATTCGTAGAAATATTGAAGAAGAAGCTCCTCCTTCATCTGGTGCTATGGACATGAAGCAACAAGGGTTTTAAAATGCTCATAGTAAGTGGGAAAGGATTCACCTTAGTTTTGCTGAATGCCACTAATCCTTTTGCGTAGTAGAATGACTCGAGAAGTTGGGAAAAACTTCTCCAAAAATGCCCGTTTCATAATTTCCCATGATGTGACAGTTCCGGAGGCTAGCTCATACAACCAATCTTTAGCCTTTTCTAAGAGAGAAAAGGGAAAAGCCTTAATTTTCAGAATGCTCCCATCAACATTCACAGGGGTCATGCTTGAACAAACAACCTCAAACTCCTTTAAGTGTTTATTAGGATCTTCCATGGACATCCCTTGGAACTTAGGAATGTGATGCAACAAACTTGATTTCAATTCAAACTCGTCCATCTTCCCTAGGGTAGCCATAGGGTATTGGATGCATAGGGGGGTGGCATTGTCCAATCCTGAAGCGGAAAGCTCCTTGATTGTTCGATTGTTCGCTGCCATGTTGGGATCTTCCTCTTTTTCTTCAAGTGGATGTTCTTCAAACGCAGGTTCAGGAATAGGTGAGTTACGATCTTCCTGATTCCTATTCCTTCTCAAAGTCCTCTCAAAATAGTCGTCAAAGTCCAAGATATGCTCACGAATCGGATGAGAACTCCGAGTCATAAACTAGTACCTAAAACAAGAAAACAAACAAGGTCAGGAACTAACATAAAAACACACGAAAATAAACAAAAAAGAAATAACAAGGGATTAGCAATGTTGCTAATCCCCGGCAACGGCGCCAAAAATTTGTTGCAAAAATTAATTAACACACAAATTCAACCCTCTTGTATCAATTGTAGTATAGAATGTAAGTAGGGATCGTTCTGGATCGGGGATTAGGAGGGCTTGCTAATAACCTCTAAACTGACTTAAAAACATATAAACAAAGTTAAAAACACTAAAATAGACTCAAAGAATCCAAAACAAACTCAAAGAACTCAAAACAAGCTAAAAACGCTCAAATCTGCCTAAAAACCACAAACTGGGCAGATTTAGATTCTAACACACTTTTGGACGAATTTTGGTTTTAACTTGGTTCGAAATACTTAAAAACACAAACTAAATCAATTTCTAACTAATATGACTTAACAAGGTAAAGGGGGTTTTGGTTTTGACGAATTTGAAAACAAAACAAGTAAATTAAAGAACTAATGAAATCTGCACGAATTTGAGTAAATTGAATGGATGGAAGGCTAGCTAGGAGGTTCTTCTCCACACATGCCACACTTGCAAACAAAACGATTTCCAGTTGCTTTTCAATAAACTAGAAATTCTCAAGGCCCCAGATTAACTGTGAATTGCACTAATTAACCCTCAGATTTTCCTAATTTCATTGAATTAGATGATTGCATACAACAACCCAAAGCATTCCCCACAAGTTCCCTACATGAATTGCATAATAGAGATACAAGCAAGAATCATTAAGTTCTATGAAAATCATAAACATTGACGAAACACTTGTAACTATGAATTGCATGAAACTTATGCCAAGAATTTACTTAACACGGTTGTGACGAGCAACCCTTACTACTTGTGAATATAAGTTCATAACGATTAAGTGAAACTCCCTTATATCCTAGCATCAGATTTATGCATGAAAATTAAGCGTGCACTCTCAACCAACACACATAAATCAGTTTTAATTCAAATGGATAAGTAGATTGAATTCATAACTTATGAATCACAACTGAAAGTAATCAAATCATATTGCAAGCATGAACATGGTTTCGAATCCCCCTAGCTAAAGGGGGTTTAGTTACTCATAATTGCAACAAAATCAGAAAATAAGTAGACATTGAAAGCAAGAACGAAGTACATCTAAAACGCTCCAAAGTTTCAAGCTTGAAATGCCAAGGACCTTCGTTTTCACCACCTTGTTGCAGCACAAGTGTCTAAGGATGTGTATGGATATATGGAAAGGTTATGAATGTATTTAGGAATGGTGAATGTCTCGGCCAAGGGAAGGGAGTGTATGGAGTTGTGTTTTGAGATATATGGGAAATGAATGGATGAATGGATGGTGCTCACCTCCATGGAATGAAAGTGTAAGTGTATGGAGTTGTGAGGTGTGAATGTAGTGTCTTTGGATGGATTTTTTCTGATTTTCCTCCTTTGTTATGGTGAAGGGTGGATGTATTTATAAGCTAGGGAGATGACCACCATCTAATTAAAGTGGTAGTGATGAGTGTTGTGGTAATGAGTGGATGTAGATGGATGTTTTGTAATGAGTGGATGTAATGGGTGTAGTGGATGGATGTTTGGTAATGAGTGGTTGTAATGGGTGTAGTGGATGGATTTTTTCTGCTGCCCATGCCGTGCCTTTCTTGCTGTTTTCTCTCTTTATTTCCACATGTACCAGCTGTTACTCTTGTACACACATGCTCTTCATCATTTCAGCTACCAATCAACACCTTTTCTGCCCATGTCGTGTTCCTCTTTGCATGTGTGTGTGCTATCCATGTTTCTTCCATGTGCCGTGTTCATGTTCATCATTTCAGCTAGCAATCAACACATTTTCTGTCATCACATGGTAGCTATGATGTTTGTAGTTGTAGGTCAACACACTTGCACACACACATGCTGATTTCTAGCCTTCTAATCTTCAAAAACATCCATCCTCATGTCTCCATGCTTGCACTATCCAATCTTGGCCAAAAAATGCTCCAAAATGCTCAAAATAGCACTTTGTTGCCAACTTTGTTATTTGAACCTACAAACACATGAAAATAGCTTAAAGTACTAAAATAACTAGAATTAAACTAAGTAAATGCCAAGAAACAAGCTAACTAAGTTGCATAAATATGCTCCTATCAATGCTTGCATATGGAGCACTGCATATCAAGTGGATGACATAACGAGGATGGGAAAATCAACTGTTCTAAAGTCCCTGATGCGGTTTTACTCCGCAATCGAAGCCCTTTATACCAATGAGTACCTCTGAACACCCACGCCAAGGGACCTGCCAAGGCTGCTGAGGAAGGTTGAGATGCGAGGCTTCCTTGGCATGATTGGAAGCATTGACTGCATCCACTGGACCTGGAAATACTATCCAAGTGCATGGCGAAGAGCTTATGACAACAGAAAAGGAGCCAAAAGTATCATTTTGGAAGTGGTGGCTTCATTTGATACATGGATTTGGCATACATTTTTTGGTGTTCCAAGAGCTCAGAATGACCTAAATGTCCTTGCCTAATCTCCAGTCTTCCACGAAGTGCTGCAAGGAAAAGCACCCAGAGTCACATATTAGGTCAATGGCCATAGATACGAAGGACTGTACTACATTGCAGATAGCATTTACCCAAGGTGGGCAACGTTTATCGTTCTCTATAACATGATTATGGAAGATGAGTATGATTATGATGCCGTCGATGAATACGAACCAGAGCCAGACACAATGAACAACTCAAGAACACGTATCTATTGTGCTCATGACACCACAAAAGATCCTGTGCAACACAAGCGATTGGAACGGGATGGACGTTACAGTCAATTGATCGTTGAGTGGTACACTTCAATGCAAGAGCCATACTGGCATTGTACCCGTCAAAGTGACTTGATTGAGCACCAGTGGGGATTGCAACAAGGTGAAGATAATTAAAAGGAGTTTGTGGTGGAAGAATAAATTCTTGGTTTATTTAGGGCTTGTTTGGTATTATTGTTCTTAAAAAAAAAACTGCTTTTGTTGTGCTATGAGAATAAGCTCATTTTTGCTGCTTCACGTTTTCAGCTTTTTTTTCACCAAAAACTGTGAAAATAAGCTGTTTTTAAGTGTTTACCAAACACCTTTTTGAGCTCAGCTTTTTTTTTATACCCATTTTTTTTATAAAAACACCTCAGTACCAAACCAGTACTTAGTATATATATTTTTTTAAGTTTATTTGGTGAGTTTATGTAATTTTATTTCGTGTGTTTTTTTTAAGTTTATTTTGTGAGTTTATGTCATTTTATTTCAAGTGTTTTTTTTAAAGTTTATTTGGTGAGTTTATGTAATTCTATTTCATGTGTTTTTTAAGTTTATTTGGTGTGTTTAAATAAAGTACTAAAATATTTAAAAAATTACATCTATTACTAAAAATAAATAAGAAATTACATAAAGTACTAAAAATAAATAAGAAATTACATCTATTAATAAAAATAAATAAGAAATTACATAAAGTACTAAAAATAAAGACGAAATTACATAAAGTACTAAAAATTAAGACGAAATTAAATAAAGTTCTACAAATAAATACGAAATTATACAAAATGTGGGATAAGACAATATTATAAAATGTGGGCGTAACACAAATAAATAAATTAAAATATTGATGCAGGAGGAATACCTATAAATAAATAAAAATATTGTCATCTGATCTGCTAAACTTGTCCCACTACGTAAATTATTGGAAGCAATCAAGAGTGTTTTTCCAACAAGTGAAGGATATGTTGAGTTTTTTCCAACGCCCTTGAAGACCTTGACTACTTCTGGCGTCTTTTCCATGCCTAGCGCAAAACGCTTCCGTAATTTTACTCCACATTTCCCGCAACTTCATCTCATTACCTGTAATCGAGTCATGAGTAATGTGAACCCACCATTAACACAACATAAGATCTTCGATGAGCTTCCACATAGCCATTTTTTTCACACAAAAAGTATATGAAAGCTTTGGTAGAAAGTGTTGAAAATATTGAAATGTGGTGTAAAGTGGAAGATGAGGGTTATTTATAGAAAAAAAAAATAATTTTTTTTTAAAATTTTTCATGTGTTTTTTTAACAATTTCTAATATATTTTTTTTAAATTTTAATTTAGTTAATTAATCTGGATCGTTGGATTTGAAAAAGATTCAAATCTAACAGCCCATATGTTGACATGTGGCCAACGGTCATAATTCTGACCATTGTGCCTTTTTAAAAAAAAACAATTTTCGGGCGAAACATGTGGATTGTTGATCTCTGGATTGAACGGCCTAGCTTACGCCATAGGTTTGTTCTCGGCCCAATACTCTTCCAGAAGTATTATGGGCCATCCAGCCGTCATAGGCCGACCAATCAGGTTGCCCAAGTCCTATTGTGAGAAGGATTGATTTGGATAAGGGCAAAGAGGTTAAATACTAGTACACCGAGGGGTTTCAAAGCTGAAGCCGCTGAGAATTAGGAAATGAATCTAGTTCATTATTGAACTTAGTTCAGGAACCTATTGGAACTAGGATTGGCCGAATCATAATCAGATTGGGATAAGGAGTTCTAGTTTGAGTACATCTCTGGTTCGACCAAGAGTAGGTTCATTGCTATAAGTAGATGAGGGAGTGCATCATTCAAGCCTTCTCCAATTCAACACACAAACTGCCCTGTGCAAACTCTCGCTCTGCGGGAAACCTCTTAACAACCTTGAGATTTTTATTTTCTTTTTCTCGCCGACATATCTTAAGTTTGGATAAACAACACTATGAAGGCAACCAATGGCATTTTCAGTTTGGATAAACAACAATGTTGCCGTAGAATTAGCCGACCGCATAGCACCTTCAGTTTGGATAAACATCATTACGTCGAGGCCTACTGGTTATCTATCCAAATCTCGGTCAAGAAGGATTTTCAAGTCCTTATTGGCAGAGGTCGTCTCACTAGCCTTCTCGGCGAAGTGAGGTGTTATATATTACTGGGCTCGGCGTATTGAACGCCGAGTTGTTTTATGATTGGATATTTACAAGTAAGTTTTAGAGTTCGGCATTCTGACGGCCAAACCACATTCACCATCAAGACATACATCTCTTTTGAGTACTTGTGTCTGTATAATTTGGTGCCAGTTCGCCGTGCTTATACTCTTACGAATATAATCACCGTGACTGAACCCGGTACCTACGATCCGTGACTTCGCAAGACTAGCAGCCTTGTCTTCTGGCTGTAGAACTCGAAGGTCGAGATGTGTTACTTCCTCAGTCGCAGTCGCAAGATTGAGAAGTTAGCAACGTGCTCAACACAACATCAACATATTTTACTCCTCTGCTGAGCTTGGCCGACGATTTAGCACGCCTTGCACACAACTAAAGGATGTAGTTAGCTTATTAATCACTCGGCCTGCACGCCACGTAGGTTTGGTAGTTTTAGGATTAACATGTTAGCACGCCCAGTGTGACCCAGTGCTAAAAATACGAAGTTCATGACCATTGAGAGACGGTCAGTAAAAAAGAAAATAGTCATGGGAAAGTCAACGACCAATTTTTCCAGTCCAGAATCCAGGACAATATGACTTGTCACAGGCACAAAATCTTCCTGCTACCGTGACACTTGAGGTTGCGAGCGCGACATGCCAAGAAAAGGAAGTTTGTCTTGGCAGTCAGCCTCACAATGCAGAAATCCCTAACAAAACCAAAGGCATTTTCATTGAAGGATAATAGAAAATGGGGTGTGCTATCCACACACCCCTTTTTACTTCTCTCACACCCCTTGTTAATTTATGTCCTTTGATCTTCTTCAATTCATCTGATCCGACGGTTGAAAATTAAAAGGTTGTGAGAGAAGTAAAAAGTGGCGTATGGATATCACATCCCATAGAAGATTGCGATGAAGATGGTGGTGAAGGTTCTGATCCGCCAACTAGGTCGTTTCTTAGAAGAGGACTCGAAGAGCAATCTCGGCAAGTTGAACAGATTTTCAGCCGAGAAGTAAAATGAATACTTGAGGTGATACATAGTAATAGTGACACACACAACAAATTGCTCGAACTGTTGGTTAGTAAAGCCTACAAAGGTGGAGCCCCTAATCATTCCCAACAATTTCCACCTAAGAATAATCCATTACCAACAATAGAGGCTGAAATAGGATCTGCCCGGTCCAAAATGATCGACTTGGAAAAAAGAGGAGGATTAAGCAATAGATCAAAGATAACATCCATAGATATGATCAAGGTCCAAAGAATGATCGATTCAGCCTTAAAGAAGGGGCCAAAATTTCCAAAGTTCATTCATCCATATCCCATCTTCGTGGAAAAATTCAAATACCCCAGAGGCTTCAAAATTCTAGACTTCAGCCTTTTTGCCGGAGAATCATCTCTATCGTCGATAGAACACGTAGCTTGGTTCACTACTCAATGTGGGGACGTTAATAGCGATTTTCATAAGCTACGATTGTTCAACTTTTCGCTAACCGGCTCAGCCTTCACGTGGTATATCAACCTCTCACCTAACTTCATCCAGAGTTGGGAGGAATTAGTCGAGAAGTTTCACGAGCAATTCTATCAACCAGAGATGGATGTGTTCATGTTGTCCTTGGCTAGGATGGCTCAAGCCTCTGACGAATCACCAATGGAATACCTTACGAGGTTTAAGTTGGCCAGAAATTGGTGCCGAGTACTTCTCGCTGAGGTCGAGTTTGTTAAGATTGCTCTAAACGGCCTGGATGTAGAATACAAAAAGAAGTTCCTGAGGGCCAACTTCTGTGACATGTACGAATTGACCCAGCACGTCGAGCAATATGATTATTTACTTCGAGAAGATAAGGTTTCAAAGTCTTCGTCCCAGGGGACAATCTACAAAAACCCCACGGTCAGTTATGTGTCAGCCAAAGGAGAAGAATATGCAGTATAGAAGTGGCCGAGATAGTAATCGACAAGCCGTATATATGTAAGGCGTTGGCTCAAGCCAATCCTAAAGATGCCAAAACTCACTTGGCCTCTGATGAACCCTAATAAAAAAAAGTTTATACTTTCGACGTTACTAAAGCTGACGCCATCTTTGATCAATTGCTACTTGCCAAAATCATCAAAATTCGGTCGAGGCACAATATCCCCAAGGCCGAAGAATCAAAAGGGAAAATATATTGCAAGTTTTATAATTCAAACAAGCATACGACAAATAATTGTGTTGTATTCCGCAATGCCATTCAAAGCTAGATCGACAATGGAAAACTTAAGTTTCCTGAGAAGCAAATGATCATTGACACCGATCATTTCCCTACGGCATTAATAAGCATGGTAGATGCTCGATTATCCAAGGACAAAGGGAAAGGGAAGGACGAGTTTATGCCAATGCAATTCGTCCAAAAAACAAAGCTCTCGACCATGATTGAAAATCGATTTATTATCGAACGAGCCACCCTAAAATTTGATAGGGCCGGCTATTGTCGAATCAATGTCGGACTCCAGAAAAGAACAACCTGATGGGCCAATAGTTTTATGTGGTCAATGCAAGGCAAACATCATCTTAATTGAACCAAAAGAAAAGCCACTTCGAGTCGAGCAACCACAACAGACGCCCATAGCTGGGACGACACCTCAAAAGACGTTTGATAAATACTAACGCCACAAGGTGTTTGATAGGCTTGGCCCTTAAGTACAGGATGGCAAGCCACCCTCAGCTCAACTGTGTCTAGATTTCGACACGCCGTTTTACAACGAGGATTATTATGCACGTAACTCTGATAGTTCATGTGCTTCAGCTAACCAGTGTACCTTCAAACCACCTGAACCACGTGATCAACGTTAGTATACCTATAACTCCCCAACCAGCGTGTATACCGCGTTATCCAAATCATAAAACCATCGGTGCCAGAGAATAGACTGCATGGCTCGCCGACAAGCAGCCCTGGATGCCTTAGCTACAAAATGGCAGCTGAAGGGAACGGCCGGTAAAGAGGATGGTCGACAACCCCCAACGATTATGACTGAGTTACTCTAAGGGAAGAAGGTAATCAATCACGACTTTGAAACCACGATTGAAGAGTCAGAAAAGTGAATCAAACTTCTCCTTCAGCCTCGGGAAATAAAAGCTCGTCTTGAGCACTTTCGGGAAGAAGCCAAGAGCAAACTTCCTCCACTACCACCCCATGAACCACTCATTAAGATACGATGAAACCTCTATCCGCCATTTCTCGGTGAGGCTTTAAAATAAATGCAGGAGTTCCATAAGAAGTATTCAGCAAATGACTTATACGACCTCCCAAGAGCGTGGCAGGACACTCTTGATTTGGTTCTAGCTTGTCTTGATGCCGAGTGTATTATCCAAAAAACTTCGGATCCAAGGATGAAGGCCAGGTACCAGCATATACATAAAGCTCAGGTCCTCGGCTTTACTGTTGATCCATATACTGGCATCGATATTGCCGAGCTTCCCTTTTCTCTCAAGGACCTCCAATATTTGCGGTACCACTTCGAAGCTGCTTCCATATTCGGCTTTACAATCGATGAAATGGAACGTGTAGCATGGCCGGATGCTTACCTGGACACAAGAGACGCTCACATCACATATGAAGAAGAGACTCGCAAGGCATCCCACAAGCAAGGCCAAGTTATAACACCGACTGAATCCAAAGTCAATGTACCGAACGAGGAGGTTCAATTAGTATACCACAAGAGCATATCCCTGTGCTAGCCGAAGATAGTCCTACAGATGATGTCCATGAACAAGCTACCCCGCTCGAAAGGCCAACTCTCCCAAAAAAAGAACACGACCTAATAGGTCCCTCGGTCCTCAACAATATGGAAATCAGTGTGGTCCATGTCTTACCTGCCGAATTGTAGCCAACCATGTCCCAACAAAATTTCCTGGCTAGTGACGTGGTTGTTGAAGAAGCCACACAAGTCAAATTTATGGCTACCGACTAGTCTGCGCTGGCTACAAGAGAGAATAAACTCCAAGCAGCTTTTAGCGAATTGTTTCCACGCTATCCGTCGGTTAATCTGCGTCACTTGAAACCATTGTATGTCACGGCTCATATTGAAGGATACCTAGGCTCTAAAATTTTCGTCTATTACGGAGCTATAGTCAACATCATGCCCACCTCAATCATGAGGGCATTACGCCGTTCAAACGACGAACTTATTCCATAAGGTATCACGATGAGCAATTTTCTCGATGATAAATCCTAAACCAAGGGTGTACTTCCGTTAGAGGTAACTATCACAGGTCACAATCATATGACCGTATTTTTCATAGTCAACTAAAAGACCGAGTATAATGCCTTGTTCGGTTGAGATTGGATTCACCAAACGGGCTGCATCCCATCTTCATTGTGCCAAGTTCTCATCTTCTGGGATGGTAAATCAGTTGTGGTTCATCCGGTCGACAATCAGTTGTTCAAAGCTAATATGATTTTAGCTCGATACTACGACGATCATGTCAGCTATATCACATTGCAAGACTTTAACGAGGACGGTCGGCCTACTAGGATCTCAATTTAGAAAGCCATCGAGGTTGGCACCAAGACCGTTCACCAGGATTCGACGAGTTAGCTAACCTCATGACCGATCCCGATGTTTGACACCAAACAAGACGAACATCGGGTCGCGATTTCATCTACCATGGAATGACTGCTAGCCTACTGGTATACTATCCCCCTTTGTGATTCTTGACCGATGTACAACTCAGCATAAAAGATGAACTAGTTTGACTTTTAAAAGCCTGGTTTATTCGAACCGCTCAATGCATCGAATGGTTGGCGAATATCGTACCAGTGCTAAAGAAAATCGACATTCTACGCATTTGCATCGATTTTTGTAAGTTGAATGTGGCAACCCCTAAAGATGAATATCCAATGCCAATTTCAGATTTGTTAATTTCCTTTGCCACTTCATTGCTAATTCGGCAGGAAAGATAAAGGTGTTCTCCACGTTTTTGAAACTCAAGGTATCTGACAAATTCGAATGGCGCGAAGAGCACCAAGATGCTTTTACACAAATCAAGGTTTCCCTCACAACCTCACTCGTACTTGTGCCTCCTCGACGTAGTAAGCCTTTCAAGTTGTATATTTCAGCGGCCAAGGAATCCATTGGTTATCTTCTTACGCAAGACAACAATGCTGGGCGTGAGCAAGCTATCTTTTATCTCAGCCGAAATCTTAATTCACTAGAGATTAATTATTCACCCATCGAGAAGCTCTGCTTGGCCTTGTTTTTCGCCGCATCAAAACTTCAGCATTACATGTTCCCATTGGTTACTCAAGTCATCACCCAGACATATGTTATTTGTTACATTCTCACTCGGCCTACAGTAAAAGGTTGAATCGGGAAGTGGACAATAGCCCTGTCGGAGTTCAGTCTGCAATACATGCCCCAAAAAACCATCAAAGGATAAGCACTAGATGATTTTTTTGGCCCAGCATCCCTCTCCTTATGGTTTCGGGGGCAATGACGTCGAAATTGGCACGGTGGAAACACGTGACAATTATTGGACGATGTACTTTGATGACTCTAGTACCTCGACCTCGGCTGGTGTTGGCATCGTCATTCAATCCCCAGATCACTACCGCTGGTATTTTTCTCTTAAACTAGATTTCGATTGTATAAATAATTAGGCTGAATATAAAGCCCTTATCATCGGCCTTCATGTCTTTCACGACTTAAGAGCAGCCCGTGTCCTCGTCCTTGGTGATTCAGAACTTGTGATTAACCAACTCAATGGCACTTTTTGTTGCATGAGTTGTACTTTGGCGCCCTATCATATAGTTGCCAACTATTTGGCTCAGTCATTTGAGGGAATCACATTCGAGCATATCTCTCGTGTTCAAAACACTGACGCAAACGAATTGGCACAACTAGCCTCCGGAGCACAACTCTTGGGGGGCAAACTAGGTCAAGTAATACCAGTAGTACGACGACCACACTCGACCTTGGTTAATCATCAAGTTCTTGAACATGATCGCGTGATCCATACACGAGTCATATCCCTACCTTCATTGTTGGAACGAGAGGGTCGTGTAGATGTTTGCGCTATCAAGACATTACCAAACGATTGGAGAAAGTCAATTATGCAATACCTTGATAATCCCACGAGCAAATACGACCACAAGATAAGGGTACATGCCATAAATTATGTAATATATCAAAATGAGTTGTACCAAAAGAGTGAAGACGGCCTGTTATTATTATGCCTCAGCCCAAAATAAGCAACCCAAGCTATTGCGGAGGTACACGAAGGAATATTCGGAACGCATCAATTCGAATGAAAAATGTGCTGGTTATTTCATCGACACGGTTATTTTTGGTCGAATATGTTAAAAGATTCCATTGAATACGCACGAAAGTGTGTACAATGTCAGATGCATGGACCTGTACAAAGAGTCCCGACCGAATTGCTTCACTCAATTACCAAACCATGGCCGTTCAGAGGATGGGTCATGGATGTAATTGGCAAGATCATGCCATCTTCCAGATCAGCAAAACATGCATGGATACTCGTAGCAAACGATTATTTCACTAAATGGGTCGAGGCAAAGTCATATGCTGAGTTAACCTCGAAAGGGGTTTGTAGTTTTGTGGAGGAAAATAGTGTGACAAGATTCGGTGTACCAGAAACAATTATAATAGACAATGGCATAATTTTCACAATTGATCGGTTTAAAGAATACACGGCAAGTTTAAAAATTCAGCTAGAATAGTCCACGCCTTATTACCCACAGGCAAACGGACAAGCCGAAGAAGGTAATAAAGTCTTAATTGGTATCCTCGAAAAAATGATTCAAGAGAAGCTTGGGATATGGCATTTAAAGTTAAACGAGGCATTGTGGGCGTATCAAACTTCACCCTGATCAGCAATAGGGACATCCCTATATGTGTTGACTTACGAGCATGACGCAATGTTGTCAGTCGAGCTAAGTATAAATTCGTTACGAGTAATAAAAAAAAAGCAGTTTGTTTAGTGCCGAGTATAATCAGGCCGTGAGGCAAAAGTTAGAGGACTTGGAGCAAGTTCGTCTTGATGCCTATAATTTGTTGGTGGCACAAAAAAAGATCGCCGAGCGAGCTTATAATCAATGGGTCAAACAAAAGACGTTCGGCGAAGGTGAGCTAGTTTGGCAAACTGTGTACTGATAGGAATTAAAGATCCTAGTGTTGGAAATGTGCCCTAAAACCAATCATATGATGATACTTTACGGACATTTCACATGTTAAACTAATATAGTTAAATTTAAAGGGCAAAGATTATTGTTTGAAGCCGTCTTATATAAATGTTATACGTTTAAACGATAAGTCCAAGGAATATGTAATTGGGAAAATGAGATCTAAAGAAGTTAGATTCATGAGACTATTCTCTTTCGTATACATATCCTAAACGTTGCTGATCATAGGATTGCCAATTAGGCATTGATAGTCCGTTAAGATCAGTACGTGCTATGTCTTCTCTTAGGGAGAGTGACTGGTCTCGAGTCATTGGTGTGACTGACACCAAGACAAGTACGTAGGTGCTCAATAGAGAATGAGTTCACTGAACGCAATCAACAAGGAGTTCTCATACTCATGTCACATGAGAACTCATGGTTGGGATAATGCAAAGTAGTCCTTTAACCTGAGGCATCATAGTTGTCTTGTGGTTAGGTCCTTGATCTTTGACTATGTCAAAGTCACTCCATCCGAGGGTGTCCACAACATAGTTGGGGTTAAGCCACTTAGCCATGGAGGCAAGTGAATGCGCAACAAGGGATCTCTAACCTTCAAACTATTTGAGGGAGAATACTATATGATATGATTAAGAATCTCTGGCTAGAGTATGAATGAGATTTAGGAAGTCGTTCCAAATCACATTCAAGGTAATCATATAAGTAAATGAATCACATTGGATAGTAGACATGAATAAACTATCAAACCAAACAATGTGGTCAAGAGTATTGTATTAGAGAAAGACTGTATTGCATTGTAATCCTAAACTGAATATGTTCTCCGCCTCTTCTGATTAGCTTGGGTAACCATGACATACTGCTAGGCGTCACTCATGGTTTGTGGAAGCCCTAAACGTGTATAATCACTAAAGGGAGAATTGAAAGTAAGTTTCAATTCACAATCGACTTGAAAGAGTTCTAATCGCCCACTGCCTCGCTAAAAGGAACCTAATGGATCGTATACCGTGTAAGGTAGAGATTGAAGAAACAACAGAGATGAGTAAGGATAAGTAAATGGTTTAATTATTTATGGCTAGGATTAATTAATATGTTAATTAATCAAACGAATAAGTTCGTTATAGACCTCGGGTTAGTTTTGGGCCGCAAGGCCCAATGGGATTTGAATGTCAAGCCCATTAACTCAAGTTGTATGACAACTTGAAACCACAAAGGGCTTGAAAGCCCAATGAACCATAATGGCCGGCCATATAGAGAGGGGTAGTGAACGTGACTTAATTGCAAGTTTGCCACTCCATTGTGAGGTGGTATAAAGGCAACTGATAGGAGCATATTTATGCGACTTAGTTAGCTTGTTCTTGTGCATTTATGTTGCTATTTCTTAGTCAATTATGTATTTTAAGCTATTTTCGTGTGTTTGTAGGTTCAAATAACAAAGTTAGCAACAAAGTGCTATTTGGAGCATTCTGGACCAATTTTGGGCCAAGATTGGATAGTGTAAGCATGGAGACATGAGAATGGACGTTTTTGAAGATTTGAAGGCTAGAAATCAGCATGTGTGTGTGCAAGTGTGTTGACCTACAACTCCAAACATCCATCCATTACACCCATTACATCCACTTATTACCAAACATCCACCCACTACACCCATTACATCCACTCATTACCAAACATCCACCCACTACACCCATTACATCCACTCACCCGTTACATCCACTCATTACCAAACATCCACCCACTACACTCATTACCAAACATCCATCCACTACACCCATTACATCCACTCATTACCAAACACTCACCCACTACACCCATTACTTCCACTCATTACCACAACATGCACCACTACCACCTTAATTAGATGGTGGTCATCTCCCTAGCCTATAAATACATCCACCCTTCACCATAACAAGGGGGGAGAAAAAGATCCATTAAAAGACACTACATTCACATCTCACAACTCCATACACTTACACTTTCATTCCTTGGCCGAGAGAACACAATCCACCCATCCACCATTCACTATAACTCACCTATATCCATCCCCCACCATAATTTACCACTCATCCATCAAACCACACCTTGTGCCGCAACAAAGTGAAGAAGGAGGACCCTTGGACGTGCTTGCCATTCAAGTTGGATTGTTGGAGCATTTTTAGGTGTTTTCATTAGGTGTTTTCATTCTTTTGTTTTCAATGTCTAAATTTGTTTATCTTTGCTTTGTGAGTATGAGGAACTAAACCCCCCTTAGCTAGGGGGAATTCAAAACCATGTTCATGCTTGCAATATGATTTGATTGCCTTCAGTTGTGATTTCATAAGTTGTGAATTCAATTTGTTTAACTGCTTTATTGATAAATTATTCCTATATGTTTATTAAGAGTGCACACTTAGTTTGCATGCATGAATATGATGCTAGAGTATAAGGGAGTTTCACCTAATAGTTACAAACTTATACTCACAAGTAGTGGAGGTCGCTTATAAACGATCGCGTTAAATAAATTCTTGGTAGGAGTTTCATGCTCATCATAGTAACGAATGCCTCGTCAATACGTATAGTTTTCATAATGCTTAATGATCTTTGATTGTATCTTTATTGTGCTGTTCACGTAAAGAACTTTTGAGGAATGCTTGAATTGTTGTATGCGCTTTCCCATCCAATTCAATAACTTAAGGAGAACCTGAAGGTTAATTTAAGCGAACTTAATTAACCTGGGGTGTTGAGTTTCATGATTGATCGAAAGAACAACTGAAAATTGGTTTATGTGCAAGTATGTCATGTGTGGAGAAGAACCTCCTAGCTAGCCTTCCATCCATTCAATTTACTCAATTTCATGCAGATTTCATTAGTTCTTTAATTTACTTGTAAATTCGTCAAAACCAAAACCCCCTTTACTTTGAAGTGTTTTATTAGTCAAAATATGTTTTGATTTGTGTTTTTAGGTGTCCCAAAAGTGTGTTAGAGTCCAAATCTGCCCAATTTGTGTTTTTAAGCAGATTTGAGCGTTTTTAGCTTGTTTTGAGTCCCTTGAGTTTGTTTTAAGTTCTTTGAGTCTAGTTTAGTGTTTTTAACTTTGTTTATATGTTTTTAAGTCAGTTTAGAGGTTTTAGCAAGCCCTCCTAATCCCCGGTTTAGAACGATCCCTACTTGCATTTATACTACAATTTGACAACAAGAGGGTTTAATTTGTGTGTTAAGTTAATTTTCGCATCCAATTTTTGGCGCCGTTGTCGGGGATTAGCAACTTTGCTAATCCCCTGTTGTTTCTTTTTCATGTCTTTTGTTTTAGTTACTGACTTTGTTTCTATTTGTGCCTTTTATTTTTACTTATGATATTTCATTTAGTTTTGTTTCCTTGATTTCAGGTACTAGAGAAGTAAGACATGGATTTTGCTACCATTCAAGCTCAATTGGCGAAACTTACTTCTCAATTGTCACAATATGCCGAAGGGACCACAATGCAAAGTGTCCCTACATATGGTGTGTCCTATGGGCAAGGATATCCAACTCATCAATGTTCTCAATTCGCTACGAATGAAGATGTTTGGGGTTATGAAGGCCATAGCCAATCATGGGACAACATGTTTTCCAACGCTTACAATTCAGATTGGAGAGATTATTCAGATTACATGTGGGGAGAACCTCAACAATTCCAACAAGATGGGTATTGGCAGCAAGAAGAGGAGTTCTATTCAAGACCTATGCAGCCACCACAACAATCTACCCAATTCAATTCAGGTACGTCTTTGGATAATGATATGTTTAATAAGTTACTCACCTCTTTGAACCAGGATGTAGAAAACCGAAACAAAGAGTTGCAAAATCAAGCCAAGAAGACGGGCGAATTGGAAAAGCAATTTGGGCAAATTATGGAGTTCACGGCACAAATTCAAGAGCAAAGTGAATTCTCCAACCCAACTGTTGAAAATTTGAAGGAAGATTTTGAAATCCATGATGCTATCACTTTGGGAAGTGCTATGGAGGTTGGAGGTGAACCCAAGACATCCAAACCAAGCCAAAACATGGATGAACAGCTGCTGCTCGAAGAAGAGGAGAATAACAAGGCCACGGCAAGGGAAGAACCACCCTTGCCACAGCCCCATATGCCATCTATGCCGTCCACTACAACCAAGGTAAGCCTAAATTCAATTTTTCCTGACCCCGTTTCACCAAATGTCCTCATTCCTAGCAGGATCATACAATCCAAGAAAGAAGAGGGTGAGAAAGGCATCTTCGAAACCTTTCCAACAAATCAAGAGCAAAAAGTGGATGGGGAATGTCTAGAATTCATCAAAGAAGATACACTTGAGACGAAAATTCTCAAAAATGTTGGATTTTATGACACGGGACAATTCATAACTCTCAAAACACCAAATCTGGCCAAGTCCCATATCCCTGCAACCTTCAAAGATGTGGTGTTCGTAATTGAGTTTGTGTTGGAGCAAGCAAGTAAGCCATCTTCTCCAACTTCGATTTTATTATATACTAACTTGCTGATTTTGATGGTTCAGGCACCTACACTAGAATTTAAACCATTGCCGGATCACGTCAAGTATCACCTTCCATTCAAGGATCAACTCCATGTTGTGGGCCCTGTACAAGCTTAAATGGAGGTATCGTCCGGCTGGAAGACGTTAAAGCAAGCGCTTCTTGGGAGGCAACCCATGTATTCAAATAAGGAAGATTTTTTAATTGCTCCACAATTAGTTTTGCGTTTCTAAAAGCCTTCCCTTTTATGTAGTTTTATTTTGCCATGATTGTCATTTTTATTTGTTGCTTGTTTAATTGTTTTTGGTGTGGGTTTATTTTTGAAACACTGACAGTTATGCAAGGTATTTTTCCATTCATAAAAAAGAAAGGAACATTAAGCAGATAAATACAAGAAGGAGCCTTCACAAAGGCTGCTTAGGAGAAGTCTCAATAGTCGGCGGAGCCTCAGCAGTCGGCGGAGCCCTAAAAGGAGGAGGCATTGGAGGTTGATCATTTGAAGCTTCATTACGCGGTACAGCCCTAGAAGATGAAGGCAAAAGCTGTTGGAACAAACCCACAAACCTCTGATGATCAAGTAAAATCTGACCATCAGATTCCTGCATCTGGTCAATCTTCCTCTTCATGTTTGTAGCATAGTTATGTGCGAGCCTGTGCAACTATTTATTCTCATGCTTAAGCCCTCTAATCTCCTGCTTGAGACTCATCACTTCAGCCGCCAGTGATTCAACTTGACGGGTTCGGGCAAATAGGCGTTGGGCCATATTAGACACGGAACATGCGCACTGCACACTAAGAGCCAGAGAATCTTTAACAACCAACTCATCAGACCATTTGGCAAGTAGTCTGTTATCTTTAGGAGTGACAAGGTTCCTGGCCACCACCGCAGCTGTCATATCATTCTTCATCACCGAATCCCCAACGGTAAGGGGACCAGTAGGGGATATGAAGGATGGGTGCCATATGTTGTCTGGAGAAGGCGGGACTGCCTCTTCACCAAGGTTCAAGTCAAAACGACGGTCGGAGGGGGGGCCAGACATTTTCAGAGGTGTTAAAGAAAGAAGAGGTCGGACAAGTCAAGATAGTAGAAGTGCAAGAAGGGAGTTTTTACAAGCGCAAATTCAAGTGTGCTTTCAAAATGAACTGCGTGCCTCTATAAAAATCAACACTCGACAGGATTTCAGATATTGAAAAGTGAAGGAAAAATTTTGTCCTAGCTAAGAACAAGTATGAACATTTGAATACACATGCAAGCTATCAACACTTTAAAGTAGGCATGCATCCAAAAACAATTCATAAAACCCATGACTTTCAAAGCCTAGTATATGGTGAACCAAAATAAACTTTTTAACAAAATTAAAGAGAAGTAAAGATTTAGTGATTCTTTACCCTTGAAGCTCATCCTTGTTTACACAAGGGATTCACCCAAGTGGAGGGCCTTCAAGTCACCTCCAAGCTCCTTGAATCCTCCTTGTGTTTTCCTCCCTTTAGTGCTCCTTTGATGATTAGAGGAAAAAGGATTTGTTCTCCAAAAACATCAAAAGCTTGATGTCTCTAAGTCTCTTCACCAAGGTTGTATATTGTGAAGATGATATGGATGACTTAGAGAGATTTTAGATGCTAGTAAAAATCCTCTAAGTGGCCGGCCTCTATGTAGAAAAAGAGAGAAAATGTTTCACCCAATTTCTATTAGAAAACCCTAATGAGAAAATTGCTATAAAGTTGCTTTTATAACATTTTCTTTGGTGAGTGGCAAACTTGTAATTAAGCAAGCTTGCCCATTCACCCTAATGGCCGGCCTCTCCTTGTTATTGGGCTAATTTGCCCATTTTGTTTTAGTTGTCATACAACTTAAACATAATGGGCCTTGTGGACCAAAACACTTTTGGGCCCCGAAACCCAAAACCAACATATAAGCCCAATACGAACCTTTCGTATAATTAATTAACTAATTAATTAATCTTGACCATTCTTCAATTAAACCATTTAATTGCTTATCCATTTCATATAATTTCTTCACTAACATCCTTATGTGGTGTGCGATCCATTAGGTTCCAATTAGCGAGGCAGTGGGCGATGTTACTCTTAACGATCGATTGTGAATTGAAACCACATTTCAATTCTCCCTTTAAGATTAGTGTTTGCTAATCTTCAGGGCTTCCACAAACCATGAGTGACACCTAGCAGCATATCATGGTTACCCAAGCTAAGTAGAATTGGTTGGAGAACCTATCCAGTTACAACTACAATGCAATACGGTCCTTCTCTAATACAATACTCTTAATCACATTGTTTAAGTGATAGTTTGTTTCATGTCTACTATCCAATGTGATGCTTTCCTATATGATTCCTTTGAATATGATTTGGAACAAACTTCCTAAGTCATATTCATATGCTTTGGCCAAAGACTTTAGAATCATATCTTAGAGTATTCTCCTTCCACCATGGAAGGTTAGAGATCCCTTGTTGTGCATTCATATGCCTACATGACTAGATAGCTTGACCCCAACAATGCCGTGGACAATCCGAAGGAATGCCATTGACATGATCAAAGATCAAGGACCTAACCATTAGACATCTATGATGCTTCAGGTCAAAGGACTACTTTGCATATTGCAACTTTAGAGTTCATACATGACATGTATGTTCGAACTCTCTTTTGATCGACGTTCAGTGTACTCGATTACTTTTTCGAGCACCTATGTGTTTGTCTCAGTGTCCAACACCAAATGACTTGAGACTAGTTCACACTCACGTTTGAGTCAACATAACACATACTAACCTTAGCGGATTGTCAATGCCCAATTGGCAATCCTATGGCTAGGAACGTTTTAGGAATGAACATAAGAGAGAGGTCTCGATAATCTAACTCATTAGATCACTTCTCTCTTAGAACAAATACATTCCTTGGATTCCCTTATTGCTTAAACACATGATACAATAAATAGTGATTAACAATAAGCTTTGCCCTTCATTAAACATATAAAAGTTTAATACAATAAGTATTCCAAAAGCTATTACATCAAATGAGTGGCTTTGTGGGCATACTTCCAACAATCTCCCACTTGCACTCAAAGCCATCTTCCCATGTATCTAATACCCATCTTATCCATATGACGATCAAGCTGGATTTGAGACATTGGCTTTGTCAGTGGATCTGCTACGTTATCGGCTGAGGCAACTTTGAGGATGTTGACTTTCCCCTCGGCAGCATATCTTCTAATGATATTAAAGCGCCTATCAAAATGCTTGTTCTTTTGATGTGCCCTGGGTTCCTTGGCTTGAGCTATCACCCCACTATTATCACAGTACAAAGTTACTGGTGATGTAATGGTTGGAACCACTCCAAGTTCAGTAATGAACTTCTTCATCCAGAACGCTTCTTTGCCGGCTTCAGCTGTAGCGACATATTCAGCCTCTGTCATGGAATCAGCAATTACACTTTGCTTCTTGCTTTTCCAACTGACAGCCCCACCATTCAGAGTGAATACATATCCGGAGTTGGAACTTCTATCATCGACGTCAGATTGGAAATCTGCGTCTGTATAGCCTTCCACTCGCAACTCTGATGCTCCTCCATATACGAGGAATATGTCCTTAGTTCTTCTTAAGTACTTAAGGACCGTCTTGACAGTTGCCCAGTGTTCTAATCCTGGGTTAGATTGATATCGACTAGTAATGCTCACAGCATATGCGATATCAGGCCTTGTGCATATCATGGCATACATGAGACTTCCTATGGCTGAAGCATAAGGAATTCTACTCATATGCCTTATCTCTTCAGGAGTCTTAGGTTCCATGGACTTAGAAAGGTGAATTCCATGTCTTACAGGAAGAAAGCCTTTCTTACATTGTTCCATCTCGAACCTACTTAGCACCTTATCAATGTACATAGATTGGGATAATCCAATTAATTTTCTGGATCTATCACGATAGAGCTTTATCCCAAGTACATAAGATGCATCTCCTAAATCTTTCATGTGGAAGGTTTTGGACAACCACACTTTTACAGAAGAAAGTATTGCAGTGTCATTCCCTAATAGTAATATGTCATCTACATATAACATTAGGAATACAACTGCATCCCCAACGACTTTTTGATAAACACAATTGTCGTCTTCGTTTTGAGTAAAACCAAACGTTTTGATTTCAGTGTCGAAACGAATGTTCCAACTCCTGGAGGCTTGCTTGAGTCCATAAATGGACCTTTTAAGCTTGCATACCTTAGTCTTTTCAGACTTGGACACGAAACCTTCGGGTTGAGTCATATAGAGCTCTTCCTCTAGGTAGCCGTTCAGAAAGGCCGTCTTCAGGTCCATTTGCCAGATCTCATAATCATGGTACGCAGCTATAGCAAGCAAAATCCGAATGGACTTAATCATGGCTACAGGAGAGAAAGTTTCTTCATAGTCAATCCCTTCTCTTTGCCTGTAACCCTTGGCTACCAATCTAGCCTTATAAGTCTCCACGTTCCCATCAACGCCTATCTTCCTCTTGAAGACCCATTTGTTTCCAACTGGTACAATACCTTCTGGAGGGTCTACAAGAGTCCAGACCTGATTTTGATACATGGAATCCATCTCGGATTTCATGGCCTCTTGCCATCTCTTTGAATCAATGTCGGACATTGCTTCAATGTAGTCTCTAGGGTCCTCCTTTGTTTCATTGTCACCCAGAAGGTACAATTCATCAAAGTCATTGTCTAAGCCATACCTCTTAGGTGGCTTACTAACCCGTTCAGATCTACGTGGAGCCAAGGGTTCAGGAACAGGGTTGTCAATATGTCTAGTGCTTGTTTTTGGTTCATTATTAATCTCATTAATTTCCATCTGTTTGCTTATAGTCCCTTTGAGAACGAATTCGTCCTCTAGAAACTTAGCAGTTCTGGCGACAAAGACTTTCTGGTCGTCAGGATGGTAGAACTCATATCCCATAGTTTCTTTAGGATATCCCACAAAATAGCATCTTACTGATCTCGCTTCAAGCTTAGTAGCTTCAAGCTTCTTGACATATGCTTCACAACCCCAAATCTTAATGTGTTTAAGACTTGGCTTTCTTCCATGCCATATCTCATAGGGCGTTTGTGAAACTGATTTGGAAGGTACTCTATTAAGCAAGTAAGCTGCTGTATATAGAGCGTATCCCCAGAATGTTACTGGTAGATCAGCAGAACTCATCATAGAACGAACCATGTTCATCAAGGTTCGATTTCTCCTTTCAAAAACTCCATTGAGTTGTGGAGTTCCCGGTGGAGTCCACTGTGATATTATTCCACACTCTTTGAGATAATCTAGGAACTCGTTACTCAGATATTCACCCCCTCGATCCGATCTTAGGATCTTTATCTGTTTCCCAGTTTGCTTCTCAACTTCATTCTTGAATTCTTTGAACCTTTCAAAGGATTCTGACTTGTACTTCATAAGATACACATAGCCAAACCGAGAGTGATCGTCGGTGAATGTGATATAGTAGGAGAAGCCTCCTCTCGACGTAGTAGACATAGGTCCACATACGTCAGTGTGGATTAACCCTAGAATTTCAGTGGCACGCTCTCCTTTTCCAGTAAATGGAGATTTGGTCATTTTCCCTTTCAAGCAACATTCACAAGTACCCATCCGGTCATTACCTAATGGGTGGATGTATCCGTCTTTCGACATCTTGTGAATCTTTTCAAGGTTCACATGTCCAAGTTTAAGATGCCACATCTTTTCTTGGTTAACTTCTTCTCTAGCCCTTTTGGGTTTTGAGGTATTCCTGCTCGCAATACAGTGCATCCCACTATTCGTCTCTAGGTGAAAAAGTCCCTCTATCATATTACCATGAGAGATAATACGACCGTTCAAGTATAAAGTGCAACTCATTTTGTCAAACAATACTGAGTGCCCATCTCGTAAAAGCTTAGAGATGGAAATCAAATTCTTTATACATGAAGGAAAATATAAACAATTTTTAAGTTCCAGGACTTCCCCAGAGGGTAGGTTAAGCATGTAGGTGCCTATTGCTTTTGCAGAGATTTTAGTGCCGTTCCCAACTCGCACAACCATCTCATTATTGCGCAGTGATTTGCTCCCCACTAGTCCCTGCATCGTATTACAGATATGTTGACTAGCGCCTGAATCAAATATCCAGGAACTGGAGCTCACTGTAAAAGCACTCTCTATGACAGAAATAGTCTCTTCAAAAGTTCGTGTCATAAGGCTCGCAATGCGCACCCTGTATTTCTTCTTCCAACGTTCATCCTTTCCACAATGAAAGCATGTTCCTTTGGATTTCTTTGCCTTCTTCTTATGCAACCTTTTCCTTATGTTTGCATTCTCACTCCCACTGTCTATTTTGAAACCTTTTTCAAATTTACAGCACATGTCAATCATCTCTTTCAAAGAATGATCGAATTTATTCACTTTATAGTTTACAATAAACTTAGTGAAATCATCCGAGAGAGATGCAAGGAAAAAATCTTGGGCCATTTTCCCATCGATGGAAGTTCCTAAACTTTTAAGATCTTTAAATATCTTTTCCATCTTTTGTCCATGTTTATGGACCGATGTCCCCATTGCCATTTTGGCATTCATTAAACTACAAACATTTGAGAATCGTACATTACTAGTCTCAATGTCATGCATCTTATGCAAACTTTCAACCATGGCACAAGAAGTGTCCATGTGCTTATGTAGCTTCATAAGCTCCTTACTAAGTGAAGTGAGGATTAAGCATTTGGCTTGTAAGTCATCCTCATAGTGTCTAACATAGTTTTGACACTCCTCCTTTGAAGCTAATTTCGTAGGAGGTACATGAGTAGGGGATTGCTTAAGCACATACAATATGTGTTTCACCTTTGAGACATTCTCAATGTGGCAATACCAAGCAAGGAAACGTTGGCTCTTAAGGCCATTTTTGTCAAGTATAATGGTGGGTATAATTTTAGGCATGTCGTTCACTACATAACATAACAGAAATCGTATTAGATTGTTTGTTTAAAACTATTTGATTGGGTCTTTGAATCAAATAGTACCACCCACTATTTTTGGCAAATTCCACATCCCTCAATAGAATTCGAGAGTTATATTGAACTCTTAGCGGGTTATGGGAGACTCACCATTACCAAGCCCACCTCACGATGATACGATGTTGGCTAGCAAAAATAATGATGAGAGAATAACGCATTATTCATTTACAACTTTTGTAATTACCCATCCGTTTGGCCTCTAGAGAATGTTGCCTCACGATGATACGATGTCGGCTTCATTGCACTTAGTTAAGTTATTCCCACCATGCTTAGTTTGTATAGGGGTTCAAGAATAGCCTCACGATGATACGATGTCGGCTATCCTCGTTGCCTACATTCACCTCATCATATGTATATGAATTCCTCCTGGATGTAAGCACATGCTTTGTACTTCCCCATGATAGGGTGAAGCCGGTGCATGAGTCACAAACGCTTGGAACCCACCACGGTGGAAGGCCTACGAAGAGATGTTCAAAACATCTCTCGCTTATCAACTTAATATTTGATTTGAGGGAGTAGTTTTGGGCTACATCAAAACATTTTAATCATATTAAAAGAACTTGGGCCTATCACAACTATTGGTCCAAGTCAATATGATTTAGTAGCATATAATACTCCCACTGTTTCGTTGAAACAAGCGAGACTATATGGAACTACTAACGAATGCATTGCATCCTCATATGGACTATATAGTCATATTAGGTTTTAGGATGATTATGAACCGTTTGATTTGATCCAACATGAGCCTTGTGTTGGACCTTGGGTTTAAGGTAGATAGTTGTTGATTTTAGTTACGCGTTTAATCCAATTAAACCGTTATTTCCTATTGGGCGTTGGACCCAACTATTCCATTTTGCATACATATAAACAAAAAGGAATACATGAAATAATAATAAGGGCTTATGCCCTTTTACAACACAAATCAAATGATGGACTTATGTCCATTTACAACAAATAGAATTAATCAAATTACATTCAAATCTATACTACTAAAACCCAAACATTCAAAATGTATATCGGCCAATCACATAGCTCAATTATCGTGGCCTTTGGTTCATAATCACCCTTTTCTTAATCAACCACATTAACTAAGAAAACAACTTTAAACAATTGGTTTTTGGATCCATAGAATTGATTTAAATGGAACTAAATAGAATGAAAATCCAATTCTCATTAAAGAGACAAAACAATTTTGTTCTCATTTTATTTGGGCCAAAAGGAAACTATGACCACAACAATTGGGCCATAATGCAAATACAAAAAACTTTTGGGGTTACTTTGTATAAACACAATAGTCCACAACTTCATGTAAATACAACTAGATCCCAAAATTTTAATAATGTAAAAACATCATTAAAGGATCAAAACAATTTGTCCTTTAGAGTTTTAGGGCCTAAACGTAAAAACGTAAACTTTTGGGCCAAAATGCAAAAAACACAAAAGTATCAAAACTTTATGTTAATTGCACAAAAGGCCCCAAAAGGACCCCCACTAGGGGTGGCCGGCCATTTAATGAAAAATTGAAAAAATTTCTAAAAAGTTTTTGCAAGTTGATTTTATTAGGTGAGGTTAAAGGTGAAGGTGATGGTTTGTAAGAAAGACTTAAAGTTTATGACAAAACATTAAAACATTTCATCACATCTCACCAATAACATCACCCATCAAATAATAAATCAATTATATACCAAAACTTTATGATAAACATAAAACTTTTGAATCAAAACTTCAAAACTTTATGTTCTTGGCAAGAACACCAAGAACAATGAAGAACACCATGAAAACTCATAATAGTTCCATGGATGTTTTCATTCACCAAAACTCAATTTTTTACCTCTCAAAAGAGGGCTAATATCCTAGGGTACTTAGGGGTTCCAAAAGTCACCTTAAAACCATTTTAACAAGACAAACATGAACCCAAAAAGTCACCCTAAGGATTTGGCCGAATTTCCCAAAACTCATGGCACCAAATTTTAGTTCCAATATTCATGCTTATATGAAATACATCTACAACATTTGAGATGCTAAATTTTCTAGCAAAATTTATATATTCAAAAGCAAGAACAAAGCTTGTAACATTTACAACATTTAAATCACAAAATATGAACATCACAAAACCCAAAAGGATTCACCATACACTAGGCCTAGGCTCTGATACCACTTGAAGGAAAAATTTTGTCCTAGCTAAGAACAAGTATGAACATTTGAATACACATGCAAGCTATCAACACTTTAAAGTAGGCATGCATCCAAAAACAATTCATAAAACCCATGACTTTCAAAGCCTAGTATATGGTGAACCAAAATAAACTCTTTAACAAAATTAAAGAAAAGTAAAGATTTAGTGATTCTTTACCCTTGAAGCTCATCCTTGTTTACACAAGGGATTCACCCAAGTGGAGGGCCTTCAAGTCACCTCCAAGCTCCTTGAATCCTCCTTGTGTTTTCCTCCCTTTAGTGCTCCTTTGATGATTAGAGGAAAAAGGATTTGTTCTCCAAAAACATCAAAAGCTTGATGTCTCTAAGTCTCTTCACCAAGGTTGTATATTGTGAAGATGATATGGATGACTTAGAGAGATTTTAGATGCTAGTAAAAATCCTCTAAGTGGCCGGCCTCTATGTAGAAAAAGAGAGAAAATGTTTCACCCAATTTCTATTAGAAAACCCTAATGAGAAAATTGCTATAAAGTTGCTTTTATAACATTTTCTTTGGTGAGTGGCAAACTTGTAATTAAGCAAGCTTGCCCATTCACCCTAATGGCCGGCCTCTCCTTGTTATTGGGCTAATTTGCCCATTTTGTTTTAGTTGTCATACAACTTAAACATAATGGGCCTTGTGGACCAAAACACTTTTGGGCCCCGAAACCCAAAACCAACATATAAGCCCAATACGAACCTTTCGTATAATTAATTAACTAATTAATTAATCTTGACCATTCTTCAATTAAACCATTTAATTGCTTATCCATTTCATATAATTTCTTCACTAACATCCTTATGTGGTGTGCGATCCATTAGGTTCCAATTAGCGAGGCAGTGGGCGATGTTACTCTTAACGATCGATTGTGAATTGAAACCACATTTCAATTCTCCCTTTAAGATTAGTGTTTGCTAATCTTCAGGGCTTCCACAAACCATGAGTGACACCTAGCAGCATATCATGGTTACCCAAGCTAAGTAGAATTGGTTGGAGAACCTATCCAGTTACAACTACAATGCAATACGGTCCTTCTCTAATACAATACTCTTAATCACATTGTTTAAGTGATAGTTTGTTTCATGTCTACTATCCAATGTGATGCTTTCCTATATGATTCCTTTGAATATGATTTGGAACAAACTTCCTAAGTCATATTCATATGCTTTGGCCAAAGACTTTAGAATCATATCTTAGAGTATTCTCCTTCCACCATGGAAGGTTAGAGATCCCTTGTTGTGCATTCATATGCCTACATGACTAGATAGCTTGACCCCAACAATGCCGTGGACAATCCGAAGGAATGCCATTGACATGATCAAAGATCAAGGACCTAACCATTAGACATCTATGATGCCTCAGGTCAAAGGACTACTTTGCATATTGCAACTTTAGAGTTCATACATGACATGTATGTTCGAACTCTCTTTTGATCGACGTTCAGTGTACTCGATTACTTTTTCGAGCACCTATGTGTTTGTCTCAGTGTCCAACACCAAATTACTTGAGACTAGTTCACACTCACGTTTGAGTCAACATAACACATACTAACCTTAGCGGATTGTCAATGCCCAATTGGCAATCCTATGGCTAGGAACGTTTTAGGAATGAACATAAGAGAGAGGTCTCGATAATCTAACTCATTAGATCACTTCTCTCTTAGAACAAATACATTCCTTGGATTCCCTTATTGCTTAAACACATGATACAATAAATAGTGATAACAATAAGCTTTGCCCTTCATTAAACATATAAAAGTTTAATACAATAAGTATTCCAAAAGC
The DNA here is from genome assembly GCF_916048215.2 of Malus sylvestris. Classification (NCBI taxonomy): domain Eukaryota; kingdom Viridiplantae; phylum Streptophyta; class Magnoliopsida; order Rosales; family Rosaceae; genus Malus; species Malus sylvestris. The sequence goes on along the minus strand of NC_062272.1, from coordinate 37,226,911 downwards.
TATTACATCAAATGAGTGGCTTTGTGGGCATACTTCCAACAAAAAGGCGAGCTCATAATTCAAAGAGGCCAATTCAAAAATCGAAGAGGCGCTAGCTTTCTCAAAAGTTGGGCTTGCTCAGAAACACGGGCCATCCTTTGTTCCAGATTTGTCCGCACTCGTCACATGCAACCTCTGGACTCAACGGAGCTCAGAACTCGAAGAGGCAAACTCAGAAATCGAAGAGCCATCTGCTTTTCTAGACGTGTCAGCATCTCTCACATGCACTCTCAGCTTTGAGAAAATCACGGGCAGTTTGTCAAAGCGCCGATTTCAGATATCGAAGAGGCATCTGCTTTATCCAGACGTGTCAGCATCTATCACATGCATGCTCAGCTTTGCGAAAATCACGGGCAATCTGTCGAAGATTTCTGGTGAAGTAGAAAGCACGTGAAATTTACTATTTAATCATCCAACGGTTGCCTACAAGAGTGAAAGAATAGTACCGGTTATTATTTCCTATAAATGTCGACCTTCACCCTCCATAGTAAAGCAGACATACATAACCTTTCGTCATCTCCGAGAATGCCTTCCCAACGAAGCCTCTCGAGTCACTCAGTGTTCCTTATTCCTTGGGGTACCTCTGCAAACAACTCATCCAAAGCAAAAGTATTTCATATCATGAAGGTTGAAATAAATAGTATCTCATATCATGCTTTCTCCCTGTCCTTCTCCTTGTCGTTGTTTTCATCTGCAGGACAAGAAGAAAGAGAGCAATCAGCCAGCACTTGGTATCAATCTTCCGATCTGAAATCGACTGCCTAGAACCCCTTCCTGATTGCTTACCTAGCCCTGCTCTCGAGTACTCATCTTCAACATCTTATGCTTCCTCTTCATCTACCACATCTATCTGGGGAACAGATAAGGGAAGTGAAAATGATACCTCAAAGCATGCGGAGACAAGGTACTAATTCATCCTCAGCTAGGGACAGGGAGAAAGAAAGCAAGAGGTGGGCACTTAGAAAGATTGAAGAAAGAAACAAACCAACACCTCTACCTCTACCTCTTGCCTACCTACCGTGCAGAAGAAATAAGCAGAGAAGAATGCAGACTGCATAATCAAATCAACCCAGCAAAAGGAGTCTGATTTGAAACCAAAGAACTCTCATATTCCTCGCTCAGAATTCCAAACCAGTTCGAGATCAAAGTTGTGGAAAGACAACAAGATCATCTATCTCTAAAACCAGATTTGCGTTCTTAAACTCTACTTTGTCTAGTTTTTACTTTGCCATACTTGTCATATTTATTCGTTGTTTGTTTATTTGCTTGTTTTTTGTGTGAGTTTATGCTTGAAACATTGAGGACAATGTTTGATTTAAGTGTGGGGGGTAACCATTGTTTTGCATGAAATTCGTAGGAGTTTATCACTCATTACTTCTAGTGTTGTTCCTTACTATTTTATGTGTTTTAAGCTGTTTTGGAGTGTTTCAGTGTGTTTTGACATAAAAATCCGAAAATCTAATAAAAATTTGAAAAATTGTTTTGAAAAACCCAAAAAGAGTTGTTTTTGTATGTTTATTTGTGTCTTAGGGTACCTTCCAACACAATGATGAGGATTTGGTTTTTAATTACATGACTGTTAAAGAGAGTTATAAACATGGATGAAAATTTGATTTACTCTTTGGTGTATGCTTGGTTGTGGTTATAATTTATGAATTCACATGCAATCATAAAGGAAAAATCAGTTTTGTAACATGCTTGAAAGAAGGAACTCAAATGTACGCTACAACCTTGTGAGACTTGAGCCTAAACGTTTATTTGGAGAGTTAATAATCTGTGCATCATTGTTTTCTAAAGTCGTTGCATGATCTCATTATTCTTTGCTTGGTTGCTACTTAGAAGGCGTTTCATCATTTAGTTCCAAATGCTAGAACTCATGCCTATTTCATTCAAAGCATGCTATTGATTTGCATAACACATTTTCAAGATGAAGTTGTGTAGTGACCATCAAAGCCAAAAAGCCTATCTCGTTCATTATGTGTTTAAGTTTAACCCCGTTAAGCCTTGTGTAGCCTATGTTCTTTGTTACCCACACTATCCTCACCTAGCCTAGAATAGGACCATCCATACCCTTGTTCTTGAAGCATAGTAAAGCATAATTTAGAAGGATTTCCTTTTGTTGAACTCTTGCAGAAAAACAAGTGTGGGGGAAATGATTATTGTGTGTGTGTGCGCCAAAGTCCTTAATAAGGCACGGGTAGAGAAAAGAAAAAAGAGTATGAGCAAGAGCTCTAAAGTGTTGTTTGTTAAAAAAGGGTCCAAAACATTGAATTCGGCCCTAAGTGTTGTATGAATCTTCCCTTTGTATGTAAAAGTTGATTCTACATTCTAAAGAGAATTCCAAGTGTCTATTTCATTGCTTTGCTTGCTATCGCTTTAAGAACGTTTGTTATTCCTATTCTTTCTTTGTTAGCCATTACCCCCAAGCCCTGTTACAACCCTTGACTTCAATCTTGAGTGTTGTGTGTTTCAATTTGTGGAGTTCGAAATTGGAATGAGCATATGGTGTCACTGGTTCTCGCATCTAAGTAGTAGCATACCATTCATGAGATCATATCTAAACATGCTTATTAACTCCAAAAATTACTTTCTTTGTTATAACATATGTGAGTACTAGTCTTCCATGTTTACATCAATCTTCTCACATATAACTAGTGTAAGGTGTGTAGTCAGAAAATGTGTGTGAAAATAGAGAGTATCTAGTAAGGAATTGAGGGAATTCTCTAAGGCATGTTAGTACATTCAAAATGTTGTTTTAATTGATTAAATGTGAGCTAGTGAATGGTGACTATGATTAAGTATGCTCGAGGGTAAGGATTGCTTAAATCTATGTAAGTGGTGATCTTTGACATGTCATGTTTCATTGAAAATCCCTGAGGCAAATGTTGGAAGGTCTAGGTTATGTTTTGTTTGTTTCGTTTGTTTTGTTGTGCTCGAGGACTAGCAAAAGCTAAGTGTGGGGGAATTTGATAGGAGCATATTTATGCGACTTAGTTAGCTTGTTCTTGTGCATTTATGTTGCTATTTCTTAGTCAAATATGTATTTTAAGCTATTTTCGCGTGTTTGTAGGTTCAAATAACAAAGTTAGCAACAAAGTGCTATTTGGTGCATTCTGGACCATTTTTGGGCCAAGATTGGATAGTGCAAGCATGGAGACATGAGGATGGACGTTTTTAAAGATTTGAAGGCTAGAAATCAGCATGTGTGTGTGCAAGTGTGTTGACCTACAACTCCAAACATCCATCCATTACACCCATTACATCCACTCATTACCAAACATCCACCCACTACACCCATTACATCCACTCATTACTAAACATCCACCCACTACACTCATTACCAAACATCCATCCACTACACCCATTACATCCACTCATTACCAAACACTCACCCACTACACCCATTACTTCCACTCATTACCACAACATACACCACTACCACCTTAATTAGATGGTGGTCCTCTCCCTAGCCTATAAATACATCCACCCTTCACCATAACAAGGGGGGAGAAAATGATCCATCAAAAGACACTACATTCACATCTCACAACTCCATACACTTACACTTTCATTCCTTGGCCGAGAGAACACAATCCACCCATCCACCCTTCACTATAACTCACCTATATCCATCCACCACCATAATTTACCACTCATCCATCAAACCACACCTTGTGCCGCAACAAAGAGAAGAAGGAGGACCCTTGGACGTGCTTGCCATTCAAGTTGGATTGTTGGAGAGTTTTTAGGTGTTTTCATTAGGTGTTTTCATTAGGTGTTTTCATTCTTTTGTTTTCATTGTCTAAATTTCTTTATCTTTGCTTTGTGAGTATGAGGAACTAAACCCCCCTTAGCTATGGGGGAATTCAAAACCATGTTCATGCTTGCAATATGATTTGATTGCCTTCAGTTGTGATTTCATAAGTTGTGAATTCAATTTGTTTAACTGCTTGATTGATAACTTATTCCTATATGTTTATTAAGAGTGCACACTTAGTTTCCATGCATGAATATAATGCTAGAGTATAAGGGAGTTTCACATAATAGTTACAAACTTATATTCACAAGTAATGGAGGTCGCTTATAAACGATCGTGTTAAATAAATTCTTGGTAGGAGTTTCATGCTCATCATAGTAACGAATGCCTCGTCAATACTTATAGTTTTCATAATGCTTAATGATCTTTGATTGTATCTTTATTGTGCTGTTCACGTAAAGAACTTTTGAGGAATGCTTGAATTGTTGTATACGTTTTCCCATCCAATTCAATAACTTAAGGAGAACCTAAAGGTTAATTTAAGCGAACTTAATTAACCTGGGGTGTTGAGTTTCATGATTGATCGAAAAAACAACTGAAAATTGGTTTATGTGCAAGTATGTCATGTGTGGAGAAGAACCTCCTAGTTAGCCTTCCGTCCATTCAATTTACTCAATTTCGTGCAGATTTCATTAGTTCTTTAATTTACTTGTTTTGTTTTCAAGTTGGATTGTTGGAGCATTTTTAGGTGTTTTCATTAGGTGTTTTCATTCTTTTGTTTTCAATGTCTAAATTTGTTTATCTTTGCTTTGTGAGTATGAGGAACTAAACCCCCCTTAGCTAGGGGGAATTCAAAACCATGTTCATGCTTGCAATATGATTTGATTGCCTTCAGTTGTGATTTCATAAGTTGTGAATTCAATTTGTTTAACTGCTTTATTGATAAATTATTCCTATATGTTTATTAAGAGTGCACACTTAGTTTGCATGCATGAATATGATGCTAGAGTATAAGGGAGTTTCACCTAATAGTTACAAACTTATATTCACAAGTAGTGGAGGTCGCTTATAAACGATCGCGTTAAATAAATTCTTGGTAGGAGTTTCATGCTCATCATAGTAACGAATGCCTCGTCAATATGTATAGTTTTCATAATGCTTAATGATCTTTGATTGTATCTTTATTGTGCTGTTCACGTAAAGAACTTTTGAGGAATGCTTGAATTGTTGTATGCGCTTTCCCATCCAATTCAATAACTTAAGGAGAACCTGAAGGTTAATTTAAGCGAACTTAATTAACCTGGGGTGTTGAGTTTCATGATTGATCGAAAGAACAACTGAAAATTGGTTTATGTGCAAGTATGTCATGTGTGGAGAAGAACCTCCTAGCTAGCCTTCCATCCATTCAATTTACTCAATTTCATGCAGATTTCATTAGTTCTTTAATTTACTTGTAAATTCGTCAAAACCAAAACCCCCTTTACTTTGAAGTGTTTTATTAGTCAAAATCTGTTTTGATTTGTGTTTTTAGGTGTCCCAAAAGTGTGTTAGAGTCCAAATCTGCCCAGTTTGTGTTTTTAGGCAGATTTGAGCATTTTTAGCTTGTTTTGAGTCCTTTGAGTTTGTTTTAAGTTCTTTGAGTCTAGTTTAGTGTTTTTAACTTTGTTTATATGTTTTTAAGTCAGTTTAGAGGTTTTAGCAAGCCCTCCTAATCCCCGGTTTAGAACGATCCCTATTTGCATTTATACTACAATTTGACAACAAGAGGGTTTAATTTGTGTGTTAAGTTAATTTTTGCATCAGCAACTTTATAGCCATTTAATCCTTAGGGTTTCTTTTGGAGAAAAGATGAGAACACAAGCTCCCTTTTCTCTCTAAGAGGCCGGCCACCCTAGAGGATTTTAGCTAGCAATCTTACTTCCTCTAGGTCAATCATCTCTTCTTCAAGTCCTACCTTGGTGTGGAGACTTAGAAGTTATCAACTTTGGGAACTTGGAGAATCCTTTCAACCAACCTCATCCAAGAAATACATAGAGCTAAGAAGCAAGGAATGAAGGCCCTCTCCTTGGGTGAATAGCCTTTGCTTATGCAAAGAGGAATCAACAAAGGTATAAAATTTCTCAACTCACTTTGTTCTTGAGTTGAGTCTTGGTTCACATAACTACTAGGCTTTGAATTTCATGGATAATGTTTTGTTTTGAGTGCATACAAGCATGATTCCGCCTTTAATTGTTAATTGCATGCCATAGATGTTGCTCAAATGAACATGTTTTTCACAAATTTTCCTTCAAATGGTATCAAGGGCCTAGGTCTAGTAGTTGGTGAATCCTTTTGGGTTTTGTATTTTCATAGTTTATGATTTGAATGTTGTAATTGTTACAAGCTTTATTCTTGCTTCTTTGAATGTAAATTTTGTTAGAAAATTTGCCATCTCAAATGTTGTAGATGTAGTTCATATGAGCATGAATTTTGGAGCTAAAATTTGGTGCCATGTTTTTGGGGAAATTCGGCCAAATCCAAAGGGTGTTTTTTTGGGTTCATGTTTGTCTTGTTAAAAGTGTTTTAAAGTGACATTAGGAACCCCTAAGTACCCTAGTATGGTGATATGTTTTTTCCCTTAAGTTTGAGAGTTTTTGGGGTGTCTTTGAGTGAAAAATGTTCATGGAGCTCTTATGGGTTTTCATGGATGTTCTTCATTGTTCTTGTTATGTTTTTGGCAAGAACAAAAAGGTTGGGTATTTTGATTCAAAGTTTTTGGTTGTTTACATAAAGTTTTTGTTAATGATGGATGGTTTGAATTTTCAATCAATACCCACACCTTTTATACTATTCACACCATACCAATCACTTACACATTTTCCTTGTTTCAAGGAACCATGTTTTATGGAAATCACTTTTTCAAACCTACCCATCACCTTTCACTTTTGTTGAATTCAAAAGTTTTATGACACCTTCTCTCATCCAAAACCGGCTACCCTATTAAATAGGGTACTTTTGGGGCTTTTATGCAATTACATAAAGTTTTGATATTTTTGTGTATTTGTACTTTGATCCGAAAGTTTACATTTTTACGTAAAGACCCAAAATCACTAAAGGACAAAATGTTTTGCTCCTTTAGTGAAGTTTTTGTATTTTGATGAAATTTTTGGGTTCTAGTTGTAATTACATGAAGTAGTGGACTTTTGTGTTTTTACAAAGTGACCTCAAAAGTTTGTGTTTTGCAATATAGCCCAATAGTTGAGGTTATTGTTTTTCGGCCCAAATTAGTTTAGAACAAAATAGTTTTGTATCTTGAAATGAGAATTGGAATTTCATTTCATTTAGCTTCATTTAAATCAATTCTATGGATACAAAAACCAAATGAAAATGTTGCATTCAAGTTTAATTAGTTAAAGCGTTAATTAATTAAAGAAAGGGTGATTATGAACCTAAGCCTACGATAATTGAGCTATGTGAAAGGCCATCTCAAATTTGTTTGAACCATGGGAATGTGTATATTAGATTTTGGTTGTAATTTGATATGATCAAATATTGTAAAAGAGCATAAGCTCTTCTTTACTTTAAAGTAAATTGTTTTTTGATCAAATGTTGTAAAAGAGCATAAGCTCTTCTTGACTTTGAAGTACTTCTTTCTTGCTTTATTTGATATACATGAAAATTAAATAGAGGGTCCAACTCCCAATAAGAAAACACGCCTTAATGTGATTAAACACGTAACTAAAATCAATCACCATCCCTAGACCGAGATTCAACACTAAGCTCGTGTTGGATCGAATCAAAGGTTCATAGTCATCCTAAGGCCCTAAGGCAACTATATAGTCCATCAATGAATGCAAACCTTATGTTAGTAGTACCATATACTCTTGCCTTAAAAACCTTTTTACAAGCATAGTGGGAGTATCATATGCAACTAAATCAATCACATGGACCAATAGTTGTAATAGGAACAAATTCTTTTAATAAGATTAAAATGCATGCTTATATGTGATGAGACCTAAAACCCTCAACCAAATCATTATTAAGTTGATAAGCGTGAGAGTGCTTTGAAAACTCTTTTGTGGCCTTCCACCGTGGTAGGCTCCAATCGTTTGTGACTCGTACACCAACTTCACCCTATCATGGGGGAGTACAAAGTGCGTGCTTACACTCAGGAAGAGTTCTATATGCATACATGATGTTGTGAAGGTAGGCAACGAGAATGATCAACATCATATGATTATGAAGTTGTTCTTGAACCCCTACTCGAACTTGCATGGTGGGAATGACTTAACTAAGTGCAATGGAGCCAACATCATATCATTGTGAGGCTTCATTCTCTAGAGGCCAAATAAGATGGGTACTTGCAAGAGATGCAAATGAGTAAGCGTACTCTCTCATTATTATTGATGCTAGCCAACATCATATCATTGTGAGGTGGGCTTGGTAATGATGAGTCTCCCATACCCTACTAAGAGTTTCCTCCAAAACTCTCGAATTCTGATGAGGGATATGGAATTTGCCAAAAATAGTGGGTGGTGCTATTTGATTTAAAGACCCGGATCAAATGGCTTAAAATCAATCAATTTATATTTGTTATGTAGTTATTTACCAATATATTTGCAAACACTATCCAAAACTTGACAAAGAAAAAGCCGAAAGCTTTAGTTTCCGGACTTGGTACTACAATCCCATAGATTGTCTTTAATGGCTTGTATATGTACCTAAGTAGTCTCATCCTCGCAATCTTCCTATTGATAATGTATCATTGGAAGAACATGTTAGATAAGTTTATCATAATGAGAACAACACTTTTAATGTCATAATTTTTCAATTACAAATTGTTGTATGAAGAAGTAAGAGTTGCTTTGAACAACCCTTAGTTATCACAAACATTAGTGCTCGTTTCTTTGTTACATGAACAAGGAACTTGAGAAGTAAGCACAAGGGCATGGACACTTTATGTGCCATGATTCTGCACTTACAAATTGTTGTATGAAGAAATGAGAGTTGCCCTGAACAACTCTTGAAAGTTTGCAATTGTGTTTGAAACATAATGGTTGGTTGACAAAAATAGTCCATCAACATGGACTTATGATGATTTTGAATCATTGAGTGTTGAAGTGTTAAACCACTTCTAGAGACGAAAACTAGGGAAGGACTTCACTTTCGTGTCCCTATCCAAATGGTTCGCTAAGTTTATTGTAAACTATATAGTAAACAATAACCACACGCTCTCCAAATTGTTTGATGTATATAATACAATTGAAATAAGTTTCAAGAGAGATAGTGGGAGTTTAGGGACCATGACTATTGTAGTCAAAGGAGAAGTCAAATGAAGAAGGCAAAATAACTCCAAGGGAACAAACTTTCTTTATGAAAGGATGGACATTGGAAGGGGTATTTGCAAGAAATGTCTTGCAAGTGTCAAGTACACACCTTTCGAAGGTGTTGTAAATTGTTCTTGAAAAGTTCAAAACAGTTGGTTCTACTACTTGAATGCTTGAATCTGTATTAGTAACTATGTTTTACAATCGTTGTAAAAGTGCGGCTAATAAGAAGTAGAAGATTAATGAGAGAATAGAAAGTACTTCACATTCGGAACGTGAATCAAATGTAGATCTCTGCGAAAGTAGGTCATACTTACTTCCTCATATGAACTACCAAAGAAAATGGAAAAACAAAGATTGTCTTTACATTCCAATTTGAATAAAGGAACTTAATTCCGTATGAGAAATGAATGAATGTTTTGTTTGACAAAACATTGTTCTTTATTAATGAATGATTAGATTATTGTAATCTAATGGATTATCTCTATAGTAGAGATGATATGGTAGTGTTAACTGTTTACTGTTTAGAATATAACGATGCTTAAAACCCAAAAGGTTGCATGGTAGTGACTTATCCCAATTGAGTTGTGATACCTCTAGAACATAAATTATGAGTTGGTCATAGATGGATGCTTTGGATCGTTAGATCCGGATCCAATGCCTTCTTGTTAAAATTGTATAGAGGTAAAATGTTTGAATCTTTATTGTGGAGCCAAAAATAATCACAAGGCGACACGTGGATTTTTTGGTAAAAGATGACAAAAATACCCTTGAGGCATACTGAGATTCCTACGCGCGAGCCACGGACAATCATCCTCAACCAAGTCAAAAGTGCCAAAAATAGGTAACAATTTAAAGCCTATTTCATCAAATCCTTTCTATAAGGTAATTCCTAAAACCTAATTTATTCTATATATTTTGTATTCCATTATTTAGCTAATCAATTAGCTAAATAATATTTTCCTTTCATATTCCCTAAAAATTGATTAATTAAGGGATTAATCACCTAATCAATCCCTTAATTATCAATTAAAACACCCATTCACACTTAAGAAGCCGGCCACCTCCCTTTTCCTAACCTTTTTCACTTTTCTCCATTTTATTACCCCATTTATACAAATAATCAATTTTGAACCACCAATTTATTCTTTAGGGTTTAATTAGACAAATAAATTGACTAATTAAACCTAAATTAAACCCAAAAACCCTAGCTAGGCCGGCCACTTCCTATCCCTATAAAAGTGATCCCATTCTCACCAAAAAGCCATTCCAACACATTGGCAAAAATCCCAAAATTCTCTAAACACTCTTTCTCTCTAAATTCTAACTTTGACATCGGAGGTTCTTCGGCCAAAGCCCCCCTATTCATCATGGGCACGTGAGGCTCTTGGCCTTAACCTAAGGTGTTAATTGTTTTGTAGGTGCAAAATTGTCCAAGATCAAGGAGGAAGAAATTTGCATCCACATTTATTCTTTTGGAAAGGAAGAAAGAATCACAAAGTTGTTGAGGTTAATTCACTTAGATGTTAGTGGCACTTGTCCACAACATAATACTACTCATGTTGTATGACATTCATCGAAGATCACTCTCGGTTGGACTATCGTTTATTTTGAATAAACATAAGTCCGAATACTTTGCAAAAGGTTTCAAAGAATTCAAGAATGTAAGTTGATGAGTACGACATCTAAAGTATTTACCTCCTTAGATTTGATCCAAGGAAAGGTAACACTTTAGAATAGTTTCCTTGAAAGATATCAAGGAAAGAAGCATCATAAGATAATGGATTTCTCCATTAGAAGAAGAACGAACTTGAATAAGATTTAGTTTGTTGGATGTTAGCAATTACCCATATATAGGATATATACTTCTAAGACAATATGATTGTCAATTAGAAGATCTTCCAAAATTTTCATGACTCTATAGGATGTAGTTGGAAAGAAAGATAAGTCTTAATCGTGTTAAGATTTGTGGTTGTGTACTAATAAGCAATATTTGTTTGAGAATTATCTTGTGGACATCCTTAAATTAACCTTCGGATATCGCTTCTATAAACTAACTAACAAATGTTGTTTTGTTGGGTAGTTCATTGTAATCCTACAATATGATTTGCCTAACGCAAATGAACGAGAGGTAAAACTCAAAGAATGGGTTCTTTGAGAGACAAGATAATCAACAAATATAACAACCTAGTTCCTACACCACAAGCTCCAGTTCAAGTTCAAGTTCAACCAGCAGCCTGCGAAAAACTCGCTCGCCTGCTAGGAACGAACCATATGCACTGCATCTGCGGCATAGACGAGCCAAACACATGGAAGAGCAGCCTAGACCAGCAAGTCATGGCTGGGGGTAGCCGAGAGCTCCGCTACCCCAACAAAGGCAAATTCAGGAAGAAGTAAAAAGACTCTTAACCAAGTGATTGCACGATTTCCAACGTAACGAGGTCACCGACAAGGCATTGCGACGGAACATGACCAACATAAGCAGGTCACCCTTCATGGACGAGATCGAGCAGGCAGAGCCTCCACGAGAGTTCAGCATGCCACATTTCACATCTTTCAAAGGGGATGAAGACTCAGAGAGATACTTAAAGCACTACCGAAGCGCAATGATCGTTTATCAAAACAACGATGACCTCATGTGCAAGATATTCGCCACCACTCTACAAGGCGAGACGCAAGATTGGTTATACACCCTGCCGCCATAATCCATCCGGAATTTATATGAACTTTCTTTGGTTTTCACTAAAGAATATTCATCTTATCGCTCGATCAAAAAGAAGTCTGACCATTTGTTTGACATCAAGAAGAACCCAAAGGAGTCACTTCGTGACTATATGAGGAGATTCAAAGCAGAGAAGGCAAGGATAGTCGTAGGCAATGACTCGATAGCTAGAGCAACCTTCCAAAAAGGCATTCCAGCAGACCACCCGTTATTCAGAAAATTGATCATGAAAGAAGATCTAACTCTGGCAGACTCTTTTGCTTTGGCAGAGAAACATGCACTTTTGGACGAGGCTAGCCAATGCACATTCAAGGACTTGAAGAAGTACCCGACATCACCTCCCTAGAAGTAGCGAAGGACTTATTCGCATGTTTAACGGTATCTAAAGTAGCAATAAGCCCTGCCATCATACGAGAAGAGCTGGGGGCCAGACTACCTATATTCTACAGTTCAAAAGCTCTCCTCGATGCTATTAAAAATTCAAAAGCTAACTTTGGCGATAGTTGTTGTAACCCAAAAGCTTAAGTTTTACCTTCAAATGCATGCAGTCAATATCATGACGCACTATTCCGTCGAATCCAAACCCGCGACGATAAAGGCGTAGACCCTGGTAGATGCAAAGTTTTATGATGAACGCAACAACTCAGCCTAAAAGACACGCCAAGGGTAGACGAACACTAGAAGGAACACTCAGAAGCAAGTTTTATCCTCGTCACCCTAGAAGATTCTACGTAAGAGCAATATGTACTGGTAGTCAAACACTACCTCCTACTGCGCATCACACAGCCCTAGCCGACCCTTGCTTTATTATTCAGCTCTAGAGTGGCCTAATACCGAAAGTTGAGCATCTCCTGCTACATGTAACATGGCCCTAGCTCCACAGCTTCCTACCGCACCTTCAAGCCTAGCCTTGACAATGCAACAAAGCAGCCCAACGACGCCCCGAAGGGAGCCGAGCACACTTTAGCCACACCTGTTTCCTCAATGGAGATTTCTAGCATTTGCATGTAGACGACGCATCTAACTACGAAGGCTCGTGAGCAACCGTGGTTCTTGCCACCCTAGACGTTTCAATGCTCGAGCAGGTAATCACTCTAAGCTTCAAAGCATCTAACAACGACGCAGAGTACGAAGCCTCACTAGCAGACCTTCGAATGACAAAAGACTTGGTGGTGAAAAAGCTTTCAATTCATTCTGAGTCCTAGCTAATCACCAGCCAGACTACTAGGGGCAAAGGCATGATGATCGTGGCAACCGACTACTTCACCAAATAAGTAGAAGCAGAGTTTATGACGATCATGGTTCAGATGAACATAGAGCGCTTCATATGAAGGAGCATCATTTACCGATTTAGCATCCCTTAATCCATCGTTACCGACAACGGCCCGTAATTCATGGGAAAAGATTTGGCAAAGTTCTTCCAAAAATATGGCATCAAGCAGTACATGTCTACGCCAAGATATCCTTAAGGCAATAGGCGGGCCAAAGCATCCACTAAGATGATCCTCGACTGCCACAAGAAATCCCTCACCAATAAGAAAAGAAAATGTCCAGACGAATTCCAAGGATGTCTATGAGCATATCGCACCACCAAAAGACAAGCAACCAAAAAGAGATGGCCACAAGCTTAAATTTGGCAAAGGAGAAGTGCGAGCAGACTATCACCCGCATCGCAGCTTACCAGCAGCAGTTCCTCTCCAGCTATAACAAAAGGGCCAAGATCCGACAGTTCTAGCCCAGAAATCTAGTCTTAAGGCCTTCATCACTGCCCACAGAGAAGGCTCTAAAAAGATGAATCTCATCTGGGAAGGTCTGTACAAGATCAGCAGAGAAGGCGACAAGAGTAATTACACCCTCACCACCATGAAACGGCAAAAAGATTGAAAAGCAGTGGATGGCCTACAATCTGAAGAAGTACCATGTGTGACATTCCGCTACATCAAAATTCGAAGACTCAAGAAGCTCGACGGGCACCACCTCACAAGCTGAGGATTATCCAGTTGTTATGCAGTTCCTACCTTACAGCTAAGTTCTTGTTCGTTTCACTTGTTTTTTCAATGAGGAATTCAGAAGTAATCACAAATTGGCTCGACTGCATACTTACAACAACTGATCACTCCTGCACTTCAAAAGAAGACTGCGCCCTACTTAGGGACTCATCGCCCCCGAGGGACCAACCATGCTCTCTAGTGCGAGAAGGTAAACTAATTGCTCTCCAGTGCGAAAGGGTAAACCAATTCCCCGACACCCATATGGGTTAGCTTTCCAAGACGGGAGGATAAACTTTACACTCTGAATATCCAGATGTGGATGAGCCTGGCTACCCTAGTATAACTAGATGCACGATGGCTTGCGTCGGGATTCCTAGAAGTAGCCATAATGGTCTTTGTCAAGACTTAGCTAACTGAAGGATTTTTGGTCTCTTGGCCTAATCTGTGGGGAATCGGGCCCTAGAGACGGAGGGGGCACATTACGTAGTACGCCCTACAGACGGCTGCCCTAGAACCCTAAAGCTGTTACCGAATGCACTAAGTTAGCCTACAGATTCTGGAAGACTGCTTACGGCTTGCTCTTCGAGCAGTAAAACCGCGCTAGACTTATACAACCGCACATTCTTGTGAAAGGTTAAACAAGCTAGTGCACATATACGAAGTTTTATCCACTGCCAACATGCTATGTAGTTGATAAGCTTCACCTCTGCCAAGCGCGGAACAACCTACACCAAGTCCTAAAGTGTTGTGATACTTGCTACGCAACCTACGGAATTGGAGAAAGCCAAGGTTAACAGCCTAGTGGTTACGCGGACTTGTCTGCTTCTGTAAGTAAGGCATTCGGCTGCCAACCCTATGGCTAACAACTTTGCAAAGTTCTACACCAACACCTACGGTTGGATAGGCTACGCGGGCTTGTCTGCTTATAAAAAAAGTAGCATGCCTGCCACTGGTCTATCAAGTCTAAAGGTTAGGGCATGAACAAAAAAAGCGAAGATGAAGAAAAGCGAAGGAAAACATGTTTATAAACAACTAGCAAAGGCCGAAGGAGTTCAAGCAAAACAAAAACTACAAGGAAAAACAAATAAAATCCTAAAAGCTACCTAGAAGACTATAGCAGCTTGGACATCCCATGACTACTCAGTCGCCAAACCTTTAGTAGCCACTACGCTCTTAGCAGCGGTATCATTCGACGCTTCACCCCCGACTGCCCCAGCCTGGGCACTAACTTCTCCAACTACGTCACCAATTGAAGCCTCAAAAGTAAAATCAAGCAAGTCTTCCGGAGAAATAGAGAAGGTCTCGAAACCTCGAGCCCAGCATTTTCACCTTTCAGCTGCTCATCCTCCTAGAGCAGACCAACATAGATGCTCTGGATCTCATCCACTTCTTTCGTCACACTTTCAGTACACCTTGAAGTTCCAACACTTGGGGTTCAAGTCTATCGATGATTCTCTTGAAGTGGATCACTTGGTTATAAGCAGCAATCAACTCTTCATCCTTTATAGCAGAACGAAGCTCAGAAACGACATGCTTAAGATCTTGAATCTAAGGTATGTGACATCCGATCTTCTTCTTTGCATTTTCATGCTTAACTTGGATCGCGTCAAACCTAGTCTTCAAGTCAATAATCTCTTGGCGAGCGATCTCAAGCTGCAAAGAAGTGGGGGCAGAATATTAGACCCATTCAAAGCAACGAGCTCAGAATCTACCATAGTATTTGCCATCTCCTTAGCAGCCTTGCTATATCTACATCATAGCAAGCAGAACAATCATTCTATATTGGGTCGTATGCTTCACAAATGAGCTTGGGCAAACAACCTTTCTAACGCCATCAACAAACTTAGCACAAGCGTCCAGGTTTTCAAGAGATCTGGTTTCAAAAGCACATAGATCTTAGCAGCCTCCCCAGAAGCAGGCTTAGTGGATTTCTCACAGCTGCCTACGCGAGCAGTCTCCTCATTCCCAACAGGTGAATCAGTCTTAGCAGCATAAAGAATGGACCTTGGCGCCACTTTAGCAGCAGAGTCCACCTTATCGCTTTTCATAATACCAAGCCTCTCCAAAGGTGAACTGGACTTAGCTCCCAACAGACGTCTTGGTACAAAATTAGACACTAGGGGCATGACAGGACCTTTATGCCGAACAATCCTATCAACAATCGTACTAGCTATTCTTGACATGGCAGGCGCCACATGTTCGGATCTAGCAGCCTCATTTTTTGTCCCATTGGAAAAAGTCAAGTCAATCACAAGCCTGAAGGCAGTCGGCAAACCCGCCCGAGCAGCGAAATAAGTCTTTGGTTTTTTCTCAGCCAGCATCTCTTGAGTAGGCAGGGACGATCCTTTTTCCCACCTTTATTTATAGCAGGATCCACAACAGTGATTGGACGAGCCAATGAATCTGCCTTGATCCTATTCACCTCCTCTTTTGGGAGCAGCCTACGTTTCTCTTGATGAAGAGAGTTAAAGTAGCCAACGCCATTTGTGGTACCTAGCAGGGGAGTTCAACCCAACATTCCAGCAGTTCATAAGGCCCGCAACCTTTTCATTTCTCTCAATCACCGGCTTAGCTCACGTCATGTCTAAAAGCCTAAAAGGACATGAGCCATGTGACTCGCCTAGTACTACGCCCCAGCGCCACAATCCGCGACCCCAACCACACAAGCTGCCCTTAGTTCTAGCCAAGTCAAGCAGCTTAAAGCAATGGTCCCTGCCACAATACCTCATCGGCCCATGCCAGCTGACGTGCCGCATCACCCTAACGGCTGCCCCACAGTAGCACCATCCAAGAAGATGACAAGAAAAATTAATTTTTTCTTACCTCAGTGCGGCACGAAGAAGACGAATAAAGCAACGAAAGACGATCATTTGCATAGGCAAGATGTAGAAGATTGCTAGAGGAGGGGGAACAAATATCCTCTAAGTTATCTCTCTCTTGTAGGGGTAGAATAAATCGCTCTCCAAAGTTGATTTAATAACCCACTTAAGGTGTACTTAAATAGGCTTTGAGAGAAATTTGTTTCCCTTTCCTAGAAGGATCTAATTTCCTATTAAAGAGAGAATCAACATCAAAATAGGAAGTAGTCTTAAGTTTCCTAAAGCAAGAAGATCTCTACATCTGCTGCCCATTCCTACGGGCAGCCCAACAGGTGTGGGGGCATTTGTGGAGCCAAAAATAATCACAAGGCGACACGTGGATTTTTGGGTAAAAGATGACAAAAAAAACCTTAAGGCATACTGAGATTCCTATGCGCGAGCCGCGGACAATCATCCTTAACCAAGTCAAAAGTGCCAAAAATAGGTAACAATTTAAAGCCTATTTCATCAAATTATTTCTATAAGGTAATTCCTAAAACCTAATTTATTCTATATATTTTGTATTCCATTATTTAGCTAATCAATTAGCTAAATAATATTTTCCTTTCATATTCCCTAAAAATTGATTAATTAAGGGATTAATCACCTAATCAATCCCTTAATTATCAATTAAAACACCCATTCACACCTAAAACTACTAAGAAGCCGGCCACCTCCCTTTTCCTAACCTTTTTCACTTTTCTCCATTTTATTACCCCATTTATACAAATAATCAATTTTGTAACCACCAATTTATTCTTTAGGGTTTAATTAGACAAATAAATTGACTAATTAAACCTAAATTAAACCCAAAAACCCTAGCTAGGCCGGTCACTTCCTGTCCTTATAAAAGTGATCCCATTCTCACCAAAAACCCATTCCAACACTTTGGCAAAAATCCCAAAATTCTCTAAACACTCTTTCTCTCTAAATTCTAACTTTGGCATCGGAGGTTCTTCGGCCAAAGCCCCCCCATTCATCGTGGGCGCGTGAGGCTCTTGGCCTTAACCTAAGGTGTTAATTGTTTTGTAGGTGCAAAATTGTCCAAGATCAAGGAGGAAGAAATTTGCATCCACATTTATTCTTTTGGAAAGGAAGAAAGAATCACAAAGTTGTTAAGGTTAATTCACTTAGATGTTAGTGGCACTTGTCCACAACATAATACTACTCATCTTGTATGACATTCACCGAAGATCGCTCTCGGTTGGACTATCATTTATTTTGAATAAACACAAGTCCGAATCCTTTGCAAAAGGTTTCAAAGAATTCAAGAATGTAAGTTGATGAGTACGACGTCTAAAGTATTTACCTCCTCAGATTTGATCCAAGGAAAGGTAGCACTTTAGAACAGTTTCCTTGAAAGATATCAAGGAAAGAAGCATCATAAGATAATGGATTTCTCCATTAGGAGAAGAACGAACTTGAATAAGATTTAGTTTGTTGGAGGTTATCAATTTCCCATATATAGGATATATACTTCTAAGATAATATGATTGTCAATTAAAAGATCTTCCCAAATTTTCATGACTCCATAGGATGTAGTTGGAAAGAAAGATAAGTCTTAATCGTGTTAAGATTTGGGGTTTTGTGCTAATAAGCAATATTTGTTTGAGAATTATCTTGTGGATATCCTTAAATTAACCTTTGGATATCACTTCTATAAACTAACTAACAAATGTTGTTTTGTTGGGTAGTTCATTGTAATCCTACAATATGTTTTGCCTAACTCAAATGAACGAGAGATAGAACTCAAAGAATGGGTTCTTTGAGAGACAAGATAATCAACAAATATAACAACCTAGTTCCTACACCACAAGCTCCAAGGTAGTCAAGAAGGATTTATAAACCGTCTCAGTTGAATGGTTTGAACTTTATGACTATGTCATAGAGTTACACCTCTTAATTCGAAAGAAATAAGAATGAAAATCCTTATGACTACATTGAGTGTACATACGACATATACTCAAGGAAATGGTAAAGTACCATTTGACCCGAAATAGTGAAACCTTTAATAGCTAATTGGTAGCTTAAGGTGACTGCAATCAAAGAGATTGGTTGACTTGGAAGAAACCATCTTTGACGTAGTCTTGGTTTCAATTAATTCAAAGATTGCTAGCTACAACTAAATGGTGATTCAATGTTTGGACATAATATGGGTTTCCGAAACCATTAATAAGATAGTCTTTATAATATATGTCTAAAACTATGAATCACAAGACATGTAAGTTGTAGAGATCCATCCATCATGAATCTTAGCAAGCTAGTTGGAGCTATAAGCATCTTATGAGAGAAAGATCAAATCGTTTGATTTCCCATAAAGATTTAAATGAATCTTTTGTTTACCAGGTTTACAAAAGATTAGTGGGAGTCAATCATGTTCCTAAATTTGAATATATACATATATGATATATTAATTCTGGAAATGAAAAGAATACTTCTTCGTTAAAGTTATGACTTTAAACATTCTATAACGATAGTATGTATATGGGAGACATAGTCTATAAACATGGGATGAAAATCTATAATGATAGATTTCATGATATAATTGGATTATATCAAGCCCTAATGATAGACAAAAGATGCTAGGAAGTTTCTCATATGATGATAAACTTCAATTAGAAGAACAACTCTAGTGAGACTAGGAGGTAGCTCTTCTCAAAGGGAACGTACCCTTTGACTCCCAAAGAAATAATGCGTAAATATAATCCTTTATGTATACGCAAAAAGGTGATTTATGTATTTCATATTGTATGCAAAACGTTGATATGAGTTGTACCAAGATCGGTACAAGACGATATCAATGCAAGGCCAAGATCAGAACCATGGCAACTGTCAAGTGAATCCTTAAGTATTTGAGAAATAATAAAGGATGGATTCCTCAAGAATGAGGAAGAATTAGAGTAACGTAATGGAAGCGTAAATGTATTAGATTATGAATCTAATCCATCATTGGATGTTTCTTCATTATGAATGAAGAGATAATCAAATATCTCCTTATTATGACTAAAGAGATATTTGGATGGAAACATTAAAAGTAATGACTTTAGTGTGTTCCATTGTGAATGCAAAATATATTGCCATATAGAAGCTTACAACAATGTTGTTTGGATGAGAAAGTTCATTCATGAACTCTCTATTCGGTTCCAACTAGAAAGTGTCTCTAGTGTACCGACACAACGACACTAATGGGGCGATAGCTCAAGCTAGGGAATCAAGGTCTCATCATAATCCAAACTTAAATAAGAGACTAAACCACATGATTAAGAATCATGTATAATGGTGATGTCGTTATTCTCAAGGTCTATGGATAACATACAGATATCCATTGTCTAGGCCTACTACTCAGCCATTTTTGAAATGACTACAGAAGAGGTATCATCATTGATGACCAAGCTGATTGGCTCTAGTACAAGTGGGAGATTGTTGAAAATGTGCCCTAAAACCAATCATATGATGATACTTTACGGACATTTCACATGTTAAACTAATATAGTTTAAGTTAAAGGGCAAAGATTATTGTTTGAAGCCGTCTCATATAAATGTTATACGCTTAAACGATAAGTCCAAGGAATATGTAATTGGGAGAATATGATCTAAAGAAGTTAGATTCATGAGACCATTCTCTTTCGTATACATATCCTAAACGTTCCTGATCAAAGGATTGCCAATTGGGCATTGACAGTCCATTAAGATCAGTACGTGTTATGTCTTCTCTTAGGGAGAGTGACTGGTCTCGAGTCATTGGTGTGACTGACACTAAGATAAGTTCGTAGGTGCTTAATAGAGAATGAGTTCATTGAATGCGATCAACAAGGAGTTCTCATACTCATGTCACATGAGAACTCATGGTTAAGAAAATGCAAAGTAGTCCTTTGACCTGAGGCATCATAGTTGTCTTGTGGTTAGGTCCTTGATCTTTGACTATGTCAAAGTCACTCCATCTGAGACTATCCACGACATAGTTGGGGTTAAGCCACTTAGCCATAGAGGCAAGTGAATGCGCAACAAGGGATCTCTGGCCTTCAAACTGTTTGAGGGAGAATACTCTATGATATGATTAAGAATCTCTGGTCATAGTATGAATGAGATTTAGGAAGTCGTTCTAAATCACATTCAAGGTAATCATATAAGTAAATGAATCACATTGGATAGTAGACATGAATAAACTATCAAACCAAACAATATGGTCAAAAGTATTGTATTAGAGAAAGACCGTATTGCATTGTAATCCTAAACTGAATCGGTTCTCCACCTCTTCTAATTAGCTTGGGTAACCATGAATATACTGCTAGGTTTCACTCATGGTTTGTGGAAGCCCTAAACGTGTATAATCACTAAAGGGAGAATTGAAAGTAAGTTTCAATTCACAATAGATTTGAAAGAGTTCTAATCGCCCACTGCCTCGCTAAAATGAACCTAATGGATCGTACACCGTGTAAGGTAGAGATTTAAGAAACAACAGAGATGAGTAAGGATAATTAAATGGTTTAATTATTTATGGCTAGGATTAATTAATATGTTAATTAATCAAATGAATAAGGTCGTTATAGACCTCGGGTTAGTTTTGGGCCGCAAGGCCCAATGGGATTTGAATGTCAAGCCCATTAACTCAAGTTGTATGACAACTTGAAACCACAAAGGGCTTGAAAGCCCAATGAACCCTTAATGGCCGGCCATATAGAGAGGGGTAGTGAACTTGGCTTAATTGCAAGTTTGCCACTCCATTGTGAGGTGGAATAAAGGCAACTTTATAGCCATTTCATCCTTAGGGTTTCTTTTGGAGAAAATATGAGAACACAAGCTCCTTTTTCTCTCTAAGAGGCCGGCCACCCTAGAGGATTTTAGCTAGCAATCTTACTTCCTCTAGGTCACTCATCTCTTCTCCAAGTCCTACCTTGGTGTGGAGACTTAGAGGTTCTCAACTTTGGGAACTTGGAGAATCCTTTCAACCATCCTCATCCAAGAAATCCATGGAGCTAAGAAGCATGGAATGAAGGCCATCTCCTTGGGTGAATAGCCTTTGCTTATGCAAAGAGGAATCAACAAAGGTATAAAATTTCTCAACTCACTTTGTTCTTGAGTTGAGTCTTGGTTCATATAACTACTAGGCTTTGAATTCCATGGGTAATGTTTTGTTTTGAGTACATACAAGCATGATTCCGCCTTTTATTGTTAATTGCATGCCATAGATGTTGCCCAAATGAACATGTTTTTCACAAAATTTCCTTTCACCTAGATTCAAGAAATGGTCGCCGAATTGGGAAGGACTATTCATCGTCCACAAAGTTCTTAGCAAGGGGCATACCACCTCAAGGATCGAATCAGTTTAGTTCATAAACTACCGATCAACGAGAATTTAAAAAAAAAATATATTATCCAGTCACTTGGGAGATGCCAGAATAAAAGTTCATTTCATTAATTTTTGCAAAAAAGGTGTACAAGCAGAACTAATCACTTTATAACTAAAGACAAAGTTCTAAGGGGATGAATGAAGGAAAGCTTAGAGGGCTGCTTTTAACTCTAACCACCTCACTTCGCCCATTGTGACTTCGGCTTGACGTGTTCTCTTATCCATCTTGAGCTGCTTGATCCGCTTTGCGCCAGCCGTGTTTCGGTTTGGAGTTCGGTAATTTAATGGTTGAGGTCGGCCAGTTGTTCTTTCTTCGCCTTTATTGCCTCGACCTTTGGGCGAAGAGCTTCTTGAGCGACTGTTGCAGCCTTAAAGTCATCTTCTGCCCGAAGAGCTCTCTTGAAGATGCTAAAATATTCTTGGGTTCATTCCAGGATAAAAGATAGACAAGTGATGGTTTCGTTGCTCAGCAGGCCATTAACTGCAAGGTCGTTTAAACACTCTTCGATGGAGTCCAGGCCTTTGCGGTCGAGGATTTGATGGGTTAAGAAAGATAAGAGCCCTTGCAGCTTTGTAAAGGCATTGGACTCGGTTGCTGACATAGAAGGTTCAGCTGTAGTGGTAGAAGGATCGGTTGTCACCAAAGAACTGGAAAGAAGGGTGTTGAGCTCAATCTCCTATAAAGGCTACATTGAAAATATGTGTTTAGAAAAGTCAAGTCAGAGGAACGTCAAAAAAGGAAAGTTTGTTCTAAGACCTACCAAGATGAGACTTCGGCCATATTTGTTGGTTCGTTACTCGAACCTAGAGAACTTAATGGCCTAGCCTAGTGTTTAAGTAAGCCTCTTAATTCACATGGCCGATGGAGACTATCCACATTTGATGGCCACTAAGGTAGCCCATAAATATAAATAACACCTTTCGGCACGTAAAATTGTTGGTGAAATGAGCGATCGGGCACCTGGCATTTCATGTTTGTTCTTGGTTCAGAATTCAAAGGTTAGGAATTAAAAAGGGGACATAGTGATGATTATTACAAAGGTTAAAGTAACATCCTAAGGATGGATGTTGAGATTCTGGTCCTCGGTTTGGCTGGATATAACATAGATCTCCTATTCCCTTTTCTTTGCCAATTTCTTGACACGTTTTCTCGCCCGGGGCGCATCACCTGCCGTCTCAGCATCTAAGCAAGACTGTTTGCTCGGCGCGGTCTGCATGATAACTGCAATTTTCTTCAAGGGATAGGCAAGTTTTTTCTTGGTCGTAGCCATCGCCACCACGTCGACTCGTTTTATGGTGCAGCCACCTAGAAACATTGAGCTCAAGTCAAAATGAAGCCCGAAGAAAATAGATAAACAAGGAAAGTAAAAGGGATATGCCTTGGGCCGTTTCTTTGGATTTTGGGGCAAGAGTCTTTCTGAGGCGGTTGCCAACAAGCTTTTGTGAGATTTCCTTGGCTGAAGTTCTAAAGAAATCTTTGGTATAGGTATCCCACCAATCGGCGAAGATACTAGCACATCGAGATTCTGGAGTTTCCGGGCGTGTTGATGCACAAAATTAGAGGGGTCTTGGAACAACATAAATCCGACCATGAATCTGCAAGAAAGTAAAGAACACAAGATGTATCGTGGTTCACCCTAATGTTTGGGCTACGTCCACACTAATGCTGATTGTATTTCTCTGTATGGATGTATGGATTACAAGTGTGAGAGGGAGTACCCAAGAGAAAGAGAGAGTTTGAGAGAGTTTCTCTGTTTGTGAGCCTTATGGCTTCAGTATGTGAGGATGAGACCTGACGATTATAACGGTCAAAAAGCCATTTTATAGACTAAGGGCTCCTCCCCTTTTACATAAATCATGGGCTCAATGTCTGGAAGCCCAAGTAACGAGGCCCAATATAATATGGTACCAATAGTAGTCCCCCAAGTCTTCAGTCAAGACAGTCTTTTGGCTGGAGACTTGAAATTCAGTCCATGTGTGGGTCGAAGTAACAAAATGTCGTCTAGAGCTGATACTGGATATGAGGCGGTGCTCAATGTGAAATGATGCTCAACTAGAAGTAGCACATGTTGCAAGGCTACTCGGCTTGTGGCTTATGTTACGTTGGTTGGCTTGGCTTGTGGCGTTGAAGGTAAAAGAGTCATTTTTATAGAATAAGGTCTCGCTCCTCAATACATAAATGATGGGCTAGAGTTGATGCTCATGGCGAGGTGGTTGCTCAGTAGGCGGCGATGCTCTCTAATGATAGTGAGGGAGTCCCTTTTATAGAATAAGGGCTCGCTCCTTAATACATAAGTGATGGGTTAGGAGTAATGCTAGCGGCATGGCGGTTGCTCAGCTGGCGGTGATGTTCTCTAATGAAGGTGAGAGAGTCCCTTTTATAGAATAAGGGTTCGTTCCTCAATACATAAATCATGGGCTAAGAGTCTTTTTCTAATGAAAGTGAGGGAGTCCCTTTTATAAAATAAGGGTTCACTCCTCAATACATGAATAATGGGTGCTCTCTAATGAAAGTGAGGGAGTCCCTTTTATAGAATAAGGGTTCGCTCCTCAGTACATAGATAATGGACTAAGTCCCCCAAGTATTTTTCATGAGGCCCAGTTGCAGAAGCCCAATATATGGTACATAGTGTAGTCCCCTAAGTCTTCAGTCAAAAGAGTCTGTTGGCTGGATACTTCAAATTCAATCCATGTATAGGATGAAGTGGCGGTTGTTCGGAGGCGGTCTTTGTATACCATGCACTGAAGCTTTGTAGGTGAAGCTTTGAAAGTGAAGTTTTATAGGTAAGGCTTTGAAAGTGAAGCTTTGAAGCTGGAGCTTATGTAAATGAAGCTTTGAAGTCGGAGCTTTGTAAATAAAGCTTTCGAAGCTGGAGCTTTTGTAAATGAAGCTTTCGAAGCTAGAGCTCTGTAAATGAAGCTTTTGAAGCTGGAGCTCTTGTAAATGAAGCTTTGGAAGCTGGATCTCTGTAAATGAAGCTTTCAAAGCTGGAGCTCTCGAAGCTGGAGCTCTGTAAATGAAGCTTTCGAAGCTGGAGTTCTATATATGAAGCTTTCGAAGCTGGAGCTCTCGAAGCTCGAGTTCTACAAATAAAGCTTTCAAAGCTGATTAACATAAGTGATGCTCATGAATGTTTATATTGATTGACATGAGTGATGTGCATGGATGTTGACATGAGTGTTGCTCATGAATGTTGACATGAGTGATGCTTATGAATGTTTATGTATTATTGACATGAGTGATGCTCATGAATGTTTATGTATGATTGACATGAGAATAATTTTGGAGTACTAGACGTACTTTTGATCACTTGATTGATGATAATAGCTGCAGGCTGCCGAATAATTTTGGAGTACTGGACGTACTTTTGATCACCTAGTTGGTGATAATAGAAGGTGAACCTTAAGTGGAGGGATGAAGGTTGGAGTTTGAAGCCATAGGGCCTGGCTCTTTTGGGCATATGGGCCTCCGCCCTCCACATAACATTCCAGCCCACTATTTTGGGCTTGTCGACATTTTGCCTTTTTTTTTTTTGGCATGCTACCTTCTTTCTTTATTTATGATTACCCTCTGGTGGGGTTATACAAATGTCTCCAAAAGATACGGAAAGTAAATCACATCATTCAAAAAAGCTGCTAAGACTTGGCAACAGCGAGATTTCTCCCTTCACATCAACGTCAGCGGTCCAGCTGTTGAAGGAAACCTTCACGTGTTCTTATCTCTATTTTTGACGAAATTATAGTCTGCTCCCTTTATTCCTTGCTTTTGCAATGTCACCCATGTGCTCTCGTAAAGGAAAGCCTCCCTTTATTCCTTGCTTTTGCTGCATTGCTGGTTGTAATTCCACTTACATACATGAAAACGCGTTGGCGTGGGCGTCGGTCACAGTTCCCTCGTCGGAGACGATACATTTCCGTAAATTCCATCATTCACTCTAGACGAAAATATCAGGAGAAGAGCTTGTCCCACATTCTGACAATAAAATTTTCCAGCTGGGCATGCAGATGTACCAGGCCCGTGGTGCCATCAGGGCAATCGCAGAAGTTGTCGTTGAGCTGAGCCCTGCTGAATTTCTTGGATCCATCTTTGCATTTTATCATTTTCGAAGATTTGTAGCATTTCTCATTTTGGGGGGAGATTCCGAGAAATTGATTCGTGGTGGGAGAAGAAGATGCTGATCCAACAATTGATATTGATATTGATTCGAGGGAAATGGAGAGGACACACAGAACGCACAGCGTCGCTACAATGAAGCTCGACTTCACTTTCATCTTCATTTTCTTCCTTAGTCCTCAGACGGACAAGACAACCACAGAGAAGAACGAGAGAAAGCGAGAGGTCTTTTCGCTCTCGATTGTCGATTTGTTCTGGGTGATCAGCCAACATAGGCTCGTTTGCCGGAAAGAAAATGAAAATGAGAGAGATAGAGAAAAGGGATCAACGAGATGGATATGACCGTCGAGATCCACCTCTCGAGCTCGATCTTGCACATGCTCGACGCTTTGATGAAGATCGCGGATCTGTAGAAGTAAAAGTAAGCAGGAAAGCAAGAAG
This sequence comes from Malus sylvestris, assembly GCF_916048215.2. Classification (NCBI taxonomy): domain Eukaryota; kingdom Viridiplantae; phylum Streptophyta; class Magnoliopsida; order Rosales; family Rosaceae; genus Malus; species Malus sylvestris. Next base: position 37,200,333 of record NC_062272.1, on the reverse strand, counting down.
AGCAGAATGGTGAAGCTGGTCAACTTGGCCATGGATCCAACGACTGAGAAGCACTGGGGCTCCATTTTCTGATGCAGATTTAGTTTGTAACAGTGACGTTTTTGTTCTAATTTAACTCTCAAGATCGATTAAGCTTTGTGTCAGGTTAGGCCTTTGTAGACATTGGCAGAGAAGGTGGCGGCGAGGTATAAGGTGGTGACACCGAGCCCCACCGTGAACGCCTTGAATGCCCAATCCCCTGCCTTGCTCACTATCCCCATCTCTCTCATTCTGCGAGTTTTTGGTATCGTCTGTGCGTGAGTTCTGTGTGGGATTAAGAGGACTGGGCCCAAGAAAGATTGTAGCCGTTGGAGAAGAATTTGCCATGTGCGGTGGTGATTAGGGCTGAGGGAGATGATGACGTGGCGATGGTGGTGATGGCGGCTCGGACTTGGTTGAGAGCAGATCAGATTGATTTGATGAGAGTGGGGTTGAGCCTGTGCTCTCCTGGGCCTGTTAGCGTTAGGATGAAGATGTTGCCTTTCCTCTCTAATGTACCCATTTCTCTCTGTAGAAAATCTCCCTTCTTTCTCTCTCTCCCTGTTAGATTGAATGGGTGTGTCTCTGAGTATGGGTGTTGGGTTGTTTGGTTCTTGGGTTTTTGCAGATTCACGATGGTGAGATGAAAAAATGAAAGAGAACCGACATAGCTTTTGGTGTCGATTCCCACAGACGGCGCCAAATGTTGATGCACAAAACCGGAGGGGTCTTAGAACAACATAAATCCGACCATGAATCTGCAAGAAAGTAAAGAACACAAGATTTATCGTGGTTCACCCCAATGTTTGGGCTATGTCCACACTAATGTTGATTGTATTTCTCTGTATGGATGTATGGATTACAAGTGTGAGGGGGAGTCCCCCAAAGAAAGAAAGAGTTTGAGAAAGTTTCTCTATTTGTGAGCCTTGTGGCTTTTGTATGTGAGGATGAGACCTAGCAATTGTAAGGGTGAGGAGGTCCTTTTATAGACTAAGGGCTCCTCCCCTTTTACATAAATCATGGGCTCAATGTCTGGAAGCCCAAGTAACGAGGTGATAGGAGCACATTTATGCGATTTAGTTGGCTTGTTCTTGTGCATTTATGTCGTGTTTCCTTAGTTATTTTAATGTTTAAAGTCATTTTCGTGTGTTTTCAGATTTTATGGACAAAGTATGCAAGAAGATGCATTTTGGAGGCCTTTGGAGCATGTTTCGGGCTTGGAATGGATAGCAAATGCATGGGCCAAGGCCAACTAGTTATCTATCCAAGTCTTGGTCAAGAAGTATTTTCGAGTCCTTATTGGCTAAGGTCATCTCACTAGCCTTCTCGGCGAAGTGAGGTGTTACAGATTACTGGGCTCGGCACATTGAACGCCGGGTTGTTTTATGATTGGATATTCACAAGTAAATTTTAGAGTTCGGCATTCTGACGGCCGAACCACATTCACCATCAAGACTTACATCTCTTTTGAGTACTTGTGTCCATATAGTTTGGTGCCAGTTCGGCGTGCTTATACTCTTACGAATATAATCACCATGACCGAACACGGCGCTGACGATCAGTGAACTTCGCAAGACTAGCAGCCTTGTCTTCAGGCTTTAGAACTCGAAGGCCGAGACGTGTTCTTTCCTCGGCGCTCTCAACGCAACATCAACACATTTTACTCCCCGGTTGAGCTCGACCAACGAGTTGGCACGCCCTGCACACAACCGAATGACGTAGTTAGCTTATTAATTACTCGGCCTGCGCGTCACGTAGGTTTGATAGTTTTTAAGATCAACAGTTAATTATACACTTTATATACCACAAAATATGTAATACGATTCGATCTATCTAAAAAGCACTCATGGCGTCGAATTTTTTGATGTGTCTAAAATATGGGTTGGTACGTTATATTTCATTACACGAGTGAATGAAAGTTTTTTTACTTCCCAAGTGTCAAATCATTTTGCAATCTAAACCGTTGGTCTCATCCGGGACGCACTTCTAAAATGTGAGTCTAGCGCGCCGCAGACGATCTTGGCCCATTTCCCCGCTTCGGCTTGCACGAGACTCTTCTTCCTTTTTCTTCTGGAATTCAAAACTCGATTCTGCAATCTTCCCCTCCCTCCCTCTCTCTCTCCCCCAAAATTTCAGTGCAGTGAATAAATCTTAATTGATCCTCCATGGAAATGGAAATAGACCCCGATGACCTTTTCAGAGACGACGACGACGACGCAGACAATGAACTCTTCCAGGTTCTTTCTCCCTCTCTTTTTCCCCACTGTTTTTGGTGTATTTCCGGTTGATATGTCTGTTTTCTTTCATTTTTTTTTTAAATAATGTAATTTAATTTTGGTAATTCAGGGAAGGGAGTCGACGAAGGATCTTGTGGTGTACTTGGTTGATGCTTCCCCCAAAATGTTTAGCACTACTTGCCCATCCGTGAGTTTCTTCTTGTTTTTCTTCTCTATTTTTTTTTCAAGAAATCTACTTAATTGTTTGCCTAATAAATAGTTATTCATCCATAATTCCTTTTTTTTTTATTTTTTTTTTCAATTTTGCGTATATAATTTCTTATATTCCTGTTAAATTTGCATAATGGGTACCATAATAATTTTGGTGGAGCTTAATTTTTCGAAGTACTACACTCATGATGCGATACTGTCGAAGAAATTATGTATGGCTTTGGATTCCATTGTGATGGAAGCAAAATGTGCTTCAAGCTTCAACAGTACTGATTTCACTGATTTGATGGAGGATTCTTTATTTCGCATGTTGACAGGGGGACGATGAGGACGAAACTCATTTTCATGTTGCTGTGAGTTGTATCGCACAGTCTCTGAAGACACAAATCATTAATCATGCATATGATGAAGTTGCCATATGCTTCTTTAACACTGTAAGATGGAGGCTTGATTAAGCTAAAGGATGTTACATTTGTTTCGAATATTTCTTGTTATTACTTGATGCTTACATTTTTCCATTCGGTTTCTTTCTAGTATTTTTTTTTGTACATATGTGTGTGTATATATTATATTTGTTTTCATCCAAGAATATCTTGATGTTGCATGTGTTGCTGCTTAACGATAATGTTTCAAGTTTTTTGGGATACCAGCATAAAGAATAATTTGCCTTTAACTTGGGATTTTATTTATTTTGTTTTGCATCAAGAAACTGTTATATTTTAGAAGAAAGAAAGAGACAACAAGGAGAGAGAATGTAAGAGAAGGGGGATCTTAAAGAAGAGAATAATTTGTGATGTGGTACTTTCCGAGGATATGGAAGGAAAATGTAATGGAAACTAAGACTGGAAAAACATCAGGCACAAAGGAGTGTGCAGTTTTGTGTAGGTATATGGGGCTGCTTTTTATTTTTTGTTTTTTTTTAATGTAGAGATTTAGACCTTTTTTTTGCTCACTGTACCCCCCTTACACCAACTCATTATTTCATGAAATTTATCTTTTGTTCAACATTATCGACCTTAGTACCAAAATGCCTTCATTCCACCTGAAACACAACTTTTACTTTTTGTACTCATATTGTAGTTCTCTGTGGATAATGAGATGTTCCTGCATACTTTGAGTGATCCTATCCTTATGATAACGATACGAGTTATGAAAAGAAAAAGGATATAGTTCCTATTTCTATAAGGGAACATCTAATGATGTTTTTTATTGGATTGTTTTCCGAAAGGACTTCCCGGAGGCTGAACAATATGTATTCTGCTGGATTTGAAATTGTCTTATTTTCTAGAAAGACTTATTCTTAGTCATAGTATGAGTCATTCTCATGTTAAGCTTCTGTGTACATGTGCAGAGGGAAAAATGGAACTTGCAAGATTTAAATGGTGTTTATGTGTTTAACGTTGCTGAACAAGAGTATCTAGACCGGCCAACAGCAAGGCTAATTAAAGAAATTGATAGCGTAGAAGGTATTTCCTCAGTGAAACGATATTCTTTAGTTAGAGTCAATTCCAAATGTTATAATTTAACTAACAGTGTCCACTTTGAAATTTTACTTTTTTTTTTTTTTTTTTTTTTTCAGTTTTATTTTAAAATCAAGATATTGTAGCTTCACTAACACTAACAAAAAATTTCAGGCAGAAGTTTAGTAGAAGTGTATAAAGTCAGGTAGCAATTTTTTGTGCCTTTTGTGTGGGTAACTGAAGAGGGGTGTTCTATGTGGGTGTGTCTGTGAGGCTATATTTTATGTAAATCTACCCAAAAATATACTGATGAAGTATTTATAGAAAATCATATTTTATCTTGTAAAGTTGTCACTTCGTTTATATGCTTTCTGGAGCTCTTAGTAGTTTGTAATGTAATTTAGCCTACTTATCTTTTCACTCTTCTTTTCCAAGACATAGCTTGTAACCTAATCATTTTAAAGGATGTTTAAAATGAAATCCTTTGCATATTGTGTTAACTATGCTTTATTTATGTTGAACCTCTTAGATTATGGTAATATCCTACAACAAAAGGGCCATGTTGATGTCTTAGCTGGATTTAATATCTAACTCTCAGGTGATATAGCTCTGTTAGCTTTAAGCTCTTATGTTTGACATATATGTTATGATCTTCAGAAATTGCTTGTCTTACCTATGAAATTTATAACATTAAATAGCTTCCGGTTATGGATGTAAACTTAAGACAACACATGTTGCTTTTGTGTGTGAGCTGAATTCTTCCTTTTGATTAAACGCCTCTTTGGACTGTTGAAGTCAACTGTTTCCTCCTTTGTTTTTAATTGCAGAATCATTTATGAGCAAAATCGGGAGTCAGTATGGTATTGTATCTGGGTCCCGAGAAAATTCTCTTTACAATGCCCTCTGGGTGGCCCAAGCACTGTTGCGTAAAGGGTAACTGTAAAGTGTTATCAAAGTTTGGCATTCTCTAAAAAGGGGAAAAGTGTTACTGCATTTCATTCTCCTTTTGAATCATTTTCTGTCCTATTTTTATGTTGGTAGAATTAAACTGCCTCTGTGGACTCTTTACTAGCAAACTACTTTCTCAGATCTTCGAAGACAGCCGAAAAGCGCGTTCTTTTATTTACAAATGAAGACAATCCATTTGGCAACATTACGGGAGTGATAAAGACAGATATGATGAGGACCACATTGCAGCGGGCTAGAGTATTGATTTGCACTTCTTTGTAGTTCAATGGTATATTGAAAATTCGCTGTAATAAGAAGTCCACCCTTTACCCATTTCTTCCAGGATGCACAAGATCTTGGCATCTCAATTGAACTTCTTCCATTGAGTCGACCTGACAGTGATTTCAATGTTTCTACTTTCTACTCTGTATGACAATACCCTTTATTCTCATTATTTTTATTTATTGTATGCTTCTTGGATTGTTACATTCATCGCACTACTTGCTTCTCTACTTTGATGTGTTTCAGGATTTACTTGGACTCAAAAGTGATGATCTTGCTCGATTTATGCCCGCAGCAGGAGAAAAGTAACCTTCTCTTTTCAGTATTAATTATCGGTTGCACAGTCATTTTTATTTTTAGTATGTTCAATTTGTGCAAACAATTGCTCCCTTTGTTCTTTTATATATTATTTCTTTTGTGCATTTGTAAGGAGGCATGTAACATTGGAATTTGGGGCAACCAGTTGTTTCCTTACAGACTTGTCATAGCTAAAAATCTCAGCCTATTGATCTTCCACATCTTTAGAAGATTATTGCTTGTACAAGTGGAGTGAATATTGGAACATGATGATATAAAAATAAGACCGTCCATGATATGAGGGAAACCATGCATTGAGTTAAATACATAAGCTTTAAATCAAGTATTTCTTAAAAGACAAATATGAAATAATATATGAATAATGTACGATCTTCCTGTTCAAGAATCTGGTAGCCCTCTGGTATGTGGACGATAAGCATCCAACATGGGTGCAGCTGCTGTGGTTTTTCTTTCACATGTACGGGGTGATTGATATGGTCTCAAAAGATTGATATGTCCTCCTAGCTCTCCTCAATAGAGTAGTAGGTCCTTAATGCAGACTTGAGATGTTATGATTTGATTATCACAAAAAGTTAAAGGAAATGTTTGGAAATCTAAGTAATTTTGAGATTGGGATTGGTGAAATACTTTTAGAGGAGGCTTAGAGTTCAAGGTGAGGTGGAATATGGTTTATCTTATTTCATACGGAGAGCATACCTAGACTTATATTTACTGAAAAGTATCCACCAATTATTATGTTACTGGACCACATCTGACTTATTAAAAAAACCAGTATGATTTCGGAGGAGAAGTTAAAAAGGTCGTCCCACATATAACAATCTACCCAACTGCAACATGTGCGAGGAAAAGGGCGTGCCTAGACAAAGTTGCCATTTGTTTTCCCCACAATTTTTATGTTACTAAAAGATATAATGACTTGGTACACTGTTCCAGAAAAAAAGAAATACAATTAAAAATACAGACGTGGTAAACTGGATTTTCTATTAGCTAGCTACCACAGCTTTAATATAACATAATATAAATCTTATGTTTACGAATTCATATGTTTTATAAATGTTCAAATAATCTTTCAGTGTAAATATATGAAGTTTGATGCTTATGTGTGCTCTACTTATGTAGAGAATACTCTTGTCCTTGCATAGCGTTGCCATCCAAAATAGTGAGAGGGATACCCTTTCTCTACGTCATTCACTAATTTTGTCCCTTATAAGTTGTATATACCTGCTGAAGGTATTATAGTGTTGATGCCTAAACTTTCTCAGGCATTAGCTAGCATCAGACCCTTGTTATCTTGAATTTAAATTCTATGGTTTATGTGGCATTTTTTTGTATTAAGAGGCAATGATTAAACTGATGCAATTATCTATTAGGTTGTGTCCTATGGCAACAAATCTGAAATACTTATTCTGCTCTTAGTCTTTAATGCACAATAATTAATTCTTGCTCTTTTCCTAGTTTACCTATTTTATTTTGTAACTATCCACTCTAAATTCAGATTGGAAGATATGAAGGATCAGCTTAGAAAGAAAATGTTCAAGAAGCGCCTAGTTAGAAAAATCACTTTCTCAATTGCCAATGGATTATCAATTCAACTGAATTCATATGCTTTAATTCGGCCCACTCTTCCAGGTATTTGTATAGCCATTTATCCAATTACTTGTGGTGTCACTACAAGTCATCTTCTGCCTATCAGTTTGGGCTGAGAACTTTGTTTCATTGCCTTTTGATAATAGGAGCGATAACCTGGCTTGATTCTGTGACTAATCGTCCTCTGAAGGTGATACTGCATTACTACTCTACATATCCCTGTCTAATTATTGTTTCTGATATATTGGTTACTGAAGCCATTCAAACGAGATCTTGATCAGTTTCTGTGTGTGTATTGTGCAGGCTGAAAGATCTTTCATCTGTGCTGATACTGGGGCATTGGTGCAAGAATCTGCTAAACGTTTTCAACCTTACAAGAGGTAAGCATGTTGTGCTGCTTTTTATGCCTTAGTTGTTCCTAGCTTCTTTTTATTTTTTTCCTGGAATAGTTGGGATAGTTGTAGCCCAATCCAGCTTAACCTTAACCTAGTGAAGCAACATTGGGAAGTTTATTTTTATTTTGTAGTCAGACTTTTTTCTTCCTTGATCTCTCTCTCCCCAATTTTATTTATTTCGTTATTTATTTTTGTTTGCTTCTTCTTGTTTATTTAGTTATTTTCATATTACTTACACCAAGTTGACGTCACCCTAATCATCATTCAAATTGGCAAGTGACTTTTTAAACTTTCATTTCTACTTCGTTATTCTTCTTGTACCATGGTTTTAGTCATTCAAAGTTCCATGTTGCGTGGGACAAAGATGTGATTGTCATGAATGAGATACATAATTGGGCATGGGAACTAGCTGCAGATTCTTTAGGCAGCTGCCTCTATACCGGTTTCAGTAGTGTCATTATGACATCATCTTATCGGTCTTAAGATTTCACTTCTATGTTTAGATAGTGTACTGTTAGTTGGCTTCTTGAGAATTTTGTCTGATTGTTTTATTTACTTTGTAGTGAAAATATAAAGTTTTCGGTGGAGGAGCTTTCGGAGATAAAAAGATTTTCAGCTGGACATCTTCGTCTTCTTGGTTTCAAGCCATTAAATTGCTTAAAAGAGTTTCACAACTTGAGGCCGTCAACATTTGTTTTTCCTACTGATGAGGTTGCTTCTTAGCATAGACTATATTTTTCATAGTTTATCACACTAGTTATATTTTGAACATTTAGGCGATCGCTATGTCTTTCATTTTTAATCTTCTTTTGGGATTAATTTAACTGCTCTCTCTCTCTCTCTCTCTCTCTCTCTCGCTATGATAGCACTAAGTATAAACAAAAGATCCTAGATCCGTTATTGTTAAGGCTTACATGAGATGAATATGTATCTATTTTAATAATGAATGAATACTATTTATATATTGTTAAAATATTTTGTAAATGTGGAGCTAGGATAGATCTCAACTGTTTAAATTCATCAGTGTATATCCTTCACCTGTTTATCTACAAATGATTTATGACTTCTAGGATTTATTGATTGTGCGTATAACACGATTAGAGTTACAGATGAGTTATATATGCAGAATGGGGAGGGAATGGGAGATTATATAATGGGTTTAAGGTTCAACAATCAGGCCCTTTTTTTCCATTCTGGTTTTTAACTTTTAGTAGCATCTGTTTTGGGGCCTTGGGATTCTAGAACGTGTAGATTGTTCCTGTACGTTGTTGGTCACTGAGTGTTTCCATCTCCATTCCCCTACGTTTTGGTCATTACTTGAAAATGATATTTTTGCATACCTTCCAAATTTTTGCATACCTTCCAAGTGAGGTGCATCAAGGATGAGGATGGAAAGGTTCTTGCTACAGAGAATGTGGTCAAAGACAGATGGAGAGGTTATTTTCATAATCTTTTCAATGAAGGACATGAAAAGAGTACTTCTTTAGGGGAGTTGAGTAACTCAGAAGAGTGTAGAAACTACTCCTTTTATCGTCGAATCAGGAAGGAAGAAGTGGTTGTAGCTTTGAAGAAGATGAAGCATAGAAAAGCAGTGGGCCCAGACGATATACCGATCGAAGTGTGGAAAGTCTTGGGAGAGACAGGTATAGCATAGCTCACTGACCGTTTCAACAGGATTTTGAAAACGAAGAAGATGCCAAATGAGTGGCGAAAGAGCACTTTGGTGCCTATCTACAAGAATAAGGGCGACGTACAAAATTGCATGAACTATAGGGGTATTAAGCTAACGAGTCATACAATGAAGCTCTGGGAGAGTCATTGAGCATAGATTGAGGCAAGAGACACGGGTTTCGGACAACCAATTCGGGTTCATGCCAGGGCGCTCAACCATGGAGGCAATCTATCTCTTACGAAGATTGATGGAAAGATATAGAGATGGGAAAAAGGATTTACATATGGTCTTTATAGATTTGGAAAAAGCGTATGATAGGGTCCTAAGAGACATTCTTTGGAGAATTTTAGAGAAGAAAGGAGTACGAGTAGCATATATCCAAGCTATAAAGGATATGTATGAAGGAGCAAAGACTGCCGTAAGAACTCATGAAGGACAAACCGAAAGCTTCCCCATAACTGTAGGATTACATCAAGGCTCATCCTTAAGTCCTTACCTTTTTGCGTTGGTAATGGATGAGTTAACAGGACATATTCAAGATGATATTCCTTGGTTTATGCTTTTCGCAGACGATATAGTGTTGATAGATGAAACTCAGGAAGGGGTAAATGCGAAGCTTAACCTTTGGAGAGAAGTGTTGGAATCTAAAGGTCTTCGCCTAAGCCGATCAAAGACAGAATATATGGAGTGCAAGTTCAGTGCAAATGGAGGCCAAAATGAGTTAGCGGTGAGGATCGGAGATCAGGAAATACCAAAGAGCGATCGTTTTTGCTACTTAGGATCTATCTTGCAAAAGAACGGAGAATTAGATGGAGATCTCAACCATAGAATACAAGCTGGATGGATGAAGTGGAAGAGTGCATCCGGTGTGTTGTGTGATCGCTGTATGCCACTGAAGCTCAAAGGAAAATTTTATAGGACGGCAATAAGGCCGGCGATGCTGTATGGCACAGAATGTTGGGCGGTGAAGCATCAACACGTACACAAAATGGGTGTAGCGGAGATAAGGATGCTTCGTTGGATGTGTGGGCACACGAGAAAGGATAAGATTAGGAATGAGGATATCCGAGGTAAAGTAAGAGTAGCCGAAATTGTAGGAAAATTGAGAGAATCGGTTATGGTGGTTTGGACATGTGCAAAGAAGGCCTACTGACGTTCCGGTTAGAAGATGCGACTACGGGACAGAGGTTCAGGGCCGAACGGGTAGAGGAAGACCTAGGAAAACTTTGGAAGAGACTCTAAGAAAAGACTTAGAGTATTTGGATCTAATGGAGGACATGACACATGACCGAGCACAATGGCGTTCTAAGATTCATATAGCCGACCCCACTCAATGAAGAAGGTTTTGGTGTATTTAACACAATACGTTGAAATGAAGCAAAGCTTATTTATTGATATCTCCGATAAGTTACAAATATGTACATATACATGACTCAAAATAAACAAACAAGAGGGAGCCTTCACAAAGGTTGCTTAGGAGAAGTTTCAGCAGTCAGTAGAGCCCAGAAAGAGAAGGCACCGGAAGGGGATCATTCGGAGCCTCAGTACTGGACAGAACCCTAGAAGGAGGAGACAAAAGAGGTTGATCATTTGGAGCTTCATTACGCGGTACAGCCCCAGAAGACGAAGGCAATAAATGCATTTGGAACAAACCCACAAACCACTGATGATCAAGTAAAACCTGACCATCAGATTCCTTCATCTGGTCAAGCTTTCTCTTCATGTTTGTAGCATAGTCATGTGCGAGCCGGTGCAACTGTTTATTCTCATGCTTGAGCCCTCTAATCTCCTGTTTAAGACTCATCATTTCAGCTGCCAATGATTCAACTTGGCGGGTTCGAGCAAATAGGCGTTGGGCCATATTAGACACAGAACCTGCACATTGAACACTTAGAGCCAGAGAATCCTTAACAGCCAACTCATCAGACCGTTTGGAAAGTAGTATGTTATCTTTGGGAGTGAGAAGGTTCCTGGCCACCACCGCAGCAGTCATATCATTCTTCATCACGGAATCCCCAACGGTAAGAGGACCAGTAGGGGATAAGAAGGATGGGCGCCATATGTTGTCTGGAGAAGGCGTGGCTGCCTCTTCAACAAGGTTCAAGTCAAAACGACGGTCGGAGGGGCCAGACATTTTCAAAGGTGTTGAAGAGAGAAAAGGTCGGACAAATCAAGATCTTAGAAGTGTAAGAAGGGAGCTTCTACTGGTGAAGATTCAAGGGTGCTTTGGAACTTAATACCAGCCTCTATAAAAATCTGCACTCGACGAAGCATCAGAAATCGAAGAGGCATTTGCTTTCTCAAAAGCTAGGCTGCTCAGAGACCACGAGGGCTGATCTCAGAAATTGAAGAGGCGTTTGCTTTCTCAAAAGCTGGGCTGCTCAAAGACCATGAAGGCCGATCTCAGAAATCGAAGAGGCGCTTGCTTTCTCAAAAGCTAGGCTGCTCAGAGACCACGAGGGCCGATCTCAGAAATCGAAGAGGCACCTGCTTTTCTCAGCCTTGTCAGCACCTGTCACATGCACATTCAGCTTTGCTGAAATTACGGGCATTCTGTTGAAGATTTTTGGTGAAGTAGAAAGCACGTGAATCTTACTGTTCAATCATCCACTTTCCACACGCACCATCAGCTCATGGGTACCACAGATAACTTTGCCAAAGATCTCTGACAAAGTTTAGACACGTGAAGCTTGCAGCTCCCACTACATCACTATAACCAAGAAGGGTAAAAAAATAGCAAAGAAACAGCACTAACAAAGTTTAGACACATAAATTTTGAAGGTCTAGCTACCATATTATTACCCATAAGGGTAAAGGAACAGCACCACTGCTGGATAATTGGAAAGTCCCTATGTGTCAACCTCTGTGCTCCGTGGCAAGGTAGACTAGCAAACATACCCAACCTTTACTCACATTTGAGAAAACACTCCCAACAAGATTGCTTGCTCCAAAATCGAAGAGGCGCCGTCCTTCGAATCTCGAGAGCCAGACTCCCAACATGATTACTTTCTCAAAAATCGAAGAGACACCGTTCTCCGAATCTCGAGAGCTAGATTCCCAGCAGGATTGCTCTCTCAAAAATCGAAGAGGCACCGTTCTCCGAATCTCGAGAGTTAGATCCCCGACAGGATTGCTTGTTCGAAAACCGAAGAGGCACCGCTTTCTCAACTTCGAGAGCCAGATCTCCTTGGATAAAGCTTGTCTGTAATCTTCACACGCAACATCAGCTTTCCAGATACCACAGACCATTTTTTCAAAGTGCTCTGACACACGTGAAGCTGGCAGCTCCCACTACCATGCTATGACCAAGCAGGGTAAAAGAATAGCATTACTACTTGTTGTTAGGGAAACTCCTATATATGTCGACCTCCATCCTCAACGGACAGGCAGACCTGCAAAAATGCTCAACCCTTCCTCATATCTGAGAGGGCACTCCCAACGAAGCCTCTCGAAATACTCAGCTTTCTTTCCTCCCGATAATCCCTTTGCAAACAAGCTACACCAGAGCAAGAATATCTCATATCATCAGGGTTAAAGGCAAGAGTATCCCATATCATGCTTTTTCCCTGTCTTTTCCTTTGGCCTTGTTCTTACCTGCAAGACAAGGAGAAAGAGAGCAATCAGTCAGCACTTGGAATCAAGCTTCTAGTCAGGAACTGACTGCCTGGAACCCCTTACCTGATTACTTACCTGGCATTGCTCTCGAGTACTCATCTTCAACATCTTATGCTTTTAGAGAAGATACTACATCTGCCTGAGGAACAGATAGGGAAAGTGAGAAGGATACAAGGAAGCATGTGGAGACAAGCGTAACAGAACACGTGCCGATACATCCACTACTTTGTCAACAACAAAAGTATCCCATATCAGCAGGGTCGAACGTACTCTAGATTTGATGGACTTGTTTTGACCCTCAAATTCTTCAGTCGGCCTTATACTCTGGAGGAAACCAGAAAATCCTCCAGCCCAGTTCAAGAATAAGCTTGTGGAAAGTTACTTCTTCAAAAGCAAAAGTATCTCATATCATCTATTCTCCTTTTCTTCTCTTTATCCTTCATGCTGCCTGCAAGATAGGGAGAATGAGAACAATCAGCCGAAACTCGAAATCAAACTTATGATCTGGGACTGATTGCTTGGAGCTCTGATTGCTTACCTTGTCTGTTGCCTCTTTCAGCAGATCCCCTAGCTCGGCGACTTGGGGGACTCCTACTACATGGTTTGTATCGCGCCTAACCAAGCCTGAAACTACAAGTAAGCTTCAAGTGAAATTGATACATTACCTTGTGCATCTCCACCAGTTAAAGATACCATCCCTGGATGGAGGAAAAGTACTTCCACAGAAGATGCCACATCTACCTATGAGACAAACAAGGCAAGTGAAGACGAGAGCTTGAACCTATGTCATTTGTACTAAATCATTCACTTGTACTCACTAAAGGAGAGCTTGAACCTGTGTACTTGTGTAAACCCTTCACAATTAATGAGAACTCCTCTACTCCGTGGACGTAGTCAATCTGGGTGAACCACGTACTTCTTGTGTTTGCTTTCCTGTCTCTATCCATTTACATACTTATCCACACTAATGACCAGAGCAATCTAGCGAAGATCACAAACTTAATACTTTATGTTGTACCAAAGTCCTCACTGATTTTGTGCATCAACAATCCTTAAGTCCTTACCTTTTTGCGTTGGTAATGGATGAGTTAACAGGACATATTCAAGATGATATTCCTTGGTGTATGCTTTTCGCAGACGATATAGTGTTGATAGATGAAACTCAGGAGGGGTAAATGCGAAGCTTAACCTTTGGAGAGAAGTGTTGGAATCTAAAGGTCTTCGCCTAAGCCGATCAAAGACAGAATATATGGAGTGCAAGTTCAGTGCAAATGGAGGCCAAAATGAGTTAGGGGTGAGGATCGAAGATCAGGAAATACCAAAGAGCGACCGTTTTCGCTACCTAGGATCTATCTTGCAAAAGAACGGAGAATTAGATGGAGATCTCAACCATAGAATACAAGCTGGATGGATGAAGTGGAAGAGTGCATCCGGCGTGTTGTGTGACCGTCGTAGGCCACTAAAGCCCAAGGGAAAATTTTATAGGACGGCAATAGGGCCGGCGATGCTCTAGGGCACAGAATGTTGGGCGGTGAAGCATCAACACGTACACAAAATGGGTTTGGACATGTGCAAAGAAGGCCTACTGACGCTCCGGTTCGAAGATGTAACTACGGGGTAGAGGTTCAGGGCCGAAGGGGTAGAGGAAGACCTAGGAAAACTTTGGAAGACCCTAAGAAAAGACTTAGAGTACTTGGATCTAACGGAGGACATGACATAAAACTGAGCGCAATGGCGTTCTTGGATTCATATAGTCGACCCCACTTAGTGGGAAAAGGCTTTGTTGTTGTTGTTGTTGTTTTGTATTGGATAACTACTTCGAATTAGGGATTCAGTAGAAACACTACTGTTCTAATGCTGCGCTAATGCAATAAATGAATGATGGTGTTTTTCCCTATTTATCATTAAGTTGGCTTTATTTGTACAAACTTCTGTCCCCACTTCTGAAGTTACAGAAGTTGAAACAATATACCTGATGTTTTCTGGTTCTTCATTGCAGGAACTGATTGGTAGCACATCGATTTTCATTGCCCTTCATAGATCCATGCTAAGGCTAAACCGGTTAGTGCATATAGTATACAGTTTCCTTGTATTCTTACTTCGTGTTAATAATAAAAAAAACAAATGATTTTTATTAATGATGTTATTATAATTTTCTAATATAAAAATTACACTTAATTGTAAGAACAAAAAAAATTCAAGTTTGGATTGAAGAAAAAGAATAGGCCCTTCCCTAGAAATAGACCTATCTGGTTTGAGGCACGATATGGGTATATCACGAGCACGAGATGGTCCCTGTCTGAGGGAGGTGTCATAAAACTTATAGTTGTCGGGGGATTTTTTTTTTTCTTTTTCTAATTTACTATTATTATTTTTCAGTTTTGCAGTTGCATTTTATGGGAGTTCATCTCGCCCACAATTGGTTGCTCTTGTTGCCCAAGTAAGATTTTATAAACATTCACTAATAAGTTATGGTTTAATACATAAGATTTCATTACATCCACAAATATATGTGTATGTATGTCTTATGTATTTTCTTTTCGTTGTTTTTATACATGTGACTGAATGAAATGACAAGAAGGGTGTGATTTTGTTTGATTATCTACACTGAGTCACCATCTCAGAAATAGTTCTAGTGCTTACAAATGATTTTTTAGTGGTTGTTTGTTGTTAAGCAAGGCAAGTGGCTGATCTAATTTTTTTTCGATTTTATGCTTTGCACAAAGTCCCTTGTGGCATTTGGTGAAAACAAAATATAAGTTGTATAATTGTCATTGGTTAACATTGTGGTCATGTGAGCTCTTCTTAAAAGAAATGCCATTTTAATTGTTGATGTTGGATAACCAAGTTAATTATATACAAATTACAAAATACTAGTAAAGCAAGAATTTGAATTTTTTACTGAGAACAGAAAATGTAGATAAACCAAAATTGAAAATCTAAAGGTCAATTTTTTTTTTTATCCATTGTGGCCTCGTTTGGTACGTCAGACTCTATTGACTATTTGACTTAGATAGACTAATCTGTGAATTGGATAAAAATGACTATATACAAAGTGTATTTTTAATGATGGGAAAGAAGGCTCCAGGTCTCAGTTCTTAGAAAAGTGCTTTCTGAGAGTTCCACCATGATATATATATTTTATGACTCTGCCATAGGCAGAAAAGCGGGTTGAAGGAGATCATGTAATGTATTTGAATGTTGGGAGGGTCTGCTAGGGTCTTCGTACCTACTATGAATAGAGAAAACTTTCCCCATTCCACTCACTAGCAGCCCAGGTCTTTCTATTCCTAATGTCAAGCGTTTGGTGCTGTACTAGACTAAAGACCAAGTATTTTATAATGCATGGACAAGAGGACTTCCCGATCTATTTTTGCCATAAAGTCCCAAAAATTATACCTTGGATAATACAATTTTATTACCTTCTATAAATAACTTAATATTCTAAAAACCATAAATATACTTAAATAAATAAATTACATTAAAAAAGAAAAATTAGAAAACGAAGGGGTCGATAGAAGGGAGAGAACAGGGAAGGGGGTGGGTAGACGGGAAAGGGTTCGGTAGGAGTTGGCGAATGGACGAGGAGGGGTGGGCTCGTCAGATCAGACCCTCTCGGCGACTATGGGACTGGTCTCGCCAGAGCTAGAGAGCTCGCCGGAGTTGTTGGGGATCGAATCAAGCCTTGAAGCAGTGGTAAGGCTGCCTCTTTGACGAGTCTGAAGGGTGGAAACGGGAGAACTCAGATCGAGTCATCAAAACTTGGTCTGATATGAAATCACGGAATCGATCGGTGAGTGCAGACCTAGATGCTCTGATATGGGCTTCTCGGAATGGGTTCAAAGGATGATGATGGGGTTGGTGCCTGTGTAGAAGACGATGAACCAACAGGCAGCATGAAGAGGATGATGATGCGAGGCGTGGTTCTGGTGTTCTGTGTATTTTTGAGCCCGACTAAATTATACATGGCATTTCGAATGGATTATTAGTAGGCCGTGGAGCGTACCTGGACCTGCTTAACTTATCCGGTGGCTATTTAATAAGAAAGGGCCCTAACCGGATTCGTATAAAATGGTCCTATCCGGTGTCCTATACGGCGTGACAAACAAGGCCTGTATGTTATAGATTTGTAAAAGAGAAATCTGCTTAATGGTGCTTGCTCATTTCAATGGCAAAATACCTATTCAAACTGCTAAATACGTGACTGAATTGAGCTGACATAAAAGTTTTAACAAAAGATGATTAGTGGTTTTCGTACATTGTCGTGAATTTACTGTGTTCAGTTTTTATGATATTAAAGGTCACGAATATCCTTGCTGAAATTTGTCTTACACAAACTCACTTATCTCTTTTGACAAATCACAGGATGAAATAATTAGTGCTGGTGGTCAGGTTGAGCCACCGGGAATGCATATGATATATCTTCCGTACTCCGAGGACATTAGAAACACTGAAGAGGCAAGGGATATAATTGAATCTGTAACATAAAGTATTTCTTACGATAGTTATTTAACAAATGTTGTGCTTGTGACAATTTGCAGCTTCATACAGGTTCAAATGATGCACCACCTCATGCAAATGATGATCAAATCAGAAAAGCTGCTGCTTTAATCAAACGTTTTGACTTGAAAGATTTCTCAGTATTCCAATTTGCCAATCCTGGTATGTCATGTTGAAAATCCTTAAATTGAAAGTATATTGTCAGCATTCGATTCATTTTTCTTCATTTTGTTTGTGCTGGTTGCTTATTGTATGCTTAGCCATTAGTCTATCCTTAAGTCAACTAGAGGTCAATGACTAGTATTAATATTGTAAAAGCAGTGTTCTCTGACTGGATTTTTAAACTGAATCCCAGTGCAAGTGGTGTTAGGAGACACAGATGCTCTAGGAATTGAATCAGTTCCAAGAGGTCAACAACCAGTATTAATATTCTTGCTGAGTTGTCTTTTTTCGTTAATATCGTAAATGATTCGGTACAAATGTGACTCAAATTACTCACGTCTTGTTTTGGAAAATGGAATATGTCAATGCAACTTAAACTTTAAGAATTCTTGTTGAATGCCTCTTTGGATGCTTTGGGGAAAATACACCCCCAAATACATCGTATTAATGTCTATGTAAGTAAGAAGATACATGTACTAGTGTGTGGTGTTTGGACTTTCAGAAGTTGATATCTTAGTGAGCTCTTGCCCATCTTCTCAAATTGTGGCTGTTGACCGCACCAAAGGCACCAATCCTTTTACTTATGCTGTTATGTGTATTAGTATGTAACAAAGATTATTTTCAGCCTTGCAGAGACACTATGCAGTACTGCAGGCCCTAGCGCTGGAGGAAGAAGAAATACCAGAAACCCAGGATGAAACAGTGCCTGATGAGGAAGGAATGTCTAGGTAAGGAAAAGTGTACACATGCATTTTTTTCTGCTCGTGTTTCTCTTGCTTTGCAAGAACTGAATAACATTTGCCTTTGCTTATTCCTCCTGCATGAAGTTCCTAACTCGATATCTTTGTGCATGTGGCTTGCAGACCCACATTTGTTAGTGCATTAGAAGAATTTAAGCTGTCTGTCTATGGGGACAATTGTGACGAGGAAAATGCAGTGGGAAATGGAAAAGAAAGTGAGACCTCCAAAAAACGAAAAGCTGTTGCTGACAATGCAGTCAAAGAGTGTGCTAACTATGATTGGGGTGGCCTTGCAGACAACGGAAAGGTGAAACTGAAACTGCTTTGCTATTCTTGAACTCATGTGGTTTTTTTTTCCCAATAAAAGCAGTAACCTTTTAATAAGCTTTAGGAGGTAAAGGGCTGATAGGATTGGCCGTAGGTTCAAAATCGTTCCCATAAAAGCAGAAAGGAAATTAATTGATTAGCAGAAAATTTTGGTTTGTTTAAGCGGACCAATTATTGTCAGGGAGAATTTGTTTGAGACCTCATTGCAGGAAAGGAATAATTCTGTTTTGAGGCTATCTATTTGACAGGTACTGAAGCATTCTTGCACGTGTTTTGTAAAAGGATTCTTCGTAAAGCTTGATTGTGTACAGATCCAGAAGGATTATGAACGATAAAATGATGAACCCGGCTGTCTAGATTTGGTCATGGGATTGAGAACTAGGCAATTGTTTATGTGAATACCGCCTCCTTCCCGTTAGTGTAAACCCGAACAACCCAAATGCCTGTTTTCCCTCGAAAGGAAAAATATCAGAGAAAAAGTAGAGTGTAATTTTAAGAACCTTGGTCATGGTAGTTTTAGTGTAGTGTAGGTTAATAATTTTGAGGATGCTAATCCCTTGTACTGTGGTCCATGTTGTGCAGTTAAAGGATATGACAGTGACACAGTTGAAGTACTATCTGACGGCAAATAATCTTCCGCTTGCTGGGAAGAAGGAAGCTTTGATTAGTCGAATTTTGACACACTTGGGGAAATGACCAAGGCTAGCTATATAACTTGTTTGCGAGATGGAATGCTGTGCGGCTACCGTTGCGATGCGTGGAATGTTTTGATGGGGTTTATGTACCACCCACTAGGGACCCTAGATGCATCAAAATAACCTGCTGTTTTGCAAAGCTCAAGGCTCAATTTTCTGGTGTAGAAGACAATCTACTCAATGTAGGATTACAATTGTATTTTATGATCAGATATGTCAACTTTTCCTGCTTTTCGACTAATTTATTGGAGTGCTGGCAAAACGTGGTTAACTAATATTTAGGCGTCCTTTGGTATATGAGATGCGTTGCTCCAGAAGAAAACATCCATTCTAATCCTCCCCAAAATGGTCGGTTTAGTGATTAAAGAGAATGCGGCGTCGAGATTTGTTATTAGGAATGATGTGGGAACGCTCTCATTGCTGGAGCCAGAAACTTAGTGATTGATGCTTTGCAAAAGGATTATAGAGAGATTTTGGTTGAAGGGACTCCAAGTTAGTGATTGATGCTACTTTGGGAAAGCGCGATGCCCCTTGGAGGTTAAAGTGACCTTGACTTCCACTCCTCCGAAGTGACTTACTACTCTTGAATCATCCCCCCTCCTCACACAATTGTACCCGCTCATGAGTCCATGGATATCCAAGGTGCGTACTATATCGCATTTTCTAATCCTAACGTTGTTGATCGTGCTTATCAGTTGTCTCCAAGACAATTGCGGGAAACTTGTTGGAAATGTGCCTTAAAGCCAATCATGAAATGAAACTTTATAGACGTTTCACATATTAAATTAATCTAGTTTAGTGTAAGGTAAAAATTATTGTTTAAAGCCGTCTCATTTAATGTTATACGCTTAAACAATACGTTCAAGGAATATGTAACTAAGAGAATGTAATCTAAAGAAATTAGGTTCACGAGACCTCTCTTTCATACACATATCCTAAACATTCCTGATTATAGGATTGTTAATTGGGCATTGACAATCCGGATAGATCAGCACATATTATGTCTTTTTCCGTGGAGAGTGATCTCGAGTCATTGGTGTGAATGACACAACACAAACAACTACACACCGTGTAAAGCAATGGTTAAAGGATATAACGGATTTGAGTAAAGACAATTAAATAGTTAAGTGTTTATGGCTAGGATGAATTAATGTGTTCATTAATGAAACCAATACGTTAGTTATAGACCTTGGGTTAGTTTTGGGCCTCATGGCCCAAATGGGCATATTCAAGTCCATTAGCTTAAGTTGTGTGACAACGTAAACACAAAAGAGAACAAGGCCCCCTAACAAGCTTTGCCCAGCCTAGAGAGAGGGAGGGCCTTTTGGTCCAAGTTGCTCACAAAAGTTGGTGCGTATAAAGAGGTATTATAGCCTCATCCCTCATGAACGTTTCTAAGAGGAAATGAGAGAAAAACACAATCTCTTTCTCTCTAGGAGGTTGGCCACATGGGAAAAGATTGCTAGCATTTTCTTCCTTCCATGTCACTCATCCTCTTCCTCAATAATCATTGGTGTTGAAATTTAGAGAACTCCGACTTCGGTGGCTTTTGGAGAATCCATTCAAGCATCCAAATACAAGAATCCAAAGATCAAAGTGATGAAGATGAAGGCTATGGAGTCCCCTACTTCTATTAAAGAGACAATACAAATGATTGTACAAATATATGGTAAGTGTAGCATTACTCATCTTTCTTTTCTTCTTTTGGTCCACCTTTTTTTGAAGTCGATATCCATAATTAATAGAGGTGATGCTAATAAAGGATGGTCAAGGTTTTAATTTCGTGTTTCTTCTTTTGCTCATATTTCTGGTTGTAAAGACCAACATGACAACAAGAGAATCTTTCATGCATGAATTAAATTTAGGGTTAATCTCAGTTTACTACCCTAAAGTTTATTAGTTTTTAACATTTGGTACATGAAGTTTTTTTCATTCTAGATAAGTCATAATTGTGGGACACTTTCATACATCCGTTAAGTTTTCCGTTAGAACCTTCGTTACTGGTGACGTGGCTAGTGACGGATCCAGAATTTTAAACTCGGGGGGTCCCGATAATAAAGGTAAAAAAATTTATAGATAAAAATAACATTTAAAAGTGAAATTATAATACATTTCATTCATGAATCATACGCAAACAAAATTACAAGCTATAAAATTCTAATTCAAGCATCTACGACGATGTTTCATAGTCTGAAAATGTTCCATTTGCAAATATGCTCTTTGGCTTGAAAAACCTTTCCATATTTCTTATCTCTACACTACACATTAACAAAAAAAAAAAAACACAAAAAACATACCAGTTAATCAATAAACAAAATTCTGGTAATTAAATGAGTATACAAACATAAAACGTATTTATAATAATATCAATAATATATTATAAATCTCCATCAATAAATAATATAATTTAGTTGAGATTAGATTAGAATACTAGAAAATCTTATTTGAATCTTGAACCAAATGGTGGTGGTGTGGATATTTGAAACAAATTGAGATATTATGTGACAGCCCGTCCCAAATTTTACGTTTTTATTAATTTTAGAAGCATGAATTTACAAAAATGCCCTAGAGGTAAGGACTTTGACTTTTGTTGATCATCAGTTAGAGTGGCGTATGACTTATTATTTTAGCATATCCTCGTAGTACTCGTCACTACGAACGTGTGGGCGCAGACGATTCGTGATTTCGAGCTATATCGCATAAGATATTGATGTTTAAAGTTTGGGACATTTTAGTAATTTAATTATTTGTGGTCGAATTTCAGTTTTGGAAAGGGGAATTAAAGGTTGGACGCTGCCCAGTTAGAGAAGGGGGGAGAGATGAACTGCCCAATCAGAATTAAAAGAAAGAAGAAGGGGGATTGGCTGCCCAACCGTGGAAGGAGGAGATGGACCAATTGGAACAGTGAGAGAAGTGAAGGACCAATCAGAATCCTAGGAAAGGAGGGAACAGAGAGGAAAAGAGGAAGGGATCGGCCGGATCCCCTTGACCCGTAACCTGTTTTCGACCCTGTCGGCAAACACCTCACTTTTCTACGATTCTCACTCATTTTGCTGGCGAATTGCTGCAAGAAACTACTTGGGAACTCCTCAAAGACCTTCCCTCTATCCATTCCATCTCAAATTTGGAGATATTCGGCCTTGAAAATGGAGGAACACGCAAGAGGGGTGCGGCGGCTTTGGCTTCGAATCACCCAATTCCGAAGTAATTTCTTTCAATTTCCACCACCCCTGGCATCCTCTTGAGGCCTAGAACAAAGCCCAAGCAATGGTTGGGACGGCGGAGTTGTTTTGGAGTCGGATCGATCACACTCAAAACAAGGGTTTCACGGTTTTGGAGGATTTGAGGCTTTTCTCGGCCGAATTGGCCTTGGTCACAGGTATGAAAGTTGTTCCTTTCATTGAGATCTTCATTTATGTAAAATTTGAGAATTTTTGGAAATAGTTGGATTTTCCGGCAAGTCGGGACGGTTGACCGCCACCCACAGTGGCGCAGGCGGCGGCGCGTAGCCAGTGGGCTGTCAATGTTATTTTTAGGCTATGTTGATATCCTGAATTCAGTTTTGATAGTGGTTTGACGTAGGTTGATCATTGAGCCAGATTCTTTACGATTCATGATTAGGTAAAAATGTGAATCGGCGATCCAGCCGTTGGATCGTCACCAAACTTTAATGCATTATAGTACGTAATATTTGAGGACCATTGAAATTTACAGATTGGGAATCCGACGTACGAATTTGTAAGTTTATAAAATAAATGTTAACCGCCATTTGGTTTTGGGCAATTGGCAGAGATCCAACCGTTGGATCGTTTCGAAACTTTAGTATGTTATTCTAGAAGCATAATGTTGATCCTTGGAAGTTACAGATCAAAGATCTGATTTGTAGATCTTCTGGACTGAATTGCGTAATCTTATGTGCGATGTAAGTTATGTATTGTATCAATGAGAATTCTGAGATATGGTTTGATAATTGGTCACAGGCACCGATCGTTTGTGACGCCTCGATGTTCATGCTAGGAAATTGTAGCGCGGACTCTAGGTGAGTGGATCTTTCCTTGCTCATCTTATGTTTCATGATTGATAATTCTATAAATGCTTTTAAATAAAACTGAGAAACTTATGCCATGACATATATATATATATATATATATATGTTATAAAATACTATGAGATGGTTGAGTTAGATTTCATCGTGATCTATCCATATGCATATTACTATAAATGATTATCGTGAACTACGAATGACTTGATCCCTGTTTAGGGTACGTAGGCAGTCTAACGAGACGTTAGATGCAGCCATATAAGAAATGAGATTAAATAATCGAGACCATAGCCTTGTTTAAGGAATTGAGCAATGTGTGTGGGCTTTTGGTTTTTAGTATATATTTATATACTTGATATTATCCCAGAAATATGTTTAAATGAGATTATGTCTTGAATGCCATGCATATAAGTTATAATTCGTATATGAATTGGTATATGATGCATTATATATAATTGTGTTGCTGTGTGCACTCTGAAGTGCAAAGGTGAACGTAGGACATTCAGGTAAGTTTAAGTAAATTCAAGTAAGTATACGGTATTAGTTAACCGATGAGATATGTGATGAAATATGAATATGGCGTATAGGTCACTAGAGGTGACTCCGACTTATATGTTAGCCATGACTGGTGAGATATGTGATGAGATATGAATATGTCGTATAGGTCACTAGAGGTGACTCCGACTTACATGCTAGCTGTGATTGATGAGATGTGATGAGATATGGATATGTCGTATAGGTCACTAGAAGTGACTCCGACTTATATGCTAGCCATGATTGATGAGGTATATGAATATGTCGTATAGGTCACTAGAGGTGACTCCGACTTATATGCTAGCCATGACTGATGAGATATATGATGAGATATGAATATGTCATATAGGTCACTAAAGGTGACTCCGACTTATATGCTAGCCATGATTGATGAGATATGTGATGAATTATGAATATGTCGTATAGGTCACTAGAGGTGACTCCGACTTATATGCTAGCCATGACTGATGAGATATATGATGAGATTGAATATGTCGTATAGGTCACTAGAGGTGACTCCGACTTATATGCTAGCCATGATTGATGAGATATGTGATGAATTATGAATATGTCGTATAGGTCTCCGACTTATATGTTAGCCATGATTGATGAGATATGTGACGAGATATGAATATGTCGTACATGTCACTAGAGGTGAATCCGACTTAAATGCTAGCCGTGATTGATGAGATATGTGATGAGATATGGATATGTCGTATAGGTCACTAGAAGTGATTTCGACTTATATGCTAGCCATGATTGATGAGATATGTGATGAGATATGAATATGTCGTATAGGTCACTAGAGGTGACTCCCACTTGTGTACTATTATGAGTTATTAATTGCATGATTATTTGATATTATTGATGAGATGCTGTGTTGTGGTACATTATGATTTTTCTGGAAATTATACAGGTGTTATAACAAGGGATTACATGTGTTATATGTTTTCTATTAGTATTTTACTTACATGGCCACTCACCCTTGTCTTGTTTTCACCCTCCAGGTAGTATTAGCTGAGTTTTATTATCACCAAAGACTCGCGGCAATTCTTAGTATCAAAGATTATTTTGAGGGTACGATTCTTATATCATTTTTCTGTACTTGCTTATGCTCTAACATCACGTGTGAAGTGGGTTCATTCCTGCTCACCAGTGCACTCTGGTATTTAGGCACTCTTAGGTTTAACAATTTTCCGCACCATCACACTTTATGGCTTCATCACCTTCTAGGTGTCGGCTAGCACAGCTTGATTCAGAGTCCTAGTGGACATTCCGGGTCAGGGTGTGTCATATTATATTCGACTAAAATTAAAATATGAGTTAGGGTGAGATTTTAGGATTTTAGGGTTCTGAGAATTGGGAAATTGAGGATTGGATATGTGAAAATAGGGGGCTTCAGGTTTTGGATGGGAGAAGGGATGAGTAAGGTATGGGGATTCGGGAAGAGTGACGGGGGTCTTGGGGACTTAAGAACAAAAAGGAAGCAAACAGTAGCGTTTTGCCATTGTGTAATAATTTTTTTTTATTTTTTAAAAAATGTTTTAATCAGTTGGTTAAAACGTGTGTTTTTGGCTAAGGTTGAAAAGGGCAAAATTTTCTTTCTTCCTCCGCGCATTCGTCTTCCTTGTGAGGACGCCATTGCTGCAGCTGCACAACCTTCATTCGAGTACGAGGGGTCCCTGAAAAATTTCAAGCAATGATTCAGGGGTTTTCAAGGGGTCCTGAGACCTCCCAGGTCCCTCTGTGGATCCGCCACTGGACGTGACACCCACGTGGACAATGACTGGACGCCACGTGTTAATATGGTGCCTTGTGGATATTAAAAAAATAAAAACTAGGGTAAATCTCAGTTTACAATGACTGGGCGCCCATGTCATTGTCCATGTGGGTGCCATGTCACTAGTTAACGGAGGTTATGACATAAAACTTAACGAATGTATGAAAATATCCCAAAATTATGACCTTAGGTACCACTCTGGGACAAAAAAAACTTCATGTACCAAATGTTGAAAACGAAGAAACTTCAGGGTAGTAAACTCAGATTAACTCTAAAAATAATTTTGGGGATAACACTTAAACTGACACTCATTAATACTTTTGAGACATAAAAATACATTTACGTATACATACTTTTCGTTTATATTTTTGGGAGATACATATTTAAGTTATACTCTAATGGGTAAGATGTAAATTCGGGATCTCGTTTTTTCAAGTGGCTGATACTCACCTTTTGTAGATGTAAAAAAAACCTATAAACTTATAGTTTTATTTATATTTTACGACTAAGATGAGTATTAGCCAACTCAATAACATGCAGTAACTGAAAGAACTTAAACTAGGGTTTGAAAGATTGATTGCATTGTAAACTTTGTGTGGTTATATAATTATAACACAAACAAGGAGTTCGTTGACCTGATAGTGAAGCGATAGTCATTGGAGACCAAGCAGAGATGATGTAGGATGCGGCAACACCTAGTTGGAAACAACTACTTTATGGGAAGCATTTGTTGTGTATCTAGGGTTTAAAGGGACCTTAGTATTTATACTCACTAAGGCATTAAGGTTCCGTCCATAAAGGAATCCCAAATTCCACTTTTTTAGCCTATCAGTTAGGTATCATAATCACATAAAATCAAGGACTTTGTCAATCTTACTTGTATTACAAGACACCTAATATAAGATTGATTTCTTTAGGAGATCAAATCACAATATCTACATTAGTCTTCAAAATTATATTCCTATTATATGTTGTAGACCATTTACGGTTGATTTACACAATGTCACTTTAATGCTCATGTAGTTGTGATAACATCCTATCCTTAATACAAGTTTCAATCAAATAAATCTTTCAACATGGAACTAACAAGATTGTAAGGTTGACACAACCCAAAACCTTCATAATCACACATGCTAAAATCCTCATTCACATGAAAACACCGTCAAATTATGATTGCAGAGATGAACTTTAATTACCTGAATGTGTCTCAACTTTTATCATCTCAGGTCCTCTTTATAATGGAAACTTCTACTACAATTGCAAACAAAACTTCTTAAAACATAATTAATTCAACACCTACGAGCAAGATGAATTAACATGTTTTTTGACACTGGTTCATACATCATATTAGGAAACATAGGATTGTTTCCTATTTTGATGTAGATTCCCTTTTTAACAGGAAATTAGATCCTTCTAGGAAAGGGAAATAAATTACTTCTCAAGTCTATTTAAGTCTACCTTAAGTAGATTATTAAATCAACTTTAGAGAGCAATTTATTCTACCCTACAAGAGAGAGAGAGAGTACTAGGGGATATTTGTTCCCCCTCCCCTAGCAATCTTCTACACTTGCCCATGCAAAGAATAGTCTTTCGTTGCTTTCTTCGTCTTCACGCCACACCAAGGTAAGAAAAAAAATTAATTTTTCATTGTCTTCGTAATTTTTGGGAGCCTTGGGGCTTGAAGTTTGACTCAACAGGGTTAGAGAAAGCGTGAGAAAGTGGCTGCCGTGGGGTAGCTTTGTGGTCTTGGCGCAGACCAAGCTGGTGACGGGCTGAGGAGGTGTGGGCCTCCTTTCCTTGTACATGCAATTATATGCAGGTATGTAGTTTTCATGGAGGTTGGGTGTGGTGGTGTTGCCAAGTGCAATCACAATTAGAATGTAAGATCAAAACCCAGTTCATGAAAATATTATATAATAAACCTTCAAACTTAATAAATCTTAATCATATAACCAATGGCTCTGATACCATATGTAAACTTTATGTGGTTATATAATTAAAACACAAACAAGGAGTTGGCTGACCTTGAAGCGATAGTCATTGGAGACGAAGCAGAGATGATGTAGGATGCGGCAACACCAAAATCTTCTACACAACACCTAGCCGGACACAACTACTTTATGGGAAGCGTTTGTTGTGTATCTAGGATTTGCAGGGACCTTAGTATTTATACTCACTAAGACATTAACACTAGTAAAACAAAACCCTTGCACGACGAAACACACATCATCGCGCATAGCCACTTTGCGCGACGAAATTTTGAATTTCGTTGTGCAAAGTCTTGTGTGACGAAATTTTAAGCGACGAAACAAATATCATCACTCAAAGTCAAAGTCACTATGCAACGAAATTTTAAAATTCGTCGCACAAAGTCTTTACAAAATAAAAAAAATAAAAAAATAAAAAAATTTAAAACCTTTGCGCGACGAAATCCAAATATTTTGTTGCCTAAACCAATTTATTTTTTATTTTTTTATTTAATTTTATGATATAAATTTTAAAATATAGTTATTTTCATAAGTTTTTATAATTTTTTTTAAAACTTTGCACGATGAATATCAATATTTCGTCGCCTAAATTGACACACCCGACCCGGATTGTCCACCTGGACTCCGAATCGAGTTGTGTTGGCACTACTAGAAATTATAATTTTGTTGACAAATTATAAGCCGACAAAGCAAAATTTTGTCGGCACAAGAGTCCTTTCTCGACGAAAATTTTAATTTGTCGGCTGAATACTCATGCTAGAACCAATTTACAACGCCAATCTTAGCCGAGAAAATTTTAAGTTGCCTTGTTAATAATGTTTATCTTGTTGTTTACAGTGATGAATGACATATAAGTAGTTGATGCTAACTTGATTATTACATGGTATCCATTTAACATGTAATTTTACTAGGTTGTGATGTTGCATGGCATTGGTAAGTTAACTTGATTAGTAGATATCTTTATCTTGTTGTTTACACATTTATGGTTTCATAAGTTATTTGTTTAGAAATACCACTCTAGTGTGGCCTTGCGTTTCCTTACTGTCAATGATATTTAGCACCCTTAACATTTGCTAATCAAGTTTTTTAATTTGTTTTTCTTCTACAGTTGTTTGATACTGGAATGTTTCACGATGATCCTCATCGTTTCCCGGTTTCATGATGCTGCATATCAACGTGATGAGGACTATAGTGAGAATGGTGATACTTAAGGATATTTTATCTATATTATAGTAATGTTGAAATGAAAACATAGATATTTTTGTATTTTGTAACTAAACCGAATTGTGAACCTTACATTAGTTTATATTACATGAATTTTGTGTTGTTCCTACATTAATTCTTCATTCACGCCCCTTCTCGATCTCTTAAGCTTGCTTGTTTGCGATGGTTAAAAATATTATTAAAAACAAATGTGAATAAAAATTAGAAAATATTGGACTTGACATGTTTTGTTAGCACAAAAATAATTAGCCGACAAATGTTTTTGTTCACAAAAAATTCAACCAACTAATTATTTTGTCTACACAAGTAATTTAAGCTGATAAACTAGTTTGTTGGCATAGGACTACGCAGCCGAAAAACCATTTTGTCGCGACAAGATTTGTCGCAATGTTGTTTTGGTGACAGTCACAGTTTGACGGATGAGATTTGTCGCCTTAAAATGAGCCGACGAAATATCAAGATTAGTTGAGAAAGATCTTGCGCGACATGCTTTTAGTGACAAAATTGCCGACAAAATTTTTCGTTGGGAAAGGCTCTTTGCCGATGAATTTTGACTTTTATCGACAAACTAATTTTGTCGGCAAAGTGGAAATTTCTAGTAGTGTGGCCCACACTAGGAGGGTGATGAAGCCATAACGTGTAGTGATGTGGAAAATGTGAATAAATTTAAGCCTAAAATTGCCTAAATATAAGAGTACGCTTGTGAGCGGGAATGAACCCATTTCATATGTGATGTTAGAGCATAAGTCAAGTACAGTAAAGTAGGATGAGAATTGTTGATGCACAAAATCAGTGAGAACTTTGGTACAACAGAAAGTGTCAAGTTTGTGACCTTCGCTAGATTGCTCCGGTCATTAGTGTGGATAAGTATGTAAATGGATAGAGACAGGGAAGCAAACACAAGATGTACGTGGTTCACCCAGATTGGCTACGTCCACAGAGTAGAGGAGTTCTCATTAATTGTGAAAGGTTTACACAAGTACATAGGTTCAAGCTCTCCTTTAGTGAGTACTAGTGAATGATTTAGTACAAATGACATTAGGAAATATTGTGGGAGAATGATCTCCTTTTATAGAAGAGAGTTTCTAGCTTTGTTCTGACATTGACACGTGTCGTGTTGTGATTGGCTTCTGATGTTGACACGTGTCGCGCTATGATTGGCTTCTGATGTCGACACGTGTCACGCTGTGATTAGCCTCTTGGTTGGAGGGAAACTCTTCTGGGTCATTGACGGTATAACATTGACCGGTGGTCAGTAGTTTCGGGATTGGTCAAGTATGGTACAAACAGTGCTCCCCTAAGTTCCCGAGTGAGGGAATTTCCTCGATTGGGGACTTGCAAGATCCAAGCCGTTGAGTAATCACGAAACTTCTAAGTACCGAAGTGTGGTTTCATTTTCACTTGCCTTATTTGTCTCATAGGTAGATGTGGCATCTTCTCTAAAAGTACTTTTCCTCCATCCAAATGTGGTATCTTTAATCGGTGAGATGCACAAGGTAATGTATCAATTTCACTTGAAGCTTACTTGTAGTTTTAGGCTTGGTCAAGTGCGATACAAACCATGTAGTAGGAGTCCCCCAAGTCGCCGAGCTAGGAGATTTGCCAAAAGAGGTGACAGACAAGGTAAGCAATTAGAGTTCCAAGCAATTAGTCCCAGATCAGAAGTTTTATTTTGAATTCCGGCTGATTGTTCCCATTCTCCCTATCTTGCAGGCAGCAAGAAGGATAAAGAGAAGAAAAAGGAGAAGAGATGATATGAGATACTTTTTCTTTTGAAGAAGTAACTTTCCACATGCTTATTCTTGAACTAGGCTGGAGGGTTTTCTGGTTTCCTCCAGAGTATAAGGCCGACTCAAGAATTTAAGGGTCAAAACAAGTCCGTCAAATCTAGAGTACATTCGACCCTGATGATATGAGATACTTTTGCTGTTGACAAAGTAGTGGTGGAATTGGCACGTGTTATGTTGCGCTTGTCTCCACATGCTTCCTTGTATCCTTCTCACTTGCCCTATCTGTTCCTCAGTCAGATGTGGTATCTTTTATGAAGCATAAGATGTTAAAGATGAGTACTCGAGAGCAATGCTAGGTAAGTAATCAGGCAAAGAGTTCTAGGTAGTCAGTTCCTGACTAGAAGCTTGATTCCAAGTGCTGACTGATTGCTTTATTTCTCTTTGTCTTGCAGGTAAGAACAAGGCCAAAGGAAAAGACAGAGAAAAAGCATGATATGGGATACTCTTGCTTTTAACCCTGATGATATGAGATACTCTGGCTCTGGTGTGGCTTGTTTGTAGAGGTATTATCGGGGGGAAAATAAGCTGAGTATTTGGAGAGACTCTACTCAGAGTGCCCTCTCGGATGTGAAGAAAAGTTGAGCATTTTTTTTATTTGCAAGTTTGCCTGGCTGTGGAGGATGAAGGTCGACATATATAGGAATTGTCCCAACAACGAGTAGTAACGCTGTTCCTTTACCCTTTTTGGTCATAGCAACGTAGTGGAAGCTGAGGGATTCACGTGTTTTAACTTTGTCAGAGCACTTTGAAAAAGTGGTTTGTGGTATCTGGAAAGCTGATGTTGCGTGTGAAGATTGCAGATAAGCTTTATCCAAGGAAATCTGGTTCTCGAAGTTCGGAGTGCAGTGCCTCTTCGGTTTTTGAACAAGCAATCATATCGGGGACCTGGCTCTTGAGATTCGGAGAACGGTGCCTCTTCGATTTTTGAGAAGGCAATCCTGTTGGGAGTTTGGCTTTCGAGATTCGGAGAGCGGTGCCTCTTCGATTTTTGAGAAAACAATCCTGTTTTGAGTATGGCTCTATAGAGTCGGATAGCAGTGCCTCTTCGATTTTTTAGAAAGCAATCCTGGTGGGAGTTTGGCTCTCGAGATTCGGAGAGTGGTGCCTCTTCGATTTTTGAGCAAGTAATCCTGTTGGGAGTGTTTTCTCGATGTGAGTAAAGGTTAGGCATTTTTGCCAATTTGCCTTGCGACGGAGCACGGAGGTTGACACACACAGGGACTTTCCAGTTATCAAGCAGTGGTGCTGTTCTTTTACCCTTGTGGGTAATGGTAGGGTAGCTGGACCTTCAAAATTTATGTGTCTAAACTTTGTCAGAGATCTTTGGCAAAGTTATCTGTGGTACTCGAGGAGCTGATGTTGCGTGTGGGGATTGTCGACATATTTTACTCAGGAAAATCTGCTTCTTGAAATCTGGAGAGTGGTGCCTCTTCGATTTTTGAACCAACGACCCTATTACCTTTTGTTTTATAGAGGCACCAATTGTGTGCAAGAAGTACGTTTAGAGAGTTATTGCTTGTAGGAATTTTCCCCTTATTTTTGTACTTCAGAGATTTATTGCACCTCATTTCTCCTTCATCATTTCTGAGAATGTCTGGCCCATTCGACCGTCGTTTTGACTTGAACTTTGGTGAAGAGGAAGCCATGCCTTCTCAAGACAACATATGGCGCCCATCCTTTTTATCCCCTATTGGTCCTCTTACCGTTGGGGACTCTGTGATGAAGAATGATATAACCGCTGCGATGGTTACCAGGAACCTTCTCACTCCCAAAGATAACAGACTACTTTCCAAACGGTCTGATGAGTTTACTGTTAAGGATTCTCTGGCTCTCAGTGTTCAGTATGCAGGTTCTGTGTCTAATATGGCCCAACGCCTATTTGCTCGAACCCGCCAAGTTGAATCATTGGCGGCTGAAGTGATAAGTCTTAAATAGGAGATCAGAGGGCTCAAGCATGAGAATAAATAGTTGCACAGGCTCGCACATGACTATGCTACAAACATGAAGAGGAAGCTCAACCAGCTGTAGGCATTTGATGGTCAGATTTTACTTGATCATCAAAGGTTTGTGGGTTTGTTCCAAAGGCATTTATTGCCTTCATCTTCTGGGGATGTACCGTGTAATGAAGCTCCAAATGATCAACCTTTGGTGCCTCATCCTTCTGGGGTTCTGCTTAGTACTGAGGCTTCGAATAATCACCCTCTGGTGCTTCCTCTTTCTGGGGCTCTGCCGACTGTTGAGAGTTCTCCTGAGTAACCTTTGTGAAGGCTCCTTCTTGTCTGTTTATTTTGATTCATGTATATGTACATATTTGTAACTTATCGGAGATATCAATAAACAAGTTTTGCTTCATTTCAACGTATTGTGTTAAATACACCAAGGCCTTCTTCACTAAGTTCCTTGAATTTTTTCTTTTGTTGAAGCTTGTATGTTGAAGTTTTTTGAGTGAAGCATGTATCTTGAGGTAGTGCTCCCTTAATTTCCCGAGTGAGGAAAACTTCTTGGTTGGAGACTTGAAAAATCGAAGTCACTGAGTGGTCGTGAGACTTCTGAGTATCAAGGTGCAGTAGCATATGGTAGGAGTCTCCCAAGTCTCCGGTCGAGGGAGTTGACGAATGAGGCATTTCCTTTCTAAGTGGTAGCCTAAAACTCCTCCTTCATATATATTTGTTATGAAAGTTGTTAGGCCCAAAGAAGAGGAGACCTAGGCAATTTGTTTTTTTTTTCTAATTTTTTTTAATTTTTTTTTTGAATTTCCGAATTTCCGAATTTTTGAATTTTTGAATTTTTGAATTTTTGAATTTCTGAAAATATATATATATATATATATATATATATATATATATATAATTTTTTTAAGCTTTGTAAGTGAAGCTTTGGTGTTGAAGCTTTGTTGGGTACCATGAATTGATTTTGCTTCACAATATCTTGATCAAGATAGCGTGAAGCTTTTGTGTTGAAACTTTTGTAGGTGAAGCTTTTGTGGGTGAAGCTTTTGTGGTGGGTGAAACTTTTGTTGGTGAAGCTTTTATGGGTGAAGCTTTTGTGGTGGGTGAAGCTTTTGTAGGTGAATCTTTTGTGGTGGGTGAAGCTTTTGTGGGTGAAGCTTTTGTGGGTGAAGCTTTTGTTGGTGAAGCTTTTATGGGTGAAACTTTTGTAGGCGAAGCTTTTGTGGTGGGTGAAGCTTTTGTGGGTGAAGCTTTTGTTGGTGAAGCTTTTATGGGTGAAGCTTTTGTGGGTGAAGCTTTTGTGTTGAAGCTTTGTAGGTGAAGCTTTGGAGTTGAAGCTTTGTAGGTGAAGCTTTTGTGTTGAAGCTTTTGTAGGTGAAGCTTTTGTGTTGAAGCTTTTGTAGGTGAAGCTTTGGAGTTGAAGCTTTGTAGGTGAAGCTTTGGAGTTGAAGCTTTTGTTGGGTACCATGAATTGATTTTGCTTCACACTATCTTGATCAAGATAGTGTGAAGCTTTTGAGAATTTGTAGTTGTCCTCCATTGATGAAGCTTTTGTTGGTGAAGCTTTTATGGTAAAGCTTTGTTGGGTACCACAAATTGATTTTGCTTCACAGTATCTTGATCAAGATAGTGTGAAGCTTTTGAGAATTTGTAGTTGTCCTCCATTGATGAAGCTTTGTTGAATTTCCCAATTTTTTTTTTTGGGAAACTAGAAATTTGAAAATGTAGGAGAGACAACATATACAAATTTTGCTTCCACACTGTTGAGCAAGAGATTGTGATGCAAGCCACACCTTGTAGTAGTCAAAGGTTTGGATGAACCATATAAATTGAATTTGCTTCGAACAGTCTTGATCAAAAGTGTGTGAAGCTTTCTAAGAGTTGTAGTTGCCCTTCATTGATGAAGCTTTTATTGGCACCATAAATTGATTTTGCTTCACACTGTCTTGATCAAGAGTGTGTGAAGATTTTGAGGATTGTGGTTGAACTCTTTTGATGAAGCTCTTGTTGGCACCATAAATTGGTTTTGCTTCACACTGTCTTGATCAAGAGTGTGTGAAGCTTTTGAGAATTGTGGTTGCCCTCCATTTATGAAGCTCTTGTTGGCACCATAAATTGGTTTTGCTTCACACTGTCTTGATCAAAAGTGTGTGAAGCTTTTGAGAATTGTGGTTGAACTCCATTGATGAAGCTCTTGTTGGCACCATAAATTGGTTTTGCTTCACACTGTCTTGATCAAGAGTGTGTGAAGCTTTTGAGAATTGTGGTTGCTCTCCATTGATGAAGCTCTTGTTGGCACCATAAATTGGCTTTGCTTCACACTGTCTTGATCAAGAGTGTGTAAAGTTTTTGAGAATTGTGGTTGAACTCCTTTGATGAAGCTCTTGTTGGCACCATAAATTGGTTTTGCTTCACACTGTCTTGATCAAGAGTGTGTGAAGCTTTCTATGAGTTGTAGTGTTTGCATTATTACAGAGGAGAGATGTCTGAAGTAGATGCTAGAGGGCTGAATAGCTTGATCTTTGTATGCCATGCACTGAAGTTGTTGTTGGCTTGCAATAAGACTTTGTTGGTGACTATAACTCTTGTTGGGCATAAGTGCCCCCCTAGTTGAGTTATCAAGCTAGAGGGTTTTTGATTATTTGTGAATGTTAGGAGTTCACATGTACAAGTTGTGCCACTCGTCTTATGGTAGGTGGAATGAATGGTGAGTTGCTTTCATCACTTGGTCGGTGGTACGAAGGTGAATTCCTTCATCACTTTTCATCACATTTCGGGCTGGTTTGGTATTGCTGTGTTTTGAAAAAAAGCTGGTGTGAGAATAAGCGGCTGTGCTATGAGAATAAGCAGTTGTGAAATAAATCAGCAGAGTGTTTGGTAAACTTTTTTGTAAAAGTGCTTTTGGAAAAAAAAGCAGTCTGATAGTGGGTCTTTTCATTAAAGGAGCACTGTAGCTCTGTGTGCTTTGAAAAAAAGCCAGTTTTCTAAAGCTGCAAATAGTAGCTTCAGCTTTTTCCTTTGATTTCAGCTTATTTTCACAGCAGCTTCCAAAATAAGCCTTTTTTTTCAGTTTACCAAACACCTAAAACCTTTACAGCTTTTTTTCATGGGTGTTTTTTTTTAAGCACCTCACTCCCAAACCACCCCTTCATGACCTGGTTGGTGGCACAAAGATGAGTTCCTTCTTCACCTGGTTGGTGGTATGAATGGCAAGTTGCCAAATGATATTAGAGTACATGTTGTACATTTCATCACCTGGTTGGTGGCATGAAGGAGTGTACGGGCTGTACATTTCATCACCTGGTTAGTGGCATGAAGATGAGTTCCTTCTTCACCTGGTTGGTGGCATAAGTGGCAAGTTGCCAAATGATATTAGAGTACGGGTTGTACATTTCATCACCTGGTTGGTGGCATGAAGGAGAGTACTGGTTGTACATTTCATCACCTGGTTGGTGGCATGAAGATGAGTTCCTTCTTCACTTGGTTGGTGGCATGAATGGCAAGTTGCCAAATGATATTAGAGTATGGGTTGTACATTTCATCACCTAGTTGGTGGCATGAAGATGAGTTCCTTCTTCACCTGGTTGGTGGCATGAGTGGTGGCATGAGTGGCAAGTTGCCAAATGATATTAGAGTACGGGTTGTACATTTCATCACCTGGTTGGAGGCATGAAGATGAGTTCCTTCTTCACCTGGTTGGTGGCATGAGTGGCAAGTTGCCAAATGATATTAGAGTATAGGTTGTACATTTCATCACCCGGTTGGTGGCATGAAAAAGAGTACGGGTTGTACATTTCATCACCTGGTTGGTGAGAATAAGGGCAAGGTGTCGAGGCACATGGTAGCAAGTGTCGAACGACACAAAGTATGTTGAACCCTTTCGAAGCACAATTGGCTTATGTATGAATGTGTTGGAATGTATGATTGAACGAATATACTGT
The DNA here is from genome assembly GCF_916048215.2 of Malus sylvestris. Lineage (NCBI taxonomy): Eukaryota > Viridiplantae > Streptophyta > Magnoliopsida > Rosales > Rosaceae > Malus > Malus sylvestris. The sequence goes on along the minus strand of NC_062272.1, from coordinate 37,163,919 downwards.
GAAGCTGTTCATTTATTTATATAATCTTGTTGACATATACTTAGACTTTGTTTCATGTTGGAAACATTCATGTTGAAGCTTTGAACCCGAGTATTTCATTGCTAGGAATGTAAGAGGATTAGGACCGAGTTGTCTAAATCACCTCTTTATTGAATTCATGCCAAATAGTCTTCGTTACATAGGATGTCGAACGGCTGAAGCTTAACACTTGTACAATGTGAGTTTACTTGTAATAGTACTTCAAGTGATCAGCGTTCCATGGATGGCCAAGGGTCATGCCATCAGAGCTTCTAAGCTTGTAGGAGCCAGTGCGACTGATGCCAACAACTTCAAATGGTCCATCCCAGTTTGGACTAAGTGTTGCTTCACTCGGGACTTTGTCTCAGAGTAATCTTTTCTTCAATACCCAGTCCCCCACTTTGAAAGAATGAGGTTTGACCCTTGAGTCATAGTAGTTGGAGATGTGCTGCTTGTAGGCGATATTCCTCAAGTGAGCCTGGTTTTTGTGTTCCTCGACTAGATCTAAGTTGAGGGTAAGTTGTTTGTCATTTTCACTTTGCACGTAGTTCTGGACTCGGAACGTTGCTTGCTCAAGCTCAACTGGGACAACTGCCTCTGTACCAAAGGCAAGTAAGAATGAGGTTTCTCTTGTTGATGTCCGATATGAAGTATGGTATGATCAAAGAACTTGGGGTACAAATTTTGGCCAACAACCTTTAGCCTTGTCCAAGCTGGTTTTCAAAGTTTGCTTGATTATTTTGTTGATGGGTTTGACTAGTCCATTAGACTGGGGATGAGCTGGGGAGGCAAAACATAAGTTGATGTTGAACTTAGAGCAGAACATCCTGAACTTATTGTTGTCAAACTGTCGCCCGTTGTCAGTGACTATCACATTGGGAATGCCGAATCTACAAAGGATGTTCTTCCATACGAAGTCTTCTATTTTTGCCTCAGTAATGGTTGCCAAGGGTTTTACTTCAACCCACTTTGTGAAGTAGTCAATTGCAAGGATTGCATAGTGGACCTTATCTTTTGGGCGAAAGGCCAAGAGCTGATCATAGGAGTGAGCGGCTCGGGAGGGGAGTGAGGAATAGTTGCATAGTGTTGACACTTATCATATAAGCGAGATATTCTGATGGCATCTTGGTGGAATGTTGGCCAGTAATATCCTTGGCGAAAAGCTTTGTGTAATAGGGATCGAGATCCAACATGATCTTCGTAGACTCCTTCATGTATTTCTCGAAGGACAATTTCCGCCTCTGCAGGCGTAAGGCATCTTAGGTATAGTAGGTTAAAACCCCGCTTGTAGAGTTGGTCATTAATGATCAAGTAACGAGTAGCCTTGTATCGAATCTGCTTAGCTTGGACTTTGTCATTTGGAAGGGTGCCATGAGCAAGGAATCTATTAATTAGGTAATCCAACTATCCCCCTGTTGTAAGTTGCCCACTTCTGCAGCCATGGTGCTTGGTGTTGCCAATAATTCAAGTTGAATTTTTCTCCCAATCTTATCTTCCACCGCTGAGGCGAGGCGAGGCGAGGCGAGCCAAAGCATCTGCATGACTGTTTGCCGCTCGAGGAATTTGGGTGATCTGGTAGTGGAAGTGCTTGAGCAACAATTGTGTTTGTGCCAAATATGCTGCCATGGAGTTATCCTTAGCGTCAAAGTTGTTGGTGACCTAGTTAACCACCAATTGGGAGTCATTGAAGATATCAATTCGTTTAACCCCAAGGTGTTTGGCCAAACGTAAGCCTGCTAGGAGGGCTTCATATTCGGCCTCATTGTTTGATGCCTTGAATTTGAAATGAAGAGCATACTTTATCGCCACTTTGTCAGGGGTGGTTAGGACTAGTCTTGCTCCACAACCCTGTTGGTTGGACGAGCCATCAACATATAAACTCCATACTGGGGCTATTGGTTTTATTTTCTGAGCTTCCGAGGGTAATGAAACCACTTCTTTAGGCGTAGAAACAATGTCAACAGGATATGTGAAGTTGGCGATGAAGTCTGCCACCGCTTGGCCCTTCTCAGCTAGCTTTGGTTGGTAGGAGATGTCAAACTCACCCAATGCTATTGCCCATTTTATCATTCACCCCGAAGTGTCAGAACTTTGGAGTATCTGTCGAAGAGGATGATTGGTAAGCACGATGATGGAGTGTGCTTGGAAGTAAGGGCGAAGTTTTCGAGCAGACATGACCAATGCTAGAGCCAATTTCTCAATGTTGGAGTATCGTGTGTCTGCATCTTGTAAGGCCTTCCTAGGATAGTAGATAGGCCGTTCGACATTACCATTCTTTTGAATGAGAACGGAACTTACTGGTGAAGCGGATACCGAGAGATAGATTATGAGAGTGTCACCAACCTCAGGTTTGGAGAGCAGAGGGGCTTTACTCATGTAGTCTTTGAGGTTTTTGAATGCCTCGGCACTTTCATCAGTCCATATAATGTACTTCTTACTTCCCTTAAGTGCTTTGAAGAAAGGAGCACATATGTCTGTGGCCTTAGAGATGAACCTAGTTAAGGCTGCCACCTTGCCAGTAAGGCTTTGGATGTCTTTTGAAGTTACCGGTTCCTTCATGTCGAGGATTGCTTTGATCTTCTCGGGATTAGCCTCAATGCCTTGTTGGCTTATCATGAAGCCTAAGAATTTGCCAGAGCCTACGCCAAAGGCACATTTGTTGGGGTTCAACCTCATTCGATACCTCTTCAGAATGGTGAAAGTTTCAGATAGGTTAGCGATGTGTTGGTCAACATGTTTGCTCTTAACTAGCATATCATCAACGTAAACTTCCGTGCTCTTCCCAATTTGTTCGGTGAACATTGAATTAACTAGTCTCTGATAAGTCACTCCTGTATTCTTTAGGCCGAAGGGCATGACTTTATAGCAATATAGTCCCCTATCAGTAGTGAAAGCTGTGTGTTCTTGGTTCAGAGGGTTCATGAGGATTTGGTTGTATCCTGAGTAAGCATCCATGAAGCTCATGAGTTTACACACTGCAGTAGAGTCTATAAGTCTGTCAATGAGAGGAAGAGGAAAGCTATCCTTCGCGCATCCTTTGTTTAGGTCGATGTAGTCGACACACATTCTCCACAAGACCTTTTGGAGCAAGAGACTTTCTTTAATCAAATTTTTCTTAACAATGACCACATTTGCTACCCATGTTGGGTAATTGACTTCACGGACGAAGCCTGTGCCTTTCAATTTTTCAACTTCCGCCTTCATTGCTTCGTATCGTTCAGCATCATAAGATCTTCGCTTCTGTCTCATTGGCTTAGTCTTGGGGTTAATGCTCAAGCGATGACATATGATATCGGGAGAGATGCCTGGCATGTCCTCGTATGACCAGGCGAAAACCTCAGTGTTCTCTTGCAAAAAAGAGATCAATGCTAACCGAATGGGTGGTGACAAGGTGGTGCCAATCTTCACCATGTGATCTGGATAATCTTTTGATATAGAAACCTTCTCCAGCTCTTCAACGGGTTGTGCTTACTGGGTGAAAGAGTCATCTTGAGGATCGTCGGGTTGACTGTTGCCACCATGAAGATCCAAGTTGGCTTCGTTTGGGCTGGTCTTTATGACTTGGTCATGTATAGAAAATGTTTCCTTGGGCACAGGCAGGTGTTGTTGCTTGACTGAAGTGTTGTAACATGACCATGCACTAAGTTGATCTCCTTTGATGTAACCATTGCCATAGGGGGTTGGAAATTTCATCTACAACATATGTGTGGATACCATGGCCTTAAGATCATTGATGCCTGTGCGTCTAAAGATGACATTGTATGCCATTGTGCAATCAACTACCAAGAAGTTAATGGTAATGGTAGCTGTGTAAGAGCCTATACCAATGGTTAAAGGTAAGTATATGCTCCCTATAGGTTGCACAATATCACCAGAGAAGCTTATCAGAGGAGAAATCGAGTGATCGAGCAAGTGTTCAGCTACATTAAGTGTGCTGAAAGCTTCAGCAAACATGATATTGATCGAAGCCCCCGTGTCTACCAGGATTCATCTTACTTCAAAGTTGGTTATGTGAGCCTCCACGATCAGTAGGTCGTTGTGAGGGTAGATGATACCTCTTTCTTCCTTAAGGTAGAAACATATTGGATCCTAGTTAGGCTTTTGATACTTGCCTCCCTTGATGTCTTCTACGTGAAACACTTGGTGGCCAGGCTTTAAAGCTCGTTCCCTGTTTTTCATGGCCCTATTGGAAGATTCAAATGTGGGTGTGCCGCCGCTTATGGAATATATCACATTCACTTGGCGTTGGTCATGGTTATCCCTGGAAGGGTGAATGAGGAAATGATCAATTTTTCCTTCACGCGCCAAAGCTTCAATATGATCACGAAGGGTGATACACTTCTCACCGTCATGGCCGTTATGTTCGTGGTAGCAGTAAAACGTGCCCGTGTTCTTTGTGGGCTTGTAACCCGATGCCTTGGCATTGGTTTTGGTATCAGGTGTGCTATGCTGGGGTAAATGGTCACGCATGTGGCGTTCAAAGGCGCGTATGTCTCATACCTTGGGGTAGGGCCTGTCCTGACACGTGTTTGGCCCACTGTGTTGACTGCCTAGGGGTGGGCATTATCGTGGCGATTCCTTTGGTTATCGTGATAGTGTCCCTTACTCATTTTACTAAAATGGGACTGGTGAGGATGGAAATCTTTCCTTTTGCCCTGAGATTGATATGTCTATTGACTTGGCGAAGTATTAAGTAAGGCAAGAGGAGGCACTGCTGCCGTTTGGAAGGTTAAGGTCTTCTCATTTCGGTGGGTCTGGCTTCCACTCCCTACTTGCTGATAGGGGATGGTTGTTGGGGGTTTGTCTTGGTATGTCCTTGCCTCAGCAGAGGCATGGTTATAAGCCTGCGCCATCACCTCAGTGTAAGTCTTCCAAGTGTTGGCATTGATCAAGTACTTAAAGAAACAATCACGTAGGCCTGCCGTGAAGGCTTTGAGGGTAGTCTTGTCATCTGCCTCGGTGATAGGAGCATATTTATGCAACTTAGTTAGCTTGTTTCTTGGCATTTGCTTAGTTTAATTCTAGTTATTTTAGTACTTTAAGCTATTTTTGTGTGTTTGTAGGTTCAAATAACAAAGTTGGGAACAAAGTGCTATTTGGAGCATTTTGGAGCATTTTTGGTCCAAGATTGGATAGTGCAAGCATGGAGACATGAGGATGGACTTTTTTGAAGATTAGAAGGCTAGAAATCAGCATGTGTGTGTGCAAGTGTGTTGACCTACAACTACAAACATCATAGCTGCCATGTGATGACAGAAAATGTGTTGATTGCTACCTGAAATGATAAAGATGAACACGGCACATGGAAGAAACATGGACAACACACACACATGCAAAGAGGAACACGACATGGGCAGAAAAGGTGTTGATTGGTAGCTGAAATGATGAAGAGCATGTGTGTACAAGAGTAACAGCTGGTACATGTGGAAATAGAGAGAGAAAACAGCAAGGAACACACGGCATGGGCAGCAGAAAATAAAGAATGAAGGAGTGGAAATGATGAGTACATGGACAACACACACATGGGAAAGAAAGGCACGGCATGGACATAAAGTGTATTGATTTGTGGCTAAAATGAGGAAGAGCATGTGTGTGTGCAAGTGTAACAGCTTGTACATGTGGAAATGATGATTAGATGACAGCAAACACACATGAAAAGAGGAAGGAATGCATGGCCAGCTTGGAGGGCAAAAAATAGGTTGATTTGTGGCTAAAATGATGAAGAGCATGTGTGTGTGTGAGTGTAACAGCTAGTACATGTGGAGATACAACATAAAGCACGACACATGGAAGAAAAGAGGGCATACACACACATGCAAAGTGCATGGACAGCTTGGAGGGCAGAGAGACACATGCAAAGTGTGGAGACATCATTCATACACACATATGCAAGGGAGACAATTCTGCCGCAAGGAAATGGGGGTCTTTTCTCCTTTAACATTCAACCATCCCTTCTCCTTAAACATACACAAACCACACCACAATAAAAGATGACATCTCACAAATCCATTCCCTTCCATCCCCTTGCCGTGAGCTCCATCCACTACACCCATTACATCGACTCATTACCACAACACTCACCCACTATACCCATTACATCCACTCATTACCACAACATACACCACTACCACCTTAATTAGATGGTGGTCCTCTCCCTAGCCTATAAATACATCCACCCTTCACCATAACTGAAAAAGAAAAATCCATCCAAAGACACTACATTCACATCTCACAACTCCATACACTTACACATATCCATTCATCCATTCATTTCCCATATATCTCAAAACACAACTCCATACACTCCCTTCCCTTGGCCAAGACATTCACCAATCCTAAATACATTCATAACCTTTCCATATATCCATACACATCCTTAGACACTTGTGCTGCAACAAGATGGTGAAAACGAAGGTCCTTGGCGTTTCAAGCTTGAAACTTTGGAGCGTTTTAGATGTACTTCGTTCTTGCTTTCAATGTCTACTTTGTTATTTTCTAATTTTGTTGCAATTATGAGTAGCTAAACCCCTATTTAGTTAGGGGGAAGTTCGAAACCATGTTCATGCTTGCAATATGATTTGATTACTTTCAGTTGTGATTCATAAGTTGTGAATTCAATTTACTTATCCATTTGAATTAAAACTGATTTATGTGTGTTGGTTAAGAGTGCACGCTTAATTTTCATGCATAAATCTGATGCTAGGATATAAGGGAGTTTCACCTAATCGTTATGAACTTATATTCACAAGTAGTAAAGGTTGCTCGTCACAACCGTGTTAAGTAAATTCTTGGCATGAGTTTCATGCAATTCATAGTTACAAGTGTTTCGTCAATGCTTATGATTTTCATAGAACTTAAGGATTCTTTCTTGTATCTCTATTATGCAATTCATGTAGGGAACTTGTGGGGAATGCTTTGGGTTGTTGTATGCAATCATCCAATTCAATGAAATTAGGAAAATCTGAGGGTTAATTAGTGCAATTCACAGTTAATCTGGGGCGTTGAGAATTCGTAGTTTATTGAAAAGCAACTGGAAATCATTTTTTTTTTGCAAGTGTGTCATGTGTGGAGAAGAACCTCCTAGCTAGTCTTCCATCCATTCAATTTACTCAAATTCGTGCAGATTTCATTAGTTCTTTAATTTACTTGTTTTGTTTTCAAATTATTAAAAACCAAAACCCCCTTTACCTTGTTAAGTCATATTAGTTAGAAACTGATTTAGTTTGTGTTTTTAAGTGTTTCGAACCAAGTTAAAACCAAATTTCGTCCAAAAGTGTGTTTAGAGTCAAAATCTGCCCAGTTTGTGTTTTTAGGCAAATTTGAGCGTTTTTAGCTTGTTTTGAGTCTTTTGAGTTTATTTTGAGTTCTTTGAGTCTAGTTTAGTGTTTTTAACTTTGTTTATATGTTTTTAAGTCAGTTCAGAGGTTATTAGCAAGCCCTCCTAATCCTCAGTCCAGAATGATCCCTACTTACATTCTTTACTACAATTGATACAAGAGGGTTTAATTTGTGTGTTAAGTTAATTTTCACATCACTCGGCACAACGGGAATACTCATGGCTGAAGTGCCCAGCATACATACGTAATGACTCGTATGACTTCTGGCGAATAGTGTAAAAGTCATCCGCAGAGTGCAAGCGATCGGTTTGGAAAATGTGTTGAGAAACAAACAATTTCCTCAATTCCTCAAATGAGTCTACCGTCTTAGGTGGAAGACGGCAATACCAGTTTAGAGCTTCGCTAGAAAGGGTGGAGGGGAAGAGAAGACATTGTTCTTCATCGGTGTGCATCCGGTATGCCATGGTGGACTCAAAGAGGTTAAGGTGTTCAATCGGGTCCTCCTTTCCAGTATAGAGTTGCAAGCCAAGCTTCTGCTTTGTCTTTGCTTGGAGAGGGTGTCGAGGATCCTCCTTGTAAGAGGGCCAGGCCTAGGTTGATTCCAATCAGGTATCTCAGCTTGTCATTCGGCCTTCAACTTGTTTACTTCCTTAAGGAGTTGTAGGACAAGAGGGTCCTGAGTGGAGTCATGTACCACTGGAGCTTTCTTTCATAAATCTCCATCTCCTCTTGGAAGTAGGAAGGTTTGATCAAGAGCATGTGATTTTTCCCTGGACTTTCCGTACTGATTTCCAAGGTATGTCTGTCGGAACATCTCTGAGTCCCCTATACCTTCGTGTTTCTCTAGGACTTGTTGCCCCTTCCCAAATTGATAGCTGGCTTGGAACATGGGAGGGGACCGAGTCTTTCAGAGACCCTTGGGTCATTAATCTTCGAGCTTACATGGATGGGATTGTCTCAACGTTGCTTTAGGAAGTCTCAACAGTTGCGAAAGACGGCTTTCAATCCTTCCACTCCTTCTGTAAGGAGATGCCTTCCTTTACTTTTCCTGCTTTGGGTCGAAGCAGTTGGGTTGAGAGAAGTCACATGTTGGTCGCCATTTCGATGAGTAGCTCGCTCGTCAAAAGGAATACCCATGTCGAGGGCAAATGACCCTCCGTGTTGGGGGGCACACCGTTGATGGTTAACTTCCACAGGGGTGATGAGCTCGTGTGTTTTAGTATATCTAGCCTTGTGGAGCATCTCGAAGACCATCTCATACTGCTCTTGGAGGATCTCATTGTTCATTGCTATCTTGTTGTTCTGAGCCTCCAGCTTATCAACTTTAGCCTGAAGAGCAAACTTCTTTCCTTCCTTCTTTCGTTGCCTCGCACCAGGTGCAAAATGGGTGTCATTCTGTGTGTTGTGGCTTCCTTCGCTGCCCATGTTGGAGTGGGATGCCTTGTTAAAAGGGAGTGTACGAATGGTGGAAACCACCTTGACAAAGCTGAAGAGAGTGGGAATAAGTGTTGTTCCCACAAACGACACCAAATGTTGATGCACAAAATCAATGAGGACTTTGGTACAACAGAAAGTGTCAAGTCTGTGACCTTCGCTAGATTGTTCTGGTCACTAATGTGGATAACTATGTAAATGGATAGAGATAGGGAAGCAAAAACAAGATGTACGTGGTTCACCCAGATTGCCTACGTCCACGGAGTAGAGGAGTTCTCATTAATTGTGAAGGGTTTACACAAGTACATAGGTTTAAGCTCTCCTTTAGTGAGTACTAGTGAATGATTTAGTACAAATGACATTAGAAAATATTGTGGGAGAATGACCTCTTTTTATAGAAGAGAGTTTCTAGGTTTGTTCTGACATTGACACGTGTCGTGTTGTGATTGGCTTCTGATGTTGACACGTGTCGTGCTATGATTGGCTTCTGATGTCGACACGTGTCACGCTGTGATTGGCCTCCTGGTTGGAGGGAAACTCTTTTGGGTCATTGACGGTATAACGTTGACCAGTGCTCAGTAGTTTCGGGATTGGTCAAGTATGGTACAAACAAGAATTATACCATCGAAGGTAACCACCTATACCAAGATTTTCCAAGAAACCTCATCGACACGAAAGCTTAGCTACTAAAACCTGGAGGGGCAAAAAATAAGGGTGAGTTTCCAAAATATACATACTACGTATAGTAAGGAAATACTTACCGTAGCCTGTAATATCTCAAGAATTCAATATGGCACAATATTTCGTAAGTAAACACATGACGTCCGTAATCACATAATCTCACATAAGCAAACATATCATATCGAGTGCTCATCGACACATGCTTACACACGAGTTCATTCAGAGATATTTTGACATGAACATGACTGGGTGTAACAATGATATACACTCTTGTACTACAATCATGTGAAGACTGGTGCTATGCACAACACATATGAGTCCTAATTGCCTATAGCAATCTAGGACAGGACTGGCACCTACAATGGATCCAAAGTGAGCGTACGGTGTGATGTGCACATACACGTGATAGACTGGCCCTGGCCCGGGTGAGTACTAACATCGGTGCAGCAACTGATTAACAAATCACATAAATAAAATTATACAATGGTAGATTGGTAATTCACATCACCATAATACTATTCATGGCCATATATATAATTAAGGCATCAATAATAATACGCATACCTATGCATCCCGTAGGATGTAGCATAACTTCATAATTTCTATTCTAGGCGTATCGTAGAAAACTCTTTATGAAAGGTATAAATGGAAACTAACAATTATATGTATACTATATAAAAGAAACAACCCACTCACAGATATTTACAAGGTTGTAGCTATTCAAACAAAGAAAGCTGGAGTCACCGATAATATTTGCACCTAAGCATAATATTAGGACCCATTAGTAAAACTCCACTAACACAATTGAATTTGGGAAAACGGTGTGCAGATTTGGAATCAGGGCGTCAAAATATGTTGGAAATGTGCCCTAAAGCCAATCATATGATGATACTTTACGGACATTTCACATGTTAAACTACTATAGTTTAATATATAAATGTTATATGCTTAAACGATAAGTCCAAGGAATATGTAATTGGGAGAATGTGATCTAAAGAAGTTAGATTCATGAGACCATTCTCTTTCCTATACATATCCTAAACGTTCCAAATCATAGGATTGCCAATTGGGCATTGACAGTCCGTTAAGATTAGTATGTGCTATGTCTTCTCTTAGGGAGAGTGACTAGTCTTGAGTCATTGGTGTGACTGACATCAAGACAAGCATGTAGGTGCTCAATAAAGAATGAGTCCACTGAACACGATCCACAAGGAGTTCTAATACTTATGTCACATGAGAACTCATGGTTGGGATAATGCAAAGTAGTCCTTTGACCTGAGGCATAATAGTTGTCTTGGGGTTAGGTCCTTGATCTTTGACTATATGAAAGTCACTTCGTCAAAGGGTGTCCACGACATAGTTGGGGTTAAGCCACTTAGCTATGGAGGCAAGTGAATGCACAACAAGGGATCTCTAACCTTCAAACCGTTTGTGGGAGAATACTCTATGATATGATTAAGAATCTCTGGCCATGAGTATGAATGAGATTTAGGAAGTCGTTACAAATCACATTCAAGGTAATCATATAAGTAAAAGAATCACATTGGATAATAGACATGAATAAACTATCAAACCAAACAATGTGGTCAAGAGTATTGTTTTAGAGAAAGACAGTATTGCATTGTAATCCTAAACTGAATAGGTTCTCCACCTATTCTGATTAGCTTGGGCAGCCATGACATACTGCTAGGTGTCACTCATGGTTTGTGGAAGCCCTAAAGGTGTATAATCATAAAGTGAGAATTGAAAGTAAGTTTCAATTCACAATCGATTTGAAGAGTTCTAATCGCCCACTGCCTCGCTAAAAGGAACCTAATGGATCGTACATCGAGTAAGGTAGAGTTTGAAGAAACCACGGAGATGAGTAAGGATAATTAAATGGTTTAATTATTTATTGCTAGGATTAATTAATGTGTTAATTAATCAAACAAATAAGTTCGTTATAGACCTCGGGTTTGTTTTGGGCCGCAAGGCCTAATGGGATTTCAATGTCAAGTCCAATAACTCAAGTTGTATGACAACTTGAAACACAAAGGGCCTCAAAGCCTAAAGAACCCAATATGGCCGGCCATAAGAGTGAAGGGTAGTGAACTTGGCTTAATTGCAAGTTTGTCACTCTATTGTGAGGTGGTGTAAAGACAACTTTATAGTCATTTCATCCTTAGGGGTTTTCTTTGAGGAAATTGGAGAGAACACAAAGCTCTCTTTTCTCTCTAAGAGGCCGGCCACCCTAGAGGAACATAGCTAGCAATCTTCCTTCGTCTAGGTCACTCATCTCTTCATCAATGCTCTCCTTAATGTGGAGACTTAAAGGTTCTCTTTTTTGGGAACTTGGAGAATCTATTCATCCATCCTCATCCAAGAAATCCATGGAGTAAGAAGTAAGGAATGAAGGCCTTCTTTCTGGGGTGGTTATGACACACCTCGACCCGGAAAGTCCACTAGGACTCCGAATCGAGCTGTGCTGGCCAACACTTGGAAGGTAACGAAGCCATAAAGTGTAGTGATGTGGAAAATGTGAATAAATTTAAACCTAAAAGTGCCTAAGTACATGAGTGCGTGGTGAGCGGGTATGGACCCATTTCACACGTGATGTCAGAGCATAAGTAAAGTACAGTAAGGTAAGATAAGGATTATACCAAAATAGGAAGCCACCTGTACTTGAATATGTCAAGAATCCTCATCAATATAGAAACTTTGCTACTAGAACCTAGAGGGGTGGAAAACAAGAAAACGTGAGTGGGCAAAAACAAAGCTTTTCAAAAATCATTTATCTTTTAAAAAATAATAACCCCTCACCGTAAAACCCGTATAATTTTCCCAGAAAATAGTAATACATACGTATATCAAAACCATACTCGAAATACCAAAATCCACATGTATGCCATGTCAAATATCTCAACATAATGAATAAGTAAACCAGGTGAAGTAAATCAATGAAAAGCGATATGTCAGCCGGATCCACCTATTGTGGCCTGTACGACTGAACCTATGGCTCATCAAGTATGCCTACACATGAGTCGGAACCACTTAATGTGGTCTATACGACAGGACTAGGTGTAATAAGTATGCTCAAGTGCTATGATCACGTGAAGACTGTACGAATAATCGGGGGTCACTTACGAGTCGGAACCACATATAGTGGTCTATACGACAAGACTGTGCACCAAACTTGGATCCAAGGTGAGCATGCGGTGCGGGAGGTGAACATCACGTGAAGGACTGTGCCCTAGCCACCGGCGGGAACACTAACACCGGGGTGTAGGTTTATGAGCTCTAAATGCCTCTATATGTAACCATCATAAAGCAACTCATAATCATCAATACATATAGACATACACAACTACTAAAAGCATATACCAAAATATAAAGCATTTGACATGGCATATAAAACACAAAATCATTTAAATCAATTTTTTTTGGGAAAAATGTAAAGCATATATACATATATTGTAAACCAAAAGCCCACTCACTTGGAGTCCATACTACAATTCCCTAGCACAACTTCGAGGCGTCACGAACAATCGGCGCCTAGAACAATTATTAAATCACAACTCAGAATTCTTATCAATAAAACACGTAACTTACATATCCTATTCAGGAAGATCTGTACATCGGATTCCCGATCCGTAAGTTTCTAATATCCTCAAATATTATGTACTACAATGTATCAAAGTTTAGTGATGATCCAACAGTCGGATCATTGACTGTTATAATAATCGTGTGGCGGACCTTAATTAAATTAGGTTCAAATGATGAATTTCGTTAATTGGTCCTCACAAATGGTATCAAGGTATTCAAACTTAAACTAGGAAGGTTAAGGGACACCTTGGCCCATGCGCCGCTGCAGGTGGCGGTCGGCAGTCCCAACTTGCCAGAAAATTCAACTATTTCTAAAAATTACCAAATTTCATAGAAATGAAGATCTTAGTGAATAGATTGGCCGGCAAAAGCCTTAATTTCATGAAAATCTGCCAGAACCCTAGGTTTTGGGGGTGCCTTGATTTGTCCTCAACTCAACTCCGCCGCTCCAACCAATGATTGGGCATTGTTTCTAGGCTCAAGGGAAGTATATTGATGGTGGCAATCGAGAGAATTCATTTCAGGCATGGCGGATTCACCACCTTAGGTGTCCTCGGGGCCGACGCAAGCTTTCGTCGTAAAATCAAGACCAATGGCCATCAAAATTAGGTGGGTATGGAAGCTGGGGTGACACCATATTGATTGGTGGTGTTGGTTGGCTACAATTTGTTGGAACATCGAAGGAAAATCGAAGAAAACCACCGGAAAACTTGAAGAGAAATGGGTTGGCCGAACTGGGTCAAGGGGAACTAGTCGGGTTCCTCTCCTTTCTCTCATTTCTCTCTTCTCTGATTGGTCACCCTCACATTTCTCCTTTTCTAATTGGTCCAGTTCCTCCCACCCTTCTCTCCTTTATACTCCATCTTCATCGACCATTTCTTGCTCTTTTTTTAATCTGGGCCACACACGTGGCATGACCAGATTTTACTCCACAAATCTAGAGTTTTCTAGAAAATAATAATTTACAATTTTTCCCTCAACTTCATTCGCGAATATCTCCTTCGTTATAACTCCACATCACTATCCATTTGCGCCGACGCATTCGTAGTGACGATTATTACTAGAATACACCAAGAAAATGAACCTTACATGACATGACACGACAGTCAACAAAAGTCAACACTTTGCCTCGAAGGGCATTTTTGTAAACTCACTTATTAAAATTATAAAAATCATAATTTTTAGGGACGAGCTGTTACATGTTAGCCTTTGCTTATGCAAAGAGTAATCAACAAAGGTATAATATTTCTCAACTCACTTTGTTCTTGAGTTGAGTCTTGGTTCACCACAACTACTAGGCCTTGAATTTCATGGGTAAAGTTTTATTTTTGGGTCCATACAAGCATGATTTCACCTTTTAATTGTTAATTGCATGCATAGATGTTGCTCAAATGAACTAGTTTTCACAAATACTTCCTTCAAGTGGTATTAGAGCCTAGGTCTAGTAGTTGGTGAATCCTTTTGGGTTTTGTATTTTCATATTTTATGATTTGAATGTTGTAATTGTTACAAGCTTTATTCTTGCTTCTTGGAATCTAATTTTGCTTGAAAAATTTCCATCTCAAATGTTGTAGATGTAGTTCATATGAGCATGAATTTTGGAGCTAAAAATGTGGTGCCATGCTTGTGGGGAAGTTCGGCCAAATCCAAAGGGTGGATTTTTGGGTTCATGTTTGTCTTGTTAAAAGTGTTTTAAAGTGACATTAGGAACCCCTAAGTACCCTTGTATGGTAATATGTTATTTTCCTAAGTTTGAGAGTTTTTGGGGTGTCTTTGGGTGAAAAATGTTCATGAAGCTTTTATGGGTTTTCATGGATGTTCTTCATTGTTCTTGTTATGTTCTTGGCAAGAACAAAAAGATGGGGAATTTTGATTCAAAATTTTTTGTTGTTTACATAAAGTCTTGATTTATGATGTTTGGTGTGCCTTTTCCATCAACAAGTCACTTTTGAAAAAGTATGTTTGAAATTATGTTAGTCATGGTTGGTGTACATGGTTGGTACTTTGCTTTCACACCAATACCTATTTTCTTTCAACACCATACCCATCACCTTTCACTTTGTTGAAAAATTTCAAAAGTTTTATGACACCACTCTCACCAAGACCGGCCACCCTACAAGTAGGGTACTTTTGGGGCTTTTATGCAATTACATAAAGTTTTGATACTTTTGTGTATTTGTACTTTGACCCAAAAGTTTACGTTTTTACGTAAAGGCCCAAAATCACTAAAGGACAAATTGGTTTGTTCCTTTAATGAAGTTTTTGCATTTGTTGAAAATTTTGGGTTCTAGTTGTAATTACATGAGGTAGTGGACTTTTGAAACTTACAAAGTGACCTCAAAAGTTTGTGTTTTGCAATATAGCCCAAAAGTTGAGGTTGTTGAATTTTAGCCCAAATTAGTTGAGAACAAAATAGTTTTATATCTTTAAATGAGAATTAGATTTTCATTTCATTTAGTGCCATCTAAATCAATTCTATGGATACAAAAAACAAGTGACAATGTTGCATTGATGTTTAATTAGTTTAAGCGTTAATTAATTAAAGAAAGGGTATTTATGAACCTAAGCCTACAATAATTGAGCTATGTGAAAGGCCGTCTCAAATTTGTTTGAACCATGGGAATGTGTAGATTAGATTTTGGTTGTAATTTGATATGATCAAATGTTGTAAAAGAGCATAAGCTCTTCATTATTTTAAAGTTATTTGATTTGATCAAGTGTTGTAAAAAAGCATAAACTCTTCTTTACTTTGAAGTACACCTTTCTTGTTTTATTTGATATGCATGAAATTGGAGTAGTAGGGTCCAACGCCTAATAAGAAAACACACGTTAATGTGATTAAACATGTAACTAAAATCAATCAACATCCTTATCGAGATCCAACACTGGGCTCGTGTTGGATCAAATCAAAGGTTCATAGTCATCTTGAGGCCCTAAGGCAACTATATAGTCCATCAATGGATGCAAAGCTTATGTTCCCATATACTCTTGCTTTAAAAATCATTTTACAAAGCATAGTGGGAGAATAATATACTACTAAATCAATCACATGGACATATAGTTGTGATAGAACAAATTGTTTTAATGTGATTAAAATGCATACTTATATGTGATGAGACCTAAAACCCTCAACCAAACCATTATTAAGTTGAGAAGCGTGAGAGTGCTTTAAACACTTTTTCGTGGCTTTCCACCGTTGTAGGCTCCGATCGTTTGTGACTCATACACCGACTTCACCCTATCATGGGGGAGTACAAAGTGCGTGCTTACACTTAGGGTGTCACATCCCGGCCCGGGGCGAATCACTTCCCCGGCCCGCTCCACCACCGTAGCACGATATTGTCCGCTTTGGGCCCCGACCACGCCCTCACGGTTTTCTTTCTGGGAACTCACGAGCAACTTCCCAGTGGGTCACCCATCCTGGGACGCCACGGGGGTTACGACCCGTCGACTTATCAGTGAGTGGGCAGTTTTGTTTTCGTATTACCTATATACTACTGTTTTTCCCAGAAAATGTTTTATATGAAAATATGTTTTGAACATGCCATGCATAGAATTATTTGAAAATCATGGATTGGTTTATGAATTATATGATTGATATATGATGCATACATATTGCATGGTGCTGTGGAGGCAAAGGTAAGTCAGGTGAGTTCATTTATGCATTGAATTGGTTGATGTTGATATAATTTGAGCTCATAATCTGCACCCTAGGTGTTAGTGCTTATTTTATTCACCACACCGCACGCTCGCCTTGGATCCAAGTAGGTGGATGTCGTACAGACCATGTGAGGGTTCCGACATGCTAGTCGTACAGATCACTAGGCGTGATTCCGACTAGTGGGTGACCTTAGTTATGCGCGCTGATGATATGATGAGAGAAGCACTAGAGCGTATTTTTACACCTTTCATCGTATAGACTACCTTACGTAGTTCCGAGTGATGTGCAGAGTAGGGCCGTATAGGTCACTGTGGTGACTCCGGCTTAGTGGGATTTGAGCTATTGAATTAATCGTATAGGACCAACTGCAGGGTCTCCGATTGATTCCTTATTTCACCTGATTTATATTTTGATTTATGTCATGGCATGTTTTCTTGAAAATGTTAAACCCACTGACACACCCCGTCCCGAAGGAGGGCATGCTGGCCGTCACATTTAATTCTAACCCCTCACTGTAAAACCTGTATACTTTTCCCAGAAAATAATATAATAACATAATACTTTTCATAAATCTCGAATCATCAATTTTTCTTTAAAACTCGAAAGTATGCCATGAATAATATAAAACTCACCTGATACTTACCTGTGCGTCCACAGTACCAATTCACATATATATATGCATCATTAAAACCTTCAACAAACCATCTATAACACCCTGCTAAGCCAAGAAAATTCCAAACTTCAGCCACGGAAAAACTTTGTTTTACTGACCCACTCAATTTTGTTTTGTGCCCCTCCAGGTTCAAGTTAGCAGAGCTTTGGTGGCCACGAGGAATCCAGCGGTGTTCTGACAGAATTCACAAAAGTAGGACTCACCCTCGGGTGTGTTATCTTAGTAATTGGAATTTTTTTTTAAAGCTTCCGAACTGTGTAAATGGTTACGTCACTCTCACGTGACGGCCAGCACGCCCTCCTTCGGGACGGGGTGTGTCAGTGCTCGTGAGTTCCCAGAAAGAAAACCGTGAGGGCGTGGTCGGGGCCCAAAGCGGACAATATCGTGCTACGGTGGTGGAGCGGGCCGGGGAAGTGATTCGCCCCGGGCCGGGATGTGACAATTGGTATCAGAGCCTAACCCTGGCCGTGGTGTGCCGACGAGGACGTCGAACCCCTAGGGGGGTGGATTGTGACATCCCACATCGCCCAGGGGAGTGATCCTTAAATGTATATTCTCATCCCTACCTAGCACGAGGCCTTTTGGGAGCTCACTGGCTTCGGGTTCCATCGGAACTCCAAAGTTAAGCGAGTAGCGCGCGAGAGCAATCCTATGATGGGTGACCCACTGGGAAGTTGCTCGTGAGTTCCCAGAAACAAAACCGTGAGGGCGTGGTCGGAGCCCAAAGCGGACAATATCGTGCTACGGTAGTGGAGCGGGCCCAGGAAGTGGTCCGCCCCGGGCCGGGATGTGACATAGGGGTAGTCCTATATGCATGCATGATGTTGTGAAGGTAGGCAACGAGAATGATCAACATCATATCATTGTGAGGTTGTTCTTGAACCCCTACTCGAACTTGCATGGTGGGAATGACTTAACTAAGTGCAATGGAGCCAACATCACACCATTGTGAAGCATCATTCTCTAGAGGCTAAATAAGATGGGGCAAGAGATGCAAATGAGTAAGCATATCTCTTCATTATTACTGATGCTAGCCAACATCATATCATTGTGAGGTGGGCTTGGTAATAGTTAGCCTCCCATACCCTACTAAGAGTTTCCTCCAAAACTCTCGAATTCCGATGAGGGATATGGAATTTGCCAAAAATAGTGGGTGGTGTTATTTGATTTAAAGACCCAGATCAAATAGCTTAAAATCACTCAATTTATATTCATTATGTATTTATGTAACGATATATTTGCAAACGCTATCCAAAACTTGACAAAGAAAAGCCAAAGGCTTTAGTTCCCGGACTTGGTACCACAATCCCATAGATTGTCTTGAATGGATTGTATATCATCCTCACAATCTTCCTATTGAAAATGTATTAATGGAAGAACATGTTAGATAAGTCTATCATAAAGAGGACAACACTTTTAGTATCATATTTCTTCACCTACAAATCGTTGTATGAAGAAATAAGAGTTGCTTTGATCAACCCTTAGGTAACGCAAAGACTAGTGCTGGTTTCTTTGTTAAATGAACAAGGAACTTGAGAATTAAGCATAAGGGCATGGACACTTTATGTGCCATGATTCTTCACTTACAAATTGTTGTATGAAGAAATGATAGTTGCCTTAAACAACTATTGAAGGTTTGTAATCTTGTTTAGAACAAGATGGTTGGTTGACAAAAATAGTCCTTCAACATGGACTTATGATGATTTTGAATCATGGAGTGTTGAAGTGTTAAACCACTTCAGGAGATTGAAACTAAGCAAGGACTTCGCCTTTAAGTCCCTATCCAAATGGTTCACTAAGTTTATTGTAAACTATATATTGAACAATAACTGCACTCCCTCCAAATCGTTTAATGTGTATAACACAATTGAAATAACAAGGCGAAATAACTCCAAGGGAACAAACTTTCTTAATGCAAGGATGGACATTGGAAGGGGTATTTACAAGAATTGTCTTGCAAGTGTAAAGAACACACCTTTCGAATGTGTTGTAAAATGTTCTTGAATAGTTAAAAACAGTTGATTCTTCTACTTGAATGTTTGATTTTGTATTAGTAACTTTGTTTTACAGTCGTTGTAAAAGTGTGGCTAATAAGAAGTAGAAGATTAATGAGTGAAGAGAAAGTACTTCACATTCAGAACATGAATCAAATATAGATCTCTGTGAAAGCAGATAATATTTTCTTCATCATATGAACGACCAAAGAAATTGGAAAAATAGAGATTTTATTTACATTCCAATTTGAATAAGGAACTTAATTCCGTATAAAAAATGGATGAATGTTTTGTTTGACAAAACATTGTTCTTTATTAATGAATGACTGGATTATTGTAATCTGATTGCTTGTCTATATAGTAGAGATGATATCGTAGTGTTAACTATTTAGAATACAACGATGCTTAAAACCCAAAAGGTTGCAAGGGAGTGACTAATCCCACTGAGTTGTGACACCTCTAAAAAATAAATTACAAGTTGATCATAGATGGATGCTTTGGATCGTTTCATCCGGATCCAATGCCTTCTTGTTAAAATTGTATAGAGGCGAAATGTTCAAATCTTTATTCTTTTGAAAAGAAGAAAGAATCACAAAGTTGCTGAGGTTAATTCACTTAGATATTAGTGGCACTTGACCACAACATAATACTACTCATGTTATATGACATTCATTGAAGATTGCTCTCGGTTGGACTATCGTTTATATTGAAAAAACACAAGTCCGAATACTTGGCAAAAGGTTTCAAAGAATTCAAGAATGTAAGTAGATGAGTAAGACGTCTAAAGTATTTACCTCCTTAGATTTGATCCAAGGAAAACTGACACTTTAGATGAGTTTCCTTGGAAGATATCAAGGAAAGGAGCATCATAAGATAATGGATTTCTCCATTGGGAGAAGAACGAACTCGAATAAGATGAAGTTCGTTGGATGTTATCAATTACCCATATATAGGATATATACTTCTATGACAATATGATTGTCAATTAGAAGATCTTCCAAAATTTTCACAAGTCCATAGGATGTAGTTGGAAAGAAAGACAAGTCTTAAAGATTTGGGGTTGTATGCTAATAAGCAATATTTGTTTGAGAACAATCTTGTGGGATATCATTAAAATAACCTTTGGATATCACTTCTATAAACCAACTAACAAATGTCATTTGTTGGGTAGTTCATTGTAATCCTACAATAGGATTTGCCTAAGATAGAGCAAATGAACGAGAGATAGAACTCAAAGAATGGGTTCTTTGAGAGACAAGATGATAATCAACAAATATAAAAACCTAGTTCCTACATCACTAGCTCCAAGGTAGTCAAGAAGAATTTATAAACCATCTCAGTTGAATGGTTGAACTTTATGACTATGTCATAGAGTTACACCTCTTAATTCGTAAGAAATAAGAATGAAAATCCTTATGACTACATTGAGTGTATATACAACATATAATCAAGGAAATGGTATAGTGCCATTTGACCCAAAATAATGAAACCTTCATAGCTAATTGGTAGCTTAAGGTGGCTACAATCAAAGAGATTGGTTGACTTCGACGAAACCATCATTGATGTAGTCTTGGTTTCTGATAATTCGAAGATTGCTAACTACAATTAAACTGTGATTCAATGTTTTCACATAATATAGGTTTTCGAAACCATTATCAAGATAGTCTTGATAATATATATCTAAAGCTAGGAATCACAAGACTTGTTTTATTTGATATGCATGAAATTGGAGTAGTAGGGTCCAACGCCCAATAAGAAAGCAAGCTTTAATGTGATTAAACGTGTAACTAAAATCAATCACCATTCCTAGACCGAGATCCAACACTAGGTTCGTGTTGGATCGAATCAAAGGTTCATAGTCTTCCTAAGGCCTTAAGGCAACTATATAGTCCATTAATGAATGCAATGCTTATGTTAGTAATACCATATATTCTTGCTTTAAAAACCGTTTTACAAGCATAGTGGGAGTATTGTATACTACTAAATCAATCACATGGACCAATAGTTGTAACAGGACCAAATTGTTTTAATAAGATTAAAAAGCATGCTTATATGTGATGAGACCTAAAACCCTCAATCAAACAATTATTAACTTGACAAGCGTGAGAGTGCTTTGAACACTTTTTTATGGCCATCCACCGTGGTAGGCTCTAATCGTATGTGACTCGTACACCGACTTCACCCTATCATGGGGGAGTACAAAGTGCATGCTTACACTTAGGAGGAGCCTATACGCATACATGATGTTGTGAAGGTAGGCAACGAGAATGATCAACATCATATCATTGTGAGGTTGTTCTTGAACCCCTACCCGAACTTGCATGGTGGGAATGACTTAACTAAGTGCGATGGAGCCAACATCATATCATTATGAGGCATCATTCTCTAGAGGCCAAATAAGATGGGGCAAGACATACAAATAAGTAAGCGTACTCTCTCATTATTATTAATGTTAGCCAACATCATATCATTGTGAGGTGGGCTTAGTAATAGTGAGCCTCCCATACACTATTAAGAGTTTCCTCCAAAACTCTCGAATTCCGATGAGGGATACCAAATTTGCCAAAAATAGTGCATGGTGCTATTTGATTTAAAGACCCGGATCAAATGGCTTAAAATCAGTCAATTTATATTCGTTATGTATTTGTTTACCGATATATTTGCAAACGCTATCCAAAACTTGACAAAGAAAAGCTGAAGGCTTTAGTTTCCGGACTTGGTACGACAATCCGATAGATTGTCTTGATTTGATGTAATGTACCTAAGTAGTCTCATCCTCACAATCTTCCTATTGATAATGTATCATTGGAAGAACATGTTTGATAAGTCTATCATAAAGAAGAAAACATTTTTAGTGTCATAATTCTTCCATTACAAATCGTTGTATGAAGAAATAAGAGTTGCTTTGAACAACCCTTTGTTAACACAAACACTTGTGCTTGTTTCTTTGTTAAATGAACAA
Organism: Malus sylvestris; assembly: GCF_916048215.2. NCBI lineage: Eukaryota > Viridiplantae > Streptophyta > Magnoliopsida > Rosales > Rosaceae > Malus > Malus sylvestris. The sequence continues at coordinate 37,141,577 of NC_062272.1, read as the reverse complement.
GGAACTTGATAAGTAAGCACAAGGGCATGGACACTTTATGTGCCATGATTCTTCACTTACAAATTGTTCTATCAAGAAATGAGAGTTGCCTTAAACAACTCTTGAAGGTTTGTAATCTTGCTTAGAACAAGATGGTTGGTTGACAAAAATAGTCCATCAACATGGACTTATGATGATTTTGAATCATTGAGCGTTGAAGTGTTAAACCACTTCAGGAAATGGAACTAAACAAGGACTTCACCTTTGAGTCTCTATCCAAATGGTTCACTAAGTTTATTGTAAACTATATAGTGAACAATAACTGCATTCCCTCCAAATTGTTTGATGTGTATAACACAATTGAAATAAATTTCAAGAGATATAGTGGGAGTTTAAGGGACCATGACTATTGTAGTCAATGGAGAAGTCAAAAGAAGAAGGCGAAATAACTCCAAGGGAACAAACTTTCTTAATGAAAGGATGGACATTGGAAGGGGTATTTGCAAGAAATTTCTTGCAAGTGTCAAGAACACGCATTTCAAATGTGTTGTAAATTGTTCTTGGAAAGTTCAAAATAGTTGGTTCTTCTACTTGAATGCTTGATTCCGTATTAGTAACTCTATTTTACAATCGTTGTAAAAGTGTGGCTAATAAGAAGTAGAAGATTGATGAGAGAAGAGAAAGTACTTCACATTTAGAACGTTAATGATATATAGATCTTTACGAAAGAAGATAGTACTTACTTCCTCGTCTGAACTACCAAAGAAATTGGAAAAACAAAGATTGTCTTTACATTCCAATTTGAATAAGGAACTTAATTCCGTCAGTATAAGAGATGGATGAATGTTTGTTTGACAAAACAATGTTCTTTATTAATGAATGATTAGATTATTGTAATCTAATTGATTGTCTCTATAGTGGAGATGATGTGGTAGTGTTAACTGTTTAGAATAAAACGATGCTTAAAGCCCAAAAGGTTGCAAGGTAGTGACTAATCCCACTGGGTTGTGACACCTCTAAAACATAAATTACAAGTTAGTCATAGATGGATGCTTTGGATCGTTTGATCCCGATCCAATGCCTTCTTGTTAAAATTGTATAGAGGCGAAATGTTCGAATCTTTATTCTTTTGAGAAGAAGAAAGAATCACAAAGTTGTTGAGGTTAATTCACTTAGATGTTAGTGGCACTTGACACAAGTCCGAATACTTTGCAAAAGGTTTCAAAGAATTCAAGAATGTAAGTTGATGAGTAAGACATCTAAAGTATTTACCTCCTTAGATTTGATCCAAGGAAAACTAACACTTTAGATGAGTTTCCTTGAAAGATATCAAAGAAAGAAGCATCATAAGATAATGGATTTCTCCATTGGGGGAAGAACGAACTCGAATAAGATGTAGTCCGTTGGATGTTATCAATTACCCATATATAGGATATATACTTCTAAGATATGATTGTCAATTAGAAGATCTTCCAAAATTTTCATGATCTCATAGGATGTAGTTGGAAAGAAAGACAAGTCATCGTGTTAAGATTTGGGGTTGTGTGCTAATAAGCAATATTTGTTTGAGAACAATCTTGTGGGATATCCTTAAATTAACTTTTGGATATCACTTCTATAAACCAACTAACAAATGTTGTTTGTTGGGTAGTTCATTATAATCGTACAATAGGATTTGCCTAAGATAAAGCAAATGAACGAGAGATAGAATTCAAAGAATGGGTTCTTTGAGATACAAGATGATAATCAACAAATATAACAACCTAGTTCCTACACCAATAGCTCTAAGGTAGTTGAGAAGGATCTATAAACCGTCTTTGTTGAATGATTTGAACTTTATGAATATGTCATAGAGTTACACCTCTTAATTCGAAAGAAATAAGAATGGAAATCCTTATGACTACATTGAGTGTATATACAACATATACTCAAGGAAATGGTATAGTATCATTTGACCCAAAATAGTGAAACCTTTATAGCTAATTGGTAGCTTAAGATGACTACAATCAAAGAGTTTGGTTGACTGGGAAGAAACCATCTTTGATGTAGTCCTAGTTTCTATTAATTCGAAGATTGCTAACTACAATTAAAACATGATTCAATGTTTGGACATAATATGGGTTTCTGAGACCATTATCAAGATAGTCTTGATAATATATGTCTAAGACTACGAATCACAAGACTTGTAAGTTGTAGATATCCATCCATCATGAATCTGAGCAAGCTAGTGGGAGCTATAAGCTTCTTATGAGAGAAAGATCAAATCGTTTGATTCCTCATAAGATTTAAATGAATCTTTTGTTACTAGGTTTACAAAAGATTAGTGGGAGTTATTCATATTCCTAAATTTGAACATATATATGATGTATTAATTTTAAGAATTCTTCTTCGTTAAAGTTATGACTTTAAACATTCTATAACAATAGAATGTATATGGGAGACATAGTCTATTTACATGGGATGGAAATCTATAATGATAGATTTCAAGATATAATTGGATTATCTCAATCCCAATTGATAGACGATAGATGTAGGAAGTGTCTCAAATGATAAACTTCATATGAAAGGACAATTCCAATCAAATTAGGAAATTGCTCTTCTAAAAGGGAATGTACCCTTTTGACTCCCAAAGAAGTATAAAGTGTAAATAGAATCCTTTATGCTTAAACAGAAAGGTGATTTACGTATTTCATATTGTATGAAAAACATTGATATGAGTTGTACCAAGATCGGTACAAGACGATATCAGTGCAAGCCCAAGATCAGAACCATGTCAACTGTCAAATGAGTCCTTAAGTATTTAAGAAATATTAAAGAATAGATTCCTCAAGAATGAGGAAGAATTAGAGTAACACAATGGAAGCGTAAATGTATTAGATTATGAATCTAATATCGTATCCATCATTGGATGTCTCTTCATTATGAAAGAAGAGATAATTAGATATCTCTTTATTATGACTAAAGAGATATTTGGGTGGAAACGTTAAAAGTAATGACTTTTTTGTGTGTTCCATCATGCAAAATATATCGCCATATAGAAGCTTACAACAATGTTGTTTGGATGAGAAAGTTCATTTATGAACTCTCTATTTAGTTCTAACTAGAAAGTGTCTCTAGTGTACCAACACTACGACACTGATGGGGCGATAGCTCAAGCTAAGGAATCAAGGTCTCATCAAGATCCAAACTCAAATGAGGGACTGAACCACATGATTGGGAATCATGTATAATGGGGACGTCATTATTCTCAAGGTTGCTTCTATGGATAACATATAGGTATCCATTGTCTAGGATTAAGGGTTTATGGGAATGGGAATGGGTCAAATCTGGGTTAAGGGTTTATGGGCCAAAGGCTTGGATTAGGTTTTGGGCCGAGTTTGGGCTTAAGGCATTTGTTTTGTACCGGGTCAAGTTGACCCATTTAGACACACGGATCGCACAACACTCGCCGGACCCAACTAGGAGAAAGCTGAAATCTGGGCTTGATTCCTAGAACTTAGATCGAGCTCAAATCTCTAATTTTTTTAGCAATCAAAATATCAAATTGAAGCTAAGGGAAAAAATAACAAGGTTTTACCAAACGAAGCATAGCCATGGCTAGAAAGTGACCTAAAAAGGCTGCAACACTCTTGAGTTCGTCGAAAAATGTGGGGAATTTCCCCCGTGTTGTTTCAGTGCCAAAACTGAAGGAAAAAATTTGTGAAAACAAGTACATTTGAGCAACATCTATGCATGCAATTAACAATTAAAAGGCAGAATCATGCTTGTAGGCACTCAAAAACAAAACTTCACCCATGAAATTCAAGGCCTAGTAAATGTGGTGAACCAAGACTCAACTCAAGAACAAAGTGAGTTGAGAAATATTATACCTTTGTTGATTCCTCTTTGCTTAAGCAAAAGCTAATCACCCAAGAGATAGGGTCTTCATTCCTTACTTCTTAGCTCCATGGATTTCTTGGATGAGGATGGTTGAAAGGATTCTCCAAGTTCCCAAGATAGAGAACCTCTAATTTTTCCACACCAAGGAGAGCATTGATTTGAAGAGATGAGTGACCTAGAGGAAGTAAGATTGATAGCTAATTTCCTCTAGGGTGGCTGGCCTCTTAGAGAGAAAATGAGAGCTTGTGTTCTCATCTTTTTTCCAAAAGAAGCCCTTAGGATGAAATGGCTATAATGTTGCCTTTATACCACCTCACAATGTAGTGGCAAACTTGCAATTAAAGCAAGTTCACTACCCTTCTCTATATGGCCTACCTTAAGGGTTTATAGGGCTTTCAAGCCCTTTATGTTTTCAAGTTGTCATACAACTTGAGTTATTGGACTTGACATTCAAGTCCCATTGGGCCTTATGGCCCAAAACTACCTTGGAGCTTGTGGTGTAGGAACTAGGTTGTAATATTTGTTGATCATCATCTTGTCTCCCAAAGAACCCATTCTTTGAAATCTATCTCTCATTCATTTGCTCTATCTTAGGCAAAGCCTAGTGTAGGATTACAATGAACTACCCAACAAATAACATTTGTTAGTTGGTTTATGAAAGTGATATCCAAAGGTTAATATAAGGATATCACACAAGATTATTCTCAAACAAATATTGCTTATTAGCACACAACCTCAAATCTTAACACTCTTAAGACTTGTTTTCTTTCCAACTACATCGTATGGAGTCATGAAAATTTTGGAAGATCTTCTAATTGACAATCATATTGTTTTAGAAGTATATATCCTATATATGGGTAATTGATGACATCCAATGAAGTAAATCTTATTCGAGTTCGTTCTTATCCCAATGGAGAAATCCATTATCTTATGATGCTACTTTCCTTGGTATCTTTTTAGGAAACTCTTCTAAAATGTTATTTTTCCTTGGATCAAATCTAAGGAGATAAATACTTTAGACGTCTTATTCATCAACTTACATTCTTGAATTCTTTGAAACCTTTTGCTAAGTATTCAGACTTGTGTTTATTCAAAATAAACGATAGTCCAACCGAGAGCGATCTTCGGTGAATGTCATACAACATGAGTAGTATTATGTTGTGGACAAGTGCCACTAACATCGAAGTGAATTAACCTTAACAACTTTGTGATTCTTTCTTCTTCTCAAAAGAATAAAGATTCGAACATTTCGCCTCTATACAATTTTAACAAGAAGGCATTGGATCGGGATCAAATGATCCAAAGCATCCATCTATGACTAACTTGTAATTTATGTTTTAGAGGTGTCACAACTCAGTGAGATTAGTCACTATCTTGCAACCTTCTGGGTTTTAAGCATCGTAATATTCTAAACAGTTAACACTACCACATCATCTCTACTTTAGAGACAATCAATTAGTTTACAATAATCCAATCATTCATTAATAAAGAATAATGTTTTGTCAAACAAAACATTCATCCATCTCTTATAGTGACGGAATTAAGTTCCTTATTCAAATTGGAATGTAAAGACAATCTTTGGTTTTCCAATTTCTTTGGTAGTTCATATGAGGAAATAAGTATTATCTGCTTTCACAAAGATCTATATTTTATTCACGTTCCGAATGTGAAGTACTTTCTCTTCTCTCATTAATCTTCTACTTCTTATTAGCTACATTTTTACAATTATTGTAAAACATAGTTACTAATACGGAATCAAGCATTCAAGTAGAAGAACCAACTGTTTTGAACTTAATCAAGAACAATTACAATACCTTCGAAAGGTGTGTTCTTGACACTTGCAAGACATTTCTTGCAAATACCCTTTCGAATGTCCATCCTTTCATAAAGAAAGTTTTTCCTTTGGAGTTATTTCGCCTTCTTCATTTGACTTCTCCTTTGACTATGATAGTCATGGTCCCTAAATTCAAACTATCTCTCTTGAGACTTATTTCAATTGTGTTTATACACATCAAACAATTTGGAGAGTGTGCGGTTAATGTTCACTATATAGTTTACAATGAACTTAGTGAACCATTTGGATAGGGACACAAAGGTGAAGTCCTAGCCTAGTTTTCGTCTCGTGAAGTGGTTTAACACTTCAACACTCAATGATTCAAAATCATCATAAGTCCATGTTGATGGACTATTTTTGTCAACCAACCATTATGTTCTAAACATAATTACAAACTTTCAAGAGTTGTTCAAGGCAACTCTCATTTCTTCATACAACAATTTGCAAGTGAATAATCATGGCACATAAAGTGTGCATGCCCTTTGTGCTTACTTCTCAAGTTCCTTGTTCATTTAACAAAGAAACAAGCACTAGAGTTTGCGTTAACTAAGGGTTGTTCAAAACAACTCTTATTTCTTCATACAATGATTTGTAAGTGAAGAATTATGAAACTAAAAGTGGTGTCCTCTTGATGATAGACTTATCTAACATGTTCTTCCATTGATACATTATCAATAGGAAGATTGTGAGGATGAGACTACACATTACAATCAAATCAAGACAATCTATGGGATTGTGGTACCAAGTCCGGAAACTAAAGCCTTCGGCTTTTCTTTGTCAAGTTTGGGATAGCTTTTGCAAATATATCGGAAATAAATACATAGCAAATATAAATTGATTGATTTTAAGCTATTTGATCTTGGTCTTTAAATCAAATAGCACCACCCACTATTTTTGGCAAATTCCATATCCCTCATTGGTCCATGTGATTGATTTAGTAGTATATGGTAGTCCCACTATGCGTGTAAAATGGTTTTTAAAGCAAGAATATATGGTACTACTAACATAAGCTTTGCATTCATTGATGGACTATATAGTTGCCTTAGGGCCTTAGGATGACTATGAACCTTTGATTCGATCCAACACGAGCCTAGTGTTGGATCTCGGTCTAGGGATAGTGATTGATTTTAGTTACGCATTTAATCATATTAAGGCGTGTTTTCTTATTGGGCTTTGGACTCTACTAATCCAATTTCATGCATATCAAATAAAACAAGGAGTACTTCAAAGTAAAGAAGAGCTTATGCTCTTTTACAACATTTGATCATATCAAATTACAACCAAAATCTAATCTACACATTCCCATGGTTCAAACAAATTTGAGAGGCGTCCTTTCACATAGCTCAATTATCATAGGCTTAGGTTCATAATCACCCTTTAATTAATTAACGCTTTAATTAATTAAACTTAAATGCAACATTGTCATTTGGTTTTTGTATCCATAGAATTGATTTAGATGGAGCTAAATGAAATGAAAATCCAATTCTCATTTAAAGATACAAAACTATTTTGTTCTCAACTATTTGGGCCAAATGCAATAACCTCAACTTTTTGGGCTATATTGCAAAACATAAACTTTTGAGGTCACTTCGTAAAAACAAAAAAGTCCACTACTTCATGTAATTACAACTAGAACCTAAAAATTTCAACAAATACAAAAACTTCATTAAAGTAGCAAAAAAATTTGTCCTTTAGTGATTTTGGGCCTTTACATAAAAATGTGAACTTTCGGGTCAAAGCATAAATAAAGAAAAGTATCAAAACTTAATGTAATTGCATAAAAGCCCCAAAAGTACCCTACTTGTAGGGTTGGTCGGTTTTGGTAGGTGAGAGTGGGGGTTGGTTTTTGTTGAAAAATTCAAAATCTTAAAGAGTGTTGAATAAGTGAAAGGTATGGGTTGAAAATTGATTGGTATGGTTGAAAAGTTTGATTGGTATGGGTTGTAAGATATAGGTAAGGTGTAGCATTTATCAAATAATAAAACACAAATCATCCATCACCAATCAATAACAAACCAAAACTTTATGAAAAACAACAAACACATTGAATCAAAACACCAAACCTTTTTGTTCTTAATAAGAACATCAAGAACAATGAAGAACATCCATGAAAACCCATAAGAGCACCATGAACATTTTTCACCCAAAGACACTCCAAAAACTCTCAAAGTAAAGGGAAATAACATATTACCATACTAGGGTACTTAGGGGTTCCAAAAGTCACTTTAAAACACTTTTAACAACACAAACATGAACCCAAAAATCAACCCTTTGGATTTGGCCGAATTTCCCCAAAAACATGGCACCAAATTTTAGCTCCAAAATTCATGCTCATATGAACTACATCTACAACATTTGAGATGACAAATTTTCTAGCAAAATTTACCAAACAAGCAAGAATAAAGCTTGTAACAATTACAACATTTAAATCAAAGACTATGAACTACAAAACCCAAAGGGATTCACCAACTACTAGACCTAGGCTCTGATACCAATTGAAGGAAATTTTTTGTGAAAACAAGTTCATTTGAGCAACATCTATGCATGCAATTAACAATTTAAAGGCGGAATCATGCTTGTAGGCACTCAAAAACAAAACTTTACCCATGAAATTCAAGGCCTAGTAAATGTGGTGAACCAAGACTCAACTCAAGAACAAAGGCTAATCACCCAAGAGATAGGGCCTTCATTCCTTACTTCTTAGCTCCATGGATTTCTTGGATGAGGATGGTTGAAAGGATTCTCCAAGTTCCCAAAATAGAGAACCTCTAATTTTTCCACACCAAGGAGAGCATTGATGAAGAGATGAGTGACCTAGAGGAAGTAAGATTGATAGCTAATTTCCTCTAGGATGGCCAGCCTTTTAGAGAGAAAATGGAGCTTGTGTTCTCATCTTTTCTCCAAAAGAAACCCTTAGGATGAAATGGCTATAAAGTTGCCTTTATACCACCTCACAATGTAGTGGCAAACTTGCAATTAAAGCAAGTACACTACCCTTCTCTATATGGCCGGCCTTAAGGGTTTATAGCGATTTCAAGCCCATTGTGTTTTCAAGTTGTCATACAACTTGAGTTATTGGACTTGACATTCAAGTCCCACTGGGCCTTGCGTCCCAAAACTAACACGAGGTCTAAAATGAACTTATTTGTTTCATTAATCATCATATTAATTAATCATTGGCATAAATAATTAAACCATTTAATTATCCTTACTCATCTCCCTTATTTCTTTAATCTCTACCTTACACGGTGTATGATCCATTAGGTTCCATTTAGTGAGGCAGTGGGCGATTAGAACTCTTCATATCGATTGTGAATTGAAACTTACTTTCAATTCCCCCTTTAGTGATTACTCACCTTTAGGGCTTCCACAAACCATGAGTGACACCTAGCAGTATGTCATGGCTATCCAAGCTAATCAGAAGAGGTGGAGAACCTATTCAGTTTATGATTACAATGCAATACGGTCTTTCTCTAAAACAATACTCTTGACCACATTGTTTGGTTTGATAGTTTATTCATGTCTACTATCCAATGTGATTCTCTTACTTATATGATTACCTTGAATGTGATTTGGAACGACTTCCTAAATCTCATTCGTATTCTGGCCAGAGATTCTTAATCATATCATACAATATTCTCCCTCAAACAGTTTGAAGGTTAGAGATCCCTTGTTGCGCATTCACTTGCCTCCATGGCTAAGTGGCTTAACCCTAACTACGTCGTGGACACCCTCTGACGGAGTGACTTTGACATAGCCAAAGATCAAGGACCTAACCACAAGACAACTATGATGCCTCAGGTCAAATGACTACTTTGCATTATCCCAACCATGAGTTCTCATGTGACATGAGTATGAGAACTCCTTGTGGATCATGTTCAGTGGACTCATTCTCTATTGAGCACCTACATGCTTGTCTTGATGTCAGTCGCACCAATGACTTGAGACTAGTCACTCTCCCTAAGAGAAGACATAGCACGTACTAATCTTAACGGACTTTCAATGCCCAATTGGCAATCCTATGATCGGGAACGTTTAGGATATGTATAAGAAAGAGAATGGTATCATGAATCTAACTTCTTTAGATCACATTGTTCCAATTACATATTCCTTGGACTTATCGTTTAACCATATAACATTTATATGAGACAACTTAAACAATAATTGTTTCCCTTTATATATATTTATTAAACTAAATTAGTTTAACATTTGAAATATCCGTAAAGTATCATCATATGATTGGCTTTTAGGGCATATTTCCAACAAAAACCCCCACCAAAAACCATAGAAAAACTATTAATACAAACCAAAAACACGATCCATTAAGGTTTGGATTATTTTTGAGACTCACCCACACTGAAATCCACAAGGTCCTTGTCCGAAAATATGGAGATCATGATCTAGGTTCCTGTTGTAATCTGAGGCCTAGATATTGTTTTCACAACCTAAAGGCGAGGTGATGTTTTCGGTTTGTGTGGCCGTAAGGTTAGCCAAAGTACGGCGGGATAGTGATGGTGCTGCTTAGCTCCATCGTTTTTACAGAGAGAAGAGAGGGATAGTTTGAGGGAAAGAGAGAAGAGAGATAGAGGGAGATGAGAGATGAGATCCGGAGAATGAGGAGGAGAGGGAGAAGGGACACATGGCGAGAAATGGATGGAGAGCTTGTGTGGGTGTGAGTCCCACGGACCAGAAAAATTATAAAATATTTTAAAATATCCACTCAGAGAATACTAAAATACCCAAAATTTAAATTTCATAAAACACCCTCAAGTTTCTTAGTTCCGTAAAATCTTAATTGTAGCTCCAAATTTGATTCCGCTTGCACCTACGCGTTCATATCGTCAAGTACTTCGAGGTTATGATAAAATAATAGTTCATACGCTCCCAAAAATGGTGGTCAATGAAATTCAACAATCTCTTCTCTAGTGCATTTTCGTCAATTCACTCTCTTAAAATTTTTAAAATAATATAGTTAGGGACAGGGTCTTACAATCTACCCACCTTAAAAAAATTTCATCCTTGAAATTTGAAATAAGTTGCTATACATAAAATACTCAAAGATAGATAGAAAATCCATAAAGAAGAAATCAAGCTAGAGCGGTTGCATAAAAAAGAATGTCATTCGGTCACGATTGGATTGCAATGATTCCGCTTTCATGCCTACAAAGTCAAACTTTCATTCTCCTTCAATACAATACTAAAATATAAAATCCTTTATGAAAACATCAAGTCAAAAATAGATATATAGTAACATATTGTCAAAATATGTATAAAATATACGTACAATTTAAAATAGTTGTACTGAAATCAAAACAGAACATATAAAAATTTCACCTACGCACTTGTAGCGTCACGTGCTCTAAGAATAAGCGTGTAGTATCTTTGGGTAGAGCCCTAAACAATAAATAAATAACTAAAAATGCTAACGTAAACATACCTACTTGTCCACTTATTTAACGAACACAACGAATAAGTTATCGATATTACGGTCTGTAACCCACGATATCGACAGCTCACTGTTGTCTTAATAAGCAAGCAACAAACTCCCGAGGGTGCAATATTACCATCTTGCCCCTCATTGGGAAATACATACAAATCGTCTGATTAGTGCCTCGACCATGCTTCCGTACTACCCTCTCAGGTGACAACGCAAATAGCACACAATTTCCTAAATTATAATCTTGATTATTCAAATACTTGTTCACTATACCCATCTATCAATCATGTATTGTGTATAAAATCTCTATACAACGTATTAAACAGTTCCATACCTAAAACTAAAAATTGTAACCATAGTTACATGCAACTCTAACAGGATAGGTGTTAGTCATAATCATACTAAACTGTAGAACAGACAAACGCAACATGTCAATTAACGTCTAAATAGTTCATTCAGACTAGCCTTAGTTTGAGGGTGAAATGTGGTACTGGACAAAAAACTTAGTACCCATAGCCTTCAGAAAGGCTTCCCAAGACTTGGAAATGAAACACATATCACGGTGAGGTACGGTAGTGGCATGCACACCATGTAGCTGAACCATGTAATCCATAACGCCTTAGCAAACAAATTCATAGTGAATTTCTCTCGAATTTAGTGAAAAACTATGTCAAGAAGGCTAAAAGAACACTCAAGAATTTGAGGATCAAAACAAGTCCATCAAATCTCGAATACTAGGTAACTGGGTTAAATACATATAGCTCGCTTCAACTGTAGCTTCCTAAATATTCAATCACCAACGATAAAGATTCATTTAGTAGAATATTTATTAGGTGATTGAGGAATTAATGGTCGCATCTAAAATTTCAACGTCCGAGCAATTCTTCTGAACAGTCTACCTGCCTCAGAAATAATATGAAGTGCATTAGAGTAGACACGTACCCAAGGTTGACTGGAATGTCTTCTAGCACAAAGAGGTGACTATGGAATCATGGTCAAAGTAGATGTTGATTGAAACGTCAGAAAATCTAATAATTTCAAGAACGAGAAATTTTACCAAGTGGTCTAAACATAGTCCCTCTGGACCAACAGAAGGTAGTTGACTTGTCAAGTCAGTCAGTAATCATTGAACATTATCATATTCAACACATGTATGAGATGCCTCGTACCAGAAGCTTATGGTGATATTTCCCCATCTCTATTTGGATATAGGAAGTGATCATAACCACTCGAACGATCCGTTGATGATTTGCAAATAACGTCAAATCGATGCTTGTGAACTCCAACTAGAATGGGATAGGAAAGACTGGAAATGTTCAAGGGTAGAAACATCTTTTATTATGATGAACAGTAATTACGTTTGCACAATCGGGGTAATACACAATCGTGCAATCGTAGATGTTGATTTAGTTCTTCCATCACTGCTATCAAAAATTTAATTTCTTTTCAAATGAAGATGTATTTGAGAGGTCTAAGGTTGATAAAGATTTTGGACACGTTTCTGCACAGAGAAGTGACATTCGGTTTTCAAGTAAAGATGGTAACTATTGACTCTAATTCATGAATAAGATGGTTCTTTTGTATGGTTCCAACCGTTGGGAACATAAGCAATACTTTGTTATGCTGCATCGGTACACAGCCAAATCACTCGAAAGAAACGTCATCATGGATTTCGTAATTATCAATGTCCTCAAAAGGTGTAAGAATAATGTTTGGGAAAAGACAACTCTTTAGTTGTTAGAAATTTTATTAACATTTAACATCTAAAAATAAACTAACTTTCCACGGTCAATTTGTGAAGAACGGAGCTATAGCTAAAAAATTGTTGACGAACTATCGATAGAAATCGACAAGACCTAGGGTATCTCGTATATCACAATAATTTGTGGGAAATGAAAAGAATATCGTTAGCCAAGATTACGTCTCCCAAGAAATTTGGTATAAAGCTGACATTAGAGAATTTGATCTCGTTGTTGAAGTGGGTGGGAAAGTCGTCTATAATAATACTACAACGAATTCGTCAGGCCATGGAAGAAAACTCGGGTTCCAAAAGTTGGTTGGAGAGACCATCAACTTGAAGCAAGGTTAATGGTTTTTTAATCGTCACCTAATTGAGTTGCTAAAATCTAGGTATATCCCTAAGGTTCAATCTATTGTCTGCGTGAATAGGTTTGAGGTTCTCTAAGACAAAGTGTTTGGTTGGGTAAATTCTTGATCGATAAGCTTTCGTAACAAAGTTTTCTCAATGTCAAAGAAGTCGTTCAAAAAGGAGTAAGGAAAACCTATGTAGTACAAGAAAATGCATCGATGGTGTACTCAACTTCCCACTTTAGTAGTATCTCAGGTAAAATTTAGAGAAATGGCGCCAAAGATATACGTCCTAGAAGTGTACCATACTACTTCATTTCACTACACCACGTGCTAATAGGTCTTCACAGCTTTCTCGATACTCAATTTCCACTTACAACAGGAATTCAACCCATACTTCAATTCTAATGTTTGTCTGTGAAAGTGATCAGAAAAGGGACTAGTCGAAGAGGTTTTGGTTACCTAAATGGGTAATATGGTTAACGAAGGAATTTTTTTTTCCCAGCTAAGAACATGTGAGAACATTTGAACACATAAGCAAACTAATAACACTTTTAAAAGTAAGCATGCGTTCAAAAACAATTCTAAAACCCATGACTTTCAAAGCCTAGTGAATGGTGAACCAAAAGACTGTTTAACATATTAAAGAGAAGAGAGAGTTTGAGTTTCATTAGCCTTGAAGCTCATCCTTGTTTACACAAGAGATTCACCCAAGTGGAGGGCCTTTAAGTCACCTCCTTTACTCCTTTGGATGGTTGCTACTTTACTTCTCCTTTGCTCCTTGAGGATTTGAGGAGAGGAACTCCAAGAACACCAAAAGTTTGGTGTCTCTAAGTGTCCACACCAAGGATGAGGTGTGAAAATGAACTGGATGACTTAGAGGAAGGAAGATTGCTAGCTATTTTCCTCTATGTGTGGCCGGCCTCTTTGGAAGACAAAGAGAGAAAGAGTTTTGCTCTTTTGCCTCAAAAGAAAACCCTTGTGAGAGAATGGCTATAAAGATGCTTTTATACCACCTCACACGTGAGTGGCAAACTTGCAATTAACCCAAGTTTGCTACCACTCACCCTATGGCCAGTTTCCTTTAGTTATTGGGCTAATTGCCCAACTAAAATAAAATGGGCTTTGTGGACCAAAACCCTTTTGGGCCCCGAGACCCGAAACTAACTTGAAAGCCTAATACGAACCTTTCGTATAATTAATTAACTAATTAATTAATCTTGACCATTCTCAATTAAACCATTTAATTGCTTATCCATCTCATTTATATGTCTTCACTTTCATCCTTACTCGGTGTACGATCCATTAGGTTCCAATTAGCAAGGCAGTGGGCGATTGTTACTCTTAACAAACGATTGTGAATTGAAACTTCATTTCAATTCTCCCTTTGATGAAGATTAGTGTTTGCTAACTTTAGGGCTTCCACAAACCATGAGTGACACCTAGTAGTATGTCATGGCTACCCAAGCTAAGTAGAAGTGGTTGGAGAACCTATCCAGTTACAATTACAATGCAATTCAGTCTTTCTCTAATACAATACTCTTAATCACATTGTTTAAGTGATAGTTTGATTCATGTCTACTATCCAATGTGATACTTCTCTATATGATTCAATTGAATATGATTTGGAACAAACTTCCTAAGTCATATTCGTATGCTTTGGCCAAAGACTCCCGAATCATATCTCAGAGTATTCTCCAACAATGTTGTAGACACTCTCGATGGAATGCCTTTGACATGATCAAAGATCAAGGACCTAACCGTTAGACATCTATGATGCCTCAAGTCAAAGGACTACTTTGCATATTGCAACTTACGAGTTCTTACATCACATGGATGTTCAAACTCTCTTTTGATCGTAGTGCAGTGTACTCGATTACCTTTTGAGCACCTATGTGTTTGTCTCAGTGTCCAACACTAAATGACTTGAGACTAGTCATGCTCATGCTTGAGTTAGCATAACACTTACTAATGTTAGCAGATTGTCAATGCCCAATTGGCAATCCTATGCCTAGGAACGTTTTAGGAATGAACATAAAAGAAATGTCTCGTTAATCTAAGTTACTTAGATCACTTCTCTCTTAGATTAAATATATTCCTTGGATTCCCTTATTGCTTAAACACATAATACAATAAATAGTGATTAACACTAAGATTTTGAAGGATAAAATTTGTCCTAGCTAAGAACAAGTAAGAACATTTGAATACATATGCAAACTATTAACACATTAAAGTAGGCATGCATTAAAAAACAATTCATAAAACCCATGACTTTCAAAGCCTAGTAAATGGTGAACCATAAGACTCTTTAACAACATTAAAGAGAAGGTAAGATTTAGAGATTTATTACCCTTGAAGCTCATCCTTGTTTACACAAGGGATTCACCCAAGTGGAGGGCCTTCAAGTCACCTCCTAGTTCCTTGGATCTTCCTTGTGATTTCCTTCCCTTTTGTGCTCCTTTGCTCCTTGAGGATGTAAGGAAAGGATCTCCAAAAACACCAAAGGTTTGGTGTCTCTAAGTCTCCACACCAAGGATGAGGTGTGAAGATGAAATGGATGACTTAGAGAAGAAAAGATTGCTAGCTAAATCCTCTCTAAGTGGCCAGCCTCCTTGTAGAGAAAAGAGAGAAAATGTTTCACCTCTTTGTCTCAAAGAAAACCCTAATGAGAAATAAAGCTATAAAGTTGATTTTATACTTCATTTCAAGTGAGTGGCAAACTTGTAATTAATCCAAGTTTGCAACCATCACCCTTATGGCCGGCCTTACTTAAATGATTGGGCTTATTGCCCATTTTGTTTTAGTTGTCATACAACTTGAACATAATGGGCCTTATGGACCAAAACACATTTGGGCCCCGAAACCCAAAACCAACTTAAAAGCCCAATACGAACCTTTCGTTAAATTAATTAACTAATTAATTAATCTTGACCATTTTTCAATTAAACCATTTAATTGCATATCCATTTCATTTATATTTCTTGAATTTCATCCTTACTCGGTGTACGATCCATTAGGTTCTAATTAGCGAGGCAGTGGGCGATTGTTACTCTTAACAATCGATTATGAATTGAAACTACATTTTAATTCTCCCTTTGATTAAGATTAGTGTTTGTTAATCTTCAGGGCTTCCACAAACCATGAGTGACACCTAGCAGCATGTCATGGTTACCCAAGCTAAGTAGAATTGGTTGGAGAACCTATCCAGTTACAACTACAAAGCAATACGGTCCTTCTCTAATACAATACTCTTAATCACATTGTTTGAATGATAGTTTGTTTCATGTCTACTATCCAATGTGATACTTCTCTATATGATTCAATTGAATATGATTTGGAACAAATTTCCTAAGTCATATTCATATGCTTTGGCCAAAGACTCTCGAATCATATCTTAGAGTATTCTCCTTCTACCATGGAAGGTTAGAGATCCCTTGTTGTACATTCATATGCCTACATGACTAGATAGCTTGACCCCAACAATGTTGTGGACACTCTCAATGGAATGCCTTTGACATGATCAAAGATCAAGGACCTAACCATTAGACATCTATGATGCCTCAAGTCAAAGGACTACTTTGCATATTGCAACTTACGAGTTCTTACATGACATGTATGTTCGAACTCTCTTTTGATCGTTGTTCAGTGTACTCGATTACTCTTTCGAGAACCTATGTGTTTGTCTTAGTGTCAAACACTAAATGACTTGAGGCTAGTCATACTCACGCTTGAGTCGACATAACACATACTAACCTTAGCGGATTGTCAATGCCCAATTGGCAATCCTATGGCTAGGAACGTTTTAGGAATGAACATAAGAGAAAGGTCTCGTTAATCTAACTTACTTAAATCACTTCTCTCTTAGATCAAATACATTCCTTGGATTCCCTTATTGCTTAAACACATGATACAATAAATAGTGATTAACAATAAGCTTTGCCCTTCATTAAACATTTAATAGTTTAATACATTAAGTATTCCAAAAGCTATTACATCAAATAAGTGGCTTTGTGGGCATACTTCCAACAGCTTTGCCCTTCATTAAACATATAATAGTTTAACACAATAAGTATTCCAAAAGCTATTACATCAAATGAGTGGTTTTGTGGGCATACTTCCAACAGTTAACACAACCATGAATTTACAATCCTCCTACAAGGCTTGTTCCTAAGTTTCCACAATTTTACTTTCTTCAGCTCAAGTTGTCACTGTTAATCAGTCTATCAATCACACCGCTAATTAACACATTTATGATACTTTCGATAGTTTTGATATTGTTCGTTACATTGAAATTGTGAACCAGCATTCTGGCATAAAGGTATCACTCCCAGATACTGGTACTTGTGTCAAGTATCAGAAATCATACTGCCTGAATACAAGTTGATAGCTCCTGGACATTGGACAATATCATCAATTAGTAGAGCCATAATAGGCTGATTACAAATTAGAGCCTACTCAGATGGATAGTTTCAAAGTAAGGAACTGGTTTTGTGAGGTGGTTCCATTGATTCTAGGGAAAATACTTGCTACATGGGGATTTCTACTAACTGTAGGTATAACAACTCATACTCACAAGCCTATACTCATCGAAATGACAAGTACAACATCGAAAGGAAATCTAGGAACTAGTGTTGGTTGGAATGTCCTAAGGCCGAAAAAAAAGGAATTTGCTAGTAATCTACTTTAGAACGGACTTAAATGGAATCGATTTTCCTCCTGAAGATCCAGGATGATCACTAGTGCGTTTGAAAAGATTAGAGCTATCGGGAACCAAAAGTGGTTGTCCCCCAGATGTTCTTTCATCGATTGCTACCACTTTAACACTAGGTTGTCACTCAAGACATGTCTGGAATCTCAACGAAAGTAAACTTCGTAGGAATTCTGCTAGGTGATCTACTATCGAGTACTACCAAGGAATCAAATTATTCCTGGTTTCATAGCTCAAAAGGGTTGGTAACGATGGCTGGAGAATAGTGATGGGATTGATTGGTGGGTAAATTTCCCGTGATGCACAATTATCGATATAGTAGCCTTGCTTCAGGGGCAGCACCTTGTCTCAAATCTACATCTTTCCTTGGCAAAGAAATTCTTCGGTTAAAGTTTAGAGGCAGTCACCAAAGTGTTCTTCTAACATGTTAATAAGTTATCCAAGTAACCCATAACTTAGGAAAAGCTAACACGTTTTTCCTATTCGACGAGGTGGCAAGATTCAACACTTAGGTTCAAGAACCAATAATGCTTACATCACGTGTGTGATGAACACAATACTGCCCAAAATTATGCTCTAATACCAAACTGACACACCCCGACCAGGAATGTCCACCTGGACTCGAAATTGAAATGTGCTGGCTGACATCAGGAAAGTGATGAAGCCATAAACTGTAGTGATGTGGAAAATGTGAATAAATTTAAACCTAAAAGTGCCTAAATATAAGAGTGCACTTTGATAGGAGCATATTTATGCGACTTAGTTAGCTTGTTTCCTTGCATTTATGTAGTTAGTTTTTACTTTTTAGAGTGTTTTAAGCCATTTTCATGCGTTTGTAGGTTCAAATGGCAAAAGTGGCAAGAAAAGGCAATTTGGAGCTTTTTAGAGCAGTTTTGGGCTTGGAATGGACAACATATGAATGGAGCAAGGTGGATGGACGTTTTTGAAGATCAAAAGAGGCTAGGAATGTGCTAAAGAGTTGAAGAAATTAATTCAAGACATAGAAGATAAGGAATTAGCTAAAGAGAAGGAACATTATCCAAAACCTTATCTTATCTTATCCTAACCTTATCCTAATCCTATTCTACCTAAATTCCAGCTGCACGGGGGAGTTATTTTCCTATTAGGACATCTAAAAACCTGATTTCTAGAAGGCCTTACCTTTTCCTAAAAGGGTGCCTCATACCTTATCCCTTGTCCTTCTAGAAACCTGCCACAACACTCCCTTTCTAGAATCCTAGAAATCTGCCACACCCTAGATCCTTGTCCCTGTTGGTTTGTGCTGTGCAATCCCTTTCCAACACAACCTTTGGAGTTTCAAATCCTTCTCCAAAACTTCCTTGTGCCATGTGCCCTTAGCCTATAAATACACCACAATGCCGCACCATTTAGGAGAACATACACAAGAGCCTAAAATAAGAAAAACACACTTGTGCTACAGCTTTGCAAGGAAGGAGAAGAAGAAGCTTGGAGCCGTGCCTACCATTCAAGACCTTTGGATTGTTGGAGAGTTTCTAGGTGTATTCTATCTTTTGTTTTCAATGTTTAATTTTAATTGTCTTTGTTTAATTGCAAACATGAGGAACTAATTTTGTTTTAGATAGAGGAGGATTCAAAGCCATGAACATATATGTGATATGAATTGATTACATCCAATTATTATTTCATAAATCGTGAGTGCAATTTACTTAACTATTTGATTGATAACTTATTCTTGTGTGTTGATTAAGGGGGCTCACTTAGTTCGCATGCATGAATTTGATGCTAAAATATAAGGGAGTTTCACCAAATAGTTATGAACTTATATTTACAAGTAGTGGAGGTTGCTAGTCATGATTGCGTTTAGTAAATTCTTGGTAGGAGTATCATGCAGTTCATAGTTACGAATGCCATGTCAAAGCTTATGATTTTCACAGAACTGAATGATCTTTGATATGTATCTCTGTTGTGCAGTTCATGTAGAGAACTTTATAAGAATAATTTGGTTGCATTGCTGAGTTCAATTCAATGAATTTAGAAAAATCTGATGGTTAATTTGTGCAGTTCACGGTTAACTTGGGGCATTGTCATTCATGGTTTATAAGAAGAATAACTGGAAATCGATTTGTATGCATATGTGTCATGTGTGGAGAAGGACCCTCTAGCTAGCCTTTCACCCCCTTAATTCACCCAATTTCGTACCCTTTAGTTTGTTTCTGCAAGTTTGTTTGTTTAAATTTTAAATTTGTCAAAACGACCCCCCATTTAGTATTCTGAGTCTTTTTAGTTTAAAATTCGTCCAAACTTCCCTTCAGTTCCTATTTCGAGTCAATTTAACTTAGTTTGTGTGTTTTGAATCAGTTTACTTATTTTGAGTAGTTTAAGTTTAGTTTTCTGTTTTTGAGTCTAGCTTAGTGATTTAGAGTTTAATTTGTGTAGATTAGCAGCCCTCCTAATCCCCGGCCTAGAACGATCCCTACTTACACATACTACAACTATCAAAAAGAGGGTTTAAGTTTGTGTGCTATTTTATATCACATCACACTTGTGAGTGGGAATGAACCCATTTGACACGTGATGTCAAAGCATAAGTAAAGTATAGTAAAGTAGGATGAGAATTATACCATTGAAGGTAACCACCTATACCAAGATTTGCCAAGAATCCTCGTCGACATGAAAGCTCAACTACTAAAACCTGGAAGGGTGAAAAACATGGGTGAGTGGGCCTAAATATAAAGTTTTGTAAAAACCTTTTCGAAAACATAATAACCCCTCGCCGTAAAACAAGTATAGTTTCCAAAATATACATACTACGTATAGTAAGGAAATACTTATCGTAGGCTGTAATATCTCAAGAATTCAATACGGCACAATATTTCGTAAGTAAAGACATGGCGTCCAGAATCACATAATCTCGCATAAGAAAACATATCATATCGAGTGCTAATCGACACATGCTTACACATGAGTTTATGCAAAGATATTATGACATGAACATGACTGGGTGTAACAATGATATAAGCTCTAGTACTACAATCACATGAAGACTGGCGCTATGCGCAACACATACGAGTCGTAATTGCCTATAGCAATCTAGGACAGGACTAGCTCCTACAATGGATCCAAAGTGAGAGTACGATGCAATGTGCACATACACGTGAAAGACTAGCCCTGACCCAGGCGAGTACTAACACTGGTGTAGCAAATGATGAGCAGATCAAATAAATAAAATTATATAGTTGTAGATTGGTAATTCACGTCACCATAATACTATTCATGGCCATAAATATAATTAAGGCATCAATAATAATACGCATACCTGTGCTTCCCGTAGGACATAGCATAACTTCATAATTTCTATCATTGTGCTAAATCTTATAAACGTCATGCTATTCTAGGCGTATTGTACAAAACTGTTTATGAAAGGTATAATGGAAACTAACAATTATATATATACTATATAAAATAAAAGACCCATTCACAGTTATTTGCGAGGTCGCAGCCATTCGAACTAAAAAAGTTGGAGTCACCGATAATAATTGCACATAATATTAGGACCCATTAGTAAAACTCCACTAACACAATTAAATTTGAAAAAACGGGGTGTGGATTTGGGAATATGGCGTCGAAATAAGCTAAGGATGGTCACTAGCAAATTTTACAAAAAGTCAACAGTCAACCCTAAAAGGTCAACCAAGACTCCCTGTTGGTCAACTATGTTAAAACTTCGGAATTTCATTAAATGGATGCCAAAAACGGAGTCGAGACATCGAAATTAGCCTAGAAGGGTTTCCGAGAACTTTTGAAAGACTCAACAAAAGTAAACTAACAGTTAATAGTTAACTTTAACAGAATATTCCATTCCCAGACATAATATTTTGTTAAAGTTAACAAAATATTCCAAAAGACTATTCCCTTCATATTTTGAAATTGGAATGGGCCAAATCTGGGTTAAGGGTTTATGGGCCAAAGGCTTGGATTAGGTTTTGGGCCGAGTTTGGGCTTAAGGCCTTTTTTTTTTCTGTACAGGGTCGAGTTGACCCATTTAGAGAAACGAATCACACAACACTTATCGAACCCAGCAAGGAGAAAGCCAAACTCTGGGCTTGATTCCTAGAGCCCTGATCGAGCTCAAATCTCTACTTTTTTCAACAATCAAAATATGAAATTGAAGCTACGGGAAAAGAGAACAAGGTTTTACCAACACGAAACCTAGCCGTGGCCAGAAAGTGACCAAAAAAGGCTGCAACACTCCCAAGTTCGTCAAAAAATATGGGGAATTTCCCACGTGCGGTTTTTGTGCCAAAACCCCCACCAAAACCTTTAAAAAGCTAGAAATACAAACCAAAAACACGATCCACTAAGTTTTGGGTTATTTTTGAGACTCACCCACACTGAAATCCGCAAGGTCCTCATCGGAAAATATGGAGGTCACGATCTGGGTTCGTGTCGTAAGTCAAGGCATAGATATTGTTTTCACAACCCAGAGGTAAGGTGATGTTTTCAGTTTGGGTGGCTGTGAGGTTCGCCAGAGTACGGCAGGGTAGTGATGGTGTTGCTCGACTCCATCATTTTTACATAGAGAATATAGGGATAGTTTCAGAGAAAGAGAGAAAAGAGAGAGGGAGATGAGAGATGAGATCCGAAGAGTGAGGAGGAGAGGAAGAAGGGACACGTGGCAAGAAATGGGTGGAGAGCTTGTGTGGGTGTAGGTCCCATGGACCAGAAAAATTATAAAATATTTAAAATATCCATTCAAAAAATATTAAAATAATAAAATACACAAAATTTGAATTTCATAAAACACCCTCAAGTTTCGTAGTTCTGTAAAATCTTCATCGTAACTCCAAATTTGATTCCGCTTGCGCCTACACATTTGTATCATCAAGTACTTCGAGGTTACCTGTGACGATCCATCCCTAATTTTCATGTAATTTTATCCCCGAGTATGTAAATTGATTTTTAAGCCCTTGTTGGCAAAGTGACGTGGACGTGGTTATTCGGCTTTTAAATTATTTTTCTCATTATCATAATTAAATAGTACTTATTGTTGCGAACACTTGTGAGTGAGTTAGGCTCGAATCGGACTTGTAATAAAAAAGTTACGTTATGTTAAAGTGTGTTAACAATGGGTAAATTTGTACAAGTGTGTACTAATATTCCAGTGTTGGAAACACTATTTTCGATAAGGTACGTTAGATTACGTTAGATTCCATCTAACTTTATTTGTACAAAACCCTATCCTTTTTCTTCTTTAAAATTGGAACCGTGACTTGCTATTCACCCACCAATCAAATCCATCCCTCACATCTCTCTACCAATCAGACTCACCCTCTCTCTTCCTTTTTCCACCAATTAGAAAACATCATCTCACTCTTTCATCTTCTCCTTCTCTCTCTATCCCGAGACTCTCTCTTCTCTGCAACACCAAGGATCATCATCAAAACCTCACAGATCTAGCATAAAACCACCATCATCGTGATCCTCTCATCCTCACAAACCCAACCGTATGAATTGATTCACAAATGGTTGAGTTTTGACTCGTCAACTCGGAAGCTCCGACTCGAACGAGTTTACTCCGACGTGATCCCAGCAGCATTACGATGTTTTCAAGGTTGTGGAAGCATCCACACAACTTCTTGGAGTCCCTGGGCTAAGTTTGGTGTGGAGACTGATGAGTCAATATTATATTATATATTTTACCCTATTCTTAGTATAATTTGGTGATTATTTTGGTAGAATTTTGATACTTTGCTTTATACTTTCAATATAGGACATCCGACTTCCTCCGGAGCAAAACATGATCAAACAGATGAATTTTGGAGTGACTCAAATTGGACGACGTTCATCTGTCTCTTGACATGTTCATATCAAAATTTGGGATTTTTCTACCAAGCGGTTATTGTCTGGCGATTTATTAAATAAGAAGTGCGCATTGTTGGAAAGTGATGTTTTTGGGCTTAAATTGCATTTTTGGAGTCCAAGATGACCTTAGATGGATTCGTGGCCTTCTGGAGAAGTGTTCAGAATAGTCCAAGCTTTAAATCCAGCTATTTTGGGCCAGTTTTGGAGCTGATTTAGGTCCAAAATGTGGCTGTGCAGATTTCTAGGTGAATTTACCAAGTCAATTTAGGATTATGTTTCCTATTTTATTTCAATTTATTTAGTTTCCTAGTCTTATTCTCAGACCTTTTACTAGGAGGATTTTATTTAGAGTAGTACAAATAAGCCTTTAGAGTAGTATAAATAAGATTTTATTTAGAGTAGTACAAATAAGCCTTTAGAGTAGTATAAATAAGCGTTTTGGTAGACCTAGGGTTTCTTCTAGGACGTACGCAAGATTTGAGAAGAAGATTTTGGCTAGAGCTTAGAGATTTGCAAACTTTATTCTACAAGGTTTTTTCATTCCTTTTCTAGTTTAATACAATTATGTTGATTTTAATTATGAATATGCGTAGCTAATTTTCTTTCGCTAGGGTGAGGCCATGATCCTTAGCAAGAATATGTAGTCTCTTTTTAATTTTCTTATGAATTTATGCATGCAAGTTTTGGATTGTTAATCACTGTGCTTTAAGCAATTTGTTTGTCTTAGTGATTTGCGACCATTAGGATATTTAGAAAAGAAATTTGATGCAATTTTGGCGAAGAGTTGTCCCTAAAATTGACTAAGGCTTCTTGTGGTTAACATGTGTCACTACTGGGGATGGACGTCACGTCTTAGGAGTTACATAGTTTTTCAAAAGGTTTTCACAAAACTTAATGAGTCTTGCATGTTCACATTCGATCTGGACACCATGGACGGGTTACATGTTAGATATACGTTCCATGTTAGGGGTTCCAAGTAGGGCATACTTTAGGAAAGCCTAACCTTCAAAATATGCATGTGTAATTCATAAGGAATGAGAAGAACTATGTAGGATTGTTAGGGTGACGGCGGAACCCTAGTGCTTTTCCAAATTTGTTTCTCAAAATCTTTTCTCTTTGATTGTTTCCTTTTTAATTGGTTATTAGTTGCTTTCCCTAAATTAATTTTATTAAAATTTGTTTTTATACTTTAAAATTTCAAAATCAACTTTTTCCAATCTTTATTTTCATATAATTAACTAGGATTAGAGTTTTTCATAACTTGTTTTAAATAATCCTTGCGGAAAATGACCTTGCTTGAGCCGCTTATACTACAACAACCTTGTTCTCTTGCAAGTATTTTAAATTTTTTTTTATCCCTACTTTTGTAGGTGGTAAAAATCCTATTAGAGACCACGTTGAAACACACTGTTTCGAGGAGTCGAGTTTTAGACCCAAACTTTTGAGGCATTTTCAGGCCTCTTCCCATCCATCTTTGGACTTCCAAAAGGCATATACTTGTTCTACTCATCAAGAGCTTCATTTCCATATAAATTTCATAAAAAATGGTTGAGAAATAAGCAAGTTATGAAGATTCGAATTTTTCCCCAGAAACCAGCAAAGTTTACCAGTTCCCGGCAAAACCAGATGGCAGCGACCGGCGAAGGTCCACCAGAGAAGAGGACGAATATTCTGCCAAAGTTGAGGGAATATTCTAACGGCATCACGTAATGCCGTTAAACTCTGTTAACTATTTAACAGAATATTATGTCAAGTCTAACGGAATATTCCTGATGTCTATTAGCCACTGACCTGTGCATAGGGGTGCATGTGGCCAAGGGCTAGCCGGCACGTGATGAGCGTCCGGTCACCAGCCAGCGAGTGGTTGACACGTACGGGTGTGTGTCGTCATGTAGATGATTTTCGTATATTCAAATCTTCCGTTTGAGCAAAGTATGGGAGATTTACCTAGGTTTTTTTTAATATGTCCAATTTAATTTATTAGTTTAGTTATTTCACATATAGGTGACAATTATCCAGAGGACACACGAGGTCAAGTGAGGCTAGGAGTGAAGGAAATATTTGTGAAGACAAGTTCATTTGAGCAACATTTACAACATGCAATTAAGAATTAAAGGCGTTATCATGCTTGTATGCACTCAAAAACAAAACTTTACCCATGAAATTCAAGGCCTAGTGAGTGTGGTGAACCAAGACTCAACTCAAGAACAAAGTGAGTTGAGAAATATTATACCTTTGTTGATTCCTTTGCATAAGCAAAGGTCAATCACCCAAGAGATAGGGCCTTCATTCCTTACTTCTTAGCTCCTTGGATTTCTTGGATGAGGATGGTAGAATGGATTCTCCAAGTTCCCAAAATAGAGAACCTCTAAGTCCCTACACCAAGGATAGACTAAAAGAAGAGATGAGTAACCTTGGAGGAGGGAAGATTGCTAGCTAATCTCCTCCAAGGGGCCGGCCTCCTAGAGAGAAAGGGAGAGACATGTTCTATCCAATTTCCTCTAAAAGAACCCTTAAATGAATTTTGGCTATAAAGTTTTTTATATAGTCACTTCACTTAAGTGACAAAAAGAAACAAAACCCTATTTCATCAATATGGCAGACCTTCTATGGTCTTTGGGCTGTTTGGGCACTCTTGAATCTTTATTCATTAAGTTGTCATACAACTTAAGTCAATGGGCTTGACATTCGAAGCCCATTGGCCCTTGAGGCCCAAAACTAACCCAAGGGCTCAAAAGAACTTATTTGTTTGATTAATTAACATATTAATTAATCCTAGCCATAAACAATTAAACCATTTAATTGTTCTTACTCAACTCCGTTGTTTCTTCAATCTCTACCTTACACGGTGTATGATCCATTAGGTTCCTTTTAGTGAGGCAGTGGGCGATTGTTACTCTTAATGATAGATTGTGAATTGAAACAACATTTCAATTCTCCCTTTGATGAAGATTACCAGGGCTTCCACAAACCATGAGTGATACCCAGCAGTATGTCATGGCTAACCAAGCTAATCAGAAGAGGTGGATAACGTATTCAGTTTAGGATTACAATGCAATACAGTCTTTCTCTAGTATAGTACTCTTGACCACATTGTTTGGTTTGATAGTTTATTCATGTCAACTATCCAATGTGATTCTCTTACTTATATGATTACCTTGAATGTGATTTGGAACGACTTCCTAAATCTCATTCATACTCTGGCCAGAGATTCTTAATCATATCATAGAGTATTTTCCCTCAAACGGTTTGAAGGCTAGCGATCCCTTGTTGTGCATTCACTTGCCTCTGTGGCTAAGTGGCTTAATCCCAACTATGTCGTGGACACCTTCTGATGGAGTGACTTTGACATAGTCAAAGATCAAGGACCTAACCACAAGATAACTATGATGCCTCAGGTTAAATGACTACTTTGCATTATCCCAACCATGAGTTCTCATGTGACATAAGTATTAGAACTCCTCGGTGATCGTGTTCAGTTGACTCATTCTCTATTCAACACCTACATGCTTGTCTTGGTGTCGGTCATACCAATGACTCGAGACCAGTCATTTTCCCTAAGAGAAGACATAGCACGTACTGATCTTAACAGACTGTCAATGCCCACTTGGCAATCCTATGATCAGGAGCATTTAGGATATAACATTCTCCCAATTACATATTCCTTGGACTTATCGTTTAAGCATATAACATTTATTTGAGACTGCTTAAAACAATAATCTTTGCCCTTTATATTAAACTAGATTAGTTTAACATGTGAAATGTTCGTAAAGTATCATCATATGATTGGTTTTAGGGCATATTTCCAACAAGGAAGCTACGATCCGACCACGTATTAGTGAGTGGGCATTTGTTTTCGTATATATATAAACCTTATTGTTTCCACAAATGCTTTTGGATTGATTTATGCATATCATGCCATTGTTATTTTTAGATTGATATTACGCCTATTATTCCATGATTAAATATGTTATAAGAAATGTTATATTGCTGTGAAATGCCAAAATAATCCTACAGGATGCACATGTATGTTTATTATGTTGACTAGAATTTTTGAATGGTTATGGCATGTTTATATTTATGCATGTAGTCTACTCATCATTGTATGCTAGTCTTTCACATGTATGTTCACCTATGCACCACACACTCGCCTTGGTTCCAAGTAGGTGCCAATCTTGTCGTACAAGTTGCATTAGGCAACTCCGACTCGTAGGTGACCGTAATTATCTCTAGTGTTAGATCTCACATTGCCTAGAGGAGTGGATCCTCTATGCCTTATATGTACATGTTCACCTCCTTTAGCACGAGGCTTTTTGGGAGCCCACTGACTTCGGTTTCGTTAGAAACTCCGAAGTTAAGCGAGATCGCAGTGAGAGTAACCCTAGGATGGGTGACCCACTAGGAAGTTCTCGTGTGAGTTCTTAGAAATAAAACTGTGAGGGTGTGGTCGGGGACCAAAGCGGACAATATCGTGCTATGGTAGAGTCGAGCCCAGGTCGGGATGTGACAATTTGGTATCAGAGCCAATCCTTGGCCGAAAGTGTGTCTACGAGGACGTCGAGCCCCTAAGGGGGTGGATTGTTAGATCCCACATTGCCCAAGGAAGTGAATCCTCTATGCCTTATATGTACATGCTCACCTCTTTTAGCACGAGACATTTTGGGAGCTCACTGGCTTCGGATTCCTTAGGAACTCCGAAGTTAAGCGAGATCACAATGAAAGCAATTCGAGGATGGGTGGCCCACTGGGAAGTTCTCGTGTGAGTTCCCAAAAACAAAATCGTGAGGGCATGGTCGGGGCCCAAAGCGGACAATATCGTTCTACGGTGGAGTCAAGCTTGGGATGTGGTGGACTCTAGGTCAGGATGTGACAGTTAGTCTTCGCGTGATTGTAGCACTAGAGCGTACTTATACATTACACCACCGTCCTGTTCATGTTAGAAACTATCTGCATGAACTCGTGTGCTAACGTAGATTGATGAACAACTTGTTTTCATTATGCTATTGTCGTGATATTGTAGTTTGGCGTATTCTGGTGTTATTGTTATTTGTTGTTGTTTTGATACTTATATGTAGTATAATTTTTCTAGAAACTATACATGTTTTATAGCAAAGGGTAAGTATATTCGAAAAATAAATGTGTTTTATAAACCTTTGTTTTTGTGCCCACTCACTCTTTTGTTTTTTACCCCTCCAAGTCTTAAATAGTTGAATTCTTTGTGGCTTACGAGGATTAGCTGGCAATTCTAACATATCTAAATAAATGTAGGAATTGATCTCGGTTGTATATTAAGCACTTTAATTAGTTCTGATTGCACACTCTTTTGTCATCTATGCTCTGAGTATTTATATTCTATGGGTTCTACCCACTACTGTGCACTCACTTTATTAGTTTAAATAAGTTCTAGTTTTGGTTTTAATTTATTCACTTTTTTACATCACTTACACTTTTGGTTACGTTACCTTCGGGTGCCGGTCAGCACGCCTCGACTTCGGTCGAGGTGTGTCAATTTGGTATCAAAACATAGGTTTTTGGCAGTCCTGCGTTCCTCGTTTGTGCTATAGGTCCTAAAAAGTTTTGATCTCTTATGTCAGAATAATGCCACCTCGTTGTAAACACGAAAATTCCTGCGATGAATTAGACAAGAACACGTGTACAAAATAATATTTTGTATTAATGATTTTGGGGTTACAATATCTTTCAGATTTAATCCTTTGATTCGATCTCCATAAGGTGTTGATTTGTGGATTGGCTACTGATCCAAAGGGCCATTGGGGCTTGATCTTTAGGATGAACAGTGGTGTATGGATCTTCAAGGGCTTTTGGGCTTGATCTTGAAGAACAGTGGATGAATTAATTGATGTTGTTAATCCAAAGGGCCGTCAGGGGCTTGATCTTAGGATGAATAGTGATGAGCGATGAACACTTTCTTCAAGGGCCATCTGGGCTAGATCTTGAATTGGTGAAAGTTCTTCAAGGGCCGTTGGGGCTTGATCTTGAAGGAGGATTTGACGAAGAACGAAAAGAGCTTTCTTGATCCTTCGGGATTTGCTTGGGAGCTTCGGAGTTTCAACGCTTCAAGGTTTTGGTGTGATGTGAATTGGTTGTCAATTGGTTTCCCAAAATGAATGCCTTGGCTTCCTATTTATAGAATTCCAAAGCTTGATTTTTGGATTTAAATAATTAGATGAAATAAATGATTTCTGCCAAGTGTTGACATGTGTCATGTTTGATGACTTTTCTGATGATTCTCGATTTTTTTGTTGAGTCACATGCTATGTGTAAAATTTATGTGACACGTGAACGTTGAAATTTTAATTATTGATCAACATTTATTTCACCGAAATTTTGATGTCTACAAATGCTCCCACTTCAAGGCGCGTTGTATACATATGCTTGTCATGTGTAGAAGATGCGTTTTGCAGTCCCTTAATGTAGATGTTGATCCAAGGGCCGTTGAGGCTTGATCTTGAACTGGGTTGGTAATTTCTTCAAGGGCCGTCGGGGCTTGATCTTGAATTTGGCTGGAAGATTTTCTGGTTTCCTCTAATTGTTGATTTTCCACAGGCTTAATCTTGAACTGGGCTGGAGGGTTTTCTGGTTTCCTCCAAAGGTCTAAACTTACTCATTTTATCTGGAGCTGAATTTGATTCAAGGGTGGAGGAGACTTGATTTTGAACGAACTTGTGATTTTTTCAAGGCCCGTTGGGGGTTGATCTTGAACTTAAACATGACCATGAATGGTTTCAGGATTTGGACACATGGTATGTAGGCACGAGATGAAGGTGATGGTCTATTTCTTTGTTCAATCTTTCAAATTCATATTGAAAAACGTCAGGGGATAAGGTCAGATGCTGTAAAAAAATTGCTTTGAAAGATCAAAGAAGTTCACAACATTTTCATATGAACCCTGAGCAGTTTGGTTAATGGTATGATCTTCAAGGGTAGTCGAGACTTTGCTCTTTGGCGATAGTGCCAACGGAAGGTTGTTGAAAGTTCTCGAACTCTTTGATTATAGCGACGATGGCGGGTTTGAATTCGACTTAGACTCATTCGTCTGGATTATGCTGTTTTACAGAGAAGGGCGTCGAGTTATAGTGATTTGTTCCAGCTCATCGTGCTGCATTCTTCTCTGCTCGTTTCTTTCGCATAGCAGAAGTGGTGCGTAACCTTTTGCCTTTAAATGGTCCTTCAGCGCATCACTTCTTAACGACTCATCCATGCTTGGCAGCTTTAGTGTAAAGAGCCAACATCATATCACCTGTCTTGAAGTATTTGCTGAGGAAATTAGAGATCCGTCAACAGTTGAAGATGAGCACTCAAGAGCAATGTTAGGTAAGCAAACAGGCAAAGGTTCTGGGCAATCAGTTCCTAATCGGAAGTTTGACTTCGGGTTCCGACTAATTGCTTTCTTTCTCCTTGTCTTGCAGGCAAGAGCAAGGGCAAAGGAAAGGACAGGGGAAAGCATGATATGAGATACCTTTGCTTTTGACCCTGATGATATGAGATACTTTTGCTTTTGAAAAAGTAGCGGATGATTAACACATGCATTTGTTGCACTCGTCTCTACCTACTTCGATGCATCACTTTCACTTGCCTCATCTGTTCTCCAGGCATCTGGTATCTTCTTTGGTAGTGCATCAACAGTTAAAGATGAGTACTTGAGAGTAGTGCTAGGTGAGCAATCAGGGAAGGGATTCCAGGCAGTCGGTTCCAAATCAGAAGGCTGATTCCAAGTGCCGGCTGATTGCTCTTTTTCTCCTTGCCCTGTAGAGAAAAACAAGGACAAAGAAAAGGATAGGGAGAAAGCGTGCTATGAGATACTCTTGCTTTCAACCCTCGTAATATGAGATACTTTTGCTCTGGTGTGACTTGGTTGAAGAGGTGTTTCCAGGAAGGAAGAAAACTGAGTATGTTGAAGGGTTTTGTTGCAGATGCATTTGGATGTATGCCTTGCCATAGAGAATGGAGGTCGAACTATATAGTGATTTCCCAATAGCAAGTGGTAGTGCGGATACGGCTTTGTCTCCGACGTTGGTCGGCCAAAAGTGTGGTAGTTGGAATAATGAACTTCGCGCGTTTTCAACTCTGTTAGTGATCTTTGACAAAGTTGCACGTGATAACCGAAAAGCTGAGATTGCGTCTGAAAAGTGTTAACGAACTTTATGCAAGAAAATCCAGCTTTTGAAATTCGAAGAGTGGTGTCTCTTCGATTTTTGAACAAGTGGTTGTGTTGCCTTTCCTTTTAAAAAGGTGTCAATCATATTCAACCTGCACACTTTGAAGATTGCTCGCTCGTGAAAGTCGTCTCCAGTGTATTTCTGAGCTTTTACTTTATCCAACCCTTTTCTTTTAACATTTTTGAAAATGGCTTACTCGTCTAACATTTGCTTAGATTTGAGTCTTTGCAGTGACACAGGTGCATAACGTCAGGGTAATATATGGCACCCATCCTTCTTTTCTTCTAATGGCCTTCTTAAAATCGAAGACTCTATGATGAGGGATGCAACAACGTCTACGGTTGCAGCTAGGAACCTTCTCATTCCTAGAGATAATAGGCTACTTTCAAGGCAGTCCGATGAGTTGGATGTTCAAGACTCTCGAGCTCTTAGTGTTCAGTGTGCGGGCTCTGTGTCCAACATGGGCCAATGCATACTAGCTCGAACTCGCCAGTTGAATCATTGACGGCCGAGGTGGAAAGCCTTGGACGAGAGATCAAACGTCTCAAGCGCGAGAATCGAGAGTTGTGCATACTTGCAAATGATTATTCGACGAGCGTGAAGAGAAAGCTTGATCATCTACAGGAATCTGAAGGTCGAATTCAAAGCGACCATCAGAAGTTTGTGGCTTTCTTCCAGAGGCACGTTTTGCATGGTGCTCATGCACTAGGATTCCACCATTATATATATATATATATATAATTTTTTTCTTCTTCTTTTGGATGATGCCTAATGCACCAAGATTCCACTATTTTTATTTTTTATGTAGTGCTGGTGCTGCTCCTTTCATGTGCTTAACCAAAAGGTTGTGAGTGTGATTTGGAAAGGTAGCAGTATAATGTGTGTGCAAGCTATCCAAAGTTGCTGCATGCGTGAACACCATCATTCATTGCATGTGCTTTGAATTGTTATCAAGTTTTTTATTTTTTTTCAATTTAATGCACACATAATATTTATGTATATATAGGGGATAGAGTGAGAGTTTTCAGGGAAGGAGGAAGACGGATGGGCAGCTGGAGTCGAGTTAAAAGGTAGTGCAAAGCATCGAGCTTCACGACCGGCTAGTCATTTGACAACGGTCATTGAAGTTCTTCACCGACTTTGATCATGGTGACCAGAGTGACGAGCTTGAGGTAGTGCAAAGCGTCGAGCTTCACGACCGGTTAGTCATTTAACAGCGGTCACTACGGTTATTGGCAAGGGTGAGGAGAAGGATGCAGAGCTAGTGACGACCAAGACCAACGACTCCTGATGCTGGCTCAGGAGCTTTTCGATGTCTACACTCGTAGAGAACCACGTGTCCCTTCTGAGACTAATTTTCCTGATTTTGGGCAACTTGGCGAGGCGATAGTCAGCGTCATTCAGTCCACACTTCATCATCCCCAGATGACCACCTTAGAGACTATGTCCCACCTACAAATATATAATTTCTTTGGTAATGAAGGACCCGAGAAATCCGAGATTTGGATCAACCATGTAGAAAACTTTCCGAGTTATGTAACGGCAGGGAAATCTTCCAAAGAAGAGATGGGTTAAGACAACGACTTGGTTCTTCCATTTGGGAGCTGGATCTTGGTAAGCTCTAGAGTCATGCCCATTGTCTGCTTACGATGCCACGAATTGGGATGTTTTTAGGCGTTTGTTTGAGGCAAGATTCACACCTTCAGAGTATAAGGATTGGAAAAGGGAAGAATTCACAGAGCTGAAACAAGGTAAGATGTTAGCCATAGAGTACCATCGAAAGTTCACTAACTTGTCCTTCTATTGTCCTGAGATCGCTAAGAATCCTAGGGAGATGCTCCATCATTTTAAGAAGGGGACTCATACGCAGTTGTGTTCTTTGGCGACTTCTACTCTGTGCTCTACCTACCAACAATTCTTTGAGGTTCTGCTTCATGTTAAGGATTCTGAGAATTCTTCTGATGATGACGATGGTGATAAGGATAACAGTAATGCTCAAAGGAAAATAACAGAGGGCAGTCATCTTTTGGCCCTAGAAGGACTCAGAATTTTAAGAAAAATGGAAATAGTTCTGAATCATCGAGTGATGGTTCAAGTTCTAACACACCGCGAAAGGGCGGCAATTCCACCAGCCGCTCAAACCCTAGCAACTCTAGTGCTCCACTATGTCGCATATGCAATAACTGTCATCACGGTGAGTGTAAAAAGGGGAGTAGTGGATGTTATACATGCGGCCAGATGGGGCATATGGCTAATCAGTATCCGCAGAATTAGCAGAAACCTCAACCTCCTACTCTACCACCTGCAGTTCTGGAACCTATCCATAGATAGGTTATGGTGGTGCCTACCACTACCAGGGTGACATAGCTCAGTATCCAGGAGGAGCATATTAGTACCCACCTAATCCTTATTACCAGGGTGGTTATCCACAATACCAGGGGGGTTACACGCCATATCAAGGCGGCAAATTGCAGTGGTATACCGGGGGTCAATCCCAAAATCTTGAGGTAGCTTCTAGTAGTGGCGCATCGACCAGACAGCCTAATCCAACAAATCAAGGTTGAGGTAATCAGGGACTTGGCAACTAGTGAAACAGGGGTTGAGGAGGCCGACAACAAGCACAAGGTCGAGTCAATCACATCACCTTGCAAGATGCTCAGGGTAACCCTGACTTGATTATGTTGGAAATGTTCCCTAAAACCAATCATATGATGATACTTTACAGACATTTCACATGTTAAACTAATATAGTTTAATTTAAAGGGCAAAGATTATTGTTTGAAGCTGTCTCATATAAATGGTATACGCTTAAACGATAAGTCCAAGGAATATGTAATTGGGAGAATGCGATCTAAAGAAGTTAGATTCATGAGACCATTCTCTTTTGTATACATATCCTAAACGTTCCTGATCATAGGATTGCCAATTGGGCATTGACAGTCTGTTAAGATCAGTACGTGCTATGTCTTCTTTTAGGGATAGTGACTGGTCTCGAGTCATTGGTGTTACTGACACCAAGACAAGTACGTAGGTGCTCAATAGAGAATAAGTTCACTGAACGCGATCAACAAGGAGTTCTCATACTCATGTCACATGAGAACTCATGGTTGGGATAATGCAAAGTAGTCCTTTGACCTCAGGCATCATAGTTGTCTTGTGGTTAGGTCCTTGATCTTTGACTATGTCAAAGTCACTCTATCCGAGGGTGTCCACGACATAGCTGGGGTTAAGCCACTTAGCCCTGGACGCAAGTGAATGCACAACAAGGGATTTCTAACCTTCAAACTGTTTGAGGGAGAATATTGTATGATATGATTAAGAATTTCTGGTCAGAGTATGAATGAGATTTAGGAAGTCGTTCCAAATCACATTCAAGGTAATCATACAAGTAAATGAATCACATTGGATAGTAGACATGAATGAACTATCAATCCAAACAATGTGGTCAAGAGTATTGTATTAGAGAAAAACCGTATTGCATTGTAATCCTAAACTGAATAGGTTCTCCACCTCTTCTGATTAGCTTGGGTAACCATGACATACTGCTAGGTGTCACTCATGGTTTGTGGAAGCCCTAAACGTGTATAATCACTAAAGGGAGAATTGAAAGTAAGTGTCAATTTACAATCGATTTGAAAGAGTTCTAATCGCCCACTGCCTCGCTAAAAGGAACCTAACGGATCGCACACCGTGTAAGGTAATGCTTGAAGGATTTGACGGAGATGAGTAAGGAAAATTAAATGATTTAATTGTTTATGGGAAGAATTAATTAATATGTTAATTAATCAAACGAATAAGTTATTTTTAAACCTTGAGTTAGTTTTGGGCCTTAAAGCCCAAATTGGGCTTCGAATTGTCAACCCCATTAGCTTAAGTTGTATGACAACTTAACAAACAAAATTCAAGAAGCCCAAAATAGCCCAAAGGCTTGGGAAAACCGGCCATAGAGAGAGGAAGGGCCTTTGGTCCAAAATGCATACAAAAGTTGAAAGCATAGAAGGGGTATCTTAGCTCCATCCTCATTAGGGTTTTTTAAGGATGAAAAGTGAGAAAAACTCTCTCTCTTTTCTCTCTAGAATAGCCAGCCACCATGGTTGAGTTTACTAGCATCTAACTCTTCCATGGCCACTCATCTTCTTCCTCAACCATCCTTGGTGTCGGAACTTAGAGGTATCCAACTTTGGGGACTTTTGGAGAAACCAATTCTTCCATCCATATCCAAGAAGGCATGGAGCAAAGAAGCAAAGTTCCTCCATCCACATCCATGGAGCCAAGGAGTAAGGTGACAAAGGAAAGAAGGCCCTCACATGGGTGATTAACCTTTGCTAAGCAAAGAGGTGCTTCAAAGGTATAAAGTTTCTCAACTCACTTTGTTTTGAGTTAAGTCTTCGTTCACCCTTCTACTAGGCTTTGAATTTCATGGGTAATGTTTTGTTTTAAGTGCATACAAGCATGATTCCGCCTTTAAATGTTAATTGCATGCCATAGATGTTGCTCAAATGAACATGTTTTTTCATAAAATTTCCTTCAGATTATGGGTACGTTGAATGTTCTTGGCCATTTTGCTAGAATATTAATTGACTCAGGTGCTACCCATACAGTTATTTCCCATACTTTTACTCAAAAGACTCAACCTCACCCTATTCCCCTCGGTTATGAGTTGGAGTTTTTGATGCCTAGGGGTGAAGTTTGTTATGTTAGTTGGGAGTATCGAGGATGCCCCGTGCTTATCGAGGATGTCGTAATGCCAACCAATCTTGTTCCTTTGGATATCGTTGACTTTGATGTTATCTTGGGCATGGATTAGTTAGATTACAACCACACCATGTTGAATTGTCACCAGAAGATTGTTACCTTCCATTGATCGGACCGACCATGCTCAATTGCAAGAACTTGTTGAAAATGGTTTATTCACCCGAGCACTTCCCCTTGGGGAGCTCTAGTCTTGTTTGTATGGAAGAAAGACGAAACCTTGAGGCTATGTATCGATTACAAACAGCTGAATCGGGTGATGATTAAAAACCATTATCCGTTGCCTCATATCGGTGATTTTTTTTATCAGCTTCGTGGTGCTTTTGTTTTCTCAAAAATCGATCTAAGGTCTAGTTATTACAAGCTGAGGATCAAAAGTGAGGATGTTTCGATAATAGCCTTTTGAACTCGATATGGTCATTATGAGTTTTTGTGATCCTGTTCGAGTTGACAAATACTCGAGCAACTTTTATGGACCTGATGAATTAGGTATTCCATCCGTACCTTGACAGTTTCGTAATTGTTTTCATCATTGAAATTCTATTGTATTCTAAGAGTGAGGCTGACCATGCTAGACATTTAATAAATGTCAACAAAGCTTTCTTGGTCTTGTGGGCTACAATCGACGCTTTGTGAAAGATTTCTCAGCCATAGCCTTGCCTCTAACAAGGTTGACTAGGTTTGAATAGAGTGATGATTGTGAACGAAGTTTCCAATAGTTGAAGTATTGTCTCACTCATGCGCCTGTCTTGGCGCTTCCGATGACAGTGGGAATTTCGAGATCTACAGTGATGCCTCTCTAAATAGTCAGGGTTGCATACTGATGCAGCATGGAAAAGTGATTGCATATGCTTCATGAAAATTAAAGCCCCATGAGATGAATTATCCTACTTATGATCTCGAATTGGCAGCATAGGTGGATGAAGTTGATCAGTGATTATGATTGCACTATTGAATACCATATTGGTCGTGCGAATACTGTAGTTAATGCTTTCAGCTAGAAATCTCATGGCCGAGTTAATGCTCTTTATGCATGCCATGTTCCTCAACTCACTGACCTAAGATCTACTAAAGTGGCTTTAAAAGTGGATCACCAAGGAGCTCTACTTGCCAATTTCCAAGTCATACCAGTTTTGTTAGATCATGTTCTCGAGGCCTAGATGAATGACTCTGAATCCCAGGAGTTAAAGCAAGCAGTGTTAAATGGCAAGAGGGGAGATCTAAGGATTTGAAGGCCTAATGGTATGCTCATGCAAGGCGATCAGATGTGTGTACCTAAGGTGGAAAAACTGAAGAAAGAAATACTCGATGAGGCGCAGATTTCAACTTATACGATGCATCCCGGGAGTACTAAAATGTACCATACTATCCGACCTTTCTACTACTGGCTGGGTGTGTGAGTCATTGTTCAGTCTGTTAGCAGGTCAAAGCAGAAAGAAAGAAACCATTTAGGTTGCTAAAGCCACTTCCCATACCCCAGTCCAAATGGGAAGATATCATAATGGATTTCGTGTACAAGCTACCTCATACACGTAATGGCTATGACGATATTTGGGAGATAGTAGATCAACTTACCAAGTCAGCGCACTTCCAACCTATTTGTGAGAATTACTCGCTAAGTCGGTTGGTCAAACTTTCCATCTCTAAAATTGTCAAATATCATGATGTTCCAGTTAGTATCATCTCTGACTGGGATCCCAGATTTACTTCAAACTTTTGGGTAGCTTTTCAAGAAGTTTTTGGTTCAAAGTTGCTCTACAACACTTGAAGGAAATATTTGTGAAAACTAGTTCATTTGAGCAACATCTATTCATGCAATTAACAATTAAAAGGCGGAATCATGCTTGTATGAACTCAAAAACAAAACTTTACCCATGAAATTCAAAGCCTAGTAGTTGAGTGAACCAAGACTCAACTCAAGAACAAAGTGAGCTGAGAAATCTTATACCTTTATTGATTCCTCTTTGCATAAGCAAAGGTTAATCACCCAAGGAGATGGCCTTCATTCCTTACTTCTTAGCTCCATGGATTTCTTGGAGGAAGATGGTTGAAAGGATTTTCCAAGTTCCCAAAATAGAGAACCTCTAATTTTTCCACACTAAGGAGATCATTGATGAAGAGATGAGTGACCTACGAAGATTTAGATGCTAGTAATCTCTCCCTAGGGTGGCCGGCCTCTTAAAGAGAAAAGGAGAGCATTGTGTTTTCATCTTTTCTCCAAAAGAAAGCCCTAATGAAGAAAAGGCTATAAAGTCACATTTATACCTACCTTCATTAGAGTGGCAAACTTGTAATAAGGGTTTTTGGGCTTTCAAGCCCTTTTTGTTTTCAAGTTGTCATACAATTTGAGTTAATGGGCTTGACATTCAAATCCCATTGGGCCTTGCAGCCCAAAACCAACCCGAGGTCTTTAACGAACATATTCGTTTGATTAATTAAAATATTAATTAATCCTTGCCATAAATAATTAAACCATTTAATTATCCTTACCCATCTTCGATGTTTCTTCAATCTCTACCTTACTCAGTGTACGATCCATTAGGTTCCTTTTAGCGAGGCAGTGGGTGATTAGAACTCTTCAAATCGATTGTGAATTGAAACTTATTTTCAATTCTCCCTTTAGTGATTATACACATTTAGGGCTTCCACAAACCATGAGTGACACCTAGCAGTATGTCATGGTTACCCAAGCTAATCAGAAGAGGTAGAGAACCTATTCAGTTTAGGATTACAATGCAATACGGCCTTTCTCTAATACAATACTTTTGACCACATTGTTTGGTTTGATAGTTTATTCATGTCTACTATCCAATGTGATTCTTTTACTTATATGATTACCTTGAATGTGATTTGAAATGACTTCCTAAATCTCATTCATACTCTGGCCAAAGATTCTTAATCATATCATAGAGTATTCTCCGGTTTTAAAGTTAGAGATCCCTTGTTGCGCGTTCACTTGCCTCCGTGGCTAAGTGGCTCAACCCCAACTATGCCGTGGTCACCCTCTGATGGAATGACTTTGACATAGTCAAAGATGAAGGACTTTACCACAAGACAACTATGATGCCTCAGGTCAAATGACTACTTTGCATTATCCCAACCATGAGTTCTCATGTGACATGAGTATGAGAACTCTTCGTTGATCGTGTTCAGTAGACTCATTCTCTATTAAGCATCTACATGCTTGTCTTGGTGTCAGTCACACCAATGACTTGTGACCAGTCACTCTCCCTAAGAGAATACATAGCATGTACTGATCTTAATGAACTGTCAATGCCCAACTGGCAATCCTATGATAAGGAACGTTTAGGATAAGTATACGAAAGAGAATGGTCTCATGAATCTAACTTCTTTAGATCACATTCTCCCATTTACATATTCCTTGGACTTATCGTTTAAGCATATAACATTTATATGAGATAGCTTAAACAATCATCTTTGCCCTTTTTATATACTTATTAAACTAAATTAGTTTAACATGTGAAATGTCTGTAAAGTATCATCATATGATTGGCTTTTAGGGCACATGTCCAACAATCTCCCACTTGCACTAGAGCTAATCAGCTTGGTCATCAGTGATGATACCTCTTTTGTAGTCATTTTAAAAATGGCTGATTAGTAGGCCTAGACAATGGATATCTATATGTTATCCATAGAAGCAACCTTGAGAATAACGACGTCACCATTATATATGATTCTCAATCATGTGTTTCAGTCTCTCATTTGTGTTTGGATCTTGATGAGACCTTGATTCCCTGGCTTGAGCTATCGCCCCATTAGTGTTTTAGTGTCGGTACACTAGAGACACTTTCTGGTTGGAATCGAATAGAGAGTTCATAAATGAACTTTCCCATCCAAACAACATTGTTGTAAGCTTCTATTTGGCGATATATTTTGCATTCACGATGGAACACACTAATTGTCATTACTTTTAATGTTTCCATCCAAATATCTCTTTAGTCATAATAAAGAGATATCCAATTATCTCTTCATTCAAAATGAAGAGACATCCAATTATGGATACAATATTAGATTCATAATCTAAGTCATTTACACTTCCAATGCATTACTCTAATTCTTCCTCATTCTTGAGGAATCTATCCTTTAGTATTTCTCAAATACTTAAGGACTCACTTAGCAGTTGCCATTGTTCCGATCCTGGGATTGCACTAATATCGTCATGTATCGTTCTAGGTACAACTCATATCAATGTTTTTCATACAATATGAAATACACAAATCACCTTTTTGCGTATTCATAAAGGATTCTATTTACGCATTATTTCTTTGGGAGTCAAAGGGCACGTTCCCTTTGAGAAGAGCAACTTCCTAGTCTCACTAGAATTGTCCTTCTGATTGAAGTTTATCATCATATGAGAAACTTCCTAGCATCTTTTGTCTATCATTAGGGATTGAGATAATCCAATTATATCTTGAAATCTATCATTATAGATTTCCATCGTATGTATATAGACTATGTCTCCCAAATTCATTCTACTATTATACAACGTTTAAAGTCAAAACTTTAACAAAGAAGAATTCCTAAAATTAATATATCATATATATGTTCAAATTTAGGAATATGGTTAACTCCCACTAATATTTTGTAAACCTAGTAAACAAAAGATTCATTTACATCTTTATGAGAAATCAAACGATTTGATCTTTCTCTCATAAGATGCTTATAGCTGCCACTAGCTTGCTAAGATTCATGATGGATGGATCTCTACAACTTACAAGTCTTGTGATTCCTAGTTTTAGACATATATTATCAAGACTATCTTGATAATGGTTTCGGAAACCCATATTATATCCTAACATTGAATCACCGTTTAGTTCTAGCTATCAATCTTCGAATTAATAGAAACCAAGACTACATCAAAGATGGTTTCTTCCAAGTCAACCAATCTCGTTGATTGTAGTCATCTTAAGCTACCATTTAGCTATGTAGGTTTCATTATTTCGGGTCAAATGGTATTATACCATTTCCTTGAGTATATGTCGTATATACACTCAATGTAGTTATAAGGATTTTCATTCTTATTTCTTTCGAATTAAAAGGTGTAACTCTATGACATAGTCATAAAGTTCAAACCATTCAACTGAGACGGTCTATAAATCCTCCTGGACTACCTTGGAGCTTGTGGTTTAGGAACTAGGTTGTTCTATTTGTTGATCATAATCTTGTCTCTCAAAGAACCCATTCTTTGAGTTCTATCTCTCTTTCATTTGCTCTATCTTAAGCAAATCCTAGTATAGGATTACAATGAACTACCCAACAAATTACATTTGTTAGTTGGTTTATAGAAGGGATATTCAAAGGTTAATTTAAGGATATCCCACAAGATTGTTCTCAAACAAATATTTCTTATAAGCACACAACCCCAAATCTTAACACGATTAAGACTTGTTTTTCTTTCCAACTACATCCTATGGAGTCATGAAAATTTTTGAAGATCTTCTAATCGACAATCGTATTGTCTTTGAAGTATATATCCTATATATGGGTAATTCATAACATCCAACGAACTAAATCTTATTCGAGTTCGTTCTTCTCCTAATGGAGAAATCCATTATCATATGATGCTATTTTCCTTGATATATTTTAAGGAAACTCTTCTAAAGTGTTATTTTTCCTTGGATCAAATCTAAGGAGGTAAATACTTTAGACATCTTACTCATCAACTTATATTCTTGAATTCTTTGAAACCTTTTGCAAAGTATTTAGACTTGTGTTTATTCAAAATACACAATAGTCCAACCGAGAGCGATCTTCGGTGAATGTCATACAACATGAGTAGTATTATGTTGTGGACAAGTGGCACTAACATCTAAGTGAATTAACCTCAACAACTTTTTTATTCTTTCTTCTTTCCAAAAGAATAAAGATTCAAACATTTCGCCCCTATACAATTTTAACAAGAAGGCATTGGATCCGGATCTAACGATCCAAAGCATCCATCTATGACTAACTTGTAATTTATGTTTTAGAGGTGTCACAACTCAGTAGGGTTAGTCACTACCTTGTAACGTTTTGGGTTTTAAGCATCGTTGTATTCTAAATAGTTAACACTACCACATCATCTTTACTATAGAGACAATCAATTAGATTACAATAATCTAATCATTCAATAATAAAGAACAATTGATAAGCTCATATTTATATATATTTTACATAAAATTCACTTGTCTTTTCTTAGTTAGTTCCTTATATTTTTGAGCTATTTACTATGTTTTTGTGTTTTGTGTGATTTATCAAGCAAAGAAAAGAAAAGTAGCACAAGTGAATTATTAAGTAACAAATTCGTCAAACCTGCCTATGCAGATTATCTGACTTTGGAAGCATGTTACAAACAGCTCAGAATGAATGAGAGAATGAGCCTTATATGCGTGGAAAGCTACGGATGTCTATTTTCTGGACCAATTTACGGATTGTTAATCTCATTTTTCTAGAAGAAGTTATGGGCATTGTAACACTGAAAGGTCAGAAAAGGGCTAAGCAGATTTGGCTAATAAAAAGAGAAAGGCAACACATGGGCAAAGGAAACACACACACATGGGCAGAAAATGGGTGGATTGTTGGCTGAAATAATGAAGAACATGTGTCTGCAAATGCAAAGGAAAAACACACACACATGGGCAAAGGAAACACACACACATGGGCAAAGGAAACACACACACACATGGGTAGGAATTGTGTGTGTTTTGTGGTTGAAATGATGGAGCATGTGTGTGTAAATGTAAAGGAAAACATGGCAGAAAATGTGTGTGTTTGGTGGTTGAAATGATGAAGCATCTGTGTGTAAATGTAAAGGGGAAACATGACAACACACACCCACACAAGCTGCACATGCAAAGGAAATGGAGTGGTCCTCTCTCAAGCCTATAAATACCACCTCCCATATTCATCAAAAAAACAGATTTTGATCCATCTTAGCCGAAACTTCCCACCACCATTCTCTCTAATTTCAGCCAAAAACCACCCCTAGCCACACCACCCATCAATCCTAAACCTTTCCATACCATTCCCCATCCTTTCTACACCATAAAAACCACCCACAACCATCCAAAACCTCTAGTGCCGCTGCTTGCAAGGAAGGAAAGAGAAGGAACATCTTGTGCAGTGCCTATGCCCAAGCCTTGGGAGTGTTGGAGCGTTTCTAGGTGTTTTCTATCTTTGTTTTTAATGTCTAAATTTATGCATCTTTGCTTTGTAAGTATGAGGAACTAAACCCCTCTTAGTTAGGGGGTGATTCGAAACTATGTTCATGCTTGCAATATGATTTGATTAC
This sequence comes from Malus sylvestris, assembly GCF_916048215.2. Taxonomy (NCBI): domain Eukaryota; kingdom Viridiplantae; phylum Streptophyta; class Magnoliopsida; order Rosales; family Rosaceae; genus Malus; species Malus sylvestris. The sequence goes on along the minus strand of NC_062272.1, from coordinate 37,097,585 downwards.
ATCCAGTTGTGATTCATAAGTTGTGAATTCAATTTACTTATCCGTTCGTATAAAAACTGATTTGTGTATGTTGGTTGAGAGTGCATGCTTAATTTTCATGCATGAATTTGACGCTAGAATATAAGGGAGTTTCACGTAATCGTTATGAACTTATATTCACAAGTAGTGAAGGTTGCTAGTCACAATCATGTTAAGTAAATTCTTGGCATAAGTTTCATGCAAATCATAGTAACGAGTGCCTCGTCAATGCTTATGTTTTTCATAGAACTTAATGATTCTTGCTTGTATCTCTATTATGCAATTCATGTAGGGAACTTGTAGGGAATGTTTTGGGTTGTCGTATGCAATCATCCAACCTAATAACTTGTGGAAAAACTGAGGGTTAATTAGTGCAATTCATGGTTAATTTGGGGCGTTGAGTATTCATAGTTTATCGAAAAGCAACTGGAAATCGTTTTGTATGCAAGTGTGACATGTGTGGAGAAGAACCTCCTAGCTAGCCTTCCATCCATAAGTTTCATTCAAATTCATTTACAATCTGTTTTGATTCACCCAAATTTGTCTAAGAATCTGTTTACTTTGTTCTTGTCTTAATTTAATTATTTTCGTCCAAAATCAACCCCATCTTATTTCTTTGAGTCATATTAATTAGAACTTGTCTTAGATTATGTTTTTAAGTGTTTTAGTCCATTAGAAAACCAAAATTCGTCCAAGTTTGTGTTGGTGTTCAAAACTGCCCAGAAAGTGTTTTTAAGGCAGTTTTGAGTGTTTATTTGCTGTTTTCAATGTTTTTGTTTATCTTAGTATTTTAAAGTATAGTTTTGCATTCTTTGAGTCTAGTTTAGTGTTTTAAACTTTGTTTTTACGTTTTCAAGTCAGTTTCCAAGTGATTTAGCAATCCCTCCTAATCCCTGGCCTAGAACGATCCCTACTTACATACTTTACTACATTTGATAAAAAGAGGGTTTAATTTGTGTGCTTATATATTTCACATCAACAATGTTTTGTCAAACAAAACATTCATCTATTTCTCATACAGAATTTAGTTCCTTATTCAAACTGCAATGTAAAGACAATCCTTGTTTTTCCAATTTATTTAGTAATTCATATGAGGAAGTAAGTACTATCTGCTTTCACAGAGATCTATATTCGATTCACGTTCCGAATGTGAAGTACTTTCTCTTCTCTCATTAATCTTCTACTTCTTATTAGCCACACTTGTACAACGATTGTAAAACATAGTTACTAATACGGAATCAAGCATTCAAATAGAAGAACCAACTGTTTTGAACTATTCAAGAACAATTTACAACACCTTCGAAAGGTGTGTTCTTGACACTTGCAAGACATTTCTTGCAAATACCCCTTCCAAAGTCCATCCTTTCATTAAGAAAGTTTGTACCCCTGGAGTTATTCGCCTTCTTCATTTGACTTCTCCATTGACTGCAATAGTCATGGTCCCTTAATCTCCCACTATCTCTCTTGAAACTTATTTCAATTGTGTTATACACATCAAACGATTTGGAGAGAGTGTGGTTATTGTTCACTATATATAGTTTACAATAAACTTAGTGAACCATTTGGATAGGGACTCGAAGGTGAAGTCCTTGCCTAATTTCCGTCTCTTGAAGTGGTTTAACACTTCAACACTCCAAGATTCAAAATCATCATAAGTCCATGTTGATGGACTCTTTTTGTCAATCAACCATTATGTTCTAAACATAATTACAAACTTTCAAGAGTTGTTCAAGGCAACTCTCATTTCTTCATACAACAATTTGTAAGTGAAGAATCATGGCACATAAAGTGTCCATGCCTTTTGTGCTTACTTCTCAAGTTCCTTGTTCATTTAACAAATAAACAAGCACTAGTGTTTGCGTTAACTAAGGGTTGTTCAAAGCAACTCTTATTTCTTCATACAACGATTTGTAATGGAAGAATTATGACACTAAAAGTGTTGTCCTCTTTATGATAGACTTATCTAACATGTTCTTCTAATGATACATTATCAATAGGAAGATTGTGAGGATGAGACTACTTAGGCACATATACAATCCATTCAAGACAATCTATGGGATTGTGGCACCAAGTCCGAAAACTTAAGCCTTTGGCTTTTCTTTGTCAAGTTTTGGATAGCGTTTGCAAATATATCGGTAAATAAATACATAACGAATTTAAATTGATTGATTTTAAGACATTTGATCCAGGTCTTTAAATCAAATAACACCACCCACTATTTTTGGCAAATTCTATATCCCTCATCAGAATTCGAGAGTTTTGGTGGAAACTCTTAGTAGGGTATGGGAGACTCACTATTATCAAGCCCACCTCACAATGATATGATTTTGGCTAGCAACAATAATAATGAGAGAGTATGCTTATTTATTTACATCTCATGTAAGTACCCATCTTATTTGGCCTCTAGAGAATGAAGCCTCACAATGATATGATGTTGGCTCCATTGCACTTAGTTAAGTCATTCCCACCATGCAAGTTCGGGTAGGGGTTCAAGAACAACCTCACAATGATTTGATGTTGATCATTCTCATTGCCTACCTTCCCAACATCATGTATGCGTATAGGAATCCTCCTGAGTGTAAGCACGCACTTTGTACTCCCCCATGATAGGGTGAAGTCGGTGTACGAGTCACAAAAGATCGGGGCCTACTACGGTGGAAGGCCACGAAAAAGTGTTCTAAGCACTTTCACGCTTGTCAACTTAATAATTGTTTGGGTGAGGGTTTTTAGGTCTCATCACATATTAGCATACATTTTAATCTTATTAAAACAATTTGGTCCTATTACAACTATTGGTCCATATGATTGATTTAGTAGTATATGATACTCCCACTATGCTTGTAAAACTATTTTTTAAAGCAAGAATATATGGTACTACTAACATAAGCTTTGCATTCATTGATGGACTACATAGTTGCCTTAGGGCCTTAGGATGACTATGAACCTTTGATTCGATCCAACACGAGCCTAGTGTTGGATCTCGGTCTAGGAATGGTGATTGATTTTAGTTACGCGTTTAATCAGATTAAGGCATGTTTTCTTATTGGGCATTGGACCCTACTACTCCAATTTCATGCATATCAAATAAAACAAGAAAATGAGTACTTCAAAGTAAAGAAGAGCTTATGCTCTTTTACAACATTTGATCAAAACAAATTACTTTAAAGTAAAGAAGAGCTTATGCTCTTTTACAACATTTGATGATATCAAATTACAACCAAAATCTAATCTACACATTCCCATGGTTCAAACAAATTTGAAACGGCCTTTCACATAGCTCAATTATCGTAGGTTTTGGTTCATAATCACCATTTCTTTAATTAATTAATGTTTTAACTAATTAAACTTGAATGCAACATTGTCATTTGGTTTTTGTATCCATAGAATTGATTTAGGTAGAGCTAAATGAAATGAAAATCCAATTCTCATTTAAAGAGACAAAACAATTTTGTTCTGAACCTAATTTGGGCCAAAATGCAATAACCTCAACTTTTGGGCTATATTGTAAAACACAAACTTTTGGGGTCACTTTGTCAAAACTTTATGTAATTGCATAAAAGCCCCAAAAGTACTCCCATTGAAGGAGTGACCGGCCAAGGAGTAGTGTGAGTGATGGTGTGTGTTTTTGATGAAAGACAAAGTCAAGAAAGTTGAAAAAAAAAGGTAAGGTGCTGAAATAAAATAGGTATGGGTGTGAAAGCAAAGTACACACCAACTATGGCTAACATAATTTCAAACACTCAACCTTCCAATTACCTTTTAAAAAAAAAAATGTCTTGTTGATTAAAAAGTCACACCAACCAACACAAAACAAAGACTTTATGTAATCAGCCAACACCTTTGAATCAAAACATCAAACTTTTTGTTGTTGACAAGAACATAACAAGAACAATGAAGAACATCCATGAAAACCCATAAGAGCTCCCTGAACATTTTCACTCAATAAAACTCAATTTTTCACTACTCAAAAGGGGGTTAACATCCTAGGGTACTTAGGGGGTTCAAAAAGTCACTTTAAAAAACTTTTAACAAGGCAAACATGAACCCAAAAATCCACCCTTTGGATTTGGCCGAATTTCCCAAAACATGGCACCAAATTTGAGCTCCAAAATTCATGCTCTTATGAACTACATCTAAAACATTTGAGATGGCAAATTTTCAAACAAAATTTACATTCAAAGAAGCAAGAATAAAGCTTGTAACAATTACAACATTCAAATCAAAGACTATGAACTACAAAACCCGAAAGGATTCACCAACTACTAGACCTAGGCTTTGATACCACTTAAAGGAAATATTTGTGAAAACTAGTTCATTTGAGCAACATCTATGCATGCAATTAACAATTAAAAGGTGGAATCATGCTTGTATGCACTCAAAAACAAAACTTTACCCATGAAATTCAAAGCCTAGTAGTTGGGTGAACCAAGACTCAACTCAAGAACAAAGTGAGTTGAGAAATCTTATACCTTTGTTGATTCCTCTTTGCATAAGCAAAGGCTAATCACCCAAGGAGAGGGCCTTCATTCCTTGCTTCTTAGCTCCATGGATTTCTTGTAGGAGGATGGTTGAAAGGATTCTCCAATTTCCCAAAATAGAGAACCTCTAATTTTTCCACACCAATGAGAGCATTGATGAAGAGATGAGTGACCTAGGAAGATTTAGATGCTAGTAATCTCTCCCTAGGGTGGCCGGCCTCTTAGAGAGAAAAGGAGAGCATTGTGTTCTCATCTTTTCTCCAAAAGAAAACCCTAATGAAGAAAAGGCTATAAAGTCCATTTATACCTACCTTCATTGGAGTGGCAAACTTGTAATAAGTCCAAAACCCACTCCATTATTATCATGGCCGGCCATTAAGGGTTTATTGGGCTTTCAAGCCCTTTCTGTTTCACGTTGTCATACAATTTGAGTTAATGGGCTTGACATTCAAATCCAATTGGGCCTTGCGGCCCAAAACTAACCCGAGGTCTTTAACGAACATATTTGTTTGATTAAGTAACATATTAATTAACCCTAGCCATAAATAATTAAACCATTTAATTATCCTTACTCATCTCCCGTTGTTTCTTTAATCTCTACCTTACTCGGTGTACAATCCATTAGGTTCCTTTTAGCGACGCAATGGGCGATTAGAACTCTTCAAATCGATTGTGAATTGAAACTTACTTTCAATTCTCCCTTTAGTGATTATACACGTTTAGGGCTTCCACAAACCATGAGTGACACTTAACAGTATGTCATAGTTACCCAAGCTAATCAGAAGAGGTGGAGAACCTATTCAATTTAGGATTACAATGCAATACGGTCTTTCTCTAATACAATACTCTTGACCACATTGTTTGGTTTGATAGTTTATTCATGTCAACTATCCAATGTGATTCTTTTACTTATATGATTACCTTGAATGTGATTTGGAATGACTTCCTAAATCTCATTCATACTCTGGCCAAAGATTCTTAATCATATCATAGAGTATTCTCCCTCAAACGGTTTGAAGGTTAAAGATCCCTTGTTGCACATTCACTTGCCTCCATAGCTAAGTGGCTCAACCCCAACTATGTCGTGGGTACCCTCTAATGGAATGACTTTGACATAGTGAAGATCAAGGACCTAACCACAAGACAACTATGATGCCTCAGGTCAAAGGACTATTTTGCATTATCCCAACCATGAGGTCTCATGTGACATGAGTATGAGAACTCTTCGTCGATGGTGTTTAGTGGACTCATTCTCTATTGAGCACCTACATGCTTGTCTTGGTGTCAATCACACCAATGACTCAAGACTAGTCACTCTTCCTAAGAGAATACATAGCATGTACTGATATTAACGAATTGTCAATGCCTAATTGGCAATCCTATGATCAGGAACATTTAGGATATGTATATGAAAGAGAATGGTCTCATGAATCTAACTTCTTTAAATAACATTCTCCCAATTACATATTCCTTGGACTTATCGTTTAAGCATATAACATGTATATGAGACACCTTAAACAATAATCTTTGCCCTTTTTATATACTTATTAAACTAAATTAGTTTAACATGTGAAATGTCCGTAAAGTATCATCATATGATTGGATTTTAGGGCATATGTCCAACAGCACCGCCTATCGTCCTTAAACCGATGGGCAGTCAAAGAGAACTATTCAGACATTGGAAGATATTCTGAGATCTCCAGTCCTGCAATTTAGAGATGCTTGGCACAAATGCTTACCTTTGATAGAATTCGCCTACAACAACAACTTTCATTCCAGCATTGGTATGTCACCATTTGAGGCGTTGTACGGGAAACCATGTCGTACACCATTGTGTTGGTCCGAGGTCGGAAAAAGAGTTTTGGTTGGTCCTGAAATCATAGATGAGACGACACAGAACATTTAGGTGATAAAGGCTAACCTGAAGGCAACTCAAGATCGACAAAAGAGTATAGCAAATAGACATTCAACCGACAAAGTATACAAGGTTGGAGATTGGGTATTCTTAAAGTTGTTGCCGTGGAAAGGCGTTCTACGATTCGGGAAAAAAGGAAAGCTAAGCCCTCATTACATCGGGTTGTACCAGATCATTGAGCGAGTTAGTGAAGTTGCTTATCAACATGATCTACCTCTAAAGTTGTCAATGGTGCATAATGTGTTCCACGTGCCCATGCTATGGACATAGGTCTATGATCCGTCACATGTGATTCCTCCTCAGCCATTAGAGATTAACCCGGATTTGACTTATGATAAGGTTCCAATAACAATTCTAGATTGGAAAGACAAAGTTCTCAGGAATAAGACCGTTCGTATAGTGAAAGTCTTATTGAGAAACCACTTTGTTGAGGAAGCTACTTGGGAGACAGAGGAGCGTATGTGAGATCATTATCCACGCTTGTTCTTTGATTACGATATGTAGTAGTGTTGAAATTTCAGGGACGAAATTTTCTTAAGGGGGTAGGTTGTGACAACCCATCCCAAATTTTCCATGTAATTTTATCACCGAGTATGTAAATTGACTTTTATGCCCTTGTTGACAAAGTGACGTGGACATGCTTATTCAACTTTTAAATTTTTTTTCTCGTTATCATAATTAAATAGTACTCGTTATTACGAACGCTTGGGCACGAGTCAAGCTCGAATCAGACTTGTAACAAAAGTTACGTTACGTTAAAGTGTGTTAACAACGAGTAAATTTGTACATGTGTGTACTAATATTCCAGTGTTGGAAACACGGTTTTCGATAAGGTACATTAGATTACGTTAGATTTCGTCTGACTTCATTTGTACAAAATCCTATCCTTTTTCTTCTTTAAAATTGGAACTGTGACTTGTTGTTCACTCACCAATCAAATCCATCCCTCACATATCTCTACCAATCAGACTCACCAATCAAATCCATCCCTCACATCTCTCCACCAATCAGAAAACATCATCTCACTCTCTCTTATCTTCTTCTTCTCTCTCTATCCTGAGACTCTTTATTTTCTGCAACACCAAGGATCATCATCAAAACCTCACAGATCGAGCATAAAACCATTATCATCGCGATCCTCTCATCCTTATGAATCTAACCTTACGAACCAATTCTCAAATGGTTGAGTTTTGACTAGTCAACTCAGAAGCTCCGACTCAGACAAGTTTACTCCAATGTGATCCCACCCGAGTTACGAAGTTTTGGAGGTTGTGGAAGCATCCACACAACTTCCTGGAGTCCCTGGGCTAAGTTTAGTGTGCAGACCATGTCGAAACACATGGTTTCGAGGAGTCGAGTTTTAGGTTGAGACTTTTGAGGCATTTTCAGGCCTCTTCCCATCCATCTTTGTACTTCCAAAAGGTATAGACTTGTTCTACTCCTCAAGAGCTTCATTTCTATATAAATTTCATCAAAAATGGTTGAGATATGAGAAAGTTATGAAGATTTGAATTTTTCCCCAGAAATCGGTGAAGTTTTCCAGTTCCCGGCGAAACCAGACGGCGGCGACCGACAAAGGTCCATCGAAGAAGATGACGAATATTCCATCAAAGTTGAGGGAATATTCTAACGGAGTCAGGTAATGCCGTTAAACCCTGTTAATTGTTTAAAGGAATATTCTATCAAGTCTGACGAAATATTCCGTTAAAGATGCATAGGTAACTTTATTATGTTGACTAGAATTATTGAATGTTTAGGCATGTTTATATTTATGCATGTAGTATGCTCATCATTGCTGCATCTCGGTGTTAGTGCTCGCTCGGGGCCAGTGCTAGTCTTTCACGTGTATGTTCACCTCTGTACTGCACGCTCGCCATGGATCCAAGTAGGTGCCAGTCCTGTCGTACAATTTGGATTAGGCAACTCTGACTCGTAGGTGACCGCGATTATCACTAGTCTTCACGTGATTGTAGCACTAGAGCGTACTTATACATTACACCATAGTCCTGTACATGTCAGAAACTATCTACATGAACTCGTTTGCTAGCGTAGATTGATAAGCAACCTGTTTTCATTATGCTATTGTTGTGACATTGTAGTTTGGCGTATTCTAGCATTATTGTTATTTTCTGGAAACTATACATGTTTTACAGCGAGGGGTTAGTATATTCGGAAAATAAATGTGTTTTATAAACCTTTGTTTTTGTGCCCACTCACCCTTCTGTTTTTCACCCCTTCAGGTCTTAGATAGCTAAATTCTCTGTGGCGTACAAGGAGCTGATGATTCTGACATATCTAAATAAATGTAGGAACTAATCCCGGTTGTGTATTAAGCACTTTAATTAGTTCCGATTGCACACTCTTTTGTCATCTATGCTCTGAATATTTGTATTATATGGGTTCTACCCACTACTACACAGTCACTTTATTAGTTTAAATAAGTTCTAGTTTCGGTTTTAATTTATTCACATTTTTACATCACTTACACTTTTGGTTACGTCACCTTCGGGTGACGGCCAGCACGCCTTGACTTCGGTGTGTCAATACATGTCTCGAAATGACAGTCAACGAAAGTCAACAATCTCGCCTTTAGGCATTTTCGTTAATTCACTATCTTAAAATTTATAAAATCGTAAAGTTAGGGACGGGATGTTACAATACCCAATTTATTTGTTTTTTATATAACTTTATATTTTATATTATTAAACTAAATTATTTTTGTAACATCCCACATCGCCTAGGGGAGTGGATCCTGTAAGCCTTATATGTATATTCCTATCTCTACCTAGCACGAGTATCGAGGCATCACGAACCATCGTCGCCTAGAATAATTATCAAATAACGTCTCATAATTCTTATCAATATTTGTGCTAGGGAATTGTAGGACGGGCTGGGATGTGTCAATTTTCTTTGCGCGACAAATCTTTCGTCATGCAAAATCCTAAAAATTTGGGCAGGCGCCAAAAATGGGACGTGGGAAATTTTATTTTTAAATTTTATGTAAGACTTTGTGCGACCAATATTTCGTTGCGCAAACTTGTATCCTTTGTTGCACAAAGTGATACAATTTTTAAAACCAAAATAACTCATCCACAATTTTCTCAATGTCTTTCTTATTCTTTTACCTCTCATCTCCTTCCCTCTCCTCAAATCCAACCCTTTCTCTCACACTCACTCCTCTCACTTAATCTCTCTTCTCTCTCTCTTCTCTATCTCTCACTCTCACTTACTCTCTCTTTTTTATCTCTCACTCTCACTCACTATCTCTCACTTGTATATTCTCATCTCTACCTAGCACAAGGCCTTTTGGGAGCTCACTTAACTTCGGGATGTGACACTCTCACTCTCTCTTCTCTATCTCTCACTTAAACTCACTCACTCTCTCACACTCACTCCTCTCTATCATTCTCACTCACTCTCAATCTTGCCAAAAGGTATTTTCTCCCCAAACTTTTTATTTTTTTTCATTAATATGTGTTTTTGGAGTTAATTAATTGGGTTTGGTGTGGGGTGGAGTTTGGGGTATGCCAAATTTAGGGGAGATTATGCTCATTTCTTGGTATTATTTTATGTTGTTTTTTGGTTATTTCACCATGTTTGTTTTGTTCGTAGGGAATCGTTGAGACTTTGACGGCGAAAGTTGAAGATTAGGATGCTATTGGACCATATCCCACGCCACTACCACCACATTAGACTTGTATTAGGATTTTATTATTGTATTTTGTTATTTGATGTGTACATTTTTAATGTAATATATAATATGGATAATTTGATCACTATTTTTCATATGTAATTTTATTTTGAATATGTCAATTTAAATTAAAGTAATTAAAAAAATAAAGATACAATTAAATTAAATTCAAAAAGTAAAAATTCAAAAAATCTTGCGCTACCAAATATTTCGTCACACAAACAATTACTATAATTAAATTAAAATAAGAGACATAATAAAACAAAAATAAAATATCTTGCACAACAAAATATTTCGTCTCGCAAACAATTAATTTCGTTGCGCGAAATATTAAATTAATTTAATTAAAAATTAAAAATCAAAAATCAAAAACTTTGTGCGACGAATATTTATCTTCGTCGGGCAAACCCTAAGGTAACGAGCTTTGCGTGACAAAAATTTTTTCTCGCAAGGTTTTGAGCGACAAAATCATACTTTGCGCAACAAATCTTATTTCGTTGCGCAAAGTGTTTTTTGTAGTAGTGTAAGGTTTCGTCGATAAAGGAATCTCAAACCCCACTTTTTTAGCCTACCAGTTAGGTATCATAATCACATAAAATGAAGGACTTTATCAATCTTACTTGTATTACAAGACACCTAATATAAGATTGATATCTTTAAGAGATCAAATCACAATATCTACATTAGTCTCCAAAATTACATTCCTATTATATGTTGTAGACCATTTAAGGTTGATTTACATTGGAATAAATCCAACATGCATAAGATCAACCCAGTTAATTTGAGTGAGTCTTCACTTGGATTATATATAGCTTTACAAGTTGAGGTTGTTATAGTATAAACCTATCTCTAAGTACAAATGAATTCAAATTACAAATACATGAACTGAGCAATGCTTTACACGGTTGAGAAAGAGTCTAAGATGGAGTAGGACTTTGGTTCTTCATTCCCTATTATTGTCATTTCGAGCTAGTCATTTTTCATTAGCCGAGGAAGGAAGAGTTCGGATGCTATCCAAAGTGTGACTTTGACTTGGTGAGCGGGAATCCATTAATTCAAATTGCACGGATCTGGATTGCTGACTTGGAAAACATGTAAGATTATTAGGTTTATCAATAACATGAAAACTATTGGAATAAGTCAATATTTAGAAAAAAAAAAAAAGGAATGTAAATATTTTGTAATTATTAGAGTCATGTTTTTGGAAGGATATTGTGTCCTTTATTTTGTTTCCTTTTATAACAAGGATTGTATGTACCTTTTATTCAAATTTGTGGAATACATAAGGGTTAAGCCGTAAAATTCTATTTGGCATTGAGAGCTAGTTTTCAATCCAAAACCCTAAACAAAAACTTTGTGCTGTTGCGACTGTAATCAAGTCCAGCACTATAAACGTGTTGCTACAAGCTTTACGGTGAGTAGTATAGTGTTCCGTGCTTTGTTGTTGTCCTTGTATTGTTTTTCGTAGGGATGAGCAACGGTTATGGCGGGCGGGTAACCGCATTTATTTACCCATAACCATTTATGCTCATACCCGCATAACCGTTTACCCATTGGGTAATTTCCTAAACGGTTATACCCATACCCATAACCGTTTATAAACGGTTAACCATACCCATAACTGCATATGCATTTAACCATAACCGTTTAATACTCGTTTACCCATTTACCCTTTTTAACCCGTTTATCTTTTTTTTTTTTTTTTTTTTACCATTTCCACTTTTCACCCGTCTACATGTTTTTTTTTTAACAACTTGAAAATTTAAAAAAAAAATTATTGTATTCTTTTTGACAATTAAACACCGTTATAGGTACATTCATCATACATTTCCGTATTTTAATTTTTTAAGTCCTTATACCTTTCCAATAATTGAAATAATAATTTACCGACGATATTTCATATAAAACCTTGATGGCTATGTCTCGGCATATAAGCATATATATGTTACAGACATAATCAATATGCACTTGTAATTAGCATAGTGTAAAAAATAAACCGATGCATGTTGGCGAGGGCCAAACAGTGTGTGGCTTGCCAAAAAGGTTTATGCTTTGTAGGCTTGTATTAAAAATTGGAGTCATAGAAATATAAGTTATTGAGCACATCATATAGGTTTTATGCTACACAAATCATGCACTATAGTCAATAGCATTGATCTAAGTTTTGTTCGATAGTGAACATGGTTTGTGTTAATTTTACATATATAAAATAAATGGGTAAACGGTTATTTGTTTATAACCGTGGTTAATACCCATAACCACCCATTTAAATTTCACAGGTAAACGGTTAAACCCATAACCGTTTATTTATCTAAACGGTTACCCATAACCGTAACCGTTTAATTTAAATGGGTGGGTAACCGCGGTTACCCATAACCAATGGGTATTTACCCATCCCTAGTTTTGTCGTGCTGTCTGCCAAAACAAAAGGAAAAAAAAAATAGGGATTGGTTGCTGCTGGAATTGCAATGTACAATCCATTTTTTTTCTCCTTTGTCTTTTAGTGTTGCTGCTTGTGTTTTTGCAGCATGAAAAGTGGTGTACAATTGCTATGGTCTTGCAATTGACCCTGTCAGTGTGTTTCAACAGATGGTTTAAACTCAGTATTCCACTGATATTAAAGTTCTACGTTCTGACAATGGTAGAGAGTACATAAATTCTGAGTTATCCCGGTTTCTACAAGATCGTGGAATTATTCATCAAACTACCTGTCTACATACTCTGCAACAGAATGGGGTTGCTGAGAGAAAGAATCGTCATATCTTGGAAACTGCTCGTGCCTTGCTTATTGGTGTGTCTGTGCCTAAACGTTTTTGGCCTGAAGCCATTACCTATGTCGTGTATGTGATTAACCATATGCCATCTCGAGTTGTAGAATTCCGTACACCTCTGCAAGTATTGACGGAACATGTTCCTGTAGTATCCACTAATACCCTTACTCCTCGTGTGTTTGGATGTGTAGCATATGTTCATATTCACAAGATTCATCATAGGAAATTGGATCCATGTGCCCTTCGGTGAGTTTTTGTTGGGTTTGCCTCCCAACATAAAGGGTTTAAGTGTTATCATCCTAAAACTCGACATATGTATGTGACTATGGATGTTACTTTTTCTGAATCAGAGTATTTTTATTCTTCGATCTCATCACCTTTAGAACACCAGGGGGAGAACACTAGTGGTGATCAAGTTGATCCTGGGTGGTTAGAGGTACCAGAGAATGTGATATGTAGTTTAGGGGGAGCATATGTTGACGACAAGGTTGAAAATGGGACACCAATCTCTCGGCAAGAAACTGCCAAAGAAGCTATAACAGTCTAGCAACCTACTGTCGAACCAAGTAATTCAAGGGAAGAAGTGCCGCCTGCAGAACCCACATCACCCTCTCTCTCTAGCTCGATAGTGCCACCCAATGTGTCTACTCTAAATATCCCTAAGGTAAGTACTATAAATGCTCATGTAACTAATCCAAATGATGATGTAAGTACATATAAGTTGCCGCCAAGGCAAAATTTTGGTGTTCCTCCTGACAGGTTTTCTCCTGAAGGAAAAGTAAAGTATCCAATAGCAAATTATGTGTCATGCAAGAACCTTGCACCGGAACGCTAAGCCTGGGTAAATAATGTGGAAGCAATCCAAGCACCAACCCGAGTTGAAGAGGCCTTGAAGGATCCTAAATGGGCAGCTGCAATGGATGAAGAAATGATGGCACTACACAAGAATGATACATGGGAGGTAACGGAGCTACCTAAAGGCAAGAAACCGGTTGGGTGTAGATGGGTCATTACGATCAAGTACAAGGTAGACAGATCGGTAGACATGTATAAAGCTAGGTTAGTAGCAAAGGGTTATACTCAAACTTATGGTGTTGATTATTAGGATAATTTTTCTCTAGTAGCGAAGATGAATACAGTACAAGTTCTGATTTCTTTAGCTGCAAAATTGAATTGGCCACTGAAACAGTTTGATGTGAAAAATGCTTTTCTTCATGGGCACTTGGAAGAAGAGGTATATATGGATTTTCCTCCGGGGTACAATGTTGGAGGGAAAACGTGAGTACGTAGGTTGCGAAAGTCACTTTACGAACTTAAGCAATCACCTTTTGCAAGTTTGGTAGATTCACTCAAGTTATGAGAACGATTGGGTATTATCAAAGTCACTCGGATCATATATTATTTGTGAAGCGGAGAAGTGGTAAAGTGACGGCCTTAATTATTTATGTGGATGACATGATAATAACAGGTGATGATTCTGAAAAAGATGATGAAGTTAGAACAAACCTTGCAGCCGAGTTCGAGATGAACAATTTGGGAGATTTGAAATATTTTCTTGGCGTGGAAGTCGCTCGGTCATCTAGAGGTAATTTCTTGTCTCAACGTAAATATGTTATGGATTTATTAAAAGAAACAGGCATGCTGGGATGTAAACCTGTGGACATTCCCATCGTAGAGAAACATTATTTGGGGATTTATCCAAATCAGGAACCGATTGATAAAGGTAGATGTCAAAGACTAGTGGGGAGGCTAATTTATTTGTCTCACACTCGTCCAGATATTGCCTATGTCGTAAGTGTGGTAAGTCAATGCATGCACTCACCTAGTGTTGATCATATGGCGGCGGTAATGAGAATCTTGGCATATTTGAAGTCTGCCCTGGGTAAAGCAATTTTGTATGAATATCATGGACATATGAGGATTGAGGGATTTACTGATGCTAATTGGGCAGGTGATGTGACTGATAGAAGGTCTACATCTGGGTATTTTACATTTGTTGGAGGTAATTTGGTTACGTGGCAGAGCAAGAAGCAGAATGTGGTATCATGGTCTTCTGCCGAAGCCGAGTATAGGGGTATGGCACATGGCGTGTGTGAGATTCTTTGGCTATGAAAATTGCTTTGGAGTCGCGGTTTTGAACATAAGGAGGCAATAAAGTTGTATTGTGATGATAAGTCCTCTAGAGAAATTGCTGGGAATCCAGTACAGCACGATAGGACTAAGCATGTTGAGGTTAATAGACATTTTATCAAAGAAAAGCTGGAAAAGAAGATTGTGTCAATACCATTTATGAACTCAAAGGAACAACTTGTAGATATTCTTACCCATGTCGTGTGTAGTAGAAGGTTCAATGACTCGCTTGTCAAGTTAGGAATGAGTAATATCTATGCTCCAACTTGAGGGGGAGTATTGGAATAAGTCAATATTTAGGGAAAAAAAAAAGGAATGTAAATATTTTGTAATTATTAGAGTCATGTTTTTGGAAAGATATTGTGTCCTTCATTTTGTTTCCTTTAGAGTTCCTTTCTTTTGCAGCTGCAATGGGAGACAGATTTATAACTCGTGACATAACATATGTAAACAATGCTGGTCTATCAAAACACCAAGCAGTTGCCCTCCGAGCTGGTGCAGACAAGTCAGTCATTTTCCAATGCTCCGTCGTTGTCTACCAAGACACTCTCTACACTCACTCCAAAAGCCAGTTCAACAGAGACACCCAAAACTACATAACACAATTGATTTCATTTATGGAAACTCAACAACAGAAGCTTTAAGGTTCATTGGATTCCTCACTACCAAACAAGAAAATCGGAGAGCATATATTACTGTTAGAGGAGTGAGTAACAACCTCACTCTCTCACATTATTACAAATCAATCACAACCATCCATTCTTAAGTCATCATGTAAGATGCCTACAGTTGTCATGAGCTATGACTCATTTCAATCTAATCTAGATGCCATATAGAATATGATCAAAAGGCTCACATTAAATCTTACAACTTGCATACAATAAAACCAACACAGCAAATACATTTATACACCAGTACTCCCTTCTAAATGTTTTGCTGATTTCACTCGAAGTGCAGCTCTCAAATACTCCAATCAATCTTTAGGAAGAGCCTTGGTAAAAATGTCTGCCAATTGCTCCTCTGTTCTGCAGTAGTTCAATTCAATTGTGCCATCTTGAATAGCATCCCTTATAAAGTGATACCTCATGTTGATATTCCTTGTTTTTTGGTGGAACACTGGGTTCTTGGACATAGCTATGGCAGAGGTGTTGTCACACAGCAAAGGTGTAGCCTCCACTTGTTCCTCTCCAAAATCAGATAACACAAACCTCAGCCACATTGCTTGTGTTGTAGCTTCTGCAGCACTTACATATTCAGCTTTTGCAGTGGATAAAGCCACACTACATTGCTTAACTGAAGCCCAAGAAAATATCCCCGACCAAAGTTGAATTCATAGTCTGAAGTACTCTTTATATCATTTACGCTTCCTGCCCCGTCACTTTCACAATAACCTATCAACACAGCAGCTTTACCCTTCACATACTTAATTCAAAAGTCCAGTGTCCCTAGTACATATCTCAAGACCCTTTTAGCTGTCCCCATGTGCGTCCTGGTAGGCTTTGTTGGAAATGTGCCCTAAAGCCAATCATATGATGATACTTTACGGACATTTTACATGTTAAACTAATCTAGTTTAACTATAAAGGGCAAAGATTATTGTTTGAGCCGTCTCATATAAATGTTATATGCTTAAACGATAAAGTCCAAGGAATATGTGATTGGAAGAATGTAATCTAATGAAGTTAGATTCATGAGACCATTCTTTCGTAGACACATCCTAAATGTTCATGATCATAGGATTGCCAATTGGGCATTGACAGTCCGTCAAGATCGGTACGTGCTATGTCTTCTCTCAGGGAGAGTGACTAGTCTCGAGTCATTGGTGTGTGTGACATCAAGACAAGTACGTAAGTGCTCAGTAGAGAATGAGTTCACTGAACGCGATCAACGAAGAGTTCTCATACTCATGTCACATGAGAACTCATGTTTGGGATAATGCAAATTAGTCCTTTGACCTGAGGCATCACAGTTGTCTTGTGGTTAAGTCCTTGATCTTTGATTATGTCAAAGTCACCCCATCGGGGTGTCCACGGCATCGTTGGGGTTAAGCCACTTAGTCATGGAGGCAAGTGAATGCGCAACAAGGGATCTCTAACCTTCAAACCGTTTGAGGGAGAATACTCTATGATATGATTTAGAATCTCTGGCCAGAGTATGAATGAGATTTAGAAAAGTCGTTCTAAATCACATTCAAGGAAATCATATAAGCACACGAATCACATTGGATAGTAGACATGAATAAATAAACTATCAAACCAAACAATGGGGTCAGGAGTATTAGATTAGAGAAAGACCGTATTGCATTTGTAATCCCAAACTGAATAGGTTTTCTCTACCTCTTCTGATTAGCTTGGGTAACCATGATATGCTGCAAGGTGTCACTCATGGTTTGTGGAAGCCCTAAACGTGTGTAATCACTAAAGGGAGAATTGAAAGTAAGTTTCAATTCACAATTGATGTAAAATGGTTTTAATCGCCCACTGCCTCGCTAAAAGGAACCTAATGGATCGCACACCGTGTAAGGAGGAGATTGAAGAAACCATGGAGATGAGTAAGAATGATTAAATGGTTTAATCATTTATTTATGGCAAGGATTAATTAATATGTTAATTAATCAAACGAATAAGTTCGTTAAAGACCTCGGGATAGTTTTGGACCTTAAGGCCCAATGGGCTTCGAACGTCAAGCCCATTAACTTAAGTTGTATGACAACTTAATGAATAATGATTCACAAAGGCCCAATTAGTCCAAAATATCCTAATGGCCGGCCATATTGTTTAGGGTAGTGAACTTGGACTTATTTACAAGTTTGCCACTCAAATGAATAAAGGTATAAATATGACTTTATAGCCAAAATTCATTAGGGTTTTTCTTTTGGAGAAAATTGGTGAGAACTTGTCTCTCCATTTCTCTCTAAAGAGGCCGGCCACCTTGGGGGGTGCATCTTGCAATCCCACTATTCCAAGGTCACTCATTTCTTCTCCAATCTCTCCTTGGTGAAGAGACTTAGAGGTTCTCAATTTTGGGAACTTGGAGAAACCTATTCTTCCATCCAAATCCATAGATTTAAGATGCAAGGAATGAAGGCCCTCTCTTTGGGTGATTAGCCTTTGCTTATGCAAAGAGGAATCTACAAAGGTATAAATTTCAACTCACTATGTTTTGAGTTGAGTTTTGGTTCACCAATCTACTAGGCTTTGAATTTCATGGTTAATGTTTTGTTTTTAAGTGCATGCTAGCATGATTCCGCCTTTAATTGTTAATTGCATGCTTATAGATGTTGCTTAAATGAACATGTTTTCACAAAATATTCCTTCAGGCTTATGTATAAATCTTGCCAATAAACATAATGCATACATCAAATCTAGTCTAGTAGTTGCTAAGTATAACAAACTACCAACCATTTTTCTATATAAGCCTTCATCAGCATCCTCACTTCCATCAACCTTAGATAGCCTTTCATTGATTGCAAGTGGAGTCTTCACAGCTTTACAATCTTTTAACCCAAACTTCTCAAGTAAAGACTTGGCATATTTCTTCTAATGAATAAATATACCCTTATCAGTTTGAATTATGCCTAAACCAGGGAAATGATGTAACAAAATCTGATATCTCATATTGTTTCATCATATCCATCTTAAATTCTTGAATCATTTCATCATAACTCCCTATGTAGATAATGTCATCTACATACAGAGACACAATAAGCACACCTGCATCACTGAATTTAGTATACAAAGTAGCTTCACTTTGACTTTTCTTAAACCCAAACTTGTTGAAGTATGTATCTATCTCATCATACCAAGCTCTGGGAGCTTGTTTCAGACCATATAAATGCCTTTTTGAGTCTGTAAATTTTGTCTTCTTGCCCTTGGACTTCAAATCCCTATGTTTGATCAACATATACTTCCTCATGTAGTGTACCATTTAGAAATGCAGATTTGACATCTAATTGGAACAATTTCCATTCCTTTTGAGCTGCCAATGCAATTAAAGTTCTAATGGTATCAAGCCTTGCCACTGGTGCAAAGGTCTCATTGAAATCAACCCCTAGCTTCTGCGAATAGCCCTTGGCCATTAACCTTGCCTTGTTCTTCTTCACTGAGCCATCCAAATTAAGCTTTGTCTTATAGACCCATTTGACACCAATTACTGGTTTATCAAATGGCCTATTAACTAACTCCTATGTGCCATTCTTTTCTATCATTTTGATCTCTGTGGACATAGCTCTTCTCCAAGCTTCATCCCCTGATGCCTCTTCAAAACACTCAGGTTCTATTACACAGAAATTGCACCTCTCATACACTTCATTCAAGCTCTTGAACCTGACAGGTGTGTGATCGTACTTTTGTGGTCCAGTGTGACTCACTTGTTCCCCTTGGCCTGGAGGAGAAACAATAACTTGTTCTTGTTGCTCCTGCAATGGTTCTGTGCATTTCAATTCTTCATCATTCTCTGCAAATTCAACATCACTCCCTTTATCTTCATATACTTCATTTGAGACTGAAATGGGCAAATTCTTCTCAACACAAGATTTCCAATCCCAACAAGAGTTCTCATCAATGATTACATCGCTAGAGATAACGATCTTATTAGTTTTATGATTGAATTACTAGTAACCCTTCTCACATGTTCCATAACCAAGAACAATGCATTTGACACTTGTTGCATCTAGTTTCTGTCTCATCTGTGATGGAACTTATGCATAGCATAAAAATCCAAACACTCTTAAGTGTTTCACTCTAGGCTTCCTTCCACTATAAGCTTCAAATAAGGTTTTCTTATTCAGGGCTTTGGTAGGACATCTATTGAGAATATAGACTGCAGTGTTAACTACTTCTACCCAAAACTCAAATGAAATACCCTTCTCCAATAACATGCACTTAGCCATTTCTACAATGGTCCTATTTCTTCTTTCTGCAACACCATTCTATTGAGGGGAGTAGGCTACTGTGAGCTATCTTTCCAAACCAAGATATTCTCAAAACTGAGAAAATTCAAGGGAAGTGTACTCTCTTCCCTTGTCACTTCTTAATTTTTTTAGTTTGTACCCACTTTGTAGTTCAACAGTTGCTTTGAATTTCTTGAACACACCAAATGCCTCAGATTTACTTCTCAGAAAATAAACCCATCCCATTCTGGTGCAATCATCTGTGAATGTGATGAAATACTTGTTTCTAACTTTAGTAGGTGCTTGCATTGGTCCACATATGTCAGTGTGAATCAATTCCAATGGTAAAGCAACTCTGCACATTGTTTCTTTAGGAAAAGTATCTCTAGAATGCTTGCCAAGTGCACATCCCTCACATATTATGGTGTTCACTTTTAGCTCTGATAGTCTAGTTACCATTTCATGTTCTTGTAGCTACATTAGAGCATTCTTGTTTAAATGCCCTAGTCTTCTATGCCATATCTCAGCAGCTTGCCCAACACTAGCTTTCATGGTAATTTGGATTCCTGGTTGCAACTTCAACGGAAAGCTTTGATTTCCTTTCATAGGGATCTTGACAACAAGGTTAAAGCATGTGAAATCATCATAGATTCTAACTTCAATTCCTCTAAATACAAGGTAGTATCCATGCTTCATCATCTATCCCACACTCAACAAATTCTCTTTCAAACCAGGTACTAACATTATCTCCCTTATGTACCTTTTGCCTTGCTTAGTTTCAACCAGTAAATCACCCTTTCCAACTACATCAACCAATTGCCCTATGTCCATCTCAACTTTGGCAGTGATACTCCTATCTTTCACCAGTAGGTCTTCTCTCCTTGTCATATTAGATTTGTTATCGAGTAACCCATAAATTTTCAGAGCTTTCTTCGATCGTAGCAAAGCCCGATTCTCCTCCGAGTTCCGTCGCTATCAACCACGTCATAGTTTCACGCCCAAATCGAGATCAAACTTGTCTCTGAGGCCATGATAATGTTTTAATTTATGGATTGAATTTCTTCAATGGGATAGTAAAAACAGAAATGTACATAGAGAAAGAGATTAGAAAGCCATGGAAGCTTCAAGGTTTATTGGATTCATCTTTACCAAGTAAGAAGCATGGAGAGCATATATTACTGTTAGAGGAGTGAGTAACAACCTCACTCTCTCACATCATTACAAATTAATCACAACCATGATTACACTTGTCATGAGCTATGACTCATTTCAATCTAATCTAGATGCCATATGGAATATGATCCAAAGGCTCACATTAAATCTTACAACTTGCATATAATAAAACCAACATAGGAAATACATTTATACATCAATAGTATCTTGGGAGGCATTGGAAACAGTATTCAAGAACAATTATCTCGTAGTCTTACTTGGATGACTCTATTAATAGGGTTGGTTGGTCACCTTAGAGTTGTGGGTTCGCTTTAAAGACATTGTATTATGGTAAGTACTTGAATTATGGCCATAGGGCTTTAACTTCCGGTCAGGTTCGGTGGTGGGATACCATGCATCAATTACACCAGCGGCTGCACAAGCTTTTATTGTAAGTGATTGCATCTCTGGGAACCTTTTGGTTACCTTCTAGTGGGGTGTCTTTTGATTTAGGAATCACTAGATGATCCCAATAGCGGTTCGCACTCTTAGTATAGCTTTTGATACAATGATACTTCAGCTGCAATGCGAACATACAAAGTTTATAAAAATACTCAATTTAGAATGCCAAAAGATAAACTGTAAGCACCAAAATCACTACCTTTAAAGGGATTATGCATTTATATAAAGTTGTATTTGTAATTGGTTAGATATGATGTCGAGCCTAAGGACAATCCAACAAAAGGTTGGTTGCTTATGTGATTGCAAAGGTGGTGTAATTATGCCCCATCATGTAGAAGGAATTTATAAGATACTACAATCCTATCAACAAAGAAAGAACTAATTTACATGAAATTGTACTAAACTAAGAACCCCAAGATTACATGAATATACACAAATAGGCAACACTCCCCTTAAGTTGGTGCATATAAGTCGCACATGCCTAACTTGTGTAAGAAACCTGAATACTTATGACTTGAAACAACCTTTGTGAGGATATTTGCCAACTGACATTCTGTTCTTATTGTTGGTGCCTCAATTATTTTCCCTTCATATTTTTCTTTGATGAAGAATCGACCAACTTCAACATGCTTTGTTCTATCATGTTGTACCAGATTATGTGTAATGTCATGAGCAGCTTTATTATTAAAAAATAATTTCATAGCATGATCATGCTTTATGCCCAAGTCACTTAACAGAAGCTTAAGTCACAAAATTTCACAAATCCCCACGACCATACCTATGTGTTCAACTTCCGCACTGGAATGCGCAACCACATTCTTCTTTTTACTCCTCCATGTAACGTAGTTACCCCCAACGAATGTTAAAATAACCAAATGTTGAGCGCCTATAGTCAACTGAATCTACCCAATCTAAATCAGTGCAACCTTCAACTCTAAGATAGCTATTATTTTTAAGCAAATTCCTTTGCCCGGACTTCCCTTTAATTATCGCAAAATCCACATTATTGCATTTGTATGTTGTTTTCCAGGGTTATGCATGTATTGACTTATTACACTCAAGGCATGAACAAGATCTAGTCTTGTGTGTGCCAAGTACATTAACGAAACATAGACCGTATTGATCTTGGCCACATGGAAAAATGTATCTGTATAGTTAATTTCGTTACCAGTCTTGCCTTGAAGTGATGTGAAACCCCATCTCAATTATGTGTAATTTTATAATAAAGGAAATATGAAATTACCATTATGCCTTCATCCCCTACCCAATCCGGATCCCCTTATTGGATTTCTTCCAAAATTCTCCTTCTCACTCTGAATGCCACGTGGTAGTTCCCTATCTCTCTCTCTCTCTCTCCTTCTCTCTTCTCCCCCTAGACACTCTCTCTCTTAGCTCACTCACTCTCTCTGGAAGCTTTCTCTCTCTCGGACTTTTCTCCCTCTCCCTTCCCGGTGACACATACACCCGCCCGCACACCTAAAGAACCACGACACCACCACCACCATCAAGTGGACCTTCTATCTCTCTCTCCCTCTCTCCCTCATCTCTATAAAGCATCGAGACACCCAGAGGCCACCCAAACCTCTCCAACGAACCCCATGGCCTTCGAGCCACCAGGCCTTAGCCTTTTAACCCAAACCCAGGGCCTTCGGCCCACTAAGCTTTAACCCAAACCCATTTCCCTTGGGCCAGGTTACAAGCCCAAAACCTTTAGCCCAGACCTTTGGGTCGTGTAAAACTTGGGCCTTTGGCCCATTGAACCCAAGTCCAAACTAAATAGGCCTATGCCCAGGAACCAAGCCAAGGCTCAAACCGAGCCAAAACCCTAACCCAGGCCGCGCGTGGGCTGCGCGTGGCCCTACGACACCAGCGACTTTTCCGGCCATCTTGACCACCGGAGTCGCCACCTTGCAGCGGCGCATACAAGTACCTGAGGTCCCCCTTATGTTTTTTGACATCCTAAATCCGTTTATGACGTCCATTTTCAAAAATTCAATCTTTATGATAAAGTTTTTTTAATTGGACCCTTTATGTGCTTAGGTACGATTATTAGCAGCAATTTGTAAAAAAAAGGAAAGTAAATAAGCACACATGGTGTTTTGAACCCAAGACCTCCTTATTATTTTCAAATGACAAACCACCACTTCTAGTTAAATTTTTGTGTCTTTGAATCAAATTTTATAAATTTATACTCTTATAAAAACATATATAAATATACCGCCCTAATAATTTTGGTGCCCCTAATTTTTTTGGGCCCTGGACGGTCGCCCCTCCTGCACTGGGCCTGGGCCGGCCCTGTCTGGTATACACGTAGGTAACACGATAAACAAAATTTTAATTTTATAACCCTAAAAAAATACTATAATAATTATATATATTAATTTAACAAAAATTATAATAATTATATATATATATAAATTAAATATTAAAAATTGGTGACCATTGGATTAGCTTAAATATAAATATCATTTAATTTCTTAAGTGCTATACGTACAAAATAAATAAATTTAAATCTACTTAATAAATATATATACCATTGAACTTGATGGGATACGAATTGTACGAAACTAATTTCAATGATCCAACTGTCAAACTTGTTTGTATATGCTTCGATATCGCATCAGCAAAAATTTGCAAAAAACAAACATTCAGAGATCAAGTAACGAGACAAAACTTTTCGACGGTTATCAATGAAAAATCATGATTTAACGGTTATTTTAACTCCAATTTTGATGATTTTTTTACAGCTACACTCCTTGACCCTATATGAATACAATGAATAGACTCGATCTTCAATTTAAAATATTTACACTAGTGGATACCATAAAATCTTATGTTATACTTAATGAAAGTATGAGTAAACTCTTAAGTGTTAGTGAATCTATTGTTTTGATGGGATACGCATTCTATGAAACTAGCTTCAACTATCCAACCGTCAAACATGTTTGTATATACTTCGAGATCGCATACGCCAAAAATTGCAAAAAACAAACATTCAGGGATCAAGTAACGGGACAAAACTTTTCAACGATTATAAATGAAAAATCACGATTTAACGGTTATTTTAACTTCGATTTTGATGCTTTTTTTACAACTACACTCCTTGTGTCACAGCCCGTCCCAAAATAAATTAGCGATGACGTGAGTTGACTATTTTACCCTTGGACGTGAGTGTTGTGGTGTGTGTTATGCTTGTTATTGGTGGTCCAAACTTATGTTTTTCCTTAATTTTTGGACCAAATTAGAACTTAGTTTTTGTGGTTTTGGTTGGTGACCCACGTGGACCACTCACACACACACACACAAACTCTTCCTCTCTCTCTCTCTCGTGCATTCTCTCTCTCCTTCCTTATAGATTTTTCAGAAAATCCGTACAAAACGTACGAACAAACTCCAAGCTTTCCATTTCAGGCACGGATCGACATTAAAAAGGTAATGTTTTTGTTCCCTACAAGCTCCTCAGTCCATTCGTACTATTTTTAGAACTTGAAACCTTCGAAAACCCTAGTTTCTCTCGAACTCCGATTTAGGTACTATTCATGCAATCGTAAAATCATGTGTTTTTTGGGATTTCAAGCTTATAGGTAGCTTAGGGAGGTCCTCACGAGGCTCGAAGTGGTTCGTTGGAAGAATTTGGACGTCGGATTATTGAGAACCATGAGTTTTGAAGAATTGCCGGAATATCGAGTCTTTTTCTGTCGATTTTCCAATGATTTCAGGGCTCGACTCAGGTATAGTTTTGTTCGTTTTGGTGAGATCTTCAAAATGGTTCAAGTTTCATGAAGTTTGGTGTTAAAACAAGAGATATAAGGTTTTGAAATTAAACCCAGAAACCGGCAAAATCAACGGCGTCCGGAGACTCGTCGAAGAAGATGAAGGCATATTTCGTCAATTTTGATGGAATATGATAACGGTGTTAGATGACGCCGTTAATAATCAATGGTATATGCTTGGTTTTGGATGGAATATTCCTTAACACTGTTAGGGTTACCGTCAATGTGCCTGGCACGTGCCCGCGCATGGAAGGCGCGTCTGGCCGTGTCTTGGCCGGAGCGTGGATGGTCGGAAATTTTTCTAAAAATATGGGGATGTTCGTGAGGTTGTGTAGATCACGTTGGTATATTCAAACATCCCATTTGAGCAATGTATGCGAAGTTATTAGCTAGTATTGGTTAGGTGCTTTAAATTAACCTTTTTATAGTTGTTTCTCATATAGGGGAGGCTTATCCCGAGGACAAGCGCAGTCAAGGGCGACTCGAGGGCTACGACGCTTCAACATACCAGTGAGTGGGCTTTTGGTTTTCAGTATATACTTATATACTTGATATTTTCCTAGAAAATGCGTTTAAATGAAAGTATGCCTTGAAATGCAATGCATATAAATTTATATTCTGTATATGAACTGGTATATGATGCATATTATATAATTGTGGTCATGTGGACGCTCAGGTAAGCCCAAGTGAGTTATGAATTGTGATCGTGATTAAAGTTGTGATTGAGAAATATTGAGCTCATAAACCTGCACCTGGGGTGATTGTGATTTAGCCAGAAATATGGCACAGGCCTGTTTATAATGTCACCTCCCACCCCATATGCTCTCATTGGATCCAATTTAGGTGCACAGTCTTGTCGTACAGACCATGATAGGTGGTTCCGACTTGTAGGTGACTAGCGATTTATCGCCCAGCTATCATGAGAGCGTAGTATTGAGCATAATTATATTACACCCAGTCTTGACTTACAGACCCTTTTAGTGGTTCCGACTTATGTGCAGTGTAGTGCCGTATAGGTCATTGTAGTGACTCCGGCTAGATTGAATAATGAGCTATGAATTCAGCCGTACAAACTTATGCAGGGGTTCCGACTAATATGTTATCGTCCATGAATTTATTCTCACCTGAGTTACTTATTCTATTTTATGTTTTGGCATGGCATACTTATGAATATGATTATGTGAAGCATGATTTGAATTGAGATATTTACATATATATATATATGCATATGTTTATATTCTATTCTGGGAAAATTATACATGTTTTACAGCGAGGGGTTAAAGCATTTTAAATGATGAAATGGTTTTGAAAAACATTTGTTTTTGCCCACTCACATTTTCTGTTTTACGTCCCTCCAGGTTTTAGCTAGTCTTGCTGTTGGTGGCGTACGAGGATTTCGGCGGTACTGACATAATAAAATAATTGTAGGACATTTTCTGGTACTATATAACTAGTACTTGTCCTACTGGACTGCACCTAGACTTTCTATGCTTTGATTAGGAGTATTTACACTTGTATCTCACTCCTAGCACTTTCTGTTTATTAGTGCACAATAGTAGTTTTCGGTTTTTATTTATTTGTATAATTCTTATCTTTATTGATTCTACACTGTGCACATGGCTATGTCACCTTCACGTGACGACCAGCATGCCTCGATCTTGGTCGGGGTGTGTCAGTTTGGTATCAGAGCCTAGGTTAGCAGTCCTATATATCTAGTGAATGATCTAATCCTTGTGATGTCTTCTATCAGAACTATGCCACCTCATAGAGAGCCACGTCACTCAGCTGAGCCTAGTTTCCCTGATATTGCTCAATTAGGGGAAGCTATAATTAATGCCATTCAGTCTTCGTTCCGTCCACCTTAAAGGACACCCCTTGAGACTGTGCATAACCTGAAGCTGACTCATTTCATGGGAAATGAAGGACATGAGGGAGCAGAGAAGTGGCTTAATCATGTTGAGAAGACTTTCCTTGTGATGCAGAGTCGGGGGAATCTTCCTCCTGATATGTCGGTCGAGACAACTACCTGGTTTTTGGGTTCAGAGCTTGTATCCTGGTGGAGACATGAGTCATATCAGATGCCACCAGAGGTTGTTGCCGATTGGGAAGTGTTTAAACAGTTGTTTCGGAAACGGTTTATTCCCCCTGAGTATATTGACGTCAGAAACAAAAATTTACGCATCTGAAACAAGGAAAGATGTCAGCGAATGAGTATTACAGGAAGTTCACTGATTTGTCTCGATATGATCCAGAGGTTGTTGCTAATCCGGTCGAGATGCTCCGTCACTTCAGGTTGGGTACTAAGAAGAAATGGCGTTCTATAGCGCCATCGACTCCCTATGCCACTTACCAAAAGTTTTATAAGGTTTTACTGCGGATTGAGGACTCAGAGAACATGCCCAGTGAAAGTGAAGATGAAGAAGAAAAGAATGGGAACAGAGGCAAGATGATAAAGGTAAAGGTCAAGCATCTCAGGGACCTCGTAAGACCCAGAGCTTTAGAAGCGGTGGCAGTTCCAGCTCTTCTAGTGGAGGTTTGAGCTCTAATATGCAGATCAGAAGTGGTAGATTTTCTAGAGGTCAGAGATTTTAGAGGCAAAGGGACTTTGGTGGTTCAGGTGGATCGGGTGCTCCTTGATGCCGCATGTGTAATAATAGGCTTTTTGGGGAGTGTAGGAGAGGTAGCAGTGCATGTTATACTTGTGGACAGATGGGGCATAGGGTTGCTCATTGCCCTCAGAATCAGTAGAGGCCCCAACAGCATCCCTTACCACCGTCTGCATCGATCCAGCAAGCTTCAGGATCTAATGGTTATGCCAAGACGGGACGAAGAGGTGCTTATCATTATCAGGGTGACGTTGCTCTTTATGCTACAGGGCAGTATCAGTACTCACAAGATCCTCATTATCAGGGTGGTCACCCTCAGTAACAGGGAGGTTCTGTGCCATATCAACCATATTCAGCTGGTGGATCCCAGTGGTACCAAGGGGGACAGCCCCAACAAGTAGAGATTGCTACTAGCAGTGCAGGATCTTCGAGGCAGTCTGGTCTGCCAAGACAAGGACGAGGTGTTCATGCTAACAAAGTGAAGGAAAATTTTGTGAAAACATGTTCATTTGAATAACATCTATAGCATGCAATTAACAATTAAAAGGCGGAATCATGCTTGTATGCACTCAAAAACAAAACATTACCCATGAAATTCAAAGCCTAGTAGATTGGTGAACCTTGACTCAACTTAAAACAACATTTGTTAGTTGAGAAATTATACCTTTGTAGATTCCTCTTTGCATAAGCAAAGGCTAATCACCCAAAGAGAGGGCCTTCATTCCTTGCATCCTAGATCTATGGATTTGGATGGATGAAATGGTTCTCCAAGTTCCCAAAATTGAGAACCTCTAAGTCTCTTCACCAAGGTTAGATTGGAGAAGAAATGAGTGACCTTGGAGTAGTAAGATTGCTAGCTAAACCCTCCAAGGAGGCTGGCCACTTTAGAGAGAAATGAGAGCTTCTGTTCTCATCCTTTCCCCAAAAGAAAACCCTAAATGAATTTTGGCTATAAAGTCATATTTATACCTTAATTCATTGGAGTGGCAAACTTGTAAATAAGTCCAAAACTCACTCCATCTCTAAATGGTCGGCCTTAGGGTATTATTGGGCTAATTGGGCCTTTGTAAATCATTATTCATTAAGTTGTCATACAATTTAAGTCAATGGGCTTGACGTTCGAAGCCCATTGGGCCTTAAGGTCCAAAACTATCCCAAGGTCTTTAACGAACTTATTCGTTTGATTAATTAACATATTAATTAATCCTTGCCATAAATAATTAAACCATTTAATTATTCTTACTCATCTCCATTGTTTCTTCAATCTCCACCTTACACGGTGTACGATCCATTAGGTTCCTTTTAGCGAGGCAGTGGGCGATTAAAACCATTTCAAATCGATTGTGAATTGAAACTTACTTTCAATTCTCCCTTTAGTGATTATACACGTTTAGGGCTTCCACAAACCATGAGTGACACCTAGCAGCATATCATGGTTACCCAAGCTAATCAAAAGAGGTGGAGAACCTATTCAGTTTAGGATTACAAATGCAATACGGTCTTTCTCTAATACAATACTCTTGACCACATTGTTTGGTTTGATAGTTTACTCATGTCTACTATCCAATGTGATTCGTGTGCTTATATGATTACCTTGAATGTGATTTGGAACGACTTCCTAAATCTCATTCATACTCTGGCCAGAGATTCTTAATCATATCATAGAGTATTCTCCCCCAAACGGTTTGAAGGTTAGAGATCCCTTGTTGCGCATTCACTTGCCTCCATGGCTAAGTGGCTTAACCTCGACGATGCCGTGGACACCCGCGGATGGGGTGACTTTGACATAATCAAAGATCAAGGACCTAACCACAAGGCAACTATGATGCCTCAGGTCAAAGGACTACTTTGCATTATCCCAACCATGAGTTCTCATGTGACATGAGTATGAGAACTCTTTGTTGATCGTGTTCAGTGAACTCATTCTCTATTGAGCACCTACGTACTTGTCTTGATGTCACACACACCAATGACTCGAGACTAGTCACTCTTCCTGAGAGAAGACACAACATGTACTGATCTTAACGGACTGTCAATGCCCAATTGGCAATCCTATGATCAGGAACGTTTAGGATGTGTCTACGAAAGAATGGTCTCATGAATCTAACTTCTTTAGATCGCATTCTCCCAATCACATATTCCTTGGACTTATCGTTTAAGCGTATAACATTTATATGAGACGGCTCAAACAATAATCTTTGCCCTTGATATTAAACTAGATTAGTTTAACATGTGAAATGTCCGTAAAGTATCATCACATGATTGGTTTTAGGGCACATTTCCAACACAAAGGTCGTGGTGGACGACAGTAGAATCAAGGACGTATCCATAACATGACACTGCAAGATGCTCAGAACAATCTTGATTTAATCATGGGTACGTTAAATATTCTTGGTCATTTTGCTAGAGTATTGATTGATTGTGGTGCTACATATTCTGTTTTTTCTCATACATTTGCTTAAGTGACGCAACCTCATCCTACACCTCTAGGATACAATTTAGAGTTTTCTATGCCTAGAGGGGATAGATGTTTTGTGGATTAGGTATATCCAGGATGTCTAGTGATGGTGGAGGATGTGGTTATGCCAGCTAATCTTATGTCGTTGGACATTGTGGATTTTGATGTGATTTTGGGCACTAATTGGTTGCACTATAATCGTGCCAAGATAGATTGTTATGGAAAGACAGTTACTTTCCATCATCCTGGATTACCTGAAGTTACATTTGTAGGAGAGCCTAGTGGGGTGAGGCATGGTGTTATTTCTGCCATGAAAGCCAAAAGATTGTTGTAGAAAGGTTGTCAGGGATATTTGGCTCATGTGATGTTGAATGATAATGCTCCTAGTAGTGTGGAGGATGTACGTGTGGTTAGGCATTTTTCAGATGTGTTTCCTGATGATTTGCCTGGATTGCCGCTAGATAGAGATGTGGAGTTCGTTATTGATCTGCTTCCAAGTACGAATCCTATATCTTTGTCTCCTTATAGAATGACTCCTGCTGAATTAAGGGAATTGAAAGTTCAGTTGCAAGAATTAGTGGATAAAGGTTTTATTCAGCCTAGTAGTTCACCATGGGGAGCTCCAGTTTTATTTGTGAGAAAGAAAGACGGAACCTTGAGGCTATGCATTGATTACAGCCAATTGAATAGGGTAACAATTAAGAACAGTTATCCGTTACCTCGCATAGATGATTTGTTTGATCAACTCCGAGGTGCCTATGTATTCTCTAAGATTGACCTGAGGTCTGGTTACTACCAGTTGAAGATTAGAACTGAAGATGTCCCTAAGACCGCATTCAAGACTCGATATGGTCATTATGAGTTTCTTGTGATCCCATTCAGGTTAACTAATGCGCCAGATTGAATAATGAGCTATAAATTCAGCCGTACAAACTTATGCAGGGGTTCCGGCTAATATGTTATTTTCCATGAATTTATTCTCACCTGAGTTACTTATTCTATTTTATGTTTTGGCATGGCATACTTAAGAATATGATTATGTGAAGCATGATTTGAATTGAGATATTTACATATATATATATATATATGCATATGTTTATATTCTATTCTGGGAAAATTATACATGTTTTACAGTGAGGGGTTAGAGCATTTTAAATGATGAAATGGTTTTGAAAAACATTTATTTTTGCCCACTCACATTTTCTGTTTTGCACCCCTCCAGGTTTTAGGTAGTCTTGCTGTTGGTGGCGTACGAGGATTTCGGTGGTTCTGACATAATAAAATAATTCTCGGACATTTTATGGTACTGTATAACTAGCACTTGTCCTACTGGACTGCACCTAGACTTTCTATGCTCTGATTAGGAGTATTTACACTTGTATCTCACTCCTAGCACTTCCTGTTTATTAGTGCACATTAGTGGTTTTCGATTTTTATTTATTCTTATAATTCTTATCTTTATTGCTTCCACACTGTGCACATGGCTACGTTACCCTCACGTGACGGCCAATATGTCTCGATCTCGGTCGGGGTGTGTCACCTTGACCCTATATGAATACAATGAATGAATTCAATCTTCAATTTAAAATATTTACACTAGTGGCTACCACAACATTTTATGTTATACATAATGAAAGTATAAATAAACTCTAAGTGTTAGTGAATCTATCGTTTTGATGGGATACGCATTCTACGAAACTAATTTCAATGATCTAACAGTCAAACTTGTTTGTATTTGCTTCAAGAACGCATACGCCAAAAATCGAAAAAAACAAACATTCAGAGATCAAGTAACGGGAAAAAACTTTTCGACAGTTATCAACAAAAAATCACGATTTAACGATTATTTTAGCTCTGATTTTGATGATTTTTTACAGCTACACTCTTTGATCTTATACCAATACAATGAATGAACTCGATCTTCAATTTAAAATATTTACACTAGTTGATACCACAAAATCTTATGTTACACTTAATGAAAGTATGAATAAACTCTCAAGTGTTAGTGAATCTATTTTTTTATGGGATACGCATTCTATGAAACTAGTTTCAACGATCCAACCTTCAAACATGTTTTTATATACTTCGAGATCGTGTACGCCAAAAATTGCAAAAAACAAACATTCAGAGATCAAGTAACGAGACAAAACTTTTCGACGGTTATCAACGAAAAATCCACAATTTAACAGTTATTTTAACTCCGATTTTGATGATTTTTTACAGCTTCACTCCTTGACCCTATATGAATACAATGAATGAACCTGATCTTCAATTTAAAATATTTACACTAGTTGATACCACAAAATCTTATGTTATACTTAATGAAAGTATGAATAAACTCTTAAGTGTTAGTGAATCTATCGTTTTGATGGGATACGCATTCTACGAAACTAATTTCAACGATCCAACCGTCAAACTTGTTTGTATATTCTTCGAGATCGCATATGCTAAAAATCGCAAAAAACAAATATTCAGAGATTAAGTAACAAGACAAAACTTTTCAACGGTTATCAACAAAAAATCATGATTTAACGGTTATTTTAACTCTAATTTTGATGATTTTTTTACAGCTACACTCCTTGACCCTATATGAATACAATGAATGAACTCGATCTTCAATTTAAAATATTTACACTAGTGGATACCACAAAATCTTATGTTATACTTAATGAAAGTTTGAATAAACTCTTAAATGTTAGTGAATCTATTGTTTTGATGAGATATGCATTCTACGAAATTAGTTTCAATGATCCAACCGTGAAACATGTTTGTATATACTTCGAGATCACATACGCCAAAAATTGCAAACATTCAGAGATCAAGTAACAGAACAAAACTTTTCGACGGTTATCAACGAAAAATCACGATTTAACGGTTATTTTAACTCCGATTTTGATGATTTTTTACAGCTACACTCGTTGACCCTATATGAATACAGTGAATGAATTCGATATTCATTTTAAAATATTTACACTAGTGGATACCACAAAATCTTATGTTATACTTAATGAAAGTATGAATAAACTCTAAGTGTTAGTAAATCTATCGTTTTTATGGGATACGCATTCTACGACACTAATTTCAACCATCCAACCGTCAAATTTGTTTGTATATGCTTCAAGATTGCATACGCCAAAAGTCCCAAAAAACAAACATTCAGAGATCAAGTAACGGGACAAAACTTTTCAACGGTTATCAACGAAAAATCACGATTTAACGGTTATTTTAACTCCGATTTTGATGATTTTTTACAGCTATACTCCTTGACTCTATATGAATACAATGAATGAATTTGATCTTCAATTTAAAATATTTACACTAGTGGATACCACAAAATCTTATGTCTTGATGATCGATGAAAATTGAGGATTTTGTAAAAGGAATAACATACAAGCTTTGAGTTCCATTGACAAGGTTTAAAATTTTGAGAAAGGCTTCACAACCTTGAAAACAAAAGCTCCTTCATTTTGCATATCCTTGCACATTTAATATTTTGTAATAGACTAGTAGTGTATGGATGTTTGTTTATTAGGCTCTTATTTTCAAGTATAGATGTAGTACTTAAACGACAAATGTGTTTTAATGTTTTGAAATAATATTTATGTGGCAATGTGTGGTATGTGCAAATTTAGGAATTTTTTTTTCTTAACGGATCATTACGTGTGTAACACAACACGACCCATTAAGATAACAGATGTTACACGAAAACGACACGTATACGACAAATATGACCCGTTTACCAAGCCTAGGCTGAAGTGCTGTGTCAAGTCTTAGTACTACCCTTGGCAGAATGACAAAAGGAAACAAAATGGGAATGGAATAAGTATCCAAAACTACGATTTTGCTACAATATTTACATGCATTTAAATTAATATAATTGTTATTTGATGGTTATATATAATTCCTGTAAGTAATGTATCTGACCGTCGAGGTTGTAATAATTGTATTAAATACATATAACTATTGTATAAAATACAAAAAATAAGAAACAATAAAATACAGAAGATGACTATAAATAATTTGAGTCTAAAATCCGAAGTGTTTTTTTATCAAAATAAGTTTGGAATACTTCGGAAAAATTCAAAACGAAAATTTGGAATTCTTGGAATTTCTAAATGAATTCTCGTTTTTTTTTTTTTTTTTTTTTTTTGTTTTGGAAAATATTCAAATTCGGAAAGTTTTTACTATCGAAATCGAAAACACCATTCCAACTTGCACTCCTATATGCAATAGATTAATGTCACTTATGAACAAAAGCAGATGTATCAACGCTAATTTACAACATGCTAGAAAGTGTCATTTCTCACCCCCCCCCTAACGACGAAAAAAATGTCTTATTAAATTGACAACATGCAAAATTGCACTACATATGAGTACAATTAAAAAGAAATAGAGTTGAATCTTAAATTTAACCAGTGAACTATCTTTGCATATTCTATTACTTGTTGGTTGAAAAATTAACCTCATCCAAAACGATCACGATGATGCATGTGATTAAGATGCTTCTCTCAAGAAGAAATTAGCGATGAATAAAATACACAAAGCTTTTTGTAAGCTATGAGAAATTGTATGGTCAAAATCAATCTCAAGTGACACGAAATAGCCAACAAAAATTGAGGCCCTTAAAATAATTACTGAATAAAAATTCTAAATTCTAAAGATATCACATAAAGGATCCATCATTTGTCGAGTTTTAATCAATGTAAAAGTATTGGCACCTAAATAAAGTCTTTGCATTAGGTTGAAGAAGAACAAGATTTGTGTTAGACCATCTTCAATGCTAAAGGTCTTAAACCCAAACTTGATGACCCTAACATGTTTTTTACCCTCCAAAAACCTTTACTATTAATGTTAGATCTCATATCGCCCATGGGAGTGGATCATCTATGCCTTATATGTACATGCCGACCTCTTCCTAACACGAGGCCTTTTGGGAACTCACTAGCTTCGGATTCCATCGGAACTCCGAAGTTAAACGAGTTCGGGTGATAGCATTCCCAGGATGGGTGACCTACAGGGAAGTTCTCGTATGAGTTCCCAGAAACAAAACCGTGAGGGCGTGGTTGGGGCTCAAAGCGGACAATATCATGTTACGGCTGAGCCGAGTCTTGGATGTGACATAATGGTATCAAAGCCACTCTGTTGTTCAGTGTAAGTATGCCAACGAGGACGTCAGGCCCCTAAGAGGGGTGGATTGTAACATCCCACATCAACCAACAGAGAGGAGGTAATATGCCTTATATGTACATGCCCACCTCCATATAGCACGAGGTCTTTTGAGAGCTCATTGGCTTCAAATTCCTTAGGAACTTCGAAGTTAAGCAAGATCATGTGAGAGCAATCCTAGGATGGGTGACCTACTGGGAAGTTCTTACGTGAGTCCCCAGAAAGAAAACTGTAAGGGCATGGTTGGGGCCCAAAATGGACAATAGCGTGGTACGATGGAGTCGAGCCCGAGATCTGGTGAACCCTAGGTCGAGATGTGACAATTTGGTATCAGAGCCAATCCCTGGCCGGAAGTGTGTCGACGAGGACGTCGGGCCTCTAAGGGGGGTGGATTGTTAGATCCCACATCGCCCAGGGGAATGGATCCTCTATGCCTTATATGTACATGCCCACCTTTTCCTAACATGAGGCCTTTTGGGAACTCACTGGCTTCGAATTCCATCGGAACTCCGAAGTTAAATGAGTTCAGGCTAGGGCATCCCAAGATGGGTGACCTACTGGGAAGTTCTCGTGTAAGTTCTTAGAAACAAAACCATGAGGGCGTGGTTGGGGCCCCAAGCGAACAATATTATGCTACGGCAGAGCTGGGTTTGGGATGTGATAGAATGGTATCAGAGCCACTCTACTGTTCGGTGTGAGTGTGCCGATGAGGACATCAGGCCCTTAAGTAGGGTGGATTATAACATCCCACATCAACCAACGGAGAGAAGGTGATGTGCCGTCTATGTATATACCTATCTCCATATAGCACAAGGCCTTTTGAGAGCTCACTGACTTCGGATTCCGTAGGAACTCCGAAGTTAAGCGAGATCGTACGAGAGTAATCCCAGGATGGGTGACCAATTGGGAAGTTCTCGTGTGAGTTCCCAGAAACAAAGCCATGAGGGCGTGGTCAGGGCCCAAAGCGGACAATATCGTGATACGGTGAAGTCAAGCCCGGGTTGGGATATGACATTCAAACCATGTAATCTAAAAATTTAGCACTTTTATATTCATTGTTGAAAAAGTGCTTAATCTCATTCATTTTCTTGTCAACTTTTTTGAAGTAAATTTTGTTGATGTTACTTAAATTTATTTTTACGAGCCTTTTAACCTCATAAATCACATTGCAATAGTTTATTTTATCAAAACAATTACAAACATAGCAGATGTCGTTTTACCACAGTGGCAAAAAACAATCATGTATATACACTATAGTGCGGCTTCGATCTTCACTGATTCATGTCCCTTCTAACAACTAACTATTTAACCCACTAACATTACTGTTTGTTAAAAAAAAAGGGTCATTTTGGTTCCGGTCCTTCATCAACATAATTGTTGGACTGAAACATTATTTGTTTAAATATTGTGATCAAGGTCCTTAGCATCATCTAAGAGATTTAACTTATGCATATCTGCATTTTGTCACATCCCGGCCCGGGCCCCCACCACATCCTAGGCTCGATTCCGCCGTAACACCATATTGTTCGCTTTGGGCCCCGACCACGCCCTCATGATTTTGTTTCAAGGAACTCACACGAGAACTTGCCAGTGGGTCACCCATCATGGGATTGCTCTCGCGCGAACTCGCTTAACTTAGGAGTTCCGATGGAACCCGAAGCCAATGAGCTCCCAAAAAGCCTCGTGTTAGGTAGAGATGAAAATATACATATAAGTCTTACATGATCCACTCCCATGGGTGACGTGGGATGTTACAAGGCACACCCCTTGTGGGCCCGACATCCTCGTCGGCACACTTTCGACCAGGGATTTGTTGGAAATGTGCCCTAAAACCAATCATATGATGATACCTTACGAACATTTCACATGTTAAAATAATACAGTTTAATTTTAAGGGGCAAAGATTATTGTTTGAAGCCGTCTCATGTAAATGTTATACGCTTAAACGATAAGTCCAAGGAATATGTAATTGGGAGAATGCGATCTAAAGAAGTTAGATTCATGAGACCATTCTCTTTTGTATACATATCCTAAACGTTCATGATCATAGGATTGCCAATTGGGCATTGACAGTCTGTTAAGATCAGTACGTGCTATGTCTTCTCTTAGGGAGAGTGACTGGTCTCGAGTCATTGGTGTTACTGACACCACAACAAGTACGTAGGTGCTCAATAGAGAATGAGTTCACTGAACACAATCAACAAGGAGTTCTCATACTTATGTCACATGAGAACTCATGGTTGGGATAATGCAAAGTAGTCCTTTGACGTGAGGCATCATAGTTGTCTTGTGGTTAGGTCCTTGATCTTTGACTATGTCAAAGTCACTACATCCGAGGGTGTCCACGACATAGTAGGGGTTAAGCCACTTAGCCATGGAGGCAAGTGAATGCGCAACAAAGGATCTCTAACCTTCAAACTGTTTAAGGGGGAATACTCTATGATATGATTAAGAATCTCTGGCCAGAGTATGAATGAGATTTAGGAAGTCATTCCAAATCACATTCAAGGTAATCATGTAAGTAAATGAATCACATTGGATAGTAGACATGAATAAACTATCAAACCAAACAATGTGGTGTTGGAAATGTGCCCTAAATCCAATCATATGATGATACTTTACGGACATTTCACATGTTAAACTAATCTAGTTTAACTATAAAAGGCAAAGATTATTGTTTGAGCCGTCTCATATAAATGTTATATGCTTAAACGATAAAGTCCAAGGAATATGTGATTGGGAGAATGTAATCTAATGAAGTTAGATTCATGAGACCATTCTTTCGTAGACACATCCTAAATGTTCCTGATCATAGGATTGCCAATTGGGCATTGACAGTCCGTCAAGATCGGTACGTGCTATGCCTTCTCTCAGGGAGAGTGACTAGTCTCGAGTCATTGGTGTGTGTGACATCAAGACAAGTACGTAGGTGCTCAGTAGAGAATGATTTCACTGAACGCGATCAACGAAGAGTTCTCAAACTCATGTCACATGAGAACTCATGGTTGGGATAATGCAAAGTAGTCATTTGACCTGAGGCATCACAGTTGTCTTGTGGTTAAGTCCTTGATCTTTGATTATGTCAAACGTCATTCCATTGGAGTGTCCACGGCATCGTTGGGGTTAAGCCACTTAGTCATGGAGGCAAGTGAATGCGCAACAAGGGATCTCTAACCTTCAAACTGTTTGAGGGAGAATACTCTATGATATGATTAAGAATCTTTGGCCAAAGTATGAATGAGATTTAGGAAAACGTTCCAAATCACATTCAAGGTAATCATATAAGCACACGAATCACATTGGATAGTAGACATGAATAAATAAACTATCAAACCAAACAATGTGGTCAAGAGTATTGTATTAGAGAAAGACCGTATTGCATTTGTAATCCCAAACTGAATAGGTTTTCTCTACCTCTTCTGATTAGCTTGGGTAACCATGATATGCTGCAAGGTGTCACTC
The DNA here is from genome assembly GCF_916048215.2 of Malus sylvestris. NCBI lineage: Eukaryota > Viridiplantae > Streptophyta > Magnoliopsida > Rosales > Rosaceae > Malus > Malus sylvestris. Next base: position 37,058,612 of record NC_062272.1, on the reverse strand, counting down.
ATGGTTTGTGGAAGCCCTAAATGTGTGTAATCACTAAAGGGAGAATTGAAAGTAAGTTTCAATTCACAATCGATGTAAAATGGTTTTAATCGCCCACTGCCTCGCTAAAAGGAACCTAATGGATCGCACACCGTGTAAGGAGGAGATTGAAGAAACAATGGAGATGAGTAAGAATGATTAAATGGTTTAATCATTTATTTATGGCAATGATTAATTAATATGTTAATTAATCAAACGAATAAGTTCGTTAAAGACCTCGGGATAGTTTTGGACACTAAGGCCCAATGGGCTTCGAACGTCAAGCCCATTAACTTAAGTTGTATGACAACTTAATGAATAATGATTCACAAAGGCCCAAACAACCCAAAAAAAATACCCCAAGGCCGGCCATGATGTTTAGGGTAGTGAACTTGGACTTATTTACAAGTTTGCCACTCAAATGAATAAAGGTATAAATATGACTTTATAGCCAAAATTCAAAAAGGGTTTGTTTTGGAGAAAATTGGTGAGAACTTGTCTCTCCATTTCTCTCTAAAGAGGCCGGCCACCTTGGGGGTGCATCTTGCAATCCCACTACTCCAAGGTCACTCATTTCTTCTCCAATCTCTCCTTGGTGAAGAGACTTAGAGGTTCTCAATTTTGGGAACTTGGAGAAACCTATTCTTCCATCCAAATCCATAGGTTTTAGATGCAAGGAATGAAGGCCCTCTCTTTGGGTGATTAGCCTTTGCTTATGCAAAGAGGAATCTACAAAGGTATAAATCTCAACTCACTTTGTTTTGAGTTGATTATTGGTTCACCAATCTACTAGGCTTTGAATTTCTTGGTTAATGTTTTGTTTTTGAATGCATGCAAGCATGATTCCACCTTTTAATTGTTATTAGCATGCTATAGATGTTATTCAAATGAACATGTTTTCTCAAAATAATCCTTCATGTGGTCAAGAGTATTGTATTAGAGAAATGCCGTATTGCATTGTAATCCTAAACTGAATAGGTTCTCCACCTCTTCTGATTAGCTTGGGTAACCATGACATACTGCTAGGTGTCACTCATGGTTTGTGGGAGCCCTAAACGTGTATAATCACTAAAGGGAGAATTGAAAGTAAGTTTCAATTCACAATCGATTTGAAAGAGTTCCAATCGCCCACTGCCTCACTAAAAAGAACATAATGGATCGCACACCGTGTAAGGTAGAGATTGAAGAAACAACAGAGATGAGTAAGGATAATTAAATGATTTAATTATTTATGGCTATGATTAATTAATATGTTAATTAATCAAACGAATAAGTTCGTTATAGACCTCGGGTTAGTTTTGGGCCGCAAGGCCCAAAGGGATTTGAATGTCAAGCCCATTAATTCAAGTTGTATGACAACTTGAAACCACAAAGGGCTTGAAAGCTCAGTGAACCCTTAATGGCCGACCATAAAGAGAGGGGTAGTGAACTTGGCTTAATTGCAAGTTTGCCACTCCATTGTAAGGTGGTATAAAGGCAACTTTATAGCCATTTCATCCTTAGGGTTTCTTTTGGAGAAAATATGAGAACACAAGCTCCTTTTTCTCTCTAAGAGGCCGGCCACCCTAGAGGATTTTAGCTAGCAATCTTACTTCCTCTAGGCCACTCATCTCTTCTTCAAGTCCTACCTTGGTGTGGAGACTTAGAGGTTCTCAACTTTGGGAACTTGGAGAATCCTTTCAACCATCCTCATCCAAGAAATCCATGGACCTAAGAAGCAAGGAATGAAGGCCCTCTCCTTGGGTGATTAGCCTTTGCTTATGCAAAGAGGAATCAACAAAGGTATAAGATTTCTCAACTCACTTGGTTCTTGAGTTGAGTCTTGGTTCACCCTTCTACTAGGGTTTGAATGTCATGGGTAATGTTTTGTTTTTGAGTGCATACAAGCATGATTCCGCCTTTAATTGTTAATTGCATGCCATAGATGTTGCTCAAATGAACATGTTTTTCACAAAATTTCCTTCAGGATTGGCTCTCATACCAAATTGTCACATCCTGGCCTGGGCCGCCACCATATCCCGGGCTGGACTCCGCCGTATCATGATATTGTCCACTTTGGGCACCGACCATGCCCTCATGGTTTTGTTTTGGGAACTCACATGAGAACTTCCCAGTAGGTCACCCATCATGGGATTGCTTTCACATGAGCTCGCTTAACTTGGAGTTCCGATGGAACCCGAAGCCAGTGAGCTCCCAAAAGGCCTCGTGCTAGGTAGAGATGAGAATATACAAATAAAGCTTACAACATCCACTCCCCTGAGCGATGTGGGATGCTACAAATTTAATGTCACACAAATTATGAAATTTAAACAAATTGAAATAATATTTTTAAAATATAATAAATACTTAAAAATCAATTTTAGAATAATATTTGACACACCCTGACCAGAATCGAAGCATGCTGGCCGTCACATGAAGGTGACGTAGCCATGTGCACAGTGCGGAAGCAATGAAGATATAAGGAAACGTGTATCAACAAAAACTAAATCAACTAGAGTACTAAATAAGATAATGTGCAAGTGTGAGATTAAGCGTGAAATACACCATCAGAGCATAAATAGCCTCAGTGCAGTCCGTCTGGACAAGTACTAGATATAAAACACCCAAAGATGATCCTACATTTGCGATGCTCTATCAGAACCACCATCGAAATCCCCGTGAGCCACCAAAGCACTTTTACCTAAAACCTGGAGGAGCGCAAAACAGAAAGTGTGAGTGGGCAAAAACAAAGCTTTTCAAAATCATTTCATTTCTCAGAAATCATGCTCAGGATGAAAATCGATAGAAATATACCATGCCAAAGTATCTCAAAGAAATGCTATAAGTAATCCAATTCAACTATATCGATGCCAGATATCATATCAGCCGGATCCACCTAACGTCACCTGCGCGGCTGAGTATATAGCTCATAACCAATCTCAATCATATCAAATCCTGCACACAAGTCGGAACCACCTAAAGTGGTCTGTACAACAAGACTAGATATAAAATAAATATGCTCTAGTGCTACGATCACGTGAAGACTGTGCGAATGATCGCGGGTCACCTACGAGTCGGAACCACCTAAGGTGGTCTGTACGACAAGCATGTGCTCCTAACTTGGATCCAAGGTGAGCCTATGGTGCGGGAGGTGAACATCACGTGAAGGACTATGCCCTAACTCTGGGCGGGAGCACTAACACTGAGGTGCAAGTTTATGAGCTCTCAATACATCACATCATATCTCGTATAATTGAAGCAATCTCATATCTTAAATTTATGAACTTACCCGGCACTTACGTGTGAATCCGCAGCACCAATTATAAATATATGCAACTACTAATGCATAAATAAAATAGGCAGATACTTTGCATGGCATTTCAAAACCTATAATCATTCAAATTCATTTTCTGGGAAAATCTCAAGTATATAGGTATATACGGAAAACCAAAAGCTCACTCACTGGCATGTCGAAGGGTAGTAGCCCCTAAGCTTCGATAGATGGTGCACATCCTCAGGATAGGTCTCACCTATCTGCGAAACAACTAAATAAATGTTATTTAAAGCACATATACAAAACTAGGAAATAACTTCTCATACATTGCTCAAATAGGGTATTTGAATATACCACCATGACCTACTCAACCACAGGAACATCCCCATATTTTTAGAAAAAAATTTTGAGCACCCACGCGCCGACCAAAGCACGGCCAGACGCGCGACTCACACGCAGGCACGTGCCTAGCACACCAAACAGATTCCCTAACGGCATTAGGGAATATTCTGTTAAATATAGGTATATGTCGTTAAAGTTACCTGACGGTGTTAGAATATTCCATCAACTTTGATAGAATATTCTCCTCCTTCTTCCTTGGTTCGTGGAGTACGGCGCCGGTCACCGCTGTGATCGCCGGAAACTGGGAAAATTTTAAAACTTCATATCTTCTTCTATTCTCAACCAAAAATCATGAAACTTAAACCAAAATGAAGCTTGGGACGAAAGGAAAAAGTTTTTTCCACTCAAGAGTCCTAAAACCAACGGGACGTCGTTGGAAAATCCTTCGATATTCTGGTCACTCCTGTAAATCACCAAACCCAAGCTTCCAGACATCTAAAACGCTTCAAAATTACTCCCCGAGCTTCGTGAAGATGTCCTAAAGCTTCCTAGAACCTTAAAACTTGAAGAAAATGCCACGATCATGAGTGCATGAAAAGTACCCACGATCGGGGTTCCTGGGTTCTCGGGTTTTCGAAGGGTTCTCGGGTTTTCGAAGGATTCACGTTTAATTAAGGGTATGGATGAGTTCCTGAGCTCACCAGGAATACGAATATGGCCTCCAAAACCTCGATCCGTGAAAAAATTGTTTGGTTTGAGGTTTGTCTGTACGTATTGTATAGACAATGGAAGAAACTCGAGAGAGAGAGAGAAAAGAGTCACCGGGGTTGGGTATGGGTGTGAGTGAGTATGTGTGGTCCTGTTTTTGGGTTACTAATGACAACTAAAACTATTTATTTTAAGTTCCAAAAACTTAGGAACTAACTAGATTAGTGTAAAACCCAAACTCAAGCCACAACACTACATAACATACTCGGCGTCCAAGGGCAATTTAGTCATTTCACGCCATCTATAAAATAATTCAGGATGGGTTGTGTGACAACCCATCCCTAGTTCTAGAATGTTATAAATTTTAAAGGTGCAAATTTATGAAAATACCCTAAGAGGCGAGGGTATTGACTTACGTTGACCAACGTATAATGAGACGTGTGAAATATTCCTTTAGCGTATTTCTATAGTACTCGATAATATGGCCGCGTAGACGCAAGCAGAAGCGGATTGGGGTATTGATATTACCATTTATTATTTTATAATATTTTAAGTACCATTACATTATTTTAAGGTTAACTTTGATAAGAATGGAGGAAAGGAGAAGAAGAAACGGGGGGAGAAAAAGGGGGAAAAAGAAGAAGGGCTATTGGCTGCCCAATAAGAGAGGAATGGAGAGAGAGCTTTGGCCAAGGGTAGGAAGAGAGAGAGTGAAGGTGACCAATCAGAGGAAGGAAAGGAAGAGAAAGGAGGGAGAAAAGAAAAAGGGGGAAACCGGGTTTCCCTTAACCCGTGACCCGACCCGGTGAATTCTTCCATCTCCAGCCACCTTGGATGACAAGGTTAGTGTCAAAATGACCCTTACCACGAGACCAACCGTTCCTTCTTCCATTTTCATGTGAAAATTGGGTGGAAATTGGTGAATTTTGGGTAAAACGGTACAAAAAGGGGCCCACGGGTTAGGTTCTATTCCGCCACGATTTGAAGCTACCTCCTCCAATTACCACCACCAATAGACTCCCCTCAACCTCAGGAGCAAAGCCCAAACACTTGTAGAGGCATCAGAGTGAGCATGGAGGTCGAATCGAAGCACACCCACTTTAGGGTTTCCGATGGATTTATGTAAAATTGAGGTGTTTGTCGACCAAATTGGCCTTAGTCACAGGTATAAAACTTACTCTGTTCATTGAGATCTTTATTCCTGTAAATTTTGGTAATTTTTGGAAATAGTTGGATTTTCCGGTGAGTCGGGCGGCAGACCGCCACCCGTGGCGGCGCGTGACCAGGGGACCGTAGATGTCATCCTTAGGCTAAATTAGATGTCTTGAGTTCAGTTTTGGCAATTGTATATCGTAGGTTGATTGCTTGGACCTAAACTCATTAGGATACGTTACTTGGTAAAGATATGAATCGACAATCCAACCGTTGGATCGTCACCAAACTATAGTATGTTATAGTACGTAATATTTGAGGACCATAGGAACTTACGGATGGGAATCCAATTTACGGATCTTCCCGAACTGGATTTGTAAGTTCATAAAATAAATGTTAACCGCCACCTTGTTTTGACTATTGGTGGAGATCCAACAGTTGGATCATAATGAAATTTTAGGATGATGTTTTATAAGCATAATGTGGATCTTTGGAAGTTATGGATCGAAAATCCGAGGAACGGATCTCCCGGATTGAATTACGTAGGGTTGTAGACCCTACCGTCGATCGACTTTTGGTCAATGGGGCTTAAATCACTCTAAAACATTTTAGGGATGTGTTTTACGTAAATTACATGACCTATTGATAAGAATTCTAAGATGTGGTTTGATAATTGTCCTAGGCGCCGATCGTGCAAAACTCCTCGATGGTTGTGCTAGGAAATTGTAATACAAACTCCAGGTGAGTGGATCTTTTCCTTCTTATCATATATATATATATGATTGACAATTCCATAAGTGTTTATAAATTGATTATTGCATATAATTACTGTGAATACTTTGAAGTACTTATGTGAACTACGAATGGCTTGATCCCTATTTAGGGTACGTAGGTAGTCTAACAAGACGTTAGATGCAGTTATACAATATTTGAAATAAAAACCTTGTTTGGGAATTGAGTAATGTGAAGGAAATTGGTGAAAATATGAGTTTTAACCTTATGTTTTTAGTGATTGGATGTTGGTCATAAATCAATGTGGAAGGAATCAAGAAACTGAAGTAAGGAAACATAAGTAATGATAATTAATTAAACTAGTATTTAGTTGGACCTATCCCCGATAAATATATTCCGAAAATAAGTGATTCCGGAGTAGGGCGTTATAGATTGTGCATTTTACGCCACATTATATATATATATATATATGAATATATTAGAGAAATACTATGATATGGTTGAGTTTTAGATTTGCATTATGGCATATCCATGTGTATACTACCTACACAAAATTATTATGAATGCTTTGAAGTGCGAAGATGAACGCGGAACACATAGGTAAGTTCAGGTGAGTTATGGTATTAGTTGAAATGATTGAGTTATGGCATGATCACATTATGTTTTAGGCAACTCCAACATTGTCGTACAAGTTGCCTATGAGTTGTATATGTCACATGAGATGCATTTAGAGCTCATAAACCTGCACCCCGGTGTTAGTGCTCCTGCCCGTGGCCAGGGCACAGTCCTTCACATGATGTTCACCTCCTGCACCTTCCGCTCACCTTGGATCCAAGGTAGGTGCACAATCCTGTCGTACAGAACACTACAGATGATTCTGACTCGTAGGTGACCCGTGAGTATTCACACAGTCTTCACGTGATCGTAGCACTTGAGCGTATTTATTTACACCTAGTCCTGTCCTACAGACCACCTTAGGTGGTTCCGACTCGTGTGCAGGTATACTTATTGAGCTATGGATAAGTCATACGGGTTACTATAGGTGACTTCCGACTTATGAGCTAGCATATGTGATGAGATATGGATAAGTCGTACAGGTCACTAGAGGTGACTCCCGACTTATGAGCTAGCATATGTGATGATACAGGTCACTAGAGGCGACTCCCGACTTATGAGCTAGCATATGTGATGAGATATGGGTAAGTCGTACAGGTCACTATAGGTGACTTCCGACTTATGAGTTAGCGTTGATTTAGGAGATATGGGTGCAGTCCTACAGGTCACCATAGGTGACTCCGACTTGCATGCTAGTATGGGTTATTAATCACATGATTATTGATATTGATGATGAGATGTTGTGTTGTGGTATATTTATGGTTTATTGTTGATATACTTTTGATTTCACATTGATACGTGGTATGATTTTCTGGAAACTATACAGGTGTTGCAGCGAGGGATTATAATGCTTTAGATGGTTTCTATTAAAATTTCATTTCTAGGGCCACTCACCCTTGTTTTGTTTTCACCCTCCAGGTTTTATTAGTTGAGCTTTCTTATCGTCGAAGATTCGTGGCGATTCTTAGTATTGGAGATTCTTTCGAGGGTACGATTCTTAATCCACTCTACTATACTTACTTATGCTCTAACGTCACGTGTGAAGTGGGTTCCTTCCCACTCACCAGCACACTTTGGTATTTAGGCACTCTTAAGTTTAAATTTATTCACATTTTTCCACATCATCATACCTTATGGCTTCGTCACCCTCCAGGTGTCGGCCAACACAACTCGATTTGGAGTCCTAGTGGAAATCCCGGGTCGGGGTGTGTCAAGTTGTGACAATATTGTTCTTCACAAAAATTTTAGCAAAAAAAATAATGTACCCACATAATTATTGATATATTTTAAAACATAAAATAAATACATATAATTAGCATGGGTACATTTAGCAAAATTAGAAAATGGGTACAAATAAATTAGAAAATGGGTGCAAATAAATTAAAAAATGGGTACAAATACAAATAAAAGTTTTTAAAATATGGGCACAAAAGGAATTAATATATGGGTGCAAATTAAAACTGAAAAGAAAATTGGTATAAATTAAAAAAAGGGTTGCAAATAAAAAATGGGTACAAACTAAAAATAAAAATATATGATAAAAAATTTAGTCATAAATATAAATATACCAAATATAACGTTTCTAACACTAAATGAATATATTTAGAAATAAAAATATTTTGTTATTGAAATAATTAATGACGTTTTTTAAAATCGAAGGACCTTGATAGAAAATTGATAATGAATCAGGTTTGAACCAATGGAGTAGGAAAAATAGTGATTGGAACCTAGTTTTTCCTATAAGTTGTTTGTTTGTTTGTTTTTTTTTTTTTTTTTTTTTTGAGCAAATGATATTTTTAACACTAAGGGGGAGGGGATGAGTTTAATCTCATAATGAGCTAGCAATAATTTAGTTCATATTTTCCTTTGGCGAGAATCAAACTTAAGACATCACACTTACAAATGAAGAGGAATGTCACCAGACCGTAGTATTAAGTGATAATTTTTCCTAAAGTTAAAGATAAGAAAAGCATGAGAACCCTTGAACCGAAGGAGAATTTTGTGCTCTCAAACCTCTAGAATTTTGCTTGCCTTTTCTCTCTTCCGTCTGCGTTTTTTTTTTATTTATTTCTTTTTTGCCTCGCTGCTAGTCTGTTGCAGTTGCTTGGAACAAAGCCCTCATATCCTCCAATTGTTTTGGCATTCATCAAAACCATCCGCTTGTTAATTTGATGAGGTTAAACATTTATAGGCCTAAAAAGGCAGCTTAGGTTTTCCTATTAAACTGGTCAAATTACTTCACTTGTTAGACTTTAAATCCACCTCAAATGGATTACACAACTTTGGCTCAAATTTCCCCAGCTCAAATTTCCCCAAACACAAAGTCAACCGAATCTAAAAATTCGTACAACAGTCCCTAAAACGATCGTAATTCACATTAGGAATATGGGTTTGACATGATTTGGGCTGGTTTGGTATTGATGTGCTTTGAAAAAAAGCTGCTGTAAGAATAAGCGGCTGTGCTGTGAGAATAAGCGGCTGTGAAAAAAAGTAGCAGAGTGTTTGGTAAACTTTTTTGTAAAAGTGCTTTTGGAAAAAAAAGTTGTATGATAGTGTTTGGTAAACTTTTATGTAAAACAGCTGTGACTGTGTGAAATAACCAAAAAGGGTATAATACTAGATGTGCTATTAATTTAATTTTCTTAACAAATAAAAGTGAATTATAATATACTTTATTTTTAAAAGAAAAATATTTATAAACTTTATCTTAAATATTAATTAGTATGACAAACTACTTCAATTGAAATATTTTAGACTAAATAACTAGGATTCATTAGTACAATATTGTTAATGTACTTGAAAGTAGTCTAATTAGATGCATTCATTAAACTTGCCGCTATTCTATTTCTTTATGCTTCTATCTCATGGGATCATTCAACTTGATAATTTTGGTATTCTTCATCATCATCACTACTATCGCTCTCTTCACAATAGTCCCTGGGGTCATCAAAAGGACGATCACGTTCAGAATACCTCAGTATGTAGTTATGAAGAGCCATTGTAGCAATGACAATCTTCACTTGCTTATTGAACGGGTAATTAGGCATATCCCTTAAAATTGCCCATCTTTTCTTCCATACCCCAAAAGTTCGTTCAATGATGCTCCTAAGAGAAGAATGCATGTGGTTGAACACCTCTTTATGACCCGTTGGTTCGGGACCCCTACGAAAATCCGGGAGATGATATCTTTCACCTTTATATGGTCCCAAATAACCTCTCATTTGTGGGTAACCCGCATCTACCAAGTAATATTTTCCTGAAAATTGAAAATTTTGTTTTGTATTGTAATAATTATACAAAGCAAGTATGTAAATTGTTATAAATAAGTATGAAGATTACCATTTGGAGGCTTTGAAAAGTTTAAATTTGGATTCCGCAGCACGGATAAAAAAAACTCTTGTATCATGTGCAGTGCCTTCCCATCTGGCACAAGCAAATGTGAATTGCATGTCAAAATTACATGCAGCCATAACATTTTGAGTCGGCATTACTTTCCTACCAATGTATGAACTTGATCCGGAGGTGGTATTGAAGCCTCAACATGTACTCCATTTATGGCACCAATACAATCCTAAAAATAATAACATAAAAGAAAACCGTCAACCTACACTTATAGTTTACAAATAAGTTAGAAGACGAGTCAAACTTTACCTTAAAATAAGGCATGTATCTTGTATCTCTCCTTATTTCTTGGGGAATGCCACGAAACTCCGAATCCATCGGTTTGATAATATCTATTGCCATCTTACATACGATATCTAACATAACACCAAAATATCTACTAACAATCTCACCAGAATGTTGAAATCTCTCTTGCGCTAATCTATTTTTCACACCATGTCCCAACATATGCAAGAACATTCGTAATATTTTAATTGCATTCATTTTCCTTGAACCTTTCAATCCATAATTAGTTTGCAAGTCATTGCATAATCTATAAAAGACATCTTTGTTCATCCTAAACATTCTATAGCATCGCACATCATTTCCTCGTAGTACTTCCATCAACCAAATATTACCTGTTTGGGAAGAATTCATACACGGAGTTTTGTGGACATATTTTAAATAATATGTTTCAACAACTCTCGCTACAGCGCATATAATTACACCATCCTCCAAATCCTGAACATCATCATCAGAGGTATTCATATTGAATGTACACCTGTAACCTAACACATAATTCAACATTCCATAAGTCATAATCCAACAATCACTAAAGAGTTCATAATCCGACATTCATGAACAAGTCATAATCCAACATTTAACAAGAAATCATAATTCAATATTCAACATATAATCCAACATTCAATAAACATGTAGCAAGGTTGAATACATAACTTAATGCAAAGTACAAACCACATATATAGTCCTAATTCATAGTTTTAGGGTTTTAGCTCCTATTTTTCTTTGTTGAACATATATTTCAACCAAGTTAGTTGGACTTCGGTATCTTTCATCGTGCCAAACACCTCTCGCTTCTCTGCACTACAAAATAAACATGTAGCAAACAGCCATAACTCGCTAGGTGGCTCACAACCAGGCAATTGTGCAACAGTCGCTAACACTTCCGAAATACTATTGCCTATATGCAGTTTGGACATCAATGAGTTTGCAGAACTCCTAGTTTCATAAAGAGTAAATTGTAGCAATGGTCCCTGAACTTTAATCAAATTGGAGCAATGGTCCCTCAACTAAAAATCCATTATCATTGGTCCCTCATCTTATCAAAATGTGTAGCTATAGTCCTTTTCATCAATTTCTTCAAAATTTTGTCAAAATATGTTATGTTGGAATAACCATTTATATAATTAGGGTCCCTCAACTCATCAAAGTGTGTAATTATGGTCTTTTTCGTCAACTACGTAAAAAAATTTGTCAAAACGAGTTATGTTGGAAGGACCATTGCTACAATTGGGTTAAAGTTAAGGGACCATTTCTCCAGTTGAATTAAAGTTGAGGGACTAAAGGTAATGGATTTTTAGTTGAGGGACCATAGCTGCACGTTTTGATGAGTTGAAGGACCAATGGTAATGGATTTTTAGTTGAAGGACCATTGCTCCAATTGAGTTAAAGTTAAGGGACCATAGCTACAATTTACTCGTTTCATAAACTTCAACAAGACGGTCAATTTGACCACAAAGTTTTGCAGCACCTCCAATTTTTTTCCCTTTCTTATCAACCTTCTTCTTTTGCAATTCTCCTTGGTTAGCCGCTCTTTTTTTTCCCTTCCTAGTAGCTTGCCTTAGATCCTGCATAGTCTCACTTTCTTCCGAATCATCTAAATCAATTTGTCCTATAGATTCCTCTCTTGTCTCTGGTGGTAGTATCCCAGATGAAGGTGCCCATGCATGTTCACCAGTAGCAACTGTGTTCGAGAACATCCTATCTAACTTGTCCTCCATCTCAGGACTAATTCCCTTTTTTCGCAACCTTGCATATTCTTTGTTTATCTACAAGTAAGAAAGAATATGGTTAATACATATTGCATGATATCATAATACATATTGCATGATATCATAATATTAAAAGATAAATACACAAACCTTAATTTTATTATTCCACCACTCCTCAGAGGCATCAACGGTACCCTTGCTCGAATTCCACCCTAGGCCAGTTTCTTTACCAACTAGCTCTTTCCACAACTTCCACTCATTTTTAAGTGCATCCCACTTATTTTTCAGTTGCTTTCTTTCATAATCATGCCCTGTCTCTACCTTGAAGTTAGCTCTAATATTTGCATATCCATTTTTGTCAAAGTGAGTGCCCGGACGATGTCCAGCCTCAACCTCCTTGATGCATACATCACAAAATATAGATATATTGTGAGCATTCCATGTAGCTGTAGGATTTGACGAAGATGCCACCTTGTTTGCCATCGATACCAACTAGTTGGAGCTTCAATCTGTGCTTAAAGCTGCTTATATGTGAGTGTCATTTAAACAACAGTGCAGATACACAATACAAGTGAAAGGGTTGTATTATGTAAGGACTCAATTATATGAATTACACCGGATTAATTCTATATTAGAGGGAAAACTAAAGGTGGTTATCAATTCAAATAGAAGGCAGTTGTAACCTACACAGACTGACAGCAATTGCATCTCTGATATGGAGATGCAGTTGCAGCATATAAAGTCGATTATCGTTTTAAGCACTGTCATATTGGTTTAGTTGTAATCGATCCTTATACATATACTTGTCTACACATCCTACAAAGCTTCCAATATCTCTCTCACACAAACACACAAACAAATTCAAATTCCCAATTCACATCTCACGATCACCAAGTAGCAGAGAACAAAAGAAAAATTGATGTAACAATTGAACCAAAAATGAGAAATAGCAGCAGTCAGAAGCATGCTCGGGAATTCCATTACACAAAGGCAAATTAAAATCAGCAACAATACAAATTAAAAGGGAAGTAGAAGAAAAAAATGGACCTCCACGGAAGAACAATCACAAAGCTTAGGTGTACAAGTCTCAGTCAAACCAAACATAGAACACTCCCTCCCTTTTCTGTCTCTTTCTTAATTAGAAACTCAATCTCACATATGAATCACTACAAAAGATAATAAATTTGTGGGCAACTTTGCCCCTGTATTGATCTATTCTTTTTAATGAAAAACTTTAGTGGTTAACAGCGAACGACTAAATAAGCATTTAGGTCCACATACTTTTTCCTTTTATTTGGGGGAGGGGAATGGTGAGTGACAAACTCTTGCCATGTTGATGCAGCCCAAAAATGGGAACCACCAAGGAGAAAACAAGCAGACAGAAATATTGCACCACATGTGAATCATTGCTCATATAGTTTAAGTGATCATAGCAAAATTCAAAGTAAAGCACAACTAGTGTGGTTCTCCAACTAAATTAACTAGGAATTAAAAGTCATGATGGGCTGCAGAACACAGCATCTGAAACTAAATTAACCATAAACCATAACTTTCTTAAACAACTGGCTTCATAACAAAGTTTACAACATGAATGTGTTAGTTTTCAAAAAGTATAACACCAATATTGAGCTCTCCATTAACCTAACTATAGAAATGTGAACTTCGATTTTCATTTACCATCGTATCCATACCTTCCCCACCAAAACTTCACACTGAGTTAATATAGGCAGTAAATATTTTCACAATCATAGATATCAATGAATTCGAAACAAGTGTTATCCCGTAAGAAGCTATCGCTTATTGACTCCAGTTGGTCACAAAAAATACAACAAAATTAAGCACGGAAAACAAAAAACCCGAAATTTCCACTACCAACCTCATCGCCCGTTCCCGCTTAACTAAGAAGATAATGAAATCTACTGCTACTCTCGGAATCTTACTAACACAAAGATTTCTTGGACATATATATTCAATAATCTAAAAATTGGGTCTAAACATGAATCTACCACTAAACCCGTTTTTCTGTTTCGGTGAGCCAGCCGGATTCTCCCCAGCACACAGAGCACTCTGCACATATAGCATACATCATACAACATACACATTCTCCCCAGCGCACAAATTTTCTTGTCTCTCAAATTTTCTTGTTTCCTCCACAAACCCTAATTTTTTTCCCCAATTTTTCCCCAATTGTTTTCTCCATCCCCAGTTTTCTCGACACCCATACACTCATCCCTTTGCTCTTTCCCACCCCTTTTTCACTCTCCCCATCCACAAATTAAAAAATCCAAACAAATAAATAACAAAAATTTAAAGAAGAGAAGCTTACCAGAGGAAAGAGGGAAGGCGACGGCGATAAAAGGAGGGAAGGCGACGGCTGGCGCTGAGACCGACGAAGAGAGAGGAAAAGGAGGAGGAGGAGAAGAGGTGCAGTTGCAGGCAATAGAGGAGAATAGGGCGATTTCAGGAGGCGTGCGAGAGAAGAGGGTGTGAATGTGAGATTTCCAGGAGGGCGTGTGGCAGAGAGAAACGAGGGCAACATTGGTAATTTGAAAATTTCATTAAAAGAATTACTGTAGCTCCGTGTTTTGAAAATAAGCTGTTTTCTGAAGCTGCTATTTGCAGCTTCTGATCAGCTTCAGGATTTGGGCTTTTTTTCATCCTCAACTTTGAAATAAAGCTGTTTTCCAAAGTTTACCAAACACCAAAATTGCTACCAGCTTTTTTTCACCCCAGCTTTTTTTTAAATCACCTCACTCCCAAACCTGACCTTAATTCCATTGGAAAGAAGTCTTCCTTAGCTTTCCATCCATATATGGTAGACAAATAAATGGCAGCCCACCAAAGTTGCTGGACAGAAACTCCCATTCCAGATTTTCCACATTGTGTCACCTCCAGATTTTAGGTATCACTTTGATATCCCGAAATCTTCCCTTGAATGTTTAAGGACAGTTTTTAGGCTCTCAAACCTCCTCTACTTAAGCTAAAAATCTCTTTCTTTGCAATTAGTCCTACCAAATAAGAAAACCACAAATAAACTACAACTAAAGGATGAAAACTATATATAATCCAAGTATCAAGCTGATAAAACACATTTATAAATATGAGTCTATTAGAGGTGGCCTTCAGTCATACTTACGGATGATCTCCAGCAAGGGGAGTATGGCGTTGATTGAGGGTGTGTTGAATCCATATCGGACTGCCAACATTTCTCCAAGGAAGGAGAATTGAATCAATGGTATGGTTCTAAAGAGGAGTATGTATGATGCATGTTATATCGGAATGCATCCTTGACGAATAGCCTATGACAGGGCATGTAGGAGATGCTTCTCCAAGTCTATGTGTAGATGAACGGTGCATAAAGAATATGTGTGTTCTCGGAAAGAGAATGTATGTGGGAATCATATTAGATTATTTAGATAAATACCCATGTTAGAGTATTTATAGTGATCTTGAGAGACGTGATCCCAATAAGATTGAGAGACTATCTAGGAGGGAATCTAAGATAAGATATGCAGTCACCCTAGGATTATGATTATGTAAAATCTATTTATTTTTTATTTATAATGTATACATAATTTATAATAAAATGTACCCCTTTTTCAATTTTTTTTAACACTACGGGTACATTTATTTGACATTTATTATTACAAAGTTATATTGTTACCTGTTTTTATCTATTAATTCAATCAAAATTTTTAGTATTTTCTTTTTTATTATAATCATTTTTATTTCATATGCCATATAATCTGAGATTTTAAATCCTGTAACATGTCAAGTAATTAATATCAAACATATGAAAATACATATATAATAACAATAATGAGGTGCACGAAGTCAAGGGGCTTTAGCAAAAAATTAAATATCATTAAGGTTTTAGTCAAAGAATATTAGTGGCTGAAGTCAAAGTCTCCCTTAACTTTATTCTCCATGACTATGTTTCTAAACTCTTTTAGCTAGGGCTACAATGTAGCTACAGCATGAATATTTTGTGTCTTTAGTTGTTCAATTATTCAAGACAATTTATGTTTTGTTGAATTTCATAAAAAAAAAAAAAAAAAAAAAGAACAGTTGCAGACTGGCTGCGATGCAGAAAAGAAAGAATGAAAAAAAGAAAAAAGAAAAACAAAGACAGAGGAGAGAAATGGCACACAAAAAATTCTAGAGCTTTGGGAGCACGAAATTCTCTTTCGGTTCAAGGGTTTCTCATGCTCTTCTTATCTTTAACTATATTCTCCATGATTGTTTGTTTCTAACTCTTTTAGCTAGGGCTACAATGTAGCCATAGCATGAATATTTTGTTTGATTATCCAGGACAATTTATGTTATGTTGAATATCAAAAAAAAAAAAACAAAAACAAAAAGAACGATTGCAGAATGACAGCAAGGCAGATAAGAAACGTAGACATAACAGAGAAAATGACACACCCCGACCCAGAATGTCCACTAGGAATTTGAATTTAGCTGTGTTGGCCGACACCTGGAAGATGACAAAGCCATAAAGTGTAGTGATGTAGAAAATGTGAATAAATTTAAACATAAAAGTGTCTAAAGATAAGAGTGCGCTGTGAGCAGGAATGAACCCATTTCACATGCGACGTCAGAGCATAAGTAAAGTACAATAGTGTGGGTAAGGATCATACCCTCAGAGGTAGCCACCTATATTGAGATTCACCACGAATCCTCGTCGATACGAACTTTCAACAGCTAAAACCTGGAAAGGCGCAAAACAAGGGTGAGTGGGCTTGAAAATAAAGTTTTTAATAAAAAACTTTTGAAAACGTTATAACCCCTCGCCATAAAACGCCGTATAATTTCCCAGAAAATAATAATACATATGTATATAGAAATCATGCTCGAGAGTAGTGAAAACAAAGTATATGCCATGTCAAGTATCTCATCAATGAAATAAGTAAGCCAGGTGAAATAAATCAATGTAAAATGATATGCCAGCCGGAGTCACCTAACGTGACTATACGACTGAACGTATAGCTCATTAACCGATTCCTGCACACGAGTCAAAACCACCTATTGTGGTCTGTACGACAGGGTTGGGTGTACATAAGTACGCTCAAGTGCTATGATCACATGAAGGCTGTGCGATAAATTGTGGGTCACCTACCAGTCGGAACCACCTATTGTGGTCTGTACGACAGGGCTGTACACCAAACTTGGATCCAAGGTGAGCGTGCAGTGCAAGAGGTGAACATCACGTGAAGGACTGTGCCCTGGCCATGGGCAGGAGCACTAACACTGGGGTGCAAGATAATGAGCACTAAATGCATTTAAACATAACCATACACTCTGCAATCACTATCATCAATATGTACTCACCTGAAGCTTACCTAGGAGTCTGCAACGTCATGCAATAATATGCATATCTATACTAAAGCAGATATTAAAATGTAATGCAATTAACATGGCATTTAAAAACGTAAATCCATTTAAAACAATTTCTTGGAAAATGGAAAACATATATACGTATATATATAGAAAACCAAAAGCCCACTCACATGGAGTCCACACTACAACTCCCTAGCATAAACATCAAGGCGTCATAAGCAATCGGCACCTAGAACAATTATCAAATCATGTCTTAGAATCCTTATCAATTGAACATGCAACTTACATATCCTATTTGGGAAGATCCGTAAGTCAGATTCCCAATCCATAAGTTTCTAATATCCTCAAATATTACATATTATAACGTATCAAAGTTTGGTGACGATCCAACGGTCGAATCGTTGATTGCTATAATAATCAAGCGGTGGACCTTAATGAAACTACGTTCAAATGATGGAAATTCGTCAATCGAACTTCACCAATGGAATCAAGGCATTCAAATTTAGCCTAGGAAGATCAGGGGACGCCTTGGCCCACGTGTCGCCGCAGGTGGCGGTTGGCCGCCCTGACTCATCGAAAAAATTAACTATTTCCAAAAATTCTCAAATTTTACAGGAATAAAGATCTCAATGAGATGAATAACTTTCATACATGCAATCAAGGCCAATTTGGCCAAGAAAAACCTCAATTTCATGAAAACTCATCGAAAACCCTTAAAATTAGGTAGTTGTTGATTCACCACCAAAACGAACTCTGATGCATCCACCCAAGCTTGGGCCTTGCTCCTGGGGTTGAGAGGAATCTTTTGGTGGTGGTCATCGATGGTGAAACTCGTTGGAGCCACCGGAAAAAGGTTAAAACCGTCGGATGCCCCCATGGGTTTGCGGCTTCGATTTGTGAATTTGGGTTAGAAATCTAGAATTCTAACACCACAGAGATGTTGGGCTTGATGAGAGCTTTCCTTAGACACCGAAGTCACCTCAAACGGACATCGGACGGAGGGGATAGGACTAGGTCAAGGAACCGGGTCTGTGGGTTGGAAACAGATCAAGGTGATCCGGTGCAGCTCTTCCCTCTCCTTTTCCCTCCTTTCTTCTCTCCCCCATTGGTCACTCTCTCTTTCTCTTTTTTCTGATTGGGTGTCCCGCCCCTCCTTTCTCTCCTTTAACCTTCATCTCCACCGCCTATCTTTCCTTTCCTCCAATCTCAGCCACACACGTGGCTTTCCAGATTTGGCTCCAAAAATCTGGAGCTTTCTTGATATTAATTAATTTACTAAAATGCCCCAACTTTAAACGTTAATATCTCCTTTGTTATAACTCCAAATCACGATCCTTTTGTGCCCACACGTTCGTAGCGACGAGTACTAAGAGGAAACACCAAGAAAATGAATCTTACATAACTCAACAAGGCGGTCAACAAACGTCAATGCATTTGCCTCGAAGGGCATTTTCAAAATTTCACATTTAAAAATTATAAAGACTGTAACTTTTAGGGACGGGTCGTTACAGAAAAGGCCAACAAAATTGTCCTTCGGTTCAAGGATTTGTCATGTTTTTCTTATCTTTAACTACATTCTTCTGTTCTTGACAATTCCATCTCTTGTATGAATTAGTAAGTGTTTGATTCAGCCGCATAGGCATACACCCATGTTAATCAATCTTATTTCTCACGAAAACAATTAATACAAAATTATATATGGAAAATATGTGACTGCAATCTTAATTATATATTCCATAAGAACAAGCTCCACAAAAATTGTTTCTAAAATATTTGTCGTTCAAATGTGCTGATACATCCACCCAATTTAAGAAATTAATTGGCAACTTTAAGTCCCACGCTAAATGTTCAAATGTTAAAATATATAGAGAACTAACACACTCCGACCCGGAATGTCCATCTGGACATCCGACTCGTGATGTGTTGGCCGACACTTGGAAGGTGACGAAGTCATAAAGTGGTGATGTGAAATATGTGAATAAATTAAAACCTAAAAGTGACTAATTTAGAGTGCACATGTGAACGGGGATTGAATCCATATCACACTAGTGATGTTAGAGTATAGATAAATTGCAGTAAAAGAAGAGTAATGACATTTATACCAAAAGGGGAAGTCTCCTACATAACAACTTTTGCCAACAATCATTGTCGTCACGAAGCCTCTACCACTAAATTCCTGGAGGGGCGAAAAATAAGGGTGAGTGGGCCTGAAAAATAAAGTTTTGTAAAACATTTTCGAAAAGTGTAACCCCTCGTTGTAAAACAAGTATATGGTTTCTCAAAAATATTATAATAATAAAGTATGTAATAGGTACCCTGCATCATAGTGAGCTAAAGGATGTAGGCACAACAAGGTATCTCAACATCAAATCTCAAAACGTTATTACTAGAAAACAATGCTCATTAATTTGTGTAGGCACACAAGTCCATTGCAGAGATATTCAGACAATGGAACAGGTTGGGTGTAGGTTTCACATTCTAGTACTACATCATATGAGCTGCTGTAGTCGCATCACATACGAGTCCAACACATCAGTACAAAAGGACAAGCTGGCATCTAACTCTGGATCTAAAACGAATCGTTGGCATCTAACTCTGGATCTAAAACGAATGTAAACGATGCATGTGAACTACACGTGAAACTAGTCCTTGGCCCAGGTGTCACATCCCGGCCCGGGGCGAATCACTTCCCGGGCCCGCTCCACCACCGTAGCACGATATTGTCCGTTTTGGGCTTCTTACCATTCCCTCACGGTTTTGTTTTTGGGAACTCACGAGCAACTTCCCAAGTAGGTCACCCATCCTGTGAGTGCTTTGGCATCCTTCTCGCTTAACTTCGGAGTTCCTACGGAACCCGAAGCCATTGAGCTCCCAAAAGGCCTCGTGCTAGGTAGGGATGGGAATACACATTTAAGGATCACTCCCCTGGGCGATGTGGGATGTCACAATCCACCCCCCTTAGGGGCCCAACGTCCTCGTCGGCACACTCGCGGCCAGGGTTAGGCTCTGATACCAAATTGTCACATCCCGGCCCAGGGCGGATCACTTCCCGGGCCTGCTCCACCACCGTAGCACGATATTGTCCGCTTTGGGCTTACCATTCCCTCACGGTTTTGTTTTTGGGAACTCACGAGCAACTTCCCAGTAGGTCACCCATCTTGGGAGTGCTCTGGCATCCTTTTCGCTTAACTTCGGAGTTCCTACGGAACCCAAAGCCATTGAGCTCCCAAAATGCCTCGTGCTAGGTAGGGATGGGAATACACATTTAAGGATCACTCCCCTGGGCGATGTGGGATGTCACACCAGGACAGTACAAATAGCTAAGAGACACTGTGCAAACATGTAATAATGAGCAGATAAAATGCAAGGATGTCATGCCACAAGTTTATGCTCACAAATAATATTAAAAACATAAAATGTACGAAAACTCTATATGTAAAGCTAAACATGGCATGTCACATCATAAAATATAAAAGCAGTTGTTCGGAAAAATCATATATACATATATATAAGTAAAAACGAAAAGACCCACTCACAGGTACTTGCGATGTCACATCCTTTCGAGCTAAAAAAGTCGAAGTCTCTGATAGTAATCGCATCTAAGCATAATATTGGGACTCACTAGTAAAACTCAACTTAAACAATCAAATTTGAGAAAACGAAGTGCAGAATTGGACTCAGAGCGTTGCAAATTTTGTAAAAAGTCAACAAAAAATCAACGGTTAACCCTAAAAGTCAACCGAGACACCCCTGTGGTCAACTACATTAAAACTTCATAATTTTCCTAAATTGATGTCAAAAATAAACTCGAGACGTCGAAATTAGCCTAGGAGAACTAAACCCAGAAGCCCTCCGTTCAGACCCCTCAACTAAAACTAGCAACCCAGAAGCCCCAGAAACAAGGAATTGAAATATACCATTGGGGTCCTCGTCCATGGTCTCATTTGGCTAGAAAATGGCCTGCAAGGGCCGAGTTTCTTCGGAAAAATCTGGGAAAATTTTCCCTAATTGGTTCATGCATCCAATGTCACCAAAATCCCTCAAATTTACCCTATTTCTACTACAAAACATGATCTACGAAGATCTTGGGGTTTTCGAACCTTACCTTTGTCTTGAACGGCGAGAACTCATTGTGAATGCCATCGAAAAAGGAAGACGTGAACAGTAGCCTTGGGGAAGAGAATGAGTGGTGCCGGTTCGACATGGGAGAGAAAATGACGAAGGTGGTGCCAACCTAGGTTCGATTTCAAGGGGTCCGCACACCCACAGTACGAACCCGCCAAAGTTCGTCTTCGGAGAAGACATGCATGCATAGATTAGAACCTTACATTTGGACTAAAAACAACCCAGAAGTACAGCACAGCCATGAAAACAACTCAACAAAACAGAACAAGTCAGTGAGCCTCACCTGAGTTCGAGTTCCAAAGATTTGAAGCTCTCAACTACAATGGTGGATCACCCAAATGGTGCTCTGATGATGCATGCAAGGACATGTTCAGGTTCTTTGAGTCTCAGGGATTCCAAATATGTGATTTTGGGGCTAGGTTTATGAGAGAATGGAAGTGAGGGCAAGGGTGAAGCTCTCAGAGCTTAGAGGGAGAGAGAGGTTTCAGAAATGAGGGGGACACGAGAAAGAGAGAGAGAGAGAGAGAGAGAGAGAGAGAGAGAGAGAGAGAGAGAGAGAGAAGGGACCGGCCAAAAATGAAAGAAAATGATGAAGTGATATGTGTGTAAAAAGCCATTGACTGCAAGATCCAAGTAACCTTGATACGATGCTCAGGTCAGCTATGACTTTTAGATGGTTAAGGAATAAGTCGTAAACCTCATATTTTTATTTTTCTCTCCTATTTCCTCTTTATTTTTTTTTTCTTGGTACAAGTTTTTGTTTATTCTTTTATTTTGAAATGTTATTCTCTTGGTATTCTGGTTGAGGGCTATTTTTGTTGGTATGGAGAAAGTGCTTGTGTGTGTTTTTGTTATTCACCCTGAGTGTACAGATGTACCCAAAACCCGCTTCAAGATCAAGGTTTTTCTTTCTTTTCTTTGCTTGATTCTTGGAATTGAATATAAATATTAGTTTTTTAGATACCTATTATCTTAATTTTCATCTGTTTCCCATTTTGTACTGTGTAATAAATCAGATTTGATAATGTGGGTGTGGGATGCTAGATTTTAGTTAAGATCACGAATTGGTGGTTCTGATTTGAATCATAGTGATATTGAACAACTTTTGTCATCTTTATCAATGTAAATGAAACAATACCCCTAATATATTTTGCATGTTAATAGCCCAGTGTTTTGTAATTTTTTGTAAGAAGGTAATACCATCTTAAAGTTACAGAAACTACCTAAATGGTATGCGTTGATCTAATCTTTTTTGCATGTATATAAAATCAAATCTATGATTTTTAGTATGTGGTCTGTATTGATCAATTTTTTTGTGTAAAATTTTTCCAAACCATTACAAATGTAAATAGTATTAACCTAACAACCTTTTATGTCTTCCAAACATAATCTTTCATACAATTTTTAATCCCGCAACAACGCGCGAGCTTTGATTTCTAGTTACTTACTATGAGGAAGTGAGATTTCACGATAATATATACACATGAATACAGTAAAATGCCGAAGTGAATTACTTGAAATGGTAAAAGCTCACCCCTTCCTTCTATTCCTTTCACATGTTGATTGTTTAGCGCATGTTCTTGTACAAAATAAACAAATCAACCTTTTTACACCATATGCTTTTATGAAATGATAATCATCATCTCCAATAATATACATACATCTGGGGGCCGTCAGACCGATCTACTGGCTTCTATGGAAGGTTCAACGCTCGATGGGGATACCTCTGCGCCATAATCCCAGAGTTGCTTCAGTTCGCACCTTATCAATCCCAAAATCACTGTAACACCTGGTGACCAGAGCAGGAATAAAAGACGGTAAAAATCTGCCAATTCTATCGGTCTAAAAAATGGAAAACACGTCTAACAAAAACCAAACAGGATATGTAAGATCGATGCACTAGAGATTACCTAGTGTACATGGAACAAGATATAGGAGTGCAGGCTGACCGTTCCCATTCATCAGATACAAAGCCAGGTAAGTAAGACCGAGTCCTGTAAAAGGAATATGAACATGAAGACAATATGTCATGTATAGTGTGATCATGTTGCAGTCAGCTATTAAAAGGAAATGAAATAAATACTTAGATATTATGAGCAAGAACTTATAGTCATAAACAAAGGTGAAACGGATTTTACCATAACGGAGCGGAACATGAAGGATACATAACAGAATGCTTTTCCCAAGCAAGGCGGGCATAATTTTTGTAATTCATGTCTATCCTAGGAGGGGAAGGATTTTAAAAATAAAATATAAAAACAAATTAGATGTTGCAAGAGAACTCACCAATTCCATAGCCAATTACCAGCCAAAGAAAATATCCGTTATACGCACTCTTCTTATTTTCTTTGTCAAACCTGAGACAGCCAAAGCAAGAAAAGATCTAAAACAGGGAAAGATATACTGAAACTCAAATGTAAAACAAAATACTCAAATAGATATAAAAATGAAACAATTTAACACACAAGTGCAATATCAAAAGGCATTCATTGAATATATCACCCATTTGACTTTAACTATTTTGGTCATCCAGCAACAGTTTTTATATGAACTTTTAGGGTTCATCAGCAGAAACTGTGCAAAGCATGAGTCCAGCATGCAGATACCGGAGCAAGTAATCGCGTTATCTTCAATCTCTCACCCCAACCCTCTATTGACTAGAACTAAAATCAGCCAAAGTGTTGCATTTAGTGTCTCGTCTGGACTTCTCTCACCCCAACCCTCTATTGACTAGAACTAAAATCAGCCAAAGTGTTGCATTTAGTGTCTCGTCTGGACTTCATTATCATAGATTTAGTGTCTCGTCTGGACTTCATTATCATAGAAGACTAAGGAAATCAGTATCCCATTCAGAAGTAGCTAATCTATCTACCAAGAAAATTCGGTTAACTTAAGCAAATATGTGAAAGAATTCAACTTTCCCCCGTCAATGACAAGGCAGCGAGAGATAATGTATCTATCCCAAAGACAGGTACATTACCACGATGCAACATAATTGATCTTTCCACACATCCCTCACTTTATTTCGTACACGATTTTAGTATTGTTTGACAGATATGAACGACTGCTTTCCGAAAATGCAAGTGTAATCAAAGTTGATTGGTTAGGTGAA